>NC_064931.1:479082513-484915013 GCF_023897955.1 Schistocerca gregaria | reverse complement strand
GGCATAAGTGAGGTCTGTCTTGGAGAAAGAAGGGCTCCCAGCTAATTTTGTCAACAAATACTCTGTCCAAGGAATTAGATAAATACCTACATGAGCTTCAGTATTAATGGAAGACTTGAAGTGGTCACAAATTCAAAGTGATCCATTTGGCTTCTTAAGATACTACCATGGGTGTTGCTCATTGGCTAGACAACAAAAAGCCAAGAAACATGTCGAAAGCACTTTCAGGAACTTAACATCTTAACATTACCTTCTCTGTATATAAAAACGTGTCTTCTTTCCATAAAAAAACAAATACATACCTTACCTTCCAGAACAGATGTTCATTCACATGATACCAGATATAAAAACAATCTTGATGTAGACTTTACTAGGCTGTCTAAGGTCCAAAGTAGCTTTAAGCAAACAGGATTAAAATTATATAACAAGTTACCACCATCACTGAAAGACCTACAAGGTGATGCCTTCAAGAAGCAGCTGCACAAATTGTTAACTGATAAGTGTATCTATGATGTAAAGGAATTGGAATGTAGTAGAGAGTGAGAGTAACTATGATGTTAAGGAATTATAATGTAGAGAATAACTCTTTATCCTCATGTAATGTAATCTGAATGTACATAGTTTCCCAATTTTAGATTCACTATCAAATGTAATGTCAAAACTGTCTATTTGAACAAATGTTGGCTAATGACAAGTAATAAATAAGGATATTACTCTCATACTTTACAATCTATCTAGTTTTGCTTTAACCTCACCATGAATGGTGAAAGGCGATGGATGCTGTATAACGTAACAGCCTTGAATATGATACTGGACTGTGTGATGCACAGCTTTTAATGTATTTCTTGATTTTGAGTATTTTACTACTGTATGCCAAATTTAAAATGTATTATTCATTATGTAATGTTGTATGGAAGAACTGTAGATTATATATTGACTGATTCTAAACACACAGTCATCAACACAATCACAAATTTTAATAATTTTTAATAATGTGTCTACAAGTTTACATTTAGCTAAAACAAACTGTCAAATGTAATGGAATATTAACTCCATTTTGTAATGCAATTATTTTCATATAAAATTATCATTTTAAAGGTTCCAGCACATCAGCATAGAAATATCAAGACTGTTTAGTAATGTATAACATAAAGTACAAAGTAACTTCCACAACCAAAAACTGTAATTCTTGTGCAGAAACATTTGTAATTATTGGTAATCAAAATAATTACATTGTTTAATAAATTGAAACGGAAATGCTGTGTGGCTAGGGCCTCCTGTTGGGTATACTGGTCACCTGTTGCAAGTCTTTCGAGTTGACACCACTTCAGTAACTTGCGTGTTGATGGGGATGAAATGACGATAAGGACAATACAAAACCTAGTCCCTGAACGGGAAAAAATCTCCAACTCAGCCAAGAATTGAACCCGGGCCGTTAGATGTGACATTCCGTTGTGCAGACCACTCAGCTACTAGGGGCGGACATTGTTTAATAGAAAATTATTTGAGAACCAATTGTTAATAATTCGTATTTTACAAACTTTAACACTGAAAGACTTTGCATTCTATGAAACAATTTATGTCAAATATGCACATTTTCTGTTGAGCACACTTTCATGCATAAATAATTCTCTGTGAATTTTTCTTCATCCACGTAACACAAAATATTAATTATATCAATACTGTAAATACCACACAATTTTTAGATATTGCATAAGTGACTTAAGTACCCATGTATTGTTGAGAATTATATATTTGACTGAGGGGAGAACAGTGCTCTTTAGTTGCAAGTTACTTCAAGTTATATATTGAAATGTGGTGTTTGCTCTGCCCGACATGTCCAACAGAACAGACACTACTGGTGATACGGTAGCCATAAAGATACAATTTTATGAGAAACAGGTCTTCAGCTGCCTACGGGCACTGATATAAATGGGCAGTAAAGGTTGAAAATTTATGCCCGACTTGGAGTTGAACCTAAGTGTTCTGCTTCTCTAGAATGGCTGTCTCAATTGCCTCAGCCATACTGACACACTTCACGGCTGACACAAATATTCAATCCATAATGTGCAAGTAGTGCCCCTCCCATTAGCCCCACTGCTCATAGCATTCACGAAGTTCTGCAGGGTGCATCCGCACTGAAAGTACCTAGAGCTGTCCTCATTCATATATGTGTATTATAAAGATATACTGAATCCTGTTAGTAAACTATTTGAGTCTTTTCAAATAAATTTGTAATATAACAATAAAAATAAAGGCTTATTAGACTTTCCTAAAAAATTACGTTTTTGACATTTTCATCTTTCACCTGACGCCCTACAACTGTTAACTACTGTTCTGTAAATTGTATATCATATTCCGTCATGGGTATTTTACCATTTCTTTTTAATATTTGTATTTATGTATAAGAGGCAGTCAAATAAAAATGAGGTAGATGGAAAAAGTAAGTAAATTGTTTATTACTCTGAAAGCAATCACCATAACCATTAAAACATTTAGCCCACTGTGAGACAACTGTTAATGCCTTGTGGAAAAATGTTTGTAGTTGCATAAAGAACCCTAGTTGTATGAAGAGACACACTTCCTCACCTGAAGCAAACTTACGTCTCCAAATGTCTTTCTTCAGGGCTCAAAAAATGTGGAAATTACATCATGAGAGATTGGGACTGTATGGACGGCTCTTACAGCTTCCCAGCAAAACTTCTGTAATGTAGTCAAAACAGCAGACATGCCAGTTTCAGGAAAGTAATAATTACCTTTTTCTTTGGGTGCAAGAATGGATAACACTTGGCTGCCAAGGAATTTAAAATAAACAGCCAGGTTCATATTTAAGGTAACATGGATGGGTGGTCCCAAGAAACATTACGGAACTGACTCCGATCTGAACTGCTCCTTCCACACCTATTGGGCCGCTGATGCACTTTACACCCTGTATCATTTGCAATGGGTCAAAATTTTAACTCTTCACTTCACACTACTGACTCCCAGTCAGTAACCACCCAGTTTCTGTGTTGTATTGTGCACTGAAGGTATGCAGCTTAATGTACCGCAGTGATCAATGGCCTTTTGCAAGACACCTGACTCCGAACGCCCAGTGCATGCAGTTTCCTTCGCAAAGTTAGCTTGGACACTAGCTAAGATGGACATGCATCAACTTAAAGCAAAAATTCCTATAAGCTTTGAAACCAACTGTCCCTGACAAAGTGTAACACTCTTATCCACTCTCAGATGATTAGGAACTTTTTAAAGCACCTAGTCTTATACCACATTAAATTGCTCCAGTTGGTACACCACACCTCATACACACTGGACAGTTCACTTTGATACATTAACAAATCAGGTGACTTCATTTGTAGGGTGGTATAGACATGTCTGAAACATAACAGCTTCATTTTGTGATGGCTCCACATCCTACTGCACTGATTCCATACAAGTGACTGGCACATATAAACCACTTCCCTGGATGTTACACATCAGGGTGGAGCATCACATGCACAGCTGGTAAGAGTTCTAGAACACCTACAGTGCTCCAACATGACCCTTTCAAAGTGGTGTGTGTGTGTGTGTGTGTGTGTGTGTGTGTGTGTGTGTGTGTGAGAGAGAGAGAGAGAGAGAGAGAGAGAGAGAGAGATTAATATTTTGTCCAGTTTGCTTACATGTTGCCATAGCTGGGAGATGCGATTGGAACGACACAAAGTGACAACACGGTCTATTTTAATAGTTTCAACAGAGTTCCTTTCAGGAACTGCATTGCCTTTTGCTAAACACTATCTGACTCATGTAGGTGAGTACAGACAATTGCAGCATCGGTGATTCATGTCTTCAAAAGTATGCACATCTGTCCTCCGTTATACTCAGATTTGCACGATGAGCTGCCATCTCCAGGTTCGTAGTTTTATATAGTCTGTACATTTCAGTCATTACATTGTCAGATCATCAAACAAACAGTACACGTTCTGTTGTACTAACAGACAGTGTGTTTGTCCAGAGGATATTCCTATTATTTCAGTACAAAGATATCTTGATGTGTGGTACACTGACATCATTTACAGATAAAAATCAAAATTATATGGCCACGGACTAATCAAATTTACCAGTTTCAGTCCACCTCATGTTGTTTGCACTGACATCTCCATTTCCTCCCTCCCCCCCCCCCCCCCCCCCCTTCCCCAAGCCACTCTTCTGTAAATTACATATCCACAGCGTTAGGGTTTAGAGCAGCATAGAGTTTTACATATTCATATACAACCTACTTTTCCACAACAGTATCATCATGGGTACTACACTGGTTTATGTGTTATCACCATTGTGGTTGAACACCCCCAGAAATTGCTGTTTCCAGTGTAGAAAACTGTTCTGAATGATGAGATAATGATCATTCCAAAAACATTATGTGTGAATTTCATTCTGGCTAGTCCCAAGATGAATACTGTGCCTTCTCTTGAACAGAAAACATTTTACTTTCCACCTGTCTCTACTCATTTAAACTGAACATATTTCTTGCTACACTTGTATGACTGCAAATTCATTACCTGACTGCTACAAACTAATGGATGCTTTGAGTTCCTCTTTCCAGCTGTGGTAACCCCTCTCTCTCTCTCTCTCTCTCTCTCTCTCTCTCTCTCTCTCTCTCTCTCTCACACACACACACACACACACACACACACACACACAAAGCTTAAGTAGTCCGTATATTTCTCAAGCACCTGTCACAGTATGAGCCTAAGAACTGATACTACAATACTGTCCATATTTTGTGCCACAAAACAGCTGAAAGCTTTGGAAAGTTTATCACAGTACATTAATACCCCTCTACTGATAGTAAAGCTTGCAAATAAATAGTAATTAATCAACAGAAAGTGTTAAAAATGTTGCTGATACAAACCTGTTCAAGATTCCTATGTTTCACCTTCCTGCAGTTGTACACAATGTTACCATTTTCCTGGTATTTTTCTTCCAAAACATAACTTATGATGCAACTGCAAAAGGAGTTAAATTGGAAAGTTTCGATTACAGTCACTCAACATAACAATGAAAACAAAGCAAGAATCAAAGCTTATTAGAATAATTAGTCAAATAATTTATATTGATGGAATTCATTAGGGTAAACAGCTGTAAAATGTTTTCACACACACACAACTTGTGAGATTACAAATATTTATACAGTTCTTAAGCCCACAGGTTGCGCAGCAATGCCTCATCATCTGAGCATAGGAGTGGTTGGACACCTATTGATTTGGCACTTTGGTACTGGTCTGAGGGAAGCTGCAGAATAAGTTGCAGAAGAGTATGATGTGCATAATCACAGATTGAAGGAAGGACATTAGGTGTAAACTTTAATAATTGTTGATTTATATTAGTTTCGTATGAAATGGGACAACATTTAATATTTTATGGCAACTGGGAAGAATCAGAAAAGCAATACTAATTTCAGTGGCATTGTGAAATCATGTGAGCACTAATCTACTGGGAATGAATTCTGGACATCATCGTGACTTTTTTTCAATGCACTTATGATACTGTTATGAGGAGGAGGAGGAGGATATAAGATTAACATCAACAAAAGCAAAACTACGATAATGGAATGTAGTCAAATTAAGTCGGGTGATGCTGAGGGAATTAGAGTAGGAAATCAGACACAAAGTAGTAAAGGAATTTTGCTATTTGGGGAGCAAAATATCTGATGATGGTCGAAGTAGGGAGGATATAAAATGTAGACTGGCAATGGCAAGGAAAGTGTTTCTGAAGAAGAGAAATTTGTTAACATTGAGTATAGATTTAAGTGTCAGGATGATGTTTTTGAAAGTATTTGTATGGAGCGTAGCCATGTATGGAAGTGAAACATGGACGATAAATAGTTTGGGCAAGAAGATAATAGAAGCTTTCAAAATGTGGTGCCACAGAAGAATGCTGAAAATTAGAAGATAGATCACATAACTAATGAGGAGGTATTGAATAAGATTGGGGAGAAGAGAAGTTTGTGGCACAACTTGACTAGAAGAAGGGATCGGTTGGTGAGACATGTTCTGAGGCATCAAGGGATCACCAATTTAGTATTGGAGGGCAGCGTGGAAGGTAAAAATTGTAGAGGGAGACCAAGAGATGAATACACTATGCAGGTTCAAAAGGAAGTAGGTTGCAGTAGGTACTCGGAGATGAAGAAGCTTGCAGAGGATAGAGTAGCATGGAGAGCTGCATCAAAACAGTCTCTGGATTGAAGACAACAACAACAACAACAACAACATATTTAAACTTCAGCATTCTTCTGTAGCACCACATTTCAAGAGCTCTTACTGTTGGAACTGTTTATCATCCATATGTCACTTATGTACAATGAAACATTCCAGGCAAATATCTTCAGGAAAGAATCACTCAAATTTAAATTGAACATAAATAAATCTCTCTTTTTTAGAAACATTTCTTGCTATTGCCAGTCTGCATTTCATATTCTC
This sequence comes from Schistocerca gregaria, assembly GCF_023897955.1. Classification (NCBI taxonomy): domain Eukaryota; kingdom Metazoa; phylum Arthropoda; class Insecta; order Orthoptera; family Acrididae; genus Schistocerca; species Schistocerca gregaria. Next base: position 484,908,561 of record NC_064931.1, on the reverse strand, counting down.
TGTACTTTGGCTTTGGTCACTTATTTGCTGCCAAAATAACAAAACTCGTCTACTTTTAGTATCTCATTTCCTAATCTAATTGCCTAAGCATCACCTGATCTAATTTGACTACATTCCATTACTCTTAAGTTACTGTAATTAATATGCAGCTTATCATATTTTTCAAGACACTATCCATTCTGTTCAACTGTTCTTCCAAGTCCTTTGCCATCTCTGACAGAATTACCATGTCATTAACATACCTCTATGTTTTTATTTTTTCTTCCTGAGCTTTAAAGCCCTTTTCAAATTCCTTAGTTTCCTTTACAGCTTACTCAATACACAAATTGGATAACATTGGGGATAAGCTACAGCCCTGTCTTACTCTCTTCTCAGCTACCGCTTTCCAAGTAACTGAATGACAAAACTCCTGAAACAGTTCACTCAAGCACTGAAAGATCTGTTGAAACACACCAATGAACACACTGACTTACTTCGATCAGTCACTCAAAAAACTGTTGAAACAAACAAAATTGGATGTTTTAACAATTTTTTGAGTAAGATTGCATCTGCAATACCTCAGAAAATATTCGTAAATAGAAAAGGTATGTCTTACATCAACAGACACAATATATGTGGATTTTGTTTTTAAACAGCAAGCACTATTCTTGTTAATTGCTACATCTTCCCCTTCACAATTTTTGCGTAAGATTTGCTGTTTATCAACACCTTCACGCACATCCTTCATTACTGTCACTGGGATTCACTGGGATTCTTCTTCAAAATGCTCCTCCATTGTTCTCATGGCTGAAGTCACGAAGGAGTGTCAGTGTATGACAATAATCATCCTGCACTTCTTGTACTCCCACTAGTTCTATCAACTATCTTACAGCTGAAGAATCATCTGACAAAGCATCTAAAAATCTGCATATAGCCTGAAAAATATTACAGATCTACAATACTGATTCCAATTAAGTTTCCCCAAGCTTATGTGATATAGGAAGATGCTAAGGGAAGTGTTTTAATTCATATGTACTTTTGTATTCTGGCAGATTCTTTTATAATGATTTTCTCAATGAAAGATACAAATTTGTTCACAAATGAGTCATCTTCTTTTAACATCTTGCAAACTTGACAATTAGGTCAGGTGTTTTAACTTACAGAACACAGACTTTAGACTGAAAACGCAAGCAATTGGTAAGAAGGATGATATGTAAGCACTAATCATACTCAATCATATTTTATTCCATCAGGCCACAACACAAACCATTCATTCATAAGGTAGTATTGTCTGTTTTTATATGAAAGCAAGTTAACAGACACATAGACACATGGGTTGGACTTTTTCTCCATTCAGGGGTCCCACTAAAATATTCATTACGTATCTTGCACGTGGTTTCAACTAGAATAAAATACACTGGATCATCAGATGATTTGTGACACTTTTTTTACATATACAGGTTGAAGATACAATTTTCTTAAAGTAATCTCACAGGAAACAGACTTTCTGACATACCTCCCCAGATACAATTTCATAATGAGATTGCTGAGCTTGGAAGGGAAATACCACATAGTAGGAATGCCACCACTGTGTCATAAAAGAATTATTTCTGTTTATTGAACATTAAGATGCCTGTGTCTCACCAATCAACTACTGTCACACATTGCCACATTGTGGTTTCTTACTCTTGGCACCCTTAGTGCATGCCATGTGCTGTCTAAAGGCCTTTGACACTTATTATTAACTGTAGCAGAGACATTACAAATGCTGCATGTTACAACAGGTCCATCAGCCTGGATGACATCAGTCAACTAACAATGTCATACATTCTCCCATTCTCCCAACTCTTATTTGAGATTTTGGTGGCCAGGATTTTGAAAAAAAAGAAAAATGAATAAAGTAAAAAGAGCACCACAAGTCACACAACCTACATTTGCCACTGTGTGTGAGGTACAGAAACTCCAACTTCCTGTGCTCATACATTGGTCATGAGACACACATCTGTCTATCCTTCTTGCGATCCAGAACACTTGAAACTTCTTGGAAGATTAAAACTAGGTGACAGACCAGGTCTCAAACCTGAGACCACTGCCTTTCACAGATAAGCACAACTCACGAGCCTCCCTCACAGTGCTACTTCCACCAGTACCTCGTCTCCTACCTTCCAAACCTCATAGTAATTATCCTGCATCTGAGAAGTTTGGGTGGTAGGAGACAAGGTACTGGTAGAAGTAGTGCTGTGAGGTGGGTTGTGGATCATTCCTTGATAGCTCATTTGGTAGAGCACCTGTCTCCAGTTCCAGCCCAGTCTGACACACAGTTTTAATCAGCCACAAATTTTAAAATCAGCACACATTCTGCTGTTGAATGAAGTTTCATTCCATAATCAGGAACACTTTCTAAGAGACATAGTGTTCTGTTACTGTTAAAAATACGCTTTCGAGTTAAAGCTCACAGTGGAGTGTCTAAAGCCCTTTGCCCCATTTGGAAATTGTTAATTTGATATGACACACGAACAGCATTGGAAGAATTTTTATTTGAATAAGCATTAACAAAGTCATTCCTATGAGCTTCTGCTTCTCCAGTCCTCTGTTCCACTCCTTTTTGATTATGTCCAGCCTCCTCCTTCCTCTCCTCTTACCTTTGATGACTCTTCACTGCAGGCAATTTGTTCACACTGTATGTCTGAGGCAACGTATTTTCACTTTCATATCATTTCCACTCGTTGTCTTACCTTTCCCCCTTTTCACGTATTTCATTCCTCGTCCTATCTTGTCTTATTTCACTGTATCTATTTTTCTCCAGAAATGCAGTTCAGAGTTACCTAAGCATTTTTCTTCTTTTCAGTTGTTTGTGATTGACCACATTCCAAATAAAATACTCTGCAAATCTGTCTCACAGTTCAATGGCAATCTTTTTTGCTGTCAAGAAAGCTTTCATCTTTTTCAAAAGCTTTCTGCCCATAGATAGTCTGTTCATTTCCACCACACAGCTTACACTTTCCATCACCAATTTTCCTAAATACTCCAAAGTTTCACTTGTTCCAAGGATTTTCCTTTGAATGATACTTTGATGGTACCTTCATATTTGCTGATTTTCATCATTTTGGTTTTTCCTGTACTTAAATTTATTCCAGTGTCTTTTCTCATTTTTAATGTCCTCTCAATCACACAGTGCAGTTATTCCTCTGATTCTGTGAACATGGCTCTGTCATTTGCATATTTAATCATCTTTTGCCTTCCTTCTCCTAGTAATGTCCCTCTTGCTTTTTTAAAATGCCCCCCCCCCTTTTTTTTTTTGGACACAGCCAGTTTCCTGGTTAGGAATCCAGGGTGGAGGGGTGGCAGGTACATGTGCTAGGCAAGTGATGCACAGTTGGTGGAGCCAGCGCAGGGAGCAGTAAACTCTGAAGCTGATATGGGGACTTTAACTGGGATGCTTTCCATTTGGTACGATCTAACGAACAAATGTAGCTTATCAAGTGTAACAGAGTGGTGAACACCTCTCTCTCCTCTAAAGCTTGTATACTTGTGTGTGTCTTAATTCCTCTCATTGTCATTTTGATCCATGTACAATGTGTGTTCATGTTGAAATAAACTATTAGAATATTCAGTGAAGGCAGGTTCTCAGAATTTCAAAAATGGCTTTTCACAGAATACAAGTCTTCTTTGAGCTACTACAGTCTATATGACTTGATGCAAATCAGAAATTAACAATATTGGAAGATAGTGCATTGTAAGCTGTCAGTTTCATACATCTGGATGATCACTGTTGGCTGACAGCTGCCTTTCAATCTGTTAAGTTTCAAGATGGTGACTGACCTTTTCATGGCTGTGTTATGCCAAGGTGTTTTATTAATGTAACTGCTAAATGTTTTATCATAAGGCTTTAATTAAATTATATGCTACCTTCCTCCTATTTGCTCAAATTATGTTGCATTTTCTTAAATGTAGGCTAAACAATCAATTATCATGGCTGACGTTGTATGAAGTTCACAAAAAAGTTGTTCTAGTAGTTTAAACTAACAAAATAAGTTATTGGGATTGTTTGAGAATAAGCACATGGTAAACACAATGGAGGAGAGGAGACTTACCCATAATACATGAGCAATTCAGTCAACTGTGATCTTCCACACTAATTTTATTACTGTAAGACACAAAAACACTCAGTTTAACTCTGGCAGTTTTTAAATTTCCTTTATGCGATTATTTTGAAATATACAAATATTGGAGAAATGAAGATATGGCAGCATCTTTTTGAAGCCAATGTAAGAAATCATCTAAAAACCACAATATCACAGACCAGAATTCTGTACTTTTTGGATCACTGAGGAGAGAGTGGTAGGGAAAACAGAGACTGACATTCAATCAGTACTGTATTCTGCCTATCACAACCACAAATATTTCTCACCACCACTTCACTGCATTAACAGGTAGAATGAGTCCTGTGCAACTGAAAATTTCATACATAATATACATATCACATAATGTGTTTCATTATTAAAATACATTAAATGCAAATGCCTGAGGAATAGTAATGGATTGTTCACACTGGCACAGAGGTTCCAAGAAGAATCTAGGTTTGAAATGTGGAAAATCTATTGCTTACCTATCAGTCGTGCCCAAGTAAAGATCTTTGCCACAGCATTCTATGGATTCAATCTGCAAAATAAAAGAGATAAATAATTATCTCAAAAGTCCAATAGCAACATTTGCACGACAAAGTTCACAATTAAAACCAATCAACAACTGCTCACATGTTTATGCAAATATTTTAGCAACAAGAATATTTCCAACTTAGTACAAATTTGCAATAAATGAAAATCTCTCAAGTAATCCATTTCACAGTATGTGATGAAATGCTTTTACAGGCACACTTACGGATCTTTTAAATTAAAGAGTATGATTAAAGAAATCCATAACATTTAAATCATGAACCATACACCATAAAATGCAGTTTCACATTTGCATCAAAAGTTATTAAAAAATTAAAAGAAACTATGTACCAAACAATTACGTACTTCATTGTCCATGTCTCAGGCTCAGAACAACATATGAGGGAAGTGACAATGTACTTATCTTCTCTTAACATTAAATTGTCTAAATTATTTGAACATTTGTGATTTTTCAGAATTTTTTAGAGTAAAGTGTCAGGTGAAAAGTCAGATATTCATGACTAATTTGCTAGAAATTTTGGAATTAGAATAATTGTATCTGTAGACTTTTTAGGTCCTTCCACAGTTCATGGCACTGGACAATGTGTCCCAACACAGGTTCACTTTCCACTGCCATGTTTAACTCGCTATCAATGCATCAATTTCTGATAAAGACAAGTTCATATACTACACTGTACAACAGAATTAAAGGATTACTTTTTCAAAATCTCATAATTCTCTCCCACTGCGAAGCAGAAGTTTGAAATTTGGCTCAAATGTGCCTACAATCCTCCTCTGTAATGATACAAATGAGTGGCAGCTCCGATGTCACCCTCAGTATCAGCGATGCTTCAAACAGCAAGGTATTGACACATACAAAAAGGGGGCAAGAGCTCAGAAGTTCATGTGAAGTGTAAGGTGGATTAATGATGTCACATTGGCTCCAAATTTCACCACTGTTCTACCCAAACCCACTACGAACATCACACTATAGGAATATCATCACACCGCCTCTTACACACACTTCACCCCATTTTTCAACGCCTCTGTGATGCAAGTCAGAATCACCTTTGAAATCACACAGTTTTCTCATGGGTGGTTGAGGAAAACACTTAAGACACACTGCCACTCAGAACTCTCATGAAAAGGCCACAGAAAGTGGAATAAATGGCATCACTGAAATCACTCCTTTCCTTGAGGCATTGATTCTTATACATTTCGTGGTCAAAAATGACATTTCAACATGCGGTTGATATTCTTGACAACTTTCAACACTGCTGATGCCCCCCAATTGATTCAATCCCTTTCTAAGGACACTGTGGTGCTGTAAATCCATTTAATGCGATCTGACCCCTTTGGAGTGGGACTACAATTTTTGCTTGGGTATACAGGGTGGAATAGCCAGGGACCATTCAGAACCATATGATTAAATCAGTGTGTGATCCAAACCAGTAAAGGGTGTTTATGTTTTTTCAGCCCTCCAGTTTTGTGCCCTCCAGTGGTGTGATCACAGGGTGTGTAAATAAAATGACAAAAGGTCTTTCTAAGAGCACTCGGTTCAGCAACACCCTCAGCTGCACTACACTCCAATAGGGTCAGATCACATCCAATGGGAAACCAGCCCCACAACATTCCTAATAAAAGGTTGAATCATCTGGGGTCTCAGCAGTGTCCAAAGTTGTCAAAAACTACACTGCAAACTGTCATTTTCGATCACGAAATGTGTGGGAATGAATGCCCCCTAGGGAAGGGGTGGTTTCACTGATGTCCTTTATGTCATTTCCTGAGGCATTTTCATGGGGATTCTGAGCATTGGTATGTCTGAAATGTTTTCCCCTACCACCCATAAAAATTGCATGATTTCAACACTGGATGTTGCAGTCCTGAGCTCCATCACATAGGCACCAAAGGAAGGAGTGAAATGTCGGCAAGAGAGGGTGTGATGACTTTTCCGCTGTGCAACACGTTCATGGTGGCATTAGGCAGAATTTTAGGGTGCCAATGTGACATCATTAACTCACCTTCACCTCACGTGAACTTCAGAGCTCTGGCCTTTTATTTCGCATATGTCGACATCCTGGTGTATGGAGCATTGCTGAGCCTGAGGATGATGTTGCAGAGTGCCTTTCTTTTGCACCACTACAGAGGAAGATTGTAAGCACCTTTGAGCCAAATTTCAAACTTTGGTGTCAAAATGGGAGACAGTCGTGGGGTTTCAAAAAAAGTGATCCTTTGATTGTGTTGTGCAGTGTATATTAGACTCTTACCAGCATAAATTAGTAGATAGATTAATCAGACTAGAGTGAGGTGGTGAGGACTTTATGTTGAGGTAGGAGAGAAATTGTTCATATGATATAAACCATACATCTCACTGCATTAATAAACTATTTTGTACACACTTGACTTTTATCTCACCCAACAGTGATCTAATTTTGGCATGTATGTGTAATATACTTCATCTGTCTGATGATTCTAGTGTATGTGATGATTCTTCATGATAGAATGCCAGGGTATGACTGCAGCTAACACTAAATGTAATTTCACACTTTAAGTGAGCCTAAGATTATGCATAGTAACTACTACCAACAGTTTACTCCTTATTGTAGGATGTCGGAACATGGAGCAACTGACAGTTCTTACATAATTTTGTGTTCACATAATCTATTTGCTTATTCCACCCAAGCCATTTTGTGCCCAATAATTCAGGTACTTTACTATGATAATAACACATGTATACATCCATTCATTCATTCATTATTTTACTTGACTGCCTATTTACATGACAAATTTTGCAGTCATAAATGATATAGTAATAAGTAGCCAGTTCAGATAGCTAAATGCAGTTTAATTCCATGCAAAAGGAAACAGGAGCTGTATTAGAATAGGTAGGACAGGCACATTCCAGTTACAGAACCGCCAAGTATAAATTTGATTTGTGCATGCAAATATGCAGTACTTTTAGAAACTGGAGTTACAGACAATTACATGATAGAGATACAAGAAATAGGAAAGGAAGAAATTTAAGCAATTATGAAATCACTGAAGAGTAAAAACTACTAACAAGGGGAGGCAGCCAATTGTGAAATTCAGATTCGATTCATACTGCGCATAATAAAAGCTCATGGCCAGAGGTGTGATGTGGCAAAGCACCAAGATGCACTTCTCAGCCATTGTCGAGAAAATCGACAGTTAAAAGAAAAAGTTGCAGTGAAATACTCTCTACGATTAATAGTTTTCTACTGCGTCGTGGCGCAGCGGTAAGCGCTCGGGTTCGTCATCAGAAGGTCGCCGGATCAAATCTCAATTCCCAGCAATCAGTTGCAACAATTATGCATATAATAAGTTGTTGAAAGTCGTTTGTCGTGGAAAAATAAAACTTGAAATAAAACACAATATCACAAATAATATTCAAGTAGATACAATTTATTGATAAGTTCGGTATACACTCACACATAATTAACAATTAGTGACCAGAAGTAGCTGGAGTATTGCACGAACCAGAGTGATAATTATCATAGAAACATGGAAAGCAGAAAACAGCTCGACATCGAACACATCTGATAAACGATGCGTTTTTACAAGAACAATTGTTTCTTAAATTATCTGTTGGGAAACACACCTGATTGACATTCAGAAAAATTGTTCTATCGTTCATCATGTTTGATGCATACCACGCGTATTGTACCATATCGGCAAAAATCGGAGAAGACAATTGATGGTGGACGATGGATTGGATTTTATATATATATATATATACACTTGTGTGTGTATACATTTGAATTACAAAAAAACAAATAATAAAAAAAAGTTGCATGGCATGAGATTCGATCCGGCGACCTTCAGATTACGAACCCGAGCGCTTACCGATGCGCCACAATGCTATAGAAAATTAATAAGCGTAGAGAGTATTTCACCGTAATGGTTTCCTCTAACTGTCAATTTTCTCAACAACGGCTGAGAAGTGCATCTTGGTGCTTTGCCATATTATACCTCTGGCCATGAGATTTTATTATGCACAGTACAAATCTAATCTGAATTTCACAACTGGCGGCCCCGCCTTGTAAGTAAGGCAAGAGACTTGTGTACCACATATTAAGGCTGTACTAAATCACCTTCCGCACCCATGCTATTTGTGATAAAGCCACACATGGCCCCAAGGTTTCCTAAATTGCGAGCACCCCATCAGCATTCACTTGCTATGTATGGGTTTGGCAAACCCTGGTTAGCACCACCAATCCTGTGTACCTGTAAGCTCTGAGCCTGCTTCAGCAACCACCATGTGGCACAATGATGAAATTTTGTGTGTCACATGGAATGGGGATCTTGGCTTAACCATCTAGTTTGTAAGTATGGTCAAAACGTATATAAAACCCTCAGTCTCAAAGTGTGCTGCGTGTCGATGAGATACTCAACTAGAGGTGGAATGGTCGTAAGTGGGAAACATCTGGGTAAAATGCCACACCTCAATTGTATAATTCTTACCAGAAATATAGGGCCTGCTCTGAGTGGAGTACCCTTATTTCCATAACTGCTTATGGGACTGAGATGGGACCCTCAAACTTATCCTTTTCAATTCCCAGAAGAATGTTTGTACTGCTGGTGGGTAACAACATCCAACCTAAAAAGATGGCTCATGCAGCCAGTCCTCCTTACACAGGGTGTTTCCATGTATAATAACAGAATACATGCTGTTGGAATTCTGTTTCAATAGTTACAAGGAAAGAGGGCAGCTTCGAGAAAGTTTCACCTTTCTACATTCAAAAACGGTTGAGATGGTGCTCGGTCACTTTAAACTCTGTTAAGCAATTGAGAAATGAGATAATGTTGGTTAAAACTTCTAGTTTCCAACAAGTGGCAAACCTCCAGAAAGCTAAATGCATTGTGGAATATGTTATCAAAATGGAGCTACACAACACCTTGAACTACAGTGAAGGTGTTCTGTCATGCACAGATATTGTTGAAATTGCCAAAAATGAACTGAGAGGTGAATGGGCTCACAAAAGTGTCACATATGTAAAATATAATGAAATGGGTAGATGGCGAACTGGTTAAAACAGATTCCTTCAATCTCACCTTTAGTAACCCAATACTTATCGGGTGTGTCAAGACTGGCTTCCTTCATTTAAATGTGCAGCATTCTGGTCCAAACCCAATGTACTGTTTTGAATTCCAGCACTACGGGCACACCTCTGTAGCTTGTAAGGGAAAAGCCACTTATGGTAAATGTGATAAGGCTGCCCACAAAAGCATTTTTTGCTCTTCTCCAAAGTGTGTCATTTTCTTAGGGATCATCTTTCTGTAGCAGAGACTGCAGCATCTACCTCAAGGGAAGGAACATACAGGAGCCCGCAACAACAAAGCATATCACATATGATGAGGTCAAAAAGTCCTATAAGGCCATGCAGCCTCCCACTTTCACTGCTTCATTTGCTTCACCTCTAACAAAGCCTATTCCAAAAGCCAATGCCTCTGCACAAACAGAGGTTGATAGCGTGGGCACTGTTATCTGTGTTTCTCAGTGCTGTAAAGGTGCTGTTATTCCGGTGCCCATAGCTCTCCCAGAACATAAGACTAGGCCACACATGCCAACATAGTAGAGCTTCCAGCACCTCAAAAGGTAAACTCTAGTAAGCAGGGCAGCATTGTTACTAATACTGCTGCAGAAGTTCCTATGAAGTCTTCTCTGGCAAAGAAACCAAATGGCACGCATCAACAGCAGCAGCAGCACCAGCAGAAGAAGAAGAAGAAGAAGAAGAAGAAGAAGACAGGTCATAAACTGTCAGACCATACAGAACTCATTCCCTCTGACAGTTCTAATGATTTGGTCTCAGATATAATGGCATATGAAGTCTGTTTGAATAACCATCTAACCCCCAGACCAAGCCTCCATACTCTGCAGGATCTCTACACCAATGGATAGACAGGGCGGAAGAAAAATCTCACTGATAAAATAGCTCCCATATTACAGTGGAACAGTAGTGGGTTCTGGACATGTGTGGAGGACCAAACTCCTAGCACAGGTATGTCCCCTGTGCTTGTGTTTAAAAGAAACACATTTTAAACTAACTGACACCCCTGTACTACTAGGCTACACCCTCCAATGCAAGGATGACAAGTGGGAAAGGGGCCAAGGGATGGGTAGCTGTGTCTGTCAATGACACATACCACTCCTCTGCTCTAAATCCAGTTACTAACATGCAAGCAGTTGCCACTGATGTTCATGTGAATCAAAGGATCACTGTACGCACTTTGTATTTACCACCTCAGAAAGCTGTAGATTCCAAGGCCCTCACAGATATTTTGGGTCAACTCCCTTGGCCATTCATCCTACTGGGAGACCTCAATGTCCATAATGCATTGTGAGGCTTTCATTCTACTTGCTCCAGGTTGGTTGGTTGGTTGGTTGGTTGGTTCAGGGGATGGGACCAAACAGCGAGGTCATTGGTTCCATCGGATTAGGAAAGGGTGGGGAAGGAAGTCACCCATGGCCTGTTACAGGAACCATCGTAGCATTCACCTGAAGTGATTTAGGAAAATCTCCTCACTCCAGGAATCAAGTTTAAGACAGTCTCCGAGGAGCTATGCACCCACAACACGGGCAATCCTAGTCATTTCTCCGTTACTGCTGCGTCGTACTCAGCCAAAGACCTCTTCTACTGGTCCACTGACCCCACAGACTCTTCTTAGTGGGAATTTACTCATGACCTTCATTTCATTGACTATTTCTGACTCTGGAGTCACCTTCTGAATGGAGCAATCCTTGAAAGAAAGTCACTGAAGTGGATCATCTCAAAACTAACAAGACACTGCTCAGCAAGCTGGCTGTGGTTGCAGCACCTGTGGCCAGCCGAATCCGCTCATGATGGACAGTGCCAATAATCCAAAAGTAAGAGGACCTCGCTGACCCATACACCGTGCAAATATAGTCCAGCCGTAAATGCACAAAAGCCCTATAAAACTGAAAAAGATGCACCCTGTTCATTCTGCAAGACTTGTGGCTAAGGCACTTGATGATGTTTAGTGCCTACAGGGTTCTGGATTTCAGGTCTTGCAGGTGTGGTAACGATGAAAATCAGGAATCAAAAATGAGGCCCCAAAACCGCACTGTCTCTAAAATGTAGGTTGGTGTCCCCCATAGTCAAGGCAGACCAAATAAACAGACAATGAAAATGATGAAAATGAACACACACACACACTTATATGCAGAAAACTGGAAACCCATCTTTGCAACCCACTCGTCTAACCTTCGCACTGTAAGTTGCAACTGATGGCTCAACATTGCAACACTGGAGGAGGAACAGAAAACATCAAAATTGTCTACAAATAAAGAGCACTGCACAGGCCTCCTTACAGTAGATGTGATACTGTTGATGGCTGTGGCAAAGAGGATAACACTTAAAACACTGCCCTGAGAAACACCATTCTCCTGCTCAAATCGATCAAACAGTGTGTCACGAACTCAGGTCCTAAAACACCGCTGAAACAGGAAGAATCATATGAAGAAGGGGAGGTGGCCACGAAAGCCCTATGGATGTAGTTGTGTGAGAGCACAGTGTCTACAAGGAGTATTGTATGCCTTACTCATATCGAAGAATATGCTGATACAGTGATGCTTACAGAGGAAAGCCTGTGAAATAGCCACCTGTAGGAGGGTAAGACTGTTGACAGTGGACCAAATCTTCGGAATCCACACAGAGAGCGGCTAAGGAGTTGCCTGGTCTCTAACAGCCAGATTAGACGATGGTTAACCATTCACTCCAGGGTCTTTCCTACACAGCTTTTTAAGGCAATACTCTGATAACTACTGGGACATGTTCAGCCCTTTCCTGGTTTAGGAGAGGGATCAGAATTGCCTCTTTCCATGCGTTGGGAAAGTTGCCTGTATGCCATATTAAAATGAAACATTAGAAGAGGATTTCCTTTGATGCCGCTGGCAAATGTTGAAGCATGCAGTACTAGATTTGGTTGTGATCAGGTGCTGTGTCACAAATCTCAGTCAGTGCCAATTCGAGCTCCCCCATTGTAGGTCTCAGAACTGTTGGACCTGAAGTCCAACTTTTCTCTCTCTACAGTCGCATGATAGTGACAAAAAGGCGGATCCTGCCTTGCACTGGCAGCAGTTTGTGCAAAATGTTTGGCCAGCGCCAGAGCAATGTCTCTCAGTGTTGTTTGGAGGCACCCCCGTTTCAGCACTGCCCTATTTACCATAAATCCTCCAAATGGCTTCCCATACCTTTATAGAAGAAGTGAAACAATTCATGGAGTCCAGGAACGTTTGCCATGACCTTTTCTTAGTCTCCCTAATGACACATTGAGCCTTGACCCTGATAACTCGAAAGGCCCTAAGGTTACCTGCTGTCGGTTGGCATTTAAAATGTTGGAGAGCCGCACACCTTTCCTGGATGACGAACAGCACTCATCTGTCCACCATCTGTCCATCTCCTAAGATGACCTGAGGATGGTGGGATGGAGATGTCAACGGCATGATGAATTACTTGTGTGGTCCACCCATCTTTGGATGCCATCACAGTGTTTGAACACAGCCAGCTTGCAAAAATGTATCCAGTTAGCCCTGCTGACCATCCATTTTGAGGGCTTAGCTTCAATGGTGAGCCATTTAGTAGGTGAAGGCAGGTTGGGAAGTGGGCACTAGAATGAAGGTCGTCAATGTGTCCCACTGAACAGAATCAGTGAGGGCAGGAGAACAGAAAGAGAGATTGATTGCAAAAAATGACCCAATAGCTGTACAGAAATGTGTGAAGAGTACCTGGTTTTTTTAAGGGCGCACAACTACAGTGGTCATTAGTGCCCAGACTAAATTACGAATGCACCGCGAGGCACAATGTTAAAACAGCAACTAAAAAGGACAGCACTACAAAAGGCACATTAACAGGCAAGGGATTAAAAGAAAACAGCATAATCAAATGTCCTTAGACAGGTTTGTCAAGTGGATAAAACGAAGAACGCGAGCAGCTGCTTCTGAGTCATCCGCTAAAATTGCATCCAGAGTACATGGCAGGCCAAGATCAATGCGCAGTGTATTAAAATTTGGACAAAACGTTAAAATGTAGCGTACCATTGTCAGCACTTTGCACATGGGCAGAACGGCGCCTGCGCAGCCGTCAGCAGATGGCGGTGGCTGAACCGGCAGTGTCCAATCTGTAACCGGGCCAAAACGACCTCCTCCCCCCCGAGAAGGGCGTGAAGAGGTCGTCCAAGCCGTGGGGAGAGGTTTCAAGGTCAGAAGCTAATTTTCAGTAAGTGTAGACCAATCGACATGTCACAGTGATAAAATGCGCTAACAAATGACCCTGCTAAAATCAGATGAAGGCACACAACAAGATGCTGTCCGAGGCTGGAGGACCGCAGCCTTGGCCGCGGAATTTGCAGCTTCGTTCCTAGGGATACCGACATGGCCAGGAACCCACATAAAGGTAACCGGAGAACCGTCATCCATCCGCTGATGAAGAGAGCGATGGATCCGGTGCACAAAAGGGTGAACTGGATACGGATCACTGAGGCTCTGGATGGTGCTCGGGGAATCAAAGCAGATGACATAAGCGGAATGTCGGTGGCGGCGAATGTAAAGAACAGCCTGATAGAGGGCAAATAGCTCAGCTGTGAAGAGCAAACAATGGCCATGGAGCCGGCATTTGAAACTGTGTGCCCCGAAAATAAAAGAACACCCGACACCGTCATTGGTCTTAGAGCTATCAGTATAAATGAGGATCATATTAATGAACTTCGAACGAAGTTCGACAAACTGCGAGCGGTATATCGAAGCTGGGGTAACCTCCTTATGGAGCGAGCGGAGGTCAAGGTGAACACAAACCTGAGCCCGGAGCCCAGGTGGCGTTTGGCTCTCGCCCACTCTAAAGGTTGCAGGGAGTGAAAAATCAAGGTGCTGAAGGAGGCTACAAAAGCGAACTCCTGGGGGTAGCAGGGCAGATACATACAACCCGTATTGACGGTCGAGAGAGTCAACAAAAAAGGAACGATAAGATGGGTGGTTGGGCATTGATAACAGCTGACAGGCATACCGACAAAGCAGTACATCGCGCCGGTAGGTTAGTGGCAATTCACCGGCTTCAGCATGAAGACTCTCAACGGGACTAGTACAGAACGCTCCGATCGCAAGATGTAACCCCCGATGTTCTATAGAGTTGAGGCGGCATAAGATGGATAGCCGTGCAGAGGAGAATACAAAGCTCCCATAATCCAGCTTTGAGCGGACGATCGACCGATATAGGCGAAGTAGGACAGTGTGATCTGCTCCCCACGATGTACCGCTGAGAACACGGACATCATTTAGGGAACAGGTACAATGGGCAGCCAAATATGACACATGTGGAGACCAGCTAAGTTTCCTGTCAAATGTAAGACCTAAAAATTTTGTTGTCTCCACGAATGGGAGAGCAACGGGACCGAGAGGTAAGGACAATGGTAGAAACTCTTTGTAGTGCCAGAAGTTAATTCAGACTGTCTTCTCGGCATAAAAACGGAAGCCATTGGCAACACTCCAGGAGTAAAGACGGTCAAGACAACGCTGAAGACAGTGCTCCAGGAAACGTGTATGCTGCGCGCTGAAGTAGATGGTAAAATCGTCAATGAACAGGGAGCCTGAGACATTTGCTGAGAGGCAATCCATTATTGGATTGATCACTATGGAGAAGAGAGCGACGCTCAAAACTGAGCCCTGTGGCACCCCATTCTCCTGGCGAAAGGCGTCTGACAGGACAGAACCAACACATACCCTGAACTTTCAATCCATTAAAAATGTACGAATAAAAACAGGGAGGTGACCACGAAGGCCCCATGTATTCATGGTGCGGAGAATGCCTGCCCTCCAAAAGGTATCGTAAGCCTTCTCCAAATCAAAGACCACAGCCACTTTCTGGTGCTTCTGCAAGAAGTTATTCATAATGAAGGTCGACAAGGTAACCAGATGGTCAACAGCAGAGTGCCACCTACGAAATCCACATTGTACATTGGTAAGTAGGCGTCGAGATTCAAGCAGCCAAATCAAACGAGAGTTAACCATCCGTTCCATCACCTTACAGACACAGCTGGTAAGGGAAATGGGTCAATAACTGGAAGGAAGCCAAGTGCTTGTCATTACCCGGCTTAGGAATCGGGACAATAGATTCGCGCCAGCATGTAGGAACATGATCCTCAATCCAGATGCAATTATAAGTACGAAAAAGAAAACCTTTACCCGCACGAGAAAGGTTCTTCAGCATCTGAATATGAATAGAATCAGGCTCCGGAGCAGAGGACTGTGACCAGGCAAGTGCACTTTTGAGTTCCTGCATGGTGAATGGGGCATTATAACTTTCATGATTCGAGGAGCGGAAGTTAGGTGGCCTTGCCGCCTCTGCCTGTTTTCGGGGGAGGAAGGCAGGGTAGTTATGAGCGGAGCTCAAAACCTCTGCGAAAAATCAGCCAAAGGCATTGGAGACATCCTCAAGGGCCACAAGGACGTCATTCACGACCGTCAAGCCAGAAACTGGTGAGTGGACCTTAGTACTAGATAGCTGGCGCAGGCTACCCCAGACAACAGAAGAAGGAGTAAAACAGTTGAAGGAGCTTGTGAAAGCAGCCCAACTGGCTTTCTTGCTTTCTTTAATAACATGATGACACTGCGCACATAATCGTTTATCATTAATACAATTCGCCATCATAGGGTGGCGTTTAAAGGTGCGTAAAGCACGTCGACGAGCACGTATAGTGTCTCTACATGCTGCGGTACACCAGGGAGCCAGTACGTGACGTGGTGAAGCAGTAGTATGAGGGATGGAATATTCAACAGCAGTGAGAATGACTTCCGTGAGGTGTGCGACATGACTATCACAACTTGTGAAGTTTTGATCCTGAAATGTTGCCCTGGAAGAGAAGAGACCCAGTCGGCTTTGGAGATGTTCCAACTAGTTGAGCATGGAGATGGGGTATGATGCAGGAGATGGATAACACAAGGGAAGTGGTCGCTCGAATACGTATCAGATAGAGCGTACCACTCAAACCGACATGCAAGTTGGGTAGTACATATAGAGAGGTCTAAATGAAGAGTACCCGTGTTGAAGGTGCACAGCTCATGAGACGTCATGAGGCCCTCCAAAATCGCACGCTGAGGGCAAGTATTGGTCAAGCCCCACAGGACATGATGGGCATTGAAGTCTCCTAGGAGGACGAATGGTTGTGGGAGTTGGGTGATAAGATCCGTGAGAGCCTCAGACTCTAGTGCATCTTGCAGAGGTAAACACAGTGAGCGAACTGTGATCCTTCGACAAACATGATTTTGAACTGCAACTGCTTGCAGGTCAGTAGCCAAGGAGAGGGCAGAGGATTGGTGCGCATTAATGACAAACACTGGGACACCGCCCTT
Source organism: Schistocerca gregaria (assembly GCF_023897955.1). NCBI lineage: Eukaryota > Metazoa > Arthropoda > Insecta > Orthoptera > Acrididae > Schistocerca > Schistocerca gregaria. The sequence continues at coordinate 484,891,545 of NC_064931.1, read as the reverse complement.
GGCCCTTTCCCCCGATAGGTCATCCTTGCAGTATAGTGTATATCACTGTAGCACAGGGCCATCTGTATCTTTAAAATGCATTTCTTGTAAACAAAAGCACAAGGGACGTGCCTATGCTTGGAGTTTCAGTTCCTCCACGAGTCCTGAACCCATTCATGTTCCAGTGAAGTATGGAAGCCATGTCATTGGTGTGGTTTTAATTTACCCCTATCTTTGCAGCGGGGAGGTGAAGCACTTTAAGAGCAAGGGAGAGTGGAGGGGCTGTCTGGATTCAAGGCATCTAACTCCATGATATCCTCCTCATCAGTCAGATGGGAAAGAATGACATCTGACGGCACTCGGGACAGCTTTTGACCAGAATGTTATGAGCTTTCCCCTGCACCCTGTCCTTTCTAGGCTGAGGGGGAAAGGGGGCACTAAGAGGCACTCTGCTTTTCTTGTACCTTCTGGATGCTTGCAGTGGTACTGTTGTTGGTGTTTCCTGGTGCAACTGCCTGGATTGCTTTGTCCTTACTTTTTTCCTTTGACATGTACACATGCAAGTACAGGTGCTTCTAGTGGATACAGGCATACTAGGCACCGTCTGTGTCAAAGCATCCGCCATGGAAGAATATGGGGTGGTAAAGACGGCAATTTCATTGCCTTATATTTTTTGGCTTCAGCATAGGGGATCCACTTGGTTACTTTTATCTCCTGTATTTTGTGTTCTTCGGCAAAATCAGGGTAGCCTTGGCTCCAGACTGGGTGGTTCCCAGAGCAGTCGATGCAGATCGCTGGAGACATGCAGTCAGTCCCAGATCATGAGCGGCTTTTCCACAGTTCCCGCATATCGCTTCACCTCCATAACTCATGGTTGTATGGCCAAAATGCTGGCATTTTTAGCACCACATAGGGTTTGTAATGTAAGGCCAAACATTAAGTCAAAGGAACCCCACCGTAAGATGTTCAGGCAGTCTTGGAGAATTGAATGTGGCAATGAAACTGGCAGTCTTTTCAGTTTCCCCATTATTCCTGCGTGTTAGTTGCTCCACATTGACTATTCCCTGGGATGTCCATTCTTGCTTCAGTTCTGCTATGTCCATGTCCATGTCCATGATATCTCGGAATGTGACCATGCCCTTACTGGAGTTGAGAGAGGTGTGCCTCTCAACGATGATATCATGGTCATTCAGATTCTGCGATTTCTTAAGAAGGTCTATCAACTTTGACCTGTTAGTTTTGACCAACAGTGAGCCATTACGTTATCATTTTATAGATTTTAATGTTACAGCAAGGCCTTGCAAACCCTTGTGGATATAAATGGGGAACACTTTTTCAAATGTTCCCTCCTTCCTCATTATCACCATAAACACATTGTTATTCATGACTCCATGACCCCTGTTGCTGCAGTCCAAAGTATTCTTATCATCAAGAGGACTAGCCTCTCTGCTTCTTTTGTGTGAATGGGTGTGAATACTCCCAGGCAGTACTCCCTTCCCGCTGGGAGGATAAGAAGATGATTTCAAGGGTTCCATATTGGTCCCACGAGCAGCTAAGGAATAAAGGTCCACTCAGACAGGGTCCCATGTGCCTGAGTAAGCCTTATACACCTTAGCTGGGTGCAAGAAAGGAAAGGTACAAAGAGAGAAAGGCACAAAATGTGGAATACACACTATGCTGGGTGAACTTTCTTGCACAATCTGCACTTCCATTAAATTTAGGAAAGGAGTAGCAAGTCAGACCTAACCAGGGGATCATATAGCTAAGAACAAAAAGTTGTTGAATGCCAGCAGGCGAGAAAATAATTGTCCAAAATCACAAATCAGATTCAAGCACAATCAGTGCGGAAAGACCAACAATGGAAAGGCAGATAGGAAAAAGGATAGTAGAAGTACAGACATGCAGCAAGGAAATGGAAGTAGCACTGCAAGGGCTGAGGCCCTGTGGTGGCCAAGCAGGTACTAAAAAAAAACGTATCCTGGGGGGCAACAGATTGAAGTGACAAATAATGTAAGAAGAGCACACAGTGCAGTGGGCTGGTAAGCTTACAGGCTTGAATAATATCCCATTGCCTCAGGCACTGTATGTGGCACTCAACTCACCACACAAGCTATCCTTTGACCCATATGGGCAAAGCACCAGACATGGGCTTACAGGCTGAAATCTCCACCAAGTACAACTCTTGAAGGGGGAGAGGAGGGTGATGAAACTAAGGATGGCATAAGTTGTTCCATTCTTCCACAAATATTATGTGTCAGTATTTTCAAACAATGGCTTATTAAGCTGATAGTCTGGTTACATTTGCAACTGGCAGCACCCGCTTTCACTAGAACTGCAAGTATAACAATCTTCTTGTATGTCAGAGTATTTCATCTGTCTCATATATCTTGCGCACAAAAAGTGAAGTAGTTTTTTCACAGTATGTTCTCCCAATGACCTCCACAATTCTGAGGGAACATTGTCTGCTCTTTATGACTTCTTCTGATTTAGAACTTTCAGTGGTCAATCAAATTTTTCTTGCAGTATCATATGTACCATGTGATCTTCATCTACTTCCTCTTACTTTCCCCGCCTTCAAGCCATTTCCTTTGTATAGTCTTTCTATTTATTCCTTCCATTTTCAGCCTTCCCTTGTGTGTTTAATTTGGTTCCGTTTCTTTTTTCATTCAATGTTGTTTGTTTTCAAGAAATAATGGTGTTTAATTTTTGGGGGTGGTATGCCTTTAACTTACTTCTATCTTTGAATTGACTTGCCTAATCAATTCGAGAAGGATTTATGGTTTAATATATACTCTGAATCACAGTGCTGCTTGGCATATTTCACATCAAGAAACTTTGCCAGAAGTGAAAGAAGTAACAGATAAACATACCAGCTCTTTGGAGCAGTAGCCTGGTTCTTAATCACTCTGCCAGAATAATTTTGTTATAAATAATGTGTAATTGCTGTTATATGTTTACTGTGTTTGTGACATCACAACCAGCATACTGGATTTAGACATTGCTTATTACCACCATTTTGAAGACACAATGGAGCAAAACAGCTGGTTGCCATTGTAGGGTTCAGTATTTCCACACGACACAGCCTCTGGCAACTGGAGCCACATTGCAAGCAGGAACAGCAATGAATAACGGGAGTGGCGACTAGGTGGGGGTAAGGAGGAGGTTGGGGCAAGGAGGAAGAGGGATGTAGGGTAGGGGTGGGGGACAGTGAAGAGCTGCTGGGAAGCACACAGGGTTGAGGTGGAGAGAGGGTAAGGCAGTTCCTCTCAAAATATATGGAGGGTATTACTGAAGCCTTCACAGACCATAATTATCCTCACAACCACACAGAAACAAATCTCCCGTGCCTTTCCAGTCTCCCACCACCCACCAAAGTCTCATTGTCCACCATTCCCCTCGTAACTCAGTACCACCAAGGACTGGAGCAACTGAATTACATTCTCTGCCAGAGTTTTTACTATCTCTCGTCGTGCCCTGAAATGAGAAATTTCCTGCCCGCTATCTCTCCCACCCCACCTCACAGTGGTATTCCGTCATCCACCGAACCTAAAGAATATACTCATCCATATCTACACAACCCCTGCTCCCAACCCCTTATCTCACGGCTCATATCCCTGCAATAGACCTAGATGCAAGGTCCGTCCCATACATCCTCCCACCACTACCTCCTCCAGTCCAGTCACAAACATCACCTATCCCATCAAAGGCGCGGCTACCTGTGAAACCAATCATGTGATCTACACGCTAAGCTGCTACCACTGTGCTGCATTCTATGTGGGCATGACAACCAACAAGCTGTGGCCAAGAAACAAGTGGACCACCCTGTTGCTGAACATCCTGCCCAACACAACATCCTTCATTTCAATGACTGCTTCACAGCCTGTGCCATATGAATCCTTCCCACAAACATCAGCTTTTCTGAATTGCACAGGTGGAAACTTTCCCTGCAATATATCCTCTGCTACCATAACCCTCCTGGCCTCAACCTGCGTTAGTGATTGTCCTCACTCATCCAGCCCCTTCCCTGTTCCCATTCCAGCAATACACAGCTTTCATTCCACCATCGCATCCAATCTGTTTACTTCTGCAACCCCCACCGCCCCCCCACTTCTCCGTCCAACCTCCCGACTGCACATAGCTGCCCTAACGTCTCTTCATGTCATCCCTGTGCACTCCCCAGCAGCACTTCACTGTCCCCCACCCCTACCCTACCCTACTATTCCTCCCCATTCCCACCACAGCCTCCTCCTTACCCCCACCCTGTCACTCCTCTCATCATGTGCTGGTGCTCTTGCTCACAGTGTGGTTTCAGTTGCCAGAGGCTGCAGTTTTTGTTTGTGTGTGTGGGAGGGGGAAGGGGGGGGGGGGGATTTTTGACGAAGGCCTTGCTGGCTGAAAACTTATCTGAGACAGTCTTTTTTGTTGTGCCTATCTGTTACTCAGCATCTCTGCTATATAGTGAGTAGCAATTGGACATACTCTACATTGGCTGTGCGTGGGCGCATGCACATGCACTGAGGTGCAATGTTAGATACAAATTATGCTCTAAATTTCTATTCTATTAACTTAGTAGATTGTCTGGTATGATAATGTATAGTTAAAAAATTGAATGGATGATTAGTAACAAAAATGCAGAAAGGAAACTGCTCACCCACAGCTGACTGGTAGGCACTGCATAGCGCACACACATCACCTCAGCAAATATCACTGTATCTTGAATGAGCTGTTAATCCCGCAGTTAATACAAGGTGTTTTCTGTGCATCACCACCCACCAGCCAACTGCAGGTAAAGGGCTGTCCTCCCTCAATTTTGTTTTCTGTTTCCATTCTGGAATATTAATTATCAAATAATGGAGACTTCAATTAGTTACAACTGCAGAAGCACTGGGTAAAAAAAAAAAAAAAAAAAAAAAAAAAAAAAAAAAAAAAAAAAAAAAAAAAAAAAAAGAGGTTGCGTTATCTTTTCTTACAACGGTGGCAGTAAATATTCGGATTCTTGGTTTACAAAAGCCTCTTATCACTGAAGGGACCAATGTTCACTGCAACTAAGATTCCACTATACAGTACATAGCTGCTATGGTTGAAGCATGGAAATGGAAATGTCATATGGCACTGTTGGCTGTAATGTCCCCTGGAAGTTCATCCACTTGAACCTGAAAGATTTCAGTATTTGCATCCGTTTGGCACATTTCCACCACAAAGTGTCAGTTTTGTGTTAATGTAGAAAACTGATGGGTTGTTGTTGATGAGAAAGAGCATGCGTAGCCCATGCTGTCATATAGGCTACTCATTTCAAAAATAATCATTGAGTTTAGTGAACAATTAAAGCCCTTGGTAAATTGTTTAAAATTCAGTGTCATGTATTACACAGATGGCATCTGGGACCTTCTTGTTTCTATGTTTTGTTTAAAAATAGCATTTCTTGTGTCTGGTGGCTTAGATGGTGGTATTTATTAGACCCACATATGACTAGTGGAGACAGCACTCCACTGATAGGAGCAATATTTTGGATTGTGTTGTAACTAGACTAACATATTTTAGTTTTATGAGGCTGTCACAACAGACTGAACAGTTGTTTAGTCCACAGTCTAAGTGAGGTTTCAAGGGGAATGTTAATTGTGAGTTGGCAAAATAATGAATATTTAGTGACATACCTCATCACACATTCTATAGTTATATCTATAACCCTGGATTTTCCCACTTCAGTCCCATTTTATAAGTCATCAAATATTTTTGAAGATGTTAATAGCAAATACATTTCCATGCACAACACCCCTATTTCCGTTAGTTCATTGAATTTTATTTTGCAAATGTTTACGTGTTGTTAGTGATGTGAACCATTTGTCAGTTCTTCACATCTATATCAAATCAATAAATGAAAGTGTGATTTTCAACCTGACCCTCTTGGATTTATTTGAAATTAAGTGTCCATGTAGTGTTCAAAAATGTAAAAACAATCGACATTTTGACTTGCGCAACATTATTGGTTTGTTTATAACTTCTCTTTTAATTAAGCTAGAATAATGAAACAGTTCACTTAAAAGCTCTTGTAAATGGCTCTCATATGATAAAATATGATTAGTTGTATATAAATACACACTTCTTAAATAAATACATCATTATTGAACTTTTAAAAGCTGGATTTTTAAAATCCTCAAAGAAAAATGTGTGTTAAAGATACAGTTTTTCTCTGCATATTCTGAAAGTTTCATCTTGGCAAGAGTATGTGATCACTAATAAAAGTAATTTTGTGTTTAAGATTGTGCTGTGAAACACTTTCAAAAATTAATTTGTTTTAAATATTAGGTTTAGTTCTCATCAGCTGTGTGTTATTACATATATCTACATGGACATCAAAATAAATAGCTTATAACAGGCGAAAAAACTGTGTTTGCCTTATCTGTGTTGGATTAAAAAATAAAAGTTGTTTGGGTGTCACGATTTGATCAGTGTACGGGTGTTGCAGACTTGCTTGGGCAGCCAGTCACTTGACTGTTCCACCACCATCACAATTAGCTCCATTACCACAAGAGGTGGCTGAAAGTGTCACTGGGCTTTAATGTGGAAGTCTTTATAACAACTTAGGTTGATGAATTTATTTCTATGTTTATATGGAACTGACACTCCGCCAGTGAAGGGATATATTTTACTTGGTTATCTGTTAAATTTGGTTGCTCAAAGTCGATCAATATGACTGGAACACAGGCAAAGCAAGTGTCGTGCGAGGCATTCAGACACGATAAGACACACTCTAGTTTGTTGCCATCTTTGTAATAAGCTAGAAAGGTATGAATTGTTGCTTGTGTGATGGGCCAATGGTAACCCAAGAACTTATATTCCGTAAGTTCATTTTTCAGTATTTTTGGGAGGTTGATTGCTGACTGGCCACAAAGAAAAGCCGTGTAAATGACTAATTTCTAAAAATAAGTCATTGAGGATTTTTTGATGGTTTATAGAGATGTACAATCAATAGAGACCCATTGTTTGTATGTTATCTGGCTGTTATCAGCATCTAACAAGTCTTTACAAGACTTTTTAGGTGTTTCTGTTCCTGGACAGAACCGACATTCATCATAAAGTAACAAACATGCAATGAAAGGTTACACACACCTCTTGCAAAAACACTGTTGGCCTTCACCAACCACCTTTTCCTTTACTAGGCTTTTGTATACAGCCCCCCCCCCCCCCCCCTCTCTCTCTCTCTCTCTCTCTCTCTCTCTCTCTCTCTCTCTCTCTCTCTCTCTCTCTCTCTCTCACTGGGTGGTTTTTTTTTTCTCATATTAGAATATATATTTTAAATATGTAGGTCTATTTATTAATTTTGAGTTATTAATTTAGCTAGTGCTACACTTTAAAACACATTTCTATGAAAAGAACAATTTCGTAGCAAAAGTAATAAATCCAACTATGAGTTTGTAAAATTGTGATAGGTAGTAAAATAACAGTAACTGAGATTTAACAGAATCATAATGTACATAAAACCACTTTTGATAGTGATCCCACACTCACTGAAAGTTGAGGCTTTCTGAACATGTAGTGGAAAACAGTATATTTCACATATACTTGAGAATTTTAAAAACACAGTTTTTCAAAATTCAGTAAATTCAAATGTTTAAAAAAAAAAAACTGTATAGTTATATTCAACCAATTACGTCTTACATCATATGAAAGCTCTTTAACAGAACTTTTGCACGAGCTCAGTTTCATTGTTATAGCTTAATCACAAGTTGTGAACAAATCAATACTGTTCTGCAAGTCAAAAATTTAACTGTTTTGTTTACCATCTATTAATACTACACACATTTAACATAAAATAAATTTAAGAGGGTCAGGTTGTCACAGTTGTTGATTTGACACTGAATAACCCTGCTACGTTGAGACATCTACCAGCACAGTATAGCATTGTTTGCTAAGCCCAGAAATTGCTTTCCTCTTTTGATTTTTCTAATTTTAGGGATAATTTAACAGCCATTCCCAGCTTAGCAACTGTGTGTTCATTCCATTTATGGAACAATAGCGCAGCAAAATTCTGCAGTTTTAATATTTTTCCATGGTACATTTCTGTTAAGGTTCTAACACCTAATTAATTACCCATGGGTGGACACATTTATAAAGACAACAACCTCTCCACTTCATATCTATCCTAGTAAATTTACACACTCAGCAGTATTACTGAAGATGTAATATTCAAATTTTGATCACTAAGGAAAATAACTGAAGTGGCACCTTAGCACTTGCTTCAAGTGATTAAGGAGAGCTAAGAAAATAAAAATTCTAACAGGAAGGTTGCAATCGAAAAATAGGTTTTATTTACTAATGCTGGGATCATCTCAACAATGTTATAGGAACTGTCAACTTAATACAACAAAAATAAGTTGCTCAAAATATACATAAACACAATACATATCTATGCGCCAGAACTTCACGATTTTAACACCACAATCGGTAACTTTTCTTCGCCTTAATGAGGTTATACATTTACAAACAAATACTATCAATTTCGTGACAAAGGTTTCCATACGTTACTTGTAGGCTAATTTTAAGGCCGTGTACTACAAAAGCTGCGGCGATAGACGCAGAAATTTTTCACATCTCCAAATGGAATCAGCTGAAGCGTATTCTGAATGAACAGTAACCGCATACACTAATGGCTGTTTCACACTAAAAACCATATTAATTGTAGCAATCGCCCCTCTCCTGATTAAGAACACTGTTTCTTACAGAATTTTGAAATCTCTACCATACTGACAGTCAGATTGCAGACACACTACCTTTGAAATTTCGCTGTCTCCCGGGCCGTGAAAGGAGTCTATGACAGAAGTACACTCAAATGCTTTCACACTCATATTTCAGAACAAAATGACACATTCACCGGGTTCTGTACGTACGAACCAAACAACAACATTACACCTCCATCACAAACAAATGTCACCGCCAGCCGATATGACAGGATAGCCAACGTATGAACTACGGTAAAATTACCTCTTACATTACTAAGAATTTTAGTCATCAGAAGCGGATAAAAAAAGAAAAAAAATTGTTCTGCACACAGCCACTAGTCTTCATGAGGTCATAGAGTACATAGCGAAGAACCTTCCTATTAAACTCGCGTGGTTGTGCGGGACGCAGTCTTGAAAGGCCAATTCACATTGGCCGTCACGTCACGCTAATATACGTAACGGCAGAATTATACCGCTTGCGTTTTGGGCCACAGACTTTTATTCTACCTCGATGCTTTTACATCATACTAGTACCATCTTTGACTCGATGCGGCAAAAGCATTATTCGTTTTGATGTATTAAGCTGTTTTGTATTATAATTTTCAGTAGGCCGTTTCAAGTCAATGTTGCATCGAAGATTTGGCACAAACACCTTACCCTTATCATTAATTGTGAGTCAAAGGCGCATTAACTATATAAACTTTCCAGAGATACTATAATAACCGAGATAAAAGACAAAAATTTTCACACCATTGGTATAGCATAATAAATAATGTCGTGAATCGCAGAGTCGAATGATGTTTATTCACATTCCGCTATAAGCTCATTTTATTTTCCATCTTAACGTTGTTAATACATTCTGAGACTTTAATATATTAACGTAATACAAGTACTCGTATGTTCTTCAATATTCATCTTATTTACATTTCCATCTGGTTAGAAAACAAAGGATGAAATAATATTTGGGTGTTTATTTCCGAATATGCAGCGATTTCCGGGTATGTGAATTGGTAGGAACCTAAAGGCCCGTCCACACGCAACGATCTATCTGCGCAAATGTCTGCACACATCACATCTGCGCAGACAGATCGTTGCGTGTGGACAGAAGATTTGCACCAACCTGAGGTGTGTGCAAACCTGAAAGTTGGAGTTGGAGGTTTGAGCGAAACCTCTCAAATCTGTGGGTTCAAACCACATGTGCGCAGACAAGTTGGAGCCGACTGGACAGGAGATCGCCGCAAATCTGGCGCGAAACAGCTGTTTGCTCAGTCTAGTGTTTTATATTTGTGCGCATAGGACATTAAAATGACTGATACTCGTCAGTGTTCTCGAGAGTTTATAAGTGAATTCATTGAAATATATAGAAACCACCCACGTTTGTGGAAGATTAAAAGTAAAGAATATAGGGACCCGAGACAAAAAGACAGCGGTATACAATGCTCTAATTGCAAAAATTGCGGACAGTTGACGCCTCGGCAAACAGAGAAACAGTAATAAAAAAAGAATTCGTTGCGAACCGGCGAAATTATTTGCAGATGGATGTAGTAACTTATAATCATCTCTTAAAGCTTGTAACCCCTCATGTTATGAAAAAAATTATTGTATGAGAAAGGCAATTTCTCCTCATAAGCGGCTGGCGTAACATTAAGATTCCTAGCAGCAGGAAGGAGCCACAAAGATTTGGAATTATCAACTGTAATATCGAAACAAGCATTGAGTAAAATAATACCCAACACACATGAAGCTATTTACGCTGTCCTGAAGGATGAGTTCATGAAGGCAAGTCAAGTAAATTAAGTCTGTCAGCGAACTGTTTACCGAAAAGAGTTATCCAAAGTTCAGAAATCTAGAAGATCTGGTGTAAGAGTAGATCAAGTACACCAGCCAACGTTATGGTATTTTGATCTGCTTGGCTTTCTTAGTGATCAAGAAACGCCGAGACCAATCAGGAGTACAACTGAAGATGAAATTGGAGTGTCAATGTGCTAGGAAATGGAACACGAGGCAATGTAAAACAAAACAGGTTCGCCCTGTAACTCTTTTAAATGTACGTGATAAAACTGCTTTCGCTTTAGCCGCCACTGTCTGCACCATTTTGAACGCCTTCTCTGTTTCCTGCAGTTGGCCTGAATGTTTTTTGCAACACAAGTTGCGAACACAGACCACAACAGAACTTCCTCCATTTCTATATTTCAAAATAACTGAATTAAGTTTTTGATGGTTACGGGGAGCGTAGTCGCTTGTCACTGATATTTCTTTTCTACACCGACAGATGGCGAGCGAGTAGTAGATTGAGGTTTGTGTCGCGTGAACACACCACATTTGCAGCGATCTTTTGCATGTACAGACATCTGCGCCAACGTCTGCGCAGACAGATCGTTGCGTGTCGACCGGGCTTAAAGGCCAATTCACACTGGCTGTCATGTCACATTATATCCTAACAAAACATTCTGGAATGCATTTCAAATGACGGCATTCACACTGGCTGTCCCATCAAATCATGACACCATCAAGGTTTCTGGAGAAGAAAGTTGTAATGTTATCAGGTCCGTATAGTTGTTATTTCAAAAAACAAATTGCCGCCCCTTTGTGGAGAAAAGTAAATACATATTTTTGAAACAGAAAAGTTGAAGAAATTAGCGGCATCCATGGATGCTTTTGCGGCATTGTTAACAACAAAACAGAGAACATAATCTTCATGAATTATATTGTTCGATTCTGTAATACACTCCTGCTATAGCGTCCCTCATATTGGACCCATTGTAGTAACTATACGCTCTGCAAATCTGAACAAAGTCATTAAATTCTTCAGTTGTAATATCAGATATTTGTTTGCCTGTGGCTCTTTCGTCTGATGAGAAACCTAAAAAGCTTTCATTAATTGTAATTTCAACATCAGCTTAAATTTTATTCCCTGAAATATACATGTGATTGCAAGAGACATCAGCTCGATCTTACTAATGTCAGGAGTACAGTTAAAAATCTTGGAAAAATATTCAAATTTTTTTATTTCGTCAGAAATATGACACATTGCGTTTCGATGCAGCGGATTTATTATCTCTTTTTGTATATTTTTCCCAAGGTAGTGAGTGAGCTTCATTCTCCTCTTTCTTTAGCAGTATACGGATGTGCTCTTCTATAATGGGACCAAAGTCATATAGCAACTCGACTGTTTTTAAGAAATTACATTTATTATACTCGAACCACGTGTCACTTGTACGTTGAATAGCCAGACCTCTTTCGCCAAGCATTTTTAGTAATTGCTATGATTGTCGGAAGAACTTCATTCCAACGATTTATTTCGACATTAATAATTCTTTGAGAGTCTGCATCTGTAGTTTTACAACATTTTATCCTTCGGTTTACTACTAGCCACGATTTTTAGGTCACACTATGATTTTAGAATTTCTTTGTGCTCTTTTAAAGTTTCCAACTTTTAAAACCTATCTTTGAAAGAGTACTAACTGTACAGCCGAGTATTTTGCAACAGAAACAGTAAATGCAGTTTTGTGAAGGGTGTACACTAGTCATTCTTGTAAAACTTGCTGTGCATTTCTTAAATTCGTGTATAATAATTTGCTCTAAAATGTCAACCAGTGTCTTTAGAAAGGAATTAGTAATCATACAATGGTTTTGGTGGACCTTGTCTCACTTGAAAACTTATTTGGAAGTCTTCTAAAACTCTTGACCACAATGCTGCATCTGTACTCAAAGTTTGTAGAATGCTTTCTGTGTCAACTTTTTCAGTGTTTTCATTTGGTGATGACTGGGTAAGAATCTCATAAGTTCCAATTGATTTAAAAACTTCAAACATTTGTTAGTAATTTTTATCCTTTCACTGTTCTGTACTTTCTTTTATAATCGTGCTTTATGTTGGTTTCTCAGAGTTGTCATTTGTTTTAGGACAGCTCTGGATATAATTTGCTAATGTGTTTATTTGTTTCTGACTTTCGGCTTCATTTACAGCGCCCTTTTTTCTACTGGTAACCAGAGTTGTCTCTGATCTCTAGGCATTCTGGACAAGGCACACACATAAACAATGCAAGCTAAAAGAAATATAAGGAATTATAATTTTTCTTTCTTCTAAATAAGCTAAAACCATAATTAACGCAACTTCAAAATTATAATCAAAAAATCAACAGAAATATATTTATGGCCTACATAAAATTTTTCATATCCTGTGAATGTAAAGAAAATCTAGTGTTATTAAATGTGTATTTCATAATAACAAATATTTCAGCAGATGATAGTCATTAAAAACAATTTTATAATTCTTGGTTTTTGGATTTCATTTAGTTAGTTTATTCAAATATATTACTGTAATCCGTGTTTTATCAAAGCTGTGAACTTAATAAATTTCTTATATTGTTGATTCAAAATTTTTTTATAAAACAAAAATATAAGTAATTATACATTATGAGCACATTCAAATTCGAAGCAATAGTTTATTGATTCAATAAACAGTTTCTCTGTATAAATTAAATATTTGTTTTATTTTAAAAGTCCAATTGTTTCAATTCGATAATCGATTTAAGGCTAACTAATGTCTATCAAGTATAGATGCACTTAGTTTATTAAAAAATTGGCCAGTGTGAATAGGACTCATGCTCTGAGAGTTCCTTATCATCAATGACATACAGCTGTCACTCACTTTAGCAAGAGCCACATAACACTATAGGCCACACAACCATGACAGTGGTGCCTCAGAGAAGCCTCGCCACCTCAGGACACAGCAAAGATCATACAGACACTCCGATTGTGCAATGGGTGACATCACCATAATAATGAAAGTGTAGATAACAGACACAATGGAAACCACTTGCATGACTACTACTTCTATTTTATGCTTGCATACAGTAGTATTTTCCTGGTATTGAATATTTAACACATCAATATTTTTCTCACACTGACAGCCAAAATAGCACTCTTAAATTTTGTTGTCCAGGACAAATGGCTGGGTTGCCGGCCCCTGGAGTTGCCCATGGATGTCATCTATCCACTGTTAATCATGTAACCCACAAGTTCATTTCCTCCTGATACATCACCATGCACACATCGGCATATTCCCATTGATAGTGGTTTTCATGGCAGATATCAGTTGTTTGATGTTCGTTAGTTTTATTGTCTCCTATAAATTGTTTCGTTTCGATATTTCTTTTGTCAAGATTTATAATTTTATAATAAATGACATGAAATACATTGCAATATGGATGCAACTTGCTGTTGAAAAAGTACTATAGGTAGAATCAGATTGATTAGTAAATGTAATTATTTGCATGTTGTCACGTATTTGTAATGTTTCATAAAGAAATTGACTGAAGTCTTTAGTGTATGCTAAGTAATGTATTAAGAGTTGTTTGGTTAAATATATGTTTATGGCATTCTTAGTTATTGTTAAGTAGCTCTCTGGATTGTGTGTGAAGCAGTTTTGGAAACGTCAGTTGTCAATATTCATGTGGTTTCACTAGCTAATCCCAGTAAAAATAAGACAATTAAACTATTAGAGTCCAGTTACAAGAGGTAAAGAAAATCTATAAATCTTAAAAAGAAAGTTATTGATGGAGATGTGAGTATTGCACATAAGTTACAGTGGACTGGCAACAAAAAGTTAACGAACCAATTTTTCACTGGTTGTGATAGTAGCTCATAACAGTGTGTTCCTTTTAGTAATTCTGATTGCAGTTCGATCTAACAAATGAAAAAAAAGTGTTGTTCAGCTTGCTAAAATACTTAAAAGATGCATATACCTCTTCCTTGAGCTCTGTGTATAATGTCTAAAATTCCCCTTCTGTACCACATAATGACATTTTTCGGGTCCATGCTCTCTTTTGAGTTGTTTTGCACTTCTGTCTTCCTTCTCGAATATACAAGCTATTCCTACAAGCTACAAATTATTTGAGTCCAATAAATGCCATTTTCCACAAATGAGAACTGCAGCACCCACATATATAAGCTACTACATTGTGTATCTGCACTTTATGCATAAAAAAGTTGAAAATTATTGTGTGAAGATCGAAATTTCTACGAAAAGACAGTTGAGTACAGCCATCCAAGTTGAGATCACATGACTTGAATTGACTTGACACACCATGACGTGACAGTCAGTGTAAATACACCTTGACATGATAGTGCTCTGAGGTGATGATGCGACAACATTCAGAGTGAACTAACTTTATGAGGACAGTTTAAATTGCTAGGAGTGAAATGTTTGGCTGTTAATTTCCGAATATGTGTTGATTTCCATGTGTGGCTAGGAAAGAACCTAAGAGGTGAGCTCAAATTGCTGTGAGTGAAATGAGGAGCAATAGTATTCATATTCTTCCCTGCAACAATATATTTGGCTGATTATTTCCTAGCGTACACAAAGATCATGAAGAGACAGATATTTCACATGTTACAACCAATAGCACTTCCAGCTGATACATTTCTGCCACTAACTGCATGTTGTCACATCATGTCACAGCATGTCAAAACATTCCACAATACATTTCAAATGGTGGCATTCGCATCACCTCATGGCACCACCAAGGTTTCTCAGGAACAAAGTTTTGAAGGCTTAATATTCTTTGTTGTTGATCAGAAGACCCCCAAGCTCATTTCCTTCTGATACACAGCCATGCTCCCATCCTCCATACTTTGTTTCATTTTGCTTTCTTTTGATCATAGTGTTTGTCATTGATATCGGTTGTTACTCTCCATCTTCATTACACGCTCTTTGTTGTTTTTTGTTATTTGTTATAGACTGAAAAATTTGCCGACAGCCATGTGAGTTGATACCATGTGACTTCATTTGACTTGACATGACATGATGTGCAGGAGAGTGTGAACACAATCTAACATGACGGTGGTGCCATGTGATGGTGTCATGAAGGCCAGTGTGTCTTACATGATGAAGATAGCCATGTCAATGTGAATTGGCTAGATCTCTGAGCGTAGAACTTCTAAGTGCCTGCAGATTCTTTTCGTTTGCATCTTCTGACATGTTGTAATTAGGTAAAACATATCAATTGGTCTGCACATGATTAAGAATCGTTTACTTATACATAGCTATGAACCATATGTTACTGAGTGTAAAGGCGATTTCACACCTACTGTCACATCTCGTCATGTCACATGATGTCAAAACATTCCACAGCGTATTTCAGATGGCGACACTGACACAGGCCGTCAACAGACCGTCATGTTGCAGCATGTCACATCACTGTCGTGGATTCTTGAGAAGGAAGTATTGATAGTGTTGTCATCTACTAACACTTTTGTGCCAAGTTAACTTTTATTTCAACGTTTTGAATTGTTTTCGAGTTAAACTGCAAATATTCCACTACAGCTTGGATATTTTTTCCATTGAGGATTCATACATAAGCGAGGTCAGGTATCTGAAAGCGAAATTTATTTTGGATTTTATAATAACACAATAGAGCTGATGCATACACTTTGTATATATAAGAACAGAAACTGATGATGCAATTTTCATTGAATAATATTTTATGTGAAAATGTCAGCCCTGCTGAAGAAGAAAAATACAGATGTTTAAGGCAATAGCAGTTATGTAAGGAAAAAATAGTTGATAAGATAAATAGGCTACGTTTATTCCCTTATAAATGTTGTCTGATGTGTTTGTATGTACTGAAAGGGGAATGTCACCACTGAAAAAAAATGCAAGCTTAGTTATAGGTAGCACAAATGTGCAGTGCCTTAGGATAAAACTCGATACATTACAATCGTTTCCTGAGAAAGTGAGACTAGATGTATTATCTATATGTGAACACTGACTAGCCCATAAAGAAGCAGATTACTATGGATATATTGAATATCTTGAAATGGTGGATGCATGGTGTAGAGAAACTTCTATACATGATGGTGTGTCTGTATACGCAAATGGTAATCTCAGTGCCAAGAAAATTGATGTAAGAAACTTCTGTGTGGACTTGGATATAGAATTGGCTGCCTTGGGGATGCAAGATCCTAACTTAATTGTTGTTTTTGTGTACCATTCCTAAATGGCAATTTTGAAAACTTCATTAACAAATTGGAAAGTTGTCTGTGTGATCTAGTGCACGGAAGAGCGAAATTGTCTTCTTTGGAGAATTCAGCATTCATATCGGGGAAGGCAGTGACAAAGACAGAGCTTTTATGAACTTAGTAAGCAGCTGTGGACTGTTTGTGGAAAGTTATCTGCCAACAAGAAGAGACGTCTGTCTTGACACAGCTGCTACAAACGTAAATAGTTGGGACTATAAAGTAAGTGTCGTTGACACTATGATTGCAGATCACAGTGCAGTAATCATGAAGCTCCAACAAACTAAGTAAGTACTCAACAAATTTCCAGCTGGCATTCAAATTATGTATTCAGAAGTAACGTTATTACAAAGAAAAATCTATATGATTTCAAAACTGCCGTGTCGTTTACCGACTAGCATCAGATTTGTGAAGAATTGCACCAAATGATACATTCAGTTCCATGTTCTGGTCTCTTAAACCCAAATTTGATGAAATTTTTACACTAAAACCCAAGAGATATCTAACTGCCAAATCGAAATTCACACATAAAACTGTAAAAGTAACCAGCTGATTTACCTCTAGATTAGGTAAAATAAAATGCATTGTACAACTACTAAATGATAAAGTCAGAGCCAGTGAAGATACTGGCATCAAGGACAGACTATACTGCAATTACCTACAGGCCAAAAGGATGCACAGAAAAGAAGTAGGGAAAGTAAAAATGGAAATCATGTCAGATCTGCTGAAGAAGCTGACAATCCTTGCAAGGCACCATGGGATCGCTCAGATTCTTGCAGTCCAGATGAATTTAATGAAAAATTAATTCTGACTTCAGAATTATGAAACTTGGAAATAACTGCAGCATGGCAATGTGGAAGAGTGTGTATCCTAAACACATAATAAAAGACTACAAAGACTCAGGGAGCCCTGATATTTATGACATGTCCTGTACTATTTTAAAAACTGTAGTTTGTGAAATTACTCAGCCAATCTCAGTAGTAATAAAGAAATGCCTCTTTTATGATACACAGTACAGCTTTTGGAAGGGAAAAACAATTACAACAGCATCACTTGACATAGTTACAAATATACCTCAGGGTTTTGAAGACAAGGGGTCTATATATAGCACTGGTACTCAGTGGTCTTAGTAAGACATTTAGCACAGGTAGTCCCAGTCTTCAAAAAGGGTTGTCGAGCCGATGCGCAAAACTATAGACCTATATCTCTGACATTGATCTGTTGTAGAATTTTAGAACATGTTTTTTGCTAGAGTATCATGTCGTTTTTGGAAACCCAGAATCTACTCTGTAGGAATCAACATGGATTCCGGAAACAGCGATCGTGTGAGACCCAACTCGCTTTATTTGTTCATGAGACCCAGAAATTATTAGATACAGACTCCCAGGTAGATGCTATTTTCCTAGACTTCCGGAAGGCGTTCGATACAGTTCCGCACTGTCGCCTGGTAAACAAAGTAAGAGCCTACGGAATATCAGACCAGCTGTGTGGCTGGATTGAAGAGTTTTTTGCAAACAGAACACAGCACGTTGTTCTCAATGGAGAGACGTCTACAGACGTTAAAGTAACCTCTGGCGTGCCACAGGGGAGTATTATGGAACCATTGTTTTTCACAATATATATAAATGACTTAGTAAATAGTGTCGGAAGTTCCATGCGGCATTTCGCGAATGATGCTGTAGTATACAGAGAAGTTGCAGCATTAGAAAATTGTAGCGAAATGCAGGAAGATCTGCAGCGGATAGGCACTTGGTGTAGGGAGTGGCAACTAACCCTTAACATAGACAAATGTAATGTCTTGCGAATACATATAAAGAAGGATCCTTTATTGTGTGATTATATGATAGCGGAACAAACACTGGTAGCAGTTACTTCTGTTAAATATCTGGGAGTATGCGTGCGGAACGATTTGAAATGGAATGATCATATAAAATTAATTGTTGGTAAGGCGAGTACCAGGTTGAGATTCATTGGGAGAGTCCTTAGAAAATGTGGTCCATCAACAAAGGAGTTGGCTTACAAAACACTCGTTCGACCTATACTTGAGTATTGCTCATCAGTGTGGGATCCATACCAGATCGGGTTGATGGAGGAGATAGAGAAGATCCAAAGAAGAGCGGCGCGATTCGTCGCAGGGTTATTTGGTAAGCGTGATAGCGTTACAGAGATGTTTAGCAAACTCAAGTGGCAGACTCTGCAAGAGAGGCGCTCTGCATCGTATCGTAGCTTGCTCACCAGGTTTCGAGAGGGTGCGTTTCTGGATGAGGTATCGAATATACTGCTTCCCCCTACTTATACCTCCCGAGGAGATCACGAATCTAAAATTAGAGTGATTCGAGCGCGCACGTAGGCTTTCCTGCAGTCGTTCTTCCCACAAACCATACGAGACTGGAACAGAAAAGGGAGGTAATGACAGTGGCACGTAAAGTGCCCTCCGCCACACACCATTGGGTGGCTTGCGGAGTATGAATGTAGATGTAGATGTAGATTGTACCCTACGTGAAGCCCTGCTCAGCAAAATAAAATCATATGGAATTGGGAGAGTTGTTCTATCTAACTAACAGATGACAGATTGTATCACTATTAGGAGCAGAATCAGGTGAGATGAAGTTAAAATATGGTGTGCCACAGGGATCTGTAGTAGGGCTCTGTTATTATTAATTTTCATTCATGACACTGGCTCCAATGGGCACACCTTCTAGTTTGCAGATGACACAACTTTGTTCTCAAAAGAGGAGAACGTTCTCCAAGCTGCTTAACAAGCAGAAGTCCTTTTCAGTGCGGTGTTCATCATGAACAATGTGACAATCAATGTAAACAAAGCACAGGGGACGATATGCAGACTAAGTGATACTGGAGCAGTAGGTGACGTAGCATCTGATAAATTTCTGGGCTTTTTCATTGACACAAAGTTAACTTGGCAATGCCACACTGAACATGTATGTTGCAAACTCTTATGGGTCCTATCCTGTTGAGGAAACTAAAAAGCGATACACCACATCAGTAACTATTAACAGTTTACTATGCAATGTTCTACAGTCACATCAGCTATAAGCTGTTGCTGTGGGCCACTCTGGAGGTTGCAAGAATGTGCTTTTAATACAAAAAAGGTAATGAAGATCATTACCTCAAGCAAAAAAACTGACCACTGCAATCAATTTTTTCGCAGTTAGGAGTGCTGACTGTTTTCAGCCAATATATTTTCAACTACCTTGTTCACACAAAGACAAATCATGGGCTCTACAGAAAGAGCGATAAAGTTCATCAACACAGCACTCTCTATAATGGCAGTGCAGACAGGCCAAGATGTTGATTAACTAAGATGCAGAACAGCTTCCCAATCATGGCCCTAAAATTATTTAATGCTCTGCCTAAGAATATACTGTCACTACCAATTAAACAATTTAGGACTAAAATTTCGTGTATACTAACAGAGCAACCTTAGTACAGTGTAAAAGAATACTTCTCTGATGACAGAACAGTGTCTATTTGAGTTACAATTCAGTACCAATGACAACAGCAGCAACTGCTGTTTCATTACATGATTGTACTCTTATTGTAAAGCGTATTGTAATCTTTTTGTTAAATATATCTTTTATAGTACCTACTTTAGTATCATAGTTCAACTATTTTCTTGTGAGGCAGATGTCAGACAAAGAAACTGCATTGTGCAGACATGCTGAAGTCCCAAACACTGATGGACACTGATTCATCAACTCAACATGGAGAAGGGAAATAATAAGTCATAAACTGACAATGAGAATCCGAATGGGATGACCACATCTCACATTGCATGGTGGAAATTTATAATCTTGTATTGGCTGGTCTGTAACTCGGGAATTTGGGATTTTCTCAGGTGTTCTCTGTCATGGCTGTTCCCAGCGTTGGCAACAATGAATCCAGCACATAGTTGTGACATTTTTCTGCATTCCAAAGTTGTCATAAAAGTGGCCCCAAAACCGATTCACTTGCTTGTGATGACTGAGTCTGTGTGAGGCCTGGAGAGTTTGTGTCAGTGCTTTGTCCAAGAACCTGTTGGTGTTCGTCGTGTATAGGTATATTTGTAATTGTCTGCTAAGCTTTTTATGCAGATCAAATCTTCTCCAGCAATTCCAGAGTATCACACGCTCCCTTTGTTTGTATTCTGGGCACTCTTATGTATCCATCATCTCAGTGCCTACAGTGGTCAGCGAGTTATCAGCATTTTCATGCTGAAGTAGAGGGTACCCTATGAGTGGATGGAAATTCGATTACAGTATGCTGCTTCTCTCGCATCACCATAGTTATGTTACACACCGCCATTGTACATGCAACAGTTTCGAGGCCTCTAGTGGCAGAGCTCTGCATGCGCATAGACATGAAGAATAAAGATGTGGAATGTAATATGTTAGCTTTATTTAACAAGCTTTCAGAGTTTTCAGATAAAAATTCTGAGTTATTACTCTCCAGCATGCTCTCATATACAAAGACACTTCGCGGCGTGGAGTGGCCGCGTGGTGTGAGGCGTCATGTCGCGGATTGCGCTGCCCCTCCCACCGGAGGTTCGAGTCCTCCCTCGAGCGTGGGTGTGTGTGTTGTTCTTAGCACAAGTTAGTTTAAGTAGTGCGTAAGTCTAGGGACCGATGACCTTAGTAGTTCGGTCTCTTAGAAATTCACACACACATTTGAACAGAGACACCTCACCCAGTCTCAGTAAAATATCTTTTGGGCCAACACTAGTTTGTTTGATTTTCTCAATGAGTACTTGGGCATTTTGAATGTGATATTTGCAGTGACAAACTATCTTCGTCATTAACTTAGTTAAATATTTGGCTAGTCTGTCGGTGGGAGAACCAGTAGCACTAACGAAAGGTTCCAACAGAAGGCCTCCTTTGTAGACGTATAGACCTTCTTTGCAGAACTACAGGAAGTTGAGTTCTGAGATGTTTTACGACAACATCTGCTAGACCCGAATTCTTCAGCAGCTCTACCGCTTTTCTATTGCATGATAGTCTAGGTGCCAGTTTTATGCATTTGTACTTATCATCCTCCAACAGCGACATTACTTTATTATGATACTAAATAGCATTAAGAACAATCATGATATTTCCCTTGTCAGCCAAAAACACAAATATATTCTCATCTTATACATCAAATGCATTCGCAGTTGGGAATATGGACAGCCATCAGCTGTAGAAGGGAATGATGACAGTTATTGAATCCGGATTTGCCGCTTACCGCGATCGGTCGCCTTACCATTTGGCTATCGGTGCACGACTCACAGCCGGATCCAACTTTCATATATCGTCAACCATGCGTCTACAACCTGTACCCGTACATCACTTACATATATTCCCGTAGAACGTCGCTTGCTCGGTGTCGGCGGATAAATACGATATGCAGTGCCTGCGCTATTCTGAATTAAGATGCAATGTTCCTTTGGACATACATGCATCCTTATTCCATCTTATCATACATCGTACCAGTTGTGTACACTCATTCATTGACGAGGTGATTGCTGCTGAAACTGGTAAGCAAGTTGTGTTTCAAAACGACATCCTGCAGGAATTTCACTATTAGTTTGAAAATATATATTCTGAAGTCCCAACCGGCAACACTATGGCGACAGAACTGATTCAGACACTAAATTTTGACATTACAGCAGAGGTGAACGTGGAATTTTTGGTAGACATTGATGTTGCTGGCGTTTTAAAATTAATCACTCAATCGCCAGCAAACAAATCCCCTGGACCAGATGTCTTCCTAAAGAGTTTTATTACAAGTTCTGGCATATTACCGGCCCCGTATTCGCAGACATGTTAAATGAAATTATATGTGGACGTGAACTAACATAGCTGAAAGAGGTTAAGGTAGTACTCGTACCGAAATACAGAGGTCATTACACCACTGACAACTTCCACCCCATAATGTTATTAAACTTCGATTGTAAGACTATAGCTAGGGCAGTTAAAAGTGGACTGAAACTTAGAGCAAAAAAAGTCATCCAAAACCACAAGTCATGTCTTCCAGGAACTACTACTATGTCCACGATGACAGAAATCAGGTATATTGTATCGGTCGCTACATCAACCACTATTACAGATGTCTTATTGTTTGTCGATTTTTCTCAAGCGTTTGATACAGTCAGTCGTATCTTATGCAAACCATGCAAAGAGTTGGTCTGGAACACAAAGCAGTTCACGTACTCCAGAACATTTCCTGGGTATCACAGCAAGGATTGCCGTTAAAGAGAAAATAACGAGGGCAATACCACTCAGGAGAGGGATACCACAGGGAAGCCAACCCTTAACGATGCTCTTCGCTTTCTCTTTGGAACCCTTCCTCTTGAGACTGCCGTGTAAATTAACGGGCGTATCTTCATCGGGTGCACGTTTCGCTATCAGAGTGTATGTAGAAACATTCGTTTCTTTGCGCCGAGAAAGTCGAGAATGTTTAAACCCTTGGCTCTATAATTGACAGGCGTTCACTAAAGATGGCTGCCGCAAATTGGAAAGCAATAACAGTAAGCATGCAGGTTCTCCTCGTAGAAAGCAACTGGCGAGCCGTGTCCTTGATTGAAAAAATGAAGATTATTAATACACTTATTTTTTACCAAAATCTTATTACAGGCTAGAAAGATGACACTAGCGAGCAAGTTCCCGTGGAAGGAAATATTTTTAACTGGACACCAGCACACTAACAAAATCAAGATCGGAAGGATTGGAGTTGGATACAAAAAACGGCCACTGCTCTTTTCCTGAAATGAACCTCACAAATAATATACAATAATCAACGAAACATAACTGCAATGCTCTTCCAGGTAATCCGTCCAGAAAGTACGAAGCCGCCAGTCGATTTACACACAATAGGATTGCAACTGAAGTACGTTCGTAAACTTTACATTGAAGCAATGACATAACACAGAAATGACATAGGAGGAATAACCCCCGCACAGTTCAAACGAAGTATCCGTCTTGGCACTGGAAGGTAGTACGGAAGGACGTGAGCCTGAAGATCCACAGAATAGAAGTAGCGTCAACGTGATACCATGTGGTACACAACACGATAGCTACGAATGAAAAATTATATAGAACAGGAATTCTTCTTCTTCCGTATCCCAGTAATTAGCAACGTAGGTTGCTTTGTCATTGACTTTCAAAATATCGTCTTTAGTGCGTGTTATAGACATATCTGGGCAAATCAATAGGTGGTCCAAGTCCTGTATTGCTCCGCATTCACACCTATCGCTATCACTGTAGCCCCATTTAAACAGGTTTGATTTGCATCCAGTTACTTCAGTGCGCAGCCGGTTTAATGACCTCCAAGTTGTAAAAGGTAGTTGAAATCCTGCAGATCCCTCTTCAAGTAGTTCCATTGCGGAGTGAGGCACCATTTTTTCCCAAAGAGATAGCCGCCTTGCGACGGGCTTGGTAGCGAGCTCTTCAGTAGCTTCAATGAAACTCGTGCGGGATTTCTGCCAGACACGTTGTTTTCGGTGCATATGCATCGCGTGTCGAGGATCATTCTTTTGTTTTGATCTTTCTATCTCAGCGGCTACTTGTGTGTGGATAGTGGGTGGTGCTATGCCTATGATGGGATAAATTTTGTCTTTGGGAGTTGGTTTGAGGCATCCTGTAGCAATACGTACAGTTTCGTTTACGGCGATGTCAACTTGCTTAGTGTGAGCAGAGTTCCTCCAAACTGGGGCCGCGTATTCCGCTGCCAAGATACTGAGCGCCAGATCCGTGTGGTTGAGTTCCCCACGATGAACCCGTTAGCTTTCGCAGTATGTTGTTCCTGTCACACACCTTTTTTTTTTTTTTTTTTTTTTTTTTTTTTTTTTTTTTTTTTTTTTTTTAGTGTTGTGACAGTGCTGCTTAAAAGTAAGCGCTCTGTCCAATGTTACTCCCAGTTATTTTGGGCTGTTTGTATGCTTCAGCTCTTCCCCTTACCACATGACTCGGAGTTTCTGTTTGGCTTGTTTGTTCCAAAGATGGAAGGCGGATCCTTGAGATTTACTAGGGTTTGGTTTCAGATTATTGCCTTCGTAATAGGTAGCAAATTTTGTTAAGGCTCCTGTGAGATTCTCCTCCACTTGTTCAAAGGTTTTTTTCCTGTGTGGCCATTGCTGTATCATAGGCATAAATGAACATTCGTGTCTGGTGGCTGATGGGAAGGTCATTCGTATAGATGTTAAATAATACTGGAGCCAAGACACTACCCTATGCAATTCCATTTTTCTGTGTCCTCCATCGGCTGTTTTTAGATTGTAAGGTTACATAGTAGCGTCTGTTCTGTAGCATGCATTGCACGAACATAGAAAGGGTGTAGTCCTTAGTGACATTATACACTTTCTTGGTAAGCAACTTATGGTTAACTGTGTCATATGCGGCACTGAGATCCAGGAATGCGACCCCAGTTACTTCTCCTCTCTGATAGCCGTCTTCGAAGTACTGTGCGAGATTAAGGATTTGGCCACGGCATGATTTTCCTGGTCGAAATCCAGCTTGATCGTTAATGAGGGCTTTGTCCACATAATCAGCTATGCATTTGAGGATCATTCGCTCCAGCATTTTAAATAGATGACAAAGCAGTGAGACAGGCCGGAAATTTTTAGCTTCAGCTGGATCTTTCCCTGGTTTTAGTAACGCAACAACCCGAGCTTTTCTCCACAGTTTAGGAATTTGCATTGTTATAATACAGTTATTCATTAGCTCTAGGATCCATGCTTGTACTTTCGGTCCAAAATGTTTAATTTGCTCAGATCTCAGATCGCGGAGGCCAGCGGCCTTATTGCTTTTTCAAATCGTTGATTGCGTCTTGTAGCTCCTGAATGAAGAACGGCCGAGCTAGGAAGCTAATCTCCTCGTTCAATTCTCTTTTGATTTTGCCATTCCTGATCTTCCCTTTAGTTTTTCCGTTCATGAGCAGTTGGTGAACTATCTGATCAGGTGTAACTTCACTGTAGTTTGGTTGTGGTTCTGTTGGGTCGTTGCTGAGACTTTTGAGCAGTTTCCATGCCTCCCTACTGCTGTGCTTCATGTCCGTCTCTTGTAGGAGGTTGCACCACTTTTCCTTTCTCGCTTCGGAGATACCAGACATCAGTACCTCACCTGCCTGGATCGTTTGCTCTAAGAAGGGGTCCTTATTGTAAAGTTATTCATACTTTTTCAGAGAGGTATGCGCCGTCGAGAGATTTTCTTTACGAGGTCTATAAAAGTTTCATATGATTGTACTTCTGGTTTGATTTCCAAGATCTCCTTATCAAGGTCCTCTGTGAAGAGTTCCCAATGAGCTTTTCTGAAGTTGAAGCGTCTCTTGAAGGACATTCCATCTGATTTGATTACTGCCGTAATGTAGCAAGATATTGCTCTGTGTTGCGATCTTGGAACTGGGTCCTCGATTTGCTTTACAGTTTGCAGGGATACCTTCTCGGAGACAGAGATGTTATCTGGATTATATTCTCGTTTCCATCTTCCACTGTTAAATGGTGCACGCAACTGCCTTATTGTCAAGGAGTTCGGTATCTAATTACACCCCCACGATACTTACGACGACAAAAGAAGAATTCTGCCCGATTACGAAGAATAATACGGTGATCTGGCTGTTAGCAAATTATTTACATTACACCATCACAAGACAGGAAGAAGACAAATCCTTCAGTTTCATGGCTTTCATGCAGGCAGCATACTAGAACGTAAAACAGCTCCAAAACCTTAGCCCGCCGGAGTGGCCGTGCGGTTCTAGGTGCTACAGTCTGGAACCGCGAGACCGCTACGGTCGCTGGTTCGAATCCTGCCTCGGGCAAGTATGTGTATGATGTCCTTAGGTTAGTTAGGTTTAAGTAGTTCTAAGTTCTAGGGGACAGATGACCTCAGAAATTGAGTCCCATAGTGCTCAGAGCCATTTGAACCATTTTGAACCAGCACCTTAAACAAACAGTTGGAAATGTGATGGATATAATCTTTGAGAAGCAAGGCGTAGATTAACCATAGAAGCTACGAGGGTAGCAATACAATGTCATTAAAATGTAAAAGAAAAGTAACAAGAGGGAACAAAAAGCATTTTACTTGCAATTGAAGAAGCTCCACCTACTTCAGTTCTTTTCACTGCCGAAGAAAATTTTAATTCTGTTTGCGAAGAAGCAGTGACATGCAATTGTTTTTACTATCAGGAGAAGATGCGGAAGTTTTTTTCATTGCTCAAAAAAAGTAGTGAGGCGACCGCTCGCGATAAGAGGGGAAATCTGGCTTCCAGCCCCGATCAGGCACAAATTTTCTTTGTTGTCATTCCATTCTAAACCTGATGGTTGTCCACATTCGCAACTGTGAATACATTTCATGTATTTCGTAGGTGCTGCAGTCAGCGCAGTGGCTGTTCCGTTGGACATGCATGTGTGTCCAAAGGAACTTTGCGTCGTAATTCAGAATAACGCAGGCACTGAAATATTGTATTTATCCGCCGACACCAAGCAAGCGACTTTCAAGTAAAATGTCTCACCTGTACGGGAATATACACAATGGCTGTATAATACATGTTGTAGACGCCATGTTTGCTGACGTATGGAAGTTTGGGTCTGGCCGTGAGTCGTGCACGGAGAGCCAAATGGTAAGGCGGGTGCTCGCGATAATCGGGAAATCCAGGTTCGACTCCCGGTCCGGCAGAGATTTTCATTGTTGTCATTCCATTCTACCATATTCGCAAGTGAGAATATATTTAAGGTATTTCATAACGGCTGCAGTCGCAGTAGCCGCAGTGCCTCTACCTTTGGACACACATGCATGTCCAAAGGAACTCGGCATCGTAATTCAGAATAACAAAGCCACTGCAATATCGTTTAGATCCTCATCTTTCTGGAATGCACAACTCCCTTTCTCTCTTCTCTGATGATGCTTGACTTGGGAGGCTTGTATGTGGCTAAGATGCAACGATGCGAAGATGTAGGTCTTTAGTATTTCAGGTTTACGCGTGCCGCGTGTCGGCCCTGCCTCGCAAGTCAAGTATCAGCAGAACAGAGAGAGAGAGAGGACTTCATGCACTGTGAAGAGATAAAGATCTAGTTATGCTTCAGACTGACAAGGCAAATGCCATTGTTATTCTTAGTGCTACTGAACATCATACAAAAGTGTCATCACTGTTTGTGTATAACGTGTACAAATGCATAAAAGGGGACATTGCTGTGCCACACATCAGGAAAATGGTGTAGCTGCTGTAAAATTTTGGTACATTAGACAATATCACGAAAAATATCAGAGGTCGAGCTCCTGGACCTCCCAGTCTACCCAAAGCCCACAAAGAAGGCTTGCCAACAAGGACTATCGTTATTGCTATTTGTTCTCCCACCTGAGACGTAGATTACATTGAGATAACAAAAGTCATGGGATAGCGATATACACATATATAAATGGTGGCAGTATCGTGTACTCAAGCTATAAAAGGACAGCACGTTGGCAGAACTGTCATTTGTACTCATGTACTCAAGTAATTCATGTGAAACGGTTTCCGATGTGATTATGGGCGCACAGAATTAACAGATTTTGAACGCGGAAAGGTAGTTGCAGCTGGACGCATGGGACATTCAGTTTCAGAAATCCTTAGTGTATTCGATATTCCGAGATCCACAGTATCAAGAGTGTGCTGAGAATACCAGATTTCAGGCATTATCTCTCACCAACATAGTGCCCAACGGCCTTCACTTAATGACCAAGAAAAATGGTTCAAATGGCTCTGAGCACTATGGGACTTAACATCTGAGGTCATCAGTCCCCTAGAATTTAGAACTACTTAAACCTAACTAACCTAAGGACATCACACGCATCCATGCCCGAGGCAGGATTCGAACCTGCGACCGTAACAGTCACGCAGTTCCGGACTGAAGCGCCTAGAACCGCTCGGCCACCGCGGCTGGCAATGACCAAGAGTAGTGGCCTTTGTGTACAGTTGTCACTGCTAGAAGACAAGTAACACTGCCTGAAATAGCCACAGAAATCAATGTGGGATGTGCAACAAACATATCCTTCACGAAAGTGTGGCGAAGTATGGTATTAATTGGCTATGGCAGCAAAGAAACGACGCGAGTGCCCATGCCAACAGCATGACATCACCTGCAACACCTTTCCTGGACTCGTGACCACAGCGGTTCGACTCCAGACGACTGGAAAACCGCGCGGTGCTGAGATGAGTCCTGCTTTCATTGGTAAGAGCGGATGGCAGGGTTCGAGTGTGGTGCAGGCCCCACGAAGCCATAGACCCAAGTTGTCAACAAGGCACTGCACATGCTGTTGTCGGTTCCATACCGGTGTACGCTGCTTTACATGGAATGGACTGGTTCCTCTGGTCCAACTGAACCCATCATTGACTCGCAATGGTTGTGTTTGGCTATCTGGAGATCATTGGCAGCCATTCATGGGCTTCATGTTCCCAAATAGCAACGTTATGTCATTGGGGCACAATTGTTCGCGATTGCTTTGAAAAACATTCTACTCTGTTCGAGCGAATGATTTAGCCACCCAGACTGTAATTGTAAACTTTCGAAACTGCGTCGGTAAAGTACCGGAACGTCAAACGCTGATAGAAAGCACCGAAGCTGAAATCGTTATAGGTACGGAAAGCTGGCTGAAGCCAGAGATAAATTTTGCCGAAATTTTTACAAAGGCACAGACGGTGTTTAGAAAGGATAGATTGCATGCAACAGGTGGTGGCGTGATTTTCGCTGTTAGTAGTAGTTTACCTTTTAGTGAAGTTGAAGTGGATAACATCTTGGACCTACTGATAACGAACAGACCCAAATTTTTTCGACTCTGTAAGCGCAGAACAGGGAATCAGTGATCATAAGACCGCTGCAGCATCCCTGAATGTGGAAGTAAATAGGAATATAAAAAAAGGGAGGAAGGTTTATTTGTTTAGCAAGAGTAATAGGAGGCAGATTTCTGACTACCTAACAGATCAAAACGAAAATTTCTGTTCCGACACTGACAATGTTGAGTGTTTATGGAAAAAGTTTAAGGCAATCGTAAAATGCGTTTTAGACAGGTACGTGCCGAGTAAAACTGCGAAGGACGGGAAAAACCCACCGTGGTTCAACAAAAAAGTTAGGAAACTACTGCAAAAGCAAAGAGAGCTTCACTGCAAGTTTAAACGCAGCCAAAACCTCTCTGACAAATAGAAGCTAAACGATGTCAAA
This sequence comes from Schistocerca gregaria, assembly GCF_023897955.1. NCBI lineage: Eukaryota > Metazoa > Arthropoda > Insecta > Orthoptera > Acrididae > Schistocerca > Schistocerca gregaria. The sequence continues at coordinate 484,861,665 of NC_064931.1, read as the reverse complement.
GTTAGCGTAAGGAGGGCTATGCGTGAAGCGTTCAGTGAATTCTAAAGTAAAATTCTATGTACCGACTTGACAGAAAATCCTAGGAAGTTCTGGTCTTACGTTAAATCAGTAAGTGGCTCGAAACAGCAAATCCAGACACTCTGGGATGATGATGGCATTGAACAGAGGATGGCACGCGTAAACCTGAAATACTAAAGACCTTTTTTCCAAAGCTGTTTCACAGAGGTAGACCGCACTGCAGTTCCTTCTCTAAATCCTCGTACAACCGAAAAAATGGTTGACATCGAAATAAGTGTCCAAGGAATAGAAAAGCAACTAAAAGCACCCAACAGAGGAAAGTCCACCGGACCTGACGGGATACCCATTCGATTCTACACAGAGTACGCGAAAGAACTTGCCCCCCTTCTAACAGCCGTATACCGCAAGTCTCTAGAGGAACGGAAGGTTCCAAATGATTGGAAAAGAGCACAGGTAGTTCCAGTCTTGAAGAAGGGTCGTCGAGCAGATGCGCAAAACTATAGACCTATATCTCTGACATCGATCTGTTGTAGAATTTTAGAACATGTTTCTTGCTCGCGTATCATGTTATTTCTGGAAACCCAGAATTTACTCTGTAGGAATCAACATGGATTCCGGAAACAGCTATCGTGTGAGACCCAACTCGCTTTATTTGTTCATGAGACCCAGAAAATATTAGATACAGGCTCCCAGGTAGATGCCATTTTCCTTGACTTCCGGAAGGCGTTTCATACAGTTCCTCACTGTCTCCTGATAAACAGAGTAAGAGCCTGCGGAATATCAGATCAGCTGTGTGGCTGGATTGAAGAGTTTTTTGCAAACAGAACACAGCACGTTGTTCTCAATGGAGAGACGTCTACAGACGTTAAAGTAACCTCTGGCGTGCCACAGTGGAGTATTATGGAACCATTGTTTTTCACAATATATATAAATGACTTAGTAAATAGTGTCGGAAGTTCCATGCGGCATTTCGCGGATGATGCTGTAGTATACAGAGAAGTTGCAGCATTAGAAAATTGTAGCGAAATGCAAGAAGATCTGCAGCGGATAGGTACTTGGTGCAGGGAGTGGCAACTGACCCTTAACATAGATAAATGTAATGTCTTGCGAATACATATAAAGAAGGATCCTTTATTGTGTGATTATATGATAGCGGAACAAACACTGGTAGCAGTTACTTCTATAAAATATCTGGAAGTATGGGTGCGGAACGATTTGAAGTGGAATGATCATATAAAATTAATTGTTGGTAAGGCGGGTGCCAGGTTGATATTCATTGGGAGAGTCCTCAGAAAATGTAGTCCATCAGCAAAGGAGGTGGCTTACAAAACAATCGTTCGACCTATACTTGAGTATTGCTCATCAGTGTGGGACCCGTACCAGGCCGGGTTGACAGTGGAGATAGAGAAGATCCAAAGAAGAGCGGCGCTTTTCGTCACAGGGTTATTTGGTAAGCGTGATAGCGTTACGGAGATGTTTAGCAAACTCAAGTGGCAGACTCTGCAAGAGAGGCGCTCTGCATTGCGGCGTAGCTTGCAGTCCAGGTTTCGAGAGGGTTCGTTTCTGGATGAGGTATAGAATATATTGCTTCCCCCTACTTATACCTCCCGAGGAGGTCACGAATGTAAAATCAGAGAGATTCGAGCGCGCACGTAGGCTTTCCTGCAGTCGTTCTTCCCGTGAACCCTACGCGACTGGAACAGGAAAGGGAGGTAATAACACTGGCACGTAAAGGGTCCTGCGCCACACACTGCTGCGTAGCTTGCGGAGTGTAAATGTAGATGTAGACGTAGATCTCCCGACATGAATCCTATCAAACATTTGTGGAACATAATCGATAGGTCAGTTCGTACAGAACATCCGGCACCGGCAACATTTTCGCAATTATGAATGGCTACAGAGGCAGCGTGGGTCAATATTTCTATAGGGGACTTCTCACGACTTGCTGAGTCCATGCCACGTCGTGTTGCTGCACTATGTCAGGCAAAAGAGCTCCGACACGATATTAGAAGGTATCCCATGACTCTTATCACTTTAATATCCAATCAAGTTAATAACTCCAACAGCTGACCACTACGAAAATCCATTAAAGCTCTTAGACGTTCACTGAGGAAATCAAGCAAATTAGAGTTGGCCCAAATGATACTTTAGTTAGCCTGGATTCAGTCTCTTTATATGCAAAATTCCCTGTGGAGGTCACACTGAAACTGATGACAGAGCAGTTTCCTATTGATACAATGAAGTTCAAAGAAAACTTTAGTCTCCTTTCAAATAGGAACTCCACTCATACACTTATAGTGGTGACTTCAATCTACCCTCGATATGCTGGAAAAATTATACGTTTAAAGCCGGCGGCAGGCAGAAATGGTACTGAATCCTTTCTCAGAAACTTATTTTTAACAATTAGTTCATGAGCTCACTCGAAGCTTAAACGACTGCGAAAGCGTACTTGATCTCTTAGCAACAAATAATCCTTGACAAATAGGGAGTATCATGACGAATACAGGGATCAGCGACCACAAGGCAGTTGCTGCTAGGCTGGATACCGTAACACAGCTGATAAAAATGCTCTTCACGCCTTTTTAAGAGACTCCTTCCGATCTGATCACGTAAGCGTAGAAAAGATGTGGAATGATTTCAAAGAGATAGTATCGACGACAATTGAGAGACATATACCACATAAATTAATAAGTGATGATTCTGATCCCCCATGGTACACAAAACAGGTCAGATCGCTGTTGCAGAAGCAACGAAAAAAGCATGCCAAATTTAAAAGAGCGCAAAATCCCAAGGTTGGCAAAGATTTGCAGAATCTGGAAATATAGCGCGTACTTCAATGCTTTTAATAATTTCCGCAGCAAAACTCTGTCTCGGAAACTGGCAGAAACCCAAAGAGATTCTGGTCATACATAAAGCACATCAGTGTCAAGACCCAATCAATACCTTCACTGCACGATAACAACGGTGAAGTCACTGGTGACAGTGCCACTAAAGTAGAGTTATTAAACACGGTTTTCCAAAATTCCTTCACCAAAGAAGACGAAGTAAATATTCCTGAATTCCAATCAAGAACAGCTGCCAAGATGAGAAACATAGAAGTAGATATCCTCGGTGTAGCAAAGCGGCTTTCATATCTCTTAATAAAGGCAAGGCCTCCGATCTAGATTGCATACCAGTCAGGTTCCTTTCAGAGTATGCTGATACAATAGCTCCATATTTAGCAATTATGTACAACCGCTCCCTCACAGAAAGATCCGCACCTAAAGACTGGAGAATTGCTCAAGTCACACCAATACCCAAAAAGGGAAGTTGGAGTAATCCGCCGAATTACAGGCCCATATCACTAATGTCGATTTGCAGTAGGGTTTTGGAACATATACTGTTTTCGATCATTACAAATTACCCCGAAGAAAACGATTTATTGACACATAGTCAGCAAGGATTCAGAAAATATCGGTCTTGCGAAACATAACTAGCTCTTTATACTCATGAAGTAATGAGTGCTATCGTCAGGGAATGTCAAATTGATCCCATATTTTCAGATTTCCAGAAGGCTTTCGACACCGTTCCTCACAAGCGTCTTCTAACCAAACTGCGTGCCTATGGAATATGACCTCAGATGTGCGACTGGATTTGTGATTTAGTTCAAATGGCTCTGAGCACTATGGGACTTAACATCTAAAACTACTTAAACCTAACTAACCTAAGGACATCACACACATCCATGACCGAGGCAGGATTCGAACCTGCGACCGTAGAGGTCGCGCGGTTCCAGACTGAAGTGCCTAGAACCGCTCGCCCACATAGGCCCGCTGGATTCGTGATTTGCTGTCAGAAAGGTCACAGTTCGTAGTAATAAATAGAAAAGCAATATCTGGCGTTCCAAAGGAAGTTTTGTAGGATGTCTATTGTTCCTAATCTATATTAACGACATAGCCCTATCTGAGTAGCCCTTTTAGATTGTTTTCAGATGATGCTGTCAGTTATCGTCTTCTTAAAGTCATCATATGACCAAAACGAATTGTAGAATGATTTAGATAAGATATCTGTATGCTGCGAAAAGTGGCCATTGACCCTGAATAAAGAAAAGTCTGAAGTTACTCACATGAGTACTAAAAGAAATCCGCAAAATTTCGATTACGCGATAAGACACACAAATCTGAAGGCTGTAAATTCAACTGAATACTTGGGGATTACAATTACAAATAACCTAAATTGGAACGATTACATAGATGATGCTGTCGATAGAGCAAACCAAAGACTGCTCTTCATTGGCAAAACACTTAGAAGGTGCAACAGGTTTACTAAAGAGGCTGCTTATAGCACACTTGCCCGCCCTATTCTGGAGTTTTGCTGTGCGGTATGGGATCATGATCAGGCGGGACAAACGGAGGACATCGAAAAAGTTCAAAGAAGGGTGGCTCGTTTTGTACTATCGCGAAATAGGGAAGACAGTGCCACAGACATGATACGTGAACTGGAGTGGCAATCATTAAAACAAAGGCGTTTTTCGTTGCGATGGGATCTTCTTATGAAAATTCAGTCACCAGTTTTCTCCTCAGATTGCGAAAACATTCTGTTGGCACCCACCTACATAGGGAGAAATGATCGTCACGATAAAATAAGAGAAATCAGGCCTCTCACAGAAAAATTTAAGTGCTCATTTTTCCTCCGCGCCGTTTGAGACAGTTTGAAGGTAGTCATTGAACCCTCTGCAGACACTTTACTGTGAACAGCAGAGTAATCGCTTAGCTCTAGATGTAGACGTAGAAGTTGTTCTGGCATGTCACCGCCAGACACCACACTTGCTAGGTGGTAGCCTTTAAATCGGCCGCGGTCCATTAGTATACGTCGGACCCGCGTGTCGCCACTATCAGTGATTGCAGACCGAGCGCCGCCACACGGCAGGTCTAGAGAGACTTCCTAGCACCCGCCCCAGTTGTACAACCGACTTTGTTAGCGATGGTTCACTGCCTACTTGCCTTCTCATTTGCCGAGTCGATAGTTAGCATAGTCTTCAGCTACGTCATTTGCTACGACCTAGCGAGACACCATTATCAGTTACTATTGATATTGTGAAATATGTACCGCCAAGAGCGACGTTCATCATTAATGGATTAAAGTTAAGTATTCCGTCAGCTACGTCTGTTGTTTCTAAATTCTAATTTCCTTGTCCTGTTCCAGACCTCACGCCAGCCTGCGTGAGCTAAATCGCGTGCCTTTCAGCCTCCTCTAGTAACACAGTGTTGGCTCTCCTGCCAACCACAACACATAACATTATTGTGAGATATGAAAACTTTAAACTTATTGCTCCGAATTTTTGTAGGTTCACAGTAACATCACAGAAATGTATCCTTCCAAAGATGTATGAGGTCCTGGCGTTCTGCAAGGACATACAGTTGATGTAAATGATGAGCAGACTCGACAGAGATGTTGGAAGAGGGTAAGATGTGGAAGTATCCAGAAACAAATAAAGAAAAAAGAAATGAAGGAAAGAAAATAGAACACAGAGAGGCCAGCTGGAGTATTGGGACAATGCTGTTACCACCCCACTCTCCATTGTTGCCAGATGTATCCAAGATCGCGGCGATGACATCATCCAAGATGGCGGTGTGTAGACTTGGCAACAGCACATGATGACATCCAAGATGGTGGGAATGACGTACTCCAAGATAGCAGATTTTGGTGGAAAGATAGGTCAATTGGGCTACCTCCACTAATCTAACACTCCTCCCCTCCCCTCCCCCAGAAAAATGGCGGGAAGTTCAAATTCCAACAGGACAATGTGTCACACCACTGTTATCTCTACCAACCCAAGAAAATCATTAGCAGATAGGTCACTTTGGCTTTCTCTGGTAATCTAAAGCATCCGACCGCCACCTCATCCTAGGAACTGGTGCCAAGTTTGAATTTTGGTGGGAAGATAGGTCAACTGGGCTATCTCTACTAACCTAAGCAAATGGCAGGAAAGAAAGGGCAGTTGGACCACCTCCATTAACCTAAGTCACCCAACCACTACCTCCTCCTAGGGATTCATGGGCAAAGGACTCGACCTGTGCTGGACATAAGTCTTTATTTTCAGTCTTCATTTAAACAATTTCATGCAGTACCACCATCCAGTGTGTTCACCATGAGGTCCGGACTCCAACTGACCTAGTACACACTACCACCACCAGAGGCCACTCTCATCTGTGACTTAATTCAAGATGGCGGTTATGACATAAGCTGATGACGCAAGTACCGTTATCCAAGATGGGGGGAAAAAGTGTGTTCACCACGAGGTCTTGACCTAGTACACAGTACCACCACCAGAGATAGCTGTCGTTCATTCCATGATGTACTCTAACATGATGGGGGGAAATGGCAGGAAACAGTGTGGTTGCCATAGGGTCCGGAGTCCAGATAACCTAGTACACAGTACTGCCACCAGATGGTGTTGTCATCCATTCCGTGACGTAACCCAAGATGGCGGTCTGGGGTGGGGGAAAATGGTGGGAAAACGACTCTGCCTGTGCTGGACATAAGTCTTTATTTTGCAGGCAGTGTCTCCACCACAAGATCTAGACACCAACTGACCTATTACACAGTACAGCCACCAGAGGGTGCTGTCATCCCTCCTATGACGTATTCCAAGACGGTGGTCTGAAGTGGGAAAATGGCGCAAATATGACTCAGCCTGTGCTGGGTTGCTGGAGAGAGTAAGGAAGGAGTGTACTTTATTTAATTTGGAACAACTTATTTAGGGATGGATATTATAGATAGTATATTTATCACACTGATACAAAACATAGGCTCTGACATGCTTGGAGTCACTCTACACAGCCAACACATCTGTAAACTATTCCTAAATAAAACTCTGCACACACGCAACAAGACCTAAATTACCGAAGTCATTTCGGTACAGACATGCATACTCCTCCTAAATAATGCAGTACCCTAATGTGCAGACACGAAATTAACTTGTAAACTGTCCAAATAATGCTTAGCACAGCCCATAGACCCACTCATAAAATAATGCAACAGACATGCAAACAATGTACGCACGCACCGCCTGCTGCCCTCTCTCCATTGGACAGCACAGGAAGCTATCGCACACGCTCTCAGAAGTCGGGATGCACCAACACCCCAGTCTAGCGACGCACAGATCCCCATTCAGGTCCCGGACGCATGAGATGGCGATATCCTTTTCATACTTGCTACCTGAGAAATTCCTCTCGAAATATGTGTTCACCTAGGCACCATTGCTCATGCGACCGGACAGGAGGGAAGACCTATTCACAGAGCGCACCGATGCTGCCGCAAGCAACTGCCGGATGCAAGCCAGCGTTAGCCATCGCTCTCTCGCCACTACTATTTGTAGCAAGCAGGTGGAAGCTGCTTCTATTTTCGGGTATACAGTTAGAGATCTCTGAGTGTTATACTGATGTCACAGAACTTCAACGCTCACTCACACCGATCCCATATACGAGACACCCCTGGGCAGCACATGTGTTTTCCATTGCTGATGCGATATGTGGGGATACTGAGGTCACCTAATAGCACCGGGTGCATTTTTCCTAGCGCGACATGCAAGTCATGTCTAACTGTGCTTAACTGCCCAGTGTGACTGACACAAAGCCGCGAATTGTGCATACGTAGCTACATACCACTGCAAGCGCATCTAGCAACGTTCTCAATGGTATATTCAAACCATATCACTATCTAAAAGAAAGAACCAAGTCGAACTCTTGGAAATTGTAGAGTGCCCCAGAAATACTGAATGTCCGATTTCTTGATGTCTCAGCTTGTCTGCATGGAATTTCTTCTCCTAACTGAACCTGTCTATGAAAATATTTCATAATAACGTTGAATGCATTCTTCCTCACGGTCCTAACATGGCACCCTGTCCATCATGTGTTACCCTTCATGCTCTCAACATACGCAAACGTTCTCATCACTATGTAGAGACTCCTATATCCCAGCTCAAAGGATGTCTTGTGAATGAATCAAGCATTATGTTTGGCTCTTATCGAACTTACTCTCCAAATTACTGATGCCACTGTTGTGGAAGTACCATCCGCCTTTTTTCTTTCTTTCTGCATATGGGACTTCCACAGGCAAAAAACTATTTTACACAGATTGCCGTATTGCATCGACAATTAATTCAATTCAATGTTCAATTGTGTGTGAAATCTTATGGGACTTAACTGCTTACACACTACTTAACCTAATTTATCCTAAGGACAAAGACACACACCCATGCCCGAGGGAGGACTCGAATCTCCGCCGGGACCAGCCACACAGCCCATGACTGCAGCGCCTTAGACCGCTCAGCTAATCCCTCGCGGGCATCGACAATTAAACCCTGCAAAGTGCCACTACATATCGTCAAATATGGAAAGACTCTTACTCAAATACACTGCTCTCCCACTGAGGAAAGGAGCTTAAATATTAGAGTGTGAAACCGATCTCCAACCCAGAAAAATATCATCACCTACCATCTCGATGTAGTAAACATACAATTCGTATACTGCGCCATACAAAAGCATCCCTTTTACATCACTCGTACATATTCCGCGAAGACAGACAGCGCTCTATATACCCCTTTTAGCACTATAGATTCCCCTGTGAGGTCGTCAGTTATCCACGCCCGATGGGTGACCAGAACTCCCTCAGCAGACCGAAGTCACTGTCAGAACTTTTCTACAAATTTGGGCTCATTCACCCTAGGCACAAACGCATTACTGTTTCTGGTCCGAACCTGCTTCCATGGTTGCTTTTCTACATGCTTCTCCAGACTCTAGGATTACAAGAACACATGTATTTTCGCATGGTTTGCGATAATATTATACCATTTTCACGGTACTTCTCGATACCAAGCACACAGCAATATCCTAACGAACGCTCGTGCAACATAATTCCAAAGGTATAGACTTGAAATTATTTCTCTACAAACCCAAAACTTTAGCACATATCCCTTCTGTGAAGATCTTTATGTGGGAACTCGAAACAAATAGAGGAAACTGATATTTCGACTCGCGAATACCAATGTCAGTGATGTAGCAGATCCAAATCATCCCTATAATTTACAAGGTCAACTAAGGTTTTTCTCATGTCTAGAGAACTGACAAACGTGTCTCTCACCTGCTAGATTCACACACCACAAACCATGTTCCCTCAACTAAATAAAGGCGCGAAATGTGCAGAAGCAGTCAACTGAACAATTTACCAAAAAATGGCTCTGAGCACTATGGGACTCAACTGCTGTGGTCATCAGTCCCCTAGAACTTAGAACTACTTAAACCTAACTAACCTAAGGACATCACACACATCCATGCCCGAGGCAGATTCGAACCTGCGATCGTAGCAGTCGCACGGTTCCCGACTGTGCGCCTAGAACCGCGAGACCACCGCGGCCGGCCTGAACAATTTACATGGGAGGGAATAACGGTTCAGTGCAAACACACGTCCCTATTCAGTCTTCTCAAATTTCCACGCAATCACGAAAGCTACTCAACACATACTAAGTATCAGTTCGCTATTCAGTCATCTAGAGGACAACACAGTTAATTCATCTAAATTCCTACACTCCAACAGGCCTCTACATTCTGACAGCTCCTACTGTTAATGGGAAACGTCAATCATTCCCACACAGGTCACCGGCGCTGCAGACCAAGCACGCATAGACAGAATGATCCTATGAAATCGTTCACATATATATTTCATCCCTGTACTTACAACTAAATGTTACGATTGCAGTTTCAGGTGAATGACTTTTGACAATGAGAGAAGTATCAGAAATACATTCTGCTGATGGCAGTGGCTATGGGAATAGAAATATCTCTAACATTTTTATGACTTGAATACTCTTCCCTCTGCTATCACAGTATTCCACAGTCATCTCCTTTGCTCATGTCAGAACACAAACACATACTTTATAAGCCTGATGCTCAAATGCGAACCTATCAAGCACACCCTACTACCAAGTATAATACTTCGTCAATAACTGATTGTCTATGATACGAAATAATACTGAGAGAAAATCAGCGATGTGTGGACACGTCTCGTAAGTTTTTCTTGCGAGTGCCACCACCGTGTCTTAGAAAGAGAGGCAAAATCGTCTCAGATGTTAAAAAACCCGATTCCAACAACTATTGTGTGTTACTGTTACAAGCGCTCTTGGTTCTACAGGTGCATACACGTATCCATGTTAAAAGCTATATCCGCTTTACAAATCGAGGTATTACATTAACTCTGAATGAGGAGGTTTTTTGCCCAGACAAATACCGTGACGGTGACCACTTGAGTATACACTCCTGGAAATTGAAATAAGAACACCGTGAATTCATTGTCCCAGGAAGGGGAAACTTTATTGACACATTCCTGGGGTCAGATACATCACATGATCACACTGACAGAACCACAGGCACATAGACACAGGCAACAGAGCATGCACAATGTCGGCACTAGTACAGTGTATATCCACCTTTCGCAGCAATGCAGGCTGCTATTCTCCCATGGAGACGATCGTAGAGATGCTGGATGTAGTCCTGTGGAACGGCTTGCCATGCCATTTCCACCTGGCGCCTCAGTTGGACCAGCGTTCGTGCTGGACATGCAGACCGCGTGAGACGACGCTTCATCCAGTCCCAAACATGCTCAATGGGGAACAGATCCGGAGATCTTGCTGGCCAGTGTAGTTGACTTACACCTTCTAGAGCATGTTGGGTGGCACGGGATACATGCGGACGTGCATTGTCCTGTTGGAACAGCAAGTTCCCTTGCCGGTCTAGGAATGGTAGAACGATGGGTTCGATGACGGTTTGGATGTACCGTGCACTATTCAGTGTCCCCTCGACGATCACCAGAGGTGTACGGCCGGTATAGGAGATCGCTCCCCACACCATGATGCCGGGTGTTGGCCCTGTGTGCCTCGGTCGTATGCAGTCCTGATTGTGGCGCTCACCTGCACGGCGCCAAACACGCATACGACCATCATTGGCACCAAGGCAGAAGCGACTCTCATCGCTGAAGACGACACGTCTCCATTCGTCCCTCCATTCACGCCTGTCGCGACACCACTGGAGGCGGGCTGCACGATGTTGGGGCGTGAGCGGAAGACGGCCTAACGGTGTGCGGGACCGTAGCCCAGCTTCATGGAGACGGTTGCGAATGGTCTTCGCCGATACTCCAGGAGCAACAGTGTCCCTAATTTGCTGGGAAGTGGCGGTGTGGTCCCCTACGGCATTGCGTAGGATCCTACAGTCTTGGCGTGCATCCGAGCTTCGCTGCGCTCCGGTCCCAGGTCGACGGGCACGTGCACCTTCCGCCGACCACTGGCGACAACATCGATGTACTGTGGAGACCTCACGCCCCACGTGTTGAGCAATTCGGCGGTACATCCACACGGCCTCCCGCATGCCCACTATACGCCCTCGCTCAAAGTCCGTCAACTGCACATACGGTTCACGTCCACACTGTCGCGGCATGCTACCAGTGTTAAAGACTGCGATGGAGCTCCGTATGCCACGGCAAACTGGCTGACACTGACGGCGGCGGTGCACAAATTCTGCGCAGCTAGCGCCATTCGACGGCCAACACCGCGGTTCCTGGTGTGTCCGCTGTGCCGTGCGTGTGGTCATTGCTTGTACAGCCCTCTCGCAGTGTCCGGAGCAAGTATGGTGGGTCTGACACACCGGTGTCAATGTGTTCTTTTTTCCATTTCCGGGAGTGTAGTATCAGACCAACAGTGTGCTTACACGTCGCCGATGGTGCAATCTCGTAATAAAATTATCCAATTAAGAAAGTGACTCTGCTAAGCAATGTGGTATGCAACCGGTATTTGCGAATCCCTCGCGCCACTGCAGCTAGATATTTCTACAGTATGTCTCGGTCCCATGTCAGAGGTTTGGTGATATATCCACTGGGCTATCGGTGATGATTGATTGACAAGGATCACGAACAGTAGTAGATGGTGTGCTGATTGAGTTCGTAACAAATGTAGACTAACTTTTCAGATCTCTAGTGTTATGCTATCCACTAGAAATGATGTCTATGATTTGGAATCAAGTCCTTCCATTCAACTACATACCTGCGTTGGATTACAGCCACAAGTGAATCATATTTCCGGCACTCTCATATCTCAAAACCAGTCACCTTTCTCGAACCTGTCTGCTACAGTAAAATTCCAGTGTGGTTTTAGTCAGTCCCTACACATCCTGCGCTGGCTGCCATTTCCACAGCTTTGCACATATGATCCTTCCAATCTAAGTCGGAACTGGGTAGAAGTAGAGAAAGCCATATCTACCACCTCATGCAACCCGTGTAGAAACAGAGTGACCTGAGTTAGTGCGACAGGACCATGTTTTCACCATTTGGTGGAAATGCGTGTATTGTGGTGCATCTCCAAACTGGATTCAGATTTAACAGATCCACGTCCATTCACATATATCTCCCCAACATGCTATCTTCGTTATTCTGCACCATCCATTATGAACTATAAAAGCTCAACTAACTACATTCACTAGAGCACTAGATAAGATTTTTAACACATCTCTCTCCTCCCATATATCGAAACCAAATACCACATGTGTGCAGGCATCAAGCACATGTGATGATCCTATTAAATATACAGGTATTGATCAACTGCACAGACCGGTTTAAAGTTCCATCACCTGTACTCTAGGAGGATGATCGTATCCTGCTGACTATACTGTAATCGCAAGAGATGCCTCCTGTGGCCCTGTATCGTTGTTTTAAACATTATTTTCTAACATGCTTTGTACACTGCCAGACATTATGTTCTTATGCCACGACTTCAAGGTCTGTGTCAGGTTCTAAACTGACATTAAGACGTTCTGATCCATGACCTCTCGCAGACAACAAGAACATCACACCAAAGTACAGTTACCAAGACGTTGCACTGTGATGTGATTGACGTCATTCAAGATGGCTGCTGTGATGTCAGCTGATGACGTGAATATCGTTACCCAAGATGGTGGGAAAGTGCCACACCCCATGTCAAGCCCCGCTGGTGGGAATTTGAATTTTGGAAGGAAGATACATCAACTTGGCTATGTCTACGTTTAAACTCATTTGTCACAGTGATGGCTCTGCGTTCCATTTCGACTGATTACTCATATTGCACTCATTTACGCGATGACTGTTGCAGTGCTAGCAACCCCAGGCAAAGGTACCGCCAATGTGCTGTAATAATAAGCACTATAGTTGATAGCGTGAATAATTTCAGCAACTTAACAGTAATTTCAACACTGGCCAATGATGTGACAGCATGTTTTCCCAATTTCAGTATCATAGCTAAACCGCCCCTTCTCTACTTTGTGAATATCATTGCGAATGAAGATAGATGAGTGTGCAATACGTCCACTCATTGTCAAACACATAAATCATCAATGTGTACCAGACAGCACTCTACATATTTCTAACACCTCAAGCGTAGTGCATAATTTACTATCTATCTCTACACGGATGGGAGTCATAGAGCATTCTTGGAGTCTTCCTTATCGGTGTATACTAACAGATTTGAAAGTGCTGTGATGAAATAGCACAAGGTTAAGAAGAACAAGAATCGGGTGATTATTATGCATGATGGAGCTCCAGACGGATGGAGTTCGAAGCATTTCATGTAAATCGACTACGCTATCAACTCTAAAGTATGGTTCTAGAGTCCAGGAGTGAACATAAACACCTGCACTCCTAAGGCTACATAGTTCCTCACTTAAAACAGGCTATGTTGTTAGATCGCTTGTGTTTCTGACCTATCAGGCATGTGGAATGCAGCGCTGTTAATATTCCAGAGTAAGAAATATATTTCCAGCGCATGACATACATCCATCATGCAGGTTTCTCTATGATAAACTATGGTAACAAACTGTAAAACACCAGCTCTGTATGATACATGGACAATATAGCTTTCCAGAGGTGTATACCATCCACTGTCCACATCCAATCGAGTTTCAGAAGTCATACTATGCCCACATCAGTTCTATACAAAATGATTGTTAATAACTGAGACTACCTCTTACAAGGAAACAGATAAACGCATAGCAGCGGTGTCCGACAACTGAAACTACAAGTCTTGCTGCCACTAACTCTGTAAACAGCACATCTGTCAAGCAGATGTATACATGGGGATTGAAGTGCCTCACAAACACCTATCACTAACTTACTAATGAAAGTGAAGTATCGTTTTTACACTTAACATGCGACCGGGGAATGGAGTACATCACATAAATCTTTGTTCGTTTAGAGGAATGTGTCACGGTTCGTCACGCTTGAGATGGAAGTTCTCTAATGACCAAGAGGTTTACTGTTAACGGTGGCAAATAGACAGTACTCTAAGACCCACACAGAACAAGCGGTTGTATACGAGTCGAATGTCGGCTTTTCATGCGACTGATGCATCTTGATAGATCAGCAGAAAAAATGATCAAATAACCAGCACCAACATATCCATCCCTCTCCAGAATTCATCTTCAGTCTGCCATTAAATCGTACCTCATTACAGCTTCATCAAAATCGAGCACCCCATCCATTTGCTGTTATCCTTTAATGGCCGGCCGGTTCTAGGCACTTCTGTCTGGAACCACGTGACGACTAGGGTCGAATCCTGCCTCGGGGGCCGGCCGCGGTGGTCTAGCGGTTCTAGGCGCTCAGTCCGAAGCAGCGCGACTGCTACGGTCGCGGGTTCGAATCCTGCTTCGGGCATGGATGTGTGTGATGTCCTTAGGTTAGTTAGGTTTAAGTAGTTCTAAGGTCTAGGGGACTGATGACCACCGATGTTAAGTCCCATAGTGCTCAGAGCCATTTGAACCATTTAATGCAGATGCAAGTAAGTTTAGAGCCAGACCATTCTCTGTCTCCCTGAAAAGCGTCAAACACAGTAGTCAACTCGCGTGTATCACTGTTAGCTCAATAGACGTACAGTTGAATGCCGCCTCAATACGAAAAAGTGACTCATCTTGCTGTCACATACTTACCTCCATGAACAAATTGTTCTGCATCAAGCAGGAGGCACGCAAGTACTTCTTCAATTTCCCTGGATTTCAGAGTATTTTCCTTCAATATACACTTATTTTCCGAAATTCTGTCGATTTTTATGTCACTTCTACCCACGTGATCATGACATAACCTCTCGCTCCGTGTTCTAAAACTACTTGTAAATGTAGTACAGCTGCCGATACCTAGCATGAGTTCACTATTTTTTCTGATTTGGAGGCGCAGTATAGCACTGAACCCAATTGTGTCCAGTCACCTCAACATTTACAGAATATTTTCTCTGTTTTCTGTATGTCTCTGTATGTGTGTGTGTCGCAGAAGGCTTCGACGACCCAGTCCTCCCGCTAGTGGACGCAACTTCTAACATAGAGTTCATATTTGTATGTAAACGTTATTGGTTCACCTGCACTCAGATGTGGTACATTGTGGATCTGCATTACAACACCACTCCGTACTTTGTGTGCGGCAGATCCACCTTCTAACCCTATCCCGTGCTCGGCATATTGTGGATCCGCATCCCAACATCGATCTGGATATAATGCACTGTGGATACACACTGGAATGGTAACTCAGGTCTACTGCACTTGCTATGGTATATAGCTACGCGTGCACAATTCACGGTGTTGCGTCAGTCACCTGGGCAGTTAAGCATGGTTAGACGTATCTCACATGTCGCACTAGGAACAATGCACCCTGTGCTATTCAAATTGTTCAAATGGCTCTGAGCACTATGGCACTTAACATCTATGGTCATCAGTCCCCTAGAACTTAGAACTACTTAAACCTAACTAACCTAAGGAGAACACACAACACCCAGCCATCACAAGACAGAGAAAATCCCTGACCTCGCCGGGAATCGAACCCGGGAACCAGGGCGCGGGAAGCGAGAACGCTACCGCACGACCACGAGATGCGGACCCTGTGCTATTTGGTGACCTCAGTATCCCCAGTTATCGCATCAGCAATGGTAAAACACATGTACCGGCCAGAGGTGCCTTGCATATGGGATCAATGTGAGCATACGTTGGAGTTCTGTGACATCAGTATAACACTCAGAGATCTCTAACTGTATACCCGAAAATAGAAGCGACTTTCACCTGCTCGTTGCAGGTAACAGCGGCGTGACAGCGATGGCTTGTGCTGGCTTGCATCCAGCAGTAGCTCACAGCGGTGGCGACACGCTCTGCAGACAGGTCTTCCCTCCTGTCTGGTCGCATCAGCAATGGTGCCAAGGTGAACACATATTTCGAGAGGAATTTCTCAGGTGGCAAGTATGAAAAGGATGACGCCACCTCATGCATGCAGGATCTGAATGGGCATCTGTGCGTCACTTCACAGGAGGTGTCAGTGCATCCCGACTTCTGAGAGCATGTGCGATAGCCGCCTGTATGGTCCAATGGACAGGTGGAGGCGGAAGGTGTCTGCGTACGTTGTTTGCCTGTCTGTTGCATTATTTTGTGAGTGGGTCTGTGGGCTGTGCTATGAATTATTTGTACAGTTTACAAGTTGATTTTGTGTCTGCACATCAGTGTACTGCATTATTTAGGAGGAGTCTGCATGTCTGTACTGAAATTATTTCGGAAATTTAGGACTTGCTTGCATGTCTGCAGAGCTTTATTTAGGAATAGTTTACAGACCCGTGGGCTGTGTAGCGTGACTCCAAGCATGTCAGAGCATGTGTTCTGAATCAGTGTAATAAATATACTTACTCTAATATCCATCCCTAAATAAATTGTTCCACAATAAATAAATTACACCACTTCCTTACTCTCTCCAGCAATCCAGCGCAGGCTAGTCATTTACGCGCCATTTTCCACTCCAGACCACCATCTTGGATTATGTCACAGGAATGATGACAGCATCCTCTGGTGGCTGTGCTGTGTACTAGGTCAGTTGGCGTCTAGATCTTGTGGTGGAGACACTGCCTGCAAAATAAAGACATGTCCAGCACAGGCAGAGTCGTTTTCCCACCATTTTCCTACACCCCAGACCGCCATCTTGGGTTACGTCACGGAATGGACGACAACACCCTCTGGTGGCAATACTTTGTGCTAGGTTAGCTGGACTCTGGACCCCATGGCACCCACATTGTTTCCTGCCATTTCCCCCACCATCTTGAAGTACATCAGGGAGTGGATGACAGCACTCTCTGGTGGTGGTACTGTGTACTAGGTCAAGACCTCGTGGTGAACACACTGTTTCCCGCCATCTTGGATAACGGTACTTACGTCATCAGCTTATGTCATAACCGCCATCTTGAATTAAGTCACAGATGAGAGTGGCCTCTGGTGGTGGTAGTGTGTACTAGGTCAGTTGGAGTCCGGACCTCATGGTGAACACACTGGATGGTGGTACTGCATGAAATTGTTTAAATGAAGACTGAAAATAAAGACTTATGTCCAGCACAGGTTGAGTCTATTTCCTGCGAATCCTAGGGGAGGAGGTGGCGGTCAGATGACTTAGGTTAATGGATGTGGCCAAAATTCCCTTTCTTTCCCTCCATTTTCTTAGGTTAGTAGAGATAGCCCAATTGAGCTATATTCCCACCAAAATTCAAACTTGGCACCAGTTCTTAGGATGAGGTGGCGGTCAGATGATTTAGGTTAGTGGCGGTAGCCCAAGTGACCTATCTTCCCGCGATTTTCTTAGCTTAGTAGAGATAACCGGGTTTTTATGCATTATCCTGTTGGAGTTTGAATTTCCCACATTTTTCTGGGGAAGGGGAGGGAGTTAGATTAGTGGAGGTAGCCCAATTTACCTATATTCCCACCAAAACCTGCCATCTTGGATGATGTCATGCACTGTTGCCAAGTCTACACACTTCCATCTTGGATGAAGTCATCGCCGCCATATTGGATACATTTAGCAAGAATGGAGAGTAGGGTGGTAACAGCTTTGTCCCAATATACGCGGTGTGTGTTGTGAAAAGCTGTTTATGGCCGAAAAGTGTTTTCTGTAAAATGACCATTTAAATTTGAATTTTGGATTGGTTTCACAGTAATGTTTTGTTATCTCGCTCAGGAAGTAAACAATGTAAGTCAATGGTAACTGCCATTAAGGGAACTGGTCTGTGAATACCAGGAGAAACCTTGAAAAAATTGACAGATTTTAAGCAGTGTACCTCAAAGAATAAGATTTGTAAGCCCTTACCATGCTAACAATATTTCAAGACATCTTTCTGGAATATTTCTATGTATGAACCAAAGCTTTAGCTCTCACATTTTACTTAACTGAATTTTTTGTTGCAACTGAAATAAACCATGCTAATTATTTATGTACAATATAGGGAAAAATTAATCGAAATACAAACAAAGGAGAAGTTTTATTTGTTTTCCCTGTAAGTTCTTCACAATATTATCTTTAAAGCAGACTATTGAAAAGATGGTGCTGTCAAAATTGTATTACAAAAATTTTTTAAAAATGATTATCAAAAATTTTGGAAATGAATTCAGTGTTGTTCTTTAAAAAACATTTTATTTTCAAAGTTAAGTCACAAGAGTAATCTACTTTTTAGTTAAGCATGTTTTAACACAGTATACAGAATTTCTGCTGCCTATCTTTAATAATTTACCATAATATGAAATAATTTAACTTTCGAGAAGTTTAAGTTAAAGTTAAAACTTGCTTTCTAATGCATCCTAGGTCCATATTCACCTTGTTTCCTGTGTTGTTCTTCCTCGCTGCTCTTTTCTACACTTCTTCTTCTTATTCTTGCTTCTTTGGTGGCATCCAACACTGATTTTTCTTCTTCGAAGGGTCTCCTTCAGTGGTGGTGGTGGGCAGTGTTTAACGTCCCGTCGACAACAAGGTCATTAGAGACGGAGCGCAAGCTCGGGTTAGGGAAAGATTGGGAAGGAAATCGGCCGTGCCCTTTCAAAGGAACCATCCCGGCATTTGCCTGAAGCGATTTAGGGAAATCACGGAAAACCTAAATGAGGATGGCCGGAGACGGGATTGAACCGTCATCCTCCCGAATGCGAGTCCAGTGTGCTAACCACTGCGCCACCTCGCTCGGTCTCCTTCAGTGAATGGTTATTAGAGCTCTATGTATATTTAGTCCATCAGGCACCCCCATCAGTAACATAACATTAAGCCTTGACACTGCACCATCATTGAAACATGGAACAGCATCTAGCACACCTATTTTCAGTGTATTTAGACCTACTAGAACAGTTTTTGGTATCCATTCCCATATATAATTGTTGAATTTATCATTTAGATTTTGAGTCCAACCATGTAAACATTTCTCTAACAATCTTATGTCACTAAGATTCCTATAACAGGTTTTATAATCACTGCCAGGTGAGCAGAGTGCATGAGATGGGCTGTCATCTTTGTAGGATATATGAAAGAAGGTAACCCATGCTGCATTTTCATTCCTTGGGGTCATTTTTATTTTGTCTTATGGCTTGTCCATAATAATACTGCAACCTGTCTATTTCTTGGTGGTCTGTAAGCCGACCATGTCCACTAATGCACTTACCATCAGCTAATGTCTTTCCCTTCAAATTCGTCTTCAATTTCCTCAATCTTGTACCTAACCATTTCTAGACGTGTCCAACACATTCCATGTTTTCAATTTTTGTGCCAGCATACGGTTTGGGTTCAAAAACATTTTGGTACCCTTTTGAGTGTCCATCCCATCGGTAAGACATGCATCACACCATATTTCTACACTGTCCTTTGAAATATCTTCACAGCACCTTCAGATTCCATTCCTCCACTATAACCACTAAAATTGATCAAACAATTATGATTTTCGGTTCCACCTGTACAGCCATGACAGTACTTGGTAATACATTCCACATCAATGATTTTACCATTTTCCAAGTATACCATTTAGGGAACTATGACCTCTTCGTTGCCAGGATGCATTCAGGGCTGCACACATATATGTACTGCTGTCATTCATGTCTACACTTTCTTGAATAGCATTTTCCATACTATCATTTGCTACTTCTTCTAAAGTCTGTAGAATAATTTTATTGTACCTACCAAACCTTATAGGGGAAGGTATGTCCACAAGAGCATAAAAAATTTGTGCACTTCTGTTCCCTTTGCCTATACACCTCACGGCATAAGCAAGTTTAATATTTGTGGCATACACTCTCTGTTTAGTTATGCCACACAAGTATAACCACATTCACTTAAAACACAAAAATTACAAACAATTCCTAATTTTGATGCACACGCACTTGTAGTACGTATCTCTTCAACTACCTCCACACCACTATTGCCACATTTCTTATACTGCAAAACTCTATTTATTAATTCAGATAGAGTAGAGACTTCAACAATAACACAACCTCTATATTATCACCATTAATACTGTCAAGCCCATTGTCCAAATATCTCTGTTCTAGCTTCGAAGCTGATTCAAGTGTTGTATCAAGTCATATTTCAGTATTAGCAGAGTTAATCTGTTTGATGAACAAGTTACCATAAAATCTGATTTCTCTACTGTAAAACATACACTGATGAAGGCTAAAAGAAATGAAACGCACTACTGACATCATTTATTGAAAAGTTTATTACGAAATGTTGCAGTTCATTTCGCTGTAATGCCATATAGATTAGGTCAAAAACTATTTTAAAATTTTCAGTAGGTCCAAAAACGACCAATTGACAGAGCAGGATGGGGTAATTTAACAGACTTCCTCAAATAATTATAAACTTTGAAGGAGTAAAAATTGAGTGTAAGGACAAACTGTCTTATTTCTTTAGGATATCAGGAATTGAACAGTTGTTTTGCATTGCAAAAAGTGCTTCAGAATATCACTATTTTTGTCACATCCTATCAATTCAGAAGCGCAGTCTTGAAGTCTCTTATTTAGGCGTACAACCACAGTTTCATATGTCACAATTTGTTTCTTTTTTCTTGAAACACTTTGCCTTGCATGTTCTGCTTGCTTCCTCAGCTTCTCAGTCCTTTTCTGTAGTGCCACATAATTCTGTTTCAATTTTTCGGGGCTAGGCAAACAATAAGAATGATCTGTATGATCATTCTGATTCACTCTTTCACCTACAAAAATGAAATATTATCATTAAGCTTTATTTTTCTTTAAACATACACTGATTAATAGTAAAAGTCACACATAACCCATATAGCAAATAAATAACAGAAAAACTATTTTACCTGGTTCATTTTATAAGGTAGCTGATTCTTCACTGACAGGCCGTTTCGTTGGTTGTCTCTATACTATAGTTGTTTTCTGCAGATGGTCAGCAAACGTCAATATTGTCGGTACTGCGTTTGCCAGAAGTCGCCTTTTCTCGTTTGTACTATGCATGTATCTATCTTCAAAGTGAAACTATATTGAGTTGGCTGCCACTTATCTCGCCTCATATTGGCTACCCACCAACTTAACAGCTCTTTCTTTTTCAGAGGAAATCTAAAAATAAAGAGACGTGTATACAATAGCTTATTTACATTTTGTATACAGCTTCAATACAAAAATTATGCACAAGACGCTAAGTACAACACGCATTTAGATACCCACCTGAAATATGATATTCCAGTTGTTTTATCACCGGGCATGATTTGTGATCGGTCAGTAAGACTTTTAAAACAAATTACAACCGAAAAACAGTGATTTTCTCACGCCAGCACTATACACCAAATGTAAATATACTGACATGTAGACTTTCAAAAAATGGCGGCCGGTGTTGCTTTCTGCTGCCGCTGGGAGCGCTGTTACCTCACAGATACCCACTCTATGTAGTTTATATACCTCCTTGGACTAAAATCTCTGTACAAACAAAAGATAAGCAACTGTAGAGGTTTCGCAGGTTAGCCAACTTAAGTACGTAAAAAGCCATAAAAACGAAACAAATGAGAGCAGAACTTCATTTTTAATGGAGCTGATAGTGTGCATGGGAATGTCGTGGTGTGTGCAGCCACTTTTAAATTCTTCTAATTTTGGTACGTTCTGCGGACAATTTTCCTGGAAGTAAACTTTTTCTGTTTCAGAAATCTACAGACTATTTTTAAGAAAAAAATACCGATTTTTTGACAGTTATTCACATACAAGTCCCCTTAAGTGGATTCCGTTTGCCAGTAAACAGTGTAAACAGTATCTACTGATGAAATTTTAGGAATAAAATTGTGGGTAGAATTTAGCATTTTAAAAATACGTTTCTACAGTGGATATATGTGAAAACAAAGGCATATCTGGATAAAAAAAATCACTTTGGACGTACATCCAATATCTTATTTATGAGATTTGATTCAAACTTTACTGCGCAATTTCTAGAAACAGCCAAAATGTCACTTACCATTTTTTACAGCGGAGGTCTTCATATAATCTTAGTGCTACCTGGAAGCGAGCTCTCGATGCTGAGAAGACACAGAGAAATTTGCCACATTGTTTATGGGACCGGTGGCAACACCAGCGCAGACGTTGACACTATCTAAGGCAGCATGACATAATTACCGACCAATAAGAAGCAGTCCATGCGCTCTATAAAGCCACCACAGCAGCAGTCACAACAGTCAGTTGTTCATGACGAAGACGACGGTGGCAATCATTGAAAACGTGAAGCTTTACCCAGAATTTATGCACTGAGTCGTCTGAGGATATTTAATGCAAGAGTGTCATCACAAAGAGTTTTGCTCTAGTAGCTAATTTAATCCTTTTGCAGAAATCTAGAACTTTTGCTGTAATGGTCTTGTGTGTACGCAGAAATATTTCCTTTTGTGTTCTACTTACACTTCATAGCCACCGTCTTGTTAGTCAAGAAACGATAGGATCTTTGGACAGAGTGCTCTCACAGCCATGATTCGCGTCGAGGTAGTATAGAGATCAAGAATATGGAAAAAATGCAAGAAATGAATGCTTGAGCTAAATGCTGACGTCGCTATTGTATTTGACCACCAACGTTACCTGTGCAATGCCCTCAATATGTTACAAGCGTCAGCCATGGTCTGAGCTGTTTTCTGCGTATTGTTAGTGGACTATGCCACAGCTAAGTGAATTCCAAAGTGAGCAAATTGTTGGTGCTTGAATGTTGGGTGCATCCGTAACTAAGGGAGCCGAGGGATTTGATATTTCAAAAGCCAAAGGTCAATGCAGAGCTAAATGTCGTACTCAGGAACCCTGTCAGCACCAAATAACACATAGAGAGCTCCGTAAGCTGGGAACTACAGGGTGAACTGGAATTTCAAAATCATACATCAGTGATGCAGAAGTCCATAACAGGAAAATGTGGTACTGGAGCCCTAAAACCTGACCAATAGAGTAATGGAAGAGAGTCATTTGATCAGATGGGTATTGTTTTACACTGTTTCCAGCTCCTGATGGAGTTTATGTTTGGCATATGCGTCCCAGGCCTATGATGCAGACTGATTGCTGCCAGGAGTGAAACATGCCAGGGATGGTGATGCATTCGTCGCTCACATCGTGGTATCCTATGGGCCTCGTAGTTACTCTGCAGTGTCGCATTACTGCCAAGGATTAAGTGACCATTTTGGATATGCAGGTCCATCCCACTGACAGGTCTGTGTATGAGCCATTTCATAACGTTTCACTAAATTTTAAATTCATTTGTAATGTCTTTGCCACCTCATATTCTCGGTGTATTTAATGAGGCATGCCAGGAGAAGGAGTCAGCAGCTGAGTATGTCCCTATCAGCCACAACTCCATCCAGTCTCTGAATTCGGTTTATTCTGTATCTGTTTTACGCGCAAATACACTCCTGGAAATGGAAAAAAGAACACATTGACACCGGTGCGTCAGACCCACCATAGTTGCTCCGGACACTGCGAGAGAGCTGTACAAGCAATGATCACACGCACGGCACAGCGGACACACCAGGAACCGCGGTGTTGGCCGTCGAATGGCGCTAGCTGCGCAGCATTTGTGCACCGCCGCCGTCAGTGTCAGCCAGTTTGCCGTGGCATACGGAGCTCCATCGCAGTCTTTAACACTGGTAGCATGCCGCGACAGCGTGGACGTGAACCGTATGTGCAGTTGACGGACTTTGAGCGAGGGCGTATAGTGGGCATGCGGGAGGCCGGGTGGACGTGCCGCCGAATTGCTCAACACGTGGGGCGTGAGGTCTCCACAGTACATCGATGTTGTCGCCAGTGGTCGGCGGAAGGTGCACGTGCCCGTCGACCTGGGACCGGACCGCAGCGACGCATGGATGCACGTCAAGACCGTAGGATCCTACGCAGTGCCGTAGGGGACCGCACCGCCACTTCCCAGCAAATTAGGGACACTGTTGCTCCTGGGGTATCGGCGAGGACCATTCGCAACCGTCTCCATGAAGCTGGCACACCGTTAGGGCGTCTTCTGCTCACGCCCCAACATCGTGCAGCCCGCCTCCAGTGGTGTCGCGACAGGCGTGAATGGAGGAACGAATGGAGACGTGTCGTCTTCAGCGATGAGAGTCGCTTCTGCCTTGGTGCCAATGATGGTTGTATGCGTGTTTGGCGCCGTGCAGGTGAGCGCCACAATCAGGACTGCATACGACCGAGGCACACAGGGCCAACACCCGGCATCATGGTGTGGGGAGCGATTTCCTACACTGGACGTACACCTCTGGTGATCGTCGAGGGGACACTGAATAGAGCACGGTACATCCAAACCGTCATCGAACCCATCGTTCTACCATTCCTAGACCGGCAAGGGAACTTGCTGTTCCAACAGGACAATGCACGTCCGCATGTATCCCATGCCACCCAACGTGCTCTAGAAGGTGTAAGTCAACTACCCTGGCCAGCAAGATCTCCGGATCTGTCCCCCATTGAGCATGTTTGGGACTGGATGAAGCGTCGTCTCACGCGGTCTGCATGTCCAGCACGAACGCTGGTCCAACTGAGGCGCCAGGTGGAAATGGCATGGCAAGCTGTCCCACAGGACTACATCCAGCATCTCTACGATCGTCTCCATGGGAGAATAGCAGCCTGCATTGCTGCGAAAGGTGGATATACACTGTACTAGTGCCGACATTGTGGATGCTCTGTTGCCTGTGTCTATGTGCCTGTGGTTCTGTCAGTGTGATCATGTGATGTATCTGACCCCAGGAATGTGTCAATAAAGTTTCCCCTTCCTGGGACAATGAATTCACGGTGTTCTTATTTCAATTTCCAGGAGTGTATGTCGTCATTTTAAGTGTCTGTGTTTCCTCTACCTTCCTCACAGTTGATTATGATGTATTAATGTTGTACTCCTGTCATTCTTTCCCTCTCTTCCTCTCCTTGAATGAAAGGGCGAGAGAACACGTTTGTGTATTAGGTTTGCATAGTGTTGGGTGCTGTGTAAACTTCTCGTCAACTATTGTGACAGTTTTGCTTACAGTGAGGCAAAGAGGGTTGCTTCCTTCTTATCGAGGCGCTATTGTGCTCAAGTTAACAGGGTGCTGAAATTGTTTTCTCTAACCACTTCCGTTACCTGTGTGGACACTGATTTTCTTAGGGTGCTCTTTACTCTTCCTGGGATTTTGCTGAATGCGGTTGCTTATGGAAGCTCGTTTGCAGTAGAAGAGTATGGTAAGTGAGTCTGTATAAGTTTCAGCTTAGCTGAAATCTTGACCCATTTCTTTTACAGCTTCAGATAGTAATAGTTATGTGGAATATTTTATTTGGCACCTGAAGTGACAGAGTTTGTGTTATCGTTCGAATTAATAGGTAGTTAGTTTGTTCAGTCAGAAAATAAGAATGTGTGAGGGTGGTGTAAAAACTATGATTGGTATCAGTTAGAGTTCGTTTTTCTCAGTGTGAATGTGCCTGCACTTTAGTTTCTTATGTTCTTAATTCACGTGCTACAATATGGTTTAGAGAGGCTTCAGTTCTCAGACTCTGTTTCCTCTTGCTGTTATTTCGTATATGTAGGTAATTGTTTCACCAGAATAAATGTTTTTCAGAAATGTCATATGTTCTCTTGCTCTGAATTTGCGTCGATTGGCCACATGATTCTTTCCTGGTCCATGTTAGGTTTATCCATATTTCTTTGCGTTATTGAGTCTCCATTTCCAATCTAAATAACATTGTGTGTCGTAATTTTGACTCAGTTCTATGGTATGGATTTTAGTTCTTCATCGTTGAAGTGTTAGGTAGGTGGAGGAAACCTTTGCCGATTGTATGTGATTGTGGTACATGCTTCTTCTAGTTTCTTTTCCTTGTTCTGTATGGTGTTAGTGTGGATGTTAAAGGTGTATGTGATTCCCCTAGCATAAAATTATTCCTATTTTATGAGTATCTAATGATTTACATGTCCATCAGGCAAGGATTCACGTTAATTTTTGCAGTCAGTCAGTTATCCAAAGCAGGCAACAGCTACCATACCACTATGTTTTCATGTAGATGTGTCATGTTTTTCTAACTGTCTGAATAGAATAAACGTTAAGTCCATTTAAAATTAAATTTCACTGTTACTGCTAGTGATTTAGCCCACACATTCCAGTCTCTGTTTCATAGGATACATCCTACATCGTTTTTCCTTGTGCAATGTACACAGGCCCACTCTCTTATTTTCTTATTAAGTAAAGATTCATTTTATAAAATGCTCAACATAGCAAGAGATTGATTGTTCCAGTAATGATAGATTTAAACTGTGAGTCACCTGCTTTCAATCAGCCCTACATCCAGAAGAACCAGTATCTGAATGCGCACTAACCATTGGCAATAGAGGCTTATCCTCTGCTTGTTAAATGTAAATTATTTATCGCTGAACAAGCAGAATTAGAGGATGCTGGAGATATGTTTAATTAACCTTGAGATTAAATCCCTAACTGCGCCACTGGCTCACCTCAATCGATTATTCTGTACGAAATCAGGTGATCGGTCAATTAACATACAAACCATATTCAGGGTGTTTCAGACGTGGTGGTCATTATTCGGGGATAGAAGTGATTATTCGAAACAAAAAAATCAAGTAAACATGGGCTCTAAACTGCATGCCCCAAGAGCTATCAGCAATTCTTGATCTTCGATACTGTGAAACAGACCTCTCCTGCAGCAAGCTCTTTGCTTTCCATGTTTTAGGAAGTGGTAGTATGGACCGAAGTAAGGAAAAAATGTCCAATAAACATGTGCTCTAAAATGCATACCTCAAGAGATATGAGCACTTGTTCATCTTCGCTACTTTGAAACACAACTCTTATAATGAACAAGTGCTCATAACTTTTAAGGCATGTATTTTTGAGCACATGTTTACCGGACATTATATCGTTCTGTGTGGTGCATTATTTGTTCTGAAATAGTGATACTAATTTCCAGGACAAGAGTGATACTATTCACACAGCTCGATTTGTCCAGGACTGGTTTTTTGGCACAAGGATGCAAGGATGAATTGTTGAATCTCTCCTGGTCACCACAGTCGCCGGATCTCAATGTTACTCAGCATTTGCGGTCTAATTTGGAGATAACGATGCGTCTTTCCCCATCATCATTCCCTGAAATTGCCGCAATTTAACAGGAAGAATGGTGTAAGATTCTCTTGAACACCATATAGGAGCTGTATTTATCACTTCCAAGAGGACAGGAATCTGTTTTGGATGCCAACTGTTTTCTTTCATCATATTAGGCATGGTAAGTTTTGTTTTTCGTGTTCCCATGTTTTTGTTCGCTGTATATCTGTACGGATCACATGCTCTACGGTCTGTTTTCTGTGTGATTGCGACCACTGATCAGTATGTAAGGTTTACAGTATATGAGAGAGTGTCATAGTTTCTTAATGTGCCTTGCGACAAATCTTAGTCAATTTTGAGAAACAGCATATTTCCCGTATTTGTTCATACTTACATTTCTGGTACAGTCTTTTGATGATCAAACAAATAAATTCCAAAGTGTGCAGTCTTTCTCTAAAAATGTCCTATCCATATCACAGACATCTTCTTCTTTCAACAAACATACCATCCCAGTGTTCCAACTACATAGGTCGCATTACTAACATTTTCTTCAGCTCCACGTTTATCGTCTCCATTTGGTCTATATGATAAAAGTTCTTTTCATATTCACCTTTCTTGTTCTGTGTTCTGGTTTAACAGACATCTTTCGTTATTTTATTTTATTTTGTCATCCTTTTAAAAATGTTCATTTTTTTCTCTACATTGTCATTTCTAAATCTATCCAGCAAAACTAACGCAACTATCAATTTCTAAAATATCATTTCGCCCCCTTCCTCATTTCCTTAGATAGTTTTCTTGAGATTGTTCTACATAACATAGTCTAATACTCTCTAGGTCTTCCTCCATTTCACAACAATTTTTAATGCTGCGGCTTTTCTGTATACATCTGCTAAACTTTGAGCAATTTCACACCACGTTTACACGCGACAGAGCTTGTAGAAGGCGAAAGTCGTACATTGGAAACTCAGTTAGCTGTCCAGTTAACATGACAGGCCGCAATATATTTTGCCAGCCTATTTAGTTTTCCAAGGGTTAATTGCTTTCACGAATTCCGTGCATAAATCTATTGTTCCGATTTCACCGCCATGATGAAGTTAGGTTTAATGGGGTTAGTATGATTTCCTTACAGATATCAGTGAATTCGCAAGTGGGAAGAGGAGGAGCTATTTCAGATGAGATGTTTAACAATCAATGCAAACCAAACTAATGTGTACAAATCAGTTTTTGTACACACACAAAGATGGCATGTGTGTCTGAATAATTCTGAAGTGATCTGTGCTTGAATATTATTGTTCTCCAAAATTTCAGAGTCTCAGAATGACTAGAAAACTTCTGAATGAAGAGAAACATATTCCAATACCATCGACTCTTTTGTCATGAGCCATTGAATGTTTACTAGTCTATGACACCAAGAAAAGAGTGCTGGTATAGTAGTATACAAATTAGCCATCTACAAACAAAGGGGACAACGTTCGCCATGTCACTGGCATTCGATATGCCCCACATCCCTTCTGCGCCGTGCCAAACAGCAAGAACTTTAGGGAGCTCAGTCATTCTCGGTGGGTTAGGGGTTTGGGGAACCTGCGGGACCATTCCTCTGCAACCGCAGGAGCTATGCATTGTTTAGCGGCGGCTGTATGATGCGACTGTGGAACAGTGTGCAAGACATGGAGCAGGTACTGTGGCCTAACAGCCCAGACAACGAGGATGGTAGAAATCTCTACAAAAATCGTTAACTCTCAAGGTGTGCTATGTGATAACGAGAAGTTTGGCTGTTGAGATGGAACAGTATATAGTGGGAAACCTCTGGGACGCCTGCCACACCCCAATGAAACGTCCATAAAACTTAACAATATCCAAAACACGCTCACATCAGTTCAGATGGGACACTGAGTAGCAATTCCAGCGAATCCATTAAGAGAAGTCGGGAGTTCAGCAACCTGTGTACAAACAACCTAAGATGAGTCCACACAACAACAACACAATACTGATCAACTCCCAGAACACGTTTCTAATCAGAGAGATAACATTATATTACAAAAGTTGTCACCATTCTATGTAAGGACGCGTTTCAGGGATTAGCAGAGGCACTGAAATCATTTAAGTGCGTGCGAAATGGGACAGTGTTAGAATGTCATGGGAAATTGCTTTTCAAGTCAATCAACATTTGGTGGCTAAGCAATCATGATGGAGCTGCATAGTATCCTAAATTTTAGCAAAATTTTTATGACTTACAGGGACATGGTGCATGTAGACACAAACGAATTAAAAGGAGACTGATGAAGTCTGATGTTTGTAACATCATGAAAAAAGTCAATAGAAGTCTGCAAAAGACAGCTGTATTTATTTTGACCACTAATACGGCTGCTCTTCTTGAATAGATAATAGCAGGGATTATCCACTTAACAGCCTGATTCTACATATCAAACCCTTCAATGTGCTTTAAATGCCACCATTTCAAACACATTACACTGATCAGAAAACATGCGGAAATCGGGACAATGCTGCTCAGGAACTTGTCGCCTCACTCACATATCTGCTTTTGTGAGTAAATTATGGTGGAAATCTATGCTTCGTGGAGTCGAGAGTGTCCCATTTACTTTGAGGAGAAGAAAGTCCAAGGAAATGAAAGCACAAACTGAGTGCCTCATCTTGATGCGAAAAAATATACTTACTGCGTTGGCCATACAACCGCTGTCGGTCTTTGGGTTCACCAATCAGCCTCCTCCAGCGTCCTCGGTTCACGTATTCTTCTTCAGGCAGCCCCAGCGTACTCATATCCCCTCTGACCTGATCAATCCATCGGAGTCGTGGTCTTCCCCGTGGTCTTTTGCTTCTAATATCTTCCTCCACTACCTGCCTGATGACCTGGCCTTCTCGGTGCATTACGTGTCCATACCACTTCAGTCTTCTTTCTTTGATCACTGCCACGATGTCCATCGACTTGTATAGCTCCTGCAAGTCATAGTTCTTTCTTTTTCTCCATTCATCTCCATCTTTCACTGGCCCAAAAATCTGTCTGAAGATGGCATTCTCAAATGTTAGGAGTTTTCTTTCCATGTTTTGGGTGATGGTCCAGGTCTCTACCCCATATAAGACTACAGGTTGTATTATTTTCTTGTAGATCTTGGTCCTTGAGGATCTCGATAGAAGCCGGGACTAGAACGGCTTTCCCATAGCAAAATACGCAAAATGCAAATCCCGCATACCCAAGTAACACCATTTGCGACATTAATGGAAGAACTAGTGCAAAGAGTTACCATGTCCACACAGACTGATGTACTCATTTCAGTAGCTATAAAACAGGTTATGTCATCCAGGCTTCCAAAGAAGCATGTAATGCAAAGCAAACAGTGGCGGATTTAAAAATTTTGCGCCCCTACGCACACCAAAGTATATGCCTCCCCCCCAAAAAAACATGTTTTAAATAATAAATATTACCCAATCATTTCACAATTTTAGGTGGCACCGCTGTGAGCTGTTACCGTACTCTGCTATTCGTTGTTCTGAAGGA
Source organism: Schistocerca gregaria (assembly GCF_023897955.1). Classification (NCBI taxonomy): domain Eukaryota; kingdom Metazoa; phylum Arthropoda; class Insecta; order Orthoptera; family Acrididae; genus Schistocerca; species Schistocerca gregaria. The sequence continues at coordinate 484,830,784 of NC_064931.1, read as the reverse complement.
TAAGTGAGTTGTCTAGTCGCGCTCAATCAAAATGTAATATGGTTCCTGAACTCTACTTGTGTACGACAGCGGTTAAAACAAACTTAAAACTGCAATTTTGTTAACACATTCTTCTGTCGAAAGACAACAGAAACGAACACAAGAAAAATAACTTTTCTTTTATGGCCTAAAAATTCAGCAGAGCGTATAGGAGACAGTGGATTTTTGTTATACATTCACTTTTAATATGTTCATTTACACGAAAGCGTTAAAAATGAAAATGAAAAAGTTGTGTTACGATTTAAAAATTGAAGCGAACGTGTCATACATTAGAAATTAATATGTACTTTTACAGATATGCGTTCAAGATCAGAATTAAACTGTCATTTTACGATCTACTAACTTGAATGTGTAGCACATGAAAAAAACACGTTCGCTATTAATACGTGAATCTATAGGAAACCGTAAGAAATGTAAATAGAGATTTCGGTGCACAAACTAATAACTAAATACAGACGAACAAACACAGAACTGGATTTGGTATTACATAATATAAAGACGAGTGTGGAAAAATCTAATTTGTTTTATAATATAATATTTAATGTGTAAAGCATTAGGGTCTGTGTAGTCAGAAGCTGCATAATAAGTGTACACAATACCTTTAATCCATGTAAGGGCTAAACAGTTTTGTGCTGCAGCTGCTCGTCTCACCATAGCTCTTTCTAACGGTACATCTACATCTACATGACTACTCTGCAATTCACATTTAAGTGCTTGGCAGAGGGTTCATCGAACCACAATCATACTATCTCTCTACTATTCCACTCCCGAACAGCTAGCGGGAAAAACGAACACCTAAACCTTTCTGTTCGAGCTCTGATTTCTCTTATTTTATTTTGATGATCATTCCTACCTATGTAGGTTGGGCTCAACAAAATATTTTCGCATTCGGAAGAGAAAGTTGGTGACTGAAATTTCGTAAAAAGGTCTCGCCGCGACGAAAAACGTCTATGCTGTAATGACTTCCATCCCAACTCGTGTATCATATCTGCCACACTCTCTCCCCTATAACGTGATAGTACAAAACGAGCTGCCCTTTTTTGCACCCTTTCGATGTCCTCCGTCAATCCCACCTGGTAAGGATGCCACACCGCGCAGCAATATTCTAACAGAGGACGATCGAGTGTAGTGTAAGCTGTCTCTTTAGTGGACTTGTTGCATCTTCTAAGTGTCCTGCCAATGAAACGCAACCTTTGGCTCGCCTTCCCGACAATATTATCCATGTGGTCCTTCCAACTGAAGTTGTTCGTAATTTTAACACCCAGGTACTTAGTTGAATTGACAGCCTTGAGAATTGTACTATTTATCGAGTAATCGAATTCCAACGGATTTCTTTTGGAACTCATGTGGATCATCTCACACTTTTCGTTATTTAGCGTCAACTGCCACCTGACACACCATACAGCAATCTTTTCTAAATCGCTTTGCAGCTGATACTGGTCTTCGGATGACCTTACTAGACGGTAAGTTACAACATCATCTGCTAACAGTCTAAGAGAAGTGCTAAGATTGTCACCCAGGTCATTTATATAGATCAGGAACAGTAGAGGTCCCAGGACGCTTCCCTGGGGAACACCTGATATCACTTCAGTTTTACTCGATGATTTGCCGTTTATTACTACGAACTGCGACCTTCCTGGCAGGAAATCAGGAATCCAGTCGCACAACTGAGACGATACCCCATAGCTCCGCAGCTTGATTAGAAGTCGCTTGTGAGGAACGGTGTCAAAAGTTTTCCGGAAATCTAGAAATACGGAATCAACTTGAGATCCCCTGTTGATAGCGGCCATTACTTCGTGCGAATAAAGAGCTAGCTGCGTTGCACAAGAGCGATGTTTTCTGAAGCCATGCTGATTACGTGTCAATAGATCGTTCCCTTCGAGGTGACTCATAATGTTTGAATACAGTATATGCTCCAAAACCCTACTGCAAACCGACGTCAATGATATAGGTCTGTAGTTAAATGGATTACTCCTACTACCCTTCTTGAACACTGGTGCGACCTGCGCAATTTTCCAATCTGTAGGTACAGATCTATCGGTGAGCGAGCGGTTGTATATGAGTGCTAAGTAGGGAGCTATAGTATCAGCGTAATCTGAAAGGAACCTAATCGGTATACAATCTGGACCTGAAGACTTGCCCGTATCAAGCGATTTGAGTTGCTTCGCAACCCCTAAGGTATCTACTTCTAAGAAACTCATGCTAGCAGATGTTCGTGTTTCAGATTCTGGAATATTCCATTCGTCTTCCCTGGTGAAGGAATTTCGGAAAACTGCGTTCAATAACTCCGCTTTAGCGGCACAGTCGTCGATAACAGTATCATCGGCACTGCGCAGCTAAGGTATTGACTGCGTCTTGCCGCTTGTGTACTTTACATACGACCAGAATTTCTTTGGATTTTCTACCAGATTTCGAGACAATGTTTCATTGTGGAACCTATTAAAGGCATCTCGCATCGAAGTACGTGCCAAATTTCGCGCGTCTGTAAATTTTAGCCCATCTTCGTGATTTCGCGTTCTTCTGAACTTCGCATGCTTTTTCCGTTGCCTCTGCAACAGCATTCGGACCTTTTTTGTGTACCACGGGGGATCCGTTCCATCTCTTACCAATTTATGAGGTATGAATATCTCAATTGCTGTTGCTACTATATCTTTGAATTTGAGTCACATCTCGTCTACATTCGCATAGTCAGTTCGGAAGGAATGGAAATTGTCTTTTAGGAAGGCTTCTAGTGGCACTTTATCCGCTTTTTTAAATAAAATTATTTTGCGTTTGTTTCTGATGGATTTGGAAGAAATGGTATTGAGCCTAGCTACAATGACCTTGTGATCACTAATCCCTGTATCAGTCATGATGCTCTCTATCAGCTCTGGATTGTTTGTGGCTAAGAGGTCAAGTGTGTTTTCGCAACCATTTACAATTCGCGTGGGTTCGTGGACTAACTGCTCGAAATAATTTTCGGAGAAAGCATTTAGGACAATCTCGGAAGACGTTTTCTGCCTACCACCGGTTTTGAACAAGTATTTTTGCCAACATACCGAGGGTAGGTTGAAGTCCCCACCAACTATAACCGTATGAGTGGGGTATTTATTTGTTACGAGACTCAAACTTTCTCTGAACTGTTCCGCAACTGTATCATCGAAGTCTGGGGGTCGGTAGAAGGAGCCAATTATTAACTTAATTCGGCTGTTAAGTATAACCTCCGCCCATACCAATTCGCACGGAGTATCTACTTCGACTTCACTACAAGATAAACCACTACTGACAGACACAAACACTCCACCACCAATTCTGCCTAATCTATCTTTCCTCAACACCGTCTGAGACTTCGTAAAAATTTCTGCAGAACTTATTTCAGGCTTTATCCAGCTTTCTGTACCTATAACGATATCAGCTTCTGTGCTTTCTATTAGCGCTTGAAGCTCAGGGACTTTTCCAGCGCAACTACAACAATTTACAACTATAATTCCGACTGTTCCTTGATCCAAGCACATCCTGTAATTGCCAAGCACCCTTTGACATTGCAGCCCATCCCGCACTTTCCCGAGGCCTTCTAACCTAAAAAACAGCGCAGTCCACGCCACACAGCCTCCGTTACCCGTGTAGCCGCCAGCTGAGTGTAGTGAACTCCTGACCTATTCAGCGGAACCCGAAACCCCACCACCCTACGGCGCAAGTCAAGGAATCTGCAGCCAATACGGTCGCAAAACCATCTGAGCCTCTGATTCAGACCCTCCACCCGGCTCTGCACCAAAGGTCCGCAGTCGGTTCTGTCAACGATGCTGCAGATGGTGAGCTCTGCCTTCATCTCGTAAGCAAGACCGGCAGCCTTCACCAAATCAGATAGGCGCTGGAATCCACAGAGAATTTCCTCAGATCCAAAGCGACACACGTCATTAGTGCCGACATGTGCCACCACCTGCAGCTGGCTGCACCCTGTGCTCTTCATGGCATCCGGAAGGACCCTTTCCACATTAGGAATGACTCCTCCCGGAATGCACACGGAGTGCACACTGGATTTCTTCCCCTCCTTAGCTGCCGTATCCCTAAGGGGCCCCATTACGCGCCTAACATTGGAGCTCCCAACTACCAGTAAGCCCACCCTCTGCAATTGCCCGGACCTTGAAGGCTGAGAATGATCCTCTGAAACAGGGCAGGCAGCTGCATCTGGCTCAGCCAGAGACAGTGCCTGAAACCGGTTTGTCAGACGCACCGGGGAGGCTTTCTGATCAGCCTCCGGGGACGCCTTTCGCTGCCTGCCACGCCTTGGAACGACCTCCCAATCAACCACAGGCGAGGGCTCAGCCCCACTGCAGGCAGCAACCGGGGCAACCACAGCGGCAGACCGATCTGGGGACAGACGGGACGAGGTTGACATCCCCGTGATACCCAAGTCCGGCCCCCCACAGTGGTGCCCATTGGCAACAGCCTCAAGCTGCGCGACCGAAGTCAGCGCTGATTGCAGCTGTGAGCGAAGGGATGCCAAGTCAGCCCTCATCCGAACACAGCAATCGCAGTCCCTGTATTAGCAAAGATTTTACGTATTTATCTACAGAACTGAGCTACGTTATTTCTTAACACTTTTTCATCTGAGTGTACTCTCCGATAACGTATATTTCCGCGATATTTATACATTTTAGCTGACGCCAAAAATATGCATCAGTTGTAACATACTACAGTATCAGTATGACTTGCCTGTACAGCGCCGAGCAGCCTGGGTCATTCGGGTATTGTTTAGCATTGTCGGGCGCCTTCGGTCACGGCTACACATAAACGAGGTTTATGTGTATGTAGTTTGTAAATCCAATGAATGTGCTCTAAGTTATAACACACACATCAAAAAAAGTTTTGCATCATTCCGGGTGGCAGAACTCCTGAAGATAGACGTTGACTGTGGATATTGTATCACCGACACAGTCCCTTTGACTGTTCAGATATGTCACTAAACCCACCCAAAGTTGTAAACAACCATGCATGAGCAGCGCCTGTTAGACGGAGGGGGTCCGACAGCCGATCAGTTCCAGTCATTCCACCAGGAAAGAGGTACGCGGCTCGTGTTGTCTGTAGTTCAACCATGGGTAGACGGCCAATACCCGCGGTTCGATCGCGTCCGCATTGTTGCTTTGTGCCAAGAAAGGCTCTCAACAAGGGAATGTCCAGGCGTCTCCGAGTGGATCAAAGCGATGTTGTTCGGACATGGAGGAGATACAGAGAGACAGGAACTGTCGATCACATCCCTCGCTCAGGTCGCCTAAGGGTGACTACTGCAATGGATGGCCACTACCTATGGATTATGGCTCGGAGGAACCCTGACAGCAACGCCACCATGTTGCATAATGCATTTCGTGCAGCCACAGGACGTCGTGTTACGACTCAAACTGTGCGCAACAGGCTGCATGATGCGCAGCTTTACTCCGGACGTCCATAGCGAGGTCTATCTTTGCAACCACGAAACCATGCAGCGCGGTACAGATGGGCCCACCAACATGCCGAATGGACAGCTCAGGATTCGCATCAAGTTCTCTCCACCGATGAGTATCGCATATGCCTTCAACCAGACAATCGTCTGAGACGTGTCTGGAGGCAACCCGGTCAGGCTGAAAGCCTTAGACACACTGTCCAACGAGTGCAGCAAGATGGAGGTTCCTGCTGTTTTGGGGTAGCATTACATGGGGCCGACGTACGCCACTGCTGGTCATGGAAGGCGCCGTAACGGCAGTACGATACGTAAATGCCATCCTCCGACTGACAGTGCAACCATATCGGCAGCATATTGCCGAGGCATTCGTCTTCATGGGCGACAATTCGCATTCCCCTCGTGCACATCTTGTGAGTCGCTTCCTTCAGAATAACGACGTCGCTTCAATAGGGTGGCCAGCATGTTCTCCGGTCATGAACCCTATCGAACATGCGTGGGATGGATTGAAAAGGGTTGTTTATGGACTCTGAGGGATCTACGCCGAATCACCGTTGAGGAGTGGGACAATCTGGACCAACAGTGCCTTGATGTACTTGGGGATAGGCTGCCACGACAAATACAAGAATGCACCAATGCAACAGAACATGATACTAGGCATTAAAGGTACCGGTGTGTACAGTAATCTGGACCACCCCCTCTGGAGGTCTCGCTGTATGGTGGTGCAACATGCAGTGTGTGGTTTTCGTGAGCAATAAAAAGGGTGGAAATGATGTTTATATTGATCTCTATTCCAATTTTCTATACAGGTTCCGGAAATCTCGGAACCGAGGTAATGTGTGTAAAAATCACATTATAATCTTAGTTTTTGAAACTAATATGAATAAATAAACAAACTCTCCAGTCAGCAAAGTTTGTGCCTGGCTCTGATAGCATAAAACTCGTCGATCATATCTTCATATTGCAGACGGTTATCAGTTAGGACGTCGGCTTCGATGTGAAGAATGGACAAGGCGTTCAATCTCTCCTCAGACAACGTAGAACGTAGATACGATTTCAGTCTTTTAAGAGCCGAAAACGAGCGTTCTGCTGAACAATTTGTAAGTGCCATACATTTAAATATTCGAAGAGCAATGTTGACACAGGCTGTAACCTCTCTTTTCGTAAAAATTTACTCATTTCGACCGGTATATCACTAATCTCAGAAGATTTCAAAAGTTCCGCGAAATGTACACATTCACTAGGGCAGGAAGGCTCTAAATCTGTGTCATATGACGCTTGGAGTTTTGCTGCACGTTCAGCAATATCGTCAGGTGAACAGTTTCTAAGGTTACTGAAAACTGAAGGTGTCCAACAGTGTCTATAGCTTTCCTTCCTCCTCACTAATTAGGCGTACAAGCTGTCGGGTACTGGGAGAAATGTTTCGACCCTAAATTTTTCCCTTCCAGTCAGAAAAACTTATTTAGAGTCCTCTTCTTCGTCATCATGAAGTTTGCGTTTTCGTGATCTTTTATAGTTGCATTCATATAGTCTATATCAGTCACAATCTGCGTGGATTTATTTTCATAGTTGTCGAACATGCCACGAATAGATGCAATAAATCCTACAAGTGATTCATAAAATTCATGCACCATTTTAGTATCAATATTTACACTTTGCAATTTCACATTGACATTATTAAATCTCTGGAGTATGTCCATCCAAACTGTCATCATGAATACTGTTTCTAGTCATCATGATTGCTGTTTCTGCGTTGATTCAACAAAGCTGAAGCCTCATTTCGCACAAGTGTTTTTTCAAATTTATTATTGGCAATATGCGTGAGGGCATTGATAACGCCCTCCCAGTTTTCATATAGACTTACACACGCTTCTTCCCTTGCTGACCAACGTATTTTTGATAAACTTTTTACTGTTTTGCACCCTAGTTTCATGAAAGAAAGAAGTTTATCCCAGCGCTTTGTAGAAGCAGTGAAAAAAAATTATAAAGGTTTTGCACTACATTGAAAAATTAACATGCTTCCCGACAACAGCTTGCAGCACTAGTGCCGACTGAATTTAAAGAATGTGCTGCACCAAGCACATAATGCGCTTTCGGATTTCGTTCTTTAATGCGTGCCTGCAAACCAGTGTAGGTTCCTGACATATTGCTTGGCCTCTAGAGTCAGTAATATCAATGGAATTTGTAGACAGGCCTTTTAGTATAGCCTCGGCTAAGTTTTCCAACTTCTGTCCCGGGTTTCGAGAAACGGAAGAAAACGTTCAAGAGGTTCACCATTCTCGTTCACATATCTTAATATGAAAGATAATTGATCAATATGTGTAATGTCCGCAGTAGAACCTACAATTATAGAGAAATATTTGGCCTGTTTTATTTCACTTATGACAATTCCTTCTATTCGTTCAGAAAGATCTATTATTTCATCACAGATTGTTGAAGAAAGATAACTTGTATGTCCCTGCCTTGGATTTCCATATCGTTCAATGCACTCTGCGAGAAAAGACTCAAACTCGGTTATAAGTTCAATAGACATCATAAATTGACCATTATATAATGAATGGAATCTTTCCACATGTCCACGTAGGGGGAAGTCCACGACTTGTTAGCTTCTTCACTACTGCAAACATCCTTTTCAACACACTGCGCCAGTACATTTTTTCTGTCTCAATAGATGACTCGAAATGGTTATTTATTGGTCCAAGTGACTTTTTTCTTGTTAAGAATGATAACTCAGAATTTTTGTGTTCAAGTGAATTCTCATGATGAGATAAAATATCAGAAATATTTTTTCAATCTGTAATACCATTAGGAGCAATCTGAACAATTTACATGATGCACAAAAAACAGCACCAGTGCTACAGGAGTATACTAGAAGACCACTCAAATTTGATTCACCATTTAAAAGTTTACAGTAAAATACATTTTTGTTCAAATATCTGGTTTTATCGCGTACTGATCTTCTTGAATTAGAAAAATCACTGTTACAGTGTTGATTAATGCCACGTTGTAGGAGACTGTCGATTATTGATTAATTGACACACCATTCTGCAGGATCATCACTAACGACGCTATTTCTTTTTTAATGTCTGACTCGACACTTAGCTTTGCGTGAAACTCGAAATCAGGAACAATTTGCTTTTCTTCATTTTTAACTTTTCTTTCGTCCTTATTCACTTATTTTACAACAGTTAGAGTACCAGAAATATCATCTTTACTACCTGAACTCGAAGTCGAAACAGTAACGTTTTTTGCGAAAAACTTATCTACTCTGCCAAGCGTTTTTAGAACATTGGCTTCTCGTTCTCGCCTTTCCTTCGACAATTTCCGAAATGCCACCCCTCGTAATTTTGCACCCTTGCTTTTTTCACTGTTATTCATGTTAAGGCACTTACAAAATTGTCAACCAATAGTCAAAACAAAAGAAAAAAATGTAAAAGGAAAGAAAGAAAGACTGTATCCAGTTTCAATTGCACTACACCGCACATAAGCACAAAGCTTTTTACTTTAAACACGGGGCACGAGCACAAAGATATTTCCTTTAAACACGGAGGGATGAACTGACCAACTCAGATTTATCGACGTAACTGTGCTATGAAAGAACGAGAATACAGAATAATTTAATTTCATTCTCGCCTGTTTCTCTGTTGTCAGTGAACAGTAAAAGCACACCTGCCGGCTGGAATTCGTCTCGTAAAGAAAAGGGGACAGTCCCTTTTTTGGCTTCTGTTTCCCGCGTCGCCGGAATTTTAGCTGGCATGCAAATATGTTCTGAATATTCTTGACACTGTCTTTCTACTTTAAAAAGCAAATAATTTTTGCAGTTTATTGCAGTGAGATGTGCTGGATCGACTCTTATCCCACTTATTCTTATAACATTTTAGAAGTTTCTGTGGGCAGGGAAGACAGACTACAAAGTTTACGTAATGTGTGTTCTCATTTGTGTGAACGCTGCTGTAATGTCTACACGCAAATGCACCTTTTGTTCCAACAAAAAATAAAAATAACCTTCCTTCGAAGAAAAAAGCTTAGTTAAGAAGTTTAATATTAAATCTTCAATGACAAGTGTAATGTTGTTGCTTAATTTGAGGTGTAAGCGGTGCTGCTATTCAAGACCATAAAAGTGGGTTAAAAGCTGTGAGCTGTCTGGGGAAGTTAACCTTGCATTACTGAGCAACTGTTTCACCAGGTATCCAGTCTAGCTTACCAAATTCCCACCCAGACTAACATTAATTATAATCTTGTAATAGTCATACAACAACCAATATATAACGAGAATTTAAATAAAAAGAAATAAATCAGTTTATATTTGGAAATTTATTTTAACATTGATCATTGAAATTTCAACATATTAAACTTGATTCATAACTGAACTGGTGCCTTATTTAGGATTGTGAAAATGTGAGTTTGTAATCTTACAGAACACTTCAAATATGGAGCTAAGATTGGGAGACTGCATACAACACTGCATTCATAAAATAACACAGGAAGAACGTTGAAACATATGCAAGAGGTAATTAACCACAGCCAACTTATTCAGTTTTCACCCAAAGAAGTTACGTTCATAGTGCAATCCTGTCCGTCATGTAATTACCACACACTGATATACTAAATTCATACTAACTGTCTGTGAAATCTTCCTGTAAAGAATAGCTGAGGGCTACTTTGATGATTACACCACATGCTTAACGTGGTCAACTTGGTTTTCACAAAGAGTGTAACTCCACAATAATTTTGATAATTAAAATAAATTAGATCGAAAAGCAATTTACAAAAGAAAAACCACAAACTGGTTACTATCGTCTTACTATTAACCTGATGGGTCAAACAATTGTATAAGCACGTGGTACTGGTCTCACAAAGTACACCCCATGTGGGTTGAACATAAAGAAAATTGAAAAATATTGAAAAATATTGTTAAGACGAGACGTTATAATCTCACGCACATTCGCATTTAAGATTGGTGATCTTAGAGTTACTGATCAACACGTGGTTCCACTTTACTCACAAAGTAGTGACAAAGCAACTACTGGAAGATATTCTGAAGTTCACACTCGAAATGCACTGCGTTGCAATTTAAGATAACATTAGATATTTTAGAGCTAAACCTGAAATAAAGGTGATTAAATTTTCAGTGAGGCTGAACTTAAGAAATCAATTGTCCTGCGGACTTAGCAGACACGCGCTTAGCCAGAGATCTTACCACTTCAGACGCTCGCCGCGGACAGACTGCACTGGGCTCCTACCAAGGGTGCTTCCCTATACAAAACGGAAGTGACCACAGAGGCTGCTTCCTATACCAACATACAAGGGACGGATAGGACCATACTAAGGATAGAAACATCTTTGCTTTTAGAAAGCGTAGCTACCTGTTCCGACGTTGGCCCTACTGTTCTCTAGCAGACAGGCTTGTCTCCTACCATCAAGCATGCAACTAAAAATACATTTTCTCATTCATCCTCTCACACAGAAGGGAAGGGGGATGACAGTATCTTATCATGTACAGTAAATAAAAGAAAGCGGATGTAGGTTCCGTATGAGACTGTGTGACATGAATTACATATAAAGTGTGTTTTAAAGTGTAGTAGTGTGACAGATCGTTCTTGTTTATGTGTAAAAGTAACACGTTTCACTGCTCAGTCCCCTCCCAGATAGTCAGAAACACCACAGTAAATTTAGAAGAGGAATTTATGTCGTAAATGACAACAGATTTAAGAAATTAATATGAAAGGAATCCAACAGAGACTTTTCACAAGTACTATTCAATTGCACAGAGTGGGAACTTTCATATTGTGCAGACTGCAGCACAATAAATGAGACAAATGGAAGTTGGTTTCTTCTTCTTCTTCGGCTTCATCAATGAAAAAAAACTTGCCTTGTGGGAACCATCTGTACACCAGATAATATCGAAGCTTTTCGAGTTGCTGTCATAAGAAGCTCGTCTCTGTTCCCATGGATCGACTTTACAGTTGCATAGTTCAAGCACTCGAAGAATATTAGTACAGGACGTGAATTACCATCCATACAATACGCAGATAGTCTAGGAACTGAAAGCCAATGCACCGACAATTCTGTCATCGAATATTTGAAAATATGAATGACACCAATGAGTTTGTTAACAGCCAGTGGACGTCTGACGAAGTCCATTTACATCTTAATGTACTTGTTAATGAACAAAACTTTCTTTATTGAGCTTAAGTAAATCCTACTCAGCGACACCAATGTGCACTGCGCACCAAAAATGTTATTGTGCGTACGTTGTGTCATCGTGTGGCATAATAGGCGCTTGTTGTTTTGAGTACGAGACTGGCCTTGCGGACACAGTCACACTCAATCAGGACGTCGTCTTGCTTGAAACCTTTGTTGCGCAAAAACTGCAGACATTTCTTCACATTTCTGACAATGTCTGGTTTCATAAAAACGGATCAAGGCCTCACACTGCACGAATATTTATGGCTTCTGTACATCAATTCTTTAACAAACTCATAATTACCAGAATCAAGTGACATTCTATGGCCTCCCAGATTTCCTGATTCGTCTGCGAGATATTTCTTTTTTTAGAGTCACCTTTAAAGCAAAGTGTATCGTAGTCCACTTGCAACAACAGAAAATTTGAAAGCTAAGATGCGAATAGGGATTGCCGAAATTCCTGATCAAATATTACTTTGAAATATACACTATTTAGCTAAAAGACTGCAGAGGTTTGTGGAAAAATGGAGCTCATCTTCAATATATCTTCAAGAAATAAATTTACTTTATTTATTCTATTTTTAAACTACACGTTTTTACTATTATATGGCATAGATAACTTTATTTAAAAACACTTTTTCATAACAATATTTAATTTTTTCAATTTACTTTTTTCTATGAATCACCTCTACAACAGGCTTTTCTACATAGTCACCATTACAACAGATTAATTAGTAATTAATGTTTTAATTCTGGGTGTTCTATCGAGTTGTTTCTATGGTGCGAAACTAACAATAGTACACAGTCTGGTAGGATTCCAAGCAGTGAGTATACATAACAGCAACACTCAGTGCACCTGAAGAAGACAGCAGGGTCTATCGTCGAAATACAGTATTGTACATAAAATGAAAACAACAGCTTAGCAGAATACTCAGAAGCTCACGATTGTGCATTCTACCTTATTTCAATAAATTATATTTTGTCCTTGCATAGTCTTCTTTTTTTTATATGGGGTATCCCATTTAGTGTGACCACCCAAAACAACATTTCGTCTGGAAGCTAAAAAAAGGTAATAATTATCAGAAGTTAGCTCCAAGGATAATAGACACTCAAGTCTGTAGAGATAAAAATATAAATACAGACCACTGCCTGGTAAAATTAAAATGGTCAAGATGGAAAAGCAAACAATAAAAAATGAAAAAGCGATTAAAACAATTTAAACATAAGGTACATCTTTTGCAAGAATGGAACTTAAGGAAACTGTATCATAATGAATTCACTCAACAGCTAAATGAAACACCACCTAGTGAAGACATAAACGAAGACTGGCTTAATATTAAAAACGCTATAGCAAATGAAGTACCAGGTCGAAAACATAGGACCAATGGGAAAAGGGGTATAGAAATATGGAACGATGAGACGCAGAAAGCCATAAACGATTAACACTTAAAGAAGAAATGATTAGAAGCTAAAGAACAATACCATCAGAAGAGAAATGAAGCAAAAGTGATCGTAAGATCAGCACACAGTACATTGTGGGATGCGATCATAAGAAGATTTTAATATCGTATCTATAGAAGACACGAAATAGCACACAAATTAATGAAACCCTTCAAGAAAAAAAGAAACAGCTACTGTAAATCTAAATGTAATACATCCATCTAACTGGATTACACATTATAAAGAACAATAGTACAATCCAGAAATCAAAGAAGCCATAAAAAAGAACGGATTAAATTATTGGACTAAGGGAACTGAAAGTTTTCAAAAAATGGAAAACCGAAAATCACCAGGACTATATGGAAGAAATACCGAACTGATTAAACGCAGAGGAATTATCATAGAATTAAGAATGCTACAGTTCTTCAACATGGGCTGGGTAATATATGAGATACTGGAGGAGTGGACAACAGCAAAGATCATTTCAGTATATGAGGAATGAGAAAGATGTAATATGTAATACATCTAACTAGAGGGCATAAGTTATGTGAATATTGGTTACAAAATCCACAGAAAAATAATAATTGAAAGACTGTGAAAAATCTCGAATATAATTTTAATGGCGGAACAAGCAGTTTCCTAAAGAGGAGATTACGTATAGATGATGTTTTTCGACTGAAACAGACAGTTCAAAACAGACGAGAATTTAATCTGGAAACTCATCCAGCCATTGTGGATTATGAAAAAGCATTTGACAGAATTTGCAGAGAAGTTATGGGCAATGGGAAAAAGAGGAATCCCTAAACACCTGATCCAAATCGCAAAAAGCCTAAATGTGGAATTAGAATTGAGGTGGGTAAAGAAATAGCACCTGAAGTACAAACAAATCAAGGAGTAAAACAAGGGTGTAGCTTGTCATCAACATTATTCAATGTCTATACAGGTGGCATGAAGAAGGAATGTGAAAGAGATAGATCACTATCAGGCATAAATGTTGGGAGGAATAAATATATCAACACAATTTCATTTGCAAATGATACAGTTATCATACAAGACAGTCAAGATAAATTGCAAATGGCATTACATAAACTAAACGAGATAAGAGTAAGCTACAATCTGACTATATCTATAAATAAAGCCGGATGCAGTCGTCCAACTTTTCCAGAGGAAGCTTCTCGGCCGACATTCACAGAGGGTAGATTTGCTGGTAGTTAGGAGCTCCAACGTTAGGCGCGTATTGGGGCCCCTTAGGAACATGGCTGACAAGGAGGGCAAAGTAGCCAGTGTGCATTCCGTGTGCATACCGGGGGGAGTCATTCCGAATGTGGAAAAGGTGCTTCCGTATGCCATGAAGAGTACAGGGTCCAGCCAACTGCATGTGGTGACTCATGTCGGTACCAATGACGTGTGTCGCTTTGGATAGGAGGAGATTCTCTCTGGTTTCGGGTGGCCAGCGGAAATGGTAAAGACTGCCAGCCTTGCTTCCGAGATTAAGGTGGAGCTCAACATCTGCAGCATCGTCGATAGAACTGACTGTGGTCCTTTGGTGCAGAGCCGAGTGGAGGGTCTGAATCAGAGGCTCAGTCGCTTCTGTGACCTTGTAGGCTGCAAATTCTTTGACTTGCGCCATCGGGTTCCGCTTAATAAAAAACTTCCTGGCAGATTAAAACTGTGTGCCGTACCGATACTCAAACTCAGGACCTTTGCCTTTCACAGGCAAGTGCTCTACAATCTGAGCTACCCAAGCACAACTCACGACCCGTCCTCACAGCTTTAATTCCGCTACCTTCCAAACTTCACAGAAGCTATCCTACGGCTTTTCACGGATGATGCTGTAGTATACAGAGAAGTTGCAGCATTAGAAAATTGTAGCGAAATGCAGGAAGATCTGCAGCGGATAGGCACTTGGTGCAGGGAGTGGCAACTGACCCTTAACATTGACAAATGTAATGTCTTGCGAATAAATAGAAAGAAGGATACTTTATTGTATGATTATATGATAGCGAAACAAACACTGGTAGCAGTTACTTCTGTAAAATATCTGGGAGTATGCGTGCGGAATGATTTGAAGTGGAATGATCATATAAAATTAATTGTTGGTAAGGCGGGTACCAGGTTGAGGTTCATTGGGAGAGTCCTTAGAAAATGTAGTCCATCAACAAAGGAGGTGGCTTACAAAACACTCGTTCCATCTATACTTGAGTATTGCTCATCAGTGTGGGATCCGTACCAGATCGGGTTGACGGAGGAGATAGAGAAGATCCAAAGAATAGCGGCGCTTTTCGTCACAGGGTTATTTGGTAAGCGTGATAGTGTTACGGAGATGTTTAGCAAACTCAAGTGGCAGACTCTGCAAGAGAAGCGCTCTGCATTGCGGTGTAGCTTGCTCGCCAGGTTTCGAGAGGGTGCGTTTCTGGATGAGGTATCGAATATATTGCTTCGCCCTACTTATACCTCCCGAGGAGATCACGAATGTAAAATTAGACAGATTAGAGCGCGCACGGAGGCTTTCCGACAGTCTTTCTTCCAGCGAACCATACGAGACAGGAACAGAAAAGGGAGGTAATGATAGTGGCACGTAAAGTGCCCTCCGCCACACACGGTTGGGTGGCTTTCGGAGTATAAATGTAGATGTAGATGTAGATGAACCTTCGCTCAGTTTTAATCTACCAGGAAGTTTCATACCAGCGCACACTTCGCTGCAGAGTGAAAATTTTATTCTAATAAAGGAAGGACTAAGAATCCAAACAATAACCCCCAGTCCAATACAAGGAAAAACGGAGAGACTATATACTTCGGTTGTCATCAAAAGACTTGCTAAACTAGCAATAGATTATATCCAGGGCCGGCGATGTCGTGCCAGATTTCACATGTGCAGCGTGTGGGAGTCGTGGGTGGGCCAAGGCCTGGCATGTCACTCGGCTTGGCGCAGTCCTTTTCTGAACAGGACATTTCATTTAGCATTGTGGTGTAGCACATTTCGGTCTGCACAACTATCTTCAGTTTGGGAGAATCGTGCTGTCAGTGCAGTTTAACTTTCGCTATTTGCCCATGGTGTGAAGGTCGTTGATTGGTCCAGTGACTGTTTGCTCAAAAACAGGCAGTCTAGAAATCTATCAATGCAATCCTTTAAAATGAATAGGAATGACAGAAAAGACAGATTAGAATTCTTAGTTCGTGTAAGTGACAGGTACTGTATATTTGCTTTGAAACGAAATTACAATACCATGCACAAAGAATTTAAAGATTTAGTTAACAACGAAAGACAAAAAAATTACAACGATCGGCAGACGGGATTCATTGTTTTGTACCTTAAAAAGCACTTTCTGCTAAATTAGCAGGCCTGGAGCTCGTGAAGGAATCGGTGGTACAAATAGTAAATTTGTGAAGACACACGCGTTATTATGTGGAACAAACCGAAGAGTATGGAGACTTCAAATGTTACTACAAAGTACATAGTTTGAGTCAAGGAGCAAGCCTGGAACGATTTTTCGATTTCAAACTCGCTACTGCTGAATTTATGAAGGAAAAACGAGCGTAGGAACGAAAATTAGAACATCTGGAGTGGGGTGCAGACTTCGCACTGGAAGTGGACTTGACTGCACAATGTCCATATTAAGACATTGCAAGATAACTTCTTTCTGATTTGATGGGGATGCATTTAAAAACAAATTCGGATTGTAGAAGGGACACATTCTGACAAAGACAATCCAGTTCCCTCAGTTTACTGTCGTTAAAGAAAACGAGAAGTTTTAGGAATTCATTGTTCCCTAGAAAGAATTATAAGGCTAGCTTCCTAAACGTATTGAGGATACCGTCAGTCTGTTCCGAGCTGTTTTCGAGACTGTGTGTCGTTTCAGCTAGAAGTGCCCCTGCGCACGTCCAGGTGTAACTAACTGGCCTTCTTGACCTACAAGGTAATTCCCGTTTCAGTGACAAATCCCCATACATTAAAACTGTCCAGGATGTCTACATTACTTTCCTAAGTTAGAGTTTCGAAGTCTCCATAATGAGGCTGCAAAAGTTCTAAAATATTTCGATCGACATATTTGAGTGTAAGACATTTTTTAGATTATGAAACTAAATAAATCATGGTTACGTGGCAACCTGAGTGCGAAACTCTGTGAAATGTCTGCATCTGTCAGTATGCCGGCAATTTGCACCAGATAAGAAATATATGTCTTCCACACACTAAAAATAATTAAATAATACTATATTTTTGTTTGTTTGTGACCTGTGTTATTGAGAAATCTGAAATATAAAACCAAGCCGTATGCAGTGCAACTGCATTGCCATTTAAATGTGGTGAGTTTGCAGTTTTCCTCTCTTCCCCCTCCTCACGGTCAGACGGCGTGGTATGACGGTGGTGGAAGTTTGAGGCGTGGATGAATGCTTTGGCACTCGTACCTGGTCACAACACGTAAGTCGAAATCTTGACCACCCCTGTTATAAACAATAGGGCAAGAGAATAGTGGGAAGACCAAGGATGAGATAGTGAGACCGGAAGAATCACTAGGCCTAACCCGGAAGTGGGAGAAGAAGAAGAAGAAGAGGAAGAAAGTGGTTGAAGGAGGAGGAGGCGGAAAGTACAAAAAAAATTTGAAACAACAGTTATTTAGTTACCAGCAGAACACTAACTAGCGTGATTCCTTGTGATTACATTTGTTTACCGCCATCTCCATGAGACTGTGCCTAACCGTTACTGCTGGATAGTCGCTCTTCCAAACAGCGTCCCGTCCAATCAAACGGGTTGCGACTTTGTCTGAAATTGATCCTACCTTAGGTACTTCGGCTGTGCACGGCTCTATTTAAAAAGAATAGTTCGATGTAGTCATAGCGTCGAGCCACACACGTCTGCTTTCATGCCACCCTTGTAATTCCTTGCAAATTATAACCTGCAGCTGTGATCCTGAAGTCAGATAGTGTATACAATGGGTAGAATTGCAAACTAACAAAATATACAGAAACGTAAGTTAAAACTTAAATGAATAATTGAATAGCAAGGGTTCTAATCTAACATCTGTAGTCGATGTAGACGACTGATAATTATGTTGAATAATGTTTATTTAAGAAAAGACATCTCAAATAAAGTGGAAGTGGTCCTACGATATTCAGTTAAGGTACAGACAGAAAATACCCTTGTGAACTGCAGTAAAGTTACGTTGAGAGCGTTAAGACTAAATAGTCATCAAAGACTCACAAAAATTAAGTCAATTTCGTGATCACAGTATATGAGATATTCGTCAGCTCAAAATAATTCAAAGTTCAACATGGTGATTCACAAATTAACATAAGCGATACAAAGAATAGTAACTCATACTCTGCCTGTCCTCAGTTCAGTAATATAAGCAGAGCACATTCAGGTCTCTCGTGAGTTAGAGTCCTTCAAGAGTTAGAGCATTGTAGTGGCCGTTCACCGCCCAGAATCAATCGCCTACAGCACTGAATCAGCACTCGACACAAAGTGTCAAAAATTGCTACCTTGAGCGCTTCATTCAGAAGTCCCAGTCCCCACTTGACTCCACACTGTTCCGCCACTGTCCAACTCTCATTGTCTGAAGGCCGTCTCCACCAAAAACATATAATTCTTGAGCTCTAAAGATATGATATGACTCAACATAACCACTTCCTGAAACAAACTAATATGTTGAAATCATACTTAAATAAAGAAATATCGTAAACATTCGGTTACGCTGAAATTATACACGATACTTATAAATAAAAGTTTGTTCATTAATAAATAAGTCAGCATTTTTAGCAGGTGTGCTCACGTTAAATGACAGCAGAGTGTCACTAAAAATTGCTTAAACAATTATTTATGCTTGTTTAACAGAAGTATCTTCTAGAACTCTTTTCAGTTGTGGTGTCCGCTAACACATGTGATAGACTACTTTTAAACTGGCACAGTTTTTTTTGTTTTGTTTTGGTTTATTATTACTTGCTACCAGCATTTCAAAACAGGTACTGGCACAATAGTAAACTATTCATTAAATAAAAACACAAGTATGACAAAATATGAGGTATTTATGCTGTATTCATTTGCTGTGTAAATGTGGAGAATACAATGTTCTGACATACATTTGCATAATGAAAAAAATGTATAAGATGTTGTAAGTCAACAAATAAAATAGATACAGATATGTAGCTTTCAGGGATGATAGCTATAGTTGCAGTTAACATAACAACAACCCATCAGTTGCAACTAATGGTTAAAACTTGCGACAGGTGGCTTGCATACACAGGCTTTTAATTTTAAACACACAAATGTGTGCTTGCGTGTTAGTCATTGTCCTTACATGGGACTCCCAAAATGGATTTCGTAAACAGATTTCACAATACCGTTTCTGAATGGTTACCTAAAAGTACTGGGACAATGCCGGCTTCACTCAACATTGCATTGATGCCAGATTTTTTCAAGATACTGGATCCAAGGTGGCGGTCATGGATGTGGCAATGTCACAGTTTTTTGTTGGGAAAATACGTCAATGGGGCTACCTCCCTAACCTAATTGATGGGAAAAGTACTCAATTTGTGCTGGGCCAACGAATAGGATGGATGCAAGTCATTATTTTGTATGCATTGTTTATTTAAGCAATTTGAGTTGTCATAGGCAGTAGGTCCATCCAGTGTGTTCACCATGAGATCAGGAGTCCAACTGAACTCGTTCGAAACACAAGGTGGCAGTCTGGAGGAAAAATAGTGGGAAAATGACTCAGTCTGTGTCTACCCGCCGGGCAGGAAGGATTTGCTATCTCAGTGGGTGAGATGACTATGCTAGAGGAGGAGGAGTATATTAGCTGTAGACGTGCATGTGAGGACGGTGTTGATAGCAATGATTTTTGGAGAAGACGAATATGTTTCATGAAATAATGAAGATGCAGTAGGATGGGCCTGTGTTACACTTCGCAAATCATACTGATAAATGCATGTGCTGTAATAGTAAACCATTCGATAAAAGTGTAGTCAGTCAGTCTCTCGAAGCGGAAGAGGCAAGATGTTCACCCCTGTCCAACACATGGGCTCTTCCAACAGGTGCAGAGACTCGGGCAGAGAGCGTCCTGGCTGACGGCATGGCAATGCGGTACTGCAGGGCTGTGTACTAAGCACTTACTGTCGCACTGGAAATACCAGCGGCTCTCCTCGTCAAATAGTTCAAATGGCTCTGAGCACTATGGGACTTAACATGTGACATAATCAATCCCCTAGAGCTTAGAACTACTTAAACCTAACTAACCTAAGGACATCACACACATCCATGCCCGAGGCAGGATTCGAACCTGCGACCGTAGCGGTCGCGCACTTGCAGACTGAAGCGCCTAGAACCGCTCGGTCACAACGGCCGGTCCTCTCCTCCTCCTTCCCATCCCTGGCGCACGGATACCCTCTGTCGTTGAACACGAACTGCTTCAGGAATTATTATATCTGGCGTTGCAAAATATTGTCACATACGTAACTTGAAGATGTCACAGGAACTAAATCTACCACTGCACAATGACAGAGAAATAGAGGGAGAGAGCCTCTGAGAATATTTAAACACTTAGACTTTTTATTCCGAGGAATACCACCAGCGCCATGCTTGAACAAAGATTCTAAAAATATCGTGGCCCAGTTGTGCAAATGTCCCTGAGGCACTTCGCGTGCTTTTGTGGGAAATACCCTTGTCTTTGAGCATGAGATGCTTCAGCAGTTATTAAATACAGCTGGATATGTCTCCAAATACACTTTCAAAAATGATCGGTGCACAGTAGTTTGCATCAATTTTGCGATGAATACCGCCACACTCGAACATGGACTCAAAAACGATCGCTGCGTACTTGTGAAGTCCCATTGCGACACTTCACACGCTTTTGTGGGGAATGGATCCCGAAACCGATATTGGCTGCTATACGTGATTTTACACGCCGAAACAATGATATTCGGAAGTTGAAACAAATATCTATGTAACTCTAAACAGGACGCTCACCACTTTTCGAGTATTAACTGCATGTTTGAAGGCACTGCCATAAAGATAGAAATTTGTGAGTCCTAAAGGTGCTGTGGTGTTCATCACTTTTCTGAAATGGTGAGTGGGCTTAGTTTTATATTTGCTGCTGCCAGAGATAGGAACGTTGTTTCCCTCACTTCTCAAAACACACATTGGTGTCTAGGCACAGACGAGGAGATCAGAACAATTACACAAACAGAATTCGAATCACTGTCCTATACTCGAGAAAAATGGCTGGCATTTTCGGTGAATTTTCGGTGTGCCACAGCTGCTGGTCAGGAGATGCTCTAAAGGCACAATAGCAGATTAGGGATAGCATCCTGCCAGAGGTGGATGATCTACGTTTACGTGTCTCTGAACACTCGAACAAAGAATACATCACATTACTCTCAGACGTCACAGAACTTTCTGTAGATAGCTTTCCCCCGTCTTGGTCGGACCAGTCTGTAGAGGTTTCTACACCACGCGCTAAGGATGTCTTGTGAATGGAGCATTCTGATTGGTTCTTACTGAATTAACCCACCAAACTGCTGCTGCTGCCGGTTTGGGAGCCCTGTCCGCCCTTTTCTGCAGACAGACAAACTGATAGACTTTCACTGGCAAAACTGTTTTGTACAGATCACAAAAAAACATACATCAGTCATATTGCACTGACAGTTAAACCCTGCGAAAGTGGTCTACACATCAGGAAATTCGGAAACTATCATGAAAGACACTTCCTCAATTACACTGCTCTGCTACTGTCAAGGAAAGCTTGAATTTTTTCAGCGTGACACCAATCTCCAATATCGATGTAGCAAACACAATTCATATCCTGCGCCATACAAACTCATCACTTCTGCATCCTGCATATAGCTATCGACTACCAACGCTTGCGCCGGCCGCTGTGACCGTGCGGTTCTAGACGCTTCAGTCTGGAACCGCGCGGCCGCTACGGTCACACGTTCGATTTCTGCCTTGGACATGGATGTGTGTGATGTCCTTCGGTTAGTTCTAGGCGACTGATGACCTTAGATGTTAAGTCCCATAGTGCTCAGAGCCATTTTGAACCTTTTTTTGTAATCATTGAAAGACATCTTTATAGCATCCAACGCAGGTACGTGGCTAAATAGAAACACATGATTCCAAATCGCAGAAAGCATTTCTACCAAGAAGTGTAACACTATACAGGGTGGTCCATTGATCATGACTGTGCCAAATGTCTCACGAAATAAGCGTCAAACGAAAAAACTACAAAGAACGAAACTTGTCTAGCTTGAAGGGGGAAACCAGATGGCGCTATGGTTGGCCCACTAGATGACGCTGCCATAGGTCAAAATGATATCAACTGCGTTTTTTTTTAAAAAAAAAATAGGAACCCCCATTTTTTATTACGTATTAGTGTAGTACGTAAAGAGATATGAATGTTTTAGTTGGACCACTTTTTTCGCTGTGTAATAAAAAATGGAGGTTCCTAATTTAAAGAAAAAAAACGCAGTTGATACCCGTTTGACCTATGGTAGCGCCATCTAGCGAGCCAACCATAGCGCCATCTGGTTTCCCCCTTCAAGCTGGCGAGTTTCGTTCTTTGTAGTTTTTTAGTTTGATGCTTATTTCGTGAGATATTTGGTCAAGTCACTATCAATGGACCACCCTGTATATCTGAAAAGTCAGTGCACATTTATTGCATTCGTATTTTTTTAAGTGACTGCATCTACTGTATGTAATCATTCTAAATAAACCATCATCTATAACCGAGTGGATATATCGCAGAACCTGTGACATGGTATCAGGATAGAATGCATTACAAATACTGGAGAAATATCTAGCAATGGCATAATGGAGTTCCAAATACTGGCTTCATACCACGTTCCTTAGCTAAATCATTTTCTAAATTACATGACTTTATTACGAGCTACACCACTGGCGACAATTACCTGCACATTCACTTTGTTAACACCCACCCCATGATCATCGTTTATATTCAATGTCACTGCATTTGTGTAGAAGACCACTTCATTCGGGAGCAATACCATACCTCGATTTATAAAGCTTGTATAGTTTTTAGCATGAATATCATTAGCGATTCTTGTGTGCGCCAATAGAACAAAGACCGCTTGTGATGGTGTTTTCAAGATGTGGTAGCTTGTAAAACGATTACATGTCTCTTCCTAAGACACACTGGAACCACTTGCTACAAAAAACAAATACCACAAATCCATCCAATGCAGATTTTCGCTCAGTATTGATTGATGTCACCAGAATTCAGTTATTGGAGAAACTTTAAACTTAGTAGGAGGTGTGTGATAGATTCCCTGTGATCAACAGGATTATAAAGTACGTCAGTGTTCTGACAAGTGCAAAGAAAATGACTATGCCCTGTCATATGGAAGGTATGGGTTTGACGTGGATAACTGCGATAGCTGTAAGGGGGTGAAAGAATTTTTTACATGGAAAATTACATCCAGTCATAAGAATGCTACAGATATTGATATTTCCTTAGCCACAGTCGTCGGGAGGGGGTATTTCCGATACTACGCTCATTGTCGAATGTCAACAGACTGAGGCTGCTATCTTAATATTTAATCATAAGTACAGTGATAAAAGGTATGTGGCTGGTTTCCTAGGACGATTCACCCTGGTATGCAGTATGTCGCGGCAGTGGCCTATGGCCGGAACGATTGACGTTTCTGGCTTACGGCGAAAGCCGTCAAGACTGGAGAATCCAGCTGGGATTCAGGAAGGTAGCTGGCCTGACTGTGTCACCCTCTAGGCGGTTGAATAGCGAATTAATACGCAATATGTGTTGGGCAGCCTCCGCGATTCTGTGTGTTCTCCGTGAAAATTTGAGAAGAATCAATATGGACATGTGTTTGTGCTGGAAAATTACTTCCTCTCAAATAAACTGTGCCGTTGACTGCTTCTACATATTCCCTGTCTTTATTTGCTTGAGAGAACATCGCTTGTGGAGTGTGTTGTGTGCATCTAGATGCTAAAAGGCAGGTGGCAGAGAGGTTTGCTGGTTCTCTAGACACGAGAAACACCTTAGTTGATTTGTAATCTGTTATATCACAGACATTTGTATTCGTGAGTGGAACTACCATTTTCCTCTATTTTCGGGTTTTTGCGTAAAGATCTTCACAGGCGAGATAAATTTCTAGCACATTCCACCTTGCTACATCTCATTCAAGTTTTGGGTTTCTCGAGATATAATTTCCACTTTTCACCTTCAGAATTATGCTGTGCAAGTGATTGGTAGCTGTTATGTGGCTGATATCGACAGCTATGTGAAAATACATGTGTTCTTGTAATTCCAGCATCTGTACATGGCTGTACAAAGCATGCTAGCAAGCAAGTGGATCAGAAATTGAAACAGTAACCCCTTTGTGCTTAGAGAACCAGCCCATCCTTTGTACACTAGTTCAGAGAGTGACCGTGGTCCACTGAGGACGCTCTGATTGCACGCGGAGGATGACCAGCTGGCCTCGTAGGAAATATTTATGGCTGTAAGGACTATATGCGGTACATGCCCTTAAGTTTTTTGGGATCTGCCTGTCTTTGCGGTACACTGGTATGTACAAGTGTTGGTTCAAATGGCTCTGAGCCATATGGGACTTATCTGAGGTCATCGGTCCCCTAAAACTTAGAACAACTTAAACCTAACTAACCTAAGGAAATCACACACATCCATGACCAAGGAAGGATTCGAACCTGTGACAGTAGTGGCCGCGCGGTTCCAGACTGAAGTGCCTAGAACCGCTCGGCCACAGCGGCCGGCCCAAGTGTTGGTGGTCGATAGCTGTATTCAGGATGCAGTAATGATGATTTTGTATGGTGCAGGATACTAATTGTGTTTACATCAATATTGGAGATCGGTGTCATGCTGAAAAACTTCAAGCTTTACTTGACAATAGCAGAGCACTGTAATTGAGGAAGTGTCTTTGGTGATAGTATCCATATTTCACGATCTACAGATCACTTTTGCAGGGTTTAACAGTCAGTGCAACATGACTGATGTATGTTTTTTTCGATCTGTACAAAACAGTTTTGCCAGTGAAAGTCTATTAGTTTGTCTGTCTGCAGAAAAGGGCGGACAGGGCTCCCAAACCGGCAGCAGCAGCAGTTTGGTGGGTAAATCTAGTAAGAGCCAATCAGAATGCTCCATTCACAAGACATCCTTTGTGCGGAGCTTAGGAATCCCTAGCGACTGGTTCGAACTTGATAGAGGAAAGGTATCTACAGAAAGTTCTGTGACATCTGAGAGTAATGTGATGTCTTCTTTTTCCGACTGTTCAGAGACACGTTTAAGCAGACTACCCACCTCTCATGGGATTCTGTTTCTCATCTGCCATTGTGGCCTTAGTGCATCCCCACACGAGCAGCTGTAGCCCACCGAAAATTCCAACCATTTTTTCGTCTGTAGGATACTGATTCGAGTTCTGCTTGTGTAATTGTCCTGATTTTCACGTCTGTACTTAAACACCAATGCGTGTTTAGAGAAGTGAGGAAAATAACGTCCCTGACTCTGGCAGCACCAAATATAAAACTAAGCCCACTCACCATTTCAGAAAAGTGATGAACATCAGAGCAGGTTTAGGACTCAGAAATTTCTCTCTTTATGGCAGTGCCTTCAAACATGCAGCTAATACTTGAAAAGTGGTGTGCGTCGTGTTTAGAGTTACAAAGATATTTGTTTCAACTTCCGAATATTATTGTTTCGGCATGTAAAATCACGTATAGCAGCCAATATCGGTTTCGGGATCAATTCCCCACAAAAGCGTGTAAAGTGTCGCAAGGGGACTTCACAAGTGCGCAGCGATCTTTTTAGAGCCCACGGTAGTGTGTGGCGGCATACATTGCAAAACTGATGCAAACTGCTGTGCATCGATCTTTTTTGAAAGCGTATTTGGAGGCATGTTCAGTTGGATGTAGTAACTCCTGAAGCACCTCATGCTCAAAGACAACGGTAGTTCCCACAAAAACACGCAAAGTGTCTCAGGGACAATTTAAATACTTACATACATCCTATCAGGCAGCCCAGCACAGACTGAGTCCTTTTATTCCCAATTTTCATATTGCAGAGGGGAGATGAGGGGAGGGGTTGGGTTAGTAGAAGCAGCCCAACTGACCTATTTTCTTACCAAAATTGAATTTCCCACCATGACATCACTGCAACATTGACACAAGTATGGCCGCCATCTTGAATCCGCCATATTGAATAAACTGGGCAGAGTGCAATGTGGGGTGCCGCTGGCTACATCCCACTACTTGTAAACACCTCTACATCGATTCTGGAAATCCGTTTCTAGCCATCAGCTTTCCACTTCCATAGATTATTTTCGCTTCCATAGAAATGCACAACACCTTTTGAAACGTGCTTGGGTTGTCAGATTACATTTTTTTCAAAGTATTCAATTAATATTAACTTATTGTGGTGTGAAAGATAATCAAAAATATTAGACGGAACATGAAACTGTCTACCTTTAATACGTAGATTGGAAGTTAAATAATGGAAACACTGCTGTGGAGACACTATGCAATGGAATCTACTATTGTCGCTGATAGCACACCTTGTTGAATATCTACCTTACCTCCGAGCAAATGGACTCGACCGTCCCACGTCAGTGGAGTGCGCAGTCGAGGGTAACACAGTCACTTGTGAGCGAGATTGTCTAACGTAACGGTGTCATTATGTTTTTCGAAACAGGAACAACGGCGTTGGATCAAGACTGAATGTGCCAGAGGTCGTACAGCACGACAGTGTCATCAAGGTCTTCAGGAGGCGTGTGGGGCATCGTCATTGCAGTAGAGAACAATGGCACGTTGAGTAAAAGCCTTCAATGAAGGTCGGCAAACTGTAGCAGACATGCATTGTGCAGTCGTCCTAGCGTCTCTGAAGAAGAAGTGCATGCTGTTGCCGCTTTAGTGGAGAGTGATCGACGCCATACGATTCGTGAGCTCGCCCACGAAACTGGCTTAGCGCATACGACTGTGCTTCGCATCCTGAAGGAACGCCTGGGCATGCATCATGATGGGTTCCGCGTGACTTGACGGAAGCCGCGTGGGATTAGACGAGCGGTCTGGGCGCTGCAGTCATGGACTGTGTGGCTGATCCCGGCGGAGGTTCGAGTCCTCCCTCGAGCATGGGTGTGTGTGTTTGTCCTTAGGATAATTTAGGTTAAGTAGTGTGTAAGCTTAGGGACTGATGACCTTAGCAGTTAAGTCCCATAAGATTTCACACACATTTGAACATTTGAACTTGACGGAAATGCAGAATGGACGCGTTACGACGTTGCTCAGACGCACTTGAAGCGCTATGAGCGCGAAGGAGAGGATTTCTTCCGCCGTATCGTAACACTGGATGAGACATGGGCCACATCGTACGAGCCAAAACTGAAACGCCAATCCAACGAATGGCGTCACTATGGGTCGCGGCGAAAGTCGAAAGTGCATCAGAGCCTCAGTATAGTGAAAGTTATGGTGATTCTTCTGTACGACTGACATGGTGTTATCCTAACACATTACGCTCCTCCATAGCAGACCGTCAATGCACAGTATTACTGTTCGTTTTTGGAGTATCACCTGCGGCGGCCAGCTTTGCGAAAGAAGCAGCGACGCTTTCTACGCAACCCATCGATCAATTTGGGGTCGAACACAGAGCAAGCTGTGGCTCCTCTGTTCGGTTGATGGGACTGGGAAGTACTGTACCATCCACGATACTCCCTGGACTTAAGTTCTTGTGACTTTGATTTGATTCCAAAGATAAAGGAACCACTTCGTGACATTCGATTCAGAACTATTCCAGAGGTTCGACAGGCAGTAGACCACTCCATTCGCACCATCAACAGAACAGGCTCTGCTAACGGTGTACTACGCCTTCTAAATCGCTGGCAACGGGTTCTGCACAACGCTGGTGTTTACTTTGAATGACAGTAACAGGTGCAAACATGTAACTCTTTTGCATTGGTTGTGAATAAATAGTTACCACTGTTTAAGTTTCAACCCTCGTATTTACCTGCTGAGAAATAGCAATTGTGCTTACTAAGTCAGAAACTGGAACAACTGTTTTGCAGACGCCACATTAACTGAGCTATCAAATCTGCTTCAGACCTTAACATGTAAAGACCACAGCAAAAACGGTTTCCGAAATACGATTTTCGTGTTTTGGAAGATGTGTATCATGTAAACGTAGAAAGTGTGAACCACTCTCATCGTGTTTTTAATGTACGTAACTTTCAAATGAATGACACCATAAACTTTCTCAGGTTTTGGTGATATTCCTGGGCACCATATTTGACAAAAAAACGTTTGTGATATTGACACATAAAATACCTGATGGCAAGAACTTCAAATGCACTGAACTTCCGAAGTGCCTTAGCCCCAGATCATTAGGAGCAATAGGCAGATCTACTTCAGTTTTATTAGGTCTTCATGATATCCTGGCTCGATTATGGGTGCGTGGTTTATGGATCAGAGAGGACTCTTTACCTCAGAATCACTGATGCCATCCACCATGGGTCGATTGGACTAGCCACTGGTGGTTGTAGTACCAGCACCCTATCTGGTCTCTGTGCCTAGACTACAGAATCATCACATATTATCTGGTGATAACTCGTCATGAGGTGTGAGGTTCATGAGATCCTCTCTGTTCCAGACTCATCAATATACCACAACATTGCTCATCCTACTATGGAATATTTTTACATAAAACATTCACAAGCAGTGGAGCCATTTGGGATCAGCGTAATGCATGAACTAGATGAACTTGTTGCAGTGTAAGTGACAACCCAAGCACAGAGTTGGAGCTGACTGACACATGGTTGTTTATGGTATTGTGTATTGAACCGGGACCTAGAAACGACAGAGAGGCTTCGTCCCCACTGTAGCCCTCAGCGGTTCACTGCCCCACAACAGGCTACAACAGTCTACTCACCCCATCACCACCCTACACCGAACCCAGGGTTATTGTGCGGATTGGTCTTCAGTGGACCCCCTCCCCCAGGCAACGTCTCATACCAGATGAGTGTAACCCCAAATATTTGTGTGGTAGAATAATTATGGTGTACGCGTATGTGGAGACAGTGTTTGTGCAGGAATCGCTGACGTAGTGTAACTGAGGTGGGAAAAGAAGAAACTGCCCACATTCGCCAAGGCAGATGGAAAACTCCCTTAAAGACATCCACACGCTCGCTGGCACACCGGACCTTGACATTAATCCGCTGAGTGGATTAGTGCCGGGAAACGGCATGCCTTCCCACTCGAGAAGCAGCGTGTGAGACTGTGTGGCTAGCCGGTGGGCGACACATAGTTACTGAACGGATATTGAGTAATTACAGATTCATCAAGGCATTGGAGAGACTGTCCTTCTGCATATGTTTTTAATCATTTGATTTGATTTTTATTTGGTCCTGTTGAATTACATCCTGCACAATGATTGTACTGTAATGTACGATAAGTCAACGAATATAACAATATGTGGAGAAAAAGAGAAGAAAAACAAATAACACTATAAAAATATAAATACAATGCTTTACGGAATTTAAATGAGAACCACAACTATGTAGCTGTATTGGCAGAGGGGTCTGAGCACGAGCATTCTCTTGCTGCACTGTGGCTTTCCCTAATTGTGCCACTAAGAATTTAACTTGGATGACGCAGCATCACATGCGGTCTTGAAGACTCTGGGTTAGATGAGACGTGTTTGGGCTGCCTAATTCCTTACATGCGAATTGAGGGGAATGACTAATAGATGCAGCAGCCAAGGAGGCATGTGGTGATAGTCTGGTGAGTCAGTGTCCTCCTACAAGCTACTACCTTATTGTTGAGGTACAGAGACGTGTGAAAATGGGAAGAAGAGTGGATGGAAGTGACAGGCAATTAGCGCCAAGTAATAATGCAGCAACAGAGCTGTGGCAGGTATTTTTCTAACAAGACTAACAAGGTGAAATGACTCTTACTCATTTGCTTATAGAACACACTCCTATAATGCATAGCTTCTTGTTCCAATGAGAGGACTCTCCAATGTTTGGTGATATAGATCACAGTACACTGCATTTTAATTGACTTTGTTTCATATTTAGACAAGGGAACACTGATTAATTTACCTGCAGATCTGCTCTCTATTTTAGTTGACATCTATTTGGTACAAATTTAAAGATCCTGTGAGAAGTCCAACTTGTTCCCTAAAACATTGAAGACGAATTTTTAAAGTAATATCAAGGTGTCTTTTGTATTACTTATGTTTCAAAAAAAGAAATTTTAGAACATTTGACAATATTTACAGTACCTTACAGATTCATGACAGTGAGAATTTGTAAGTGGATTTGAGTGAGCACAATTTGAAACAAGATCGTACTTTACCCCTTTTTAATATTTTAGGCCTTTTAACTACGGTTGCCTCAATTTTGGAAAGGAAGCTGATAACTCCATAGCTGAGTACTCTTAAATCCCCTCAGCCCCCAGCCCCATCTATACATACAAACATACAAGCAGAATATAAGGTAGTCTCAAATCAGTTTGGATTTCCTAATTCAGAAAATATATCAGCATTTCTATATTTATTTCCATCTAAAATGATAAAATTTATATCACTGCTATTAAATAAAGTAAATATATAACTTGCAGGTCACTCTGTATTTTTTCTATTCCTTTAATTCATATAAAATTACTTTGTCTATGTTACCGAGCTGTTTAAAATACAATTAAAAAAACATCATGTTAAGCACTGCAAAGATGGCGTTGGTTAGAGAATGCTTGTGTGAAGCAGCTCCAGCGAAAATGTATGTTAGTTACAATGTAACTTGTAATAAATCTGAAAGAATGGTGAGAAAGGGTACACTTTGTGATCTGTGTTATAAGTGATACCATTTTCGACTGATAAAGCTGTTAACGGTCAGAAAGTTTTTTTATCATGAAAAAAAGTTTTGTCCACAATACGGCCAATCTGGCAATAATAAAATATATCTCGGTATGAGATGCGGACAATGTGACTGTTCTGCATACATTGAGAATAATGCAGTATGGTCATTACTTACTGAAACGTGGGAATAGCAAATTAAGACAGGTTAAAACATTTCAGGAAAGATATCGAAAAATTTCCTTTGAAGAAACATGGTCAAATGTAGTCTAAAATTAGAGCACATACTATCGATAATTCGCTTTATGTCTCAATCTTTGAAAGTAGTAGCACATACTACGTTTTGGATGCTATTTCACTGGAAGATGAGAAAATCCCAATAAGAATGACAACTGTGTACTAATGTAGTGACTCACCTGCAATTAACAAACAACCAAAAATTAGAAAGAAGAAAAAAAAACCAGAATAGGCAATAAAAAGTAGAATACAACTGAACATGAAGCAAATAAAAAAAGCAAGATACTGAGATCACGAAGACCTAAGTTATAGATAACAATAGCCATAAAGAAAACACAATCGGAAGTTTCAGTTATTGCAGTGGTAAAACCTGGGACTTGTTTTCAGCAAATGTGAATGATTTCATTGGCGAAAGCTGCAGACCAATGATATCTTTGTTAAACAGATTTCTGTATACAACTAAAATGATGCAAGTTGGGTGCCACATGAGTGGTATTACGAAAGTGGCATGAAAAAATACGTAACTTGCATATAGGAACAACCAGATTCTTGTGACTTCAATCAAAAAATGGTTCAAATGGCTCTGAGCACTATGGGACTTAACATCTACGGTCATCAGTCCCCTAGAACTTAGAACTACTTAAACCTAACTAACCTAAGGACAGCACACAACACCCAGTCATCACGAGGCAGAGAAAATCCCTGAGCCCGCCAGGAATCGAACCCGGGAACCCGGACGTGGGAAGCGAGAACGCTACCGCCCGTTTCATCCCCTTGCCAGATGTTAGCCGTATTCGACTGCCTAATCATTGCTGAATTTCGAAACATTGTAGCTGCAGTCCCATTTCCATGTTAGTTAAACACCTATCCAGCAAATTTGCGAAAGGATGTAACAAAGTTTCTAGTGGCAGTAGAATTCCGGTCTGACTGTAACTTTAAATGAAGTAACATGAATACCCGATCATTGAGAAGATGTCCTAGCCTTGATTGAGAAGTAGCGACTCCAGGCACGTAAACTGACAATGGCTTGGAGAGCAGTGTGCTGATCACATGCCGCTCCATTCCAGCATCCACTGAAGCCTATTGGATGACATGGCGGTCGGTCGCTACCGTTGGGGCTTCCGAGACCTGTTCGGACTGAGAGAGAGTGTGTTTTATTTTAATATCTGCATCGTCGTTTTAGGTCTTTCTCTTTTGTTAAGTTGTATGTAATTGTTAGTAGGTCAATCATGTCGTTGTTGATTCTACAGGATGCTACCTTGGAGGAAACATAGAGAATTTTACCAGGCTCAGTAGCTCATTTAATGGAGAGTGGTGCAGAGATATCAGCGAGAACTAGGTTAACTCATTTTGTATTGTATGCTTTGTAGAGTGAACCTGGTATCATTCCCTTCTGTGTCTTGTTCAGGCAGTAACAGAATTTGCAAAGATGCTGGTAGAAACGTGCACCGCTGAGGTACTGCATGTCGAGAAGCAAGTTGAATCAGCTTTAGAGGAAACAGAGAAACAAGAGAAGGAATCGCATGCTTCATGGATACGAGAACGTGAGAGGCCTAATCTAGGAATAGTACAAGCTGTCCTTATGAAGAGAGAGGAATTACCGTTGGAAAGGGCTCGTCTGAGACTAGATAAGGCGAACAGGCGACAGGAATCGAAGCTTGTGGAAGTACCTGTAAGTTTATTTGCGGTGAAAAGGACGGGCATTGGGGAAGTAACGGATATCTTGTGAAAATGCGGAGTTTGAAGTGTCTCAAGTGCCAAACGAAATAAGTGTGTGCTGCGCGGAAATGAATGGATTTTTTAAGCAGCAAAATTAGTGATACTGATTTAGGTGCAGTAGTGTCTATGCCTTTAGGTGATGACTCATGGACGTGCAGGGTAGTATATGTGACACTGACTTTGGCGTCAAGCTGGACTGAAATGCAGATGCTGATTTTAACGTAGATACTGTGGAGAATGCACAGGAAGCTATTGACGATGTTAGCTCTATTGCGGATGTTGAGGATGGTGAAGAAGGTCAGACAGATTTATTTCCAAAACAGACAGATTCGTTGCCACTCGAGGTGGTAACACCTTCTCCAAGGGGAGGAGGCGGAGGGGAGGTGGGCTGGAATTAGGAAGAAAAGAAGGAAGAAAAATGCATGCGAGGCTAATGAACAAGCCGACAAGATTAAATCCTTCCAGGAACGTGTGGCTGAGGATCAGAGTAAATCTGACGATACTTGAAATGTTACAGGAAATGAAGGTAAGAAAAAACGTCGTATAATCGTTCTTAAAAACACAGTCAAATTTGGGGAGACAGCTGAGCGAGACAGTTGCAAGTATTACAGCACTGCATGGGTCTATGAAAATAGAAGCACCTAAACCGCCACAGCATCACTAAAGATTCGATGCCATGGTAACGTGCCAAAGAGCACAGGAAAGTTGGTTTTAAATGGGAAAGGTATAAGCAAGCATGGCATTGCAAAGTGTAGTCAATTTTGAAATAACCGTGGAATAAGATAGGTAACTAGAGCCAACAACCATTATATTGTATACCATAGAACTGTGAATAGTTTGCGGCGGCGCAGTTCCCTTTCGCCCTTTACCTGCACCTACCTACCTGTGAACTCGTTGCAGCAGGTCGGCAGCAGTAAAGCCGAGCAGAAACATACCGTAGTGCAACTCGCACCAGGCTGCATACAACGTAACTATTCGAAGAATCGTGAAAAGTTCTTAATTTTGAATGAAAGGTGGAAATACTGCCAAACTTCGGTATATTCTGAACCTTGATAATTTACACGTTCACTGCCAAGCCTGAACTAACCTTAACACGGTCATGCAAAAACCTTTTCATTCAAGTTACCAAGTTTATGGTAACGTATTTCCAGAAATCTGGATAGCTACTAAGTACGGACCATTCTTAAATGAAAATGCTCACCTTACTATTAAGTTTATGGGTGTCTAATGCACTCAAGTTTTTGGTCACCGATCTGCTCAATAAGCCAAGCGGAATTACTGTCTTTTCTCTTACACAAAATAACTTAAAAAATCTGTTCTTTCTAAAAATCACCCGGAATAAATACACTCCTGGAAATGGAAAAAAGAACACATTGACACCTGTGTGTCAGACCCACCATACTTGCTCCGGACACTGCGAGAGGGCTGTACAAGCAATGATCACACGCACGGCACAGCGGACACACCAGGAACCGCGGTGTTGGCCGTCGAATGGCGCTAGCTGCGCAGCATTTGTGCACCCCCGCCGTCAGTGTCAGCCAGTTTGCCGTGGCATACGGAGCTCCATCGCAGTCTTTAACACTGGTAGCATGCCGCGACAGCGTGGACGTGAACTGTATGTGCAGTTGACGGACTTTGAGCGAGGGCGTATAGTGGGCATGCGGGAGGCCGGGTGGACGTACCGCCGAAATGCTCAACACGTGGGGCGTGAGGTCTCCACAATACATCGATGTTGTCGCCAGTGGTCGGCGGAAGGTGTGCGTGCCCGTCGACCTGGGACCGGAGCGCAGCGAAGCTCGGATGCACGCCAAGACCGTAG
Source organism: Schistocerca gregaria (assembly GCF_023897955.1). Lineage (NCBI taxonomy): Eukaryota > Metazoa > Arthropoda > Insecta > Orthoptera > Acrididae > Schistocerca > Schistocerca gregaria. The sequence goes on along the minus strand of NC_064931.1, from coordinate 484,796,109 downwards.
GATCCTACGCAGTGCCGCAGGGGACCGCACCGCCACTTCCCAGCAAATTAGAGACACTGTTGCTCCTGGGGTATCGGCGAGGACCATTCGCAACCGTCTCCATGAAGCTGGGCTACGGTCCCGCACTCCGTTAGGCCGTCTTCCGCTCACGCCCCAACATCGTGCAGGCCGCCTCCAGTGGTGTCGCGACAGGCGTGAATGGAGGGACGAATGGAGACGTGTCGTCTTCAGCGATGAGAGTCGCTTCTGCCTTGGTGCCAATGATGGTCGTATGCGTGTTTGGCGCCTTGCAGGTGAGCGCCACAATCAGGACTGCATACGACCGAGGCACACAGGGCCAACACCCGGCATCATGGTGTGGGGAGCGATCTCCTACACTTACTGTACACCTCTGGTGATCGTCGAGGGGACACTGAATAGTGCACGGTACATCCAAACCGTCATCGAACCCATCGTTCTACCATTCCTAGACCGGCAAGGGAACTTGCTGTTCCAACAGGACAATGCACGTCCGCATGTATCCCGTGCCACCCAACGTGCTCTAGAAGGTGTAAGTCAACTACCCTGGCCAGCAAGATCTCCGGATCTGTCCCCCATTGAGCATGTTTGGGACTGGATGAAGCGTCGTCTCACGCGGTCTGCACGTCCAGCACGAACGCTGGTCCAACTGAGGCGCCAGGTGGAAATGGCATGGCAAGCCGTTCCACAGAACTACATCCAGCATCTCTACGATCGTCTCCATGGGAGAATAGCAGCCTGCATTGCTGCGAAAGGTGGATATACACTGTACTAGTGCCGACATTGTGCATGCTCTGTTGCCTGTGTCTATGTGCCTGTGGTTCTGTCAGTGTGATCATGTGATGTATCTGACCCCAGGAATGTGTCAATGAAGTTTTCCCTTCCTGGGACAATGAATTCACGGTGTTCTTATTTCAATTTCCAGGAGTGTATACATTCACTTTAAAGCACTTTTGAGACGTGTAGCACGACTAAAACCGGCAAATTATAGCTTCCTTCGGAGCTCATACTACCCTTTAGACTGCTGTAAGCATTCATTATCTCCAAGAGAAAAGACACGCGAAGAATACTCCGTTCTGATTGGTAAGTTTTCTTTAAGGCCAAGAGAAAAACATTGTTCTCCCACGTTAGTCTACGCTTTTCAGAACTAATCGATCAATAAATAACACACTTTCAAACTGTACTTTTTCCTGAAATAAATATTTAACATTCTGATATTTTGTTTATACTTCAAGTTATAAACTATTTTCACCAGCAGTTGAATTAGTTTTCCATTAATCATAACCTTACTTAACATATTGTGGTACCAAATTCCCTGTCGTACTACGTTCTTCAGTAGCAAAATGATCTATATATTTACATTGTACCACATTCACGCATCATTCACACTACTAAAACCATATACAAAACTATACAAACATAAATAAACAAAAAAGCCTTCAAGAATTAAAGAGAACAATTAAAAAAACATTCTTTTGATATTTTTCTTGAATGACTCTGTTCACTACTCTCCTGTAGTAGATGAAAATTAAAACTACGTGTCCAACTGAGCCCGCTTCAGACCATCTGTCACTGTGCACGCATGAGTCATTCTCCCGATATACAGGCTCTAGACAGGATATAAGGCGCCACACCTCACGTTGTTGTGCAAGCATAACTTTAGGGATTTTTGTTTCAAGAAAATGTAAAGCAAACTCTTATTACGAAGATGAAGTTTTGGATGATATACCAAAACACCTGGCATATTCAGAAAAAAACTATAAATTGGTGATACCTTATAGGACAGATAGGAAGATAGCATAGCCATGTTTGTAACAGCAAATAGAATGAGTTACATCTCGACCGTGTTAAAGAGTAAAACCTAGATTTAAGTGGGAACAAGTAATGTGACTTACTCTTGTGGGGTGTCAACTGGGACTGCATGGTACAAAGTAGAGTCAATCAAACCTGAGTAAATTGCAGTTGTTTTGGGTACACCAAACTAAAATCTGCGAGAAAATTCTTGCAGGAATGAGGGATGTTGCACAGCAAATCCATTTCCCTTATGCAAATAAAAAATTTTAAAGTTATTACTTGGTGTGGACGACAGAGAACCAAGTCCAGCTGAGACTTTGTGTCACAACCAGTATCTGCGGCATGAAAGGAGTGCTATGTTGCAGATGGCAGAGTACCACTCATAATACACATCAAGCTGAGTCTCAATCGATAGCCGCAAACAGCATAGTATGATAACACCTAATACAAGTGACTGCAGGGTTTCTCGGCTTATTCCAATGATAAAATCTTCTCTGGTGGCCAGCAGGATTGTGGCGTAATCTTCTCGCAAAATTTAAATGAGTGTCATACCCATCAGCTTCAGACAGTGTCGGGATGGTGTGTTCTGCATATCTATAAAGCCACTCGATCACTTAGCTCTACTATGAGTGTTAAGATCACGCACCCCCATGTGACATTGCGACTCGTAAGACAATCAACTAACCAACACCTCAGGACTGGGTAGGAACACCATCAGAAGACTCTACCCAAGGGCATCTGCGTCACCACGACTATATTACCTCAGAAAAATACATGAGGAAGGAACTCCAATGGGGCCTGTATTGATCACCATAAATTCACCAACATATGTAATAGCCAAACACGTGATGACAAAATTTCTTATGAGTCACTGACCACACCTTGTCCATAACTTCACAGGATGTGTGAAGGTACTCCAGGATTATACTTGGACGAGAAGGTCCTGCTAGCCAGTTTTGATGTCATGTCACCTTTCACCCAGGTGCCACTGGACAATTCCATAGCTCTACTTGAGTGATACTTCAATGAGGACACAGTCTAACTGTTTCGACATGTATTAACCACCACTTACTTCAAATGTGATGTGAAATTCTATGAGCAGATAGATGAAGTAGCCATAGGTTCCCCCTTAGCTCAGACCATGCCTAATCCATATATCACTCTGAGTACCATCCAACTAAAACTGAAAGCATTCTACAGATACATAAGTGACACATTTTTGATATGGCCACATGGCAGAGGAAAACTACGGGAGTTCCTAAGACATCTCAGTGGCATACACGATAGCATCAAGTTCGCTATAGAGATAAAACAGAATGGAAGTTTGGCCTTCTGGGACATTTTGATCATGAGAAGTCCGGATAGCACACTGGGATATTTAGCCCACAGAAAGAAGATGCAAGAAAACTTCTACTTTAATGCTCAGAGCTGCCACCATCCAGTGCAGCACAACTCAATACTAACCACCTTAGTATGTAGAGCCAGGCCCATCAGTGACATGATAGATTGCTGAATGAGTTATAGCATCTGTGGGAAACTTTTCTCAAAAATAGTTACAACGAGACTCTGGGACTTGGATTCGACTATAAAGGAGGCGACAGAAATAAGTCTGCACAGCAACATAATAAACCGGTATAGCGGATTTCTACGCAGCAGAGTGTGGGATTGCACAGTTACGAAAATACGAGATCGCTCCATTCTGAAGGCGCTGGCGCCCGCAGACACAATGGACTGACACCTGGACGTAATGACCACACCATGGCCACACCACATTTCCTCAACACCGGCCATGCTGCCTGTCCTCTACCATCAGTGCAGCACCCTCTTCCAGGGGCACATGATTATCTCACCGACAGAGAAGGTCAGTAGTCCAATGGCTATATAGATATGGTCATCCCACCGCTGAAGATGATGGGTATGAAACTCAGTGAAACATTGCAACAAGTCGACGTCACCACTCCTCTTGCCACCTGAGAAGATTTTATCACAGCATCTAATACACTGATTTGAAAGCCTTGCAGCACTACAGAGCCAAAACACGAAACCTCCATGCTCAGCCACTCCATTGCATCCTAGTATGGATGGGAAGTGAAAAGGGGAGGGGAATGACAACAATTAAGACAGTGTGGGGAGGTAAAGTCCGCCTGAAAATGTCACCTGTCATAATGTCACTGTGCCTTTTCCCGTTATACTACAGGGTCTTCCTGACGCCAGCACTCTTATCTGTCTGTGTCTATCGTATATTTCATATGCAAGCTTGGTAATATTTTCTAGGTGTGTGCGTAATGTGTAACTGAGGCGTGAAGTTTACACCAGCCTGGTAATTGCCTAGCTGAATGTAGAACACCACCTGATACCACGTCCAGGCCGGCCAGCTGCTGATATCTAATCATTAATACATGAGGTGGATTCGATCCAGGGTTGGCCAGCTATCTAGGATGTTGAGGGTGAAATTTCAATGATACTTTGAAATTTAAAATCGGACTATTAAAGAAGCTTAGATGTCATCCCAGACTACATTACAAAAAACTATGGTGGTTGGTTGTCAGTGTAACTTTGTAAACGTACATTATATCATCAGGAATGTAAATGATTAGAATTGCAGTCTTCTGTGAGAGGTAGAATGGCCACCAGAGAGAATTTGTGTTGTTTGTGTTTAGTGTTGTTAGTAGGTGTGGTATGATATATGGAGGGCGTGAACAGCATGAGATATTAACTAACTGCTGTGAAGAACATGGGGATGCCGAGAAATCATATAAGTCATCTTTATCAGCATGTGCATAAAGTTCACTAAAAATAAATTAGCTGATAATATTACACTACAGAAATTTCAGCAAGGAAGAAAGAGAGACTGACATCTAAATAGTCGACATCTTGACAGGAGGGCAACTTCAGATCACGAGTTGGACACACACTTGATCCTACAACTGTCAGTGCTTATGTTGTAGTTGATGACCTGTAATATCAGAACTAACAGACTTGAATAAGGGTAAAATAGAGGGATCAAATTTCACAAATTTACTAGAAGCATATAGAGAGTGTATGTAGTGTAAGAGCTCATATAGGTGAAAGAGCTTGAGGGAGATGTCTTTTGTCTCCAGGCGATGTAGGCACATTATAGACGTGACAGTGGATGTCATATACATCACTGGAATTGAATCTCAAGTGTGTACATAAGCGACTGGACGTAGATGGATTTTTGCGGTCTGACACACTCGTGCAGCTGTTTAAATATGTATAAATAAATGTTACTATTCTACTACACACATGACGGAACAGTTTCGGCTATGATGCTGGACTTTGTGGCAGTCAGCGTACATGGTGTAGTGATCTCAACACACAGTGTTTGTTTAGACAAAGAAATGTTCCTGCCCTTTTCTATCCTACAAGCACACATAAACAAATATCGGCAGTGAGATGTGTAAAAGATGTCGCTAGTACAATCAATTTTTGAGTGCATAACAAATCGATATGGAACAAACTCATAAACATTCTGCAAGGATCATAACATTTATGTATATTCCAGACGAACGTATAGTGGTATGATGCGAAATCCACTTTTTTCAGTGTAATTTTCATCGATTTAAGCACAAAGTTGTGCAGCGTGGCTTTGATGTGTGCTAGAAATGGCAACAGGAGTGGCAGTGTATGACTATGGGTTGATAGCTGACAGATTCGTGTGATTCATAGTTCCACTATGATGACATAGTCACCTCTTGTTACACAGAAGCTTGGGAGCTTTATTCGACTGCAATCTCTAAGCCATGTGCACATGAAGTGGTGTGGTCCAGCGTTTGATACTGATGACAGTTTTCTCGTGTTGAAATGCCGTGAGTAAGAAGGGTACAGTCCACTTAAAAGGATGTCGTACTTTCTCGTTACATGTATTTGCAGCTTGTTTTCTCGTTAGAATTCGACTTGTAAATAAGTATAAGTGTGTTTTGTTTTCAAATGTGTTTGATCCATGACTGCATGTATGAATAAGGAGTTCATGGCTGGCTGTGTGACAGCTGGTGAAATAGTTAACATCCATCCCATACAAATTTTATAAGCATAGTACCTCAGTCCGTTTTTGGGCTTTGAACCTGTGCCAAATATTCACCATACAAGAGTACAAATGTGCATCTCTTGATTTTCAGTTTCCAAGCAGAACTTATAAATAGGCTATAGGTTTCACGTTTCCCATCATTTTAACTTAGGTCCCATTGAGTTGTGGGAGTAGCGCCATCACAAACGTTATACAGATGGTATAGGAATGCTGCATCTCTCTGGATCTCTATAAATGGTATGTGCACCAATTCTGGCGAGATACAAGGACTATATGTCATATCATCAGGCAATTTTGATCCACATCGTGCAGGAGAGAGTGGATAGTACCAGTCACAGACAATAGCAGGCGCAGTTTGTTGCTTATATGGAACTGTGTGATGTCATGCGGAGGGCAGCAAGCTCAACATGAGCAGTCTGAAGGCCTTGTAGACTACATTTCCTATGCAATACCAGAGCTGCAAATCAATGTTTTAAAATTATGTTACGTTTAAATTAAAAATCGTTTATTCTTAGGAGTATGTCTGAAAACTATGTCAAAATACAGAATGTGCTGATACACTCTGTATCAGGCGTCAGGTGAGAGATCCTCTCTTGCATTCCTCACTGTATGACATGGTGCCTGCTGCTCTGTTTTTGTAGGTGAAAGTGGCCGAGTCCATAGAGGTACCTTGTGCGTTCTGGAGCATTCTGGTGCCAGGTTTGTCAACAGTTTCATAATAGCCGTGGAATGTCACACTATGTGGCATTGTCTCGGGCGGTGGCAACAGCAGCACCAGGATGATGCCAGGCCTGACCTGTTCTCAACAGAAGTATGTAGGTGTTGCAGTCCCTGTGAGTGTTTGCAGATGGTAGCACACTATCCACTGGCATTGAACTTAGCAGAAGACACCATCCCCAGTGAGATATTTGATTTAATAAAGAAGGAAGTCAATAGCTCTCCTACTAACACCATAGTGACGATCATAAAGGCTGCATTAGTGGTTTAATCAGTTTTAGAGATAGGACGAATGCTCTGTAGTTGCAGACATCGATTCATTTTAATCTTGGCGTGGAGTGGTCAGTTGTATAAACTGTAATGTCAGAGGGGATGTGGAGGTGGTTTAAGCGTAGCACAATTAGACTAATCTGGAAGCAGGCCCAGGTCGGAGGGCAACTTGGCTCTTAGCTGCTATACTGCAGACTGGGTGGTGGCAGACTTTTAATCTGGGCTGATGATCATGAACGTCGTAGTGATGGATTAGGGAGCTCTCCCTGGCAATGTATTTGTTTAAATAAAGATGCTGGCGCATAGCTACTGCCTGACCCATGGTGGCGGTAGGTTCCCAGACCAGCTCTGCTCCTGCGACCATCGTGATGAACCCAGACGCTGGTGGCCATAGTGATGGAGACGATAGTGCTGGCCTGACGGTGGAGTGACTTTCCTCTACACATTTGTTTAAGAAAATGCAAGTGGAGAGATCCAAACTTTGAGTATAGAGTGACCACGCACCTACATCTGAATCTACATTTATACTCCGCAAGCCACCCAGCGGTGTGTGGCGGAGGGCGCTTTGTGTGCCAGTGTCATTACCTCCCTTTTCTGTTCCAGTCGCGTAAGGTTCGCAGGAAGAACGACTGTCTGAAAGCCTCCGTGCGTGCTCGAATCTGTCTAATTTTACATTCGTGATCTCTTCGGGAGGTATAAGTAGGGGGAAGCAATACATTCGATACCTCATCCAGAAACGCACCCTCTCGAAACCTGGCGAGCAAGCTAAACCGCGATGCACAGCGCCTCTCTTGCAGAGTCTGCCACTTGAGTTTGCTAAACATCTTTGTAACGCTATCATGGTTACCAAATAACCCTGTGACGAAACGCGCCGCTCTTCTTTGGATGTTCTCTATCTCCTCTGTCAACCCGATCTGGAACAGATCCCACACTGATGTGCAATACTCAAGTATAGGTCGAACGAGTGTTTTGTAAGCCACCTCCTTTGTTGATGGACTACATTTTCTAAGGACTCTCCCAATGAATCTCAACCTGGTACCCGCCTTACCAACAATTAATTTTATATGATCATTCCACTTCAAATCATTCCGCACACATACTCCCAGATACTGTATTTTACAGAAGTAACTGCTACCAGTGTTTTTTCCGCTATCATATAATCATACAATAAAGGATCCTTCTTTCTTTGTATTCGCAATACATTACATTTGTCTATTTTAAGGGTCAGTTGCCACTCCCTGCACCAATTGCCTATCCGCTGCAGATCTTCCTGCATTTCGCTACAATTTTCTAATGCTGCAACTTTTCTGTATACTACAGCATCATCCACGAAAAGCAGCATGGAACTTCCGACATTATCTACTAGGTCATTTATATATTTTGTGGAGAAGCAATGGTCACATAACACTCCCCTGTGGCACGCCGGAGGTTACCTTAACGTCTGTAGACGTCTCTCCATTGAGAACGACTTGCTGTGTTCTGTTTGTCAAAAACTCTTCAATCCAGTCACACAGCTGGTCTGATATTCTATAGGCTCTTAGTTTGTTTATCAGGCCACAGAGCGGAACTGTATCGAACGCCTTCCGGAAGTCAAGAAAAATAGCATCTACCTGGGAGCCTGTATCTAATATTTTCTGGGTCTCATGAACAAATAAAGCGAGTTGGGTCTCACACGATCAGCGATCCATGTTGATTCCTACAGAGTAGATTCTGGGTTTCCAAAAACGATATGATACTCAAGCAAAAAACATGTTCTAAAATTCTACAACAGATCGACGTCAGAGATATAGATCTATAGTTTTGCGCATCTGTTCGACGACCCTTCTTGAAGACTGGGACTACCTGTGCTCTTTTCCAATCATTTGGAACCTTCCGTTCCTCTAGAGACTTGCGGTACATGGCTGTTAGATGGGGGACAAGTTCTTTCACGTACTCTGTGTAGCAACGAATTGGTATCCCGTCAGGTCCAGTGGACTTTCCTCTGTTGAGTGATTCCAGTTGCATTTCTATTCCTTGGACACTTATTTCCATGTCAGCCATTTTTTCGTTTGGGGGAGGATTTAGAGAAGGAACTGCAGTGCGGTCTTCCTCTGTGAAACAGCTTTGGAAAAAGGTGTTTAGTATTTCAGCTTTACACGTGTCATCCTCTGTTCAATGCCATCATCATCCCAGAGTGTCTGGATTTGCTGTTTCGAGCCACTTACTGATTTAACGTAAGATCAGAACTTACTAGGATTTTCTGTCAAGTCGGTACATAGAATTTTACTTTCGAATTCACTGAACGCTTCACGCATAGCCCTCCTTACGCTAACTTTGACATCGTTTAGCTTCTATTTGTCAGAGAGGTTTTGGCTGCGTTTAAACTTGCAGTGAAGCTCTCTCTGCTTTCGCAGTAGTTTCCTAACTTTGTTGTTGAACCACGGTGGGTGTTTCCCGTCCCTCACAGTTTTACTCGGCACGTAACTGTCTAAAACGCATTTTACAATTGCCTTAAACTTTTTCCATAAACACTCAGCATTCTTCAAGTGAAGTGGAGGGGAAAAATATAACAAGTAGGCCAGCAGAAGGTCTGAACCAGCACAAACATTCTTCATCTCTGATGTCATAGAGCCTCAGCTATTATTCCAGACCTTGAATCATTGAGCCAGTCCCAGTACAACCACAGCCAAATTCTACACTGTTGTAAACAGGCCAACAGTTCTGAGCTGGATTGTGATGTGATAGAGCCAGTGCCAGTGTTCCACTCCTTGAGCAACATATCATAATTCTACACTGTTAAAAATAGCCCAACATGTCTGAACTGCCCCATTATTCCAAATTTTAGATCTGATGACATAGAGCTAGCGTTTTTTTTAATTTCCCACACATTTATTCTTAGGACAACAATTCTCCTTCCATAGGAAACACATTAGCTCTGCTGGGATACTTTTGGCAGCCTGCCAAACTGAAGTCTTGCAGGTGTGGGACTGGGTATCGGTCTGGCACCATTCACGAATTAAGGGCGTGATAGTCTCCACACAGTCGCCACGAATTGACTTTCTTGGGCACTAAGTGTAATGCCGATGACCATGGGCTGCTCGATGGTTGAACGATGCCTTGCTGCAGCATGGCCTCGAATTCTGCCTGTGCTGCTGCAAGCCTATCGGGTGCGAGTCGACATGGGCGGCACAATGTGGAGGGTGCGGGTGTTGTTATTATATGGTGGACCGTCGAATGATTAATATGTCTCGGTGCACCGGCTGGGCGGGTGAGGTAGGGGAATTTCTCAAGGATGTCAGCATACGGACCGGGGCATTTCACGGGTTTAACACTGTAAAATGCGGCCTACTGGCGCTGTCCTGCTATCTTTAAATTTGTTCTCGCGTTGATGAACTGGCCGTTTGAGACGTCGGCTAGCAGCCTGTAGTAGCCGAGAAAGTCCGCACCCAGAATCGGCTCATTAACGTCAGCCACAGTAAAAGTCCATGAGAATGTGCGGTGTAGAGCTAGATCTAAATTGCGGCTGTGTGTGCTGTAAGTTTTCATAGCTGAATTGTTTGCCGCTGTGGGGGAGAGTGCCTCGACCCGCCTGCGTCCTCGTAACATAGAACAGGGGATATCAAAAGGTTCGAACCCATGTTGACAAGATACATCACGCCCGCATCCCATTCCGCTACAAACAGACACTTTGCTATCGCACTGCAGCAGGGTACACATAGGCCCAGTCGCAGCTGGCGTTTGGGTGCGAGCAACGGGCGTGGCACCTGGTTGCTTTGTTGCTGAAGTGGGTGAGGTACCAGCAGTAGCCGCTTTGTGCCTACTCTGACGTCTGCGGGGTACTGTTGGAGTGGCTGTTGCTGTGTTGCTGGCTGCACGAGCTGCGCCGCCTGTAGCCTGCTCTGCTGCTGCTGCGGTGCGTGCTGTCCTCTTGATGCGAGCACGCCAACCAGTCTACTTGCGTCGAGAGAGCTGCCACCTGTGTGGCCAAGTTTTGCACTAGCTGGTGCAGGTCTGCTTCCGATGTGACTGTGGGAGGCGCGTGCCGCCACGGAAGTGGGGGTGTGGTGTCGTAAGCTGCCGCGGCTGCTAGGCGCCATTGTCAGCACATCGTGCACCCGGTCGGCCAAGTTATCGACAACATCCAGCTGCATCTTCGTCTGTGCTGCTATCACTGCCTGCACCTGAGCTGGGAGACTGCGCACCCAGATAGTGCATAACAGAGAATCTGGCACCATGTCGGCCTGCACGAGGCTGCGCAAGTGGGGCTGGAACTGTGAGGGACTCCGGTCGCCACATTCCTCTTGCCGCAGCAGTGGGTGCACTTGTTGTTCCTCGAATAAGCTCCTCCTTGAGTCGTTTTTACGATAACTGCTGGCTCACTACGTGTCTAAATTTTGCCAGGTCGCAGGTTACGTGGATGCTCATAAAGACCACCTGCACATGACTGATCCACATAACAGGGTCGCGGGGCGAAAAGGGAGGCGGCCTGATCAACACCTGTCCAGTGCTTGTGGGTCCTCCGGCGATTGTAGGAGGCGTCTGTGTGGCGGGGATTTGCGCACTAAAATTGTCCTGAGCTGTATGTGGCTGCGCGACATCTGAGAGTGTAGCCTGTGCTTGTAGCTCACTCTCCAGTCCCTTGCTGCATGCGATCAGGTCTTCAATGGTCGTTTGCAACTCTTCTAATGTCGCCATCTTAGCTGAGAGTTGAGTCCTTGCACAAGGAAAAAGCACAAAATGAAAATAACACGACAAAGTAAAACACAATAAAATAACACTGGACTGTCTGGAACGAAATACACGCACAAACACATATCAAAAAAAGTACGTTCAAAGAAAAAAATTTCTACGTAGCACTGTTCGAGCGCGGCCTTGTACACGCCGACCTACTCACGGTTCCACGTCACTCGTACCGACGAACGTTCGTCACCAGGTGTTTTTAACCTCGGATCATGTTGGGGTCACCAATGAAGTGGGGACGTGTGGTATCACCGCTTACGGTCGTTAACGTGCGGTGAACCGGCTTTATTGCCGTGCCCACACTATGTTCAAGGGAGAGGCTTGGTGACGGAATGACTACAGCAGTTTTGCCGTGACATATTTATTCTTTGGAAGAATTACCCTACGTTACAAATGCAATGCACCATTGATGTTCGTCCGTACAGGCGCGCTGCCCTAGCAGTACGGCTCGATCATAGATCCTGAAGGGTGTACACTCCAGCTATCATCCGTGGCGCGACCGCGTGGACCGAGCAAGATGAAGGCACAGTCGTAGAATGTCCAGCTCCTGGAGCGAGTGGAAGCGCCGCGATGTCCGCGGAAGGGAGGAAGGCACTGTCAAACAAAACGGTGCACTCCGCGAAATGAGCGACTGCGTTTCAGACTGCGTGTACGTGTTTGCGGGAAAGTCCCGTTTACTCGACGCACGTGGTCTGCGACGGCGAAGTCGGTGGAGCGGAGACGTGTGTCGCGTTTCGTTGACCGGGTCGCACTGTCCACCTGCTTTGTTCCGTGCGTCCGGTGCGCGACGCACTGTTGCCAGAATTCTGCGTAGTGGAACAGCTGCACTCGCGAATGTCGGGCGTCGCTTACTTGTGTCGGCTGTGCCGTAGTTCAACTCTTCGTGCGTTTGAACTGTGCGGCCGCCACAACTTCAAAATTTGACATCTGCCGACTATATGTCATCTATCCTATATATATACTCTACATTTTCAAAAGCGTATTTTCAAAGTTATTGTGTGATCTGTTATGTACTATTTACATTATACATCGAATTTTGGAGTTATGCTTTGTGCAAATCCACGAAAAGGTACTGTACTATTATTAGTGACTGGGTATGTATGTTCCTTAGTTACAGTCAAGCTGAGATTCTACTGCCGTTATCAACCTTGTTACTTACTTCCTCAGATGTTTTGGACAGGTGTTTAACGAACAGGGAAAACTAGAATACAGCGACAATGCTTCGAAATTCAGCAATGATATGGCAGTCGAAAGTGGCTAATGTCTGGTGAGGGGAGGAAAGTGGTGTCAGAAAGTTAAAGCTGTGTCAACCGATTGTACCAAGAAACTGGTTGTTGCAATATGCAATTTTTTTTCCTGCAACTTCTGTGACGCCACTCAAGTGGCATTATTTTAGTTGCACACAGACATCATTGGTCTGTGGCCTTCGCCACTGAAATCATTCACATTTGCAGAGATAAAGTCCCAGGTTTTTTCCATTCCAGCTACAAAAACTTCCGTTTGTTTTTTCTTTCACATGACTATCTGAGAAGACAGAATCTTAGGTTTTATGACTATTGTTACTAATAACTTAAGCTGTCTTTTCCTCAGCATCGTTTGTTTTTTAGTCGTTTGCTTCATGCTCAGTATTACTCTACTTGTTATTGTCTGTATGGTTTTCTGTAGCATCTGGCTGTGTGTTAACTGCAGGTCAGTCACTACATTTGTACACTACTGACATTCTTGTTGGGCTTTTCTTAACTTCCCGTGAAATAGCGATTAAAACGTAGTATGTGCTACTACTTCCAAAGATTGATACCATAAGCAGATTATCTACGTTTTGTGTACTAATTTTAGGCTTGTGTACTACATTTGACATGTTTCTTTATAGTATTTTTTTTATCTTTATTTTAATATTTGAACCTGTCTTTTAATTTGTCCATTTCACATTTCAGGAACTGGTTATCCCACTGCAGTATTCTCAGTATATACCAGATAGTCACATTTTCCTTGTCTCACTTCGAAATTTTATCATTTCTGTCAGATTTGATGCACTGTGGACAAAATCTTTTTTGTGATTAAAAAACTTCCTGACTGTTAAAACTTAATCGCATCAAAAGGGACACCACCTATTTGCAGTGACCACAAAGTGTACTGTTCCAATATTCTTTTAGATTTATTACAACTTATATCGTAATTTACATACATTTTCACTGGAGCTGCTTCACTTAAGTCTTCTCTAACAAGGGCCATCTTTGTAATGGTTAACAGGATGTTTTTTTAATGGTTAGATAATGTAGACAAAGTAATTTTGTGTTGATTGAAGGAGAAGAAAAAGTATTGAACTAAAGAGAAAATTATCCATTTGCATTATTTAATGTAAGAGACACAAATTTTATCATTTTAGATGGAAATGATCCAAACTGATCTATTACATTCAGTGTGTGTGTGATTTAAGGGTGCTCAACTATGGGGTTATCAGCGTCCTTCCTGAAATGGTGATGACTATAGATAAAAGGTCTAAAATACTAGAAAGGGTAAAGTACAGTCTTGCTAAAAATTGCACTCACTTTCTCTCAGTCTCACTCACATCCACCCATACATTGACACCGTCATGCAACCTGTAAGATAAGCCTTACTGTACAGGAGGATGTACCAAGGGCGTTGTGATATAGGCTTCCACACAGATCGGGCTACATCTTGTTGACAAGATATGCCCAGCTACAGGTGTCTCTCTTGACCTTACAAAGGCTTTTGATATGATAAATGACAACATACATTTGCAAAAGTTGGATTCTTATGTGATAAGGGGAACTGCTCATGGGTGGCCTGCCAGTGTCAAAGACTCAACACAGTATGTTCATAAAAAAAATCAATCAATCATGAATCCTAAATAGGGTGCGCTTTTCTATACAAGCCATAAAATATGGTGTGCCACAGGGCTCAGTTTTAGGTCCCTTATTATTTATACTTTATGAAAATGACCTCCCCTACACCCTACCCCCTAGTAAAGCATTTCTGTTCACTGCTGATACTAATGCCCTTATCTCAAATAGAGAAAAACCTCTCCAGTCAACAGTTAATAGAAATACAGCCCAACTAGGTTCATGGCTTGAATCAAATTCATTGTTCCTCAAAGCACATTATTCAGAGCGGAAATCCCCAGGTTCCAACAAAAACACTAAGTGGCAGCCTTGTTGAATTTGTCAGTGAGACTAAATTCTTAGTGATTCACATCACTGACACATTCACATGGGAAAACCACACTGACGTGAGTATTTCCAACCTGAGCAGTCTGCTTTATGCTCCTCTCAGAGAGAGATGAGCTAAACTGCAGCACTCTGACATGCATGCATTATGCTTTTTCCATTAAGTATTATCCTATGGAATTATTTATATTGATAGTACTAACTCAATGTAATTATTTATACTGCAAAAAACCAGTAATAATAATCCTGTACAAATGCAAAGAGAATCCTGTAAATTTCTCTTTAAAAATTAAACATACTGCTTCTCCCTAGTCAATGGACGTTTGAACTGCTCTGTTTCATTAAAAAATACATCAATAGACTGCGCAGGAATCTGGACACTCACCACCATAAGACAAGGTCAAAAAATTGTTAAGACTAGTACCTCATTCTGCTACACTGTATAGTTATAGTATTAAATAAAGGTGAGTTTAACTGTACAAGCATCTCATGAAAGAAGTAGAACATATTCATGAAGCATTACTTCTACAGAATGCAAGACTTTTTTGAATGTTATCTATCATAAATTATATTATACACATCGATTATCGTCCAAAACTAAACTGTGTTATTAGAAATATGAACTTCTGCTGTTTGATTATGACCAGCATTATTATTCAAACTTATTCTTATATTATTATGAATTCTTATGAAATATACTTTCAGTGTGATGTGCACTATAAGAAACAATGTTATGTCTGTATATGTTCTCTTATCGTCTGACTTGTCCCACATCATATTGTACATTTCTGTATAGCGAATGACTGAGTGGACCAATAACATACAATACAATACAGTACAATTAACTCTCGCAATACCGAGGGGGATGTTATGTTATGTTATGTTAACCGGGGACCTAGAAACGACCGAGAGGCTCCATACCCGCCGCAGCCGCAGTGGTCCACAACCCCACCATGACTACCACAGTCCACTTCACCCCTCAGTCACCCCACACCAAACCCAGGGTTACTGAGGGGGATACTTAATGCCCACTGTTTGAAAATATCATAATTTTGTAATGTACCTTATATCATAAAATTTTGAAAAAATATTTATTGTTTTGAATGATTTGTATTGCTACGGTTAACAAGAGAGATATGTGAGTTGTCCTACCCTCCTTAACCTATCTTCTGCTTGATGTAATAAGCCTTTTTGCTTGTGCCAAGACCGCAAATGCACACTGATGACACAGTGTCATTTCTGCAGTGTCATTTTGTCCAAGCAGAATCATGAAGGAACAAATAGCACTCCACACCTGTGGGTTCCTGTCTTGTTTACAGTACATTTAGCTCACATAGCCGCCACCTACACAGCTCACACATGCTCAACAATGGAGTTCTTGTTGCTACTTTGTTATGCTGTTGTTCATGGGTGCCTGCAGAAATTTCTTCAAGAGTGAATTAGAGTTCAAATTTGCCAGTCTTGATAATAACAGGTTTTGTGACTGAAACCATCTCATACACAAGTACTAAATCTGTCAATAATTACACAAAACTTAATATGTTACAAAATTGATAATTATCTACCTAGTATTTTTATAGTAGATTACTTTGGAACACACTGTAAGTAACTTTCAGGAGTATATGCGGAGCAGACCTTTTTGTGTTAATTAAATATGGATGTCACCTTTCTCTTTTAACAGTCTGAAATTACATCCTCATACAATTAAATCAACATGTTTGGAACAAATGTTGAAAATATTTGGAAAAATAACTTACTCATAGCCCATAACTTTGGGTTGAAACTGAAAACCAAACATCTGAAATAGAAAAAAATCAGAATGATTGAGAAAATCCAGCTGGGTGTAAAAGTATAGCCATGTTAATACGTCTTGAAGTGGAGAAAGAGGGAACAAACTTTGAAAAAGGCTTATTCAACTCTGAAGTAATCTATAATCATTGGTTTGCTTAAAAAACTGCACATTTGTTCATGTTAATGGATTTATTGCATTAATTTCATGATTTGTACTGTCTGGTTATGACTGGCACAACTGAAGTTGAATAAAATGCGTTTTAGAGGCAACATTTTTCTGTTTGGCTAGGTAACATGTTGCCCAGAATTAATAAACAATAAGACAAATTTGGGAAACCTGTTGTAGATATGTATTTCGCATCATTTGGTTATGTCCTTCTGATAATTTACAGAGAAGTGACAAGTCTGTATATACAAGGAATATACTATAAGATATTTATTTTCAATAAGAGTGTTGTGACTCCATACCAAGTGTAAAATGAACAGCTCTCTTTTATGACAGAATTATACTGTTCAAGTGTACATCAGCAACATTTCCTTATAGTTCTATTCCATAGTTTAGAAATGGGAAAATTGCTCTATAATGTATTGTTTACATTATTTTATTACATAATTTTTTGGACAAGTGACTAATTAAGTACAACACACTGTCTGTTTTCCTGCATAAAAAGTTATAATGAGTTTCCCATTGATGATTGCTGTCCAAGCGCAGACCACAATATTTACAGTTTTTACTGTCCATATATGAAATCTTCAAATATTTCCTCATACCTCTGTGGCATTTGTTGCATGCTTTGAATTCCAGTAACTGCTTTTGTGGTGTTGACTTTTAGGTCATAGATATTGCATAGCTGACCAAACTGAAAGGCATTATGCATCTTGCAATCCATTGGAACCTTAGCACAGTTGTCACATTCAAAGATTTCAAAAACACCATTGGATTCTGTAGACAGGCAGGCAGTAGAAAGTGCAGGTATCAACAAAAGCACCAGACAGTTAGTTGAACAGACACTCACAGAGACAACTTCAAAAACCAAATTTCTAGAAGAAGTTTCAGAACCCTTCAGAATTAAGACAGGTGTACAGCACAGCAATGGGCTCTCAGTGATTCTCTTCAATCTGGTCTTAGCCAAGGTCATGGGAGAGTGGGGTAAAGAATTGCAAGAGATAAACATCAGTTACTTAACTAATTTGAAGTGAAATGTCTCGCTTTTGCTGACGACATTACAGTATTTTCTAAGGACAGAACAATGACAGAAACACTTCACAAAACTGCAGCTAAAACTACATTACTAACATAATATGAGAAAACGGAATACATTGAACATAAAAAAAGAAAAGTATACACAAATGCAATACAAAACCGTCAAAAGAGATGATAATTTTAAGTATTTGGGATAATGGATACAACCAAATGGGTTAGATAACACCGCTAGTAAGGAAAGATTCAAGAAATTGGAATTAGCGTACAAACTCACCGAAAACTGATATTATAAAAGATCAATATTGTTCCAGGCAAAAATGAAACACTACTAAACAGTAATTAAACGGGAAGCACTTTATGGATCATAATGTCTAACACTGAATAAAAGAATTGAACAAGAAGATCGGTAAAAGAACGAAAAGAAAATACACAAATTTTACAGCCACAAAAGAACAAAGCTAACAAATAGACAAAGAGGAGAAATGAAGATCTATATAGAAACATAGAACCAATAATGGATCATAAAATAAACAGGAGGTTAATGTTTTGAGGTGATCTGTTGAAAGTGAGTGACGGTAGGCTAATGAAGAAAAACTTTAACTTCATTTCGAAATTGAAAAGCATCACAGAATGGAAGGAAGAGACAAGAAAGGACTTGAAAAAACTGAACAGCGCAGACCACACATAACAGGGGAAGTTTCAGGCTACTGATCAACACTACAAAATTTCCTGTCCAATAACGAAATTCATGCTCTAGGATGGTGATGTCAAATGAACAGCCGATGCATAAAAAGTCATTGTAGCTTATGCTACTCTGTTCGTGAGATTTGGCTCTGTTTATATTTGTTTTACGATTATTCAGGTCTCTTGTTACCTTACTAACATCCGAGACAGAAAAAACGTATTAAATATTTCGTACATTAAGAAGAATGATTAATTAAAAGCAAACAATCTTATGACACATACGTCGATAAGTGAAAAATGATGTTCTAGACGCTGGTGTGTATTCATTTGTCAGATAGAAGCAATTTTTCGCAATAGTGATGGGCGCAGCTGAATAATTTAGTGTGTGTTTGAACATGTACTTAAATTTATCTCTGGGGCTCATTAACCTTGTAAAAAGGCTCTAACTCGACATTTACGTTTTCGAACACTCAATCACTTTCAAAACTGCGTAACCCCTGAAAACTTCTGAACTCAACTGAATACATGTTTGGATTTAATTTATAAGGCACACTGGCCGTCCAAATATTAAGGAAAATTTTATGGTACAGTTTGAGACTCCAATGATATCTCTCTGAAGCAGCTGCCGGCTTTAATCTCGACTTTTCTTTCACTTTTCATTCCTGAACCTTATGTGATTGGGGCCTTAGCTCAACAGTGGGACACAAAGCAGTGGAGAGACGAGTTACTGTAGCATGACAGTCGTTTCACATGTATCAGCCTACATGTGGTGGCACACAGCGGTGGAAAGGCGACTTGCTTCCCTCAGTCAGCCAAATTGAAGGTGTTTCCTTTGGAGGAATCGTGGAATACGTGTACAGCCAAAACCATAAGGCAATGTTTCAGAGATTAAGTGTGATATTACCACAACGGAGATAGAAATCTAATTTTTACAATTAGTAGAATTAAAACAATCTTTCTTCGATAAAAATGCCATCAAATTCTACAAATGTTCTTGAGTTTTTAATTCAATGAATTTTAATTCACATTGCCTGCTGTTATGCTCCCATGTCATGACCATATTACCTATCGATACCTCAAATAATACCCTTTCTCTTTTCTCATCACCCTTGCACACCTGTATGCCACTATCCTCTCCAGCCAACCTGTGGAAAACTCCAAAATCCTACTTTTCCTAAAATCAAATAAAAGCCCCATTGACATCTCCTCATACTGCCTCATTATTTTAGCATGGTCTTTGAATCCATCCTCTCCTGACACATCCACTGATATCAACACCAGCACCATCTGCTTCCTATTACCCAGTGTGGCCTCTGTCCCTCCTTCTCTATTGATGATCAACTATCAACTCTTGAATCGCGACCATCTCCTACCCCAACAGCTGTAAATCCACCATCTTGTCTCCATTGACCTAGAGAAAGCATACACCAAGGAATTGCATTCCAGTCTCCTTTTTAAAATCCAGACTTATGCACTTCCAATCAACTATGTCCATCTTATTGCATCCTTTCTGTCCAATGTCATTTAACGAGACCTATTCCTGTACCTTCCAACCCATTGCAGGGTGCCATAAGGTTCCGTTCTCTCCCCTCTCCTTTACCTCTTATAGACTGCCGATTTGCCAAGAACACCTCCTCCCATCCATCTCCTTCAGTATGTTGATGATACCATTTTCCTCACCTTTCATCCTAAGCTGCAGAAATCCAAATGATCCCTCCAATTACACCTCAGTCATTTAACTCCTGGTGTAACCAATGGCTCCTTAAAATTAGCCCCTGCAAAATCTAGGCAATAATTATAGGATGCACCACCATCATCTTCCATCTCCACGACTTCTGTCTCACTATTTATGACCCTCCTATCCAGCTAACTAACACACTAAAATGCTCTGGGCTAAGCTTCGACAGGCAACTAACATGATAATCTCACTTACTAATCAACCAACAGAAAGTCTACAATAGACTGAAACTACTAAAACTACTAAGTGCCTATACCTAGGGATTGCACCCCACCACTGACCTCCAGATCCATAAAACGTTGATCCAACCCAACATTTTCTATGCAGATGTTGAATGGAGCTCTGCTCCACCCAAGTTCTATCAGTCTCTCCAGGTCCTGGAACGCTGTACACTGCTCTTTGCTTACCACATTGCTTTACCTTCCCCCACAAGGACCATTCACCAACTCATAAAATTCTCGCCTCTACTCGCTCTCACTGAACACCTCCAAACAATCTGCACCATTCGCAAACTTAACTCCTATAATCCTACTGCCTCCTCTCTAATTTCCAATCCTTATATGCTGCTGCGCCTTTACCAACTCATTCTACCAACCTTACACCAACACACACTCTCACAATAAAACCATCTCCCTCTCCCAGATTGTGTACTCCAGCCTGACATTTACACTTCCTGCCAACTATAAGTCCACCTCACCCATTCCACCTCATCAGGCCTTCCTCTCTTTCCCCACACCACATTTCCTAACTCTCTTTTTTACACCTGTCTTTTTTTCCCAACCCCCGTCTTTAAACTACAGTAGTTAATATCTCAGAGTGAATATACATTTTCACAATGACCCTCTGAATTAACAACTTTTAATCCCTTCGTGTGATTTCAATAAATGTTATCTCAGATGATAGAATTGCGCTATAGCTATCATCCCTGAAAGCTACATGTCTGTATCTATTTTATTTGTTGACTTACAACATCTTATACATTTTTTTCGTTACGCAAATATTTGCCAGAACATCGTACTCTTCACATTTACACAGTAAATGAATACAGCTTGAATACCTCATAGTTTATCATACTTGTGTTTTTATTTCACGAATAGTTGTCTATTTTGCCAGTAACTGTTTTGAAATGTTGATAGCAAGTGATATTAAAAAAACTGCCAATTTAAAAGTGGTCAATCGCATGTGTTAGCGGACACCAGAACTGAAAAGTATGTCAGAAGATTGTTCATAAATGACTTTTTAAACCATTTCTAGCCACAAGCTGCTGTCTTTTAACATAAGCGCATTTGACTCTTGACACTTTGTATCGAGTACTGGAAGATGTCAGAATGCTTACAGTAACTTGTGTGATTCAGTGGTGTAGGCGATTAATTTTGGGAGGTGAGCGGCCGCTACAAAACATTTAATTTTTGAAGGACTCTAACTTACGAGAGAGCTAAATGTGCTCTGCTTATATTATGGAACTGAGGACAGACAGAGTATGAGTTATTATTCTTTGTATCGTTAATATTAATTTGTGATTTATAATATTGAACTTCGAACTGTTTTGAGATGATGAATAACTCATATACAGCGAGCACAAAATGGAGTTAGATTTACGAGTCTTTGATAACTATTTTGTTACCATTTTCTTAACGCTCTAAACGTAACTTCACTGCATTTTGTAAGGGTATTTTCTGTCTGTATCTTAACTGAATATCGTAGGACCACTTCCCCTTTATTTGAGATGTCTTTTCTTAAATATTCTAATTCTAATTCTTAAACATTATTCAACATATTTCTCTGTCGTCTTCGTGAATTACAGACGTTAGATTAGAACCCTTGTTATCCAGCTCAGAAACAAGTGTAAGACTGACAGTGTCCTCAAAATGTTTAGGCAGCTATCTTTGTAACCCTGCGTTTTCTCTAACGACTGTGAACTTAGGGATCTAGATTCTCTTTGTCAGAACGTGTCTATTCCAGAATGGTCGGTAGCTCGTGGTCTAGTGGCTAGCGTTGTTGCTGGGTCGGGCATTTTATCTGCGTGGGGATTGGGTGTTGTGTTGCCCTCATTATTTCATCATCATTAGCATTCGTAATAGTGCCTAGATTGGACTGTGAAAAAAATGGACTGTGTAAAAAGTGGGACTTTGTATGGGCGCTGATGATCGCACAGTTGAGCTCCCCACAATCCCATCATCATCTTCTTTTTCTTCTACAATGCAATTTCTTTTTATATGCGCACATCAAATCAAAAAGAATTTACCTTGTACTGTCTTGTGTTGGGAGTATGCAGTCAAGTCCACTTAAAATGCGAAGTCTGTACTCCACTCCAATGTTCTAATTTTCGTTCCTGCACTCATTTCCCCTTCATAAAATCAGTAGTAGCGAGTCTGAAATCGAAAAATCGTTCCAGGCCTGCTCCTTTACAGCCTTACCAATACTATTGTAATTTAGTATGCTTTTACCTAAATAACTGAAACCCTCTCTCTAAGTCGCCCCGTGTACCCTTTTACTAATTTTTTGTTTCCAAACAAAGTACATTATGGGAGGATAGTCCTGTTTATAGGAAAATCTAATCAAAAGAGTTGCCCTTTTTACAGAATTTGACTGTTTGTGCTGTCTAATGGATAAGTAAATCAGACTATTCACTTCTTTTCCTAAGGTTTTACCCAGTGGTCAGACAAAAAAGCAGTATGAATAATATTATACTGAAGCTAAAACAACTCAGTTCCAAGTTAATTTAGTGGTTTAAAATATGTACTAACGGTCGTCAGCCTAACCAGGCAATGAAACAGTGAAATATTGGAAAAGCAAAAGTACGAATTTTGCCTAAGTTGCTTCTTCAAATAAACATTACTCCACGTAAACAAAGTTCAACTTCACCCTTATACATTACGTTACGTTTTAAATGAGTTAAACTCCAGTAGGTAACTTCAAGGAAGCAAAAAAAATATGGCCAGAGGGGACCTTTTGAAAAGCACTTTCCATAATCAACAAACTTGAATACTAAAATACTTAGATGTGAAAGCACACACTTTTTATACTGAACATTTCACTTCAAGAAAACCTCTTTGTTACTGGAATTTAGTTTCAAAAGCTATTATTCTTTGAACTAACTCTGTAGAGTCATTTAATATATTGTAGTAACTTGGCTACACGTTGATTGAATTTTACTAAGCAAACTTTTACTACAACACTTTGCAATAGTTAAGAAAACACGAAACAATTTAAATGGTACCTATTTATATTAACTTCGCACTTCATAAGTCTGTAAAACAGGATACTCGTCCTTATCAAACACCAGGAAGCAACCCTATATAGGTGTATGATTAGGATGAAAAAACAGGGTGAACCAGTTTGTTTAAAGTTCAAGAATGATTATTAAACACCGTTTAAATTAATGGTTTACGCTGTACAAAAGTAAAGTTACAAATAAATCTTATCTGGTGGCTTTAGGCTTGGGTGTGGTGAACAGTTATGAGGGCTACACTACCTGCAGAACGGCCTGCAAGTATCTGGGCTGAATTTCTCTTCTTGGCATCGTTCAGTTTTACATACAGTAGCCCAACAACTCGCAGCTACGCCGTAAGCCGTTTTCAGTCTTCATCCAAGGCATTTTTGCGCAAATTTGCAGGCAGAGCTTCTCCTGTTCTACAAACGTCTTGCCTCTATCACTGCTGCCTACAGACAGTGTGACTTACTTCCCGCGCTTGCTAAAGGTAGCGCTTGCCACCTTTTATACTCCCCAGAGCCACTTTCTTTTCAAACAAAAGCAAACTGGCTTTTCCATAACATCTATTTCTTACGTTGTTCCTAAGCGTGACTATTTCTTAAATTGTCAAATTTACAACATGAAGAATTTATACACACAAATATTTTTAAATACAAAACGTCATCAGAAAATAATTTATGGTAATAAATAACTTACGTAGTATTTTACGTACATTACTCACATATAATGCAAAGAAGTTCAAACTCCAGTATAGCACACTTTACTTAATAATCTGCAGAAAATATATTACCAATATCCGAAAATTTTAGAGCAAAAAAAATTATAAAAATTTAGATTAACCATAAACAAATAATTTTATACCTTGACTTAACCTATATAAATTTCAGTAACATATGAAATCTCCATACTCTTCGTTTAGTTCCATTGAATAATGCGTGCGATTCAGAAATTTTATTATTTGTACCCCCAATTCCTTCACGAGCTCCAGGCCTGCAAATTTAGCAGAATGTGCTTTCTTGAGGTACAGAACAATGAATCCCATCTGTCGATCTTCGTAATTCTTTGGTCTTTCGATGCTGACTAAAGCTTTAAATTCTTTCTTCATGGTATTGTAGTTTCGTTTCATTGTAAATATGCAGTACCTGTCACTTATGGGACCTGAGAATTCTCATCTTTTTTTCTGTCATTCGTATTCATTTTTCAGGACTGCGCTGATAGGTTGCTAGACTGCTACTTTTTGTGCAAACAGCCACTGGATCTATGAACCTCCTAATACCACAAAAAAGTAGTGAAAATTAAACAGCACTGGCAGCACAATTCTCCCAAACTGCACCGCAATGCTAAATGAAATGTCGTGCTATTTTGGTACTTTCGAGAAGGACCGAGCAAAGCCGAGTGGCATGCTAGGCCTTGGTCAACCGGTGGCTCTCACACGCTGCTGGAATCGTGAAATCTGGCACGCCGTGGCTGACCTTGGTTTATAATCTATTGCTAGTTTAGGAAGTTTTTGTGGTGACATACGAAGTACTTGGTCTCTCCATTCTACTTTGTATTTGATTGTCTTTGGGATTTTTGCTTGTATTTCTAATCCTTTCTATATTACTTCATTCCTAATTTTGTCTTCCCTGGTGCAGCCTTTCACAGACATTAGAAATTTCATTTCTGTTGCTGGCAGTTGCCGTAAAGCTTTCTTTCTTGGTGCCACATTTCTATCACATATAATAAAGTAGAAATTACCATAACTTTATAAAATTTCAGTTGTGTCTTTTACCTTGTTTTGCGCCCACTGTATCCTTCTTATTGGGCCACATATACGCTAGTAGGTACTAGTTTATTTCTATATGTCCATATCTTGATAGTATGATATGTCACATCCTAAATACTTAAAAAGGGCTACCTGTTCCATCAGTTTATTGGTGAGGACTATTTTTGTGAATACCTAAAAAGGCCATAGTTTTAGTTTTATTTATAGACATAGTGAGATTGTGGCTTACACTTATCTCATTTACTTTATATAATGCCATTTTTAATTATTCTTGGCTGTCTTGTATGATAACTATATCACTTGAGAATAACATTGTGTTATTAGATTTCTTCTTCCCAACATTTATGTGTAATGGTGTTATATCTCTTTTCCATTCCCTGACCATGTCACCTACATATACACTGAATAATGTTGATGAAAAGTTACGCCCTTGTTTTGTTTCTTGATTTGTCTGTATTTCAGGTGCTATTTCTTTATCCACCTCAATTCTAATTTAATATGTAGGCTTTTCGTGACTTGGATCAGATGTTTAGGGATTCTTCATTTTCACATTGCACATTGCTTTTCTCTGTGAATTCTATCAAATGCTTTTTCATAATCCACAACTGCTAGGTGAGTTTCCAGATTAAATTTTCATCTGCTTTGAATTACCTGTTTCAGTTCAAACATATCATGCACACACAATCTTCCCCTTAGGGAACTGCTTGTTCTGCCATTAAAATTACATTCAAGATATTTTGCAGGCTTTCAGTTATTATTTTGTAACTAATATTCAGCTTACATATGCCCTCTAGTTAGATGTACTACATGTCTCACCTTTCTTATATATTGAAATGTTCTTCCCTATTGTCCATTTCTCCAGCACCTCATATTTCACCCAGCCCATGTCGAAGAGATGTAGCATTCTTAATTTTAAGATACTGCCTCTCTTTTTAATCAGTTCAATATTTATTCCACATAGTCCTAGAGATTTTCGGTCTTCCATTTTTTAAGCTATTTTCAGTTCTGTTAGTCCCATGTAGTCTCTTCTATTTTATGGCTTCTTTGGTTTCTGGATTGCACCATTGTTGTTCATGCTGTGTAATCCAGACAGATATTTGTATCACATTTATACACTCCTGGAAATGGAAAAAAGAACACATTGACACCTGTGTGTCAGACCCACCATACTTGCTCCGGACACTGCGAGAGGGCTGTACAAGCAATGATCACACGCACGGCACAGCGGACACACCAGGAACCGCGGTGTTGGCCGTCGAATAGCGCTAGCTGCGCAGCATTTGTGCACCCCCGCCGTCAGTGTCAGCCAGTTTGCCGTGGCGTACGGAGCTCCATCGCAGTCTTTAACACTGGTAGCATGCCGCGACAGCGTGGACGTGAACCGTATGTGCAGTTGACGGACTTTGAGCGAGGGCGTATAGTGGGCATGCGGGAGGCCGGGTGGACGTACCGCCGAATTGCTCAACACGTGGGGCGTGAGGTCTCCACAGTACATCGATGTTGTCGCCAGTGGTCGGCTGAAGGTGCACGTGCCCGTCGACCTGGGACCGGACCGCAGCGACGCACGGATGCACGCCAAGACCGTAGGATCCTACACAGTGCCGCAGGGGACCGCACCGCCACTTCCCAGCAAATTAGGGACACTGTTGCTCCTGGGGTATCGGCGAGGACCATTCGCAACCGTCTCCATGAAGCTGGGCTACGGTCCCGCACACCGTTAGGCCGTCTTCCGCTCACGCCCCAACATCGTGCAGCCCGCCTCCAGTGGTGTCGCGACAGGCGTGAATGGAGGGACGAATGGAGACGTGTCGTCTTCAGCGATGAGAGTCGCTTCTGCCTTGGTGCCAATGATGGTCGTATGCGTGTTTGGCGCCGTGCAGGTGAGCGCCACAATCAGGACTGCATACGACCGAGGCACACAGGGCCAACACCCGGCATCATGGTGTGGGGAGCGATCTCCTACACTGGCCGTACACCTCTGGTGATCGTCGAGGGGACACTGAATAGTGCACGGTACATCCAAACCGTCATCGAACCCATCGTTCTTCCATTCCTAGACCGGCAAGGAAACTTCCTGTTCCAACAGGACAATGCATGTCAGCATGTATCCCGTGCCACCCAACGTGCTCTAGAAGGTGTAAGTCAACTACCCTGGCCAGTAAGATCTCCAGATCTGTCCCCCATTGAGCATGTTTGGGACTGGATGAAGCGTCGTCTCACGCGGTCTGCACGTCCAGCACGAACGCTGGTCCAACTGAGGCGCCAGGTGGAAATGGCATGGCAAGCCGTTCCACAGGACTACATCCAGCATCTCTACGATCGTCTCCATGGGAGAATAGCAGCCTGCATTGCTGCGAAAGGTGGATATACATTGTACTACTGCCGACATTGTGCATGCTCTGTTGCCTGTGTCTATGTGCCTGTGGTTCTGTCAGTGTGATCGTGTGATGTATCTGACCCCAGGAATGTGTCAATAAAGTTTCCCCGTCCTGGGACAATGAATTCACGGTGTTCTTATTTCAATTTCCAGGAGTGTATTTACTGTAGCTGTTTCCTCTTTGTTGAGGAGTTTCATTAATTTGCGTGCTATTTCTTGTATTTCAACAGACACGATATTAAAATCTGCTTATAATCGCATCTCATGATGTAGTATGTGCTGTTCTTACTATCACTTTTGCTTCATTTCTCTTCTTATGGTATAGTTCTTTAGTGTCTAACGATTTCTTCTTTTAATTTTTATATTTTTGGCTTTTTGTATCTCGTTGTTCCATAATTCTATACCTTGTTTAAATAAAAGAACACTATGTGCGGATAAAATAGTTTATTGAAAGAAGGTAGAATTAGTCTTATGAATTAGCTAGCGATCTCTCAAATTTCTCTATATTACAACAGTTTATCAGAATACCTGGAAGTGCAATAGTGTGCTTCTGAGTATTCCATACCAGATCGGGTTGACGGAGGAGATAGAGAAGATCCAAAGAAGAGCGGCGCGTTTTGTCACAGGGTTATTTGGTAAGCGTGATGGCGTTACGGAGATGTTTAGCAAACTCAAGTGGCAGACTCTGCAAGGGAGGCGCTCTGCTTCGCGGTGTAGCTTGCTGTCCAGGTTTCGAGAGGGTGTGTTTCTGGATGAGGTATCGAATATATTGCTTCCCCCTACTTATACCTCCCAAGGAGATCACGGATGTAAAATTAGAGAGATTAGAGCGCGTACGGAGGCTTTCAGACAGTCGTTCTTCCCGCGAACCATACACGACTGGAACAGGAAAGAGAGGTAATGACAGTGGCACGTAAAGTGCCCTCCGATACACACCGTTGGGTGGCTTGCGGAGTATAAATGTAGATGTAGATGTAGATGTAGATGTAGAAGCTGTTGTTTTCATTTTATGCACAATACTGTATTTCGACGATAGACCCAGCTGTCTTCTTCAGGTGCATGATAGTGCATACTCCAAAGTAATAATTGATCAGGAATGTTAGCAATTCCTTCTCGGATCATAACTTTCAAATTTTCTGTTGTGGCAAGTGAACTACGATACACTTCGGTTTTAAGGTGACTCCACAAGAAGAAATCTCTCACTAATGGATCAGGAAATCTGGGAGGCCAATATATTTGTTAAACAATTGCCGTGCAGAAGCCATAATACTCGTGCTGTTGATCCGTTTTGTTGAAACCAGCCATTGTCAATATTTTGAAGAAATGTCTGCAGTTTTTGCGCAACTTGAGGTTTCAAGCAAGACAACGTCCTGATTCAATGTGACTGTGGCAGCAAGGCCAGTCTCGTACTCAAAACAATAAGCGCCTATTATGCCATATGATGACACAGCGTACCCACAATAACATTGTTGCTTTACAGTGGACGCTGGTGTCGCTGAGTAGGATTTACTTGAGCTCAATAAAGAAAGTTTTGTTCATTAACAAATATATTAACATGTAAATGGACTTCGTCAGACGTCCACAGGGTTTTAACAAACTAATTGTTGTCATTCATATTTTCAAATATTCGATCACTGATTGTTGGCACATTATGTGATCATTGGATTTCAGTTCCTAGACTATCTGCAAATTTTATGGATGATAACGCAAGCCCTGTACTAATATTCTTCGAATACTTGACTATCTTCTAAACTCCAGTGGAAGACTCTGCAGGAGAGACGCTCAGTAGCTCGGTACGGGCTTTTGTTAAAGTTTCGAGAACATACCTTCACCGAAGAGTCAAGCAGTATATTGCTCCCTCCTACGTATATCTCGCAAAGAGACCATGAGGATAAAATCAGAGAGATTGGAGCCCACACAGAAGCATACCGACAATCCTTCTTTCCACGTACAATACGAGACTGGAATAGAAGGGAGAACCGATAGAGGTACCCAGGGTACCCTCCGCCACACGCCGTCAGGTGGCTTGCAGAGTATGGATGTAGATGTAGATATCTTCTTATGGCAGCAACTCGGAAAACTTCGATATTATCTGCTGTATGGTGGGTCCCACAAGGCCTCTATGTTTCTCTGTCATTGATGAACCTGTTTTATCAAACTTACATATCTACTTATTTAGTGCATGTGCTGATGGAATGCAACTATAGTGTCTTAAACGGAAGCCCTGTCGAAATTTCCTATGTGCAACCTCCAGCTGTTATCGTTTCTGTAAAAAGCGTCGATGTCAAAAGCCTGTTGCATACCACTACGAGTATCAATGTAACTAAAAGGCAAGATGGCGTAAGCTGCTGTCTGTATGTTACTCTGCATTAACTTCCCCACTGTTGCTAACACAAACTGTTTCCTGTTTCTCTCTATCACTCTGTATAACCGCCTCAAGCAGAGTTAAATTCTGGACAGGGTCATCAGATCCGCCAGATACAACTACTGTTAAATGATCTGACAGCTTTGCAGTCAGTCTCTTAAAGTTTGTGTTTCTTATTCGCCTTTTATGTTCTGTTGATGACAGTGGGAATTTATAAAAACGCTGTTAGATTTTTCTTTGTATATTCTTTATATTGGCATTGTTTGCTATACACTAGAGGCTTCTTTGGCAGCGTGGATGACATAACCTGTTTTGTAACTATTGGAATCAGTATTATTCGCAGAGTCAAAGTTGACACTTGGCACGGTGGCTGATGGGAACGACTATAAATGGGAAACGCCTTTACTGTCGCTCCCATCAGCCACTGCGGCGAGTGTCAACTTTGTTTCCGCGTCTAAATACGTCAGTCTGTGTGGCTGTGGTAACTTTTTGCAATAGTTCTTCTGGGTAATGTACAAAGGGTGTTGCTTGGTTACATGGCATTTGCGTTTTGTAGCTACATTCTTTGATATCACAATGAGGCTTTCAGATTCTGCTTTCATTTCCTGGTACTTTCTTCTTCTCACAGTAAATGGGACAATCTTGACTCCACACAGCATGGATTTCCACCATAATTTCCTCATAAGGGTAGATATGTAAGTGAGGTGATAAGTTCATGGGCAGCTTTGTCACAATTTCCGCATATCTTCTGATCAGCGTAACGTGTTTGCAATTGTGGCATTTAAAACACATGGAATAGTTTTAGATGTAGGACAAACATCAGTGACTTCCTCAGCCTCCTTTTAGCTCGTTTGTGTCTGCATGCTTTATGACCCTCTAACTCCTAACAATAATGATAAAACTTAGGATACTATACAGCTCTGTCGTGACTGTTTAACTGCCAGATGTTGATTGACATGAAGAGAAATTTTCAATGGAACTCATTTATTGTCACACTTCGCAAGCATTTAAATGATCTCAGTGTCCCTGCTAATCGCCAAAACGCGTCCGTATGTAGAATGGTGACAACTTTTCAAATATAATGTTTTCTCTCTGATTAGAAACTCATTCTGGGAGTTGATCAGCATTGTGTTATTATTTTCTGGACTCATCTTAGATTGTTTGTGTACAGGGGGTGACTCCCTGCTTCTCTTAATGGATTCGCTGTTATTCCTAGTCAGTGTCCCATCCAAACTGCTGTGAGCGTGTTTTGGATATTGTAAGCTTTGTGGACGTTCCATGGAGGTATGGCAGGAGTCCCAGAGGTTGCACACTAAATAGTGATCCATCTCAACAGCCATACTTCCCATTATCAATAACACACCTTGAGAGTTAGTGATTTTTGTAGAGGTTTCTACCATTCTTGTTGTCGGAGCTGTTAGGCCAAAGTATCTGCTCCATGTGTTGCAGACTGTTCCACAGTCACATCATACAGCGGCCGCTACAAAATGCATAGCACTTGAGGTTGCAGAGGAATGGATCCGCACATTCGCCAAACCCCTGCACAAAGAAGACTGAGCTCCTTAAGTTCTCGCTATTTGACTTGGCACGGTGCAGAAAGAATGTGTGGTATATCGAGTGTCAGCGACATGGCGAACATTGTCCCCTTTATTAACAGGTGGCTGATTTGTATGCTGCTATACCAACACTCATTTCCTGGTGCCATAGACAAGCAGACATTCAATAGCTCGTGGCAAAACTGTCACTGGCATAAGAATATGTCTCTCTTCATTCAGAAATGTTCTAGTTATTCTGAGACTCTGAAATTTTGATGTACAATAATGTTCAAGCACAGATCATTTCGCATTTTTTCAAACACACATGAGAGCTTTGTGAGTGCAATAAAACAGTTTTGTAAAGATTATGTTTGGTTTGCATAAGATTGTTAAACATCTCATCTTGAATAGCTCCTCCTCCTCCCACTTACGAATTCACTGATATCTGTAAGGAAATCATACTAATGTCACTAAAATATTTCGAAGGTACTGCAACCTAACTTCATCATGGCGGTGAAATAGGAACGAATGTTTTCATGGAATTCGTGAAAACAATTAACCCTTGGAAAACTAAATGGGCTGGCAAAATATATTGCTATATATCATGTTAACTCAACAGAAAATTCAGTTTCCGATGTACAGTTTTCGTCTTCTACAAGTTCTGTCACGTGTAAACGCGGCGTGAAATTTCTCAGAGACTAACAGATGAATTTAGAAAAGTCTTAAAAATTGATGTGAAATGGAGGAAGACATAGAGAGTATTAGACTATATTATGTGGAACAATCCCAAGAAAATTATCTAAGGAAATGAGGAATCGACCGAAATGAAAATTTATAAATTGAAATCTGCACTAGTTTTGCTGTATGCTTCAGAGACTTGACTGTCAAATACGATACAGGGTGCGTCAAAAAATGTATACAGACTTTGAACTGTCATAGACAATTTATTTCCCATTCTACAAGGTTAAATATGTGTGAGAAAGTAATGTGACGTTTCTTCAACAGTTGGCAGCAGTGGTAAGGAAGTAACTGCAATATGGCAGACGTATGTTTGAGCTTTGAAGCGCAGAAGCAGATAATTAGGTGGTACTGGAAGTTTGAGAATGTAGCTGCAGTTCGAAGACAGTGCAGAAGTGTGTATGGTACAGAACTATCTCAAGGTTAACAATGGCATGTCTACGAAACAAATTCGAAATTCATGGAATAGTGTGTGATGTGCATAAAGGTCGATCAGGGCGACCTCGTACAGCTACATGTGATGATTCCACAACTGCCGTCTTGGAAGTGTATCAGTGTTCGCCTCAAAAATCTTCAAGGTAAGCAGCACGTGAGCGTAATGTAAGTGTTAGTAGTGTGCTACGCATTCTGAAGAAAGGCAAGTTTTGTGTGTACATTCCTAGGCTGGTGCAACAGCTAAGTGACTACGATCCAGATCGAAGGTTAGAATTTTGTAATTGGGTTCAGGAGATGGTGAGACTTAAACCGGGATCTATGGGTAGCATAATTTAGTCGGATGAAGCCCAATTCAAACTCAATGGAACTGTCAATAGGCACAATTGTGTGTATTGGTGAAAGGTCTCTGTTGGATTCCTTTCATGTTAATCTCTTAAATCTGTTGTCATTTACGGCATACATTCCACTTCTAAATTTACTGTGGTGTTTCTGACTATGTGGGAGGAGGCTGAGCAGTGAAACGTGTTACTTTTACACATAAACAAGAACGATCTGTCACACTACTACACTTTAAAACACAGTTTATATGTAATTCATGTCACACAGTCTCATACGGAACCTATATCCGCTTTCTTTTATATACTGTATATGATAAGATACTGCCATCCCCCTTCCCTTGTGTGTGAAAGAATGAATGAGCAAATGTATTTCTAGTTGCATGCTTCATGGTAGCATAGAAGGCTGTCTGCTAGAGAACAGTAGGACCAACGTCGAAACAGATAGCTACGCTTTCTAGAAGCAAAGAGGTTTCTATTCTTAGTATGATCCTGTCCATCCCTTGTCGTGTTGGTATAGGGAGCTGCCTCTCTGGTCACTTCCGTTTGTATTTGTGAAGCACGCTCGGTAGAGGCCCAGCAGATCAGTCTGTCTGCAGCGAACATCTGAAGTGGTAAGATCTCCGGCTAAGCACGTCTCTGCTAAGTCCGTAGAACAATGGATTTCATAAGTGCAGCTTAACTGAAAATTTAATCACCTTTATTTCAGGTTTAGCTCTAAAATATCTAATGTTATCTTAAATGGCAACAAAGTGTAATTTGAGTGTGAAGTTCAGAATATCTTCCAGTAGTTGCTTTGTACTACTTTGTGAGTAAAGTGGAACCACGTGTTGATCAGTAACTCAAACTAAGATCATCAATCTTAAATGCGAATGTGCGTGAGATGAAAACGTCTCGTCTTGACAATATTTTTCAATATAGCAAGTTTTCTTTCTGTTCAACCCACGTGGGGTGTACTTTTTGAGACCAGTACCACGTGCTTATATGATTGTTTGACCCATCAGGTTAATAGTAAGACGATAGTAACCAGTTCAAGGTTTTTCTTTTGTAAATTGCGTTTCGATGTAATTTATTTTAATTATCAAAATTATTGTGGAGTTACAGTCTTTGTGTAAACCAAGTTGTCCATGTGAAGCATGTAGTGTAAGCATCAAAGTAGCCCTCAGCTATTCTTTTAGGGAAGATTTCACAGAGAGTTAGTATGAATTTAGTATACCAGTGCGTGGCAATTTCATGACGGACAGGATTGCGCTATGAACATAACTTCTTTGGGTGAAAATTGAATCGGTTGGCTGTGGGTAATTTCCTCTTGGGTATGTCTCAACGTTCTTCGTGTGTTATTTTGTGAAGGCAGTGTTGTATGTAGTCTCCCAATCTTGGATTCCTATTTGATGTGTTCCGTAAGATTACAAACTCACATTTTCACAGTCCTAAATGAGGCACCAGTTTAGTTATGAATCAAGTTTAATATGCTGAAATTTCAATGATCAATGTTAAAATAAGTTTCCAAATATAAACTGATTAATTTCTCGTACATATCACCGGTTGTCATATGACTATTAAAAGATTATAATTAATGTTAGTCTGGTTGGGAATTTGGTAAGCTAGATTGGATACCTGGTCAAACAATTGCTCAGTAATGCTAGGTTAACTTCCCCAGACCGCTCGCAGATTTTAACCCACTTTTATTGTCTTGAATATCAGCATCGATCACACCTCAAATTAATGCAACAACATTACACTGGGCTGAAGATAATCATCACATTACAGTTGAAAAGGTTGTGAATTCGTCTGGTGTAAATGTGTGGTGTGGTTTGTCTGCAAGGGGACTCATTGGGCCTTTCCGCTTTGAAGGTACTGTTACTGGAGAACTGTACCTAACAATGCTTGCTGACTCCATATTCCCTGTCATTTGTGCATTATACTGTAATGATGAGTTTTATTTCCAACAAGATGGCGCCCTGCCGCACTATCATAGAGACGTACGAGCATACCTGGATCACAATGTGCCAGGCCAGTGGATAGGATGCAGGGGCCAATCGAGTTTCCTGCATGCTCTCCAGACCTCACGCTGCTGGATTTCTTCTTATGGAGCACAGTAAAAGATGAGGTGTACAAACGTAAACCACGTAACCTGGACACACTTTGGAATGAGATTCAGGCAGTGTGAGCAGAAATCTCATTGGCCACTTTGGTACGATGTATGGAATCAGTGGTGACTCGTACTCACAAATGTACTGATGCTGAAGGCCACCAGTTTCAACATTTATCACACTTGCAAAGCATTTTTAATTTTCCAATTGGACTTTAAGCTTTCCATTTCCAGAAATTTAACATTGTAGAATGGGAAATAAATTTTCTATGACGCTTCAGTGTATGTATACATTTTTTGACGCACCCTGTATATCTTGTGAAGATACAAGAAATGAGACACATAAAAGGCTGCACAAGACTGGTTGGATTTAGAAAGGACAATGTACAGAAATAAATGAAGATTTTTAAAGTAGAAGTTGAAATTAAGGAAAATAATAAAAGATATCTCTTAAACCTGAACAGGATACAAGAAGGGAAAATACCAAAACAATTTTTATCATGTGGACCTAGTGGAAATGATAAATATGGAAGTCCAAGAAAATGTTGGGAAAACTACCTCTGTAACTGTAACAGTTGGATGGCTTGCTTATTGAAAGAAGAAGATGTATATGATAGCGATAGGTGACTCACAGTTTAACTGTGTCATTACTCGAACAATCAGTTTGTAGCTATGCTGTGCACTTTATAAAATGAATCTTTACTTAATAAGAAACTGGGCCTGTGGACATTGCACAAGGGAAAACGCTGTAGGATGTACCCTATGAAACAGAGATTGAGATGAGCGGGCTAAATCACTAGCAGTAACAGTGAAATTCAATTGAGAATAGACTGAACCTTTATACGATACAGACAATTAGAAAAACATGATACACAAATATGAAAACATAGCGGTTGCTGGTACCTGTTTTGGATAACGAAGTGAGTGCAAAAATTAACGAGAATCCTTGCCTGATAGACTTGAAAATCACTGGATAATCTTAAAATACGAATAATTGTATTCTGAGGGAAACACACATGCACACCCTTCATATCCACACTAACACCACCCAGAACAAGGACAAGAAACTAGAAGAAGTGAAATATGCACCACGAACACATACCGTTGCCGAAGGTCTGCATCACCTGTCTAACACATCAATGATGAACACTGAAAATTCATATCATAGAACTTAGTGGAAAGTACGACACAAAATATTATTTAGACTGGAAATAGAGACTCAATATTGCAAAGAAATATGTATAAACCTAACACGGATCAGATAAGAAACTTGTGGCCCAATCCACACAAAGCCAGAGCCTGAGAAAACATGAAACCTCTGAAAATCATTTATTCTCGTCAAATAATTACTCACATAAGAAAATTATTTCGAAATAATAGCAAGAACAAACAGGTTCTGAAAACTGAAAAGTCTCTAAACCATGTACTAGCAGGCCGAACAGAACTAACAAAGGCACACATACTAATGGATAGAAATTAACAGAATAGAAATGAAACTAATGTGACAGATGGATTAAGAATATAGCAAACGCAGGGAATGGCACATTCACACTGAAAAGCACGTGTTCTAACTCATGCAAAGCATAACTTTTACACTGCACTCCCACATTAGTAACTTCCAGCTCAACAAAGTATCTACCTATAAAATCGAACAATTATGCAAACTCTTCCATTTCCTATACCAAATGAAATATTGTGCATGATCATTAAGATTTGAAGCTGAAAAAGAAATGGCTTAAGACTTCAGCTACACAAAATTTACACAAATTCAGTTACTAATCTCATCTACTGCAAACAAGCTCCTAAGAGCAACCTCACACACCACAATTCCAAGAAAGAGTAAACAGCACGCTAGCAAAATCGAGGTTCACACAGGCAGCAGAAGTGGTCAAAAATGGAAACCCTTTCTGTGTCCTGCCAACTTAAGCACAATAGCGCCTTGACCAGAAGGGACCAACTCTCTTTGCCACTCTGTAAGCCTGTACAAGGCCTTGTTAAACTGCAGTAGTAGCTGATGAGAAGTTTATTCACCACCATACACTTTCATGGTACCCAATACACAGACGCAATCACTCATCCTGTCATTCAGAGTGGGAGGAAAGGAAAAGAAGGATAATGGTATAACATTAAGACATCATTATCAAGTGGTGGGAAGGTAGAGAAAACACAGATAGTCAAAAAACGACATATACATTGTGGTGACAAAAGTCATGCGACAGTGATATGACATATGTATATGGGAGTAGTATCCCATGCACAAGGTATAAAAGGGTAGTGCGTTGGTGGAGCAGTCATTTCTGCTCAAATCATTCGTGCGAAATGGTTTCCAAATTACTTATGGCCGTACAGAATTGACAAACGTTGTACGCATAATGGTAGTCTGAGCTAGATGCATGTGCCATCCATTTCTGAAATCGTTAGGAAATGCAATATTCCAAGATCCATAGTCTCTAGAGTGTGTCGAGGATACCATATTTCGGACATTTGCTCCCACCATAGATAATACAGTGGCTGATGGCCTTCACTTAATGACCGAGAGCAGTGGCCTTTCCCTAGTGTTGTCAGTGCTATCAGACAAGAAATACTGCGTGAAATAATCACAGTAATGAATGTGAGATGTACAACAAACCTATCCGTTGGTATAGTGCAGCGAAATGCGGCATTAATGGGCGTTGGCAGCAGATGACCGAAACGAATGCCTTTTCTAACAGCACAATATCCCGTACAGCTCCTCTCCTGGGCTCGTAACCATTTTATTTGGGTCCAAGACGACCGGAAATGCGTGGCCTTGCGCGATGAACCCCGATTTCAGTTGGTAAGAGCGGATGGTAGGATTCGAGTATGGTGCAGACCCCACGAAGCCATGGATCCTACTTGTCAATAACACACTATGCAAGCTGGTGGCGGCTCCATAATGGTGTGAGCTGTCTTCTGGTCAAACAGAACTGAACATTGACTAGGAACGGTCATGTTCAGCTTCTTGGAGACCATTTTCAGCCTTTTACGGACTTCATGTTCCCAATCGACAATAGAATTTTTATGGATGACAATGCACCATGTCACTGGGCTATTTCCTCGTGATTAGTTTGAATAACATTCTGGACAATTTGAGCGAACGATCTGGGCACCCAGATTTCATGACATGAATCCCAATGAACATATATGGGATGTAATTGAGACAACAGTCATGCACAAAATCCTGCACTGGCAACACTATCACAATCTTCTGAAAAAATTTCAAACTACTGAACCATGTCACAGTTAAGTTCCTTCTCAAAAATTCTAGAAAAACTCTTCTATGACCATATTTTAAGTTTCGTAAATAAATATGCATCTCTTACAGCACAACAACATGGTTTTAGAAAGTCTAAATTTACACAGACAGCAATTTTCGAATTCTTACACTGAATTTTAAAATCCCTTGATCAACACAAATTAGCTGCAGGTATTTTTCTAGATCTATCAAAAGGCTTTGTCGTCCTGGGCCATAACATTCTGCTCGAAAAATTAGAAACCGCAGGCAGAAAGCATCACTTCAGTATGAATTCAAAAAATGAATAAAACAAGAAACAACTCCTTTCTTTCTAAGGAATTACCAATAAAATATGGTTTACCACAGGGCTCAATTTTAGATCCACTACCCTTCTTGATTGATGTGGACGACTTAGTTGAAAATATGAGTCCCACAAAAACTGTCCTGTTTACTGATGATACCAGCATATTGCTGACTGGAGCCAGTCCAGAAACTCTGCGGTTCACAGCAGGAAGTTCTACGAAAAGACGTTCTGAGTGCTTCACAAAAAACAAATTCATTATAAATACTGAAAAAACTGTGTGTGTCGATTTTCATTTAACTCCTCCAAATAATCAAATGTCTATTCAAGTAAAATTTAAAAAATTATCACCTAGAAAATGTGTCACAAAATGGGTTCAGCAAGACTTAAAGTGGGACACACATATAAATAACTTGTCTAGAAAACTATCATCAGTGTGCTATGGCCTAAGAATTTTAAAGGCTACAACAGGAAAAACAACAGTACTGCAGGCATACTGTGCACAGTTCCACTCACTAGTCTGATATGGGATCATTTTCTGGGGATAATCAACTCACAATGTAAAGGTTTTTACAATGCAAAACAGAGCTCTACAAATAATTTGAGGCCTTAAAAAGACGAAGTCCTGTAAATCCTATTTTACTGAGCTTGGTGTTCTAAATGTTCCAAGCTTATTCATTTATGAAACTATCTTACTCACTAGGGACTACCACTTGAAAACAGGCAAACTGCTACAGAACAAAAATGTACACAACAATAGTACCAGACGGAAATCAAATATACATCAAAAATATCACAGAACAATCACCTATCAGAGGAGCATAATTTACTCTGGTTTAATACTACACAATAAGAAAACAGAGAAAATAAAAAATGCTAATCATCCAATATTTAAACCTAAACTAAAGGGATTTCTAATAAAGCACTGTTTCTATTCTGTCAGAGAATTTCTGAATATGTAACAAAAGTAATTGTAATAGGTACCTATTTTTAATTTGCCTACTACTTTGTTAATAATATATATTATTGTAACTTATCTTTGACCTGTCCAATATCAATTGTACAATTTATGCTGTATGATAAAACTGGACCAATAAAAAATCAAGTCAAATCAAATATGAACGGCTATAGCGGCAGCATGGCTCAATGTTTCTGCAGTGAACTTCCAGTGACTCGTTGAGACCATGCCACACTGAGTTTCTGCACTACGCTGGCCAAAAGGTCCGACACGATATAAGGAGGTATCCTTGACTTTCGTCAGCCCAGTGTATGCTTGTAAAACAGATACACAACAAACATGAATACATAGACTGTATGAAGTTGTGGTTGATGCAGACATATTCAGCTCCTGACTCTTTCTCCTTGCATGCTTTACTGAATGCACCTAGAGTATGAGGTGCTAAAGATACGGCAAATGAGGTTAAACTTTAGTGAAAAATTATGAAATGACTCATGTAGAGACCTCCTATCATCCTCATGTATTTCCAGGGGAAAGACTGCTCTGGGGGTGGATTTAAATAATTAATCTAGATCTCATTTAAGTAAGAAAAATTGAATTTGTCACTGTACTGTTTATTAAAATGAACAGGCAGCTAATACTTCTATGTGGTTCACCTCATACCTCCAAGTGAAAAAGCAAGAAAAGACACAGGTCAGTATAAACCAAAGAGTTTTTACATACATTAACAGTAAAACAAAACTGCCACAATGATTAATTTAAATAAAAATGAACTAAAGCAAAAATTACAAAAATAATACACTTCCAATGTCAATAAACAATAACAAGAAAATAAAAGTACATCAAATATTCAAATAACTTGATTTTCCCTTCAGAGTCTTTTCTTTCAAACACTCAAAACTTGAAAAAAAACACAGCTATCAGACCGAAATATTATCAAAAAAGGAACATGTCATACTCATAAACAAAGATAATAAAACAAAGTCACATGCAATACACAAATAATTAAGGAGTTTTCTAAAAATTTAGAGTGTT
The DNA here is from genome assembly GCF_023897955.1 of Schistocerca gregaria. NCBI lineage: Eukaryota > Metazoa > Arthropoda > Insecta > Orthoptera > Acrididae > Schistocerca > Schistocerca gregaria. Next base: position 484,755,535 of record NC_064931.1, on the reverse strand, counting down.
GTTTTGTTAAAGAGATATGAATGTTAATGCACATCATTATAAAAAAATATACCAAGAACGTCAGTAAATAAAGTTGAGAAAAAAACTTTTACATTACCTAAAAAACCGTTACTAATATGATTCTAAACACTGAGTCATGTATGCAAAAGTCACTTCTTTTGATCACTCTGAGAGTACAATAACATGCAAATAATAGGTGGTATTTCGGTTTGGTTTATACGGTCTTCAGTCCTCTTGCATTACTGAAATAGTAAAAGATAGATTTTCATTCTCTACAAAAAATCTTGCTGTTTCCTCCTCCAGGGCAAGGCAATCTCCTTCTATCATAGCATCAGTTCTGTGTTCAAACACAGAATGGACCACTCCTTCCCATGTCAATCGTCGTGGAACACGATGCAGATCTATCTTATACATGAAATTACATGCTTCTGTTTCTGTTCCTATCAACTGCATATTGAAGTAGAACTTTCCATTTTTTAAGGGTTCTGATAATTTCGCAAAGGTAAACACGAACCACCTATTGAAACACTCAAGAACAGCCATCCAAACATGTGGAGGATCTAATTCAAATATGCCCCCTATCTGGCAATACTTAGATTGCCCCCTGATAATCGAAACAGATGGATGGTTGCTCGTTAAATGGAGAACGATTGATGTCAAAGGTCCTTGCCAGCAGCACAGATCTGGGAATAATGGACAACATAAAACTCTGTTCGCTGCTGAAGCCATGTTTAACTTCTTCCCAGTACTACCTGTAAAAGTCGAGGGTAAAATTAAGTTCCACTAAATATCATGCGGAATGTATTAATACACAGAATAAAATACAATATGAACCTATAAACTATGTATTTTAGTATTAATAAAAAAAGTAATGAGAAATCATTACTAGCTCCTCCCACCACTCCCCAGGTATGTATCAGATATTTATAGCGTGATTTCTATTGTCTAATTGCTTACAAGACACACATTTAAATTAAGCTTATCAACATCTGTCTAAATATTTGCAGCAGGTTCTGTGTTAATAGTTGTCTGTTCCATTGAAATATAGTCAGATTAATGCTTTATTCACCTTGCAACTAATCTGCTGTACCTCATTATTAATACAGGTAACCAGAAAATGCTTATAACAGTGAAACAGATACATTATGATGATATGTACATTGCACTACCATCCCTGTGAAGAGACTAGTTCTGATAAAACTGTGTATCACCCCAGATATATTCCATTCTTTGTCTTCCCTACAATTTTTACCCTCTACATCTCCCTCAAGTACCATGCAAGTTATTCCTTGATGTCTTAACACATGTCTTATTATTATATCCCTTCTTCTTGTTAATGTTGTCCATACGTTTCTGTGCTCACAAATTCTGCAGAGAACTCCGCATTTCTTATCTTATTAGTCCATCTAATATTCGATATCCTTCTGTAGCTCCACACCTCAAACACATTGATTCACTTCTTTTCTGGTTTTTCCACTGTGTACGATTCATTCCGTACAATTTTGTGTTCCAAACGTTCATTCTCTGAAATTTCTTCCTTAAATTCAAGCCAACGTTTGATACTAGTAGACTCAGAATCCCTTCACATTGTCTACTCTATGATCTCCAATTTTTATGTTAACTTTATCATTAATCTTAATTCTACTACTCCTCATTACTTTCACTTGTGTTTAGTTTACTCTCAATGTGTGCTTATTAGACAGTATGTTCAATTTATATAAGTCCTACAATTTTTCCTCATTTTCACTCAGGACAGGAACATCGTCAGTGAATCTTATCATTGGTATCTTTTCATACTAAATTTGAATCCAACACATGAATTTCCCTTCTATTTCTGTCACTGCTTCAGTGATGCACAAATGGAATAATAGTGGCTAAAAATCACACTCCTCCCTTATACTATCTTTAATCCGAGCACTTCATTTTTAGCCTCCCATTCCTTGTTTACCCTCTTGGTTCTTGTACACATTTTCTCCTACCCATCTTTCTTTATATCTTGCACTAATTTTTTTGAGAATTTTGAACACCATTAGCCATTTTATATTTTTGAAAAATTTGTCTAGGTTGACAAATCCTATGAATATGTCATGCATTTTCTTGAATATTATTTCCATTATCGCCAAAGCTCTTTTAAACTTTGATTTTTAATATTGGATCCTCTATCTCTTTCACATCAACTGTCATTTCTTCTTGTATCATGCCATGAAACAGTTCCTCACCCTCATAGAGGCCTTCAACATACTGTTCTTACTAATATGTTATCTGTTCTGTGTTTAACAAGGGAATTCCTCATGCTATCCTCATGTAAACTTTTCCTTTTAACTTTACTAAAGCTTGCTTTGACTTTCTAGAAGCTGAATCAGTCCTTCTTGTTGCCAGTTCTGTTTTGCTTTCATAACATCTTTCCTGCAGCAATTTAGCTTTGGCTTCACTGCACTTTCTAATTATTTGTTCGTTCCATAAGCAAGGTGACCAACATTTGATCATGGTTTTAAGAGAGAAGACCACCATCAGACTAAGATTTTAAGAGAGCGCATTTTCTTGGAAAGAGTGATACTAATATTTTCAAGAGAAACATTTCAGTATCTACATCCAATATACGTTTTGTTGCATCAGCCAGTGTATGATTTGAGCATTTGGTTTCACCAAATCTTTCCTGTTTCCTTGAAGCAAATTAAACAGAGTTATGCTCCTTGTAATTTGCATTTGCATTATCTTACACAGTATGCAGTGAAGTTCTTTACATATAAATTATGAAACTATTGTGAAGACTTTATCAGACTGTGGAAACAATTAGCTGTATCATCAGTGTCATCAATGAAGCCTGGAATTGTATTTCGCATTAGCTTTTCAGGGTCAAAATACCAAATAAATAGTCGGAATTACTTTCTATTTTTGTGATTGGAGGCATCAGTTGCAAAAGAGAAAAAGTTTCTTCATTCAGTCGGATTTTTCAAAAAGTCAGTGAAGATCTGAACACTTTTTGACAATAGCTTCTACCTTAGTTTGACCTCATGTCATCAACTTAGCCAAATTAGAGACGTGTAAAACATCCTTCGATAATTTATTTCCACAATTCACACTTCTGTATATGATATTATGTTTGACAGTATGAAAAAGTATTGCTAGATCACCTGCACCGTTTTTAATCTCCCTGCTGCTCTTACCTAAATAGTTGAGTATATGTGACGATACCTTCATTTCTGTTATGTTCCAATTATGAACTTCTGTACAAGAATGTTGGCTGCAGTCAGCATATCCACTGTGAGTGATGCTGAAGCCTTGCTTACATGAGTCACGGTAAGCTTTTGTGCATCATTTGAGAAGTAAATAATGTAATGAGAGCATTTAGACATGACTGTCACTATAATCCACTTTCATGAGTCCTTGTTGCTTCCATACCTTATTTGTACCATAGCTGCTGATTGGTACAAGGTGAGAGCATCTGCAAGTTGCCAGTACTAACAGAGAAACAAGTAAACATTCCCGTTCTCACGAGCCTTTTGGGTGCATAGGTGACGTCATTCTTCCTCCACTCCTCACATTCTCTTGGGGGCAGAAATACATGGGTGACAAGGAGGGATAAGGGGTCAAAACTACCCTCTCCCCCAGAGCCATACATTTTGTTTTTGTTTTTTTTGTGAACTCAAGTTGATCATGTGACAGATAGCAATTGATGGTTGTAGTGAATATGAGATTAAATTGTGCCTGTTTAACTCTTACAATAACAGCAATCAGTGTTCAAATGGCACTGAGCACTATGGGACTTAGAACTACTTAAACCTAACTAACCTAAGGACATCACACACATCCATGCCCGAGGCAGGATTCGAACCTGCGACTGTAGCGGTCATGCACTTCCAGAGTAAAGCGCCAAGAACCGCACAGCCACGCCGACTGGCAATCAGTGTTCAATTGCAAAGTTTGGTAGCAGCAAAAAGTGCCATGATGTCTATTAAGCTGCAATGCTAGTTGAGCTTTGGCTCTCTACTTGTTGGTACACATCATGGCAACTGTCTTTCTGTTTCCCCCGCTACCAACTTTAGTGATCTAACAGCAGTAGCCCTATAGTACCTGAAAACGAGTTGTGTGTGCCAACTGAAAAATAATTAGTGTAATAAGTGTGTCTGAACATGAACTACTCTATTATATGCTTTCACATAACCTTGTTACTTCCATATGTAATTTATACTATTGCCACTGATTATTATTGTGCATGCATGTCTAAATCAGAATTATTGTATGGCAGACAAATTACATTCCCCTTCTTAATGTATCTCCTCAACAACAGCACAAAATTCTTCTTCCTATTCTCTCTGCACCTTTCTTTCAATTGACGTCAAAGCTTAACTCAGCATCAACAACTTATCTGACTTCTGTTGTTATCTACAGAGTATCTGAGATCAATAAAGACCAGTTCACACTAGCCATCATGTCATGTTATATCACGTTCTGTTAAACATTCTAATGCTTTTTCAAATGGCAGCATCCACACTGGCTGAACCAGAAATTGACAACACCATCAAGATTTCTCAGGAAGAAAGTTTTGAACGCTGATTCCAGCCATCTGTTGTTGATCACATGATCCCCAGGCTCATTTCCTCACAACACACAGCCACACACACATCTCTGTATTTCATTTTATTGTGGTTTTCATGCTTGATATCAGTTGTCTGTCATTAATTATTTTTATTATTTGTTATAAATTGTTTCATTTAATTATTTCTTTTGTTAAAATTTACAATTTTATGATGAATGATGAGAACCCAATTAAGCAGTGGTTCAACAATCTTAGTTGTATGGCATGAGCATTCTAAATTCTTATACATACTGGTACTGAATTTAATATTTTGCAGTGTAAAGGACTGCAATATGGCTGCAACTTGAAGTGAAAAAAGTACTGTGTATAGAATCAGATCGATTAGTAATTGGAATTTAATTGTACATTGTCAGGCATTTGTAAGGTTCATAAAGAAATGGAGTGAAACCTTCAGGCACAACAACTGTGGCCAAAAACTTTTTTGTGAAGTTAGATTAGATTAGATTCAGCTTTTGTTCCATAGACCCAACAAATGAGATGATTCTTGTGGGTGTGGAACATGTCAGAAAGTATGACATAAAAACATAAAACATTTGAATATACTACTTACTACCCTGATCGTTTGTCAGTGTTACGAAATAGGTGAATAAAATGCAGTAAAGTGTAACAGCTAATATTTACAGAATTAACACACTGTCAGAATGAAACATTGTTATGCACTATTAATAAATTTATCATACACAAGTTACCTAATCTTCACTGTTGCGGCCAAGTACTGTCAAAACTGAAATCTAACAGACATTTTTACTTAAGCTGGCTGAAAAGTCTCTGTTAAGATATTCCTCTAAGGAGTAGATGGAGTTGCCTATTAAAAAATCTTTCATACTCTGTTGAAACTGTGCTATATGTGAAACCAAGTTTTTAATGGTCACTGGCAATTTATTGAAAATGTGTGTTCCTGAATATTGGACCCCTTTTTGGACCAAGTAATTGATTTTAGATCTTTATGTAGATTATTCTTATTCCTAGTATTGAGCTATTGGTTGGAAATAGAGATGTATTACTTGCAACAAATTTCATTTAATAATGAATATACTGAGATGCAGTGGTTAGAATAGAAAGTTCCTTGTACAGGTTTCTACGTGAAGTTCTTGAATTTACACCACAAATGATTCTTATAGCATGCTTTTACACCCTAAAAACGTTTGCTCAGTTTGATGAGTTGCCCCAGAATATGATCCCATATGACATAATAGAATGAAAGTAAGAAAGGTATTCTAGTTTTTTCTATTTATATCTCCTACATCAGACATCATTCTCACTGTAAATAAGACTTGTTTAGGTGTTTAAGCAATTCTGTGGTAAGCCCTTCCCAACTGAATTTAATTTCCAGTTGTAATTCCAGAAATTTAGCACTGTCAACATCTTCAATCTGCATGTCTTCATATGTTATATACATGGTGGAAGGAAATATCTTACAGGTTCTGAACTGCATATACATACATACATACATTAGTCCTTGTTCCATAGATCATGAATACGACATTTCGTAATGATGTGGAACGTGTCACTTTAACTTAAGTTTTCTTTACACAAAATAATTAATTAATTTTTTTTACAGTTACTACTTCATATCTAAGAATGCATCTATTGAGTAGAAGGAGTTGTCATTCAGAAATTCCTTTAATTTGATTTTAAATGTTGGTTGGCTATCTCTCAGACTTTTAATACAATTTGTCAAATGACCAAAGATTTTTGTGGCAGCATAATTCACCCCTTTCTGGACCAGGAGTGACATTTGATCCAGAATAGTGAATATCATCCTTTCTTCTAGCTCTTATTTTTGAATTGGGATGGTTTATTAATGACAAATTTCATAAGTGAATGTATGTATTGCGAAGATACTGTGAATATTCGGAGTTCCTTAAATAAATGTCTGCAAGCTGATCTTGGGTGGGCTCCAGCTATCATTCTGATTAAAGCCTTTGGTGCAATGAATACTTTCTCTCTTAATGACGACATGCCCCAAAATATGATGCCATATGAATGCAGTGAATGTAAATAGGCATAGTAAGCTAATTTACCGATATGTTTATCACCAAAATATGCAACAACCCTAGTAACATAAGTAGCTGAACCTAACCGTTTCAGCAGATCATTGATGTGTTTCTTCCAATTCAATTTCTCATCAGTGCACACACCCAGAAATTTTGAGTAATCTATCTTAGCAACATACTTACATTCATAACCTATATTTATCAATGGTGTTATGCCACTTACTATGCAGAACTGTATAAACTGTATTTTCTGAAAATGGTGTGAGAGTCTATTTGCAGAGAACCTCTTAATAATTTTCTGAAAGACATTATTTGCAATTTCCTTAAGCTGATTCTTGCTTCTTGGGCGTGATTACTATACTTGTATAATCAGCAAAGAAGAACTAACTTTGCATCTTCATCAATATAGAGTGGCAAGACGTTAATATATATAGGTACTCAAGACTGAACCCTGTGGGACACCATTTTTGATACCTTCCCAGTTAGAGGATTCTGCTGGTTTTTGTAGACTATCTGTACTGTTAATTTCAACCTTATGCATTCTTCCAGTGAAGTATCAACTAAACCACTTGTACACTGTCCCATTCATACCACAATACTTGAGCTTATCTACAAGACTTTCATGATTCACACAATCAAAAGCCTTTGAGAGATCACAAAATATCCCAATGGGTGATGTTTGGTTATTCATTGCATTTAATATTTGATCAGTGAAAGCATAGATAGCATTTTCTGTTGAAAAGCGTTTCTGAAAACCAAACTGACATTTCGTTAGTACTTCATTTTTTCAAATATGCAATGCTACCCTTGAATACATTAAGTTTTCAAGCATTTTGGATAAAGGAGTCAGAAGTGAGATTAAGTGGTAATTGTTAGCATCAGTAGCATATTTCAGTCTATCTGGAAAAATACCCTGTTTCAGTGATCTACTACATATGTGTTTATGAATCCAACTTATTTGATAGGAACAAGCTTTTAGTATTGTGTTGGAAACGCCATCAGTTCCATGTATGCTTTTACTTTTGAGTGACCTTATTATTTTCCTAATTTCAGTAGGCGACTTGGGTTTAATTTCAGTTTTATCAAATTGCATGGATACTGCTTCTTCCAGATACTGCCTTGCATTTTCTAATGAACAGCTGGAACCTATTTTCTCTACAACACTTAAAAAATGATTATTAAAAATGTTTTCTATTTCTGACTTCTTGTTAACAAACTTTTCATTGTGTTTGATAGAAATACAGTCTCCCTGTACTCTCGGTTGCCCTCTTTCCATTTTCACAATATTCCAAATTGTTTTTATTTTATTATCAGATGTGCTAATTTCAGATATAATGCACATACTTCTAAACTTTTTAATAACTTTTCTTATTATAGTGCAGTAGTTTCATTGTTTTGGGATCATTACTCCTCCTAGCTATAAGATACATTTCCCTTTTCTGTTTACAAAGTATTTTTATCCCTTTAATAAGCCATGGCTTTCTACATGGTTTCTTACAATTATATATCACTGTTTTCTTAGGGAAACTATTTTCAAATATACTCATAAAGGTATCATGAAATAGGTTAAATTTTACATTAGCATTATGCTCCCTGTGCACCTCTGCCCAGTCTAGCTGTTCCAAACTTTCCCTAAAATTTTGAAGTGTTAAATCGTTAATGGAGCGCACTATTTTCGAGAACTGTTTTGCATATTGTGTGGAGCTATATCATATACTCTAACTAGCTGTGCATCATGATCAGACAGACCATTATTAACAGCAAAAGTTTTTATTTGATTAAATTTATGTTGGTCTATGAAAACGTTATCTATCAGTGTGCTGCTTTCCTGTACCATCCGAGTAGTGGGTATTCTAAAAGTTTAATGACAGTGACTTAGCTTTAAACCAGTCATGTGTGTCACTGTCAGTGAAAATTTGATCAGCAGCTATTTCTAAATCTGTACTTGACTTGCTACTTATTGCAATGTTTGTATCATCTGCAAACAAAACAAACTTAGCACGTGGCAATGTAACAAATGACAGGTCATTAATGTACAGGAGAAAAAGCATTGGACCCAAGATGGAACCTTGAGGAACACCACGTGTAAGTAATTCACAGCCAGATGAAGACTGACTGCTTACAGCACACCTCTTTTCCTGTTATATAGATAAGACTCAAACCATTTTGCTACATTGCCGGTGACACCATAATATTGTAATTTACGTAAGAGACTGCAGTGGTTCACACAGTCATAGGCTTTTGACAGGTCACAGATAATGCCAGTAGTCTCTAATTTATTATCTTATATCACTGTAAGTGTAGATAGCTTCCTCTATATCAGAACCCTTAAGAAGTCCAAACTGTGACTTGGCCAAAATGTTATTTGCAGTCAGATGCTTAAGGAGACACTTGAACACAACTGTTCCAAATACTTTTGAGAAAGCCAGCAAAAGTGAAATTGGTCGATAGTTTGATGGTATCTCTCAATCCCCCTTCTTGTGAAGAGGCTTAAACTGAGCATATTTTAGCCAGTCTAGAAAAATTCCACTGATAAGAAATTTATTACATAAATAACTTAAGACAGAACTCAACTCACATGAGCACTCTTGATAAACTTTGTTGATATATTATCATACCCACAGGAATAGTTAGGTTTTAAGGATTTTATGATGGATGCTACTTCTTTGGGAGATGTGAGTGTCATTTCCATTTTACTGAAGTTATTTTTAATGACTGGTCTCAGATACTCCATTGCACTGTTCACCTGTTAACCCCAAGCTGTTAGTAACAGAAATGAATTCCTTGTTTAAGGGGTTACAGCACTACATGCATTTGTTACCAAAGTCTCATTTATTTTTAGAGCTATCTTGTCCTCTTTCTTTTTGGCCCCAACTGTCTCTGTCTTCACTGAACCCCATAGAGTTTTTATTGTGTTGCCTGATGTAATTATCTTTTCCTCATAATAAAGCTACATCGATTTTTTGATTACTTGGTTCAATATTTTGCTGTGTTCTTTGTAACACATTACAATTCTAACACCAGAGCTGTTCCTAGATGGTAGATTTTTGTTCTGCATGATATCTTTATTCCTTGTGCAATCCACAGTTTATTTTTTGACTTCTGTGTAATTTATATTACCTTTAGGGGAGAACAATTTTCAAAAGTGGAGGTAACTTTATTAAATAAGTGCTCTGTATTTTCCATTTGACTCAGAAGTATTGTAAACATCTATGCAGTTCATGTCGTTGAGCAATTCCCTGAATTTCTCAATTTTTGGCTTATTTATTGCTCTTCTGTACTCAGATTTGATAGATTTTTCATACTCACAAGTTTCAAAATTTAACAGAAAATGCTGCATGTCATGTTCAGATAGCCCATTTACTATTGGTTTTGTGATATGACTTTTTTTCCTAGGTTTGTCTACAAAGACATTATCAAGAGCAGTCTCAGAGGATTTACACATCCTAGTAGGAAACTTCACAGTAGGAACTAAATTGAATCATAGTGTTACTGACTGCAATAATTGTTCACTGGCAGAGGTTTTCAATAAATCCACATTAAAATCACACCAAGTATACATCAAGTAATGTTTTAGGGTTCTTTGTTTGAGTATATGTTTGTGGCAGTAGCTCTCTGAATTGTGTATGAAACAGTTTTTCAAGCATCAGTGCTCAATATTTATGTAGTTTCGCCAGCTAATTCTAGGATAAATAAAGTTCTTGAATCATTAAAAACCAAACACAAGATTTAAAGGAAATCTATAAATCTTGAAGGGAAACTTAATGAGGGAGGTATGACTGTTGCACAGAAATTTCCCCTGAACTAGCAACTAAACTTAAACAAACCAGTTTTTTCATGGGATGTGATGGTGGCTCATAACAGCACATTCTTTAAGTAATTCTACATCCAATTTGACATAACAAATGAAGAAACTAGTACTCTGACTTTGTAGAATACTTATAAATTGCAAATTCCTATTCCTTGAGCTCCCTGTATAGTGTGTCAAATTTTCCTTCTGAACCGTGTAATGACAGTTTTTGGACTCACACTCTCTTCCTTCTCTAATATACAAGCTAATCCTGCAAGATACAGACCATTTGCATGCAATGTCATTTTTATAAAAAAAAGTGGACCCAGCATCCACATAAACAGGGTGGTCCATTGATCGTGACCAGGCCAAATACCTCACGAAATAAGCGTCAAACGAAAAAACTACAAAGAACGAAACTTGTCTAGCTTGAAGGGGGAAACCAGATGGCGCTATGGTTGGTCCACTAGATGGCGCTGCCATAGGTCAAAATGTTATCAACTGGGTTTTTTAAAATAGGGCCCCCCATTTTTTATTACATATTCGTGTAGTACATAAAGAAATATGAATGTTTTAGTTGGGGCACTTTTTTCCTTTTGTGACAGATGGCGCTGTAATAGTCACAAACATATGGCTCACAACCAGCTGGCAACAGTTAGGTTTTTTAAAAATTGATATACAGAACGTAGGTACGTTTAAACATTTTATTCCGGCTGTTCCAATGTGATACATGTACCTTTGTGAACTTATCCTTTCTGAAAACGCATGAAAATATACAGTACAATCACCAACAAACTTTACATATTCACATACACCTTTGCTTTTAACGCAAATAAATACAGATTCGTTTACAGATATTTTCCTCCTGTTACGAGTATACAATGACAAAGACGAAGGAGAAACATATGCTGATTTACCAAAATCCTTATTAGCCAATTCAGAAATATGATACGTGCGAAAAGCAATAATGTCTCTGTCAACAAAACTTTCAAGTCCAGGCACATTTGGTACTCCTGTACCACCACGTACAACAGCTACAGTAAACCATCCGTTACCATGGCCAAACGTATCGTTTATATCTAAACTAAAATTAAGTCTGCAATTGACGAAAACAGCAAGACCATCGATCAGAGCTTGTGCAGCGACAGACTTAACTGGAATACGATTCTTCTTGTCTCCAGATGTTGTAGCAAATTCGATGTTCTCGATGGTCTTGTAGACTGTTTGTTTAGAAATATGATACGTGCGAAAACTGATACGTTTGGCCATGGTAACGGATGTTTTACTGTAGCTGTTGTACGTGGTGGTACAGGAGTACCAAATGTGCCTGGACTTGAAAGTTTTGTTGACAGAGACATTATTGCTTTTCGCACGTATCATATTTCTGAATTGGCTAATAAGGATTTTGGTAAATCAGCATATGTTTCTCCTTCGTCTTTGTCATTGTATACTCGTAACAGGAGGAAAATATCTGTAAACGAATCTGTATTTATTTGGGTTAAAGGCAAAGGTGTATGTGAATATGTAAATTTTGTTGGTGACTGTACTGTATATTTTCATAAATAAAGTTTTTGTTTGCTCCGCCAGCAGGCAGAAATATTCCAAGTCCGAATCAAGGTCACGCGTGTTCGGACATGTATATAAGCGAGCGAGTGCCGCGCAGCGGCTCTGTCGCGCTGCTGCTGCTGCACAGGCAACTGCATTGAACGCTGCCAAGATGCCGTACAGAAGATATCGCCACCGTTCTAAACAAACAGTCTAGAAGACCATCGAGAACATCGAATTTGCTACAACAGCTGGAGACAAGAAGAATCGTATTCCAGTTAAGTCTGTCGCTGCACAAGCTCTGATCGATGGTCCTGCTGTTTTCGGCATGGTAACAGGGTGATTACCTGTATACACCACATGAATGCAATAAATGCTCAAAATGATGTCCGTCAACCTCAATGCATTTGGCAATACGTGTAACGACATTCCTCTCAACAGCGAGTAGTTTGCCTTCCGTAATGTTCGCATATGCATTGACAATGCGCTGACACATTTTGTCAGGCGTTTTCGGTGGATCACGATAGCAAATATCTTTCAATTTTCCCCCCAGGAAGAAATCCGGCGAACTTACGGGCCATGGTATGGTGCTACAATGACCAATCCACCTGTCATGAAATATGCTATTCAATACAGCTTTAACCGCACGCGAGCTATGTACCGGACGTCCATAATGTTGGAAGTACACGGCCATTCTGTCATGCAGTGAAACATCTTGTAGTAACATCGGTAGAACATTATGCAGGAAATCAGCATACATTGCACCATTTAGATTGCCATGGATAAGATGAGGGCCAATTATCCTTCCTCCCATGATGCCACACCATACATTAACCCACCAAAGTCGCTGATGTCCCACTTGTCGCATCCATAGTGGATTTTCCGTTGCCCGATAGTTCATATTACGCCGGTTTACTTTACCGCTGTTGGTGAATGACGCTTCACCGCTAAATAGAACGCGTGCAAAAAAATCTGTCATCGTCCCGTAATTTCGCTTGTGCCCAGTGGCAGAACTGTATACAACGTTCAAAGTCGTCGCCATGCAATTCCTGGTGCATAGAAATATAGTACGGGAGCAATCGATGTTGATGTAGCATTCTCAACACCGACGTTTTTGAGATTCCCGATTCTCGCGCAATTTGTCTGCTACTGATGTGCGGATTAGCCGCGACAGCAGCTAAAACACCTACTTGAGCATCATCATTTGTTGCAGGTCGTAGTCGACGTTTCACATGCGCCTGAACACTTCCTGTTTCCTTAAACAACGTATCTATTCGGCGAACGGTCCAGACACTTGGATGATGTCGTCCAGGATACCGTGCAGCATACATAGCAAACGCCCGTTGGGCATTTTGATCACAATAGCCATACATCAACACGATATCAACCTTTTCCGCAATTGGTAAACCATCAATTTTAACATAGGTAATGTATGACGAAGGAAGTACCGTCCGCACTGGCGGAATTTTACGTGATACCACGTACTTATGCGTTTGTGACTATTACAGTGCCATCTATAACAAGGCGAAAAAAGTGGTCCAACTATAACTTTCATATTTCTTTACATACTATATAAATATGAAATAAAAATTGGAGTTCCTATTTAAAAAACGCTGTTGATATCTGTTTGACCTATGGCAGCGCAATGTAGTGGGCCAATGATAGCGCCATTCGGTCTCCCCCTTCAAGCTAGACAGGTTTCGTTCTTTGTCGTTTTATCGTTTGATGCTTATTTCGTGAGATATTTGGCATGGTCGCTATCAATGGACCACCCTGTATAAGCTACTGCATTGTGTATGTGCACTTCAAGTGTAAAAACAATTGAAAATCATCTTGCAAAGATCGCAGTTCCCATGAAAAGACAGTTGAGGACAGCCATGGAATTTGAGATCACGTAATGTGAAAACACCAAGACATAAGGGTGCTATGATGGCCAGTGTGAACTGGCATCTCAACTTCAAATATACACTCCTGGAAATTGAAATAAGAACACCGTGAATTCATTGTCCCAGGAAGGGGAAACTTTATTGACACATTCCTGGGGTCAGATACATCACATGATCACACTGACAGAACCACAGGCACATAGACACAGGCAACAGAGCATGCACAATGTCGGCACTAGTACAGTGTATATCCACCTTTCGCAGCAATGCAGGCTGCTATTCTCCCATGGAGACGATCGTAGAGATGCTGGATGTAGTCCTGTGGAACGGCTTGCCATGCCATTTCCACCTGGCGCCTCAGTTGGACCAGCGTTCGTGCTGGACGTGCAGACCGCGTGAGACGACGCTTCATCCAGTTCCAAACATGCACAATGGGGGACAGATCCGGAGATCTTGCTGGCCAGGGTAGTTGACTTACACCTTCTAGAGCACGTTGGGTGGCACGGGATACATGCGGACGAGCATTGTCCTGTTGGAACAGCAAGTTCTCTTGCCGGTCTAGGAATGGTAGAACGATGGGTTCGATGACGGTTTGGATGTACCGTGCACTATTCAGTGTCCCCTCGACGATCACCAGAGGTGTACGGCCAGTGTAGGAGATCGCTCCCCACACCATGATGCCGGGTGTTGGCCCTGTGTGCCTCGGTCGTATGCAGTCCTGATTGTGGCGCTCACCTGCACGACGCCAAACACGCATACGACCATCATTGGCACCAAGGCAGAAGCGACTCTCATCGCTGAAGACGACACGTCTCCATTCGTCCCTCCATTCACGCCTGTCGCGACACCACTGGAGGCGGGCTGCACGATGTTGGGGCGTGAGCGGAAGACGGCCTAACGGTGTGCGGGACCGTAGCCCAGCTTCATGGAGACGGTTGCGAATGGTCCTCGCCGATACCCCAGGAGCAATAGTGTCCCTAATTTGCTGGGAAGTGGCGGTGCGGTCCCCTACGGCACTGCGTAGGATCCTACGGTCTTGGCGTGCATCCATGCGTTGCTGCGGTCCGGTCCCAGGTCGACGGGCACGTGCACCTTCCGCCGACCACTGGCGACAACATCGATGTACTGTGGAGACCTCACGCCCCACGTGTTGAGCAATTCGGCGGTACGTCCACCCGGCCTCCCGCATGCCCACTATACGCCCTCGCTCAAAGTCCGTCAACTGCACATACAGTTCACGTCCACGCTGTCGCGGCATGCTACCAGTGTTAAAGACTGCGATGGAGCTCCGTATGCCACGGCAAACTGGCTGACACTGACGGCGGCGGTGCACAAATGCTGCGCAGCTAGCGCCATTCGACGGCCAACACCGCGGTTCCTGGTGTGTCCGCTGTGCCGTGCGTGTGATGATTGCTTGTACAGCCCTCTCGCAGTGTCCGGAGCAAGTATGGTGGGTCTGACACACCGGTGTCAATGTGTTCTGTTTTTCTATTTCCAGGAGTGTATATTTAAAAAAAATTGTTTAATCTTGATAGTGATTACGAAAACTTGAACACTTTTAAAGCTTTAGACTTTGCAGCATCTCAAAATTTAATTTGTGGTAATATAACAATAGTAAACCCACATGCATCTGTAAACTGGGGATTGTAAGTTTGGCAAATTTAAAGAGGAAAATGAGTAGGTTAAAGTTAGATACATTGGAAATTAGTGAAGTTTGGTGGCAGGAGGAACAGGACTTCTGATCAGCTGACTATGTGAGTACAAATAGAAAATCAAATAGGGGTAATGAACGAGCAGGTTTAATAATGAATAAAAAATAGGAACATGGATAAGCTACTGTAAACTGCATAGTGAATGCATTAGTGCAGTCAAGATAGACACAAAGCCCACACCTACCACAGCACTGCAAGTTAATATGCTAACTAGCCCCACAGATGAAAAGATTGAAGCCATGTATGATGACATAAAAGAAAGTATTCATATAGTTAAGATAGACGAAAATTTAATAGTCATGGGGGAGTAGAATTTGATAGAAGGAAAAGAAAGGGAAGGAAAAGTAGTCGGTGAACATGGACTGGGGATAAGGAATGAGAGAATAGAGATCCTGGTAGATCTTCGCACAGAGTATAGCTTAATCATCACTAACACTTGGTTTAATAATCATCAAAGATATTATATTGGTAAGACAAAGGTTTAGGAACCAGGTTTTAAATTGTAAGACATTTCCAGCGGCAGATGTGGAATCTGACCACAACTGACTGGTTATGAACTGTAGATTAAAACCGAAGAAACTGCAAAACGGCATGAATTTAAAGAGATGGGACCTGGCGGTTGTTAAGAGTTGTGTTTTATGAGTAGGCTGGACACTAACTGCTCTGAATAGTTTTTAGGAAGTGTATTTAGTATGGCACCACAAGATATCCCTGCATCCAATTCTAAGGCCATGTATCTACTAGTCTATAGCTGGCATGTCAACTGTCAGGAAACTAGGAGTAATTTGTGTCACTGTTTTTATTTCTTTTGTTTAATAATGCTCCACATTGTTTTTACATTAGTTTAGATGTTTTAAATTATAGGATACTGTGTCACCAGGTGTTAAGCAGTCTTTCACCTTGATTCTGTTAAAACCTCTCATTATCCATCTGGGGAGAAAACAAAAACGACTCCAATTTATTATCTCTCATATCAGAACAGAAGCCCTCCATCAGAAAATATTATCCTCAATGGAATCATCTCCACCAACTATTTCATACCCCTTATATCTTAAAAGTAGATTCATAACCTTCAAAATGGAATTCACATGCCTCATAAATAAACCTGGGATTTTTAGATGCATAAAACTGCATAAGAATTCAAATACTTTCTTTAGCAGTTTCCTACATCGTCACTACATGGGGCATTGAAGCTACAGTGTTTATCTGTAATAATTTTCGGGCTGTAAGCAATCTTTAGACGCAATGCCAGATGATACTCCAGCTGTAGGAAAGGCTAAAAAACTATCACATCAACGAGGATTATAAGACAGACATTGTGTCATACAAGGATACACATTCCTGACAACATGCATGAGGAAACTGAAGTTTAAATGTTAGGAGATAGAAGCGCAATGCAATATTGTAATAGTCATGAAAGATGCACTTGAAGGTATTGGTAAACAGAAAATTGAGCAAAACTTAGATAAAAAGCCGGATGTGAAGGATGTGACAGTAAACGAGATTATTATTAGCACTCAAAAGAGAATTAAGCTTCTCTTGTGTATCTTCATGGAAAACGCTACTTTTCCATGTATTTTTATTTACTGAGTGAAGCATATGCAGTCTCATACAAAAAAACTTTGAAATGTTGTTTCTGAATGAGTGACTGATGCAGATCAGCATATTTAGTGAATGTTTCACTAGGTTTCTCTCTTTTGCAAGATTCGTGATTTAACACATTGGAAGCTGTGAAGCCATCAGCAGACATAAAAGAGGCTCATGCCTGGTGATATGTACCTGCCAGCAGCCATGCACTCTGAACTGTTTAGTACAGCATACCTTTTGAAGGTGTGTAAAGTTGCCAAAAATGAAGTTCAAAATGTTGAACAAGATACTACACCCTACTCCCTGCACACTGCCATCAACTCAATTACAAAAAGAAGGAAGGTTAGTGTTTAACATTCCATAGCCAATGAGGCCATAAGAGATGGAGAACAAGGTCATATTTTTGTCAAGGATCGGGAAGAATATCACCATGGCCTTTCAAAGGAACCATCCTGACATTTTCCTGGAGTGATTTAGGGAAATCATTGAAAACCTAAACCTGGCCATGAATTTGAGCCATCATCCTCTCGCATGGAGTCCAGTGCACTAACCACTGAGCCACCTTGCTCATTTCAGTCAAGAAAGACAATTTCAAGCACAGCGCTACACTATACATGGTGTCCCAGGAGGAATACTAAATATTCATTAATACGCCAGAATGATCATTTGAAGCAAAACGCCTAGTAAAAAAGGGCTCTAAACTGTGTACCTTAACAGCTATAAGCACTTGTTCAGTAGAAGAGATGTGTTTCACAGTAGTGAAAATGAACATGTGCTCATAGCTCTTAAGGTATGCATTTTATAGTCCTTGTTTACTAAACTTTTTTTGGTCCGAATGATCGTTTCTGTCATATCCCTGAATATTTAACATTCCTCCTTGGGCACCCAGAATACTGTATTAACAAGAGAATGGTCCATTCCGACATGCTGAAACCTACCCTGACATTTTTCACACATGAAGAATACACCGAAAGAAATGCATTTTCAAAATTTTAACTGCTAAGACAAGCTGCAAGTATTTAAAAAAAAATGTTTTCGCTGCAAGAAGAACCGCTTATAGTGGCAGTTTGTACAGCCCTACCTGCCTAGCATGTGAATCGTTGAATAAGCAGATGTAGAGTGCAGACAAGCTAATTTTAAGCACTAAAACCATGCCAGAAAGGTCTCAAATCATTAATTTTTTGAATAACTTGAAGTTTATATCATCAGATAAACTGCTATAGATGTATTTACTTTTTAAAATGTGCTGCTTTTTTTACTTTTTACATTGCATTATCACAACAACGACAAAGATATCATTTACTGTACATTTGTGCTTCTACCTGGATTGGTAATTTCTTTTATAATGCAGTTCACGAACATTGTTACTTCTTTTCGACAATAGTCAGTAAATGTCTGATAATGCCCTTGTAAGCTGAAACCTAATTAATTCAATAAATTAATACTGTAGAACAAAAGCAAACTATTGCTTCTCTTCTCCTTCTCCTTCTTCTTCTTCTTATGTAGTGGTCAATCCAAGGATTGGTTTGCAACAGCTACAATGGCAGCTTGTCTCCATTCTGTGCGCCTTTCAGCTTTTCTCTTCATTTCTTTATAGGTGTTATGTCCCACATGTTTCACGATTTGACCCATTATTATCATTTGTTCTAGTAAGCACTGATGCAGGGTTCAGTTACGCAATCAGTGGAGCTGAACAGTTGGCACCAATAAACTCCTTAGAAACCTCTGAAACTGAACTTTATATCGAGACAAAATTTTTATGAGTGTCAGACAGGTTATTGAAAATATGTGTTCCTAAATAATTAACACCTTTCTGGCCAATGTTAAGTCATTTTAAATCTTTATGAAGAGTATTATTTCTAGTATTAATTCTTGGAACTCAGATGTTGTTCTGAAAAAGAGATATATTTATGCCAAAATTCACTTAGGACTAAATATATTGGTAAGTAGTAGTTAATATCCCCAATTCACAGAACTGATCTCTGCAGGTGTTCTTGAGTTCAAATCATGGAGTATTTGCATTACATGCTTTTCCCTCTATAAGTTTAGCTTTGTTGATGAGTTAATCCTGTATGACAGTATGGAATGAAAGTATGTAACATATGCTAGCTTTTTGATTTTATATCACTTACATGTGACAGCATCGACATTGCAAATAAAGATTTGTTTAGGCACTTTAGCAGTTTTGTCATTTGGCCCTCACAATTGACTTCACCGTCAATTTTAATACTAGACATTTAACTCCTCTTTTACCTGCCAATTATCATATTTTAGATGTATGCTGGGAAGGAATCTATTACAAGTTTTGAACTGTAAACATTGTATCTTTTCAGAGTTTTGTGACAAAGAATTGGCTAGGTGTCAATTATTAATGATAATGAAACTTACATTAAGCAGTAAGTAAAAAACTATACTTTGAGAGGGTACAAGATTTTGTGCTATGTTATTGGCTAGGATTTCAAAAAAGGAAGCCATCTGATTAATAGGAAAAATCCCATAGCAGCTTGATATATATAGGAACAAGCACACATACTTGTGCATTTTGCTAAAGCTGAGTAGAAAGGTCATTTTGAGAGTTAGAACTTTCTTTAAAATGTCAATATGTATCTTAAATATTTTTTGGCATTTTATTTAATTTGGCTGAATGTCATATCCTGAATTGGATGTCAGTCTAACACAAAGACACATGCTAATCTCTTGTCAGATGTATAGTCAACATGTAATAAAGTCCATTTGTAAGTCCATGTTATCGGAATAATGATTTAGTAGACACTGGTATTGATTCATGGTTCAAGAAGATTTCATCTAGTCAGGAGTTCGATGATTGCTATAAGTCAGATGTGTAGTTTATTAGTAACGAACATATCAGCTGAATTCTCACAACTTCATTTGATGTCTATTGTAATGTTTGATCATCTGGAGACAAAATTGACAACTAAAATCTTACTGATGAAGGGTCATTAAAATACACAAGAAACAGTCAGGGCCCTAAGATGGAACCTTGTGGGACACCATATGTAATAAGTTCCCAGTTTGATGATGACTGATGGATAAATACAGGACTTTTCCCTCTTGATAATCTTTGTTTCCTGTTAGAGCGATACAGTTTCATCAATTTTGTGACATTTCCTATTATACCATAATAGACTATCATAATTTAAAGGATATTGTGATTTGTACAGTCAAATGTCTTTGACAGATCTTACACTATACCAGTAGTTTGTACTTTATTTCCTGACAAATTAAGAATGCTCTTGCTGTGTGTATAAATAGCTTCTCAATATCTAAACCCTTAGAAATCCAGACTTTGACTTTGATAGTATATTTTTTGCAGCTTGATGGTTGTGAAGCCACTTGTATGTTATATTTTCTAAAATTTTGAAGAATGCTGACAAAAGTGAAACTGACAGAAGTTTCATGGTATTATGTTATCTTCTTTCTTATGCATATTTTTATTTGAGCATTTTACTGACAATTGGGAAATGTTCCAGTGATAAATAAACAACTCAGTATGTTACTAAATTCAAAAGACCACTTACTAATTATCTTTGTTGGTATTTTATAATAGCCACTAGAACTTTTTATTTTGAAGATCTTATGGCAAATATTACTTTTCCTGGTGTACTAAGGGTTATACTTGCGTTACTGAAGTTACAGGGGTGTGTTGAAAAGTAATACCTACGAATGTTTTGCTATGTTCTCAATATCAGTTGAGGTATTACATGTTAAGCATATTACTCAGTCGCCTTTCCCACTTCACTGCCTCAAGTTGCAGCCCTCTGCTGCTAGAGGGCTCTGAATTGTAGTGTGTAGTGTGACAGTGTTTGGCATAACTCTGTTGGTATGTGATAGACCCTCAGAAAACTGAAAGCACTAATTCTAAGGGTTCATCCACACATGGCACAACCTCTTCTTCAGCATGGCATTGCCAAACCACACACAAATGCTGCAAAATCTACAACAAACTGATGTCTTGGATTCACTGTCAACAGTCATCTTCCATACAGTCCTGACTTGGCCCTATTTGATTTTAAACTGCTTCCAAAATTTAAAGAACACCTTCGAAGCCTTCACTTTGATAGTGATGAAGCAGAGGTGAGGTTGTGGCTCCACCAACAAAGTCAAACATTGTACAGTGATGCCATCAACAAACTTGTCTCTCATTGGGAGAAATGTGTTCATAGCCAAGGTTATTATGTTGAGAAATAAGTATGTAGGCATGAAGAATAAAGATCTAGAATTTTAATATAGATTAGTAGTAGTAGTAGTTTTATTCATCCATAGATCTCTTTTTACAAGGATATGTTGTTGTTGTTGTTGTCTTCAGTCCTGAGACTGGTTTGATGCAGCTCTCCATGCTACTCTATCCTGTGCAAGCTGCTTGATCTCCCAGTACCTACTGCAACCTACATCCTTCTGAATCTGCTTAGTGTACTCATCTCTCGGTCTCCCTCTACGATTTTTACCCTCCACGCTGCCCTCCAATGCTAAATTTGTGATCCCTTGATGCCTCAAAACATGTCCTACCAACCGATCCCTTCTTCTAGTCAAGTTGTGCCACAAACTTCTCTTCTCCCCAATCCTATTCAATACCTCCTCATTAGTTACGTGATCTATCCACCTTATCTTCAGTATTCTTCTGTAGCACCACATTTCGAAAGCTTCTATTCTCTTCTTGTCCAAACTAGTTATCGTCCATGTTTCACTTCCATACATGGCTACACTCCAAACAAATACTTTCAGAAACGACTTCCTGATACATAAATCTATATTCGATGTTAACAAATTTCTCTTCTTCAGAAACGCTTTCCTTGCCATTGCCAGTCTACATTTTATATCCTCTCTACTTCGACCATCATCAGTTATTTTACTTCCTAAATAGCAAAACTCCTTTACTACTTTAAGTGTCTCATTTCCTAATCTAATTCCCTCAGCATCACCCGATTTAATTTGACTACATTCCATTATCCTCGTTTTGCTTTTGTTAATGTTCATCTTATATCCTCCTTTCAAGACACTGTCCATTCCGTTCAACTGCTCTTCCAAGACCTTTGCCGTCTCTGACAGAATTACAATGTCATCGGCGAACCTCAAAGTTTTTACTTCGTCTCCCTGAATTTTAATACCTACTCCAAATTTTTCTTTTGTTTCCTTTACTGCTTGCTCAATATACAGATTGAATAACATCGGGGAGAGGCTACAACCCTGTCTCACTCCTTTCCCAACCACTGCTTCCCTTTCATGCCCCTCGACTCTTATTACTGCCATCTGGTTTCTGTACAAATTATAAATAGCCTTTCGCTCCCTGTATTTTACCCCTGCCACCTTTAGAATTTGAAAAAGAGTATTCCAGTCAACATTGTCAAAAGCTTTCTCCAAGTCTACAAATGCTAGAAACGTAGGTTTGCCTTTTCTTAATCTTTCTTCTAAGATAAGTCGTAAGGTCAGTATTGCCTCACGTGTTCCAACATTTCGACGGAATCCAAACTGATCCTCCCCGAGGTCTGCATCTACCAGTTTTTCCATTCGTCTGTAAAGAATTCGCGTTAGTATTTTGCAGCCGTGGCTTATTAAACTGATAGTTCGGTAATTTTCACATCTGTCAGCACCTGCTTTCTTTGGGATTGGAATTATTATATTCTTCTTGAAGTCTGAGGGTATTTCGCCTGTCTCATACATCTTGCTCACCAGCTGGTAGAGTTTTGTCATGACTGGCTCTCCCAAGGCCGTCAGTAGTTCTAATGGAATGTTGTCTACTCCGGGGGCCTTGTTTCGACTCAGGTCTTTCAGTGCTCTGTCAAACTCTTCACGCAGTATCGTATCTCCCATTTCGTCTTCATCTACATCCTCTTCTATTTCCATAATATTGTCCTCAAGTACATCGCCCTTGTATAAACCTTCTATATAGTCCTTCCACCTTTCTGCCTTCCCTTCTTTGCTTAGAACTGGGCTGCCATCTGAGCTCTTGATATTCATACATGTGGTTCTCTTCTCTCCAAAGGTCTCTTTAATTTTCCTGTAGGCAGTATCTATCTTACCCCTAGTGAGATAAGCTTCTACATCCTTACATTTGTCCTCTAGCCATCCCTGTTTAGCCATTTTGCACTTCCTGTCGATCTCATTTTTGAGACGTTTGTATTCCTTTTTGCCTGCTTCATTTACTGCATTTTTATATTTTCTCCTTTCATCAATTAAATTCAATATTTCTTCTGTTACCCAAGGATTTCTAGCAGCCCTCGTCTTTGTACCTACTTTATCCTCTGCTGCCTTCACTACTACATCCCTCAGAGCTACCCATTCTTCTTCTACTGTATTTCTTTCCCCTATTCCTGTCAATTGTTCCCTTATGCTCTCCCTGAAACTCTGTACAACCTCTGGTTCTTTCAGTTTATCCAGGTCCCATCTCCTTAATTTCCCACATTTTTGCAGTTTCTTCAGTTTTAATCTACAGGTCATAACCAATAGATTGTGGTCAGAGTCCACATCTGCCCCTGGAAATGTCTTACAACTTAAAACCTGGTTCCTAAATCTCTGTCTTACCATTATATAATCTATCTGATACCTTTTAGTATCTCCAGGGTTCTTCCACGTATACAACCTTCTTTCATGATTCTTAAACCAAGTGTTAGCTATGATTAAGTTGTGCTCTGTGCAAAATTCTACTAGGCGGCTTCCTCTTTCATTTCTTAGCCCCAATCCATATTCACCTACTATGTTTCCTTCTCTCCCTTTTCCTACACTCGAATTCCAGTCACCCATTACTATTAAATTTTCATCTCCCTTCACTATCTGAATAATTTCTTTTATTTCATCGTACATTTCTTCAATTTCTTCATCATCTGCAGAGCTAGTTGGCATATAAACTTGTACTACTGTAGTAGGTGTGGGCTTCGTATCTATCTTGGCCACAATAATGCGTTCACTATGCTGTTTGTAGTAGCTTACCCGCATTCCTATTTTCCTATTCATTATTAAACCTACTCCTGCATTACCCCTATTTGATTTTGTGTTTATAACCCTGTAGTCACCTGACCAGAAGTCTTGTTCCTCCTGCCACCGAACTTCACTAATTCCCACTATATCTAACTTTAACCTATCCATTTCCCTTTTTAAATTTTCTAACCTACCTGCCCGATTAAGGGATCTGACATTCCACGCTCCGATCCGTAGAACGCCAGTTTTCTTTCTCCTGATAACGACATCCTCCTGAGTAGTCCCCGCCCGGAGATCCGAATGGGGGACTATTTTACCTCCGGAATATTTTACCCAAGAGGATGCCATCATCATTTAATCATACAGTAAAGCTGCATGTCCTCGGGAAAAATTACGGCTGTAGTTTCCCCTTGCTTTCAGCCGTTCGCAGTACCACCACAGCAAGGCCGTTTTGGTTAATGTTGCAAGGCCAGATCAGTCAATCATCCAGACTGTTGCCCCTGCAACTACTGAAAAGGCTGCTGCCCCTCTTCAGGAACCACACGTTTGTCTGGCCTCTCAACAGATACCCCTCCGTTGTGGTTGCACCTACGGTACGGCCATCTGTATCGCTGAGGCACGCAAGCCTCCCCACCAACGGCAAGGTCCATGGTTCATGGGGGGGGACAAGGATATAGGACATGTCAAAGTATTTACAAGCTTAGATCAATTTACAATAAGCTAATTCATATACACATATATTTACAGACTTCTAGTTAGAGACAATCATTAGATTTTACTCCTGGTATACAATAATTTATTTACAAATAACTCATTAAATAATGTAATGCCACACTATTCACTCATATTTCACTATCAGTCACTGCACACACTATACACACATTGTTTCATAACACTTCACTCACTACATACACACACACACACACACACACACACACACACACACACACACACACACACACACACACACACACACACACACACACAGGTGATCCTTGGGCTATTTTCTGTACTGCAAGTTCCATTTGCTATCCTGAAAAACTGAGTCAGCATCCCTTCATAATGAGTGAGATGTTGAGCTCAGAAAGAGGAAGAGGTGTTAGTATTGTGCTATGCATAGCTTGAGGGGAGAGTGTCTCTAGAAGGGAAAAAAGAAGAAAAATAATAAAGTGAAGGTGTTATGTGGAATATTGGATGTTTTATAATCATCATTATTATTATTATTTGTTTGTATAAAATTTTTTTATCAAACCCCTACTCTGCTTTATCTAAGTAATCCTTCAATGTATAAAATGTATTGCATAACAGGTACTTTTTAGCTGCCTTCTTAAATAAGTGTATTTTTGAAATTTCTTTAATCTCTTTTGGTAATTTATTGTACAGTTTTATTCCTTGGTAGAAAATTCTGTTTTGAGTTTTATGTTTATTTTTTTCTTGGTAAATGTAAGTTGAGTCTATCTCTTGTTGCATGGTCATGGACAGAGCTGTTTGTGCAGTAATTGCCAATGTTACTTTTGATGTGTACAACTGACTGGTAAATGTGTTCACATGGAGCAGTTAAAATTCCCAGTTTTACAATGAGCTCGACTACTATTTCTGGTTATTATTCTTATGGCTCTTTTCTGGAGTTTGAAAATTGTGTTCATATTTTGTGGATTTGTTCCCCAAATTGAGTGTACATATGAATAATATGTAACTAAAAGACACTGCATGTTACACACATATGATAGAATTCTAAGGGCATAACATGCTGATGACATTCTGTTTGCAAGTACCTTTGTGTGTTCGCACCACTTCAGCTGAGAGTCAATATTCATTCCTAGAAATTTTGCATTTGTTACACAGTCTATAGAGGTGCCATCTACATTTAATTTAACATTGTCATTTTTCCTCTTCAAACTGAAGTTCATGGCATTAGTTTTCTTTATGTTTAATGTCAATTTGTTGCTTATTGACCAATCGTAAACTTCCTTGAGAGTTTCATTTGCTTTCTCGGTAAGGAGTTCTCTTGTTCTCTCAGTGACTATAATATTGCTGTCATCAGCGAAGAGAATTTTCTCACCATGAGTAACACTACTGGGAAAGTCATTGATGTATATCAGGAATAGTATTGGTCCTAATATGCTACCTTGTGGAACCCCTATATTAATATGTTTTGGTTCTGATAAGTATTTTACTAAATGTTTAGATCTATTTGAAGTATGTGTTATCTCTACTCTTTGTACCCTATCTGTTAGGTATGATCGAAACCAGTCATTAGCTACCCCTCTTATTCCTAATGCTTCTAATTTATTTAATAGAATCTTGTGGTCGACTGTATCAAAAGCCTTAGAAAGATCCAAAAATATGCCTGTGACACACTCATCTTTATCAAGAGCATTAAGTACAACTTTTGTGAATTCTACTATGGCTGACTCCGTATTTTTGCCACTTCGAAAACCAAACTGTGATTTGCTTAAAAGATTGTATTTATTCAGATAATTCATTAATCTGTCTTTCATAATTGCTTCTATTATTTTTGAGAATGCTGACAGCAGGGAAATGGGCCGGTAATTTTCTATGTCTTCTGCATTACCTTTCTTAAGCAAAGGTACAACTCTTGCCTGTTTTAGCTGCTCTGGAAATGTCCCTGATGTGAAGGATTCATTTATTATATTTGTTAATGGGCCTTGTATAATCCCTATGCATTGTTTCAGTACACACATTGGTACATCATCTAAGCCTTCTGACTTTTTATTTTTTAGCTTTTGAACAGTTTTATTGACTTCATTCTCTGTGGTTGGAAGTAACATCATTGTATCTAGTGCAACAATTTTTGCAGGTGTTATATTTGTTTTGGGGAATTTTTGCTGTAACTTCTCTGCAATACTTGAAAAATGCTCGTTTACATAGTTTGCTAAGTATTGTGGATCATTCATTACCTTATCCCCCTCCCTTAGCAGTATGTTATTCTGCGTTTGTTTGCCTCTCCCCGTTTCCTTTTTTATAACATCCCAGACTGCTTTGCTTTTATTCTCTGCATTATATATTATTTTGTCATTAAATGACTTTTTTGCAGCGATCAGCACCTTCCTATAAATCTTTTTGTATCTATGATAGAAATTTAAGAATTCTGGATCATTGTGAATTTTTTTCATGGAACTGAGGTGTTTAAGTGTTTGGGAGGACTTCTTAATACCTGCTGTTATCCATCTGTTTTTGTGAGATGTTGATACAGTCATGCATACTTTTGGAAATGCTGTTTCAAAGTTCAATTTAAACAATGTGGAGAATTTGGAGAATTTCATATTCACATTGGTTTCCTTATACACTTCATCCCAGCTTTGTTTTTCTAGTTCTTTTGAAAAATCTTTTATTTTGATTTCTGATAGATGTCGTTTATAGGCTTGTAGTTTAGGGAATGATTCGATGCCTGATTTTACTGTTGTTATTTGACAGAGATGGTCTGATAGTCCGAGATCTTTTACAGCTACATCACATTTTTCCCTGTCTATATTTGTGGCCACATGGTCAATTACTGATGCAGTCATTGTAGTAACCCTTGTTGCATTATTGACTTTATTCAAAAAGCTTTAAGAGCTTTTACATTAAAAAATTGAGGGCATTACTTTTCAGCATGCTCTCATATTTGTAGTGCCAGATCTGAGATGTTCCATGGAAGCACCATGTAAACCTGACAACCTCATCTTTTCAGAATGAGTTGTGAAATTATACTTGTTAAAATGTCTGCAATTTTGCTCACGTGGTTACTAATGTACCCTTATTATTAAAGCTATCTGATTATCTATCAGTCCCCTTCTTCATTACACCCCATATTGTCTTTATTTTGTTACCTGATTTGAATACCTTCTTCTGGTAATGCATTTACTTTGAGGTCTCTATTACTATCTTCAATATTTTGAAGCATACCTTGTAATGAGCTACGGCAGAAATATCAGAACTGCTTCTGGCTGAAAGAGGTAGTTTCTCCTTGTTCTCAAAAAAGGTCTTTATTGTTTGAGTAATCCATGGCTTTTTGTAGACTTGGGTCTAATGCAGGTTATTTCTGGGGGAAAACAGTTTTAAAACAAGGGAAGAACTTTATTAATTAATGTGATTTATTTTCATTTGTGTCATCAGCACTGTATACATTACTGCATTTCCCTAAAATAATCACTTTTTGGCTTATTGCCTAGCCTACTGAACTCAGATTTCTTAGACTTTGCATCTTGATCAGAATTAACATTTAACATAAGGAACTGTTTTTCATAGCCTGAGAGGGCACTGACTATTGGTTTGGTTGTGGAACCACAGCCCAGACTTTGCAACCCATTGAGAAGCAGTCAGGTGAGCTGCCTATGAAATCCTGTTGCCAGGTGCTAGAATACTGCTGCCACAGCATATTACAAAATCACAATTTTCCACACTGGTGGACTGAATTTCCATAAACTGTGGCACAGCACCATGTTTCCACAATGCCCTACACAACCTGTTGTGTTACCCTGTCACAATGTAGTTAGTCAGAGTGACTGCTCAGCTCCTAGCTGTGCTTGTGTTCATAATATGACTGGTTCTAAGACTTCCAACTATATCTGAAGCCACCTTCACACATGCTGATGGCACTAAGGGTGACTAAGCAGCTTCACCCAGCAGTATAATCACCCAGCTGCTCGTCTACAAGCTGCCACTAGACCAGATGATTCCAAGTCTTAAGCTGGTGCCACCACGGGTAGACCTCCTCTAGGGTATCTTCATTTTCAAGGGTCAGTGCTGGGCATATGTGAACAAGACCTGCCATTCAGAGCCACAGTGAAGTAAGCCCACTGCACACCATAGGTGCCTACCTAACATCAACATACATGTATTTCCAGCCATGGCCTTCTGGTGAAACAAGCACTGTTATCTTGTGTGCACATGCATTGCCACACGCTGGGCACACAGTTGGAAATTATTCTGAGGTAGCAACCTCCACCTTAGTAACCACACATGCCACGAAGATGCTGTACTCAGTCTGTGTATGGAAGACTTACAGAAGAAGACTTGACACAATTACAGTTTGGTGATCCAGTTTGTTCACTATACCTTTGTATATCATCAGTGCAGATTTTCAGGAATTAGCTACCCCAATTCAGAAGTTTACAGTGCGAATGAAGTTGAATGATAACATTACAGACAGCAGTATATTCTTTGAAGTGCTTTCAAGAAACTGTATGTTACAAGAACGAGTAACCACTACTTATTTTTATTTTACTAGCAGAGAGAAAAATATTCTTTGAAGTGTTTTCAAGAAAATGTATATTAAAATCACCAGTAACTGCTACTTGTTTTTATTTTACTGTTAAATGGGACAATAGAGTTTCCAGGTGATTTATGAACAGATTAAAATTAGCTGCAGTTGCTCAACAAACACTTACTATTCTAAAGGATGTATTACAGAATTCCAGTTCTGTTCACATGCTTCCACAAACTACTCCAAGCAAAACATATTAATGCTTGTATTGATAAACTTGCGACAATGCCTGATAACTGTTTGCTGACAGAAGTGAGATACTACCCAACAGCGTATAACACTTAAAATATGTGATTTTTGCTATTGGTCTGAAGATGATATTACAGAATGAAAGTAAGCAAAGTGTATCTGTTTTTATTTAATTATTTTGTTCCTACCTTTCCCAGGTCTAAGAACATTCAACTCACAAATATTTACAGCTTAAGAGGCACATACAAAGGTTAGCCATAGATGGATTTGGATGGGCTCCACTAACTGTAATACAAATTCAAGCTCTCTGCATCAATGGAAAATATATTTTCTCCTGCTTATGGGGTGGGTGAGATCTGAAGTCTACTAAGAACATAGTCTCTTCAAGCATCAGAAATATGTGAAGTCAATCAATGCCACTTTTCAGAGACAACCAACAGAAAGGTTTGTGTTCCAGCATCCACAGCATGAAAATAAACACAGGAGGTATATTAAATGACAAATATGAATATTTAAGAAAATTATTCATTGATCATTGCATTTATATAACAGATCTACAAGAAAGACACTTAACTGAAGAAAATGAATCATATGAAAGTTCACAAAATGCAATGCAATGCCATAGTGAAACCATAGATCCATTCTATATGCGAAAAACAATATTCATGGAGCTAAAACATAAACTGTTAAGAAAAAAGAAAGATAAAACTGATTACCACTGCATAAGTGGTGTAATGGTCACATCAGTCTACATATTTAAAAAAAAATGACCGCATGCCCTATTATCACATTTACCACTGCTACCAACTCCTTTTATCTATATAAGTGACTTTAATAACCATACAGATTGGGCTACCTAAAAAAGTGGTAAAAATGGACAGAAACTGGCTATGAGGAGCAAAGGACAGAACCTATTTCTTATTTTCAATGCTACAGAAACCAAAAACTTCCATTCTGCCAGATGTCAAACCTTACATTATTCTAATTTCCATAGATGATCAGAATGTACATGTCAACTACTAGAATGGTTATGCACAATTTTGCAATCAGTCAGAATCATCCAACAATCATCAATGTCAAATTCAAAATTCAAGCAATAACATTGCTTGAGAAATTAAGCTGGAACTTCAAAAAAACCAGGAATGTAGTGAATAATCAGGCAATTATCTGCGATGGAGACCTATCAAAGTAGAGAACTACTAGTGACTCATGGGAATAATCATTGAAGCATCTTAACATAACATCCCATAAAAATTTAGGCCTGCTTAAGCAATTTGTGTAAAACATCAAAGTACTGGTAATCCTGAAGCAGGAAAAAGATTCATACAATGACAAAATGAAGGCAGAAAGGAGAAATGGAAAGAGATAACATATCAATGAAGCTTTATTCACACAAGTAGGAATGAATGGTCACTGTTATGATAACTTCATATTACATCAAACTGTTGTGAGCAATAACCATAAATAACACTAGCTCAAATAGCACCCTACATCAGATCATGAGCGAAGAAAGTATACATACATCCAGTAATTTGAGCAAAGACAAAGAAAGAGTTGGATGGTACTGATGGTAAATTTCACAATAATTTCACTTTCACAGACTCATTGGTCAAATTAGAGAGAGAGAGAGAGAGAGAGAGAGAGAGAGAGAGAGAGAGAGGTATGAAAAAGCTGAAAATGAAAAAGGCATCAAGACTGGATGGACTATTCCAAAATTTTATTCAGTATCTCTCAATACAAGGAATACATTGCTAAAGGGCTTCCTCACTTCGAACATCCCACCAAAATACAAGATGGTAAGTGGTATATCTTTTATGTCAGTCTTTAAACCTGGAAAGCAACAAATGGTACATCAAGCTACAGGCCAGCGTTATTAAACACTTGTTTTTAATTCCTACACTGCTTAATACTCAACAAAGTTTATAAAGTAATTAAAAATAAACTCCAGCATATAAACCAAGTTTCCAAAACAAGTTCAAACAATTATGTATAAGTACTGTCCCTGTCACTTCAAGATTCCTGGAGAAGCTAAAAGCATCAGTGGTGTTCTGAATTTATCTGCCAGTTGTGATACTGTATGGTTGGATGTAATAACAGTTAAACTCAACAGGTGTGTAGAATGCAGAAAGATTACCACGCTAGTGAGGAACATGATTCCAAAGTATCTTTTCAAGTTTTGAATTGTGCATAGTACAAGTAAATAACACACAAGAAGGAACATATAACTTAAGGTTCTATATTAGCTTCAGTGCTCTGCCATAATGAACTCTTCCCTATTCACATCCTTTGTTTCCTGTTAGAGAGATATGACTTGAAACATTTAGCATAATATCCTGACATTAAAATAGGGTAATTTCCTTATGAGATTTTGTCATCAACACAGTCAGATAACAATTTTGTTGCACAAAATATTAGTAGCCTGTAGTTTCCTGCATAACAAATTATATATTTACATCTGCAAGTGCTTGTAGCATACTTAATATTGAAAGAGTTTAGACATGCATACTGTGACCTTGCAATTATGTTATTTATAGTTACATGGTTAACAGACCTCTTATATTAGCAGATTATTCCATCACTTCATGGTAACACAATTTCTTGTTTAAGGTTGAAAAATAAGCAAACTGGTTGCCCTTATTACAAAGAGAAAACATGCAGTTCATTTGTTTTTCAAGCTTGCTTTTTTTTAAAGCCACCTTTTATAAAACTTTGGAGACTGTTGGTAAAAGTGAAATTGGTAAGGGGTTTGGTAGTATTTCTTCATACACTTTCTTGTAAAGTGGCTTTACATCAGATTATTTCAGCTGTTTGAGAAATGTCACAGTGATATACAACTTTGATGATTTTTGTTGTAACCACATTTTTTTATTTTAAAGGTTTTGTGGTAGACATTAAGGCCTACTTATGATCGTGTAGGGAGTACCTACCCTATCTTGCTGAAATTGTGTGTATATGCTGATCTCAACCTCTTTGCATGACAACCACATCTTGCAATTAATGGTGCACAATGCTTCGCCACATTTCCATGTAAATCTGTTACAAGTGTGTCATTTACTCGTAGATTTACTTGCCTCCTCATCTGTAGGACAACCACTTTCATCCTTACATGTATCCCATTGGCTCATTGACCTTATTTTGTGGCTCGATGAGGCAATCTTTTCTCTTGTTACTATTGATTTGATGATTGGATTAATTTCTTGATTTTTCTGCAGTATTCCCTGTGACAAGCTGCAGTACCAAGTTTTCAGTATAATGTAAAGACTATGTCAATCAACGTGTTGTAGTTTTCACACATGTAATGAGTGCTACAATTATCTCTCCAGTTCATAACTGTGAGCGCTCAGAGACAGCTCTTTTTCCGAAAATAATCTGTTTTTGGGTTACTACCCTGAGGAACTCAGATTTCATAGATTTTGTATCCTCATCACTATGAATACTTAGCATGAGGACCTGCAAGTCATATTCTGAGAGGCCATTAACTATTTGCTTTGTGATATGATTCTCTCTTTTTTTCATTAGACATTCCTATAAAAATATTATTAACGGCCATTTTCAAATAGTTAACTGGTCTAGCAGAAATGGGCAAAGAAGAAATTTTATTGTATGGTAATGTTACTGGTTGCAAGAAATGTTTAGCTGAAATTTATTTTTAGATAATCTATGATAAAATCACCAATAACATCTCTTTCCTTATTTTTTACTATTAAATACACCAACAGAGCTTCTAGGTGATTATAAATGACTGCAGATGCTTAAATAAAGAATTCATTATGAAATTTTACTTGTGTTGCTCATAGTTCTGGATGATGCTCTGAGTACACTTTATTAATGTATGGCATTTTTCAAATGAATGAGCCAATGTTGCAGTTGTTTGTTGTTGTGATCTTCAGTCCTGAGACTGGTTTCATGCAGCTCTCCATGCTACTCTATCCTGTGCAAGCTTCTTCATCTCCCATTACCTACTGCAACCTACATCCTTCTGAATCTGGTTAATGTATTCATCTCTTGGTCTCCCTCTACGATTTTTACCCTCCACGCTGCCCTCCAATACTAAATTGGTGATCCCTCGATGTCTCAGAACATGTCCTACCAACCGATCCCTTCTTCTAGTCAAGTTGTGCCACAAACTCCTCTTCTCCCCAATTCTGTTCAACACCTCCTCATTAGTTATGTGATCTACAAATCTAATCTTCAGCATTCTTCTGTAACACCACATTTCGAAAGCTTGTATTCTCTTCTTGTCCAAACTATTTATCGTCCATGTTTCGCTTCCATACATGGCTACACTCCATACAAATACTTTCAGAAACGACTTCCTGACACTTAAATCTATACTCGATGTTAACAAATTTTTATTCTTCAGAAATGCTTTCCTTGCCATTGCCAGTCTACATTTTATATCCTCTCTACTTCGACCATCATCAGTTATTTTGCTCCCCAAATAGCAAAACTCATTTACTACTTTAAGTGTCTCATTTCCTAATCTAATTCCCTCAGCATCACCCAACTGAATTCGACTACATTCCATTATTCTCGTTTTGCTTTTGTTGATATTCATCTTATATCCTCCTTTCAAGACACTATCCAGTTACCTTTGTACATTTCACCATATCTAGATTTCGTTTTCCTTTGGAACTATGTTTGTAATAGCTTGTTTTCCTCTGAGGGTACATCGTCAGGAATAATGGACAGTTACGACAGACTGCACAGCAGAGCTATGGTATTGTATGCATACATTCAAAAACTTTCTTAATACTTGCTTATTAGACAACTTAGCTATCTATGTACTGCAGATACATATCAATGAAACAATACCAAATAAATGTATAAAATGACAGTCAATCCTCAATTTAAATTCCTTCATATGTGGTGCTTTTATCTCACAATGAACTTGCTTCTTTAATCTGCTAGAGAAAGTTTGTGAAATTTTAATGAGATGAAATTGCATAAACCAATGAATGTATCCTGGAGACTTTCTTTGATATGCTAAAATTCGTTGGCTCATTTGTGTTCTTGAACAAAATTATCATGCATATGTTTCACTACAATGCATGTCTGTTAAATTACACAATTGTTATTGCAGCCAATCTGAGAATAATCATTCTACTGCAAAGAAAAAAGTTTATCGTCGATTTAAATTTCAATTTTTGGTTGTCTTATCGCACTCAAACACCAAGCAATATTGGGTAAACATAAAAGCCGTTCTGGTCTTCACATTCATATCATGAGACCTGGATGCTATGACTGGTAATCTCCTTTGTCAGTGTGTTTAAAATTCTTGGAAAAATATACACTTACGTTTAAAAATATTTTGTTATTAAAATTCTAAATCAGTCAAGTAACTGTAGACAGAATATATATAAATTTACAGAAAAGACCGATCCGATGGTCCATGGCATCTTAAACACTATTAAATGACATACATCAACAGGGCTTATCATTTGATTGAAAAATTCTTAACGTCCAAAACGACACGAAATCTGAAAAAGGAAAAGGGAAAAGAAACTGATGTTATATTTCGCTCTATCGGTGATTCGAATCGGTAGAGCACTGTCGGCCAGCGGAAAGTAATTCTTTATGTGTAAAAGTCACTAATGTGTGCAGATATGACAAGAGTGAAAAAGTGTTACACAAGTGGAGCCAACTACGAGAAGTTTCCTCCCTCGTATTATCTCTAAAACAGCTATGTGTTTACGACCCACCTTCAAAATATCCTAGTTATATTTTGATGTAGTCTAGGTGGTGGTGGATATGGTGTTATGGGCGCTCAACAGTGGATGTAGTCTAGATTAGAGAATGAAGCATTTGTCATTCTAAAATAATTTCACGCGTAATTTTCATTTCGCTCCCCAACACAATACTCAGGCACTGCTCCCAATAGTTGCACAATAGCTGTTTAAAGGTCGCCACCACGGTACTGAACAATCGTGCAAAATTCAAATATCTGTTGCTACAGCTAACAAATTACATATCGCACAACAAAACTTACTATTATAAACAGTGTATACTGATTCCATAACGTGGTTACACATGCTGTGCGTTTTACAAAGACGAATCGCAGCGTAAATTATTAACATCATACTGGTTTGTTCAGTAGCAAAAGTGGTCACAAACTCATGTAGTATCTTTCACATCATACAAAAAAAAGTTTCATTATAAACAATGTATAAAGAGTTCATAAAGCGGTTACATGCGCTGTGGATTTTCTTACGGTGACGCGTTAGTTTGACAGTAATGCCCTCAACTGCATAAATATATGCCAAAATTTATGCTCGACAAGGCGAGACTTGCGACTGGATTTCCATAATCCTGAGCAACGCATTAAATAATTAACGCTAAAATTAGATGTGACGAATGAGACCCTTTTTTTTTAAATTACATAAGAAACACATTATTATATAATAGTTATTTTAAAATACTCGTTAAATGTAACTGGAGAACATTGCAGGTCTTCAAAATAGAATTCGACGTAATTACTCACCCTGGACTTGCGGCCTATTTCGGTAAGCAGATTTCCGTCCTGCTAACGGAACAAGCGAAATCTTCTTTCGATTGATCCTCTCCAAATTTACCCACTGTGGCCGTTGTTCCTGGGTTATGAAGTGCGCGTTCACAAACTACTTTCGGCAAAGATCCTAAGCTAAGCAATAAGCAGCTTATGATTTAACAAATCGCTACTTTAATCAAATTATGTTTACATATCATTGTATTCATTATTTTTACACTTGAAAATTCTCATTGAATAGCACCTAAATCAACAATATTTTCATCAGTGCGTATAGTCAATACTGATAAATATTTGATAAATCTTTAATGAATTATGTTTACACTCACATATACCGAAAGATTAACAAAGTCCTCAAACATTGTATATCCTGATACATAAATGTAGTTGTATCTGTAGAGCACAGTTCAGAAATTAATGGCTATGGAATGTGTCCACAATTGTTCGGCAAGAATCCTCAACATGACATCGTGCAATAGAAGTCGTACCAAAACAAATTAAGGTTCGCTGTAGAAGTTGGATAACGTTGTAAAAGTACATCACCACAGTACTCTTACCCGAAATGTTCAACAACTTTAATTGTTACAGGCACTGCTGTTTTTCAGTATGACTCTCACTTCGTGCTTATGACATATATGAGGGTTGCCCAGAAAGTAATGCACCACATATTTTTTCTCAGGCGAAGACAATGCTACGAATCCGAAATTCAGTTTCGATTCGAAAGCTCATGGATTACTGCTAACATTTTTGAATTCGAGTGGCAGCTTATTGAAAATGGATGCAGCAGTATACTACACACCTTTTTGCACAAGAGTTAAGGAAGTCCGATCCAAATACAGGTTTGATTTCTGCCTAGTATTAACCGAGTGAAAGCTACTTATTCTTGGGAATAAACTAATATTGGTAACAAGAAACGACAATAAGGAATATACATTTTAGAGGCTAATGTCAAAATACCCAGACGCATGAACAGAGGTCGACAAGAGGTTCGTGAACTCACACCACTTATTGCTCGAACCGCCCATTTCTGAGCCAAAAATCCCAAAATATAATACCATACGACATAAGCGAATGAAAATAATCAAAGTAGACTAATTTTCGTGTCGAAGTATCACTCACTTTTGATACCGTTCGAATAGTAAAAATGGCAGTATTAAGTCTTTGAACAAGATCCTGAACGTGGGATTTCCACGACAGCTTACTATCTACACTACTGGCCATTTAAATTGCTACACCAAGAAGAAATGCAGATGATAAACGGGTATTCACTGGACAAATATATTATACTAGAACTGACATGTGATTACATTTTCACGCAGTTGGGGTGCATAGATCCTGAGCAATAAGTACCCACAACAACCACCTCTGCCCGTAATTACGGCCTCGATACGTCTGGGCATTGAGTCAAACAGAGCTTGGATGGCGTGTACAGACAGCTGCCCATGCAGATTCAACACGATACCACAGTTTATCAACAGTAGTGACTGGCGTATTGTGACGAGCCAGTTGCGCGGCTACCATTGGCCATACGTTTCCAATTGGTGAGAGATCTGGGGAATGTACTGGCCAGGGCAGTTGTCGAACATTTTCTGTATCCAGAAAGGCCCGTAGAGGACCTGCAACATGCGGTCGTGCATTATCCTGCTGAAATGTAGGGTTTCGCAGGGATCGAATGAAGGGTAGAGCCACGGCTCGTGACACATCTGAAATGTAACGTCCACTGTTCAAAGTGCCGTCAATGCGAACAAGAGGTGACCGAGACGTGTAACCAATGGAACCCCATACCATCACACTGGGTGATACGCCAGTATGGCGATGGCGAATACACGCTTCCAATGTGCTTTCATCACGATGTCGCCAAACACGGATGCGACCATCATGATTCTGTAAACAGAACCTGGATTCATCTGAAAAAATGACGTTTTGCCATTCGTCCACCCAGGTTCGTCGTTGAGTACACCATCGCAGGCGCTCCTGTCTGTGATGCAGCATCAAGGGGAACCGCAGCCATGGTCTCCGAGCTGATAGTCCATGCTGCTGCTAACGCCGTCGAACTGTTCGTGCAGATGGTTGTTGTCTTGAAAACGTCCCAATCTGTTGTCTCAGGGATCGAGATATGGCTGCACAATCCGTTACAGTCACGCGGATAAGATGCCTGTCATCTCGACTGCTAGTGATACGAGGGCATTGGGATCCAGTGCAGCTTTCCGCATTATCCTCCTGAACCCACCGACTCCATATTCTGCTAACAGTCATTGGATCTCGACCAACGCGAGCAGCAATGTCGCGATACGATAAACCGCAATCGCGATAGGCTACAATCCGACCTTAATCAAAGTCAGAAACGTGATTGTACGCATTTCTCCTCCTTACACGAGGCATCACAACAACGTTTCACCAGGCAACGCAGGTCAACTGCTGTTTGTGTATGGGAAATCGGATGCAAACTTTCCTCATGTCAGCACGTTGTAGGTGTCGCCACCGGTGCCAGCCTTGTGTGAATGCTCTGAAAAGCTAATCATTTGCATATCACAGCATCTCCTTCCTGTCGGTTAAATTTCGCGTCTGTAGCGCGTCATCTTCGTGGTGTAGCAATTTTAATGCCCAGTAGTGTATCTGAACACCTAGAAATTTGAACTGTTCAGTTTCACTAATCATATGCCTGTTCTGTGAAATTAAAACGTCAGGTTTTGTTGAATTGTGTATTAAAAACTGTAAAAACTGAGTCTTACTGTGATTTAACATTAGTTTATTTTCTACAAGCCATGAACTGAGGTCATGTACTGCACTATTTGAAACCGAGCCAATGTTGCACACAACATCCTTTACTACCAAGTTAGTGTCATCAGCAAACAGAAATATTTTACAGTTTCCCGTAATAGTAGAGGGCATATCATTTATATCAATAAGGAACAGTAGCGGTCGCAACACGTATCCCTGGGGCACCCCCCTCTTGACAGTACCCCACTCACAGCCGTTATCAACATGGTGAATAATGACCTTTTGCTGCCTGTTGCCAACGTAAGAGGTGAACCAGTTGTGAGCTACTCCCCGTATTCTGTATTGGCCCAACGTCTGGAGCAATATTTTGTGATCAACTCAATCAAATGCCTTAGTAAAATCAAAATATACGCCAATCGTTAGAAACTTTTTGTTTAGCCCATCCAGTACCTCACAGAGAAAAGAGAATATAGCATTTTCAGTTGTTAAACGACTTCTAAAGCCGAGCTGTACATTTTATAGCAAATTGTATGATATAAAACGATCAATTATCTTTACATACACAGCCTTTTCAACAACTTTTGCCGACACTGATGGCATAGAAATGGGTCTAAAATTATCTACATTATCCCTTTGTCCCTGTTTATAAAGCGGCTTTACTACTGAGTACTTTAATCGCTCAGAGAACTGACCATTCCCAAAGAAAAAATTACAAATATGGCTACATACAGGGCTAACATGTGCAGCACAGTGCTTTAATAATCTGCTATACACTCCATCATAACCATGAGAGTCCTTAGTCTTCAGTGATTTACTTATCGACTCAATCTCCCTCATGTCTGTATCACAGAGGAGTATTTCAGACATCAATCTTGGAAAGGCATTTCCCAAGAAAGTTATATGATTTTCTGTAGAAACTAATTTTTTTATTTAATCCACCAGCAATGCTCAGAAAATGATTGTTAAATACTGTACATATGTCTGATTTATCAGTAACACAAATATTTTTACTGCGAACTGACTTTATATTGTCGGCCTTGTGCTGCTGACAAGACACTTCCTTCACAACTGACCATATGGTTTTAATTTTTTCTTGTGAGTTAGCTATTCTGTTTGCATACCACATACTCTTTGCCTTCCTAATAACATTTTAAGCACCTTACAATACGGTTTGTAATGGGCTACTGTAGCTTCATTGTGACTACTTCTAACATTTTGATATAATTCCCACTTTGTTCTACATGATATCCTTAGCCCACTAGTCAGCCACCCGGGCTGCCAATTACTGCTAGTACTCCATTTAGAATGTTCTAATGAAAAGTCACTCTCAAAGAGCATGAGGAATGTGTTATGGAAAGCATTGTATTTATCATCTATGTTAACAGTACTATAAACATCCTGCCACACTTGTTCCTTGACAAGTTTTAAAAAACTCTCTATTGCTGTTGGATTAAATTTCCTGCATAGGTTTTAATAAAATATGGCATTGGTTTGAGTACAAAAATCTTTTAGCGTTAAAATTTGTGCACCATGGTCTGAAAGGCCATTCACGCTATTACTAACGCGATGCCAATCTACTAATGAAAAATAAATAAAAATATTGTCTGTGACTGTGCTACTGTTCCCCTGCACCCTAGTTGGAAATAACACAGTTTCATCAGATCATATGAATTTAGGAGATCTACCAACATCCTTTTTCTTGCACAATCATATACAAAATTAATATTGAAGTCACCACATATAACTACTTTCTGGTACTTCCTACAAAGTGAATCAAGAACCCTCTCTAGCTTGAGCAGAAAAGCTCTGAGGTCGGAGTTAGGGGACCTATAAACAACAACCTTTAGAAGTATAGTTTCACTAAATTCAACTAACGCTACGCAACTTTCAAATATCTGTTCAGTGCAGTGTCGTGACATGTCTATGGACTCAAATGGAATACTGTTTTTTTACGTACAGATCCACTCCTCCCCTTGCAAGGAACTCCTTGAGAAACAGCCAGCTAATCTGTAGCCTGGTAAAGGAAGCCTCTGAATTATCAAATTATTTAAGTGGTGCTCTGCTATAGCAATAATTTCAGTCAACATCTATTAGCAGTTCACTAACTGTATCTCTAATACCTTTTATAATTTGATGAAATATGCTAATTCCTTCTCTACTTGGAAACATTACGTCCTCTGAAGGTGAGCCCTTAGCTAGAGGGACTTCCTTTAAGCAGGTATAGCTATCAGCTGACTTCAATCTAAAAAAGGTGCAGCTCTAAGTACTACAGGAATTTTTCCATGTATATGTTGACATTTAAGTTTTGTGTTAAAAGTTAGGCAACTGCAACTGATATTGTTGTTCCTAAATAAATCATAAATAATTAGTTACGAGAAAAGTTTGTTTTAATATTCTCATCTACTGGATATGAGCGGTTAAATACTAAGTGCGTTCTCTTTCCTGACCTCCCCCTACCTGTGAGTGTATATGAGTTAACGAGCATTTCCCTCTCATTTAATTATATGGCCAAAAGATACAGCCTTCCAGGAATTGTGAAACGAATCCTGTCGTCCAGGACCGTGTTTCACAAAGAGCGCAGATTTGTCACGAGCTGAGGAAATTCACAGGCGTCTATTGTGCTGAAGGAAGCCAGGCTGATCAGGTATAAGCGCTGTAGTGTGCGAGTGAGACAGACGAGAACCAAAGTCATAGGAAAACCCTGTAGGAGCTGTTTGAGTCCAGGGAGGCGTAGCATTGTAAAATATGGCGGACCTAGGTTCGACCATAAAGGGAAACATTTGTGGAAACTATTTAATTCTGTAGTAATTCAGGGAATGAAGTCACAGTATTTTTAATCTACCACCTTTACTAAATTTTCATGGTGATCCCAATTAAACTCGAATATTGATCTTATCTATAATAGTTTATGATGTACTGTTAAAGTTAAATTAACAAGTTTTATAACAAAGAGCTGAATGCTAAAATCTGAACGTTTTAGTCGACCTTAACGATCGACATTTCATATAAAAGCACATCATTAAAATGACAAATGTTGTAACTACCAACTCTGTAACTTTATTTGTTTAAAAGATATAGTAAATTTAAATTATCAGCATTTTCAATTAAGCA
This sequence comes from Schistocerca gregaria, assembly GCF_023897955.1. Lineage (NCBI taxonomy): Eukaryota > Metazoa > Arthropoda > Insecta > Orthoptera > Acrididae > Schistocerca > Schistocerca gregaria. The sequence continues at coordinate 484,713,690 of NC_064931.1, read as the reverse complement.
TCAGATCATCATTTCCTCCACACAAAATACATTGAACGATGACAGCATGACACTTTATTGAGTCATTAGGCAATAGAATATTTGTTGTAAAGTTTAGTGCATAATAATTACTTTCGTTCTTTCTTTATTTATCAGAAAGCACATTGGTGCAAGGCTACTGGCCGTGACATTCAAAGTTAAGAAAGAAATTGTATTGGTTTTATGTAAAAGAATTTAACGTTATTAGGTAATGGGTATTATTGTGACTTTATCTAGAACATGAAAGTAATCAAGCTTTAATAATTCAAATATGTTAAAATGCAAAATAATGTAGAATAAGCTGTAGCCAACCAGATGGACGGCTTCAGTCAGTTGAGCAACGATGTTCGGCACGTGTGAGACACGGCTGGAGACGGACAGGGAGACAGTGCTGGTGCAGACGTGAAAGCGGACAGTTCGCCTGGAGACACCAAAGTGGTCAGTGCTGGTCTAGACACCAAAGGGTACAGTTTGAATTGAGATGCGAAAGCGGACAATCGGTCTTTAGGTAGCTAGGAAGTGGTTCAAATGGTTCAAATGGCTCTGAGCACTATGGGACTCAACTGCTGTGGTCATTAGTCCCCTAGAACTTAGAACTATTTAAACCTAACTAACCTAAGGACATCACACACACCCACGCACGAGGCAGGATTCGAACCTACGACCGTAGCAGCAGCGCGGCTCCGGACTGGAGCGCCTAGAATCGCACGGCCACCGCGGCCGGCAGCTAGGAAGTGAAATGACAGAAAATTTCACGTTATGTGGTATCGCGGGACTTAGTCTCTTAGCAGTGAGCAGCCACGCACCTGGTGTGACTTGTATTTTGCGATGAGGTTGTGAGTGATCGAACTGTGTCAAATGGATATGCGCTTGAGTGTAACTGTAAATCTAAATACGACCACTTTCGCTGTTAGTTTGCTTTCTGAATAAACATTATTCTAACCAAATCGCAACTGTGTGGCCTACATCATTTATGTGGGTCGTTAATCTAGCTCCTGATATTATTATTAATGTTATTATATGTTTTATTAACTTTGTATTTTTCATACAATTTCGCAAAGTTCCCATCAGTAAGACAATTTAAGCAAAAGGTCACAAGTGTCTAATTTAGGGCGTGTAATGCGACACGTGCAATTCAACCCCTAGACGAGTTTGAACCAAGACATTTCGACGAAGAGGAACCGCATGTGAGCCCGAATATCTTTGGGATGCTAGCTCGCATCTATTTGACAAAGTTAACAGATTTTCCAAAATTTATATAAGAGACAAAGCATTTCATTGAATTCTAGTTATCACGTCTACTTCAGTCAGTACAACACACTACAATGCACGAATTAATGGCTAAAAGAATTTTGTTTGGTGCGTCCAGTAATCCATGATATCAGTCAAAGATGTCCTCAGTGACGACCAGACAAACGATTCAATACATTTTTTTATAACTTGTCACTACTTATTGCAATAAAATTGATCAAATCTCCTCCAAACGAGATGTAACTGTTAATTACGAGTATTAATAAACCTTGTATTAAATAACATACCTTGCATGATCTGAATAAGTACGGTGAACAGCAATACAGTCTCAAGCCTGAGCGATGCAAATAGAAGAAAGGGAAGAATATTAGGGTTTAATGCTCTATCGACGACGATGTCATTAGGAGCGCAGAACAAGCTCGGATTAGAGAAATATGGGAAAGACAGTCCTTTTCAGAAGAATCACCTGTGCGTTTTCTTTAAACAAGGCAGGTAAACCTACATCTAGATGGCCACATGGGTATTTGATCCTCTGCCCTCCTGACAGCAAAAGTCTGAGGGTACAAGGAATGGGTGTATGAGTGTCAGCCATTAGTGATGACGACAAAGGGGGGAAATGTCTGTGAGGAAGCGTGACAGAGGTGGTATGGGGAAAGGTTATGTGAATGATTTAGGGTTCATGGACAATAACAGATGCTTGTAATGCTGTTAGAGCTTTGATAGCTGCGCACTCCACGAAAGGTGAAGTTCCGTGAAGTAGTATTCGGCAGTAGAGGAATCGAGAGCAATATCTGACTTTTATCCATTACGAATGCTGTGCGGCTGGTCCCGGCGGAGGTTCGAGTCCTCCCTCGGGCATGGGTGTGTGTGTTTGTCCTTAGGATAATCTAGGTTAAGTAGTGTGTAAGCTTAGGCACTGATGACCTTAGCAGTTAAGTCTCATAAGATTTCACATACATTTGAACATTACGGATGTAATGTAACTGTGATGAATTTAGATTTTCAGCAATGACTGCGAACAGTCGCCTTTCATGATGGTAGAATTTTTATTTTGCCTTTACTATTTGAAATGATCTAACGACTCACCATAAAAAAAATCACCAGAAAAATGACAGATTGGCTCTTGCTTTGGAAGTAAAGTGACACTTCATTTTCATAGCCAACATTTTCAGTTTGGGGGAAATTTTGTTCTCAGGGTTGGCACACCTGTCCAATAACAAAACACAAATGCTCTTAAGCTGCTTGTAAGTTATAAACATAGATACTGTTGCTGTGATTGTGAGTTTCATATAGTTTATGCTGCAATTAAAGCGGAATTTCTGGTTTGACAGTGCTTTTGTAGCTTAAAATTCTTAAAAGCCATGAAAATCTGTAAATAAGGAACATAATTTTTGATACATTTGTGGTGAAATAAAATTTTCCTCATAGAAACGCAGTCTGACGCCTCTTGTGAAGACTGCCTATCAGCATTACTTCGGTATGAAGGTAAGGGCCCAGGATATGTCTTGGGTTCTACATGTATGTTGCACATGTATGTTGCACTACAAGAATGGCTGAAAAATAGAAAACAACATTGGCTCACTGTTCGAGCGTCCAGGTGGCACGTTGATGACTCCATTCTAGACATTCCCTTCTGTGAAGACGCGTCAGAGGTAGAAATACAGCAGGGCTCCGAAAATAAAGGCCACTCTGCCGAAGCCTTCTGCACACGGTTTGCCTCGATACAACACATCCATCTACATCTACATGACTACCCTGCAATTTACATTTAAGTGCTTGGCAGAGGGTTCATCGAACCACAATCATACTATCTCTCTACTATTCCACTCCCGAACAGCGAGCGGGAAAAACGAACACCTAAACCTTTCTGTTCGAGCTCTGATTTCTCTTATTTTATTTTGATGATCATTTCTACCTATGTAGGTTGGGCTCAACAAAATATTTTCGCATTCGGAAGAGAAAGTTGGTGACTGAAATTTCGTAAAAAGGCCTCGCCGCGACAAAAAACGTCTATGCTTTAATGACTTCCATCCCAACTCGTGTATCATATCTGCCACATTCTCTCCCCTATAACGTGATAATACAAAACGAGCTGCCCTTTTTTTTTCACCCTTTCGATCCAGTGGATGCTGCGAACTCGCATGCCAGTTGGCATGCAGCACTAAAGCGGTGCTGTCGTGATCTTACAGCAAAATAACGATCTTGTCTTTTGAAATCACACATGGTCGGCCTTGCCTTTGTCTTCTGGACACAGCTTCTGTTTCTATAAACCGTCGCCACATCCGAGAAACAACAGAACGCTTCACATCAAGCCATCGGTCCACATCAGCTTGCGACTGTCCTGCTTTCGTTCTTTCTATAGCCCTCCACTGCAGAGAGTCTTATAGGTATATTCTCCGTGCCATACTGTACCGTCTGTGACTGTGTAGACAGCGATTGTGGACGTGAGGCTACCCGGCAAACACTACCTCGTTTCATAGGTGAACTGACGTCATCTTTGGAGTGGTTGTCTGTTGACCGGAAGACAATCGTACGGACATCTGGTTGACATTTTGTATGATTATATCGTGAATTAGACACAGGACTGGAAAATATCGGTTTGTAGTTATAACTTTGGACACCAGTGTATAAAAATGGTCGTTAGGCCATGGGCTATCCAAAACATTTGACCCTTTACCTCTGTGATCAGTAGAACCCGAGATATGACCCTCTGAAAAACTGCATTCTTGCACAGCTTTTTGGAACATTTTGTTACCGTGCACGACGGTTCTTTCCACTTATTTATGCTTAGTAATTTACATTGGTTTAAGTTTAGGGCCAACTGTCAATCCCAGCACCAAGAATCGATTTTCTGTAGAACTTCTCACATTCCACTGCAAATATCTAATATCAGGACTTCTGTGAAGCCGGCCGCTGTGGACGAGCGGATCTAGGCGCTTCAGTTTGGAACCGCGCGACCGCTACGGTCGCAGTTTCGAATCCTGCCTCGGGCTTGGATCTGCGTGATGCCTTTAGGTTAGTTAGGTTTAAGTAGTTCTAAATTCTAGGGGACTGATGACCTCAAATGTTAGTTTTCAGAGCCATTTGAACCATTTGACTTCTGTGTATACGACAACTAAGTACCCATACAGCCTCAAGCAGCTTTCGTCATTATTTGTATGTGGTGGTCAGGGTCCCATAACACTCCGTTGTGTCACGTTCTAAGTTACTTTTACGTCTGAAGATTTTTTTTTTTTTCAGAATGACGTACTGTCTTCAGTTTCCAAAGAACTCTTTAATTCAACAACATAGCTGGTATGATATTCCGTACTCCGTCAGTCCAAGATCGAAAATCTTGTTATTGCAGTCCACACGTGACATTTGGATCGTAGTGTTGCCTTGACGGCCTGTAGAACTACAGTTCATTGTTCTCCAACGGATTTCTCTGAGCTACTCATTCTCTCGTGGAGATGGCAGATCGTGGAATTAGTGCCCTGGTAAGCGCTGTACAGGTCTCGCGGGGTACTTCATCCGCTGTTTACGGTGTTAGTAAAGCTGCAACATACACACACCAAAAAAAAGTTTTGCATCACCCCAGTTTCCAGAACTCCTGAAGATAGACGTTGACTGTGGATATTGTATCACAGACACAGTCCTTTGATCTGTTCAGAGATGTCACTAAATCCGCCCAAAGATGTAAACAACCATGCATGTGCAGTGCCTATTAGGCGGAGGGTTCTGACAGCCGATCAGTTCCAGTCATTTCACCAGGAAGGAGGTACACGGCTCGTGTTGTCTTTAGTTCAACCATGCCTAGACAGTCAATACCGCGGTTCGATCGGGTCCGGATTGTTGCTTTGTGCCAGGAAGGGCTCTCAACAAGGGAAATGTCCAGCCTCTTGGAGTGAACCACAGCGATGGTGTTCGGACATGGAGGAGATACAGAGAGACAGGAACTGTCGATGACATGCCTCGCTCAGACCGTCTAAGGGCTACTAGCACAGTGGATGACCGCTACCCACGGACTATGGCTCGGAGGAACCCTGACAGCAATGCCACCATGTTTGAATAATGCTTTTCGTGCAGCCACAGGACGACGTGTTACGACTCAAACTGTGCGCAATAGGCTGCATGATGCGCAACTTCACTCTCGACCTCCATGACGGGGTACATCTTTGCGACCACGATACCATGCAGTGCGGTACAGATGGGCCCAACAATATGCCGAATGGACTGCTGAGGTTTGGCATCACGTTCTCTTCATCGATGAGATTCGCATATAGCTTCAACCAGACAATCGTCGGAGACGTGTTTGGAGGCAACCCGGTCAGGCTGAACGCCTTAGACACACTGTCCAGCGAGTGCAGCGGGGTTGAGGTCCCCTGCTGTTTCGGGGTGGGTGGACCGACGTACGCTGCTGGTGGTCATGGAATGCGCTGTAACGGCTGTACGATACGTGAATGCCATCCTCTGACCGATAGTGCAACCATATCGGCAGCGCATTGGCGAGATATTCGTCTTCATGGACGACAATTATCACCCCCCTCGTGCACATCTTGTGAGTCGCTTCCTTCAGGATAAAGACTACGCTCGACTACAGTGGCCAGCATGTTCTCCAGACATGAACGCTATCGAACATGCCTGGAATAGATTGAAAAGAGCTGTTCATGGACTATGTGACTCACCAACTACTCTGAGGGATCTACGCCAATTGCCGTTGAGGAGTGAAACATTCTGAACCAACAGTGCCTTGATAAACTTGTGAATAGTCTGCCACGACGAATACAGGTATGCATCAGTGCAAGAGGAAGTGCTACTGGGTATTAGAAATACCGGTGTGTACAGCAATCTGGGCCACCACATATGAAGGTCTCGCTGTATGGTGGTACAAAATGCAATGTTTAGTTTTCATGAGCAGTAGAAAGGGCGAAAATGATGTTTATGTTGATCTCTACCCGAATTTTCTGTACAGGTTCCGGAACTCTCGGAACCGAGATGATGCAAAACATTTTTTGATATGTGTACGTCGCGGAGACGGTGCAATCTGCTATTGATAGCATTTTTCGCGTGGGCACATAATTCAGTCCTTTAGCAAGGATCTTCTCTGCATTCTCGTTCACATCTCTCTGAGATTATTTACTGTACTATTACTTGCTGCAATAGGTAGATTTTTTTTTCTAACGTGCAGATATTTCTAACTGCACTGATTCTGATTGCGACCGGTGATATAGTCAACCTAATCTCAAGAATCTGCACAGACTGTAACCGCCATGTAAAGCTGGAGACGAAGCATTTTTCAAGTTACGCCTGGCATTCGTCGACTATCACGTATTCTTTCTCATACTAATGCCAGGCTTATACGGGGCACATACCTGGCGAACATTGGTGAACCTTCATACAATGTAGGCTTTCACGGCCGGCTTTGTCTTCAGTTGAAACTTCCGGGTTGAGAGGCCGTGGTCGATGTATAAAATTTCCACCTGACGTTTCGTCTCCATCTGCAGGAGACATCTTCTGAGGTCGTCCGGCTACTGCCACTGAGGCTCCAGGTGCTCTCGCATTTATAGAGCGCATAGAGGGCACCACCATTCGTCACGTGATGCCGACGGTATGCCTATCTTTGGATGGCGTGGACAAGTATATATTGTAACAACGAAAGGAAGTGTAAACACCCGCTTAGCCGAACATAAAAGAAACTTTCGCTTAGGACATCTCGAAAAATTGGCCGTAGCTGAGCATGTTTTTCGAGATGGGAATCACGAAATTAAATTTAATGAGACAAGCATTTTAGCACGAACGTCCCATTATCATGTGCGTATGTATAGAGAAGCAATAGAAATTCACAAACACCATAACAATTTTAATAGAAAAGAGGAAGTTTTAAAGTTGGACAGAATATGGATGTCGACGTTGCGCCAGCAGAATGACAATCGATTACTCTTAATCGAGAATGATGACGCCTTGCAAAATTAGGCATGCCGTCGGCATCACGTAACGAATAGTGGTGCCCTCTATGCGCTCTATAAATGCGAGAGTACCTGGAGCCTCAGTGGCAGTAGCCGGACGACCTCAGAAGATGTTTCTCGCAGATGGAGGCGAAACGTTAGGTGGAAATTTGATACATCTGAAACGTCCTCTTAGAAAAATTATACATGATTGTGCTTAAACTGACACACAATATTTTTAGCGCAACGCAATCTGACTTTCAATAATCCCTACAAAAGAATGGCCCTGACTAACATTAACCTATACCTTTCACAAATCACTTACCTCACCAAAAATCTTCGTTACTCGAACTACTGCAATATAGCGAGCGCCACTATTGCCAGCTAAATAAAAGATTCAAACTATGGAAGTCACTAACTACTGATAGGCACAGTTAGCAAATGAAAGATTTTAATAGAGAACAAACAATGTATTTACCTTAATAGTCATAATATATATATCAGTTCTTGACATCCATTCTTACAAACTTCAAAACTCCGCCATCTCTCTCCCCACATCCACCACTGCTGGCGTCTCACCTCCAACTGCACAACGCTAAGCGCTGTTAGCATCCAGCTGCCGCTGCCCAACACTACAATGGCAGACAACAATGCAAACCAGCCACAGACTGCACACGGCACAGCAAGTGATTTTCATACAGATCGCTATGTGGCGGCGGCGTTGCCAATAAAAAACCTAAACAGCCTACTTACACATCGACCACGGCCTCTCAGCCCGGAAGTTTCAACTGAAAGATTGGTGAACCTTGCTCATCTCGATATCACCTTAGGAAGGTCAACATACTGAGAACTGGAACTTTCTTCTGGCAGAGCTTAACCAACTTGTGTACGTTGTGGTACATCTACAGTTACATACATACTCCGCAAGCAAACATACGATGCGTGGCGGAGGGTACATTGTACCTCTGCTAGTCATTTACTTTCCTCTTCCACTCGGAAAGAGAGTGAGGGAAAAACGACTGTCTCTATGCTTGCGTACGAGGCCTAATATCTCTTGTCTTCGTTGTCCTCATGCGAAATGTGCTTCGGCAGCAGTAGAATCGTCCTGCAGTCAGCCTCAAATAACGGTCTGTAAATTTTCTCAGCTGTGCTTCTCGAAACGAATGTCCCATTTGAGTTCACGAAGCATCTCTGCAATATTCACGTGCTGATCGAACCAACTGGCAACAAATCTAACAACACGCCTTTCAATTGCTTCAGTATATTCGTTTAACTGACCTGGTCGGGATCCCAATCAGTCGAACAGTAATCAAGAGTGAGTCGCACCAGCGTTCTATACCCCTTCTCCTTTACAAGTGAGCTACGCTTCCCTAAAATTCTCCCAATAAGCCGAAGTCGACCATTTGCCTTCCCTGCTACAGTCCTTGCATGCTCGTTGCCTTCCACATAGCTTTGCAACGTTAAGATTATACACTGAACAGCCGAAGATACTGGTACATGCATGCGTGTTCAAATACAGAGATATGTAAACAGACAGAATACGGCGCTGTGGTCGGCAATGCCTATATAAGACAAAAAGTCTCTGACGCAGTTGTTTGATCGGTTACTGCTGCTACAATGGCAGGTTATCAAGATAAAGTGAGTTTAAACGTGGTGTTACTGCCGGTGCGCTAGCGATAGGACACAGCATGTCCGAAATACCGATGAAGTGGGGATTTTCAATATGAACATTTTACGAATGTATGTGAATATCGGAAATCCGGTAAAACATCAAATCTCCGACATCGCTGCAGCCGTAAAAAGATTCTGAAAGACTGAAGAGAATCTTTCAACGTGACAAAATAGCAACCCGTCCGCAAACTGCTGCAGATTTCAGTGTTCGGCCATGACAAAGTGTCAGCATGCGAATCATTCAACGATACATAATCGATATGGGCTTTCGGAGCCGAAGGTCCACTCGTGTACCCTTAATAACTGCATGACACAAAATTTTATGACTCGCCTGGGCCCGTCAACACCGACATTGGACTGCTGATGACTGGAAACTTGGTGCCTGGTCGGACGAGTCTCGTTTCAAATTGTATCGAGCGGATGAACGTGTACGGGTAAGGAGGCAGCCTCATGAACCCATGGACCTTTCATGTCAGCAGGGGACTCTTCAAGCTGGTGGAAGCTCTGTAATAGTGTGGGGCGTGTGTAGTTGGAGTGATATGGGACCCCTGACACGTCTAGACTCCTGCAATACTGCCTGATCACCTGAATCCACTCATGTCCATTGTGCATTTCGACGGATTTCGGTAGTTCCAGCAGGACAATGCGACACCTCACGAGTCCAGAATTGCTACAGAATGGCTCCAGGAACACTCTTCCGAGTTTCAACACTTCCGCTGGCCACCAATCTACGCAGACACGAACATTATTGAGCATATCGTGGAAGCCTTGCAACCTGCTATTCAGAAGAGATCTCCATCCCGCCCTACCGCTGTACTCTTAAGGTTTTATGGATTGCCCCGCAGGATTCGTGGTGTCAGTTCCCTCCAGCACTACTTCAGACATTAGTCGAGTCCATGCCACGTTGTGGTGCAGCACTTCTGCGTGCTTGCGGGAGTCCTACACAATATTAAGGAGGTGTATCAGTTTGTTTGGCTCTTCAGTACATTCTTATTGGACTTGACTTTGTGCTGCAGAACACGACTGACACTGTTTTCGAATACCAAGGGGTTGTTTCTCCTACTCATCAGCACTAACTGAAATTTTTCTACATTTGGAGCAAGATTCATCATACCGAGCAGAAATTCTATCTACATCATCCTCACTCAGCGAGGACACCTTACTTTACACTAAAGCTTCAGCAGCAAACAGCCGTACGTTGCCGCCCACCCCGTCCACCATACCGTTTAACGCATACAAAGAATAATAGCGATCCAGTCACACTTCCCTGGGCCCTCCTGACCAAACCCTAGTCTTGGACGGACACTCTCCGTCGAGGACAACCCACTGGGTTCTATTACTTAAAAAGTCTTCGAGCCACTCTGATATCTGAGAATATACACTCCTGGAAATGGAAAAAAGAACACATTGACACCGGTGTGTCAGATCCACCATACTTGCTCCAGACACTGCGAGAGGGCTGTACAAGCAATGATCACACGCACGGCACAGCGGACACACCAGGAACCGCGGTGTTGGCCGTCGAATGGCGCTAGCTGCGCAGCATTTGTGCACCGCCGCCGTCAGTGTCAGCCAGTTTGCCGTGGCATACGGAGCTCCATCGCAGTCTTTAACACTGGTACCATGCCGCGACAGCGTGGACGTGAACCGTATGTGCAGTTGAAGGACTTTGAGCGAGGGCGTATAGTGGGCATGCGGGAGGCCGGGTGGACGTGCCGCCGAATTGCTCAACACGTGGGGCGTGAGATCTCCACAGTACATCGATGTTGTCGCCAGTGGTCGGCGGAAGGTGCACGTGCCCGTCGGCCTGGGACCGGACCGCAGCGACGCACGGATGCACGCCAAGACCGTAGGATCCTACGCAGTGCCGTAGGGGACCGCACCGCCACTTCCCAGCAAATTAGGGACACTATTGCTCCTGGGGTATCGGCGAGGACCATTCGCAACCGTCTCCATGAAGCTGGGCTACGGTCCCGCACACCGTTAGGCCGTCTTCCGCTTACGCCCCAACATCGTGCAGCCCGCCTCCAGTGGTGTCGCGACAGGCGTGAATGGAGGGACGAATGGAGACGTGTCGTCTTCAGCGATGAGAGTCGCTTCTGCCTTGGTGCCAATGATGGTCGTATGCGTGTTTGGCGCCGTGCAGGTGAGCGCCACAATCAGGACTGCATACGACCGAGGCACACAGGGCCAACACCCGGCATCATGGTGTGGGGAGCGATCTCCTACACTGGCCGTACACCTCTGGTGATCGTCGAGGGGACACTGAATAGTGCACGGTACATCCAAACCGTCATCGAACCCATCGTTCTACCATTCCTAGACCGGCAAGGGAACTTGCTGTTCCAACAGGACAATGCACGTCTGCATGTATCCCGTGCCACCCAACGTGCTCTAGAAGGTGTAAGTCAACTATCCTGGCCAGCAAGATCTCCGGATCTGTCCCCCATTGAGCATGTTTGGGACTGGATGAAGTGTCGTCTCACGCGGTCTGCACGTCCAGCACGAACGCTGGTCCAAATGAGGCGCCAGGTGGAAATGGCATGGCAAGCCGTTCCACAGGACTACATCCAGCATCTCTACGATCGTCTCCATGGGAGAATAGCAGCCTGCATTGCTGCGAAAGGTGGATATACACTATTGTGCATGCTCTGTTGCCTGTGTCTATGTGCTGTGGTTCTGTCAGTGTGATCATGTGATGTATCTGACCCCAGGAATGTGTCAATAAAGTTTCCCCTTCCTGGGACAATGAATTCACGGTGTTCTTATTTCAATTTCCAGGAGTGTATGTGCAGAATTTCAGAATTTGTTTTCGGAGGATTTAGGCAAAGCCAATAACTTTGTTGCTCATGTCGCACTGAAGGACGATGCACAGACACGTTTTGCTAAAGCTCGTTCTATCCCTAGAGCTCTTTGAGAACAGGTGCTCTGGAACTTTCTGTTTTGCATGGGACTGTCGTCATAGCACTCGTTACTGCCAGTCAGTGGGTATCCCCTCTTCTTATTCTAAAGTCCAGCAGCCTCTCGTTGTACGCCGATTTTAAGAAAACTGTGAATCCTCAGTCTGGAACCGCGCGATCGTTGCAGGTTCGAATCCTGCCTCGGGCCTAGATGTGTGTGATGTCCTTAGGTTAGTTAGGTTTCAGTAGTTCTAAGTACTAGGGGACTGATGACCTCAGACGTTAAATCCCATAGTGCTCAGAGCCATCTGAACCATTTTTTATTAAAGAATCTGTTCCTGAATTCGCGAGTCAGCTACATTTTGCGTGATGGCATCACGAATCATGGCATCACCGTAGTACTTGCCACAGTCACAATTGAGTCTACAATGTCTAGTAAGGCCTTGCAATTCAGTCACCCACTGACGTTATGTCTGTCCTTGTTGCTTGCGCAACCTAAATAATTTCTAACGGGCAGCCGCCATTTGTACCCAGTCCTCATAATACTTTTTAAGTTCCTGCAACAGGTCCTCATATGGGACCAACTCAGAGCACGTCATTGGAAATAACTTCGGGTACAGCCGATGAATAGTCACTCCCGCCATGCCCAAGAAAAAGAGTACCTTGTGTGTGATGCTCTGCGATGGGCACGTTGAACCGTGCGAGGTACTCCGTCCAGTCTTCCTTGACTCGTCAAAGGCACGAAATGGCGACATACACTCCTGGAAATTGAAATAAGAACACCGTGAATTCATTGTCCCAGGAAGGGGAAATTTTAATGACACATTCCTGGGGTCAGATACATCACATGATCACACTGACAGTACCACAGGCACATAGACACAGGCAACAGAGCATGCACAATGTCGGCACTGGTACAGTGTATATCCACCTTTCGCAGCAATGCAGGCTGCTATTCTCCCATGGAGACGATCGTAGAGATGCTGGATGTAGTCCTGTGGAACGGCTCGCCATGCCATTTCCACCTGGCGCCTCAGTTGGACCAGCGTTCGTGCTGGACGTGCAGACCGCGTGAGACGACGCTTCATCCAGTCCCAAACATGCTCAATGGGGGACAGATCCGGAGATCTTGCTGGCCAGGGTAGTTGACTTACACCTTCTAGAGCACGTTGGGTGGCACGGGATACATGCGGACGTGCGTTGTCCTGTTGGAACAGCAAGTTCCCTTGCCGGTCTAGGGATGGTAGAACGATGGGTTGGATGACGGTTTGGATGTACCGTGCACTATTCAGTGTCCCCTCGACGATCACCAGAGGTGTACGGCCTGTGTAGGAGATCGCTCCCCACACCATGATGCTGGGTGTTGGACCTGTGTGCCTCGGTCGTATGCAGTCCTGATTGTGGCGCTCACCTGCACGGCGCCAAACACGCATACGACCATCATTGGCACCAAGGCAGAAGCGACTCTCATCGCTGAAGACGACACGTCTCCATTCGTCCCTCCATTCACGCCTGTCGCGACACCATTGGAGGCGGGCTGCACGATGTTGGGGCGTGAGCGGAAGACGGCCTAACGGTGTGCGGGACCGTAGCCCAGCTTCATGGAGACGGTTGCGAATGGTCCTCGCCGATACCCCAGGAGCAACAGTGTCCCTAATTTGCTGGGAAGTGGCGGTGCGGTCCCCTACGGCACTGCGTAGGATCCTATGGTCTTGGCGTGGATCCGTGCGTCGCTGCGGTCCGGTCCCAGGTCGACTGGCACGTGCACCTTCCGCCGACCACTGGCGACAACATCGATGTACTGTGGAGATGTCACGCCCCACGTGTTGAGCAATTCGGCGGTACGTCCACCCGGCCTCCCGCATGCCCACTATACGCCCTCGCTCAAAGTCCGTCAACTGCACATACGGTTCACGTCCACGCTGTCGCGGCATGGTACCAGTGTTAAAGACTGCGGTGGAGCTCCGTATGCCACGGCAAACTGGCTGACACTGACGGCGGCGGTGCACAAATGCTGCGCAGCTAGCGCCATTCGACGGCCAACACCGCGGTTCCTGGTGTGTCCGCTGTGCCGTGCGTGTGATCATTGCTTGTACAGCCCTCTCGCAGTGTCCGTAGCAAGTATGGTGGGTCTGACACACCAGTGTCAATGTGTTCTTTTTTCCATTTCCAGGAGTGTATATGCACACGGTGCAGGGGGTGGCGCTGCGTTGGGTCCGGCGTCTTGTGTGAAGTCATATGTGCCGTCAACAAGCAACTGATCATGTAGTGTCACCGCCAGACACCACACTTGCTAGGTGGTAGCCTTTAAATCGCCCGCGGTCCGTTAGTATGCGTCGGACCCGCGTGTCGCCTCTATCAGTGATTGCAGACCGAGCACCGCCACACGGCAGGTCTAGTCTAGAGAGACTCCCTAGCACTCGCCCCAGTTGTACAGCCGACTTTGCTAGCGATGGTTCACTGTCTACATACGCTCTCATTTGCAGAGACGACAGTTTAGCATAGCCTTCAGCTACGTCATTTGCTACGACCTAGCAAGGCGCCATATTCTTCAAGAATGTATTCTGAACAGAAAATATTGTGAAACCTATACCGTCAAGAGCGACGTTCGTCATTAATGGATTGAAGTTAAGTATCAAACTTATTACGTCCGCTTTCTGAATTCTAATTCTTTGTCATGTTCCAGACCTCACGTCAGTATAGTCCTTCCCTCCTCACGCCAGCCTGCGTGAGCTAAAACGCGTGCAATTCGGTCTCCTCTAGTAACACTGTGTTCGCTCTTCTGCCGACACAACATATCACTTCAAGCAGTTGCGCCATTTGTTGACTCTGAAACTGAATAAACTGAATTAGATCAACTGCAGGCAACTCAGCAGCCGATTGCAGCTTAGTAGCCGTATTAATTAAGCAATGCACAAAACAACAAGACAAACAAGCACAGAGAAATCAAAAAGGGGTGCGAAAGCAGTAACCTTGAAACGTAGAACACAAGGCAAACACTGGCGACATAAAAGACATGTAAAAAAAACTATAATAGCAAAAACTAACCCAAAAAACGATAGAATAGGGGGAAAGAAAACTCGAAGACAGCCACAAATAGGCATGATGACTCGTCGCCAGATATGTTGTGTACGACTTCGTACACAATGGTAAGGAGAGGTGGGCTACGGAGCGGTGTAGCAACTATCATCGTAGGAAAGCTGGACAGGAAAGAAATAATTACCGAAGAAGTTAACACAATAAACAAAAGATTTACTTAACTTGTATTTCTCCAAGCGTGCAAAGACTCATTACAAATAATGTAGTAAGAATAGAGGCTAGCTCATACAATAGAAACAAGGATGAGGCTCTCTGAAGTAAGTATTAATGACGTCTGCATAGCATTACGTAGCAAAGAGGCTCCAAGTGCGAGTGAGTTGTGTCATTGCCACCGACCAACTTGTATTCGGCGACAGATTGTGCTCGTAGTCCAGACCCACAGTAGGCATAGGTCACCGGGCATGCACCACTGGGTCTGCCAGAGCCTGAACGACTGTTATCGGCATCTGTCCGAAACTTGCAGCTCTGTTGACAACTTATGATGCCCATGAAGTGGTAGCAATACGTGATACCACAAGACATTCTCACCACGACCTCAGGCTACTCCACAGGACCAGAACCCGTCAACTCCCTCTACTCATTGCCTGTCAAATCTTGTGCCCAAAGCCTCATGCGCTATGACAGAGCATCTTGTCCTTTTCGAGACATGCAATGCCTCTTTTGGCACAAGCAGGGTCACAAAGCTGAAGTACATTTATAAATACTGCACCGCACCAATCCTTCTGGTGCTGCAGGCAATCCAGTGCTCTATGCGACTCTCCCCTAAGACTTAAAAATAAGGTGAGTCATATTCAGTTATGAAGCTGTAAAGGTGGTGCTGCTCAAGATGTTTGTTTTATTGTACATTCTATTAAACATAATGTAGATAAAGATAAAAGTATTTGTTCTTCTGCTCTGTTGGAACTAATGTGGCCTTAGTCTCTGAACATTTGTATCATACAGTTTTTCTGGATGTGGACACTGATGGATATATTGTTAAATTTTAAGTAGATACTGGGTCTTGTAACTCTATTTATTACTGCAGATACGTATGCTTTAATTGGTTCTCAACAGTTGTTTTTTCAGGTGCTCACAAAAACTGCACTTTCCATGAAGTGCTGATTGGTGGTAGTTGTCATGTGGAGGTGCAGTACCATTCAGTCACAGTGTGCTGGTGGAGATTCTTGTCACACGTTCATACAGATCCGCTGACATTTTGCGGTTTGATCTTCTCCAATGTCTGAGTCTGTGTGTCCACAAACCAAATGCCCACATCCAGGTCTCGGATATCCAGGTCTGGCGGTACCACGACCATCGCAGCGGTGTCGTCTTGGAAAATAACTTGGTAGACATGGACTATTAAGAGGAACTATCGGACTTATACTGCATGTCAAGTTGCAGACTTAGTTATTGATGGTTATCTGTTCTAGGAAATGCTATTAATGTTCAATTATACTAGAATTCTATATTTTGTTTGACTGTAATAATAAACACAATATTGTACTTGGATTCTTTACTTGTGTAGGTGTCTCACACACTACACTGGCAAAGTCATACGGAAGTGACGTGCTACTCGACAGATAGCCATATCACAACACAGTAATTCATTAACATAAACTGTTAACAGTAATGAGCCTATAGCTCTCTAGTTGAGAACACCCAAAATTAATTATACATCTGTCGATTTTGTTCCGTTGAAAGCAACATGTTGGGTTCTACACTGCCTGCTCAAAACAGTGGATCACCCAGAAGACGTGGTCAGATGCCGATGTACTTTCCCATATCTACACACCACCGCTGTGTCTGTTAATGATAAGAGTTACAATTTTCTGTGACAGGAAAAATGACAACCATAGCTCCAGATCGAAACCACCTTGCAGGGAATGATCGGAGTCATTGTGCTGGCCGCCCTGTATGTGGTTTTTAGGCGATTTTCCACATCCACCTAGATAAATACCAGGCTGGTTCCAATGTTCCACTTTCTACATACATTACACAAACGTTTCCCAAAGCAATGACACAGTTGACCATAAGACTACAGTAGACTCACGCAGAAGAAGTACACGGACTCTCACTGCGGAGGAGGACATGGGAAACTGGCAAAAGCTTTAAAATGAATTTGCACAGGCCAACACTGTCATAATAATAGCCTGTATGACGATGTGACTGATTCTCTATGAAATTGCAGAAGAACCATAACAGTTCTGACTCGGCTGGATAAAGGGCACCAGAAAGGAAGGAAGATAGAACGACCACAAGAGTGTATTAGTGCTGTTCACGTTTAATGTTGCTACCAGGCCTGATAGGATATACAGTATAAGGGATGCTAACATAATCAACTGTTAAGTGATCACAGAGGTGTTGTCGGGCAGTGTTAACAGTGTCTGACATGGTTTGCCAGTTAGTCTAATTGTGGAATATCCAGATTTTTGAGGCATTTGAATGTGACAGTGGCCCAATTTGGACTGTACAGGAACGTGAGGGCAGGCA
This sequence comes from Schistocerca gregaria, assembly GCF_023897955.1. Lineage (NCBI taxonomy): Eukaryota > Metazoa > Arthropoda > Insecta > Orthoptera > Acrididae > Schistocerca > Schistocerca gregaria. The sequence continues at coordinate 484,696,358 of NC_064931.1, read as the reverse complement.
TACTCGCCATCCAGGTTCCAGTCAACAGTGTCTGATTACCACAAGGTAGCATCAACATATTGTGCACGAAACACATCATAGCCCTCCCACATCTGCACCCACGACCCAAGAGCAAGTAATGGCCTTCTTACAACATTCCACGTCATCCCACACAAATGAGTAGATATGAAGTGGTGCCATGACTGGAAGCAGGGACTGTTGACGAATGACGAAACGTTGTGTTTAGTGATGAATTGTGGTTCTGCAGTACCTCGAGTAACCATCGTCAGTGAGTATGTCGGCTACCTGGGAAGAGGTCCTATTCTTTCAACGTTTTGGTGAGATGCAGCAGTGTTATTCCTGGTGTCATGGTGTGGGGAAAAATCGGGTATGACTTTAGGTCACAGCTGGTAGTGACTGGGGGAATTCTGATGGCACAGCATTTTGTCACAGACATGCTGTGTCCTCATGCAACAGTACCATGGCACCATTTGTAAAGAGGACAATGCTCGTCCACACAAGGTACATCTTTCTATAACTTACTTGCATGATGCTGAGCAAGATCCTGAGAGCTGTCTCCAATAGAACATGTTTTGGACCAGTGCGGATGTCTACTCCAGCCCAGTGCCAGTATTTAGGATATCAGAGACTAGTTACAACGTTTGTGGGCCACTTTGCCGCAGCAGAGGATACAACGACTTCATGACACTTTTCTCCACAGAATCATTGCATGCATCCAAGATAGGGGGAGGTAACGTCATAATGATAAGTAGGCTCATATTACCGAATTTGTTGTGAATTTGATTCAGTTTGGTAACCCATGTAATAATATCACATACTCTCTCAACCTGTGAAGTTTCATTTCGTGTCCCCCCCCCCCCTCCACTTCTGTGTGCTCCACTTTTTTTGTCAGGCAGCGTACCTGCAACGACGTTCAGACTGCTGTTACAAATATGGTTTGATACTCAGTAAATTCGTAGTTTGTTCACTTAATGACTGTGTGGAACAGTATCGAATGCCTTTTGGCGTCAAGGAACACCACATCAACATGGGCTCCTTTGTTTTTTGCATACTGAGTTTTGCAACATTTTTTTGTGTAATCAATATTTGTAGAGGAGATTTTCGTTCTCCAAAATGGTGAGAGCATAATACATGTTCCATAACAAAGAAGAATGTGTAACTACGTCATTCTAAGGAACTGTATGTCATAATCTACTTCTAATTCCGACAATCTACCAACAAAAAGTATCCTATATGCCACGGAGACCTCGTTTTTGGAACCTCCTGATAGGATGACGACAGATAAAAATCACGTTATTAGAAGGGCGAGTGGAGAAAACCGGCAGTCTCCCAATGTGGACGATAGACAACAAAAAAAGGCTTATTATCACTAGCTCTTCCAACACCCTGGGGTTGTGTTGATAGTGTCGTCTTTTGCAGTACGAAAATTATTATAGTATCGTAAAAGGGGTATAACTAACTTGGAAAGCAGGCGAAAATCTGTGGGCCGGGGGGGGGGGGGGGGGAGGATCAATTTATAAATATTGAAGAATAAAGTGGCACGAAACTAAGAGTCTCGAAAATGACAAGGATTCCAGAAAATTAAAAAATATCTTTAACACAGGATGCCTACCAGTTGCTAGTTCACATGGATGGACTTGTAGTCTAACTGGCTGCAGAGAACAATGCAGCCAGGAAAAGGCGCCCATTCACTGGCTGACCATAGCTGCTGTCAACAGAAGTCCAACATGATTTGTGAGTCCACAATAAGAATTGCAAACTACCAGAAGTTAAGTAATACAAGCCAGGAAACGAGAGATGCATGATGAAGAAAAACAGTAACAGCGACTGACTTGCCAGGATGTAAATGGAATCCTCCTAGAGAAACATCATTCCTCACCATTTACGCCCTCACATAGCTGTCATCTACAGAGCCATGTTCACAATGATAGTGCTAAGTGAAACACTGATAATAGTGAGCACACACTTTACGTTTATTGTGTTTAAATTAGGTCTTTGTCATGGTTATGAGAATATTTTGCTGTTTAGTTTTTAAATAAATTACACGAGACATGTAAATTTCAATTTTTTGGACAAACGCTTTTCATATTATGTGTTTCTTTGCATTATAATTCCTTGTAGTTTTGGTAAAGCGATGTACTAAGCAATCATCTAAATACATTATTGTTACAATTATTAAATTAACTTTTTAATGCATTTTATTATTTTATTAAAATCATAGGTTTCTGTGACATGTTGGAAGTGAGAGTGAGGGCAAGATATAGTTGAGGGGGGGGGGGGGGGCGGAGGAGGAGAGGCAGTAGCAAACTAGAACCCCCTTCCTCACACCCAGAACAAATGGTAAAAGGAAGTTGTTAGCAGCTGAAAACTGAATTAATGGAAATGGTAGACATACACAGGGAAACGCCAGAAAGGAAGAGAAATGCAGAACTTGAGTCAGACACGGGATTCGCGCAAGAGAGAGAGAAAAGTGAAGCAGAGAGTCGAGCCAGGGTCAGTTTAAGACACAAGCGACACAATCCTCCACTTGGGACGCCAAACTGAGAGAGGTGCCAGATGTACCACAGCAATAAGTTTTCTATCAGGACATATCATAATTAGTAGCAGATGTTTGAGGCATAAAGGTAAGGAGAAAACCAGGGGCACCCAGGTGCAACATTTGTATATAATGCAATTCACAGTTAGTAGTGAAAACTAACATGGATTAAAGTGTGCAAGAGAAAAAGAGGGAGAGGGAAGGGCGCCATATGGTAAGTCAATTGTGTGGATCAATGGGGTGAAGATTCGAGTAGAGCTCAGTGGCTTGTTTTTGTGGTTTTCTTGTAAAACCAGTAAGAGGCGCAGGTTTGGTCGCAATAAATTCCTCCTCCCTCCCCTCTTGACTCAAGACAGGTGATGTGCCTGTACAGTCATTTGCAGCTGAGTGAACAATATGTTCTTTCCCACAGATGCTAGTTATATTTTGTCACTGAGATCCTGCATAGCAGTAAGTATGGCTCTCCTGAACCCTTCATTTCCATATTCACATGATATTCGTGGAATCCTAAACAGCACAAGCAGCAATATCACAGAATGATAAACCAGTCTTGATAGACCACAACCCTGCCACTGTCGAACTACTTACATAAGCATTTGAATGTCAAGGAGCTATTTATGAAACTTTCTCTTGAGTTAGGGGCTAAATTAGAAATAGCTCGCTATTTACTACACAGCAATCATTATCTCTCACTAAATTAGGGATACAACCAAGTGTTACCCACAGTGTCATCATGCAAGACGAACAAATGTTACTTGTTGAATATTTGTGTTATGAGTATATATGCAATTTCTTTCAGGAACTAGTCAACTCTAGAAAGACTGTGGACTAGAGGCCGAAAGAAATTGCACAGATATTCATAATATGAACATGAAAAAATTTACAAATCTTTAGAAACAAACACTGTTAAAGTAGTTTACTGTTCAGTACTATCCAATACAAAAATAGTAACATTCCTCAAGGCAAAATTTGACTAACAGATGTGTCCAAAGAAAATGCAGGGAGTATGGCCAATGACATTTACTGGCTGCATCACTGAAGATAGGGGAAATAGTTTAATTACATAGGGTTCTAGATCACCTGAGTATGCAGACATATGAGCTCCACATTCAACTCCTGTGGAAGGCAGCACAAGAGACACTGTGGAAAAATATATTGGTCTCCAGATGCCAACAGCTCACAGTAAAACATAGAATCCTACCTCACTGAGAGTATCATCAGTCTGAAATGAGAGACAACACACATCGGGTAGTAAAGTCCATCATGAGACACCATACATGTTTTGCCATTCTTAATCTTTCTTTTTTACCCTCTTGGTGAGTCTAAAGATCATTTCAGTCCCACTGGCCAACACCTCCACATTGTACTCTGTAATCTTGTTAATAAATTGGAAGAAAACTTTCCCAGTTGGTGCGCATTGCTCCTCATTAGGCCTGATTTTCTCTCTTCTTCGCCAGGGAGCTCAATCCATCCCCCTACCAGAGTAACCATTTTTCTTGAATGCTGACTATAAATGATTAAGCTCATCTGGTAAATAATTTTGATCCCAAATTTTAGTAGCCCTCGACACCAAGGTTCTAATGACATCTGTTTCTTCTCTTGGAGGTGTCGACCAGTACATCTTGTGGCCCAAAATCCCATACTGTATTTCATCACAGATAGACCCAGAAAATTAAATTGTTCATTGCTCTCTCTTTCCATAGTAATTGAATTTTTGGATTGATACTATAGAAATATACCAAGGAGCCTTCCAATTCCTGTTCACCCTACATCCACACTTATGGAATATCGTCCACATAGTGGCATGAATTGTTATGAGGTTATCACCCAACAGTAAGTACTCTTTGCTTTTGTGTAGAGTGGTTTTTTATACTTTCGATTGATAGTTATCTATTTTTGTTTCCAATGCAAAGCAAAGGCCCAGTTCACACTAGATGTCAACAGAACTAAACAACGATCAGTGTAACTATCAAATGGTGATGTGTTTGTCCACGAGACCCAGAAAGCAGCAGATACCAGCTCCCAGGTAGATGCTGTTTTCTTTGACTTCAGTACATTTTCGCACTGCTGCAAAATGAACAAAATACGAGTGTATGGAGTATTAGACTAGCTGAGTGATTGGTCTGAAGAGTTTCTTGCAAACAAAACAAAGTAACTCGTTCTCATCAGAGAGAATTTTTCAGATGCAAAAGTAATTCTGGGCATACCCGAAGGGATCATTATAAGACCGACAATCTTCACTGTATACAGGGCGTGTCACACGTTCCTACAGGAGGTAGTATTGGTCAAAATTAGAAAAAAATATATATAATTCTGTGTCACGAAACCAATACCTATCTGCCAATTTACATGTGATGAGGAATGTGTAGTATTTTCTGGTGTAGGCTATCTTACTGTTGCAGTTGATTGTGCAATGTATTATCAACACCACTGGAGAACGTTTTCGCTGCACAAGGACCTTGACTGTGATTAAGGTTGATGGTGTAAAACCCCATTTTCTATGCAGTATACCACAGTAGATCACTGCAACATTTCATGGATGACAGATTGGTTGAGGCGATCTAGTAGTATGGCCACCCCACTCAATGCATATGAATACAGTCGATTTCATTCTATAAGGAAATTTGAAGCCTTTGGTGTATTCCCAGCCCATTGACAGTGTGCAGGCATTACGGGAGCATGTGTCCAATGCATGTGACACAATCTGAAAGATGCCAGGTGTATTTAAAAGAGTGTGTGATCAACTGTGAAGAGGGCTGGAAGCTGTGTCAGGATGTGTGGTGACCACATATAGCACTGTCTGTAGTGTCTACAAAAAAAAACCAGACAGATGAGAATGGGAGGACATATTGACTCATATCTCAACAGATACTAATTTCTGACCACTTCATTATAGGAACTTTTCTTCTAGTTCTGACCAACACTACCTCTTGCAGAAATATGGAACACATCTGCAAACATGCTGTATGTAATGACGTAGTGGATAATGTTGGAAGTTCTCTGAGGCTTTCTGGGGAAGATTGTTGTATACAGAGAAGGCACACCACCATAAAACTGTAGTGAAGTGCAGAAGCCCTGCAGCAGGTTGATGCTTGTGGCAGGGATTGACAATCGACCTTCAATATGTAAATAAATATAACATATTACACATAAATAGGCAGAAAGATGCATTATTGCATGTACAACACCATTGTAGAACAATCACTGCAAGCAATCACGTCCATAAAACGTGTAGGAGTACATGTACAGAGCGATTTAAAATTGAACTACCAGGTAAAACTAATAGCAGGTACAAGCCAGATGCCAGACCCAGATTCATTCGGAGAATCCTCAGGAAATGTAAACCCACAAAGAAAGTAACTTACAAATATCTGAATACTGCTTGTCAGTCTGCGATTTGTATCAGATAGGATTTGTAGATGAAAAAAAAAGAAGATCCGAAGAAGTGCAGCACATTTTGTTAAAGATTTATGTAGTAGGCACGAACACATCACAGAGACGCTATGTAAACTCCAGTGCTGCAAGAGAGGTGTTGTGAATCATGATGTGGCTGACTGTTAAAATCCTGAGAGAGTGTGTTCCTAATGCGCCAACTAATATACTGCTTCCTCCTACATCTCCCGAGAAGACCACGAAAGTAAACGTATATTGATTCAAGCTCACGCACAGACTTGCCACAGGCTGTTTGTGACTGGAACAGGAAAGGAGGTAAATGACACTGGTACATAAAATACCCTCTGCCACACACCAGCAGCGATTTGCCGAGTATAGATGTAGGTGTAGATGTAGATGGAACTTTACCTCAACGTCGCTTCGCTGATCCCAGTGCTGAACGGTAAAAGTTGCGTATGAGATATCCCCCATGACTCAAAAAGACGGAATATTATTTCAGAATTAAGGGGCTAGCAGTGATAAGGTTAATTAATGACAAAAGCAAACTTCATAACGGATGTTCTTGATAAAGTTTATCTGGCAAAGTGCTAAGAAGTATGGAACAGTTAAAATTAGTATAAACACTTCAAAACATCGACATTTGTTAGCTAGTGAAAACAGATGCATATAAACACATCAGACATTGTTTATAAGCCAAAACTTAATTTTTTGGTTTTTCTCTTTGAGTACTAAATAACGTCAAAAACACCTGCATTTTTTCCTTCAATAAAGCTGGCTGTTACAACGTAAGGAAAGATTATTTAATGAAATTACTTATAATCATTTTAGGTTTCATTTTTGTCCTAGTATTGAAAAAGCTACATAATTTTCGCTTTCAGGTACCGTCTTGTGGAAGAACACTGAATGTAAGAAATTTCAGAGTCCTCATGCAATGGTTACATAGTGTCATGAAAACGAAGCAAACTAATAAAGTAAAAACTAAGACAATGCAAAAGCAAGAAATACACAATTACAACCAAGAGTGGGCCAGGTGAGAATAATTTAATGTAAATTCTGACTGTCACGTCACGCCACACCACAGCACAGCACGACACCGTCATGCCAGGATGTATTCACACTGTCTGTCACGTCATATCAGGGCGTTTTCACACTGTCTGTCACATCATATCACATCAATTCGCTTAGCCCAATACCAATAGGTGTAAGTGAGCTTATAAGTGACCATATGTGATATACAATATCGTGGTATAGTATCGAAATTAATGAAATAATATCGATAGAGTTTATTGATGGTCAAAGTAAACTTTATAACACATGTTCTAGATCGGTTTTTGTGGTACAGTGAGGAGAAGTGAAACAAGGTTCCAAATTGGCTACTCTTGTCAGGCATAGGTTTCGCTCCTGTTGATGCTATTGGTAGGTGGGACTTCACAAGGCATGGGTTGCATCAATAGGGAAGGGAAGGGAAGGGAAGGGAAGGGAAGGGAAGGGAAGGGAAGGGAAGGGAAGGGAAGGGAAGGGAAGGGAAGGGAAGGGAAGGGAAGGGAAGGGAAGGGAAGGGAAGGGGAAATTGACTAGGATGATAAGAAATCTTTAATGGAGGGGTGGGGGCACTGAAACTTATGGGAGTACCTTTTTTAGGCTAAAAATCCGTGTCCAATATTCAACACTGAATGAAATTAAGCTTAATGGAAATCTCAGAAATTTGAGTACTAGAGATGGTAAAACATCGCAAGCTTCTTATCAGAGTACAGTGAAAAATAGTGTTAGTATGTCACAAGATTCTCATAAAAGCACAGTAAAAAATAATGTCAGTATTTTGCATCAGAATATCAGGAGATTAAAAAACAAAGTACATGACCTTTTCATTTGTTTACAAGATTTAGAAATTGAGGGAGGAATAGGTGCACTATGCCTGTCTGAACATCATATGGTCACAGATATGGAAAAGGTAAATGTAGTTTTCAGCACATGTAAGTAGAAAGGAGGAGTTTCCATATATGTTAAAATTTATCATAGTGTAAAAAATTTAGAAACAAAAAACGCTTCATGTAGAGCAACATATAGAAACATGTATATGTGAGCTTAAACTAAATAATGGTACTTTTATAATTGTAACAGTGTATAGGTCCCAAGTGGGAAATTTTGAGATATTTTTGGAAAACTTGGCTCCTTTGTTGTGCTATCTGTCAGACAGATGGAAGCAAATTATTGCTTATGGGGATTTCACTGTAGATTTTCCAAAAGAGTTTGATAGAAAGCTTCGACATTGAAGTATTACTTGGTTCTTTCAATTTGGTATCAGTTACTGATTTTCCCACTCAGATAGTACAGGAAAGCAGCACAATGATAAATAACGATTTTATAGATCAAGATAAATTTAATCAAATAAAAGCTTTTCCTGTTAAGAAGGATCTGTCTGATCACAATATACAGCTAGTTACACTATATGACATAGCTCCATACAGTAATGCAAAACAGTCCTCCAAAATAGTGGATTCAATTAACGAAATAACAGTTGAAAATTTTAGGGAAAGCTTGCAACAGTTAGACTGGGATGAGGTGTACAGGGGACCTGATGCTAATTTAAATATTATTCTATTTCATGATACCTTTGTGAGTATATTTGAAAACAGTTTCTCTAAAAAATGAGTGAAACATAATTGTAATAAACCACTTTAAAAGCCATAGCTCACTAATGGGATAAAAATATCTTGTAATCAGAAAAGCAAAATGAATCTTATAGCTAGAAGGAGAAATGATCCAGAAACAATCGAACATTATAAAAACTACTGTACTGTGTTAAGAAAAGTTATTAAAAAGTCCACAAGTATGTGTGCTATGCCCAAGATTAGCACCTCTGCTAACAAAATTAAAACAATTTGGAATATTGTTAAAAGGGAAACAGGGCAACGGAGAGCATAGGAAGACTGTATTTCTACCCAACTCAATAAAAAGTAATTTAACAAGAAGTCAGAAGTAGAAAATGTATATAATAATCATTCTTAAGTGATGTAGAGAAAATGCGATCAATCTATTCATTAGAAGATGCAAGGGTGTAAATGTAAGATACCCAAGCAACATGATAAAATTGAAATTCACCCTACCTATCCTACTGAAATTAGGAAAATAATCAAATCACTCAAAAGTAAAAGTTAACAAGGAATTGATGGCATTTCCAATGCAATACTTACGAGCAGCCGCTTGGCCATGAAATCCAAGTTTGCTCACCTCCCGCCGTTCTCATAGTACTTGCAGTGAATCCTGACACAGTTTGGAATTCCTGTGTGATGGTCTGGATATGTTGTTGTTGTTGTTGTCTTTGTCCTGAGACTGGTTTGACGCAGGTCTCCATGCTACTCTATCATGTGCAAGCCTACTGTAACCTACATCCTTCCGAATCTGCTTAGTGTATTCATCTCTTGGTCTCCCTCTACGATTTTTACCCTCCACACTGCCCTCCAATGCTAAATTTGTGATCCCTTGATGCCTCAAAACATGTCCTACCAACTGATCCCTTCTTCTAGTCAAGTTGTGCCACAAACTCCTCTTCTCCCCAATCCTATTCAATACCTTCTCATTAGTTACGTGATCTATCCACCTTATCTTCAGCATTCTTCTGTAGCACCACATTTCGAAAGCTTCTATTCTCTTCTTGTCCAAACTAGTTATCGTCCATGTTTCACTTCCATACATGGCTACACTCCACACAAATACTTTCAGAAACGACTTCCTGATACAGAAATCTATATTCGATGTTAACAAATTTCTCTTCTTCAGAAACACTTTCCTTGCCATTGCCAGTCTACATTTTATATCCTCTCTACTTCGACCATCATCAATTATTTTACTTCCTAAATAGCAAAACTCCTTTACTACTTTAAGTGTCTCATTTCCTAATCTAATTCCCTCAGCATCACCCGATTTAATCTGACTATATTCCATTATCCTCGTTTTGCTTTTGTTGATGTTCATCTTATATCCTCCTTTCAAGACACTGTCCATTCCGTTCAACTGCTCTTCCAAGTCCTTTGCCGTCTCTGACAGAATTACAATGTCATCGGCGAACCTCAAAGATTTTAGTTCTTCCCCATGAATTTTAATACCTACTCCAAATTTTTCTTTTGTTTCCTTTACTGCTTGCTCAATATACAGATTGAATAACATCAGGGAGAGGTTACAACCCTGTCTCACTCCCTTCCCAACCACTGCTTCCCTTCCATGCCCCTCGACTCTTATGACTGCCATCTGGTTTCTGTACAAATTGTAAATAGCCTTTCGCTCCCTGTATTTTACCCCTGCCACCTTTAGAATTTGAAAGAGAGTATTCCAGTAAACAATGTCAAAAGCTTTCTCTAAGTCTATGAATGCTAGAAACGTAGGTTTGCCTTTTCTTAATCTTTCTTCTGAGATAAGTCGTAAGGTCAGTATTGCCTCACGTGTTCCAACATTTCTACGGAATCCAAACTGATCCTCCCCGAGGTCCGCATCTACCAGTTTTTCCATTCGTCTGTGAAGAATTCGCATTAGTATTTTGCAGCTGTGACTTATTAAACTGATAGTTCGGTAATTTTCACATCTGTCAGCACCTGCTTTCTTTGGGATTGGAATTATTATATTCTTCTTGAAGTCTGAGGGTATATCGCCTGTGTCATACATCTTGCTCACCAGCTGGTACAGTTTTGTCATGACTGGCTCTCCCAAGGCCGTCAGTAGCTCTAATGGAATGTTGTCTACTCCGGGGGCCTTGTTTCGACTCAGGTCTTTCAGTGCTCTGTCAAACTCTTCACGCAGTATCGTATCTCCCATTTCGTCTTCATCTACATCCTCTTCCATTTCCATAATATTGTCCTCAAGTACATCGCCCTTGTATAAACCTTCTATACACTCCTTCCACCTTTCTGCCTTCCCTTCTTTGCTTAGAACTGGGTTGCCATCTGAGCTCTTGATATTCATACACGTAGTTCTCTTCCCCCCAAAGGTCTCTTTAATTTTCCTGTAGGCAGTATCTACCTTACCCCTAGTGAGATAAGCTTCTACATCCTTACATTTGTCCTCTAGCCATCCCTGCTTGGCCATTTTGCACTTCCTGTCGATCTCATTTTTGAGACGTTTGTATTCCTTTTTGCCTGCTTCATTTACTGCATTTTTATATTTTCTCCTTTCATCAATTAATTTCAATATTTCTTCTGTTACCCAAGAATTTCTAGCAGCCCTCGTCTTTTTACCTACTTTATCCTCTGCTGCCTTCAGTACTTCATCCCTCAGAGCTACCCATTCTTCTTCTACTGTGTTTCTTTCCCCCATTCCTGTCAATTGTTACCTTATGCTCTCCTTGAAACTCTGTACAACCTCTGGTTCTTTCAGCTTATCCAGATCCCATGTCCTTAAATTCCCACGTTTTTGCAGTTTCTTCAGTTTTAACCTACAGGTCATAACCAATAGATTGTGGTCAGAGTCCACATCTGCCCCTGGAAATGTCCTACAATTTAAAACCTGATTCCTAAATCTCTGCCTTACCATTATATAATCTATCTGATACCTTTTAGTATCTGGATATATGTCTGCCTATTTCACATTACAACCCTCTCCAACTGTTGGCAGTCTCTGTCAGTCAACAGACGAGGTCGGCCTGTACGCTTTTGTGCTGTACATGTCCATTAACGTTTCCACTTTACTACCACATCGGAAACAGTGGACCTAGGGATGTATAGGGGTGTGTAAATTTCATGTACAGACGTATGACACAAGTGACACCGAATCACCTGACGCCGTTTAAAGTTTGTGAGTTCTGGGAAGCACCCAATCTGCTCTTCACGATGTCTAATGACTACTGAGGTCGCTGATAATGGAGTACCAGGCAGTAGGTGTCAGCGCAATGCACCTAATATGAAAAGCATATGTTTTTGGTGGTGTCTGGATACTTTTAATTACATTGTGTATTTTTAAAAATGAAGTACTAACAAAATGTCAATTTAGTTTTCAGAAAACCTGTTCAAAAGAAAATGGTATATGCACTTGCTTATCAAATATTAAATACTCTGAATAACTGAGCATCACCCATTGGGATGTTCTGTTATCTCTCTAAGGCTTTCCACTGCGTGAATCACGAATAGCTTAAGTATTGCGGTATGTGTGGGACAATACAGAAATGGTTTAATTCATATTTAACAGATGGTCTGCAAAAATCAGCAGAGTCCTCTAACTGGAGAGGTATCAACAATGCTGTTCCACAGGTTTCAGTCCTGGTTTCCTTATTGTTCTTAATGTGTATTAATGACTTGCCACTCTATATTCATGAAGATGCAAAGCTGGTTCTTTTTGCTGATGATACAAGTGTAGTAATCACAACCAATAAACAAGAATTAGTTGAGGAAATTGTAAATAATGTCTTTCAGATAATTGTAAAGTGGTTCTCACCAAATAGACTCTCACTAAATTTTGATAAAACACAGAATATTCAGTTCTATACAGTAAACAGCAAACACCATTGATAAATATAGACTTCGAACAGAAGTCTGTTGGTAAGCCAGAATACTGAAAATTTCTTGGTGTGTGCATTGATGAGAAATTCAGAAATGCTCAAATGTTTGTGAATTCCTAAGCGACCAAGGGACCAAGCTGCTGAGGTCATCGGTCACTAGACTTAACACTAATTAAACTAACTTAATCTTACGTATGCTAAGAACAACACACATACCCATGCCCAAGGGAGGACTTGAACCTCTGGTGGCAAACGCCGCACAATCCTTGACATGGCACCTTATACAGTGTGACAATGAGAAATTGAAATAGAAGAAACACATTGATGATATGTTGAAATGGTTAGGTTCAACTACTGATGCTTTTAGGTTTATTGCAAATTTTGTTGATAAAAATATCACTAAATTAGCCTACTATGCCTATTTTCATTCTCTGCTTTCATATGGCATCATGTTTTGGGGTAATTCGTCACTAATAAAAAAAGTATTCATTGCGTGAAAAGATGTAATCAGAATAACAGCATGAGCCCACCCAAGATCACCTTGCACACATTTATTTTAGTAACTTGGGGTATTCACAATACTTCCGCAATACATATATTCACTTATGAAATTTGTTATTAATAACCCATCCCAATTCAAAAATAATAGGAAAGTGCCTAGCTATAACACTGGAAGAAAGGATGATCTTCACTATTTTGCATTAAATCTGTCTTTGGTACAGAAGTGGGTACATTAGGCTGCCACAAAAATCTTTGGTAATTTGCCAAATAGCATTAAAAGTTTGACAGGTAGCCAACCAACAATTAAAATTAAAATAATTTCTTCTACTCAATAGATGAATTTTTGGATATTAAGTAGTAACTATAACACACACACACACACACACACACACACACACACACACACACACGCACACACGCACACACGCACACACGCACACACACATCACTGAATTTTTCTCCTGCATTAGATCTGAATTTTTCCCTTTATTTTATGAAAATTGCTTCATCAACTTGTATTCTTATTTATGTTCAGTGTGGGCACCAGCTCTGTCCTATTACTGTTAAACCTAAATAATCGTTCGCTTTCAGATATCTGACCTCGATTGTTATGGGAGAAGATTTAGTAGAAAAAATATATAAAAAAATAAAGATTAAGAAGATACAAAAGCATGAAATCCATTATTTTAAAACGAGTGAGCGGGGCGAAAGTAAGTTAGCTTTCGATATCAGGAGACGATGAGGCCTTGAAAACTTCCTTTCCAAGAAACTGTGACGTGACGTGACCTGATGGTCCGTTGCTGGCTTGTGTGAATGCTGCCATTTAAACTGTACAGTGGAATGTTTCGACGTAATGTGACGGTCAGTGTGAATTGTGTTTAACCCCTACATTAGCAGACGACACAGTCGCCCCACCAGCGTTCATGCAAGAACCTTCTTCCTAAGTAAACTTGACTTCGACATCCCGTTCTGTTCCGTTGACAGCGTATGTGATTTCCACCATTTGATTTTCCGTTCCTATCCGACAAGTGTGAATCGACGTTAATGGTACTAATAGCTTCGTAATCAACATTCGACCATAGATCAATATCTGTGGTGGAAGTTGTCAACAGCATGCATTGTCATCTTTGGTTGTTTTTGTTTTTCGCGCTTTGATTGAAAACAAATCTGATACATATAAAGTGAAAAATGAAACTATTATTAACTGACGGCATAATAAGAAATGAAACGATTTTGCCGATATTTAATGGTTTCTTCGTGTGTTGTTTATGTGGTTGTCACCCTGATAGCTGTGTACAAACTATACTGTGTGGTTGGTGACAAAGGTACATTACTGTATTTTTCTGACTTTGTTTCTAACTTATGTGTTGCTGGACAACAAAGCGAATGTGTTTTCTGTGCTGGCTATGTACCAGTTTTTCATTTAAGTTGCGTTTGTTCACACAACTGGAGTTAGATAATAATTTAGTTTCATCTGCTCTTGTAACGTGAAAGTATGTTTATATCAATCTTGTGAAGTATTATTGATCAACGGGTACGTCATGGACAGAGGAACTGGTAATACGGATTGAGGAAGGATATCTTTGTTCAACCTGATGCTTGATGTTAATGGTTCAAGGTTGTACAGTTTTCCTTTGAGCCTCAGAACATGCCATATCCCTGACATACCGTTCATCCCGTACTGCCTCTGCATCCTTAATATCATTTGTGATGAAAATTAGTAGATATGTAGGAAGGATTAATAATACCATTGGAAAATCACGCGTTAATGCCAAATAGTGAGCGTAACTCTTTAGACGAGACAGAAACATTGAGAGAGAGGTTTCAAGACTCCAGACGTGATTGTAAATGACAAAGTGAAAATTATAGATTAGGCTACCGATACAGTTTGTTAATTGTGAAAATGAAGCAGACTTTTTTTGCAAATGACGTGCATTATTTACACATTCGTTACACATCAAGCAGGCAGGTCGTGTTATACATAGTTTTATGCAAAGAACTGAGTCTTCAATAAGCAAGGTCTTTATCTTTGTGTGTGCCTGTTGAAAACTGAACACTTCTGCATTTTGGTGAATTAGTGTTACTACGTTTGCTCAGTTAAAATTCTTGAAATAAACATGAACTCTTATGCTTGTGTTTGGAAACGAACACCCCTGCTGTCACACTGAAAGCATTGAGAATAGATAATGATGTAATCAAGTTGTAAGTGTTAATAATCAGAGAAAAACTTCTGCATGAAAGGAATATGCCCTTACTCTCAGTATCAGTATAGGTGCTATCGTAATATAGGACAAAGCTATAGGATATGACCAAAATAAAAGCAGCAAATCAGATGATGCTGACTATAATGGTAGATGGGAATACTGCAATATGGAATAAATCTTTTCCTCTTTGTTGCCATCCTTGTAGCTGAACAAATGCAACGATACTGTACATCAATTTATGCAATGCTAGGTTGTCATGGATTTAAGACTGAGCAGAATTGAGGTATCCAACAGGGAAATGTGTCTTATTCCACGCCAGCAGCAACTTCGGGTGATTCTATCAGTACTCCGTTTAACACTACACTTTTCTGTATCTAATTTCGTGCTCATGTTTCTCTTGAAGAGTGTTTGAATTTGTTAAGCAATCTCTGCCATTGAACATTTGAGTGGTCATAGAGCCAATGTCCCACAAGTTGACTAACTGAGAACTTCATACAACCAGAGGATGTATGTTTCCTAAGTGCAGGGTACAGCACACTTTTTAGGGCATTACAGAAGTGCCCGATTCCACCCGACTGCTTTGACCCATGATGTCATCAATATGACGGAAACAGCTAGTTCCAGTGAATACAATATGGTGAAAATGATGTCACTACATACACACACCAACAAACATGAACAAAAATAAAAATGACACAAATGTTTCACTTCAAAAATAAAATGAAACTAATGGGAGAACTGTGCAAAATTGGGGGTTAAGGGCAGGGACAAGCTAAAAACATAACAATAACAAAAAGACACTGCAACATCCTAAAACAAATAATATATTTAAAAAAATTTTGAATAACAACATTTCGCTACACCAACAAAACCACAGGAATTGTACATCTCCCGTGATCTATAGCTATTGATACCAAAAAACCAATACTTACATGTCTGAAAGGTAGAATTAGACATTTCCCTTGACCTCAATTGCAGCTGTCGATATAAAAAAACCAACACCTACAACTCCAAAAAGTGGAACCAAAACCCCAACAACCCAAATACCGCATATCACAATTACTTTAGAATTAAACAGAAAAAAAGCCTTAGTAACTCACTGGTTACACTTCCACAACCCACATTACTGCACCAACTACCTAAACTATGAACTGCATTAGCACAATGACAATCAAAACTCAAATGAACCCAGTACCACCTGTTATACTCAGCACGTCAACATCCATCACCAGAGGACACCGTCAAATAACAACATCACATCTACAAACACTACCATCTCAAAAACACAGTGCTATAGTAATGTCACCCCACAACATTATCACATCCCGGATCAAAAGAGATGGGTGGACCATTCTGTTGAACTCTTCTTAGTGCAGAAAATGGACTTTTCTTTGTAATTGTTCTCTGGACCCCTGTATAATGATTTGCACTATTGTAGCAACTTCCCAGTAATTGGCTACATATTTTCCTTGAAGATAAATGCATGTCTTCTGCCAGATACGTATGTAATGAGAATGGAAACTCCAATAGTCCAGTTGCAAAACAGCACACATTCTACTTTTGAGTGAAATATTTATTTTGGAAATGACACACAGTCTGTAGCTAAGCCTGTTCTTTGTGATACTGCTTCTTCTGTGAATAGTAGTTCAGCAACTTACACTTCTGTGATATTTGGAAACTGGGAGAGAAGTACTGTTAGAATTTAAGCTCTGAAGATGAGTCGTGATGATAACTCAGTGAGTAACATGATCATGAACATGACAGGCAGCCTGATTTGAGCTCCTGCCCAGCACATACTTCTGGTGTGCTAGGAAATTGTAAAGATGGTGATAAACTGATTTTTGAGTGCAGTATGTGGTTGGTTGGTTTGGGGAAGGAGACCAGACAGCGTGGTCATCGGTCTCATCGGATTAGGGAAGGATGGGGAAGGAAGTTGACCGTGCCTTTTCAGAGGAACCATCCCGGCATTTGCCTGGAGTGATTCAGGGAAATCACGGAAAACCTAAATCAGGATGGCCGGACGCGGGATTGAACCGTCGTCCTCCCGAATGCGAGTCCAGTTTCTAACCACTGCGCCACCTCGCTCGGTGCAGTATGTGGCTTTCTATTGTTACAAAAAAGCAAAGGTTTGTGAATGTGTCACTAGCATTATTTATTTTGCTGAGCATTATTCATGTCACCCTGCAACACGGAGTTGTATACTGCAGTTATCGTATTTCTGTCAAGAAGGAAGTTATGAACAGCGCAGTTTCTGAAACCCGGTAAACAGTTGCAAAATCTTTGCTTGCTGACAGTCGAGTTTGGATTTTGATTTCTATCCTACTTACCCTTCATTCTGCACGTGTCCTCTTGCTCCCTGGGTTGCAGTGAGGGTGACATGTGGAGCAGGTTGCAATTTTATTAACAAAAACTTCTCATGTTGGTGCAAAATAAATGGCAACTGCTATCATATGTATTTCCTGTTTTTCTTTCTGAGGATATAAAGAATCAATCTTCCAGACATATGACAGTGCCCAAAACATTCACAAAGATTAGCCCAAGTACTCACAACAATTATGCAAGCCTATCATTTAAATTCTGCATATTCATTTCCTTAAGCAACATGATTACTGGTACATTTTTTGGACCAATCAAATACATAATATCTTGACTAAACAACACTCTTGAACTGTGATCACACTCTGGTCAAAATCTCGGATGATTTGACCCATTTGTTGACAGCAAAGTGGGTAATATGAAATTGTTCATAACAAGGGGATATGTATCCGATATTTGCTCACTGCACAACTTATGAGGGATTAGAAACTGAAAGAGAAGAAATTAATCTTACCCTCCATATGGTCCTGTATAAGCTTTGTGTATATTAATATGGCTCCTGTGCAGTGTAATATAACTAGCTGTAGTCAAGCATAATGAACATGTTTATTATTATTTTCCGTGGACATATGGTGGCTAGTGGTTGGAATTACAGCTTGGCAAGATGGTAGTAATTCAGTGATGATTTTGTACACTTTTGCTTTAGTAAGTACTGCTTTTAGATTTTTGGTCACTATACTCACTACTAGTGATGATGATGATAATAATAATAATAATAATAATAATAATAATAATAATACTGTTTTGAAGTATGATGTTCATTTTTCAGAAAGTGATGGCATTTCCCAATTGCATTATCCTGGCACGAATACTCATATCTCCAAAACAGAGTACTTGAAAATCAGTTTGAACAGTGAGACAACAGTTAAAAGAAGTAATGTGGAAATTTGGGGAAAAGCTGCTATAGCGAAATATCTGTGGCATCATATTTTGGATGGAAAAGTTGAAAATGGAGAAGGTGGTTTAGTTGAGACAGGTTTCAAAATACTGCATGGCATCAACTTTACGTATCGATATGGACCAGGTGTTATACAAACTACAGTGCCTAGTGATGTGGAAAAACTTGTGCTAGTGTTAAATGGTCGCTCAGAAGAGAAAATTAATGTTGCAAAGCAGTGGTTAGATTATGTTCCTCTTTACAAAAAACTGACCCACATTGCAGTTGTGTTATTAGGAGATGAAGGTTGTAGTAACGATTGGCTCCTTCCATATATGAAGTCCAGAGGAGGAAGAATTGATGTTGCCTTTCTGGTGTATGATTCACCACTGATCGATAATGTCCAGTTTTACCAGTGGCCTCTTGGAGTTGCGGTGTAAGTAATTATAGTACAGTTATTGATGCAAGTATATAATTTAATAATTATTAGCGAACTATACAAATAATGCTGTAACTACTAGTTGATTTCAGTTTTGTGCTTATATGTACTTTTTTTTTTTTAAGCGAAATGTGCAAGTTAAGAAGTACAAGAGATTAGAATTATTGCTCCCTGTTGGGACATTAATATTTTCACAAGTGTTTCGTTTGATGTTGAACATGGCTGTTGTTTGATTTATTGGTAGCCTATGTTTCTCAGATGATGACAAGAATTGATTATTGATTTGAAGGAAAACCTTTTTTGCAGACTGAAAATTAATGTGGAGGAAATCCATTTTTTTGTGCGTCATGAAGAAGTGATAGAATGTTACATCAGTGGAACCTCAATATCTCAGGAAGTTCTTTTATTTCTTCTTCTTCTTCTTCTTCTTCTTCTTCTTTTTCGCGGATGGATCACTTAGGACCATGAGAAATCAACATTTGTTAGCCTTCCTTTTCACCCAGTATTCCGTCATACATAACGAATGGGCAATTTTTCATTGCACAGACCACATATGTTGGTTAGTTTTTCTCTCTTCTTCCTCAAAACCCGGTGTGTTTGTGATTTTTCTGATTTCATTTCTGTCATGCAGTTTTGGAGACCCTAATTCTCTCAGGTATTTTTCCATCTGTTTGTACCAGTTCAGTTTTGTAGTTTTTGTTCTTTAAAAATGAATGGATTTTGTGCATTAACCTGTTTGAATCCATTGTTTCTAAATGCCCCATGAATTGGATTGTTCTCGTGCGCATTTTGTCCATTATTTTGGAGATATTTTTATATATTTTTGCATTGGGTTTCGGATAGTGCACACCATCTTTAGTTCTTGGTCCTAGGATTTTCCTCATTATTTTAAGTTCTTTCACTTTTAATTCCCCTTTTAGTGTTCTGTGTTGAAGATTTAGTGTCTCAGATGTGTAGAGAGCTTCGGGTTTAATTACTGTTGTGTAGTGTCATATTTTGCAGCTTCAGGAGAGACTCTCTAAGTTGTAAATGTTTATTGTTAACTGAAACACCGTCTACATTTTCAGGACTCTTGATCTGACAGATTGCTTTTCCTTACAGTTTTCTGCAATCCATTCATCTATATATTTAAATTCTTTTACTCGAGAGATGTAGTTATTACCAATTTTGAGATCAGAAGCTGCATCTTTGATGTCAGTCATAAATTTTGTTTTTTCAAATGAAATTTGTGATTCTATTTTTGCTGCCTGCTCTTATAATTCCAGCTGTTTCTGTGGATCGGTAACGTCCTGTGCGATCAGTGCCATGTCGTCAGCAAATGCTAAACAGTCTAATTCTGTGCCCTTATGTTTTGGTCCCAGTCTGTGTGCTGGTGCAACTGCTTTTGTCCATTCCTGAACAACTTTTTCAACAGCACAATTGAAGAGAGCTGGGGACAGCACTTGCCATACTCCTGTGCCTACTTCAAATTCTGTATTTAATTCTCCCATAAATTTTACTTTGGATTTGGTTTCTGTGGGTGTTTCTTTTATGATGTTTGTTGTCTTTTGATCTAGTCCTAATTCTGCAAACACTTCAAATAGGG
This sequence comes from Schistocerca gregaria, assembly GCF_023897955.1. Taxonomy (NCBI): domain Eukaryota; kingdom Metazoa; phylum Arthropoda; class Insecta; order Orthoptera; family Acrididae; genus Schistocerca; species Schistocerca gregaria. The sequence continues at coordinate 484,675,963 of NC_064931.1, read as the reverse complement.
ATTCACAGTCTGTACTGTAATATGCTTTTTTTAAATCGACATATGTGATGACATAACTTTTGTTTGAAGTACTGTGCAAATATTTTCAGAAATATGATTTATTTTCCCTGTAGGAGATATGTCTGCCGAAGATGGCTTTATAAATATCGAGGTAACAGTGATTGATTAAGTTTATTTATCCATGATTAATAGCATGTCTCCTCTGACGTTGACTGAAACAAAACATAAAATAAGTCATTTCTTGAAACAGATCAATAATACTTCTAGTGAATGAAGGCCGAATAGATTCTTACTGAGCCTAACTTCATTAAGCACATTTTATATAACTCAAAGTCCCGTAGAATGCTAATTGTTAAAACAAAAGCTGAATGGACAAAATTTAAGTCCCTAACGCACCAAAATTGTTTTAAGTCCAGTGTGTAGCCATTTGAAAGTTAAACAGGAATAAATTTACAGGTCCAGAAGTCTGTCACAAGAACAGAGTCCTTGTCTTATTCGGCAAGGAGGATGTGAAAACCTGTAAGTCCACAGCTGGTAGCTTACAGGGTCATGAAGTCAGATGTGAATGGTACCAATATAATGAAGACAGCTGTTGAATGAGAATTCTGATTGATGGAATCTTTGCAGAATCAGCACCTGGCCTAAAAAAACTCACTCAGAACGAACTGGTTTGCCCTGAATACCACTTGGTGCTAGGGTACAGCTGTGTCTATTTTTGATATTGTGTCTTACAGAAGAGAATATGTCTGTGTGGCCCATGGCCCATACTGGAGCTTGAGTCGCCTCCTGGAGGATGGCTGGAGCATGATTGTCCATCTTTCAGAAAATTGTCGCCTGTTTGTTAGGCATCCCTCTCCACTTCCTCCACTTGTTGGGGCAATTGGGGAGATGATGTCTACATCCAACCATTGCCCGTTCCTTGCACAGGCATAGCCAAACTAAATCTTGCAACAAAACCCATCCACCTGTGGGCACCAGAAAGTATAGAAGCCTCGTCGGTAGCTTTGGGAGAAAGATTAATACTCTTACACACTTTGAAAACAGATGGCCTAAAATGCCTTCTAACATAATGTCGACAAGGCATCGTGCGGCTGCAGGCTGACTGACGTCATCTTCCAGCCAAACCTGGGGGGGGGGAGTGAAAGATAGAAAGTTGGGACCAATAAGAAGTTTCTCAGCAGGAACCAAGCTGTCCTGTGCTGTTGACCTGTAGGATGCCAGAGAAAGGATGGCGATGGTGAAGTTTAGACTTTTGGGTTTTAAAAGTATATACAAATTGTTCCACTGGTCCATTTGAGGCAAGGTGAAAGGATGCCGTGTGAATGAGGGCAATGCATTTTTGTCACAGAAGGTGGAGAATTCTGCAGATGCTAATTCGGGACAATCATTTGTGAGAATGGTGTCAGAAACTCCTTTAATGGAAAAAAAATGTGAGATGGGTTTGAATAACAAACATTAGGGAAACATATAGGAACCTGCTGCCAGTGTCTATTGCAATGAGCCAAAAAGTGTGGCCCAAGAAAGTCCTATGAAATCCAAATGAAGCCTCGACCAAGGACTGCAGTAGTCTAATCAAGGGAAGACAGGGCTTTGAGGGATGGCCTACATGTTCTGGCACATGGTGCAAGAGGATACCATTTGAGTAACAGCAGTGTCTATGCCACACCAATAGGCATGGTGGCAGGTCAGACATTTAGTGAGCACCGTGCCCAACATGGAGAAGAGTCAAAACGTGCTGCTGGAAATCTGCAGGGATGACCACCCAGATGCAGCCATTTTGATGGCCAGCTGCGGCACACTAGGCAGAGGATCTCTCTGAGGGTCAGGTCCTCTGCGGTGTGGCGCGCGATGAGTTTGGCATCCAGTGGGAAATTGGCCATAGGTTCTTCCACAATAATGTTGAGGTGGAGGGCACGCTCAGACCACAAACCCTTGACTGTGGAGCCAGTCTTGGGGAGACATGAGATTTCCCAAGGCAACATCGAAGACGGGGGCCAGGCACTCGATCTGGTATTTGTGGGTGTGCTTTATCTGCTGGAGTAGAATCAACATCTGGGCAGATGGATCCACTGGTTCCATCACACTGTCACCAATGCTATAATGGGCATACTATCAACTGCAAAACACATGCAAGCAGTGACTACCTGGACCAGAGCACACCCGTGATCCAGCTGTGAACACAAAACCTCATTGCCAACTGATGTCCTCCGATGGTGGCAGAAAAAATATCCCTTTAGCAATGATTGAACAAGTTTATTTATCAAAGTTTAATAGCATGTCTACTCTGATGTGGATTGAAACAAAACCTAAAATAACAATATTACACAAAGGATGGGGGTATACTCACCATATAGAGAACACTCTGAGTCGCAGACAGGCATGATGGAAAGACTGGTATACAATTTAGCTTTCAGCCAAAATCCTTCTTTTGAAGTAGAAAGTGCACACACACACACACACACACACACACACACACACACACACACACACACGTGATCACTGTCTTTTTCCACTGTGGCCAGACTGAGTCATAATTACACCTAATGGGACAGCAATTCTAAGAGGGAGGGGTAAAGAGGTGAGGAAGTGGGGGGGGGGGGGGGAGATAACAGGATGGGGTGGGAGAAGGTGTAGTGCTGCTTGCTGAATTGTGCAGGGATGTTGTGGGGACAGGGTATGGCTGCTGGGTGCAGTTGGGAGGTTTGAGGGGAGGGGATGGAAAAGGACTAGTTAGTGGATTTGGTGGTGGAATGAAAGACTGTGTTGTGCTGGAGTGGGAGAAGAGAAGGAAATAGGTGTGGAGGACAGGGACTAGTGTAGTTTGAGGCGAATATATCCTACGATCCCCTAACCCCCTGACCTCATCCTTTGCTAGTCCATGTTCACTTACCTATCCCATTCCCTGCTCCCCCTCCAGCACAACACAGGTTTCTGTTCCAACACCCCTACGAGTCCTTTTCCCCTTCCCTCCTCCTCTCCTTATCCACTCCCCATCCCCAGCCCCCAAATGTCCCAACTGCACCTAACAGCCCTTCCCTACACTCACCATATCCCTGCATGCTCCCACAAGCAGCACTACACTTTCTCCCACCCTACCCTTCTGTACCCTCCCCCTCCCCTCCCCCCCTTTCCTCTCGACCCTATGCCTTGCTTTACCCCCACCACCAGATTGGGTAAAAGTCTAGAATTGAGCCAGTGGCATACTTAAGTGTTTTATTGCAGGAATATTGTCAGTGTTTGGTGTACAGTATGATGGGAACAAGTGAAGGTGTGTCAGCTGTTTGTGTTATGCAACCAGTGAGAGAGCAACAAGCAGACGGTGTGTGGCAATGTAATACTTTGGAAGACAGGGCGAAACATTGCTGTAAATGGGGATTATAAATTTAATTGCTCCTTGTTTGAGTTGCTGTTGTTTAAACTGTGCCAGAATCTACAAACCAAGGATAGTGTTGCAACCTGTGATATATTCAAAAAAGCAGTGAAATATTTCTCTGCTCTATGTTGCTACGCAATCAATCTGTGCGAGCACAATGAGTAAGTGCATCAATGTTTTTTAATTAAATTATGGGAGGAGGTAGGTGAATCAATGTTTTTCATTAGATCTTGGGAGAAGGTGGGTGAATAAATGTTTTTTTAATTAAATCATTGTAGGAGGTTGGTGGATCAATGTGTTTTTTAATTAAATTATCAGAGGAGGCAGGTGCATCAATAATGTTTGTTAATATGAACATACATTGACCCACCACTCTTCTCCCATGATTTAATTAAAAAACATTGATCCACTTACTCAGTGAGCTCACACAGACCCCGACTGCGTTCTCATTTCACGACCACATTTGATACATTTTAATATTTCTGCAACTAATCCATGAGACATGCATGCAGCAACGTCGGTCCACTTTATAGTGCTCACTGCCATAATAACAAAATTTTCTCTCAAAATTCACCAACACACCAAAAACCAGGAAGCAAGACAATGGTCTAAATTTTGGTGCTAGAAACACATTGCCTCTCTTCTCGCCCCTCATTAGTTATGTCAAAGAATCATCCCATTGGCTAAGCAAAACTGTCATGTTACCAACCTATGAGCAGTAGATAAGCAGTTTTAACCTCCGCTAACCCTGATCTAAACCTTAGCCCCAGATTGCTGTGTCCATGAGGCACAGTTATGACTCTGTCCAGCCACAGCAGCCAGAAACAATGATCATGTGTGTGAGCTGTGCGTCTGTGTGTGCATGGGGGGGGGGGGGGGGGTGTGCACATCAGAAGAAGGCTATATTTAGCTGAAAGCTAAAATGTATAGTAGTGTTTCCTCCATTTTCATAGTATTGTTGTTAATCCACCCTGTACTTTCCATTGATTGGAAACATAAACTAAGTCTCTTCTTGAAATAGAACAGTACTATTACAGGTAGATGAAGGTAAGTTAGATTGTCACTGGGCCAAAGTTCATTGAAGACACATTTTGTGAAAATCAGAGTCCTGTATGACGCTCAGTGTTAAAGTACAAACAGAATTTAAGTCCCGTAGGGAACAAAATTGTTTAAGTCTGACATTTAGCTGTTTGAAAGCTAAACAGGAATAAATTTATGAGTCCACAATTCTGCCACGATGACAGTGTCATGTCTTCTTCGTCAAGGAGGCCACGAACACTCTACGTCCACTGCTGGCCACTCCTGGGGTCACAAAGTGAGATGTGAATGGGAGCAACATCATGGGGGTGGCTCTTGAGTGAGACTCCTGGTTGATGGAATCCTTGCAGAAATGGTGCCTGGCCCAGGAAACTCACTTGGAGTGAATGAGCCTTGTCTGGATTGACCACTGCCTTACATACTATTCCTCGCTAGGATATAGCTGGCATTGCAGAAGAGAATAGCTCCATGCAGCCTATAGCGTCACTTAGCCTTGTGGATGGTCAGAACATGGCCATCTAACTTCAGGAAAATTGTTAGGCATCTTCGAAGAACTGATGTGATAGTGGTTGCCGACACTACAGGTGCGAAGCATTGATACAGCAGTATGGTGACTGTATTAACATTACATAAAGACCATTGGTTACAGAGCTGTTCATACCAATAGTGATTTATGTCAACTGTTCACAATATACAGAATGTAATGTACAATTTTTAAGCCAGTAGAGGCTAGTGTTTTTTTGAAGTTGGATGTGATAGACAAATGTGACTTGGAGAGATTAGCAATGCAAGAGATGGTGCCGTCTGGGATTTCCACTAATCCAGTGGACTAGGGGTATTTGCTTTGAAACTGGGATCTGATGGATTAGTTTTTCTCTAATCACCAAAAGTTAGCTGTCAGTGAGATTCGAAGTGATTGGTGAATTAGTGTTCCACATTTGTAAGGCTAGCTTGTAGATTTAGAGATTTTCCAGAGAATTACTGTTAGCAGAAGGAATGGATGATAAATGGGACTACATCTACATCCATACTCCCCAAGCCACCTGTCAGTGTGTGGCATAGGGTACCTTGAGTACCTCTATCAGTTCTACCTTCTATTCCAGTCTCGTATTGTTCATGGAAAGACAGATTGTTGGTATGCCTCTGTGTGGGCTCTAATCTCTCTGATTTTATCCTCATGGTTTCTTTGTGACATATGCCTAGGAGGGAGCAATATACTGCTTGACTCCTCGGTGAAGGTATGGTCTGGAAACTTCAACAAAAGCCCGTACCAAGCTGCTGAGTGTCTCTCTTGCAGAGTCTTCCACTGGAGTTTATCTATCATCTCCGTAATGCTTTCGTGATTACTAAATGCTCCTGTAACGAAGTGCAGTGCTCTCCATTGGATCTTCTCTATCTCTTCAATCAACTCTATCTGGTACGGTCCCACACCGGTGAGCAGTATTCAAGCAGTGGGTGAACAAGAGTACTGTAACCTACTTCCTTTGTTTTCAGACTGCATTTCCTTAGGATACTTCCAATGAATCTCAGTCTGGCATCTGCTTTACCGACGATTAATTTTATATGGTCATTCCATTTTAAATCACTTCTAATGTCTACTCCCAGATAATTTATGGAATTAACTGCTTCCAGATGCTGACCTGCTATATTGTAGCTAAATGACAGAGGATCTTCCTTTCTATGTATTTGCAGCACATTACACATGTCTACATTGAGATTCAATTGCCATTCCCTGCACCATGTGTCAATTTGTTGCAGATCCTCCTGCATTTCAGTACAATTTTCCATTGTCCTCTCAATATACTACAGCATCATCTGCAAAAAGCCTCAGTGAACTTCCATGTATATGAATAGCAATGGTTCTACGAAACTCCCCTGCGGCACACCTGAAATCACTCTTACTTCGGAAGACTTCTCTCCATTGAGGATGACATGCTGCATTCTGTTAACTAAGAACTCTTCAATCCAATCACACAATTGGTCTGATAGTCCACATGCTCTTACTTTGTTCATTAAACGACTGTGGGGAACTATAACAAATGCCATGTGGAAGTCAAGAAACATGGCATCTACCTCGCAACCTGTCTCTGTGGCCGTTTGAGTCCAGTGAACGAATAGTGCGAGCTGGGTTTCACACGATTGTCTTTTACGAAACCCATGCTGATACCTACAGTGTAGATTTTTAGCCTCCAGTAAAGTCATTATACTCAAACATAATACATGTTCCAAAATTCTACAGCTGATTGACATTAGAGATATAGGTCTATAGTTCTGCACATCTGTTTGACATCTCTTCTTGAAAATGGGGATGATCTGTGCCCTTTTCCATTATTTTGGAACGCTATGCTCCTCTAGAGACCTATGGTACATCACTGCAAGAAGGGGGGCAAGTTCCTTCATGTACTCTGTGTAAAATTGAACTGGTATCCCATCAGGTCCAGCGGCCTCCTCTTTTGAGTGATTTTAATTGTTTTTCTATCTCTCTGTGATCTATTTTGATATCTACCATTTTGTCATCTGTGCGACAATGGAGAGAAGGAACTACAGTGCATCCTTCCTCTGTGAAACAGCTCTGGAAAAAGACATTTAGTATTTATGCCTTTAATCTGTCATTCTTTGTTTCAGCACCATTTTGGTCACAGAGTGTCTGGTCATTTTGTTTTGATCCACCTACCACTTTGACATAAGTCCAAAATTTCTTAGGATTTTTTTCCAAGTCAGTACATAGAACTTTACTTTCGAATTCATTGAACGCCTCTCGCATAGCTCTCTTCACACTACATTTCGCTTCGTGTAATTTTTGCTTGTCTGCAAGGCTTTGGCTATGTTTATGCTTGCTGTGAAGTTCCCTTTGCTTCTGTAGCAGTTTTCTAACTCTGTTGTTGTACCACGGTGACTCTTTTCGATCTCTTACGATCTTGCTTGGCACATACTCATCTAATGCATATTGTACGATGGTTTTGAACTTTGTCCACTGATCCCCAACACTATATGTACTTGAGATAAAACTTTGCTGTTGAGCCATCAAGTACTCTGAAATCTGCTTTTTGTCACTTTTGCTAAACAGAAAAATCTTCCTACTTTTTTTTAATATTTATATTTACGGCTGAAATCACCTATGCTGTAACCGCTTTATGATCGCTGATTCCATGTTCTGCGTTAACTGTTTCAAATAGTTCGAGTCTGTTTGTCACCAGAAGATCTAATATGTTATCGTCACAAGTCGGTTCTCTGTTTAAATGCTCAAAGTAGTTTTCAGATAATGCACTTAAAAAAATTTCACTGGATTCTTTGTCCCTGCCACTTATTATAAACGTTTGAGTCTCCCAGTCTCTATCTGGTAAATTAAAATCTCCACCCACAACTATAACATGGTGGGGAAATCTACTCAAAATATTTTCCAAATTATCCTTCAGTTGCTCAGCCACAACAGGTGCTGAGCCAGGGGGCCTATAGAGACATTCAATTACCATGTCGGAGCCTGATTTAACCGTGGCCTTCACCAAAATTATTTTACATTTCGGATCTCCGTCAATTTCCTTTCATACTATTTCACTTGTTATTGCTATAAACATGCCTCCTCCTTCACTGTCCAGCCTGTCTCTGCGGTATACATTCCAATCTGAGTTTAGAATTTCATTACTGTTTACATCTGGTTTCAGCCAACTTTCGGTCCCTATTACTATGTGGGCATTGTGACTATTAATGAGAGCAGTTCTGGAACCTTTCTATAGACGCTCCTGCAGTTCACTATTACCACATTAATATTGTCATTGCCTGTCGCGTTTTGCCTACTGCTGTCTTGTCATGTTTCAGGAGGCGTCTTGTCGGGCCTAGGGAGGGATTCTCTAATCTTATAAACCCACATGTGCACTCCACACGTACTATGCTAGCCTTGTAACCGCTTCCTGTCTGTAGTGCACCCTACATTTCTCCACCCGATAGCAGAGGTCGAGAAATTTGCACCCCCAGATCTCCGCAGAATCATCTGAGCCTCTGGTTTAAACCTTCCACTTGGCTCCAAACCAGAGGACTGCGATCGGTTCTGGAAACAACACTACAAATAGTTAGCTCAGATTCCACCCTGCGACCGAGGTTTTCCACCTTCACCAACTCCGCCAACCACCTGTGTGAACTGAGGATGATCTCTGAACCCAGACGGCAGGAGTCATTTGTGCGGACATGAGCAACAATTTGCAGTCAGGTGGATCCAGTGCTCTCTCTCGCTGCCGGCAGGGTCACCTCCACATCTCGGATGAGATCCCCTGGCAAGCAGACAGAGTGAACACTGGCCTTCTTCCCCGATCTTTCCGCCATTTCCCTAAGGGGCTCCACCACCCGCCTGACACTGGAGCTCCCAGTTACTAACAACCGCCCCCCCACCCTCCCCCCCGTGTGCCTGCTTGGACCGTGCTGAAGGAGTGGCCACATGTCCACTCACAGGCAGAGCAGGCGATACCACATGGCCAGCCTCCACATTGACCCTTCGCCTCGTGCGACGCGAACGCCGCTGAACCTGCCACACCCATTGGGTAGAGGGTAGCCCAACCGTGTCCGCTAGCTGTGAAGATGTCTCGACAGCAGGGACCGTGGGTGAAGCATGCAACACCTGGGGTGCACCATGCAGTGCACCAGGCTCCCCACTGCTGCTACACTCCGAGGCAGCAGCCTGAAGACGACTGACCGCGGCCATCAGCACGTTCAGCCGTTCACAAACAGTGGCCAGCTCCTCCTGCATCCGTACAAAGCAATCATTCTGCAACTCAAGTCTTTTTAGTTGAAAATCTTCAATGTTTAAACAGTTTTTGTGTTGCCTGGACCTTGAAAAATCTAGGCGTCCGTTGGCAGCATCTCTGAAAGTTGGTTGTCGGGTCATGGACATTCTGGGACTGAGGCACTGTTTGATAGTGTTGTGTCTTACGTCGGAATTTAATGATTCAGAGAAATCAAGAAAATTATTCTTCTAGTACAAAAAGCTTCGACATTTGCCAGTGCATTTTCATGTGTGAACATGGATATCTGGTCAGTTGTTGTAGGCAAGAGTTGCAGCTTAGTATGTGTGTAAGTGATTATTCAACAGCAGGCCTCACATTAGATCATGCATAGATCTGCCTGATGTGATTGTGAGATAACGGTTTCTTGATTTCTCTCTTGTGCTGTCTTGCGGTGCCTTGTTTGACATAAGAATATAGTAAACTGTCCTGTTTTATGATGTAGTCTCATTTTCTCCAAGTAATCCAAGGGTGTTAGCTGATACCAACGTGAATGTAAATCCAGTGTGTTAACTACTGTGTCACCTAACGTGGTAGCTTACAGAACTCAACAATGTTGTCACTTTTGTTGCATTTCTATTGCTGCTGCATGGTAGGCAGAAATAATTTGTTTCTGTATTTAATGATAGCTACATATTGAGAACCTTTCTTTTATATTTAGCATTATCTACATCTACATCCATACTCCGCAAGCCACCTGACGGTGTGTGGCGGAGGGTACCCTGAGTACCTCTATCGGTTCTCCCTTCTATTCCAGTCTCATATTGTACGTGGAAAGAAGGATTGTCGGTATGCTTCTGTGTGGGCTCTAATCTCTCTGATTTTATCCTCATGGTCTCTTCACGAGATATACGTAGGAGGGAGCAATATACTGCTTGACTCTTCAGTGAAGGTATGTTCTCGAAACTTTAACAAAAGCCCGTACCGAGCTACTGAGCGTCTCTCCTGCAGAGTCTTCCACTGGAGTTTATCTATCATCTCCGTAACGCTTTCGCAATTACTAAATGATTCTGTAATGAAGCGCGCTGCTCTCCGTTGGATCTTCTCTATCTCTTCTATCAACCCTACCTGGTGCGGATCCCACACTGCTGAGCAGTATTCAAGCATTGGGCGAACAAGCGTACTGTAACCTACTTCCTTTGTTTTCAGACTGCATTTCCTTAGGATACTTCCAATGAATCTCAGTCTGGCATCTGCTTTACTGACGATCAACTTTATATGATCATTCCATTTGAAATCACTCCTAATGAGTACACCCAGATAATTTATGGAATTAACTGCTTCCAGTTGCTGACCTGCTATTTTGTAGCTAAATGATAAGGGACCTATCTTTCTATGTATTCGCATCACATTACACTTGTCTACATTGAGATTCAATTGCCATTCCGTGCACCATGCGTCAATTCGCTGCAGATCCTCCTGCATTTCAGTACAATTTTCCATTGTTGCAACCTCTCGATACACCACAGCATCATCTGCAAAAAGCCTCAGTGAACTTCCGATGTCATCCACCAGGTCATTTATGTATATTGTGAATAGCAACGGTCCTATGACACTGCCCTGCGGCACACCTGAAATCACTCTTACTTCGGAAGACTTCTCTTCATTGAGAATGACATGCTGCGTTCTGTTATCTAGGAACTCCTCAATCCAATCACACAATTGATCTGATAGTCCGTATGCTCTTACTTTGTTCATTAAACGACTGTGGGGAACTGTCAAACGCCTTGCGGAAGTCAAGAAACACGGCATCTACCTGTGAACCCGTGTCTAAGGCCCTCTGAGTCTCGTGGACGAATAGCGCGAGCTGGGTTTCACACGACCGTCTTTTTCGAAACCCATGCTGATTCCTACAGAGTAGATTTCTAGTCTCCAGAAAAGACATTATACTCGAACATAATACGTGTTCCAAAATTCTACAACTGATCGACGTTAGAGATATAGGTCTATAGTTCTGCACATCTGTTCGACGTCCCTTCTTGAAAACGGGGATGACCTGTGCCCTTTTCCAATCCTTTGGAACGCTTCGCTCTTCTAGAGACCTACGGTACACCGCTGCAAGAAGGGGGGCAAGTTCCTTCGCGTACTCTGTGTAAAATCGAACTGGTATTCCATCAGGACCAGCGGCCTTTCCTCTTTTGAGCGATTTTAATTGTTTCTCTATCCCTCTGTCGTCTACTTCGATATCTACCATTTTGTCAACTGTGCGACAATCTAGAGAAGGAAGCACAGTGCAGTCTTCCTCTGTGAAACAGCTTTGGAAGAAGACATTTAGTAATTCGGCCTTTAGTCTGTCATCCTCTGTTTCAGTACCATTTTGGTCACAGAGTGTCTGGACATTTTGTTTTGATCCACCTACCGCTTTGACATAGGACCAAAATTTCTTAGGATTTTCTGCCAAGTCAGTACATAGAACTTTACTTTCAAATTCATTGAAAGCCTCTCGCATAGCCCTCCTCACACTGCATTTCGCTTCGCGTAATTTTTGTTTGTCTGCAAGGCTTTGGCTATGTTTATGTTTGCTGTGAAGTTCCCTTTGCTTCCGCAGCAGTTTTCTAACTCGGTTGTTGTACCACGGTGGCTCTTTCCCATCTCTTATGATCTTGCTTGGCCCATACTCATCTAATGCATATTGTACCATGGTTTTGAACTTTGTCCACTGATCCTCAACACTATCTGCACTTGAGACAAAACTTTTGTGCTGAGCCGTCAGGTACTCTGTAATCTGCTTTTTGTCACTTTTGCTAAACAGAAAAATCTTCCTACCTTTTTTAATAATTCTATTTACGGCTGAAATCATTGATGCAGTAACCGCTTTATGATCGCTGATTCCCTGTTCTGCATTAACTGATTCAAATAGTTCGGGTCTGTTTGTCACCAGAAGGTCTAATATGTTATCGCCACGAGTCGGTTTTCTGTTTAACTGCTCAAGGTAGTTTTCAGATAAAGCACTTAAAAATATTTCACTGGATTCTTTGTCCCTGCCACCCGTTATGAACGTTTGAGTCTCCCAGTCTATATCTGGCAAATTAAAATCTCCACCCAGAACTATAACATGGTGGGGAAATCTACTCGAAATATTTTCCAAATTATTCTTCAGGTGCTGAGCCACAACAGCTGCTGAGCCCGGGGGCCTATAGAGACATCCAATTACCATGCCTGAGCCTGCTTTAACCGTGACCTTCACCCAAATCATTTCACAATTCGAATCTCCGTCAATTTCCTTCGATACTATTGCACTTCTTATCGCTGTAAACACGCCTCCCCCTTCACTGTCCAGCCTATCTCTGCAGTATACATTTCAATCCGAGTTTAGGATTTCATTACTGTTTACGTCTGGTTTCAGCCAACTTTCTGTTCCTAGTACTATATGGGCGTTGTGACCATTTATTAATGAGAGCAGTTCTGGGACCTTTCTATAGACACTCCTGCAGTTTACTATTAGCACATTAATATTGTTATTCCTTGTTGCATTTTGCCTACTCCTGCCTTGCCGCGTCTCAGGTGGCGTCTTGTCGGGCCTAACCTAAAAAAACCCCATGTGCACTCCACACGTACTCCGCTACCCTTATAGCCGCTTCCGGCGTGTAGTGCATGCCTGGCCTATTCAGGGGGACCCTACATTTCTCCACCCGATAGTGGAGGTCGAGAAATTTGCACCCCAGCTCTCCGCAGAATTGTCTGAGCCTCTGGTTTAAGCCTTCCACTCGGCTCCAAACCAGAGGACCGCGATCGGTTCTGGGAACGATACTACAAATAGTTAGCTCTGATTCCACCCCGCGAGCGAGGCTTTCCGCCTTCACCAACTCCGCCAACCACCTGTACGAACTGAGGATGACCTCTGAACCCAGACGGCAGGAGTCATTGGTGCCGACATGAGCAACAATTTGCAGTCGGGTGCACCCAGTGCTCTCTATCGCCGCCGGTAGGGCCTCCTCCACATCTCGGATGAGACCCCCCGGCAAGCAGACAGAGTGAACACTGGCCTTCTTCCCCGACCTTTCCGCAATTTCCCTAAGGGGCTCCATCACCCGCTTAACGTTGGAGCTCCCAATAACTAATAAACCCCTCCCCCCGTGTGCCTGCTTGGACCTTGCTGAAGGAGCGGCCACATGTCCACTCACAGGCAGAGCGGGCGATGCCACACGGCCAGCCTCCACATTGACCCTCCGCCTCATGCGCCGCGAACGCCGCTGAACCCACCACTCCCCTTGGGGAGAGGGTGGCCCAACCGTGTCCGGTACCCGCGAAGATGTCTCAACAGCAGGGACAATGGGTGAAGCATGTAACACCTGGGGTGTACCTTGCGACGCACTCGACTTCCCACTGCCGCTACACTCCGAGGCAGCAGCCTGAAGACGGCTGACCACGGCCATCAACACGCTCAGCTGTTCGCGAAGAGTGGCCAGCTCCTCCTGCGTCCGTACACAGCAGCCACACATCCTATCCATCCTAAGTAATCAATTTACTATAGAGTGTTAATCAACTTTTAACTAGACTGCTAATTCACTAAAGGCGGTTGATTATTGACGAAACTGTGATTGCTAACCACTTCTTGTAGAAAACAAGGAAAATAGCACTACCTGTCTTTGGACTGTATTCAAAACAAACACTAGCACTACTAGCACTATGGCTGACTAAAGGGACTCTCTGACTGTATTCAAAACAAACACGAAATCTATGGAACACTATTAATAGCACTCGACAATTAAAGCTTCCTAAAAGCAAGAACATGCAGAAGAAGAAGTGACAAGTAAGAAAAATACAGTTAATACTTAAATTAAGGTAGCTCGCTGCACAGCAGACGTGAAGCAGACGGCGGCTGTATTTCTTCAAAAGTGTGTCCCTGATAATCACATAGAGTTTACCACTCTACAGTGTGCCAATTGAGTCTTACTTGTGTGTTCTTTACATTCGTGCTGCATTCATTCAATATTCTCAGCCTGTAACATCAATCCCATTGTTCCTGGTCTCTCTACTATGAGATGTAGTTTGTTGTTTCTGTTCTGTAACCACTTTTGAAAGTTACCAATTTTTTAAATTTAGAAACCTAATATCTGGTGCCTCTTCGCACAGAATTCTGTTATAATGTGTTTCTATTATCTCTAATTCTTCCTCCTTCCCTGTCAGATACTTCCCTGGATTTTCTGGCCAATACTTAGAATCTAAAATCATGGTGCACTCAGACAAATCGGCATCATCTCCATGAAGCAGTCACTTTCCAACAATTTTTTTCAGACATTTATAAAAATCAGATGATTTAACTGCAGAACTGTGTCTTTCATTTTTGTGGAGTTTAGATCTATTGAATTTCATGATCTGTCTTCTTTTTCTTTCTGAAAGTGATGGATAAGGGCTTCAAAGTCTTGCAACACTCCAGAAATGGTGTGAAAGCTATATGTAACCCTTTGAGTGCATAAAATTCTGTCAATTTTAGGAACCTGAAGATCCAGAGTGACTGCTCAAGCCTGTAGTGTTCTTAGGTGAAGCATGATAAGTTATGTAAAGTTAGTTCTTAATACTACTGAAGTGGCTCACTACTGCCACTCTGTTCACCGTGTAACTGTTCACTGTTTAACTAGCAGACAATTCGAGGGAATGATTAACAAGTTGCCAGGAAATAATATTGGGAAACTTTTCTTGCCTTAGGCTCCTTACACTTTTTGCATGCCAAATTGCATGGCTGCACCATCAAAAGATGTAGACAATAGATACACCTTTAAGTAATCTCTAGAGATTCCCAAATCCTCAAAATGACTGAAGATTTTACAATTCCATTTGCAATTACATCTGATAATTCTATTAAATATTGGAAAAGAACCTCTGGAGCTGAAAGTTTTGGAAGAACTACACATGTAATAACAATGAATGTGCGTTAGTTGCTCACAGTTGTCGATTCATCAATAATTAATGACACTTAGTTCTTGGACTACACTATATTGTGTATTACCATTTTTCTCATTTCATTTACGATGTTGCACACAATGTTGATGCATACATTTGCAGAATAAAGAATATATCCTATGTGTATGCCATTGAGTTCCTGTGACTTTATTTTGTCTTCAAAGTTGTTAAGTGATCGATTTTTATTCGCAACTTTATTAGCAGTTAGAAAATTATTTTCTTTTACATCTTTATTGTAAGAAAAAATGTTTAAGCAAACTTTCTCCAATATTTGGAACGTATTTTATATTCTAGGCATATGTCGTTGTTGAAGGGCATGATGTTAAGAAGAATTTTGCTGACAGCTGGTAAAATTGTTGTTCTATTGACGCAAAACTGGTTTCACATCCTAAAGCTGTGTCGTCAGGTACAACCTATGTGGTAAAGAGAAATATACTTTATTAAAATTAAAGAAAAGGTAATATCTAAACTATACTCACAATGTTAAAAGGTCATAGGTGCTTCTAGTGAAGATACATTATTCAGTGAACACTGTCTGCATTACATTGGCGAACAAAGGGTTACATAGACGTTACCTGTTAATTTGGTTAAAATTGCTGGTGGGTAAATCATGTAGTTCTAGAGTCTTTTTTTAAGATTTTCCAGTGGCTAAAAGAAGAAAAAATATTTTATAGTGAGAGTGTTGTATCCTGCCTACTTGTCAAATATGGGGTGCCTAGGAAACCTGCTTTCTCAGATCATTAAACAACAATTCAAGCAAATCATATTAATGAAGTTTATTACAAAAGGAAGTGATTACAATACTTAACTTTGTGAAATACATATATGTCACAGGCAAAGGGTGGCAGACAAAACAAGAAATCTCTTCAGTATAGACAATGCTACATAGTAGCAAGAAAGTGACTAGTCTTGATGCTCTTCTTGAACTCGCTGCTGTAGAACTTGCAGAACTGGAAGTCTTCAAATGGGCCGCGGCCAGTTGGGTGCAGCGCTTATGTTCTCTTCGTGTAGAGAGCACTGCCATTGCATTGTCGTCCTAGGGAGGAGTCTGTCGGCTTGCAGTTGGCTGGACGCTAAAGAAATTTTTTAAAAAATGAGCTGTATTGGCTATAAAATAGTCACTAGTAACCAGTAATGTGTTCAGCCAGGCACAATGCAAATTATTGTGTGGAATGGTGTAAAGTGGCACTTTCTTACTGGTGTGATATCAGGGCAACACAGATGTTAGGAAGAGGTGCAGTGGCCCGCTCAAGTGATGTAAGACAGACTAACAGGCTGGCGGAATGTTAACTGTCTTGTAGACGGTGTGACCTCGTGTACTCATGACAGAGGGGTCACTCCCTCTACAAGCCAGTTTCAAATTGAATTTTATTGCATACTAATGTTGTTGTTATGGTCTTCAGTCTGAAGACTGATTTGATGCAGCTGTCAATACAATTCTATGCTGTGCAAGCCTCTTCATCTTCAAATAACTACGTCAACTTGCATCCTTGTAAATCTTCTTTCTGTATTCATCTCTTGGTCTCCCTCTGCAATTTCTATCCCCGATACTTCTCTCTAATACTAGATTTGTGATCCCTCAATGTTTCAGTATGTGTCCTGTCAAGTGATCCCTTTTTCTAGTCAGGTTATGCCACAAATTTCTTTTCTCCCCAGTTATTTTCACTACCGCATCATTAGTTATGTGACCTATTCATTTAATATTCAAATTTCAAAATCTTGTATTCTCTTCTTGTCTAAGCTGTTTATTGTCCATTTTTCACTTCCATACATACAGGGGATAGGCAAAATAATGACACATGGTGCAGGGAATGGCAATTGAATCTCAATGTAGACAAGTGTAATGTGCTGCGAATACATAGAAAGAAAGATCCCTTATCATTTAGCTACAATATAGCAGGTCAGCAACTAGAAGCAGTTAATTCCATAAATTATCTGGGAGTACCAATTAGAAATGATTTAAAATGGAATGATCATATAAAGTTGATCATCAGTAAAGCAGATGCCAGACTGGGATTCGTTGGAAGAATCCTAAGGAAATGCAATCTGAAAACAAAGGAAGTAGGTTACAGTACTCTTGTTTGCCCACTGCTTGAATACTGCTCAGCATTGTGGGATTCATACCAGATAGGGTTGATAGAAGAGATAGAGAAGATCCAACGGAGAGCAGCACACTTCGTTACAGGATCATGTAGTAATCGTGAAAGTGTTACGGAGATGATAGATAAACTCCAGTGGAAGACTCTGCAGGAGAGACGCTCAGCAGCTCGGTACGGGCTTCTGTTGACATTTCGAGAACATACCTTCACCGAGGAGTCAAGCAGTATATTTCTCTTTCCTACGTATATTTCGCGAAGAGCCCATGAGTATAAAATCAGAAAGATTAGAGCCCACGCAGAGGCATACCAACAATCCTCCCTTCCACAAACAATACGAGACTTGAATAGAAGGGAGAACCGATAGAGATACTCAAGGTACCCTCCGCCACACACCACCAGGTGGCTTGCGGAGTAGGGATGTAGATGTAGAATGTGAACAACTGTATTTGGGAAAGGTTTATTAATAAGGGGTTGGACCCCCACTTGCCTGTAATACAGCCGTGATTCTTCTTGGAACACTACCATATAATGATTGTGTAGTCTCCAGTGGAATTTTATGCTACTCTTCGATCAGAACTTCTTCTAACTCATGTAGTGATGAGGAAGGTGTAAATCTGCTCCTGAGTCTGCTCTCAAATACTGCCCGCAAGGGTTCAATAATGTTCAAGTCTGGGGACTGTGTTGGCTGGGGAAGACGCTGCAGTTCAGTTGCGTGTTCCTCGAATCGTGGGGGTGCACCTGATCACCTAAAATGTTCACATAATCATTGGCTGTAACACGACCTTAGAGAGTAATGATAGGACCAGCAGAATACCACTATGTGGCTGCCCACACCATCACACTTTCACCTCCATGGTTAACCATTGGAATCAAACAGTCAGGACTGTAGGTGTCTTATGGCATTCTCCAGATGTAAACCCAGCTTGATGTGGGAAATAATGAAAACATCTCGTTGGACCATATGACGTGTCTCCACTGATCAGCTGTCCAGGATTTATGCTCCTAACACCATGTTTTACTCTTCTTTCCATTGGTTGTCTTCACTAATGGCTTCGGTATAACAACTCATCCTTGAATATTCACTTTATGGAATTCTCAGCCGACAGTGTCAATAGACACGGGGGCTTGATGATGGCTATTGAGCTTTGCAGTCACTTTAGCTGCCGTAGTTTTGTGTTGTTCTGACACAATTCATGTTAGCTACGATGATCTCTGCCATTTAGTTTTGATTCACATCAAATATTATGTTTACACGATGATGTTTTTCCATGTTTTGTGTAGGCTGTCATGACTGTTGAAACAGTTGCTCTTGAAATGTTCAAAAAGTTGGCTGTCTTGGTTACTTATGCTCCAACTAATCAGGTCCCCACCATCTCCCCTCTTTGGAACCCTTTTAGGTCTTCTATTGCACGTCAACCTCAGCCTCTGACTGCAAGTATGAAGTGTGCACTACTTGTATACAACCCGCACTGATGTCTAGTCTGTACTGAACATAGACAGTCCAGCGTGACACGTGCCGTACCTGCTTTGTTGACCGTCAAACACAACCATCTGATTCACTGTTCACATTATTTTGCCTGTCCCCTGTAGCTACACTCCATAAAAACACTTTCAGAAAGGACTTCCCAACACTTACCTATATATTTGATGTTACAAAGTTTCTCTTCTTCGCAAACACTTTTCTTGCCATTGCCAGTCAACATTTTATATCCTCTCTATGACAGCTATCGTCAGTTATTTTTCTGCCAAAATAACAAAACTTATATACTACTTTTAAGTGTCTCATTTCCTAATCTAGATCCCTCAGTTGTTCCTGTTTTAATGTGAGTACCATCCATTACTTTTGTTTTACTTCTGCTGATGGTCATCTTATATTCTCCTTTCAAGCCACTGTACAGTCTGTTCAACTATTCTTGCAAAATTTTTGCTGTCTCTTGACAGAATTACAGTGTTGTCTGCAGACCTTAAAGTTTTTTATTTCTTCTCCCTGAACTTTAATTCTTACTCCAAATTTTTCTTTGGTTTTCTTTACTGATTGAATAACACCGGAATTGGCTACAACACTTCACACTCCCTTCTCAACCACTGCTTCCTTTTCATGACCCTCAACTCTTACAATTGCTGTCTGGTTTCTGAACAGGTAACACATAATGGCCTTTGCTCCCTCTGTTTTAGCTCTGATACCTTCAGGATTTTGAAGAGAGTACTCCAGTCAGCACTGTCAAAAGCTTTCTCTAAATCTACAAATGCTATAAATGTAGATTCTAAGATAAGTCTTAGGGTGAGTATTGCCTCACATTCCAGCATTTCTCCAGAAACCAAATTGATATTTCCAGAGGTTGCCTTCTGCCAGTTTTTCAATTCTTCTGTAAAGAATTTGTGTTCGTATTTGCAGCTGTGACTTATTAAACTGATAGTTCAGTAATATTCTCACCTGCTTTCGTTGGAATTTGAATTATTACATACTTCTTGAAGTCTGAGGGTGTTTCACCTTTCTCATTCAGGTTGCACACCAGTTGGAAGAGTTTTGTCATAGCTGGCTGTCCCAAGGCTATCAGTAGCTCTGATGGAATTTTGTGTACTCCTGTGGCCTTGTTTCAACTTAGGTCTTTCAGCGTTCACTCACATTTTTCTTGCAGTATAGTATTTCCCATCCCATCTTCTATGTGTCCTCTTCCCTTTCTATAATACTGCTTTCAAGTTCATCTCCCTTATATAGACCCTCCACATACTCCTTCCACCTTTCAGCTATCCCTTCTTCGCCTAGGACCGGTTTGCCATCTGAGTCACTGATACTCATACAGGTGCTGCTTTTTTCTCCAAAGGCATCTTTAATTTTCTTGTAGGTGGTGTCTGTCTTTCCCCTCATGAAATGTGTTTTATGTACTTAGATTTGTCTTCTAGTCATTTCTGTGTAGCCATTTTGCACTTCCTGTCAGTCTCATTTTGTAGATTTGTGTTTCCACTTAAATGCTTGATTTGCTGCATTTTTATGTTTTCGCCTTTCATCAGTTAAATTCAGTGTCTCCTATGTTATCCAAGGATTTGTACTAGGTCTTGTTTTTTTGCCTATTTGATCCTCTGCTGCCTTCACTATTTCATCTCTCAAAGCTACCCATTTGTCTTCTTCAGTATTCTGTTCCCCTGTTCTAGTCAATCATTGTGTAATGTGCACTCTGAAATTCTGAGCCACTTCTGGTTCTTCCAACATATCCAGGTCCCATCTGATTAACTTCCTACAACTCATAAGCAGTAATTGTGGTCAGAGCCCACATCTTTGTGACCAGAGTCCACATCTGTCCCTGGAAATATCTTACAATTTAAAATCTGGTTCCAAAATCTCTGTTTTACCATTATATAATCAATCTGAAAGCTTCTGATGTCCCCAGGTCTCTTCTACATATACAACCATCTTTACTGATTCTTAAACCGAATGTTAGTGATGATTAAACTATCCTCTGTGCAAAATTCTACTAAGCGGCTTCCTCTTTCATTCCTTTCCCCCAGCCCATATCCACCCATTATTTTTCCTTTTCTTCCTTTCCTACTATTGAATTCCAGTCCCCCATCACAGTTAAACTTTGGTCTCCCTTAACTATAACTTTTATCTCATCATACCTTTCTTCAATCTTTTTAGCATCTGCAAAGCTAGTTCACTTATAAACTTGTAATACTGTGGTGGGTATGGGCTTCGTGCTTATCTTGGCTATGATAATTCCTTCACCTTGCTGTTCACAGAAACTTACCTGTACTCCTATTTTCTTAAGTCATTATTAAACCTACTTCTGCATTACCTCTATTTGACTTTGTATTTATAACCCTGTATTCACCTGACCAGAAGTCCTGTTCCTACTGCCACTGAACTTTGCAAAGCCGCCCTACATCTAACTTGAATTGTCCATTTCCCCTTTTGAATACATACTAATACTTAATCATAGAAACAACAAAAAATTTTCATTTTTATGAAGTATTTTAAATTTTCTGAAGGTCTGGTGATTCAGTGCGCCACTTCACGGAAGTGCATTCTTAATGCAGATCAGGGATTATTTGAGTTAAGGTGTTGTTGAAATCTGTTTCTGATGCACAATTAATAGAAGTATATTAAAAAAGAAAAATGTTCTTTCCCATAGCAGGTCAGAGGCAGATCTCATAATGCTTACACCAGCCAATAGAAAGAACACTAATTTCAGTAGAATAACATATTTGGGTGCATTATCCCCCCCCCCCCCAAAAAAAAATAAAATAAAATAAAATAAAATAAAAAACGGCTGATGTGTAAAGCCTAAAAACATTTTTCCAGCTTGTTTTATGCCTTCGGATCTATGCAGTAAACTCAGGTGTAAGAAAAAGCTGTGGTAAATAAATAAAATGAAGTGGGTATATATTGCATTACAGGCAGTGTTTGCCCTAAGAAATACATAAGGCAAAACAATAGGTCATTTTGCAGAAGTTTGCAAGAACACCTTAACTTAAATAATCCTTGGTCTGCATTAACAACACACTTACACAAAGTGGTGCACAGTGTCATAAAACCATCAGAAAATTTAAAAATACTTCTTAACAAATAAAAAAAAACAAATTTTGAATATACAGGGTGGCACACAAAATGTGTTACCATTTTGTGTTTGAATATAAACTTTATTGTCAATACAATCTGAAAGGAACATATACTACAATGAAGAGCCGTCCATGGAGATTTGTTCTAACTCAGCACATGCTCAATATGTCCACCATTTCGTTTCCTAACTTCCTTCAAATGAACACTGAAGTTAGTGATTACCCTACAGCACATGTCTTCCGTAATTTCACTGCAAGCTTGAAGAACAAGTTTTCTGAGCTCCATTAAATCACATGGACATTTTGGGAAATTTTTTTCCTTTAGGTACCCCCAAGGAAAAAAGTCACATGGATTGAGGTCTGGACTATTGGGGGGCCAATTTTGTACATCATTGAAGTGACCTGGAAACCTGAGTGAAATGATCCTCATGTCGAAATGCTCGTGTAAAAACTCCAACACAGTGTTTGCAGTATGTGGCCTTGCTCCATCTTGCATGAACCATTGCGTGTTGAAGGGCAAGGCAGTAGCAAGAAGCTGTGGAATGAAGCTATAGTGAAACATGCTAAAATAACGCTCGCTGTTCACAGTTTCTTCAAAGAAAAAGGGTCCAATAAGTCCATGACTGGAAATTGCTGTAATCCTTGGAGCATAATGTTGTCGCTTGTGAAGCTCTTGGGGGGGTTTCAGTGGCCCAAAAGCATACATTTTGTTTGTTAACCACACCGTCTAAATAAAAATGCACCTCATCTGAGAACTAAATGTTGTCCACTGAGCAAACAGTAGGCTCTGCTGCTTGTGTTCTTTAGTGAGCTTCTGTGCACAGGTCATCTTGTATGGGTACATATGGAGGTCACTTTTAAGAATGCATTGAACGGAGCATCTGGATATTCCTAGTTGCACTGCTGCCTTTCTACATGATTTCCCGGGACTTCTCTGTACAGCAACTCTTACCACTTCAATATTCTTCGGTGAACAAACAGGCTTAGAACGAGGTCGCTTCGCTTCCAATACTGTGCCTTCCTGTGCAAATTTATTGTACAACCTGTGGATGGTCTTCCTGCAAGGGACCCACCGTGTGCTTCAACTGTTGTCGAAAACACCTCTGAGTCATAACAAGGCTTTTCGTTTCATGAAAAAGTAACACAATTGCCGATCATTGCTGTGTCGTCAGTCTTTCATTGTCAGCCATTGCTGCTTACTAGTCTCCTAGCAGCAGTATCGTGAATACACGTCATTTCATAACTCATTTGTTTTTACAAGCTCTGCTGGTACTGCTGTAGAGATCCCTGCGGGTTATCTAATGTGCGTCGTAAATTGTGAAAGAAACAATTGGTAACACATTTCGTGCGCCACCCTGTAGTAGAGGAAGTAGACATTTTCAGGTGTAAAAAAATAAATAAAAAATGCACTGTTCACATTCAGTAATCAATTAGGATAGAAATTTGATTATTTATACAATCAAGTATTAGTACATAAGAAAATTAAGTATTAAATTGGCTTGTAAATAGAGCAACCCAGTACTTCTAGTCATGAGCACATGACGTCATACCATCCTCAAGATAGTTTCCATTCCACCAGCCTGTTAGTCTGACTTAGTCGCTTGTGCAGGCCATTTCTACTCTCTCCGACATCCGGGTTGCTGTGCCATCATACCAGTAAGAAAGTTCCACCTTGTACCATTCCATACAGAAATTTGCATTATGCCCCTACTAAACACTTTAGTAGTGACTATTTAATAGCCAATATGGCTTTTTACAAAAATTTCTGTAGTGTCCTCTCACTATAAAATGTCTTTTCTTCTTTTAGATGCTGGCAAATATTAAAATAAGGATCTATAACTACAAGATCCACCCACCAGCAGTTTTAACAAAATTAACAAATCATTCTTTGTCACCCTTATTTGCCAGGATGTAATGTAGACAGTATTCACTGAATAATATATCTTGACTAGGAGTGATGAATACACTTATGACCATTTAACACTGCGAGTGTATATTAGATATTATCTTTATTAATTTTAATAATCCACATAGTTGAAACAATGTGTATTGTTCTTTCCATGTAGGTTGCACCTGATGATTAGGCTTTATGCTGTGAAACCAGTTGTGTGTCAATGAAACAAAAATTTTGCCAACTGTCAGTGGAATTCTTAACATCATACACTTTAACCATTGTTTTCTTTTTTCCTTCAAATATTATGTTTTGGTAAGCTTTTTGCCTCACACTCTCCTTGTGGTTGTGTATCTAACTGTTGTTTACGAGAGTCTCCAAAATGACTGATTTTACGATTTGCTCTCTCCACTGAAATTTTCATTCCCATCCTTTTATTAATGGCGAGACTTCAGATATCATTACACTCTTTATTGCCCAACATTTTATTCTTGACATGCAACTCTTCATTTCTCTGACAAAAGTGATTTTTCTGCAATAGTGTCCAACATTGTGGCCATTCATAAACAGTATCTTTCTTTTCTTGACCATGTGTAGGTTCAACAAATTCTGCAAGCCTTCCTTTTTTTACTAATCATGTAAGAAACTATCTATTCAGCTCATTTTGAAGAATTATTGCAGTGATTTAACTTAGACTCAAAACTGACATTAACAGCTCCAAAATAGTTGCTTGTAATGGTGAAAACACCACAGAACAAGAAAAACTGATATATAAAGTGAACTGAATGCAACTTCTTGTTTTGATATCAACATATGAAACAAAAAAAGTGTGGGGATAACTTATAAGGAGGAAAACTGGAAATTTGGTTTGCAGAGACAGTGCCATCTGCCAGGATGCAATTTGCCCTAAATAAATCAAACTCTTTTAAAAGTAAGGAAAACGGTGTAGATACTGTGTACCATTGCATACCTCCAGGAAAAAAGAGTTGCAGGCTACAAGTTGTAATCTTACCCTCCCACACATCACTATTAAAATTCTCATTCTTTGCACAAATGTTGTTGTTGTTGTTGTCGTCATCATTGATGGCTCAAAGTCTTGTCTAGGGGTACATTCTTGCAGCTGAACCTGTGCAAGAATTGTTAGTGGAAAAAAAAAAAAAAAAAAAAAAAAAAAAAGCTGATGTTAGTGGAGGGTGATTCATTATTCTTGATTACTAAATAACTTATGAAGATTTGCCTGTATTATTCTTGAATTTTATTCTTTGTTACATCTTTCAACATCACACCGTATTTACATTTTCCACATTAAAAAAAAACAATAATTACATTGTTAGTGACAAACTTAGAAAACATCTACTTACATCAGAGGCATGCCCACCATACTTACATTCTGCGGTACTCACATTAGTTCAAAGAGTTTACAAAGCAAAAGAGTTTACAAAGTTTCTGCATCAAATCATATCATTATTTTTACAAATAAATCCAGAAATAAATTTAATAATTAGAGTTAAATTGTACAGTTAATAATACGAATTTTAAGTATGCCAGAAATTTCGTAATTTCCAATATTTTTAAAAGAAGAGTAATTTTAAATGTTAGTACCTATCAATTGTAACAAATGTATTTCTTTTTTATACATTTTAGCCTGAAATATAATGCATCACATACAAAATAATATAAATTCTTTTAGTGAAACAGCTGAGATAATTTTAACCTGTTCAAGAATTGTTAGTGTACATAGTATCAGTTACCTCTACAAAAAAAAAAAAAAAAAAAAAAAAAAAAGTTAATATTAGAGGAGGGTGATTCATTATAAAGTAAACCTGATATTTTGGAAAATGTCACCAGAAAGAGAAGGATTAGTGAGCATGATGCTGTTCTACACATACATGATAACTCTGCAGTTCACAGTAAAGTGTTTGACAGATGGTTCATTGAACCATTTTCAGACTGTTTCTCTGACTTTTCACTCTTCAATAGTGTGTGGGAAAAATGAACACCTAAATCTTTATTTTTGAACTGTGATTTATGTTATTTTATTATTATGATAATTGCTCCCTATGTAAGTGGGAGTCTACAGGATCTTTTCACATTTGGAAAGGAAAGTTGGTGATTGAAATTTTGTGTAAAGGTCTTGTCGCAATGGCAAATGCCAAACTGTTAGATATACACTGATCAGCTAGAACCTTTCACCACCAACCTACTATTGATATAAACCAGTGCAGGTGATAGCAGCATCTCCTAGTGAGGAATGACTGTTAGTAAGACACTCGCATGGTGCACGAAGTATCAGTGAGCATGCTGTCCATGTGTAGAATGGGAAGGCATGTGATCAATCTGAGTTTGACCATTACAGACTGGGGGCTCAGCATGAGCATTTCAAAAACTCGATGACTTGTCAGGTGTTCGTGGAGTGCTGCGGTTAGTGTCTTCAACACGTGACAAAACCAAGATGAAATCACATCAGATGTTGTGGGGTTATGCAGCCACAACTCATTACAGATGTTGGACATTGTAGGTTGGGCAGACTGATAAAACAGGACAGGCAGTGAACTATTGTGGAACCAACATCAGACTTTAATGCTGGGCAGAGTGTAAGTGTGTCTGAACACACAGTGCACCAAACACTCCTAATGATTGCCCTCGGCAGCTGATGACCCATGCATGTGCCAGTGTTAACACTATGACATTGGCAACTATGACTGAAATGGGCATGTGACCATCAGCTCTGGATGTTGGTGCAGTGGCAGAATATCACATGGTCTGATGAATGGAGATACATTCCTCATTGTGCCAAAGGGAGGGCATGAATCCGTCATCTTCCAGGGAACAGCTCCTTGACACCTGTAGTGTGGGATTGAGAAAAGCTGGCAGCAACACCATTATGCTCTGGGGAACATTCACATGGGCACCCAATGGAGCTCATACAAGGCACCATGATGGCAAAGAAGTATCATACACTGGTTGCAGACCTGGTCACGTTTCCTATCGGCAGTATCATTTTTCAACAAGATAGTGTGCCATGTCACAAGACCAGGAGTGTGACTGAATGGTTCAAGGAACGCAGTGGTGAGTTCCAGTTGATGTGCTGGCCCCCCGACACACCAGATCTGAATGCAATTGAACACATCTGGGATGTGATTGAACATGGCCTCATATTTCATCACCCTTCTCTCTGGAATTTACAGGGATTAAGTGACTTGTGTGTGCACATGTGGTGCTAACACCCTCCAGCAACCTACCAAGTCCTCATTGCTTCCATGCCACGATGTGTCGATGTTGTTATCCATTCAAAAGGTCGACATACCAGCTATTAGTTACATGATTGAATGTTCTGGCTGATCAGTGCACACCATCAACCTATTTCAAACATGAATTGAGGACATTCAATTTAAAGAGGTCAACCATGTTCCAGACAAAAACATACCATGTGAAGTAATAAAAGACAGCAAATACCCACCTTGGTTTAATGCTACCATTGAGAGAATTGTTTCATAAACACAGGTTACTACTTCCTCACTACAAAAGAGAGTGCTGGGAAGGTCACAGATAAAACATAATTTAATTAGGTGCATCTGTGAAAAGATATATGAGTGAAGCATGGAGTGATTTCCACTCCGAGATCCTCATGTAAGATCTGTCAGAATATCCTAAAAAATTCCGTTGTATGGGTAAAGTCAGTGAATAGATCCAAGCATTCCATACAGTCTGTCATGGTTTAGTCTGGTCTTGAAATTGAAGACAGCTGACACAAAGTGGAAATCTGAAATTCTTCACTTAAAAATGTATTCACAAATATGGAACTACCATAGCAGTGTTGAATGCCTCACATTCTCACAGATATGAGATACTGAAATAAGCATCCGACAAAATCCATGGAGTTGCGTATGTGATGTGAACTCTTCCTGACATAGGGGCTAAGCAAATTCTTCAGGTGATTAGCAAGTGAGTACATCGAGACACCGGCGTTGGTAACAATGGGTCGTAAAAGGCACTGCATCTTTGTGAGGTTTTGGCTGTTCATAAAGTCTCAGTGGATCTGGTGCTGTCTGTAGTAGCTTCTTAACAAAGTTGTCTGGAAAGCTGGATTCTTCGAGAAACACTATAGTCTTCTTCCCCACCCTTTTGGTAGGATCAGTTTCAGTTTTCTGGTCTTCTCAGAGGTCCTGATTGTCAGACATCAAAATTAGAGTGTATATGAGAGAGAGAGAGCTATGTGATGCTCGCTGCAAGGATGTCTAACTTCTGGAACTGTGTTCTTAAAGAATCTGTCAAGATTTGAGTGAGGGAACCACTGATCAGTTGTGATAGCAGCTACATCCTTAGTAAGGCTTGGGAACCTGCACTGAGTCTGATTAAGAAGAGCAAGGAGGTATCCTACTATGACTCAAGTGTGGAGGCAAGAGGAGGAACAGCAAAGGTGACACAGCCTGCATACCTGGACTCGAACTGCCAGCACACATACGAGTATGGAGCAACCATGTCGGTGAGAGGTGTGGGGGAGATTATGCTGGGCATAGATGACAGACAGAGTGGCAGAATGCAGGGAGGGGGGGAGGGGAAGAGAGGAAGAGAGAAAAATGCAACTATAGCCCCTAAGCAGCCAATTCATCAGTGTACCTGATAATGGCAACAAGATCACTTGGCCAAAATACTTTGCCTCTTCGACACTGACATCTGGCCACTCACCTGTGAACTATTTTGTCATGGAGTATGCCACGATAAGCCGAAGAGGCACAGACTGCTTATTGTTGTCATAAATCTAAACATTTTAGTGTGATATTTTGAGATTTACTGTTGCTTTCGATGTCTAATTTCTGAAGAACAGATGTCTCCTACCACATTTCTTGTAAGCATTACAAGAGGTAGTTATAAAGTTTGCATTATCACCCCAAAAATACAGAATTGCATAACTAATTTTTTGTTCATTTGCAAATACATATGTGCAAGCCTGGTAAACATTGAAATCCTTGTGCTACAGTATCATAGCACGCTGCCAGAGGAGCCAAGACACAAGGCACAGCCCATTGATAAAATTTAGTTGGGGGTGTGTCAGTTTGTACTGACTCCTAATTGTGTGGTGTGGTACTGAGGCCCAAGAATTTCAATATGTACCAGGACTTTAGACATTTACATGCAAACATAAAAAAATTGTCTACATGATTTGATTTTTCGAAGTAATAATTAAAACTTGATGACTACCCATAGTATGTAATTGACTTTATTAATGGGCTGCATCAGTTTGTTTCCACTCCTGTAGCAGCATGCTGTTGTGCTGTGGCTAGGGGATTTCAGTGTGTATCAGGATTTTTTTATGTACACGCAAGCAAACAATAATAAATACATAACTTTTTTCCTTGAGGCAGTGATAAAATTTAATGGCTACCCCTTGTAAAGCTTGTTAACATATTGTTACTATCACTGGTATTGGTTTGTAGTGACTACTCGCAGCTGATCAGTGTTCTCGGGTTTTATCCTATGAGAAAACTGATAGTTCCTCTGAATACCTCTGCTGCTTTGCATATAAATCGGTAGTAAATTTCAATTTTTTTGCTCCCACGTTGTGCTTTAACACTTCATCTACCACAGTGCTTTTATTTTGAATGCTGACTTTAGAGTTCTTAAAAATTAAATTATGCTATTCCAGTATGTTATCAATTTGAACCATAGTGCTCATTTTATAGCTACATTTCTTCACATGAGTACCAGACCATGACTTTTCCTTTTGTGTAAAGAGAGGTTATAGGTTTTATACTTAAAATTGCATTTTATCACTGAAACACAAGTTCCGGTCTTTTCTGTTTGTTCTGACACCAACAAGAAGCACAATTCTAAATGTCACTCCTTGATGATGACATCGAAGTATTCTATTACTTGTACTGAGTACATTATTTGTTTGAAAATCAAATGATGGGTTGTTGTTGTTGTTGTCATCGTCGTCGCCATTGTCATTGTCGCCTTCAGATGTACGGTTAAATACTTCTACATTTTGTAACCTAGAAGACTGTAAATGATTGCAGGAGATAACAAGCTAATCATATGGACATAGTTAAATAGAAAGAAACTTCCACTTTCCGCTCCCGGGATTGGCATGACTCCTTACCCTCTCCCTTAAAACCCACATCCTTGCATCTTTCCTTTTCCTTCCCTCTTTCCTGACGAAGCAGCCGCCGGTTGCGAAAGCTCGAAATTCTGTGTGTGTGTTTTGTGTTTTATTCATTGTGCCTATCTACCGGCTCTTTCCCGCTTGGTAAGTTTTGGAATCTTTGTATTTAATCATATGGACAGTTTCTTTTTAATTTCTTTAAAGTGACACAGGAAATTTCTCTTAGTGTATATGCATAAAATAATTAATTTTAACTTGAGTGTCAAACATTACTTTTCAAACATGACTTATTAGCTTATGAATTAGCTCACATTTTCATCTGTAACTCTGTTAAATTATATATTTATTCTTTCATTTTCAGAAAAACACACTACATCCATTTGGCATCATTTGATGCTAATGAAATGTAGATGCCAATGAAATATAAATATTTCAATTTTTGATAACTGCACATAGTAGATTAGTAGTAGTCACAAAATAGTGATGTGAGCATCCTTTGAACTGCAGCGAAGAACTGTTGTTGGATTAGTCATTACCTGCATGGCTGATTATTGAGAAATTTTATGAGGAAAAGGAACACATTATCTTTATTATCATTGATTGAAAGACTAGTGATTATGGTGGTGATAAAAAAAACTCAGAGACTTAGTAATGTGTGGAACATAGATGTACACCACACATATTTATTAAGTCAAAATGATGAATGAAAAATTTCAAAGTTATGTTCAGTGGTAATCAGTGTTCCAATTGCTTCAGCCAAAAACAAGACAACATACAATACAAGCTTTTATTCATTAATGTAGTAGTTAAAATAAAGAAGAGAATTAAATTCTGACAAATGCAAATAAAGAAGAGAATTAAGTCCTGAAAACTATCTGAATTTAAATATGCTTGCCATGATTAATGATGTTGAATGAGGCAGAAGTGAAATTTAAGTAAAAAGGAACTGCATTCTAGTGTCAATACAGGTCACAAAAAACTTTGGTGTCACTGCTCATTGCCTAACGATAAGTACTAATGCTACATTATACAGAAAAGAAGTTATGATAAGTGCACATTTCAAGAAATTGTAATAGTAAAAGATGGAAAACAGCATGAGTTTACTATTTCAGAATAAAATAAGTTTTTTTTTCTTTCAGAAAAGCATTCTACAAGAGCTCCTTTCTAACAGTTACCACATACATTCTAAATACACTACTGGCTATTAAAATTGCTACACCGTCAGGAAGAACATGCTGTGATGTGCAAATGACTAGCTTTTCAGAGCATTCACACAAGGTTGGCGCCGGTGGCGACACCTCCAATGTGCTGACATGAGGAAAGTTTCCAATCAATTTCTCATACACAGACATCAGTTGACTGGCGTTGCCTGGTGAATCGTTGTTGTGATGCCTCGTGTAAGGAGGAGAAATGCGTACCATCACATTTCCGACTTTGATAAAGGTCGGATTGTAGCTTATCGTGATTGAGATTTATCGTATCACAACATTGCTGCTCGCGTTGGTCAAGATCCAATGACTGTTAGCAGAATATGGAATTGATGGGTTCGGGAGGGTAATACGGAACACTGTGCTGGATCCCAACGGCCTCGTATCACTAGCAGTCGAGATGACAGGCATCTTATCTGCATGGCTGTAACGGATCGTGCAGCCATGTCTCGATCCCTGAGTCAACAGATTGGGGCGTTTGCAAGACAACAACCATCTGCACGAACAGTTCGATGACATTTGCAGCAGCATGGACTATCAGCTCGGAGACAATGGCTGCGGTTACCCTTGATGCTGCATCACAGACAGGAGCGCCTGCAATGGTGTACTCAACGACGAACCTGGGTGGACGAATGCCAAAACGTCATTTTTTTGGATGAATCCAGGTTCTGTTTACAGTATCATGATGGTCGCATCCGTGTTTGGCGACATTGCGGTGAACACACATTGGAAGCGTGTATTCGTCATCGCCATACTGGCGTATCACCCGGTGTGATGGTATGGGGTGCCATTGGTTACAAGTCTCGGTCACCTCTCGTTCACATTGACGGCACTTTGAACAGTGGACGTTACATTTCAGATGTGTTAAGACCTGTGGCTCTAACCTTCATTCGATCCCTGCGAAACCCTACATTTCAGCAGGATAATGGACGACCGCATGTTGCAGCTCCTGTACGGGCCTTTCTGGATACAGAAAATGTTCGACTGTTGCCCTGGCCAGCACATTCTCCAGATCTCTCACCAACTGAAAATGTCTGGTCAATGGTGGCCGAGCAACTGGATTGTCACAATACACCAGTCACTACTATTGATGAACTGTGTATCATGTTGAAGCTGCATGGGCAGCTGTACATGTACACGCCATCCAAGCTCTGTTTGACTCAATGCCCAGGCATATCAAGGCCATTATTATGGCCAGAGGTGGTTGTTCTGGGTACTGATTTCTCAGGATCTATGCACCCAAATTGCGTGAAACTGTAATCACATGTCAGTTCTAGTATAATATATTTGTCCAGTGAATACCCGTTTATCATCTGCATTTTTTCTTGGTGTAGCAATTTTAATGGCCAGTAGTGTAGTACCAGATTGGAAACAGAATTTTCAAGAAAACAATGGGCAAGATAAAGAACAATAGTATATGTCACCAAATCTATATAATAGAGCCACTCAAGGTGCTCTGTGCTATATCAAATTAAAAAAGTTTGCTTGTGTTAGAACAGCCAGAATATGGTTTGTAACAGAAGTGAAAGGTATGATGTCAGGGTGCTGCTTGAAAGGAAGATGAGTGGTACCAGATAACCGAAGACCTTAAAAGGCAGTAGACTAAAATGGCAGCAGCATATGAGTGAAACTGCTTTTCTAACTAGGCCAACTGCAGACCACTCACTCAATGGAACCACACGACTGTTTCCTGGATTGATAAACGAAATTTTCACCTATTAAAGACACCTGGCCCTTTGTGTATCAGATGTAGGAGTGTTAAATTCAGCAGTATTCAGCTTTTTTATTTTATTTTATTTTTGTTTGAGGAGGTATGGCTTCATGCAGTGGTGCTCGTAGTTACCAAACCTGTAAGATGTTGCTGTGATAAACCATAAAGCCTAACATAGCTAGGAGCACAATGTTCAAATATGCCTTGTGAGAGTGAGCAGTGCCTTTGGCAGTTCTCACGTGTGTGCTCATAATTTTCAGTGAGCAGTTGATGATTTATTTCCATTGCACATTTTAAATGGTATGTTTTATTTTTGCACCAGTCTCTCTCTATTCTTTTTTTTTTTCTTTCCAGTTACCGTGGCTTCCCGGATGTGAAACCTAAAGATTTGGATCTCAAGTCATCTCGATCCCTCACCTGTAACTTTTTGGGAACAATATACGAGAACTCATCACGCCAGTTACTATCGGATGTAATAAAAAAGTCTGGTTTGCAGGATAGTTGTTACATAAAAGGCCGTAAGAAGTTAGTATTTTTCTTTGTTATCTGTACCATCTTTAATCTCTAATGACTGCGATATACCTTTTTTGAACAACATGTTTTCTGTTGTGTTAGATTTTAGATTGAATTCCTTCTTCGCTGTAGCTGATTTTCTTACACAGACCTATAAATATTCTGCATTGTTCTAGGTCTATATATAAATGACAGTAGGCAGTGAATGTTGGCTGTCAATATATCATGCTGTGAAGCAACCTTTGCCTGTTGTCATGGTGCATGTGAACATTTACATCATGTGCAAATATGCTTAAATTGTTTACAGGCTTCTATCTGAAATTATTTCAAGTTCAGTATATTGAAGATTTTAGTTCTATTCCTTTTTACTTCAGTTGTGTGTATATGCTGCATGAAGCAAGATACATCAAAGTGTCTTGAGAAACACAAAACAAATTCTCCATAAGCAAACCTAATTATACAAAGGGGGAAATAAATATTGCTATCAGTTTTCTAACAGATGATGTTTTTAATGGTGAAATCAGCAGTAGCTTAATTTTTTTAACGGGAATTTCTAGTTTTTTATTGGAGTGTTAAATCCCATGAGAAAAAATTACAGTCCTCCTAACTAACTAAATAGCTGGATCAGTGAGTTGGAAAAGATGTCATGTGCCAGAAAGTAAATTTTTCAGGAGGGACAAAAAACTGATTTACTACGCAGTGGGATTAAGCATGGTGTCATGAATTTGCTACATAGCAGTTGGCCCCAATGTGGAACAATATACATCATTACAATATACTTTAGCCATTGACTGCGGTTCATAATAGAATTTGAATGTACTGGAGAACATCCCTTTTCAAACCTGGCAATGTTGATGAGGCAACTAGCAGTATGTTTCCAGTTGAAGGATTGTGCTATGCAAATTTATATTTTTTGTAGTCATTATAGCAATAAAAATGTGTGTTATGAGCACACAGGTTTATTCATAGTGTACTCAAAATACAACTACAAGCAAAATACAGCAAAAATCTGGCAGATGCTGTTATAAAATGGTTTCTGTTCATCTGCTATGTATTATAGAATAATCTTCACCTCGTTTAGTTTCTTCTTTTTTATTGGAACATATCCCCTATAATCTTGTTTATACATACATGGCTCCTTCTTTAACTCAATACCCTTCTAAGAAGAACTTCCATTGATTTGACCTTGTTGTACCAAACAAAGCGTACAGATGTAATGTTAAAAGTTGTTTTCTATTTCTGTCTATTGTCCTACACAAGGAAAATCTACTTTATGCTGCAGTAAGAGATACATCTATCAGGCTCACTTTAGTTTGGCAGTGTCGTTCATCTAGTTTCACAGATAGGGATGCCTAGTACAAACATTATTTGTGGTGGATCTGAAAGAAACATATACATGGCTCTTAACATCTGTAATAAATAACCTTGTGCTTTATTAATTATGTTGTTGATGTGTTTATTGTCAAAGAAAGTGGGTGCTAACTAGAAACATGAAACAGTGAATTACTTTTACTCAAAAAAAATTTCTGTGATAGCAGTTGTTTCTTCTACCTCACATTGTGTAATTACTTGCATGATACAAATGTACACAAAAAACTGTTGGAAGCATTGGAGAAATTTCTGGGTGTTTCTCAAACTGGTATTATGAAAATACTTAAGCCATGTAAATTTCACAATTTTCGTGTTTTGATGCTTCAGTAGCATCATGAAAATGGTTTTCATAATCGTATTTTGAGAATGGGGACATGAAAAAAATGGAAAGACAAATAACATAATGTGAAGGGCAATCAAACAATTTAAAATCAAAGATGATAAAATTATCTATGTTAAACTGAGTGAAAGTCCAAATCCACAATTTTTATTTATTTGTTTGTTTATTTATTTATTTTCCCCCCTGCATGATGACTGGTTTCGTACCTTGGAGGTATATCTGCAGATCATATAAAACCAATACTTCTAGCACCATGACTTCCAAGGTGCAAGTGCACATAAGAACCTGTCACTCCGCAGTAAAACCATAGATGAACCGGCAGATGGTCATCCGATACAAACCATGTATCTGATATGAACCCTTTCCGTACTCCCCACTTGTCTCTCCCTGTGTGTGTGTGTAAAAGAATTACTTTGGAAGCTAGCAAATTTACTTTATATTTTTGTGTGTGCCTTTCAGCGACTCAACACTTCTACTTTACAAACCATGTATCTGATATGAACCCTTTCCGTACTCCCCACTTGTCTCTCCCTGTGTGTGTGTGTGTGTGTGTGTGTGTGTGTGTGTGTAAAAGAATTACTTTGGAAGCTAGCAAATTTACTTTATATTTTTGTGTGTGCCTTTCAGCGACTCAACACTTCCACTTTTCGGTGCATGGCTTCCTTTAAACCTAAAGAATTTACATTCTACTGGAACTTTCCTACAAAATTACTTCCATTTCTGTTGAATGTTTGCAATCCAGTGTGACATACTGTGTCAAATCAGTGTAAACTTTCTTGAGTCAGTCATGTACCTGAGAATATACTCCTTTAAATAATATCTTGGTTATTAGTAAATGATATGGCACAGTTTCTGCATGTGAGAGGTGTGACACTGACCATAGTAAAGAATTGCTAGACAACTTATGTAGGAAGATTTACATTTTCTATGTAGATGCATTTTACACATTACCCTCTGATGAAGATATCAACTAGGACAAGATGGCAGAGAGCTTCTAATCTTCAGGCAGAACTGGGTGGGATATGCAAAACTAGTCCAATTGTTGCTGGGGGGGGGGGGGGGGGATGCAGCATACTGTGACCAATAACAACACTGTCCTGACACTCAGTAAAATGCGTACGTGAAGTGACAGTCATATACCTGTATACTACTCGGCTCTCCTTTGTTTATACTTCAGACTTTGCTCTTAATTTCTCAACCGGGCTTGTGACTACTTGTCTTCTATTTTGGGTACAATTTGGTTCTTGATTCACTTTGTAAGCATTTCACCAGCAACTACACCCTTCTCTGCATTGTTTTTTTTTTTTTTTTCTGTAGTTCCACTGCTTCAAACCAGGCTTGTGCACCTCTGCTGCTATTTCAGAACTTATGAATATATTAAGTGTGGTCCATTGATCGTGACTGGGCCAAATATCTCACAAAATAAACGTCAAACGAAAAAACTACAAAGAACAAAACTTGTCTAGTTTGAAGGGGGAAACCAGATGGCGCTATGGTTGGCCCGCTAGAAGGCGCTGCCTTCAAACGGATATCAACTGCTTTTTTTTTTTTTTTTAAATAGGAACTCCCATTTTTTATTACATATTCCTTGTAGTACATAAAGAAATATGAATTTTTAGTTGCAGCACTTTTTTCGCTTTGTGATAGATGGCGCTGTAATAGTCACAAAACATATGGCTCAAAATTTTAGATGAACAGTTGATAACAGATAGGTTTTTTAAATTAAAGTACAGAAAGTAGGTACGTTTGAACATTTTATTTTGGTTGTTTCAGTGTGATACATGTACCTTTGCGAACTTATCATTTCTGAGAACGCATGTTGTTACAGCGTGATTACCTGTAAATACCACATTAATTAAACAAATACTCAAAATGATGTCCGTCCACCTCAATGCATTTGGCAATACGTGTAATAACATTCCTCTCAACAGCGAGTAGTTCACCTTCCGTAATGTTCGCACATGCATTGAAAATGCGCTGACGCATGTTGTCAGGAGTTGTTGGTGGATCATAATAGCAAATATCCTTTAACTTTCCCACAGAAAGAAATCGGGTACATCAGATCCGGTGAATGTGCGGGCCATGGTATGTTGCTTTGATGACCAATCCACCTGTCATGAAATATGCTATTCAATACCACTTCTCCCGCACCCAGGCTATGTGCTGGACATCCATCATGTTGGAAGTACATGGCCATTCTGTCATGCAGTGAAACATCTTGTAGTAACGTCGGTAGAACATTACGTAGGAAATCAGCATACATTGCACCATTTAGATTGCCATCGATAAAATGGGGGTCAATTATCCTTCCTCCCATAATGCCGCACCATACATTAACCTGCCAAGGTTGCTGATGTTCCACTTGTCGCAGCCATCATGGATTTTCCGTTGCTCAATAGTGCATATAATGCTGGGTCACGTTACCGCTGTTGGTGAATGACGCTTCGTCGCTAGATAGAGCACGTGCAAAAAAATCTGTCATCCTCCTGTAATTTCTCTTGTGCCCAATGGCAGAACTGTAAACGACATTCAAAGTTGTTGCCACGCAATTCCTGGTGCATAGAAATATGGTACGGGTGCAAACAATGTTGATGTAGCATTCTCAACACCGACATCTTTGAGATTTAAGATTCTCGCGCAATTTGTCTGCTAGTGATGTGCAGATTAGCTGCAACAGCAGCTTAAACACCTAATTGGGCATCATCATTTTTTGCAGGTCGTGGTTGATGTTTCAAATGTGACTGAACACTTCCTGTTTCCTTAAATAACACAACTATCCAGCGAATGGTCCAGACACTTGGATGATGTCATCCAGGATACCGAGCAGCATACATAGCACACACCTGTTGGGCATTTTGATCACAATAGCCATACATCGACATGATATCGACCTTTTCCGCAATTGATAATTGGTCCATTTTAACATGGGTAATGTATCACGAAGCAAATACTGTCAGCACTGGCGGAATGTTATGTGATACCACTTACTTATATGTTTGTGACTATTACAGCGCCATCTGTCACAAAGCGAAAAAAGTGGTCCAACTAAAACATTCATATTTCTTTACGTACTACACGAATATGTAATAAAATATGGGGGTACTTATTTCTCTAAAAAAAATGCAGTTGATATCTGTTTGACCTATGGCAGTGCCATCTAGTGGGCCAACCATAGTGGCATCTGGTTTCCCCCTTCAAGCTGGACGAGTTTCATTCTTTGTAGTTTTTTTGTTTGACGCTTATTTTGTGAGATATTTGGCCCGGTCGCTGTCAATGGACCACCCTGCATAGCTTCACTGCCATCATAGTGCTCTGAACCATTTACTACAGAGTACAAAAGAAAACCCAGTATTTCAGAGATGGGGGCTACATATATTGCTTTTGTGGGAACATTACCTCATGCAATGAAAGGTTTCAAATGTTGTAAGTGAGGGAATTTTTTGGCACTGTGTAAGGGGGACAAATGACATGTACACATGATAATCAAGGGGAAAACTTCTGAGGTGGAGGGGCAGGGAGAGGTCAAAATCTGCGTTTAGGTAGATTACAACAAAAATACTTTAAGTGTTGATTTGTCTGAATAGCGCTTGATGTATGGAGTGTTTGAGCATTGTATAGTGAATGGGTAGAAAATGTGGCTTTCCATATACATATGATGGTGTTGGTAAAGTCCCACATTCTTTCAGAATAGTGTCAGATAAATATTTAACACTGTGTATGTTTATTACACAATGATATGGAGACCTGGAAACAGTGCCCAACTCATTTAGACACTCTAAATAATTAACAAACAGTTAAAAAAAAGTAGGGTACGAACTAAGCTGAAAATACTGTGTAGTGTGTTCCTAGAGGGGCAAGAGACTAAGCAGAATTGTGTGCTACAGAAGTGCTAGCTACCAGTGCAGAGTATGTAAGGTAGTACTTTGTGAGTTACATTTATTCAAAATTATCATATGGAACAAAAAATTACACTATAAGAGCTTCCCAAAGAACATTCCTTACATGTTATGTGCTGTGTTGTTTGTTGTAAAATAATTGTTTATGAGCTCTCCAGCACATTTATTTTTTTCAGAACCGTTATCCTTCTAATGGGGTAGTGGTCTTGTTTCTGGCACATGGATTAGTGAGTGGGACGGGGTCTGTCAGATTGGAGGCAATCACTGATAAAAATGTGGAAAGTGAGCAGAAGCCCCAGAGCAAGAGAGAATGAAATGATAAACCTAAAAATAAGCATTATTAATATGTGAGAAGTTGGGGACTGAGGTACATGTGGCAAAATGATTAAGTGTGAACTTTTATTATGGGTAGGTAAAGAAAGAAAGATGGTTACGGTTTTCTAGTATAACGAGGTACATTAGAAAAGGCAGGTGGCAAGCCAAGACTGCTGAACATTGAGACAGTAGGGTTACAGATCCATAGGATCTTCAGGAGGTATAATTCCTATCTGCAAAACTTAGAAAAGGTGATTATCAACAGGATCCAGATAACATGGCTGATCAAACAGCCATTGGAAGTTCACTGCATTGTGCTGAGCAGATTGCTCTAAAATTTGGTTCCTGATTCTGTTTTTTTGTCAAAATGTGGCCATGACCATTTGTGTATGTGGCTAGTCGATCGCATCCACAATGAAAGGTGTCCAGTGAACACAGCCGCATAGTATGCATGCTTTAGATTCTCTTTGTAAAATCTTTTCATTCGTTCTTCTGATATTTCTGTATCAGGTGGCAGCCAAATGAAACTCCGGAAACGCTCAAGATATATATGTCAGCTCTTCTTAAATCAGACTTAACACTTAGTCCAGTGGGGAAAAATACTGAGTGTTACCGTATTTATGAAGCAATGTCATTAGGAAGTGTCCCAGTTGTAGAAGATGTTGTTACTCCAGGAAACTGTGATACGTCTGCAGACTCTCCACTAAGGTTATTGAAGCAGTATGGGGCCCCTATCATTTATGTTAAAAGCTGGCACCAGCTTCATATTGTGCTTCACCAGGAATCACAGTTGACTGTTGAAGAAAAAGCTGCAAGGAGGATACAAGTCACTGAATGGTACAAAAATTTCAAGACACATATGAGTGCCTCATTTGTTCAAGTAATTGAAAAGAAATTTTTATAAAAAAATGTACTTTTCATTTTGTATACTACAAGTTACAGTTTCTATATTCTATTGTTCAGTATTAGCAGATAATTTTTGTGGAACTAATATTTCTGGTATATGATATTTAAATAGAGTTAAGAACCTTATATGATCTGCTGTTGTCATTGTGACAGAAAACCAGAACAAATTTATTACTGTATAAGAAAAAAACTGTTTGAGCTTTTTGCTCTTGAAATACAAAGTATGTGTTTGCTAAAATTTATTGTTTAAAGTAACAAATGTACATACATTTTATCTAATGTGCCAAATAGGAAAAAAGATAGTGTGCCACACTTTGTTTTGTGTATCTTCAGTATGTTATAAACTTCTTGACTTGGTATTTTTTGTATGTTGATGTAGTTGATTTAATAACTCCAATAAAATTTATCGTGAGTGGAACCCAACTTTCACATGTTGTGAAACTGATCACATGAAGTCAGTGATCATGCACTTAATATTAAGCTAGTTTTTATAGCTATGAAAATAGAAAACTCTGGGTGGAAGGGAAGAGTAAAGATAACAACTCATCCTACAGTTGAGGTGTTGAGCAGACAGTAGGAACATAAACAACAAACAACATTGGGAACATTAATAAGCTTTCAGTGCCTTCCTGCAGAGCTAAGTAAAACAGAAATCAAACACACACACACACACACACACACACACACACACACACACACACACACACATGAGGTGTGTGTGTTGAGACGAGTAGTGGTGAGGAGAAAAGCGGAGAGGTGAGAAGGGTAGCTGATGGCTGGAAGAAAGAATCAGAGATTAGCATCTTAAAAGGTATAGCTAGAAAGACAAAGAACATGCAGAATATTCTGTACAAGTCACATTATTTTTGATGCCATTTATTATAGACAAATAATGTCTGAAGTAAGCCATTTATGGTTTGAAATTGAGAGCAACTTCCTTAAATCATGAGTGCACCCTTCATCAGGCACCATCAATTATTTTTAAGTTACTATTAAAGTTGGAGACAAAAACACTAACTACCACAATAAAATAACAAAATTTTTTGTAGCCCATAGGATAAGACTAATTAAGACATTTACTTTTGCAGTTATATGAAAAACATGTCAGAGGCTGAGATGTAATGTTATGTGCAATGTTCACATGCCTATCCACTCCTGAAAATTTCTATGCAGTAAATACTACAAAGCATTGTTTTTATTCAGAATAGATTTATAGATTCAACTTCATCTGCAACACTGGAGTGCAATATTTGGTTACCTATGGAAAATGGATTTTGAGCCACTTCTCATTTTGCACTGGATGCTCAAGAAGTCGGAAACTATTAACACCTTTGTGACATGTGGGTGATAATTCTGTATCTAACATCTTTAACTTTTGTAGCCCTGTCTTTGTCAGCTGCTTGGTAATGTTATGGTATATTGATAATTTTTACTTTGGAACTGTCTAACTACAACTGAATGAAAAACAATTTTCATGCCATACACATTTTGCCTTTATTTTCTGCAAGGCATTTTCAGTGGCCAGGAATATTTTTACTATTTAGTTTATCTCTTGGGGCAATGTATCTCTATCCAACCACCAGAATTGTTTATAACCTGTAGATAAATCGCCCCAAAATGTAAACTGAATAGTAAAAATATGTACATATTTCAGGCTATTGAAGATGCCATGTAGAGGAAAAAGGCAAAATATGTACGGCATGAAAATTATTTCATTCAGTTGTAGTTAGAACGTCCAGAAGTAAAAATTATCAATGTACTGTATTTCTGTATCTCTTTATGGATCTCCTAATACTGAAATGGTTAAAACCAAAACAGTTCATTGTGTGATAATTAAGATTTTCTAGTTATTTCTATACATCGTATCTCACACAGATAAAAACAGTTTGTTGCATCATATGCATCGAAGCATGTGGTCCTCAGAAAATGCTAATCTTTTATATTGAGTGTTAAACATGTTTCAAGTTAAGAAAATACATTAAAAATTGTATTCCAACTTATATTTGGAAATTTAAACCCTTTGTTAATCCATTCAGACATTTAAATGATTTTATTCAGTTAGTTATGGAAATCTTACAGTTTTCACAAGATTTCGTTTCCAGTATTCAGTACATCTTTTTGTGCCAGCGCTATGCTGTGCAGTTTAATTTTGTGTGTACTGTATGATTACTTAGGTATCACATGTGGTAGGTACTTTGATTGATAGTGGTCATGTTGCCACTAATTTTCAGCAGAGTGCATACTTCACCTGTGGAAATGTTTCACCTTTTAGAAATGTATTCCTGCATCTGAAATAGGAGTAAATATAGTGACCTTAATCACATCACATCACATTTTACATGTAGAGATGCTAAAATCCCGTCCCTACCTCCTCACCTCCCCCCCCCCCCCCCCCCGCCCCCCACACACACAAAACCACAACCCCACCACTTACTTCATACCATTGTTACTTTGATTCCCCATTCTCTTTTATTGGAGAAAGGTGGTGACATAAGCTGTTAAATCTAAGATGGCAATGGAAAGTACTATGTGGAATGTGAGTTGTAGAAAAAGGTAGAATAGATGCGCAGTCCTTCCTTGCCTGTTGTAAGAGGCGACTAATAGGATTCTTTTTGTTTGGGCATGTTTTTACCTTGGTATTTTGACTATACTTTGGACTTCCTAAGGTTTTTAATTTTTAACGCTTCCCCCCCCCCCCCCTCCCCCTCACCTTTTTTGGATTTTTAAATTCTGGTCCCCATTTTGGGTTTGACCTCCACTTTCCAAATTTTACAGAAGTGCGAACCACTTGGGGAAGGACACCTTACTTTCATGGATTAAATCTCCACTATGCGTTGTTATCTTTTGCACCTACCATTCAAGAGGATCTGCCTCTGCACCTGAAATCTGGCACAGTAGCCAGTCCATTATAGTGTGGTTGTCATGTACCCTCTCGGAATTAGCCCCTGACAATGTAGGCATCGCACTGCTGATGCCTGATACCTCCTCGTGTCAGCTAAGGAGTAGGTACCTATCAACTTTGGGGTACTGGGACTTCAGGCAATGGCTGCTGAGCCAGGTGGCCTTTGCCTTGGCAGGATAGTGCCCATAAGGAGAGCCTGTGATCAGAGTGAGTGGCATTGGGGTGGATGGTCTGCAATGAAATTGATCAAACTTGATGGCGGCTGTGTCAACACAGCTGTCTCAACAGTCGGAAATAGTGATTTTAACACAGAGGTTTACAATCTTACG
Source organism: Schistocerca gregaria (assembly GCF_023897955.1). NCBI lineage: Eukaryota > Metazoa > Arthropoda > Insecta > Orthoptera > Acrididae > Schistocerca > Schistocerca gregaria. The sequence continues at coordinate 484,632,732 of NC_064931.1, read as the reverse complement.
GCATTTCCATTTTTGACCGTGCCTCAAGATGAGAGCCAGATAAAGAAAAATGGAAGTGGACAGTTTGCTGAGTTCTTGGTTTGTTTCTAAACTGACGGTGGACCGTTTGCTGCAACAAAGCCACTGTTTTTTGTTGAAAATATTGAGGATTGATTTGGGGAGGTTTCAGAAATAAAAAGTATGAGAGATGCATCTTTGCTGATCAAAACATTGTACGCCAACTGATCACATGCGCCTCAGGCATATGTAAAGATAGGAGATATACTAGGCACCATTTCGCCTCATAACAAGCTCAACAGAATCAAGGTGTTATCCTCCATCTGGACCTAACGCTACAAACTGATGAAGAGCTGCGTACTAACCTGACACGGTGTGGAGTCCATTTTATTCACCACATCCAGAAGGCACCCAAAGATAATAGAGTGGGCAATGGAGCTTTTATCCTGGCCTTCAGTGGCAACATTTTACCCAAGAAGGTTAAGGTCATGGTTTATACTTGTGATGTCAGGGCTTATCTTCCTCCTCCGATGAGATGTTTTACATGCTAGAGGTTTGGACACATGTCCTCCCACTGTTCTAGTGAGTCTATCTGTTGGGCATGTGGACAGGCATCCCATGAGGGCAGCCGCTGTGACCAACGATCCCTTGCTCCTGTGGCTCATCCCAACAACCGGTGGTGCCATGGGGGTCTGAAGATATAGCCACAGCTATCAGGGAACATTTCAGGGTGCTTCAATGGCACAAGCACTATCCGTCAATGAATAATTGAATAGCATTCAAGAGACTCCAGGTGAAAATGTGATTTTTAATCAAGAAAAGGAAGCAGGAATGTTGGGAGCAATATGTATCATCTGTGCGATCCTACACTCCATCGCCCCAAGTATGGACTAAACTCCATTGCATTTGTGGCTGTCTACCACCCACAGCGGCTCCTGGCATTCTTGTCAATGGTTATATATGCACTGATTCCGTGGTGCTTGCCGATTGTTTTGAGGCTCACTTCGCTGAAGTATCTGCTTGCAGTAATTACCACCCTCAGATTCTAACCCCTAAAAACCGTTCTGACTGCTGCCCACTATCCTTCCATGTACCCGGCTTTCTATCATATAATGCTGCTTTCAATGAATGGGAACCTTGCAGTGCTTTGGCGGTGTGTCAAGATTGGCCCCTGGACCTGACAAAATCCACAACCAAATGCTCAAACATCTTCGTGCTGACAACATGCAACATATTCTTAGACTTTTTACTTATATTTGACGGGAAAGAGGCCACATATTTTAACTAACTTCTGGCCGATCTTTCTGACGAATGGTCTGCATAAGCTATTCAAACAGATGGTCAACTGCAGTAGTTGGTGGTGCCTTGCAGCTGGAGGGCATATATCACGAAGGCTTGTGGGCCTTCTAGTCCACCACAGTTTGCCTGGTTCATTCAGAATCTGCAGTGCACAATGCTTTCACACATCACCAACATCTGATTGCCGTGTCCTTTGACCTACAGAAGGCATATGATACCACCTGGTGACATCATATCCTGTCTTTATTGCATGAGAAGGGGTTTCTGGGGCAGTATACCCATTTTTATCCAGAATTTCCTATCTCCGATTTTTTCAGATTTGGATAAGCTCAACTCTCAGCAACAAATATGTACAGGAAACTGGAGTACTTGAGGGATTAGTTCTGAGCGTATCACTGTTTGCTATCACCATCAGTGGCATCATAAATGCAGTGGCTCCCACTGTCTCTCCACCACTGTATGTGGATGATCTTTGCTTGTACTTGTGTGCTAAGCATCACTGCACACTGTGGAGGGTCAGCTTCAGGGGGCTGTCTGGAGAGTACGTGACTGGGCTTTGAATCATGGCTATGTGTTCACATGCATAATCATAAGTTGTGCATATTTGCAGACTGTGCACATGCACCCAAAAATTTATCTTAGTGACCAGTTACTTGAAGTTGTTGAAACTTTCAGTTCTTGGGTATTTTATTTGAGAAGAAGGTAACTTGCCTGCCACATGTCCACCAGCTCAAGTCCACCCAATGAAGAAGCTAAATGTTCTCTGTTTCCTTAGTAACTCCTCATGGGACATAGACCACATAGTTCTTCTGAGATTTTCAAAGTGCTTTTTTTATCCCACTTGGACTATGGATGTGTTGCCTATGGGGTGGCAGCACCATCCGCACTTAAATTGCTGAACCTTGTTCACTGCACTAGTGTGTGCAGTTGGCAATGGGGGCTTTTGTACGAGCCCTGTTGACAGCCTCCTGGCAGAACCTGGTGCCATACTGCTGCGGGTTAGACAACAGCAACTTGTAGCTGATTATGCAATCACAATCAGTCAGAGGCCTGCTCAACTATGTCACTCAACTCTGTTCCGCAACCAACAGTTCAGGCTGTTCGCACACCACCCTAAACTGGGTTGACCAGCTGGTATCCGACTTCATACTCTACTGAAAAACCTCCAACAGCCTCCTTTAGTGTGTGTTACTGGGGCTCACTTTCGACCCCACCCCCCTTGGTTGGTTGGTTTTTGGGGGAAGAAACCAAACAGCGAGGTCATCGGTCTCATCGGATCAGGGAAGGACAGGGAAGGAAGTCGGCCGTGCCCTTTCAGAGGAACCATCCCGGAATTTGCCTGGAGCGATTTAGGGAAATCATGGAAAACCTAAATCAGGATGGCCGGACGCAGGATTGAACCGTCGTCCTCCCAAATGCGAGTCCAGTGTGCTAACCACTGCGCCACCTCGCTCGGTCCACCCCCCTTGGTCTGTACCCTGTCCTGTGATATGGATGGGCCTTTTTTTGTGGCTCCAAGAAGGATGCTGATTCTAACCTTCTCCAACATCTGTTTCGTTCAATTCTCCATGATCATTCTAATTTGGTAGGCATCTACACAGATGGATTGAACGTGAACGACAGGGTTGGTTACGCTTCTATACACGCAAGGGGACACAAGAAGCACTCCCTGCCAAGCGCCTGCAGTGTATACTCTACAGAGGTGGTTGCTATATCTCAGGCATTGCTGTACATCAAATCCCTTGCCACGACGAATTTTCTGATTCGTAACAGTTTTACAAGTTGCTTAAAAGGCATATCCTTGTGCTGTCCCAAAAATCTTTTGGTCATCAACATCCAGGACCTACTGGTTGACCTCTACAGATCTGGAAAGACAGTGGCCTTCATCTGGACACCGAGCCACATAGGCTTTCCAGGAAATGAACTTGCAGATCATCTCACTAAAGACGGCACTACAGGGGATCAACTTGATCTTGGAATACCAGGCTCTGAGTTAAGATTACAACTTCAACACAATATTTTGAGGCTCTGGGAGGTGGGATGGCAGGCTACTATGACCCAAAACAAGTTAAGAGTGATTAAGCAGTCCACTAAGGTGAGATGTACATCCTCAAGGCCTCTCGGAAAGATGCCGTTGTGTTATGTTGACTACACACTGGCCATATGAGACTCCCCCGCAAGTTCCTTCTGCATCGTGAGGATTGTCCTCACTGCAGCTGAGGTAGTCTACTGATGATGTGCAAGTTCTTGTTGAGTGTGCCCTGCTGGCTGATCTGTGGCATGCTCTCAGCATGCCTACCTCACTACCTCACATGCTTGCAGGTGACGAGACAGCCACTACCGAAGCGTTGAATTTCCTGAGGGAAAGTGGATTTGACACTAAACTGCAACCCCCACCCCCCACTTTCAGTGTTAGAGGTTGGTTGTGTGTGGGGGACGATGGGGGCCAGAGAGCCTCCCCTTGTGGCAGGTACACCCCCCTCCTACGACCACAGGTTACTTTCTTCCTCACTCATCTTGTTGTGCATTCAGACTGCTGCCTGAGTTATCTCAATTTTCTTGTACCTATCTTGTTACAAACACTGTCATGCCCTTTTAAATAAATGCCTTTATGCACACTGTAATTTGTCTAATATTGTCTTTGTGGTACCTAGAAGGTTGTAGCATATTTCTCACTTAACAATTGTTCCTGAAACTGTAAGTAGGGCTTTCTGCCATTGCAGGTCCTTCAATATCCCCTGTTAGCCATATCTGATATGGCTCCCATATACTTGAGCAATATTCTATGATAAGTCATGCAAGAGGTTTGTGAGTAATTTCCTTTATAATCTGCTTGCAATTCCCCAGTATATTCATATACGAAAACGTGAGAGACAGCTGATGTGTTATTCAAACACTGGAAAATCCAGGATGGAATGTAACAATATTGTGAAAAGGATAGTTGCTACTCACTATATAGCGGAGATGCTTATTCGCAGATAGACAAAACATAAAGACTGTAATAAATTTAGCTTTCGGCCAGTAAGGCCTTCGTCAAAATGAGATGTCAAACACACACACATACACACTAGTTCTGATGCTCGCAATGTGGCCTCAGTTGCCTGAGACTGCAGTCATGTGTGTGTGAATTGTGTTTGCATGAGTGTGTATGCGTGTGTGTTTGTCATCTAATTTTGACAGAGGCCTTACTGGCCGAAAGCTACACTATGTGATCAAAAGTATTCGGAGACCTGGCTGAAAATTACAGCAACAAGGTGCTTAAAACATCAATGTAGGCCTGCACTGTGATAGTGCCATGCAAAACAACAAGGGAACAAGCCCCCTCCATGAGAAACACGACCACACCATAACACCACTGCCTCCAAATTTTACTGTTAGCACTACACAGTCTGGCAGATGATGTTCACTGGGCATTTGCTATACCCACAGCCTGCCATCGGATCTCCACATTGTGTACCGTGATTCGTCACTCCACACAATGTTTTTCCACTTTTCAATTGTCCAATGTTTACGCTCCTTACACCTAGCGAGGCATCGTTTGGCATTTACCGGCATGAGGTGTGGCTTATGAACAGCTGCTCAACCATGAAATTCAAGTGTTCTCGCCTCCCACCTAATTCTCATAGTACTTGCAGTGGATCGTCATGCAGTTTGGAATTCCTGTGCGATGGTCTGGATAGATGTCTGCCTATTACACATTATGATCCTCTTCAACATTCGGCGGTCTCTGTCAGTCAACAGCCTTGACGCTTTTGCACTGCCCTCCACGTTTCAACTTCACTATCACATAAGAAACAGTGGATATAGGGATGTTTAGGAGTGTGGAAATCTCATGTACAAACATATGACACAAGTCAACCCAATCACCTGACCATGTTCAAAGTCCGTGAGTTCCGTGGAGTGTCCCATTCTGCTCTCTCACGATGTCTAATGACTACTGAGCTTGCTGATGTGGAGTACATGGCAGTAGGTGGCAGCACAATGCATCTAATATTAAAATCGTATGTTTTGGGGGGTGTCTGGATACTTTTGATCACACAGTGTATATTTGTGGAAGTCTTTTTGTTGTGCCTATCTGCAACTCACCATCTACGCTATATGGTAAGTAGCAACTTTCCTTTTCACAATACTGATGTATTATTCACCAGATATAAAAACTGAAGCAGGCACTATTGACAGTAGTACATTACGATGATGATTCCATAATACAGAAGCAAAAGGTAAATGAAAGTATCAAAGATGAAGTCTGCAGTTGTAGATAAAAGTACTGAATGGAAGCAAAGATGCGAGTAGGCCATTTAGGTAAATGACACTGCTAATTGCTGTAAGGTCCGGAAACTTAGAATTTGTAGCAGGACAGGAAAAATTCAGAGCTCCATTACATCTGTAGAATCATTAAATTGGTTTTCAATAAGCATAACTGACTGTTAGTGACATGTGATCTACATCAATATCCATAGTCTGCAAATAACTGTCAAGTTCATGGCAGAGAGTGTGTCCAATTGTACCAGTTATTAGGGGTTTTTCCCCATTCCAGTAATGTATGGAGCACAGGAAGAATGACACAATGCCTCTGTCTATGTTGAAATTAATCTAATATTGTACTCGCAATCCGTATGGAAGCGATTTGTAGGGTGGGGGGTTGTAGTATATTCTTAGCGCCTGTGTTCTGTTCACAGGCACAACTGACTGCTGTATCATTCTCAGCCAATGGCATCATCAAAATGTGGTGGCACATCACTCTCCCACTATTGTTGGATAACAGACCTGTTGCTGCCACTACTCAAGTAGCTCCTCAGTTGGTATCACAAGGCTGAGTCAATCAAAACTTGATCCCCTGCATGGCAGTCTGTTGTGCTGACCACTTAGTTATCGAAGCAGAGGGTATATTCCTTGAGTCATCACTGACAGCTGGTTCTTGAGATCTTGTAAGTAGACTTCATAGGGATAGTTTTGTTGGGCTTCAAGAGTCAGTTACTTAATTGTTTTCAACATCTCATTGCCACTCTCCAGTGGGTCAAACAAATCTGTGACTATTCATGTTGCCCTTCTCTGTATATGTACCATTTCTCCTGTTTGCTATGTTTGGTCCCACACACTTGAGAATATTGTTGGAATGGTTGCACTAGTGATTTGTAAGCAGTCTCCTTTTTAGACTGATTACATTTCACTAGTATTCTACCAATGTAACACAGTCTGCTATCTACTGCTCCCGATAACTGCTCCTATGTGATCATTCCACTTTATATTCCTACAAGATGTTACATCCAAGTGTTTCTGTGAATTGACCAATTTCAGTTGTGATGCACTGATACTGTAGGCCTAGTCATAGGAAAATATGTTTTTTCATTCTGTGAAGTGGACTGTATCAAGTACCCCATTTTGAAATCTTATCAAGTTCCAACTGAGCATTTCTGCAGCTTCTTTCAGACTGTATTTCATTATAAACAATTGCATCATCTGCTATATTTCTGACATTACTATTAATATTGTCAACAAGGTCACTAGTATACATCATGACAGCAAGAGATGACCCAACTCACTTCCCTGTAGCACACCCAAAATTACTTCTGCATGTGTGAATGACTCTCCATCCAAAATAACATGTTGAATTCTCTCTACAGAGAAATCCTAAATCCAGTCACAAATTTCACTTGTTACTGCCAAATGATTATATTTTTGATAAGAAGCTTGGGAGTGGTACTGAGTCAAATGCTTTTTGGAAATTGAAAATACTGCATGTGTCTGGCTGCCTTGGTCCATGGCTTTCTGGATGCCACATGAGAGTAGTGGAAGTTGCATTTCACTTGACTGATGTTTTCGAAATTCATGCCGATTGAAATGGAGGGGATCATTATGTTCAACATGCCTCATTATTTGTGAACTCAGAATATGATCTAAGATTCTACAACACATGGACATTGAGGATATGGGGTGGTAGTTTTGTGGGTCTCTTCTGTTACCCTTCTTGTAGACAGGTGTGACCTGTGCTTTCTTCCAACTACTGGGAATGGTTTTTCTAGGGGTCCACAGTAGATTATGGTTAAATGAGGAGCTAACTCAGCTGCAAGTTCAATGTAGAATCTGATAGGGATGCCATCAGGACCTGGAAGTCCGTTCAATTTTAGCGATTTCAGCTGTTTCTCAACACCATTTACACTAATATCTACGTCATCTTTGCAGTGGTGCAAGGATTACACTGAGTCAATAGCCCAGGATTCTCATTTTTAAAGAAATGTATGGAAACTGAGTTCAGCATTGCTCTCTTGACAGCTAAACAAGTTTCATTTAGCATCTCTTTATCTATAGTGCTGTGCTTTGTTTTATACCTATTGTGTAATAGTCCCCATTTCTTTACAGTATCTGTAAACCATGGAGGGTACCTCCCCCCCCCCCCCCCCCAAAAAAAAAAAGCAACAAAAAACATGAACACCCTTATAGGCACATTTCTATCAAGTGCATGGTCAACTGTTCTTTTAAATCTGAGCCACAGTTCTTTTACATCCTCCCCGAGCTAAATGTTCTGAGTTCCTTACTGAGATATGACACTACTGCCTATGTCTAGTTGGCTGAAAATATAAATCCTTTTATTTCTTGTAGTTTCCCTTTGTACTTTTGTAATCAGTGTTGCTATAACTGCCTCAAGATGATTGATACCGGTTTTGATGTGAACGTCCTCAAAGAGGTTTGATGGGATGTTAAAGCCTAATCTTCCTTCATTCTTCCCAAAGGGGTCAGGTCTATTTGTTGCCATTAGATCTAATATATTTCCATCATGAGTGGCATTGCAAACTATTTGTTGTAAGTAGTTTTCAAAGAGAGACATTATAGTGAAATATGTTGTAATTTGTGCAGAAGGTTATAATTCACTGTGAGAAAAATAAGTGTTCATTTCAGACTTTTACACATATACATGTTCAAATTCCATGATATAAATACAGATTCTATGTGTAGTGGTTACACTATTTATTCATCTATGAATTATTTTGGAATGCGTTTGAAACATAAAATTACAGAATTATGCAAGCAATTTACAAACATAATTACCCTATAACCATAACAATATTCTAAGCACTCTTATAGTTACAAACTCCACTTCTTTCTTCACAATGGTTGTTTCAGTATCTGTTGCACACTTTAAAGCAGCTGAAACAAGGACAAAAAGAGTAACAGAATCATTCATATGTACTTTGTCTGCATATCTACTTTAATTGAAGAGGTTTGTGTGTGGAAAATGTGCCCCACTTTATAATCAGCTTCTAAATTTTCATTTATATTATATAAATAGGCTGACACAAAGTAACTGTCATGGGCATTAAAAAGAATATGACTGGAGAAATTAAAGCGTTTCTTAGAAATTTGAGGGTTGCTCCTCCATAAATCACCAGAAAAGTTTTCTACTATACTGGGTGGTTACAATTAAACTTTCCCTATTTAACACATTATAACATGGAAACTAATTACTGTATGAGTACCACAGTTGGTAGCATTAATGTCAAGGATATGGGGAAGAGAAATAATGCAAAATAATTCAATTGAAACACTTTTAATGTGCTGCTACGATACATCATACGATACATCAGTACCATTACTGCTACAAAAGGGGCTCAATGGGGCACTCATCAGTGTCCAGAAGAGTCGGAAAGCCAGGACTACATTCTGCACAGCAGAATGAAGTATATCTGTAGGTATGCTGGCTACCTCTCTTGAAATGCTGTGCTTCAGATCAGCCCATGTGTGAATGTTCCCCTGGTAAACCCTGTCCTTCAGGTAGCCCCACAACCTGAAATCACAGGGTGTGAGATCAGGTGATCATGCCGGCCAAGCATTTGGAAATGATTGGCTGATAATTCATTTACAAATCGATGCAATGGGGCCTCATCTTGCATGAAAACTGTTGTCTCTTTGTCCATTTCCTCCACCCGCTCTCTTAGGCAATATCTTCCTTACCCTCATGCTTTTCCACGTGCCCACTACCCCTCCACACCTTCCACCTGCCTCATGCATCTCCCCCTCACTCTGTCCAGCCCTGCTTCTATCCATCTCAATTTGTCATCTGCCATGCTCCTTGGCATGCTTAGCCCCTGCAATACAGGTCAGTAAAGCAGCCCAATACCACTCCCTCAACATGCTTGTCATGCAGGGGAGGCTACACAGTAGGGCCTTGAAACTGAAGTTTTTGCCCCTGACATATAGGCTACCATGCAATGCAGGCTGTTACTACTCAAAAGCAACATGCCTGTCATACAAGGCAGGCCATACCAGGGGCTGGGAAAAAACATTTTTGTCTGTATCTCTGCTCTTATTGGAGCTAGGAGGTTATAAACCCAACAGTGCTAATACTTGTGAGGCCCGCTGTTCCTGTACCAAATTTGGTTGAAATCAATCCATGGGTTTGGAAGGAGATCGCAGACATACACACATACACTGTGCTTTATATATACACTGACAGAAAAAAATTGCAGCACCGTGAAAGAGTTATGCGACACATACGAAAGCTGGTAGATGTTTTCCTACATCTGAAAGAGGTCTATTTAAATTTCGTGGTAGTCACATAAGAGTGGCACTATGAGGATTCAAATCAGGTTTGCTTTAAATACACGCTGTAACAATTGTGAGCATTAGTTACCTTTGAGACTGGATGTGGTGAGTTGATGTTAGTCAAGGATGTCTTTAAGGTGACAAAAATGCCATTATCAAAACCTCATTGAGTTTGAATGAGCTCGTGTAATAGGGCTGCTAGAAGCTGGGAGTTCCTTCTGTGATACTGCACAAAGAGTTGGCAGGAATGAAGCCACTGTATACGAATGCTGGTAGCAGTGGTCACATCGAGAGGGAAGGCTATGGTGTTTGGTGTAGGGCTCTGGCAGATTGTACTGCATCTGCAACAGGAATTTTAGCAGCAGTAGGCAGTGCAATGACTTAACAAAATGTTACAGATCGGTTACTTAAAGGACAGCTCCGAGCCTGTTGTTCTGTAGCATGCATTACACTGACCCAAATCCGCCACTATTTAGGACTTCAGTGGTGTCAAGTGAGAGCTCATTGGAGGGGAGGGTGGAGGTCTGTTGTGTTTTCTGATGAAAGCTGGCTCTGCCTCAACGCCAGTGATGGCTGAGTGTTGGTAAGGAGGAGGCCAGTTGAAGGACTACAACCAACCTGTATGTGTGCTAGGCATACTGGACCTACACCTAGAGTTATGGTCTGGGATATGATTTCATATGACAGCAGTAGACACGCCCTGACTGCAAATTTGTACACCAATCTGGTGACTTGACCTGACATGTCTACAAGATATCTTCTGAGTGCTTACGATTGTGGAAGAGCCTTTTAATGGCTCAAAGCCAGTCAAACTGTCACTATTGTTGCCACAATAATGGATATGTGCAAAAGTATCATATCTCGATTAAATAAGGTTGCTGAAGGTGGAAATGCTATGCAAAACCATACCAGTGGTTGTAGATGGACCACGCCATTGCAAGAGGATTGACATGTAGCCCTAGTGAAAAGTAACAGACATCTCACTCCTAGTAACAGACGTCTCACTCCTATGCAGATTGCTGCATACCTGGCAACCATCACTGGCACACATGGCCCTGGCAGAACCATTTTGCACCAATAAAATCACACTATTTTGTATGCTTGGAACAGTGTTAAATGCATCCCACATCAACCATGCCGTCATAAAGAAAGAGGTCGTTGGTGTAGGGAGCATGTTGGTTGGGGTCAGCAACATCAGTATTGTCGAGGCATTAGGGCGTGAGCAGGTGATACACACAGTGGCTGACTAACACTGGATATCACTGTGCAAGGTCTTGCTACAGCACAGCAATACTGCAGGGAGATTACTCTGGATCATATCTGTCTGTTTAGAGGTGTGGTGGATTCTGTCTTCCTGTTTATGGATGAGAAATCCCGCCCACACAGAATCGCTGAGGTGTCTGACACATTTCAAACTGAAGATATTGAACATATATATTAGCCTGCATACTCCTGTATAAAACATGCATGTTATTTATGTGTTATCGTGCTTTCCCATGCCGTGATGTCTCTAAATATGCACTGTGTTTCATGTTGTCCATCATTGTCTGTGACTATTCCTATCCAAGAATGTCTCTGTTGCTTACCAATTGTCAACGAGTGTAGAAGTAACTTTGGGTGTGCCCCAGGGAAATGAGTTGTGTCTCTTGTTGTAATGTTTTATATTAATGACCTTGCAGACAATATTTATAGTAACCTCAGATGTATTGCAGATGATGCAGTTATTTGTAATGAAGTGCAGTCTGATGAAACTACATACATATTCAGTTGGAACTCAATAAGATTTCAAAGGTGCAAAGACTTGGAACTTGCTTCAAATGTTCAGATATGTAAAATTATGCATTTCACACCATGCTATCCTATGAATAAAGTATCAATGTGTCACAACTAGAATCGGCCAACTCATACAAATACTTGTATGTAACACTTTGTAGAGATATGAAGGGGAACAATCACATAGATGCAGTCAGGGGTATAGCAGGTAGTGGACTGTGGTTCATCAGTAGAATACTAGGGAAATGCAGTCGGTGTACAAAAGAGATTACTTACAGATCTCTCATGCGGCTTATCCTAGAGTATTGCTCAAGTATGTGGCACCTATCCGAGTTGGACTAGCGGTGGATATTGAATATGTACAGAAAGGGGCAGCACAAATAGTCACAAGTTTGTTTGATCCATGGAAGATTGTCATGCAGACTCTGTAGGAACTGAACCGGCTGCCACTTGAAGATAGACATAAGCTATCGAGAGAAAGCCTACTTACAATATTTCAGAACCAGTGTTAAAAACTTAATCTAGGAATATACTACAATCTCCTATGTATCGCTCCCATAGGGAATGTGAGGACAAGATTAGATTAATTACAGTGCGCACAAAGGCGTTTAAACAGTACAATGGAAAGTACCCTATGCCATACATTTCACAGTGGTTTGCAGAGTATAAATGTAGATGCAATGCACACAAATGAGCGAACAAATTGTAGTGTGTGGACCAGAAATTAGCACAGATATGATATGTTCACAAACTTGAAAGTTGGAGGTTTGACAAAAATTACTGAAATCTTTGTGTGAAAATCACATCTGCTTAGACAAATCGTTGCATGTGGACTGGAAATTGCCACATTTCTGGTTCACAAAATGAGTATGAGTTATCTGTTTGTTCAGTTTAGTGTTTCTCGTCTTTCATCCACACTGAACACCTGTTTACCACAAAGAGTTAAGACAGGCAACGAATCCATTCGATATACTGCGACGGATGACAAAATATACAGGGTATCTCTACTGAGAGTAGTCAGGTGCATTTTATTTTATTTTGTGTTTTTTTACTTTACATGTCTAGTTCTGTAGGACCAAATTGAGGAGAAAATCTCCAAGGTCATGAAATGTGTCAATACATGAAATTACAACATAAGAGTAATAACAGATAGAATAAAATGTTTGTGCACAAAAAAAAACACAAGCCATAAGTTTATGTAAATGCACTCAACAACATAACACAGGAATCAGCTTAATTTTTCAAGGAATTCCTCAACAATAGAGGAAACTCTTCAGCTTCAATTTGAATGCATGTGGATTACTACTAAGATCTTTGAATTCAAGTGACAGCTTATTGAAAATGGATGCAGCATTATACTGCACAACTCTCCGCACGAGAACCAAGGAGGTGCAATCCAAATGCAAATTGGATTTCTGCCTAGTATTAACTGAGTGAAAGTTGCTAATTCTTGGGAATAAGCTGATATTGGTAACAAGAAACGACAGTAAAGACTATGTACAGGATGACTATAATTAAATCTAAACTTTCAGAACACTGTAGAAATAACACCAGTGGTCAGAATGACATCTAACTGCAACAGAATATTATAGGAGAAGAGGGAAAACGTACAGCAGAAGAAAAAAAAAATAGTGTGAAAATTGAGCAATAGATTGTGCTGTATGTGTCAGAATAAATAAATGAAAATACCTGTCATGTGCACAATCCATTGAAGTTGGTATAAACACTCTGGGTACACGGCTTTTCCTCCTTTCGCATCTGCAATGTTTGCCATGACTGTCTCAATGGAGGATCATGCTCTGCTTGTAAAGCTGTATTACAAGAATGATGACTATGCACATGTCACTCTGCAGAAGTTACAGGCACTGAAGGGTTTGAAAAAAGGCGTTGGTCCGATGACTGCCATGGGTTTGGAGAAAATGATTCAGAAATTTGAAAAGATGGGTTCTTTTGGTGTGCAACCCATTAAAAGGATGAAAAGAATTGATTTGATGTCAGTGGAAGCAGTGGCCACAGTAATGCAGGAGGAGACAAGTGATGGTGTGCAAACGTCTAGTGCACGGAGAATTGCTTGAACATTGGATATTCCCATGAGCACGGTGCGTAAAATCCTACCCCTCTTTGCTGTCCATTCAAAATTACTCATGTGCACAAGTTGCTTCCTGCTGACCTCTCAAGAAGAGAGACCTTCGCTTTAGAATTTCTTGCTCGCATGGAAGTGGACAGTGATTGGCTGTGGAAGATTTTGTGGGCAGACAAAGCCCACTTCCATCTTACAGGTTACGTTAATACACAGACTTGTCAGATATGGGCAATGAAAAATCCACATACAGATCAGCGAGTACCACCTCATCCTGAAAAGGTCGTTGTGTGGTGCTGGTTTACGGCATCATTTATTTTTTTGAAGAGGCAGGCGCTTCTGGTCCTGTTACCTGTACTGTCACTGGTAAGCACTAACAGTGTCTTTTGTGCAACCACGTCATTCCAGCTTTCCAACAGCGTGTATGTGTGGATGGGATCATTTTTATGCTAGATGGCGCATCTCCGCACATTGCAAGTCCAGTTAAGCGTCATTTCAGAAATGTTAGAATTATCAGCTACCATTTCCCTACAGCTTGGCCGACCTGATCACCTGATTGTAATCTGTGTGATCTCTGGCTGTGGGGCTATTTGAAAGATGTTGTGTTCCGTGTTCCGATTGCAAACTTAGCTGTACTGAAGACATGCATTGCGCAATACAGTCTGAACGTGGCCCGGGAAACACTTTGATCAGTTGAACATGTTGTTTCTCAATTTCAGCTTCTTTCAGAAAATGGTGGACACCATATTGAACATTTTTTGCACCAGTCACATTGAAATTAATAATCCGATTTGATTTTGATTGATACTTTTTATGTGGTTTTTGGCCTCAGGACACTTAAAAATCAATTTTTCCTATCCAATGTGATATTATCTTGCTGTGGTGGATGGGCTTACATAACGAACAGTATCACACCCGTATACCCATGCACACTGAGTAGTATAGTTTGTGTAATGCCAAACGTAGACCTTAGGCATTGTTGTATGATTGATTCGTCATTTGTAGTCGTCCACTGTTAAATTATGATGTGTAAAGCACCACCTATTATTACATTTTGTAACTATTTATTTTTCTTCTGCCATACATTTTCCCTCTTTTCCAATAATATTCCATTGCAATTTGATGTTATTCTGACCAGTGGTGTTATTTCTACAACGGTTTGAAAGTTTAACTTTAATTATAATCACCCTGTACATTGAGAGACCGATGTCAGAATATCCAGAGTAATGAACAGGAGTCGACAAGAGGTCTACGAATTTACTTCACTTATTGCCTGAACCTCCCGTTCCTGGGCTAAAAATACCCTTTGAGAATGAGAAGAGTCATCCCAAAATTCAATACCATGTGTCATAAGTGAATGGAAATGAGCAACGTAGGCTACTTTTCATGTCGAACTGTCACTTACTTCAGATACTGTTTGAATAGTAAAAATCGCAGCCTTAAGTCTTTGAACAAGATCCTGAATGTGGACTTTCCACAAGAGCTTACTATCTAACTGAACACCTAGAAATTTGAACTGTTCAGTTTTGCTGATCATATGACGATTCTGTGAAATTAAAATGTAGGGTTTTGCTGAATTGTGTGTTAGAAACTGTAAAAACTGAATCTTACTATGATTTAGCATTAGTTTATTTTCTACAAGCCCTAAACTTACATTATGAACTGCACTGTTTGAAACAGTGTGAATGTTGCACTCAACATTCTTTACTACCAAGCTAGTGTCATCAGCAAACAGAAATATTTTAGGATCACCTGTAATACTAGAGGGCAGATCATTTATACAAATAAGTAAGAGAGTGACCCCAGCACTGATCCCTGGGGCACTGCCCATTTGACTGTGCCCCACTCAGATCCCACATCATAGCCATTCTCAACACTGTGGATAATGACCTTTTGCCGTTTCATGTTAAAGTAAGAGATGAACCAGCTGTGAGCTATTTCCCATATTCCATAACAGTCTAACTTCTGGGGCCCCGAGCGAGGTGGCGCAGTGGTTAGCACACTGGACTCGCATTCGGGAGGACGACGGTTCAATCTCGTCTCCGGCCATCCTGATTTAGGTTTTCCGTGATTTCCCTAAATCGTTTCAGGCAAATGCCGGGATGGTTCCTTTGAAAGGGCACGGCCGATTTCCTTCCCAATCCTTCCCCAACCCGAGCTTGCGCTCCATCTCTAATGACCTCGTTGTCGACGGGACGTTAAACACTTACCACCACCACCACCACCACCGCCACCACCACTTCTGGGGCAGTATTTTGTGATCAACACAAACAAACACCTTAGTTAAATAAAAAAAGATGCCTAGCATTAGAAACCCTTTCTTTAATCCATCCAGTACCTCACACACAAAAAAGGGAATATAGCATTTTCAGTTGTTAAACCGCTTCTAAAACCAAACTGTGCATTTGATAGCAAAGTATGTGAAATAAAATGACCAATTATCCTTACATACACAGACTTTTCAATAACTTTAGCAAACACTGATGGCATAGAAATAGGTCTAAAATTGTCTGCATTCTCCCTTTTTATGAAGTGGCTTTACTACTGAGTACTTTAATCGTTCAGGAAACTGACTGTTCTTAAAGGAAAAATTACAAATATGGCTAAGTACAGGGCCAACATGTGCAGCACAATAATTTTAATATTCTACTAGGCACTCCATCATATTCATGAGAGTCCTTAGTCTTCAGTGATTGACTCAGTCTCAGAGAGGCATTTTCCAAGAGATTTATATGATTCCCTGTAGAAGCTAAGTTTCATTTAATTCAGCAGCAATTCTCAGAAAGTGATTGTTAAATACTGTAGATATATCTGACTTACCAGTAACAGAAATATTTTTGCTGCGGACTGACTTTATATTGTTGACCTTGTGCTGCTAACCAGACACTTCCCTCGTGACTGACCACACAGTTTTAATTGTATCACGTTAATTAGCTATTGTATTTGTGTACCACATATTCTTTGCCTTCCTCATAACATTTTTTAGCCTTTTATAATATTGTTTGTTATGGGCTACTGCAGCTTGATTGTGACTACTTTAACATTTTGATATAATTCCCACTTTGTTCTACTTTATATCCTTATCCCACTAGTCAGCCATCGAGGCTGCCTTTTACTGCTCGTACCCCATTTAGAATGTTGTGATGGAAAGCAACTCTCAAAGAGCATGAGAAATGTGTTAAGGAAAGCATTATATTTGTCATTTATGTTATTGACACTATAAATATCCTCCCCATCTTGTTCCTTAACGAGGTTTCAAAAACGCTCAATTGGCATTGGATTAGCTTTTCTACATAGTTTGTAATTATGTATAACATCTGTTTGAGTGCAAAGACCTTTCAGTGTTAAAATTTGTGCATCATGGTCTGAAAGGCCATTCACCTTTTTACTAACAGAGTGCCCATCTAGTAATGGAGAATGAATAAAAATGTTGTCTATGGCTGTGCTATTTTTCCCTACACCCTGGTTGGAGAAAACACAGTCTGCATCAGATCATATGAATTTAGGAGATCTTCCAACATCCTTTTTCTTGCACAGTCAAATATAAAATTTACATTGAAGTCACCACATAAAACTAATTTATGGTACTTTCTATCAAGTGAACCAAGAAACCTCTGCAGCTTGAGCAGAAATTTTCTGAAGTCAGAGTTAGGGGACCTATAAACAACAACAATTGGAATATTAGTTTCACTAAATTCAACTGCCCTGCACAACATTCAAATACTTGTTCAGTGTAATTCTGTGATACATCTATGGACTCAAATGGAATACTGTTCTTTGCATACGTGGCCACTCCTCCACTCCACAAAGAAGTCCTTGAAAAACAGCCAGCTAATATGTATCCTGGTAAAGGAAGTCTCTGAACTGTCAAATTATTTAAATGGTGCTCCAATATACTAATAATGTCAGTGTCAAAAATTTATAAGCAGTTCACTAACTTTACCTCGATTACCTCTTACATTTTGATGAAATATGCTAATTCCTTCTCTACTTGGATACCTGACCATATCTGAAGGTGATTACTTAGATATAAGGACTTCCTTTAAGCAGGTATACCTATAAGCTGACTTCAATCTTAAAAAGGTGCAGCTCTAACACCAACTACTACAGGAATTTTCACATGAGTGATCCCACCACTGCTCACTACAATGTCACCCATAAGCTTTGCCAGTCTGTCCTTCCCATATCTATTGAGGTACAGGTCATGCTTAGTGAAACCCAAGCTACTGATAGATTTTCCTGGTGTTTCGGCAGATATCTGCAATTTTGTTTTTTTCAGTGTGTAGCTGGAGTCAGCCCAAACAAATGCTGCTTATCACGTGTTTCATGCAATGCCCAGCAACGATGAAAAGTGCTGATTTGTTTACTGTTACAAACAAAATTATTATTAATGTAACATTTTACATGCCCATTTGACAGAGCTGTCCTAAATTACACTACATCCACAGAGGCACTGATAACAGTTGTCACAAACATCCGATAATGTTGACTGACAGCTTGGTCACAGTATGTCCAGTCCACTTCATCAGTTTGTGGCAGGGTCAAGGAGATTAGGTTAGGTCAGGATCTATTCTATGTACAGTATTAATTAGGTTATTTTAACCCAGGGTGGGATGGGTACTACATCGTCTCTGTGCTTGGAGGCGAACGCTGAAGTGTGGCTTTTGGTATTAAAAAGTATTAAACAGACATAGAATGCATCTGAGTGAGCTACATCTATCTGGAAAATAACATGGCAGGTACTGTATACTTGATCACCAGTTATCGCAATAACCAAATAGGTTTTTCGAATATATGAGATTGAGGGAGAAAAAATCTGTTACAAACTTGCGATGATTGATTATGACCATGAAAGTCAAAAATACAAACATTCTGTTTTGCTGTATTTATTTGAAGTTGTGCAGAAATATGTCAATTAACGTTCAATTACTACCATTCAGGATCATGTGAAAGACAAACATAAAGCTTAGAGTAAGGTACACTGAACACCTAAAGCAATGAAAAGTGCAAACATAAAACAGCACATTTACAAACCACTTCATATAACAGTCACCATCCAATTGCCATAGAAACGCCAGGAAGCAGAAGTAAAAGTTTGTAGGCAGCTACTACGCACCTACCACAACCCAAAAAGATCCGTTACAGTAACTATAAGCATAATATATGCCACCATTCAGAGTTGAACAGATTTTTTTTTTTTTGAGGTTATAATTTAAGCCTAAAATTTCCAATAAAAATTTTGCTTACTTGTGGTTTCCAATAAACCTGCAATTTCAGTCTATAGATTCTGAACTATATCCCAATTATGATATTTTTCATCCTCAGGATGCCACAAACTCACTCTTCCTTGGAATAAATTTATCAGCTTCTCATACTCCATACTTCATCAGTAAGAACGTCAGTCGATTTGACCAAAGCAAGAAAACTGATTTGAGACACAAAGGAATTACAAACATTAACTGCCAGTTGGTGTTGATTTATGTCAGTGGCGCAAGTCACAAATTTGCGGCAACTCACCGATTCCCAAAAGCATTTGAGTTTGATGTATATTCATACCGAAGTAATCATTGGTTGTCATTGCTTTAATTATACAGGATGAACATTAATGAGACCAATAAACTGCAGAGATGGATTCCTGACTGGAAATGGAGGAAAAATGCCCCATGAACATGTGTCTGGGCACGTGCCATTGCCGCAGCAGATGATTCTGATGAATTGAAGTTCCTCTGACCACTTGGCGTGTGTTCCTTGTGTGTTTGCTGGCTGTGTGGCTGATGCAGCATACTGTAAGCAGCAGAATGGTCCGGTATTCATGCCAGGAACAAACTGAAATGGTTTTTGTGTACAGCCAATAAAATGGGAATGGCTGAGAGGCAGAATCCAGTTCTCCAAATGTGGTGTCGGTGCATCTTCCAAGTGAGCAGAAGTCCCACATTCAAGTCTCAGTCTTGCACAAATTTTCAACTTGCCCCATTGATATACAAGCCAATGATAACTTTTCATAAATTGTGCCCACTACCAGCTAGTATCTTTAATTTAATTGTGTCTTCATTCATAGTGGCTGCAGGATCAAAATTGTGTATGTTGTTTAAGATATGTCCAAAAGAACAGACACCACATGTATATAATTAAGACGATGATCCCTTCAGTGCAGGTGCACACCAGGCTCGTACTCTTATGGGAATTGCTGAGATGCCATGAGTAATGAGAATAATGAGCAAGGGCTTTACATGAGTAGTGTGTGGTATAAATTGAGAATTTGGGTCTGACAGGAGGTGTGCCAGGGTAGTCTCTGCAGCTGTGGTGACCACTCTGTCTAGATGGCATAGTGGTTAGCGCATTTGCCTAATGAGCAGAAGACCTGGGTTCAAAGCCCTGTTCAGCACAAATTTTCAAAATGGTTCAAATGGCTCTAAGCACTATGGGACTTAACATCTGAGGTCATCAGTCCCCTAGACAGAGAACTACTTAAACCTAACTAACTTAAGGACATCACACACATCCATACCCAAGGCAGGATTCGAACCTGCATGGTTCTGGACTGAAGTGCCTAGAACTGCTCGGCCACAAATTTTCAACTTGCTCCATTGATATACATCAGTGCCAACTAGCAGCTAATGCCTTTAATTCCTTTGTGTCTTGATTCATAGTGGCTACAGAATAGAAATGATGTCAGTTCTTTCAGACACATATAAACTGATTTGAATTTCACTGATGATGAGATCAGTTACAATGTTATCGTGCAAGTAGTGGCGTACTGATTTGAAAAGATCAGCCGTCGTCAGCTGACGTCGGTTGTCGGCGGAATCCACTGATATCGGTGCCACTGTGACCGCAGCCAATATTCTTTTTACCGATATGTATTGACATGGACAGTAAAACACGAGGAATGACGAGTACTCTGCAGCAATAGCACCACCCTGGCCCACACTGACTGGTACCGCCCTGCAGAAGCACGCTGCACGGTCGCTGCTGGAGCGCTGATAATTTTTCATGTATTACTGTTCCTGTTAATAAATATCAGTAAAACTAATATCGCACTACACAAATCTCGAAGCGTTCTGTGGAATAGGCGCGTAAAATTCCGATTTAAAAATAATTTTGTTTGAAGCGGAAAACAAACTTATGCATTCCATCGACGCTGGGAATCGTATGAAAGACGTGATGAACATGATTTGTTCAGATACAAGTTGTAATAACGAAATTGCAAATATCTGTCAAAACACCAGAGAAAATGCGCCTGACGACCCATAGGAGAGACACTCAGTATAAGTCAAGTGTTTGGTTTACATAAGTTCTGCGCCTTCTGGCTGATTTGGGAAATACCGAGTCACGGGAGGAACACTACTGAGTACCAGTCAAAAAAGACATCTTACATCAGGATTTACGAGCGACAATGGCTATTTGGACGTCTTCATGTCCATTTGCGAATAATTTCCCCAGTCGTCAAGTTCGTCCTGTAACTCGCGAAGGAGATTAAAATGTTAATACTACAGTCGCTTAAGGAGTCACTGTTATTTAGGTTTTTCTCTCTGTCTGTAGCATTTTTTTAGAAGACAGATTGCGAATACAATTCACAGAAGAGTTTCCTCCATTCCGAGTTAGTGCTCTGAACTGAAATACGTAGCGGCTTGCCAATTAAATTTCTTTCTTAGACTGACAGTTGACGGGCCAGCCATTTGTAGCGAGTTATTGCGTGCACAGACGGGTAGTTGCCATTTGACCCGCCTCTGTGATATGTTATACATTCATGAGTGTATGGTCACTATCGATCTATGCAATAAAAAGTGTATTTAATCTACGATGGAGCGTGAAAGCCAAGAAGACTTCCATGAGGAAAGCTAAACGGTCTTGCTCGTGTAATTTTGAAAGGAGCGAACCCACTCGTTGGCATACTAGTATTCGCATATCCACACATCAGTGCGGGCTTTTCTATTTTGGAACAGAACATCTCTGGTCAAAGATGCAAGCGCAGGGAACAGTCATTTGTTGTGCGGCGTGTTTTGCAGACGCTTAGGCTGTTTATTTGTGTCAGCTGTGATTTACTTGTTACATGACGCGCTAAGTAAAAGTGATAGGACAGCCATGGCAACATTTCCAGAAAAACGGAAAGATGAAGTTTCTCCATGCGAAAATGATTTCGGAACTTTTAATCCGGAATTTGCTACAGAATTATCCAACAAATTGGAACACATATCACCAAGAAACGAAGAAGTTTCTACAATTGATATGTATGATGATCGGGTAAGATTTTTGTTGCTACATATGAACGAATTATTGCCTGTATGAATATGTTAATGAATGAAATTTCACTTCTTTCGTTTTCTCAGCTGCACGAGATGACAGCTTCGTATTCAGAAATATCATTCGATTCGCTAACGTCACCTCCAGATGCTTCAATTTTTGAAAATCGGTCGTTTGGTGGATCTCCGTGTTCAGACGAAATGGCTTGCAAGAAGAAGAGTGACTCGGAGGGTGCAAGGTTTGAGCCGCAGGACAGCGATAATAAACGACCTGACAAGCTGGAGCTACAGAGGTGTGCTGAAAGTTCCGCGTTGCAGAAAAAGAATGTACAGTCTATTCATAAGACATTGCAGGATTTGCATTTGGAGGGCACTGTTACTACGGAAGGTGATATGGTGTTATTCGTTGCAGAAGATCTGGAAACCAAAATAAAGCTCTCAAGTCCTATTACAAAGAAAGGTGGTATGTATTACATTTTAGCGTTCTTTTCTAACACTGAAAGTGCTAATGTGTGTTGTCAGTAGACCTACTGGTATTTCTATCGCTGATGTTTGTGGTAACTGTAAACGTTACAGATACGCCTCCGTTTCCTGGATCCCGGATTTCAACTCCTTGTCTTTATAGACAAGCATTAATGCCACAGCTTCCTTCTGTTGATCCCAATGTTCTAAATGATTTGGAGCAGGAAGTGAGGAGGTTAGCTACATCTGTCGATACCCTAACAGAAAACCTAGCAGGGATTTTGCACAGTGTTGGTATACCTATTGAACACATTTTTGCTTCTTTATTTGTCTTAAACTCATAAGTCCAGAGTAATTATGGAATGAATATCTGTCCCTTTTGTTATAGGTATCAGCTATTACAGTTGAGTGTCTGGAAACATACAGGGATGCCGTTTGCAAAACATGTGATGCTGTTGATTCAAATATTAAGGTAAGTTAAAAAAAATATTATCTATAATATTTTGTCACAGTTATATAGTTTAGTTGTCAGTTGTGTAGTTCTCAGTTGCATAGTTCAGTTCACTCCACAACTGTGAAAGATGAAAGGGGGGAAAATAGAATGACAGCATAGAAATGGAAGTTCATTCATAAAAAAGTGATGTTAATCAAGTATCCTGTGAGCAAACAATATGCCATTTAAACTATTTGAGCCAAGTTTTAAAGTGTGTGTGCTCTGTGTCTCCAATATTACTTTGAACTGGTATTCTAATATTTCTATACTACTGTTTGCCTGAATTTCTCTGTTTTATTTATTTGCTTTCTGTAATGTTTTTCATGTTTTAGTTGATGTACCAGCTCATGGCTAAATGTGAAGAGCTGAGCAAGTTCATGACACGGATATACAAACTTTCTGAACAACTGTATCCTTTTGTTTCCGATGTACATTTACTTTTTCTGATAGTATCTCATAGTTTATGAAGGTAGATTACTCATTAAATTTTTTAACTATATTGTAACAGTCCCTAAGCATATTTACCTTCATTTCATGTGCATAAGCATGTAGAGTTGGTGTTTCAGCAATACCACTGTCCAGTTTTGTCCTTTTGTAAGAAAACTTATGTGTTTCCAGAAACCAATAATTTCATTATTACTGTTATACCTTGGTGACTCAGTACCAGATTACAAATCCAAAGGTCTCAGGTTCAATCTCCAGTCACTTATTGCTGCTGTCACCTCTGGCAACGTTTGTAGATGTGAAAAATGCCAAGTTGCACTGTGATTCAGAATTCACATTAAACTGTAGGTTCCCCTATAATTGTCTGGGTAAGTCAGTTCAGAGGTTGGATGAAGGCAGCAGCATACCACCTCCAACAAGACTGTGTCTATTAAAGCACAGTGGTGTTCAAAACCGTATTCGGTTTGGTGACGACTGCTTTACTTACTGTACCCTGAACCACATATGCAATTCTTATTTTAAATTTACAGTTGTATTGAATTTGATACTAATGATCGACAATAACATAAAAAAAGACACAAAGCTTTCATAAAAATAAATTTCAGTTGGTGTAAAAATGGATTTTGTGATGCATATTTGAAAATAAGACTTTTTTTCAAATTTTGCTTTCATTGCTGCTAATTATTGTAAGAGAAGCTTTACATTTATTAACATGGTCAATGGCATGGGCATGTTCTTAGAGCAGATGCAACAATAGAGACAAAGACTGGTTTTAGTTTGAAGAGTAAATGGTAAATGGCTGACAGGATGACACAGGAAGTGATAGCTAGACACCTTGCATGAAGATCTCATGCGTGCACCCTGACCAGACACAAGATAGCATAAAATGATGACATACCGGCAAAACAGTGGACCCTGCCACCTGACTGGTGTGGCAATAAGAGTGGAATATCAGGTATAGAAAGATCTGTTGCCAGAGCAGACAGGGACTTCAGTTAAGGAATCAGAAGTGTTGCTTGGGTGAACCTACAGTTAGAAAATTGGCAGTACTCTATGTTAGACACCTGTTTAGGCATGCACCACTCCCATGTGAAATATTCTCCTTCTTGCTTAGCATTTGTCCTTCATGCTATCAGGGTCCACTGTTTTGGCTGTCTTTCACCATTTTATCTGATCTTGTGTCTGGTCAGGGTGCAAGCATGAGAACTTGAAATTTTCATGCAGGATGTCAGGCTATCATTTTCTGTGTCGTCTTACTCGCCATTTATCATTCGCCTTTCAGACTAAAATCAGTCTTTGTCACTGTTGTTGCCTGTGCTCTAAGAACATGCCCATACCATTATAGATGACTTTTTGTCATAACTTTTTCACATAACTTACAAACCTCATCATTTGTGACATGATTCTGCAGTGTTACTCCAGATGTCCGTTAGAGAATCCTTATTTCCATGACAGCAGGTCACTGTTTCACTTCAGCATTCAGCACCATAAAGTGCAATTAAACAGATTACATATCGGTATACTTTAACAATGTGTAGCTGCCTTGACTTTTCAGTGTTTTTCAATAAGTGGGCAGCACAAATAGCATCTGTTGTCTTACATCTCATCACAGATCCACATTGATTGGTGATGAGAGTGGTGAGACAGATTATTTGTCAGATCATTTTATTGATGATGCTGAAGATCTCCATTGTGTGTGTTAGAAAATGTAACAAGCAGTAGTTGCTATATTCACCTGGGTTACCCTTCTGCTTCCAAATTGGAACTGTTTTACCACAAATCCTGTCAGTTGGGATCCTTCTCTCTTCAACAATTTTGGTTAAGAAAACTGTCAGTCATTCAGTTGAAGGTCCCACTGCATTTCCATTTTTCATTTTATGCAGAGTATCAGCTACCTCATACTTGGTGATTGGTACAGTGGGTACCTTTACAGGTATTGACCCTGGAACTGAAGCCTGTGGAAACTCCTCATTGCAGATTTTCGCAAAGTTTTGCTGCCATCACTCTGCTACTTTTTTCCTAGTGGTGACAAGTTTGCATCTTCATTGTTAATTCCACAGGATTTTTCTGTCTGCTGTTTGTCTATCATGCTGCATTGAAAGTCTGCAGATTTCAAGCTCCCTAGTTGGTGTTTCAAGTTTATCATAAATTTCGCTCAGATGGGCCAGTTTTGCTGCCACCTGTCTTCTTTGCTGCACTCCTAGCTTCATGATAATCATTCCAACTTTTCTCTAGCTTAGAAGCAAGGAACATTTGATATAGCTGCTTATGGCTCAATCTCGATATGTTAAACTCTTTTTGTCAATTAATTAAAAATATCATTCATTAACTAGCAATTCCCATATTTTAAAACATTTGGATTTATTAGCAGGCTATTATGTGGTTGATGAGTTCAGTGCAGAGTCTGATTGAAAAATGTTTTCTGTTTCTTACTTTGTGTACACTGTCATCAGTTTCTTGAATTTGACAGTAGACATATATATTCTCAGATGATCTGGAAGTTGAATATCTCAGTAATAAATTAAATGCCACTGTGTAGTTGTTAATATAATGAAGTATCCCACTTATATGTAATTATGCCCTTTTTTTGCAAAAAATGTGGGTTACTACCTTTGGTTATTGGATATTTGAATTTCTCATAACCTGGATTGAAAATATGTAAACATTATGACCACTTTTAACCATAATGTCCATGGCATTCCCTTTAGGATCCTTGTCCAGTAGTTATTTTCTGACATTTCCTCTAGACATGTATTTGTCCTTCCTCTAAGTTTCACCTTGAAGGCGGAACAGAATGAAAGACATGTATGTTTAGTATGTAAGTACGTTAACACTTTTAAATGAAAATGTTTATCAGAATGCAGCTCATGTACAGAAATGATGAACATGTTGAGATACATGTGACTGCACAGCTAGTGTAGTTTTCACATTTGTCCTAAATCCAAAAAGTAATTCAAATTGAAGTTGAAATCATGTTCTCACATTGTCATTGCATGTACAATGCAGGCTGCAGGTTGATTGGTAAATATTGTTCTTTCAGAGTTGAGAATACACTATTGGGGATTGCTTGAATTTATTATCTATTAATAAGAAGCAAAACAAGTCTTAGTCACTGACACTATTAACTGTGGCTGCATCAAATAGGTACAGGCAGGGTAACAATAAAAATCACAGCTTTTATGAAACTCTCAAGTTTCAGGTAAAAATTCTTCATTGTGACTCTCGTTTATGACTTCTGTAGTAATTTAAAAGTCCAAATCTGCACTAGTATAGATACTAGCTATGAAACCATGGTACACTTGCACAGGCATTTGATGTTGTCGAATCTTAGACAAACATTTACTTGAGTACTGCAAGCTAGTTGGCACCATCTTTGTTCAACATTTCTGTTTGCCTCATTTCTGAAGAGAGGCCTGAAAGTAAGTTCCTTTTGGTGGTGTTTAAATAACAATAAATAAGCAAATATATAATTTAAAAAGGAATTTTCACTTACATAACTTACAAATTGAGATGTTTTTAATAGATTTTTGCTGGGAAAGTGTCTATTTTCAGCTAGTTAGTTTTCTCGTGAATGAATCAAACTGTTAGTAATCCATCCAGGTTGTGTAGAATATTTAGTAATCACTTCTTGTCATTACTTGTAAAGTTTTATAACTCTTGAAAGCTGGTGTCCCGAAACAATTATACCACATGCAGTTACATGAAACAAGCAAATATGAAACTGTATCAGTAAGAGTAAAGACTCCTGTGGGTATGATGATATATCAAGTAGTAAGATGAAGATCAGTGCACCATGTACTGCTTGTGTTCTGTCACCTGTACAAAATGTATTTCAGATGTGGTCAGTTTCCTGACAGATTGAAATACTTGTACCTTAAACAAGTTTTAAAAGAGGTGAAAGAGACGAAGAAGACAATTACAGACCAGTTTCTTTATTATCAGTGTTTTTTTTTAAATTATTGAGAATGCAACAGCAGGAGAGCAGTGGAACTTCATGGTGCACATAATTCATTGTCACACTCAGTTTGGTCCCAGAAAGGAGTATCTACAGAAAATTAAATTTATTATTTTTGTGTTGGGTACTAGTGGAGCTGAACAGTAGGCTGAGGACAGTAGTTTGTTGATTTAACAAAAGCATTTAATAGTGTAGACCACATAGCACTTTAGCATAAATTGGTACGCTATAGAATTTGGGGAAAAGCTCAACAATGTTCATTTCATATAAGGAAAGTAGGGAGCAGAAGGTTGTCCTCTGGGGACAGTGTCAACAAACATACAAGAGCTTTGTCTTACTTCGGTCATGTAAAGTGTGTGCTGACAGAGTTCTGTTCTGCACCCATTCCTTTAACTTGAGATACATCAATCACCTCCCATTAAACATAATTTACTTACTTTTTTGGCCACACAAACAGTCTGTCTTTGGTCCCACCAATCAGCCTCCTCCATCTTCCTCGGTCCATGTATTCTTCTCCAGCTAGTCTTCATCATATTTGTATCCTCTCTGACCCTGTTAATCCCTCTCAGCCATGGTCTTCCCCTCGTTCTGTTGCCTGTGATGATATGGCCTTCTTGACACACAATGTGCCCATACCCCTTTAGTCTCCTCTTCCTATACATAGCCATAATGCCCAGCAGTTTGTACAAATCCTGTGATTTCTTGTTTTTCCTTTTTCTCCAGTCATCTCCATCCTTCACTGCTATTGTGCATGATGTCGAATATAATGTAAACGAATTTGCTAATAGGGTAATTTGTAACATCAGCACATGGCTTTCAGAGAACAGATTAATGCTTAATTGCAACAAAACACATTGCATACAGCTTGTGACAGAACTCTTGTAAATATTGTTGCCTTAGGATGGTCAAACAGTCAGTGAAGTCCACAATGTTAAATTCCCAGGACTGAGGGCAGATGAAAAGCTTTCTTAAAAGTATCATGTTAAAGATCTTGTGCAGAAACTGAATACTGCTGCCTTCACTATAAGCATAAGCTCAGTTGTCACTGATTCTGAAATACAAAGGCTTGTCAACTTTGCTAGCTTTCATACTGTCCCATATGTTATCATTATTTGGGGGCAAATATGTGGACTCAACAAGAATATTCATAGTTCAGAAAAGGAAAGTGAGGCAGATCTGCAGTGTCAGCTCATGAACTGCATTTAGGCCATTGTTCACGTGTCTTGGAATTTGAATACTGGCATCTCTGTACATATATCAATACCGGCATACATACTCCACAAGCCAATGTATGACAAATGGCAAAGGGTACCATGTACCACAACTAGTCATTTCCTTTCCTGTTCCTTTCGCAAATAGAGCAGTGGGAAAAGTGATTGTTTATATTCCTCTGTAAGAGACCTTATTTCTCTTATATTGCCTTTGTGCTCCTTATGTGTAATATATGTTGGTGGCAGTAGATTCATTTTGCAGTCAGCTTCAAATGCCAATTCTCTTAATTTTCTCGCTGGTACTTTATGAACAGAACATTGTCTTCCCTCCAGGTATTCATATTTGAGTTCAAGAAGCATCTTAGTAATCCTCGCATGTTAATTGAACCTGCCAGTAGAAAATATGGCAGCTTGCCTGTGAATTGTTTCCATGTTCTCTTTAAATCCGATCTGGTGGGGATCCCAAACACATGAGCGATACTCAAGAACGGGTCATGCTAGTGTTCTAAACACTGTCTTCTTTACAGATTATCTACACTTTTCTTAAATTCTTCCAATAAACTGAAGTTGAGTACTTGCTTTCCCTGCTGCTGCCCTAATGTTCGCGTTCCATTTTATACCAATCTGCAACATTATGCCTAGATATTTAATTGATGTGACACTGTCAAGCAACACTGTAGAATATATTTTGGTATTTGTGTGGCCTGTGTTATAACAGTTTTTTCATCTTTGGACTAATTACCAGATAGAAAACCAGCATATCGATTTGCCATAGCTTCAGTTTTCAGATTTTAAATAAAACTTTTTTCAAAAACAAGTAAATATTGTGTTCTTGTAAAAAAAATCATGGGAAAGTGAACAGTGCTATTTTAATAACAATAGTGCCATTCAAAAGTAGCAACAAATACACGCCCTAAAAATTGGCACAGCATTGATTAAAAGAGTGGTAGTCTCAACAAAGTTGTGACATTATATAAAGAGGAAACACCTGCAAAGTTCCTTGAGAAAGAAGGTAAATTTGTTTTATATACATATAGTTTTACTGACATGCTATTAACTTGGGATAGTAACTGAACCCTTACTTTTGTACTTACTTCAGGGTGAAAAATTGATACATTCCAAAAATGACGATGCAGAAAACTCATCCACTTGCGACCTTTTGCTGTCACCATTGCTGAACCACTCATTTTCCCTTTGCAATCTTTGCAGGAGGCAATGAGACAGATTTCTTTCGCAGTCTCAGGCTCATATCAGTTGGAATCTCCTACTCCTTCCCCTTCATCAGAATGTTTCAGTTTTTATTTGAAGTCTGTATTTCTTACTGAAATAATAGCAGTAAAAACTGAAAATTATTTATTTCAGGAACTACTTGTTTTGAGCAGTTTTAACAGTTAGGTTAAACTGAACATGTAGAAAAGCTAGTGTAACAGAACTGGTTATTTCAGTGATGACTTCCATCCCTACAGCACACTGTCAGTGCTGTATTCAAACATTATGTGATTGTTTTCCCTACTTATCTGCATTAACTTACATTTTTCTACATTTAGAGCAAGCTGCCATCCATCACACCAATTAGAAATTTTGTCAAAGTCATTTTGTATCCTGCTACAGCTATTCAACAATGATACCTTCCCATACACCACAGTGTCATCAGCAAACAACTCCAGATTGCTGCTTACACTGTCAATAAGATAATTTATCTTTGCAGAGAATAAGTGTTGTTATATCGCTGGCCGGAGTGGCCGTGCGGTTCTAGGCACTACAGTCTGGAACCGCGAGACCACTACGGTCGCAGGTTCGAATCCTGTCTCAGGCATGGATGTGTGTGATGTCCTTAGGTTAGTTAGGTTTAAGTAGTTCTAAGTTCTAGGGGACTAATGACCTCTGAAGTTGAGTCCCATAGTGCTCAGGGACATTTTTTGTTGTTATATCACGATTCCCTGGGGCATTCTGGGTGGTACCCTTGTCTCTGATGAACACTCGCCATTGAGGACAACATACTGGATTGTTTGTGCAGTGTATTCTAATATTAAATGTAGGAGTTTTCAGTCGCTCATCAAAATATTAGATGTGTATTTACATTTCACGGCATGCAGTTGCAGCTGTAGCGGCTCTTAAGTTCTGACAAAGTTGTTTATTGCATCAGAAGTCTTCAAGACACTCACCTATCTATTAACCTAATCCGTATGCATCGATGTTCTTTAACAGCCTGCTAAAGGGTGCCGTGTCAAATGTCTTCTGTAAGTCTAGGAGTATGGAATATGCATGTTGTCCTTCAACCGTGGATCACAGGATCTCATGTGAGAAAAGGGCAAGCAGAGTTTTGCATGTGCAGTGCCTTCTAAATCTCTTCTGATTTGCGGACAAAAACTTTTCCTTTTCAGGGAGATTTATTATATTC
The DNA here is from genome assembly GCF_023897955.1 of Schistocerca gregaria. NCBI lineage: Eukaryota > Metazoa > Arthropoda > Insecta > Orthoptera > Acrididae > Schistocerca > Schistocerca gregaria. Next base: position 484,601,833 of record NC_064931.1, on the reverse strand, counting down.
AAACTGAGAATACGTTCAAGAATTATGCATGAAAGTGATGTTAAGGATATTGGTCTATAATTTTGTGGGTGAGTTTGCTTACCCTTATTGTATACAGGAATCACCTGCACTTTTTTAGTCACTTGGGGCTTTGTGGTGGGTGATAGATTAGTGATAAATGCGAGCTAAGTAAGGGGCCGGTACTGTGGAGCACTCTCAGAAAAACTGAATTAGCCTTCCATCTGTACCCGGCAACATATTTATTTTCAACTCTTTCGGGTGACACTCTATGCCAGATATGCCTATTATTATGTCTTCCACACGGAAGTGTATGCAATTGTCAGATGATGGTATGTTTATATAATTCTTGAGTGTGAATGTTTTCTTAAACACTAAATTTAAAAACTTAAGCTTTCCTTTTGCTATCTTCTATTGTTACACCAGACTAATCAACAAATTTCTGGATAAAAGCATTCAACCTGCTTTGCAATTTTCTGCAGGACTAAAATTATTTTGGTTTTTTGACAAAATCTTTTGCTAATGTATGACGTGGAAGTTGTTGTATGCTTTGCTTGTTGACCTTCTTACAAGCTCAGATTTCTGCTAACTTTTTCCTGACACCATTCACACATTCTGTTTTGAACTGGGAGTGCAACAGTCTTTGCTTCTTCAGTATTTTATGAAGTTTTGTTATTAAATCACAGTGGGTCTTTCCCACTCGTAATCAAGTTACTCGGGATGTACTCCTCCAGAGCGTGATTTACAGTCGGTTTAAACTTTGCCCATAATTCCTTTGTGTCTGTCGTATTGGAACTGAGTGATGTCCATTCACTGTCTAAGTGGGATGTTAGCAACTTGCGATGTTCGCCTGCTTTATTTCTTGATTGATGGTCCTTGGTCTCGACGTACTGCATTGCGATACTGGCTGAATAATGGGGAGTGGAAGTTCAGCACTAACTACTTTAAATGATGACACCTACAGATGCACATTTGCGTTTTACAGTTCTTTACTTTCATTGTTCACAACCACACAATAATACACAGTTATGTGGCCAACGCAGCGTTGTTTAACCTTTGATAAGTCTCATTAATAGGTTACAAGCAAACATCAACATACTGCTACAAGTGTTTACTGTTGGACATCTACGAGCAGTTAAAAACCACACAGTTCTTGCCGCATAATATGGTACATATTGAACAGATACTGACATTGTTTTAGCACATCGCCTATTACACTTATTTCACAGTTAAGTGGGTGCATTGTTGTTGTTCTACCAATACGGGTTCTTTGTCTGAAACTCGGCCATGGACTGACTGCTTCAGGACCAAAAATCGGGCCATTATATATCATCACAATAATAAGCACTGAAACTACAGACTATTCAATGTTTAATTTACAGAAATTACAATTAACACTTAACTCCTTCAATTAACTGCATACATCAGAAAATTGAGTCTTTTTAACAGTTTCTTCTACTACAAAGGTTAAGCCATATTATTTGTTTAAATCGTAGAATTAACAAATGTAGTTATGCAAACAATACTTTCGATGAAGCTGAAAATTACTTTGGAATTAAAAGCTGGCTTTGCTAACATGTTTTCAAATAAAGCCAAATAGATTCTTTAAGAATACTATTACTTGTTCCTCCAAAAATTTACAACTAAACAGAATTTATATTTGTTTGTATGTCAACAATAGAATTTAAGTTACGAAACAATTACTGATATACCCTATAACAGTAATAGTCAAAATAAATTAGAAAATCAATTACATATACCTGGTGTTATTCTTTAAAACTGAGTGCCAAACTTTCTCTTTTATGAAGATGCAGATTATACTAACTTAAGTTAATGGTAATTAGTAAAAAGTGAAAAAATGAATTTTAAGGAGGCAGATGGCTAAATAAGAGGGGAAATAAAAAATATCCCAGCTTGCTTCATCACAAACTGCTTCTCTGCTCTTTCTAGCAAAAATACTCTCCTATGATATCATGACCACTACTTCCTGTCTCTATACTGGCACTTTTGATAAGGTCAGGTCTGTTTGTAGCCACAAGGACTAAAACATTTCCATTGTGTGCAGACTGTCAAATGAGCTACTCAATAAAGATTTCAGAAAACATTTTCAAGACTACTTTACATGACTGTCTGTCCATAACAGCTGTAATGAGTCCATAGATATCCCAGTCAATACTCGGTAGGTTAAAGTTGCCCCCATCTAATGTTGCATGCGCTGTGTACTTCCATGTTACCGAGTATAAACGTTCTTTGTCATAGTGGTATCAGGTGGCAGTAAAAACATCCAACAACTAACTCCTGTTGCACAAAACACAACTGACTTGTGTTCACCTAAGCCTGTTACTTGCGTACAGATAACTTCACAGTTAGACTCAATTTCCACCTTGATGGACACAATGTTTTCATTGACTACAATGAACACTTCCCTTCCTATTGGATTCTGATCTGTCTTTTTGATAAATATTCCATGCCTGACTAAATATTTTGGAGTTTTGTACATTGGGTTTCAACCACTATTGGTTTTGAGAATAATTTGAGTGTGACAACTTTTCTGGAGAGCAATAAATTCAGGAACTTCCTTATGACTACTTTGACAATTTGCTGTTAAAGTTTTGTCAGTTAAAATGTCTTTACTTTGTACGTGATCTCGTTTTGCTCTCTATTTAATGACGGGCGAACATTAATCAGAGGATCTTAAACTATTGCCTAACCTTAAAAAACACTCGTGTGTACTCCACAAGTACTTTGCTACCCAAGTAGCTGCTGCCTTTGTTAGTGTATATTCCCTCATGAGGTTTGTTGTTGACAGAACTGACTCATTCAAAAGAAAGTGCAATATTCATTCAGTGAACACTTGATGGAAAAATGATTTGCATGGCCGGCCAGAGTGGCCGAGCGGTTCTCGGTGCTACAGTCTGTAACCACGTGACCGCCATGGTCGCAGGTTTGAATCCTGCCTCGGGCATGGATGTGTGTGATGTCCTTAGGTTAGTTAGGTTTAAGTAGTTCTAAGTTCTAGGGGACTTATGACCTCAGCAGTTGAGTCCCATAGTGCTCAGAGCCATTTGAACCATATTTTTGATTTTCATGTGAATGACACTCTCTTAAGCATTGCTCAGAAATATGTGCACTATTCAAAAAGTTTAATTTCCAATAGCCCTCCAGCAGAAGTAGAAAAACAGAGTGATAAACCCCAAGACTTCAGATCTAAATTAAAAGGTCTCCCTGTGGAACACTGCTTCTGTTGCATACAGGAGTACCTCACTGTAGTTGAAAATGTTTCTCTGTAATGTGTTTGTTTTTTATGCTCTCACAATTTCTGTTTGTTTTCTTTTAATTCCTTAGTTTCTTTCGCTTGTAACGTTCATAATCAGCAATTTGTGAACCGTATACAGACTTGTTTCCTGACAACTTAGCTTTAGCTTGTATTGTCCCAGAGAATGAATAGATATCCCAGTGAATAACGGCCTGTAGTTGCAATATTTTATTATTTTGGTGTGTTCACAAAGACACAATCACAAGGAAAAAAAACCATGCACATACATAGTCAGTATGGTTATTAATTACAAACATGATGATGATGTCTAACCTGCTCCCTGTATCCACTGAATCTTGTGTGATTAAGTGAAAAATTCCGCCATGTAGAAATCCATCTCTCAGGGAGGCCACCCAGCAGTTGGATATTTGTAATTTTTTAATTTCAGTCTTCCAAAGTAAGTCAATTCAACTCTCTAAAATTTTTGAGAAAACTGACTTTCAAGTTTTCCAAGGGACTTTAATTATTTGAATTATGACGAATTCCTTGATTGACAGCATGGCTCAGCTGGTGCCATTGGAGAATGGTAATCGTATAATCAATGGATCGCTTGTTTGACTCTTGCTGCGGTCTCTTTTCTCCCAGTTTGGATACCTCCACATTAATATATGAAACTGATCAAATATATCCTAACCAACACATATCCTATCATTATTTTTAAGAAAAATGCATATCTTCTTGTTCCTAATTACATATCACATGTAAAATTCCAGTATTCATTGCAAATATAAATTCTTGATTATCAATATTACATGTAAGATCATTAATAAATTTTGAATTTTTTTTTAATTTAAATAATCTTTTATAAAATATCAATGATCAAGAATTTATATTTCCAGGGCATGTGATTGTAATTAGAAACGAGAAGACGCGTGTTTCTCATTAAAAAATGGTGATTAGATGTGTGTTAATTTTCACATATTTGATGAATTTCATATTTAAATGATGGAGGCATTCAAATTGAGGGTGAGAAGGAGCTATAGCAAGATTCAAACTAGCAATCCGTTGATTGCCCAATTACCAGTCGGTGACACTACAATGTTAGCCATGTGACCTGTCATCAATTTTTTGCCACAGCTTCAGTTAATTACTGTTCTTCAGAAATCTTCAAAGTTGATTTTCTTGAGAATTTTTTGGAGTTACATCAAACTGCTGTGGAATATCAATATTTGATTGCCAGGTGGTATCCTTGTTAGTGATTTCATTATAAAATCATAATTGTGGTTCTATTGTAGTTACGAAATGAATCTGATAGTCTAAACCTACAATTAACATCACCCATTAATGAATTGTGTGATCTTAGATTTGTTCCTCTGTAGTATGTGTCCAGAACAACTATACCTACTGATAGAGTTTGCTACTTAGGGAAGTAAAGTGTGTAGCTTGATGTTGCTTCACTTTATATTATTCATGAGACATCTTCTGTTGTGATTTTGGAGTGTATGAACCAAATGTTTTATGATTTTATGAGTATGTGAAGTTCTGTAAATCTACAGTACATAGATCATGCCATAAATTGTTCTGGTCACTATTACATTACAATAAAGGTTCAAAATGAGCACCAATAACCTCAGTGCAGGGTCAGTATCGATGTGCAGTGAGTCCCATGTTTGCAGGAAAAATCACGGTGTGTTTTGTGTTTGTGTGGCTGTCGTCAGAATTCTTGCAACCAATTCTATTTATGAGTTAACAGGAGTAGAATACACTTTGGCTTTCATGTAGCCCCGGAGAAAGAACTCTAATGGGGCGAAGACCTTGCAGGCCAGTGTACAGATCCTCCCTGGTAGATCAATGATTGGCAAAATTAGTGGTTATTACTGCTCGGACTAGTTCTGCAAAGTGCGTTGGACCCCAATCATGCTGAAACCACTTCATCTTCCTGATATCTAGCCATACCTCTTCGAATATCATTGTCAGGTGAGCATCAAAGAACACTCTGTACATGCCTTGCAGTTTGCTCCATGTGTAGTGCTCATGTTGACCCTGCAACTGTCATGGAAGCACTACTGTTACCCAATTTTTAGTAATTCAGCGTTGCAACATTCTATATATCATAAACTAACATTTGGTGTAACAACTTCTTTTGATCTACTCACGTATTACCTATGCATTCTCAGTGCTCATGCAATATAAGTGTCTTACAAATGGTTTGCTTTACGATTTTTTGCCTCCTGTATCATCCTTGTTAGTTCGAGTACTGAAGATTTGAACACCCTGTATTTAATTTTAATGCTGTATGACATCCTCAGTTTTGAATCTAAGGAAAACTCTTCAGATAAAAGTGCCAACTCAGTTTATAGAAAGTGTCCATACTTGGTCCTTGTAAGACAATTTGGTAAAATATTAGGCTTAGTTAAACAGTTGTCAAGCACACCTTCTTGTGGGAGAGGAACACCTATTCATGTAGCAGTTGTTTTTGTGCTAATGGAAGGAATGTTCTATTGGCTGCAAAATGACTTGTGCTTTATTGACATTTTATTCAATTGCTTTTCGGGAAGAAATACATGTGCTACTAATTGTGCTAGTCTGGTAAAGGTCTCTGAAAACATAAATTATATTCTGAATCTGGTACTCTGAAGTTAGGTACATCTTGTTGATTATCTTCAGAAATAACAAGAGTAATTCCTTTTTAAAATACTGTATCGTAGCTGGTGAAAATTTCTTGTTTTGTCAGCCAGCTAACAACATTATCTTTAAGCAGCATTTCACCAAGTTTCTTGTTTGCGTCATCAGATGAAAACTGAATTCCAGTATTACTTGGCTAATAGAGCAAGAAAAATACATTTGTGAAAGACACTGAGAAAGTCTGCATTGTCACATGCGGAACCAAGATATTCAGTGTTTGTGTGTGTGCATGCAATTTTTTTTTTAAATATGCATATTACCACACAATCAGCCTGAAACTGTAGTCCAACATAATTCAGATGCTAGACCAAAGAGTATTGGTCTGCAGTTTCAGACTTATGCATAGACATTGGCACTCCACTAATTGAATTCCAGCAGCCATATTTACGCACACTGAAAATTGGATGTATACTTCTATGAACTTTAAAGATTGAAATTTTCCCGAAAATTACCCTCTGAAATGATTATCTTTCTCTCAGAAATACCATAACTGTCCAGAATATGTATTTTGGATACTCTTTTCTATGGACCACAGAAGATGGTGCACTGGTTAAAACAATGGACCCACATTTGGGAGAAGAATAGTTTAAATTACTGTCTTGCTATATGCAAAGTGGGTTCTGGCATCATTCATTTGAAGAAGATGAAGTAGACCGAGCGAGGAGGCGCAGTGGTTAGCTCGTTGGACTCGCATTCTGGAGGACGACAGTTCAATCCTACATCCAGCCATCCTGATTTAAGTTTTCTGTGATTTCTGTAAATCACTCCAGGCAAATGCTGAAATGGTTCCTTTGAAAGGGCATGGCCAACTTCCTTCCCGGTCCTTTCCTAATCTGATGAGATGGATGATCTCGCTGTCTGGTCTTCCCCCACAACCACCCGGGTAGGTGCCGAGTTATGAAAACCCGGTTTCTGCTAGACATTTTTGAAACAAATGGCTGATAAATAGTACTTCATTTTCTCATGTGGTCACCGATAATAATCTGGTGGGTGAGTCAGCACACCACTTTCACTTTGCGTGTGTGTGTGTGTGTGTGTGTGTGTGTGTGTGTGTGTGTGTGTGTGTGTGTGTGTGTGTTTTGGGCGTTGGGCAGGGGGAGTTATCTTGATGACTGTAGGAACTGGTGTTGTGGAGCAGGTACATCTGTGCCGGAATGGAGAACACTGCAACGCATGCTCCGATGGACCTGCTCCATTCCAAAGGTTCTGGCTGTAGTGTTTTCACTGCAACTCTCGTGCTCTTGAGCATATCTGTTCATGCACCAAATGGTCCTTTCTCATATGCAGTGAGTCCTGGAGCAGTTTGCAAGCTCTCAACCAGTCTTACCATTGCCATCCCTTGGTCATTGCTATCCAGGATTCCCTACATGCACTCAGACAATGTGTACACTCAGTGACCTTTGTCTGAGCCCCAGGCCTCATCAAGATTCCAGGGAATGAAGTCGTTGATAGTCTGGCCAAACTGGTCACCATTAAACTGACTCTTGAGATCAGTATTCTGGAAACTGACCTCTGATCAGTATTGTGCCATCAAGTTCCAGGAATCTGGAATAGGGAATGGCTCACTCTGACTTCCTCAAACTATCGACAAGTGATAAAGGAGACTACGAATATGTTGACATCCTCCATGGAGGCCTCTCATGAGGAATCTACCATCCTTTGCTGGCTCCACATCAGTCATATTTGGCTGATTTGTGGTCATCTCCTCCATTGTGAGGACCTGCCCCACTGTCATTGTGGTTCCAGTTTTGACAGAGGTCCACATTTTGCTGGACTATCCCAACCTAGCCAGCCTGTGGCTACCCCTGGTGTTAGGAGAGAATGCCTCAGTGGCTGACTTAGTTTTACGTTTTATTCGTAAAGGAGACTTTTACCAGTCTTTTTAAGGCTGTGCCCAGACTGGGCTGTGGCTGTCTGGGTTTGGTGGTCCAGCCTGATCCTTGACCTTCATGCTCTTTTACTCTTCTTCTCCCCTCTTGTGTGGTCTGTTAGACTTGTTCATCTTTTGTCTCCATGTGCTTTTCTTGCCCTATCCATGTTCCTAGTCTTTCCTAGGCAATTTCTGAGTGGAATATCTCTGGTAAGTGCCAGGGGGTGTGGACCATGTGTCCCCTCATTGCCCTCCAGTTTCAGGGATTTCCGGCTACTCCCTAGATGGGGCACCTTGCCTGCCTTTCTTCCTCTGTCCTCCTTTCTTCTTTTTGTCCGTTATCTTGTCTTTGTTGATCTTCTGTAGACCTTGGGGTTGGGTTTTGCATGGTAGACTATCTCTGCTCTACAGTCATACAGACCTGTCTGTTCGAAGAAAAAGGGACTGATGACCTAGAAGTTTGGTGTCTTTAATCAACCAAGCAAGCAAGCATGCCAAAGGTTCCTACAGTCATCAAGGAATGTAAGATCTGAAGGGGAATCTTAGAAGATTGAAACCAGTCATCTGAAAATAAAACTAAACATTTTAAATGCAGTCATGACTGTGTGTATTGAAATAATTTCTAATATTAAGAGATCACTGTTTCTCCTGGAACAATGTTCCAAAAATCTTTAAATACATGACAAAAGGCAGTCTTCCTTTCTTTCTCTTTTACTCAAAATGGCAATAAAATTGTTTCTATGGTTGTCATTTGTTAGACTGAAATATGGAATTGTTCTCTGCCTTGTATAAGCATGTTACTCTAAACAACACACCATGTTACTCTAAACAACACACTGTGTCATTTTGAAATATTATCATATGTTGAATTCCTTATGGTATAACCAGAAAGGCGATCAAGAAACTACTTGATTTATTTGAGAATGCTGTCAGTACATAATGACATGGCACAGAAAATTGCCACCAAGTATTTAAAAGATTTTTAAATATGGCTTGATTTCTGTGGGAACATATGCCAGCTAATAGTGAATGTATGAATCAAGAAATATTCATATAAAACTGGAACTACTTTAGGATGTGTACAAAAATTTTTATTAGCTCATGTCATCCAGTTCAATGTTTCACCAAAGCTATTTTGTCTTTGTTTACACATAATAGTAATTAGAGGACCTCTGTCACTGTACTGAGAGAAAATTATGCAGCACTTTGTTTAAACAATCTGTGATAAATAATTTTATGAAATACATGGAATTTGAGCTCTGTTATTTATCTGTTGGTGTTTTAAAACTTTATTAAGTTAATTTAAATTGTAAATAAGCACATGAAACTGTAGTGTGATGTATGAATTATACATTTCTCTGTATAGACTTTCTTATTCCTTTCTATATCTCTGAATTGTTATTAATAGTATTGTGAATGTTAAAAGTGATCTCTGTAAGACACATAGTATTAAAAATGTTACCTAATCACTATACTGTTTTGCATTTATGAACTTTCCCATTTCTGAACTTTTCCACATGTTGAGGAGTACCCTACTAAATAATTTGCATAACTAACATACTTGTGGTCCCCTTCTGAAGGAAAATATTTGATTCTAGGGCTTAGCAGTGTTTCATGTTATTTCTGCACTTGCAAAAGTCTGGGAGTGGTGATATACATAGTACACTGATATAATTGTTGGGAATATTGACACTGGAATATTGTCAGTTTCATTTATGACAGTGACTTCCATTTTTCACGATTTATCAGATAGATTATTTTTTGACTAATCATTGAATTATTAGACACTTAGTAAATTTTTCTACAGGTCTTTCTTGATATGAGATATAATAATTACGTATCAAATTTTCTATGAGAGAGATAATATTTTAAAATATTTTCCCTTCCTTGTACTGGGTTATGGCTCCCACACATTTATATTCCATTTGCCATTAAAATGATTTGATTTTTTTATGTGTAGATTTATGTGAATCACTTCATTTGCATTACTCCACTTTTCTGCAAGATATTTTTTTTAGTCATGAACAGGGCAAAATAGTTTGAAATATAATGGATGTTTTTTGGTAGTCATTTACATATCCGAAAACCAAAGAACACTGCAGAAATGGGCACAACAGTACATACTGTACATATATTAAATGATATGTATTTTTGTATTGATGAGACATTGAGTTTTTAACATTACATTTTAACGAGGCACACCATTAATTCAGATGAAATTATATTTCATTCTTACACATTTGAAGTGAGGCATATATTTTTAGAGAAGTAGGTCTATAACTGGAAGTTCGTCAAAAATGTCCAATTTACCCATCTTCAGACAACATACTGAAGTTTACTGGGTATATTCTGAGCATCATATAGAATGATTCCACTGGCTTGCTGCTGAGTGTCCTAGATACCTCTCGGCAGCATGCCTCTGACGCAATGCTCCAGTTATCCTGTTCCACGTATAGCTGATGTGCTGGTTGCAAAGCATGTGCTAGACTGGAACATTGCATTTTGGTATGCTCACATTGTACAAATCAGCATCCTGAATAAGCAGCCTGCATGAACAAAGTTGTGCATTATTTGTGTTATTCTTACTCTTGTGTATGTGCTTTGTGTAGTTTTGTTCTTTCTTAAAATGAGTGCCCAAGTGTCTACCCACTGTTTATCCAGTTCTTGTCTTCTTTCTGTTTTTTTTTATTTTTACTTTCCCTAAATTCTCCCAGTAAACTGAAGTTGACCATTCACCTTCCCTACCACAATCTTTGCATGCTTGTTCCATATCATATCCCTTTGCAGCGCTACACCCAGATATTTAAATGATGCGACTGTGTCAAGCAGGACACTACTAATGCTGTATCTGAATATTATGGGTTTGTTTTTGCTTCTTATATGTGTTAACTTACATTTTCCTACATTTAGAGCCAGCTGCCATTTATCAAACCAACCAAAATTTTTTGTCTAAGTCATCTTGTATTGTCCTACAGTCACTCAACTTAAACTCCTTCTCATATGCCACAGAGTCGTCACTAAATGACTGTAGATTGCTGCCCACCCTGTCTGTCAGAGAATTTATGTATTTAGAAAACAATAGCGGTCTTGTCACACTTCTCTGGGGCACTCCTGATGACAACCTTGGCTCTGATAAACACTTGCTGCCTAGGTTCTATTACTTAAGTTTTTGAGTGACTCAGATATCTTCGTTAAGTCTGCTGTGGGGCACCATGTCAAATCTTGAAATATGGAATCCTTGTAGGCATCTGCTAGCGACTTCCCAAATGACACTCACTTCCTAGCCCATGGAGGACTGCACTTGTGATACCAGAAGCTGCATGGTACTCACCATATGTTACTCTCCAATTTGGTGCTTACTCATCCCACTTCATCTTTATTTTATGAAATACAACAGGTATGTTCTTATTTTAAAGATATTCCTGAATCTGTAGCTGTTGTAGAGATTTGATTGAGCCTTCTGGCTATGCATGTTATTAACCTTACGTTGCTTATTTCTTGGGCCCATGGGACACTTTGGCACTGTTGCATTTAGTAAGTATTACAGTCCATTGCAATTGTTGAATTACTTCAGTGAGGCCATATGTTTTACTGTCTTTTCTCTGCTGTATGGTGTGAAATAGAAATGTTCCACAAATTGCTTACCAGTAAGCCTTGATCAGTTCTCCCTGTTCACATCCTCTGTGCATGTGTTTTCTGCCTGTTTCTGAAGTTCTAGATGATTACCATTTTGGTCACGTAAAGTAAGACCATTGAGCACTTGCTAGTTGCTAAGGCGCTCCTATTTGTTACTGATATATCTGTATTGTTGCTCACATCTGCTCTGTGATTGTATGTGGTTGCCTTCTCATTTTTCCAACTTTTGTTCTTGTATGACTTGGACCCTGTCATCAGTCCTATGGCAGTGCTATAAATCTGATATCACATTAATGTCTGCTACTTACAGTAGATGCCTCAGGCAAATTGGGGAGTGTTAAAAATTAGGTCTGTGTATTGTTCTTTTGTCCTTATGTATTGTGTAAAGAGTGAATCACCAATTTTTCTGCTTACTAGTTGACCTCAGCTGTGATCATAAAGGTGGAGAGGAACTGATATGTCTTTGTTACTTAACCACAGCTGTTGTTGTTGTGGCCCCTGAGTGACTGACAACAATACTAACTTCAAACAGGAAACAAGCTAACATACTGTTTAGAGCATAGGACCCTGGGAGACAAAGCTCTTTCACACCCAGTTCCTCTGACTCTTGTGTCAGTTCTATTATCATGGTGATACTGTTCAGAACAATGAGTTGGAAGATCTCTAGTATGGGTGCGTAGTGAAAACGTAGCCTTTTGGAGTGGTGTGGAAATGTACCATTATCTGGACATTTAGAGGTCTGTATACACATTTTGTAGGATGGGATGTCCACAGAGAGATGTGGCAAGAGTTACGGCATGTGGCATGGCACAATGGTGTAATGGTAGTGTAGGAATGAGGGATACATATCAAACTCTTTTAAACACCTGAAAAGCACCATGTTAGTTCACATAAGTGTTAGCAAAGATATACACGATATCCTTTAGACTTTCGTTGGTTATCATTAGAGTTGTAGAATACCATAAGCTACTGTAGACTATGACATGTAAGTGTAGACTATAGTAGTTTTTCTAGTAGCTTTGATAAGTTAAGATTGTGTTAGGCGTGTTTCATATACCTATCAGGTGTTACCTTATTTTGATCACTTTGTTTGCACATGCAGTCGGTGTCTTAGTAGATTCCTCTAGAAACTGGAAGTGATGAACCATCAAGAAACAAAGTGAGGCTATATAAAAGGGCCACATAACCTACAGAACATTTTTGTTGAGCATAGTAATCCACCTGTCCTTTATGTAAGAATAAACAGTATTTATAGTGAAACTGAAGTTGTCAAGCTTTAATTCAGGTTTTATTTGAAAATCGTTGCTTTATTTTTGAAACAGAGGTATGTTGAGCAAAAATAAATTACAGCTTTATCATACAGTTATAGAAAATTCAATTTCCTCAAAACAGATAAAATAAAAAACGTATCAAACATTGCTTCAGTACTTTATCAAGCCTACAGGAAACATATTTCTGTTATTCATAAATACCACCACCTGCACTTAAAAAGTAATAACAGGAAACTCTTGCCTTTGAGCACAATGAGGAATGTTCTATTAAGTCCAAAAAACAACAGCAACAAAAAACAGATTTTTTTCTGTTTGTGCATGTAAAATGTACTTGCTTAAAAATAATTGTTTTGTTTACATAAAAGAGCAGAAGTTAAACGATCTACTAGTTTTTATTACTTATTAAATGCATTTTATATTTTATAAAGATACAGAATACACAACAGATCAACACTGAGTGTTGTGTGGTTCTAATTTTGTGCAAAACAAACAAAAAATGAAGAGAAGTTGTCGGCTGTCAGTTTATCTCACACACACTGATTTATGTACGAGTGCTACCAATACTACTGGTAACCCTGTCATTTACCATGTCACTTACGTATAGTTTCAAAATGTCTGAACTGTAGGTCTGGTAGAGTACAACTCTAGTTATCATTAATTAAGTTGACTTAAGCCAGAACACCTTCATCGTGCCTCTGCCTTGCAGTCTGCCCCCCCCCCCCCCCCCCACACACACACACCCCTCACGTCACATCACAGTGGTGGGCACCCTGCCTAAGTTTAAACTTTCCAAGCATTATGTAAAAGCCTGCCTGAAAGTTTCACAGAGGTTACTTGTAAATGATAGAAGATTTCTTGGTATAAACCATTATTGGGTAGCTGTTGTTGGCCTTTTTCCAATGAATTGAATCAGTTATATATATCGCTTGAGGAGGAGTAACTTCACTGCACATGCTGTGAACAGTATCCCCTTCTTCATGGGGTACTATGGAAGTATATTCTCTTCACACAGTGTGTACTGGTTTTGTGTGGTGATTACATCTGCTGAAATCACACATAACCGCACATTCCACTTTCCATGGTTTTCCTAAATTGCTATAGATAAATGACTGGATGTTTCCTCCATCAAGGAAATAACTGAATCCCCCATTCAGTCTTGTCTAGAGCATTTGGCATTTTGTATCTAATTACATTCACAAAATGTTAACTCTAACTTTGCTTCTTTATCTCATTTCTTGCTTGATGGAATAATTTTTTTACTATTTTCAAATTACTTGCATGTAGGTTTTCCAGTGTTAATGAAATCAGTTTGCAGCGAATTACAACTGGCTATAAGGTTATGTAGCTTGACACACAACTTTGGATTATTTGTGGGATCACAAATAATGCTTATCATTGAGGATTGCATTTGTTGATTCTCCCTTTTTGAAATGCTTTCAAACCAGTTCAGCAAATCAAGACATACAGTGAATACCACATGACATCAATTGTAAAATTTGCGACAGGAGTGTCTACTAGCCACTAAAATGATAATGAAGACCTTGGCTGTAAACAGTGGTAAGGGACAGTTGGTGAGAAACAGAATTATTGCATGTAAACTTGGTAAGTGGTACGCATTATTGATATTATTTTATAGTTCCCTGAAAACAGAGAAATGGCAGCTCTATCTCCAATTTCAAAATATCACTAATGGCAACTTCATGAGAATGTGTGGATGTAAATAGTGGATATGGGCATATAAATAGTAATAAGTGCCAAAACCACGGCTGCCAGTAATAGTAACTTGTGGCGTTTGTGCCAGGAAAATACTTTTTAGGGTAATTTGTACAAATCTGAAAATGATGTGGATAACTATAACTTAGGGGAAAGATCGTGCCAATGTTGCTGAATTCAAATACACCTCAGAAGTTGTTGCTAATCAGGTAAATGTGAATAATTATTGAAGCAAGTGAACAATGTAAAATTGTGTCCCTTACCATCGTTAACATGGATTTACGTGACAGTGTGATGTCAGAAACGGTAAGAGCCATCCTTAACATTGTTTATGTGCTGTAGTAAGGTGACAATAAAATTAATTTTATAATGTGCTGAATCATAAATTAATTTTCTAGATTATTATACTTTATTATTGCAAAAATTGGTCAGTATTGGTTCATTAACTCACACAGAAAGTAAACAGTGGTAGTTAATGAGGAGGAAGTAAGACAAACATCAACAAAAGCAAAATGGGTGCCGGGAGGTGCTGTATTAAAACTCGGCGAGAACTTTCCATATGATTTATTTGTTTCCACTAAAGTGCTCCGTTCACCGCGGTGTGCGTCGCAGGGCCCTGCAATGCTGAGGAAGCAGCGCAGCGGCCTGTGCAACACAATGCTGTGTCGTGCTGGCCTTGGCTGGTCCGCTGAGTTCCGATGATGTCAGGATGGCTGTGCCAGCAGCCGACTCAGTGGCCACCATCCCCATTGACTCTGCACTGCTCTGCTGGGAGCTGTAGGCCGGCCGCACTGCTGCTTCTTCTTCACTGGTATATGTGAGAACATGGCGGCAACGACTGCCTGCGATCCGGCATCTGAATTTGCGGCCATTGCCTCGGAAGTCTCTGGCGTGTGTTGGGAGCTGAGACGACTGCCCACGGTAGTGAGACGAAAAGTGGCCCGCCGCTGGCTGGCTGCGGACCCCACATCGGCCTCAGAGGGTCATATCAACAACCCGCCATGCACTGGGGTGCTGCACCCCATCTGTTACTGCGTGTAGCCCAGCAGTGTGATACACCCCGCCGTCCAGGAGAGCTACCACACTTGAATAAATTTCGTTAGAAATAGCACCTATTTATACTTGGCTGTGCGCCTCTGTTTTGCCAATCATGCTGCTTTGTGTCACGTATGCATAACACTTAGGTTGGCCAGTGATCCTCTTCTGCCTGTGACTTGCGCCATGGAAACTGCTGTGTGCACCCTCTCCACCAGTTCTACACCCCTGTGGCCTCTATTTGCCTTCGCAACTACTGGTATGCATAACTTATTGCAATTTGGCCCACACAAGGCTGTAACTCATGCTCCAAATATTGCACAAAACTAACTTTCCCTGTCCTAAATGGTGGTGCCGCTACAGTGAGGATAATGGAGTGTAGTCTAATTAAATCATATGATGCTGAGGGAATTAGATTAGGAAAAGAGACATTTGAAGTAGTAAAAGAGTTTTGCTATTTGGGGAGCAAAATAGCTGGTAGACTGGTAATGGCCAGAAAAGCATTCCTGAAAAAGGGAAATTTGTTAAAATCGAGTATAGATTTAAGTGTCAGGAATTCCTTTCCGAAAGTATTTGTATTTAGTGTAGCCATTATGGAAGCAGAACATGGATGGTAAATGATGTAGACAAAAAGAGAATATAAGCATTTGAAATGTGGCACTACAGAAGAATGCTGAAGCTTAGATCAGTAGATCACATAACTGATGAGGAGGTACTGAACAGAACTGGGAAGATGAGAAATTTGTGGTACAACCTTACTAGAAGGAGGGATCAGTTGATCTGATTTGATTTATTTGATCTCATAACATACAATATTCAGATCATGTGATCTCTTGTACTGGAGACATGTCAATATATAATTTTAGGGATTTAGTTCACAGACTTAAAAATAATAACAAGTATAGTTATCAAACAACTTTCTAGCAGTACATTACCTTTACATTGTTGTACAAATGGTTAGACACATTCTGAGGCCTAAAGTGATCACCAATTTAGTACTGCAGGAAAGTGTGGGGGCTAAAAATCATAGAGGAATAATAGAGTAAGCAGATCCAGAAGGCTGTAGGTTGCAGTAGTTACTTGGAGATGAGGCTTGCACAGGATAGTGTAGCATGGAGAGTGCATCAGTCAGTCTTTAGACTGAAGTCCACAACAACAACAATTTTGTCTTTATCAAAATTACCATACAGTTGGCAGTCAAGCTTACTAGATGTTTATATTTTCATACTGCATAGACAATAGCAGACGTATATATTTGTAATTGTAAATATTTCTATGCATAAGAACAAGAAATATAATAAACTGCACAGTTAGGTGGAGGTACCAAAATACTGACCGGAGTATCTGGAACACTGTTAAATTGATTTTTTGAAATATGTCATCAGTAGTTTCAACATAGTAGCACTGTAGGTTCATAATATTTTGTTAGCAGTAGCAGGTGTATATACTGAGCTTAATATAATGTGACAAGAAATGGGTGCAACTTTGTGGGTTACCTCCATATCATTCACTTGGAAAATAATTGGTTGCAACCATGGGAAATCAAATAGGGTTGTTGGATTGGAATCTGAACCTTACTGCTCATTATAACAAATCCAGGTATTCATCATTTGCCTCCTTTCTCCCTTTCTTGTGACTAACACTCCATCCTAAATTTCCATTGTGTCAGCCAGTTCCAAAGTAAATGCAATTTAAATATAAATATAATTATCTAGGTGTTTCATTACGAGACTGATAACATTATTTCTTGTCAGTTATTCACTACCAGTGTTCGAATCACACTGTGAAGCTAAGAGTGCCTCTTTTGTTATAGTACTGTAGTACTGGAATGTACACTGACTGGCAGTTCCCTTTGTTTCTTGCATCTATAAACTGGTGTCTAGTTTACCAGAAACATGCCATACATTGCTGTTTATTTTTATAGATGCTTCAAGTAATTGTCTGAAATATTAAAAAATGGGGAAAATAAGGGTTTAAATTTTCTTTGATGACATGCTCACTAGAAGTGGAGCACACACACGTTGGACAAGGGTACCAAAATATATGGGTATTTGAACTCCGCTTCTCCCTAACATAAGACAAGTGTGCTGAACCTTAAAATCTTGAGAGTTTGTATGATTGACAGGAAAGTCTTTGTTTTCTCCTAAATCACCAAGTTCTGTTAGTTATTTGTTTTAGTTTGCCAATATTTAAGGACTAAAACTTTCTTTGTACTGTTGTCAAAAGATCAAAGATTGCATATTACCTCTTTGCAGCTTTAATCAAATCACTGATATGAATTGCACTCTCTAATGTTTTCCTTCATGGCAATATTTTTTTCCTCTAATTACACAATGTGTTTAACCAGAATATTATTGGACCAGACATCTGTTCTGGGTGCAGTTTTCATTAACAACAGAAGCTAAATAAGTGTGTCAGAATATTCTATGAAAAAGAATTCTTGAAATTGTACTGACATCTTTTCTGTTGCATATGTTGTACATTGACAGTCCCATCCGTAATCATGTGTATTTCTTTGCGAGTGTCAATTCTAGTTTTGTTTTTGAATGACTAACATTAAGACATATATCCATTTGGATTCTTCTTTCCCTGTCTAACTCGTAAAACATTCCTATGAATTACTTAAATTATGTCTGATGAATACCATAAAATTTCCATCCATAGAACTACCAAATCCAAGGACTCTTCGTGTCACTGGTAATAAAAATAGTTAAATATATACTTAAGTGATTAATCAACCTTCTGTGTCATTCCCTATTGGACTGGACAAGTACAGATCTGTGAGTGTTGTCCTGGGGAGGCAGCGTCACAGTTTTATTACTACTAGTACTACTATACTGCTGCTGCCACTGCTACTTCCACTACACAGGATTAGGAGAAAAATATGGAAATGCCAAAAATACAACACATTGTCATGCTTAATAGGGCATAGGAAACCCGTTGCCATTCAAAACAGCTTCCAGTCATGTCGGAATGGGTAAATACTGGTTCTTTGTGGTTTTCAACCGAATCTCGTATCATTCTTCCCCCAAAAATTGTGGCAATTTCATGTAACGATGTTTGAGGTGGATAGCTATCACGCACCCTTCTTTCCAAAGTAGACCACAAAGTCTCAATAATATTGAGATCTGCTAATTATTGTGGCCAGGGGAGATGTGGCAGTTCATCCTTGTGCTCAAGAAACCACTCCTGGACAATGTGAGCTGTGTGAACAGGGGCCCTCTCATCTTGGAACACAGTATTACCATTGGTGAACAAACGTTGTTCCTTGGGCGTAAATGGGACCTTGCAGAGTAACTTGGGGCCCGTTAAGCACCAGGAAATGGGTGCCCAATTCATCACTGAACCCCAGCCCATTTCACTTTTGGGATGCGAACTTAACCAGAAGTTGGAAACAGTCTACAATAAGACTTACTCTACCACATGACTTTCTTCCATTACCCCATAGTTCAAGTTTTATAACTTTGGCACCACATTTTCCTGCATTTGCACCACTGAAGAGTGATTTTGGAATTCCAGCTCATCCTGTAATTTCCAACTTACGGAGCTCCCTACATGTTGTTCTGGTGCTGACGCGGTTTGTGAGTGCAACGTTCAGTTCTGCAGTGACTTTTGCAGCTGTCGAAGCCTTAATTTTCGTCACAATCCGGTTCAATGATCATGTGTCCTGATCAATCAACACACACATTCGTCCACATTGAGACTTAGCGCATGATGCTTTTCTGCTTTCCCCGTATGCGGTACAAATCTGTGATAGGGCGCGTCTTGAAATACCAAACACTTCGGCTTCCTTGGTAACGGAAGGACCCAACATACGAGAACCAACAATCTACCCTCGTTCGAATTCACTTAGCTGCTACATAATGCACTCATTACACAGAATACTATTCTGACCACGACTGACGCTTGCAGCGTATTGTGGACATTGCACGGGCGCCTTTCGTGGTCAAATATGGGCTGGCTAGCATCTACATTTATGTTCAAACATGCATTTTCGCGGTGTTTCCATATTTTTGTCCAACCACTGTATCGTTTTGTTACATTGTCTTTAATGGAGGGTCTTTACCTTTCTGCCTCAACTTCTTGTGGGTTGCCTTTTCTATGTGTTCTCTCATGAACTGTGTCGAATTGGTTGTTAGCTGCGGGCATGGACAGCCTGCGAGCGGGCACTTTTTTCCTCCCTAGAAGTTTCCCTCCAGGCAGTTAGGCTGCAAGCAAGTCCATGTGGGCAGGCTCTTACGTAAGAAGCTGAAAACTGTACAGTATTAAAAAATAAGTCGTAAGTTAGTAAAATTCCTTGCCATTTCGAGACAATTAGTTTTTCCGTTACTTCATTCTGCGAAAGTTAGCTGAGTTGTTTGGAAGTTGATTATAACTGCTTATAATAGAAAGTTCTTTGGGAGGGGAGGGGATCATGACCCCCACTTTCAAGAAAAACAGCGCTACAACAATCCATGCTGAGTTGGTGGAAGTGTAAGGCAAAAATGCACCGAAATATAACGCAATGAAGGGTGAATAGGTAGAGAATTACTAACACAATCACAAATTTCTGAATGACAATTGTTTTTTTTTTCTGTGGATAGTAGGCTTACCGATTCTTCCTCACACTTGCCCTAGTTGGGCATCTCCCCAAACCTTCCATTTCATGACAGTGTAAGCCTATCGTCCATGCTGAAACTACTACCAAGAAACGCTGTTGGGGTATGTGTGCTTGCTTCTGCCTCATTCAAGGCTTTTTGCGAGATCGTCAATCCTCTGAAAAGTGAGACTTATTTTCGGAAACATTAATGTACACATGTCTGGCAAGTGTGCTTATTATCTAATGAGGCTCCAGCAACTATTACGCGAAATTAATATAACTACAGCCAAAAGTTGCACGCTATTATTTGATTTTGTTCTACAGCGAGGCCCCCAATGAACCATGGACCTTGACATTGGTGGGGAGGCTTGCGGTCCCAGCGATACAGATAGGCGTACCGAAGGTACAACCACAATGGAGGGGTATCTGTTGAGATGCCAGACAAACGTGTGGTTCCTGAAGAGTGGCAGCAGCCTTTTCAGTAGTTGCAGGGGCAACAGTCTGGATGATTGACTGATCTGGCCTTGTAACACTAACCAAAACGGTCTTGCTGTGCTGGTACTGCGAACGGCTGAAAGCAAGGGGAAACTAAAGCCGTAATATTTCCCGAGTGCATGCTGCTTTATTGAATGGTTAAAGGATGACGGCGTCCTCTTGGGTAAAATATTCCAGAGGTAAAATAGTCCCCCATTCGGATCTCCGGCGGGGACTACGGAGGAGGACGTTGTTATCAGGAGAAAGAAAACCGGCGTTCTACGGATCAGGGCGTGGAATGTCAGATCCCTTAATCGGGCAGGTAGGTTAGAAAATTTAAAAAGGGAAATGGATAGTTTAAAGTTAGATATAGTGGAATTAGCGAAGTTCGGTGGCAGGAGGAACAAGACATCTGGTCAGGTGAATACAGCGTTATAAATACAAAATCAAATAGGGGTAATGCAGGAGGAGGTTTAATAATGAATAGGAAAATAGGAATGCGGGTAAGCTACTACAAACAGCATTGTGAACGCATTATTGTGGCCAAGATAGATACGAAGCCCACGCCTACCACAGTAGTTCAAGCTCATGTGCCAACTAGCTCCACAGATGATAAAGAGTTAGATGAAATGTGTGACGAAATAAAAGAAATGATTCAGATAGTGAAGGGAGACGAAAATTTAATAGTCATGGGTGACTGGAATTCAGTAGTGGGAAAAGGGAGAGAAGGAAACGTAGTAGGTGAATATGGATTGGGGGTAAGAAATGAAAGAGGAAACCGACTTGTAGAATTTTGCACAGGGCATAACTTAATCATAGCTAATACTTGGTTTAAGAATCACAAAAGAGGGTTGTATACGTGGAAGAGGCCTGGATCTACTGGAAGGTATCAGATAGATTATATAATTGTAAGACAGAGATTCCGGAACCAGGTTTTAAATTGTAAGACGTTTCCAGGGGCTGATGTGGACTCTGACCACAATCTATTGGTTATGAACTGCAGATTAAAACTGAAGAAACTGAAAAAAAGGTGGGGATTGAGGAGATGGACCCACATAAACTGAAAGAACCAGTGGTTGTAGAGAGCTTCAGGGAGAGCATTAGGGAACGATTGACGAGAATGGGGGAAAGAAATACAGTAGAAGAAGAATGGGTAGCTTTGAGAGCCGCAATAGTGAAGGTAGCAGAGGATCAAGTAGGTAAGAAGACGAGGGCTAGTAGAAATCCTTGGGTAACAGAAGAGATATTGAATTTAATTGATGAAAGGAGAAAATATAAAAATGCACTAAATGAAGCAGGTAAAAAGGAATACAAACGTCTCAAAAATGAGATCGACAGGAAGTGCAAAATGGCTAAGCAGGGATGGCTAGAGGACAAATGTAAGGATGTAGACACACATATCACTAGGGGTAAGGTAGATATTGCCCACAGGAAAATTAGAGACAGATTTGGAGAAAAGAGAACCACTTGCATGAATATCAAGAGCTCAGATGGGAACCGAGTTATAAGCAAAGGAAGGAAAGTAGAAAGGTGGAAGGAGCGTATAGAGGGTCTATACAAGGGTGACGTTCTTGTGGACAATATAGTAGAAATGGAGGAGAATGTAGATGGAGATGAAATAGAATAGAAGATATGATACTGCGTGAAGAGTTTGACAGAGCACTGAAAGACCGAAGTCGAAACAAGGCCCCGAGAGTAGAAAACATTCCATTCGAACTACTGAGAACCTTGGGAGAGCCAGGGCTAACAAAATTCTACCATCTGGTGAGCAATATGTATGAGACAGGCGAAATACCCTCAGACTTCAAGAAGAGTATAATCATTCCAATCCCAAAGAAAGCAGGTGTTGACAGATGTGAAAATTACCGAACTATCAGTTTAATAAGCCACGGCTGCAAAATATTAACACGAATTCTTTACATACGAATGGAAAAACTGGTAGAAGCCTACCTTGGGGAAGATCAGTTTGGAAGAACACGAAATCCCGAAGATTGGCTAAAATTTCCAGACGCGCGAAATTTGGCACGGACTTCAATGCGAGATGCCTTTAATACGTTCCACAACAAAACATTGTCTCGAAATCTGGTAGAAAATCCGAAGAAATTCTTGTCGTATGTAAAGTACGCGAGCGGCAAGATGCAGTCAATACCTTCGCTGCGCAGTGCCGATGGTACTGTTACCGACGACTGTGCCACTAAAGCGGAGTTATTGAACGCAGTTTTCCGAAATTCCTTCACCAGGGAAGACGAATGGAATATTCCAGAATTTGAAACACGAACAGCTGCTATCATGAGTTTCTTAGAAGTAGATACCTTAGGGGATGCGAAGCAACTCAAATCGCTTGATACAGGCAAGTCTTCAGGTCCAGATTGTATACCGATTAGGTTCCTTTTAGATTACGCTGATAGCTCTCTACTTAGCAATCATATACAACCGCTAGCTTACCAATAGATCTGTACCTACAGATTGGAAAATTGCGCAGGTCGCACAAGTGTTTAAGAAGGGTAGTAGGAGTAATCCATCGAACTACAGACCTCTATCATTGACGTCGGTTTGCAGTAGCGTTTTGGAGCATATACTGTATTCAAACATTATGAATCACCTCGAAGGGAACGATCTATTGATACGTAATCAGCATGGTTTCAGAAAACATCTTCCTTGTGCAACGCTGCTAGCTCTTTATTCGCAAGAAGGGGATCTCAAGTTGATTCCGTATTTCTAGATTTCTGGAAAGCTTTTGACACTGTTCCTCACAAGCGACTTCTAATCAAGCTGCGGGCCTATGGGATATTGTCTTAGTTGTGCGACTGGATTCGTGATTTCCTGTCAGGAAGGTCGCAGTTCGTAGTAATAGACGGCAAATCATCGAGTAAAATTGAAGTGATATCAGGTGTTCCCCAGGGAAGCGTCCTGGGACCTCTGCTGTTCCTGATTTATATAAATGACCTGGGTGACAGTCTGAACAGTTCTCTTAGGTTGTCCGCAGATGATGCTGTAATTTACCGTCTAGTAAGGTCATCCGAAGACCAGTATCAGTTGTAAAGCGATTTAGAAAAGATTGCTGTATGGTGTGGAAGGCGGCAGTTCACGCTAAATAACGAAAAGTGTGAATGAGTTCCAAAAGAAATCCGTTAGAATTCGATTACTCGATAAATAGTACAATTCTCAAGGCTGTCAATTCAATTAAGTACTTGGGTGTTAAAATTACGAACAACTTCAGTTGGAAAGACCACATAGATAATGATGTGGGGAAGGCCAGCCAAAGGATGCGTTTCATTGGCAGGACACTTATAAGATGCAACAAGTCCACTAAAGAGACAGCTTACACTACACTCGTTCGTCCTCTGTTAGAATATTGCTGCGCGGTGTGGGATCCTTACCAGGTGGGATTGACGGAGGACATCAAAACGGTGCAAACAAGGGCAGCTCGTTTTGTATTATCACGTAATAGGGGAGAGAGTGTGGCAGATATGATACGCGAGTTGGGACGGAAGTCATTAAAGCAAAGACGTTTTTCGTCGCGGCGAGATCTATTTACGGGTCCGCAGCTCGTGCTCGTGCGGTAGCGTTCTCGCTTCCCGCGCCCGGGTTCGCGGTTTCGATTCCCGGCAGGGTCATGGATTTTATCTACATCGTGATGACAGGGTGTTGTGTGATGTCCTTAGGTTAGTTAGGTTTAAGTAGTACTACGTTCTAGGGGACTGATCACCATAGATGATAAGTCCTATAGTGCTCAGAGCCATTTGAACCATTTTGAACCAGATCTAATTACGAAATTTCAGTCACCAACTTTCTCTTCCGAATTCGAAAATATTTTGTTGAGCCCAACCTACATAGGTAGGAATGATCATCAAAATAAAATAAGTGAAATCAGAGCTCGAACAGAAATGTTTAGGTGTTCGTTTTTCCCGCGCGCTATTCGGGAGTGGAATGGTAGAGAGATAGTATGATTGTGGTTCGATGAACCCTCTGCCAAGCACTTAAATGTGAATTGCAGAGTAATCATGTAGATGTAGATTCCGTAGAAATGTTGGAACACGTGAGGCAATACTGACCCTACGACTTACCTTAGAAAATAGATTAAGGAAAGGCAAACCTACGTATCCAGCATTTCTAGACTTAGAGCAAGGTTTTGACAATGTTGACTGGAATACTCTCTTACAAATTCTGAAGGTGGCAGGGGTAAAATACAGGGAGCGAAAGGCTATTTTCAATTTTTACAGAAACCAGATGGCAGTTATAAGAATCGAGGGGCATGAAAGGGAAGCAGTGGTTGGGAAAGGAGTGAGACAGGGTTTTAGCCTATCCCTGATGTTATTCAATCTGTATATTGAGCAAGCTGTAAAGGAAACAAAAGAAAAATTCAGAGGTTGGAATTAAAATCCATGGAGAAGAAATAAAAACATTGGGGTTCGCCGATGACATTGTAATTCTGTCACAGACAGCAAAGGACCTCGAAGAGCAGCTGGACGGAATGGACAGTGTCTTGAAAGGAAGATATAAGATGAACATCAACAAAAGCAAAACGAGGATAATAGAATGTAGTCGAATTAAATCGGGGGATGCGGAGGATGTTAGATTAGGAAATGAGACGCTTAAAGTAGTAAATGAGTTTTGCTATTTGGGGAGCAAAGTAACTGATGATGGTCGAAGTAGAGAGGATATAAAATGTAGACTGGCAATGGCAAGGAAAGCGTTTCTGAAGAAGAGAAATTTGTTAACATCGAGTATTGATTTAAGTGTCAGGAAGTTGTTTCTGAAAGTATTTGTATGGGGTGTAGCCATGTATGGAAGTGAAACGTGGACGATAAATACACTCCTGAAAATGGAAAAAAGAACACATTGATACCGGTGTGTCAGACCCACCATACTTGCTCCGGACATTGCGAGAGGGCTGTACAGGCAATGATCACACGCACGGCACAGCGGACACACCAGGAACCGCGGTGTTGGCCGTCGAATGGCGCTAGCTGCGCAGCATTTGTGCACCGCCGCCGTCAGTGTCAGCCAGTTTGCCGTGGCATACGGATCTCCATCGCAGTCTTTAACACTAGTAGCATGCCGCGACAGCGTGGACGTGAACCGTATGTGCACTTGACGGACTTTGAGCGAGGGCGTATAGTGAGCATGCGGGAGGCCGGGTGGGCGTACCGCCGAATTGCTCAACACGTGGGGCGTGTTGTCTCCACAGTACATCGATGTTGTCGCCAGTGGTCGGCGGAAGGTGCACGTGCCCGTCGACCTGGGACCGGACCGCAGCGACGCACGGATGCACGCCAATACCGTAGGATCCTACGCAGTGCCGTAGGGGACCGCGCCGCCACTTCCCAGCAAATTAGGGACACTGTTGCTCCTGGGGTATCGGCGAGGACCATTCGCAACTGTCTCCATGAAGCTGGGCTACGGTCCCGCACACCGCTAGGCCATCTTCCGCTCACGCCCCAACATCGTGCAGCCCGCCTCCAGTGGTGTCGCGACAGGCGTGAATGGAGGGACGAATGGAGACGTGTCGTCCTCAGCGATGAGAGTCGCTTCTGCCCTGGTGCCAATGATGGTCGTATGCGTGTTTGGCGCCGTGCAGGTGAGCGCCACAATCAGGAATGCATACGACCGAGGCACACAGGGCCAACACCCGGCATCATGGTGTGGGGAGCGATCTCCTACACTGGCCGTACACATCTGGTGATCGTCGAGGGGACACTGAATAGTGCACGGTACATCCAAACCGTCATCGAACCCATCGTTCTACCATTCCTAGACCGGCAAGGGAACTTGCTGTTCCAACAGGACAATGCACGTCCGCATGTATCCCGTGCCACCCAACGTGCTCTAGAAGGTGTAAGTCAACTACCCAGGCCAGCAAGATCTCCGGATCTGTCCCCCATTGAGCATGTTTGGGACTGGATGAAGCGTCGTCTCACGCGGTCTGCACGTCCAGCACGAACGCTGGTCCAACTGAGGCGCCAGGTGGAAATGGCATGGCAAGCCGTTCCACAGGACTACATCCAGCATCTCTACGATCGTCTGCATGGGAGAATAGCAGCCTGCATTGCTGCGAAAGGTGGATATACACTGTACTAGTGCCGACATTGTGCATGCTCTGTTGCCTGTGTCTATGTGCCAGTGGTTCTGTCAGTGTGATCATATGATGTGTCTGACCCCAGGAATGTGTCAATAAAGTTTCCCCTTCGTGGGACAATGAATTCACGGTGTTCTTATTTCAATTTCCAGGAGTGTATTTTATCCCTCCTGCACTTACAACTAAATGTTACGATTGCGGTCTCAGTTGAACGACATTTGACTATGAGAAAAGTATCGGAAATACACCCTGATGACAGCTGTGGCTCTGGAAATAGAAATATCAGTACCATTCTTATGACTTGACATACTTCTCCGTTTGCTATCACAGTACTCACGTCAAATCCATACCTTCCTTACGACTGGACAAAGTCATTTAATATTGCACGGTGGAACACAAACACATACTTTATAAGCATGATGCTCAAGCGAACCTATCACGCACCCTCTACTACTAAGTATAATACTTCATCAATAACCGATTGCTGGTGATACGAAATAATACTGTCCAAAAATAAACTATTGGTGGGCAAGTCTCATAAGTTTTTTTGCGAGTGCTACCACCATGTCTTAGAAAGAGAGGCGTAATAATCTTACATACTGCTGTATGTTAAAAACAAAATACAACCATATTACTATCACAAGCGGTCTTAGGTCTACAGGTGCACACAAGTATCCATGTTAAAAGCTACACCAGCTTTATAAATCCATGTATGGTATTAGCTACGAATGATGCGGTTTTTCCAGACAGTACCATGACACTGAGTTTAGACGGTGATTGCTGTAGTGTATATTATCACACCAGCAGTGCGGTTACACGTCGCTGACGGTGCACCCTTGTAATAAAATTACCGAATTTTGAAAGTGATTCGGCTAAGAAGTGTGGTATAAAACCGGTATTTGCAACTCCCTCAGACCGCCACCACTAGATATTTCTCCAGTATTTGTAACCCATTCTGTGTCGATGCCATGTCAGAGGTGCTGTGATATATCCACTGAGTTATAGGCGATGATTGATTGAGAAAGATCACAAACAGTAGTAGATGGTCTGATGACTGAGGTCGTATGAAATGTACACTAGCTTCTCAGATCGCTAGAGCTATGCATGATGTCTATGATTTGGAGTCAAGCCTTTCCATTCAACCACATACATCTCCAAACGAGCCACATTTCTCTATCTGCTGCAGTTTAATTTCAACATGGTTTTAGGTAGCCCCATGCATCTTGCAACTAACCCTCACACTCTGCACTAATGGCCCTGCAGCTTTGAGCATCTGATTATTCCAATGTAAGTCAGAACTGAGTACGAGTTGGAGAAAGCTATATATACCACCTTCTGCAACGCATGTAGAAACAAACGAAGCTGAGTTACTGTGACAGAACTGTGGTTTGACCATTTGACGAAAAAGAAGCCTGCTCCTGCAACATGAGGTAGTATAAAAGACTGTTCAGGAACTGGATGAAGAACGTGGGTTTTGCTACTGCATTGTGATGCTTCTCCAAACTACAAGCAGGTACTACAAATCCACATCCCTCAGGACTCATTCACATCTATCATCCCAACGTTCCATCCACCAGAGAAAAACTGCGAACTATAATAGTTCCACTAACTTCATCCAATACAGAACTCGATAAGACTTTTACCGCATCTCTCTCCTTCCATATATAAAAAACAAATACCGCATGCTTGCCGACTTTGAGCACATGTGACGATCCTATTAAATATGCAGGCATTGATCCACTGCACAGACCAGTTAAAAGTTTCATCGCCTATACTGTAGGATGACCGTATCCCACATACTATACTGTAAGTTGCAAGAGACGCTCCCTGTGACGCTGTGTTGTTGTTTGAAACAATATTTTTTTTTTTCTGCTGCAACACACTTTGTACGCTGCCATACGTTTTGTTATTCTGCCACGACTTCGAAGCCTGTGTCAGGTTCTACACTGACATTAACACATTCTGAGCCATTGCCTCAGGAAACTAGACGTCACACGGTGTAAATCATGTTGTTAGTGCACTCATGGTTAGGATGGAAAAGGAACCCCCGATGTACTGAAATAATAAGCATTACAGTCGATTGTGTGAACAATTTTACCAATTTACAGTAATTTCATCACTGACCAGTGATATGACAGCATATTTCCCCATTTGAGTACATCCCCTCCACACTTTGAAAGTATCATTATGAATTTGTATAGGTGACTGTGCAGTACGTCCATGCATCCGTAATTCTCGAACACTTCCATCATGAAAGTATATCAGGTACTAGTGACACACGCGAGGTGACTATTGTATTTGTTGCTTTTCAGGAAGACAGAGGACCATCCACCTATAAACTTACATGCATCTGCGATATAGGATGACAGACAGTGGATGGGGTGATCGATTGAGATGGAGCTGTAACGACGTATGATTTAATGGCAGACTGATGATGCATTCTAGAGAGGGAGAAGTTGCTGTAGGTTAGTTTTTCCACTGTTCTGTCAGGATTCATCATTCTCGTGGCATATCCTGCATTCAACTAGTATACAGCCACGTCTTCTGTAACTGATTTAAAGCACTATCTACTTGCG
Source organism: Schistocerca gregaria (assembly GCF_023897955.1). Taxonomy (NCBI): domain Eukaryota; kingdom Metazoa; phylum Arthropoda; class Insecta; order Orthoptera; family Acrididae; genus Schistocerca; species Schistocerca gregaria. The sequence continues at coordinate 484,572,662 of NC_064931.1, read as the reverse complement.
ATCGCTAGCAGTAAACCTGTCGCTCGTCATCTCATGTGTGTTAAAACGTGACACATTCCTCTTAACGAACTGTGATTTATGTGATGTGCTTCATCCCCTCTGTCGCATCTTTGGTGTAAAATCAAGACATCAGCTCTATAACTAAGTTAGCTATAGGTGTTTGTGAGGCACTGCAATCCCCATGTATACATTTGCAAGACAGATGTGCTGTTTACAGAGTTAGTGGCGGAATGACTTGTAATTTTCACATGTCGGATACTGCTGCTATGCGTTTATCTGTTTTCTTGTAAGAGGTATTCCCCATTACTAACCATAACAGGCATAGTATAATTTCTGAAGCGTGATCGGATGTGAACAGTGGATGCTATACATCTAACGAAAGTTATATTGTGCTAGTTTTACACAGAGCTAATGTTTTAAGGAAGCAGTTTTTTCGCTTTACGGTTCGATAACATAGTTTATTGTAGAAAAACTGGGAAGAAGGATGTATGTAATGCACTTGAAATATATTTCTTACATTGGAATATTAACAGCACTACATTCCATATGAGTGGTAGGCTGGAAACGCAAGCAGTCTAACATTATAGCCATTTTTAAGCGCAGAACGTTGTAGCACTAGGTGTGTGTGTGTGTGTGTGCGCGCGCGTTCTCTCTTACCAATACCTTCCAGGTACTGATCCTAGACTCTGGAGTGATACTTTAAAATTGATAGCTTGGTTGATTTACATAAAAATGCTTCGAACTCCATCTGTCTGGAGCTCCATCGTACAAAAAAAAAAAAAAAAAGAATCACCTGTTTCTTGTTCTTCTTCACCGTCTGCTATTACATCACAACACTTTCAAATCTGTTACTATACATCGATAAGAGTGCTAACCTTCTCGACATGGGTGCATCTCGAGAAATCTTGTGCACTTGTATGGGCGAGGACTCGGCAAGCTCCCATCATTCCCGAGACGTAGAATGTAGCGGTCTTGTTCTAGTCGATTGCACATTAAATCGGCAACGGTACTGCAGGGCAGGTTGGTCAATTAGTGTGAAGGGGGTCTTTCAGTCTCTAATTTTACGCTAAGACTGCGAGAATACTCTGCGACTCAGCATAGAGATAGATCGTAAATTAAGCACTATGCTCGAAGTGTTAGAAACATGTAGAGCGTTGTCTGATATACTTTCATGATGGATGTGTTCAAGAATTAAAAGTGCATGGACGTACTGCACAGTCACATTCGTAATGATGCTTGCAAAGTGGAGAGGGGGTGATTTAGCTATAATACTCAAATTAGGAAACATGCTGTGACATCATTGGTCAGTGTTGAAATTACTGTAAATTGGTAAAATTGTTCACACAACCAACTGTAATGCTTATTAATTCAGTACATCGGGGGTTTCTTTTCGATCCCATCCATCCACCGGTACGCTGTTGGTCACCACATAATGACTGATTGACATCGCTTATTTGAGATGGAGAAAGAGTTTTGGTGGAGGGACAAACCTTCTGGGGACGGATATCACCGAAACGGTAATCGCGTACATGACTGCAATATGAGGAATCAGTTCAAATGGAACACAAAGCCATTAGCTATTCCGTCACTGTGACAGATAATTTTAAATATAGAGGTTGCAAATCACTTTCGGACAGCAGTTTGGAAACTCTTCACAACGCTGCCAAACTCTTCCAGTTTCATTGTGTTGTAACTCTCTTTTATTTAAAATCATGCAGTGTGTGTGGTGTGTTGTGGTAGATGCAATAACAACATGATTTACTCTGTGCGACGTCTAGTTTCCTGTCAGAGGCAATGGATTAGAATGTGTTAATGTTAGTTTTGAACCTGACACAGACTTCGAAGTTTTGGCGGGAAAACAAAATGTATGGCAGTGTACAAAGCGTGTTACAGCAGAAAAAAAAACAATGTGTTAAACAACGACACGGGGTCACGGGGAGTGTCTCTTGCGCCTCACAATAGTATGTGGGATACGGTCATCCTCCTATAGCATAGGTGATGAAACTTTAAACTGGTCTGTGCAGTGGATAAATACCTGTATGTTTAATAGGATCATCACATGTGCTCGAGGCCACCATGCATGTGGTATTTATTTTTGATAAATCAGATGAAGTTAGTGGAGCTTTTATGGTTCGTAATTTTTCTCTGGTGGATGGAACAGAATAACGATGATAGGATGTTGGGGTGATAGACTTAAATGGGTCCTGAGGGATGTGGATTTGTAGTATCTGCTTGTAGTTTGAAGAAGCACCACAATGCAGTAGCAAAATCCATGTCATTCATCCAGTTCCTGCACTGTCTTTTGTACTACCTCGTGTTGCAGTAGCACGCTTCGTTTCCGTCGAATGGTCAAAATACAGTTCTGACGCAGTAATTCAGCTTCACCTGTTTGTACACAGGTTGCAGAAGGTGGTAGGTATAGCTTTCTCCAACTTCTATTCAGTTCCGACTTATATTGGAACAATCACATGTGCAAAGCTGCAGGGATGGTAGTGCATAGTCTGAGGGGTAGATGCATGATGCATGGGGCCTACCTAAACTATATTGGAATTTTACTGTGGCAGATAATTTCGACAAAGGTGGCTCGTTTGGAGATATGAGAGTGCTAGAAATATGATTCACTAGTGGCTGTGATCATTAAAGTACCTCTCCATAGGATGAAACGCAGGTATTTGGTTGAATGGAAAGACTTGATTCCAAATCATAGACATCATTTCTACCGAAAGGGTAGCACTGGAGATCTGAAAAGCTAGCTTACATTTCTTACGGCCTGAGTCACCACATCATCTACTACTGTTTGTGATCCTTCTCAATCAATCATCGCTGCGCAGAGTGGCTCCGCAGTTAGAGGCGCCATGTCACAAATTGTGCAGCCCCTCCCACCAGAGGTTCGAGTCCTCCCACAGGCATGTGTGTGAGTGCTGTCCTTATCGTTAAGTTAGTTTAAGTAGTGTGTCAGTCTAGGGACCGATGACTTCAGCAGTTTGGTCCCTTAGGAATTCACACACATTTGAATATTTTTGAATCAATCATCGCCTGTAACCCAATGGATATAATACAGAACTTCTGACATGGCATTGAGACAGAATGTGTTACAAATACTGGATAAATATCAAGTGGTGGTGGTGGTGGTGTGAGGAAGTTGCAAATACCGGTTTCGTACCACGCTCCTTAGCCGAATCACTTTCAAAATTCGGTAAATTTATTTACGAGGGTGCACTGTCAGCGACGTGTAACCGCACTGCTGGTATGATAATATACACTCCGGCTATCACCGTCTATTTTCAGTGTCACGCTATTTGTCTGGAAAACAACGCCATTCGTAGCTAATGCCATACGTGGATTTATAAAGCTGGTGTAGCTTTTAACATGGATACTGGTGTGCACCACATAGTGGGTGTAAGATGATTACGCCTCTCTTTCTAAGACATGGTGGTAGCACTTGCAAGAAAAACTTATGAGACATGCCCACTAATGGTTCATTTCGGACAGTATGACTGCCCAGTCGTAAGGAAGGTATGGATTTGATGTGCAGTACTGTGATAGCAAAGGGAAGAGTATGTCAAGTCATAAGAATGGTACCGATATTTCTATTTCCAGAGCCACAGCCGGCCTTGGTGGCCGAGCGGTTCTAGGTGCTACAGTCTGGAACCGCGTGACCGCTACGGTCGCAGGTTCGAATCCTGCCTCGGGCATGGCTGTGTGTGATGTCCTTAGGTTAGTTAGGTTTAAGTAGTTCTAAACTCTAGGGCACTGATGACCTTAGCAGTTAAGTCCCATAGTCCTCAGAGCCATTTGAACCATAGCCACAACTGTCAGCAGGGTGTATTTCCGATACTTCGCTCATTGTCGAATGTCATTCAACTGAGACCGCAATGGTAACATTTACTTGTAAGTACAGGGATAAAAAATATATATGAGACCAGTTTTTTTCCTAGGATGATTCTGTCTATGCGTGTTTGGCGTGCAGCGCCGGTGACCTGTGGCAGGAATGATTCACGTTTCCGATTAACTATAGGAGGTGAACAAATGCAGAGGCCTGTTGGAGTGTAGGGATGTAGCCGACTTAACCACGTTGTCCTCTAGACGACCGAATAACGAACTAATACTTACTGTGTGTTGGATAGTTTTCGTGATCGCGTGGAAATTTTTGAGAAGAGTCAATACAGACGTGTTTCTGCTGGACCGTCATTCCCTTCCACGTAAATTGTCTGGTTCACTGCTTCTGCTCATTTTGGGCCTTTATTTAGTTGATGGAACATCTATTGCTGTGTGTGCATCTTGCAGGCTGACGACGGGTGGAAGACACATTTGCCGGTTCTCTTTAGACATGAGAAACACCTTAGTCGACTTTGTAAATTATAGGTATTATTTGGAATCTGTTACAGCACCGGAATCCGTATTTGTGAGTGGAAGTATCAGTTTCATCTATGTTTTTCTCACGTTAAGGTATTCACAGAGGGGGTAAGTTTCTAATTACTCAATTGTTTACAGCACGCTCTACCTCGTTAAAGTTTAGGGTTTGTAGAGAAATAATTGGGTTATATATCTTTGGAGTAATGTTGCGTGGGCCATCAGTAGGATGCTGTTGTGTGCTTGATATTGGGAAGTACAGTGGAAGTGGTATAATACACTCCTGGAAATTGAAATAAGAACATCGTGAATTCATTGTCCCAGGAAGGGGAAACTTTATTGACACATTCCTGGGGTCAGATACATCACATGATCACACTGACAGAACCACAGGCACATAGACACAGGCAACAGAGCATGCACAATGTCGGCACTAGTACAGTGTATATCCACCTTTCGCAGCAATGCAGGCTGCTGTTCTCCCATGGAGACGATCGTAGAGATGCTGGATGTAGTCCTGTGGAACGGCTTGCCATGCCATTTCCACCTGGCGCCTCAGTTGGACCAGCGTTCGTGCTAGACGTGCAGACCGCGTGAGACGACGCTTCATCCAGTCCCAAACATGCTCAATGGGGGACAGATCCGGAGATCTTGCTGGCCAGGGTAGTTGACTTACACCTTCTAGAGCACGTTGGGTGGCACGGGATACATGCGGACGTGCATTGTCCTGTTGGAACACCAAGTTCCCTTGCCGGTCTAGGAATGGTAGAACGATGGGTTCGATGACGTTTTGGATGTACCGTGCACTATTCAGTGTCCCCTCGACGATCACCAGAGGTGTACGGCCAGTGTAGGAGATCGCTCCCCACACCATGATGCCGGGTGTTGGCCCTGTGTGCCTCGGTCGTATGCAGTCCTGATTGTGGCGCTCACCTGCACGGCGCCAAACACGCATACGACCATCATTGGCACCAAGGCAGAAGCGACTCTCATCGCTGAAGACGACACGTCTCCATTCGTCCTCCATTCACGCCTGTCGCGACACCACTGGAGGCGGGCTGCACGATGTTGGGGCGTGAGCGGAAGACGGCCTAACGGTGTGCGGGACCGTAGCCCAGCTTCATGGAGACGGTTGCGAATGGTCCTCGCCGATAACCCAGGAGCAACAGTGTCCCTAATTTGCTGGGAAGTGGCGGTGTGGTCCCCTACGGCACTGCGTAGGATCCTACGGTCTTGGCGTGCATCCATGCGTCGCTGCGGTCCGGTCCCAGGTCGACGGGCACGTGCACCTTCCGCCGACCACTGGCGACAACATCGATGTACTGTGAAGACCTCACGCCCCACGTGTTGAGCAATTCGGCGGTACGTCCACCCGGCCTCCCGCATGCCCACTATACGCCCTCGCTCAAAGTCCGTCAAGTGCACATACGGTTCACGTCCACGCTGTCGCGGCATGCTACCAGTGTTAAAGACTGCGATGGAGCTCCGTATGCCACGGCAAACTGGCTGACACTGACGGCGGCGGTGCACAAATGCTGCGCAGCTAGCGCCATTCGACGGCCAACACCGCGGTTCCTGGTGTGTCCGCTGTGCCGTGCGTGTGATCATTGCTTGTACAGCCCTCTCGCAGTGTCCGGAGCAAGTATGGTGGGTCTGACACACCGGTGTCAATGTGTTCTTTTTTCCATTTCCAGGAGTGTATAATGGCAAACCATGCGAAAATAAACGTGTTCTTGTAATCCCAGCGTCTGGTTATGGGTGTAAAAAAGCAAGTAAGCAAACAGCTCCAGACCAGAAACAGTAACACATTTGTGTTGAAGGGAAACGATCCCGAATTTGTAGAACAGTTGTGAGAGTGACTTCAGCCCACTGAGGGTGCTCTAGTCAGGCACTGGGAGTGGATGACTTGTGACCGTCGGCCGTGGGAAAATATCTAGTGCTGCAAGGAGTATAAGTGGAGCTGTCTGTCCTCGTGGTTAATGTACATGTGTCTGGTGGTCGACAGCTATACGAATGATGTAAAAGGGGCGATTTTTGTATGGTGCAGGATACGATTTGTATCTTTACTACATCGACACGGTACGCAGTGGTATATTGCTGGGTTGGAGATCGGTTTCGTGCTCTAATATTCAAGTTTCAGTCCTCAGTCTGATAGCAGTGTGATTGAGTAAGACTATTTCCGTGTTTGGTGATATGTAGGCCAATTTAAAAGGTTTAATTTTGGGTGCAATATGGGTATCCGTACAAAATAATTTTTTGTGCCTAAAAGTCTCGTCTGCAGAAAGAAAAAAAAGGCGGGTGGTGCTTCCACACTGGCAGCATCAGTATTTCGGCGGGTAAATTCGATAATAGCCTATCATAATGCCCAATTCATTCACAAGACATCCTTTCTGCTAGGATAAAGGAGTCTCTACATGGCGGCGAGAATGTTTGCGTATGTTGAAAGCAGGAGGTGTAATACGTGATGGACAGGGAGCCACATTAGGACCGTGAGGAAGAATGTATTCGACGTTATTTTGCGCTATTTTCGTAAACAGGTTCCGTTAAGGCAAGAATTTCTGTGCATACAAGCTGAGACATCACGAAAGCTCCTATAAATGCACATGTTAAGTATCTGGGACACTAAACAATTTCCGAGAGGTCAACTTGATATTATTTTAGATAGCCATATGACTTCAGTATAACATTGAGAATGTTGCTAGATGCGCGTGGGATGGTATGTAGCCATGCACAGCGATGCATCAGCCACACGTCACATTTGTCCCATTAGAATCGCGAGCGGTCGAACACATTGCTGTTGCACGATCTGTGATGTCAGTATGCATGTAACACATGTCCCGCTAGGATCATGAGGAACAATACACCCTGTGCTATTCTGGAACGAATTTCTGCAGCATCTGTGAAGGTGAGTTGCTCAGCAATTAGGTCTTCGCTGGACCGCAGGTAGAGAGAGGGATCACACCAGCAGCCGTGAACATACACGTGCGATGCTGATGACTTGGCACTTATTTAGACAGACATGTGACGTCAGTATAACACTGAAAGAACTTTAACTTTAGAAGTCCCTTTGACATGCTGTTGACAGCGGTGTGTAAGTGATGGCTCATGCTGGCTTGTGTCTGGCAGTGTCTAGCAGTGGCGTCGACGTGCCCTTGTAGCGTCTGCGCTCTGCAAATAGGTCTTCACTTCCGTCTGGTCATGTCAACAACGGTGTCTAGGTGATGATGCATTTCGAGAGGAATTACTCAGGTGTCAAGTATGAAAGGGACACAGCCACCTCGTGCTTGAGGGACCCAAACGGGCACCTGTGCATGGCTTGGTGGCTGACGGCCGTGTCACTTCGTGGGGGCTTCCAATGCATCCCGACTTCTGGGATCATGTTCGGTACTGTCCTGTGCGGTCCCAGTGGACTTGGGACGGAAGGCGGTGCCTGTGCACATTGTTTGCATGTCTGTTGCATTATTTTGCGAGCAGGTCTGTAGGCTGTGCTTTGTGTTGTTTGGACAGTTTAAGAGTAATGAGCATGTCTGCAGAGCATTATGCATGCATTATTTAAGTGATCTACGGGTAGTTTGCAGGTCTGTATGCTGTGTGCTGAAATTATTTAAGTGATTTACGAGTTGTTTGTGTCTGTGATGCATTATTTAGGAGTAGTTTACAGGTTTGTAGGCTGTGTGGCGTGTGGCCCCTCCAGAGAGTAAATTAGATATTAGATTAGTTTTCTTGGGTTATGTCACAGAACGGACGACAGTGCCTTCTGGTAACAGTACGTTGTACTAGGTCCAGACCTTGTGGTAAATGCTGTTTCCTGCCATTTTCTCCCGCCATCTTGGATTACATCACGGAATGGACGACAGCGCGCTCTTGTGGCAGTACTGTTTACTAGGTTAGTTGGACTCCGGATAGAATGGGGGCTACACTTGATGGTGGTACTGGCTCTAATTATTGAAATAAATAGCGCATGCAAAATAAAGACGTCCAGCATAGGTCGAGTCCCCTTCCCGCCATTTCCTAGGACGAGGTGGCAGTTGGATGATTTAAGTAAGTGGAGGCAGCTCAAGTGCCCTTTCTTTACCGCCATTTTCTTAGGTTAGTAGAGATAGCCCAAGTGACCTTTCTTTACTGCCAAAATTCAAAGTTTCCGGCAGTTCCCAGTAAGAGGTGCCGGTTGGATGACTTAGGTTAATGGAGGTAGCCCAAGTGACCCATTTTCCCGCCATTTTCTTACGTTAGTAGAGGTGTGTTGCATTGTCCTGAGGGAATTTGAAATTGCCACCGTTTTCTGGGGGAGGGATGGGGAGGCTTGTTAGGTTAGTGGAAGTAGCCCAATTGACCTATCTTCCCATCTTTGATGACGTCATGACCGCCATCTTGCATGATGTCATGTGCTTTTGTCACATCTGCAGGCCGCCATCTTGGATGACGTAATCGCCGCCATCTTGGATTCATCTGGCAACAATGGAAAGTGAGGTGGCACCGTCCTGGCCCTAATGCTGACTGATATGTTTTTGTGCAATGTGTAAGGGTACCACAGTGTTAGAGACTGACTGTACAAGGAGGTGCAATGGCCAGCCGTTGTGGGCGAGCGGTTCTAGGCGCTACAGTCTGTAACCGCGCGACCGCTATGGTCGCAGGTTCGAATCCTGCCTCGGGCATGGGTGTGTGTGATGTCCTTAGGTTAGTTAGGTTTAAGTAGTTCTAAGTTCTAGGGGACTGATGACCTCAGATGTTAAGTCCCGTAGTGCTCAGAGCCATTTGAACCATTTTTTGAGGAGGAATGAAACCAAAGTCCAACCGCCAGTATGTTGTAGTATAGAAGATGGAAGGAACGTATATGTATCTAACCAATCACAGCGTGAGATGATCGATACACCATGCACACTAACTGCTGCAAAGTCTAGTACAGCCGAAACTGTTTCGTCATGGGTGCGCGATAACATGGAGTTGATGGATGTTATTGGCTACTCCCCCTCCTTTAGTGGATGAGACACAGGCAGCCGTCGTTCATCGCATCGGATACTTCTGCACCATTCAGTGAATGAAGCACTTCTAATGCCGTGACTATCAATACGCAAAAGATGTAGGCAAACTCCTCGACAGAAATGGACGTGTCCAGGACAGCAGCATTTGACGTCCTAACTTAAGTACGCTGCTGTTATTTCGAGAACATGGACAGAACAGAACTCTAGATCAGACAATATACCTCTCACACACCATAATCGTCAAGCAAATGGTTTGAAAAACATACCTAAAGAGCTAGCAGAACCTCGGCAAAAACTCTAAATATTGTATGTAGGGGATCCAACATACGCAGCGGATTTCTTGTGGGACCATCTTTTGCGTGAGGACGTGTTGATAATGATTCAACGTCATCCAGCGGTCGTTAGGTCCATATCTTAAAGTAAAATCAACCGAGCAGTACTGCATTGGTCTACAGGAGACACAAAACTCCTCTAGTCCCTCCTATATAGGAGTTTGATACAGCTTTCACAGTAGAGCATTCACTGCGGTCGCATCAAGACAGACCCGCGGCCACAGGAACCACTATCTGACAACTGCGCTAGGTAGTGCCACTCTGTGGATCGGGAAGTCCCGGTATTTGATCCCCCGTCAATCAGTCGTATGATCTGTATCTGTCACTTTCCATTTCTTACTACTCTCTTAATCTTTGCTCGTGTACAGGCAAACACCGTAGTTATAAATTGTACTCTCTACGGTCGCAGGTTCGAATCCTGGCTCGGGCATGGATGTGTGTGATGTCTGTAGGTTAGTTAGGTTTAAATAGTTCTAAGTTCTAGGGGACTGATGACCACAGATGTTAAGTCCCATAGTGCTCAGAGCCATTTAGCCATAAATTGTACTCTAATGCCATCTACTTCTTTAGTCAGACACTTCATTCATTTGGTGAGATGGCTATAGAGTCATAAATAGTGTTGGAGTCTGTGAAATCGAGTTCTGTGTACTCTATATGTAAGTTAAACACTATAACAAATGAACTGTTGTTAAATGCAGATATTCCACCAGTTTTTAAAAACGTGTCAAACTGCTTCCCAGTGTCTACATGTACCATATGGTGGTCTTATAACTCAGAGGCCACATCACAGAACACTATTACGCAGCCTACGTCACACAGAAGCATACGACACAGGATACATTACAAATATTGGTTCGTAGTGTGAAAAATACTTTGCAGGGCCATGGATTTGCAAATACAAACTTAGCAGTATGTTCCTTTAGTCACGGTACTTTGTAAATTCACCCATAAATGGTGACGCCTGGGCGAAAGTAAGGTCACAACACAGACTCAGAACAGGATAGCGCTCATGTGCTGGAAGGAACACGATGTAATTGTTGTGGGTGCAATTTCCAGCAATACATCTCTGACTAACGCTATTTATAGTGCAAAAACCTTACATTGCCACTACTATATGGCAAGCTTTCACGTTTGGAATGCTACACACTATTAATATGCGTATTAAGACTTCCTGTCATACGTGTAAGTAAAACAGGATCTCACCAGTTAAACCTTGTATGAAGTTAAAAGTATCTAATCGTGTGATCTGGAACACCTAAATGCAAATGTCCTCTGGTATGCAGAACATGGCAGGCGTTTGATGCTTTCTAAAACCATCATATCTGAAACATTTTATAAGGAAGCGTAGGAACACAGCTATCAGTCACAGCCACTGGTTTTCTACTATTTTTGCATATTCAGATTTCAGCTATAAATAGCCATCTTCAGTGTATTTGAGTGAGCTATAGTCCAGCAAACTCCCAGTGGCAGGTCACAATATGACTTAATTGGTGTACAGGCCAAACATCATTCTACACCTTTAGACCAGTAATGTATAATTAATAGGACACAGTGTTATACGGGCTGGTGAATTTCGCACATCTGAATATACATAAACGATTTAACAGATAGAAGCAATAGTACTAAAAGATTATTTGGCGACAATGCTGTTGTGTAGAGGAAAGTACAATCGTAGGAAAATCTTATGGAATTGCAGACAACCATGGATAAATTGTATGACAAATGCTATAACAAGACCACATATAGAAATGCGAAAGATATGCTCTGGGGACTTAAATGGAATTCCACAGAGAAACGATGATGTAGTTCTCGTATAGACAGGGTGAAACGAGTCAGAGGATACCTCATAATATCGTGCAGGACCTCCTTTTGTTTGGCAGCAACTCGATATGGCACGGACTCAACAAGTTGGAAGTCTCCTACAGAAATATTGAGCCATATTGCCTCTATGAACGTCAACAATTGCGAAAGTGTTGCCGGTGCAGGATTTTGCGCACCAGCTGGCCTCTGTATTGTGTCCCATAAATGTTCGGCGGGTTTCATGTCAGGCGATCTGCGTGGCCAAATCATTTACTCGCAATGACCAGAATGTTCTTAGAACAGATCACGAACAATTGTGGCAGGTGGTATGACATCGTTGTTTGGGAACATGAAGTCCACGAACGGCTGCAAATGGTCTCCAAGTAGACGAACATAACTATTTGCAGTCAATGATGGGTTCAGCTGGAACAGAGAAGCCAGTACATTCCATGTAAACACAGCTCATACCATTACTGAGCCATCACCAGCTTGCACAGTGCTTTGTTGACAACATGGATCCATTGTTTCGTAGAGTCTGCGCCACACTCGAGCCCTACCATCAGCTCTTACCAACTTAAATCGACACTCATCTGACTGTGACATGGTTTTCCAGTACTTTAGGTTCCAATTGATATGGTGAGGAGCCTAGGAGAGGTGCTGCAGGTGAAAAGCACTCGTGTCGGTCGTATGCTGCCATAGCCCATTAACACCAAATTTCGTCCACTGTCCTAACAGATACATTCTTCGCACGTGTCGCGTTGATTTCTGTGGTTATTTCACAGTGTTGCTTGTCTGTTAGCGCTTACAACTCTACGCAAACGCCTCTGCTCTCGGTCGTTAAGTGAAGGCCGTCTGCCACTGCGTTGTCCGTGGTGAGAAATAATGTCTGAAATCTGGTATTCTTGGCACACTCTGGACAGAGCAGGTCTCGGAATGCTGAGTTCCCTAACTATTTCCGAAACGGAATTCCTATGAATCTAGCTCGAACTACCACTCTCCGTTCAAAGTCAGTCAATTCCCGTCGTGCGGCCGTAGCAACACCGACTCAAAGGAAGGCCTCGGCGCTTCTTGGTGACGTCACGTCAACTAGGCACGCCAAACGCCAGGTCTGTTGCAGGCAGAAACGCCTGGGCGTGCTTATCACTATAAATCTCTTATTTTTGGTCAAAATGTTTGGTATTGTTTTGGATTCTGCATTTTTATTTGGATGAAAGATTTTCTTACCATCGTAAAGCTACAAATGAAGATCATAGTTCTGTATTACTGAATCCTGTCGAAACAAACGAAGATTAATATGAGAAGATGCTTTGCCCCATTGCAAGCTTCGGAAATTTTACATTCAAGTAACTATATTTACTTGATCCATTTTGTTATCGAAACTTACCCCAACACCCTTACAATGAACTCGTTTCTTTTATTTATTTATTTATTTTCGTTTGACATCGTCACTGTGAACTATGAACTAATTTACATGTGTAAATGTCCAACTGTTGCCAGTCATTAGATTACAGTCGTTTTCAACGAAAGGAATTCTAAACAGGAAACAAAATAGCTTCATACATCGAAAACACTGCTGAGTATAAACTTTTTTGAACATGCACATTAGAAATGATAAATATTCCTCTCTTGCAACTGTAAGGAGAAACTTTATAAGGTAACAAAAGTTTATTTGATAAAACAAGTATCTCTCTTTTGCCTCTTCTTCTGTCCCCCACCCCATCCCCAAACGTGTACAATCGCAAGATATTTCATTAACATTCAGTGCTTCGCACCCCATAGTCAACCAAGATATCTAAAGAAGAGCACCTATATGTTCACAGTTTCCTGTAAAACCAACCCAGTACAAACGTAACTTCCTCAGATTTACAAATGAGGTAAAGAAGCACGAATTCTGTTGCTGCTGGACCATGAAGTTGTTTTTGCATGTCACCCTTTAAAACAGGTGGAAATTTAAGTGCGGGAGTGCACTACTTGTTTAGAAATGTAATGAATTGCACAATTAACTGATTGCAGAAATCTCTCAGAATAATGTGTGTTGGTCAACTACCGCCAATAGTTTCACATTTTCCTGTGTCAGAGAGGGAGACACCACCATTATGAGTGTGCCTGCAACAGACCTGGCGTTGGCCGCGCCTAGCTGACATGACGTCACGAACAAGCGACGAGACCTTCCTTTGAGTCGGTGTTGGCCGTAGACACGTCGGAAACGTTTTCACATGAATCACTTGAGTACATATGACATCTCCGCCAATGCACTGCCCTTTCATACATCGAAGTGCCAAAGAAACTGGTATAGGCGTGCGTATTCAAATACAGACAGATGTCGACAGTCAGAATACGGCGCTGCAGTCGGCAACGCCTATATAAGACGACAAGTATCTGGCACATTTGTTAGATCGGTTACTGCTGCGACAATGACAAGTTGTCAAGATTTAAGTCAGTTTGAAACTGGTGTTACAGTGGGCGCACGAGCGATGCGACACAGCATATCCGAAGTAGCGATGAACTGCGGATTTTCCCGTACGACCATTTCACGAGAGTAACGTGAATATCAGCAATCTGGTAAAACATCAAATTTCCGACATCGCTGCGGCCGGGAAAAGATCCTGCAAGAACGTGACCAACTGAAGAGAATCATTCAACGTGACAGAAGTGTAACACTTCCGCCAATTCCTGCAGATTTCAGTGCTGGGCCACCAAGTGTCAGCGTGCGAATCAGTCAACGAAACATGATCGATATGGGCTTTAGGAACTGAAGACCCACTCGTGCACCCTTGATGACTGCACGACACAAAGCTTTACGCGTCGGCTGGGCCTGACAGCACCGACTGTTGATGACTGGAAACATGTTGCCTGGTCGGACGAGTCTCATTTCAAATTGTATCGACAACCTCATGAATCCATGGACTCTGCATGTCAGCAGGGGACTGTTCAAGCTGGTGAAGGCTCACTAATGGTGTGGGGCATGTGCAGTTGGAGTGATATGGGACCCTGATATGTCTGGATTAGATATGGGTCGTTCGCAAACTAATAGGTCCAAAGGAACGGTTCACCAAGATGAACGGAAGGAGCGAGGAACGAATTCTAAGGAACGACCTTTCATAGTTCACTTCAGTCGCGGCTTTCTACTTGTAATTCCCGGGATCGGGAAACGGTCGGTCTCGTTCCAGTCTCAGTCCCGTTCCCGTCTGTTTCGGTCTCGGTCTCCCTCGGCTGGACTCGTCCTTCCTCGCGTGGCCACTCGTCGCAGTTCCACTGCCGACTGCTCCTAGTTAGTTCACGCCCATTCTAAATCTGTTTCAAACCTTTTTTGAACTCTGGACTTTGGTTATTTTCGCATTCCATTCAGAGTCCACGACCGATAATTAAAATGTATTTTATAGTTACGTAAGTTACATATAAATGACGTGGTATGAAATACATATTTTCGGGTAACAAAAGGGAATATCAGCTAACTTCACTATGTTGATAAACAGCAGAAGACAAACTTATAAAAAGGCATTCTTTTTTTGTTATTACACATGCAAAGGAAGTCGGCACGCCACACACTAGTGGCCATTTTCCGTCTTTTTTTGATACAAGGTAAAACAGCATATTCATTATTATGGAGGGCACACCGACTTACAACCGAATGAAACCCACGTTCTGTAATAGTGTGTCTGATGTCATATTTTTTAAAGAGAATACTATAACTTCTACAATATTATTTCAGTGGTACAGGGTGGCGTACGAAAAATCGGCCCCGAGTGCTAGACTGCTCATTGTCGCCCACCAATCGTCATCTATTGTTTCGAAGTTATTGTTTGCATTAGCTTATTTGTTATTTCTTTACTGCCTAATTGGTTCAAATGGCTCTGAGCACTATGGGACTTAACTTCTGAGGTCATCAGTCCCCTAGAATTCAGAACTACTTAAACCTAACTAACCTAAGGACATCACACACATCCATGCCCGAGGCAGGATTCGAACCTGCGACCGTAGAACCGCTCGGCCACTGCCTAATTATTCCATGTTTATCTATTCTGCTCATAGTGGTCAACAAATCTTGCGTAATTGGCGAGCAGCCTGTACTCAGGGCCGGTTTTTCGTTCGCCACCTTATATTATTTCACTGCGATCAGCCACATAACGCTACAGTTGGCTAAACGAGAGGTTTTGCAGAATCACGAAAATTGCTTTTATAACTGTATGGGAATACTTTCATGAATAAAAACTCTGTACTCCAGAGGGGAACCAAGTGCCCCCTCTTGGCGCCTTCCATCTTCAGTCAACGATGCTACTAATTTTCAAATTTTCATAATAACCATATACCATCCATAAATGAATGGTGAACGAGTAAAACTTAACTGTTCCCAAAAAAGAGCGATCACGAATGAACTGATTCCCAAAGATGAACGAATTTACCCATCTCTGTTGTGAATACGACTCTGATAAGTGACACATACGTAACCATCCTGTCTGATCGCCTGCATCCATTCATGCCCATTGTGCATTCCGACGGACTTGGGCAATTCCAGCAAGAAAATGCGACACCCCAGACGTTCGGAATTGCTACAGAGCGGCTTCTAAACAGCATGTAGAAGAACCTATTTGGATGTAAGTTCAATAGCGAGATGGATGGACTGGCGAGGGTAAGAGAAAGTTACAGTCCTATGAACCTATTGTTGATCATGCACATCGAAGAAGAACCGTGTGCTACTACGATATTCCAGGCAATTGTTCTACTAGAACAACAATTTTAACGTCATTTTATATGGTATGATCGCAGGTATTTTAGATTTTTTTGTGCTAATTGTACCCAGTATTCTTCATGCTATCACATTGTCATTCCCATATAGGATAAATGGTTTGCAACCCTGACTCTGTCTCTCACAGAGATGCGCTTCAGAAATATACCACATAGATAGCTGTCACATGTACCACATACATTTCAAAAACATTAGCCAAGGGGGACTCATCATCCTACCAGAAAATCGAAGGCTGTTAGAGACTTGAAATATAGTAGGAAGGTATCTGGTAACTGTCATAAGTTGGATGAAACTGCGGGAAACTGTACCAGAAAATCTAACTCTTAACCCTTTCGTTGCATGACAATACATATACCCTAATGATTTTGGGCATTATTTATCAAAATACATAAAGATTTGTTCTACAACATTACAAGCCACACATGACTGATCTAACTTGCAAGATAATGTGCACTTGTTGGTGATTGACTTACGCAGTTATTACGCAGGGAACTATAAGACATTTCGATGAGGCACGTCCGTTGCAGGTACCTGTAAGGTAACTTCATACATCTAAATCTACATCTACATCTGCGTGATTACTCTGCTATTCACAATAAAGTGCCTGGCAGAGGGTTCAATGAACCACCTTCAAGCTGTCTCTCTACCGTTCCACTTTCAAACGGCACACGGGAAAAACGAGCACTTAAATTTTTCTGTGCGAGCCCTGATTTCTCTTATTTTATCGTGATGATAATGTCTCCCTATATAGGTGGATGCCAACAGATTGTTTTCGCAATCGGAGGAGAAAACTGGTGATTGAAATTTCACGAGAAGATCCCGTGGCAACGAAAAACGCCTTTACCACTCCAAATCACGTATCATGTCAGTGGCACTATCTCCCCTATTTCGCAATAATAAAAAACGAGCCGCCCTTCTATGAACTTTTCCAATATCATCCGTCAGTCTCACCTGATACGGATCCCACACCGCACAGCAATATTCCAGAATAGGGCGGACAAGTGTGGTGTAAGCAGTCTCTTTAGTAGACTTGTTGCACCTTGTAAGTGTTTTGCCAATGAATCGCATTCTTTGGTTTCCTCTACTCACAATATTATCTATGTGATCGTTCCCATTTAGGTTATTTATAATTGTAATCCCCAAGTATTCAGTTGAATTTATAGCCTTCAGATTTGTGTGACTTACAGCGCAATCGAAATTTAGCTGATTTCTTTTAGTACTCATGTGAATAAGTTCACACTTTTCTTTATTCAGGGCCAATTGCCACTTTTCGCACCACACAGATATCTTATCTAAATTATTTTGCAAGTCGTTTTGATCATCTGATGACTTTACAAGACGGTAAATGACAGCATCCTCTGCAAACAATTTAAGACGGCTACTCAGATTGTCTCCTATGTCGTTAATAAAGATCAGGAACAATAGAGGACCTATAACACTTCCTTAGGGTACGCTGGATATTACTTCTGTTTTACTCGATGACTTTCCGTCTACTACTACGAACTGTGACCTTTCTGACGAATCCAGTCGCACAACTGAGGCGATACTCCGTAGGCACGCAGTTTGGTTAGAGGACGTTTGTGAGGAACGGTGTCGAAAACCTTCTTGAAATCTAAAAATATGGAATCAATTTGACATCCCCTGTCGTTAGCACTTATTACTTCATGAGTATAAAGAGCTAGTTGTGTTTCACAAGGACGATATTTTCTGAAACCGTGCTGACTATGTGTCAATAAATCGTTTTCTTCGAGGTACTTTATAATGTTCGAATATAGTATATGTTCCAAAACCCTACTGCAAATCTACGTTAGTGATACAGGCCTGTAATTCAGCGGATTACTCCTACTTCCCGTTTTGGGTATTGGTGTGACTTGAACAATTTTAGAGTCTTTATGTACGGATCTTTCTGTGAGCGAGTGGTTGTATAGCCTATAATTGCTAAATATGGAGCTATTTTATCAGCCTACTCTGAGAGGAACCTGACTGTTATACAATTTGGACCGGAGGCCTTGCCTTTATTGAGTGATTTAAGCTGCTTCGTTACTCCGAGGATATCTATTTCTATGTTTCTCATCTTGGCAGTTGTTCTTGATTGGAATTCAGGAATATTTACTTCGTCTTCTTTGGTGAAGGAGTTTCGGAAAACCGTGTTTAATAACACTGCTTTAGTGGCACTGTCATCAGTTACTTCACCATTGTTACCGCGCAGTGAAGGTATTGATTGCGTCTTGCCACTGGTGTGCTTTATGTATGACCAGAATCTCTTGGGTTTTCTGCCAGATTTCGAGACAGAATTTCGTTGTGGAAATTATTAAAAGCATCTCGCATTGAAGTACGTGCCATATTTCAAAAGGCTCTGTGCACTATGGGACTCAACTGCTGTGGTCATTAGTCCCCTAGAACTTAGAACTACTTAAACCTAACTAACCTAAGGACATTACACACATCTATGCCCGAGGCAGGATTCGAACCTGCGACCGTAGCAGTCGCACGGTTCCGGACTGTGCGCCTAGAACCGCGAGACCACCGCGGCCGGCGCCATATTTTGAACTTCTGTAAAACTTTGCCAATCTTGGGGATTTTGCGTTCTTTTAAATTTGGTATGCTTTGTGTCGTTGCTTTTGCAACAACAATCTGACCCGTTTTGTGTACCATGGGGGATCAGTACCATCACTTATTAATTTATGTGGTATATACCTCCCAATTGCTACCGATACTATCTCTCTGAAAACATTCCACAACTTTTCTACACTTACGCGATCAGATCGGAAGGAGTGAAGACTGTATCTTAAAAAGGCGTTAAGAACATTTTTATCAGATTTTTTAAAATAGATATACTTTGCGTTTCGTTTTGATAGTTGTAGGTGTTACGGTATTCAGCCTAGCAGCAACTGCCTTGTGGTCGCTAATCCCTGTATTCGTCACAATATTCACTATTTGTCCAGGACTATTTGTTGCTAAAAGGTCAAGTATGCTTTCGCAACCATTTACGCTTCGAGTGGGCTCATGAACTAATTGTTCAAAATAATTTTCTGAGAAAGCATTCAGTACAATTTCGGATGACGTTTTATGCCTGCCGCCGGCTTTAAACGTATAATTTTTCCAGCATATCGAGGGTAGATTAAAGTCACCACCGACTCTAATTGTATGAGCGGGGTACTTATTTGAAATGAGACTCAAGTTTTCCTTGAACTGTTCAGCAGCTATATCTTCTGAGTCGGGGGGTCAGTAAAACCATCCAATTAATAGTTTAGTCCGATTATCTGCTTCGGTTTCGATACAAGGCAAACTACTTCTGACAAAAGTAAATACTCCACCACCAACTGTATTTAATGCATCCTTTCTGAACACTGTTAGATCGGTTGAAAAAATTTCGGCTGAACTTATTTCCGGCTTTAGCAACTCTGTATCTACAACTATTTGAGCTTCAGTTCTTTCTATTAGGGCTTGGAGCTCTGGTTCTTTCCCAACACAGCTACGACAATTTACAACTATCATACCAATCGTTTATACAACTACCTTACTCTGTTTTACCAGCCCACTTTTAGACGGACGTCCCTTCTATGGTTCCCTGAGACCCTCTAACGTAAAAACCGCCCAGTCCTTTCCACACAGCCCCCGCTACCCGTGTAGCTGCCTCCTATTAAGCGGAACCCGGAAACCCACCACCCGATGGCGCAAGTCAAGGAATTTACATCCTACACGGTCACAGAATCGCCTGAGCCTCTGATTCAGACCCTACACTCGGCTCTGCACCAAAGGAAAATAGTCGGTTCAATCGACGATGCTGCAGATTTTGAGCTCCGCCTTAATCTCGGAAGCAAGACTGGCAGTCTTTACCATTTCCGCTAACCGCCCGAAACCATACAGAATCTGCTCCGATCCAAAGCGACACACGTCATTGGTACCGACATGAGCCACCACCTGCAGTTGGCTGCACCCTGTACTCCTCATGGCATCCGGAAGCAACCTTTCCACATCTGGAATGACTCCCCCTGGAATGCACACAGAATGCACACTGGCTTCTTTACCCTCCTTGGCTGCCATGTTCCTAAGGGGCCCCATTATGCACCTGACGTTGGAGCTCCCAACTACTAGCAAACCTACCCTCTGTGAATGCCCAGGCCTTGTGGGGCGAGAAGCTTCCTCTTGAACAGGGTGGACAACTGCATCCGGCTCAGAGACATCGCCAGCCACAGATAACGCCCAAAACCTGTTCGTCAAACGAACCGGGGAGGCCCTATGATCGGCCCCTCAGAAAGTTTTTCGCTGCCTGCCAGACTTTGGAATGATCTCCCACTCGACCACAGGTGAGGGGTCTACCTCAGTGCAGGCAGTACCCAGCATGGCCACAGCAGCGGACCGACCGGAGGACACGCAAGGACGTGGTCGATGTCCCTCACATCCCCATGTTGGATCCCCCACAGAGATGTCCCTTGGCAGCAGTCTCAAGCTGTGTGACGGAAGCCAAAGCAGCCTGGAGCTGTGAGTGAAGGGTCGCCAACTCAGCTCGCATTTGTACACAATACTCACAGTTCCTATCCATTACTGCAGTCGCTCCTGTTTGAAGCTCGTAAAAATATGTAACAAACGAACGGTGTACTCACCTTATTAGTAGCAGGAACTAGCGGTGCTGCTCTCGCTGACGGGTAACCGACACTGAGATGTTCTAACCAAACAAACAAAAGCCTGTACGATACGAGGGTCGAGACAAGCGTCGATAACAATGGCGGTACTGTACACTACACTGTTATTGACATAAAAGTTTGTGCCTAGTAAGCACTCAAACACTCAAGAAATTACAAAAATAAACTCTACCATGATAACTGAAAATGAGTCGCTCCTGTTTGAAGCTCGTGAAAATAGGTAGGAAGCGAGTGGTGTACTCGCCTTATTAGTAGCAGGAACTAGCAGTGCTGCTCTCGCTAACAGTCTAATCGACACTCATAAAAGTATCATTATCCTGCTATGTGGTTTACACGTGACAAACATGTTTGTAGACTTGAGTTTGTAGATTGGAGTGGGAGAAGGATAGCTATCAATAGCTGATGGAATGTGCTCTGCTTTAGACAGTTGTATACCCCCCATGAACTATGGACATTGCCACTGGTGGGGAGGCTTGCGTGCCTCAGCGATACAGATAGCTGTACCGTAATTGCGACCACAACGGAGGGTATCTGATGAGAGGGGCAGCAGCCTTTTCAGCAGTTGCAGGGGCAACAGTCTGGATGATTGACTGATCTGGCCTAGTAACACTAACCAAAATGGCCTTACTGTGCTGGGACTGCGAACGGCTGAAAGCATGGGGAAACTATAGCCATAATTTTTCCCGAGGACATGCAGCTTTACTGTGTGGTTAAATGATGATGGTTCTCTTGGGTAAAATATTTCAGAGGTAAAATAGTCCCCCCATTAGGATCTCCAGGCGGGTTATACTCAGGAGGACGTCGTTATCAGGAGAAAGAAAACTGGCATTCTACAGATCAGAGTGTGGAATATCAGCTCCCTTAATCGGGTAGGTAGGTTGGAAAATTTAAAAAGCAAAATGGATAGGTTAAAGTTAGATCTAGTGGGAATTAGTTAAGTTCGGTGGCAGGAGGAACAAGACTTCTGGTCAGGTGAATACTAGGTTATAAATACAAAATCAAATAGGGGTAATGCAGGAGTAGGTTTAATAATGAATAAAAAATAGGAGCGTGGGTCAGCTACTACAGACAGCATAGTGAACGCATTATTGTAGCCAAGATAGACACAAAGCCCATGCGTACCACAGAAGTACAAGTTTATGTTCCAACTAGCTCCACAAACGACGAAGAGATTGAAGAAATGAATGATGGGATAAAAGAAATTATTCAGATAGTGAAGAGAGACGAAAATTTAATAGTCATGGGGGACTGGGATTCGATAGTAGGAAAAGGAAGTGAAGGAAAAGTAGTAAGTAAATATGGCCTGTGCGTAAGGAATGAAAGAGGAAGCCGCCAGGTAGAATTTTCTTTAGAGCATAACTTAATCATAGCTAACACTTGGTTTAAGAATCACGAAAGAGGGTTGCATACGTGGAAGAGGCCTGGAGACACTGGAAGGTTTCAGATAGGTTATATAATGGTAACACAGAGATTTAGCAACCAGGTTTTAAATTGTAAGACATTTCCAGGGGCAGATGCGGACTCTGACCACAATCTATTGGTTATCAACTGTAGATTAAAACTGAAGAAACTCAAAAAGGTGAGAATTTAAGGAGATGGGACCTGGATAAACAGAGGTAACAGAGGAGATACTGAATTTAACTGATGAAAGGAGAAAATACAATAATGCATTAAATGAAGTAGGCAAGAAGGAATACAAACGTCTCAAAAATGAGATAGACAGGAAGTGCAAAATGGCTAAGCAAGGATGGCTAGAGGACAAATTTAAGGATACAGAGGCATATACCACTAGGGGTAAGAGAGATGCCACCTACAGGAAAATTAAAGAGACCTTTGGAGAAAAGAGAACCACTTGTATGAATATCAAGAGCTCAGATGGAAAACCAGTTCCAAAGAAAGAACGGAAAGCAGAAAGGGGAAAGGAATATGTGCAGGGTCTATACAAGGGCGATGTACTTAAGGGTGATATTATGGAAATGGTAGAGGACGTAGATGAAGATGAAATGGGGGATATGATACTGCGTGAAGAGTTTGACAGAGCACTGAAAGACCCGAGTCGGAACAAGGCGCCGGGAGAAGACATCATTCCATTAGAATTACTGATAACCTTGGGAGAGCCGGCCCTGACAAAACTCTACCACCTGGTGAGCAAGATGTATGAGACAGGCGAAACACCCTCAGACTTCAAGAAGAATATAATAATTCCAGATCCAAAGAAAGCAGGTGTTGATAGGTGTGAAAATTACCGAACTATCAGTTTAATAAGTCACGGCTGCAAAATACTAACACGAATTGTATACAGACGAATGGAGAAACTGGTAAAAGCCGACCTTGGGGAGGATCAGTTTGATTTCCGTAGAAATGCTGGAACACGTGAGGCAATACTTATCTTAGAAGATAGTTAAGGAAAGGCAAACTTACGTTTCTAGCAATTGTAGACTTAAAGATGGCTTTTGACAGTGTTACTGGAATACTCTCCTTCAAATTCTGAAGGGAGCGAAAGGCTATTTACAATTTCTACAGAAACCAGATGGCAGTTATAAGAGTCGAGGGGCACGAAAGGGAAGCAGTGATTCAAGAGGGAATTATTCAAACTGTATATTGAGCAAGCAGTAAAGGAAACAAAAGAAAAAATCGGAGTTGGAATTAAAATCCATGGAGAAGAAGTAAAAACTTTGTGGTTTGCCGATGACAATGTAATTCTGTCAGAGACTGCAAAGGACCTGGATGACCAGTTGAACGGAATGGACAGTGTCTTGATAGGAAGATATAAGATGTACATCAACAAAAACATAACGAGGATAATGGCATGTAGTCGAATTAAATCAGCTGATGCTGAGGGAATTAGATTAGGGAATGAGATGGTTAAAGTAGTAGATGAGTTTTGCTGTTTGGGAAGCAAAAGAACTGATGATGTTCGAAGTAGAGATAATGTAAAATGTAGCCTGGCAATGGCAAGGAAAGCGTTTCTGAAGAAGAGGAATTTATTCAAATGCTTTAAATAGCTCTGAGCACTATGGCACTTAACATCTAAGGTTATCAGTCCCCTAGAACGTAGAACTACTTAAACCTAACTAACCCAAGGACATCACACACATCCATGCCCGAGGCAGGATTCGAACCTGCGACCTTAGCGGTCGCGCGGTTCCAAACTGAAGCACCTAGAACCGCTCGGCCACTGCGGCCGGCAGAAATTTGTTAACATCGAGTATGGATTTAAGTGTCAGGAAGTCGTCTCTGAAAGGATTTGCACGGTGTGTAGCCACGTATGGAAGTGAAACACGGACGATAACTAGTTTAGACAAGAAGAGAATAGAAGCTTTCGAAATGTGGTGCTACAGAAGAATGTTGAAGATTAGATGGGTAGATCACGTAACTAATGAGGAGATACTGAATAGAATTTGGGAGAAGAGGAATTTGTGGCACAACTTGATCAGAAGAAGGGATCGGTTGGTAGCACATGTTCTGAGGCAACAAGTGATCACCAATTTAGTATTGGAGAGCAGCGTGGAGGGTAAAAACCAGAGAGGGACACCAAGAGATGTGCACACTAAGCAGATTCAGAAGTGGGTAGTTTGCAGTAGTTACTTGGAGATGAAGAAGCTTGTGCAGTATAGAGTAGCATGGAGGGCTGCATCAAACCAATGTCTGGACTGAAGACCACAACAACAACAACAACAACAACATGGCCACTATTGTAGGGTAATGATGTAGGACAGTGTAACTACGAATAGCATGCTTTCTCAGAGCAAAGTCTGTAAACGATTCTGAGTGTCCTGTTAGAGGCCGGCCGCGGTGGTCTCGCGGTTCTAGATGCGCAGTCCGGAACCGCGCGACTGCTACGGTCGCAGCTTCGAATCCTGCCTCGGGCATGGATGTGTGTGATGTCCTTAGGTTAGTTAGGTTTAAGTAGTTCTAAGTTCTAGGGGACTAATGACCATATCAGTTGAGTCCCATACTGCTCAGAGCCATTTGAACCATTTTTTTGTCCTGTTAGAGTGTTATGAATGAGATGTTTCAGAGTGCCCCATACTCTTTCCATGCGCTGCCCAAAAGCATTTGGCTGTTGTAGATCACACCCAAAGGTTTATTTCAGCCTCATGTAAGATTTTCCCGTTTAAGGTTCAGTTCTAATTGCGTGTATGATAACTGTTCTCGCGTCTATAATGTGACTACGTGTTCGAGAGACAGAAGACGTCTCCGTCAGTGGGATGACTTTGCTTACTGACATCATGCTTTTTTACTTGGTCAGGTGTTTCCGAGACTCATATACGAGAACTAATATCGTTTTTCCTCCACGGAATTCCATTTAAGCTCCCGGATCATATCTCTCACTCTTGCATATGGGGTCGTATTATAGCCATTATCATACGGTTTATCCTTGCCTTTCTGCAATTCCTTACACGTTTCCTACGCTTATACTTCCTTCTACACAAGAGCATTGTCACCGAACAATCTTTTGCTGCTATTGCTCCCATATGATAAATCGTTTATGTATACTGAGCTGTGAGACATTCGTCATCCACCTATCGCTGGACTAAAGATGTGAAATGTTTGGATATGATGGTTTTAGAATGCCTCAAAGACGCGCCATACGCTCACAACAAAGAACATTTGCATTTAGGTGTTCCAGATCACGCCATTAGATTTTTCAAGCTTCATGTAATATTTATTTAGCGAGATTATGTTTCTCGTACATGTATGACAAGGGGATTTACTAGGCATATTAATAGTGGGTAGGATTGCAAACGTCAAAGCATTTCAGACAATCGTTTCAATGTAATGCTTGTGCACTATAAATAGCGTTAGTCAAAGGTGTATTGTTGGAAAAAGCTCCCACAACAATTACATCGTGTTCCTATCATCATGAGAGCGCTATCCTGTTCTGCGTCTGTGTTGTGACCTGACTTTCACCTAGGCGTCACAGTTTATAGGTGGATTTACAAAGGACCATGACTAAAGGAACGTACTGCTAAGTTTATATCTGCAATCCACGGCGCTGCTAGCTATTATTAGCACTGAGAACCAGTTTTTGTAATGCTTCCTGTGTCATATGCTTTAAAAAATGGTTCAAATGGCTCTGAGCACTATGGGACTTAACTTCTGAGGTCACCAGTCCCCTAGAACTTAGAACTACTTAAACCTAACTAACCTAAGGACATCACACACATCCATGCCCGAGGCAGGATTTGAACCTGCGACCGTAGCGGTCGCGCTGTTCCAGACTGTAGAGCCTAGAACCGCTCGGCCACTCCCGCCGGATCATATGCTTCTGCATGATGTGGACTGTATAATTGTGTTCTCTGTGTAATTGCGTCACAGTTTATAGGTGGATTTACAAAGGACCATGACAAAAGGAACGTACTGCTAAGTTTATGTCTGCAATCCACGGCGCTGCTAGCTATTATTAGCACTGAGAACCAGTTTTTGTAATGCTTCCTGTGTCATATTACATTGTCCATCTATATGCTGGGAAGCAGTATAGCACGTTTTTAAAAACTGGTGGAATAACTGCATTTAACAACAATTCATTTGGTATAGTGGTTAACTTACATGAAGAATACGCAGAAATCGATTTCACAGACTCCAACACTATTTATGACTCTATAGTCACCTTACTAAATGTATGAAGTGTCTGACTAAAGAAGGAATGGCATTAGAGTACAACTTATAACTACACTGTTTGCCTGTACACGAGCAAAGATTAAGAGAGTAGTAAGATAGGTCGTGCGATAGCGTTCTCGCTTCCCGCGCCCGGGCTCCCTGGTTCGATTTCCGGCGGGGTCAGGGATTTTCTCTGCCTCGTGATGACTGGGTGTTGTATGATGTCCTTAGGTTAGTTAGGTTTAAGTAGTTCTAAGTTCTAGGGGACTGATGACCACAGATGTTAAGTCCCATAGTGCTCAGAGCCATTTGAACCATTTGAATGACGGCTGCCGTGTCTCACGCACTAGAGGAGGGAGAGTAGCCAACAGCGTCACCCAAGCTATCGCACATACATGACAAAACAGTTTCGGCTGTTGAGGACTTTGCAGCGATTGCTGAGCACGACGTATCGATCATCTCACGCTATGATTTCTTAGATAAATAAACGGTCCTGTCCTCGTCTATCCTACAACATACTGTACGATGGTTTTAGGTCTCATGCCTTCTCCTAGGACAGTCGACGTCTAACATCGTTGTGTCTGTGCACTTTGGGTAAAAACATATCAAACACCAAGTAACGCAACTTAAGCGGTGGCAAAACTGTTGTATGCCTCTGTACGAGTCGTGATATCTCCTATTTTCAAGATTCTTATGTGAGATGTGATTCGTTCTGATGCCTGTGGAAAGTTTGCAGCTACAGTGCGTGGAACTTGTGTGCTGAATGTTGGTCAGGCACTGGAAATAGATTCCCTAGAATGGAATGTTAATGGTGTTGCAAACCGGACGAGTAGTGTATGATGTCTGGGCACCTTGGGAGAGGGCGCCTACAGAAGAAGGGGATGGAAGACTTAGATTTCTTGGACACATTAACAGGTCATTAAACAACCGGCAGCCGTATTCGGTAAAATGTGTGTGGCACTCTCGGTTTCCCAGTTGTTGTTGTTGTTTTGTATCTGTAGCAGAAAGTTCAAATGTTTGTAAAATCTTACGAGACTTAACTGCTAAGGTCATCAGTCCCTAAGCTTACACACTACTTCACCTAAATTGTCCTAAGGACAAACACACACACCCATGCCCGAGGGAGGACTCGAACCTCCGCCGGGACCAGCCGCACAGTCCACGACTGCAGCGCCGTAGAGCGCTTGGCTAATCCCGCGCGGCGTATGTGTAGCAGAAACAGGAATGTGGTGGTATTGAATCTGTAGCAGAAATGGGAATGCTGCACAAATCAGAAACTGCCCTTCGATTATGGTGTCAGCGTTTGTTGGAACTTATAGTCGGTGTTAAAATAAATTTCAAATGGAAACGGGATTAAAACTACCTTAAATGAAAATTTCATAATTTCTATATGTTATTTGTCGATTTCACTATAAAACTGAGTCCGCAGCTCGTGGTCGTGCGGTAGCGTTCTCGCTTACCGCGCACGGGTTCCCAGGTTCGATTCCCGGCGGAGTCAGGGATTTTCTCTGCCTCGTGATGACTGAGTGTTGTGTGATGTCCTTAGGTTAGTTAGGTTTAAGTAGTTCTAAGTTCTAGGGGACTGATGATCATAGTTGTTAAGTCACATAGTGGTCAGAGCCAGAGCCATATAAAACTGACATGAAAAGTCTATGATTTGTTGTATGTATGTCTCCTATGGAGACGCCTAATGTTAAGAATTACGTGTCGTTTGCTGAGGGGGTAATTACATTTGATTCGTCAATGTGTATGTCCAGAAGTGGGGGAGCGGGGAGGGGGGTTAGGTTTGAGATGGAAATTCCTCGATCTCCGTGGCAGATTGTTTAATTTGTAGCATAAGCAACGATTTCAACTAAATATTCTCGCTGTTTCCACGGAAAACTGACGTGAAACTTTGATATCTCTCTCTCTCTCTCTCTCTCTCTCTCTCTCTCTCTCTCTCTCTCTCTCTCACACACACACACACACACACACACACACACACACACGTAGTGTAGCCCTACAGACAAGTTACTTCTCTTTGTCCCAGCAACTCGAATTCTGACTTAATGGAGCTGCACTAGTGTGTACTGGTCAGTCATTTAAAGTGCGTCGACTGTGAAAGGACATACGACCTATGTCGGGCGAAAGGCGAGAGATGTCACCTTGCATTCCTCACTGTATGACATGGAGCCTATTACTGCAGACTCGTACTTCAGGGGTGAAAGCGCCAGAAGCACGGGACCAGGCGGTGCACTGGAGCTTCTGTCAGTTGCATAAAGGACATGCACGGTGAGGTATGGAGCAGCGAACTCTGTTCCTCGGTGGCAAGGTGTGTGGTTGACGAAGCAGTGAGCCTAGCCCGGCCTGCGCTCTGCGGCGTCGCGCCGCCGTTGCAGTCCGGCGGAGGATTTGCGGCTGGATGAAAACAGGTGAGGCCGTAGCGGCACATTTGGCCCCTTACACGCGTGCGATTTCCGGCAGCGCTGCTGAGTAGCGCGGCAGCAGCGGTCAGCGTTCCATAGTGCAAATGGATGGGACAATTTACACACGTGGTGATTCCTACGCCAGCGCCAGGGGCAACCGCGCGACCATCTGTGCACGAGCGGATGCCCGCTGCTGGCAGCGACGTTTTCACGCATGGTACCTTTCACACATGGCGTTTCATTAGCGTATCAGTCGTTCTCACTGCACCATGCGTCCTGCTTTTTGGGATTGAAGATGTAGCGAATACAGCAACAGGATTGTAAAACGCAGAGCATGGGAAGAATTGTGTCAACTGTTTATTCCAGGATTTGCAAATGAAACAACAGATTTCAAAAACCAAAATGCACGTCAGATGGTTCAAATGGCTCTGAGCACTATGGGACTTAACATCTGAGGTCTTCAGTCCCCAAGAACTAGGATTCGAACCTGCGACCGTAGCAGTCACGAGGTTCCGGGCTGAAGGGCCTAGAACCGCTCGGCCACCTCGGCCGGCCAAAAAGGCACGTATTTAGAGTTATGTGTACAATATGTTACAGCATTATGTAAAAATATTAGAAGTCCCTAGATCAAATTTTGTGCACCTTCTTCGGTTGCAAAGAATTTAACAAATTTATCTCTGATGATTCTCACTCACTCACTCACTCACTCACTCATTGGTTATACCGGACTCGAGAGTCCATTACCGCACCAACGCATTTTCGCCATCTGTCCGTGTCTTGGTCTACGCCTCGGTCTCCCCACAGGACGTTTTCC
Organism: Schistocerca gregaria; assembly: GCF_023897955.1. Classification (NCBI taxonomy): domain Eukaryota; kingdom Metazoa; phylum Arthropoda; class Insecta; order Orthoptera; family Acrididae; genus Schistocerca; species Schistocerca gregaria. The sequence goes on along the minus strand of NC_064931.1, from coordinate 484,542,979 downwards.
CTCTAAGTGCCCTACCAGTACTCTGCGCGATGCCCTGCCCTCATCTATTCGAGATACGTGACCCACCCATCGCAGCTTACGTGATTTAATAATACTGATTATGTCAGGGCTTGAATAGAGTTCGTGAACCTCTTCGCTATGCAGTTTTCGTCACTCTCCGCTAATGTCATCCCTTTTTGCTCTGAAAATTTTCCTCAAAATTTTGTTTCCAAATACTCGAAACGGCTTTTCATTTTGCACAGTGAGAGACCAAGTCTCACAGACATACAGCATAACTGGTAGAATAATAGTTTTTAATATTCTTATCTTTAAATTCCTAGACAATATCTGTGATGAAAGTAATCTATTCCGTGAGAAGCAGCACGCATTTCCCGCCCGTAATCTCTTCTTCACTCCGGATTCAATCTCATTTCTCGAAGTGATGTCCACGCCTAAATACTTAAATGTGTTCACTTTTTCAAACTGCATGTCTCCAACTCTTAACATTTCCTGACCTACTGCTGTTGGCATTCTAGTAGCAACCAGGTATTTAGTTTTGTCTTCACTTATCCTTAGACCTACATCTTCACTAGCCTTGATTAACGCATTCGCATTTGCGATAACAGCAGCTGATTTGTTCCTTGTTCTCGGCATTAGGGCTTCCTCGACTCCATGTAGTCCAACGATGTTCAGTGTGTCTTCGAATGTATACATCTCTAAGACAAACGAAATTATGTAATATGCAGCATGCTTTTATTATATCTGAGACCAGATCAACTGAAACGTTGAGTGGACGATGGAATATTCTCCATTTGTTGCTCAGTAGTCCAAATGTACTCTCTATGAAACGTCTCGCTCGTGATAATTATATATCGTTTTGATGACTGGCAAATTATTTGTCTTATTCGCATCACAAACTGCTAATATCACATCTGAGAAAAAATGTTTGTAATTAAAGTAAGATGAGCCACTATGTCGCGGCTTAATCAAACGCATGTGTCTACCATCTGTTGCCCCTATACTGTTTTCTAAATCTGCCTTTTGTCTTGAAACCTTCTGCAATATTCAATCAGTCCTCTTCAGTAAGCATCGGAAATGTAGATTCTTTCAGAACATTCCAAATATTTTGACAAGTATCCTTTACTGTGCTTGAGATGGTAGAAACACCACATTTATATGTGTAATGCAGATCTGTGAATGTATTTCCGATGCAAGATATCTGAAATCAGAAAAGAAATGTCATCACTTCAGCAACACAGTTGCAAAAGAGGTGTAAAAATGTAACAGATTCGTACACTCGAGAGCTGCAAAAATAGAAAAATGTGAAGAGTGGTTCAGAGGCAGATGCCAGGAAGCAGTACATTTTATTCAAGCAAATTTCGTTTTTGGCGCTTGTATGTGAAACTGAACCTCCTGTTGAGAAAGAAACAGACAAGATGACAAATGAAGAGTCAAGCACTTATCAAGAACCATCTCCTACTGTCTCAGGCTCTAGCGTTCCCGAAAGGAGACTTTCAGAAGAGCAGAAATTGTTTAGGATACTTGCAGCAAGTGTTCAAAAGACATCAAAATTAATGGAGGAAGATAATGATAGATTATTTCTCTTGTCATTGCTACCTCATTTAAAGGCCATACCTGAAGAAAAGCGGTTTAATGCGAATTTCGAACTTATGAGTGCGCTTTAGAAATACATTGCAGGCGATACTGCTCATGGAAACGTGGCTGTATCAGGGAAATGTAAGTGGAACGCACTTTGTGGAAGATGGCTCATCTGCTTCCATGGCCACTTATGAGAAACAGCTGGCTCAGTCAGCAGAAAGGACATCGCTGGAATCACCATACTAGTTTTCTGATACATCAGTGCACGAAGATTTGTTTTAGGATGTCAACACATATTGTAATTTTCTTATGGAACACAAACTGCTAAATTAAAATAATTTTACATCAACTATTTGTACTTACTTTAATATGATGGCCAACCTTTCCTCTGCAGAAACATTGTTTCACATTCAAGTGTTCTGGTGTGAAATGTGTGTTTTCAGCAAATGTAATAGTTCCTCAAAGGTCGCTACTGACATCCTGAAGTAGTTGAAGAACTTGGCACTGTCTTCACGTAACTCACTACGTACAGTAGAGATGTGTCCGTATATTGTACGAGTGGTGCACATTGGGTGTTGCCAGTATTTACGTTTACGACTTTGGCGCCTGAATTTTCTTTTGATCAACAAAGCCAGAGCCAATACTTCTCCATTTGAGTCCGTACCATCGACTGAGCGGCGCGAACAGCGCCGATTACGCGCAGCAGCAGTGCTGCTAAGCAGAGGAAAAAAAAAAAAAAAAAAAAAGAAGAACCTGCGGGGACAGACGCAGCGCTGCTGAAAATCGCCCGTGTGTAAGAGGCCAATGTGCGCACTGCAGCATTCGGCGACAGGGCTTGTCAACAGTTTGAAGTCAGCCTTGTATATTACACAGCGATGCAAGTTCTCTGGCGGTGGGCTAGCGGCAGCCCAGCGACACCTGGTTCGTCAGCCGACTGACGGCGGTACAGCGATGCAAAACTTCATGATGCGCTTGGGGGATACCCTCCCCTATGTGATGTTTGTTTTAATAAAGAAGCAAGGGGATACTTCTCCTGTTCCTACTAAACATGACAGTGGCAATTACAAAGGTTGGAAACTTGTAAGTTCTGTGGGACTAAACTGCTGAGGTCATCGGTTCCTAGGCTTACACATTACTTCATCTAACTTAAATGAACTTACGCTAAGGACAACACACACACCCATGCCCTTAACTTAAACTTACGCTAAGGACAACACACACACCCATGCCCGAGGGAGGGATCGAACCTCCGACAGGCGGAGCCACGCGAACCGTTGCAAGGCGCCTGAGACCGCACGACTACCCCGCGAGGCTATAAAAGTTCCATCAGTGAGGTAATCATTTTTGAAGTTAGGACGAGCCGGCCGCGGTGGTCTAACGGTTCAGGCGCTCAGTCGGGAACCGCGGGACTGCTACGGTCGCAGGTTCGAATCCTGCCTCAGGCATGGATGTGTGTGATGTCCTTAGGTTAGTTAGGTTTAAGTAGTTCTAAGTTCTAGGGGACTGATGACCACAGATGTTGAGTCCCATAGTGCTCAGAGCCATTTGAACCATTTTGAAGTTAGGACGAGTGCCTTATAGTTTGACAGTCAGCAGGCTTTCCATCATTTTAAACTGGAGGTAAGAGGATTTTCTCAACATTTTGAACTTCGGTAGTTGCTGTGATGGAGAGAATTGTTTAAACTGTAATGTCGGGAAGGTGGAGGGTGGAGAGGGGGGGAGAAGAGAACTTTACTTCCTCCAGTGTTTGTTTAGATAAAAATTTTGATAGGCAATCAAAAATCAGAGTTTGAAGAAGCATTTGTAGTGACCATACACCTCTGCGTGAATAGTAGCTTGGGAAAACGTGTCAAGTAGGGCATCCTTTGGCCAGCAGACAGGGCTTGACATGCACAAACATAATTTGTCTCTAACGGCACAGAACCAGGGCCACTATTCCAGAACACGGATTCTGCCAACATATAGCCTGTCCCAGTATGCCTTGGATGCCATGTTCTATCTTGTATTCCAGGTCAGCCATCTCTGATTCTGACATCATAGTAGAGGTGCGCTAGTATCTCAAGACTGAGCCAGTATGGCACAATTCCACGCTGTTATTGATAGGCAACAGGTCAGATCTGGATTGTGACATCATAGTTAGAGTGTCCTCCTATTCCAGCTCTGGAGCAGTATAGCAGGATTCTACACTGTTACGAATAACTCAACAAGTCTGAGCTGTATTTTGACGTTATATAGCTAGTGGCAGTATTCCAACTTTGGAGCAGTATACCAGAGTCCTACCCTGTTATAAACAGCCCAACACTTCTGAGCTGGATTGTGATGTCATAGAGCCACGGCCAGTATTCCATCTCAGCCAGCATGACAATGTACAGGGTGACAGTTATTAAACTATATAAAAAACGCAAATTAGTAATAAACTACGGCGTGCAAATACTTTATTCAACATTTAAACGTTGCTACAGATATTCATATTTACGTTACGACATGTTCGATATGCCTGCCAACATTGGCGATGACATGACAGACGAACAGCGAAATTCTGCATGATCCGCTTAAATATCAGAACATCGATGCTGTCGATGACGTCTTGAATGGCTGTTCTGAACTCAGCGATGGTTTTGGGGTTATTACTGTACATCTTGTATTTAATATAGCCCTACAAAAAGGAGTCGCATGTGTTCAGGTCCGGAGAAAATGGCGGCCCATGCCAGTGGCCTCTGGGTACCCCAGAGCCCCCAGAGCCAGAATGCGGTCCCCAAAGTGCTCTTCCAGCACATCAGACACTCACTTGCTTCGATGGGGTCCAGCTTCGGCTTGCATCAACCACATTTTGTCGAAATCAGGGTTACTTTGGATAATGGGGATGAAACCGTCTTCTAAAACCTTCGTGTACGGTTCGGTAGTCACTGTGGCATCAAGGAATATCGCACCGATTATTCCGCGACTGGACATTGCACACCACAGAGTCACCCACTGAGGATGCAGAGACTTCTCGATCGCGAAATGCGGATTCTCAGTCCCCCAAATGCGCCAATTTCGCTTATTGACAAACCCGTCCAAATAAAAATGTGTTTCGTCGCTAAACCAAATCACGTGCAGTTTGAACGTCCTAACACAGTCCCCCAAATGCGCCAATTTCGCTTATTGACAAACACGTCCAAATGAAAGTGTGTGTCGTCGCTAAACCAAATCGCGTGCAGTTTGAACGTCCTAACACAGATCGCTTAGAAGTTGTGACTTTTTTTCGTATAGTTCAATAATTGTCACCCTGTATTACCTTACATTTTTATATTTTCTGCCAATTTATACTTAGAACAAAAATCTTGCTTTCATAGGAAACACACTAGGGCAATTGGTCTATTTTTAGATATCCTGCCATTTTGAATTTCCCCTTAAATTTGAATTTTCCTCCAAAATTTGAACTTCCCGCTATTTTATACGTAGGGAATTGGCCTTTGTCAGAGGGAGCAGGGTTGGGTGTGGAGAAATCCTATAATTCATAATTATATGGGCACACCAGAAAATCACGGCAGAACTGTCCTAGATTATCTACTGCCGTGTCACTCTCGTAACGAAAAATACAATATGAAGGTGAAGTAAATTTCGAAACCGTCCATAAAACAAAGTATTATGCTGTGTTGACAGAATCATGGGTATGAGTATTTTGGAAAAACCCTGTTATGTCTCCATAATTATATAAAATAAATTACATTGGTAAAGCAACGTTGACAGAGAAAGAAAAAATGTGGTGATGTATCCATTGAATGAAGGTGGCAAGAAGCGCTTATGATTTAGCACTATTAATCCTGAATGACTTGTGTAGGTGGTAAACGGAAGAACATGAACACTGTAACAACTGTTCAGAGTTTAAAGGCAAAGTTAAATACAAGTTCTTGTGGAGCGTTTTGCTGTAGCCACGGGAAAATCATCTGGCGTCCTTGGCTGAACTGGACTTCACATATCGCAAACTACAGAAATGCAACAGATTGAAACGTGCCTTTCCTCCGTTTGTTGGAGCTTCCATGACATCGTGCGAAGTCACATTAGTGACCGTGACATGAATTCAAGTACTATTGGCGTGATGCACAAAGCGCGAACCAAATTATGTGACGTACTCCTTTATTGACGGACGGATTAATTGTCTGTTCAGCTTTTGATATTCCCGGCTGTGGACGGCAGTATTTTATTTTGCTAGAAGCTCGCCTAGATACAGGTTGATACACGCGAAGTAGCATATGGTACAAAGGTGTATTGAGGTAAAAGCGACAGATGGTACAGTATGTACCAGTCCCGTGAGACAGTCTGCTAATTGTACTGAACTTGCTTCTGACTGGTCGGCACATTCGGGTGCTAGGCGCCAAAACGCCTAAATTATCTTTTTAATTTATATACTTTTCATTGTATTTAACCCAGTTTCCAATATGACAATCTCTCATGGTTACCATACGAGTTTTATCGTTTTTGTTTTGAGAAACATGAGAATAATGATATTGCAACTGAAGTGCTTCGGACACTTTCTGGTGATTAGGAGACTAATTACTTCGGCTGCGCTAGTCAGACTGTTTCGGGCTTTCAGAAGGTCTGGTCACGCAACTCCGTTTCGGTCGTTCGGAGGGCCGGACGTGTAAAACTGTTTCGGTCGTTCTTCAGAGCCGGACATGCATCTCTGTTTTGGGGCGGACATGTCATACTTTATATCGGAAGTTGCCAGAAAAGTTACCGTACTATTAAGAAAGCTATTTTGAGTATTGTAATAGACAATGTAAAAAGCGTTATATCTAAAAATATAACGAAACAGGATACAGTAATGAGAAGTGTCGCTTACAGTCATTGTCTGTACTACAGATTTATTTATTTATTTACACGCCAAGTTCCGTGGGACCAAATTGAGGAGCAAATATCCAAGGACATGGAACGTATCAGTACTTGAAGTTACAACATAAATGTAATAACAGAAAAATAAAATGTTTATGACCCCTAAAATGTCAAGCCATAAGTTTAAGTAAACGCAACCAACAATAGAACAAGACTCAGCTTAGTTTTTCAAGGAACTCCTTGACAGAATAGAAGGGGTGACCCATGAGGAAACTCTTCAGTTTAGATTTCAAAGCGTGTGGATTACTGTTAAGAATTTCGGATTCTCGTGGTAGCTTACTGAAAATGGATGCATTAGTATACTGCACACCTTTCTGCACAAGAGTTAAGGAAGTCCGATCCAAATGCAGATTTGATTTCAGCCGAGTATTAACTGAGTGAAAGCGGCTTATTCTTGAGAATAAGCTAATATTGTTAACAAGAAATGACAGTAAGGAATATATATATATTGAGAGGCTAATGTCAAAATTCACAGACTCGTGAACAAGTGTCGACAGGAGTTTCTCGAACTTACACCACTTGTTGCCCGAACTGCCCGTTCCTGAGCCAAAAATATTCTTTTAGAATGGGGAGAGTTAACCCAAAATATAATACCATACGACATAAGCGACTGAAAATAAGCAAAGTAGACTAATTTTTGTGTCGAACAATCGCTCACTTCAGATACCGTTCGAATTGTAAAAATGTCAAAATTAAACCTTTGAACAAGATCCTGAATGTGCGCTTTCCATGACAGTTTACTATCTATCTGAACACCTAGAAATATGAACTGTTCAGTTTCACTAACCATATGCCAATCCAGTGAAATTGAAAAGTCAGATCTTGTTGAATTGTGTGTTACAAACTGTAAAAACTATCTCTTACTGTGATTTAGCGTTAGTTTATTTTCTACAAGCCATGCACTTATGTCATGAACTGCACATTTTGAAACCGAACCAGTGTTGCACACAATATCCTTCACTATGAAGCTAGTGTCATCAGCAAACAGAAGTATTTTAGAGTTACCCATAATACTAGAGGGAATATCAGTTATATAAATGAGGAACAGGAGTGGCCCCAACACGGATCCCTGTGGCACCCGCAATTTGACCATACCCCACTCAGACGCCACTGCACAGCCATTCTCAACACTGTGAACAATGACCCTTTTGCTTTCTATTGTTAAAGTAAGAGGTGAAAAAAGTTGTGAGCTACTTCCTGTATTCCGTAACTTCTGGAGCAATATTTTATGATCAACACAATCAAATGCCTTAGTTTAAATCAAAAATATGCCTAGCGTTCCTAAACTTTTTGTTTAACCCACACAGTACCTCACAGAGACTAGAGAATATAGCATTTTCAGTTCTTTAAACGACTTGTAAAGCCGATCTGTGCATTTGATAGCAAATCGTGTGATACAAAATGATCAATTATCCTTACATACACAGCTTTTCAATAACGTTAGCAATCACTGATGGCGTAGAAACAGGTCTAAAATTGTGTGCATTATCCCTTTCTCCCTTTACTACTGAGTACTACTGACTAGTACTGACCTTTCTTAAAGGAAAAATTACAGATATGACTAAATACAGGGCTAACATGTGCAGCACAGTACTTTAATATTCTGCTAGCACTCAATCATAATCGTTAGTCCTTAGTCTTCAGTCATTTAATTATTGACTCAATCTACCCGTTGTCTGTAGCACAGAGAGTATTTCAGACATCAATCTTGGGAAGGCATTTGCCTAGAAAGTTATATGATTTCCTGAAGAAACTAATTTTTTAGTTAATTCACCAGCAATGCTCAGAAAATGATTGTTAAATACTGTACATATGTCTGATTTATCAGTAACGTAAGTATTTTTACTGCTAACTGACTTTATATAGTCGACCTTGTGCTCCTGACCAGACAATTCCTTCATAACTGACCATATGGTTTTAATTTTATCCTGTGAATTAGCTATTCTATTTGCATAGCACATACTCTTTGCCTTCCTAAGAACATTTTTAAGCGCCTTACAATACTGTTTGTAATGGGCTACTGTAGCCTCATTGTGACTACTTCTAACATTTTGATATAATTCCCGCTTTGTCCTACATGATATACTACATGTGTTAAGGATGGCATTATATTTTTCATCTACGTTATCGGCACTATAAACATCCTGCCACTCTTGTTCTTTGATGAGGTTTTTAAAGACTCTCTGTTGCTGTTGGATTAACTTTCCTACATAGTTCGTAATTATATGTGACATTTGTTTGAGTGCAAATGCCTTTTAGTGTTAAAATTTGTGCATCATGGTCTGAAAGACCATTCACTCTTTCGCTAACAGAATGCCCATCTAGTAATGAACAATGAGAAAAAAATGTTGTCTATGGCTGTGTGGCTGTTCCCTTGCACCCTAGTTGGAAAAAACACAGTCTGCTGACCTTTCCCTCTGTAGATACGGAGACTAACCTTGGCAAGTGGCATCCCATAAAAAGCACAATCGCAGATTCCAGATGACGGCATAGCAGCCTCCGCCGAAGAAGATCCCATGACTGACGAGCTGTCGTCTGCGCTAAGACACAACTTCAGAAGACGACAAGGTGGTGGAAAGAACGGTTAGGGACTCTTATTCAATCTCTCCAGCTTCCAGATCTGACTTCTAAAGGACACGCATGATTTATATATGGCATCCCTTGTGGGGCTCGTGTATTGAGAGAAGAGGCTATTATCCGTTAACGAGAACTGTGAACTGGTGAAACGTGAATATCATAGTGATATCAGTGGACTGCAATGATTATCATAAAACGCTCGTATCAATGGTGTATTAACAGTGACACTGTGTGAACTGTGAAATTATATCCTGTTTGAACTTTTGAAAGTTTCTTGGAACTGTTAGGCAACAAAATCTATAAATGCTGCTAATTAATCTGCGTCACGTAGATGAAAGTGAAGATGCGAAAACGCAAATCGAAGTGCAAAGTTAGAAGTGTGTGCGCAGTTCAAAGGGATTACGTTGTGGTTGTGAGATCCTAAAGGTGGGTTCCGACGGGGCGTGAGCACGAATGTGTGCCACACTTTCGTGCCTGATTTCGTGCCATGACAGGAGTGAAACCATCAGTCGTGGGGCGTGGACAGTTCACACGGAGGTGGAGTGTCAACGAAAGCGTGATTCAGTTGATCGCGCGAAGCCGGCCATGAACGAGCTCCTTATCGAGAGTTGTGCTGTGGTGAGTTCGGTTTTTGCTACTGTTTTGGCACAGAGAATGAATCAGTTGGTGGAACCTCAAGAAAAACGGAAGAAAAGACTATGGTGGGTCATGAACTGGATATTTCAAAGAACATCGAGGGCACATAATTTGGTTGACATGGAACTAAGAAACTATTACCCTGAAGATTTCAAAAACTTATTACGAATGTCTCAGGAGCAGTTTGACTACCTTTTGAAACGCGTTTCACCTCTGATTTCAAAATCAGATACTAATATGAGACAAGCAGTAAAAGCAAAAATTAAACTTCAAGTAACTTTACGCCATTTAGCCGCAGGGGACTCTTTTAAACATCTGGAATATTTATTTCGTGGTCCAAAGAGCACAATTAGTAAATTTATACCTGAAGCCTGCGAAGCGGTCCACAAGGCACTTATGGAATACACATAGGTAATTACAATATCATATAGTATACAACTTTTTCGTTTACTATTTTATTTGAATTTTCAGCATAGTAATGTACGAATATTCTAGGTATAAGTATTTAAGGAATAAAAAGAAAAAAATAATACGAAAATGGTTGATCAGCATAATAATACGAGGAGCATTCAAGTTCTAAGGCCTCCGATTTTTTTTTCTGCGGACTGGAAAGAGATAGAAACATGCGCATTGTTTTAAAATGAGGCCGCGTTCATTGTCAATGCGTCCCAGAGATGCCAGCACCGTACGGCAGATGGAATTTTACCGCCCGTGGCGAGAATGAGAACTGTTTTAAATACTTAAAATGGCGACGGTTTCCTTACTTGAACAGCGTGCAATCAATCGTTTTCTGAATTTGCGTGGTGTGAAACCAATTGAAATTCATCGACAGTTGAAGGAGACATGTGGTGATGGAGTTATGGATGTGTCGAAAGTGCGTTCGTGGGTGCGACAGTTTAATGAAGGCAGAACATCGTGTGACAACAAACCGAAACAACCTCGGGCTCGCACAAGCCGGTCTGACGACATGATCGAGAAAGTGGAGAGAATTGTTTTGGGGAATCGCCGAATGACTGTTGAACAGATCGCTTCCAGAGTTGGCATTTCTGTGGGTTCTGTGCACACAATCCTGCATGACGACCTGAAATTGAGAAAAGTGCCATCCAGGTGGGTGCCACAAATGCTGACAGACGACCACATGGCTGCCCGTGTGGCATGTTGCCAAGCAATGTTGACGCGCAATGACAGCACGAATGGGACTTTCTTTTCGTCGGTCGTGACAATGGATGAGACATGGATGCCATTTTTCAATCCAGAAACAAAGCGCCAGTCAGCTCAATGGAAGCACACAGACTCACTGCCACCAAAAAAATTTCGGGTAACCACCAGTGCTGAAAAAATGATGGTGTCCATGTTCTGGGACAGCGAGGGCGTAATCGTTGCCCATTGCGTTCCAAAGGGCACTACGGTAACAGGTGCATCCTACGAAAATGTTTTGAAGAACAAATTCCTTCCTGCACTGCAACAAAAACGTCTGGGAAGGGCTCAGCGTGTGCTGTTTCACCAAGAGAACGCATCCGCACATCGAGCTAACGTTACGCAACAGTTTCTTCGTGATAACAACTTTGAAGTGATTCCTCATGCTCCCTACTCACCTGACCTGGTTCCTAGGGACTTTTGGCTTTTTCCAACAATGAAAGACACTCTCCGTGGCCGCACATTCACCAGCCGTGCTGCTGTTGCCTCAGCGATTTTCCAGTGGTCAAAACAGCCTTCGCCGCTGCCATGGAATCATGGCGTCAGCGTTGTGAAAAATTTTGTACGTCTGCAGGGCGATTACGTCGAGAAGTAACGCCAGTTGCATCGATTTCGGGTGAGTAGTTAATTAGAAAAAAAATCGGAGGCCTTAGAACTTGAATGCACCTCGTATTGATCATTAAAAATGTTACGAGCAAAGAAAGAAAGTATTCGTTTGAGTAATAAAATAAAATCGACCTATAAATTTGTAAATAAATAGTCATTTGAGAAATCAGCACTCATATTTTATTCTGTCTCACTTGGTAGTGTTGACTGGTTGTAAGGAGTTGGTGGTGGGCACATCGCATTTGTTATTTGTGACGCAACTAACTCTTGAAGCCTCATGGCAATTGGAGGCCCAATACTGCGTATCATTGACGCAACACACTTTCCGAAATAGTCGTAGGAGTCTTCTTGGTTCGTTACTGCAGCACGATTTGAAATAGCTTGTAAATTCTCAATCGCACATGGAAAAAAACCGATTTGGGAGTCGTGCGGAACTTTTTCGCCGATTTTTGATGACGAAGGCTGCGATGGAGTTGAAGGCACTTTTCGTTTTAGAACTGCCCTGGGTGTCTCAGATTTTGCTGCAATCTGTGATGTGCTTGGCGTGTTCTCGTTGAGGTCGTCAACAGGAGTTAAATCTACAGATAGGGATTGTGGCTTCTTCAGTTGTGATTGTTCATTTGTGTTTATTGGTGACACCTGCAATCAAAATATTAATTTTGCTTCAGGCGCCGGCAACTTCAGATGAATGGAAAAATATAGAGTATGGGTTTGGAGAACGATGGAACTTTCCAAGCTCTGCACGAGCTCTGGACGTAGCCGGCCGCGGTGGTCTAGTCAGTCCGGCTTTCGCCGCCGTGCAGTGCGGACGTGTTGTTGTTTCCGCCTGCGGAGCGAGCGCGCTCGCTGTTGTTTACATTTCAGCGGCCCGGCCGTCACTTACGTGTCGCTTACGTGCACTAGAGCCATCGCCAACCGTTTTCGAAAATCAACTTTACGATTCAACTTCTGCAACGAATACGCACGACCAAAGGCCTTGGAAGTGGAACGCTTCCTACGCGACGTTGCTAAGATCCCAGCTTCCGACATCTTGGGCATCCATTTGTCCATATTAAGCAGTACTGTGTACGTGAAAGTCGTCAATGACGCGGTATGTGAAAGAATACTTCGTGACACCAACCATGGATTACGCTTTTGCCACGATGACGGCAATGTCGGAGCGGTCACTGTCGACCACGCCGGCTTAGGAATGCGCACCATACGAGTTTTCGAACATGGCCACACTGCCGAACGCTGGGCGTAATTCCAAACGTACCCCGTTCTTAAAGGTGTACGGCAGATCACCATCGACCTCCATCGCCACGTGCCATCTTACCTGCAAATTAGCGGGTGCCGCGCGGTTGTCATATACGACGGCCAACCAAAGACCTGTTCCGGGTGCGGAAAAGAAGGCCACCTCAGATCTGAGCGTCTTCAGCGACGGGTCACCCAATTGCCAGCCGCTACCGCGGCACCTCCGGCTCCGACGAAGGTTTTACCGATCACCTACGCATCGGCGCTCTCTTCTCCTCCCACCGGCCGCCGCTCATCGGACCACATACCGGTGACCCGTCCAGCTGCTGTGGATACCGCCGGGGCCGACACGTCGCGCTCAGAGCCAGACGCTACTACGGCGCCACTACCAACAGCGACGACTTCCGACACCCACCCGCCTGAACATATGGACGCCCCTTCATTTGACGTTCCCGCGACGCCCTTCCTCTCAGAGCGACGCGACTCGCTTCCGTCTTCCGACATGGAGGGACGAACCCGCGAACAACGTTCACCTAAGAGGCGCAAGAGGAGGCGCCGTACGGTCTCGGAACGAGACGGATCACCTCCCCCTGATGCTCCAGAGGCCGTCCGACCCGACGAGGCCTCAGAGAACACACATGACGATACGAATGACGACAACATGACGCCGACTGTGGATGTTTAGATGCCAACTCTACTGGCTCGCTCAGGTGCTCCTGAACCAATGGACTCCACCGATGCGACTGCCGCCGAGACGTCCTCCGCTCCTACGACCGAAGTGGAACGTACGACCATCACAACGACAGCGCCCTCAATGGTGTGGAGTGAGGACGTCGATGAGGACCCGGACCACACGCTGGGGACAGAGTTACCCCAGACGGAAGCATCGTTATGCCGCTGATAACGCCGTCAGGTGGCGCACGGCACGACTCGTCGTTGCCTCGCCCCTCTTCATCCTCCACCGGTGGAGTTCCCCTCCACGGCGGGGGACGGCTCCAAACCTACCGAACAGCGACGATCAACGCTAACACCATTAGCTCACCCGTGAAACTTCAACTGCTGCGAGAGATGATATGGGCGTCGGACGTCTACATCGCACTACTACAGGAAGTAAATTTGGCCACACTTCCAGACGTCGCGGGATATAACACTTCAATTCAACTAAGTACCTGGGTGTTAAAATTACAAACAACTTCAGTTGGAAGGACCACATAGATAATATTGTCGGGAAGGCGAGCCAAAGGTTGCGTTTCATTGGCAGGACACTTAGAAGATGCAACAAGTCCACTAAAGAGACAGCTTACACTACACTCGTTCGTCCTCTGTTAGAATATTGCTGCGCGGTGTGGGATCCTTACCAGGTGGGATTGACGGAGGACATCGAGAGGGTGCAAAGAAGGGCAGCTCGTTTTGTATTATCGCGTTATAGGGGAGAGAGTGTGGCAGATATGATACACGAGTTGGGATGGAAGTCATTACAGCATAGACGTTTTTCGTCGCGGCGAGACCTTTTTACGAAATTTCAGTCACCAACTTTCTCTTCCGAATGCGAAAATATTTTGTTGAGCCCAACCTACATAGGTAGGAATGATCATCAAAATAAAATAAGAGAAATCAGAGCTCGAACAGAAAGGTTTAGGTGTTCGTTTTTCCCGCTCGCTGTTCGGGAGTGGAATAGTAGAGAGATAGTATGATTGTGGTTCGATGAACCCTCTGCCAAGCACTTAAATGTGAATTGCAGAGTAGTGATGTAGATGTAGATGTAGATCCTTCTCCTGGTGACCACCTGGCACGCGGCGTAGCCATCTCCGCCAGAGAAGGCATTCCAGTGACCGATATCACATACCTTCCATCTTCCAGAGGCATGGCCGTCACCGTGATGGGGAAGCGTATCGTCAACAATTACGCTCCGTCAGGCTCCACCCGCAGACGCGACAGGGCCCTCTTCTATTCAGAAGAAATCGCTCCTTTGTTTCTTGGATGCTGCGACCATTACTTGCTTGGGGGCGATTTTAATTGTCTTGCACCCTAAAGATCAAGTGCCCCACTACAACACCTGTCAAGAACTGCGTCTTGTCGTCCGAGATCTGTTGCTCCGCGACACTTGGGAAGTTCAGCACGGCGACGCGCCTGGACATACTTACCAGACGAGTCACTCCGCGAGCCGCCTGGACAGAATTTACGTCTCTCGGGAACTCACACCTGCAGTCCAAGGTGCATAACTTTGGCCCCTGGCCTTTTCGGACCACTGTGCCTACATCTGCAACGTTCTCTTCCCCAAGCAAGTGGTCTGGCGTAGTCGTGTACCGTGGAACCTAAACGCCACCCATCTTCATGATCCCGAATGTCTTCAACGTGTTATCGAGACATGAGCCACCTGTGAACGTCGCTTACCTAAATACTGCACGACTTTGACCTGGTGGCTGGAATGTACCAAACCTGCCATTCGACGTACTTTGATTCAGTATGGAAAGGAAGTTGCTATGTGGCGCCGGCAAAATACCGACTATTTCTACGCCGTTCTCCGCGACCTGGACGCCCAACCGCCCACCCCCGACACCCAGAGGGAACGCAGCAGGATTAAGGCGCAAATTGTAACTTTGACACGCCGTCGACTGCAGGGGGCTGTGGTGCGAACCCGATATCAAGATTCGGCGGAACAGGAACATCCGACCATGCATCATATCGCCTCTGATAGGAAACATCGGCGACAACAACTCATCACCGAGATCACAACCTGTTGCGGCCAGCACGTCACTTGCCAGGCCGAAATCGTCAGTGCCTTTGTCGACCACTACCGCACAATGTACCAGGAGGAGACTACCAACAACCATGCTGAGGAGTGTGTGTTACCACACGTAACTCGCACCCTCACCAGCGACGAAGTGGATGAGCTGATGGAGCCCATTACGAGTGACGAAATCCACGATGCAATCAAAAACTGTGCTCTGAATAAGTCACCCGGTATCGACGGATTTCCGATAGAATTTTATCGCGCTTTCTTCACACTAACGGCGTCACGGTGGACAACGATGTTTCATGAACTGCTGACGATGGGGAACGCCGTACCGCCGTCCTTCGATACGGTAATTATTATACCCATCCACAAACAGACACCAGGTGTGACGACAGCACATTACCGTCCCCTGACTCTGCTTAACGCAGACTGTAAAATTTTTACACGCCTCCTGGCAACGCGTTGCCGCAAGGTCCTGCTTAGCATTCCATCCCCGGAACACACAACTCCGGGCGGCTCAGTTAATATACAAACGGCCACAGGAGAATGTCGCGATTTAATTGCACTGGCAGCGGCGTGCAGACTCCGCGCCGCAGTGGTTGCCATTGATTTTGACGGCGCATTCGACAAAGTGCGGCATCCTTTTCTGTTCTCCGTGATGAACCGCATGGGTTTTCCACCAGCATTTATCGACGTAATCCGGCGCCTGTACGGCACCGCTGATTCAGGTTAATGACCGTGTGGCGGGACCAGTGGCGATCCGGCGTTCCGTACGGCGAGGCTGTCCACTTTCTACCCTACTCTATGCCATCAGCCTGGAGCCACTCATCGGGAGTCTGACGAGCCACCTTTCTGGTCTCACTTTGCGACAGCACAGTTTTCGATGTCGTGCATATGCGGACGACCTCCTCCTCTTGATCCGCTCACGGGGTGAAACACACACGGTACTTGATTTGATATCAACGTACGGCACTGCAGCGGGCAGTAACATTAATGTGGCTAAATCCGCGGCGATGCCCATTGGACGCGGCCTCTCATACGACGACTTACACCTCTCTCGTGTGTACAAAAACTACGATACCTTGGTATCATTTTCACCTCCACCGTGCGCCGCTCCGCTGCCATCAATTTTCGGCGTGCACTCCAAACTATCCGCACGACGGTGCGACAAAATCTTCTCCGACGACTCGATTCTTTACAACGTGTCCAATACCTCAATCAACATGTGGCGTCAAGAATGGTCTACATTGCACAGGTCCTCCCGCTGCCATAAACTATTGGACGCAGCCTCCAGGCTGCCTTCGGATACTTCCTTACGGCTGGTACGCTCTTTAAGGTCATCTACGACGCGCTCACCCTTCCCCCGCGAGCGGGGGGCCTCGGTCTTCTTAATGTGCGACTCCGCGCGGCGTCCTTGTACATGTCCACCATGCACAAGCAGTGGCACGGGGGCACCTCCCTTACGCGGAGCTTGCTGGAAATTCTTGTGCCCGCGACCATAACACCACCAGTACCAGTCGGACACATCAAGCACCATCTTTCGCACATTTCTGATTTCATCGTCGACTTCAGTTATGCTCACACACACTTACCGACCACGCTTTCTCCTCGACCTAAAGATTTTTACACCCCACTCCTTCGTTCCATATCCAGCAACAATATCCAACTGCGACATCCGTCCACGCGGTGGCCCACGGTTTGGCGTCCCATCCACCAGCCTTTTCTTCCCTCCAACGCCCAGGCAACATTGTACCAAGTCGCAAATGAAAAATTCGCCACAAATCATCGTCTTCACGCCATCTACATCTACATTTACATCCATACTCCGCAAGCCACCTGACGGTGTGCGGCGGAGGGTACCCTGAGTACCTCTATCGGTTCTCCCTTCTATTCCAGTCTCGTATTGTACGTGGAAAGAAGGATTGTCGGTATGCTTCTGTGTGGGCTCTAATCTCTCTGATTTTATCCTCATGGCCTCTTCGCGAGATATACGTAGGAGGGAGCAATATACTGCTTGACTCTTCGGTGAAGGTATGTTCTCGAAACTTTAACAAAAGCCCGTACCGAGCTACTGAGCGTCTCTCCTGCAGAATCTTCCACTGGAGTTTATCTATCATCTCCGTAACGCTTTCGCGATTACTAAATGATGCTGTAACGAAGCGCGCTGCTCTCCGTTGGCTCTTCTCTATCTCTTCTATCAACCCTATCTGGTGCGGATCCCACACTGCTGAGCAGTACTCAAGCAATGGGCGAACAAGCGTACTGTAACCTACTTCCTTTGTTGTCGGATTGCATTTCCTTAGGATTCTTCCAATGAATCTCAGACTGGCATCAACTTTATATGATCATTCCATTTTAAATCACTCCTAATGCGTACTCCCAGATAATTTATGGAATTAACTGCTTCCAGTTGCTGACCTTCTATTTTGTAGCTTCTATGTATTCGCATCACATTACACTTGTCTACATTGAGATTCAATTGCCATTCCGTCCACCATGCGTCAATTCGCTGCAGATCCTCCTGCATTTCAGTACAATTTTCCATTGTTGCAACCTCTCGATCGGACTAAAGGACTCTCCACTCTGCTCCATTTGCCACCTCATGGATAACGATGTCCATCAACTGACTTGTGCTGCCACCAGTGACGTCTGGAAACTTGCCCGACAGTTCGTGGCCTGCTACCTCCGTGTTCCGCCGGACTCGATTGATCCATGGACTTTTATCCATCCTGAGAATACTTATTTCCCCGCCACCAAAAATCATGCGATTGTGTGGGTCAAGGGATGGACCGTCACCTACATGTATAATGATGGCGACAAATCACGCCTTGATTTCTGGCAGTACTTACAAACCGCCCACAGTGAAGTCGAACAGCGACCGCGCTACCACGCCTTCTTCGCTAATTACCTACACTCGATCTTTACGTCAACCCCGCTCAGTTGGATGGTGCCACACGCCGACAGCACTCCCGCCCCCCCTGCTGACATCTGAGATCCCTCGCGCTACTTTCTACATTGTAACCCACAGTGGAGTAGGCGCATGGACACGCGCCTCCTTTCTTTTATGCACTACACCAGAAAACACTGGTTTTTCCCTCTCTCTACTGTATATTGCTTTACACCTCTTAGCTTCCATCAGTATTATTAGTTTTTTTCCCTGCACCTTGTTCATAAAAAAATGCTCGCCTTGTACGAGTATCATGTCTTGTGTTATTTTAGCAGGAAGAATGGCATGTTTGTTGTATTGAAGTTTGTACCAATAATAGTCTTTTGTTCGTTTACCCTGTTCCTGGTGCAGAAAAAAACATAATAAAAAAAGCGGTTCTAGGCGCTCAGTCCGGAACCGCGCGACTGCTACAGTCGCAGGTTCGAATCCTGTCTCGGGCATGGATGTGTGTGATGTCTTTAGGTTACTTAGGTTAGGTTCAAGTAGTTCTAAGTTCTAGGGGACTGATGACCACAAATGTTAAGTCCCATAGTGCTCAGAGCCATTTGAACCATTTTTGAGCTCTGCCCCTCCCGCTACTGGATCTGATTATTACAATTACAAAAGTAGTTTCCGTATTGTATTGCTATCTTTAGCTGATTCCTATTTTGTTTCCTGTATGTTGATGTAGGAGCTAAAGGCAGAAATTCTGATGGTGGTATATTTCAAAACAGCTCATTGTACAACGTTTTGGAGACAAATTCCCTTGCAGTGCCACGTGATTTTGTTATTGTAGGGGATGATGCGTTTTCGCTAAAGACTTATCTGATGAAACCTTACAGGCGGCTTAACATGTCTCGACAGAGTATCTGAAAAACCAATATCTTTAAAAAAACAGGCGGTGGAGAAAGTAGTACTAACCTGCTGCTCGTTGCACAACTGGCTGCGGAAAACGAATCCCGCCAACATCTCACGAGGTTTAATTGACTCCGAGAATGAAAACCATCGTATTTTCCTTGGATCGTGACGTCAAGAGGAAATTACTGGCCTACAGAACCTTCTGCAAACTGCTAACAGACATCCACATCGACAAGCACAACAAATTCGTGATAAGTAGCGTGATTACTTTAATAATGAAGGTGCTGTGCCATGGCAAAATGTACTACTCGGCGACGTTCCAAATACAGAACCGTAGAGCACATCAGTGTCAATATTGTGCTCAGTTATTTTATACATGGTTGTCTTCAATTAGTATGTGTCATAAAGTAAATGCATTGCTAGATATACTTTATCATAAGAATGTATTGTTACAGTGCTAGATATTGTTGTATTAAAAGAAGCTGGTACAGTTCCTATTTTATACCTACTATTCTGTATAATCGTTATAAAAACTGTTGTAATAATGTAAATGTAAGGAACAATTTTGAAAATGTATAAAATTTCAAATATGGAAACAAACTTTTACTTCTAAAATGTAGACTTTCACGGCCGGAAATATCATGTCCATCATAATTATCCGGGCTGTTATGCCGTGGTCGGTTGATGAATTCTGTGTCGATACCCAACATTTCGTCTCCGACTGCGGGAGACATCTTCGAGTGGGTTTGTAGCTCGATGTAGATCCAACACACCCACTGGCTAGGAGTCAGTAGCGAGCCTGTGGGTGTGTTGGATCTTCCATCGAGCTACGGATGCCCTTGAAGATGTCTCCCGCAGTCGGAGACGAAACGTTGGGAATCGACACAGAATTGATCAACCGACCAAGGCATAACAGCCCGGATAATTATAATGGACACAAATACACTCCTGGAAATGGAAAAAAGAACACATTGACACTGGTGTGTCAGACCCACCATACTTGCTCCGGACACTGCGAGAGGGCTGTACAAGCAATGATCACACGCACGGGACAGCGGACACACCAGGAACCGCGGTGTTGGCCGTCGAATGGCGCTAGCTGCGCAGCATTTGTGCACCGCCGCCGTCAGTGTCAGCCAGTTTGCCGTGGCATACGGAGCTCCACCGCAGTCTTTAACACTGGTACCATGCCGCGACAGCGTGGACGTGAACCGTATGTGCAGTTGACGGACTTTGAGCGAGGGCGTATAGTGGGCATGCGTGAGGCCGGGTGGACGTACCGCCGAATTGCTCAACACGTGGGGCGTGAGGTCTCCACAGTACATCGATGTTGTCGCCAGTGGTCCGCGGAAGGTGCACGTGCCCGTCGACCTGGGACCGGACCGCAGCGACGCACGGATCCACGCCAAGACCGTAGGATCCTACGCAGTGCCGTAGGGGACCGCACCGCCACTTCCCAGCAAATTAGGGACACTGTTGCTCCGGGGGTATCGGCGAGGACCATTCGCAACCGTCTCCATGAAGCTGGGCTACGGTCCCGCACACCGTTAGGCCGTCTTCCGCTCACGCCCCAACATCGTGCAGCCCGCCTCCAGTGGTGTCGCGACAGGCGTGAATGGAGGGACGAATGGAGACGTGTCGTCTTCAGCGATGAGAGTCGCTTCTGCCTTCGTGCCAATGATGGTCGTATGCGTGTTTGGCGCCGTGCAGGTGAGCGCCACAATCAGGACTGCATACGACCGAGGCACACAGGTCCAACACCCAGCATCATGGTGTGGGGAGCGATCTCCTACACAGGCCGTACACCTCTGGTGATCGTCGAGGGGACACTGAATAGTGCACGGTACATCCAAACCGTCATCCAACCCATCGTTCTACCATCCCTAGACCGGCAAGGGAACTTGGTGTTCCAACAGGACAACGCACGTCCGCATGTATCCCGTGCCACCCAACGTGCTCTAGAAGGTGTAAGTCAACTACCCTGGCCAGCAAGATCTCCGGATCTGTCCCCCATTGAGCATGTTTGGGACTGGATGAAGCGTCGTCTCACGCGGTCTGCATGTCCAGCACGAACGCTGGTCCAACTGAGGCGCCAGGTGGAAATGGCATGGCGAGCCGTTCCACAGGACTACATCCGGCATCTCTACGATCGTCTCCATGGGAGAATAGCTGCCTGCATTGCTGCGAAAGGTGGATATACACTGTACCAGTGCCAACATTGTGGATGCTCTGTTGCCTGTGTCTATGTGCCTGTGGTACTGTCAGTGTGATCATGTGATGTATCTGACCCCAGGAATGTGTCAATAAAATTTCCCCTTCCTGGGACAATGAATTCACGGTGTTCTTATTTCAATTTCCAGGAGTGTAATTATTTCACTTACGAGACTTGATAGTGTGGGTCGTTGCTGAACGTATGGGCGAATGAAAGAATTCATCTTGTCAAACCGAAGATGTTTGGTTTATAAACCTCTCCAGTGCCAGCTCCAGACCGTTCGCTTTCGATTATTTTCTTCAGTTCCTGACAATAATTTCGCAATTACTTCTTTCGGTCAGAATCCTGGAATTTGGAGCGCATCACTAATTCTTTTGGCAGCAGCCGTTCTTGCATCTCGGTCTCTGTATTCTTCTCTGCTTACATCACACAAGACCTGCTCAGTAACGTAAAGTTCCAGAAATTCTAAAGTTTCACTGTCTTGCAATTTGATCACACGATCTTTAATGGCACTAGTTGCCACCGAGCGAGGTGGTGCAGTGGTTAGACACTGGACTCGCATTCGGGAGGACGACGGTTCAATCCCGCGTCCGGCCATCCTGATTTAGGTTTTCCGTGATTTCCCTAAATCGCTCCAGGCAAATGCCGGGATGGTTCCTTTCAAAGGGCACGGCCGTCTTCCTTCCCCGTCCTTCCCTAATCCGATGAGACCGATGACCTCGCTGTCTGGTCTCCTTCTCCAAAACAACCAACCAACCAACTAGTTGCCATCTTGTTGTTCGTAGCTTAAATGCGGCAAGTAGCAGCATCATGCTGCAGAAGAAAGGTAGCGTGTACGCTGATCACTTTACAGCTAGCAGGAGGAAGCCAGTATTGACAACCATAGGTTTTTTTTAAGAACATTGTTAAATTGTTTCATAATAATTTCTTTATAACAAAATGTCGGGGAAAGTGTAACGCGGTACAATCTGAGAAGTAGAGAGGCACTACAGCTTCGGGGTAATGAAATGGAAGAGGCAAGCTAATCACAGGGCATGCCAGAAGAAATTAGTAATATACACTATGTGATCAAATGTATCCGGACACATGGCTGAAAATGACTAAAAAGTTCGTGGCGCCCTCCATCGGTAATGCTGGAATTCAGTATGGTGTTGGCCCACCCTTTGCCTTGAAGACAGCTTCCACTCTCGCAGGCATACAGTCAATGAGATGCTGAAGGTTTCTTGGGGAATGGCAGCCCATTCTTCACGGAGTGCTGCATTGAGGAAAGGTATCGATGTGCGTCGGTGAGGCCTGGCCCACAGTCGATGTTCCAAAACATCTCAAAGGTGTTCTGTAGGATTCAGGTCAGGACTTTGTGCAGGGCAGCCCATTACACGGATGATATTGTCATGTAACCACTCCGCCACAGGCCGTGCATTATTAAAAGGCTCTCGGTCGTGTTCAAAGATGCAATCGCCATCTACAAACTGATCTTCAACAGTGAGAAGCAAAAATGTGCTTAAAACATCAGTGTAGGCCTGTGATGTGATAGTGCCACGCAAAACAACAAGGGTTGCAAGCCCCCTCCATGAAAACTACCATACCATAACGCGACCGCTTCCGAATTTTACTGTTGGCACAACACAAGCTGGCAGATGACGTTCACCGGGCATTCGCCATACCTACACCCTGCCAATGGATCGCCAAATTCTGTACCATGATTCGTCACTGCACACAACGTTTTGTGGGCCTTGTGAGCAGCCGCTCAACCATGAAATCTAAGTTTTCTCACTTCCTGCCTAACCGTCATAGTACTTGCAGTGCATCCTGATACAGTTTGGAATTCCTGTGTGATGGTCTGGATAGATGGTCTGGATAGATCTTCCCCCCATGAACCATGGACCTTGCCGTTGGTGGGGAGGCTTGCGTGCCTCAGCGATACAGATGGCCGTACCGTAGGTGCAACCACAACGGAGGGGTATCTGTTGAGAGGCCAGACAAACGTGTGGTTCCTGAAGAGGGGCAGCAGCCTTTTCAGTAGTTGCAGGGGCAACAGTCTGGATGATTGACTGATCTGGCCTTGCAACATTAACCAAAACGGCGTTGCTGTGCTGGTACTGCGAACGGCTGAAAGCAAGGGGAAACTACAGCCGTAATTTTTCCCGAGGACATGCAGCTTTACTGTATGATTAAATGATGATGGCATCCTCTTGGGTAAAATATTCCGGAGGTAAAATAGTCCCCCATTCGGATCTCCGGGCGGGGACTACTCAGGAGGATGTCGTTATCAGGAGAAAGAAAACTGGCGTTCTACGGATCGGAGCGTGGAATGTCAGATCCCTTAATCGGGCAGGTAGGTTAGAAAATTTAAAACGGGAAATGGATAGGTTAAAGTTAGATATAGTGGGAATTTGTGAAGTTCGGTGGCAGGAGGAACAAGACTTCTGGTCAGGTGATTACAGGGTTATAAACACAAAATCAAATAGGGGTAATGCAGGAGTAGGTTTAATAATGAATAGGAAAATAGGAATGCGGGTAAGCTACTACAAACAGCATAGTGAACGCATTATTGTGGCCAAGATAGATACGAAGCCCACACCTACTACAGTAGTACAAGTTTATATGCCAACTAGCTCTGCAGATGACGAAGAAATTGAAGAAATGTACGATGAAATAAAAGAAATTATTCAGATAGTGAAGGGAGACGAAAATTTAATAGTAATGGGTGACTGGAATTCGAGTGTAGGAAAATGGAGAGAAGGAAACATAGTAGGTGAATATGGATTGGGGCTAAGAAATGAAAGAGGAAGCCGCCTAGTAGAATTTTGTACAGAGCACAACTTAGTCATAGGTAACACTTGGTTTAAGAATCATGAAAGAAGGTTGTATACGTGGAAGAACCCTGGAGATACTAAAAGGTATCAGATAGATTATATAATGGTAAGACAGAGATTTAGGAACCAGGTTTTAAGTTGTAAGACATTTCCAGGGGCAGATGTGGACTCTGACCACAATCTATTGGTTATGACCTGTAGATTAAAACTGAAGAAACTGCAAAAATGTGGGAAATTAAGGAGATGGGACCTGGATAAACTGAAAGAACCAGAGGTTGTACAGAGTTTCAGGGAGAGCATAAGGGAACAATTGACAGGAATAGGGGAAAGAAACACAGTAGAAGAAGAATGGGTAGCTCTGAGGGATGAAGTAGTGAAGGCAGCAGAGGATAAAGTAGGTAAAAAGACGAGGGCTGCTAGAAATCCTTGGGTAACAGAAGAAATATTGAATTTAATTGATGAAAGGAGAAAATATAAAAATGCAGTAAATGAAGCAGGCAAAAAGGAATACAAACGTCTCAAAAATGAGATCGAGAGGAAGTGCAAAATGGCTAAACAGGGATGGCTAGAGGATAAATGTAAGGATGTAGAGGCTTATCTCACTAGGGGTAAGATAGATACTGCCTACAGGAAAATTAAAGAGACCTTTGGAGAGAAGAGAACCACGTCTATGAATATCAAGAGCTCAGATGGCAACCCAGTTCTAAGCAAAGAAGGGAAGGCAGAAAGGTGGAAGGAGTATATAGAAGGTTTATACAAGGGTGATGTACTTGAGGACAATATTATGGAAATGGAAGAGGATGTAGATGAAGACGAAATGGGTGATACGATATTGCGTGAAGAGTTTGACAGAGCACTGAAAGACCTGAGTCGGAACAAGGCCCCCGGAGTAGACAACATTCCATTAGAACTACTGACGGCCTTGGGAGAGCCAGTCATGACCAAACTCTACCAGCTGGTGAGCAAGATGTATGAGAAAGGCGAAATACCCTCAGACTTCAAGAAGAATATAATAATTCCAATCCCAAAGAAAGCAGGTGCTGACAGATGTGAAAATTACCGAACTATCAGTTTAATAAGTCACAGCTGCAAAATACTAACGCGAATTCTTTACAGACGAATGGAAAAACTGGTAGATGCGGACCTCGGGGAGGATCAGTTTGGATTCCGTCGAAATGTTGGAACACGTGAGGCAATACTGACCTTACGACTTATCTTAGAAGAAAGATTAAGAAAAGGCAAACCTACGTTTCTAGCATTTGTAGACTTAGAGAAAGCTTTTGACAATGTTGACTGGAATAGTCTCTTTCAAATTCTAAAGGTGGCAGGGGTAAAATACAGGGAGCGAAATGCTATTTACAATTTGTACAGAAACCAGATGGCAGTCATAAGAGTCGAGGGGCATGAAAGGGAAGCAGTGGTTGGGAAAGGAGTGAGACAGGGTTGTAGCCTCTCCCCGATGTTATTCAATCTGTATATTGAGCAAGCAGTAAAGGAAACAAAAGAAAAATTTGGAGTAGGTATTAAAATTCATGGAGACGAAGTAAAAACTTTGAGGTTCGCCGATGACATTGTAATTCTGTCAGAGACGGCAAAGGACTTGGAAGAGCAGTTGAACGGAATGGACAGTGTCTTGAAGGGAGGATATAAGATGAACATCAACAAAAGCAAAACGATGATAATGGAAAGTAGTCCAATTAAATCGGGTGATGCTGAGGGAATTAGATTAGGAAATGAGACACTTAAAGTAGTAAAGGAGTTTTGCTATTTAGGAAGTAAAATAACTGATGATGGTCGAAGTAGAGAGGATATAAAATGTAGACTGGCAATGGCAAGGAAAGCGTTTCTGAAGAAGAGAAATTTGTTAACATCGAATATAGATTTAAGTGTCAGGAAGTCATTTCTGAAAATATTTGTTTGGAGTGTAGCCATGTATGGAAGTGAAACATGGACGATAACTAGTTTGGACAAGAAGAGAATAGAAGCTTTCGAAATGTGGTGCTACAGAAGAATACTGAAGATAAGGTGGATAGATCACGTAACTAATGAGGAGGTATTGAATAGGATTGGGGAGAAGAGAAGTTGGTGGCACAACTTGACTAGAAGAAGGGATCGGTTGGTAGGACATGTTTTGAGGCATCAAGGGATCACAAATTTAGCATTGGAGGGCAGTGTGGAGGGTAAAAATCGTAGAGGGAGACCGAGAGATGAGTACACTAAGCAGATTCAGAAGGATGTAGGTTGCAGTAGGTACTGGGAGATGAAGAAGCTTGCACAGGATAGAGTAGCATGGAGAGCTGCATCAAACCAGTCTCAGGACTGAAGACCACAACAACAACGGTCTGGATAGATATGTACCTATTACACATTATGACTCTCTTCAACTATCAGCGGTATCTGTCAGTCAAGAGACGAGGTCGGCATGTACGCTTTTGTGCCGTACGTGTCTCTTCACGTTTCCACTTCCTATCACATCGGAAACAGTGGACATACGGATGTTTAGGGGTTGTGGAAATCTCGCGTAGAGGCGTATGACTCAAGTGACACCCACACACCTGACCACGTTCGAAGACCGTGAGTTCCGCGAAGCGCCCCATTCTGATCTCTTACAATGCCTAATGACTACTGAGTTCGCTGTTATAAAGTACCTGGCAGTAGGTAACAGCATAACGCACTTAATATGAAAAACGTATGTTTTTGTGAGTGTCCGGATACTTTTGATCACATAGTGTAAGTAAAACAGCATCAGCTGATACATTGCCAACACAAGATAATAATCAAAGTATATTTGAGTTATTAATGGAATTAGTAGATGGGCAAAAAGTATTAAAAATATGGCTAGAAGAAAAGATGGAACAAGGACAAAAATTATTTGCTCATAAAATAGAAGCAACAAACGAGGAGTTAGCAAAAATTAATCGTGAGTCTAAACATTTAGAGGGCAGGGCTGATTCTCATGAAACTATAATAGGGGCTTGTGAGTTAAGAATTGCACATGAGAGTAAAGAATGGGATCAAAAATTAGATAAGTGTAAGCAAGAGGTTAATCATAAGATTCATCATGAAGTAGCAAAAATAAATGCTCTCATCCAAGCTCAAGATACTTTTATATTGTCAGTTAGGGATAAAGTCATTAAATTAAGTAATGATTGTGTAAAATAAATAAAACTTGCAAAGACACTCATGAAAGACAGAACAAACAAGTCGCAGACTTAAAGGAGGAAAATTCAGTCCTTAGGCGTATAGTATGAAGAATAGAATCTGTTTGTAATGGCTATACAAATGCGATTGAGGGTCATTTGAGAGAAACAGAACAGAAGGTAGAAAACATAACTCAACTAAGTGAGCCTGCCGGTGTGGCCGAGCGGTCCTAGGCGCTTCAGTCTGTAACCGCGCAATCGCTACGGTCGCAGGTTCGAATCCTGACTCGGATATGGATGTATGTGATGTCCTTAGGTTAGTTAGGTTTAAGTAGTTCTAAGTTTTTGGGGACTGATGACCTCAGATGTTAAGTCCCATAGTGCTCAGAGCCATTTGAACCATATGAATCAACTAAGTGAGATGAGTAAAAATATAGATAATATGAAAATTGTGTTAAAACGGTAACTCGAAAGGGTTGATCAGGAAAAACGTAGAGGTGTTGTTCATATTAATGAAGTAATCAGTATTTCCAATGCTTACAAATTTCGTAACTTTTCTAGCAAACGTAGTATACATTCTGTTGCTTTCATTCGTCAGTTTTAGAGTATCATACCTGTCAACATGATAGAACAGCAGAAAATCAAATTTGTATCTAGTCGTTTTGAAGGGGACGCCATATCATGGGGAACAGGAAACAGTAACACATGTAAAACAGACCAAGAATTGGTTGGAACATTCTTAAGCCAATATTGGTCCACAAGTACACAAAACAGCATAAAAAGAGAAATATTTGATGCTAGGTACTTTGAAAACAGAGGCTGCAATAGTTATAAGGAGTTCTTTCAGCACCACTGGGAAAAGAACCAATATGTAACTGATTCTTTACGTGAATGTGACTTGGTAGAAATAATAGTTCTTACGTTTCCAATGTCTGTACAGGAGAAACTGATTCATGTCAATAACAACCCATTCTTGATTGTTCCCCAGTTTGAGAAATCACCAGTTTTTTTAGCATATTATGTGAACTGTTTATTTCAACTTTCTGCAGTCTTCCAGTTAGGTATGATTTAAACCATTTGAGCACTGTCCCATTCGTACCACAGTATTTGAGCTTATCTAGAAGTATTCCATGATTTACACAACCAAAAGCATTCGATAGGATCACAAAAAATCCCAACGGGTGACTTCCGGCTACTCAGAGCATTTAATATTTCATTACTGAAAGTATATATAGCATTTTCTGCTGAAAAACCCTTCTGGAAACCAAACTGACATTTTGTTAAAACTTTATTTTTACAAAGGTGTGAAGCTGGTCTACAATACATTACTTTTTCAAGAATTTTGGATAAGGCAGTCAGAAGAGAGATTGGGCAGTAATTGTTAACATCAGACGTATCCCCTTTTTTATGCAGTGGTATAACAATGGCATACTTCAGTCTATCTGGGAAAATACCCTGCTTCGGAGAGCTGTTGCATATGTGGCTAAGAATCACACTTATTTCTTGGGAACAAGCTTTTATTATCCTGCTGGAAATGCCATGTGAGCTTTTATTCTTGAGAGAGTTTATTATATTCCTAATTTTAGATGGAGAGGTGGGTGGATTTTCAATTGCACCAAATGGTGTGGGTAAGGCCTCTTCCATTAACTGCCTTGCTTCTTCTGATGAACATTTAGATCCTATATTCTCTACAACATTTAAAAAATGATTATTCAAAATGTTTTCGACTTCTGGCTCGTTGTTTATAAAGTTTCTGTTCGCTTTGATGGTGATGTCGTCATCCTGTACTCTTGGTTGTCTTGTCTCCCTTGTAATAATGTTCCCAATTTTTCTGATTTTGTTATCAGAGACATTAATCTCAGACATGATGCACATGCTTCTGGACTTTTTAATAACCTATCTTAATGTAGCACAGTAGTTTTTATAATATTTGTCTGTTTCTGGGTCATTACTCTTTCTTGTTGTTAGATACAGATTACTCAAGCTGATGCCAAGTAAAGAGGAGCGACGACATCACCTCACTATCTTTACTTAGGTATTCAGCGCTATACTATTGTGAGCAGTTTGTCAGCATAACACCATCACATCCACTGTCCGCCTGTACCATTATCATCATACAGTAGTTACTCGCAGTGATTACAAGTTACTGAAGTTTGTCAAGAATAGCGGAAAGTGCCTTATGAATAGTTCCATTTGCATCACGCCTAGGACAGAGAGAATCGTAAATTAACAGCAAGAGGTTACCCAGCGAAGGGAAGAGTCCACAGATTGTCTCGAGTTCTTGCAGTTTCATACTAATTTATTTCCAGATGCTTTCACACTAGCGGGTTCTCTTGGCTATCGGAATTCTCATATGGGCATTATCAAAGTGTAATTGGTAGAACACTCAACTACCTTATTGTGAACTCATTTTGATTTGATTAGCACAATAACATAAGGCTCATTCTGCTGAAGAACTTGATGCCCGCAAGCCCTTAAACAAGAATGTGCGAGCGGTAGTAATGCATGAAAGGAAACAATGTTGGACAAAAGAATGGAGAGCTCCCGGCTTTTTGCGTTTCCATTCGGCCTACGATAAGAATCTGCTGTCATATTATGCTTCAGAACCCTAAACTGTTTATTTTTCACTTCACACTGAAGCAAAAGCTATGATATGAGAAGAGGAAATGACTTATATGCTTCTCGGGAACTTTGTTTTTTTGTGATTATTTTCTCACGTCGGACTAAAACAAGGGCGTTGATATAAAAAGGTGGAAATGAAATATATGCTTTATCCTCTCTTAGCCCTGTAACAAATCTTGCACTGCTCTGCTCTGATAGATGAAGCTGTGGTCCTGTAAATAAATTGGTATCTCGTTACTTCATATATTTATATTTCACTCAGTTAATACTAGGCAGAAATTCAATCTGCATGTGGAATGCACTTCCTTGACTCTTGTGCAGAAAGGAGTGCACTATTCTGCTGCATCAATTTTCAATAAGCTACTACAAGAACTCAAAAATCTTAGCAGTAGCCCAAACTCTTTTAAGTCTAAACTGAAGAGTTTCCTCATGGCTCACTCCTTCTATTCTGTCGAGGATCTCCTGGAAGAGCTAAAAAATTAAGCAAATTCCAGTGTTGCATTGTTGATTTTCTTTTTTTAAATTTACGACTTGTCATCTGAATAGGTATTTTATATTTCATTTTATCTGTTTCTATCATGTTATAATTTCATGTATTGGCTCGTTCCATGACCATGGAGACTTCTCCTTAATTTGGTCCCACGGAACAATAAATAAATAAATAAATAACGTACTTGTAAAAAGCACATTGTATTAGTATTTTCCATTGTGTTTGTGAATTCAACACCGTAGTGGTCGCGCGGTTCCATACTGAAGCGCCTAGAACCGCTGGGCCTCTCCGGCCGGGGGTTTACCGAATCTATCATATGGTGAGAGTCGTAGTTGGAAATCCACGTTAAGACTAACTGGCTGGATTCGATCAGACGATCTGGTGTCGAACTGAAACTACAGAAATCTGATAATTTGAACGTCTGTATTGCAACAATGCTGCTCACATAAATTACTTTGATGGAGTAACAGGTAGCAACTGCTAAGAAAAAGTGAGGAATATGTTAACTAGGAGCAATGTAACGTCATTATAACCTATATTTATGTGATAAAAATATTGAATCGAACAATACACATCCATTTCAGTGGTGGGAAGATACACCATATCGAATTTGCTGGTGAGGTAATAAAAATAATAATAGCAATAATAATAATAATAAACCCCGTGGAGTCCCGGGAAAAGAATAGGCCTCCGGTATGTTCTGCCAGTTGTAAAAGGCGACGAAAAGAACAACCCGCCAATAGGGCTGACCTCCCTTTTAGTGTGATTGGTTGGTTCAGGACAGAACTAATGAAGCCTCGGACAAGCGCCGTCATGGTCGGGGACGACGCTTGAACCCTATGCCCATCCACAATGGTAAAGACACTGCTAGCCACTCCGAAAATGATTTAAATCCAAATAGAGGTGTTTTGCAGGAAATGCTTCCTGCAACCACTCTAGAAGGAAAACAAAGACAGAGAATGAGATGGTCAGGTGAAGTTAACCGACACCTCATGTTCTGTTATTACCAAGCAACAAATGTAGGAACCAACACAACTGGATACAGATCACAAGTATACACAACATTTATTGCCAGATACACAGGATTAAAATTTTTAACAGAACAATTACTAGCTGATCAGATCCGTGTAATAATAAAAAGTAACAGGATATCCCAGTCAAAATTAGAAAACATCAAACAACAAGTACAAAAAATACTGGAACAAAGTAATGTGCAATCAGAAGAAGAAGAAAATACAGTAATGGACTCAAACATCCCAGAGCAAACAAACAAGGAACAACACGCATCAATTAATCAATCAGAGGAAAACGAAATCTTAAGACAGCCACCAGAACAAGCACAAATAGAACACGAAGCGACAGACATGTTAGATACAGAAGAAAAATTTCAGCTGACATGTGTAGAATACCAAGACACAAATACAGACATTAGACCATTCTTGCATAACCCACAAGTCGAAACAACAATAACAACTATCAATACAATCATACACAACAAAATAAATGAAAATACAACTATGGAAGAGTTACAACTACTGGTTTGTATAGGAGCACTCACTACACTAAACATATACACTTGGCAGAGATCAGAACCAACCAACACACAGAAGAAACCCACAAAACCAGCATGGCAACACTGGCTACAGATCAGAATAGAAAAACTGAGAAAAGACATCGGACAGCTAACACAATTTATAAGAAATGAAATATCAGACAAGAAACGAAAAAGGTTAAGTAAAATCTCACAACAAGAAGCGATAGAGCAATTAGATGAAAAGAAGCAGAAATTACAAGCTTTGGCCAAACGACTTAGAAGATACAAAAAAAGTGAAAATAGAAGGAAACAAAACCAAACATTCAACACAAACCAAAAGAAATTTTATCAGACAATAGATAACACACACATTAAAATAGACAATCCACCAAACATAACAGACATGGAACACTTCTGGAGCAACATATGGTCAAACCCGGTACAACATAACAGACATGCACGGTGGATACAAGGAGAAACAGACACATACAAGATGATACCACAAATGCCTGAAGTGATAATTTTGCAACATAAAGTCACCCGAGCAATTAATTCTACGCACAATTGGAAAGCTCCTGGAAAAGACAAAATAGAAAAATTTCTGGCTTAAGAAGTTCAGCTCAACACGTTCACATCTAACTAAATTATTTTACAGTTACATTGCAGACCCATACACAGTCCCTGATACACTTACACAAGGAATAAGTTATCTGAAACTTAAAGATCAGGCAGATACAGCAAACCCAGCAAAATATCGCCCCGTAACATGCCTACCAACAATATACAAAATATTAACTTCAGTAATTACACAGAAATTAATGACACATACAACACAGAACAAAATTATAAATGAAGAACAAAAAGGCTGCTGCAAAGGAGCATGAGGATGTAAAGAGCAACTGATAATAGATGCAGAGGTGACATATCAAGCTAAAACTAAACAAAGGTCACTACACTACGCATACATTGATTACCAAAAAGCTTTTGATAGTGTACCCCACTCATGGTTACTACAGATATTGGAAATATACAGAGTAGATCCTAAATTGATACAGTTCCTAAACATAGTAATGAAAATTTGGAAAACCACACTTAATATCTAAACAAATTCAAATAAAATCACATCACAGCCAGAACAGATTAAGCGTGGAATATAGCAAAGAGACTCCTTAAGTCCTTTCTGGTTCTGCCTTGCTCTGAACCCACTATCCAACATGCTAAATAATACAAATTATGGATATAATATTACTGGAACATATCAACACAAAATCACACATTTGCTATACATGGATGATCTAAAACTACTGGCAGCAGCAAGTCAACAACTCACCCAATTACTGAAGATAACAGAAGTATTCAGCAATGATATAAATATGGCTTTCGGAACAGACAAATGTAAGAAAAATAGCATAGTAAAGGGCAAACACACTAAACAACAAGATTACTTATTGAATAACCACAGCGACTGCATAGAAGCGATGGAAAAATGCCTATAAATATCTAGGATACAGGCAAAAAATAGGAATAGATAATACAAATATTAAAGAAGAACTAAAAGAAAAATATAGACAAAGACTAACAAAATACTGAAAACAGAATTGACAGCAAGAAACAAGACAAAAGCTATAAATACTTATGCTACACCAATACTGACCTATTCATTTGGAGTAGCCGGCCGCGGTAGTCTCGCGGTTCTAGGCGCACAGTCCGGAACCGTGCGACTGCTACGTTCGCAGGTTCGAATCCTGCCTCGGGCATGGATGTGGGTGATGTCCTTAGGTTAGTTAGGTTTAAGTAGTTCTAAGTTCTAGGGGACTAATGACCACAGCAGTTGAGTCCCATAGTGCTCAAAGCCATTTGAACCATTTGAACTATTTGGAGTAGTGAAATGGAGTAACACAGGACTAGAAGCGCTCAATACACTTACACGATCACAATGCCACAAATATAGAATACATCACATACATTCAGCAACAGAAAGATTCACATTAAGCAGAAAGGAAGGAGGAAGGGGATTTATTGACATAAAAAACCTACATTATGGATAGGTAGACAATTTAAGAGAATTTTTTATAGAACGAGCAGAAACTAGCAAAATACACAAAGCAATCACTGATATAAATACATCGGCTACACCATTGCAATTTCATAACCACTTCTACAACCGTTTAGATCACATAACACCAACAGATACAAAGAAAGTAAATTGGAAAAAGAAAACACTACATGGCAAGCACCCGTATCATCTAACACAGCCACGCATCGATCAAGACGCATCCAACACATGGCTATGTTGTTGTTGTTGTGGTCTTTTGTCCTGAGACTGGTATGATGCAGCTCTCCATGATACTCTATCCTGTCCAAGCTTCTTCATCTCCCATTACGTACTGCAGCCTACATCCTTCTGAATCTGTTTAGTGTATTAATCTCTTGCTCTCCCTCTCCAATTTTTACCCTCCACGCTGGCCTCCAATACTAAATTGGTGATCCCTTGATGCCTCAGAACATGTCCTACCAACCGATCCCTTCTTCTTGTCAAGTTGTGCCACAAACTCTTCT
This sequence comes from Schistocerca gregaria, assembly GCF_023897955.1. Lineage (NCBI taxonomy): Eukaryota > Metazoa > Arthropoda > Insecta > Orthoptera > Acrididae > Schistocerca > Schistocerca gregaria. Next base: position 484,508,383 of record NC_064931.1, on the reverse strand, counting down.
TCTCCCCCAATCCTTTTCAATACTTCCTCATTAGTTACGTGATCTACTCATCTAATCTTCAACATTCTTCTGTAGCACCACATTTCAAAGGCTTCTATTCTCTTCTTGTGCAAACTATTTATCGTCCATGTTTCACTTCCATACATGGCTACACTCCATACAAATACTTTAAGAAACGACTTCCTGTCATTTGAATCTATATTCGATGTTAACAAATTTCTCTTCTTCAGAAACGCTTTTCTTGCCATTGCCAGTCTACATTTTATATCCTCTCTACTTCGACCATCATCAGTTACTTTACTCCCCAAATAGCAAAACCCCTTTACTACTTTAAGTGTCTCATTTCCTAATCTAATTCCCTCAGAATCGCCCGACTTAATTCGACTACATTCCATTATCCTCGTTTTGCTTTTATTGATGTTCATCTTATATCCTCCCTTCAAGACACTGTCCATTCCGTTCAACTGCTCTTCCAAGTCCTTTGCTGTCTCTGACAGAATTACAATATCATCGGCGAACCTTATAGTTTTTATTTCTTCTCCATGGATTTTAATACCTACTCCGAATTTTTCTTTTGTTTCCTTTATTGCTTGCTCAATATACAGATTGAATAACATCGGGGAGAGGCTACAACCCTGTCTCACTCCCTTCCCAACCACTGCTTCCCTTTCATGTCCCTCGACTCTTATAGCTGCCATCTGGTTCCTGTACAAATTGTAAATAGACTTTGGCTCCCTGTATTTTACCCCTGCCACCTTCAGAATTTGAAAGAGAGTATTCCAGTCAACACTGTCAAAAGCTTTCTCCAAGTCTACAAATGCTAGAAACGTAGATTTGCCTGTCCTTAATCTAGCTTCTAAGATAAGTCGTACGGTCAGTATTGCCTCACGTGTTCCCATATTTCTACGGAATCCAAACTGATCTTCCTCGAGGTCGGCTTCTACCAGTTTTTCCATTCGTCTGTACAGAATTCGCGTTAGTATTTTACAGCCGTGACTTGTTAAACTGATAGTTCGGTAATTTTAACATCTGTCAACGCCTACTTTCTTTGGGATTGGAATTATTATATTCGTCTTGAAGTCTGAGGGTATTCCGCCTGTCTCATACATTTTGCTCACTAAATGGTAGAGTTTTGTCAGGACTGGCTCTCCCAAGGCTGTCAGTAGTTCTAATGAAATGTTGTCTACTCCCGGGGCCTTGTTTCGACACAGGTCATTCAGTGCTCTGTCAAACTCTTCACGCAGTATCATATCTCCCATTTCATCTTCATCTACATCCTCTTCCATTTCCATAATATTGTCCTCAAGAACATCGCCCTTTTATAGTCCCTCTATATACTCCTTCCACCTTTCTGCTTTCCCTTCTTTGCTTAGAACTGGGTTCCCATCTGAGCTCTTGATGTACATACATGTGGTTCTCTTATCTCCAAAGGTCTCTTTAATTTTCCGGGAGGCAGTATCTATCTTACCCCTAGTGAGGTAAGCCTCTACATCCTTACGTTTGTCCTCTGACCATGCCTGCTTAGTCATTTTGCACTTCCTGTCGATCTCATTTTTGAGACGTTCGTATTCCTTTTACCCTGGTTCATTTCCTGCATTTTTATATTTTCTCCTTTCATCTATTAAATTCAGTATTTCTTCTGTCACCCAAGGATTTCTACTAGCTCTCGTCTTTTTACCTACTTCATCGTCTGCTGGCTTCACCACTTCATCCCTCAAAGCTATCCATTCTTCTTCTACTGTATTTCTTTCCCCCATTCTTGTCAATTGTTCCTTTATGCTCTTCCTGAAACTCTCTACAAGCTCTGGTTCTTTCAGTTTATCCAGGTCCCACCTCCTCACATTCCCACCTTTTCTCAGTTTCTTCAGTTTTAACCAAAGTTCATAACCAATAGATTGTGGTCATAGTCCACATCTGCCCCTGGAAATGTCCTACAATTCAAAACCTGGTTCCTAAATCTCTGTCTTACCATTATATAATCTATCTGACACCTTACAGTACTCCAGGCTTCTTCCATGTATACAACCTCCTTTTATGATTCTTGAACCAAGTGTTAACTATGATTAAGTGGTGCTCTGTGCAAAATTCTACCAGGCGGCTTCCATTCCATTCGCCCGTGACTATTAAATTTTCGTCTCCCTTCACTACCTGAATAATTTCTTTTATCTCATCATACATTTCTTCAATTTCTTCGTCATCTGCAGAGCTAGTTGGCATATAGACTTGGACTACTGCTGTAGGCGTGTGCCTCGTGTCTATCTTGGCCACAATAATACGTTCACTATGTTGTTTGTAGTAGCTTACCCGAACTCCTATTTTTTTATTCATTATTAAACCCACTCCTGCATTACCCCTATTTGATTTTGTGTTTATAACCCTGTAGTCACTTAATCAGAAGTCTTGTTCCTTCTGCCACCGAGCTTCACTAATTCCCACTACATCTAACCTTAACCTATCCATTTACCTTTTTAAATTTTCTAATCTACCTGCCCGATTAAGGGATCTGACATTCCACGCTCCGATCCGTAGAACGCCAGTTTTCTTTCTCCTGATAACGACGTCCTCCTTAGTAGTCCCCGCCCGGAGATCCGAATGGGGGACTATTTTACCTCCGGAATATTTTACCCAAGAGGACGCCATTACCATTTATCCATACAGTAAAGCTGCATGCCCTCGGGAAAAATTACGGCCGTAGTTTCTCCTTGCTTTCAGCCGTTCGCAGTACCAGCACAGCAAGGCAGTTTTGGTTAATGTTACAAGGCCAGATCAGTCCATCATCCAGACTGTTGCCCCTGCAACTACTGAAAAGGCTGCTGCCCCCCTTGAGGAACCATACGTTTGTTTGGCCTCTCAACAGATACCCCTCCGCTGTGGTTGCACCTACGGTACGGCTATCTGTGTCGCTGAGGCACTCAAGCCTCCCCACCAACGGCAAGGTCTATGGTTCATGGCTAAGAAAAGGCAATATATACAGTGAGACGGAAGGATCATGATTGCACTACAGTATCAAACAATAAACACCCGATATTACAGCAAGCATATTATTAAAGATCCCAATACCACAACAGATAAATGCAGACTTTGCAAACAACAAATAGGAACAGTAGATCACATCACAAGCGGATGTACAATACTATCAAATAAAGAATACACCACAAGACATGACAATGTAGCAAAAATAATACATCCACAACTTGCCATACAACATAAACTAACAAAGCAACGCGTTCCCACATACAAGTATGCACCACAAAATGTACTGGAGAATGATGAATACAAATTATACTGGAACAGAACCATTATATCTGATAAAACAACGCCACATAACAAACCTGACATCATACTCAGCAATAAAAAGAAGAAATTAACACAACTAATCGAAATATCCATACCCAATACAACAAATATACAGAAGAAAACAGGAGAAAAAAATTGAAAAACACATCCAACTGGCCGAGGAAGTCAAGGGCATGTGGCATCAGGATAAAGTTGACATTATACGAATTATACAATCAACTACGGGATTCATACCACACAATATTCACCAGTGCATCAACGCAATACAGCTACATCCAAACGCATATATACAACTACAGAAATCTGTAATTATTGATACCTGTTCAATTACCCGAAGGTTCCTAAACCCAATGTAGCATATACCGTACAGTTAAAAGGAAGTCACGCTTGATCAAGGTCCGCGTCACTTTCCATTTTTAACCAGACATAACGTCTGAGAAAGGAAAGAAATAATAGTAATAATAATCCCGTGTGCGGTTCTTAGACCCTCCATCGGGCGCCTCCGCAGGTGGCGGATAAGGAAAAAGTCTCCTAGATACAGATAGTACCGAAGAAATCAAATACTTTGGGTGGACCAAATACTAACACAATCCTCAATGGCTATTCAACCCGCTGAACACAAAAACCAGACACGTCTGAGTGAAAATCACCGGTACTCTTGTCAACTTCTGTTAGCGCAATGAGCTCGGCTGAAAATATTTGATTGCAAGGGCTTTAACAACCTCTCGTCATATCCTGTCCTGGTAACATCCAGGCCAAAGCAATGAAAAACAAGCAAACATGAACTGTGCAAGTAAATTCAACTTTACCCCATGTTTTACACAACCCGTCCGTCGACAGACGGCAACTGGACTTTCGGGTTCTGGGGAGTCCAGGCTAGCACAGCAGGGAATATCGGAGATCTCTGGTAAACTTCCCTACAAGCAGAAACCATGCATTGGAACACTAAATATCAGTACATTGACGCAAAAAGAAAAACTATATAATCTCACATAAGAAATCGACCGACAAAAAATTCTCATCCTTGTTCTTCAAGAAATGTAACTTACTGATAATGAAACCTTGAATTACGGAAACTATCGCATCTTCAAGAGTAAAACGCAACAAAAGGTAGCGAAAGGTGCACCAATCTACGGCATGGCATTTCTCCTACACAGATCCATCATCAACTCTGCCAAAGAAATCACACCCATCGACAATCGACGTACGACTATGCGCATTCAGAGCCCTAATAAAATATATACACTCATCAATGCACATGGTCTCATCAACATCGAAAATAAGAAAATACACCGAAAATGTCGAAAGATTCTGGAATACCTTCTAAAAAATCATGAGGTAAGTTCACCAAGATGGCGTCAAAACCCTAATGGGAGACTTCAACGCACAATTTGGGCCAGAAAAAACCTATAGAAAAATCATCGTTAAAAATTACGCATCCAAAACACTAACACAAACGGCACATGCCTGTTTAACATTTGCTAACAATTCAACCGTAAAATGATGTCTACCCACTTTAGGAAAAAGCAGAAAAACAGAAAACATGGCGATCCCCGATCCTTCATCCTGGTGAATACCAGATCTACCACGTTGTCATCTCCCACCCTCACTACAGAATCATCCATTACATTTATTTACCAATATTGTAACTAGCTTCACTTTCCATCTCATTAGCTATTTAAACTTGTGATTTTTTATTTAATACATTTGTATTCATCATTGTCACAATAAATTGTTTTCAGTTTACGTGAGGGCGCTGATAAACCCGTTCCCCATCAGCCCCCTTCCAACATACTCTCTCTCTCTCTCTCTCTCTCTCTCTCTCTCTCTCTCTCCCTCTCTCACACACACACACACACATGGTACATAAATTGTGCTTTACATCAGAAAAGCACCAGTCATAATGCTTGCTCAGTGGAATCATGAGAGAGGAGTTCGTGTTATCACAGTGATTGAAGACGGAAATTACTGCCCGTCTGAAGCCGGTGAGAGGTGCGGAGTACCAAAGAGGACGGCTAGGCGTTCGTGGATTAACTACTGTATATCAAAACAGGCTGTATCGGGCGGTAAGTGGGAGTGGGCGACCACCTGTGTCCACTGAGAGGGACGACCGATGTCTGTTCGACAATACACACACCAATCAGTTCCTCAGTTACCGTCAGCTGGGAGAGATTTCTCATTTTGCTGGTAGTGCAAGAACTGTGAGAAGGAGACTGAAAGATCATGGACTTTTATGGCGAAGAGTTGCTATGAAGCAACGCTTGACGGATTATCAGAAGATCGACCGTATGGCTTTCGCGGAAGAGTATATAGATTTTGACTGGATCAGTCATATTTTATCACGAAAAAACATTTTCTTGCGTTACCAGTGCTCCGGTTCAGGTGAGATATCAATAGCTTTATTGCATATAGTATCGTAACTGAAATTTTTTTCGATAGAATTGGCTTTACGATGTAAGGCAGAGTAGTTGTTTTAAAATACTTATTTTGTCGTTAAATTTGATCGGCATCGCCTTTGTTACATACGTGGTTGTGTTGAATCCGTTAGCGTTTTAATTAACAGATAAACGATTTTGATATTGTATGTGTACCGATCACGGGCAAAGCGTTGTACTCCGAAGTATATCGTGGAAAGACAGAGAAGTGGACGCTTTGCTGTTGGCATTTGGGGCTACATCTCGGCTCGGGGAGCAGGGCCCCTATGGCATATTGAGGCGTATGTTAACATTTTAAAACATATAATGTAGTCAGGTGCTGAGCTGCTGTATCCTCAAGAAGACATCTATTTCCTGCAGGTATGAACAGCAAGTAGAATGAAAGCTGTTTCATAGTTTGCAAATACTGATTCACTCTTTTCCTATGGCCTACAATTTATGGAAGAAGCCATTATATTCCGTCGTCTGGTAGTCTCTTGATGTTCCCAATATTGATGTTGCATTTTGTTCTGGTCATGATGTCCTGAAAATAGAGATTTCTCTTCGCCCTCGTAGCCCCTTGCCTCTCACGTTGTCCGTAAATACATTGAACAGGATGATGATGTACATAAAGATGTATGAAATGATTTGCATCTTCCTTCTGTTTATTTTCTCCATTTACCTTTCTTTGCCTCTCGTGGTGCTTTCAGATTTTTCATTGTTTGCATCCATATTGCCCTAGTTGCTGTCCCTTGCATGTAAACTACTGCATGTAAACTTCCAGAATGTTCTCTGCTTAATTCCCCAGAGTTATAGAGATGTAAATCCCGTCTAGTTGATTTTGCGTTATATTTATGTATTACCACTTTGAGGTGTTTAATTGTTGAAATGTCTTGGCTGTAAATGCTTGCTTTGTTATTACAGTTCTTCTATTCACTTGTACTAAGCATCTGTTATTGTTAACTAAAAACCACATTCGATGTAGTTGAAGAGCTCGACGCGATTAACTTTTAGTACCCAACGCTTTTCCGTCTGCATTGACCTCATTAGTATTTTTCCTCATTGTTGTCTATTCTGTAGTCTGTTTAATTAGATGCCACTTTGTATCTTCTCTTTCGTAATGCGTTGGATGACACCTCCTACATGGTCATTTTCATTTTCTGAATTTTCTACTACTACTACTACTATTGCTACTAGTATTATTGATTTATTTATTTACAGTGTTTAGGCCAATAGGGAACCACATAAAGCAAATTATGATCTGTTGCTGTTATTTCTCTTGTTCTTCCAGAATTCTTTCATCATCTCGCTGTGTTTAGCGCTACGTTTTTTGTCCGTTCTCTTCTAGATATGTTGGGTTTATTCTCTGGTACAGTTTCCCAGCGGTGGATTTTATGTCTGAGGCCTTTTCGATCGTCGATATTTGTGAATGTGATGTTGGCATTTTTTAGATCAATTTGGACTTGTTTGATCCCGATTTGTAGTGTTTAGTTTCTGTAGCCACATCAGCACTTTCTTTGTTAGTAGGCTGTCGTATAGTCACGTGATGTGACCGTAGAACTTCAGTCGTCGTTTGCAGCAATGGGTTTCGATGTTGAAGTATTTTTCTATTACTGTGTGTGATTTCAGACGATATCCCTCATCTGTGAGATTTGGCCCAAGGATTTTTCGGATGATTTTTCTTCCAGCTTTCAGCTTTCCTTATATTCTCGGGGTCTCCTTAGTAAATGATGCTTAGGGTTTCACTGGCGCAGAGTGTTTCAGGTTTGATAATAGTCGTGTGGTGTCGATTTTTGGTTTTCATGTTCATGCATTTCTTGATGTATATGCCCGCGATTTTTCTATATGCTTTCCGCACTTTGAGTTGGCGTACTTTTTGTGCTAATCTTTCTGTACCTGTGGGTTCAATGATTTCACCTAAGTATTTAAAGAATTGACCTTGTTTATTGTGCCGTATTTTGTAGTCAAATTTAGTGTTTTGGTATGTTTTGTGGCAATGAATTCGGTTTTTGAGAAAGACATTTGTAATACAACTTTCTCGGCACATTCTTTGAGGCCTTCGATCTCATGAACTTCTTGTATGTTCATCTCGGGAAAAGATCGCAAGATTGTGAACAAAGGCTAGGCATGTTAGTGTTATGCTATTGTCTTCCTAGCCTGATGGGTGTCCAGATGTTTCTGTTTCTCATTTCTTTTTCCCATTCTTTGATGACTTTATCTAGGTCGATGGTAAAGAGTAATGGGGAGAGACCATCGCCCTGACCTGACGGATGCCAGTCTTGATAGAGAAGGGGTGTGAGATTTCTCCGTTGAATTATACTTTGGAGGTTGTGTCTCTTAGTGTTTGTTGGATGCGCCGTAGTGTTTTAGGGTCGAGATTGCTTCCTTAGAGTATATTAAAAAGGGATTGTCGGTCATTGGAATCGTAAATGTCCTGAAGTCAACGAATGTGCAGACGATTGGATGATTTCTTATGACTTGTATTTTCAGTGTGGACTTCATGTTGAAAATTTGTTCGGTGCCAAATCTGTGTGATCTGAATCTTGCCTGGTATTCACCAATTAGACGTTCGACTTGTTCTTGTGCGCGTTGAAAGAGGCACGCGGAGATGATTATTTAGGGGACTGAAAGGAGGGAAATTCCTCTGTAGTTATTCACATCAGATTTGTCTCTTTTTTTGCGAGGTGGGTGGACCAGTGCACATTTCCAGTCGTCTTGGAGTTTTTTACTTTGCCAGATTTCCTGAATGATCTGTGTGGGTTCCTGTAGTTGATCGTGCTCCAAGAATTTTCAGTGGTTCTGCGATGATTCCGTTTCCTCCTGACGACTTTCCGTTGTTGAGTTTTTAGATGTGGTGCTGGATTTCTTCTTGTGTCGGTGGATCGGCCCCAGGTTTTGTGTATCTTGGGGACGCGTGTGGGAGTCGTTCGACAGGTTCAGGTCAGTTAAGGAGATCGGAAAAGTAGTGTGCCAATTCTTAACAGTTTTCTGGGTTGATGAGGGAGAGTTTTCCATTATGTTTCTTGAAGGTCAAATCTTGTGGTGAGTAACCTTTAATTTTGTTTGCGAAAGTTCTGTGGTTCAAAATGGTTCAAATGGCTCTGAGCACTATGGGACTTAACTTCTGAGGTCACCTGTTCCCTAGAACTTAGAACTACTTAAACCTAACTAACCTAAGGACATCACACACATCCATGCCCGAAGCAGGATTCGAACCTGCGACCCTAGCGGTCTCGCGGGTCCAGACTGCAGAAAGTTCTGTGGAAATTCTTGCTGTTGTAGTTTCTGTAGAGGTCCTCAACTGATTTCAGCTGTTCGATGACGTAGTTTGCGTTTGGTTTTTCTGATAGTTCTCTTTGTCTGTTTGCAAATGTCGAGGAAGTGTTGTACGGCACCTGTCTATTTGTTGCTGTAGTATTTTTGGAGGGCGAGTCGGCGATTGATGATAGCCTGATAGCAGTTGGAGTACAATCATGGGTGTTCTGCCTTTTTTTTAAAAAGTGGGATTAATTCTTTGGCTTTTCTTATAATTTTACTGCAGATGTCAGTCAAGTCGTTCCCTGGATCCTTCACCGATTCTTCCGTGATACTGATTTCTAGAATTCTGGATGTATAGAATTTTTGGATACAGAGATTTTTGAGCTTAACTCTATTCGGAGAGAGTTTCGCTTTAACTCGTGTGAGGTAGTGGTTTGTCTCAATGTTCGCGCCTCGTCGGGCTTGAATGTCTTGGATGATTCCGTAGTGGGCGTAGGAGATGACAACGTAATCGATTTGGTATTCACCAAGATGCTTGATCGATGATTGCCATGTTTTCTGGTTTTTTCATAAAGTAGGTAGACATCATTTATAGGTTGAGTTGTTGGCAAATGTCAATCAGACGTCTACCGATTGTGTTAGTATTTTGGTGTGCTGAATTTTTAAAGATGATGTTTCTATAGGTTTTCCCTGTCTCAAATTGAGTGTTGAAGTCTCCCATTAGGGTTTTGACGCCGTCTTGGTGAACTTACCTCATGGTGTTTTAGAATGTGTTCCAGAATTTTTCGACGTTTTCGGGGTTTTTCATATTTTAGATGTTGGTGGGGGCATGTGCATTGATGAGTTTATATATTTTATTGGGGCTATGAATGCGCATAGTCGTAAGTCGATTGTCGATGGGTGTGATATTATTTGGCAGAGTTGATGATGGATCTGTGTAGGAGAAATGCCATGCCGTAGATTGGTGCACCTTTCGCTACCTTTTGTTGCGTTTTACTCTTGAAGATGCGATAGTTTCCGTAATTCAAGGTTTCATTATCAGTAAGTTACGTTTCTTGAAGAACAAGGATGAGAATTTTTTGTCGGTCGATTTCTTATGTGAGATTATATAGTTTTTCTTTTTGGGTCAATGTACTGATATTTAGTGTTTCAATGCATATTTTCTGCTTGCAGGGAAGTTTACCAGAGATCTCCGATATTCTGTGCTGTGCTAGCTTGGACTCCCCAGAATCCGAAAGTCCAGTTGCCGTCTGTCGACAGACGGATTGTGTACGACATGGGATAAAGTTGAATTTACTTGCACGGTTCCTGTTTACTTGTGTTTCATCTACACCTACATCTACATATATACTCCGCAAGCCACGCAACGGTGTGTGGCGGAGGGCACTTTACGTGTCACTGTCATTACCTCCTTTTCCTGTTCCACTCGCGTGTGGTTCGCGGCAAGAACGACTGCCGGAAAGACTTCGTGCGCGCTCGAATCTTTCTAATTTCACATTCGTGATCTCCTCGGGAGGTATAAGAAGGGGTAAGCAATATATTCGATACCTCATCCAGAAACGCACCCTCTCGAAACCTGGACAGCAGGCTACACCGCGATGCAGAGCGCCTCTCTTGCAGGGTTTGTCACTTAAATTTACTAAACATCTCTGTAACGCTGTCACACTTACCAAATAACCCTGTGACGAAACGCGCCGCTCTTCTTTGGATATTCTCTATCTCCTCTGTCAACCCGACCTGGTACGGATCCCACACTGATGAGCAATACTCAAGTATAGGTCGAACGAGTGTTTTGTAAGCCACCTCCTTTGTTGATGGACTACATTTGCTAAGGACTCTCCCAATGAACCTCAACCTGGCACCCGCCTTACCAACAATGAATTTTATATGATCATTCCACTTCAAATCGTTCCGTACGCATACTCCCAGATATTTTACAGAAGTAACTGCTACCAGTGTTTGTTCCGCTATCATATAATCATACAATAAAGGATCCTTTTTCTATGTATTCGCAATACATTACATTTGTCTATGTTAAGGGTCAGTTGCCACTCCCTGCACCAAGTGCCTATACGCTGCAGATCTTCCTGCATTTCGCTGCAATTTTCTAATGCTGCAACTTCTCTGTATACTACAGCATCACCCGCGAAAAGCCGCATGGAACATCCGACACTATCTACTAGGTCGTTTGGATTTATTGTGAAAAGCAATGGTCCCATAACACTCCCCTGTGACACGCCAGAGGTTACTTTAACGTCTGTAGACGTCTCTCCATTGAGAACTACATGCTGTCCTCTGTTTGCTAAAAACTCTTCAATCCAGCCACACAGCTGGTCTGATATTCCATAGGCTCTTAGTTTGTTTATCGGGCGACAGTGAGGAACTGTATCGAACGCCTTCCGGAAGTCAAGGAAAATGGCATCTAACTGGGCGCCTGTATCTAATATTTTCTGGGTCTCATGAACAAATAATGCGAGTAGGGTCTCACACGATCGTTGTTTTCGGAATCCATGTTGATTCCTACAGAGTAGATTCTGGGTTTCCAGAAATGACATGATATGCGAGCAAAAAACATGTTCAAAAATTCTACAACAGATCGATGTCAGAGATATAGCCCTATAGTTTCGCGCATCTCCTCGAAGACCCTTCTTGAAAACTGGAACTACCTGTGCTCTTTTCCAATCATTTGGAATCTTCCGTTCCTCTAGAGACTTGCGGTACACGGCTGTTAGAAGGGGGCAAGTTCTTTCGTGTACTCTGTGTAGAATAGAATTGGTATCCCGTCATGTCAGTGGTCTTTCCTCTGTTGAGTTATTTCAGTTGCTTTTCTATTCCTTGGATACTTCTTTCGATGTCAGCCATTTTTTCGTTTGTGCGGTGATTTGGAGAAGGAACTGCAGTGCGGTCTTCGCTTTGGAAAAAGGTGTTCAGTATTTCAGCTTTACGCGTGTCATCCTCTGTTTCACTGCCATTATCATCCCAGAGTGTCTGGATATGCTGTTTCGATCCACTTACTGTTTTAATGTAAGACCAGAACTTCTTAAGATTTTCTGTCAAGTTAGTACATAGAATTTCACTTTCGAATTCACTGAACGCTTCACGCATAGCTCTCCTTACGCTAACTTTGACGTCGTTTAGCTTCTGTTTGTCTGCGAGGTTTTGGCTGCGTTTAAATTTGCAGTGAAATTCTCTTTGCTTTCGCAGTAGTTTCCTAACTTTGTTTTTGAACCACGGTGGGTTTTTCCCGTCCCTCACATTTTTACTCGGCACGTACCTGTCTAAAACGCATTTTACAATTGCCTTGAACTTTTGCGATAGCCGGCCAGGGTGGCCGAGCCGTTCTAGGCGCTACAGTTTGGAGCCGCGCGACCGCTACGGTCGCAGGTTCGAATCCTGCCTCGGGCATGGACGTGTGTGATGTCCTTAGGTTAGTTAGGTTTAAGTAGTTCTAAGTTATAGGGGACTGATGACCTCAGAAGTTAAGTCCCATAGTGCTCAGAGCCATGTGAACCGTTTTCCACAAACACTCAACATTGTCAGTGTCGGAACGGAAATTTTCGTTATGATCTGGAATCTGCCTCCTATTACTCTTGCTAAACAGATAAACCTTCCTCCGTTTTTTATATTCCTATTTACTTCCATATTCAGGGATGCTGCAACGGCCTTATGATCACTGATTCCCTGTTCTGCGCTTACAGAGTCGAAAAGTTGGGGTCTGTTTGTTATCAGTAGGTCCAAAATGTTATCTCCACGAGTTTTTTCTCTGTTTAATTGCTCGAGGTAATTATCGGATAGTGCATTCAGTATAATGTCACTCGATACTCTGTCCCTACCACCCGTCCTAAACATCTGAGTGTCCCAGTCTATACCTGGTAAATTGAAATCTCCACGTAAGACTATAACATGCTGAGGAAATTTATGTGAAGTGTAATCCAGATTTTCTCTCAGTTGTTCTGCCACTAATCGTCGGGAGGTCGGTAAAAGGAGCACATTATTAACCTAGCTCTGTTGTTGAGTATAACCTCCACCCATAATAATTCACAGGAACTATCCACTTCTATTTCAAAAAAATGGTTCAAATGGCTCTGAGCACTATGGGACTTAACATCTGTGGTCATCAGTCCCCTAGAACTTAGAACTACTTAAACCTAAGCAAACCTAAGGACATCAGACACATTCATGCCCGAGGCAGGATTCGAATCTGCGACCGTAGCGTTCACGCGGTTCCAGACTGAAGCGCCTAAAACCGCACGGCCACACCACTTCTATTTCACTACAGGATAAACTACAAATAACAGCGACAAACCACCGGTTGCATGCAATATATCCTTTCTAAACACCGTCTGTGCCGTAGTAAAATTTCGGCAGAATTAATCTCTGGCTTCAGCCAGCTTTCCGTGCCTATAACGATATCAGCTTCGGTGCTTTCTATCAGCGCTTAAAGCTCCGGTACTTTACCAATGCAGCTTCGACAGTTTACAATTACAATACCGATTGCAGCTTGGTCCCCGCATGTCCTGACATTGCCCCGCACCCTTTGAGGCTGTTGCCCTTTCTGTACTTGCCCGAGGCCATTTAACCCAAAAGACCGCCCAGTACACGCCACATATTCATTTGGCCTGGATGATACCAGGACTCGATAGGACGAGAGGTTGTTAAAGCCCTTTGAACCACATATTTACAGCCGAGCTCATTGCTCTAACAGAAGTTGACCAGAGTACCTGTGATTTTCACTCAGACGTGTCTGGTTTCTGTATTCAACGGGTTGAAGAACCATTAAGGATTGTGTTAGTATTATTATTTTTATTACGTCATCAGCAAATCCGATATGGTGTATCTTCCCACCACTGAAATGGATGTGTATTGTTCGATTCAATATTTTTACCACATAAATATAGGTTATAATGACGTTACATTGCTCCTAGTTAATATATTCCTCACTTTTTCTTAGCAGTTGCTACCTGTCACTCCATCAAAGGAATTTATGTGCACAGCATTGTTGCAATACAGACGTTCAAATTATCCGATTTCTGTAGTTTCAGTTCGACACCAAATCGTTGTGATCGAATTCAGCCAGTTATTCTTAAAGTGGATTTCCGACTACGACTCTCATCATATGACAGATTCGGTAAATCATTCCTAATCGGACTGATGAATCTAGATCACTTACTTATGACAGGGTTTGAATTCTTAAACACAATAGACAATACTAATACAATGTGCTTTTTACAAATACGTTATTTAAATATAAATATATGAAGTAACAAGATACTAACTTATTTACAGGACCGCAGCTTCATCCATCACAGCAGAGTAGTGCAAGATTTGTTACAGGGCCAAGAGAGGATAAAGCTGTTGCCGTTTGTTCCACGAGAACCTAACCTCACCCCATAGAGAATATGTGTGCATAGGTAACGAGCCCATTGCCAGGTGGACCTACAAATTCAAGCGAACTTTGGACTAACAGAGAAAACGTATGACGGGAAGTAAAACATCACGCTACTCTATCGAAGACCGTAGTGGAATCAATGCCTCGATGCCTTTGAGAAATCTTACGTAATGATGGTGGGTGAGTTGGTTACTGTAAGTATACTCGTCCACCAAACCCATGTTGACAATCATGTGATAATAATCAGTCAAGCATTGCTTTGTCGCACCTCTTTAGCATACAAGTCCCTTTACTTTCAGTCCGCTCCTCGCAATTCTTGCAGTGCAAGGTAACTGAAAAATCTCATCCACTCGACGCCAACTGAGGAACTGATTGGTGCATGTGTTGTTCAACAGACAGCAGTCATCACTATCTCTGGAATCAATAACTGTGTGTGTGTGTGTGTGTGTGTGTGTGTTCGTGAGTTTTCGTGTTCACGCACATTTTCTTTTGTCCAACATTATGTTTCCTTTCATGCATTACTACCGCTGGCAGATTCTTATTTAAGGGCTTGCGGGCATCAAGTTCTTCAGCAGAATGAGCCTTACGTTATTGTGCTAATCAAACCAAAATGAGGTCACATTAAGCTAGTTGAGTGTTCTGGCAATTACACTTCGATAATGCTCATATGAGAATTCCGATAGCCAAAAGAACCCGCTAGTGTGAAAGCATCGGGAAATACATTAGTATGAAGCTGCAAGAACTCGAGACAATCCGTGGATTCTTTCCTTCGCTGGGTAACCTCTTGCTGTTAATTTACGATTCTCTCTGCCCTAGGCGTGATGAAATGGAACTATTCATAAGGCACTTTCCGCTATTCTTGACAAACATCAGTAACTTGTAATCACTGCGAGTAACTACTGTATGATGATAATGGTACAGGCTGACAGTGGATGTGATAGTGTTATGCTGACAAACTGCTCACAATAATATAGAGCTGAATACCTAAGTAAAGATAGTGAGGTGGTGTCGTCGCTCCTCTTTATTTGGCATCAGCTTGTGTAATCTGATTTAACGAACATAGTACTCCATACACGAGCTTCTAGTGATACAGTATTACTACAGAGATCATCTTGTGGGTATTACATTAATTCTGCAGTGAATTGCTTTACAAGTATTACCGGCGGCTATGCAGCTCAAATGACGCACGTCAGAGGTACTCTTCGTTGTACTAGGTTATGCGATCAGCTCGCTGCAATCCTGCTTCTACTGTTCGTAAATACTTGTATACTGACCATTCGTTATACGACCAAATAAGCACCAGAATCTGATTCGCATGTACCGGGTGATCAAAAAGTCAGTATGAATTTGAAAACTGAATAAATCACGGAGTAATGTAGATAGAGAGGTACAAATTGGCACACATGATTGGAATGACATGGGGTTTTATTAGAACCAAAAAAATACAAAAAGTTCAAAAATTGTCCGACAGATGGCGCTTCATCTGATCAGAATAGCAATAATTACCATAACAAAGTAAGACAAAGCAAAGATGATGTTCTTTACAGGAAATGCTCAATATGTCCACCATCATTCCTCAATAATAGCTGTAGTGGAGGAATAATGTTGTGAACAGCACTGTAAAGCATGTCCGGAGTTATGGTGAGGCATTGGTGTCCGACGTTGTCTTTCAGCATCCCTAGAGATGTCGGTCGATCACGATACACTTGCGACTTCAGGTAACCCCAAAGACAATAATCGCACGGACTGAAGTCTGCGGACCTGGGAGGCCAAGCATGACGAAAGCGGCGGCTGAGCACACGATCATCGCCAAACGACGCGCGCAAGAGGTCTTTCATGCGTCTAGCAATATGGGGTGGTTCTAATAAAACCCCATGTCATTCCAAGCATATGTGTCAATTTTTACCTCTCTATCTACACTATTCCGTGGTTTATTAAGTTTTCAAATTTATACTGACTTTTTGATGACGCGGCCATCACAAAGCAATGACGAAGGAATGGATGCCGTTGAAGTCCCGTTATATTGATGGCAAGATAAGTGTTCGGAAATCACCCGTATTGCCACAGAAAACAATTGCACCTTAAATATCGAAAGACAGACGTCCACACTGTCACAGGGCGTTGAAATAGAGTAACGGTGGCAGAAGAAAATTTGTGCCCAAACGGGGTTCAAACCTCGACATCCTGCTTACTAGGCGGACGTGCTGACCATTGCACTATCGGAACACAAAGGCCCACCTGCCTGCAGGACCTATCTACACACGCTCCTGGTCAGACGCAAATTCCCATCTTTGCCGCATACCACAGACGCAGTACCCTGCCATTCATTATTCCACTGGCTCGCAGCTACACTGTATTCCCGCGAGGATTTGGACGATGACGTGCGTCTAGCACTAAAAACTTTCGATGGTCCATCGAGACCTGAATAATCATACAGGATGTTTCAGGAAGAATATTAAATATTGTAGGAGGTAGTAGTATAGACAAATTGCAGAAAAATTGCCCTATAACATGTGTCCACTTTTTATTGGGTACATACAGCTGGGTTCAATGCATTTTCGTTTTGTTTGTTGGTCCTTACAGGACTTCCTTGAAAATGAGCTTCCATAATTATTGGAAGAGGTTCCTTTGGTTACAAGAAATCGTATGTTCCTCCAGCAGGACGAGACTCCTACACATTCTAGTCATCAGGTGACACATCATCCAAACCTAACATTTCCACGAAGATGGATCAGTAGATATGGGTACTTCTCTTGGCCACCAAGGTCTCCGGTCCTTATCCCATTGGGTTTTTGCCTGTGTGGATGGTTGAAAGGCGAAGTCTACAAAGAAAAAGTAAAACGAAGAGCCGATTTGATCGTTCGGGTTATGCATGGTGCAGCCCTCATAACGCAAAGATGACCTCAGAAGAGGTTCGAAAGAAAAGACACCACGCATCCGGGTTCGAACCTGGTGAGGCTCAAATTTTCATCTGCCGCTGTAGCTGAAATTTTAACGCCCTGTGACATCCTGGACATCCTTCCTTTGACATTTAATTGATTAACAAGACAGTCTGTTTCGCATCGTAGTGTCCGAAAGAAGAGACGCCTCTCTCACACACACGCACACACACAAACACACACACACACACACACACACACATATATATATATATATATATATATATATATATATATATATATATATACTCCTGGAAATTGAAATAAGAACACCGTGAATTCATTGTCCCAGGAAGGGGAAACTTTATTGACACATTTCTGGGGTCAGATACATCACATGAGCACACTGACAGAACCACAGGCACATAGACACAGGCAACAGAGCATGCACAATGTCGGCACTAGTACAGTGTATATCCACCTTTCGCAGCAATGCAGGCTGCTATTCTCCCATGGAGACGATCGTAGAGATGCTGGATGTAGTCCTGTGGAACGGCTTGCCATGCCATTTCCACCTGGCGCCTCAGTTGGACCAGCGTTCGTGCTGGACGTGCAGACCGCGTGAGACGACGCTTCATCCAGTCCCAAACATGCTCAATGGGGGACAGATCCGGAGATCTTGCTGGCCAGGGTAGTTGACTTACACCTTCTAGAGCACGTTGGGTGGCACGGGATACATGCGGATGTGCATTGTCCTGTTGGAACAGCAAGTTCCCTTGCCGGTCTAGGAATGGTAGAACGATGGGTTCGATGACGGTTTGGAGCAACGGTGTCCCTAATTTGCTGGGAAGTGGCGGTGCGGTCCCCTACGGCACTGCGTAGGATCCTACGGTCTTGGCGTGCATCCGTTCGTCGCTGCGGTCCGGTCCCAGGTCGACGGGCACGTGCACCTTCCGCCGACCACTGGCGACAACATCGATGTACTGTGGAGACCTCACGCCCCACGTGTTGAGCATTTCGGCGGTACGTCCACCCGGCCTCCCGCATGCCCACTATACGCCCTCGCTCAAAGTCCGTCAACTGCACATACGGTTCACGTCCACGCTGTCGCGGCATGCTACCAGTGTTAAAGACTGCGATGGAGCTCCGTATGCCACGGCAAACTGGCTGACACTGACGGCGGCGGTGCACAAATGCTGCGCAGCTAGCGCCATTCGACGGCCAACACCGCGGTTCCTGGTGTGTCCGCTGTGCCGTGCGTGTGATCATTGCTTGTACAGCCCTCTCGCAGTGTCCGGAGCAAGTATGGTGGGTCTGACACACCGGTGTCAATGTGTTCTTTTTTCCATTTCCAGGAGTGTATATCGTTGGGTCAACTTTTGAACACGTAGGGGTTGTCTGGTGCGAAGCTCCATGTTTAACAATGTACGATGTATGACGTCTTGCGAAACACTTGTGCGTGTACCAGCATTGTGCTATTTCGGCAGAGCTGCCACAGATCATCATCTTTTCAGAGAAGACAAGCTCAGAACCCCACGTTCTGTGAAGCGTCGTAGACGTCCAACCATTTAGCGCCTAATGGTAGTTTCACTGTCCTTCTACCTCTTTCCGTAGATGCTCACGATGGTAGCACTTGAACATTCGACCAGCTTCTTCCTTTTCGAGATGGTCGTTCAAAGACTCTACGTGATAATAATCTGTCCTTTGTCAGTCTTCGCTAGGGTGATCCCGTGTCCGTGTCTGCTCCGTTTACATACTTCCATTACAGCGTCACGTGCCCGCAACATCACCAGGCGGCACCAAACGTCGCGGTGGGCAGTGGTCATCACATTTTGGCTTACCAGTGTATAACTAAAAACTTAGAGCTAAAAAGCTCGGATGTTTGTAACCAACATTAATTTTCCGTCAGAACAAAACACCTCTAAAACGCGGTGGTTTGTTCTGACGGGCAACGAATGTCGGGTACAAATTACCGAGCTTTTTAGCTCTAATGTTTTAGTTGTATATTCATCTGAAGGTGTGGCTTTTAGTGCCATGAAACCGGTAGTGATCTAAAACTAAAGGACTAAATACATCTGAAGCAATTTAAGGTTTCCCTGCCTACAAGGTTGTCTCCATTTTCTCTATTAAGTAGTTCACAGATAATATAAAGCGTTTAGTAACTCTACAGAGAGCGTGTTCCTCAGCTGATTCTTTATGCAAGAAAATACTGAAAATGCACGTTCAGTTGTAGCATTTGATATGAGCGGTGTTAGTAACACCGATGCAAAATTGCCGATATTCCAAAATCGGGCATTAACAGTACGTCTGTTATCTTGAGAAACGTCGATCCAGAAACCTACAACGTCTGAAATGTTTTTCCACTGTTTACTTGGCAGGACGTTCCATTCTGACACGATGTCATCTATTCTACCAGTTATCTTTGTACTTCTAGAGCTGGAGACAAGTGGAAGAATATGTGGTCTCTGCTGGGAAGTTGCAGTGGAAGGGGGAAGTGTAGTCATCCATTGCAAAAGTGCTATATTTTCTGGCAATCGCTTTTGAAATTCCCTACAAAATTCTACTAGAAACTTCGTGCATCTCTCATGGACGTCAGAACGTTCTTCTGGCTTACGAACTAGTGTCATAGATTGAAATTCGTAACACAGTTACAAAGTTGAAGTGTTCTTTAGGTGATTTTTAAATGAAAATTTGCGAGTTCATGATCCTTTAGTTCTTATAGCTTAGTGGGAACAATAATCTTTCTGAATAGAGATGATCAGAAAGGAAGCGTCCAAGACTTTCTTAGTCTCACCGTGAAAAGGTAAATTTATTCTGCATATCGATTTTACTTCATTTCTGAGGAACATAAATTAGATTTTTTATGTTGGTTAGTGCATAATCTTATAAAGTTGTTAAGCCATGCAGCATTTATCGTTGCTTTTAGAAAGAGAAAATAGCAACTTCAGTTGTTTCCATTGCTTCAAAATTGTATCACTGGTTGAATACTTAGCTAGCCAACGTCTTCCAGAGAGTCCTTGAATTTTTTTTAGGATTGAAATTATCATTCATAGTTTAATACAAATATCTGTGTTAGTCCAGTCTCTTAGGACTGTAAGAAAACCAATCGCTTGTTTCTCTAATAAGGTATTCCAATCGACGTGGGAAGGCTGCCGCAACTTTCTCTGCACTAAGGTGAAGAGAATGGCAAACGCACTTAACGACAATTAAGTCGGGAACTATTTCTTTCAGAAGAGCAATTAGGCAGCTATTGACTCCTGCCATTACAGTTACAACATCCACCCCAATTCCCATCAGATTTTTCAATTTAAAACCATTGCTTTCCAATTTTGAATTTTGGACATTGTGAATGGAGTAATATCATAAGCAAATAATTGCAGAATGCAATAAAATGTAGATATAATGTATTTATTCAAAGCAGAAGGGTACACAAGGGAGTTGCAAAGCTTCTTTTGAATAGTTACATCTATGTTTCCATCAATAATTAAAGAATGTGGAGCATTTCCTATTTCTAGAAGTAAATCCTCTTGTACACTAGGACCAATCCGAGAAGCAATGATGGTAATCCCTTTATAACATGCATTAACACATGGAGAGCAGAATTAGTATTTATTTTCAGTATTCCTGCATTTAGTCCAAAATTTCATTGTGTAAAAATAGTAACTTTAACATTCTGTGCTTTAGTCTTTACTCACAAAAAGCAGTAACATGACGTATTAAGATGTAAACTGTTGCATATAGGCTACAGGACAAGCTAAATAAACATCGTCACTGCTCAGCTTTGCATGTAAAATCAAACAAACAAAAGAGAAGCACCTTTCAGCAAGGTATCTTATCCTTACGCATTTGTGTCTCTGGAAATACCTTTTGTCTCCTGATGCCATATTCACTTTATGTATCCACATTTACCCTTAAACAGTTTTCAAACTTTAGTTCACAAACTTCACTGTACCGTTATTTTTACTAAAGTCACCGAGGTAGCCCCCAATTCAAATGGTTCAAATGGCTCAGATCACTATGTGACTTAACATCTGTGGTCATCAGTCCCCTAGAACATAGAACTACTTAAACCTAACTAACCTAAGGACATCACACACACACCCATGCCCGAGGCAGGATTCGAACCTGCGACCGTAGCGGTCACACGGTTCCAGACTGAAGCGCTTAGAACCGCACGGCCACACCGGCCGGCTAGCCCCCAATTCAAAAACAGTTTAAGTTACGGATGTGGTCCTAAAGTAGGGCTGCCAACGAAAAATCATGAATGAAGTATTTTAATGTTAAGTCGGCTGAAAAAGGGTTAATTGATATCATATTCGAGAAGCCCCTAAAAGTTCCTCACAAAGCATACTTCCTCCTACATTTCCCCCTGAAGCACTAATACTTCTATATTCCCCTCTAAGGCAGCTGATTCCCCATAAATTTAGGGGTAAAACGCCCAAGTTGTCAACACTGCATGCAACTAGACTGTCAGATCGCTTAGGTTGGCGGTTGTGCCAAAAGTAGCGGCTTAAAACTTCTGTCTACCATTATTAATAACAGGAAGGGACCCTAGTTAATGTGGCAGCACAGTATAAGCTATTTTCATTAATAATATAAACTGGCATAAATGCCTAGTGTTATTGGTAATCAGGCGCACATGACTTTTGTGGCGCCAACAGCGATCAGTTATGAAATTTACATCCGTTACATAAGTATCGACAAAGATGTCGAAAATTACTCCATGTTATTAATAGCTTTTCTCGAAGCACTTATTCACTTCCAGCGAAATCCCTATGTTCCGCAGAACACAGTTTGGGAATCCATGACAGTACTATAGAGCACAGTAGCACATAATGCAGGCCTGGTTCCAGAGATTTTGCCGCCCCGTGTGAAAATATCAAGTGCCGCCCTTTCTCCTCCCCCTCAATGCTTATTTTCCCGTTTACTTGTAAGTCTTTCTGGCGTGAATACATCTTTAACACCGGGGCACCAGTCAGTTAAACGGAAGTGAAACGTTTACAGTGTAATACATTTTGAATTATAGCTCAAAAATTAATTACGTCAACCAAAATAAAGTTATGTTAGTTATGTCACTCGCAGAGTATATAACTACCTAAAATCTGTTCACTTTTTGTCGGTTCTTCAGCAGAGGGGAGCGGGTGGTGCGAAGGTAGAAGTACAACGACCAGTGTTGCCAACTCAGTGGTACTGAAAGTTCCTAAACACTATTTCAAAAGTCGCCGTTTTCAAGCAAAATACCCCAGATTTAAAACAAATATAGAAAAAAATAAAATATAAAATTTACCTCAAAATTTGTTATATGTTTAAACGAAATTGGTAATGATAATCAGATGCCAACTAAAATAAAGTGTTTTTTTTTTAAAACTTACATTTACATTAACTCCTCATCCTCACTTCCGTATTCCTCCATTCTTGAATATGAATCACTAGGTCTGGTTGCTCCATTGTCAGGAGCAGACTGTCTGGTGTAACTTGATATTGTATCTATCAACTCAAACACAGAGTCAGGTGCTTCATATGAATGACAATACATTTCTATGTGCTTTAGCTTACTTATTAATGTAAGACTCGAGTTCAGGGTATCGATATTCATTCCTAATACTCAATTTTGATTTCACAATGCTCATTTGACAGAAAACGCTTTCCATTTCTGCATTTGAATGGGGGAAATTTAACACTTTAATATCGAGACACCATAACTCTTGAAAGAAATTGATGACTGTGGAATCCTTAGAAGCACCTACTTCAGTCCAAGAATCCGCTGTATTACTAGTGTTGCGCCATTTTTTGAACTGATGTTTCGCAATTGACAAATGATGGATTCCATTACGTCGGGCTCCGTACAAGGAAATATTTCAGGTAATTCAGTAATTGGTTCTTTAAGAGACTTGAGTACCTCGTTTACAGAGAATTTTTCAGGATGTGAACATTATTAGGAAGCCTATTTCTTACTTCTTTAGTGAGTGAAATCTATGCACCGTTTATGAAGGAGATTTTCAGTTTCACGACTGAGTGTAAATTCTGAAATCATTTGCTCAAATTCATACCCTGTGCATGGTTTAGGATCTACATACGAGTCAGCGCCACTTGTCAGGATATCTACTTTCGCTGTAGGTATTATAATTCTGCTATTCGCTGATTGGATGAGATTTGTCAAATACGGAAGTAATTTTGTAAGGTCAACGTTCTCACTGTTGGTTTTAAATAACACAAATATAACTTACTCACAGGTTCGCAATACATGTTGTACAGCATTTATGCTGTGTAGCAGTTTTCTGTAGATCTGATAATCAGAAAGTGGAGTTTCATTTTCTTTAATATAATATTATTGTAACAACTTACTCAGTAGAGAGCCATCACGTCTCACACACAGCTGGAATTTTCAAAGGTTCTTTCCGTTCATTTAGTGTTTTATAAATGTCCCTGTACATTGCTTGGATATTACACGAATGCGAAAACCAGTTGTAGGTTTCTCGAACCAAAAAGTCTGCAATGAATGACGAAACAACGCATCATAATCAGGTGTTTGTTATATACAGCATCGTTTATTCCTGTGTTTAAGAAGCTTTGTCAACTACAATAATATCTTCCGGGTTAAGTTTATGATACTCCAACAACGCTTCCATTGAGTTAACAATGGCTTCAGCTGTGCTAGATTCTAATTCCAACAAACCCAAGAACGGGCACACTATTTTTCTGCACTGTGACGCTGTAATAGAATATACAAGCGCCGAGTAATTTTGTAATGGATATATCTGTTGATTCATCTAAAGTAAAGCTGAATTCATTTTCACCAATATCTTGACTCAAAATTTCCGAAAAGTGTGGATCTTACTCGATTACGACAGTTTCTCTGTACTTAGTTCTGTGTAACTGGTGTTCTCTGCACATTTGCTATCTGGAAAATAATTTTTAGATAATTCTGACAAGTGATCACGCGAAAGAAATGAAATGTGCTCAGCGGTGAACATGCAAATTCCTGCTTCCGATAATTAAAAGACTTTGTTTTAGTTTCGATTTTAAAAGGAAGCTTCTGTTTCGATAACTTTCGAAAGGATAAGAACATTTGCTGTGTTTTACCATGCTTTATAATGTCTATTAATTTCACATTCATTTCGCACTTGCAGAAAGTACAGTAGGCTCCTGTAGTGTCATTTTCAACAGAATGTAACCACACTTTAAACTCAGGATAGGCTTCCCAAACCTGTCTGTTATGTTGTTCGAGTTTAGGATTAGGTCCAACCGCGAAACACCAACGAAATGTACAGTTTTGCACACGGACATACTTAGAATCAAACAATGAAGTGAACTTAACTCAATTTAACACTACAAGCAAACTGTATAACAGTACACTGCATTCTGTGGGACTCGTTGTTGTAACATGTTTACTTGTTTTGTTATTTAGATTAGAACGAGAGAGTTCACAGCGCAAGTTGTTCTTGCTTCATAGGTGATGCAATACAGAAAGGAATCATGTTTATTTACTCAGCAAAGCTCTTGCTCATAATTGTTGGTATGTTAGATGAGTGCTACAGTCAGGAATACGGTGCTACACAAGGCTTACTCACCAATTACATGGAAAACTAGTTCTTTCTCTCCCCTCATGCACTGAAGAACCCATAACCACAAGAGAAGTATTTGGTGTAAATATTTTCTGCGTATGCCTCTCTACATTATTGCAAAAGTCTTATAGAACTACCGAATACAGAATATAATTTGCGAGTTACGGTAGTAAAAAATGTTCAAATTTTCCGTGATACATACAAGCAGACCACAAAGAAGTCGCTAATCCCGAACATGAGTTTTAGTCGCTGCTGGGCTTGTCAAATACGCCCATGCTGGAGTTGGAGTTGGGGGTGGCCAGGCATAAATTTCCTGGACTTTAGTTTAAAGATGGACGACAGCAAACAAATTTAAAATTTATCGAAAAGACTCATTCGCTGACACATTCATCCTGGCTTCCTCCCAACATCGTACAGCCTATAAACATGCAGCATTTCACAACAAGATACACAGTCTCTTTTCTATCCATAGGTCCCAAGAAGACTATGAGCAGAAACTTAATACTATAAAAACAATACCCACAAATAAGGAATATAGCCCAAGAATCATTGACTAAATTGTAGGTAAAAAGATAAAGATGCAAACCAGGTCCTTAGTGTCCCCAATGGGAAACACAAACAAACTGGAAAGAAATGAGACAGATTATCTTTTATAGAGAAAATGTCAAACACGATAAGTATCATTTTGTAGGCAAAGGATTTCTCTGTGCTTTTCTATGTCCCTCAGCAATAGGTAGTTGCTTGTTCAATGCAAAAGACAAGCAACCAGCCATCACAGAAAGTGGGGTTTATAAAATCAGGCCGGGAGTATCAGTGCTGCTACACTAGACAGACCTGGAGGTTAAACTGCACCAGGCTTAAAGAACATCATAAAAGCTGGAGATTGAAAAAGCCTGATTCAGCCTTTGCGAAACATTGATTTAACGACAACCAAAAATACGTAATAGATGTACAAGTCTTACATACAAAGGAAATGGGGGCTAAACTCAGCCAGTTAGAAATTTTAGAAATTAAAAAACAGATGTGTACATCCCCACACCTATTATTAAACGAGCAAACCCAATTCAATTAGTCATCTCTTTTAGATGATATCACAGCTCCGGGATGGAAATAAAACTTTGGGCTTCAATCCACCAATAGATAAAAGGTTCTTGGCTGATGCGTAACTTTATTCCTAGGTTGTTTAGTAATACCAGTGTAACTGATGAATTCTGTAGTTCTATATGCAATTTGTCAAAATTGATCATTTAAGTAATTTTACATTAAGTCAAGGATCGATACATTAATAAGCGGAAACGACTATCTTTGCCTTTTCATCATGTTAGTCTTTCCATAATCATCTCTGAAATCAGTAATGTACGTAAAGATGGGCTTATAATCCGAAACGTACGTTCTGCAGTAACCATAATAGAATTTGTGAAACAACCCAAAAAACAGTGTTTGTTTAGTTATTCTTCAATTGTTTGTTACAAAGTGTTTTTCTCAGTGTGACTGCTAACGACGTTTAAGGTTGCTGTATAGGGGCCGTTGAGCTATCGAATGCTAACATCTGTATTTATTTCATTGGTATAAAGTTTTTCGCTTCTGTAGAAGCTTTCAAACTGACGTAGGTACGTTTCAAGTGTTGTGCAGTTGCATGGTAGAAACAGTGGTGTCAACAGCCAGCAGCTGTGGCCGAGAGGTTCTAGGCGCTTCAGTCCGGAACCGCGCTGCTGCTAAGGTCGCAGGTTCGAATCCTGCATCGGGCATGGATGTGTGTGATGTCCTTAGGTTAGTTAGATTTACGTAGTTCTAAGTCTAGGGGACTGATGACCTCAGATGTTGAGTCCCAAAGTGTTTGGAGCCATTTTTTTTTGTAGCAACACACCACTAGCAAGCTTTGCTATTTTGAAAGGCACACTAGGCATGACCTACACTTACACAGGACTGGGAAGGGAAGATTGGTACAGATGAATCATGAAAGTATTGGAGGCGGATCTCGGGACGCACATGGTCAAATATCTGTTCTCATAGGTAGGAAAAGTAAGTATATTTTTTGGATAAATCCAGACAACAGATTCCCCTGTCTAAAGAGTGTCTCCAGCGGTTTAAAAAATACTGAATCAATCATTCACGAAACAGATTTTAACACATCAAATATCACATATACCAGATGTCACATTGAAAAGCAAACCATTGGAAAGAGTAACATGGGGCGTTTCAGACTTAACGATTCTCCATCAAAACACGCAATTAAAAAAGTACAACTATTAGAAGTTGAACTGCACACTAGTCTGTATTACTGAGCACTGGTGTAGAGACACAAAAATCCAACATGTAGTATTATCATTGTATGCAAAGGCAAACTCTTACTGCAGAACTACTTCAAGGGGTGGAGGATCATGCATTTATATCAGAAAAGGAACACAGTTTAAATCAAGACATGAACTCAGTGCAGTAAGTGAAGACAAACACTTTGAAATATCATCTATTGAATTAACAGGGCTTGATATCACCAAGAAATTAATCATTTTATGTGTGTGTGTGTGTGTTTATACATATCTCCCAGTGGTAGTGTGGACATTTTTTCAATAAATTAACAGAAGATCTAGATAAAGTCGCAAGTACAAGGGTCAAAATAATTCTGTGTGGAGACATTAACATCAACACTAATATCATAAATAAATCCAGCAGCACCTTCATAAACATCCTTCAAAGTTCTGGCATGGCCCTATTGGTTAATAGTGTAACAAGGGTTACTACAACGACTGCATCAGTAACTGACCATGTGGCCACAAATATGGACAGGGAAAAAAGGGGTGTAGCTGTAAAAGACCTCGGTCTCTCAAACATTCTCTGTCAAATAACAACAGTAAAATCAGGCATGGGATCATTCCCTAAACTACAAGCCTACAAACGACATCTATCAGAAATCAAAATAAAGGATTTTTCAAAAGAACTAGAAAAACTAATCTGGGATGAGGTGTATAAGGAAACCAACGTGAATATGAAATTCTTTAAATTCTCCACATTGTTTAAACTGAACTTTGAAACGGCAGTTCAAAAAGTATGCATGTCTGTATCAACATCTCACAAGAACAGATGGATAACAACAGGTATTAAGAAGTCCTCCCAAACACTTAAACACCTCAGTTCCACGAAAAAGATTCGCAATGATCCAGAATTCTTAAATTTCTATCATAGATACAAAAAGATCTATAGAAAGGTGCTGACTGCTGCAAAAAATCATTTAATGACAAAAAATATACAATGCAGAGAATAAAAGCAAAGCAATCCCTGATGTTATAAAAAAGGAAATTGGGAGAGGCAAACAAATGCAGAATAACATAATGCTAAGGAGGGGGATAAGGTAATAAATTATCCACAATACTTAGCGAACTATGTAAACGAGCATTTTTCAGGTATTGCAGAGAAGTTACAGCAAAAATTCCCCCAAGAAAATATAACACCTGTAAATAATGTTTCACTAAATACAGTGATGTTACTTCCAACCACAGAGAAAGAAGTCAATAAAACTGTTCAAAAACTAAAAAATAAAAAGTCAGGTGACTTAGATGAAGTACCAATGTGTGTACTGGAACAATGCATAGGGATTATACAAGACCCCTCGACAAATATAATACATGAATCTTTCACATCAGGGACATTTCCAGAGCAGTTAAAACAGGCAAGAGTTTTACCTTTGCTTAAGAAAGGTAATGCAGAAGACATAGAAAATTACCGGCCCATTTCCCTGGTTTCACCATCCTCAATAATAATAGATGCAATTATGAAAGACAGATTAATGAATTACCTGAATAAATACAAACTTTTAAGTGAATAACAGTTTGGTTTCCGAAGTAGCAAAAACATGGAGTCAGCCATAGTAGAACTCGCAACTTGTACTTTATGCTCTTGATAAAGATGAGTGTGTCACAGGCATCTTTTTGGATCTTGATAAGGCGTTTGATACAGTCGACAACAAGATTCTATTAAATCAATTAGAAGCATTAGGAATAAGAGGGGTAGCTAATGACTGGTTTAGATCATACCTAACAGATAGGATAGAAAGAGTACAGATAACACATACTTCAAATAAATCTAAACATTTAGTAAAACACTTATCAGAATCAATGACTTTCCCAGTAGTGTTACTCATGGTGAAAAAACTCTCTTCGCTGATGACAGCAATATTATAGTCACTGAGAAAACAAGAGAACTCCTTGCTGAGAAAGCAAATGATACTCTCAAGGAAGTTTATGATTGTTAAATAAGCAATAAATCGACATTCAAAACAAAGAAAACTAATGCCTTGATTTTCAGTTTGAAGAGGAAAAATGACAATGTTAAGTGTAGATGGCACCTTTATTGATTGTGTAACAAATGAAAAATTTCTAGGAATGAATACTGATTCTCACCTGAAGTGGTGTGAACACACAAAGGTACTTGCAAACAGAATGTCATCTGCATGTTATGCCCTTAGGATCCTATCATCAGTGTGTAACATGCAGTGTCCTTTAGTTACATATTATTCATACGTACACTCAATTCTTAGCTATGACATTCTTTTTTGGGGAGCAAACGCACAAAATATGAACACAATTTTCAAACTCCAGAAAAGAGCCATAAGACTAATAACCAAAAATACTAGTTGAGCTCATTGTAAAGATCTGTTCAAAGCACTGGGGATTTTAGCTGCTCCATCTGAATACATTTACGAGTCAGTTGTACACATCAAAAATAACATTGGTAATTGCTCCACAAAAGCGCTGTCCATGACCATGCAACAAGAGAGAGACTCAATTTACATTTACCAAGAAAAAATAAACATAAACCTCAAAACAGCATTTTCTACCAAAGAATAAAACTGTACAATAAATTACCAAAAGAGATTAAAGACATTGCAAAAACATACTTATTTAAAAAGGCAGCTAAAAAGTACCTGTTATGCAACACATTTTATACACTGAAGGATTACTTAGATAAAACCTAGTAGGGGTTTGATAAAATAATAATAATAATGATTATAAAACATACAACATTCCACATAACACCTTCACTTTATGTTTTTTCCTTCTTTTTTCCTTTCTAGCAATACTTACCCCAAGCTATTTATAGCACAATACTAATATCTCTTCCCCTTTCTGAGTCCAACATCTCACTCATTATGGAGGGATACTGACTCCGTTTTTCAGGATAGCAAACGGGAAGTTGCGGTACAGAAAATGGCCCAGACATCACCAGTGTGTGTGTGTGTGTGTGTGTGTGTGTGTGTGTGTGTGTGGTGAGTGAAGTGTTATGAAACAATGTGTGTATAGTGTGTGCAGTGACTGATAGTGAGATATGAGGGAACAGTGAGGCACTACATTATTTAAAAAGTTATTTGTAAAAAAGTATTGTATACAAGGAGTAAATGTAATGATTGTCTCTAACTAAAAGTCTGTAAATATATGTGTATACGAATTGGCTTATTTTAAATTGATATAAACTTGTAAATACGTTGACATGTCCTATATCCTTGTAAAAAGAAATCTACGGATGGATAAAGCTACTGCTACATCCACTACATCCAAGGTGACCAACTCGAGTGCTTCGTTTATCATTTGTTTAAAACTAGCATTAGATAGTTTCCAGTTAAATCCTATATTTTTGAATGATTTGTATTTCCAGCTTATTCTCGCACTTCTGCATTTACGGTAAGTAAAACTTTCATCGTCTTGTTTAGATCATCCTTTCGGAATCACATTAAAATTTAAGGTTTTGCAGCCTCCAAAAATCTACCGTCCTGTGCAACGGCACGGTTCGACCCTCCACTCCTCCCTCCCTCCCCATCCCTTCACTCTCTCTCACCCCCACCCCCCTCCCAGAGCCGGCTCTGCCATAACGCCATAATGTTCTATATGTTAACATTTAACAGCAGATTTAAGCAGACGTGGAAAAATGTATGAAGAATGTTATATGCAGTTTTAAAGCTTTTTCCAGGTTTACATTGTGTTATTTGACTGTAAAAATACAGTGTGCTGCAGAAAAGAAACAAAATTTCTAATTTAGTAAAAACGTACACTATGGGATCAAAAGTTTCCGCATACATCCAAAAACATACGTTTTTCATATCAGGTGCATTATGCTGCCACCTACTGCCAGGTACTCCATATCAGCGACCTCAGTAGTCATTAGACATCGTGAGAGAGCACAATGGGGCGCTCCGCGGAACTTACGGACTTCGAACGTGCTCGGCTGATTGGGTGTCACTTGTATCATACGTCCGTACGCGAGATTTCCACACTCCTAAACATCCCTTCGTCCACTATTTTCGATGTGATAGTGAAATAGAAGCGTGAAGGGGCCAAGTACAGCGCAAAAGCTTACAGGCCGACCTCGTCTGTTCACTGAAAGAGACCGCCGAGAGTTGAAGAGGATCGGAATGTGTAATAGGCAGACATCTATGCAGACTGTCACACAGGAATTCAAAACTGCGTCAGGATCCACTGCAAGTACTATGACAGTTAGGAGGGAGGTGAGAAAACTTGGATTTCATGGTGGAGCGGCTGCTCATAAGCCACACATGACGCCGGTAAATGCCAAACGATGCCTCGCTGTGTGTAACGAGCGCAAACACTGGACAATTGAACAGTGGAAAAACGTTGTGTGGAGTGACGAAGCACGGTACACTATGTGCGATCCGATGGCAGGGTGTGGGTACGGCGAATGTCCGGTGAACGTCATCTGCGAGCGTGTGTAGTGCCAACAGTAAAATTCGGAGGCGGTAGTGTTATGGTGTGGACGTGATTTTCATGGACTGGGCTTTTACCCCTTGTTGTTTTGCGTGGCATTATCACAGCAGAGGCGTACATTGATGTTTAAAGCACCTTCTTGCTTTCCATTGTTGAAGAGCAATTCGGGGATGGCGATTGCAACTTTCAACACGATTAAGCACCTGTTCATAATGCCCGGCCTGTGGCGGAGTGGTTACACGACAATAACATCCCTGTAATGGACTGGTCTGCACAGAGTCCTGACCTGCATCCTATAGAACACCTTTGGGATGTTTTGGAATGGCGACTTCGTGCCAGGCCTCACCGACCGACATTGATATCTCTCCTCAGTGCAGCACTCCGTGAAGAAAGGGCTGCCATTCCCCAAGAAACCTTCCAGCACCTGATTGAACGTATGGCTGCAAGAGTGCAAGCTGTCATCGAGGCTAAGGTAGGGCCAACAACATACTGATTTCCAGCATTACCGGTGGAGAGCGCTACGAATTTGTAAGTCATTTTCAGCCAGGTGCCCGAATACTTTTGATCACATAGTGTATTAAAAAGACATTGACTCGAATAATTTTAAAGACGAGTTTGAACGGTTTTTAACCTTTTTAGGTGAAGAGAATGGGTAATCCATCAAAAACACGTACAAAAATGTATTAAGCATGAAATCAACTGTTCCTAATGTGTGCAGATTTCAAATGCATGAGGTGAACACTCATTTTCTTGTCCGAACAGAGTAAACATTTACCTAATAAATCAAATGTCCAAGCAAAGAGTAAAGGACGTTTTACAAGCGTCAGTCGTGGTCAGAAAAGTGATCCGTGCAGTTGTGAGTGCGCTATGCCGGAGCTAACTGAAGCCGAACGTGGGTAAATTGTTGGTGCTCGTATGGTGTGTGTGCTTCGCTAATAAAGGGAACTGAAGTGTTTAGTATTCCAAGAGGCACCGTATCGAATGTTTATTCCGCGTATAGGGAAGTGGAAAAACATCGTGCGCTGTCACAAGGCGGACGCAAGTATGTGTTTAGTGATCGTGACAGACGGTTTTTGAAAAGGATTGTGACGAAAACTAAGAGGACGACTGCGGCAAAAGTCACTGCGGAACTGAACGTCGCGCTCGCGAAACCTGCCAGCAGCAAAACAACACGAAGGGATCTCTACAGTCCCTGGCCAATTTATCGGACGCGCTACAGTTTTGAAGCAAATTTTTTGTCTAACGATGGAAGATTGCTGGGTGGAGAGGCGAGGTACTGCACTTTGCCACATTTAAGAGCAAATAACATGTCTTACGTTCCCTTTTCAGAAAGATGTGTGCTACAAAATGAAGATATTTTTGAAAAGTCGATTTTTAAATTATTGGTGTCCTACCTCAAATGCTCAAGGGAAAGGGGAGTGACACTATCTAATATAGTCCCGGTTCGGAAATATCCTAGATCCGGACCTGATTTACAGAGTAGTCTCAGTTGTAGTGGGTGGTGGTAGTCTCCACGTGACCTGTGTTTACGTTACGTGGTTTTGCTGTTTCCTTTTCGTTTATTACTCTCACTTCAAATGAAAACAAAACGGATTTCTGTGGTCGGGAGCTGCGAAGTGAATTGAAATACATTCACATAATTACGGAAGGCTAAAATTTGTAATTAGTTTCACATTTTATTTTGTTTCCACCTTTCTGACAGCCAAGCGTTAATTGCCTTGCAGAACAATGAAGTTACTTTTTTCGGTTTGTTAAAGAAATTTAACTTTTACTAATCTTTTCTCCTGAGGCAGTCAATTTATTTGAAACTAAGTGTTTAATTCCACATTATTGGCTAGTTTCAACTGTTCGCTGCATTTCAAGTTCACGTTATCATCTTCTAGCACGTATGGCATTATGCCTTAATAAAGAACAAAACATGAGATAATACAGTACAGGTACACCAAGAAAATTTACATCTGAATCTGGACATTCGAATGTGCACTTTAAGCCGAATTATGCATTTTAGTATAGTTCACAAAATTTCCATGCTCTTGGAGTGGCCTCTAATGTCTTGTTTCTTTTATGACATAATGTAAGATCTTTTAATGTTTTACGCCTATGGGCTTCCTGCGTCACCGTAGCTGCGCAAGCGCTGCGACACCTGTTATTTGGCGCCCTCTGGTAACTGCTGAAACGATTCTGTTTCTAACAGATCGCGGGAAAATATTGCGAATGGTTGTTTGGAAAGCGTTACTTTCAAAGTAAATTTCCTTTTACGTAAGGTGAACTCTGTGTGCTCTAATGTCCGATGAATTTCTTAAATCACAGAACATTTGACACTCATTCAAAAATCAAATCTTTGAGGGCGACCATGTAGAATATTTTCGAGCCCAGAAGATCAGACATTTATGTCGCCGTTAAAAAATTTACTGGCTCATTTTTGATCATTATGTGTTAATGCTGAGCTTCCCTTGCAGCTTATTAATCTTAGTGACCAATACTAAACGTAAAAACTCTTCTTTTCTTGTAGCAACACTATGTATATATGTATATTAATTTAAACCATTGCCTTTTCCTATTTGTGTGTTCGCGCTACTTTACAGTGATGTTGCTATTGGCTGACTACATCACGTGTCCTACGATCTCAATATCCGCTCTTATCGGCTGGCGAGATCGCTTGACATGAGCTGCAACTGGCTTACAAAAACGCATGGCAATCTCGATTTCAATCCTTAGGAAAGTAACATGGGGTGTTTGGTGGAATTCGAAGTTCTCCGTTTGTGAGAAACTTCCCTAGTTTTATTCATAATAGGAAATCAAAGAATGTTCGTCGCATTGAGCAACTTCCCCATTCTTTCATTCAAGCTGAGAGCATTCTCAGGTGAAGTATATTCTCGGACTCGCTTTATTCACGTGAGCCTGAGCAGTGGCGTAACTAAGATTACAAACATGAAAACATTAGACATTCACACACCATGACTTAGATTCTTAGGTTAAAAGTGTTACTGTATATACTCGCCTAAAGAAAAACAACGCTTCCTTTATTAAGTGAATCTAAATGCTAAAGAAAACACAATCTTTCCAGTTTTCCTACGCTTAGTAGTCAAAACAACTTTTCGACAACGCCATCCAAGTTAAGAGAAGGACATGCTTCATGTCCAGTGCTTAGAACTGCTACAGCACTTAATCAGGACTCAGACATTGAGCTGATAAGAAACGTTCTGATTAGTTTCAGTTTAGCAAATGATCTTTGTGCCAGAACAGAAGTAACTGGCTCGGTCAAGTGCAGATGAATAGCTGTGCATACATCTGGGACACTACTTGCAAGAGAAGTATGAGGGGAAGCCAAATGAAAACGAGACAGATAGAAAAAAAACATGTTGGAGGGTCTTATGTTGACTTGGTTATTTCAACTACGCTACGGAAGTTTCGCTAGGAAGCCCGTACACATCCTCCATACAGTCCCGATCTCTCCCTATACGATTACCATATTTTGGCAGCCCTGAAGTGGGACATTCGTGGCCGTTGATTTGATTCGAACAGGTGAACGTCTGCGTACAATCGTGATTTCGTAGGCACCCGCAATTATTTTTCCATGAAGGCATTGACCGTTTTGTCTCACAGTGAGATAAATGTACTAACAGTTATGGCGATTACCCTTACAAGAATATACAATTTTCTTATTTTTTCCATCTATCTCGTTTCATTTGACTGCCCCTTATATTTCCCACAATGAACGTTGCGAAATCTTTAATTTCCAACATGTTCCCTGTCTTTCCAAATTCTTGGGACGTAAGTATTTTGAGCTAGTAAATTTATGTGAAATATTTATGATGAAATCTGATTCGTACTTTTTAACCAGTGTTTCTGTTCTTTTAGGAAATCTTTATTTTCTAACTTAATAAGAAGAACAGAATGTAAGAAAGAAAATTAATCTTTAACATTCTGTAGGCTGCTAAAACGTTAGTTTAACTGTTGAATTAAAATATCAACAAAAGCGTTGAAAACTGTTACTTGAAAAGATTTAAGTCTGTCTACATATCTACGATCTGCAGAGAGTTCATCAAAAAATTTCTCATATGGATACGTTTTGAGGTCAACTTTGGGATTAATGCTTCAAACTTTCGCTAGTACTTTCACTCTTTCTACTAAAACTTCAAAATTGTTTCTTAAGGTGACTCGATTGTTTCTGGAAGAAGTTGAGAGGCATTCTCTATGCCAGCGTTAGGGGACTGCAGTAGTTTGTAAACTAGGTTAATATTTTCCAAAATCTTACTTTGAAATATGAGAGGCACGATAAAATCAAAAGTTTCCATAACTGTTATCAAATTAGAAGCTTCTTCCCTCTCTGCTTTTTCCTTACACTTTAAAACGATGCTTGATAGGCACTGCAAAATTTGTGTGAACTTCTGTTTGATTGATAACAATGAATCAAATCTAGTTGGAAAGAATTTCTTCTGAGTCGCTGGTACAGGTCTGGCTGTTGCAACAGTTCTATTTATTTGTTGCCATCGGATCACAAAAGCTATAAAGAAAACATAAAGGTATTGTATTTTCTCATAAAGCTACCGTAATTCCACTACATCCATGACGACATCATTTAGTACCAAATTGAAATTAGTGTTGAACAATGTGTAGACTCAGCATTCTTGATTGCAAACCTGAGTGTTTGCCACTCATAGATGCAGTATCATCGTATTCTTGACCTCTGTACCTACGCAGTTGTATGTTCATCTTCTCTAAGTAAGTTAATACTTCTTTTCCAAAACTCTCAAAGTCATGGACACTTAGCTCACGGAATCCTAAAAAAGTTCCTTCATTTCAAACTCCTTTCTACCTTGTTTGCTGAAATGGAAGTGCAAATATCTTACAACGACATTGAGTTGATCTTTTCCTGGTACATCGGGGGTTGTGTTTACAATAAGTGAAAAGAGTGGCTGCTGTTTAATTTTACTGATGATCCGCTCTAAGAAGCAATAATTTAACAATTGTATCTTCTAGTTTTGAATTCGTAGGCTGAAATATTTTGTTTTACATTTTTTTCGTTTGGAAGACGTGCCCTCAGAAGAGGACCATAAATGGAGAGGAGATCTGTTATATTTAAGAAACTGCCGGTCTGTTCCCCTATTTCAGATTCACGATGGCCGCTGAAAGCAGTTTCACATAGAGTAATTTTCCTCGTTTCATCCAGTACTCTATAAAGGGTGAAGACTAATAAAACAGACAAAGTGCAGGGACAGATTCCTAACCGGAACATGAACATGTGCCCAGAAATGCATCGTTGCCACGGTGGATGGCGCTGGTGAATTAGAGTTCGTCTGTCCAAGTGCCGTGTGTTCCATGTGTATACAGGCTGTGTATTTGACGCAGAGTTCTGTAAGCTGCAGCATGGTCTGGTACTCATGCCGGGAACAAGATGGTGTTTGTGGACGCACCAGCAGATGGAAACCTTCGAGAGGCAGCACGGCTGAGCTAAAACAGGTACCCACACAGACACCAAACACGTCAACATTTCAAGCATTTTTTCGACGTTTATTTAATCATAGGTCCTTTCAGACAGACGAAAATTGTGTTGTATGTGGTTGATGTCTGTCAGGGTACCTGTTTTGGTATAGTCGTGCTGCCTCTCGACCGTTTCCATTTTCTTGGCCGTACACAAACACCATTCAGCTGCTCGCAGTACGAGCGTCAATCACGCAGCCTGCAACATACAGGGAACACACGGCACGTGGTCAGAGGAACTTTTATTTGTCAGCCCATCTACTGTGGCAACGATATATTTGCGGACACACGTTGATAGGACCTTGTTTCCTCCATTTCCAGTCAGTAATCCGCCCCTGAAGTTAATCGGCTTTATTAATATTTACCGTGTATATTATTGCTTTCATTTCGTCATGACCTTCATCGAAAAGTGTATTATTGGTTGTGTGATGCTTCCACATGCTGTAAGTAATACACGCAGTTAAATGTGCACCGGAAGTCTCATGTACTTATAATTTTTTGCTTGGAAGTTGCCAGTTGTTAATTTGTCCATTACGACATACATTTTCTCCATCTGTGAATAACCAGCAGCCGGCCGCGGTGGCCGAGCGGTTCTAGGTGCTACAGTCCGGAACCGCGCTACTGCTACGGTCGCAGGTTCGATTCCTACCTCGGGCATGGTTGTGTGTGATGTCATTAGGTTTAAGTAGTTCTAAACCAGCACAATGCACAACCGCCGAATTAAAAGTACAGCAATAGCATAGCCAAAATCGTTCAATTTTCTGACCAGTTTTAGTATAATTTCAATAACTATCGCAGCCAAGCCGTCTTTTGGACTTAGTGTCTCTGAGGAAATGACCCTGAGGCTTGCATGGCTATTAATTATAATTTTTATTTTATTTTTTCTTCATTCAATTTACATTGGAGTATTCGTCTATCAATGCTAAATGGTGCATTTTGTTGAAGTTGGCGATGAATCAACGTCTATTGTTGGTGCTTCGTCTTCAGATTACGTGTCACCAGAATTTACACCTAATTCGTTTTCACAGCTAGTCTCGTGGTCTCTATGAAATTGCAAACCGTCACAGTCTTCTACCATTTCGTTACTGCAGCTATACTGGCTTCCACTTTCCACTTTTAAATTGTCACCCTTTCCTCCAACTTCATTTTCGTTACTAACTATGGTGCATATCTGTTCCGGGTGGGTAGCTGATCGCTGGAAATTTGTAGCTATATTCATTGTTTTTTTTTTAATTACTTACTCTCGGCAGGATTTTAAATCTGTCTTTTGAGCAACACTTAAATATGACCACTGCCTATCGCGACTATGGATGCTGCCTGGTGGCGATCATGGCACGTGACGCGGTAACAAAAGTGTATATGCGGAGCATACACGGACGAGGGATCACCCTAGTGAAGATATGGGCTTCAGATGGGGAAAACCATTGAGATGAGCCACTTTGAGAAAGGATATATTATTATTACGCAGAGCCTTTGAACGAGTATCCCGAAAACGGCGAAGCTGGTCTAATGTGCCCATGCTACTCTCGTCACTATCTACGGAAATAGCTAGATGTGGTATCGATAGCTACGATGCCACGGCGTAGGTGCAAGTTCGTAGGTTGGCACTTCGACATCGACACCGACGACAGCGCCCTCTAGCCGACGCTGTGCAGATCTACGAGCTCCGCTCCAGGTTTAACCCATTTGATGCCGAGCAGGTGACTAAGCAACGTGCTCCTCAGTTCAAAGTTATGTATTCATCTTCTTGTTAAAAGTAAAGGTGATTTAATTTCACACTGCAGTACCGAGTGTTCTGTCTCACCTGCTCCTCCTAGCTTCCTACATTCGGCCTACCATTCAGTTTACAGGAGCAGACCCATGAGCCGCCTCCCAGGTGGAATACAAAAGTAGGACAGTGAAACTACCACCAGGAGCTAAATAGTTGAACGTTGGCATCTCTGCCAAGAGAGCAAAATGCTGGTGCACGCACAAGTGTTTCGGAGCACACGTTGTTGAAACTGGAGCTCCGCAGCAGACCACCCATACGTATCACATATTGACCCAACAACATAGTCTATTACGATACAGTGAGCACGGAAACACGCGACTGCAGTGCGCACGTGCCCGTGGGATTCGACAGTCGATCAATGGAAACGTGTCGGCTATTCGGATGAATGACATTTTTGCTACACTAGGTGGATGGTCGCCGTCATCGAGGTGAACGTGCAGCTCGCCGAAGACGCAGGCTGGTGGGAGCATTATTATGTCCTGTGCTTGCATGCGACATGCGGTAGTAGTCGAAGACGCGCTGCCAACTGCGAACCACCTGCCTCCCTTCGTGGTTGATGTCTTCCCCTACGGCCCTGTAATCTTTCAGCAGTATAACTGTCCTTGTCTCGGAGCCAGAAGCATGGTACAGAGGTTTGAGGAGCCTTATAATGAACTCACATTGATGTCTCAGCGACTAAATTCGTCTGATGTAAATCCTATGGAACCCATCTGGGTCGCTATCAGGCGCCATCACAGCGTATGCAAATCAGCGGCCCTTTATTTACATGAATTATATGACCTGTGCGTAGACATCTAATGCCACATACCTCCACAAACCTATCAACAAAAAGTTGGATTCTGATATGCAGAATCAGTGATATATTTTGTTCTAAGGACGGAGAAACAAGCTATTAAGCTGATGGTCACAATGTTTTGGCTTTGGCTCATCAGTATATTTCTAGACATTGTGCTTTTCACTTGACCCAAACGTTTGAGGGCAGTCCATATAATAAAAACCAGAAATACATTATCCAGTAATACAAGCACAGTAGGGCGAAGAGCCAATAAATTGCATTACATAGATAACAGTTATCAGTTACTGATCTACACTGTTGTAATGGCAAAATCACTTTTTATTAGTTGTTCACTTGCATTGTAACATTACGTCCGTCGAAATCATACAAAAAAACCTTAAGGTATTGTTAGTAGGACAGCTTACTGTTGTCAACAACAACTGAAGGAAATACACACTGCAGAAGGTAGCGCATTCTAGAGCGCTAGCTGACGTAGCGGCCGCTCCTTGTGTAGAGAGACAGCACTGGTGGGGTTCGCGTGTGTGTGCGCTGCGCCCAGTGCTGCCCGCTACACGCTGTAGCTCTGAGCACTATGGGACTCAACTGCTGTGGTCATCAGTCCCCTAGAACTTAGAACTACTTAAACCTAACTAACTAAGGACATCACACACATCCATGCCCGAGGCAGGATTCGAACCTGCGACCGCAGCAGTCGCACGGCTCGGGACTGCGCGCCTAGAACCGCGAGACCACCGCGGCCGGCACGCTGTAGTATTCTTGTTAGCATTGGAAAAGAACAGTACGAAACCTTTGCTTGCATGCTTCTGCCCGCTTCTTCTTAATGAGTTTCCATGGCTAAAACGAATATAAGAATATATTTTTAAACAAACAACTTAAGTAGTTGAGGCCCCCCAAAATATGGGGCCTCTAACCACAGGGATATCCCACGGCCCCCTACCATACTGTCTACGGGGTCGTTATTTACGCTACTGAGCCTAAGAATGTTCTCTGAGTTTCCGAGAATAAAGTACAGTCTTTGTTTCATTTATATGACTGACTCTCTCCCCTATTTCGCGATAATACAAAATGAACTGCCGTTCTTTGCACTTTTTCGATGTCCTCCGTCAGTCATACCTGGTAAAGTATCCCATACCACATAACAGTACTCAAAGAGAGAATGGGCAAGCGTAGTATAGGCAGAGTTTTTAGTGGATTTGTTGCATCTTCCTGGTTTTCTGATAACAAAACGCAGCCTTTGATTTGACTTCCCCTCAACATTATCTATTTGATTGTTCCAATTTAAATGATTCTTACTTGTAATTCCTCGGTATTTAGTTGAATTGATAGACTTCAGATTTATG
Source organism: Schistocerca gregaria (assembly GCF_023897955.1). Lineage (NCBI taxonomy): Eukaryota > Metazoa > Arthropoda > Insecta > Orthoptera > Acrididae > Schistocerca > Schistocerca gregaria. Next base: position 484,467,477 of record NC_064931.1, on the reverse strand, counting down.
TGGTTTATCGTGTAAACGAAAGTTAACGGGTTCCTTTTAGTACTCATATGGATGACCTCACACTTTATGGTCAATTGTCACTTTTCGCACCATACAGAGTTTTGTTTAAATCATTTTGCAATTAGGTTTGATCTTCTAATGACTTCAATACGCGGTAAACGATAGCATCGTCTACAAACAGCCTACGATGGCTTCTCAGATTGTCTCCTAAATCATTTATATAGATTAGGAAAAACAAAGGGCCTATAACACTTCCTTGGGAAATTGAGGTTATTTATGCTGTAGTAGCTCTACTGAAACGTGTAACAGATAACACATAATGAAGTGCACCTGAAACATCTCGAGACAGTTACAACAGGAAATTAGTTTAATTCTAGACATAAAAGACCGATGACCTCAGCAGTTTAGTCTCGTAGAAACTTACCACCAGATACAAACTAATTGTTGCCTGAATCCTGTCCGCTTTGTGCTGAATTTATCAAAAATCCTTGGAGTTTAATTGATGTGGATATGTCAACAGATTCACGAATAACAATAATTATTTCTTATGGTTCATATCCTGGTGGAAGTAATAATATAGGTACTTGGCACTTGAAATTTACTATATTTTAGATAAGTCTATCTATCTTCCATCCATCGTAACTCTGTTTTCATTCTATCGCTAAATAATAGTTAATAAATTACATTTGAAACGTCCCCTTAGAAAAATTGTACAATACTGTGCTTTAATTGACATTCAATATTTTTAGTGCAACGCTATCTGACTTTCAAAAATCCCTACAAAAGAATGGCCCTGACTAACATTAACCTAGACCTTTAACACATCACTTACCTCACCGAAAATCTTCGTTACTCGAACTACTGCAATACAGCGAGCGCCACTACTGCCAGCTAAATAAAAGATTCAAACGGAAGGCACTAACTACTGATAAGGATAGTTAGCAAATGAAAGATTTTAATAGAGAACAAACAATGTATTTACCTTAATAGCCATAATATATATAGCAGTTCATGACATCCAGTCTTACAAATTTCAAAACTCTGCCATCTCTCTCCCCACATCTACCACTGCTGGCGGCTCACCTCCAACTGCGCAACTCTACGCGCTGTTAACATCCAGCTGCCCAACACTACAATGGCAGACAACAATGCAAACTAGCCACATACAGCGCACAGCACAGCCAGCGATTTTTCATACAGAGCGAGCGCTACGTGGCGTTACCAATAAAAAAACCCTAACAGCCTACTTACATAGCCCCATGCTCCCCACAAAGAATTTACAAATTGTTTTGGGCAATGGCCAATAGAGATTTGAAAATTTTTTCATAATTACAATAACAAAGAAATGAAATGCTCACACTTATCGATACAATGTTGGTCAAAAGCTAAAATTTTCTCACAGTCCATAAAGACAGTCCTGATCATTCATCAAAGTAAAATTGCAGTGTTTTTCTCAAAGTCTGAGTAGTAAAAGAAAATGCACATGGAAGTAGTGGATTTCCATGCAGTCTTGAAGAAGTAGTGTTGTCCTTGCAACGGAAAGACAGTGCTGACTCTTGACATGCAGATAGGTAATGGGCCACAACAGAGGAACCCCACAGCAGAGTCAGTCGAAGTTTTAAAGAATATTGGTAGGTAGGTCGTCACAGAGTAGACCCATTGTAGTCCTGGTAGAGATTACGGTATTGGTGGGCCACCAGACGTGCAGACCCACTGCAGTCCTTGTAGAAATTAGGGTATTCGTGGGTCATCAAAGGTGTAGACCCACTGTAGTCCTTGTAGAGATGGCCAGCAGCCATCTGTTTGACTGTGCAGGCGCACAATCACCATTGAAGAGTCTTGCGGATAATATAGCAAGACCATAACCACCACTTGTGCACTCACAAAAATTGTTTTTGAAATGTCCTTAGAATGAGCAATGCTGTTAACCAGTCCCTTACTGAATTATCAACACATGTGCAAACACTAACAGTCCCTACTTCTCACATATTGTCCATATACTATGACCAACAGAAACGTGTGCAGTGAATTGTAACTTACAAATTACTTAATTTGATCAACTGGTGTCAATTACAATTTTATAACATGAGAATACAATAACAAATATACAAAATATATTATTAAAGAACATAATAGTACAGATAACATTTGCAGTAATAGAGGCTTTACAAAAGAATCGAAATAACAAATACATCAGTGTTACAAAAATTATGAGATAAGTACATACATAAAAGATCAGAATAACTTTTGAAACATCAGCTTCACACATGAGCATTAAACAGAACGAATTAATAATATCTAACATCCTTACAAAGTAAATAACATATTATCATAAAAATTCTACAATGTAACTCTCATCAGATAAACACATAAAGACAGGAAGAAAACAAATACCCAAGGGTAAACAAACACATAGTGGGATAACAAAAGAGGAAAGAGCAGGGTTTGTTTTCAGTGTAACATTTAGTACTGCAGTCCAACCCAAAACTTCGTTCCATAGCTCTTTCGTCTTATTTCAACATTTGTTTCCACCAAAAAAATCCTATCCAAGCATGCTTTTTGTATTTATATGTTCACATATTTCTCACCTTATTATTTATTTTCCATTATCTTACCTCATCATTTATTTCCAAGAAAACCTACCTAAACCTGTTGTCCCGAAACCCTACATTTTTTGTTCAAATCCTCTTTCAAAATACTTTTTTGGCTAAACCATTTTCTTATAGCTTCTCAATGCATTCCTTCCAATTCATCGCAACTCATTCTCTTATATAGTCTACCCCCTCTTAAGCTAACTTAAATCTACTGAGCTCAGATGCTTAACTAAGGGACGAGGCAATGCAGCAGCACAAAACAATTAATACAAACAGCAATGACAAAAAAATGCAAGTAAGCAAAGCAAGCAGCAATAAATGTAATAACTTATACCTAAACATGACAAACCCACAAGCAGAAAAAATAGTACACTAAAGACAACAATGCAGAAAAGGGAAATGTCTATTCACATATTAATATCTATGTCATTAAAGTGGTGCACCACAAAACTAATTCTACAAAAGGTATTACCAAGTAGTTGAAAAGAAAATTAAGTATGCAGTAACTGTTATTAATCCCTTCTTATTGTTCTTTCCTTTCCAAGTGCTCCTATTTGGAAGAACGTGGATCATAAAATGATTATTTAATAGATCTGTTGACAGAAAGTGTTCACATTAGCAAATGCATTTAATTTTATTTTATAAACCAATGCTGCAACACAGCTGGAAACCAGATATCAAATGAAATAAGCAACTATGAAAGGTAAAGCATAAAAATATCATTCAATAGTCATGTGACATTTCATAAGTTAGTACAAATTCTCTCAACTCTCGTAGAAAGACGCTTGTTATTATCAGGTGTGCAGATGTAAGAAAGCATCTTTCCAAGTAATGAGCGTGTCGTTTTTGCGATGCTTTCTACAAAGGAATGTCAATAGCGAGGATAATGGCCTCTATTTTCCACCTAATGGCTTTCTTTTGTCAGGTGGCTGTCGCGCAGCTGGGTGCCCACGACGCATTACGTGCAGGTGGTCAGTTAACTGTCTTACCGAAATATTTACGACACCAGTTTCCACTACAGTGGCAATCTCATATAAAAATTTCACAGGTCAAGAATTTGCGTTACACATCTGTAGAAACAAAATCTTATTGATATAACAGTGTCCAAAAAAATTTGTCGACATTGTAATACATTCACGCATTTACATACATTTCATAACTCTTAAAGTACGATTCTTGATTTCCAAAAACCTTTTTCACAAACCAGAGTCCCTAAGCACTACTCATTATTCCTTACCTTATTCGTCGACACTTCTTCAATATTTCATCATAACACATACGTAGCATAATCAAATAACTCATATAGCATCAGCTTAAACATACCGCAACAGCATAATACACATAGTCATCGTAATAATAACATAACACCTCAGTCAACTCTCAAAATCGTCGTAGCTTCCTCCAGTAATTTCAAAACCTAAAAAAAATTCTCTGCTCATGTCAAAAGTGTAATCTGCCTCAAACGTACTTTAAAATCATGATCCCATACCAAATACATCATTCAAAGCTCTCATAGTATCACAATGGTTCCAAAAAAATATGAAAATTTCACAAAGTACAGACAAAATACAATTTCATAAGTGAGAAATTATCCAACCGTGTGATTACGTAAACATCTGTCACTGACGTAGTAAAATAAATATTTGTCTTTCTCAGTTAAATGATCAGATAGCTGTGTAATTCTGTGTTATAGAAATATGGTACCGATGTGTGAAGTTGTATAAGCAAATACCATATTAGCTAGGGCTCCTTGTGCTTGCCAGACACGTGGTACGCAAAGTAGGCGTGTACCCCCTGAGGATTAATGTAATTATATCCTCAGGCGTTGCAGATTACAGCAATGGAATGAAATGTATCACGGAAAACCTTTGTCTCATTGTACTTCAAATATCTTTCAAAATAAATGTTTTAAGTACAAAATTAATCACTCAACTACGTGTACTGTAGCGCTAAACTGTGCGTCGTGTTGTAAGATAATCTCTGTGGAAGTGTCGTAGTTATCGTCCTCCGAAAGCTAAGTTCTGCAGAAGTCAATGTACTTACCTCATGATAAACAAAAGTGAAATGCTTTGCGTATAGATATCGTAGTTACTACGCTTATTGCCGTCATGAAGTAAGTACTGTACTGTAACGTATTGTTGTGCTACAGAAAAGGCTGTCTCATTGTAACTATACCACAAAGTTACTACTAAAACATGTTTTCCTTTCCAGAAGAATTCAGAAAAACTGTGCAGATGTGAAACAGATACACCGCAAAAGCACAATGTAAAGTTGTCACACATTAGTAGCGGCGTGATATAATCGTGAAGCTATCAAAGAAACCAAATGCAAAGTCATCTTTAATCTCACAGAAAGTACTTCAAATAAAGAATGTCTTTTCAACTAAACCACAATGTTGCCTTAAAATCTCATTAGCAGTATACGTTCTAAGTATGTAAGCCTTATAGTCGTTACGTAATCGTGCAACTAACAAGCAAGAATGTACAAATAACAACACTGTGTCGTCTGTTCACTATAACAATGCATTCGTAATTTCTGTTTAAAAATGTTCCCTAGGTTCTAGACTGGATAGTTAACTTCAAAACATTGTTGCATGTTAACAGTTTCTCAGTGTGACAAAGCATACTAGAAATGTGAAATGTTTTATGGCAAAGACAAAGTTAAAAAGCAGATTATATTTCAATAAACGGTTTTACATGTGAAATGTGGTGTAAACCTTTACTCTTTCTAGTACGCAAAGTTTCAACTTCAACGCAATTATCATGTGGTATACGTCGGATTCTGTAACGTCCATTGTAAACTAGAAAGAATTTGTGACTCAAGTGTTTCTTCTTATGTGACAATGAATGAGCTTTAATGAGAACTTTCTGACCAATATATAATTTCTTTGCATTTGCTTTACCGTGTAATTTTCTCCTTTTGTCTGCAGCAGAATTTATATTTTTAATAGCCAAATCAATTATGTCTTTGTGTCGAAGTTTACGTGTATTCGGAAAAGGTACAAGCTCTCTGATTCTGTTCGGTGGTTCTTTATTCTTCAGTACAAGAACAGGTGGTAAAGCAGTGGAGTCATGAGGCATTTCATTCAGCACGTTTTGAAATAAGTGTAAATATCTGTCCCAATGCTGATGCTTTTTGTGACAATAAAGTCTGCAAAGCTTATTGATTTCTTTCATAATCCGTTCAGACGGGTTACAATGTGGTGAGTACAATGAAATAAAAACAGATTTGATTTTATGGTTACGAAGCATGCGTGACCAAACAGCAGATCTGAATTGCGGTCCGTTATCTGAAATGACTTTACCAACGTGTCCAACTTCACGTAAGAAATTTTTAACAAAGGCGTTGGATACAGACCGTCCAGTGGCTTTACGTAACGGAGTGAAAGAAACAAATTTTGAAGTAAGTTCAACAGCGACTAGAACGTACGAAAATCCATTAGATGTTCTGACAAGTGGACCCAAGAGATCAACAGCAGCAAATTCTTTTAATTTAGAAGGAATGATAGGAAACAATGGAGCACGATGCGAGACAGTAGATGGTTTCGCCTTTTGACAAAGTTTACAAATCGACAAGACTCTTCGAATTCTCTTTTCCATATTGTTAAAATAACAAGTCGTTCGAAGAATATTATAACATTTTCGTGGACCAAAATGTGCATAGCTGAAATGAATGTACCAAAAGAGCTTATGCAAAGTACCCATAGATTGTCATCAACAGTGCATCGTTTGAACAGTATGTTGTTTCTAACCAGATAATAATGCCGAATCTGTGTGTGTGTCTTTTCATGCCATTTACTTTTAATGTCTTTCCAAATCGGATCTTTATCTTGTTCATGAGCAATGTCCTTTAAAGATGTGGTGATGAAGTTTTCAAAGGCGACTTTCTGAATGTATAGAATACTGAAATTTCTCTCGAGGTTACTTTCTGTGTTACTTTTCTCAAGCCCAGCCGGTGCGCGTGACAGTGCGTCCGCAACAATGTTCTCCTTGCCGGGAATGTAGACTATTGTGAAGTGGAATTCTTGCAGAAACAATGCCCAACGTTTTAACCTGTCATGACTTAATTTTGAAGACATAAGAAATAGTAATGCACGATGATCACTGTATGCTTTTACGTGCTTACCATAAAGAAAGAAACGGAATTTGTTAAATGCCCAAACGATAGCTAAAGCTTCTAATTCAGTAACGGAATAATTTTTTTCATATTTTGTTAGCACTCAGCAAGCAGAAGCAATGGTTCTCCGAACAGTAATGTCATTTTCTGTGGCTTCTTGAAATAAATGGACACCAAGACCGACTTTAGAGGAATCCGTGCTAAGGCAGAAATCTTGTGACAGATCTGGATGAGCTAGGATTGGCGCGTTAAGTAGCGATTCTTTCAGAGAATTGAATTCCAATAGTGCTTGTTCGTCCCAGTTCCAAATAGTATTTTTTCCAGTGAGAGAACAAAGTTTTGGTGTAACTAGAATTTGCATATTCAAAAAACGACGGTAAAAATTTACGAGACCTAGAAAACTGCGGACTTGTTTTTTTGTGGATGGAACTGGAATGGATCTGATTGCTTCTAACTTTTCAGGATCCGGCTGAATGCCTTCAGAAGAAATAATATGCCTCAAAACTTCACCTTTGTCCTACCGAATTCAGACTTTTCCAAGTTAACTGTAATTCCAGATTCTGCAAAAATATGTAACACGCTTTTGAGGATGCGATTATGTTGTTCCCGTGAGGCTTCTGCTATCAGAATATCGTCCACATATAAGGTGATGTGACGTTTTAAGAACTCAGGTAATATGGAATTTAGCCCGCGAATGAATGCTGCCGAAGAAATGTTCAAACCAAAAGGAAGTTTCCTAAACTGATAACAAACGCCGAAACAAAGGAAAGCTGTGTATTTTCTACATTCTGGATGAAGTTCGATCTGATAAAAGCTGGATCTGAGATCAATGGAAGACAACACTTTCACACCATTAAAATTTTGAAGAAGTTCTTCCAACGTTTGCGGCTTGTCTGTTTAAGGAATAATTACAGATTCACAAATAACAATAATTATTTCTTATGGTTCATATCCTGGTGGACGTAATAATATAGGTACTTGGCACTTGAAATTTACTATATTTTAGATAAGTCTATCTATCCTCCATCTATCGTAACTCTGTTTTCATTCTATCGCTAAATAATAGTTAATAAATTACATTTGAAACGTCCCCTTAGAAAAATTATACAAGACTGTGCTTAAACTGACACACAATATTTTTAGCGCAACGCAATCTGAGTTTCAAAAATCCCTACAAAAGAATGGCCCTGACTAACATTAACCTATACCTTTAACAAATCACTTACCTCACCAAAAATCTTCGTTACTCGAACTACTGCAATACAGCGAGCGCCAATATTGCCAGCTAAATAAAAGATTCAAACGGAAGGTACTAACTACTGATTAGGATAGTTAGCAAATGAAAGATTTTAATAGAGAACAAACAATGTATTTACCTTAATAGACATAATATATATAGCAGTTCATGACATCCAGTCTTACAAATTTCAAAACTCTGCCATCTCTCTCCCCACATCCACCACTGCTGGCGGCTCACCTCCAACTGCGCAACGCTACACGCTGTTAACATCCAGCTGCCCAACACTACAATGGCAGACAACAATGCAAACTAACCACAGACTGCGCACAGCACAGCCAGTGATTTTTCATACAGAGCGCTAAGTGGCGTTACCAATAAAAAACCCTAACAGCCTACGTACACATTTAGCCATTTTTTAGGATATACTGCTCATAAAAGGAAAAGGGGTCGAAATAGTGGCAGTGGAAGGGAACACGATTATAACAAAAATGAATTGACACGATCCTCTAAAGGTGACACTGAACAGCAATCAAATTCAGCAGCAATACATATAAAACTAGTAGCTCCTGTTCATTACTCTCACTCGAAACCCTAACTAGCCTGTGTGTCCAGAGACGTTTCAGAAATTGCAATTAAAAATGACTGCTGTGAAAACGATCTGGGTCGGTGTAATAGGATATCTACCCAGATATCGTTGGAAAAGGAGAAGGACTCTTACTAAATCCTTGAACCCCTTCAAGGAATTATGATTTTGAATATGATGCAAGCCATTTGCAAAGAAAATTTAATCATGCATAGTTAGATCAATATGAACCGTCACTAGTATATGTATTCCAAGCTACTGAAAGGTGTCCTATGCAAGAACTGTGTTTTGTTCCCTACAGACACTGGTACTGTTAGAGGCACTTTGGGATCATTCATCATTAGGGCATTCGCAAAATTCAAGAATACGGATGAAAACTGTCGGAAACTTGTTAAAATCCAGCTTCCATTAATATCGTCAGTTGCAGTAAAACCTTTTCTTGAACATGTACCTGTGGACGTCCAACTGCATGACGTGCATCAAAAAGTCACCAATGAAAACAGGCTAATATTTCATCGATTCTGTTTTGTATAGTCTTTGTGGCACACATAATACGACTCTTAGACGAAAACGGGCAGATGAAGCTGTTTTATTAGGTTTATTGAATTTAAGAATCGATTGTGGCATTCATCAGGTTAGCTGAGGTCGCAATGCGCTACTTCCTGGGCTCGGGTCGGCCCCAGTTCGAATCCGCCTGACACATTAACAACGAGGGCCGGTGTACCGGCCAGCCTGGATGTGGTTTTTAGGCGGTTTTCCACACCCCACTAGGTGAATACCGGGCTGGTCTCCATGTCCCGCTTCAGTTACACAACCCGCAGACATTTGAAAACGTCCGCACTATTCCATGGCTTACATTAGGCGCAGACAGCTGGCGTACACTAAGTCCGTCCCAGGGGGGGGGGGGGGGGGGTAAGGGGTGGCGACAGGAAGGGCATCCGTCCACACAAACATCGCCAAATTCGTAGTAACAGGGCCGACCCCTCTTTGAAGCGGGACAAACGTCCAAGAAAATGATGATAATGATGATGACGATGAAGAATCGTTTCTGGTGACAACAAGTTAAGGAGTCATCTGGAAAAGTGTTGGCGCAATGCTGTGAAAAAAAAAAAAACTGACACCGTGCGAGCAGGCCTTGTAGGCCCAACGGTACCGACCGGCCGCCGTGTCATTCTCAGCCCGTAGGCGTCACCGGATGTAGATACGGTGGGGCATGTAGTCAGAACACCGCTCTCCCTACCGTTGACAGTTTTCGTGACAGGTGCCGCTACTTCTCAGTCATGTAGCTCCTAAAGTGGCGTCACAAGGGCTGAGTGCACCCCGCTTGCCAACAGCACTCGGCAGACCTGTACACTGAACCATCTAATTGTTAGCCAAGCCCGACAGTGCTTAACTTGCGGTGACATGACGAGAACCGGTGTTACTACTGCGGCAAGGCCGTTGGCTAATACTGTGAATACATCGCCGAAAATACCAAACGAAGTGAGAAATTTGTGTGGCGATGTTAGAATATAGTTATTGAGATTAAAAAAGCAATGTTTCAAACAGTGATGAAACAGCAGACATAGCCGACGATAAATAGTTATCAATAGGCGTGTAGTTCTACGATGAAAGCAAAGTGGAAATTTGTGAATAATTTGTAGGTTTTGTAGATCTATTTTCACAGAACGCCTCCTCAGTCACCGAAGAGACTGACAGTTTCTCGATCATTAATAATCCTCCAGCACAAGATTGTGTAGGATTTGGCTTTGACGGCTGTTCTACAGTGATAGGCAATGAGAGAAACCAATGCACAGGCCATTTTAAGAAAGAAATATTATAGAGCCTCATACATTCATGACTCAAGGCACAAACTCAACATCGTAATGATCGATACAAATACATTGCCAGATTTGGGGTACTGTTGCAATTGAAAAGACGCTATAATTTCTTTTAGAGAATCGACTACACATCGTAAATACGCTCCTAGTTTATCACGAATGTATGAGACGAGATGTTCTGGAAAATGTAAAACCATCATACTATTTTTTAAATATTTCCCAAAGGTCGTGAGAACTCTAGAAAAATTGGAAGATATGCAACGTGAAAATCTGCGTATCGGTTGAATTCAGCCATTACAATACCAGTGTTCATCTTAACTTTACGAACAATAACCAAATACTCGGCAGTTTTGGAACCAGTAGCTAATGTCATACAATCTAAGTTTATAGATATGATTGCGGTGAGGAAACACATCACAGGAATCCTTGACGTTCTCAGCAACGACCGAAAGGAACGAGACAGAACAACTAGCGAATTACTTGGAAAAGCACAAGCTGCTGCTGAGGAACTGGGAATAGAAATTGCTATTCCACATTCTGCTTGTAAACAAAAATTCAAGAGGCATCCGCCATCGGAAAATGACAGAGAACAAACGTTTGCTCATAATATCGTACGTCGAATAAATCATGTCATTGTTAAATATTGTATTTTCACCAGTAAATACTCGAGCTATTCCTCTAAATAAGCTACATCCCTTGAATATGAGCATAACTGTTTCATAAAAATGCAAGACTGTTTAAAAAAAATATGATTTGGTTGGTACTGCCTGAGAACTGGATCTATTGTACAATTTATGGAGGAAAAAGAACATACCCGAAGCTAAATTAATGGACACAGAAGTTGGTGACCTATTAAACTAGACCAATATGTTTCTCTTATCATGAGAAAAGCACTAAGAATTTGGAGCACTGTTCCATGCAGAACGGCGATGTGTAACAATCCTTCAGTACGCTTCGGAGAGTAAAGACCTGGCTTAGAAGCACTAATGCAGAAGAAAGGCTCACTGGGTTTCGCCGTATGAGCGTACACCGAAATGGTGGTACGGTCCATAGATTGCGGTGCCAGACCAAATTCAACAATGCGGATCGATACCACAGACATTAGCTAGTGCCCACTGCAATCCGCAACAAGCAATGGGAGGCACTTCAGGAGACGCACCCTCCCTTTCACTATAGCAGTACCCTCGCGCTGAGATCAGTATAGTGTCAAGCACGCAGAGCTCAGCCCAGTTCGTGACCTCAGCTGCAGCAGTCAACATCATCTTGTAGGACAGTGACAGATAAAGTTTCTGGTGAAATGTACCTTCGTAAATGTTGCCTTTTGTACTGAAAGAGAACAGTTTGTTAATCTGTGTACCAGTGATGCTTTCGTAGTCAATGACAGCTGTAAATTATCAAGCAGCCCGTGGGAAAGAAGAGGGTCAAAGTTAAGTAAACCTTTTCTTCGTTTATGTAATAATGTGAACTAATATTTCATGTGGTTTAGTTGGATGAGCCTTCTCCCAGAGCAGTCAAAGAACACACAGTTATGGCTAGGCGAAAGTAGTTTCATTTGGACAGACGAAACAGCGACGAGGATTTGGACTTAATCTGCCTCAACTGCCTTCCTATGCGCGAGTTGCGAACGTTCTCCTTGCGGTTTCTGCAATGTTCTCTTGTGGTGTTTGAGTGTGTAATATTTTTCATCATGTCTCAGCAGCCACGGATGTGTGTCTAGCCGACCTTGCACAGATTCAAGCACAGCAGATTGAACGCCTGCTGCTCACTGTCAGGAAATTGACGTCTTTACTGAACAAGCAGCTAGCGCCGCCAAAGGTAGCTGCTCCAAAATTTCGCCCTTACCCCAACCAGGAAAAATTGGGAAATTACAGTGAAATCCAGACCATTAGCTGCTTACAGGAGTTGATAAATATCAACGGGGACAGTTGAAAATGTGTGCACAGACTGGGACTCGAACCGGGGATCTCCTGCTTACATGGAAGGCGCTCTATCCGATTCTTTTTTTCTTTTTTAGTTCTCATTTTGTTCGTTTTCGTTCGTTATATGTGCTCGGGGCAGACGTCGTAAGACACCCGTTTAAATTCGTCTTTGATCCGTTAACTCAGTTTTTTTTATTACAGAGGGCTGCTAACCCTCTGTCCGTACTGAGCCATCAAGGACACATAGACGACTGCGAGTCTAGTGGCTTACCTCTGACACGCTCCCCGTGAGACCAACACTTTTAACTTACTGTCCACACACTACATTTGTAGTGCCCCTGCCCATTATACTCATTACTCGCAGCAGTCAATCTACCGATTCCCATAAGAGTTTGATCAATGTGAGTGCATCCGCACTGAAGATCATTGGCCGGTAAGCCTTATCTATATGAAGATGGTACAGAATAGACTCTATCGTCAGAAAAGGAAAAATTGTGGTGGGACTGCAGTGCACAATTAGGGGCACACTTCGCCACCTACAAAATGACACGTATTGAGCTCAATGCTTACTTTCTGTACACCATTGGTCCCATTTACCAACTCTGTTTGAAACTATGCGGCGAGACTGTTTCCGACAAAATCACGTTCGACGAATTTGTGAAATTGCTCGATGAATACTGTGACAATCAAATCAATGTAGCAGCTGCTCGGGCTAAATTTTTTACGTCTGAAGCAGCTGTCTGCTCAGACAGTCACGCAGTGCAAGGTCGGAGGTCTCACCAGGCATTGCAAGTTTATATGTTCATGTGGAATTAAGTATAGTGAAGTGATGTTGGGTGATGCTATTACACAGAATATATCAGATGCATGCATTCGCATTGAAATCCTAAAACTGCCTGGCCCTGATTTAAAAACGGTCCTGTCCGTTGTGGAATCTCGAACAATTGTAGACTCTACAGAGATTAATATTGAGGCTTCTTGTATTTCAGTTGTTCGTAGTGCATCAGACATTTGTCTCATGTACAGAACGGTGTTTAGGTAACTAAGAAAGGTGCTGAGGCAAACATTAAGGACAGTTGAAGTAAAAACTTTGTGTAGCAGCACACGACCTGTGGTACAAAATTCTGGGAGAAAATCATGTCATCAGTACTTTTCGTGGCATGATGCTTTCAATGTGGACGTGAAGATCATGTTCAAACTTTTTCTTTATGCGGCAGGCAGAGCAATGGCTACAGCCGCTGTCAACAAGTCTTCACGGTGCAGGCAACGCTACTAACTCAGGAACTAGCTGAACCAAGTATTTCGGCACCGCGAAAAGCTTTCGCTGCAATACGCCGGCAGGCAAACAAACGTTTTGCTCAATTAAAGTTTAACAGAGGGCAATTAAACAGCAGTTGGACAGTGGTGCATCTGTTTCCCAGTTAAATAAAGGCAATTATGCCAGAATTGGTTGCCCATCAGTCTACTTTTATTTTGTCTGCCTACAACGGAAAAGAAATTCCAGTCCTTGGAGTGTATAGTTTCCCAGCAGCTTTCCAGGCAGTGACAAAGTGTGTTCCTTTTCATGTATTCAATTCTACAGTGCAAACATATTTGCGTTAGATTTATTTGGTTTGTTCAATTTGTGAATTCAGAACAATGTGTTTAACGCTTATGACCTGTGTAGTAACTTAAGGAACTATTTGAACCAGGAATAGGTTAAGACAACGCACAGCTACAATTTTTTTCGTACACAAACTATCCCCCATGCAATACGTGAGCAAGCTGCTCAGGAACTGCAAAGTTGGCAAAACAATTTGGTTATCAAATCCGCTTCCGAGAGCCAACGGGGCATCACCCTTGGTCATTCTGAAGAAGCCTTCAGAAGGTTTACGTTTGTTTGCTGACTTTAAGGCATAGTTAAACTTTCAAACTGTAGTGGATTCTTTTCCTCTCCCATGTCCGAAGGAATTAATGGACAGAATAGGATCTGGCACATACTTGTCAAAGATAGATTTGCGAGAAATGTGTGAACAGTTATCGCTGGAAAAACAGTCTAAGTTATAGTTTGCGATAAATACTCACATAGGTTTGTTCCACTTTCAAAGATTAGGAAGTGGATAAGCTCTTGCAATTTTTCAATGGTTCCTGGAGCAGTTAACAGCGAAAGTCCATATCTGAACGATACTGTCGTTGCGGGTCGTACGCCTGGGGAAAATTTGCCAAATTTAGACTTTGTTTCATGTGCTTTCTTCAGGTTCTTAATGTGCAGCAAGGGAAAGTGTTCCTTCTTCCAGGAAGAACTGGACTACTTAGGTAATATACTAAACGCACAGGGTATACAGCCAACAACATCGCACTGGGCTGCTATCAGAGATCTGCCAGCGCCCCGTAACATTAAAGAGCCCAGAACAGTAATGAGGAACCTCACCTATGCTCCGCAAATTGCTTCTCTGCTTAACCGGCTGCTCTGGAAAAATGTTCCTTTTTGTATCGTCCAAAGAATGCCAGGACGCATTTCAGCAGCTGAAAGAGGCATTGTCATGTCGTAGATGTTTGATTCACTTTGATCCAGCTGTTAGCTGTGGATACAGCTCCGTAGGGGACCGGAGGGGTGCTGTCTCGTAAGATTCATTTTTCTGGCAGACGCACTGCTTTTGCGTCGAAAATTCTTAAAAAAGATCATTGTATTACAGTTAGCTTGAAAAAGAGGCGCTCGCCATTATGTATGGTGTTACGAAATTCCACCATTATTTGTATGGTCGGAAGTTCTATTTGTTGACAGATCATCGACCTTTGACGGTCTTGTTCAATCCTGCCAAGCCTGTCAGACCTCCCCATCTTTCTTGAGGTCGGCAGCATAGGGCAAAGTTACTGGCAGTGTCTATTTGTTAATAACAAATTTCGTTATGCATGGCGATGTAAGTGCTATACGGTCGCCTTAAGACATATATAACGGTAGTATGTAGACGTAGTAAATGTTCTAGTCCTGTCTAAAGGCCGCTTACAACACTCACGGTTTCTACTCTTGCAATTACGTTTAGTACTTGAGATGTTATTCTAGCTCAGATAACTGAAGCACTTAAACACAACTACCTCCTTAACAACTGCTAGTGACCTCAGATGCCGTGAATGGATAAAGCTCAGTCAAATGTGAAGTTATCGTATAGTCTTTGTTGTAGCTTTTCTTTTTCGTCAAATTACTTCTTGCGAGTGATAATAATACTGAAAAACAAGGTCGCCAGCCAATGTGACGAATCGATTGACGTTATTCAACAAATTCACCAAATTTGGTCTTTACTATATTTTGGTTCTTATTAAAACTTTTCTCTTTTAATAATTTTTATCACTGAAGGAACAGGCAAATGCACGCAGATAACTGAATAATGACTGCTTTCAGAATTGGTCACACGCACACACTTAGAAAGTTTTCGTCCATGAAAACAACGCCGGAACGACAATCATGCGTGCTTACGTTTCTGAAGGTAAGATCAGCAACACTGCCTCTGAAAACATGTATTATACACAGTCTGGAACCGCACGACCGCTACGGTCGCAGGTTCGAATCCTGCCTCGGGCATGGATGTTTGTGATGTCCTTAGCTTAGTTAGGTTTAAGTAGTTCTAAGTTCTAGGGGTCTGATGACCTCAGCAGTTAAGTCCCATAGTGCTCAGAGCCATATACACAGCCATAACATTGCGATACTTTTGTTAGTATCGAAATGGTTTTTATACTTGGTTTTTCTCAGTTTTATTGAAATACTTACTTTCCTTAATGTCTTGGACAGAAGGTGCCAATAACCAAGTTCACACACTAGGTAGAAGTGTTATGTACTTTACTTACTGTCAAGGCAATCTACAATTCTCCAAATTTAATTTAAATTTTTGCACTTGAGCGATAATTTAAATTTACTTTGCAAGAAAACACTCAGTTGCGCAATAATGTTTCACACCAATGCATTCTCGGTATCATTCTCTTTCGTATAGGAAAGGAACCCTACTTGGAACACTTTAGGTTAAATGAGTAGTTTTGCGTAAAAAAACAATTAAATGATTATTGAACAAAACACGCAAAAACTTGTCAACACAGCTCGTATACAGAACTATGGATTTTTAATTTCAGTAGTGTCGTTGCGAGCACAGTTGCTTCAGATTTAGGTGTTTTGAAGGCATGTACTGTTTTGCTGTTTTGCAGCGACGGAGATTATTATTTGTCTTCTACCATCTCAAATATGAATTTGGCTTTACTGGGGATCTGCGTCAGCCTGAGTAATGGATGCCTTAGACCATTTCACATCCAGGAACCAACACTCTTTGCAGACGTAATTTTATACCTCCTCTGAAGCGTTGCAGACTTGTACCTTAGCACTTCCCCTTCACTCACATCTATCAAGCAGTTAAACTTTAGCTTTGTTTAAACAATACTGCGGAGTACAGTGCGCGTCAGCTTTCGTTACCTGCCTCAACAGTGTCTTGCGCCTCTCTGAGCCGCTCCTCTTCTCACCTCTCCTACCTGCTTCCAGAACGTCGGTAAATCCCTACTGGTTTTCACCTGTATTTAACTTTACTTCACTTTACAAAGAATTATACATAGTTAAGTAAAAGATACTTATTGTTACTTACATAACATTATAAACATTTGTTAATTACATATAAACATTAAACTTCACACAGTCAAAGAATATTGTCTTCTGAAGACGCTCTTATACACTGCACACTGCACAAATCTCATTCTTTTCTTCATTAGTGCAAAGTGTCTCGACTCTAAAAAGGTCGATAGTGTTACAAAGTCAGATCACCCGAGACTTATTTGTTAGTAACAGCTTAATATTTCGTCATTCGAGACATTAGTAGACACCACACACAGACAGATATGTAAGTACACTCATTATTACATATTTTCTACAATTTTACTCATTTTACCCAATTACGTGAGTTTTGTGTCAACATCTTACCAGCATTGAATTGCGGCTATCGCATCAACGTCGCAGTGTTTTGCGTCGACATCATGATCGTATCAGCCAATTACTATGCAACATAAGGGTACATATTTATTTATCATTGCTAAGCCTCCAATCCATTACTAGTGTGTGTGACGTCATAGTATATGAGTTAGAAACGAACACATTAATGGAAATAATGATGTCACGTCATATAAATAGGGCAATAGCATATTTTATAAGCATCATCGATTTCTAACCAAAGATATTGTATGTGTAAGAAATACTACACTGCAATAGAAAAACCACCACTAGATTGTGTGCCGCCATTACTAGATTGTGTGATTTCATTATAAAATTCTGATGTTTCCAATCATAGATGCCGCATGTGTAGCGCAATGCTACAAAATATGCCTGTAGAGAGGTGAGCAGTATTTGCAACAATCTCAGCAAAAAGTATGTCACTTGCAGGATAGCCCAACCCGACTTCGACATGTCCGGTTTACCCACCCAAATCACCTATGGCTGAGAAACTCGCGGGGTTATCCTCTAGCTTGGAGGTTGACAGTGCTGTTATATCAGTTCTGACCGAGGGATATCCCACCCGCTGCAATAACGACTAACAGACTCCCAAGTCGGTAGCGGAAATATGAAAGACTACTAAAAATACACACCTACACTACGAGGAAGCCACCGCAGTATTCGCCGGATAATGCAAGTTGAATGAGTCAAGTGAGATGCTAGTAGAGTATGGAACCTCTCGAGTGGCTGCGGCCATCACTGAATCCATGATTGCAAACGAGGGCACTCCGTCCAACACTATACCAAACCATCTCCCCAGGCATCGTAGAGAAATTTGGACGATGCATACGTAATAATCTCAAATCTGGTAGCTGGCGCAGAAGACGCTCAATCATTCATGGAGGAGGCATACCACCAGGGCAAACAAGCCGCAGCTCACAGAAACCTTCACACGCACCAGAGAAAATCTGTGGATATCTTTGCTAACAGTTTAAGCGCTGAGCACTGCCCTCTTCCCCACCCTTCCTCTCTCGACCAATCACAAACAAGGTCCTCTCCTCCCCCAACCATCGAGCTTTTAATATTTTACTTTTAAAACTAGAGTGAACGACCCCATTTTCAGCCAGGCATCACTTCCAGGTGGAATGAAGACATGCAATTATAATTGCATTAACGTTTTTTTTAACAAGTTTTAAATATGGCTGCGTGGTCAGATTATTAACTTCGGGCGATGCTATAAGACTTGTAAATACAATCCTGCAGAACGCTGACTGTTGACGAGATTCGTCAGGACTCCCAGGCAGAATAAAAAGACATGTAACTCACGGAATGTTATAGTGCGACGTCAGCGTAATATTCATAAATAAGTATATGCCGAAATAATCCGAAGTATATACGTCTTCGCCACGCACAAACGAGAGTGACCAATAGCTACAGTGTTGCAGAAATAAACTCTTGCTACATACGACGTCAACGAATCACGGAGGTCACGATACCTCTCCCACAATACGATAAAAATGTGACCTTGGAGATTGAGTTCAGCTTGTCGATAAGCATATTTTCCAAAGATCAAATAACCTGCCATCCCTGTAATTCAAAATGCGAACAACACATGCCCAATGACTACTGAAACAATTGACAGAGGATACTTCATAACAGTAGATTCATCACTATTTCTTCCCGATTCCTGCAAGTGTACTCGGAACATTTCTCCCAACGTAAACGAAATGTCTTGCCGTGGAGCCCACAGCCTCAAAGTGTGGACAGCGACCGAGAGCAAAACATTCTACCCAAACTGATAAAAAAGGGGTTCACCGTAGCTGCAGAGTCCGCCCGCGTCGTCCGTCGTTAAACCGATTCTCCGAAGACTCTGATTCAAATTGCGAACAATACACAAACAATGACTGAACAGGCGGCACATACCTGATAACAGAACAATCAGTCCCATATTTATGACGAAATGCTGTGCGTCTGTGTCGACACCACCGACCCTGGCCGTGGGCGCTTACTCCTGCTGACAGCGACGACCATCACCACTCCCACTAGTCCCAGAGGAAGCGCCATCTCAGTGGATCCGAGCAACCGCGGGAAGACCAATCAATGCAAAGTGATAAATGTCGGGAATCACCAGTCTCTGGGTCCGTCCAGTTAAGGGCCACAAAATTCATCTCCGCGCCTGTGGTTGGGCAATCAAAGGACAGGCCACAATGTAGCAGTTAAGAACCTATATCTGAGCATCGCCCATACGCTAGCGATGGTGTTAGTAACCACTTGAAGCCGTTTTGATAAGGCTACCAGCATGGCACCTGTCGAAACGCAAACTAGCCAGAGAAAGCTGCAAGAATAAAAACACTCTAATATTCTTTTTATTCATGTCTGTCAGCTCTGTAAGCTGATGGATTTACCCGTCCAGTCATATTAACAGAAATACGCTACTTACTAGCAAAAATATACCCTACTACTTCTGGTTACAATAATATAATCAGGCGTATAATGTTGGACGTTAGGAATTTGCAACAAATCTAACTCTCACCCAGTTCCAATATACAGTTAGAAATCCAACAAGATCCTGTCGACGACGTTGTCATCGATGAAGAAACGCAAATCAGGTAATATCGGAATCAAGTTCGGTGTCTGATGCTTTGGAGAGAGGACAAGGCTGTAAGAAGGATACTATGGAACCTTTTTAACGTTCTCTTTTAAGACGGTAGATGCGCCATCTCATTGGAAAATATGCTTGCAATCATTGCATGTAATGTATTCCCCTTATAGGACTCCGCTGGATAATTTTTTTTAGGGATCATACATTAAAGGTGGGGTGCACGATGATTATATTCGACATCTATTAAACCAGCCTGGTATGGGTCTCAGATTGTCGAGGAAATCCCATAATGTGATTTTAGGAGTTTCTTACCACACTTCGTAGCAGTGAATCTTTCGTCGCTGTAACACACAAGTTACTAACTAGGTCTTTTTCCACAACACCAGTGACGTAATACTGGACTTAGTGCGCAGCTTCAACCAACACACTAGTGTTTCGAGATCTCAAATCGGAATATGGGCTTTTCTCGAGAAACACTGTTGAGAAGTGACATTTGCAGCCACCGTACATTTCGCATAAGGTTTGTTTATTAATAAATAAAAATTTTCAAGAACAATTTATAATGGATCAAATCAGATTTCGAATAAGATCGACATTACCGTTTGTGAGTCACACAAGGAACCACACTATGTGTATGTGTCTTGGGAAGGGAGACGTCGTATTCGTGTGATTCTCTAATACGCAATAAACGATTAGAGTTCGGATAAACGTTTAAAACCCATACTGAATCTGCGTCTAATATTTGTTGGGACCTAAACGTATGTAACTACTGCATTGTAGTAAAATAGGCTTCTATTGACGTAGTGTTTGCAATAATTCTAGCCTACATCCATTAAAACGGACTGGTAAGTGTCTTAGACTGTCGATCGGGTCCATTAATTTCTTATGACACACCACGAAAACTCTAAACATGTTATGTAAAATGAAATAAATGATTATTGATTCTGATATCAATCGGAAGTATTTATTTACTCCTACAAGAGTAATACATTACATGCAATGATTACAAGCATGTTTTCCAAACGAGATGGCACATCTACCGTCTTAAAAGAGAACGTTACAAAGGTTTCATAGTATCCTTCTTACGAGACTGGAATAGAAGGGAGAACCGATAGAGGTACTCAAAGTACCCTCCGCCACACACCGTCAGGTGGCTTGCGGAGTATGGATGTAGATGTAGATGCTAACATTAATACTGCGTAGAGGAACAGTGACATATCATTTAAAGGCAATGTTTCTGCCAGCCATAGTTGCCAGGACATAATGGTTCAAATGGCTCTGAGCACTATGGGATCTAACATCTGAGGTTATCAGTCCCCTAGAACTTAGAACTACTTAAACCAAACTAACCTAAGGACATCACACACGTCCATTACCGAGGCAGGATTCGAATTTGCGACCGTAGCGGTCGCGCGGTTCCAGACTGAAGCGCCTAGAACCGCTCGGTGCCAGAGCATAATGATCAAGCTAGTTTCCTGGGCAACATCGTTGAATTTTGTAGAATCAATTTCCAGCCTAAATTTATGGACATACAGAGAAAGCATTTATAAACCGTTATAGGTCCTGATAGTCTTTTTTAAGTATAGTACTGAGGCACTACATTGTGCCATTGCCGAATACCGAATTAAAGCTAGAGTACTCCCACAACATGTAAACATCCACCTAAAATATAACTCTTACGGACTCTAATTTTAGGAGTTGTAACAGTAAAATGACGTCATGATCAATTTAGTACCACAGTAGACGAGATGCAGAATCATCTTAGAGATACATAGACAAACACTTTAGTTGGTAACGGTATAGGTCCACATCACAAACAGTTCCTGCTTTATGTATCAGGAAGGCGTAAATTGCTCTACATCGTTACCAGCAATACAGGTAGGACTCACTTTTGCATTTTCAGAATTACTTTCATTAGATTTGTTCCGTATTCTTAACAGCCTGACGGAGACCACTGGGGACGGTTTTGCATTTGGCAACTACGGTAACTACAGTTAAGAAACATATGTCTGACACCATTAACTTGGTTGACAAAATGATTAGATGAAGAGACAGCCACATCCTTCAGCCATCAGCAAATCGTCATAGATCACGACTGTCATTCTTTCTCAGTTGAGTGTCGAGGCATTGCATCCTCCATTACCGAATATTCCATTAAAACTTCAGTTTTCCAAAACATATATGTATCCAACTACAAAATATAGCACTTACGTATTCGAATTTTAGGCTCCATAACCAGGAAAGACATCATGATCAACATCAGCTCAGCTAGAATTATTTCCCCAGTAGATAAATTGCAGAACGACGTTAGGATTACGTATACAATAAATTTATAGGGCTACTCAATATACATTGCTACTCTACGTATCAGGAACGTACGATATGTCCTATATTTCTGCCAGCAAGAGAATAGATCCTCCAGAGATATATAGTTGTTCCGTGCATTCTGAAATTTACGATCAGTAAAATTTTCCATACTGGTATACTGGTTTGCTTACTGCGAAACGGTAAACAGACAGTGATCCAGTATACATATAGTCCACAGAATAACTGTCAGCAATGCTGTTTCGTGTCTCATGTAGTCGATTTCCCGGTTAAATGATCGAAACAACAGACATACAGAACATAGCATTCATTATAAACAATTATCGACTCTGATTATATACAGTGTATGCGACGGCCGAGGTGGCCGAGCGTTTCTAAGCTATTCAGTCTGGAACCGCGCGACCAGTACGGTCGCAGGTTCGAATCCAGCCTCGGGCATGGATGTGTGTGATGTCCTTAGGTTAGTTAGGTTTAAGTAGTTCTAAGTTCTAAGGGACTGATGACCACAGATGTTAAGTCCCATAGTGCTCAGAGCCATTTGAACCATTTTTGCAATGTATGCACAACAGAAGTCAACAAATGGTTCAAATGGCTCTGAGCACTATGGGACTTAATATCTGAGGTCATCAGTCCCCTAGAACTTAGAACTACTTAAACCTAAATAACCTAAGGACATCACATTCGTCCATACCCGAGGCAGGATTCGAACCTGCGACCGTAGCGGTCGCGCGGTTCCAGACTGAAGCGCATAGAACGGCTCGGCCACTCCGGCCGGCAGAAGTCAACAATATTTCCTTTAATTCCCCAGAAGATTCCAGTTTAGACCTAACTTCCATCAGCTTTAGTGTTCACAAAGTGTAAAACAAACACTGGATTGTATCTTAATAAGGAAATATGACCACCAACAGCACTTTTTTTACTATAATGATTTTTCACTATAGTGGCAAAAAACCATTGGGAAAAAGCCATGATGACGACGCTCCCTGTCACATGATCTTATACATGTAATTGAACTCGTACTATATTGTGTGCACTGTGACATGGATACACAGGGCCACGGGGTGGAAGGGCAGGGGGGTTGCGTGGGGTCCTGCATCGACAAGGACCATGCGTAGCGCTAGCGGTGCATATTTATTAAAGTATCAGCCTGTGTCTATAAAAAAATGAAAGATGCAGCTCCCACGTCTGACAGCTACACATATCAAAAAAAGTTTTGTATCATCCCGGTTCCCAGAACTCTTGAAGACATACGTCGACTGTTGATATTGTATCACAGACGTAGTCTCTTTGACTGTTCAGAGGTGTAACTAAATCCGCCCAAAGATGTTTTGGATGAGCAGCGCCTATTAGACGGAGGGGGTCAGACAGCTGATCGGTTCCTGTCATTCCACCAGTAAGAAGGTACACGGCTAGTGTTGTCTGTAGTTCAACCATGCCTAGACGGTCAATACCGCGGTTCCATCCGAATTGTTACTTTGTGCCAGGAAGAGCTCTCAACAAGGGAAGTGTCCAAGCGTCTCGGAGTGAACCAAAGCGTTGTTGTTCGGACATGGAGGAGATACAGATACACAGGAACTGTCGATGACATGCCTCGCTCATGCCGCACAAAGGCTACTACTGCAGTGGATGACCGCTACCTACGAATTATGGCTCGGAGGAACCCTGACAGCACGTCACCATGTTGAATAATGCTTCTCGAGCAGCCACAGGACATCGTGTTACGACTCAAACTGTCATCAATAGGCTGCATGATGCGCAACTTCACTCCCGACGTCCATGGCAAGGTCCATCTGTACAACCACGACACCATGCAGTGCGGTACAGACGGGCCCAACATCATGCCGAATGGACCGCTCAGGATTGGCGTCACGTTCTCTTCACCGATGAGTGTCGCATATGCCTTCAACCAGGCAATCGTCGGAGATGTGTTTGGAGGCAAACCGGTCAGGCTGAACACCTTAGACGCACTGTTCAGCGAGTGTGGCAAGAGCAAGGTGGAGGTTCCCTGCCGATTTTGTGTGGTATTATGTGGGGCCGACATAGCCGCTGGTGGTCATGGAAGGCACTGTAGCAGCTGTACTATACGCGAATGCCATCCTCCGACCGATAGTGCAACCATATCGGCAGCATATTGTCGAGGCATTCGTTTTCATGGATGACAATTCATGCCCCCATTGTGCATATCTTGTGAATTACTTCCTTCAGGATAACGACATCGCTCGACTAGAGTGGCCAGCATATTCTCTATATATGAAGCCTATCGAACATGCCTGGGATAGATTGAAAAGGGCTGTTTATGGGCGAAGTGACCTATAACCACTCTGAGGGGTCTACGCCGAATGGCCGTTGAGGAGTGGGACAATCTGGACCAACAGTGCCTTGATGAACGTGTGGATAGTATGCCACGACGAACACAGGCATGCATTAATGCAAGAGGACGTGTAACTGGGTATTAGAGATACCGGTGCGTACAGCAAACTGGGCTACCACCTCTGAAGGTCTCGCTGTATGGTGCTACAACATGCAGTGTGTGGTTTTCATGAGCAATAAAACGAGCGGAAATGATGTTTATGTTGATCGCTATTTCAGTTTTCTGTATAGGTTCCGGAGCTCTCGGAACCGAGCTGATGAAAACTTGTTTTGATGTGTGTTTATATGGAATATCGTGATAATGAAGCCCTAGCATGAACGGTCGTCATAATACAAGAATGAGCTTGATATCGTTTTAAGTAGAACGAAGACGTGTATTTTGTTAAAATAATGTGTATAATCTAGACTTAAGCTCTCAGTCCAGCGCTTATGCGTCCTCTGTAGTTGTAGCAAAGCGCCCAGAGTACATATTTTTTTTATTCGAGCACACATCAACAGCATGAGTTTGCATAATCGTTCCCACATTAAATAATTAAAATAATGGGCAGATGAATAATACTCTGCACAAGTCAAACACAGTTATTCGATTACCCATACACCAGAAACATATGAGGAGACACTCCAAATGACAGCACTTTCGTTCATAGCCTCCGAGCGTGGGTGTAATTACATTCTTTTACCTGATTATCTCTAGGCCCGGATTAGGGTGGATGTGGTTTTATTTTCTATATGCATGACGTTACCCAAAATGCATGCGAATAGTGGAAATTCCCTTAAACGAAACCCATGCCGCTTTATAGCAAGAGAGCAATTGCTTATATTTTTAAATAATAATGACGTATGGCAGTAAAATGGATAAGAGGGGATGGCTACAGAAGCTCGTAGGCAGGTATCTGGACGCTTTGACAATTCAGCTGCGAGTTAACCATGAGTACCACACGTCACTGTAGTGAGGAGGAGACATGTAACAGCACTCGGGCTGACAACATCTCAGTATTGTGTTAATATTTCTCCAAAACACTTATTTGTAGATTTGTCAAAAGCAATAAGTTTCCCACAACTGATACCACTAAAGACAAGGATCAAACAAAGCTTCAATGTGCGATAAATGGGATTAAAAGCAGAGAAAGGCCAAGGAATAGTATTATGAGCTAATCTAAGTCATGTAGGTAAGAATTAAGTAATCTGTGTTGTTCTCAGAGCCCCTTTTTTATCGTCTATCAGGAAACTTCTTGTCATTTGAACTATAGTAACATCAGTCTGCAATCAATGTGCTTCGCTCCAGTCGGTTCTGAAATCATACCACTTTAAACTGCGTCCAAATACATTTCTTTACGATTCCAAATACATATTTCCTCTTCCGACGACACACAGAGTAAGTGAGATGAGAATAATTTCTTGTCCATCAAGAATACACCATCATTCTACTATTAAGGCATACACTGTGTCACTCGCCACTTTCATATCTATTCATTACATCTTCTCTCGACCGATTACCTTGTCTATATAATGATTATGTTTTTTCTAAGTATACCTGTGACGAGTTGTCTACCTCTTATTCTGTATAAGTAACAAGATCCACATATTTTTTCCAAGGGATCAGCCTTTAGACCAGATCTGTGTCGATTTGGAGGCAGATGCTGCTGTGATTCTAATGGAGAACTCATCCTTGCAGCTTTCTATGGAAGTATTCAACAGATCTCTCCAGACATTTTGTCTAGTGCTTATGTTACATTAAGACTATAGTCTAAGTATAAATGCAGCTGTCGTGTTTGACTATGTCTTATCAGGATTTTTTACCAAATTTTCGACTTCTTTGTTTTTTTTTTCAATATTTATCCTTTTCCCCATATTCCATACATAAAGGTCCTGGGATATATACATTCTCATGGCTTACTTAACCGAGTGTGACTTGCTATTTTCTTCATAGCATACATCTTTGATACAGACTTCCAACCCAGCCAGGTTAACTACTTATTCCTCCAAATGTCAACACTAAGCGCCAAAACCAACACTAGAACACACTCACATGCACGTACATGAATTGTTGTGGGGGTAGAGTGATGACGTTATTCTGTAGTAAACTCATACAAATGGCCCAGTTACGCTGCTTCATTTATTGACTTCCGAGTAGGAGTCCACACTCTCTCCTCCACTGACCCCAGAGCCTCGACGGAGGCGGGGGCGGCCATGAGAGCGGCGGCAGTGGGAGCGTTCCGTAATGAGTTCGGAGTTTTATCCGAAAGGTGGGTCAGCCTGCATTAGGTGCGGGATATTGCTAGTGTTGGATCCACACCTAAAAATGTTCCTTAATATTCCTGGACATGTTGTGTTGTGCATCCAACATGCTCTTCATCTGGGAATACTGTTCGGGGCGGATCCACCTGTGCAAAAGCCCATTATAACGATTGAGTGGATCCATCTATGAAAAAAAACCGGGTAATGTTGTGTATGTATTCACCCACATATGATTCGATGTACCAACTGAAACGTAAATCCAACACTGCTACATCAAGGGATATTATCCATAGCGGATCAAGTATGTCTTCGGGTTGGATCCAGAATACGGTACATACGGGGATACTGTTCAGGGCAGATCCACTTGCACAAGGCCTGGGATAATACTTGGGCTGGATCCATCTATGCAAAAAGAACTCTGAAAAAAATTTCGGTATGAATCCACCCACATTAGATTCGAGGTAGCATCTGAAAGGTGAATCCTCCTACGTTAGGTCTGGCGGTGCCACCACCAGCTCTGCCATTGTCCCTGCCCCCATTGCCTCCTCTGGCTCCGATGATGCCTTCAGCGTCAGTTGAGGAAAGAAGTGGAGACAGGAAATCCAACGCACGGAATATCATAACTGTGCTATGTATGTGAATTTATTGCGGAATGAAATCAACGCTCTACCCCAAAACAATTCATATACTTGTATGTATGTGCGTTTTAGCGTTGGATTTGGAACTTAGTGTTGACGTCTGCAGGAATAAGTAGTTACCCTGGTTGGATTGGGAGCCTGTATCAAAGGTGGATGGTATAAAACAAGAGGAAGCCACACCAGGTTATGTAAACAATGAGAGAGAGTATATACCATTGTACATTTACATGTTGTTGTTGTTGTGGTCTTCAGTCCTGACACTGGTTTGATGCAGCTCTCCATGCTACTCTATCCTGTGCAAGCCTCTTCATCTCCCAGTACCCACTGCAACCTACATCCTTTGGAATCCTGTAGTGTAGTCATCTCTTGGTCTCCCTCTACGGTTTTTACCCTCCACACTGCCCTCCAATACTAAATTGGTGATCCCCTGATGCCTCAGAACATGTCCTACCAACCGATCCCTTCTTCTGGTCAAGTTGTGCCACAAACTTCTCTTCTCCCCAATCCTATTCAATACTACCTCATTAGTTATGTGATCTACCCATCTAATCTTCAGCATTCTTCTGTAGCACCACATTTCGAAACCTTCTATTCTCTTCTTGTCCAAACTATTTATCGTCCACGTTTCACTTCCATACATGGCTACACTCCATACAAATACTTTCATAAATGTCTTCCTGACACTTAAATCTATACTCGATGTTAACAAATTTCTCTTCTTCACAAACGCTTTCCTTGCCATTGCCAGTCTACATTTTATATCCTCTCTACTTCGACCATCATCAGTTATTTTGCTCCCCAAATAGCAAACCTCCTTTACTACTTTAAGTGTCTCATTTCCTAATCTAATTCTCTCAGCATCACCCGACTTAATTCGACTACATTCCATTATCCTCGTTTTGCTTTTGTTGATGTTCATCTTATATACTCCTCTCAAGACACTGTCCATTCCATTCAACTGTCTTCCACGTCCTTTGCTGTCTCTGACAGAATTACAATGTCATCGGCGAACCTCAAAGTTTTTATTTCTTCTCCATGGATTTTAATACCTACTCCGAACTTTTCTTTTGTTTCCTTCACTGCTTGCTCAATATACAGATTGAATAACATCGGGGAGAGGCTACAACCCTGTCTCACTCCCTTCCCAACCACTGCTTCCCTTTCATGTCCCTCGACTCTTATAACTGCCATCTGGTTTCTGTACAAACTGTAAATAGCCTTTCGCTCCCTGTATTTTACCCCTGCTACCTTCAGAATTTGAAAGAGAGTATTCCAGTCAACATTGTCAAAAGCGTACATTTACATATGGAATATAAAAAATTGATAAATATCGAAAAATGCTGAAAATGTCGAAAATTGTGGAAAAATCAGGATACGATATGGTCAACTGTACTTACACTAAGAGCGTAGTCGAAACGCGACATAAGCACTAGATAAAAATGTCTACAGAGATCTGTGGAATACTTTCCAAGGAAGCTCCAAGGATTAATTATGTATTAGAATCACGGCAACATCAGCTTCGAAATGGACACAGATTTGCGCTAAAGGTAGAGAGAAGTTCATCGGAGATCTCTTGCAAAAAAAGGGTTTTATTAATTATACAAATAAAGAGGTAACAATGTGGTCACAGATATAATTAGAAAAAACAACATCAGTATATGTATGACGAAATAGATCGAGAGGAGTTGTAACAGGTAGATATATAAGAGAGGGCTGACACGGCATATGCCTTAATAGTGGAACAATGATGCATTATAGAAAGACAAGACGAAATTGTACTATTCCCAGTACTTCTGTGCATGTGAGAAAACGGTAATGTTATGATATTCTGAATGCAGTGGCATATTTCACGCAATACATGCTAATTGAAAGTCATATGTACTTAGAATCGTAAGAAGAAGAAAAACATTTGGACACAGTTCAAAGTGGTATGATTTCAGAACCGACAGGAGCGAAGCTTATTGATTGTGTATGACGTTACAAAAGATGAAATAATGAGAAGTTTCGTGATAGAGGATAAAAAGGGGGTATGTGAATAAGAAAGATGTTGTTATCAACATAATATAGGTTAACTCCTAATACTCTTTCTTGGCGTTTCTCTTATTTTTAAACCATTTATCATACGGTTAATCTTTTTTCCGATTGTTATCTCCAGTGGTATTAGTTGTGGGAAATTTACTGCTTTCGACACATGTACAAAGGAGTGTTTTGGAGGAGAATTTAAACACACTGAAGAGAGAAAGAGTGGAGACTCGTGAGATGCTGTCAGCCCGATTGCTGGTTTCATGTCTCTACTTCGCCATGGTGGTCACAGCTATCTTGCAGTTGAATCCTCAGAGTCTTCCAGATACCTGTGTCTGCCTACCTGCCTGAGAGTTTCTGTAACCATCCGCTCTTAAGCATTTTTCTGTTATACGTTATTATTATTTAAAAATATAAGCAATTGCTCTCTTGTTATAAATCGGCATGGGTAGCTTCTAAGGGAATTTCCTCCATTACTATGCGTTTTGGATAACGTCATGCATACAGGAAATAAAACCACTCCACACTACCCCTGACCTCGGGATAATCAGGTAAAAGCGTGTAATTACAACCACACTTACAGGTTATGAACGAAAGTGCTGTCATTTGGGGCGTCTCCTCATATGTTTCTGGTGTGTGGAAGATCGACTAACTGTGATAGACATGTGCAGAGCATTAGTCATTTGCCCATTATTTTAATTATTTAACGTGGAAATCGATTATTACAACAATTATATCAAAGTCATTAATATATTATGACGACCATCCATGCTAGGGTTGCAATATCACGATCTTCCGTATAGCTGTCACAAGTGGGGGCTGCATCTTGCATCTTTTTATAGACACAGGCTGATACCTTAATAAATATATACCGCCAGGTACGTATTCTTGGTGCACAGAGTAGCGCCACGCATGTTGCTTGTCGATGCTGGACCCCCGCAACCCCCCTCCCCTTCCGCCCCGTGGCCTTGTGTATCCACGCCGCAGTGCACACAGTATAGTGGGAGTTCAATCACATGTATAAGATCGTGTGACTAGGAGCACGCCGCAAGGGGTAGCCTTGCCACGGATTGCCCCCCACCCCCTTTCCGTCGGAGGTTCGAGTCCTCCCTGAGGCATGGGTGTGTGTGTTGTCCTTAGCGTAGGTTAGTTTAAGTTAGATTAAGTAGTGCGTAAGCCTAGGGACCGATGACCAGTTTGGTCCCATAGGAACTTACCACATATTTCAAATTTTACTGGGAGTGTCGCCATCATGGTCTTTACCCAATGGTTTTTTGCTACTACAGTGAAAAATCGTTATAGTAAAAGAAGTTGCTTTTGGTGGTCATGTGTCCATGTTAAGATGCAATCTAGTATTTGTCTTACACTTTTATGAATGCTAAGGCTGATGTATGTGAGGTCTCAAATGACATCTTCTGCTGAATGCTGTTGACTCGTGTTGCTGTGCTTACATTGCACATAATCAGAGTCAATAATTGGTTCTAAACCTATGCTCTGAAAGTATGTAGTTTTAATTACTTATCATGAAAATCGACTACATGAGCCACGAAACACCGATGCTGACAGTTCTACTGTGGACTATATGTGTATTGGATGCCTGCTTATTCGTCGTAAGCAATCAGTACGAGATATAATACGACCCCAGTTTTTTTTAATAGCTTAGGGTGTCCATTTCATTTTCATTGAAAAAGGGGACATTTAAAATAAATTAGAGAAAAACGTGGGACAATGAAGAAAAAAAAAGCAGGACATAAATATTGTATTGACTAAATTTAATAAACATACAAGTTTACCTTTACAACGTGCACTCAGATGATCCCAAATCACTTTTCACAATTATTGTGCCAAACTATCACTGTACTCTTCACTTTTATGTACTTTATCAAGAAGTGCATTTTCGTTTGAAATTACGATAAACCATTAAAGTGTGTTTTGACAATGAGCAAGCCCATCACTGTTTCAACTTTCATTCTGTTTTTTTCATCTGACCACAAAGAGTTCACTAACGAAAACACACGTTCCACAGCAGCATTTGACCCAGGAATTGCCAGACAAAACCCCACCAAATGAGTCATGTTTTTCATATTAATGTTTTTACTTTTGAAACAAGCAAATATGTTACACCACGTTGCACTAACACTTCTGCTTTAAAAGGTGTGAGAAATGGTAAACACCATTCTTTAATAAATTCAATTCAAGAGTCATAGAAGATGTCAGCATAAATATGAAATTGTTCTACAGTAATTTCACCCTCTTCTTCGAGGTTTCTTAAAGTCTCATGTACAAAGGATGTGAGAAATCTTTCAGATTTTCTATATTGTAATTTTCCCAATAATTTGTTTATTTCTTGATAAACTTCCACTATTGTGGTTTCTTGTTTCTCAATTCATTTAATTGTTGTGGAGAAAGGTTTTAGCTGGCTAACAAGAAAATGTAGAACAACAATAGACACAGGGTTCTCAAAGAATTGTTTAAGGATAACAGGACACTTATGAAGGGAAATGAAATATGATTTCAAAGCAGGAAATATCTCTACAATTCCTTCCAATACTGGTAGTAGAGATAGCCACCTTGTCTTGCTGTGCCAAAGTACAGATTTGTATTCAGTTTCCATAATCGGCAGTCGATGAGTAGGCAATCTGAGCCAGTTTGTAAGGAATTGTGCACCACATGTGCTGGACAGCCAACACCTGCTATATTATTCACTGTGTTCTGTTGCAGTTGATAGAACAAATTGTTTTTTCCTCTCCTCTGCTTACCACCAAAATTGGTGTTAGTGTTGTCTGCAGAAACTGCAATCACCTTTACCTCAAGATCATATTTCTTTAAAACCTCCAGCACATAATTCTGAAGTAAACTTGAAGTTTCTCCAATTAAATTAACCAATTCGAGCACTTTCATCGTGATGCCGTTTTAAGGGTGAAAATAACTGATAAGGAGAGGAACCAACTTCAAATCCAGATGATTCAATGTATCAATCATTACAGAAATGAATCGAGCACTTTTCAGTTCATTTAAAACCTGCTGAGCTGCATATGATCCAATAACATTTGAAATGATTGCATTACATTTTGTGTGTCCACATGTGAATTTAGGATTGAAAAGTTTTATAACAACTGCTGTAGTACTGTCCATTGACTTAAAGCTATGGTTATGCATTGCACTGTGGTATGCAAACGTAGCTTCTTGTGCTGCCAACTGCCTATCCATTTCTGTTGCTGATTTTAAGTTTACATAGTAGTCACTCACGCATTTATTTGTTCTTTTCGTTTGATCACTCATGCGATGTTTCTCCGTCTTAATGTCAGACCTTCCACCATGACCAATAGCACATTTTGATCTGGACAACGTACATTCTACAGTTTGTCCACTACCAGTGACAAAAGGAAACTCGCTTTTTATATTGCTGTTAAAATTACACTTTAGTTTTGGCATAATGAAACAGTGATTGTAGAGTGCAAAACATTGACAGGGTGGTGACGAAAGCCAGAGAGCAAGTATCAGTGCTGTAGAGTATCTCTGGACCAAAAGGACGGATTGGCTCAAATGGCTCTGAGCACTATGGGACTTAAGATCTATGGTCATCAGTCCCCTAGAACTTAGAACTACTTAAACCTAACTAACCGAAAGACATCACACAACACCCAGCCATCACGAGGCAGAGAAATTCCCTGACCCCGCCGGGAATCGAACCCGGGAACCCGGTCGTGGGAAGCGAGAACGCTACCGCACGACCACGAGATGCGGGCAAAGGACGGATTCAGTGGATCGATTTAGAAGAGAAGAATCTACGTTGTTATTTGTAACTTACAGTGCGTTTAAAATTACTTGCGATTTTTGACAGTTTGGTACACGTTTGGGGTATGCTGAAAGTCATCACACGCCTCCTAGCGGAAATAATTGCGCAGTTAATAGCAAGTCAAACAACCAGTAGCGTAAAATACTCTAGCCAAGCGGAATCATAAAAAACGGGACATTTGAGCGTCCCCAAAAAGTTTCGGGACAGCGGGACATTTTGATAAAAAATGGGACTGTCCCGGAAAAAACGGGACGAATGGACACCCTATAATAGCTCTAAGAATATGGAAAATTCTAGTGATCGTTAATAAGATAATGCTCCTGAGAGTCTGACTGTCTTCCCGGCAGAAATATAGAACAAATTATACGTTCCTAATACGTAAATAGGGTAATGTGCGTTGAGTAGATCTATTAAATTTAAGGTAAAGGCAAACCTAATAACGTTCTGTAGTTTATCTACTGGGAGGGGGGGGGGGGAGGTAATAGTAGCTCTGATGGTGTTCAGCATGCCGTCTTTTTTGGTTCCGGTGCCTAAGATTCGGAAATATAAGTTTTATATTTTTTAGCTGGATGTGTACAAGTGTTATATTTTTTAGCTGGATGTATACATTTAATGGAAGACTGTGGTTTCAACGAATTATTTGGTAACAGCAGGGTGCAATACCTCGATACTCTACTTTAAAAAAAGACAGTCGTGATCTATAAAGATCTGATAATTGTGGAAGGATGTCGCTGTCTATTCACCTAATCATTTCGTCAGCCAAGTCAGTGGCTCGGAAACATGTTTATTACTTGTGATTACAGTCGTTGTCAGACGTTCAACCCTCTCGAGAGGATTTTGTTAGGGTGTTAAGAATCTGGAAAAACATCTTATATGGTGATGATGATAAAGCAAATGTGAGTCCTGGCTGTCTTGCTGGAAACGACATGGAGAAAATTACGCCTTCCTGATAAATAAATGAGGAACTGTTTGTCATGCAGGCCTAGACCATTGCCTATTAAATTTTTCGTATATGGATCCGTAAGATCGTACTGCCATTTAGCTACTGGGGGTATAATACTAGATTAGATGTTGTTGACCATGACGTCATTTTACTGTTACAACTCCTAATATTGGAATACGTATGTGTTATATTTTTAGCTGGATATGTACATGTTGTGGAAGACTATAGTTTTAATGATTTATTCGGTAACGGTGGGATGCGTGTCTTGATACTGTACTTAAAAAGAATAATAAATAAAATAATAATAAATAAATAACCTATAATGGTTTATACGAGGGGTGTTCAATAAGCAATGAAATACTTTTTTCTGAAATCAGGTTAATTTTAGTCAGGATTCCAATAAACCATAGTATTTCTCACTCTTTTTGGCACAAAGCCCTAATTTTTCACCGAGCGAGGTGGCTCAGTGGCTAGCACACTGGCATCGCATTCGAGAGGTAGACGGTTCAAATCCGCTGCCAGTCATCCTGGTTTATACTTTCCTTGATTTCCCTAAATCGCTTCAGGCAAATGCCGGCATGATTTCATTGAAAGAGCACGGCCAATTTTCTTCCCCAGCCTTCCCTAATCCGATGGGATCGATGACCTCGCTGTTTGGTCCTCTCTCCCAAATCAACCATCCTATTTTTCAACATAATTCCCTTTTAGCGGGAGGGCCTTACCCCACTTTTCTAGTTCCGCTTCGAGCGCCGAGCAGAAAGGTTCTTTTTTATTTCATTTGCTGCAGCACCGCTTGTGTTGAGTTTTCCTCGGTAATGTTGTTCTGTCTGCCGAATGAGTCGTAGCACCTTCGCTCCGCCTGACTGTCTGTGTCCGTCTACTTGCAGCCGCGATGACCCCTCCACTGTGTCTAACATGGTTTCCACGTGTATTTCACGAAAAGGCACTGTGAGCTTTACTTTCGGTAGAACAACGCGATACGTGCAGCCCGGGTGTCTAGAAATCCACGATTGTCTTGTCGATACAATGCATGTGAATTTTGATCAGGTCCACACCGCTTATTTTGATGCAGACGAGTACGCGTTTTACGTGAAATTTATGGATCCCCTTCACGTAGAAAAATTACTATCGCGACATGGTTCTCACGTCCCATTCAAGCACCACGATAATTCCGTTAGTATAGTGTCACTCGCAGATGCTGAAATCGAATATGCCAATGTTCGAGTGTTCACCCTCCTGCCGGAAGTTGATGACAACTTTCTAAAGGACATATTGACTCCTTATGGTAACGTGAAAAACGTCCGTCATGAACGCTGCTCTACTCCACACAGGTTACAGTGTTATAGCGTAATTCGTTCCGTGGAAATGCATGTCAAACGCAATATTCCATCACATTTAAAAGTGTGTTGTTCAAAAATGATTCAAATGGCTCTGAGCACTATGGAACTTAACATCTGAGGTCATCAGCCTACTAGACTTAGAGCTACTTAACACTAACTAACCTAAGGAGATCACACACATCCATGACCGAGGCAGGATTCGAACCCGCGAACGTAGCAGCAGCGCGGTTCCGGACTGAAGCGCCTAGAACCGCTCGGCCACAGCGGCGGGCAAGTGTGTTGTTACCGCATCCGTGTCATGTATACTGGTCAAGAGGGAACCTGCTTCCTATGCAATGAAAGTGGACACGATCAGTCTAATTGTCCGCGGAGGGTTTTTGTATTAAAGCCGTCATTAGTGCAGCGTCGCAAATTGACGGTTGCTGATCTTGTTCCTTCCACTCCCGCCGTCGGACCTACTTCTGCTGCGAATTATGATGAACAAACGGTCAGGTCTGATAATCGTGTCAATGAATTTCCGTCTTTACCTTCGCGATAGGTTCAGAATCCTATTGGCCTCAGGATAGAACCTGTAACGGCGACTAACAAGCGACGTCGCACTCAGGACGGTGATGGTGAGGATTTGGCTGTGCCTTTTGCGTAACCTCCTCCGCATCGATTGTGTCCCTTGCTCCTCTCGATGCTACGATACCTTCCGTCCGTGGTACGGTGAATAGCGAAGAAGTTATCTCCAGCGTCCCTCCTGCTCGCGAAGTGGCTCCTTCTGAGCTGCCTGCATGTGGAGAGGGAGCGGAGTCCTCCCCCCCCCCCCCCACCTTGTTTTTGTGTCCTCCGTTACAGTCTGAGACGATGCAATGTTCTCTTGCTCCTTCTTCTTCAGCCGCTGACGGCTTCCTGCATTTGCCGACCGCAGCATCTCCTGAAGAGAATAAAATTAGCGACCAAGTATCACTTGTTGCATTGGCAGTTCCACAGAATGTTTCTACCTTAGTGACTGGAACTCCATTACATGACCCTAGTACCGAGGGGCAGGAAGTTGTGCCTATGACCCCTCCTACACCTCCATTTGCAGAGGCCGCTATGCCACGTAGCTGACAGAAACAGCGTATACAAATTGACCGTGCGGTGGCACGTAAGAAATCTAACAAAAATGTTGCTATAAAGGCGGGTCTGGTCCCTTGATGTCTGATTCCTCTGAGGATTCCGCAATGGACCTTGTAAGTAGGCTGTTTAGGTTTTCTTATTGGTAACGCCACGTAGCGCTCTGTATGAAAATCACTGGCTGTGCTGTGTGCAGTCTGAGGCTAGTTTGCATTGTTGTATGCCATTGTAGTGTTGGGCAGTAGGATGTTAACAGAGCGTAGCGTTGCGCAGTTGGTGGTGAGCCGCCAGCAGTGGTGGATGTGGGGAGAGAGATGGCGGAGTTTTGAAATTTGTAAGACTGGATGTTATGTACTGCTATATATATATATATATTATGACTTTTGAACACTATTAAGGTAAATACATTGTTTGTTCTCTATCAAAATCTTTCATTTGCTAACTATGCTTATCAGTAGTTAGTGCCTTCAGTAGTTTCAATATTTTATTTAGCTGGCAGTAGTGGCGCTCGCTGTATTGCAGTAGTTCGAGTAACGAAGATTTTTGTGAGGTAAGTGATTTGTGAAAGGTATAGGTTAATGTTAGTCAGGCCATTCTTTTGTAGGGATTATTAAAAGTCAGATTGCGTTGCGCTAAAAAATATTGTGTGTCAGTTTAAGCACAGTCATGTATAATTTTTCAAAGGGGACGTTTCATATGGCGACCCTGCCAGGTTACCTTCTGACTTTTTCTTGCAGTTTGTGTAATTAGTGTAGCTTTTGTTTATTACTAGCGCATAATCATAGACAGAATTTCCTTTGTAGTTGCAGTCTTTCATTGTTGTACAGTAAAACAGTTGTGGCATGCATGTAGTTTTGCACGAAGTATTTCACAGCTGTACTTGGAAGTAACTAGATATTATTTTCAGTGCAATGTTAATGTGTTTTCTTATTTTGCTCTTCAAATTGTGTTTTTCAGTGTTGTCGTGTGAAATATTGTGACAATAATGGTGTGTGAAAAACTTAATACTAGGCTCCAAAGTAAACTCAGAAATGACAGTGAAGACGAAAGCAGTGTGTTAGCGTCGCCGAGTAATGAATTAACTAATGTTCAAAGTAGTAATTTGGTAATTGTGCATAGGGAAATGGAGTGGGCTGCAAATGATGGTGTAGGCAGTGAAACAATTGGTGAACAGGGAAGCATTATCGATCGATCGGTCGGTCGGGAATCCGAAAAGACAGGACACAATCTTGCAAATACTGTAGATTCAGGTTTTGCGTCCTCGAAATTTTCTCGAATAAGTCAAGACACATTTTCTGCTTTCCAAAATGCGAATATTACCGGTTCAAATGCATTGCAGAATAGCACTGTGGAACATGTTTCAAACACCAGTGCATTGTTATTACAATTAATGCAACAAATGGGACAGAAGCTTCAAAAGTTAGACACAATGGAACAACACCAGAGACAAACACAGCAACAGTTAGACACAATGGAACAAAATCAGAGATAAACGCAGCAAAAGCTTCAAAAGTTAGACACAATGGAACAAAATCTTCAAAGGTTAGACACCACGCTTGAACAGACACGTGAAGATTTAACTACTGAGTTACATAACATTGAACCGAAATGTCAAAAAGTATGTAATGACGTAAAAACACAAATTTGTGAGCATTTGCAACCTATTTTTTTGCGGCATGAAAATGCATTACAGAATCACGAAGCAGCCATAAAGGAACTGTAGACCATTGTTCATGAAAATCACGAGACCTTGTGGGCTAAAATTGACTCAGTTGCATCTACCGATTCGGTTACGCTACTTGCAAAAACTCAGGAAAACTTAAAGGACACAGTAGATACGATTTCAACACATATGGACACTCTGAAACTTGGTTCAGAAAAACACACTGAGGAAATAAGTACACTATCGAAGAAAGTAGCTGAACTTACGGATCAGTTCACTAATTTATCTACGAAGGTAGATGATAATCTGAATGACACAAGACCGGTAGTCTTTAATGATACAGAAGAGTATGGACAAATTAGGAAATTCAAACAAAATCAGAATCAAATTAATACCCAACACCAAAGAGAAATCCGGAAAGTACAAGATCAGTTGACACAGGTAATACAAGAATTACATATTTCAGAGGACACTCGCGCTCTAATACGGGAAGAGGGACATAGAAATACGGAACAGCAACAAAATAATAACACATGGCACTTCGGAAATTATGAAAGAAATTGGCAAGGTACACCGAATTTTGAGATGGAACCGCCGAAACGAAGTAACAATGACCGATATGCTACTCGCCTAGACGATGATTTTGACTATAAGCTGTTCATTACTACACGTAAATTTAAACATTTAAGAATTCTGGCAACGACATTCTTCCACAAGCGTGGCTTCATCAATTCTCTCATTGTTTTCCTCCCAACTGGTGATTAGAGCACAGATTAGAATTAATGTGTGGATATTTAGAGAATGAACCAGCTGTAAGAATGCGATCGGTCATACACGATTGTCACAGTGAAGGAGAATTTTATCATGCCTTTCTCTCAGCATATTGGTCTCAAGCTACACAAGACCGAGTAAAACATAGCATCATAATGATGAAACGTTTCGAACAATCTCAATTTTCCAGTCTTGTGAAATATTTTGAATACATGTTGCACAAGAATCAGTACCAGTAAAACCCATACAGCCCCTCAGAACTCATCAGCATTTGCTTAATCAAACTACCTGAACATTTACGACAGATTATTTTAGCAGGACGATGCAAAGACGACTTTGAAGCTTTTCAGGTACTGTTACAACAACTCGAAATTGACACTGACAATCGCGGAACGCGAAAACAGGAGCACAACAATTACAGGTCACATCCGTCACAATTCCGAGATGAAAGAAATAATAACTGGACACGACAAGGCTATTCTCATAACACAAATCGTGACCAAAACAGACACCACCCGTATGACAACCGTTGGCAGAGTAGTAATAATTAAAGGGAAAGGTCACCTCTCCACGGTAGTGACTATCACAGAGACAATCAGAGAAACAGACAATACGGGAACCAAAATAATTATTATCAAGGGAGACAGAATAACTTTAGACGCAACGGTCCAGTGCGCAGTTACGATTCAGGGAGAAATTCTCCACCACGTAACCGTAACTACAGGAACTACCGAGATGACGACAGACGATATAATCATAACGACAGACCTGAATTTCATCAGAACTGGCGGGATTCAAACAGGGCAGGGCCCTCTCGGCAAGGTGAATTTGTAGAAGTTAGGTCTCCTAATCCCAATAACGACGCACGCCAACAAAAAGATAGCAGACAATGACTCGCACCACAGACAGCCACGTGCGCCGGCTGGCACAGAGAAAAATAACATAGACGCTAACCTTGAGATAAATTTGAGCATTCTTTAGCGATGTACCATATACCACATGATAATTCCGTTGAAGCTGAAACTCTGTGTACTAGGAAGAGTAAAGTATTGCACCACACTTCGCATGTAAAACCGTTTATTGAAAGATGATCTGCTTTTTAACTTTGTCTTTGCCATATAACTTTTCACTTTACATTACTGGTATTCTTTGTCAGACTTAGAAACTGTTAACATGAAACAATGTTTTGAAGTTCACTGTCCAGTCTAGAACCTAGGGAACATATTTAGACAGTATTTACGAGTGCATTGTTATAGTGAACAGACGACACAGTGTTGTTATTTGTACATTCTTGCTTGTTAGTTGCACGATTACGTAACGACTATCAGGCTTACATACTTAGAACATATACTGGTACTGCTAATGAGATTTTAATGCAACATTTTGGTTTACTTGAAAATTCATTCTTTATTTGAAGTACTTTCTATGGGATTAAAGATGACTTAGCATTCGGTTTCTTTGACAGCTACACGATTATATCACGATGCTACTAATGTGTGACACAATTTACATTGTTGTTTTTGCAGTGTATCTGTTTTTCTGAATTCTTCTGGAAAAGAAAACATGTTTTAGTATTAACTTTTGTGGTATAGCCGCAATGAGACAGCCTTTTCCGTAGCACAACAATATGTTACATTATAGTACTTTCTTGATCACGGTAAGGTACGTAGTAACTATGATATCTATATGCGAAGCATTTCACTTTCGTTTATGATGAGGTAAGTACATTGACTAATAAAGCAAGAAATAATGAGTAGTGAGTAGGGACTCTGGTTTGTGAAAAAGGATGTTGGAAACCGAGAATCGTACTTTAAGAGTTATGAAATGTGTGTATATGCGTGAATGTATCACTATGCTGGCAAAAACTTTTTGGACACTGTTATATCAATAGGATTTTGTTTCTACAGATATGTAACGCAAATTCATGAGCTGTGAAATTTTTTATATGAGACTGCCACTGTAACGGAAACTGCTGTCGTAAATATTTTAGTAAGAAAGTTAAGTGACCTTCACGTAATACGTTTTGGGCGCCCAGCTGAGAGATAGTCGTCTGACAAAAGAAAGCCATTAGGTGGAGAAAAAAAAGAGGGCATTATCATCGCTATTGACATCCCTTTGTAGAAAGCATTGCAAACACGACACGCTCATTACTTGGAAAGATACTTATATCTGCACACCTGATTATGACAAGTGTCTTTCTACGAGACTTGAGAGAATTTTTTACTACCTTATGAAATGCCATATGGCTAATGAATGCTGTTTCATGCCTTCCTTTGTACATATTTGCTCATTTTGTTTAATATCTAGTCTCTAGCTGCACTGCAGCATTGGTTAAAATAAAATTTAATAGATGTACTAATATAGTTATTTTGTGCCTACAGATCCAATCACTAATAAATTTATGATCTACTTCCAAGAAAACGAGGGCACATAAATAGACATTTCCCTTCACAGGAATTGCACAAATAATTTTTTTTGCGATTTGGTAACTTATCTGCTAGCGTAAGTTCTCGTGATGCATCACTCTAGTGTTAAGATGTGACATAGGTAATAAACATGGTCATTTTTAGTGTAATATTTTTTCTGCTTGAGCTTTGTCATGTTTAGATATAAGTTATTGCATTTGCTGCTGCTTGCTTTGCCAATTTACATTTTTTTTTGTCATTGCTGTTTGTGTTAATTGTTCTGTGCTGCTGCGTTGCCTCATCCCTTAGTTTAGCATCTGAGCTCAGTAGATTTACGTTAGCTTAAGATAGGGTAGGCTATATGTGAGAACGAATTGTGATGAATTGGAAAAAATGCATTGGGAAGCTATAAGAAAATGGTTTGGCCAAAAAAGAATTTTGAAATAGGATGTGAACAGAACACAGAAAGCATGCTTGGATAGGTTTTTTTTGGTGGAAACAAATTTTGAAATAAGGGGAAAGATCTATAGAACGAAGTTGTGGGTTGGACTGCAGTACCAAATGTTACCCTGAAAACGAAACCTGTCTTTCCTTTTGTATTATTCCACTATGTGTTTCTGTATCCTTGTATATTTGTCTTTTTCCTGTCTTTATGTGTTTAGATAATAAGATTTATGTTGTAGAATTCTTCAAATACTATGTTATTTTCTTTGTAAAGATGTTTATACATTATTTATTCTGTTCTGTTTCAATGCTCATGTGTGAAATTAATGTTTTGAAAACTATTCTCATTATTTTATGTATTTACTTATGTCATAATTCCTGTAACTCTGATGTATATGTTTATTTCTATTCTTTTGTAAAGCCTGTATTACTGCAAATGTTGTCTGTACTATTATGGTCTTTAATGATATATTTTGTACCCTTGTAATTGTATTCTTATGTTGTAATTTATAACTGTATAGACACCAGTTCCTCAAATTAAGTTTCATTTCACTGCACACATTTCTGTTGGTCATAGTATGTGGACAATATATGAGAAGTAGGGACTGATATTGCTTGCACGTGTGTTAATAATTCAGCAAGGGACTGGGTAACAGCATTGCTGGTACTAAGGACAATTTAAAAAAAACTTTGTGAGTGCACTAGTGGTGGTTTATGGACTTGCTATATTGTCCACAAGACTCTTTGATGGAGATTGTGCACCTGCACAATTGCAACAGATGGCTGCTGGCCATCTCTACAAGGACTGAAGTGGGTCTGCACCTTTGATGGACCACCAATACCACTATTTCTACAAGGACTGCAGTGGGTCTGCACCTCTGGTGGCCCACGAATACCATACTCTCTACCAGGACTACAGTGGGTCTGCTCTGTGATGACCTACCTACCAATATTCTTCAACTTCGACTGACTCTGCTGTGGGTTTGCTCTGTTGTGGCCCATTACCTGTCTGCATGTCAAGAGTCAGCACTGTCTTTCCGTTGGAAGGACAGCACTACTTCTTCAAGACTGCTTAGAAATCCACTACTTCCGAGTGCATTTTCTTTTATTGCTCAGTCTTTGAGAAAAAAAACTGCTATTTTACTGTGAGGAATGATCAGGACTGTCTTTATGGACTGTGAGAAAAATTTAGCTTTTGACCAACATTGTATCAGTAAGTGTGTGGATTTGATATCTTTCTTACTGTAATTATGAAAAATTTTTCAAATCTGTTTTGGCCAGTGCCCAAAACAATTTGTAAAATTTTTTGTGGGGGACATGGGGGCTATGTAAGTAGGCTGTTTAGGTTTTCTTATTGGTAACGCCACGTAGCGCTCTATATGAAAATCACTGGCTGTGCTGTGTGCAGTCTGAGGCTAGTTTGCATTGTTGTCTGCCATTGCAGTGTTGGGCAGCTGGATGTTAACAGCGCATAGCGTTGTGCAGTTGGAGGAGAGCCGCCAGCAGTGGTGGATGTGGGGAGAGAGATGGCGGAGTTTTGAAATTTGTAAGACTGGATGTCATGAACTGCTATATATATTATGACTTTTGAACACTATCAAGGTTGTTCTCTATCAAAATCTTTCATTTGCTAATTATGCCTATCAGTAGTTAGTGCCTTCAGTAGTTTGAATCTTTTATTTAGCTGGCAGTAGTGGCGCTCGCTGTATTGCAGTAGTTCGAGTAACGAAGATTTTTGTGAGGTAAGTGATTTGTGAAAGGTATAGGTTAATGTTAGTCAGTGCCATTCTTTTGTAGGGATTATTAAAAGTCAGAGTGCGTTGCGCAAAAAATATTGTGTGTCAGTTTAAGCACAGTCATGTATAATTTTTTGAAGGGGACGTTTCAACCTTGACTCTCACTGTCTACCTAATTCTACTCGGACGTTCAGTACATCCTTGAATAGCTGTGATCAATGACCCAAGCCTACACGAACCTTTCCTTAAACGTTAATCGAGTCGAATCAGAATTGCGATTGGCTTCGCTGCGTCAGTCCATTATGATTCATGTGCGG
Source organism: Schistocerca gregaria (assembly GCF_023897955.1). NCBI lineage: Eukaryota > Metazoa > Arthropoda > Insecta > Orthoptera > Acrididae > Schistocerca > Schistocerca gregaria. The sequence continues at coordinate 484,423,552 of NC_064931.1, read as the reverse complement.
ACATAGTCTTCATACAGGAGGTGCTATTTAGGCATTTCTCCTTACCTGTTTTTCGTGTGATCTTTAATGTAGCACCCGAATATTCTACTGGGACCGCCTTATTCATTCGCGAAGGCATTCCTGTTGCTGAGGCGGAAATGTTGGATTCTGGCAGGGGCACAAGTTGTCAACTTTTTTATCTTACCTTGGTTCTTTTATATGCTCCTTCTGGCACTGGTCACGCAGTGGATCGTTCGCGTTTTTAAAAAGAGGATACTGTTTATCTGTTGCGTAAAGCTACGTTCAGAGAGATTTGTCGCGGAGATTCGTGCACGGCACGTGTAGCTGATGAGGTGTGGCACAAGTCGCAAGTTCCTGAGACTTGTACCTGCAACATCGACGCTAGAAGTCGGATAAACACTCTGTTACGGCATATGTGCCTGTCTCCGTTCGCAGAGCGATAACACGGCACAAACTGCAATATACACTCCTGGAAATGAAAAAAAAAAACACATTGACACCGGTGTGTCAGACCCACCATACTTGCTCCGGACACTGCGAGAGGGCTGTACAAGCAATGATCACACACACGGCACAGCGGATACACCAGGAACCGCGGTGTTGGCCGTCGAATGGCGCTAGCTGCGCAGCATTTGTGCACCGCCGCCGTCAGTGTCAGCCAGTTTGCCGTGGCATACGGAGCTCCATCGCAGTCTTTAACACTGGTAGCATGCCGCGACAGCGTGGACGTGAACCGTATGTGCAGTTGACAGACTTTGAGTGAGGGCGTATAGTGGGCATGCGGGAGGCCGGGTGGACGTACTGCCGAATTGCTCAACACGTGGGGCGTGAGGTCTCCACAGTACATCGATGTTGTCGCCAGTGGTCGGCGGAAGGTGCACGTGCCCGTCGACCTGGAACCGGACCGCAGCGACGCACGGATGCACGCCAATACCGTAGGATCGTACGCAGTGCCGTAGGCGAGCGCACCGCCACTTCCCAGCAAATGAGGGACACTGTTGCTCCTGGGGTATCGGCGAGGACCATTCGCAACCGTCTCCATGAAGCTGGGCTACGGTCCCGCACACCGTTAGGCCGTCTTCCGCTCACGCCCCAACATCGTGCAGCCCGCCTCCAGTGGTGTCGCGACAGGCGTGAATGGAGGGACGAATGGAGACGTGTCGTCTTCAGCGATGAGAGTCGCTTCTGCCTTGATGCCAATGATGGTCGTATGCGTGTTTGGCGCCGTGCAGGTGAGCGCCACAATCAGGACTGCATACGACTGAGGCACAAAGGGCGAACACCCGGCATCATGGTGTGGGGAGCGATCTCCTACACTGGCCGTACACCTCTGGTGATCGTCGAGGGGACACTGAATAGTGCACGGTACATCCAAACCGTCATCGAACCCATCGTTCTACCATTCCTAGACCGGCAAGGGAACTTGCTGTTCCAACAGGACAATGCACGTCCGCATGTATCTCGTGCCACCCAACGTGCTCTTGAAGGTGTAAGTCAACTACCCTGGCCAGCAAGATCTCCGGATCTGTCCCCCATTGAGCATGTTTGGGACTGGATGAAGCGTCGTCTCACGCGGTCTGCATGTCCAGCACGAACGCTGGTCCAACTGAGGCGCCAGGTGGAAATGGCATGGGAAGCTGTTCCACGGGACTACATCCAGCATCTCTACGATCGTCTCTATGAGAGAATAGCAGCCTGTATTGCAGCGAAAGGTGGATATACACTGTACTAGTGCCGACATTGTGTATGCTCCGTTGCCTGTGTCTATGTGCCTGTGGTTCTGTCAGTGTGATCATGTGATGTATCTGACCCCAGGAATGTGTCAATCAAGTTTCCCCTTCCTGGGACAATGAATTCACGGTGTTCTTATTTCAATTTCCAGGAGTGTATTTTCTACTGCACATGCGCAGTTCACAGGCAGACGCGTGGTGTTGCATCTTGGGTACACGTGATCAGCTGTGTACGTTACGTTGCAGTTAGTGTTATAACTTGTAATCTCGTCCTATTTTGCTTTCATTTGCAAAGATGGAGTGGAGAAAGAACAACACAATGAAACTAATTGAATTTCGTGCCCGCCGGAGTGGTTCTAGCTACTACAGTCTGGAACAGTGCGATCGCTACGGTCGCAGGTTCGAATCTTGCCTCGGGCACGGATGTGTGTGATGTCCTTAGGTTAGTTAGGTTTAAGTAGTTCTAAGTTCTAGGGGACTGATGACTTCAGAAGTTAAGTCCCATAGTGCTCAGAGCCATTTTTGAAGAATTTCGTGAAAGTCGCTCCTTTGGGATCCATCATCCCCCGATTATAAAAGTCGCAACGCCAAACGGGACGAAATTCATCAATTAGCGTGTTTATCCGGCGTTTCTGAGAAAGAGGTGGACAGTAAACTCCATAATTTAAAGTCTCAGTTCCTCCGGGAATATAATAAATCAACAACAAAACCATCAGGATCGGGAAGAGAAGATGTTTGCATATCTAAGTGGTATGCCTACAATTCACTGCTATTCATGAAGGACATAAACACACCAAGAAAGACTTTATCCACGTTTGACGTAAGTAAGAGCATATTTATTACTCATGATTTTTATCACAAATTTTTATATACGTAACACTGATGAATGTGAATGTGTTTTTTGCTGTTGTGCCTGAAAGAAAGTATTTTCGATGAACAATCACTGAACTATTTTCGACACTAAGCAAACAAATGTTGCCACTCCATTTGTCCTTCAGCGCTGAAGAAATATGCTGCAAACTCATCTCTCATTTGCTTTGCGTCTTCGGCAACATTTCTGCCGATTCTTGATAGCGATGTAAGTGGTGGATGGTTTCTCCATCTTCCAGGTTCTACAGTCCCTGTTCCTAGGGTTTTCAGAATCGAAACTGCCTGGTAGTGAATAAATTAGGCGAGTTTCTCGATTTCTTTTTAGGAAGTTATGAAGATAAATGCAGCACAAAACCACAACAGTTGCTTTATTGGGATCAAGATGAATAGGTTTTCTATAGAACACGAAAAACAGACGACAGTATCCCAAAGGCATTTTCGATGACTCTTCGGGCTCTACAGAGTCTGTAGTTATATACTCTTTCTTTGCTGCCTGTGTTCTGATTACCTGGAAAGGGTTTCATTATGTGTTCTTGTAGTGCAAAGGCAGCATCGGCAGCAACAATTACGCAGGGGATGGACACTTCTCCTCCAGACAGAAGTTCTGGTTCTGGTATGTGCAACTCGCCTGCTTGAAGGGCTTTGTTAAAAGTTGTTCGGTTAAATACACCTCCGCCCGAAATACGTCCTTGCACTCCCACATCTGCATAAAGTAATTGGTAATCGGCATCCGCTAATGCCATTAACACAAAGCTGAAAGTGTCTTTATAATTGTAATAAGTGCTTCCAGCATGAGCAGGTTTAACTATTCCAACGTTTTCCATCTAACGACTCTATCCAGTGAGGGAAATTCCAGCGAAACTCAAATTCTCGTGCAATTTGCTTCCATTGTGCTTCAGTTTGTGCTAACTGAAAAAGCAAACAAAGATTCTAATCATTTTTCCATTCTTTTTGGGTACATCACAAGAAGAGAAGACGATGCCTCACAACTGGAAGAAATACAAGGCATGAGTACTGCGAGTACTTCTAGTACACATTTGGAGCCATCCCAAATTCCAACGCGGAAGAAAGCGAAAATGATTCAAAATAATTAGTCTGCCGATGCTGCACTTGAAGTTTTAAAGAGGACAAGTGAGCAGCTCCTTATGAAAAAAGAAGATAGATTGACGTCATTTTCAAAATACACTCCTGGAAATGGAAAAAAGAACACATTGACACCGATGTGTCAGATCCACCATACTTGCTCCGGACACTGCGAGAGGGCTGTACAAGCAATGATCACACACACGGCACAGCGGACACATCAGGAACCGCGGTGTTGGCCGTCGAATGGCGCTAGCTGCGCAGTATTTGTGCACCGCCGCCGTCAGTGTCAGCCAGTTTGCCGTGGCATACGGAGCTCCATCGCAGTCTTTAACACTGGTAGCATGCCGCGACAGCGTGGACGTGAACCGTATGTGCAGTTTACGAACTTTGAGCGAGGGCGTATAGTGGGCATGCGGGAGGCCGGGTGGACGTACCGCCGAATTGCTCAACACGTGGGGCGTGAGGTCTTCACAGTACATCGATGTTGTCGCCAGTTGTCGTCGGAAGGTGCACGTACCCGTCGACCTGGGACCGGACCGCAGCGACGCACGGATGCACGCCAAGGCCGTAGGATCCTACGCAGTGCCGTAGGGGACCGCACCTCCACTTCCCAGCAAATTAGGGACACTGTTGCTCCTGGGGTATCGGCGAGGACCATTCGCAACCGTCTCCATGAAGCTGGGCTACGGTCCCGCACACCGTTAGGCCGTCTTCCGCTCACGCCCCAACATCGTGCAGCCCGCCTCCAGTGGTGTCGCGACAGGCGTGAATGGAGGGACGAATGGAGACGTGTCGTCTTCAGCGATGAGAGTCGCTTCTGCCTTGGTGCCAATGATGGTCGTATGCGTGTTTGGCGCCGTGCAGGTGAGCGCCACAATCAGGACTGCATACGACCGAGGCACACAGGGCCAACACCCGGCATCATGGTGTGGGGAGCGATCTCCTACACTGGCCGTACACCTCTGGTGATCGTCGAGGGGACACTGAATAGTGCACGGTACATCCAAACCGTCATCGAACCCATCGTTCTACCATTCCTAGACCGGCAAGGGATCTTGCTGTTCCAACAGGACAATGCACGTCCGCATGTATCCCGTGCCACCCAACGTGCTCTAGAAGGTGTAAGTCAACTACCCTGGCCAGCAAGATCTCCGGATCTGTCCCCCATTGAGCATGTTTGGGACTGGATGAAGCGTCGTTTCACGCGGTCTTCACGTCCAGCACGAACGCTGGTCCAACTGAGGCACCAGGTGGAAATGGCATGGCAAGCCGTTCCACAGGACTACATCCAGCATCTCTACGATCGTCTCCATGGGAGAATAGCAGCCTGTATTGCTGCGAAAGGTGGATATACACTGTACTAGTGCCAACATTGTGCATGAGGTGTTGTCTGCGTCTATGTGCCTGTGGTTCTGTCACTGTGATCATGTGATGTATCTGACCCCAGGAATGTGTCAATAAAGTTTCCCCTTCCTGGGACAATGAATTCACGGTGTTCTTATTTCAATTTCCAGGAGTGTATATTGAATGTGAACTACGAGAATTTCGTAATAAAATACGTCTTACCAATCTGCAGAAGAAAATCCAGGATTTAATTTTCGAGGCAAAACTCGAGGAACTAGAAGAATTTGAACGGAGTTAAATTACGGAAATAAACTTAATGCCAATAGACGTACACGAGGAGTAGCAAACGGAAACAGAAACGTTTTTATTTTAAGAGAAAACGGTAAATTGTCTACATCTGTGTGTTAACTTCAGTGGTATTTTGATCTAAGTAATCATTAAAAATAAGTTCTTACCACAATTTCTCTTTGAAGTTCTTTTATAATAGCCTGACACACTTTTGGTATTATTTGACTGATTTTGTTTTTGGAAATCCTCTGCATCTACATCTACATTTATACTCGGCAAGCCACCAACGGTATGTGGCGGAGGGCACTTCACGTGCCACTGTCATTACCTCCCTTTCCATTTACAGTCGCGTATGGTTCGCGGGAAGAACGACTACCGGAAAGCGTCCGTGCGCGCTCGAATCTCTCTAATTTTACATTCGTGATCTCCTCGGGAGGTATAAGTAGGGGGAAGCAATATATTCTATACCTCATCCAGAAACGCACGCTCTCGAAACCTGGACAGCAAGCTACACCGCGATGCAAAGCGCCTCTCTTGCAGAGTCTGCCACGTGAGTTTTCTGAACATCTCCGTAACGCTATCACGCTTACCAAATAACCCTGTGACGCAACGCGCCGCTCTTCTTTCGATCTCCTCTGTCAACCCGACCTGGTACGGACCCCACACTGATGAGCAATACTCAAGTATAGGTCGAACGAGTGTTTTGTAAGCCACCTCCTTTGTTGATGGACTACATTTTCTAAGGACTCTCCCAATGTATCTCAACCTGGCACCCGCCTTACCAACAATTAATTTTATATAACCATTCCACTTCAAATCGTTCCGTACGCATACTCCCAGATATTTTACAGAAGTAACTGCTACCAGTGTTTGTTGTGCTATCATATAATCATACAATAAGGAATCCTTCTTTCTATGTATTCGCAATACATTAAATTTGTCTATGTTAAGGGTCAGTTGCCACTCCCTGCATCAAGTGCATATCCGCTGCAGCTCTTCCTGCATTTCGCTGCAATTTTCTAATGCTGCAACTTCTCTGTATACTACAGCATCATCCGCGAAAAGCCGCATGGGACTTCCCACACTATCTACTAGGTCATTTATGTATATTGTGAGAAGCAATGGTCCTATAACACTCCCCTGTGTCACGCCAGAGGTTAATTTAACGTCTGTAGACGCCTCTCCATTGAGAGCAACATGCTGTATTCTTCAAAACTAGACATGATTGTCTTAATGGGACTTCCGCGATCGTTCATTAAGTAAAAATATGGCATTTCAGTCTTTTGATCGCTATTTTTTATTTTCAATGATCGGTTTCAGGCTAGCTGCCTATCTTCAGATCATATATTGCAGTTACAGAGTAACTTGTCACTACAAAACTATCGGTTCTCTGTCATAACTCAGTTATGCCAGAGAACGGATAGTTGTGTAGTATGATCTGAAGATGTGTAAGGTGTCAGGCAAATCCAACACCTTACATGAAAACCCTGACATGATAAGCAAATCCAGTAGTATGTCACATAGCTCGGAATAAATCGTGACATTAAATTAACCAAAGTAATACGAGTAACGAGTGAGCAAATGGAATACCACAGACTAACACAAGAATGCCTAAATGCATGTCGTACCTTCCCACCGGGAGGCAGACGCAGTTCCGAGGGGAGAAACGAGGACAGAAGCCGAGAGCAGAACCGTGTTAAGCTACATAAGGGAGGGGCTGGGCACCCACGCGGCGAGCCTACCTGTACGACTATACAACCCGCACGTTTTAGCGTGAGGCTTTTTCGCGTGTCAGGTATGTCAAGGACAACCCCCAGCCCATGTTAAAAGCTAGAGCCCTCCAGGAAAGCAGTATAGATCTTACGATAACACAAAAAGGGCCACTACCACCCGCAAGTTTTAGCGTGAGACTTTTTTGCGTGTCTGTTACATTAGGATAATCCTCCAGCCCATGTTAAAAGATAGAGTCCTCCAGAAGAACAGTATAGATCTCACGATAACGCTAAAAGGACCACACCAGCTGCAGGTTTTAGCGTGAGACTTTTTAGCGTCTCTGTTACGTTGCAAACTTTAAAAACATTTCCCCACCACGAAAAGTATAACGTTTCTCATTGGATAGACAGAATTTTTGTAGGCGGAGCTTAAGGTTAACATTGAGACCCTGATTGGTCAGATGAAAACATAGCCAGATAGTTTTTTTAAACTAACTTCGGTAAACTGTAGTAAGGAGAAGTTAGAGGGGAGTTAGTTCCGAGACGGCGGGCTGGATGGCTGCTGCGCCGGCCGCTGCCGCCCTGACGCTGCTTGGACACCGACAAGGTAATGAACGCACGCGATGCCGCATTTTTGAGCGCATAAGGCTTCACTCAGAACTGCAGAAGACTCATCTGTTACACCCCCTTTTTGCGTAATACTAATGGTGATCGTTAATTAAAACTCATGGTGTTTACATTTGCCACTTGAAGTAAAGATCTGAAACGCGATGATTTTTCTATTTTATAGTTATTGAGAAGCCACATCAGCCACTGTAATTTATGACAGGTTAGATAAGTAATTAAAGATAATTGAGGGTCACTGTAGACCATTTTGATAGTTTTCTCTTTTGTGAAACTTAATTTCAACCTAGATTATAGATGTGATATGGCATAGGTCATCCTTCGATCGATTGTAGAACTTGGAAACCCATTTAGGGAATATTCGTTCACATTTTTGTTGAACGCAGTTGGTTTTTACCATCCTGTGTTAAAACATTTCCTTTTATCTATATTGCAATTTATAAACGATGTTTTGTGATTAGAATAAATTTCCAATGGTAAACTTAACTGCTTTTTCGACGTTATTTTACCAGCTAACTAAAAATAGGAAAGCCTTGAACCCTTTCCACTATATTTAGTTAGAATTAAGATTCTTTTACAGGGAGTGCTGTGGAGCTGACGCTGAGATCATTTAGTATTTGGTTATATCATCGCTAGTCTCACTGCACTCTTCTGAATTCTACATGTCATGTGTGGTCTGGCGTCTCCTTACCAGCAGCAGGTCCCAGGTTCAAACGAGTTAATTCCCTAAAAAACACGCTCAGAGCGTCGTTGCGCGAAAGTGGTAGGGAGACACGATATAGTACAAACAGACACCACCATGAATGTTTAGAGATGGGCATCTAGCCTGAAACCGGTCACTGAAAATAAAAAATAGCGATCAAAAGACTGAAATACCATATTTTTATGCTGTGTTCTGTTTGCTAAAAACTCTTCAATCCAGCCACACAGCTGGTCTGATATTCCGTAGGCTCTTACTTTGTTTATTGGGTGACAGTGCGGAACTGTATCGAACGCCTTCCGGAAGTTAAGGAAAATGGCGTCTACCTGGGAGCCTGTATTTAATATTTTCTGGGTCTCATGAACAAATAAAGAGAGTTGGGTCTCACACGATCGCTGTTTCCGGAATCCATGTTGATTCCTACAGAGTGGAATCTGGGTTTCTAGAAATGACATGATACGCGAGCAAAAAACATGTTCTAAACTTCTACACCAGATCGCATCTGCTCGGCGACTCTTCTTGAAAACTGGAACTGCCTGTGCTCTTTTCCAATCATTTGGAACCTTCCGTTCCTCTAGAGACTTGCGGTACACGGCTGTTATAGGGGGGGGGGGGCAAGTTCTTTCGCGTACTCTGTGTAGAATCGAATTGGTATCTCGTCAGGTGCAGTGGACTTTCCTCTGTTGAGTGATTTTAGTTGCTTTTCTATTCCTTGGACACTTGTTTCGAGTGCGGCTGGTCCCGGCGGAGGTTCGAGTCCTCCCTCGGACATGGGTGTGTGTGTTTGTCCTTAGGATAATCTAGGTTAAGTAGTGTGTAAGCTTAGGGACTGATGACCTTAGCAGTTAAGTCCCATAAGATTTCACACACATTTGAACATATAAACTTATTTCGATGTCAGTAATTTTTTCGTTCGTGCGAGGATTTAGAGAAGGAACTGCAGTGCGGTCTTCCTCTGTGAAACAGCTTTGGAAAAAGGTGTTTAGTATTTCAGCTTTACGCGTGTCATCCTCTGTTTCAATGCCATTATCATCCGAGAGTGATCTGATATGCTGTTTCGATCCACTTACTGATTTAGCGTAAGACCAGAACTTCCTAGGATTTTCTGTCAAGTCGGTACATAGAATTTTACTTTCGAATTCACTGAATGCTTTACGCATAGCCCTCCTTACGCTAACTTTGACATCGTTTAGCTTCTATTTGCTACTAACAGCGACAAACACGCCACCACCGGTCGCATTCACTCTTTCCTTTCTAAACACCGTCTGCGCCTTTGTAAATATTTCGGCAGAATCTATCTCTGGCTTCAGCCAGCTTTCCGTACCTATAACGATTTCAGCTTCGGTGCTTTCTATCAGCTCTTGAAGTTCCGGTACTTTACCAACGCAGCTTCTACAGTTTACAATTACAATGGCGATTGCTACTTGGTCCCCGCATGTCCTGACTTTGCCCCGCACCCTTTGAGCTGAACGAATCTCCAGTAGCTAAATAGCGTAATGTAACGACAAGTTGTTCAGCAGGGGTTCCAGCCTCTCGAAAATTTATATTATTCAGTGTGTAGTACTGTGCCGTCATATTTTGTAATACTTTGAAGTCAGTCGTAGATATATGAACAAAATTGTAAAAGTTCTGTCTGTCTTGATGTTTAACGTCACGCAGCACAGAAGTATTAAGCTCCATGACTAACCTTTTATTGAGAAAGCTACGCACCCATCACCTACGTTCCTTCCTCCGCTTATTGTCCGTATTCACTGTTATATGCACAGCGCTAGTGCAAAGAAATAGAAGTTTTGCGTCGGATGCCATGTTCCGTGAAAATGACTGGCTACATGTCGCCAGTGAGAACGGTCACGTTTGCTACTTGTCCCTGAACCAAATCGCGAGATACATGTGCCGAGGAATTTTTTCCGACACTTGTGCTGCGCACGAATCTCCGCTACAAATCCCTCAGTGTGAACGTAGCTTAAATGTCCTCCGGGTATTCTGCTGGGTGGTAACTTTAACTGTGTGTTGTGTCCTGCAGATCACCCTCCAAATTTTAATTTCTGTCGCGAATTACATGAATTGGTCCGCTCCTTATATCTGCAAGACGATTGGGTATGTAAATACCCGGCTTTAGTTAAATTTACTCCTTTACTGCGACTTCTAGTAGCCGGTTAGATAGATTTCTTATCAGACAGCAGCCTGCGCGGTTGCATTCTTAATGTTGACGTCATCCCAGCTATCTTTATGGACCACTGTGCTGTGACTACAACTCTCAATCTAGAACGGCAACCAGTCAAATTGTTTCGCACTCCGTGGAAGTTAAATTTCGCTCACTTAGCTGACTCCTCTCTCGGTGACGTGATGCGAGCCGTGTGGGAGCGTACTCTACGGTCTACAGGGAGTAGTCTTCCATCCTTGACTGGTGGACACAGCTACCAAAACCGAGGCTCAGGCAAACTTTGATACTTTTCTATGCTGCCAAAGCGCGAGGCTTTCGGAGAACTTACGAATATTACTATTCCGTCCTGCGTGTACTTTATGATGCTGCGAATAATAGATGTTAGGCGTGTAAAGGCAAAATTTTTTACTTTGAAAAGAATGCAAATGGAAGCGTTGAAAATGTGATCCAAGCCACGCTCATTCGTGACGGAAGAACTGACTTCCTTATATACCTTTCGGCATCAGACCCGTCATTGACGCGCTTTTATACATTCTCTCACTACAATTAATGGATGTATCGTATTGGAGCAAGCTGATATAGTGCGTGTCTTACACCAATACTATGTAGACATCCACGACATCTATGAGTCGAGCGCAACGCCTTACGAGCCACTAGTCAGCATATAGGATACGACAATTACACCTGAACAAAATGAAACGCTCTTAGCTGCATTTCAGCCTGAGGAAATTTACAAACTTATTGTGGGATCGCCTTCTCAAAAATCTTAAGGTCTGGATGGACTTCCCAAGGAAATTTTACGTGCGCTTTTGCCGCTGTGGGGTGCTACCTTTACGTCTCTTTTGAATGAAGTGTTACAGGGTACAGTAGTGCCGGCCTCGTTCAAAGTGGTAAAAATTGTTTTAATCCCGAAATTCCCTGGACCGGCTTCCCCTGATAGCTTCCGCCCAATTACTTTGTTAAACTTTGATTATAAGACTTGTGGCGAGGGCAGTTACTAGTAGGATGTCGGCTCTGATGGAGATGATTGTTGCCAAACATCTAAGTTGCGTACCTGGTCGTACCATTCTTACTCCTATAGTCGAGTGTCGTGACGTGGTTTCGGTTGCTGCTGTAACGGCCGTACCTTGTGCCCTTGCTTTCCTAGACTTTGATAAGGCATTTGATCGTGTTAATAACGACTTCTTGCTTCGGATTGTGGAGGCAGTTGGTTTCACTGCTGACACACAAAGAGTGCTCTCAAATCTGTTAACGGGTACTTCAGCTTCGGTGGTTGTTAATGGCCAACTGACGCCCCCGATAAATATCCATCGGAGAGTGCCTCAAGCAATCCCGCTGTCAATGACTTTGTTTGTGTTGTCTCTGGAGCCCCTACTTCGGATACTAGCATCCCAGCTGAAAGGCTGGACGCTTTCCGGAGGGACTACAGCTGTTCGTACATACGCAGATGATGTGATGGATCTACTCTGCAATTCTACGAAGATACCTCGGCTGAAGGCTGTAATCGATGATTATTGTCGGAGTTCAAGTGCAACACTTAATGAAGGTAAATGCAGGCTTCTTACTTTGCAAGGTTTTGATAACGCAGTTGTTCCATGGGCTACTATGGTGAATCGGCATACGTCTCTCGGTATCATCATTGATCGTTGCCCATTCAGAATGGCGACGGTCAACTGGAAGTCTGTTACGGAAAAAAATTGAGGGAGCGATACTAGATCATGAAAGGTGTTCTCTTTCTCCTCTCCAGAATGTCCGAATACTGGATACATACGTTTTATGCAAAACTTATTACGTGGCCCAAGTTTCTCCGCTTCCCTCGATGATGGCGAAGAAACTACAGCAACTGTCTGGTCGTTTCTTATGGAAAAGACATATCTTTCGCTTACGGTATGAGGTGGTTACCAAGCCTCGTTCTTTTGGGGGGTTGGGCCTCGCTGACATACGAAAGAAGACGCAGATGCTATATGTGGTGCGACGTACTGTTTCGATGATAACTCAAGAAACTCACACATACACGTCTCATTTATTTCTCTGTGTCCGTCCTGCTAGTCTTCAACCCCCGGTTGATGTTGGTTGCATAAATTATACGTTAAAACACATTCGTGGAGTTTGTCTTGCGGTGAGCTATTTAGGGGCTGACATTTTATGGAGACCCATCCTCTATCATTCCTACAGAGTCGCTGGAAAGCAGCCGCTTGCCCGAACCTCGTAGAAAGAGGATCGCCGCAAACAAACTGGGCGACAGTTTGTTGCAATATCAGTCCTCTGATATTGCCGATGCTCGTAGCGTCCACTTGGTATACAGTAGTAAATAACTTGATTCCAACGAACGAGCGTGTTTTCCGTATTGGGCTTAGCGATTCGGATTTATGTAGTCGTTATATGTCCACAGATACGATAAATCACTTTACTTGTGGAGGTCATATGGCAAATTGGTGTTGGATTAGGACGCAGTTGGCCTTCTTTACTCGATCTTCTGAGACTTTACACTCTACGAACATAATATTGCGACCGGATTCTTCCTTCTTTCCACGGTCGAAAACCCATACCGTTATGTGGTTACTGGGACACTCCGTTCATTATCTTGTAGAAGGCGAGGGAGAAGATCACATGAACTTCATGCAGTACATGATCACGGCCTATTGGACATGCTTGCGAGTGCCTCGATATCGAGACCTCTTCATAAACATGTTGAATCTTGTTTCCCGCCGGGAACGTGTTGGTTAATTTCAATTTTCTAATGATAGGTGTTTTCCTTGTTATGAATGTTTCCCATCTGATTTGCTTCGGTTTTTCCTCTCCTAGTTTCCCTGCTCGTTTCGTTTAGTGTTTTGACTCAGTATCGCTTCAGTTGTATTGTAAAATGTGTAGATGAAGTATATATACATATGAGCGTATCATATTGAAATTTTTCGTAGTTTGCTAATTTAGAATATAATCTGATTCACTGTCTTTCTGCTTTTAGATTCTATATAATACAAAATAAATAAAAATTAAAAAACTAAATAAATTCAAAAATATACATAAAAATTGTTTGTACATATCATGAGAGCTTTGTGGTGGTTTTTCAGCTATGTTCTCGTTTTCTCCCTTTCTCCTTTTGGTATTGTTTTGTTATCATAATTAATTTGTTCTCCCATTAGAAAAAGTGGTTAGCAGACTGTCCTCGCATTCGAGAGGACGACGGTTCAAATCCGCGTCCGACCATCCTGGTTTATATTTACCGTGATTTTCCTAAATCGCTTCAGACAAATGGTTCCTTTGAAACAGCACGGCCAATTTACTTCCCCATCCTTCCCATATCCGATGGGACTGATGACCTCACTGTTTGATCCCCTCCCCCAAATCAACCAAGCTATTTTTCAACGTAATTTGCTTTCAGTGCCTTTACTGGGAGTGCCTAATGCCCACATGGTACTACTCTGATGGCCGACTTCAGAGCGTACATCTTGCTCCATCAATAACCTCCCCATCATTCACGCAGTGCTCCCACGGAGTGCATCCTTCACTAGGCCAGAACACTGGTCCTCCGTGGCTCTTTGAGGTCTTCTGTTAGGCGGCTAGGAACCCAGCGTGCACACTACTTTGAGCACACCAACTGGTGGACGAGCGTGTTAGCACTACCAACAGAGGCGTCCCGTTGGATAGCGAGGATTTTTTTAATTGTGATCTGTTGATCGCCTCGAATGAGGATTTCCGCATGTTCCAACACTTCAGGTGTCACATCTATGTGCGGCTGGGTGGCACGCTGGAGGTCTGACAAGTCTGCGCGACTTTGATGGTAGATGATGCGCCAAAGGCTCACGGTGCTTTTGTTCACTTCCAGGTCTCCATAGACGTTCTGTAAGCTTCTATGAATATCTGCGATGCTCTAGTTTTCCGCCAAAACAAACTCACAGACATCTCTTTGCTTGGAATTCATCTCTGTTACAGACGCCATTTTGAAAGCTACGTATAGCGCCGCCACCTATCAGAACTTCATGAAACTATAGTGGTTGAAGCGGGAATATTTCACGACGTCTCACAACCATTTCCGCATTTTTCGAACCGAAAATGGTCGAGAAGAAAATGTGTTATTTTACTTATTGAACGCCGCTAGTAAAATCATGCACTGCATGCCTACAGTTTTAATGTGGAAATTGATTACACAAAAACAGTGATACTAATATCTGTTTTCTAGCCAGTTTAATAGTGGAATTCACAGTTGCTCTGTTGGATGATTGAAATCGTTTCGCCTGTCCACATTACTTTCTATAGAACCAAGGCTGGGAAATTAGTTTTATTATTAATTACTCATAGCTATGAACGGCAGAAACATTGTTTTCCAGATGTGTTACAGTTCCACTACACAGTGCTAATGCTAGAATGATGTTGTAAACAAGTACCTACGATTGGTGCTCGAATTAGTAATTATCTATCAGATATATAACATGTTTAGGATTTTCGTGATGTGTTATGACAAAATACTAAGTCTGACCGATAGTCCGAGGCACTTCTCAGGTTGGTGAAATGGATGTGGGCTATAGTTATCGCGAGAACAACTTCCATAGAAACGCATTTTGTTGACTGTGCAGTGCTTACATATAATTCCTAATAAATATTAAAGACAGAAATAAAGTCGAGCCAGAACAAATTGTTATGGACCTGGAGGGCAAACCGTCCATGAACTGGTGAAACAAAATTATTTCAGCTCCGAGGGATGACGTTCATAAATTCATTAGTTATTCGGAAGCAGATGAGAACTTACTGCATGAAGAGGAGCATGCAAATCGTAATGCCAGACCACCAAATAATGCAGAACCGCAGCAGCCGTGAGGTGGCGCTATCCAGCAAATGATAGGCGAAATAACGGGGAGCAGGAGCACAACTGTCGATCGTATTCTCCACTGCGAGAGGATGGTGTTGCGCCAAGGCGACAGCAAATGGGGTAAACGTAAGAAATGGTACAAAATCCTAGAATACGTTAAAGTAAATGCCGTCTGTTAAAGGGCTAGCGTTTGCAAGACTTGAAGTAGTAATTTGAATCCGTTAGCAAAACCCTCTGTACGTGTTAGCACTAAACAGACAGGGATTATAAGTGAGGAGCAGAAGAAGGTTGTAACAACAGACGAAACGAGATACATAAAGATCTGTGCATTTAACAGAGGTTTAGCTTTTTTTGGACAGACATAAACAAAATAAGCACTGTATCGCAGACGAAATGGGTGATGTATTAGCGGAAAACGTGACAGGACCTGATTGCCAGCAGGAAGTCTTTAGCTACCAAGTTGAAGTCGAGTCAAGTTCTCGGGAAGGAGAAAGTACAGAAGCTGCAGAATTACGGGAAATTAGTGATGTCAGTGTAGACGAAATACTAGCGTCTATAAATGATGACATTTGTGAGCTATAAGGGAGAGGCAGGGAAATGGTGACCAATATGGGGGTCACTCAATTAATTGTGGAATAAACGAAAAGAGAGAGAATGGCGAAACGCTGAAAAAAAAAAATTGAGCTGTCGTTAGTGGACAGAATAGTTTGTATGGGGAAGAAAAGTGATGAGAATAATTCTGCAAAAATCTGTGTGTTTTCTGGAAACAAGGAAGATTTCGATAGACAGGAGGTTGTGAACGATTTGTTGGAGGAGGGTTCTGACACTAGTAATGAAAGAAAGGTGTTGAATCAGCGAGTGAAGTGTGTAACCAAGTAGTACAGTGTTTAGCAGATAGTGGCAGTGATTTATGTGCTGTGAGTAAAAGTTGGTTAGAATCGTTGCCTAATGCAAGTGAACTTGTAGTAATGCCAGTAATGGGGGTGCAGATAATTGTAGCTACAGGGAAAGTTAAAAAACCTGTTAAACATGAAGTTGTGTTGCCAGTGAAAATAAATGGTGTGTAAGTACTCCATAACTTCCTTATAATCCCTGATCTATCTATAAAAATGCTAATTGGCGTAGATTTCTTTAACCAGTACAAAGGGAGATTAAATTTTAATGAAATGTAGTAATTTTTCGTATAAATGGGGGAGATGTGGTTCTACCATTTTTTCGAAAAAATAATTTGACCAAAGAAGAAGTAGCCAGTATAGCAATTAGGAATTGTAGAAGGATGGAAGATTTAAAGGGCTACAATGAGTATGGGAATGATGTGGGGGTGGACCATGAGAAAGTGAAGATGGTACCAGAATTTTGTCAACTAAGAAATTTTATCGATTTGAAAAGATACATTAGTCCAGAGTTAGATGTGAGCTAAGCTTGGAGTCCTCAGAGGGTGTTGCAACCTATGCAATTCTAGGTGTTTGACGAACACCAGGTGCTCAAGTTATTGGCAGTGCTATTTCAGTTTCTTTTCGTATTATTAATCTTCCTTTTCTGTGATTCTGAGCTGAATCTATTACCTTAATTTTCTTGTCTATCAGGACACCTTATGGTGTCTTATGACGAAATAAGTTTTATGGTGGGAGAATTGGTGGTCAAATTGTAATGAAATGAAGTGATGACATAAATATGTTGACGTAGGCAAATAATTAAGGTACAAAGGTGAAGATGTAAAGGGAAAATAGATAAAGGGTGCATTAGCCTGCTGAAAGCTGATAGTAAGTATCGACTTTAGTAATATGAGAAGTTATTCCATGGTATGTGGAAGTGTATGAAGTATTAATGTATCTGTTAAAATAATGGCAGATAGGAAGTAATATCCTGTTGGAATATGTAAAAATAAATTGTAGGCTGAGTGAAATGTAGGGAATTGAAAGTAACCGGATGTGACAAATGCAGTTAATAAAGTAGATTTTGATGATGACCAATAAGGTGTAACAGTCAGGAAAAAGCCATGATGAGAAAGCATATACAGTGGGCACATAGTTAAAGGAACTTTAACAAATATTACGAAAAATGTACCTGGATAAACCTGAAGAACATTTATTATGAAAGGAATATGAATGAATGTGGAGATTATATATATTGTAAATTAAAAAAATTGATTTCTGGTCAGTAGTGGTAAAAAATATGATGAAGTGATACAAAAAGACACTGCATAAAAGTAGTACCTATGTATTATAAAATGTTTTTAAATAATTGCTTTGTGTGAAGTGTGTTTGTCATAATCGAATTTTCTCCAGCTGGCTAAAGTAAAGAAAAAATTTAAGTTTTGCTTTCAATATCAACTAGTTTTTTTTAACTTATTAAGTCTTCTAAAGGAAATTAATTCTTGGAAAGAAATTCTAGTAGGTTTGATCCTGCTGATTAAAGTAAAAGAAAGAAACAACACTCTGTTAATTTACTTTCATTTGAAGTCAAGTTAAATGAAATGTAAATTTTGTAAATAATTTCTTGTAATAATGTGATTGTGTATTAGGATGTACGTAGGAAAGTAGTCTTAGACGGAAGTATGGTTTCAGGGACAACATTGCATGTAAACCCTGGCAGGACAGACACGTGGAGAGTGGAGGAATGTTATGGACACTACAATGCAAAGGCGCCATAACCAAAAACCAGGGAAATGTATGTGACGACGATAGTGATGTGCTGGTGCTAAGGTAGGATAAAATACCATTATTAAATGGAAGGACACAAATCGCAGTGCCTTTAAATAAAAAAAGATCAAATAGTTAACTTCAAAAGACTTTCATGAAACAGGAATTTAAAAATGTTGAAAAAGTTATTAAAATGTTGGAAATTTGTATCAATTTTGTCCAGTAAGAAATGTTTTTTCATAAAGAAATTAAAATATTAGGGTAGGTTAGTTGTAGACTGCGAAGTCTGGAGTAAGACATTTATAATTTTAGTTTATAAGAATGAGAATTTTTTGAAATATTTAAAATTTGCAGCCAGGTCCGATAAATTTTATAGTTCTATAATTTTTGGATAAAATCTTTGTAATCATAGGGGGTGTGAGGTGTGGCGCCTTATATCGCTCCTGGCTAGAGCCTGTGTATCGGGAGAATGGCTCATGCGTGCACAGTGACAGATGGTCTGAAGCGAGTTGAGTCGAGTACGTAGTTCTAATTTTCATCCACCAGAATCCAGCAGAGCACAGAAACATTCAAGAAACAGGCCACGAGAATGTTTTTGCGCATTGCTCTGTTTATTTATTGTTGTTCAGTTTTGTATATGCTTTTAGTAGCGTGAATGATGCGTGAATGTGGTCTAAAGTAAATATGTAGGTCATTGTTCTACTGATGAACGTTGCACGACGGGGAATTTTGTATCATAATGTGTTAAGTAAGTTTATGGTAAAAGGAAAGCTAATTCGAGTGCAAATGAAAATAGTTAATAACGTAAAGTATAAACAAAATATCAGAAGGTTAAATATTTATTTCGGAAAAAAGTACAGTTCGCAAGTGTGTTATTTGTTGATTGGTTAGTCATGAAAAGGACGGACTAACGCGACATTTCTCTGCCTCGTGATGACTGGGTGTTGTGTGATGTCCTTAGGTTAGTTAGGTTTAAGTAATTCTATGTTCTAGGGTACTGATGACCATAGATGTTAAGTCCCATAGTGTTCAGAGCCATTTGAACCATTTGAACTAACGCGAAAGAATAATGTTTTTCTATTGGCCTTAACGAAAACTGACCAATCAGAACGGAGTATTCTACGCACGTCTTTTCACTTGGAGATATAGAATGCTCACATAAGTCTAAAGGAGCCGGAGCCCAGCCTTTCAAGGGTGCGGTCGTGTGTAGTATGAGCGCCGAATGAAGTTATAATTTGCTGGTTTTAGTTGTGCTACATGTTACAAAAGTGTTTTAAAGTGAAGGCAATTTATTCCGGTGCGTTTTTTTTAGAAAGTACAGTTTTTGAAGTAATTTTGTGTATGAGAAAAGACAGTAATTCCGTGTGGTACATTGAGCACATCGGTGACTAGAAACTTAATTGCATTAGACACCGATAAACTTAATACTATGGCGAGCATTTTCATTTAAGAACAATCCGTGCTTATTAGTTGTTCTGATTTCGGAAAATACATTACCATAAACTTGCTAACTTGAATGAAAGTTTTTGTGCATGACTGTATTAAGATTAGTACGGGCTTGGCAGTGAAAGTGTACATTATCAAGGTTCAATATACCGAAGTTTTGCCAGTATTTCCACCTTTCATTCAAAAGTAAGGCCTCCTCCCGATTCTTAAAATAGTTACGTTGTATGCAGCCTGATGCGAGTTGCAGTACAGTATGTTTCTGGTCAGTTTTCCTGCCGGCGATCTACTGCAGCGAGTTCACAGGTAGGTGCCGGTAATGGACGAAAGGAACCGCGCCGCCGCAACTGGTCACCTGGCTGCTTTACGTTTCGACAGAGGCTGTCCTGGTAGCCTCATCAAAACGGCCTTTGGTTATTACTGACACCATCGCTAGTGTGTGGGCGTTGCTCAGATATCACTTCGTAACGGCTACACAGCGGGTTCAGTCTTCTGGACACCATAGCCACAGGTGTGGAGAGGAAATTTCTGACCGTTAAATGGAGTGACCCACAGAGAGTCACTGCCCGCGGCCCAGGGTTGACAGCATTGACAGAGAAGCACAGCATCCCGTCATAAACATGGCTGTGATTGTACTGTTATCAGGTATTGCAGCCTGTTTTTTCAGCAGTCGTTGTGCGTGTGTTGTTCGATTTTGAATCACGTTGGTGAGAGGTTAATTGGTCAATTGTACCTGTTTTTTTGGGGGGGATCGGTTTATTGACAGATGATGCGCGTGAAATCTGCAGCTACGGTGATTCCCCCTTTATCGATTTGCGTACGCCGTTATTCATTCGGTTGCTGTCCACACTTAAGGCTGTGGGCAATGTATACGTAATCTCCAATCAGTTTATTTACCCTGAACGTAATGTTCCCACTACACGTTGCAACTGCCTGGATCCTTTTATGGATGCAGGAATCGGGAGGAAATAGTGGTGACTCTACTGTTATCAGGCGAGTTCTGCCAGTTTTTCCAGCAGTCACTGTGCATGTGTAGTTTACAGTTTGAATCATATTGGTTGTAGGTTATTTGATATTTGGAGAATAAGGTTATCAACGGACGGTGCTCAGTCTCTAAGATAGCATTTTTTTTATCGTATAGTGAAAGATATGTCGTGACCTCCGAGATTCGCTGACTTAATGTGAGAAGAGTTTATTTTTACTACATTGTGGACATTGCTCAGTCTCGTTTGTGTGTGGTGAGAAATGTGTACACTTCGAATTATTTTTGCATCTATTATTAAGCTTTATACTGACATCGAACATAATATTCCGTGAGTTTCACGTCCTTTTATTCTGCCAGGGAGTCCTGACGAATCTCGTCAACAGCCAGCGTTCTTGCAGGATTGTATTTACAAGCCGACCAGGATCGCTGCAAATTAATAATATTGCAAGGTTTATTTTGTTTAAGATGTCCTAATTATAATTACATGACTTCATTCCACCAGGAACTGCTGCCTGGCTGAAAATGGGGTCGCCCACACTAGTACAAAAAGTAAAGTTTTAAAAGCTTAGTGGTTGGAGGAGAAGGGATCTTGTTTCTGATTGGTCCAGACAGGAGGGGTGAAAAGGATGGCAGTGCTTGCCGCTTACACTGGTAGCAACGTTTGTCGGCAAAGGGCTCCACAGATTTCCTCTGGTGAGTGTGAAGGTTTCTGTGAGCTACGACTTTCTTGCCCAGGTGGTATGCCTCCTCCATGAATGATTTAGCGTCTTCTGCGTCAGCTACCAGATTTGAGATTATTACTTATACATTGTCCAATTTTATCTACGATGTCGGGGGAGACAATCTGACTTAGTGTTGGGCGGAGTTCCGCCTTTCCAATAATGGATTAGCTGATGGTCGCGGCCACTCCAGAAGTTCCATAACCTAACAGAATTCGCCTCATTAATTCAACTTGCATTATCCGACGAATGATGGGATGAGTTCCCCGTGATTTAAGTGTGTATTTGTATCAGTCTTCGATATTGCCAACGACGTCTTGAGGTCTATTTGCGGGAGATCCAGCGCTGATATAGCGGCACTGTCAGCCATCAGTCCAGAGAGGAATAATCTCCAGCTTTTCAACCATCGCAGGTTGCTGTGGGTAGTGTCCGTGGCTACACCCAAAATGTCGGAGTCAGAGGGGTGGGCTACCGTGCAAGCAACGTACTTTTCGCCAGAGTTGCTGCAGATACTGCACACCTCTCTATGGCCGTATTTTCCACCACAGCGCTACAGATACACTATGTGGTCGACGTTCCAAAACATCCCAAAGGTGTTCTATAGGATTCACGTCATGACTCTGTTCAGGATAGTCCACTACAGGGATGTTATTGTAGTGTAACGACTCCGCCACAGGCCGTGAATTGTGAACAGGTGCTCGATCTTGTAGAAAGATGCAATCGCCATCCCCGAATTGTCTTCAACAGTGGGAAGCAAGACGGTGCTTAAAACATCAGTGTAGGCCTGTGCTGTGATAGTGCCACGCAAAATAACAAGGGGTGCAAGCCCACTCCATGAAAAACACCACCACACCATACAACCACCAACTCCGAATTTTACTGTTGACACTACACACGCTCGCAGATGACGTTCACCGGTCATTCACCATACCCACACCTTGCCATCGGATCGCCACATTGTGTACCATGATTCGTCACTCCACACAACGTTTTTCTACTGTTCAATCGTCCAATGTGTACTCTCCTTACGCCAAGCGAGGCGTCGCTTGGCATTTACCAGCGTGATGTGTGGCTTATGAACAGCCCCTCGACCATGAAATTCAAGTCTTCTGACCTCCCACCTAACTGTCATGGTACTTTCAGTGGATCCTGATGCAGTTTGGAATTCCTGTGTGATGGTCTGGGTAGATGTCTGCCTATTACACATTAGGGCCCTCTTCAACTGTCGGCGGTCTCTGTCAGTGAACAGACGAGGTCGACCTGTATGCTCTTGTGCTGTACGTGTTCCTTTCAGTTTTCCACTTCACTATCACATCGGAAACAGTGGACCTAGAGATGTTTAGGAGTGTGGAAATCTCGCATACAGACGTATGACACAAGTGACACCAAATCACCTGACCACGTTACAAGTGCATGAGTTCCGCGGAGCGCCCCGTTCTGCTCCCTCAAAATGTCTAATGACTACTGAGGTCGCTGATATGGAGTACCTAGCAGTAAGTGGCAGCACAATGCACGTAATATGAAAAATGTATGTTTTTGGGTGTGTTGGGGGTTGTTCTGGGGAAGGAGACCAGACAGTGAGGTCATCGGTCTCATCGGATTAGGGAAGGACGGGGAAGGAAGTCGGCCGTGTCCTTTCAAAGGAAGCATTTGCCTGGATCGATTTACGGAAATCATGGAATACCTAAATCAGGATGGCCGGACGCGGGATTGAACTGTCGTCCTCCCGAATGCGAGTTTTGGGTGTGTCCGGATACTTTTGATCACATAGTGTATAGTGTCTTTGATGGAAGCTCGAGAATTTTACAATGACGCCACACAATCTAGTAATGTAGTGGTCAGTCAGTCATGTGACAAGGGCCTCCCGTCGGGAAGACCGCTCGCCGGGCTCACGTCTTCCGATCTGACGCCACTTCGGCGACTCGCGCGTAGATGGGGATGAAATGATGACGATTAGGACAACACACCACCCAGTCGCTGAGCGGAGAAAATCTACGACCGAGCCGGGAATCGAACCCGGGCCGTTAGGATTTACAGTCTGTCGCGCTGACCACTCAGCTACCGGGGGCGCGCAATGTTGTGGTGGTTCATCTATTGCGATGTGGTATTTCTTATACAGGCAATATCTGTGGTTAGGAATCGCTTGTGCTTATACAATATGCTATGACAACATTTATAAGCAGTGACATAAGTATTTCGACAATGTGCTCGTTTCTAACATAAATTTAACACAATGCTCACAACTGCAGAAAGGTTTTCTTTCACTTTTATCCATTTAAGTTTTGTTTCACTAACATTAAAGAATGACTTCTTACATAACTCTCTATAAATTCTGATGAGCCAAAACATCATGACCACCTGCTTAATAGCTTGTTAGCCCGTCTTTAGAAGAAATTTATCGCTATGTATGCAAGTCAGGGATCCGACAGGTTGTTGGTAGGCTTGTGGAGGTATATGGCGTAAGCTGTCTAGCCACAGCTCGCGAAATTCGCGGAAATAACGGGTCGCTGGTGCACGGTTCTGGCTCTGAGACACGGGCAGTAATACTGCTAAAAGGTGACATTGCTGCCAGGGAAGACATCAAGCATGGAGGGATGCAATTGGTTCGCAGCTGTCAGCGTGTCTTCGATTACTACCATAGGGCCCATGCTAGCGTAGGGAATGTCTCCCATAGCATAATACTGCTACCACCGGCCTGTCCGTGGTGCACTGGACGTTTCGAGCCGCGGTTGACGTCGATGACAGCGTTTGTGGAGACGACCATCGACCTAGTGTACCAAAAATGTGATTCACCCGCAGAGCCTACATGTTCCCATTAATCGAGGGTCGTATCCCCATGGTCCCGTGGCCACTGTAATCGTAATAGACGATGTAATTGGGTCAACATGTGACCACGTGGGGGTGGTCTGCTGAGGAGCTCCATGTTCAGCAATGCATAGTGGGCGGTGTGCTCTGAAACATTTGTGCATGCACTAGCATTGTGCTCTTTTGGCAGAGATACCATGATCACCATCTATCCTACTTTACAGAGCAAATAAGACTTCGAACCACACGTTCTGTGAAGAGTAGTAGACGTCCAACTATTTAGTGCCTAGTGGTAGTTAGACTGTCCTCTTATCTCTTTCCGTAGATGCTGACGACAGTAGCACGTGAACATTCGACCTGCTTCGCCGTTTTCGAGATACTCGTCCACACGCTCTGTGTAATAATAATCTGTCCTTTGTCAAAGTCGCATCACTCAACGGATTTCCCCATCTGCAGTCGATACCTAGGCTAGGGTGACCCCCTTCATGTCTGCTCCGTTTACATACTTTTGTTACGGTATCTCTTGTCCGCAGCGCCAGCAGACGGCATACAACATCGCGATGGGCAGTGGTCATAGTGTTTTGGCTTATCAGTGTATGTGCTATTGGGTGATGAGGGGAAATTAAGGAATCATTTACTTAATTCAACAAAATGTGCGAATTGATTGTTCATCATAGACCATCGATAAAACAAATTCCAGCTTAGCAAAGCATTTTGATACTATAGTTAAAAGATTCAGGGAAATGACTGCTTCATTACCTTCTGTGTTCCAAATAGAGAATTAAATTCAGAAAATATTCTGAACTAGGAAATAAATTCCAGGAATTAAGTTTATATTCACAAGAATTACCAAGGTAGATTCCAATTATCTTACAACACTAGATGACACCGGCGGTGGGTAACGGCATCGGAACGCCGGATACCGTTGGCACAGGGAAAAACAAGTTGCCGAAAAGGTGTTCAATTGAAGGATTTGCCCCAGGACGTTGTTCCAAGTGACCTCATTATTATAATTATTAGCATAAGAGATATTTACCATGTTAGTGAAGGAAATAAAGAGTTTAAAGCCCCATCGACATCGATGTCTATTGGGACGGAGCACAAGGTCGGACTGGACAAGGATGAAGCACGAAATCGCCAGCGACTAGAGTTGTAAAACTACCGTAGGCTACCACAGACTTACGTAAATAAGTGTAGACTACGGTAGATTTTCTGGTAGCCATTGTCAGCTACTATCGTAATCGCGTTACCTGTGTGTTAGGTATGTTGCATACCTATAGGGCGTTACCTCATTTAGATCGTTTTGTTTACGTATGTGATCAGTAGAGTCCGGATTATACGCATCATAAAAACATTAAAATACCCATGAAAAATGTTTAAAATGTATGAAAAGTGTCGAAATATGCATAATCAAGTAATAAAAAACATGGTACTTACTGCATGCATTATATCTCAAAGTCGAACTTGTGCATATCATTTACGAGGAAGAGCGCCGGCCAAGCGAAAAACCGGTACTTTTTCTGAATACTGTCTGATAGAGGTTAGGAAGGGGGCCTTTCTGGGATTACTTTCTACAAATTTGCAAAATGGGGACGCATAACGTGTTTCAAGGATTGTTCCTTCTTTGGTACTGTTGTCGGTAACAAGCGGATGCTATGCGAGTGAGTCGCAGCCATACAATAATTATTACAGGAATAACTTCGAGATATATCGTGCAGAGAGGCACGCTCAAAAGCTTCGTAATATTTTATTTAAAAAACATAAAATAATGAATTTTTTGAACTTTTAATTAACGCTATTGGACTAAAGCATCATTTACAATTGATTTTACATTTTTCCGCTATTGTAAACATAAACTGCAAAGTACTGTTCCAAATGTCCGGTAGTAAGATTCTCTCTTCGATCACTCAAAACATTTGTACTTGAATTTGGCACATACTATTTCTGGTAAAAGTTCACCCATTCCATTAATAAAACTATCAATTTGGCACAAGCGTTCAAAGCATGGGTTATTTTTTAAAATGTTTTCAAACTTTTCTTTAAGTTTTCTTGGGAATACCTCCGGAGAAAGAAAACTGGCGTTCTAAAGATCGGAGCGTGGAATGTCAGATCCCTTAATCGGACAGGTAGGATAGAAAATTTAAAAAGGGAAATGGATAGGATAAAGTTAGATATAGTGGGAATTAGCGAAGTTCTGTGGCAGGAGGAACAAGACTTTTGGTCAGGTGAATACAGGGTTATATATACAAAAACAAATAGGGGTAACGCAGGAGTAGGTTTAATAATAAATAAAAAAATAGAAATGCGGGTAAGCAACTACATACAGCATAGTGAACGCCTTATTGTTGCCAAGATAGACACGAAGCCCACACCTACTACAGTAGTACAAGTTTATAAGCCAACTAGCTCTGCAGATGAAGAAATTGAAGAAATGTATGATGAGATAAAAGAAATTTTTCAGATAGTGAAGGGAGACGAAAATTTAATGTCATAAGAGACTGGAATTCGATAGTAGGAAAAGGAAGAGAACGAAACATAATAGGTGAATATGGATTGGGGGTAAGATATGAAAGAGGAAGCCGCCTGGCAAAATTTTGAACAGAGCATAACTTAATCATAGCTAACACTTGGTTCAAGAATCATAAAAAAAAGGTTGTAAACATGGAAGAAGCCTGGAGATACTGACAGGTTTCAGATAGATTATATAATGGTAGAACAGAGATTTAGGAACCAGGTTTTAAATTTTAAGACATTTCCAGGGGCGGATGTGGACTCTGACCACAATCTGTTGGTTATGAACTGTAGATTAAAACTGAAGAAATTGCAAAAAAGTGGTAATTTAAGGAGATGGGACCTGCATAAACTGTCTAAACCAGAGGTTGTACAGAGTTTCAGGGAGAGCATAAGCGAACAATTGACAAGAATGGGGGAAAGAAATACAGTAGATGAAGAATGGGTAGCTTTGAGGGATGGAATAGTGACGGCAGCAGAGGATCAAGTAGGTAAAAAGACGAATGCTAGTTACAAAAGAAATATTGAATTTAATTGATGAAAGGAGAAAGCATAAAAATGCAGTAAATGAAGCAGGCAAAAAGGAATACAAACGTCTCAAGAATGAGATCGACAGGAAGAGCAAAATGACTAAGTAGGGATGGCTACAGGACAAATGTAAGGATGTAGAGGCTTATCTCACTAGGGTAAGATAGAGACAGGAAAATTAAAGATACCTTTGGAGAAAAGAGAACCACTTGTATGAATATCAAGAGCTCAGACGGAAACCCAGTTCTAAGCAAAGAATGGAAAGCAGAAAGGTGGAAGGAGTATATAGAGGGTCTATACAAGGGCGATGTACTTGAGGGCAATATTATGGAAAAGGGAAGAGGATGTAGATGAAGCGGAAATGGGAGATATGATTCTGCGTGAAGAGTTTGACAGAGCACTGAAAGACCTAAGTCGAAAAAAGGCCCTGGGAGTAGACAACATTCCATTAGAACTATTGACAGCCTACCATCTGGTGAGCAAAATGTATTAGACAGGCGAAATTCCCTCAGAATTCAAGAAGAATTATAATTCCAATCTCAAAGAAGGCAGGTGTTGACAGATGTGAAAAATACCGAGCTATCAGTTTAATAAGTCACGGCTGCAAATTACTAACACGAATTCTTCACAGACGAATGAAAAAAAACTGGTAGAAGCCGATCTCAGGGAAGATCAGTTTGGATTCCGCAGAAATGTTGGAACACGTGAGGCAATACTGACCCTACGGATTATCTTGGAATCCGGATTAAGAAAAGGGAAACCTACGTTTCTAGCATTTGTAGACTTAGAGAAAGCTTTTGACAATGTTGACTAGAGTGCTCTCTTTCAAATTCTAAAGGTGGCTGGGATAAAATACAGGGAGCGAAAGGCTATTTACAATTTGTACAGAAACCAGATGGCAGTTATAAGAGTCGAGGGACATGGAAGGGAAGCAGTGGTTGGGAAGGGAGTGAGACAGGGTTGTAGCCTCTCCACGATGTTATTCAATCTGTATATTGAGCAAGCAGTAAAGGAAATAAAAGAAAAATTAGAAGTAGGTATTAAAATCCATGGAAAAGAAATGAAAACTTGGAGGTTCGCCGATGACATTGTAATTCTGTCAGAGACAGCAAAGGACTTGGAAGAGCAGTTGAACGGAATGGATAGTCTCTTGAAAGGAGGATGTAAGATGAACATCAACAAAAGCAGAGCGAGGATAATGGAATGAAGTCGAGTTAACTCGGGTGATGCTGAGGGAATTAGATTAGGAAATGAGACACTTAAAGTAATAAAGGAGTTTTAAAAATAAATTAGTTTTGCTATTTGTGGAGCAAAATAACTGATGATGGTCGAAGTAGAGAGGATATAAAATGTATAAAATGGCAATGGCAAGGAAAGCGTTTCTTAAGAAGGGAAATTTGTTAACATCGAGTATAGATTTAAATGTCAGGAAGTCGTTTCTGAAAGTATTTGTATGGAGTGTAGCCATGTATGCAAGTGAAACATGGACGATAAATAGTTTGGACAGGAAGAGAATAGAAGCTTTCCAAATGTGCTGCTACAGAAGAATGATGAAGATTAGGTGGGTAGATCACATAACTAATGAGGAGGTATTGAACAGAATTGGGGAGAAGAGGAGTTTGCGGCACAACTTGACAAAAAGAAGGGACCGGTTGGTAGGACATGTTCTGAGGCATCAAGGGATCACAAATTTAGCATTGGAGGGCAGCGTGTAGGGTAAAAATCGTAGAGGGAGGGCAAGAGATGAATACACTAAGCAGATTCAGGAGAGTTGTAGGCTGCAGTACGTATTGGGAGATGAAGCAGCTTACACAGGATAGAGTAGCATGGAGAGCTGCATTAAATCAGTCTCAGGACTGAAGACCACAACAACAACAACAACAACCTCCGGAAATGGGGAGTTCACTAAAATAATTTTATTGCTTAACTGAATAGACTCATTCAACGCCAAACCTCAACTTTCAAGCTTTTTAATACTTGCAGGTATATGGGAAGAATGAGTGCTAATCACAGCATTGTCTGTTTTAATACCGGAAACATGAAAAGCTTCCTTGCACTGGCAAACTGCCAAAGCCTCTGCACTATAGAAGTCGTTTACTACCCCTCTAATGGCCTCGAAATGTTCATTGTAAAACAACACAGCTTCGACCCACGAACCCCAAGTTACTACTGCTTCGGGAAGTAAGGTAGTTTTTATTTGTAGGTCTTGATACGAGCAGGAGCCTTCAGAAACACTTTATTTGTGGGTGAAATCAGTTTATTTACATTCACAAACGTGGAACGTACATCTTCAGCAAGGCGATGTACTCCATGAGCGAAGCACGTCACATGAATGAAATTGGGATAAAATACTCGGAGGGCTTTTCTTGCTTTGATCATGCAGGGAGCAGCATCTGAAATAAACAAAAACGCTCTTTCAACTGCAAAAGATTCTGGAAATATTTTTCTAATACCCTCATTCACAAATCTGGCGACTGTAGAATGATTTACTTTGCCAACTTCTTTGCAGGCCGCTAAATAGGCAGAAGAAGGCTCTTCTTTTGAAGCACCAACAATTAAATTTGCAATGTAACGGCCACAAGCGTCTGCAGTTTCGTCAACTGAAATCCAGATAATGCTCTCCTTGAGTTCATTGAGTATTTCTTCCAGTATATTTACGTAAATTGTCGGTATGTAATGTTTACGCAATGTTGATTGGCTCTGAGCACTATGGGACTTAACATCTATGGTTATCAGTCCCCTAGAACTTAAAACTACTTAAACGTAACTAACCTAAGGACACCACATAACACCCAGTCATCACGAGGCAGAGAAAATCCCTGACCCCGCCGGGAATAGAACCCGGGACGCAATGTTGATCCATCTGGTACATTTTGATTTAAGCAATATCTGTGCAGGCAGCCTTTGAGGATAGGGTTTGTAAGTTTGTGAAGAGGAATATTGCTTGCAGTGAATGGTTCACATAAATCCATGTTACCCCGACTTTTTTGGTTACCTTCGGACAAATCCCTGCTACCGAAACTTGCCGTTGTCAGAAGTTGTTGTCGAGGTCCTTTCTTCTGCATTCCTGCGATATAAAGACTTGCCTCTATTTGCTCTATTTGAAACTGTTTTTGCACGAAAGGTCTTTCTCGCAAACTCTCTAATATAAAACAATTCCGTCATATGTAAATGTTCCAGGATGGTCAGCCATTCACGAAACGACGTTTCTTTTTTCGGGCGGCATGGCGCACACCAAGTTACACACTACATCTCGTAAACACGTTCAACTGTGTACAAGTAAATAGAAAGCTAAACCGAAACAATGGACGTGCGACTAAAAGCTTGCGTAGTTTAATTTAACTGTTGCCGACGCGTACGATACGACAGTGGAGGGGATTAACCAGGAGCGCGGGCGCACGAGCATTGACTCTGTCTGCTTGTTCCTGTTCCTCTTCTGTAATGATTTCGCTACCCGGTGACCTCTCGGTTAGCGATTGCACGCAGTTCTAGGTCGCGCTCAATCTGTGAGACATCAAAACTAGATCGAGCTAGGGACCGTCCGTCTAAATTTTTAAAATATTGTAAACAAAGAGTGAAAATATGCATCGTCACTAGCTTTTAGTTGAATTATGCAATAACCGGGGAAAAGGAGCCAAATATGCATATGCATGTACAACATGCAAATGCGTACAGTCCGGTCTCTAGTTATCAGTGTCTTACTAGGTTCCCCTAGAAACGGGAAGTAGTGAACAGTATGGAAACTGAATAACGATATACAAAAGTCCGCATATACTATGGAAAATTGGTGATCAACGTAGTTATCTACCTGTTTGTCACTTAAAAATTTACATTATTTATGGCAAAATTGAAACTGTGAATTTTAATTCAGTTTTTATTCGAAAACTGTTGATTTTTAACGTGAAACAGAGGGATGTAGTAGTAAAAAAATGCCGGTTATCATAAAAGCCTTACAAAACGCAGTTTCCTAAAAAAAAGATAATATTAAAAAAACTCAAAGCAAAAACATATCAAACATCGCTTCAGTACTTCGTCGTGATTATATGAAACATGTCTGTGTTAGTTATAAAATAACAAGAATAATTATATAGATTTTTTAAATGTTTGGTTACATAATAGACCAGACGTTACACGATCAGCTAATTTTTATTTCTTACAAAATACAATTTATATTTTGTAAGGATATAAAATCATATTGGACTAACAGTGAAGGATGTGTGGTTCTAATTACTCCTAATGTAAAAAGTCGCAACACCAAGAAGGTGTTATGCAACAAAAACGAAAGTTGGTGGCGTGTTTCTACATCTGAAAGATTATGATTATTCAGGTTTTGTGCCAGTCGCATAAGAGTGCGCTAGTAGCCCCACTATAATAATTGAAATCAGGTTTGCTTTAAGTACACACACTTATGGTCGTGAGCGTTAATTTCCGTTGAAACTGAAAGTGGTACGTTGATGTCAGTCAGGAATGCCTTTAAGATGACATGACACCATTAGCAACACCACACCGAGTTTGAACGAGATTGTGGAATAGGGTTACGAGAAGCTCGATGTTCCTTCTGCGACATTACAGAAAACCGGGCTCCGGACGACCACGTCGCGCTATCGACAGAGAAGACTGCCTTGTTCGGCTTATGACTGTGGCGCATCGTACTGCATCTGCAATAGCAGTTGAGCTGTAGTTGGCACTACAGTGACTCAAAGATCTTTTACAAATCGGTTACTGCAATGACAGCACCGAGCCAGACGCCCGCGTGTGTTCCATTGATCCCAAACCACCGCCATTTGCGACTTCAGCGATGTTGAATCGGTGCTGATGAGACGCCTCAAACGTTCCCCGAGGATTGTTTATAGCCCACATATGACTATTATGCGGACTGATGATGCCAGTTCCGGCAAAAGTTGCTTCGTCGGTAAAGAGGAGTGATGACAGAAGTCCCATGTTTGTTACCGCCGCGTGCGTGGTCCTTGCACTCGTTGCAGGTGATAGGAATAGTAGTGGTTTGATGCAGGATACACATAATCGTACTTTGGTTTACAGCTAGAACCCGATTCTTCAAATCTGATGTACACACAGTCCGCAGCCACCCTACACGGTCGTCTGTCTGAAAGGAGCCATGATCACACAAACTCACAAAAGTGCTTGAAATATTGTGTGATATGGTTCCTGTCCGTGAGTGTACTTGTTTCGGTATAGTCGTGTTAAAAACGGCTCTGAGCACTATAGGACTTAACATCTGAGGTCATCAGTCTCCTAGACTTAGAACTACGTAAACCTAACTAACCTAAGGACATCACACACACCCATGCCCGAGGCAGGATTCGAACCTGCGACCGTAGCAGCAGCGCGGCTCCGGACTGAAGCGCCTAGAACCGCACGACCACAACGGCCGGCTGTATAGTCGTCCTGCCACTCAACCGTTTCCATTTGCTTGGCCGTACACAAACACCATCTCGGCTTGTTCCCGACACGAATACCTGACCATTCTGCCGCTTGCAGTGCGTTGCTCCAGTCCTACAGCCTGAAATACACAAGGAACACACGAGATGTTGGCAGAAGAATTTTCATTCGACAGCTTCATCTACCGTGACAACGATGCATTTTCGGAGATCTGTTCATAGGACATTTTTTCCTCCATTTCCAGTCAGGAATCCGTCCCCTGCAGTTTGTCGATTGCATTAATGTTCACCATATAACAGGGAAAGCACTCTGTCTTCAGGCCACAAGTGGCTCATCGGGACCATCCGACCGCCGTGTCATCCTCAGCTGAGGATGCTGATAGCAGTGGTGTGTGGTCAGCACAGCGCTGTCCCGTTCGTTACGATAGTTTTCTGTGACCGGAACCGCTCCTATTCACGAGGCTGAGTACACCCCGAAAAACGGCAACAGCGCATGGCGTCCTGGATGGTCACCCATCCAAATTCCGGCCACACCCGACAGCGCTTAATTTCGGTGATCTGACGGGAACCGGTGTATCCACTGCAGCAAGGCCGTTGCGTAACAGAGAAACGTTGTTAGTAAAATCTCGAAAAATTCTCAACCGATTTTCTTATTATTGCAGAATCCATTGTTTCCGTGTTCCATGCGCTAATGAAACGGGAAGGAATCTTTGTAGGTTGCAGAATGGAAGGTACACACTTCCACGTAGTTAACAGTGAATTGCAAAGTATAATTGAATAGACTACTAAGTAACACGCCGTTCTGTTCTGTTCGTCAACGTGGAAGTAATGATTCCTTTGCATCATGGAGCTAGAGATGTAAAACAGTGATTACGACTCTGGCTTCGTATTCGGGAGGAATGAGATTCAAATTTCTGTTCAGAAATCTTAATTGAAATTTTTGTAAAATGTCTAATCACATCTGACAGTTCTGATATAATTTCCTTAATAAGATCACTGTTAGAGTTCTCTCTATTAAAACTATGTTTCGTTAGTTTTGGCACAGTACATAAATGATGTAGTAAATAAATGTAGATGACCGGTAGTATTGGTAGCATTGGTAAGGGAAGGAACATGAATGTGTGAGAGAAAAACTGGGAACCGACGACTCCTCTTTGTTTTCGTTTGTTTGTTTGCTTTGACACTTAATTAGAATCGCACATTGTTCAACAATTGTTACTATGTATTTTACATCTTTGCAAAATATAGATTGCACTAATAAGTAATGAAAAGTAGCTGATCGCTTAACTACTGCGCTTTTGTGTAACCAAAGCAGTAACTTTTGATGTAAGTACAGTTTTCGTGCACAAACTTAGAAAAGAATATAATTATGGTTGTTATTTTGCACTCGATAGTGCGTTGTTCATCATGATCTAAAGCAAGTGTTTCCTGTTATGTCTGATATTCGCGAAAGTTGTTTATGAATAACACAAACATGTTTCATACAATTTCGACGAAGCATTAAAGCGGTGTTTGTTATATTCTTGTTTTGCGTTGTTAATTTTACTTTCTTTTGAGAAAATTACGTTTTTTAGCGCTATGCATGTGATAGATCTGTACTGTTTTTTTATTTTTGCTACAACATCCCTCTCTTTCACATTACATATCAACACTTTTAGACTAAAACCTGATGTAAACATTGCTAATTTCAGTTTTTCAGTAAATATTGTTATTTTTAGGTAACAGACAGAAAGATAACTATGCAGAACAGAAATTTCCTGTAGGTTATGTGGCCATTTATACCAGGTGCCCAAAAAGACAGTATAAATTTGAAAACTGAATAAGTCACGGAATAATGTAGATAGAGAGGTAGAAATTGACACAGATGCTTAGAATGACATGGGGTTTTATTAGAACCGAAAAAAATACAAAAGTTCAAAAAATGTCCGACAGATAGCGCTTCATCTGATCAGAATAGCAATAATTAGCATAACAAAGCAAGACAAAGCAAAGATGATGTTCTTTACAGGAAATGCTCAATATGTCCATCACCATTCCTCAACAATAGCTGTAGTCGAGGAATAATGTTGTTAACAGCACTGTAAAGCATGTTCGGAGTTATGGTGAGGCATTGGCGTCGGATGTTGTCTTTCAGCATCCCTAGAGATATCGGTCGATCACGATACACTTGCGACTTCAGGTAACCCCAAAGACAATAATCGCACGGACTGAGGTCTGGGGACCTGGGAGGCCAAGCATAACGAAAGTGGCGGCTGAGCACACGACGCGCGCAAGAGATCTATCACGCGCCTAGCAATATGGGGTGGCGGCTGAGCACACGATCATCACCAAACGACGCGCGCAAGAGATCTATCACGCGCCTAGCAATATGGGGTGGTCCTAATAAAACCCCATGTCATTCCAAGCATGTGCGTCAATTTTTACCTCTCTATCTACATTATTACGTGGTTTATTAACTTTTCAAATTTATACTGACTTTTTGATCTCCCGGTATATCCTCATCCAGTTTCCAGACAGTTCACTAGTTCCGGTTTCTGATGGTATCTGGTAAGACCCTGATCGCATACGCAAACAAAGCGATCGAAATGACGTAATGCCCTATAAGCATGCGACACAGCAGACGTATAGGTAACACTGTTACGATCGTAACTGACCAAAGCCACTAGGAAATTTACCGTAGTTTAAACCTACTTGCCGGATGCTGTGGACGAGCGGTTCTAGGCGCTTCAGTCCGGAACCGTGCTGCTGCTACGGTCGCAGGTTCGAATTCTGCCTCAGGGATGGCTGTGTGTGATGTCCTTAGGTTATTTAGGTTTAAGCAGTTCCAAGTCTAGGGGACTGATGACCTCAGATGTTAAGTCCCATAGTGCTTAGAGCCATTTGAATCTTACTTATGAAAGTCTACAGTAGCCTTCGGTAGTTTTACAACTCTAGTCGCTGCAGATTTCGGGCCTCATCATTGTCGAGTCCGACTTTGTGCTCCGTCCCAAAGGACACTGTTGTCGGTGGGGCTTTAAACTCCTCCTCTCCTTTTCCTGCAGGGTAGCTATCTCTCACGCTAATAATTATAATAACGATATCACTTGGAACAACGTCCTCGGGAAAAGTCTTTCAATTGGACGCGAAGTCGGTAACTTGTTTTCCCCTGCGTCAGCGGCGCAAGGTGTTTCGATGCAGTCACCCATCCAAGTTATGACCGGGTCCGGCATTGCTTAGCATCGGTGAACGGGCAAGAACCGAAGTGGTCTAACGTGGTAAGACCGTTGGCATCTATCTTACTAATCCTTGTGAAGCGATTTAGAAAAGATTGCTGTATGGTGTGTCAGGTGGCAGTTGACGCTAAATAACGAAAAGTGTGAGATGATCCACATGAGTTCCAAAAGAAATCCGTTGGAATTCGATTACTCGATAAATAGTACAATTCTCAAGGCTGTCAATTCAACTAAGTACCTGGGTGTTAAAATTACGAACAACTTCAGTTCGAAGGACCACATAGATAATATTGTCGGGAAGGCGAGCCAAAGGTTGCGTTTCATTGGCAGGACACTTAGAAGATGCAACAAGTCCACTAAAGAGACAGCTTACACTACACTCTTTCGTCCTCTGTTAGAATATTCCTGCGCGGTGTGGGATCCTTACCAGGTGGGATTGACGGAGGACATCGAAAGGGTGCAAAAAAGGGCAGCTCGTTTTGTATTATCGCGTTATAGGGGAGAGAGTGTGGCAGATATGATACACGAGTTGGGATGGAAGTCATTACAGCATAGACGTTTTTCGTCGCGGCGAGACCTTTTTACGAAATTTCAGTCACCAACTTTCTCTTCCGAATGCGAAAATATTTTGTTGAGCCCAACCTACATAGGTAGGAATGATCATCAAAATAAAATAAGAGAAATCAGAGCTCGAACAGAAAGGTTTAGGTGTTCGTTTTTCCCGCTCGCTGTTCGGGAGTGGAATAGTAGAGAGATAGTATGATTGTGGTTCGATGAACCCTCTGCCAAGCACTTAAATGTGAATTGCAGAGTAGTCATGTAGATGTAGAATGTAAGCTTTATTGCTTGAATTTATTCCCCAACTGTAATATTTTCTGAATTTAATCCTCTAGTTGGAAGATACGCAGCAATGAAGCAGTTGCTCCCGGAATCTTTTAACTACAGTTCAAAATAGTTCAAATGGCTCTGAGCACTATGCGACTTAACTTCTGAGGTCATCAGTCGCCTAGAACTTAGAACTAATTCAACCTAACTAACCTAAGGACATCACACACATCCATGCCCGAGGCAGGATTCGAACCTGCGACCGTAGCGGTCGCTCGGTTCCAGACTGTAGTGCCTAGAACCGCACGGTCACTCCGGCCGGCTGAACTACAGTATCAAACCATTTTGATAAGATGTAATTCGATTTATCTGTTGTCTAGGTTGGACCATCTTTAACCAAATTTTTGGAATTAAATAAAGGATTCTTTAATTTCTTCTCACCATCTAACTGCACGTATATAGAGAGTAACGTACGAAGGATTTTTATTTAAGGTGACTGAGTCAAAATTGAGATGGGTGAGAGTTAAAGAAAACCACTGTGCGGATTGAAGTGGTGAGTTTTCTGTTAGATGCAATTACCTCTAATACTTAAACTAAAGCCAGTATTAAGGCAACGGTCATTTTTTACTTCGCGTTGTGTTACCTGTTCGTTAAGTAACAGCCTGCTAATTAAAAAGACTAATGTTCGATCCTCGGTTAGTTTTACGACTTTTCTGGCTCTTAACGTTACTTTCACTTTACGAAATGCTATGTGAAGATCAATAACGTCGTTAAGCTGAAGGTCCCTTCACAATTTATAATCGTTGTAATGTTTGCGGAAAACAAGAGCATTCCATGATATACGAAAGCATGCTTAGATACGTAATCACTGTGCTATTTGACCTCATGATGGTTCCGATTTGTAACTTCCCTGACTGCAGCACTAAAATTGTAGACACGAGGGCGGATATCTTAAAAAAATCTGAATTATCCTTGATCTGTGACACGTCCTTAACACAAGCAAAAGTTTTAAGTATCGGAAGTGTGACGAATTTTCTGTTCCGTAACTAAACGCCTGAGCGTGCTGAGAAAGACCACGTAAACGTTTCCAGCATTAAATGTTGAGCTCGTTTCATTTTTATCTGAAAACTGCTAGTAATAGTAAACCGAGAAACGAACCTGCCTCACTTCACGACGAGTAAGTGCAGTGACGAAGGAATTGTGTATGGCATGGTATACCCCATGGTTCAAACCAAATGACAGTCATCGCTACACGATGGCCAAATGTTTGGGAATAATTTTCCTCATGATGACACTTAAATATTGTAGACTGTAACGGTGTCTGTCGTCAGAGATTACGGCTGCTATTTTGTAAACAGTTCCCTTTAAATCATATCCTGTTCTGTTCCTGAGAATGGAAAGGTACTTGCATTGTTTTTATACTGTTAGAAGTATTTCCAGTGAACTTCCTTTCAGAGCGATGAGTTTTAGGCTCAGACACGTGAATATGAAGTACAACCACACCAAGGAACGCATCTTTAATCTACATAGAGAACAGAAAGGTCCCTAAAAAGTTAATATTACGCTCTGCTGAGGATACCACAGTGTGCTCGATATGAGGCCATCTTCCAGATTTATCCAACATATATATAGCATGCCATTTATAGGCACTTTTGATTGGCCTAAATGACATTTTCTCTTTCTCTCCCTCCCTCCTCTCTGTCTCATCGCTTCTAATCGCGATGTGTACTCCATGTTTACTCCAAGTATTCAGACATTACTTGGCTGATTTTCGATGATAACCCCTCGAGTACACATTATATACAAAATTAAAATATGAAAAGATGAAATACAAGTTATACAGGTCGCAGAGCGATAGTGCAACTGTATGTACGTCATTACACAGGTAATGCTAGGAACAGAGTATTTACTATCGCTGGAGGTGAGTACAGCATATCGATTCGTACCTTACTAAGCACCACATATACATCTACATGACTATTCTGCAATTCACACTTAAGTGCTTGGCAGAAGTTTTATCGGACCACGTTCGCTGTATTTCTCTATTGTTCTACTCTGGACCAGCTCCTGGGACAAATGAAAACATGTAAATCTTTCCGCGAGAGTTCTGATTTTTCATATTTTATTACAATGATCATTACTACCTATTTAGGTGGGTATCGATAAAATATTTTCGCATTCGGAAGATAACGTTGGAGATTGAATTTCGTGATAAGATCCCGCCACTACGAAAAACATTTTTGTTTTAATGATTGCCACTCCAGCTCGCGTATCATATCCATGACACCCTCTCACCTGTTTTGTGATAATAGAAAAAGAGTTGCCCTTCTTTGATTTTTTTTTCGATGTCCTTTGTCAATCCTACCTGCTAAGGATTCCATACCGCACATTGACACTAGCAGAGGGCTGACGAGCGAAGTGTAGACAGTTTCTTCAGTAGACCTGTTGCATCTTCTAAATGTTCTGTCAATAGAACGCACTCTTTGGTTCTCCTTTCCTTTCAACACTATCCATCCAGGCGATCGTTTCAGTTGAAGTTGTTCGTCATTGTAATTTCTTGGTATTTGCTTGAATTGACAACCTTTAGATTTGTATGATTTATCGTGTAACCGAAATTTAACGGTTTGCTTGTAGTACTCATGTGCATTACATCACGTTTTTCATTATTTATGGTCAGTTACCATTTTCGCTCCATACAGATATCTTACCTAACTCATTTTGCAATTGGTTTTTATTTTCTGATGACTTCTATAGGCGATAAATGACACTATCATTTTGCAGACAATTTAAGATGGCTGCTCAGATTATCTCCTAAATCATTTATACAGATTGGAAACATTGGAGGGTGTGTAATACTTCTTTGAGGAACACCAAATATCACTTACGTTTTACTCGGTGACTTTCCATCAATTACAACGATCTGTGACCTTCCTTATAGGAAATGGCGAATTCAGTAACACAATTCAGACGATTCTCCACACACCTGCAATTTGATTAGAAGCCACTTGTGAGGGAAGGTATCGAAAACCTTTTGGAAAGTTAGACATTTCAATTAATTGAACAAAATTTAAAGATCCAATAATAATTAATTACAATAATGAAGGCCGGAATCTTTAATACAAGTGTGAATTGTTTTTGGAGCACTAAAGACACATAATAGATGATTGTGTGTCAAAGATAGAGGAATGGGCTATAAACTGAGATCAAAAGAAAGTAAGCTGAATCTTATACTGTGAGAGAGGAGACAAGGAGATCAGTTCTAGAAACAGAAATGTGAATGAGCTTGACAGGTAAATCCATGAAGATTTGCTCTTGAACTCAATGTTCTTTCAGTTTTCGTCTATACAGCTGAGAAATCATTTGTTCTTTTGAAGCTTTGGACGGAGTTTTAAAAATCAGCAACATACGGGAACAGATGTCACATCACATTGAAAGCTCTCAGTTGCTCACAAGCAATCTTAGCTTGTAGTTATTTAAATACATTTCTTTGGCGATGTTTGTACGCTCGTTATTATTTTAGCGCTGTGGGACATATCATTATTCACAATCTCATTGGTTTTTTAATTTCATCTTCTACCCACTTCAAGACTTTTTAAATGGAGTAGAAGTTGCTAATAATGTGACATTATCAGACTGTAGATAGCATGCATATGTCTGACAATCTCTGGATTTCTTTCTTTCATCTCACATTTACGTTCACAATTTTCAATTTGAGACTGTGAAAGTGGATTATTCTTACAGCGTTAGGATTACTAGCTCCATTTTATCAAAAGCAGGACGGTGCTTCACAAAAAGCCTGACTTTTTTAAAAGAGTCTGACACTTTATTTTAGAATCATTAAATCGTTTATATTTAACATAGTTGGGTAACAAACATGCACTGATCTCATAATGAACAGAAAATAATAAATTGAAAATCTGCTATAGTATTAAACGATGGTATTTAATTATCGTAAATACATCTTGAAGAAATTATCAGTGTTCCTCAGTAGTGTAGGCTTTGAAAGTGTATTTTACAAGAGAATATACTACTGAGGGAAAGGTCAATTATTATCTTGAAGAATATAGCTATAAAATTCCTCTCAACGCATTTCCGTGAAATTATGTTTGTCCAGTAAAATGACTATTTCTGAATGTATCAACAAACGGTTCCTTTCTTTTGTCCACTGAGCACCTATGAAAAAAAAGAAATACGTCCAATCGATGCTTGCTACTAGGAAACGCAATGAAAAAGTGGCCAATTTTCAAAATTTCAGAAAATGGTTCGACTTTTTGACACTTTTTAAACAAGTGACACCCTTGTTGGTTTAGTTTAGAGTTTTCGTTCAGTGTTATAGTTTTGATGTTGCAGAATTGAACAAACCATTTCGAACATCTATTTTCATACCTTTGGTTTGCAAGTGCTGAAAACATGGAAGATTGTCCTCAAAGCAAAGATCCTTTAAGTCTTTCAGTTTGAGCCATTTCAAGAACTTGAATATTTTCATGGCTGCATCCACTTTTCTAGGTATTCAATGCAAGTTTCATAGACACTAGATATACTTTCCACGTATATCTGGCACTCTTTTTCCAAGCGAGCTTCTGAAAAGGATTCAAAGCTAGTCTGACTGAGAGGGATGAGCTTATTCTCAAACCTGTTTTTCAGGGAACTTAATCGTTTCTAATAAGTCATGTACTTCTGTAATAGAACTGCTTTCATTGTCAACAGACATAATTTTGCAGTGAAAAATGTGCATGGTCACGGAGAAAAGCAGCAGAGAATTTAGTATACGCAAGGTATCCAACTCCTATTATGCTATCTTTTATCTGTCGTTAGAGAGCAGAATACACATTTTTTGCTCCTCTGAGTGCAAGACCATCGAAGTTAACATTTGCACTGCCACTAACAAAAGCGAGGCATTGAGAAGTAGTAAGGGTGTTCTTTCTCGAAGTGTTGATAATACAGTTGGCAATATTTTCTGAAGTATCGTTTGTACAACTTTGTAAACCAACGACCTTTGTTTGAATGCCACCGTTTTCATTACCAAATTATTAATTTACAGCAGGGAAAATTTTCAGTACACCATGATTACTTGCATCTCTCCCCAGGCCGAAATATGGAACTTTGTTATTCAAAGTTTTGAGATAAATATCTGCAATGTGAGGTGAAATGGCATAATTTATTGTGGCTTCTGTTTTAGTTTTCCCACAAGATAAATTTTGTGCTACCTCGGATTCTGAAACGAGTTCTGTATTTCATTTGCTTGTATAATCCATCGATTTGCACGAATTATGGTGGGAAACCGTGTGGCATGCTAGTGTGGCTTCAACGTTTCTAACTACAGATGGAGGTTTTTTATTCACAAAATCTAGGATTAAGCAAGATGTGAAGCTGGTTTGGACTATCCTTTTATATTTTTCTGAGCAAAGATGTCTTTCGAAGT
This sequence comes from Schistocerca gregaria, assembly GCF_023897955.1. NCBI lineage: Eukaryota > Metazoa > Arthropoda > Insecta > Orthoptera > Acrididae > Schistocerca > Schistocerca gregaria. The sequence goes on along the minus strand of NC_064931.1, from coordinate 484,381,736 downwards.
CCATAACAGCCTTATTTCCCATAAGACATCCGCAACTCAGAGGCATGATAATTTAGAGAGATCAATAATTTCGCACACCTGTTAGATGGAATACCCGACACCGGTCGTGGTTTGAATAAATATTAATATAACTGAAGCATATTTTTCCAAATTAATTATGTTATTTCCCATATTAACGTAACAATCACACACTGCACATTTAGCTTCACTTTCGTTTCATCTCAAATACAAAACGTCAGTATTTTGCTTTTATTTTGTCTGAGAACTTGCATTGCCTTTTTCTGCTATCGGTACTTCAATTATACGTTAACTACCCAGCTGTTGTTTCACAGCGTGGAAATATCAAGGCAGTGCTAAACAAACTACAATATCGCGAATCGAGATATACGTCGACAACAAAAATATCGAGAGTGCTAGACAAACTACAATACCACGAATCGAGGTATCGTATACGTCGACTACGAATGCAACTTTTCTCTGCAAATCACGTCATTAGTAGCGGACATCGCGAAAAAATAAACAGCCAAATGTGCGCAGCTTGTAATTCAATCCAGTGACACTACACTGAAGTTCGTCAGACGATGAAAAAAGCCGGAGTTTTTATAAGGAACAAAAATTTTGGCCAGGCATTATGAAAAGCACCGAAAAACCGCACATGTCCGCAAAGTTGGTAACCCCATGTGGAGTATATAAGGAGCACTAGACAGGCGCGAGTCTATGCTGTGCGAAGCTAGACAGGGCGCAGTCTGGCGGCGCGCTGGCAGACGTTATCGCAGTGTACGCTGTGCCCAGCGTCCTTAAATCTGAGGCCGGCTGTGGTTCCCGCGCCACTTTTACTGCACATCCTCTGTTTCAACATTTTATCGCCCTTCCCACATGGGGAAAGGAAGCGGCAATGGCAGGATCACATGACCGGAAATCTGGCATCATTGCATGAGAAGCATGGTGGGGAGCGCGCGCTGCCGCGCCACGCCGCTGGCGCCAGCTGGCGTGCGTTTCGTGCAGCACGTCTGGTCACTGGCCTACGGGGAGGGGTAAGGCGCGTTTCTCCTTCACCCTTTGCTCAGTGACGATACCGAGGAACAATGCCGTGTATTAATCCATTATTCGTTTAAACTGATAACGATATAAATTGTAAAGTTTATAACCTGAAACAGTACCCAGCCACAAGTATGGCTTTAAAGACGTTTATTTACGTCAAACCGTTACCAGTTTCGGATTTCGTACTTACCCATCTTATCTTACAGTCTTTCTCACTTTCCTGCTGGGAACAGGTTTTGTAATCGTGACTGGTTTTGTGCAGTGGTGTATATTTCTGTGCAACGTAATCGTCGTGTATTTCTGTTACACATTTTAAAAATTCCACGTTTTGGCACGTGCGTTGTGTGAGTGCAATTAAATTCTCGAAAAACCGGTTGAATAGTACCATTCTACTCTGTTTTACAGCACACACGCTCGACAATGGCAAAACGTGTCCAAGCTTCATATAAGTAATAAAAACATAATATTTTAAAATATATGACAGAAATAAAGGAGTGCATCACACAGAATTTACATTACGGCATAAAACCTATAACAACTGCAAAACAAGTGCCCTACAGAGAAGCAAGGAAGTCTGTAAGAGCCATTTGAAGATGGATTTGTAAGAAATCCGGGACCGGTATGATCAAAAAAACGAAAACAAAAGAAAACACCCATCAAAACATGGAAAGCAAAGAACTTGCAACAGAAGAGACTTTTTTCACAGCATCAAAGGTGAAGTAGTTCTCATAACTCTTAAGGGATGCATTTTAGAGTCCATGTTTACAAGACTTTTTGCTTCGAATGATCGTTCCTGTTATATTCCTGAATACTGACCACTCTTCCTGAGCCACCCTGTATATGCTTCCACAGAAGCCTGATTTCTCTTATCCTGATCCTGTCTTCACGGGAATTATGCGAGATGTAACTTAACGTCAGTGGCAGTAGGATCGTTCTGCAGTCTGTCGCAAACGCCGTTCTTATAAACTTACTCAATAGCACTTTACGAAAAGCATGTCTTGTTCCCTCCTGCGATTCCCATTTGGTATCACGAAGTATTTCCATAATACTCGGGTGCTGGTCGAGTCTACCGGTAAAAAAATTTTGCAGCACGGTTCTGAGTTGTTTCGATGTCTTACTTTAATCCGACTTGTAGGTATCTCAAACATTTGAGCATTACTCAAGAACGAGTTGCGAAAGTGTTCCGTATGCAATCTAGATGAACTACAATTTCCTAGAATTCTCTCAAGAAACCGAAGTCGACCATTTGCCTTCCCTACAACCTGTCACTTTGCAACGTTACTCCTAGACGTTCAATCGACGTAACTGTGTCAAGTAGCACACTGCTGATGTCATTTTCGAACATTACAGGATTATTCTTCCTACTCATCTGGATGAACTTATATTTTTGCACGTTTAGAGAAGGCTGGCATTCGTCATACCAAAACTAAATTCTGTTCAGTTTATCCTGTGGCCTCCCACAGTCATTCAACGACTAACGACGACACTTTCCCTTAGACTACACCGTCATCAGCAAAAAGTCCCAGTATGCTGCTCACCATGTACGGCAGAACCTTTATGTGTATAGGGAACAAGAGCGGACGCATTACACTTCCGCGGGGCACTCCCGCTGATACCTTTGTCTCCGATAAACACTTGCCATCCAGAACAACGTACTGGGTTTTATTACTTAAGAAGTCTTCGAGCCACTCACATACCTGAGTACCTATTCCGCATGCCGGCTGGAGTAGCCGTGAGGTTCTAGGCGCTACAGTCTGCAGCCGAGCGACCGCTACGGTCGCAGGTTCGAATCCTGCCTCGGGCATGGATGTGTGTGATGTCCTTAGGTTAGTTAGTTCTAAGTTCTAGGTGATTGATGACCTTAGAAGTTAAGTCGCATAGTGCTCAGAGCCATCTGAATCATTTGAACCTATCCCGTATGCTCGGACCTTCGTTAATAATCTGCTATCGCGCTCGATGTCAAACGCTTTCGGAAATCATAGGTATTCGTTAACCTTCCAACACCGATTGTACAGAAATGCAAAATTTTGCAAACAAATTACCTTGATAGATGGCAAAGCCCCAGCATTTTACATCTATACCGACATGCGCGTATATTATGGGTGCAAGGTATTTCGTATTTCCCTCAAAGCATAAAATCGGCTCAAGCGCTCAAGATGATTGTCTGCATACCTTACAAAAAATGGCTCTAAACACTATGGGACTCAGAATCTGAGGTCATCAGTCCCCTAGACTTAGAACTAATTAAACCTAACTAACCTAAGGACATCACACACATCCATTCCCGTGGCAGGATTCGAACCAGCGACCGTAGCAGCAGCGCGGTTCCGGACTGAAGCGCCTATAACCGCTCGACCATAAGGCCGGCATATCTTACAGAGCTGTCTCAGCAGTTGCAGTTTTTTCCGACGAACTGCGTATCGAGGATCAGAGCAACAGAAAGAGGAATATCGCACGATAAAATATTTAACTACATTACCAGACTTTAGGATTATTCATGTAACACAGGGCGTTAGGAAAGCGATAGCTAAACAATATAGTCATTCACGAGGGTAAGAGAGTACTAAACTACTACAGTGACACTTCGTGGCTGACTGATTAAAGATAAACCTGACTGAAAAGAGATGCTCTATGTACGAGGTCTGTTCAAAAAATTCCGGAACGTTCGTATTTTCGCGCCAATGGTGCGTTGCAGCGAAATGCGGTTATCATTCCTTCACACGTCTGTGTTTAATGTGTAGCTGCCGGAAATGTTATTGTTGTGTGTCTGTTAGTTATTGTTCAGTGCTGTACTGAGTAGAATGTTGTGTAGCACAGTGCCCGAATTTTGAGATGGTAGGGTCAGAGGAGTAGCGTGCCTGCATTAAATGTTCCGTTAAACTCAATAAAACCTTCGCAGACACACACCAAATGATACAGAAAGACCACGCTGATGAGTTCTTAAGACGTACTCTGTGCTACGAGTGGTTCACAAGGTTTAAAAATAGCCGGACGGAAGTTAAAGATGACCCTCGTTCATGACGTCCTTCGACGCCTACCGACGACGCTAATGTCAGGAACGTCAACGAAATTGTGCTTGCCAATCGAATAATGTAACATTTCGAATGGATCATGTAATGAAGACCTGACAGAGCATCTTGGAACGCATCGTGTCGCCACCATGTTCGTCCCACGACTCATGAGTCAAGACCAGGAAGACCTTCGTCTCGCAATGTGTGATGAGCTTTTGGATCGCTCAGATGAGAACGAGATATTCCATAAGAGAATCATAACTGGTGATGTGACGTAGGTCTACGATTATGATGATGAGACCAAGGTTCAGTCTTCTCAATGGGTCGGGAGAGGTTCTCCATGACCGGAAAAAGCTCATCAGGTCAGGTAAAACGTCAGAGCCACGCTGATAGTTTTCTTTGACTTTGAAGGATTAGTTTACCATGAATTAGGGCCACAGGGACAAACTGTTTAATTGATGGTACTGTACGGACGTGTTGTGAGAAGAAAACGGTCGGAAATGTGGCGATACAATTCATGGCGCCTGCATCACGATAACGCACCCGCACATTTATCGCTGTTGGTGCGTGACTATGCACAAAGAAACGAAATCACTGTGCTGCCTCACCCTTCAAACTCTGCAGAACTGGTCCCTGTGGACTTTTTTTTTTAATTTCCAGTGTTGAAAACCCCGTTGAAAGGGCTAAGATTTGCAACGAGAGACGAGATAAAAGAAAATTCGCAGATGGCGCTTCGCACGTTCGAGCAAAAGGCGTAACAAGACTGCTTCCGGAAGACGAAACGGCGTTGGGAGTGGTGTATCAATTGTGGAGGAGCGTATTTAGATGGGGACCATGCACAGTAAGCAAAAAGAAAGCGCAGGAAATTTTTGTGAACAAAGTTTCGAAATATTTTGAACAGACCTCTTATAATCTCTGTTAACCAGGAAACTGAAGTAGTTCAAAAAACCTTTGACGTTAATTGCTAACTAAACTGTGGTAAAAAAAAAACGAATGTTGCATACTTTTCCTCCCCTTCATACTGTCAACACGAACCAGGAAGTTTCCAATTCAGCTGCTTGTTCCGTCATTTGCACGTGGCTTCCTATTCTGCCCACAGTCAGTTTCTGAAGAGCATTCCTATGAACAGAAAAATTTGACGGTAATTATTTGACTAAACTGTTGGTCAAACCAAAAAATGGAAGCGCAATTTTCTTCCGTAGACCATCTGTGCTCTCTGTGGGTGATATTCCCGTACGCATTTGAAAGTCGCCCCAATATGTATATTTCTTGAATTGTATCGGTTAGCCGTACTAGCTGTCATTGTTGCGATTAAACCAACTTTTTAAGTTGTGCTGTTCACTACTACGTAGTTTAGGCTGTGTAGCCGTTCTCAAGTGTGTGCAGTGCATATCATATATAACGTAATTAAAATACGAAGCATAAAGCAATAATTGGTTGTCTGGCCGACAGAAGGAAAGGTAACTACGGATTACAATTCGTTAAAAATATATACTTGGGCTACTGTAAGCATATTAGTCTACGTCACACTTTTTTTAGAAGCAGAACGGCCGCTGGCCTGACATACAATAAAATAAACACGAATTAAGTGAAGCTAAATATGGTAAGTATAAAAAAGGACGATTGTCATACAATAAAATGCTTAACTTTAAAACATTTAACCACATTACCGGACTTAAGAATTACAAACACTACATCAGGTGTTGGGAAACCAGTAATTACACAGTGGCGTCACAAATGTAACAGAGTACTGAGCTATGACAGCGACACGTCGTGACTGATCGCTCAGGGACACAGGGACAAGCTCTGTGTATAATCCTTGGTAGCCCCGAAACTGACAATATATGAATGGAATGAAGGGAAAGAAGGAATATCGTTTCTTTACCTTGAGAGCGAGTTTCATAGGGCGTCGCCATGTATATTTGTAGCATAGAAATAATTCGCCATTACAGTTATAACATTTTCGGGACAGTTGTTTACACAGCATACTATAATGATATCTATGACAAATTGAAGCATAACTTTCCATTTTCCTTCATGCAGAAATTAGTTGTCACTTTTTAAGTGCGTATGGGAATGTTGCATGCAGGAAGTACAGATAGTCTGCGAACGGGTTTGTTTGACTACAGTTTAGACAATAATTACCGTCAAATTTTGCTGTTCATAGGAATGGCCTCGAGAAACTGACTGCTCAGGATAGGAAGCCACGGGCAGATGTCGCAACAAGCAGCTGAATGGGAGACTTCCTGGTTCGTGTTGACAATACGCAGGGGACACGTACGACGAAAAGTATACCACATTCGATTGACAACATTCACCAAGTAACTCTGCGGTCCAGACTGAAGGAAATGCAGTGTTTCTGAAGTCACGTCCCACTTTCGTTCGGCTCAGTACTGAAGCTTACCTTACTTTTTGCCATTAACGTACTTCGTTTAGACGAAGCAGCTTATGAAATCGTCATAATGTGATCATTTTAGTTCAATTGGTTAGTATTATATCGTTCCAACAAATCATTTGTGAACAACAGAAAAGTATCGACAGCTATATAATCGCAGGGTTATTCATAAGTACCTCCAGGGTTTCAGATGACGGCAGCGTGAAAACCATAAGACGCGCAAAAAATGACATAAATCGCTGGATAGAGCATCTCACTAACTTTTTATTCGTAATACGTAATGTGACGTGATTGCAGAGCGCACCACTAGGGAGCAAGCGTGTCGGGACATGTGGACAAATCACCCGCTCCGTATTGCCCCATCGGATTAGTTCGGGCCTGCATGTAGGCAACCAAATAGATTTGGAAGGCAGGCTGCTGTCTATGCGCATTCTGTGGCAGTAGCGCAGTATCGGTAGTAGCATCGATTTCAGTGAATTGCATACACGTATTGACGTTGGCCACGTCACAAATGGTACCCCTATTGAGCACCTGTAATCAGAGTTAAAAACTTGGAGAGGTGGTCCATCCACTCATATGTATCAATTTTCTGTATGGCTTGTTCACTGTACAGTTAAATTAAAGTGACCACACGTCAAAAGTCTGAATAACCACCTTTTGCAGCGCGAACCGCGGCGAGATGAGCAGTAAGAGCGTCAATGAGGTACTGGACGGTATCGACAGCGGTGTAGCGCCATGCCGACTTCAGTGCCGTAGCCACATGCGTTAGGTTTCTTGGTTGAGGATCCATGGCTCGAACAGCACTATCGAGATGGTATCACAGATTCTCGGTTGGGTTTTAATCCGGGGAGTCTCGTAGCCAGGTGAGTAGAGTAAATTCATCCTGGTGTTCTTCGAACCCCGTACATATACTGCGAGTTGTGTGACGCTTTGCGTTATCCTGCTGGTAGATGGCATCCTGCCGAGCAAAAGAAAGAGCATTGAGAGGTTTACATGGTCTCTAAGAAAAGATGCATATTTCGCTTAACGGTCGTTAAGTAGACACTGTTGGTGGCCCCTTGGTCCATATGGGCGGTCTGTTGCTCAACAGTTGCACGTCTATTCGCCCGTACACATCTGCGTAGGCGTCGTTAACTCCTGTCATTTATGGCCCTCGGTGCACCACATTTGCCTCGGCGCTGCTTTTGGATAGCGTCATTTTGCCATGCACGATATACTTTAACCGCAGCGGCACTCGAATAGTTTAAAAACTTAACCGTTTCGGTAATGCTTCCACCCTTGGCCCGAAAGCCGATGATGATACCCCTTTGGACGTCAGATATATCGCTCCGCTTCCGCATTACGGCAACGACTGCACTATTGTGCGCTTCCCCCGACACGCTTTATACACCCTCCGCTGCTAGCGCTGCCATCTGCTACCTGTGATTCTTTATTGGTTGGCTTGCTGCTCTGGGGGAGGGGACCAAACAACGAGGTTATCAGTTATATTGGATTAGGAAAGGAAGGGGAAGGAAGTCGGCCGTGGCCTTTCAAAGGAACCGCCCTGGCATTTGCCTGAAGCGATTTAGGGAAATCACGGGCAACCTAAATAGGATGGTCGGATGCGGGTTTGAACCGTCATCCTCTCGAATGAGAGTCCAGTGCGATAGCCACTGCGCCACATCACTCGGTTGTGGTTTTGCACGTTGACGTCGAGCATAGGCGATGGTTACATTAATATCAGAGGATCGTGTAGTTTCGTGCAGTCACCTTCTACAACCCCAACAGTACTTGTGAATAATCGTCCATCAATTTTCCTGAAAAATACTAAATAACTTTTTTTCTCTTTAGCATTATGTATACAGCGTTTGATTTTCTGTTACCGTCAAAAAGTCGTCCTGTATACATACAAAACTGCTTTACTCCAATGTCCTAAATAGCATGTATGTGCTTCTAGATATCGAAACCAAGTTTCAGGTAATTGTTTGGTTGGTTTGTTGTTTTGGGGAAGGAGGTCATTGGTCTCATCGGATTACGGAAGGACGGGGAAGGAAGTCGGCCGTGCCCTTGGAAAGGAACCATCCTGGCATCATCCTGGAGCGATTTAGGGAAATCACGGAAAACCTAAATCAGGATGGCCGGACGCGGGATTGAACCGTCGTTCTCCCCAATGCGAGTCTGGTGTCTAACCACTGCGCCACCTCGCTCGGTTTCAGGTAATTGATAGCATGCAAAGTGTGGTGTCACCGCCAGACACCACACTTGCTAGGTGTAGCCTTTAAATTGGTCGCGGTCCTGTAGTATACGTCGGACCCGCGCGTCGCCACTATCAGTGATCGAGCGCCGGCACACGGCATGTCTAGAGTGACTTCCTAGCACTCGCCCCAGTTGTACAGCCGACTTTGCTAGCGATGGTTCACTGCCTACTTACGTTCTTATTTGCCGAGAAGATAGTTTAGCATAGCCTTCAGCTACGTCATTTGATACGACCTAGCAAGGCGCCATTTTCAGTTACTGTTGATATTGTGAACTATGTACCGTCAAGAGCGATGTTCATCATTAATGGATTAAAGTTAAGTATTCCACCAGCTACGTCCGTTATTTCTAAATTCTAATTTCATTGTCCTGTTCCAGACCTCACGCTAGCCTGCGTGAGCTAAATCGCGTGCCTTTCGGCCTCCTCTAGTCACACGGTGTTGGCTCTCCTGCCAACCACAAAACAAAGCGTAAGTAATTTTCTGTACTGATAACGCATACATAGTTTTGTTTTTCGAAGTATTGAAGCAACAATGTTTTTAAAAGAAAAGATACACTTTTTGAGATAGTACTCGAAACTTCTTAGATAGAGGAGTTTCTATTTTACTTAATTTTATTTATTCTCTGACCTTTGAGTATACCTTATACAGCCATACACGTAAATAAATCAGAATTACGAGGGCGTGCTGAAAATAAATACCTCCAAATTTATTACGAGAAGCCTCTTCAAACTTTTTAAATAAATCAAAGGTTTTTAACATTCTACATCTTTACTCTTCATGTCTACATATTTGCAAACCTCTGCCGCTAAAGGGCTCAGAATTAACATGGCGGTTTGTAAAGGAACTGTGTCGGCCAGTGAGAACCAGCAAGCTGTAACCGAGTTTCGAATTCGAAGAATTCATCCTTACATGGAGCACCCTAACCTTCACCATGACAATGCCACATCACACACGAGCGTTACGATGTCTGCAACAGTCCGACGCCTTGGGTTCACTGTTACAATCCTCCATACAGTGCTGACTTGAACCCATCCGATTTTCATCTGTTTCCAAAACGTCAAGAACACCTTCGAGGACTTTCTTTTGACAGTGAAGAAGCAGTGCAAGCAGGGGTGATTTTATAGCTCCATCAACAACGTCAAACATTCTACAGTGACGGTATCAAGAAATTGGTCTCTCATTGGGAGAAATGTGTTCGCCACCACGGTGAAAATGTTGAGAACTATATATGGAGACATGAAGAATAAAGATGTAGAATGTTAGTAACGTTTGTTTCATTCAGAAAGCCTTAAAAGCTTTTACGTTAAAAATAAAAACGAACTCATTATTTTTCAGCACGCTCTCTTACATACAATTGGTGTAGGTAACGAAATCAAATTTGTAAAACTAACACTAATTACTATGATATAAAACAAAGATAAAAGCTACTGAAAATGACATACTGAAATTGCACAAAGCTGTTTAGTGTACTGGCTTCTGCAGTACATATACTAAAATTGGAACGATACAAAGAAGATCAGCATGGCCCCTGCGTAAAATCGTGAAGCGTTCTACATTTTTTTGCCGGCACGATAGCTCAGAGTGTTCGGTCAGAGACCTAGTTGGCCTCTGTAATAAAAAACTGAGAGGAAGGATCAACAAACGAACTTTAACGGAACGGATATCATCTAACGTCCGCGACGACCAAAAGAAAAAAAGTGGTCAGCGTGACGCCTTGCCGTCCTACGGGCCCGGGTTCGATTCCCGGCTGGGTCGGGGATTTTCTCCGCTCAGGAGCTGGGTGTTGTGCTGTCTTTATTTCATCTCCATCCGGTGCGCAGGTCGCCCCATGTGGCGTCGAATGTAATAAGACCTGTCGACGTCTGAGCCAACGTCTTGCTTCATCAATAAACTGCCCAGCATCCACGTTTTGCTTCCTCTGGAGAGCGTCCTTCATTGGGCTAAACAGATGGAAGTCAGAAGGTGCGAGATCCGGGCTGTAGGGAGGATGAGGAAGAACATTCCAATGAAGTTTTGTGAGCTCCTCTCGGGTGGGTACATGTCCAATTGCGCAGGGAGATGTTTGATTGTGATCCGCCGATCACCTCGACTGGGACAGTCTGCACGTTCCAATATTGCAGGATTCACAGTTATCTGCGGCCGGCCGGCGCGTGGGAGATTGGCCAGGTTTGCGCGACTTTGTTGTGATGATGACAGATGCCTCGGCCAACGACTCACCGTGCTTTTGTGCACTGTCAGGTGTCCGCAGATATTCTGCACGGGCCTACGAACATTTGCGATGCTCTCGTTTTCCGCCAAAAGAAACTCAATGACAGCTCACTGCTTGGAATGCACCTCCGTTGCGGACGCCATTTTGAAGGCTACGTTCAGCGCCGCCACCTATTGGAACTTCATGAAACTGTAGGAGCTGTGGTGGAAATATTCCACGATGTCCCACAACGAATTCCGCATTTTTTTAAAACGAAACTGGCCTAGAAAAAAATGTTCTTCGTTACCTATTGAACCCCCTCGCAGAAAAGTGCTTTAAAGTTATTGCTTTACATCCAATCGTTGATCTGTGTTGTGTTTGGCGTACCTCTTGGAACAGTCACGATAATATGCAATATAATATTCACCATATTCTCGTTCATATTACTCGGGTGTGCCTTTCGATGGTGCTGAGATGGATACGGGTTGTGAACTGTGGGTGAATTTGCTGTTGTCATGAGAACCATTTAGCCATGTAGACAGTGTCGGGTTGTCGCTGGTGTCTTGCCATCACTGCGTGGGTCGGCTGGTGCTGTGCGTCTGAATGGGGACAGTAGGCGCAACCTGGACCATTGGGACCGGCGCGACGGTCACTGTGTACACAACACGGCGCGCGGTGGGGCAGACGCGTCTGCAGGCGCGAAAAATGTTGGCTGGCTGGGTGGAGGGAGCTGCCACTGATACTGCTGGGCACTGCGGCGGAGCAGCTGACATGTGACACGGATGTTTCCGTGCAGCAAGTAGCACGGCGTCTTATACCTTCCACCGCGACAATTTCTTGATATGTTAAATCCAACTCTTCTCATTTCCTGTTTATTTCCCTTCATTTGGCAAAATCTGGGCAAACTTTGACTGTAGCCTTGCGATGAGACCGAGCGAGGTGGCGCAGTGGTTAGACACTGGACTCGAATTCGGGAGGACGACGGTTCAATCCCGCGTCCGGCCATCCTGATTTAGGTTTTCCGTGATTTCCCTAAATCACTCCAGCCAAACGCCAGGATGGTTCCTCTGAAAGGGCACGGCCGACTTCCTTCCCCGTCCTTCCCTAATCCGATGAGACCGATGACCTCGCTGTCTGGTCTCCTTCCCCAAACAACCCAACCCCCCCCCCCCCCCCTTGCGATGAGCTCTGCATGCGTGTAGCATGAGTGTAGGAGTGTCTGTGCCATGATTATCGTCATTGCCCTTATGAGGCCCTCCACAGTGAAGACATTTATAGGCTTCCTACGATACTAATTACGTCCGTGTATAAATCTCAAACAGATCAGACACTGAAAGGCGGATGGTACAAAGGGCTTCACACGGCATCTTACTCCATGGATGGCAATGTAGTCTGGTCTTTTTTGGTACTTCACTGTCTTTAAAAATACTGGAACAGGCCTTTTTGAAATATTTCCTCGTACTGTATTACGTGACAATGTTGAATGGAATACTCTCTTTCAAATTCTAAAGGTGGCAGTGGTAAAATACTGGGAGCGAAAGGTTACTTACAATTTTTACAGAAACCAGATGGTAGTTATGAGTCGAGTGGCATGAAAGGGAAGCAGTGGTTGGGAAGGGAGTGAGACAGGGTTGTAGCCTCTCCCCAACGATATTCAATCTGTATACTGAGCAACCAGTAAAGGAAACAAAAGAAAAATTCGGAGTAGGTATTAAAATCCATGAAGAAGAAATAAGATCTTTGAGGTTCGCCGAAGACATTGTAATTCTGTCAGAGACTGCAAAGGACTTGGAAGAGCAGTTGAACGGAATGGACAGTGTCTTGAAAGGAGGATATAAGATAAACATCAAGAAAAGCAAAACGAGGATAATGGAATGTAGTCGAATTAGGTCGGGTGATATTGAGGGAATTAGAGTAGGAAATGAGACACTTAAAGTAGTAAAGGAGTTTTGCTATTTGGGGAGCAAAATAACTGATGATGGACGAAGTAGAGAAGATATAAAATGTAGACTGGCAATGGCAAGGAAAGCGTTTCTGAAGAAGAGAAATTTGTTAACATCGAGTATAGATTTAAGTGTCAGGAAGTCGTTTCTGAAAGTATTCGTATGGAGTGTAGCCACGTATGGAAGTGAAACGTGGACGATAAATAGTATGGACAAGAAGAGAATAGAAGTTTTCGAAATATGGTGCTACAGAAGAATGCAGAAGATTAGATGGGTAGATCACATAACTAATGAGGAGGTATTGAATAGAACTGGGGAGAAGAGGAGTTTGTGGCACAACTTGTCAAGAAGAAGGGACCGGTTGGTAGTACATGTTCTGAGGCATCAAGGGATCACAAATTTACCATTGGAGGGCAGCGTAGAAGGTAAAAATCATAGAGGGAGACCAAGAGATGAATACACTAAGCACATCCAGAAGGATTTAGGTTGCAGTAAGTACTGGGAGATGAAGAAGCTTGCACAGGATAGGGTAGCACGGAACATCAAACCAGTCTCAGGACTGAAGACCACAACAACAACAACAACAACAACTAACTGTATTACGTTTGTTGTAACGTTTGACATTGACTACAGATTCGCTGCCTTAGATAATATCAAATTTTTTTTCCATGTCTTGGATGATACCTTGCTCTGTCGCCCCAAAAGGACGAAGTATAAGACTCTATGTTACTACCCTGAAAAATATTGCCTCCGATCTAAAGCATCAGCAACTTCACCAGAACACTTTTCTTCTTTTCGTGATTGCAGATTGCCTATACTGTGTTTATGATACACTGATGTGACAAAAGTCATGTGATACGTCCTAATACCATGTCGGATCTCTTTCTTCCCGGCATAGTGCTGCTGTGTGGTTGGACTGAAGAGTTTTTAGCAAACAGAACACAGCATGTTGTTCTCAAGTGAGAGACGTCTACAGAAGTTACAGTAACCTCTGGCGTGCCACAGGGCAGTGTTATGGGACCACTGCTTTTCACAGTATATGTAAATGACCTAGTACATAGTGTCGGAAGTTCCATGCGGCTTTTCGCGGATGATGCTGTAGTATACAGAGAAGTTGCAGCATTAGAAAATAGCAGCGAAATGCAGGAAGATCTGCAGCGGATAGGCACTTGGTGCAGGGAGTGGCAACTGACAATTAACGTAGACAAACCTAATGTATTGCGAATACTTAGAAAGAAGGATCCTTTATTTTATGATTATATGATAGCGGAACAAACACTGTTAGCAGCTACTTCTGTAACATATGTGGGAGGATGCGTATGGAGCTATTTGAAGTAAAATGATCACATAATATTAATTGTTGGTAAGGCGGGTGCCAGGTTGAGATTCATTGGGAGAGTCCTTAGCAAATGTAGTCCATGAACAAAGGAGGTGGCTTACAAAACAGTCAACCGACCTATACGTGAGTATTGCTCATCAGTGTGGGATCTGTACCAGATCGGGTTGACGGAGGAGATAGAGAAGATCCAAAGAAGAGCGGCGCGTTTCGTCACAGGGTTATTTGGTAAGCGTCATAGCGTTACGGAGATGTTTAGCAAACTCAAGTGGCAGACTCTGCATGAGAGGCGCTCTGCATCCCGGCGTAGCTTGCAGTCCAGGTTTCGAGAGGGTGCTTTTCTGGATGAGGTATCGAATATATTTCTTCCCCCTACTTATACCTCCCGAGGAGATCACGAATGTAAAATTAGAGAGATTCGAGCGTGCACGGAGGCTTTTCGGCAGTCGTTCTTCCCGCGAACCATACGCGACTGGAACAGGAAAGAGAGGTAATGACAGTGGCATGTAAAGAGCCCTCCGCCACACACCGTTGGTGGCTTGCGGAGTAAAAATGTAGATGTAGATGTTGTGTCATCTTTCGCCAGTGCTTGGGATAAGATGCCAACTACTAAACAGATCCAGTTTCATGAATATTGTCTCGTTCATTATAATTATATATGTTGCAGAATTAACGTAAAACAATTCAAATCGACATACTGTTGTTGTTGTTGTGGTCTTCAGTCCAGAGACTGGTTTGATGCAGCTCTCCATGCCACTCCATCCTGTGCAAACTTCTTCACCTCCCAGTACCTACTGCAACCTGCATCCTTCTGAATCTGTTTAGTGTATTCATCTCTTGGTCTCCCTCTACGATTTTTATCCTCCGCGCTGCCCTCCAATACTAAATTTTCGATCCCTTGATGCCTCAGAATATGTCCCACCAACCGATCCCTTCTTCTAGTCAAGTTGTGCCACAAATTTCCTTCTCCCCACTTCTAGTCAATGCCTTCTCATTAGCTATGTGATCTACCCATCTAATCTTCAGCATTCTTCTGTCACCGACACACTAAATATGTTATTTTGTAAGATAGGGACATTAATAATCGATAAAAGTCGCCAGTTTAGTGTAAATAATGCCATAAACTGAACATATCTTGATTAACAATCATGTTAGAAACATTGTTTATGTATGTGTTTAATTAGTTATTGATCATGCCTTAAAACAGATCATGGGGAGAACGCATGAGCGTAAAACTCAACTTACAGCTCGGTCAGAAGAGGATCTGCAAAAGGCTTGTGAAGTAGTGAACAGTGGCTCAATGAAATTACGGGATGGAGCAAAAACATTTGAAATACTATACAAAACATTAAAGCTGCGTCGTGAGACATCTAATTTTGTGAAAGAATCGCCCGGACCTTCATGTTAGCGATGTTTATTTTTTAATAAATGTTGGTGCTGTTTAAAAGAAATCCGTTTTAAAATATTCTTTACAATTATTTGCTGGCTATCTCGGAACAGAAAATGAAAAAAAGAAGCAGACATGCGACGTTTGGCCTTTTGATTTGCCTAAAAGAATACTATAACCCTCCACTTCAACAAACAAACGAAAATCGCAGGCTACGACTAAATGGTTCAAATGGCTCTGAGCACCATGGGAAACTTCTGAGGTCACCAGTCCCCTAGAACGTAGAACTACTTAAACCTAACTAAACTAAGGACATCACACACATCCATCCCGAGGCAGGATTCGAACCTGCGACCATAGCGGTCGCGCGGTTCCAGACTGAAGCGCCTAGAACCGCTCGGCCTCTGCGGTCGGCGGCTACGACTAGCTGCAGTCATTTCGGAGAAGACATCCTGAGGTAACTGTGCGAATGGCGCAAGGAATTTCGATGGCAAGGGGGTTGGGAATGAAAGGCGCCGATGTTGGAAACTACTTCACTCTGCTACTGCAAGTATGTGATGAAAATGGCTTTGCGGGACATCCAAGCAAGATTTACAATGTGGCTGAATGTGGTCTGCAGTTGAATAATGATCCAGGGAATGTTTCTGCAATGAAAGGTCTTCGTGATGTTCCTCACGTCACATCAGCAGGGATGGATGAGACCATTACCGTAGTGGCATGTTCCAATACAGAAGGAAGATTTCTGCCTCCATACTGGATTTTTAAAAGTAAAAGAAAGAAGGTCGAGTTTGAAAATGGTATGCCACAGGGTTCCGTCTTTCAGATGAACAAAGAATCATTGTATGTCAATTCAAATGTCTTCTTTCACTGGCTGAGGACACACTTTGTCCCACGGAAAGAGACTGGGAAGGTGCTCCGTATTTTAGATGGTCACAGAACACATTGTCCTCTTGTTTCTGTACTGGATTTCGTATCCGAACATAAAGTGATAATGCTCTGCCTCTCAAGTCACGCGACTTGTTTCAAGCCATTGAATATATTTTGACAGCAGGCCCTAAACGACTGGATCCATTCTAACCCGGACCGCAGAGTCGCCAGACTTCATTATGGGTTTTTGTTGAGCACTGCGTGGTATAGGGCAGCCTCTTTTGGAAATAGCAGCGTGGGATTTTGTGCAAGTATAATTTATCCATAAGATCCACAAAAAATTACGGAACATGAGTTTACCATTTCTGACAATATGAAAGGGAAATTGACTGACAACCACGAACTTAATACCCATCCGGCAGTAGCTACAAAAAGCAGCAATGGTGTTACAATGTCCTTTGGGGAAATTAGTCCTATCCCCAGATCGCAGTCAACCAAGCAAACTAGAAGAAAGAAGGAAACTGCATAAGTCCTTACGACGGTGGAGAAACGGGAGGTGTTGCGATGAAAGGTTGCTCCGACGGCAAAGAAAGGAAGAAAAATACCGCAGAAGAGAAAGAGGAAGGACAGTTAATCTTCAGCATTCTCCGCTCTCGAGGAGGACGATGATACTTGTATTGTGTGTAAGGGATATCTTTATGACAAAACATGCCCAAAATGCAACTGGCTTCAGTGTATAACATGCAAGAAATGGTTGCATTAAATCTGCAGCAAGTACAATTTGCACTACAATAAATGCTGAACAGAAAGCAACGAAAGAAATGTACTATTCTCTGTCTCCCCCCGCCCCCCTCCCCCATCCTAACCCTAGTGATTTATAATTGATCCTGTGCAGTGTTCCTTTTATGTTGAAATAAATTTTGTAATTTTGTCCGTCACAGTTGTCATTTTTAGATATGTTGCGTCTTCCCCCATATTAATAGGCAACTTCCCCACATGGTGGGGCCGGCCGCGGTGGCCGAGCGGTTCTAGGCGCTCAGTCCAGAACCGTGCGACCGCTACGGTCGCAGGTTCGAATCCTGCCTCTGGCATGGATGTGTGTGATGTCCTTAGATTAGTTAGGTTTAAGTAGTTCTAAGTTCTAGGGGACTTAAGACCTTAGATGTTGAGTCCCATAGTGCTAGGACCCATTTGAACATGGTGAGGGAACATGCCAGTTTTCTTGCCTTCCAGGTAAATGTATACTTCTCAGTTTGGCATTTCATTAACCGCACTAATATATCTGTGATTAACAGTTTAAAAACCGACCACTGCATTGATATGTTTGGTGTTTTTGTCCATCATTTATTTTTGCTAGTAAACTGACATAAGTGTTAAGTATTGCATCATCCCTCGAGTTGCCTTATATTTGTTTATGCCTTTCCACTCGCTAAGTAGTAGTTTATGCAAATGAAGTCTGAATTGGGCATTGGCGCGCCTCGGACCAGTTGTCCCGGCCGCAAGAGGAAGTGTTTACAAGACTGATAGTCGCGCGTGTTTTTGTCTGAATAGATTGCCATGGCACACAATTTTAGAAAGACTATGATCCAATTTACGTTTAACAGCGACTATTCCGGACCCAAAGCTTTTGAAATAGACCGTTTTTTGAGGGAAAAATTTCGTTTACCCGCTACAGACCAAGTCAGGATACATCTATCCATTGTAAGCAGGACAATGTACATCAAGATGACCGATGAAGCTGCATGTGAAAGAACTATCGCCGCTGCTCAAAGGGGATTTAAATTTCGACACTCTGATGGTCATATCTATGGTGTAACAGTAGCTTCTTCAGGCCTGCGAGTGAGGGTCATTCGGAACGGTAGTCAGTCATACATCTGAACGATGGGCGAGTTTTAGCCCGTCCAAAACGGCGTCCGACACGTGCGGATCGTCCTTAACAAACGTATCTCTTCATATTTATTACTGGAGGATTTCAAGCTATTGAGATTTACGATGGCCAGCGGAAGGCATGTTTTGACTGTGGCGGAAAAGGACATATCAGCTCGGAGCGTGACACGGACGTGTTGATGCCAGAGAGGACGGAGTTAGGGGAGCAGGGAGGTGACACAGAGGAAGCCCCTACACCCACCTCATCGCAGATGAGGGAGGAACCTTCCGCACCCATACAAGTGTGGTCGAGACTGTGGCGCCAGCAACGGGCCAACGAACGCCCAATGATAATAGTGAGGTGTCACCTAGGGCGGTAGAGTGCAAGGCGCGCAAGCAACAATCGCCGAAACGTTGCAAAAAGCGCCGCCATATTTCGGGTAACATGTCCTTCCCTAGGCTAGGGGACACGGAAGTTCTTCGAGCCGAAGAGACGCCTGGCATTAAACATGAGCCTTTAGAGGAACGTTGAAAGTATTCCTACAGATGGTGGCTGGGTGTCCTACCTTTTAGACGGTCCCTGACCTGGCACTGCCGACGGAGGAGTCAGCGACAGGGTCCCGGCAGCCAATCGAAATGCAGCAGAGGGTGTTTCTGGGATTGTTGAGCAATGTGACTGATCGGGATTTTTGACCAACGTGACTGGGCGGCACAAGTCTAAGTGCTACCGGAATTGCCACCCCAAATTGATTGTGGTTCACTTGCTGGACGCATACACAGAACGGAAACAGTGGAGGGAAGCCCGTTGGCGGGCAACCCTCTGAGCACGAATAGTGGAGTAAAACCTTTGGAGTCTGCAATGACATGATATGAGCATGACGACGGCAACGAAAGAAGCATATAAGCTGGGAACAGTGAAAATTAACACTGTATGATCGCTTGAAAAACTGCCACTTTTCTGGGACACGATTTACGCCACGGACGTGGATATTCTGCTAGTGCAGGAAACCTGCAATGCTGCCTTTCCAGTTGTGTGTGGTTACAACACTTACCCAGCGCCAACTCCAGACGTAGGACGTGGCACAGTGATATTAGCCCCGGAGGGATTCCAGTGTGTGGCCTCAGTTATCTCCCTTCGGCCCGAGGTTTGGCGATGACAGTGAACGACATTCGTATTGTCGACATCTATGCATCCTCCAGATCTGACAATCGACAGGCGCGTGACAGATGTGATTAAATCTTCGTAGGAGGGGATTTTAATCGTGTTCTCATACCGAGGAATCAAACCCCGAATTTTATCCTCTGCTATGCATTGTACCCGACCTGCCTTCACGCGGAACTAATGGACCCGTCAGCAAAGTTCGATGGGAGGCGTGAGGGCTACAGGTTTTTTACTAGCCACTCGGCGAGCAGAATAGATTTGATTTATGTTTTTGATGGGTTACGAGATCACATGTTGGCTGCTGAACGTTGGCCCACAGCTATTACGGATCACTTTCCGTATGTATCCACGTTAACTTTCCCACACAGCGAAACTCCAGAGTGCAGCTGACGTACGCGCGTCCGGCTGAGCCCGCTCCATCGGCAGCTCCCTGGGCGGCTGACATCAAGCGACCAGCGGGGTCCGCACACCCCCACGGCCAGTGCGGCAGGTAGGCGGCGAGCGGCGCCTCAGAGTCCGACTACGTAGACATCTTTCCGCGACCGCGAGTATTTAACGCCGGACACGATGGAACCTGTCGACCATGTGCCGGACAAAGGATACGTTTGGCGCCAGAGTTTGACCAAACATGGAATCCACCGCGGCCATATAACAGCGCGTTTGCTCGTCGCGAGAACGCTCGCCAATTCACTCTCATAACCCCGCTATATTGAAGAATTGAATTTACAATTTCATATATGTATGCAAACGTGTTCAACTCCCTAATTTCAACTACTTTCCGAGGACCAGACCGCCACCTCCTCCTCCTCCTAGGAACCAGCGTCAAGTTTGAAATCTACCAATAAACAAAGCTCATTTGCGCTTCCGCTACCTACCTAAGAAAATTGTTTCAAACTAAGCCACCAGCACTCAACCTCATCCTACACGTTTCTGGTAAACGGGCTCACCCTGCACTAGGTCCATGGATGGAGGAACTAATTTACTTTATTTAGGAAAGGAGTATATGTATCATACCGACTTGTCCCACATCATACAGACCTGCAAAACACTCTTACATAACTCATTTATGATGTTCTAGACACACGCTTGCTAATTGTAAACAGTTAAAAATAACTCATAGCACAGCCTACACACATGCGAACCACTCATAAATAATGCAAAAAATTTACCTGCAAATAGCCAAACAACTGCTAAATTTCGGAGATAATTTCAGTGCATAGGCTGATGGAAGGAGGAACGAGTGTACTTTATTTATTTGCGATATATCTTTTTGAAACTTTTACTTCTCATAGGTTTCGATATGTAACGCTCACATAAGGCAGTTTCGGAACTCCAGTAGTGCACTACACATGGCAACACAGCCACACCTATCAAGATATTCATTCCAATCCAGAAAACAGAGCAAGCGCTCTCCGAATGTGGAGGTGACTGGATACGCCTTGGTTACATTTAGAGACAGTTTTAGAACACAGAACAATAACTTATGTCGCGGTCGCATGGATGAATCTGACATAAAATCGAAAGAAATGGGGAAACTGATTAGCGCATAAATACACTCCTGGAAATGGAAAAAAGAACACATTGACACCGGTGTGTCAGACCCACCATACTTGCTCCGGACACTGCGAGAGGGCTGTACAAGCAATGATCACACGCACGGCACAGCGGACACACCAGGACCCGCGGTGTTGGCCGTCGAATGGCGCTAGCTGCGCAGCATTTGTGCACCGCCGCCGTCAGTGTCAGCCAGTTTGCCGTGGCATACGGAGCTCTATCGCAGTCCTTAACACTGGTAGCATGCCGCGACAGCGTGGACGTGAACCGTATGTGCAGTTGACGGACTTTGAGCGAGGGCGTATAGTGGGCATGCGGGAGGCCGGGTGGACGTACCGCCGAATTGCTCAACACGTGGGGCGTGAGGTCTCCACAGTACATCGATGTTGTCGCCAGTGGTCGGCGGAAGGTGCACGTGCCCGTTGACCTGGGACCGGACCGCAGCGACGCACGGATGCACGCCAAGACCGTAAGATCCTACGCAGTGCCGTAGGGGACCGCACCGCCACTTCCCAGCAAATTAGGGACACTGTTGCTCCTGGGGTATCGGCGAGGACCATTCGCAACCGTCTCCATGAAGCTGGGCTACGGTCCCGCACACCGTTAGGCCGTCTTCCGCTCACGCCCCAACATCGTGCAGCCCGCCTCTAGTGGTGTCGCGACAGGCGTGAATGGAGGGACGAATGGAGACGTGTCATCTTCAGCGATGAGAGTCGCTTCTGCCTTAGTGCCAATGATGGTCGTATGCGTGTTTGGCGCCGTGCAGGTGAGCGCCACAATCAGGACTGCATACGACCGAGGCACACAGGGCCAACACCCGGCATCACGGTGTGGGGAGCGATCTCCTACACTGGCCGTACACCTCTGGTGATCGTCGAGGGGACACTGAATAGTGCACGGTACATCCAAACCGTCATCGAACCCATCGTTCTACCATTCCTAGACCGGCAAGGGAACTTGCTGTTCCAACAGGACAATGCACGTCCGCATGTATCCCGTGCCACCCAACGTGCTCTAGAAGGTGTAAGTCAACTACCCTGGCCAGCAAGATCTCCGGATCTGTCCCCCATTGAGCATGTTTGGGACTGGATGAAGCGTCGTCTCACGCGGTCTGCACGTCTAGCACGAACGCTGGTCCAACTGAGGCGCCAGGTGGAAATGGCATGGCAAGCCGTTCCACAGGACTACATCCAGCATCTCTACGATCGTCTCCATGGGAGAATAGCAGCCTGCATTGCTGCGAAAGGTGGATATACACTGTACTAGTGCCGACATTGTGCATGCTCTGTTGCCTGTGTCTATGTGCCTGTGGTTCTGTCAGTGTGATCATGTGATGTATCTGACCCCAGGAATGTGTCAATAAAGTTTCCCCTTTCTGGGACAATGAATTCACGATGTTCTTATTTCAATTTCCAGGAGTGTATAAACTAACCTAATATAGACCAAAATGCGGTGAAAATGAGAACGTAGTTCGCAGGGGGGAATTTGCACATGGAGTCAAGTATGCGGCAACAAGAGGAATGCAAGAAATCGATAACGTGGAAGCGAGCCGAATAAGGAAGGCAGTCAATTTTTTCTCGTTGAGTGCGTATTATAGTGTATGCCTAATGAGGTAGCAGTGATACACGTGAGTTGAATACTGTATTTGATGCTTTTCAGGAGGACAGAGAATCATTCACGTCTAAACTTACTCACATCTGTGTTAAATGATAACAGAGGGTGTACGGGATGATCGATGAGACAGAGCTGCAACTAGGTACGATTCAAACTTTGACTCATTTATTCTAGAGAAGGACAAGTTGCTGAAGATAGTTTTTTTTCCGAGTATTCTTTCTGGATGCTTTAGTCACGTGATATAGCCAGCGTTCTAGTCGTATGCGGGTACGTGTTCGGTATTTGGTTTAAAGCGCTGTCTACTTGCGATCGTTAACGGTGAACCCGTCGGTCATCAGAGGACTTCCATGTCATGCGTGATGAAAGTTGACACAATCCTCTAAACGCACTTTGATTTACGCGATCCCCACCCTGTCGCATGCTTGGTGTAAAATCGAGACTTGAGCCGCATAACTAAGTTAGCTGTGGATATTTGTGAGGGGCTGTAATCATTGTGTACACACTTACCCGACAGACGGGTGTTTACGGAGTCGGTGACGGGATGACTTGTAATTTTCACATGTTGGGCGCTGCTGTTATACGTATCTGTTTGCTTGTAGGATGTACCGGCTGCTAATTTTTTATATAGAGCTGATGGAATAATAGTATTATTTCTGACTCGTGATCGGGTGTGATCATTGGGCACTAGACGTGTCCGCAGGGCTATATTGGGCTCGTATCATGGAAAGGAAAAGTTTTACGATTGGGATAGCGGTAACTCAGCGTAGGGTGACCTGGGAGGAGAAGGATGTATGTCTGACAGGATGGAAAAGAAAGCGATCTAAGGTTATTGTCCGTTTTTAAGTGCTGAACGTTCTAGTCTTAGGAGTGTGTGTGTGTTTATGTTTTCTCTCTCTCTCTCTCTCTCTCTCTCTCTCTCTTTCCTACCGGAACCTTCGATGCGCCGATCATGGACTCTATAACAATACTTCACACATGATAGATTGGATGATTTGCTTACAAATCTATCGAACTACGTTGTCTATAAATATCGCTCCGTTCTTGTTCTTCTTAACTGTATGCTGTTAAATTAAGGCACTTTGAGATCTGTTACTATATGGTGTGCTAAGCTCCAAGACTTGGTTACATTTCGAGAAATGTGGTGCACTTGGATGGATTAGGACTAGGAAAGCTCTATTCAGTCAAGAGTGGTGGAGTGTAGCTGTATTCGTCTGCTCGGTTGAGGAGTAATTGGATAGCGATGTTGCTGGGTAGGTAGGTCAATGCTGAGGTGAGGATGGTCTTTTAACGTAAGAGGACTAGATAGCTCTGTGACCGCCATACCCAGAGGGATTGATAGAGTACTATGCGCGAGGTCTTAGAAATATGTATAGCGTTGTCTGGTATAATTTGATCGTCTTTATGTGTTCGAGAATTAAGTGTGAATGGACGTGCTGAGCAGTCATCTATGAATGGTCGCAATGATACTTGCAAAGTAGAGGATGTATGGTTTAGCTATGATACTGAAATTAAGAAAACAAGCTGTCACGTGATTGACCAGTGTTGGACTTACTGTAAAATTTTTCGCGATATCAACTGTGATGGATAATATTACAGTAGATCGGTGGTGTCTTATCCATCGCATCTGTGCATTGGGTACGATATAATGATTGACTGACAATGCTTGCTTGAGTCGGGGGAGAAATTTTGGTTGATGGACGCAACTTCCAAGGTTGCTAGCAGCGAAAACGGTGATCCTGTACTTGTGTGCAAAAATAACCAATCACTAGAAATGGAATGCAGAGCTATAAACTATTCGGTCACTGCAACATATGAGTTTAAATGTAGAGGTGGTCAATCACTTTCGAGAGAAGTCGCTACAACGCCAGCAGGCTCTTCTATTTTCCTTGTGTTGTGGCTGTCCTTTATTTAAAATCATTCACTGTTATGCTATCGACTGTAAGAATATGATTTATAAGGCGTAAGGTATAGTTTCCTGTGAGAGGCCGTGCATCAGTCCGTGTTAATGTCTGTTTAGAATCAGACAATGACTTCGAAGTCGCGGCAGAAAGACGAAATACTCGGCAGTGTGCAAAAGCGTGTTAGAAAACACTGTTTGAACAAGGGCCAGAGGCAGCTTCTCATTCGCTTAGAGTATGGGTGATCAAACTTTAAAGGGGTCTCTGCAGCGTGTGTGTATATCTGATATGATCTTGTTCATAAAGGCATCTGTCGTTTGAGGTGTTGGATTTGGTGAGCTGTTAGGAATTCTTGGATGGTTGAACTCTGAGTTATTCGAGGGGGGGGGGGGGGGGGGGAGGGGGGAGTATTGTGAATTCCGTTTGTCCACACTGGAGGTGGATCGCATTGCTGCCTTCGTGACTGTTTCAGTGTTTGATGGTAGGGGATAAAGCTGATAGGGTGTTGAGGATCTGTTGTACTTGTACCTAGTTTGAGGCATACAACATTGCTCGCGTTTCCGGCGAATGGTCAAGACAAGGTCCTGTTGTAGTAACTGAGATCGTTCTGTTTATAGATAGGTTGCAGAAGGTAATAGATATGTCTTTCTCCGACTTAAATTGCAGACATCAGATGGGTGAAGATAAATGCATATTCATCTATGCTTAGAAAGGGAGAATACTTTTTTACTATGAAGTGAGTTTTGGCAGGAGTGAATATGGTTTTATATATGTTGTTGTTGTTGTGGTCTTCAGTCCTGAGACTGGTTTGATGCAGCTCTACTTGCTACTCTATCCTGTGCAAGCTTCTTCATCTCTCAGTACCTACTCTAACCTACATCCTTCTGAATCTGCTTGGTGTATTCATCTCTTGGTCTCCCTCTAAGATTTTTACCCTCCACGCTGCCCTCCAATACTAAATTGGTGATCCCTTGATGCCTCAGAACATGTCCTATCAACCGATCCCTTCTTCTGGTCAAGTTGTGCCACAAACTTCTCTTTTCCCTAATTCTATTCAATACTTCCTCATTAGTTATGTGATCTACCCATCTAATCTTCAGCATTCTTCTGTAGCACCACATTTCGAAAGCTTCTATTCTCTTCTTGTCCAAACTATTTATCGTCCATGTTTCACTTCCATACATGGCTACAATCCATACAAATACTTTCAGAAAAGACTTCCTGACACTTACATCTATACTCGATGTTAACAAATTTCTCTTCTTCAGAAACGCTTTCCTTGCCATTGCCAGTCTACATTTTATATCTTCTCTACTTCGACCATCATCAGTTATTTTGCTCCCCAAATAGCAAACCTCCTTTACTACTTTAAGTGTCTCATTTCCTAATCTAATTCCCTCAGCATCACCCGACTTAATTCTACTACATTCCATTATCCTCGTTTTGCTTTTGTTGATGTTCATCTTATATACTCCTCTCAAGACACTGTCCATTCCATTCAACTGTCTTCCAAGTCCTTTGCTGTCTCTGACAGAATTACAATGTCATCAGCGAACCTCAAAGTTTTTATTTCTTCTCCATGGATTTTAATACCTACTCCGAATTTTTCTTTTGTTTCCTTTACTGTTTGCCAAATATACAGATTGAATAACAGCGGTGAGAGGCTACAACACTGTCTTACTCCCTTCCCAACCACTGCTTCCCTTTCATGTCCCTCGACTCTTATAACTGCCATCTGATTTCTGTACCAATTGTAAATAGCCTTTTGCTCCCTGTATTTTACCCCTGACACCTTTAGAATTTGAAAGAGAGTATTCCAGTCAACCTTGTCAAAAGCTTTCTCTAAGTCTACAGATGCTAGAAACGTAGGTTTGCCTTTCCTTAATCTTTCTAAGATAAGTCGTAGGGCCAGTATTGCCTCACGTGTTTCAGTATTTGTACAGAATCCAAACTGATCTTCCCCGAGGTCGGCTTCTACTAGTTTTTCCATTCGTCTGTAAAGAATTCGTGTTAGTATTTTGGAGCTGTGGATTATTAAACTGACAGTTTGGTAATTTTCACATCTGTCAACACCTGCTTTCTTTGGGATTGGAATTATTATATTCTTCTTGAAGTCTGAGGGTATTTCGCGTGTTTCATACACCTTCCTCACCAGATGGTAGAGTTTTTTCAGGACTGGCTCTCCCAAGGCCGTCAGTAGTTCCAATGGAATGTTGTCTACTCTGGGGACCTTGTTTCGACTCAGGTCTTTCAGTGCTCTGTCAAACTGTTCACGCAGTATCATATCTCCCATTTCATCTTCATCTACATCCTCTTCCATTTCCATAATATTGTCCTCAAGTACATCGCCCTTGTGTAGACCCTCTATATACTCCTTCCACCTTTGTGCTTTCCCTTCTTTGCTTAGAACTGGGTTTCCATCTGAGCTCTTGATGTTCATACAAATGGTTTTCTTATCTCCAAAGGTCTCTTTAATTTTCCTGTAGGCAGTGTATATCTTACCCCTAGTGAGATAAGCCTCTACATCCTTACATTTGTCCTCTAGCCATCCCTGCTTAGCCATTTTGCATTTCATGTCGATCTCATTTTTGAGACGTTTGTATTCCTTTTTGCCTGCTTCATTTATTGCATTTTTATATTTTCTCCTTTCATCAATTACATTCAATATTTCTTATGTTACCCAAGGATTTCTACTAGCCCTCGTCTTTTTACCTACTTGATCCTCTGCTGCCTTCACTACTTCATCCCTCAGAGCTACCCATTCTTCTTCTACTATATTCTTGCCAATTGTTCCCTTATGCTCTTCCTGAAACTCTGTACAACCTCTGGTTCTTTCAGTTTATCCAGGTCCCATCTCCTTAAATTCCCACCTTTTTGAAGTTTCTTCAGTTTTATATATGCGAGTGGAAATTGTGAGCGAAGGGTGAATGACGTCTGGTTCGCTGGCTGGGGTGACACTGTTTACATGCCCTGTTGGAGATGCAAGGGGGAGACATAAATCTGCGCTATTCAGGAATCCATTTGTGTACTGTATGTCGTTAGACAATAGCTGGAGAGCAGGTATAGGGAGAGCCCACTTCAGCATTCTGGTCCTGGGACTGAGTGGACGGCTGTATAGATGGACAGCTATGTGGCTTTGACATACCGCCGCCGGCGCTCGGACACTCACTTTATAAGGCGGTATGGGATTAGTTTGAGCATTTAGTACTTGTTTCGGTGGTTATTGGATTCAGAAGTGTAATAGTGAAGGTCATGTCCTCAGCAGGACCGCTGTGTAATTGAGTAAGTGTGTTTACGTATCTGAAGATATGTTTCGCGAATGGTGATATTAAGTTGATGGCGCATTTTAGCTACCACTGTAAAAAAAAAAAAAAAAATAAAAAATAAAAAAAAAATAATAAAAAAATGTTGTCTGCTGCTGAAAGAAAGAAAGGGATGGCCTTTCCCCCAGACCTGATGGATGAATTATTAGATAAGAAAAAGTGATAGTTGAATGATGCTATGTGTTCGGATATAGGAGTCTCTAACCGGCGAGACGCGATTTTTTTTATGTTGAAATTTATGCAATCTATAGATAGAGATATATGACTGCTAGTGACAACAGTTAAGAGCGGAAAAATAGGTACAAATCGAGCGCTGGCAGAATGTTGTGGGAATGGTAATAATATTTAATTGAAGTTGGATGTGGTAAATATGGACCAGGCTTTGAATATTGTAGTATGTGCTTGATGCTCTGTATAAAAGTTTGACTCTTTAATTGCGTTTGGTATTTCTGGGTGTGTGCAAAATTAATTTTACTGTTGAAAGTACGAGAAAGATGAGTTGATTGGTGTTTAGATAGAGGCTACGTTTGTAATTGGAAAAGAGGGGACGAGAATAGTAAATTGATTGATGGGCATGGTTTGTGGGGTGATATATGAGTGTCAAGATAGGGTTGAGGACGTTTGCGTATGTTGATGGTGGGACAGGTGTGAGGTAAGGTGTGGTGGGAGGTGTAAATTAGATCTTATTAAAAAAAACAACATGTTGTAAAGTAAGAATAATATTGAAAAGGTTTTTAGATGGATGGTCACGCGACGAGGCGAGAGCAGGGATGTGTAGTTATGTTTAGTTAAAGGACCGTGTAATGTTGTGTGAGGAGCAATGTGCAGTGTGCTACAGTGTCATAGGAGGTGAAGACATGTGCTGCTATGATGTGTCTAACGTATGGAGGCTGCGCATTGGAATTATGCTACTTTGATATAAAGTTGACTTTCACCCGCGTTCGGTGGTCGCGGCTCGGGATCGCGGTCCTGGACGGACGTATGTGTGTGCTTTGACCGCTGACCAGCGCGTTGACCGCGCCAACTCACGCTTGCGGAAGCCGAGCAGGGGCTGTGCGAGGTCTGAAATCAGACGAATGGGTGACTTCACGATCCTGTGGGCAGGGTGCACAGTGGGGGTACCTGCGCACGTCTGCTGAGTTATTTTGCGAGCGGATCTGCAGGCTCTGCAATGCGTTATTAGGATAGTTTACGAGTACTGAGCGTATCTATACATCTGTGTGATGTATTATTTAGTAGCAGTTTGCTATAGCGTGTACTGAAATTACGATTGGGTGCGTGTCTGTGGGCTGTGCTACATGGCCCTGGGCACATCTGGGATTGGTGTTTTGTGATAGCGTGATAGGTACACTGTATGGTTAAATAATCTGTTCGAAAAAAATAAATAGATTATTCTCAATGATTACGCGCGCCTGCAGCGCAGATCAGAGTGATTGATTTTCCGTCACCATCTCGGTAGCATGCGAGTAGTAAATGTTTTCCCGGCCGCATTAATCGACTGTGTCAACGAGCTATGAGCTATTCTGAGAAGAGACGTGAGGGCAGGTCCATACCTGAGACGCCGGCGGTATACATGAGAAGAACAATGCAGCTTTCACATGTGTCGGCTGTCACGAGCGCTCAGAAGCTGAACTTGGCTGGAGACTCTGGAATCCCCTTCCCCGCCGACCACACGCGCGCGGCCTGCCTTGGAGCGTAATCTAAGGCGCATAGGCGATATCAATTTCTCTGGTGATAGGTACGAATGCAACTGTGTTGGGGTCATGTTTGGGGGATGCCGAGCAGAGATTTTTGGTCGGTTTGGCAGCTGGTGGTGTTCGGGCGCGTCTGTTGCACTATTTTGCGAGCATGTCTGTGCACTGTGCGGTGCTTTATTTGGAGAGTTTAAGAGTACAGAGCTCGTCTACTGATATTGTGTACTGCATTATTTAAGAGCTGTTTGGTATAGTGCGTTGAAATTAGGAGTTGTTTACGTGTCTGTGGCCTGTGTCAGATGACCACAGTGGGATCAGTGCGGGTGGTTTATGACAAATATACTCCACGACTAAATAAAAGGGCTCCAAATAAATAGAGTGCAGCCCTTCCTTACTTCCCCAAGCAGCACAGAGCAGTCTGAACTGTTTTTGCGCAATAATGGCAATCTGGTCAGAATGTGAGTGAGTAGACAAATAACTGGACAAATTTATCTGTAGAGGAGTTACAGGTCTGGATTGGAATGAATATCTTGATGGGTGTGGTTGTGTTGTCAAGTGTAGTGCACTACTGGAGTTCAGAAACTGCCTTATGTGAGCGTTACATATCGAAACCTATGAGAAGAAAAAGTTTCAAAAAGATATGTCGCAAATAAATAAAGTACACTTGTTCCTCCTTCCATCAGCCTACGCACTGAAATTATTTCCGAAAATTAGCAGTTGTTTTGCTATTTGGAGGTAAATGTTTCGCATTATTTATGAGTGGTTCGCATGTGTGTAGGCTGTGCTATGAGTTATTTTTAACTGTTTACAATTAGCAAACGTGTGTCTAGAACATCATAAATGAGTTATGTAGGAGTGTTTTGTAGGTCTGTATGATATGGGACATGTCGGTATGATACATATACTCCATTCCTAAATAAAGGAAATTAGTTCCTCCATCCATGGGCCTAGCGCAGGGTGAGTCCGTTTACCAGAAACGTGTAGGATGAGGTTGAGAGCTGGTGGCTTAGTTTGAAACAATTTTCTTAGGTAGGTGGGGGAAGCGCAAATGAGCTTTGTTTGTTGGCAGATTTCAAACTTGGCGCTCTTTCCTAGGAGGAGGAGGAGGTGGCGGTCTGGTCCTCGGAAAGTAGTTGAAATTAGGGAGTTGAATACGTTTGCATACATAAATGAAATTGTAAATTCAATTATTTAATATAGCGTGGTGGTGAGAGTGAATTAGCGAGCGTTCTCGTCACGAGCAAACACGCTGTTTTATGGCCATGGGATTCCACTGTCGGTCAAACTCTGGCGCCTAATGTATCCTTTGTCCAGCACACGGTAGACAGGTTCCATTGTGTCCAGCGTTAAATGCTCGCGGTCGCGGAAAGATGATTACGTGGTCGGACTCTGAGACGCCGCTCGCCGCCTACCTGGCGCGCTGACTGTGGGGGTGTATGGGCACCGCTGGTCGCCCAGGGAGCTGTCGATGGAGTGGACTCAGCCGGAAAAAGTTAACGTGCATAAATATGGAATGTGATCCGTAATAGCCGTGGGCCAACGTTCAGCAGCCAACATGTGATCTCGTAACCCATCAAAAACATAACTCAAATCCATTCTGCTCGCCGAGTGGCTAGTAAAAAACCTGTAGCCCTCACGCCTGCCATCGAACTTTGCTGACGGGTCCATTAGTGCCGCGTGTCGGCAGGTCGGGTACAATGCACAGCAGAGGATAAAATTTGGGGTTTGATTCCTCGGTATGAGAACACGATTAAAATCCCCTCCTACGAAGATTTAATCACATCTGTCATGGAATAGGGGCGCAGTCCCCTCTGAGTATAACTGCGCACGCGCCTGTCGATTGTCAGATCTGGAGGATGCATAGATATCGACAATACGAATGTCGTTCACTGTCATCGCCAAACCTCGGGCCGAAGGGAGATAACTGAGGCCACACACTGGAATCCCTCCGGGACTAATATCACTGTGCCACGTCCTACGTCTGGAGTCGGCGCTGGGTAAGTGTTGTAACCACACACAACTGGAAACGCAGCATTGCAGGTTTCCTGCACCAGCAGAATATCCACGTCCGTGGCGTAAATCGTGTCCCAGAAAAGTGGCAGTTTTTCAAGCGATCATACAGTGTTAATTTTCACTGTTCCCAGCTTATATGCTTCGTTCGTTGCCGTCCTCATGCTCATATCATGTCATTGCAGACTCCAAAGGTTTTACTCCACTATTCGTGCTCAGAGGGTTGCCCGCCAAAGGGGCAACGGGCTTCCCTGCTTCCGTTCTGTGTATGCGTCCAGCAAGTGAACCATAATCAATTGGGGGTGCCAATTCCGGTAGCCCTTAGACATGTGCCGCCCAGTCACGTTGGTCAAAAATCCCGCCCAGTCACGTTGGTCAACAATCCCGGAAACACCCTCTGCTGCATTTCGAAGTGGCTGCCGGGACCCTGTCGCTGACTCCTCCGTCGGTAGTGCCAGGTCAGGGACCGTCTAAAAGGTAGGACACCCAGCCACCATCTGAAGGAATACTTTCAACGTTCCTCTAAAGGCTCATGTTTAATGCCAGACGTTTCTTCGGCTCGAAGAACTTCCGTGTCCCCTAGGCTAGGGAAGGACGTGTTACCCAAAATAAGGCGGAGCTTTTTGCGACGTTTCGGCGATTGTTGCTTGCGCGCCTTGCCCTCTACCGCCCTAGGTGACACCTCACTATTTTCATTTGGCGTTCGTTGGCCCGTTGCTGGCGACACAGTCTCGACCACACTTGTAAGGGTGCGGAAGGTTCCTCCCTCATCTGCGATGAGGTGGGTGTAGGGGCTTCCTCTGTGTCACCTCCCTGCTCCCCTAGCTCCGTCCCCTCTGGCATCAACACGTCCGTGTCACGCTCCGAGCTCCGAGCTGATATGTCCTTTTCCGCCACGGTCAAAACATGCCCAAAGCTGGCCATCGTAAATCACAATATCTTGAAATCCTCCAGTAATAAATATGAAGAGATACGTTTGTTAAGGACGATCCGCACCTGTCGGACGCCGTTTAACACGGGCTAAAACTCGCCCATCGTTCAGACGTATGACTGAGTACCGTTCCGAATGACCCTCACTCCCAGGCCTGAAGAAGCTACTGTTACACCATAGATATGACCATCAGAGTGTCGAAATTTAAATCCCCTTTAAGCAGCGGCGATAGTTCTTTCACATGCAGCTTCATCGGTCATCTTGATGTACATTGTCCTGCTTACAATGGATAGATGTATCCCAACTTGGTCTGTAGCAGGTAGATCTCTTGATGTCCCAAGGGAACAACATCTGGGAGGAGCCGTTTAAACTGCAGACTGAACGTATGAAGACTACTCAACTATTATCTACACTGATGAAACCAGAAGGTACTACCACAAGACGCTGTAGCTGCACAGCACAGTACCTCTTCAACAAACTACTTCCTGACGATGACCACACTCAGGACAACCAACTTCCCACCGTCCTTCGCATACTACTTTATGACAAATATGGAAACGAAGGTATCACCATCCCCTTCGCTCAAGAGGAAGTTTCACTGGCGATACACAAAATAAAGAAGAAAAAGGCTCTGGGCCCTGATGGAATCCACCCCGAAACCATCAAACAAGCTGCTCCACTTATCGTACCATACCTGACAGACTTGCTGAATGATGATCTACCAGAAAGACGGGCACTGCAGTTATAATCAAGAAAGGGGAGGACAAAGAGCTGACTTACCCTAAGACTGCCAGACCAATATGCCTCGTTAACATTCTGGTAAAGGTACAGGAGAGATTGCTGTGCGACACTCTTCAGTCGCACTGGCAGCTGTTCAGCCTTAGTCCACATCAGTTTGGTTTTCGACCACATAAATCCATCGAAAACGTGGTAAATAGGGCCATAGAAATGACACAGACAATACATGACAAATATATATTAGCAATCCTAATTGACATAACTGGTGCTTTCGACAGACATTATTTGGTGGCCGGCGCTGTTTCCAAGGCTTAGACTCTTAGAGAGATGAATGTACCACTGGCTCTATACAACAGCCTTAGACATTATTGTAAAAACAGGATAGTGGAATGGAAGACTGGTCGACAAAAGGTTATACTTAGGGTAACAAAGGGTTGTGCGCAAGGATCCATATGCGGACCGAGTTTCTGGTACATAGCCATAGAACCACTACTGAATGCACTAGAAGACGACGACCTGGCTAACGGGGTGATTGTTTAGGCCGATGACCTTATGGTCATGGCATCTGCTAACTCAAGGTCCCAATCAGAGAGTAAAGCCACGCGGCTCCTCGCGTTCATCAGTGAATGGTTCAGCAACAACAAACTCGCAATAACAAGAAACAAAACTGTTTACCTACTTCTAAGAGGCACGCTGAAAAGTAATCAAATTACAAAGTTAAACAACACATCTATAAAAAGAAAAGCTGTGACAAGATACCTTGGTATTTATATTGACCAACATTTACACTTTAACAAACATGCCAAACTGGCAATTAACAAAACGACGAAACTGATCCATAAACTTGCAAGACTGAATACTATAAGATACAGACTACCCCTAAGACAAGGAGGACATATTACACAGCACTCTTTGAGACAATAACTTGTTTTGCGGCCAGTGCTTGGACACGTCGATTATGCTTAGCTACGCATAAAACCATTGTGAGGCGCGGCCAGAGGAGTGTTCTACTCAGAATCTCGGGGGCTTTCTGCACGGCCTCGATTGAGGCACTGCGCGTGGTAATAAATTTGGAAACTTATGAGAAAACTGCTGAGGTCATCGGTTCCTAGGCTTACACACTATTTAAGCTAACTTAAACTTACACTAAGGACAAGGACTCGAACCTCCGACGGGGGAAGCCGCGCGGTACGTGGCAAGGCACCTTTGACAGCGCGGCTACTCTGCGCCGCACTGCGCGTGGTACAGGGAATTTTCCTTATAGACATTACAGAGCAGCTGCGTACTGGCTGAAGAGGGGAAGACGCGACTAAATAAGAGAAGTAACTGAACAAGACATAACCGACAGACGGAAATTAAACAAGTGAAGAACTTATACATGGCAGACAGAATGGGACATAACTGATAAGGGAAGACGAGTCTACTCTTTCTTCCCCAGTATACGAGAGCGGATGAATTTGAAGTACAGAAATCCAACTCGCGGGATGGCGCACTTTCTCACGGGCCATGGCCCGTATCCTATGCACATCCACAGGTTTGGCCTAAAACAGACTCACATTTGCGCCTGTGATGAGAATGATACACCTGAACACATTGTGCTCGTCTGCGATGCCCTTGTACACACAGGAACGAGTTTAGGAAATCAGGACATAGGACAGTTAATACGCAGACAAAATGACTGGAACTCTATAAAGAACATCGCAGACGATGAATCGCGAGCGCTATATTCGACATACAAACAGTAGAGATCATACGCTACAGTAAGACAGGCTCCACGTCGGACAGATCAGCAGTACACAGTAAACGACACAGACTCAAGCACAGATACGGAATCGGATGCTACATCACACACAGGAATTGAAGACGAAACAAACATAACAAAAATACGCGAAGGCTCTACAACACTACGTCGAATTAATCTGAAAAAAAAAACTATCTGAGCAGTTGTTTGTTGTAACATTTCATAGCGCGTAACACTATCTGAAGATGTGACATTTCTTCTTCTTTATCTGCATCAGGTGTGACTGGCTCGAAGTTTTACCGAGCCCTCGCAACTGATGCAGGTGACTATGACATTAAAATCAAATCCCAATCTCCACTGTTACCTTAAGTTCGGAAACACATTACAACGTAACTAATCAATACATTAAATTGTTACCACTGTCAAGAGCCCTCATTTTAAACAGACTTAATCATACACGCAGAAGATATAAGGGGAAGAAACTGTCACATCATAGCTGAGTCAAATTTCCGTTTCTTGTTTCTTCCATTAAACATACTTTTAAATTTAAGTTAAAAACGTCCACAACCTATTATGTGTCTCATTACTATCATTATCTAAGTTATCAACAAGTTGAAACAAAGCTGCTTATATGCGTGTATATATTTTTTGTGAACTTTCCAACAAAAAAGAAATGTACTAGTAATAAAACTGAATTTGTATGACAGAACATGTAAAATCACACAATGTACGACCTGCTGTATAATAAATAAATAAATGTCCGAACCGGTGTTGATGTATAATGAGTTATTGTGCCATGACGCAGACGTCCGGTCCCAATTCATGGCGGAAATGCATATACGAATACCGGAATTTGCAGCGAATGTGAGCGTCCGTCAATTACGACCGCTCACGATGCTCATTACTGATAAAAAGATCTTTGCACGAATGTTGGTGGAAGGGCTGAAGAAAAAAAATGTTCAAATGTATGTGAATTCCTAAGGAACCAAACTGCTGACGCCATTGGTCCCCAGACTTACACACTACGCAAACTAACAACACAGACAAACATGCCCGAGGGAGGACTCGAACCTCCGGCGAGAGGGGCTGCGCAATCCGTGACATGGCGCCTCCAACTGCGCGGCCACTCTGCGCGGCAAGGCTCAAGACTGTAATGCGCAAGACATTACCACCAGACCAGGCTTGTCTAGCGGTTCGGAGCAACATCCATTCTACCCTAGGTGAATACCGTGACTTCATTTCCCTGATGGAAGCATGTCACATGCGAGCGGTGTTTGTATCAGTGGATTATGATCATACCTTTGACAGGAACAACAGTGGTTCCTTGACTTGACCATGCAACGCATGGCGATACCTCAGGATTTCATTGCCGTCCTCGTGAGCCTCAAAGGATGTGCGCTGGCGTAAGAAGTCGCCACCGCACCGGTCGGCAAATATGAAGCGGTAAGATCGATTAGTAGGCACTGGATAAAAAAAAATAAAATGGTTCAAATGGCTCTGAGCACTATGGAACTCAACATCTATGGTCATCAGTCCCCTAGAACTTAGAAGTACTTAAACCTAACTAACCTAAGGACAGCACACAACACCCAGTCATCACGAGGCAGAGAAGGCTCTGGACCATGCACGCCTATCATGAGAGAGACCAGGACACATTTTCAAGCAACACACCGCCAACGTCCTCTCGAAAGCATGTATTTAGGCTGCCGCTGCTGACTCGCAGATCGGGTTTAGTTCGTCACAGGCTATGACAGTACACAGCTACCAGATTAGTGACTAAAGTGGGACTAGTTTACCTCAACCAGAATTGTACTTTACGAGCAGTGAGAAACTAAAGTTTGTAATAGCAAGATTGCCGATATTGACATTACCTCAGTCTGCAAGGGGACTATTACTGATGAGCTTGTACCGCAAATCATGGACTCTATTCAGACTAAGTAAATGTTTTCATTTCAGGTAAATAAAGAATCATATTAATCCACGTGTATATCTGTGTTGTAGAAAGACGATACCAGTCACCTATAACAACATCCTCGCCCTTGCTTCCTTGTTGTACATGACTTTACAGGATGGCCTTTTTGGATAGTTCTGTTTGCTATAGCTCTCGAAGCACTGATGCAAACTTTTCGACGAACTCTTAAAGGCGTTCAACTCCGTGCGAGTTCCTTCACGTGTTGCGCATATGCTGACGACTAGATGGTACTCGTCCGATCGGAGAATGAAGCATGTAAGGTCGTTGCCCTTCTCACTGCATACGGCATGGCGGCGGGTAGCAGGGTCAACGTGGATAAAATGAAGATTATGCACATCGATGGGGGCTGAACGCTCTGTACAGTCCGTTTACGACGGTGGACATCACGCGATGCTTAGGAGTTTTGATTATGCGATCGCTACGGCAATCAGAGGCGGCGAGATACCGGCGACTGCTCCAGCACGTCCGACTGCACATACGCAACGATTCACTCCGAACCCACGACCTGCTTCAAAGGGTGGAATATACTAATGTTAATCTTGCCTCACGACTGCCACACCTGGCACAGGTACTGCCAATGCCACATGGTATTGCTGACAGGTTAATGGCAACTTTGGACACTATGTCAGTCAAGGGATGCTTTTTAAGACCAGATACGAGACTTCAACTCTCCCACACCATTCTGGAGGACTTATTCTCATGAATGTGTGGAACAAGGCTCTCGCTCTATACCTGGGAGTGACGCTACGGACCTGTAACCAATGCCAACACACCATCACGTCGGCGATCCTGGACGTTCCTTTTCCCCCGTCCTTTGAACCGCCAGTGTCTGTACGCACAGTATTGTCTCCTTTGTCTCACCTCGCGGGATTCTTTGCTGATTTCAGTTATGTTCAGATAGAAATACCTTCTACGAGGTTCCCCA
This sequence comes from Schistocerca gregaria, assembly GCF_023897955.1. Classification (NCBI taxonomy): domain Eukaryota; kingdom Metazoa; phylum Arthropoda; class Insecta; order Orthoptera; family Acrididae; genus Schistocerca; species Schistocerca gregaria. The sequence continues at coordinate 484,343,903 of NC_064931.1, read as the reverse complement.
CAACCCATGAGATGTATCGATACTTCAAGCGTCATCATGGCAGCAGTGTTGTCGAGCTGAAGTACCCAACTAGGGATTGACGACAGATCTGGCGAGCTGTCCATACTCCTCTCCTCGCCACGGCAGCGAGATGGTCTTGGTATACATTAGTCAACCGCAAGACTGTCACTCGTCGACGACCGTACAACATTCACATCATAGTCTCCCCACTCTAGCTGATATGTGTCATGCATGACGTCGACGAACATTGTCTGCACTGCGGCGAGGCGAAGGATGTTTGGCGGCTGGCGAAAAGCACCATGGCACTTCTCCAACGCAACGACGACTACGCGATCACGACGGACGCTTCATTTTTCCCGGACGCGGTCTGTTTCCCCTCACAGAAAACGTTGACAGTCCGGTGGATTGGAGGACACGCATCGCACTACGTGCTCTCGCGGATCGTGATATCGGGCATGAACTATTGGCTCTATCTACTAGAACAACATGAGATCATCCGACGTCGCTCTAAATACAAAAAGTACTCTGCGAACTTTCTAGGCAACATGTTTCACGACTCCCCAGAGCGCTGTGGAGTTCCAGATTTACGCAGTGTCGTGGGCTAGGATATTCTTCCCAGGGAAGTGACGAGAAATTCACTTCACCCCTACATTTCTTCACTTCCTTTTCGTGTGTGACTTTTTTCCCGGGATATTAAAATTAAAATAAAAAAAAGAATTAAATAAATTATAATGTTTCCTTCCCGCTGCCTTTCCCTTATCATGTCAGGATACAGGGGCATCGTGACCAGGCCTCTAAGCACAACCCCTGCCCACTCTGCCCGCAGACCTATACCATAAAAAAAGAAAACAAAAAAATAAAATAATAAAGTAAGAGGGAGACCCGGGTAAAGGAGAAAAAAGTCGGTAGAACACTTGGCTGTGAAAGTAATTAAAAAAGGTTAAAACTGGGAAGCGTAAAAAAACTAAAAGAAATACACTCCTGGAAATGGAAAAAAGAACACATTGACACCGGTGTGTCAGACCCACCATACTTGCTCCGGACACTGCGAGAGGGCTGTACAAGCAATGATCACACGCACGGCCCAGCGGACACACCCGGAACCGCGGTGTTGGCCGTCGAATGGCGCTAGCTGCGCAGCATTTGTGCACCGCCGACATCAGTGTCAGCCAGTTTGCCGTGGCATACGGAGCTCCATCGCAGTCTTTCACACTGCTAGCATGCCGCGACAGCGTGGACGTGAACCGTATGTGCAGTTGACAGACTTTGAGCGAGGGCGTATAGTGGGCATGCGGGAGGCCGGGTGGACGTACCGCCGAATTGCTCAATACGTGGGGCGTGAGGTCTCCACAGTACATCGATGTTGTCGCCAGTGGTTGGCGGAAGGTGCACGTGCCCGTCGACCTGGGACCGGACCGCAGCGACGCATGGATGCACGCCAAAACCGTAGGATCCTACGCAGTGCCGTAGGGGACCGCACCGCCACTTCCCAGCAAATTAGGGACACTATTGCTTCTGGGGTATCGGCGAGGACCATTCCCAACTGTCTCCATGAAGCTGGGCTACGGTCCCGCACACCGTTAGGCCGTCTTTCGCTCACGCCCCAACATCGTGCAGCCCGCCTCCAGTGGTGTCGCGACAGGCGTGAATGGAGGGACGAATGGAGACGTGTCGTCTTCAGCGATGAGAGTCGCTTCTGCCTTGGTGCCAATGATGGTCGTATGCGTGTTTGGCGCCGTGCAGGTGAGCGCCACAATCAGGACTGCATACGACCGAGGCACACAGGGCCAACACCCGGCATCATGGTGTGGGGAGCGATCTCCTACACTGGCCGTACACCTCTGGTGATCGTCTAGGGGACACTGAATAGTGCACGGTACATCCAAACCGTCATCGAACCCATCGTTCTACCATTCCTAGACCGGCCAAGGAACTTGCTGTTCCAACAGGACAGTGCTCATCCGCATGTATCCCGTGCCACCCAACGTGCTCTAGAAGGTGTAAGTCAACTACCCTGGCCAGCAAGATCTCCGGATCTGTCCCCCATTGAGCATGTTTGGGACTGGATGAAGCGTCGTCTCACGCGGTCTGCACGTCCAGCACGAACGCTGGTCCAACTGAGGCGCCAGGTGGAAATGGCATGGCAAGCCGTTCCACAGGACTACATCCAGCATCTCTACGATCGTCTCCATGGGAGAATAGCAGCCTGCATTGCTGCGAGAGGTGGATATACACTGTACTAGTGCCGACATTGTGCATGCTCTGTTGCCTGTGTGTATGTGCCTGTGGTTCTGTCAGTGTGATCATGTGATGTATCTGACCCCAGGAATGTGTCAATAAAGTTTCCCCTTCCTGGGACAACGAATTCTCGGTGTTCTTATTTCAATTTCCAGGAGTGTATAATGTAGGCTACCCACAGTCTTATGCTTGATTTCTGGTTGTATGACCAGAGCGGCATCAGCTCTGTCTTTCTGCATCCACACGCTCCATTTTACGGACCTGCTGCTTTGCTGCTCGTTGCCACTGCTGTTCATCGATCGCTTCCTTGAGTTCTTCCCAGGGCGTGTCATCTAGATGTGTATGATCTCATATAGAATGCTGTCGACTCTGTATTGAATGCGTCCTCTACTATAGCATCTAGTTCTGTCGTTGGTACTCGAGTATTGCCACTGGCCAGTTCACTACCATTCGTATTGTCGCAGTCGCCACTGTCAAAGGTGACAACTAGTCGTTAATTTAGTAGAGTTAAACGTAAATTTCCGCCTTCTGATCCGTACGGGCCAGTTGGGTCCGACCCACCGCCGTGTCATCCTCTTCCACTAACACTAACATGTAAGGCATGGAGGGGCATGTGATCGGCACACTGCTCTCCCGGTCGGGTTTCTTGACCTTGGAACCGCTTCTGATCGGTCGAGTCGCTCTTCAATTGGCCTCACGAGGCTGAGTGCACCCCGTACCAGCCCTCCCATCAAGGGAAAATCCCTGACAGTATCAGGAATCTAACCCGGGTCCACCGAATGCAGTCAGCTGCGCTGACCACTCAGCTAAGGAGGCAGACAACTTGGTAGAGAGAATCTTAGATATTTACTGTTTTCACCACACGTAAAGTAAACAGGAAAACTGAGCTGTTGACACTAGCGGGGTCCCGCTCTTCCACGTCCGTACCTCTCCGAAGGCGGAACGAAGAACTCGCTGAAGGAGTTCAATGAAGTTTTATTAAATATTTCAGTGAACTTTTAGCAAAAAAGCACAATAGTTTCTAAATTAAAATGCCAAGGTACGCGACAAGGTGCTGTCTCTCCTACATTGAAGGCGCAAACATCGATGAACAAAGGTCAGCCTAATGCCAGAAATGATGCTCTCTATTCATTGGCGTTGTCTCTTTCCTTCCACGACAGTGCTTCAATTATGAGACTCAATAAGGACGAAAACTTGATAATAATTCAAGTTACGGTCAATGTGGTAGGAATATAAAACCAGCTGTCAAAAACCAGTTCGCGATATATTGTGACTGAGGCTGGATTCAGACAAACGTCGTCCTTCGAATACTCCACCGACATACGTTTCGTCTCTGCGATATTAGTTTCCATCACCAGTTAAATTAAGAAAATTTCCAGCATCAGTTTTTTTTTTTTTTGTAAATTTATGTTGATGTCTGTAAGAGACAACAGATCTGTCTCGAACTAGATATTGTTTAATACTGAAATGATTGAAAACGGGACTCGGCAAAGCCCTGTGTTAACTTTGGAAATACTTGACCATAATTTATACAAATAATAGTAGGAGAAAGTAATAGTGCATGAGGCGGGAGGGTGGGGGTGGGAGTGGGGGATGGGGGGGGGGGGGGCAGGAATTGCGTACCTCAGAACGCTATGGATGGATCGCAGAAGTATCGGTTTTGTTGCGATGCAAAAGCAAGTGTTTCTCAATGTTGGACTTAAAGAGCAGATACCATCAGTTACAAGTTGCTCCTGAAGATGGACAAAAAAGAGCTTTATCAGCAAATGGGGAACACTGCCACTACAAGACGATGCCTTTTGGGTTGAAAAATGCACCGGCACATTCCAACGGTTGTTGCACGGAGTACTGAGAGGCTTCAAACCACGTCAGTGCCTGGTATGTCTTGATGACATAACCGTCTATTCAAGAGATATGCAGGAACATATAGAACTTCTAAAAGAAATGTTCAACAGATTACAGGCAGCAGACTCACACTCAATGCTGAAAAATGTCACTTTGAGCTGGAGAAAGTAAACTATTTGGGCCATGTCATAAGTAAGGATGGCGTAATGACTGATCCGAGGTTGGTGCAAGCAGTGCAAGATTTTACAGTACCACAAACTACTAGGAAGTTACAATCTTTCCTCGGTCTCGTGAGTTATTATAGGAGGTCAGTGAAGGGATTTGCGCATGTTGCAAGACAACTTACGCAATTATTGAAGAAAGATGTCAGGTTTGTGTAGTCGGAGGAATGTCAGGGAGCATCTGACGAGTTAAAGAAGGTGTTGACATCCAGTCAGATTTTGGCGTTTCCAGATTTTCAGGAAAAAATTTTATTTTCATGTGATGCTTCAAACTTCGACCTTGGCTGCCTTATAAACCAGAAGGTCGATAGTCAAGAACATCCTGTCACCTTTGCATCAAGACAAATGAAAGCCGCAGAAAGAAATTACTCTGCAACAGAGAGAGAGAGAGATGCTTAGTCTGGTCACGGAATAGTGTACTTTCAATGTTATTTGCGAGGGAAGAAGTTTAAGGTGATAACGGACCATGAGCCTTTAAAGTGGTTACTAGACTTGAAGGACCTGTCTAATAGATTAACGAGATGGGCATTGAATACGAAGTAGTACACAAGCCAGGAAGAACACACCGAAATGTAAATGAGCTAAGGAAGAAGATAGCTGTAATAAAATCACTGGGCCATGATCTTGTGGAATGGCGAGCAGCACAGAACACTGATGAGGAATGTAGGGAGTATAAGGAACAGCAGCAATTTGCTGTGAACGACGGATTATTATACAGAGAGGCAATATTAAGACGAAAGCGGTGGTGCCAGCCAAGTTAAAATTCGAAGCGTTGTGTGAGATGCACGGTCACAGTTTGTCAGACCATGGCGGACGCAGGGCGACAAATAGAAGGGTGCCTGAGAAATATTGGTGGAAAGGAAGGAAGGAAGATGTGGATCGATACATCAAGAATTGTGTGGATTGTGCACAGAGGGCCAATTTGAGTAAGAAGCAGGTATTGTTACAAATATCGCCAGAAGCAACAGAACCTTCCAGTTTCATTGGAGTGGACGTGTTTGGACAATTCTAGCGAACATCAGCGGGTAATCGTTATGTGCTGACCACCATAATAATACAAATATCGCCAGAAGGAAAAGAACCTTCCAGTTTTATTGGAGTGGACGTGTTAGGACCATTCTAGCGAACATTAGCGGGTAATCGTTATGTGCTGACCACCATAATAAGTCATTTTTCTCTTTCCATCGAGACGATGCCAATGTCGGACCAACAGGCAATCATAGTCGCACAAACCGGCCGCTGTGACCGAGCGGTTCTACGCGCTTCAGTCCAGAACCGCGCTGTTGCTACGATCGCAGGCTCGAATCCTGCCTCGGGCATGGATGTGTGTGATGTCTTTAGGTTAGTTAGGTTTAAGTAGTTCTAAGTCTAGGGGACTCATGACCTCAGATGTTCAGTCCCATAGTGCTTAGAGCCATTTGAAACATTTGAACAGTCGCACAGGCGTTAGTTAATAGGTGGATACTGAAGTTCAGAGTGCCACAGGCGATGACAACGGACCAGGGTACGAACTTCACGTCAAATGTGATGAAGGAATTTTGTCGGTTTCTGAGAGTGAAGAAGTTGAGGCCTAGCTCACTACACCCTGAAGCTGTTGGAAGGACAGGGAGAGTTCACAGAAAAATTGTGAAAATACTTAATTACTACGTGGATTCAAATCATTCAAACTGCGATACAAACATAGGTTTTGTCGTAAATGCATATAACTCTAAAGTACATACTAGCACTAGGTTATCACCATTCGAGGTAGTGTGTGGCAAAAAGATGCTGTCACCTTTCGACATGATTCACCAGAAGACTGGCAGAGAGGGAAATTTTGCAAGAAAAGTAAAGGTGGTGTGTAACAGGGTTCAAAGAGCAAATACGAAGGCTTTAGAGAAACAGAAAGAGGCAGTGAGGCATGTGGGGACGTTACTGCAGTATAAGGTCGGCCAGTGGGTGATGTTGTGGAGCCCATATACGCCGAACGGAGAGACAAAGCAGTTTTTATCACGATACCAGGGCCTCTAATAAGTAGTCTAAACTGCGTTACCGGTGAATGTCAAGCTACAGTTCCGACAAGGACGACGGTTGGGCATGTGGGACGTCTGCGACCATTCGAGGGTATGGTAGAGGCGATTCCACAAGAAGTGCTAGTAAAGATAAGGAAGGATATTAAGAGGAAGAAGCGAAACAATCGGCAACGGGAGAGGAAAGTCCGGATTCCTCAGATTCGTTATACATTAAGGTCAAGAGAGTACTTCTGTGCACCGATTTTGTGCAACTTATTTGTACGTGTAGAGTAGGTCGTAATTTTGATAGCAGTAGGGATAGACCAATATATTTATTTGTGGTAGTCTTATCAGTAGAACAATAAGATGATCGTTGTTCAGAGACAGCAGGCTTTTGGGGGAGGGAAACTGATATGGATCCCTGCCCTCAGGTTGCCAGGCGAAGAAGAAGCAGAAATGCTTGTTTTGACTGTACAGCACCTTTCCGCCGGAGGTGGAGTAACGGAATTTCAAGTGCATCATCTGGACGGTAGAGCAGTATTCCAGACAGCCAGGTGTGGTATTTCTTAGCCATAAATGGTATTTAAGTTTAGTATTAAATGAGTTGGAGTTATAAAATTAAATCAAGAGGTTGGAAGAAGTAATTTTAGGGATGTAAGAATTAACGAGTAGAAGTAGGAAGCAGAGAGATGTTCAAATGTGTGTGAATTCCTAAGGGACCGAACTGCTGAGGTCATCGGTCCCTGGATTTACACACTGTTTAAACTAACATACGCTAAGAACAATACACACACCCATGTCCGAGGGAGTACTCGAACCTCCGGCGGGAGAGGCCGCGCAATCCGTGCATGACTCCTCAAACCGCGCTGTCACTACACGCGACGAAGCAGAGAGGTCTTAAGGGAACATAGGAACTTGCTCGAGGCATATTCCGTGCGGCTCTCCCCGTCGGAGATTCTAGTCCTGCCTCGGGCATGGGTGTGTGTGTTGTCCTTAGCGTAAGTTCATTTAAGTTAGTTTAAGTAGTGAGTAAGCCTAGAACTGATGACCTCAGCAGTTTTCCAATTTTGAGGCATATTCACTATTAAAAGAGAAGATACAAGAGGTGATTAAAGTACACACACACACAAAAAGTTTTGCATCGCCCCCGTTTCCAGAACTCCTCATGATAGGCGTTGACTGTGGATGTTGTATCACAGCCACAGTCCCTTTGACTGTTCAGAGATGTCACTAAACCCTCCCGAAGATGTAAACAACCGTGCATGAATAGCGACTATTAGACGGAGGGGGTCCGACAGCCGATCAGTTCCAGTCATTCCATCAGAAAGGAGGTACATGGCTTGTGTCATCTGTACTTCAACCATACCTAGACGGTCAATACCGCGATTCGATCGCGTCCGCATTGTTACTTTGTGCCAGGAAGGGCTCTCAACAAGGGAAGTGCCCAGGCTTCTCGGAGTGAACCAAAACGATGTTGTTCGGACATGGAGGAAATACAGAGACAGGAATTGTTGATGACATGCCGCGCTCAGGCCGCCCAAGGGCTATTACTGAAGTGGATAAAATGAAATGAGCATTTGGCATCATTGGCCGGGTGGCCCATAGTAGGAGAAGTTCGGCCGCCAAGTCAAGTCTCATTCGACGCTACATTGAGCGCCTGTGATGAGGATGAAATGTGGTGAGGACAACACAACACCCAGTCCCCGAGCGGAGAAAATCTCCAACCCGGTCGACAATCGAACCCGGACCTTCTTCCATGGGAGGCGAGCACGTTACCATCCAGCTAAGCAGGCGGACTACTGCAGTGGATGACCGCTACCAACGGATTATGTCTCGGAGGAAACCTGACAGCAACGCTACGATGTTGAATAATGCTTTTCGTGCAGCCACGGGACGTAGTGTTACGACTCAAACTGTGCGCAACAGGCTGCATGATGAGCACCTTCACTCCCGACTTCCATGATGAGGTCCATCTTGCAGCCACGACACCATGTTGCGTGTGCCCAACAACATGGCGAATGGACCCCTCAGGATTGGCATCACTTTCTCTTCACCGAAGAGTGTCACATACGCCTTCAACCGGACAATCGTTGGAGACATGTTTGGAGGCAACCCGGTCAGGCTGAACGCCTTATACACACTGTCCAGCGAGTGCAGCAAGGTGGACGTTCCCTGCTGTTTTGGGTGGCATTATGTGGGGCCGACGTAAGCCGCTGGTGGTCGTGGAAGGCGCCATAACGGCTATACGATACGTGAATGCCATACTCCGACCGATAGTGCGAACATATTGGCAGTATATTGGCGAGAAATTCCTCTTCATGGACGACAATTCGCACCCCCATGGTGCACATCTTGTGAATGACTTCTTCAGGATAACGACATCGCTCGACTAGAGTGGCCACCATGTTCTCCCGAGATGAATCCTATCGCACGTGCTTGGGATAGATTGAAAAAGGCTGTTTATGGACGATGTGTCCAACCAACCACTCTGAGGGATCCACGCTGAATCGTCGTTGAGGAGTGGGACAACCTGCGCCAACAGAGCGTTGATGAACTTGTGGATAGTATGCTACGACGAATACAGGCATCCATTAATGCAAGAGGACGTGGTACTGGGTATTAGAGAGACCGGTGTGTACACAAATCTGGACCACCAGCTCTGAAGGTGTCACTGTATGGTGGTACAATATACAAAGTGTGGTTTTCATGAGCAATAAAAAGGGCGGAAATGATGTTTATGTTGATCTCTATTCCAATTTTCTGTACAGCTTCCGGAACTCTCGGAATCGAGGTAGTGCAAAACTTTTTTTGATGTGTGTAGTTCCGCACGAGGTTGGGAGAGTAAAAAGGTGATGGTGGTTGCAGGGAATAGAATTTTGAAGACAATCTTCGGGACAGCAGACTCAAGCGTCGTGAGAAAATTGAATGAAACGGCAAAAGCAGGGCTATCAGAAGTGAATAAGATGACTGTAGAGTGGTATTACACCCAAATTATGAATTCAGAGAGCAGCGTGCTGAAGAACACACGCATGCTCTGCAAGTTGACTAAGAAAGTCATGGATCATGGCAGGACCTCGGCTAATACCCTGAACCCCAATTTGGAGTCAGTGGAAGCACATATGGAAGTATTAGATGCAAGGTTAACCTTGACAAGTTCATTTCAGTCGCTAGGTGATATCATCTGGGTCGCGAGGGCCGAGCTAACAAATTTGCAGGAGGCATTCCATCAGGCGCTACATGATGTATTAAGACCAGTCTTCCTGTCAACGGAGCAATTTCTAAAGGGGTTGAGGAAGGTGCAAGGAGAGTTTGCATCGGAATTACAACTATTAGTGGAATCGAGTAGTCGGAACTTACCGTTTTACTACCATAGTGCAGCAGTGGGTGTGGTAATAGGTAGCTCGCGATTTTACGTATCGGTAAGAATACCAGTAGCTGGGAAACAAGCAGTGTAAAGGTGATACCAGTGAACATTTATCCGGTGAAGCTAGAGGCAGTTGGAAATTTGAAACAAGTAAGGGAAGAGAGGGTTTTAATATTAGCAGAAGACGGGGCCCGATACGTGGATTTGAGCGCGTGTGAGCTCCAGGAATGTCAAGAACAGGTTGGTCATCACATGACCAATTCTTGAGATTATAATGAGGAGGGACACATGCGTCCTATAACTATTTAAGGGAAAAGATGGAGAACATCTTTGTCCAAAGGTGCTGACTAAACCAAAACCTTATTATAGGAGAGCAGGGCTCCACTGGGTCTAATCAGTGTACAATGGCAAGGTGGTGGTCGCTATCTGTTCTGAGCAATGGAAACTCAGGGGGCTGAAACGTTTGGAGTTGTGAGACAGGCGACTACTAATTAACGGGACTAGGTGTGATACAGTAGGACCGAAGTTTCATTTACTAACAACTATAACGGGAGTTACTGTATTTAATGTGACACAGTCACAGCCATATTGGTTAGGCGAATCACTAAAGATCTTATCCAAACAGAATCTTATCTTACTGAACGATACTTAGTAGCCAGGCCTGGACCACTTCTTAAGCCAAATGACAGCAGCACAAGAAGGGCGGATAACGGTTCAAACGGCTCTGAGCACTATGGAACTCAACTTCTGAGGTCATTAGTCCCCTAGAACTTAGAACTAGTTAAACTTAACTAACCTAAGGACATCACACACATTCATGCCCGAGGCAGGATTCCAACCTGCGACCGTAGCGGTCTCGCGGTTCCAGACTGCAGCGCCTAGAACCGCACGGCCACTACGGCAGGGGAAGGGCGGATAGCTGCGGAGCAAATGCTACAGCATGTATAGCAGTATCCGCATAGCAAACGTCAAGTAACTGTGATTTGAAATGTCGTAATTCCTATCACCATGTTGATTCTCATTTTGCTCTGCCTAGCCTTTTTTTTTATATTTGAGGCGACGTAACGTGAGGAAACCCGATCCAGAGGTAATACAGGTTCCGGTAGATTGGATTCTTAGGGAAAGAGATAACAGATAGATCGACTTATTTGATATAGAACTTATGTAATAGGAACAGACAAGCTGGGGTAACCGTACAGATAAAGAGCATAGTTGTAATCAAAGTAGAATAATAGGTTGGAGTAAAGCCCGAGGGATCGGGTCTCCTTCTTTGAGGGAGGCAGTGTGGTGACACTACCCAGTATTTTGGGTAAAACTATTAAATCTGTAGTGTAAGTGACTGAAAGTAGCATGGAGGCCACCGTGGATTGTTGAGGTAACAGCGCTGGCTAGTCACGCCATGTCGGCATATAGGGCACACAATAACGGATGTGCAAGTGAGCTACGAAGCGAGAATAGATGAAACAGCTGTAAACTGCCCCGTGCAGCAAAGAACTATATAATAAGTGTGTCATTGCCACCACACCTGAGCGAGTCTCTTTTTTGTGGGCGACGTGACTAGACACCAGGTTTTAGAAAAACAAATGGGCAGTAACGGAGGCTGAATTTGAGGATAGAACGTTATTCGATTCGGGAACTTGGTCATCGCTGAGTAGCCGCCCCACAACGCCGGAGCACCGCCGGGCAGGGAGACGACAGGGCAGCGCCAGCAGCAGCAGCAGCATCCGGGTCGAGACCACGCTGCTTCTGCCGCCGCACAGGGTGCTTCACGGGGCCCGCTGCCGTTGTCGCTGAGGCCCAGGGAGGAACCTGGCGTCACGACACCAACCGCCGTCCGCCGCCTGTCTGGGGGCTGCGGTTCGAGACCCGCGCACAGCCGTCTCCGCCACCGCGGAGCGAAGAGCAGCGGGGCCGCCGCCTTGCGTGGTGCTCCGCGGGAAACCGCCGCTGTCACAACTGACCGTTGCCTTGCTTTCGCTTCTCTGCCTCGTGATGACTGGGTGTTGTGTGATGTCCTTAGGTTAGCTAGGTTTAAGTAGCTCTAAGTTCTAGGGGAGTGATGACCATAGCTGTTAAGTCCCATAGTGCTCAGAGCCATTTGAACCATTTGAACCTTGCTTTCGCCGCGGGCCAGAGCCATGACGTAGCATCGCCGGGCGCCGTCCTAGCAGCCGACGCCACCTGTACCGTCCACAGCTCGCGAGGTGAGGCGTGCCTGCCTCACGAAGAACTGAAGATATAAGAAAGTTAGAGTGTTGAATTGTCCACAGCGTCTCCACTGGTTCCACACCACCTACGGCATCACCAGACACGCACCACCCCATATGGAGATGCCACTACAGAATGGTCCACACAGTACAGAAGAGAGGAGGACTTATATGGACTTTTTTCTGGACATGCTGCATTATTTTGTTTTGCCTACGACGAGGTGCCAGTATTATAAAGGCTTTGGAAAATCATAAAAGGCTTCCTTGTGAACCTCAGTGTACATCACTTAGCCACACTTTCGATGAAGGTAGCTTCTTGTTAAAAGATACCGCGAACATCGCAGCAACAATGAATACTGCAGACTGCATTGTATGATACATGAAGAAAATTGGCCTCTGCTCGCCTTTGAATTCATCTTTGAAACCAGAGCTTTGCACACGCTGGAACGCTTGTACTCTATGCTAGATTCCTTACACACTCAGTATAATGAAGTTACTCCTTTACTGGAAGAAAAGAACTTCCCTCACAGATTTCAGGGATACGTCAGTTAACTTGCACGATGAATTATAGATATTTAAAGAGGGCACAGGTGAATTAGAATGCAAGTCAGCAATTCACTTAGTTCTTCTTCTTTTCGTAAACTTCAACAAATCTGCAGTGTCAGAATCAATGATTGTAGGGTGAGTTTAATTACTGCAGTTACAAGAACTGTCTCAATAGAAAAGAGGAAAGGATAGATTTGTAACTAGCTAGAGTAACTGATGTGTATTGGCAGATATGTATATGATAACAGGAGGTACAAGGGGTTAAAAATTGAGCTGTGACTTCTACGTGAGGAGGTTGTAATTACTTCCAAACATAAAACTGCTACATTCGTTTGGCCGTCTTTCCGGTATCTCAGTATGTTTGACGTAACTGTAAAAACAGGAAGTTCCTAGCTATGTGCTATCAGAGTCTGCAAGATATTCAGATGCAACATGCAACCATTAACGTAGTCATTTTTGTATAGATACTGCATAGTGTCTTATAACAAAACGAAGTACAGTGCCAACTCGATTAACCAGACCCTTTGTTTTCGTTAGTCATACGGATAATCGAAAATATGGATAATCGAATGTATGAAGAAAAGAGATTTTTGTATAATTATCCCTAGGAAGATAAAGTACGTCACCCGCATATAGTTAACTTTTGGGTACGTTGTCATATGGCTATCTATCTTGGGATAATAGGTAATGCTAGGTGTTTACACAAAACCCGATTAAACTTATTAAAATCAACACAAATCAATGTTTATTAAGAGACCATAGGCATATTTTCGCGCATACGTATATATTTTCTAAAAATAACTAAAATACTGCAACTTTAATCATGAAACGCCTAACAAAAGTTACATAGGACAGTTACTGGAGTTAAATTTTCTTAAAATATTTGCCATCAACCTGTTTGTTTTTCGAACCATTTGAAAACTATTTCTAGGGTTTGAAATGTTTCCGCATGAGGTGGTCTGCATCGTTTTCTGCAGTTACGTTTTCTTCTGTTTCACCTTTTTGTGCTCCCTGCTATTCGTTTGCATGCAATCTGTTTTCGACAATCTCTTGTTTATATCCTAAATAAACGGAATCAATCTTATCGATTATTGAGTTTTCGTGCTCCCGTTTTCGTATTCTGTTCCAAGATTTTCTTTAAATCTTCCTTTCAATCAAATCCCACGCATCTACAACCCTGTAACGACACTCCCTCAAATTAATTTGCTAGAAAAATGACAAGAGGACTTCTACATTATTTTCATTAACAGATAACGATCTATGTAAAAGTTGTTGTCTATAAAGTCGTGCCGGCCGCGGTGGTTTCGCGGTTCTAGGCGCGCAGTCCGGAACCTTGCGACTGCAACGGTCGCAGGTTCGAATCCTGCATCGGGCATGGATGTGTGTGATGTCCTTAGGTTAGGTTTAAGTAGTTCTAAGTTCTAGGGGGCTGATGACCACAGCAGTTGAGTCCCATAGTGCTCAGAGCCATTATAAAGTCGTTTTACTGTTAAATGTTACTGGAAAATTCCATTTTCTGTCTCCAACAGTTGAGCAGTTGGCGCTTTATCGAGTAAAACTAAGACTTTCCTTGTTAACCAATTTAGTTTCCTTTTTTTTTCTTCAGGGATAAAAGTGTAGTCACGCCAGTCAATGAAAATCTCGCCGTTCATCCATGCGCTTTTTTTATTTTTATAAATTTAAGGATACCCGATATTTTTGAAGCATCTGGGGTTTTTGATTTTTCGAAGAGGAGCAAAAGCATTTTATCGGTCTCGTTAGCGTTTGCGCAAACTAATATTTCTACTCGCTATTTACTAGTTTTATATAGTGGAGCTGAACTCTCTCGCAGAAAAGCTAAAGATTTTGACGGTAATGATTTCCAATTTAATCCGGTTTCATCAGCGCTGTTAACAAAGTCCACGTCATTCTCACTTTCGTCCAACTCATTTTTAAAACCATCTTTAAATAATTTGTTGCATCTACGTCAGCTGACATTTTTTCGCTTTATATTTCCAATTCGCGAATTCTGTGAAGAGATTTCAATGTCTGCAACCATCCGTTAGCTGCCACCTATCATTTTATTTAATTGTAATGCCCTTTCACAGAGCAAAGGTTCAGACATCGCTTGCCAAGTTGGTCGTTTTTGTAAAAACCAACAATACAAAGTTTCTTTCAAAAGTCCTGTTACCATGCTTATCGGTTAACTTATGATAGGTGGCCCACCAATACCGTAATCTCTAACAGGACTACAGCGGACTGCTCTGTAATGTCCTACCAATATTCTTCAAAACTTCGACTGACTGTGCTGTGGGTTTGCCTTGTTGTGACCCATTACCTGTCTCCATGTCAAGAGCCAGCATTGTCTTTCCGTTGGAAGGTCAACACTACTTCTTCAAGACTGCATGGAAATCCACTACTTCCGTGTGCATTTTCTTTTACTGCTCAGACTTTGAGAAAAAGAAACACTGCAATTTTACTGTGATGAATGATCAGAACTGTCGTTATGGAGTGTGAGAAATGTTAGCTTTTGACCAACATTGTATCAATAAGTGTGTGCATTTGTTGTTATGGAGTGTGAGAAATGTTAGCTTTTGACCAACATTGTATCAATAAGTGTGTGCATTTGTTTTCTTTGTTATTGTAATTGTGAAAAATTTCTTCAAATCTGTATTGGCCACTGCCCAAAACAATTTGTAAAATTTTTTGTGCGGAACATGGGGGCTATGTAAGTAGGCTGTTTAGGTTTTTATGTTAGTAACGCCACGTAGCGCTCTATATGAAAATCACTGGCTGTGCTGTGTGCAGTCTGTGGCTGGTTGGGATTGTTGGAATATTCGTTATTGTAGTGTTGGGCAGCTGGACGTGAACAGCGCATAGCGTTGCGCAGTTGGAGGTGTGCCGCTAGCAGTGGTGGATGTGGGGAGTGAGATGGCGGAGTTTTGAGAGCGGATGATCTGAACGTGTGTCCATTAGAGAGAGTTAATTTGTAAGACTGGATGTCATGAACTGCTATATATATTATGACTTTTGAACACTATTAAGGTAAGTACATTGTTTGTTCTCTATCAAAATCTTTCATTTGCTAACTATGTCTATCAGTAGTTAGTGCCATCCGTTGAATCTTTTATTTAGCTGGCAGTATTGGCCTTGCAGTAGTTCGAGTAACGAAGATTTTTGTGAGGTAAGTGATTCATGAAAGGTATAGGTTATTGTTAGTCTGGGCCATTCTTTTGTAGGGATTATTGAAAGTCAGATTGCGTTGCGCTAAAAATATTGTGTGTCAGTTTAGTGTTGATCAGAATAAAAAATGGTTCAAATGGCTCTGAGCACTATGGGACTTAACATCTGAGGTCATCAGTCCCCTAGTACTTAGAACTACTTAAACCTAACTAACCTAAGGACATCATGTGGTGTCACCGCCAGACACCACACTTGCTAGGCGGTAGCCTTTAAATCGGCCGCGGTCCGGTAGTATACGTCGGACCCGCGTGTCGCCACTATCAATGATTGCAGACCGAGCGCTGCCACACGGCAGGTCTAGAGAGACTTCCTAGCACTCGCCCCAGTTGTACAGCCGACTTTGCTAGCGATGGTTCACTGACTTCTACGCTCTCATTTGCCGAGACGATAGTTAGCATAGCCTTCAGCTACGTTATTTGCTACGACCTAGCAGGGCGCCAGTATCTGTACTTTT
Organism: Schistocerca gregaria; assembly: GCF_023897955.1. NCBI lineage: Eukaryota > Metazoa > Arthropoda > Insecta > Orthoptera > Acrididae > Schistocerca > Schistocerca gregaria. The sequence goes on along the minus strand of NC_064931.1, from coordinate 484,327,815 downwards.
GATATTGTGAATCATGTACCATAAAGAGCGACGTTCTCCATTAATGGATTAAAGTTAAGTATTCCACCAGCTACGTCCGTTTTTTCTCAATTCTAATTCCCTTGTCATGTTCCAGACCTCACGCCAGCCTGCATGAGCTGAAACGCGTGCATTTCGGCCTCCTTTACTAACACTGTTGGCTCTCCTGCCAACCACAACACATCGCACACATCCATGCCGGAGGCAGGATTCGAACCTGCGACCATAGCCGCCGCGCTTAGAACCGCTCGGCCACACTGGCCGGCTGAACAGAATAAGTAAAGAGCGAAATGTCTGACTACGTTCAGTTATCAGCACAGTAATTCATTAATTTTCCAAAGGGTACGTTTCACCATATTTGTATGCACCAGGAATTGCATGGCGACGACTTTGAACGTCGTGTGTACAGTTCTGCCACTGGGCACAAGAGAAATTACGGGACGGTGACAGATTTTTTGCACGTGTACTATTTAGCGACGAAGCGTTATTCACCAACAGCGGTAACGTAAACCGGCATAATATGCATTATTGGGCAACGGAAAATCCACAATGACTGCGACAAGTGGAACATCAACGACCTTGGTGGGTTAATGTATGGTGCGGCATTATGGGAGGAAGGATAATTGGCCCCCATTTTATCGATGGCAATCTAAATGGTGCAATGTATGCTGATTTCCTACGTAATGTTCTACCGATGTTACTACAAGATGTTAAACTGCATGACAGAAGGGCGATGTACTTCCAACATGATGGACGTCCGGCACATAGCTGGCGTGCAGTTGAAGCGGTATTGAATACCATATTTCATGACAGGTGGATTGGTCGTCAAAGCACCATAGCATGCCCCGCACGTTCACAGGATCTGGCGTCCCCGGATTTCTTTCTGTGGGGAAAATCGAACAATATTTGCTATCGTGATCCACCGACAACGCCTGACAACATGCGACAGCGCATTGTCAATATATGTGCGAACACTACGGAAGGCGAACTACTGGCTGTTGAGAGGAATGTCGTTACACGTATTGCCAAATGCATTGAGTTTGACGGACATCATTTTGAACATTATTGCATTAATGTGGTATTTACAGGTAATCACGCTGTAACAGCATGCGTTCTCAGAAATGATAAGTTCACAAAAGTACATGTATCACATTGGAACAACCAAAATAAAATGTTCAAACGTAACTATGTTCTGTATTTTAATTTAAAAAACCTACTTGTTACCAATTGTTCGTGTAAAATTGTGAGCCATATGTTTGTAACTATTACAGCGCCATCTATCACAAAGCGAAAAAAGTGACCCAACTAAAACATTCAAATTTCTTTACGTATTACACGGATATGCAATAAAAATGGGGGTTCCTATTTAAAAAACGCAGTTGATATCCGTTTGACCAATGGCAGCACCATCGAGCGGGCCAACCATAGCGCCATCTGGTATCCCCCTTCAAGCTTGACAAGTTTGGTTCTTTGCAGTTTTATCGTTTGACGCTTATTTCGTGAGATATTTGGCCCCGTCGCGATCAATGGACCGCCCTGTATACATCTAAGGCGAGACGGCCCAGTTGTCCCTTCTAGTGCAGGTGGGCAAACACGCCCAAACTCTTACGGGCGTCAGCGAATCGCCGATAGTAACGAGGTTAATGGCAGGGGCTGTTTTTCATCTACACTGGCTCAAGTAGCCGAAGTTTAAGTATAGGGTGTTCGGAAATTCTCGTTAAAAACTTCTAGGACTTGTAGAGGGGAGTGAGTAGATCATATTTTAGGTAGGAACCAAAGTCCGGAAACTTACGGTTTCCTTTCTACGACGGTTTCAGTTCAGATGTGTAACGCGTCCACGTCTGGTGAGGGAAACAGAAAAGTCCCAGAGTTGCTTGTCCTCTTATGCAATAGGGTAGACGGGATGACGTGGACTACTTCTTGTTGTGTCGTGTGCAAGGTTTAATTCGCGAGACTCCTGCAGAGACGGAGGAAGACTTGCAGGCACGCGTTCTGGCCGCTGCACTAGAAATTAAAGAGACATTAGGTGCGATGGAGAGTGCGGACCAGAATAGTGGTACAATGTCTGTAACAATATTGGTGGTTGCCACATCGCGCAGCTGTTGTAATGCATCAGTGCTGTTCCGTACGTTGCTTTGGAATAATGTGAACACGCAATGTTTAAGTGTTAATACAAAAAAATGTGCTTAAGTGATAAATGGATGATTAATTATTTTTTCTTTCGAACTTTTACGCAATAATAGTAATGCGTCATGCCTAATTCAGTTCCTCAAGCAGAAGTGGGTGAGGTAAACATCTGAATTGAAACCGTCGTGGAACGGAAACGATACGTTACCGGACATGGGTTGCTGTTCAAAATATTATATATCCACTCCCCTCTGCAAGTCCTAGAAGTTGGTAACGGGAATTTCCGAATACCCTGTATAACCACCCTGTAAAGCAATTGTATTTCGTTTGACTTATAACTCCATTTGTCTTTTATCTACACTGCATTGAAGATACCTGCAGAAAAGTGAAAATGTAGACGGTGTGCACTGAGCGTGTCTTGTTTGGAAACACACTCATTTCATTCATTCACATCATCTTCTGTCGGCAACAATAATGCCCATTTTCCTGTTCACTCTGAAGCCTGCGTTCAGTACTGTTCAGTTCTGTCTCGCATTTCTTTTCCGGGCAGTGTCAGTCGTACGTTGACACCGATACGCAGCAGTGCGGATAGGTTTACGGATAAAGAGTAGATTGATGTGTATCTCGTGCATGGGTTCACTCAATGCAATGGGAGAACGACAGAATGATGCTATGCTGAGCTGCTTCCGCATCGATGGCAACCACATCATTGTATCTTGGTATTTAAGGATTGCTGCAATACTCTGTGTTCTGTGTTCATTTTATTGTTTGCTTATGATACGATTTTTCACCATTGTAAAAGTATTTTCACAGAATCAAAGGTAACTGGGGTAATAAACCGAATACGTTATCACCCTGTAACGAGCCACCTGAGACTATGGACCCCTTGTACTAAAATTCTCGCTGGACAGCCTCCTAAAATTTCTCGGTGGAGTTTTTATCTCTACATTCTCAACTATTCTGATGCTCTTTAAATTTTGTAGAAACAGTTTCTATGTTCTGTGTGATTCTTCTGTAAGCTTTTTAGTTGAAATTGACTAACAGTGACTTGAACATGAACCAACCGTATTCTAAGCAAGTATACTGTACAGTATTAGTGGAAATAATGTCGTCCTTCACTCAATTTTTAATGTTGGTGAAACCAAACCTGGGAAACACTAAGAAAATTATGACATGTTGAAGCTGGTAACTTCATAATAAGCGCCCTGTAGTGATCGAGTCACACATTGCCGTATGCCCGGCATACATATAGCTCTGACTCTCGGCACACAGTTCGCTGGAAAAACTGCAACTGCTGAGACAACTCTGTTAGATATACAGACAAACATCTTGAGTGGCTGGCCTATTTTATGTTTTGAGGGATATGTTAAATGCCAGTTACAGTATACATGAAACTAAACTGGATTTCCCTTTGATGCTGAGGCTCTTTTCACTCATCAAGGTAATTTATCTGTAAGACTCTGCACTTCAGCACAATCGGCGTTGGAAAGTTAACGACTTCCTAGATTTTCGGAAAGCCTTTGACACGGTGCCCGATTGCACATTGTTAACGGAGGTCCGAGCATAAGGAATGGATAGATGCTAAGTTATGGGATTGGCTCGAAGACTTCTTATCTAATAATACCCAGTACGTTGTCCTGGACAGTGAATGTTCATCGCAGACAAAGGTATCGGTGGGAGTACCCCACGGAAGTGTAATACGGCCGCTCTTGTTTTCTATATTGCCATGTACGCCTTCCACCTTTAAGCTTCATTTTCTTTGCTTAGTATTGGCTTTCCAGTTGAGCTCTTGATATACATATAAGTGCTTATCTTTCCTCCAAAGGTGTTTTCAGTTTAACTGTAGAGGGTACCTACCTTTCCCCAGTTGTACATGCTTTATAGTCTTGCATTTGTCTTCTAGTGATTCCTCCTTAGCCATTTGCACTTTCTGTCAATCTTATGTTTTACACGCCAGTATTCCTTTTGCCTGCTTCACATTTTGAAGTTTTATGTTCTCTCTTTTCATCAGTTAAACTCAGTTGGAGACAGTAAGGGCATTTGGCCACCGCTTTAACTAACCATGTCAAATCCATTCATAGTCATGCCGACCCTGCGCCGATGCGGGACAAACGCACAAGAAAAAGAAAAAGACTCAATTAAATTCAATATCTCCTGTGATATCCAAGAATTTCTATTAGATTTTGTCCTTTTTACTATTACATCCTCTGCTGCCTTCGCTGTTTCATGTCTCAAAACTACTCATCGACTTCTACTATATTCATTTCGCCTGTTTCATTCAATTGTTGACTATTGATCCCTCTGAAACTCTCAACAACTTGTGAGTCTTTTAACTTATCCAGATCCCATCTCCTTAATTTCATATCTTTCTGCAATTTCTGCAGTTTTAGTGTCCAACCTAGTCATAAAACACAACTCTCTACAACCTCTGGTTCTTTCAGTTTATCCAGGCATCATATCCTTAAATTCCAGCATTTCTGCAGTTTCTTTAGTTTTAATGAACAGTCCATAAACAATAAATTGTGGTCAATGTACACATGAATCCCTGGTAATGTCTCGAAGTTTAAAATCTGGTTCCAAAAATCTCAGTCTCACCATTATATAATCAATCTGAAACTTTGCAGTGTCTCTATGTCTCGTCCACGTGTACAAGCTTCTTTCATGATTCTTAAACCAAGTGTTTGCGATGATTAAATTAAGCTCTGTGGTAAATTCTACCAGGCGGATTCCTCTTTCATTCCTTTCTCTCAGTCCATATTCTCCTAGTATTTTTCCCGCACTTCCCTTTCCTAGTATCAAATTCCAGTCCCCTACCACAATTAAATTTGGCTCTGCCTTAACTATCTGAATAATTCCTTCCATCTGTTCATCATTATCGGTGCTAGTTGGCGTACAAACTTGTGCTATTGTGATGGATGTTGGATTTGTGTCTCTCCTGGCTAAGATAATGCGTTCACTGTGCTATTCATAGTAGCTTACAAGCATTTCTATTTTCTTCTTTATCATTAGACCTACTCATGCATTACGCCTATTTGATATTGAATGTATACTCTGGTACTCACCTGACCAAAAGTTCTGTTCTCCCTTCCACCGAATTTCGTTAAAAAGGGAAACTGAAAGGTGGCACTCATATTTTGCTTCAACCTCTCCATTTACATTTTTAAATTTTCTAACCTCCTGTCCTATTAAGGGATGCAGCATTCCAAACTCCGTACCGTAGAACGCCAGTTTTGTTTGTCCTGACGACGAAATCCTGAGGAGTACCCCCGTCCGGGGATCCAGAGATTGCCATTATGATTTAACCATACTTTAGAGTTTCATGCCCGCAGAATTAAATAATGGCTATAGTTCCCCTTTGCTTTCAGCTATTCTCAGTGCCAGCTCAGCAAGGGCATGTTAGCTGCTGTTACAAGGGCAAATCAGTCAGTTATCCATTGTTGCCGCTGTAAGGACTGAAAAGGCTGTTGCCCCTGTTCAGGAACCACATGTTTGTGTGGCTTCTCCACAGATACTCCTCTGTTGCGATTGCACCTAATGTGCGGCTATCTGCATCGTTAAGGCATGCAAGGCACCCCATCTTGTCAAAGTCTGACGTTGAACGGGGAGGGGTGTGTTGGAACTTGCGAACTTACAATACTTGTATTCTTATTCACCTGACGGGTTCTTTTCTATCACATTGTCTCTCTTAAGTTACTGTTACCTACGTTAAGTTTCGACTAAAGAACTATTCACGGCAGGTCTCCAGAGCGTTCACATTCCCCTATTTTGTTTACATATCAAACTATACATGCTTATTCTTTCACTGTCCAAATACTTCAACATACTCTACAACGGGTCCTCTAGAGTTTCTGAAAATCTCTTGAGTTCCTCTTAAACTAATTAACCGCTTAATGTTATATTTGCCACTAACAACTGCATCCTTTCGAAATTTAGACAATAATAACATGGTATACTATACACTTTTTCCAACTATATAGTTCAAAAACCGTACCATTCACAAAGTTCATATCTGTTTTCATCGTTTGGGAGGAGTTAAGTTCAAATCTCCATGTGAGCAATCCCCTTTAGCTTTCCTGACGTTTCTCTGAATTGTTTAAGGCAAACTCAGGAACGAATCCTTTGATAAAAGCGCGGTCGATTTATTTCCCTACCTTGTTCTAGTGTGAACTTGAGCTTCTTCTCAAACGATCTTGTCATCAACGCCGGCCGCTGTGATCGAGCGGTTCTAGGTGCTTCAGTCGGGAACCACGCGGCTGCTACGGTCGCAGGTTCGAATGCTACCTCGGGCATGGATGTGTGTGATGTCCTTAGGTTAGTTAGGTTTAAGTAGTTCTAAGTCTAGGGGACTGATGACCACAGATGTTAAGTCCCATTGTGCTTTGAGCCATTTGAACCATTTGTCATCAACGAGATCCTAATCTTCCTTCTCCCCAAGCTCAATAAACTAGACTAAACTAACTCCCGATAGAAAACTAACTTTTGGAGTCAATTGACTAAACAACAAACATGAAGGATGTAATGGAAAAAATCTACTAACTAGCGAGTCCCCTTGGAAAAAATACCTTTGTGCAATCATGCTCTCTTTAGCAGGACCTATGTGCAGCTTCGTCAACGTCGCTTGTACAGCTGAGGAAGGGGTGGTACAATAATCTAGTCATGTCGCTGGAATTAAGTAAGCTACACATGTCCCCTGTGCCGTGCCAAATGGCGAGCACGTCGGTGAACTGCGCTAGGTTTGGCTGAGTATGGGTTTCCGAACCTAAGTTTCTCGACCTAGGGGTTAGTGGTACTTCCATGGTCTTATATACCGGTAAGCTCTGCACATGTTTCAGCGATCATTGCGAGACGCGATGGTGGCACGTAGTCTCAGAGAACAAGGATCTTGGATTAAGCGACCGGATCGGGAGGACCGTACAAATCGCAAGGTGTGCAATGTGCTGATAGATGGACGCCGAAATAGTAGTTAGTAGGAATTCTGCCACATGTCACTTATATTTTATTTGTCTAGGCTCTATCTGGTTTGACCCTTGCTTCCAAAACTGCTCGTGGGAACGCCATGGTTTCCTACTCTTCGACTGAAAAGACTCCGGACTAGGCATAGCCGTATTCAGACGTCTCCAACTCACGCTTCATGGTTTTGGTGCTACCTCATACGGTCATCCTCCTCAAGAGGCAGTGCGGACAAGAAGAGTTGCGGTACAGTCTTCATCTGTTCTCTGTCTGAAGGCTTGAGGAATATGGCTTCTGACGCACACTTTTTGTGTGACTTGCTGGTAGCATGGAGAACACAACTGATTTTATCCATATCCATCGAGAGTATTTACTAGTTTCAGAGTCAGAGTTAGTTGGTACTATAGTCTGTGCTGTTAAACCCTTTTGTTTTTGAACGTAGCTTTGGCAACTAAAGCGGAAGGTGAAATAATAATTGGTAGCTTTCGAGCTGAAGCAATTTTTCTGTCTCCGCATATGGTATTTCGTTCGTGACCTTAAATTTCTGGTCTTCCTGTCGACAATGAAAGCGTGACACTCATGACTCCAAACAGCGTAGTCTGGTCTCTTCAACCCCACAAACCAACCAACCAACTCCAAAGAGCACGGTTGCTCGCGAAATTCGTGAGAAATACTGAAGATAAAAACGAAGTCCCATCTTCATTCGCAGGTTAGACACATTTCCACATCTATATCCACATAAATACTGAGGAAGTCACTGTTCAGTACATGGAGGAGGATACAGCATCAGTATTATCACCTTTCTTTTCTGTTCCATTCACGTACTGAGCGAGAGAAAAATTACTGTCTGAATGCCCTCGTACGTGCCACAATCTATCTTATATTTTTTCAGGACCTCCACGTAAGATTTACGTTGGTGGTAGCAAAATGGTTGTTGAGTCACACAGATTCTCTAAATTTACACAGCAAGATTTCGCGAAAACTACCTCATCTTTCTTCCAGAATTTCTATTTAACTTCTCCGAGCATCTCTGTTATATTTTCGTATGGGCTATACCGACCTCCTATGATCCTAACAGCGTGTCTGAGAATTCGTTCGATGTCAGTTTCCACGCCTACTTGATAAGGACTCCAGACACTGCAACAGTACTCTTGAATTGGTCGCACTAGAGTCTTGTATGCGAATTCCTTTACAGACGCACCGCACTTCTTCAGTATCCTTCCCACAAATCTAAGTCTTCCATTTAACTTCACAAATACTGATTTCAGTAAGCAATTTTATATTGCTTCTTAGTACTACCCCTAAGTACTGATGCGATGTGACATGTTCAAGATGTTCGCGACTAGTCTTATAATCAGCTGCTACTAGCAATGTGCCCCGACCTCGCAAGTGTAGTAGAAAGTAGGTACTGCAGGACGACTCGTTTCAGCCGGCCGGCGTGGCCGTGCGGTTCTAGGCGCTTCAGTCTGGAACCGCGTGACCGCTACGGTCGCAGGATGTGAGTGATGTCCTTAGGTTAGTTGGGTTTAAGTAGTTCTAAGTTCTAGGGGACTGATGACCACAGATGTTAAGTCCCATAGTGCTCAGAGCCACTTGAACCATTTCAACGACTCGTTTTTCGTAGCAGCAATAAATTATATACACAAACCTTCCTGGTGAATCAGTTTATCTGTTAGTGAGAGCCGTACCAGATTCTCTACAATAGTTCCTGAGATTAGCCTTCACACACAAACAGAAAAATGAGGCGAGGGACTTAGTAATATGTATAGATGAGTAGATGCCTTTCTTTCTTTTTGTTGTAGAAACTATTTTTACTTACCCGCATTTAAAGAGACTTGCTTGACTTTATACCTTTGTCTACATGTTTCTATATCCATACTCATCAAGCCCCGCGGGATTACCTGAGCGATCTTAGGCGCTTCAGTCATGGACTGTGCGGCTGGTCCCGGCGGAGGTTCGAGTCCTCCCTCGGGCATGGGTGTGTGTGTTTGTTCTTAGGATAATTTAGGTTAAGTAGTGTCTAAGCTTAGACACTGATGACCTTAGCAGTTAAGTCCCATAAGATTTCACGCACATTTGAATATTTTTTTATACTCATCAAGCAGCGCTGACAATACCACAAGTACAATCGAGATATTGTGCTACTCGTCTACAATTTGATAATAACCGAGAGTTTTCGCCATCTGAATGCGTTCCGCTGACATGATGTAACTACTTCAAACAGACGAGCTCCACGTTTCAATCATTTGACAGACTTAAGAGAACTCACTATATTCTGCAATTTAAAAAAAAATGAAATTTTGACAACTTTGTGAACCATTCCACCTCCCTTTTTAACACAACAAATACATTCCCTTCTATGACACATTCTGTGTCCTTTTTCCTGGAGGAATTTCCTTTTGGACTAATGGTTTTTGCCCGCATCTCGTGGTCGTGCGGTAGGGTTCCCGGGTTCGATTCCCGGTGGGGTCAGGGATTTTCTCTGCCTCGTGATGGCTGGGTGTTGTGTGATGTCCTTAGGTTAGTTAGATTTAAGTAGTTCTAAGTTCTAGGGGACTGATGACCATAGATGTTAAGTCCCATAGTGCTCAGAGGCATTTGAACCATTTTTTTGACTAGTGGTTTTTATTGCTCCTAGACAGAGAACAGATGAAGACTGTACCGCAACTCTTCTTGTCCGCACTGCCTCTTGAGGAGGATGACCGTATGAGGTAGCACCAAAACTATGAAGCGTGAGCTGGAGATCGTCTGAGTAGGCGTATGCCTGTTTAGTAGAGCTTCAAAACTACAGCAGACATTCTTTAGTGTAGGCTACAGTGGTTTTCCTTGTAACCTTGGTCAGTTTTGGAGGAGCTTACAGGAGTTCAAAGCCGAGGTTATATGCGTTTCCTGTACATTAGGTATGTTGCTTACCTATAGAGCGTTACCTCCTTTCGATGGCATTGTTTGGGTAGGCGATAAGCGTCTTTTTAGATTCCCCTAGTAACCGGAAGCGGTGACCCGTCTGGATACTGAGTGAGGGTATACAGGGCGAATCACCTAAAAGTTGCATCCCAGATGTTGCTATTAATGTTGGGTTTTCACATACTGGGTTGGTAGCCTGGGGCTCGTATTGTTAGCCAATAAACAAAACGAAATGATTCATATGGCTCTGAGCACTATGGGACTTAACATCTGTGGTAATCAGTCCCCTAGAACTTGGAACTACTTAAACCGAACTAACCCAAGGACATCACACACATCCATGCCCGAGGCAGGATTCGAACCTGCCACCGTAGCAGTCGCGCTGTTCCGGACTGAGCGCCTAGAACCGCTCGGCCACCGCGGCCGGCACCAATAAACTGATTTTAATAATACTTAAAAAGTATTCTTTTTGTGCAACCACAGACTTTTTTAAATGGCACAATACCTATTGAGATTAATAACCTAAAAGTACCGTAGATTAGAATATTAGTAGTGTTTGTTGGAGTATTCTAGTGCGAATCATTTACGAGATAGCGTTTTTTGAAAATTTTCCACACCGGTACTTGTTTGTGCCATTCAATCTGCGTAGTTGCTAGGTACAATGTTATTATGTTTGCTTACCGTGTGCTTGTGTGCTCCTTGAGTGCATCACGACTTACTAGTCAGTCTGCGACAGTCCAAGCCGTATATCGTGAGTAGATGATGGCGATATACTCATGGTGTATGGGGAGTGTAGGAACAATGCACCTCTTTCTTGTATGGTCTATGCGACAAGATATCCCAATAAACATCAACCATCTCGGAAGTTATTTATCAGCCTCTTCAACGAGTTAGGTGAAACTGGTAGTGTAATACCTAGACAACGTAACAGAAGCAAACAAGTGAAGATAAAAGAGGGGGAATTTAATGTTTTTGCCGCTGTTGCAGTTGATCCGCACTTTAATTCCCACACAACGGCACGAGGAAGTGGCATGAGTTAGGCAATTGGCATAAGTCAGGCACGTGGTCTACGCATTCTCCATCGAAATAGGTTCCACCCATATCACATCTTTTATCCGTCGACATAGGTTCCTGTCACATCTTTCTACATTAAGAGATGCGGGGAAACTACTGTGAGAATCGCGTTAAATTTTGTACACAAGCATTAAGACAGCATACTCCAGGTGCATCATGCGTCTTGTTTATTGATGAGGCCACATTTACCAATTATGGCAACGTAAACCCAAGAAACATGCACTATTGGTCTGTTGACAATTCCCGTTGGCTTCGTTAGGTGGAACGTCAGCGCCCATGGAATGTAAACATGAAGTTTGGCATGGTGAACCATCAGCTCATAGGCACATTTTTCGAAGACGCAACACTGAACACGCACAAGTATCGCAGCTTCCTAAGAGACCATCTTCCACGGACATTAGAAGACGTTCCTCTGCAGGCTAGGCAGAACCTGTGGTACCAACATGATGGTTGTCCAGCCCATAGTGCACGAAGTACTACGGCATGCTTTACGAATGGTTTCCAAATCATTGGATAGGACGCTGAGTCGTGAACCTCGGCCGGCCCGTTCCCCAGATTTGACGTTTGTAGATTTTTTTCTATGAGGCAGGTGAAACTCGCTATCTACAAGGACATACCGATTACACCCTATGATATGCCTGCTCGGACATCTCCGCTGAAATGCTTGCAGGTGTGCACCAGTCATTTCATATCAGACTGCAAGCGTTTATTGCCACTGCCGATCGTCATTTAGACACAGCCTGTGATGGTCGATTGTCTCTTTACTGGTCAGCATCCACATAAGTAGTGTATGTACTTGTGTTGTTTTTTAGCATGTGGTGTGACAGGTATTGTATAAGTGCCTGTGCGGGAATTTTTCAAAATGCGAAATCTCGTAAACGACTCGCACTAGAAGCCTGCGAAATTCCAAATTACCCTACGTTTTGTTTCTTAATGTCAACAGGAATTGTTCCATTCAAAAAGTACACTTGCTAAGTATTATTACAATCTGTTTATTGGCTAACTATACGAGTCCCAGATTTCAAACCCACTCTGTGGAAACCGCACATCAATAGCAACTCGCATTTCCCTTATAAAGGGCCGCGTAACCTACGGAACGTTTTGATTGTACATAGTTATCTTCCCGCCTTTTACTTAAAAACAAACAGTATTTATAGTAAAATCGAAAATGTCAATGTGTAGTTCAGGTTTTACTAAAAAAAATGTTCATTTGTTAGGTGAAACAGAGAGGGAGAGAGTAAAAAAAAAAAACAGATTTATTGTATAACTCTAGGAAAAGCCATTTAATCGGCAAAAAGGTAAAATGAAAAAAAACACAAAACAAAAATGTATCAAACATCGCTTCAGTACCTCGTGGAACCTATATTAAAGCTTTTGCATTTATCAGCAATAACAGGAAACTTTTTCCTTTCATCGTGATGAAGAACGTTCTATTGAGTACAAAACAACAACGATAACTATATAGATTTTATTATGTTTGTGCATGTAAACTGTACTTCCATCAAAATTGCTGGTTTGGTTACATAAAAGCGCAGAAGCTATGCGATCAGCTAATTTTTATTAATAATAAAATGAAGTTAATGTTCTGCAATGATATAGGTACCCCACTCATACAATGATAGTCGGTGGCTACTTCAATCTACCCTCGATATGCTGAAAAAATTATGCGTTCAAAGCCGGCGGCAGACATAAAACGTCATCCGAAATTGTACAGAATGCTTTCTCAGAAAATTATTTTGAACAATTAGTTCATAAGCCCACTCAAAGCGTAAATGGTTGCGAAAGCGTACATGACCTCTTAGCAACAAATAATCCTGGACAGATAGGGAGTATCATGATGAATGCAGGGCAGTTGCTGCTAGGCTGAATACCTTAACACACACAACCATAAAAAAGAAAAGCAAAGTACATTTATTAAAAAACAAAAAACCTGCTAAAATGCTCTTAACGCCTGTTTCAGAGACAGTCTCCACTCCTTCCAATCTGATCACGTAAGCGTAGAAAAGATGTGGGATGATTTCAAAGAGATACTATCGACGACAATTGAAAGATATATACCACATAAATTAATAAGAGATGATACTGATCCCCCATGGTACTCAAAACGGATGAGATCGTTGTTGCAGAACCAACGAAAAAAGCATGCCTAATTCAAAAGAACACAAAATCTCCAAGATTGGCAAAGTTTTGCAGAAGTTCGAAATATAGTGCGTACTTCAGTGCGAGATGCTTTCAATAATTTCCACAACGAAACGCTGTCTCGGAATCTGACAGAAAACCCATAGAGATTCTAGTCATATATAAAGCACACCAGTGGCAAGACGCAATCAATACCTTCACTGTGCGATAACAACGGTGAAGTCACTGATGACAGTGCCACTAAAGCAAAATTATTAAACACGGTTTTCCGAAACTCCTTCACCGAAAAAGACGAAGTAAATATTCCCGAATTCCAATCAAGAACAACTGCGAAGAATAGAAACATATGAGTAGATATCCTCGGTGTAGCAGAGAGGCTTAAATCAATTAAGAAAGGCAAGGCCTCCGGTCCAGATTGTATACCAGTCAGGTTCTTCTCAGAGTATGCTGATACAATAGCTCCATATTTACCAATTATATAAACTGCTCGCTCACAGAATGCTCCGTACCTAAAGACTGGAAAATTGCTCAAGTCACATCAATACCCAAAAAGGGAAATAGGAGTAATCCGCTGAATTACAGGCCCATATCATTAATGTCGATTTGCAGTAGGGTTTTGGAACATATACTGTATTCGAGCAATATGAAGTACCTCGAAGAAAACGATTTATTGACATCTAGTCAGCACGGATTCAGAAAATATCGTTCTTGCCGCACAGAACTAGCTCTTTATACTCATGAAGTAATTAGTGTTATCGACAGAGGATGTGAAATTGACTCCATATTTTTGGATTTCCAGAAGGCTTTCAACACCGTTCCTCACAAGAGTCTTCTAACCGAACTGTGTGCCTCTGGAATATCGCCACAGTTGTACGACTGGATTCGTGATCTCCTGTCAGAAAGGTCACAGTTCGTAGAATAGATGGAAAGACTTCGAGTAAAGCAGAAGTGATATCCGACGTTCCCCAAGTAAGTGTTGTAGGCCCTCTATTGTTCCTGATCTATATTAACGTCATAGGAGATAATCTGAGTAGCCGTCTTGGATTATTTGCAGATGATGCTGTTATTTACCGTCTTGTGAAGTCATTAGATGACCAAAGCGAATTACAAAATGATTTAGATAAGATATCTGTGTGGCGCGAAAAGTGGCAATTGACCCTGAATAAAGAAAATTGTAAAGTTATTCACATGAGTACTAAACGAAATCCGCTAAATTTCTATTACGCGTTAAGTCAAACAACTCCGAAGGCTGTAATTTCAACTAAATACTTAGGGATTACAATTACAAATAACCTACATTGGAACGATCACATAGATAATGTTGTGGGTGGAGAAAGTCAAAGACTGCGATTCATTGACAGAACACTTAGAAGGTTCAACAGATCTACTAAAGAGACTGCTTACACTTCACTTGTCCATTCACTATTCTGGAGTATTGCTGTGTGGTGTGGGATCCGCATCAGGTGGGACTGACGAATGACATCGAAAAAGTTCAAAGAAGGGCGGTTAGTTTTGTATTATCGCGAAACAGGGGAGATAGTGCCACAGACATGATACGTGAATTGTAGTGGCAATCTTTAAAACAAAGGTGTTTTTCTTCTCATGAAGCCGGCCGCGGTGGTCTAGCGGTTCTAGGCGCTCAGTCCGGAACCACACGACTGATACGGTCGCAGGTTCGAATCCTGCCTCGGGCATGGTTGTGTGTGATGTCCTTAGGTTAGTTAGGTTTAAGTAGTTCTAAGTTCTAGGGGACTGATGACCACAGATGTTAAGTCCCATAGTGCTCAGAGCCATTTTTTTTCTCATGAAATTTCAATGACCAGTTTTCTCTTCCGATTGCGAAAGCATTCTGTTGGCATTCACCTACAGAGGGAGAACTGATCATCACGATAAAATAAGAAAAATCAGAGCTCGCACAGAAACGTTTAAGTGCTCGTTTCTCCTCCGCGCCATTCGAGAGCGGAACGGTAGAGAGACAGCATGAAGGTGGTTCATTGAACCCTCTGCCAGGCACTTAATTGTGAATAGCAGAGTAATCACGTGTATGTAGATGTAGATATAAAATACACAGTAGACCAACTCAGAACGATGTGCGCTTCTAATTATCTGCAAAAAAAAAAAAAAAAAAAAAGATGTGCGCTTCTAATTATCTGCAAAAAAAAAAAAAAAAAAAAAAAAAAAAAAGTTGAACAAAGAGAAGTTGCCGGCTTCCAGTTTCTCCCTCAGACCTTCATTTATGTTCCTTTTCCTACCAATGCTACGAGAACTACCAGTAATCCTACCAGTAACTGTGTTATGATTGTACTGTTCCAAAATGATCGAATCGTAGCTTTGGTAGAGCGCAGCTCTGCTACTTTGATTGAATGTCGAATCTGAAGGTGGCACTAGTAAAGACGGCATGGAAATCAAAGTCTGCTCGAGTGAAGCAGTAGGTTCCTCGAACAACCCCGTTTCATCGCAGCAATGGAAAGATAAGAGGAAAAATAAAATAAAACCACGCTGGTAATGTTATGATGACGACGACCGAATCGTCGCCCATGTGAATGACTGGTGGCTAATGCTAAATAGAAACATACAAATCTCTTCTTTGCATATACAGCAGGTTTGTTATTGAAGTCTATAAGGAGCTGGCTGCATGGCCTGGGTCTAGAACGCCTAAAATAATTAGAAGTCGTTGGTAAAAAATAATACACTTCTGCCCATTAAAATTGCTATACCACGAAGATGACGTGCTACAGACGCGAAATTTAATCGACAGGAAGAAGATGCTGTGATATGCAAATGATTAGCTTTTCAGAGCATTCACACAAGGTTGGCGTCAATGGCGACACCTACAACGTGCTGACATGAGGAAAGTTTCCAACCGATTTCCCATACGCACACAGAAGTTGACCGGCGTTGCTTGGTGAAACGTTGTTGTCATGCCTCGTGTAAGGAGGGGAAATGCGTACCATCACGTTTCCAACTTTGATAAAGGTCGGATTGGAACCTATCGTGATTGCGGTTTACGATATCGCGACATTGCTGCTCGCATTGGTCGAGATCCAATGACTGTTAGCACAATGTGGAGTCAGTGGGTTCAGGAGGGTAATACAGAACGCCTTGCTGGATCCCAACGGCCTCATATCACTAGCAGTCGAGATGACAGGCATCTTATCTGCATGGCTGTAACGGATCGTGCAGCCACGTCTCGATCCCTGAGTCAACAGACCGGGACGTTTGCAAGACAACAATCATCTGCACGAACAGTTCGACGACGTTTGCAGCAGCATGGACTATCAATTCGGAGACCATGGCTGCAGTTACCCTTGACGCTGCATCACAGACAGGAGCACCTGCGATGGTGTACTCAACGACGAACCTGGGTGCACGAATGGCAAAACGTAATTTTTTCGGATGAATCCAGGTTCTGTTTACAGCATCATGATGGTCACATCTATGTTTGGTGACATCGAAGTGAATGCACATTGGCGTATCACCCGGCGTGATGGCATGGGGTTCCAATGGTTACACGTCTCGGTCACCTCTTGTTCGCATTGACGGCACTTTGAACAGTGGATGTTACATTTCAGATGTGTTACGACCCGTGGCTCTACCCTTCATTCGATCCCTGCGAAACCCTACATTTCAGCAGGATAATGCACGACCGCATGTTGCAGGTACTGTACGGGCCTTTCTGGATACAGAAAATGTTCGACCTGGCTAGCACATTCTCCAGATCTCTCATCAATTGAAAATTTCTGGTCAATGGTGGGCGAGCAACTGGCTCGTCATAATACGCCAGTAACTACTCTTGATGAACTGTGGAATCGTGTTGAAGCTGCATGGGCAGCTGTACCTGTACACGCCATCCAACCTCTGTTTGACTCAAAGCCCAGGCGTATCAAGGCCGTTATTATGGCTAGTGATTGTTCTGGGTACTGATTTCTCAAGATCTATGCACCCAAATTGCGTGAAAATGTAATCACATGTCAGTTCTAGTATAATATATTTGTCCATTGAATACCCGTTTATCATCAGCATTGCTTCTTGGTGTAGCAATTTGAATGGCCAGTAGTGTATATTGTACTTAACTGATGGTACAGGAGTCTTCATAGTCACGAGGAATATAATTACAAACAGAGATCTATAGAGGCATCACATGGGCCATACTTTAACGATGCGCCTTGTTAGAGGTTGCTTCCTATCAGCTGGAGGCTATATTACACTCACGCTCATAAGAAATGGTTCAAATGGCTCTGAGCACTTTGAGACCGAACATCTGAGGTCATGAGTCCCCTAGAACTTAGAACTACTTAAACCTAACTAACCTAAGGACACCACACACATCCATGCCCTAGGCAGGATTCGAACCTGCGACCGCAGCAGTCGCGCGGGTCCAGACTGAAGCGCCTAGAACCTCTCGGCCACAAGGGCCAGCACTCATGCTCATAAATTAACGATACTTGCAGAATGTGGTGCCACACAACGTGGCACTACACAACACTGGCGCTAACAGCATAGCCATATAGGGAACACACACGACACAGATCTATACGTCCAGGGCATTGGTGATAAGTTGAGAAAACCATCCCGGAACACATGTTCTACAAAACGCCACTGTTTCCTGCGCATATACCCCGACATCAATATGGGATATGATCACCATGCACACGTACACAGGTCACACAACAGGTTGGCATACTCTGGATCAGGTGGTCGAGCAGCTGCTGGGGTATAGCCTCCCATTTTTGCACCAGTGCCTGTCGGAGCTCCTGAAGTGTCGTAGGGGTTTGAAGACGTGCAGCGATACGTCGACCGAGAGCATCCCAGCGGTGCTCGACAGGGTTTAGGTCTGGAGGACAGGCAGGCCACTCCATTCACCTGATATATCCTGTTTCAAGGTACTCCTCCACGATGGCAGCTCCGTGGGGCCTTGGGTTATCATCCATCAGGAGGAAGGCGAGACCCACTGCACCCCTGAATAGGAGGACATACTGGTGCAAAACGATATCCCGATACACCTGACCTGTTACAGTTCCTCTGTGAAAGACATGCAGAGGTTTACGTGGACCAATCATAATCCCAACCCACACCATCAAACCACGACCTCCATACTGGTCCCTTTCAAGGACATTAAGAGGTTGGTATCTGGTTGTGGTTCACGCCAGATGAAAACCCGGCCAGAATCACTGTTCAGACTATACCTGGACTCGTCCGTGCATATAACCTGGGACCACTGTTCCAGTGACCATGTACTGTGTTCTTGGCACCAGGCGCTAAGGGCTCTCCTGTGACCAGGGGTCAGTGGAATGCACCTTGCAGGTCTCTGGGCGAATAAACCATGTCTGTTCAGTCGTCTGTGTGTCTGGAGACAACTGTTCCAGTGGCTGCAGTATGGTCCCGAGAAAGGCTACCTGCAGTGCTCCGTGGCCGTCTGCGGACACTGATTGTGATATATCGGTCTTCTTGTGTTGTGCACTGTGGACGTCCCGTACTGTAGCGCCTGGACACGTTTCCCGTCTGCTGGAAACGTTTCCATAATCTTGAAATCACACTTTGTGGCACACGGAGGGCCCGTGCTACGACCTGCTGTGTTTGACCAGCCTCCAGTCACCCTAGCATTCTACCCCTCATAACGTCATCAATATGTGTTCTTTGAGACATTTTCATCACACAGTCACCATTAGCACGTCTGAAAACGTCTGCACACCTCCTCGCTGCACCGTTCTCTGACATGCACCAACACACCTCTTTGTATGTGGACTGCTGCCAGAGCCACCGTGCAACGACCAGAGTGTTGTTTCACCATGTATCAGCATTATCCTTAATTTATAAGCATGAGTGTACTTTCCTACTTGACGTCCCGAGCAACAGTGACCGAGCGCACGCTAGAGCCTTGTTAGAAGCCGCGGAGCGGCGCTAGTCTGAAGGCACCTTTTAGGTGGCGTTGGCTAGTCTCGACTCGCGGTCCAGCGGTACTAGTAAGGACCGCGGTCGATAACTGCAGCCACTAACAAGTGTGGTATCGAACGTTGATACCACAGGTAAGATGACTCACATTTTACAATGGAATATAAGCAAGTTCAGGGCATATGCGGTAAAACTAAAACCTCTAGTGCCAGATAGATCCTTGTGCTAGCACTTGTGCCTGCAAGGAACTCAGTTTAAAAATTCTGAACGCCCCCGTGCTAAGATATTATAAACGCTCAGAAAAGACACCGTCGGGGCGTGGAGAGATAAAGATGGATTAGGAATACATGGTATATATAAAGTCCGGGAACACTTTCAGTTATTAAATGCACAAGAACTAAACATTGTACAGATTTGCATCGTTTACTGTGGCAGTTGCTTCCCAGGCACAAAAAACCGGTCGTAAAGAATTTGTTGTGCCAGTGGTGAAAGGCCTTCCTTGTTGATGGTCTCTTACCGTACTTGGTTCTAAACATCCGTTGAACAGCTGTTTTTGTGGAACTCCAACACGCAGAAAGCTCGCTCCGCACCTGAACTCGCATGTTTGCGACTAGCGCTGACTATCGGCAAATTGCCAAACTACGCTGTGGTGGTACACATGGAAAAAAAAAACCTTTCAGGATTTCTCTTCAAAATGATGTATTTATGATATCTGTACAATGTTTGGTTCTTGTGCAATAAATAATTGAAAGTGTTCCCGAACTTTATGTACACCCTGTGTATGTCAACAGTAAATACCACTCTTTTTCTCTCCCCCGCGTCACAATAGTGAGAGCAGTCGGTATTAATATCGACATGCCATACAGGGCAGTTGGATATTCACTGTTCTTTTAAATCAAGAGGCTCTCAATGACCTTACTGCATAGCTACCTGTCCCTTCCTCGTTTGTGGGGCTCACTGCTTCCAGTAAACTGTGGGGTTTTACCCCTCAAGACACTAGGACTGATCTGTCCTGAGTTTCACGTCCAGAAGTGTTATGCCTCCTAACTACGGGGCAGAATACGCGTTTTAAGAGTGCTGTGCGGTTAGCAGAAGTCCTTCAACATGCTCTCCAGCCATCGTACCTTTTCCTTATTGTGAATTGGCGCGCGATTTGCTTTCCAGTGACAAATTACCTGTCTGGAGTGACCTGTCAGACAAAGCGATGTCAGGAAGTAAGCCACTCAAATGCTTTCTCTGTGGGAGAGGATGCACATTGTACAGCCGACTTGCTGTATTAGACTAGTTGTCACAACATCCACGAGTGGGTGGTTATATTACCAATGTGATTAGTGGACCGTGTTAACAATATAATAATGTAATCCACTACGGTGCTGAATCATACATCCGACAATCTTTAGACCAACGTTGAAGACAGTCTGTCGTTTGGAATAGTGGGGAATGCCATTCCGCAGTTCAGGGTAAGCCGGCAGCTCTGCTTAGATCCAAGAGACTCTGTCGGCCTCTAGTATGTTTGCGAATTATTAAGGGAAGCAATAAGGTAACGTGGTAACAGTTTCTGAACACCATAAAACATTGCGCTAAGTGTTTGATTATATATTGTGAGGTTTTTAGCTTATTTTTGGTATCCAATGAAAATGATGTGAGGTCTCCTTTTATTCAGTACGTCATACGTGCATCTGTACCTAATGATTACTGCTGTGTGTAGTTGCATTTCTAAACAGCATACAATTCAAGCAAACCATTTGCGTCTTTACCTGTGATTACTCATGCTTTAGGTACCTGGGCTATGCATGACTCCGTTTAAAAAAGAATAGCTCATTTTAGTCATAGGGTCGAACGGTACACGTCTACTTTCATATCACGCAGCTAATTCGCTGCAAATAATAACCCTGTAAGACGCGTATATTTCTATTGTCTATTGTCAAACCACAATTTATGAAAGATGTTTATATTTTATTAATAGGATTAAGTAGGAATAATTAATATTTGTCATGTTGGAAATAATTGTGGTAGCAAAGAATGTCTGCACCAAAGTATTGTTGGCAAGAGAGACCGCACATTGATATAATTTTAAAAAGGGCGGGAGAGACCGCGTTTGGATATATTTTAAGAAAAGTGCGGGAAAGACCGCGCATTGATACATTTTGTAATGGTAGCAGGGGTTGTCTGCACCAGAAAGCATTGTTGGCAGGAGAGACCGCACTTTAGCATTCGTAGGAAGTCAGTATTAAGCGAGATGTGAAGCGAGTTGGTAGCAGGTCTGAAGCGAGAGGTTGAGAGGAGCAGTGTGCCTGCCAGCCACCAGCTATGATTTAGAAGAGATTATAAACGGATGTACAGAGACATCAACTAACTATTATCATAAGAGGAAGTAATATTATTGAATTATTTTCTTTGCGAATCTCAAGACTACTGAAGGTATGTTTGCGCAATGCTAGTTGTAAGATTATTGTAAAAAGTAAGTCCAATTTGAACGTTTGTAAAATAATTTCATTACCGACAGTAAATATTTGAAGCGTTTTCAGAATATAATTAATTTTTGCCAGCAATGTTGCATTACTGATTACAATCCATCCCAAATACCATCAACGTAAAACTTTGCAAAAATTTTATTGTTGTCAAGAAAAAGTGTAACTATGAATTACGTAACTTCAGTCAAATTAATTAGAGAATAACGTCAGCTTTGCTATTAAAGAATAACGCCAGCTTTGGTAATAAATACAGCCACTTATTATGACAGCCCACCAGCAGTTAATAGAGTATAGTAAACCAGAGCAAGTATATTCATGTCGCAGTTCGATGTAGCAGTCAGATGGCGATCCAGTAAAAGTAAAAAAGGTAAGGAACAGTTTTGGGTTATTGCAGATAACGACTGAGGGCCACGACGACGACACATTCTATGTTTCGTCGAAGTAATCAGAAAATCACTTTTAATAAGCAGCAATTAAATTTGTATGCGAATATTGAGAAAGAGAATAAATTTCAAAGGGAAGATTTCATTTGCTATTATTAAGCAAGAGATAAAAATCCTAAGGAAAGGTTTCATAGGTTACTGTAGAAGGGAACAAAAGAGATATAGAGGAGACGGGAAGGTTTCAACCCGATAGCTGTGATCCTGCAGTCAAATCGTCTATGCATTGGCTAGAACTATAACATACAAAATAAAAGTTAAATGAATAATTTAATAACAAGCGTTCTATTCTAACGTCTGTAATTGATGTAGACGACAGAGAATTATGTGGAATAATGTTTATTCAAGAAAGGTCAGCTCAAATAAACGTGAATTGATACTTATGATACTCAGTTAAAATACAGACAGAAAATATCCTTGTCAAATGCAGTAAAGTTGCATTGAGAGCGTTACGAGAATGCCAGCTAAAGCCCTTAACTAAATTGTTATCAAAGATACGCGAAAACTAAGTCCATTTTGTAATCACAATACGCGGAATATTCGCCAGGTCAAAACAATTCACATTCAACTTGATGATTCACAAATTAACACACGCAATGCAAAGAATAGTAACTCATTGTCTCTGTATTCTCGGTTCAGTAAATCAAGCGGCAGAAGTTAGAATACTACTCTGGAGCATATTCAGACCTCTCGAAATATAAAGTCCTTTGACAAATTGAAATATGTTAGCAGTCGTTCACCAGAATCAAAGAGCTACAAGACTGAATCACGCACTTTACCTCAGGTAGGGTCTGCCTTCTTCAAGAACTTGACATAAAGTGTCCAGAATCACCCCCTTGAGCTCTTTACTCGAAAAGCCCCAGTCCCCACTTCACTCCTGCAGTGTTCCACTTCTGTCTGCTTTTCCATTTGCTGATGGCCATCCCTACCAAAAATATACCGTTCTTACGTGCTGCAGACATGATTTGACTCATCCTGATCACTTTCCGTACTAATCTCATATATTTCAACAATATTTAAGTAAAATAAATATTATAAATATTCCATCACGCTCAGAATATTCACAATAAGTACAAATAAAGGACTACTCATAGACATATAAGCTAGTAGTCTTACGCAAGTCCGGTCACGTTAAATGACAACGAAATGTCGTTAAATGTATTTAAACAAATATTTATTCCTTTTTGACAGAAGCGTCGTTTGGTTCTCTTTTGAATTGTGGTGTTCACTAACACATGAGACTGACCGAGTTCAGATCAGCACAGTTTTTAGTAGTTCTTGCGATCAACATTTCAATACAGTTACTGACAAAACAGTAAACTGCCCATTAAATAAAAACACAAGTATGACAAAATATGAGATATTGATGCTGTGTTCATTTTCTGTGTAAATGTGGCGAATACGATGTACTGACAAACATTTGGGTAATGGAAACGATATGAAAGACGTCATAAATGGTTCAAATGGCTCTGAGCACCATGGAACTTAACATCTGAGGTCATAAGTCACGTAGAACCACATAAACCTAACTAACCTAAGGACATCATACACATCGATGCCCGAGGCAGGATTCGAACCTGCGACCGTAGCGGTCGCGCGATTCCAGACTGAAGCGCCTAGAACCGTTCTGCCGCACCGGCCGGCAAAGACGTCATAAATCAGCAAATAAAATAGATACAAATACATAGCTTTCAGGGATGGTAGCTATAGTGCAGTGGAATGATCTGAGATATCATTTGTCGAAATCACATGAAGCTATTAAAAGTTGTTAATCTAGATGTTCATTGATTAAATATTTTACTGTGAAATATTAACGTGTGTTGTCTTAAAGATATGGAATTGATGTTGCGTCACTGGATGTGCCTCGTTGTTCTGAGATCGCAGATGTATTCAGATCTGCATTAATATTTGATGTGAGTTATTGTCGAATCTCGAAGAGCTGTAACGTAGCCATCTTGAATATTGTCTGGCACTCCGGCGTTTCTTGGAGCATCTTCTGCACAAAGGCCATGCGAGTAACAGCCATCCAAACTTCCAGTTTAGGGATTTTCTCCGTCTCCGGCTACGCGCTCATTGCCTCTGCACCTGGACTCACTCGTAGCGGTCACCTAGTCAGAAGTCGAAATTTCAGCAGCGCGCCGGCCAGAGTGGCCGAGCGGTTGTACGCGCTACAGTCTGGAACCGCGCGATCGCTACGGTCGCAGGTTCGAATACTGCCCCGGGCATGGATGTGTGTGATGTCCTTAGGTTAGTTACGTTTAAGTAGTTCTAAGTTCTAGGGGACTGATGACCACAGCAGTTAAGTCCCGTAGTGCTCAGAGCCATTTGAACCATTTTTTTTCAGTGGCGCGGCCAGAGAACTGGGCCCGCTATTGTTCAGCCATACAACAAATTCATCTTACCTCGTTCCGTTACTGGACTGCCTAGCTGGCCTTAATACGCATGATGTTACGTTCCTCAGATATTTAAAATGGATATTTTTATATTTTTCAAACAGAAGTCTTCAACAGTCAAAATGTTACGCCACAGAGATACTGAATACAAGCAATGTGAACTTTGGTTGTCAGTAGCATTGTCGTCGGCAGTTAGGCATTCAGTGAGAAGTAAATAAGAGAGTCGGGTGTTGATCACGCTTTAAACACTTGAGACAAAAAAATCTAACGTGTTCTAGTGGGGAGACTTGGGAAGCCATGGTATTGTAGAGACACGACCGACACAATTGTAGTCGAAGTGTCGTTCTATGTATTCCCGAACAGTAACATGGAAGTGTGTGGTTACACCGTCATTCATATACTACATGCGCATCCTTTCACTATAAGAAACATGATCGAAAACGTAGTGTTAGATATTGACAGTGTTGCAGAATTGGCATGACTTCACTTGCGCATACACCGTATGGGGAAACAATTGGTTTCCGGACATATGTGTATTAGGATTGAAACGTCCCCTTAGAAAAATTATACAAGACTGTGCTTAAACTGACACACAATATTTTTAGCGCAACGCAATCTGACTTCCAAAAATCCCTACGAAAGAATGGCCCTGACTAACATTAACCTATATGTTTCACAAATCACTTACCTCACCAAAAATCTTCGTTACTCGAACTACTGCAATACAGCAAGCGCCACTACTGCCAGCTAACTAAAAGATTCAAACTACGGAAGTCACTAACTACTCATAGGCACAGTTAGCAAATGAAAGATTTTAATAGAGAACAAACAATGTATTTACCTTTATAGTCATAATATATATATATATATATATATATATATATATATATATATATATATATATATATCAGTTCATGACACCAATTCTTACAAATTTCAAAACTCCGCCATCTCTCTCCCCACGTCCACCACTGCTGGCGGCTCACCTCCAACTGCGCAACGCTACGCGCTGTTAGCATCCAGCTGCCTCTGCTCAACACTACAATGGCAGACAACAATGCAAACTAAACACACACTGCGCACAGCACAGCCAGTGATTTTTCATACCGAGCGCTAAGCGGCGTTACCAATAAGAAAACCTAAACAGCCTACTTGCAGGACTATTGGCTTGTTTCACTGTCCTCTTCTCGTCACTGTCGTTTGCACTGTATAATACTATCAGCAGATACTTGAATGCCATATTGTCGCCCGCTCACCGATAGAACGACTGTTTGATAATTGAAAGCGTGCAATAAGGCCTTTTCGGATCTGTATGAGAAATAATTTTTTTTAAATGAGAGTGGTTCGTATAAACGTTTTGCACTAAGACTAGAGCAGATCGATACTTTAGCATTCTTAAGAAGCACATAATTACTTTATATCTTGCTTCCTGTAACTTTTAACTCTTTATCTCCAATATTTTATAAAAGCAGCGTAATTTTATTGTAGTATGCACTGACGGAGTTGTTTGTTCGCTCGTTACCCCAACTGTAACTTCAGGTTTCTTCTTCCTAAATAATGTACTGTGTATAGTATAAACTTATACACTGAAGTCACAAAAGTCATGGGCTAGCGATATGCACGTATACAGATGGCGGTAGTATCTCCTACACTAGGTATAAAAGGGCAGTGCAATGTTGGAGCTGTCTTTTGTACTCAGGTGATTCACATGATAATGTATCCGACGTGGTTGTGGCCACACGACGGGAATTAATAGACTTTTAACGCGGAATGGTAGATGGAGCTAGTAGCACGGGACATTCCATTTCGGAAATCGTTAGGGAATTCAGTGTTCCGAGTTCCACAGTGTCAACAATGTGCTGAGAATACTAGATTTCAACCATTGCCTCTCACCACGGAAAACACAGTGGCTGACAGACCACAATTGACGATCGAGAGCAGCGACGTTTGTGTGGAGTTTCCATTGCTAATAGACAAGCAATATTGGACGAAAGAACCGCAGATATCAATGTGGGACGTACGACGAACGTATCCTTCAGGAAAGTGAGGTGAAATTTGGCGTTAATGGGCTATGGCAGCACACGACCGACGCGAATGCCTTTGCTAATGCAAAATGATGGTAGGATTCCAGTGTGGTGCAGACACCACGAAGCCATGGACCGATGTCGTCAACATGGCACTGTGCAAGCTGGAGGTGGCTGCATAATGATGTAGGCTGTATTGACTGAGTCCTCTGGCCCAAATGAACCGCTCATTGATTGGAAATTGTTATGCTCGACTACTTGGAGACGATTTGCAGCCATTCATGGACTTCATTTTCCCAAAAAACGATGGAACTTTTATGGATGACAATGCGCCATGTCACATGGCTGCAATTGTTCGTGATGGTTTGAAGAACATTATCGCAATTCGAGTGAATGATGTGGCCACACTCATACTGCCCGATGTGAATCCCATCGAACCATTATGGGACATAATGGAGAGGTCAGTTCGTGCACAAAATCCTGCACCGGAAACATTTTCCCAATTATGGACGGCTATAGAGGCAGCATGTCCGAACATTTCTTCAGGGGACTTCCACCGACTTGTTGAGTCCATGCCATGTCGAGTTGCTGCACTTTGCCTGGCAAAAGCAGGTTCAACATGATATTAGGAGATATTCCATGACTTTTTTCAGCTCACTGTAAGCATCTGAAAGGCAATACAACAGATGAAGTGTCATCACATCACATGTTTCTTGTCTACACTGATTCCCTCACTGCTCTACAAGTACTAAAACAGATGTTCCCATCAGAGAGAGTGAGGCAGAAGATACAAGAGACCCTTTTCTTCTTCACCTACGGGGGAATCGTGAGCGATTTCCGTTGGGTATCCGGACACAGGGATACTCAGCAAAACGAGCACAGTCTCGTAGCAGCCGAGTGGGCACGCAGCGATCCCAATGTGACATTCTGTTTCATTCGCCTGCAGACTGTCATCTCGTGGTTGAGTCAGGCAGCCATGCAACTGTGGGAAGAGAAGTGACCGACAGCGAGCGGCAACGAGCTGCAGCCGGTGAATCACCGTCCGGCCGTGCTGGACCTCATACCTCCCACTGTAATAGGAGTTAGCGTTAAACCTGATTCATCGCTGAATATGGCAGTGCGCTTCTATCTCACACTTAAGGGGGAGTGGGGGGGACTCCTTAATCCTTGGTACTTCTGACGTACAAATAATCGTATGCCACATTTAAACACCGTTAATTTTTCTACATCATGAGGAAAACAGGAGCAAAGTTAAATGGGGATCTCTCCTTCATTTTAGCTGACAGTGAAATGAGTGTGATAAAACTTCTAAAATCTTGCTTATTTACGACAACCCACGCGGAAACTTAAGGGTGTAGATTTTAGCGAGCTGCAGAATGGCTAGTCATCGATGATCAGCCAGACACTACGTGCCTGTTATAGTATTTTAGTCGTTTCTCTGTTGATGTAAGAGCTTAATTCTCTCTCTCTCTCTCTGTGTTTGTGCGTGCGTGCGCGCGCGTTGTATGTGTTTGTGTGTGTGTGGCTGTGTGTGTGTGTGTGTGTTCACGCTTTGAAATATTTAATCTTTTACCACATAAACCATGCTCATCTGTGATTAACGTAGTGGGTGTATAAAAGACCCACAGTGGTAAATGAAACCCTATTATCACCGAGCGACGAGAGTGGTAAAACGGGAACGTTAGTGTATTGTGCCAACTCCAGCCTAAGCTAAATAAACTGGAAATTTTAGTGTCAAGAGCTATTTGCTCGTCTTTCTTTAGACCAACTATGCTTTGCTGTACTACTGCAGGTTTTTTTATACGGAGCCTCGAAAGTTTATAGCAAGGTTTAGACATAAAAAAATCACTTGATTGTATATATGGCGCAGCTAACAAACGTTAAGTTCCTCGAACATTAACTAACTCATGTGTAAAATAATCACACTATAAAGATTTCATAGCGCTACTGTTCACTAGATTTGACTCCCTTAGATTGTTTTCTCTGGGGAATGCTGTTTATAATGACATAAAGACTAAAGCATGTGATATGGAACAACATATTTCAACTGTCTACGATCAATTTCTAATGAAATTCTTGAACGTGTCCATCACTCTTTCTGTGACAGACTGGACATTTGTATAGTAAATGGTGGTAGGAATTTTGAACTACACCTTAGAAGACCAGTTCCGCTTCTTCTTCAAAATTCAAAGCATTTGTTTATTCATTTTTCCCCTTAATTTATTTTTGATGTCTGGAGAAGACAAGTGCCGGTATTTTCAATTTTCAATCTGTGCTAACTCGTTGACTTCTTGTTTTAGAACCCTGAAAAAAAAATTAGCTTTGCGGCATGCATTCTTGCGTGCAAGTGCTCTATGGGTGTTAGGGAAATGCTGTATCTGTATTTTCGAAGAAATTTTATTTTTGCTCGTTTTAATTACATTCACCTCATAAGGTTTTAGAACTAGCGCTAAAGACTTCGATGTTGTGCGCCAAAACAAATACATCATCTCTGAGGTCTCTCTTATTCCTAAATTCTATCATTCTCTGCAGTCACGCGGCTCCGGACTCAGCGCCTAGAACCGCTCGGCCACCACGGCCGGCACAGAACGTTGTCTGTTAAAACAATAACTGCACATGGAGCAGCTTCACTATGTCAGTACTTAATGCTCCTATATCACAACGTGTCTTTAATACGCAATTTACATCTTATATTTCACATTTGAGTTTGCAGCCTTGTTCAGATAGTACCATGAGCGAATGTTTACAAGCAGTGGTCTAGGTCCATTGTAAGACATCTCCTTATAGGCTAAACTTTTCTCCGGCTGGCTCTTGCAACACTATGAATGGTAATTCCGACGGGCAGCATAACATAATGTGTATATAAGAAACGCACTTCACTTTGATGCAGACATAGGACTTTTTAAAACTTAAATAATAGTTTTCTATAGGTCCCTGAGAAAAGAGAGACGGAAGACAGATCGTATTATTCGTTAAGCAATAAAGTATGTTTGGATTCTCGTAAATGTGACATAGCTCATTTAAATTTCCAATTATCAAGTTCCATCAAAAATGGTTCAAACGGCTCTGAGCACTATGGGACTTAACTTCAGAGGTCATCAGTCGCCTAGAACTTAGAACTACTTAAACCTAACTAACCTAAGGACATCACACACATCCATGCCCGAGGCAGGATTCGAACCTGCGACCGTAGTGGTCGCTCGGTTCCAGACTGTAGCGCCTAGAACCGCTCGGCCACCCCGGCCGGCGCAAGTTCCATCAAGATGAAGTTTAACGTTACATAGATTACTTTGTACGAGGACGTGCTGAAAAGTAATGGATTGGATTGGATTGTTTGGGGGGAAGAGAGCAAACAGTGAGGTCATCGATCTCATCGGATTAGGGAAGGATGGGGGAGGAAGTCGGCCGTGCCCTTTCAAAGGAACCATCCCGACATTTGACTGAAGCGATTTAGGGAAATCACGGAGAACCTAAATCGGGATGGTCGGACGCAGGATTGAACAGTCGTCCTCCCGAATGCGAGAAAAGTAACGCCTCTGAATTTTTTAAGAAAACAGTCTTAAAGCTTTTAAATAAAACAGAGTTTATTAACATTCTACACCTTTATTCTTCATTTCTACACGTTTATTTCTTGACATCGTCATTCTGGCGACGAACACATTTCTTCCAACGAGAGACCAATTTGTTGGAGCTGTCACAATAGAATGTTTGACAATGTTGACGGAGCCACAATTTTACTTCTGCATGCACCGCTTCGTCATTACCAAAGCGAAGTCCCCTAGGGTGTCCTTCAAGTTCTGGAAACACATGAAAATCGTATGGGGCCAAGTCGGGACTGTATGGAATATGAGAGTGAATCAAAGGTGTCGGATTGTTGCAGATGTCACAGCGGTCGTATGATGTCTGGCATTGTCATGCTGAAGGAGAGGGTGCTCCATCTGTGGAGGAACTCTTCGATTTCGTGCTTTCAGTTTTCTGATGATCTCACAGTACCATGCGGAGTTTATGGTGATGTCTTTAGGCATGAATTCCAAATACAACACACCTTGAACATCCCAGAACATAGTATGCATAACTTTGCCTGCTGTTGGCATGGTATTGAACTTTCTTGGCTATGGTGATCCTTTGTGGCGGAACACCATTGATGCTCTCTTGTTTTCATGATCAAGATGGTGAGCCAGGTTTTAATCGCCTGTCACATTACTGATGTCGATACAATCATCACCGTACAAAGCTTTCATTATTCAATGTATTTCAATTGGAGGAACGTTTCTTGTGGTTAGAAACTCGATTACAGCACACTGTTTTTCACACACTGACATAGTCACGTTACACACCACCATGTTACACGCTACAGTTCGGAGCCTTCTAGCAGCAAAGGGTTGCAACTTGGGCCAGCAAAGTGGGAAAGTCAACGGAGTGATGTGCATGAAATATAATACCTCAACAGATATTGAGAACAGAGTAAAAAATTCGAAGAAATTACTTTTCGGCACGCCGTCGTATGAAGTAGGACACTTTGAGCATAAGGATATCTCTTCTGGAAGTTAGTTGGGAGGTGTGACCAGCCAGGTAACGGAAATCTAGACGACCTGCTGTGTTATCTCAGAAATTACTTGTAACAGTGACGTAGCTTTCCAGGAACGTCAACCTAGGGTGGTAATAGGAAACAGAGAAACCACGATAGCATGGAATGTCCCTGGTGGCAGATAACAGAGTCTTGCAACACCTAATAGCTCACAGAAAAGCGACTTACCATTCAGTGGTGCATTGTCTCATATCTGTTCCAATGCCCAAAGAAGATTTACAAGCATAGTTTGACACTATAAAATTTATTGTCTCAAGCAGAGGCCATAGGCTGGTCCTGATTGACCAAATCTTAAATAAGAAACAAAGACTGAATTATATCTCTCCTTTCGCTCCCTCTGCCGTACCTTCTAAGGTCTGCAGGAAGTGGTGTAGTCTCCCACACTTCGAATAAGTATAACAGAGTGTATTCGAACCACTGAGTTCCTGCAACTACAAAATTTCCTACAATATGAGGGACACAAGAGCCTAGTGTATTTTCAACAGCAAAGATAAGGTCCAGTTACTAGGCAATGATGGAATATATAAATTACTTGTTTTGACTGTAATAAGTATTGTATTGGTCAATCAGGCCGAGATGTAGCAGTTAGATTGGATGAACATGAACGCATCAGGAAGGTGCTGAGTTCTGACTTCACATTTTCTGAATGAATACTGAGTCAGAGTCGCAGCTACCAGCCACAGTCCCATGTCCTCCACCTGGCAAACAAAGGGTGAAAGCTGAATCTGTTGAAATCCCTAGAGACCAAAAAACGTTTGACATACCGCCCTCATTCAGTCTTAAACGATGAAACTTAGCTTAATGCTTCCCCTCTCCTGGACTTCACTTAGCCCCAACATTTCAGCAATTCTTAGCCCGCTGTCTGTTTCATTCCAATCCTCCATTTTGTTGTGATTGTCAGTGTATTCGAAATTCTTATATATTCTGTTGATTTTTCATATGCTCACTTTCTCCGCAGTAATTGTTTTCTTCACAGTTAGATATACAGGGTAATTATAATTAAAGTTAAACTTTCAAACCACTGTAGAAATAACTCCACTTGTCAAAATGACGTCAAATTGCAACGTAATATTATCGGTGAAGGGGGAAAACATATGACAGAAGAAAAATAAATAGTTACAAAATCTAGCAATAGACGGCGCTGTAAGCATCATAATTTAATAGTGGTCGACTACAAATGACAAATGAATCATACAAAATGCCTAAGGTGTACGTTTGACATTAAACAAACTGTACTATTCAGTGTGCATGGGTGTACAGCTGTGATACTGTTGGTTACGTAAGCCCATCCACCACGGCAAGGTTATATCACATCGGATGTGAGAAATCGGTTTTTAATTGTCCTGATGCCAAAAACCGCATAAAAATAAAACTCACATCGTTTTTTAATTGCCCTGCGGCCAAACACCGCATAAAAAGCATCGATCAAAATCAAATCGTGTTATTAATTTCCGTGTTACTGACGCAAAACATATTCAATATGCTGTCCACCGTTCTCTGCAAGTTGAAACCGAGAAACAGCATGTTCCACAACAGATCGAAGTGTTTCCAGGATCACGTTCAGATTGTTTTGCGCAAGGCGTCCCTTCAATGCAGCAAAGTTTTCAATCGGAACACTGAACACAACATCTTTCAGATAGCCCCATAGTCAGATGTCACACGGATTAAGATCAGGTGATCGGAAAGGCCAGGCTGTAGCGAAATGGTGTCTGATAATTCTAGCATTTCCGAAATGGCGCTTCAGCAGCTGCTTAACTGGATTTGCAGTGTTCAGAGGTGAGCCATCTTGCATAAAAATGATAACATCCACACATCCACTCTGTTGGAGATCTGGAATGACGTGGTTGCGCAGAAGACACTCATAGCGCTTAGCAGTGACGGTAAAGGTAACAGGACTGGAAGCACCTGTCTTTTCGCAAAATATGCCACTATGATACATGGTGCCGTAAACCCTCACCACACAGTGGCCTTTTCAGGATGAAGTGGTGTTGGTTGATCTGCGTGTGGATTTTCCGTTGCCCATATTCGACAATTCTGTGTATTGACATATCCTGTCAGATGGACGTGGGCTTTGTCTGTCCACAAAATCTTCCATGGTCGATCATTGTCCACTTCACGGGTATGTCCAGTGTTCGGGCAATTCTCCATGCAATACACGTTTGCACACCACCACACGTCTCCTCCCGTATTGCTGTGGCCACTGCTTCCACTGACGTCGAATCAATTCATTTCATCCCCCTACCAGGTTGCACACCAAAATAATCCGTCTTTTCGAATTTCCGAATTATTTTCTCCAGACACACGGCAGTCATCGGACCAACGCCTTTTTTCAGACCCTTCAGTGTCCGGAACTTTTGCACAGCGACGTGTGCAGTCATCATTCTTGTAACACAGTTCTACAAGCAGAGCGCGATCCTGCATTGAGATAGTCATGGCGAACGTCGCAGACGCGAAAGGAGGAAAAGCCGTGTACCCGACATGTTTATACCAACTCAAATGGCTCTTGCGCATGACAGGTGTTTTCATTTACGTATTCTGACACATACGGCGCCATCTATTGATCAATTTTCACACTATTTTTTTTCTTCTGCCATACGTTTTCCCGCTTCTCCGATAATATTTCGTTGCAGTTTGACGTCATGCTGACCAGTGGTGTTATTTCTACAGCGTTCTGAAATTTAGCTTTCATTATAATCACCATGTATATAGCTTATCTTATGTATTTCCAGTCATGTTTCATTTGTCAATCATATCTTTTACTCTGTCTGCGTCTCCTTCCATACCCAGTAATTTTTTAATCTATTCTCTTCCATTTATTTAATTTAATTGAGATTATGAATTTAATAACTTATTGTGTGGGATACTCCGTTCTTTTACCACGTATCTTCTCTTGCTGTTGAGTTCAATTCATACATACACTTTGTTTCGATGTTTCGTCTTTAACGTTTTTTAAAAATCAGTTTACATTTATTAGCTGTTTAACATGAACACGTTCGATACGATATTGCAGTGGCTATGTTGTTAAAAAGAACGATGCAATGTTCTTCTTAAAAACACAGGCACTGCAATATCGTATTTATCCGCCGATGCCGGACAGTGAATC
Source organism: Schistocerca gregaria (assembly GCF_023897955.1). Classification (NCBI taxonomy): domain Eukaryota; kingdom Metazoa; phylum Arthropoda; class Insecta; order Orthoptera; family Acrididae; genus Schistocerca; species Schistocerca gregaria. The sequence continues at coordinate 484,293,689 of NC_064931.1, read as the reverse complement.
TGAATAACTGGATGAACTATGAACTTCGACAGGTGTGGGACATCCGCCCCGCACAAATGCAACGAACAAAATAAGCTAAAAAAAGCGGTTAAGGCGACCGCTCGCGTAAAGCGGGAAATCCGGGTTCGAGTCTGCCTCCAGCACAAATTTTCATTGTCATCATTCCATCATTTAGGTGATAGGCGTTCGTATGTATTAACATATTCAATTATGTTAGTACTGTGCTCTCAACGATGCTATACTCTCTTCGGCGGTACATACACTAAAATTGGAACGATACAGGGAAGGTAAGCGGGGCACCTGCGCAAGGATGACACGCAATATCGCAGCGCCCTGTGTAAAAAAAAAAAAAAGAAAAAAAAGGAAACTGCGTGAATGGATCAACAATGAACTTTAATGTGTGCCATGAGACGTCCGCCTCGAACAACTGCAACGAACAATAGCGAACAAAATGAGATAAAAAACAGGAAACGTTCGGGCAGAGGGTTAGTTGCCCTCTGTAATAATAATAATAATAATAATAAATGGGTCAATGATGAACTTGAACGGGTGTCATGGGACATCCGCCTCGGACAAATGAAACGAACTGTACTCTCAACGACGAAGTTTACTTCGTTTTTGCACCAAACTCTCCATGTTTGATATATTTTTTAGTGTTGTTTATCAGTGCTGTATCCTTTTTCATGATGATAGTCAGTTATAACTTGTATACGGCCTTCTAAGCCGAGAACTGCTTAATTAAATAAATTAATATTAAAGAACAGCCATAGCTTTTAGTTTTTCATTTATAAAATCTTTAAATACAGGTAATTTGAAACAGGATCACTCAGCTTCACTTTTATCAGTTTTCGGGAGCAGCCATTACTTAACTTTCGCGTCGGGTAGTCATGTGTCCACTACATTGGACTTCGTGCTAGGCGCTGTGTTGGCGAGAGAAACACTACGTATTATGAACCTCCCCAAGATCGCCAGAGGGGCGCGCCTAGGCGGTCACACAAAGCAGCAAACAAAGAAAGAGTCGAGTAGGAATCAATAAAAAAATTAAAAAATCAATCGGGAGACGGATTCAGGATCCTCTGGTAATGAAAAACCGTCGCTGTATCCAGAATTCCCCTGTCAACTTCATTTCGAGTTACTTAAAAACTAAATCGCGGTTTAAAACTGTGACGAAATTTTCGAGAGGAAAAAACTTCATGGTAATGATTAATTACGTACTTAGGAACCAAAATCTGGAGACTGATTTCGGCTGCCGTCATTTTGAGATGAGTTAATTATTTACTTAAGTCCAAAATGGTCGTCTTCTTGATAGTGAAAAACCATCGATCTCAAGGTTGGGCTTGCGCCGTCGTAGAAAACCTCTGTAGCAAAAACGATGTATAAAGAAGAATACTGCTTAACATCCCGGCGACAGCACGGCCATCACAGACGGAGCACTAACTCGGATTACGAAAAGATGGGGAGGGAAATCGGCCATGCCCTTTTCAAAGGAACCATCTTGGGATTTGCCTGGACCTATCTAGGGAAATCATGGAAAACCTAAATGTGGGTGGCTATACAGGGAAACATCGTTCTTCAAAATTCGAGTGTAGGGTAGAAAAAAGCTGTGGCCAGCTACTACGTCTACGCAGGCAGGTTCCAGCTCCTCTGCCTTTCACGTAGTTGGCTACAGCGCTATGCTATTTGATGTTAGTCTACCAGAGTGTGGTGCCAGTCGTCCAATAAAAGGTCTGCCGATGACCACGACCAGATCATTCTGTTTGAACTTTGAGACGGACTAGCAGCTGCAGCTTCATCAGCATGTGCGCCCGCGTCTTACTGTAGGCATTTACTGTCATGCAGTAGTAACAATTTAACTGTTCATTACTTTGAACAGAGCACGACTATATTATTCCAGTTCGCTCGTCATTTCACTTGCTCGGCGAGCTCAAGTGTATCGCGCAATGACTGTGGTAAAATTCACTGAAATCTGTCCGTTTGTTATCTTGATCTGCTTCTCATGCTTCAGTATTCTCTTTACTGTTTTATCGTAGTCTTGATGTAATGTGGCAGAATGGGACGAATGGGACAACACATTAAGAACAGATCGATATAAAGTCAAGCACAAACTGCGGTACGCATATCACTCTCTGCGTATGGTTCAAATGGCTTTGAGCACTATGGGACTTAACATCTGAGGTCATCAGTCCCCCAGAACTTAGAACTACTTAAACCTAACTAACCTAATGACATCACACACATCCATGTCCTAGGCATGATTCGAACCTGCGACCGTAGCAGTCGCGCGGTTCCGGACTGAAGGGCCTAGAACCGCTTGGCCACCGCGGCCGGCACTCGCTGCATGTGTGAAGTACATGCAGTTTTATACATTTGTATTTATGTTATCTAGATAAAAGGGACACTTCACGATATAATTCATCGAACTGAAATGAAATCTGATCCTAATAATGCAAGATAATGTGCCACAACATTTTTGGTAATTCCAGAACGAAAACAAAGAGTGACTTTGTAATACTACTATTTATCAGGCAAGAAAAGCAATAACTGTAACTGTAATATTTAACAAAATAATGTCGAAAACATGTTATCATCGATAGTTGTTCAATGTTAGAATGTAATAAACAAATAAATGGACGCATTTGTTTACAGAAAATGTTTCAGAAAATTTCAGTCTAAAAACATATTCATATCACATTAATGATTACTTGAAACTTTTTGCTACAATTTTTAAAACTAAATTCTGTAATCAGTCTCATGAAAATTCTTATATTTCAACTGGAAGTTTAATTACGTACCACTGTAACGATACTGAGAATGTATTTAAAACTGTTGAAGGTTACTTAAGTACCACTGACGGCAGCCACGATATATCAGTCTTGGGTCGAACATTGTGACGTGTAGTGTTGACAGACGACAAGTGATTTCGTCTAGATGAGCATCCAGCATAACTGCTTGATCATGCAAGAAGAGTCTGTCTGTTTCAAGTGAAGTCATTTATATACACACACTCAGGTTACAAAAGTCATGGGATACCTCCCAACATCGTGTCGGACTTCCTTTTGTCCGGCGTAGTGTAGCATCTCCACTCAGTAAGTCGCTGGACCTTCCGTGCACAAATATTGAGCCATACTGCTTCTATAGTCGTCCATAAGTGTGAAAGTGTGGCCAGTGCAGGATTCTGTGCATGAACCGACCTCTCGATTATGCCCCATAAATGTTTGATGGGATTCATGTGGGTCATCTGCGTGGCCAAATCATTCGCTCGAATTGTGCTGAATTTTCTTAAAAGAAATCGCGAACTATTGTGGCCCGTCGACACGATGCATTGTTATCCATAAAAACTCCATCGTTGCTTGGAAACATGAAGTCCATGAATGGCTGCAAAGGTCTCCAAGAAGGTGAACATAACAATTTCCAACCAACGAGCGGTTCGGTTGCACCAGAGGATCTAGTGCATTCCATGTAAACACAACCCACACCATTATGGAGCCACCACCAGCTTGCACAGTGCCTTGTTGACAACCTAGGACCAGGGCATCGAGGGTTCTGTGCCACACCCGAACACTACCATCAGCTCTTACCAAATGAAATCGGGAATCGTCTGACCAGGCCACTGCTTTTGAGTCGTCTAGGGTCCAACCAACATGGTCACGAGCCCAGGAGAGGCGCTGCAGGCGATGTCGTACTGTTAGCAAAGGCACTCGAGTCGGTCGTCTGCGGCCATAGCCAATTAACGCCAAATTTCGCCGCACTGTGCTAACGGATACGTTCGTCGTTCTTCCCACATTTATTCCTGAGATTATTTCACTCAGTGTTACTTGTCTGTTATAACTGACAACTTTACGCAAACACCGCTACTCTCGATCGTTAAGTAGAGGCCGTCGGCTATTGCGTTGTAGATGTCGACAAGTAATGCTCGAAATGTGGTAGTCTCGGCACAGTGTTAATACTGTGCATCTAGGGATGTTGAATTTTCTATTTCCGAAATGCATCGCTCCATGCGTGTAGCTCCAAGTATCATTCCGCGATCAAAGGCTGTTAATTCCCGTCGTGCATCCGTAATCATGGCGGAAACCTTTCCATATGAATCACCTGTGTATTAATGACAGCTCCGGCAATGCACTGCCCTTTTATACCTTGTGTACGTTATACTACCGTCATCTATGTACACTCCTGGAAATGGAAAAAAAAAACACATTGACACCGGTGTGTCAGACCCACCATACTTGTTCCGGACACTGCGAGAGGGCTGTACAAGCAATGATCACACACACGGCACAGCGGACACACCAGGAACCGTGGTGTTGGCCGTCGAATGGCGCTAGCTGCGCAGCATTTGTGCACCGCCGCCGTCAGTGTCAGCCAGTTTGCCGTGGCATACGGAGCTCCATCGCAGTCTTTAACACTGGTAGCATGCCGCGACAGCGTCGACGTGAACCGTATGTGCAGTTGACGGACTTTGAGCGAGGGCGTATAGTGGGCATGCAGGAGGCCGGGTGGACGTACCGCCGAATTGCTCAGCACGTGGGGCGTGAGGTCTCCACAGTACATCGATGTTGTCGCCAGTGGTCGGCGGAAGGTGCACGTGCCCGTCGACCTGGGACCGGACCGCAGCGACGCACGGATGCACGCCAAGACCGTAGGATCCTACGCAGTGCCGTAGGGGACTGCACCGCCACTTCCCAGCAAATTAGGGACACTGTTGCTCCTGGGGTATTGGCAGGACCATTCGCAACCGTCTCCATGAAGCTGGGCTACGGTTTCGCACACCGTTAGGCCGTCTTCCGCTCACGCCCCAACATTGTGCAGCCCGCCTCCAGTGGTGTCGCGACAGGCGTGAATGGAGGGATGAATGGAGACGTGTCGTCTTCAGCGATGAGAGTCGCTTCTGCCTTGGTGCCAATGATGGTCGTATGCGTGTTTGGCGCCGTGCAGGTGAGCGCCACAATCAGGACTGCATACGACCGAGGCACACAGGGCCAACACTCGGCATCATGGTGTGGGGAGCGATCTCCTACACTGGCCGTACACCTCTGGTGATCGTCGAGGTGACACTGAATAGTGCACGTTACATCCAAACCGTCATCGAACCTATCGTTCTACCATTCATAGACCGGCAAGGGAACTTGCTGTTCCAACAGGACAATGCACGTCCGCATGTATCCCGTGCCACCCAACGTGCTCTAGAAGGTGTAAGTCAACTACCCTGGCCAGCAAGATCTCCGGATCTGTCCCCCATTGAGCATGTTTGGGACTGGATGAAGCGTCGTCTCACGCGGTCTGCACGTCCAGCACGAACGCTGGTCCAACTGAGGCGCCAGGTGGAAATGGCATGGCAAGCCGTTCCACAGGACTACATGCAGCATCTCTACGATCGTCTCCATGGGAGAATAGCAGCCTGCATTGCTGCGAAAGGTGGATATACACTGTACTAGCGCCGACATTGTGCATGCTCTGTTGCCTGTGTCTATGTGCCTGTGGTTCTGTCAGTGTGATCATGTGATGTTTCTGACCCCAGGAATGTGTCAATAAAGTTCCCCTTCCTGGGACAATGAATTTACGGTGTTCTTACTTCAATTTCCAGGAGTGTATGTGTATATTGCTACCCCGAGCCTTCTGTCATTGTATTTCGGCAACCTGACTTACGCCCATTCATGGAAGTAGTAGATAAAAATTGAGTGTATTTCAGTATGTGGGTAAGAAAGGACACTTTGGAATATCTTAAAAAGAGGAACAATTTACTGTGTGTCTATCTGTGATTCAATACCTATTCTTTATGTCGTTGTAATATCCTCACACCTTTTTTAGCATCCAGTCCAATGTGGGTCCCGTGCAAGTAGGATAGTTCCCGGCGCCTTAAGGTACGCCGGCCGTTGTGGCCGAGCGGTTCTAGGCACTTCAGTCTGGAACCGCACGAACGCTACGATCGCAGATTCGAATCCTGCCTCGGGCATGGGCGTGTGTGATGTCCTTAGGTTAGTTAGGTTTAAGTAGTTCTAAGTTCTAGGGGACTGATGACCACAGCAATTAAGTCCCATAGTGCTCAGAGCCATTTGAACCATTTCAGTGAGCAAAATAAACGCAGAATTGGGTGAGTGGTGTATGTCTGCTTTGTTTCTTTCTTGTGTTTATACAGTGGCGACTCCCGAATGCTCCACAGAAGAAACTATACAGTTTTTATTAGAAACTGAAGTTAGGAAATCTCTTTGGGATCCTTCTGATTCAGTAATTTTCTGAATTAGTTGATTCAATGTAATATTTTTTAAATTCTAAGTTTAAGACAGTGACATCTACTATGATGTTCATTTTGAGTCTTAAAGTATATTTTGGCTGCTTCCTTTGAGAGGGAAATGGCGGCATGATATAGTGTATCTGAGTGTAGTTCTATGTATCTTAAGTGTTTCTGGAAACTTATATTTTTTACTTAAAGGCTGGAGTACCTGTCAGTTACTATGGTAATCTGAGACCTTAACAAGAAGTTTCAGTACCTTGCCTGCAGACAGTGCGATATTGGGAAACATCTGATTGTATACTATGTCCCGATAAGTGCAGGTACACTCGTGTTCGAAAAAAAAACAGAACACCTTGAACGGCTAGATATAGGATGTTCATATTCACATGTACATTAGTATACTCTGCAGAAATGATTAGCATTTGAACCATGTCAGACCCCGGGTTCAAGGTCAACATCGATATCGCGACGCAACGCCACCTACCTGTAAAACGTGCCAGGGGCTCTCGTTGTCGCTATAAACCGAAGGTAATGGATCAGTATGAATTATGCAGGATGCCTCGCAGACTTATGCATTATTGGCATGAGAGAATGTGATACATCCATACGGGAAATTGCTGCTCGTGGGGGACGAAGTCTTTCGGTAGTGCAACGAGTGTTTGCAGAATGGCTCACGGAATACCGTAGAACACGAAGATCGACACTCATCCGAATGGCATTGCAGGACGGATCTGCCTCCTCCTCGATTGTGGTGTAACAGTGGAACAGTGTAACGCATCGTATACTGTCAGGGGTGACAGTCCGTCGCCGTTTATTACGCCACGGGTTACTAGCGCGTCGTCCTCTCTTCCACCTACCTTTGACGAATGTGCAGAACCACGCTAGATGGCAGTGGTGTACAGAACGACGGCACTATGGACAGGAATGGCATCAGACAGTGTTTTCGGACGAATCCAGGTTCTGTTTGTTTGAAAATGATGGCCGCATTTTGGTTCACCACAGACGGGGGAAGCGGCAACACAGTGACTGCATTCACACAAGACATACAACGCCAACTCAAGGCCATATGGTGCGGGGTGCTATTGGGTACACAGTTGACGTGTTTCCAGGGCATTGTTGCCAGTGTGACCTACGAGAATGACATCCTGCGACCTGTAACCATACCTTTTCTGTACAAAATACCAGACGCCATTTTTCAGCAAGACAATGCACGATCACATATTGCCGCATGAATACGTGCATTCTTGGTGTCATCGGATGTCAATCTTTTGTCCTGACCCGCCAGATGACCAGATTTGTCGCCAGTCGAAAATGTGTGGGATATCGTGAAAGGACAGGTGCAGCGCTGTGACCCAGTGCTAACCGCCACAGAAGAGCTTTGAACTAAACGAATACAGCATGGATGGCTATACAACAGGACACCATTCGCGCCTCATAGGTGGCGATGCCATAAAGCACGGACCCTGTGCCTACTAAGCAACAGGTACTTGCTAAATCGAGGTGACTGAAATGCTGATCATTTCTGCATTACTTACTAATGTACATGTCCTTTGAATATGGACGTCCTGTCTCTACCCGTTCAAAGTGTTCTGTTTTTTTTCTGAGCATGTGTGTGTTAATGTGTTAAGAATGCATAGAACGTAAATTAACGGTACTCACTTTGAGTACATCCACAATAACTCAACACACTCCAGGTACAGTTTCACTTATCTTGAACAGTGTTATTCGATGATAGTATTAAAACTTATATGACTGTCACTTGTTGCCAAAATTAGAATGGTTACAAGAAGTTGTTCTACTGACAATACTGCACGTTTAAGATCTATGTCTTCCCGTTGAATATGTGGTGCTACTAGCCTCAAGCGTTCTTCAAACTGCCCACATGTAATTCTGATAAAATTCTTGAAACCTTACCTATGTTCAATATAGAGCTCCGTCAATACAGAATTATAAGCTTCTTGGGTTTCTCTTTGTGACAGAAACTCTCTGGACTACATGCCTCTTTTTCTGGGTAGGTTTTCGTGACAAACAATTATACCAAGAATTGTAGCATAAAGTGCTAATGTGTCCTCACAGTAAAAATCCAAAACGCCGAATGTGTGTGTTTACAAAGGTCTGAAATTGTTCTCAACATTTTGCACCGGTTAACAATAGTTGCAAGTTTGCTAAACGTACAACAGTTGCGTCTTATTGTTTGTTGGAGTTATTTTCCAGTGTGAGGTACCTTTACACGATCCGATACTGGACAGGAAATCGATTTTAAATCTCGGCCGCCTGTTAATATTTCCGCGACCGCAAACTGGGGCAAGTTCTTTTCAGTTTTGCCACCTGGTATTGCAAGAGGCGTGGTTGGAAGATGAGTCTGGTAGCGCAAGAGTTCTGATGAGAGTTCACGGATTCAGAGGGGTATTAATTCTTACATACTACCCATCCAAAATATTATATTTACCCTACCCGGAGTACTGGAGTACTCCATATTAAAAACTCAATAAATAAGAATTCAGAATTTAAGCATTTTATTTTACACAATATGGTTGAACTAATTATACATCAAAGAAGCCTTTGCTTTGTTTATTGCCTTACATTTGCATTTTTTGGACATATTTCCACTTAATGTCCCGCAAATGTGAATTTATTGCCTGTTTTGGAGCAAGTTTTACTTAGGGTCGTTGCTTCAGGTACGGTACGCACATCTCCATGACGTAGTGCTCCTCAGGACAGGCAATTGCTGCTGTAGTGGTATGCTCAGAATCCCCGCGGTTGTTTCTCGGAGATTACGACACAAACTTGGGATCTTCACTCTTGAGTCAATATGTGCGCTTATCAAATCAATAGCTAACTTCTTTAAATATTTTCATCGATCTGACAGGGATTCTTAAAATTTTTAATCAGAACCTAATTGAAGTACGTACAACATAGTGGATTCCGACGGCATTCAGCAATCCGTACAATATGCATAAAGACCATCTATGAATCCTCCTGGTATCGAGTAGCTATGGCGTAATTTATCGAAGTATTCAAAGCCATTCTTTGTGCTACTGTAGAACTCTATGGTTTTGGGAACTGTGACCATTCGACCCTCATCCTTTTCGATCGTTCATTGTAGACAATATAGTCACAACCTTTTACTTCTTCTTGGGAGGGCAGTAGGGCAGAAGAGTCATTTCGCCACTGTAAGCAAACATTGCACTGATGCTTTTACGGGTACGGAGCTCTGCAAATATTGGAGGATTTCTGGCTTGTTTGATTTCATTGTTCCCACCATTGTCCCATAGAGGTCATGGGCAATTTATTTCTCATTGACACAGAAGTGAACCAAGTATAGGTTTGTCCATTTCCATAAAATAATACCGAGCAACAAGAATTCCCTTAAGAGTTTAATACCTGTCGGTACAAACTTCTGCATTTAACATATAAAACTTCTTGGCATCAAACTCCATTATTACCTTCATCCAATATTTATCAGATTTTCATGGGATGAACTTAAAAATGCAGCGGCCCGGAAACCACTGCACTAGTCATGAACCGTAAAGTACTCTGATGGCACGTGCTGTTCCTGGCATGCTTTTGATTACATGATCGCAAATCTGTTTCATTGCAGCCAGTCTGTTATTCTTTCGACGTTCACCCCTACGTACGCGATCATCAAAGCGTAAGCAGTTAGTCGGGGATTCCTATCTTTCCTATGATGATGTACCATGGAAACTGACTACATCTAGGTGATATGATCCAGACAGTGCTTTCAATTCTGAAACATTTGTCTCACTCGTAAATGATGGTCTTGTTGTCCTTCCTCATCTTCATTTTTTTGGTGTCGATTACTGGAATGTTCCGTATGCTGCGTGGGAGTATCTGCATTTGTATGACTTACAACGTCACTTAGTACCTCTTCTGTGAAAAATACCTTCCAAAGTATGACTCCACAGTTAAATGCTTCTGGCCGTACCTTTGTTCCCATGGAGATGAAGCACAAAGTTTCTTGGAGAACATCTTACATTCTTTGGCTTTTTAGCACTCCATTTGGATTTATTCTTGCCAAAAAGACTATCAGGCACATCAGTCACAGAAAGGAGACCTCCAGATTCACTACTTGAGTCTTCTTTGCCCGTTGGAAGAGAAGTCCCTGAAAAACACTTGTCGCCATTCCCTGAAGAACCGTTTTGCTTAGAACACTTGTCATCACTATTTTTTTCAGGCTCATTGTTTTCAGTTGTTACTGAAACATACTACGCTACCTTCTCTGAAGAACTAATTTCCTTACATCCTGTTGTTTTCAATTACTTCATCTGATTCACTGTCTGGAAAGAAGACAACTCGATCTGACGGAGGAAGGTATACTCGTATTCTGGCTAACAAATCATGAGTTGGAGTTATAGATACTGTTGAGATAAAACTACGGATTAATACCTTAAAGTGGAAGTACAGGCTATGGTCGTGGATAATCTTGCGACAAACCTAGTACTAGGATCTGACTCTGTTGTCAAGGTCAGTTTTGTGCCTAATTTGGCCGATCAGTATTTTCAGTTTAAGTTTACCCAAGAAAAGAAATTTACATTTTATCAACATCGGTGAGCGAAACACCAAGGGAAGTTACGGGGAGGAAACAGCGGTTGCAGCCAGAAGTACAGTTGTGTGAAAGGATAGAACAGTTTCAGCATTTGTCTGAGGAAGATAAGACTAAGATGTCAATTTTGTGTGATAAATTGCCTGGTGTCCTAACTGAGAGATTAGGGCTTACTCATTTGATGAAGTATAATATTGAGAGAGACCGCCTTATAGGTTGCCCCTCCTCGCATGAAACATCTAAGGCTCACAGTAAAGATGTTGCCATAGCGGGTTATCCAACCATCCTCTTCGCCTTATTCCACTCCTGTATTCACGGTTAAGAAGTCGCAAGAAGGAATTCGGCCTATTGTTGACTACCATGAATTAAGTATGTAGATAATTTTGCGTCCGGTACTGTTGAGCGATCTCCACTCTTGTTTTGCACAGTTGAAAGAAGCTAAGCCTTTCTCAGCACTGTAGATTTAAATCAGGTATACTACCAAATACCACTTGAAGAGTCGTCTAAGGCGTTAACCGCATTTAGCACAGACTGAAACCTATACAAATTTAACCAGGTTCCGTTCGGCCTTTCAACAGGTGCTGCAGTACTGTCTCAAATCCTGGATCGAGTCTTCGAGGAGATTAAATTTGAATGTCCGTATCATTACCTAAGTGATAAGGTAGTTTATAGTGCATCTATAGAAGATCATTTCCGGCATCTTGAAATAGTTATAGAGAGGTTACGGAAGGCCGGCCTTACGGTCAATCCTCAGAAGATGAGGTTTGCTTGTCCCTCGATACAGTTCCTTGGGCCTGTAATATCTGCAGAGTGTCTCACTATAGATTGTGAAGGATTTAGGGCGATTACTAAATTTACTGCTGCCTGTAATGTGATGCAGATGGCAAGATTTACAGGCTAGGCCAATTGTTTTAGGAAATTCATTCCTGGATTTGCCGAAAAGGAAGCCCCCTTGAATGCTTTGAGGAAAAAAGGAGTGAAATTTCATTGGAGTGAATTTAAGGGGCGGCTCTCCTCGGTATCGAAGAAGCCATGGTGGCGGCACCGGTGTTAACACTGCCGGATTTTTATGAGACGTTTATCGTTCAGACTGATGCATCACAGACAGGCATAGGGGCCATCCTCCTACAAGAACGATTTTGAAGCATTAGCAGTCTTATTTGTTCTTGAAAAATTTAAGATGTATTTAGAGCAGCAGATGTTTGATTTGAGACTGACAATCAGGACCTTAGCTGGGTGCTGGGGCTCCCTAGAAAAACTGGGCAGATAGCTCGATGGATGATACGAATATCAGCTTTTCAGTTCAGGATAAGACACATCAAGGGCGCGGACAACACGGTCGCGGCCGCCTTAAGTCGAATGTTTGGGGATCAGGATGAACAAGACCCTGACGGAGATGGCCAGTGCCTTTTGAGATCAATACGCTACTGGGTGAGCACTCCGAACCATTTCACGGAATTGAGAATTATCAGCATCAAGATTCAGAGTTAAAGCTGGCGATGGATGAGATCAACAAGGCTGAGGAGAGCTACCCCTGCCTATTGAAGAAAGGGGTTTTATGTTGTCAGATGGGGGTGAATGTCGAGCGAGAGATGTGGTCTCAGCTGCCGCAGTAGTTTCTCTTCTATGTTAGTTTCATGTGTCCTCTATGGGCGGTCACTTTGAATTATTTAAAACAAGGGAGAAGGTTAGGGAACATTTTGTTTGGGTAGGTATGTACAAGAATATAAGAAAGTTTGTCATGGAATGTCAAGAGCGCGCATGTAGTAAACCGGTGAGAATACCTTGACGGGGTATATGGCCTAACAACCGCTCAACGATCCTATGGTAAGAATATTCGTAAATTTTGTAGGTCCATTGCCCTGTTCTAAGAAAGGAAATGTATATATATTTGTAGTTGTGGACGCTTCCTCCATGTTTACGTAGTTAATATCTACTAGAGCGGCTACTGCAAGAGAAGCAGTAGAGGCTTTGAAAGGTATATTCGGGGTGTTTCGCACTAGTCGAGTGTTGGTATCTGATAATGCTACCGCTTTCGCCTCCTAGGAATTAAATAATTTTTGTTTGATATGAGCGCGAGACTTCACCACTCTACGCCATGGTACCCCAATCCTCCTCTCGCTGAAAGGATCAAGTGAAATCTTCGTGTAACACTTATCGCTTACCATCAGGAGAATCAGTGAAAGTGAGATGAATCTTGAGTTTGTTAGCCTATGCCTTTGATACGGCGAGACACGAAATCTATTTGAAAACGCCTAGTCGATTGATGTTCGCTTGGGTCCCGAATTCTTCACTAAGCAACTTGTGGAGAATTGAGGATTTGTTATCGGAGCATTTCTCACCTTCCGACATTAAAGAACAGGAGCTTAAGATCTGGAGAAACATTCGCCGGTCACACCAGAACAGACAACATTGCAAATATCGCATGAAGTGGTTACACGGGTAGCAGGGGCTGTGTGGCGTGGACTGTGCGGTTTTTTAGGTTAGAGGGTCTCGGGAAAATGCAAGAAGGGCTTTAGTCACAAAGAGTGCGGGCCGAACACAAGAAGAACGTAGATACAGGAACATTGGTTTAACAGTTGTAAATTGTCGTAGCTGTGTTGGGAAAGTACCAGAGCTCCAAGCGCTAATAGAAAGCACTGATGCTCAAACAGTTATGGGCACTGAAAGCTGGCTAAAGCCGGATATAAGCTCAGACGAAATGTTTGTGAACAATCTAACGATGTTGCGAAAGGATAGGCTAAACACAGTTGGCGGTGGCGTGTTTGTTGCTGTTAGAAGTAGTTCAACTTGTCGCGAAACTGAAGTAGATACTTACTGTGAGTTAGTATGGGCAGAGGTCATTGTTGGCAACCGGAATAAAATAATAATTGGAACCTGTTACCGACCTCCCAATTCCGATGATACAGTTGCTGAAAGATTCAAAGACAACTTAAGTTTGATTTCAAACACGCACCCGACTCATACGATAATAGTTGGCGGTGGCTTTAATTTACCCTCGATATGTTTGCGAAAATACATATTTAATTCCGGCGGAACGCATAAAATATCATCCGAAATTGTGCTAAACGCATTCTCTGAAAATTATTTCGAGCAGTTAGTTCATGAGCCCACGCGAATAGTAAACGGTTGTGAAAACACACTTGAACTCTTAGCAACAAATAATCCTGCCTTAATAACGAGCATCAAAACCGACACAGGGATCAGTGAACACAGGGTTGTCGTAACGAGATTGAAAATTGTAATCCCCAAATCCTCCAAAAATAAGCGAAAATATACCTATTCAAAGAAGCAGATAAAAATTCACTTGACTCCTTCCTGAGAGACAATCTCCACTCATTCCAGATTAATAATATAAGTGTAGACCAGATGTGGCTAAAATTCAAAGAAATACTATCGGCAGCCATTGAGAGATTAATACCAAATACATTAACAAACGATGCCGATCTTTTACAGAAGCTCGAAATTTAGCGCGGACTTCAATGTGAGATGCTTGTAACAGTTTCCACAACGAAACTTTGTCTCGAAACCTGGCAGAAAATCCAAAGAGATACTGGTCGTATGTTAAGTATATTAGTGGCAAGAAACAATCAATGCCTTCTCTGCGCGATAGCAATGGAGATACTATCGAAGACAGCGCTGCCAAAGCAGAGTTACTAAACACAGCCGCCCGAAATGCATTCACAAAAGAAGACGAAGTAAATATTCCAGAATTCGAACAGAGAACAGATGCCAACATGAGAAACGTAGAAGTAAATATCGTCGGAGTAGTGAAGCAACTTAAATCACTTAATAAAAGCAAGTCTTCTGGTCCAGAGTCTATACCATTTAGGTTCCTTTCGAAGTGCGCTGATGCATTACCTCCATACTTAAGAATAATATACAACCTTTCGCTCGACGAAAGATCCGTATCCAAAGACTGGAAAGTTGCACAGCTCACACCAATATTCAAGAAAGGTAGTAGGAGTGATCCAGTAAATTACAGGCCCATATAGTTAACGTCGATAAACAGCAGGATTTTAGAACATATATTGTGTTCAAACATTATGAATTACTTCGAAGAATACTCTCTATTGACACACAGTCAACTTGGGTTTAGAAAATATCGTTCCTGTGAAACACAACTAGCTCTTTATTCACATGATGTGTTCAGTGCTATTGACAAGGGCTTCCAGACGATTCCATATTTCTAGATTTCCGGAAGGCTTTTGACATTGTACCACACAAGCGGCTTGTAGTGAAATTGCGTGCTTATGGAATATCGTCTCACTTATGTGACTGGATTTGTGATTTCGTGCCAGAGATGTCACAGTTCGTAGTAACTGACGGAAAGTCATCGAGTAAAACAGAAGTGATTTCTGTCGTTCCTGAAGGCAGTGTCATAGGCCCTTTGCTGTTCCTTATGTATATAAACGATTTGGGAGACAATCTGAGCTGCCGTCTTAGGTTGTTTGCAGACGACTCTGTCGTTTATGGACTAATAAAGTCATCAGAAGATCAAAACAATTTGCAAAACGATTTTGAAAAGATACCTGAATGGTGCAAAAATTGTCAGTTGACCCTAAATAACGAAAAGTGTGAGGTCGTCCACATGAGTGGTAAAAGGAATTCGTTAAACTTCGGTTACACGGTAAATCAGTCTAATCTAAAAGCAGTAAATTCAACTAAATACCTAGGTATTACAATTAGGAAAAACTTAAATTGGAAGGAACACACAGAAAATGTTGTGGGGAAGGCTAACCAAAGACTGCGTTTTATTGGCAGGACACTTAGAAAATGTAACAGATCTGCTAAGGAGACTGCCTACACTACGCTTGTCCATCCTCTTTTAGAATACTGCTGCGCGGTGTGGGATCCTTACCAGATAGGACTGACGGAGTACATCGAAAAAGTTCAAAGAAGGGCAGCCCGTTTTGTATTATCGCGAAATATGGGAGAGAGTGTCACAGAAATGATATAGGGTTTGGGTTGGACATCATTAAAAGAGAGGCGTTTCTCGTTGCGACGGAATCTTCTCACGAAATTCCAATCACCAACTTTCTCTTCCGAATGCGAAAATATTTTGTTGACAGCGACCTACATAGGGAGAAACGATCACCACGATCAAATAAGGGAAATCAGAACTCTTGTGGAAAGATATAGGTGTCCGTTCTTTCCGCGCACTGTGAGATATTGGAACAATAGAGAATTGTGAAGGTGGTTCGATGAACCCTCTACCAGGCCCTTAAATGTGATTTGCAGAGTATCCATGTAGATGTAGATGTAAAGGGGGCAAAGTTTTTTTGGAGGAATTTTGCAGCCATGTGCAAGGTCAGCGAAAAATCTCTAAGAAACTGCTGCCCCGTTTTCAGGGTCCCTTCATCATTCAGGGGTTTGCTACGCCCGTCACGGTTAGATTGCAAGCTGCTCAGTACGTTAAAGTTCTTCGGGCACGGATCAAGCCGTCTGGTTCACAGGCGTAGTCCACTGGGTACGGCTCACCCCTAACGGTACCATGGAGTTTTGGTGAGGGGGAGGAGTTCGTGTCGGTTGGTTGCCTCCACCGGCAATTTGCATTTCGCGCCGTTGCGGTTCTATCACACTTCCTATGTATTCCACGGAGTGTTGGTTGTGCGTATTTGCACGAGTGACGGTGCAGTGGTGCTCGGCGTCAAAGGTGACAGTGTGGCGTAGTGCAAGCTAGGTTGGACGCTCAGTTCTTGACTGCCGGTGTTTACAGCCGCAGCGTTGCATAGGGCACCGCAGCGACGAGGCAGAGTTGTGTTGGCCAGGTTCGTGGGCGCCGATAGCAAGTGTGTCCGTCGGTGATAAGCTCTGCGAAAGTGTAGAAATACGTCTCTGGTGGCTTAGTTCTACGTTGCTGTTTATTGTTTTCGTTATTAGTTGGATTCAATCAGGATAATGGAGAGTGTAATTCGAAACCAAAATTTGTGGTTAGGCTCGGCTGATCGTTCTCGTCGTCCTTCTCCTACGTTTCCGGCCAAGTTCGGTTAAGTGGTGAACAGCGTCGTTGTAACGTTTATTTCTACCTTAAGATGACAACGCCGATTGACCACGCCGACGATAAGAAGTTGTGTGGTGTCGCCACGGTGCTTGATTACGAGAACTCGCTAAGACAGTTACGTTGGTTCCTTAGCTTCTTGGTGGTGTTTTCTATCGTATTAGAGTGTCGGTAACGTCTGCGAATTGTTAGCGTTATTCTTCAACTGTGTGCGACATGTTGATTTCCTTGTCTTGTTAGTGTGACCTTTGTGAGTTATTGTGAGGACTGACTTTGACAACAGCTGTGCTTAGTAATTATCTTGTTACTAAAGATAACTACAAAAGCATGTCCACCGTAGTAAATTGATGAAAGCCAGCGTTACAGAGTAGCTGCTACCATTCTGTAGGTGCTGCGTTTAATTCTCCTTGCCTTGTTGTGAAATGCTGTAAGGATTTCCTCTGGCGGCAACATTGGTGGCAAAAGTTGCATTTGTTGCAACGGAGAATTAGTACATGGTCCCGTCGTAGTAGGCTGACGGAAAGGGTCGTTATGCAGCAGTGATAGAATTCTTGGCTGCGGCCATTCTGGATCGTCCGTATCTGGTTGTTGCTGCTGATGTAACCCCAAAGGGGGGAGGGGTGGGGTAAGGGTGGTCTGTTGCTTAGTTGTTTTGTGTTTTAAAAAAACTGTAGATTGGACTTGTGAAAGTTGAGACGTCCCTGTAGTGCGTTGTGTGGTCGCAGTGTCTAGGCAGCGTAGGGCTTTGTATGGTTAAGGCTTTTATCGCATTGTTCCTTTGAATCGGCTCTAGAGTTTTTATTACAAAGTGTGAATGTTGCCCTTTTGGGGCGGCTGTATTGCGGAGTGAGTTCTTTGAAGTAGCGTGCTTGGCATCTGTAGAATAGCAGAGTGGTGCATCATTGCAGTTAGTGGATTTCAAGTAAGAGTGCTTGACCGCAGCTGATGAGCTGGGTACGGTAGCATGGGCTTAGTTAACAATGATTTGCGCAGTGGCTTAGTGTCCGCACGGTTACAGCCTGGCCAGTGTTCGACTTCGCATGCGTGGCTACGTCCCCTTAAGGCCAAGCTATCGCATTGCAGTTATGGCCCTGTTAGCGTATAACGCGTCTGTGTGACTGTAGCTTATTGTTTGAATGTAGTGGTCATTGAGCTTCGACAGTATTAGGTCTAGTGTAGTAAGTTTGAGAAGTCTTGTTGCTAAGTCCTATTCGCCTGTTATGTTTGAATGTAGTAATCATACGCTTGGCCAGTAAAAAGTTATTTTTTAGCACAGTAAGATTTAAAAGCCTTGTTAGTAAAGCTGGGCCCTGTCAGCTTAATGTAGTTCAAATGTGTATGAACCAAACTGCTGACGTCATCGGTCCTTAGAGTTACACTCTACTTAAACTAACTTATGCTAAGAATAACATACACACCCATGCCCGAGGGAAGACTCGAACCTCCGGTGGGAGGGGCCGCGCAGTCCGTGAATGGTGCCTCAACCCGCCCCGCCACTCAGCGCGGCGCTAAATGTAGTGACCATGCGCTTGGCCACTATAAAGTTTATTTTGTGAGAACCTTATAATTAAAGATTGATTCTGTTTTGCCTGTCATTTATGTGTTTGATGGTTAAAACATGTTGCCTGCCTACTTTTCTCGTTCTGTGATATTTATACTTACCGTGGGGCTAAGTGGTTGAGATCTGGGCATGGGCCGAGGCCATTAGAGCTACAGAGGGCCGGTAAAAAAAAAAAAAAAAAAAAAAAAAAAAAAAAATAAAAATAAAAAAAATTAACTGTTCATTGAAAGCTTAAGATGTTAAGTCTGCTGCTAAGTTTGCGCTGAATTACTTCCAGGACAAAGGTAGTGATTGTGGTCTTAGTTTCAGGGATCCTGCCACAGCGTGTAGCACATCTGGCCTGGGTTCAAGTCTCATTGCCTGATCTTGCAGGAGGTCTTCCTGGGGGTAGACCAAGATCCGGAGCTCCTTCAGGTCCGAGACGGCGTTCGGTTCCTGTCATCATACAGCGGGCGACGGCTGTTGAACATCCATGAGAGCTCGATTTTTAATTTTTGAGCCCATTTAAAGAAATTAAAAGGTTGATTCCATTACAGTCTTGACACTTAATAATCTAGCCCTCCAGTTCTACGATATAGGAAACAAAGCTGGACGCCCTGCACTGCCACAACATTGTGACCACGCAACAAAGCACAGGGAAGTCCCAACTTTCACAAATCCAATCTTCAGTTTTTTTAAAACGCAAAATACCCACTCGACAGACCGCCAGTACCCCCGTCCTCTTCCCACCCCATTTTGGGTTCACATGAACAGCAACCACCTGATACGGACGATCCAAAATCGCCACAGCCAAGAATGGTATCGGTGCTGAATAACGACCCTTTCCGTCAGCCTACTACGACGGGCTCATGTGCTAACGCTTCGTTGCAACTAATCAGACTTTTACCACCAACGTTGTCGTTGGATGCAATCCTTACAACATTTCACAATGGCCTCACCACACGACAACAAGGCAAGGAGAATCAAACGCAGCACCTCTAGAATGGTAGCAGTTACTCCGAACGCTTGTTTCCTCCACTTTACTACGGTGGGCACGATTTTGTAGTTCTCCTTAGCAACAAGGAACTTGCCAAGCACAGCTGTTGTCGGAGATGGCCCTTGCAATAACTCACAACGGCAACACCATAAAACAAGATAAGGAAAGAAACACGTCGCACACAGTTGAAGAATAACGCCAACAATTCGCAGTCGTTACCCCCCATAAACCCTGGACCTTGCCGTTGGTGGGGAGGCTTGCGTGGCTCAGCGATACAGATAGCCGTGCCGTAGGTGCAACCACAACGGAGGAGTATCTGTTGAGAGGCCAGACAAACGTGTGGTTCCTGAAGAGGGGCAGCAGCCTTTTCAGTAGTTGCAGGGGCAACAGTCTGGATGATTGACTGATCTGGCCTTGTAACAATAACCATCTACATCTACATCTACATCTACAATCGGCCTTGCTGTGCTGGTACTGCGAACGGCTGAAAGCAAGGGAAAACTACGGCCGTAATTTTTCCCGAGGGCATGCAGCTTTACTGTATGACTAAATAATGATGGCGTCCTCTTGGGTAAAATATTCCGGATGTAAAATAGTCCCCCATTCGGATCTCCTGGTGGGGACTACTCAAGAGTACGTCGTTATCAGGAGAAAGAATACTGGCGTTCTACGAATCGGAGCGTGGAATGTCAGATCCCTTAATCGGGAAGGTAGGTTAGAAAATTTAGAAGGGAAATGGATAGGTTAAAGTTAGATATAGTGGGAATTAGTGAAGTTCGGTGGCAGGAGGAACAAGACTTTTGATCAGGTGAATACAGGGTTATAAATACAAAATCAAATAGGGGCAATGCAGGAGTCGGTTTAATAATGAATAAAAAAATAGGAGTGCGGGTAAGCTACTACAAACAGCATAGTGAACGCATTATTGTGGCCAAGATAGATACGAAGCCCACACCTACTACAGTAGTACAAATTTATATGCCAACTAGCTCTGCAGATAACGAAGAAATTGAAGAAATGTATGACGAAATAAAAGAAATTATTCAGATAGTGAAGGGTGACGAAAATTTAATAGTCATGGGTGACTGGAATTCGGTAGTAGGAAAAAGGAGAGAAGGAAACATAGTAGGTGAATATGGACTGGGGCTAAGAAATGAAAGAGGAAGCCGCCTGGTAGAATTTTGCACAGAGCACAACTTAATGATAGCTAACACTTGGTTCAAGAAACATAAAAGAAGGCTGTATACATGGAAGAAGCCTGGAGATACTGACAGGTTTCAGATAGATTATATAATGATAGGACAGAGATTTAGGAACCAGGTTTTAAATTGTAAGGCATTTACAGGGGCAGATGCGGACTCTGACCACAATCTATTGGTTATGACGTGTAAATTAAAGCTGAAGAAACTGCAAAAAGGTGGGAATTTAAGGAGATGGGACCTGGATAAACTAAAAGAACCAGAGGTTTTACAGAGTTTCAGGGAGAGCATAAGGGAGCAATTGACAGGAATGGGGGAAAGAAATACAGTAGAAGAAGAATGGGTAGCTTTGAGGGATGAAGTAGTGAAGGCAGCAGAGGATCAAGTAGGTAAAAAGACGAGAGCTAGTCGAAATCCTTGGGTAACAGAAGAAATATTGAATTTAATTGATGAAAAGAGAAAACATAAAAATGCAGTAAATGACGCAGGCAAAGAATACAAACGGTTCAAAAATGAGATCCACAGGAAGTTCAAAATGGCTAAGCAGGGATGGCTAGAGGACAAATGTAAGGATGTAGAGGCTTATCTCACTAGGGGTAAGATAGATACTGCCTAAAGGAAAATTAAAAAGATGTTTGGAGATAAGAGAACCACTTGTATGAACATCAAGAGCTCAGATGGGAACCCAGTTCTAAGCAAAGAAGGGAAATCAAAAAGGTGGAAGGAGTATATAGAGGGTCTATACAAGGGCGATGCACTTGAGGACAATATTATGGAAATGGAAGACGATGTAGATGAAGATGAAATGGGAGATATGATATTGCGTGAAGAGTTTAACAGAGCGCTGAAAGACCTGAGTCGAAACAAGGCCCCCGGAGTAGACAACATTCCATTGGAACTACTGACGGCCTTGGGAGAGCCAGTCCTGACAAAACTCTACCTTCTGGTGAGCAAGATGTATGAAACAGGCGAAATACCCTCAGACTTCAAGAAGAATATAATAATTCCAATCCCCAAGAAAACAGGTGTTGACAGATGTGAAAATTATCGAACAATCAGTTTAATAAGCCACAGCTGCAAAATACTAACACGAATTCTTTACAGACGAATGGAAAAACTAGTAAAAGCTGACCTCGGGGAAGATCAGTTTGTATTCCCTAGAAACATTGGAACACGTGAGCCAATACTGACCCTACGACTTATCTTAGAAGAAAGATTAAGGAAAGGCAAACCTACGTTTCTAGCATTTGTAGACTTAGAGAAAGCTTTTGACAATGTTGACTGGAATACTCTCTTTCAAATTCTAAAGGTGTCAGGGGTAAAATACAGGGAGCGAAAGGCTATTTATAATTTGTACAGAAACCAGATGGCAGTTATAAGAGTCGAGGGACAAGAATGGAAAGCAGTGGTCGGGAAGGGAGTAAGACAGGGTAGTAGCCTCTCCCCGATGTTATTCAATCTGTATATTGAGCAAGCAGTAAAGGAAACAAAAGGAAAATTCGGAGTAGGTATTAAAATCCAGGGAGAAGAAATAAAAACTTTGAGGTTCGCCGATGACATTGTAATTCTGTCAGAGACAGCAAAGGACTTGGAAGAGCAGTTGAATGGAATAGACAGTGTCTTGAAAGGAGGATATAAGATGAACATCAACAAAAGCAAAACGAGGATAATGGAATGTAGTCGAATTAAGTCGGGTGATGCTGAGGGAATTAGATTAGGAAATGAGACACTTGAAGTAGTAAAGGAGTTTTGCTATTTGGGGAGCAAAATAAATGATGATGGTCGAAGTAGGGAGGATATAAGATGTAGACTGGCAATGGTAAGGAAAGCGTTTCTGAAGAAGAGAAATTTGTTAACATAGAGTATAGATTTAAGTGTCAGGAAGACTTTTCTGAAAGTATTTGTATGGAGTGTAGCCATGTATGGAAGTGAAACATGGACGATAAATAGTTTGGACAAGAAGAGAATAGAAGCTTTCGAAATGTGGTGCTACAGAAGAATGCTGAAGATTAGATGGGTAGATCACATAACTAATGAGGAGGTATTGAATAGGATTGGGGAGAAGAGAAATTTGTGGCACAACTTGACCAGAAGAAGGGATCGGTTGGCAGTACATGTTCTGAGGCATCAAGGGATCACCAATTTAGTATTGGAGGGCAGCGTGGAGGGTAAAAATCGTAGAGGGAGACCAAAAGATGACTACACTAAGCAGATTCCGAAAGATGTAGGTTGCAGTAGGTACTGGGAGATGAAGAAGCTTGCACAGGATAGAGTAGCATGGAGAGCTGCATCAAACCAGTCTCAGAACTGAAGACCACAACAACAACAACCGACACTTTAATACGGTAGAAAACACCGCCAAGAAGCTAAGGAACCAATGTAACTGTCTCAGCCAGTTCTCGTAGTCAACCATCGTGGCGACACCACACAACTTCTTATCGTCGGCGTGGTCAATCGACGTTGTCTTCTTAATGTAGAAATAAACGTTACAACGACGCTGTTCATCACTTAACCGAACTTGGCCGGAAACGTAGAAGAAAGACAACGGGAACGATCAGCTGAGCCTAACCACAAGTCTTGGTTACGAATTATTCTCTCCAGTATGCTGACTGAATCAAACTAATAACTAAAACCATGAACACCAACGAAGAACTAAACCACCAGAGACGTATTTCTACACTTTCGCAGAGCTTAACGGCAATGGACAGACTTGCAAGGGACCGACGACCTCAGCAGTTTGGTCCCACAGGAACTTACCACAAATTTCCAATTTCCACACTTTCTATCGGCCCCGTCGCCGTGAGCAACGCCGCGGCTCTAAACACCGGCAGTCAAGAACTGAGCGACTGGCCCATCTTGCACAATCCCACGCTGCCACCTATGACGCCTCTAGCGCCACCGCACCGTTACTCGCGGATCTGGGCATAACCAACAGTCGAATGTGGTAGAACCGCAACGGCGTGAAATGCAAGTTGCCGGAGGAGGAAACTAACCGGCACAAGTTTATCTCCCTTACATAGACACTCTGTATACTCCTTCCACCTTTCTGCTTTCCCTTCTTTGCTTAGGACTGGTTTTCCATCTATGCTCTTGATATTTATGCAGCTCCTTATTTTTTCTCCAAAAGGCTTTTTAATTTACCTGTAGGCGGTATCTATCTTTCTCTTTGTGAAATATGCTTCTAAACCCTTTTATTTGTCCACTTGCCATTTCTGCTTAGCAATTTCGCACTTCCTGTCGTTCTCAATTTTTAGACGTTTGTATTCCCTTTCGCCTGCTTCGTTTACTGGATTTTTATTTTTTCTCCTTTCATCACTTAAAAAGCTATATCTCCTGTATTATCGAAGGATTTCTGCTAGGCCTTGTCTTTCAACCTAATTAATCCTCTGCTGATCTGCTGCCTTCTATATTTCATCTCTCGAAGCTATCCACTCGTCTCCTACTGTGCACAGTACTCGGTATTTGCGATTATTTGTGTCATTTAGACTCTATACATTGAAGATAGCAGTTTTTATAGGTTTTATTTGGTTATATTTCGCGTGTACGTAAACGTTTGTTTACATTATAAATACGAAGGTTAATCACTTTAAGTTAGTATACAATACTCTGTATTCACGTTTATTAGTGTCATTTAGACTCGGTACATTTAGCTAGCAGTTTTTATAGTTTTATTAGGTCACTTTCGCATGTACGTAAACGCTTGTTTAAATTACAAATACGAGGGATAATCAGTAGGTGCAGCTTACCGTAGGTCACTGTTTAATTCGTTAACAATATTCACTAGATAGTCCCTAGCAGTTTACTGAAGATCACTGTCTTATTCTTTAGTATTCACTATATAGCCCCTAGCAGGAAAATAAGCACCTGATCTAGCTTCTACCATGAATTGTTATTCTCATTATTGAGTGCCTTTCTGCCAACTAGAGTGTAGCTGTTAACCTTGTGTGGCAGTAGGTTTCCTTAAGTTTTTATAGTAAATCAGTTATTAGCTAGATGGATAGGGACTGTGTCTGTTGTGTGCGGATGCAGGAGGAGTTGTCCACAGTCCAATCGCAGCTGGAAGCTTTGTTGGCCACAGTCCACAATCTCCAGAGTGCCACCTTGAGGTGCGGTGGGGATGGGGGCCTGGGGCAGCCTCTGCTGTGCTAGGCGTGCAGGGGGTAGGGGGGAGGGGGTAGGGATGTCACAGCTCTCTGTCGCTGAGCCGACCTCAGGTGTGACTGAGCCGGCTGGCCCACTCTCACCTCATCACCTCAGTGTGGGTGGCGGACTGTGTGCAGGTCTCGAGCCTCAAGGCGAAGGCTGCATGGGGGACGCAGGCTCCAGCCAAATCTCATGCACTTTGCTAATAGATTCAGTGTGCTATCTGATACTGGGGGAGGGGGAGGCTGAGCCAGATCAGAATGCACCTTCTGCCAGCAGGATTGTGGCCGCTCCTTCAACAAGGTCCGGACAGGCACGTGGGGGTAGTGGTTCGTTAGTTATTGGGAGCTCCAATGTTAGGCGGGTCATGGAGCCCCTAAGGAACATAGCGGCTGGGGCGGGAAGAAGTCCAACCTTCACTCGGTGTGTTTGACTCGGAGGCCTTGTCCGGGATGTGGAAGAGGCTCCTCTGGCGGCTATCGAGCGTGCGGGGTGCAGCCAGCTGCAGATTGTTGCACATGTCGGCACCAACGATGCCTGTCGTTGGGGTTCCGAGGAAATCCTTGGGTCCTTTCGACGGCTGGCTAAATTGGCGAAGGCGGCCTCCATCTCTCTAGGGGTGGAAGCCAAGCTGACGATTTGCAGCATCGTACCCAGGGTGAACTGGGGTCTTCTGGTTTGGAGTCGAGAGGAGAATCTAAACCAAAGGCTACGTTGACTGTGTGACGAAAATGGTTGTAGATTCCTAGACCTACGCTATGGGGTGGAAGGTTGTAGGACGCCCTTCTATAGATGAGGCCTACACTACACACAGGGAGCACCTACATGGGTAGCACAGTACTTGTGGCGTGCAGATGAGGTTTTTTTTAGAGTAGGTTGCTCCCCGCTAGAAACAAACAGTTGACCTGAAAAATTACCAGTCGATGTCACTGGTGTGGGTGTGCCAAATGTAAAAATTGTTAGTTCGCCTAACCAGTTCATTCCAAAGGATTTAAATATGCTTTATCTCATGTTAGTAAATAGTCGAAGTGTCTGTAGCAAGATCCCCGAGTTACTCTCCGAAATAAACAGTAATATATTAGGTACCGAAAGCTGGTTGAAACCAGACATAAAAAGCAGTGAAATTTTGAACTCGGATTGGACAATGTTTAGGACGGATAGGACTGTTGCTGTGAGAGGTGGTGTGTTCATTGCAGTTAAAAGCTGTTTAAACGCAGTTGAGATCGATACTGGGTCGAACTGTGAAACAGTCTGGATAAGAATGAGATTTTCACTCTGCAGCGGAGTGTGCGCTGATATGAAACTTCCTGGCAGATTAAAACTGTGTGCCCGACCGAGACTCGAACTCGGGACCTTTGCCTTTCGCGGGCAAGTGCTCTACCAACTGAGCTACCGAAGCACGACTCACGCCCGGTACTCACAGCTGTACTTCTGGCAGTATCCGTCTCCTACCTTCCAAACTTTACAGAAGCTCTTCTGCGAACCTTGCAGAACTAGCACTCCTGAAAGAAAGGATACTGTGGAGACATGGCTTAGCCACAGCCTGGGGGATGTTTCCAGAATGAGATTTTCACTCTGCAGCGGAGTGTGCGCTGATATGAAACTTCCTGGCAGATTAAAACTGTGTGCCCCACCGAGACTCGAACTCGGGACCTTTGCCTTTCGCGGGCAAGTGCTCTACCAACTGAGCTACCGAAGCACGACTCACGCCCGGTAAAAAGCTGTCAATCATACAAGGATTGACCATTGTATTAGGATGTTTTTATAGACCACCAGCATCCGCAACAAACGTCGGAGAACATTTCAGGGAAACTCTTGAGTACATAGGAAATAAATATCCAAATTATTCATTAGTTACAGGTCACCGCCAGACACCACACTTGCTAGGTGGTAGCCTTTAAATCGGCCGCGGTCCGGTAGTATACGTCGGACCCGCGTGTAGCCACTATCAGGGATTGCAGACCGAGCGCCGCCACGCGGCAGGTCTAGAGAGACTTCCTAGTACTCGCACCAGTTGTACAGCCGACTTTGCTAGCGATGGTTCACTGACTTCTACGCTTTCATTTGCCGAGACGATAGTTAGCGTAGCCTTCAGCTACGTATTTGCTACGACCTAGTAATGCGCGAGTATCCGTACTATGATATTGTGAATCATGTACCATAAAGAGCGACGTCCTCCATTAATGGATTAAAGTTAAGTATTCCACCAGCTACGTCTGTTTTTCTCAATTCTAATTCCTTTGTCATGTTCCAGACCTCACGCCAGCCTACGTGAGCTAAACGCGTGCATTTCGGCCTCCTTTGATAAAACGGTGTTGGCTCTCCTGCCAACCACAACAGAGACTTTAATCTGACATCCATTGACTGTGAAAATTACACGTTTATCACAGGGGGCAGAAGAAGACTCGTGTGAAGTTATTCTAGGAGCGCTTTCAACATACAATCTTGAGCAATTGGTTAGAAAACCAATTCGAGATGGGAACATATCAGATATCTTGGCGACAAACAGACTTGAACTTTTGGAGGAAGTTAATCTAGAAGAGGTTATTAGCGACCATAATGTCGTTGTGGCTTCTATGTCAGTGGCAGCTGAGAAAAAACAAAGAAACAGCGTAGAGTTTTCTTGTTTGGGAAAGCAAATAAAAGTGTCATTAATGAATATCTTCATAGTCAGCTCCAAGCATCCACCGCGGGACACAAAGATATTGAGCATCTTTGGTCGGAATTCAAAGGTACTGTCCACCATGTGCTGGGGGAGAATGTGCCTAGCAAAAATATATGGGAGGGAAGGGATCCACCTTGGTATAACAAACATATTAGGAAGTTGCTGAGAAAGCAGAGAATTTTGCACAGTCGTTTTAATGTAGTTCCTGCCCCGCTGACAAACAGAAATTATGCAAAATAAAAGCAACTATCAGAAGGACAATCAGAGATGATTTTAACGAATTTGAAAGCAATATTTTATCTTCAGATTCTAAGAATAACCCCAAAACATTTTGGTCGTACGTAAAATATATGAACGCTACAAGTAATTCAATACCTTCTCTTGCTGACAGTACGAGTAATGAAACTGATGATGATAAACAGAGGGCCGAAATTCTAAACCTAGCTTTCAAAAACTCGTTTACTGTAGAGGACTGCAGCACCATTCCCCCTATGAAATATCGAACAAACGCAAGGATGACTGACCTAGTGTTTAGTGTATCTGGGATTCTAAAACAGTTAAGATCCTTAGGCGCCAGGAACGCATCTGTCCCAGATGGTATCCTAGTAAGATTATATGTTGACTATGCTACAAATATAGCACCATTCTTAATCATCATCTGTCAGAGATCATTGGCAAAAATGCAAATGGCGCTGAGCACTATGGGACTTAACTGCTGAGATCATCAGTCCCCTAGAACTTAGAACTAATTCAACCTAACTAACCTAAGGACATCACACACATCCATGCCCGAGGCAGG
The DNA here is from genome assembly GCF_023897955.1 of Schistocerca gregaria. Taxonomy (NCBI): domain Eukaryota; kingdom Metazoa; phylum Arthropoda; class Insecta; order Orthoptera; family Acrididae; genus Schistocerca; species Schistocerca gregaria. Next base: position 484,265,552 of record NC_064931.1, on the reverse strand, counting down.
ATTCGAACCTGCGACCGTAGCGGTCGCGCGGTTTCAGACTGTAGCGCCTAGAACCGCTCGGCCACCCCGGCCGGCAGAGATCATTGGAACAGCGGAAAGTTCTACGGGACTGGAAGAAGGCCCAGGGCATAGCAATCTATAAAAAGGGTAGAAAATCGGGTGCACATAATTACCGGTCAATTCACTGACATCGATTTGTTGTAGAATCATGGAACATATTTTATGTTCAGACATAATGAGCTTTCTAGACTCTGAAATCTCATCTGCAGAAACCAGCACTGTTTTAGGAAACAGCAGTCGTGCGAGACACAGCTGGCCCTCTTTGAGCAACTTCAGATGTTCCCCAGGGCAGCTAATAGGTCCGCTACTTTTTACGATTTACATAAACGATCTGGTCGATGGTATTGACAGCGGCATTAGACTGTTTGCCGATGATAATGTAGTCTACAGGAAAGTAGTGTCACACGAAAGTTGTGAACAACTCAATGAGGATGTGCAGAAAATAAATGTGTGGTCTAATGACTGTCAGTTATCTCTCAATATTAGTAATCCCCATTAATGTACGAGTACAAAATGAATGCCAAGTGTTTGGAAGCGGTAATATCCGTCAAGTATTGGGGTGATTATTCGAAATGATCTCAAATGGAATGATCTGATTGCACAAGTAACGGGTAAGGCAAACTCTAGATTGCGTTTATTGGTAGCATCCTGAACACATGCAGTCCGTCAACAATGGAAATTGCTTACAATAAGTTAGTTCCTCCAGTCTTAGAGTATTGTTCGTTTGTATGGGACCCTTACTAGATGGGTGTGGTTCAAGAGACTGAGAAGGTCCAAAGAAGAGTGGCAAGATTCGTTACTGGTACATTAAGCCATCTTGAGAGCGTTACAAATCCCATAGAAAGTTTTAAGTGGGACACACTCGCAGATAGACGGCGCGGACGGAAGGGGCTGCTCACTAAATTGCGAAATCCGATCTTCACCAAGGATCAAAGATAAGGGAAATTAGAGCTCGTACTGAGATGTTCAGACAGTCGTTTCTCCCTCGCGCGATCCGCGAGTGGAACAGAGAGGGGAGGGGGGGGGGGGGGGGGGGAGGATATGACTTTGGTGCGAGTTGTGCCCTCCGCCACACACCGCTTGGTGGCTAGTGGAGTAAATATGTAGATACAGAAGTAGAATCGTTTCCCCTGTTCAAGTCAGTTGTTGCCTAATGCTCCCTCTGAAACTCTCAACAACCTTTGGTACTTTCGTCTTAGCCATATGTTTTTCAGGTCATATGGTTTTATCACCTATCTGTTTAACACACATAATATTTAAAACAGATTAAAATTGGTTCCTTTCCAATGGCGACTGATAAATAAGTGCAATATCACTAACACTACCCTGGGGTACTGAAGTACCCCAAACCCTGGAAGTTCATCTCTTTACTGAAGAGGGCAAAATCAACAACTTCAAGGCCAACCAGAAACGTATGCGAAAGTACAAGTCAGTGCTGTCAACTTGTATTAAGAAACTGAGAAATATAGGTACTAGAGGTGTCCTAGTACCCAGGGTAGGGTCTAAGGGCGTGACGTGAAACTTCCTGGCAGATTAAAACTGTGTGCCCGACCGAGACTCGAACTCGGGACCTTTGCCTTTCGCGGGCAAGTGCTCTAACTACCTCTTCCACTTCAGGCGTTGGCCCCTATCACCCATACGACCCCCAAAAACCTATCTAGCCTAGAAACAAAAACAAAGCTAGTGCCACCGCCACTTTCATCCTAAAGCTAACTAGGACGGCCGTTCGCCACCACTTCAGGTTTCGCCAACGAAACAAAAGTAAAATATGCCTCTGAACTTTTTATAAAAAAAAAATAATAAAAGGAGAAAGGAAAGGGTATATACTTTATTATATTTTATGTGTTGTTCATTTTGTTCTTAGTTTGTTCTTGTGTATTTATTTGGATTCGAACGCAGGTCTCCTGCCCACTTTTTTTCATCTTTTTTTATTTATATTGTGATCAATGTGCGAACAGTCATAGTTAATCAAGCCTGGAAAACTAAAACCGAATGAAGACACCATTGAAGATATTAAACGTAAACAACATGAAAAAAAGCTACCACGTCGTAGTTAGGCTTCCCAGCGACTGCGCCCACTGATAAAGATTGTTCAATATATGCTCCTTTGCAGTTCGTTCTAACCTCATTTGCCACTGCCTGTAACATTCCAGCTGCACGGCGGGCTGTGAAAGGCACTCCATAGGCAGTTTGCGAAGCATTGTCGATATCTGGTATGCCCGGAAATAGCATGATGTCTTTCTTGCAAATAGAGCCAGAAGTCAAGGAAATTCTTGTGTCCGTCACGACAGAGGTAATGGACCGCATGTCCACGTATTCAGGTGACGGAGTTGGTTCGAGTCTTGGAGTAAAATGTCTCATCCGGAAAAAATAACGTGCGTGCAGATATATGCTCCGGCCTAATTCGCAAGAGATAAGCCAGCATCTGCCGCACTAGGTGCCAAACCGGTTCCGCCTCTCCACAGCTGAGGCGGTGCTCGTCAGAATCTACTGTGTTACAACCCACATAATTGGGAGATTCAGCCATGTGGATATTTTAGAGACGTTCTTGCGTCACCAGCTTCCCATTAACGACTACGTACCATTGGGAAACAATGTCGGAATCAAGTATGGCATCGTGTACAGTCTTTCACACCACGCGCCACCGTACGTCAGAATATTTTAGTTCGACCAAATTTAGGGGGCGGCGATGCAGCATGTCGTGATACAGGCGTCGAGTCGTGGCCATTTGTGGTGTCGTGAGCGCTAGACTGCAATAACTTTGTTCTAAATAGAAACGTCCTATAGAAAAGAGGGGCGCTGGGATGTCCTGTAGTGGCACCGGCGCTCTTAGTGAGTCAGGTCGTAGCGCCATCAGAAGCAGACTCGTGAGGCTCGTAGGACAACGGCGCAGCAGACATAAATGTGAGCTAACATAGAGGGCAATGGCCCTATCATGGACGTTGACTAGGCCGAGACCACCTTTTTCCTTGGGAAGGGTAAGAGATATGTATCTGATTTTCAGTAACATACCAGCGGTGACGAAGTATCCCAGCGCTGCCATAATGCTACGAACCAAGCGTTTCGGAATGGGTAGCGTTTGGGCGACATGCGGTATGCGGGACGCAAGGTATGCATTGGCATAATACGGCCGCTGAACGCTGTTGAGGGATCGCTAGCGCTGATTTGCAATTCCGGCCCTAATTTGGTGAAGAAGGCGTCGATAATTGAGCGTCGTCGCGCGTCCCATGTCGATCATGAAATCTAAGCCCAAGCAGCGGACAGTACCACTGAAGCGTAAGGGGGCAATGTGTTCCTTCGGTAGCCCAATCCCGATGCTCAAGGCGACAGACTTGTCAACGTTGATTTGGCTACCAGAAGCTGTACCGTAGGTTGCAATCCAGTCCAACGCCGCGGCCATATCGTCAGCTCCTCGTATGACGATCATCAAATCATCCGCATATGCGGTGCAGCGATACATGGAGCCGCCGAACTGTATCCCAGTGAGCCTGTCTCGGAGACCACACAACAAAGGTTCTAAGGCCAATGCAAATAACAATGTTGATAATGGACATCCCTATCGTACTTATCGGCGGATCGCCATGGGTGCCGTCAGTCTTCCATTAACAAGAACTCGAGAAGTGGCCCCATGCAGAAGGCGTGTCAACACTGTGATAAAGGGGTCGGGATATTCCATGCGCCGTAGAACGGCCGTGACGAAAGTGTGGCCCACGCGGTCAAAAGCCTGGCTAAAGTCGATAGACGCCAGGGCTGCCGGCAAACGTCTCACCCGTGCAAGGGAGATGAGATCTCTGTAACGATATAACGCAGTTCTGATGTTGTTGGGTCCCCCCAAGGACATCTGATCACTGGACAGGACGTGCAATAGTGTGCCCCGAAGACGTTCTGATAGCAGCCTCGAAAAGATCTTGAAGTCACTGTTCAATAACGTTAAGGGGCGATAATCGCGGACATGATTCCGTCCCTTCGGCTTATGGATGGGGACAATTAGTCCTTCCAAGAACGGTGCAGGCAACGGTAAACCCGGGGACATCAATTCCTGACAAATTTCAACCTAACACGGTACCAACAGCTGTTTAAATGCTCGATAGAACTCTAATGGTAATCCATCGATTCCTGGTGATTTATGGGGAGCACCTTTACCAATGGCGTCGAGCACTTCCTCTTCTGTCACTTCTCCCAGTAAAGTCGGTACCATGTCTGGTGGAACTGTACCGTCGACATGTGCTGAAACGGTGTCTACCGTCGCCATATCAGGGTGCACTGCTGAATAAAGTTAAGCGTAATGCCCATAGAAGGCTTCTGCTATATCTGCTTGTTCTGCCACGTGTCGTCCGTCGTCCGTTATCATGTCGGTTACCAGTGCCCTACGGCGCCTCCTGCGTTCTAGGAGCACGTGGTGCATAGATGTCCTTTCTAATTGTATCATGTCTGGAGCACGCGACCGTATAACAACGCCTTGTAAATGATGGCGTGCTAAGGAGACGAGCTGCGCTTTCGCGCGATTGACTATGATCTGCCGGTCAGGTGAGGGCTCCATAGCAAGACATTCCCGTAGGACGGTGTAATAAAAGTTTTCCGTGCTCCTCCTCCATGCCGCCGCTTCCCGGCCGTAAGCCATAAAGGTGCGCCTAGGAGCAGGCTTCGCACATTCAATCGACCAACTGAGGGTCGATCGGTAACGACCACGACGCTGTAAGGACGCGTTCCACGACTCTTCGATAGCACCTTTACATGCCGGCTCGTCCAGATGGGCGACGTTCAGTTTCCAGGGCGGCCTACTGCGCCACACACGTGCAGTTTGGAGGGCAATGGTGCAAATATAGGCTGTGTAGTCGGTGAATGCAGTGGGCCAGAGCTCTGCTCCTCTCGTCGCCGTCGAAAGGGTGCTTGTGACCTAAATCCTGTCTAACCGACTTGATAAATGACTTGTATAATGGGTGTAACCAGAAGCCGGGCCATGGATGTGGCGCCACGTGTCTATCAGGTGGAGATCGCGCACTAGCATTTCCAATTCCGCACACGGGACGTGATGTGGCTGCTGATCAGACGGAGATAATGTACAGTTAAAATGTCCTCCGATCACCATATCGTCTATGAGGCCCATAAATAGACGAGTATCTTCCGAAAAAAAGCGGGCCCGATCTCTCCGTCTCCCTGATCCTGAAGGGGCATATACATTGATGAGTGGTATACCGTTGACAGTTACTGCCATGGCTCTTGCACTCGGTAAGTACAGTACGTCCGTAGCCGCCTAACCGTCCCGTAGCAGAACAGCCACACCAAAATCGGTAGAAGAGGCATGGGAGATGTGGGCGGTATATCCGTAGAAGTCAGGGAAACTAGCGACACATACTTCCTGTAAGAGGGCCACGTCGACGTCCGCAGCATCAAGCATGCGTTGTAGCATTGTCAGTTTGTGTGGTGCCCTTATCTCGTTGATATTGATTGTGGCAAGGCGGAAGGTGTGCTGCCTAGCCTCTTCACCTAGGGTAGACGCCATGGCAATCTAAGCTAACCGCAAGAGATGCCGGACCCACCACACTCGTTACAAATTATGTCTTTCACGCTAGGAGTGGCATCTCCACTGCCACCTCCTCCCCTGTCACCCGTACCCTCTTCAGGAAGTTCCTCAACATCGTCCGACCACAGTGGCTGCAACACGATGCTGTGTAGCTGATCGGCACCTAAATCTCCCGCACGTACGTCGTTTTTTGGTAGAGGTAGACGGAGCGCCATCCATCGACGCGACCTGCTGCATCTGTGGTGCAAGAAGTAACTTGGCACTCGTGGTATGGGCAAGTGAACCGTCTACACCACTTAGATCCTTAGCAGGCGCAGCATCCTTGCCGTCTGATGAGATGTCATCTTCTTGACCGGCCGTGTGTAGGAGGTAATCGTCAGAAGGGGTCTGCCGACGTCGCTTCCGTCGTCGAGGCGAACGTTGCTTTCGAACGTGGACATCCGTATCCGAATGTGGGAGGCAATCCAGCGTCGTATCACCTTCCGCTAGGAAAGCCGCGATCGGGACAATGTTTGCGTCCACGTCCATCGCGTTCTGAATGTGACGTTGCGTCCGGAGTCCGTGGGACTGTTGCTGCTATTGTTGATGTGGAGGGGGCGACATATGGGTTGGCATGGGGGGTCGTTCCTCTTCCTCCCTTGGTACTTCTGGCGTCGATGGATGTGTCTGATCGCCCGTTTCGTCCTCAACTATGGTGCGCATCGTCGTCTGAGCCTACGTGAGGGGCAGGATTGTCGTCCCCGTCGGGGAAACGGAGTCTCCCACTGGTATCTGCGTAATTCGACGTTGTAAGCAGCTCGATCGAACATGGCCTTCCTGCCCACATCCGGAACAGGTACGCGGCTGACCGTCGTACATGATGATTGCACGGCAGCCACCGATGTTCAAATAGGACGGCACATGTTTCTTGAGCTCAAGTTTAATTTGGGGCACACCATTGTAGACCTTATACGTCGAGAAAGTTTGCCCCTTTTCTGCGACGTGGGTGATGACATTGCCATATGGTCGGAAGGCGTCCTTGACAACTTCCTCTGGGACCACGAAGGGGAGCTCAAAAACCCTTACAGTCCTTAGGCCCATGCCTGCATGATCCACCCTCACTGTACCGATATGCCCGTCAGAATGTTTGAATCTGAGAGAGTTCGAGTATTTAGACACCACTGTCACGCAGACCTCTGCACTGGTCATTTTAACATAAACCACGCTCGCCGTTATAGAAAAATATATTCCGACGGTCGCCGAATCTAAACGTAGATCGTAGCGTATGAACTGTTCTATTTCATAGGCTCGAGGACGAGCGTGATCTGGTTGGAAAGTAATTTTGATTGTATCGTGGCGCCATGTGTGTGCCATAGTCTCACTGAACTCGGAACTAATACAACTCGCGCCGCGAGAAGGTAAACACAAGCAAGCGCTCACGGTGGCGCACGGCGGAGCGCAGCGGACGTCCTCGCCCCACCGCAGCCGAAAGCAGACTGCACCATCTGAGCTACCGAAGCACGACTCACGCCCGGTCCTCACAGCTTTATTGCAAGGTTCGCAGGAGAGCTTCTGTAAAGTTTGGAAAGTAGGAGACGAGATACTGGCAGAAGTAAAGCTGTGAGGACCGGCCGTGAGTCGTGCTTCGGTAGCTCAGATGGTAGAGCGCTTTCCCGCGAAAGGCAAAGGTCTCGAGTTCGAGTCTCGGTCGGGCACACAGTTTTAATCTGCCAGGAAGTTTCATTTCACGCTCTATATTAGAGGCTCTTGGCCCTACCCTGGGTACTAGGGCACCTCTAGTACCAATATTTCTCAGTTTCTTAATACGAGTTGATAGCACTGACTTGTACTTTCGCATACGTTTCTGCTTGGCCTCGAAGTTGTTGATTTTGCTCTCTGAATGACAAGCTTCAGTAAAGAGATGAAGTTCCAGGGTACTTCAGTACCCCAGGGTAGTGTTAGTGATATTGCAAGGTTCGCAGGAGATCTTCTGTAAAGTTGGGAAGGTAGGAGACGAGATACTGGCAGAAGTGAAGCTGTGAGGATCGGGCGTGAGTCATGCTTCGGTAGCTCCGATGGTAGAGCGCTTTCCCGCGAAAGGCAAAGGTCCCGAGTTCGAGTCTCGGTCGGGCACACAGTTTTAATCTACCAGGAAGTTTCATATCAGCGCACACTCCGCTGCAGAGTGAAAATCTCATTATAGAGCGTGACGTTTAATATTCGCGAGAAGTATATTATCTTAATGGCTTACATGACAGGAAGATAAAACGCCGGCCCACAATCTGCAGCTACACGTAAAGAAACTTTTGCTTGCTTTATGGAAGTATCTTCATGTCATTCTGTATTTCTTTTTGGGGGGGTTAGGGGTGTGGTAGGGGTGGGGAGGGGGAGGTAGGGGGGAAAGGAGATAGTTCCCCGTTCTGTCTTCGATTACTCAACGCCCTATCCATGGAATTCCTGTACCCTGTGTTAGACACAGCTTGTAAGTTTGTGAAAATCCTTATCTTTTAGAGGATCTTAGTTTCATGTGTTTTATTCTCTGAAACTGGATTGCGGAAATTGGAAAATGGTATATGTATAGACGTCCTTAGTAAAATGTTATTTTGCGACGGTCATCATGCTCATACTCTCCTTCACCTCACCTGTGCTGGACTTGGGCATCGTGGAAACACTTGCTCTGAGTCGGAATTGCGGCTTCGCTTCTGGAGTTTAGTAATTCACTTCACGGACTGTTATGGATAGAATGGTGTGGAAAAAGGGGTTTTTGTTCCCCTAGTTATGTTCAATCATTTGTCAGCATGCCTTTCACATGGGTTCAGAAATTCGAGTAAGAAAATCTGTACTCATTTTACTGAATACTATTAACTGAAAAAGTGTCATAAACATTCTACTTTACTGAAGCTTGTCGCTGCCAAGTAACGTAGCTGAATGAAATTTGGACCGTACATAGAAAGAACTACAACAGTATAACACAGAAGGTACTTGGATGAAATAAGCAATGCGATGAACAGAAATGGCACTTGTATTAAAAAACAATAATTACACTGATGTCACCGTGATTTATGATGGTCCCCTAGACATTACAAAACCTGCTACGCGGTTTCCATTCCTCCACCAGTGTGTCTGACAACTGCTGGATACTCGTTAGTGCTTGTGGACGAGCTGCGATACTTCGTCCCGACGCATCCCGCAGGTATTTAAGTAGAGAGAACGGGCGAGCCATTTCATTCGCCGAATACTTTCTCGTTCCAAGAGCTCTTTCACCTGCGCAGTTCGATGTGAACCGCATTGTCATCAATAAAAATGAAGCCAGGGTGAAATGCACCCCTGAAAAGACGCATGTGGGTAAGGAATACAAAGTGACAATGACGTTGATCAGTGAGTGTACCGCGTTCAAAGATTGGGAGATCGCCGGCCGTTGTGGCCTAGCGGTTCTAGGCGCTTCAGTCTGGAACCGCGCGACCCGTACGGTCGCAGGTTCGAATTCTGCCTCCGGCATGGATGTTTGTGGTGTCCTTCGCTTAGTTAGGTTTAATTAGTTCTAAGTTCTAGGGGACTGATGACCTCAGATGTTAAATCCCATAGTGCTCAGAGCCATTTGAACCATTTGGAGATCAGGACGCCCCATGAAACATTCTGCCACTCTACACCATAACAACTTGACCGTAAAAACGATCCTTTTCGGCAATGTTCGTGGTGGTTAGGACGTCACCGATGGTCGTTATTTACATACCGGAATAAATATCGTGTCTCTCATCACTACGCTGTCGTCAGGATGTTATATTTCAAACAACCATTACCGTTAGTGAAAGAAAGGAAAGACCAAATTGATCGTGGTGGCAGCGAATTGGTTGAGCGTGATCTATTACAGTTTCCTCAAAGAGGACCGCATTTGATTTCATCTTGGTGTTTAGCATCCAGTCGAGGACGAGAGTATCATCCGTATAGCGAGTGGGAGAGTTGTAATGGATCTTAACTGAGTGGATATGACCACTGATTAGCTCATCGCGGGAAGCTCGGTGCTCTTCCTGTCATTATTATTGCGAAGCCCCTGGGCCCGTGGCTGCCCCCTACCGGAGGTTGGCCACATGTTGCGACTGCCCTACAACACATCTCAATATGCCCTTCTGTTGCACGCTATGAGGTGCGTGTGCTTACGACACTTCTTTCAACAATTAATCGGTACAAAGCGATTTTTATTAACCACGATCGGTAGCATTCGCTATTGTGAATATTGCCGCTGACATTAAAACTCTGCTAGACACGGCAAATAACTTTTAAGAGCAACCGAACGGTGAGGATAGTGTTTGGAAAGAGATGAACATCACAAAAAGTAAAACAAGGGCAACTGCCTGCAGTCGAATTACATCGAGAGATGCTGAAGGAATTAGATTGGGAAATGAGATAGTAAAAAGAGTCGATGCGCTTTTCTATTTGTGCAGCAAAATAGGTAACTACGACCAAAACAGGGAGTATATAAAACAGTCTGAAAAAGAGAAATTTGTTAACATTGAAAATCAATTTAACTGTTTGGAAATATTTTCTGATGGTTTTAGTCTGTAGTGTAGAATTGTAGAAACGTGGATGATGAAAAGTTCAGGACAATAGAGAATGAAATGTCTTGAAATCTGATGCTACAGAAGAGTATTGAAAATTAGATGGGCATATCGGAGAACTAATTAGGGAGTATTTAATCTTGAGGGATAAAATATTCGTCAGATATGTACGTGTGTGTGTGTGTGTGTGTGTGTGTGTGTGTGTGTGTGTGTGTGTGTGTGTGTGTTTGCGTGGAGTGGGGGTAAGGGGGTGATTATAGAGCGTGGTCAAGTTCTGACTACAGTAAGCAGGTTAAAATAGACGTAGGTTCTAGTAGTTATGCCGAGATGGAGAAGGTTTTCGGACTGAAGCCTACAACAGTAATAAAAATTTATAGAAAACTGTAATATATGCTAAAAACATTGTTATTTTCTTTTGTTTCGACGTGAGTGGGGTAAATAATAGCCAAAATACTGTCTGCCTAAAGCTTCCGAAATGCCCAAGAAATCTCTAAATGAAACAATGTAAACTAAAACTGGTTCTTGCTACCAACTCACGAGTCATAGTCTTCAACAACTGAAATACAGATTTTTGACTTACCTTGTCAATTCTTTTCGAACCCTCTCCTCCCAAATACGAGCCGCTCACTAGAGCCCCAGCACTTGAAACGCGCACTTTGATCTGATTAAGTGCAGACCCCATGGTTCAAAATTAATGTAAGGCCTGTGTTTAGAGGAGACAGAAGCAACAACTCTTGCTTAACAAGAAGACCCGAGTGGTATAGCTCGACCGAGCAAGTGTGTGGCTGGAAGGACAGCGATGAAGTTTGGAATTACTAAAAGCGTACAGTATGCTTACGAAATCTTGGTTCCATATCCTTCTGTTTCCGCATCCGCAACTTAAGCTTCGACCTCCTTATTTCATTTCGAGCTGCAATGCAAATATCATCATCTGTTTCCTTCTGAAGGACAATATCGTATAGTTGTACCGTCATGGCGTAGTGCAAACTTCAAAGGGCCTAAAATATTTAAGGCTTTCACACATCGACCCAGATATACATATTTATCAAGAGCCTTTAACCTCTTAAATACGTGGTGTAATGGGAATAAGTTCAGATATTTACACTGATGACTGAGGACGGTATACTGAATAATACTACATCAGTATTTACACCATTTGTAGACTAATAATTGTTTTTTATGTTGTATTTTTATGTTGGGTAGAACATTCATGTACCCATGATACAAGCAAGCCATTAATGCTTCTTTTCCCCTGAGCAGCAGGTCTGAAGCTGAAGTGCGGATACATGGAAGCAAAACAGTTAGTCTACACTAACAAGCGTAGTCCACTTAGAGGTGCTGTTACTACAGTGAGGCAAACATTTGGTTGAAAAGTTGTTGGTATTTTTGTGGAAAAACTGATCGACGCAGAGAAGAAACAAACGACACACTGATGTGTGTACATATTAAGGTAATACATATAAAGTACCTGCACTTATACCCGTTACAGCCTGTGTACTAAAAGAAGTGTGTCTAAGACTGTCATGTTTTGAGCTCGGCAGCCAGAGTAACAATTTCCTGCTATCTGAAGTCAATATTGTTCATACATAAAAGAAAATATGATGTTTTGTCTTCCATTCATATAGCTGGCATACATTTTTTGTTTGTACATTGTTGGCAGTTAAAACTGCAAGACTTGGAAGGGTAGTTGTTGTTGTTGCGGTCTTCAGTCCAGAGACTGGTTTGATGCAGCTCTCCATGCTACTCTATCCTGTGCAAGGTTCTTCATCTCCCTGTACCTACTACAACCTACATCCTTCTGAATCTGCTTAGTGTATTCATCTCTTGGTCTCCCTCTACGATTTTTACCCTCCACGCTGCACTCCAATACTAAATTGGTGATCCCTTGATGCCTCAGAACATGCCCTACCAACCGATCCCTTCTTCTGGTCAAGTTGTGCCACAAACTTCTCTTCTCCCCAATCCTATTCAATACCTCCTCATTCGTTATGTGATCTACCCATCTAATCTTCAGCATTCTTCTGTAGCACCACATTTCGAAAACTTCTATTCTCTTCATGTCTAAACTATTTATCGTCCATGTATCACTTACATACATGGCTACACTCCATACAAATACTTTCCGAAATGACTTCCTGACACTTAAGTCTATACTCGATGTTAACAAATTTCTCTTCTTAAGAAACGCTTTCCTTGCCATTGCCAGTCTACATCTTATATCCTCTCTACTTCGACCATCATCAGTTATTTTGCTCCCCAAATAGCAAAACTCCTTTACTACTTCAAGTGTCTCATTTCCTAATCTAATTCCCTCAGCATCACCCGACTTAATTCGACTACATTCCATTATCCTCGTTTTGCTTTTGTTGATGTTCATCTTATATCCTCCTTTCAAGACACTGTCCATTCCATTGAACTGCTCTTCCAAGTCCTTTGCTGTCTCTGACAGAATTACAATGTCATCGGCGAACCTCAAAGTTTTTATTTCTTCTCCGTGGATTTTAATACCTACTCCGAATTTTTCTTTTGTTTCCTTTACTGCTTGCTCAATATACAGATTGAATAACATCGGGGAGAGGCTACAACCCTGTCTTACTCCCTTCCCGACCACTGCTGTCCTTTCATGTCCCTCGACTCTTATAACTGCCATCTGGTTTCTGTACAAATTGTAAATAGCCTTTCGCTCCCTGTATTTTACCCCTGTCACCTTTAGAATTTGAAAGAGAGTATTCCAGTCAACATTGTCAAAAGCTTTCTCTAAGTCTACAAATGCTAGAAACGTAGGTTTGCCTTTCCTTAATCTTTCTTCTAAGTAAGTCGTAGGGTCAGTATTGGCTCACGTGTTCCAGTGTTTCTAGGGAATACAAACCAAACTGATCTTCCCCGAGGTCGGCTTCCACTAGTTTTTCCATTCGTCTGTAAAGAATTCGTGTTAGTATTTTGCAGCTGTGGCTTATTAAACTGATAGTTCGATAATTTTCACATCTGTAAACACCTGTTTTCTTTGGGATTGGAATTATTATATTCTTCTTGAAGTCTGAGGGTATTTCGCCTGTTTCATACATCTTGCTCACCAGAAGGTAGAGTTTTGTCAGGACTGGCTCTCCCAAGGCCGTCAGTAGTTCCAATGGAATGTTGTCTACTCCGGGGGCCTTGTTTCGACTCAGGTCTTTCAGTGCTCTGTCAAACTCTTCACGCAATATCATATCTCCCATTTCATCTTCATCTACATCCTCTTCCATTTCCATAATATTGTCCTCAAGTGCATCGCCCTTGTATAGACCCTCTATATACTCCTTCCACCTTTTTGCTTTCCCTTTTTTGCTTAGAACTGGGTTCCCATCTGAGCTCTTGATGTTCATACAAGTGGTTCTCTTATCTCCAAACATCTCTTTAATTTTCCTGTAGGCAGTATCTATCTTACCCCTAGTGAGATATGCCTCTACATCCTTACATTTGTCCTCTAGCCATCCCTGCTTAGCCATTTTGCACTTCCTGTCGATCTCATTTGTGAGACGTCTGTATTCCTTTTTGCCTGCTTCATTTACTGCATTTTTATATTTTCTTCTTTCGTCAATTAAATTCAATATTTCTTCTGTTACCCAAGGATTTCTACTAGCCCTCGTCTTTTTACCTACTTGATCCTCTGCTGCCTTCACTACTTAATCCCTCAAAGCTACCCATTCTTCTTCTACTGTATTTCTTTCCCCCATTCCTGTCAATTGTTTCCTTATGCTCTCCCTGAAACTCTGTACAACCTCTGGTTCTTTCAGTTTATCCAGGTCCCATCTCCTTAATTTCCCACATTTTTACAGTTTCTTCAGTTTAATCTACAGTTCATAACCAATAGATTGTGATCAGAGTCCACATCTGCCCCAAGAAATGTCTTACAGTTTAAAACCTGGTTCCTAAATCTCTGTCTTACCATTATATAATCTATCTGATATCTCTTAGTACCTCCAGGGTTCTTCCATGTATACAACCTTCTTTCATGATTCTTGAACCAAGTGTTAGCTATGATTAAGTTGTGCTCTGTGCAAAATTCTACCAGGCGGCATCCTCTTTCATTTCTTAGCCCCAATCCATATTCACCTACTATTTTTTCTTCTCTCCCTTTTCCTACACTCGATTTCCAGTCACCCATGATTATTAAATTTTTGTCTCCCTTCACTATCTGAATAATTTCTTTTATTTCATCATATATTTCTTCAATTTCTTCGTCATCTGCAGAGCTAGTTGGCATATAAACTTGTACTACTGTAGTAGGTGTGGGCTTCGTATCTATCTTGGCCACAATAATGCGTTCACTATGCTGTTTGTAGCAGCTTACCCGCATTCCTATTTTCCTATTCATTATTAAACCGACTCCTGCATTACCCCTATTTGATTTTGTGTTTGTAACCCTGTAGTCACCTGACCAGAAGTCTTGTTCCTCCTGCCACCGAACTTCACTAATTCCCACTATATCTAACTTTAACCTATCCATTTCCCTTTTTAAATTTTCTAACCTACCTGCCCGATTAAGGGATCTGACATTCCACGCTCCGATCCGTAGAACGCCAGTATTCTTTCTCCTGATAACGACATTTTCTTGAGTAGTCCCCGCCCGGAGATCCGAGTGAGGGACTATTTTACCTCCGGAATATTTTACCCAAGAGGACGCCATCATCATTTAATCATACAGTAAAGCTGCATGCCCTCGGGAAAAATTATGGCCGTAGTTTCCCCTTCCTTTCAGCCGTTCGCAGTACCAGCACAGCAAGGCTGTTTTGGTTATTGTTACAAGGCCAGATGAGTCCATCATCCAGACTGTTGCCCCTGCAACTACTGAAAAGGCTGCTGCCCCTCTTCAGGAACCACACGTTTGTCTGGCCTCTCAACAGATACCCCTCCGTTGTGGTTGCACCTACGGTACGGCTACCTGTATCGCTGAGGCACGCAAGCCTCCCCACCAACGGCAAGGTCCATGGTTCATGGGGGTGGGGGTGGGGGTGGGGGGAGGGGGTGGGGGGTGTGGAAGGGTAGCTAATAATGAAATTTTACTTATTGTGCGCAAACAGTGGAGCAGGGAGCATAGATGTTTAAAGTTATTTATAGCGTGCAAACGTACGTACATAGAACTATCACCACTGGCACTGACAATGGCTCTAACTTGACTGAGTATCCACTAGTGCTGAGTCTGGATGACACAGATGGGCGCGCCTAGGATGACTCATACTTTTAAAGTTTGACTTTTTTATTGTGCAGCCCCCTAATCTGGTTCCACTGCACGAAAAAAGGAGTTGTAGGTGACTGATGTTGGTATGTATAGAGCAGACAGAGTCAAAAAGCTCTATTTGTCAGGAAGGCATTGGCCTCAATAGGAAAAGAGGATTGTCGCAGCCCCAGGCCCCAGTATTTGAGGAAAAGACGAGACGTAACTTAAAGATCTCATTTACTTTTTATTTAAAAAAACGATTACGCTGAAGAAGCCGATTAACTACTTACTTTCACTTTAATTTATACATTTGCAAGCTTAATAATTCAGTCTACATCGCTGTGACAAAAGAAAAGTCAAGGGATAGCGATATGCACGTATACAGATGGCTATAGTATCGCTTATACAAGGTATAAAAGGGCAATGCATTGGCGGAGCTGTCATTTGCACTCAGGTGATTCATGTGAAAAGCTTTCCGACGTGATTGTGGCCACATGTCGTAAGTTAACAGTCTCTGAACGCGGAAAGGTAGTCGGAGCTGCACGCATGGGACATTCCATATCGGAATTCGTTAGGGAATTCAATATTTCTAGAATCACGTTGTCAAGAGAGTGCCGAGAATACCAAATCTCAGGCTTTACCTCTCATCACGGGCAACGCACTGGCTGTCGACCTTCACTTAACGACCGAAAGCAGCGGCGTTTGTGTAGAGTTGTCAGTAGTAACAGACAAGCAAGACTGGGTGAAAGAACTGCAGTAATTAATGTGGGACGTACGACGAACGTATGCGTTAGGACAGTGCGGCGAAATCTCACGTTAATGTGCTATGACAGACGCGGGTGCCTTTGCTAACAGCACAACACGTGCAGCACCTCTCCTGGGCTCGTGGCCATATTCGTTGGACCCTACACCACTGGAAAACAGTGGCCTGGTCGAATTATTCCCCAGTTGAGTTGGTAACAACTGATCGCAGGGTTTGTGTGTGGTACAGACCCGTCGATGCCATGGACCCTGGTTCTCATCAAGGCACTGTGCAAGATGGTAGTGGCTCCATAACAGTGTGGGTTATGTTTACATGGAGTGGACTGGGTCCTCTCGTCCGACTGAACCGATCATTGACTGAAAATAGTTATGTTCGCCTACTTGGAGACCATTGCACACACTCTTTGACTTCATGTTTTCAAACAACGATGGAATTTTTACGGATGTCAATTCACTATGTCGCCGAGCCAGAATAGTTCGCGATTGGTTTGAAGAAAATTCTGTAGAATTCGTACGACTGATCTGCCCACGCCGATGGCCCACACGAATCCATTCAAACATTTATAGCACATAATCGAGGCCGGCTGTTGTAGCCGAGCGGTTCTAGGCGCTTCAGTCCGGAACCGCGTTGTTGCTACGGTCGCAGGTTCGAATCCTGCCTCGGGCATGGATGTGTGTGATATCCTTAGGTTAGTTAGTTTTAAGTAGTTTCTAAGTCTAGGGCACTGATGACCTCAGATGTTAAGTCCCATAGTGCTTAGAGCCATTTGAACATAATCGAGAGGTCAGCTCATGCACAAAATACTGCATTTTCAGTACTTTCGCAGTTATGGACAGCTGCAGGGGCAGTATGGCTCAATATTTCTTTAGGGGAGTCTCAACGACCTGTTGAGTCCATGCCACGTCGAACTGCTGTACAACGCCTGACAAAAGGAGGTTCAATACGATACTAGGAGGTATCCCATGACCTCTGCCACCTGAGCATACAACATTTCCAAACATAATTTTTGTGAAGCAAATATGACGAGAAAATCAAATTTTGTTTTATAGATAATTTTTTTGACAAAGTTTCTTTTTATGTTCTGGAATATTCGGATGCAAACAGAAGCACATACGGCTTCGTTTCTTGTTTTGTGTGAATAATTCATGGTAGCTCTCTGTGAGCATGGCGCCGGAACATTTACAACTTTCTCTTTATTGACTACGTGTAGAACGTTATGAATCTTCATTTTCATGCCATTGTGAAATGGCATCACTGATGTCGAATCTGGTTTTTCATTTAAGAAACAATCTGCTCTTCCTTATTGATGATTTCTCGTATTTGATCGATTCCTAGTTCAACCCTTTTAATATTTTTCTCTGACGATTCGTGATTCAGTGCATTAATCATTTACTTTTTTGAGTAAAAAGGCAAATTATGATCAAAGAATGCAAAGGCGGCCAACTGAGGAAACAGGTAACATAACTAATTTTTCAGTTTTTGTACAACCACACGAGAAATATCACAGTCGACAAACATCTATTAATAAAATTCCCAAAGAATGCTGAAATCTTTATAAGGTGACTTAGCTGCATAAAAGGTAGAGAACCAAATATCGACATATACAGTAACAAGCAAAGTACAAATGTGACAAACCCATTCTCTTCTTGTGGGGAAACTTTTCTAGTCATAAGTGACTTTGCGTGGTGAACAATGCCTGGAGTACAGAAATATACTGTAAGAGATGGCGTTTCATGAAGAAAGACTTCAGTCAACTAAAACGTCCCTATAGTCCTCTCTAAATTGCTGTTCTCTCAAAGTACCTCTTACAAAATCGTGTTTTTAAGACACAACAACTTGATCCAAGAGTTCCATGACTTTCGGTGCTGAATTCATATCCAAGAGTTTTGAAATTTTTTAAAGGTTGCTGTAGCCCAAGCTAGGTTTCGGCAGCCCTATCTTATGCTCAAAAGCACTTTTGATAATGAAGTCATCTATGAGATTCTTGCAACGTAAATAAAAGAATTTTCTTTTAAAAGTTTTCAGTCAAAGTTCACGCACAACTAAGAGTTAACCCATTTGTTGCATCAAAAACTAATGTTGTATGATAGAACTGAAGGCCCCATTCAGTAAGGGTTGCATACAAAGCTGTAACCAGCTCTTTTATGCCCTCAGATCGTAATGCAGACACTCAAAGAAGTTGCTCAAAGCCATAACTTAGAATAACCACAGGGAGTCTATCTACCGTACTGTTAACTGTCAATACGGGTAGGAATTTAACATTGCAATACAGTACCAGACTGAATTTCTTATTCTTAAACTGATTCTGGATTTCAGTAGTCATTTCCGTTCGTAATTTTTCTCCAGGATGAGAACTGTTTCTATACCACTAATCTTATAATTGTCAGGAAGCTTTAGACTCATTACTGCTTGACGTCTTCTTCCCATTTTAGTTGTGGTTACGGGATTTTTGAGACAGTGGTGTCGGTATATGTTCTTGGCGGTTTCTGGAATTCACGTAACTTTGATTGTAACTGAGCTTCACGTCACAAATTAGGAAAGACAGTCTGAGAAAAAGCAAAACTGACGAGGTGCGAGTAGGGCACGCAATCTGAGGATTCTGTAAAAACTTAATTACGTATATAGACAATTCATCGATCCCGGAAATCGGTGTCTCGACGAGTTTTACCTGTTATCGATATAGCTACTAGCAGATTATCAGTCCTGGGAATTCCAAGACTTTTTAGTTTGAAGACGGTTAACAAATGAAAAAAAGGAACATTTTTTGGCTTGATACAATTACAAATCAACAGTTTTCGGATTTGTTCCATTACTTGTACTATGAAACCTTTCTTCTTGCCCAATTTCATGATTCTAGGAGAAGGGGATGTACCCTATAGGTTCCAATGAGTGCGTTTGCTAATGTTAAAGTGTCATACAAATAACCGTATCTTTTGATTACATTGCCTCAGAACTCAACTTTTTTTCACCACCAAAAGACCATAGACCTAAGTGTGTGGCGTCAGTTTCAACTCGATACGTCTATCCGTTCATGAGAAAAATGCGTCTAAACAGACGGACGACAGTCAGTCTGTAACACAGGACAAAATTTTTTTTTCGTGTGATATAACTACAAATTAACAATTTTCGAAATTTTGCCTTTACTTTTACTATGATACCTCGCTTCATGTCAAATTTTATGACTGTATGTCTATCTTTTGATTGCAATGACACAGAAGTTTCAATTTCATGCACCGTCAAGGGACTGTTGACCTTGGTGCATGGCATAAATTTCAACTTGAAACACCTACCCGATCCTGAGAAAAATGGTTTTTAACCGTCTGGCAGACAAACTTACAGACAACAAAGTAATCCTCTAAGGGTCTCATTTTTACCGACTGATATACGGAACGCTAAAAAGATAAGAAATACCTAATTGATAGCAAGTTAAGCGACCGAAATATGAGTAAAATTAACAGCATTGAAAATGTGGCGAATTTTTATTTTATTTGGTTTTTAATGTATTTGTATATAAAATTTTGTTATCTACTGTTATGCAAAAGACTTACAGAATCGTTGAATTCCATCTCGCCTCTTCCGAGTTCTCTCTCCTCACTCAGCCAGCCTGAGTGGCCGAGCGGTTCTAGGCGCTACAATCTGGCACCGAGCGACTGCTACGGTCGCAGGTTCGAATCCTGCCTCGGACATGGATGTGTGTGATGTCCTTAGGTTAGTTAGGTTTAAATAGTTCCAAGTTCTAGGGGACTGGTGACCTCAGAAGTTAAGTCCCATAGTGCTCAGAGCCATTTGAATCATTTTTATCCTCCGTCAGATGTTCCTCTCACTTTCTCAAGTAGCTAGTGATCGTTTTCATACATTAACTCTGGCCGTGCGCTTGATAAGAAACTATTTGTCTTCATCAAAGACTATTTATCTTCTACAGTGGTAATGATATTTAAGCATTAGGATGTTCTATGTCAAAAATACCATCAAGTTATTAGAAAAACATGTTTCTAGAATTCAATTTTCACTCTGCAATGGAGAGTG
Source organism: Schistocerca gregaria (assembly GCF_023897955.1). Classification (NCBI taxonomy): domain Eukaryota; kingdom Metazoa; phylum Arthropoda; class Insecta; order Orthoptera; family Acrididae; genus Schistocerca; species Schistocerca gregaria. The sequence continues at coordinate 484,245,447 of NC_064931.1, read as the reverse complement.
CGCTGACATGAAACTTTCATATCAGTTCAAGTTTCATATTAGAACACACTCCGCTGCAGAGCGAAAATTTCACTCTGGAAACATTCCACGGACTGTGGCTATGCCTTGTCTCCGCAATATCGCTTGTTGCGGGAGCGTTAGTCCTTTAAGTTTTGCAGGGGAACTTCTGTGAAGTTTCGAAGGTAGGAGACGAGCTAGTGGCGGTACTAGAGCTGCGAGGAAGTGTCGTGAATCGTGCTTACGTAGGTCAGTTGGGAGAGTACTTGCCCGAGAAAGGCAAAGGTCCCGAGCTCGAGTCTCCGTCCGGCGCACAGTGTTGATCTGCCAGGAAGTTTTAAGTCCGTTTCTATTCGCTTTTGAACGTCGAGTTACGTTCGAGCAGGTTTTTGTAGTTGTCCACTGCTGATACAAAGCTTCAAATTTTTGTATACAGGTTCTCAGCTCCTGTGTTGGAAATTGTGCTTTTCTCAATAAATCGTCACTTCCCGCAAGGCTGGAGTGAAACTTTGACGCGCAGTTAATTTATACACCAGCAAATCGTAAAAGAAAGCCTTTATAGCTTGTTTGACAAATGGCGGTTTGCTTCCAGTTGCTTCGTGAGAGTAACACTCCTGAAGATGAAGACTCTGTCCTTGGTAAGACTGCTTCTTTGCTTCGAAAGTGAACGACTTCTGGGATGGTCCGTGTTTGGTCGTGAAAGGGAACGGCTCGGCTCGCTGCGTCCTCTCCTACTTGTCTTGTGGTCACTGACTCGGAAGGTCACCCATCCACTGAACTCTGTAACATGAAAATGAGTTCATTTAAGGACTCTAAAGTAAAAATAAAATACTCCTTACACTGGATAATCAATGAATTTATCGTGCATATGCCATATTTTACGAAGCTGATTGTTTCATTTCTATGGATTTTCCGATTTTGAAGGTCTAATTAGTTATTAATTAGCTGATTACGTGTTCCATAACTCATTATATCGAAACGAGGTGGAACTAGTCAGTTTAGAAGATTAGTGTTAATATTATTATTTTTAGTCTTACTCATGGAACTACACTTCTTTTTCTTCTGGTTTTACGGCCTCATTAGACCACTTCAGTCAAGCATTTTTTTGGACATCTTCTTCAATAGGTTTTCTTTCCGAATTGCGCAGTGTCTTTTCATTCGTTCTGTTGTTCCTTGTCGCTTCTTATCTGTACATACCCTTTATACTGCCTGTCGTTTGTTTACTTTTTGGTTTAAGTTTTATTTTTATGTTTTTCAGTTTCTTTTAGTTTTCTGTTTTGTTTTGCAAATATCCCAGAATTAATTCTAGCTCCTACATATCCTCCCAGATTTCCGTTATCCATCCTGTTTGTTGTTTCATGTTCCAAAGTTTGTCTGTAATTTTTCTTGATAATCTGCTTTCTGGTGTCCTCATAGTGTGACCGAGAAAGTACCTGTAAAGGGCTACAGTTCGCTATACACACACTTTTAAATCGTAAATGGCTCAATACTTCTCCTCTGAACTTTACTTTAGATCTGGTAATTGTTAAAGTTAAGTTTATCATTTTTATTAATTTGATATGTACACCGAAACTGCTTAGTATTTTTATCATTAAATTAAAGATTCGTCACTGGTATAGAAGTTGCCCAGGAGAAATGATTTTAAGTTGTATTTAAAACTTGCTTCGCCACCTGTCAGACATTTTATGTCCTGGGCAAATAATCAAGAATTCTTGTTGCTGCGTATTGAACTCCTTTTTGCGCCACAGACAGCGTCATTTTTCCCTCTAGTGTTGTAGCTATCGACATCACTGGTCTTCTCAAATTGTTATAGACTCCTTATTATGAATTTCATTAGCAAATATATGTATTGTGATGGAGCAATTAAAATGCTTACCTCTTTGAAGAGGTACCTACACGACGTCCGTGGATGAACATTACATATTGTTCTTACTGCTCGCTTTTGTGCAATCAATAGTGTCTTACTAAGTGATTAGTTACCCCAGAACATTTTCCGTAAGACATTATTGAGGGGAAATATGCAGAATATGTCACGAGGCAGATTCGTTTGTTTTCAAGACTGGAAATTATACGAAGATCAAAAGTAGCTGAACTTAATTATTCTAGAAGCTCAGTAAAATCCTTCTTCCAGTTCAAGTTTTCATCAACATGTACATCCAAAAATTTGGAGCATCCTACCCTTTTAACTGATTCATACTTATCTACTATATCAGTTGTTGGTATGACTCTGTTTGTTGTACGGAACTGTGAGTAGCACGTTTTTCAAAATTTAGGGAAAGTTCATTTACGGAGAACTAATTAATAATTGTTTGCAAAATCTCATTTATCAACTCTTCTGTTGCTTTCTCTCCAATGAGATTTATTATAAAACTAGTATTGTCTGGAAAGAAGCACAATTTTTCTTGTTGAATTTCAAGTGGGAGATCATTCACATATACAAGATGAAGCGAAATTCGCGCACTCGGGCTTCGCAGCGCAACTCCTCGCATGCCAGCGATAAAAATTTCGTCTGGTGAGTACATTCGGCAGAAAAAGGACGTTAAAGAGTGGAAATCTGGCAACACTGTAATCACACGTATGGTAACTACCTCTCTCAGCATATAGCGTTTGTACTGTATAATTGGTGCAGTGAGTAGCGTTTTGGGTTAACATGCAGAAGGTCGACGGTTCTACCCTGGGTTGAGGCATACGTTTTTTATTTGGTGAATATAGCGCAGGTGGTACGGTAGCTGGCATCTTAATAGTCAACAGTGATTGCAGTGGATCCTCTAGAAAACACTTGCACTTACATAATACAATCGTAGAAATGGTAGATTGGTCAGCTTTGAAAGAAGCCCTTTTCATGTCATGGAATTTCACAATTACCTCAGCCACTAGATGTGAAACCTGTTTTCTTTGTATCCTCCTCCAGTGGTCCCAGGGATTAGTAGCAACTATTATTCTTGCTTCGTTCAGGTCCATACACGTCGTTAGGGCCTTACGTTACCAGTAGGACTACCAATGTGCTTTGTGAATAATGTGGCGTCAAATCGAAAGACTTGCATCCGGCGAACGGACGACATATATTTTATTTATTATACTACATAAATTGTTTTCACTCAAGTGTGAGACTCTACATCTACATCCATACTCCGCAAGCCTCCTGACGGTGTGTGGCGGAGGGTACCCTGAGTACCTCTATCGGTTCTCCCTTCTATTACAGTCTCGTATTGTACGTGGAAAGAAGGATTGTCGGTATGCTTCTGTGTGGGCTCTAATCTCTCTGATTTTATCCTCATGGTGTCTTCGCGAGATATACGTAGGAGGGAGCAATATACTGCTTGACTTTTCGGTGAAGGTATGTTCTCGAAACTTTAACAAAAGCCCGTACCGAGCTACTGAGCGTCTCTCCTGCACAGTCTTCCTCTGGAGTTTATCTATCATCTCCGTAACGCTTTCGCGATTACTAAATGATCCTGTAACGAAGCGCGCTGCTCTCCGTTGGATCTTCTCTATCTCTTCTATCAACCCTATCTGGTGCGGATCCCACACTGCTGAGCAGTATTCAAGCAGTGGGCGAACATGCGTACTGTAACCTACTTTCCTTGTTGTCGGATTGCATTTCCTTAGGATTCTTCCAATGAATCTCAGTCTGGCATCTGCTTTACCGACGATCAACTTTATATGATCATTCCATTTTAAATCACTCCTAATGCGCACTCCCAGATAATTTATGGAATTAACTGCTTCCAGTTGCTGACCTGCTATTTTGTAGCTAAATGATAAGGGACCTATTTTTCTATGTATTCGCATCACACTACACTTGTCTACATTGAGATTCAATTGCCATTCCGTGCACCATGCGTCAATTCGCTGCAGATCCTCCTGCATGTCAGTACAATTTTCCATTGTTGCAACCTCTCGATAAACCACAGCATCATCTGCAAAAAGCCTCAGTGAACTTGATGTCATCCACCAGGTCATTTATGTATATTGTGAATAGCAACGGTCCTATGACACTCCCCTGCGGCACACCTGAAATCACTCTTACTTCGGAAGACTTCTCTCCATTGAGAATGACATGCTGCGTTCTGTTATCTAGGAACTCCTCAATCCAATCACACAATTGATCTGATAGTCCGTATGCTCTTACTTTGTTCATTAAACGACTGTGGGGAACTGTGTCAAACGCCTTGCGGAAGTCAAGAAACACGGCACCTACCTGTGAACCCGTGTCTGAGGCCCTCTGAGTCTCGTGGACGAATAGCGCGAGCTGGGTTTCACACGACCGTCTTTTTCGAAACCCATGCTGATTCCTACAGAGTAGATTTCTAGTCTCCAGAAAAGACATTATACTCGAACATAATACGTGTTCCAAAATTCTACAACTGATCGACGTTAGGGTGGACGAATAGCGCGAGCTGGGTTTCACACGACCGTCTTTTTCGAAACCCATGCTGATTCCTACAGAGTAGATTTCTAGTCTCCAGAAAAGACATTATACTCGAACATAATACGTGTTCCAAAATTCTACAACTGATCGACGTTAGGGATATAGGTCTATAGTTCTTCACATCTGTTCGACGTCCCTTCTTGAAAACGGTGATGACCTGTGCCCTTTTCCAATCCTTTGGAACGCTTCGATCTTCTAGAGACCTACGGTACACCGCTGCAAGAAGGGGGGCAAGTTACTTCGCGTACTCTGTGTAAAATCGAACTGGTATCCCATCAGGACCAGCGGCCTTTCCTCTTTTGAGCGATTTTAATTGTTTCTCTATCCCTCTGTCGTCTATTTCGATATCTACCATTTTGTCAACTGTGCGACAATCTAGAGAAGGAACTACAGTGCAGTCTTCCTCTGTGAAACAGCTTTGGAAGAAGACATTTAGTATTTCGGCTTTTAGTCTGTCATCCTCTGTTTCAGTACCATTTTGGTCACAGAGTGTCTGGACATTTTGTTTTGATCCACCTACCGCTTTGACATAGGACCAAAATTTCTTAGGATTTTCTGCCAAGTCGGTACATTGAACTTTACTTTCAAATTCATTGAAAGCCTCTCACATAGCCCTCCTCACACTACATTTCGCTTCGTGTAATTTTTGTTTGTCTGCAAGGCTTTGGCTATGTTTATGTTTGCTGTGAAGTTCCCTTTGCTTCCGCAGCAGTTTTCTAACTCGGTTGTTGTACCACGGTGGCTCTTTCCCATCTCTTGCTTGGCACATACTCATCTAACGCATATTGTACGATGGTTTTGAACTTTATCCACTGATCCTCAACACTATCTGTACTTGAGACAAAACTTTTGTGTTGAGCCGTCATGTACGCTGTAATCTGCTTTTTGTCACTTTTGCTAAACAGAAAAATCTTCCTACCTTTTTTAATATTTCTATTTACGGCTGAAATCATCGCTGCAGTAACTGCTTTATGATCGCTGATTCCCTGTTCTGCATTAACTGATTCAAATAGTTCGGGTCTGTTTGTCACCAGAAGGTCTAATATGTTATCGCCACGAGTCGGTTTTCTGTTTAACTGCTCAAGGTAGTTTTCAGATACAGCACTTAAAAATATTTCACTGGATTCTTTGTCCCTGCCACCCGTTATGAACGTTTGAGTCTCCCAGTCTATATCCGGCAAATTAAAATCTCCACCCAGAACTATAACATGGTGGGGAAATCTACTCGACATATTTTCCAAATTATTCTTCAGGTGCTGAGCCACAACAGCTGCTGAGCCCGGGGGCCTATAGAGACATCCAATTACCATGTCTGAGCCTGCTTTAACCGTGACCTTCACCCAAATCGTTTCTCAATTCGAATCTCCGTCAATTTCCTTCGATACTATTGCACTTCTTATCGCTATAAACACGCCTCCCCCTTCACTGTCCAGCCTGTCTCTGCGGTATACATTCCAATCTGAGTTTAGGATTTCATTACTGTTTACATGTGGTTTCAGCCAACTTTTTGTCCCTAGTACTATATGGGCGTTGTGACCGTTTATTAATGAGAGCAGTTCTGGGAGCTTTCTATAGACGCTCCTGCAGTTTACTATTAGCACATTAATATATTTATTCCCTGTTGCACTTGCCACACTCTTGAGTACATTACTTTTTGGTATGCCATAGGAAAAGATATCAGTAAGGAAACTGAACGATAACTGTTCAAGTCTGTCTTGTCACCTGTCATATGAAGTGGTGTAAAAATTGTATATTTTAACCTGTCTGAGAAAATTCCCTGTGCCAGCGATGCGCGTCTTATGTCACTAAGGACATTACTTGTAAGCTGGAAAAGTTTTTCAGATATCTGTTTGAAATTCGTCCCCCTCCCCCCCCCCCCCCACCTCCCCTCCCTTGAGCATCCCTATACCTTATCTTACAGAGCTCAAATTTAACATAGATTGGTTTTACGTGGAGTGAAAGTAAGCTGTGGGACAGCCTAAGAAAAATTAAAAAAAATATTTAAGAGTGTGGCAAACAAGAGGCACCATAGAGTATGTTATTTCATTGTGCTTCAGCTGTTTGTCAAAGCTCATTAGACATAGTAGTACCATCCCAGTCTCTCGGCAAACCACGCTCAAAGTTTTCAGTGGTTGTGAGATCTGTCGAAATTACGGGATATGTGAACAAGAAGTGATTGTGTTGTGTATCCAATGGCACCTCATACCATCATGACAGGTTCTGGGTCAGTGTGACACTGGCAAGATCCTGCAGGTCTTGTGTGCTACAGAGATTGGCGCTCCTAACCCTATAGATTCGATATTCGCATGTCAGTCGTGGTGCCCCAACTGATGCGAGCAGCACTATTGCAGAACGAAAAGCTACAGTCCCAATAGATTAGGATGCAGCCACTGTGGAATTTCTCCTTTTTACACGTGGCATTAGACAATTTCTTCACAAATAAACCGACATTAAAATGCGAAACCGACTACGCACTGTCCGATCAAAACCATCCAGGCAACCACGTGTAATGCGGAATTGACTACTAGATGCCACGAGATGTGGACCTGCCAATATAAAAAGAGGCAGCGAGTATTGTGTTATCAGTAGAGAAGAGTAACCGCAGAATGGGTAGGTCAGGAGAGCTCAGTGACTTTGAACGAGGACGAATCATTGGACGTCATCTCTGTAACAAATCATTCAGAGACATTTCAAACTTTCTAAGGCGGCCCAAGTCGACTTCTGGTGGAGTGATCGTGAAATGGAAACGCGAAGGAACAACAATAGCTCAATGGAGGCCAGGCAGGAGGAGGAGGAGGAGGAGGAGGAGATTAGTTGAAAGGGTCCTGTAGTCCCGTTTCATTATCATTTTACTTGCTTTCCAGTGATGCAGAACTCTCAGACATTCGTGAGTGAATGAATGTGGGTGTGTTTCATTTTGCTATACGGTGGTTTAGTCTGCTGCAAAGAATCAGCGGTAGTCGTACAGAATGGTCAACCCTTGTCGTTTTCAGGTAGGCCAAGAGGTTTTCTCCCCTTGTGTGAAAGTTACCGGTGTTAGGTTGGTGGCGGAAGCCTATCTCTAGGTTTTCCTGGTCACGGGGTCGCATGGGAGACATTGGAGTGTGTGCAGAGGTCAGTCTGGTTCCAGCTCGCGGAGGTCTCTTCGAAGAAGAGTGAGTTGATTTAACCGCATGGCGCCTTGTCTCATAGCGAGAGGGGAGCTTATAGATTTTGGTCTTGTGATTCGTCTTACAAAGATTGTTTTACTGGGTCGCAGCAAGGAATGCAACGCTTCTACAGATTTTCAGTTTGATTCCTAATGCAGACTTTGGTCCGCAAGAAGAACTTAGCACAAAAGAATTGCATATGTTGAAGCGATCTCACGTAGGAAGTGCGCCCTCGGATCAGTGTGAAGGTTTGTGTGCCTGCGACTGTGTGTCTGTACATTGTATTAATTTCTGAACCTCGGTAATTTTTGTCTCTTCGTCAGTCTTCTTTATTTTATTGGTAGGTGTCCGTTGGAAACCATCCACGTGGGTTAATATTAGAGTTAGTGGCACTCTGCCATTATCATTTGTCTATTCAAGTTTGTCCTCTGTAAAATGTTTATTGTTCGCGACTGCGTGGTTTGATGTTCCTAAAATTTGGCCACGGTACGCAGAAATTGTCTCCGTGAACCATGTGGGCACACGAATCTGTTGTCAAACGTAAAGCGTTTCACAAGGAAATGTACTTATTTACCAGGCAACAGCAGTTCTATAGATGCATTACATCAATGTTTTAAGGAATAAATAATTTTGCCTCCAATCTTATCCAGTGTACCGATGTTGCGTCTCCATTACCTACGCCATTTAGCTTTTAGTTTTCCTTGTTAGCCCATCCATAGCGTTTCCATGCGCACAGGTCCAATAATTAGTGTTCCCTTTTTATTTTAAACAAATACTTTAGAGTAGATCTTGTTTTCAGGAATCTTGCTGCCAGCTGCTCTTATGCCAGTGTCCACACACTCTTTGCTTTGTTTTAGTATTTGATTCACATGAACAATGCCGGGCTCATATTAATAATTACATCCCATTCTTAAAGAGTGACTTTTAATGAATGTTCTTTGATGAGTTTTTCTTATGAGTAAATTAAGTAATTTTCCGGCTCAGCCCAACCTCTTATTTGTCGTGTGGCTAGAGTTGGTGGCGACCCAATGTCAGATAGCATTTTCTTATTCAAAGTGCGCTTCACGCACCTTACACATAGCGATCCTTTACTCACGCTACTTACACAGTGTTTAACGTCCCGTCGATAACGAGGTCATTAGAGACGGAGGATCATGGAAGGAACCATTCCGGCATTGCCTGAAGCGAAGCGGGCTTGAACCGTCGTCGTGGCGAATTTGAGTCCAGTGTTCTAACCACTGCACCACCTCACTCGGTCCCCAGGCACGTATCACGTTTTGAAGTTCCTGGGACCGTGGAGCATTGCGGAGGGTGGTTGTAAAAATCTCTTGGAATCAAGCGGAAATAATCACTCGTGAATTTTAAAGCGCCACCAGCAGTCAATTAGCACAATGGCTGTACTAAGGAGTTTAAAAAATGGCATACAATGGTCGAACAGCTCCTCAAGAGACACACATTTCTTTAGACACTATAAAGTGACGAGTGAGATGGTGTAAGGAGAGACGCCAGTGGACAGGGAACGACTGCAAACAACTCATTCGGAGAGATGAATCACTCTGTACCTGGTGGCAATCGCATGCTAGCTTTTGGGTTTGGCGAATGCGTCGAGAACGCTACCAGCCATCATGTGTAGTGAAAATAGTAATGTACGGAGGAGGTAGTGTTATGGTATGAGGATGTTCTTTCTGGTTAGAGCGTGGTCCTCTGATCCCGCTTAAGAAAACGCTAAATTCGGAAGAATATGAACTCATTTTACAGCATTGTGTACTAATAACAGTAAACGGTTCGGAACATGCAAGTAGGAGGCAATATTTTGTGGAAATTAAAATTTCTGAAATGGATTGCCTGCCTAGAATCCCGACCTAAAACCGATAGGGCACTTTTGGGATGAGTCAGAATGTCGACTTCGCTCCAGACCAGGACGTCCAACATCACTGCCTTATCTGGTTTTGGGTCTTGAGGAAGAATGGACTGCCAGTTCTCCACAGACATTGAGACACCTCATTGAAAATTTCGGTAGCAGAGTTCAAGCCGACGCAAAGGCGCAGGGTGGACACACTCCATATTAATGTCCGCTAATAGGTGTCGGACACGTTTGATCAGACAGAGTACATTGTATAGATGGTGTTACTCCCAGCTACTTTGTGTGATTACGCTGAAATGCTACTATTTGCATATCTGTGTATGTAGCTCACTACATACAAATCTGACGTTGCTTGCAAGCCCCCTTACTGACATTACAATTTTAATGGCCATTAAATTATATTTAATTGCAACTGCTGCACTCGTGTGAACGTATTTAACCGCTGGTCAACAGATATTTACTTTGTACATGTCATGTCTGCACAGCTACACAGTAGCCCACTAAGTCCGCAGCTCGTGGTCGTGCGGTAGCGTTCTCGCTTCCCGCGCCCGGGTTCCCATTCCCGGCGGGGTCAGGGATTTTCTGTGCCTCGTGATGACTGGGTGTTGTGTGATGTCCTTAGGTTAGTTAGGCTTAAGTAGTTCTAAGTTCTAGGGGACTGATGACCATAGATGTTAAGTCCCATAGTGCTCAGCGCCATTTCAAAGTAGCCCACTAATGTCGAGCTCAGTAGACTACCACATCAGCAGTTAGTGAGTGGAATGCAGCAGGGCTGGGATGCTTCACGTCGTTCCTCTAAGAGAACAATGACTGCACAAGCCACAAGTTAAAAGCTGTTGCCCTACTGAAGATGGTCAGTTTGAATTAGATGTAGGTGGAGAAACGACATGAGCTATATCGGTTGAGCAAAAAGATGAAAACATTGCGGAAAATCCATGCTGGAACATAAATATAGACAGTAGTCAAGCCTGGAAGTTGCACTGAAGCATTAGACGATGACCGGCAGGTGAGCAATCTCATCAATATTTTGCAACAGTCAGTCGTGGTCAGAACAGTGTTCTGAGTAGTTGCGGGTGCATTATCTCAAAGCTAAGTGAAATCGAACATGGGCAAATTGTTCGTGCTCCTATATTGGGTGCTTCCTAACCAAGGGAGCCAAATTGTTTGGTGTTTCAAGAGACATCGTATCGAAGATTTACACCGAGGTGACAAAAGTCATGGGATAGAGATATGCACATATACAGATGGCGGTAGTATAGTGTACGCAAAGTACAAAGGGAGCTGTCATTTGTACTCAGGTCATTCGCATGAAAAGATTTCCTATGTGATTATGACCGCAAAACTGGAGTTAACATACTCCCAATGCGGAATTGCAGTTGGAGCTAGATGAATGGGACATTCCATTTCGGGAATCGTTAGGGAATTCAGTATTCCGAGAGCCACAGTGTCAAGAATGTGACGAGATCACCAAATTCCAGGCATTATCTCTCACCACAGACTACACAGTGTCCAGCGGCGTTCACTTAATGGCCGAGAGCAGCGACGTTTGAGTGGAGTTGTCAGTGCTGCGTGAAGAACCCCAGAAGTCAGTGTGAGACGTACGACGAATGAATCCGTTAGGACAGTGCAGCGAAACTGACGTTAATGGGCTATGGCAGTAAACAACTGACGCGAGTGGCTTTCATAACAGCACGACATCGCATGCAGCACCTCTCCTGGGCTTGTGAGACCACATTAGTTGGACTCTAGACGATTGAAAAGAGTGGACTGGTCAGATGAGTCCTGATTTCAGTCAGTAGAAGCTGGTGGTAGGGTTCCAGTATGGCGCAAACCCCACGAAGCCATCAGCCGAAGTTGTTAACATGACACTGTGCAAGTTGGTGGTGGCTCCATAATGGTGTGGGCTCTGTTTACAAGGAATGGGATGCGTCATCTGGTTTAATTCAGCCAATCATTGACTGAAAATTGTTATGCTAGACTACTTGGAGACCATTTGCTGCCATTCATAGACCTCATGTTTCGAGAAAACGATGGAATTTTCATGGATGACAATGCGGCATGTCACCAGACCATAATGTTTAGAGATTTATTTGAAGAACATTCTGGACAGTTTGAGATAATGGTCTGACCACCCAGATCGCCCAATATGAATATCATCGAACTTTTATGGCACATAATCGAGAGGTCAGTACTTGCACATAATGTTACACAGGTAACACTTTCTCGATTATGGATGGCTATAGAATATTGAATATTTCTTCATGACTTCCAACGGCTTGTTGAGTCCATGCTACGACGGTTTGCTGTTCTATGCCGGGCAAAATGAAGTCTGACACTATATTAAGAGGTATCACTTGACTTTTATCACCTTAGTGTTCACTGCACACAGGGAAAACGGGGAAAACATCATCCACTAAGTCACAACCTGAACGGGAGTGTGTTTTGAGTGATCCTGATGGATGGTCATTGAAGAGAAAAGTAAGAGAACGACAGCTGCAAAAGTCATTGCAGAACTCATTGTGGGACCCGCGAATCCTGTCAGCACTAAAACAAGACGAAGGAAGCTCCAGAAGCAGGGAATAACAAGACGAGGTGGAATGCCAAAACCAGTCATCAGTACTGTAAATGTCCGTAATAGGAAAACGTGATACCGAAGTTGTAAAAGCAGGACTATGGTGCAGTGGAAGAAAGTAATTTGGTCGAGTGAGTTTTGCTTCACATATTTTCCAGCTTCTGGTCTAGTTTACGTGACAAGACTGGAACACGCCAGGGGTCGGTGATGCTTCGGGCAGCTATATTGAGGTATCCCATGAGCCCCCTGGTTACTCTGCAAGGTCACATTACTGCCAAAATCTGTGTGACTATTTCGGCTGATCAGGTCCATCCCATGGTACAGCGTTTGTTCCCCAATGGTGATGCTGCGCCCCATAGTCTCATCGTTCACTACTGGTTCTGTGAGCACAGGGATGCATCGAGGCGTCGGCCCTGGCCACCAGAGTCATCAGATCGCAATATTACTGAGCTGTTGTGCTCTAGTTTGAAGAGAATGGTGCGTTACCGCTGTCAACGTTTCGTATTGTTTCCTGAACTTGTCACTCCTTTGCAGGAAGCATGGTTTCCTTTAGAAACCACGCGGGACCTGTATTTATCCATTCTCAGATGACTGGAAGGTGTTTTACATGACATCGGCTTTTCTACACCGTATTAGGTATAATAATGGGTTGTGTTTGTATTTACTTATGTTTATCCACCCTCTGCATCAATTTGTTGATGGACACAAATTTCATGCTTCCATACAGCCATATCAAGTTTTTCATACTATGTCGGAGCTATCGTACGTGTTTTTTTTATTTGTACTTAAATTTTTTAAGGAATTAGTATAGAAATATTTTAAGCAATGTTTATTCTTCAAACATACTGAAAACTTCAAACCCTGAAGAGAATCTATTGTCTTACATCCCTGGACGAGACAACGAGGTGAAATGCTAAGAGGTAATTGTGATATCCAGGAATTTACTGACTTTGCCGATTTACATGCATAAATTCATAAAGTCTTCAAGTACTTAGCAGTAAACAGCAACTTTAAAAGAAGGGAGGAGGGAAGAAAGATTTGAGTTTAACGTCTCATCGACAACGAGAGCGTACCACAAACTCGGATTACGAAATGATGAGGAAGGAAATCTCCCGTGTCGTTTTCAAAGGAAGCAGTGGTGCATGTGCCTGGTGCGATTTAGGGAAATTACTGGAACTTACATCTAGATAGCCGAATGGAGATTTGAACCGATGTCCTCTTGAATGTGAAGCTAGTGTGCCAATCACTGCGAAGGCTCAATCGGTAACAATAAATTGTGTAAGCTAGAGCACAAGGTGTCTAGGGCATCTTGTGGTTGAATAGAAGGGAGAACCTAATATGAAAGATCTACGCTGATGGGGATGATGGCAAATTTGTCTATATTCCAATTTCATACAGAATAAACGTTCCCATATAGCAACACTTTGATCCATCACACTACGACCTGCTGGCAATGGGGATGCGCTGTCACGTGTGCTTTTTGACCAGTACGACCTTTTCACCATACTTTAAGCAACGAATGACAGTATTCCTGGGCCAGAGAAAGTATCTGTCCCGTACGAATGCGATAAGGAAAGTACTCCTGCGGGTCAATGGCTTTCGACCAGGAGATAGTTGTGTAATATGTTGCTACTACTCAACACTGAAATGGAAAGTGATCGTTTCTTTGAAGCCCGTCTATCTCATTTTACGACTCCAGACATCCGACGGCAATTCCCATCAAGTAAACATAGTTTACCACAGCAGTAGGACTTGGCAGTTACGGTTTTCCTTTAACTTACTTGCGATGTACCCGTAGCGTTGTGATTCGTGAGAATTATAGAGACCGTACAACCCTGACAATGGATTATCCAATGTGTCTGCCCCCGATGCGATCAGATATTCTGATTTGTCCTGTTTTGTGCAACTTTAACTGATTGACATTTAGATGTTTAGTGTGAGGTCTGATGATATACTGATGGGAAAAAATCGCAACACCAAAATGTTATTGATTTTTTTTTGGGGGGGGGGGGAGGGTAATGGAATACATTTGTCGAGGTAACAAACATAAGTGATAAACACTGAAGAGTCAAGCCACCGAAAATGTGGAATGCTGGTACATTAATAACCGGTGTAGCCACCAGAATGTTGAACGCAAGCACGCAAACGTGCATGCATTGTGTTGTACAGGTGCCGAATGTCAGTTTGTGGTATGGAGTTCCGTGCTTGTTGCACTTGGTTGGTCAATACACGGACGGTTAATGCTGGTTGTGGATGATACTGGAGTTGTCGTCCGATGATGTCCCATCCGTTGGAGACAGACCTGGTGGTCTTGTAGGCCAAAACAACGTGTCGACCCTCTGCAGAGCATCTTGGGTTACAACAGCGGTATATGGGCTAGCATTATTTTCCAGAAATACACCCCCCAGAATGCTGTTCATGAATAGCACCACAGCAAGTCGAATCACCAGACTGATGTACAAATTTGCGGTCAGAGTGAGTGGGCTAACCACGAGAGTGCTCCTGTTGTCATATGAAATCACACGCCAGACCGTAACTTCTGGTGTACATCCAGTGTGTCTAGCACACAGACAGGTTGGTTGCAGGTCCTCAACTGGGCATCTACGGGGCATCTGGCTCGGAGCTGTCTTTGAAGTAACAGTTCATTGTGTCACTGTGATGACAACTGCTGCTCACATTACTGCTGCAGATGCAGTGGAATGAGCCACAGCCATATGACGAACACGATGGTCTTCCCTTTCTGTAGTGCCATGTTGTCGTCCAGTCTTCTGGTGATCGTACATTTCCGTAACCACCGCTGCCGGCAGTCATGTACAGTGGCTATGTTCTTGCCAAGTCTCTCTGCATCTTCATAGAAGGAAATCCAGCTTCTCGTAGCCATATTACACGATTTCGTTCAAACTCAGCGAGATGTTGATAATAGAGTCTTTGTTGTCTTAAGAGAATTCTTGACTACGATCAACTCATCACGTCCAATCTCAGTGATAACTAACGCTCACGACCGTTGCAGCTTGTTATTACAGCAAATCTGATTTGCATACTCATAGTGGTGCTACTGGTGCCACATTTACGAGACTGGGGTGAAATCTGAACAGACATCACCTTTCAGACGTAGAAACACGCCTACCACTTTCGTTTATGCCACACAATTACTTTGCCCAACGCCATTGTGAACGTATCAAAGGATGGAAAGGTTGTCACAGACCATCTTACTCACATTTCACCGCTTCTTTCAACTCCTCGACGCCCAGCTTTGAAATCATACGGTTTTCTTATGAGTGGCCGAGGAAAACATACCAAACAAACGTCACTCAGAATCGACACGAAAGGGGCCCTGGGGGAGGCATGAAGGGTGTCAATGAAACTACCCCTTTTCTTGGGGCATTGATTTACACACATTTTATGGTCGATAACGATAGTTCGAAACAACGGGATGACGTTCTTGACACATTCGTGAATAAAACGGCAAAGGCTGTCTTTAACTCCCCTCCCCTTTTATTTCGGCAAAAGCCTCGGTGGTACCCGCCCACGTTTACTGAGAATTTTAGAAATGAACCTATAGAAAGACAACCTGTGACGTATTCCTTGGCGCCTGCAGGCGAGGAACTGGGTTCGGAAAGGTGTCAAGGGGTTGTCTGCCTGCATGTACCTAGGACTACTACTTAGTGAGATACATTGGTGTTTTATTTATGCATGTCGCCCCCCCCCCCCCCCTCTCGGTCACGCCACAAGAGGACGCGATACAGGAGCGCTGAAAAAGCATAAGCACCCTTTGCTGCCTTTGATTACGTTCAAATTTCGTCTGATGGCTTTGAATGGTCTCTAGTGGTTCCAGTCTGCACACAAGAGGAAACATCACGGTCGCACTGCACTCCAAAGGGATTCGGTCACATTCAATAGGGATGTAGCTCCACGATGTCCTTAGAGAAGCGTAGAAAGCTCCAGGAGGTGTCATCAGTGTCAAAGGCTGTCAAGAATGCAATCCTGCTCCTGTGAAGTATCGTTTTCGACTGCGAAATGTGTGGGAATCAACTCCCCAAGGAAAGGGTTTGTTTCATTGACGTCATTTATGCCATCCCCTGAGGCCTTATAGAGTCGATTCTTAGAGTCGGTGTGTCTGACAAGTTTTCCTCGGCCATTGATAAGAAAACAGCGTGGTTTCAACGCTGGGCGTCTCTGTTCTGACCTGAGTCGCAGTGGCGTAATAGGAAGCGGTGATAAGTAGGTAAGAGGGGCTGGGAGACCTTCTCATCGTGTGACACGTCGACGGTGGTGTTGGGGAGAATTTTGGTGAAATTTGGTGCAAATGAGAAGTCATTAACCAGCGTTACAGGTCACATGAAGTTTTGAGCTGTTGCCTTTTTTCGCACGGATCGACACCTTGTTGTCTGAAGTGTCGTCTAGTCCGTGGGTGTCTCGCTGGGCGCCACGCTTTTGCAGCATTACAAAGGACGGCTGGGTGCGTCTTTGAGCTAAATTTCAAACTTCTGCGTTGCAATAAGAGACAGTTCGAAAAAGTGATCCTTTAATTTCCTTGTGCAATGTAGAAGCGCAGTTCATCGCTGAATGCCACAAATCACTGTTCAGGGTCCATGTTGACTCTGCATCATCCAAATCTCTGTCGTCTGTGATATGATATGAGAATGAACGACGCGTGGCGACTCAAGATCTCAAGGTAGCTTCAGGTAATCTGTTCTCAGTTGTTCATATTGACACTCTGCCAGGGATCTCTACCAGGATTTTAGCTGTCGTCATCCATATATTCGTCAGAGCCAATCGAACAATCCTACGACCTTCTCGTGCTGTAGTCGTTCTGGAAGGGCCCTACTGTTGTCCACAGTCCACCTGGTCGCCATTTATTCTGCAGCCAATGTACCAGAACCAGCAGACTGTAATCTGTCGATATGATGCCCCTGTGTCCAACATGCCAATCATTCGATCTTCCCAAAGTCTGAAAGGTAGTGGTAAGCTGAAAGTGTGCGCCCTCTGGGCATTCTGTGAGTAGTAGTGGGAGTATGTATGTGCCAGTGCACTCTACATTGTTGCCAAATTTATTCAATATGGCGGTGATGACGTCATCCAAGATGGCAGCATGTAGACTTGGCAACATCGCATGACGTCATCCAAGATGGCGGGTTTGGCGAGAGGATAGGCCAATTGTGCTAAGTCAACTAACCTTACCTCAACAAAAATGGTGGGAACTTTGAATTTTGGCGGGAAAATAGGCCAATTGTGCTACGTCCACTAACCTAAGCCTCCAGAAGAAAAAATGGCGGGAAGTTTGAATTCCAACAGGATAATGCGTGCAAAGACCGTACTTGTCTTTATTATTATTCATTATCATTAACATTCATTATCATTCATTGTCATTTAATATCATTCATTATCATTTGTTATAATTTATTATTATTTATTATTATTAACCTCCCTCCACTAGAAAATTCCCTCCAAAATCAAATTCCAAAACGATAATTGCTGCAAAACCTTAGTTTTGGATTTTATTAGTCATTATCATTTATAAACATTCATTATCAACCATTGTCATTTATCATCTTTCATTATCATTCATTATCATTTATTATTATTACTATTTATTATTATAGGCCTACCTCCACTAGAAAATTGCACCAAATTCAAATTCCAATACGATAATGTCTCGAAAACTGTACTTCTATTTATTATTATCATTTATAATTTTTCAAGATGTCCGATTTTCTCGGCAAGAAAGCCATTTTCCCTACACCCATAACAAAAATCTATCACAAAATCAAATCCCAGCACCATAATTGATCACACGTACGAACTTTCTCTGTCACTTATCTTTTTTCACTGGTAGCCTATCATAATCATGTCAAATAATAAACTACTTTTATAGTAATATAGGTCAAGTCCTTTCATTTTGCAGGGGGGAAGGAACTGAACACTTTATTTCAAGCAGTGCAGTCATCACTTCTTCTCCAACACAGTCAGCACACACATCTTCATTATCGCAGTGCAGTCACCACGACGTCCGTGCTCCAACTGAATTACACTCCTGGAAATGGAAAAAAGAACACATTGACACCGGTGTGTCAGACCCACCATACTTGCTCCGGACACTGCGAGAGGGCTGTACAAGTAATGATCACACGCACGGCACAGCGGACACACCAGGAAACGCGGTGTTGGCCGTCGAATGGCGCTAGCTGCGTAGCATTTGTGCACCGCCGCCGTCAGTGTCAGCCAGTTTGCCGTGGCATACGGAGCTCCATCACAGTCTTTAACACTGGTAGCATGCCGTGACAGCGTGGACGAGAACCGTATGTGCAGTTGACGGACTTTGAGCGAGGGCGTATAGTGGGCATGCGGGAGGCCGGGTGGACGTACCGCCGAATTGCTCAACACGTGGGGCGTGAGGTCTCCACAGTACATCGATGTTGTCGCCAGTGGTCGGCGGAAGGTGCACGTGCCCGTCGACCTGGGACCGGACCGCAGCGACGCACGGATGCACGCCAAGACCGTAGGATCCTACGCAGTGCCGTAGGGGACCGCACCGCCACTTCCCAGCAAATTAGGGACACTGTTGCTCCTGGGGTATCGGCGAGGACCATTCGCAACCGTCTCCATGAAGCTGGGCTACGGTCCCGCACACCGTTAGGCCGTCTTCCGCTCACGCCCCAACATCGTGCAGCCCGCCTCCAGTGGTGTCGCGACAGGCGTGAATGGAGGGACGAATGGAGACGTGTCGTCTTCAGCGATGAGAGTCGCTTCTGCCTTGGTACCAATGATGGTCGTATGCGTGTTTGGCGCCATGCAGGTGAGCGCCACAATCAGGACTGCATACGTCCGTGGCACACAGGGCCAACACCCGGCATCATGGTGTGGGGAGCGATCTCCTACACTGGAGGTATACCTCTGGTGATCGTCGAGGAGACACTGAATAGTGCACGGTACATCCAAACCGTCATCGAACCCATCGTTCTACCATTCCTAGACCAGCAAGGGAACTTGCTGTTCCATCAGGACATTGCACGTCCGCATGTATCCCCTGCCCCCCAACGTGCTCTAGAAGGTGTAAGTCAACTACCCTGGCCAGCAAGATCTCCGGATCTGTCCCCCATTGAGCATATTTGGGACTGGATGAAGCGTCGTCTCACGCGGTCTGCACGTCCAGCACGAACGATGGTCCAACTGAGGCGCCAGGTGGAAATGGCATGGCAAGCCGTTCCACAGGACTACATGCAGCATCTCTACGATCGTCTCCATGGGAGAATAGCAGCCTGCATTGCTGCGAAAGGTGGATATACACTGTACTAGTGCCGACATTGTGCATGCTCTGTTGCCTGTGTCTATGTGCCTGTGGTTCTGTCAGTGTGATCATGTGATGTATCTGACCCCAGGAATGTGTCAATAAAGTTTCCCCTTCGTGGGACAATGAATTCACGGTGTTCTTATTTCAATTTCCAGGAGTGTAGTTCAAATCCTCGCCACCCCCTGGCCAGCGCGCGGAGACACTGCCGACGCCTCTTACGTGAGGCGGCCGGCCACTGACGCTGGGAGCGAGGCCAGCGATCACTTCCACGTCGTAAACATGTTTCCGCTGGATACGCTTGAACTTGCCAAGTTTGACATCACAGCGGTCCATTGTCCGCTCAGCACGTGTATTCGTCGCCTCCGTACGTTTCCCGCCAAAATTGTTTGCCTCGGAGCTGAATCACACAATGGTCCGCTGTTCCCTGACACACTTTTGGCGCCAAAGTTGTTTTCTTGGGCATGTTCAAACCTGTCGATGCCGACCGCTCACCGTCCACCACGTGTCCCTGTGTGAGCGAGAACGCAGTGCTGCACTTTTGGCGGCAAAGTTTGCTCGACAGTGGAATCCGCCATGACTATATAAAAGCACGTTTGGACCGCACTAGAACGCTTGCTAATTGACTCACTCTCGCGCACGCATAATAACTGTACAATCGATGCGCCGCCGTCCTGATTACATCACACACCCTCCATACACGCGACGGACATAGTCTTCTCTAAATACCTGGAAAATGACACTTTATTTCAGACAATACGATCATGCAGGTGTGTCCCAACTGACTTCTCCATGCTCACACAGCAAAACTCCAGAGCGCAGCTGACGTACGCGCGGCCGGCTGAACCCGCTCCCTCGGCAGCTCCCTGGCCGGCTGACGTCAAGTGATCAGCGGTACCCGCACAGCCCCACGGCCAGCGCGCCATGTAGGCGGCGAGCGGCGCCTCAGGTTCCAGCCACAAACGGTTAGCCGCGCTCGCCTCAGAATCCGACTACGTAAACATCTTTCCGCGCCCGTGAGCACTTAACGCTGCAGAGGATGGAACCTGTCGGCCACGTGCTGGACAAAGGACACGTTCCACCCCAAATTTATTTTTCTGAACAGGTTCGAACCTGCTGATACCTACCTCACAAAACCGCCCGAGATGTTTGGAAAGTTCTATCACGTGACACGCTAAAAGCTATATCGGTCCTAAAGTTCGAAAATTCTCAGCACTAACGGGCAGGAACCGACACGCTTACTGTGTCCAAACCACCCTCACGCCACATACCGCCCCACCAGCACGTATGATGGAACACAAAGGACGCCCTCATCCCCATAAACTTTGCAATGCAAGACCGGTAGACAGGAACCGAACGCTCTAACTGGAATATTTTTTCTACCGAGTTGGAAACTTCCTTGACTTCACAACGGGCGGTCGACTACGTGGCTCTGTCGGACAAAGGACGCTCTCACTAAGTTAACTGATCACCTGATTCTTATTATTCAGGCCACATGCTTCGATTATCTAATCCAGGATCTTGGCAGAAACACACATCCGTACACATGAGCCATCGCGTGCACCTAGCTTAGTACCTCCGCAAGTGAATGTAACAATGACTATTTAATTAATCTGATCAATTAATTAACCTCTCTCATGCGGAAAACTGCCACGTCCACCTAGACGTGGAATCCGTTTTCGCCACTGCCATACCCACCTGGACTTGAAATGAAATAGTTAATGTCCCTACCGACCACCACGTCCTTTTACCGACCCATGTTCGTTGGCTAACATGTACTAATGCTTGCTTCCGTTTACTAACGTGCACTAACCTACATTAACTTATATCACATTCTGTCTATACAAATAAGCCAAGCTTCAGTTCTGATGGTCAGTTCGTGTTTTGCTACCAAACACAAGAAAATTGTGGCAAACAAAGCCACTAACCTAAGTCACCTGTGATGACTCAAAATCGTCTGCTTTGCCTCTCTCACACACCACCAACGCGAGACCGCCCACATCACAGTCTGGACCTTTATACACCGGTCGGACATACTCCTGTATAAATATTCTAGCTAAACTATGACCCTAATACTGTTGTTCAATCCACACGGTCTAGCACATGGCCAGAGCACACCCCCAGTACCTAAGCCGAGAACATTGCTCGCCCCATCTTTAGTTAACCGCAGAGAGACGGAGATATGCTGCAATCACATCCCTCGCGCTCTCGTAGCTACTCGCCTCAGCAGTTCGATCTAACAAACCCTCCAAGTAGAAAAAATAACAACCAACTCGAACTCTCTCATATTATATATCGTCCCACAAATACTTAACGTACATTTTATTTACGCATCGAGTATACCTATCACTATCATACAAAAAACACTCGTCCTGATATACATGGTGTCATGTTGCACAGTCGGCAGACACGCAAACAGCTCCTAATTTCAGTGCACAATATCAAACTACTCCTAAATAATGCAGTACACATAACTGTAAACACCATCAGTACTCGTAATATGTCCAAATAACGCACAGCAAAGTAACTCAACAGATGCGCGCAGTCAACCTGTCCCACAATAAGTCACACGTCCGACAGCTCTCAGTTCGCTCAAAGGCCTCTGTTCGACCCTTCAAAAATGACTTGATGACAGCCACATTCACACCTAACACCTGAGAAATTCATATCACCTACACGCCGAACATGACTCTCCAAGCCATGCCACGCGAGTCGCCTGTCATCGTCCTAACTCAGTGCGGTCCAACACTCATGTTAAGGCCGCATTCCATTGATTGCCGGCCTATATGCGACACATCTCCACCTTCACGTCTGTTGTTAGAATAGCCGAGAGCGAGTTTACACACACATCGTCCGCACACATCCTACTGCTACCCCCCCCCCCCCACCCCCACCCCTCACAATCTAAAATGATCATCATACTATGTAAAAAAAAAAAAAATTAAGGGTCCAGTCAACCTCTCCGAAATTGTATAGTGCCCACCAAAAATAGTTAACGCTCGCTTTCGTGTTTTCTCAACTTATTTGTAAATTCAAATTCTTACCCTAACAGAACTTGTTCGCCAAAATAATACTGAATGCGCTCCCCACTTCCTACCTTTCCAGCTCTCAACACACCCAAATTTTCTCAAACCTCCTATATCCCAGCACAACCGATTAATCATTCTTATTCCTGCTTATCGAATTTACTGGCCTAATTTCCTATGGACCCGTTGTCGAAGTACCATCCTGCTTTTCTTTCTGAGGCTTCCTATGCTTACTTTTACAGAGATCGCTAAATTACCTCCACAGCCCCTTCAATCTACACACACACACACACACACACATACACGGTCATCCTCTCTACTCATCCCATAACATAAGCAGTAGTAACTATACATTCCATTATACGCAAAACCTACACAATGTAAGCCACATTAACATTACAATACCCACTACATGCCCCAATTCTCTCAATTCCTAAGGAAGCATTGTAAACCTGCTCTTTCTTTCTACAGACGCCACACTCAGTGGTAATCAGACCTTCTGCATCAACGGACGAACGTCCCTCTCAGAACAGTTCCACGAATTCGGCAATGGTTTCCCCTCAACACAAATGCGTTAGTCTCTCTTCTTCTTCCTTGCCTGCTCGCTTTTTTTTTCTACAAACGTATCCAGACTCATAGACTACAAGAACACACCAATTTTTTTCTAGGTACAGCATCCTTTAAACCACTGAATAACTAGAAACAAACAGGCCAAAAAATTACATACGCACTCTCGAATACCGAAGTCGTTGATCTCATTATACTTATACAATTAAATCTTACGATCGCGGTCTCTTTTGATTGGCATTCCAAAATGAGTTAAGTATCGGAAATACACTCTCTTGACCGCTGTTACTCTGGAATTATCTCTACCATCCTTAAGACTTCCTCTCTACTCGTTACATAACATAATCAATATTAACTTTGCAGTGCAGTATATACAAGCGCTACACAGTGTATACCACATTAACTTCACAATACAGTATATACACATTTGACACAAAACAGTGCACTTATCCAGTATATCTCTACAGTATGCGATGAAAATATCCTATTCCTACAGCGTCTATATACAGCAATGCTCCCCAATCCTAGGAAAGCACCGTCAACCTGTTCTCTCTACAGACCCGACACTCAGAGCTTACATCAGCGGACCTAAGTCACCCTCAGAACTCTTTTTACAAATTCGGTATCGTCCCCCCTCCCCCCGGCCCCTCAGCACAAACGCCTTACTGTCTCTCCTTCCTTATCTGTTCGCTTTTCTACGAACATCCTCAAACTCATAGACTGCAAGAACACATGTACTTTCTCCGTAATATTACACCATTTTAGCTGCACTTATCAATATCATGCACTAGGCTACACCCTACCGATCACTAGTTCGTCATAATTCCCAAGATATAGACTTCAAATTAATTCTCTACAAACGCCGAACCTTACCTTGTGCAGCATGTTGTAAACTACTGACTAACTAGAAACGAACATACGGAAAATGATAATTCCACTCTCGAATACCGGTCTCAGTCATGTAACATTTTCGTAATCTTGGCTATAATTTACACTTCAACTAAGGTCTGTCCCAGGTCTAGAGAACAGACAAGCATGTATCCAACACACCACAATCGATCTTCACTCAGCTAAATAAAGGAAGCAAATGTGCAGAACTAGTCAACGGAACAATCTACATCCCATCTAATAACACTCCAACCCAAATCAAGTATCTTCTCAAATTCTGACTTGATCACCAAAGCCGCCCAACACATACTATTACTTCGCTATTCGGTCGTCTAGAGGACATCAAAGTTCGCTCTTACACATCAATACACTCCAACAGGTCTCTGCATTCAGACAGCTGCTCCAGTTATTTACTGTCATTTATGATCATTTATTATTATTTATTATGATTTATTATTTATTATTATTTATATCATGTTACCTAACAAAAATGGCTCCAAGTTCAACTATGTTTAGCTCCTTTGACAACCACCAGAGCGCCCTGTCAACACGTCAGTTCATTACGCACCCAGTGCGAAACGTGTCACAACATTTCGGGCGGTTGTGTGAGGTAGGTATCAGCAGGTTCGAACCTGTTCAGAAAAATAAATTTGGGGTGGAACGTGTCCTTTGTCCAGCACGTGGTCGACAGGTTCGATCCTGCCGAGCGTTAAGTGCTCGCGGGCGCGGAAAGATGTTTACGTAGTCGGATTCTGAGGCGAGCGAGGCTGACCGTTTGTGGTTGGACCCTGAGGCGCCGCTCGCCGCCTACCTGGCGCGCTGGCCGTGGCGCTGTGCGGGCACCGCTGGTCGCCTGACGTCAGCCGGCCAGGGAGCTGCCGATGGAGCGGGCACAGCCGGCCGCGCGTACGTCAGCTGCGCTCTGGAGTTTCGCTGTGTGAGCATGGAGAAGTCAGTTGGGACACACCTGCATGACCATAATGTCTGAAATAAAGTTTCATTTTCCAGGTATTTACAGAAGACTATGTCCGTTGCATGTATGGAGGGTGTGTGACGTAAGCGGGGCGGCGGCGCATCGTTTGTATAGTTATTACGCGCGCGCGAGAGCGAGTCAAGTAGCGAGCATTCTAGTGCGGTCCAAACGTGATGTTATATAGTCATGGCGGATTCCACTGACGAGCAAACTTTGCCGCCAAAAGTGTAGCACTGCATTCTCGCTTGCACAAGGACACGTGGTGGACGGTGAGCGGTCGCCATCGACAGGTTTGAACGTGCCCAGGAAAACAACTTTGGCGCCAAAAGTGTGTCAGGGAACAGCCGACCGTTGTGTGATTCAGCTCCGAGGCAAACAATTTGGGCGGGAAACGTGCGGAGGCGACGAATACACGTGCTGAGCGGGCAAGGGACCGCTGTGACGTCAAATTCGACAAGTTGCAGCGTGTCCAGTGAAAACACGTGGGAGCGATCGCTGGGCTCGCCCTCAGCGCGAGTGGCCGGCCGCCTCACGTGACAGGCGTCGGCAGTGTCTCCGCGCGTTGGCCAGGGGTTGGCGGGGATTTGAACTAATTCAGTTGGAGCAAGAACGTTATAGTGACTGCACTGCGATATCAAAGATGTGTGTGCTGACTGTGTTGGAGAACAAGTGATGACCGCACTGCTTGAAATAGTCTTCAGTCCCTTCCCCCCTGCAAAATCAAAGGACATGACTTACGTTACTATAAGAGCAGTTTATTATTTGACACGATTATGATAGACTACCAGTGAAAAAAGATAAGTGACGGAGAAAGTTCGTACATGTGATGAATTATGGTGTTGGGATTTGAACCTGTGACAGATTTTTGTTATGGATGTAGGGGAAATGGCTTCCTTGCCGAGAAAATCGGACATCTTGAATAAATAATAAATGATAATAATAAATAGAAGTACAGTTTTCGAGACATTATCATGTTGGAATTTGAATTTGGTGCAATTTTCTAGTGGAGGTAGGCCTATAATAATAAATAATAATAATAATAAATGATAATAAATGATAATGAATGATAATGAAAGATGATAAATAACAATGATTGATAATGAATTTTAATAAATGATAATGAATAATAATAAACAAAATTAAGGTTTTGCAGCGATTATCGTGTTGGAATTAGATTTTGGAGGGAACTTTCTAGTGGAGGAAAGTCAATAACAATAAATAATAATAAATGATAATGAATGATAGTAAATGACAATGAATGATAATGAATGTTAATAAATGATAATGAATAATAGTAAAGACACGTACAGTCTTTTCATTATCCTGTTGGAATTCAAACTTCCCGTCATTTTTTCTTCTGGAAGCATAGGTTAGTGAACGTAGCATAATTGGCCTATTCTCCGCCAAAATCCGCCGTCTTGGATGACGCCATGCGGTGTTGCCAAGTCTACATGCCGCCATCTTGGATGACGTCATCACTGCCATCTTGAATAAATTTGGGAACAATGCAGAGTGCACTGGCACATACTTAGTCCCACTACTTCTGTGTTGTAATCCTCACATTAAATGTTCCAGTAACGTTAGACATACTCAGAGTAGTGTGGCACTGCTGGTATGAGCACAAAAAACACTGATCTCAGCAGCGCTTTCCTATATGTGATGCCATATTATAGTTGAGACAGTTGAGCATGTTATATTGCACTGGCAGCATCATCAGCACTTCCTTGTCTTCAAGGCCCTATGGGGGGCATGTACCAATTCCAAGGAGTGGAGAGGAGGGGAGGGTGAGCAATGTTAGATATTTGTACCACGATTTATTACTGCCATTAATAGACTGCTGCACGGTTAATAAAGGCAACAGAATCATAAATTAATTATTTTCCACTCAAAGAAGTTGAAAAATTCGAAAATGTCTGCAAAATACGTCGGCAGCGACAAAAGTGCTATTTTTACATTGTTGGGGTTAACACATGAAAAAACACTATAAGACTGAAATCAGTTAATGTAATGTCACAATATTGCAAAAATACATCTTCAATGTAAAACAAAATATGAGTTAATATCCACATAAACACATATTCGTAAATTAGTGTACAAAATTGCAAAGTATATATCCCATTGCTAAATTTCAACACCTAATAACTGTTGACATTTTAGAATGTAGGCCTAATAGTTCGAGACTGTGAAACTGATCTGACCACAGTTACAACTGCAAAAAAAGAAATTGTGTTAGCTAAAATACTGAGCTAAACAGGCAAATAGCCTGAATGTAACTTATTAACTCTTGATATAAGTCACAACACACCCTCAAATTAAATATTTCTCCATTTCGATGTCACAAAACTAATCTCACCAGGCTTACAACTGCAGAAAATACTTTTTAGCCAAATATACTAAACAGGCAAATAAACGGACTTAATGTAATTAATTAGGTCTAATCTTGATTTAAGTTACAAAACACTCACAAAGTAAGTATTTCCGCATTTAAATCGTTCTCAAGCAGCATTTTAAGAGAGACATGTTATTCACTGGAAAAAATATAATCGATGGTAATGATCGAAAATTACTGCTGTTATTACAGATTACATGGGCCTACTGGACTCTATCTAAATAGCAGCAGTTTACAATCATAATTGTCGTCAGCGTCGTGACGATGCAACGGAAACACAGTGTCAATCGCCGTAGTTGCCTCATGCGTAAATCCTGTAATCTCTTGTCTGGCAGTGTTGTAGGCGAACTTCATGAAAAGTAACACATACCAGATTCTCTGCTCGACGTTGACATACATGGATAGCATATCGACTAAGGTCTTATTAAGGCATTAAGTAAGCCTGTCAGAGGATCGTAGGCAGTCATCATGTGCTATGTAATGCTGCACCGACGGTTTCTCTCTCCCACCAGGTTCAACTGAAAAAGTTTTCCCCAATCCGTAATTATCGATCTTGCGGCACCATATTTTAATACAGTGTCTCCTACGATGAATTAGGCTACCTCGATGTTACACCTGTTTTCACAGCTTTTGTAATGGGATAGCTTGTTAGATAATCAGTGCAAACAAGAATTCATTTATCAAACTTCGTAAATCGTCCGAGGCAGTCAATTCCAACACACTGGAAAGGTATTTCCACTTGTTAAATTGTCATGAGTCTTCCAGGTGGTTTCTGAGAAACTGCCTTTCTTCTCTGGCACTTATAGTGACAGACACTCCTGAATAACCCTGGCCAGAAAAATATCTTGCAGATTGTGTTGTATATCTTGATAAATCATAAATGGCCAGCCTCAGGTGTGTCATGGAATTTCTGTAGAACATCTAAGAGCATAATTGTAGGAATAAATGGTTGCCAACTCCTTCGAATGGGGTCAAAGTTTGTCTTGCAAAGGAATACACTAATTACCTTCTCCTTTCACATCCTCCAACTAATTTAAAGCACATATAATTTGTAATAACTTGACATCCTTCTCCTGTCACGGAGTGCAGTGCGGCAGTCACTATCTACATAATTCTCCTGATGATCTTGCACTGAGCTTCTTGAGAGACAGTCAGTGTCTTGATGTTTTGTTTCACTTTTGTACGCTATGGTAATGTCATATTCTTGAAGATATAGTACCCACCTGGCAAGTTATTCTGACGTATCCCTCAGGCCTGTCAACTAACAAAGCGAATTACGATATGTAACAATTGTGAATGGCCTTCCAAAGACATACTATCGAGATTTACAAATGGCCCAGATAGTAGCAAGACATTGTCATTCCGTCATTGAGTAATATCTCCCGGTTATTGTTAAGTGTCCTGGAAGTGTAAGCCATTATCTTCTCTTTTCCATCTGAAATTTGTAGCAGAGTGGCACCAATCTCACGCCTACTGCCATCTATATGAAGCTCTGTATGTGCTCTCTCATGATACAGACCAAGTACGGGGTCAGTTGTCAGAGCTTTCTGCATGCTATTTAAAGAATTTTATTGAGGTGTACTCCAGATAAATTTAGCATCAGTTTTTAACAACTCTTGGATTGGTCTGGCTTTGATACAGAAGTCTTTAATAAAGCATTGGTAATAACAACACAGCCCAAGGAAGCTTCTCACATCACTATTATTTCTAGGAATAGGAAAATCCGTTATAGATCTAACATTCTCTGGGTCTGGCTGCACACCTCAGTTTGACACAAGTTGTCCAAGTATGTTGATTTATGTTGCTCCAAAGAGACACATTTCTTAATTAAGTTTTAGGCTGCCTTGTCTGAGATACTTAAGATCAGCTTCCAGTATTTTCATGTGCTCATAAAATGTTTCAGAGAATACTATTACGTCATCTAAGTAGCAAGGACACATTGTCCATTTGAGGTGACGTAAAATATTATCCACTATCCGCTCAAAATTTGCTGCTGCATTGCACAAACTAAACAGCATTACTTTAAATTCATATAGACCCTCAGCAGTGATAAATGCAGTTCTGTCATGATTGGTCTTGCCTGCTTCGAATTGCCAGTATTCCGAGCATAGGTCCAAAGTTGAGAATAACTTAGCTCCCTTCAGACAGTCCAGCATATTGTCAATTCATGGAAGAGGAGAAACATCATTTTTAGTTATCTTATTAAGTTTCATGTAATCGACACAAAACTACCAACTACCATCCTTCTTTCTGATGAGAACCATCGGTGACTACCATACGGCTCTGTGATAGCTGAATTAAATCGTCCTTCATAATTTTCTCTACCTCTTCACGAATTATTTGATGTTCCATTGCTGACACATGATATGCTCTCTAGCTGATAGGCTGGTGATCACCAGTGTTAATTTGGAGCTTCACCTTCAGCTTGTCTAACTTGCTTTTCACATTCAAAGAACTATTGAAGAATGGTAAGTAGCTTCTTCTGTTGTTGCTTTGTTAGGTATGGCGATAGCCGATCATGAAGATCTTGTCTTGTAGTGCTAATCTCGCCTACAGACTCATCACGGGAGATTTCTATCATACTCAGCTGTTCTTCAATTAACAGCTCAGCATTTGCCACACACATGCTTCTCAGAAGGACCTGTGGGTCTTTGCAGCAGTTAACTATCCACAATTCCCCAAATCCATTTATAAACGAAACAACAGAGACTAGAATGACTAAGTCTAGTGGTATGCTTCTATTACTTCCCATTATAACATTGATCAGTTGATGTGTGGCATGACACATGACAGTTACCTTTGCAGCACTGGCCACAGGAACGATCACTTCATCCAGCACACATAGTCTCCACAGACTTGGATGCCTATATTATTCTCCACAATCCCTCATCATAACATAATCTTCGAGTGACCACAAATATTACACTCCTGGAAATGGAAAAAAGAACACATTGACACCGGTGTGTCAGACCCACCATACTTGCTCCGGACACTGCGAGAGGGCTGTACAAGCAATGATCACACGCACGGCACAGCGGACACACCAGGAAACGCGGTGTTGGCTGTCGAATGGCGCTAGCTGCGCAGCATTTGTGCACCGCCGCCGTCAGTGTCAGCCAGTTTGCCGTGGCATACGGAGCTCCATCACAGTCTTTAACACTGGTAGCATGCCGCGACAGCGTGGACGTGAACCGTATGTGCAGTTGACGGACATTGAGCGAGGGCGTATAGTGGGCATGCAGGAGGCCGGGTGGACGTACCTCCGAATTGCTCAACACGTGGGGCGTGAGGTCTCCACAGTACATCGATGTTGTCGTCAATGGTCGGCGGAAGGTGCACGTGCCCGTCGACCTGGGACCGGACCGCAGCGACGCACGGATGCACGCCAAGACAGTAGGATCCTACGCAGTGCCATAGGGGACCGCACCGCCACTTCCCAGCAAATTAGGGACACTGTTGCTCCTGGGGTATCGCCGAGGACCATTCGCAACCGTCTCCATGAAGCTGGGCTACGGTCCCGCACACCGTTAGGCCGTCTTCCGCTCACGCCCCAACATCGTGCAGCCTGCCTCCAGTGGTGTCGCGACAGGCGTGAATGGAGGGACGAATGGAGACGTGTCGTCTTCAGCGATGAGAGTCGCTTCTGCCTTGGTGCCAATGATGGTCGTATGCGTGTTTGGCGCCGTGCAGGTGAGCGCCACAATCAGGACTACATCCGACCGAGGCACACAGGGCCAACACCCGGCATCATGGTGTGGGGAGCGATCTCCTACACTGGCCGTACACCTCCGATGATCGTCGAGGGGACACTGAATAGTGCACGGTACATCCAAACCGTCATCGAACCCATCGTTCTACCATTCCTAGACCGGCAAGGGAACTTGGTGTTCCAACAGGACAATGCACGTCCGCATGTATCCCCTGCCACCCAACGTGCTCTAGAAGGTGTAAGTCAACTACCCTGGCCAGCAAGATCTCCGGATCTGTCCCCCATTGAGCATGTTTGGGACTGGATGAAGCGTCGTCTCAGGCGGCCTGCATGTCCAGCACGAACGCTGGTCCAACTGAGGCGCCAGGTGGAAATGGCATGGCAAGCCGTTCCACAGGACTACATCCAGCATCTCTACGATCGTCTCCATGGGAGAATAGCAGCCTGCATTGCTGCGAAAGGTGGATATACACTGTACTAGTGCCGACATTGTGCATGCTCTGTTGCCTGTGTCTATGTGCCTGTGATTCTGTCAGTGTGATCATGTGATGTATCTGACCCCAGGAATGTGTCAATAAAGTTTCCCCTTCCTGGGACAATGAATTCACGGTGTTCTTATTTCAATTTCCAGGAGTGTATTTTAGATTTACAGCGGATTTTTGCTTCATGTACTGGCTGCGACGAGGCTGCAAATGCTTCTGCTCTCTGGCTCTCGCCGTGTAACTGGGGGATGATCTCCTATTCTTTCTACTGCGAGATATGTGCACTTACAACCTTGTAAACTGCATAAATAAAATACTCTCGATCCCGCTGATCGACAAGTCCAAGTGGTAACGATGGTAGAGTCTAGAAGCCTGAATGTCGAACTGAATGCGTGTGTTAAGTTCACTAAAATCCACATGTTTTATTCAAAACTAAATACAGTTCACTGGTGGTATCTTACAAACTGTTGCGTGCCGTTTTAAGTATTGCTCAACCCCGCCAATAGTGATGCTGAATACGCTGCAAATTTTAATAAAGCTGTTAAATGCTGACGGACATCGACTTAAATTTGGCAAATCGATCAGTACACTAAAACACGGCCTAATCTCGATGATCTGAAGTTCATATGATACTAGCTCGAATTCCTAAGTGTCGGATACCACAAAATATTCAAAGTCCCGACTGGTTTAAACAAAGCTGAAGTCCTGTCGCACTCATTCAGTATCAAACACCTAAACCTGGTGAAAATAATTAGAGTCCAAGAGATAAACTGAGTTCCATTGGTATCGAAAAACACAGTTCGAAATGCTAAAAAATAAACAGAGTCCCACAGCGGCTAAGTGTGGCGGCACTCGAATGGAAACAGAGTCCCACAGATACGATTTTGCATTAAAGTCCCGTTTGCTTAAAAAAAAATCAGCAAAAGATACAACTCGTGAAAAAACACAAGTCCCTACTGTGAGCCGCACCAAAAAAGTCCTAAGTTCGGATTCTTCGCGAAAAATCTTCCGTTTGCGCGCACTCGCGAAATTCGGCGAAGTTCAACTCTTCTGCAACCGCTAAACTATCACCAAAGTGTCGCGTCGAGCAACACAGGTCCGGTGTCAGCAAGGGCACGCAGAACTCTGACGTGGAGCTTTGTGTCAGCCCCGCTCAAATACCCTCGATCCGAAATTCCCCAAGCTACGTCACGTAACTGCTTTCCATTGATCACCGCTTCTTTACATAACTTTTTAGATAGAAGACCAATCTTAATTCTGTTTGCATCATTATACGCCCTCAAATTCTCATCAAGTAACAAAAAAAAAAATGGTTCAAATGGCTCTGAGCACTGTGGGACTCAACTTCTGAGGTCATTAGTGCCTTAGAACTTAGAACTAGTTAAACCTAACTAACTTAAGGACATCACACACATCAATGCCCGAGGCAGGATTCGAACCAGCGACCGCAGCGGTCTTGCGGTTCCAAACTGTAGCGCCTAGAACCGTACGGCCACTTCGGGTAACATCAAGTAGCATACATTACAAAAATTTGTAGCTGCAATAGTTTAACAGAATAGATGGTTTAATGTTTAGCAATTATCTTTGAAGAGTGTGGAGACAGTTTTTGTCCATTTGTCCCACTAAATTACATTACTGTTCTTTATAAGGAACCACATTTCTCACAGCTTTGAAGCTTTCTTCCGATACACTCATCAGAATTTATGTATATACAAAGGTTAAACAAATACGGGAAAAACTATGCAAAAATTATTAATAAACAACGACAACATATAATAATTACAAACATCCTAAACTAATCATGTTGAAATGTGTATAACGACATCCGCTATCATATACTGCCTTGTCGTTCGTGTATCTGTCTTGAATTATTTATTTTAATTTATTATTAACAACAAATTAGTAAAATTGGTATTTTACGAGTAAAATATTAATGCTGCAAATTATACAAGAATGTCAGTCGTTGCGTTTCGACGAGACCTTTAAAATGAGCACTGTAATCAAGGCAAGAATGGATAAAGCATTGTCTTAAAGCCGTGTGCCGGAACGTGAAGTAACATAACCGCCAGCCGCTTGAAACTGACAGGTCCCCGTGGAGAGATCTGCCGCTGATCACCCGCTCGCCGTCTCTTCCCTTCGCCGGCTTCACTGAGCGCTGTGCGCGCGACTTTTAAGCATGACCCATGATCCTGGTTATCTGGAGTAAAATTGGCATTTTTGCCCTGGCTACATATGTCGTAGATATTCTAGAATTATTTCTGCATCTTAGACATGGAAAACAATTAATGTACGACTCTGTTGTGCTCTTTCAACCACGCAGCAATCTTTTGGTGGCAGTAAGAAATCGTGGTACATTTCGAACATTTCTCGATTTTACCATGCAGCTATCTGCTTGTGGCTATAAGCACACTTTTCTACAGTGCAACCATCAGCTTGTGACAGGAGCAAGCAAGATATGAAACAAAACTTGTTTCCATTTAGCATTTTCACAGTTTGTGGGATAGTATTTATAGTAAAACTCATTTTCAGCAAATATGAATTCCTAATTAATTATTTATATTTTACAAGCAAATGTTGCTTTTTAATTTTTTGTAGAGAATTATGCTACATATTCATTCCAGTATTGTATGGTGAATGATTTATACCTTCAACTGAAAAATTCCAGTGCCTCTTGTTAGTCAGTCCTTAAACGAATTTTTGGGATTCAGTAATGCAACATAGATGATAAATGTTTTAGCAACTAAGATACAGTACCATATCTTCATGCTGAATGGGGGCATGGATGTGGGCCGAGGCCTCCTGCTCCCCTCCCCTCCTTTCCTCACCACTCGAGTCCGTCCCATGGGTACACAGGGTCAGATGTCACGATTCCTGGAATGGCCTTGGGGATATGGAAGTACTGATGCTGCCATCAGCGAAATATAATATGTGCAGTTGTCTCAGCTGTAATACAACACCACAGATAAGAAAGTGTTAATGCTGACGTCAGCACTTTTGAACTCGTACTAGCAGTGAAATACTAGTACACAGTGACCATCATGTGCTCACAATATTCTAAGACATAGTTAATTATTGTATGGAAACTACTGAAAATAAACTTGTATATGAATGAAATGCTAATCAACGTATCCAATATGTATGGGAATGCTCGAGTACTGGTAATTTTTGGTTAAGCTGTTCATTTGTAGCACTTTCAGTTTCCATCAATGTATGAAAATTTACAAGTTTAAATTTATATTCAGTGCAGTGTTCAGAATTTTTACCTTTCCTCGTACTAATACCACTTTATTGTGTACCCATAATTAAGTACACAGTTAATATCATGCAACATTGTAGATCTACAATTATGGCGAGTAAGGAAAGATTAGTTTGGTAATTGGCTCTATTTTTGCATTACAGATAGAACTTGACCTACATGGTAAAGAACATTTTCCATTTTTCGCGGAATGTAGATGTTATCTTACTTCTAATATAATACTAAGCACCAACTATAACACCAAACAACGACAAATTTTTCCCGTGTATCAGCGGTAAATGGCAGTACATGAAATACCTTTGTTGTAAGTGCTATTAGTTATTGCGTATTTGCGAAGTTATTGTAGGGTATAAAATGATTTGCGTGGCACTAATAAATTTTATGGGTGTTTCACAGTCATTTCTGGTAACGAAGGGGACAATGAATACATTTGATGCTACTGTCAAGTGATTAGTGAATGGATACGGCTGAAGTTATTATTATTTAATGGAACAAGTCGTGCGATGTCATTTGGGAAGTTGGTTGTGAAAGCAAGTACACTGTCACAAAATATTCATTGCTGAGCAAGATAGATGGTTTGCATACTTCGCAACGTATGTGATCACGTTGTGTAACTTATAAAACAATTAATATGGACAACACAATATGAAACATGTAATAAACATTTATTGTATGTACACGAATATATACTCGTATGCAAAATGGAACATAGTGCGATGAAACTTGGACCATACATAGAAAGAGCTGCTACAGTACAATGAAGAAGATAACTGAAGGAAATATGTGAATAGACGAAAGGAAATGAAATTTTTATTCAAAGTCAATAAATACACTGAAGTCACTGCGATTCGCGATGGTCCCCTGGACACACAAAATTCGAGTCATCCCTCCTATAAACAAAAGGCGATGTAGTATACAGACGATTTTAGTATTCAGGCGATTTTAACCGATTGATCACATAAATTACAATCGTTTTACGTTGTACAGGGGACATTCAACATCATAGTGGATTTCTTATGGTACTGTCTTCTGGGTTATACGTCAGGTGGACCTGTGAACCATTGCAGCTCAGTGTTATCATAGTGTAGTATTACGTAAATAACTCCCCAAATAGGCTATTCTCAGTATGTACACTCACGATCATAAAACGAAAGGTGTGCGAGAGCGAGTTTCTGGTACAGCTTCTCACAGTTTCATCCAACAGATGGTTATAGTCAAGCTCTTCTCTGGACCACATATTAAACATTAGTACTGAATTTGAGTGAGTTTTAGGTGATTCCTCACATAAACTGCAAGTGTATTTAGGTTTAACATGAGACATCAAGATTTACAGCGGATAGCCAAAGAGTAACAGCTGAGGAATTTGAAGATGTGAGTGTTATGTGTAACATGATCGTAAGCGATTGGTGGGATAGTGAGACTTCTATTAGCAAACTTACACGCTTCCATAGGATTTCTAAACTATTTTCTGATGGATGACGGTCTGATTTGCTCAACATGGGCGCTTATGTTGGATTCTTTTTGCTGGTCACGACAGCGAGTACCAGGAAACGCGATGTAAAACGATCGCGAGTGTGGACTTGGAGAAATTCCTCAATCAGTGCGCAGGTATACTAGTTGTGATAGAGAAACATTTAAGATCACATCGTCACCCCCCGCCCCCCATTCATTTTTCCATTTGGTAGACTCTAGTCTCAATAAGGAATGCAACTTGATTTTTCAATTTCGTGTCGAAATCAAGGAATTAACGTTGAAATGGCTGCCCAGCTGTTTACGAGGGTAAGTCAATTATTATCAGAAAAGTAGTTATAAAATTTTATTATAATAAAATAGGAAATTTACAAGAACATAATTTTTCGACATAGTGTCCTTACGTTTCAACGCATTTGGTCCATCGTTGTAGAAGCTTCCTGATGCCCTCATAAAAGAAGGTTCTCGGTTGAGATGCGAGCCAGGAATGCATCGCTTCTTTCACTGCTTCGTCCAAGGCAAATCGACGGCCCCTTAATGCCTGTTTAAGTGGACCAAACAAGTGGTAGTCAGAAGGGGCAAGATCGGAACTGTATGGAGGATGATCCAGTACTTCAAATTTGAGTTTCTGGAGTGTTTCAGCAGTGTGGGCAGCAGTATGCGGACAGGCATTGTCGTGCAACAACACAACACCTTTTGTCATCAATCCTCGGCATTTGCTTCGAATTGCAGGCTTTAGCATGGCAGTAAGCATCCCATTGTAACGTACACTGTTTGTTGTTGTGCCCCTTTCCCCATAATGTTCCAGTACTGGACCTTGTGCGTCCCAAAAAAATCGTAAGCATCAGTTTTCCTGCGGACGGTTGGGTCTTGAACTTTTTCTTGCACGGCGGATTTGGATGTTTCCATTTCACACACTGCCGTTTACTCTCCGGCTCGTAATGATGGATCCATGTTTCGTCACCAGTAGTGATCCTGGTTAAGAAGTTGTCCCTTCGCTACTATAGCGATCCAATTGTTTTTTGCAGATGTCCAAGTGAGTTTGTTTATGCAACTGTGTGAGTTATTTTGGGACCCATCTTGCAAAAACTTTATGATACCCAAGTCTGTTGTGGATGATTTCGTAGGCAGAACCGTGACTAATTTGCAGACGATGTGCCACTACGTCAATAGTTAATCGTCTGTCTAAGAGAATCATTTCACATTAACGCTCAATGGTTTCTTCAATTGTAGTGGTAAACGGTCGTTCGGCTCCTTTATCGTGCGTAACACTTTCTACCATTTCGGAATTTCTCAATCCTTTCGTAGACACTCCGTTGTGGCAAAACACTTTTTCCGTACGGTACAGAAAGTCTTCGATTAATTTCGGCTGCTGATACGCCTTCCGACCACAAAAACCGGGTCACTGAACGTTGCTCTTGTTTGGTGCAAATAGACAGCGGAGCAATCATAATTAACAGCACGGCAGCGATAACGAAACTAAGCGAGCATCTTGAAAATTGCAAAGATTTAACAACAAATAAACAAAGCATGTTTCGTCAACGTAAAACGACAGTACTACAAAAATAAACAAAAATATAACTAAATCGCGGATAATAATTGACTTACTGTCGTATATCCTAGCAAAATTATTACAGTCCATATAGTCACTTTTTGAAGGCCACTGTTTCAGCTTAGCATAAGGAGCGTGAAATTCTCATATTTAAGTTTTGCAAAATACTCCTAGACGTGAAAGAACAGCTTTTTATGTTGATGAAATTCAGCTCTTGGTGCAGGGCCAGGCACGGCTTGCCAAATTTCACGAATGCAGGGTGCGCTGGCTGCATGGGGACCAAGGCCCTGCCTGTGACTAGGCTTTGCGCATTCCTTCCCGCAAATACTCCCAACAGCGCAACATTTTACTTCCTATTGCGGTGTGGCATTTTTCGGTCGCCACAACTCTCTTTAATTCGACAGAATCGTGGTGTCAGCGCAGCTTACCCTTCGCTGTTCGTTCGTAATATGAGGGACGTTCACAGGTCCAGTGCTGTTTCCAAAAAAAGAGGTAGTCTAGCGACCTATCGTCACAAGCCTTTAAAAATGAATTGGAATGGCAGAAGTAAGATATGAGAATTCTCGATGTACGTTATGCAGCCGACGGATACTCCGAATTTGCTGTGTAACGAGATTAGAATACCACGCAGAAGGAATTTAAAGATTTAGTTAGCGATGAAAAAGCAAAAAATTACAACGATCAACAGACAGGATCTACTGTTCTGTACATCAAGAAGCAGTTTGTGCTAAATTTTCAGGGATGTAGCACGCGAAGAAATTGATGGTATGAACAGTAAAATTTCTGAAGTTGCACACATTATTTCACTGTCGGATGGTATTGAACTAAGAGCATCGAGACTTTGTACATTACTGAAAATTTAATTGGTTAAGTCCAAGGGCATGCCTGGAATGATTTTTCGATTTAAAACTGGATATTGTTGAATTTATGAAGAAAAAAGGAGTGCAGGAATGAAAGTTACAACAACCGGAATGGATTGGAGAGCTTGAATTTTATGTGGACATGACTGAACGCTGCCCACCGTAGGACACTGCAAGGAGAGAAACATTTTTTTTCAGATTTGATGGGGATTCATTTCAAAAGAAAATTACGTTTAGAATGGACATATTCTGACATATACACTTGAGTTACCTAAGCTCAAGGTTTTTAAAGAATTCATTGAGGTCTTGAAAGAATGCAGGGACAGTTTCCTAAACGTTTTGAGGACACTTTCAATCTTATATGTGTTTTCAAGCCGTTTCCGACATTGTTTGCCGATTCAGTTGGAAGCGCTCCAGTGGGCGACAGATGTAATTGATTGATCTGCGAGGTAATTCCCATTTTAAGGACTAATCCCTATAACGTTGAAACTGTCCAGGACGTCTACATTGCTTTCCTCACGTAGTTTCTATGCTTTCATAATGATATTGCTAAAGTGTTACAATATTTCGGCCAACATATGTGTGTGAAAGACGTTTTCCAAATTATGAAACTAAATAAGTCATCATTACACAGCAACCTGAGTGCAAAATTCCATGAAATTGTCTTCGTCTGCCCGTATGCCAACAGTCTGAACCAGATAAAACTTATACCTCTTCAGCACGCCAAAAGCATACTGAAGCACCAAAGAAACTGGTACAGACATGCATATTCAAATGGGGGCCAAGGCCCGGCACATGCACAATACAGCGTTCCGGTCGGCAACGCCTATATAAGACAAGTGTCTGGCACAGTTGTTAGATCGGTTACTACTGCTGTAATGGCACGTTATCAAGGTTTAAGTGAGTTTGAACGTGGTGTTGTAGTCGGCGCATGAGCGGTGAGACACACTATCTCCGGGACAGCGATGAAGTGGGGATTTTCCCGTACGACCATTTCACGAGTGTACCGTGAATATCAGGAATCGGGTAAAACCTCATATCTCCGACACTGATGCGACCAGAAAAAGATCCTGTAAGAACGGGACCAACGACGACTGAAAAGAATCGTTCGGCGTGACGGGAGTGCAACCCTTCCGCAAATTGCTGCAGATTTCAATGCTGGGCTATCAATAAGTGTCAGCGTGCGAACCATTCAACGAAGCGTCATCGATATGGGCTTTCGGAACCTGGGAAGTTGGGCCGCAAATTGCAAGTGCTATTTCAATCGACGCCGCACTGGGCAACTTGCGCTCAGGTGAGGAGTATGAAATGATGATGACAACACAACACCCAGTCCAGGAGAGGAGAAAAATCTCCAACCTGCCGGGGAATCGAACCCGGGCCGGCTGCACGGGAGGCAAGCACGTTACTACCCAACTAAACAGGCGGACTGCAAGCAGCAATAATATAGGTGGAAAAGGTGTGGTCGAGAAGATCGTCGGGGATGGAATTGTTAGATCGGATGCAGATGGTAGCGCAGGTAACAGTAAGTGTATTGAAGAAAAAGCTTTGGATAAGATGTTCGGTGGGATGATGAGCAAGGCCCGGTGCCCCTATAAATCCAAGACCCTATATTCAGGAGTCCTGTAGCAACAGAATTTGGCAATGAAACACACTTACAGCTATTTATGAGTTGCAAGTCACATCCTAGCCAACAGAATCGTCGGAAATACATCATACTACATTTTGGACAAGTATAGTGCTCATTATCTTACTTGAACATGGCATCAAGACGATGTCCAGCGCCATATACCGAGTGTATTGTGTACCTGAAGAGCCAGAGCCTTGCTGTTTACTTGCTGGTCGCAACAGGCTAAGCCGCGGCTTCTGGTCGCCGACCTCTCGTGACTGTGCATGCCTTATCCGTGGACGGGACGGGCGTCGCTAACTCCCATCACACGGCGAGACACGCAGGTGCGGCTTATCCTTAGCGTTCTAACCACAATTCCACTCCAGACATAGACTCTCCAGTTTACAAAATCTACTTTACCCAATCCAAGATTGGGCTGTTGTTGTCCAACCACCTCAAATTTCTCATCCGAAACGTAGATTCCTCCATATTATGTGAGTTATTTTCGAAGACAGAAAAATCGTTGCATACACTCGTTTTCACATCGCTAATGTATCGTTGCTTGTTGTGAAAATCTAGTACAACAGTATGACATAGGCTATATTCCCTCTAAGTATTTTCTCATCCAGGAAAAACAATCTGTTCTTATCAGCTTAATATCTATTACGTCCTGCATCACAGGACTACATTATTACACTCATATTTGAGTCATGACCAAGAGCTAAGATCATGCTCTACATCTGCCATAGGATGCCTCCTCACTTTAGAAACCTCTTACGGTAGTGAAATACCTCAGCACCTAATAAGTCTTTTAAGACAGCCAAATAGCAGCCCTAAGGCGTTGTAATACCAGGTTAATGCTATGCATGAGTTTATAAATCCACTAATATAGGTGATTTTATTGCGATTGCCATATTAAAATTTCGTTAAAAAGATCTCTGATTACCGCTACAACTCGCGAATCATATCTGTGCCAGTCTC
Organism: Schistocerca gregaria; assembly: GCF_023897955.1. NCBI lineage: Eukaryota > Metazoa > Arthropoda > Insecta > Orthoptera > Acrididae > Schistocerca > Schistocerca gregaria. Next base: position 484,204,383 of record NC_064931.1, on the reverse strand, counting down.
GCCCTCGGTTTCACCCACCCCGATGATATCAAATTAATCACTAGTTAATTAAACTGATTATGAGAGTCCATTTGCATGGTGAGTAATGTTTTTCCCTCCAGTCTAATTACGCTCTTCAGGTAACTAAAATGGGACTCCCTGGAGGGGGACGATGTTCTTTTCTTGGAGCACTATTGAGAAAATTAAGAGAACTGACATTTGAAGCTGATTGCAATAGGATTCTGCTGCTTCCAATATACATTTCGCGTAAAGACGTCGAGGAGAGGATACAAGAAATTAACGCTCATGTGGAGACATGTAAATAGGCTTTTTCCCTTGCTTTATTTATGAGTGGAATAAGAAAGAAAATGACTAGTAATGGTACAGAGTTCCCTCCACCACGAAAAGTACAATGGCTTGTGAAGTATACATAAAGCTGTACATGTAAACTTAGTTTACCTATTACGTCAGCCCATCCATTTATAGGCACACAAAACGTATGGAAGAATGTTTCTCTTATTTATCGAGAAAGTAAAAGACGGAACTTTACTGCTGATTTTCTCATTGCAGTCACTTCAAGAGAAGTATGTGGGAGGAAGTAATGTGTTGGGCCATAACGATTAGAGGAAGTGGTAAAGAAATCACCTCTCAGTTCACCTTTGTCAGAGTGTCGCTTACCCCCTTATTGGCACGAACTTTCCATTCTTCGATATATAGCGATATGCATCTCTATCCAAGTCCCAGACCCCTGCTACGTCTCTCGAAATCCCATTGAGTTGCGATAGCACTGTTCTATTAGTTAGAATGTTGTCTAGCCCTCTAATGGTCACTGGCTATGTAGAGCTATTACAACGAGAAAAAATAGTACACTTCCATTAAGGGAAACATTCACTACCATGTTGACGCTCATGTCCAGATATGCGGGCATGAACCAAGAAGGGAACACCAGGAAGCCTCAGCCGCAGTCGGAGACGGCCAGAGCGGGAGCGGACGGAATAGGGAACGTCCAGAGCGGCATTGGAGCGCCACTCGCGGGTGCGAACCGAGAAGGGAACACCAGGAGGCCACGACCACAGGTTACTTCCACTTCTGAAGGCTGATGACAGCTATTTACGAAGGATTTACCGGTGGGCGTTGCCTTCATCTTAAGGTTTGGGTGGGAATTTGTTGTCTTTATTTTTGTGTGGTGTGCGGGAAGGGCGTGGGCGGTGTTAGGATCTTAATTTATTTTGTTTTCTCCTACTTCATTGCGTTGTTTTCCTGAGGTTGCAGTGCCTCATCTATCTAGCATTGCAACTGGTCGTTTGTGTCGTTCTCGTGGTCGTGGTGGTGCTCCGAGGTCCCTGATGAGATGATTCGTCGATGTCTGCGTCTTCTCGTAGAAATGTCTTGCAATCTTCTTGTGTCGTTCGAGGACTTCTAGCTCTTCTGCAGCTTCGTGAAGGTATTGGTGTGGAAACTGGCAGTTAACGTGGTAGACTCTGCGTAATATTTTGTTCTGTAAAGACTGTAGTCGTTGGATATGTGTCTTGGCAGCAACGCCCCAGACTTCGCATGCATAGTCAAACAAAGGGCGGAGGTACATCCGGTAAATAAGGAGGCCGTTCGAGATAGATAGTTCAGACCGCTCGTTGAGTATGGGGTATAATGCCCCTAGGCGCTGGTGGATCTTCTTTCGGAGGTCTGTGATGTGTTGGCACCACGTAAGTTTTTTGTCCATAATGACCCCCAGGTATCTCACTGATGACAGCCAGGGTAGTTGTGTTCCGTAAAGTTGTAGTTGCCGCTGTGGCATCGTCCTTTTCCACGTAAAGATTATGGTCTGTGTCTTCGTTGGGTTGAAGTTGATCCTCCAGCGGGCTGCCCAGTCTTCTAGTCTGTTAAGTGCACTCTGCAGTCTTGGTATTAGCACTTCTCTCCATCGGCTGCTGGAGTACAGCATGGTGTCGTCAGCATAGATAGCCTTCTCCACCCTGGGTACTGTTGGCATATCGGAAGTGTACATGATGTACAGAACCGGTCCAAGGACCGATCCTTGGGGTACGCCGGCGTTTATGTTGCGCACTCGAGAGACTGAATTTTCAAGTCGTACCACAAAGGTCCGATGTTCGAGGTACGACGCTATCAGTTTCACATACAGCCTAGGCAGTCGAAGGGTGTGTAGTTTCCAAAGTAGTCCATGATGCCAGACGCTGTCAAACGCCTTGGTTACGTCTAGCAGTACTGCACCACAAAATTCTCTTCGGTTGAAGGCGTCTTTAACGTATTCAACTACTGGAGACGGCCAGAGCGGGCGCGGACGGAATAGAGAACACCCTGAGCGGCAGGATAGCGAGACTAGCGGGCGCAGACCGACTAGGGAACGGAAAACAGAACACCAGCCACCGGGCAGGCATAAATATGCGACCCGGTCCATCGAGCTGCCAACGTGGCCGACCACAGGGCGATCAAGGTCGCAGTGGCCGACCGCATCGTCGACGCGCCCCCGGCGCGTGAGAACGCACCTTCCGTAGGAAGGATGAAGACGACCAAGGCACTCCTCAGGGGCTACCTTGGTGCTGTGATGAGGCAGCGGTCCGGGAAGGGCTGCTGCGAGCCGGGTTTGGTAGTGCAACCGCAAGGTTGCACAACCGGACCAACAAGAAGAGGGCGCCGCTCTATGCCGTGACCGTGCAAACGGTCGACGGCGGGAGCGACATCCTCGACTTGCGGAAGCTGCTGGACTTCCCGGTGACGTCAGAGGCTCTCCCGACCGCCATGGACCCCCAGCCCCAGTGCTTCAGGTGCCAGGGCGAGGGCCATGTTGCGAAGTATTGCCGCAACGCGGTGCGGTGCGTCAAGTGCTCAGGGGAGCACGACAGCCGCGCCTGCGACCGCGGCAGCAACGTTTTGCCGACCTGTGTCCGGTGTGGCGGCCCGCATGTCGCCAGTTGGCGCGGCTGTGCGGCTTTCGCAAGCAGCAGCCGTGCCGGGGGCGGCGAGGCGGCCGCGGCCGCACCGACGCAGCGGAAGAAGCGAAGACGACGTCGGAAACGGCGTAGGGCGCAGAACAGCCCGGCGCAGCAGAGGGACGGCGCAGCAGCAGCTCCACCTGCCAGGAGCAGGGAAGACCGCTTGGAAACGGGCGGCCAGGACGCAGCCCGCGATCCCGAGAAGATACGTGACCTCGAACTCGGCACCGCCGTGAAGGAGGCCACTGCAGCCCTCAGAGCCGTCATTGCGACAGAAAGGGCTGCCTTCGCAGCCGCCGTGGCTGCAGAGAAAGAAGAGGCCTTGAGGCAGCTGCGAGCAGTCTTCGCCCGAGGCCCCAGCGCAGTAGTACCTGCGAACACTCCTGCGACCTCGCAGAAGGACGTCCGCGCGCCTGAGCCAGCGGTTGCCCCAGCACCACCGCAGGTGAAAGGTGCTAAGAAGAAAACCGCCGCCCCAGCTGAACCGGTGGCAACGCCGACCGCTACGGGAGCGGGTCCCGCAAGGGATCTAGAAGCCAAAAGGGCAGCCTTTATCGCCCAGGCGCGAGCGAACGGCAAAACTTCCTCGGAAGCTGAACTGTCGCAGCTCTTCGAACAAACGGAGCTCTTTGAAGCTACATTGCGAAAGGGCTGCGGCGTGCAGTAGAGGAGGACGCTGAACGGTAGCCGATCGCTGCCGTTCTGCACCAGCCTGATGAAGCTGCACCAAGTCACCGACGACAAGGCGCAGCAGAGGGCATAACAGCAACGCATGCGTTGCCGCGCCGAACTCTTATGTTACAGGGAGGAAGCCACTGCAGCCGGCCCAGGAGACTACAAGCGAGCCCAGCCGTAGCACTCGGACTGACCCAGCTAACGGACACGCAGCACATAGGTAACGATGCACGATACCTCACGCTAACTGACCTCACCTTGCATGCTCTATCGCAGCTAGCAAGCCGCTACTGCCCTTACTACCCGTCCTACTGTCGCAGAGGTTTTTTTCCCTTGGCGCTGGCCTTGGCACTTTTTTCCCTCTGCCCTTACAACCGCTACCCTTCGATCGCTTTCGACCGCTTCTATCTCCTGATGGACCATGTAAATGAGTAATCTTACCCAGACGCATGGACAACATCACAGCCTGCATCCTGTGACGCCTGATTCAAAACTAACATGCTTACGGAGGTGACAGTAGAACTTTTGGTTTGGTCACCACATTGGTGCGGGCGTGGAGGGGCCCCATCCTATATAAAAAAAAAGCAAGCAGCCAGTCTCAGGGAACACCTGATGAAGACGTCAAGCAATGACGTCGAAATATCATGTTTGGAAGACGCTGATAACCGGCAGAAAACCCGATTTCCACGAGATGTCAAGAACTTTTCTTGTTTATTCCTACATCAGTCAGATTCAGGCCGGCTCTTAATATGATATATATGATTACAAAGTGACCACCTCCTGACCTGCATTGAAAGATCTTGATTTTTTAGTGTCGAAGCGTGGAACTGACATACAATATCACCGTTCTGTCAACTTATGCAGTCTTCTATCGGACTGAGAACATCATTTCGTCCCCCAGCCGTGTACTATTGCTAAAATCTGGGTAAAACAGTTTCATATGATCTGACGACGAGTGCTTTGCCACATGTACGATCCACTAAGCTAGTAGCGGCTCGATTCTGTGTAGGAGTGTACTGCGGGGTGAAAAAGAAAATCTGAGAGGTGCCTACAGCCATGTGTCACGTTACTTTAATACATAGCATTACACAGCGGATTTAATCGGGATTGGCGGTTGAAGGTGCTTGGTTTCTTAATGTATGCGTCATATGTTGAATGACTGGATGACGTCATATGTCAGTACATTAACAGGAAGGAGTCTTTGCATGCTACAGACATTGTATCATACTTCATAGTCATGAGAATGGTGTATATTAGGAGAAATTGGTATGGATGCAGCAGGGATATAAAGAAATCCATCTAAAGCGGATCAGAGCGTGAGATTGGGATGGAAGGGTAATCGATAATACTGGTGTGATTTATCCTCCATCAAGAGCTGTACAGCGGCTTGCGATGTATTTGTTTTATTTGTTGAATATTAGGTAATAGAGTTGTCTGCAAGCAGGTCGAGTGTCGAGCTATCGAATCTATGTTACTGTTCACTAGTACGTATCAGTTAACTACAAACGTCTCTATACATGTTAATGTCGGGATAGCATCTGACAATGACCGCAAAGTCGTAGTGGAAAGTGAGGCACGAATATGGGACTCGTTCAGATAGAGTGAAGGAAGCTGTGCGCCAAACTGGCATATATATCGAGGGGCAGTTGACGGCCAAGTACGACATATTCTGTCTCGGCAGTCCCATCTTCTACAGTAGCAGTGTTAGTGCATCAATATTCATTTTGCTTGGTGTTGCTACGTTAAAACTAACATCTCGGGAATCACCACAGAACGTATTTCTAAAACAAGAAAGGGGCACAAACACACATGGTCTGCAGGAAGTGGTATGTGCTGCAGTGCAGCGAGAATAGCTCTGTAGTATTGGTTTGTTAAAGATAGTAGGTGCATTGAGATGTAAATGAGCTGTTCGTGATTTAGGTCACTCACTCATTACAATGTCAACGATAGTTCATAGCAAGATTGTATACCTACTCCAGCAGTTTTTGCATGCAATAAATGTGGCATCCAAAGCATACAAAAAAACAATTATTTGCGAAATACTGTAGCATAGTTATTTAAGTACAGTGATTCTGTGTGTGGTACTCCCTCCCATCATTAACAAATGTTCCATTAAATCTAGAGTCTTCCATGCCATGTACATGCATATAGACTCCATCCTGTAATTTGCGTACGATGAAAATACAGCACATCTAGCGAAACAATGGTATCAGATGTCTCTAACATAGTTACCAAACATCTGTCAGGGTTATTTAAGTAAAGCTGTGCTGAGTGTGGTGCTCCCTCTCACCATTAACAAATGTGTCATTAAAACTACAGTCTTCCATGCCATAACCAGCATACAGATCCCCTCCTGATTTCGAAACCTAATTTACTTAAAAAGAAAAAAAATAATATCCAGTAATCCAGCGGAGCAATGGAATGAGATGGGTGTAACTAAATCTCCAAAGGCCTTTCAGGGCTATTTAAGTACAGTGATGCTATCTGTGGTACTTCTGTCCGTCATTAACAAATGTTCCATTAAAAATACAGTCTTCTGCACCATATACATCCCATACTGATTTTTGAAATGTACTTGCGTATCTGTAGCATTTAGGGAGGATCAAACTCGAACAGTCTATTTCCAATGCCTGCAAATCAAAGCTTAAAAACTAGGTTCTTTTTAGTGGAGGAAGATGTAAATGCTTCTCCCACACGTTATGTACTCGCACAAATCCAATATAATTATCCGAATCCATAAGCTAGTAGCCATATATAGAAGGCCATTGCAATAGTACAGGCTGATGGTTCATTCCAGTAAACCGACACCTAACTACCGACACCTAACTAGCGTAGTGATTCTTGGAATACGATAGAGGAGATTAGGACATATACATGGACATATTTAAAGACAATCATTCGATATTGATGAATTTCAGATAATCAGATTTTCTTTGTGCAGTCCTTGCACAGTAGAAATGCGGGTGTAAAGCCTCCTTGGCCATTAAAAAGCCTGTATCTTGAGCAGCGATAATAGAGGAGATTAGGGTATACACAGAGGCATACAGATAATCATCTTTATTCGATCATTACGCATGTGACTGGAAAAGAAACGAGGAAATCGATAATGCTGCTCTGACATAGCCCACAACGTGCGGAATACGTATTTAGATGTAGGCTCCTGTTTATAGCAAGGGTGGGACACGGTAAGCTATAGCGATTTTCAGAGGATTGGTGACTGGAGGGCGTTGGAGCTGAATGTAGATAAATGTAATTATTGAATCTAAAGTTTCAGAAGACACCTGCTACTGTTCTATTACGTCACTGACTACAAATCATTAGAAGCAGTATCCACCGTAAAAAATATCTGGATACGAGCATCCACATGATGCAAAATTTTTCCCTGAACAGTAGTGTGCTATTTTTCTTGTTGTGATAACTGTCTACATAGCCAGAGAAGCGTAGAGGACTAGAGAACCTTCTAATAGAAGGAACAGTGTTGTAGCTACGTGATGGGATTTCGAGAGAATTAGCAGGTGTCTGTGAGATGGCTGTGACATATGTCGCTCTGCATCTAAGACTGGAAAAATAGTGTCAATATGGGGGGTAAGCGAGACTCTGCCATTAGGTTTAAGTAGTTCTAAGTTCTAGGGGACTGATGACCACAGATGTTAAGTCCCATAGTGCTCAGAGCCATTTTTTTTAATACTCTGACAAAGGGAAGTTGAGGGGTGATCTCTTTACCGTTTCTTCTAATTGTTATGAGTAAATACATTATTCCATCCCACATACCTCTCTTGAAGTGACTACAATGAGAATATCAGCGGCCCTACCTCAACTGATACACGAACTGATCGAGGAAGTATAAAAGTGTTCACGGAACGTTGGTAAAACGGTTATATAAAACCTTAGGAACGAGATAAATAGGAAGTGCAGGGCAAGCACGGCGGTGCGGCTGCAGGAAAAAGTGTGATGTGCTATTTTTCTGTTTGTGATAGCTCTCTACCTAGTCAGTGATGAGTGGGGGAGTAGACAGCCTTCTAACTAATGGAGCAGTACTGTCAGAACCAGATAGGACTTCGAGACAATTAGCAGGGGTCTGTAACTTGGCGGAGGACATCTCTTACTCATCAAAATCAGATGGATTCAAATGATATATATGAAAGACTTGAAGATCCGCGAGAATATGGCGGGTAGGCGATACTCCAAAAACCGGGGAGTTGAGAGGTGAACTCTATACCACTTCTTCTTAGTGTTTTTGGCAGACATATTACAGCCTCTCACATACGTCATGCAAAGTGATTGCTATGTGAAAATTAGAGGCTAATACGATTTTTTTTTGATAGAGAATCAGCAGCAGAAGTTCCATCTTTTGTATTCTCGATAAATAAGATACAACATTCTTCTGTGAATTTGGTGCGCCTATAAACAGATGGACTGACATTTTAACAGATAGACTAAATTTACATCTTCACCTATATGCATAATTCACAACCATTGTACGGTGCATGGTGGAGGGCATCCTGTACAACTACTAGTCATTTCCTTTCGTATCCACTCGCAAACAGAGCGAGGGAAAAAAGACTACCTACATACCTCCGTAAGAGTATTACTTTTACCTTCGTGGTCCTTATACAAAATGTGTGTTAACGGCAGTAGGATCCTACTGCAGTCTGCTTCAAATGCTTCAAATGTCAGGTTTCTAAATTTTCTCAATAATGTTACTCGAAATTAACGCGCATAAAAGGAAGGAATCTATATTTCGCGAGAGAAATTCTAGATGTATGGACAACAACATCCCTATTCCGAATTGGGCAAAGTAGGTATTTAAAACGGGGGAGTCCATGTTGGGGGTGGAATTGCAGTTAAAACTCTACGTACAAGCCGCGCCTGGTTGCCTCTCAGTGCGCCATGACTTAAAGTGACGCCAGTCCGCAATTAGCGGCCATGCGCTGTCAGGAGGACTCGGCAGAGCAAAAGCCGCAGCTTAGCGGGTCGAGACCAGCAGGTATAAAGCAAGGCTTCTGATCTTCAGCTACACAATACCTTCTAGAGGTGACAGGCCAGTTTTCCCGCCATGAACTGCTGTGTTGAGGTAAGATAATGAGCACTACACTTGCCAGAAATATCGCACCATAGATTTTCCACGTTTCTGTTGGCTAGGATGCGACTTGTAACTAGGTATAAGTGTGTTTCATTGTCCAATGCCGTTGCTACAGGACTCCTGTATATAGGATCTTAGATCACTCAACATCCCAGCGAACAACTTATGCTAAGCCTTTTCTTCAAAACACTCACTGTTACCTGTGCTACCGCTTACATCCGACCTAAGGTCCCATCCCCTATGATATCCTCACCCACATCGACCATACCTTTTCCACCTGTAGTTTTGCTATTCACGTCAGCATCCATAATATTCCCCTGCACAACTCTGGCAGTGACATCAGTCTACCAAATCCCTGCTGGCGATATTGTCCATATCCTACAGCACATCTGTCACCCTAGCATCTCCCAGCCTCCTTTGACACCTCACTGCAGATGTCCTTGATCGATTTGGAAGTAACCACCTACCTGTGCTCCTCACCATATCCTACGCACTACCCCGTCCCCATACACTCCATCCGATTCTCGATCCAAAAGCCAATGACTATTCCTGTGCCTACCGGGAATCAGTAAATACCTAGATTGGAAGCCATACCCTAACTTTATAGCTACCCAGTGATATCCCTCATGCCACAGCCTTTCTGCAACATACCTTGTCAGATACTGTTTCCACTCATATCTCTACTAAAGCCATAAATCCTCAACGTACCACTTTCCCACCACAGGCTGCACTCCTTCTCCCATCGCTGATATCACGCCTTCCTCCTTACTCGTGACTGGCATACATGACAAACACCTGGCAAATGCATCGAGACATTATAAATTTACTCATTGCCAATAAACTCTGGGATTGGCGCCAGTCATGCATCAGACTCAGTGCTACACTCCCAGTTAACTCCTTCAAGTACTGGAAAGCATTCCACGACCTTACTGGCAGCCAGCCTATCCCTTGCTACCCGATCCTTCACAACAACCTTCCATTACCAGACGACCTGCTCAAAGTCAATCACTTTGCATCCTACAGGTATATCTCTGACATTTTCCCCATCCCTGACGACCTTCACTTTGACTACTCCCAATTCCCTGCTGTATATAAAAGAACATGTATCACAGTCCCACACCTGGCTCCCAGCTGCCACTACCTGAAAAACATACCAGAAGCAGAACTAAATGCCCCATTCACCACACAGGATATAAATAAAACAAGTACTTCACAGAAAATGCAATACATCCCCTGCTGATGACCGTATTACCTGTCACATCTCAAAGAATGCCCTCTCTCCTTTTTCATAACTGTTGCAATCCTGTATACCACTGTCCTCTCCACAAGCTATTATCCCAACCTGTGGAAAACCTCCAAAATTCATACTTTTCCTCAAACTATAGAAATCCCCCACTGATATCTCCTCGTACTGCCCATCTGCCTCACCTCAGTCTTTAACAAGGTCTCTGAATCCATCCTCTCCTGACACATCCACTGACATCTGCACTGACATCATCTGCTTCCTATCACCCAGTGTGGCTGCTGTCTCTCCTTCTCTACAGATGATCAACTCCTGAACCTCGCCCCATCTTCTATCGCAAGAGCTTGTCAATTGTAAATCCACCATCTCTGTCTCCCTTCAGTTAAAAAAAGCATATTGCCACATATGGCATTCTGGTCTCCTTTCAGACTTTAGGCTTATGCAGTTGCAATGAACTGTATCTGCCTTACTGCATCTGTCGCATCCAGTCGTTCATCATATTCATTTTTAACAACACCTATTCTCATACCTTATAGTTCACTGTGGTTGTGCCCCAAAGCTCCATTCTCTCCCCCTCTCCTTTACCTCTTATACACTGCCAATATGCCTAAAGCACCACCTCCCATACACCTCCTTCAGTATGCTGATGACACAAATTTCCTCCCGCTCCATCCTATGCTCCAGAAATCCCAACGATCCTTGCAAATCCATTTCAATAATTTTACCTTCAGGTGTAACCGGTGGCTCCTTAAGATTAACCCCTCCAAAATCCAGGCAACAACTATAGGGTACTCCACCCACACCTTCCATCTCCAGGGCTTCTATCTCACCATTTATGTGGGTCCCATCTGGCTAACTAACACATTAAAATACCTTGGAATAACCTCTGACTGACAACTAACGTGGAAACCTCACCTACTTACCTTCCAACATAAAAACTAAAAGCACTAAAACTACTTTGTCGCTGAACATGGGGACTACACCCCTCCATTGTCATCCACACATACAAACCCCTGATCTGCCCCATTTTTTGCTGTGCAAATGTTGCAGGGATTTCTGAACCTACTAAGTTTTTAAGTTCCTCCATGAACATGGTGCTCTCCATCTCGCTTTCCACTTCCTCTTAGCTTCCCCCACAGGGATCTTTTATCAGCGCATCAAACTGCCACCTCTCCTTGCCCACTGAACACCTCTGAATAACCTAAACCATCTGTAAACTTGACTCTGACAATCCTGTTGTGTCGCCTTACCTTCCCAATCCTTGTGTACTACCACGCCTCTACCCACACATCCTACCAACATTTCACCTGCTCACTCTCCACATACTTCCCCAGAGAAATTTCAACTTTCTCCCTCTCCCTGACCTCGAACTCTGCCCCAATGTATACCTGTCCTACCAACTCTAGATCCATTCTACCCTATCAACGCCCCTCCCCTGCGCTATCTCCTCCTCCTCTCTGCATATCACACTTCACACTTTTCCTATTCCCTGCCACTCCAACCCCTTTTACTCTTCAATCTACAGATGCCAATACCAGTTGCCCATCTCTACTTGTCCCCCATGGCCACCCTGACTTTGTCGCCACATCTTCTCAGTCCACCATTCCTGTATCTCACTCCCCATAACCTCCCCCCCCCCTTCTTTTTGTCTGCATCCTGCTATCTCAGAGCAGGTCCTTTTCCAGCTATAGTGAACGTAAACGGTGCTTCAATTTAATAGTCAGTGTATCTTCTGTCAAGTTCTTTGTTTTTACAGTGTTTTTTCAATTGTTTAGTGTTCAAGTGTTTGTCAAGTGATTTTAACTGTGCAGTCTGTCCACATTTTCATCAATGTTTTTAAAATGATGATCTGAAAACGGAATTCTATTACAAATATTTCTTCCATTCATGTCACCTTTTCAGTTATTTTAAATGCATAATACTCATATCACCTTGTTTTTTTTTCTGTTTTCAGCATCTATCTTAGTATTACGTTCTACTGGCTGAAGAGTGGGTTACTTGTACTGCTGTCAGCCTACCGCCCTTCCTACATGGAACGAGGGGGAATGATATAACAATAAAGAATAAAATTGCAGCGCTGAGACAGTGGGTCGCTGTCCTAATATTGTCATCGACGCTTATGTCCCTTTGAACAACTATCCAGTAGCAGAGCAGGAAGAGGCAATTCCCCTGCGCTTCAGCAATTATTATTACCCATTCTTCCTATGCAGGGGTATTGGCTGGACTGGCTGGAACAACTCTCTAGAGCTAGACTAATAGCGAAAATATCCTCTCTACATCCAGCAGTTGTTAATGAGACAGGACAGTGCTACTCTCTAGCTCTTGATCAATGGTAACTACACTTCTCCAACTCCAATGCTTCACTGGCAGAGGAAAAAATTTTAATTTTCCCACTGATTATTGAATTTTCCACCAATTTTTGAATTTACTGCTAATGGGAGAAGGGGAGTTACATTACACCAGTATTCTGGGTTGGCTATTTTGGATTGTGTTGATGTAGTTAGCCTGTGCCAGCATTCCAGAAACGATAGAATAAAGAGAGTACTCTACGTCTTTCTACACCACCAATATGCAAAAATTTTTTATAAATAAGCTACATTAATATAAACTATTATTATTATTATTATGTCCTTTGCATTGCAGTCTAATTAGCAGTTACCACAAAAATTCGAATTTTCCAAGAAAATTAGAAATTTTTAACGATTTTTGAATATCATACCAAAGGGGTGGTGTGCAGAGGGCTGGAGATTTCCCAGAGGGAGATGTGGGGAGGCGGATGGGATTTGGAGGGCTGGGGATTTCCCAGATTGGGAGGGGTGGAGGGACCTTCCAATGGGTTGGGAATTTCTCAGAGGGGGAGTTGATAAATAATTTATCAGTTTTATTAAATAGTCAATTAATTTGCTATCAAAGTGGTGCAGAATTGGCAAAGGGGATAGGTGAGGAGTGGGGAGGGTTGGTGATTTCCCAGAGGGGGAGGTGGTACCCCTCCCCTCTATGATGAGCTGCATATATTCCAGAGGGGATATTTAGTCAATTGGCCAGCTGGTGTGGCAGTGCAGTTCTGGGTGCTTCAGAGTGGAACCGCATGACCGCTACGGTCACAGGTTCGAATCCTGCCTCGGGCATGGATGTGTGTGATATGTTTAGGTTAGTTAGGTTTTATTAGCCATTAGAAACATTTAGTCAATTAATTTTATATCAAAATTGCACCAGAACTTCTTTTACCATTCTATTTTTGTAGTATAGGAAGAATAACTAAAAACCAGAAGTCAACACAGTAGATGCAGCGTCTAATGTACTAGAGTAGCACACAAAACTGTTTCCAGACAAGCTCCATCACATATAGTTTCCTCTACCTCCAACGTCTATGCCACTAGTATAGAATAGTGCACAGATGAATGTAGTGTTGCTCTGTGCAACGTTAAATAGGTTGGTACAGGGTTGTCATCAAGTCGAAAGTTATTTGTAGTGTAAATTCTCGAAAAGCCATGATTTGTTTATGTGAAGGTAGTGGTATCAGAATATGATTGATATCAGTTATGTCAGAATTCGGCACAAATAACTCAATTAGTCAACTCCCAAAAGTTGACAGTGTTGCCAAATTACCACACAATGTGTAAAAACTACCCAAGAATAGCGAAATGTACATTGGTTCAAATGGCCCTGAGCACTATGCAACTTAACTTCTGAGGTCATCAGTCGCCTAGAACTTAGAACTAATTAAACCTAACTAACCTAAGGACATCACACCCACCCATGCCCGAGGCAGGATTCGAACCTGTGACTGTAGCAGTCACGCAGTTCCAGACTGAAGCACCTAGAACAGCATGGCCACTCCGGCTGGCAAATGTACATTGACAACTTGAATACTATATAATGCAATTTTTTTTCAAAAACTTTATATATGTGAACAAAACCATCCATTATGTGATATTTTCGTGTTTACAGATTTTATGGAATTGTCAAGTGATGATTTATAGAGCTCATCCTTCAGAAGACGTTTTTGCTAAGAATTTCTGCTGTATTATCCACATGTGAAATTGCAACACAGTAAACCACTAAGATGAAGCTAGCTATTTCTAGTGTACATTCCCATATATGGTTACCCTACAGGTAGAAAACAGCATGGTCATGTCTAAACTAGAAGACCATTCTGTAAGTTATTTACAGCTGTCATACTTCAACCCACTACTATTACAATTCTGAACATGGGCGCCTGTAACCAATCTTATGTAAATTTCAATGGGGAAATAACACTGCCAACCAGTTGCTATTAATTTTTTAATAGATTGACCTACATTTCGACATCTCTCAAGATGTCTTCATTAGAATGAAATTTTAAAAACCCTAGAAAATAATATGCAGAAAATTATGTTTAACAGAAACATTAACAAAGATAAAAAATGTTGTAAGATAGAAAGGTTACTTATGTAAAGTGAGATGGTGAGAAGGCAGTAGTCAAAGTTTCGAGCAGACAATCTCAAGTCTAAAAATAAAAGTTAAAACATTTCTAGCCTTTGCTACGAATACCTTGCAATAAACAGCATCAGGCTGAGTGGCCCAATTGCTGCTATGAAAACAGGAAACAAGTTGTGCCACCTGTTGGGAGTGTGGAGTAACATATGCCAGTTTCAGATATTATAACTAGAATAATCAAACTCAATGACAGTTAATTCTAAAAAAATTACAAAGGCTGAGAGCTTAATGTATTTTTAAGAGTAAAAAGTAGTCAAGTAAATGAATTACATGTAAGACCCATCTATTAAGTTTTACAGAAAAGCCCATCCTATAAAGTACAGATCTTGTACAATATTTACACAAACGAAACATCTACATGAAAGAAATATTAGGAGTACATATCTCAATGGAAAAAAAAAGATGTTTCGAAACCAGAGGCAAAAAAGTAGTAAAAAATAAAGGAATCAAAATTTCCTCGAGTAGTGTATTAAAAGCACTGAAAAAATGTTCTTATGTAATAATTGTAACTGTTCGTTGAAGATGAGGCCTTTTTTCTTAGAAATAGCTTGAAAATCTCCAACTCTTAAAGTACGATGAGCCTGTGACTTTTCTTTCCCTGTTTAAAATGGTAATTTCATCAGCAATTTTCGGTTTGTAGCCAGAAATTAACCACTGACCAGCAAAAGTGGAGTTAATGTACACTAGTGCCTCATTTTCCAATATATGTTCCATGTATCTGTAATAACCAGGACCAGTATCAAAAGTGATTTTCATGAACTCTTGAATTGTGTATAGAAGCAACTGTGGACTTAAAAGTCTAAATAAGATTTTTCTACAAGGAGTTGTTAGACCAAAGGCAACTTTGCAACCATATTTTTAAGCATGAGACAACAAATTCTATAAGAAATAGGGCGTAAAAACTTGAGGAAACTCTGTCATTGTTTGTGGCAATACTAAGTTCCAAGTAATATAGCTGATGGTCATTATTTTCTAATTCACAAGTGAAGCTGTTTTTTTCATGAAGATTATTAAAGATTCCAAACATTTGTTCAATACCTTCCTGGGAACTACTGTATGTGATCAAAATTTCATCTATGTACCGAGAATATGACAAAATATCCAAATCAATAGCTGAAAAATCTTGCCTATCTGTCGCCATTTGTAATATTATGTATAACTGTCAGGAATCACATACAATATGATGGATCCATCCTTTTTCTTGACACACCACAAGTAGATACATTTTGCCAGCTTTGGCGCAATCACACAATATTTAAAATATTCTGTATTTTATAAGTAAAACAACTCGTTTTTAAAAATTCAGTGTATTTAATTGAATAAACCGAATTTAAAACGTTTACTAAATACTTATTTTTTAATAACACAACTAAAAATAATAAACAACCAATTTCAGTCTTTATTATTTAATTTATAAAGTGATTTTAACACAATAACAGGTATTAGTTAACAAAAGTAAGTTATTTTTAAAAATTGTAAACTGTGGACATAGGTAAATGTATTAGTTAACAAAGTACATTATTTTAAAAGATCGCATTGTGAATCTAAGTAAATTAATTAAAATCTATTAGGTAACAAATGTAATTTTTTTTAAAAAAAGTACATTGTGAATGTATGTAAATAGAATGTATGTAACAAATTAGAAAATTATAAAAATTTAACATTGTGAAGGTAAGTAAATGATTAAATTGTCTTAGTTTACAAAGTAAGTTATTTAAAAAATTTCAGTTTTTATTTTTTCTATCTTTCTTAAAAGTTTCAGAAATGTATATAAGCATGAAGTTAACACTTCTTTTATTTTTTTCATTCATTTATATATAAAGAAAATGTTAATAATGAAAATTTTCAGTAAGTAATCTATGTTGTGCATCATACGTAAGATTCTTATTACCATACATCTAGAAATACATCATATGTTTAAAATAATTATTTGGTGGACTAATATTCCACATTCTTTGATGAAACGCTTTTTTTTACTATTTTTAAATATATATTCTGAAGTTTAACATAATCATACAATGATGAATCAACTAATTGATTATTTTAATGATTTGTTTAAAATAAAACAAAAACAAAATATGTCATATCAAATTCTGTACAGCTATAGTACTTTGTTATATCTAGTTCAAAATCACTTTTACCAGATAATCCAGCAACTTCTTCTGTTTGAAATTTACAAAAAGAAATGGGAATTTCAGGATTATTTAAAATATTTCCAAATTGTTCAAGTTTGTAATTTGGTTCATATTTAACAACAGGTACACGAATTTCTATAGATTCTATAACTATTTTACTCGCTTTAGAAAGTGTATCTTTTATTTCAACACCAGCATCATTTTTATCAAACCAACATAGCATTGCATATCCAGAGTATGAACTATGTGTAAAATCCACAGTTAAGTTTCCTTCAAACATAATTTCTTTATTATCTTTAAAAAAATCAACCAAGCATTAACAATGGATAAAATACTTCATTTTTGTTACTATTTATTTTTCTTCTATTAAGGCTATGACATTCAAAATTTATGTTGTCAGTAACAGACGAAGCTAGATGTACTAAAATTGTCAATGAAATAATTGGTTATTCGATTCTAGATAATATATTTTTTCCTTTTTTATTTTTGTAAAGTCAAACAATTAGGTTACATTATTTTAATTAACTATTTCTTTGATATTCCATATTCCATAATGAGTTCGATAATTTGTACCATCATTTCCAATAATACTAAAATTCATATATAATTGTGCATGATTTGGATGAAGCCAACCATCACCAATATTTATTCCAATTTCTGTATCTTTGATAGGAACATTTTCATTATTTTTTGTTGTTTCATTAAAAGGAAATGAACAGAACTGAATACTTTCAAATTTATTCATAATTGTTTTGCAATAACTTACTTATAAACGAAATTTTTTTAAAGATATTTCTACAATAACTGTTACAGTAGCGCCATTACAGTCTATTAAATTATCATTTTCATCAGTTATAGTAACTTCTAAATCTTGAATTGTATTAAAAATAGGAACCCTTACAGGATAATTTGGTTCATAAATTATTGGTCCACTGAACTCTGCATTTTGTTTAAATGAAACAATATATTAGTTTCTTTATGGAAATGATTATTATGTTTTATATACATTCCAACAGCAAGATTAAAATTTATATTTATTAATTCAAAAGGAATTACTCTAAGAACATCTTTACCTACAGCTTTTTCAAGCTTGAACAACTTGATTATTAAAACCAAGTAACGTCTAATACTCTCTGCTACAGACATATGCAATATACTTCTAAATCTTGAATTGTATTAAAAATAGGAACCCTTACAGGATAATTTGGTTCATAAATTATTGGTCCACTGAACTCTGCATTTTGTTTAAATGAAACAATAATATTAGTTTCTTTATGGAAATGATTATTATGTTTTATATACATTCCAACAGCAAGATTAAAATTTATATTTATTAATTCAAAAGGAATTACTCTAAGAACATCTTTACCTTCAGCTTTTTCAAGCTTGAATAACTTGATTATTAAAACCAAGTAACGTCTAATACTCTCTGCTACAGACATATGCAATTTTATATCACCTTCAATAACAATTCTGTTTAAAATTTCATTGGCTTTAATCTGTAAATTGAGTTTTTTAAAATGTATAAGTTTTTCAAACTATATTGACCAATAGGAATTTCTATCGTTTCACCATCACAATAAAGTTTATTATTTTTTGTTGTAACAAGTGATGTTATAAAAGTTGAATAAAAACCAGCTAATAAATATCACATATTGGAACATAAGTAGTTTTCTAAATATAGAAGATGTATCACTAACTTGAAATAATATACTCACTTACTACTGAAAAAATAATTAATAAATGAAAAAATATCAGTAAATCAAAAAAGTTTTAATAAAAAAATTAACCAATAAAAATTACTAATCAATAAGAAATTATTAATAAATGAAAAAATTATTAACTAACTGAACAAAACAGAGTGTGAACCTAGAGTAATAATTCCAAAAAAGAGTTAGAAAACACAAATTCTATAAGATTACCAATAATTGGATGAAGTGGAAGTGGTAAAACAACATTCAAGTTTGATAATTATATTTTAGCTACAGGATGGTTAAAATGGAATAAAAATTAACATTTGTAAATTTATTCAATGAGTTTAGATAACTAAAATATCAAGAATTTATAAAACAAACTAAAAAAAATTGAAGATAAAATTAATAAACAAATTGTTAGTTTTATTGAAAATAATGTTGAAATTATTGCATCATTTGAATGTGAGGAAAATTCAGTTGTTGTATTAGATGACTTTATTCTAGAAAATAAAGATATTGTTAGAAATTGTTTTACTAGAGGTATACATGAATGTAGTGATTGCTTTTAGTTAGCTCAATCTTATTCAAAAATACCAAAACACATAGTTAGAGACAATTTTAATTTTTAAAATGTTTTTACACAAGATGATACTAATTTAAATCAAATTTAACATGAGTTTGATATTGGAGATCTAAATTTTGGTAATTTCAAAGAAATGTGTAGTAAATGTGGGAATGATAAATTTGGTTTTTTAACAGTAGATATGACTAGAAAACCAAATGTAGGTAAGTTTAGAAATAAAATACAACATTTCGTAAGAAAATAAACATTAAAGATTAAACAAAAACATTAAACATTTAACATTAAACCTTGACTTTAATATTAACAATAACATTAACGTAAATATAAACATACACATACATAATTTAACATCTAACTAAACATAAAAATAAACATTATACATTAAACATAAATGTAATCATTGTTAATGATTTTTTTCAGTAATAAATGTTGAAAAGCTAGATGAAACAGTTGTTAAACAAGCTAAACAAAATATAAAGAAAGATGAAGTAAAAGAAAAAATTCAACTTTCGAAAAAGCAACCAAGAACAGAATTTGAGAAATATAAAAAGGAAGACCAACCTGTTATTGATGCAATTGAAGAGCTAAAACAAAGTATTGAAGGTTTAGGTGAAAATATTTCAAAAGCATCTGAAGAAAATACAGAAGTTGAAAAACAAATGATTCCATATCATCATATAGAAGATTTTTAGGATTTGTCATCAATTAAACCATTAACATATCAGTCTGATGAAATTCCTGCAAAATATGATTATACGTTAAGGGAAGCCGAAATTACAGATGTACTAAATAAATTCAAAGATGAAAATAAAAGTAAAAAGACCAATGAAACTAAAAATACAAATGAATCTGAAAAGATAAATGTTAGTGAAAGAATGTTAAAGTATACTAATCATAGTAAAGAGAATGTGTTTGGTTTAAAACTCTTTGCTATGTTTAAATATGTTGCTAATTTACATGTAAAATTAATGCTGATAATTTAACAACTGCTGAAGAAACATGGATTAATAAGACTTTCAACTGGAGAACAAATGGCTATAGAACATTAAAATGGAAAGTATAATGGTAAACATTAATCAAATAATGCAGATATACTATTAAATTCAGTTAAAAATATACATATAAAGCAATTGAAGATGTACTTAATACACTTACATTCAATTTAGAAAAAAATGAAAAATTGAAAAATTGAATATATTATTAAACAACATCAATAAGCATTAGATCCTAAAATAACTAATGCAAATAAAAAAAGATTTTAATGCTATTTTTAAAATAATAAAACTAACATTGTTTTAAAAATAGAAGACTTGCTAATATAAATGATCAAATTGATGCAAAAGATGTAGTTAACAAAACACTTGAAAATGATACAAAACCAGAATACGCAAGCATTATAACACAATTCAATAATTATCTTATGAAAAAAAGTAAAAAAAAGATTTTTCAGATTATCTTAACAACAGGTTTAACCCTATACTTAAATAAGTTAATAATTATAATTGAATTTACTATTATAACAGGTGGTATACAAAAAATGTACAATTTTGAATATGATTTCATACGTGAAAGGATTATTGTTGTTGGTAAAAATATAAATAGATATTTAGATTATGATGATTAGATATAACAGTAAGTACAGCTGATAAGCTATATGAAATAAATCATAATAATCAAACAATAATGGTACACCAATAAAAATTTATAACTGAAGCAAGAAAGATTCTGTAAAAACTGGTCCGGCAAATGTAAATATAATTGTATTTGTTGAAATAATTTAATCTTTATATTGTTTTTTTACAAATTTTTTATCTATTCAAATTAGTAAACTATTTAAATTTTTTATATATAGATAAGAAATCATAATTCAAATATTGTGCTTAAAGATGTTCACATTGATTATTTGAATTGTAAACAATTTACAGAAACAGTTAGTCCTAAAAGACTGTCAACTAAAAATAGAAAAGAATTGAAGGTATTAGAACAATTTGTTAATATAAAAAACTAAATTCATTAAAAAATTGTAAATGGTGATGATTTCAATAATATTCGAGAAAATATAATTAATGAATTACATAAATTCAATTATAATTAATTTTAAAAGAACAAATGTTGTTTCTTTTACTATATATCATTTATAGCAAGCTGATCTAGTTGAAATCGATTGATGTAATTTAGAAGAAAATTCAAAAATAAATAAAAGTATTAAAATATATTATCAATAAATGTTGTTTTCTCAAATAAGGCATTTTCTGTTCCTATTATAGTTTAAAAATATTTAATTGTTGCTTTTCAAAAAATGTCATACTTGAATTCCAAATAACTTACAAATTCATAATATAAGGAATTTAATAACCGAACATTTGAAGATATATTGAAGAATTATAACATTAATCATTATTCAACTTTTTCAGAATTAAAAGCAACTGTTATTGACCGATTTAACAGAACATTTATGAAAAAATGTTAATGAAATTTGCTTTACAGGGATATTATAACTGGTTAAATTTAGTTAAAAACGTAATTGAAGAATAAAATAACACAAAGCATTTTATTAAAAATGAAGCCAGTACAAGATACTGAAAAATACTGAAAAAATCGAATCATTGTATCTAATAAAACTGTTAAATTTAACAAAGGGGATAAAGTTAGAACAAGTAAACTTAAACGATTTTCTGAAGAAGGGTATACCGTTATTTTGTCAACAGAAACATTTGGAATTGAAGATATTATTTGTTCTAATTCCATTAATTATAAATTAAAAAATATAAAAGTGATTATTTATGAAGAAGAACTATAGAGAACTAAATATCCAGATTTATATCTGGTTCAAAAAGTTTTAAGAAAGAAATTAATCAAGTTTACGATAAATGGTTAGGTTTTGATAAATCATGTAACAGTTGGATAAATAAAGATAAAATATTTTTATGAAGAACTAGTTTACTATTTAATTTAACGATAGTTTAGTTTTTAAGGAATTCGTTTTTTAAAACAATTTGTTCACCATTAATTCAAAAATAAATTACCTTATTGCCTATTATTTTTAAAAGAAAAAATTTACTATTAAGTTTATGAAATACGTAGTTTAAGAATGAATTAGTTTTAAAACAATTAGTTTTTTAAGAATTAGATTACTATTTACTTGTAAATTTAGTTTAATAATGAATTAGTTTATTAAGAGAATTAGTATACCATTCATTTTAATAGTCAATTAGTTTTTGAATAAGTATAACTATTTGCCTGAAAATTTGAGGTTGATCATCTTTTGAAATAATTATTTTATCTTTTACTTTATATTCTCCATTTTTTATACTTTCATATTTCCTTTTAATTCCATAATCTTCTATTTGAATTATTTCATTCTTTATTTTATTCAATGTTTGAAATCTTTGTATACAAAAATCTTTGTGTTCATAAACAGTTTCCACTTACACAGAAAAAAATATTTAAAAGAGGTTATGATTTTGTAGAGAAGTAAATGTTTTAATTATGTATAGAAATAATTTTATTAATTTTATACAGAAATAAAATTTTATTATAATATATAAAAACATTATTATATTTTTAGTAACTTATAATGACCATATGGTAATGTATCTATTTTATTTTCCAAAACATATTTTTTATTACATGAGGATTTAGTGCTTTTTTGTTTACTTGAATTTTATATATTTCATGTTTTGCACTATGAATTATTCAATTCTTTCTGTGTTGTATTATTTTGATATACAAACGACCTTTATAATCTTCTAAACTTAGTTTCCTTCTAAAAACGCATTTCCTAATTCATTTAGATATTTTTTATGTATTGTCACAACCAATATAAACATATATTTTTGCTCTTCAATCAGAAAATTCTTCACTTTCTTTTCCATCACATTAATCTTACATTTTACCAACAAGTGTTTTGTTACGTGTGAAATATTCTATATATTATCTGTTTGATGATCCCTTTTGTCAAAGGAATCAATAATTAATTTTATATTTTTATAAAAGTCTTCAATTTTAATATTGGAAATATAATTATATGTATCTTGATAACATAAACAATATTTTCTCAATTTTAATGTTTCGTAATTTTATAGTGAAAATCATACATTAATTCTTTAAATATATCAAGTATATTTAATCAAACATAAACAGGTTTTACAAATGTAATTTTAATTTTATACAAATGAGTTCCACTTCTTTTAAATTTTGGTTTAGCTACCTATTTTTTCACCTACTTCAACATTTTAAACTAATTATATATCTTGTCTGTTTCTTATATCTTCCATTGTTTTACCAAATACAGAATTATTCATTAATTTATAGAAATCATTTCTAAATCATTTGTAGCTTGTCGTTAACTGTGTGTTTCAGTCTATATACTTCTTTTATCAATTTGTTTAAATTTTAAAACCTTCTCTATTTTTGGAAATTGTGTTCCTAGAGGTAAATATTGTGTAAGATTTCTATTATATACTCCAGAATTATGCTTTCTATCTAAAGTAGTCACTAACTTACGTTCGTTTGTACCTTGAGCAAGTTTTGATTCAGGAGCTAATTTTGAATCATGTAATTTTTTGGATATTATAATTCTACTTCAAATATATATAACATTTATACAATTATTGGAAATTTTATTTA
The DNA here is from genome assembly GCF_023897955.1 of Schistocerca gregaria. Lineage (NCBI taxonomy): Eukaryota > Metazoa > Arthropoda > Insecta > Orthoptera > Acrididae > Schistocerca > Schistocerca gregaria. Next base: position 484,180,932 of record NC_064931.1, on the reverse strand, counting down.
TTTTGTAAAATGAAAATTATTTGTTTCTTCTCATTGAAACCTACCACTTGGTAGATCTTGTTTTATAGCATAACTATATAAGTTATCTAAATCTAGATAAGGTATATAATTTCATATTTCTTTATTATTAAAACTATTAAATATATATTATTTGCTTTTACAAAACTTTTATAACAGTGTGATATACCTCCTCTTTTTCCTTTTTCAACCATTAAAAGCATATAATAATTTTATAATAATTCAAAGTTTTTTTCATTTACTTTTAAAATAGCATCTCAAGATAAACCTAAAATTTCAAATACATCACTTAACAATAGTACATCAGTTTTAAGATACATATCATGACATTCACCAAGATTTTTATACAGAAGTTGTCCCAAACATATTTTACGTGTCTATAAACTTCATCAGTTAACTTACAATGATTTAATTTGGTGTAAATGTTTTCTTTAGTTTGTAATTTTGTTTCTACAAATTGTTCCAAAGAATCATATGGAATAATAGCTTTTCTAATTACTAAATTTATATACTTCTTTAGAAAAACCTTTTTTAATATTTTTTATTTATTTTTCCTTAAATTTCTTTAGAGTTTGTCTAGTAAAGAAGCCAGAAGTTTAAATGTATCAACAAATCTCAATTTCATTTTTTGTACATTTTCAAAAAGTAATGTATTTATTGTCATTTTTGAAATTAGTTCTATATCTTTATTATCATAACCAAGTTCTTTTACCAAAAGATGAGAATTATAACCAGATAAATTATGAAATAAACAGGTACTGAATCATGTCTCTTAGTTTTAAATTATAATTATTGCTCAATGGAGCAATACGTTTTCAAGTGAGATAATCATGATTACAAACTTTTTTATTACTTTTGTATAATAATATTTCCGCAATGTACAAAATATAGAATTATTATGCATTTTGTTTTTTTCAAATGTAAACGGTTTCATTTCTTCAATTTCAGAATAAATTATCCAATTTCTTCAACTTCTTGTTTTAAACTTTCTATAAAGTTTCTACGAGAATTTGGTCCTCTTAAAACAACAGGATCTCTATAATTTTTTAAATATATTTTATGTAGTAAAAAATGCACTTGGTTCATGCTTTTGATATTTCATTGTGTATGGTTTTTCTTGATTTGGTTCACAGTTGTCCGTTTTTAAAAGTAAACTTTCAAAATCACTGTAAATAGCAAATGGAACTCTCTGTGTATTTTTTTTATTTTTAATAATTTACACATTTTGACAATTCAACTTTTAATGGTTTTTTTCATTGAACAATTTGGTGTAAGATTATCTAATTTTTCTTTACAATTTAAATGCTTTAAGCATAAATTACAAATTAATTTTACGTTTTAATCTTTTATAATTCGACTTGATACAAGGCTAGATATTTTTTTATGTAACAATAATTTAAATTGTTATTTTTCTTTTAATAAAGTCAATTTACATGATATTCCATTTTCGATTTTGTAATTTTTAGTGGATCCAATTGATATTTTTCCCCATCAAATGAACAAACATTCATAGATATATTAATTATATTTTCTATTTTTGGAATATGATCAACTAATACAGGAAATTTAATATTTTCATTTTTTATCAACATCTGGACCAAAATTTTTATATTTTGCTCTTCTTTCTGCATCTTAACTACAGACAACATAGCTGCTTTTATAGACCATAAAAATTTTCATCATTATTTTTTACACTAATACAAGTTATTTTGTTTTATTATTTTTGGTAAATCAACATAAGATTATTCTTTTAGTGAAATATATTTATTAATTGCTAGTTGCAAACCAATAATTCTATTTAATGTCCATCCTGACCCTTGTGCTTGATAATTACAATCTTTTTCTAAAATATCACTTTCACCTTCTCTAAATTTTTTACAAAAATAGTTTTTATGTCAAAAAGGTATAGTTTTGTGTTCGTTGTTCAAATTTTTGATCTCTTTATTTATTTCCTTTGTCTGTAGTTTAAATTCACAAATAAATAAAAATTTATCTTTAAATCAAGATCTACTTTCAAGTAGTCTTAACAATTTAAAATTTTTTTTTTATTACTGCAGTTAAGAAATGATTAGGGCCAAAATGTATATTTTTCATCTGGTTTAAAATGCTTTTTCACGTAAGTAATTTTTAATTGTATTTCTATCTATTGGTTTCGGTTTTTCAAATATATTTGTAGAAAATTGAAATATGTTAATGGTTTATCTCCTTTAGTTAAAATACATAATCACTATTATAATGTGGTGACTTTTTCCAAAAATTATGTTACTTCACATGTATAATTTCTAACATTATTTGTATGATATTTAGTTAATTTAGCTGTATAATTTCTAACAAAATTTGGTAACTGTTTCTAAAAATTATCACTTACTCCAGGTATATAATTTATTACAACATTTGTATGATTTTCACTTACTTCAGGTGTTTAATGTCTTACAATATTTAGTCACTGTTTCAAAAAATTATTTTTACATCAGGTGTATAGTTTTCTACAATATTTGTATTATTTTCACTCACTTCAGATGTATAATTTTTAACAATATTTGTACGATTTTATCTTACTCACGTTTATAACTTCTAACAATAATTGTCAATTTCTGATAATAAATCTAATTAAAACAGCTTTAGATAAATTTGAATATGCTCTTAAATTAATTACTTTACAAAATTCAGGAAGAGTAGCAACTTTAAAATGTTGCAGTTCAGTAGCAATGTATGTTTTCATTTTGCTCATTATTTTGGAAAAATACATTAGATTTTTAAAAATATTTTTTAACAAAATGATTTATTTTTAACAAATGGATGAGGATTATTATTATATAGGTTATAAATCAAAAATAGATTTAGTTTATTATTTAGTTTGACAATCAATTAGTTGAACAATAAATTAGTTTTTATACAATTCGTTTTTAAAAAATTTGTTTACTATTGAGTTTAACAATGGATAAGTTCAAACAATTATTTATTTAAAAGAATTGGTTTATTACTTAGTTTAATAATGGATTATTTTTAATATTTTATTTAATTAATCCTAAAGGGTTAGTATTTAATAAATAATAAATCATGAAGTTAATGCTTTGTTATTTTTAACTTAATCTAATGTACACTTCTTGCATATATTATTATGTTTATCTTTTTGTGAAGGTTTTATACAAAAAAATTTGAATCTTTTAATTTCCTTGAAATTATATTCACGATCATATTTTTACACATACACAAGGAATTTGATTTTGATCGTATATTTTACATGATTTTGTTTATAGATGTTCAACATATAGTTCTATAACCATCTTTTCTATATTTCTGTAAAGTAAAATTATCAATCGCTTTATCTGTATTACAATATCTATAAAATTTAAATTTCACAAAAGACTTTCTCCATTTCTATATAAAATTTTATGAAATTTGTGAAACACTAGATTCTTATAATTTTTATTATTTTTTCTGTATAAATATTTAATTAAGCAACAGTATAATATGCTGCTTCACTATAATATGCTGCTTCTACATGAGCATCAAAAAATCACCAATATATATTATTTTAATTGTTTCTGGTACTTTATATTAAACAATAGTTCCACAAAGAGAACAATTTCTTTTTCCTTTTACCATTTATGGATACATTTTTATGTAAAATATGACTGAAATCTCTTTTAACAAATTGATTATTATTTTCATTACGTAAACAAATAGGACAATCAATATCATGTCCAGATTTCTCAATGAGTTCATAATTTCCTTTTAATTTAGTCTGCATTTCGTTTAGGTGACAATTTATAAGAAACAATTTTTATTACATTTATAAGAAATAAAAGAAGAATAATTTTCAATGAGCCATTAAGGTATATCTTCAAAATTACAATTTTTTAAAATTAATTTGAATACAAACTGCAAATTTATTTATGTAAAACTAATAAAATTTTTATATACTAATGGAAACAATTTTAATCAAGAAGCTCAAAATTATAAGTATTTATAAAGAAATTAAAAAGTAAGTGAGATAGAGATAAATGTTTTATATAATATCATGACCTGTGAATATTTAAATACTAGAAGTGGAGAACAACTTTCTCTAGCACTCAGTATTGATTTTAAAGTTATTCTAACAAATAGATTTTCTAATTTATTGATGATTTTGATTTTGAAATAATTAAAAAAGGGCTAATGAAATTGTAATATAAAGGAATGAAGAAACTTAAAAGTAGAAATAATGAATTTCGTGATATAGAGTTGACAATGAATAATGTTTAATATAATGTACTTTGTTAACTAACATATTTTAATTAATTTATTTTTGTTAACTAATACATTTTAATTATTTTCTTACCTTAAATTTTTAATATATTCTACTTTGTTAACTAATATATTTTAGTTAATTTACTTACAAACACAGATTAAAATTTTTAAAGATAAGTTACTTTTGTTAACTGCTCCATGTTAGTGTGTTAGAATTATGTTGTAAATGAAATAATAAAGTTAGAAATCACTTGTTTATTATATTTAGTTGTGTTATTATAAAAAATAGTTATTTAGTTACCATTTTAAAATCAGTTTATTTAATTAAATATACTGAATTTTTTAAAATCAGATGTTTTACCTATAAGAATTTTTTAAAAATTAAGTTAGTGTGCCAAAACTTTCAAAATGTATCTACTACCACAGCAGGTTATTATACATCTATCTACATGACTACTCTGCAATTCACATTTAAGTTCATCGAACCACAATCATACTATCTCTCTACTATTCCACTCCCGAACAGCGAGCGGGAAAAACGAACACCTAAACCTTTCTGTTCGAGCTCTGATTTCTCTTATTTTATTTTGGTGATCATTCCTACCTATGTAGGTTGCGCTCAACAAAATATTTTCGCATTCGGAAGAGAAAGTTGGTGACTGAAATTTCGTAAAAAGGTCTCGCCGCGACGAAAAACGTTTATGCTGTAATGACTTCCATCCCAACTCGTGTATCATATCTGCCACACTCTCTCCCCTATAACATGATAATACAAAACGAGCTGCCCTTTTTTGCACCCTTTCGATGTCCTCCGTCAATCCCACCTGGTAAGGATCCCACACCACGCAGCAATATTCTAACAGAGGACGAACGAGTGTAGTGTAAGCTGTCTCTTTAGTGGACTTGTTGCATCTTCTAAGTGTCCTGCCAATGAAACGCAACCTTTGGCTCGACTTCCCAACAATATTATCTATGTGGTCCTTCCAACTGAAGTTGTTCGTAATTTTAACACCCAGATACTTAGTTGAATTGACAGGATTGAGAATTGTACTATTTATCGAGTAATCGAATTCCAACGGATTACTTTTGGAACTCATGTGGATCATCTCACACTTTTCGTTATTTAGCGTCAACTGCCACCTGACACACCATACAGCAATCTTTTCTAAATCGCTTTGCAACTGATACTGGTCTTCGGATGACCTTACTAGACGGTAAATTACAGCATCATCTGCGAACAATCTAAGAGAACTGCTCAGATTGTCACCCAGGTCATTTATATAGATCAGGAACAGCAGAGGTCCCAGGACGCTTCCCTGGGGAACACCTGATATCACTTCAGTTTTACTAAATGATTTGCCGTCTATTAAATGAGTTAGCTGCCTCTTTTGCGACCGCTTCCTTTAATATTGTCTTGATCTCATTCTGTATCTTTTCCTTATACAGTGAAGGGCCAAAGAAACTGGTACACCTGTCTAGTATCGTGTAGGGCCCCGATGAGCATGTAGAGGTGCCACAATATGAACTGGAATTTACTCAAATAATGTCTGAAGTAGTACTGGAGAGAACTGACTCCATGAATCCTGCAGGGCTATCCATAAATCCATAAGGGTACGTGGGAGTGGAGATCTCTTCTGAACAACAAGTTGCAAGGTATCCCAGATAAGCTCAATAATGTTCATGTCTGGAGACTGTGGTGGCCAGTGAAAGCGTTTAATCCCAGAAGAGTGTTCCTGGGGCCACTCTGTAGCAATTAGGAACGTTTGGGGCGTTCACTGCCCTGCTGGAATTGCCCAAGTCTGTCGGAATGGACATTAGACATGAATGGATGCAGATGATCAGACAAGATGCTTATGTACTTATTATGTGTTAGAGCCATATCAAGATGTATCAGGGGTCCCATATCACTCGAACTGCACACACCCCACACCAGTACAGAGCCTCCACCAGCTATAACAGCCCCCTGCTGACAGGCAAGGTCCATGGATTCATGAGGTTGTTTCCATATCCATCTGCTCGATAGGTTCTGAAACGAGATTCTTCCGGCCAAGCGCCGTGTTTCCAGTCATCAACAGTCCATTGTTCGTGTTGACGAGATCAGGCGAGGCGTAAAGCTTCGTATCGTGCAGCCATCAAGGGTACACGAGTGGGCCTGAAAGCCTATATCGATGATTTTTCGTTGAATGGCTCGCACACTGACACTTGTTGATGGCCCAGCATTGGAATCTGCAGCAAATTGCGGAAGGGTTGCACTTCTGTCACGTTGAACGATTCTCTTCCGACGTCATTGGTTCTGTTCTTGAAGGATCTTTTTCTCGTCACAGCGATGTAGAAAATTTAATGTTTTACTAGACTCCTGATATACTCGTGAAAGGGTCGTATGGGAAAATCCCCACTTCATCGCTATCTCAGAGATGTTGTGTCTCACCGCTCGTGGGCCTACTACATCACTTTCATAGTCACATAAATCTAGATACCCTGCCATTGTAGCATTAGTAACTGATCTAAGATCTGCTCTATACACTTGTTGCTTATATAGGTGTTGCCTGTTTACATGTCTCTGTATTTGAATTTGCATGTGTATAACAGTTTCTTTGGTTCTTCAGTGTAAATGAGCGTCAGTTGGTGGGGCTTAAGAAAAGTCTTTTGATGTTCCTTAACCTTAAATTTATGCAAGAAGGTTCGTATTGTTACTGGTGCGTGTGAAAACACTCTTGCATGTCATTTTTAAACATTCTAAAGTCTTGCTCTTTTATCCTGTTATTCAATGTGTCGAAATTTCGCCTCTATTCCTTCGTGAACTGTTTCGATTTCGTTCTCATGGGTTCCAACAGATGTCAGTGCTATAGCTCCTTGTCTTCCATCCTTCTCCACAAGTATCAAAATCATAAGCAACGCTCCGCGCTACACACGCATCGCGGACCTTCACCGGGAATACCGACTAGATACCATCTTGCAAGTATTCCAAAAACTCTCCACACGACTGTACAATAACACGAGACACTCGCGCAACCTGTTTATTCTTTCTCTGGGTAACTACGACCACAACCATAGATGGAAGCATAACAGAGCAAAGAAATTGCTGGCTAGGAACTAAACATCTATGGTCCATAGAACGCTAACACGACAGTACTGGCGAGCCCCTGCAACACAGTTATTACTGGGAACCCAGATGAGCAACCAGCCGAAAATCAGGCAACCGCAGGGAAACTGTACTGTACACAGCACGCAAACCAGCCACACACACCCCCTACACCGTCTGTGAGCTGACCTATGACCGATCGCCCACTAATCTAAAACGACCATGAACTGTTGCAGGGACGCAGCAACCGCAGCAAGCGCCGCAACAAGCTCCAACAACGACAAAGGTAACGATGCACGATACCTCGAACTAACACAACCACACCTTGCATGCACTGTCACAGATAGCAAGCCACTACTGCCCTTACTACCCGCCCTACTGTCACAGAGGTTTTTTCCCCTTGGCTCTTGCCTTGGCACTTTTTTTCCTCTGCCCTTACAACCGCTACCCTTCAATCGTTTTCGACCACTTCTATCTCCTGATGGACCATGTTGATGAGTAATCTTACCCAGACGCATGGACAACATCACAGCTACCCTTTAATCGTTTTCGACCACTTCCATCTCCTGATGGACCATGTTAATGAGTAATCTTATCCAGACGCATGGACAACATCACAGCCCGCATTCTGTGACGCCTGATTCAAAAAACTAACATGTTTACAGAGGTGACAGTAGAACTTTTGGTTTGGTCACCACGTTGGAGTGGGCGTGGAGGGGCCCCATCCTGCTCTCCACATAGTTACAGGAAAGCACAACAACAATTTTATCTGCTACCTACGCAGAAACTAAATTCTCTCCTAAGTGCAGAACTTGTCACCCTTATTTCCTCTAATTATTGCCTTTGGTGTCTTGAACATTGGACATACCTTTCCCTTATCACAAACATCGTGAATGCTCTTATCTGAAACTGAATCTTCACTAGTTGTATAAATCTACCATTAAAAATCTACATTTACAGCAGGGTACTCACAAACTCCAACCTATTCTCCTCCTCCTCCTTCTCCTCCTCCTCCTCCTCCTCCTAAGTTTGTCGAAACCTATATACAATACTACTCCTCTGAGACCCAAGTTTCTCCTGGCGTATGCAATGTCATATAACATATGGAAATGTAGCTGGGCGACGTCGCCGATAATAGCCGTTATTGCGACAGGAGCACACCCTGTCATTATTTAGGCAAAACTGCAGCAAGTAAGCGCTGTTTAAGGATTTAAAAGCTCAGTTTGCAGAGACTCCAGAGCGATTTCACACACAACACACACACACACACACACACACACACACACACACACACATACACACATGCACGCACCCACACACTGTAAATACTAGCGCCATCACAAACCATAGACCACCGACGTTGAAGTTATCGATAGTGAACTGCATTGCACAGGGACTATTTCCAACAGGTATTGGTCGTATTGTGCAGAAATATGATGTGAAATGTGTTTTTCGACCACCATCTAAGGTCAGGGTCCTATTATAGCAAGTAAAGGATGATCTTGGTTTGTGTAAGACGGGTGTCTAATTAATTCCTTGCAGTTGTGGCATGTCATATATTGGTCAGACTATTAGGACTGTGGAGGACCGGTGTACTGAGTATAAGCGTCACACACGCTTACAACAGCCGAGAAAATCCGCCATTGCAGAAAATAGCCTTGGCACCCGTCTTCCTACGGAATACAACAGCGCAACATGTACTTCTAGCAGTTAGGCAAGTGTTATTAAAGAAGCAAGTTGAAATTAAATTTGCAAGTAACTTTATAAATAGAGATAGTGGTTCTTGTTTAAATTCAGTATGGATTCTTGCTCTATCCCTCGTCAATAAACAGAGGGACAGAGTTACTGCTACCTCATCTGTTGATTATGAATTTCACTATCACTTCTGACACAGGTGTTCTTTGGTTTGCGATGGCGCTCGTTTTTACAGTGTGTGTGTGTGTGTGTGTGTGTGTGTGTGTGTGTGTGTGTGTGTGTGAGAGAGAGAGAGAGAGAGAGAGAGAGGGAGGGAGAGATGGAGAGATGTTAACGGAGTTTCTCTGCAAACCGAGGTTTTAAACTGCGTTTCACAGCGCTTACTTGCTGCAGCTTTGTCTTGTAAATGACAGGGTGTGCTACTGTTGAAATATCTGCGGTTGTCGATGACGTCACCTGGCTGCATTCCCGTAAGTTATTTGAACAATGCTTTTGCTGTTCTAGCACACTGAACGTTCCGTTCTGGAGCGGGTATTTTTAATCATTTTCTGAACCTTTTGCCTACTTCTCATTCCTGGGGTTTTGTCCGAGTCAGGTTCTTTAACTGCAACAATCTTTACTCTTCCCTCTTGTCCATCATCGCATCTGTCGTTAGTCGGTCGGTCGTCACCACTGCAGTTGTTTCTTCGGTCATCTTGCCGATACTGACGTCCCCAACGACTGTTATCACTTCTTCTATCCCATACATTTCCGTTACTTCTTGGTGGGTGTCTCAGTCCCCATTTCTGGTTGTCTACTTGTTTGTTTACCGGCGGAAAAGTTTGTGTGAACCAAGTGTACCTGTGCCCTCGATTTTGCACTCCTCTCGTATCCTAATTCATGCAGAAGCTGCTGAATCCTCGAATATCATGTATATTTCTGGCAGCTATCCTTATTTCTTTCTAATTTTGACTCGGGCGTTTCGTCAAGCAAATGTGTATGAGTTCCGATGGTGCATACGGCGCGTCTAAAAATTGCTTCCTCCCTAACACATCTTTGAAAAATTGCACTGGATCTAGCCATCTCGAAACTACGTAATTCTATGTTATCATTATTCCCATCTTGATCTGTTTTTGCACTCTTTTCGAGTGTTATTCTTCGAGAAAGGCGCATGTGAATTCCCAATATGTCGTGGACTGTCCCTCAATCGATCACACCTCCTTTGCTGCTTCCTCTCTGAAGACAGATATACGAACCCAATTTTTAGAACACAAATTTTGGTAGTGTTTCGGGGAATTTCTCGATCCATAGATTCGAGTGTTGGCGGTTCACAGTGTCCGGAAATAATACAAACCTTTGCACCGACACGAACTGCTCCATAACTTCCTCTTCGTCCATGTTGCTTTATACAGTATCGGCAGTGATGGTGGTAACTGCTGGCGGAATTGAACGTCATGTAACTCCTCTGATGTGTAATGGTTTGGTCATTGCTTTTCCTGTTCCAGTTGCAAATAGAACGAGGAACAAACGACTGTTATATGCCTCCGCATGAGCTCTAATTTTCCGTAACTTATCTTCGTGGTCCTTATGCGCAATGTACGTTGGAGGCAACAGAATTGTTCTGCAGTCTGTTTCAAATTCCGGTTCTCTAAATTTTCTCAGTAGTGCTCCGCGAAAAGAATGTCCTGTTTCCTTGAGGTATTCCCACTTAAGTTGCATCTCCTTAAAACCAGCGTGTTGTTCGAACCTACCAGTAACACATCTAGAAAAAAAAATGGTTCACATGGCTCTGAGCAGTATGGGATTTAACATTTGTGGTCATCAGTCTACTAGAACTTAGAACTACTTTAACCTAACTAACCTAAGGACATCACTCACATCCATGCCCGAGGCACGATTCGAACCTGCGACCGTAGCAGTCGCGCGGTTCCGGACTGAGCGCCTAGAACCGCTAGACCACCGCGGCCGGCTACAAACACATCTAGAAGCCCGTCTCTGAATTTCTTCGATGCCTTCCTTTAATCTGACCTGTTAATGATCCCAAACACTTGAGCAGTACTCAAGAACAGGTCGCATTAACATCCTATATGCGGTCTCCTTACAAATGAACCACACTTCCCCAGAAGTCTCCCAATAAACCGGCGAACATGCATCTTCCCTCCACAATCCTCATCTGCTAGTTCCATTTCATATTGCCCAGATATTTAAACGACATGACTGTGCCAAGTAGAACACTACTAATGCTGTATCCGAATATTACGGATTTGTTTTTGTCACTCATCCGCACTAACTTATATTTTTCTACGTTTAGAGCTAGCTGTCAACTAGAAATTTTGTCTAAATCATCTTGTGTCCTCTTACAGTCGCTCAGCTTTGACAGCTTACTTTGCATCACAGCACCATCAGCAATCAACCGTAGACTGCTGCCCACCCTGTCTGCCGTATCATTTATGTGATAGAGAATAATAGCGGTCGTATCACACTGGAGGACAACATACTGGGTTCTATTACTCAAGAAGTCTTCGAGCCACTCACATATTTGTGTAAATATTCTATGTGCTCGTACCTTCTGCAGTGAGGCACCGTGTCAGAATCTTTCCGGAAATCTTGAACTCTGGAATCTACGTTCATCCACATAGGGCAAGCTGAGTTTCGCACCAACGATGATTTCTGAAACCATGCTGATTCGTGGACATAAGCTTCTCGGTCACAAGAAAATTTATTGCCTTCTAACTGAGAATTTGTTCAAGTATTCTGCAGCAAACCTATTTTAGGGATATTTGTCTGTAATTTTGCGGGTCCTTTCTTTTACCCTTCTTATATATTGGAGTCCCCAGTGTTTTTTTTTCGATTCTCTTGGGACTATGTGCTGTTCGAGAGATTCAGGATAAATGCAGGTAGGTAGGGGGCCATGCCGTAGAGTACTCCACGCAGACCTGGTGATTTATTAGTTTCCAACTCCTTCAGTTGTTTCTCTACGCCAGGAATGCTTATTACCATGTCGTCCGTATGAAAGTCTGTTCGATGGTCAAATGACGGTATGTTTGTATTTTGCTCCTGCGTACTTTCTTGAACGTGAAATTTAAAACTTAGATTTTCGCTTTGCTATCTTCAACTGCCGCACAAGACTTGTCAACAAGCGAGTGGATGGAAGCCTCAGACCCACTTAGCTATTTTACATAGGACCAGAATTTTCCCGCATTCTCAGCCAGATCCTTTACTAAGGTATGACAGTGGTAGTAGCTTCGTGAGAGCGTCTGATGTCTCCATGTTCCTGCGATTTATTGTTTCCTGCGCGTCCTTAAACTGCACTAAATCTCCTATCTCGGCTTACTAGTCTGTGTTTATTAGTACCGTTCTGTCTGATTCTGCTTCATTAAGATTAGGTACCTGCTCGAAGGTACTGGTTAGTACTTCGACTTGCTCTAATACTTTCTCCTCCCTTCGTGACTTAATTGCTTCTTAATATTTAGTACTGACGTTGACATCTTTCTTCAAATCGCCTGCTGTTCATGTAGTGACTTGCGATAATGTATCCACTTTTGAACCACTTCTTGCGTCTTGTTATCTATCTTCTTATCTAAAATTTTCCTTGCTCCTCGCAATTCTTTACGTAGTCTTTGAGTTTCTGATTCACAGCTCCGATCTGTTCGTCAGCTTCTCGCTTCGCGCATTCCTGGTTTCTTTGCTTTTCTTTAATAGGTTCTCTCTTTTTTTGAGTCGCTCACCTGGTTTCTTGAGTTGTGTGTCATTCTTTTCTTCTTTTTTCGTTAGCAGTAACACATTCTGTTTAAACTCTTCCACCAGAAAGCTTCGCAGGCTCCTTAGATCTAATGCTGTGGGTACTAGAGGTTTAGGCTCCGGGAAGTCATCATTCTGTGCTGCACTTTCGCGGCCTGCAGCTCCTGAATTTTTCGCAGCATGTGAAGTTTCACACTCCTCTGTTTTCCTAATTTCTATCTCATATATTTCGTTATTACTCTGTTCCTGATCTTTTTCGTTAATAATGTTATTTTTTTCTTCCTGAAACGCTACGTCATATAGTTCGTTATTATCTACCCCCTAGAAACTTCCTTGTGGCGCCTCTATATCTGCGGCACTGTTTAATGTTTCACCGTTACGTGAGATTTCCCTTTCTGCCTCTCTCATCCATGATAAACTTCTCACCCTTGCTCTTTTAAACCTTGGCATTCACTGTAGTAACCGTCAATTTTTCATGCACACCTGATGTTTAAGACAAAACTAACCAACCTCTTACCAAATATCTCAATCCTCGTGCACGCACTAAAATTCAAACCCCTCGTAACAAATGATGTATAACATGCACAAAGCCAATAAAATCCCCTGCGGAATGTCAACAATGGTTCTTGAGCAGGACAATAATGGATATGTACAGGGTGACAATTATTGAACTATATGAAAAAGAAACGTAAATAAGTTACAAACGACGGCGTGTACACACTTTATTCAACATGTAAACGTCACTACAGATATTCAGATTTAGGTTGTGAGATGTTCATTATGTCTACCTGCACACATTGTCTTTAATATAGTCCCACAAAAAGGAGTCGCATGTCTTCAGATCCAGAGAATATGGTGGTCAATCGAGGCGCATGCCAGTGGCCTCTGGGTACCCCAGAGCCAGAACAGAATGCTGTCCCCAAAGTGCTCCTCCAGAACATAAAACACTCTCCTGTTTCCATGAGGCGATCTCCGCCTTGCAGGAACCACAGCTTGTCGAAATCAAGTTCACATTGGATAATGGGGATGAAATCATCTTCCAAAACCTTCAAGTACCGTTCGGTAGTCACCATGCCATCAAGGAACATCGCACCGATTATTCCGTGACTGGATATTGCACACCACGCTGTCACCTGTTGAGCGCCAATTTTGCTTATAGACGAACCCATCCAAATGAAAATGGGCTTCGTCGCTAAGCCAAACCATGCTAATTCCAATCATGCCCTGTGGTCAACAGTGTAGTTTGAACTTCCAAACACAAACCGTTCAGACGTTAAGGCGATTTTATTTCATACAGTTCAATAATTGTCACCATGTATCAACTCCAACTCAATAAAAATAATACAGAAATTAATTTTAGGCAAGGAGAATATAATTATTTTTTAGATAGCAACGCGAGTCCTTCAGTCAGTTTTAAGTTTCTCCAATCTATCTGTGTGTCAGGAGATTACAAATCAACGACTCCTGGGCAGGAGTAGCCAAAAATTTTAGGGGTCAGTTGTTAGATTTAAAAGGAGGTACGCAAGCTGGGTGCTATAATTCGAAATATGCTAATTAGATACGCTCCGAAATAATGAATCAGGAATTTAATGGATACGAAATGAAAGAAGAATCACGATTAATTTGGTCTCTTCCGTTAAAGTGACTGGTAAAACATTTGATAAGCAATGATAAAATAGTAAAAACATGGGAAAGCACATTAAAAAACAGAGGCACAAACGGTATAAGCATGGGCCAAGGAAAGAAAAAAAATTGAAGTGAAATTTTTAGCCTTTGCGGACGATATGGCATTGATAACTGAAAACCGAATACACGCAACAGTTATGCTTGATCTGTTACACGAGATTGCTGAAAAGACTGGGCTAAAAATATCCTATGTAGAATAAACATAATACAGAAAACTTTATGAAAACAAAGTATGGAAAAATGAAAAGAGTAGATAATTCAAATACATGGGGGAGTGGATCCAAGCCAATGGATTGGATAACACAACAAATAAAGAAAGAATAAAATAGTTAGAATTTGCATATAAATTAACACAAAACTATTACAATAAGAAATCAATATCCATACAAGCGAAGATTTAACATTATAATTCAGTTATTAGGACATAAGCAACGTATGGATCAGAGTGCCTAACATTGAATAAGAAAGGTGAATTAAGAGAACTAGAAAAAAAGTGAGAAAAATACTAAGAAAAATTCTAGATCCTGAGAGAAACAAGGAAAATAGGTGTATGAAAAGGAGAAATGAAGACCTATACAAAGATCACACATACAATGATGAAGAGACAGTTAAAATTTTATGGACATTTAAAAGAATGGAAGAAACACAGATTAGAAAGAAAATTTTTAATTACGTTAGTAAGCTGAAAAAAACTGTAGGATGGATAGAAGCAGTAAAAAAGACGCCAACAAAATAGATGTTACAGAAAAAATAATACGTGACACGAATCACTTTAGGATACTTATAGGAAACGCAAACTATGAAGAAGACGAGCCAAAACCTCGACCCAAGAGAGTGTGGACAGATGAGTAGAGACGAGCAGTTGTCGAGAAAATGAAGAAGTGCTGGGAAGAACGGAAGAAAAAGAAACACCATAAGTCTTAAGTTGTATGCGGTCCATAGCTGGCCAAATACATAAATAAAAAAAAAACCTTGGCACATCTGATTAAAGGATCTGCCGAGTACTATTCCAATAATCGCGTAAATGAAACAACTGCAGTCACAATGCAGTACTGCGTTTGTCGTGATGTTATTAGAAAAGATAGACAGTGCTAAAGAAGGGCACGCGTTGCAGCTGTAGCCAGTGTTGAAAGCAAACTGATCACTGAATTGAATCCAAGTCTTCAGTGTGAAGCTTGAGGTTACTGAAATACTGTAACATGAGTTCAGTGTCCCTACGTATCATCTTGCAGTTGTGGCTCGATCTCACCATACCAAGCCGGCCGCTGGGGCTGCTACGGTCACAGGTTAGAATCCTGCCTCGTGCTTGGATGTGTATGATAACTTAGAACTACTTAAACCTAACTAAGCTAACAACTAGGGAACTGATCTACATTTACATCTACGTGATTACTCTGATATTCACAATAAAGTGCCTGGCACAGGGTTCAATGAACCACGTTCAAGCTGTCTCTCTACCGTTCCACTCTCGTAATGGAAAAACGAGCACTTACATTTTTCTGTGCGAGCCCTGATTTCTCTTATTTTATCGTGATGATCATTTCTCCCTATGTAGGTGGGTGCCAACAGAATGTTGGAGGAGAAAACTGGTGATTGAATTTTCATGAGAAGAAAACGCCTTTGTTTTAATGATTGCCTCTGCAATTCATGTATCATGTCTGTGACACTGTCTCCGCTTTTTTGCGATAATATAAAACTAGCTGCTCTTCTTTGTACTTTTTCGATGTCATCTGTCAGTACCACCTGATGCGGATACCACGAGCAGCCGCACGATGCCTCGTCGACGTTATGTTAGAAGGCGTTTTAGTCCCTCTGTTTTCAAAGTATGTAAGAGTATTAATCTTTCTCCAAAAGCTATCGACGAGGCTTCTATATTTTCTGGTGCCCATAGCTGGATGGGTTTTGTTGCAAGATTTAGTCTGGCTATGTCGGTGCAAGGAACGGGGAATGGTTGGATTACTATTGCCTTCGTTCGTTCTAGTGATGCTAAGAAGAGTTCTTTGGATTCCTTTCCAACTCGTGATGTAATTGCGTGGAAGACATTTAATATCTGTCCGCAGCTCGTGGTCGTGCGGTAGCGTTCTCGCTTCCCACGCCCGGGTTCCAGGGTTCGATTCCCGGCGGGGTCAGGGATTTTCTCTGCCTCGTGATGACTGGGTGTTGTGTGATGTCCTTAGGTTAGTTAGGTTTAAGTAGTTCTAAGTTTTAGGGGACTTATGACCTAAGATGTTAAGTCCCATAGTGCTCAGAGCCATTTGAACCATTTAATATCTCCTTGCACATTACAATCTCTACCCAAGGAACCACCACTCTTACACCATACATATACAGATTCTGAACTTTCAAGTTTACGACAAACTTCTTAAAACAAGAGAGATAACTTCCTCCATATACCTTATTAGATTGGTGAACAATATTAAATGTCTTCCACGCAATACTCCAGAATAGGGCGGACAAGCGCGGTGTAAGCAGTCTCTTTAGTAGACCTGTTGCACCTTTTAAGTGTTCGGCCAATGAATCGCAGCCTTTGATTTGCTCTACCCATAGTATTATCTATGTGATCGTTCCATATTTTAAGTCCCATAGTGCTTAGAGCCATTTGAACCATCACCACAGTAGACTGTAGGTGAAGATTGAAGTGGCTGCAGAAACAGCCATTGTTGGCACACTAATCAGCCCGAAATGTCTCTATGTCTCTTAGTTCACCTGTTCTGGCGGCGTTGCAGGTCAGTGGAAGATAAGTCAGGTGTGGGATGTTCCCGGAATTCAAGAGATTAAGTTTGACGATCAAGATGAAGAAGATGAGGTGATTTGGTACCGCATGCTTGCTAGGAGGAAAACTCGCTTTGCTGTGTTTTGTGCTCTTTACTTGGCTGGGCTACGAATCTTTCGAGTCCCGACCTATAAAAATGTTCCATAACAAAATTTTGTTCCCTATCCTGTGCTACTCTTCAGGCAGTTAACCAATGACACAGAGGTGGGTCCTCGTCAACAGAGCCAAGTTTCTCTCTCCAACTTCCAGTTTTTTTACATGACACAATGTAGGCAATTCTCGTGTTGTGTGAACATTTGATCTTTGGGTATTCAACGTCCAGTAACGTCTCACGCTTTCAAAGGCGTCCCAGACATTTCGTTCACTCACTTTTAGAGATGTGATTTCCGAAGAAAACACAGTTTTTTCGTTTTGTGCACAATAGTGCCTTCCTGGACTTCGCTAAAAACAGTGTTCCTTCTCTTTCTGCTTCTGTATTGTTTAGAGGTCACTGCTTGGGGCCTCATACCACAGGAGATCTTATCTGTGTCGCCTGCTCTCCATCAGGCACTCAAGCACGGCCCTGCAAAAGAGTGTGTGGCCGACTACAACGCATTCAGCTAGTGTCCCTCATGGTGCGTCCTTCTTGTGACTCCATTGCCCACTCGAGCACTGTCACTTCATCTCAATCTGCTTTCAACGTCTTCTTATTTGGATCAAGCATGAAAATTCGAATAACGCGACTGGGACTGTTATGTACTGTATTTCTCGGTATCAGATAATTATTCGGACCTAATGGGTCATTACATTCTGATTGTGCATACTTTACAGGATTGTTTCCGGAAAAAAACTATTATGTAACAAATTAATGTGCCACGCATAGGCTTCTTTTAACAACACAATTCAAGCCATTATGTTTCAAATGATGCCATGACCTAGATATGTGGGCTGTTGATGAATGCTGTCATATTGTGTTCAACGATGAATCACGGTTCTGCAGCACCCCGGACAACCATAGTCGACGACTACGGCGCTTACGTGTGGGGAGGTTCCATTCTTCATATGCCTTGAAGAGACACAGCGTCATTGCTTCTTGCGTCATGATGCGGGAAGCCAGTGGGTATTGCTTCAGGTCTTGGCTGGTAGTGACAGAGGTAATTCTGATGGCACACCAGTATGTCAGGGACATCCTTCGTCTTCCTGTATTACTCCTCATGTACCTCATATCGTGTGGCGTTTTTTCTGCAGGATAATGCTTGTTTAAACATGGCTTGTGACTATATTGAACTGTGTGCCTGATGTAGAGGCACTCCCGTGGGCAGCAGTATCCCCAGATTTTACCCGATAAAACGTGTGAGTGCAGCTCGGATGTCAACGCCATCGCAGCACCAGTTACGACAGTTGTGGCCCAGCCTGGATCAGGCGTTGATACAACGGTTTTACGACTCTATTACAAACGCATCAGGACGTATTTCTGAGCCAAAGAGGATGCAACATCATACTGATGAGTAAGCTTATGCTGCGATGTTCTTTGTAAATTTGACTCGATATTGTAATCACTGAAATTACATCACATATCATTTCAACCTGTGAAGTTTCATTTCGTTTTCTTCTCTATTTTCATGTGATTCATGTTTTTTTACACGCACTGTGTATGACGTTTTCAAATAGACGTATACGATTTGAAGACATTAACTAAAGTAATTTAAAACAAAGCGAAGATGAACAGTGAATGCAATTATATTCATGGAATACAGAGCACAAACGGAAAAAAATGTTTATTTAAGGAATAGAATTATAGCAAGTGGGGTTATTCCACGTTGCTACATTTCACAGGAAGTCAAGTAATACAAGGAAGAAAACAGCAATTAGAAGAAGAAATGGAAATTACGTTCGAACAAATTCGGCTGTATGAGGCAAATTTTTCAAGTGAACCCGAACCCGACTGATCGAAATTATATTCCTTAAGATACGGACATGTGAAACGGTTGCGATGCTTCAAGTAAATGCCACTATGTAAAGAACGGATGTTCACAAGTCCATCTCCTCGCTGACGAAACGGTACGTCTGGTAAATATTTACGCCAGACGTTTTGGCGGCGTGTTGCCAGATCGTTGGCGGTAGTAAACAGACGCCAACGAGTCGCTGATGGAGGCCGCCCGCAGACGAAGAGCGTCGGAATCGCCTGAGCTGCCGCAAGGAGGGGTCGAGAAAAGTTATCTTGGTTATACATACGTAGAATGACATCAGCTGTACGACTGTGTGCACAGACATGTGACCAGACTCTACATCGTTAGCATTTTAGATCTTGCACCTGAATGCACATGAAACATATAGTAATTTTTTGGGACCGCAAGCCGTTATACGACCAAGGCGATGAAAACTAACAGACCAAAAGCATGATGTTTCGTGAGAAATGAACATTTTCAGAAAGTGTTAGTTGTAGCAACCTTTTGCAGTTGAAATACGCTGATGGCCATAAAAATTGTAACGCTAGAAAAACAGTATGCAACAAACATCAAATTGAAATGTATTTTCTGCATGCTTGGATATGCAAATGACAGCATTTCGCTGCTTGGGAGGGCCCCCACGAAAAACGGTTGGACGTAGTACAATGAAACTTTTGCAAACAGTTGTAAAGGTCCGATCAAGGACGTGCAGATGAAAAATAACGTGTAAACAACTGAAAGAAACACATTCTAATTTCCTCATGAGTGAGTAACATTTGTTAATTGCCTTCCATGTTTTCGTTACAGGTTACAAACATTGCTGAGTGTGATGGCCAGCTGTATCCACGATAGACTATAACCACACTAGAGATTGCTCTACTGCTGCCCGAAACATCTCAGGTGGGATGTTGGCCACCTCCCTCGCTGTGCTCATCTTCATCCTCCAACGTGTGTTGGTGTTCAGCTGATAAACTCTGCCCTTCAGGTAACTTCACAGCCAGAAATCATACGGCTTGAAATTTGGTGATGTTGGTGACCAAGCAGTTTGGAACGAGCGGACAGTGATTCAGTTTCCTCCAAATGTTTTGAGGAGTAACCGAGTGCGCTCATGAGCAATGCGTAGATACTCGCCAAGATCAGCGGCACTATTGCTGTTGTTTTGACGAGCAAAGCCATTCTCACCTTTTTCACACACATTTTGACTATCTGAGTCTGTAATGCACAAAGATTTTGGTGTTTCAACCCTACGTCGCCGTACCAGTACCGACACCTAACGGCAAGTCATGACAGTAATATTACTAACAACGCTACTCCTGCAGCGAATAATCTGAACGTCATTGCTACAACTCTGGGTACCCATGTGGTAAATAGTTTCCGTCTACACTGGCCCAAGTGGCGGAAGTTTTATCATAACCATCCTGTAAACAGAAGTAGCTCCATATATGGTCACCGGGCAAAAAATTAGTCACCCAGTAAGCACACACAGATGGATCGTTAAACATTTACAGGTGGCGCAGCGATCGAGTCACGTGTTCAAATTTAAGATCGCTGCCTCTAAGTGATCTTAAGGAATTAGGGATTAGTGAGACATTTATGTTTAAAGTGGACATTGTACAAATAGACGGATAAAAATATGGAAGTGACAGAACAGCAAAAAGGCGCCATATGTTGTGTGAATTTATTAGATTTGTTGGGTGTTTCGTGGCGGACTGTTCAACGTATCTACAAGCAGTGTTGTTAGACGCGTTACCACGAGACACGTCAGAATTATGGTTAGAAAAACATAGCTGAGAGGAACCGGAGACGCGTTTCATGGCTTGTCAATCGAAATCGCTTCCAAGCACGACAGGCATTACTACAGTCAGTGAATGAGAGTTCATCCCCACCTGTTATGGAGCGAATATTTCGACGGGAACTGCATGCAACGAACATTTGGAATCGGTCACCTCGCAACAGGCCGTTGCTCACATAGGCATCTGCACGTCTTCCATGGGTTAGAAATCATCGACGTGTAAGTTAGCTGAGTGACGGAACGTAATGTGGTGTGACGAATCACGTTTTTGTCTATATTAAAATGCCGCATATTGTCCAGTGCGTCGAAGGTCAAACGAAATATTTCATCCTGAATGTGTGCAACGTCAAGTTCGAGCTGGAGGTGGGTCTGTCATGTTTTGTGGGTGTGTCTCTCATCATGAATTGAGCCCCGGCCTCCTTCAGGGTGGAATGTTCAGTTTCACTATGCTACACTTCCTGCTTTTCGTTGGCTGGTTGTTGAGAACGGAAGACAGATCGCTATAGGCACTTGAGAAATACATACAAAAGTGATGTGGTGTCCTCCTTGCAGAACTTGTCGCCACTTATTCAAATTTCCACTCAGCCGAATATTTTATTACATTTTAGTATCGGTAATTTAAAACATTTTCACCTGTCGATTTCAACACACACTCGACCATCATCAAGCATAAACTGAGTTTAATTACTGTGGTTAGCCACAGAATGGTATAGGAACGCCGAAATATAGCAAGAAGTGTTTTATATATCCCTTAACTACCTCTCCCTTCAAAATATTCCATCCAGTCCCACATTTCCACCTCTTAGTGTGTATGTATAATTACGCCAACAGTAAAGCAGAAACTATTTTCAGCTGTGTACCAGTTTTGTCTTTTGCTGTTCGTTCATTACCATTAGTCTCGTAAAATTTAAGCTTTACAATGCCACTTACTAATGTCGTCAGTATAAAAGCCACTACAAGAAACTAGAATTCTGAGAAGCTATTAAACTTAACAAGACAACATATGCGTACTGGAAATAACACGCCAGTACGAGGTGAATTCAAGTTCTGAGGCCTCCGACTTTTTTTTCTCCAGACTGGAAAGAGATAGAAACATGCGCATTGTTTTAAAATGAGGCCGCGTTCATTGTCAATACGTCCCAGAGATGGCAACACCGTACGGAAAATGGAATTTTACCGCCAGCGGCGAGAATGAGAACTGTTCAAAGTGGTTCAAATGGCTCTGAGCACTATTGGACTTAACATCTGTGGTCATCAGTCCCCTAGAACTTAGAACTACTTAAACCTAACTAACCTAAGGACATCACACACATCCATGCCTGAGGCAGGATTCGAACCTGCGACCGTAACAGTCGCGCGGATCCGGACTGAGCGCCTAGAACTGCGAGACCACCGCGGCCGGCCAATGAGAACTGTTTGAAATACTTAAAATGGCGACGTTTTCCTTACTTGAACAGCGTGCAATCATTCGTTTTCTGAATTTGCGTGGTGTGAAACCAATGGAAATTCATCGACAGTTGAAGGAGACATGTGGTGATGGAGTTATGGATGTGTCGAAAGTGCGTTCGTGGGTGCGACAGTTTAATGAAGGCAGAACATCGTGTGAAAACAAACCGAAACACCCTCGGCCTCGCACAAGCCGGTCTGACGACATGATCGAGAAAGTGGAGAGAATTGTTTTAGGGGATCGCCAAATAACTGTTCAACAAATCACCTCCAGAGTTGGCATTTCTGTGGGTTCTGTGCACACAATCCTGCATGACGACCTGAAAATGCGAAAAGTGTCATCCAGGTGGGTGCCACGAATGCTGACGAACGACCACATGGCTGCCAGTGTGGCATGTTGCCAAGCAATGTTGACGCGCAACGACAGCATGAATGGGACTTTCTTTTCGTCGGTTGTGACAATGGATGAGACGTGGATGCCATTTTTCAGTACAGAAACAAAGCGCCAGTCAGCTCAATGAAAGCAAACAGATTCACTGCCACCAAAAAAATTTCGGGTAACCCCCAGTGCTGAAAAAATGATGGTGTCCATGTTCTGGGACAGCGAGGGCGTAATCCTTACCCATTGCGTTCCAAAGGGCACTACGGTAACAGGTGCATCCTACGAAAATGTTTTGAAGAACAAATTCCTTCCTGCACTGCAACAAAAACGTCCGGGAAGGGCTGTGCTTGTGCTGTTTCACCAAGACAACGCACCCGCACATCGAGCTAATGTTACGCAACAGTTTCTTCGTGATAACAACTCTGAAGTGATTCTTGATGCTCCCTACTCACCTGACCTGGCTCCTAGTGACTTTTGGCTTTTTCCAACAATGAAAGACACTCTCCGTGGCCACACATTCACCAGCCATGCTGCTACTGCCTCAGCGATTTTCCAATGGTAAAAACAGACTGCTAAGGAAGCCTCCGCCGGTGCCATGGAATCATGGCGTCAGAGTTGTGACAAATGTGTACGTCTGCAGGGCGATTACGTGGAGAAGTAACGAAAGTTTCATCGATTTTGGGTGAGTAGTTATTAAGAAAAAAAAATCGGAGGCCTTACAACTTGAATGCGCCTCGTAGTTACGAGGCGAGAGTTTCCAGTACTTTTTATGCATTTATGCACATTGGTGTAGTGGGCATTTCTTTCTAAGAAAAATTCCCTGCTCTGGTATTTTCGAAAACATGTTCTTTATTCTACTCTGACTTGAAAATGTAGCTTCACATACTCACACTCAAAATGTGTGTGTATCGATTTCATTTCTTGAAATTATAGTTGTTATTTTACATCAGTTGTGAAGGAGAATAAAACAACAGAAATCCTAGTAATATAAAACTCTACCAGACTATAGATTTATTTCTTATTTAAGTGTACCTTCAACAATATAGCGTAATGACACCTGAATTAACAATATTATGAGAAAACTTTTGAAAATTTCCTGTGATAGAAACTGTTGCTGTAAAGACTAAACGATGAAACAGCCCAGCATTACCAACATGAGCATAGAATCTAAAAATTCAATATCTGTTACCGATGTGGCATTCGATATTTGTTTGTAAATTGTAAAATATTCGAAGTCTCGAACAGAGAAACATTATGTGCCTGCAGTACAGTCTGCCGCAGCTAAAAAGCAGTACATATCAGCTTTAAATTATGGCACTGGTCAGATAAGATTAAGGAAACAGTAAAGGGGATATATTTATACTATAAATTTCTAGGTGTTGCATTTCTCTTTATTTCAATACTTTCAGCAAGAACACTGAACAGTGCATGAAAATTGAAAGTTTCCTCTTATTTACCAAGTTTTTATTACTGCAACTGCTATTCCTTAACTTAGTGTAATTTCAGATAAGAATATTGACAAAGTACAGTAGCATCATGTTGAAAACGCTAAAAGATGAGGTATGGCAAACACAAACAGTAATGTTTCGTAGAGCCCCTTTTTGTTTTATAACTTAACAACACATGCTGAGATAGGATACTTCTTGATTATTTTACTGCGGAAATGTGTGTCCAGAATGTGGGCTAATTAATGGAGAACTTCAAACACATATAACACTAACTCCAACGTCACTTATGATGGAACAGACAAACCACCTCTATTAAGATCATTGACATAGCTGTCAGTACTTGTACCACTAACAACACACAATGAGCACCAACTACAATCAATGTATCTGAGGACCTTATGCTCAACATAACCACTTATATAAGCAAGAGCAGACATACAAACATCAAAATCAGTTGTGAAATGCCAGCCGAAGTGGCTGTGCAGTTCTAGACGCTGCAGTCTGGAACCGTGAGACTGCTACGGTCAAGATTATTATCCTGCCTCAGGCATGGATGTGTGTGATGTCCTTAGGTTAGTTAGGTATAACAACTTCTAAGTTCTATAGGACTAATGACCTCAGAAGTCGAGTCCCAAAGTCCTCAGAGCCATTTGAACTATTTGTTGTGAAATGAATACAAAAACCTTGCTCTATGGTCACAACTGTCAGTAGGTTCCCTTGTATTTGCAAATTGTAGTAAGGTGACATCAAACTTCACTCAGGAATAATTTGCAGAATGAAATCCTAAATCCTTTTTGATCCAAATTTCCTTTTCAGAATATGAAACCTATACCACTGAAACATTGTAATTCTCACATGACAGCTGTTGTTATGAACTGATGAGGTTTTCTGATGAAGCAGTTTCTTTAATCGTTTCAGTTGCATTATGCATTACAAAAAAATTATCCTTCATCAAGAAACTTCCTGAACAATTTTTTGCAGCATAGATATTGTTCCACATTTCTAACCACTTTAGAAACCTTTTTAAATAATTGAAATATTCATCACCTGCAGATGATAATTGAAGTTCCAACAGGTTCTTTTTTCAGGTTACTTTCATTTGACTGTGAATGTTAACAATTTTCCACCATATGTGAATGATTTCAAGAGACATCAGCCTACCTAAATCATTATTACTTAATTTCAGAGTGAGATAGTAGTTTCATGAAAAATATTATCAATTAATCTAACTATCTGTCCCTCTATAGTACTGGGATACACAGTCTTATGATTGACATTTGGTGCAGTTTTAACTAACTTATTTCTTTCAGTTTTGAACAGGTCTTCAAATACAGAAAAATTTGCATGCATATGTACATTTTCTACTGGTTTATTAAAGTCAGGTATAGTTTTATCAGGAATGACAATGAGTGCTTTGAAACTACAGCTTGAAATGAATGACAGTATTTTGAAGTAAGCAGCAGTAGCTCAGGACCTGTAAGATTTCTCACTGGAAATAAACGGACGATTTCTTTCAAATGACCATATACAGATGAAATCATGAAAGCCAGCACTGTTTATGCACTATAAACAGGTTGAATTTCAGCAAACTCCATTATAGTGCAATGAAGAAATGAAAGCTTCTCATGAACATAAATTTTATATATCTGAACAACAATGTGCTTCTCTCTGTCACTTATCTTTTCTCAAGTTGATTCCAAATAATTGCTGTCTCCACTTGTAACATTTGAACACAAACAGAACTTTCTTTACAGCTCTTCTTTTTGAGAATAAGAACAATTTGTTCCAGTAGGAAAAGCAGTTGCTTATTTAGTTATCTTCATCTGTTTGTTCGCTAGATAATAGCTTCATTGAATAAAATGCCATCCTTTCTAACTCAGATATTACAGAAAAGAATCAAAATTTTCTCTATCAATATACTTAGCCAACAAGTTCTGCAACTGAAACCATCTGTACAGCTTCTGACCAGAAAGTATCCACTGATGCACTAAAAATTTGATTGTTAATACAAACTGGACTTTTAAATCTTTTTGTATAACAAAACTAACAGGACGAGTGGGTTTACATCTACACTGTAAAACAGAAGAGTGAATTTTCTGGATACAGTTTCCAGTTGTAGCTGTAGTCGTTTTTGTCATTTATCTTACTCAAAAAGTCCTCAATTATTTTACAGAGGTCTTTTCCAACCACTGGTTCTGTTTTTCTTCAAATATCTTAAGTTGTGTCTCTCTTCTCACAACAGGATCAATATGAGATAAAGTACTGAGATGGTTAAAACACTTTTTAAACCTGGGAATACCTGTGACATGGCTCTGAGTTTG
Organism: Schistocerca gregaria; assembly: GCF_023897955.1. Classification (NCBI taxonomy): domain Eukaryota; kingdom Metazoa; phylum Arthropoda; class Insecta; order Orthoptera; family Acrididae; genus Schistocerca; species Schistocerca gregaria. The sequence goes on along the minus strand of NC_064931.1, from coordinate 484,154,408 downwards.
AATAGGTTTATATTCATAGCGAATTCTGGAATATTTCCTTCCCTGTTGCAAGAAATGTCTACAATACTTGTATCACATTCCTCATAACATTTCATGCAAACAACTGTGTATTTTGAAGGTTTCCCGTCATTTTGTGGATACCTCTACAGCATGCAGCTGCCTGGCCCTTATCATTTGGATATCGCAGTACCATTACATAGCCTACTTTTTTAATCATGCCAAAGTAGTTGCTGAAACATCCTGGAATTTTGGATCTATCTGCAAACGAAAATTACATTTTACTGACATGATGCAAACAGATCAGCGAATGTCTTACATTAAAAGCTAGAATTGTATCCAATAAAAGTAGCCTGACAGCACATGTAGACTGCTAACACAAATGTCTGCTAACTCAGGTATTTTACGGGATAAAATTTCAGTCTATATACTTTCATTTAATCATTATTAAATATTTTTTACAATTTTCATGTTCACAGAAGAAACGTGAGTATGAGCTATTTTGTGAAAGGCTACTTCTAATTTCTGGACTAACAAATGACATCACATGTTAAACATAAAAGACAACAGCAAAACACACAAGTAACCCAGTATGGGCATCTACAGGTCAACAAAACAGTGTTTGGATACTGTTATCACTTTAGCCTAGATGCTGGAGGCCATCACTTGGCCTGTCAGTAGGAGATTTTTGGTGTTATGAGTGCAGTTTAATGTGTGTTCTCTGAAAATCTCCTTGGTCAAGCGAATATCTTCAATCATTTTTAACCAAATAGAGTAGTCAGAAAAATTAGAAATTGTAACTGAATATCATAAATAAAAAACAAGAAACATAACAAATTTTATGTGAATACAGTAAGAAATCAAAAAAAGTCTTTAAAAAAGTTTAATGTACGAAAACAATTAAGATTTTAAGAATAAAATTTCATCCATAAGTGCAGGGATGAAAATTTTTAAAATTATACACTATATTTTAAACAGAAAAATTTATTTTGAAGAATATAAAACCTCTAATATAAACCAAAAATAATTTATGTATAAACTCATTTTTTAAAATTGTAGTAAATTTTTATTGTATAAATCATCTTCCAAAATCTAATACTCAGATATTCTAAACCTATATGTGATAATATAAACTTGTTTTTCCATTTCTGTTTCAATCTATTTAATTATTTTATCTTTCACTTTGTGTTTTAATCTACTGAATTTTTATTTATCATTTCTGTTTAAAACTATTAATTTTTATTGTTATTTAAATATATAAAATCTTTTATTTTTCATTATTTAAAAGGTGCTAAATTTCTTTCCTTATAAATGAGAGACTAATTAAAGAATTTCACTGGTTCTCAACTTCATGTAAAAGAAATAATTTAAAGGATATTATAAACTGAGAATGATTAGACAAATTAAACACAATATCATCATTTGGAGAAAAATCATAAGAGAAATTGGGAACAATGAACTTATTCTAAAACAGAAAATAGTGATGAAATTTTTTAAAAGGATGAAGCTAAACAATGAAAGGAAATATTTGCTTTTCCTACTTATATGTATTTGAGGAAACAGAAAAAGAGAATAACAGGGGACACTATTTTACTTAATACAGCATCTAAAATACATTACCAATAATTCATGTCAAAAATAAAATAAACTATTCGTTTCTTGAATGCATTGAAACCAAAAATTATTGGATAGTTACAGAAAATTTTTAAAAATATAACGGTTTAAAAATAAATTTTATATTTTATTGTGAGAATGCAGGCCAGTAATGAAGTTATGGAATTTGGGCATTACATTCAGAATTATAGGATTACTACAGAAAAAGATATATCTAAAAAACTTACAGAAAGAGAAACAAAATATTTAGACACAAATGACTAATTTCAAACATTCGGGTCATTATGGACATTAAACAGAATTATTGGCATACAGTTAGTAATTAGGGCATATAAAGAAACAAAAACATAAAAATTTATTATAGTTTAAAGAATAAAGTACCACACACTGCTCTTGGGTAAGAGATTCATATACACTTGTTTCATGCGAAAATAATAAATATGAACATAAAAATTTGTTTGTGATTTGTGTTTATACAATTTTTATAATAAAAAATCAGATGACTCAAAAAATTGTTTAATTAGTAAACCAGTAAAATTAGAACTACCAGAGAAAGGCTCATATATAAGTTCGAAGACTGACACATGTACACAAAAGTTCCATTTAATGTTTATGAAGATTTTAAAAGGGTGTTATTGAAATTAATTGAACATTATCTTGAATTACCTGCAGCAGCTATTAGTAATGGTCTCTATGGAGATAAATTAAAAGGTGTATATATGATTTTAACAATGAACATTTACATCAAAATTAATTAAAATTATATAACCAACTTTATACTATAAGAAATAAAATACATGACCCAGTGGTATTTGTTATTATATTAATGGTATAAATTAACACTATAAAAATCCTGTAGCGTGTACAGGATGAAACTACCATAACAGTTCATAGGAGGTACGCAAAAAGAAGTTGAAGAAATATGATGGTCTGTTCTGACAAAGAAGAAATGATAGCTTTAACTTATTAAGAACACATAAGACTTAGTAAGTCTAAACTTTGTTCCTTGTGTATGCAACATTATGCAATATAATAAAAAAGTCTTCATCATTTCACAAGAAAATATGAATCTATTGTGTATTAATTGTAATTTACAATTGAAGCATTCAACTTTTGTATTAGTTCATTAACATAATTCATTAGAATACGATGCTCATTTATTTGTGAAATAACATGGTTAACATGAAATAATACATAGATTTTATGCCATATAATGAAAGTAAATGAATTAGTTTTATAAAAAAGCAAAAAAATGATAATAGAGTTCATTGATACATTTAAATTACTTACTTCAAGTCCTGATAAACTGTCTTCAAATTTAAAAAAAAAGAAAGAAATGGAGATTATAAAAAAATTTCTTTAAAGATATAATAAATTTAGGATCTAAAAATGGGTTTATATGTATGATTATATCGCTGGTCGGGATAATTTGAAAAGAAATATTTATCTTGAGATGTTGGATTATTAGAAAAATAATATAAATCTTAAATATCTTGACAATTTATGCACATACTGAAATAAAGTATTTGGTATTTTCTGTATTTAACGTTTTCATCATCTTTAACTGCTAATAATATTTTTGATGGTACTTCAGCCAGAATACATTTTAAGAGTTCTTTGTAATAATGTTTAAAAGCTTACTATCCACACATACAACAAAATTCGTTTTTGGTATATACAGTAGCTTGTAATAATTTACACATTATTTCTGTGAAGTAAAATTTTTAATTGCAATCTCTGCTTGACACACCTCACACTTTTCAAATTAGATGGCTTCCATTTATTCACAAAACATTTTATAGAAAAAAGAAAAAATGTAAATATTAAGAATATTTAAAAACCGTTGACAATAATACATGCAAGAACTTAACAAAACTACAAAACAAGAACTTAAAAATATAGAAATAAAAAAATTAATAATATTTGACGAATCAAGACTGTGAAAATAAAAGAATTTCTATTTACAAATTTCTGTATTAGATGGAATCCTTCACCAACAGACTTAACTATAATGATAAAACATATTTCATGATTATTGATGAAAAAACTAATCCTTGGTTGAAAGAAAATGATGATGTTAAAATTTTAAAATATGAGGATATAAAACAAGTCATTAGAAAAAAGTGATAAAGATACTAAGATGATTTATGAAAATATAAATGGGATCTACCAGACACCCATAAGAGGAAATGAATAATCGTCTATATTTGTTAATTAATCTGTTTTATATTTTGTAATTTTGTATTCTAAGAAAGAACATTAAAGATTAATACAATGGGTTTCTAAAGATGTGTTAACATCTGTAATAAAACATGATGAATATAAAACTAGGAAAAAATCATTGAGAAACATAACAGAACACAAAAAGTACTGTATAGAAAACTAAAGAAATTAAAAATTAAGAAATAAATGGGAAAAGAGAGGAATATAAAGTTTAAGAGTATCAGTTAATGGTGCAACAGATATAATAAACAAAAACATCTATGAAATATGTAGAATATTGCACCACATGCTGCAATCGGATACAAATAACAACAATTTACATCCAACATTAAAAATATAAGTATGGATTTAATTATTGTGCTGGATGACACTGAGAAAGAGATTAGGCAAACAATTAAATGAAGTTTGAAATTGACACACTAATGTTGAGGAAATGTTTAGAGTTGTTTGTTGCCCTAATTCAGTAAAGTAATAATAAGGAGTCAGAAATTTAAGACTTCAATATCATCACAATTATTATAATATGTTAGATAAGCAGAAAGAGGTAAACAAATGATTTATGATATTCAATTTGAATGTTAATATTCTTCACTTTAAAAATTTTTTTTAAAGGTACTGACTTTTAGAAACTAATTTTACATTTTTTAAAATATTGTATCATACTGTTTTGATACCAAACTATTATAAGATTTATGAATATCAAGTCATCTTACCAAAAGTTCATCTACATTTTTTTAAGATTTTCTAAAACATATATATCATGGAAACTAAATTTTTAGTACTACTTTTAATTAAAAATTCCATTTATGTATATTAACTTATATGTTATTCGATCTAAATATATAAAATATTTAATTTCAAACTTATCTGATGACCAGTTATCAGTATATCCATTGTCAAAAATTCCTTTTAATTATTAATTCGAACTTTATGTCATATTTCTTCAATTCTTGGATCTTTTACCAGTTAGAAAATGTGATGTACACACTACTTTTATAGACCAGTTAGCAGTAGAATATACATAATGAAATAACAAAGTCATAAAATGATAAGTCTTTGACTATATTTTTACTAATAACAATAAATTTATTTAAGGAGAAGTACATACTCAGTATTATGTTTTTTGGTCATACCTTGGTATAAATGAAAATACAGTTATTTTTGTTTCATATATCTAATTTTTTAGTCCATCTAATTCATCTAAGGCCTAATTAAGTGTTGTATTAGTGTTAATTATACTTTTAAGATAATCTCTAATTTTATTGTCATAAATTGTATTTCATTTATTGAATTGGGTTTGAATGCTCGTATATTCAGATTTTGTAATAAAACTTTTAAATTACTTTTCTGCAAAAATTTTTGTAACATAATTATTAAATTGTGTAAAATAAGGTACGTATCCTGCTTTGGTAGGATAGTACAGTTTAGCTGCACTAATTTATTTTCTATGTATTTTATTGTCCTAACATCATAACTACTCAATGGATCAGAAACAACAACCAGTCTTCTACTTGTATAATCAATACAACTCTTACCTGTTAAGAAAATATAGCCAAATTTTTTTGAAATGCTATAATTAAATTTTCTGTTTTTGGATTTAATTCAAGTTCAGAAGCTTCCTGGCAGATTAAAACTGTGTGCCCGAACGAGACTCGAACTCGTGACCTTTGCCTTTTGCGGACAAGTGCTCTACCAACTGAGCTACCGAAGCACGACTCACGTCCGGTACTCACAGCTTTACTTCTGCCAGTATCCGTCTCCTACCTTCCAAACTTTACAGAAGCTCTTCTGCTAACCTTGCAGAACTAGCACTCCTGAAAGAAAGGATACTGCGGAGACATGGCTTAGCCACAGCCTGGGGGATGTTTCCAGAATGAGATTTTCACTCTGCAGCGGAGTGTGCTCTGATATGAAACTTCCTGGCAGATGAAAACTGTGTGTCCGACCGAGACTCGAACTCGGGACGTTTGCCTTTAGCGGGCAAGTGCTCTACCAACTGAGCTACCGAAGCACGACTCACGTCCGGTACTCACAGCTTTACTTCTGCCGCGAAAGGCAAAGGTCCCGAGTTCGTGTCTTGGTCGGGCACACAGTTTTAATCTGCCAGGAAGTTTCATATCAGCGCACAATCCGCTGCAGACTAAAAATCTATTTCTGGCAAGTTCAGAAGCTTTTGTATTTAGTTTTGATTCTATTTCACCTAAATTTACACACAATTAAACATAAATGACCAAAAAACATTCATCAAGATTTTTTATTCTTTCATTATTATAACTTGTTTTTCCCATATAATTAGTAAATTATTTTACTATATTGCCATGAAATCACCGGAAAAACACTTTTTGTCAAATGTTTTTAATAAAGTAAATGCAATGAGTAAAACATTGTCAGAAAAAACTAAATCAAATTCAACATTAAATGATTTTTGGTTTATTAGGTAATTTCTCAGTAACATAAATGTCTCTAAAAGCTTAATTTTTAATTACTTATATCGATTTTGTGTATCAAAATTTGATAACTGTTTTATTATCTTCTTTAGTTAAATCTTGGAAAATACTTTTACTCCAGCCATTTTCTCCTCTATAGCTATCTTGTATCTTGGTTGTTCTTCTAATTCCTTATCCCCTTTTTTTCTTGTGTATTTACAACAGCTGCTACTCCACCATCTAATAAACAAGCAGTAAGTAGATATGGCAATCCTCCATCATGATTCGTTTCATTCTATGGTCATTAATTTGTTTCACAGCATGTGTACCTGGAAATATGTGTCATTCTTATGTGTCTCTTATGGTTTGAGAGTCTTTAAACAATTATCAATACTAGTTAATTTTCATTATTTGGTTTAATCTCAGATGCCTTAGGATTAATTTTAGCACTTTGCAAGCACAGAATATTCGATACTCTAATTATTTTTTTCTCTTTTGTGAAATTTACTTAAAATTTAATAAAGTGAACGATGATTAAAAAATTTAATATTTTAAAAAATCCAAAAATAGTCTTATGCAGTCTGTCAATTTTCATTATGGCCCATACATAATTTTCTTACATGATTTCTCTTATAGGTGTAACTGCTAATTTTTCTCCTAGTGTTGACTCTTCTGAATATTTTCTTTCTTTTGTAATCTGTCGAGGTTATTTATGTGCTTCATTTTTTTTCATAATTCATTTTTATCTTTACGAAATTATCATGTTTTTACAATATTCATCTAAATTATTTATTCCTTGAATATCTCTATTTAATGTTTCCCACAATTTTGTTCCTGGACCACAATAATTATAATCAGCAAGATACATATCTAGCCATAATTTATTATTGAAAGTATGTAGTAAACCTTTAGAATACTTTTCTTATTTCAAAAAAGGATGTGTTGCATTAATAAAAACTCCAATTATTTAAGGTGTGCCTTTTTAGTTATTAATACAATAATAAAATAATTAAAATTAATTGTTAACCTTTTTGTGATTCTAAACCAACTACTACTTCCAGATAATTCTTATCCATGGATAATAGCTAATCTATCGATTAAATCTCTAACATCAGTTATCCAAATATATATTGTTTTTATGTACTTTTTTCTCATGGCTTCACCTTTTTTTCTCATCTAGAGTTTAGCCTAAGTCTGTTGATATGTGAAATACATACCAGCAATTTCTTTTAACACCTTATTATATTTAATAATATTTCTAGGTTTTATTTTATTTGGATTTTTTTCCTAATATAATTCTCCTGAATGAAATTATTTTTCTGTATAATTTGATTTATTCATAATAATAATATTGGTAATTGTTCATTAATAGTTATCTGTTTTAATTATAAATTCATTAAAGCATCTATACCTTCATATGCACTTTCACCAATTGTTAATTTATCTCCATCAACTTTTACTGGTAAGTTACCAACAAATTTATATACTGACAGGTGTTAATCCATAAACTTGTTCTTCACAATGGTAGATACATTCCTTCACTTATCTTCTTGTTCTGAACGTTTGGTTCTTCATTCTTTAACTATTTTAACTCCTCTTCTTATTTATTCAATGCATCATTCACGCTGTTTCGCTTAATACACAATCACATCGTTTAACTGTTGGTGTGTCTCAGAATCTTGTAAATATTATGATTATTATTATAAGGAACCATTTGTTGCAACATCTCTGTTTTCTTCTATAGCTTTTAATACAGTGTAACTATAGCCTTTTTTAACTTTTACTTTGCATCAATAACATGTTAACTTTTTTAAATTTGTTTCATTTACTATTCTAGACTGTTTCTTCTATTTTTTGCACTCCTCTGTTAATTTTTATTCTTCCTTTCTATGTTTTCTAGATATTCTTAACAACGTAAGGGTCATATTATGCAAACATTTACTTACAAAATTAATAATTATTTTCAAATGTTTTACGTTTATTACTTTTTGTTATTGTGTTTCATACTTTTATATTTTATATTGTTAAAAATGTTTTTTTCCTATACTTAGCTGCGTTAATTTTCTTTTCCTATATATTGTAATGAATCCAAATTTATCACTATTCCAACATTCAATACATATTTCTTTTAAATCATCAGATTTTAAGTAACCACCAATTAACTTGTGGTATATATGCTTTAATTTTACGTCATCTTGTCTAAAATAATTAAAAAATACAGATAATCTTTAACTATCTGGTTTTTGAAGTATTTGGGCCAAATGAAAATAAACATTCCTTTGTGTTTACCTGTAGTTAAATATACTGTAACTATATCATAGTTGCCAAGAATAATATCATCAAATAAAACAAGTGATTTATTTTCACATACATCTGATGTTATAATTTTATCATTATAAACTATGAAAATAAAACAGTTGATGAGTACATCTATATTTTTGTTATATATTTCAATAAAATATTCACATTCTGGTTGATCTAAATTTTAGAAGACATGTAAGACTGTATAATGCTAATGCAGTTTAACCATTTTGGAGTTAAAATATAATAGTCAACCATTGATGTTGACTTGCCTCAACTTGGTCATATTATAGAATTTCGAACAGAATTTACAAAAAGTTTACTACAGTTATTTTTAATTTCTATTCTGGTTACCTGTTACTTTTCATTAAATCAAATATACTTTTTAATATTAAGTGAACTACTTCTTTCAATTAAAATGTAATTCATCAGTTCAAGAAAGTATTATCTGTTTCTACAAGATATAGTTATAAATATGTTGTAGGTTTTTTTATATAACTGTCTTTAGACCAGTGTTAAATCTGTAACAATATATTTCAAGAGTTTAGAATATTTTCTCATTTTGTAGACCGACTTATATATTTTAAAGAAGATGAAATATTGGTTATTCAGAGTGATACTTAAATATATTTTGATATAAATAGAATATTGTAAAAGTTTTAGGATTTAATAATCAAATTAGCGATGTTCAGAAAAAAACTATAGCCAATTATTTATAAAAATAATATATTTTTAAGTAATATTTGCAAATTTTAGTTTAGGAGTTGCCTGTAGAAAAAGATAAATATTTTCATCAAGACTCTAATATTGTTGCTATTTTTCAATCTACTTTCGATTTAGGTACTCATAATAAATCAATCCAAATATCCTTTATACGTCGCAATTCATGATATAAGAATTCAGGGTTTGGAAATTAATGTTCCTGACAAAAACAACAATTTGTTTGTATTTTAGGGTAATGATTTCATAATTAATTTGGAATTAAAATTTAAACAATGTAATAGCTAGAAAGAAATTTAAAAACTTTCATCCCTAGAAAAAATTGAAAAAATAATCCTTATAAATTTTAATCTATATAAATGAACAAATTTGAAAGCTCCCAATTTTATTCTTTTCATGTATCAGGAAAGTTAAAACGTTCCTAATAAATGTCTTGATATTAATATAAGCACTGATGGTGATTGGGTTCATCAAAATCATACTCAGTTAAATATGTGTTTTTAAATTATTCAAGCAGTTGTTACAGAGTGTCCCTTATAGAATCTAAAAACTACTAAAACATTTATTGAGAACTATGTTGCAGAGTTATTTGATGTTGTAACTATAAAAAAGGAAATAATATTTTATCAAGAACAGCATATCTTTTCATTTCTTCATTGGTTTTCTTAAATTTAAATTCATCTATTTTTGATATAACTTATATCAAAGGATATAGACTTAACAGTAGAAAAATAAAAAATAAATTTATTTACCCTGTAGAAGTTTTTGGAGTATTTTAAATGTTATAGTGAAGCAATGTGGGAAGAAGAGTTAACTATAATTTTTATATGAATTTCAAGTGCTGATGCTTCTACACTGAGATGGGCTGACTACAATGTAGAGGTACCTAAATAAAAGACACTTTTTGAAAAGATGTCATGAAAAAAATCATGGAAATTAGAGTACCTTTTGCAAAATGTGAAACTCAACATGAACTTGAATTAGTACAAGAGTGATTTAAAAAATATAAAGAACCACTATCTTTTTATAAATTACAAGTGGTTCAAATCACATAGTTGAATAGTAAAAATAATTATTAATTTAGAGTTAGAAAAACATTGTAATTCAGTTGAATGATATGCTTTATTTTATTTCAGTTGCTTTTCAAATAAATCTGAAAAATAATCAGTGGACTTATTCTTCATTATGTGATTGTGTTAAATTACAGATTATTTATTTAAAAATGCATGTAATTATATTTTCCCCACACAATGTGGCGTTTGTATCCACAAAATAACTCATTAAAAGCACAGTTTAAGGGAGATACTGATATAAATCCATATAATTGTATCAGCAATTATCAATTTTGTGCTGTAAATATGACTTTAAGAAAAAATTCTTAGCAACACAATAAAAATATGTGCTAATTTTAATGATAATTTTTATGATGATAGTTAAGCATTATGGAAAAAAATAATTAAAAATTGTTGTCCATAGATTATTATCTGAGAATTTTTAAATCAATGCAGAAAATTTTATATTTTTTATCATATATATATATATATATATATATATATATATATATATATATATATATATATATATATATATATATATATATATAAAGTTACTGAGTGAAAAATTTTCAATTTAATGTATATACATTAACAATTTCTGTAATATTTTTGATAAATTATTTTTTAGTAGACTATAATTTTGTAACATTTTTGCAGATCATTTAGTAGTTAAATATAACGATCCAATAAAAAATAATTATATTAATAATGTTGATAACTTAGAATTTTTGAAGTCATAGAAAAGAGAGAGTTGATTTTTGAATTTTCTTCCCAAATATCTACGTCTGTTTCATCATAATTGTGAAGAAACAGATACATAAAATTCTTCTCCATAAAAGCATTTAATATAGTCAGTACCATTGTCCTGTTTTAAACTTCTCAAATGTTCTATAGTTGATGAATTTTTGCAAATATTAGATTAAATTTCTTTCTCTTTTTGCTTTCCAACACAAATATTTTTGTCGAATTTAAATTCACCATATACACAAGTCACATTTTATTTGTCCCGATATAGAGGCCGAAAATGTATTAGATTTTAAAAATGAAAAAAAAATAAGTTTTAATTTTTTATATAGTTTATGAATACTTGAATACTATATTTGGGGAGTTAATACATGATATAAATAATTATTTGATTTTTCAAAATAAGAGGAAATGTTGTTAAGTTTAAATTTGTAAATCCTTTTATTATGTTTGTATGTTTAGAGTATGTATCTTTTAAATTTTTGTGTTGTTTTTATCGAGTTAAAAATTTATGGTAATAATAATGGATTTTAAAATAATTTTATATTCATTTAAATTTATAATTTATGTGAGTTTGAAATCAGTTTTTTTCTTGGTATTTGGTTGACTTTTCTCTGAGTAGTTGGCGATACTTGGTGACACCCTACTTTTTGTCATACAAAGTGAGAATTATGAATTTTAACGGATTATGGTAGAGAGGAGGGCAGGCACAGCAAATATGATCTACACCTATTCACTGAGGTGACCAGTAACATTCACTGGCATGTTTATTTGAGGTGTTATGTTTCAGTCAACATACGCATGGTGAGCATCCTATTGACACCCTAGTCTTTCAAGATTATAACAGAAGTTTTCATAGGGTTGGAAAATATGTTATTGGTTTTTTGAACACTCCCACATCTTATTACGTGTCGCCTGGGCAGCAGAGCCACTTGATATACATGCTGGAACAGCAGCTAAGACACTGACATCCGCTTCTCTCTATTTATCTGAATTTTGCGATCAAATCCTCAGCAAGTGGCTTAACTTGCACATGACAACCTTTTGGTCTCATTTCCTATCTGCAACCATGTGGTTACCAAGTCCAGGATGTAATTACACAGTATTAAATGACAGTACAAAGACCATTCACATGCAATTGACATTCAGGACGTGGATGTGACTGATCTTTGTTTGTGAGGAAATCACATTATACATCATGTAAGAAGCAAAAATATCTACCAGTACTTTTCAGAATTTGGCAGAAACAGGATCGTGGTCTGTCCTGAATGTAGTTTGTCTTTCTGCAGTATTGCTACATGCATTGGTTGTGATCCCAGCACTGTCAGGTGAATACAGAAATAATGGTTCTTGATGGAAATTCAAAACACAATGTTGTTTGTTTGGCTGTGCACCACAATACAGCCACGTATCTATAGTTGGGGAATGGGGTATTTTTCAACAAGACAACCAACTATACTTACAGTTCGATGATATCTGGAGCACCATGAACTACCATCTCAGTGACCATGGAACAGGGCTTCCCTTGTCATGGAGGGTGAGAGAGGTGTGTCTACAGTCTACCCAATAGAAATAATGGGTGCAGGAGGCACCATGTCAGCCTTTACGGATTGCATTTGTTATCATCATACAGGCCCAGCACTTTTGTGTCATTGAGTACACAACAGAATCACCTCTGGTTTGAATAGTTGGTAATTTTATAAAACAGCTATTGCACTTCTCACGTGATAAGGCATTTGACTTTGATGGCTCTGTGACAAGACAACACAAGACCAGAAGTTATCATGCTATCCTGTCCTACTTTCACTCAGTGGATGTTCGACTCTTGCATGACCAGTACATTCTTCACATCTCTCACCTTCTGAAAACATATGCTCACAAGCTGCCAACAGACTGACACCACATGGCAGTCACTATGATTGACCAGCTTTAGTGTAGTAGTGAATAGGCATAGTGTGATTTATCTTTTACGAGTATATACACAAATGAAATGACGTCATACAGATATGATATATACAGGGTGTTACAAAAAGGTACGGCCAAACTTTCAGGAAATATTCCTCACCCACAAAGAGAGAGAATATGTAATGTTGACATGTGTCCGAAAACGCTTACTTTCCGTGTTAGAGCTCACTTCTCTTCAAATCACTTTAATTATGGAGTGGAAACACACAGCAGCAGAACGTGCCAGCGTGACTTCAAACACTTTGTTACAGGAAATCTTCAAAATGTTAGTGAGGATACATGCATCCACACTCCGTCGCATGGAATCCCTGATGCGCTGATGCATCCCTGGAGAATGGCGTATTGTATCACAGCCGTCCACAATACGACCACGAAGAGTCTCTACGTTTGGCACCGGGGTTCTGTAGACAAGAGCTTTCAAATGCCCCCATAAATGAAAGTCAAGAGGGTTGAGGTCAGGACAGCGTGGAGGCCATGAAATTTGTGCACCTCGAACAATCCATCAGTCACCGGATCTGTTGTTGAGAAGCGTACGAACACTTCGACTGAAATGTGTAGGAGTTCCATCGTGCATGAACAACATGTTGTGTCGTACTTGTAAAGGCACATGTTCTAGCAGCATAGGTAGAGTAACCCGTATGAAATCATGATAACTTGCTCCACTGAGCGTAGGAGGAATAACATGCGGACCAATCGAGACATCACCAACAATGCCTGCCTAAGCGTTCACAGAAAATCTGTGTTAATGGCGTGATTGCACAATTGCGTGCGGATTCTCGTCAGCCCACACATGTTCATTGTGAAAATTTGCGTTGGAATGAAGCCTCATCCGTAAAGAGAACATTAGTACTGAAATGAGGATTGACACATTGTTGGATGAACCATTCGCAGAAGTGTACCCGTGGAGGCCAATCAGCTGCTGATAGTGACTGCACACACTGTACATGGTACGGAAACAACTGGTTCTCCCGTAGCACTATCCATACAGTGACATCGTCAACGTTACCTTGTACAGCAGCAACTTCTCTGACGCTGACATTAGGGTTATCGTCTACTGCACGAAGAATGGCCTCGTCCATTGCACGTGTCCTCGTCGTTCTAGGTCTTTCCCAGTCGCGAGTCATAGGCTGAAATATTTCGTGCTCCCGAAGACTCCGATCAATTCCTTGGAACGTCTTCCTGTCGGGACACCTTCGTTCTGGAAATCTGTCTCGATACAAACGTACCGCGTCACGGCTATTGCCCCTTGCTAATCCATACATCAAATGGGCATCTGCCAACTCCGCATTTGTAAACATTGCACTGACTGCAAAACCACGTTCGTGATGAAGACTAACCTGTTGATGCTACATAGTGATGTGCTTGATGCTAGTACTGTAGAGCAATGAGTCGCATGTCAACACAAGCACCGAAGTCAACATTACCTTCCTTCAATTGGGCCAACTGGCAGTAAATCGAGGAAGTACGGTACATACTAACGAAACTAAAATGCGCTCTAACATGGAAATTAAGCGTTTCCGGACACAGGTCCACAGAACATCTTTTCTTTATTTGTGTGTGAGGAATGTTTCCTGAAAGTATATATATATATATATATATATATATATATATATATATATATATATATATATATATATATATATATATATAAGGCTGAAACTAATGACGTTGCCTAGTAAGCAGGAGATCTTGGTTCGATTCCTGGTCTTGGTACAAATTTTCACCTACCTTTTCAGTCTATATACAATTACTGACCATTAAAATTGCTACACCACGAAGATGACGTGCTACAGACGCGAAATTTAGCCGACAGGAAGAAGAGAAGAAGATGCTGTGATATGCAAATGATTAGCTTTTCAGAGCATTCACACATGGTTGGCGCCAGTGGCGACACCAACAACGAACTGACATGAAGAAAGTTTCCAACCAATTTCTCATACACAAACAGCAGTTGATCGGCGTTGCCTGGTGAAACGTTGTTGTGACGTCTCGCGTAAGGACGAGAAATGCGTACCATCACGTTTCTGACTTTGATAAAGGTCGGATTGGAGCCTATCGCGATTGCGGTTTATCGTATCGCGACATTGCTGCTCGAATTGGTCGAGATCCAATGACTGTTAGCTGACTATGGAATCAGTGGGTTCAGGAGGGTGATACGGAACGCCGTGCTGGATCCCAACGGCCTCGTATCACTAGCAGTCGAGATGAAAGGCATCTTATCCTCATGGCCGTAACGGATCGTGGAGCCACGTCTCAATCCCTGAGTCAAAAGATGGGGTCGTTTGCAAGACAATAACCATCTGCACCAACAGTTCGACGACGTTTGCAGCAGCATGGACTATCAGCTCGGAGACCATGGCTGCAGTTACCCTTGTTGTTGCATCACAGACAGGATCACCTGCGATGGTGTACTCAACGACGAACCTGTGTGCACGAATAGCAAAACTTCCATTTTTCGGATGAATCCAGGTTCTGTTTACAGCATCATGATGGTCGCATCCGTGTTTGGCGACATCGCGGTGAACGCACATTGGAAATGTGTATTCGTTATCGCCATACGGGCGTATCAACTGGCGTGATGGTATGGGGTGTCATTGGTTACACGTCTCGGTCACCTCTTGTTCGCATTGATTGCACTTTGAACAGTGCACGTTACATTTCAGATGAGTTACGACCCGTGGCTCTACCCTTCATTCGATCCCTGTGAAACCCTACGTTTCAGTAGGATAATGCACGACCGCATGTTGCAGGTCCTGTACAGGCCTTTCTGGATACAGAAAATGTTCGACTGCTGCCCTGGCCAGCACATTCTCCAGATCTCTTACCAGTTGAAAACGTCTGGTCAATGGTGGCCGGGCAACTGACTCGTCACGATGCGCCAGTCACTACTCTTGATGAACTGTGGTATCGTGTTGAAGCTGCATGGGCAACTGTACCTGTACACGCCATCCGAGCTATGTTTGACTCAATGCCCAGGCGTATCAAGGCCGTTATTACGGCCAGAGGTGATTGTTCAGGGTACTGATTTCTCAGGACCTATGCACCCAAATTGCGTGAAAATGTAATCAAATGTCAGTTCTAGTATAATATATTTGTCCAATGAATACTCGTTTATCATCTGCATTTCTTCTTGGTGTAGCAATTTTATATCCAGTAGTGTAGATAAAATGATATTTGTGTGAGACCGGTAACGTCTCTGTAATTGTGTAATTTCATTTGTATAAATACCTGCAACTGGGTTTTTCCCCATATACGTTAGGTGCTGAGGTGGTGTTCCAGAACACGTAGAGCCGCAGCAATTCTGGTCGTGTGTTGGGGGAATTTAGAACAGATTGGGGTGGCAGTGAGAACATGCGTTAGGGAGAGAGGTATACCATAGTAATTCATGTAATTGTGTGAACTGCTTTGTCAGGGTGTCTTAGTGACTAACGCACCTGCCTTGTAATCAGTACGTCTGGATTCCATTCCCCTGGAGAGATCGAATGGATGCTACAGCATACATAGTCCAGACATATAAATGTGACCACGGTCTATGCTTTACAAGAACGTGCAATAATGACTCACAGACGAGAGGTGGCAGTACTGTCAGTGGACTGTACCTGGTGTAGAAGTATTTGATTGCAAAAATTACACTCTGTTGTTTGAAACTGATAAACAATATTTTATTCAAAATAATCTCCATTGCTATTTATACATTTCTCCCACTTCTACAGTAGGCAGTGAATCCCATTACAAAAAAGCTGTTCATCTTTTAAAGCGAACCAGTCAGCGAGCCATTTTCGTACATTTTCATACGAACTGAAGAACTGTTCAATGAGAGTGTGCCCCAGTGATGCAAATAGTTGAGCCAAGACTGTGGCTTTATTCTGTATTGTTCATACTGAACGATCGAGTAGGTTAGCCACGGTAGTGACGTAATTTTCGGTTCTTCTTCCGAAGCTGCTATTCTGTAAGCTTATGGGATCTGTTACCGATCAG
Source organism: Schistocerca gregaria (assembly GCF_023897955.1). NCBI lineage: Eukaryota > Metazoa > Arthropoda > Insecta > Orthoptera > Acrididae > Schistocerca > Schistocerca gregaria. Next base: position 484,137,385 of record NC_064931.1, on the reverse strand, counting down.
TCCTCCTTCCGATTTTTCGACCACAGTACCGAGTGCAGAGAGTTTTAGGTTTCGGTATGGCCAACTTGCTCGGTTCGGTATGATTTATTTACACATACAATTTGTTATTTTAGACAGACTGAGCGGTTTTCGCTTGGGAAGAATCACCAGGACGCATCTGGGCGTAAAGTGAGTTCATAGTAGGCTGTTTGTCTTTGTTAGAAATATGGTTTTTATTTTTGTTACTGTGAATAATTATAACATCAAAAACACAGTTTTGGTCAATATCCTCACAAAATACCAGTTATTTTTACGTAATTAAGAGTTTAATTTCAAAAGGACGGCTCTGCTTACGTATTTCACAGGAGTGTTAGCTGAAATTACTAGTGACTTCGAGTACATTTTTCCGTGCATGGTTTACTTATTAATTATTGAAACGCGTTTAAAATTTTTAAGTAACCGTAGAAAGGAATTGTGTGAAGCCTGATAGAGGAAAACTTCCAAAATTTCGGGTATTTATGGCAACGAAGTCAGCCTGCGTCTCTCTCGACTGGAATTAGGTGGAATAAAGCGCTGAGGGCACGCGAGTTGTAGTTGACAAACAGTAGGCATTTAACCATGACAGGGATCGGACAAGCGGCGTGCTGCGCAGCGCTCCGCACCTGTTTGTGTTTTAGAGCTCTCACTAGATATGGCGTTCTCTTACCGCCAGGCGACTACTTGCGGTCGACGATTCTTAGGCGTCCAAAGGCTTACGAAATCAAACGGTTTTTGAGAGACGACATGCATGTCGGTCCCCATGAGCTGATAGGCATAGCTCTGTCTATCACTTCCAGTACACTCTACTCAACATGAAGAACGAAGAGGCATGTGTTAAATAGTCCGACATTCCAACAACGGTTACCGCTCTCGCCATGCAGACGGTAACGTCAGCACGGTAGCCGTGGACAACGGAGGTGTGGGCCTGTGTACTGCCGTTCGAGGTCTCGGCCGCGCTCGTCACTGGCACGCTACGGCCATATGGAACGGTCCTAAGCTACATGGAAGAGACGTAGAACACCTTTGAAACCTATCAAGTTGTCAATGGCGTCCGTTAGGTACGCACTGAACTCCTCAAACACGTGCCGTTGTACGTGTTCATCGGCGGTTGCCGAGCAATCATTATTTATGATGGACAACCGCGCACGTGTGCCGGCTGTGGACAGGAAGGCCACGTCCGCTCAACCTGCCTCCAACGCCGCCTCGTTCAGGTGCCACGTGCGGGACCAGTACAGGCAGCTGCGCCGACCGTGTTACCGCTTAAGCCGTCGGCACAAGGATCGTGCTGTCGAACGTTAACGTTGAGCGTGGCAAGTTCAACGTGCTGCTGAACGCTTAGGAACGATGCAACTTGTGCATACGGTACGTGGGCCCCAACGAGGTATACGCGATCGCAACGCACTCCAGCGCCAGTTGAGGGATGTTTCTAGTTCGTAAATCACACTGTTTACTCGACGGGCGCGCGTAAAATTCCCAAGTTAGCTCTATTAAAATGCACATTTCCTCCATCGTCCACGAAAAGGAAAGTACCATGTCCAATCAATAAGGACACAGACTTATAGAAGTTCCATTACAAACAGTGAGGTACAAATTTGGAATACTTCTCCACATAAGATAAACATTATTTCATCATTCCCACATTTTAGTAAAACCCCAAGATTAGTCTTTCTTGATCACTGTTCCTACCCAGTAGCAGAATCTTTGTAACATGTGAATTACGAAGCGTAAACGAAAAAGGAGCAAACTACCTTGGTACAAGCTGTCCTCTAGATTAAGCCAATCCAACAATAATATCAGAACCTAATAAAAACGCGAATGTTAGGAAAAAAAGAAGAAATTTAGACGCGAACCACCGCCCCAACAAAAACTCATGAGTAGACAGAGACGCTGTTCATTACGCTAATCCAACACGCTACCTTACACGTAATCAAATTGTATTACCCCTTGCTAAAAAAGTTAATTGTAGATAATTATGTTACTTCCGAACGTGCTGTTCCACGCTGACGTCAAAAACTCGGCACGCTCAACGTTCGGATGCACGGTCCGTGTGCCCACGGCTTTACGTACTTGAAGCAGCGCGGCAGGTGTGCGCAGATGCCGCGCCCGTGCTGCAGTCCCACGCGACCGCGAGCTCAGCCGCCGACGACGCCGTGGACACACAACGGTCGCCGATGCGTTATAAGAAACGCCGCCTCTCGACGCAAGAAAACCAACGGGGTGGAGAAAGGGAGCAATCTGCCGACGCCTTCTCTGACGTGTTGTTGGCAGTGGACTCTACCAGTACCGCCCCAAGGCAGGTATCCGACACCACGGACAGGATGTTGGCCTCACCCCAGGTGTTTCCCTGAATGAAGATCCTCAGGACAAAGACCAGGTGATGGGATCCATTGCCCGCGACGACGCGCTGTCACTGACCCCTTCCCCGCTCAGTGAGTGGGCTGCTGAATTGGAGGAAGAAGACGCAGCAGACGCCCTTGACGCTCCTCCGCCACACAGGACCGGCGCCCCACATGGGGAGAGACTAACACCCGCAGAAGAGTCACGTTAAACATGCCTGCTACAAGGATGGGTAGCCAGGTGGCCCCATTACCACTGAGACGCCGCGATTTGCATCTTCATACTCCACATTAAGATATCCCAATCCTACAATGTGGGTACAGTCAACGTTAACGGCATACTCCGAGTCCTCAAAACGCGCATATTCCATGATATACTCCGTGCGGTGGACCTGGATATCATCCTCATTCAAGAAGTCCATCCAGAGCTGCAGTTGCACATTTATTAATACTCAGCCTACAGCATCCCATGAAGCGATAGTGCTGATGGAACCGCCGTCCAATTACACTCGGCATCGAGGCATCGGAAGTCACGTATCTGCCATCAGCACGAGGTATTGCCATCATGGTGGGAGCAGTCTGAGTTGTCGATGCCGGCCGCTGTGGTCTCACCGTTCTAGGCGCGCAGTCCGGAACCGTGTGACTGCTACAGTCGCAGGTTCGAATCCTGCCTCGGGCATGGATGTGTGTGATGTCCTTAGGTTAGTTAGGTTTAAGTAGTTCTAAGTTCTAGGGGACTGATGACCACAGCAGTTGAGTCCCATAGTGCTCAGAGCCATTATTGTCGATGTTTACGCGCCATCCGAGACATCTCACTATGGTGAAAGGGTCACCTTTTATTCCAACGAAATTGCTCCACTCCTGAATGGGAATACAAAACAGTGTATCATAGGCGGCGATTTTAATAGCGTCTTGGATCCAGCAGACCAAACACTGTACTATTCTCCATGCCTGGCACTCTGGGCACTCGTGCGAGATCTTGCGATACACGACACGTGGCGTCTTCTTCACGGGGACTGCTGTGGCTATACACACTTAAGAGACCGCTGTGCCAGCCACCTCGAACGTATATACATCTCCCAAGGACTCTGAGCCGCTACAAGGGATGCGCAACTCTGGCTGACAGCCTTCACTGAACATTTGGCATACATCTGCTTAGTCACACTCCCCTGACTACTCATATACCACAGCCGCAGTCCATGGGCATTAAACGTTTCCTACATGTACGAGGACGCATAATAAGTGGAATAAGTGGGTGATCGCTACTACATGGGCCACTGCCTTCAGAGTTTGCATCTCTCTCCTTCCACCTTACATTGATGGCTTGACCGCGCTAAGCTGGCCCTCCAATGGACGCTCATGGGATATGGCTGTGACAGAGCGTGCTGGCCTTAGGCGACGTCGGAATTTTATTACACTGCGCTGAGGGAACAAATGAGACAGCCGCCATCACGAGAAGCGCAGACAGCGGTTAATGGTCTCAAAGCTCACCTACTATGTCTCACAGTGGCCAGCTTGACGGAGCCTGAGTCTGGGCAAGGATGCAGGATACCATCCCCACTGAAAAAGCATCTGTATATCACGTCATCAGAGAGAGACGCCACTGCAAGCGCCACCTTACAACATCAGTAGAGACAGCAGTGGGTGGATGCATTGACTCGCAGTGTGCCATCGCTGCAGCATTCGTAAAGCATTATAGGACATTTTATGCCGAGGACCCACAGACTGTTCGCGAGTTCAAAGGCGTCCTGTGCGATTTGCCAGACCCAAGAGTAGTGGCCCAGGACGATGTCCTGCTGGCTCCCATAACTGCTAAGACTTAACAGCGGCCTTGACACGCGGCACCCCGAACAAGTCACCAGGCCTGGATGGCTTACTGAACAAATTCTACAGCTCCTGCTATCCCCTGATGGGTGCTCAGTGGATTCAGATGTTTTGAGACCTCTTCTGTGACGATTTTACCATTCTCACGGTTTCAAAAAATGGTTCAAATATCTCTGAGCACTATGGGACTCAACATCTGAGGTCATCAGTCCCCTAGAACTTAGAACTACTTAAACCTAGCTAACCTAAGTACATCACACACATCCATGCCCGAGGCTGGATTCGAACCTGCAACCGTAGTAGTCGCACGGTTCCAGACTGTAGCGCCTAGAACCACTCGGCCACACTGGCCGGCTCTCACCGTTTCCTTGAAGGCATAATGATACCAGTTCCCAAACTGAGCGGATCTCACCATTGTCAAGACTATCGTCCTCTTACACTCCTGAATGCAGATTATAAACTTTCGTCTGTAATCTTCACACACGTCTTCAGATCACCATCAGACACATGAGCCATCCTGACCAGACATGTTTAGGTCGTGACAACAACATTCACAGGGCACTTGGAGCATACCCCAACGTCATGGCACTGGTAGCGGCCTGCCACCTCCGAGGTACCCTTGTCGCCATTGATTTTGATCACACCTCTCATCGTATCGACCATGGTTTCCTTCGCGCTGTGCTCAAACACATGGGCCTCTCGCAGGTGTCAACAAGGGTGATCTTACATTAAATCCATGGGGCGCACCCTCGGATTGTGGTCAACAGGCACCAGACTGAACACATCACTCTTGGATGGTCAGTGCGACAGGGATGTCCTTTATCAGGAGCCATATTGGCGGCAGCCCTCGAACCTGTGCTGCACAGCCGTCGCCAACAACTGGAAGGCATGTTTATTCGAGACATGACCTTCCACTGTGGTGCCTTTGCTGACAACGTGGTGCTCTTGGTGCAGTCGGCGGACGAAATCGAAGCGACGCTTCAGTGGTTGTGTCACTGTGGCGCGGTGTCAGGTAGTGTTGTCAACATGCACAAGAAGATGTACATGGATGTCAGGAGATAACTTCTAGGCCCGACAGTGAACGCGTTCCAAAAGGTTCCCTCACTGAATGCATTGGAGGTGCAGTTCTCCAGTAGAGTTCACCAAAATGCGACAGCCACTTATCGCCACCTACTACAACAGATATAGGCGCTGCTCAGTGAGATCAGATTCCAGAATATGGAGATGATCCTCTGAACACATTACATCAACACTTACATAGTGTCCAAACTTAATTATTTTGCACACATTCTTCCTCTAACAGTCACCATGACACACAGTTTCCAGGCAGCATGCGGACAATTTGTGAGTGCACGTCACATATTCAGAGTCCGGTACACTACTTTAATGAGTGATTCTTGAGTTTCTCCCGGCGTATTTGATTGAGGGAGCGCGCCGCGGGCGGGGGGTATTTAAATCGGCCGCCGCCGCGACCGAACCCAGTTCCCCCTGAGCAGCCATAGCGTACTGATCTCCGTGCCGGCGCGTTCACAGGAGCTCAGTCCGTCAGTTCACCTGATGATGGCGACACGTTTGATCGCCGAAATATTGTGCCCATTGGACAATATAGACCGGCAGTACACCCGTGGATATTTTGATTACTTTAATGAGGCCTACACTGTCGGGGGGCCTGGGGTTGGCTCATGTCCACAACTGCACATAGACGTTATACCTAAGGATGATGCAGCTTGGGTGGACCGCGGCCAACGCCAGCTGAACGGAGACACTGTCACAAATTGTCACACCCCAAGATCTTCGACCATCAGTCGCTGTGGGCCACATAACTCCATCCCTTGCCCACATCTGAGATCTCCTGGTCGAACTGAGCTACATGACCAAGAATCTACCAGCGATGAGAGTGCCGAGCACTAGAGATTAATACCGCATGACAAACCTGTAAGTATGTTGAACAACAATGCCCGACCATCTGCTGGACCAGGATGTTGCGAGCCATCCACACCCCTTACCTGCCCACTTACACTCATTCCTTGTGGTATGTGCGGGTGAACAGCAAATTAACCACACTCCAGTGTCTCCATTCCATCCATCTCACTGACAACCCTTTGTGCGCGCACTGTGCAATCGTCGATTCGCACGTGCACCTTTTGACATATGCTGTGACGGGCAGCTACTGGGATCCTACACAACATACTCTAGGGCTCCTGTTGCGATGACAGCAAGAGTGTTACACCGGACAATCTCCTACACCAAGATAAAAATTACTTTCCCACTACCAGAACGAATGCCGACCACTGGCTGAAGTGGATGGTGCTGTATTACTTTTTTGCAAGCCGCGCCCGAAAGCTCTCTCGACTTGTGGTGCCACCTGACGACGACTCATGAGACGTTTCGCTGCCATGCATTGTAACGATCACAACTATCAAATTATTTAGGCGCATTATCTGAGGATCCTCGTGCCCATTCGGGGTGTTCTGATTACTAGAAGGCACATTTGAAGATGATTCACGGCAAATGATTGATCCTCTCAGGAAACGGTTTAGAGAGAGTTTCACCTCCATTCATTATGCGAAGACGACTCAAGCTTCTGGTAGCGGTAGCAGGATCCAGTGAAAAAAAAAAAAAAAAACTGGAAACATAAAAATACACTACTGGCCATTACAACTGCTATACCAAGAAGAAATGCAGATGATAAACGAGTATTCATTGGACAAATATATTACACTAGAACTGACATTTGATTACATTTTCACGCAATTTGGGTGCATAGGTCCTGAGAAATCAGTACCCAGAACAATCACCTCTGGCCGTAATAACGGCCTTGATACACCTGGGCATTGAGTCAAACAGAGCTTGGATGGCGTGTACAGGTACAGTTGCCCATGCAGCTTCAACATGATACCACAGTTCATCAAGACTGGCGCATCGTGACGAGTCAGTTGCCCGGCCACCACTGACCAGACGTTTTCAACTGGTGAGAGATCTGGAGAATGTGCTGGCCAGGGCAGCAGTCGAACATTTTCTGTATCCAGAAAGGCCTGTACAGGACCTGCAACATGCGGTCGTGCATTATCCTGCTGAAACGTAGGGTTTCACAGGGATCGAATGAAGAGTAGAGCCACGGGTCGTAACTCATCTGAAATGTAACGTGCACTGTTCAAAGTGCCATCAATGCGAACAAGAGGTGACCGAGACGTGTAACCAATGACACCCCATACCATCACGCCAGTTGATACGCCCGTATGGCGATAACGAATACACATTTCCAATGTGCGTTCACCGCGATGTCGCCAAACATGGATGAGACCATCATGATGCTGTAAACAGAACCTGGATTCATTCGAAAAAGTGACGTTTTGCCATACGTGCACCCAGGTTCGTCGTTGAGTACACCATCGCAGGCGCTCCTGTCTGTGATGCAGCGTCAAGGGTAACCGCAGCCATGGTCTCCGAGCTGATAGTCCATGCTGCTGCAAACGTCGTAGAACTGTTGCTGCAGATGGTTGTTGTCTTGAAAACTACCCTCCTGAACCCACCGAATTCGTACTCTGCTAACAGTCATTGGATCTCGACCAACGCGGGCAGCAATGTCGCGATACGATAAACAGCAATCGCGATAGGCTCCAATCCGTCCTTCATCAAAGACGGAAACGTAATGGTACGCATTTCTCCTCCTTACACGAGGCATCGCAACAACGTTTCACCAGGCAACGCCGGTCAACTGCTATTTGTGTATGAGAAATCGGTTGGAAACTTTCCTCATGTCAGCACGTTGTAGGTGTCGCCACCGGCGCCAACCTTGTGTGAATGCTCTGAAAAGCTAATCATTTGCATATCACAGCATCTTCCTCCTGTCGGTTAAATTTCGCGTCTTTAGCACGTAATCTTCGTGGTGTAGCAATTTAATGGCCAGTAGTGTAAATAAATGAAAAAATATAGATACTCATAAATAAATAAATGAACTTGATCAAAGAAAGCTCTCTTGATGATGTCAGATACCTTTCCCTCCTTTAGTCTGGGAGAGCGGGAATGGGACATTGAGGCCAAGCCTCGAAAGTTGACCCCTGCGCTGTTTGCCACTGGCCCTTCTCTCGGGTCATCAAATAAATAAATAAATAAATAAAATGGCAGGTAAGGCGACGAGCTGCAATGTCAAAGATCATAGGCTCTTATACCGCTGGGTATGTAAATATTTTTTTCCTCTTCGTGTTTGTAACACAATGTGAGACCAAAGTTAAGTATTTTTCTGAAATATTCGTTGTTATTTACACGTAAGAACACTCTTTCTCAGTGATGAGTATCTTCCATTTAGTGACTTCCATATGTTTAAGAAATGAAAGATCAAACAGCTGTGCGTGAAACAACTGATAGTTATATTTAGATTTTTTCTTGTCATAAATAATTCACAAATTTTTTTCTGAATACGTATCGATTTCCGAGTGTGTGGTCTGACAGGAACCTAGGAGCACAACTTAAATTACTGCGAATGGGACTAGCGAATCCGTATTTAGGCTCTTGCTTGGGGTTGAGGTTGTTTGGGGAAGGAGACCAGACAGCGAGGTCATCGGTCTCATCGGGTTAGAGAAGGACGAGGAAGGAAGTAGGCCGTGCCCTTTCAAAGGAACCATCCCGGCATTTGCCTGGAGCGATTTAGGGAAATCACGGAAAACCTAAATCAGGATGGCCGGACGCGGGATTGAACCGTCCTCCTCCTGAAGCTCTTGCTTGTCACAAGTATTTATCTGCGATCGAATCCTTAACAACAGCAGACAGGAAAGATCCCTTACATAATATTTTTAGACTATACCGCCATATATTAAACATTTTGATTCGTCAGATGTATGGTATAAACTACAACGAACTTCAGTAGCTGCACTCGCCACACACTTTCGAAAAGGCGTTATTTAGATTTTTTTAAGAACCAAATCGTTGATGTATCAGGTAGGGAAGTAGGCTTCATCATCATTTGGATCTCTAGGAGCGAGTTACAACCACATTCTATGCATCTTCTTATTCTTTGACACTCTCTTAGACAATTTTTCGTGTTCATGGAGGTATTTCCGTCTATGCGAATAATTGAGAGCAGTTTGTTTATTACCATACGCGTTTCGCTTCTCGTATTTGTGGAACGTTTTCTCAAATAAAAGAAGCGAAACGTGTTTGGGAATAAACAAACTGCCTTCAATTAGTTGCATAGACGGAACGTACCCCCATGAATTTTGGAGCAACTAAGGGACGATGGAAAACCGAAAAAATAACGAATTTTTCGGGCGTTTCTCTACATGTACACGTAGAATGCGGTATTGTACTCCATTCCTAACTCATATTCCGAAACGTAAAATCCAATCCAAGACGTCGATGTGAATAAGAATAAACTGACATAATGTGACATCTATGACAGTTTCCAGAACACAGTAAATATTATATTGTTATCATGCATTCATGGAAGCACGTGGTCGGCGAAATTTTGAGCAGTATTATGTACTGTAACCACACTTTTCAGTACTGTGAATAATAGCGTGCCTGTGTCGGCTGCTAGCCGCTTTGGTTTCGTACTGCAGTGCGCTGGATTGCGCATGCGCGGATCTGAGGGAGATTGCTTTTGATAGGTTGGCGTGAGGAGAACTGACGATAGCGTCTCGGTTCACTAGAACCGTTCGGCATCGCTTCCAAAATGCTTAAGAATAATGTTGGGGCTCACCTTCTAAAACGAGGCCGTTTGGTGTGCATGCATAGCGAACCGATCGGCAAAATGGCGGAAAGATACAGAAAGGGCCCCTGGAGAATAAGCTACATCCCCTGGTTATTTCCCAACTGAACGCCTCGATCGTTTTCCTGACCCATTTTGCGGTGTGTCATGGGGCGTTATCATGGAGCAATATGACTTTGTGTTGGGTTTTTCAATATTCCGGTCACTTTTCACGTAATGCTCGATTTAAATTGATTATGTGCTGTTGGTAGCGGTCAGTATTAACGGATTCACCAGGTTTTAGCAGCTCATAGTAGATAACACCCTTCTGATCCCACCAAACGCAAGAGCATTGTCTTGTTTCCAGAGCGATTGGGTCTTACAGTGGATGTCGATGGTTTGCCTGGATTCACCCACGATTTACGGCGCTTAGGATTCTCAAAATATATGCAATTTCATCACCTGTCAGTGTTAGATCGAGAAACGATTTTCTTTTGTATCTGCCAAGCAACGCTTCACAAGTAGTCTTTCGTCCGCAGCTCGTGGTCTAGTGGCTAGCGTTGCTGCCTCTGGATCACGGGTTCCTGGGTTCGATTCCCGGCCGGGTTGGGGATTTTCTCTGCCTGGGAACAGGGTGTTGTGTTTGTGTTGCCCTCATCATTTCATCATCGTCATCACTCGTGACAATGGCTATATTGGACTGTGAAAAAAATTTGACTATGTAAACATTGGAACTTTGTATGGACGCTGATGGCCGCGCAGTTGAGCGCCCCACAAACCAAACATCATCATCACATCACAAGTAGTCTTTCGATTTGCTTGTTGTCTTTCATTCACTCCATGCGGAACCCATTTTCCCACTTTCTGCACCTTTCCGTAGCTTTCAATCGAAGAGAAAAGGCTTTCTGCGTCACATTCAACTGTTCCGCGAGTTCCTGTTGATTTTGAGTATCATCTTCATCAAATAACGGGTGCAATTCGTTGTCTTCGAACTTTTTCGGTTGTTTCCCGCGCTCGTCGTTTCTCATGTCAAAATCACCACTTCTGAGCTCGAAACATTGTGTTTTCCCAAGAGCATGTTCGGCGAAAGCTTCGACAAGCATTCGATGTGATTCTTCAGCAGTTTTCTTCAAATGATAACAGAAAACTAATGCTGTCCGCAAATGATAGATCGTAGGCACAAAACTCGATATGTTTACGGGTTTGAAACAGATACCGATGTATGGTACTTGCGTTACTATGTACTGACATTCGCCGTCAGTCGTTACAGGAAACAGATGGCGCTGCAGACGCGGTCTCACAGACATCTATAGGGTAATTCCGGTTTCATACTTCTATACCTGATGTACAAAGTGTGTTGGGGATATGGAAAACAGTGGAGTCGTTGGTGAAATGCAGAAACGGAGTGACTTATTTGACGTCGAAAATAGCATGATCATCAGCTTTCAGGTGAAGGATAGAAGTATATTTAAAACGGCTAAGTTTGTAAACTGTTTACGTGCCACCGTGGTTAAAGTATACCGTGCATGGAAAAATGGCGCTATCCAAAACCAGCTCCAAGGCCACTGTCATGCACCTAGGGTCATAGATGGCACGGGTGAAAGACGACTGTGGAGATGTGTACGGGCGAATGGGCGTGCAACCATTGAACAACTGACTGCCCAGATAAAACAAGGGGATACCAATAGTGTCTCCTGAACTGCCGTTTTGCAAACGTTGCTTGATATGGGTCACCGCAGCAAGGGCCTTCCATGCACCCATATTGATTGTTTTTCATTGGCGACAAGGGTTATAATTGGCACGCCGATACCGCAGCTGGATGTTCACTGATTAGCGACAGGTGGCCTTTTCAGAAGAATACATCCGACAGATGACCGTTAGCGTGTACAACGTGAAACAGCTCAAACCAAACATCCTGCAACAATCGCCAGCAGAGCCCAGGCCGGAGGAGGGAGCATTATGATCTCGAGAATGTTTTCGTGGCACTCCTGGGGTTATCTCGTCATTCTGGACTGCACAATGGATCAACACAAGTACGTGTATATCCTTGGTTACCACGTCTAACCCTACACACAGTTTTTTTTTCTCGGCACGAAGGCATTTATTTACCAGCAGGTCAACGCAACGTGTCACACAGCTCGCAGTGTCCGTGCGTGTTTCCAAGAGCACGAGGATAAGTTTATGTTTTCCCCTGGCCATCAAAGTCCATGGATTTAAACCCAATCGAAAATTGTCCTGTTCGCGCCATGGATCCTTGAACGAGAAACTCTGTGCAGCTGACCACTGCACTGGAGTCGGCATGGCTTCAAACCTCTGTTGGTACTTTCCAGAACCTCAGTGATTCTCTTCTTGCACGTCTTGTAGCGGTCTGTGCTGGTAAAGGTGTTTATTCAGGCTTTTGAAGGTGGTCATATTATTTAATGTGACTGGGCAGTGCATAAAGTATATTAGTCCATTTTCAGTAAAATAATTTAATACAGAATACTTAACTTGACTAGAAATCCATATCAATATCGGAGGCGTTACACATTTAGTACTGTCGTAGAACACAGTGATAACGTTTATTATTTTGAGTAGTACTGAATGACAGTCAAATAGCACACTGCATTCAACAATCAACTATGGTACACAGTTCTGACTAACGACACTAGCTCGCTCTTGGACATGAATTACAAAGCTGCTGCAATCACAGTAGGCTATGAAACAGAGTGGCAACCAGCGCTGCGCTCTGATGCCAGTGGACTTCCAGCAGCGGTGGTGTACCGAACCTCTTCAGGGCGTCTCTTCCTTGACGTCTCTCATTCGTGGCTGCGTCTGCAAGCGACTTTCCTTAGCTTGTGGTTCGTGGCTATCAACTTAAGCGTCGCACCTCGCTCTTCGGACGACACCACAATATCTGTGCCTCTCATCCAAGCTCTGTCCGACTATGACTCCGGACGGGTTAGAGCCGTTGATACTGCCTGAGGTCGATGCTCTGTGTGTTGAATTCTACATCCTATACACCCTCATGTCACCTGCAACCAAATCACGTAGTCTTCCAACTATATTGTATGGACACAATATGTAATATTTCGTGTTTTGTTACCCTGCCTGGACCGCGCGGGGTAGCCGCACAGTCTCAGGCGCCGTGTGACGGTTCGCGCGGCTCCCTCCGTCGGAGGTTCGAGTCATCCCTCGGGCATGGGTGTGTGTGATGTCCGTATCGTAAATTAGTTTAAGTTAGATTAAGTAGTGTCTAGGCTTAGGAACCGATGACCTCAGCAGTTTGGTCCCATAAGACCTTACCACAAATTTCCAAATTTTTTACCCTGCCTGGCTGGTCAGTTTTAATGACCAGCGGTTTTTTTACGAGACTGTTTTAAAACTTAATTTTACTGAAACTACACATAGTCTAGAGTTGTTGTAAGTTACTTGATGCGGCAACAGCACCGACACTTTACAAGGGTGTATCTTTATTTTTATTCGATTTTACTTCTGCAAAACTTCAAAAAATGTATTTTTAGATAAGAGTTTTTTCTAGTTAACTTCGTACAGATACATTCATTTGAGAGTTTCCTCACTTTCCTGAAGTATCTTATAAGACAAGCCTTCGTAACACTTTAGGTTACACACAAGTCACATAGCATGTTTGAGACTAAACAATCATCTGTGCCGTAAACACGTAGCTGTACATTTAATACAGTTCTCAGCATTTGGGTTTATTTCAAGTGCTCTCAATAATACTGCTGTTTGCTAAACATCTTACAAAATGAACACTTTAAAGTTTTTTTACACTTTGCGAAATACACTTTGAGAGCACTTTGTCCAGATATAATCCCTTGTTGCGAGTAAGATCATAAAAAAAGATTTTTTACGGATAAGGTTTCGTCTCGCAGATGCGACACTTGAAGCAAACGGGATATTTTCCCTCTATTCAAATTGGATCTTCGTTATATGGTAGCCTTGGAATATCTGAATGTGAAAATATTCGTCTCTCATTCACGTTTCTATACAGGGTGTTAATTTTAACTGAAGACACAGACATATCTCGAAAAGTACGCATCGGATCAAAAAAAGTTATAATTCCAATTCTGTTTGTCTCGGAGGGTGCCATCCAACTACACCACACTCAACCAACCACACCACCCAGCGCGCGGGTGGCTGATGACAACTTCGAAATCTTACATTTGAACCCCAGTTTTTTACTCCTGATTATGATTATACGGAAAAATTTACGTCGGATTTTGTCTGAAACATTTCCTTCGTTTCGTCACACATGACGCTGTAGTCGGAGGAATATAAGTGAGTACGCAATCGTAATTTAAGACATGCTACTCAATAGTCCTTGAATATCCAATGGCACGTAGGACCCCACCTCCATGTTGTGAGGGTACCAGACTGAAAACCCCATTCGCAACGCTGTATTCCTCCAGCATATCGAAAAAGCGCCACCGTGGCCGTGTACAGAGCTACGACGTATCGTAACAGGCAATACATTACGACCGGAGTACACGTATCGTGCAGACGTAGGACGGATAGCAGCTCTAAATACACTCCTGGAAATGGAAAAAAGAACATATTGACACCGGTGTGTCAGACCCACCATACTTGCTCCGGACACTGCGAGAGGGCTGTACAAGCAATGATCACACGCACGGCACAGCGGACACACCAGGAACCGCGGTGTTGGCCGTCGAATGGCGCTAGCTGCGCAGCATTTGTGCACCGCCGCCGTCAGTGTCAGCCAGTTTGCCGTGGCATACGGAGCTCCATCGCAGTCTTTAACACTGGTAGCATGCTGCGACAGCGTGGAGGTGAACCGTATGTGCAGTTGACGGACTTTGAGCGAGGGCGTATAGTGGGATTGCGGGAGGCCGGTGGACGTACCGCCGAATTGCTCAACACGTGAGGCGTGAGGTCTCCACAGTACATCGATGTTGTCGCCAGTGGTCGGCGGAAAGTGCAAGTGCCCGTCGACCTGGGACCGGACCGCAGCGACGCACGGATACACGCCAAGACCGTAGGATCCTACGCAGTGCCGTAGGGGACCGCACCGCCACTTCCCAGCAAATTAGGGACACTGTTGCTCCTGGGGTATCGGCGAGGACCATTCTCAACCGTCTCCATGAAGCTGGGCTACGGTCCCACACACCGTTAGGCCGTCTTCCGCTCACGCCCCATCATCGTGCAGCCCGCCTCCAGTGGTGTCGCGACAGGCGTGAATGGAGGGACGAATGGAGACGTGTCGTCTTCAGCGATGAGAGTCGCTTCTGCCTTGGTGCCAATGATGGTCGTATGCGTGTTTGGCGCCGTGCAGGTGAGCGCCACAATCAGGACTGCATACGACCGAGGCACACAGGGCCAACACCCGGCATCATGGTGTGGGGAGCGATCTCCTACACTGGCCGTACACCTCTGGTGATCGTCGAGGGGACACTGAATAGTGCACGGTACATCCAAACCGTCATCGAACCCATCGTTCTACCATTCCTAGACCGGCAAGGGAACTTGCTGTTCCAACAGGACAATGCACGTCCGCATGTATCCCGTGCCACCCAACGTGCTCTAGAAGGTGTAAGTCAACTACCCTGGCCAGCAAGATCTCCGGATCTGTCCCCCATTGAGCATGTTTGGGACTGGATGAAGCGTCGTCTCACGCGGTCTGCACGTCCAGCACGAACGCTGGTCCAACTGAGGCGCCAGGTGGAAATGGCATGGCAAGCCGTTCCACAGGACTACATCCAGCATCTCTACGATCGTCTCCATGGGAGAATAGCAGCCTGCATTGCTGCGAAAGGTGGATATACAGTGTACTAGTGCCGACATTGTGCATGCTCTGTTGCCTGTGTCTATGTGCCTGTGGTTCTGTCAGTGTGATCATGTGATGTATCTGACCCCAGGAATGTGTCAATAAAGTTTCCCCTTCCTGGGACAATGAATTCACGGTGTTCTTATTTCAATTTCCAGGAGTGTATTACAATACTTGCACCGTACTTATTCTTTGCAGATCCACCTATCTTTTCGAGAATTGACGTGGAAGTGGACGATGAATGTTGCAACAACAGAAGAAAAAATTGAATTGATCTTGATTTACGGAGAACGTATGGAAAATGTTTAGGCTTCTGTTGCCTTTTAAGACGCGCGCTTTCTAGACAAAGCTCGCTCTCGTCCGTTCTTTTACATGGTTGTGAACGCCTTTATGTCTGACGGCAGAGAACAGACCGGCAAAAGGAAACGCGTTACAGGAGAAGCTAATAAAATACACTGTGTGATCAAAAGTATCCGGACACCCCGAAACACAAAGGTTTTTCATATTAGGTACATTGTGCAGCCACCTACTGCCAGGTACTCCACATCAGCGACCTCAGTAGTCAGTAGACATAGTGAGGGAGCAGAGTGGGGGGCTCTACGGAACTCTTGGACTTCGAACGTAGTCAGGTGATTGAGTGTCACTTGTGTCATACACCTGTATGCGCGATTTCCACACTCCTAGGTCCACTGTTTCCGATGTGAGAGTGAAAGGGAAACGTGAAGAGACACGAACAGCACAAAAGCGTACAGGCCGACCTCGTCTGTTGACTGAGAGAGATCATAATGTGTAATAGGCAGACATCTATCCAGACCATCACACAGGAATTCCAAACTGCATCAGGATCCACTGCAAGTACTACGACAGTTATGCGGAGGTGACAAAACTTGGATTTGATAGTCGAGCGGCTGCTCATAAGCCACACATCACGCCCGCAAATGCTAAGCGACTTGTACAAAATGTTGTGTGGAGTGACGAATCATGGTATACAACATGGCGATCCGACGGCAGCATGTGGGTGTGGCGAACGCCCGGTGAACGTCACCTGCCAGCGGGTGTGGTGCCAACAGTAAATTTCGGAGGCGGTGGTGTTACGGTGTGGTCATGTTTTTCATGGAGGGGGCTTGCACCCCTTGTTGTTTTTCGTGGCACTATCACAGAACAGACGTACATTGATGTTTTAAGCACCTTCTTGCTTCCCACTGTTGAAGAGCAATTCGGGGATGGCGATTGCAACTTTAAACACGATAGAGCATCTGTTCATAATGCACGGCCTGTGGCGGAGTGGTTACACGAC
Source organism: Schistocerca gregaria (assembly GCF_023897955.1). Lineage (NCBI taxonomy): Eukaryota > Metazoa > Arthropoda > Insecta > Orthoptera > Acrididae > Schistocerca > Schistocerca gregaria. The sequence continues at coordinate 484,120,436 of NC_064931.1, read as the reverse complement.
AGTAACATCCCTGTAATAGACCGGCCTTCACAGAGTTCTCACCATAATCCCATAGGACACCTCTGGGAAGTCGGAACGCGACTTCATGCCTGGCCTCAGCGACCGACGTTCATACCTCTCCTCAGTGCAGCACTCCATTCTCCAAGAAGGCTTCCAGCACATTACTGAACGTATGCCTGCGAGAGTGGGACCTGTCATCGAGGGTAAGGGTGGGCCAACACCATATTGAATTCCAGCATTACCGATGGAGGGCGCCACGAACTTGTAAGTCATTTTCAGCCAGGTACCCGGATACTTTTAATCTCATAGTGTAGCTGTACTAGAGGCGCGCCCGGCAGTTATACCGCAATTCCGGTAAGTCTGTAGGCAGTTTAGTCACAATACTGCATCATCATAAGTATCATACATACGACGTGTAACTGCCTCTAGAACTTCATGGCACCGATTTCCACAACCGGGTAGTGTTTTGTGAATGGGCACGTCAACTAATGCAAACGACCCCCACGTTCTTTGCCGAGGTACTGTTTTCCGATGAGTCTATCTTCACAAACCATGGTAGCCCAGCGCGTTTCGCAATTGAGGCACGGGAGGTATTAGGTCACGTCTACACTGGCCGGTGGATCGGCAGCGGTGGCCCTATTAATTGGTGCGCTAAACCGCCGGATTTGATATCGCAGGATTTCTTTCCATGAGGATATTTAAAAGATAAGACGTTCTAGCAAGGGCCAAAAGGCCGTGGATACGTGGTCGACCGCATCAGAAGCGGCTGTGCTGACATTCCCACAGATACCCTTCTGTCTTGTTGTGTACGATCATTTGAAAAAAGTTTCACTAAGTGTACTGAAGTTGGCGATACTTCGTTTGAACACATACTCTATTTGGAAAAGTAGAGTAGCGTTCACCTCGAACCATGGCCGCAGTGGCGTGTCGAGTAGTCCCTCTGTTCGATATGTCGGAGGAATACAACTTGCGAATGGGGTTTCCAGTCACAGGTTATGAAATAATGGCCTGTCCTACCCCAACAGCGTGGCAGTGGGGTCCCACGTGCCATTGGATATTCAAGGGCTATTGAGTAGCATGGCGTAAATCACGACTGTGTACCCATTTATATTCCTCAGATTACAGGGCATCTGTGGTAAAACGAAGAAAATGCTTCAGACAAAATGTATGTAAATTTTTCCGTATAATCGTAATCTGCAATAAAAATGATGATTCCCGTTCAAGATTTCAAAGCTGTACCCAGCCACCCAAGCACGGGCTGGGGCGGCGGACCGAGTGTGGTACTGTTGGATGTCTCCCTCCGAGAGAAACAAATTGGAATTATAACTATTTTTGATCCGATGTGTAGTTTTCGAGATACTTTTATGCCTTCAGTTAAAATGAACACCACGTATACTTCTATCTTTATCTATGGATCTACTACGACGTGTTGAAAATTAAAGCCTTCGAATTTTTTGTGTGAAAACTCTGAAAGTTTTTAAGTGAAGCAACCGTTACCAACATTTTACATCTTTAATCTTTATATCTACATATTTGCAGCCCTCTACACCTAGAGGGATCCAAATTGTAGCGTGTAACACGGTGGTGTGTAATGTAACTGTGTCAGTGAGTGAGAAACATCGTGCTGTAATCGAGCTTCGGATTCGAAACGTTCGTCCACACATGGAGCACCCTTTTCTTCAGCAAGACAACGCCAGACCCCACACGACCGCTGCGACGTCTGCAACAATCCGACCCCTTGGTTTCAATGTCAAAGATCATCCGCCATACAGTGCTGACTTGACCCCATCCCGTTTTCGTCTGTTTCCGAAACTTAAAGAACATTTTGGAGGACTTCATTTTGATAATTATGAAGCCGGTTAAGCAGAAGTGAGTTTGTGTCAACACCAACAAAGTCAGACATTCTACAGTGATGGTATGAACAAACTGGTCTCTCGTTGAGAAAAATGTGTCCGTCGCCAGGATGCCTATGTTGAGAAATAAATATCTAGACATGAACAATAACGATGTAGAACGTTAATAATGTTTGTTTTGTCTTTAAGCGTTTTCACATCAAAAATTCGGAGGCATTACTTTTCAGCACGCCCTCGTAAATCTACCGTTCAGTTCTGTAACTACCTCCAGGGCAACCAGAATATGTGTTTGGCATTAGGCAACACGCTTGTGGAAATGCATGGGTCATTATTCAGATATGAGTTCAATCGATGCATCCAACATAACTGGGGAATTACCTTCTTCTCTGCTTATCCGAAAAACTCATCATATACACAATCTGATCAGAAATATCTGGACACACGTATGTATTGTGGAATTGACCACTAGATGTCACGAAAGGCTAACCCACCTGTATAAAAGGAGGCGGGAAGTAACATATGCATCAACGACATTCGAACACTGCTAAAGCTGCTGAAGTTGGCTGGTGGTGGTGTGACTGTGAAGTCGGAAACCAAACCGATTTTTTGACATATGAAAAGTTCCAAATCAGGGGCTTATTATTTAGTTTCACCTGAGTGCTTGGGTAGTTAGGGTTTTGAATCTCTGTGTATTAATCTAATTTATTGGACACAGTTCCTGTGTTTTCATCAGTGTCTACAGTAGAGTTCCGCAGCATATGTCGATAGTCAGTTATCTGGGTAGTTTAGTTTTCCACGGACTTTACTGTGGATAGTGACTGTGATTGTTGTGTGCAGATGCGAGCCAAGTGGGTGACACTTAACTCTCAGCTCCAGGCTGTGATTGCTTCGGTTACACAGCTTGAGGCTGCAGCTGATGGGCACCACTGTTGTGGGCCCGCCGTGGGGATCCAACGGACGTCTAGCACGTCCGAGTCTTCCGATCGGTCTTCACCGGTGGCCAGCTCAGCACTGGGGTTGACCCCTCACCAGTGGTCGAGTGGGAGGTCGCCCTGCGGCGTATCAGGCCGCAAAAGATCGCCCAGGGAGCCTCACGTAAGGCCACCCCAGTTAGTCTGACTAACAGGTTTCCTTTGCTGTCTGTGGCTGGCCCTGTCGCTGAGCCAGATGCTGTCGCCTGTCCTGTTTCAGAGGAAACCTCTCAGCCTGCAACATCCGGACAATCACAGAGGGTGGGAATTTTGAGAGTTGGGAACTTCAACGTCAGGCGTGTTGTTGAGACTATTAGGGACATGGCTGCCAAGAAGGGTAAGAAAACTAATGTGACTTCTGTGTTCATACTGGGAGAAGTCATTTCAGACGTGTAATGGGTCCTCCTGGATGCCATGAAGAGCACAGGGTGCAGCCAACGGCTGGTGGTGGCTCACGTCGGTACCAGTGATGTGTGTCACTTTGAATCAGAAGAGATTCTCTCTGATTTCGAGTGGCTAACAGAAGTGGTAAAGTCTTCCAGTCTTGCTTGTAAGATGAAAGCAGAGCTGACCATTTGCACCATAGCCAAAAGGATTGACTGCGGACCTCTGGTACAGAGATGAGTGGAGGGTCTGAATCAGAGGCTCAGACGGTTCTGCGACCGTGTAGCTTGCGCATTCCTTGACTTGCGCCAAAGGGCGGTTGGGTTTCGGGTTCCGCTGAACATATCAAGAATCCACTATACGCAGGAGGCGGCTACACGGGTAGTAGGGGCTGTGTGGCGTGGACTGGGCGGTTTTTTAGGTTGATAGGTCTCGGGAAAACACAAAAACGACCTCAGTCACAAAGGCTGCAAGCCGAACGCAGGAAGAACGTAGATACAGGAACCATCGGTATAACAGTAGTAAGTTGAAGTAGCTGTGTTGTAAAAGTACCAGAGATCCAAGTGCGAATAGAAAGCACTGATGCTCAAATCGTTATAGGCACTGAAAGCTGCCTAAAGCCGGATATAAGGTCAGCCGAAATTTTTGCGGAGAACCTAACGGTGTTCCGAAAGGATAGGCTAAACACGGTTGGCGGTTGCGTGTTTGTTGCTGTGGGAAGTAGTTTATCTTGTCGCGAAATTTAAATAGTTCCTGTGAGTTAATATTGTCAGAGGTCATTGTTGGCAACTGGAATAATAATTGGATCCTTTTACCGACCTCCCAGTTCAGATGGTACAATTGCTGAAAGCTTCAAAGAAAACTTGATTTTCAAACACGTACCTGACTCATGCGATTATAGTTGTTGGTGACATTAATTTACGCTCGATATGTTGGCGAAAATACATGTTTAATTCCGGAGGTACGCACAAAACATCATCCGAAATTGTGCTAAACCCACTCTCTGAAAACTACTTCGAGCAGTTAGTTCATGAGCCCACGCGAATAGTAAACGGCTGTGAAAACACACTTGACCTCTTAACATCAAAACGGATACAGGGATTAATGAATACAGGGTTGTCGTAGCGATACTGAATATTGTAACCCCCAAAGTGTCCAAAAATAAACTAAAAATATACCTATTCAAAAAAGTAGATAAAAATTCACTTGACGCCTTTCTGAGAGACGATCTCCATTCTTCCCAAATTAACAATGTAAGTGTAGACCACATGTGACTTGTATTCAAAATAATAGTGTCGGCAGCAACTGAGAGATTTATACCAAATAAATTAACAAACGACGGAGCTGACCCTCCTTGGTACACAAAACGGGTCAGAACATTGGTGCAGAAATAACGAATCAAAGATGCCAAATTTAAACAGCCGCAAAATCCCCAAGATTAGCGATCTTTTACAGAAGCTCGAAATTTACCGCGTACTTCAATGCGAGATGCTTATAACAGTTTCCACAACAAAACTTTGTCTTGAAACCTGGCAGAAAATCCAAAGAGATTCTGGGCGTGTATAAAGTATGCTAGCGGCAAGACACAATCAATGCATTCTCTGCGTGATAGCAGTGGAGACACTATAGAAGACAGTGCTGCCAAAGCAGAGTTACTAAACACAGCCTTCCGAAAAGCCTTCACAAAAGAAAACGAAGTAAATATTCCTGACTTCCAATAAAGCACAGCCGGCAACATCAATAACGTAGAAGTAAATATCCTCGGAGTAGTGAAGCAACTTCAATCACTTAATAAAAGCAAGTCTTCCGGTCCAGACTCTACACCAATTAGGTTCCTTTCAGAGGATGCTGATGCAATAGCTCCATGCTTAACAATCATATACAACCTTTCGCTCTACGGAAAATTCGTACCAAGGACTGGAAAGTTGCACAGGTCACGCCAATATTGAAGAAAGGTAGTAGGAGTAATGCAGTAAATTACAGGCCCATATCATTAACGTCGATATGCAGCAGGATTTTGGAACATATATTGTGTTTGACTATTATGAATTACCTCGAGAAAACGGTCTATTGACATACAGTCAACATGGATTTAGAAAGCATGGATCTTGTGAAACAGAACTAGCTCTTTACTCGCATGAAGTGTTGAGTGCTACTGACAAGGGATTGCAGATTGATTCCGTATTTCTGGATTTCCGGAAGGCTTTTGACACTGTACAACATAAGTGGCTTGTAGTACAATTGCATGCTTATGGAATATCGTATCAATTATGTGACTGGTTTCGCAATTTCCTGTCATAGAGGTCACAGTTCATAGTAATTGATGGAACGTCATCGAGTAAAGCAGAAGTGACTTCTGTCGTTCCTCAAGGTAGTGTTATAGGCCTTCTGCTGTTCCTTGTTTATATAAACGATTTGGTAGACAATTTTAACAGCCGTCTTAGGTTGTTTGCAGATGACGCTGTCGTTTGTCGACTGATAAAGTCAACTGAAGACAAAAACAAATTGCAAAACTACTTAGAAAAGATATGTGTATGGTGCGAAAATTGGCAGTTGATCCTAAATAACGGAAAGTGTGAAGTCATCCACATAAGTACTAAAAGGAATCCGTTAAACTTCGGTTACGCGATAAATCAGTCAAATCTAAAGGCTGTAAGTTCAACTAAATACCCAGGAGCTACATTTACGAACAACTTAAAATGGAAGGAACACATAGAAAATGTTGTGGGGAAGGCAAACGAAAGACTGTGTTTTATTGGCAGGACACTTAAAAAGTGTAACAGATCTACTAAGGAGATTGCCTACTCTACTCTTGTCGGTACTCTTTTAGTATACTGTTGCTCGATGTGGGATCCTTACCAGATGGGATTGACGGAGTACAGCGAAAAAGTTCAAAGAAAGGCAGCACGTTTTGTATTATCGCGAAATAGGGGCGGGGGAAGTGTCACTGAAATGATACAGGATTTGGGGAGGACATCATTAAAGCAAAGGCGTTTTTCGTTGCGGCGGAATCTTCTCAGAAAATTCCAATCAGCAACTTTCTCCTCGAAATGCGAAAATATTTTGTTGACCTCAACCTAGATAGGGCGAAACGATCACCATGATAAAATAAGGGAAATCAGATCTCGTACGGAAAGATATAGACGTTCGTTCTTTCCGTGCGCTATACGAGATTGGAACAATAGGGAATTGTGAAGGTGGTTCGATGAACCGTCTGCCAGGCACTTAAATGTGATTTACAGAGTATTCATGCAGATGTAGATGTAGAAGTGGAAACGCGAAGGAACAGCTACAGCTAAACCAAGGGACTGTCGAGCGTTGTGGAGTGTTGTAAAAAATCGCAGGAAATCAGCGGAAGGAATCACTCGTGAATTTCAAAGAGTTACCGTCAGTCCAGCTAGCACAATGACTGTGCGTAGGGAATTTTAGAAAAATGATACAGTGGTGGAGCAGTTCCTCATAAGCCACTCATTTAGGTAGTCAATCCTCAGCGACGCTTGAGGTGATGTAAAGAGCGACGCCACTAGACAATAGACTGGAAACGAGTGATTTCGAGCAATCCGATGAAACGTTTTGGATTTGGCAGATGTTACCTGCCATCATGTGCAGTGACAGCAGTGAAGTACAGAGGTGGTATTGGGGTACGGAGGTGTTTTTCGTGGTTAGGGTGTGGCCCCCGTAACGCACTTAAGAAAACGCTGAGAGCTAAAGGACATAGCCATACTTTATAGCATTGTGTACTGCGTACAGTAGAGAAACAGCTCGGAGTCGGTGGTTATTTGTATCAGGATGAAGATGCACCCTGTTATAAAACAGCATCTGTAAGGCACGGCTTTGTGGGTGTTAATATTTCTAAAGTGGACTGATCTGCCTCATATCTCAACCTGAATAGAATGGAACATGTTTTGGATGATTTAGAATGTCGACTACGCTCCAGACCCCAGGGTCCAACATCACTATCTTCTCGGTTGCTGATGGGATGATGTTCCTCAGAAATTCGAGAAATGATGGATTGATGCCTTCATTGTATAGGCAGCCTTGTGAATTTGGACTGGATGTACTAGTCTGCGCTGAGACCAGTAAAAAAAGATTGGATTACATCCCATCACCGAACGCTCCGAACTTTTTCCAATCGCCTAACACTCCCTCCGAACTGTTCTATTCGATATCCTATTCAATTACTTATCAGTGCATTAATTTTACTGAATGTAAATGAAAGATATGTCACCGTCACAGTATAACTGGTTACACTGCATAATCAATACGCCGGTACGTACATTATCAAGTTACGTACATATCATTATGTATACAGTTGCGGTCGTTTTACTTGATCTTGCTTTGTCGAATCTGCAGCAGCAGTTATCGCTTTACGCCTTTGCGTATTATTAAAACTAATCACACTCAGATATCGATATGTGTATGTTATGTGTTTTGTGTGTGTGTGTGTGGCATATACACTCCTGGAAATGGAAAAAAGAACACATTGACACCGGTGTGTCAGACCCACCATACTTGCTCCGGACACTGCGAGAGGGCTGTACAAGCAATGATCACACGCACGGCACAGCGGACACACCAGGAACCGCGGTGTTGGCCGTCGAATGGCGCTAGCTGCGCAGCATTTGTGCACCGCCGCCGTCAGTGTCAGCCAGTTTGCCGTGGCATACGGAGCTCCATCGCAGTCTTTAACACTGGTAGCATGCTGCGACAGCGTGGAGGTGAACCGTATGTGCAGTTGACGGACTTTGAGCGAGGGCGTATAGTGGGCACGTGGGAAGCCGGGTGGACGTACCACCGAACTGCTCAACACATGGGGCGTGAGGTCTCCACAGTACATCGATGTTGTCGCCAGTGGTCGGCGGAAGGTGCACGTGCCCGTCGACCTGGGACCGTACCGCAGCGACGCACGGATGCACGCCAAGACCGTAGGATCCTACGCAGTGCCGTAGGGGACCGCACCGCCACTTCCCAGCAAATTAGGGACACTGTTGCTCCTGGGGTATCGGCGAGGACCATTCGCAACTGTCTCCATGAAGCTGGGCTACGGTCCCGCACAGTGTTAGGCCGTCTTCCACTCACGCCCCAACATCGTGCAGCCCGCCTCCAGTGGTGTCGCGACAGGCGTGAATGGAGGGACGAATAGAGACGTGTCGTCTTCAGCGATGAGAGTCGCTTCTGCCTTGGTGCCAATGATGGTTGTATGCGTGTTTGGCGCTGTGCAGGTGAGCGCCACAATCAGGACTGCATACGACCGAGGCACACAGGGCCAACACCCGGCACCATGGTGTGGGGAGCGATCTCCTACACTGGCCGTACACCTCTGGTGATCGTCGAGGGGACACTGAATAGTGCACGGTACATCCAAACCGTCATCGAACCCATCGTTCTACCATTCCTAGACCGGCAAGGTAACTTGCTGTTCCAACAGGACAATGCACGTCCGCATGTATCCCGTGTCACCCAACGTGCTCTAGAAGGTGTAAGTCAACTACCCTGGCCAGCAAGATCTCCGGATCTGTCCCCCATTGAGCATGTTTGGGACTGGATGAAGCGTCGTCTCACGCGGTCTGCACGTCCAGGACGAACGCTGGTCCAACTGAGGCGCCAGGTGGAAATGGCATGGCAAGCCGTTCCACAGGACTACATCCAGCATCTCTACGATCGTCTCCATGGGAGAATAGCAGCCTGCATTGCTGCGAAAGGTGGATATACAGTGTACTAGTGCCGACATTGTGCATGCTCTGTTGCCTGTGTCTATGTGCCTGTGGTTCTGTCAGTGTGATCATGTGATGTATCTGACCCCAGGAATGTGTCAATAAAGTTTCCCCTTCCTGGGACAATGAATTCACGGTGTTCTTATTTCAATTTCCAGGAGTGTATATACAAGGTGTCCAAAAACAATGTATACACTCTTTGAAACAGAATATCTCTTTAATTAAAGGAGACAGAAATACAACTTTTATGGGCAATAATTTAGAAGGCGGTGAGAAACATAACAATGCTTTCTTTTGTTTCAGCATTCTCAGAAAACATGGCGTTATCGTTTGAACAACGGAAATGGCTGCTAAAGCGTTACTGGAAAACAGAGAATGTGAGTGCGGTACGCCGACGTTGGAGAGTTGAATTTGGAATTCCACCACCGACAAGAGCAACAATTACAAGACTCAGAGATAAGTCTGAAGTCGAAGGAACAGTGCATGACATGAAGAAGGGACATAGCGGACGAAAGAGTTCAAAACACAATGCGAGTGTTGATGCAGTAATCCAGGCATACACACGATCCCCGAAGAAATCTGTGAGGCAATGCTCTCGTGAGACTGGGATCTGCAGAAGCAGTGTTCATCGAATTTTGCGGTCTCAGAACTTTAAGCCTTACATTCCATGACGTCTCCATATTCTTAACGAGGATGATCCTGATAGCCGAAATGAATTTTGAGAGTGGTTAATTAACGGATGTGAAGAAGAGCAATGTTTCCAAGATCGAATTCTTTGGTCAGATGGAACAATTAACCGCGTGTACTGGGCCAGGGAGAATCCATACGTAACCGAGCAAAGGCACGTTAATCTATTAATCTATCAGGAGTAACAATCTGGTGTGGTATGTCTTCTAGAGGGTTAATTGGGCCGTATTTCTTTAACAACACTCTCACGGGCGATTCGTACTTGGAAATGTTGGAAATGATAACTCCTGATCTTAGCGTTGTGTTTGGAAATGAAGATTATACTTTCAACAGGATGGGGTGCCACCTCATTTTCACTTGCATCTGAGGGCATTTCTCAATCGTACATTCCCTGCCAGATGGATAGGACGAAGAGGGAGTGTGGAGTATCCCGCTCGGTCTCCAGATTTAGCTCCTCTGGACTTCTTTCCGTGGAGTACTCTCAAGTACACAGTTTACGCTGCGAGACCACATACACTTGATGATCTTAGACGGCAAATTTAGCAAGACTGTGATGCTGTTCCGTTGGAAACAATAAAGTTGGCATGTCGCTCAGTCTTAAGTAGTTGTCGACGGTGTATTGCGATGGACGGACACCAGTTTGAACATTTACCACCTTGTACGTTGGACCATGAGGCACCTAACACCACTAAAGTTGTGCTTCTAACCCCTTTGCCGGCCGGAGTGGCCGAGCGGTTCTAGGCGCTACAGTCTGGAACCGCGCGACCCGCTACGGTCGCAGGTTCGAATCCTGCCTCTGGCATGGGTGTGTGTGATGTCCTTAGGTTAGTTAGGTTTGAGTAGTTCTAAGTTCTAGGAGACTGATGACCTCAGAATTTAAGTCCCATAGTGCTCAGAGCCATTTTTTTCTAACCCCTTTCATTAAAGAGATTTTCAATTTCAAGGAGTGTATACATAATTTTGGGACACCCTGTATACATGCTGGAAGAGGATCGTAACACTTGCTTCTGGCTTGAATTAAACTATAAACAGAAAGAAAAAATAGGTAAATATTTATCCACTAGTATACCAATGATGTTGAATGTGAGATCCTCTGAAATATTTACAGGCAGCAGTAGGAATGGAAACGTTTACAATGTTAATATTGGAGGTAGCCAATTTCGCATCCAGTAATCATTCAGCTACCTCGTGACCTGGCAAGAAATGGGCGGAAGAATGAGTGGCCATCATCATCAGCTGTGACTTCCCGACTGTAAACGGGTGACTATAGGAGCTGTAATACGTTCCTTGAATTTATTCTCTGCAGCTTCCAAAATTGTAATTAAGAACTCACTACGATTCTGTTTTCGATGTGACAGGTTACTCCATAAAATTATGCTTAAAAGCTGCTACTGGCACACGCTTAATTTTGAGTGCAGCGATTAATGGTCGCAATTTCGATAGTGTATATGTGTATCAATAAAATACCCAAAGTCCGCTTAACAATTCATAATTTCCATGTCAATGTTAAATTCAATCAAATAATTAACTATTTTAACTGTTAGTAAATCCACGAGTTAATTGCTGTAAAATTTACTCGATTCAGATTTTAAGTTCAGGACACATGGAGGTATTGTGGAGCGGCTGGTTGTTTATCATAATAATAATCATTAGGCATAGGAGGAAATTGGTATTGTTGTAAATATTGTTCGCCGTCTTTTATGAGAGCCTGGCAACTATTTCTGTAGTTAGCCAGAAAGCGACGGAGAACATACTGACCATAGTTTCCAGTCTACAACTCCACATTCTTGTCCAGCCCATTGAAAGAAATGTTTCTATTCTCTATTTGCTTAGCGGAATCAGGGCTACGATTATAAATGAAGATTTTGAGTTCTAATTGATACATGTATCTGGTAAAGTTTCACATGCACAACTTTGCAATATTCACTATGTTCAGACTGACAGCACTATGAGCAGTTCAGAGGCGACCTCTACGGTACGTTCCTGCTAAATTGTCTTTCGTCCTGACTACTAATAATCAAAATAAATGCTCACAACAAAAGTGGAAAATAATTGTCAGCCGGCCGGAGTGGCCGTGCGGTTCTAGGCGCAACAGTCTGGAACCGAGCGACCGTTACGGTCGTAGGTTCGAATCCTGCCTCGGGCATGGATGTGTGTGATGTCCTTAGGTTAGTTAGGTTTAAGTAGTTCTACGTTCTAGGGGACTGATGGCCTCAGAAGTTAAGTCGCATAGTAATCAGAGCCAATAATAGTCACCACTTGCCACGCGGATTTGTTAACATTACGGGCGGCACACTAACAGTTACTTTTACGAAAACTAAGTGATCCAGGATGGTGGACAGACCTCGCGAGTTTACTTTCTATTATTACTGACAATAAGCGTTTTGTAACAGCCTGTCTCTGACGCCATCAGAGGCAGCGCGCACTCCGGCGTTTGACTGACGCAGATCTTACGGTGACTGGGTGCGAAGTGAAACCTAGTCTTATATATGAAGGCAGTATCTGTTCCCGAAAGAACAGATGCCTTTGATAACCGTGCAGATTCTCTAGAATGAAATGATAATTAAATCGACACTCTAGCTGCAAACAGACGTTGATATACATCATTGGCGACATGTTGAAAAGCTGAGCAGCAGATCCCGGGCTCGAGTCGCCGTCGGGGCACACATTTTCAGCATGTCCCCAATGATGTATACCAACGCCTGTTTGCTGCTAGGGTGTCGATTTAACTATCATTTAAACCTAGTCTTGGTTCTCGGGCTGTATTTACACAGGGTGTTACAAAAAGGTACGGCCAAACTTTCAGGTAACATTCCTCACACACAAAGAATGAAAATATGTTACGTGAACATGTGTCCGGAAACGCTTACTTTCCATGTTAGAGCTCATTTTATTACTTCTCTTCAAATTACATTAATCATGGAATGGAAACACACAGCAACAGAACGTACCACCGTGACTTCAACCACTTTGTTACAGGAAATGTTCAAAACGTGCTCTGTTAGCGAGGATACATGCATCCACCCTCCGTCGCATGGAATTCCTGATGCGCTGATGCAGCCCTGGCGTATTGTATTACAGCCGTCCACAATACGAGCACGGAGAGTCTCTACATTTGGTACTGGGGTTGCGTAGACAAGAGCTTTCAAATGCCCCCATAAGTGAAAGTCAAGAGGGTTGAGGTCAGGAGAGCGTGGAGGCCATGGAATTGGTCCGCCTCTACCAATCCATTGGTCACCGAATCTGTTGTTGAGAAGCGTACGAACACTTCAACTGAAATGTGCAGGAGCTCCATTGTGCATGAACCACATATTGTGTCGTACTTGTAAAGGCACACGTTCTAGCAGCACAGGTAGAGTATCCCGTATGAAATCATGATACATGCTCCATTGAGCGTAGGTGGAAGAAACTAAAATGAGCTCTAACATGGAAATTAAGCGATTCCGGACACATGTCCACATAACATCTTTTCTTTATTTGTGTGTGAAGAATGTTTCCTGAAAGTTTGGCCGTACCTTTTTGTAACACTCTGTATACAAATAAAGAAAAGATGTTATGTGGACATGTGTCCGGAAACGCTTAATTTCCATGTTAGAGCTCATTTTAGTTTCGTCAGTATGTACTGTACGTCCTCGATTCACCGCCAGTTGGCCCAATTGAAGGAAGATAATGTTGACTTCGGTGCTTGTGTTGACATGCGACTCATTGCTCTACAGTACTAGCATCAAGCACATCAGTACGTAGATCAACAGGTTAGTGTTCATCACGAAGGTGGTTTTGCAGTCAGTGCAATATTTATAAATTCGGAGTTGGCAGATGCCCATTTGATGTATGGATTAGCACGGGGCAATAGCTGTGGCGCGGTACGTTTGTATCGAGACAGGTTTCCAGAACGAAGGTGTCCCGACAGGAAGACGTTCCAAGGAATTGATCGGAGTCTTAGGGAGCACGGAACATTCCAGCCTATGACTCGCGACTGGGGAAGACCTAGGAAGACGAGGACACCTGCAATGGACGAGTCAGTCCTTCGTGTAGTAGACGATAACCCATATGTCAGCGTCAGAGAAGTTGCTGCTGTACAAGGTAACGTCGACCACGTCACTGTATGGAGAGTGCTACGGGAGAACCAGTTATTTCCGTACCGTGTACAGCGTGTGCAGGAACTATCAGCAGTTGATTGGCCTCCACGGGTACACTTCTGCGAATGGTTCATCCAACAATGTGTCAATCCTCATTTCAGTGCAAATGTTCTCTTTACGGATGAGGCTTCATTCCAACGTGATCAAATTGTAAATTTTCACAATCAACATGTGTGGGCTGACGAGAATCCGCACGCAATTGTGCAATCACGTCATCAATACAGATTTTCTGTGAACGTTTGGGCAGGCATTGTTGGTGATGTCTTGATTGGGCCCCATGTTCATCCACCTACGCTCAATGGAGCATGTTATCATGATTTCATAGGGGATACTCTACCTGTGCTGCTATAACATGTGCCTTTACAAGTACGACACAACGTGTGTTTAATGCACGATGGAACTCCTGCACATTTCAGTCGAAGTGTTCGTACGCTTCTCAACAACGGATTCGGTGACCGATGGATTGTTAGAGGCGGACCAATTCCATGGCCTCCACGCTCTCCTGACCTCAACCCTCTTGACTTTCATTTATGGGGGCATTTGAAAGCTCTTGTCTACGCAACCTCGGTACCAAATAAAGAGACTCTTCGTGCTCGTATTGTGGACGGCTGTGATACAATACGCCAGGGCTGCATCAGCGCATCAGGGATTCCATGCGACGGACGGTGGATGCATGTATCCTCGCTAACGGAGCACATTTTGAACATTTCCTGTAACAAAGTGTTTGAAGTCACGGTGGTACGTTCTGTTGCTGTGTGTTTCCATTCCATGATTAATGTGATTTGAAGAGAAGTAATAAAATGAGCTCTAACATGGAAAGTAAGCGTTTCCGGACACATGTCCACATAACATATTTTCTTTCTTTGTGTGTGAGGAATGTTTCCTGAAAGTTTGGCGGTACCTTTTTGGAACACCCTGTATGTGGCGCAGCAGACGGCCAAGGGAACACCTGCAGTGAACCACCCTATGCACGTGGTAGCAGTCTCTAAACGGCCGCTTTCTCGGACACACAATATTTAATAACAATGTTATGAATCAATTTGGAATCTTAGTAATTTTTGTATGAATGTAGGTAAGTTGGTTAAAATCACAGAAAAAGTTTTAGCTCGCCTGCATTTAAACATTGCCTTCTAAAATTTTTAGAACGGAACTGACAGTAGAAAACGATCTCTGAACTACAACTTTAAGAGACTTCGTATTGGTTATTATTAACAGCAAGGTTCTAAAACTTGTTATAGCTGTACTATTTGATAGGTTTCAACACGTGCTGTAGCCAAAACTTTCTATTATTAACAAATATACAAATAAGGACGTTTTTGTTCCAAATTTAGTTTTCAGTAAATTACTCGAAGACTATTAGAGGTATCTTAATGGGGTCACGTAGTTATTATTTTTATGTTGAAATGAAAGTCATACAAATTTTCACATTTGTAAGGCTCATATATAGCGCCTTTAATTTTTCTTAAAACCGCGGATTTTGATCAAAATGTTGCTTTAATCACGTTGAGACTTGTATCAATTAATTTTGACATACATTTGCACATTATGACCAGTTTATGGCTCCCTAGCTTTATTATTTACCGCCAGTTATTTTTTTCTTAAAACGATGTAGGTATGTAAAATATTGACGTAATCAATCTGATACTTGAGAGTTTAAACATTATTACACTAAAGCATATGTTGACAAAATTTGAAAATGCAACTTTAATTTTTAATTTCATTCTTCATTATGGTGCAATACTTGTGTGCTACTCACAGACGCGTTATGATGACGTGGCGCTACTAGCACTCACGCTCGCGTCTGTATCTATCAAACGATACAGCGCTTGTTTCGTCAGAAGATATTAAAAGCTCAGAGTGAGCATAGAAAAATAATGCGAAAGCCAGACACAATATCTCATTCGGTAGAAAGTGTAAAAACATGATTGGCGCTTGTACGAAATTTTAGTAATCCTGCGACCTTAAACCTAAATGTGCTAGGTATGGAAGTCAGTTTTCGGGAGAAATATATGCCACTACAATCCATGACCGTGAGTCACGGCAAGTCTAGTTAACACGTGCAGTTTTACTGTCGCCCCGAAAACAAATGTTTCTCCTCATAAAACTCAGAACAGAGGTAGGTCTTCCATTATAGGCCTCCACAAATCCCTTAGCTAGCAGCTATAACCCCAGTATATCAGGGAACTTAACCGTCTCACCACTCACTGGAGCAGCTAACAGAACTTTTTACAAAAAATGTTCAAATGTTTGTGAATTTCTAAAGGACCAAACTGCTGAGGTCATCGGTCCCTAGACTTACACACTACTTAAACTAACGTATGCTAAGAACACACACACATGCCCGAGGGAGGACTCCAACGTCCGGCGAGAGCGGCCGCGCAATTCCCCATGGCGCCTCTAACCGCGCTGCCCCTCCACGCGGCTATTTTTACAGAATTTTGAAGTAGAGAAGCTGCATTAAATCTAAATACACCTGATGACCTTAGCAGTTGAGTCCCATAAGATTTCACACACATTTCATTTTCTAAATACACCAATAGAAACACACATATCGGGACTGAACCAGTAACTCGTATTGTGTAAACCATTTCAGTAAATCCTTATTAACATGACTTTTAAACGATAAAATAAAATTCTTTATAATTAGAAGTAGGCAGGAGTACATAAGATTTACCGAAAACATTTCATCACATCTCTCGTAATCCTCTCATACGAGCTGTAAGGTGTTTTAATGATGTCACATTGGCACCAGATTTCACCACATTTATGCCTAAGGCCACTGTGTACGTGTCACACGCGAGAAGGTCGCCACAGTCCCTCTTACCCACATTTTACTCCTTCTTTTAACATCTCTTCCGTGGAGCTCAGAAACACGACATCCTGTGTTCAGATCACGCGGTTTTCTTATGAGTGTCCGATGATAACATTTCAGACACACCGCGGTGCACCACCGGTACGAAAAAAACGCCTCAGTGGGTGGCATTAAGGGCGTCAACGACACACCTCTTTCCCTGGAGCGTTGATTCTCAAACATTTCACGGTCGAAAACGACAGTTCGCTATGCGATGAGCAACCTTTGACACGGATGAAACCCTTGGACGTTTCAACCCTTCTCTAAGAACGCTGTGGAGCTGTATCCCATCCAACGTGATCGCACTCCTTTGGAGTGCAGCGTGACCTCAATTTTTGCTCTCGTCTACAATTTGGAACCGCTAGGCACCGTTCAAAACCATTCGACGGAATCTGTACGTTTTCCGAAGCAACAAACTGTACTTAAGTTTTTTCAGTCCTCCTAATTTCCACCATCCTGTGGCATGATCACGCAGGAGCGCAACATTAATATCTACATAAATAAAATGGAAAAGGAGCCCTCGAAGACGCCCCCCCCCCCACTTCGGCATCACCCTCGGTGCCACCTATACAATATTGTTGCGCACGTTGCAAATGTACCTGTCAGAAATTTCGACACCAATTCAGGGTGTCGAAGGGACTGCATAGACCTCAAGCGCTAGAGCAGCTGCCAGGCTGATTTGGTGTCAAAATTTCTGAAAGAACATTTCTAACATAGTCAACAAAAGTGAGTACGTGGCACCGAGGGCGTTGCCGAAGTGAGGTCTTAGAAGCATTCTTTGTCGCTTTTATCGTGCACATGTTAATGTTGCTCTCACAAGTGACCAGGCGACAGGAGGGCGGAAAACAGATGCGTGGAAAAAGCATAAGTACCCTTTGCTGTTCGGATCACGTTCTAATTTCGTCAAATGGTTCTGAACGGTGCCTAAGGCTTCTAGCCTGTACACGAGAACAAAGATTGTGGTCGCGCTGCATTCCAAAGAGGTGGGATCCCGTTGAAGGAGGATGGAGCCCTACAGTGCTCATAGAGAAGGGTTGAAACGTCTGAGGGTGTAATCAGTATCAGTGGTTGTCAACGACATCTTCCGGTTGCTCACTGCACTGTAAACAGTCGTTTTCGACCGCGAAATGTGTGGGAATCGTCGCCCCAACGAAAGAGGTGGTTTCATTGATATCATTTATGTCACTCCAGAGGCCTTTTATTATCGATTCTGAGCGGAAGTGAGTCTGAAATATTATCCTCGGCCACCCATAACAAAACCGTGTGATATGAACGCCGGGTGTCGCGGTTCTGACCTCCATCGCAGAGACGTCACAAGAGGGGTGAAATATAGGTAAGAGCGACTGTGACGGCCTTCTCTTTGTGTGACACGTCCAGGGTGTTGTTGGGGAGAACTCACCTCACAGCTCACATGAACTTCCGGGCTGCAGCCTTTTTTTTCGGATGTGTCGACACTTTGCGGTTTGAAGCGTCGCTGAGACCGCAGGGCGCTACGCTTTTCCAATATTACAGAAGGAGATTTTAGGCAGCTTTGAGCCAAATTTCACAGTTATTCGTCAGATTGGTATAGCAATTAAGGGGTTTCTAAATGTGATTTCTTAATTCTGGGGCGCAGTCTATGTTTTACAATTGACTTGATACTGTCGTAGTAACAGTTGTGATTATGTAATCATATATGTCAAAGAATATCGCTTAAATCGATTGTGTGGAGTTGTTTTGAATTATGCATTGTTTTGTTGACTATTGTTTTCAATCATCTGTGGTATAGGACAAAAGAAAAAAGGTTGCGTAGTAATAGTTTTGAGTAAATTCCAGGTTTACCTATGTTGAAGATTAAGTTTTAACATAATTGTGAATAACGCCTAAATTTGAGGCACAATACGTCAAATATTGAAAGATGTAAAATGTTGATGAGGTGTGGGCCCACAGCCTTCGTGAAATTTTTGAATGAATTCATTCCACTTTAGGCTGTTACAATATTACTTACTGCGATTGAAATTTCGACTCATGGTCATTGTCAAGCATTCTGAAAGCTATCAGTCAGAAAATAAAATATATCAATCACAAAATTGAATAACGTTGAAAAATGAAAATTTCATAGCTACTTACATGCGATGTTGCAACCCACTCATAACATAAATCTGTGACTCGCTAGAATATAGTTGCCAACAGTGTAGCAGCAAATGCATCTGGTGGTGTAAATTTATGCGCTGTTCCATAAACCATCCGAGCACACGTTAAAAGAAAGGTAAAATAACAGCAGATATGGTAATGCTTAAGTCAGAGTCTCGTGTATCAGGCGTAGTAAATGGATCACGATAGCGGTAAAGATGCAAATATTCAAAGGCGATGAGCTATAGTGTGCAAATATAGTATAGCATATAGACTCAGTATCTCATCCACAATAATTTCTGCCATTTATGGGCCCACAAGACTGCATTTTTCCAGTTTATCATTCATAGACCAGTCAACCTTCTCCCACAGATAACCTATATTGACAGAGAACTAGGGATCGTTAGTCACGTAGCATCTAGCAACCCTTCCAGTGCACAACTGATTGACAAAATGTTTGCTGCACAATTATTTAGTGGCAATACTACTGATGAGATTCCCTCTCAGAAAGAGGAAGACACTAAAACTAAATATTTATCCCTACCATATAGCTGATCTGTTTCTGAATGAATAGGTAAACAACTTCGTGACATCAAATAAGGATAGGCATCCGCAATGACAACAAGTTAGGTCTGACCATATATGATAACGCCCAACACAATAAACCTTACACGCAATTTGGGGTTTATACAATTAAATGTAAAGAATGCAATTATTTTCATGTACGACAATCTAGTAGAAATTTTAACATTCATTTTACAGAAGACAGTAACGCCAGTGATTGTAGATCGTTTTGGAACCATATTCGGACGACTAAACACAAGTTCGATAACATCGAAAACCCTTTAGACGTTCTCCATAGAATCGGAACAGGAAGACAGTTTTATTATTTAGAAGAGATTGAAGTTTATAGGGCATTCATAGACCAGCAAGAATACATTTTGAATAAATTGGCTAACCTTTAAAAATTTGATATTCCAAGAAAGCTTCAGGAACATCTTATAAAATGGTGTCGTTTGATATGGTTGGCTTTAGCAGTGTTAATCCTGGCAAATATTCTAGACCATGATACGCATATTGCTAATTAGCACATGTTTCTTTCCTACATTTGTGTATTACTTGCATTTTCTTAAACTCCTATTGCTTGTGATTGTCTTACTTGTGTGGACCGCTGTTTTCGCCGATGCCAGAGATTTTAGACCCTGCTCTGTACTTGTATTTTGTGGCTGTTGTTTAATTGTGACTTGATAGTCACTTGATGTTTTTACCTACTTTTGACTTACATTCTCAGTGTCAGTTGTTGATTCCGTTTTATTTAACACACATTTCCGTCACTCTTTTCCTTTCTGCGGAAGCATTTCACGACCACATCACATCGACTCCTAGCATTTTTCACTATATGTCTCATGCTCTTTGCATGTTTGCATCTTTAACGACATTGTGGTCCATTTTCGCTTAACTATTAATCATATTTGCTGTTACTTCCCCAGTCTTTTTACGTGTGCTCACATGGTGTATGAACGAGCGGATAAATTTTCATCACCACATATATTTACATTTATGCTGTTAGGAACTACGTTCTAGCATGTTAAAGATTCATGTTATTGTGAGGATTACAACATCCCACGTAAATACCTTCGAAATTATCATTTTTCAATGTCTGACGGCTTTGTAATTACATGTATTTTACACTACTGGCCATTAAAATTGCTACACCTAGAAGAAATGCAGATGATAAACGGGTATTCATTGGACAAATATATTATACTAGAACTGACATGTGATTACATTTTCACACAATTTGGGTGTATAGATCCTGAGAAATGAGTTCCCAAAACAACCCCTTCTGGCCGTAATAACGGCCTTGAAACGCCTGGGCAATGAGTCAAACAGAGCTTGGATGACGTGTACAGGTACAGCTGCCCATGCAGCTTCAACACGATACCACAGTTCATCAACAGTTGTGACTGGCGTATTGTGACGAGCCAGCTGCTCGGCCACCATTGACCAGACGTTTTCAATTGGTGAGAGATCTGGAGAATGTGCTAGCCAGGGCAGAAGTCGAACATTTTCTGTATCCAGTAATGCCCGTACAGGATCTGCAACATGCGGTAGTGCATTATCATGCTGAAACGTAGGGTTTCGCAGGGATCGAATGAAGGGTAGAGCCACGGGTCGTAACACATCTGAAATGTAACCACCACTGTTCAAAGTGCCGTCAGTGCGAACAACAGGTGAATGAGACGTGTAACCAATAGCACCCCATACCATCACGCCGGGTGATACGCCAGTATGGCGATGACGAATACACGCTTCCAATGTGTGTTCACCGCGATGACGCCAAAAACGGATGCGACCATCATGATGCTATAAACAGAACCTGGATTCATCCGAAAAAGTGACGTTTTGCCATACGTGCACCCAGGTTCGTCGTTGAGTACACCATCGCATGCGCTCCTGTCTGTGATGCAGCGTCAAGGGTAACCACAGCCATGGTCTCCGAGCTGATAGTCCATGCTGCTGCAAACGTCGTCGAACTGTTCGTGCAGATGGTTGTTGTCTTGAAACGTCCCCATGTGTTGACTCAGAGATCGAGACGTGGCTGCACGATCCGTTACAGCCATGCGGATAAGATGCCTGTCATCTCGACTGCTAATGATACGAGGCCGTTGGGATCCAGCACGGCGTTCCGTATTACCCTCCTGAACCTACCGATTCCATATTCTGCTAATAGTGATTGGATCTCGACCAACGTGAGCAGCAGTGTCGCGATACGATAAACCGCAATCGAGATAGGCTACAATCCTACCTTTATCAAAGCCGGAAACATGATGGTACGCATTTCTCCTCCTTACACGAGGCATCACAACAACGTTTCACCAGGCAACGCCGGTCAACTGCTGTTTGTTTATGAGAAAGTGGCTGGAAACTTTCCTCGTGTCAGCTCGTTGTAGGTGTCGCCACTGGCGCCAACCTTGTGTGAATGCTCTGAAAAGGTAATCATTTGCATATCACAGCATCTTCTTCCTGTCGGTTAAATTTCGCGTGAAAAAGAGCAATAACATGGTGTTAGCATGTGGGCGTAATGCGCTGTTCCAGTCTCTTCTGTACCTAACGTCCATCACCATTCCCTTTGGATCCCTACGTAATTCGGTGCTCTCCGATACACACGATCGAACAACGGAGGAGTGGCACTCAAGCGTCAACTTTAGGTTACAATATCTCCGGATGTAAATAGCATTTTACAATGCAACAAACGGCACTGATTACGTATTTGTTTATATGTTCAGATTTGCTAACAAAACTAACGGGGTTTCATTTTAAAAAACGTAGGTTTGTGTTAAAAAAAACATACTTCCGTGCATTTGTTTATGGTTTGTATTAACCAATTACACTAGCCCCTCTCCTCACGTTCGGTCTGTGGAATCGATTCGTCATTATTTGATGTGATTTACGAAATATATCCAGCTGTAACGTTAGGTGACTCACACTGTATAACGGTTAGAACTGGCATATTTTATTTCTCTATAATGTTCTAAGACTTTGATGTTCTATTTGCACATTTCGTCTCTGCTGAGCTACACATCTTCTTTTTCCTTTATTATATCTGTTCTCCGTCTGTTTACTGCCATTTGAAACAATGCCCTAAATTTAAACTAAACAGTATAAACAAAAATATGTACATAGTCCACATCACCGAAGATGTCTTGTAAATATGACTAGCGAAACACATATGGCTCAAAAATTGCGTTTTATTCACTTGTATTTAGCCAGTCCCAAAATAATAGTTATCATCATACCTCTATAGCTTGTTTAGCGTTCAGTGGTAATTTTTCAAAAATGTTCAAATGTGTGTGAAATCTCATGGGACTTGACTGCTAAGCTCATCAGTCCCTAAGTTTACACACTACTTAACCTAAACTATCCGAAGGACATACACACACAACCATGCCCGAGGGAGGACTCGAACCTCCGCTGGGACCAGCCGCACAGTCCATGACTGCAGCGCCTTAGACCGCTCGTCTAATTCCTTCTCTTCACACGTACTATGTTCAGAACAACTTTTTTTCCCATTCATAAGAACTGCCATTTGTAAAGCTTTAATAGTTGCAGCTGAGTTAAAGTTAGCGTGATAAGCATTTTTTTGTTTTATTTCACTGATTAAAAGCTCTCTTCTGTTTCCTTCACAAACTGCATCCATCTCAGAACAGTAAGGACTGTAACATATGATTTATGTCATTCGCGTGCGACGATACTAAGAACAATAATTTACAAGCGTGTTATTTATATTCGTTATTATTATAGCTATCACTGATATTGCAAAATATGTTAATAACTTTCCTGATACCACACCAACAAGTTACTGGTAGGTACCACATAGTATAATGCTGAATAAAAAATTGAAAAGGAAAAGGATACACACATGACGCGTAGAATGCGTTCATGGCCATCTAGCATAGCCTCGACAGTGGCCTCATGTAAATGCAGGACATATGCGGCTCCGCTACGGATTTTACAAATTTATGACGTAGCAGCGCATACGGAGGTGAAGATCTTTTACCGAAATCTAGTCGCGTAACGCTCATCTGTTTTCACAGAAAGGTGGTACACCGCACTAAACGCTATAGGAAAATAGTCACACTGTGGAGAGTCACCTGTTTGCGATTGCAATAGAAAGCAGTCGCCAAGTTCGTGTCTGTGGCTGTTCATCAGTGACAACCGGGATGGAACTGTCAACTAATATTTGAATGAATTTATAAATTTTAATGCACATAATGAAAACATTTCGCTGATTATACGAGCAATGAGTTCTTATGCATAAAACTGTGTTTGAAAATATTACTTTTGTTCATTATGTACAGTCATTAACCAACTCTGTTATATACATTATTGCCTGGAAATGGATAAACCCAAAGTTTTACAGATAATTTACAGGGTTCATGAGTAAACATAGGTTGAACTCCCACGTGGCTGTATCAGTGTTTTTGCCTTGATGATATATCGTCTGAAACTTCATCCAGTAGTTTAGTTTTAGTTAGTTTAGTCACACTAATCAGCTTACGTCGTATAAATTTCAGCAAGTCATTAATTGTATTCATGTACAAACTCATACAATAGTTTAATATGCCTCAAAAGCAAAATATTTTTATCACTTATCAGTGCTTTCAGGAAGCACCCACTGGATGAAAGACTTAGTGATAGTCCTACCACTAAGTTAGGTGCAAATTACTAGTAGGTTGTCCACTAATGCGTGATTTGTTGTATGTTTGTTCAAGCTCAATGGAAAGTTGAAAACTGATACATCGTTAGATAGAACACACCAATGCATGAAATCACATGGATCATTTGTCTTACTGCTCTCTGCTGCCAACACAGTGTGCACACAGCACTACAAACAGTCGGAGGGGAAATGCAGCAGTGCTAAGCTGGTGCACTACATTCAGGTGCGCACATATGGTTCGGGGTGGATCTCTATTAGATCTTGATTTAATGTTTTGTATTGTGATTATCGTCTCTTTCTTTTCTTAGGTTTTTTGATTATCGTCTCTTTCTTTTGTTAGTTCGAAAGCAGAGAAGGTCTTTCAAAATTGCATTCATCTAGTGCCCCTATTATGGTGTTAGATGTGTCATTTTACATGAAATAAAAGGATGTTTTATGGAAACTTCCTTGGTTTAATCTAGTACCCCTAGTATGGTGTTGGATGAGTCACTTTTCATGAAATAAAACAATGTTTATGGAAACTTCCCATAAACTTTATATTTGATATAGATCGGCATATGCTTACATGATTTTTGAGGTTTACTTGTGTCTCACACAACTGCACTGGAAGCAGGACCTGAACATAAGGCCACTCTATGAAGTCTGTCTACATTAGCAGTCACTTTGCAAATTCTCTTAAGTAATTACTTGAGTCTAAGAGACGATTTATCTTACAGATGATAAAGATATAGAAATTACCAGCTGGTGCAAGGTTCCGCGTAATTAGAAAAGTAACATTTTCTTTGTGTAACAAATCCATGAAGAATGTGTAGGAATAGTTCATCCATTCGCCAAAACATTTTTATCGCAGAATGTTTATTATTATTAGATGCTTCCATGACAGTTTCTCTACATGGTAATCTATGTTATTCAACCACTTATCTTCTGTAACCTCTACGATACTGATACCTGCAACAAAACTGACATTTAGATTAAAACTTGCCATACTTGTTCATGAATTTTGCATGATTGTTTCATGTGGAATCCGTACGGATGTACAATGACGGCATCATCTCGCTCGGCCTGGATGGTAGATGGTAAGTTTTCCAATCACACAAGGAAATTTCTTTGTTATCAGACGTGTCGGCAACCGATATGTTCTAAGGAGTCAACTGTTATGTCCTTGTTGCTAATGATAAATCGGTGTAAAGTGACTAAAGGGATCTGTCGCCGAGAGGATCTGGACAGGTAAGCAAGAGATTAGTTGACGCAAGTGCTCTTTAAATAAATGTATTTTGCTTCTTGCTGAACTGCTACACTGTTTAAAACTTGTTGCAGCCGTGGCTAGCTATAAGCACAGGACCGACATGGGTGTGCGTCTGTGAACACTGAATGTTTGCCGGTAGAGCTAGCTATCAGCAGCTCGGGGTAACGTTCGGCACCAAATAGCAACATGGAACTAATGTCGAACTAGAAGAAGGTGCCCACCGATTATAGCTCCGTCCTGGTGATCTTCATTAATCGACGGCCTGGAGGTTCTTCATTGGTCAAGCCATTCTGATTCTGTTGGAGGTGATGTTCAAATAACCCCTCGCGACGCCCCCAGTAATCTTCATCGACGCACCGATTCCGGCAGTATCTATAAGCTACGATACTACACTCTTCATCAGAAGTTGTCTGGCAACGAGAGAGGGAGTGATGGCAGGCAGTTCCGGCCACTGGTGGAGAAATTCAGGACATATGTTTACTGTTTTGCGAAATGATTACATACGACATATGAGGAATTCGTCGGTTGCGGACACTGACGTCTGCGTTCTTTTGACATCAAAACGTGTATACGCTTGTCGGCTGAACTTTCTTGTGTGACAAAGTACCGTCAGATTTGAATCGCAAATAGTTGCAACCCTAATAAAGCGTAAAAAGTGATTGACCTCACGACCGATGGATCTTGTCTGTACATGTTTTTCGCACAGTATTTGTTTTGCTTTTGACATCACCGTACCAGTGTAGGCGCATCCGCATGGTTGTTACGAATTAGATTCGTGTAAAGGTAGCTTCGAAACGTGTTTAGCTAGGTAATTGAGTTGGGTGTCATTGTGAAGAGATTGCAAAGCACTAAGGACCCAAAGTGAGACAATGAAAATATTCGCCAGAATATGAGCGACGTGAGTATTAAATTAGAAAATACAAAGCAATGAAAGATGTCTTCTCACAAGACTCGTAAATACACTGGTGTCCAAAATTAAAGCAACAAACGGAAATTCTGCAAGATTGTGTTTATTTTTCCACAAAACAGTATAAACAGTGATAGTAAAGTAGGAACAATGTAAAGAATACAGAACATAAACAAATGCAATATGCATAACGGTGGACAAAAATGTTCTTTTTTTTTTTTTTAACTTAACGGATTTGCACACTACACACCTACAACTGGTTAATGTGCTCAACATGGTATGTGACCACCTTTGGTAGTAACACAGGCCTGACAATGACGGGGCATGCCGTGATCGATACCGTCAATCTCATGTTGAGCCAATAACGCTATTCTTCCTGGAGAGCTGCTCGCAAGTCGTGGAGAGTGGTTGGTGGATGCTGACATGATGCGACCAGACTCTCTAGTGCACCCCAGAATGCTCTATCGGATTACAATCGCGAGAGCGAGCAGGCCACGCCACGCGCGCAATATCTTTCTTACATTTCCAAGAAAAAATCAACCGCTCTTGCTGTATGAGGTCGATCATTATCGTCCATCAGTATGAAGTCTGGGCCCGCACCACCTCTCAACAACCGTACATGAGGTCCCAAGATCTCGTCACGATACTTGACAGCAGTTAAACCTTACCGATTCACCCATATAATTTCATGAGGAGCTGTTTATGTGGTCAACAGAATCCTTGCACACAACATAAGGGAGCCGCCTCGTGTTGACGACTCCGCTCTAGAGGTTTCCTTCTGTGAAGGCATGTCAGAGGTACACATACAGCAGATCTCCGACAGTGAAGGCTGTTCTGCCGAAGCCTTCTGTACATCGTTTGCCTCGCTACAAAACATCCAGTGGATGTTGCGAGGTCAGATGCCAGATGCTACAGTACTAAGGCGGCACCGTCGTGCCCTTATCGTGCCCTTACAGCTTAATAACAGTCCTCTTTCTGGTGCAACACGTGGCGGGCCTTGTCCTGATTTTCAGGATACAGTTTCGCTCTCTACAAACCACGTCAGTTTGCGACTGGCTGTTTCCATTCTTCCTGTGGCCCTATACCGCAGAGAGTCTGGTAGGAGTCTTCTCTGTTGCATATTTCAGCGTCTGTGACTGGGTACATAGCGATTGTGGATGTGGGACTACCAGGCAAAAACAGCCCCGCTTGGTAGGTGCCCTGACGTCATCGTTCATATTGTTGTCCGTTGATTGGAATGCCCTTTTCCGTTCAGAACACGATTGTATGTATATCTGTTGACTTTTTGATTCATTATACGGTGAATTAGACACAGGACGGGGTAATAACGGTTCGTTGCCTTAATTTTTGGCACCAGTGTATGTTCGGTATTATCAAAATCGCAAGTCAGAGGAAAGCTCGCGCGAAAGGAATCCAAAAAGCTTAATCTGTCCACTCCCGAGCGAATGCGAGAGCTACAGGGACGTCGAAAAGGAAATGAAGAAAAACGGCGCAAACAGATTACGTAGCTGACTCATCGGGCAGACAGGGGCCAGCGACAGTTCGAACTGTAACCACTATAATACTTTCTCAACTATTGTGTTTCACGAATAATTTACGGCACGGACCCGACCTGCGCTCACAGAAATGTTTCTCTCTTTTCTTTTTAATTTTTTGATTTTTATTTTTTATTTCGATTGGCATGGAGTGAGTGTCAGACATTACTCTCTACTTTTTAACAAAAACTGTACCACGACTCAAAAAACGCCCAAAGTAATCGGTAACACCTTCTGTCCGCATGATGGCAGAGGAACAACACAAGAAGGATACCGTAAAATATCGCTTGTTTGCGACGTTATACTAAGGTTCCACTCAGGTGACCTGAAAATTGGTAGTTTGCGCTCCCTTACAGAAACTTAAAAAGAGAACTCTGTTCTAGATGGAACAAATATTAATAGCAGCGACATACTTTAGGTTTATAACACCTGATGCATACTTTTCGCTTCAATACACTAACAGTACATTTCTCATTTCCGTACACATGTCCACATAACATATTTTCTTTCTTTGTGTCTGAGTAATGTTTCCTGAGTTTGGCCGTACCTTTTTGTAACACCCTGTATATCAAAGGAATAGAAACAAAAGTAGACCAGTAGCCTAATGTCTCTGTGCTTTCTAAAACACAGCAAATATTTGAAATTTCTTCATGGACAGTATATATCGGATATAAACAAAGACATAGATGAATAAATATATTTATAAACATGCTGCTACTGTTTATTCGTGTAACTGTGGAGTGCTTATGGCCTGTCGCGATCAATAGTAATCCGCCACTTTGACCTCCAATAACTCATGTACTATTCAAGTTACATGGCTGTAATTCATACCAATTTAGGTTTACACTAATAGCTTTCTATAGACATGTCAATCGACAAAATCAGATGAACCATTTAGATAATGGAAATTCGTTGCTGGTTGTTAGTTGTATAATTTACAGTCAGATACTAATCTTTAAACTAATAAAGATATTGAAAATCTGATTACACCATCAGAATCGTCGTGCAAATAATGGTAATGTACATGTTTCTTTTAAGGTATTATGATTCCTCTGGCTATTATTAATTTCTACATGAACTGTGAAATGTCTTCCATTATGGTTATACAAAGTCCACCATCTTTGGCACTCCCGGCATACAAATCTCCTTCATCGACACAAAGAACAGTCCTCGTCACACCCCTCTTGCTCCGGCTAACATCCGGCACCAGGCGGTTGCTGACGAGCCCTGTGTTGCCGAACGGCCCGTGCGGCCATGCCAACTCTGAACTTAGAATATTTTCAGGACGCCACAACTCGCCCGTTACCTCACAAGATCCAATAAATATGCTAAAATTGAAAGGAAAAGCGGTCGGAATCGGCTATGTCAGTGTAAACACCACCAAGTGAGGCTCTCATGACAGGCTCCACCGCTGTGTCAAGCCTTCGACTTTACTTATTTGCACAAAAGCTGTTTACTGAAACGTGATTACGTACACAGATTTGAAATAGTTGTCCTAAGCCCATTCTGATATGTTAAACGTTAGCACTCACTTCCATATGCCACAATCTTGACTGGCCTCGTAAGTTGTGTAACTTAAGGCCAAGAGGAAATATGTTTTATCTTAGTAGCGTGAGCCTATCTTCTTGCCGCATTTAACGACGGAGCCTAGCACGAGAGGCCCACTTCACCGAGTTCACATCACGTTAGTCGATAACGGCCGCTTTACCTTTCAACTGTAGCACGATGTGAAACGTTTCAATGCAAACATGCCGTTAAAGACTTTTTTTGTTCGATTAAAAAAAAACATACTTGATTTAATATATACACTGATACAAGGATTAAGAACTTTACCTATACAATAAAGTTTGTGGCCCTCTGCCTACTATGATTTCCCAAAAGACTTAAAAAATGGCTCTGAGCACTATGGGACTCAACATCTTAGGTCACAAGTCCCCTAGAACTTAGAACTACTTAAACCTAACTAACCTAAGGACATCACACACACCCATGCCCGAGGCAGGATTCGAACCTGCGACCGCAGCAGCCCCGCGGTTCCGGATCAAAAGACTTATTTCGGTATTTTGCAGCGTTCACGAAATAAAAGAGGTATAATGTTATGTGATTCACCTGGTACATTTTACGAAGAACGATCTGCAACGGTTTAATTCCACGTGGTTCGTACTTCGAACCTCCACTACATCACCAGATAACTAAGATTTTAGATTTGTTTTCACTTAGTCATCATTTATCAGACCTATGAAGTAGTTCATCATTCAATTTGTTTCGTCGAAAACTTCTTTTACAAAGAAACAAAATATCATAGCTGTACTTGAATAAATAACTGCTCTCTTTATTTCGGTGATTCATAAGCTTAATAAAACACGCTCATCGTTCTTTTATTACCTACCTGAGATTATCTGCCTAAGTACAAATGGATTATCAGTACCTCTAAGGTATAGAAATAATCTGATGTCAATACGTTAAGTGCCTCACTCTATCTGTTAGGGTGGCATATAAGTTCGTAGCGTTTTTCCATAAGTTTGATAAACAAAACAGACGCACGTAACAGATACTTTAGTCATAAATAATATATTGTCCTACTATTTATAACAGTCTACAAACACTGCGGTAACTTTTCGATTCCGTGACTACGGAAATCACTTGGTTTTGAGGCGAAGAACTCGTCGAGGCATATTCGGATCGCATTTTCATCCGGAAAAGGAAGTGTCTTGAAGATTGTTCGATAGAAAGCGGAAAAGGTGGAAATATGAGTGCACAAGATCAGATGAATAAGATTAGTGCGGATCTATTTCGCAACCCAGCTTCTGTATAATGTTTTTGTCAGTCTAGCAGAATGATGGCGGATGCTATAGTGGAGTAGTATCACTTCAAACAGTTTTCCTGGCCGTTGGTTTTGAATTTCATCCGCAAGGCGCCTCAGTTGTTGACAATAAATATCAGCAGTGATGATTACACCTCGGGGAAGCAATTCGTAGTACACTAAAAAATGGTTCAAATGGCTCTGAGCATTATGTGACTTAACATCTACATCTACATCCATACTCCGCGGAGGGTACCTTGAGTACCTCTATCGGTTCTCCCTTCTATTCCAGTCTCGTATTGTTCGTGGAAAGAAGGGTTGTTGGTATGCCTCTGTGTGGACTCTAATCACTCTGATTTTATCCTCATGGTCTCTTCGCGAGATATACGTAGGAGGGAGCAATATACTGCTTGACTCCTCGGTGAAGGTATGTTCTCGAAACTTCAATAAAAACCCATACCAAACTACTGAGCGTATCTCCTGCAGAGTCTTCCACTGGAGTTTATCTATTATCTCCGTAACGCTTTCGCGATTACTAAATGATCCTGTAACGATGTCATCCGATATAGTAGATAAATGATATGGATCTTTCTTTCTATGTATTCGCAGCACATTACACTTGTCTACATTGAGATTCAATTGCCACTCCCTGCACCATGCGTCAATTCGCTGCAGATCCTCCTGCATTTCAGTACAATTTTCCATTGTTACAACCTCTCGATATACCACAGCATCATCCGCAAAAAGCCTCAGTGAACTTTCGATGTCATCCACAAGGTCATTTACGTATGTTGTGAATAGCAACGGTCCTACGACACTCCCTTGCGGCACACCTGAAATCACTCTTACTTCGGAAGACTTCTCTCCATTGAGAATGACATCTGAGGTCATCAGTCCCCTAGAACTTAGAACTACTTAAACCTAACTAACCTAAGGACATCACACACATCCATGCCCGAGGCAGGATTCGAACCTGCGACAGTAGCGGTCGTGCGGTTCCAGACTTAAGCGCCTAGAACCGCTCCGCCACAACGGCAGGCGTGTCAGTATAGAGACGGGAATTAGTGATTTTTATGTCATCATAGCGACTATAAATCGGTCAAGAAGGCTAGGAGAGTGCTTGTGCTAGAAAGAGCAGATAAGCAGTTTTTAGCGTCTGACTTAGATAATGGATTGCAATCATTTAGTTCCAGCATGATGGCCACAGAGAAATTATGGGCCAAGTTTAAACAGTCTTTAAATCGTGCTTTGGACAATTACGTGCCTAGTAAGTGGATTAAGGACGGAAAAGACGCACGGTGGCTTAGCTAAGAAATTCGGAAAATGCTGAGGAAGCAAAACTGGTCCACTCTCTGTTCAAAAGAGAACGAGCAAATGACGACAGGCAAAAGTTAATAGCGGTCCGTTCTTCTTTGGAAAGATCTATGCGTGAAGCATACAACTACCATCGTCATACGTTAGTAAAAGATCAGGCCTAGATCCCGAGAAAATTCTGGTCGTATGTAAAATCGCGCTGCCGGTCTAAGGCTTCCATACAGTCACTATTTGACCAGTATGGTGTGGCAGCTGAAGAGAGCAAAACGGAAGATGAAGATTTAAATTCCTTGTTTAAGAAACCTTTTACGCAGGAGAATCGTAAAAACATACCGTCGTTTGACTATTGCACAAAGTCTCGTATTGACGACATGCTAATAAGCATATCTGGCGTAGAGGAACAACCGAAATAGTTGAAAACAAATAAGTCGCCAGATCTGGATAGAGTCCCAGATCGGTTTTATGAAGACTATAATACGACATGGGCCCCCTACTTAGCTTAGATTTATCTCCAATATCTCGCTCCGTGCAACGTCCCAAACGACTGGAAAAAGACGCAGGTGTCTCCTGCATATAAGGCGGGTAAAAGAACGGACGCGCAATATTACAGACCAATATCCTTAACATCGGTTTCCTGGAGAATTCTAGAACATATTGGGAGTTATAATACAATAAATTTCCTAGAAACCGAAAAGCTTATGTCTACGAATCAGCTCGGTTTTAGAAAGGATCACTTCTGTGAAACTCTGATTGCCATTTTCTCAC
The DNA here is from genome assembly GCF_023897955.1 of Schistocerca gregaria. Taxonomy (NCBI): domain Eukaryota; kingdom Metazoa; phylum Arthropoda; class Insecta; order Orthoptera; family Acrididae; genus Schistocerca; species Schistocerca gregaria. Next base: position 484,087,934 of record NC_064931.1, on the reverse strand, counting down.
ATGATTTACTGCGAACTATGGATAAAGGGCAACAGGCAGATTCCATATCTTTAGATTTCCGAAAAGCATTTGACACGGTAACCCACTGCAGACAATTGTACAAGCATCCGGAATAGTTTGCCAGATATGTAAGCAGCTCGAAGACTTCTTAAGTTATAGAATCCAGTATGTTGTCCTGGACAGCGGGTGCTCGTAAGAGCACCGACAAGAGTGGCCCAGGGAAGTGGGATAGGACCGCAATTATTTTTTTGTATACATAAATGATCTGGAGAGCAGCGTGGGCAGCAATCTGTGGTTGTTTGCTAATGATGCCGTGCTGTGCATGGAGGTGTCGAAAATGAGTGACAGTAGGATACATGTAATGTCGTGTGACTAGGGCCTCGCGTCCGGTAGACCGTTCGCCGGGTGCAAGTCTTTCGATTTGACTCCACTTCGGCGATATGCGGGTCGATGAGGATGAAATGAAGATGATTAGGACAACACAACACGAAATCCCTGAGCGGAGAAAATCTCCGACCCAGCCGGGAATCTAACCCGGGCCCTTAGAAGTGACATACTGTTGCGCTGACCACTCAGCTACCGGAGGCGGACGACAGCAGGATGATACAAGATGACTTAGACAAAATTTCTAGCTGATGTGATGAATGGCAAGTGACGCTCAATGTAGAAAAATGTGAGACAATGCCGATGATTAGCAAAAAACCAAACCACGAGGATCGGATGTAGAATTAGTAGTGCCCTGCTTGCACAGTGACGTCTTATAAATTTCTGGGCATAGCGTTGCAAAGCGATATAAAATGGGACAAGGATGTTAAGATTGTGGTAGGGAAGTCGAACGGTCGACTTTGGTTTATTGGGAGAATATTGGGAAAGTGTGGCTCATCTATGAAGGAGACTGCATGTAGGACGCTAGTGCGACCCATTCGTGAGCACTGTTCGAGTGTTTGGGATCCGCAATAAGTCGCATTAAAGGAAGACATCAAAACAAATGGTTCAAATGGCTCTGAGCACTATGGGACTTAACAGCTGTGGCCATCAGTCCCCTAGAACTTAGAACTACTTAAACCTAACTAACCTAAGGACATCACACACATCCATGCCCGAGGCAGGATTCGAACCTGCGACCGTAGCAGTCGCACGGTTCCGGACTGCGCGCCTAGAAAAGGAAGACATCGAAGCAATTCAGACGCGAGCTGCTAGGTTTTTTACCGCTAGATTCAATAAGCATGGAAGTATTGCGGAGATGCTTTGGGAACTATCTAGAGGGAAGTTCACGTGTTTTACGAGGAACACTACTAAGAAAAGACAACTGGAATTTGAAACTGATTCCAGAATGATTCACTGCTGCCAACATACATTCTTTGCAAGTATCACAGAGATAAGACACGGGAAGTTAGTGCTCATGCCGAGGCATAGAGACTGTTGTTTTTCCCCGCTTTATCTGCGAGTAGAACAGGAAAGGAAACGATCAGTAGTGGTACAGGGCACCCTTCGCCACGCACCGTATTGGTGCCTTGCGAAATATGTATGCAGATGTAGAACTATATCGTCTTTTGTCCTAGTATTCCCATTTAAATTTCGCTGTTGTTTCTCTTAAACTTCGTTATGTGCTACACCTGCCTAACACGATTCTAGCAGACACTGGAAGAATACCCTAGAATTGGTTTCACTAGAGTTTAATATGTCTTTTTGCCTTACAGATCGATGACACTTCACAAATTGTTAATATCACAAACCTGAGCACGATATCTCACTTCAGGACACCAGTATGTTGTGAATATCCCTCTCACACCGAGTTGACATTAATCCTCTCTACGTCTGTACTTGGAATCAAAGAAGGGATGGATGTGTTCCTTAGGAACCTTCGTCAACGCTGTCTATATGCGACCCTACAAAGAATTAACAGTGGCAGCTACCCGATCATAACAAAAAGATGGCGACAATTCACGTTCCAGACATATTCTTCACCAATATGTCAAGCGAACGTGCAGACCAATGAAGTAAATGTAAAGTCATTCCTCGAAGATGGTTTGTGTATTCCTCCCAACATGTAGCAGTGCATCTTGTTTTTGAATATATTGCACATGCAGTTGCCCGTAGGAGGTGTAGGGCGCCTGGCTCTAGAAAATCTTGATTTCGCGATTGTTTTTCAGATTTCACTCGATACCTAACAGTCGTACTCGCATGTTGTTTTCAGTAAACTTACAATCAATTTCACTCGGCTACGCTACTCAACCGTGCAAGAAGCCAGATCTACAGCTACATCAACCTCTAGATGATTTCTCAGTAATTCACAATTAACTGTCTGGCAGAGGGTTCATCGAACCACCTTCCAGCTATTTCTCTACCGTTCTATTCTCGAAAAGCGTGCGGGAAAAACGACCACTTAAATCTTTACTTCCGGTCTCTGATTCTTCTTATTTTATTTTTCTGATCATTTTTTCCTATACAGGTGGGCGCCAACAAAATATTTTCTCACTCTGAGGAGAATGTTGGTGACTGAAGTTTCATGAGAATGTCCTGCAACAACGAGAGGCGCCTTTGTTTTAATGATTGCCACCAAAATTCGTGTATCATATCCGTGGCAGTATCTTCCCTATTTAATGATAGTAAAAAACGAGCTGCCCTTCTTTGAACTTTCCCGACGACCTCCGTCAATCCTATCTGATGCGGATCTCACACAGCAAAGCAATAGTTCATAAGAGGAAGGACAAGTGTAGTGTAAATAGTCTGTTTAGTAGATCTGTTGCATTTTTTAAAAGTTTTCTGTCAATAAATCGCTGTCTTTGGTTTGCTTTGCCAGCAACATTATTTGTGTGATCGTTCCACTTTAAGTAATCCCTAAGTATGTATTTGATTTTGCAGCCTTTAGATTTCGCTAATTTGTCGTTTAACCGACATTTTGCGGATTCCTTTTACTACTTCACACTTTTCATTATATAGAATCAAATGTCAATTTTCGCACCATACAAGTATTTTGTCTAAATCACCTTGCAATCGAATTTGGCCATCGGATGACTTTACAAGATGGTAAATGACAGCATCATCTGCACACAATCTAAGAGGCCTGCTCATATTGTCTCCTAAATCGTTTATACAGATAAGGAACAACAGAATGGCTATAAAACTCCCTTGAGGAACGCCAGGTATTACTTCTGTTTTACTCGATAACTTTCCGTCAGTTATTACGAACTATGACCTTTCTAACAGGAAATCACGAATCCAGTCACAAAACGGAGATGATAGCCTATAGATACGCAATTTGATTAGAAGTCTCTTCTGAGGAACTGTGTCAAAAGTCTTCTGGAAATCTAAAAATATGTAATCAACTTGATATCCCCTATCGATAGCTCTAATTAATTCGTGTTAACAAAGCGATAGTTTTATTTCAAAAGAACAATATTTTCTGTATCCTTGCTGGCTATTTTAGAATAAGTCGTTTTCTTGGAGCCAATTCATAATGTTCGAACACAGCTCATGTTCTAAAATCCTACTGCAAATCTGCGTTACTGATATGGATCTATAATTCAGCAGATTACACCTATTTCCTCTCTTGGGCATTGGTGTGACGTGTGCAACTTTCCAGTCTTTGGGTATGGGTCTTTCTACGAGCGATAGGTTGTATATGATTGCTAAGCATGGAACTGTTGTATCAGCATACCCTGAAAGGAACCTGAATGGTATACAGTCGGGACCGGAGGCCTTGTCTTTATTGAGTGACGTAAGCTGCTTCGCTACACCGAATATATCTACGTCTATGATATTCATGGTAGCAGTTGTTCCTCATTCGAATTTTGGAATTTTTACTTCGTCTTCTTTTGTGAAAGAATTTAGGAAAATCGTGGTTAGTAACTCTGTTATAGTTTCAGTACTATCTGTAACGACCATTGAAAATCGCACAGTGGATGTACTGTTTGCATCTCGCCTCTGCTGTACTTTGCATTTGACCAGAATCTCTTAGGTTTTCTGTCAGATTTCGTGACACAGTTTAATTGTTGAAACTATCGAAACACTGACCGGTCCGAACACACGACATAATCCGCTGTCACACCTACAGCTATGCAGCTGTGGTCAGTTATTGGTGGCCCATTGATTCATGTGGACTTGTCTTTCTGGTTATAGTGGTTTCCACAAACATACAGTCAGGAGCAAATTAATTAGAGATGCTGCTGTGTTCGTGAGCGCGGAGTCTTGTTATCACGGCGAATAGAGCTTCTGCTTCAGTGTGTCCTGTAACTGGTGTTTCGTCATAACTATTATTCTCCTTCAGTGTGACTGTAGGCCGCGCAGGGTAGCCGCACGGTCTCAGGCGTCACAGGTGTACCGGTGTACCACAATTTGGGGAAACTGCCGCCACCTACAGCGTCAGCTGCAACGGGAACCCACATTTTAAAGACAGCGGACGCCGTCAATTACGGAGGGCCCTAACGTAGGATAGAAGCTATTTGATAATTCGTTGCGGGACAGTAACTACCGCTGAGCAACCGTATGATCCAGAGCAGCCATGTGAGTCTGTATTCACTGTACGGAGGTTAAAAAGAATATTACAGTTTAGGGTTCTATCGACAGCTTAGTCATTAGAGACGGAACGCAACCCAGCTTCCCGGCTTCACTAAGTCACGCAAAGTGCGGATAACATTAAACCGCATACTCACTGGCTACAGATAAATTGCTGACACCCTCTACAAATGAGGAAAGATAGCAACTGCAAACTGCGACTGTGATGCTGAAAAACAAATAATCCAGCACATAGTAGAAGAATGCTCAGCTCTAGCTTACAAGGGAACCTTCATCGACTTTCTAGCTGAAGCAGAGGAGGCTGTCGATTATATTCAATGCCTGGATGTCAATTTGTAATTTAATTGCATATAAAGTGTATAAGAATAGTGATGTATGCCATATGATAAATAAGTAAATAATAACACAAAAATGCAAGGAATCATCTATCGACTGACATACGAAAGGAGATGTGTGCACTTTTGATATTAGGAGCGTTCGAATGAAAACGAAACAGATGTGAAAAAAAAGTAAAGCATTTATCGCCAGAATGAATTTTACACCCTGCAGCAGAGTGTGAAACCGATATGAAACTTCCTGGCAGATTAAAACTATATGCCGGACCGAGGCGCGAACTCGGGACCTCTGTCTTTCTCGGGCTAGTGCTCTACCAGCTGAGCTATTGGGTATAGGCAAAATAATGTGAACAATGGTAGTAATGGGATGGTTGTATTCGACGGTCAACAACAGGTAAGGCACGTGTCGCGCTGGACTGTGCGTGTTCAGTGCGGACTAGGCATCAGTGCAGCTTGTTTATGAGTAGTGCGCACTTTTTATTTGCATTCAGTGGCCGAGGTCGACGTGCAATGAAAGACCTAACAGAGTTCCAAAGACGGCAGGTTGTGGGGGCCCGATTACCTGGAGCATCAATAACCAAGACAGCCTACTTATTGAATGTTTCAAGAGCAATTGTTTCAACAGCCTACACGAAACATGGAAAGACATCGTCTTGTAAACATAATAGTGGGCGCAAATCGAAAGTTAATGGCAGAGATCGTCGTACGCTAACACGAATTTTGTCAAAAACACACAAAACTACGGCGGCTAAAGTGACTGAAAGGCTCTATAGCCATCTTCGAGAGCCCATATCTACCGACACTGTCCACTGACAACTCCACAAAGTGAATATTTATGGACAAACTACTATACTGAAACCATTAGTGCCGACAACCAAACCAAAGAAGAGTAAAACATGGCGGCAGGAGCATAAATCATCGACGGCTGATCAGTGGAAACACGTCATACGGTGTGACGAGTCAACGTTTTTGTTATTTCTTACATTGAGTCGGGTTTACGTCTGACGAACGCCAAAAGAAGCCTACAATCCTGACTGCTCGATTTCAACGGTTAAGCATGGAGGTGAAAGTTTGATGGTGTGGACAGCCATATCATGACATTCTGCTGGTCCCATCAGTACTCTCAAAGACCGTGTTACAGCCAACGATTACGTGAACGTTTTAGGTGATCAGGTGGACCCCAATTCAAATGTTGTTCCCCAACAATGATGTCACATTTCAGGACGATAATGCAGTCATTCACACAGCCAGGACAGTGCAATTATGGTATGAGGATCATGCAACTAAATTGCAGCGTCTTCCATGGCCAGCACACTCCCTGGGCCTGAACATTGTCGAACCCTTGTGGACAATATTGGAGCTCAGACTCCGGAGGAGATTTCCACCTCCCTCGTCACTACAGGTGTTAGAAGAGGTTCTGACTGAAGAGTGGCGTAACATACCACTGGAGACTATACGAACATTATATGCAAGTATTCCAAGAAGATTTGCAACAAATGGGAGTCGAACCTCGTATTAATAAACCATTGCCAAGTAAGTACAGGTGTTAACATTGTACTGCCTATCCCCTGTACTCAAGAACAACTTAGGACCGCCGACCGTGGTGGCCGAGCGGTTCTAGGCGCTACAGTCTGGAGCCGCGCCACCGCTACGGTCGCAGGTTCGAATCCTGCTTCGGGCATGGATGTGTGTGATGTCCTTAGCTTAGTTAGGGTTAAGTAGTTCTAAGTTCTAGGGGACTGATGACCTCAGAAGTTAAGTCCCATAGTGCTCAGAGCCATTTGGACCAACTCAGGACCAGTTCTAGCAGATTTAGATCAGCTAATACCTCATCTCCAACCTCTGAAACTTCACAGAAGTTCTCCAGCGAAACTTACAGGTCTAAAACTCCTGGAAGAAAGATTGTCATATAGACATGACCTAGCCACAGCCTTATGGATATCTCGAGAGTGAATTCTTCACTCTGCAGCGAAGTGCACGCTGTTGTGGAACTTCCTGGCAATTGAAAACTGCGTGCCTGACCGGAATTCCAACTCGGTACCTTTGCCTTTAGCGGGCAAGTGCTCTACAAACTGAACTGTCCAAGCACGATTCATGACCCACCCTCAAGGATTTACATCCGCCAGTACCTCATCTCCCGCCTAACTGTTTGTTACTTCAAAAGTAGTCGGCATAACTGTCAATACATTCAGCCCTCTGTGAGACAAGACAGTCAGTGCCTTCATGGAAAAAATGTTTGCGGCTGCAAAGGAATCATGATTGTACGCATCCACGCATATCTTCAGAAGCGAATCGACGGCCACGAATGTTTTTCTTCAGGGCTCCAGAAATAAGAGATTGGGACTATATGGAGGTTGTGTAAAGGCTTCCCAGCTAAACTTGTGCAGCGTAGTCGAAACAACTTTGACAACATGTTGGCAAGAATTACCATGCAAGACAGTGATGCCGTCTGTCAACATTCCTGGGCATTTGGACATGATGGCACACTTCAGTTTTTGCAAAGTGTCCACGTTGGTTGCGTACTATGTACATCTAGCACATACAGAAAACACACAAAGCAATGACAAGGACATAAAATAAATTTGTCTAAAAACACATAACCATATACACGTCGGAAAAAAATCACTACACCAAGAAGGAATTGTGAGACGTAAACTAAAGTTGGTTGGCTTGTTTCTACATCTGAAAGATGATTATCAATGTTCCGTGCCAGTTGCATAACAGTGGCGTTAAAAGCGCCAATATGAAGATGAAAATCAGATTTGCTTTAAATACACTCTGTAACAGTCATGAACATTGGTTACCTTTGAGATTGGATGTGGTGAGTTGATGTTAGTCAATAATGCCCTTAAGGAAACAAGGACGACATTATCAACACCTCATTGAGTTTAAACGAGATCGTGTAATAGGGCTACGACAAGCTGCATGTTCCTTCTGTGATATTGTAGAAAGATTTGGCAGGAATATAGATGTTGGGATAGGGGGGTTCTGGGCCATTTTGTTTCTGTGGGTTGCATACATTCAGAGGGAAACATACGTTCAGGGGGAAATTACACTCCTCCCTTGATCCTGTTGTTATGCTAATTGATTTATGATCCCCTGGGGGTTGATTTATGACCGCTCGGAACAGTCTGTCATTCTGAGAAACCCCCACCCCAACCCCTCCTCCTCCACACTTCTGGGAAATCTCAGACCATGTCTCCTCCCCCTCCCCCTCATCGACACTTTAGATATCAAATTAACTAACTAATTAATTAAATTGAGCCGGCCGGAGTGACCGAGCTGTTCTAGGCTCTACAGTCTGGAACCGCGTGACCTGAACCAACAGGCAGATGGAGGTTTTCATCTCTCCTCAGAATACTGGATTCCTATTGTCTAATAATGGGGACAAAGGAAGAACTGACGCAATTGTGATATCTAAAATGGTGGGAAATAGTCCATTTACGTTACCCTATCGAATTAATTGCTTAACAAGCTACAGAAGTCAAACAGATCACTTAAAACATTCACCAACCTCACAATGATTCTTCTTTGTAATAAAACATATTTTCATCATTTTAGAACCACATGCAAACATTTTACACATCAAGTAATTAAATTTCCTCCACGAATAGATCGTACCGCTTCAACATCTGAGGCCTTGTATGCACCAAAGTTTTAGAACACAACACCCTCCTCCACCACAACGTTTCCACTAAACATATCTGGTCAGAAAACCTTCCAATCGCACACACTCACAATCGCGAAGCACCTGCAATCCGTTAACTGCCGGAAACCACGGCCGCACCGGTTGGGAGAGGCCCACACATGCATTGGCCATGCCGACAGTTGCCGGCCGGAGAGGCTGAGCGGTTCTAGGCGCTTCAGTCTGGAACTGCGGGACCGCTACGGTCGCAGGTTCGAATCCTGCCTCGGGCATGGATGTGTGTGATGTCATTAGGTTAGTTACGTTTAAGTAGTTCTAAGTTATAGAGGACTGATGATCTCAGATGTTAAGTCCCATAGTGCTCAGAGCCATTTGAACCATTTTGAGCCATGCCGGCAGTTGCGCACAAATCCCCAACCGTATCAGATGCTCAAAGCTAGAGAGACTGTCACCCTGACTGCCAAGTAGTCAATCGATTAATTTACATGGTAGAAATAACTGTCCAGCGTAGACACTCGCCGTATTGAATCTTCTCACGCAACACACACATCTGCTTCTATCGCTGCTCAACCAGCATACTATTCAGCTGCCCAGAGGACGCCGCCGTTGGTGATTGTCCCCTGGAAGTGCGCGCAAGAACCGACAGGTTGGAGCATTCTTTGTAACTAACTGGTCATCACGGGCTAAGCGGCAGCTTCTCGTTGGCCAAGTCCCCATGGCCGCCCCTCCCACTGGCTGCAGCACATTGGGAGACAAACTAATACGGCTTGGACGTATAGTTCTAAATGTAATTCCACCCCTGAGACAGACGCTCTCCAGCTTAAAAAATCCTTTTTACTCAACCTGAGACAAGGATGTCGCTGTCGATACAACTCGAATTTATCACGTCCGATGTAGATTCCACCCTTTTATACGAGTTATTTTAGAAGAGAGATGAAATTGGAAAATACACAAGTTTTCTCATCGTTAAAATATCGTCACTGGGGATTAGAAACCCGTATAATAGTACGGCATAGGCTGTATTTCCTCTAAGTGCTCTCTAGTTACATAAAAAGATCTTTTCTGCAACATCCTGCATCACAGGCTAGAACGTTAAACTCATCTTTGGCTCATGACAGAGTGCTAAGAGCATGTCCTACCTCTGTCACAGGATGCCTCCTCACTTTAGAACTCTCTTAAAGTATCCAAATGCCTCATCACGTATCAAGTATCTTAAGGTAGCAGCACAGAGGGGTTACAAATATCGTGTTAACACTACGTATCAGTTTATAAATGCAGTAATATGGCTGATTCTATTACTATGGCCGTCTCTCCCTGTGTAGGTGGGAGATTAAAATTTCGTTGGAAGATCTCGCCACAACGAAAAAAATATAATTGCCGCTGCAGCACCCAAACTTATCCGTGGTACTCTCTCCCTCGCTTCCACCTGCACAGCGGCAAGTAATTAATATCGAATTGACTGAGCAATTAATAGATAATGAGGGTCTCTTAGTATAGTGAGTAATTTTTTTTTTCATGCTGTCGGATTACACTCGCCAGGTAACTTTTACTAACACTTCTGTGACGTCCTTGGGGACTTCCCACAGGCTAGCTAGTCACTTCCTCCATTGCCATAATGGGTGGTAACGGTCATCAAATAGCTGAAGATATCCAACGTTACACAAGTTCCGTCTGTAGGTCGCCCTGTCAGGCTGATGGAAATAAGATACTTAGAATTCTGGAATACTACTCCCGAACTAATTTTGTTGAGACCTGTCAGTCTATGGCGTTAGTAGGATGTTTCGCTCTCTGCTCCATCCCCGAAATGCCTCCTTCGCCGTTTGCGCAGCTGACACCGTGACACCGCCCTGCACGTCTACAGCAGCCACCGCCGACACCATCAAATGTGTATGAGGCTGCTCACAGGGTTTCCCTCAGAATACAGCACGTTAGGAGCATTCCTACTGTCTCTGTTTACGAGTGGAATAGGAAAGGAAATGACTACTAGAAGCACATGGTTAAAAAATGTTCAAATGTTTGTGAAATCTTATGGGACTTAACTGCTAATGTTATCAGTCCCTAAGTTTACAAACTACTTAACCTAAGGACAAACCTACGGACAAACACATACACCCATGCCCGAGGGAGGACTCGAACCTCCGCCGGGACCAGCCGCACAGTCCATGACTGCAGCGCCCTCAGACCGCTCGGCTAATCCCGCTCGGCAGCACATGGTACCCTCTGCCACAGACAGTACGAATGCTTGCGAGGTATGCATACAGATGTACATGTAATTTTAGACTACCTATTAAGATATCAGTCCCTCCATTTATAGGCAGACACAAAACTCACGGAAGAATGTAGTCTCTTACTTATAGAGAAAACAAAAGACGGAACTTCTGCTGCTGACTGTCTTTCGGTAAAAACATTCGTGTTTGCTCTTATTTTCTCACTGCAGACACTTCGCGAGACGTATGTGAGAGGATGTAATATGTTTGTCCACAATACCTAGAAGGTACGGTACAGAGCTCACATCTCAACTCCCCTTTCGTCAGAGTGCAGCTTACCTACCGTATTCTCACGAATCCTACAGCCTTCGATATACAGCATTCGGATCCACCTGATTTTGGCGCGTAAGAGATGTCCACAGCCAAGTCACAGACCCCTGATAATTCTCCTCAAATCCCATCACGTTCCAACAACACTGTTCCATTAGTTGGAGGACTGTCGTATCCTCTATCCATCAATGACTAGGTAGAGAGCTACCACAACGAAAGAAATGGCACACTAACATACAATAGGACATTCACAACCATGCAGAGTATACCTGGATTGCACAAAGAAATTCAGAAGCATAGAACTAAAATTCATTGATATTTAATGACTGTCTATAAATATCACATTGTACAAGTCCTAATATCCTTTATTGTATCCCTATGGTTACTGAGCTAGAAATACGACAGTGTAGTGATATCAAAGTCATTGTTGACGGCACGGTATCTCTCTCTTTCTTCTTCTCTCTTTTATTTACTTTAATGGCTTCCAATGAAGTAATACTGCGAATGATAAAAATCTTGCTATCGTCACCTGGTAGAGAACTCGATAAGATTTTACCACAGCTCTCTCTTCCGATATATCGAAAACAAATACCGTCTGCGTGTTGACATCAACAATACGTGGTGATCCCATTAAACATACATGGGATCCGTTGCAGCAGACGGTCTGTGACAGAAGTCGTTTCCACGGATCTGTGTAAAGTCTGTCACCTGTATTGGAGGAAGAACATATCCCACAGACTATCAGTCAAACAGACAGTTCTTGTGTTGGTGTTTCATGTGCAGTTTGATGCTTTTTTTTTTTGCATACCGCCATGGCTTTGAGGTCTGTGTCCGCTGCTAAATTTGCATTAACATGTTTCGATTGGTTCGTTCCCACAAAAGCTTGACTTCGCATGGTGTAAGGTAAGCTACTACTACAATGCACAGGATGGTTTAAATAAAAGACTGAGGCGGTGTTTCTTAGTGACAAAAATGTTTAAGACATCTCAATATATGGAAACTGCACAAGAGTTTGCAGCACCGTGTAGCTTCTCTAGACAATTTTCCGAAGGTGAATTCTTCCATTGCTAGCGCCTTTGTCATCTGTGCGCGGGGTCCGCACGGTTAAATCGGATTTGGCATGGTTAATTTTAAGGGGGCCGTGTGCCCTTCCTGTTGCCACCCCATACCTAGCTGTCTGCGTCTGTTTTTTTTTTTGTGTGTGACTACGGCCTCCCGTCGGGTAGACCGTTCGCCTGGTGCAAGTTTTTCGATTTGACGCCATTTCGGCGACTTGCGCGTCGATGGGGATGAAATGATCATGATTAGGACAACACAACACCCAGTCCCTCAGCAGAGAAAATCTCCGACCGAGCTGGGAATCGTACCCAGGCTCTTAGGATTGACATTCAGTCGCACTGACCACTCAGTTACTGGGGCCAAACTGCGTCCAGAGTAAACCATAAAATAGTGCGAAAGTTTTTCAAATGTCTTCGAGGTGTGTAACTAAGACGGGACGTGGGGTCCAGCTCAGTATTCATCTCGTTGGATGTGGTAAACCGCCTAAAAACCACAGCCAGGTTGGCTGGCACACAGACCCTCGCTGTTAATTCTCCAGGCAGATTCGATCCGGGTCCGGCGTACCTACCCGTGTCCAGGAAACAGCACATTAGCACTCTCGGCTAAAGCTGTCCGAAGGTGAATACCTCTACATTTAATCGCGTCTTCCACAGTGATTAGGTAGCACATATCTCGGTGTTCCGTTTCTGAAGAGACCAAGAGCACTGATTTCGCATATTGGTCGTGTATATTGCAAGCTAGTATATGGTCATAGTATCGGTGTACTAGATGGAGGTCATCCTGACCTTTAAATCTTTGGACACTGTGTCTTACATTTTTATGGTCTATAATGCATAGCCACATGTGGAACAAGGGCGTACTCTGCAGGACTTAAATCCATAGAGCACGAATAGTATGCATCACGAGTTGTCAGTCCCACCAATGGAGGAATGGAACGATTTCCATACACCCAGACGAGCATGTAAGAACGTCATACCTCCAATTGTTGATGTTTTCCATCATTTTTACGTATTATTCGTCAATTTTCGTAATTTTACAAGGTTTTCTGTAATTTCATTGCATTTTACGCAATTACTCGACTTCCAAACCACCACTCTTGACGTGTTGTCACGTGAACAAAACGTCTCATCGCATCGATCTCATGATGCTGTTAGCCAATGTGTGTGTGTGTGTGTGTGTGTGTGTGTGTGTGTGTGTGTGTGTGTGTGTACACGTCGCGAACCCAGTTACACTGCCTACACCACGTGACACAAATACTGTTTCTTAGTGCAGCAAACAGCTTTCAGCAAAGAGGAGGTGGAAAAACTACGCTCCCTAGCCGAATCACTTTACAAATTTGGTAAGATTTTATTACGATTTGCACTCTCTCCCTATATGAATGGGAGTCACAAGGTATTCTAGGATTCATAGGATAATGTCAGATATAGAAAGATCTCACCAACAACTTTGATGGATGCCACCCCAATAAACGAGTCATGTCCATAGCAGCATTCAACCCTCTACTTCTAAATGTGCTGCCCTTCGTTGAATATATCGGGTAAGGAGCCAGAGAAAAACTATAGATGGTCTTTTCATGCGTCTTGTATCACTTCCTCTGTCTTTAATCAACATTCACTGCAGCATTGTCTCCGACTTAATTTGGAAATGACCATGAGCGGGAGGGCACTATACCCACTACATTCAACGTCTCGCGAAGGAACAGAGCGCCCTGAATTCCACGTAATCAATACTCTTCGATACTTTTCTTTTTAAAGAACATAACATGTGTTCCAAACTTGCACAACCGACAGATGATAGTGACACAGACCGGTATTCCCATTCTGCAACAGTCTTACATCACACATCCAACGACACACGATCTCTCCAGATGCATGGATGCTGAGGAAGTTAGCACTCCTGATTGGTGTAAAGCAGATAAGGACCTCATACATCTGGAAATGTATGTTTAATGCATTATGGAACTCCAGACGGAAGGAGTTTGAAACATTTTACGTAAATCACTTGTGCTGTCCATAATATTGTTGTAGCGTTTGCATTCATACGAAGAAGGTACTGGGAAGAGAAAAATGATCATAGAACATAAACACACATACCTAAGGCTACACGGATCTGCACTTAGACATGCTATAATGTTAAAGCAGTGTGTAGTCTGATATATTAGTCACGTGTTAAAACAGTGTGGGGTCTAATATATTAGTAACGTAGAATGCAACACTGTTAATACTCCAATGCAGGAAATATATTTCCAATACCTGACATTCACTCACCCTGCAATTTTTCTATTCCATTCACTACGGTGAGAAACTTTGATATGATAAAACTACTACTTCGAACACCAAAGGAAAAAAAAGCATAGATCATTGTGATGCATGCACTATATACACTATGTGATTAAAAAGTATCCGGACACCCCCAGAAACATACGTTTTTCGTATTAGGTGCATTGTGCTGCCACCTACTGCCAGGTACTCCATATCAGCGACCACAGTACTCATTAAACATCGCGAGAGAGGAGAATGGCGCTCTCCGCGGAACTCACGGACTTCGAACGTGGTCAGGTGATTGGGTGTCACTTTTGTCATACGTCTGTACGTGAGATTTCCATTCTCCTAAACATCCCTAGGTCCACTGTTTCTGATTTGTTATTGAAGTGGAAACGTGAAGGGACACGTACAGCACAAAAGCGTACAGGCCGACCTCGTCTGTTGGCTGACAGAGTGGTTCAAATGGATCTGAGCACTATGGGACTTAACATCTGAGGTTATCAGTCCCCTAGACTTAGAACTACTTAAACCTACCTAATCTAAGGACATCACATACATCCATGCCCGAGGCAGGATTCGAACCTGCGGCCGTGCTTCAAATGAATCTGAGCACTATGGGACTTAACATCTGAGGTTATCAGTCCCCTAGACTTAGAACTACTTAAACCTAACTAATCTAAGGACATCACATACATCCATGCCCGAGGCAGGATTCCAACATGCGGCCGTAGCGGTAGCGCGGTTCCAGACTGAAGCACCTAGAACCGCTCGGCCACACCCGCCGGCCGACTGACAGAGATCGCTGACAGTTAAAGAGGGTCGTAATGTGTAATTGGCAGATATCTATCCAGACCATCACACAGGAATTCCAAATTGCATCGGTATCCACTGCAAGTACCATGACAGGCAGCAGGTGAGAAAACTTCCATTTCATTGTCGAGCGGCGGCTCATAAACTACACATCACGCTGGTAAATGCCAAACGACGCCTCGCTTGGTGTAAGGAGCTTAAACATTGGACGGCTGAACAGTGGAAAAACGTTGTGTAGATTTACGAATCACGGTACACAATGTGGCGATCCGATGGCAGGTTGTGGGTATGGCGAATGCTAGGTGAACGTTATCTGCCAGCGTGTGTGGTGCCAACAGTAAAATTGTGAGGAGATGATGTTATGGTGTCGTCGTGTTTTACATGGAGTGGCTTGCAACCCTTGTTGTTTTGCGTGGCACTATCACAGCACAGGCCTTTATTGATGTTTTAGGCACCTTCTAGTTTCCCATTGTTGAAAATTAATTCGGGGATGGCGATTACAGTTTTGAAGACGTTGAGCACCTGTTCATAACGCACCGCCTGTGGCGGAGTGGTTACACGACAATAACAACCCTGTAATGGACTGGCCAGCACAGAGTCCTGACCTGAATCCTATAGAACACGTTTGGGATGTTTTGGAACGCCGACTTCGTGCCAGGCCTCAACGACCGACATCGATACCTCTCCTCAGTGCAGCACTCCGTGAGCACCATATTAAATTCCAGCATTACCGATGGAGTGTGGCACGAACTTGTAAGTCACATTCAGCCAGGTGTCCGGATACTTTTGATCACGTAGTGTAGCTTTCCGGAGGTATATAGCGCCCACTGTTCACGTCCGATTACGGTTCGGAAATTACGCTATGGTCTCATCAGTCCTATAAAATGGTCATCAGCAACGGAAAATGCATGAAAGAACGACATCTTATGAATAAATAGATAAATGCATAGCAGGGATGTTTGATACGAGAAATTACACTTCAGCACTAACTCCATGAACAGAACACCGTCTCTTCCACACACAAGTGTCAAGCAAATGTATAAACCGTGATTGCAGCGCCTCACAAACCCATGTCACTGACTTAGACACACTGCAGTTACGAAACTGAGGACCCGATTTATGTCCAAGATCTGGCAGAGAAATTAAGTACTTCGCATACATCTTCGTTCATCTAGAGGAGGGTGCCGAAATAGGTTTTCCATCGATTTGGTGGAAATGATTAATGCACTGGGAGCCCTCTGTTGACTGTGGTATGGAGAAGTTTGCTGTTAACGGTTGCGTGTAGAGAGCACGCTAAGTCACACCCGGAACATGCAACTGTATATTAGTCGAATTCAAGTTATATCACATAGCTGAAACAGCCAGAGACAAAAGGGAAAAAATGATTAAACGTGCGATAAATAACCTGCCACATCGCTCTGTCTCTAGAATGCATCAACAGACTACCATTGAATCCTACCCCTTTACAACCCCTCTCAACCGATTACTCCATCTACTTTCTATCATCCTTTAATGCATATCCATGTTAATTTAGAAGCAGTTGGTTCTTTGTTCTAGGAAAGCATTCATGACAGCAGTCAGCTTTAGGTATTCCTATTGCATCGATAGATATACTCCAAAATGTTATTAAAAACCATGCAGCAAGTGTTCTGTTAGTTAGCTGACACCGCATAGTTGTGATTGGTAGAGAGTACTGAGAATCACATTGTAAATACTGTTTGCTAGAGTTTATAACAATTAAATAGTCTTGCACAGGGTTAAAGACGCGATCCATTCGGTAGTTATATATTGCAGTCCCCGAGCTGGTAATACAATTCTCGGTAGCTAAGAAGGACTTAAGGTTTATCCCAGGTACATGACCAGACACTTTATAAAAATCTATTCGGTGGTTTCCGATAACATTGGAGCCACGTCGAGCTTGTGATCCCACATATATAAATTTGTTACTCTACACTTGGTGGTCATCCACGTTAAACGATCTATTCTAGCCGTCTTATCACTGTCCACGATCAATTACTGTCTCCATTGTTCCCTGTGCTTCAATGTCGACTTTTTATCGCATTCCTCTTATAGTAGATAGTGTCGGAAGTTCCATGCGGCTTTTCGTGGATGATGCTGTAGTATACAGAGAAATTGCAGTATTAGAAAATTGTAGCGAAATGCAGGAAGATATGCAGCGGATAGGCACTTGGTGCAGGGAGTGGCAACTGACCCTTAACATAGACAATTTTAATGTATTGCGAATACATAGAAAGAAGGATCCTTTATTGTATGATTATATGATAGCGGAACAAACACTGGTAGCAGTTACTTCTGTAAAATATCTGGGAGTATGCGTGCGGAACGATCTGAAGTGGAATGATCATATAAAATTAATTGTTGGTAAGGCGGGTACTAGGTTGAGATTCATTAGGAGAGTCCTTAGAAAATGTAGTCCATCAACAAAGGAGGTGGCTTACAAGACACTCGTTCGACCTATACTTGAGTATTGCTCATCAGTGTGGGATCCGTACCAGATCGGGTTGACGGAGGAGATAGAGAAGATCCAAAGAAGAGCGGCGCGTTTCGTCACAGGGTTATTTGGTAACCGTGATAGCGTTACGGAGATGTTTAACAAACTCAAGTGGCAAACTCTGCAAGAGAGGCGCTCTGCATCGCGGTGTAGCTTGCTGTCCAGGTTTCGAGAGGATGCGTTTCTGGATGAGGTATCGAGTATATTGCTTCCCCTACTTATACCTCCCGAGGAGATCACGAATGTAAAATTAGAGAGATTAGAGCGCGCACGGAGGTTTTCAGACAGTCATTCTTCCCGCGAACCATACGAGACTGCGACAGGAAAGGGAGGTAATGACAGTGGCACGTAAAGTGCCCTCCGCCACACACCGTTGGGTGGCTTGTGGAGTATAAATGTAGATGTAGATGTAGTCCTATGTACAAGAATCCTGCACCAAGCAGGTATGTAAGCACTCTCTCATTCTCCTTAAGTTATCTCGTATTTTTGCATATTTTCTCTCAATTTATATGTGTTTTCTGTCAATTTTCGTAGTTTTACCGTTTTATGTCACTTCTGATCTCGTGATCATGGCGGCAGTTCTGGCAACGTATTCTAAATTTGCATGTAAATGTAGTAAAGTTGTCAACACCTAGAGCATCCGTGCTATTTTCCGTTTGTGTGTGTGTGTGTGTGTGTGTGTGTGTGTGTGTGTGCAAACTCTTCCTGTTTCCATATGTTGCAATGTCTTCTACACTTCTGTCACTAAGAAACACGGCCTCTACCTTTTATTTCCACCATGCTGTGTGTTGTGGGAGCAGCTTACCTTACACCATGCGAAGTCCACCTTTCTGTGGGAGGTTAAAGAAAAGAAGCCAGTATGTTGTCCTTGACGGCGAGTGTTCATCAGACACAGCAGTGTCGTCAGGAGTGCCCTAGTGAAATGTGATAGGACCGCTGTTGTTCTGCTGACCGATGGCCTTTGTAGTCTGGTCCCTTCGACCCCCACAAAGGGACCGCTGTTGTTCTCTATATACATAAGATGTCGATATTGAGTGACTTAAGCAAGATACAAGACGACTTAGACAAAATTTCCAGTTTGTGTGATGAATGGCAAGTAACCATAAATGTGGAGAAATGTAAGTTAATGCGGATGAGTAGGAAGATTAAACCTGTAATGTTTGGATACAGTAATACTAGAGTACTGCTTGACACAGACAAGTCGTTTGAATATCTGTGCGTAACGTTACAAAGGGATATGAGATGGAACGAACATTTGAGAACTGTGGTAGGGCTGGTTCAAATGGCTCTGAGCACTATGGGACTTAACTGCTGTGATCATCAGTCCCCTAGAACTTACAACTACTTAAACCTAACTAACCTAAGGACATCACACACAGCCATGCCCGAGGCAGGATTCGAACCTGCGACCATAGCGGTCGCGCGGTCCCACACTGTAGCGCCTTTAACCGCTAGGCCACTCCGGCCGGCTGCGGTAGGGAAGGAGAATTTTAAGAAAGGGTGGTTCACTATAAAGGAGACCACATATAAGACGCTGTGCGACCTATTCTTGAGTTCTGCCTGCGCCAGGTCGGATTGAAGGAAGACACTGAAGCTATTCAGAGATGGATTGCTAGATTTGATACTGATAGGTTCGAACAACATAATCCCGCGTCTGGCCATCCTGATTTAGGTTTTCCGTGATTTCCCTAAATCGCTCCAGGCAAATGCCGGGATGGTTCCTTTGAAAGGGCACGACCGCCTTCCTTACCTGTCCCTCCCTAATCCGATGAGACCGATGACCTCGCTGTCTGGTCTCCTCCCTCAAACAATCCAAATCCAAATCGAACAACATGTAAGTGTCACAGAGATGCTTCGATACCTCGAATAGGAATCCCTGGAGGGAAGGCAACGTTCTTTTCTAGAAACACTACTGACAAAATTTAGATAACCAACATTTGAAACTGACTGCCGAATTATTCTACTGTCTCCAACATACCTTGCGTATAAATATCACCGATATAAAATACGAGAAACTAGGACTTATACGGAGGTACAGACATTTAGACAGGCATTTAGACAGTCGTTTTTCCCTTGCTCTATTTCCGAATGGAACTGGAAAGTAAATGTCCAGTAGTGGTACAGGGAACCCTTCGCCACTCACAGTATGGTGGCATGGGGAGTATGTATGTAGATGTACAAGTAGAAACGTGTTAATGTTGGTTTGGCACCTGACACAGAGCTACACATCATGGTAGAAAATTGGAAATGTGTGGTAAGGATTATGGGACAAAACTGCTGAGGTCATCGGTCCCTAGGCTTACGTACTACTTAATCTAACTTAAACTAAATTACGCTAAGGACAACACACACAACCATGTGTTGAGAAGACGCCTCAGACCGCACGGCTACACCGCGCGGCTCATGGTAGAGAAACAAAATGTAAGGCCATATACACTCCTGGAAATTGAAATAAGAACACCGTGAATTCATTGTCCCAGGAAGGGGAAACTTTATTGACACATTCCTGGGGTCAGATACATCACATGATCACACTGACAGAACCACAGACACATAGACACAGGCAACAGAGCATGCACAATGTCGGCACTAGTACAGTGTATATCCACCTTTCACAGGAATGCAGGCTGCTATTCTCCGATGGAGACGATCGTAGAGAGGCTGGATGTAGTCCTGTGGAACGACTTGCCATGCCATTTCCACCTGGCGCCTCAGTTGGACCAGCGTTCGTGCTGGACGTGCAGACCGCGTGAGACGAGGCTTCATCCAGTCCCAAACATGCTCAATGGGGGACAGATCCGGAGATCTTGCTGGCCAGGGTAGTTGACTTACACCTTCTAGAGCACGTTGGGTGGCACGAGATACATGTGGACGTGCATTGTCCTGTTGGAACAGCAAGTTCCCTTGACGGTCTAGGAATGGTAGAACGATGGGTTCGATGACGGTTTGGATGTACCGTGCATTATTCAGTGTCCCCTCGACGATCACCAGAGGTGTACGGCCAGTGTTCGAGATCGCTCCCCACACCATGATGCCGGGTGTTGGCCCTGTGTGCCTCGGTCGTATGCAGTCCTCATTGTGGCGCTCACCTGCACGGCGCCAAACACGCATACGACCATCATCGCTGAAGACGACACGTCTCCATTCGTCCCTCCATTCACGCCTGTCGCGACACCACTGGAGGCGGGCTGCACGATGTTGGGGCATGAGCGGAAGACGGCCTAACTGTGTGCGGGACCGTAGCCCAGCTTCATGGAGACGTTTGCGAATGGTCCTCGCCGATACCCTAGGAGCAACAGTGTCCCTAATTGGCTGGGAAGTGGCGTTGTGGTCCCCTACGGCACTGGGTAGGATCCTACGTTCTTGGCGTGCATCCGTGCGTCGCTGCGGTCCGGTCCCAGGTCGACGGGCACGTGCACCTTCCGCCGACCACTGGCGACAACATCGATGTACTGTGGAGACCTCACGCCCCACGTGTTGAGCAATTCGGTGTTACGTCCACCCGGCCTCCCGCATGCCCACTATACGCCCTCGCTCAAAGTCCGTCAGCTGCACATACGGTTCACGTCCACGCTGTCGCGGCATGCTACCAGTGTTAAAGACTGCGATGGAGCTCCGTATACCACGGCAAACTGGCTGACACAGACGGCGGCGGTGCACAAATGCTGCGCAGCTAGCGCCACTCGACGGCCAACACCGAGGTTCCTGGTGTGTCCGCTGTGCCGTGCGTGTGATCATTGCTTGTACAGCCCTCTCGCAGTGTCCGGAGCAAGTATGGTGGGTCTGACACACCGGTGTCAATGTGTTCTTTTTTCCATTTCCAGGAGTGTATTTATCTATATGATAAAGCTTAGAGGAGCAGCAAATCAAGAAAAACGGCAACAGATATTAGCAACAGTGTTCCTTGCACCTATGGCATGTCATTAATAGATGGGACTATAAGGACCGTGGATACTGGTTTATTGAGCACAGGCATCACACGTTTACAACGGCCGAGGAGATCTGCTATTGCACAACGTTGCCTTAGGTGAAATATAACAACTCAGAGACTCTGGTATGTCCTTACAATTGTTTGTATAATATTATTAAGCAAGCAGTTGAAATTAACTTAGCGAGTGACCTTATAAATAGAGATGAAGTGTCTCCTTACATTTTGCGTGGTATCGTACTCTCTTCCTGGTCTGACAATGCATCACTTGTTGGTTATAATATTCACTATCGATACCTTATGCAGTTGGTCATCTCTGGTTGTGTGGTGGCGCTAGTGTATATCGATGTTTTAAATTCCCTTGCACAGCGCTCTGTCGTTGCACTTTTGGCTTGAAAATGACTGGGTACGTACCTGTCGAAATGTCGGTGGTTGCCCTTCCCGTCAATTATTTCAATAGTTTATAAGTCTATGTAAGGAGAAACTCAAGTTTCAGGAAGATAGAATACTAGTGTCCAGATGACAATATCATTAGAGACGGAATGTGGCTGGCTAACAGTAGAGTAAGGGAGGGTATTGCCGGATACGTCTTGTCATTTCCGATGACAAGTATCGTGCCCATCCAGTGGTGCCACCTGCTGTGAAAGTCATGAATTACGTTCTCTGCAACTATGCAAACATCTTCAGGGGCAGCAACTACTTTTGACTGCTTCACTGTGTGTGAAAAGTGTGTTTTCAATATCTCTGTAAGTAGCAAACTTTTCAACGGTAAATGAAACGACTTTTTGGTTACAAGTTACTAATATACAGTACGTGCCCAACATAAAATGGATTACTTTCTAGACCATAAAGAGGCCTTCTTAATTCCCTAACTGTAAAAATGCTGGGGACCTGTTTCAGGGAGACGAATAGCCTCGGATCCTATCTTACGGAATTTCAGTAACGTGTGGTTTTTAAAAGCTAGTTCAAACCCGTGAGTAACAAGACTCACAACATTTTTATTCATATATTAATGATCCTGAGTGTTGTCTGTTGCGTCGAACATGTCCGACAGAAAGGAAAACGCTAGGGTTGCGGCGATCTGTGCTTCATTTTCTGAGACAGAGGAAGGAGGAAGAATGACAGACGGGTAGGTAGGAAATTATGACTCCCAGTCGAACAGGGTGTTGCGGTAATGCAGTGGTGAAAGTTGAAAATTTGTGCCGGACCAGGACTCGACCCCGGATGCAATGCAATGCAGTTCAGCGTGCGATAAGTTGATAATTTAAGTTGGACAGAAGCGCGTCAGGGTAGCCTCGGCGATTAAGGCAACCGTTCTAGAGAAATGTAGCATCCGCATTCGAGTCCCGGTCTGTCACAGATTTTCAATTTTCACCATTGCACCACCGCAATGTCTTGTGCGATTGGGAGGCGTGATTTCCTACCTACCCGTTTCCTCCTCTTCCCCTTTCTGCTATATCAGAAAAAGAATTATCCACGTTTATTTCAACCACCTTAATTAATTAAATTTCCTTTATTGCTGTAAATATTTAATAAAGTGTACATAACTGATAAAATAAATAACAAAATTTATTTTATAGTAGAACACTACTTGGATTTTTAAATGAAATCAATCCACTTTCGGTTGTCAAAACATTATTTATTGTGATTGCAGTTTCGAGACGTGGTCATTTTCAAACATTGTGGTATGTTGTCACCCAGTCAATAATATAAAGCTGTGATATGCTGTGGAAGAGCAGTTACATGTAATGGTATGAATTGTTCTGCTGTCCCATATACCATACATGTCAGAAAGCTGCTGAAATAACGATATAAAGGCTTAAGTTTAAATCTCGTGCAGCAGATTTATCCAGTTACCACGCCTGCTACACAAGATTTAAACTTAAGTGTTTATATTATATTTCACCAGGTTACTAATATGTATGGAGTATGGAACAGCAGAAAAATTCACACCACCACATGTAACTGAACTTAAGTAGAATGTCACAGCATTATATTAATGAGTGGATTGCAACATCCTATATTACTTGAAAATGACCATGTTTCGAAACCGTAGTCACAATAAATAATGCCTTAACAACCATAAACATAATCATTTCATTTAAAAATTTCAAGAAGGCTGTGGACCCAGCCATCGTCAGACAGTTCTTAAATTCTTGCTGAGAGGGATGTTCGAAATAAAACTATTTAATTAATTATTAAATATTTTCTTCATTATTCAGAAGTTGAAAAATAATTGATTCTTTCTTCATGAGATATTTGCAAATGCCTAAAACCAAATAAAAAAAGAAGTGCAGTCTGAAGAAGTGGAGATTCGATAATAAACACATCAAAAAAAATTTGCATTACCTCAGTTCCGAGTGTTCCGGAACCTTACTGAAAATTGGAATAGAGCCCAACATAAGCATCGTTCCTGCCCTTTTTATTGCTCTTGAAAATCACACTTTGTATGTTGTAGCACCATACAGCGAGACCTTCAGAGGTGGTGGTCCAGATTGCTGTATACACCGGTACCTCTAATACCCAGTAACACGTTCTCTTGCATCGATGCATGTCAGTATGCGTCGTGGCATACTATCCACAACTGCATCAAGGCATTTTTCGTCCACTCCTCAATGGCGATTCGGCGTAGATCCCTCAGAGTGGTTGGCGGGTCACGTCGTCCATAAACAGCCGTTTTCAATCTATCCCAGGCATGTTCTATAGGGTTCATGTCTGGAGAGTGATGTTATCCTGAAAAACGTCATTCACAAAATGTCCACCATGGAGGCGCGGATTGTCATCCATGAAGACGAATGCCTCGTCAATATGCTGCCAATATGGTTGCACTATCAGTCGGAGGGTACCACTCATGTATCGTACAGCCGTTACGGCGCCTTCCATGACCACCAGCGGCGTACGTCGGATTCACATAGTGCCACCCCAAAATATCAGGGAACCTCCACCTTGGTGCACTCGCTGGACAGTGTGTCTAAGACATTCAACCTGCGGGATTGCCTCCAAACATGGCTCTGCCGATTGTCTGGATGAAGGCATCTGCGACACTCATCAGTGAAGAGAATGTGTCGCCAATTCTGAGCAGTCCATTCGGCATGTTGCTGGGCCCGTCTGTACCACACTGCATGGTGTTGTGGTTGCAAAGATGGATCTCGCCATGGACGTCGGGAGTGAAGTTGCGCATCATACAGCCTATTGCGCACAGTTTGAGTCATAACACGATGTCCTGAAGCTACTTGGAAAGCACTATTCAACATGGTGGCGTTGCTGTCAGGGTTCTTCCGAGCGATAATCCATAGGTAGTGATCATCCAGTGCAGTAGTAGCCCTTGGGCAGCCTGAGCGAGGCATGTCATCGACAGTTCCTGTCTCTCTATGTATCTCGTCCGTGTCCGAACAACATCGCTTTGTATGAGAATGCAGGCTTTCTCGGTGACTCATGATGATAATATCATGTATAAAATTCCAATAAAAATCGAATACCTTGTGTATGTGGAAAAAGTTTTGCTAGATACTATTTCAAAGAACATTTACGACCAAATGCAAGTGTAGAACAAACAACAAATATTATTAAAAATCCATAATGAAAAAAATCTACATATAGAATGAGTAATGAAGAAGTTGTAACTAAAGAAACATCTATATCTACAAAGAAATCTAAAAGTTACCAAGAAATTATTGTTTTTACATAAATCCTTCAAATAGAGATAAACATAATAATAAGTGCAAGATATGTAATTTAGAATATATTCAGAATAAGAAAGCTTTAACTTTATTTAATAAATAATAATACTTTAAGATTAATTAAATAAGTTATAAAAACTAATTAGTTCTTAAACTAATTGATTGTTAAACTAATTGTTTAAAAACTAATTAATTGTTAAACTAAATAATAAACTAATTCACTGTTAAAATAATTGTTTGTTAAATAACAATTTAAAAATGAATTAAAATTAGGTGTTAAGAATTTAAAAAAATAATATAATACATAAAGTTATTTTCATTTGCAACTAATTTAATCATTATCATCAAGAAATACAAACTACAAATTTCAACTACTGTTTAGTTTTTGCAAAACTAATAAAAATGTTCATCCTAAATGGAACTGATTGTAGATCTTATCAAGAAAAAGCTGACGACATTAATAAACTAGTTTTCAGTATTATTGAAGAAGAAAAAATCCATGGTTTACAGCAAAAGATGTTGCACAGATATTAGAGTATAAAGATACTGATGATACAATTAGAAAACATTTTGATATTGATGATAAAGTAAAACATGAAGATTTATCTAATCCCTAAAAATTACTGAGGTTTAAAGGTAATGAAACATCTTCAATATTTATTAAGAATCTGGATTTTACATTTTGATATTGATGATAAAGTAAAACATGAAATTTATCTAAACCCTGTAAATTACATGGGTTTAAAGGTAATGAAACATCTTAAATATTTATTAATGAATCTGGATTATATTCTTTAATTTTATCTTTTACAAACGAAGAAGCTGAACAAATTAAAAAAGACACTACACATGAAGTTTTAACATACATTTGAAAAGATGGAGAATATAAATTTAAAACTTGAACAAATCTCGAATAAAACATGAAGATAATTGGATACAACAACTACAACATTAGATGTATTAAACACAGGGCTAATTCAATTAAAAGATGGTCAAATTAAAAATTTGATAGAAAAAGTTAACATTGCTTCAGAAATAGTAGGTAAAAATTATTAAGAAAATAATAAAACAATTGATGACAGTTTAATACCAACAAATTTTCTTTTAAGATTATTTGATGATGAATGTAAAAACAATTATTATATCGTTAGAACACAACGAAAAAATTTACAGAAACAACGCTATAAAACTATACAGGAAAACAACTGATTAATGATATAAAATGCTTCATCAAACTGAACTACTATAAAATTATTTTATTTTATCTATCCAACTGTTATGTGAATTATCAAAACCTAACAATTTAACATGAACTTTTTATCTCTCTTTTTTAAAACTTTTTCAAGTCAGTATACATCTGGATATTTTCTTTTCTGAAGTTCTTGTTCATAAGAATTTCCTTTTATATCTTTTAATTTAAATGTAATTGGATTAGAATAAATATCATTTCAGTTTCAAATATTTCTGTTGGCCTATTAGTTGTATATCCTTTTTCAAAAAGACCTGTAAGTTCCCTAATTCTAACTTTATCACCTTTATTAAATTTAGGTTCTTTTTTATATATAATGTTACTTGTTTTAAATTTTTTCATTGACATGTATTGGTTTCTTTTTATTGTAGAATGTTTTGTGTTATTGTATTCATCTATTAGATCTTTAACTAAACGTACCGATCTATAGTTTAGTTGTAAATCCAATTTCATTCACATTTTTTCCTTAAATATTCTGTTAAATCGTTCAGCAATAGAAGCTTTTAATTCTGAAAACCTTGAAAATGATTAATGTTATATTTCTTCATTATTTCTTTAAATTCTTTGGTATAAAATAACTTACCACTATCTGTTTGTAACTTATTTGGCTTTCTAACTATAAAAACATTTTGAAAAGCTTAACTATATTTTTAGTTGTTTATCTTTAGTAGGAACAGCAAATGCTTGTTTGAAGAAACATCAATTGTTGTTAAAAGATTTTATAACCTTTCTTTATTTTAATTACCAGAATCCATTTCAACTAGATCAGCTTGCCATTAATCATCTATATCAAAGGAAAATATTTCTTCCTTTAGAATTCTTTCTAATTCGTCTCTGTATTTCATTTATTATATTTTCACGATTATTATTATTATTATTATTATTATTACTGTTATTATTTAAAACTTCACCATTTACAAAACAATTTTAACACATTTACTTTTTTCAATTTACTAATTGTATGATGATCTTCAATATTTTGTCTTCCATTTGCAGTTTTTAGTCTATGTGGATTCTGTGTTTTTGTAAATTTTTTATGTTTCAAACAATAAATGTGATAGTCATATGAATTATGATTTTCCATTTATATATATAAAAATATGGAAGTGAAACATGGACGATAACTAGTTTGGACAAGAAGAGAATAGAAGCTTTCGAAATGTGGTGCTACAGAAGAATACTGAGGATAAGGTAGATAGATCACGTAACTAATGAGGAGGTATTGAATAGGATTGGGGAGAAGAGAAGTTTGTGGCACAACTTGACTAGAAGAAGGGATCGGTTGGTAGGACATGTTTTGAGGCATCAAGGGATCACAAATTTAGCATTGGAGGGCAGCGTGGAGGGTAAAAATCGTAGAGGGAGACCGAGAGATGAGTACACTAAGCAGATTCAGAAGGATGTAGGTTGCAGTAGGTACTGGGAGATGAAGCAGCTTGCACAGGATAGAGTAGCATGGAGAGCTGCATCAAACCAGTTTCAGGACTGAAGACAACAACAACAACAACATATATAAAATGTATATAAATTAATTTTTTAAATAAAGTTAAAATTAATCTAATGATTTCAATATTTCTAGGTCGTCTTCAAATTTCTTACCTAAGCTTTTATTAATTTGTGAATCTAACGATTTAATGTATCTTTCTACAGAATAAATTTTAACTAATGCATTAAGAAGACTATTTTTTGTTTATTTCTTTATTTTAATGTTGTATAATACCATCCATAATACCATTTCTTTGCTTTAAATCTAAAAGAAACTTGTTATAAGTACTTTATTAACATAGTTATTAAATTGTTTGAGAATGCTTCTGTATTCAGTTTTCGTAACATATTCCTTTTGTAACTGTTATTTAGTAAAGGAATCCTTTGCATCAATTGGATCATTTACATTAGCAAGTCTTCCATTTTTAAAACCAATATGACCTTTAGTTATTTTAAAAATAGCATGAAATTCTTTTTGAAATTTTTTAATTGCATTAGTTATCTTTGGATGTACTGACAATTGAAGTTTTTTATAAATATTTTCAATTTTTTCTAAATTGAATGTAAATGTGTTAAGCACTTGTTGATTTTGTTTAAATACAGGTATTAAAAATGTCTATTTATTAAATCTAATATATCATTAAAATTTTAAATCTCACACAGCCGTTTAAAAAATAATAAACATAAAGACCACATATTACTTCATTAAAAATTTGTGTACTTTTTGTGTATTGCAGTATATTTCCCTTTTTCTTAAATAGTTAACTAATTGTTTTGATATATTACTACCAAATGATTCAAAAAGAACTTTTTTGTGGATGCAGTACGAAGACTTCTTTAACTGTCGCTCATTATTCTTATAGTAAAAAATCCATTGAGTACCAGGATTATCAGATGTCTCTAAATTAACTATACCATATTGAATTTTAAGTGGTTTATTAGCAATTCATTAGTCATGTATACACCACAAAAATTTTAATTTTCAATTTTTTAGTTAATTTTTCTATATTAAAATTAATTAATACATTAGGATATTCATTAATTATTTTTGAAATTGTTTTCTTTATTCCAGAGCCAGGAGCTTTCTTTTCCATTTCTAAGCTATGTCTTTATTGTTCTTCCAATTCTTTATGATCATTCTTATTTTAATTCTGAATTTGCAGTAGCTGCAGAACCACCAGCTTAAGAACCAGTTGTTGCTAAATAAGGTAATGCAGGTAATAATAATGGTAAAAATCCACCTTCATTTTGTGTTAGTCCTTTACCTTCTTCCTTTTTAGACAAATATTCAATATTTTCATAAGAACAGGAATACAAAATCATTTTTACGTTTATGTGGTTCAGTTAAAACTCGTGCAATAACATTTATTTGTTCCTTATTTAAGTATATTATAATTGGTTATGGTTTTATTTTGCCACTAGGTAGCACAGTATAATTAATTGTAAAGTGATTCATTTATATAGTTAAAATTTAATAAAGATTTTATAAAGGTTTTTATGTAGATATAATTAAAAATTTTGTTATATAGTTCATTATATGAATAATGATTTAAATATTTTAAAAATGAATAATGATCTTATATAATTTAAAATTTATAAAGAATTTAATAATAAACAACCATTCTCTTCAATATTATCTTTAGATCCCATAAATAATTTTCTTATTGCATATGTTTTTCCTCTAATTGTTGTTGCTGATACTTTTCCACCAAATGTAGTATCATTAGCATAAACTCTTTCTTTTGCAGCTAATTGAATTTCCTTATCAGCTGTGTCTTATTGTCACAATATAAATACCATGTTTTTTACAAGCTTCATCTAATGGATTTACACCATTATCACCTTTAGCTAACTTCTCTTTTTATTTTGTACCTGGACCACAATAATTATAACCTGGAAGATACATTTCAAATGGTAATCTATAAATTACAGTATTTACTAATCCTTTTCTATATTTATTAATTTTCCTAAATGTATTTGGAAAATTATTAAAAATCTAATTAAGTGTAGAATTCCTTTTAGATTGTCAATTATAAAATCGCTATATTTATATGTAAATATTTGTGCAATACTAACTTTTTGATTATGATAATTCTTATTTCCAACTAATTCTTCACAATGAATTACTGCTAATCTATCAATTATTTGTCTAACATCATTTAACCAGACATATTCAATTGATTTATCTGTATATTTTTTAATTAAACCTTTACCTTTTGGTTCTGGAGAACTATTATCTGAAGAATATACAGCGTGTTTTCTAAACGTGGAAAATAAATATCGACTGTTCCTGTAATTAAGTAATTATATTTATTACCTCTGCTTGATCTAATTTTATTTGGATTATTATCACAATATAATGTTCATGAATTAGATTATGTATTTGCATAATTTGATAAATCTCACCATCAAACGTTTTATTTAAATCTTCTATATTAATTTGTTGTTTAGTTAAAGGTTTTATTACCGATTTTTAAATTATCACTATTAAAAACTTCAGGTAAAGTACCAAGATATTTAAACATACCAACTGGTTTTATACCAAATACTTTATCTTGACTATCATTTATATACTTTAACATTCTTTCACTAACATTCACATTTTAATTTCATTTATCTTTTTACCTTTTTATCATTTTTTCTTTTTATTATCATTTTTATTTATTTTTTATTTTCTTGTTCATATTTATTTAATATATCATTAATTTATGTTCCACTTAATGTATAGTTATATTTTCCAGCAATATCATCAGAGCAATCTGTTAATAATTTAATGGTGATAAATCTCCAAAATCTTCTATATTATGACGATATGGAATCATTTATTTTTCAATTTCTCTGTTTTCTTTGATTGCTTTCAAAACATTATAACCAAACCTTCAATACCTTGTTTTATTTTTTCAATAGCATCACTATGAAGTTGTTCTTCCTTTTCATATTTCTCATATTCTGTTCTTGGTTGCTTTTACAAAGCTTAAATTTTTCTTTTACTTCTTCAGTTTTCTTTCTAATTTAGTTAGCTTTTTTAACAACTCTTTCATCATAATTTGCAAACATTTATTCAGGAAAAAAGGCACTAATTATGTTTAATATTAATGTAATTATATTTATGTTTATCTTTATATCTATGTTTAACATTTACATTTATGCTTATGTTTTTAAGAAATGTGTGATTTTATAGACATACCTGTTGTTGAAAAACCACATGTATCATTCCAACATTTGCTACATTTTTCTTTAAAATTATCAAATGTTAAATCATCACCATCAAACTAATGGTAAATATGATTTAAATTTGTATCATCTTATTTAAACACACTTTAAAAATTTAAATTATCTCTAACTAAATGTTTTGGTATTTTTGGATACGTTTGAGCTAGGTAGAAACAATCTATACCTTTGTGTCTGCCGCTAGTAAAATTATCTCTAACAATATCTTCATTTTTTAGAATTCATCAAATACAGTAACTGTATTTTCTTTACATTTTCTAATCGAATAATTTTTTATTTATTTTCAATAAAACTAGCAATTTGTATAGTAATCTTAATTTTTTTAATTTTTTTTAAAATTCTTAATATTTTGGTTGTTCTAAACTTTTTGAAAAATATAAATGTTTAATTTTATTCCAATTTAACCATCCTGGAGCTAAAATACAATTATCAATCATAGACGTTGTTTTTTCACAACCACTTGGTCCAATTATTGCACATGTAATAGAATTTCGTAAAAGTTATCCTTTTGGTTTTTTTACTTATTTTCTTCAATTCTTACTTTTGCTTCCCAATCATTTTTATTCATTTATTAATAATTTTTGTCAGTAGTAAATGAGTAGATTGACACAGTCTAAAGACAGCTTTGGCTGACATCTATTTTAACGTAGTGATAAACCATCTGTACTGAGAAAACGATTTACTTTTGTAATACATGATAATTATACTAATACTTCATTAGTTGGTTTTTATTCAATTTTTTTAACATTAAACATTACAAAAAAATAATAAACTTTATTGTGATGGAGAAACAACAGAAGTTTCTACAGGTCTATATAGTTTTAAAAATTAAAAAAAAATATGTGTTGAGAAAACCTAATATACATATTAAAGCAGATGAAATTTCAATTAGAATTATTACTGAAAGTGCTGTAAAATTATATATAGATATACAATATAGTACTGGAAACTTTCTTGGTTTTAATAATCAAGTTGTTTCACCTAATGAAAAATCTGATACAATTCAAGATTTAACAGTTACTATAACTGATGAAAATTATAAATTAATTGACGTTAATGGTGCAACTGTAACAGTTATTTTAAAAATATGTTAATAAAGTTTTTCCTTAATAAATCGATGACTGATGACCTCAGATGTTAAGTCTCATAGCGCTCAGAGCCTTAATTAATCAGCGACAGTTAAAGGAATCTTTGACTGCCTCATGAATAGAATTGAAAGTTATTAGTTTTGTTCATTTGCTGTTAATGAAAAACTAAAAATAATTAAAATGTTCCTAAGAAAGATCCAGAAATTTAAATAAATATTGGTGATGGTTGGCTACATCCAAATCATGCACAGATATACATGAATTTTAGTATTATGTGCTATGATGGTTCAGATTATACAACTTATGATGGAACATCAAATAAAAATTAATTGATAATTATGTAACTAAATTGTTTGACTAAATAACAATAAGAAAAGAAAATAATATTTTAGCTAGAATTGAACATCCTTTTCTTTCTTCATCTGTTTCACTACAGCTAACTTCATATTCTTAACACAGGAAAAATTAATAGTAAAAGAAATGAAGTACTTTATCCATTATTATTACATTGTGGATTTTTTAAAGATTATGCAGAAATTATGTTTGTAGGAGAACTAACTGTAGTTTTTACATGTACTTTATCTTTTGAAGATGTAATTCTAAGTTGGTTTGACATATATGATGCTGGTGTTGAAATAAAAGATACATTACCTAAAGAAGGTAAAATTGTTATAGAATCTATGGAAATTCTACAGAATTTGATATGCCATATTTTATATTTGTTGTATCTCAGACAAATCGTAAAAATAATCAATTAGAGGATTCATCATTATTTGATCATGTTAAACTACAGAATATTTATTTAAAAATGGTAGAAATGGAGTTTTCCTGCAAGAATGTGGAATATTAATCCACCAAATAATTTTCTAAAAGCATATGATGCATTTTTAGATTTTAAAAGAATTACTTTACTAAAATCAGATACTGATATTAGTCCATTTGGTTTTATAAATAATCATCCAATTTATGTAATTAATATGACACACAGAAAGAATTTTGTAACTACACTGAAAACAACTATGAAACTTTGTGCAGCTTTTAGTTATAAAATTCCAAATAATACACTTGCTTATGTAATTATGTATGGTAAAAAGAATATTACATATGATGCACAACGAAGATTACTTACTGAATATTTTTAATTATTAACATTTGCTGCTATATAAATGAATAACTCACAAAATTTATAAAAATGTTAACTTCATGTTTATTTACATTTCTAAAACATTTTAAGAAACATAGAAAAATAAAAACTGATAATTGAAATGTCATTTACTTTTGTTAACTAATACATTTTAATCAATTCATTATGTGAAAATTTTTAAAAATAACTTGCTTTTGAAAACAAATACATTTTATTTATTTATTTTCTTAACATTGTCCATTTTTGTTGTCCGTTTTATTTTAAAATAATTTACCTTTGTTAACTAATATATTTTAATTAATTTGATAACATTCACAATATAAAATTCTTAATATAATTAACCTTTGTTAACTAATTCATTTTGTTTATTTTATTATGTTCACCTATGGGAAATGTATGTAAAATAAATGATTTTGTAATATAGTTATTTTTATATATTGTATTATATTATTAGAGTATATTATAATTATTGATTATTAGGTAAAGGGATAGTAGGATGGTTTTGTAGGTTCTGGATAAATAGACCAATTTTGTGAAAAATAACAAAAGTGTGAGTGTTAACAAGCGATATTTACTTTATATAAAATTAAGGTAGTGACCCAGAACCTACAAAATCATCCTACTTGTTATTATTATTATTATTATTATTATTATTATTATTATTATATCGATGGGAACGAGCGAGGTGGTACAGTGGTTAGCACACTGGACTCGTATTCGGGAGGATGATGGTCCAATCCTGCATGAAGCCATCCAGATTTAGGTTTCCCGTGATTTCCCTAAATCGATCCAAGCAAATGCCGGGATAGTGCCTTTGACAGGGCATGGCAGACTTCCTTCCCTGTCGTACCCTAATCCAATGGGGAATATGACCTCGCTGTCTGATCTTCTCCTCCAAATATAACCCAACAATAACTCTGTCGATGGTATTGTGGAAACATCACATCTGTTACAATTTGGGAAACAGTATAATTCTAAACCAAACACTTCACAATTAGTGGTGTTGGGATGAATCATGCAGAACAGTATCTGTCGAAGGGGTAAAGCATGTATGCGCTGCCCACCAGGCAGGGAATAGTTGTGAGAAGACTAATATGCCCGTGACAGACTTTAATGTAGATGCATACATGAATCGAATTTTCTCACTGTAAACCCCTAAACCAGGGTGGCAGACATATGGCATACACAAATGATGAATATGTGGATATGCTTTGGTCCTTGGTGCACCTGATAACCGGGCTGGTGTTATTGCTCTTGAATGTGCTGCTAGATATACTCATCAACTCCGTCCAGATACAAATGTGTTTTGTCATCTGGAGTTGCGCCATCAGGAGTCAGGTTCTCTCCTTCCACCATTACGTGACAGAGGTCGTCCATGGACTTGGCATAGTCCAGCTACTGAGGAAGCTATTCTGGAGGACATACACGAAGTACACACAATGTAGCAAGGCAGCTGCATGTCTCGCAATGCATGGTCGTTAACATGCTGCATGAGCAACGGCTGCACCCCTATCATTATTGCTTTCACGCAATGTTGCCTTACCGGTTGACTGAACGAAGGTATCATGCATTCCTCTCAAACTGTCAGCCTGATGTGCTGGAAGATGTTCCACTACATGTTCGGCAAAGGATATGCTTCCAACATGATGGTGCACCTCCACACTCGGGAATTAATGTGTGACAATATTTGGATGGAACACCTCCAGGGAAATGGCTCGGATGTGGAAGTCCAGTTGTATGGCCACCACATTCACCTGATCTATATGCCCTGAAATTCTTCCTGTGGGTACACCTGAAGGAGCATGTATATCTTACTCCACTTACGAATGTGCAAGAATTGGTAGCACATGTTCATTTTGCTCTTGTTGCTGTGGATCCAGCTTTGCTGCAAAGGGTCCACAGCTGTATGATCCAGCGGGTTGTGCAATGTTTGGATGTGCAGGGATGTTGCTTTGAGCATCTGTTGTTCTGAGGGCAACGTATTCTGTTGTGAACGTCATGCGGTCATTAATATGGGCATTATTATTGTCACTGGTTACTAATGTGCGACATTGGACCTCTCATATTACATGTAGCATAAATGGCAAGTAGTTGACATGTTATTATACTGTGCTATCATCTACAGCATCTTGAATTTGATATTGTTTTTGTAGTTATTCTTTTCTGTGACAGGTCATTTGTTTCAACTGTCTATTTCTTATTTGTCTAACCATGTATTTGTTATGTTCAGCATTACAATATGTTGTAAATTTAGGCTACATGTGACCTAAGAAATGGTGTATATTACAGTATGAAATGTCAGAATGAAATTAGCAAATAAAAAAATGTGTCCCATTTTAGGATAGAACCCTCGACCTCCAGCATGCTAACCCAAAACTATACCCACTGCACAAACTATACAACAACTCTAATATTTGCTGACGGAAGTAGTTACAATACGTGTGGTTACAGTGTTGCCAGATTGCCACTCTTTAACGTCCATTTTCTGCTGGATGTACTAGCTGGGAGAAATTTTGTGAGAGACATTTTTTTTCTCACATGTGAGGAGCCCGAGAGCACGAGTTTTGCTTCATACTATCTGTGAAGACTGGTATCATGCCGATTGTGCAAGTGCATACAGTCAACAATTTGTGTGTCATTTCTGTTAGAAACTGATGGAAACTTTAAGTGGCTGCATTTCCATAATATATGATACGCAGAACCTTCAAAGACTATCTTAACAAAAGTAATACCAGGTATAACTTCTTAATTACTTTAAACTTCAAACAGCAATATGGTATGCGAGAGCTCCCACCCTTACTCTATAAATCCATGTGAGGTACTGAAACTGAAAACTTAAATTCATTAAGAGAACTATAGGAAAACGAAATGGATATTTTAGGGAAATAGTATATAACAAACCAGTGCAACCTATTCTACAGTGGGCCTACTATTGCAACGTCTGGGTCCCGTAGAGTAACACATTGTCGAAAGTCGTTGGAGGAAATCAGAAGCTTCAAAATTGCCTGGATCCTAACCGATCGATTTGTACCATATGAAACTGAAACTGACGTAGAGAATTTAAATGGAAAAAAATGGAAATCGTTGGAAGAAAGGAAATTTGCGCTCACGAAACCCTGTTTAATAAATTTAGAGAACAGATAATCTTGATAATCTCTACAACAATTCTGTTGAATTCGTCATGTGTTTCGCGTAGAACCATTAGATAACAGAGATTAGGACACTTTTAGGAGCATTATCGACAGTTACCTTTCCTACGATCGACACGTGAATTTAGTAGCGCAGGGTGCAGGGTGTGCCGATGTTGGTACGCAGTTACATCTGCCAGGCCGTGTACAATGCCTTGTGTATTTGTATGCCATTGACTCAAAAAGCAAGAAAACAAGTGCTCTGCGAGAGAGGGTTCTTACTGTGGCACTGGTGCAAATTACTTTCCCACGTAGTCACCATGGTTCTCTAGGCATTTGTTCATATCGGTAAACCAATCTGCAGAAATCGATATAAAAACAATCAGGGTCCAAGACTAGGAGTAACATAACAGCAGTCTCTTGAAAGTTAGTATCGTTTCTGAAGTGACGACCATCCAGATGGTTGTTTAACTGTCCGAAGAGATGAAAATCACTTGGTGCGAGGTCTGTGTGATGGAGGGTCTTGCAGTATGGTTTATCAGAAACGTCGGACCAAATCACGAACAAGCGAGACCGTTTGCGGTAGAGCTTTGTTGCACGACAAGACGATACCTTTCCAAAACGGTTCGAATCGCCTTCTGCAACCGTTTCAGCTTGACACAATAACAAGCAACATTCACGGTCTCTCCATGCATGAGAAAATCAACTAGCAGCATACCCTGCGTAGCCACAACTTTAGTCACAGATACTGTTCTTCTTAAGGTCTTATGACGTGGGCGAAGCGGAGGAGAGGGGGGGCGACAGTTATCTCGATGACATTTTGATGCTTTCTTCGTCTCAGGTGATGTACGTAAGTTTCGTCCCCTCTCGATACAGAACTGAAGTCGAACACTCTTCGACGGAGACCGAATTCAATGCTAGAGAGTAACGCTATTACTTTCGCCTTATTCTCATCTGAGACTTGCTATGGCATCCAGCGAGATGTCATCTTCCGGAAGTTGATTGTGCTGTACACGACATCCACTATATGGCCCACGGAGAGGCTTAGTTCGTCTGCCATTGGACTCATATGAATGCGGTGATCGGCTTAGACCCTTAGACACGGCACGCTTTGCCATCTGAAGTGGGCGTGCTTGGCCACCCTGACCTGTACTAGTCTCGCACATCTTTTCCGCCTTTATCAGATTACGTACACGAAAATTATACTTGTTTTTGCGACATTACAGCCAGTCCGTAAAATTCCAGTAGTTGGTGATGAGGTGCAGCTTTTCTTCAAACGCAAAATCTTACTAAACTTTTCACTTTAATGGACGACCCTGTATCCATCAACACCTCCACCTTGAAACTGTATTTCTAAGCACAGCGACAAAGCTGTCTCCCTCTACCGACGGCATTTGAAAGCTTTGATCCTCTTTTCTATCTAGACTTGGAATTTAATTCGCACCAAGAATTTATGTACACGTGAGAGCTCTCATTATCTTGCTTATTGAACTACCCTCCCATGTGGATGTAGCTGTAGATGTAATCATGACCTTAAACCCTGCCATCTCTTCCTTGCAGGCCGGACGTCACTACACTAGCGTGAATTGACGACCTCGACGACGCCATATCTATACAGGCCGTGAACGATAACTACTTACGACGTACCACAATGACACAGGAGAAATCGTGAAAAACAATTTGATGTAAGACACTTGTGGTCTGTCAAGCCGGGAACAAAATCAAATTGGCTTACAAAACCCGCCTTACGATTCACTGAACGCACGCTGCGCGAGATGTTGCATAACCTCTCGCCCTCCTATGTCACTGGTTGTCGTTAATATTAGTAAGCTCACTTTTCCCATGAGGCTAATGAAAAGAAAAGACTTTTAAAGTATATATGCAAAAACTAATAAGATTCCCAATTTGGTCTAAACTTAAACCTTACATGCCGAGTAGTACTGTAGTAAGAAGGACAGAGAAACAAAAGGATTTAACTGTTAACTTTGCGCTGTTGACATTCACAAAATTATAAAATATAAATTTCCGCAAATCTCAATTTTGTTGCATATAAATGTGTGGCTAAGCCAGTGACGTAAAGGGTGAGACGATATTCCAAAATCTCGCACAGAGCGCAGGCACTATAGCTTAAATGACTTTTTTAGGACAATTTTAGGTCGTTTCCCGGCATGACAAATCAAACGTGACCTGCACCAAATTTGAATGCTGTAAACAGCTGTCTTTTACACTATGTAAAGTAAAATGAAGTCTTGTATACAAGATGGTCGGCATCAGTACTGGTTTCATTCCAGAACATAACACGGCCACATGCTGAGAATGATAAGAGCGCAGCCTGCCAGGGGTAGCCGCCACGCGGCGGGCGTGTGATTGGTAGCAGCTAATCGTCTTCCACAGTTGCCTTGCCGACGATTAATCCGAGCGACAGATGAGCCCACAACCCAAGCGGTCTCGGCAGTAGTGTTCTAGGCAAGCTGCCATCTGGCAGTCTCTACAGCCTTCTGGAAATAATTTTAGACTAATAAAAATGATAACTGTGCAGTCGCACACGTGGAAGGATAGGAGGATATGGCGACAACTGGAATGAGTCCATCAAACGCGCAAGGTCACGTTGCGGTGGGGAAATATGGGACATACCAGAAATGTTGGAAACTGTCACAGAGGATACAGAAGCTGTTTTCTGAGGTCATCCTATTATATACACCGAGTTGCAGTTGGAATAGTAAATATGCTCTAAGAAAAAAAAAATTGCTCACAACGAAGGAATTAAGTGAGTGGGACTAGAATCGGAAAATGTGATGTAAATGTACAGAAAACAAATGATTACAATTTGAGAAAAAAATGATTATTTATTTAAGAAAAAAGACCGTCACTAATTGAGCATGTTTACAGCGCGTTGATCCACCTCTGGCCCTATTTTGACGATATAACTCGCCAAATGGACAGAATTTGGTATGATATACGTCAGGACGACATCGAACAATTCTATCAACTAATTCTAAGCGGAATAGCCAACAGGTTTTTGACTTGCTCAATTTGTGAAGCTCTTTCTCTTGAATAAATCATCCAATTGCCATTAAATTATAATCATTTGTTTTCCTGTACATGTACATCACGTCTGCTGATTTCCTGCCCGTTCGGATAAGTCCTCCACGGTAAGTCGCTTTTTTTGTATTAGAATGTATTTTGGAAGGTGATTGTAAGGGCTAATTCGAATAAATCTTTTACAACTTGTATGCATGTTTTATTGTTCACAAAGGAACAGCTAGTTATACAGATAAGTTTTCGTTTCCCGTGATTTACAGATTATCATTTTTGTTTCGAAGCTCAAGATCTGATTGAGTTTACATAGTTGAATATTTCATGTATTACTGTGATTGTGATTTGTTGCCAATTTTACTGTATCATTTATGCACGCCGCATACATTTACAAATACAGAGTATGCGATGTGTTGTCTGTGTACAGGTTTTGTAATGGAACATTGCTGCTGCTCTGGAAAACGAGGTAGGTGATTTCCTGACCCCAGAGCACCAGAATTAAGAGCGTTTACTCGTGTTTTAACTACACTGAGTGAGACTAGCTGAAATTGCAAATAAACAGAGTGTCGATGAAGTAGACGATCTTACTCAGTTGACAGAACGCACAGTGCTTAAACAAGCACACACAGAACTTCTTCTCGTATCCACATACAAGGATATGCCAGATATTACGCGTGCATGGCTCCTATTCTTACCATTTACAGCTTTTCAGTTAAGGTCGTACTCGCGTTAGCTACACGTCTGGTGTGTTGCATACCTATCGGGAGTTACCACACAACGATCGCTTTCTTTATGTAAGCGATCAGTATCTCACCAGATTCTCCTAAAAACAAGAAGCGGTAAACCGCCTAGAAACTGAGTGAGGATATATATGAAAGGCCGCATAACCTACGGAACATTTTTGTTCCACACAGTTCTCCTTCTGTTTGTTGCTGAAACATAAACAGTATTTAAGGCAAATTTGAATTTTTCAATGTTTAATTCAGGTTTTATTCAAAAATTGTTGATAATTAACGTGATATAAAGCGATGTTGCAGTAAAAATAAAGAAACCAATTCAGATTCATCATATAACGCTAGAAAATGCCATTTCCTCAACATGAAGGTAAAATAAAAAAGCCTGCAAGACAAAAATATATCAAACATCGTTTCCATACTTGGTCGAGATTATATACAAGATGTTTCTATTATCGCTAAACAACTTTCGTAATTATCAATAATAACACGGAACTCTTGTCTTTGAGCATGATGAAGAAAGTTCTGAGAGTACAAAATAATAATAGAAACTGTATATATATTATCTTATTTTTGTGCACTTAGACTGAACTTGCATCAAAAGCAGTTGCATTGGTTACATAAAACCGCAGACGTTACGCGATCAACTAATTACTATTACTTATAAAATGCTGTGTATATTCTGTAAGGATATAATGTACACAGTGGACTAATACTAAGTGATGTGCGGTTCTAATTACATGCAAAAGAAACAACCAAACAAACAAAAAGACGAAGATAAATCGCCGGCTCCCAGTTTCTCTCTTGCACGTTTGTTTATGTTTCTTTCTCTGCCAGTGCTACCAATACTGCCGGTATTCTTGCCATTTACTACGTCATTTATGTAGTGTACCAAAACTATCGGATCGTAATTTTGGTTAAGAGCAACTCTACTGATGAAGCCATAGTCACTCGTGACTGTATCAATGACACTCGTAACTCACATCGGTGGTCTAACGAAAACTCACGTGATTTTGTGGAGAGACATTTTCAAACGTCCGGATATCGAATATTATTCCATAGAGGTAACATAGGGCTTTGGCCTCCTGATATTTAGCATGTTTTTGATGATGATTGAAAATGGATGCTATTTATTACTCTGTATGATTGTGATTATGTATGATGGTTATTTACAATCTTTTATAACCTAAACCGTCTGGTGAGTGGACACGGGTCTTTTATCTGAAGCGCGATGGTATTGTGTGAATAAGTTCGTGGGTCGAAGTGGACGCCTCCACATAGAGCGTTCCTGGCTTCCTTCTAAAGTAGATATAGGTAGATGATTTGCCTATGAGGTCCCTGATGTGTGTGTTTGGCGTGTATCTGACTGCGTCGGCTATGGTGTGGAGGATTTTGTTTGCAATGATTATAAGTTGCTCAGATAGGTGTCTGCCGCCATGGACGACACCTCTTATCCGCACAGGACGGTAGGAGGAATCACGCTCCTATAAATCCTTAGCTTAATCTCTAGTGATAGCGACGAACCCTTTAGGAGCGGGTACAGCTGATAGTTCATAGAGCAACCTCTACTTCTTACCCTAATGATTTTCTTTGCGAAAGTTAAGCGTCTATATAGCTGAAGGTCAAGATAGATCGCCGAATCATTCGATTCTATATCTCTGCCTGCCACAGAAATCTGACGGATTGGAGGGGTTATCTCCCTACTGACATTATTGCGACGCTTTTGTCAGGGCTTGCACCAC
This sequence comes from Schistocerca gregaria, assembly GCF_023897955.1. Classification (NCBI taxonomy): domain Eukaryota; kingdom Metazoa; phylum Arthropoda; class Insecta; order Orthoptera; family Acrididae; genus Schistocerca; species Schistocerca gregaria. The sequence goes on along the minus strand of NC_064931.1, from coordinate 484,045,808 downwards.
TGGGAGAAAGCGTCTAGGTTTTCTTGCAGTTTTCGTACAATGAAGTTAAGGTTTCTACTGCTTCTATAGATCACCATGTCATCTGCGTATCAGGTAATTTCACCTCCTGCCAATTTAGGTACGTCGTTGGCGTAGTACGTGTGACGTACAGGGCCCCGAACCAAGCCCTGTGGGACCCCAGCCACAGCGTTCCTCATCGTGCTAACTTGCTTACTGCACCTGACAGTGTACTGCCCTCCTGCCAAGAACGAATCAGTAATGTAGATCACTTGCTCCGGAATGTGTAACTGGGATTGTTTGTAGATTAAGCCATCACGTCGTACCTTATAGGACACACTCTCGATATCGAGACGTACGGCTCCACTGCTATACTTCCTATCTCTAGGTAATGTAATGTGTGTGAAATCTTATGGGACTTAACTGCTAAGGTCATCAGTCCCTAAGCCTACACACTACTTAACCTAAATTATCGTAAGGACAAACACACACACACACACACACACACCCATGCCCGAGGGAGGACTCGAACATCCGCTGGGACCAGCCGCACAGTGCATGACTGCAGCGCCTAAGACCGCTCGGCTAATCCAGGACGGCCCTATCTCTAGGCCTGCTTATGTGTTCCACCAGACCTAGGAATTGTTTGATGGTGCTGTGTTCTGGAAGGAGACGAAACTGCGAAAGGGCGATAATATTGTGAACCTTTACGGTACTGGATGAGATCTCTGTCCGTAAGACTCACCAGTACTTCCCCAAGAAAGCAAAGAAGTGAAATGAATCTGTACCTTTGTGGGAGGATAAAGTTCTTGTTGCATTTGTGTAAAGTTATGACCTGAGCAGTTTCCCAAGTGGTTGGGAAGTATCTTAGGGAGAGTCACTGATTGTAGACAGTGGTGGGTAGGGGACTGCTGAAGGAGGTATGTGATTTAGGTGGGGGACGCGGACCCTGTCGGACTGGGAGATTTGTTATTCCCTAACTGTCTGATGTAGGCACACACAACGCGATTAGAAATCGGCGTAAACTCTGTTTCTAGCCTAATATTTCTCAATTGAGCCACTCTTCCGACTATTTGTCACTCCTACCTTTCACTCTCGTCATCAGCGATTATGTGATTTCGGAATTGTGACTTCAGTGATGTCGCCAGTACTTCGATTTTCTCCTCGTCTTCATAGACAGATCCATGTTCCCCTCTGAGTGACCTGCCTGCCATGGAAGCTCCTTCTGCGCTTTCATGATGTTCCATATTTAGTTCATGTCTTGTTCCGCTTCTTTGAGTCTTCCTTCCCAACAGAGGCTTTTGTTCTCCTGTAATGTGTTTTTCACCCGTCCTTCCTGCCGCCTAAGCAGACAAGGATCGGAGAGACCGCGGTAGCGTTGAAACTTCTTCCACACGCGCTGCTTATTGACTACCAGGTCCCATATGTCATGGAGCAGGTCCCTAACACTGGATTCAGTGGTCAATCTGGTGCTTTTTTCTCGAGCACAGGTCTGGAGAATTTTTTGACAATAGTCAACTCCTGAATCCACCTCGCTTTCGTTTCACATTGGCGATATGTCCTCCAGGTTACGTACAACAAGGGTTTTATGTTACTCCCAGTTAGTAGAATATGTTATTTTGGCATCCTCCTATCTGCGTCTTCGACGCTGGCGCATTAAAGGACAGCTGGGCTGTGGTCGCAGTCCAGCTCATAATGAACTGTGTTCGTGGTTCTCCATGGCAGAACCCTTTGTCAGAACGATATCTAGGATATGGCCATAACTGGGCTTCGAAGGGGATATGGGGAGGCTCCTCAGGAACGATTACCCTCAGGGAGGGATTACCCCATATAAACCGCCTCACTCTCCTCCCACTGGCGTTTTTGGACTTGCAGCCCCAGTCACCATGTTTGTCGTTCAGGTCCCTGCTAGTATTACACACTCATGATTTCCTGTCAAAATCTGAAGGCCCTGTGCACTTAGGACATTGTGTGGAGAGTTGTCTGCCGACATTATTTGTAGGCTGTTATTCCCTACTTTCAACTCTTCGCCAGAAGCCTCGATCGAGATCAAATTTGATATTTTGCTTGTCCGATGGCAAATCCTCCGTCTCACATGAACGGCAATCTCCACGCTTTGCTGGTGGCGGGCAGATCGGTCCATCTTGTGGAAAGAGTAGTTGCACACTTTTAATCGATCGGTCGACAATAGATGCGTCTCCGTAATGCAAGCTAAGTTTATAGCTTGCCGGTCTAGGAAGGACTGTAGCTGCACTGTGTTATCAGTAACACCGTTAGCATTCCAGTGTAATATTCGGACGATTCTCTAACTAAGGGCTATTATCAAAGAACGATATGACTGCTTCTTCTGTCCGCAGCTCGTGGTCGTGCGGTAGCGTTCTCGCTTCCCTCGCCGGGAAAAAACAACGTCTATGATTGATAATTGTATTTTAGCTCCAGGATGGTTAAATTGGAATAAAATTAAACATTTATATTTTTCAAAAAGTTTAGAACAACCAAAATATTAAGAATTTAAAAAAATTAAAAAAATTAAGATTAGTATACAAATTGCTAGTTTTATTGAAAATAAATAAAAAATTATTCGATTAGAAAATGTAAAGAAAATACAGTTACTGTATTTGATGACTTCTAAAAAATGAAGATATTGTTAGAGATAATTTTACTAGCGGCAGACACAAAGGTATAGATTGTTTCTACCTAGCTGAAACGTATCCAAAAATACCAAAACATTTAGTTAGTGATAATTTAAATTTTTAAAGTGTGTTTAAATAAGATGATACAAATTTAAATCTTATTTACCATTAGTTTGATGGTGAAGATTTAACATTTGATAATTTTAAAGAAAAATGTAGCAAATGTTGGAATGATACATGTGGTTTTTCAACAACAGGTATGTCTATAAAATCACACATTTCTTAAAAACATAAGCATAAATGTAAATGTTAAACATAGATATAAAGATAAACATAAATATAATTACATTAATATTAAACATAATTAGTGCCTTTTTTCCTGAATAAATGTTTGCAAATTATGATGAAAGAGTTGTTAAAAAAGCTAACTAAATTAGAAAGAAAACTGAAGAAGTAAAAGAAAAATTTAAGCTTTGTAAAAGCAACCAAGAACAGAATATGAGAAATATGAAAAGGAAGAACAACTTCATAGTGATGCTATTGAAAAAATAAAACAAGGTATTGAAGGTTTGGTTATAATGTTTTGAAAGCAATCAAAGAAAACAGAGAAATTGAAAAATAAATGATTCCATATCGTCATAATATAGAAGATTTTGGAGATTTATCACCAATTAAATTATTAACAGATTGCTCTGATGATATTGCTGGAAAATATAACTATACATTAAGTGGAACATAAATTAATGATATATTAAATAAATATGAACAAGAAAATAAAAAATAAATACAAATGATAATAAAAAGAAAAAATGATAAAAAGGTAAAAAGATAAATGAAATTAAAATGTGAATGTTAGTGAAAGAATGTTAAAGTATATAAATGATAGTCAAGATAAAGTATTTGGTATAAAACCAGTTGGTATGTTTAAATATCTTGGTACTTTACCTGAAGTTTTTAATAGTGATAATTTAAAAATCGGTAATAAAACCTTTAACTAAACAACAAATTAATATAGAAGATTTAAATAAAACGTTTGATGGTGAGATTTATCAAATTATGCAAATACATAATCTAATTCATGAACATTATATTGTGATAATAATCCAAATAAAATTAGATCAAGCAGAGGTAATAAATATAATTACTTAATTACAGGAACAGTCGATATTTATTTTCCACGTTTAGAAAACACGCTGTATATTCTTCAGATAATAGTTCTCCAGAACCAAAAGGTAAAGGTTTAATTAAAAAATATACAGATAAATCAATTGAATATGTCTGGTTAAATGATGTTAGACAAATAATTGATAGATTAGCAGTAATTCATTGTGAAGAATTAGTTGGAAATAAGAATTATCATAATCAAAAAGTTAGTATTGCACAAATATTTACATATAAATATAGCGATTTTATAATTGACAATCTAAAAGGAATTCTACACTTAATTAGATTTTTAATAATTTTCCAAATACATTTAGGAAAATTAATAAATACAGAAAAGGATTAGTAAATACTGTAATTTATAGATTACCATTTGAAATGTATCTTCCAGGTTATAATTATTGTGGTCCAGGTACAAAATAAAAAGAGAAGTTAGCTAAAGGTGATAATGGTGTAAATCCATTAGATGAAGCTTGTAAAAAACATGGTATTTATATTGTGACAATAAGACACAGCTGATAAGGAAATTCAATTAGCTGCAAAAGAAAGAGTTTATGCTAATGATACTACATTTGGTGGAAAAGTATCAGCAACAACAATTAGAGGAAAAACATATGCAATAAGAAAATTATTTATGGGATCTAAAGATAATATTGAAGAGAATGGTTGTTTATTATTAAATTCTTTATAAATTTTAAATTATATAAGATCATTATTCATTTTTAAAATATTTAAATCATTATTCATATAATGAACTATATAACAAAATTTTTAATTATATCTACATAAAAACCTTTATAAAATCTTTATTAAATTTTAACTATATAAATGAATCACTTTACAATTAATTATACTGTGCTACCTAGTGGCAAAATAAAACCATAACCAATTATAATATACTTAAATAAGGAACAAATAAATGTTATTGCACGAGTTTTAACTGAACCACATAAACGTAAAAATGATTTTGTATTCCTGTTCTTATGAAAATATTGAATATTTGTCTAAAAAGGAAGAAGGTAAAGGACTAACACAAAATGAAGGTGGATTTTTACCATTATTATTACCTGCATTACCTTATTTAGCAACAACTGGTTCTTAAGCTGGTGGTTCTGCAGCTACTGCAAATGCAGAATTAAAATAAGAATGATCATAAAGAATTGGAAGAACAATAAAGACATAGCTTAGAAATGGAAAAGAAAGCTCCTGGCTCTGGAATAAAGAAAACAATTTCAAAAATAATTAATGAATATCCTAATGTATTAATTAATTTTAATATAGAAAAATTAACTAAAAAATTGAAAATTAAAATTTTTGTGGTGTATACATGATTAATGAATTGCTAATAAACCACTTAAAATTCAATATGGTATAGTTAATTTAGAGACATCTGATAATCCTGGTACTCAATGGATTTTTTACTATAAGAATAATGAGCGACAGTTAAAGAAGTCTTCTTACTGCATCCACAAAAAAGTTCTTTTTGAATCATTTGGTAGTAATATATCAAAACAATTAGTTAACTATTTAAGAAAAAGGGAAATATACTGCAATACACAAAAAGTACACAAATTTTTAATGAAGTAATATGTGGTCTTTATGTTTATTATTTTTTAAACGGCTGTGTGAGATTTAAAATTTTAATGATATATTAGATTTAATAAATAGACATTTTTAATACCTGTATTTAAACAAAATCAACAAGTGCTTAACACATTTACATTCAATTTAGAAAAAATTGAAAATATTTATAAAAAACTTCAATTGTCAGTACATCCAAAGATAACTAATGCAATTAAACAATTTCAAAAAGAATTTCATGCTACTTTTAAAATAACTAAAGGTCATATTGGTTTTAAAAATGGAAGACTTGCTAATGTAAATGATCCAATTGATGCAAAGGATTCCTTTACTAAACAACAGTTACAAGAGGAATATGTTACGAAAACTGAATACAGAAGCATTCTCAAACAATTTAATAACTATGTTAATAAAGTACTTATAACAAGTTTCTTTTAGATTTAAAGCAAAGAAATGGTATTATGGATGGTATTATACAACATTAAAATAAAGAAATAAACAAAAAATAGTCTTCTTAATGCATTAGTTAAAATTTATTCTGTAGAAAGATACATTAAATCGTTAGAATCACAAATTAATAAAAGCTTAGGTAAGAAATTTGAAGACGACCTAGAAAAAATTGAAATCATTAGATTAATTTTAACTTTATTTAAAAAATTAATTTATATACATTTTATATATGTTGTTGTTGTTGTTGTCTTCAGTCCTGAAACTGGTTTGATGCAGCTCTCCATGCTACTCTATCCTGTGCAAGCTGCTTCATCTCCCAGTACCTACTGCAACCTACATCCTTCTGAATCTGCTTAGTGTACTCATCTCTCGGTCTCCCTCTACGATTTTTACCCTCCACGCTGCCCTCCAATGCTAAATTTGTGATCCCTTGATGCCTCAAAACATGTCCTAGCAACCGATCCCTTCTTCTAGTCAAATTGTGCCACAAACTTCTCTTCTCCCCAATCCTATTCAATACCTCCTCATTAGTTACGTGATCTATCCACCTTATCCTCAGTATTCTTCTGTAGCACCACATTTCGAAAGCTTCTATTCTCTTCTTGTCCAAACTAGTTATCGTCCATGTTTCACTTCCATATTTTTATATATATAAATGGAAAATCATAATTCATATGACTATCACATTTATTGTTTGAAACATAAAAAATTTACAAAAAAACAGAATCCACATAGACTAAAAACTGCAAATGGAAGACAAAATATTGAAGATCGTCATACAATTAGTAAATTGAAAAAAGTAAATGTGTTAAAATTGTTTTGTAAATGGTGAAGTTTTAAATAATAACAGTAATAATAATAATAATAATAATAATAATAATAATAATAATAATCGTGAAAATATAATAAATGAAATACAGAGACGAATTAGAAAGAATTCTAAAGGAAGAAATATTTTCCTTTGATATAGATGATTAATGGCAAGCTGATCTAGTTGAAATGGATTCTGGTAATTAAAATAAAGAAAGGTTATAAAATCTTTTAACAACAATTGATGTTTCTTCAAACAAGCATTTGCTGTTCCTACTAAAGATAAACAACTAAAAATATAGTTAAGCTTTTCAAAATGTTTTTATAGTTAGAAAGCCAAATAAGTTACAAACAGATAGTGGTAAGTTATTTTATACCAAAGAATTTAAAGAAATAATGAAGAAATATAACATTAATCATTTTCAAGGTTTTCAGAATTAAAAGCTTCTATTGCTGAACGATTTAACAGAATATTTAAGGAAAAAATGTGAATGAAATTGGATTTACAACTAAACTATAGATCGGTACGTTTAGTTAAAGATCTAATAGATGAATACAATAACACAAAACATTCTACAATAAAAAGAAACCAATACATGTCAATGAAAAAATTTAAAACAAGTAACATTATATATAAAAAAGAACCTAAATTTAATAAAGGTGATAAAGTTAGAATTAGGGAACTTACAGGTCTTTTTGAAAAAGGATATACAACTAATAGGCCAACAGAAATATTTGAAACTGAAATGATATTTATTCTCATCCAATTACATTTAAATTAAAAGATATAAAAGGAAATTTTTATGAACAAGAACTTCAGAAAAGAAAATATCCAGATGTATACTGACTTGAAAAAGTTTTAAAAAAGAGAGATAAAAAGTTCATGTTAAATTGTTAGGTTTTGATAATTCACATAACAGTTGGATAGATAAAATAAAATAATTTTATAGTATTTCAGTTTGATGAAGCATTTTATATCATTAATCAGTTGTTTTCCTGTATAGTTTTATAGCGTTGTTTCTGTAAATTTTTTCGTTGTGTTCTAACGATATAATAATTGTTTTTACATCCATCATCAAATTATCTTAAAAGAAAATTTGTTGGTATTAAACTGTCATCAATTGTTTTATTATTTTCTTAATAATTTTTACCTACTATTTCTGAAGCAATGTTAACTTTTTCTATCAAATTTTTAATTTGACCATCTCTTAATTGAATTAGCCCTGTGTTTAATACATCTAATGTTGTAGTTGTTGTATCCAATTATCTTCATGTTTTATTCGAGATGGTGCAGGCTCTGGCAGTTGCCCCTGAACGTAAATAAATGTAAAATATTGCGCATACATAGGAAAAGAAATCCAGTACTGTACAGCTACACTATTGATGACAAACAGCTGGAGACAGCGTCTGCCGTATAATATGTAAGCGTAACTATCCAGAGCGACCTTAAGTGGAATGACAATATAAAACAGACAGTGAGAAAAGCAGACGCCAGGCTCAGGTTCATTGGAAAAATCTTAAGGAAATGTAACTCATCGACGAAAAAAAGTGTCTTAAAGGAGCTTGTCCGCCCGATTCTTAAGTATTGTTCATCCATCTGGGCTCCCAATCAGATAGGACAGATAAAGGAGATAGAGAAGATCCAACGAATAGCGGCGCGTTTCGTCACGAGATCGTTTAGCTATCAAGAAAGCGTTACGGAGATGCTAAACAAACTCCCCTGGCAGACGTCACAAGAGAGGCGTTATGCATCACGGAGAGATTTACTATTGACATTTCGGGATAGCACTTTTCATTACGAGTCGGACAACATACTTCTTCCCCCCACATACATCTCGCGTACTGACCATGAGGAGAAAATTCAAGAAATTAGAGCCAGTACAGAGGCTTACCAACAATCATTCTCACCACGCACTATTCGCGAGTAGAACAAGGTTGGAGGGATCAGATTGTTTTACCGAAAGTATCCTCCGCCACACACCTTTAGGTGGCTTGCGGAGTATGATGTAAATGTATATGTACTACGGTTCAGTGTCAGACAACACGCTCCAAAGACTCGACACTATGCAGTGAAAAGCCGTATGTACAGTTACTGGGGCACTCACACCAAACTCAGCCAACACATTACTGGTTGAAGCGAATGGACCACCATTAAAGTTGCAACGAATATCCCTGTTCGAGAACTCCTCCTACTGCTCTGTTTCGATGAATATGGGCCAGTTGAAAAAAATCCGTGAATTAGCATCCTACTGTACGTGCGAAGATAATAAGCAACTTCAACCCGCCGCGGTTGAATATATGGAGATTCAGACATTAAGTGGCAAGTTGTGGCGAAGTCCTCTTATAATAGATTACAACAGGCAACACGAAACGTCGACTCTGCAGACTGACGCCAAGACCAGTTTAACGGCTCAGAACGCAACGGCAATGGAATTCCTATCTCAGTATCACGAATCGCGAGTTGTGTATTCAGATGGGTCCAAGTGTAGTGACGGCGCTGCTAGTGCGTATTATGTACCGCGAAGCAAAAGACAAGGCCTGGATTCACACTCCACTATTATAACAGCTAAGCTGATTGCCATTTTCGAAGGCCTGATATTCGCACAAACGACCACAACAGTCACTATAGTCATAATCTCTGATGCTATTTCCGCTCTCCAGATGATTTTAAATCATCATAATATTGGCACCAAACCTATAGTTACAACAGTTATCGACGTTGTGTTTCGGGTGCAGAGGAACTACCGTAACATCGCCATGGTTCGGATGAGAGACCACCCTGGGATATATGGAAATGGACAAGCAGATGTCCTAACAAAGAAAGTATCTCTACATGGAACTATTAAATGCGATAAAAGCTCTCTCTCCCAAATATGATACCCATGCTTAGAAAACTGTTGTCATCAGACTGGCATGAGGAATGATTAAGGACATCTAAAATCAATGGCCGAACGGTTCTAGGCACTACAGTCTGGAGCTGCGCGACCGCTACGGTCGCAGGTTCGAATCCTGCCTCGGGCATGGATGTGTGTGATGTCCTTCGGTTAGTTAGGTTTAAGTAGTTCTAAGTTCTAGGGGACTGATGACCTCAGAAGTTAAGTCCCATAGTGCTCAGAGCCATTTGAACCAACCATCTAAAATCAAAAGCAGTCACTACTCACTAGTTCATCCCACGATTCCACGAGTACCATGGTATAATAAGATACAAACATCTAGAAGCTTCACGACAGTTATAGAACGGCTGAAATTTAGTCACTGGAAGTTAGAAAAGCACCTCTATCGGCTCAACATAAGCGTCACCTTTCTATGTGCTTGCAAAGAGGAAGAAGATCCCAACCATACATTCCTACAACGTCCTAGGAACACGTATCATATAAGCGTACTTGGTGATCAATTCTCAGACAGCCTCTAAACCTTGATCCAACGATACACCAACGTATAAAATACTGCACAAGTTCGTCAACCATGCCAGCATCCAGACGTAGCTCTCTGTGCTGCTAATCCAATGCTCTTGGTAGTTAGAATGCCTGATGAAGACCCAGCAGGATATGGAATGTTCAGCCTATAAATGTTTGTCTCTATGTTCCTCTTATATGTATCTGTCTGAATTCTGCTGTCACTATACATAAGGCTGTAACACACAAATCTGGTTCTTGTGTACTGTTCTCACGTTCTGTCTAGGTGTTACAGGCCTGCACAAATATTCACTGCTCTTTCCCCCCATTTGAAACAATTATTACAGAGCAAACAAAGTAACACTTTATTTTTAACTTAAATACATGTCGTTGTTATGGATAGAACTGGGAATATCTTAAATGTGTACCATAGGTGATTAATCATTTCTTATTTTTTTAACTGTAGGATTTTTATAGCATACTACACCTGTGTCTCATGTGTTACATTTTCGTCTTGTTTACTCGTCTCAGCATAGTGTGGATATGGAACTTGATTTATGTCGGAATCTGTCCATTGTTAAACATTTGTACGACTTACACTAATGCATACTCTGAATTCTCAAAGCAAAGTGTAGTATAACATCCCCAGTGTTGCGATGGCTGTATGGCCACGTTCCGATATCCAATAGATTTAAAAAATGTGTAGGGTTTTTCAAGCCTGGTGTTCGTTGCGCTGCACGGATACCCACGTTTGTCGAGATTTAGGACTGTCTCTGATGTGGATAACTGCCGTGTGAAGGTGAGAACCAAACGTTAAACAGTGTACCATGGTGACACCACAAAAAGCCAGACTACAAGCATGGCTTTGTGGAATTCAACGAGGGAATCTTTTCTCTTGTAGTACTCATCAGAGTGCATACGACTTGGGTAGGACATCACCATCACTACAGACAACAGTTACAACAGACAGAGCGAAGTTAGAGTCGCTGAGAGAGATGAGGAGGACAGCTCTGATGATGAAAGGCTTATCATACTGTAGGCGAAAGCGAGGAGGATACAGAAAATACAGAAAGTGTATAGGAAGTAGTCGTCAATGTGCCGATCTCTAACTCGTCTTCTACTCTGTAAAGCGAAGAAGAGGAAGGCTAAAGGCGTATGCAGGTAGTCGATAGGAAAAAGAAGGAGCGAGTACTGCCGGTCATAGTCTGCTTGACCCATGGAAGTCCATTTTTAAAACCAATATGACCTTTAGTTATTTTAAAAGTAGCATGAAATTCTTTTTGAAATTGTTTAATTGCATTAGTTATCTTTGGATGTACTGACAATTGAAGTTTTTTATTAATATTTTCAATTTTTTCTAAATTGAATGTAAATGTGTTAAGCACTTGTTGATTTTGTTTAAATACAGGTATTAAAAATGTCTGTTTATTAAATCTAATATATCATTAAAATTTTAAATCTCACACAGCCGTTTAAAAAATAATAAACATAAAGACCACATATTACTTCATTAAAAATTTGTGTACTTTTTGTGTATTGCAGTATATTTCCCTTTTTCTTAAATAGTTAACTAATTGTTTTGATATATTACTACCAAATGATTCAAAAAGAACTTTTTTGTGGATGCAGTAAGAAGACTTCTTTAACTGTCGCTCATTATTCTTATAGTAAAAAATCCATTGAGTACCAGGATTATCAGATGTCTCTAAATTAACTATACCATATTGAATTTTAAGTGGTTTATTAGCAATTCATTAATCATGTATACACCACAAAAATTTTAATTTTCAATTTTTTAGTTAATTTTTCTATATTAAAATTAATTAATACATTAGGATATTCATTAATTATTTTTGAAATTGTTTTCTTTATTCCAGAGCCAGGAGCTTTCTTTTCCATTTCTAAGCTATGTCTTTATTGTTCTTCCAATTCTTTATGATCATTCTTATTTTAATTCTGCATTTGCAGTAGCTGCAGAACCACCAGCTTAAGAACCAGTTGTTGCTAAATAAGGTAATGCAGGTAATAATAATGGTAAAAATCCACCTTCATTTTGTGTTAGTCCTTTACCTTCTTCCTTTTTAGACAAATATTCAATATTTTCATAAGAACAGGAATACAAAATCTTTTTTACGTTTATGTGGTTCAGTTAAAACTCGTGCAATAACATTTATTTGTTCCTTATTTAAGTATATTATAATTGGTTATGGTTTTATTTTGCCACTAGGTAGCACAGTATAATTAATTGTAAAGTGATTCATTTATATAGTTAAAATTTAATAAAGATTTTATAAAGGTTTTTATGTAGATATAATTAAAAATTTTGTTATATAGTTCATTATATGAATAATGATTTAAATATTTTAAAAATGAATAATGATCTGATATAATTTAAAATTTATAAAGAATTTAATAATAAACAACCATTCTCTTCAATATTATCTTTAGATCCCATAAATAATTTTCTTATTGCATATGTTTTTCCTCTAATTGTTGTTGCTGATACTTTTCCACCAAATGTAGTATCATTAGCATAAACTCTTTCTTTTGCAGCTAATTGAATTTCCTTATCAGCTGTGTCTTATTGTCACAATATAAATACCATGTTTTTTACAAGCTTCATCTAATGGATTTACACCATTATCACCTTTAGCTAACTTCTCTTTTTATTTTGTACCTGGACCACAATAATTATAACCTGGAAGATACATTTCAAATGGTAATCTATAAATTACAGTATTTACTAATCCTTTTCTATATTTATTAATTTTCCTAAATGTATTTGGAAAATTATTAAAAATCTAATTAAGTGTAGAATTCCTTTTAGATTGTCAATTATAAAATCGCTATATTTATATGTAAATATTTGTGCAATACTAACTTTTTGATTATGATAATTCTTATTTCCAACTAATTCTTCACAATGAATTACTGCTAATCTATCAATTATTTGTCTAACATCATTTAACCAGACATATTCAATTGATTTATCTGTATATTTTTTAATTAAAGCTTTACCTTTTGGTTCTGGAGAACTATTATCTGAAGAATATACAGCGTGTTTTCTAAACGTGGAAAATAAATATCGACTGTTCCTGTAATTAAGTAATTATATTTATTACCTCTGCTTGATCTAATTTTATTTGGATTATTATCACAATATAATGTTCATGAATTAGATTATGTATTTGCATAATTTGATAAATCTCACCAGCAAACGTTTTATTTAAATCTTCTATATTAATTTGTTGTTTAGTTAAAGGTTTTATTACCGATTTTTAAATTATCACTATTAAAAACTTCAGGTAAAGTACCAAGATATTTAAACATACCAACTGGTTTTATACCAAATACTTTATCTTGACTATCATTTATATACTTTAACATTCTTTCACTAACATTCACATTTTAATTTCATTTATCTTTTTACCTTTTTATCATTTTTTCTTTTTATTATCATTTTTATTTATTTTTTATTTTCTTGTTCATATTTATTTAATATATCATTAATTTATGTTCCACTTAATGTATAGTTATATTTTCCAGCAATATCATCAGAGCAATCTGTTAATAATTTAATTGGTGATAAATCTCCAAAATCTTCTATATTATGACGACATGGAATCATTTATTTTTCAATTTCTCTGTTTTCTTTGATTGCTTTCAAAACATTATAACCAAACCTTCAATACCTTGTTTTATTTTTTCAATAGCATCACTATGAAGTTGTTCTTCCTTTTCATATTTCTCATATTCTGTTCTTGGTTGCTTTTACAAAGCTTAAATTTTTCTTTTACTTCTTCAGTTTTCTTTCTAATTTAGTTAGCTTTTTTAACAACTCTTTCATCATAATTTGCAAACATTTATTCAGGAAAAAAGGCACTAATTATGTTTAATATTAATGTAATTATATTTATGTTTATCTTTATATCTATGTTTAACATTTACATTTATGCTTATGTTTTTAAGAAATGTGTGATTTTATAGACATACCTGTTGTTGAAAAACCACATGTATCATTCCAACATTTGCTACATTTTTCTTTAAAATTATCAAATGTTAAATCATCACCATCAAACTAATGGTAAATATGATTTAAATTTGTATCATCTTATTTAAACACACTTTAAAAATTTAAATTATCTCTAACTAAATGTTTTGGTATTTTTGGATACGTTTGAGCTAGGTAGAAACAATCTATACCTTTGTGTCTGCCGCTAGTAAAATTATCTCTAACAATATCTTCATTTTTTAGAAGTCATCAAATACAGTAACTGTATTTTCTTTACATTTTCTAATCGAATAATTTTTTATTTATTTTCAATAAAACTAGCAATTTGTATAGTAATCTTAATTTTTTTAATTTTTTTTAAATTCTTAATATTTTGGTTGTTCTAAACTTTTTGAAAAATATAAATGTTTAATTTTATTCCAATTTAACCATCCTGGAGCTAAAATACAATTATCAATCATAGACGTTGTTTTTTCACAACCACTTGGTCCAATTATTGCACATGTAATAGAATTTCGTAAAAGTTATCCTTTTGGTTTTTTTACTTATTTTCTTCAATTCTTACTTTTGCTTCCCAATCATTTTTATTCATTTATTAATAATTTTTGTCAGTAGTAAATGAGTAGATTGACACAGTCTAAAGACAGCTTTGGCTGACATCTATTTTAACGTAGTGATAAACCATCTGTACTGAGAAAACGATTTACTTTTGTAATTCATGATAATTATACTAATACTTCTTTAGTTGGTTTTTATTCAATTTTTTTAACATTAAACATTACAAAAAAATAATAAACTTTATTGTGATGGAGAAACAACAGAAGTTTCTACAGGTCTATATAGTTTTAAAAATTAAAAAAAAAATATGTGTTGAGAAAACCTAATATACATATTAAAGCAGATGAAATTTCAATTAGAATTATTACTGAAAGTGCTGTAAAATTATATATAGATATACAATATAGTACTGGAAACTTTCTTGGTTTTAATAATCAAGTTGTTTCACCTAATGAAAAATCTGATACAATTCAAGATTTAACAGTTACTATAACTGATGAAAATTATAAATTAATTGACGTTAATGGTGCAACTGTAACAGTTATTTTAAAAATATGTTAATAAAGTTTTTCCTTAATAAATCTATGACTGATGACCTCAGATGTTAAGTCTCATAGCGCTCAGAGCCTTAATTAATCAGCGACAGTTAAAGGAATCTTTGACTGCCTCATGAATAGAATTTAAAGTTATTAGTTTTGTTCATTTGCTGTTAATGAAAAACTAAAAATAATTAAAATGTTCCTAAGAAAGATCCAGAAATTGAAATAAATATTGGTGATGGTTGGCTACATCCAAATCATGCACAGATATACATGAATTTTAGTATTATGGGCTATGATGGTTCAGATTATACAACTTATGATGGAACATCAAATAAAAATTAATTGATAATTATGTAACTAAATTGTTTGTCTAAATAACAATAAGAAAAGAAAATAATATTTTAGCTAGAATTGAACATCCTTTTCTTTCTTCATCTGTTTTACTACAGCTAACTTCATATTCTTAACACAGGAAAAATTAATAGTAAAAGAAATGAAGTACTTTATCCATTATTATTACATGGTGGATTTTTTAAAGATTATGCAGAAATTATGTTTGAAGGAGAACTAACTGTAGTTTTTACATGTACTTTATCTTTTGAAGATGTAATTCTAAGTTGGTTTGCCATATATGATGCTGGTGTTGAAATAAAAGATACATTACCTAAAGAAGGTAAAATTGTTATAGAATCTATGGAAATTCTACAGAATTTGATATGCCATATTTTATATTTGTTGTATCTCAGACAAATCGTAAAAATAATCAATTAGAGGATTCATCATTATTTGATCATGTTAAACTACAGAATATTTATTTAAAAATGGTAGAAATGGAGTTTTCCTGCAAGAATGTGGAATATTAATCCACCAAATAATTTTCTGAAAGCATATGATGCATTTTTAGATTTTAAAAGAATTACTTTACTAAAATCAGATACTGATATTAGTCCATTTGGTTTTATAAATAATCATCCAATTTATGTAATTAATATGACACACAGAAAGAATTTTGTAACTACACTGAAAACAACTATGAAACTTTGTGCAGCTTTTAGTTATAAAATTCCAAATAATACACTTGCTTATGTAATTATGTATGGTAAAAAGAATATTACATATGATGCACAACAAAGATTACTTACTGAAAATTTTTAATTATTAACATTTGCTGCTATATAAATGAATAACTCACAAAATTTATAAAAATGTTAACTTCATGTTTATTTACATTTCTAAAACATTTTAAGAAACATAGAAAAATAAAAACTGATAATTGAAATGTCATTTACTTTTGTTAACTAATACATTTTAATCAATTCATTATGTGAAAATTTTTAAAAATAACTTGCTTTTGAAAACAAATACATTTTATTTATTTATTTTCTTAACATTGTCCATTTCTGTTGTCCGTTTTATTTTAAAATAATTTTCCTTTGTTAACTAATATATTTTAATTAATTTGATAACATTCACAATATAAAATTCTTAATATAATTAACCTTTGTTAACTAATTCATTTTGTTCATTTTATTATGTTCACCTATGGGAAATGTATGTAAAATAAATGATTTTGTAATATAGTTATTTTTATATATTATATTATATTATTAGAGTATATTATAATTATTGATTATTAGGTAAAGGGATAGTAGGATGGTTTTGTAGGTTCTGGATAAATAGACCAATTTTGTGAAAAATAACAAAAGTGTGAGTGTTAACAAGCGATATTTACTTTATATAAAATTAAGGTAGTGACCCAGAACCTACAAAATCATCCTACTTGTTATTATTATTATTATTATTATTATTATTATTATTATTATTATTGTTATTATTATATCGATGGGAACGAGCGAGGTGGTACAGTGGTTAGCACACTGGACTCGTATTCGGGAGGATGATGGTCCAATCCTGCATGAAGCCATCCAGATTTAGGTTTCCCTAAATCGATCCAAGCAAATGCCGGGATAGTGCCTTTGACAGGGCATGGCAGACTTCCTTCCCTGTCGTACCCTAATCCAATGGGGAATATGACCTCGCTGTCTGATCTTCTCCTCCAAATATAACCCAACAATAACTCTGTCGATGGTATTGTGGAAACATCACATCTGTTACAATTTGGGAAACAGTATAATTCTAAACCAAACACTTCACAATTAGTGGTGTTGGGATGAATCATGCAGAACAGTATCTGTCGAAGGGGTAAAGCATGTATGCGCTGCCCACCAGGCAGGGAATAGTTGTGAGAAGACTAATATGCCCGTGACAGACTTTAATGTAGATGCATACATGAATCGAATTTTCTCACTGTAAACCCCTAAACCAGGGTGGCAGACATATGGCATACACAAATGATGAATATGTGGATATGCTTTGGTCCTTGGTGCACCTGATAACCGGGCTGGTGTTATTGCTCTTGAATGTGCTGCTAGATATACTCATCAACTCCGTCCAGATACAAATGTGTTTTGTCATCTGGAGTTGCGCCATCAGGAGTCAGGTTCTCTCCTTCCACCATTACGTGACAGAGGTCGTCCATGGACTTGGCATAGTCCAGCTACTGAGGAAGCTATTCTGGAGGACATACACGAAGTACACACAATGTAGCAAGGCAGCTGCATGTCTCGCAATGCATGGTCGTTAACATGCTGCATGAGCAACGGCTGCACCCCTATCATTATTGCTTTCACGCAATGTTGCCTTACCGGTTGACTGAACGAAGGTATCATGCATTCCTCTCAAACTGTCAGCCTGATGTGCTGGAAGATGTTCCACTACATGTTCGGCAAAGGATATGCTTCCAACATGATGGTGCACCTCCACACTCGGGAATTAATGTGTGACAATATTTGGATGGAACACCTCCAGGGAAATGGCTCGGATGTGGAAGTCCAGTTGTATGGCCACCACATTCACCTGATCTATATGCCCTGAAATTCTTCCTGTGGGTACACCTGAAGGAGCATGTATATCTTACTCCACTTACGAATGTGCAAGAATTGGTAGCACATGTTCATTTTGCTCTTGTTGCTGTGGATCCAGCTTTGCTGCAAAGGGTCCACAGCTGTATGATCCAGCGGGTTGTGCAATGTTTGGATGTGCAGGGATGTTGCTTTGAGCATCTGTTGTTCTGAGGGCAACGTATTCTGTTGTGAACGTCATGCGGTCATTAATATGGGCATTATTATTGTCACTGGTTACTAATGTGCGACATTGGACCTCTCATATTACATGTAGCATAAATGGCAAGTAGTTGACATGTTATTATACTGTGCTATCATCTACAGCATATTGAATTTGATATTGTTTTTGTAGTTATTCTTTTCTGTGACAGGTCATTTGTTTCAACTGTCTATTTCTTATTTGTCTAACCAAGTATTTGTTATGTTCAGCATTACAATATGTTGTAAATTTAGGCTACATGTGACCTAAGAAATGGTGTATATTACAGTATGAAATGTCAGAATGAAATTAGCAAATAAAAAAATGTGTCCCATTTTAGGATAGAACCCTCGACCTCCAGCATGCTAACCCAAAACTATACCCACTGCACAAACTATACAACAACTCTAATATTTGCTGACGGAAGTAGTTACAATACGTGTGGTTACAGTGTTGCCAGATTGCCACTCTTTAACGTCCATTTTCTGCTGGATGTACTAGCTGGGAGAAATTTTGTGAGAGACATTTTTTTCTCACATGTGAGGAGCCCGAGAGCACGAGTTTTGCTTCATACTATCTGTGAAGACTGGTATCATGCCGATTGTGCAAGTGCATACAGTCAACAATTTGTGTGTCATTTCTGTTAGAAACTGATGGAAACTTTAAGTGGCTGCATTTCCATAATATATGATACGCAGAACCTTCAAAGACTATCTTAACAAAAGTAATACCAGGTATAACTTCTTAATTACTTTAAACTTCAAACAGCAATATGGTATGCGAGAGCTCCCACCCTTACTCTATAAATCCATGTGAGGTACTGAAACTGAAAACTTAAATTCATTAAGAGAACTATAGGAAAACGAAATGGATATTTTAGGGAAATAGTATATAACAAACCAGTGCAACCTATTCTACAGTGGGCCTACTATTGCAACGTCTGGGTCCCGTAGAGTAACACATTGTCGAAAGTCGTTGGAGGAAATCAGAAGCTTCAAAATTGCCTGGATCCTAACCGATCGATTTGTACCATATGAAACTGAAACTGACGTAGAGAATTTAAATGGAAAAAAATGGAAATCGTTGGAAGAAAGGAAATTTGCGCTCACGAAACCCTGTTTAATAAATTTAGAGAACAGATAATCTTGATAATCTCTACAACAATTCTGTTGAATTCGTCATGTGTTTCGCGTAGAACCATTAGATAACAGAGATTAGGACACTTTTAGGAGCATTATCGACAGTTACCTTTCCTACGATCGACACGTGAATTTAGTAGCGCAGGGTGCAGGGTGTGCCGATGTTGGTACGCAGTTACATCTGCCAGGCCGTGTACAATGCCTTGTGTATTTGTATGCCATTGACTCAAAAAGCAAGAAAACAAGTGCTCTGCGAGAGAGGGTTCTTACTGTGGCACTGGTGCAAATTACTTTCCCACGTAGTCACCATGGTTCTCTAGGCATTTGTTCATATCGGTAAACCAATCTGCAGAAATCGATATAAAAACAATCAGGGTCCAAGACTAGGAGTAACATAACAGCAGTCTCTTGAAAGTTAGTATCGTTTCTGAAGTGACGACCATCCAGATGGTTGTTTAACTGTCCGAAGAGATGAAAATCACTTGGTGCGAGGTCTGTGTGATGGAGGGTCTTGCAGTATGGTTTATCAGAAACGTCGGACCAAATCACGAACAAGCGAGACCGTTTGCGGTAGAGCTTTGTTGCACGACAAGACGATACCTTTCCAAAACGGTTCGAATCGCCTTCTGCAACCGTTTCAGCTTGACACAATAACAAGCAACATTCACGGTCTCTCCATGCATGAGAAAATCAACTAGCAGCATACCCTGCGTAGCCACAACTTTAGTCACAGATACTGTTCTTCTTAAGGTCTTATGACGTGGGCGAAGCGGAGGAGAGGGGGGGCGACAGTTATCTCGATGACATTTTGATGCTTTCTTCGTCTCAGGTGATGTACGTAAGTTTCGTCCCCTCTCGATACAGAACTGAAGTCGAACACTCTTCGACGGAGACCGAATTCAATGCTAGAGAGTAACGCTATTACTTTCGCCTTATTCTCATCTGAGACTTGCTATGGCATCCAGCGAGATGTCATCTTCCGGAAGTTGATTGTGCTGTACACGACATCCACTATATGGCCCACGGAGAGGCTTAGTTCGTCTGCCATTGGACTCATATGAATGCGGTGATCGGCTTAGACCCTTAGACACGGCACGCTTTGCCATCTGAAGTGGGCGTGCTTGGCCACCCTGACCTGTACTAGTCTCGCACATCTTTTCCGCCTTTATCAGATTACGTACACGAAAATTATACTTGTTTTTGCGACATTACAGCCAGTCCGTAAAATTCCAGTAGTTGGTGATGAGGTGCAGCTTTTCTTCAAACGCAAAATCTTACTAAACTTTTCACTTTAATGGACGACCCTGTATCCATCAACACCTCCACCTTGAAACTGTATTTCTAGGCACAGCGACAAAGCTGTCTCCCTCTACCGACGGCATTTGAAAGCTTTGATCCTCTTTTCTATCTAGACTTGGAATTTAATTCGCACCAAGAATTTATGTACACGTGAGAGCTCTCATTATCTTGCTTATTGAACTACCCTCCCATGTGGATGTAGCTGTAGATGTAATCATGACCTTAAACCCTGCCATCTCTTCCTTGCAGGCTGGACGTCACTACACTAGCGTGAATTGACGACCTCGACGACGCCATATCTATACAGGCCGTGAACGATAACTACTTACGACGTACCACAATGACACAGGAGAAATCGTGAAAAACAATTTGATGTAAGACACTTGTGGTCTGTCAAGCCGGGAACAAAATCAAATTGGCTTACAAAACCCGCCTTACGATTCACTGAACGCACGCTGCGCGAGATGTTGCATAACCTCTCGCCCTCCTATGTCACTGGTTGTCGTTAATATTAGTAAGCTCACTTTTCCCATGAGGCTAATGAAAAGAAAAGACTTTTAAAGTATATATGCAAAAACTAATAAGATTCCCAATTTGGTCTAAACTTAAACCTTACATGCCGAGTAGTACTGTAGTAAGAAGGACAGAGAAACAAAAGGATTTAACTGTTAACTTTGCGCTGTTGACATTCACAAAATTATAAAATATAAATTTCCGCAAATCTCAATTTTGTTGCATATAAATGTGTGGCTAAGCCAGTGACGTAAAGGGTGAGACGATATTCCAAAATCTCGCACAGAGCGCAGGCACTATAGCTTAAATGACTTTTTTAGGACAATTTTAGGTCGTTTCCCGGCATGACAAATCAAACGTGACCTGCACCAAATTTGAATGCTGTAAACAGCTGTCTTTTACACTATGTAAAGTAAAATGAAGTCTTGTATACAAGATGGTCGGCATCAGTACTGGTTTCATTCCAGAACATAACACGGCCACATGCTGAGAATGATAAGAGCGCAGCCTGCCAGGGGTAGCCGCCACGCGGCGGGCGTGTGATTGGTAGCAGCTAATCGTCTTCCACAGTTGCCTTGCCGACGATTAATCCGAGCGACAGATGAGCCCACGAACCCAAGCGGTCTCGGCAGTAGTGTTCTAGGCAAGCTGCCATCTGGCAGTCTCTACAGCCTTCTGGAAATAATTTTAGACTAATAAAAATGATAACTGTGCAGTCGCACACGTGGAAGGATAGGAGGATATGGCGACAACTGGAATGAGTCCATCAAACGCGCAAGGTCACGTTGCGGTGGGGAAATATGGGACATACCAGAAATGTTGGAAACTGTCACAGAGGATACAGAAGCTGTTTTCTGAGGTCATCCTATTATATACACCGAGTTGCAGTTGGAATAGTAAATATGCTCTAAGAAAAAAAAATTGCTCACAACGAAGGAATTAAGTGAGTGGGACTAGAATCGGAAAATGTGATGTAAATGTACAGAAAACAAATGATTACAATTTGAGAAAAAAATGATTATTTATTTAAGAAAAAAGACCGTCACTAATTGAGCATGTTTACAGCGCGTTGATCCACCTCTGGCCCTATTTTGACGATATAACTCGCCAAATGGACAGAATTTGGTATGATATACGTCAGGACGACATCGAACAATTCTATCAACTAATTCTAAGCGGAATAGCCAACAGGTTTTTGACTTGCTCAATTTGTGAAGCTCTTTCTCTTGAATAAATCATCCAATTGCCATTAAATTATAATCATTTGTTTTCCTGTACATGTACATCACGTCTGCTGATTTCCTGCCCGTTCGGATAAGTCCTCCACGGTAAGTCGCTTTTTTTGTATTTGAATGTATTTTGGAAGGTGATTGTAAGGGCTAATTCGAATAAATCTTTTACAACTTGTATGCATGTTTTATTGTTCACAAAGGAACAGCTAGTTATACAGATAAGTTTTCGTTTCCCGTGATTTACAGATTATCATTTTTGTTTCGAAGCTCA
Source organism: Schistocerca gregaria (assembly GCF_023897955.1). NCBI lineage: Eukaryota > Metazoa > Arthropoda > Insecta > Orthoptera > Acrididae > Schistocerca > Schistocerca gregaria. Next base: position 484,023,053 of record NC_064931.1, on the reverse strand, counting down.
AGATCTGATTGAGTTTACATAGTTGAATATTTCATGTATTACTGTGATTGTGATTTGTTGCCAATTTTACTGTATCATTTATGCACGCCGCATACATTTACAAATACAGAGTATGCGATGTGTTGTCTGTGTACAGGTTTTGTAATGGAACATTGCTGCTGCTCTGGAAAACGAGGTAGGTGATTTCCTGACCCCAGAGCACCAGAATTAAGAGCGTTTACTCGTGTTTTAACTACACTGAGTGAGACTAGCTGAAAGTGCAAATAAACAGAGTGTCGATGAAGTAGACGATCTTACTCAGTTGACAGAACGCACAGTGCTTAAACAAGCACACACAGAACTTCTTCTCGTATCCACATACAAGGATATGCCAGATATTACGCGTGCATGGCTCCTATTCTTACCATTTACAGCTTTTCAGTTAAGGTCGTACTCGCGTTAGCTACACGTCTGGTGTGTTGCATACCTATCGGGAGTTACCACACAACGATCGCTTTCTTTATGTAAGCGATCAGTATCTCACCAGATTCTCCTAAAAACAAGAAGCGGTAAACCGCCTAGAAACTGAGTGAGGATATATATGAAAGGCCGCATAACCTACGGAACATTTTTGTTCCACACAGTTATCCTTCTGTTTGTTGCTGAAACATAAACAGTATTTAAGGCAAATTTGAATTTTTCAATGTTTAATTCAGGTTTTATTCAAAAATTGTTGATAATTAACGTGATATAAAGCGATGTTGCAGTAAAAATAAAGAAACCAATTCAGATTCATCATATAACGCTAGAAAATGCCATTTCCTCAACATGAAGGTAAAATAAAAAAGCCTGCAAGACAAAAATATATCAAACATCGTTTCCATACTTGGTCGAGATTATATACAAGATGTTTCTATTATCGCTAAACAACTTTCGTAATTATCAATAATAACACGGAACTCTTGTCTTTGAGCATGATGAAGAAAGTTCTGAGAGTACAAAATAATAATAGAAACTGTATATATATTATCTTATTTTTGTGCACTTAGACTGAACTTGCATCAAAAGCAGTTGCATTGGTTACATAAAACCGCAGACGTTACGCGATCAACTAATTACTATTACTTATAAAATGCTGTGTATATTCTGTAAGGATATAATGTACACAGTGGACTAATACTAAGTGATGTGCGGTTCTAATTACATGCAAAAGAAACAACCAAACAAACAAAAAGACGAAGATAAATCGCCGGCTCCCAGTTTCTCTCTTGCACGTTTGTTTATGTTTCTTTCTCTGCCAGTGCTACCAATACTGCCGGTATTCTTGCCATTTACTACGTCATTTATGTAGTGTACCAAAACTATCGGATCGTAATTTTGGTTAAGAGCAACTCTACTGATGAAGCCATAGTCACTCGTGACTGTATCAATGACACTCGTAACTCACATCGGTGGTCTAACGAAAACTCACGTGATTTTGTGGAGAGACATTTTCAAACGTCCGGATATCGAATATTATTCCATAGAGGTAACATAGGGCTTTGGCCTCCTGATATTTAGCATGTTTTTGATGATGATTGAAAATGGATGCTATTTATTACTCTGTATGATTGTGATTATGTATGATGGTTATTTATAATCTTTTATAACCTAAACCGTCTGGTGAGTGGACACGGGTCTTTTATCTGAAGCGCGATGGTATTGTGTGAATAAGTTCGTGGGGCGAAGTGGACGCCTCCACATAGAGCGTTCCTGGCTTCCTTCTAAAGTAGATATAGGTAGATGATTTGCCTATGAGGTCCCTGATGTGTGTGTTTGGCGTGTATCTGACTGCGTCGGCTATGGTGTGGAGGATTTTGTTTGCAATGATTATAAGTTGCTCAGATAGGTGTCTGCCGCCATGGACGACACCTCTTATCCGCACAGGACGGTAGGAGGAATCACGCTCCTATAAATCCTTAGCTTAATCTCTAGTGATAGCGACGAACCCTTTAGGAGCGGGTACAGCTGATAGTTCATAGAGCAACCTCTACTTCTTACCCTAATGATTTTCTTTGCGAAAGTTAAGCGTCTATATAGCTGAAGGTCAAGATAGATCGCCGAATCATTCGATTCTATATCTCTGCCTGCCACAGAAATCTGACGGATTGGAGGGGTTATCTCCCTACTGACATTATTGCGACGCTTTTGTCAGGGCTTGCACCACTGGGAGAAAGCGTCTAGGTTTTCTTGCAGTTTTCGTACAATGAAGTTAAGGTTTCTACTGCTTCTATAGATCACCATGTCATCTGCGTATCAGGTAATTTCACCTCCTGCCAATTTAGGTATGTCGTTGGCGTAGTACGTGTGACGTACAGGGCCCCGAACCAAGCCCTGTGGGACCCCAGCCACAGCGTTCCTCATCGTGCTAACTTGCTTACTGCACCTGACAGTGTACTGCCCTCCTGCCAAGAACGAATCAGTAATGTAGATCACTTGCTCCGGAATGTGTAACTGGGATTGTTTGTAGATTAAACCATCACGTCGTACCTTATAGGACACACTCTCGATATCGAGACGTATGGCTCCACTGCTATGCTTCCTATCTCTAGGTAATGTAATGTGTGTGAAATCTTATGGGACTTAACTGCTAAGGTCATCAGTCCCTAAACCTACACACTACTTAACCTAAATTATCGTAAGGACAAACACACACACACACACACACCCATGCCCAAGGGAGGACTCGAACATCCGCTGGGACCAGCCGCACAGTGCATGACTGCAGCGCCTAAGACCGCTCGGCTAATCCAGGACGGCCCTATCTCTAGGCCTGCTTATGTGTTCCACCAGACCTAGGAATTGTTTGATGGTGCTGTGTTCTGGAAGGAGACGAAACTGCGAAAGGGCGATAATATTGTGAACCTTTACGGTACTGGATGAGATCTCTGTCCGTAAGACTCACCAGTACTTCCCCAAGAAAGCAAAGAAGTGAAATGAATCTGTACCTTTGTGGGAGGATAAAGTTCTTGTTGCATTTGTGTAAAGTTATGACCTGAGCAGTTTCCCAAGTGGTTGGGAAGTATCTTAGGGAGAGTCACTGATTGTAGACAGTGGTGGGTAGGGGACTGCTGAAGGAGGTATGTGATTTAGGTGGGGGACGCGGACCCTGTCGGACTGGGAGATTTGTTATTCCCTAACTGTCTGATGTAGGCACACACAACGCGATTAGAAATCGGCGTAAACTCTGTTTCTAGCCTAATATTTCTCAATTGAGCCACTCTTCCGACTATTTGTCACTCCTACCTTTCACTCTCGTCATCAGCGATTATGTGATTTCGGAATTGTGACTTCAGTGATGTCGCCAGTACTTCGATTTTCTCCTCGTCTTCATAGACAGATCCATGTTCCCCTCTGAGTGACCTGCCTGCCATGGAAGCTCCTTCTGCGCTTTCATGATGTTCCATATTTAGTTCATGTCTTGTTCCGCTTCTTTGAGTCTTCCTTCCCAACAGAGGCTTTTGTTCTCCTGTAATGTGTTTTTCACCCGTCCTTCCTGCCGCCTAAGCAGACAAGGATCGGAGAGACCGCGGTAGCGTTGAAACTTCTTCCACACGCGCTGCTTATTGACTACCAGGTCCCATATGTCATGGAGCAGGTCCCTAACACTGGATTCAGTGGTCAATCTGGTGCCTTTTTCTCGAGCACAGGTCTGGAGAATTTTTTGACAATAGTCAACTCCTGAATCCACCTCGCTTTCGTTTCACATTGGCGATATGTCCTCCAGGTTACGTACAACAAGGGTTTTATGTTACTCCCAGTTAGTAGAATATGTTATTTTGGCATCCTCCTATCTGCGTCTTCGACGCTGGCGCATTAAAGGACAGCTGGGCTGTGGTCGCAGTCCAGCTCATAATGAACTGTGTTCGTGGTTCTCCATGGCAGAACCCTTTGTCAGAACGATATCTAGGATATGGCCATAACTGGGCTTCGAAGGGGATATGGGGAGGCTCCTCAGGAACGATTACCCTCAGGGAGGGATTACCCCATATAAACCGCCTCACTCTCCTCCCACTGGCGTTTTTGGACTTGCAGCCCCAGTCACCATGTTTGTCGTTCAGGTCCCTGCTAGTATTACACACTCATGGTTTCCTGTCAAAATCTGAAGGCCCTGTGCACTTAGGACATTGTGTGGAGAGTTGTCTGCCGACATTATTTGTAGGCTGTTATTCCCTACTTTCAACTCTTCGCCAGAAGCCTCGATCGAGATCAAATTTGATATTTTGCTTGTCCGATGGCAAATCCTCCGTCTCACATGAACGGCAATCTCCACGCTTTGCTGGTGGCGGGCAGATCGGTCCATCTTGTGGAAAAAGTAGTTGCACACTTTTAATCGATCGGTCGACAATAGATGCGTCTCCGTAATGCAAGCTAGGACTGTAGCTGCACTGTGTTATCAGTAACACCGTTAGCATTCCAGTGTAATATTCGGACGATTCTCTAACTAAGGGCTATTATCAAAGAACGATATGACTGCTTCTTCTGTCCGCAGCTCGTGGTCGTGCGGTAGCGTTCTCGCTTCCCTCGCCAGGAAAAAACAACGTCTATGATTGATAATTGTATTTTAGCTCCAGGATGGTTAAATTGGAATAAAATTAAACATTTATATTTTTCAAAAAGTTTAGAACAACCAAAATATTAAGAATTTTAAAAAAAATTAAAAAAATTAAGATTACTATACAAATTGCTAGTTTTATTGAAAATAAATAAAAAATTATTCGATTAGAAAATGTAAAGAAAATACAGTTACTGTATTTGATGACTTCTAAAAAATGAAGATATTGTTAGAGATAATTTTACTAGCGGCAGACACAAAGGTATAGATTGTTTCTACCTAGTTGAAACGTATCCAAAAATACCAAAACATTTAGTTAGTGATAATTTAAATTTTTAAAGTGTGTTTAAATAAGATGATACAAATTTAAATCTTATTTACCATTAGTTTGATGGTGAAGATTTAACATTTGATAATTTTAAAGAAAAATGTAGCAAATGTTGGAATGATACATGTGGTTTTTCAACAACAGGTATGTCTATAAAATCACACATTTCTTAAAAACATAAGCATAAATGTAAATGTTAAACATAGATATAAAGATAAACATAAGTATAATTACATTAATATTAAACATAATTAGTGCCTTTTTTCCTGAATAAATGTTTGCAAATTATGATGAAAGAGTTGTTAAAAAAGCTAACTAAATTAGAAAGAAAACTGAAGAAGTAAAAGAAAAATTTAAGCTTTGTAAAAGCAACCAAGAACAGAATATGAGAAATATGAAAAGGAAGAACAACTTCATAGTGATGCTATTGAAAAAATAAAACAAGGTATTGAAGGTTTGGTTATAATGTTTTGGAAGCAATCAAAGAAAACAGAGAAATTGAAAAATAAATGATTCCATATCGTCATAATATAGAAGATTTTGGAGATTTATCACCAATTAAATTATTAACAGATTGCTCTGATGATATTGTTGGAAAATATAACTATACATTAAGTGGAACATAAATTAATGATATATTAAATAAATATGAACAAGAAAATAAAAAATAAATAAAAATGATAATAAAAAGAAAAAATGATAAAAAGGTAAAAAGATAAATGAAATTAAAATGTGAATGTTAGTGAAAGAATGTTAAAGTATATAAATGATAGTCAAGATAAAGTATTTCGTATAAAACCAGTTGGTAAGTTTAAATATCTTGGTACTTTACCTGAAGTTTTTAATAGTGATAATTTAAAAATCGGTAATAAAACCTTTAACTAAACAACAAATTAATATAGAAGATTTAAATAAAACGTTTGCTGGTGAGATTTATCAAATTATGCAAATACATAATCTAATTCATGAACATTATATTGTGATAATAATCCAAATAAAATTAGATCAAGCAGAGGTAATAAATATAATTACTTAATTACAGGAACAGTCGATATTTATTTTCCACGTTTAGAAAACACGCTGTATATTCTTCAGATAATAGTTCTCCAGAACCAAAAGGTAAAGGTTTAATTAAAAAATATACAGATAAATCAATTGAATATGTCTGGTTAAATGATGTTAGACAAATAATTGATAGATTAGCAGTAATTCATTGTGAAGAATTAGTTGGAAATAAGAATTATCATAATCAAAAAGTTAGTATTGCACAAATATTTACATATAAATATAGCGATTTTATAATTGACAATCTAAAAGGAATTCTACACTTAATTAGATTTTTAATAATTTTCCAAATACATTTAGGAAAATTAATAAATATAGAAAAGGATTAGTAAATACTGTAATTTATAGATTACCATTTGAAATGTATCTTCCAGGTTATAATTATTGTGGTCCAGGTACAAAATAAAAAGAGAAGTTAGCTAAAGGTGATAATGGTGTAAATCCATTAGATGAAGCTTGTAAAAAACATGGTATTTATATTGTGACAATAAGACACAGCTGATAAGGAAATTCAATTAGCTGCAAAAGAAAGAGTTTATGCTAATGATACTACATTTGGTGGAAAAGTATCAGCAACAACAATTAGAGGAAAAACATATGCAATAAGAAAATTATTTATGGGATCTAAAGATAATATTGAAGAGAATGGTTGTTTATTATTAAATTCTTTATAAATTTTAAATTATATCAGATCATTATTCATTTTTAAAATATTTAAATCATTATTCATATAATGAACTATATAACAAAATTTTTAATTATATCTACATAAAAACCTTTATAAAATCTTTATTAAATTTTAACTATATAAATGAATCACTTTACAATTAATTATACTGTGCTACCTAGTGGCAAAATAAAACCATAACCAATTATAATATACTTAAATAAGGAACAAATAAATGTTATTGCACGAGTTTTAACTGAACCACATAAACGTAAAAAAGATTTTGTATTCCTGTTCTTATGAAAATATTGAATATTTGTCTAAAAAGGAAGAAGGTAAAGGACTAACACAAAATGAAGGTGGATTTTTACCATTATTATTACCTGCATTACCTTATTTAGCAACAACTGGTTCTTAAGCTGGTGGTTCTGCAGCTACTGCAAATGCAGAATTAAAATAAGAATGATCATAAAGAATTGGAAGAACAATAAAGACATAGCTTAGAAATGGAAAAGAAAGCTCCTGGCTCTGGAATAAAGAAAACAATTTCAAAAATAATTAATGAATATCCTAATGTATTAATTAATTTTAATATAGAAAAATTAACTAAAAAATTGAAAATTAAAATTTTTGTGGTGTATACATGATTAATGAATTGCTAATAAACCACTTAAAATTCAATATGGTATAGTTAATTTAGAGACATCTGATAATCCTGGTACTCAATGGATTTTCTACTATAAGAATAATGAGCGACAGTTAAAGAAGTCTTCTTACTGCATCCACAAAAAAGTTCTTTTTGAATCATTTGGTAGTAATATATCAAAACAATTAGTTAACTATTTAAGAAAAAGGGAAATATACTGCAATACACAAAAAGTACACAAATTTTTAATGAAGTAATATGTGGTCTTTATGTTTATTATTTTTTTAAATGGCTGTGTGAGATTTAAAATTTTAATGATTTATTAGATTTAATAAATAGACATTTTTAATACCTGTATTTAAACAAAATCAACAAGTGCTTAACACATTTACATTCAATTTAGAAAAAATTGAAAATATTAATAAAAAACTTCAATTGTCAGTACATCCAAAGATAACTAATGCAATTAAACAATTTCAAAAAGAATTTCATGCTACTTTTAAAATAACTAAAGGTCATATTGGTTTTAAAAATGGAAGACTTGCTAATGTAAATGATCCAATTGATGCAAAGGATTCCTTTACTAAACAACAGTTACAAGAGGAATATGTTACGAAAACTGAATACAGAAGCATTCTCAAACAATTTAATAACTATGTTAATAAAGTACTTATAACAAGTTTCTTTTAGATTTAAAGCAAAGAAATGGTATTATGGATGGTATTATACAACATTAAAATAAAGAAATAAACAGAAAATAGTCTTCTTAATGCATTAGTTAAAATTTATTCTGTAGAAAGATACATTAAATCGTTAGAATCACAAATTAATAAAAGCTTAGGTAAGAAATTTGAAGACGACCTAGAAAAAATTGAAATCATTAGATTAATTTTAACTTTATTTAAAAAATTAATTTATATACATTTTATATATGTTGTTGTTGTTGTTGTCTTCAGTCCTGAAACTGGTTTGATGCAGCTCTCCATGCTACTCTATCCTGTGCAAGCTGCTTCATCTCCCAGTACCTACTGCAACCTACATCCTTCTGAATCTGCTTAGTGTACTCATCTCTCGGTCTCCCTCTACGATTTTTACCCTCCACGCTGCCCTCCAATGCTAAATTTGTGATCCCTTGATGCCTCAAAACATGTCCTAGCAACCGATCCCTTCTTCTAGTCAAATTGTGCCACAAACTTCTCTTCTCCCCAATCCTATTCAATACCTCCTCATTAGTTACGTGATCTATCCACCTTATCCTCAGTATTCTTCTGTAGCACCACATTTCGAAAGCTTCTATTCTCTTCTTGTCCAAACTAGTTATCGTCCATGTTTCACTTCCATATTTTTATATATATAAATGGAAAATCATAATTCATATGACTATCACATTTATTGTTTGAAACATAAAAAATTTACAAACACACAGAATCCACATGGACTAAAAACTGCAAATGGAAGACAAAATATTGAAGATCGTCATACAATTAGTAAATTGAAAAAAGTAAATGTGTTAAAATTGTTTTGCAAATGGTGAAGTTTTAAATAATAACAGTAATAATAATAATAATAATAATAATAATAATAATAATAATAATAATAATAATAATCGTGAAAATATAATAAATGAAATACAGAGACGAATTAGAAAGAATTCTAAAGGAAGAAATATTTTCCTTTGATGTAGATGATTAATGGCAAGCTGATCTAGTTGAAATGGATTCTGGTAATTAAAATAAAGAAAGGTTATAAAATCTTTTAACAACAATTGATGTTTCTTCAAACAAGCATTTGCTGTTCCTACTAAAGATAAACAACTAAAAATATAGTTAAGCTTTTCAAAATGTTTTTATAGTTAGAAAGCCAAATAAGTTACAAACAGATAGTGGTAAGTTATTTTATACCAAAGAATTTAAAGAAATAATGAAGAAATATAACATTAATCATTTTCAAGGTTTTCAGAATTAAAAGCTTCTATTGCTGAACGATTTAACAGAATATTTAAGGAAAAAATGTGAATGAAATTGGATTTACAACTAAACTATAGATCGGTACATTTAGCTAAAGATCTAATATATGAATACAATAACACAAAACATTCTACAATAAAAAGAAACCAATACATGTCAATGAAAAAATTTAAAACAAGTAACATTATATATAAAAAAGAACCTAAATTTAATAAAGGTGATAAAGTTAGAATTAGGGAACTTACAGGTCTTTTTGAAAAAGGATATACAACTAATAGGCCAACAGAAATATTTGAAACTGAAATGATATTTATTCTAATCCAATTACATTTAAATTAAAAGATATAAAAGGAAATTTTTATGAACAAGAACTTCAGAAAAGAAAATATCCAGATGTATACTGACTTGAAAAAATTTTAAAAAAGAGAGATAAAAAGTTCATGTTAAATTGTTAGGTTTTGATAATTCACATAACAGTTGGATAGATAAAATAAAATAATTTTATAGTAGTTCAGTTTGATGAAGCATTTTATATCATTAATCAGTTGTTTTCCTGTATAGTTTTATAGCGTTGTTTATGTAAATTTTTTCGTTGTGTTCTAACGATATAATAATTGTTTTTACATTCATCATCAAATAATCTTAAAAGAAAATTTGTTGGTATTAAACTGTCATCAATTGTTTTATTATTTTCTTAATAATTTTTACCTACTATTTCTGAAGCAATGTTAACTTTTTCTATCAAATTTTTAATTTGACCATCTTTTAATTGAATTAGCCCTGTGTTTAATACATCTAATGTTGTAGTTGTTGTATCCAACTATCTTCATGTTTTATTCGAGATGGTGCAGGCTCTGGCAGTTGCCCCTGAACGTAAATAAATGTAAAATATTGCACATACATAGGAAAAGAAATCCAGTACTGTACAGCTACACTATTGATGACAAACAGCTGGAGACAGCGTCTGCCGTATAATATGTAAGCGTAACTATCCAGAGCGACCTTAAGTGGAATGACAATATAAAACAGACAGTGAGAAAAGCAGACGCCAGGCTCAGGTTCATCGGAAAAATCTTAAGGAAATGTAACTCATCGACGAGAAAAAGTGTCTTATAAGGAGCTTGTCCGCCCGATTCTTAAGTATTGTTCATCCATCTGGGCTCCCAATCAGATAGGACAGATAAAGGAGATAGAGAAGATCCAACGAATAGCGGCGCGTTTCGTCACGAGATCGTTTAGCTATCAAGAAAGCGTTACGGAGATGCTAAACAAACTCCCCTGGCAGACGTCACAAGAGAGGCGTTATGCATCACGGAGAGATTTACTATTGACATTTCGGGATAGCACTTTTCATTACGAGTCGGACAACATACTTCTTCCCCCCACATACATCTCGCGTACTGACCATGAGGAGAAAATTCAAGAAATTAGAGCCAGTACAGAGGCTTACCAACAATCATTCTCACCACGCACTATTCGCGAGTAGAACAAGGTTGGAGGGATCAGATTGTTTTACCGAAAGTATCCTCCGCCACACACCTTTAGGTGGCTTGCGGAGTATGATGTAAATGTATATGTACTACGGTTCAGCGTCAGACAACACGCTCCAAAGACTCGACACTATGCAGTGAAAAGCTGTATGTACAGTTACTGGGGCACTCACACCAAACTCAGCCAACACATTACTGGTTGAAGCGAATGGACCACCATTAAAGTTGCAACGAATATCCCTGTTCGAGAACTCCTCCTACTGCTCTGTTTCGATGAATATGGGCCAGTTGAAAAAAATCCGTGAATTAGCATCCTACTGTACGTGCGAAGATAATAAGCAACTTCAACCCGCCGCGGTTGAATATATGGAGATTCAGACATTAAGTGGCAAGTTGTGGCGAAGTCCTCTTATAATAGATTACAACAGGCAACACAAAACGTCGACTCTGCAGACTGACGCCAAGACCAGTTTAACGGCTCAGAACTGGAACCAATATAACGCAACGGCAATGGAATTCCTATCTCAGTATCACGAATCGCGAGTTGTGTATTCAGATGGGTCCAAGTGTAGTGACGGCGCTGCTAGTGCGTATTATGTACCGCGAAGCAAAAGACAAGGCCTGGATTCACACTCCACTATTATAACAGCTAAGCTGATTGCCATTTTCGAAGGCCTGATATTCGCACAAACGACCACAACAGTCACTATAGTCATAATCTCTGATGCTATTTCCGCTCTCCAGATGATTTTAAATCATCATAATATTGGCACCAAACCTATAGTTACAACAGTTATCGACGTTGTGTTTCGGGTGCAGAGGAACTACCGTAACATCGCCATGGTTCGGATGAGAGACCACCCTGGGATATATGGAAATGGACAAGCGGATGTCCTAACAAAGAAAGTATCTCTACATGGAACTATTAAATGCGATAAAAACTCTCTCTCCCAAATATGATACCCATGCTTAGAAAACTGTTGTCATCAGACTGGCATGAGGAATGATTAAGGACATCTAAAATCAATGGCCGAACGGTTCTAGGCACTACAGTCTGGAGCTGCGCGACCGCTACGGTCGCAGGTTCGAATCCTGCCTCGGGCATGGATGTGTGTGATGTCCTTCGGTTAGTTAGGTTTAAGTAGTTCTAAGTTCTAGGGGACTGATGACCTCAGAAGTTAAGTCCCATAGTGCTCAGAGCCATTTGAACCAACCATCTAAAATCAAAAGCAGTCACTACTCACTAGTTCATCCCACGATTCCACGAGTACCATGGTATAATAAGATACAAACATCTAGAAGCTTCACGACAGTTATAGAACGGCTGAAATTTAGTCACTGGAAGTTAGAAAAGCACCTCTATCGGCTCAACATAAGCGTCACCTTTCTATGTGCTTGCAAAGAGGAAGAAGATCCCAACCATACATTCCTACAACGTCCTAGGAACACGTATCATATAAGCGTACTTGGTGATCAATTCTCAGACAGCCTCTAAACCTTGATCCAACGATACACCAACGTATAAAATACTGCACAAGTTCGTCAACCATGCCAGCATCCAGACGTAGCTCTCTGTGCTGCTAATCCAATGCTCTTGGTAGTTAGAATGCCTGACGAAGACCCAGCAGGATATGGAATGTTCAGCCTATAAATGTTTGTCTCTATGTTCCTCTGATATGTATCTGTCTGAATTCTGCTGTAACTATACATAAGGCTGTAACACACAAATCTGGTTCTTGTGTACTGTTCTCACGTTCTGTCTAGGTGTTACAGGCCTGCACAAATATTCACTGCTCTTTCCCCCCTTTTGAAACAATTATTACAGAGCAAACAAAGTAACACTTTATTTTTAACTTAAATACATGTCGTTGTTATGGATAGAACTGGGAATATCTTAAATGTGTACCATAGGTGATTAATCATTTCTTATTTTTTTAACTGTAGGATTTTTATAGCATACTACACCTGTGTCTCATGTGTTACATTTTCGTCTTGTTTACTCGTCTCAGCATAGTGTGGATATGGAACTTGATTTATGTCGGAATCTGTCCATTGTTAAACATTTGTACGACTTACACTAATGCATACTCTGAATTCTCAAAGCAAAGTGTAGTATAACATCCCCAGTGTTGCGATGGCTGTATGGCCACGTTCCGATATCCAATAGATTTAAAAAATGTGTAGGGTTTTTCAAGCCTGGTGTTCGTTGCGCTGCACGGATACCCACGTTTGTCGAGATTTAGGACTGTCTCTGATGTGGATAACTGCCGTGTGAAGGTGAGAACCAAACGTTAAACAGTGTACCATGGTGACACCACAAAAAGCCAGACTACAAGCATGGCTTTGTGGAATTCAACGAGGAAATCTTTTCTCTTGTAGTACTCATCAGAGTGCATACGACTTGGGTAGGACATCACCATCACTACAGACAACAGTTACAACAGACAGAGCGAAGTTAGAGTCGCTGAGAGAGATGAGGAGGACAGCTCTGATGATGAAAGGCTTATCATACTGTAGGCGAAAGCGAGGAGGATACAGAAAATACAGAAAGTGTATAGGAAGTAGTCGTCAATGTGCCGATCTCTAACTCGTCTTCTACTCTGTAAAGCGAAGAAGAGGAAGGCTAAAGGCGTATGCAGGTAGTCGATAGGAAAAAGAAGGAGCGAGTACTGCCGGTCATAGTCTGCTTGACCCATGGAAGTCCATTTTTAAAACCAATATGACCTTTAGTTATTTTAAAAGTAGCATGAAATTCTTTTTGAAATTGTTTAATTGCATTAGTTATCTTTGGATGTACTGACAATTGAAGTTTTTTATTAATATTTTCAATTTTTTCTAAATTGAATGTAAATGTGTTAAGCACTTGTTGATTTTGTTTAAATACAGGTATTAAAAATGTCTGTTTATTAAATCTAATATATCATTAAAATTTTAAATCTCACACAGCCGTTTAAAAAATAATAAACATAAAGACCACATATTACTTCATTAAAAATTTGTGTACTTTTTGTGTATTGCAGTATATTTCCCTTTTTCTTAAATAGTTAACTAATTGTTTTGATATATTACTACCAAATGATTCAAAAAGAACTTTTTTGTGGATGCAGTAAGAAGACTTCTTTAACTGTCGCTCATTATTCTTATAGTAAAAAATCCATTGAGTACCAGGATTATCAGATGTCTCTAAATTAACTATACCATATTGAATTTTAAGTGGTTTATTAGCAATTCATTAATCATGTATACACCACAAAAATTTTAATTTTCAATTTTTTAGTTAATTTTTCTATATTAAAATTAATTAATACATTAGGATATTCATTAATTATTTTTGAAATTGTTTTCTTTATTCCAGAGCCAGGAGCTTTCTTTTCCATTTCTAAGCTATGTCTTTATTGTTCTTCCAATTCTTTATGATCATTCTTATTTTAATTCTGCATTTGCAGTAGCTGCAGAACCACCAGCTTAAGAACCAGTTGTTGCTAAATAAGGTAATGCAGGTAATAATAATGGTAAAAATCCACCTTCATTTTGTGTTAGTCCTTTACCTTCTTCCTTTTTAGACAAATATTCAATATTTTCATAAGAACAGGAATACAAAATCTTTTTACGTTTATGTGGTTCAGTTAAAACTCGTGCAATAACATTTATTTGTTCCTTATTTAAGTATATTATAATTGGTTATGGTTTTATTTTGCCACTAGGTAGCACAGTATAATTAATTGTAAAGTGATTCATTTATATAGTTAAAATTTAATAAAGATTTTATAAAGGTTTTTATGTAGATATAATTAAAAATTTTGTTATATAGTTCATTATATGAATAATGATTTAAATATTTTAAAAATGAATAATGATCTGATATAATTTAAAATTTATAAAGAATTTAATAATAAACAACCATTCTCTTCAATATTATCTTTAGATCCCATAAATAATTTTCTTATTGCATATGTTTTTCCTCTAATTGTTGTTGCTGATACTTTTCCACCAAATGTAGTATCATTAGCATAAACTCTTTCTTTTGCAGCTAATTGAATTTCCTTATCAGCTGTGTCTTATTGTCACAATATAAATACCATGTTTTTTACAAGCTTCATCTAATGGATTTACACCATTATCACCTTTAGCTAACTTCTCTTTTTATTTTGTACCTGGACCACAATAATTATAACCTGGAAGATACATTTCAAATGGTTATCTATAAATTACAGTATTTACTAATCCTTTTCTATATTTATTAATTTTCCTAAATGTATTTGGAAAATTATTAAAAATCTAATTAAGTGTAGAATTCCTTTTAGATTGTCAATTATAAAATCGCTATATTTATATGTAAATATTTGTGCAATACTAACTTTTTGATTATGATAATTCTTATTTCCAACTAATTCTTCACAATGAATTACTGCTAATCTAACAATTAATTGTCTAACATCATTTAACCAGACATATTCAATTGATTTATCTGTATATTTTTTAATTAAACCTTTACCTTTTGGTTCTGGAGAACTATTATCTGAAGAATATACAGCGTGTTTTCTAAACGTGGAAAATAAATATCGACTGTTCCTGTAATTAAGTAATTATATTTATTACCTCTGCTTGATCTAATTTTATTTGGATCATTATCACAATATAATGTTCATGAATTAGATTATGTATTTGCATAATTTGATAAATCTCACCATCAAACGTTTTATTTAAATCTTCTATATTAATTTGTTGTTTAGTTAAAGGTTTTATTACCGATTTTTAAATTATCACTATTAAAAACTTCAGGTAAAGTACCAAGATATTTAAACATACCAACTGGTTTTATACCAAATACTTTATCTTGACTATCATTTATATACTTTAACATTCTTTCACTAACATTCACATTTTAATTTCATTTATCTTTTTACCTTTTTATCATTTTTTCTTTTTATTATCATTTTTATTTATTTTTTATTTTCTTGTTCATATTTATTTAATATATCATTAATTTATGTTCCACTTAATGTATAGTTATATTTTCCAGCAATATCATCAGAGCAATCTGTTAATAATTTAATTGGTGATAAATCTCCAAAATCTTCTATATTATGACGATATGGAATCATTTATTTTTCAATTTCTCTGTTTTCTTTGATTGCTTTCAAAACATTATAACCAAACCTTCAATACCTTGTTTTATTTTTTCAATAGCATCACTATGAAGTTGTTCTTCCTTTTCATATTTCTCATATTCTGTTCTTGGTTGCTTTTACAAAGCTTAAATTTTTCTTTTACTTCTTCAGTTTTCTTTCTAATTTAGTTAGCTTTTTTAACAACTCTTTCATCATAATTTGCAAACATTTATTCAGGAAAAAAGGCACTAATTATGTTTAATATTAATGTAATTATATTTATGTTTATCTTTATATCTATGTTTAACATTTACATTTATGCTTATGTTTTTAAGAAATGTGTGATTTTATAGACATACCTGTTGTTGAAAAACCACATGTATCATTCCAACATTTGCTACATTTTTCTTTAAAATTATCAAATGTTAAATCATCACCATCAAACTAATGGTAAATATGATTTAAATTTGTATCATCTTATTTAAACACACTTTAAAAATTTAAATTATCTCTAACTAAATGTTTTGGTATTTTTGGATACGTTTGAGCTAGGTAGAAACAATCTATACCTTTGTGTCTGCCGCTAGTAAAATTATCTCTAACAATATCTTCATTTTTTAGAAGTCATCAAATGCAGTAACTGTATTTTCTTTACATTTTCTAATCGAATAATTTTTTATTTATTTTCAATAAAACTAGCAATTTGTATAGTAATCTTAATTTTTTAATTTTTTTTTAAATTCTTAATATTTTGGTTGTTCTAAACTTTTTGAAAAATATAAATGTTTAATTTTATTCCAATTTAACCATCCTGGAGCTAAAATACAATTATCAATCATAGACGTTGTTTTTTCACAACCACTTGGTCCAATTATTGCACATGTAATAGAATTTCGTAAAAGTTATCCTTTTGGTTTTTTTACTTATTTTCTTCAATTCTTACTTTTGCTTCCCAATCATTTTTATTCATTTATTAATAATTTTTGTCAGTAGTAAATGAGTAGATTGACACAGTCTAAAGACAGCTTTGGCTGACATCTATTTTAACGTAGTGATAAACCATCTGTACTGAGAAAACGATTTACTTTTGTAATACATGATAATTATACTAATACTTCATTAGTTGGTTTTTATTCAATTTTTTTAACATTAAACATTACAAAAAAATAATAAACTTTATTGTGATGGAGAAACAACAGAAGTTTCTACAGGTCTATATAGTTTTAAAAATTAAAAAAAAATTATGTGTTGAGAAAACCTAATATACATATTAAAGCAGATGAAATTTCAATTAGAATTATTACTGAAAGTGCTGTAAAATTATATATAGATATACAATATAGTACTGGAAACTTTCTTGGTTTTAATAATCAAGTTGTTTCACCTAATGAAAAATCTGATACAATTCAAGATTTAACAGTTACTATAACTGATGAAAATTATAAATTAATTGACGTTAATGGTGCAACTGTAACAGTTATTTTAAAAATATGTTAATAAAGTTTTTCCTTAATAAATCGATGACTGATGACCTCAGATGTTAAGTCTCATAGCGCTCAGAGCCTTAATTAATCAGCGACAGTTAAAGGAATCTTTGACTGCCTCATGAATAGAATTGAAAGTTATTAGTTTTGTTCATTTGCTGTTAATGAAAAACTAAAAATAATTAAAATGTTCCTAAGAAAGATCCAGAAATTTAAATAAATATTGGTGATGGTTGGCTACATCCAAATCATGCACAGATATACATGAATTTTAGTATTATGGGCTATGATGGTTCAGATTATACAACTTATGATGGAACATCAAATAAAAATTAATTGATAATTATGTAACTAAATTGTTTGACTAAATAACAATAAGAAAAGAAAATAATATTTTAGCTAGAATTGAACATCCTTTTCTTTCTTCATCTGTTTTACTACAGCTAACTTCATATTCTTAACACAGGAAAAATTAATAGTAAAAGAAATGAAGTACTTTATCCATTATTATTACATGGTGGATTTTTTAAAGATTATGCAGAAATTATGTTTGAAGGAGAACTAACTGTAGTTTTTACATGTACTTTATCTTTTGAAGATGTAATTCTAAGTTGGTTTGCCATATATGATGCTGGTGTTGAAATAAAAGATACATTACCTAAAGAAGGTAAAATTGTTATAGAATCTATGGAAATTCTACAGAATTTGATATGCCATATTTTATATTTGTTGTATCTCAGACAAATCGTAAAAATAATCAATTAGAGGATTCATCATTATTTGATCATGTTAAACTACAGAATATTTATTTAAAAATGGTAGAAATGGAGTTTTCCTGCAAGAATGTGGAATATTAATCCACCAAATAATTTTCTGAAAGCATATGATGCATTTTTAGATTTTAAAAGAATTACTTTACTAAAATCAGATACTGATATTAGTCCATTTGGTTTTATAAATAATCATCCAATTTATGTAATTAATATGACACACAGAAAGAATTTTGTAACTACACTGAAAACAACTATGAAACTTTGTGCAGCTTTTAGTTATAAAATTCCAAATAATACACTTGCTTATGTAATTATGTATGGTAAAAAGAATATTACATATGATGCACAACAAAGATTACTTACTGAAAATTTTTAATTATTAACATTTGCTGCTATATAAATGAATAACTCACAAAATTTATAAAAATGTTAACTTCATGTTTATTTACATTTCTAAAACATTTTAAGAAACATAGAAAAATAAAAACTGATAATTGAAATGTCATTTACTTTTGTTAACTAATACATTTTAATCAATTCATTATGTGAAAATTTTTAAAAATAACTTGCTTTTGAAAACAAATACATTTTATTTATTTATTTTCTTAACATTGTCCATTTCTGTTGTCCGTTTTATTTTAAAATAATTTTCCTTTGTTAACTAATATATTTTAATTAATTTGATAACATTCACAATATAAAATTCTTAATATAATTAACCTTTGTTAACTAATTCATTTTGTTCATTTTATTATGTTCACCTATGGGAAATGTATGTAAAATAAATGATTTTGTAATATAGTTATTTTTATATATTATATTATATTATTAGAGTATATTATAATTATTGATTATTAGGTAAAGGGATAGTAGGATGGTTTTGTAGGTTCTGGATAAATAGACCAATTTTGTGAAAAATAACAAAAGTGTGAGTGTTAACAAGCAATATTTACTTTATATAAAATTAAGGTAGTGACCCAGAACCTACAAAATCATCCTACTTGTTATTATTATTATTATTATTATTATTATTATTATTATTATTATTATTATTATTATTATTATATCGATGGGAACGAGCGAGGTGGTACAGTGGTTAGCACACTGGACTCGTATTCGGGAGGATGATGGTCCAATCCTGCATGAAGCCATCCAGATTTAGGTTTCCCTAAATCGATCCA
The DNA here is from genome assembly GCF_023897955.1 of Schistocerca gregaria. Classification (NCBI taxonomy): domain Eukaryota; kingdom Metazoa; phylum Arthropoda; class Insecta; order Orthoptera; family Acrididae; genus Schistocerca; species Schistocerca gregaria. The sequence continues at coordinate 484,003,768 of NC_064931.1, read as the reverse complement.
AGCAAATGCCGGGATAGTGCCTTTGACAGGGCATGGCAGACTTCCTTCCCTGTCGTACCCTAATCCAATGGGGAATATGACCTCGCTGTCTGATCTTCTCCTCCAAATATAACCCAACAATAACTCTGTCGATGGTATTGTGGAAACATCACATCTGTTACAATTTGGGAAACAGTATAATTCTAAACCAAACACTTCACAATTAGTGGTGTTGGGATGAATCATGCAGAACAGTATCTGTCGAAGGGGTAAAGCATGTATGCGCTGCCCACCAGGCAGGGAATAGTTGTGAGAAGACTAATATGCCCGTGACAGACTTTAATGTAGATGCATACATGAATCGAATTTTCTCACTGTAAACCCCTAAACCAGGGTGGCAGACATATGGCATACACAAATGATGAATATGTGGATATGCTTTGGTCCTTGGAGCACCTGATAACCGGGCTGGTGTTATTGCTCTTGAATGTGCTGCTAGATATACTCGTCAACTCCATCCAGATACAAATGTGTTTTGTCATCTGGAGTTGCGCCATCAGGAGTCAGGTTCTCTCCTTCCACCATTACGTGACAGAGGTCGTCCATGGACTTGGCATAGTCCAGCTACTGAGGAAGCTATTCTGGAGGACATACACGAAGTACACACAATGTAGCAAGGCAGCTGCATGTCTCGCAATGCATGGTCGTTAACATGCTGCATGAGCAACGGCTGCACCCCTATCATTATTGCTTTCACGCAATGTTGCCTTACCGGTTGACTGAACGAAGGTATCATGCATTCCTCTCAAACTGTCAGCCTGATGTGCTGGAAGATGTTCCACTACATGTTCGGCAAAGGATATGCTTCCAACATGATGGTGCACCTCCACACTCGGGAATTAATGTGTGACAATATTTGGATGGAACACCTCCAGGGAAATGGCTCGGATGTGGAAGTCCAGTTGTATGGCCACCACATTCACCTGATCTATATGCCCTGAAATTCTTCCTGTGGGTACACCTGAAGGAGCATGTATATCTTACTCCACTTACGAATGTGCAAGAATTGGTAGCACATGTTCATTTTGCTCTTGTTGCTGTGGATCCAGCTTTGCTGCAAAGGGTCCACAGCTGTATGATCCAGCGGGTTGTACAATGTTTGGATGTGCAGGGATGTTGCTTTGAGCATCTGTTGTTCTGAGGGCAACGTATTCTGTTGTGAACGTCATGCGGTCATTAATATGGGCATTATTATTGTCACTGGTTACTAATGTGCGACATTGGACTTCTCATATTACATGTAGCATAAATGGCAAGTTGTTGACATGTTATTATACTGTGCTATCATCTACAGCATCTTGAATTTGATATTGTTTTTGTAGTTATTCTTTTCTGTGACAGGTCATTTGTTTCAACTGTCTATTTCTTATTTGTCTAACCATGTATTTGTTATGTTCAGCATTACAATATGTTGTAAATTTAGGCTACATGTGACCTAAGAAATGGTGTATATTACAGTATGAAATGTCAGAATGAAATTAGCAAATAAAAAAATGTGTCCCATTTTAGGATAGAACACTCGACCTCCAGCATGCTAACCCAAAACTATACCCACTGCACAAACTATACAACAACTCTAATATTTGCTGACGGAAGTAGTTACAATACATGTGGTTACAGTGTTGCCAGATTGCCACTCTTTAACGTCCATTTTCTGCTGGATGTACTAGCTGGGAGAAATTTTGTGAGAGACATTTTTTTTCTCACATGTGAGGAGCCCGAGAGCACGAGTTTTGCTTCATACTATCTGTGAAGACTGGTATCATGCCGATTGTGCAAGTGCATACAGTCAACAATTTGTGTGTCATTTCTGTTAGAAACTGATGGAAACTTTAAGTGGCTGCATTTCCATAATATATGATACGCAGAACCTTCAAAGACTATCTTAACAAAAGTAATACCAGGTATAACTTCTTAATTACTTTAAACTTCAAACAGCAATATGGTATGCGAGAGCTCCCACCCTTACTCTATAAATCCATGTGAGGTACTGAAACTGAAAACTTAAATTCATTAAGAGAACTATAGGAAAACGAAATGGATATTTTAGGGAAATAGTATATAACAAACCAGTGCAACCTATTCTACAGTGGGCCTACTATTGCAACGTCTGGGTCCCGTAGAGTAACACATTGTCGAAAGTCGTTGGAGGAAATCAGGAGCTTCAAAATTGCCTGGATCCTAACCGATCGATTTGTACCATATGAAACTGAAACTGATGTAGAGAATTTAAATGGAAAAAAATGGAAATCGTTGGAAGAAAGGAAATTTGCGCTCACGAAACCCTGTTTAATAAATTTAGAGAACCGATAATCTTGATAATCTCTACAACAATTCTGTTGAATTCGTCATGTGTTTCGCGTAGAACCATTAGATAACAGAGATTAGGACACTTTTAGGAGCATTATCGACAGTTACCTTTCCTACGATCGACACGTGAATTTAGTAGCGCAGGGTGCAGGGTGTGCCGATGTTGGTACGCAGTTACATCTGCCAGGCCGTGTACAATGCCTTGTGTATTTGTATGCCATTGACTCAAAAAGCAAGAAAACAAGTGCTCTGCGAGAGAGGGTTCTTACTGTGGCACTGGTGCAAATTACTTTCCCACGTAGTCACCATGGTTCTCTAGGCATTTGTTCATATCGGTAAACCAATCTGCATAAATCGATATAAAAACAATCAGGGTCCAAGACTAGGAGTAACATAACAGCAGTCTCTTGAAAGTTAGTATCGTTTCTGAAGTGACGACCATCCAGATGGTTGTTTAACTGTCCGAAGAGATGAAAATCACTTGGTGCGAGGTCTGTGTGATGGAGGGTCTTGCAGTATGGTTTATCAGAAACGTCGGACCAAATCACGAACAAGCGAGACCGTTTGCGGTAGAGCTTTGTTGCACGACAAGACGATACCTTTCCAAAACGGTTCGAATCGCCTTCTGCAACCGTTTCAGCTTGACACAATAACAAGCAACATTCACGGTCTCTCCATGCATGAGAAAATCAACTAGCAGCATACCCTGCGTAGCCACAACTTTAGTCACAGATACTGTTCTTCTTAAGGTCTTATGGCGTGGGCGAAGCGGAGGAGAGGGGGGGCGACAGTTATCTCGATGACATTTTGATGCTTTCTTCGTCTCAGGTGATGTACGTAAGTTTCGTCCCCTCTCGATACAGAACTGAAGTCGAACACTCTTCGACGGAGACCGAATTCAATGCTAGAGAGTAACGCTATTACTTTCGCCTTATTCTCATCTGAGACTTGCTACGGCATCCAGCGAGATGTCATCTTCCGGAAGTTGATTGTGCTGTACACGACATCCACTATATGGCCCACGGAGAGGCTTATTTCGTCTGCCATTGGACTCATATGAATGCGGTGATCGGCTTAGACCCTTAGACACGGCACGCTTTGCCATCTGAAGTGGGCGTGCTTGGCCACCCTGACCTGTACTAGTCTCGCACATCTTTTCCGCCTTTATCAGATTACGTACACGAAAATTATACTTGTTTTTGCGACATTACAGCCAGTCCGTAAAATTCCAGTAGTTGGTGATGAGGTGCAGCTTTTCTTCAAACGCAAAATCTTACTAAACTTTTCACTTTAATGGACGACCCTGTATCCATCAACACCTCCACCTTGAAACTGTATTTCTAAGCACAGCGACAAAGCTGTCTCCCTCTACCGACGGCATTTGAAAGCTTTGATCCTCTTTTCTATCTAGACTTGGAATTTAATTCGCACCAAGAATTTATGTACACGTGAGAGCTCTCATTATCTTGCTTATTGAACTACCCTCCCATGTGGATGTAGCTGTAGATGTAATCATGACCTTAAACCCTGCCATCTCTTCCTTGCAGGCCGGACGTCACTACACTAGCGTGAATTGACGACCTCGACGACGCCATATCTATACAGGCCGTGAACGATAACTACTTACGACGTACCACAATGACACAGGAGAAATCGTGAAAAACAATTTGATGTAAGACACTTGTGGTCTGTCAAGCCGGGAACAAAATCAAATTGGCTTACAAAACCCGCCTTACGATTCACTGAACGCACGCTGCGCGAGATGTTGCATAACCTCTCGCCCTCCTATGTCACTGTTTGTCGTTAATATTAGTAAGCTCACTTTTCCCATGAGGCTAATGAAAAGAAAAGACTTTTAAAGTATATATGCAAAAACTAATAAGATTCCCAATTTGGTCTAAACTTAAACCTTACATGCCGAGTAGTACTGTAGTAAGAAGGACAGAGAAACAAAAGGATTTAACTGTTAACTTTGCGCTGTTGACATTCACAAAATTATAAAATATAAATTTCCGCAAATCTCAATTTTGTTGCATATAAATGTGTGGCTAAGCCAGTGACGTAAAGGGTGAGACGATATTCCAAAATCTCGCACAGAGCGCAGGCACTATAGCTTAAATGACTTTTTTAGGACAATTTTAGGTCGTTTCCCGGCATGACAAATCAAACGTGACCTGCACCAAATTTGAATGCTGTAAACAGCTGTCTTTTACACTATGTAAAGTAAAATGAAGTCTTGTATACAAGATGGTCGGCATCAGTACTGGTTTCATTCCAGAACATAACACGGCCACATGCTGAGAATGATAAGAGCGCAGCCTGCCAGGGGTAGCCGCCACGCGGCGGGCGTGTGATTGGTAGCAGCTAATCGTCTTCCACAGTTGCCTTGCCGACGATTAATCCGAGCGACAGATGAGCCCACGAACCCAAGCGGTCTCGGCAGTAGTGTTCTAGGCAAGCTGCCATCTGGCAGTCTCTACAGCCTTCTGGAAATAATTTTAGACTAATAAAAATGATAACTGTGCAGTCGCACACGTGGAAGGATAGGAGGATATGGCGACAACTGGAATGAGTCCATCAAACGCGCAAGGTCACGTTGCGGTGGGGAAATATGGGACATACCAGAAATGTTGGAAACTGTCACAGAGGATACAGAAGCTGTTTTCTGAGGTCATCCTATTATATACACCGAGTTGCAGTTGGAATAGTAAATATGCTCTAAGAAAAAAAAATTGCTCACAACGAAGGAATTAAGTGAGTGGGACTAGAATCGGAAAATGTGATGTAAATGTACAGAAAACAAATGATTACAATTTGAGAAAAAAATGATTATTTATTTAAGAAAAAAGACCGTCACTAATTGAGCATGTTTACAGCGCGTTGATCCACCTCTGGCCCTATTTTGACGATATAACTCGCCAAATGGACAGAATTTGGTATGATATACGTCAGGACGACATCGAACAATTCTATCAACTAATTCTAAGCGGAATAGCCAACAGGTTTTTGACTTGCTCAATTTGTGAAGCTCTTTCTCTTGAATAAATCATCCAATTGCCATTAAATTATAATCATTTGTTTTCCTGTACATGTACATCACGTCTGCTGATTTCCTGCCCGTTCGGATAAGTCCTCCACGGTAAGTCGCTTTTTTTGTATTAGAATGTATTTTGGAAGGTGATTGTAAGGGCTAATTCGAATAAATCTTTTACAACTTGTATGCATGTTTTATTGTTCACAAAGGAACAGCTAGTTATACAGATAAGTTTTCGTTTCCCGTGATTTACAGATTATCATTTTTGTTTCGAAGCTCAAGATCTGATTGAGTTTACATAGTTGAATATTTCATGTATTACTGTGATTGTGATTTGTTGCCAATTTTACTGTATCATTTATGCACGCCGCATACATTTACAAATACAGAGTATGCGATGTGTTGTCTGTGTACAGGTTTTGTAATGGAACATTGCTGCTGCTCTGGAAAACGAGGTAGGTGATTTCCTGACCCCAGAGCACCAGAATTAAGAGCGTTTACTCGTGTTTTAACTACACTGAGTGAGACTAGCTGAAAGTGCAAATAAACAGAGTGTCGATGAAGTAGACGATCTTACTCAGTTGACAGAACGCACAGTGCTTAAACAAGCACACACAGAACTTCTTCTCGTATCCACATACAAGGATATGCCAGATATTACGCGTGCATGGCTCCTATTCTTACCATTTACAGCTTTTCAGTTAAGGTCGTACTCGCGTTAGCTACACGTCTGGTGTGTTGCATACCTATCGGGAGTTACCACACAACGATCGCTTTCTTTATGTAAGCGATCAGTATCTCACCAGATTCTCCTAAAAACAAGAAGCGGTAAACCGCCTAGAAACTGAGTGAGGATATATATGAAAGGCCGCATAACCTACGGAACATTTTTGTTCCACACAGTTATCCTTCTGTTTGTTGCTGAAACATAAACAGTATTTAAGGCAAATTTGAATTTTTCAATGTTTAATTCAGGTTTTATTCAAAAATTGTTGATAATTAACGTGATATAAAGCGATGTTGCAGTAAAAATAAAGAAACCAATTCAGATTCATCATATAACGCTAGAAAATGCCATTTCCTCAACATGAAGGTAAAATAAAAAAGCCTGCAAGACAAAAATATATCAAACATCGTTTCCATACTTGGTCGAGATTATATACAAGATGTTTCTATTATCGCTAAACAACTTTCGTAATTATCAATAATAACACGGAACTCTTGTCTTTGAGCATGATGAAGAAAGTTCTGAGAGTACAAAATAATAATAGAAACTGTATATATATTATCTTATTTTTGTGCACTTAGACTGAACTTGCATCAAAAGCAGTTGCATTGGTTACATAAAACCGCAGACGTTACGCGATCAACTAATTACTATTACTTATAAAATGCTGTGTATATTCTGTAAGGATATAATGTACACAGTGGACTAATACTAAGTGATGTGCGGTTCTAATTACATGCAAAAGAAACAACCAAACAAACAAAAAGACGAAGATAAATCGCCGGCTCCCAGTTTCTCTCTTGCACGTTTGTTTATGTTTCTTTCTCTGCCAGTGCTACCAATACTGCCGGTATTCTTGCCATTTACTACGTCATTTATGTAGTGTACCAAAACTATCGGATCGTAATTTTGGTTAAGAGCAACTCTACTGATGAAGCCATAGTCACTCGTGACTGTATCAATGACACTCGTAACTCACATCGGTGGTCTAACGAAAACTCACGTGATTTTGTGGAGAGACATTTTCAAACGTCCGGATATCGAATATTATTCCATAGAGGTAACATAGGGCTTTGGCCTCCTGATATTTAGCATGTTTTTGATGATGATTGAAAATGGATGCTATTTATTACTCTGTATGATTGTGATTATGTATGATGGTTATTTATAATCTTTTATAACCTAAACCGTCTGGTGAGTGGACACGGGTCTTTTATCTGAAGCGCGATGGTATTGTGTGAATAAGTTCGTGGGGCGAAGTGGACGCCTCCACATAGAGCGTTCCTGGCTTCCTTCTAAAGTAGATATAGGTAGATGATTTGCCTATGAGGTCCCTGATGTGTGTGTTTGGCGTGTATCTGACTGCGTCGGCTATGGTGTGGAGGATTTTGTTTGCAATGATTATAAGTTGCTCAGATAGGTGTCTGCCGCCATGGACGACACCTCTTATCCGCACAGGACGGTAGGAGGAATCACGCTCCTATAAATCCTTAGCTTAATCTCTAGTGATAGCGACGAACCCTTTAGGAGCGGGTACAGCTGATAGTTCATAGAGCAACCTCTACTTCTTACCCTAATGATTTTCTTTGCGAAAGTTAAGCGTCTATATAGCTGAAGGTCAAGATAGATCGCCGAATCATTCGATTCTATATCTCTGCCTGCCACAGAAATCTGACGGATTGGAGGGGTTATCTCCCTACTGACATTATTGCGACGCTTTTGTCAGGGCTTGCACCACTGGGAGAAAGCGTCTAGGTTTTCTTGCAGTTTTCGTACAATGAAGTTAAGGTTTCTACTGCTTCTATAGATCACCATGTCATCTGCGTATCAGGTAATTTCACCTCCTGCCAATTTAGGTACGTCGTTGGCGTAGTACGTGTGACGTACAGGGCCCCGAACCAAGCCCTGTGGGACCCCAGCCACAGCGTTCCTCATCGTGCTAACTTGCTTACTGCACCTGACAGTGTACTGCCCTCCTGCCAAGAACGAATCAGTAATGTAGATCACTTGCTCCGGAATGTGTAACTGGGATTGTTTGTAGATTAAACCATCACGTCGTACCTTATAGGACACACTCTCGATATCGAGACGTACGGCTCCACTGCTATGCTTCCTATCTCTAGGTAATGTAATGTGTGTGAAATCTTATGGGACTTAACTGCTAAGGTCATCAGTCCCTAAGCCTACACACTACTTAACCTAAATTATCCTAAGGACAAACACACACACACACACACACCCATGCCCGAGGGAGGACTCGAACATCCGCTGGGACCAGCCGCACAGTGCATGACTGCAGCGCCTAAGACCGCTCGGCTAATCCAGGACGGCCCTATCTCTAGGCCTGCTTATGTGTTCCACCAGACCTAGGAATTGTTTGATGGTGCTGTGTTCTGGAAGGAGACGAAACTGCGAAAGGGCGATAATATTGTGAACCTTTACGGTACTGGATGAGATCTCTGTCCGTAAGACTCACCAGTACTTCCCCAAGAAAGCAAAGAAGTGAAATGAATCTGTACCTTTGTGGGAGGATAAAGTTCTTGTTGCATTTGTGTAAAGTTATGACCTGAGCAGTTTCCCAAGTGGTTGGGAAGTATCTTAGGGAGAGTCACTGATTGTAGACAGTGGTGGGTAGGGGACTGCTGAAGGAGGTATGTGATTTAGGTGGGGGACGCGGACCCTGTCGGACTGGGAGATTTGTTATTCCCTAACTGTCTGATGTAGGCACACACAACGCGATTAGAAATCGGCGTAAACTCTGTTTCTAGCCTAATATTTCTCAATTGAGCCACTCTTCCGACTATTTGTCACTCCTACCTTTCACTCTCGTCATCAGCGATTATGTGATTTCGGAATTGTGACTTCAGTGATGTCGCCAGTACTTCGATTTTCTCCTCGTCTTCATAGACAGATCCATGTTCCCCTCTGAGTGACCTGCCTGCCATGGAAGCTCCTTCTGCGCTTTCATGATGTTCCATATTTAGTTCATGTCTTGTTCCGCTTCTTTGAGTCTTCCTTCCCAACAGAGGCTTTTGTTCTCCTGTAATGTGTTTTTCACCCGTCCTTCCTGCCGCCTAAGCAGACAAGGATCGGAGAGACCGCGGTAGCGTTGAAACTTCTTCCACACGCGCTGCTTATTGACTACCAGGTCCCATATGTCATGGAGCAGGTCCCTAACACTGGATTCAGTGGTCAATCTGGTGCTTTTTTCTCGAGCACAGGTCTGGAGAATTTTTTGACAATAGTCAACTCCTGAATCCACCTCGCTTTCGTTTCACATTGGCGATATGTCCTCCAGGTTACGTACAACAAGGGTTTTATGTTACTCCCAGTTAGTAGAATATGTTATTTTGGCATCCTCCTATCTGCGTCTTCGACGCTGGCGCATTAAAGGACAGCTGGGCTGTGGTCGCAGTCCAGCTCATAATGAACTGTGTTCGTGGTTCTCCATGGCAGAACCCTTTGTCAGAACGATATCTAGGATATGGCCATAACTGGGCTTCGAAGGGGATATGGGGAGGCTCCTCAGGAACGATTACCCTCAGGGAGGGATTACCCCATATAAACCGCCTCACTCTCCTCCCACTGGCGTTTTTGGACTTGCAGCCCCAGTCACCATGTTTGTCGTTCAGGTCCCTGCTAGTATTACACACTCATGATTTCCTGTCAAAATCTGAAGGCCCTGTGCACTTAGGACATTGTGTGGAGAGTTGTCTGCCGACATTATTTGTAGGCTGTTATTCCCTACTTTCAACTCTTCGCCAGAAGCCTCGATCGAGATCAAATTTGATATTTTGCTTGTCCGATGGCAAATCCTCCGTCTCACATGAACGGCAATCTCCACGCTTTGCTGGTGGTGGGCAGATCGGTCCATCTTGTGGAAAGAGTAGTTGCACACTTTTAATCGATCGGTCGACAATAGATGCGTCTCCGTAATGCAAGCTAAGTTTATAGCTTGCCGGTCTAGGAAGGACTGTAGCTGCACTGTGTTATCAGTAACACCGTTAGCATTCCAGTGTAATATTCGGACGATTCTCTAACTAAGGGCTATTATCAAAGAACGATATGACTGCTTCTTCTGTCCGCAGCTCGTGGTCGTGCGGTAGCGTTCTCGCTTCCCTCGCCGGGGTTCCCGGGTTCGATTCCCGGTGGGGTCAGGGATATTCCCTGCCTCGTGATGACTCGGTGTTGTGTGATGTCCTTAGGTTAGTTAGGTTTAAGTAGTTCTACGTTCTGGGGGACTGATGACCATAGGTCTTAAGTCCCATAGTGCTCAGAGCCATTTGAACTGCTTCTGCTAGGATCAACGTTTTTGTGAACTTGTGTGGGTCAGCGTGGAGTGCTGTCATTGATTCTTTGATGTTTGTTATTATGTTTCTAAGTCTAACAAACATCGATCTAAATTCTCTTAATTCTCTCAACAGGCTGCCGAGATTGCTGCCTGTCCCCTGCTGGTGCAGGCTATGGAGGGCTACTGGCAACACCGCTGCTACAATAGCGGCCGTTGGTGGGAGTACTAGTGGTGGGGGTGGGGCCGTCGTCGGCGTTGATGGAGGGGGCGTCGTGGCAGGAGTGTGAAGCGGAGAGGCCCATGGGTTCTGCCGAGGTGGGAGAGCCGCGATTTTTAATGAAGTAATATGTGGTCTTTATGTTTATTATTTTTTAAACGGCTGTGTGAGATTTAAAATTTTAATGATATATTAGATTTAATAAATAGACATTTTTAATACCTGTATTTAAACAAAATCAACAAGTGCTTAACACATTTACATTCAATTTAGAAAAAATTGAAAATATTAATAAAAAACTTCAATTGTCAGTACATCCAAAGATAACTAATGCAATTAAACAATTTCAAAAAGAATTTCATGCTATTTTTAAAATAACTAAAGGTCATATTGGTTTTAAAAATGGACTTCCATGGGTCAAGCAGACTATGACCGGCAGTACTCGCTCCTTCTTTTTCCTATCGACTACCTGCATACGCCTTTAGCCTTCCTCTTCTTCGCTTTACAGAGTAGAAGACGAGTTAGAGATCGGCACATTGACGACTACTTCCTATACACTTTCTGTATTTTCTGTATCCTCCTCGCTTTCGCCTACAGTATGATAAGCCTTTCATCATCAGAGCTGTCCTCCTCATCTCTCTCAGCGACTCTAACTTCGCTCTGTCTGTTGTAACTGTTGTCTGTAGTGATGGTGATGTCCTACCCAAGTCGTATGCACTCTGATGAGTACTACAAGAGAAAAGATTCCCTCGTTGAATTCCACAAAGCCATGCTTGTAGTCTGGCTTTTTGTGGTGTCACCATGGTACACTGTTTAACGTTTGGTTCTCACCTTCACACGGCAGTTATCCACATCAGAGACAGTCCTAAATCTCGACAAACGTGGGTATCCGTGCAGCGCAACGAACACCAGGCTTGAAAAACCCTACACATTTTTTAAATCTATTGGATATCGGAACGTGGCCATACAGCCATCGCAACACTGGGGATGTTATACTACACTTTGCTTTGAGAATTCAGAGTATGCATTAGTGTAAGTCGTACAAATGTTTAACAATGGACAGATTCCGACATAAATCAAGTTCCATATCCACACTATGCTGAGACGAGTAAACAAGACGAAAATGTAACACATGAGACACAGGTGTAGTATGCTATAAAAATCCTACAGTTAAAAAAATAAGAAATGATTAATCACCTATGGTACACATTTAAGATATTCCCAGTTCTATCCATAACAACGACATGTATTTAAGTTAAAAATAAAGTGTTACTTTGTTTGCTCTGTAATAATTGTTTCAAAAGGGGGGAAAGAGCAGTGAATATTTGTGCAGGCCTGTAACACCTAGACAGAACGTGAGAACAGTACACAAGAACCAGATTTGTGTGTTACAGCCTTATGTATAGTTACAGCAGAATTCAGACAGATACATATCAGAGGAACATAGAGACAAACATTTATAGGCTGAACATTCCATATCCTGCTGGGTCTTCGTCAGGCATTCTAACTACCAAGAGCATTGGATTAGCAGCACAGAGAGCTACGTCTGGATGCTGGCATGGTTGACGAACTTGTGCAGTATTTTATACGTTGGTGTATCGTTGGATCAAGGTTTAGAGGCTGTCTGAGAATTGATCACCAAGTACGCTTATATGATACGTGTTCCTAGGACGTTGTAGGAATGTATGGTTGGGATCTTCTTCCTCTTTGCAAGCACATAGAAAGGTGACGCTTATGTTGAGCCGATAGAGGTGCTTTTCTAACTTCCAGTGACTAAATTTCAGCCGTTCTATAACTGTCGTGAAGCTTCTAGATGTTTGTATCTTATTATACCATGGTACTCGTGGAATCGTGGGATGAACTAGTGAGTAGTGACTGCTTTTGATTTTAGATGGTTGGTTCAAATGGCTCTGAGCACTATGGGACTTAACTTCTGAGGTCATCAGTCCCCTAGAACTTAGAACTACTTAAACCTAACTAACCGAAGGACATCACACACATCCATGCCCGAGGCAGGATTCGAACCTGCGACCGTAGCGGTCGCGCAGCTCCAGACTGTAGTGCCTAGAACCGTTCGGCCATTGATTTTAGATGTCCTTAATCATTCCTCATGCCAGTCTGATGACAACAGTTTTCTAAGCATGGGTATCATATTTGGGAGAGAGAGTTTTTATCGCATTTAATAGTTCCATGTAGAGATACTTTCTTTGTTAGGACATCTGCTTGTCCATTTCCATATATCCCAGGGTGGTCTCTCATCCGAACCATGGCGATGTTACGGTAGTTCCTCTGCACCCGAAACACAACGTCGATAACTGTTGTAACTATAGGTTTGGTGCCAATATTATGATGATTTAAAATCATCTGGAGAGCGGAAATAGCATCAGAGATTATGACTATAGTGACTGTTGTGGTCGTTTGTGCGAATATCAGGCCTTCGAAAATGGCAATCAGCTTAGCTGTTATAATAGTGGAGTGTGAATCCAGGCCTTGTCTTTTGCTTCGCGGTACATAATACGCACTAGCAGCGCCGTCACTACACTTGGACCCATCTGAATACACAACTCGCGATTCGTGATACTGAGATAGGAATTCCATTGCCGTTGCGTTATATTGGTTCCAGTTCTGAGCCGTTAAACTGGTCTTGGCGTCAGTCTGCAGAGTCGACGTTTTGTGTTGCCTGTTGTAATCTATTATAAGAGGACTTCGCCACAACTTGCCACTTAATGTCTGAATCTCCATATATTCAACCGCGGCGGGTTGAAGTTGCTTATTATCTTCGCACGTACAGTAGGATGCTAATTCACGGATTTTTTTCAACTGGCCCATATTCATCGAAACAGAGCAGTAGGAGGAGTTCTCGAACAGGGATATTCGTTGCAACTTTAATGGTGGTCCATTCGCTTCAACCAGTAATGTGTTGGCTGAGTTTGGTGTGAGTGCCCCAGTAACTGTACATACAGCTTTTCACTGCATAGTGTCGAGTCTTTGGAGCGTGTTGTCTGACGCTGAACCGTAGTACATATACATTTACATCATACTCCGCAAGCCACCTAAAGGTGTGTGGCGGAGGATACTTTCGGTAAAACAATCTGATCCCTCCAACCTTGTTCTACTCGCGAATAGTGCGTGGTGAGAATGATTGTTGGTAAGCCTCTGTACTGGCTCTAATTTCTTGAATTTTCTCCTCATGGTCAGTACGCGAGATGTATGTGGGGGGAAGAAGTATGTTGTCCGACTCGTAATGAAAAGTGCTATCCCGAAATGTCAATAGTAAATCTCTCCGTGATGCATAACGCCTCTCTTGTGACGTCTGCCAGGGGAGTTTGTTTAGCATCTCCGTAACGCTTTCTTGATAGCTAAACGATCTCGTGACGAAACGCGCCGCTATTCGTTGGATCTTCTCTATCTCCTTTATCTGTCCTATCTGATTGGGAGCCCAGATGGATGAACAATACTTAAGAATCGGGCGGACAAGCTCCTTATAAGACACTTTTTTTCGTCGATGAGTTACATTTCCTTAAGATTTTTCCGATGAACCTGAGCCTGGCGTCTGCTTTTCTCACTGTCTGTTTTATATTGTCATTCCACTTAAGGTCGCTCTGGATAGTTACGCTTACATATTATACGGCAGACGCTGTCTCCAGCTGTTTGTCATCAATAGTGTAGCTGTACAGTACTGGATTTCTTTTCCTATGTATGCGCAATATTTTACATTTATTTACGTTCAGGGGCAACTGCCAGAGCCTGCACCATTCATCAGTTCTTTGCAGGTCTTTCTGCAAATTCTTACTATCTTCTGGCGTTGCTACTTTGGTATAGACAACTGCATCATCTGCGAATAGCCTTAAAGAGCATCCGACGCTTTCTACTAGATCATTTATATATATTGTAAACAGAAACGGTGCTATCCGACTTCCCCCTGGTACTCCGGATATTACCTTTACATCTGTCGATTTACCTCCGTTAAGAGCAACGTGTTGAATTCTATCAGAAAGAAAGTCTTGAATCGAATCGCAGGCCTGCTCCGATACTCCGTAAGCTTATATTTTTTTCATTAAACGGCAATGCGGGCGGTGTCAAATGCCTTGCTGAAATCAAAGGAGACGGCACCAACCTGAGCGCCATTGTCCACTGTGTCCAGAGTCAAAGTATGTCCTTAGTGAGTGACCGGTATAGTCATCGCTGTCCGCCTAACAGATCCCCACAATACTCTAAATGTAGCTCTGATGAGATTACGTGCTTTTTGACATGTAGTAATGATATGTTGGATATGATGAGCCTATCTCAGTTTATCATCGATAATCGTCCCAAGATATTGTGTTGTTTTTACAACTGGAAAACTACGTTTCACAGGTCAATTGATTGGGGAAGTAGAATCCTGTGGCGAGTACAGATCAATGGAGTAGACTTGCTATCAAAGATTTTGAGACCACTTTCTGTACACGGTTCATGCAGACGTATGAGAGCGCTGTGCATTTTCAGACGACAGAACTCGAGACTTCTGTCTTCAGAATATATGCATATGTCTCTATGTACTGTAATATTTGGCTGTCACTGGAAAACAGGGCATAAATGTCTGCAGTAGAGAGATTGAATGACAAGGGAGCCAAGACTGATTCCTATGGGAACCCTCTGCTAGTTTCTCTTGGTCCCAGTGCAGTTCTGAGTTGCAAAATGCTTGTATTGCCATTTCTAGGAAGCTTACAATGTTACACACGAGTAGTTTAGAATCTGAAGTTTCTCCAATTTTTCCCCTAAGATTGAGAAGACCACGTTGTCGTATACTTTAGTCAAGTCTGTGAAAGGTACTATCAGACAATAATTCCGAGAAAAAATTAGCTGTATATCAGTAGAGGGATTCCAGTTCTGACTTTTCAGGCAATATTTTCTTGTTTTCGCACCAACATTCTAAGCGCCGCTTAATAACGCCTTCCATTACCTACACTGAACATGTTAGCAAAGCGACAGGCCGATGCGACTATGGTTCATCACACCTTTTTCGCATTTGAGAATGGGAACGACACGACATGTTTTCACCGAGTCGATTTCGATCTTTTTTGTCCACTCGCTATAGTAAATTTTGAACACCAGCAGTTTTCCTATATGTAGATGTGTCGTAGCATCGATTAGGTAATATAATCCGGGTCAGGTGCGACAACCTTCCCTTGGGAAAGCCCATTCTGGAGTCCTTCCAAGAAAAAGGGATATGTAATTACATTGTTGTCCTCTTCATATTCCGTGTTCGGTTCCCGGCGGGGTCAGGGATTTCCACCTGCCTCGAGATGACTGGGTGTTTGTGTTGTTCTCATCATTTCATCATCATTCGTGAAAGTCGTACATTGGACTGAGCAAAGGTTGGGAATTTGTACGGGCGCTGATAACCACGCAGTTGAGCGCCCCACAAACCAAGCATCATCACCATCATCTTCTTCTTCATATTCTGCCTCGTCTTCCTTACTTATTACGTCCGGTGGTGTTATCATAAACAAGAACAATTTTAAAAGTTCCTAGACGGTGGGATGGTGGAGGTGTGTATATGTCCATTGTCAGTCCAGTTTTCATGTTCTTTCTCACATTCCAAATCCAGGTTAATTGTGTTTCTTTGCTCGACGCAGTGCAGAAACTTTACCACGATTTTATTTTTTTGTAATGGAAAATTTTTTGGCTGTAGCTTGTGCTTTCTTAAGAGCTATAAAGCTTATATCATTAGAGAGATTTTTGTATTTTCTTAATCCCTCCCTTCATTCCTTGAGGACTCAGTCACATTCTGAAGCCCACCAATACGACGATGACTTATGTCCTTTTTGAGGTACTGAGACTTCCACTGCGTCACTGATAAACGATACCAATACCCATAATGTCTTTCTGGATCCTCAGTTTTGGCGATCGATTCCAGTTTTTTCCAGTAGTGTTCGATATAAGAGTCAATTAGATTTGTTTATGTTCCATTTCCGTCTGATTGCGTGTGTGACAGTCTTTCCCTAGGTTGTGTGTTTATTATAATTTGAATTGGCAAGTGATCCGAACCTAAAGTATCCAGTATCATTTCCCATATTGTTCCCGTAAACAGCGCAGAGGATGCTATGCTCAAGTCTGCTGCTCTCGGAACTTCATTTGATCGGACTATTCGTGTTGGTGAGCCATCATTTAGTACTGGAAGGTTTTCAGAATCTTGTACATTAAATAGTATTTTTCCCCGTACTTTGTCATTTCTGAAGCCCTATAGTGTATGGTGGACGTTAAAGTGACCTAGTAGCACAAGGGGTTACCCTATTGATCTCATTATTGTTTTTAACTGTCTGTAAAGACTGCAATTAGGTGCTTTTCATGCTGAAACCCAATTCAGACGGAGGTCTTTGATCTACAGGCGGGTACGCTCTATTTGCAATGTATCATGCTGAGTGCAAGTACTGACAACGTAAAAGTGGATATCTTGTTTTAATAACAACGCTGCACCGCCGTAGCCATTATCTCTATATTATCAAACGACAGAGTAACCCGCGAGTGAACGGTTCGTTCGGTTTAAATCATATTTCAGAGATGTACCGAGCAAAAAATGTCAAAGCCTATATTGTTTACCTTGAGTGATCTTGCGTTCCATTCAATGATTTTATAGGTTATTTTGAGATGCACGGAGTGGGGTTAACATATTTTACATTGACAACACGATCGAATCTATTTGTAATACTAAAGTGGACCCATTAGTGGCTTGCTGGTACTATATATCATCCATCACAGCCACAATTATACACTACTGGTCATTAAAATTGCTACACCAAGAAGAAGTGCAGATGATAAACGGGTATTTATTGGACAAATATATTATACTAGAACTGACATGTGATTACATTTTTACGCAATTTGGGTGCATAGATCCTGAGAAATCAGTATCCAGAACAACCTCCTCTGGCCGTAATGCCTGGGCATTGAGTCAAACAGAGCTTGGATGGCGTGTACAGGTACATCTGCCCATGCAGCTTCAACACGATACCACATTTCATCAAGAGTAGTGACTGGCGTATTGTGACGAACCAGTTGCTCGGCCACCATTGACCAGACTTTTTCAGTTGGTGAGAGATCTGGAGAATGTACTGGCCAGGGCAGCAGTCGAACATTTTCTGTAACCACAAAGGCCCGTACAGAACCTGCAACATGCGGTAGTGCATTATCCTGCTGAAATGTAGGGTTTGGCAGGGATCGAATGGAGGGTAGAGCCACGGGTCATAACACATCTGAAGTGTAACGTCCACTGTTCAAAGTGCCGTCAATGCGAACAAGAGGTGACCGAGACGTGTAACCAGTGGCACCCCATACCATCACGCCGGGTTATACGCCAGTATGGCGATGACGAATACATGCTTCTAATGTGCGTTCACCGCGATGTCGCCAAACACGGATGCGACCATCATGATTCCGAAAACAGAACCTGGATTCATCCGAAAAAATAAGAGTTTGCCATTCGTGCACCCAGGTTCGTCGTCGAGTATATCATTGCAGGCGCTCCTGTCTGTGATGCAGAGTCAAGGGTAACCGCAACTATGGTCTCCGATCTGATAGTCCATCCTTCTGCAAACGTCGTCCAACTGTCCGTGCAGATGGTTGTTGTCTTGCAAACATCCCCATCAGTTGACTCAGGGATCGAGACGTGGCTGCACGATCCGGTACAGCCATGCGGATATGATGCTTGTCATTTCGACAGCTAGTGATACGAAGGCCGTTGGGCTCCAGCACGGCGTTCCGTATTACCCTCCTGAACCCACCGATTTCATATTCTGCTAACAGTCATTGGATCTCGACCAACGCGAGCAGCAATTGTCGCGATACTATAAACCGCAATCGCGATAGGTTTCAATCCGACGTTTATCAAAGTCGGGAACGTGATGGTACGCATTTGTCCTCCTTACACGAAGCATTACAGCAACAAGTCACCAGGCAACGCCGATCAACTGCTGCTTGTGTATGAGAAATCGGTTGGAAACTTTCCTCATGTCAGCAGGTTGTAGGTGTCCCCACCGGCGCCAACCTTGTGCGAATGCTCTGAAAAGCTAATCATTTGCATACCACAGCATTTTCTTCTTGTCGGTTAAATTTCGCGTCTGTGGCAAGTCATCTTCGTGGTGTACCGATTTTAATGGCCGGTAGTGTACTTAAAACTTGCGAACAAGATAGGTGAAACGTAACTCTGCTGGTTGAGTCTGTCAAATTGTGGTGAGTAGGGGGGTTGGGACCCATTGGAACACGAGGATGGCAGAGTTCTGCTTGGCACAATTGATCTCAGCGAACGGCACTTTGTTGAGATCCTCTACGTTCTACAGTATTTGCGCGTTGCTAGTTGTGAAATTGGGCATGCTACTTTAGAGTAGGGGGTGGTGGTAACGGCGGTGAATTCACTGGAGCCACCGTCTGCGGCATTGTCTTCATGTCCTGGTTTGGTTTTTGCGGATCGTAGCTGGCGGCGCTGATATTTGCAGTGAGCCGCTGTTGAGTCGGGAGGGGTGGAAATTCTTTACCTCGTCTCTGAATGTTTAGGGGAAAAGAAACTGCATTGTCACAAGACTTGTTTTTCGAACACAACTTTTGCTTCTTGAAATATTAAGAGACCCCATTTTGTTAAGTTCCTTGTGTTTGAGATACACTGGGCAGGTTCAAGATAGGACACTGTGACGACCAGCACAGTGAATACAGGTTGGTTGATTGACCATCTCACAAGCATCACTTCAGTGTGTGCCTGCGCAGTGCATCTTACGTTACTTCTACACCGTTTGTTGTCATCACCATATAGCAAACAATTATAGCATTGTAAGATGGAAGATATGTACATGTCCACTGGGTAGCGAACTCCATGAATGTTAACGGTGTGTGGGAGCCGCTGTGATCTAACTGTCACAACACAAACTGGTGACAGCTTTGTTACTTTTTCCTCGTTCAGGTTTATAATTTCACTAAATTGCTTGATGGCAAGAACTTCGCAGGAACAAGTCATTAGCACTAGCAATTCGTCCTCCATAAGTGAGATATCAACGTTGTTGATGACGCCTTGTATACTAGTGAAGAACTTTGGAACATAGGCCTTCAAATTTGCTTTGCGTATGAAAGGGCACAGTCTCAGTTTTCAAACGGTGTTTCTCTGCTGCCGTAATATTAATAATGCCTCATATTCCCAGCCAATAAATTTGCCTAGAGCCATAGCATGGAGCCTGCCTATGTTTCCATCTCCACTTTCAAGAAATGAGGTAAAAGGACCTTAATCGCTAATTGCGTAGAAGTTAGCACTTTCACTTACATGTTCGTGGGTGATTCCATCTTGGAAGGCGTCGACACGCAACACTTTCTCCACTTTGTCTCGTTGGTCGTCATGTCCTACACCCTCTGCGCAGTCCCGCTGAGGTATCTTCGAGAGCTGTGAAACATGTTGCTGGGCGTCTACGTTGCGGGATGACCGCGTCGGTAAGCAATACACTGATGAGTACATGAAGTGCATCAGTATCCATTGCGGCACTGTGAGGTCAGTTTGGTGAAGTTTGCAGAGCAGGGGAGCGGCAATCGCAACCATCCATGGGTGTGACTGCAGTGTAGCGAAAGTTTTAAGGATTTGGTAGAGCCTTTGGAAGTACACTGAGATGACAAAAGTCATAGGATACCTTCTAATATCGTATCGGACGTCCTTTTGTCTGGCGTAGGGGAGCAGCTCGGCGCGGCACGGACTCAACAAGTAGTTGGAATCCTCTACAGAAATATTGAGCCTCTCTGCCTCTATAACAGTCCATGATTGCGAAGGATCTTGTGCATGAACTGACCTCTCGATTATGTCTCACAAATGTACGATGGGATTTATGTCGGGTGATCTGGGTGGACAAATCATTTTCTTGAACTGTCCTTAATTACCTTCAAACCAATCACAAACGACTGTAGAGACAATTCCATCGTTGTTTCAGAACATGAAGTACATGAATGGCTGTAGGTGGTCTCTTACTAGCCGAACATAATCATTCCTGGTCAATTCTCGGTTGAGTTGGACCAGAGGACTCAGTCCACTCCATGTAGACACAGCCCACATCACTATGGAGCTACCATGATCCTACACAGTGCCTTGCTGGCGACTTGGGTCCATGGCTTCGTGGGGTCTGTGCCACACTCGAAGCATACCATCAGCCCTTCCTTGCCAGGCCACTGTTTTCTAGTCACCTAGGGTCCAACTGATATGGTCACTAGCCCAAGAGAGGCGCTGCAGGCCATGTCGAGTTGTTAGCAATGGCACTAGCGTTGGTCGTCTGCTATCATAGACAACTGACGCCAAATTTCGTCCCATCGTCCTAGCGGATACATCCAGCGTACCTCCCAGATGGATTTCTGCGGTTATTTCACGCAGTGTTGATTGTCTGTTAGCACTGCCAACTCTATACAAATGCTGGTGCTGTCGGTCCTTAAGTGAAGGCCGCTGGCCACTGCATTGTCCATGGTCAGAGGTAATGCCTGGAATCTGGTATTGTCGGCACACTTTTGACACGATGGATCTCGGAATACTGAATTCCCTAACGATTTCAGAAATGGAATGTCCCATGCGTCCAGCTCCGACTACCATTCCGCGTTCAAAGTCTGTTAATTCCCGTCGTGCGGCCATAATCATGTCGGAAACCTTTTACATGAATCACGTGAGTACAAATGACAGCTCTGCCAATGCACTCCCCTTTCATACCTTCTGTATGCGATACTACTGCAGTCTGTAAATGGATTTTGTCACCGTATTGTACAGCAAATACTGGTACCATCTATCACTGTTTACACTGAGCATGAACAATAGCCGAGTGGGAAGTGTTTTCACCGTTGTAGCACGCCGCTGATATGCCTTTCGCATCTCGGAGCGAACTGTACACTACACCTTGGGTGAGCAGAAAGGGGCGGCGGAGGGAAGAAGAGGGGGGAGCAGGTGGTATGCCCCGAGGCAGCAAGGAAAGTCAGATGTGCGGCAGAATCGACCACCTCAGCTTCACAATTCTCGCTCACCAGTATACTGGCAGGCGGTAACGCTATGTATGCAAAATGTGAGTCTGTCACGGGCAGTCGTGACGACATTGCTCCAAGACGATCACGAAACACGACAATTATGCCAAAATCTACGAAAACTCCCGAGGGAGAGCACTAAGGCGGCAGTACGCGGGTGAAACGCTCGTCAAATGCGTTAGCTCCAAGACGATCACGAAACACGACAATTATGCCAAAATCTACGAAAACTCCCGAGGGTGAGCACTAAGGCGGCAGTACGCGGGTGAAACGCTCGTCAAATGCGTTAGCTGTGTCCGTGAGTACATTTCTCTGTAAATGTATGGTGTGCATGGTCGACAATCAGTTTATTGGGCCTGTTGTGTATTACTGCATCGTTTTACAAGGCCGCGTTATATACACTTTCTTGAAAATGAGCTTCCAGCGTTATTGGAGGGCGTTCCTCTGGCCACAAGAATGGATATGTTCTTTCGTCATGGCGGGGCCTCGCACGTTCTAGTCATCATGTAACACATCATCTAAACCTAACATTCCCAGGAAGATGAAGCGGCTTCAGTGGTGAGTTTCGTGTGTATATGGGGGGGGGGGGGGGGGGGGGGAAGGTAGGTGAAAGGCGAAGTCTATAAAGAAAAAGTAAACACAACGAAGAAGAATTGAACATTCCGATGATGAGTAGTGTTCATAAAAGAACGCCAAGGCGACCTCAGAAGAGCTAGAAGTAGAGTTGTCAAAGGAATTCGAAAGGGCACTGAAGTCGGAAGTGTAATTTATGAAAACCAGCTTTGAACTTAATCGTTCGCCTTTGCTTAACACGTTCTTTAAGTATTTGCTTAGCCAGCAGCCTGACCGCAGTGGTAAAACCGGTTCCCGTCAGGTCACAGAAGTTAAACGCTCTCGTGCTTGTGAAGGACTCGAATGAGTGACCGGGTCTATCGTGCGCTGTTGGCAAGCGGGTTGCACTGAGTCCTTGCGGGGCAACTGAGAGGCTACATGGTTGAAAAGCATTGGTCCCGGTCACGAAAGCTGACAACGGCCAGGAGAGCAGTATGCTGACTACATCCCCCTCCATATCCGCATCCGGTAACGCCTTTCGGCTTAGGACGACACGGCGATCGGTCGTACCGTTGGGTCATCCTAGGCCTGTTCAAACAGAGTATTATTTGGTTACATTCTAATAGTTGTATTTCTATAGCCAATGAAAACTGCACATGTTCTAGGGGGAATGTTTTATTCGTATTATTCTACACTACCATAACCTAAAATATTTACTATTCCTCTTAAAACAGCCTGTATATACTTCTGACGATTCGAAATTCAGTTAACGAAATTTCTACTAGACACATGGCAATAATACAGTGGCACAGTTATCTTCCCGAAACACACGAGACAGGGCATCCACACTGCGTAGAAAGTGCCCAGGAGATACCAAACATTTTATCAGGGACATTATACAACGTGAATATGAACCCCATTGAAAATTTCTGGGGTTGCTCAGGCATATTTTCTGAGAATTTTGTTATAAGAGACACTTGGTCTCCGGTGGTTCGTCAAAGAGTAATTGTATATCGTTGAATTTCTTTCCACAATTTGTCTTGGTATCTGTATTGCACTGCAAATATCTGCACAAAAGGGCAAATGTCAGAGATATGCACAGTTTGTCTTGTTTGGAAACAAAATCAAAATGAAACTTCCTGGCACATTAAAACTGTGTGCCCGACCGAGACTCGAACTCGGTCGGGCACACAGTTTTAATCTGCCAGGAAGTTTCATATCAGCGCACACTCCGCTGCAGAGTGAAAATCTCATTCTAAAATCAAAATGGTTCCAATGGCTCTGAGCACTATGGGACTTATCATCCGAGGTCATCAGTCCCCTAGAACTTAGAACTACTTAAACCTAACTAACCTACGGACATCACATACATCCATGCCTGTGGCAGGATTCGAACCTGCGACCGTTGCGGTCGCGCAGTTCCAGACCGAAGCGCCTAGAACCGCTCGGCCACAACGGCCGACCGAAACAAAATCGTTCCTGCTTCAAAACACAGAGGAATTAAAGACATTTGCTGCCAATGCGCAGTGATTTACATCCGTGGGTCAAGCAGAAAATTTGTTCTGGATCGGGATGCGAAAGCAGATTTCTTGGTTACTAGGCAGATGCTGTGATTACTACACCATCTGGAGACCACGAGAACTACAACCTCACGGACTTCTCTACCACGCCTCCCGTCAGACTCAACTTATTTCACGCACTACAGATGTAGTGTCCCTGCTCATTAGCCTCATTACTCGCGGCATCTTGCCAATTCCCGTCAGAGTTCGAGCTTTTTATTCACACTCGCTGAAGGGATCATTGGCCGTCATCGCCTTGATTACATATATATGTGGCTTCTGTTTTTCAGACATGTCTGAAAAAAATTACCGTTCCTACTTGCTGTTGGCAACAGTAGTGCTCACTTTTCTCTTCGTTCTGAGGCTTTCGGTAAGCGCTGCTTGGTTTTGTCTTGTGTTTATTTTTACGGTAGCGTTAATTGTTATACGTTCTGCACTGATAACTCTGATGACATTTTTAACAATGCTTGCAAGGGAACAGTTCTGTATTTGTTACATACTTACAAAACAGATCGAACACAGTGTAATAAAAGTGTTTTCTTCCTGAGGACTATTGCACTACTCTGTTTTTTATTATGTACGTTTCGGTGGTAGAGCGTATTACAGACTTTTTCACAGCTGTGAAGATAGTTGTACAAAACTGTGCTTCACATATGGACAAATTGATGTGGCCAGCCAGAATACGAAAGAAAATCTATACTGCGGCGTAGCTTGGTACTTCAGCACACAGTGCGGAGTTTTAACTTGGCACCTCACCACCCCCACCAACCCCACAAAAAACATCAAATTTTCTTTTTTGTGGATACAGTGTTTGATAAAAGTGATTAAATAAGCAAAGTATAATGACAACTATTTTGTAAACAGTTTTTATGAATTGCAACGAACACATAAAATCCAATTTTATAATTAATATAGCTTAATTGATTGTTACTGAAGTAGTATAAATAACGAAAAATCATTTTAGTGATAGGGGACTTTTACATGTAGCTTAGTCTTTTTTATCTAACTTTCTCATCTGTAAGTTTTAAAATTGCATCAGAGTCGATGTCGCCAGTTTCACTGTTTCCGATTGCTAAAATTGCCGAACTAGAGAGTCGTGTTTGTCTCTTAGCCATTTCAGTGGACCTAAGATATTTGTTAATTAGTTTGAGTTTTGAGAAACTCCTCCCACACAATGCTGCCGAAACACACAAGGTTAATAAAAATCTAAGCACCAAAATGAGGTTGAGGGCAGAGTCGGAGAATTCATATTCTGCCGCGGACTCTAAGAATTTTACAGATGTCCAAGCAAGAGAGTTACTCCTTTTGGAAGTTTGACAGATTGCAGAAATCTTCTTAGGCGTGTAACTTCTTCGGGAATGTCATCTTCAGAAATCACATTATAATTGTCGACTAAGCTTTTCACAACTGTAAAAAGTTCCGTTCCTCAGGCTTTTAATCAGTTTGTTGGGCTCTAAAAGAGTAAAACGATCTCATATACGTTCCATGGTTTTGCAAACTGTATCAATTTCTTCTTGTTGCAATCTGTCGGTGCATTCTAATACTGACCTTCCGTGTTCCTGGTGCAAAGTCAGCGTCTTGTCAGCAGGCTTGTATCAAGGCATCATTTTATTTTTCCTGATAGTTTTGCTTTTTTCAGTTTTGCTTTCCTCCACAGGAATACCCATATCGTGACATGTGTCCTTCAAAAATCGAAGTGCTTCGTCAAAATTATAATTTCTCTTGCCTTAAAAATTTCAAAGTTCTCGTCTTAGTTATAAACATTCCTAAGCTGTCTCCATGGATCTGTGTATAGCTTTGAGTATGGTTGACTTGTTTTAGACAGTTCTCTATAAACGCAAAAAGTGAGATCAGAAAATGCACGCAACAGAATTTGAGCAGCCACTCTGGTTTCTATAGTTACCAAAGAATCACACAGTTCCTCAGTGGCATCGATAATTTTTGTAAAACAGTGAAACACAAGCTTAACAGGTTCGTAGCTACTATGCCATCGTGTATATGAACGTCTCTAAACTGTAACGCCAACGTTTTTCAGGATTTTATATTGGTGGAAATATGCTGATTAAAACATGTAAAAACCTTGTATGGTCCCAAAAAAAGTCACACATAATGGAACTGTTTGCAAAAACGTGTAATTGGCACAGATTGAAAAAGTGGTGTGCATAGGGTTCAAACAATTCCTTAGGGAAGTTCACTGATTCTTGCTTGAACTTCTGAATTCCCTCCAGTCCTTGCAGTATCCTGTACTTCGTACGTCGGTATGTTGTTGTTGTGGTCTTCAGTCCTGAGACTGGATTGAAGCAGCTCTCCATGCTACTCTATCTTGTACAAGCTTCTTCATCTTCCAGTACCTACTGCAACCTACATCCTTCTGTATCTGTTTAGTGTATTCATCTCTTGGTTTCCCTCTCCACGTCGGTATATGTAGACAATATTGTTTAGCAAACCGTTCCGTTATGTTAACGGCATTCTTCCTTTTCTGTTCTAGTCGCGTATGGTTCGCGGGAAGAACAACTGCCGGAAAGCCTCCTTGCGCGCTCGAATCTCTCTAATTTTACATTCGTGATCTCCTCGGGAGGTATAAGTAGGGGGAAGCAATATATTCGATACCTCATCCAGAAACGCACCCTCTCGAAACCTGGACAGCAAGCTACACCGCGATGCAGAGCGCCTCTCTTGCAGAGTCTGCCCTTGAGTTTTCTAAACATCTCCGCAACGCTATCACGCTTACCAAATAACCCTGTAACGAAACGCACCGCTCTTCTTTGGATCTTCTGTATCTCCTCCGTCAACCCGATCTGGTACGGATCCCACACTGATGAGCAATACTCAAGTATAGGTCGAACGAGTGTCTTGTAAGCCACCTCCTTTGTTGATGGACTACATTTTCTAAGGGCTCTCCCAATGAATCTCAACCTAGTACCCGCCTTACCAATAATTAATTTTATATGATCATTCCATTTCAAATCGTTCCGTACGCATACTCCCAGATAGTTTACAGAAGTAACTGCTACCAGTGTTTGTTCCGCTATCATATAATCACACAATAAAGGATCCTTCTTTCTATGTATTCGCAATACATTACATATGTCTATGTTAAGGGTCAGTTGCCACTCCCTGCACTAACTGCCTATACGCTGCAGATCTTCCTGCATTTCGCTACAATTTTCTAATGCTGCAGCTTCTCTGTATACTACAGCATCATCCGCGAAAAGCCAAGCCGCATGGAACTTCCGACACTGTCTACTAGGTCATTAATATATATATATATATATATTGTGAAAAGCAGTGGTCCTATAACACTCCCCTGTGGCACGCCAGAAGTTACTTTAACGTCTGTAGACGTCTCTCCATTGAGAACAACATGCTGTGTTCTGTTTGCTAAAAACTCTTCTCTATTCTCGTAGAACAGGAATACTTAGATACCAGTCTAATCAGCTCCAGAATATGTTCTTTGTTTTCCGCTAGCTTATGCTCTTTGTGGTAGCTGAACTGAGGATTTTGTTCAGCTAAAATCCTTACGACTTCTAGCAGTCTTTTTAAAATATCTCTCCATTCCCTTTTTTTCTAGTTCAGATGCTGTCTGGGTAATATGAACAAGTGCTCTATTAAAAGAAAGAAGGAAGATCAGTGTTTAACATCCCATAGACAACGACATCATCGGAGACGGAACACAGCCTCGGCTTGCGGAGAGATGCTAAAAGAAATCGACCGTTCCCTTTCAAACTGTAACGCCAACGTTTTTCAGGATTTCACATTGGTGGAAATACGCTGATTAAAACATTTAAGCGATTTAGGAAAACCACGGAAAACCTAAATGTGGATGGCTAGACGGGGATCTGAACTGTCATCCTCCAGAAAGCGAGTCCTTTGTGACGACTATTGCATCAGCTTGCTCGGTGTAACTGTTCTCTTGGTAATTAAATTCGTTCCTAAGCTTTTCCATTGTCAGCAAAAACTTGACTTTTTTCTCAGGTTTCATGGTTTCAAACTTTCGGACTAAGTTCCAATCAAGCTTCAAAACCAGCAACAAGTTTAGATGTAATGTTCAGTTTTAAGTCTGTTTTAAAAAGGCTACAGAAAAATCGGTACAAACTTTCGTTACCATCCAGATTCTCAGTCTTGTCTCAGCATTTGGCTACTATAGTACTAATCGGACATCAACTGTCAGTTAGCACCTTTCTACTTAGCCTTATAGTCTTTTCTGTTAAGTGAAATAAATGGTCCATCGTTGTTTTGAAATGTTTCTCTTCCTATTTTAATTAATTCCACCCTGTAATTTTTCTGTAACTGAGAGATGTCTGTCTTCATCTGATGCGCCATGTACCAACTATTTTCATTTACGTACAGTTATCTAAAATATTTTCTACATTTTCTTTGAACTCTCCAGTTTCTTCTGGATGTGTCCTCTCTAACTGGATTTTCATTTTTGTTGCTTTGTCAGTTTTCTGTTATATACAAATTCACCCTCGTGAATGACATAGTTTAACATCTTCTTCCGTGTCATTTTGATCTAGCGAGTTCTGAATAATTTATACTGACGACAGCCAGTGAACAAACATTTACGCCTCATTTACAAACCCGCTCCACCGCAATATGAACATATAATGAACCTACGAACACTGTCGAACACGATCATTTTGGTGGTCCAATTGTCACGTTGTGGGAAGCATAATGTTGCATGGGCGTACTAACCTGCAAATCTTTGAACAGCGTACATTCACTGGTCAACGTTATTCTGACACTGTACTCTTTTCCCGTATGCATCTTTTCAGGGGTGCATTCTATGGTGTTGTCCGAAGAATGAAGTCCCATAGTATAAAGTTGGTACCTCACAACGGAACCACAAGCTAAAGGCAGTTGCTGCCCGACTCATCCACGAATGAGAGACGTCGACAAAGACACACCCTGAAGAGGTTCTGTACGCCGCCGCAGCTGGAAGTCTACAGAGAGCAGCAGCATTCGGCTCACTCTTCGAAAGCTGACTAAAATAGCAGCATCACCATAGCTCAGAACCAGCAGTACCGTTAGTCGCAACTGTATACCAAAGTTTGTAGTTGAATGAATGTGGGATTTGATTGTCATTCAGTACTGTTTCAAGTAATAAACGGCTGTTATGATGTTTTTTGGCTACTAAGTGAAGGGTCTAAGGAATAAACCGAATACATTTTTAGCAGCGTGAAACAGCAATGAAAATAGCTTAGACATGGATTTATCTGTCCTTAAATTTTTGGGGCACAGGAAAGTAAGCAGGTAAGTCACTCGTTCCAGAGAAAAAAACCAGGTAAGTAAATTTTTCCTGAAAAAAACAGGTAATTCAACATTTCCAGCGAAAAAACGAGGTAAGTCAACTGCAACTTCGCAGACGGTGGTGCGATTGCAGAAATTTTGCTCCATTATATGTTTGAAATTTGCGCTCATTATGATGAATACTCATCCGAATTAAAAGCACTGTACCCAGAAAAAGATAAGAGATTAAAAAGTTCTTCACAAAAGAAGTGCTCAAACAATCTACCAATGCAAAAGAGATGCAAGACACTAAGCTATGTAAATCGAGAAGATGGAAGCAATTCGTAAAGATTATGCTAAAAATGCCTCAATACCAAATATAACTACAAACAATGTGTGTTATAAACGTTAGCTGTAAATGTATTCATTCTACATACGCGTTATCTTTACGGGGTAGTCAGTTTTCTATGATATCATGAGAGTATTGTCAAGAATAGTCCTAACGAGGTAGTATCATTTCTTTTTCAGTTCGTTATGAAATATCTAGATAACATCGTTGAAGAGCTTCAAGAACTTCTACGATTCTGCCGGATGGCAAAATAAGAATTTCACAATTTTTCGCTTTCGTCACTATGTGATTCATAATAACGTCCATGGGTTGAAAAACAACAAGATCACATTTCGAGAACGAAGTCATCCATACCTGGAATGTGCTTAGAATTTCGATCTTGCGAATTTGAAACAAAGGACGGAAAGTCCAGAGGAATTCATCAGCTTGAATGAAAATTCTGGAATGAAACCACCACCCTCCATTTTGGAGAGAGTCTGTCAGGAAATGGTGTACGACCGGGAAGACCTTTTAAATAAAGAAAATGTACTGAAATGTCTATTTAAGACCCAAGGAAATTGAAGCATCATCCACCCACCTTCATCTGATGAACTGGAGAGAGGCGTATAATGAACCTTTGGTATCCATCATCATAATAAAGGCAGACAAAGATGCATCGAAACATGAGACAGGAGAATTCTTTGTCCATGCGCACTTCTCGAACCAACTGGAAAATACCATCAGCAAAATTCATCAATATCCTAATGGGAGACTTCATTGCCCAACTTGGCAAGGAAAATATCTATCGAAAAATCATTGGCAAGAATACGGCACACCAAAACACAAACACGAACGGCACATGGCTGGTTGATATCTGCAAACAATTAGACCTCACGATTATGTCTACCCACTTCAGAAAACTCGCACACAAGCAGCAAACGTGGAGATCACCAATCCAACAACTATGTGAATATCAGATCGATCACGTAGCCATCTCCCATGCCAACTACAGAACCATCCATGATGTCCAAGTCCGACGGGATGCGAACATCGATTCAGACCACTACCTTACGTGAATCAAAGTAAAATTTTCCCCGAAGAGGGTTCAACACAAAACAGGCCCACATTCAAAAGTCTGATGTATCGAAAATTCAGGAAACAAAAATCGCAGAAGAATGGGAGAAAGAACCGACGAATAATTGGACTGGCTTCCGCAACAAAATAATCAGAAAAGCCAAAGAACTGATCCCACTGCAAAAGAAGGTAAAACACCCCTAGTGGAATGCTGACTGTGATCAGGCCATCATTAACCACCGACTCACCTTCCGAAAATACGACAGCCACAAATCACTAGAAACCCAACAGCACTTCCTCAACATCAGCAAGCAGACAAACAGAACAATCAGGAAAACAAAACGCGACTTCATCACTGAACGACTCAAATCAGTAGAGGATAACTTCAGGAACTCCAACAGCTGAAATTTCTACAAGACTTTCGAGAGCAAAATTAAAGGTTACTCACGAATCACGAAAAGTGCGAAGAACTGACACGGTATTTTTCCGACCTCCTTAACTGCCCCAGAACCACCAACACAAGAAGAAATCCATCACCACATCAAGAAACTCAAAAACGAAAAGGCATCAGGAAAAGATGGAATCGTCGCAGGATTATTGAAAAATCTGAGGCCACGATCACTTCAGGAAATCACACAGATCATTCAAGAGATCTGGAAAAGTGGAAATCTCCCAGACGATTGGAAATGTGCTCTCATCCACTCACTCCACAAAAAAGGAAACAAATCAAACGTAAATAACTGCAGATGAATCTCCCTCCTCCCTGCCCCTTACAAAATACTCTCTGCCTCCCTCTTACATCGCTCACAAGAACAGCACGAGCCCCTAATTGGTGAATACCAGACAGGGTTTAGACAACACAGATCATTCATTGAACAAATTTTCAACCTGAAATCCCCATTAAAGCTTCGAGCCATACGATATTCCCAATCATCTGCACATTCGTCGACTTCAAGAAGGCCTCCATCGATCGACAATCCCTCTTTAATATACTCGAAGAAAGCAGTCTTGATCCGAAAACACGACGACTGATCCAACTAACTCTAACTGACAGAACTTGCAAAGTCAAGTTCAGCAGAGAAGTCTGCCAACCTTTCCTCATCAAAACCGGCGTCCGACAGCATGACGAACTCTCCCCACCACTCTTCAACATCGTTCTCGATAAGGTCATCAAAGAAAGGGAAAAGGACCTGGAAAAACAAAACAGCTGGAGACCCATCAAACTAGGAAAAAATCAGGATAACATCAGTGTCACATATTTAGCCTTAGCTGACGATCTCGCGATCCTAAAAATTTTCAAATGTGTGCGAATTCTTAAGGGACCAAACTGCCGAGGTCATCGGCCCCTAGACTTACACACTATTTAAACTAACTTATGCTAAGAAGAACACAAACACCCATATCTGAGGGAGGACTCGACCCTCCGGCAGGTGGGGCCGCACAATCCTTGACATGGCGCCTTAAGCCGCGGGGCCACTCCGAGCGGCCCTCGTGACTCCCTCGGAGGATGAATAAACTGCTGTTCGTCAGATCGAGGTACTCAAAGAATGTGCCGAAAAAGTCGGGCTCCAAATCTCTTTCATAAAAACTGAATTTATGGCCGCAAAACACGTTAAAACAGACAATTTGGTCACAGAAAACGGCACAATAAACAGAGTCAATCACTTTAAGTACTTGGGTGAAATCATCGAACCCACAGGAACAGAAAGATTAGCCCAAAGGCACGTGAACTGAAAATGTGAAAAGCATACGGGAAAATTAAGAACATCTACAACAAAAGTGTATGAATATCTAAACAAAAATTCGATATTATGCGACTGTCATCAAACACAAAACACTGTATGCAAGCGAGATCATAAACCTCAATTACAGATGGGATCTCGACAACATAAAAAAAGTTGAAAGGGAAATCATTCGCAAAATCTTGGGTCCAAAACTCACAGACGATGAATATCGGCTACATTCAAACACGACAACAGAAATATACTACAACACTGAAACAGATTTCTGCAAACGACGACTGATTTTCTATGGACACATCATGGTACTGGATGACAACATATTAACAAAGAAAATTCTAATGTACTCACAGAAAATAAAAACGACAATAGTCGAGATCAAACAAGTTCAAACTGATTTCAAAAATGCCAACATCACATCCGCGGACATCACAAATCGAAAAATCTTCAGAGAGATGATCCACTGCTGGGAAGTTGCATCAGAAGAAAAACCCAAAAGATCTATGCGAAAATGGACGGAAGAACGTCGATCTAAACGTAGAGAGAGGATGAAACAGTTCTGGGAGGACACGAAAAATAGCAACCACAGGTCGTAATTTGCTTTGTGTGATCGTCTATGGGCCTAAACAATTTAAATAAATAAATAAAAATTATAACAGAATTGATAATAGTAATGTTAGAAACGGTAACTATAATTTGAAGTCATAATTAAAATATTTGGAATGGTGGTAAAATATACGGACGTGCAAAGTAAACCGAGAGTAGCTAACTCACATGATTTGTTCACTTTCTATTTCTGGAGACTTACTGATTTCATTCATAAAAGTTTGTAGTTCGGGGTATTTTGAAAGAAATTAAGTTTCGTATTAATGATGTTACAAACTTTAAAAAGCATCGCATTTTGTTCATTAAAGACAAGAATTCAATATTTCACTTTATATGAAAACGTTACTTCGTATGAAAAGTACTTATTGCGTTTTGAAATAAAAAGTTCATTTTATGAGTTTCATTGAAAAAGTTACTTACCAGGTTCTTTCCGTGAACCCATCAAATACGTAATGTGATTCATACGGAAATGGATTGCATCAGAGTTAAGTATTCGATATTAAAGAGTATTACTAAACTGAAATAATATTTTGTGAGTGTTGTAATATCCTCTCGACCTTCTCCAAAAGTAAATCTATTGCACTATCATCTAGGCTTGCTACGAAATGCATAAGAATGGCGATGAGAGTGATCTCAAGTGTGATTTTTCGTCTTTCCGTGTAAAAATGGTGGCGACGATGTTTGTGTCTAATATAATGCGTTTAACCTTGTCTGAGCCCCCACGTGAACTATAACTAAACGATGCTGCTCAGTTTTGATGCAGCTGACTGAACGACTGCTGCTCAGTGTGAAACGTCCCCTTAGAAAAATTATAAAAGACTGTGCTTAAACTGACACAGAATATTTTTAGCGCAACGCTACGCGCTGTTAACAGCCAACTGCCCAACACTACAATGGCAGACAACAATGCAAACTAGCCACAGACTGCACACAGCAGAGCCAATAATTTTTCATACAGAGCGCTAAGTGGCGTTACCAATAATAAAACCAAAACAGCCTACTTACATAGCCCCCATGCTCCCCACAAAAAGTTTTACAAATTGTTTTTGGCACTGGCCAATACAGAGTTGAAATTTTTTTCATAATTACAGTAAAAAAGATATCAAATGCACACACTTATTAATACAATGTTGGTCAAAAGCTAAAATTTTCTCACAGTCCATAAAGACTGTCCTGATCGTTCATCACAGTAAAAATGCAGTGTTTTTCTCAAAGTCTGAGCAGCAAAAGAGAATGCACACAGAAGTAGTGGATTTCCATGCAGTGTTGAAGGAGTAGCATAATACACATCGTCGTCGTAATAATAACATCATAAAATCTCAGTCAAATCTCAAAATCGTCGTAGCTTCCTCTAATAATTTCAAAAAGTAAAAAAAATTCTCTGCTCATGTCATAAGTGTCATCTACCTGAAAAGTACTTTAAAAATCATGATCCCATACCAAATATATCATTCAAAGCTCTCATAATATCACAATGGTTCCGAAAAATATGAACAGTTCACAAAGTACAGACAAAATACAATTTCGTAAGTGTGAAGTTATCCAACGGTGTAATTACGTAATCATCTGTCACTGATGCAGTAAAAAAAATGTTTGTTTCTCTGTTAAATAATCAGATCGCTGTGTAATTTATGTGTTAGAGAAATATGGTACAGATGTGTAAAGTTGTATAAGAAATACCATATTAGCTAGGGCTCCTTGTGCTTGCCAAACACATGGTACACAAAGTAAGCGTGTACCCCCCTGAGGATTAATGTAATTATATCCTCAGGTGTTACAGATTACAGCAATGGAATGAAATGTATCACGGAAAACCTTTGTATCATTTTACTTCAAATATCTTTAAAAATAAATGTTTTAAGTACAAAATTAATGACTAAAATACGTGTACTGTAGCGCTAAACTGTGCGTCTTGTTGTAAGATAATCTCTGTGGAAGTGTTGTAGTTATCGTCCTCTGAAAGCTAAGTTCTGCAGAAGTCAATATACTTACCTCATGATAAAGAAAAGTGAAATACTTTGCGTATAGATATCTTACTAATTACGCTTATTTCCGTGATGAAGAAAGTACTGTGCTGTAATGTATTGTTGTACTATGGAAAAGTCTGTCTCATTGTAGCTAAACCACAACAGTTACTAGTAAAACATGTTTTACTTTCCAGAATAATTCAGAAAAACTCTGCAGATATAAAACAGATATTGTACAGATATAAAACAGATACAGTGCAAAGGCAATAATATAAATTATATCACTCATTAGTAGGGTTGTGATATAATCGTGTAGTAGTCACATAAACTAACCACTGTGTCGTCTGGTATCTCTCAGAAAGTACTTTAAATCCAGAATGTATTTTCAAGTAAACCAAAATGTTGCACTGAAATCTCATTAGCAGTACCGGTATATGTTCTAAGTATGTGAGCCTTATAGTCGTTACATAATCATGCAACTAACAAACAAGAATGTACAAATAACAACACTGTGTCGTCTGTTCACTGTAACAATGCACCCGTAAATACTGTCTAAATACACTCTTGGAAATGGAAAAAAGAACACATTGACACCGGTGTGTCAGACCCACCATACTTGCTCCGGACACTGCGAGAGGGCTGTACAAGCAATGATCAAACGCACGGCACGGCGGACACACCAGGAACCACGGTGTTGGCCGTCGAATGGCGCTAGCTGCGCAACATTTGTGCACCGCCGCCGTCAGTGTCAGCCAGTTTGCCGTGGCATGCGGAGCTCCATCGCAGTCTTTAACACTGGTAGCATGCCGCGACAGCGTGGACGTGAACCGTATGTGCAGTTGACGGACTTTGAGCGAGGGCGTATAGTGGGCATGCGGGAGGCCGGGTGGACGTACCGCCGAATTGCTCAACACGTGGAGCGTGAGGTCTCCACAGTACATCGATGTTGTCGCCAGTGGTCGGCGGAAGGTGCACGTGCCCGTCGAGGTGGGGCCGGACCGCAGCGACGCACGGATGCACGCCAAGACAGTAGGATCCTACGCAGTGCCGTAGGGGACCGCACCGCTACTTCCCAGCAAATTAGGGACACTGTTGCTCCTGGGGTATCGGCGAGGACCATTCGCAACCGTTTCCTTGAAGCTGGGCTACGGTCCCGCACACCGTTAGGCCGTCTTCCGCTCACGCCCCAACATCGTGCAGCCCGCCTCCAGTGGTGTCCCGACAGGCGTGAATGGAGGGACGAATGGAGACGTGTCGTCTTCAGCGATGAGAGTCGCTTCTGCCTTGGTGCCAATGATGGTCGTATGCGTGTTTGGCGCCGTGCAGGTAAGCGCCACAATCAGGACTGCATACGACCGAGGCACACAGGGCGAACACCCGGCATCATGGTGTGGGGAGCGATCTCCTACACTGGCCGTACACCTCTGGTGATCGTCGAGGGGACACTGAATAGTGCACGGTACATCCAAACCGTCATCGAACCCATCGTTCTACCATTCCTAGACCGGCAAGGGAACTTGCTGTTCCAACAGGACAATGCACGTCCGCATGTATCCCGTGCCACCCAATGTGCTCTAGAAGGTGTAAGTCAACTGCCCTGCCCAGCAAGATCTCCGGATCTGTCCCCCATTGAGCATGTTTGGGACTGGATGAAGCGTCGTCTCACGCGGTCTGCACGTCCAGCACGAACGCTGGTCCAACTGAGGCGCCAGGTGGAAATGGCATAGCAAGCCGTTCCACAGGACTACATCCAGCATCTCTACGATCGTCTCAATGGGAGAATAGCAGCCTGCATTGCTGCGGAAGGTGGATATACACTGTACTAGTGCCGACATTGTGCATACTCTGTTGCCTGTGTCTATGTGCCTGTGGTTCTGTCAGTGTGATCATGTGATGTATCTGACCCCAGGAATGTGTCAATGAAGTTTCCCCTTCCTGGGACAATGAATTCACGGTGTTCTTATTTCAATTTCTAGGATTGTATGTTCCCTAGGTTCAAGACTGAATAGTTAACTTCAAAACATTGTTACATGTTAACAGTTTCTCAGTGTGACAAATTGTTCTAGTAGCGTGAACTGAAAAATTTTGTGGCAAAGACAAAGTTAAACAGCAGATTATCTTTCAATAAACGGTTTTACATGTGAAATGTGGTGTAAACCTTTACTCTTCCTAGTATGCAGAGTTTCAACTTCCAAGTAACTATCATGTTGTATACGTCGGTAAGGAAAGCTAAAATTTTTCTCAAGGTTAACGTCTATGTTATTTTTCGCTGAGCCAGCCGGCGCATGTGGCTGCCTGCGGTGCGAGTCATTGTCTGTCTCTTTGTTGGCGCGCGTCGTTATTGGGTTTAGGAGACCTAACTGCTACAAATTCACCTTGTCGAGAGGGCCCTGCTCTGTTTGAATCCCGCCAGTTCTGATGCAATTCAGGTCTGTCGTTATGATCATATAGTCTGTCGTCATGTCGGTAGATTCCATAGTTTCTTTCTTGTCGGTCACGTTGTGGAGAATTTCTCCCCGAATCGTAACTGCGTGCTGGTCCGTTACGTCTAAAGTTATTCTGTCTCCCTTGATAATAATTGTTTTGGTTCCCATATTGTCTGTTTCTCTGATTGTCTCTGTGATAGTCACTACTGTGGAGAGGTGATCTTTCCCTGTAATTATTACTACTCTGCCAACGGTTATCATACGGGTGGTGTCTGTTTTGGTCACGATTTGTGTCGTGAGAATAGCCTTGTCGTGTCCAGTTATTATTTCTTTCATCGCGGAATTGCGACAGATGTGTCCTGTTGTGTTCCTGTCTTCGCGTTCCGCGATTGTCAGTGTCAAATTCTAATTCTTGTAAGAGTCCCTGAACAGCATCAATGTCGTCTTTGCAACGTCCTGCCAAAATAATATGTCGTAAAAGTTCAGGTAATTTGATGAAGCAAATGCGGATGAGTTCTGAGGGGCTGTATGGGTTTGAAAGATACTGATTCTTATGTAACATGTCTTCGAAATATTTGACAAGACTGGAAAATTCAGATTGTTCGAAACGTTTCATCATTATGATGCTATGTTTTACTCGGTCTTGTGTAGTTTGAGACCAATATGCTGAAAGGAAGGCATGATAAAATTCTCCTTCACTGTGCCAGTCGTGAATGACCGATCGCATTCTTGCAGCTGGTTCATTCTCCAAGTAGCCCACATAAATTCTAATCTGTGCTCTAATGACCAGTTGGGAGGAAAACAATGAGAGAATTGATGGAGCCACGCTTGTGGATGAATGTTGTTATCAGAATTCTTAAATGTTTTGAATTTACGTGCAGTAATGAACAGCTTATAGTCAAAATCATCGTGTCGGCGAGCCGCACGTCGCTCATTGTTACTTCGTTTCGGCGGTTCCATCTCAAAATCCAATGCGCCTTGCCAATTTGTTTCATAATTTCCGAAGTGTCCTGTGTTATTATTTTGTGGTTGTTCCGTAATTCTAAGTCCCTTTTCCCGTGTTGGAACGCGAGTGTCCTCTGAAATATGTAATTTTTGTATTACCTGCGTCAACTGATCTTGTACTTCCCGGGTTTCTCTTTTGTACTGTGTATTGATTTGATTTTGATTTTGTTAGAATTTTCTAATTTGTTCATATTCTTCTGTGTCAGTGAAGGCTACGGGTCTTGTGTCATTCATATCATCATTTACCTTTGTAGATAAGTTAGTGAACTGATCCGAAAGTTCTTCTACTTTCTCCGATAGTGAACACATTTCCTCAGTGTGTTTTTCTGAACCCAGTTTCAGAGTGTCCATTTGTGTTGAAATCGAATCTACTGTGTCCTTTAAGTTTTCCTGAGATTTTTCAAGTTGCGTAACCCAATCGGTGGATGCAACTGAGTCCATTTTAGCTTGCAAGGTGTCGTGATTTTCACGAACAATAGTTTACAGTTCTTTTATGGCTGCTTCGTTATTCTGTAATGCATTTTCATGCCGCAAAAAAATAGGTTAAAAATGCTCACAAATTTGTGTTTTTATGTCATTACAGACTTTTTGCCATTTCGATTCGATTTTATGTAACTCAGTAGTTAAATCTTCACGTGTTTGTTCAAGCGCGGTGTCTAACTTTTGAAGCTGTTGCTGTGACTGTTTATGATTTTGTTCCATTGCGTTTAAATGTTGCTGTGTTTGGCACTGGTGATGTTCCATTGCGTCTAACTTTTGAAGATTTTGTTCCATTGTGTCTAACTTTTGAAGCTTTTGCTGTGTTTGTCTCTGATTATGTTCCATTGTGTCTAACTGTTGCTGTGTTTGTCTCTGATTTTGTTTCATTTGTTGTATTGATTGCAATAATAATGTATTAGTGTCTGGAATCTGTTCCTCTATGCTTTTCGGCAGTGCATTTGCACCGGCAACATTCACATTTTGACAAGCAGAAAATGTGTCTTGGCTTATTTGAGAAAACGGTGAGGACGCAAAACCTGAATGTACAGTATTTGCAAGATTGTGTCCTGTCATATCGGATTCCTGAGGCGAACTGTTGCCGACCGATAATGCTTCCCTGTTGACTAATTGTTTCACTGCCTACACCATTATTTGCAGCCCGCTCCATTTCCCTATGCACAATTACCAAATTACTACATGGTGGCGCTAACACACTGCTTTCGTCTTCACTGTCATTTCTCAGTTTACTATAGAGCCTAGTATTACGTTTTTCACACGCCATTATTGTCACAATATTTCACACGATAATGCAGAAAAACACAATTTTAAGAGCAAAAATAAGAGAACACATTAACATAGCACTGAAAATAATGGTTCAAATGGCTCTGAGCACTAAGGGACTTAACAGCTATGGTCATCAGTCCCCTAGAACTTAGAACTACTTAAACCTAACTAACCTAAGGACATCACAGAACACCCAGCCATCAAAAGGCAGAGAAAATCGCTGACCCCGCCGGGAATCGAACCCGGTAACCCTGGCATGACTGAAAATAATATATAGTTAATTGCAAGCGCAGCTGCGAAATACTTGGTGAAAATCTACATGCATACCACAACTGTTTTACTGTACAACAATGAAAGACTGCAACTACAAAGGAGATTCTCTCTACAATTACGCGCTAGCAATAAACAAAAGCTACACTAATTACACAAACTACAAGAAAAAATCAGAAGATTCCAGTGAGGTATCCTCGGCTAAGGGTCGACATATGAAACGTCCCCTTAGAAAAATTATACAAGACTGTGCTTAAACTGACACACAATATTTTTACCGCAACGCTACACGCTGTTAATAGCCAACTGCCCAACACTACAATGGCAGACAACAATACAAACTAGGCACTGCACACAGCACAGCCAATAATTTTTCATACAGAGCGCTATGTGGTGTTACCAACAAGAAAACCTAAACAGCCTACTTACAAGTGTTCAACAGATGAAGAACTCGCTGTCGCAATAAACAACACCGCAGCCGGTTGCTGCACCCGGTTTCGGTAGTTTAACAACAAGGAAGAGGATTGGGAGGACTGATGGAAATATCGCGTTCAATTAGAAGCCCACTTCAATGTATACAGCATTAAAGATATAGCACGCATTGCATTCTTTCTGTCCACTGTCGGAGCTTACGACACAATCAATAGCCCACAGCTACAAAAGTCCTCTTATATTTTTTATGGTTATAACAGTCACGAAATAACAGTACTTGGCGTGTCGAGTTTTCCTGTAACTTTTTGTGACATTACAAAGTGTGTTTCATTCAAGGGCCGGCCGCGGTGGTCTCGCGGTTCTGGGCGCGCAGTCCGGAACCGTGCGACTGCTACGGTCGCAGGTTCGAATCCTGCCTCGGGCATGGATGTGTGTGATGTCCTTAGGTTAGTTAGGTTTAAGTAGTTCTAAGTTCTAGGGGACTAATGACCACAGCAGTTGAGTCCCATAGTGCTCAGAGCCATTTGAACCATTTTTTTTTCATTCAAGGTTCGTTGTTATTGACACATTGCAAACATTTTTGGTTTAGACTTTTTTGATTCGTAAATGATCTGTAAATGTAATCATTTCATGTGCTCCATGTGCACTTTTTCAACAATAAATCTTGAGAACTGTAAGCCTCTAAAAGGGTGTACAATTTTTTTTTCCTGCTATGTTATAAATTGCGATCCAAAAGTTCGCATTTGCGGGCTTTGCTGCAGATTCGACAGCCAATTTAAATTCGTTTATTTGCAAAATCATATTTCGGCTTTATAGCTATTCTCACGAGCAACTGTCAAAAAATGTCCGGCTTGGCCAAATGACAGAAGCAGGTTAAATACCAAAATAACGACTTTTATGTTATCGTATGGCTATGGCGCCCCGTCGGACAGACCGTTCACCGGGTGCTGGTCATTCAATTTGACGCCAGTTCGGCGACCTCCAGTCGATGAGGATGATAGGATGATGATGAGGACAGCACAACACCCAGTCCCTGGGCGGAGAAACTGCCCCGACCCAGCCGAGAATCGAACCCGTACCCAGAGGATTGACAATCCGTCACGCTGACCATTCAGCTTCCGGGGATGGACAACATAACGACTGATCGATTAGCAGTGAATATTGTTTGTTTACACGTACGTTTATATAGGTAAAACTTTTTCGAGGACTGTTGGAAATTTGTTTTAATGTTTAATATCTATTCAGAAAATGTCTGACAACGAAATGTCTAACAATAACGTTGACATATACAAACTTTCGAGACTTTACCGAGTCTGTAACGACAGCACCACAAAACATAACATAAGGATGAAGTGCAGTCTCTGAATGATGTATACTATCAAATTAAATTACAGAAATGAACGATAAGATACACAAGTCGCTGTTAGCCCTAAACGCAAGTTGCCGTGACCAAATGAATACAGAAATAGCGTGATTTTTGGTGGCAGGGATGTAACAGTGACGTTGCTCTTGTCCAGCTTTCATTTGACGCAACACATATGTTTTCTCATGGTGGAGGTGGAATGAACATGAATTCAACCATTATGTTTACATTGGATGAAATTTGTATGTTTTTCGTCTGAAACGTCGACTGTAGCATGAAACGTATTCCATACATCACTTCTTCTTTAATGGAACACAGTTACAGTTGTGTACTTTCCATCAATTAATTTTCGTCTTACACCATCCACATTCTCACAAAAGACACCTTCGTTAAAGGCCGTTTGACCCCGATACTCGGTTATTTCACCTTGTCAGTGCTACTTGACAGCAGCACGATCGTGTACTCATTTACCGTATTAACCAACTTTACACTCCTGCATTCTTCAGTAAGAGAGAAAGAACCGACAAGTATGAAACGACTGCATCGTTACAGTTCTCAGCTCGTCATACTCGCGGACCTACAGCGTTAACGAAGGAAGCCCGTTAGCACTGAAGTAGCTGTGGCGCCTTGACTTGTGAAGTACGCTATGCGAACATTAGACTCGTATTCGCTCCGTCTCTGATATCTAATGTCTGTACGATCCTCATACCTGAATATTTTTTTAAAGGCGCAGTTTTAAACTTAAGCTTTCCTTTTCTGTCTTCTATTCGCGCACTAGACTTGTCGACGAGTTAGTCGATGGAAGCTATGACGAAACAGTATCTCTACGAATATTACATTAAGTGGACATGACTGTGTAAATCCAATAAAATTATAGGAACCCTGATACGTCTCCCCTGGTTTCTCACTTACGGGAGTTTCGAGGTAACTGAAATCAAGAGTATTTAACATTTGCCACGATTAACTAAGTATTACGCTCACACATGCAAGTAAGGCTCATAACACTGTACCACAATGAGTATTTACTTATCTGCTAAAATAAAAACGTTTCCCCTAACAAAATATTTCACCAAACACACTGGACGAGTCCTGGTGGGCTACTGTCTGTTTACTTAATGGTTGGCACTGCACAATACGCGTATTTGTTCGATGCAGGACAAAAATGCACACGAGAAATATCATAAATACAAGGAAACATGGAAATACAAATAAACACTCACAAATAACACAAGTAAGTATGCACAAGCAATTAAAAAGTGAATGAAAAATAAAGACTGAGTAACTTTGGTCTCACCGGTAACAATAGCAGTTATTTGAAATAAGTACGGAGTGGAAGGTTAATGGGCTCGCAGAATTACGTCTACAGTAAAAATG
Source organism: Schistocerca gregaria (assembly GCF_023897955.1). Lineage (NCBI taxonomy): Eukaryota > Metazoa > Arthropoda > Insecta > Orthoptera > Acrididae > Schistocerca > Schistocerca gregaria. Next base: position 483,960,959 of record NC_064931.1, on the reverse strand, counting down.
GTATAATGAACGAAACAACTTTTAATTATGATTCTGAATGTCACTGACAAGAAAAAAAAAATGCAGTTCAATGTGATTATTTGCAGTTGCGTAAAACCAGAGACAATGAGAAACTACCACCGCTTTAACAAAAAGTATTTACAGCATTATTTAGAGAAATAATACTTGGTAGTTAAGCTTTTTATCAATGTTTTTTTAAAGTGAGTCTCCAGTAGCTGGGTCTGTCGGCGTGTCGATGACGTCCGCATCGTTGGTCCATAACCCTTAAGCTTGTAGTCTAGTAATTATCGTCTTGCTGTTCCTCTTTACCGAAGCCTCCCGTTCTGAATGCAGCTGGGAGGCACAGTATTTGTAGAATTGTAGTATTTGGTGTATCTAGGTGAAGCGATCAAATACACGCTTTATTCACTGTTGGGGTGTTGTGGGTGCCGAAGGGCTTCTGGTTATAATAAGAGCCAGGTAGCGTCCGATAGATGAGCGGCTACTCGGTGGTGTGACGCTAATTCGGTGGACTGCTGCATGTCGCCTGCTTGCAGCACCACCCCCATGCATGTACACCTGTGTTGCTTCATAATGTTTTATGTATGGTAGTGATTCAGAAACGATGTGCATTGAAGCAAACCAGATATGAAGTATTATAAATATTAACAGACTACATCAACAATTAAGATCATCGGAATATTTCTGTCGTTTTTGTGAACGGAATTCGAAATAACTCGTCTGAAGAAATTTCCTTTTCAGGTATAATGGCAGTCTTTAATGTCTAGAAACATCTATAGGTATCTCGCAATGGACAATGTGAGAATCCAATACTATACACATTTACTGCCTCAAGTCAACTCATAATTCGAGTACTGGAAGCAGAATAATGCCCACAACACTATGAAACTACATAAAATTCTTAGGCTGCTTAGAATTATATGAGCTAAAACGACGAGCTAAGATCTAGGACTGATTTTAATGTACAACACACAAACTTTTAGGTTATCATGTAGCTACTTAGTTACCAGCCTCATTCGATTTCCGTGTCCCATTGTAGCGTCGCAACTTGTTTTAGGACAGCTAGCTGTGTGTGACTTCGGGGATTGACATATAGCGGCCTACCCGGTAGACACACGTGCATCTGTCACTGCTTGCTGTGGGAAAGCTATTCAATATCTCTTACTGAACGTGTAGATTCACCACCTATAACAATCTAAATAAGGATAGTAGTTTTTCTGTAATCGCTTTCAAAATTTGTGTACTGCACTTTGTTATTAATAGAAAGGTGGTGTGACAATTTCAGCTATCTATTGAGCATATTTTCGGAGATAGAAATGTTTACTTTAAAGTTACAAAAACTGCACTTAAGAAAGGAAATTCACCTGGGAACATTTATGACTTGTTTTTGGTTGTCAGCTGAAGTACTCACCTGAAGCATCAGCGTACAGAATTATTTAACTGAAATTTAATTTAAAAATTTCAAATACCTTACTATTTTCGTAGTATTAAATCTAGAATAACTTTAGAAAGAACTATTAAAATCAATATTCATTTTATTATGTGTTACGTGATCCTATAAGTAAATGAGAGTGTGTATGTGGGACATTCATCAAATTTCAATATAGCATTATACAGGGTGGTCCATTGATAGTGACCAGGCCAAATATCTCACGAAATAAGCATCAAACGAAAAAACTACAAAGAACGTAACTCGTCTGGCTTGAAGGGTGAAACCAGATGGCGCTATGGTTGGCCCGCTAGATGGCGCTGCCATAGGTCAAACGGATATGAACTGCGTTTTCTAAACGGGAACCCCATTTTTATTACATATTCGTGTAGCACGTAAAGAAATATGAATGTTTTAGTTGGACCACTTTTTCCCGTTTGTGACAGATGGCGCAGTAATATTCACAAACGTTTAAGTACGTGGTATCACGTAAGATTCCGGCAGTGCGGACGGTATTTGCTTCGTGATACATTACCCGTGTTAAAATGGACCGTTTACCAATTGCGGAAAAGGTCATTATCGTGTTTATGTATGGCTATTGTGATCAAAATGCCTAACTGGCGTGTGCTATATATACTGCTCGGTATCCTGGACGACATCATCCAAGTATCCGGTCCGTTCGCCGGATAGTTACGTTATTTAAGGAAACAGGAAGTGTTTAGCCACATGTGAAACGTCAACCACGACCTGCAACAAATGATGATGCCCAAATAGGTGTTTTAGCTGCTGTCGCGGGTAATCCGCATAACAGTAGCAGACATATTGCGCGAGAATCTGGAATCTCAAAAACGTCGGTGTTGAGAATGCTACATCAACATCGATTGCACCAGTACCATATTTCTATGCACCAGGAATTACATGGCGACGACTTTGAATGTCGTGTACAGTTCTGCCACTGGGCACAAGAGAAATTACGGGACGATGACAGATTTTTTGCACGCGTTCTATGTAGCGATGAAGCGTCATTCACCAACAGCAGTAAAGTAAACCGGCATAATATGCACTACTGGGCAACAGAAAATCCACGATGGCTGTGACAAGTGGAACATCAGCGACCTTGGCAGGTTAATGTATGGTGCGGCATTATGGGAGGAAGGATAATTGGCCCCGATTTTATCGATGGAAATCTAAATGGTGCAATGTATGCTGGTTTCCTACGTAATGTTCTACCGATGTTAGTACAAGATGTTTCACTGCATGATAGAATAGCGATGTACTTCCAACATGATGTATGTCCGGCACATAGCTCGCGTGCGGTTGAAGCGGTATTGAATAGCATATTTCATGACAGGTGGATTGGTCGTCGAAGCACCATACCATGGCCCGTACGTTCACCGGATCTGACGTCCCCGTATTTCTTTCTGTGGGGAAAGTTGAAGGATATTTGCTATCGTGATCCCCCGATTATGCCTAATAACACGCGTCAGCGCATTGTCAATAGGTGTGCGAACATTACGGAAGGCGAACTACTCGCTGTTGAAAGGAATGTCGTTACACGTATAGCCAAATGCATTGAGGTTGACGGACATCATTTTGAGCATTTATTGCATTAATGTGGTATTTACAGGTAATCACGTTGTAACAGCATGCGTTCTCAGAAATGATAAGTTCATAAAGGTACATGTGTCACATTGGAACAAGCGAAATAAAATGTTGAAACGTACATACGACCTGTATTTTAATTTAAAAAACCTACCTGTTACCAACTGTTCGTCTAAAATCGTGAATCGTATGTTTCTGACTATTACAGCACCATCTGTCACCAAGCGAAAAAAGTGGTCCAACTAAAACATTCATATTTCTTTACGTACTACATGAATATGTAATAAAAATGGGGGTTCCTATTTAAAAAAATGCAGTTGATATCCGTTTGACCTATGGCAGTGCCATCTAGCGGGCCAACCATAGCGCCATCTGGTTTCCCCCTTCAAGCTAGACAAGTTTCGTTCTTCGTAGTTCTTTTGTTTGTTGCTCATTTTGTGAGATATTTGGCCCTGTCACGATCAGTGGACCACCCTGTATAGTGTATACAGTCTTAAGTAACGTGCAATAGTTACACAAGCCTGTTGTGGGAAAATGATCCTAGGGGATTTATCCACTTTGCTGATCACGTATGTCTTGGTGTGATTGCTATTGTAACAGAGCAGTCAGAAAGTCAGCTGGAATAAAATCTGTTACTAAAGTATATTTCCAGAATTATTGTCTTTTCGTTTTCGTTTATTAAACATTACTACAGTATTTCTATGTCAGATTGACACAAATGCGTCTGTGTATAAGGATTGGTGCAGACCAGTTTTGGCGCGAGTACGATCACGAGCGAGTATTCTGATTGGCAGTCAGTATGGTCAGCCAGTCTGAATTGAGACGGTTCCCGCTCATTACCTGATAGTTATAATAGGAGTGAGGCTGGTAGAAGATAGTCGCTCGCTAGCTTTGAACGCGTACGGTCATGTTACTAGTGCCTGTAAAAATAATATGTGAGATAAAGAATTACTTACTTTTCGAGTTATTGGTGAGCTAAGTCGATAGCAGTTGTTGTTGAGAACTGCTTGGCGAAATTTCGGAGAGTTTGACTAAATTTGTTGGACAGATATTCGCGTGTGAAATATTGGCCTTCATAGAATCCGTGTGGCATGTTTCAGTACCTACTACTGAGAATTTTTGGCGAGCACTTTCTTTTTTTAGAAATACACAAAAAGAACCGAATGTAATAACTCATATTAGTGGTGGAATTAATGACTGTGAAAACGCTGTTTAATTTGGGTCGTGTTTGGACAGATTTATGGCTGCTGTGCATGTGAAATGTGTCTATGAATCGTGAACTGGAAGGAAATAGCCAATAGTTTAAATGTGGACTGAATAGTACCTCTTCTTTGGTTATCAAGGACAAAATAAACATTATTGTATGGGAATTTCGGACATTTTCCAGAAGCCAATCCATGTTCTACTGCCTGATAAAAATTGGATGCCAGTATTTGTAGAGAACTTTCTTTCATAACTAGAGTTGCGCGGCCTCAGTAATTGTAGATATTAGGTGGTGTTTTTTATCAACGCTGCTTTTACATCATCTTGTAAGTATCGACGTTGCCGAGTGAAGGAACATTGAGCAGACGCCGTTCTGAGGTGGGTGAATTTTAATTTGCAGCCTGCACAGTGACAACGACGAATAGACACGAGAAATTAAACCCCGACCCGCCGCACCATCTACGGTTCACAACAGGCAAATTACCCTGACCTATCTCACAATTGTCTATCCATTTACTCACGGCTGTTCACTTAACATTAAAATTAAATTCAAAGGGGAGATTCGGTGCTTCAGTCCGGTACTGCGCTGCTGCTGTGGTCGCAGGTTCAAATCCTGCTTTGGGCATGGATGTATGTGATGTCCTTAGGTTAGTTAGGTTTAAGTAGTTCTAAGTCTAGGGGACTGATGACCTCAGATGTTAAGTCCCATAGTGCATAGAGCTATTTGAACCATTTGAAGATTCGGTTGATAATGGTTAGTTCTTCGGTGTGCCAAACTATCAAAGGCAAATAGCAATACCGGGTAATATGGAAGTTTCTTCAGTGTCTTGTGGTTGTGTCAAAGCAGTCTGCCGGGTTAACGGAAGAGGTAAGTTCTGTTCTCAAAGGTTTGAAATGTCTGAAAGTGAGATGTCGACCACTGCCATTGTCCAAGATGAACCGCCATATGGTGAGCATACGTGAAGTCATTTCTGTAGCGAAGAAGTATAGCACGTAGTCCAGGAAACTGGACTGTGACATGTACATCGCAAAGGGTTTGTGAGAAAAAAAATCGTCTCCCGCTAGAAAAACTGGGGTTTGGAATCTCAGTTACTCTGATGTACTCTAACGACTAAAGTGATGAGCAGGTATATACACGATGTTTGTGAAGATCTTAACATATAGCAAGAATGACGCTATAGGTTTCAAACTGATTGGATGTGTAGTATGTTATATTGTATTACGGAGCAATGAATCTGGCGTCTGGAAAGGCAAGTATAGAATGTCCCTCTCCATCTTTTCGGCAGGCTTTTCCTCTCGTATTCGAGCCATACACCGAAGCCGTCACAAGTCGTAAGCGATCGGTCCAAGTCGTATCCAACAGACAATTCCATCAAACAATGCTGACTGGCACATGCGTGCACAGTGTGTTAAAGGCGCTCACTTGTTAACGATATAACATCCAAAATCGGCAGATATCACATTGCAATAAAAATTTTACAACCACACACGGAGAAAGATTTCTTTTAAACAATTTTTACGACCACAAAATCGTAAGTCAAGAAATGATTAAAAATAGGTGTAGTGAAGTAGTATTCATAGCTCCATTTGTGCCTTTGATTAGGTGAACACTTAAGCATTCCTTGGCTTTACATGTTAATTTAACGTCGATAAAAACCAGGAAACACGATTCCTTTGCTCCTCAGAAGTAGATCTAACATCTACGAACTCGTCAGTACAGACAGTGTACAACCGATGGTTGTTATATCTCGTATTACCGAATTTTTGGGTGGAGAGAGGAAAGGGAAGACGACAAGAAAGGATGGGAAGAGAGGATACAGCTGTTACAAGAAACTAGAAAAAAAACGTTAATGAATTTATTGTTAACTACCCTGTTCTGCAGAGCTAACAAAGGAATGCTCCAATCCGAGATGTCGAAACTTAGCAAGAATACACTGAAAGAAATGCACTGTCGAAATTTTAATTGTTAAGGAGCACTACCAGTATTTTTGAAAAATGTTATAGTTACTCAGTTTTGCCGCACGAAGAACGGCTTATAAAAGTGACTTGTACAGCCCTTCCTGCCTAGCGCGCATACACAGCCATGACAAGAGAACGTAGTACCGCGTAGCGTGAAGCCACGAAGTCCAAAACACACACGCGCGAGCTTTAAGCTCAAAAGTGTCTCAAATCGATAATTTTTTGAATACGTTGCAGTTCATTTTGACAGCTGTACGGCTGTGGACGTCGTCGTTACACAAGTGATAAGCAGAAGAAACAAAATGAAAGAAGTGTGTAATATTTCATTACAGACTTTATTACGCGACCGTAATTTGACGACATGAAATATTTATAACAATTTCAGTAGCTCAGTTCTTATGATAATTTTTGAGTGATATTTAATTTTACTGACAATGAAACAGTTCCCTCTTTGTTCACTGTATTAGTCATAAAAATTTGAAGTGTCTATTGCGTGACGAAAACAAACAGTTTTCTTACAGCAGTCACACCTGATAAAAGAAAAATGTTTGCACTCAGGCGCTTCTCAGTAATTTCTGGCTTTATTTAGACAGAATTACAATGCAGAAAGAAATGTCCGTGGCTGTTGTTCTGCATTTTTTGCTATATACCAAGCATACTTTATGAAAATCGAAAAACGGGGTAATGCAAACTGACAATGCACAAATGAATGAAGTTTAACAGTACTGTTCCGCTGATAAACCTGAAATGACAAAGAACTATCGGAAATTATGTTATCCGACAGTTTTCTCAAAATTCCTTTTCACCGTCGAAGAATTTCTGTATCGACAGGCTTCAGCTATTAGTAGCTGGTGGAATCCGAATTATATTATGAATCTATTCGTCACTGTCCTAAATAAAGTAGTATCGTTATGTCCAGGCCAAAGGTCCAACAAAAGCACTAAATTGTTTCGTGCAGCTGGTAGGAAGACGTTTTGGATGTAATATTGAAACTTATTCTCTCCCATTTTTTCAGAATTTGCTACGCCGATTACAAGATTCTTTTAACTGAACAGTTCTGTTTTTAATTTTTGGTCCTAATTTGCCTTGAGGTTCCTGAAGACCGACATAAAGGTGCGGAAACAATAATCCGCTCATACGTATATATATTGTTGTATATGCACAACTGACTGTCTTTTCTTCGCTCGAAATGATTAAGTGCGGTTTGCATGCAGTTCCTGCACGACACGAGACTCATTGGCTTTATACAGAACATTTTAAGAGATAACATGAAGCTACGAATTTGTCTATAGTACTACCTGTTAATGACATCCCCTCTACACGTTTACCTGAAGTGAACTTCGTCATTTTCGATGTCCTTTCACGTGTAATTTTCTGAACCTGTTTACCCAGGTCGAAGAAGCCTGGAAATTAGTAATTTTCATCACACTTGCAATTCAGTGGGCATAGTTTCGTGTATTTCTCTCGGTAACGCCGCAATGACTTTCACGAGCAGCTCTAAATCCTTGAAATAGTTTTCCTTTAATACACTTTCGAGTTACATTTTGGCCCATATTTCGTACTTCGTGTTAATATTTCTTCCATTTATACAATTCACGTTCAAATTTTACGAAAAGCAACAGGCTTTTCACACACTTTATCTATAAGTATTTTACAGCTTTGTGTTTGTCACTGAAAGCTATTACTCTCCGTGTATTCTTTGTGCTAAGAAGATACTGTATATTTGCTCTTGACTTTAATTAGCACTACAGTCACCGTTCGCACCAGAGTTCACGAAATCCTCAGAGTTAGTTCCTCTTTCTTCTAATGTTTCCTCAAATTCTAACCAAATGTCGATATCTTTCGAATGAATGCCCAGACAATTAACTAGTAAATAAGACATACGTAGGTATTCAGAAGAAGTATGTGATTCTTCATATTTTGTCTGTGCAAAGTAGAAAACAGTAATTGGCTACCACATTACTATGAAACTCTAGGCTCTACACGTAGATGCTATTGGCAAGCGTATACGAAGAAAACACAAAGAAAAATTCAGTTTTACCTACACTATTAAAACTTAGCGATACCGCAAAGGCAACTGCTAGTTGTTATCGATATTAAACGAGTTGCAGATTCGAGTTGGAATAGTAACTGTTACCAGCAGTGTCAGTGAAACTCTCAGTGTAGACGGAAATTCGCTTTAAAAATTACAATCGCGAAATGCCATCCATCAAATAGTGATGGGCGTGCACTGTCTGCTACAACTACATTAGGGTTGTACATTCTTCTGGCTGCCTGGCGAACTATGAATTTGTCGATTTTCAATATTTTTAAGACACTTGCAGTGCGTCTTAATAATTAAAATTTTGACATTCTGTTTGTTTCATTGTATTTTTACTGTATAAAAAGCTCCAGGGCACGTTTCGACATGTCGGATTGGACCGTTCCCTTGTAAGAATATCCGAGAATTCACTATATAATGAGTCAGTGAAGGATTGACAAAGGTTCCACCGAAATTTTGGTCGGATACTTTTCTTTAGCGTCGTTTTCCTGCAAATACTCAACGTGATGTACCCACTTAATCCAGTATTCCACAGTAACATCTTCAATAGTCAATCCAGAAAAATTCTGCACCCCTTTCATTCTGAATGTGCAATTTCTGGATGCGATCTCTCCTTTCACTAGCGTCCATACATTCTCTATCGGTATGTACTAGCAGTGATAAGGGGGCAGCCTCAGAGTCTCTTGCTGGTGGCAGCATGAATTGATATATCTGCTTAAGCAGAAGAAACTAACGATCAAAGTCAGAAAACAATTTATTGGACTGTTCAATTAACCAAAACACTCCAAACATAACACCAACACAAAAAGAGTGATCCGTCTTTGAATCACAACTACATACCAGAATAATACAGGGTGTTACAAAAAGATACGGCCAAACTTTCAGGAAACATTCCTCACACACAAATAAAGAAAAGATGTTATGTGGACATGTGTCCAGAAACGCTTAAGTTCCATGTTAGAGCTCATTTTAGTTTCGTCAGTATGTACTGTACTTCCTCGACTCTGATGATCAAATTGTAAATTTTCACAATCAACATGTGTGGGCTGACGAGAATCCGCACGCAATTGTGCAATCACATCATCAACACAGATTTTCTGTGAACGTTTGGGCAGGCATTGTTGGTGATGTCTTGATTGGGCCCCATGTTCTTCCACCTACCCTCAATGGAGCACGTTATCATGATTTCATACGGGATACTCTACCTGTGCTGCTAGAACATGTGCCTTTACAAGTTCGACACAACATGTGGTTCATGCACGATGGAGCTCCTGCACATTTCAGTCGAAGTGTTCGTACGCTTCCCAACAACAGGTTCGGTGACCGATGGATTGGTAGAGGCGGACCAATTCCATGGCCTCCACGCTCTCCTGACCTCAACCCTCTTGACTTTCATTTATGGGGGCATTTGAAAGCTCTTGTCTACGTAACCCCATTACCAAATGTAGAGACTCTTCGTGCTCGTATTGTGGACGGCTGTGATGCAATACGCCATTCTCCAGGGCTGCGTCAGCGCATCAGGAATTCCATGCGACAGAGGGTGGATGCATGTATCCTCGCTAACGGAGGACATTTTGAACATTTCCTGCAATATAGTGTTTGAGGTCACACTGGTACGTTCTGTTTCTGTGTGTTTCCAGTCCATGATTAATGTGATTTGAAGAGAAGTAATAAAATGAGCTCTAACATGGAAAGTAAGCGTTTCTGGACACATGTCCACATAACATATTTTCTTTCTTTGTATGTGCGGAATGTTTCCTGAATGTTTGGCCGTACCTTTTTGTAACACCCTGTATAGAAAACAACTGAAATAATTTCCTACTAGTCTCCGCCAGAGACTTCTCCGAGATACCAAGCCTAATCCAGAGATCAGCGACAAGATCCAAGCCGGGCTGCCGGGACGGCAGCTATCACGTCTGCTGGCGGTCGGCCGGTCGCCGGCCTTTGTAGCGCTTCGACGGATGAGTACCTCGGAACTACTTTCCATCACGTGGTTTGACGTGTGAAAATAGTTCTGGTATCTGCAGCGACCTCTTCCTTATGTTTATGTGGGCCGGTAGTGGCCCCTGGTGCCTGTGGTGTGTTGTTGTTGTTGTTGTTGTTGTTGTTGCCGTTCATCAATATTGCCTGTCGCTTGTGTAGTGCTTTGGTGTGCCTGCGAAGCGGGCAACCCGTGGCTGCAGGATGTCAGTTTGGTTGTTGATACTCTAGGCGCCGTGGTGTCTGGTTGAGAAGGCCACAGCATGAATGAAGCGCAATGTTGCCACATAAACCCAATCAACGAGATATGTCTGGTAGTCGATACATGCTCAGTTCATCACAAAGTGAGACTGTGCCCTTTTAGCAATGTGGTACTGTAAAAGACTTGCCATTGTCGTACATTCAGTATTTGTAAATATTGTAGTGCTTTCTGGTAAACTGTAAACAGCACTCAGTGTTAAATATTTTGCTAACTCATTAAACATTAGTAGGAACCATTCCTGTCATCATTATTACCGAGTGAAGCAATATTCAAAGAGATATTATTTGACACTAAAGACATTAAATGCGCTTGCCACTAAAATCTAAACTTGGTTACTTCATGAAACTAGAAGCACTAATAATTACCTGATGTTTACATATTACTGTACTAAGTTAACTGCATTCTGTAACCATTTGAAAAAGATTATTACATATTAAGAATAACTTCAAAACACTGGCAATGTATCCGTGCAGTTCTAGGCGCTTCAGTCTGGACCCTCGTGACCGCTACGGTCGCAGGCTCGAATCCTGCCTCGGGCATGGATGTGTGCGATGTCCTTAGGTTAGTTAGGTTTAAGTAGTTCTAAGTTCTAGGGGACTGATGACCTCAGACATTAAGTCCCATAGTGCTCAGAGCCATTTGAACCATTTTTTTGAACTGGCAATGTATGCTGACTGTATTATACTTAAACCTAACTGATTAAATTTTTTATGTTATTTAAATGCGTTGTATGATCTTGGTTCTTGTAAGTTCGGTGTTGACTTTAATGATTGCTGCTAATTGTAAAATCATGCTGAGGGTAAATGCTATAAAATCTGGTATGAAATATTGATTAATCGCAGGTATTGCTTCATAAAACATAATGACAGTCAACTTTATTGAGAATGAAGTTGCTCACTACATACTAAGTTACATGTTGCTAGTGGATAATAAGTATTGGTTTTCATTGATTCTAAACTGTTTCAGTACAATAATAGTTAAATTCCAGTCATATCATTATTGCGGCCTTTTCATCCGAACTTCCACGTTTGTATCGTTACCACCTAAACACATGTCAGTAATAACTGTTACATAACATCATTTGTAACTAAACAGGTACCAACTCATAACTTTTGCTTTAGCATGAGCTGGCGAAAGTCTATTATCATTCTGTTATCTCAGTGAATCTAAGTTACACAATTAATTAAAATCTGAGCAACTACACTAAATTAATTTACTTGAATACAAAGTTTATTTCCAATCGTTCTTGTATAGTATACTTAATTGTTCAACAGTGATCAATGATAATCTTGCTGGCATTCCTTAGGTCATAGTTTTCTCTTTTGTGAAGTACAGCACCTTATGTTACAAGTACCATTAATATGCTGCAGGGTGCCAGTGGTTATAGCATGACTGGGCCAAAGGCTTATCATTGTCATTTAAATACGAAGGGAAGACGAGGGACACGAGAACTAAAATCTTCCTTCCATCCGTCGGTTCGCTGCTTCCTAGTATCGCGTACACAAGATATAAAAGGGCAGTGCATTGGCGGAGCTGTCATTTGTACTCAAGCGGTATATGTGAAAAGGTTTCCGACTGATGATGGTGGCACGACTGTAATTAACAGACTTTGAACTTGGAATGGTAGTTAGAGCTTGACGCAGGGGACATTCCACTTGGTAAATCATTAGAGCATTCTATATTCCGAGGTCCACACTGTCGACAGTGTACGGAGAATACAAATTTCAGGCATTACCTCCCACAACGGACAACGCAGTGGCCTACGGCCTTCACTTAACGACCGAGAGCAGCGGCGTTTGCGTAGAGTTGTCAGTGCTAATAGGCAAGCAACAGTGAGTGAAATAACCTCTGAAATCAATCTGGAACATACGATGAACGTATCTATTAGACAATGTGGCTAAATTTTAGCATTAATGGTCTATGGTGGCAAACGACCGACGCGAATGTCTTTGCTAACAGCACGTCATCGCCTGCAGCGCCTCAACTGGGCTCGTGGCTATATCGACTGACCCTAGACGACTGGAAAATCATGAACTGATCAGATGAGTTCCGATTTCAGTTGGTAAGAGCTGACGGAAGGGTTCGAGTGTGGCGCAGACCCCACGAAGCCGTGGACTCAGATTGTCAACAAGGCATTGTGCAAACTGGTGATAGCTGTATAACGGTGTGGGCTGTGTTTATACGGAATGAAATGGGTACTCTGGTCCAACTGAACCGATAATTGACTGGAAATGGCTATGCTCAGGAACTTGGGGACAATTTGCAGCGCCGGTCGGAGTGGCCGTGCGGTTCTAGGAGCTACAGTCTGGAGCCGAGCGACCGTTACGGTCGCAGGTTCGAAGCCTGCTTTGGGCATGGATGTGTGTGATGTCCTTAGGTTAGTTAGGTTTAATTAGTTCTAAGTTCTAGGCGACAGATGACCTCAGAAGTTAAGTCGCATAGTGCTCAGAGCCAGTTGAACTATTTTGAACAATTTGAAGCCATTCGTGGACTTCATGTTCCCAAACAACAATGCAATTTTAAAGGATGACAGTGCACCATGGACAACTGTTCTCGATTGGTTAGAACTACTTAAACCTAAGTAAGGACATCACACACATCAATAGCCGAGGCTGGATTCGAACCTGCGACAGTAGCGGTTCCAGGCTGAAGCACCTAGAACCGCTCGGCCACACCGGCCGGCTCACAATTATGGACGGATATAGAGGTAGCATGGCTCAATATTTCGGCAAGAGACTTCCAGCGACCTGATGAGTCCATGTCACACCGTGTTGTCGCACTACGCCAGGAAAAACGAGATCCGACACCATATTAGGAGGTTCCAAAGAGTTTTGCCATCTCAGTGTACGTTATCAGCGCTGCAGGGATAGCGGGCACGTGTGCCCAGTAGTGATTTCGTTTACGTGATCGGATAGGTCAGCGTAAAACGGAATATCGAACATTTGTGGTAAGTTCTATGGAACCAAACTGCGAGGGTCGTCGGTCTCTAGGCTTACACACTACTTAACCTAACACGCTAAGGATAACACACACACCCATGCCCAAGGGAGGACTCGAACCTCCGCCGGAGGGGGGGGGGGGGAGGGGGGAGGAGCCTCGCGAACCGTGGCAAGGCTCCTTAGGCCGCACCGCTACCCGGCGCGGCAGCGGAAAGCAAAATGGGAACATGCAGTCACTTGCTCTTTACATCAAAGTGGATAATATCATTATGAAAGTTAGTTCTAATGAGGAGATTGTTCGGTCACCAAGAAATATGTTTGTTTATGAGACGTCATTTCGTATCGCAAAGGACATACTGCTAACGCTGTGCGACTGCAGTACGTAGAGAGGTCTGAGGCAGAGACAAGTGATGACTGGACCATACAATACGATCACTCCCATCTATACTACTGGCCATTAAAATTGCTACACCACGAAGATGACGTGCTACAAACGCGAAATTTAACCGACAGGAAGGAGATGCTGTGATATGTAAATGATTAGCTTTCCAGAACATTCACACAATGTTTTGCGCCGGTGCCGACACCTACAACGTGATGACATGAGAAAAGTTTCCAACCGATTTCTCATACACAAACAGCAGCTGATCGGCGTTACCTGGTGAAACGTTGTTGTGATGCCTCGTGTAAGGAGGAGAAATGCGTACCATCACGTTTCCGACTTTGATAAAGGTCGCATTGTAGGTTATCGCTTTTGCAGTTTATCGTATCGTGACATTGCTGCTCACGATGGTCGATATCCAATGACTGTTAGCAGAATATGGAATCGGTGGGTTCAGGAGGGTAATACGGAACGCTGTACTGGATCCCAACGGCTTCGCATCACTAGCAGTCGAGATGACAGGCATCTTATCCGCATGGCTGTAACGGATCGTGCAGCCACGTCTCGATCCCTGAGTCAACAGATAGGGACGTTTGCAAGACAACAACCATCTGCACGAACAGTTCAACGACGTTTGCAGCAGCATGGACTATCAGCTCGGAGACCATGGCAGCGGTTACCCTTGACGCTGCATTACAGACAGGAGCAGCTGTGATGGTGTACTCAACGACGAACCAGGGTGCACTAATGGAAAAACGTCACATTTTTCGGATGAATCCCGGTTCTGTTTACAGCATCATGATGGTCGCACCCGTGTTTGGCGACATCGCGGTGAACGCACATTGGAAGCGTGTATTCGTCATCGCCATACTGGCGTATGTGGTGCCATTGGTCACACGTCTCGGTCACCTCTTCTTCGCATTGACAGCACTTTGAACAGTGGACGTTACATTTCAAATGTGTTACGATCCGTGGCTCTACCCTTCATTAGATCCCTGCGACACCCTACCTTTCAGCAGGCTAATGAACGACCGCATGTTGCAGGACCTGTACGGGCATTTCCGGATACAGAAAATTTTCGACTGCTGCCCTGGCCAGCACAGTCTCCAGATCTCTCACCAATTGAAAACGTCTGGTCAATGGTGGCCGAGAAACTGGCTGGTCACAATACGCCAGTCACTACTCTTGATGAACTGTGGTACCGTGTCGAAGTTGCATGGGCAGCTGTACCTGTAAACGCCATCCAAGCTCTGTTTGACTCAATGCCCAGGCGTATCAAGGCCGTAAGTACGGCCAGAGGTGGTTGTTCTGGGTACTGATTTCTCAGGATCTATGCACCCAAATTGCGTGAAAATGTAATCACATGTCAGTCATAGAATAATATATTTGTCCAATGAATATCCGTTTATCATCTGTATTTCATCTTGGTGTAGCAATTTTAATGGCCAGTAGTGTAGTTGTGCTGAATGACAAAATGTGCTACTTACGGTCGAGTCCCGCTTCGACCCGAGTTTAACGCGATCGCCGCATCCGTAGTGACAGCAGTCAAGCAGTCTAAATTACAGAGCAACGTAGAGAACTAACATTGTGCAACGCGACATTCTGGAGGCAACGTCACACAACAGTTGAAGAGTTTCAATTTAAGCGTTTTGCTTTAGTGGTATCAAGTGATGAAAGATTCAACCAGTATGTGACATTCAAACTTCACTTCTTCGGAGAGAAGAAACAAATCATCTCCTGCGTTAGGGTGGCCCTAGCTTACTGGAGCGAACGCTGAGCTGATTTTGTTGGGCATTTCATCACCGTCACACTAGTGGCAAGGAATATGCAAAGGAAGAAAGAAACAGATGTCTAGGAAACTGTGCAAAATAAGAAAAGTTCAGTTAGGGAAGATAGCGACCAAGCAAGCAATGAAAAAATGCATTTTGACCTACTCAGGGCTCAAGTAAGCTTTACTTTGTCGGAGAGGAGGAATTAGCCACCTCCTTTATTAGGGCGGACCTAATTTCCAGAAGAGAATGTTGATTCTGTGGGGGATTTTATCACTGTCATAGTAGCTTTAAGAGTTATGCAAATGAAGAATTGAGAGCAAATGAACAGATGCACAGAGTATAAGGCAGTATAGGAGATTTTTAGTTAAGGAAGAAAGCAACAAAGGAAGGGATGAAAAAGTGCATTTCAAGCCACTCAGACCTCATGTAAACTTTTCAATGCAAAAACAATTTCCTAATGAGAGTGTACGATCTAATGACTTTATAAAAGTTGTGCACGATAAAAAATAACAGTTCAAAAGTTATTGTTTAGAAAACAAGTGCTTGTGATGAAATTTCTTGATAATGGGCCACTTTAGGTTTATATACGCTGAAGATCCACATAAACTGCTATAGGCATGCGTATTCAAATACAGAAATATAGAAACAGGCAGAATACGGCGCTACGATCGGTAACACCTGTATAAGGCAACAAGTGTCTGACGCTGTTGTTAGATCGGTTACTGCTGCTACAACGGCTGGTTATCAAGATTTAAGTGAGTTTGAACGTAGTGTTATAGTCGGCGCACGAGCGATGGGACACAGCATTACGAGGTAGCAATGAAGTGAGGATTTTCCCGTACGACCATTTCGCGAGTGAACCGTGAATATCAGGAATCCGATAAAACAGCGTATCTCTGACATCGCTGCAGCCGAAAAAGATCCTGCAAGAACGGGACCAACGACGACCGAAGAGAATCGTTCAACGTGACAGAAGTGCAACTCTTCCGCAAATTGCTGCAGATTTCAGTGCTTGACCATCAACAAGTGTCAGCATGCGAACGATTCAACGATACATCATCGATATGTGCATCCGGAGTCAAAGGCCCACTCGTGTACCCTTTATGACTGCACGACACGAAGCTTTACGCCTAGCCTAGGCGCGGAACACCGACATTGAACTGTTGATGACTGGAAACATGTTGCCCGGTCAGACGAGTCTCGTTTCAAATTGTATCGAGTGGATGGACGTGTACAGGTATGGAGACAACCTCATGAATCCATCGACCCCTCAGGTCTCCAGGGGACTGTTCAAGCTGGTGGAGGCTCTGTAATGGTGTGGAGCGTCCATATATGACTCTGACAGGTGACAGGCACGTAAGCGTCCTGTCTGATCACCTGCATCAATTCATGTCCATTGTGCGTTCCGACGGACTTGGTCAATTCCAGCAAGACAATGCGACACCCCAAACATCCGGAATTGCTACAGAGTGGCTCCAGAAACACTCTTCTGAGTTTAAACACTTCCGGTGGCCACCAAACTCCCCAAACATGCACATTTCCATGCCACGCCATGTTGAGGCACTACTGCGCGCTCGCGAGGCCCTTACATGATTTTAGAGAGGTGTACCAGTTTATTTGGCTCTTCAGTGTAGAATGTACTTACGGTGAGGCAAGGAAGTCGCATAAGGACTTCACAGGAAGCAGCGGCAGTATCATTGTTTGTCAATATTGAAAAAACAGACAGAAAATAGAAACAAATATAACCTTAATAGGAAATATTTTGCTGCAATTGAAGAAATTATTATTCCGTTCCATTTATTATTTGAGCACGGACAAGATATATGTTGCCTACAGGAAAATTGAAGAGGCCTTTGGAGAAAAGAGAAGCAGCTGTATGAATACCAAGAGCCAGTCATGAAAAAACTATTCCATGTGGTTTGTAAGATGCATGTGAAAGGCAAAACAACATCAGATTTCAAGAAGAATGAGTAGGTGATGACAGGTGTGAATATTACTTACACTCCTGGAAATGGAAAAAAGAACACATTGACACCGGTGTGTCAGACCCACCATACTTGCTCCAGACACTGCGAGAGGGCTGTACAAGATATGATCACACGCACGGCACAGCGGACACACCAGGAACCGCGGTGTTGGCCGTCGAATGGCGCTAGCTGCGCAGCATTTGTGCACCGCCGCCGTCAGTGTCAGCCAGTTTGCCGTGGCATACATAGCTCCATCACAGTCTTTAACACTGGTAGCATTCTGCGACAGCGTGGACGTGAACCGTATATGCAGTAGACGGACTTTGAGCGAGGGCGTATAGTGGGCATGCGGGAGGCCGGGTGGACGTACCGCCGAATTGCTCAACACGTGGGGCGTGAGGTCTCCACAGTACATCGATGTTGTCGCCAGTGGTCGGCGGAAGGTGCACGTGCCCGTCGACCTGGGACCGGACTGCAGCGACGCTCGGATGCACGCCAAGACCGTAGGATCCTACGCAGTGCCGTAGGGGACCGCACCGCCACTTCCCAGCAAATTAGGGACACTGTTGCTCCTGGGGTATCGGCGAGGACCATTCGCAACCGTCTCCATGAAGCTGGGCTACAGTCCCGCACACCGTTAGGCCGTCTTCCGCTCACGCCCCAACATCGTGCAGTTCGCCTCCAGTGGTGTAGCGACAAGCGTGAATGGAGGGACGAATGGAGACGTGTCGTCTTCAGCGATGAGAGTCGCTTCTGCCTTGGTGCCAATGATGGTCGTATGCGTGTTTGGCGCCGTGCAGGTGAGCGCCACAATCAGGACTGCATACGACCGAGGCACACAGGGCCAACACCCGGCATCATGGTGTGGGGAGCGATCTCCTACTCTGGCCGTACACCTCTGGTGATCGTCGAGGGGACACTGAATAGTGCACGGTACATCCAAACCGTCATCGAAGCCATCGTTCTACCATTCCTAGACCGGCAAGGGAACTTGCTGTTCCAACAGGACAATGCACGTCCGCATGTATCCCGTGCCACCCAACGTGCTCTAGAAGGTGTAAGTCAACTACCCTGGCCAGCAAGATCTCCGGATCTGTCCCCCATTCAGCATGTTTGGGACTGGATGAAGCGTCGTCTCACGCGGTCTGCACGTCCAGCACGAACGCTGGTCCAACTGAGGCGCCAGGTGGAAATGGCATGGCAAGCCGTTCCACAGGACTACATCCAGCATCCCTACGATCGTCTCCATGGGAGAATAGCAGCCTGCATTGCTGCGAAAGGTGGATATACACTGTACTAGTGCCGACATTGTGCATGCTCTGTTGCCTGTGTCTATGTGCCTGTGGTTCTATCAGTGTGATCATGTGATGTATCTGACCCCAGGAATGTGTCAATAAAGTTTCCCCTTCCTGGGACAATGAATTCACGGTGTTCTTATTTCAATTTCCAGGAGTGTACATTTCAGTGTTCGGAAGTCTTTTGTGAAGGCATTTGTATGGAGTCTAGGCATATATGGAAGTAAAACATGGACGATAAACGGGAAGAGATTAGAGTCTTTTAGAAACGTGATGCTATAGAAGAATGCTGAAGATTAGATGGGTAAATCATGTAATTAATGAAGAGGTAATGAATAGACTTGAGGGTAAAAGAATTTGTGGCACAACCTGACTAGAAGCTATCGGTTGTTACGACACATTCTGAGACATCAAGGGATCATCAGTTTAGTATTTGAGGGAAAGATGTGGGGTAAATATTCTAGAGGGAGACCAAGAAACGAATACCGTAAGCTGATTCAAAATTATGTAAGTTGCAGTAGTTTTCTGAAAACGAAGAGCTTTGCACAGGCTAGAGTAGCATGGAGAAATGCATCAAACCAGTCTTCAGACTGAAGACTACATCAACATTCTGTAAGTTTCGTCTCAAATTTTCGTCCACTACTGTTCCTGAGGCAGATGGGGTGTACAAGAATTCGATGGCGATGTTTGACCCACCTTCAGTTGTTATATTTACCCAAATTATTGAGTATTTGTTGTCTGGACAACCTCACTAGATATTATCACATTCTTTAATACTATAAGACGCCTCCACCACCGGCGTTCCATCTGTTTTTGTAATATACGTTCTTATCAGAAATTTGAATTGCATTGCTTTTAACATCTGACTCCAGCCAGCTTTCTCTCCCTTTTTAATAGAATATAAAAGCGAGGATAGTTTTAGCACCTATCCATAAATGCTCCTGCAATTTAGTAATATCATATTAATGCTTTATTTCTTCGATCTGTCATGACTAGCTGGGCGCTGTGGCCGAGAAGTTCTAGGCGCTTCATTTCGGAACCGAGCGACCGCTACGATCGCAGGTTCGAATTCTACCTCGGGCATGGATGTGTGTGATGCCCTTAGGTTAGTTAGGTTTAAGTAGTTATAATTTCTACGGGACTGATGACCTCAGATGTTAAGTCCCATAGTTCTCAAAGCCATTTGAACCATTTTTGCCATGACTAATTTTACTCTAATTAACGGGGATAGAATTTTTCCACGTCTGAAATCACAACGTATCTTATCGGGACCCTGGAGGGATTTTTCTGTCCGAAAAAATCAACATCTGTCCTCCACACGTAGTCCGATACCCTAGTAGTCGCTTCCTGCATTTGGTGCACGCCCGACCTATTAAGAGGAGGGGAGTCCTATAACTCCCCACTGGATAGCGGTAGTCGACAAATCTGCATCCATCATCGTCGCAGAATCATCGCAGCCCCTCGTTTAAGCCTTCCACTTGGCTCCAAACTAGAGGACCACGATTGTTTCTGGAAACGATGCTGCGAAACGCTACCCCTGCTTTCATCCTGTGATCGTGGCTATCTGTCTTCACCAAAGCAGGCAGACACCTGTAGGAACCGAGGATAGCGTCTAAACTCAGGCAAAAGGTGTCTTTCATGCCAACAAGAGCGACTAATGGAGTGGACACTGGCCTTCTTTCCCGATCAACCTGTTATTTTTCTAAGGGGCTTCTGGAGCTCCTAATGAAAAGCAGTCGCATCCTCTGCGCTTGTTCGAACCTTTCAGCAAATTAGTTCACAGTGAATTAATTTAGGGGGCAAGTGACCGTTCCAATATCACATTGGCATTCTTCGCAGCCCAGCAAGCCACTCCATATGGATACCAAATAGCAGGAAACAATATAATCAAAATACTCCTAGTTAAAATGATCTTACATGACCCCAAGAAAATAATCAGTTAAATAAGTTTAGATAGAATCCAAGAAGAATTATGACAACCCCAATTAATGTTGACCACCTCCAATAATAATGAGTCTAAACCTCCAGAAATTAAGCATAACATGGTACTTTTTAATGCAACTATGTTAACCACGGCCGGTTTACGGCACATAGCATACCAAAAACAGATAAGTGAAGTATATTTGGTGAATAATCAGATGACACTAAGTTGTAACAGTGGAACAAAATATTTTTGTCATAAAGGATAAGAGCAATCCGTATCCATCTTGTATCATACAATAGAAATTAAAGAAAAGGTTGTTCCGTGAATTTGCAGAGGGCTGCTTTTTCGCTATCAGATACTGGGACTGAAACTTAATTTCCTGGTTTGGTTGCGTTAATATGTACATACATTGTTTTTTCCCATACTATATTGGAAATCAAGATAAAGGCACCGATATTTGTAGGAAAATTAATGTTTTTGGTGGAATAATACGAGAGTCAGTACACCGACAAATGCAGTCAAATGTTATCGTCTTTTATGTCAGTAGTACAGTATATAACAAGACATCAACGATTCAGGCAGTAAAGGGTGGAACTCTGTATAAAGGCAATCGGTTCTGTGTGGTCCTGGTGTGTGCGTACGTGCCTTTACTCCAGATAAGAAACAGACGCCATTAGTGACAGTGCGTTTTGTGTACATATATCACGATTGTGACTATTCCACGCGGAAACCATTAATCATGTGATGAAAAAGCAAAAAGTCGATGAGTACAAAGAACTGGGACTCTAATAGTCAAAGCGACAAAAAGTTGGACAGCTCAAGTACAGTGGTCGATAATTTCGTTGTATTGGGAATGCGATGTGGACAGACGGAAAATAAGGGCAAAGTAGAAAACTATCAGAGGCTTCAAAACGGTTGCTTTTGCACAGTGCAAGGGGAACAAAGTAATATTCTTCTCAACTTTTTGCTAATTTACTGTTGCCAATAAGTCGGGTACGACAAGATATTTTTATTTGTTTATTTATTTTTTTAATGATAAGCTAGCTTGCAGTCCAGAAACGACTGCAGAAACCTGCTCTGACACTCGAATGTAGACAGACTAGATCGGATTTTTCTGAAAATCTAATATCATGGATTTCAGAATGTGATAAAGTGATCTTCAGTGATGAGAAACTTAATTTAGGTGGTCCGGATAGATTTCAGTTTTGTTGGCATGATCTGAAAACAAAGCAGCAGGTAAGAATAAGCAGAAAGTTTGGTGGTGGACGTGTGAATATTTAGGCAGCCTTCTGAGCTAAAGGGAAATTACAGCTGATACGGTGGCATATAGATAGTCATTTTTCCCTCGCTCTATTAGCGAGTGGAACAGGAAAGGAAATGACTAGTAGTGGTACAGCGTACCCTCCGCCACGCACTTTGAGGTGGCTTATGGAGTATCTGTGTAGATGTAGATTGCTTGACTGAACACTAGAATGAACTCTAAAATGCACGCTGAGACATTAGAGACAGAATTGATTGGAATGTATGAGGACCTAGGGGATGAAAGTCTAATGTTTCAACAAGATAATGCATCTGTGCAAGCTTCTGCTGCAAACAAAAAGTGGTTTGAAGATAAAGGTATCGATGTCTTCCCCTGGCCTGCACGTAGCTCTGATTTGAATCCTGTGAAAAACCTTTGAAAAAACTTGCAAGGTGTGTTTGTTGCAATGGAAGGCAATTTGAGGTTATATGTGAACTGAAAAGAGCGATACGAGAAAAGTGGGCGATATTTTCGCTGCAAAACTACAATCATAACAAAATCAATACCAAAAAGAATTTTTTAGATAATTAGGAAGAACAGAGATCGGAAAAACCACTAACAATGCAAAAGCAAAACAGGTCAGAGAGTACCTCTACACCTGTTTCCTTTCAGGAATTGCAAACGCCATATTTTGTTACCCGTATTGCAAAAGAAACTATGCGACTCCGTCATGACTGTTTATGTCTTATATGCATCTACCACTTTCATAATAAATTCTATACATGTACATGCTTCCAACATTGTACTATTAATTTTATCGGAACCCTGTCTTTATTGTGATTTCCACTACTGTAGACAGTTGACACAGTACTCGCAATGGAAATAAAACGTGCCGATAACGCACGTTTCAATCGAACTATGTATTGTAACTGTACAGAAAACAGAATGTGTCTCACAGAGATGTTTCTCGTATTGAGACGTGTTATATCACAGCGGAGGGCTTTATGCTGTCTTTAGGAGTGGAAACAGAAGTGTCTGCTATTTTCTGCCTTTACTGTAAGGCAAAACTTTAGGTTTTGTTGAAATTGGTGCCTGCAGCTGGTTTCAGAATCTGTGGTACGTCATCGAACAGTTGCCATTTTCAATATCGCACCAGGCTCTTTGTTTCGAATGTGACGAAAGGCGTACAGCTTTTCAGGAAAATGAACACAGAAACAAACAATAGGCCCACCCATTCATGGAATTCTCAGTTGTCTGTAACAGATGAGGCAGTGCTTCATTGCAAGCATCTGTGGAGGATATGGTGCTTCTACTGTATCCACGATCCATGTTCTTCTGTTAACTGTTTACTTCCAAATATTTATTTATATTTTTATACAAAATATCTTTCGTCTATCAAATGATTAACGTATTACCTCGACGAGCCCTTTTTCTCCGAGTGCGTCCAGATCTCAGAAAACAGCGTACTTTCCGCGTCCACAGAGCAATGATTTGGACAGTACTTACGAGGTGACTGTAAAAAGTAAGTTACACATTAAAATGACAGGCAAAGTAACTTCATTGAATAGTGCACTACACTTCAAAGTGACACAAATACACGACCCACTTGTTCGACATAGTCAGCAAGTCTCTGTAAACAACTGTCGGAACATTGTACCAATTGTTCAATTTCTCGACGATGCAAATCGGATCATTGGTCACAGAGCCTTTCGAGAACCGCTTGTGACTGTCTACAGCGTTGAAAAATTTCCTTTCCCCCAGATGTTCATTCAGCTTGCCAATTGTCTTGACGTTGTCACCTGTGATCAATGACAATGGCCTTCCCTCGCTATCAGCATCAGCCACGTCCCCTGGTAACTGAGTGGTCATACCTAACGGCCCGGGTTCGATTCCCGGCTGGGTCGGAGATTTTCTCCGCTCAGGGCCTGGGTGTTGTGTTGTTCTTATCATCATCATTTCATCCCCATCGACGTACAAGTCGCCGAAGTGGCGTCAACTCTAAATACTTGAACCAGGCGAGCGGTCTACCCAACGGGAGGCCCTAGTCACACGGCATTTCCATTTCCATCAGCCACGTCTGTGTGGCGTTGGTGAAATTGTTGGCTCCATTTCACTACTACTGGATGCAATATTGCGTTTGGTCCATTTCACAGTGAAACTTTGTGAAATTTAGACGTTGACCACGATAATCACACTAGCCAGCGAACTTCAACCTTTGGAACACATTTCCAGTTGCCACATCATTTCAGGCGCACACTGTGATGCACCTATTATACATAATGCAGCAGAACTGGTTTGCAGGAAGCCCAGAACATGCACTCTCTTTTGACAATGAGCCAAACTGCGCAATGATCTTAGCGTGGGATGACATCTGTAACTTATTTTCTGAAGCCCCTACGTACATATGAAAGTATTTTCCTAGGATGCTAGGGATGTGTACTTCACATTCATTAATAACGAATAAATGTAACACAAAACCCGCCAACCTGAGCCGGCCGGGGTTGCCGAGCGGTTCTAGGCGCTACAGACTGGAACCACGTGACCGCTACGGTCGCAGGTTCGAATCCTGCCTCGGGCATGGATGTGTGTGATGTCCTTAGGTTAGTTAGGTCTAAGTAGTTCTAAGTTCTAGGGTACTGATGACCTCAGAAGTTAAGTCCCATAGTGCTCAGAGCCATTTGAACCATTTGAACCGCCAACCTGGGTTCAACGTAGGAAAACCAGACTTAGTCTGTCACAAGCCATGGTAAGTGGTGTGTGATAGAGGAGTAACACCTCAATAAAAAAGCCTCGTTCTGCTGATACACCAGATAATGCGTTGTAAGGATTCCTTTCCAGCATTACAGGTGAACATAGCTGTTTTGAGGGCGGAAGAAACCATGTGTCTCAATGGCGGATCAAGCCGAGGTACTAGCTCCAATCCACCAGGTAGCGTCTGTTCCTCAGGTTAGAGACGGATACTAGCAGCGACGGTTACCTTTGTTAAAGGCGTCTGAAATAGCCTCCAAAGCTGGTCTAGAAGCTATAAGGTATCAGCCTCATCACTGGACTTCCTTCCAATCAGCCAGAAACCGAATGGGAGGACATAACTTCATGCTTTCAAACCTCGACCGTGACATAATGGGCTGACAAACATGTTGAGTCCAACAGCCTGTGAAATGAAATTCTTGAGACGAGCAGCTGGTTACGCCAAATGGGATCACAAAATGGGATCAGCCATTACTCATCATATTCAGAACTATCGAAACAAGTAAAGAAACCATCTGCAAGGAATGAGCTCAAAGACCATCCCCAAGTAATGCTACACTACTATCCCAATGGTGTGAGATCGCTACGTCGACCAATGGAAAAATGGCATTAGGACTTTTCGGCGAGATCGTAACAGGTCAAGAGGCATAATACTTGGGAGAATGATGACGAAGATGATGACGAAATATAACACACAAATATAAAAATGAAACTGTAATTACGATCAGAAAAAAATATAAAAATGAAATTGTGATTATGATTAGAAAATATTACACAACTTCTAGATTACTGATGTACCACAATTTTATTGCAAAAAAGTTTTTCTTAACAACGTCACCGAAATCAATATTGTAATGGTCCATTGTATCCTCCTTTCCAATTTAGCGATGACGCCGCGTCTTACTTTCGTCTCCATCACAGGGGCATCATTTAGCGCAGTTCAGGGGACATTCATCCATCTGTGGATGGGCTCACATCCTTATCTTCATTTATGTTGTTAGTGTGATACCGACATTATTACGTATCTGAGTGTCGTCCTTAACACCTCCTCTCCGAACTGTACACAAGGAGAATTCTCAAGGTTCTTCGCACTGTAGCTTTACAATATCCTACGAGATGTCCTTTCTTCAACCCGTCAGAATCACAACTTCCCTCGAAATTCTAATGCAGCGTCCTCTTTGGGGTGTGATATTTTAATTAGGCACCAGTCACAAAGCTGTTTGTTCACCTTCCAGCTTTCTGGCTCGTTTCATTGGATACCGTTTCCGAATTTTGTTTCTGACACAGCTACTCCGATTTTTTACCCAGTCATCGCATAGGGTGTCGTTCCCCCGTTACGTTGCCTATCACATAAACTGAGGTCCTTCGTCTTTTCTTTACAATTTAACGTATTTCCTTGCGATTTATTTCATCTTTTAAATTTCTCCTCTTACGCTTTATATCAATTTTCCTAATTGACCTACGGACTAAATTCCTCGGGACACTAAGAATAAGTTATTTGGTATAGTCGTCGCTGCACTAATAAAACCCTCTCCTCGCGTCGCTCCATACACATCAGAACTAAGTTTGGTTTCACCATTTCTCTGTCTACCCACTCGCATGCTCGATTCCTTGTCGTTATCTCTGTAATAGGTTCTCTGTTTTTTTCTGATAATATTTAATAGGAGTTCGTGCTTCTTACATTCTATGTTCCTCAATTTGTTCATTATGAACTGAGATGGTAAGAACCACTATCGCAAAAGTGTGTTCTGATGGTCACCAATTCCCCAGTGTCTGACTCACCAATTTCTTAAGCTAAAGATCTTAAGAGGGTGGGGTGTTGGTCTGTTATACTACACAGTAGAAAAACGTAAGCTAAAATCGGGAGTAACTGGCTATCCGATCGAGTTAATAGATTCCTTCCATAAACAGACATTTTAGTCTACTAATCGACGTTATTTCCCATTCATTTAGTAACCTTACTATCAGCTATAGAAAAGAGGAATACAGAAAAGCTAAGATGGGCCTACGGAGAACAATGAAAGTCTCAATACAAAGAAGATAAAATTTTGTCAGTTTTGAGATACAGATGTAAGTCTCATGAGAGTAATGCAACTGTCGTCCACGTACGTCACCGCGCTGTTCGGAAAGAGGTTTCAACTGAAGAGTTACTTGAGTGAGAAATAGTAGTTCCGACCTCTCTGAAGCTGACAACTCATATGAGAGCTTTGTGCTAACACCACACCCTCCATACCGTACACGAATAACAATGGCAGATCGACACTAAATTGTCCACCTGGGCTGGAACGCTAAACTGCTAATAAAAAACTGTTTCTTGTTTCAAAATACTCTGATAAGGATTCATTAATATTTAACATCGACAGTAAAGGTCTTTGACACCCTGAATATTAGTACTTCGAACATACTTTTGATTTCGGTTATAAAAGCGGGCAGTCACTAAAATGCGTTGTGAAAACTATTCATGTATGGAAGAGTCAGGATTGTTTGACTGATCCAATTTTGAGTTTTTCAGTATTTAGATTTTCCAAAGTTTTCCAAAGCCGTTACAGATAAAAGCAATAATAATACATATAAACACACAGTTTGCGACACCCTTCGCATTCCTTTCAGATTTGTGAAGTAGTTTGAGTTCTTATATTTATCTGTGTTATTATTATTATTATTCTCCGAAGAAACAATTTAGGCAGGCAAGGACCTATTGAATCATGTATCAGGAACCAGCTGAGAGAAATGGTATAGTATAGTTTCACAACTAGCCATGAAACAGAATAGCCATAAATCATGGAAGTTGCTGAAGAAACTTAATATTGACTCAAAGAGTACCCCTCCAAGTCTATTTAGTGTAACTCCTGATCAAATTGCACGTCAGCTACTGGTAAATGGGAAAACTAAAAGAAGAAGTGCGAACAGGAAGTTTCCAAGAAATACTGATGAGGAAGACAACCTTGGTTCTCCTTTCATCATGGAAGAACTTGAAGTAACTTTTCAATGTGTTAAGAATAACAAGGCTGCAGGTTTACATGATCTAAGACCAGAGCAAATTACAATTTTTGGGCCAGTAATAAAGCAATGGATCTTAAACTTAATGAACACTATCACTTCTAAAGCCTGGAAAAGAACCAACGGACGCTAAACACTTCCCACCAATTTTATTTCCTTTCCACCTTTATAAAGTCTTGAAAAGGCTGACCTTCAGCCGCATCGCACAAAATGTTGATAAAACCTCTCATCAGCATATGACACTGTCAACCACAATAAGTTGATTAGAATAGCATACTTTAAGACAAAAAAAGACGATGCACCACAATAATATTTCCCCGGTGGTCTTTTTGCTTGCCAAATCGTACTATGGCCAGTAAGGTTTCCAGATGTCTCCCCAGTTGAGAACACCTGGAGCATTATGGACAGGGCACTCCAACCAATTCGGGTTTGACGGTCTAACGTGCCAGTTGGACAATATTTGATACGATATCCCGCAGGAGGACATCCAACAACTCTATCAATCAGTGCCAAGCAGAATAACCATTTTGATAAGGGTCAGACATGGAATAACGCGGTATTGACTTGATAAATTTGTGAAGCTCTTTCTCTTGAATAAATCATCCAGTTTTTCTGGAATTGTAATCATTTTTTTGTACATGTACATCACATCTACCGATTTCCATCCCATTCGTATAATTCCTTTGTGATATGTCTTTTTTGTTTTTCATAGAGTGTATACTCAGTCACAAAAGGCTTTAAGAAGAGCTGATGGAGAACCTTAAAGACAGGTCTCCGCCAGGATAGGGTATGGCAGCCCTGCTCTAGAATATCTACAGAAAGGAATAATGAATCAACCCTGGAACTAGAACATTTTTCAAGCAGACGACATAGCAATAGCAGCTCAAAGCAAAACCTCTGAGAATGATCTTGGCAAGTATTATGCTGATATTCAACTAAAGCCAAATCCCAGAAAGACTTTCGTTTGTACCTTCCTTCGGAGAAACCGGGACGCCAGGAGGAAGTTAAATATCGTCTAGAGAGGGCAACAACTATGCTACTACGATACCCCAAAATATCTGGGAGTAAAGTTGGAAAGTAGTCTCACATTCAGATATCATTGCCAAGAAACAAAGAGAAAAGTATTTGCTCGGAACAAAGTCATCTGTAAGCTTATTGGCACCACCCGAGGCTCACAGCGAAATGTAGATCTGCCTTGGCACTATGCTTCTCTAGAGCAGGAAACATAGCATTAGTTTTCGAAATTCCATATGCGAAAAAGGTGGATACGGCGTTGAGTAAGATTGGACGCATTGTGGCTGGCTGCCTGCGGCCGACTCCTGTCAACAAAATGTATCAAATTATGAGTATAGCACCACCTGATATCTGCAGAAGAACAGTCACAGAAATGGAGAAAAAGAAGCTGGAAATCGAAGACAAACATCTCCGGTTTGGATATTAACCACAAAAAACTGACTGAAGTCGAGGAGAAGCTTTATGCTCCCAACATCAGCAATTCCATTAGCACTTGGAACTCGACCAACAAAGCTATGGCGGAACTCATTAACTGAGAGGGTTGGGGAGAACATCAAAGAGGTTACTTGCTGCGGGCTTCCATCTGCCGTTTTAGTGCCTACTAAAACGATTGAGGACAGGAGTGTGTCGATACAAGACGAATCTCAGAAAGTAGGGCTTCATGATTGAAGATGAGTGCTATGAGAGTGGTGACCTGCAGGACCCACAACACCTCCTGGTCTTCATAAACCTGCTTGATTTCTGGACAAAAGATCTATATACAGCAAGTGATAAGGCCATCAAGACAGCGGAATTCATGATCTTGCAGACCATCTAACAGAAAGTCGATGGTGCTTGCTACAATTTTGGTATTATTATTTTGCATTGTGTAAGTTCTTGTCACATGAAAGAAATAAATCAGCTCAATTAAAATTTTTATTTTCAACACAATTTTAAATCTTTTGGTTGTCAGTATAGTGTGGTGCGGAGTGCAGCACCTGAAGGTGCTAGTAAGATATTATTAACAGAATTCATATTTATTGCTCATGGATACGGAGGTGTCTTCTTTAAGATGGACATTAGCCAGGAGAGCAGGTAAAGCACACCCAAGGCTGGTTTGTGCTAATGTCTGCATGTCTCACAGACTTGGCTGCCACATGGATGCACGTGCAGCAGGCAGCTACTTCAAGCCGAGCGGTTAGAGGCGCCATGTCACTGACTGCACGACCCTTCCCGCCGGAGGTTCGAGTCCTCCCTCGGGCATGGGTGTGTGTGTTGTTCTTGGCATTGGTTAGTTTAAGTTAGTTTAAGTAGTGTGTAAGTCTAGAGACCGATGAACTCATCAGTTTGGACCCTTAAGAACTCACACATCTGAACATTTTTGAGGCACGTCAAAGGAAACTGCTGACCAGAGGCACTGCAGACGTTGCCTATCTGGTCCCAGTCACCAGAAGTACGGCTAGCAGGTTACACTGCTCGCTGGCTCACTGGCAAGCCACCCAACAACTGTGCACGATGTGACAATAGCCATGAGAATTATGTTATTGCTCGTCAGGGAAAGAACAGCCAGCGATGTTGGTATTTGCTCACAGATGCAGATCATGGAACGGCAGGTACTGTGCTCCTTAGGGATGATGGTAGTTTGGCAGCTCATCAGGTACCATCAGCTAGGCCTCCAGGAGGCTTGGTGGTAGGGGGCACCCAAGTCTTCTCATCAGTGAAGGCAAAGACGAGACGGCAGCAGCCCATTCCTTAAGACTAGGCTGGCTGTTGCATTGAAGTCGTCTACGCACTGTGGATGGAGCGTCAAGGCTCCACCTCAGGACCGGTTGATTGCAAACTGAGAACTGGACATTGGAAGTCACAATAGGTCTACGACAGTGTGATTTGTCGGTAGTTGAGGTGACCAATAAAGACAATCAGATGTCTACAAAATGTAACACATTAATAAGATTATTTACAAAATGTACTTCTAATAAGTGAAATGTATTTGGACTGTTGTTGATCTTCTTGTGCTACTGAGTTATATACAATAAGAATAATGTTCTTGATAGAGCAATTATTGAATTCTGATACAATTTATTAAATCACTAACATGAAGCAATGATTATTTCCTTGGTGGAGTCTTCCACAAAAAAATGTTCAAATGTGTGTGAAATCTTATGGGACTTAAGTGCGAAGGTCATCAATCCCTAAGCTTACACACTGCTTAACCTAAATTATCCTAAGGTCAAACACACAACCAATGCCCGAGGGAGGACTCGAACCTCCGCCGGGACCAGCCGCACAGTCCATGACTGCAGCGCCTCAGACTGCTCGGGTAATCCCGCGCGGCAGTCTTCCACACTAATGTTGGTATAAGTCTGTAGATTTACAGATTCTGGGGTTAACGTAAGAGAGAGGCTGCTTAAAAACATGCTGCCGAATCAAAGGCGTCGTCCTGTGATGACACGTATGCGTGGCACCCTCATTCCGCTGCTACCCCCTCTCCCATCAGAGACAGTGAGCGAAGGGAGTGCAAGATCGTCTGTGACGCACTGGTGGAAGCTTTAAAAGTGCAATCGCTGTGAGCGGTGCAACGCGCGATGGGTGCGATCGACGAACCTTTGAGACCACATTCCTCGCCTCCAAAATCGTGCACAGTAGTCGCATAGTGTGGGTGTAGGAGACGACGATGCGGTCTGCGCAGTGGTGCTGCCTATGGGATTGGCTGTGACGCGATGGCAGATGGCGCCAAGCAACCCGCATCGCAACATTCATCTTGCAAACCACCCGCACAGTCCATGACTGCAGCGCTTAGACCGATCGGCTAATCCCGCGCGGCTGGGAGTCAGAACTCGCGTTTAGGAAAATACTATAAAGGTACACCATTCAGAAGAAAAATACTGTTGCGTATTGTGTGGTGTATGCGAGCTACTGCATCTAAAACTAATTGCCGGTAATGAGGCCAACCCATCCAAGTATAGTACTTCAACAATCATAGTGACTGATCGTGTTAAGTAGTCTGTATGATTCACCGAGAATCAGTGGGAAAAGACTGCACTGTTTGCTAATCAGAATGATCAATTTGAAGACAAGAAACTTCTGATGTGTGGAAATCCAGATAATTTTCCAAAGGTAAATGAGAGCGTCTGCATTTGCAAGCTGTATCGTAGGGTGATAACGAATTTCATATTGATAAATGGAAAGAAGTAGTAGTTGCAGCTATTGTGCTGTACCATCAGGTACATTTTTCGTAGGATAAAAGAGAGCATTCAACGGCTTTTGGTCAGTCACTAGCAAAAACTTTCTACCACGAATATATTGATGAAATTTGGTGCCACCGTAAATTATGGATAAAGCTCCCTTTCGCAGCTGACTGTAGTTGACTTGTACAGTCTTCAGTGTCTCAGACGCGAATCGTTGCCAACCTTGTGAAATAAAACTGCCCTTATTCCATGCGATAATGCGTCAGCCGCATCTAATACAGGTGGTGTTTATGACTCGAAATGCGTAAGTCATGGGGGGGGGGGGGGCTAAGCAATCCATGTTTTCGTGTCTGAAAAGATTGTTCGCATTCTCCATCCAATTAAATGGGTCATTTTTACGCTAGAGGAGACGCAAAGGAGTGGCTGTTAGCACTGTGCTCAGAATGAATGTGATGTAGTATGTCAGTTTGCCAAGAACTGTTTGGAATACTCGTGCACTTGTAGGTGATGCTAATGTCCGTATGATCTCTAAGTGCTTGATCGAGGGCGAGCGCTGTGGGCGTCACAAATATTCGATTTCCATATTGAAGAAATGAACATATCTGTAAATTACATTTGAGTCCTGCATTACTTAAGACTTGAAGAATATACTCCAAATTTCTGAGACGCTGCTCTGGTGTTATTCCAGATACGATTACCTCATCTAAATCAGTTGAACGGGACTGAAATTTTGACCTAATTTCTTCAAGAAATCGTTGAAATAATGCAGAAGCAGAGGGTCTTCCAAAGGGAAGGCGCTGCTATTGATACAAGCCGAAGTGCGTATTAACCATTATAATTTTTTTTGTTTCCTCATCTAGGGGAAGTTGAAAATAAGCACCGGCTAGATACATTGAGAACACCGACAACGTGCTGGTGGGATGTTTTAAAGCGCCGTCTCTTTTATAGAGCCAGGTGTAGTCGAAGAATATTTCGTCGATACCTCACAATGACGTTATCTTGTGGCATGAATGACCAAATGTTTTCTAGACCTGTCAGCTCTCTGTACCAAGCTGTGGTGTCACAACCCTGCTCTTCATGATCTCAGTTTGGTTATTTCTGGAGCGTCTGTGTGCTATAAAGCCACTCTTACATATGACTTACTCATTCTTGCTTCGCTGTGTGTGGTCAACAGAATGACATTGTACCCTCTTATCTGTACGGTCACTCTGTGGCATCAGAACCTTGGCCACCCAGCTCAGATGGTGGGCGGCAATTAACTCGATGGTGTGTCCATGCTACATGCAATATCGGCTGTTCTTGGTTATTGGTATTCTGATCGACACATTGCGTACTAGCCTTCCTTGGCTACAGTTCTGGTACTGGCGCGGCCAGGGAAAACTTCAGAAATATTCGACATCCACCCAAAATATAATTCTGGGGTGTAACATTCCTCTTCCTTCAGAAAATTCGCCTCGAATTCTTGTTCGTAATGTTCTTGGAACATTATTATCATACATATTTTGTATCAACAACAATACACTGTACAGAGCGATTTTTCCACCATGTACAAACTCTTGGGGTTGATCGATGAGAGGATACAGAATATAAGAGGTCTAATGAACTTATGGCCAGAAATGCATGGTTTCCATATTAGACATAATTTATTCAATCATATTTTGTTACAGAGACAGCGGTCTAATATGCGCTGTACCGTTCAGCCACAGTTAGAGTATGCATGGTTTCCTCCTAGCGGTAGGTACTGTTCCTCATTAGTCATGCCCTAGCCCCCTCTTCTGCCACAGTCATTGGTAACGTTGTGTCCGTTTCACTTCTAGTACTGACTCATCTTGTAATGGATGTGATACCCCGTTGTGCACAATGATTCCGTATTCAAATCGAGAGCTTGATGACATGGTGTTTACTTACGGAAGGACAAATGGCAATGGGTGGTGGGCAGCAAGTTTGTTCAGGAGACGTATCCCCGCCGACAACAAGCACAGCATTCAGTGTTTGCAACAGGTTTCGCCGTTTTTCTGAGACAGGACTGTTTCAGAAACCAGGAAATCTTGAAGGATATGCCCGAAATGTTCGGACACCAGACTTGGAGGAAAATGTGATTAACACTGTGGAAAGCACCACTGTGTCAGTACCAGGCAGTTGGCCCTCCAGGAAAGGGACTGTGTGGGACATTCTCTAAGACAAATGTTACTACCCTTATCCCTTACAGCGTGTGCAGGGCTTACTAGGGACAGACTTTCCACTTGGGGAGCAGTTTTGTCACTGGTTTCTTCACCAGACATCCAAGATTCTGCGATTTCTGCCATCCATCCTATTAATAGATGAGGCCACCTGTACGCGGAGTGGTATCTTCAACTTTCATAACAGTCATCTGTGGGATAGTATGCAGCACCCCAATGGTACTGTGACAGCGAATCATCAGCATCAGTGCAGTTGGAATGTGTAGGTCGGGAAAATTGGCGCCCATCTATTGGGACCAGTCTTCCTTCCACGTCGACTAACAAGTCGGAACTATCGGTGTTTCTTGCGGGTGACATTGCCTCTCCAGCTGGAAGAAGTGCCGTTGATGATTCGAAGGGTTATGTGGCTGCCACATGATGGTGATCCAGCCCACTTGGTGTTTAACGTCTGGACGCAGCTCAGTGGTGTCTCCCCTGGTCAGTGGATCGGACGATGGAGTCTAGTGGCCTGGCCTGTTCGTTCACCGAATCTCATCTCATGCGATTTTTAGTTATAGGCTCATCTCACAAGTATCGTGTATACAGAGCCATTGCAGATGTGGAAACACTGGAGCAGCGTATTCATGCTGCCTTTGACACTGTTCAGATGCAGCCTGGCTCATGAGAACATGTGAGACAGAACATGATACGGTGAGTACACATACGCGTTGAGACACATCGAAACCATATTCGACACACACAGCAACTGTGGCTGCATGGTAAAGCGCCTATCAGACCGCAATCTCTGTATCAAAGTATGACTGAATAAATGGTCTCTAGCATGAAAAAAAAATGCATTGGCGAACATAAATCCATTTGATCTATTTTGTTCCGTACCCTCTCATCGATCAATCCCTAGAGTTTCCAGACAGTGGAAAAAATTACCCTGTTTACTTCGGTTATCTTCCTGCTCCCATGGATCTGAACCACAAGACTCATTTTTCAGTCATTTAGATTATAGCACTATGCTTCACATTCAGTCCACCGAACTTCTCCTATATTGTCCATAATGTCTTACACTCTAGTACAGTCTTTCATAAATTGATGATTGAGACTGGTACACATGCATGCGAGGTGCAATTGTTCTTAGAAAAAGCAAAAGCAACTGAATGTCGAAGGGAAGTGTTAGTCCAGCACTGCCATTTTCAGAAAGTGGCTACTGGTTGTACACTGATGACTCACAACATTATG
The DNA here is from genome assembly GCF_023897955.1 of Schistocerca gregaria. Taxonomy (NCBI): domain Eukaryota; kingdom Metazoa; phylum Arthropoda; class Insecta; order Orthoptera; family Acrididae; genus Schistocerca; species Schistocerca gregaria. Next base: position 483,925,625 of record NC_064931.1, on the reverse strand, counting down.
ACCACCAGCTTAATAGTTTGTGCCGGCCGGTGGTGGCCGAGCTGTTCTAGGCGCTTCCGCTACGGTCGCTGGTTCGAATGCTGCCTCGGCCATGGATGTGTGTGATGTCCCTAAGTTAGTTAGGTTTAAGTAGTTCTAAGCTCTAGGAGACTGATGACCTCAGATGTTAAGTCCCATAGTGCTCAGAGCCATTTGAACCATTTTAATAGTTTGTTTCTCCCTCTTTGGAAACAAAAACATCACTAATTCTGCGTACTGGTGATCCAACAGTTTGTTGGTAGATTTGTGGAGGTATGTGGCATTAGAGGTCTACTCACAGATCTTGTAATTCGCGTAAATAACGGGCCGCTAATTTTCGTACAGGGTGATGGTGCTCGTGGTACCAAATCCATCGCTTGCTTTAGGTGTTCCCTTAGCTTACTATATGAGAATCGCCATCTGTGGTACTCCAGTTCCACTTATGTTAGAATTCCTTCTTTGTGTACTTCATTATGCAGCTCAAAAATTGTGCCTTACAACCTACACACATCATTCATCAGCTCCCGTGTATTGAAGTTCTACATCTACATCTACATTTATATTCCGCAAGCCACCCAACGGTGTGTGGCGGAGGGCACTTTACATGCCACTGTCACTACCTCCCTTTCCTGTTCCAGTCGCGTATGGTCCGCGGGAAGAACGACTGCCGGAAAGCCTCCAAGCGCGCTCGAATCCCTCTAATTTTACATTCGTGATCTTCTCGGGAGGTATAATTAGTGGGAAGCAATATATTCGATACCTCATCCAGAAACGCACCCTCTCGAAACCTGGACAGCAAGCTACATCGCGATGCGGAGCGCCCCTCTTGCAGAGTCTGCCACTTGAGTTTGCTAAACATCTCCATAACGCTCTCACACTTACTAAATAACCGTGTGACGAAACGCGCCACTATTCTTTGGATTTTCTCTATCTCCTCTGTCAACCCGACCTGGTACGGATCCCACACTGATGAGCAATACTCAAGTATAGGTCGAACGAGTGTTTTGGAAGCCACCTCCTTTGTTGATGGACTACATTTTCTAAGGACTCTCCCAATGAATCTCAACCTGGTACCCGCCTTACCAATAATTAATTTTATATGATCATTCCACTTCAAATCGTCCCGCACGCAAACTCCCAGATATTTTATAGCAGTAACTGCTACCAGTGTTTGTTCCGCTATCATATAATCATACAATAAGGGAACCTTCTTTCTATGCATTCGCAATACATTACATTTGTCTACGTTAATGGTCAGTTGCCACTCCCTGCACCAAGTGCCTATCCGCTGCAGATCTTCCTGCATTTCGCTACAATTTTATAATGCTGCAACTTCTCTGTATACTACAGCATCTTCCGCGAAAAGCCGCATGGAACTTCCCACACTATCTACCAGGTCATTTATATATATTGTGAAAAGCAATGGTCCCATAACACTCCCCTGTGGCACGCCAAAGGTTACTTTAACGTCTGTAGACGTCTCTCCATTGAAAACAACATGCTGTGTTCTGTTTGCTAAAAACTCTTCAATCCAGCCACACAGCTGGTTTGATATTCCGTAGGCTCTTACTTTGTTTATCCAGCGACAGTGCGGAACTGTATTGAACCTCTTCCGGAAGTCAAGGAAAATAGCATTTACCTGGGAGTCTGTATCTAATATTTTCTGGGTCTCATGAACAAATAAAGCGAGTTGGGTCTCACACGATCGCTGCTTACGGAATCCATGTTGATTCCTACAGAGTAGATTCTGGGTTTCCAGAAACGACACGATACGCGAGCAAAAAACATGTTCTTAAATTCTACAACAGATCGACGTCAGATATATAGGTCTGTAGTTTTCCGCATCTGCTCTACGACCCTTCTTGAAGACTGGGACTACCTGTGCTCTTTTCCAACCATTTGGAATCTTCTGTTCCTCTAGGGACTTGCGGTACACGGCTGTAAGAAGGGGGGCAACTTCTTTCGCGTACTCTGTGTAGAATCGAATTGGTATCCCGCCAGATCCAGTGGACTTTCCTTTGTTGAGTGATTCCAGTTGCCTTTCTATTCCTTGGGCACTTATTTCGATGTCAGCCATTTTTTCGTTTGTGCAAGGATTTAGAGAAGGAAGTGCAGTGCGGTCTTCCTCTGTGAAACAGCTTTGAAAATAGGTGTTTAATATTTCAGCTTTACGCGTGTCATCCTCTGTTTCAGTGCCATCATCACCCCGGAGTGTCTGGATATGCTGTTTCGAGCCACTTACTGATTTAACGTAACACCAGAACTTCCTAAGATTTTCTAGAATTTTACTTTCCAATGCGCTGACCGCTTCACACATAGCCCTCCTTACGCTAACTTTGACATCGTTTAGCTTCTGTTTGTCTGAGAGGTTTTGACTGCTTTTAAACTTGCAGTGAAGCTGTCTTTGCTTTCGCAGTAGTTTCCTAACTTTGTTGTTGAACCATGGTGGGTTTGTCCCGTCCCTCACAGTTTTACTCGGCACGTACCTGTCTAAAACGCATTTTAGAATTGGCTTGAACTTTTTCCATAAACACTCAACATTGTCAGTGTCGGAACAGAAATTTTCGTTTTGATATGTTAGGTAGTCTGAAATCTGCCTTCTATTACTCTTGCTAAACAGATAAACCTTCCTCCTTTTTTTTATATTCCTATTTACTTCCATATTCAGGGATTCTGCAACTGCCTTATGACCACTGATTCCTTGTTCTGCGCTTACAGAGTCGAAAAGTTCAGGTCTGTTTGTTATCAGTAGGTCCAAGATGTTATCTCCTTGAGTCGGTTCTCTGTTTAATTGCTCGAGGTAATTTTCGGATAGTGCACTCAGTACAATGTCACTCGAAGTTTTGTCCTTGCCACCCGTCCTAAACATCTGAGAGTCCCCGTCTATATCTGGTAAATTGAAATCTCCACCTAAGACTATAACATGCTGAGAAAATTTATGTGAAATGTATTCCAGATTTTCTCTCAGTTGTTCTGCCACTAATGCTGTTGCGTCGGGAGGTCGGTAAAAGGAGCCAATCATTAACCTAGCTCGGTTGTTGAGTGTAACGTCCACCCATAATAATTCACAGGACAGTTCAGTGTAATCACCCACCAATGGCAAGCAGTAGGATGTCTGGTTGCCTGGAGAACAGTACCACAGCCTCAGGAGGCTGGTTCTGCACTGCATTCGCTACTCCCCTTCTGCTGAGGTGTAGGATCACCTTGAATGTGACATTGCTTCTGGACGCCCATATTAGTACCTCACCTGAGAGAAAGGAACCTTCTTCTCTTCCCTTCCCTCCTTCGAAAGACGTGTTTACATGGTTCAAGAACACAACACACAATAAAACTACCTTCTGTTCTTCCTACCAACATAGTTTACCAACATAGAATGAAAAGGAAAACAAATCCCAAACCACAACACAACAACAAACTCATAGTAACTCTTAATAATCTAGGACAAAGATCAGTGCACAAAATAAACTTTATAAATAATCTAAAAATAATATCACATTCCTACTTATTGACGTGGTTGTAGTGTATAAGGCGTCATATGCACCTCGATTATTGGTGGCTGGTAATTTTTAGACTCAGCATTCTGCACTGAAGACATTGAAAGAACTTGGCTGTGCCCCTTGTGAATGATAGAAGTTCTTGGCTGCATTTGTATCTCATCGTTGACAGACGATCTCATTTCCACACATGGTATGATCCCTTGTATCACGTTAGCAATTTCTTAATTTTATTTAGCAATTTCCCCACACATTGTCCCATCCGCTCTTGACATTCTAATGCTTTTGCATTTGCTCATTTTGCTTTCTGCGAAACGTTTCGTAACCTTATCGTAATTTTTTTTTTCCAATTCACCATTGGTTCCAAACCTTGATTTCATGACTTCGAAAGCCAAAGGCATTTTCCTGCCATATACTATCTCTTAAGGTGAAATGGCAGTAGAAATATGCACGTCAAAAGTGTATGGTGTGATGATGTACTGAAAATACACATCCCAGTTGTCATGATTACTGTTTAAATAGTAGCTTAGCATCTTTGAAATTGTGCAATGTACTCCTTCAGAGTGGGAAGTTTGTGAATGTGAACCAATTGACACAGCTGTTTCTTAAGACCACACTTAAAATTAGTGCCCTGATCCATGATTAGAGCATCTGGAATACCAAACGTGAGCACCCAATTACACACCATCAGTTTTGCAACCATACTTGCTTGTTGGTCATGAATTGTCGCAAACGATTTGTTACTGTCGATATGTAACGATTACCTGTTGGCGTTCCACTAAGAGAGCCTAAAATACCCAGTCCTACCATTTCAAATGGTTTAGATGCTTACGTCAATCTCTGTAATGGAGTTTATGGTGGCTAAGGTCAGTTCATTGCGTACAAGGTATGCTGTTCCTAGTGTAGCGGCACCAATGTTTAGGATAGGGAATGTTAGTTTTGCGCGATATTCGGAGCACGAATTACAGGTAGGTGCAGGCCAGTAAGTTGCAGTAAGTTGGCATACTAGTAGTTGCGAAGGCAAATAGAGGCCGCAGGGGCGTAGAACTGCCGGAGAGGGCGCACACAGCAAGTCACAGGCAGAAGAGGGCCACTGGTCAACCTAAGTGTCACGCATACGTGACGCGAAGCGTCGCATTAGCAAAATAGAACCCCACAGCCGAGTATAAATAGGTGCCATTTTCTAACGAGATTCATTCAAGTGCGGCAGCTCCCCTTAATGGCGGAGCATACCACATCACCAGGCTACACACAGCAACAGATGGGGCTCCAGCGTCCCAGTCCATGGCGGTTCATTGGTTCGCCCCTCTGAGGCCGATGCAGGGTCCGCAGCCAGCCAGGGCGGGCCACTCTTCGGGTCGCTACCGCGGGCAGTCGTCTCAGCTCCTGAAACACGCGAGCGGCACAGATTCAGATGCCGGATCGCGGGCAATCGTTGCCGCCACGTTCTCAGCTATGCCAACAAGGATGGGGCAGCACCGGGGCCAGCCTTCGGCTCCTGGCAGCGCGGCGCGGAGTCAACGGGGACTGTGGCCGCTGAGTCAGCTGCTGGCACAGTCATCCTGACATCGTCGGAACTCAGCGGGCTGGGCAACGCCGGCAAGACACAGCATTGCATTGCACAGGCCACTGGGGGTGCTTCCCCAGCATTGCGGGGCCCTGTGACACAGACCGAAGTGAACTGAGCACTGTAGTGGAAACAAATAAATCATTTGTAATGTTCTTGCCGAATTTCAATATGGCACCTCCTGGCACCCACCCACTACATTTGGTGTCTTCCCACTACATTTGGTCATCGTGATACATTCAGTGGCAGAAGCCGCCACAATACCAGCATATTGATCGGCATCTCTACAAAAAGTTTCCAGTTGCTCCTCAGTCAGTTGCTCTGTGCCCACTATGACCTGCCTTCTTATTATCATGGGCTTGTTTCAAGACTTTCTTCCTAAACGCCACAGGTGTTCTACATTGCATCGATCTGCACAGTAAGCTGTCATGTGTCATGAACTACAGCGTTGCCTAAATCCCTTATAGTCTGTGTTAATCATTTTTTATCTCTCCCAGCCAGCAATGCTCTTGCCAAGAGACTACCAGTCTTACTATGTCTTTTTTTCTGGGTTGTGTGCTACCACATAATTGAATTCACTCACCTTTAGTGCCCACCATATCAGTCTAATGAAAGTACCTTTCTGTCCCAACAACCGCTTCACCACACTAGTATTGGATCTCATTTTAGTGTCTCCTTCAAGGTGTCAAATGCTGTCTGACAGTGGACAGACCATTTGCTCCTTTCTTTTGTAACTGGTTCAAACAGTTTCAACAAAAGTTTTAATTGATATCCTATAATAATTTTTCAGCAGAATTTTTAATTAATCTTCTATAATAGTTCCAAATTCCTAAAAATAACTCTGAGTGTTTCACTGTCTGTGATGGCAATAAAATTACGAACTTCCGGTATTAACCATGGATGAGTTTTTATACCTCTGTGTCTGATCACATGACTGAAACAGTTTACTTCAGTTGTTATAAAATGGCATTTGTCAGCATTAGACATGCTGCTCGCAGTCTCTTAAACACCTCCTCCAATTGTCCTACATGTTACGTCATGTCCTTCAAAAACACTATGATATCATCCAGATACACCATGTATCATTTTTTTAACCTCCAAATTAATCCACCCAACAGCCTCTTAAAAGTAGCTGACACATTTTTGAGTCCAAGCAACATTCAACATTACTGGCCGTGGCCCCATAGAATGGTAAAAAAGGTTTCATCCAGTTCTCTGGCAATATTTCCAGCTGGAGAATACTACTCTTCAAATTCATTGTTGAAACATATTTACACTGACCCAAGTTGTCCAGGGTCTCTGTCATTTTGACTGGCAAAAGTTTTTACGTTAAGTTACTGATTTTCAGAGCAAGCTCTGTACTTTCTAGTGCCATCTGATGAGTTTTTGGGGAAAAACACCATGGCTGAGTGCCATGGACTCTCACTACATTCAATAGTCCCGTCAGCCAGCTGCTGATCAATAAACACGTCCATCAATGATTGCAGGCACCTTGGGACCGTATACAGTTTCCTGTACGCTGGAGCATTATTGTCTGTGGGTATTCTGTGCTGTGTGGCTAATGCTACAGGTAGTGGTCCATGTGGATTGAACAAATCTTGCTTACATGCTTTGCAGCTAAGGTACTCACTTGAACTATCAATATCATCTCCCTTTATGATATCTATATTAGCATTAGTAAACACTATGGCAGAGTCACCTCGCCCACACCAAAATTACCAGGACTAACCGGCACTATAAAATTTCCTGCTTTTTTACTGACTGGGTTCTATGCTTTTTCATACAAAACAATGTGACTTATCCAACTCATCATTACTTTCTAATGGTTATTTTGGTAAGTCTCTAAGTATACTAACCCAGACTAACTTTGCTGTGTCTTGCAGTATGCAACCATGTGAACTGATTTTAAGCTTATGTGTCTGCAGTTCATCTTGTACCAACTTCATAATTGATGAACCTTGTGACATTGTCTCACTTGCAGTCGTTGCTCCCAGTGGAAATAATGTCAACTGTATACTGCTAAAAGGTCAATTTTTGTGTGGTGTTTATCAAGTAAGTCGAAGTCAACGATTGCACAACACGCTTCACCAACATGTAGCAACACTTCCATCGGCACCAGAAAAATTTTAGTTCCAATGCTAAAATTGAGTAGTGCTGTCCCCAATGATGTCACCTCATTGTAACCTCCACCACATAACCTGCGCAGAGGTGGCAAAAGTCATGGGATTACTTCTAATATCTGGTCTTCAGACCAGTCACGAGCAATTATGACCCTGTGGTGTGGCACATTGTCATCCATAAAAATTCCATCGTTGTTTGGGAATATGAACTCCACAAAAGGCTGCAAATGGTCTTCCAAGGTGCCGAACATAGCCATTTCCAGTCCATGATCGGTTAATTTGGATCAGAGGATCCAGTTCATTTCATGTAAACACAGCTCATGCCATTATGGCGTCACCACCAGCTTGCACAGAGCCTTGCTGACAAATTGGGTTCATGGCTTCAAGAGGTCTGCACCACACTCGAACGTCACAATCTGATCTTACCAACTGAAATCGGGGCTCACCTGACCAGGCCACGGTTTCCAGTCGTCTAGGGTCCAATTGATATGGTCACGACCCCAAGAGAGGCTCTGTAGTCGAAAAAATGGTTCAAATGGCTCTGAGCACTATGGGACTCAACATCTTAGGTCATAAGTCCCCTAGAACTTAGAACTACTTAAACCTAACTAACCTAAGGACATCACACACACCCATGCCCGAGGCAGGATTCGAACCTGCGACCGTAGCAGCCCCGCGGTTCCGGACGGCAGCGCCAGAACCGCACGGCCACCGCGGCCGGCTCTGTAGTCGATGTCGTGTTGCTAGCAAAGGCACTCGCACTGATCATGTGCTGCTATATTTCATTAACACTTAATTTCGCCGCACTGTCCTAACGGATACGTTGGTCATACGTCCCACATTCGTTTCTGCGTTTACTTTACTCAATATTGCTTGTATGTGACTACTGACAACTTCACACAAACGCAGCTGCTCACGGTCTTTAAGTGTAGGCCGTCGGCCACTGTGTTCTCCGTGGTGGCAATGCCTGAACTTTGTTTTTCTCGGCGCACTCCTGACACTGTGCATCTCGAATATTAAATTCGCTAACTATTTCCGAAATGGAGTGTCCTATTTGTCTAGCTCCAATTACTATTCTGTGTTCAAAGTCTGTTAATTCCCGTCATGCGGACATAATAACCTTTTCATACCAAACATCTTAGTACAAATCATAGTTCTGCCAATGCACTGCTCTTTTATACCCGCTCTTCTATACTGCTCTTTTACATCTTGTGCACGTCATACTACCGCCGTCTGTATATGTGATTATCACTATTCCATAACTCTTGAGACCTCAGTGTACATCGCGAAAACTCCAGTCTCTTGCTACCTAAGAGCTTCAGACTAACAACTGCCACATGAGCACCTGTGTCCACAAAAAATCTATGTTTTCTACGCTTCATAATGGCTAACATACAGCATTCCGTCTCGGCATACGTCTTTGCAGTACTTCGTTCTATTGGGAATGCCGTCTGAAAGTTGAGGTTCCCCCTTTTGCATTTAATGAATGTTTACCCAGATGTTGTAACCACACCTTACGTCCTACTTGTCTACAATCATAACATTCTGGTTGGCGGCATTGCTTCTTCTCACTGCCCATAAACCCACGTCTATAATGCTTTACCTCATAGGAGAAGACACTATGGTTATTCTGTCCCCAAGTAGCAATGGCAGTTTCCTTCAGCGGTGTGGCAGTCATAATAGCAGCGGACAAATCACTTGGATATTTAACTCTGCATTTAGATCCACATGATTACTCAGCAGTTCACAGTTAAGTACCTAGCAGAGGGTTTACCGAGCCACCCAAACAATTTTCCACCGCTCCACTCTCGAATGACAACTTAAACATTTTTATGTGAGGTCTGCTTTCTCGTATTTTATTATCATAATCATTTCTACTCATGTAAGTGGGCGCCAAAAACGTATTTTCTCAATCAGCAGGGAAAGTTGGTGATTGAAATTTCATTAGAAGATACTGCCGCAACGGAAAACATTTTTGTTTTAATGATAGCCACTCCAGTTCACTATCGTGTCGGTGGCACTCTCTTCCCGTATTTTGCGATAGTACCATCTGATGCGGATCCCACACTCCACAGCAATATTCGAGAAGAGGGCGGAGCGCGGCATAAGCTGTCTCTTTAGTGGAGTTGTTGCATTTTCTAAGTGTTCTGCCAATAAATCGCAGTGTTTGGTGAACTTTCCCCACTTTACCAATGTGAGTGTTCTTCTTTAATTTATTCATAATTGTAATCTCTATGCACTTTGATGAATTTACAGCCTTCAGACTTTTGTGATTTATCGTGTAACCGAAATCTAATGGATTTCTTTTAGTACTTATGTCAAAGAATTCACACAATTTTCATTATTTATAGTCACTTGCCACGTTTCTTACCATACAGATATTTTGTCTAAATCGTTTTGCAACAGGTTTCGATCATCTGATGAATGTACAAGATGGTAAATGACACCATCATCTGCAAACAATCTAAAAGGGCTGCTTAGATTGTCTCCTATGCCTATGCCATTTATGTAGATCAGTAACAGGAGAGGGCCTATAACATTTCCTTGTGAGGAAAGACATACAAGGTGGTACATCTGAAGTTTTGGAGGAGATTATCTCGAAAACTATGCATCGGGTAAAAATAGTGGATAAGACAAGTTCGTAAGCTGAAAGGGGGACATCAAATAATACGACACGTGACCCCCAGCCTCCTCCCACTTGGGTGGGGTGGGGGAAACTTTTAAATCTTATATGTAAACCCGAATTTTTAAGTGCAGATTTGGATTCTACATAAAAAAGTAATCAAGTTTCGTCTGAAACATTTTTTAAACCATTGACACATGGCGATGAAATCGAGAAAAAAGTAAAATTGAGGAAAAACTCCGATTTATTTTGAATTATCCGAGAAAGGCGCATAAAAATCGATAAAAAATGTGCACCAATTCTTTCGTTACCCCAAATTAAGCTATTTTTGCACAAAATATACTGTATTCTAATTTAGCGTTACCCAGAAACAACGACATGGACGTAGTAGAATGATGTTTCCATGGGGTGCGAGTCCCCTTGCCTCTCACATGTTGGGGTGCTTAATTAACAAATTAACCACGAAGAAACTGTTCAAAATTATCCCCATTTGCTTCACTGCATAAAGTCAAACGTCTGCGAAAGTTGTCCACAGTTTTGAGCAGCACATCCCCTGGTATGGCTGCACACGCTCTTCGAATGCGTTGTTCCATATAGTTTCGGGTTGTGGGCTATCTTTCATAAACAATACTTTTTAAATAACGTCGCAAGAAAAAATCAGGAGATGTTAGGTCTAGTGAACGTGGAGGCCACTGAATTGGTCCGCCGCGTCATATCCACTGACCAGGGTACTGCATATTTAAAACGTTCCGCACATTTTTAGCATAAAGGGGAGCTGCTGAGTCCTGCTGGAACCACAATCGTTGCCTAGTTTCTAAATCAACATGTTCCATTAGCTCCAACAAATCGTCGCAGATAAGTTGTAAATAAGATTCCCCAGTAACATTTCGGTCAAAAACATACGGTCCTATCAAGTAACGGTTTAAAATTCCACACCAGACCATTGACGACCGTTTGTGTTGATTGTCAACGGCTCTGTGCCAGTGTGGATTGACAGGGGACCAATAATGACAATCATGACGATTCAATTCGCCATTGTTTTTGAATGTGGCATCTTCGGTGAACATAACATATCTAAAAAAATTATTGTCACCTCTTATAATTTTCAAGGCCCATTAGCAGAAATGCACGCGTATTTGCATATCTTTCGGCGTTAATGGCTGTGTCAATGTGATATGATGCACATGATATTTATGTGCCTTCAAAATCCTCAAAACAGTTGATTTCGGTACTCCAGTTTGTCTCTGCATCGCACGACTACTAATTTCGGGATCCCGTTGAACACAGGCGAGAACGGTAAGGGTACGAGCATCATTTTCAATGCATTCGCGATAACGAATTGGACGGTGCATGTATCCATTTCGAGTTCGTTTAGTGAAATTTCGAATAATGTTTTCCCTTGGATGTCGAATGTTTGGGAAACAATCCGCATAGCATTGCGCAGCTGCAGCGTAATTGTTATGGCATTCGACTAAAATTAACATATCAACAATCTCTGTAGGAGGATAGTGAGCCATGTTTCGCTAAAGAATAATTAACTTTCATCAGTTGATGTTTACGGTTCACAATCTGAAAGTGAAGTGACGTCTAATAGCATTGCACAGACCTTTATACTGAGCCATAGTTCGCAATTTGGCCAAGGTAGCGCCACAGTCGGGTGAGTAATGCAACTGTGAAGAGTTCCCTAACGAGATATTAATACCATTCCGCCTCCCTCCATCAAAAACTGTGGAGGACAGGATACATTTTGTAACAAAATCGCTTAATCTGCGTAATTAAAGAATAGGTGCACGTTTTGTATTGATCTGATGCGTCTTTCGCGGATCGTTCTAAATAAATTGGAGGTTTAAAAATGTTTCAGACAAAATATGATTACTTTTTTTATAGAGAATCCGAATCTGCAATAAAAAATAGGGGGTTTCCATTTAAGATTTAAAAATTGCCCCCGTCCCACCCAGGAGGGGGGGCGGGGGGCTGGGGGTCACGTATAGTACCATTTGATGTCTCCCTTTGAGCTTACGAACTTGTCTTACCCACTATTTTTACCCGATGTATAGTTTTCAGAAACTCATCTAAAACCCTGTTTTCCACCTCAAAGAGGGTGACTCTGTCAGTCTCTGCATTCTGTTTTCACTCAGACACAACTGTGTTAGCTTTACTAATCCTGTCACAGAATGATTCCATTGACTCATTGCGCTTTTGAGACAACCCACTTAATTTCTCCCTATAAAGCTCGCGCCGCTCTCTTTGCAATATATGTCTTTGAGTCACCCACTAACCATAACTTAGCCATATTTAAAGTAGTTTCATCTGACCAGCTGCCCAAATCAGTGGCATCCCATACATAATTAATAAATACGAACACATCTTTGATTGCTGTCCCTGGAAAGTCGCTAGATTAGCAGCTACGGGATCAATGGACGGAATAGATATGTTCAACAAGGTTTCTGTCTGACCTGGACCAGCTCGTGTTTACCCACCAGTGGCTTGCAACTCATCTACTTTTCTCTATAACGCATCATTTATCTCATTTTGCTCAGCATTAGTTCCTAACAACGCAGGTATCTGCCCTTTCAAAATTCCAGTAGTCTCGAGAAAAATAGCTACACTCGTCTATAGCATTTGTGTAACCTCCGGCAGGTTCTGTGGTTTAACAAAAGTAACCTTCGAATTTGTATGGCAATCCCAATGACTCAACATGTCCATAAATGAAAGGAAACAAAAATGACCAGAAAAAGACAGTCACTCATCGCATTCCATAGCGGCCAACTACAAACGGTAGCAGTCGAACTCGAGGAGGAGCCAGACAGGTGATGTCAGCTGCTGATGCTGTAGACTTGTGGCTGAGGTACCAGGTGTAGAAGTCTCTACAGATGGCAGCCATTTCTGACACCAAACATAGCGCCCCGGAGCCATGGCCTCTACGGTTGTCGGGATAGCACAGTACAGGGAGTGGGGGCAAGGTCTGTTGGATGCCTCAAGGCACTAGTATAACATGGTTAAGAGAATACATACACTCCTGGAAATTGAAATAAGAACACTGTGAATTCATTGTCCCAGGAAGGGGAAACTTTATTGACACATTCCTGGGGTCAGATACATCACATGATCACACTGACAGAACCATAGGCACATAGACACAGGCAACAGAGCATGCACAATGTCGGCACTAGTACAGTGTATATCCACCTTTCGCAGCAATGCAGGCTACTATTCTCCCATGGAGACGATCGTAGAGATGCTGGATGTAGTCCTGTGGAACGGCTTGCCATGCCATTTCCACCTGGCGCCTCAGTTGGACCAGCGTTCGTGCTGAACGTGCAGACCGCGTGAGACGACGCTTCATCCAGTCCCAAACATGCTCAATGGGGGACAGATCCGGAGATCTTGCTGGCCAGGGTAGTTGACTTACACCTTCTAGAGCACGTTGGGTGGCAGGGGATACATGCGGACGTGCATTGTCCTGTTGGAACAGCAAGTTCCCTTGCCGGTCTACGAATGGTAGAACGATGGGTTCGATGACGGTTTGGATGTACCGTGCACTATTCAGTGTCCCCTCGACGATCACCAGAGGTGTACGGCCAGTGTAGGAGATCGCTCCCCACACCATGATGCCGGGTGTTGGCCCTGTGTGCCTCGGTCGTATGCAGTCCTGATTGTGGCGCTCACCTGCACGGCGCCAAACACGCATACGACCATCATTGGCACCAAGGCAGAAGCGACTCTCATCGCTGAAGACGACACGTCTCCATTCGTCCCTCCATTCACGCCTGTCGCGACACCACTGGAGGCGGGCTGCACGATGTTGGGGCGTGAGCGGAAGACGGCCTAACGGTGTGCGGGACCGTAGCCCAGCTTCATGGAGACGGTTGCGAATGGTCCTCGCCGATACCCCAGGAGTAACAGTGTCCCTAATTTGCTGGGAAGTGGCGGTGCGGTCCCCTACGGCCCTGCGTAGGATCCTACGGTCTTGGCGTGCATCCGTGCGTCGCTGCGGTCCGGTCCCAGGTCGACGGGCACGTGCACCTTCCGCCGACCACTGGCGACAACATCGATGTACTGTGGAGACCTCACGCCCCACGTGTTGAGCAATTCGGCGGTACGTCCACCCGGCCTCCCGCATGCCCACTATACGCCCTCGCTCAAAGTCCGTCAACTGCACATACGGTTCACGTCCACGCTGTCGCGGCATGCTACCAGTGTTAAAGACTGCGTTGGAGCTCCGTATGCCACGGTAAACTGGCTGATACTGACGGCGGCGGTGCACAAATGCTGCGCAGCTAGCGCCATTCGACGGCCAACACCGCGGTTCCTGGTGTGTCCGCTGTGCCGTGCGTGTGATCATTGCTTGTACAGCCCTCTCGCAGTGTCCAGAGCAAGTATGGTGGGTCTGACGCACCGGTGTCAATGTGTTCTTTTTTCCATTTCCAGGAGTGTATTTATTGGTCGTGGATACACAGTTGTCTTCTTTAACGTGGTCAGCAGCCAGATGAGTAGGACAATCACATGCGAGGCTAGTATGTGCTGATGCTTGCACACATCGCAGTTTTGGCTGCGACATAATCCATGCGGTCAGAAGTACAGCTGGCAGGTTACGAGGGCACTCTCACTGGCGTCGTAGATGGTGCCTTGGAAAGGCAGCAAACAACTCTGCACGATGTGGGCGTAGTCATGAAGAATTACCTCATGGTCTCTCAGCGATAGGACGGCCAGGGATGGTTGCATCTGATCGAAGATACAGGTTGGGGCTCAGCAGCTATTGCGCTTCCCAAAGATGATGGTAATGTGGCAGCTCATCAGGCGCCAACAGATAGGCCTCCAGGGAATGGTGGTGGGAGATATCCAAGTGTTCTCATCAGCAAAGACGATGTGGCAGCAGCCCATGGCAGCCAAGTCCTTGTGGCTGGGCTGCCTGTTGACTTGTAAATCGAAGTCATCTAGGTGGATCGCGGATGGAGTGTTACGGGTCCGACCTTGGGACTGGTTGGCTGCAGACTGAGAACTTGGCTTTGGAAGACACTACGTACCAGTTGGATTACGCCAGTGATGTTATTCTGTGGCAAGAATCGTCGAATGTGGCCTAGTTTTCTCCCATCAGCGCTAGGCACCACGTCACAATGTCCCAACTGTTCTCTTCAGGCTTCCTGTTTGATTATTTCTGCAGCATCTGTGTGCTGTAAGGCCATTCTTTCGTATGACTTACGCAAGGTTATTTCACTATGCATGGTCAACAGAATGACGTTACAGTCCCTTATCTGTGAGGTCACTCCGCTGTTACAGCGCTTTGGTCATCCAGCTCGAGTGGTGTGTGACAGTCAACTCGGTGGTGCGCCCATGTTACATGTTACTGTTCTTATTTTTTGGCATTCCAATCTAGATATTACTTACTAGGGTACCTTGGCTTTAGCTCTGGAGCTGGCGTATTGCGCCATGTGGTGAGAAATATTTTAGGACACTGAGTCACTGATACACATCTTCAATCGAATAAAAATTAAATAGCTAAATAAAACTGGTCATGAGAGCAGGATGGGAGTAATGAGAGTTGAGAAAACTTCGTGTGACTCTCATGAACCAGACTCCGGGCAAAGCATGAACATTTCATCCAAAATGAATACGTAAATGCAGAATAATAGCTAACGAAATTAGCAGTAACCATTCACTGTTCGATCATTTATTTAGATAGCCAACAACGCCCTCACATACGGGAATTGCCATGTAGATTGCATATATCACTTTTTTCCTGATTGTGGCACTGCACTTACGTCATTCACGCTGCAATGTGTTATTTGTCACTCAATAATCTTTACAGTTGTAAGCTGTAATCAAAACAGTAGCGTCAAAGTACAAGAAGTACAAGAGAGGTGTTGATAATAAACTTACAAGTCAAAAAATATTGATATATATTTTGAGCATTTGTTTATACATACAAAATTCTCTAAGTTACGTGAGAAGCAAGCGTTCTGAATGATCAAATTACATATAAAATTTACATTCACGAAGGCTGTCAGAGAGAATTACTTTGGAATCCACTTAAAATACCTCTGAAGTTTCTCAGGAAAATTCCTTACCTCAATTTAATCTGTTCATTAAGTATTTTCCATGTTTCTTGACCATGTCAGCTTCTTGACTTTCTCAGCTGGATGGGTAATAATGAAGTCTCTTTTCGATGGTATCCACTATACTACAATATCGGTGCTTAGATTACAAATGGTTCAAATGGCTCTAAGCACTAACATCTGAGGTCATTAGTCCCCTAGTCATAGATCTACTTAAACCTAACTAACCTACGGACATCACTCACATTCATGCCCGAGTCAGGATTCGAACCTGCGACCGTAGGAGAAGCGTGGTTCCGGACTGAAGCCCGTAGAACCGCTCGGTCACATCGGCCGACTGCTTAGATTACACGTCGCTACCTTAAAACAAGGTGCATGAGTGTTTTCTTGGGAACTTTCAGTGTGTTATTGCGTATTTTCAATTAGTTTGTCCGAAGTAATACGATCAACAGTTAGTACAGGATTTACGCTACAGGATTAGAATTGTTGCTACATTGTTGATCCGATTTATTTTACGATTGCCGGTTCAGAAGAATATTTTTGTAATGGCCTTGCAAAACACGGTGGCAGTTTTGTAAATGTGTTCTCTAAAGTGGAGAGTAACATATTTATTTGGTGGAATACTCTATTATCTGATGGTGTAAACAGTGTGGTAAATTGTTTTGTGTTTATGAGTTTACATTCAACCGTTTATGGTCTTCTGTCTAGTACTGAAGGTTAATGTCCATTGTCAGCATCAATGATTTATATGCAATAGCTCATGTGCCTTCGGTAGATTGTTAGAATAGGACATTATCATGTCATTAGTCATCTAAATAAATAGTAAAGTAATGACTGCTTGCTGTTGATTATGTAGACACGACGAGGCCATGTTCAGACGCCCAAATGGACTCCAACACTATGCACACTAAGGTAACATGAAATAAAGCTAGAGCAAAATTACCAGAAAATGGGATTAATTAGTGTGTTTTTCATGGTCTCCGGTCGCAGCCGGATCTATCCAATTAGAGGCTGTGTCGCAGAGTCTCTGACGCACACAAAGTCTCGTATATCTCTATTAAGCGTTCAGAATTTACGTGAATTAAGAGCAAGGCCCCCTAACGTCACACACTGTTAATACAACAATGCACCCAAATTTTGAGAGCAGTAACTCTCCATTACCGCTTTAACGTGGATATTTCCGCTGTGTGTGTATGAAGTGTACAAAAAATAGACGTAATCACTTGACAATGAAGCACACAAGCGTATCAGGAACCGCTGAGTACATTTGTTAAGTTTTCAAAGTAAATAATTAATCGGCATACACATCAAAACAAGGTCAGAAGCACTCATAGTTATGTGAACAGTATTATTCATTACTGAGTTCAAGCAATTTAAGCAAGGAAACTGCTGCGTCAGGTGATTTTCTAGTTTATAGTTACAACAAATTTTGATATTTCACTTTTTAGTGATAAGAGACGTTCCAGTAACGTGTCATTATAGGGAAAGGATTTATCAACTGAAACTCTAAAAGGAAACAAAGGCGTCAGTCTAATGAAGAATAAGAAAACAAAAGTACATGTAAGCTATTGGTTGTTCATTTCCACATAACAATCAGCTCACCAACAGTGGACTTTGGCGGCATTAGAACGAGAATGAGATTTTCACTCTGCAGCGGAGTGTGCGCTGATATGAAACTTCCTGGCAGATTATAACTGTGTGCCAGGCCGAGTCTCGAACTCGGGATCTTTGCCTTTCGCGGACAAGTGCTCTACCAACTGAGCTACCCAAGCACGACTCACGACTCGTCCTCACAGCTTCAATTCTGCCAGTACCTCATCTCCTACCTTCCAAACTTCACAGAATGTCTTTTGCGAACCTTGCAGAACTAGCACTCCTGGAAGAAAGGATAATGCGGAGACATGGCTTAGCCACGGCCTGGGGGATGTTTCCAGAAGAACTTCTGTGAAGTTTGGAAGGTAGGAGACGAGGTGCTGACAGAACTGAAGCTGTGAGGAGGGCACGTGAGTCGTGCTTGGGGAGATCAGTTGGTGCCGGCACGGTAGCTCAGCGTGTTCGGTCTGAGGGCTAGGTGCTCTCTGTAATAAAAAAAACTGAGTCAAGGCATCAACGATCATCTTGAACGGATGTCTTGTAACGTCCGCCCATACCAAACGCAACGAACTATATCGAACAAAATAAAAGAAAAAAAAACAAAAACAAAAAAAGTTGGTAACCACTTGCCCTCGAAAGGCAAAGGTCCCGAGTTCGAGTCTCGTTCTGGCACACAGTTTTAATCTGCTAGTAAGTTTCAGCTTTAGAACGGTTGAAATACTGCTGAAGGGTTTGTTGTTCGGTTGGTATCCAATGTTTCAAGCCACTGAGCTCTCCTAATCGACCCAATCCACTATTAC
Organism: Schistocerca gregaria; assembly: GCF_023897955.1. NCBI lineage: Eukaryota > Metazoa > Arthropoda > Insecta > Orthoptera > Acrididae > Schistocerca > Schistocerca gregaria. The sequence continues at coordinate 483,907,354 of NC_064931.1, read as the reverse complement.
TGCTTCTCTACTGACGACAAAATACTCCTCTCCTCCGTTTGTACTGGCAGGTATACTCAGCACATTTATGCTCGTACTAGCTCCTCAGATGACGAAGAAATTGAAATATTGTATGACGAGATAAAAGAAAAAATGGTTCAAATGGCTCTGAGCAGTATGGGACTTAACATCTGAGGTCATCAGTCCCCTAGAACTTTGAGCTACTTAAACCTAACTAACCTAAGGACATCTCACACATCCATGCCCGAGGCAGGATTCGAACCTGCGATCATTGCGCTCGCGCGGTTCCAGACTGAAGCACCTAGAATCTCACTGCCACACAGGCCGGCGACTCCTATTATTCAGATGGTTAAGAAACGAAAATTTTCAGAATGAGATTTTCACTCTGCAGCGGAGTGTTCGCTGATAGGAAACTTCCTGGCAGATCCCTGATACATCTAAATGAATCTGAGAGATGACACGTACGTAAGCATCCTGTCTGATTATCCATTCATGTCGATTGTGCACTTCGACGACGGACTTGGGCAACTCCAGGAGGACAATGCGACACCCCACACGTCCAGAATTGCTACAGCGTGGCTCCACGAACACTCTTCTGAGTTTAAACACTTCCGCTGGCCACCAAACTCCCCGGAAATAAACATTACTGTGCATTCTGGGATGGCTTGAAACGTACTGTTCAGAAGAGATCTCCACCCCTTGGTACTCTTACTGATTTATGGACAGCCCTGCAGATTTCATGGTGTCAATTCCCTCTAGCACTACTTCAGACATTACTCGAGTCCATGTAACGTCCTGTTGCGGTACTTCTGTGTGCTCGCTGGGGCTCTACACGATATTAGGCTGGTGTACTAGTTTCTTTGGTTCTACAGTGTATTTCTTAATATCATCTATACCCGTCACTTCTATAACATTCGAGAAAGATAAGATTCTCCTACACACCACGTGCACTTACCATAGCCTTGCCACCCCGTAGCGCCTTACGACCTTCTCTACATACAGTTCTGCTCCACGCGATTTCCTGTGTCTTGCGCAATTCTCTTGGTGGAAAATTAATAGAGATATTAATTTAGACAGATATAATGTTCGTAACTGAGTCACATCGCCTTATGGGAAGTGTGATTTTTTTATGAAATATACTATCAATCAAATTAATCAACGTTATTAGAACTATTTCTGGAGGTGGAAAAATATTTACGTAGTACTTCAGTGGTCCGCGTGTCAGGTGTGTTAAATGTATACTTTTTCTTGAATGTGGCTGTATTGCGCTCGTAGAGAGTGTTGTGTAGTGTAATGATTGTGTTGTTTATGACGATATGGGAAAATGGGAAACTGTTGTTGGCATAGAGACTACTTCTCTAGAATAGCACCAAGGCGGCCACCAACCGTGTATCTCCATCCAACTGAATCGAGCGAGGGGGCGCTGTGGTTCACATAATCAACTCGTAATCGAGAGAGTGACTGTTCAAATTCCGGTCGACCATGCGCTTTTAATTCAAGGAAAATGTGGGGATGACTGCTTTGGAAAGTCACTGCCGATTTCCTTCTCTATCCTTCCCCAATCCGAAATTGTGCTTGGTCACTACCTTTTTCTTTCGCTCCCACACGATGGACTGTGTCAATAAAATAGTGTTAGATGCTCTCACTCAATATGACACTGTGACGACCTTTCGAATACAATCCAGGGCAGTGTAAAGTACTTTACACTCTCCCCCTCATTCTCTTGCTGCCATTGGTCAAAAATCTGTGTTGAACATTTTTTATAGTCTCGGTATTATAAGATGGCACCTGCAAGTTAACAGCCGGCCGATGTGGCCGAGCGGTTCTAGGCGCTACAGTCTGGAACCGCGCGACCGCTACGGTCGCAGGTTCTAATCCTGCCTCGGGCATGGATGTGTGTGATGTCCTTACGTTACTTAGGTTTAAGTAGTTCTAAGTTCTAGGGGACTTATGACCTCAGCAGTTGCGTCTCATAGTGCTCAGAGCCATTTGAACCATTTTGTAAGTTAACAGACATCGCGTAAGTTCGCTAATAGGTCTTCTCGTTGTAAGTAAATGATACGTTATCAGATTTTTGCTGCTGCAAATACCACATGTATGTTGATGATCTCCTGTTTACCTAAGTGCAAAATCAATAAACGTGAAGATAGCTATTGGGCTTCTCGATGCAGATCTGTGTGCGCTTTAAAAATGGGCGCAGGATATAGCGTTAAAGCTCAACCCATCCAAAACCTAAGCGGACTGGTTCGTCGTTCTAGGCTCATTACCACGAAATATCGGGAATCTCTACCATCTTTAACGATAAATCGAACAGGCATCAATCAACTTGTCTCCTTCAGCAAAGAGTCTAGAAGGAGTCTGGAAGGAAGTTTGAATCTTGGCGGAAAGATAGATCAATTGGGTTACCTCCACTAACCCAACTCCCCCCCCCCCCCAGAAAATGGCGGGAAGTTGAAATTCAAAATGGTTCAAATGGCTCTGAGCAGTATGGGGATTTAACATCTATGGTCATCAGTCCCCTAGAACTTAGAACTACTTAAACCTAACTAATCTAACGACATCACACACATCCATGCCCGAGGCAGGATTCGAACCTGTGACGCTGAAGCACCTAGAACCGCTAGGCGACAACGGCCGGCCTTTTGGGCTATTTTATAGATTGTACTTTTGCTTGATTCTTTACACGCAGTACTTGAACTCTAAACTTTACGCTATGGTATAGATTGTATTTTTTGTCCTATTAATGATTTGAAAAAAATACATTTCATTTCAGAATTATGCACATTACTTTTCACTTGTTATGATATCACGAATGAGACTGGGGCTGTAATCTGTTCATTGGAGCGATGCACAGCATTTCATAGATGTCGATACCGATAGCAATGACTTTTTCTTATATGATATGACACTGTTATTTGCTTACGGTATGTTGAAGTTATGTGTGACTCCCATTTGCACTTCACTCAGCTTAAGATAAGGGCATCGCCCCTGTGCCTCCCGTAATAAAGATTTTCTGTATTTCAGTATTTGCTTTGGCGTAATGTTCTGTATTCTGTAATTTCCATGGTAACGCGGATGAGGTTTTATCTTGTTTCTTTGGGTTGAGTCAGGGATGTCGGTTCTGTGGTAGATTCTTTTATGTGTTTGTCTGTTTTTTGTTTGTCTGTTGTCGATGTTTTATGCTTGCAGTAAAGGACGTAACAACGCGATAAAATTGTCTCTGATAGTGCTGTTAAAAGAATTACTGTTTGTTGCGCGTGTGAAGAGTCTTGGGAGAGACGGCTGGATATTTTTAGCGACTATTCATACATGAGATTGCAGGTTCGAGTGCTGTTGTCCACGACTCTTCCCGTACACGTCGCATTCAATCTGAAACAATTCTGCTATTTCAATACTTCCAAAAATACTAATAAATGTCGTGACGCACACCTTTGTTCTCATGAAATAATAACGGTTTATTGTGTCTCTTGTACAATTCTCCACATAACATCAAAAGAAGGAACAAAAAACTCTAGATAGCCTCCGTTACAAGTAAACCACAGAGAGAATAATATTCCGAGTGAACGATATAATTATCATAGAGTCTCTCAGACAACGTCTTTGCCACTTAGCTTTCTCACAGTCGATTCAGTACATTACATATTTATTACAATACAGTTCGAACTACATCATGTTGACTCTTTCATAATGTACATTATAAAACTGTATGTGTTTTCCCATATGCGCCTCACTATGTATCAAATAAATAATAAATGTTTCTGCTCTCTCTTTACCATATTTTATTATTGTCAGATTTGGTCATTGACTGACATGCGCCGTGCATGTAGATGACTTCTAAGAGTGTTGTATGTATTTTGAAATATCTGGTATTGAATATTTCTTCGATATGTTGTATAGAAGTGCGTTAGATGTTTCCCAGAATATAGATTAGTTCACAGTGTACTGCATTCGTTTAGAAAATTGTAATGTAAATGTAATGACAGTGTAGATACTAAAAACGTTTTCAGCCGCTGGGCTGTGTATGGCAGAGGTCCTTTCTAATTCCAATAATATCCTTGGAAAAACAAATGGAAATGATCGTATGGCACCAGTGGGCAGAAGTTCCCAGACTCGTAGTTGGGCCGCCAAGTGCAGGTCTTATTGAGTGCGACGCCACATTGGGCGACCTGCAGTGGTGATGAGGACAGCACAACACCCAGTCCCCGAGGAGAGAAAATCTCCCTCCCAAGCCGGGAATCGAACCCGGGGCCCCGTGCGTGGCAAGCCAACACATTAATCGTTCAACTAATGGGGCGGACGATAAGATCCTTGTTCCCCTATTACCACTTTTTAAGTACGTTAGTTTTTTTAAATTTGATGTACCATGTATTAGTCGCTTTTATACAGGGTGTGGCAGCTAATACAAGCCATCCTAAATATTGCTAGAATGAATAAATATATCGAGAAGCTGTTTTCGCCAGGTTATAGCGGACGATATGGTAACTTTCCTGAATTTCACAAGTAATTTTTATCATTTATAGTCGCCGAATTACGACACCGACTTGTTATTTTGTAATGGAACTGTATACAGTACTTTTTAGAATTTGGAAGAAGCTTCTAAGAGAAATTGAGCTACATAATATGTATGTGACTTGATCAAATAGTATCAAGATAACAGTTACGCAAATCACCGTCCCAGCGTCAGGAGGAGAAGTTCCACGAACGTCTGAGCCTACTATGCAAAATGTAAGCAAACGCTTAACTTAGGTATGGTTCTTATGATTAACTGTGCGTTTGAAACCTATCAGTCTGTGTTCTTCTGTTGTAGCATCAGATACCTTGCTCATAAGGTGATTTAAATATTCACAATTCATACGACAGTAGAAAAAGTGAATATTGTTCACTGCGGATGTCACCAAACTATTAGAACAATGTTGCAGTAGTTTTCTGAAGAGTTTCTATATCGTGCCAAGCACTCGTGATATGTCTTTGGAAACATTTTATAAAAAACGTTTTAGGAACTGGGAGCGTGGAGAATAAAATACGCGAAGGAAAAAGAAGATCAACTAATGAAAGAAATGAAACTAACATTTTAGCACCAGTAACACACGATGCAAATGTTACGAGGAGGCATCTCCGAAGTATAAGAGGGATCAATCAAACGAGTGTTCAGAGAGCGCAACATTCTATAGCATTTCATCCTCTTCACACTTCACTACATCTAGCACTTCACGGCAATGAAGCCCAAAATTGGTTGCAAATCGTATCTACGAAAGCGCAAAGAGATGCGGCGTATCTCCGCAAAATTTTGTTTACGGAAAAAGCAGTGTTTACACATTATTAGTAAGTCAATCTTCGCAATACGCACCAATAGTCAATTGAAAATCCATTCTGCCTGAAAGAAGTGGATAAAAAAAACGCTCTTGGTCTATCAACATTTGGTATGTGACTTTAAATACCCACATCATTGGTCCCTGTTTTATTTATGGGAATCTAGATACACTCAGATATGTCGAGTTCCTAAGATATGCTGCTGCCACTGGAACTGGAAGGCATTCCACTACATATAAGGCAGTCAATGTAGCAGCAACATGACGCATTCCCTCCCACTCCGCACATGTAATGACAGACTCTCCTAAGAGAACAATTGGAGAGCATTGGAACAATCGTTCAGAAAACGCGAAGTGGTATGCTCACTCGCCACACTTAACGCTTGTATACTTTTCTCTGAGATGAAAATTAAAACAAGAAGTCCATGCCTTATAACACGGACCTGTGCTGCCGTTAACTCCCGATGAAACTCAATGTGCTTTCTCCAGAATCACTTTATAGCGTGTAGCAATGCTCAGTGTCAACATTTTGAGCCCTTGATCTCACAGCCGTGATAATAAACACACGAACCGTACACGAGTTACGTGTTTGCTTATATCTGAAGTTTGTTGAACCTCTTCTCAGGACGGCGGGACAGTGGTTTGCGGCTCTGTTATCTTGATACTATTTGATCAAGTCCCAGGCACATTATGTCGTTGAAGTTCACTTACAAGCTTCTTTCACATGCTACAGAGAAAAAGTATACAGTTCCACTACAAAAAAAGAAGTCAGTGTCGTAATTCGCTACAAACGATAAAAATTACGTGCTGACGTCAGAAAATTCGCCTTGTCGTCTACTATAACTTGTCGAAAGCCGTACCTCAATATATTTATTCATTCTAGCTGTATTCCGGATGGTCTGAATTAGCTACCTCACCATGTATATTACGGCTCCTGTACGAATTTTTTATACAAGTGAAGTCAAATAACACATGTACTTGAAACAAGTGTTGAAATGTCACAGATATGACTGCTGTCTTAGGAGTCACGATGCCGTCACTAACGCCGCCTTGTCGCAGAGATTGTTTATCTCATAACATATCGTACTTCCTGAGGTAGATGGGGCACTGATGTTGCAATGGAATAGTTATAAATCCCAAGGTACTGTTCTTCGATATCAGGGGTATGTTACCTAGTTTCACTGCTTCATTATTATGTATATTCCTCTATTTCGTCGTACACTTTATTGTTATACCACAGATCTGATGCTGGGATAAGCCGAAACACGTAATGAGAAGCTGAAAATAAAGGAAATAAATTTGACGACCAAGTCATGTGTCCAGTCATTAGAGCCCACATTTTCACATAACCCATAAAAGATTTCTTGTCTAAAGTAATGTTAGGTTACACAGTGGACCATTAAAACTGCAAACAATGAAGGATAACCTAGAGCAGGGCTTCCCAGCGTGTGGTCCGCGGACCCTTTAAGGGTCCGCCGGCTCTTTCTAGGGGGACCGGATTTATTATGTGAAAACGCTGCAAGTACTCCATTGGTTGCAATATCCTGTGGAAGTGGAATAACCAAGAAGCGTAAGTACCACGAAAGCTATTTATAAATGGGCTTTATGGAGACAAGGGAGGGTAAAGTTCAGTGTGTAATTTGTGCGCGAGTCCTTCCAAACAGTTCAATGGTTTCAGTTAAATTGCGCCGTCATTTTAAGGTACTCACCTGGATTTCCAGGCTAAAGGCATCGATTTTTTCCAAAGGAAGAGTGCTGAACTTGCTGCTTCTCAGCATTGCATGAAAACTCATGCAAAAACAATTAATGAAAATTCAGTAAAAGCTTCTTCCTTGGTTAGTTATCGAGTGGCAAAAACAGGAAAAGCTCATACCATTGCAGAAAATCTAATAAAGCCCTGTGTTAATGATATTGTTTCTTGCATGCTAGACGAAAAGCTTGTATCTTCGGTGCCATTATCAAACAATACTGTGAAGAGACGCATTGTCGACATGTCAAATGATGTGAAAGACACTCTTGTTTCTAGCACCCAACACAATTCATTTTCTCTCCAGATAGATGAATCCACTGATGTTGCAGGATTAGCGATTTTATTGGCTTATGTCCGTTATGATTATTCTGGATGTTTTGAGGAGGACCTCTTATTGTGCAGACCACTACCTGCCAACACAATAGGTGCTGAAATATTCTGTCTATTGGATGATTTTTTAAGGGCTAACGAAGTTTCATGGTCTAATTGCATACATGTGTGCATAGATGGTGCAAAAGCTATGACGGGTCCTACAGTCGGAGCAATAACGAAAATAAAAGAAAACGCCAAGAATTCCAGCAGTGCTCTCCACAGATACGCTTTAGCTACGAAACAAATGTTTGTTTCGTTCAAGAAAGTTTTAGACGTATCCAGTCAAATCATTAGCTACATAAAATCAAGGCCATTGAAGTCAAGACTTTTCACTATACTGTGTGAAGATATGCGAAGCCTTCATCGTTCCCTGCTTCTGCACATAGAAGTGAGGTGGCTCTCACGTGGGAATGCACTCTCTCGGTTGCACGAATTAAGATTGGGAGTCTTAGCTTTACTTTTGGAGCATGACACCAAATTAGCAGACCTTATTAATGTCGAAAATTGGCAGTGTATACTTGCCCATTTGTCACATATTTTCTCCAAAATGAAAGAAATGAATATTTCACTCCAAGGGCAAAGTGAAACAAAGGTCACTGCTATCGGCAAAGTTCGATCATTCAAGAGGAAAATCAGATTTTGGGCCGAGAGTGTCGAGGAGGGGGAGGTAGAGTGTTTTCCTCTTCTCAAGGAGTTTTTGAAATACAAAACATTGGCGCTTGGGAAGAATTTGTTTCATCAAATCCTGGAACATCTCCGAAGCTTGATGTCATTGTTGGAGGATTATTTCCCAACAGCTGAAGATGAGAAGCTGCAGAAATACGAATGGGTGGTCAACCCATTCACTGTATTCAAAAAGCCGAACAGTCTGTCATCAAATGAATATGAGTTGTTGATAGAAATTGCCACAGATCCTACCTTGAAATCAAGTTTTGACATTGACGGTTACTCACACTTTTGGATCCGTTTGGATAACAAGAAATACTACCCCGCTGTTGAAAAGGCAAAGCGTGTACTTCTTCCGTTTGCCACAACATACACGTATGAATCTGGATTCTCGATCTATGCTGCCCACAAAACTAAGTACCGAAGCTGTCTAGATGCGGAACCAGACATGCGTCTCCAGTTGACAAGAACTGAACCCAACTGTTCAAAATTTAGTCACCAGAAGCACCCTGAACCATCACATTAGGATTCCATTATTACTCCTACAGACTCATCTATAATAAAGAAGAAAGCATTTTTTTCGTAGATGCTCAGTGAACGTACCTGAACTATAAGTGTGTAGGAATTTTATTTCTGTCTTCTGTCATTTACAAAATAATTATTAACTGAATTCTGTTGGCATTGATATTTTTGTTACGAAAATTAAAATGATCTCTAAAGGTAATTTCTTTTCTTTATAATATATTCCGTCCTCTCAGTTAAAAATATGGCCTGCCTATACTTCAAGTACAATTACTTCCTACTACTCTGGCACTATATTGTGGCAACTGGCTGCGAGCGTAAACAAATGAGGACTTTTCCGTGCCACCTTGTAAAGGTAAACCTCCTCTGCCAGAATTGTTTCCTTTGAGAAAACAAGTCTTTCCTTCTGTGAAATGCTTTGTCTTCTTATATAGAAATAAGAGAGTCTGTTTGTTTGTTTTCCTAATTTGTTTACTGTCGAGGCTGACTGCCACAATACAGGGTGAGTCACCTAACATTACCGCTGGATATATTTCGTAAACCACATCAAATACTGACGAATCTATTTCACAGACAGAACGTGAGGAGAGGGGCTAGTGTAATTGTTTAATACAAACCATACAAAAATGCACGGAAGTATGTTTTTTAACACAAACCTTCGTTTTTTTTAAAAAAATGGAACCCCGTTAGTTTTTTTAGCACATCTGAACATATAAACAAATACGTAATCAGTGCCGTTTGTTGCATTGTAAAATATTAATTACATCCGGAGATATTGTAACCTAAAGTTGACACTTGAGTACCACTCCTACGCTGTTCGATCGTGTGTATCGGAGAGCACCGAATTACGTAGGGACCCAAAGGGAACGGTGATGGACCTTAGGTACAGAAGAGACTGGAACAGCACATTACGTCCACATGCTAACACCTTTTTATTGGTCTTTTTCACTGACGCACATGTACATTACCATGAGGGGTGAGGTACACGTACACACGTAGTTTCCGTTTTCAATTACGGAGTGGAATAGAGTGGGTCCCGACATGTCAGGCCAATAGATGTTCAATGTGGTGGCCATCAATTGCTGCAGACAATTGCAATCTCTGGCGTAATGAATGTCGTACACGCCGCAGTACATCTGGTGTAATGTCGCCGCATGATGCCACAATACGTTGTTTCATATCTTCTGGGGTTGTAGGCACTTTACGGTACACATTCTCCTTTAACGTACTCCACAGAAAGAAGTCCAGAGGTGTAAGATCAGGAGAACGGGCTGGCCAATTTGTGCGTCCTCCACGTCCTATGAAACGTCCGTCGAACATCCTTGTGTTAATTGCGGAATGTGCAGGTGCACCATCATGCTGATATCACATACGTCGACGCGTTTCCAGTGGGACATTTTCGAGCAACATTGGCAGATCATTCTGTAGAAACGCGATGTATGTAGCACCTGTTTGGGCCCCTGCAATGAAGTGAGGACCAATGAGGTGGTCGCCAATGATTCCGCACCATATATTTACAGTCCACGGTCGCTGTCGTTCTACCTGTCTGAGCCAGCCAGGATTGTCCACGGACCAGTAATGCATGTTCCGTAGATTCACTGCCCCGTGGTTTGTGAAACCCGCTTCATCAGTAAACAGGTAGAACTGCAACGCATTCTCTGTTAATGTCCATTGACAGAATTGCACTCGATGATTAAAGTCATCACCATGTAATTGCTGATGTAGCGACACAGCGGGTGAAAGCGGTGACGATGCAGTATGCGCAAGACACTACTTTGACTCAGTCCACCGGCTCTCGAAATGTCCTGTGTACTCATGTGTGGGTTCATGGCAACAGCAGCTAACACACCAACTGCACCCGCTTCTCCTGTGACGGGCCTGTTACGGACCCGTTTGCGTGCTACGACCATACCTGTTGCATACAGTTGGCGGTAGATGTTTTGCAATGTTCGGCACGTTGGATGCTCTCTGTCCGGGTACCGTTCTGCATACACCCTGCAGGTTTCAGCTGCATTTCGTCGACACTCTCCATAGATGAGTACCATCTCCGCCTTTTCAGAGTTCGAATACACCATGGTCACAGTTCCTACAACACTACACTATCACAGGCGTCTGGTAACACGGTGTACTACAGTTGGTCTGCGTGCGGAGACGAATGCAGAATAACAATAGCAGCAAGCGCTACATGTGGACACTACGACAGCTAGACCAAACCACAACAGTGCACTACAGCCACACTCACAAACACGGTCGTCATCGTAAACATGTCCCTGCAGATGCTGCTCGCCGACCGTGGTCCGTGTTTGTTACAATACGCAACTGAATGTCGGAGGTTTCAATCGTCAACTTTAGGTTACAATATCTCCGGATGTAATTAACATTTTACAATGCAACAAACGGCACTGATTACGTATTTATTTATATGTTCAGATGTGCTAACAAAACTAACGTGGTTCCATTTAAAAAAACGTAGGTTTGTGTTAAAAAACATACTTCCGTGCATTTTTGTATGGTTTGTATTAAACAATTACACTAGCCCCTCTCCTCACGTTCGGTCTGTGGAATCGGTTCGTCAGTATTTGATGTGGTTTAGGAAATATATCCAGCGATAACGTTAGGTGACTCACCCTGTATAGTGTCCAAGTAGTAGTTGAAGGTGCCAGCTGTGGCTAAACTGTTGCCACGCCACCTACCAGTTGCCAGCGACCAACTGGAAGTACACTGTTGCCACTCCACCTGCTAGCTGCCATTTATGGACTGACAGCTGCCGTTCAGTAGATACGCAAAGACGTAAAAATAACTAGACTTTCCGAGCTATTTACATAGGCACGAAAATTGATTGTGGAACTGGAAAATGGTTTTATAAAAGCAGATTTCCAGAATCGATTTTGAAGTGTTTACCTGACCAACCAAAAGCGGAACTGGGACATCGGCTTGCGAATACCGGTTTTGGAAACGCATGTAAACTGGGTGAATGCATTCCCACACACTGCACAACAGATACCACAATAGTCCTATAAAGGCAATTCCTTGGCCTCTTTTCTTTCGTGATGTGTTTGTATCCTGAATCATGAGTCTGCCTCTCTCCTCCACAGCTGCGCGGAATGGCCGCGCAGTCAAAGGCGCCTTGTCGTCGTGGATTGCGCGGCCGCTCCCGCCGGAGGTTGGAGTCCTCCCTCGGGCATGTTTGTGTGTGTGTTGTCCTTAGCAGAAGTTAAACGTAGGTTAATAGTGTGAGACTATGGACTGATGACCTCAGCACTTAAGTCCTATAGACTTTACATACATTTGAACATTTTTCTTCGAATTTGACGAAAAACCACACACACACACACACACACACACACACAAACGACTGTTACGAAATATGCATCTCCTTACATAACAGTAGCCAAACAGTGGAAGTGAACAGACCACAAGCGGCAACTTGACAACAGCGAAAAGTTTGGACGTGACGTTGATTGCTCTTCGAGGAAGAAAGCTCCATCGTGTGAAATTTCAATTACCAAGTAATTTTAATCAGGCTATAGTGTGTTGAACAAAGGGAGTAAATCCACTAGTAAATATCTGGATACAGTGCGAATCCAAATTGGATCGTTAATTTCAAGTTGTTTTCATTCATCTCTAAACGAAAGACTAATGATACTTCGGGGGAGGGGGGTGGGAGGTCATTGGGAACATGGCACTTATATTAAGAAGCTTTCAGTTCCTAGGGGTCCGCCATGGATTTTCGACTGAAGAAGGGGTCCGCCAGCAGAAAAGTTTGGGAAGCCCTGATCTAGAGGATGGTGCACCTAGGTACACACCATGTTTTTTTGGTTGGTATTGCTGTTTAGTGACTGATTTTAGTATCATACGAAAGAATACCGACTAGAGACCGCTGTGAGCAGTTTCCACTGCTTTGTGCCTCTTGTTGTTGTTACAGACAAAATGGTATTTTAGGCAGCATTTGTAAATATTTAGTGTTTTACACATTTAAGAATTGTATCGCATGCTAAAGCTATTTGGAATATACGTATTGCTATTTCCTCTGCTACCGAATTTTGTGATGAGTAAAATCCTATGCGTTTTTATAACTATATAACATGTGGACAATTAAGCCATACTTCGTCGTTCGTGTACAATCTCGCGCCCTGAAAAAGAGGAAGGTATTTTACCTTGGAATATGTGATACTTGCAAACGGACTTAGTTTCCTTGATGACTTAACAATTCTATCTGTCTTGAAATAGTAAACTGGTGTCAGTTTTCAATAACTTCTATTTCAAAATTTATGTAACTGGCCTATGATAATACATCTACTTAATCTGATTTCGTCATCTGATTATTGGTGTGTAGTAGAGTAATAATATAGCAAATAGGTTTTTGAAGACAGTATTGACAAGATTTTCTCAACTGCAATGCACTTAAATTTCGATCGCATATTTGTTTCTAGGTACATGACCATGTTGTACCTTGGAACATGTTTTCACATTTGGAAAACTTTAATTTTCTGACAAATTTCAGAGAAAGGCTGCAGCATATAAAAAGTTTATGCCATCATTTGAAAATGGAAGAAGAAAATGTATTAAACTTCTATTACTGACGAAAGATCAACAAGTTCAGCAAGATACAACACTCTGACCTACAGAACGAAGAACATATGAGTGAATTTGAAACGATTTGGAAGTTCAGCAAGATACAACATTCTCACCTACAGAACGAAGAACACATGAGTGAATTTGAAACGATTTGGACGTATACAGGGTATGAAATTTACTACACAGAGCTTCTGCTAATAGTGGCAACAATTGCTCTAACCTGGCTTGGCATCATACCTAGTTTGGTTTGGATCACAGATACAGGTACATCATTTGATGCTTCTTCAACTCTATGACAAAGTAAAAGAATTGTGGTTGTTGGCGAGTGGTGGCATTTCAGTCGCTCAGAAAGCAATGGCCAGATGTTTTCAACGGGTAAGAAATATGTAGAAAAGGCTAGCAACGTCTCTATGCTTAGGTAGCACAAGACAACATGCGCAAGATGTCGTTATTATCTTGCTGAATGATAACGTCACAGAGACCACAAAGATAGGCCACACCCACCGGCCTTAACATATAAGAAATGTAAAGGATCCTGTCTAAATTACCGGCTGTGCAAACCAGAAGCGATCTTGCCTTATACGCAATAGCACTTGATACAATCACATCAGGTGCTCGGCTCACGTGACGATGATGAATTCAATCTGCCAACGTTCGTTCTCATCGGAAGCTCGTCACACCAATACGCACATCACGATGCTGTACAAAGAGCTGGGTCTCGACTGAATAGACGATGAAGTGCCTCTCAAGTGACCACTGTCAGTGCGCCTCACTCTGCAACCGCCTTAAGTGAAATCGCACATGTGGTAGTCGTACTGACAATTTACGGTGCTCCAGACATCATTGCATTGACCGGGTGGATATCTGACTTGTTGCAAACGAGCCCATTTCCATATTCGCATGATGGTCGTGGAATGCCAAGTAACGTTGAGTAACAATATTGTAGAACGATAACCATCAATCATGCCGCTGTCGAATTCCGACACGTGCTGGGAAACATTTCTCCGTCCTACACGAGGCATACCACGATCTTAAGTGAAATCGCACATGTGGTAGTCGTACTGACAATTTACGGTGCTCCAGACATCATTGCATTGACCGGGTGGATATCTGACTTGTTGCAAACGAGCCCATTTCCATATTCGCATGATGGTCGTGGAATGCCAAGTAACGTTGAGTAACAATATTGTAGAACGATAACCATCAATCATGCCGCTGTCGAATTCCGACACGTGCTGGGAAACATTTCTCCGTCCTACACGAGGCATACCACGATCTTCTCACAAATAACCAAAATTCAGGAACAACTTCTGAATGAGAAACTCGCTGCATAATCTTTCCTTATATACAGAATGTTGATGACATTGTTTTTGTCTACTTTACGTGTGTTGCAGGTTAAACGCTAATCATCTGCATATCCAAGAATTTAATACAGTGTATGGTAATTTAACTTTTGTTGAATACTGTTTGTACCAAGCAAGAGGAACACAACAAATACCATGTAAGACCAGCAGCACACAGGCACAACCAGTCACCTTGCGTATCTCAAGTGCATGCAGCTGCCTCCAGATGCCACTCACAATCTTGGACCTCTGTCTGCTTTTGTACCACTTCCTACAGAGCATCGTGTATGTCCGCCGATAGAGTGGTCAGCAGCTAATAGGAAATGCTGTCAATTGTGGAATACTTTGCCTCACCATGGTCGCACGTAGAAAATCTTCCACCTACAACACCGAAACAAAATGCACGGCGGACACACACAGAGGCAGAAACCAGCAATTAGACAGTTAAGTGTAATGCCTTCAGCCAGGTCAGTACAGTACTCTGAAAACAATCTTCCAACTTAGCACTCGTTGTGTACAGAGTAAAAAGAATGTGTGTAACATTACTATCAGTTATATATCATAGATTGCCAAGAGACAGGGAAGTTATTTAGATATCATTGTATTAGGTTTAGGACATCAAGTGCCATACATCAAACTACACCATAGGCAAGTATCATTCTCTAACATACTCTTAATAAATGTTATTTGTTCTTTCTTGCTCTCTTGAAACATATCTGTTCTAGAGCATATGTCAAACAAGTATTAATTACCATAGCGTGTAATGGCTGCCGTTTTAGGAATCCTAAGCAGGAAAACATTTTTCTGCTACTGTCCATATTTTAGGTGAATAATAGCAGCATTCAGTTCCTGTATTCACAACATTATGGCAACGAGGACAAAGCTTTCCATGTTGTTGGTAACGAGTTTCACCAGTCAGCATTTCAAGTGCAGAGAAAAACTGGAAATTGTTCTCGTCAGCATTAGGCGACGAGGTAAAGGAAACGATACTTGAGAAAAAAGGATAAGAGTTACTAAAAAGGACACTTTTTTTACTTGATTTAGAATGCATGAATTATTTTATTAATTTTAGCGGCAAGATTGGATTTATTCAGTGATTGATACAGTTTAGGATTATTAATCTGTTTCCTTTCCAGGAAATTTTTTGTATTATGTGACTATTTTAAACTGTGCTGAGCATATTTTTCAGACATGGCCCGACAAGAACTTGTCCTCCAACCAGTCCTGAACTTACTGCAACAAGTGTCAGTAACTCTGACAGCGGGGCGCGCGGGGGGGGGGGGGGGGGGGGGCAGGGCTCTTGGTGGTGCACTTGTCCCGACTTGAAGGAAACAAGACCGAAGTCCAACAACAACAACCACTGCAATTCAAGATGCCACCGCTACGCTTTCTAGCATTCAATTTAAAAGTGTAGTCCTAGAACAACTACGAGGGTGGTTTGAAAAATTGTTCGGAATCACCAAAAGAGGTCAGCGCTAGCACAAAGAGTTGTTCACGTAATATTCATCATATTCATTGCACTTTTGCCTGTAAACACGTGCCAAGTCAGTGGTCTTGGAAGAGGGCTGTGGTGGTGACGGGCTCTGTAGTTGTTCAAGCGTAGCATTTTGTGAAGATGCAAAAAATTGAGATTCGAGCAGTGATTAAGTACTTCGTAAAGAAAGGTATGAAAGCAAATGACGTCCATGCCGATTTCCAGAATACACTGGGGGAATCTGCTCCTTCGTATTCAACTGTTGCCAAGTGGAAAATGAATTTGAATTTGGTCAGGAGAGGTTAGATGATGATCTGCGCAGTGGTCGGCCAAGATGTGTCACTACTTCAGAAATCATCGCAAAAGTGCACAAAAAGGTCATGGAGGATCGCCGATTGAAAGTGTGTGAAATTGCTCACGCTTGCCAGATGTCATCTGAAAGGGTATATCACATTTTCACTGGAGAATTAGAAGAAAGAATTGTCTGCAGGATGGGTGCCGAGACTCTAGACGCTGGATCAAAGACGCATGAGAATGGACAAATCGGAACAACGTTTTAGGAGAAACAAATAAAAATTTTTGCGCTGGTTTGCGACCATAGATGAAACTTGGGTGCACTACTATGCCCCAGAGACAAAACAACTGTGAAAGCAATGGAAACAGGCTGATACTCCGCCACCAAAGAAAGCAAAGACAATTCCGTCGGCTGGACATATTATGGCATCAGTATTATGGTATGCGAAGGGGATTCTGTTTGTAGATTATGTCCCCACTGGGCAAAAAATTACTGCAGAATACTATGCTAACCTCCTGGACAAACTGCAACAAAGGCACGCGAAAAAAGAAGAGGTTAAGCAAGGAAGAAAGTCATCTTCCATCAAGACAATGCATGCCCCCACACGTGCCGTCGCCATGGCAAATAACACGAACTAAGATATGAATTGTTACCACACTCACCTTATTCACCTGATATTGCTCCGTCAGACTTCCGTCTCTTCCCAAAACTGAAAATTTTTCTTGGTGAACGAAGATTCACTTCAAACAAAGACTGATAGCCGGAGTTGACAACCACACTCCTGGAAATGGAAAAAAGAACACATTGACACCGGTTTGTCAGACCCACCATACTTGCTCCGGACACTGCGAGAGGGCTGTACAAGCAATGATCACACGCACGGCACAGCGGACACACCAGGAACCGCAGTGTTGGCCGTCGAATGGCGCTAGCTGCGCAGCATTTGTGCACCGCCGCCGTCAGTGTCAGCCAGTTTGCCGTGGCATACGGAGCTCCATCGCAGTCTTTAACACTGGTAGCATGCCGCGACAGCGTGGACGTGAACCGTATGTGCAGTTGACGGACTTTGAGCGAGGGCGTATAGTGGGCATGCGGGAGGCCGGGTGGACGTACCGCCGAATTGCTCAACACGTGGGGCGTGAGGTCTCCACAGTACATCGATGTTGTCGCCAGTGGTCAGCGGAAGGTGCACGTGCCCGTCGACCTGGGACTGGACAGCAGCGACGCACGGATGCACGCCAAGACCGTAGGATCCTACACAGTGCCGTAGGGGACCGCACCGCCACTTCCCAGCAAATTAGGGACACTGTTGCTCCTGGGGTATCGGCGAGGACCATTCGCAACCGTCTCCATGAAGCTGGCTACGGTCCCGCACACCGTTAGGCCGTCTTCCGCTCACGCCCCAACATCGTGCAGCCCGCCTCCAGTGGTGTCGCGACAGGCGTGAATGGAGGGACGTTTGGAGACGTGTCGTCTTCAGCGATGAGAGTCGCTTCTGCCTTGGTGCCAATGATGGTCGTATGCGTGTTTGGCGCCGTGCAGGTGAGCGCCACAATCAGGACTGCATACGACCGAGGCACACAGGGCCAACACCCGGCATCATGGTGTGGGTAGCGATGTCCTACACTGACCGTACACCTCTGGTGATCGTCGAGGGGACACTGAATAGTGCACGGTACATCCAAACCGTCATCGAACCCATCGTTCTACCATTCCTAGACCGGCAAGGGAACTTGCTGTTCCAACAGGACAATGCACGTCCGCATGTATCCCGTGCCACCCAACGTACTCTAGAAGGTGTAAGTCAACTACCCTGGCCAGCAAGATCTCCGGATCTGTCCCCCATTGAGCATGTTTGGGACTGGATGAAGCGTCGTCTCACGCGGTCTGCACGTCCAGCACGAACGCTGGTCCAACTGAGGCGCCAGGTGGAAATGGCATTAGCAAGCCGTTCCACAGGACTACATCCAGCATCTCTACGATCGTCTCCATGGGAGAATAGCAGCCTGCATTGCTGCGAAAGGTGGATATACACTGTAATAGTGCCGACATTGTGCATGCTCTGTTGCCTGTGTCTATGTGCCTGTGGTTCTGTCAGTGTGATCATGTGATGTATCTGACCCCAGGAATGTGTCAATAAAGTTTCCCCTTCCTGGGACAATGAATTCACGGTGTTCTTATTTCAATTTCCAGGAATATATATATATATGGATATATATATGGCAAACGTAGATTTTTTCAATGGTCCAAGAAGTCAAATCAAAGATAGGAAGAGGGGCTTACGTAATTACAGAGCCCGACTCGGAAATGTAAATTTCGTAGTGAAAATGATCTATGTGAGAAATCTTATGCAGAGTCACTAATTTGTGAGATGTTTATCATGCACGCTCCTGACAGTATCTTAAAGAACGACCTGCTTAGTCTACCAAACCTGTCTTTACAAGATTGTTTGCCATTGATTTGGGCATACGAAAAACGCACGTATCTGCTGAAGCAACACAGCGTGAAGATCTTGACTTATTCATTACGCGTTAAATGCCGGCGTGGCCGAGCAATTAGGAAGGTCATATCCGACAATCACTGGGCGTGCATGTTGCTCGATTGAAACAGTCAGGAAAAAAAGTACAGTACTAAATTTCAATATTGTTCGCGCTGTGGCGTAAAACGCGAGAGGGATAGCTGTTTGTATCGCTATGCACATTGTAATTACTGCCAAAAGACCGGACATAGGACTGAGCTGTGCAGAATGCAGCACAACCGACTAAAACAGCAGATCTCAAGCATGCGGAAATGGTTAAAAAAAGTCACGTAATGTTGATAACGATCATCTGCACATTTAGAAACTTTCACAGATTGTAGTGTTACTAATATGTGGGTGAGGCATTCGTCCACCTCGGGCTGGTGTTGAAGAGAGATGAATTTCCCTGTTGCGATGAATGCCAGTCGGTGGGACGAGGACGTTGAGCAGCCGTGTCAGGCGACCTCACGTGCAGAGACAAGCAGCGCATCGCCAGAAATGGCTAAACCCCAGGTTGGGAATTCAGACAGCTGATGCTCACATGGCCTTCGTGCAAGAGATGCTCCACCGGACAGCGGAGTGTCAGACTAGGTGAAAGACGGCTTCTTACAGCTCTTTGAGAATCTACAGTCTAATATTAGTGCTAATCTGAATGCCTCTGCGATCTCAGAAAAATGAGTTGTATCCAGTGACACAACAACATTTTCAATTTATTTAAAATTGTAGAAGTTAATATCTCACAGTGAATAAACATTTTCACAATGAAATTCTGAATTAACAACTTTTCACCGCATCATGCGCTTTCCTACATGTAATATCTCCGACGATAGCATTGCACGAAGATTATCATCCCTGAAATCCACTCATTTATATCTACTGTATTTACTGACTTATGACGCCTTTTATATCTTTTTATTACGCAAATGTTTGTGAGAAAACTGTATTCTCCACAATAACACAGCAGATGAATACAGCGTTAATACCTCATATTTTGCCATACTTCTGCCTTTATTTAATGAACAGTCTACAATTTTGTCAGAAACTTTATTTAAATGTTTATTGCAACAGCTAATTGCGGCAGCTAATTCGGTACTAGTCAATAGCAGTAAGAAGGCTTCTTCATTGGAACTTCTGAAATCCTATGCAACCTAACAGTGTGTGGCACTCACTAAGTAACTGCTGTACAACAAGTTTCATTTAATTAATTTCAGGATCACTACAGCATATAATGACGATATTTCAGCATAAGCGTCTCTATAATACACTGTCACAAAACTCAGCTGATCGGTACGCCATGAAGGTGTTGGTGACAGTGAATCGGTTTGCATGCGGCAGCATGCTCTGCCTAATTTGTTCTCAAATGCCGTGCATAAAAACGGGATTCCTCCGGGGCTCATACTTCGAAATCTGTTGATGATAGAAAGGTAGGGTCAAGTGTTTTGGATATCCATTGGGCGAGGGGCCATTTGTATACCCAACATCACGATCGTTTCAGTGTCACTATCGTACAATGCAGGGTTAAAGTATGAATGTTACACACTTCTTTCTGCTTAGGCAAATGGTGCAAATCGGTGCGTTCCTTTTGCATTTGATGTGGTCTACGGTGGGCCTTAAGGGGCTTATGGAGGCGCCATTAATTCGTGGGCAGTTCCTTACAAAACTAAAAAAAGTCTTTCTTACCATATTCTTCGTACCAAAATCGAGTCACCGATTCCAAGACAGCTACGCATAGAAAATGGCTGAAATATACGACATTTTCATAAAATCCCTATCTCTAACAACCTTGAAAATTTATTCCATATCATTGTACACTTCCGAGATACAGAGGTTCAAAGTTACCCTACATCTTCACGTAAGATACACACGTATAATCCTTAGTGAGGCGAAAACGTAGTTTGTAAATTAACGTTGCGCGGAGAAATATGCTGTAAACTGCTGTTATCTTTAGAAGGGTTATGGAAACCCCACGTTGTAGCACTGAAGCACACGTAAAGTTTTTGTGCACGTAAAATCCGGCTGAGGTGTAAAAATAGTTTTGCGTTGCTTCAATTTCTCTTAAGAAAACAGTCAAAATTTTGTTGACCAATAACGTTCTTTACATGTAAGTGGCATGCCCTGCTGCAGAAGGAAGAAAAGGGAGCAAGCGGAAAAATGTCCCTATCAGAGCTCAAAAAAGGCGAATACGCTCCTGTTTATGAAAAGACTCTGATTGAACAGCGGGATATCGGCTGCCTCATTCCATCTTGTTAAGCACCTTTAAAAATGACATGCGAACATATTCGCACTTTTTTATGCTGAAAGAAAAGGAGGCAGTGGCAGTGGGAAAGATACAGAATAGTCTTAAATACTGGAAGGTGGTAGGCAGTGTTTCTGCAATAGAAAAATCGATGGAGGCAGAAGCAATGTGAGAGAAAGAGAGGGACGCAGTAGCAGTGTAATATAGTTAACAGTGACAGGATAGAACTTGAAAAAGAGTGAAGGAGACAGTGGCAGTAGGAGAGTAATAAGGAGAAGGAGAAAGTAGAAGTGGATGAGAGCCAGTGATAATGACAGGCAAAGTCTATGACAGTGACAGCGAGGAAGAGAAAGATTGTGATAGTGAGAATAGACAGCACCAGCGAGAAGGAAGGAATGAGATAATAGTAGTAGTAAGAGACAGCAAGAGGAATATAGGGACAGTGAGAGGACAGAGTAGTAGCAGGACAGAACGAACGACACTGTGGTTGTGAGACAGGAGACAGTGACAGTGAGACACGAAGAGATAATAACAATGAGTTGGACTGACTGAACAAGAGAGAATGGTCAACTGGGAATGGGTGGGTATGAGCGACTTACAGCGATTGACTAATGAGTGTGAGCAAATTACAGTTAGAGGAGCTTGTGCGAGTGAGAGGTGAATTGTATGTTAAAAAGAGCGCTATGGTTCACATGCCAAAATTTTTGGGAAAATTTTTAAAGGTGCCGAGGAAGGTGGAATGAGACATCCAGCACCCAAATTTTCAGTCAGATCATAGCGTGTAGGCTTTCACGGCCGACGTCTTCAGTAATTAAAACTTCCGGGCTAAGAGGCCGTGGTCCAATAGTAGAAATACTTCTCCCTGACGTTTCGTTGCCAGCTGCGGGCAACATCACTGAGGTGAGTCTCAGCTGGCAACGAAACGTCAGGGAGAAGTATTTCTACTATTGGACCACGGCCTCTTAGCCCGGAAGTTTTAATTACTGTTTTCAGTCAGAGTTTTTTAAACAAGAGCACAGTCGCCCATTTTGTGTTCCGATAGGAGAATTCTTCCGCTGATGAAGTTAACTGTCAATAGTTACATAGTAACAGTGAGTTGTATGTGAACAGTGATGAATGAATGTCGTTTAGTTAGAATTTTATGCATTGAGAGATGTAAAAACATAGTGAATAGGGAGATAAAAAAGATCAATATTCGTAAATTTTTTTGCGCCTCATAAACGAGTGAAAACCGAAGTTGAAAGTGGGGAAATAGAAAGATATACCACCGGAGATGAAATATAAGGGACTATCAAAAAGTTTCCGTTTGACATCATGACTGCAGCGTAAATGCAACATGGCGGGACTTCGATATGGGTAAATAGGAAAGGGTTTAGGGTGGCATTCATGTCTTTCCGGCGTGTGTGCAGTAAATGAGGAAACTTTAACTATGCCGAAGTTAATACCAAATGCATCCGAGTAGGACCAGAGCGCTATTATTCTTTTCTTGGTTACTGAAAGTCAAAAATTGGTAGACACTGAGGCGAAACAAGCGGTGTACCACTGTAAGAGGTACAGAGGTGAGCGAGTGTGCTGGGGCTTACCGTATTTCACTACTACTAGCGCCACGTCATCATAATGCGCCTCGGCTTATTACACAAGGGATAGCACTATAATCTAAGACTATAATTACAAATTGAAACAACTTTTCCAAACATTGCCAATGTATGCTTCAGTATATTAGTGTTAACATTGTGAAGCCTCGCTAAATATATTATTTTAAGAAAAAAATGTGGCGCTAAACAATTACATTCGAAAGCTGAAAACTGTTCAGAATGTGCAAATCTATCTCACAATTGATAGTTACAAGTCTCAACTTGATCAGAGCAATATTTTGGTCAAAATCAGCGTTTTTATGAAAAATAAGGCTCTAAATATTAGACTCAGAAAGATGAAAATTCGTATGTGGCCTCAGTTACATGTAAAAACCTTGTGTCTGTAACACTAGTAAGTTACCTCTATTAGTTTTCAAGTTATTTACTAAACCCAAATTTGAAAATAAAATATTCTTATTCATAAAAGATTACGTATCATCTGTATTTGATATGAAAGATCTAATTACAGCACTCCATTAAATTTATGCAATACTACAGCTGTACCAAGTTTGAAGATTGTGTTGCAAATAACAATGGTTACAAGGAATGTTAAAGAGGCAGTTCAGAGGTCATATTATACTGTCAGTTCCGTTCTAAAAATTCTAGCCGGCGTAGTTTAAATGTAGTCGAGTTAAAAAAAATTTCAGTTACTAAAGCAAACTTAACTCTATTTATATAAAATTTAGAAGATTGTGAATTATTAAGTGACAGAGATATAAATAAATACGTGTCCGAGAAAGGGGCAATTTAGATGCTGCTACCTGCGCCTAGAGCGTTTGATAGCAAATCTTCGCCGGCCGTTGTGGCCGAGCGCTGCTGGGCGCTTCAGTCTGGAATCACCTGACCGCTACGGTCGCAGGTTAGAATCCTGCCTCGGGCATGGATGTGTGCGATGTCCTTAGGTTAGTTAGGTTTAAGTAGTTCTAAGTTCTAGGGGACTGATGACTTCCGATGTTAAGTCCCATATTGCTCAGAGCTATTTGAACCATTTGAAACAAATCTTCCGTTTGGAGATCCGCTGCGCTCGTGTACGAATACGGCCAGAGAGGCAGTAAGAAGAGACACTTCGCACCGAGATATCAATCTGTCTGCGTCTCTCAAACTCTTGCGTGTGATGTGCCACGGATGATGTTACAGCCAGCCAGCTACCAAAAGTGTTTTCGGTAAAAGTAGGAAATGAACTTACGAGGACTGTAGACCGTCTTGGATGACTTCGATTTCATGGAAGTAACTGTTTGTATGCCGTCCCTAACGCAGATAAAACCGCGTGACAAGTGGCGAGATTATTTTCCGCTTTAAGATGTGCGATTAACTTTTGGTGATTAGTAGTCAGGACGATAGACCTTTTCACCTGGAATTTCCCGTAGAGGTCGCCTCTGAACCGTTAATAGTGCTGTTCCCTATAGGGACATTATTATGATTTTTGTACGTCCACCCTTGTGATTAGAGATTTGGGGAACTTGGGACGTTCACTATGCAAGAAAATGAAACACCTACATCCGTCCTTATGATGTCATTTTTTCACACATTTATCATTTTCTACAGTTATTTTTGTCGTTTAGTGGGTTATTTCAGGATTGTGCAGATAACGCATTGTCCAACTGGCCAGTAAAAGTCATGGAATATTTAATTAATGATGTTATAAATAAATAGTATATTTGTACAATGTATACAGTGGAAATTCGTTGTTGTATACTTTAGGTATGTGACAATGGATGTATCTGTTGGTTTTATCAAATGATTACTATAAATCCACTTGTAGATTATTGTCCTTGATTCTTACTCTGTTTTTTTAATCTGTCCCTTTATTGTATAGTGGGTAAGTTGATGATGCTCTCATTACAGTTTATGCACATAGGCCTGCAGATGGTGCATTGCAGCACCGAAACTCGTACAGCCATACAATAAAGAACATCATAAGGTCGGCTGTAGGTGTTTCATTTCCTTACAAAATGGTTCAAATGGCTCTTAGCACTATGAGACTTAACATCTGAGGTCATCAGTCCCCTAGACTTAGAACTACTAAAACCTAACTAACCTAAGGACATCACACACGTCCATGACCGAAGGAGGAATCGAACCTGCGACCGTAGTAGCAGCGCGGTTCTGGGCTGAAGCCCCTAGAACCATTCGGCCACAGCGGCCGGCTTTTCTTTATTATTATTATTATTATTATTATTATTATTATCTGGAATTTTATTATATTTTGTGTGTGTGAACCTTTACTGAATATATCAATCAGTTAAAACTCAAAACTTTTATTTACAGCCATTGTTTCTGAGTCTGCTTGATATGTAGAAAGAAGGAAAATTTCCTTTGAGTGAGCACAATGAGTATTGTGAACTTGCAGACTGGAAATTATGGTCAGTACGTACTCCATCTCTTTCTGGCTGAGCGCAAAAATAGTTTTCAGGCCATTTTAAGTGGCGAAGGTAGGTGTAAAGTTCACACAGACAATGTAAATGTCGTTTCACATTAACGGCGTAACAAAAAGTAATAACCAGTTAGATTACATACCCGCCGCACCACAACACCCGTCAAAGAATGAAGAATATGTGTGGGGCAGCATGTCAGTCGAAAACCGCCGTTCTGGAATGGTGCACCAGGTTCCATGATGCTTCGTGATAATGCACGTATCCATATAACAAATGTCTTAACCCAAAAGTTATGCCAAATCCAGTGGAAGACATTGGAGTGCTCGCTCTATAGTCCAGATCACCTCCCATGGCCGCGCGGAGTGACCGCGCGATATGAGGCGCCATGTCACGGATTGCGCAGCCCCCCCGTCGCAGGTTCGAGTCCTCCCTCGGGCATGTGTGTGTGTGTGTGTGTGTGTGTGTGTGTGTGTGTGTGTGTGTGTGTGTGTTGTTCTTAGCATAAGTTAGTTTAAATAGTGTGTAAGTCTAGGGACCGATGACCTCAGCAGTTTGAGCCCTTAGATATTCACACACATTTGAACGTTTGAACCTCCCATGCCATTATTACGCCTTCGATCCCTTAAGGAACGTCTCGATGAGTCAATGACTCCTGTCGGTCGAGGAAGTGCAGCAGGCAGTTACGGACTTCTTCAAGCAGCAGGACACAGTGTTTTACCAAACGAGCATTTTCAGTCTGGTACGTTGATGAGGTGATTGCTCCAACGCTCATGACGATTTTACCTGATTGGCATAACGATTATGGACTTTACGGCCTTCGAACTGAAACTTTTTGATTGCACATTGTATCACAAGATAAGGGTGAGTCAAACTCAAATATCTGTATTAAAAATTCTTGCTTCAAGTGCTTCGATGAGAAGGATAATGTAAGGTGGCAGAACAAATGAAGCTCAAATTTGCACCTTACATAAAAGTTTTATACATCGTAACCGAAAGGTGAATATGACACCTAAATTACTTGGGTGGTAATGAGCAGATTTGCCTATAAGTATGTAATGCAAAAGGGATGAGACTCAACTGACAGTATTAGCACACCCCTCCTATATAATGCATGTCAATGAGTAGAAGATGAAACAAAAAGTGAGAGGAAACATTTTGTGTGGAAGCAAGCGCTTGCAGAAGCAGAGGCCGCACCATGGGAGGCACCACGGAAAGGTCTTAGGGGGTGCATCGCGGCGGGAGTTAGCGACCAGACAGGTGACGCTTACTGGAGAACAAGTAACAGACCACCCAAAAGTAGGACAGAATGAAGCTTT
Source organism: Schistocerca gregaria (assembly GCF_023897955.1). Taxonomy (NCBI): domain Eukaryota; kingdom Metazoa; phylum Arthropoda; class Insecta; order Orthoptera; family Acrididae; genus Schistocerca; species Schistocerca gregaria. The sequence continues at coordinate 483,880,966 of NC_064931.1, read as the reverse complement.
AGAAAACTGCATTTTGGAATTCCAAATGCATACGAACAAAACTAGTGATGCAGTTGATCACGTGACCAGCGAATAGTACATATGTGATGTATGCATGTAACTTTTAAGCGTCTGGAGCGGCCATAAAACGTCCGATTGGCGGAAACGAACTAGGAAAGAGTAAAGTTCCGAGATTTCGACGCAGTTCAACGATACGACACTTGCAATTGACAGAGACAGTTTCCACAAGATAAGAGGAATGCTTCTAATGGTCGAAAAAATCCGTGATGTGGAGAACGAAACAAACCCAGGCGGGTAGACAGTTCGGCTGCGAGAAAGACGAGAGCAAAGTTTTCGAGGACTCTTCTCTGAACTGGCGTAATGTGCAGAATGAGGTGCATAACGCTCTGTACAAGGCAGAGGAGAAATTTGTGTGAACACTGGATTCACTGCGGCTGACATTCAGCGAGATATTAGCCGAAGCATCATAGAGCTCCAACTGAGGAGAAACTAATCAGCCAATTAGTCTATTGTTCTTGCGAGGACTGAGAGGGCATTTCAATATGCACTCTGCTCCAGCCATGCGCGTGCTTATCGCCATATTCCAAGACTAGGTATGAGTACATGTTTTCTTGCATTACGAGAAACATAGGGGAAGTTTCTACTCAAAAAATCAGCAAAGGCTTAATTTTTTTTTTTTTTTTTTTTTTTTTTTTTTTTTTTTTTTTTTTTTTAGGAATTTCAGTGGGCAAGAGCAGCCATGCAGATGACAGCTTATCGCAGCAAAGGTAAATACCGTGAGCAGAGGTGTACACTTGTTGTTTCACCAGCTTTTGTCCACTGTAAACTCGAGCGACCTTGAGTAACCTTTTGCTCACCTTGTCACAAAACTAACCATCCTCTGTGGACTTGAGTGTCATTCTAAATAGTACCGACCTTTGAACCAGAATCGGATGATATATTGTAGTACTTGCCAACATCATGACAGAGTCGTAAGAATAATTTTGAAAAGCTACTTCAAGTTATAATTTACCATTGTTGTGCTTAGGATTATTTCACTTTCTGAGGCTGACGGCTGTCATAACATTGCCACATAGTAAACTGTGTAAATGCGTGTATTTCTGTGATAAGATTGCAACATTAAACCAAAAATATTTACTGCTTACCCAGTTGTTGTTCTGACCTCCAAAACCTTACAATAGTACTATCCCGCTCAGTATTTCTGATGTTGGAAAGTATTATGTTGGGAGGGGGGGGGGGGGGGGGGGTAGGACGAGGTTGAGATTGAAAGTATAAGATTCTACTGAATCCATGGCAACCTGACAAAAATTGTTTGATGTAGATAGCATAAAGAGAATATTTCAAGTAGACTGACTGTCGTTATATCGATTGTTGATGTATTCTAAAGCTGTTAAAAGTGCCCTTTGGGAGCTGTGTGTGCTTTTTAGGTCAGGAATAACTCAAGGCTGTCCTCATGGTGCATACATATTTCAGCAGTTTGAAAACGGTTCCCGAATGTGAAAAACTTCATATGAATCTTGGATGGCACAAAGATGAAGTTGAAAAGTCCAGTTACTTTACTAACAAGATGACAAATAAAACTATGTGTGCAGAAGAACTTGTCAATGAGAATCTTGCGAAATTAGTATACACTATCTACGCTATTTTGAAATCAGGTGTTTAATGCCTCTTGTTTTGTGCATTCCACGAATAGCCATTAAGAGAAAAAAAATTAATATTCTGTTTTAGGTGGGATACTGCAGCTCAGAGTACAGTCAGGTGACGAAACATTTCGGAAACATTTTGAAAGTAACCCTAAAAAGTCACCAATATTTCACATAAAATACAAAACGATTCAGATTCCGAAAGAAAATATTATACATTATCCTACAGGTTATGAGCGTGCGCGAACACGATGTAGCCTCCACATTAATCGACTTGAAAATCGATTCTGAAGCTTCGGCAGTGGTTCAAACCCCCAAAAAGTGGGAAATGTTATCCATATGAAATTTTTACTAGAAAGAAAATATTTAATTGAGATGGTAGGAGTTTTCGACGGAACCAACAGAAAATAACCGAAATTGCGGAAAAACGTGACATCTTGGAATGTAATAACAGGTTTTACTACAATTATGCTGCTAATTTGGGTGTAACATGGCAGACATAGGCTCCAAGCGTAACATGGTAGTCGCGTCTATGAAAGTCAAATTGAAAACAAATCACAGAAAACACCAAGGATGCACAATGCAATATGGAGTTCAGTCACTGAGAGACAACTCAGAAACCTGTCAGACTCAAGTGGAGGTGACCAACAGATTTGAAATACCTGACAAAACAACATAAGAAGTTAAGGGCAGTGAAACGAAAGACATAAACGAGCTGTAGACGGACTTCATGAAAGTGTTTCAAACGGCAACCGAAAACACATTAGCAGAAGTGAACGAAAGAAGAAGTAATGGTTCAAAGATACATGCAAATTACCAGGAATCTAAGAACGTTCGCAAAGTATGTGGCACCGTAAATAATATCTGGAAGTGGTATCAATCGTAGGCAGCAGCTCTTCACATCAATGGTAACTTACTGGTGGTTCAAATGATGTAGCACAGGATTCGAAAGGATCTTCTGACGACCTATCGAACTGTGCTGGAACAGAAAACAAACTGGAAGACAACTTTCCCCCCAATAGCTGAACCTCACGTCACTGACCTAACATAGGAAGAGGTAACCAGCAGTTTGGAAAATTAAAAAACCGCAAGGCAGTTGGAACAGCGGAATTTCAGAAATATAGCAGCCCATACACTTCACGAAAAGTCGTTTCATCTTCTTTCTTTTTTAATTACCAATCCGGATGAATGGAAAGAATCACCTGATCTCCATACACAAAAAACGAGATAACGAAACAATGAAAATCAAAGGAATTTTGCTTCTAGTAACAGCGTACAAAACACTTTCACGTATAATACTGCAAAAATTCACCCCTTATACCGACGACATAATAGGGGCTACCAGAATACTTTTCGGAAAAATAGATCAATCATAGATGGAACATTTTGCATCAAGACCGTCAGTGAAAAGAATATCCATTATATGTTCTTTGACTTTGAAAAGGCCAATGACTGAGTGCACAGTGAAATGATATGGGAAATCTTAGCAAATACGGAGTCCCTAAGTAGCTCATCAGCCTAGTCAAAATGCGTATGGAAAAAGCGGTAAGCAGGATGACATACTGCCGCTCGTTATCGGGCTGTTTTGAGAACCAAACTGGGCAGAAGCAAAGTGATGCTCTATTCCTATTTAGATTCAACCACGTCATGGAGAAAGTTGTAAGAGAAACTAAACAAGCAACAAATGGAAATATTACAGACAAAGAACCAAATGTAGTCGCCTGTGTAAATGACATAGTTTTATAGGAAATGCTCTTCAAGAAACTAAATGAAACTGCCATGAAAATAAGTTTAAAAAAATAAACGAGAGAAGACTCCCAATTTCAAATACCTTGGTGTACGTAAATATAAATAATTATAACAGAAAACACAACGATACCAAATTAGACTATGGAAAGCAAACAAAATTTACTTTTCCTTCCAAAAACTTCTATCTTACAAACTCCTGACTGGGAACACCAAGCTAAAACGCTACAACACAATCACCTGGCCACTGCTGCTGTATATAGCATAAACATAGAGCACAGGCAAAAGAGAGGAGCACCAACTCTTAGTCTTCGAAAAGAAAGTGTACAGAAGGATTCTGAACCAAAGTGTGACAAGGAAGACAATGATTGGTTTGGAGATCTAATGAAGAACTAGCTAAGCTAGCTGAAAAAACCGCGCTAGCGAGCATCGACAAAGCGAGACGTTTCCATGTCGCAATGGACCCGACAAAATAGTCTGCCAGACATAGGAGAATAAAATGGAAGGCTCAAGACCCTCTGAACGATAAAGAAGTAGATGATGTGACCTCAGACTGGAAGGAAACGGGGCTAGACAGGAAGAACTGGAGGGAGATAGTGGAGTGGGAGAGCGTTGTCACGACCCAAAGATGCCAGTGAAGCGAGTGAGAGAGTGTTAACAGTTTAATCCGGATCAGGTGCTAAAAGTGCACTGTAGAAACCAATAGGAGAAAGTAATGAGCAGATAACAATGTCCTCAAAATTACTAAATGTCATGCCTGGGGAAAATATTTTGCCCCTTATGAGATGAAAACCCGTAGTCTCCCATGATTGAAAGATAAAGCAAAACAGGGACTATACCATCTTGAACAGAACGCGATTATCGAAGGCATGATCATTATCCAATGAAATATACCAATAGTAGTTGTATAGAATCCGAAAGGTCACTTCTCATCTACAGATATTACTTCGCAATCTCTTACTGATTCCTGTGCTCTTCTCAAGCCTGAACAACTGATATCAAGATTAGCTAGCGGCGCGTACTGTGCCAAACTAGATCTTAAAGAAGAATATTTGCAAACTCCTTTCGATGAAGACGCACAGTGGTTTTTGGTGACAAATACTCCATTCGGTCTCTGCCGTTATAAACGATTATCCTTCGGAGTGAACAGTGCACCGTGTGTGTTCCAGTGGTATTTACAACAATTAATACGGAAGGCTCCAAATGCTGTGAACTACCTTGACAAAATAATTATCCTAGTCACAACTCGACAGGACTTCTTACAGAATTTGGAATCTTTTTTCAGACTGCTATATACGGCAAATTTGAAATGCAACAAAGACAAGTGCACCTTCTTTCAGTACTTAGGTCACATACTGTCTGAACATGGCATCGAGCCGACGCTACAACATACTGACGCCAATAAAGGCCTTCCTCATTCCAAAGAAGTCAAGCAGTTATTTTCTGAATTGGCACAAATAAATTACTATCGGAAGTTTCTCCGTCATGTAGCTTCAGTCAGGGAACTACTACTCAAGTTGTTACTAAAAGTCACGAAATGGAACTGGAGCACTGAATACCAATGCGCATTAATCAAATTAAAACAATGTTTATTTGACGCCGAGATCTTACGACTTATAATCCAAGCAAAATTCTCGTAAGTGCTATAGATGATTCAGATTATGGTACACGTGCAGTTTTGTCATATTGACATCGTGGTTCTGAACGACCAACTGAGTTTGCTTGAAAGATTAACCGCGAGAAAAAGAAATAACCGTCAGATCGAGAAGGGTGTTTTCGCGATTATATTTCAGTTAATAAATTTCCTGACTACATTTACGGACGTAAATTCATCCTTCTTACCGAACACATGCCTTTAGTGGCTGTATTTGGACAGAACAATTCCGTCCCTACAACGACAGCTCAACGTTTGATGCTCCGGGCGCTACTTCTGTCGAATTACGATTATGAAATAATATTATGGTCCTCAGCCCAACACGCAAACGCAGGTTTGCAATCACATTGGCAGTGGGGCAAGACAAAAATTTTGGCTCACCAGTTGATGTTTGTTTTCCAGTACATATCAGGAGTCAAGGCGCTGTGAAACATTTCTCAGTAAACTCTAATTTAACAGCTGAAATTGTGCATAAATATCCTGTTTGATCAAGATAAAACAGTATATTCAAAGGGAGCGGCCTAATGAGAAGAAGGCACGTAATCAATCTTACTGGAATATGAAGTATACATATACAGGGTACAAAGGTAGCAGTCTGGTACCCACAGAATCAAGCAAAATACGAGTGGTTATTCCTGTTGTACTTAAATCTAATGTTCTCCAAATGCTACAGCTGTGCCATTTGGGCATAGTTCGTACCGAACACAATGGCAGAGAGCACTGTAACTGGAACAATGCTGACAAAGACATTGAAATGATGCTGGCTAAATACCACTTAAGTTAAAAATACCAGCCATCTCTGTCTTGAAACAATTCTCCGTGACCGCAGGTATCGGAACCCTGGTTACGTCTGCACATTGATATTGCAGGACTGTTCTTCTGAAGCGAATGGCTCATCCTCATCGATGGTTTCTCCAAATTTCCATTTGTGGCACGTATGTCATGGATGTCTATTGAGTATTTTGTCCCTCTTCTCTGGAGAAGGAATGCCGAAAAACTTTTGTCACTGACAACGGCACAAGATTTTCTTCTCAAATATTTAAATTATTTTGTGAAACCAACGGCATTTCACACTTCTAGACTGTTCCATTTAATCCTGAGGTCAATGAACACGCTAAAATATTAGTATGAACTTTTAAATCGCGTATTCCGAAGCTGGAACAACAGTGCAATAAATATAATACTTTATCGATCTTTCTCTCACAGTACAGAGCCACTCCACACGATGCAGGTTCCAGCTGAGAAAGTCAATGGAAAACCGCATCAAACATTAATGTCAATTTTAAAGCCACTCATTCATCTACCCGGCGATCGTCAACAACATCCGATCAATAATATTTTTAAACTGAATTATCTGGTTCTCATTTCGATGTAAAAGAATGGGGAAAATAGATGGGTACCAGGCATAGTCTTAGCGCAGCTCAACAACTTTATGTTTAAGATTAAAAGTTCTCAAGGAGAAACAACGCCACATAAAAATTAGATCAGGCCTCACCACGCTCACATTTACATGGGCAGAACTCCTAGGCTGTTTCTCTTTACAGAATGAGAGGGCTTATAGGCCACCTGTCTAAAGGATCTTGTGTTAGCCATCCCCACCAGTTCCATCAACAGTGGGCGCCAGCTTCAGTGATGGAGGTGGGTATCATGCCTGCCACCTCAGACCAGCCTACAGATGTCGAAATGGCGAGCGCTTGAATGAAGCTCGCTCACCGTGGTTTTGCTTGTGTTTGTCATGGTGCTGTGGGCAAATGCCGTGGGGAGGATCACACGAGCACGCACCAAATCCATATATCATCAAGTAATAACGGACGATGCCAATGAAGACAGCTGGCTTCATTTACATTCCCACCTCCCTCTCCCTACCCCTCTGTCAGGGGAGGAATGTTGTGTACCAGGCAAGACTTACATAACAGATTCCTCGAGAGACCACCACCACACAGGCACAATTATTCAGATGACGTTTCTCAAGTCCGTGCAGCAGCACCAAGAGGGCGCTCACAATCCTAAACCTCTTGCTACTTCCATTGTCAGTGATACTTCATTTGAACACAACTAGATGTTTCCCTTTTAATCTGACTAATCTGATAGTGATTTTTAAAGAATAACCATTACCATTCGAAGAGAAGATCATAATAAACAATACTTAGGGGACGCTACTGCTGCACAACTATATCTGTTAGTTTCAATGTAAATGATGCCTCCTGTATATGTTTATCTTTTGGAAAATATGGAATAAGCTATAGTAAAACTTAACGAAAACCGCAACAACGCATACAAATAATTATTATCTTGTTAGGATGACTAGTGCAATTGTTTATGACATGTCTGTAATACACTGGGGTGCAAAACATAAGGACGAAAATAGCTTTTACATGGTGTGTCACTGCCAAGTAACATAGCTCGATGAAACTTGGACCATACATAGTAAGAACTGCTGCTGTACAGTACACTACACAGGGTAACTGAAATAAATACACAATGAGACGAATTACTCAAAGACACTAATTACACTGAATTCACTACGATTTATGATGGTCCCTTGTAGATTGCAGAAGATGGGAAATGGCCGTTAACAGGGTGCTTCATCACCACAGATGGCAATGCATGCTCTGCAACGTGCCCTTATATTGGCTACGAGGTTCTTAAGGAGTTCTTGTGGTAAGTCATTCCATTCCTCTACCAGCACGACACCATGCAAACGAACTAATTCTTCCTTTAAACGAAACCAGAATTTACTGCTGTACTCTATTACTTCACCTCAAGCTTAGTGTAATGAATTACAAAAACCAAAACAATATTCAGGAAATTAATCAAACCCCCATGAATAAACAACCCCACAAATCACAATAACTTACGCATAAATAAAACCCCTTGACATCTCATATTTTTTGCTCCTGAAAAATGACAACGGCCAGAAGAGAGGTGTGCTGAGCACATGCCCTCCCTATCTGCATCCAGTGACTCCTATCTTCTGAGGATGATGTGGTGGTCAGTAAATACCATAGGACTCTTGGAGGCCTGTTTGGATGGAGAGGAGAGGAAAGAATGTAACACACCAATTTAGTCAACTACAGCTCATTTAACAACAATTAACAGAAATCTTTAATTAGTGAAAATGTATTTTATTGTAATTGTCAATTTGATGGAATTTACAGAAAAACGAAATTATTTAATTTGTTCAGCTATCAGACAATAATCAAATGTAAACGTTAGTGTTAAAATCAGTTCAGTCATTAAATGGCGAAAAAGTTGTGAAAACTCAATTATTTCACAAAAAATGAAATTTAATGTTTTAGGTAGATTTCTGGCAAATTAATCCACTGAAAGTTACATTCACTCTCAAGACTTTATGTTTCCATAAAAACTCAAATTAGATTCATGGTAATTAATTCTGTAACTACCAGTTCTAGAACTTTCTGTTATAAACAAACTATTATTTCGATCATTTGTTGAAACCACATTACTGTGTAAAATTTGAACCTCAAAATCTATTTAGACATTACACAAAGTACTCCAAAATATGTCTGCATCGAAATTACTGTTTTAATTAATGAAATATTAATTATTTTTATTAAGAATTGTTAATCATATTTCTGAAGCAAAATTTCGAGACTAAATTTGAATAACAGTTTTAGAAATCACATTTGTTATAATCAGTCATTATTATCTTCACAATTATAACTGTAATTTCTTATGAAACAACCGATTGGAATTGTAAGTGAATTAATGTGACTTTTTTGAATAATATTTTCAAAGAACTTGCATTGATAAGAAACTACATAAATAGTGAGACTAAGAGCTCAGGGGTGGAATTAGAGTGGCAGTAGAAGGGCAGTTTTTTTCAGTTAGTTAAAGTACATAATCTTGAAAGACAGTTACTTTCAGCTGTGCATTATATGAATTTTTTGGACCAAAATAAACGTTAACAGAAAATGCAAACTGTGTTTTGGTGTAAACTATTCAATATCATTGGCTTTTCACATTGACTCTTGGGATTTCTGCAGTGAAGCTGTTAATATTACACACCTCAATTAACAATGAATTGGTGGAAACAAGTCGTCAAAACCAACAGGATAAGTCTTCTCTCCCAACTTAACGCAGACTCGTAATATATGAGAATGTTAATCGAACATTTTTAGCTACAACCTGGTGAAAAGAGTGTAAGAGTGGGCATTATCTTACTGAAGTGTAAGCCCAGGATGGCTTTCCATGAAGGGCAACAAAGCAGGGCGTAAAATATCGTCTACACACCACTATGATTTAAGGTTACCACAAATGACAATCAAAGGGATCCTGCTGCGAAAAAATCGCACTCCTGTTTGAGGTGGTGGTGGTGGTTACAGTTTAACGTCCCGTCGACAGCGAGGTCATTAGAGACGGAGCGCAAGCTCGGGTAAGGGAAGGATGTGAAAGGAAATCGGCCGTGCCCTTTCAAAGGAACCATCCCGACTTTTGCCTGAAACGATTTAGAGAAATTACGGAAAACCTAAATCAGGATGGCTGGAGACGGGATTCAACCGTCGTCCTCCCGAATGCGAGTCCAGTGTGCTAACCACTGCGCCACCTGGCTCGGTGCCCTGATTGAGGGTCATATTGCAAATGATGGGATAGTATCCCACCAATGTTTGGAGCATCTCCAGACAGATATTCAGGCTGGAATCTCATGGACTGGAGTACAATTGTCTTTAGTGATGAGTCCCACTTCGAAATGAGTCTCAATGACAAGCGATAAAGTGTCTTGATGTGCCCTGGACAGTGGTGGGATGTCAACTGACTGTCACCCATCATAGCCCATGACAACCAGGACTGATGTTTGAGAGGTGCCATTTCTTTTCATAGGAAGACCTCTTTGTTTGTCATCTACAGCACCTTTAAAGCAAACAGATATAGTTCGTATATCTGGCACAATTTCCATGAAAAATAAAAATCTGGTAATTTCAAGTAAATATCACTTAAGCTGTTTGCAATTATGACAAAACACCTGTTTTCCAAATGTATCACAAAATCACATCAATAAATCCTCAACGGAGGTCATCGAATGAAACCACCTGTCTTTTCACCTATTTCTATCATTTTTCGAAACTTTCAGCAATTTTTCTGTATTTTTATTAAGAATTATTTCCCTGTAATGTCATCAACTTTTAAATCACTTTCCATGATATTTACTTCCAATATTCGGATTTTTTTCGTTTTCTAGGAAATTTTGCTACACAATACAAACTGTATTTACCTGTATAATTAATTAAAACAAAACGTATCAACAGTAATTCAGGAACAGTATATATCAAACTAAAACTTCAGTATCATGACATTCATTATAATCACCCTGTTTTTCCTTCTTTTCTATCTCAGTTTAAAATCCCATCTTTTTTTTCCTTTTTTTCCATTGTTGACTACGTGTTCTTCCATACATACACTCCTGGAAATTGAAATAAGAACACCATGAATTCATTGTCCCAGGAAGGGGAAACTTTATTGACACATTCCTCGGGTCACATACATCACATGATTACACTGACAGAACCACAGGTACATAGACACAGGCAACAGAGCATGCACAATGTCGGCACTAGTATAGTGTATATCCACCTTTCGCAGCAATGCAGGCTGCTATTCTCCCATGAAGACGATCGTAGAGAGGCTGGACGTAGTCCTGTGGAACTGCTTGCCATGCCATTTCCACCTGGCGCCTCAGTTGGACCAGCGTTCGTGCTAGACGTGCAGACCGCGTGAGACGACGCTTCATCCAGTCCCAAACATGCTCAATGGGGGACTGATCCGGAGATCTTGCTGGCTAGGGTTGTTGACTTACACCTTCTAGAGCACGTTGGGTGGCATGGGATACATGCGGACGTGCATTGTCCTGTTGGAACAGCAAGTTCCCTTGCCGGTCTAGGAATGGTAGAACGATGGGTTCGATGACGGTTTGGATGTACCGTGCACTATTCAGTGTCCCCTCGACGATCACCAGATGTGTACAGCCAGTGTTAGAGATCGCTCCCCACACTATGATGCCGGGTGTTGGCCCTGTGTGCCTCAGTCGTATGCAGTCCTGATTGTGGCGCTCACCTGCACGGCGCCAAACACGCATACGACCATCATTGGCACCAAGGCAGAAGCGACTCTCATCGCTGAAGACGACACGTCTCCATTCGTCCCTCCATTCACGCCTGTCGCGACACCACTGGAGGCGGGCTGCACGATGTTGGGGCGTGAGCGGAAGACGGCCTAACGGTGTGCGGGACCGTAGCCCAGCTTCATGGAGACGGTTGCGAATGGTCCTCACCGATACCTCAGGAGCATCAGTGTCCCTAATTTGCTGGGAAGTGGCGGTGCGGTCCCCTACAGCACTGCGTAGGATCCTACGGTCTTGGCGTGCATCCGTGCATCGCTGCGGTCCGTTCCCAGGTCGAGGGGCACGTGCACCTTCCGCCGACCACTGGCGACAACATCGATGTACTGTGGAGACCTCACGCCCCACGTGTTGAGCAATTCGGCGGTACGTCCACCCGGCCTCCCGCATGCCCACTATACGCCCTCGCTCAAAGTCCATCAACTGCACATACGGTTCACGTCCATGCTCTCGCGGCATGCTACCAGTGTTAAAGACTTCGATGGAGCTCCGTATGCCACGGCAAACTGGCTGACACTGACGGCGGCGGTGCACAAATGCTGTGCAGCTAGCGCCATTCGACGGCCAACACCCCGGTTCCTGGTGTGTCCGCTGTGCCGTTCGTGTGATCATTGGTTGTACAGCCCTCTCGCAGTGTCCGGAGCAAGTATGGTGAGTCTGACACACCGGTGTCAATGTGTTCTTTTTTCCATTTCCAGGAGTGTATCTTATCAGCAGGAGACAAAGTTCAACGTAACAAAATTGATGAAAAACTAACAGTTCTTTGATTCTATATAAAATAGTTTTTCTTTTCTTTATGGTGACAAAATCAAAAAGCTGTGCCATGTAGTTATCGGTTATATTTTTATTAGATTTACCATCATATCTTGGATAATCTGCTCCACCAGTGATAATAATTTTAAAACTCATGTACTACTAAACATTATTTGGATGTAGCCATCCATCACCAACATCAACATTAATTTATTCAGAATATTTAGGTTATTTTTACTATTGTCATTCACAGTAAACAAAAATTGATAGCTGTCAATCTTGTTCATTTATTAAGAATAATAATTTATAAATTAAATACTAAAAACTGTTACAGTAGTAGCATTCAAGTAAATTAAATAATCGTTTCCATCAGTAATATTTATTTCCAAATACTTTGGTTGATCATGAATTAGAATAAATAGAAGATCTTTTGGTTCATAAATTATTGGTGCAACAAGTTCTATATTAGGCTGACATAAAAAATGACATTACTTTCATGAAGAAAATAATCATCTTTTATGCAAACCTTCCACAGAAACACTTAAATTAATATTAATTAATTCAAATGGTAAAATTTTGTACTGTTATTTACAATAATTTATTTACTATCATTAATAATTTGACTATTAAATCTGATACACCTCTTTTATGTACACATTTAATTTAATATCATTTGATAATTTTTAACAAAAAATAATCTGCTTTAAGGTATATTAGCTTTTTCTATAAATAGCTTATTCTAAATTTTTAAAAACTAAATTCATAAACAGGAACTTATATTGTTTCCCCATCACAACGCAGTTTGATATTCTTTATCATAATATTTGGAGTTAATTATCTTGCATAAGAACTAACTATTATTACTTGTTTGAAGTAATGAATTGATTTGTTTCTAATAAGTTATTGCTAATTAAATGAAATCTGATTGGAATCCATAAAAAGATTCTGATAGAAGACATCAACAATTAAAAATGGAAAAACTTACACAGAACTGAGTTTGATGTACAGTAAGTGGTCCAAGCAGATGAGGAAAAACAACATTAATGATTGAAAATTATATTTTAGCACTATAATGGTTAAACTCTGATAATATGAATCATTTAAATGTTATTCTCTAAGCTTAGATCAACTAAAGTGTCAGGAGCTTAGGAAAATGAATAAAAAAGTTAAAGATATTATTTTTAATTTTATTGAAAATAATGATGAAATTATACCATTGGATGAATATGAAGATAATTCAGTTTTTTTATGATTTCATTCTTGGATGTCAGAATATAGTTAAAAATATTTTAGTAGACATAGACATAAAATAATCAATGGCTTTTAAGGAGCTCAGACGTATTTGAAAATACCTAAACAGTTAATGACAGACAATCCAATCTTTCTAAATATATTTAGACAAGAACATAAAGACTGACGTGGTATTTACAACAATTTTGCTGCTGGAGATACAAATTTTGATGATTTTGACGAAAAATGCAGTAAATGTTGGTGTGAAGATCACTTTAGATACTTCACAATAATGTGCCAACAAATGTAAATAATGGAAATATCGAAATTGTTTTAAGGATTATCAACCAACGTGACTAATGTTTATTACCTTAATTAAATGATCCTAAGAAAGATATCAAAAATTATTAATAAAGCACACTAATTATAATTTACATTAATGTAAATAGGAATTTACATAAGTTCTTGATTATTTAGAGCAATATGAATATTTAGAGAAAATGTGTCTGTGTTATACAATTTGTCAGCGATACAATAATGAAGCTAGATGTGGCACAGATGTGTGTGATTTTTATTTTTTTGGAGAGAGTAAATAAAAAACACTCATTTAATAATTCTTCATACGTTTATGGAAATAAGTTTAATAATTAATATTATAAATTTATTCAGTCATTAAACATAAACATAAATGTAAATATTTACTTAAACATGAAAGTTAAACATAAAATTTATTGAAATATCCTGGCAGATTAAACCTGTGTGCCAGACCGAGACTCGAACTCAGGGCCTTTACCTTTTGTAGGCATGTGCTCTACCATCTGAGCTACTCAAGCACGACTCACTACCAGTCCTCACAGCTTTAATTCCGCCAGTACCTCGTCTCCAGCCTAACAAAGTTCATAGAAGCTCTCCTGCGAACCATACAGAACTAGCACTCCTGGAAGAAAGGATATTGCGGAGATATGGCTTTGCCACAGCCTGGAGGATGTTTCCAGAATGAGGTACTGGCGGAATTAAAGATGTGAGGATGGGTCGTGAGTCATGCTTGGGTAGATCAGATGGTAGAGCACTTGCCTTTGAAAGGTAAAGGTCCCTTGTTCGAGTTTTGGTCTGTCACACAGTTTTAATCTGCCAGGAAGTTTCATATCAGTTCACACTATCTGCAGAGTGAAAATTTCATTTTCATTCTGGAAACATCCCCCAGGCTGTGGCAAAGCCATGTCTCTGCAATATCCTTTCTTCCAGGAGTACTAGTTGTGCATGGTTTGCAGGAGACCTTCTGTGAAGTTTACAAGGTAGGAGACGAGGTACTGGCGGAATTAAACCTTTGAGGACAGGTCGTGAGTGGTGCTTGGGTGGCTCAGATGGTAGAGCACTTGCCCACGAAAGATCCTGAGTTCGAGTCTCGGTCTGGCAGACAGTTTTAATCTGCCAGGAAGTTTCATATCAGCACACATTCCGCTGCAGAGTGAAAATTTCACTGTGGATCAAATTTATTATTTAGTTTGTTTGTATCTTAATTAAATGTTAGCAAAATATGATATGCAATTTACTTTATTTGATCCAGAAGTTGATAAACAAGCTAAACTAGGTATTAAGACCAAACAGGTTGGCACAATGGATAATACACCAGACTCATATTCATGAGGATAATGGCAGAAAACAGTGTCCAGCCATTCTGATTATAGTTTTCATGACTTACCTAAATAACTTATGGCAAATGCCAGGATGCTTCCTTCAAAAATGCATGGCTGCTTCCCTTCTCCATTCTTCCTTAATCCAAACTTGTGATCCATTTCTAATGACCTAATTGTCGACAGGAAATTTAACACTAATCTCCTCCTCTTCCTCTGAAATACAAAAAACTTTAAGAATTAAAATATGAATTTAAGAAATAGAAGAAACAACTGAGAACACCAAATGAAAACAATACAAATTAATCAACTTCTTACTGATTCAATCGAAAAGTTAAAGAAGCAACTGAAAGCTTAGGTGATAATATGTTATAAGCAACTGAAGAAACAATAGCTAAGCTTAGGCTCATCAACATTTAGAAAAATGTGAATTAAAGAATCTGATTACCGATTTAGTCATTCAAAAATAAAAGATGTCTTAAACAAATCTAAAATAGACACTAAAAATATAAAACAAACAAAAACGTTAAGAAAATAAGTACAAGTAAAAGAAACGTGAAATATGTTAATCATAGTGAAGTTAGAATTCTTGAATTAATACCTGTTGGCAGGTTTATATATATATACACACTCCTGGAAATGGAAAAAAGAACACATTGACACCGGTGTGTCAGACCCACCATACTTGCTTCGCATACTGCGAGAGGGCTGTACAAGCAATGATCACACGCACGGCACAGCGGACACACCAGGAACCGCGGTGTTGGCCGTCGAATGGCGCTAGCTGCGCAGCATTTGTGCACCGCCGCCGTCAGTGTCAGCCAGTTTGCTGTGGCATACGGAGCTCCATCGCAGTCTTTAACACTGGTAGCATGCTGCGACAGCGTGGACGTGAACCGTATATGCAGTTGACGGACTTTGAGCGAGGGCGTATAGTGGGCATGCGGGAGGCCGGGTGGACATACCGCCGAATTGCTTAACATGTGGGGCGTGAGGTCTCCACAGTACATCGATGTTGTCGCCAGTGGTCGGCGGAAGGTGCACGTGCCCGTCGACCTGGGAACGGACCGCAGCGACGCACGGATGCACGCCAAGACCGTAGGATCCTACGCAGTGCCGTAGGGGACCGCACCGCCACTTCCCAGCAAATTAGGGACACTGTTGCTCATGGGGTATCGGCGAGGACCATTCGCAACTGTCTCCATGAAGCTGGGCTACGGTCCCGCACATCGTTAGGCCGTCTTCCGCTCACGCCCCAACATCGTGCAGCCCGCCTCCAGTGGTGTCGCGACAGGCGTGAATGGAGGGACGAATGGAGACGTGTCATCTTCAGCGATGAGAGTCGCTTCTGCCTTGGTGCCAATGATGGTCGTATGCGTGTTTGGCGCCGTGCAGGTGAGCGCCACAATCAGGACTGCATATATATATATATATATATATATATATATATATATATATATATATATATGTGTGTGTGTGTGTGTGTGTGTGTGTGTGTGTGTGTGTGTGTGTCTACAGTGTATCACCTAACTCTGCCACCTCAAATATCTCTGGAAAAACAATATTTTGAAACTGAAAATGATGAAATTCTTAAAAATGATGAAGCTAAACAATTGAAAGACAAATTTCCCTTTCCTATTATTATATTTGGGAAAATAAAAACAGAAAAACAGCTAATTAATATCTAGTTAATAAAGCATTTGAAAACTGATTAGAAACTATAAAATTTGAGAACAGTCTAAAATTGCTTGATCCAAACTTGTTGTTGACCATATAAAAATTAAAAAAATGGAGAAATAGTAAAACCAAATTAAAATTATTTAATGAATCAAAATAAATTTTAATTTTTTCTGTTATTGTAAGAAGGAATGATCAGATTCTGAAAAAAATTGCTATTTACATTTCGAAAACATAATTATACAATCATTCATTTAAGAGATTTAAGTAAATGTTCGAAAAATGGAAAGAAGGAAATTATATCATGAATTTATGATTTTAAGGCTTGACGCTGGAGTGTGTATCGAGTTACTGGATTACAGTTGGCATTTAATAAACATATATTCCACTAACTAGTTAATCTTACATTGAATTGCCAAAAAAATTAAAAATAAATAAGCTTGTTTTAATTTCAAAAATAATAATCAAAAATGTTTCCTGCGGTTTGTAAAATCTGCATTATTTCCTGTAAATAATGATCCACATCCATAAATATAAAAACTTTATCATTGTTATTAATCGAAAACTAGAAAAATACGAATTTTGAACTCAGATTAATAATGTTCCAAAAGTTGAAACTTAAATTTATGTAACTATTAATGTTTATTCATTTTAAGAATAATACCTAGTGCATCTAGTGAAAATAACGGAATGTGAACAAGACAGGCATATTAGTCTCCCTTGTGTAATGAAAGTTTGTAAGTCACTTTATTGTTGAATAAAATATTTATGACTACTTGTTTCAGATGAATTGACATGACATGTAGAAGCAGAATTTGTTTTTCCAATGTGTTTAATGCATTTCAAAATTGGACAGCCACCTTCCAAATTGCTTATTAAATAAACTTCGATATATATATATATATATATATATATATATATATATATATATATATATATATATACCCGATTTAAATTCATACATTAGGTTAAAAAAATTACCAACGTACAGTGAAAATTTGATTTGTTTTTAAGCTGATTTTGAAATTTTGCTGTTACAAACGGATAATTGTTAGCCTGATCAGTAAAAACTGATTACACTCTATTACCAAAAATATGAATCAGTAAGTTTTTCATATTACATTAAATAAATTAATTGACATTATAAAAATGAAATTCTATATAGAGGATGAAATTGTCATATTGAATTTGTCAAATGTGAGAAAAAAGAAGTTAAGGACGTTCATAAATAGTATTCTGAAATATAACAAACGAAAACAATAACACCTGAAGAACGGTCAAGGCATTATAAATAAAAAACTATTCCTTATATAAATGTCTTTATTCCTAATAAAATAAACAGCGCCTCATCATGATCATTTAACTGGAACATATATAAATCCATTCTCATATCATAATTCTGAGTATAGAATTTTTATGTGATAATTAATATTTTTATAGATTTATTAAATAACACCTTCGATGTTTCTTTTAAAATATATTTAGCATTAAAATGTTTCTGATTCTTCCAAAACACTGAAGAGTCCCATTTCCAACGGAAAAATATTTTCTAATTTCTAATTCTTAATGAAATGAATGAGTGAGAGCGATGAAAAAAATATTTCTTTTTCAACTGAGATTTTTCCATATTCTTACCCACATTTTTAAGGAAAAAAGGCTTCAGATCAAGAATATGATTCGAAACTTTGAAATGTGATTTTATTCTTGAAGTATATCTGATGTACTTTTGTTTTAATTAAATATTTGAAGCAAATATAGTTGATATGTTCTGGCACAGTTTCCAAGAAAATGAAGAATCACGAAATTTCAAGCTAATATAACGGAAACTGGCTAAAATGTTGGTGAAAAGATAGGGAAATGGCAGATAAATTGCAAAAATTTCCTTACAACCTTTTAAAACGCATTGAACATAATGAAAATATTCAAAACAATTACGAAAATATTCGAGAAAAATGGTAGAACTATGTGAAAAAACGGCGAATTTCATTCATTTATCTCTACTGAGCATTTTCGATGCATTTTTGTGACATTGTTTGAGAAAATGTCTTCTCAACCAATTTTCATCATATTTACTTGAAATTTCGTGGGTTTTTCATTTTCCTGAACACCACAACATAGAAACTATATCTACTGCTCCATTTTTTGCTTTTTATGGCAAATCATCTCTGGTTTGTATTTCAGGAAATAATCCCCAGACAAACAGCGAGAGTTTGTATTGCTCGCTTCACGCTTACCAGACCCTATCTTCGCCAACGAAGTTACCAGCTCTCTCCTAAATTGAGAACATTTGGAACGTTATGGGCTGAGCAGGGCCCTCAATGATCCCAGGATTTTGACTATCAGAACATCAATTGGACACAATATGGCATTATATCACTTAGGGGGACATCCAACAACGCTATTAATCAATGCCAAGACGAATTATTGCTTTTATAACTGTCAGAGATGGACTACGGCATTGTTGACTCACTCAGTTTCTGATGTTCTTTCTCTTGAATAATTAACCATTTTTTCTGAATCCGTAAACATCTATCTGTAAATGTATATCATATCTACAGACTTCCATCCTATTCGGACAATTCTTTCATCATGTTGTGTCGTTTTTTTTTCTTTTTTTCTCTTGGAGTGTATACAAGCCCCACAGTAAAGTACATCTCCAAAAATTTTAAACTTAACTTAATATATATGTTACAGCTGTAATCCGGTATTAGCCAAAGTGGGATGTGACCAGCCAAGTCAGAATATGGCCAGTGTCACTATAAATCGACCAGTCAATGTCCGATTCTCTCCCTATTTCGAGATTTGACCAGCCAGTTCATGAAATGTCGTAGACCTATAAACAAATGTTGGAGGAAAAAAAGTGAGTCGATTTGAAACGTCTGTATAATTTTACTCTTCGTGTAAGCTATTCATTTTATCAATCTCACTTATTACCCTCTGTCATCAGTTTAACTATGATGTGAACTTTTATGTCATTTGGAATTGCACAGCTGTTTCTTATTTCTACTTTTGCAGGGGTGTTTTGCGGATTTATTAGCTCAGGTGCATCGAGTGTATCCTTGGCCGCCCATCAGTGAGTGTGAAGAAGAGATGGTTTGTAGCAATTTTTCTTCTGTGACCTCGGATTTTAGCGTGAGCAGTTTTTCAAGCAGAATGGGAGACTCACGTCTGGAATTCCACCTGGTTTCTAGAAAGAACCCACCAGGCTAATCACGAGTGCGAGAACGCTTCTGAGACCACCACGACCTCTGTCAATATTTTGTATATGGACGCCAATATTGCCCCCAACTTTTGCTGGTGGGAATTTTGCATTTGAATTTATAAGCGTTTTGGCACCTTATGTTTGAAAAACGACATAAACTCCTGACTTCATTCTCCTGATTCCTTATTTATTTTACCATAGTCTGCAAGTAATTTTCTTACAACACCCTTCATCCACACCTTTACTGATCCACCTTCCATGGACATCTTAGCAGTGGGGTACACAGCAAAGGACTACACTCTGATACATCACACACAATATTTTCTTATTTTGGAATGGCAGGTAACTGGTTTGTAGATTCTGATGGTCCCACCTCCATGGTGGGAGCTTCATTATTGAGGGGAGATCCTGCGTTTATAGTATCCTCCACTTCCTGTCCAACGTTCTCAACGTCTTCACCTACACCTATGTTGTCCATAACCTCTCTGTGCAGATTTGAGGTACTCACTCTTCCTTTTTCTTCGCAACCAAACATGACCTCATATGGCGACTGTTAAAGGTGTCGATGAAAAGAAAGGTTTTTCATTAACTGAATAAAATGGAGATTTTCTGACTTCTTCGTCTGCATCCATGTCAATATCTGATTCCGAACATTCTTATAGGAACATTCTATGGAACCTTGGCTTTTGTGGCGTCTAAGGTTTCTGTACACCAGTTTCAGTGCAATGTTCAGTGCAACGTTCGTAAGTTCATGTATAACTTGGTCCAAAAATTTTCTTGCATTATCTCAATGAATAACACTTAGAGCAGCTATAAATGTGAAGATACCAAGTACCTGGTAAGCAGCTTCCTCTGCTCTTTTGCTATTTAGGAATATAAACTTGGTTAAACAATTCCCATAATTGAATATAAACTTGCACTCACCATCAGGATTACTTTGCAGATCTATTAGATCTACTTATCATCTTGACTTAAATTCTTTAAATATCAGAGATTCGGAAACCAATATTCTGAAATGTTTAACACTGGTAGAATACACCGAAAGAAATGCAGTGTCAAAATTATAGTTGGTAAGGAACACAGCAGTAGTAGAGCTATCTTTGTACCATCCCACTTTCCATTGTTGCCAGATGTGTGCAAGACGGTGTGACGTCATCCTAAATGGCGTATTTTGGCTCAAAGGTACGTCCATTCGGCTACCTCTACTAACCTAACTCCCCTCCCCTCCACCAGAAAATCGTTGGAAGTTCAAATTCCACCAGGACACTTCAACACACCTCCACTAACCTAAGAAAATGATGTGAAAATAGGTGGCTTGGGCTACCTCCACCAACTTAAGTCACCTGACAACCACCTCTTCCTACAATCCAACAGGCCTGTGAATTTGAACAGGTGCTACAGTTAACAGGAAATGTGAATCATTCCCTCCACAGATCACGAGCGCTGCACGCCAAGCAAGCATAGACAGAATCGCCCTAGGAAAAAAGCTGGCCTGATATATATTCTGTCTGTGTACTTACAACTAAATGTTACGATTGCGGTCTCAGCTGAACGATATTCGACAATGAGCAAAGCGTCAGTAATACAACCTAGTGGCGGCTGTGGCTCTGGAAATAGAAATATCAGTACCATTCTTATGATTTGACATACCTCTCCCTTTGCTATCACAGTACTACACGTCAAATCCATACCTTCCTTACGACTGGACATAGTCATTTCCTTTACACATGTCGGAACACAAACACATAGTGTATAAGCCTGATGCTCAAGGCGAACCTATCACGCACCCCCTACTATGAAGTATAATACTTCGTCAATAACTAATTGCTGACGATACGAAGTAATACTGTTCAAAAATCAACCATTGGTGGGCATGTCTTATAAGTTATTCTTGCGAGTGCTCCCACCATGTCCTAGATAGGGAGGTGTAATTGTCTTCCAAACCGCTATATGTTAAAAAATACAACCATATTACCATCACAAGTGGTCTTGGTTCTACAGGTGCACACAAGTGTCCATGTTAAAAGGTATACCAGCTTTATAAATCCATGTATATCATTACCTACGAATGACGTGGTTTTTCCAGACAAATACCGAGACGGTGATCATACGATTGTATATTATCAGACCAGTAGTCAGGTTACACATAGATGAAGAACTGCAGAGGCCTGTTGGAGTGTAGGACTGTAGCTGACTTAACTATGTTGTCCTCTAGACGACCGAATAGCGAACTAATACTTAGTATGTGTTGGATAGCTTTCGTGATGATGTAGAAATTTTTGAGAAGATTCAATATGGACGTGTGTTTGTGTTGGACCGTTATTCCGTTAAATGTAAATTGATCAGTTGACTGATTCTGCGTATTTCGCGCCACTATTTGGTTGAGGTAACATCGACTGTGATGTGTGCATCTAGCATGTGAAAGATGGGTTGAAGACATGTTTGCTGGTTCTCTCTACACATGAGAAACACCTTAGTTGACTTTGTAAATTATAATGGTGATTTGGAATCTATTACATCACTGACATCTGTATTCGTGAGTGGAAATATCACTTTCAACAATTTTTTTCGAGTTCTCACGTAAACTTCTTCACAGAGGGGATAAGTTTCTAGTTACTCAGTGGTTTACAGCACGCTCCACCTCACTAAAGTTTCGGGTTTGTACAGAAATAATTTGAGGTCTATATTTTGGTTGATATCGAAAAGTACAGAGAAAATGGTGTAACATTATGGCAAACCATGCGAAATAAATGTGTTCTTGTAATCCCAGAGTCTAGAGATGGGTTTATAAAAGCAAGCAAGCAGAGACGTCTGGACCAGAAATGGTAAAACGTTAGTGCTGAGGGGAAATTTGTAGAATAGTTCTAAGAATGATTTCGGTCCATTGAGGGCACTCTGGTCATGCAGTGGGAGTAGATGACTCGTGGCCGTCGGCTATGAGAAAATACCTAGTGCTGCAAGGAGTACTTGAGAGTGACTGCAGTTTGTAAGAAAATAATACAGAAACACTGTGCTCCCATTCTCTTTCAAGTATCGGTGTGGTTTTAAGTGCAGAAAATTAAAGACTGACAGGGAATCACAACAGCAAATCAAAAACGATAGAGAGACCTATCCAAGATTAAATATTATTAAAATATCAAAGGAATGCAAAATTAATCTACTACTTTAAGTGTCCCGTTTACTTATCCAATTCCCTCACCATCATCTGATTTCATTTGACTACATTCCATGATCCATGTTTTACTTCTGTTGATGTTCATCATATACCCTGCTTTCAAGACACTGTCCATTCTATTCAACTGTTCCTCCAAGTCTTTGATGTCGTTGACAGATGGACAATGTTACTGACAAACTTCAAAGTTTTCATTTCTTCTCCCTGAACTTTAATTACTGTTACAGATTTTTCTTTGGTTTCCTTCACTGCTTGCTCAGTGTACAAATAGAATAACATCAGGGACAGACTGCAAGCCTGTCTCACTCCCTTTTCAACCACTGCCACCTTTATATGGCTCTTGACTCTTATAAATGTTGGTTGGTTTCTATACCAACAGTAAATAGCCTTTCTCTTGCGGCATTTTACCCCTGCTACCAGCAGAATTTGAAATAGACTACTGCAGTCAACATTGTCAAAAGTTTTCTACATGTTTACAAAGGCTATAGGCTTATATTCGCCTTACATTAACGTTTCTTAATAGGTGAGTTACAGGGCAAGTATTGCCTCATGTGAAATTTCCAGAATTCAAACTGATATTTCCTGAGAGTAGGTGATATTTGGAGTAACTACAGCGCTTTTTATTATAATCGATTGAAATCTATAATTTTTTAACAGCTCCAAATATCATCTACTACTAGAAAAGAAAATTATACCGATCTCATGAACAAATCTTATAGGAAAAAATCAGTTAAATTGTGAACATATCCAAATACGAAATGATTTGAACACCAGTCAGTTCAAAATTTTAACTGAATATGAAAATAATTGCAGAGCACTTAATCATAAATTTTTCACTGAATATAATAATTTTGTACACAAAAGAGATAAAATACAAAGTTCAAAAAATATAAGCCTTATAAAAAATATACTCCTTTATTTCATTTTAAAAATTCTAATAAAATTTTTATTTTATAGATTAGATCTCCATATATTGTATTCAAATATTGACAGAACATATAAAAAATGTTACCTCATTTTTCATTTTTTAAATCTAACAGTTTTTTGTCTTATAAATCAGAACTAATAAAAATGACTAATATGTGGGATGACATTAAATTTTAAAAATATTGTTGTTGAGAGAAATAATAAAACAAGTGGGAAACAAATTAAATGTAGTACTTCAAAAGATTATTTTAAACTGTTTTTAATTACAGAGAAGTTGAGAAATGTAAAACATTAAATGAACATTGGTTATTTTAAAGAAATTTGTACAGAAGCATTCTATATATTTAATTTTTTTTGCCTGGTTGTAAGGAAACAGATATTGATATTTGAGAATAACCTGAAGAATCAAACTTCTCTTATCCATTACTGTAAAAAATTTAGAGATATCTCTATTAATTATTAAAAAATTAAACTTACCATTAAATAATTCACTAAAGTATTAGCAAATGACAGTCGCTTAAAAGATAATTTCCCAAAATTTTACAAAATTATTTTCATGTATTAGTATTATTTCCCACACAGTAACTAAAAAACAAACATAAACCAAAAATGTATAAAAATAAAATATTCATACTGATTTAAAAATTTTCAGATAATATTCTATACTGAGTATTGTAAGTAAAATTCTTATTTCTGTAAGAAAATTATATAAGCTTTTTTATCACTAGAAATTTTAGAATTAAATGTAGTACATAACTTCATAATAGATTTTTGGTGTTGCTACAATACTTTTTCTCCAAGCTTTATTTATGATGTATATTTATATGTTTATAAAATATACCATACATATATGTATCACACATAGGAGGATTTGTTGTAAAATTGTATGGGTTTGTATCAGTATCTTCTTTAAAATCACAAAAGGGGTGGTGAGCTTTTAAAAACTTGTTTGTAGGGACTAAATTACACATCTCTTGACAAAAAATTTCTTTCCTTAGTTTTCTTAAATAAATATTTTGTAATGTAACAATATCAAATAATAAAGAATCAAACAAATCATTATTTTTACACTGTTCTTGAAAAACAACAACAATAAAACAAAGCATATAATATTCTATTGAATAATAATGATTTGTTATATCTGACTTAAAATCGGTTTTACTACTCAACCGAGTGATTTCTGTAGGCTTCAATTCATAAGAAGATATTGGTGTTCTAGGTTTCTAAATTTTTCTTGCTCCAATTTACGTTCATATTCAGGTTCATATTTAACAATAGGCACTCTAATTTCCACGCATTCTACAACAGTTTTGCTTTGACTTTAAAGAGAATCTTTTATTTGAATGCCAGCTTTATTATAATCAAGCCATCTTGGTAAATGATCTTCGTTGTTTGAAGACTAAGTTAAATTTCTAGTTATAGCTCCTTCCACATTACTTCTTTATAATCTTTAAAAAATCCTCCTAATATTCTAAAGCAGGGATTCACAACTAAATTTTCTCAAGGACACCCTCATCGTGCATGATTGGTACCTTGTCATAGCAAAGTATCAAGTAATTAAAAAAGCCAAATTAAAAGTCTTTTTATACGTTTTCTGTTTTTGGTACTTATAACAACATTTACATATTCATAATTGAAAAAATGTTGCGCTTAAAACTTTTTCAATTTAGCCATCATTGCTATTGTTAAATTTTTGATTATTGCTCAAAATCTTTGTCTTCAAATCTGTTTAGTATAACAAACTCTGTAAAAAAATTAAAAATTCAGTATGAACTTTAAATGACAGGAAAAAATTAAAATTTAGTGTATTGGCCTTTCAAGTGTACTACACTTGAGACTTCACTGAGTATACATGTGTGAAAAATAAGGAAACACTCATTTCATAGAAGGTATTATTAATTTGAAAAAGTACAGCTTCAACAGAGTACTCAGTCAGTATAAAGTTTTAATTTTCAGTTCTAAATGAGATTAGTCCAATCGACCTTTGAGTCCATTATTTCTGAAATATTAGATTTTAAACTTGAAACTTTCACCCTCAAATCCGACTGTATGTCAGCCGATTTCTACGTTTGTTTTTCGTGAAACGCGTGGAAGAAACAGCTTGCTCACAGCGATATGTGGTTGAAAATGGAAGGATCTTTTTCATTGCCATATCTACAAGTTTCTGGTAGTTCTTGAGTGCTGATGCCCATAAGTCTGACAGTTTTTGACCATAGCACTAATCTTACCCTCGACTTTGAACTAAGTTCAAAAAAACTTGACAATATCCTACCTCAAGAACGTCATCTTACTTCCATATGAATAACAAGTTGCTCATGCTCACTGCCGATCTCTTTACACAACAAAGAAAATAATCTGGATTGCAAATGTCGAGTTTTAATGTAGTTGATGATTTGAACTACTTCTTTAAGTATCTTTTGCAAAGGTTCAGGCAATCTTTTGGCCACTAAGGATTAAAGAGTCCTTTTCACCTCAGGGGCTACTGCTTTGACATGAGCTAGAAGTCCTGTTATTTTGCCAGCCATTGACTTTGCTCCATCCGTCGACAAGTCTACACATTTTTCCAGGTGACATCGTGTTCATTGAGATAATTATTTAATGCAGTAAAAATATCATCTGCTGTTGTATGCAGTAGTCCACATAAAAAAAATCTTCGAACACTTGGTCCTCCAATTAGAATCGTGCAAAAACTAACATTACACCTTTTCTTGGTATGTCTGTGCTTTCATCAAATTGTAGAGTGTACATGTCGCTCATGCAAAGTCTAGCCAGCAATGTTTCTTTGATATTAACTGCAATATCAGTAATTCGTCTTTGAAAAGTATTATTTCAAGTGGAACAGTTCCTAGTAATTTCCAAGTAATCAGAGTTATGTTTTCTAACTTTTCCAGTAAGCTTAACACTGATGTTGGAAGGGTTAGGTTCAAGGAATGCTGACGATTTAGGTTCAATGGACACCGATAACTAAGAGAGTCACTTACTTACTTGGTTGAACACCAAATGCATTATCTTCTTCTTCATCTGTAGGCCTTTCTCGTTTAAACGAACCACTTTTTAACCAACAGTCCATTTTTACGATGTGAACTATACCTTCAGATAAAAACAACGCTTCACAAACACTACTGTTTTAATGCAGAATATTAAATATGTATTCAACACTGTCAGTAGAAGCACTGGCAATAAATTAACAATGTCCGGTTGTCATCTGGAATGCGAGTTTCTGAGTAAGGTGACTGTCAGTTGTCACCTGCAAAGAGGCAGTGCACACAGTCTAACTGCATACAGCAGAACTATTTGCTCAATCTAATTCTAGTTGTGTGCTAGTGTCCGTTGGCTCTAGGAAGACGCTAGACGTAGAACTTAGCATTCGCTAAAGCACTGCTCATACAGGAAGAAGCTAGAACAAAATGTCACTTATCATACAAAATATATATAATATATTTTTTAATCTAATAGCATCCTGCTGACCCCTCTCACATAGCTCGCAGACCCCTGGGGTTCGCAAACCACCTGTTGGGAACCACTGTTCTTAAGCATTGATAGTTTCATATATTATTTTACTATTATTAAATAAATGTCAACCCATATAAATTGATCAGAAAGAGACAATGTTAAAATTAATAAAACTGATGAAGAAATAAAGACATGTGGTACTAGTGATAAAATATTATACTCTTTTCTATAATTACAAAATCATATTATTTTTGCAACTTAACTATCACTCAATTTTTTACTGGAGTTTCTATCATACCTAGGGTAATCTGAACCATCAACCTTAATAATTTTTCTACCCATATATAACTAAGCATGATTTGGATAAACCCAGGCATCACTACTATTTATATTAGTTTCACTATCTCTATTAGGAACGTTTAAATTATTTCTAATTTTCTCATTCACTAGAAATGAGTAAAAGTAACAGTTTTCAATGTAATTGAATTAAAAACAATAAAATTAGAAACTTTTTAAAAAATTATACTTTTGAATTTAATTTCTAAATTAACTGCTGTGTCAGCACAATTACTATCTGACCAATTTTTATTTCAATCAGTAATATATATTTCTGAATCCTGAATTCTTGTATCATGAACTGGAACAAATATTTACGTTCATATAGTATTGGAACACCAAATTCCAAAATTAGATTTAAAAGAAGTGTCAATATTACTTTCTTGATGAAAAAGTTTATTTTTTTCTACAAACACCCTATCAGCTAAATTAAAATTTATTTTCATTAATTCAAATGACATAATTTTGGTCAATTTTAACAACAGCTTTTCTCTTAATTTCAATACCAACTTTCATATTCATATATATAACTGAACATCATTCTCAATAATAACCTTATTTAAAACACAACTTACTTCAGTGTATAGTTATATATTATATTTTTTCGAGTGAAAAAATTTCTAAACTGTTTAAACTACACCTCCCAGTCGGCAGTATCACAGTTTCTACATTACAATATCATTTATCATTTGTAAGTAATGTCTGTTGTTATAGAAGTTGTATAAAAACCAAATGCTGCAACATTTTTATAACTGTCCCTTGTAGGAGCAGATAATATTTCTTTGACAACTGATGAATTACATTTTAATTGGAATAAGTGATTAATTTAATATTAATAAAAATTCTTCAAACCCAATTACATATTTTTTATTAAATGAAAACTGATTGGGAACAGAAAGTAAGAGTTCCATATAATGCATTAAAGAATAAACATAGAACTTTTCATCAAATTCTATTTGATGTACTATAGTAGGACGAAGTGAAGGTGATAAAACAACATAAATGGTTGATAATTATAGTGCAGCTCCAGTGTGGTTAAACAGAGATAAAATTAATATTTCAATAATAATTGTAAAATTTTAGATGAAATAGAACATCCATAATAAATGAAAATTTGAAAAACAAATTATGAAAAATTGAGATGCAGTCTTTGAATTTTCTACTTTTATGAAAATTATGAATAAGTTAAACCATTATATGAATGTGAGAATAATTAATTACTTTTGAATGATGAATGTATTCATCTAAATCAAGTTATAGTTATTAAATAAGTTTAAAGTGTTAGATATAAGGGAACAAAATGCTTTTATTTAGTCCCAAAATTTTCAATAACACCAAAAAAAATAAGTTATCAATAATTTAACTTTGTAAATTTTTTTAGATGAGGCGATACAAATTTTAATGGTATATACAAACATTTATGGCAGTGATTTGAATTTTATGATCTTCCAACATGTTACAACTGTTGGAATAATGACAAATTTGGATTTATTACAATAAATACACGTAGAGAAATTAAAATTAATGAAGGTAACTATAAAAAAGTTACAGATGTTTAATATTATACAGCAGAAGAATAGAAAAGCCTAAACATTAAACCACAAAAATTAAAATATAAAAACATAAAAAAATAAATCTATAAAAACTTTTAAATACACAAACATAAAGGTATTCAATAACAAAAGTAAGAAAATCATAAAAATATATAAAATGTTAGAAATATATTATTAATATTTTGCTATAGTTACTGAATTTTATGACTCTGAAGTTGTTCAAAAAGCTAAACGAAATAGAAAGGTAAAGGAAGGATTAAAGAGGAATTTAAAAAATGAAAAAACTGCCTAGAACTATAGTGGAAAGTATAAAATAGATCAATCTGTTCTTCGTGAAACAGAAACACTTAAAGAACGATTTCAAGGTTTAGGTGACGATGTAGTGAAATCTATAGAAGAAAATACAGAAGTAGAAAAAAAAGTTCATTACAATCATCATGAATATCTAGAAGAATCTGATGCTTTACATACACCAATTATACAGTATGATCATATATTAAGTGAAAGTAGTACAAGATGCAAAGTGTAAATGTGAAGTTGAGGTTAAAAATAGGATAAAAGTAAATAATAAAGAACAGAATCTTAAAAAATAAACATAAGTGACA
Source organism: Schistocerca gregaria (assembly GCF_023897955.1). Lineage (NCBI taxonomy): Eukaryota > Metazoa > Arthropoda > Insecta > Orthoptera > Acrididae > Schistocerca > Schistocerca gregaria. The sequence goes on along the minus strand of NC_064931.1, from coordinate 483,851,245 downwards.
AACTGCTGGATTATATCAACCACAGTGAAGGTCAAGGTTTTGCATTATGACCTGTTGGTACATTTAAATCTGAGTTGAAACAACAGTGAAATTTTTGGAGATAAAATAACACTATATATTAGGACATACTTGGGTGGAAATCGTTTTGTGAGTCCTTAATTGAAAAACAGATTGTTGTGGAAGTAAAGGGTACAAAATTTAATAGTTCTGATTTATCAAATTATGCAGATATATTACTTCAGTCAGGAGCATTATATTCTGAACAATGGCTAAATAAAATCAAATCAAGTAGGGGTAGTAAATATAATAAATTAATAGAAGTGCTGTTGATGTATATATCCCAAAATAGGTTTAGACACAAGTGTAGGGTACAAAACACATGAAACTGTAATAGAAAAATAATACAGAAATCCAACTTAATAAATTTTTACCAATGATGTAATAGTTTTAAGATATATATAAGCAATTGTTCATAGAGAAGAATTCGTTGGATTTCTTGTTGTTGTGATGGTATTCGGTCCTGAGACTGGTTTGATGCAGCTCTCCATCCTACTCTACCCCGTGCAAGCTGCTTCATCTGCCAGTATGTACTGCAGCCTATATCCTAAATCTGCTTACTTTATTCATTTCTTGGTCTCCCTCTACGATTTTTACCCTCCATGGTACCCTCCAATACTAAATTGGTGATCCCTTGATGCCTCAGAACATGTCCCACCAAGCGATCCCTTCTTCTAGTCAAGTTGTGCCACAAACTCCTCTTCTCCACAATTCTATTCAATACATCTTCATTAGTTATGTGTTCTACCCATCTAATCTTATAGCTCGATTTAAAAATTTCTGTTATGAATATATTAGAATAAAAAATCAGAAAAAAGAAGTTGAAGGTCTGATAAATATGTTAACTAACAAACACCCATTTCAAATGCGCTACCCAGGTTATAATTATTGGGGTGTAGGATCAAAATCAGGTTAAAGATTAGCTAGAGGTGATCAAGAAATAAACAAATTAACTGAAGCATGTGAAAACGTAATATTTCTTAGAAACAATAAAGAATTATAAAAAATCATGAAGCAGTTAAAGAGGTGCATATAATTGCTAAAGAAAGAATGTTTTCTGAAGATTAAACAACAGGAGAAAAATTACCAGGAACATCAGCAGTGTGAAGAATAATGTTTGATTTAAAATTAGGTGTGGTGCTTGCTGAAAGTGGTTAGGGATTATAGTTTGAAATTTTTGTATAAGTATTAATCATTTTTAATCAACATGAATGGAAAATTTTAATATTCTTTTCTGTCAAGCAGTGAAACCAAATCTGAAGCAATAAAAATTTAACAATATAATGAAAGATTAACAGGTTTTTTAATTTTCAATGTACACTCAAAAAAGAAAGAGAAGTAAAAAAACTGGAAGAAATTAATAACAGAACGAGCCACATCTGTTGTGAAAAATTAATGAATACTTAACAAAAAAGAAGTATGGAGGCAGATTTCTTCCTTTATTATTAACTACATTACCATTTATAGCTGCAGTTGTTTCATTAGCTGGTCAAGCAGCTGCTGTAGCTAAGGTATTAATATGTAAGAAAACTGCACATAAGTAATTGGAAGAACAAAAAAGTCGTAATTTTGGGATAGAGAAGAAAGGAGAAGGACAGGGTGCTTCAAGTAAAAAAATTGGAACAAAGGAATTACCTAAAAAATAATTAATAATATATAATCAAAATATGTTTAATGTGGTGTAATTAATGTAGTAATTTCTAATACTTTTGGTGTTCACTTTATACCTTATCATAAAATAAATAATACAAAAATTATTTTTGATCCATTTGGTTGCAACATACATAAATAATTAATTAGATCACTGCAAAAACTTGATTTATATAATAATGCTAAAAGAATAAAAAATAGTGAAGAGTTTTTTGTCATCATTTGTGTTTTAAACCTATTATCAGAAAACAATAAATTTAATTAAATTTTAAATTTAATAAAGTGACTTTGTTGGCAAAATAAAAAAAATTGCTTTAAAATTAATACAAAACTATTTCAAGACAAATAGAATAAAATATTCATTAAGATTTTGACTCAAATATTCATTAACGTGAATCAAATGAAATAAAAAGAATTGGAATCAAAAATTAATAAAAATGATTTAGAAAAAAAAATTTAAGAGAAATAGAATCGAAAATTAATAAATGAATTATGTACAAAAATTATATATGGACTAGAACCAGATGTTATTACACATAAGTTAGAAATAGTATCAACAACTAATACAATTAATAAAGAATGAAATTAAAAAAATGAAAACTGAGACAGATCAATAACTAGAACTATATATCAAATAAAAGAAAAGATTACCACAGCATGAGTTAAACAATATTGTTACTAAAACTGAATATACAGAAGTCACTCATATTTTAAGAGAACGAATAATATGCGTGATAGTACTATTGAAGGTTACCATAAAAAAATACATATCAGCACTTCAACACATAAATACAATGTAGATGAGATTCATAGAGTAAAATGAAAGGTATATGAAAAACAAAGGAATTTTGATTTGTACCAGAAAATTGATAAGAATGCATAAATCTGAATATGAATTTATCCTTCAGAAAAATATTATTAGTAATAAAGATATAGATATTGCTTTAATCACTTTTAATAACTTTCACATTGTCTTTATATTAATCTTATCTGTTCTTTGTAAAATGTATCTGGCACATCGAATGAGAAATAATAACACTAGCTCTGTAACCATTAAAGGATTTCTGCCCAGGATCCAACGCAGATATTAGCTGAATGGACAGATTTGATTCCAAATTACAGGCAGCCTTTCTACCAGAAAACGTAACACCGTAGATCTTAAAGGCTAGTGTACATTTCTTATGATGTCAATCGGCACACCATCTACTGTCTGTGATCATTCTCAATCAACCATCGCCTATAATCCAGTGGATATATCACAAAACCTCTGACATGGTATAGAGACAGAATGCATTACAAATACTGGAGAAATATCTAGCGGCGGCATGAGAGATCTGCAAATACCACTTCATATCACTTACCTCAGCCGAATCACTTTCCAAATTCGGTGATTTTATTACGAGCTTAGACCGTTGGCGACGTGCACCCGCACTTTCGATTTGTTAATACACGCTCCAGCGATCACCGTCTATATTCAGTGTCGCGGTTTTTGTGTGAAAAAACCATTTCATTTGGAGCTAATGCTATACCTGATTTATAAGGTTTGTATAGTTTTTAACGTGGGTATCGTTAGCGACAGTTGTGAGCACCTGTAGGACCGAGACCGATTGTGACAGTAAACCGTCGTTGCGATCGTGTTTTTAACGTCTGTCTTTGATTGTCTTTTGTAACATAATTACTGATAACCAATAAATTTAAAAATTTTCAGTAGATGTACACTCCTGGAAATTGAAATAAGAACACCGTGAATTCATTGTCCCAGGAAGGGGAAACTTTATTGACACATTCCTGGGGTTAGATACATCACATGATCACACTGACAGAACCACAGGTACATAGACACAGGCAACAGAGCATGCACAATGTCGGCACTAGTACAGTGTATATCCACCTTTCGCTCCAATGCAGGCTGCTATTCTCCCATGGAGACGATCATAGAGATGCTGGATGTAGTCCTGTGGAACGGCTTGCTAATGCCATTTCCACCTGGCGCTTCAGTTGGACCAGCGTTCGTGCTGGACGTGCAGACCGCGTGAGACGACGCTTCATCCAGTCCCAAACATGCTCAATGCGGGACAGATCCGGAGATCTTGCTGGCCAGGGTAGTTGACTTACACCTTCTAGAGTACATTAGGTGGCACGGGATACATGTGGACGTGCATTGTCCTGTTGGAACAGCAAGTTCCCTTGCCGGTCTAGGAATGGTAGAAGGATGGGTTCGATGACTGTTAGGATGTAGCGTGCACTATTCAGTGTCCCCTCGACGATCACCAGAGGTGTACGGCCAGTGTAGGAGATCGCGCCCCTCACTATGATGCCAGGTGTTGGCCCTGTGTGCCTTGGTCGTATGCAGTCCTGATTGTGGCGCTCACCTGCATGGCGCCAAACACGCATACGACCATCATTGGCACCAAGGCAGAAGCGACTCTCATCGCTGAAGACGACACGTCTCCATTCGTCCCTCCATTCACGCCTATCGCGACACCACTGGAGGCAGGCTGCACGATGTTGGGGCGTGAGCGGAAGACGGCCTAACGGTGTGCGGGACCATAGCCCAGCTTCATGGAGACGGTTGCGAATGGTCCTCGCCGATACCCCAGGAGCAACAGTGTCCCTAATTTGCTGGGAAGTGGTGGTGCGGTTCCCTACGGCACTGCGTAGGATCCTACGGTCTTGGCGTGCATCCGTGCGTCGCTGCGGTCCGGTTCCAGGTCGACGGGCACGTGCACCTTCCGCCGGCCACTGGCGACAACATCGATGTACTGTGGAGACCTCACGCCCCACGTGTTGAGCAATTCGGCGGTATGTCCACCCGGCCTCCCGCATGCCCACTATACGCCCTCGCTCAAAGTCCATCAACTGCCCATACGGTTCACGTCCACGCTGTCGCGGCATGCTACCAGTGTTAAAGACTGCGATGGAGCTCCGTATGCCACGGCAAACTGGCTGACACTGACGGCGGCGGTGCACAAATGCTGCACAGCTAGCGCCATTCGACGGCCAACACCGCGGTTCCTGGTGTGTCCGCTGTGCCGTGCGTGTGATCATTGCTTGTACAGCCCTCTCGCAGTGTCCGGAGCAAGTATGGTAGGTCTGACACACCGGTGTCAATGTGTTCTTTTTTCCATTTCCAGGAGTGTATATGTAATTTCATTTGGTAAGATTTAAACTTTAAAAAAAGGAATGAACATATTTGTTGTCTGAAGTGTATAAGAGTTTCTAAAATTCGTCACCCACAAATGCTAACAACAAAAAGTGGAAGATAAAGAATTGATGGTATTTGTACAGTTTGTAAAAATAAAAAAGCAAATTCGTTAAAAAATGTGTAGATTTTGCAAAGAAATAATAACGAATTATAAGAATTGCAAAGTAAAAATTTTGGTATATACGATTTATGGCAAGGAGTTTTAGTAGAAATGTATCCTGGGAAATTGAAGTGTATTAAGGAATAAATAAATGATAAAAACTTTTATTAACTACTATTGATGTCTTTTTTCATAATTTACTCTGGTTATCCCAGTTAAAGATAAAACTAATAAAGCTATTTCTTCATCGTTTAAATTTGCAGCTCCTTGTCTTTACTGCATTTTCAATTTAAAATGTATGATGTGAGGTTGGCCAGTTTCGCAAAACACCGTTTTTTCCAAGTACCCAAACATGTTTCAGCACCACTGTGCCATCATCAGTGGGTTTCTCTTTTATACAGTCTGCAATGTAAACATTTTTACTGATTGATTACAAAATTATGTGGATATTTAGTTCATACCATAATTCGTTTTTTTGTTAATTCCTTTACACTTGGTGTGTATGAATTTTCATGACCACTTGTCATGAAAAATGGAAGGAAGCTTGTGATCTGCAACTAAACGATCTTGATGAGAAGTTTTGTTGGACGTTAACCTATCATCTAAACGTAGTTTAGTGTGCTGCGTTATTTCGCGCCTTTATTCATCTTTACTTACGTTTCTGTGTGGCAAGCAAGCTCTTTTATTCTCAGCATCATGAGGAGGTGTCATGATGAACAAGGAAATGCAAAACAAATAGGGCCATAGAAGCACTTTACACTTCACCAAAACACAGTGTAATTGTGGTTGTTGTGTGTCACAGTCCAGTCAGTTTTCATTTGTTTACCAGAGTGTTCAGTGCCAAATTTGAATTTTGTTTATATTTTATCTCGTGTGTGTGTGTGTGTGTGTGTGTGTGTGTGTGTGTCTGTGTGTAAGCATGTATGTGTGTGCATGTGTGAGTGTTTTCAGTACGCTTCTTAGCTGTTTGTGTTGTCTTTTACATGGTGTTCCTTTTGTGTGTAAAATCTGTGTTGTCTTTTTTGTAAAGTTCCTCTAATGTGTCAAATAGTGTGCCCTTGTAGATTGTAGTGTATTCATTTATGACCAATTTTTGTTCTGCTATTGTGATCTGTATGTGGAAGTTTTCCTCAGTAGTGAGTTTGCTGTAAAGACTGTGGCTGGGTTTTAGTACTCTTAATTCTGTTTCTATTGTAGTTGGATGGCGATCGTGGGCTATAAGGGTCAGCAAATGTGCTACGGCAGCTGGTGCTATATAAAACTCTGAGATGCTCTGAATATCTGGTTTTGAAGTTTTTGTACGTTTGTTCTATGTACCCTGACTGGCAAGTGTTGATGTGAGTTCATATATTCCTGATCTGTTAAATTTATCTGTGCATGTTTGATATGGTGTTCTGATATTTTTCTGTGTTGTGTTCTCTGTCCTGTATCCTATTTTGAGTTCCTGTTTCTTTAATATGTTGCCTATTCTGTGAACAATCTTGTCATTGTGAGTGAGTATGAGCCATTTCCTTCTGTGTGTGTATGTTTTCTTTGTTGCGTCTTGTGTGTGGTCATTATTTGTGTTTGAGTTGTTTTGTCTTGTGTGAAGATTTGTGTGTGTGTGGTATTTTCATTTTTCTATTGTTTACATATATTTTTGATTCAACCTGTCTGTCATATAGGTACCATAACCATTTTCTATTGTTATTTGTGGTATTCTTTTTAGTTCTTGTGTGTAGTTCTGTTTGTTAATGGGTGTAATGTTTAATCTGTGCACCATGAATCTCATCTTTGCTTGCTTATGTGTCAATGGGTGGTTTGATAGATTGTGAATAATGGTGGTTGTGGTTGTTAGTTTCCTGAACGTCGTGAAACTCTTGAAAAACGTTTAATGCTCAGACACCAAAGAAATGTACAGACTGTTAATCATAAAGAATTTTATAATTATGATTTTCAAGTGTTTATTAAAAATATAATATGAATCATTACTCATTTTTTTCGCTATTACAGCTTTCAGTTATTGAAGGAGTTAACAGAACACTAACAGAAAAATGTGGAAAGTATTTGCACTTCATTGGTAATTATAAATAACCTGCTTTAGTTAAAAAAGTATTACATGAATGCAATAAAAACAAAACATTGACCAGTAAATATGAAGCCAATTCTTATTAAATGGCTTGGTTTTGGGGAAAAAACTTTAGGATATATAAAAATTATAATTATTTTTGAAAGTAATTAAACCTAAAAGTTAATGAAAAAGTGATAGAAATTTCTCACTGTATATGATAGTGATCCATTATATACAAAGGGTGACATAGCTGAAATCAGTAATTAAAAAGGAAATTCTGAAATAAAAACTATTGCTTATTCATCAACAAAAACGTTTCATTTGGAAGATATTATATATTCAGATCTAGCTACATATAAATCAAAAGATGTAAAATTAAAAAGGAAATTTTGAAATAAAAACTATTGTTTATTCATCAACAAAAACGTTTCATTTGGAACATATTATATATTCAGATCTAGCTACATATAAATCAAAAGAGGTAAAATTGTAATTTTATGAACAATGAATATAGATAACAAAATTTCCAGGTAATAAAACTTTTGTTAACTGGTTTGGTTTTGCAGAAAGATCACTTCGTAATATAAAAAAAATTTTAAATTATTTTTCGACAGGTACTAAAACTAAAAGTAAATACTACAAAGGATGTGATTTACTGTATCATTAATATACTGTGCTCATGAACCTAATGTATTAAAATAGTCGCAGTGGAATTCAATGCTGAAATTTCTGTGTGTTACTTGATAAAAAAGTAATTGAATAGGTGTAATAATCAAGTGGTAACACTTTTTCACAATTAGGATATCTCTTGCTAATTTCATGTAATTTTTTTCTAATCAAAATATCCACGGGTGTACTGCCGGTCTATAGTGTCCAACGGGCACAATATTTCGGCGATCAAACATGTCGCCATCATCAGGTGAACTGACGAATTGAGCTCCTGTGAACGTGCCGGCACGGAGATCCGTACGCTATGGCTGCTCAGGGGGAACTGGATTCGGTCGCGGCGGCGGCCGATTTAAATACCCTCCGCCCGCGGCGCGCTCCTTCCGCCGTCCGCGCCCCGCGCCACGGTCTCGCGGTGGAACAGATTGCGACGGCGTCTGAGATGACGTCGGTGTGATGGCTCTGTCCGCCGTGGTCGTCACAACTATGCGTTTGCTCGATTTATTCTTGAGTAATCCAATCGCTGGTTCCCAAGCCTTGCTCAGATTATAGCCACAGTAACGGTTTATGAGGTCGTCATTGGTGCGAATTTCGATTTCCTCTCTAACAACGCTGTCCCAGTATCTCGACGTCTGTACCAGAATCCTCGTGCAGTCATACTCCATAGCGTGATTTTTCGACAAACAATGTTCAGCGACCGCCGACTTGCTCGGATACTTCAGTCGAGTGTGCCTCTGGTGTTCACGGCATCGATCCTCGACAGTACGCATCGTCTGACCAATATACGACTTGCCACATTGACATGGAATCTGGTACACGCCGGCCTTCCTCAAACCGAGGTCATCTTTGGCGCTCCCCACCAGCGCACGAGTTTTATTCGGAGGACAAACTTAGTTCCAACCCGGTGTTTCTTCAGAATGCGGGCGATTTTCCCCGAGAGTGCGCCTGTGTATGGAATAAATGCAGTGCCTACCTCCTCCCTCGTGACTTCGTCCATCTCAACAGGTTGTGCTGCAGTGGTTGGGCGGCGAGCACGTTGGATCTGCCACTCTGAGTACCCATTTTTTCGAAACACAGTTCTCAGATGTTCCAATTCCTGGGGTAGACTCTCTGTATCAGAGATTGTGCGCGCCCTATGTACTAGAGTTTTAAGTACCCCATTCCTCTGTGAAGGGTGGTGGCAGCTGTCTGCGTGCAAATACAGATCAGTGTGTGTTGTCTTTCGATACACCCCATGACCTAGGGTGCCGTCAGCCCTTCTCCTGACCAAGACGTCAAAGAAAGGTAATTTACCCTCCTTTTCATTCTCCATAGTGAATTTGATGTTGGGATGTATGGAGTTTAGATGTGTAAGGAAGTCAAGGAGTTTATCCATTCCATGTGGCCAGATAACGAACGTGTCGTCCACATAACGGAAAAAGCAAGTAGGTTTCCATTCGGATGACGACAGGGCTTCCTCCTCGAAGTTCTCCATGTACAAATTCGCTACCACCGGTGAGAGTGGGCTACTCATGCCGACTCCCTCCGTTTGTTCGTAGTATTCTCCATAAAAAGAAAATACGTGGAAGTCAAGACATGCCTAAAAAGTTCAGTGGTATTCTCGTCAAACCTCTGACCAATCAACTCTAGCGACTCTCGCAGGGGTACCCTCGTAAACAAGGAAACGACGTCAAAACTCACCATGATATCTGACTCATCCAACCTGAAGCTATCAAGGCTTTTAACAAAATCCACGGAATTACGGATGTGATGAAGGCATTTACCCACATAAGGACTTAATATTCCCGTCAGGTATTTGGCCAACAAATATATAGGTGCCCTGATGTTGCTGACAATGGGGCGTAATGGTACCCCCTCTTTGTGAACCTTCGGGAGTCCATATAGTCTAGGCGGTACCGGACCTTGGGGTAACAATTTCTTAGCGTCACCCTCCGGTGAATCTGCGTCCTTGAGAAGAACCCTCGTCTTGTTCTCCACCTTCTTTGTAGGGTCAACGCTGATCTTCCGGTAAGAATCGTCATTTAGCAGGCTCTGCATCTTATCAGTGTAGTCCTTATGGGAGACAACAACTGTAGCATTGCCTTTGTCAACCGGTAAGACAACAATTTCAGAGCGTTCCCTCAGATCACGAATGGCCGCCCTCTCTTTACTGCTGATATTTGACTTCATCGGCTTGGATTTCGCCAACGCAAGACAAGTTTCACGACGTATTTCCTCGGCTGATTCTGGCGGAAGTCGAGCTGCAACCTGTTCAACAGCACTAACAATTTCTGCGACCGGAATGAACTTGGGGGTGGGAGCGAAGTTTAGACCTTTCTGCAAAACCGAGACCGCATCATCACTCAACATCATTCCACTCAAATCGATGACAGTCTTGCACGGAACCTGCAGAGATGGTTTGTCAAGGAGACGTGAGAACTTAGCTGTTTGACGCCCTGTAGCCTTCTTATGGGCGGAATTAGCTGACACCCAGGTGACACCATCAATCCAATCCCAGGAAAAAGAAGTGAACTTAGTGGCCAGTTGCAAATGTAATTTGAGTAATTCCTGTGAGATAAACTCAAGACTCCGGCTGGTGAATTGCACTCTCTCACGTAGAAATGCGAGGCTGGCTCGTTTCTTGATTCTCTTAGCTGCTGCAGAATCGATGTGATACTTAACCTTAGCAAAATTTAGAACAACATTCTCGGAACGACATCTCTTTAGAAAGGCAAGAGTACTTAGCAAACGACATCTACGGTGGCGCAACTTTTCAAATTTCTTCATGCTGCGGTACATCTCCTCCCCGTAAAGGTGTATGATGTGATTCTTGAGTTTTTCCCGGCGTATTTGATCATCAAAATATCCACGGGTGTACTGCCGGTCTATAGTGTCTAACGGGCACAATATTTCGGCGATCAAACATGTCGCCATCATCAGGTGAACTGACGGACTGAGCTCCTGTGAACGTGCCGGCACGGAGATCCGTACGCTATGGCTGCTCAGGGGGAACTGGGTTCGGTCGCGGCGGCGGACGATTTAAATACCCTCCGCCCGCGGCGCGCTCCCTACGCCGTCCGCGCCCCAGTCCACGGTCTCGTGGTGGAACAGAATGCGACGGCGTCTGAGATGACGTCGGTGTGATGGCTCTGTCCGCCGTGGTCGTCACAACTATGCGTTTGCTCGATTTACTCTTGAGTAATCCAATCGCTGGTTCCCAAGCCTTGCTAAGATTATAGCCACAGTCACGGTTTATGAGGTCGTCATTGGTGCGAATTTCGATTTCCTCTCTAACAACGCTGTCCCAATATCTCGACGTCTGTACCAGAATCCTCGTGCGGTCATACTCCATAGCGTGATTTTTCGACAAACAATGTTCAGCGACCGCCGACTTGCTCGGATACTTCAGTCGAGTGTGCCTCTGGTGTTCACGGCATCGATCCTCGACAGTACGCATCGTCTGACCAATATACGACTTGCCACATTTACATGGAATCTGGTACACGCCGGCCTTCCTCAAACCGAGGTCATCTTTGGTGCTCCCCACCAGCGCACGAGTTTTATTCGGAGGACAAAACTTAGTTCCAACCCGGTGTTTCTTCAGAATGCGGGCGATTTTCCCCGAGAGTGCGCCTGTGTATGGAATAAATGCAGTGCCTACCTCCTCCCTCGTGACTTCGTCCATCTCAACAGGTTGTGCTGCAGTGGTTGGGCGGCGAGCACGTTGGATCTGCCACTCTGAGTACCCATTTTTTCGAAACACAGTTCTCAGATGTTCCAATTCCTGGGGTAGACTCTCTGTGTCAGAGATAGTGCGCGCCCTATGTACTAGAGTTTTAAGTACCCCATTCCTCTGTGAAGGGTGGTGGCAGCTGTCTGCGTGCAAATATAGATCAGTGTGTGTTGTCTTTCGATACACCCCATGACCTAGGGTGCCGTCAGCCCTTCTCCTGACCAAGACGTCAAAGAAAGCTAATTTACCCTCCTTTTCAGCCGCTGGCGAGGCTGTGGGGCGCAACACGGGCCCTAGTATTACTAGGCCCGTGTTGCAGAAATATTCACATCCGGTCGGCTGATAAGGCCGCGCGCTCGCTGCATGGCGGGCGGAAGTTGTTCGATAAGGCGTGCTGGCTTACACTGCGCCGCAGCACGGAGCGTCATTCGCTCTGCGAACGTCGTGGAGTGCGGACGCTTAGTTCTGGGTGTCTCGCTGGACGTTGGCCTGCTACGTTCACTTGTGTTAACGTGCCACAGCAATGCCTCTGCAATATTACAGACAACACAACAGCAAGTGTGAGCCAAGTACTACCTCCAAGCAGTGCCTGTACATCACAGATGCAGTCCACGAAACACATTGGGGCCTCCAATTAACTGATGCTTATTAAACTGACCAGCAAGGTCAATATCAATAGCCTTCAAGCTGCGATACACAGGTACACTGCGCCGCCAGCGACGACGCCATGCACGTCGCAGAGGCATTGCTGTGGCACGTTAACACAAGTGAACGTAGCAAGCCCACGCCCAGCGAGACACCCAGAGCTAAGCAACCGCACTCCTCGATGTTCGCAGAGCGAATGACGCTCCGTGCTGCGGCGCAATGTAAGCCAGCACGCGTTTTCGAACAACTTCTGCCCGCCGCGCAGCGAGCGCGCGGCCTTATCAGCCGACCGGATGTGAATATTTCTGCAACACGGGCCTAGTAATACTAGGGCCCGTGTTGCGCCCCACAGCCTCGCCAGCGGCTGAAAAGGAGGGTAAATTACCTTTCCTTGACGTCTTGGTCAGGAGAAGGGCTGACGGCACCCTAGGTCATGGGGTGTATCGAAAGACAACACACACTGATCTATATTTGCACGCAGACAGCTGCCACCACCCTTCACAGAGGAATGGGGTACTTAAAACTCTAGTACATAGGGCGCGCACTATCTCTGACACAGAGAGTCTACCCCAGGAATTGGAACATCTGAGAACTGTGTTTCGAAAAAATGGGTACTCAGAGTGGCAGATCCAACGTGCTCGCCGCCCAACCACTGCAGCACAACCTGTTGAGATGGATGAAGTCACGATGGAGGAGGTAGGCACTGCATTTATTCCATACACAGGCGCACTCTCGGGGAAAATCGCCCGCATTCTGAAGAAACACCGGGTTGGAACTAAGTTTTGTCCTCCGAATAAAACTCGTGCGCTGGTGGGGAGCGCCAAAGATGACCTCGGTTTGAGGAAGGCCGGCGTGTACCAGATTCCATGTAAATGTGGCAAGTCGTATATTGGTCAGACGATGCGTACTGTCGAGAATCGATGCCGTGAACACCAGAGGCACACTCGACTGAAGTATCCGAGCAAGTCGGCGGTCGCTGAACATTGTTTGTCGGAAAATCACGCTATGGAGTAGGACTGCACGAGGATTCTGGTACAGACGTCGAGATACTGGGACAGCGTTGTTAGAGAGGAAATCGAAATTCGCACCAATGTCGACCTCATAATCCGTGACAGTGGCTATAATCTTAGCAAGGCTTGGGAACCAGCGATTGGATTACTAAAGAGTAAATCGAGCAAACGCATAGTTGTGACGACCACGGCGGACAGAGCCATCACACCGACGTCATCTCAGACGCCGTCGCATTCTGTTCCACCGCGAGACCGTGGACTGGGGCGCGGACGGCGTAGGGAGCGCGCCGCGGGCGGAGGGTATTTAAATCGTCCGCCGCCGCGATCGAACCCAGTTCCCCCTGAGCAGCCATAGCGTACGGATCTCCATGCCGGCACGTTCACAGGAGCTCAGTCCGTCAGTTCACCTGATGATGGCGACATGTTTGATCGCCGAAATATTGTGCCCGTTGGACACTATAGACCGGCAGTACACCCGTGGATATTTTGATTATCAAATACGCCAGGAGAAACTCAAGAATCACAATTTTTTTCTAGTCTTTTTTGTGTTCAAAAGTTATCATCATACAATCTTAAAATAACAAATTTTGGCAATGCTGATCTTAAATCTTCATTATTTGTTCAAGCAATTGTATGTGATTATATCCTACTTATTTCATAATTTTTCCACTAGTTATATCCTAATCAACACCTACTGGTTCTCTTAAATTTTCTGTTCAGCTCTCCCCAGTTTCTTATTTCTTCCTAATTTTTATTTACTGCAGCACTTATATTAAATTTTGGAAATTGTTTATGCAATAATTTTGTGGACCACTTGGTTTCTGTAGAATTTGTAACTTGTTTTCTAATTTTCTTTTCGCCTTGTTGCCTTATAGATGGTAAAACATCTTTAGTAACACAGTTTTAAATTTTTTAGCTTCCCTTTTTTTAGAAGGTAAAATTAAGCAGTATCAACTAGTTTAATTACCTTTTAGTCCCACGTGACACATCCCATTTCGTTTTCATAAATATCTATTTCATCTTTATCAATAACTTTTTTGTAATTGCTTGGTTTGTTGTTTCATATTCTAATCTTTCAGCAACATCTTTAGATTTAAACCAAGGATAATTTTTTCCTCAATTAAAAAGGAATTTTTTCTATTAAGTGCATTTTATTGCCCTCAATTTACTTGTTTATAATTAGAAAAGTTTTATATTTGAATTTTTTATTGTTTTGTTCTTTTTTAATTATATTGCTTTTTTCGAATTTCACTTCTATTTTTTTCTACTAAGTTTATGTGTATAAATGAAAGCTAACATTTGGAAAAAGTATGGGGCTGAGGAGTCAAATGATAATTTTACTTTACAGAAATATTCTAAAGATGGTTGTAGAAGAATGTGAAGACCTTTTTTATATGAAAGTCGTAAAGAAAACTACATAACGAAAGTCAGATTCATTTTGAGTATGGGAAATATGTTACTAAGTATTATTACAAAAAAACATTTAAAACGAAGTATAATTGAGAAAGACTCATAAAAATTATTATAAATTAAGAATGGTGATAACATAAATTCAAAAAATGAGTAAAACATAAAACCAAACAATGTCAAGGAATTAAAGATATAATTTTTGTCATAAGAACATCTAAGCACAAATATTCCTTTAAATGTAAATAATTAATTCCAATTGAATAACAATCTTAAGAAAATTTGTAATAATCTGTAATTATAATTTTTTCTTTTTATACTAGTAATAAAATTAAAAATTATATCAGTGACTAATTACTGATTTCATTATGTCCATATGTAATATACACATTTCATTTTCTAAAATGTACCTACTATTATCATGAGGACTTAGTCTTTTTACTAATCTTCATAAAATCAATTTTGTTTTTAAAGCTTTTTACTAATTTCTCAGTTATATATTGTTCTTTATTGTTAAACAAACAATGTTTTATAATTTTGAAACATATAAAATTTTATATATCATATTTCTTAACTAATTTAGATTTTTCCCTACCTTCTTAACAACTTTATAAGCGTACATATATGTTCTTGAACCACAAAATGCTTCCATGTTTTCCCATTACATTGGTCCTTCATTTTTCGAATACTTTTTAATATTTACTTGAGGTATATTACAAATATTATCTCCTAAATAAGCATAACTATCAAATTTATCAATCATTGATTTTATAGCTTCCAAAAACCTTTAGCTTTAAATTTATACATATAACTGTCAGTATCTTGATACAAACTTTAATATATTCTCCAGATTTTGGGTGCATAACATCACACTGAAATCTGCACAATCTGTTCTACTAATTCCAATATAAATAGGTTAACAAAATAGAATTTTAGATTTATTCATATAGAGAGTAACTAAGTTTTCATTAAATATTGTTATTCCTTTATATTCTCTTTTGCTACTAATTTAACACATTTATCTAATTTTGAAACCAATTTTCCATATATTCTGATTCTTATATTTTCCCAGAATCAAAATTATGTATCAGTTTGTACAAATCTTTCTAAAAATCTTTTTTTGCCTTAGTCATCATTCCTGAATTTACATTTTTATACTTCTCAACCAATTAATTTTTTTTAATTTAAAACCTTTGCATATTTTATTAATTTCATCATTTGAGAAAAATATTCCTTAAGATTTCTATAATGAGAACGTATCTTATTTGTTATCTAAAGTAGTTAATAATTTCGTTTCTCTAATTTCAACACTAATTTATTTTTGGGAGTAAGAAATAGATCTGTACGTGGATCATGTAAATTTGTTGAGTATTCTAAATCTGCTTAAAGGAAGTGGAGCCTATTTAAAAAGTGTATGAAATTTCGGATAATTTTTTAGGATCAGTCTAATTTGGTTCAATGCATTCGAAACCTCAACAAGGCAAATATTGTCACACAGCATAACTATATAAATTACTTGCTTCTTAATATACACTCCTGGAAATGGAAAAAAGAACACATTGGCACCGGTGTGTCCGACCCACCATACTTGCTCCAGACACTGCGAGAGGGCTGTACAAGCAATGATCACAAGCACGGCACAGCGGACACACCAGGAACCGCGGTGTTGGCCGTCGAATGGCGCTAGCTGCACAGCATTTGTGCACCGCCGCCGTCAGTGTCAGCCAGTTTGCCGTGGCATACGGAGCTCCATTGCAGTCTTTAACACTGGTAGCATGCCGCGACAGCGTGGACGTGAACAGTATGTGCCCTTGACGGACTTTGAGCGAGGGCGTATAGTGGGCATGCGGGAGGCTGGGTGGACGTACCGCCGAATTGCTCAACACGTGGGGCGTGAGGTCTCCACAGTACATCGATGTTGTCGCCAGTGGTCGGCGGAAGGTGCACGTGCCCGTCGACCTGGGACTGGACAGCAGCGACGCACGGATGCACGCCAAGACCGTAGGATCCTACGCAGTGCCGTAGGGAACCGCACCGCCACTTCCCAGCAAATTAGGGACACTGTTGCTCCTGGGGTATCGGCGAGGACCATTCGCAACCGTCTCCATGAAGCTGGGCTACGGTCCCGCACACCGTTAGGCCATCTTCCGCTCACGCCCCAACATCGTGCAGCCCGCCTCCAGTGGTGTCGTGTCAGGCGTGAATGAAAGGACCAATGGAGACGTGTCGTCTTCAGCGATGAGAGTCGCTTCTGCCTTGGTGCCAATTATGGTCGTATGCGTGTTTGGCGCTGTGCAGGTGAGTGCCACAATCAGGACTGCATACGACCGAGGCACACAGGGCCAACAACCGGCATCATGGTGTGGGGAGAGATCTCCTACACTGGCCGTACACCTCTGGTGATCGTCGAGGGGACACTGAATAGTGCACGGTACATCCAAACCGTCATCGAACCCATCGTTCTACCATTCCTAGACCGGCAAGGGAACTTGCTGTTCCAGCAGGACAATGCACGTCCGCATGTATCCCGTGCCACCCAACGTGCTCTAGAAGGTGTAAGTCAACTACCCTGGCCAGCAAGATCTCCGGATCAGTCCCCCATTGAGCATGTTTGGGACTGGATGAAGCGTTGTCTCACGCGGTCTGCACGTCCAGCATGAACGCTAGTCCAACTGAGGCGCCAGGTGAAAATGGCATGGCACGCCGTTCCACAGGACTACGTCCAGCATCTCTACGATCGTCTCCATGGGAGAATAGCAGCCTGCATTGCTGCGAAAGGTGGATATACACTGTACTATTGCCGACATTTTGCATGCTCTGTTGCCTGTGTCTATGTGCCTGTGGTTCTGTCAGTGTGATCATGTGATGTATCTGACCCCAGGAATGTGTCAATGAAGTTTCCCCTTCCTGGGACAATGAATTCACGGTGTTCTTATTTCAATTTCCAGGAGTGTATTAATAACTTCGGTATCATAGCTTTATCACAATGTTTCATATATTCATAATTTGTTTCAAGGTATCTTTTATGACATTTTGATGCACCACCACTTATACATTTTTCAACCATTATAGCATAATTACCTAATAATTCAAGTGATTTTCCTGTTATTTTAACATGGAAACGAAGGTTGAATCTGAAGCTGTAAAACAGCAACAAGGGTCTAAGTTGTGAAATTTTATACAAGTTTTTTCTACAGTTTTCAAAAACATCAACTGATAAAGAGCCCCATATACTCCTTTTGTTTTTCAGAGGTAAACACTGAATTTCCTTTCTCCAAAATATCAATATTGGTAGCTTCATTCTTCGCAATTTCATCATTTAAAACTTAATTTTCACTTTCTTTTAGCACTAAATCGCCAATTTCCGCCTTTCACAATCTGCGTCTCCAGCTGATGAGATCACTAATATGGTTTCACAGATGCATCCACGTACTTCTGCTGATACAAAATAAAGGTCGTCTTCAGCTGTCGGCACTATCGCTAAGAAGTTTCAGGGGTATCTTCACTTAATATTTACAGCTACGTCATTAAACGTATGGCTACTAAATAGTACCTCATCGTAATTCTCCATACATTCGATCTATACTTAGCCTCTGTCTGCCTCCTGCATACAGAATTTTCCGTCAGACTTACACTTGACTATCTTTTCTTTCCCCAAAATCTTCATTATGTAATAAACTACCAGAAAAAAATTACTACACCTGTAAAAATGGCATCGATTTTGATTACATGTTGGCATGTGTCACTTGGGGGACTGTAGGTGTACTGATAATAGTTTCAGTATTGTCCGTCATCGTACAGCATAGTGACATAGCTACCAGAGTGCAAGCTGTGTGTACCCCTTCATAGCGATTACTCACAGACAGAAGGCTCAGTGTGGTGCAAACGTCTGAAGCAACCAGGCAACAATGCCACAGAGACAAACTCATGTTTCCTATAGCCAACTGAGCGTGTTTGAAAGGCGCAAAATTGTGGCCTTCCGAGTGGTGGGATGGCCTTTTTGCAGAATTGCCAGAAAAGTTGGACGTGCTGCAATAATTTTGCAACGATGCTGGTATCAGTGGTCACTTGAGCATTCTCACACCTGTAGGCAAAATTCTGGTTTTTCACACAGCACAGATGGGCGCCGGGATCGTCTTATTGTAAGGGCAGTAGTCGCAGACCATACAGCTACCACAGCACAGATTAGAGGGTTTGTGAGCACAGACGTCTCAATACGAAGTGTTGAGAACTGGTTAGTAACAGTCCACTACGGATATGGATACCTCTAGCCCACCTTCCACTCTCGCCACAGCAGTGTGCGATTTGCAGGGGGGGCTGGGGGGGGATTTCCACCCTCTGCATCAGACCATACCCTCCTCTGGCTTTAGTTTACGCATCCCAACCTGGGATGCTTATTTCCCACGCACTGGAGTAAAACTTTATGTATAATTTAAATTTGTGGAGCCGAACACTGAATGTTTTTAATACAGTCATACTATTAATATGTTTGCTTATTAATTTTGAAAAGTAGTAATTAAGCATTTCAAAACATTTAGAACTAAATCATCATTCTCATCTTGTCATTGTTGCTTTCGTCTAAGGTGCATTATCCGTTTACTTGCGAGCTTACGAGGGAAGTAGTGTCGCAGTCATACCGCAGCAGTCGTACCGCAGAGTTGGGTGAGCTGGGGGCTGAAATTCCCACTCCGGGCCCTGACACAGGGTGGTGACCGGCCCGGTACCCGGTCGAACATTTACCGTTAGGCCACCTTTTGGCAACGGAATGGCGCGGACTAATGCTCCTGGGACGAAAGCACACATTCCTAAATAACGCATCATCGTCTGCTTCTAGTTCCTAGGATACTATTTCGTGGACCTTCTTTAAATACTCTTATCTTCCACCATCTTTTTCTTTTCCTTTCGTTTTCATTTCCGTTGTTAGCTGCATGTGCAAGTACCAAGTAGGCCACCGCTGCGATACTTTAACACCCTTTATACTGCAAGACCGACACACGTGTGGCACAAATTATGTTGCTTTGGTATAAATTAACCTGTCGCATGCACATACGCCGCAAGATGCTGCCTGTTGTAGCATGCTACAAGACGACGCACGGCACATTCCCGTAGCGTGCCACAATGTTGCAAGACGTCGCCCCAGTGTAAACGAGGCTTTAGAGCCAGGTCTGTATTGCATGGTGGATGTGATGTGTTGCGTACGGAGCTAAAACCTGCAATCAGATCCAAACGTCGTGGAAAACTGTGAAGAGGTGCCACCCTGCAGCAAGATAAAGCTCGCCCACATTCTGCCAAACGGACAGCCGAAGCAATAAAGAAGTTGAGATTCGAGGTGCTGGAACATCCACCATACAGTACAGACCTGGCTCCAAGTGATTTTCACATGTTTTGACCCTTAACGGAAGCACTACAGGGAAGAAGATTTGAAAGTGATGCAGACGTCATTGCTGTGGTGCAAAATTGGTTACAGATGCAACCGAAAAACGTATCTTCTGATGAAAGAAAAAGAAACTCGTAAAACGTCGGGAAAACTGCATTGAAGTCCAGGGAGGTTACGTAGAAAAAAACGCATGTTTCAGTTTTCCATCATTAGAAGAAGTACAGCTTTTCACAAATGTGCCTTTACTTTTTGAATTCCCATCATATACCTGTATGTAGATGATTTTGTAAATAAGCTTTACCTATAATGTACTTTTAAAGGTATAACAAGGAATGGCTTTTCTGATAGTGCATACGCGTGAATAGCGAGTTTCGGCATTAACATCTATTTATAAATAACTGTTTAACCATGGGCAATGCCACGGTCCAAGCTAGAAACATATGTAATTATACTAACCCCCTAAGACATCCCCCCCCCCCCCCCCCATCGCACACTGCGCCACAGTATCCACGTGTACAGCCCGATTGGTGCTGTCAGAGGATCACTTGGAAGATGGAATGACACACTGTAGTCTTCAGCGATGAAAGCAGATTCTGCCTGTACAGAAGTGATGGTCGTTTGCCGTACAACGTAGACCCAGTGCGCGTTGTCTCGTAGAGTGCATTCGTCGATCTCACTTTGGCCCCATTCCAGGCCCTCTGCTCTGGGTTGTAGTAAGCTACAACTCTCGTTCGCCTTTGGTGTTTCTGGAGGGGAGGTTAACCAGCACTCGGCACGTGCAGAATGTAGTTAGACCCGGTCTTTTGAAGTTCTTGCAGCAGGAAGCTGATGTGTTCTTCCAACAGGATAATGCTCGCCCATACACTGCCCGTGAAACACAACGTGTCCTACAAGACGTGTAGCAATTTCCCAGGCCAGCGCGATATCCTGACTTGTCTTGAGTGGAGCATGTGTGGGGAATGATGCGAGGAGATGTGACTGATGCGACTCGTCAACCAACAGTTCTTACATATCTACGTGAACAGGCCGAGCACGCTTGGCATATCGTATCCCATGACAGTATTCGCAATCTGTAAGGTCGACTGGAGGCCAGAGTCAGCACCTGCATTGCCGCCTGTGGGGGCTACAAAACGTACTAATGTGGGTGCTTCAGCACATGTTGATGCCTGGTACCTCATAACTGCCTGTGCTAATTTTTTTCCGGTCGTGTATATATTTCTTAGTGCCTTAACCTTTGAAATTGTGTACTAATTTTTTTTTCCAGTAGCGTATATTACTGCTTAGTGCCTTTTCTTTTTCCTTTTTAATTTGTTCCCACTGTTCCAAACTTTATCCATACTTTCAACCTTGATTGAGTCATGTTCCCCTGTTCTCCATACATTCTCGGTTTAAGTACACGTCGTCTCCTTTGCCACGTCTGTTTATTTTTCCTCCTCCGGAGCTGAGTTGCAGGGAAAATTAGTCTTCCCATCTCTTGTCCAGGTTTTTGTGGTCCACCATCGTTGGTCCATCAAACCATCAATTCATATAGTGGTTTCGAATATCTTCATCGAGATTGTTCCTCCTCTCATTCCTATTTCCTTGCCCAATTTTTCGCGAAGTCTAGGAATTCATCTGTCGATTTGGTCAGACCATGTACAGTCTTAGACATAAAAACTGACCACCGGCCGGCCGTCACAGAGGCTAAGTCCGAGACGTTCACTTAAGGTGGCCAATAAAACTGACCGCCCCTGACAACTCTAGAAAGTCCGGCCATCTGCACAATCTGGCAGCACTTTAAGATGCGGAGGTGTTAGGATGAAGTGTTGTCTACTTCCAAGTTGCTTTGAATAGAATGAGCCCGTAGTCTTGCGGTAAATGTCCTACATTCTCAACTTAGAGTCGCATGTTCGGGTCAAACTGGTTTTTTTTTTCCTTCTTCTTCTTCTTTCTTTACCACATTTCGGTGCAAGGTTATGAGCTGATTCAACGTCGAAGACAATTCGCTTAACATTCTAACCACCCGCAATAACAAGAATTCCTGAAACAATTCCGCAAGACAGCTCGTGGCTGCGTCGCGATCATAACAGCTTACGCTTGAGCGTTTCCTCGCGCTGCCACGGCTACCGGCCACCGGCCAGACGCCGCTAGACGCCTGAAGTCCGGCACCGCCCATGTGAAAGCGGCGCCACGCAGTCAGTGTATGTATCAATGCCATTTTCGAATTTGAATTTCAAGTTATCATCTTGCAGTTAAGAATTGCATTTTCCATACTTGAAAACCATGAACTACAGTTAAGCATTGTAAAATTGAGTCGCAAGTGGAAAAAGGTGTAACATCTGCAACACAACGTCTACTTTTGGTATAACAGAGGGGTGAATGTAGAGGAGGCAGCTAGAAAGATTTGAACTGTGCATGGAGCGAGTGCTTTTGGGAAAAACAAGCCAAAAAAAGATATTCTTGTTTCAACAAAGATCGTTCTGATATGAATGATTTTCCACATTAAGGAAGGCTCGACTACTGATATATGTGATGGATTACCATTTTACCAACAGTCAAAGTTCAGAAGTCTGGTGTAGGTGTACTGCATGCTCTAATTCTAAACAACAAAAATCAATGGAGTGACTATTATTGAACAACATCAGGTCGCTCAATGAGCATTTTCATGCAGTACTGTTACTGGTGACGTGTTATGATGCCTTTATCGTTAACTTCCTAAGAAAAAATGAAAGGCTGACCCCAACCAAAAGACGTAGACTACAGTAAAGTGTAGTGGGAACATAATACACTCCTGGAAATTGAAATAAGAACACCGTGAATTCATTGTCCTAGGAAGGGCAAACTTTATTGACACATTCCTGGGGTCAGATACATCACATGATCACACTGACAGAACCACAGGCACATAGACACAGGCAACAGAGCATGCACAATGTCGGCACTAGTACAGTGTATATCCACCTTTCGCAGCAATGCAGGCTGCTATTCTCCCATGGAGACGATCGTAGAGATGCTGGATGTAGTTCTGTGGAACGGCTTGCCATGCCATTTCCACCTGGCGCCTCAGTTGGACCAGAGTTCGTGCTGGACGTGCAGACCGCGTGAGACGACGCTTCATCCAGTCCCAAACATGCTCAATGGGGGACAGATCCGGAGATCTTGCTGGCCAGGGTAGTTGACTTACACCTTCTAGAGCACGTTGGGTGGCATGGGATACATGCGGACGTGCACTATCCTGTTGGAACAGCAAGTTTCCTTGCCGGTCTAGGAATGGTAGAACGATGGGTTCGATGACGGTTTGGATGTAGCGTGCACTATTCAGTGTCCCCTCGACGATCACCAGAGGTGTACGGCCAGTGTAGGAGATTGCTCCCCACGCCATGATGCCGGGTGTTGGCCCTGTGTGCCTCCGTCGTATGCAGTCCTGATTGTGGCGCTCACCTGCACGGCGCCAAACACGCATACGACCATCATTGGCACCAAGGCAGAAGCGACTCTCATCGCTGAAGACGACACGTCTCCATTCGTCCCTCCATTCACGCCTGTCGCGACACCACTGGAGGCGGGCTGCACGATGTTGGGGCGTGAGCGGAAGACGGCCTAACGGTGTGCGGGACCGTAGCCCAGCTTCATGGAGACGGTTGCGAATGGTCCTAGCCGATACCCCAGTAGCAACAGTGTCCCTAATTTGCTGGGAGGTGGCGGTGCGGTCCCCTACGGCACTGCGTAGGATCCTACGGTCTTGGCGTCCATCCGTGCGTCGCTGTGGTCCGGTCCCAGGTCGAAGGGCACGTGCACCTTCCGCCGACCACTGGTGACAACAACGATGTACTGTGGAGACCTCACGCCCCACGTGTTGAGCAATTCGGCGGTACGTCCACCCGGCCTCCCGCATGCCCACTATACGCCCTCGCTCAAAGTCCGTCAACTGCACATACGGTTCACGTCCACGCTGTCGCGGCATGCTACCAGTGTTAAAGACTGCGATGGAGCTCCGTATGCCACGGCAAACTGGCTGACACTGACGGCGGCGGTGCACAAATGCTGCGCAGCTAGCGCCATTCGACGGCCAACACCGCGGTTCCTGGTGTGTCCGCTGTGCCGTGCGTGTGATCATTGCTTGTACAGCCCTCTCGCAGTGTCCGGAGCAAGTATGGTGGGTCTGACACACCGGTGTCAATGTGTTCTTTTTCCCATTTCCAGGAGTGTATATTACATTTGATAGCTCCATAATTGTGGTTTGGACTACGAATTCTGCCCCAAGGTGGGTGTGCAACACAGCTGGAACTTGTTGTCAACAACTGAGTCACCTTTCGGTCGCATAGTAAGAAAGTCGAGCAACAAAACTACATCACCTGTGCTACTGCATGATAACTCACTCTGTTGATTTGAGAAACAAAACTATCCAGGAGATTGATAGAAAAGTCGTCTCTCAGACACTTGTATTGATAGGGACGTCCTCTCTCGAGCACTTGTCCCTCTCGTCAGATATTTGTAAAATATTACCTTTCCCGCTCTTGATAGATCAACCGTCAAGGGAATTCATTTCTAGACGAAAATACTCTTTAAAACTATTAAGGTTTAATGACATCGTTAAAACAAGTATGTTTCTACGGGCGTAGAATTAGTAAACAACTGTTGCATTGCCCGATTGTTGTAGATATCGTGAAAGAAAATTCAGCTGCTGATTAATTTCTCTTTGATGATTACTGTTGCGTATAGTAAACTAATGGAAAATGCAAATAAAATATTTCAGCTTACTACAGAAACATCACGACGGCACTCTATCTTAATAAAGCATTACGTTAAAAAATGGTTCAAAGGTCTCTGACCATTATGGGATTTAACTTCTGAGGTCATCAGTCCCCTAGAACTTAGAACTAGTTAAACCTAACTAACCTAAAGACATCACACACATCCATGCCTGAGGCAGGATTCGAACCTGCAACAGTAGTGGTCGCGCGGTTCCAGACTGTAGCGAAGCATTAAGTGTCTGTAAGACGATTGATCCTATTTTAACACGAATTAGTAGGATATTACCGACTTTTGATTTCGAAAAGATCTGTATTTACTTCATTTCCTGTATCATTCGCAAGTATTATCAAAATGTGGCATTTCATAGATAAAATTATGTATATACAACAACAACAAATATGTCGGCAGAAGACAAAGGTGGCATTATGAAATTGGCAGTACCGTAAGGTTTTCGCTCTGACAGTAAGGGTTACTGAAAGTACCAAGACGAATTTTGCTCGAGCGCTGTCTTATGATTCCCTTATTGAGTTGCTATCTGCCTGCTTGTAGCTCTACTACAAAAGAATAAAAAATCTGGCTTTCAGAGAGTCTAGAAAGGCGGACGACAGCATCTTGCACCTGGTAGCCAAGCATGTTACCTAAGAAATGGTATTTTCCTAAAGTGGGAAGACATCCTTTTGTGTTTGAATTGTTGGCAAATATCAATCAGACGTATGCCGTTTGTGTAAGCGTTTCGGTGTGTTGAATTTGTAGCAATGATTTTCCCGAATAGAAATTTGAAGTCTCCCTTTAGTATTTTCACGTCATCTTGGAGAATTTTGCTCATAGTATTTTCGAGTGTGTTCCAGAATTTTTCGACATTTTTGGTGTTTTTCATATTTTCCATGTTGGTGGGGCCGTGTGCATTGATGACTGTTTATTTTTTACTGGGGCTCTGAATGAGCATAGTCATAAGTCGATTGTTGATGGGTGTGATTTCCTATGACAGAACTGATGATAGATCTCTGTTCGAGAAATGCCATGGCCAAAATTGATACGCCTTTCGCTTTCTTTAGTTGCATTTTGCTCTTGAAGATGCAATGGTTTTCGTAATTCAAGGTTTCATTGTCAGTTCGTTTTTGTCGGCCCAGTTAATATGTGAGGTAATTTAGTTTTCGTTATATGGATCAATGTATCGAAGTTTTGTTATTAAAAAAAAGTTCTTATGTGTGTGAAATCCTATGGGACTTAACTGCTAAGGTCATCAGTCCCTAAGCTTACACACTGCTTAACGTAAATTATCCTAGGGACAAACACACAAACACCTATGCCCGAGGGAGGACTCGAAACGCCGTTCGTTGTGGTCGTGCGGTTCTAGGCGCTTCAGTCTGGAACCGCGAGACCGCTACGATCGCTGGTTCGAATCCTGCCTCGGGCATGGATGTGTGTGTTGTCCTTAGGTTAGTTAGGTTTAAGTAGTTCTAAGTTCTAGGGGACTGATGACCACAGAAGTTAAGTCCCATAGTGCTCAGAGCCATTTGAATCATTTTTGAGGACTCGAACCTCCGCCGGGACCAGCCGAACAGTCCATGACTGCTGCGACTCGGACCGCTCGGCTAATCCCGTGCGCGCGTGTAGTTTTCAAATCCATGTTTTTTGCTTGTGAGGAAATTTACAAGAGATCTTCAGTATTCTCTGCCGTGTCAAGCTGCCATCCCCCCCCCCCCCCCTCCTCCAAACCCTCCCCCCCCCCCCCAAAAAAAAAATCGAATTTTCAACTCCCGCATGTCGACAGTTTGCACAATTCATGTTTGCTTGTGTTTCATTGGTTTGGCCTGGGTGATTCCAGGACCGGACAGGACCAAAGGGTGTTGAAGCCGTTGGAAGCAAATATTTTCAGCCAGCTCATTGAGCTAACAGACGGTGACCAGAGTAGCGGTTGATCTCACTCAGACGTGCGTGGATTTTGAGTTCAACGGATTGAGTAGTTGTTGACGATTGTGCTACTATTTGGTTCACCCCAAGTAATTGATTTCCTGGTACCACCCATATGGGGGAGGGTTTCCCCTATCGGCCCACGGGATGATTATTATTATTATTGTCATTATGTCAACAGCAAATCTGATATGGTGCATCTTCCCACCAGTGAAATAGATGTGCATTGTTCGACTCAGTATTTCCATCACATAAATATGCGTTACAATTACGTTACATTGCTGCTAGTAGACATATTTATCACTTTTTCTTCTGCAGTTGCTACCTGTTACTCTATCATAGGAATTTATGTACGCAGCATTGTTGCAATACAGACGTTCAAATTATCCGATTTCTGTAATTTCATTTCGATACCAGATCGTTCTAATCGGATTCAGCCAGTGAGGCTTAATGTGAATATCTGAATACGACTCTAATCATTTGATAGACTGGGTAAACGACATTCTTAATCAGACGGTTGAATCTATATCACTTATTTATGACAGGGCCTGAATTCTTAAACACTGTGAAAAGTAATGCTACAATGCGCTTATTACTATTTTTTTAATATAAATATATGAACGAACGAGATAACAGTTTATTTACAGGAGCAGAGCCCCATCCATCATAGCAGAGCAGTGCGAGATTGATTTCAGGGCCAAGAGAGGATAAAGCTGTTGCCGTTTGTTCCACGATCACCGAACATCAACCAGATTGAGAATATGTGGGCAGAGGTGACAAGGTCATTGCGATGTGGACCTACAAATGCAAGCAACTTTTGGACGAATATAGAAAACGTATGGTGGGAAGTAAACCCTAACGCTACACTGTCGACGACTTAATGAAAACAATGCCCCTACGCCTTCGAGAAATCTTACGTAATGATCGTGGGTGGGTTGGTTCCTAAAAGTATACTCGTCCACAAAACCCATGCGGACAATTATGTGATAGTCGGTCAAGCTTTGCTTTGTCACAGCTCTTTAGATAGAAGTCCATTTACTTTCAGTCTGCTCCTTACAGTTCTTGCCATGCAAGGTAATTGAAAAATCTCATCCACTCGACGCCATCTGAGGAATTGACTGGTGCATGTGTTGTTCAACACACAGTAGATGTCACCCTCACTGGAATCAATGACTGTTTGTGTGTGTGTGTGTGTGTGTGTGTGTGTGTGTGTGTGTGTATGTGTGTGTGTGTGGGTGGGTGGGTGGGTGGGTGGGTGGGTGGGTGTGGGTGTGTTTTCGTCTTCACACACAATCTGAATCAATACTATTAACATTAGAGAGACAACCAACAATAAATATTGCGTCAAACATGACTGTAAAGTATTTTAATGCGATGGGAAGTTACAAACTTAATTTTTACCCAACCCACGACCTGCATATTACGTTACGTTAAGTAAGATGTATTAACTCCATAGTATCGTTAGCAGAGACAGTGCGCTCTTGTTGTCGAGGCTCGCGACAAGTGCAGCTATTAGCAGTGCCCAATGCCTCCGCGTAAGTTAGTTTAAGTTAGATTATGTAGTGAGTAAGCTTAGGGACCGATGACCTAAGCAGCTTGGTCTCATAAGTTCTTACAACGAATTTACACAATTTTAAATCCAAAATAATGCATCTCGGTTTTTAAAATAGTGCAATAGCTGCGCACTGGTTAGCTGTAACTGAAGAGAGACTCCAACTCGGATTGTGGTTAAGATCATAATAACTTAAATTGTGAATATAATTCTGGATGAATGTTTGTTATGTATTTTTCCGTCACCCTTTCCACTGTTGTAAGTTATGTTCTACAAGAAACGCACGCCACTGGAGGCGGCAATCTGTAATTTATTTTACCTTATTACTACTTCAATTTTTTTTACACAATTTAAAGGTATATATGGGTGCAAACATGGAATACATGGGAATAATGCAGCTGCTCTGTGACAGGTATGGGGGAGGCATTGAGGCCAGCCTCGGATCTTTGACCCCTGCCCTCTTTGCCTCCTCCTACCTGGTGCTGAAAGTCTTCTCAAACTTTAAAAAAAAGAAAGAATAGTGCAGTGATCAGTATGTCTGTCTAGTAAGCAGGAGGCCCAGGTTCGATGCCCACTCGGTCACAAATATTCATCTGCCGTCTTAGTTGTATTTCAACGTGCCGTGACAGTGTGGACGTCGGTCCTTCGATATTTAAGATGCAATTGATTTTGAGGCAATAGAGGTGATTTGCGAACATTTGTCTTGCCATCATTGTAACGGGACTTCAACGGCATCCAACCCTTAGGCATTGCTTTGTGCCGGCGCTAACCCATGTCATATATATGCGAATCAGGTTGTAGTTCACATTTAGTCAAATAACGAATGGTCAGTATACAAGAATGCCGGCCGGGGTGACCGATCGGTTCTAGGCGCTACAGTCTGGAACCGCGCACCGCTACGATGGCAGGTTCGAATCCTGTCTCGGGTATGGATGTGTCTGATGTCATTAGGTTAGTTAGGTTTAAGTAGTTCTAAGTTCCAGTGGACTGATGACCTCAGAAGTTAAGTCCCATAGTGCTCAGTGCCATTTGAACCATTTATGAAGTATACAAGTATTTTCGAACAGTAGAGGCAGGATTGCAGCGAACTAATCCCTTAACCAAGTGCAACATAGAGTACCTATGTGATGAGTCATTCCAGCTGCATAGCTGAGGGTAATATTTGTTAAGCAATTCATTGCAGAATTAACGTAATACCCGCACGATGATCTCTGTAGTCATACTGTATCATTAGCAGCCCGCGAATGGAATACTACGTTCGTTAAATCGGATTACTCAAGCTGAGGCCAAATAAAGAGAAGCGACGACGCCACAACACGATCTTTACTTAAGCAGGTAGTCAGCGCTAAATTGTGTGTGCCACCATTAACGTTACTGTAAGCAGGTTGACAGCACAACTACTGACAACCTGAGCCATATCATCACGCAGTTGTAATTCACAGTGATTACAAGTTGCTGATGTTTGTCAAGAATAGCGGTAAGCGCCTCTGAAGTTCCATTTGCATTACGCCTAGGACGGACAGAATCCTAAATAACAGTAATAGGTCACCCAGCAAAGAGAAGAGTCCACGTATTGTCTCAAGTTCTTGCAATTTGATATTAATGCAGTTCCCGATAGTTTCACACTAACGGGTTCTTTTGGCTATCGGAATACTCATAAGGGAATTATAAAAGTGTAATTGCTAGAACGCTCAACTACCTTAATAACACCTCATTCTGGATTAAATACGACTCGGAAAGCGACGTTAATCTGACGTTTCCATCCACCTCCTGACGTCAAAAAAGTGGTTCAAATGGCTCTGAGCACTGTGGGACTTAACATCTGTGGTTATCAGTCCCCTAGAACTTAGAACTATTTAAACCTAACTAACCTAAGGACATCACACACATCCATGCCCGAGGCAGGATTCGAACCTGCGACCGTAGCGGTCACGCGTGCATTTTTTCCCTTACCGTAATTAGCACAATAACATAAGGTTTGTTCTGCTCAACGACTTGATGCCCACAAGTCCTTAAATAAGAATCTCCTAGCTTGAGTAATGCATGAAAGGAGACAGACTGTTGGACAAAAGAATGGAAAGCTCCCTGCTTGTTGCGTTTCCGATAGCGCCTACGATAAGAATCTTGTGTCATATTACGCTTCACAAACTAACTGTTCGTTTTTTCACTTCATACTAAAATAAAAGTTGTGACATGAGAAGAGGAAATGACTGATATGCTTCTCAGGAACTTTAGTTTTTCATGTTTTTTTCTCAATTCATACTAAAACAAGGGCGTTAATATGAGAAGAGGAAATGAAATACACGCTTCCAAGACATAACATTTCCCTGTGTGTTACTAATGCATACATGAAAGCCCTGTAGTTAATTTTTGTATGTTGGATAAATTTTGATATCATCTCACATTCCATTGTGAGAAGGTTTCCATTTTCTTGGAATTCAAATCGAGTGGACACTTCATCACTGGTTAATATTCTGATGACTAATGACATGATACCCGTTGCAATTACCCCATGGCACCTGTGAGTACAGTCTCACGTTGGTTACTACAAGAACACGCAGGCAGTGATATTCGCTCACTGCAGTCAGAGCCAAGGTGATTTCTTTCTGTTTATGGCGAAGCGTCTGCTGCAGTGTCCACGCTCAGCCAACATAAACAAATCGCGGAGGCCTTGGGCACTGTTAATCGCTGCACTTGTCGCGAGCCTCGACAACAAGAGCGCACTGTCTCTGCTAACGATACTATGGAGTTAATACATCTTACTTAACGTAACGTAATATGCAGGTCGTGGGTTGGGTAAAAATTAAGTTTGTAACTTCCCATCGCATTAAAATACTTTACAGTCATGTTTGATACAATATTTATTGTTGGTTGTCTCTCTAATGTTAACAGTATTGATTCAGATTGTGTGTGAACATGAAAACACACACACACACACACAAACAGACATTGATTCCAGTGAGGGTGACATCTACTGTGTGTTGAACAACACATGCACCAGTCAATTCCTCAGATGGCGTCGAGTGGATGAGATTTTTCAATTACCTTGCATGGCAAGAACTGTAAGGAGCAGACTGAAAGTAAATGGACTTCTATCTAAAGAGCTGTGACAAAGCAAAGCTTGACCGACTATCACATAATTGTCCGCATGGGTTTTGTGGACGAGTATACTTTTAGGAACCAACCCACCCACGATCATTACGTAAGATTTCTCGAAGGCGTAGGGGCATTGTTTTCATTAAGTCGTCGACAGTGTAGCGTTAGGGTTTACTTCCCACCATACGTTTTCTATATTCGTCCAAAAGTTGCTTGCATTTGTAGGTCCACATCGCAATGACCTTGTCACCTCTGCCCACATATTCTCAATCTGGTTGATGTTCGGTGATCGTGGAACAAACGGCAACAGCTTTATCCTCTCTTGGCCCTGAAATCAATCTCGCACTGCTCTACTATGATGGATGGGGCTCTGCTCCTGTAAATAAACTGTTATCTCGTTCGTTCATATATTTATATTAAAAAAAATAGTAATAAGCGCATTGTAGCATTACTTTTCACAGTGTTTAAGAATTCAGGCCCTGTCATAAATAAGTGATATAGATTCAACCGTCTGATTAAGAATGTCGTTTACCCAGTCTATCAAATGATTAGAGTCGTATTCGGATATTCACATTAAGCCTCACTGGCTGAATCCGATTAGAACGATCTGGTATCGAAATGAAATTACAGAAATCGGATAATTTGAACGTCTGTATTGCAACAATGCTGCGTACATAAATTCCTATGACACAGTAACAGGTAGCAACTGCAGAAGAAAAAGTGATAAGTATGTCTACTAGCAGCAATGTAACGTAATTGTAACGCATATTTATGTGATGGAAATACTGAGTCGAACAATGCACATCTATTTCACTGGTGGGAAGATGCACCATATCAGATTTGCTGTTGACATAATGATAATAATAATAATAATAATAGAGTTGAGTTGATAGTCTCCCATCGGGCGCCTCCCCAGGTGGCGGATAGGGGAATGCTCTACATCTACATCTACATCTACATCTACATGACTACTCTGCAATTCACATTTAAGTGCTTGGCAGAGGGTTCATCGAACCACAATCATACTATCTCTCTACTATTCCACTCCCGAACAGCGAGCGGGAAAAACGAACACCTAAACCTTTCTGTTCGAGCTCTGATTTCTCTTATTTTATTTTGATGATCATTCCTACCTATGTAGGTTGGGCTCAACAAAATATTTTCGCATTCGGAAGAGAAAGTTGGTGACTGAAATTTCGTAAAAAGGTCTCGCCGCGACGAAAAACGTCTATGCTGTAATGACTTCCATCCCAACTCGTGTATCATATCTGCCACACTCTCTCCCCTATAACGCGATAATACAAAACGAGCTGCCCTTTTTTTGCACCCTTTCGATGTCCTCCGTCAATCCCACCTGGTAAGGATCCCACACCGCGCAGCAATATTCTAACAGAGGACGAACGAGTGTAGTGTAAGCTGTCTCTTTAGTGGACTTGTTGCATCTTCTAAGTGTCCTGCCAATGAAACGCAACCTTTGGCTCGCCTTCCCGACAATATTATCTATGTGGTCCTTCCAACTGAAGTTGTTCGTAATTTTAACACCCAGGTACTTAGTTGAATTAACAGCCTTGAGAACTGTACTATTTATCGAGTAATCGAATTCCAACGGATTTCTTTTGGAACTCATGTGGATCATCTCACACTTTTCGTTATTTAGCGTCAACTGCCACCTGACACACCATACAGCAATCTTTTCTAAATCGCTTTGCAACTGATACTGGTCTTCGGATGACCTTACTAGACGGTAAATTACAGCATCATCTGCGAACAATCTAAGAGAACTGCTCAGATTGTCACCCAGGTCATTTATATAGATCAGGAACAGCAGAGGTCCCAGGACGCTTCCCTGGGGAACACCTGATATCACTTCAGTTTTACTCGATGATTTGCCGTCTATTACTACGAAGTGCGACCTTCCTGACAGGAAATCACGAATCCAGTCGCACAACTGAGACGATACCCCATAGGTCCGCAGCTTGATTAGAAGTCGCTTGTGAGGAACGGTGTCAAAAGCTTTCCGGAAATCTAGAAATACGGAATCAACTTGAGATCCCCTGTCGATAGCGGCCATTACTTCGTGCGAATAAAGAGCTAGCTGCGTTGCACAAGAGCGATGTTTTCTGAAGCCCTGCTGATTATGTGTCAATAGATCGTTCCCTTCGAGGTGATTCATAATGTTTGAATACAGTATATGCTCCAAAACCCTACTGCAAACCGATGTCAATGATATAGGTCTGTAGTTAAATGGATTACTCCTAGTACCCTTCTTGAACACTGGTGCGACCTGCGCAATTTTCCAATCTGTAGGTACAGATCTATCCTCCAGATATGGAGGGTACCGGGGAAATAAAATACCCGGGGTGGACCAAAACTATCAACCGAAATCCACTAATGTCTGCCTGGTATCCAGCGGTTAGGGGTCAGCGTCTCTTCGCCTAGATGGTGCGTCTGCAGTAACCTTCTTGATCTCAACAATCAAGTCTATTCCTCGTGATCTTTCCTCGGAAGGACCACCACCAAGTTAGTTTCAACTTGAAAACCAAACATGATGATAACACAAGGAATGAATCCTCTACCCCGGGCACTAGTCGCAAGGCTGGCTTTACCTGGTCATCGGATTCCGGGGGACCAGGTGCATCATGTTTCTCCTAAGGTTGAAAACCAGACGACGTCAAAATTATTAAATACAAAACAAAGACATTCCATCGGTACACTTAATACTAATACTCTTTTCAAACTGGGCAAGATCAAACAACTTACAGATTTGCTGCAAAAATTTCAGATCAAAATCCTTGCAATCCAGCAAACACGATTTACGGACGAAAACCACTTTGATACAGACAACTACAGGATCTATAAAGGAAAACCAGTAAGTTAAAACTAATGAGAAAGGACTCGAACAGTTTGGTACAGCATTTGCAGTCCACAAATCTATCAGCGACTCTGTCATTGACTTCCAGTCTGCCTCAGAACGTATATCAACGCTCTCCGTCAAATCGGCCAACAAAGCATATACCTTGATCTACGTACACGCACCCACAAAGAACTATAACAAGAAGAACCGCCAGAAAGTGGATGACTTCTGGAATGACCTTGAAGAGAAGACAAACAAAATTGCCAAACACCATGTAATAATCTTGTTACGCGACTTTAACTCACCATTAGGCAAAGAGAAAATATACAGGAAAATCACCGGAATCCATACAGCTCACAAGAGAACTAACAAGAATGGGCAAATATTGATAAGCTTTTGCGAAAATTTCGCCCTCGAAATTATGTCAACACAATTCAAAAAAACCAACAAAGAACTGTATACTTGGAAGTCGTCCAACACAATGTTGAGTGAATTCCAGATAGACCATGTGGCCATCCCCAAGAGTAACACAGCAGAAATTCTGAATGTGAAAACGAGAAGAGGATTTTTTGACGCAGACCACCATATTCTACAGATAAAGCCCAGATTACAACCCAATAGAAAAAAGCCAAAACTAACCAAATTACTGAGACCAGACCCCGGATACATAAAACTCAACAAGGAAAACATCTTACAGGAAATAAGTCAGACAAACACCACAAACTGGACGGAACTTGTGGACGTCCTCAAATCCACGATGAAATTGGGTCAACCCCCGAGAAGGAGAAAACACAGGTGGTGGAATATAATATGTGACCAAGCAATAGAAGAAAGGACCAATGCTTGGAAAAACTTTAATAGTCACAAAACATCAGAAAAATAGCAACAATTTCTAGTAATCCGAAAACAAACATGGAAAACTATTCGGAGGGAAAAAAGAAATTATGACAAACGGCGACTAGATGAGATAGAAAAAGACTTTAAGAAGAACAACACCAGTAATTTTTATAAGATGTTTAAAGAACATATTGCAGGATACCAGCCACCCAGTCTTTGCTTCAAGAAACCGAATGGTTCACTAGAAACTAACACGAAGAATAACTGCCAAATCCTCGCAGACTATTTCAACAAACTTCTCAACTGCGGAAGAACTACAGAGGATATTCACTACGAGACGTCTACACCAAATCCTGATGCTAAACCGCCAACCATCAACGAAATAGTAGAAATTATCAAGACACTGAAAAAACAACAGAGCCCCAGGAGAAGATGGAATTATTGCGGAACTATGGAAACTAAATGATGAAAGATTAACAGGAAAAATTACCAAAATCATATTAAACATCTGGGACACAGAACAGATCCCTTCTGAATGGAAATGCGCACTCATCCATCCACTCCACAAAAAAGGGGACAAAACTGAACCAAATAATTACAGGGGTATCTCACTCGTATCGGTCTCACATAAAATCCTATCAAAAGTTCTCATGAATAGATTATAAGAACAAGCTGACCCACAAATAGGAGAATACCAGGCTGGTTTTCGCAAGGGACGATCATGCATAGAGCAGATATGGAATCTGTGGTGTCACCGCCGGACACCACAGTTGCTTGGTGGTAGCCTTTAAATCGACCGCGGTCCGGTAGTATACGTCGGACCCGCGTGTCGCCACTATCAGTGATTGCAGACCGAGGGCCGCCACACGGCAGGTCTAGAGAGACTTCCTAGCACTCGCCCCAGTTGTACAGCCGACTTTGCTAGCGATGGTTCACTGACAAAATACGCTCTTATTTACCGAGAGATTGCTAGCACAGCCTTCAGCTACGTTATTTGCTACGACCTAGCAAGGCGCCATTATCTGTTACTATTGATACTGTGAGTCATGTAATGTCAAGAGCGATGTTCGTCATTAATGAATTAAAGTTAAGTATTCCACCAGCTACGTCCGTTTTTCTCAATTCTAATTCCCTTGTCATGTTCCAGACATCACGCCAGCCTGCGTGAGCTGAGACGCGTGCATTTCGGCCTCCTTTAGTAATACGGTGTTGGCTCTCCTGCCAATCAGAACAGAATCTGAAAATCATTCTCCAGATGAGAAACACCCGAAACAAAGTGGTCACTTTTGTAGATTTTAAAAAAAGCCTACGACTCAATAGACAGAGTAGTGCTCTGCAAGACCCTGGAAGAATTCAGCATTGACAGAAAGACAAGAGCAATCATTCGGGAAACATTAACTGACACGGTCTCCATGGTTAAATTTATGGGGGATACCTCGGAACCATTTGAAATCCAAACTGGAGTGCGGCAGGGTGACGGACTTTCGCCATTACTCTTTAATATCATTCTTAAAGAAAATTATCAGGACATGGGAAAAAGAAGTCAAAGGAGTCCAAATTGGCATTAGAAAAGATAATAGATTCAATGTGAAGTGTTTAGCTTTTGCGGATGACCTTGCAATCGTCACAAATGATAGAAAAGAAGCCACTAACGCCATAGAGAAGTTACACGAAATTGCACAAAGAACTGGCCTGCAAATCTCATATGAGAAAACCCAGTACATAGAAAGAGTGCCACAAGACAAATTGCCTATTGTGACAACCCATGGGAAAATCGTACAAGTACCACATTTTAAGTACCTGGGATAAATCATCCAGCCATCAGGGATCAACCTAAAGGCCAACGAGGAACGTATAAAAAAAACTACAGAAAGCATATAAACTCACGTGGAACTATTATAACAAAACGTCCATATCCATTAACGCAAAATTGAGGCACTACAACACTGTCGTACTTCCGGAGGCACTGTATGCATCTTAAACAACACAAATAGGTAGGCAAACTAAAATCAAAGAAATAGAGAAAAAAGAAAGGAAAATTCTCAGGAAAGTTTTTGGCCCGATACAAGAGCAAGGAATCTGGAAGAAGAGACCAACATCAGAATTATATAAATACACAGACAAGATTACTGATACAATAAGGAAAAGAAGAATGCAGTTCTATGGACATATCCACAGGATGAATGAAAACAGAATTTCAAAGCGAATTCTTAAAGTCATCGACTCAGGCAGAGGAAAAACAAAATGGATAAAAGAAGTTGAAGAGGACCTCAGACAAGCACACATAACAGTAAACGATGCATAAAATACACTCCTGGAAACTGAAATAAGAACACCGTGAATTCATTGTCCCAGGAAGGGGAAACTTTATTGACACATTCCTGGGGTCAGATACATCACATGATCACACTGACAGAACCACAGGCACATAGACACAGGCAACAGAGCATGCACAATGTCGGCACTAGTACAGTGTATATCCACCTTTCGCAGCAATGCAGGCTGCTATTCTCCCATGGAGACGACCGTAGAGATGCTGGATGTAGTCCTGTGGAACGGCTTGCCATGCCATTTCCACCTGGCGCCTCAGTTGGACCAGCGTTCGTGCTGGACGTGCAGACCGCGTGAGACGACGCTTCATCCAGTCCCAAACATGCTCAATGGGGGACAGATTCGGAGATCTTGCTGGCCAGGGTAGTTGACTTACACCTTCTAGAGCACGTTGGGTGGCACGGGATACATGCGGACATGCATTGTCCTGTTGGAACAGCAAGTTCCCTTGCCGGTCTAGGAATGGTAGAACGATGGGTTCGATGACGGTTTGGATGTACCGTGCACTATTCAGTGTCCCCTCGACGATCACCAGAGGTGTATGGCCAGTGTAGGAGATCGCTCCACACACCACGATGCCGGGTGTTGGCCCTGTGTGCTTCGGTCGTATGCAGTCCTGATTGTGGCGCTCACCTGCACGGCGCCAAACACGCATACGACCATCATTGGCACCAAGGCAGAAGCGACTCTCATCGCTGAAGACGACACGTCTCCATTCGTCCCTCCATTCACGCCTGTCGCGACACCACTGGAGGCGGCTGCACGATGTTGGGGCGTGAGTGGAAGACGGCTTAACGGCGTGCGGGACCGTAGCTCAGCTTCATGGAGACGGTTGCGAATGGTCCTCGCCGATACCCCAGGAGTAACAGTGTCCCTAATTTGCTGGGAAGTGGCGGTGCGGTCCCCTACGGCACTGCATAGGATCCTATGGTCTTGGCGTGCATTCGTGCGTCGCTGCGGTCCGGTCCCAGGTCGACGGGCACGTGCACCTTCCGCCGACCACTGGCGACAACATCGATGTACTGTGGAGACCTCACGCCCCACGTGTTGAGCAATTCGGCGGTACGTCCACCCGGCCTCTCGCATGCCCACTATACGCCCTCGCTCAAAGTCCGTCAACTGCACATACGGTTCACATCCACGCTGTCGCGGCATGCTACCAGTGTTAAAGACTGCGATGGAGCTCCGTATGCCACGGCAAACTGGCTGACACTGACGGCGGCGGTGCACAACTGCTGCGCAGCTAGCGCCATTCGACGGCCAACACCGATGTTCCTGGTGTGTCCGCTGTGCCGTGCGTGTGATCATTGCTTGTCCAGCGCTCTCGCAGTGTCCGGAGCAAGTATGGTGGGTCTGACACACCGGTGTCAATGTGTTCTTTTTTCCATTTCCAGGAGTGTAGAACTGAATTCAGGAACATCATCAAAATACATAAATTTGACAACACAACACAGAAGAGACCAGGATACAAATGGACAGCGGAGCGAAAGAAACAACACAGTGAACACATGAAGAAAATTTGGGCTCAGAAGAAACATAACCAATCATCATAAAGGAATTCAAGTTCAAACGCTCTCTTAAATGGGAATAATCGAAAATAATAATAATAATAATAATAATAATAATAATAATAATAATAATAATAATAATAATAATAAAATAATGATAATAACAATCCTGTGGGGCCGATAGGGGAAACTCTCCCCCATATAGGTGGTACCGAGGAAATCAAATGCTTGGGGTGAGCCAAATACTAGCACAATCCTCAACGACTACTCAATCCGTTGAACTCAAAATCCACGCACGTCTGAGTGAAATCAACCGCTACTCTGGTCACCGTCTGTTAGCTCAATGAGATCGGCTGAAAATATTTGCTTCCAAAGGCTTCAACACCCTCTGGTCCTGTCCGGTCCTGGAATCACCCAGGCCAAACCAATGAAACACAAGAAAACATGAACTGTGCAAACTGTCGACAGGCGGGAGTTGGAATTACGAATTCGGGGGCGAGGGAAGGGGGAGGGGGGGGGGGGGCAGGATGGCACGGCAGAGAATATTGATGATCTCTTGTAAAATTCCCCACAAGCAATAAACATGCATTTGAAAACTACACGCCGCAAGGGGTTAGCCGAGCGGTCCGAGTCGCAGCGGTCTTGGACTGTTCGGCTGGTCCCGGCGGAGGTTCGAGTCCTCCCTCGGGCATGGGTGTGTGTGTGTGTTTGTCCTTAGGATAATTTAGGTTAAGCAGTGTGTAAGCTTAGGGATTGATGACATTAGCAGATAAGTATAAGAACTTTTTTTTAATAACAAAACATCGATACATTGACCCAAGTAAAGAAAACTAAATTATCTCACATATTAACTCGACCAACAAAAAATTCTCATATTGTTCTTCAAGAACCACGACTAACTGACAATGAAACCTTGCTTTACGAAGACCATTGCATCTTCAAGAGCAAAGTGCAACAAAAGGTAGCGAAAGACGTATCAATCTTGGCCATGGCATTTCTCGAACACAGATCTATCATCAGTTCTGTCAAAGAAATCACACCCATCAACAATCGACTTATGACTATGCTCATTCAGAGCCCCAGTAAAAAATAAACAGTCATCAATGAACACGGCCCCACCAACATGGAAAATAAGAAAAACACCAAAAATGTCGAAAAATTCTGGAACACACTCGAAAATACTATGAGCAAAATTCTCCAAGATGACGTGAAAATACTAAAGGGAGACTTCAAATTTCTATTCGGGAAAATCATTGCTACAAATTCAACACACCGAAACGCTTACACAAACGGCATACGTCTGATTGATATTTGCCAACAATTCAACCACAAAAGGATGTCTTCCCACTTTAGGAAAATACCATTTCTTAGGTAACATGCTTGGCTACCAGGTTCAAGATGCTGCCGTTCGCCTTTCTAGACTCTCTGAAAGCCAGATTTTTTATTCTTTTGTAGTAGAGCTACAAGCAGGCAGATAGCAACTCAATAAGGGAATCATAAGACAGCGCTCGAGCAAAATTCGTCTTGGTACTTTCAGTAACCCTTACTGTCAGCGCGAAAACCTTACGGTACTGCCAATTTTATAATGCCACCTTTGTCTTCTGCCGACATATTTGTTGTTGTTGTGTATACATAATGTTATCTATGAAATGCCACATTTTGATAATACTTGCGAATGATACAGGAAATGAAGTGAATGCAGATCTTTTCGAAATCAAAAGTCGGTAATATCCTACTAATTCGTGTCAAAATAGGATCAATCGTCTTACAGACACTTAATGCTTCGCTACAGTCTGGAACCGCGCGACCACTACTGTTGCAGGTTCGAATCCTGCCTCAGGCATGGATGTGTGTGATGTCTTTAGGTTAGTTAGGTTTAACTAGTTCTAAGTTCTAGGGGACTGATGACCTCAGAAGTTAAATCCCATAATGGTCAGAGACCTTTGAACCATTTTTTAACGTAATGCTTTATTAAGATAGAGTGCCGTCGTGATGTTTCTGTAGTAAGCTGAAATATTTTATTTGCATTTTCAATTAGTTTACTATACGCAACAGTAATCATCAAAGAGAAATTAATCAGCAGCTGAATTTTCTTTCACGATATCTACAACAATCGGGCAATGCAACAGTTGTTTACTAATTCTACGCCCGTAGAAACATACTTGTTTTAACGATGTCATTAAACCTTAGTAGTTTTAAAGAGTATTTTCGTCTAGAAATGAATTGCATTGACGGTTGATCTATCAAGAGCGGGAAAGGTAATATTTTACGAATATCTGACGAGAGGGACAAGTGCTTGAGAGAGGACTTCCCTATCAATACAAGTGTCTGAGAGACGACTTTCCTATCAATCTCCTGGATAGTTTTGTTTCTCAAATCAACAGAGTGAGTTATCATGCAGTAGCACAGGTGATGTAGTTTTGTTGCTCGACTTTCTTACTATGCGACCGAAAGGTGTCTCAGTTGTTGACAACAAGTTCCAGCTGTGTTGCACACCCACCTTGGGGCAGAATTCGTAGTCCAAACCACAATTATGGAGCTATCAAATGTAAAATATGATGTTCCCACTACACTTTACTCTAGTCTACGTCTTTTGGTGGGGCTCAGCCTTTCATTTCTTCTTAGAAAGTTAACGATAAAGGCATCATAACACGTCACCAGTAACAGTGCTGCATAGGAATGCTCAATGAGCGACCTGATGATGATCAATAATAGTCACTCCGTTGATTTTTTTTTTTTTTAGAATTAGAGCATGCAGTACTCCTACACCAGACTTCTGAACTTTGACTGTTGAAAGCAAATGTCGCATGATGGTAAAATGGTAATCTGTCACATATATCAGTAGTCGAGACTTCCTTAATGTGGAAAATCATTCATGCCAGAACGATCTTTGTTGAAACAAGAATATCTTTTTTTGGAGTATTTTTCCCAAAAGCACTCGCTCCACGCACAGTTCAAATCTTTCTAGCTGCCTCCTCTACATTCACCCCTCTGTTATACCAAAAGTAAACGTTGTGTTGCAGATGTTACACCTTTTTCCACTTGCGACTCAATTTTACAATGCTTAACTGTAGTTCATGATTTTCAAGTACGCAAAATCCAATGATTAACTGCAAGGTGATAACTAAAACTTCAAATTCGAAAATGGCATTGATACATACACTGACAGCGTGGCGCCGCCTTCACATGGGCGGTGCCGGATTTCAGGCGTCTGGCGGCGTCTGGCCGGTGGCCGGTAGCCGCTGCAGCGCGAGGAAACGCTCGAACGTAAACTGTTATGATCGCGACGCAGCCACGAGCTGTCTTGCGGAATTGTTTCAGGAATACTTATTATTGCGGGTGGGCAGAATGTTAAGCGAATTGTCTTCGATGTTCAGTCAGACTCATAACTTTACACCGAAATGTGGTAAAAAAGAAAAAAAAAAACAGAAAAAAGCTGGACGCGAACATGCAACTCAAAGGTTAGAATTGAGGACATTTACCGCAATACCACGGGCTCACACCATCGGAAGCAGCTCGGAAGTAGACAACACTTCCCCCTAACACTTCCCCATCTTACAGTGTTGCCAGATTGTGCAGATGGGCTGACTTTTAAGAGTTGTCAGGGGCGGTCAGTTTTATTGGCCACCTTAAGTGAACGTCTCGGACTTAGGCTCTGTGGCGGCCGGCCGGCGGTCAGTTTTATGTCTAAGACTGTACGTGGTCCCACTGTAGAAAATCTGGCAACTGCCTCTTGAGTGTAGTAATTTCAGTTAATATGCCCACCGGCATTAATTTGGTCAATTCAAGCACGCAAAACTGCATTGAAATACTGCCACTCGTGCAACTCACTCCGTTTAAGAGTTATTTCTGAACTCTTGTTTGCTTCGCTTCACTGCAAAATTTGTTCAAAAACCATGTTTCGAACACCTCATTAATATTTCCCGGAATTGTAAGTCACTTTGCAACTGCCTTTTTGCAAATTTAATTTTAACGTCATCCAAGTATCCCGGCACAAATTCCTCTCTATAAGCAATAAGAAAATTTCCGGTTGATCTTTTTCGCCATCTGAAAAACATTTAGCAGCGCCTGGTCCACTCCAAAGATAAATTAACTATCTACCGTCCTGATCCATTGCTATGGTACTCAGCTCTTCATGTACGCTTTTAAATTACTGCTCTCACTGTACCACTTTGTCCCCAATTCCTGCCTGAAAACTTAGTTTTTATATAGAATCTTTTTTGACACTTTTTCACACATTTTTCCACATAATGTGTTGTACCTTTTATTCGTCTTCTCCTCTAGCGTAGTTTGTCTTTGCACACATGCATTTATTCTAGCACTAAGCTCATTCTGGATCTTTGTAATCTCTTCCCAATGACTTCTCGCCTGAATCAACTTCGTTGTTAACCAGCCCAACATCATTCAAGATTTTTCCCATTTTTGTTCTTACAGCCTTCAAATTTTTCTCTGTACTAGATTGTTATACACTCATATTAGACTGTGATAGCCCCATAATAGACTGTACTGCCCCATATCCGAGTTCAAATTTGCTAGAACATCATTTAACTATGCTATAAAATCATCTGCAAGTACATCTCTCTTCCCTGATTTCCGACTGACTCAGTAACACTTCCTGACTACATGAACTC
Source organism: Schistocerca gregaria (assembly GCF_023897955.1). Taxonomy (NCBI): domain Eukaryota; kingdom Metazoa; phylum Arthropoda; class Insecta; order Orthoptera; family Acrididae; genus Schistocerca; species Schistocerca gregaria. The sequence goes on along the minus strand of NC_064931.1, from coordinate 483,807,909 downwards.
GGTGCCTCTAACCCAAATTTTCGACGGTAGCCCTACGAAATCACACATACTTACATTTACGTCGTTAGTACTTAACTTGTCGGTCATGTTGGCCGCCTCCGCAGTGCTGCTGATGCTGAAGGTACAGTTGCTGCTGCCTTTTGAAGTTGTCGCCGACGCTGAAGATGAAGTTCTCGTAATCGCTGCCATGGCCCCACGGTGCTGCATAAAGTCTGTTCCGCTGTCTGTGTCTCTGCTGCTGGTTGCCGACGTCACATACTCGCACAATTTCGTGTTGCCGTCTTCTTCCTTATTATACCGCTTCCTGTCTACCTTACCCCACGCGTAACTTCCATACATTCATGCACACGCAACTGTTGCAGAATCTTAAACTCGGAGCTCCCACATAAAACTGTCTACTATAATTTTGATTCCCAACCTGGATCAAATAATGTTAACATTGACAATCTAATCACCTTTGGAACTGCAAAAAGGGTGGCATTTAAAACCCCTACGAGAAGAGTCAAAACTGCGACATACAAATAGATAACGAATATGAGTAGATTTTCTAATCAGATTCCTTGACGAAAAACCATATTTGTGACGTACGAAAGTGAAGGGATTAGTGGTCGAATGGTATTTTCACTATGCGCGGCTATGTTTAGAAACTATGGCTCGACGTTGTCATAGGGTCGAGCCGTGCACGTCTGGTTTCATGCTAAGTTAACTCAAGTAACAGTTACGGACTGAGCTCCTCTGATCAAATAGCTAAATCACTGGCAAGTTAAGCGAAATTTAAATAAACACAGATTGCAATTAGACGAATACTATAGACGGCCATAAAAGGTTATTATCTACTGATAATAAAATAATGTAGACGACTCCACAAATCTATGTTGAATTAAATGGTAATTTATTCAGTCAAAGAATATCTAGAAATGGTAGCTCTACAATAACTCCGTTTAAAAGATACAAATTGGTGATACTGAATTCCAGTTAAGATTGCGTAAATCTTCGTAATGAGAAGGGTAGTAGACTCAACATAAATCAATAAATAACAAAGTCCCATGCTTTTGAACTAGGCACAAACAATCTCAAAGCAGCAAGAATTCATGTCAGACTTCCGTAAGCCGTCTCTTGTGATTATCGCTGACTGTTAAAGTTCATACTAACTAACTGCGGCAGAGTCCCACTTTCCTCGGTATTTCACTAAGTAAGACCAAATTTTAAAGTATTTTCGCCAGCTAGCCGCATATATTACATCACTTTACCCCACTAACTGCTTTGCAACATCAAGTCCCTCCTGTATCAAATCTCGACACGAATTTCAGTGTTATGCACTGTCACACCAAGTCCTCCACTCTGCATCACCTCTCGACACCAAGTGTTTGAACTTCCTACCTCTCACAGAAATGCCTCCTTGCTCTCAACAGCCACTCCACGAATCAGAATGTCTGAGAGCTTCACCACCCTCGTCAATAAGAAAGATTCACTCGCGCAACAAATGGTAGGAAGTTCTAAAATCTAAAAAATGGCCAACCATTCGAATAATAATAAACTTATGGATTAGATATATTGCTTAAAGAAAATTATACCCCGCTTTTGTGGAGACCAAACATGATATTCTACGTACATATAAAATCATGGGCATAATTAATTAAACATGACCTATCAGATATGCACTTATAACAAATAATAAGGAATATGCCTTAAAACATATGAAATATAAGTTTGGCCAGCTCAACTGATGCGTTCTTTCACGTTCAGTCTATTTACTGTACTAAATTTGCTGGATTATTTGGCGCTTTTTAAGTTACAAAGATCTTGATACTTGTCGACATAACTTCCACCCATCATTGAGAAACAGATGATAAATGAGATGAACGTAATATGGTCGCATAGCGCTAGACCTGAGAATTCCCATACTGCATTCATTTGCTACATATCCTTAGAGAATACTATGATCTGACACATATACATAACAAAAAGACACAAAACGCAGCAATTCATAAAATAAAATACGTCTCAATGTGTATCAGTGGTGCTAGCAATAGTCCTGAGCTAACATTCAATACTTCCTTTATAAATATCGCAAGAAATATTCAGTATTTATTAATTAGCAGTGACAATTCTAAGTAGAATTGCTTAGCCGGTCTTATGTCGACTCCTGCAGTTCATCCAGGAAGTTCTTACAGCCAGACTGCACTCCCATGATAGATTTTAAAGCTGCTCGCTAGCTGATTTCTCTAGAACATGCTGTCATGTCATGGTAGGTAACCCTAAACACTTTCCCATGAAGGAACTGACTGTCTTGTCTCACAATGGAATAATTATATTAACAATTACAGTGATTACTTTTGAGATAATAAACAGTTTACTTATTTTTTTACCATCTGTCTCGTGTTGTGTGGCCTGTATAAGTGTAGAAAATCAAACATACTATATTATTTGAATTCAACCTGTAGGAAATTTTTCTCAAAGCAAGAGAAAATCAGATATTATAGGATTTTTTAGTTAATTACTTTGTTATAGGACCAGTCAGTGGAACAAAAGAATGCTTTAGTGCTTAGAGAGTAAAGGAGAAGGGCAATCACACTGAGAAAACAGATCTTCTTTGGAACATTGCAGACTCTTCTTCCTCATTTCAAATGGTAAAATTAAGTATAGAAATGCTGTATGTTTTCTTCAGTGACATTTATTTTACGATATGACTCAGCACCATATCCAGAAGTATTTTGTGCTAATTCTGATGTTACTGAATAAAAATATATCAATGATTCATACATTTTAATAGTACTGTTAACAGAGTGCACTACTGACGCCCGATTAAAGAAGTAACTTCAGTTTTCATTCGAAATTCGATGGATTTTATAATCATGCTGCATAAGATACAAAAAGGATCTTCCTTATTATTTTGGGTGATCTTTCGTCGGCCTGATTTGTGTGCCTGGTGCTCTACGAACTGGAACATCACTGTTTGAAAACGTGGTAAGTTAGAAAGTGTGACATGCTCGATAAGAGAGCCTGTCTGGAATGTCAGCTGGCTCGTACCATTGAAATGGCTCCCTTAATTTCCGCAAGTTAACAGCCTCTTGTCGCAGCTTGAGAGCTGTGTATAAAGAATAACGTCCACTCTTTATACTTGGAGTCGTGTTTGTGTAGCTGTTCCAGCCGTCCGCTGTGTCCGAGCGGTTTTAGGCCCTTCAGTCCGGAACCGCTTTGCTGCTCCGGTAGCAGGTTCGAATGGATGTGTGTAATGTCCTTCCTGTAACCCAGTGCCAAAACACGCTCTACAGTTCTCCAAAAATTGTATGGCGCTCAGTAAGCTAATACCTCCATTCAATAAACGGACCACGACAAACTTAGTTTTATTTCCTTACAATAGACAATCGAATAGAAGTTTATAAGCTGACCCACGCTTTTGGCATGAAATTTGGTAATCGGCAAGCAGGGTACTCAAGTGCTTTAATACACTACAAATTACTATTGATATTTCGAGAGCAGATGGTCCAAGAAGGGGCCCAAAATATATTACTTACCCCCACGTACATTTCATGAAATGACCACGTCGGAAAACTCGGTTAAATGGTGTTCATATGGAGGCTTACTGACGGCCGTTCTTGTATGATGTACTGGAAAAAAAGGAAATGATAATCGTATCAGTAATACCCTTCGTCACACACCGTAAAACGGCCTGTGGCGTATAGATGTAGATGTACAGTTTCAGTTTTTCTACATTTTCCATTCCAGTTCCTATTATGAAAATTCTTCCACCACTGAAACTCGAACTAGTTATCATCGTGTGTACCACTGCTACTTAGTGTAGTGACTACAAGATGTGATAACAGCTATATGATTGTCGAACCAGACAGGCTTCTTGTCCTTTTGAAATAAGGCGTCGTAAGTTTCTCGCGTTTTGCTTCCTTATTTTCTCTATTTAAGATACCCAAACGTTTTCCCTTATTTCATTCAAAAAGCTTTATTTGTTTAATACGTAACTGCAAAGCTTTACTATGAAATAAGACTATATGATTTGGTTCTTAAAACCAATGACAATGTAATAATTATGCCAGTGGACGAGAATATTCCAACACAACACGTATTTCAACAAGATAAACATAATATGTCACCTATACTCCGAAACAAACAAAAATGAATTTATATATGACATTTCTTACTAATTTCTAACATTAGCGCGTAGATTCTTGTGAATTTAATAACTTTTTCAGAATTATATTTAAAAATGTATTAAAAATTAGCTCTGAAAGTTTCGGGCATATGAACTTCGTATCAGCTGCTAAGGTAAACATTTGAACTTGGCATCTGTTCTATGGAGTGAACGAGAATAATTCTCCAGCCTAAGTACTCTCAAAAGGGAGAAATGATTTCAACAAAATACAGCATACATCTATTTAGTGAGCGTTTATTATAAACATATGCAGAGAAAGAAAGATGTGTGCATTTCACGTTCAAGAGGCATTCAGAGTACTACGTAGTAAAACAGTGTTTTTGAGAACGTCGAAGTGCAACTTTCTCAATTTACAGTCCTATAATGCATCACGCTAGGACATTTTTATTTCATAAATTGCTACAACATCCACAATTTTAACGACTGTTCTGTGTTAAGTGACAGTACATTCGATATTCACATGAAGCACTGTGATGCTCAAAAGTATCTGAACGACCTGAATTACATTCTGCCTGAATTGTATGCAGCGCATATAACATAAAAATCCTGCAGGTTCTCTAATTACTCACTGGGTGAAGTCGTTTGACTATATAAAGTGGTTACCGTTAGTGACAAATAGATGTTACTGCTCTGAATCCCAATAAGTACAAATGTAAGTTAGTACCACACTACTGAAAACATCACGAAACACGTTAAAAGATGAGACAGTCTTTAACGTTTAGAAACTCAAATTTATTACAATTTATCCATACATTCCTAAAATTTTACCACTCCCATTAATATCTGACGCTACTAATGGCTGTAGCTGTAAAATGTTACATAATTCGTTACATAATGCTTACTCAAAATTAATTTTCTTTTGGGAATAAAGGATTGTACAAGATTACCTGGACTCCTGAACTCTCTCTAAAAACTTTTCGAACCACCTATTAACCATCGTACGCTTAGCGAATGAACTTGCGCAAACTGGTTGATGAACAAAGCAATAAGAAAAATTTGCAATCAGCAGCCTCAAGCGCTCTATGGAAATTTCACCATCAATTACTACTAATTTCATAGTATTCGTCATGGCTCGTGGATCTATGCGTAGTTCGGAAGTCACATATCGCCTTTGATATCCAACACAAAATGACTTTAAAAATGTAAATTATACGTGAGCATCAAGTTCTGTACATATTTCAACTTTAAGGTGAGTTGGGTGGTTTTGGGGCAGGAGACCAAACAGCGATCTCATCGATCTCATCGGATTAGGGAAGGATGGGAAAGGAAGTCGGCAGTGCCCTTTCGAAGGAACCATCCAGGCATTTGCCTGGAGCCATTTAGGGAAATCACGGAAAACCTAAACCACGATTGCCGGAGGCGGGATTGAACCGTCGTCCTCAAGAATGCGAGTCCAGTGTGCTACACACTGCACCACCGCGCTCGGTTTTTAAGTGACATAACGGACTCTTTTATTCTGGATATGGTTTCAAATGCAGCATCCACAGGGTGTTCATGGAGGTATCTTTTTTTAAAGAGGTGGAGCCCCTCCACGCCCACACCGGCATGATGGCCAACACGAAAGGTCTACTGCCATCTCTGCATAAGGGTTAGTATTCACTAAAGTGAGGTGTCGCAGGATGTGGGTACTGCGATGTTTGTGTACGTCTGGTTAAGATTAACCATTAATACGCGCTCATCTGGAGATAGATTGGTCGAAATCTGACGAAGGGTAGCGGTTTTAAGGGCAGAGGGAAAAAAGTGCCAAGGCAAGAGCCAAGGGAAAAAAACCTCTGCGATAGTTAGGTTGGGTGGTAAGAGCAGTAGCGGCGGTCTTGCTGCCTGCGATAGGTTGTGCAAGGATAGGCTTTGTTAGTAGTGGGTATCATGCATGTCGATATCTTGACGTTGTGCGTTTGTGCTGCTCGGCGGCTGGCGCTGGGTGCTGGTACAGAGTCCTCGTTCAGCGTCAGCAACCTGCAACAGTTAGGTTTATTATCGATCTTGTGTCCGATAGGTCATATACCGGGAGCACAGTGTGAGGGAATGTTGGCAGATTGTTTGCGCGTCTGTGGGCGAGCTCGTCGGTGTCCCTGCTGTGGCCTGTTGGTCGGCTCTAATAGCAGCTGGTAGTTGCCAGTCAGTGTTGCTAATATGCAGGGGTTACCGACGTTTGTCGCTGTTTGCGTATGTTAGTTTACCATAGGTGGCTATGCCCTAGCTAGCAGTGTTTTTGGCCGCTTGTGCTTCCACCTGTGGGTGTATGTTTAACATTGGAGGATATGAGGGGAAGGATCATCTCAAGCAGAAAGCTTTATACAGGGCGGTCAGAAAATGTGTGACATGCTTGTAGGGATGTTAGAGAGCAGGTTGTACTGAGATACAAATGTTAAGAAAGAAATTCGATACGTTGCTCCGTTTCCGAGTTATTTAGCATAGAAGTTAGCCAATCGGGGTGTTGCGCGCTCACATTCAAGCGGCCTGCCAGCGGCGGTGTTATCCAACGAGTGCTTTGTCTCGTTAGCTGAAACTTGAATTTACGCGCGCGACGATCTGATTGGCTAACTTCAATGCTAAATAACTCGGGAACAGCGCAATGTATCGAATTTCTTTCTTAACATTTATGTCTCAGTACAACCTGCCCTGTAACATCCCTACAAGCATTTCACACATTTTCTGACAACCCTGTATGTACGTTTCGCCTATTCCGGAAGCTTTCTGAGACAGAAAACCATTATTGTACATTGTTATTATTTATTATTATTTATTTCTTGAATTATTCAGTAGATTGTCACGTTTACACAAGGGCAACAGCAAGTAAACATTACAACTTTAATTTTAAAAAGTATCAACTGAAAAATATGTATTTGTAACACACTGATACATGAAGAAAGTCGCTGTGTGCTGGTAGTAAGACTACGCTGCACCATTGCAACAATGTGTCGCTGTTCCTGCACAGGTAGTTGAACCACACATTCGGAAGAAGAATGGGAACGTGGAAGAATACCTGTTTCGCGAAATGTGCTGAAAACTGTGGTAAACACTCTACGATCAGTAATTCTATGCCTCGGGAAAAGACTCACGGTATTCTTCAACAGAAGCAGGAGCACTACAATCAGAGAAACCCTTAACATCTGTATCTACATCTATATTCTGCTAACCACAGTCAGGTGCATGGCAGTGGGTACGTCTAATTGTACCAGTTATTAAGGCTTCTTCCCATTCCGTTCACGTATGGAGCATGTGACAAACGATTGTTTGCATGTATTAATTATTCTAATCTTATTCTCTCGATTCTTACGTGTGCGATACGTAGGGGGTTGTAGTATATTCCAAAAGTCATTGTTTAAAGCCATTTCTTATAATTTTGTCAATAGACTCTCTGGCGATAGTTTACGTCTAACTTCAAGAGTCTTACGGTTCAGACTCTTCAGTATCTCTGTGGCACTCTCTCACGGATCAAACAAACCTGTGAATTTTCGTGCTGCCCTTTTCTGTTTAAGTTCAATATCTCCTGCTAGTCCTATTTGCTAGCAATATTCTAGAACCAGTCGCTCAAGTGATTTGTAAGCAATCTACTTTGTAGATTTATTGCACTTCCCCAGTATCCTATCAATAAACGGAAAAGTCTACCACCTGCTTTACCCACAACTGGGCCTATGTTATCATTCCATTTCATATCCCTATAAAGAGTTATGCCCGGCTATCTGTACGAGCTGGCCTATTCCAACAGTGACTCATTGACATTACAGTTATAGGGTACTACGTTTCTTCGTTTTTTTGTTTTTTTTTGTGCAATGCACAGTTTTATATTTATGAACGTTTAAAGCAAGTTGCCAATCTTTGCACCATTTTGAAATCTGATAAAGAGCTGACTGAGTATTTATGCAGCTTATTTCAGACAGTACTTCATCATAGAACTTCCTTAAGACTGAGAAGATTATGTGCACTAATCAGCAAGGATTTAGAAGGTATCGCTTGCGAAACGCAGTCTGTACTTTTTCAGAGATATACTGAGAACTATGGATGAAGAGCAACAGGTAGATTCCAAATTTCTCGATTTCTGGAAAGCATTTGACACGGTACCCCATCGACGGCCTTTAATGAGAGTACATGCATCTGGAATAAGTTTACAGATATGTGAGTCGCTTGAAGACTTCTTAAATAATAGAACGCAGTATGTTGCCCCAGATGGCGAGTGATCATGAGAGACGAGGATATCGTCAGAAGTGCACTAGGGAAGTGTTGTTCTCTATATATATAAATGGCTTGGGGTTTGGCTGACAGGGTGTACAGCAAACCTAGGTTGTTTGCAGATGATGCTGTGTTGTATGGTAAGGTGTCGAAATTGAGTGACTGCAACAACATACAAGACGCCTTAGACAAAATTTCCAGTTGGTGTGATGAATGACAACTAGCCCTAAATTTGGAAAAACCTAAGTTAATGTGGATAAGTTAGAAGATCAAACCTGTAATATTCGGATACAGTATTACTACTGTCCTGCTTGACAGAGTCAAGTCATTGAAATATATTGGCGTAACGTTGCAAAGCGATATGATGTGGAAATAACATGTCGGAACTGTGGTAGGGAAGGCGAATGGTCGACTTTGGTTTATTGGGAGAATTTTAGGAAACAGTGGTTCATCTGTAAAGAATATAGCATATAGAACGCTGGTGCGACCTTTTCTTCAGTATTGCTCGAGTGTTTGGAATCCGTACCAGGTCAGATTGAAGGAAGACATTGAAACAATTCAGAGGCGGGCTGCTTCATTTGGCACCGGTAAGTTTGAGCAATATGTAAATGTTACAGAGACGCTTCGAGAACTCAGTTTGGCAGACGACGTTCTTTTGGAAGAAACATTATTGAGAAAATAAAAAAAACCGGGATTTAAAGCTGACTGCCGAAAGATTCTACTGCCGCCAACATACACTGTGCCTAAGGACCACGAAGATAAGGTACCTGAAATTAGGGCCCATGCGGAGGCATACAGATTGTCGTTTTTCTCTCGCTCTGTTTGTGGATGGAGCAGTAAGGTGTTTGTGTGAAATCTGATGGGACTTAACTGCTAAGGTCATCTGTCCCTAAGCTTACACACTACTTAACCTAAATTATCCTAAGGACAAATACACACACCCATGCCCGAGGGAGGACTCAAACCTCCGCCGGGACCTGCCGTACAGTGCAAGACTGCAGCTCCTTAGACCGCTTGGCTAATCCCGTGTGGGAAATGACAAGTAGTGGTACAGGATACCCTCCGCCACACACCGTGGGGTGGCTGCCGGAGTATCCATATAGATGAAGTTAGATAACTACATCATGCAAAAAACCTCAGAGGTTACTATCAATACTGTCTGCAAGGTCATTAACAAACAACATGAACAGTTAGGGTCCCAAAACAGTTTCCTGGGGCACACCTGAAGCTACTTCTACATTTGGCGATGATTCTCCATATCAGCATATATTTCATTAGTGTAGATGTGTGGCATTTTAGACGGTCCGTGTACCAATGCCGATAACCTATTTTCCCTCTGATAAACTCTGAGTACCTTGCACTCCCTCACTCATAACACACCATGGACAACTGCACGATGAACAGGTTGTAAGCAACGAGGAACATTGGGGCAGAATCAAATTCGAGAGAAGTTGGGTGGGTAAGACAAATATGTGGCCACCACTAGCCTAGAAACAAATGACCATTAAATGTGTTGTACCTCTGAAACTACTCGGGATAGGGTATATGAAGTTCCCTTTTTTTTCTTTTTGCTCAAAATGAGTATTCCTGTCATATCCCCGAATATTGACTATTCCTCCTGGGACACCCTGTACAGCCATTGATAATTAAACATAGCTTGCGTGCCTGACAGAGACTACAACAAAGCACTGATCGTCACTAACTAACCATAAAGAGACCTGATGAACCTAATTTTTGAACTATTATCAGTTAGAAAATCTGAACTCAAAATTAAATGACGAAAACCTTTGTACCATACACTGGGACTCTTTTCCAGCAACTATTGGATTGTTAATTATCCATGAAAAATGCTAACCATGTTTTCATTCACAAGCAACAAACTTGAAATGGGGTGACGTAAAGTTTTGTGGGGATGGTGATTTTAACCCAACACATAATTGGACTGTTAACTAAGCGAAGTCAAATTTCAATTTTTTGTAGAAATAGCGAGATATATGACCCTGAGGTGTTGAGATGTACGAATAACTTTTGTCAGCCTAGAATACGAACTAGGCACCTTTCGCCATAGTTTTCTAGCCACGAATGTGCGTTCTGTCTAGGTTTGTTTCACTAGTATCGAGATGTGCAGGTGTTTGAAGTAGAAATTACGCGACGGAGATTTCAATGCTGACTGGAGCTTAAGCCTTGCATAGCCACACGAAGAGACATTAATTGACAAATTATTTTTCAGCGGTAGCTAGGAGTGACATTTTTGAATTGGAAACCATATGACCAAGAGTGCAGCGCTGGCTATGAGTCGAACCTCGCACGTATCGTCAGCGACCGCACACGAAGAGACAATTGTCGAAATCTTTTCCACCAGTAGCTAGGAATACCATGGATGAGCTTAAATTATCTGGTGGCAGTTTCTGCGCCTGTGTCTGAGTCGAAACGGTTACCTTCGTTATTGATTTATTGTTCATAATGTAACAGAATTGTGTTTCACCATCAGTTAGGTGTACACATGCTGGAGCTTGAAAATAAATGATGAAAATTTCAGCCGACCTGGAGTCCAACACAGACACATACATTAGCCACAGCTTTTGGAATCATGGGCAAACAGAAAAGGTGAATCTGTATCGGCACGAAAAATCAAATCCTGACAAAGAGGTGTTCCAAGTTCTAATTCCTGTCAAGCTCCAATATTTTCAAAATCTCAGGTTCAAATAAAATTAAACTGCAAGGTCAGTGAAGCTTACTGGTGTCAGAGTTCCTCCATGTTACGACTACTGCCTCTGTCATGGCTCAACCTAACCTCTAGTTGTTAGCGAATGGATAACACATGTAATGTGAATTTGGAACCATGATGCAGTTATTCATTTGGAGTCAACCTACAGATGAATAGGATCTGGTTGGGCCTATTAAATTGTTAACCTTGTAATCTTACACTCCCACACATCACTTTTAAAATTCTCGGTCTTTGCACAAATTTTGAAAGCTTCGAGAGTAATGAGATATACAAAAAAATAAGTTTTCTTTATCTTCATCATCTCGATGTTGTTTTCGATGGCTCAAAGTCCTTTCTAGGGCTAGCTGAAATTTCGATTTTGTAGGTTAAAATAGTTCGGATAGCTCTGAGCACTATGGGACTTAACATCTGAGGTCATCAATCCCCTAGAACATAGAAGTACGTAAACCTAAGTAACCTAAGGACATCACACACATCCATGCCCGAGGCAGGATTCGAACCTGCCACCGTAGCAGTCGTGCAGTTCTGGACTGAAATGCTTAGAACTGCTCAGCCACTTCGGGCGGCTTTTGTAGGACCTTGATGACTAAATAAGTGATGAAGATTTGCCTGTATTATTCTTGAATTTTATTCTTTGTCACATCTTTCAACATCACGCCATTTTTACATTTTCCACATTAAAAAAATAAACAATAATTTTGGTGTCTATCTTAGAGGACGTCTACTTCCATCAGAGGCATGCCCACCACTATTTACATTCTGTGGTACTCACATTATTCCAAAGAGTTAACAAAGCAAAAGAGTTTACAAACTTTCTATGCCAAAGAAGAATGTTCACCAAACAATATCATTATTTTATAAATAAATCCAAAAATAAATTTATTAATTACAGTTACATTGTGAAATTAATAATATGATTTTAAGTATACCAGAAATTTCGTAATTTAAAATAGTTTTAATATGTGAGTAATTTTGACTGTTAGTACATATCTACTGTAAAACATTAATTTTTTATACATGTTAGCCTGAAAAAGAACACACCATATACAAAATCATATGAATTCTTTTAATGAAACAGCTGAGATAATTTTAACCCATGCACGAAATGATAGAATACATGATATCAGTTACCTCAATGAAAAAGGTAATGTTAGAGGAGGCTGATTCATTATAACCTGAAGTTGGAATTAGATCCACCCCTTAGGCATAACAGCCTAGCACAAATCCACCAGATTGCAGAACTCTATAAATGGCTGAGTTACGATTTTGTTGTAACAAGGGTCTGCAACACTAGGTGTGAATTTTGAGTGCTTGAGTCAATTGAGTGGATTACAGGCTTTTCAATACATCCATTTCTTTGTTCGATTGAATCATCATCCTAGGCAGAAACCCGTGTATTGATCTGAAAGCAAAGGTTAAAAATTTTGGCACAACAGAATAAATAAATCTAGTGAACTGGAACGATTTGTGCAGTGCTCGGTTTTACATTAGAGTTATTTACTCACAAAAAACAAAAATGATGTTTCTACAATAAGAACACGGATTTCACTACCAAGATCAATTCTGCAATATGCCAGCCATCGTGGCCTAGTGGTTCTAGGCACTTCAGTCCAGAACCGTGTGACTGTTATGGTTTCAGGCTCGAATGCTGCCTCGGGCACGTATGTGTGTGATGTCTTTAGGTTAGTTAGGTTTAAGTAGTTCTAAGTTCTAGGGGACTGATGACCTCAAATGTTAATTCCCATAATGCTCAGAGCCATTTGAACCATTCTTCTGCAATATTATGTGTTTCGTACCCTATGATCAACTGGTTACAGAATGTAACCAGAAGTTTTATGGTGGGAAATATATCTTCAGGTTTACTTGGTGGTTATCGTTCTGGCTACATGTAGGTCTGTTAATTGCGATGTAAATGGTAGCCACCAGCATGTTTTGAACCTTGGAGTATCACAGCTTTGGCTCTTTAGCTGACAATGTTTCCACAGAGCTAAAGATCAACTGCTGTGTTCAGTCCTACCTCCTTGTCCTTGAGATGCTTAAGACAGGTAATTCAGAAAGTAAAAGATGAAAATAGTTGTAGTTTCTGTGTAGAATGACCATCCTGGTAAAAACATACATTTGACACTAATTAGATGATGTATCATAATTCAAAAACATTTTGAATACTGAAATGAAATACCAAGAAAATATTAATTTTTTTATAACAGGATAGTACCATGTCACTCCAGGAAGTAATACAACTATCACAAAGTTGCCAGACACATTCTACAATGTCGCCAACTCTCAATCACACTCACAACAGGCACAATACATTCGACAACTGGAATGATTCTTGAGTAGTCTAGTAAAACTGGAGTGAAGCTTGCACTTTGAAGACAATGCCGACAGATCGACAGCTGCCTGAAATATGACATGTTCGAGCAAATTTGTGTAAACCAACCAGAACACCATAAATTAGGCATGGGAGAAATTAATTGGGCAGTCCTCATGTTACAGGTATCTTAATTTAATCTTTTAGTGCCAAGATCACCAGAATATTTACTTGAGAATTCTCAAGGAGTAGAACCACAGCAGTATCTGGCGATACAATGCAACGTTATAGATGTGCAGGTGATGCTGGAATGTGTGGAAACTATCCAGATATTGTTAATTTATTATGTCAAATTACCAAGTTTTGTTTAACATTGGATATTGACAGCCAAATTATTGCTCAGACTTCTTCACCAGTGTATGAATACCTTCAACATAAGGAGCTAACAGCATTTAGAAAGGGTAGATCAAATAGAGTTGGTGGTGGAGGGATTATTGCTGTCAGTAATCGTTTCCATGAAATCGAAGTAGATAGTTACTGTTCCTTAGTGTGGGCAGAGGTTATACTTAACAACCAGCATTAACTAATAATTGATTCCTTTTATCTACTCCTGACATAAATGATACAGTTACTAAACAGTTCAAGAAACCTTGAGTCCCATTACAAATATGTTCCCCACACATATAGTTATAGTGAGTGGTAAATTCAAACCATTCTCGATACATTGGCAAAAATACATATTTAAAGTAGGGGGTAGGCATAAAACGTTGTATGAAATCTTCCTCAGAAAACTGTTTTAAGCAAGTAGTTCAGGAACCCTCCCAAAGTGTAAATAGTTGCAGCAACATACTCTTAGCAACAAATAATCTTGAGCAAATAAGGAGTATCATGATGGATATAAGGATTAGTAGCCACAAAGTTGTTGTAGTGAGACTGAATACTGTAACATCGAAATGAGCCAAAAATAAATGAAAAACATATCTGTTTAAAAAACCAGATGAAAGTTCAGTTGACATCTTCCTAATAAATGGTCTCCACTCCTTCCAATCTGAATATGTTACCATAGACTAGATGTGATGTAAATTCAAAGAAACAGTATTGTTGGCTATCAAGAGACATATACCAAATAAATTAATAAGAGATGGTACTGATTCCCCATGGTACTCTAAATAGGTCAGAACACTGTAGCAGTACCAGTGAGAAGAGATTATCAAATTTGAAAGAACACAACACCTCCAAGATTGGTGAAGCATGAAGTTTCACAGAAATTCGAACTCGAGGATCACCCACGACAATTTGAAATCCTGCTGAATTGTGTTTTATGTTGTGTTCACTGTCATACATATTATGTGTAGAAATTTCGCTTATCTTATGTATATGCTGTAAATAAGCTTTATGTTTTAAGAATGTCTTTGCATTTTATCATTATTGTAATGATTTTACATCATAAAAATGAGTTACTTACTATTTAAAATCAACAAAATAAGCATATACGAAACAGTGAAATAAAAGAACCAGAAATCGTCATTGTATGACATAAAAAAATATACAAATTGAAAAAAATAAGTAAAATAAGTAACTAGACTAATAATGAATGTTTCGATATTTTGTATCTTGAAAATAATCTGACAGTTAATTTTATAGACCTACAACATAATTTCCACAAACATGCCTTCAGAAAACAGCTTTATTAATGATGTATGTATGTGTCTTGAAAGATCCTTGAATTTCCGTTCTAACAAAAGTTTTCCTTTTTGAAAAATTAATTAATAGTGATGAGGTATTTTGCAAAATTTTATAACTATTACCTAAGTTAATTGTACAATCTACACGAAAATCAAATCTGAGGCTGCCCCAAAAATTAGCCATTATCAATTTTCATCCTATATGACCAAAAACCTCTACATTCCAAATAGTGGTGCCATTTAACCCAATTTCGTAATTAAAATTTCACCAAATGACATGTAGTAAAAAATCTGTCAAATTAAAAATTCCAAATGAATATGAAAATCACTAAAACATTTGAAACGCCACACTCAAAAAATTAAATTTTTGTCTTTCATTTTTAATATGTAATAACTTTTCAAAACTATAATATTTCAATTTACAGTTTTAAACCATATATAATTTTCAGTTTTAAAAATCTAATAAAATCATTTATTTTATATTATTTAAAAAATTCGGAGATTTGTTTCGTTATTTTTAAAAAAATTTAATAAAATCTCATTTTTCATTTCTAAAAATGTAATAATATTTTTTCCTTAGAAATTATAAGAATAAGTCTTACAAATTAACTCTCCCATATCTAGAGGTCTGTTCCTTTTTTCCACTTTTAAATCACCTAAAAAATTATAACAAATAAAAATACGACTAGTTTATGGAACAAATTAAAATTTAACACAAATACATGTGTTCAAAAATTAATTAGCCAGCAGAGAAACAAAATCCATTTCATATTTGCAGCTATTGTTTACATAGTCTTTAATTAAAATTAGAACATTTGAAAAGTATAGAACATAATAAAGCTATATATTATATTAAAAAGTTTTATGATGAAGATACATATGAATTTGAATTCTACAGTCATAATAAAAATCTCTGAGAAGTACGAAAAGAAACTGAAAAATTAAACTCTCTTCATTACAGCTTTAAAAGATTTCTAAATTAAAATACACTCCTGGAAATTGAAATAAGAACACCGTGAATTCATTGCCCCAGGAAGGGGAAACGTTATTGACACATTCCTGGGGTCAGATACATCACATGATCACACTGACAGAACCACAGGCACATACACACAGGCAACAGAGCATGCACAATGTCGGCACTAGTACAGTGTATATCCACCTTTCGCAGCAATGCAGGCTGCTATTCTCCCATGGAGACGATCGTAGAGATACTGGATGTAGTCCTGTGGAACGGCTTGCCATGCCATTTCCACCTGGCGCCTCAGTTGGACCAGCGTTCGTTCTGGACGTGCAGACCGCGTGAGACGACGCTTCATCCAGTCCCAAACATGCTCAATGGGGGACAGATCTGGAGATCTTGCTGGCCAGGGTAGTTGACTTACACCTTCTAGAGCACATTGGGTGGCACGGGATACATGCGGACGTGCATTGTCCTGTTGGAACAGCAAGTTCCCTTGCCGGTCTAGGAATGGTAGAACGATGGGTTCGATGACGGTTTGGATGTACCGTGCACTATTCAGTGTCCCCTCGACGATCACCAGAGGTCTACGCCCCAGTGTAGGAGATCGCTCCCCACACCATGACGCCGGGTGTTGACCCTGTGTGCCTCGGTCGTATGCAGTCCTGATTGTGGCGCTCACCTGCAAGGCGCCAAACACGCATACGACCATCATTGGCACCAAGGCAACAAGGCAGAAGCGACTCTCATCGCTGAAGACGACACGTCTCCATTCGTCCCTCCATTCACGCCTGTCGTGACACCACTGGAGGCGGGCTGCACGATGTTGGGGCGTGAGCGGAAGACGGCCTAACGGTGTGCGGGACCGTAGCCCAGCTTCATGGAGACGGTTGCGAATGGTCCTCGCCGATACCCCAGGAGCAACAGTGTCCTTAATTTGCTGGGAAGTGGCAGTGCGCTCCCCTATGGCACTGCGTAGGATCCTAAGGTCTTGGCGTGCATCTGTGCGTCGCTGCGGTCCGGTCCCAGGTCGACGGGCACGTGCACCTTCCGCCGACCACTGGCGACAACATCGATGTACTGTGGAGACCTCACGCCCCACGTGTTGAGCAATTCGGCGGTACGTCCACCCAGCCTCCCGTATGCCCACTATACGCCCTTGCTCAAAGTCCGTCAACTGCACATATGGTTCACGTCCACGCTGTCGCGGCATGCTACCAGTGTTAAAGACTGCGATGGAGCTCTGTATGCCACAGCAAACTGGCTGACACTGACGGCGGCGGTGCACTAATGCTGCGCAGCTAGGGCCATTCGACGGCCAATACCGCGGTTCCTGGTGTGTCCGCTGTGCCGTGCGTGTGATCATTGCTTGTCCAGCGCTCTCGCAGTGTCCGGAGCAAGTATGGTGGGTCTGACACACCGGTGTCAATGTGTTCTTTTATCCATTTCCAGGAGTGTATGATTATAAATATTGATTACAGAATCTATTTTATTTCCAATGAAATGTTAAAAGAGGTTTATAATTTATCTGAAATTATAAGATTATACTTTTGTTTATGTGCCTTTTTAAAGATTTCATCTTTTTAAAGATTTCTCACTCAATAATAAAAAAATTCAAATGTATTTTAAAATTCTCAAATAATATTGAATGTTATAAGTTAAAATCTTTTTTGTCCATAGAAGATTGTTTAAATTTAAGATTCACTAGGAATTCTATCTTTCAAACTACCTCATAATTTCACAGCAGTTTTTTTATTTGCTGCAATACATAACGAAATTATATGCATTTATATCAGTAACCCCTTTTAATTGTACTAAGAACGAAATCACACGCACAGGAACTTAAAGTAAAAATAACAGTTAAATCTCTGACATTATATCTTTATCAGCTTTAGAAAAACTGCCACACTTTTCTAATGGAAAAATTACTTTATTTTCTTTACTTTTTATTTTACCATTATTACTTACATGTAATTCCATATGAATTCTTTAAGGAAGAGACTAAGATAAATTTAATAAAACAAATGAAGAAATAAAAGGAAGTGCTATTCCTGACACATTATTATTTAATTCTCTGTAGTTATAAAATCCTATAATTTTTGCAACATAATTTCCAGTTAACTTTTCATTAGATTTGTAGAGTAATTTGATTCATCAGTTTGAGTGATTTTAAAATTCATATATAAGTGAGTATGTTTTGGATAAACCGTACCTATATCAATGTTTTATGATTTTTCTATACAAATAATAGGAACATTTAAATTATCTGAACTTTTTTTCATTACCATGAAGAGACTAAAATTGATAGCTCTCAATTTTCTTCATTTACATATTTAACAATTTTAAAAAATTTAATAAAAGAATAATGTAAAAAATTTATAAATCACCAGAATTTTGTATTCCATACATTATTCCACAAACAGCATGCACATGTTAATTTGTCATCAAGTGAAGAGACTTCATATACATTCTTTCTTTCGTCATTAATTGTAGTTCTGTCCCTGCTTTGCCGTTTTTTTACAAATCTTTATTGCTTCTGTAGGCAATATCATATTTTTACAGGCTTTGTCTGATGGATTTTTCCTTAATTTCCTCTAGCTACTCTTTCTACTACTTTTGCCGCTAGACCACGCTAATTACAACAAGTATAAGCATTTCAAAATATAATTACTTATTAAACTATTTACTAATGCTTCCCCACATTATTCTGATATCCAAAATGTGAGGAAAATTATTCAAAAATCTAATGAAGTAAGTTATTCCTCTTTTATAATTAAAGTCATTAAATTTATTGGTTAAGATTTTTGTTATCTCACCTTTTTCATTATAAAAGCTTTTATTGTCATATAATTCTTCTCAATGAATACTCATAACTGCTAATCTATTGTTTAAATCACTACCATTATTTATCCAAATATATTAACTAGTATTTTCCATATATTTTTATTAATCCTCACCAATTATTTCATCTTCTCTTCAATTTAAATATACTGGTAATCTTTCGGAAAAATGAACATCTACAATTTCTTTTCTCAAATATTTGTATTTATTAGCTTTCCTTGATTTGATATCAATTTCGTATATCATCAGAATACAATTCAACTGTATTATATAATGTCTGCATATAATATGATAAACAAACCTTATCAAATTTTTTATTCATATCCTCTACAGATATCTGTTTTTAGTTAAATTATCATTAATCACTCTGTTCCTTTGTATGTTTTATCCCCAAATGTTAGTTTCTCACCATGAAGCTGTACTAGTGACTTACTAATGAATTTCAATGTACCAATAGGTCTTCATTTAAAAAATGACTCTTCACATTGGTTGATATCTTCCAACATTCCTTGATTTACATTGACTTCTTTAAAAATACGTATTTGATCCTTGATCTTCATTTTTTACTTTCTCTCTCCTTTGTCCCATCTTCATATTCATTTAATAAATCTTGAATTGCTGTTTTGCTTACTGTATAATCTCTATCATATTGTTTAGCTGATGTTTTATCATTACATTACTCTCAATAACTTGTTCATCCGACATGCCAATTGGTTTTTTACTCCTTTATTTCCCTGAATTCATTTAGAACTTTAATGGCTGTATTTTTTAATTTATTAGTAATAGTTTAATTTGTTTATGTTTTCATATTTGTTCTAGATTATTTTTTCCTTTTTTATTCTTGTTTTAAATGTTTCTTTTATTTTTCTTTTCGTTCAGAATTCTAACAGCTGCCATATCACATTTTGTTACTACTTAGCCAGGATACATTTTTTAATTAATTTTTTTTACATTTTGTGCTTAACGTTTAGATTTTATTTTCAAGATTTACTGTTTGTGTTTATCGTTGAAATTTTTGTTTTTAATTTTTTTATTTCGCATCTACATTTCCCTTCATTTATTTTTTTGTAGAATCTATTGAAATAAATCGAAATTTATTTGAATTCCAATATTTAGTACACATTTCCTTAAAGTCATCAAATATTAAATAACCACCAACAAATTTATTATATATTATTTACGTTAGTATCAACTTGGCTAAAAATATATTACTTATATCTTACTAATTGGTTTGGTAATAGTGAATAATGTAGACTAAATAAGAACAATCTACTCCCTTATGTCTTCTTCTAGTAAAATATTCTTAATCTATGTCTTGACTTTCAGGAACCAAATCATCTAAAATAACTGAATTATTTTCACATTCATCTAATGGTATAATTCCTTTATTATATACAATAAAAATTACCACTTCTCTATTATCTTTCATTCCAGTTTCTTAAAATATTTTTGTAATTTAGAAGTATTTTGGTGATATAAGGATTTACTATTAATTTTTAACAGAGAAACTTGATTTTAATTTAATGATCTAAGAAGTGAAATATAATTGTCAAATATTAATCCTTTTTCTACTTCCACTTGGTTTTATTATTGCATATGAAACAGAATTTGTTCAAAATTAACCAAGTCTATTTTCATTTTTTGTCACAAATTATTACTTTTGCTTCATAATCTCAACAAAAGATTAAGTATAACTATAGAAAGTAATTACAAAATAGTCTCTTTGATTGGTTTTTATATGATTTTTTTAAACTCCAAAAATTTTAACTGAAAAGAATCAGTTATATTATAATGGACAAACAATAAAAATTTCGGATGGCCAATATAAATTCAAATGCTTAGAAAATTTATTCCTACTAAGAACACTTCTAAAGCTGCGCTAAATTTTAATAAAGTAATTATTGAAAGGGATGATAAGTTATATGTCGCTATAAAAGAAATTATTGAACAATTTTTGGGACTTTAGCAATCAAACCACTCCAGTAAAATAAAAATGATTGCTAATAATTAGAAAAAATAATTTCATACGAATTAATTGATGTTTGGCCTAATTTAGCTTTGAAATGTTTATAAAATATAACGATTATTCTCATTTAGAAACTGGTATTATTGCTGTTTATAACTACAACTTATAATTTCAGCTCAAATAATTTGTCAACCTTATATTCCTTCATTTGGAACTATTAATAACATATTTTAAGATTGAGAAATGACTTTAAGTGATTACATCAGTAATATGATTGATTTTAATGGCGCTACAGATTAGTTACTTTCAGAAATGAATTAGTATTTTATTTAAAATTAGACAGTTTTATAGAGAATGAAATGCAATAATTCTAACAATTTCTTTAATAAATACGTTTTTCGAAATATTAATTTTATTAAATTTATATTAACTTTTTAATATACATAAACTGTTTTACAGTTAGTTATACTTTGCTGCTGAGTGATGAATCTAATCCTAAATCAATCAAATTGAAACTAAGTAATGAACAGTTGAAGAGTATCGTTAATTTTCAACTAATGGACATCATGGAAAATAAATTAAAAACTTGATATATATTTACTTATACAATAATACATTTCAGACATAAAAAGAACTATTGTACATCTTACAGAAGTTTCTGGATTAATAAAGGTTGAAGGATGATTTTTACTATTGCACTTGGCTGCATTCTTATATTTAGCTAGCACTGGCACCATACCTCGTCGAGAAAAAACATTAATAGATAAAAATCAAAAACAAAAGGCATTAGAAGGACTAAAAGGACAAAATTTAGCAATGCAATTTAAAAGTGATGCACTAAAGCAATTTAAAAAACATTCAAAGTAATAACAAAAATTACCAAATTTTGATTTAGAGTTTCTTGCTAAAGAATTAAAATTAAAACGTTTTATGAAACATTTCCACAGCTGATGAATTACTTAATAAGCCAAAAATAAAAGTTTGGTACGGTTACTTTAGGTATGTCTGATAGGTTCATACTTACTAGATACGTTACTTCAAATTAGGAAATATAAAACTTGTTTTTTGTTCATTCGGTTGAAAAATTCCAAAAATATTAATTTATTTGTTTCAGAACAATGATTTATATAATAATACTGTAACAATAAAAAATTTTGGTGAATTTGTTTGCAGTAATTTATGCCTTTTCGTGTTAAAGCAATTATCAGATAATGTTAAATTTATTTTTTTTTAATTTAATAAATAGACATTTTTGTATTAAAATAAAAATAACATATGAAGATTTAGAAAAACTCTAAATTCAAAATAAACAAAAAACAATTTCATGGAATTAGAATAAGAAATTGTAAACATGAAATATAAAAAATGGAGTATATAGCTCTATGGAACATGAATTAGTAATGTTAACATAACATAATGCAAAAACTAATGAAGATGAAGTAGAAGACACACAATACAAAATTAACACGAATGTTAAGATAGAAATGAAAATTTCTAAAGAAGGAAATTTTAATTAAACTGTATGAGAATGAATTAAGTAAAATTATTCTAAGACAAGTCACTTTTAAAAACAGAAGATTTGTAGATGTGGGTGATCCTGCTAGAGCTTATGATTCTCTTATCAAATAATATTTACAAAGAGAATTAAACAATGTTATTACTAAAGCTGAATATCCTAGTATTATAACACAATTTAATATCTATGTTGCTAACAGAAAAAATGAAAAAAAATTAATAATGTCAATAAATTTTAATAAAATAAATACATTATGTTATAAATCTACATAACATAAACATAAAAAGGGGTTGTTATGCAGGAACTGTGTTTGCTTCTTGTTTCTATAGTTGTTTTGCTGAAAGTGTTTTTGTCTAAAATAATTTGCTATATTATGTAAATAAGGCTGCCTAATCTGATGTGAGCCCTGGGACATATGATGTCTGACAGACACAAAGAACAAAATTTCCAAACATTTCTTTACAGTCATGGTGAAGCTGTCGTACAGTTCTGGTGTTGGATGGTTTTGAAGCCATGAAGGTGACAGATGTGAAGCACTGTGTGACTGATAACCACCAGTTACTACTAAAGCAGGTCTACAACATAACCAAAGACATCAGCCTCACCAGGCTCATCGACAATCGTCTGCAAAACTGAACATTCTTCCTTGACGCTACAAGGACAGAATAGCCAGTGGAGGGTACAGAAAGATGACCTTCCCTAGGGAAGTGTGTTGTCTCTTGCATGGTGATGATCTCGCTCTGAAAATCAAAAGCATAAACTTCGATTCAATAGAAATAACCCTAAATAGTGCTTTAGGAGATATTTTACAATAATGCAGAATAAACCCATCAAATACACATGTGCTTCCACCTCAGAAATAGGAAAACAACTCCTACGTTAAAGTATGAATTGATTAAATTGGAATACTGTGATGCCAAAATACCTTGTACTAACAAGTGACCGATCTCTAATGTTCATAAAACGCTGCACGAATTTGAGATCAAAAGTCATCACCTGGAACAACCTACTGAGAATACTATGTGTATCACAGAGGGGCAGCCAAAGTGAAGCAATCTGAACTTCTGCAATATCATTCTGCTACTCCACTGCAGAGTATGCCTGTCCTGTTTGATGTAAGTCAACACATGCCAGAGAGGTGGATATTGCCCTAAATGACACATGCACAATGGGAACAGGCTGCGTGAAGTCAACTCCAGTCAAATGGCAATACCATATCACAGGAATTGCGCCACCTCCTGTTCCAAGACAAGTGGCAGCAAACAAGGTAAGAACGAAATTGGAGCAGGAAAAATCACAGCCCATTCGTGTGAAGTAACCCTACTTACGAATACTAAGGTAAAGGAAAAGTTTCATGAGGACAATAGAGAAACTGACAACCATTGATGAAGAAGCTAGGTTGCAACTATGGAGGACTGACTCATTCACCGCATTGGATAAGATTTTCATAATTTTTCCCTGTAGTCATGATGAGAATTGACCTATCAAAGTCCTTGAATAGACTGACAACAGTAGTGGCCAGATCATGGATTAACCTGCTAAAATGGGGATACATTGAAGATAACAAAACCCAATGTGAATATGGTGAAGAAAACAAAGCTTAACATTTGCTTCAGAATTAACTGTGTCCAGCCACCTGCGCACTAGAAGACCTTCACCAAGCAATGCAAAATGTACTGGAAGCAGCCAAATTTTGGTCATAGGTTATATAAGCTGTGATGATCTATGAACAATCCTATAGAGTGTGTTTTATGTTTTATGTTTCTTTCTGAAACAAGAATAATAACAATCATAAAAGAAAAATAATACCAATTCAGCATCTAATTATGCTATAGAGGAATTTAGTATTCTATAAAATATCATCTACGATATACAAATAGTTGAATTTTCATCTACAATTGGAAAGGAACAGAAAAATACCTCAATTAATGGCATATAATTTTATTCTTAAAGTGGTTGTTGTTCTTTGTAATAAAAATATAAATGATAATTTCACTTTCATTGTTTAACTTTTGATCTTTTTGTTATTTCACTAAGTGTTTTTGATTATCTTTACAAAACAACTAACGCTAACCAGTCAACAAAACAGTGCAAAAATAAAGTTTCCTATATGTAAGACTAAAAGATGTCTGATGAAGTTAAAACTCTACTAGGAGATACAAAAATAATTTGTTTGACTAAATGTAATCTTTTATAAACTGATTCTTTTCATAAGAAGCTCATTAAAACTAACAATTTTAAATTCTTTAAAAGTTTGTCAACTAGAATTTAATTTTTGTATGAATATTTAAATACAAGATATGACGAAAAATTTCCTTGGACCTCAACAATGTAAGTAAATTATTTGCACATGTAATAAATTAATTAATGGATACAATTTTAATTATTTTGAAAACGATACACTAGACTTAATCATAATCATATGAAAAAATATAAGTATAACGAGTTTCATGATTTCACTTCCTAAATTACTGTTTCCATTACTTAAATAAATATTTATATATTTTATATATATATATATATATACGAAATATAATAAATTTATTTCACCAAAAAATATAGTAAACCAACTGAGGAACATGATTTTCATCTTTTACAGAGGCTTATACTACACTGAAATACAAAGGAGTAGAAAAATTATGTTTTACAATCCAGAAAACGCTAATATGTTTGAAGCAGTTAAGATAATGATTTTCTCAAACATAATTTCACTGCATATGAGCATCACGATTATTGCAAATAAGAGAATTTAAATGACTATTAAAACTTAAAGAATCATAATTTAATTATCTTAACAATTAAACACTTATTAAGAAGTAAAATGGATAAAAGGAAAAATTGGAATCGATTAATTTATTCTTAAATATAAATTAATGACGAAATTATTAAGAGTTATTTTCTCCAACAACATATGACAAAAAATGAAATTTTCCATTTCTAATGAGGGTATTTAGAAATCAAAAACATACAAAAAATTTAAATTTATTTAGTTGAAAAAGCATTCAACAAAGATTGCAATACTTTAAATTTTAAAAGTAAGATACCCATAATTGATAAAATTATTTCTCAATTTGGTGAAAATAAAAATTATGAAAAGTATTAAAATATATTACTTGTGTAAAGGTCGTGATATAAATTTTAAATTTTTTGTTAACACATAATGCAGAGAAATATAAAATCTACAGAAAAATTATAATATTACTACAGAAAAAATTGTATCTATAAACTACAAAAACAGGAAATGGAAATTGCAACAGAAATAGATAAATTTCAAGCTCATGGTTGGGGTTTGATATTAAATAAAGTTGTTGGAGTACGAGGCTTATCATAAATGGAATTACCAGAAGAAATCAAACAAAAACAATTTTGTAAAATGTACAAAATACTGATCAAAAATGATTTCTGCAGTCTAAAGTCTGTGTATTACATCCAGTAACAGACAGGAATGCAAAAATTCCTACAGAAAAAGTAATTACAAATAGTTTGTTAAAAGCTTGAAGCAAAAATAAACAATATTTCGTTACTTGTTGGATTTAGTGATGTTCTGAATATTAAAACTAAAATTATTTTATATATATTATTTGTTCTTTCGATAAAATATCAAGTATATCCAGCACTCATAACTAATTCTAAGAAAGAAAACACATTAATTTATTATATTTCAAAATAGAAAAAATTTCTCTCAACATCTAGCGTTGTCTATACTTGTTTAAGCAGATTCTAAAAGTTTATTATTAAATATATATAATTGTCAATGTTATCCACAGGATTCACTTACTATGAAATATCGTCAACATTTGCCAAGTGGTTTTTCTTATTACACTAAATATATAAACAGATGTTATAAAAATCTGGTTCTTTACAGTTTATCAAATAGCCATAAATATTTATAAAATATATTAAGAATAAATTGAAGAAATAAGAGAAATTTATTCTGAAGGTGAATAAATAAAACTGTTAACTTCTCAAGAATAACAAATACATAATAAACCTACAATCTGTTCTTCGCTTTGAAAATTTAAACAGAAAATAATAATGAAGTTTTTCATCACAATCATTTGACTGGAAAATATATAAAACCATTATGCTGTAGATGTAGTTTTCATTTAAAACATTATGCTTTTGTACTAACATATGTATATAACTGATCAAGATTTGATTCTCATTTAACCTTCACCAAACAAGGTACAATCAGATAATTTTGCTTTTGATGTTTGGCCTTACTTTGTGTCCAAATTTGTTTCATCCTTCCACAATGAAGTGTCTTTCTTTCGTCAGACTGTGCTGTTCATGTCCCTTTTCTAATTTCCCTCAGACTAACTTTCCAATGAAATATCTTATGGGCGAATATTTTTCTGTCAGTAACATATGCCTGAGTTATAGCAGCTACTTTAAAATCCTTCTTAATCACAATGATCCATTTAATTAGCTCAGTTTTGGCCCTAATTCCGTTTTTGTAAAGTTCTACTGTTTGTTTGGGGAACTTAGTGGGTGTCATTTTATTAATGTGACCATATATTCATATTCTACTATTTCCTTATTACCTCTCAGAATATAGGTTTCTACATCACTAATTTTCGGGTCTAATATTTTCCTCATAATCTTTCTTTTGGATTTCATCAGTAAACTTAGTTTCTGCTCCATAAAGATGTTCACAATTGATTAGTGTTGTAATACCTAAGTTTATTGAAGTTAGAAAGAGATTTTTTATTATAAATATTTTATGTTAATTGGCTACAGTTGTCATTTTTGACAGTGAGTTTCATTTGCGGGTTTTTCTAGGGCCTTTTCTTGCATGTTTCCCCCACGTATTTAATCAGAGAAACCTGTTTATCTTTCCATATTTGTAGTTGAAAATATTTGGCTTCTCTATTGCATGTCACATATTCTGTCTTCTCAAATGATATTTGTACTCCTACTTTTTCCAAAATTTCTCTAAGAATTTCAATTTCTTTTCGAGCTGTGTTAATATACCTACTTTAAATTGACAGATCATTTGAAAAGGTTTGGGCAGTTCATAAAGGAACTTGATTATGATAGAAAAAATTAAATTTAACACCAAATAACAAAAATAAGTACATTAATTTAAAAGGAATTGAAAATTTGTAAATAACATTTATTAATACATTTGGAATTATAGGATCACGACTTGATAAACTTTCTTCAAAGTTAAGAAAGTAACAAATGATAATATTTGAAACGTTTTGATGGAAGACCTAGTAAATTCAGCAGTTAGAAGGGAATTTATTCTTATGATTGTATGAACAATTGAAAAACATATCTTCCAGCATGAAAGTAACTTTACAGTGAACTATATGAGTTTCAAGTTAGTTGTGAGGTTCATAAAAATTGAAAATTACTTTGTGACAAATTTAATATAAGGACATCATGATTTGTACGTTAAATCTGCTGTTTTACTGTTAGTTGAAGTCTTTGAGAGTTGTATGCATAACATGATGTCACAGGAACAACGATGTATATGGCATAAACTTTTACCAAGATAAAGTAAATTCTAATGTTGCTAGTCTATCTGCAGATATGACTTGTTCCTACACCAAAATCACAAGTCCCACTAATGTATCCAATGTATGCCTGTAAAGTAAATTATAGTGCACCTAGTACATCTACAGATATGACTTGTTCCTTCATTAGAATCACAAGAGTCACTAATGTATCCAATGTATGAAACTTTCATTTTAGATACTTGAAAGTGGTCTAAGGCCGAAATTGTACAATGATACAGAAAATAAAGAAAATTGCAGCTGAAGGCTGCAAGAAAGCATTAAAAAACTTTATCACAGTTGTGGACCCTATCAAATTGAAAAATATAAATAAAAGTAAACAATTTAGATATGTCTTTGTGTTGTACAGCATCTAGGTTATCTTTTGATGTGATGTTAAACATGACTGAAAAGTCAGTTCATTTACTACATGACTGTGACTTGTTTTAATAGTTAGAAAATAACTAAATGGTGGTACATTCCAAATTAGTAAAACATATTTTAAAACAATCAATAAATATGAAAGGAATTTGTTTAAATATTTTATCGAATATCTTTAAAAAAATTGATGCATTTGGTTTATATCGTTCTACTATGAGCCAACATTTAGCATATTGTGCACCTGAATGTGGTGAACCAAACAAATTCGATTATAAAAAAAATAAGTGAAATTTAGACACTTCTAGAATTGGTTAAAATTTTATCTAGATTTAGTATACCAAAAAAACTTACATGATTTGTGTAAGTATTTCCCATTAACTCTAGAAAACAAAATTGTTTCAGAACTATCTAAAGAATTATTAACTATTTCATACAATAAATATAAATATCTTATTAATTATATAATTCGTAAATTATATTTATGTTTAGGAATGAAAATAGAAAAGTATATAAACTTTTAAAATTTAAGCAATCTCATTAATTAAAAAGAACATATATGTAAATACAGAAGTGAGGATGAAGCAAAACGTGATATCAGAAAATATTTATACAAACTGTTAGACAATTCAGTATTGGCAAACAGTGAAAATATAAGTAATAAGGTAGAAGTAAAATTAATCTCAGGTCCAGATAAATGTGATAAATTAATAGCTAAATCAAATTTTAAAAACAGAACAACATTTAATGAAATTTTACTTGCTATCCCTATGAATAAAACATACGTTTCATTAAAAATCTGTCTTATATTGTTACTGCTATGCTGAATTTATAGACAGTATTAATGTATGGTGTTCAAAATAATGTTATGAAGCCAAAATGCTGACAACATATCGATCTTTGTTAGAAAGGAGTTGGTAGTTATACCTGTAACATAAGAAAATGAAGACTTTTATGAAGGTATGTTGATAATGATTGATAAGTTTGATACTAGTGACTGTCCAAAATGTATTTCAAGAACATGATAATAAGAGATGTTTTAGAAAAGAAAACAGTTACAGTACCATATGAGTATTAGTTAACAAAAAATTTACAAATTCTTTTATTTACAGTTTTATAAATAATTTTTCCATACATTTAAATTAGTAACATTAGCTATCTTTCAGACAATCATATTTAGTGCTGAAATGAATAATATTTACTTATACATCATCTAAATAGAATAACAACAAAACAAGGAAGACAAATTATTGAAGGCATTTGTTCAGTATGTAAATATAAGCAAGTGACTTTGTTTAAAAAACCATTCATCTAATAGTAATAATATTTGAGAAAGCATTGTAAGTGTATTACATAAACCAATGAGAAAAAAATTGTACAATAAGGTATGTTATTTTTATTAGAAGAGATGATTGATGGTAAGTTGATGTATTAAGAATGCATTCTGGAAACTTAAAAGAAATTTCTAAAATATATACAGGATACAGATATTTATTAATATGTAATGCAGTTTTTTTTAATTTATTCAGGCTATTCCAGTTAAAGATAAAGTTCAATAAAAATATTTCAGAAACTTTTGAAAAAAATTCTAAACTGAGATTCACAAGAAGTTTACATACAGAGAAGGGAAAAAAATCTAATAACAAATATTTTAAAGAACTTATGAAAAATTATAACATTAATCATTATAGAACTTTTAAAGAAATAAAAGTATCTGTTGTCCAACCTTTTAATAGAACATGAAAAGAAAATATGAAGAAAATTTTGACTTACATGGAAATTTAAAAATGGTTTGCATTAGTTAAAAATGTATTTGATGAAATAGTAATACAAAACATTCGATGGTAAAAATGAAGCCAAAAGGTGTAACTAACAGGATTATAAAATTTTATTGCAAACCGATTATGTTAGAAATTTTGAAGATACTAACCCAAAATATAAAATTTATGATAACATAAGAATAAGTAAATTAAGAGGAATTTGTGAAATAGGTTAGACAGATAATATGTTGACAGAAAGTTTTGAAATTGGAAAAGTTATTAATTATTATCCAATTAAAAGCTTTACAAGGAGAAAAAGCGAAAGTAAACATTTTATAACAACAATTATAGGAAAAGAAATTTAGAGTTGTATATAAGAGTGAAAACGTTGTACAAAGAAAATTAAGTTTTTGTTACATGGGTCGGTTTAGATAATTCTCATAATTGTTGGGTCCAAGAAATAATGTTATAATACCTGATAAAAAAACATAATTTCATGAATAATTACTACAAATTTGTATTTTCTTTTTTCTCTAAAAAACTTGTTTATATAAACTGATTTCATCAAGCAACTACTAAAGTAGTCTTCACACAGTGTCCAATCAAAGATCTGTAAAAACTGTGAGGCTGAAAAATCAATCAATAATATTACTTCACAAAAATAGACGAAGATGGTTACAGAATGATGTGTAGAACATGTTTAAATGAATAAAGTATGCTTCTAAGTATCATTACAAAGAACATTAAAAATGAATACCAAGTGATGAACATTTCAATATGTTACTATTATTAGGGGATGTCCCACTGGTCTAGGGGTTGCGTCTTCGGGGTTCGATCCCCACCACTGCCTAAATTTTGATAAATAATCAGCATTGGCTGCCGAAGACTTCCGGCATAAGAAGTCAGCCTCATCCTGCCAACGGCCTTGTCAAACAGGGTGGAGGAGCGGGCACTCTCTTGTCCTAGGGGTGGGAAATTGCCCCTAAAGGCGGAAGAAGCGGCAATGATCAACGACATGAGGATGCAGAAGGCAATGGAAACCACTGCATTAAAGACACGTAACGTGTATCCACAGGACATGTGGCCTGTAGTTGAAGAAGTGTCATGATTGTCTCTCCATTGGCAAAAGATTCCAGAATAGTCCCCCATTCGGATCTCCGGGAGGGGACTGCCAAGGAGAAAAAGATTGAATAATCAACGAAAGGATAATATCTACGAGTCGGGGCGTGGAATGTCAGAAGGTTGAACGTGGTAGGGAAACTAGAAAATCTGAAAAGGGAAATGCAAAGGCTCAAACTAGATATAGTAGGGGTCAGTGAAGTGAAGTGGAAGGAAGACAAGGATTTCTGGTCAGATGAGTATCTGGTAATATCAACAGCAGCAGAAAATGGTATAACAGGTATAGGATTCGTTATGAATAGGAAGGTAGGGCAGAGGGTGTGTTACTGTCAACAGTTCAGTGACTGGGTTGTTCTAATCATAATCGACAGCAGACCAACACCGACAACGATAGTTCAGGTATACATGCCGACGTCGCAAGCTGAAGGTGAACAGATAGAGAAAGTGTATGAGGATATTGAAACGGTAATGCAGTATGTAAAGGGGGACGAAAATCTAATAGTCATGGGCGACTGGAATGCAGTTGTAGGGGAAGGAGTAGAAGAAAAGGTTACAGGAGAATATGGGCTTGGGACAAGGAATGAAAGAGGAGAAAGACTAATTGAGTTCTGTAACAAGTTTCAGCTAGTAATAGCGAATACCCTGGTCAAGAATCACAAGAGGAGGAAAAGGCCAGGAGATACGGGAAGATTTCAATTAGATTACACCATGGTCAGACAGAGATTCCGAAAAGATACTGGATTGTAAGGCGTACTCAGGAGCAGATATAGACTCAGATCACAGTATAGTAGTGATGAAGAGTAGGCTGAAGTTCAAGACATTAGTCAGGAAGAATCAATACGCAAAGAAGTGGGATATGGAAGTTCTAAGGAATGACGAGATACGTTTGAAGTTCTCTAACGCTATAGATACAGCAATAAGGAATAGCGCAGTATGCACCACAGTTGAAGAGGAATGGACGTCTCTAAAAAGGGCCATCACAGAAGTTGGGAAGGAAAACATAGCTACAAAGAAGGCAGCTGCGAAGAAAACATGGGTAACAGAAGAAATACTTCAGTTGATTGATGAAAGGAGGAAGTACAAACATGTTCCGGGAAAATCAGGAATACAGAAATACAAGTCGCTGAGGAATGAAATAAATAGGAAGTGCAGGGAAGCTAAGACGAAATGGCTGCAGGAAAAATGTGAAGACATCGAAAAAGATATGATTGTCAGAAGGACAGACTCAGCGTACAGGAAAGTCAAAATAAACTTTGGTGACATTAAAAGCAACGGAGGTAACATTAAGAGTGCAACGGGAATTCCACTGTTAAATGCAGAGGAGAGAGCAGATAGGTGGAAAGAATACACTGAAAGCCTCTATGAGGGGGAAGATTTGTCTGATGTGACAGAAGAAGAAACAGGAGTCGACTTATAAGAGATAGGGGATCCAGTATTAGAATCGGAATTTAAAAGAGCTTTGGAGGACTTACAGTCAAATAAGGCAGAAGGGATAGATAACATTCCATCAGAATTTCTAAAATAGTTAGGGGAAGTGGCAAGAAAACGACTATTCACGTTGGTGTGTAGAATATATGAGTCTGGCGACATACCATCTGACTTTCGGAAAGCATCATCCACACAATTCCGAAGACGGCAAGAGCTGACAAGTGCGAGAATTATCGCACAATCAGCTTAACAGCTTATTCATCGAAGCTGGTTACAAGAATAATATACAGAAGAATGAAAAAGAAAATTGAGAATGCGCTAG
The DNA here is from genome assembly GCF_023897955.1 of Schistocerca gregaria. Lineage (NCBI taxonomy): Eukaryota > Metazoa > Arthropoda > Insecta > Orthoptera > Acrididae > Schistocerca > Schistocerca gregaria. Next base: position 483,775,052 of record NC_064931.1, on the reverse strand, counting down.
GTGACGATCAGTTTGGCTTTAGGAAAAGTAAAGGCACGAGAGAGGCAATTCTGACATTACGGCTAATAATGGAAGCAAGGCTAAAGAAAAATCAAGACACGTTCATAGGATTTGTCAACCTGGAAAAAGCGATCGACAATATAAAATGGTGCAAGCTGTTCAAGATTCTGAAAAAAGTAGGGGTAAGCTATAGGGAGAGACAGGTCATATACAATATGTACAACAACCAAGAGGGAATAATAAGAGTGGACGATCAAGAACGAAGTGCTCGTATTTAGAAGGGAGTAAGACAAGGCTGTAGCCTTTCGCCCCTACTCTTCAATCTGTACATCGAGGAAGCAATGATGGAAATAAAAGAAAGGTTCAGGAGTGGAATTAAAATACAAGGTGAAAGGATATCAATGATACGATTCGCTGATGACATTGCTATCCTGAGTGAAAGTGAAGAAGAATTAAATGATCTGCTGAATGGAATGAACAGTCTAATGAGTATACAGTATGGTTTGAGAGTAAATCGGAGAAAGACGAAGGTAATGAGAAGTAGTAGAAATGAAAACAGCGAAAAACTTAACATCAGGATTGATGGTCACGAAGTCGATGAAGTTAAGGAATTCTGCTACCTAGGCAGTAAAATAACCAATGACGGACGGAGCAAGGAGGACATCAAAAGCAGACTCGCTATGGCAAAAAAGGCATTTCTGGCCAAGAGAATTCTACTAATATCAAATACCGGCCTTAATTTGAGGAAGAAATTTCTGAGGATGTACGTCTGGAGTACAGCATTGTATGGTAGTGAAACATGGACTGTGGGAAAACCGGAACAGAAGAGAATCGAAGCATTTGAGATGTGGTGCTGTAGACGAATGTTGAAAATTCGGTGGACTGATAAGGTAAGGAATGAGGTGGTTCTACGCAGAATCGGAGAGGAAAGGAATATGTGGAAAATACTGATAAGGAGAAGGGACAGGATGATAGGACATCTGCTAAGACATGAGGGAATTACTTCCATGGTACTAGAGGGAGCTGTAGCAGGCAAAAACTGTAGAGGAAGACAGAGATTGGAATACCTCAAGCAAATAATTGAGGACATAGGTTGCAAGTGCTACTCTGAGATGAAGAGGTAAGCACAGGAAAGGATATCATGGTGGGCCGCATCAAACCAGTCAGTAGATTGACGAGCAAAAAAAAAACTATTATTAGTAATGAATACATAATAAATTTGAGGAACACTTAAATTCAAAAAAATTAAAGATTTAAATTTTTTGTAAAACTCCAAATACGAAAGCTAACTGTACATATAAATGAAAAATCTATTCTAGAATTTTCCAAAAAAAAATTTATGTCTATGTAATTGGGTCTTTTTAAAATTTTAGAAGACTTAGAAAATTATAACATGAAATATATATATTAAAAGAAACATCACAACTGTTATTTAATAAATGTACAAAAACATTAATTTTCATATACACATTTTACATTAAGTATTATAATAAAGTGTTTCCAAATTTTTTGAAGTTATGAGTTTAGAAGAAGATAGTGATGGTTAGGAATATAGCTTGGGAATGAAAGAAAATATAATTGATTTACTTTTTAATGGAAAGCATAAATATAGTTAATGTTAATTTTATAGAAATTTTAAAAAATTTAGAGTTTTAAAAACGAAAAATGTAAAAATTTAATTTTTTCGTTTGTAGGATTTTTCAATCATTCTCATATTTGTTTAAAATTTATAAGATTTCTAATTTTTATTTGATGATATTTGTTGAAATTTTAATTAATAAATTGAGTTAAACAGTCCCATTATTTGAATCAAAAGATTTTTATTAGTAGTAGATGAAAATTGCTGACTGCCTCAAAATTTTGAGGCCATACAATTTCAATCATTTGCTAATTAAACTGCAGGGTGTTTTATCCTATAAAATGAAATTGGGCACAAACAAAACAATACATTTTGAAACATTTTTTTCTCCTCTACACACCAGCTAAGTTTAATCAAGTTCATGTATTTACACTGGGAATGTTCCCTTGTTAGTTTTTCTCATATCATATGCTGTCAGAGCTATGGTTATAATATAGTTGTTACACTCCTGGAAATTGAAATAAGAACACCGTGAATTCATTGTCCCAGGAAGGGGAAACTTTATTGACACATTCCCGGGGTCAGATTCATCACATGATCACACTGACAGAACCACAGGCACATACACACAGGCAACAGAGCATGCACAATGTCGGCACTAGTACAGTGTATATCCACCTTTCGCAGCAATGCAGGCTGCTATTCTCCCATGGAGACGATCGTAGAGATGCTGGATGTAGTCCTGTGGAACGGCTTGCCATGCCATTTCCACCTGGCGCCTCAGTTGGACCAGCGTTCGTGCTGGACGTGCAGACCGCGTGAGACGACGCTTCATCCAGTCCCAAACATGCTCAATGGGGGACAGATCCGGAGATCTTGCTCGCCAGGGTAGTTGACTTACACCTTCTAGAGCACGTTGGGTGCCACGGGATACATGCGGATGTGCATTGTCCTGTTGGAACAGCAAGTTCCCTTGCCGGTCTAGGAATGGTAGAACGATGGATTCGATGACGGTTTGGATGTACCGTGCACTATTCAGTGTCCCCTCGACGATCACCAGAGGTGTACGGCCAGTGTAGGAGATCGCTCCCCACACCATGATGCCGGGTGTTGGCCCTGTGTGCCTCGGTCGTATGCAGTCCTGATTGTGGCGCTCACCTGCACGGCGCCAAACACGCATACGACCATCATTGGCACCAAGGCAGAAGCGACTCTCATCGCTGAAGACGACACGTCCCCAAACGTCCCTCCATTCACGCCTGTCGCGACACCACTGGAGGCGGGCTGCACGATGTTGGGGCGTGATCGGAAGACGGCCTAACGGTGTGCGGGACCGTAGCCCAGCTTCATGGAGATACCCCAGGAGCAACAGTGTCCCTAATTTGCTGGGAAGTGGCGGTGCGGTCCCCTACGGCACTGCGTAGGATCCTACGGTCTTGGCGTGCATCCGTGCGTCGCTGCGGTCCGGTCCCAGGTCGACGGGCACGTGCACCTTCCGCCGACCATTGGCGACAACATCGATGTACTGTGGAGACCTCACGCCCCACGTGTTGAGCAATTCGGCGGTACGTCCACCCGGCCTCCCGCATGCCCACTATACGCCCTTGCTCAAAGTCCGTCAACTGCACATACGGTTCACGTCCAGTGTTAAAGACTGCGATGGAGCTCCGTATGCCACGGCAAACTGGCTGACACTGACGGCGGCGGTGCACAAATGCTGCGCAGCTAGCGCCATTCGACGGCCAACACCGCGGTTCCTGGTTTGTCCACTGTGCCGTGCGTGTGATCATTGCTTGTACAGCCCTCTCGCAGTGTCCGGAGCAAGTATGGTGGGTCTGACACACCGGTGTAAATGTGTTCTTTTTTCCATTTCCAGGAGTGTATTTACAGTGTACTTTTGGTTTATCGAGCATATTTCACACTAAAGTCTAAATTATAATGTTAAATAACCTAACGCCTGAAATGCATACATCCACTATAGATCATAGGTTCTAGGTGCAAATCAATGAAATCGCATAGACACGTCAGCTATCATCAGGTGGCTGTCAGCCAGTAGAGAAAAGGTTGTTCTGATCACGACTGACACTCACAGGCTCTCACACAGAAACTTTTTCCCAGACTTTACTGTTACTCATGGGATAGAAAGTGAAGTAGATTATCCCTGGGTTTACAAGAGATTGACACTGTTGTGCAGACATACAATGTGTTGTTAAAAATTTATGGAGAAAGTGGGCTAAATAAAATAATCTTCTCTTGCATTGCATGATACTTTTCAAGAACTGATACTGCAGCAGAGTAGCTGACGTGGAAGGCAACTCTTGCTGTAGAAACTTCGGTATGTATTTGTGAAGATGGCCATTAAGTGATTTTTATTTCAGTGATTTAAAAATTAGGTTGAATGGTCTCAAAGTGTAGCTGAGGCAGCTGGTGACTGACGATTAGATCGACTAAGGGAATGACTGTATTGAAAAGGCTGTAATCCACTCAAGGGCCTGTATGAGTCACAATTCTCATCAAGTGTGCATACCTATGTTACGACAAAATCACGACCAAGGCATGTGGGCAATTCAGTGGTCTGATGGATTGCTGCTAGATTCCTCTGCCTGTAGCCGTGAGTTCGATTCCTACTTCAAGAGACCACTTTTAATGGGCAAAAACAGATTCTGTTAAGCAGGAGATGCCAACTGAAGAACATAGGATTGCACTGTGATTCTAGATTCACATAAAACATGATTTTCCTTTGTGATCGTCTAGAGGTTAGGTTGGGCAATGGCTAATGTGGAAGTATTGGCGTGAAGAAATCCTTTCAGCATTAAGCTTTCTTATGCTAGTAGCATTACCTCAGTTAATGAATCAGTCGCCATATAAGGTCACAGGGGACCTATTCCAGCTTTTATCTGAACATGAGATGTTAGAAATATTGGTGCTGAACAACAGTTTGAACTCATATCTTCTCTTTCTCTTTGTGGCGATACAGTTCCATCTATTCATTGTTTGCTCAAGATTGCTAATTCCTCAAGGTTTCCTTGTAAGGTACGTGTATAGGTTTGAATCCTTGTCTCCACAAAAAATTGGAATATTTCTTTTCATGTTTTAGCATATACACACCCAACTGCTGGCGGAAAATAATTTTTATTTTTAAGGCCTATTCGTCCCTTGGCAACAATAACCACAGGTTATGGCTTTGACTGCCATCACATACTGAAATTTTCATCACATCCTTTAAAGTTCAAATGTTGTTGTTGTGGTCTTCAGTCCTGAGACTGGTTTGCTGCAGCTCTCCATGCTACTCTATCCTCTGCAAGTTTCTTCATCTCCCAGTACCTACTGCAACCTACATCCTTCTGAATCTGCTTAGTGTATTCATCTCTTAGTCTCCCTCTACGATTTTTACACTCGACGCTGGCCTCCAATACTAAATGGGTGATCCCTTGATGCCTCAGAACATGTCCTACCAACCGATCCCTTCGACTCAAGTTGTGCCACTAAGTTCTCTTCTCCCCAATCCTATTCAATACCTGCTCATTAGTTAAGTGATCTATCCACCTTATCTTCAGCATTCTTCTGTAGCACCACATTTCGAAAGCTTCTATTTTCTTCTTGTCCAAACTATTTATCGTCCACATTTCACTTCCATACATGGCTACACTCCATACAAATACTTTCAGATATAACTTCCTGACACTTAAATCTATACTCGATGTTAACAAATTTCTCTTCTTAAGAAACGCTTTCCTTTACATTGCCAGTCTACATTTTATATCCTCTCTACTTCGACCATCGTCAGTTATTTTGCTCCCCAAAAAGCAAAACTCCTTTACTACTTCAAATGTCTCATTTCCTAATCTAATTCCCTCAGCATCACCCGACTTCATTCGACTACATTCCATTATCCTCGTTTTGCTTTTGTTGATGTTCATCTTATATCCTCCTTTCGTCCTTAGCTGTCTCTGACAGAATTACGATGTCATCGGTGAACCGCAAAGTTTTTATTTCTTCTCCATGGACTTTAATACCTACTTCGAATTTTTCTTGTTTGCTTTCCCTGCTTGCTCAATATACAGATTGAATAACATCGGGGAGAGACAACAACCCTGTCTCACTCCCTTCCCAACCACTGCTTCCCTTTCATGTCCCTCGACTCTTATAACTGCCATCTGGTTTCTGTACAAATTGTAAATAGCCTTTCGCTCCCTGTATTTTACCCCTGTCACCTTCAGAATTTGAAAGAGAGTATTCCAGTCAACATTGTCAAAAGCTTTCTCTAAGTCTACAAATGCTAGAAACGTCGGTTTGGCTTTCCTTAATCTAGATTCTAAGATATGTCGTAGGGTCAGTATTGCCTCATGTGTTCCAATATTTCTACTGAATCCAAACTGATCTTCCCCGATGTCGGCTTCTACTAGTTTTTCCATTAGTCTGTAAAGAAATCGAGTTATTATTTTGAAGCTGTGGCTTATTAAACTGATCGTTCGGTAATTTTCACATCTGTTAACATCTGCTTTCTTTGCGAGTGGAATTATTATATTCTTCTTGAAGTCTGAGGGTATTTCACCTGTCTCATACATCTTGCTCACCAGATGGTAGAGTTTTGTCAGTACTGGCTCTCCCAAGGCTGTCAGTAGTTCTAATGGAATGTTGTCTACTCCCGGGGCCTTGTTTCGAGTCAGGTATTTCAGTGCTCTGTCAAACTCTTCACACAGTATCATATCTCCCATTTCATCTTCATCTACATCCTCTCCTATTTCCATGGTATAGTCCTCAAGTACATAGCCCTTGTATTGACCCTCTATATACTCCTTCCACCTTCCTGCTTTCTCTTCTTTGCTTAGAACTGGGTTTCCATCTGAGCTCTTGATATTCATAAAAGTGGTTCTCTTTTCTCCAAAGGTCTCTTAAATTTTCCTGTAGGCAGTATCTATCTTACCCCTAGTGAGGTAAGCCTCTACATCCTTACGTTTGTCCTCTAACCATGCCTGCTCAGTCATTTTGCACTTCCTGTCGATCTCATTTTTGAGACATTTGTATTCCTTTTTGCCTGCTTCATTTACCACATTTTTATGCTTTCTCCTTTCATCGATTAAATTCAATATTTCTTCTGTTACCCAAGGATTTCTACTAGCCCTCGTCTTTTTACCTACTTGATCCTCTACTCCCTTCACTACTTTATCCCTCAAAGCTACCCATTCTTCTCCTACTGTATTTCTTTCCCCCATTCTTGTCAATTGTTCCCTTATGCTCTCCCTGAAACTCTGTACATCCTCTGGTATAGTCAGTTTATCCAGGTCCCATCTCCTTAAATTCCTACCTTTTTGCAGTATTTTCATTTTTAGTCTACAGTTCATAACCAATAGATTGTGGTCAGAGTCCACATCTGCGCCTGGAAATGTCCTACAATTTAAAACCTGGTTCCTAAATCTCTGTCTTACCATTATTTACTCTACCTGAAACCTGTCAGTATCCTCAGGCTTCTTCCATGTATACAGTCTTCTTTTATGATTCTTGAAGCAAGTGTTAGCTATGATTAAGTTGTGCTCTGTGCAAAATTCTACCAGGTGGCTTCCTCTTTCATTTCTTAGCCCCAATCCATATTCACCCACTAGGTTTCCTTCTCTCCCTTGTCCTACTACCGAACTCCAGTCACCCATGACTATTAAATTTTCGTCTCCCTTCACTATCTGAATAATTTCATCATATATTTCTTCAATTTCTGCAGAGCTAATTGGCACATAAACTTGTACTACTGTAGTAAGCATGGGCTGCGTGTCTATCTTGGCCACAGTAATGCATTCACTATGCTGTTCTCAGTAGCTTATCCGCTGAAAAGGCTGCTTCCTCTCTTCAGGAACCACGAGTTTGTCTTTCCTCTCAACAGATACCCCTCCGTTGTGGTTGCACCTACAGTACGGCTATCTGTATCGCTGAGGCACACAAGCCTCCTCACCAATGGCAAGGTCCATGGCTCAGGGGGGGGGGGGGAGGCAAGTTCAAATATGTCACTTCTAACAATTGGTGGAAAAGAATTCGGTATTTAACGTCTCTTCATGTGTAGTCATGATAACATATGCCAGGTTCTACTTCTAGTCAGCACAGAACTCTTCATCATTCTAGTTCAAACATTAGCACATCTGACATTTGGTGAAAGAAATCAATATTAATGTGCATTTGTGGCTAGAAAATAACGACGATAGGTGACCAGTTCGATCCCCAGGAAAGCAAAAATTATTCTTTTGTTGTTTCAGGTTCAGACTTCTTGCTACTACTGAAAAATTATTGATATTTAATATTGGATTTTACTTAGTTAACAATCCGATTAGGTGCCTAGTTCTAACCACCATTCAACACAAAACCTTAATTCACGTTATTTAATGTTTGTGGAAGTGAAATCTTTTTGTAAATATGTTGTAAGTTCCTATGTGACTAAACTTCTGAGGTCATCGGTCCCTAAGCTTGCACACTACATAATGTAACGTAGACCAGCTTACGCTAAGGACAACACACAGCCATGCTCAAGGGGGGAGGGAAGCCGTCCGAACTGTGAATAGGTGCCTCAGTGCTGTAAAGTGAATTAATCCATATTTTATCATTTGTCATTTGATTTCAAGTTCGAATTTGCTAACTGATATTGCTTAAAAGACAGGTATATTACACTTCCTTATGACTTGTCACTATGATGATCAGTGCTTCATTTGAGTCTTTGTCAGGCATGAAAGCTTTGCTTAGTTAGGATTGCCAATAGGTGCTGGGTTTGAATCCATATCCAGAACAAAACAATCCATAGTGACATTTAAACATCAGTGAAAAGTTCAAACAGTTGGTTGGGAATAATTTAGGTTTTTAATGTTATCTTGTATTCGATAACAATGACAATGGTTGATTTCAGACTGCTTATAGATACATCTGCCATCATGAGCACAGTGAAGTAATGGTGAGTTTCCTACAGAGCTCTTGGTGTTGTTACATGCGGTTTTTGTAAGTGGTTATTCACTTAAGCAAGTTATGAATAACCGCTCGTCGTGCATAAGTATTATGGAATGATTTAGGTGACAAATTCATGGACAGTTAGTTGTCCCAGATAGTAAAGAGGGTTACAACAATTTTAAATGTCAGTAATTGTAATAGATAAGAGTTTATAAACGTCAAGATCTGTTTCATCTCTAATAACGTGTTCCTTGATATTTGCTGTATCATGGTACTAACTTACGTCGGGAGTCATCGTCATACAGAGCAGTGTTGTCTAGTGGTCACTTACAATAACTGTTTTGCGTAGTCGGATGACTGTGCCGAAAGGAAATTAGATGAACAGCAAGAAAGTTACGTTCTGTGAGCTCCATGGAAATCAGGCAGAACGCAATTCATATCTTTCAGATGCATTTGATCACAATAGTACATGTAGGATGAAAAAACGAAATTCTTTTTCAGGAGTCAACACGACTATAAAAACAGAACATGACAGATATCAGGCTGCAAAACAGTGCTTTATTTATTGTCAGTCTCTTTGGAGCAACCCCAAGTAGTACATCAGACCTCAAAAATGAATATTCGCCTCTGTTACAAGTGCACAGCAACATAAACCTGGCGTCAGTGTGTAAGTAGGTCCTATGTTGATGTGTTCTCATATTTTTGCTCTTCAAATTGTGCTTTTCTGTGTTATCATGTGAAATATTGTGAAAATAATGGCATATGAAAAACGTAACACTAGGCTCCAAAGTAAACTGAGAAATAATAGTGACGACGAGCATAGCTTATCAGCACCATTGTGTAACGAATTAACAGACATTCAAAGTAGTAATTTGGTAATTGTGCATAGGGAAATGGAGTGGGCGGCAAATAATGGTGTAGACAGTGAAACAAGTAGTGAACTTGGAAGCATTATCGATCGGCAACAGCTTGCCTCAGGAATCAGGAATGACAGAACGCAATATTGCAAATACTGTAGACTCAGGTTTTGGGTCCTCACCGTTTTCTCTAATGAGTCAAGACACATTTTCTGCTTGTCAAAATGTGAATGTTGCCGGTGAAAATGCATTGCCAAAAAACATAGAGAAACAGATTCCAGACACTAATACATTATTATTGCAATTAGTGCAACAAATGGAACAAAATCAGAGTTAAACACAGCAAATGCTTCAAAAGTTAGACACAATGGAACTAGAACAGAGACAAACACAGCAAAAACTTCAAATGTTAGACACAATGGAACAAAATTTTCTGAAGTTAGACACCACACTTGAACGAACACGTGAAGATTTAACTACTGAGTTACATAACATTGAATCGAAGTGTCAAAAAGTCTGTAATGACGTAAAAACACAAATTTGTGAGCATTTCCAAACTATTTTTTTGCAGCATGAAAATGCATTACAGAATCACGAAGCAGCCATAAAAGAACTGCAAACTATTGTTCATGAAAATCATGAGACCTTGCAAGCTAAAATTGACTCAGTTGCATCTAAAGATTCCATTACACAACTTGCAAAAACTCAGGAAAATTTAAAGCACACAGTAGAAACTCTGAAAATTGCTTCAGAAAGACACATGGAGGAAATTAGTTAATTGTCAGAGAAAGTAGTTGAACTCTCAGATCAGCTAAATAATTTATCTACAAAGGTGGATGATGGTCTGAATGACACAAGACCTGTAGCCTTCACTGACACACAAGAGTACAAACAAATTGGGAAATTCAAACAAAATCAGAATCAAATTAATATGCAACACCAAAGAGAAATCCGTGAAGTACAAGATCAGTTGACACAGGTAATACAAGAATTACATATTTCAGAGGCCACTCGAGCTCCAATATGGGAAGAGGGACATAGAAACATGGAAAACGCACAAAATAATAACACAGGGTACTTCGGAAATTATGAGAGAAATTGGTAAGGTACACCGTATTTTGAGATGGAACCGCCGAAACGATGTAACAATGACCAACATGCAACTTGCCGACATGATGATTTTGAGTATAAGCTGTTTATTACTACACATCAATTTAAACATTTAAGAATTCCGGCAACGACATTCATCCACAAGCATGGCTTCATCAAGTCTCTTATTGTTTTCCTCCAAACTGGTCATTAGAGCACAGACTATAATTTATGTGTGGCTACTTAGAGAATGAACCAGCTGTAAGAATGCGATCGGTCATTCACGATTGCCACAGTGAAGGAGAATTTTACCATGCCTTCCTCTCAGCATATTGGTCTCAAGCCACACAAGACCGAGTAAAACATAACATCATAATGAAGAAACATTTTGAACAATCTGAATTTTCCAGACTTGTGAAATATTTTTAAGACATGTTGAACAAGAATCAGTACCTGTCAAACCCATACAGCCCCTCAGAACTCATCCGCATTTGCTTAATCAAATTGCCTGAACATTTAGACATATTATTTTGGTAGGACGTTGCAAAGACGACATTGAAGCTTTTCAGGGACTGTTACAACAATTGGAAATTGACACTGACAATCGCGGAATGCAAAAACAGGGGCACAACAATTACAGGTCACATCTGTCACAATTCCACGATGACAGAAATTTCATTCCATTGCTGTAATCTGTAACATCTGAGGGTATAATTACATTAATCCTCAGGGGGGTACACGCTTACTTTGTGTACCATGTGTTTGGCAAGCACAAGGAGCCCTAACTGACATGGTATGTGCTTATAGAACTTTACACATCGGTACCATATTTCTCTAACACAGAATTACACAGCTATCTGATTATTTAACAGAGAAACAAACTTTTTTTTTACAACGTCAGTGACAGATGTTTACGCAATTACACAGTTGGATAACTTCACAGATATGAAATTGTATTTTGTCTGTACTTTGTGAAGTCTTCTTATTTTTTCGGAACCATTATGATACTATGAGAGCTTTGATGATGTATTTGGTATGGGATCATGATTTTTAAAGCACGTTTCAGGTAGATGACACTTTTGACATGAGAAGAGAATTTTTTTAGGTTTTGAAATTATTGAAGGAAGCCACGACGATTTTGAGATTCGGCTGAGGTTTTATGATGTTATGATGACGATGTGTATTACGCTGTTGCGCTATGTTTATGATCAACAAGCTGATGCTATATGAGGAATTTGATTATGATACGTATTTATTATGATGAAATATTGAAGAAGTGTATACGAATATGTAAATGTATAATAAGGTAAGGAATAATGCGTAGTGGTTAGGGACTCTGGTTTGTGAAAAAGGTTGTTGGAAACCAAGAATCGTAATTTAAGAGTTATGAAATGTGTGTAAATGCGTTAATGTATTACAATGAAATTTTTTTGAACACTGTTATATTTACAGGATTTTGTTTCTACATATTTCTAACGCAAATTCTCGACCTGTGAAATTTTTATATGAGGTTGTGACTGTAGTGGAAACTGTTGTCGTAAATATTTCGGTAAGAAAGGTAAGTGACCGTGACGTAATGCGTTGTGAGCTGCCAGGTGTGTCAGCTGCCTTGAGAAAAAGCCATTAGGTGGAGAAGAAAGAGGCCATTAACCTCGGTATTGACATTACTTTGTAGAAAGAATCGCAAATATGACACATTATTACGTGGAAACATATGATTATACTGTGGGGCACGTACTTTGTGCTACTTGCTGATATGCTTATGAGTTGATGGGAAATATTCTTACATCTGCACAACTGATTATGACAAGTGTCTTTGTACGAGAACTGAGAGAATTTCTACTAATTTATGAAATGCCTCATGACTACTGAATGATATTTTTATGCTTTAATTTGTACATAGTTGCTTATTTTATTTGATACCTGTTTTTCAGGTGTGTTGCAGCATTGGTTCTATAAAATGAAATTAAATGAATTTGCTAATTTGAACACTTTCCGCCAACAGATCTATTAAATAATAATTTTATGATCCACATTCTTCGAAAAAGGAGCACTTGGAAAGAACAATAAGAAGGGACTAATAACAGTAACTATATACATAATTTTATTTTCAAATACTTGGTAATTTCTTTTGTAGAATCAACTGTGATGCATCACCTAGTATTAAGATGTGACAGGTATCAAACATGGCCATTTTTATTGTAATATTTTTTCTGCTTGGGCTTTGTCATGCTTAGGTATAAGTTATTGCATTTGCTGCTGCTGCTTGCCAGACATAGTACTATTAAATTTTCCTTTGTATTAATCTGTCAAGCCAGTTTTACTACTGATTTATTTTTCTTTTTGCTGCACATTGGCTCATATTAGTGATAATGTTGCATTTGCCCTGTTAATTTAGATATACTGCTGCTTGATTTGCCAATTTGCATTTTTTTGTCATTGCTTTTTGTGTTAATTGTTTTGTGCTTCTGCATTGCCTCGTCCCTTAGTTTATGTTTCTGAGCTCAGTAGATTTAAGTTAGCTTAAGATGGAGTAGGCTATGTAAGAGAACCAGTTGTGATGAATTGGAAGAAATGCATTGAGAAGCTATAAGAAAATGGTTTGGCCAAAAAAGTATTTTGAAAAAGGATATGAACAAAAAAGTTGTGTTTAGGGACAACAGGTTAAGGTAGGATTTTCTTGGAAATAAATGATGAGGTAAGATAATGGAAAATAAATAATGAGGTAAGAAATATGTGAACATATAAATACAGAAAGCATGCTTGGATTGGATTTTTGTGGTGGAAACAAATGTTGAAATAAGACGAAAGATCTATGGAATGAAGTTTTAGGTTGTACTACAGTACCAAATGTTACACTGAAAACAAACCCTGCCCTTTCCTCTTGTGATATTCTGCTGTGTGTTTGTGTACCATTGTGTATTTGTGTTTTTCCTGTCGTTATGTGTTTAGCTAATAAGATTTATATTGTAGAATTTTTCCACTACTAAGCTACATTCACTATGCTGACAAATACTGTTATCTTCAAATATAATTTGCGTTTATAATATGTTATTTTCTTTGTAAAGATGTTTAGACATTATTTTTTCTTTTCTGTTTCAATGCTCATGTGTGAAATTAGTGTTTCTCATTATTTTGTATATTTACTTATGTCATAATTCCTGTAACACTGATGTATATGTTTATTTGCAGTCTTTTGTAAAGCCTGTATTACTACAAATATTATCTGTACTATTATGTTTCATGATGTTTTCTGTATCTCTATAATTGTATTCTCATGTTATCAAATTGTAATGGACACCATTTCATCAAATTAAGAAACTTGTAAGCATACATTTCACTGCACACATTTCTGTTGGTCATAGTATATGCACAATATGTGAAAAAAGGACTGTTAGTGCTCACACATGTGTTGATAATTCAGCAAGGGACTGGTTAACAGCATTGCTGGTTCTAAGGACATTTAAAAAAATTGTGAGTGCACAAGTGGTGGTTCATGGACTTGCTATGTTGTCCACAAGACTCTTCGATGGTGATTGTGCATCTGCACAGTTGCAATGGATGGCTGGTCGCCATCTCTACAAGGACTACAGTGAGTCTACACCATTGATGACCCACCAATACCATTATTTCTACAAGTACTGCAGTGCGTTTGCACCTCTGGTGGCCCACCAATACCATACTCTCAACCAGGACTACAGTGGGTCTGCTCTGTAATGACCTATCAATATTCTTCAAAACTTCGACTGACTGCTGTGGATTTGCTCTGTTGTGGCCCATTACCTGCTACCATGTCAAGAATCAGCACAGTCTTTCTGTTGGAAGGACAACACAACTTCTTCAAGACTGCATGGAAATCCACTACTTCCGTGTGTATTTTCTTTTACTGCTCAGACTTTGAGAAAAACACTGCACTTTTACTGTGATGAACGATCAGGACTGTCTTTATGGACTGAGAAAATTTTAGCTTCTGACCAACATTGTATCAAAAAGTGTGTGCATTTGATTTCTTTGTTATCGTAATTGTGGAAAAATTTTAACAAATAGGTTTTGACCAGTATCCGAAACAATTGGTAAAATTTTTTGTGGGGAGCATGGGGGCAATGTTAGTAGGCTGTTTATATTTTCTTATTGGTAACACCACGTAGCGCTCTGTATGAAAATCACTGGCTGTGCTGTGTGCAACCTGTGGCTAGTTTGCATTGTTGTCTGCCACTGTAGTGTTCGGCAGCTGGATGTGAACAGCGCATAGCATTGCGCAGTTGGAGATGAGCCGCCAGCAGTGGTGGATGTGGGGAAGTGAGATGGCAAATTTTTGAGAGCGGATGATCTGGACATGTGTCCATCAGAAACAGTACATTTGTAAGAACGGATGTCATGAACTGCTATATGTATATTATGACTTTTGAACACCATGAAGGTAAATACATTGTCTGTTCTCTATCAAAATCTTTCATTTGCTAACTACGCCTATCAGTAGTTAGTGCCTTCAGTAGTTCGAATCTTTTATTTAGCTGGCAGTAGTGGTGCTCGTTGTATTGCAGTAGTTCGAGTAACAAAGATTTTGTGAGATAAGTGATTTGTGAATGGTATAGGTTAATGTTAGTCAGGGAGATTCTTTTGTAGGGATTATTGAAAGTCAGATTGCGTTGCGCTAAAAAAATATTGTGTGTCAGTTTAGTGTTGATCAGAATAAGTATAGAGAGTAATGTCTGAGTACATTCAGTTTTGCTCAGCTGTTTGAAAATCAAATAATGTAAGAGGTTTATCAGCACAGTAATTCAATAATTTTTGTAAGGGGACGTTTCAAGTTAACCACAAAATATAGGTTTCTGTTTACATATATAACATTTTAATTGTTCGGATGATGATGCAGTACAAGGTATACTGCGTGGAATTGCAGCACCAGTGGTGCCGAGGTGATTCCACAAGTAAAATAGGGCAGAGAATTTAAATAAACCTCTGTTAATAAGTTTCTGTTAGAAGGCCACACTAGCCGTTTGTCTTCATGTCAGAGTGTATATACCCACATATAAGAAGTGCTGGGTTGCATGGGATGCATATATGCAGTAGCAACGCCCATTAACGGAAACTTTATAATCGTCCTTTACGCTAACTGTATCGTATAGCAAAATGAAAATTTCGTTGCCTCCCGAAACAATCGGTGTCCTAAGCAGTTTTAATGAACTGTGTTGGTAAAACGAAATTACAACTGTATGAGCTGTGTCTGCTCTAACAGAGACATGGAAGCTGCAATGATCTTAATGTACTGTTCTACACAGTTTGAGGCAGATCGTGTTGTATGTTCTTTTCTGCATGATTATCACACCTGTGTAGAGACTATTCATTTTCAAAATAGTTGAACTTACCCCTGGCTGCGAAGCAGATGGCTATCTTTAGGAGCTTCAGGTTTTAAACGAATTTGGTGCAAAAAATTGGCCAAACATTTTTATAAGATGACCCTTAATTAAACTGGAACTTGTATGAACCAGTCAAAAAATTCGTTTACAATGTATGTAGCAAAATAATTTTGTATGTTCTGGGACACTAAGACAACTTTAAACTAAATTTTGTACTTTATAATTAAAACAACTTATTTTTAAAAATTCTGAATATTTATTAAGTAAATCAATTATAAACTTTAACTAAATACCGGATTTTTACAATAACTCGACTCTATATAATATAATAAGTTTATAACTAAATTATTTAATTTACAACAAAATTTAAACACAATAACATGTATTATTTAACAAAAGTAAGTTATTTTTAAAAAATTTACGCTGTAAATATAAGTACATTAATTAAAATGTATTAGTGAAAAAAACAAATTATATTTTAAAATCACATTGTGAAGTCAAGTAAATTAATTAAAATGTGTTAGTTAAGAAAATACTTATTTATAAAATAAATCACATTACGAAGGTAATGTATTAGTTATCAATGGTAACTTATATTAAAATTTTCACTTTAATTTTTTCTATCTTTCTTAAAAATTTTCAGAAATGCATATAAGCATGATGTTATTAGTTTTATAATTTTTTTAGTTTTTCGTTCATTGAAATGAAAGCAAATATCAATAATTAAAACTTTTTAATAAGTAATCCATGTTGTGCAACATATGCAAGATTCTTTGCACCATACATAATTACATAAGGACCGCTATCATTTGGAATTTTATCATTAAAAGTTGCACAAAGTTTCATATTTGTTTTTTGTGTAGATATAAAATTCCTTCTACTTGACATGTTTATTAGATTAATTGTGTAATTAGTGATAAAACTAAATGGATTAATATCAATATCTGATTTTAGTAAAGCAATTCTTTTGAAATCAAGAATTGCATCATATCCTTTTCGAAAATTATTTGGTGGATTAATATTTCACATTTCGTGAAGAAAAACTTCATTTTTATTATTTTTTAAATATATGATCTGTAATTTAACATTATCAAATGATGTGAATAAACTAACTGATTATTTTTGCGATTTGTCTGAAATACAACAAAATTAAAATATGGCATATCAAATTCCATAGACTTACAGTAAGTTGTTGTATCTAGTTCAAAATTGTTTTTACCAGATAATCAAGGAACTTCTTCTGTTTGAAGTTCATAAAGAGAAACAGGAATATTAGGATTTTTAAAAATATTTTGTTCAGGTTTATAATTTGGTTAATATTTTAAAAATGTTTCACATATTTAAATAGATTCTATTATAATTTTCCTTCTTCAGGAGGTGTATATTTTATTTCGAGACCAGCATCATTTTTATCAAACCAATGTAGAATTGCATCTCCAGAAGATGAACTGCATGTGAAAACTACAGTTAAGTTTCCTTCAAACATAATTTCTTTATGATCTTCAAAAAATCCACCAAGCATTAACAATGGATAAACTTATTTCCTTACTATTTATTTTTCCTGTATTAAGAATATGTCCTTCTACCCCTATTTTGTGAATAACAGATGAAGATACAGTAAAACTGTTTATGAAATTAAATTTTGTTCTATTCTAAATATTTTTTTCCTTTTTTATTGTTATAAGGACTAAAAATTTAATTAAATCATTATCAATTAATTTTTATTTGATTTTCCATCATAAGTTGGATAATCTATACCATCATTTCCAATAATACTAAAATTCATGTATGATTGTGCATGATTTGGATGAAGCCAACCATCACCTATATTTATTTCAATTTCTGTGCTTTTGTTAGGAACATTTAATTTGTTTTTAGTTTTTTCAATTACACGAAATGAACAAATTTGGTAACTTTGAATTTTATTCATGATTGTTTTAGCAATAACTTATTTATTAAGGAAAAAATTATTATATTTCTAAAATAACTGTTACACTATAATCATTAAAGTCAATTAAATTTTAGTTTCTTCAGTTATAGTAGCTTCTAAATCTTGAATTGTATTAAAAGTGTGAACATTTATAGGATAATTTGATTAATAAATTATTGGTCCACCAAACTCTGTATTACGTTTAAATGAACCAATAATATTAGTTTCTTTATATAATTGATCATTATGATTTATACATTCCATCACCAATTAAAAATTTGTATTGATTAATTCAAAAGGAATTATTTTCGGCACATTTTTGCTACAGCTTTTTCATCTTGAACAAATTGATTACTAAAATAAAGTTAACTTCCAACAGTATCAGCTATATCCATGTACAATTTTACATTACTGTCATTAGATATTCTGTTTATAATTTCATCTGCGTTAATGTGCATACTGTTTTTTCAAATGTATAAATTTTTTAATTTTCTAAACTATAATAAAATACAGGAATTTTTATTGTTTCTCCATCACAGTAAAGTTTATTTTAGATGTAATACATGGTGTTAAAAAAGTTGAATAAAAACCAACTAATGAAACATTAGTATAATTATCACATAATGGAATAGTTGATCTTTTTCTAAGTACAGAATAATTATCCTTAAGTTGAAATAACCTACTCATTTACTACTGAAAAATTATTAATAAATGAAAAAACTATTAATAAATGAAAAAATATTAATGAATGAAAAATTAATAATAAATGAAAATATTAATAAATGAAATGATTATTAACAACTGAAAACATCATTCATTAATGAACAAAACAGATTGGGAACCGAAAGGAAAAGTTCCAGAAAATAAGTTACAAATGAAACATGCGGAAATTCTACCAAATTCCATAAGACATTCAATAACTGGACCAAATGGGTGTGTTCAACAACATTAATGATTGATATTTATATTTTAGCTACAGGACAGTTAATTGGAACAAAATTAAACATTTGTAAGCTAATTCGAAAAGGCTTAGAACAAACAAAATACCAAACATTTAAACAGCAATGTAATAAAATTCATGATAAAATCCATAAAAAATTGTTAGTTTTACTGAAATAATGAAGAAATTATTCTATTAGATAAATGTGAAGATAATTCATTTGTGTTTGATGATTTTACACTAGAAAATAAAGATATTGTTAGAACTTATTTTACTAGAACTAGACACATGGATATAGATTGCTTTTACTTAGCTCAATCTTATTGGGAAATATCAGTTAGTTAGAGACAATTTAAATTTTGTAAATATTTCACACAAGGTTTTACAAATTTAGATCATATTTACCTTGTGGTTGTCGTGGAGATTTAAAGTTTGGTAATTTTAAAGAAATGTGTAGTAAATGTTTGAATGATGACTGGTTTTTTAACAATTTATTGACTAGAAAACCAAATGAACGTAAGTTTAGAAATAAAATACAACATTTACTACACAAAAATATTAAACTTTAACCTTAAACATTAACTTTAACATTAACATTTATTTTAACATTAAACATATGCAAGAGAAATAAATATAGATACAAACATAAACATAAACATAATAAGTGTTTCTTCTTCATTAATAAATGTTTGCAAGGTATGGTGAAAATGATGTTAACTTGCTAAGAAAAATGAAACTAAAGATAAATGTCAGTGAAAGAATGTTAATGAGTATTAATAATAGTGATGAAAAAGGTTTCGGTTTAAAATCTGTTGACATGTTTACATATGTTAGTAATTCACCTGTTGACTTCAATAGTAATAAATTAACAATCGGTAAAAACATATGAAGGTACAGATGAATTAATGAAACTTTTAACTAAAAACAAATTGCTATAGAAGATTCAAATTGATAGTTTAATGGTGAAGAATTATCAAAATATGCACATTCATTATTAAATTCATAAGCCTTATATTCTGATAATAATCCAAATAACATGACATCAAGTAGAGGTAATAAACATAAATATTTAAAAAAAACCAAACTTAAGAAGAACAACTATAAATTCCTCAGATATTATTTGTCCAGAAAAAAAAGTTGAAGGTTTAGTTAAAAAATAGATAAAGCAACTGAATATATTTGGATAAATGATGTTAGACAATTAATTGATAGATTAGCAGGAATTCATGGTGAAGAACTACCTGGAAATAATAATTATCATAATAAAAAAGTTAGATTTGCACAAATGTTGACAAAATAATTTAGTGATTTTATAATTGATTCTCAAGAAGAAATTGCATATGTAATCAGATTTTTAAAAATATTCAACATACATTATAGAGAAGAGCTAAATATGAAAAATGATTGATAATTGTTTAATGAACAAACTACCATTTGAGTTGCATCTTCCAAGTTATAAATTTTGTGGTACAGGTACAAATTTAAAAGAAGGATTAGCATAAGGAGATATAGGTATAAAACCATTAGATGAAGCTTTTAAAAAATATGATATTGATTACAGATATGGCAAAGATTTGAAGATAAATATATAGCTAATAAACAACTTAAGTTAGCTCCAAAAGGATGAATGTATACTAATGATACTTCATTTGGTGAAGAAGGTGCAGCAACAGCTGTTAGAGGAAAAATGTATAGAAAATTAAAATAGGTTTGAGAATAAATGTTAATATTGATGAAAAGTTTGGGAACTATAAAACACTTTATAAAATATATAAAAAAGTCTTGATAAATTTTTAAACTATATAAAAAATCTTTGTAAATTTTTTACTATATAGATTTATGTATTAAATTTTTTACTACATAAAAATCTTTTAATTTTTAACTATATAAATCAATAACTTTACAATTGATTATACTTTGCTACCCAGTGATAAAACAAAACGAAAGTCAATTAAAATCAAGTTAAATAATGAACAATAAAATGCAATTGATCCATTTTTAACTGAACAATGAAAGGTACGAAAGATAAAAAAACTAATGGAAATTTACTTTTAACACACAACAAAGGTGGATTTTTACCATTACTATTAGCTGCATTACCACATTTAGCAACAATTGGTTCATTAGCTAGAGGATATGCAGAAACTGCAAATGCAGTATTAAACAAAAAAGAAAATTATAATGAATTAGAAGAACAAAAGAGAGACCTTAGAAATGAAAAATGTTGGTAATAGAATAATGAAAAAAATAAAAAAGTAATTGATAAATATTTAATGTATTTAGTAATGTTAATATAGAAAAATTTACCAAACGTTTCAAAATTAAACACTTTTGTGATTTATATATGATTGATGAATTAATAAGTAAATCATTAAACATTGCATATGGTATAGTAAACTTAGATACATTTGATAATCCTGTTACTCATTGGATTTGTTATTAGAAAAATAATGATAATTTTTTTTTTATTTGAGGATAATATAACAAAACAATTAGTTGACTATCTAGAAAAAGTAGGTTTAAAAATGGACATTTTTAGAAATAAGTTACATCTAACTGAACAAATGGAACAAATACTTGATACACCTGCATTCAATTTAAAAAAACATTGGAAATATTGAAAATATTATTAAATAACTACTATGATCAATAGATCAAAAGATAACTAACACTATTAAACATTTTCAAAAAGAATTTAATACTCTTTTAAAGGTAACTAAATGGGATATTGGTTTTAAAAACAAAAGACATGTTAATATAAATGAACCAATTGATGCAAAAGATGTCATTAACAAACAATACTTAGGAAAAGAATATTTTACACCTCTATTCACAAGCATCTTAACACAGTTCAACAATTATTTTACTAAAAAAGTAGTAGAAATAGATTTTTCAGAATATCTCTCAAAAACCCATTTAACTTCATACTTAAATAACTTAAGTAATCTTAAGGATATCGTATGTGATAAACAAATAGTTGAATTCACTTTTGTAACAGGTGGTGAATAAAAAATGTAGAGTTGTTAATATGATTTAATATTTTCAAGGGTTATTGTCGTTGGTAAAAATTTTATAGAGACTTAAACTTTAATGAGTTTCATATAACAGTAACTGTAGCTGATAAGCTATATCAAATAAATAATAATAGTCAAGAAATAATGGTACACTAATCAAATATTATAACTGTAAATATGAAAAATTTCTTAAAACTGTTACTGCAGATGTAATTGTACCTATGAAATAATTTAAAATGTAAATGAATAATCACAATTCAGATTTAGTTCTTAAATATGATCATATTTATTGTATAAGTGTAAATAGGTTACTGAAAAACAAAATCCACATAGAATAACAACTCAATATAGAGAGTGAAGGTTTGAAGGTATTTGTACAATTAGTAAATCTAAAAAAAAATCATTAAAAATTTTGAATGTTAAATATTATTGATAAAAATTAAATTAATGAATTACATAAACCAATTAGAAAGTATTTTAAAAGAAGAAATGTTGTTTCAATTGGTATAAATGATTTATGGTAAGCTAATCTGGTAGGAATGCATTGAGGAAATTTAGACCGGTTATAAAATTAAACAAAGCTTATAAATATTTATTACCAATATTTGATGTTCTTTCAAAATAGGCATCTGCTTTTCCTATTAAAGGTAGAAAAGCTAAAAATTTAGCTGACGGTTTTCAAAAAATGTTCGTAGTTACAAAGTCAATTAATTTACAAACTGATAATGGTAAAGAATTTTATAACAAAAATTTTCAAGAAATAATGATGAAACATAACATTAATCATTATTCAACTTTTTCATAATTAAAAGCATTTGTTAACCAACGATTTAACAGAACACGTAAAGAAAAAATGTGGAAAACATTTGCTTTACAAGGATATTATTAATTTTTTCACTTACTGAAAAAATTAATTGATGACTACAGTAACACAAAACATCGTACAATAAAAATTAAAAAAATTGAAGTTAGTGAAAAATATTAAAAATAAGTAACATTATATCTAATGAAAATGCTAAACTTGAAAAAGGACATAAAGTTAGAAGTAGTAATCTTAAAAATCTTTTAGAAAAAAGATATACAGCTAAATTGGTCAACAGAAATATTTGAAAATGAAAGTGTTATTTATTCTAATGCAATTATATATAAATTAAAAGATGTTAAAGGACATTCTTATGAACAAGAACTACAGAAAAGAAAATATCCAGACATATACTTAGTTGAATAACTTTTAAGAAGTAAGATAATAAAGGGTTTGATAATTCACACAAGAGTGAATAAATAAAGATAAATCAAATTTATAAAGAACTAGTTTACTATTTAGTTTAACAATCAATTAATTTACTATTTACTTTAACAATCAATTAGTTTTTAAATAAGCATAAAATATCTCCATCAAATTTAGAACATCATTTAGTTTTCACTTCTTTTACTGTAATTATTTCATCGTTTGCTTAACACCTTCATCTTTTATCTTAATACTTTCATCGTTCATTTTGATTCTATCATCTTTTATTTCTATTATTTCATTGTTTATTTTATTCAGTGTTTGTAGATTTTATATGCAAAAATTTTTGTGTTTTATTTGATCTTAGTAAATAATTTCCATTTATACATAAAATGTTTTATTAATGTCATATAGAAATAATTTTATTAATTTCATAAATAAAAATTGTTATTACACTTTTAATAACTTGTTATTACCCTGTGGTTATGTATCTATTTTATTCTCCAATACATATGTTTTATTATCATGAGGACTGAGTGCTTTTTGTTTATTTGAATGGTACATATGTCATGTTTCTCACTATTAATTAAATTAATTTTTCTGTATTGTTCTGAATTGTTAAACAAACAGTCTTTGTGATCTTCTAATCTTATTTTATTTTTAACAATGCATTTCTTTATTGCTTTAGAATTTTTTCTTAATTGACACCAACTTTATATGCATACTCTTTTGCTCTTAAACCACAATATTGGTTCATAGCGTAACCATATAAGTTATTTGCATCTAGATATGTTATATAATTTGATATTTCTTTATTATTGAAATATTTTACATATTTATTAATTGCTTTCACATATCTTTTGCAACATCGTAAAATTACTACCCTTATTCTTTTTCAACCATTAAAAGCAAATTATAATCATTTAATAATTCAAGTTTTAGTTCAGTTATTTTTAACATTGCATCCCAAGACAAACCCAGTGCTGTAAAATACCAAGAAGGATCTAGATCATATGTTTGTATACATGTTTTTCTAAAATTTTCGAATACATCACTAAACAATAGTACATCAGTTTTAAGATACAAATCATGATATTCATCAAGATTTTTTAAACTGATTTTTTCCCAAACAGATTTTGCATGTTCATATCTTCATCAGTCATACCACAATTATTTTATTTTTTGTAAAATTTTTCTTATGTTGGAAACTGTGTTTTTTTTATTTTTTCCTAGAAACGATATAATCATATGGACAAACACCTTTTCTAATTAAAATTAAATTATTCTGGACAAAAATACTTTTTAATATTTATTAATTGAGTTTTCTTATTTTTAAATTTTTTGTATGTTTTCCAAAACTAATGTGTTTACTTTCATTGTTTGGTACTAGTTTATTTCTTTACTATCATAAACAAGTTCTTTTACAAAAGGATGAGAATCTTAACCAGATATATTATATAAATAAATAGGTACAAAATCAGGTTGCTGTAGTTTAAAATTATAAGTTTTACACAATGAAGCAATATTTTTCCAGTTAAATGATCATGATGACGAATTTTTTAATACTTTTTATAATGCTGTTTGTACAATGTACAAAATTTAGGATTATATAATGTAAGTAGTTTCATTTCTTCAATTTCAAAAAAAAAATTCCAATTTCTTCAACTTATTGTTTTGTACATTCAATAAATTTTTATAACAATTTGGTCCTCTATAAACCAACAGGATATTTATAATGTCCATACATAAATTTTATGTAGTAAAAAAACTCACTTGGTTATTTTTTTTGAAAATTCATTTTACATGTTTTAGCCATATTAGGTTCACAATTGTCCATATTTAAAAGTTAACTTTCAAAATCAGTATAAATAACAAATGGAGCTTTTTGTATATATTGATAATTATTGAAAAAACATGTTCCTTTATTTGGAATTTCTATTTCTCATGGTTTTTCATTACATGATTAGGTGCATATTATCTAATTTTTCTTTACTATTGAAATGTAGTAAACATAAATCACAAATAAATTTTACTTCAGTATATCTTGTAGGTTTGATTTGATGAAAGATATTTTTTATGTAACAATAGTGTTAATTTTTATTTTTCTTGAAATAAATGTTTTTCCTTTTTACATTTTTACTGGCTGCCTTTGAGATTCTTCATGATCAATGAATAAACGTTGATAGTACAGGGTGCAGGCAGCAGCTGCAAAGCAATAGACAATATTTTTGTTCATTCTTCATTACTACATGGGCATTCTGTTCGTAAAAGGGGGAATGTACTTTCAGATCAGAATGCACAAATGTTAAACCAAAAAGTTTTTGTATTCAAACAAATGTTGTATTATAGAGACCAGATTATATGCATTTGCATGTTGCATATGCATTTGCATATTTGGCTCCTTTTCATTGGTTTTTGCATATTTCAACAAAAAACTTGTAATTATGCATATTTTCGATCTATGTTTACAATATTTTAAAAATGTAGGCGGGCAGTGGCTGGCTCAGTCTACTTTTGATGTTGCACAGATTGACCGTAGACGAGAACTATGTGCAATTGCTAACCGAGGGTCAACTGCCTAGTGAATTACAGAAGAGGAATGGAAATAGGCACACAGAGTCAATGCTCCTACGCCTGCACCCCCAGTTAATCCCCTCCAGTGTCATTTGTATGTACGAGCAATAACTAAATTAAACTATGCAAGGTTTCAGTCGCATGTCCACTGTTCAGTTTAGCTTTCTATTTACTTGTACACAGTTCAACATGTTTGCAACATGTAGTGTGTAACGTGTTGTGCACAATGCCACACCAGGAAAGGAACGTTGTTTCATGGGTAGCTCACACCCTAGACATTAACATATGACGGAACTGTTTTATATTGTCGAATTTGCGAGAAAAACGTTTCGTGCAAAAAAAGTTTCAAATAGACCAGTATGTCGAGACAAGCCTTGAAATCGCAGGAATGCAAAAGAAAGGTCCACGACAACCACTTTTGACAACAGCAAGTTGCAGTAGCAGGGACTTGTCCAAAGGTAACCAAAAAAGTCGATTTAACATGGATCTATGTGAAGCATCCATTGCAAACAATATTTTTCTTCAGAGACTTACAAGCCCTATCCAAAAAGGCTTGCTCTGCAAATATTGCTTAAATCAAAACATACTACATTGGTCAACATTGTGTAAAAATTACATACCAACAATTTACTTAAATGTTCTGGAAGAAATACGCAGTGAACTCAAGGCAGCATTATCTGGATTTCAGATGACAAAACTACAGACACTTGTGCTATTACATTGCAAATTTAATTGTTTGTGCATTAAAAGAAGAGCCTTCTTCCAATTTAGCGGACTGCAAATAACTTGAAAAAAGTAAATCATTCTAGGATGGCCAGATTTGTGAACTAGGGTATTAGAAAAATATTTCCAGAATCTTCTGCAGAGTGGTGTTTGTGTTTATTTCAGATGCTGCTTCCTATATGATCACAACAGGAAAACCTCTCTGAATATTTTACCCCAGTGTGATTCATGTGACATGCTTTGCTCATGGAGTACATCGCCTTGCTGAAGAAGTACGCTCCAAGTTTGTGAATGTAAATAAACTGATTTCATCTACAAAGGAAGTGTTTCTAAATGCTCCTGCACACATCAGGACCTACAAAGAAAAACTACCAAATGTGCCTTTACCTCCCAAACCAGTCGTAACTCGTTGAAGTATTTGGGTCAAAGCTGTGTTGTTTCACAATGAACATTCCAGGGCCTTTAGTGGGGTAATAAATGACTTCGATAGTGCACAGGCTTTGTCAGTTTCCCAGTGAAACAAAGCTTTTAATAATCCCGGTATTAAAAAAGACATTGCTGTGATTAGCACTCACTTTTCTTAAATACCTGCAAGTATTAAAAAGCTTGAAACTCAAGGTTTGGCGTTGAATGAATCTATTCAGTTAATGAATAAAATTATTCTAGTGAACTCTTCATTGTCAGAGGTAACAAACTTAAAAGGTTGAAAACGTTTTGAACAATAATACAGGCTTTGAAACGTTGTGCCAAATTGATAGTTTTATTAATGGGGCAGGTGAACTTTTACCACAAACAATACATGTCAACATAGCACCCAAATTCAAATACTGCCCATTTACCTCAGTTGATGAAGAATGGTACTTTCCTGTTTATAAAAATTTCTTGAGTGAGAGAAGACACAATCTTACTACCGAACATTTGGAGCAGTACTTAGTCGTTTACATTTACAATAGTAGGAAAATATAAAATAAATTGTGTATGATGCTTTGGTGCAAAGGTATTAACTAAAAGGTAATGCTGTTCAAAAACTTCATGATTGTATGTTGTTTTTTAAATAAAATATTACAGAGTATTTGACATGCCCATCTGCATGTGATGTATCGCGCAGTAGGTCCTGTAGACGTCGACTGTTTTGCTGCGACTCAATCGCATCGCATCCGCTTGTTACCAACAACAATAGCAAAGAAGGAAAAATTCTTGAAACATGGTATGCGTCCCTATTTTGCAAATTTTTTGAAAATAATCCCAGAAAGATCCCCTTCCTAACCTCTACCAGAAAGTAATCAGAAAATGACATCAGCGTTCTAAATGTACCGATTTTTCGCATGGCCTGCACTCTTCCTCATAATTGATATGCACAGGTTCGGCTTTGAGATATATTGCATACAGTAACTACTATGTATTTTTTATTATTTGATCTTGACTATTTCGACAGTTTTCTTGTATTTTTAAGAATTTCCAGTGGCAACAGAGAGTTTTTTAAACCTCGTTAACGAACAAGAAGGGCAGGAAGTTTATAGTGCCAATAACATAGATGAGAAATATAACACATTTCTCATGCTCTTTGAAAGCTGCTTTCCATTATAACGTTCTAAACAGGGTACTAGGAGTAAAACGCAGCCTGGGTGGCTGACTAGTGGAATAAGGATATCAGGTAGAGCAAAGTGGGAATTATATCAGAATGTTAGAAGTAGTCACAATCAAGCAAAGTAGACAATTACAAATAGTATTGTAAGGTGCTTAAAAATGTTATTACAAAGGCAAAGAGTATGTGGCACGCAAATAGAATAGCTAATTCACAGGACAAAATTGAAATGTTATGGTCAGTCATGAATGAAGTGCCGGATCAGCAGCACAAGGTATACAATATATAGTCAGTTCGTAGTAGAAATATTTCTGTTACTGATAAGTCAGATATACGTAGGGTATTTAACAGTCACTTTCTGAGCATTGCAGTTGAATTAAATAAAAACTTTGTTTCTACAGGGAATCATATAACTTACTTGGAAGAATGCCTTTTCGAGATTGATGTCTGAAATATTCTTCTGTAATAATGACAAGGGGAAATTAAGTCAATAATTAAGTCACTGAAGTTTATTTGTTGGAGTACCCCGGTTACGCGATGTGAAACTGTGGGCGGTTCTCGAAAGGTAGCATGTGGTAGCCTTGTGCACTGTTATGCATATATTAGAAACTTTTAAGTTTAAAGCCTTGTCCACACTGGGACTCTATGTTGTTGCGTGCCTGAATAGAGTACGAATGATCATTGCAGCGAATCAGATTTGTAATGTCTTTTCATGTCTCTGAATTGTACTGTGGGTCTGAAGTCATACAAGATTTGAATCCCATGGAAAGGAGATCTCTGAAACAATTTTGCACAATATTGCAAATTTGGATGTGTTCTGAGGAAATTTGGCTCAGTCAGACAGACAGTTCTCAGTCTTATTCTCATCGTCTGACATGATTTTATTTTGTATTTTCCAGTATTTGGTCAACTGAAACTACTTTGAAACTAATTGAAGATTTATAAATGAACAACTGCTTGTTGGATATCACAAATACTGTGACAAACGAGGGCAGCCATTAAAATGTTTGTCAGAAAAGTTTGGGTTTTCAAAAGTGAAAAAAGAAAAAAATTCTCTTTTTGAAAGGCCAGATTTGTCTGGAACACAAGAAATTATATGGAAGCAGGAAGAGTGGAACTTCTCCTAAATAATGTTGATGATTAGGATATGAACCTCTCTTGTTCCTCCTACCTGCCAATCAGTCAAGAGGAAGTCCTAGCACTGATTTAGGAGACTATTAGGCAAGATCATATAAAATTAATGATTGTTTTCAACTGCAAATCACATTTTTCTTTTTTACAAATGCAGAACGAGAATTAGCAAAAGACAGCATATATATATTTTTCAAATAATTTCATCCTGCCAAGGCACTCAACTTTCAGATCATATAATCTAAATGTATTTCAGAATTCCTGCATTTCTTTTGGAGACCTCGTCGGGAACGCTTGTAGCTGTAGAAGTTCAGATTCTCGTAGATCTAGTCTCCACGCTCTATGTACAAGTTCCTTTCAGAATCTTTCTTCTCAAAAGCACCAGGTGGAGGGTAATTTGTTTCAGAATAGTATTGCAAAGAAATTAGCAACTAGGCCCTTGCAAGAATCACTGTTTCCACTTTACGGGAATGTAGTCATAATGGTTTCAGTGAAACGTGAAATTTCTCGGTCCTTCTTCCAAAACCACTTTCAATAAATCGGCAGTAACTCAGTATTCTGTCAGATTGTGATAATGATGGGTTTTTGTAGTCAGGATATGTGTGCTTCATGAAGTTTCGTAATAGAGGAAGCTCATTATGTACTACAAAACATGAACGGTACATGGTTTTATTTCCCCAGCATTGGGATGAGCTCAGGCAAATCCGATGTCCCTTTTTTTTTTTTTTTGATATGCTTTCTATTTAAAGACTCCGCAATCAGAAATTCTTCCTTGAAACCCCATATCCAAGTATAAGAAACTGTAGTTAGCATCAGCTGCAGAAAACACAACAATGCTGAAGCAACACTTATAATTAAAAAAACATACCTCCGTTGTGTCCCCGAGCCACACCCTGTACGTGTCTTCCATCAACACTGCCAGCAGTCAAGAAAATTCCATTTTCTTGAGAAATCATGTGCCACTGCTAACCATTGAGAGCTTTAATTATTGCGACAATAAGTCTTTACTTTTATACACCTACCAACATGAAAAGTATGAGTGTTATGATTTTATAAAACACACACACACACACACATACAGAGAGACATAGAGGGAGAGAGGCTTGTTTTGGCAAACACTGTTTCTGTCACACTTAGGATCGTTAACAATAGTTATATCAAATGACTTTCTTTAGTACTTTCAAATATTTGTTGTGTCTGTGATCAATTATGTTATTAGCCTTTATTAGGAGCTGAATGTTTAAAACCAACAAACACACAAACATCACGACTGTAGGTATAAGTCGAGTAACTGTCGCTATGGAGGTACGGAAAGTAATGCTGCTGAGGTGTCACCTTCAGACACCACACTTGCTAGGTGGTAGCCTTTAAATTGGCCGCGGTACGTTAGTATATGTCGGACCCGCGTGTCGTCACTATCAGTGATTGCAGACCGAGCGCCGCCACACGGCAGGTCTAGTCTAGAGAGACCCCCTAGCACTCGCCCCAGTGGTACAGCCGACTTTGCTAGCGATGGTTCACTGCCTACATACGCTCTCATTTGCCGAGACGACAGTTTAGCATAGCCTTCAGCTACGTCATTTGCTACGACCTAGCAAGGCGCCATATTCAGTTACAAGAATGTATTCTGAACAGCGACGTTCATCAATAATGGATTAAAGTTAAGTATCAAACTAATTACGTCCGCTTTCTGAATTCTCATTCCTTGTCATGTTCCAGACCTCATGTCATTATAGTTCTTCCCTCCGCACGCCAAACTGCGTGAGCTAAAACGCGTGCATTTCGGCCTCCAGTTGTAACATGGTGTTGGCTCTTTTGCCAACACAACAGCTGCTTCCTCCTGAGTTCCTGAAGCGCGATAAAAACTCGTGAAGACTTCGCTATTTTTACAACTGAGGAATATAATGCATGAAAACTGACTCAGGCACTGACAAATTTCACGGTCTTTGGGAACTTTGATTC
Organism: Schistocerca gregaria; assembly: GCF_023897955.1. Lineage (NCBI taxonomy): Eukaryota > Metazoa > Arthropoda > Insecta > Orthoptera > Acrididae > Schistocerca > Schistocerca gregaria. Next base: position 483,744,159 of record NC_064931.1, on the reverse strand, counting down.
GGACTCATAAGAGGACGAGTAATAGACAGAATACGGAAATAACGACAGCAAAGAAGTATTACCGATATTCTATTCAGTTTGCGAAGATGGGTTTATCGAGCAACTGACACAAGAAATTTAATTTGACAAAATGAGAATCTAAAACATTTTCTGTACACAACTTGGACATTACCAACCCAAGTCCAACAGGTTATAAGTCTCCAGATAGCAGTATCTGCTTTAGGTCTCCGTCTCTAAATTCTGAAAGCATTTCTTATCCCGAGTATAACGTAAAGTCATATGTACCCAGCTACAAAAAAGGTAACGATCCGTCTTGTGGCCCTAGACGGGCCAATCGGGCCCAAATGACCCCCATGTCATCCTCAACGGGGGGGTCATCGGATGCGTTATGGACAGGCATATGGTCAGCGCACCGCTCTGCCGTCCGTTGTCGGGTTTCTTGAGCATGGAACCGCTACTGATCGACCAAGTAGCTCCTTAGTTGCCTCAAAAGGCTGAGTGCATCCTCCATCAGTCCTCTGACTAAGGAAAAATCCCTGGTAGTTCTGGGACTCTAACTCAGGATCCTCTGCATGGCAGTCAGTCGCGCTGAACACTCGTCTTGTATAAATGGACAGATATTCTCCCACAAATAATTGCATAGCATAATCGAACCAAACATAGGACAATAAAAAAGAGACCAATCGATGTTCGTGAAACTGGACTCATGGATACGGTATACTTTCGTATTAAAATGTTCGATCTATGTAAACAGAAGTTTAATGTGGGTGATTTAGTACGTATCCCAAAACACAAGACAGCGTTTGAGAAGTCATACCTTCGAAACTGGTCGAGTGAGATATTCACCGTTTCCAAAGTTCAGAAAACAAATCCCAGATCTTACATCTTAAAGGATAGCATTGGCACTGAAATTACGGGATGCTTTTAAACCGAAGAAATTCAGAAATGCTCAGAACCATACGTGTTGCTCATAGAGCGTGTCATAAGACGGCGAGGGAAAAGAGCACTAGTTAAATGGCTTGGTTTTCCTACAACACAAAACAGCTGGACCGACGCTAATGTTTTGCAGTATAAAGGAGTTCACAGAGCACAACCAGGACAGTAGCATAACATGCGAGACACATTATAGGAGACAGTGGTATTCTCGGCAAACTTACTGCCAAATTGCGTATTCCGGGGTATATTTACTCTGGACCTGTTACAAAGCTTCAAAACGTTTGGACCGTGGTGGTAAGGAGAGTAGCCTACTTGACGAGGCGTGTTTGGAACACGACGTTGCAGATGCAAAATACTGAAGATATCTCTGGACATTACACAGCAGATCGAATTTTAAACGATAATGATGATGATGAGGTCCCATACTCCGAGGAGTATAGGGGGCGATGCGGGAGAACCGCACCGCTGCACTAGGCAACGTCCTAGCGGAGGTGGTTTGCCATTGCCTCCCTCCGACCGTAATTGGGACGAATGATGATGATGAAAACAACACAACACCCAGTCGTCCCTGACCCGCCTGGAATCGACCCCGGGACCCCGTGTGCGGGAAGCTAGAACGCTACTGCAAGATCACGAGCTGCGGACTTAGCTGATAAAGCCAAGGCAATACGTGCGAGAATGGATATTGGTATAGGACAGCGCTTTCCAGGATTTGTAGCTGATAAAACCATGCATGGTAAAATTAAGTTGGGCTAGAGTGTGAATTTCAAGCAAGTTATGATCGGTGTACATTGAGCACTGAAGAACAAAAGACAACGAGGAAGAAGAAGAAGCCAGGGCAGGGGAATTTTAAAAACTGTATCCTGAAAGCGATGTATGCCGCTAAAAGTGCTCTGAAGCATAAAGAACCCGTTAAAGAATCCCTGGTTCTGCCTGTACCAAAGATATCAGGTGGAATTTTCCCCTTCTTCATTTCTGTTCTCACACGACTCTCAACGATGGGTTCACTGGCTGGTAGTGCTGTGGCTATCGCAAGAACAGTGAAGAACGGACAAAACTCTCATACGTAACCACATGATGCAAGCAGCAGTCATCGGAAAAAGACTTTACCTGAAACCATACAAGTAAGGACTAGTTCTCTCAATATATAAAAAAGCCCGTTAGCTATCCTACAGGATAGACCGCTTACAAATACAGAACTGCTCAAGTCTGTCAGGAAAAAGTTCAGCATTTTAAGATTCTGTGGGATGTTAATCCAGGTTACATTACTGAAGACTATGTGAAAATCCAGAGAATGTGGAATTGCGAATTTTGATGTTGCTGGGGGACCATGATCCCTCTGTGTGGCGCATGGTAAGAAAAATACAAATAACGTCTTCTATTTCACTCATTTAGAGACTTGTAGCCGCAACGATTCTTCAGCGACAAAAGACGTGTGTTCCAGATGTAATGTCGTATACTCTGATTTTATTAGAACGATCGACAGTACTACGTCCGATTTGTTTCCCACCGATTGATTCAAGAACGAGGAGTGGAGTATTGCGCTGATTGGACTAGAGACTTACAATAGCATTCCGAATGTCAGTGAGGCTAACAACAAAATTCAACTGTAAATTAATCGTGGAAAAGAAATTGTGGACATAGAAATTGGTGCATACGATGCTGGCGATTTAAACGAAGTTTTAAAATGGTCAGGAAAAGGGATTCTGCTATGCGCAAACATCAGTACACTAAATCTGAAATAACGATTGACTGTAACCAGAATGGTTCAAGAGGTTGACTACCGGGTTTCACAAAAGGACAGGTTTTGAAGAAGAATTCTAATAAATTCTATAGATGTGATCAGTCAGTGTAAATACTTCCTATCAATACAATCCGTGTCGAGTGTAGCGCTGCAACAATCTCTTGTCTAAACAACAGATTTATTCATACAATTTACGGGTTCTCCCATCAGTGGGGACAGTATTTACCTCCCAGTAACAGTTCAGGCAGTGGACTATCTGGAGCTGCGTATTGTGGACCAGGATAATCAACTTGTCGATTTTCGCAGAGAGGAAATCACTGTACGGCTACATTTATAGCGGAACCAGCAGTGACCTTGAATATGCTGAGACCCAGAAGCGGCAGTGGACTCCAACCAGCAGGTGTCTGTTGGAGGCAAAAGCGACGAAGTCGGACCGGAAGACAGCATTTGAGAAGTCATACCTTCGAAACTGGTCGAAATATATCGGCATTCAGATCTGGGATGTGTTTTCTGCACTTTGGTTCTATACGTCACGCCCATCCTGTCTTCGTTGACAATACTGGGATGCTGTAATCCCTGACTGGTTGAAGCTCACCGTTATCTTTCTGTTCATGGGAGGTTTTCAAGTACCCACTGCTACCGAGAGCAAGTAGACAAACGTGGTCTGTTAAAACCTCTGCTCAACTGGAGACGCCCAGGTTCATCATACTTGCGTTTCAGACCAATGGAAGAGGTAATATAGCAAATGATTCCACCAAATTTGATAATTGCACGTTAACTAATGACAGAGTCTACCTGGTCTCAGAATTTTACCCTTATGATAATTTACACCTTCAGTGGGATGAAAATGTATACAAGAGGAGGAGGAGGAGATTAGTGTTTAATGTCCCGTCGACAACTAGGTCATTAGAGACAGAGCACAAGCACGGATTAAGGAAGGATGGGGAAGGGAATCAGCCCTGCCCTTTCAGAGGAACCATCCCGGTATTTGCGTGAAGTTATTTAGGGAAATCACGGAAAAATAAATCAGGATGCTCACATGTGGGTTTGAACTGTTGTCCTCCTGAATATAAGTCCAGTGTGATAACCACTGCGCCATCTCGCTCGGAAAATGCATACAGTTTAGCATATGACATGTATGCGAGGTTCTGTGCTTCATACTATGAAGAGGAAGGATGTCTACTCAGCCCATGAAAATGCAAGGAGCTGGCGCCAATCATCATAATAGACTCCTCGAAACAGAACGAGATAATTAAATCTGGGCTCTTCAGTCCGAAACCGCGCTGCTGCTACGGTCGCAGGTTCAAACCCTGCCTCGGGCATGGATGTGTGTGATGTCCTTAGGTTAGTGAGCTTCAAGTAGTTCTAAGTCCAGGGGACTGATGACCTCAGATGTTAAGTCCCATAGTGCTTAGGTCCATTTGACCTAATTTGAATTAAATCTGGACCTATAGACTTACGAATTGAATTTGACACTTCAGTAGATTTCTCAGAACACAGTGTAGCGTATGCTCTGGTCTTACATGACCGTGTGATTAAGTATTGCCCTCTCACCGGTATTGTGCGACGATCTGTATCTATGAACAGGTGCCATGCCATACCCAGGGCATTCCACAATGGTATCTCAAGGTGCGAACTTAATTGCTGACGCACAGGGCTTCTATGATGATGAGCGTAGACAGATCGTATTTAAAGATGTTGCATTCATAGCGTACACAAAATATGTCGGAATAATAGAAACGTACTCAGCAAACATTACATTACCGAGGTCTTTCAAGGATGTGAAGTGTGATAAAACGCGGAGGAGTGCAAATTGGTTCACATTTTTCCACCATAGAATTCACTGAGATGATCCTGTCATAACATATGAAGATATGATGATTTCGCTTTCCCTGTTAGACCGCACGGATACCGTCATCCAAGTGTAGGGGAAGGAGAAGATCGCATGGATGCATCGAATCTTCAAGTTTGCTGTTATTCAAGACCTGGAATTCTATGGGTATCCTGCTCTCCATCGAATCAAGGCGAAGAAGAAGAAGAGTGAAAATAGTATTGCTGTATCTACTTATGAAAATTTAAAATTACTTTTAAGTTGGATGAAAAATAAATGGTTTCCTTATCTCACAATCAGTGTATGATTTTTATTCGTCCTGTTCCCACTTTGACAGTATACAGTGTCATCCAAATACTATGTCTATGATTTTCTACAAGTACTGGTGGTATAATTTTATACATGTTTTCTTTGTCTCCATAGAAGCTGGCATGGCGACGTGCTACCTGCTCGCTTAACCCAACACGTGCAGCACGGTAAGTGTAATCCCATGCACCCATTCTACATATTTCCACGTTAAACGTCACTTCATTTGTGTCCTGCACATCCATTATATACACAACTCAATAGAGGATAGGTCTGTTGTAAATAACAACAACTAAGACATATGGTAACAAATTCAATTCGCACAGATTCAGTTTGATTTTTGAGGTACAGTTCAGTTCTTGAGGTAAAATATACCACTTTATATTACAATTTAGTTCTTGAGGTTCAGATCAGTTTTTGAAGTACAGTTCAGTTCTTAAGATACAATTTGACTCAGATATTTCAATGCAGAGATATTTTTAACTTACACGCAATTACTAATCATTAGGACAAAAAGAACCTCTCAACAGTAACACTGGTTGAGAATACTTTTATAAATTTCCAGTAGCACTGCGTGAAAATATTTAGAATTTTCCAGACATATAAATCGATGCCAGAAACTAATGTGAAAATTTTACTACAACTTAACTCCACAATGCCAATAACATAGGTTTTACTCAGAGGGACCGTGAAATACTTGTACTTAAAAATTAATCAGTCTTGGACAGCTAGCAGCAGGTGAAACTTAAAAACTATTCTATTTACTTGACACACATGATGCACAGATATATTCATATGTGTACACAGTACACACACACACACACACACACACACACACACACACACACACACACACACACACACACACATTTACTTACACGTTCTCCCTCACTCATTCTCTCTCTCACTCAATCAGAGTGCCCCACACCTTCTCTCGCTACAAGTAAATAGTGTGAGTATAGGCGAGTTTCAGTCCCATCATCACAAATGTCGCTCTTACCGTCATGAGGCGACAGGCTGATTTTGAACTGCAGCACAGTGTACACTTCGCGTCCTCTCGATCGAATGCTAGATTGCCGTACCATACGCGCATGCTGTGGGTGCGGTGCGGCAACAGGAACACCGCTGTACACGCACTGCAAATAGTCTTCGACAGAGAGTGCTGTCGATGTCATACGATGCACATCTTTAGCTCGCCTCTGGGTGTTTAGCTCGCCTCTGGGTGGTAACTACCAATGTGCGATACGCGTAGATTTTTGATCGCAGACCTACTCCACAATCGACAATCCATTCCCCTCGTCTTTCACAAGGCCGATAACCCTGTTCAGGGGAACAATCCCATGAGGACTGTCAGCCGTGTATGAGGACATGTCAAATTCATTACCGTGGTACCTCATTACTTCACACAGATTGCAGTTCTTCACCCAATAAATGAAGCTATCTGTGTCCATATAAAGTAACTTTGGACTTGCATAATGAGTTTCCTGAAAGTCATGATGAAAGTGATACATGTAAAATTTGGATAGGTCTGGTATGCACATCCCCAAATAAATAGGCGGCGTAACCTCTACTGCAGTATTCGCCATCTCTACAGTGACAAAGCTGTCATTCCCTCGAATTCTCCATTGTTTTGCCTAAAATTTAATTACTCATTAACTTATAAAAATCTTTCTCAAAGTACACGTCGCTGAAGCTCTCTAACTCGTATTCAAATGAATGTACTCCTTCAACCAGGGGGACTGCTTGGAGGGGATAGCCCGGTTGACTATAACCAGACACTGCTGGATATTACGATAATGAATAATATATCTCCGCTTATTCCCCTGCGTTGTCATCAGTTTTAGTGCGGAGTCACCTCGCGGAACTAGTTGCTCCGAACACAGAGGAAAATTGGATGTGCATCATGCAAAGCAATAGGGCATGTGAGTTCTGCCTGCACCACATACCCCACAGCAGAATCAGCCGTCAAGCCCCCCCCACCCCCCCCCCCACCCCCTTGATTTTTCCACCTGATTCATGTTTAGGCACTCACTGAATTAGATTGACAGTACTTAACTTTGCGTTTTCACGAAGGTGTGTCACAAGCAAATGGTGACATGCTTGTCGTTACGCTGGAACACGTTTTCTGACGCGATTTCTCCGATAGCACTAGCTACGCACACGGCTCAAAAGTTTCGAGCTGTTTCCACCACTTTCTTAAGCCCAAAGTGAAAAATATGTTGCAAGTATTATACATTCTCCCAATTGAGATTCCATTTTGTCACACTTGAACAACATTTTTAATTTTCAAGTCTGCAAAATCCAATACGTAATCACAAAGGCAAATATTAAATTTCAGGCGAAAAATTAAGATTAATAAATACACTCATAGTAACCTTCTCGCCAACATGCCAAACATAAACGTTTCAAACATTTATACTATCCCAATTTTGTTTTGTGTAACTTTTAACTGTCATGTTAGTTTACACACTTCAGTATTCTTCACTTCCAATGGTTCGTAATCTGTAGTCGCACCATTGTGTTATTGCACGATGTTCACTCGGTTTATCGAAGATATTTCACGCAGAAAAGCGAAATACAACAGCAAATAATTCTATCTTATAAATACGAGATCAGAAACTTGCCCAAGGTGCGCCACGCGGCCCCCACCTTAGTGGGTATCGGCAGGTGACAGGTGTCCGGTGCTATGTAGCAAAAATTCTTTCGTATCTTAATACAGCCACCAGTCCTTTTACGGAAAATTTTCTGTTACTGACTATTAGAAAGTGTAGCAGATTATATTTGAGGATGAATCGGACTGATATTTTTAGAAAACAAACGAAATGCAGTTTAAAAAATTAAAGGAAAGAGTTGACTCGAAGTTACGTCTTTTAGTCTACAGTGCGCAACACATCACGAGCAGATACAGTTCTACAACACTTCGAGCGGAAGACAACACTTGCTCCAGAATGTTTCACATCCTACACTGAAGAGTCAAAGAAACTGGTGCACCTGCTTAATATGGTGTAGGGCCCTCGCGAGCATGCAGAGTTGCCGCAAAGCGAGGTAGCATCGACTCGACTAATGTCTGAAGTAGTACTGGAGGGAACTGACACCACGAATCCTGGAGGGCCGCCCATAAATCCGTAAGAGTGCAGGGGGGTGGAGGTCCCTTCTGAACAGCTCGTTGCAAGACATCCCACATATACTCAGTAACGTTCATGACTGGAGACTTTGGTCGTCAGCGAAAGTGTTTAAACTCAGAAGAGTGCTCCTGGAGCCACTCTGTTGCAGTTATGGGCGTGTGGGGTATCCTGCTGGAGTTGCCCAAGTCCGTCAGAATGCACAATGGAAATAAATGGATGCAGTCGGTCAGACAGGATGCTTACGTAATCTGAAACGATGACTGCTCCGAACGCCCGTATCGATGATGTTTCGTTGAATGGTTCGCACGCTGACACTTGTTGATGGCCCAGCACTGGAATCTGCAGCGTTTTGCGGAAGGGTTCAACTTCTATCACGTTGAGCGATTCTCTTCAATCGTCTTTGGTCCCATTCTTGCAGCATCTTCTCCCGGCACCATCGATGACGGAGATTTGGTGTTTTACCGGATTCCTGATATTCACGGTACGGTCGTACGGGAAAATGCCCAGTTCAAGGCTACCTGGGAGATGCTGTGTCCCATCGCTCATGCGCCGACTATAAAACCACGTTCAAACTCTTTTAAATATTGATAACCTGCCAGTGTAGCAGCAGTAACCGATCTAACAAATGCGCTAGGCACTGTTGTCTCATATATGCGTTGTCGACCGCATCGCCGTATTCTGCCTGTTTACATGTCTTTGTATTTGAATACGCATGCCTATACCAGTTTCTTTGACGCTTCCGTGTACAATGTAGAGAGATCGTGCAGATTGCCGGATTTAGAGTCCTGTGGGCGGCCAGTTTTTAATGGTGCCTTAAATGAACGACTCGGACATAGTCTCTACAGCGACTAGCCGACAGCAATGTTTTATGTCAAAGACTGTATATTCCTGGCATACGATTATACACTGCTGTATTGTTCCACCTATCATATTGTGCAGTAGAATTACAATATTGTCATTAATGAATATTGAATTCAGGAATTAGGGAGGCACAGTGTGATGGGTGATAAGTACGTTCAGTGCATATACGTGTTCGTAACTAATCCGCAATTCACATTTAATGACTTGGCATATGGTACACTGATTCGCCTTCAGACTATATCGCATTCTTGGGTTCGTCATTCCTACAACATTTTCTATGGGGTGCATCCATTTTAAGTTGTTCCTAATTGTAATTCAGTTGAATTAAGCATCTTCAGATCTGTGTGATTTATTTTGCAACTGAAATTTAACGGATTCCTGTTAGTATTCAGGTGGAAGACTTCGTGCTTTTCGTTATTTGTAATTGAGATGCAGCTACTCACGAAGATCCAGTGTGGTCTGTAATTATAGTACTCTAGCGAAACTTGGTAGATACGCTAAGGCATTAATGCGGAGCCGATTTACACTGGAAAAAGCATTAGTTCCAATTGTGGCCACCAGGTGCAAGTTTCGCACTGTACACTTTGTTTGACTGTATGACATCCACTCTTTCATTTGACAAGCCAAAGTGTGAGTGAACGGTATGGCCACCTGGAAGAGAGACCGTGCACTGTTAACGGCAGAAATTACAGCGCTGCATTGATAGAGCGTCGCTGGCTGGAAGGTTTGAGGAGTCGATGACATTAAATCGTTTAAAGTTGATGAGAATGAAATTCGAAAACACGGGTGAGCTCGGTGTGGCACCAGGAAGAGGAAGGCGTCCTATCCTGGTGGAAGTTATTGGCGAGGCTGTAACTTACCATGCAGCACAAGTCCCAGGTAGTGCTAGTGCTCGTGCAGTATCACGAGGACTGCCCATCCCATGATCAACAGTACGGAAAGTTTGCGATCTATTTTACCCTGGCATCCGTACAAGGTGCAGACGATACAGCAACCAAAATCTCATGAAATTCAGTAACGTTCTGGATGTGCTCTTTGGTTTACGGCACGGATCTAAGTTGATGACATGTGACCAGGCAATATTCTATGGAGTGACGAGTCACATTTTATAAAATAGGCTGCAGTGAATACACGGAACTGCCGACTTTGGGGTACTGTCAATATTGTTAAACCACGTGTTGTGTTCGAAGACCTATTGTACTCGTCGTATGGGACTGCGTGGTGTGGATTGACAAGCGTCTTTATTCTCTATCCGTTCTTCTTTTAATGGAATACACCCAGAAGTCATATCAGGTGTACCATGACGTCTGCACGTTAACGATAACTTTTTGCGCAGCGTGTCATTCCTGCTTTGGAAGAGAGCAACTATGTGGAAACCACCGTTTTCGTGCAAGATGGGGCAACACTTCATGTAGCTCGCCCAGGGAAAAGTCTGCTTAATATTACCTTCCAGGAACGTGATATCTCCAGAGTTTTTCTAGAGGCATGATCTGCAAAATCACCTGATCTGAATCCATCTGACTTTCGGCTCCGGGATATATAAAAGAACGTGTTTACCAGGGACACGTTCGGTCTCTACCTGATCTGAAGCCAAGTATACAGAAACACATTGCTCAGATTCCGCTGGGACTGGTACAAACAACTGTTGATCACGTCGTTTTTGGATATTGCATCTCGTCGAGATCTCTGGAGTCCATATTGATCAACCTGTGTAAGTAGCCCGCATCCCGTTTCCAGGCAGTTACATATGGAGACAATTTTATACGTCTTTTTTCATTCGCAGCGTTAGATTTGCACCTGGTGGCCAAAAGTGGAACTAATTTTTCTACTGTAAATTGGTTCAACATTAATAAACTAGAATATCTATCGACCAAATTTCGCTGTCATACGATGATTACAGCCCACACTGGACCTCTGTTTCTAACTGCAGTTTAATTATAACCACTTGGTATAAATTAGGAAAAGCAGAGGGGCTGTAGAACTTTCTTGAGGAATGCCTGATACAGCTTCTTTATCACTCGACGACTTCCCGTCAGTCACTGCTAACTGTGTCCTTTCTGACAGGAAATCACAAATCCAGTCGCACAACTGTGACTGCATTCCATAGGGGCCCAGTGTACGAGGTAAGATTTAAGTCTTTGTACAGTTATCAATATTTATTTTACAAAAATTATAGAACTTACAGATCTGTGGTTTATGACAAATGAAAGAATAAATCACCAACTTTTGTTACTATCTATGTCAATAAACCTTAACATGTGGGCCGTTTGTTGCTCGAAGAATGTCTAAGCGGTATTCGATTTCACGCCATACGTTTGAAAACAGTCCTTGTGTAACACCGGCAACGACGTCTGTTATCCTTCTTTTTAATGTATCGAGATACAGCAAATGTGTAGCGTAAACCTTGTCCCTTACGTAGCCCCACAAAAAGATATCTAAAGACGTTCTGTGTGGTCATCTTGCACACCAGGAGCTGGGACCACTACGCCCAATCCAAATGCCAGACAATCTTCTATTAAGAAAATTTCTAACATTTAGCCCCCAAGACGAAGGTGCACCATATTGTTAGAAAATCGCATTAGGCTGAAAATCAGTTACGGTTCCGCAAACTGTTCTATCATATTCAGATAAATGTTAGCTCTCACTGATTCTTTGACAAAGAAGAAGCGGCCAATGACTGTTGTATATTAAACTGCACGACGTATTGTTTTTAGGGGAAGCCCTAACTTGATCTGAGGCATCATGTGGACTTTCCGGACCCCACGTCCTCACACTGTGGTTGCTAACTTTACCTGATATGTGGAACGTAGCCTCATCTGAAAAACAAACTGACACTCGTTACTGGTGTCGATTGACGCCAATACCTCAGGCGCAAAAGCTGCTCGACAAATTCCTTTATTTCATTGTAACGCTTGTCTTATCTGGAACCTTATGTGCATGCAGGTCAATCTGTTAGGTAGAACTCTTCGCACTGTGGTCCTAGGAATACCTAATTCACGCGATGTGCGTTGAACGGATTTGGAAGCCTTCTTAGGAACGGCTGTTGTACATCTCCGACACTTTGTTCACTGACCAAAGGCCGCCATGTTCGCGAAAGATCCAACACACTGCTCGTCTGTTTAACCTACAAGTGCCACGCAACATTATTCCTTTTTTTTTATCAGGTCCGACTGCTTAGCCGGATGGTAGCGTACTTGCCTCTCATGCAGCGGGCCCGGGTTCGATTTCCGGCCGGCTTGGAGATTTTCTCCGCTCATGGACTGGGTGTTACGCTGTCCTCATCATCACTTCATCCTAATCACCGGCACACGAGTCACTCAATGTGGAGTCGACTGCAATAAGACTCGCACGTGGCGGCCGAACTTCCGTATATCGGGCCTCCCGGCAAGCAATGCCATACGCTCATTTCATTTTTCCTTTTATCAAGTGTTCCATATTGTCTACGAAAATTTCGCGGCATAGTAATTGTAGATTTGGTCTCGTGACACCACAGAACACACTGTGCCTCTTCCTCGCGTGATGCATTTTTACAACACCACCGACTGTAGTGCTCTCTACTCAGCTTCAACCTGCAACAAAGATATTCAAACAAAAATGATGATTTATTCTTTCGTTTGTTGTAAACCAAAAATCTGTAAGTTCTATAGTTTTTGTGAAATAAATATTGATAACTGTACAAAGACTTTAGGCCCAAGCTGTATACAGGATGCCTCAAAAGAAAGTTTATATTTGATGTGTCAAAATAAAATTAGAGTTTGATGTCTATTGACAAAATCTTTATTTATTACACAAATATACAGTTTAGGAATTTACTTTTTAAAAATAATGTCATTTAAAAGCAATCCAGCATGGCTAAGGCACTCATATAAACGATAAACAAAATATTTCGTGACGGCTCGGTAAGTAGACGCTGGGGTGGCTGCCGCTTCGCTGCGGACATTCTCTTTCATTTCCTCTAGAGAAGTCGGATTATTGATATACATTTTAGATTTGAGGTTTCCCCATAAGAAAACTCCATAGGGCTCAAATCTGGACTGCCTGGGGACCAATTTATGTAACCCCTCCTGAAGGTCAATTTGCTAGGAAAAATTTCACGAACTCGTAGTATAGACGCATTCGTCGTGTGTGCCATGGCTCCGTCTTGCTGAAACCTTGTTCTTTGGTTATAACCAGGACATTTTTGCAATGCAGGCACCAAAAAGTCATGCAACATGGTCACATAACATTTCGAATTCACTGTAACTGCACGACCGCTCTCGTCCTCGTAAAAGTACGGGTCAATTATTCCTCCAGCCGACATCGTAGCCCGTAGAGTGACTTTTAGCGAATAAAGGGATTTCTCCTGCTACTATTCACGATTTGTTGCTTTAAATCTAGCATCAACGGGATTTTGTAGGAATGCTCTTTTTTTCAGAACTTGGTGCAGTTATGATCTATGTACATTTAAATAACTTGCGCGCTCAGGAATGGTGAGGTTAGGATCGTCAAGAACAAACCGATTTACACTCTCCTCGGATTCGCCCATTCCAAACCTTGACAGCCCGGATTTCGGTTTGCCCAGCGTTTAACCGGCCTCCTCAGAAGTTTCGATGCATTTCCGGATAAGGGGAACACTTGGAGCATCATTTACATTATGCAATCCACGATCACTGCAAAATTTCCTCCGTGCTACAGTCGCCGAATCACCGTTTCTGTAAAATTCTCGCACGCAGAACGCACGGTCCTCTCCCGAAAAGCGCTCCGTATCGACCGAACTCTCAAAGTCCAAGCAAGCGATAAACGTACCCCCTCTCTCCAATTTGTTGCAGGTGTGCAGAGAGCTCTTCCAATATCAACTGTCGTTTTAGACACCCTGTATTATTTGTGACTATTTCAGAACCAGCAGCACAGAACCAAAACACATTTGTAGGTTGCCTGTCTAGCTTTCAGGGTCAACAAAAATTTTATTTTCAATACTTCGCTTAACTATTGTACGAATTTAAACATTTAAAATGTTGTTATAATCTACTCAGTAAGAGTTATAACCTTACGTTAAGAGTTCAATAGAATAGAAGAAATACTACAGTTAGGAACTGTGTGTGTGTCTTGAGGTAATGTAACTGATGGTGAGCAAATCCTTGGAATTTGTTCATTCAATATTTGAGAATGAGAGCATTTAGCCACATCCAACAAATTTTACAGATAATTTCAAACATTTCCGATATTTTTCCCCCTACCCGCCCCCCTCTCCAACCTACATAAAATGATGAGAGGGAAAAAGTTTATCGCTTACTACATTTCCACTGTTCATGGAGTAAAACAGCACCAACAGGCGTCGTTACTATTAACTCTATACACAACACACTTTGCATACATTATCTACATTTACAGGATGTAACAGACATAAGTGCAGATATTTTTATATGTTGTACATTAATGTGTGTACACATGACTGTGTTAGTGTTTTTTTTTTCTCTTCGCCGAACAGCCTTCACACAAAAACACGTCGCAAACTTTACGACCTGATGTTTTCTGCATGGCCATACCTGGGCCACGAAGTGATCGATGCCTGGCGGTATAGACAATCCGTTCTGCATTCACGCGACCACTCTTCAACATTCGACTTGTTGCCCAGAGGAAAATAAGCATTGCCTCATGTACTTGGAGATACTAACCAACCTAAAAACATATGACTTGTAATAGTTATAATTACCAGTCTGAAAATGACGTAAATACTGGAGTAATGTACCTCAGTACACCGTTCTCAGTCACTAATAGAAATATCTGCACTTGTACCGTTACACCCTGTATATTACTATCATTGTGTGACATATAGCTCAGGAGATATGTCACAGATATTGAGATGCATGATGAACTAGATTTTTCTTAAAACAGAGCGCAAAATACCCAGTTTATGTTAGTCCAGTGTTTCATAATGAGAGCCCTTTGCAATTTCTACCAAATTTCAAGCATAATTTCCAACCTTTGCTAATATGCCTAAAAAAATATTTAAAACTAACTCATTTGTAATCAGATGTCTGAAGCTCTTTTATCATAGTAGTTAGAGTCTTTAAGGAATCGGGGTTTTACTGATTTGATTAGAAGTCGCTTATTACGAACGATGTGAAAAAAACCTTCTGTGAATCTTGAAATATGAAATCAGTTTCAGATTCGCTGTCGATAGCACTCCTTATTTCGTGTAGGTCAGATGTGCTTCACAACAACGATATTTTCTGAATTTGTGCTGACCATCTGCCAATCGATCGTTTCCTTCGAGGTAATTCTTAATGTATGAGAACAGTATATGTTCCGAAATCTTAATATATATATATTAATGCCAGTCATATGGGTCTAAAATTCAACGGGTTGTTTTCTTTTTGTGTGTTGGTGACACCTATGCAACTTTCCAGTACCTAAGCTAGGATCTTTCGTCGAGGGTATGGTTGTAAAACAGCAATGATCTGAGTATTCACAGCACCAGATAGCTTATGCCATCGACAAAAGTCACTAGTGAATAACTGTATAAATATTAGATATTAAACAACTCATAAGTTTTCCGTATGGTGTCAAAAAAAACTGCAAAGTGATGAGACATTTTTATGCAAGATTTTGATTACGGATGAAGCATTATTTACAAACCAGCGGCAAATCAATCTTTGCAATTTTCATTACTGTCCAGTTGAAAATTGACACTGGCTGAGAGAAGTGGACAAGTAATGACTTTGGTCAGTCAACGTGTGGTGTAGTCTTTTCAAGAATCGCATACTGGTCCCATTAACTAGAATACATCTCTAACAGATCTGCTAGGGCATTTATTAAATGACATCCTATTGTCCAAAAAGCAATTCATGTGGCATGTACGAGAAGAATGTCCCATCCATTCTGCACAGAGAATTACTGGTCTCCGTAACAGAACATTTGAAAATCATTGGATCGGTCGATCGGGAAACACAGACTTACCTGAACGTTCAATGGGCTTAATATCTCTGGGCGTTTATCTTTGTGTTATATTAAAACAGGGGATTTACAAGGAAACACTGACGACACACGAGAACACGAAATGCAGTGCAGGATGTAACAAAAACGTCTGGCCAAATTTTCAGGAAGCATTTATCACACATAGAAGAATAAAGTATATTATATGGACACAGGTCTAGAGCTCATTTTATACTTATCTTCATAACCCAATAATCATGTGAAGCACACGGACACAGAACGTCCCAGCATTACACGAAACGTTTTCTAACGCGAAATGTTCAAAATCCCTCTTGGTCACATTTGGTTAGAACGCACAGTAAGTTTCAGTTCTTAGGTGCCATCCCGCCCGCCACCCGCCCCAAACTCCCTCCCCTCCCAGCGTTTGTTGTTCAAAAAATGTTGACAAGTGAGTCACCTTATTGCCTGTGTCGCCATGCGACTAACCTCATTGCTCAACTAGCATCAGTCACTTAGCACCAACCGTTTGTTGTTCATCACGGACTGTGCAACCACTTAGCATCACCTTCTTAGAGTTCATCACGGACTTAGTTTCCGAAACAGTGCAATGGTGTACTCGAATGCAGAGTTGTCAATTGCCCGTTTGCTGTACGGACTAGCAGATGGTAACGGGGTAGCGCTGAACGTTTGTACCGGAAGAGTTCCAGAACGACAGCGCCCACACGGGGGGACGTTTGAAGCAACTGATCGTCGTCTTGGGAAGCATGAGGCGTTTAAGCCTAATAATTGTGAATAGGGGAGGCTTAGGACGAGGACACCTCAGCTGAGGAGGAACTTCTTCTTGTAGTTGACGGCAGCCCTATTGTCAGCGGAAGACGATTAGGTGCACAAAGTAATGTTGACCAAATGACTGTCTGGAGAGCACTGCTTGAGAACCTGCTGTACCCGTAACATGTACAGCGTGTGCAGGTACTATCAGCAGCTGATTTTCCTGCACAGGTACTCTTCTGCGAATGGTTTATTGAGCAGTGTGTCAACCCTCATTTTAGTGCAGATGTGCTGCTCACGGATGAGGCTTCGTTTCAGTACGATCAGATCGTAAATTTCCACACTCAGCCCGTATGGCCTGCCGAGAACCCTTACGAAATTGGGCAATCACGTCATAAACTAAGATTTTCTGTCAACGCTTTGGCTTGTATTCTTGATGACTGCTTGTTAGGGCCTCATATTTTACCACCAAGACTCAATGGAGAAACTTATCATGCTTTCTTAGAGAATATTGTACTGTTTCTGCTAGAACATGTCCATTTACGAGTTCGACAAAACATGTAATTCAAGCACCATGG
Organism: Schistocerca gregaria; assembly: GCF_023897955.1. NCBI lineage: Eukaryota > Metazoa > Arthropoda > Insecta > Orthoptera > Acrididae > Schistocerca > Schistocerca gregaria. Next base: position 483,727,095 of record NC_064931.1, on the reverse strand, counting down.
AGCTTCTCTTCTTTTCGTTAATGCTCGTAGATTTCTAAATAAGTATTTCGGTGACAGACGGATAGGAATTGCGGGGGCATTCGGAAACTCTTGTGTACGAAACACTGGTACAAAATGTGCCTGTATTGTTGAAGGCTGTGAGACAACAACGGAAAGAAACTCAGGGATACATCAGCACATTAGAGATTCAGTTTGACGGGGGTTTATGCGTGTGCCTTTGCTAACGTAGGGCCTTTTGAACATTTCATTTAGGAAAGTGTTTCGCACTGTGCTGGTAAGTTCCTTTTCTGTGTGTTTCCTATGATTAACGTGTTGAAGAGTTGTAGAAATGTATTTCTAACATTAAAAAAGGAAGCGTTTCCGAACGCATGTCAGTATAACACATTTTCTTCCTCTTCGTGTGAGGGATGTTTTCTGAAAGTTTGGCGACATCTTTTTGCTACACCAGTGTATCACAGACCTGTGTCTGGATGAAAGCGTGCAGTGTTACCTTTCCGAAATCGCTTTATTGGGTGTATCAGTGTTGTACCACAGTCACGTGATTTTTTTCATTTGGTACAGAAAGGTAGACGTTTCTGGAACTTCCTCTGTTGACGGTGAAACAGCGATTTGCAGCGCAGTTATCTTGCTACGGTTTGATCAAGTTCCACGCATGCTCTTAGAAGGCCCAATACAGTGCCATACAAAAATATACAGGGTGGTTATGATTAAACTTCCTTTACCTGAGACGGCTCCTGTAAAAACGGGTGATCGTAGGACAATGAAATTTTTTGTGAAAACATTTTTGAGGACATGTGGAAGAGAAATAACGAATAAACCACGGAAAGAAACATATGTTAATTCCACATGGGAGAGCAAAATTTATTAATTGCGTGCCATGTTTATGTTACAAGTTACGGATGTTGTTCAGTGTGTCGACAATCAGTGTTCACGACACCCTAGAACCACACTAGGGATACCATTTCGCAGTTGTTCGCAGTGCTGTCGTGACACAGGTCGCGCACTGCTTGAAGATCGCACATTGCGTCCGGCAGTCTGAGCTATAGCAACAATAGCTTCTTCAATAATTTGTGACGTAGTTGGCCGTTGGCCGTCGGCCTCTCTCAGGAGCAGTTCCCAAATCGCCAGTGATTTCGAACTTCAGAATCATGTTCCTCAATTCCGGTGCGGACAGACGACCTCTCCGTATTCCTTTAATCCGTCGACACTCGAGAAGAGCAGCAGCATTACTACTGTTGTTTCGATAAAACGGTTTTCCGAGTAAAGCCCTGCTCACTTCCTCCAGACCCAAGTTCACTGTCTGCAACTTTAATGCACACTGACCCTTGTGTTTCAGTCCTTCGTCGCCGTACCGGTACCGCCGCCTAGCGGCACTTCGTGAAACTAACGCTACTAACAACGCAAATCCTGCAGCGCACAGTCTGAATGTAATTACTATAAAGTTAGGTACTCGTACGATAAATAGTTTTCCGTCTACACTAGCTCAAATAGGAAAAGTTTAATTATAACAGTTCTTCAATGGTTTCATTTTAAGAAAAATATTGGTATCATAATTCGGCAACTGGAAGCGTTTAACAATTACTAGTGTACGTCGGAACATTCGCCACATTAAGCTCTATAAGTCGTCTAGGGTAGGCTGCCTTAGATGGCTCCCACTGAAGGCACGATGAAGCTTCTGTTTCTTTTCTAAGCAGGCACCTTCCATTGCGTTACCATAAATCTTTTACTCATCTACGGAACGTGAAATCAATAGATTCGAGACGAGACGTATGATACTTCTCACTGTGTGAGCTGGAGCATGTTCACGTGGCACTGGCTGAAAACAGAACAGACTTTCACGAGACTGCAACACGTGTCCAGAAGGCGAGGAACTAGGCCAAACAGTATAGGCTCCTGTTTTTGAGGGCACCAGCATACAAAAACAGCGGGCTTCGTGCTTTTTGTTATGTGTCTGTTGCAAGTGTCTGAAATTCAAGTCAAGGTTAAGGCCATACGTTAAGCACGTGACGACTCTCGAAGTCTTGCGTCATCAGAGATTGGCCTCCTAAGATTTCATACTCAGTTTTCGGAACACAGGCGAAGCGTTTTCCTACGGAGTATTTGTGATGTTTCTGTAAATCTCTTTGCGGTAAGAAAAGGTGTTAAGTCTGCTACATAGTCAACCTCCTAATTAACCTGTTCTTCTCCTTGGTGAATGGAAAATTTGTAATATTTTCTATTATCTGTAATGTCCTAGCGATAACCGAGCAGTTACTTATCAGTGTTTCTTTTAATTAATTTTCCACAGTTAAACTACGCTTAAAAGAGGTGAGGTTTCTGGGAGGTACTTGAAAATCTTTTCCCAGGAGTCATTATCAACCAAGATTCTGTACCCAGCTAAACAGTTGAAATCCAACATCAGAGCTGGAAATCCAGATTTGAAAGGATTCGCAACTGGCCACGCCTTCGGTGTAGGCTACCCGGCAAACAGCTCTGCAGTAGTCTAAGCTACGAGGATTCCATTCACAACACCAGAAACTTCAAACTAAAATTCGTCGTTGTGGATCTGGAGTACCCAGACGCCATAAAGAATTCTAAGCTTTATAATTAGTACGCCAACAATTTCACCCGGTAATTCACGTCCCCCAAAGGCTACATAAAATTATTACAGTCATCGTTATACACTGCGTATGCAAAACTTGAGTAACTTTCGCATGATGTATCCCTGCCAAGAAACATATCTCGATGAAACTTGGGCCCTACATAGAATACAATACAGCAGTGTAGCACAGAAGGTAACTGAAATAAATACGCCGTGAACGAACAGATGTCTCACTTTTATTCAAAGACGAAATATACACTGTAGTCACCACGATTTCTGATGGTTCCCTGGGCGTTAACAAAGGCGGAACATTAATGCGCGCTCTGCAAAGTGCTTCCATGATGCTCACAAGTTTGGCAACGAGTTCTTGCTGTAGGACATTTCATTCCTCCACCAGTGCGGTTGACAATTTCTGGATGGTCATTGGTATATGTAAAGTGATGTAGCCGGCCGCTGTGAACGAGCGGTTCTAGGCGCTTCAGTCCGGAACCGAGCTGCTGCTACGGTTGCAGGTTCGAGTCATACCTCGAGCTTGGATGTGTGTGATGTCCTTAGGTTAGTTAGGTTTAAGTAGTTCTAAGTATAGGGGACTGATGACTTCAGATGTTAAGTCCCACAGTGCTCAGAGCCATTTTAACCATTTTTTTTTTTTTTGAAGTGATGGAATACGTCTGCCCAACGCCTTCCACACGTCCTCGATGGGATTTAAGTCGGAAGAACGGGTAGGCCAACCCATTCGCCGAATATCGCCTCGTTCCAATAGTTCCTCCACATTCGCTGTTCGATGCGGTCACGCACTGTTATCCATAAAAATAAAGTCAGAGCCGAAATCACCCCTGAAAGATGAGCATAGGGAAGGAGAAATGTGACACAATAACTCTGACCAGTGTTCAAAGATTTGTAGGTCAATACGCCCATCTAACACTGTGACTCCCCACAACGTAACATCCGGACCACCAAAACGATTATGTTCGAGATTGATACACGTACCCTCGTAGGACAGAGAGTGCCACGGATATGCGACACAAATTGTAGTGGCAATCATTATAACAAAGGCGTTTTCCGTTTCGGCAGTATACTCTCACAAAATTTCAATCACCTCAGAGAGTGAAATGTTCAAAAGTATGTGAAATCCTATAGGACTTAACTGCTAAGGTCATCAGTCTCTAAGCTTACACACTACGTAACCTAAATTATCCTAAGGACAAACACACACAGCCATGCCCGAGGGAGGAATCGAACCTCCTCCGAGACCAGCCGCACAGTCCATCCTCAGAGAGTGAAAACATTTTGTTGGCACCCAACTATGTAGGGAGAAATGATCATCATTATAAAATAAGAGAAATCAGAGCTGGAAAGAAAAGATTTAAGTGTCCGCTTTTCCCGCGCGCAGTTCAAGAGTCGAACGGTAGAGAAATAACTTGAAAGTGTTTGGATGAATCCTCTGCCAGGCACTGAATTGCGAACTGCAGAAAAATCATGTAGATATACATGTATCAGAGGCTGGAACACGCAGTACACCCAAAAACATTGTCAAAAGTGATCATGTTGGTGGTCCAGGTGTATGGTGTGGTCAGGATATATGTTTCATGGGCGTGCTCCCTCCAAATCTTTGAACATATCAAGCTCAACAGTTAATCTTATTGTAACACCTTACTCCTTCCCCAGGTGATTCTTTTCAGGGATGCACTCAGCCCTGACTTAATTTTTATGGATTACAATGTGCGAGCGCATCGAACAGGCAGATGGAGGAGCTCTCGGAAAGAGTGGATATTCGGTGAAAGGAGTGGCCTGCCGTTTACCCTAACATAAATCCTGTCGAGCGCTTGTCGGATACACTGAGGAGACGTACTGCAGCACGTTCACGTGCGCCAACGATCATTAACCGCGCTGATGGAGGAATAAAGCGCCCCACCACAAGAACTCCTTACCAACCTCGTGGCCAGCATGGGTGCACGTTGCAAGGCATGGATCGTTGCCCGTGGTGCTCATACACCCTATTAAGAACCATCTCCCGCGTTTTTTAATGTCCAAGAGACCATCATAAATCGCAGTGACCTCAGTGCTCCACCATGGACTATCAGCTCGGATACCATGGCTGCTGTTACCCTTGGCGCTGCATCACAGACAGGAGCGCCTGCGATGGTGTGCTCAGCGACGAACCAGGGTGCACTAATGGCCAAATGTCATTTTTTCGGATGAATCCAGGTTCTGTTTACAGCATCATGATGGTCGCATCCGTGTTTGCCGACATCGCGGTGAACGCACATTGGGAGCATGTATTCGTCATCGCCATACTGGCGTATCACCCGGCGTGATGGTATGAGGTGTCATTGGTTACACGTCTCGGTCACCTCTTGTTCGCATTGACGGCACTTTGAACAGTGGACGTTACATTTCATGTGTTACGACCCGTGGCTCTACCCGTCATTCGATCCATGCGAAACCCTACATTTCAGCAGGATAATGCACGACCACATGTTGCAGGTCCTGTACGGGCCTTTCTTGATACAGAATATGTTCGACTGCTGCCCTGGCCAGCACATTCTCTAGATCCCTCACCAACTGAAAACGTCTGGTCAATGGTGGCCGAGCAACTGGCTCGTCACAATACGCCAGTTACTACTCTTGATGAACTGTGGTATCTTGTTGAAGCTGCATGGGCAGCTGTACCTGTACACGCCATCCAAGCTCTGTTTGACTTAATGCCCAAGCGTATCAAGGCCGTTATTACGGCCAGAGGTGGTTTTTTTGGGTACTGGTTTGTCAGGATCTATGCACCCAAATTGCGTGAAAATGTAATCACATATCAGTTCTAGTAAAATATATTTGTCCAATGAATACCCATTTATCATTTGCATTTCTTCTTGGAGTATCAATTTTAATGGCCAGAAGTGTAATAATGTCCGAAGGGCATAGTATTTCTGTAATCAGATAAATCACCACTGTCAGGAGCCTGGACGAATTGACCTCCTGGAGTGTACCGAGGACCTCAACCTCCTCCTACGCGGTCCGCGCCCTGGGGCGCGCGCTGGTGGCTGAAGAGGTTACTGCATCGGCTTCTGTGGGTACCGACGTTCGGTGCGGAGCCGCAGCTGTGGTAGTGTAGACGTAGACATGCCGTTCGTCTTGTCCGCCAGCTTGTTGCATTTGCTGAGTGCCTTCTTAATTAGGCCTAATCCTGATTCAAAGCCTTGATGATACTATAGCCGCAATCACTGTTGAGATTCGCCTTCCCCACAACATTTTCTGTGTGTTCTTTCCATTTCAAGTAATTCGTAATTGGAATTCCTAGGCATGTAATTGAATCTACAGTCTTTACATTTGATTTATTTATCATGTAGCCGAAATTTAACGGATTCCTTTTAGCATTCACGTAAATGTCCTCACACTCTTCATTATTTAGGGTCAACTGGCTATTTTCACCCATACAGACACCTTACCTAAATCGTTTTGCAATTGATTTTGATCTTCTCATAACTTTGCTAGATGATAAAAGGCAGCATCATTTACAAATAACCTAAGAGGGCTGTTGAGATTGTCTACAAAATCGTTTATATACATAAGGAACAGCAGAGGTCCTATGACACTACTTAGAGGAACGCCAGAAATCACATCTGTTTTCCTCGATGATTTCCCATCCATCACTACGAACTGCAACCTCTCCGACATGAAATCGTAAATCCAGTCACATTCATGAGATGATATTCCATAAGCACGCAATTTGATTAGAAGCAGCTTTTGTGAGGTACAGTGTCAAAAGCCTTCTGGAAATCTAGAAACACAGAATTAAGTTGAAATCCCTTGTCAACAGCACTTAGAACTTAGTGTGAGTAAAGAGCTAGTTGTGTTTCACAAGAATGATGTTTTCTAAATCCTTGATGACTGTCTGTCAATAGATCGCTCTCTGAGGTAATTCATAATGTTCGAACACAATATATGTTCCAAAGTCCTGCTGCATATCGATGTTGATATGGGCCTGAAATTTTGTGGATTACACCTGCTGCCTTTCTTGAACAATGGTGTGACCTGTGCACCTTTCCAGTCTTTAGGTACGACTCTTTCGTCGAGTGAGCGGCTGTGTATGATTGTAAAATGTGGATCTACTGCATAAGCGTACTCGGAAAGGAACCTGATTGGTATACAGTCTGGACCAGAAGACTTACTTTTGTTTAGTGATTTAAGTTGCTCCACTGTTCTGAGGATATCTGCTTCTGAGTTACTAATGTTGGTAGCTGTTCTTGATTTCTGAAGGGATTTCGGTAGACTGTGTTCAGTAACTACGCTTTTGCAGCATTATCATCGATAGTATTTGCATTTCTATCGCGCAGAGAATGCATTGACTATGTCGCCAGAATATTTTAGATACAATCAGAATCTCTTTGGATTTTATGCAGATTTCGAGGAAAAAGTTCCGTTGTGGAAACTATCATTAGCATCTCGCATTGAAGTCCGCGCTAAATTTTTAGCTTCTGTAAAAGATCTACATTCTTTCGAATTTTGCGCTCGTTTGAATTCGGCATGCTTTTTTCGTTGTTTCTGCAACAGTGTTCTAACCTGTTTTGTGTGCCATGGGGGATGAGCTCCAGCATTCGTTAATTTATCTGGTCTAAATCTCTCAATTGGTGCCGATACTATTTCTCTGGATTCAAATCACATCTGGTCTAAATTTACATAGTTAATTTAAGGAGTGGTGATTGTCTACCAGGAAGGCGTCAAGAGAATTTTTTTCTGATTTTTTGAATGAATGTATTTTTCGTTTATTTTTGGTGGACTTAGGGGTTACGGTATTCAGTATATGATGACCCTGTGTTCGCTAATCCCTGTATCCTTCTAAACATTCATGGTGGTGTCTGATTGTTCTATATCATGTCTCCCTACCACTTTCGCGCAACGACGCTCTGAGCGTGTTTTTTAGGGAATTGACTAGTTTGATCCTGGGACTTGTTGCTGGTAAGGAGACGCGAGACCACGCATGACATGTAGAATTCAGAAGAGTTCAGTGACACTAGCGATGATATAACCAAATACTAAATGATCTCAGCGTCAGCTCCACTGCACTCCCTGTAAAAGAATCTTAATACTAACTAAATTTAGTGGAAGGGGTTCAAGGCTTTCCTATTTTTAGTTAGCTGGTAAAATAACGTCGAAAAAGCAGTTACGTTTACCATTGGAAATTTTATTCTACTCGCAAAACATCGTTTATAAATTGCACCATTGATAAAAATGTGAACGAATATTCCCTGAATGGGTTTCCAAGTTCTACAATTGATCGAAGGATGACCTATGCCATATCACATCTATAATCTAGGTTTAAATTAAGTTTCACAAAAGAGAAAAACTATCAAAACGGTCTACAGTAACCCTCAATTATCTTTAATAACTTATCTAACTTGTCGTAAATTACAGTGGCTGATGTGGCTTCTCAATAACTATATAACAGAAAAATCATCGCGTTTCAGATTTTTACTTTAAGTGGCAAATGTGAACACCATGAGCTTTAATTGACGATCGACACTAGTATTACGCAGAAAGGAGGTGTAACAGATGAGATTTCTGCAGTTCTGAGTGAAGCTTTATGCGCTGTTATGCGGCATCGCGTGCGTTCATTACCTTGTCGGTGTTCGTCATGGGGGCGGCGGCCGGCGCAGCTCCGTCCAGCTCGCCCTCTCGGAAGCAACTCTCGTCCTAACTTCTCCTTACAACAATTTACCGAAGTTGGTTTTAAAAAAAAAACTAACTGGCTGTGTTTTCATCTGACCAATCAGGGTCTCAATGTTAACCTTAAGCTCCGCCTACAAAAATTCTGTCTATCCAATGAGAAACGTTATACTTTTCGTGGTGGGGCAATCTTTTTAAAGTTTGCAACATAACAGAGACGCGAAAAAGTCTCACGCTAAAAAGTGCGGGTGGTGTGGTCTTAGCGGTAGGCTGGCGACGTGGGTGTCCAGTCCGTCCCTTATCGTAGGGCCTTCTAGCTTAACACGGTTCTGCTCTCGGCTTCTGTTCTCGTTTCTCCCCTCGGAACTAGGTCGGTCTCATGGTTGGAAGGTACGACATGCATTTAGGCATTCTTGTGTTAGTCTGTGGTATTCCATTTGCTCACTCGTTACTCGTATTACTTTGGTTAATTTAATGTCACGATTTATTCGGAGCTCTGTGACATACTACTGGATTTGCTTATCATGTCAGGGTTTTCATGGAAGGTGTTGGATTTGCCTGACACCTTACAAGGAGTGGTGATTGTCTACCAGGAAGCGTAAAGAGAATTTTTTTCTGATTTTTTTGAATAAATGTATTTTTCATTTATTTTTGGTGGATTTAGGGGTTACGGTATTCAGTCTATGATGACCCTGTGTTCGTTAATCCCTGTATCCGTACCTTTTAACTGGTTTCTACAACCCACACTTCTGGAAGTTTCTCGTTGACGGTACATACCGAGGTGACAAAAGTCATGGGATAGCGATGCGCACATATGCAAATTTCGGTAATATCACGTACACAAGATATTACGGGGCAGTGCACTGGCAGAGCGCTCAAGTGATTCGTGTGAAGACGTTTCCGACGTCATTATGGCCGCACGGCACGACGGGAATTAGACGCATGAGACATTCCGCTGCGAATATCTTTAGGGAATTCAATATTCGGAGATTCACAATGTAAAGGGTGTGCTGGGAAAACAAATTTCAGGCATTACCTCTCACCATGGACGACTAAGTGACCGACTGACTTCGCTTAACGACCGAGAGCAGCGGCGTTTGCGTAGAACTGTGAGTGTTAGCAGACAAGCAACACTGCGTGAAGTAACCGCAGAAGTCAATTTGCGATGTACGACGGAGGAATTCGATAGGACAGTACAGCGAAATTTGGCGTTAAAAGGCTATCCCAGCAGACGACCGACGGGAGTGCCTTTGCTAACAGCACTACACTGCCTGCATCGCCTCTCCTGGGCTCGTAACCATATCGGTTGGACGCTAGATGACTGTAGAACAGTGGCTGATCAGATTAGTCTCGATTTTAGTTGGTAATAGCTCGTAAGAGCTCATGATTAAGTTCGAGTGTGGAACAGACCCCGCGAAATCATTGACCCAAGTTCTCAACAAGGCACTATGCAAGCTGTTGGTTGGTGTGGGCTGTGTTGACATGGAATGGACTGGGTCCTCTGGTATGCTCGGCTACATGGACACCATTCGCAGACATTCAAGGACTTCATCTCTCCAAACAACGGTATCATGTCACTGGGCCACAGTTGTTTGCGATTGGTTTGAAAAACTTTCTGGACTTTTCGAGCGAATGATTTGGCCACTCAACTTGAATACCATCGAACTTTTACGGCACATAATCGAGAGGTCCGTTCGTGCTCAAAATCCTGCACCCGTAACAAAAAAATGGCTCTGAGCACTATGGGACTTAACTTCTAAGGTCATCAGTCCCCTAGAACTTACTACTACTTAAACCTAACTAACCTAAGGACATCACGCACATCCATGCCCGAGGCACGATTCGAACCTGCGAACGTAGCGGTCGCGCGGTTCCAGGCTATAGTGCCTAGAACCGCTCCGCCAACCCGGACGGCAGCACCCGTAACACTCCCATAATTATTGACAGCTATAGAGGGGCATTTCTGACTATTTCTGAAGGCGTCTTCCAACGACTTGTTGAGTCTATGCCATGTCGAGTTGCTGCACTACGACGGGAAAAAGAAGGTCCGACACAATATTAGGACGTATCCCACGACGTTTGTCATCTCAGTGGATATTTAAGTATTTCTTTTTCTTGTGGCTATTCTCTTCCTTTACGTTATGCTAAGTTCAACTGATCACTGATGATTTACATTACACGTTTTTTATAGATACGAATACTTGGTTTGAGAATGATTTCATGCAGATGCAAAATACACTGCCGGGCAAAAAAAGTGAAGCACCCAGAAGATATGGTCGGATGTCAACCTTTTTACACCTACACACCAACGGCAGCTACGTCAATGATTAGAGTTGTGACAGGCAGAGTAGATTTGTGTTGTTCGGTTTTAGTGTAACAAGTACTGTACTCCCTAGAACATTATGTATCATCCCTTACCATTGGTCCGAGACTAGCAGCAGCCGGTGTTGGTAATAACCGTTTCACGCGTGCTCTGCCGTTAACAACCCAACACAAACGGCGGCGTTTGGAGTGGTGCCGTCACCGGGATGCATCGACTGCTGACGAAAGGTGTCGCATTGTGTTCGGCGATATTGTCGGCGAGTATGGCGGTGAACTGAGAAGAGGCACAGTGCTGTTACTGCTGGCATCATGGTGTAGGGAGCCATCGGGTATGACTTCAGATCATTGTTGAGGGAACAACAGAACGTCAGTCTTCCCGCGTCCTCGTGGTGACTTCTCAAGTGACATTATTATGGTGCTGTAAAGTTTCATTTCGTTCCTTGCACCCTTTCTGAGTACTTCACCCAGTTTTTTTCAAGCAATTTACCCTTAATATTTAAGCTTCTAAATATACAATACTACGTGTTAGTTTGCGAAAATTTGCACCAATATTCTTCCAAACAAAATTTACACATCTTTGTGCGGTAAAACTAAACTAAATGATGCTGCATTGCGCTATTCTCGTGTAAAACACTGCCTGGGCGCCCACTGTTGCTTCGACCTTCGTTAAGAGTCAGTCGAGGGCTATATTGGAAGGACAAGTGGGCAGCACATTGCCGTCCCGGTCATTATATCGGCTTTCGAACCGTAGTACACTTTCTCGAAGTACGCCTTTAGTTTTTCCCAATAGGCTCATAAAACCGTGTTACAATCCTCTCATATCAGAAAAAAATCCCTGTATGGAGAATCGAATGCGATTCCTGTGTGTGGCTGTTAGACACACTGATGTAGGATTTCTGCCAAAAATTTCCATATTTCATATTATTTACAATAATAATAGGTTCGCAGGAGAGCTTCTGTAAAGTTTGGAAGGTAGGAGACGAGGTACTGGCAGAAGTAAAGCTGTGAGGAGGCGGCGTGAGTCGTGCTTGGGTAACTCAGATGGTAGAGCACTTGCCCGCGAAAGGCAAAGGTCCGGAGTTCGAGTCTCGGTCGGGCACACAGTTTTAATCTTCCAGGAAGTTTCATATCAACGCACACTCCACTGCAGAGAGAAAATCTCATTCTACAATAATAACTGATCAACTAATACATCGATTGGCTGACCTTTTTCTCTGACATAACTGATACTTACAAACGATTTCTTCTCCCGAAGGTGTTAGTGTTTGAAGAGAGATTTTGAAGCTGTAGCACAGGTAATAAACTTCAGCAGCTTTCGTCATTTACGGAAACCATTTTGTCGTCCTATATTTACTGCACTCTTGTAGCTTAATTAACATATTGACAGAACATAGAGTACAACAGTGTAGAGAATTCAATCCATATTTCAGAGTTTTCGCGTTTCTCGTGTAAAATGTTGTATCATCAGATTAAGTTCATAAACAAAACCACAAAGAGTATTATCGAATTTACTATCCGAGGACCAATAAGATAAAACAAGGAGTTACTTACCAAGGAGGTATACCAAGATCGTTTAATGGACAAGGCGGCTGCTCGATATAATGAGGACATCGGGTTTCGAATCCTGGTCAGGAACAACAATCCATTTCTCACCACATATTCTTTCGTAGCTCGGTCATGTGTAAAGGAAACTGGAATGTGCTTACAAACACGCTTCAGACTCCTTAGTATCACTGAAAACACATCATGAGTATTCGAGCCTATTTCAGCACGTAAAGAGAGGTACCGATAGTCGTATTTTTTTACGCTGCATGCATAGACCGTCTATATGGTATAAAGTACTTAATAACATGATGAAATGTATACACCTTTCTACTATACTCCTCAGAGATGTTTACAGGGCCTTTTAAGGGCCGTTTCATATTTGATGGAACGTAACCACACGTCACGTCAAAACATTGCACACTGGATTCCGAATGGCGGCACTAATATTGACCGTCAACGGCACGGAACTGGGCGGAATGGAACAGCACGTCACTGTCAAGGTTTCTCGGGAAGAAAGTGGGGCGGTGACGTCGATCGTCCATTGTTGATCACGTGAACAACAAGATCATTTCCTTTCGATACACAGCCATGCTCTCATCACGCTTTCCCACTCCGTACTTTGATTCATCGTGCTTGTGTAAGTTGTGGTTCTCGTTACTAGTTGTCGTCTTTGCTTTTGATATACAAGTTTGTCACTGTTTTATTATTGATTGTTGTTTCTTTTCGTTATTCGTTGTTTCCTTTTCGACTTTTAATAATGAATGACAAATTTTGACTGAGATAGTAAGACAGCAGTCTAAATTGTACGATATGAGTGATAGTAGATATTCAAAATGCTCTTAGGAAAGGAACATTGTGGAACAAACTATGAAACGAAATTGGAGTCTCAGGTAGGAGAAATTGAAATAGATTTGTTTTAATATTTACTCAAAACAACAATTTACACACACATTTTGATTGACATGAATTTAGAAGGCTCAGGCGGCTCCTCCCGTATAAGAGCTCCTTGAAAAAGTAGATATATATTGAAACTTCCTGGCAGATTAAAACTGTGTGCCCGACCGAGACTCGAACTCGGGACCTTTGCCTTTCGCGGGCAAGTGCTCTACCAACTGAGCTACCGAAGCACGACTCACGTCCGGTACTCACAGCTTCAGTTCTGACAGTATCCGTCTCCTACCTTCCAAACTTTACAGAAGCTCTTCTGCGAAACTTGCAGAACTAGCACCCCTGAAAGAAAGGATATTGCGGAGACATGGCTTAGCCACAGCCTGGGGGATGTTTCCAGAATGAGATTTTCACTCTGCAGCGGAGTGTGCGCTGATATGAAACTTCCTGGCAGATTAAAACTGTGTGCCCGACCGAGACTCGAACTCGGGACCTTTGCCTTTCGCGGGCAAGTGCTCTACCAACTGAGCTACCGAAGCACGACTCACGTCCGGTACTCACAGCTTCAGTTCTGACAGTATCCGTCTCCTACCTTCCAAACTTTACAGAAGCTCTTCTGCGAAACTTGCAGAACTAGCACCCCTGAAAGAAAGGATATTGCGGAGACATGGCTTAGCCACAGCCTGGGGGATGTTTCCAGAATGAGATTTTCACTCTGCAGCGGAGTGTGCGCTGATATGAAACTTCCTGGCAGATTAAAACTGTGTGCCCGACCGAGACTCGAACTCGGGACCTTTGCCTTTCGCGGGCACACAGTTTTAATCTGCCAGGAAGTTTCATATCAGCGCACACTCCGCTGCAGAGTGAAAATCTCATTCTGGAAACATCCCCCAGGCTGTGGCTAAGCCATGTCTCCGCAATATCCTTTCTTTCAGGGGTGCTAGTTCTGCAAGTTTCGCAGAAGAGCTTCTGTAAAGTTTGGAAGGTAGGAGACGGATACTGTCAGAACTGAAGCTGTGAGTACCGGACGTGAGTCGTGCTTCGGTAGCTCAGTTGGTAGAGCACTTGCCCGCGAAAGGCAAAGGTCCCGAGTTCGAGTCTCGGTCGGGCACACAGTTTTAATCTGCCAGGAAGTTTCATATCAGCGCACACTCCGCTGCAGAGTGAAAATCTCATTCTGGAAACATCCCCCAGGCTGTGGCTAAGCCATGTCTCCGCAATATCCTTTCTTTCAGGGGTGCTAGTTCTGCAAGTTTCGCAGAAGAGCTTCTGTAAAGTTTGGAAGGTAGGAGACGGATACTGTCAGAACTGAAGCTGTGAGTACCGGACGTGAGTCGTGCTTCGGTAGCTCAGTTGGTAGAGCACTTGCCCGCGAAAGGCAAAGGTCCCGAGTTCGAGTCTCGGTCGGGCACACAGTTTTAATCTGCCAGGAAGTTTCATATCAGCGCACACTCCGCTGCAGAGTGAAAATCTCATTCTGGAAACATCCCCCAGGCTGTGGCTAAGCCATGTCTCCGCAATATCCTTTCTTTCAGGGGTGCTAGTTCTGCAAGTTTCGCAGAAGAGCTTCTGTAAAGTTTGGAAGGTAGGAGACGGATACTGTCAGAACTGAAGCTGTGAGTACCGGACGTGAGTCGTGCTTCGGTAGCTCAGTTGGTAGAGCACTTGCCCGCGAAAGGCAAAGGTCCCGAGTTCGAGTCTCGGTCGGGCACACAGTTTTAATCTGCCAGGAAGTTTCATATCAGCGCACACTCCGCTGCAGAGTGAAAATCTCATTCTAGATATATATTGTTTTGATAAGAAATGCCGAATTTGTACAGCAACTACCTTTCCCATTAAGGTTGTTTCCTAGTTTGTCTAATAAATCGTTTGGTCGGTCATGCACAACGTGATCTTTTATGTAATTATGTAAAATGCGTGAAATCATTGCAATTCTGCCTACGTTTCCTGTGATAGCATGTATTCCTCGGAAGTGTATTCGAATTTTTTTTTTTTTTTTTTTTTTTTTTTTTTTTTTTTTTTTTTTTTTTTTTTTTTGCAGAAACGTCTTCTTAACCAGGTATTTTCCTGATTGCTCCATTTACCTGAACATTGATTTTTACATGTGGAGTATTAACCCACACCGGAGAACGGTATTCAGCGGGAGAGCAGACGAGTCGTAAGGAAGAGTAGCTTTTACGGCATATGAAGGACCACTCATCTCCTGTATGATGTTACTGCTCGATCTCTGCTTTGCAGCGGTGTTTTCTATATGTTTCTTGAACTTCCTCTACTCTGTTTCGGGAAATCAGATGTATATAAGTTGAAGAGAACTGGTGCCAAAACAGAGTCATAGGGAGTACCATTATTTTCTTCTGTCTCCGTAATCGATTTCCGAAGACCACTTGGAAGTATTTCCCAATGACATGTTGTTTGAGTGTAATTATGGTTTGGCGGTGTATAACACTTGCGAGTTTGTACAGAAGTAATTGTTGCCATTCTGTATCAAAGACAGATATAAAATCAAGAAAGCTACTGATATTTTGTGTTGAAACCCAGCCTCTATATGATCGGTTAAGCTAAATACTTTATCTGTACACTTTCTGTTAGGTCTTGATCCTGCTTGTCCGACGGGAGTAACTTCATGGATATTTGAACCCATTCTGTTAATGATCAGTCTTTCTAAAAGCTTGTTTTAGCAGCTCAGGAGGGCGACTGGACGATAGCTAACAGCTTTATGCGCATGTTTATTAGCTTGCAGTATAGCCATGATTTTTGTTCTTTTGAAGGCTTTTGGAAGGCGTAATGTTGATGAAGAAGCTCGCAAGCGTCTGACGAGTCTTGTTTCCACAGTTGATGAGGAACTCTGGGTGTACCCTGTCAAATCCTGAAGCTTTGCATTTTTTTTTTTTAATTTTTCTGAGTGCTGCATCGATCTCATCTAAGATGAACTCTCCGTAATACTCTGATTTGTTGGGTGCCTTTTGCTTCAGGTTCCTAAGTTCTTTCTTAACGATTCCTGCTTTAGTTTATGTCAGGGTTCTCGGAAGAGGGAAGTTAGTCTATTTGCACGCATATTTTAGGAAAGAAAGCGTCGTTCTCTGCAGTTGCATAAGGTGTTTACTGTAAGTGCTTGGCAGATTCTCCTCTTTGGGGACGTTCAATGTATTCCTTCCAGCGCTTTACCCAGTTTGGAATGTACATTGATGAACTCGTCATTGTTTTTACCATAAGATCAAATGAATTTGTATTGTGCATCAACCAATGCAAGCAGCACGATTGACAATTTATGTTTCTAGTAATATAATCGTTAGCCACAGTGTGGTGGTGCAAAAATTTGTGCATGTTTGCCATCAGTGGCACCCAAGCAGTTTGGAAAGTTTCACATTTGACAGGAATCTTCTTAAATTCGCTTCCAATACTCCTTAGTTAGCGAGGGTGTTAACGGAGTCATCATGACATCACTGAAATCTTTACACTATAGAGTGACCAGGGCGGAAACTGAAAAAGTGAGTTTGCAACGAATCGCCGGTTGCTATGTACCTGCAAATTTTCGGAAACGGTCTTATGAAATGCACGTTATAACAATAGCATCTTACAAATCATATTTAGAAAAATTATAACAGTTCACTTTATGTAAATTATATTTATGAAACGCAATATTTTTCTGTGTTTTATGCTTTCCTATGGTACTGTGCAATTTTGAAAATAATTGTCTTTCTCCACTTTAGTGTACAAAGAGCATATATTATAAACTGATTCAAATTATTAATGATTCTGTCAGTATTAGTAATATACACTAGTCACAGTTCAGTAACTGTCGTAAGCTTATAAATTGGTTCTGATAAACAATTTTTCCATCCTGTGGTCTTGGATGTGTACTTGTGTGTGAATGAAATTACAATAATTTGTGCTTATTTCAGGTCACTAATTCATATTTATGAGGGTCTCTTTCAGGGACCCAAACAGGAATATACTCACTAACAAATGTTGCCACACCAACTACAGACGAGTAAATAGTGTGTGTAGAAGAAGATAAAAAATCAAGGACGTCATCACTTGACTCCACCAGTTTTACAGATCAACTCCAACTAGCTGAGTCAGCAAGCAGCAGAGGGCTGGATCAACATCGATCTCTTCTCACTTACTTAACGAAGTGTTGCATCAGCGAAGACAGTGCCCAGTTATGTTTTCTTTCATAAGCATGGAAGCTACGGCGGGAACACTAACACTTCACAGACAGAGAATTGCCAGGCCCGCAGTATGTAAAATGGTCAGTAGGCTAGAGAGTAAAGAGGCAGATGTCATAAATTTACCTATTAGGATTCAATCGTGATCTACTGTAATGTATTTTTTTAATAATAAATTACTGTAAAGAATGTGTAAGTTCTGAGGCATAAACATCTCATACATATTTCTTTTTACATCTGTGTTGTTGCTGTCACATGTCTACATAGGATTTTCAGTTGTCCTCTACTAAATTTATAAAGTGAATATTTACATACAATGACATGCAAAACTTAAGGACGAAAATAGCTCGGTGAAATTGGCACAATACATAGAAAAAACGGCTACAGTGTAGTGATAGAAATACGAAATGAGACGAATGGAAATGACACCTTTATTCAAAGACAATAGTTAGTCTGATGTCAACGCAATCAATGATGGTCATTTGGACATTAAAAAAGCGGGACATGGTCCTTAATACAGTGTGTGAGTATCACGGGCAACAGTGTTCAAATGGCTGTGAGCACTATGGGAGTTAACACTGAGGTCATTAGTCACCTAGACTTAGAACTACTTAGACCTAACCAACCTAAGGACATCACACACATCCATGCCCAAGGCAGGATTCGAAACTGCGACCGTAGCGGTCGCGTGGTTCCAGACTGAAGTGTCTGGAACCGCTCGGCCACAGCGGCCGGCGGCAACAGCGTATACTCTGCAATGTTTTTCCACGTTGGTCAGAAGCTTCGTAAGGAGTTCTTGTGGTAGAGCCTTCCATTCCACCACCAGCATGGCTGCCAACTGCAGTACGGTCTTTGGTGCATGCGGACGTGCTGCAGTACGTCTGCTCAACGTGACCAAGATGCACTCGGTGGAACTTAAATCCGGGGAACGGTCAGATCAGTCCATTCGCCGAACATCCTCTGGTTGCAAGAGCTCCTCTATCTGCGCGGTTCGATAAAGTCGCGCATTGTCATCCATAAAATGAAGCCACTGCCAAACTGACCCCTGAAAAGACGAACTCGGGGAAGGATTACGGTATCGCAATGACTTGACCAGTGAGTGTACCGTGTTGAAAGATTTGGAGGTCAGTACGCCAATTTAACGTTACGCCTCCCCACATCATAATACCTGGACCACCAAAACGATCATGTTCGACAAGGGTGCATTATGTGTTCTCACATTTCAGCATATGAGTGTATGTCCAGAATCACAATTCAGACTTAATCCGGGAAAATTCAAATGGTTCAAACGGCTCTAAGCACTATGAGACTTAACATCTGAGGTCATCAGTCCCCTAGAACTTACAACTACTTAAACCTACCTAACCTAAGGACATCACACACATGTATGTCCGAGGCAGGATCCGAACTTGCGACCGTAGCAGCAGCGCGGTTCCGGATTGAAGCGCCTAGAACCGCTCGGCCACAGCGGCCGGCCATACGGGAAGAGACCGTATTTCCAATCCTCGTCGGCTCAGTCCCTATGCTCTTGGCGCCATCTCAATCGGTACCGCCGGTGTCCGTATGATAGCCGGCCGGGATGGCCGAGAGGTTCTAGGCGCTACAGTCTGGAACCGCACAACGGCTACGGTCGCAGGTTCGAATCCTGCCTCGGGCATGGATGTGTGTGATGTTCTTAGGTTAGTTAGATTTAAGTAGTTCTAAGATCTAGGGGACTGATGACCTCAGAAGTTAAGTCCCATACTGCTCAGAACCATTTGAACCATTTTGTCCGTATGATAATGGAACACAACGTACTGGTTGTGAGACCACCCTCATGCAGTCGATGTGCCACTGTGGCGGGTGATATTGCGTGCCTTGCAGTCCTGTTTGACGTGGGACCCGTCTTGGCTGTTGCACAACGAAGTGGTCGCGTACTGCTGCAGTTGACCGTGGTCGACCACCTCATCTCCATTGGGGAGCAATGCCGGTGGTTCGGAACGTTCCCCATGCAAGTGAAACTATGCACAGAGCAGTACTAAACTGCTGGGGTACACTAGTCACACTTCGTCCTTCTTCAAGTTTCCCGACGACTCCGCCCCATGTGAAGTCATTTAGATGTTGTCTCCAGACGATGTTGTAACGAAGAACGCCACCACAGTGCACTTTAGCTGCTCGGTGGGTCACACACATTGTCTTTTCCCTTTCCGTCAACTGCCTGGTGTGGCGGGGCCAGCCCCATTTGGCGATTTGGTTAGTCTCATCTTACACCATGTGACGTCCACCTCTCTCTGCACGACTAGGAGACCTCTGGCAACGTGCTCTCGCAGTTACATTGATTTCCACCGAGTTTTCGATATGTTACGATACTTTATCTATGTCTTCCTTATGGTTTTCAGAGCATTGTATATATTATTTTAAAATGAAATGATTAGCAAATTGGTTGCAACTTGAAAAAGAGTATTGTGGGTAGAAGCAGATTGATTCGTATGTGGAATTAATTTGTATGTTATCTTGCATTTGTATTGTTTCATAAAGAAATGGAATGAAATCTTCTGATAATGCGACAGAACAATACATCAAGAAATTTATTGCAGTTGTTTGTTTAAATAAGGTATACAATATTCGCATATAATACGTAATGTCTAACAAGCAAGAGTTGTTTAAGCTAGACTGTTATGGAACGTAGCATCATTTGTGCTACATTAGTTTTACATCTCTTTGCCTGTGTTTACTATTCATAAAATTGCTTATTGCTGGCAGCTTTAAGATTAGTGATGATCTGAGCTCTTATTTGTGGATCGACGACAGGACATACCAATGTTACATTATATAGGGTGTCCCTAGAGCAATTTTCACTCTTCAGAGACATGACAGGAATACTCATTTGAAGCAAAAAATTCATACGGTCATATACCCTATTCCGTATGGTTTTCGAGATAGAATACATTTACTATCACATTTAACTTTTTTCTTGAATAACTCGAAAATTGCGGCTTCTAGCGAAAGCGTGTCGCAGTAGGAAATCAAACAACGTTAAATATTCTACGAAAACGGTCGTAATCATTTTTCTCTAGGAATAATAGTTTGGTCGAAGAGAGCGAGACAATATAGAAAATCTCACTCGATGCTCGTGTGCTGTAGGTAGGTAGTTTCTGTACGAGGTCATTTCCCGACTAGATAGACCACAAGTGTGCTATATAAAATTTTTCGTCTCGACTTTCTCTACAGTACCGTGGTACATTCTTAAAATGTACAGAATAATACAGAAAATAAATAACAATGTACATTAAATGCGTTCTATCTCGGAAACCATTCTGAATAGGGCATACGTCCATATGAAGTTTTTGTTTCAAATTATCATTCCTGTCATATCACCGAGTACTGGCCATTCCTCTTGGGACACCCTGCCGACTCTCAGCGCCACATAATTCTTGATAAATTTCAGTTTGTTGTGAAAGATAAAACAAGAGATAAAATAATTTAGAGATTCCATTTTCCACATTTTGAAACACAAACAAGCTGGGCTCATTTTGAAAAGATTTTGAGTTTAGACAACACTATAACTGCGTGTGAATAATGTGACAACCATATTGAATTGTAGAATTAATAACGATGTGCTAATCTCACGCACTGTCTCTTTCTCTTGTGTGTAAAACAGTTGTTGGAAGCAGCAAAGGTCCAAGTTTACGTAGTTTCAATAGTTCTCCCCAGCACACTTGAACAATTAAAAACCAAGTACAAGATATAATGAAAACCTACAAATCTTTAAGGGAAGCATATTGCGGAAGGTGTAACTATTACACAAAAATTTGCACAGGACTGGCATACAAACTTACCTTAAACAAACCGTCACTACTTGTGGATGGTTGACGGCAGCTCATAAAACTGTGTCCCTTTGAGTAATTTTGGATCAATTTGATGCAAACAATGAAAAAAAATTGGTGCTTCAATATTCTGAAATACTTATAAAACGCGTATTCCCCTTCCACTAGTTGCTTGTAGAGAGTATGAAATTTCCCTCCTGAGCCACAACTCTTTTTTTGCGTTGCTTCACACTTTTTCTTCCTCCTCTAGTATAAGATCAGTCACGGTAAGTTTTGAACTACAGAGCCTAACAAATACCATTTTCATACAAATGTGGACTCCGGCACTCACGTATGTAAACTACCACACTGTGTCTGTACTTCCCGGCGTAAAATCTGCAGAAAACGTCTTGTAAAGTGCGCAGTACTCGCGAAAAAACCATGTGTGATGAGATGACGTGACGTGAAGAGATGAGACGAGAGTTGACCTGACGTGACATCCAGTGTGAATACATCCTAATGTTGACGCAACGTGACGTAACGTGGCGTCCCGTCCCGTTCTGGTCCGTTGGCATCTAGTGTGAATAGGTTTTATGTGGACGGAAGCACACCAGAATAAAGTAGCATTTGTATATGTAGCTCATTATCTCTGCATTTCTCGCGTTCTGGAAGCATTTCACACCAAATTGTCGCTGGCGTCAAAAAAGATGCCTCGCATTTGCTGTAACGAAGAAAACAAGATGTACACTGCAGAACGATATGACAGTCTAATTGCCTTATCTGAAACAGGTAAAAGCGGAAAACTGGTTCTAGATGAATCTATGAGCCATGCCAAGAAAGTAAATAAAAGCAAAATAGTAAGAAAGGCAAAGCTGTCATCAACTGGAAGACTGGTTTGAACATCGCAGTGGTTTTCCTCATGCATTCCTACTGGTAACCGTATGGCACTGCCTCCCCCCGACTTTTGAACTGATATACCTAGGTCGATCTACATACAGTTTAACGTGGACTCCGAGCTACGGTGCAACTCAGAATTCTTCTCGAAAACAAGCACCTCCAGAGGTGAAATAAGTCACAACAGACAGATAAAAATTGTAACACTTACCAGTGATCAAAACCCAGGCCTTTGAAAGCCTAGTTTGGCACTTCACCACCGAGCCGCTTAGTCACAAGTAAAACAAAACTCACTAAGGATACTTACAGAGGCACATGTTTTATTATCAAGGAATAAAAGGTTGAATGTTTAGAGTCTGACATGATCTCGACGAGGAGTTTGTTAGATACTGAGCACAAGCTACGATTTGGGACATATGACGAAGGTAATCGGCAGTGTCCTTTTGAAAGAAACCATCCTAGTCTCTTCATTGACAGAAATGGAGAAAACACACACTAACTACACTGCCTGATAGAAAAAATGAAGCACCGAGATGGGAAGGGGGAAACGAAATGAGACTTCACGGGTTGATGGGGTGTTTGATGTTAATGCAGTGATTAAAAAATCGAGTCAAATTTACAAAGAACCTTGTAGCATGCAGCCACTTATCACTATGACGTTGCACCCCCTATGGCCTGCATGCATGCACTGATTCGGTTGGGAAGGGTGTCATAAAGCCGTTATATCCACTTCTGAGGGAAACAGGCTCACAACTGTTGTAAATGGTCCTTGATATCCCTGACACTGGCACTGGGATGGAGCTGACGTCCGAGCTGGTCCCACAAATGTTCTATTGGGGACAGATTTGCGGATCTTGCTGGCCACAGGATTACTTTAACACCACGTAACAGTTCACAGAGATACTCACCATATGTGGACGAGCGTTGTTCTGTTGAAAAATGGCATCACGATAATATCATACTGTCAGGCGAGAGGTAAGAAATCAGTATGCAGGATGTCGGTGCCGCCAGAGTTTCTTCAGTCACAACCTGCCGTAATCTGAACTCATACCCAATGGTTCTCCACACCGCGACAGCAGGAGTAACACCGCTTTGCCTCTGCAAAACATCGGAAGATCGGACCTCTTCCCCTGACGCTGACATATTCGACAACGATGGTCACCCATGGTACTGCAGAACAGCGATTCATCGCTGAACGCAATGCGAAGCCATCCATTAGTAATCGATGCTTTCTAGTCACGACACCGCTTCAAACGCAGCCGTTTATGTTGGGGTGTTAGCAGCACCCCACGCATGGATAGTCATTCGCTAGTCCGATTGCTGCTAGCCTCTGGCTAATGGTGTAGGATGAGACAGAATGTTTCAAGGAGTCCATTACTTGTTCTGACCAGATCTGATGGGGTTACGATGTGTTTGAAGCACGATAATCTTCTTTTGTGGTGATCGGACATGGTCGACCGGAAACTTAATTGTCCTCAAGCTCCCATTTGGTCCAACATCGGGTCACTGCCACATCCGAATGCCCATCAAATCTGGATATTGCTCAAGTCGACCAGCCAGCCAGATAAGACTCACAATGATGTCCCTTCCAAATTCTGTCGGTTGCTGATAACGCTGTCTCACACGCGTAAGGAGGATCTACGTGTCCTACACAGTAATCACTCAACTTGTGACACAGTTCATACCCTTTATACAACGTATACCCTACCACACCTGGTAATAAGACCAAACACGAACAACGCTAATGTACTCTGGTGGTCAGAGACAATTGCAACTCTAATCGTTTACATACCCAGTGATGTTGTGTACATGTACGAAGTTATATTGACATCCGAGGACTGTGTCTCTTGTCAGGCAGAGTAAATATAGACAGAGGGACAGGGATTTGAGCTAGCGTCCTCCTGAATGTGAGTCCAGTATCTTACGCTGGGCCACATCGCTCAGTATCAAGGAGAGAAACTATATAGCCATTGATGGAATAACTATCGCTGAGGACATGAGCCACTAAAGGTCAAGAGATCCATCAGGTAAGTAGTAAATTTGTAAAAAGTTCTATGGGACAAAATTCCTGAGGTCATCGGTCCCTAGGCTTACACACTACTTAAAGTAACTTACGCTAAGGACAACATACACACACATGCCCAAAGGAGGCCTCGAACATCCGACGGGGGGAGCCGCGCGATCCGTGGCAAGGTGCCCTAGACCGCACAGCTGCCCCTCGCGGAAGAGATAAGTAGTAAAGCATTTTATGCCTAAAGCAAAATTTTGAAGAATTACATGAAACTGTGAAGCATAACTCAGCGAAATACTAGCGCGTAACAAGGAAATAGCAACACTGCCTGCTCCTTCCACTCCTTAACTATGCAGAGACCTTAGTTTTACGAACGAACCGAGGTCTCACCTAAGGCAAACAATGAGAGTAGCTGCTAAAGGACGAGTCTTGGGCGTATCGGATACTTTCCCCACTGTAAAATTATATTCGTAGTTGTAAAGTAGAGGTCTTAAATAGTTAGTCACAATCAAAGGCCAACGCGAAGTCTTAAAAAGCTTATAAGTCACGTCTTTAACTCTATGGAAGCTACTGTTACTGCATCTTGAGCGATAATACGGCGTTAAGAGAGTTGTTAACACGCCGCCTGTTGGTCATTCAGTAAAGAACGCGCTTGTCTTTAGCGGATCGTGTTAGACAGTGTGAGCGTGCCGTAACTGGATCGCTCTGGATGCAAAATGTTTGTAGAAATTAACAAGTTCTAGGTTTTTGGTGTCGAAGTGACGTCACGGTAATGAAAACGCGTCCTACATGCGCGGAGAGGAGGCTCGCGGAGCGCGCGTGTGCCAAGACGAGGTTGTGCGCATGCGCGTGTTAGGCGCCGCGCACACTTGAACGCCGGCTGCTGCCGCAGGCGCGAATCCGCGCTTTCTTACGAGTACCAACACCGCTCGCCCGTCCTTCGCCTGTCTGCCACCATAGAAGCGCTACTTCACCGTGAGTACTTAGCCTGCACTCCTTCCGTAACAGCATTAGCTATGACACCATATCACTGGTCACGTTGCACCCAACGGCTTACCGATTTTGCTTGTCTTTCGCACGACTGCAATACATACTACTAGGTGACTTTTTTTTTTGCTAATCATTGCCAAACATATTTGTATCATTGCAACTAATCATCTTTATTCAGAAAGTAACAGTGACAATGATAAACATTGCGGTACATTCATGGCGAGGTATAATCAAAATGTTATAAGGAATCACGATGACATGAACTTTTATTTGTCTATAAATTCATGCACGTATCTCAATGACATCATACCGGACTATACCTACATTGAATAACGTACATTACATTTGCTATATGCGCATAAATATTTCGATAAATAAATATTCATTTCATCACGGTTCCTTATTACACCTCATCATGAATATACCAGAATGATCATTATGATTATTATTATTGTTCCTTTCCGAAGAAAAATGATTAGTTTTTGCTATACAAGCGTTTAGTTAAAGATCAGAGAAAAAAATTATGCGACTCAAATGCACCACGAGGAGAGTTCTATTCTGTTGCATTAGCCGCTTCCCCTTACTCAGCTGCTCTACAAAATGTACTCTCGTAAGGTTTTAGACAGGCTCGTAAGAATTTGAACTGCGATTTCTCTAATAGGCTTGAAGAGCACATCGTCTAAATCAGTATCTGTTACACTTACGTACGTGCTACAATTATGTGAAAGGTAAGCAAAACCAGTGACCCTTAGAGTGCTTCCTTATCAGAGAAGACCCTTGCTACCGTAATCTCTGTTGTCGGTTACAGTTTCCCTACGACGCTCTACAAAGTTAAGTGAATTTCTCTAATGAATATTATAGACAGATGATACAAGTCTTCAAGATACGCTGGATCATATTTTTGCTTGTTGTCATGGAAGAACTTATTTCCCTTTCACCACGAGAACAGCTGCCAGAAGTTCTATATCAATACTTTCCAGAACACTACCATACCTTGAAAGGATCATAATTCGAAGGCTGAAAATTTAGTACCAGAGGTTGCTAAACAGATGTCAACTGCCATGCGCTACGTTCACATTATATCTATTGTAGTCAGTGGACATATTTCCGTGTATGTTGCAAGTGATGTATCTCAAATTTTCTTGAAATTAAGGACGTTTGTTAAGTTTTTCAGAAGCAAAAGTCTTATAACAAATTTATGAAACCTGGAATATGCAATAACAAAGGCAAATTCGCGTTATTTTTCTATTGGAAGCAATAGCAATATATACCTGGACTACACGGCGATTATGGATTGCACGGGTACAATCAATGTTTGAAAAAGCTCTATCGCGAAAATAGTTTCCGTCAACACTATTAAAAGATGTCTACTCAAAAATAACGATAAATGCATATTTTCCGCTCAATAAATACACTGTACAACTGTTTGCAGCTGCATAATCATACTGTGTTTGTACTGCTTTTGCACCGACAGAAATTTCAGTGATTTCTGGAAAGTGAATAGCGGTTCACGACATTACCAGTAGTCGAACCTCTCCATTTGCAGTATTAAAAGATCATGAACTATACATTGATTATCTTTCGTGTCTCCTGTATACGATATCAGTTATAACAAGTCTGTTTGCGTGGCCATCACCCGCAGCAAGCACAGAAATATTCATTTTGTAAATAAATAGCGCCTTTTCTTGCTGCAGCGTATTTTATTTCTTCCAGACGCGTTTCGTCTTTTACTTTAAGGTATCTTCAGTGGAATCTAGAATGATACAGTTTTGTTTTGATATGCGATATTTGTAGATTATAAAACGGATGCCAAACAAAAACGCGAATAACTGTAAGTAATCACTTATTTATGTAAAAAACCAGAAGTCAACCTTTTATAATCTACAAATTTCGCATATCCAAAGAAAATTTTATTATTCGAGATTCTACTCAAGATAAGTAAAAGGCCACTGGAAGAAATAAAATAAATTTCAGCAGAACAATACGAACCATCAGTTGTTTCTCCCATGTGGATTTTTCTGTAGCAGTACCTTCCCTACTGTATTCATCATAACGTAAGTTCCTAACATGCCCAAACTGTGCAGATGCGTACATATGATCTAGAATTTTGTTCACTTGTAGTACTTGATTCATACGTTCCTCACCTTTTCTGATAGCCGAAATTTCTTGAGAAGGGCAACACATCATTTATATACCAATCGACTGCTGTGAAAGTATTATATTACCGACTATTCATTGTTGATTCCATGCGCTGCACTCCCTGAAATAAAAAATTCCGAATGTGTATCGAAAAAAGTTAAGCTGTGAAATATGTAATTCAGATAAGTTGGTGCACCTTTGTTTCTATGTTAATGCTCATTTTACTCGTACGGAAGGTACTCCCTCCTGGACAGCCTCAGTGAGGCATTCTGTAAATATACTCTCTCCTGCCTTCCTGTTTTCCTGTCTACTTGGTACACAAATTGTTAATTTCAAAAATTTCC
Organism: Schistocerca gregaria; assembly: GCF_023897955.1. Taxonomy (NCBI): domain Eukaryota; kingdom Metazoa; phylum Arthropoda; class Insecta; order Orthoptera; family Acrididae; genus Schistocerca; species Schistocerca gregaria. The sequence continues at coordinate 483,699,766 of NC_064931.1, read as the reverse complement.
ATTTGTTAATTACTTTTAAGTTTCTGAGTATTTAAAGCTGCAACTTTTGTAAGACTTTGTTAAAATACTAATACATCAATTAAGCTTCGTATAATGTATATGTACAATTTAATATTGTGGAAAACGACCTGTGTTAGTTACTAGGTGGCAGGTCACTTGTAAACGACTACAAATAAAATTAAAATAAATTATAATAATCTACGCGATTACAGTTCGGAAAGCCATATTTATCCAGATAATATTTTATTCACATGTAACATAGATAAGCACTTACTGTATAGCTAAAATTTTGAAATATTTACAAACAACAACATTATTAGGGCAGTACAATAATGAACATTAAGCTAAGCTCCAAACGTAAAATACGAACTAGTAGCTGGCTAGAAATAATTACGAAATTCACCTCTATCAGACAGCAGCGAATGCCGTGTTCCTTTAGATACCTACTAGAATTCATTCTCGTCCAGCACAATGTACATATTTTCAACAGGGACGTATCCAGTGAACTTTCGGGTACTATTAATTCCATACACGAAAGAACAATGTGAAGCTCTTAATAACCATATTACAAAACTGTTCAATACAATGTGAAGAAATTCTATAACCCTAGGAAACCTGCACAACGACTATTGAACATATGCCACTTTTTACCGTCATAGAACAACCACTGGTGAGTGACGCTAATCCTACGCTTGTATTATATTCCCAGAGATTGCTAATAATGTCTCCTACTCCACCACGGCATTAGGACAGCATTTCGTACGAAGCTGTTTGTCTTGTACAGTACGAGTATACCCCTTCCTGTATACCCTTTCCTGGTCGTTTCGAAGACCCTAATCATGGAACTCATATAGTGCATTTTCCCTTTTGCTACTATTGCAGTGTTTTATCTTCAGAGATCGCTTTCAAATAAATTGCCATACACGGAAGACTGAATTTGTTTCTGGTACTACTGATGAAGTGTGAATAGTTATTTCTGGGTTTCTGGGCGAAATGATCTGGAGCGCAATCGAGTCTGTAATTAATCCCAAAGATGTAAGATGGGGTTTAGTTCAGTAAATACACTAAGTTTGCTTCGAATGTGCTTTCTTTGTGGACAGGAGTGTAAGAATGCTTATACAGAAACGGATCGATTGCGAACTGTTGCTACGGTCGCAGGTTCGAATCCTGCCTCGGGCATGGATGTGTGTGATGTCCTTAGGTTAGTTAGGTTTAAGTAGTTCTAAGTTCTAGGGGACTAATGACCACAGCAGTTGAGTCCCATAGTGCTCAGAGCCATTTGAAGAGCGAACTGTTGCCAGCGCATGGAAATTATAGTGTTATCTGAAATGGTATCATAAGCAGCTGTAGTGTTTTTTCCTTTAATCAAAACTAATAGCACGAACTCACAGCGTTGCTGTAGTAATGCTATTCTAGCGTTTAAGAATTATGCCACCTCTAGTGAATCGAAGTAAGGAACAACATTGTGGAAGAATTGCAAGACTTTCACAAGGTGTGGTCAGTTAGAATGACATTGAAATTCAAAATGAGAATGAGATTCAATCAGTAAGACTTTAGAGATATCGAGGATCGTATTCTCATTTACAGGTATGCTTGGAAGTTGTTAAAGAGGTTAAAGCAGAGCTCACAGTAATCAAGAAACTCTGGAAATAGTGCAGTTCTTTCATCCAACCAACAAATTTAAGCTCTAGATGTGCAGTTAGATGTTCAAAAGATGTAACGAGTAAATGTAAACATATCCTCGTATTTGTGATCTTACGTATACGGTAATAAAGGAAATGAGAGGATGAAAGCAGCAATGGTCGTATCTTACTTCCCTGCAGGAACTAGTGAAGGACCTCCACGTTTAAAGCCTGTCTCTATGCGGAATAATCATCAATAGTTTCTTCTTACAAGTTTACGTGGTGAACCTGAAAGGGATTACATTCCGACCATATTATTTCCTGCACTACTATCATTTACTTTATTTCATTTTCGGCAATGCGAATCACAGAAAACGTATTCTACATGTAATCTTGATCATGTTAGGCCCACAGCTGACATTAATGTTAACGATTAATGAAAACCACCTCAGCTGTATGATTACACATTTATTGTGCTACGGCCGATTTCGTTTCTTTGAACATAGTCAGATTGCCTTACAGTAAATGTTCACAGAACTGTACCGTAGTCATGACTTAAATGACCGTTTATGTCATGAATTCGGCATAACTCGGTGAGGATGTAGTTTAAGGCAACCTAAAGATCTTCAAAGAAATGAAATTACCAGGCCAAAGATGTTCAAAGAAACGAAACCGGTCGTAAGACAATAAATGTTTAATCTTACAGCTGGGGTGGTTTTCATTAATCATTAACTATTCCAGATGTTCACTTTCCTGTGTTAACACTTTTGAAAAATCTTTTCGCACTCACATTCGAGAAGCTCCCGTTAAGCCCAGCTGTTATCTGTTCCTGTTCACGATTTTCCTTGCGGCCTTACCATATTATCTTGTTCTTCTAAAGAAAATTACCTTTTTCGGTATCTGCCTTAGTAATCCTCGTTACAAATTGCTCTCCACTTCAGTAAATCGTCCATTTTAACGTTCTTACTTAAAAATATGTAAATATTCCATGAACCGAACTGTTCAGCACTTTCTTTCATAACTTTATGAACGTATTTTAGGCACCTAAGGTAACTAAGCTTCAAATAAGAAATGGAGATTAGGTTTAACGCTCTTCGATGGCGATGTCTTTAAAGACGGGGCCCTTGAACCTGATGTGGTTAACTAGAGAGGGGAAGAAAAAGTATAATCACATTAATGCTCATCATCATCTTGTTCTTCTTCTTTTTCTGCTTATTCCTCGGCACTACAGCCCAAGACGGGCCTCTATACATCTCTGTTCTCTGCTTTTCTCTTCCTTCCTCGGATGTCCATTTTGGTAAGGTCAGCCAACACATTGTCCAGCCATCTAGATTTTGGTCAGCCCTTCCTTCTGATGGAATACAATCTGAGTTTCAGTATTCGTTAGAGAATCATGTCGTCTATTCCCCTCTTCATATGTTCTAACCAGCGAATTATTTGAGATTTAATGAATTTCATTATGACTTTTTCTTGTATAAGGCCTTGTATTTCAAGGTTGTACCATAGTCTCCTATCCTCTGTATCTCTCACACGTCCATAATTTTTTTTTTTGCAGAATCTTTTCCCAAATTTCCTTAGGTCGTTTATGCTAGTTTCTGTCATCGTCCACATTTCTGACCCATTTGTAACAACTGGTCGTACAAGAGAATATTATACTCTTAATTCATTGTATTTGTGATTGAAGACCTCTTAATATCTGTAAGTTCGAGTAACTGGTTCTGTTTCCAGCTTGTGTCCTTTCTCTGATACATTGTCTGACATATTATCGTGGGTTTAGAGGACACCTAGGCAGCTGAAGTACATGATAGCTTTAAAATATTTATTGGAGGCCTTCAGGTTATGTGCTGTTTTTCTACCCTCACGATTCGACATTGCTTTGTATTTTGTCTTGTTTTCTTTTACAATAAGTCCAATTTTTGTTCCTTCTGTTTCCAATACTTAGTACATTTCTTTAAAAGTGTTTACATATCTTTACACGATTGCGGCATCACCTGCATATGCACTTATCTAACGAATTTCACCATTCTTGTTCCTCTCTTGTCTATTTGGTATCAGACTAACCAGTGTTAAGTTAACAGGACCAACGAGAGACAATCACTCTGTTTCACTGCATCTGTTAAATTAAAGTTCTTGGTCATTTCATTCACTTTTACTTTTGCCTTTGTGTCCTTCACTGTTAACCTAACTAACCTTCTTAGCTTGTCACAGGTGTCCGATTCTTTTAGCACTTTGTATAATGCTGGCAGGGCTGTTAACATTATAAAAACTTGTTTCAAATCAGTTAACATGAAGTGGAGTTCTCTGTCAATTTAACAAATTTTTCCAATTTTTTTCTAATAGTAAAAAACCATATTGGTTTCCTCCGAGGATATTTTTCAACGTACTTTTTTATCCTTTTTTCAACACCCCTGAAAATATCTTGCAGACTGAATTCAATAGAAGTCATGCCTCTTTAATTTTCACAACATAAGTTTTCTCCTTTATTATATATATTGTGAAAATTATAGAGGCATGACTTCTATTGACTACAGCCTACAAGATATTTTCACAACATAAGTTTTCCCCTTCATTATATACCTTGTGAAAATTATAGAGGCATGGCTTCTATTGAATACAAACTACAAGATATTTTCAGGGATGATGATTATATATATGGGGCATATTATCCTGTTAATGCTCTTACCACCAATAATGAAATGTTCTCTTTATCGAATACGTCTTGAGGAACATTATCCTAACCAGCGTGTAAAATTGTTCTATTTGCCTATACCGAATATATTACGAAACACTCTATCTATAAAAAAGCTACCGAAAGCCACTAAATCCAGTGTGCTGGAAGATTTCTCTCAGTTTATGCTTAAATGATCTCGCGTTGAAGTGCAACTTCTGCAACATAATCGCTGGCAAGAAATGTCAAAACTTTGTGTTGGGGACAGTAATTCAACATCACAGATTCACGTCAAGCTTTTAAGAATTCAAATACTTTGTAATAAAGTTTAGCGCATAGCACTAGGTCATTTTTGCTTGATTAATTCTAACACTGTACACCCAGCACTTTCACACGCTTTATAACCCGTGTTATACAAATGAAATCAGAAGCGTCAAGGATTAACGCAGTAACTGCTACAGATGTTAGTAGTTTATGCATTAAAACTAGTGCAACAATTTTTATAATTTCAAAATTCGTACTCCTGATTTTTAGCAAATGAGAGATTTTCTGACATGGGTAACCGAGAGATCAATGAAAAAAAAAGTAATTGGTTGAAGTGAACTTTATGTTTCAATTAATTGTGAAAATCAATTTTCTGTGTTAGACATGTTAGTATTACGCAAATAACGGTGACATTTGTGAGTTTTTAAACCAAATAACGAGGCGAGGGCAGCATGACTGGCTTTCTTTGTAGTGAGTAGAACACTGTCTCCTTCTTGAGGAAACTCTGTAATATGTCAGAACAATAATAATGTCTTTATTTGAACTAAGAGGCAACGATTTACACGAGCATTTAATCCAATACGTAATATTTATTCGTATTACAGCAGATATATCTACTGAAAGACTTGGAAGCATATTAATATGTTCCTTAATTCTAAAAAAACTTTTTTTAGTACTTATATGAAACAAGTTGTTTATTGTGTGGTCGTACTTCGACTTTAAACAGTAATCTGAATTCCTACAATTCCATAGGACGTTACCACTCATTTGTGCGACAGAATAGCGTAACGGGCACTGCAACTCTCTGAGGTATCATGCTATTTAATTCTTCGATGAAAAGTTTTCCCATTGATCGTATTAGAATGAAGGGTTTAATCTCAATGCTAATGACAGAGCTCTAGCTCTGCTTTACTCGCAGCGGGTCACGGGGAGTGTGACGCGGCTGTTGAGCTTGCAGTAAAATTTGCGGCTGCAAGTGGCGACCGGGAGTAGGGGACTGCTGGGGTGTTGGAGAGGCGTGGGGGGCTCCCTGCTGGCAACAAGTGTTAATGGGTTGCCTACGGGCAGGCGCATGCTGTGAACCGAGCGACCACCCAGCGTTTGCACAGTCTCCCATCACGACAGCAGCTTCTGCGTTCAGCGTATACGGCTTAATTTCTGTTATTCTAGACCATATAAAAAATTATATTGATTGGCGACTCCATTGAGGGTCCTGTGCACCACGACCAGATAATGGATATACTTGGAAGGAAAGACAGCGTTGGTCGTATTTTGTTGTTTTATTAGGCGCAAAATCGATTTTCGGTCACTTAGTGACCATCCTCAGTGCTGTAATATACACTTTACATTGGTAGGCACTGCTGTCAACAAGCTTCGAGCTCTAAGTGACCATCCTCAGTGCTGTAATATACACTTTACATTGGTAGGCACTGCTGTCAACAAGCTTAGAGCTCTAAGCTTGTTGACAGCAGTGCCTACCAATGTAAAGTGTATATTACAGCACTGAGGATGGTCACTAAGTGACCGAAAATCGATTTTGCGCTTAATAAAACAACAAAATACGACCAACGCTGTCTCTCCTTCCAAGTATATAAAAAATTATCTTAAATATATCACTGCTCACGTAACACAATGAACATATCTCTAGTTTCCTGAGAATTGCTCCTGTAAGTAACAATGCCATCATTTCTGCAAAATGATGGTCGATTTTATCTTATATTCTCTGCGGGACGTCTTATAATAAATTCCACGTTGTCAAAGTAACTGCTTCTGCGACTTTTATATATTCCCAACGATATAGGGATATTTAGACTGGTTATTTATTCATTGCTGTGATTTGAGCTGTTCTGAATTTTAATTGTATACGGTACTTCTACAACACGAGGTACTCATCATTTATGTACCGTTGGCATTGTAAACAGTTTATTAGTGTATGTGGATCTTGCTAGTTCTCCCAAAACTAGAATAAATGCGCGTAAAATGCCATCTTCGAAGCTAAACCGATTATCAGCAATCCAGCTGTATCTTCTACTGGGGTGCATTGCCTTTTACATTTCACCTACTTCATTCCCACAGACATCTCAATTATTTGATTATCATTGAACTTCAAACAAGTATTTGAAATACTTTCGTAATGATCTTTATTTCTGTACACAACATTGACAAAATGCAACTCTGCCAGTGGTAAGTGTCCCAGATTCGCAGTTAGTGTACTTCTTATGAAAGAAATTAATAAAGAAGTGACGGTCAGTGCTTCGATAGGTATAACAAAGCAGAAAAGCCTCCATCACCATCACCTTCAGAACCACAACACAGTGATTTTTAATTTCAAGTAGTTTTTTAATTCTGAGTGAAAGCACAAAACTTCGCTTTGCGAAAATAGCATTTACATTTAGTAGCTGTTAGTGTATGCAAATTTTTACCTGCAAGCTGGTAACCGAGGAAATATGACTCCATAGCAAGTAACTGCTGCAGAACCTTAGTCAAACCTCTATAATATTTCATAAGTAAGAAAAAATGAAAGAGATTAGACAGATTCTATAGCTCGTCTGATATATTCATTTATCTTAAGCGTACCTTTGAGATAAAATTAATTTCATTTATGTCATTTCTCTCAGAATTACGAAGAAATCCTGCTGTTACCACCACCAAGATTACGAAGATACATTTGTCACTATTAGTTTTAGAAAATCACGTTTGCGCAAAATTACAGTAACCAAGGAATGTTACATTTTACAATTCAAGTCACAGCTATTACTTATACGTTATAACAGAGAAAAGGCAAATAGATAGTAAGAAATGTCGTGTCCATTACGTAAAACAATGAAGTGTCTCAACATCTTTCGCTTTACAATTTGGCTTTACCCTAGAGAAATATTATAGTAGAGCAATTATTTTACCAACGAGAGAAATACGGAACGTTAGAACTTTAAATCGAGACGAACGAGTATTCGAACGTGACCATATTGACGCTAACCTCCGAGCTACCGCCAGCCTATCTGTACCATGACCCAGAATTCCGACCACAGGCAACGTCCTTAACATCAGTTAATAAACCAAAGACATGCAATTTTAAATCAAATATCGTTTCCATATCTTAAAATTACGGCTTTATACTCACGAACAAAGTAACATAAGTGTTCAGTTTTGAATAAATTTGTTAATTAAAACTCCATTCTTCATTTCTAGATAACTTGTCTGCAACTAATTTCTTTTCTTGACACGTCACACACATTTTTCGATATATTTTCGTACACTGATTTACTGTTACACGCATCAGCAGTCCATCCTGTATTCATTTAGAGGCATCGTTCACCGTAAGCAGTACTAATGTATCTCGTGATCCATCCTTGTAAACAATCGTGCCACTGGTCTTCACAGAACCAATACCTCATGTATTTATTTGTAGCTTTTTGTCAACTGTTTGTAAAACATACGAAGAACCCTGAACTCGTGTTCTGGAGGGACCGAATTAAAATACTGAGTGCGCCTCCTGATTTGGGTTTTAAATCACTTCGACCAAGAAGGTTACGTCCGATTCCTATTTCGGTCTTGGTCATTCGCCATTTCCTTCTCCTTTCCTCTCCGAAATGAACCAGCGCTCCGCCTCTAAGGGCATCGGCGAAGTTGTGGCGTCAATCTCAGTCTTTCTCTCCTTTCTGCCTCGTCGTCTATATCGATAGCAGTCCAAAAACTTGCGGTATGCACAGTTGAGCTATATTTCATTATTTCGCGTAACCGAAAGTAATGGTGGAACGCTTATGTTGCTGAACTGACATTTGACAGGCACAGAAATTAATACACTGTCTGGCCAGTTTGAATCATGCTTTTTTTTTTTTGTTCGACCGTATGTCTTGTTGGCCGCAGTGATCAGCCCTGTCACTATTTCCCATCCTTATACAAGGGTGCGAACGGTCCGTTTCACCTAATCGTGACGGATCATTAAATTCCTATCTTTTTCTTTAGGGAGGCCTTCCGACAGCAGGAATTAAATAGTGCTAAATCCAGTGTAACCTTCACTTCTCTATCCCCCTTCCCGACTACCCCACCCCCACCATTTAGAATCGAAAGAAATCCCAAAGTTTCCGCTATACAGCTATCAGCTGGGATTCCTCGTTCCACTTTTTCTTGTATCGAAAGAAATGGTGTGATCATTAAGTCACTGAACTGACATTCGGAAGGTGCGGAAGTAAATTCACTGAGTAGCCATCCAGATCAACAATTCCCTTGCTTATCCTCGTTAATGAAGCTGAATATCTGCTCTTCCGCTTCAATTTGACCAATTACTTTTCTTGTCCTTATGCAACAAAGCGCGTGGTCCGTTTCATCTAAACGTAACGCATTGTTAAATTCTATTTCTTCTTCCTTCGTAGACAGATTTCCCTCCACACTTCCTTCAGAGGAAGACCGTAAGACCACAGAAATGAAATAGTCCCGCATTACACGTAGACCCTTTTTGCTTGGTTCCCCGGTATCAAGTATGTCGAATGCCCGCTTTTTCACTTTGTTTTTTCTGCCCTTATCCAAGGGATAAGCTAATCATAACACTATGTTAAATTATATCTTCCCTACCTTCGTTGACTGATTTTCCTCCGCACTTAACTGGTGGTGGTAAGTTCCTGTGGAACCAAACTGCTGAGGTCATCGGTCCCTAGGCTTACAGTCCGCAGCTCGTGGTCGTGCGGTAGCGTTCTCGCTTCCCGCGCCCGGGTTCCCGGGTTCGATTCCCGGCGGGGACAGGGATTTTCTCTGCCTCGTGATGACTGGGTGTTGTGTGATGTCCTTAGGTCAGTTACGTTTAAGTAGTTGTAAGTTCTAGGGGACTGATGACCATAGATGTTAAGTCCCATAGTGCTCAGAGCCATTTGAACCTAGGCTTACACACTATTTAATGTAACTTTAACTTAAGCTAAGGACAACAGACACACACCCATGCCCCAGGGAGGACTGGAATATCTGACGGGGCAGCCGCGCGAACCGTGGCAAGGCACCCGAGACAGCGCGGCTCCCTCCACACTTCTTTGGCAGTAATGTCACCAGACTGCAGTAATACATAATGTTAAATCCAGTCTAACTGTCAGTCTCAATCTTCTTCCTGGTTCCCCAGTGCTAAGTAGATCGAGTACCTGGTTTGTCCTGTCCTTTATCTAAGAAGGTGAGTCATCCGTCCCAGTTAATCGTGACGGAACGTTCTATCGTTCTTGCCTTCATTTTTAGATGTTCCTCCATTTTTTTTTTTACAGGAAAGTCATCCGACAGCAGAAAAGAAATTGTGGTAAATCCAGTGTAGATCCCCCATATGTAAAAATGGTGCCAAATAAAGAGAAAGTCAAAGTGTGTTCCTCAGAGACACAGCCTTTCATTCCATACCAGCAAATACGTGAGTCTCCGTTCCCGGAAGAGGAAGAGGAAATCGAAACGGGATTCCGTAGGACGGCGACGACTAAGGGCAGAGGGTGGAGGAGGGGGTAGGGGGGTGTCATGCAGACGTGGGATCTCACTACGGGAAACTATAAATTGTGCGTCGCTTGTCAACACCTTGCGCTGGCGTGTGAATTCGCAGGATGCGGTAGATTGTGGCGACGCGGCGATTGGCCGCGCCTGAGGTAGATTTATGTGTTTCCTGGGCGCCGGCGGGCGCGGCGCGCTGCGCACCGGCGCGCGCAGTCGCTCTCTTGCTTGAGTGGTGTGCTGGTGGTGGTGGCGCGGGTACTCGCCTAGCGCTCGGCGGACGCGACACTCGGCGGCAGCCGCGCAGCGCACGTGCTACACCTCGGGATACGCTCCGGGACAGCTCACGGTAACCGCTGCTGCTAATACCTCATCTCTGGATAGCGATTACTTTTTTCCTTGCCTATCCCACCTCGACGCGTCAAACGATAGTTCGCGCCTGCAACACATATTTTGTGTAGGGTCCGTCGTGGCACTCTCCGTCCAAACACTTCTATCCGTAATTACTTCCACTTTCAACGTCTTTCCTTAACACACAAATGACGCTCGATGCTAGCTATTTTGTAATCGTAGTTGAACTGTAGCTGTCGTAATTAAACACTATTTGAACGTGAAATAAAGGCAACTTTTCTTCTGGACGTCGTCTAGTCGTTCAGCGGAGCTTCGCGTGTTTTTATGCTGTGACTGTCGAAGTAATCTACACTCGTGACGCGAATTCTCATTTCAAAGCATACATATCAACCATTTTGTTCGGTGTCAGTAGCTACAGTTTTTTTTTTTTCTTCTATAAGTCGTATACCGCCACACGAGTGATATCTGTGTTTTATCTGCACCGCTGGTTGGAGTCCCATATGCGTAGATTTGGTCAGTCTTCTCACTGGAGAAGCCCTCGATTTCACTAGCAGTATAAACGCGATATAGATTTATTTCATTGGTATACCTAACTGTTGGCCCCAGAAACAGGAAAATGAAATATAGTGAAATGTTTCGAGCCCTTTATGAGGAAGTCTGTACTGTCAACAGAGCGCTTCCTGTATCTACTGTCTTTATACGAAATATACGATCCCTATAGGATACTCAAATACTTGCTTCTCTCACTGCCGAAGTCTTTGGTTATACAAGCAGGTACATGCTCTTAGATTATCTTGATCGCTTTTTTACAGTATAAATAATTATGCATATGGTGCAGATTAATTTTATTGGCACCCCCAAGTGTTAGCTACAGCAACTGGGAAATAAAGTATAGCGAAATTTATCCAGCTCTTTCTCAGGAAGTCTTTCCTGTAGACAGAGTGCTTTCTGTAAGTACTTCCTTATACAAAATATATGATCCCTAAGGGACACTCAAATCGCTTGTTGCTTGCTTCTCTTACCGCCGAAGCCATTCGTTATATAAACAAGTACGTCCTCCTGTTTTCTCTTCTTCACCTTTTTTGCCGTGTATATTAATTTCTTTGGCATCGCTAAGAATATAAATAAGTAAAGTATAGAGAAACTCTGTAGTGTCAGGAGAATCCTTCCTGTATCCACTGTTTTTACACGAAATATTCCCTGCCTAAAGGCCATTCAAAATGCTAATTCGTTAGTTCTCTCACTGTACGCGTCTTTGGTTATACAAGCAGGTATATCCCCTTTATTTCTCTTTTCTTTTTTTGCTGTACGGATGAGTATAAATACGGTATAGATTAATTTCATTGGAATCCCAGCGCTCTCTCTCCAGAAATTCGTAAATAATGGACAACGAAACTTATTGAGCTCTTCCTAAAGACGTGTGTGCTGTCGAGAGAGTGCTTCCTGTAGCTACTATCTCTACGGAATTATACAGTACTCTAAGGCTACTCAGACTGCTATTTTCGGAAATTTTGGTCTTATACGTCATCCGTGTGTTGAGGATTGTGTGAGCAACAGGTAGCCAGGAAGCGTCGCTCAACAGGTGCGAGTGCTGCTGCCATACACTTTGTGTGAATCCCGACATAGGTTGGTAGCGAAGGGACGGATTCGCACATCTGATCGTGCATCATTTGATTTTTTATACGTTTTGGAACGCGGTGCACGGTGAATAATCTGTTTGGAAAATTTACACACTATATCGAAAAACTGTACTGTATAATGTTATTACACATTGGAAGGTGCACGTCCCACAATGCATAGAGAAACATTGTAGTGGACAGACAGACGCGTGTCCTACCTAATGTGGTGCGTGTGTGTTCTGTGCATCAGACTATTATGAGAACTCGTTGCCTGTTTCTCAATCCGTGCACGGTTAGCGAATTTCCGCTATACTGTACGTTAGGCTGCTTGCCAGTGGAGAAGTGGTAGAGTTGGAAAAAGATATTTCGGTCATTCTATTAAAGTATAGAAGTGGGTCGCTAGACTGTCGGTACGAAACGGTCGCCAAATGACCGTGACACCTTTTTAATCTCATCCGGTCTGAATAATTCATGCGAGTCGGCGCGGGACGATAATGAATGACGGTTCGCTGAAGTGCTAAGGATTTTCGCACAATAAACGAGGAATTTAGGAGAAGGACAGTTCTAGTACGTCTGAGAAGCGTGCATAATAAGAGCCTCACATGCTCCGCTAGATCATCCAGTTCACCTGTTCTTGAATTTCTTCCTTCCACAACTTAAACTGCTAAATGAACGCATTCACATGCTGCTCCTTTAGACTAAAAATTAGTTTCCTTAATAAGTGTTCGCATAAAATTGAAGTTTAAAAGTTGCTTCACGTTGGGTAAACGTCAGACTATTAATTCTAATATCCGGGGTTCGATCCTCTTTTGGTTACTGGACCTTTTGTGGTTGCTAACGTGACTTCCGCATCCGGTAGCATTTTTCTGTATGTAAACAAATCACGTTACGCAGTAGTTGATGTTATACGTTACAATGACGGTAAATGAGTCAATGTGTCTATTGACAGCTCTGACAGACACGAAACGGACCACGCCCAGTAGAGTATTGCTCTGCTCAATCAATCATCTATCTCAGTAGCAGCTTTACTTCACCATAAATTTGCACAGAACAATCTGTACTATAAGGGACACCCATCGCAATGGCAACATGGAATGTTTCCATTCAAAACTAATCACCACACGCGTTAAGACATTTATCACTCTGAGAGACGCGTTTAGTAGAACGCGGTAGGCTGCTGATGGGTCCACAAGTGTACCCACTTTTGCATTGCCTCGTCCGACTGAAACGGACGTTCACGTATGTTGTTCTTCAGGTCGCTAAAGATGTTAAAATCACACGGTGAACAATCCGAGCTGTGTGAAGCTTACTGTAGTGTTTCGTAAGTGAATCACTGAAGCATAGCCGTCATCCGATTGGTAGTGTGGAAGCTGGCGTTGTAGTGCATCAGGATGATTCTATGCGACAGCGTTCTCGGGCTGAAGACTTTATGGCGCGTCGTAGTTTCTGCAGAGTGTCTTCATAGCGAGGCGCGCTGGTTGTGGTTCATTGCTCGAGGAACTCGACAAGAGGAGAGCCCCTTCAGTCGAAGTAAGGTCATCGTGACCATACGTGATTCCACCATTTCGAGTCCGAGGGCAAACAGCGGAGCAAGCAGTGGAAACATTCCACATGTTTCTCGCCAAATAAAGCCAAAGCTGTGCTCACAAATTCTAGTAAGACATGTTTGGACGTTGACCTCAGTCGGACGAGGAAATGCCCGAGTGGGTGCGGTTGTGGATCCGTCTGCGGCTGACCGCGTTCTATGAAACAGGAATTGCTGTTCTAGTCTCCCATTGAGATAAGTGTCTTAATGAATGTGCTGATTATTTTTAATGGAACCGTTCCATGGCCCCATTGTCGCGCGTTTTCGCTTTTTATTTGACTGCCACTCATACAGTTGACACGTTTTTTTAGCGTAGGTTAATTATACATAATTAAATATTATAAAGCTTTTGAACTACTCATGAGCCAACTAGCCGTCGTTGAATTAAATAATAAGTGTGTTCTTCTCACAAATGAAGTTTTCTTATAGCTAGTTTGAGTCTTTACTCCTGCCAACGGATGATAAAAAGTTTCAAAGTTATATACACTTCCGCATCCGTTAATTTTTTTATTACAACACTTCTGTAAGATCTTGGTTTCAAAATTACACATAAATTTTGTAGGAGCTGAATTTACGGATTGATAAAATGGCAAAACTTTTTAATGTTATATATCGCGATAACCAGAGTAGACTTTAGAAAGCGCGTGTTCCTTGGTTATATACTCGTCACTTATTTGGTGTTTACAGTAGCTGTTAACTCACAGACATGTTAATTTTATAACCACGGTCAGGAAATGGCAATGAAATTTGTTGACAACTTAGATGTAGCGGATGTGATGATCGAATACGTGTCTATGAGAACTGACTGAAGCTGCCTTCATTTTGTGTAGTGCGTAAACTGCTCCCCAATTACTAAATTATAATAAAAGAAGTTAGTTGGACGCATGTCAAATCTCTGTCCGTGAATGAAAGACCCGCACCCTAGACTGACGCACGAGTGACGAAATAACCGCTGCCGTGTGATACACGACCTCGTGTCTCTTCGTCCGCGTCCGGCAATAACAGAGCTGTCCGCTGCGAAGTTTCATCTCAACTCACAACAGTGGTTGTATTTTATTTTCAGACCAGCTGGATGAAAAGTACGTACAAGCTACAATTTTAATCTCTCAGCAATCTCTGTTTCATTCTGGCTGGTGGTGATGAAACGTTGAGATGAAGGAAAGATTTCGGTATTCCAGTTGTATTTCACAGTAACCGCATAATTATGAATGGAAAAGATTACACATTCGCTCAGATTAAGAGTCACAGGAAAATAACGGAGCATTTCCTGCGAGATGCAAACTTTGTTTTGTCTTCTCTAAACCAGGACTCAAGATTTCCATTACGCAAATTTAATTCCTTCCAAACGAGTTGTATTTTTATGTGCTTAATATCCTTCAGTACGACGTATAAATACTTTGTAGTATCGTGTGTAGGAGTACATTCATTCCACCTGAAACGCATCTTTTAATTTTCTCTGCCCAAAGACATTAAATCAACGTCAGAATTAAACTGGATCTGTACGTAAATAGTAATAAACCTATCAACAGCCAGGTCTCAACCTTTTATTTTGTTTTGAATGAGATATAAGTTCACTGTGCCACTAAATGATTTATGTACCATAAAGTCGTGTTTTCGGAAATTTATCAAAGTGATCTCTCAACTGAATCAATCATTATCTACGTCCGAAAGTTTTCACAGTACGTACGATGTATTAGGTGAATATTCTCCCTTTTATATCTCTGCTTGGCCGAACATGGTGCATGGTGTTGCAATGGTTGAGACACTCGGTTCGTATTTGATGGAAGCGCAGTTAAAAGCTCATTCTATCATTCGTTTAATGTACTCTGTGGTTTCCGTAATCACTTCAGGACAGTGTCTCTAAGACCACAGTCACTTCCATTTTTCTACAGAACTAATGCTTCAACATCGGTGAGACTTTTAATTCCAACCTTCCTTCGTTTGATGCCTCTTCCAGGACGAAATGTTGATATTTTGCTAAGGGCATCTCATTCACCCACTGTTGTCATAAGTCAGCCTTACATGGTTCCTTATCATACTTACATTTAGCAGCTTTATTTTATATTTAATTAAGTATTTCCGAAAAGAGAGCTCTCAAAGAGATAGTTATGTGCAATATATGCCTTAGGACTTTTACTAGTCTATCTTCCGCCGGTAAGGTATACCGTTACGCCACTCACCATCCTCCAGTATAAGAAGTGAAACGTTTTTAGTTTTGGGATGTATCATTAAATAAATATTCTTTGTAACATTTTGGTCTGGTAACGTTAAGTTTAATAGGAATACATAAAGCAGCAATAGATTTAAGAGGTCATGAACCTCCGGAGTTCCATAATAAGCGAAATCTCTGCGGGACGGTAGCCCCATGGCCGTTGAAGGCTTGACACTACTCCATAGTTTCAACCTATAATTGTTGTATTGTTGAAAATCTCTCCCCTGGGAGTTGACAGCACGTTTCAATGTAGCTCTGAAGCATCTGAGCGAATGACGTACTCACCGACCACGTAAATTTACAAGTTTATAAATAGAATATACGTGGGATAAAATGAAAACCACGACTTTCATCGCTCGGACGCGTACAGCAAATAGCGTGCTACGGCTGGCGGCCAGCCAAGATGTATCTGGACCACAGATATGAATGAAGCCGTACCGGCGCCTCTTACGGGCTTCTCTACTCGGAATGCAGCCTTGCATTTTTTTATATTAGTAAGACACTTAAGTATTAGAACGTGAAACAGAATTACTCCCTAACTACATCTATAACCCATAAGCTACCTTAAGGTTTGTGTCAGACGGTACTTCTGATACCATTCTCTGAGGTCCCCTTCCCTGTTTCATTAGTGAATGGAACTTGTAAAGCATGACTGTCGTCAGACCTCCTTAGCAAGTCTAGTTCATCCGCTTTTCTCGTTGTGGTCATTCCGCGAGACGTATCAGATATAGGTAACACTCTCTTCCAGGAAAGCATGATCTCGGAAATTCAACAGTAAACCTGTCCATGATTCACAACGCCTCTTTTGTAGCGTGTGCAACTGGAGTTTGCTGAGCCTAACAATAGCGCTTTCGAGCCAACTAAAAGATTCCGTGACGAAAAGTGTTGCTCTTCTTTGGATCTTCTTTATCTCTCCTATTAATCCCACGTGTTATGGGTCACAGACTGATGAGCCACGCTCAAGACGCTGCCGAACGAGAGTTTTTTTCGTGGATGAATTACATTTATTTAAGACTCTCCCAACGAATTTCAGCCATGTATCTGCCTTACCTACAAATTAGTTTTATGTATCAATTCCAACTTTAGGTTACCGTTTCCAGCAATTTAGCGCCAATAGCGTAATCGAGCATCAGCTGTATAACGACGACTGATTTACAATTCAGATATAGTTGATGACATATTCGGCGTGCGACTTGAGTATCGTCGGATTAACGAATTAGCATTGCATACAAAGTTCCTCAGATATCACGGTTGTAATGCATCCTATTATAATGCTGTCTAAGCCCCGTTTACACATCTGTTTCCCTGTCTGCAGGCTTATGCATGCTATTAGGCTCGTACGCCAGCTGCACGCCGAACACGTGTGTAGATTAGCTGCGTGTGGTATATACGATGCCGTGCGAAACATGGCCCCCAATGTTTTTATACCTATAAACACATGTGAAATTTTAAAATGTGTTATGAACACGAACTTCCGGATTAAAAAGTAAGCCAATGGTGCTGTCTACAGACATACTAGCTTAAAACTCTGGGTACATTTTGCAAGCGATGAAATTTATAGGTAAACGCAGTGGTGTATAGAACATGACAGACACCCGATTTGTTATAGCACGCGTACGTGTGAGCCTTAGTGTCGAGAAATATGCGAAAACCATCCTACAAAAGTGAAGCACCAGATGCTCTTCCAAACTGAGGTGTGTGGAGCTGGTAGGTGCTGTGCGTCCGTCCTCGTACGTTCGCGTAACTCTAGCCCTGAATTGTGTTTCAGAAATAACGGTGAATACATTCTCGTATGCTGGATAAATTACTTCCGACTCAGGGCAGGACGTTGAATTGGCTGACATCAACATTACACGCTTAACATTAAATGAATTGGTGGTCATGCATCTGTGCTGCAATGCCACAAATTCTAATCCACACGCAGAAATGAGGATTCATGCATCTAATCGAAATAGTAATTTATGAGAACATTTCTCATGGAGAAACAACGGTGTGGCTAAAAGCGCCTTAAAAATTCATTAAAAAACAGGCCGCAAAAAATGTCGGTGTTAATCGGTTTCGGTCATTGTTTGACTATCCTCGGACCCTCATACCATGATAGTAGGGCGTGGCGGTGAAGAAAGCAGTTGTTGTAACTCCACGAACGTCAACTGCAACTTTTAATGAAAACCGGTTATTTGATGGAATAATGGCATCCACTGGATTAATGAAAGCCCTCATTGCACCTTCCAATGTTGCGAAAGAGAAAATTTGAAGGTGAATTTGTGCGCTGCTGTCTTAGGATAGCATATCATGAAATTCTGTGTTATTCCACAGAATCTAAGTGCCGTGAATTTAGTTGATTTTACTAAATGTTATCGCATTTCGTCGAAGAAGTTGTTGTTGAACCTGGGCCGAACGTGTGCATATAGTGTTATGTCATTAGATTCAGCTTCAATTGTGCGAAACAACATATGTCAGACGTTATGTGTATGTAGCGTCAAGGTCCATTTCGTGGCCTGAAAAGACCACAAATCTAAATTCCTCTTTTTTTTGTATTTATAACATCCTCGTCGTATCCTAAACGGATCACAGCACTCGTATATCGTCTCTACACTTGTAATTCAGACGAACTATGGTGTTTTATCAAGCCTAGGTGAAGCTGTGGCAAAGCGGTAAGACACTGCATTGGGGCAAGCGTGCTAAATATCGAGCATGTATTGTGACACGTGCCAATCTAATACACTTTTGTTGTCGTCACATATAGAAACTTTTCTTTATGACATTTATCTGTGTATCATATTTCTTTGTCAAGCATAGGCTGCTGTCGATAACATGCAACTTTTTAAGCTGGTGCGTGTGGCGTGGAGGTTTCTGCAATTTCGTGCCTTGTTATCAAATTTTAGAACTTTTCTGTCTTTATGAGACAAAACAAACATTTATTTATAAGGAGTGCTGAAATGAGAAGGTACGAAATGTCGTTACAACCTAACCGGTTGAAATTTGCATGTGCCTCTTTGGGATAACGTAGTGAGTCATCTAGGGACGCGAATATAGTGTCGTCACTGTCTCCTAAAATATTCAGAGCTGTGCCCTCAGCAGGAAACTTGATTCTCACCGTCTTTTTCGACGTCCGAAGTCCTGTAGCCCTCTAATTCCTCGAGCACGGCAAATCCATTTACAGTAACGTATACTGTACATACTGTGTACCTAGCAAGTATATCAAGAGCAAATGGCCTGGAATGCTCACGGAGGGGGTGAATCTGCTCCGCGATAACGCACGGACACACGTCTCCAAGGTTACACAAAGTGTAATGGCCAAGTTCCAGTTGGAGCGGCTTGAGCATCCGCCCTACAGCCCGGACATGTCGCCCTGCGACTTCCACGTGTTGTTTGGTCCCCTAGAAAAAAACATCTCAAAGAGAAGCCCCTCAACTCGAACGATGAACTGCATGACACTGTGGAGAACTGGATCCTTTCACAGCCGTCGGAATTTGGGAGTCAGGGAATCCTTCGGCTCGTGAAAGAGCGGAATAGTTGTTTCTGGCCAGATATGACCTCCGAAGGATATCGCTGCAACTGACCATTTGAGCAATTAAATAGGAACGCACGCCAAGGCTCTGCTAGCTCAGATGGCGCGTATGTGTGTGCAGGGAAGAGTATTGTAGCTAGAGGCTAGTGCACCTACGGACCCATAATGTTTCTTGGTCGATACTTGAATCTAGTGATTGACTTTTAAACCTCATGAAGAAATGCACACTACAGACCGCCATAAACAGTTTCTGCAATTTTTTGTTATTCTTAGGGATGAGAGTTTTTTGAGTAGCATTTGTAAATATTTCCAGTTCTACACATTTAAGTGCTGTTTTTGGAATATGCTGTTGATTCGCCAGTTGCAGAATTTTGTGGCTAGTAAAATCGTATATATTTTTGAAACTAGTTATATAACCTGTGGACGGTAAAGTCATACTTGGTCAGTCGTGTACCATCTTGTACCTCGGAACGGAAGGAGGTCTTTCTCCATGATAAATGGAATGTTCGCAAATTAATCGATTTTCACTAATCTAATACCAATTTACCTGTCTTGAAGATGAAAATTTGTGATGGATTCCAATAGCTTCGATTTTAAAATGTTTTAAACTTGTAACTGGTTTTTGATGATAATTCTGCTTAATTTGATTTCTCTTGACGATTATTGGTCCGTAACATTACAGAGCATTAAATACAACATTGACAAGCTTTTCTCGATTAGAACGCTTTTAAATTTCAATAGACTATTTGCTTCTAACTACATGATCATGTTGTACGTTGGCACAAGTTTTTTTTATTTTTCTGGAGTAATTTCCCAGATTAATTTTTGTCATTTCAGAAAAATACTGCAGCACATAACAGCGAGTGCCATCATTTAAAAATGGAGTAACAAAATGTATTAAATTTCAATTATAGAGAAATCAAAATTTGGAAAGTGTCACAAGGCACAACACTCATCCTTGCTGTATATTCTGTAAAGCGGTCTCCATATGTCTCGCCAACTGATGGACAACAAGCATTCAGTATGAAACGGCTTGTCTCGGAGTCCTTTGTATACTTGTAAATGCCTTTCGTTTACTCCTTGTTGAAAAAGAATATACACAGTTTGGTTGTAGGTTATAGGATGACACTGAGTATTGGTCACCGGCTGTTGAGACCTATACGGTGGATTTACAGTCCTGGAAGGAATAGGTTTCTGACGATCCACATTCAGATCGAGAGCTATCTGACTTACGGATACGCAGATCATCCCGTATGGCGCAACATTTGCGGTCGCCAAACATTTGTGATCAGTCATTGCGGCGATTTACTCGTGTGGAAACATGGTCTCTGCGATATTGAAAATCAGCTCTAAGACGTCGGTGACCTCGTAAACCCGAAGTCTTGTGTAATCGCCGATATGTTATGACCCGTAAGCATTGCACCGATTATCATCCCACGTTCGAAGTTGGATAACTCCCGACGTACTGCCATGTTCACTACACACATTTCTGTAACACAGAGATATCGCGTTTACACAGCGCCATTCGTCGCATCTAGCCGCATCATTCGGCACATTGTCAAGCAGCACCACCCATCTCCCGATACTTTTGACGAGCCATTTTATTAAATTATCTCATTGAGGTACTAGTCTAGGAGATTACGCATTTGAAAGACTAGTTAATGAGATATTAGGAAGTAGCGTTAACTGCATTTTCTGTCGGTCCTTGGCAGAACATGGTAATAGAATCAAAAATGAAAAACAGTTCCTGATGCTCTGCAAAATTATATTCTTTTGGTCACGAAGCGGCTTTAGGCTTCTCAGGCCATCTTTAGGTGACAACTGAATGTCGCAAACACAGATAAATATAATGTTCGACTTAGATATTATATATTTAGAAGATACAAAAATGACAGTGTTAACATAGGAAAGCATTAATTTTTCACATTGAAATAATCTTTTAGCAAAAAACCGGAGATCATAAAACACATGACACAGCCTGCCAGCCTAGTAATAAAAGATCAGACTCAGTTTCCATTTTCCTCTTTGTTAAATTAAGTTTTCATTACAAATCCTAGATTCAAACTGTTAACTCATTTTATTTCTCATCTGTTGTTAAACATACCCCCCGCCCCCCCCCCCCAAAAAAAAATTGTTTACCCCCACTTTTAGTTAATGTAGTTATTTCTGTATGACAAAAACAAAAAGAAAAAAGTAATGTTTTCCTATGAAACACTGTCATTTTTTGTCTTCCGTATAAATAATATCAGTGTAACTCGCACATCTTGTTATTTTGTTTGCAACATTCAGTTGTCACCTGAAGATGGCCTCAGAAGCCGAAATCCGGTTCATGACCAAACAAATATATTTTTGCAGAATGTCAGAAAGCTTTTCTCCATTTTAATATTATTATGAAGTATGCTCAGCTATCAGTCCCAGAAAATATTTTAAGCCACGACTATCTAGACGTAAAACAGCGTAAAACGTGATTTGGTAACTACTCGTTTCGGCATTTACATCTCAGAGTAGCACTTGCAACCTGCGTTCTCAATTATTTGCTGGATGTATTAAAATCTCTGTCTTCCTGTACAGCTTTTACCCTCTACAGCTCCCTCTAGTATCGTGGAAGTCATTCCACCACGTCTTAAAAGATATCGTGTAATCCTGTCCCTTCTTCTTGTCAGTGTTTTCCATATATTCCTTTCCTCTCCGATTGTGCGGAGAACCTCGTCGTTCCTTACCTTATCAGTACACCTAATTTTCAACAATCGTCTGTAGCACCAAATCTCAAACGCTTCGTTTTCTTCTGTTCCGGTTCTCCCCCAGTCCATGTTTCACTACGATACAATGCTGTGCTCCACGTGGCTACATTTCCACAAACACTTCATTTCTTCGTAAAATGGATGGACTTGATATCTTCAATGTGAAAGCGATTCCATTGTTAATTGTATGCCGTCAGATTTAGTAGGTGGTAAAATTATTTGCCAGATGCTAACTACCTCGCACAACAATATCCCGTTGCCAGTTAAACAGAGAAAGTTGTAAGCGAATGTATTCAAACCCACAAAGACCATCATTCATATCTTGTGCCCCAATAGATGAATATCAATCAATGTGTGTTCGTGTATCCATTAGTCAAACGACAGAATAATGTGTAAATGAAGTGACCCTAGCTTTCGAAGGAGAGAAAAGAGGGGATTAGGGTCAGCCTCCCATTGACGACAACCTGGAGAACAGCTCGTAATCAAAAACTGAAGGGTGGCAATGTATCTTTAATTTACACAAATATACAGAATCATATTTTATTACATTAGATACAAAAGCACCTAAGGAGATCTGCGACCGTATGGACACTAAATGTTAAGACAGTTGTTTCGTCACCAAAACAATTTTATCATCTCAAGAAGCGCTTCTGATATGAGGTTCTCCCGAAACGAGTCCTGAACTGATAACTAAAAAATTATATTGGCGATCAAGACAAATCTCTTACTGTTTACACAGAATCATATGCTTTCATTCAAAAGGAAACAGTCGTCGAACCTACTGCAAAGTGAACTGTTTATATTAGAATTCGACTCTACTTTATAGGAAGGGGATCGGTATCAATTTTGACTCCCAGGGAATACAGATCACAGCACGAATAGCCTCAGTATTTTTTGTCCCACGGGAAAATGTAACGGAAGTGTTGAAAAATACAAACAGGCAAACAGTTGAAGATGGGCAACTGATGAACGGTAAAACATTTACTCCGGAATTTTGAAGAACTGGTTACAATGAGATGTAAGAATATTCTTCAACCAATCTTCTACATCTCC
Organism: Schistocerca gregaria; assembly: GCF_023897955.1. Lineage (NCBI taxonomy): Eukaryota > Metazoa > Arthropoda > Insecta > Orthoptera > Acrididae > Schistocerca > Schistocerca gregaria. The sequence goes on along the minus strand of NC_064931.1, from coordinate 483,676,689 downwards.
CCTAGGGTTCGTGAAGATAAAACTAAACGAGATCAGTTTGCGGAGACGTATATAAGCCGTAATTCTTTCTGTCTTTCATGTGTAAATGGAAATGAAATAAAGCTTGCCCTGTGCTACAGTAAAATATTCACTATCCCATACATTTTACAGTAACTGATGAAGAATACATAAATGTAGAGAAACGAACGTTTCTGCCGCCAGCAAGAGCAAGTGACTAGCATATGAGGATGGATTCAAGCTATCATTTTCTCTTATTGGCGTTGCAGACCTTTGCTATAGGGCAGGACTGAGGCAGGTTAGATTTCAATTACACGTCGATTTGAGGTTACAAGTAGCGGAACTCAAACTCAGTTGCACAAGGACATGGAAGGATATCGGCAACGGCTTTGTGAAAGCCCATCTCTTCAAATGCCTGCGGTGTTTTACGGAAACGACGGAAAACATACGAGAGAGTATTGAAAAGTAACGACTACGAATATTTTTTCTAAATTCTCTTAAAGCTTTTTAAATGAAACGAACTTTATTAACATTCTACATCTTCATCTTTATTTTTAATGTCTGCATATTTATTTCTCAACATAGTCACCCTGGCGATGAAAGCATTTCTCCCAGCGAGAGACCAATTTGTTGAACCGTCGCTGTAGAATGTTTCACTTTGTTGACGGAGCCACAACCTCTCCTCTGATTGCACCGCTTCATCACTGTCAAAGTGAAGTCCTCGCAGGTGTTCTTTGAGTTCTGGAAACAGATGATAATTGGATAGGGCCAAGTCGGGACTGTATCGAGGATTATGGATGACAGCGAAACCAAGGCGTCATACTTATGCAGATGTCGCAGCACTCGTGTGTGCACTGGCATTGCCACGCTGAAAGAGAAAGTGCTCCATGTGTGGAGGAACTCTTCGAATTCGAAACCCGATTGGAGAAAGCTGTTTCTCACGCACCGACATAGTTACGTTACACACCAACACGTTACATGCTATAATCCGGGGCCCTCTAGCGGCAGAGGACTGCAAATATGTAGGTATGAAGAATAAAGATGTAGAATGTTAATAACGTATGTTTTATTTAAAAAGCTTTAAGGTTTTTACATAAAACATTCTGTGGCACTACTTTTCAGCACGCCCTGTATATCACTATGACGACTATATGAACACCATTCCTTCCTACTAAAATTCAAGTGTTTTACCAAATGTGTCGCTACACATAGGATACTATCTGAATTTGATTGCAATGGAATTTGGCGTCGGCCCTGATGCATAGTGTAACTTTTTTCCAAAACCAGTTTCTTAGACTGGATATTTAATGTAGTTGCGCAGAGTATACAGTCTCTTCTCAACAACTACATAACCTTGCAATTAAAGATCCGTCGGCCTACGACGGAACAGAAAAATTTCTCTCCCCGGTAGTGAAAAACAGTGCACTGATTAGCCGACACACTTCCCTTTTAGGTCGATGCACGTGGTACAACTTTTTTTCAATGATTATAACCACTTCTTAGGACTCAAAACATTTATTAGCTACAAATTTCATTTTTTATGTGAACAGGTGGTAGATATACGAGTAGGTCATAATTCTCTTTAATGTAGTTGCTGTTCCGTAAAATGTTACCTCATATTTATTGTTCCCACTGTCAAAGCACCTTTTTGTCACGTTCATTTTTTCAGAAAATAATTCTTTTCTATATATTTTTCTGAAACCCAGGACTCATCTCGCGTTCTTTTCATTAAGGTCGTCCAGGAGACGTGAAAAGTATTCAAAAATCATTGTTTTGCCCTTTTTAAAGCACTCAATTAGAAGAACTCCTTTTGCGCTTCAGGAAACGTCATCTATAATCTATCCGGCATTTGAAATAAACATTGCGTTTTTGCTTCCAGGGAACTGCCTTGAAGGCATTCCTTTGGTTGCCATATCGATTCAGGTGTGAACTGCTGGACCCACATCTCGTACACAGCAACAACATGGTGCTCAAAATCAGTTCTTCTTCTGTCGCTCTCCTGTTCGTCTTCAAAAATTGGCCACTAGTTATCACGCTCGAAATATTGAGCGTTCCATACCCGCCAGCTGATTTTCTGTAGATGCTCCATAACTCCATCTATCCATTTTGTTCTCTCTTGACCCCGTTCTCTTTGACCCTCTGGATTTCCGTCTCATTTCCTTTTAGTTACTTCCGTATCACTCATAGGCGTCACGCGCTCCACCTGTCTCAATCTGGCTGATTTCACTAGTTTTCTAATAGTCAGATCTTTATATATGGAGTACAGTTCGTCGTTGCACCTCCTCTCACATATTTATCTTTTTCAGTTGGAACCAACGGTTCTTCGGAGTAACATTCGCTCTCTTCATGTTAATGAACACGTTTCCGAGGCATATGTAAACACTGGTCTTATAAAGGAAGCAAAGCAAAGCTGTACGTTCTGACCCATATGGGCCAATCGTGACCGGTCGACCGTCGTGTCATCCTCCGCCAATGGTGTAATCTGGATTCAGGAAGGAAGGGAATGAGGTCGGCACGTCACTCAGCCGGTCATTGTCTGCCGTCTTGACATTGGAACCAGATTTCCTAGTCAAGCAGCTCCTCAATTGACCCAAAGATACTGATTGCACCCCATTCCAATACTCCCACCAAGGAAAAGTTCTTTGTAGTGTCGGGAATCCCCACAATGCAGTCAGACACGCTCACCACTGAGCTATGGAGACGGACACTGATCTTTCAAGTGCTTGATAAAACGTTAATTTGGTAGTACTGGTGAGAGCCTTGAAGAAACTGTTTGTTAATTCAAAAAAGGCTCTGTTAGCTGCAATCAACCTCTGTTTTGTTTCATAATATGTGTCAAGTGGGTGGGTGACTGTCGATCCTAGGTATTTAAACTGACCAACTATATACATAACATCAGTTCGGTTATTTTTTAAACAACCGAAATATTGTTGAAGACATTGTTTTTACATTTGCTTTTTCCACAAATGAGTCGAACAAGTAGCACAAAGCCATCTCAAATACAATGTTAGTTTAAATGTACCGACTCTCTCGGCTGATATTGCGCCTTCGACTGCCGATTGTGTTATACCACATTGTGAATTCTCTCGATATTTTCACATTCTGTTGCAGTTTATGAGACGCCCTTAATAAACTGAAGGAGAAGAAATCGCAACACCAAGACGGAGTTGTACGACATAAACGAAAGTTGGCAGACATATTTTCTACATCTGATAGATAATGTCTACTCAAATTTCGCGCCAGTCGCACAAGAGCGGCGCTAGTAGAACCAGGAGGAGGAATCAGATCTGGTTTGCTTTAATGACACGCTGTAACCGCCGTGAGCGTTATTTACCTTTGAGATTGGAAGTGTGAGTTAATTTTAGTCAAGAATGCCTTTAAGGCGACAAAGACGCCGTTATCAACAACGTGAAAGAGGTCTTGTAATAGGGCTACGAGGAGCTGGATGTTCGTTCTGCGATACTGCAGAAAGACTTGGCGGAAATGTAGGCACTGTACATGACTGCAGTCAACGGTACTCACGAGAATGTACGGTCGCAAGAAGATTGGGCTCCAGACGGCCACATGGCACTACAAAGAGTGAAGACCATCGGGTTCGGCCTATGATTCTGGTGCATCGTACTGCATCTGCAAAAGCAATTTGAGCAGCAGTTGGTGACACGATGAACTGTTACAAATCGGTTACTTCGAGGACAGCTCCGAGAAAGATACCCTGTAGCGTGCATTCCACTGAACCAAAAACAACGTCGTTTGCGACTTCAGTGGTGCAAATCAAGAGCTGATTGAAGGGCAGGGTGTAGGACCGTTGTGTCTTCTAATGGAAACTGGTTCTGCCTCGGTGCCAGTGATGGCTGTGTGTTGTTAGTAGGAGGCCAGCTGAGGGCTTGCAGCCAACCTGTCTGCATGGTAGACACACTGGACGTACCCCTGGAGTTATGGTCTGGGATGCGATTTCGCATGACAGCAGGAACACTCTCTTGGTTATCCCACGAATCCTGACTGCAGGGACCGATGACCGTAGCAGTCTGGTCCCTTTAACCCCCACAAACCAACCAACCTGACTGCAAATCTGTACTTTAGTCTGATGATTCGATCTGTTGTGGTGCCATTCATGAACAGCTTTCGAGGGGATGTTTTGCAATAGCGTAACGCTCGCCCACATACCGCTGTTGTAACCCAACGCGCTGTACCTAGTGTCCACATGGCGCCTAGGCCTGCTCGATCACCAGAAGTGTCTCCAATAGAGCACACATGCTACACCATCGGACAACAACTCAGGTGTCATCCACAAGCAGCATTAACTGTCCCTGTATTTACCGACCAAGTGCAACAGGCAAGGAATTCCACCCGCAAACTGACATCTGGCACCTGTATGTTTACATATTTGTATTCAGCATTCTGGCGGTTACTCCGATTAGTAATGTACCGCATTTACATTTGCAATAGTTTATCTCGCGCTTACATTAACCTTTGATTTTGCTATGTTAACAGTGAAATATGTTTCCTAGAGAAATATATTCACGCAATTTCATTATTCTACTCTAATAATTTTTTGGTGTTCTTATTTTTCCCGTCAGTGTATCTGTCACCTTACAAAGAATTTTATCACCTTCTAAAGAAGGCGAAAAGCTATAAATAGTCCACCATCTCATAACTGTTGAAAAAGAAAAAGCCTTTACTAACATTGTCTCCAATTACAGTTTATCCAGTTGAACTGAACATAGCTATTATAACTACTTTGCAATATATATAAAGAAAACAAAAACTCTTTTTTCATGTTTTCCGTCGTCCTTTAATTGCTTCTATATTCTTGGAGGTGTGGTCCATCAGTTCAACCAAATAAGACTGTTTGTTTTGTACTATACGCATTTCGCTTCTTTTTATTTGTGATGCATCTTGAATGCCATATAACAGATGTTTGTTTTATGTATATAATAATTGCGTTATATAATAATTACAGATATGTTACTGAATTACACTTTTTGTTGTTCCTTTGTCGTTGGGTGAGGAACAACTTTTTGCAGAGCAAGTTTTGTAAGGTTGAATTGTAAGGAGCGCTCGAAAAGTTTCCGTCTGAAGGCGTTCCTGCAGCTATATGCAACGAAGCGCTATTCCGAAGCATGTTTGTTGAAAACCACCGTTGTGGAATGAAAATTGCGCCAACGCGTGCTGCTGCTTCATGATCGCACACGTTCCCAGACCGCAAATGTCGTAACGCAAAACTTCGCCAACTCAGGTGGGAGACACTCGAGAACCGGCGCTATAATCCTGATCTCTTCCCAAGTGATTATTACGCCTTCGGTCCCTTAAAGAAGGACATGAACGGTCAACGGTTCCATCGAACGAGGATGTGCAGCAGGCAGTTACGGAGTTCTTAACTCAACAGGACAACCTGGTACGTCGGTGGGATGATTGCCTCAACGCTCACGGCGATTTTAACTGATTGGCATACCGATTCTGGACTGTACAGCCTTAGAACTGAAAAGTTTTGATTTTCCTTTATTCTATTTGATTTTACTTAAGAACTGTGATCTTATTAATTCATTTGTGCCGTCATGGAATTTTGCGTAGATAGTCTCCGTACACCAGATTGCCCGATTTTCGGAGTTTTTCGAACACATTTCAATTGATTGCTTCACTTTTCTTGTTCACTGTGTGTTGGTTGTGTGTGTGTGTCCCGTATGTAGTGATGTAGTATTGCCAAATGTCGCTCTGTTGTTTTCTTTTTTTATGTCTGTATGTAATATGATATTCGTTTGTTTGTAATTCTTTTTTATGCAGCCCAACAAAGTTAAACTGGAAGGAGTCACGTAGGGATTAGTAAGATCACAAATCGTAAGCAGAACCAAACAGCGATTTAACATTACAACACTCGTGCAGCAAAACGTAATTTCTCGCCTATTAACAAGAGAATAACAAAAAAATGAAATGAAGTAGCAGAGCTGTAATTATTATTTAACGCAATCTCTCTCTCTCTCTCTCTCCCTAGTCATTTAGTCTATTCCGACTGTCCGTGACCCCATGAATTAAAACACGCCATTTTTTTCTGTCCTACACTATCTCCCGCGGACTTTCCCTGTTGGAATCCATCACTCCTGTGATACCATAGATCCATCTCATCCCTTTTCGCCCCATTCTCCTTGTGCCTCCGATCTTAGTCACCACTTAAGCCTTTTCCAGCGAATCATGTCCTCTTATAATGTGCCCAAAGTAGGTCAGTTTTTCTTTCAGTATTAGACCACCCAAGGAGCAATCTGGTTTTAATTGCTGTAATACTGACCTATTCGCTCTCTTTGCTGTCCATGGAACTTCAAGGAGTTTCCTCCACCATCTCAGTTCAAATGAGTATTGAAGCCGTTCATCTTTTCTTATGGGCTTGGTCTCACATCCGTACTTGACAACTGGCTAGACCATAGTCCTTACTACTCGCGTCTTTGTTCTTAAGTTTATGTCTCTATCCCTTAATATATTGTTAAGGTTGGACGCTGCCTTTCTGACGAGTAACAAGCGTATTTTGATTTCGTGGCTGCAGTCACCTTCCGCAGAAATCTGGGAGCCGAGATAACTGAACTATGTAGAAACTACCTCCATTGATTCCCCTCCTATATTCCATGAAGTGATGGGTGTAGTTGCCATGATTTTCGTTTTCTTGACATTCAGCATTATGTCAGCCTTTGCACTTTCTTCTTCCACCTTCAGTAAGAGGATCTTTTACTCTTCTTCACTCCCTGCCATCAGTATGGTACCGACAGCATATCCAATGTTATTTATATAAATCCTAGCTATTTTAATTCCGGCTTCTACTACATCTAACCCGGCATCCCTCATAATGTGCTGAGCACACAGATTGAATAAATAAGCTGACAATATGCTTCCTTGCCTCACTCCTTTCTGAATCTTGATCCATTTCGTTGCTCTATATAGGTTTTTCACTGTGGCTTCTTTGTTAGTGTATAAATTCCATATGATGTAAATGAGGTGATCTGGTACTCCCACGTTTTTAAGTACTCTCCATAATTTACTGTGGCCGTCACAGTGCAAAGCTTCAGCATAATCAGTAACTCAAGGACAGACATGTTTCTGGAATTCTCTTGCCTTCTCCGTAATCCATCGGAAGTTGGAAGTTTGATGTCTGGTCCCTCCTACTTGTTGTTAAGGTAGCCCTCGGTCTGCCTACGAGGTGTGATCAAAAAGTAACAGCAATTTTTGTTTTCCTTATGGAATCTTTATTTATTCATCAACATCAGCTTTGTCTCCTTCAAAGTAGTCCCTGTCATATATTACACACTTACATCAGCGCTTTTTTTCGATATTGGAAGCATTTCTGGAACTAAATTTTCGTTATAGTGTTCTGCTCCTTCAGCGATTCCGTTTTCATCTCTTCAACAGTGACAAAACGACATCCTTTCGTGATTCCCTTCAGCCTCTGGAATAGAAAGAAATCGCAGGGGCCTGTTTCCGACGAATACGGTGGCTGAGGCAACATAACGGTTTTGTTTTTTGCCAAAAAATCACGAACAAGCATCGAGATGTGAGCTAGAGCGTTATCATGATGCAATTTTCGCAAGGGGTTTTGCAAAAATTCTTATCATTTTCTTGGGATTGCTTCACGCAAACGGTGCATTACTTCCAAGTAGTATTCCTTATCGACCGTACGACCGTAAGGCAGGAATTCGTGATGCACTATCCCATTGTTATCGAAGGAAACAGTGAAAGAAACCTCCACATGCACTCGAACTTACCGGGTCTTGGCTCGTCAAGCAGTTTGCATTGGGACGAATGGGCCTCGGTTTCGACGTCCAGTTATACTCTTTTTACAAGTTTTGGATCGTTGTCGACTTCGTTCAACAATTCCTGAACGATGTCTACTCGACGTCGTTTTTGGTCGAAATTCAACAATTTCGAAACAAACTTTTCTGCTACACATTTCATGTAAAAAACATCCGAAAAAGAACATGCCCACATCATCAGCAACCTCTCCCAAGGTGTTTTGGCGATTTTTCAGAACCATTGTCGTCAGTTATTGATGTGCTAGGGCGTCCAATGAGGTCGGCATCTTCAACGTCTTCTCGATCCTCTTTGAAACGTTTATACCACTCGTAAACTCTTGCCTTATTCACTGTATATTCGTCAAAAGCCACAGTCAACATTACGAGCGCGTTTCTGCACTTTATTCTTTTTTGCAAGCAAAAGTTAATACAAATCTTTGATCCATCTTTTTCGAAACTAAAAATTCGCTGAGCACTCGAAACCACGTCAACTATAAGCTAAATTCACAAATGAGCTGAAAATGCAAACACACATCAGGAACATGCGTACCAACAAGATAAAAAAATTAAAAATCGTACTTTTGAAGCCCGCGAAATTAAAAAATTCCCCATACTTCTTGATCACACCTCGTACTGGATTAAGTCTACTGTTTTAAGTTTTTAAATATGACTTCTGTAGCATGTGAGATACGTGGGATTGTTCGGTACACAAAACAAACTTGTGTTATAGGCCACTGAAGATGCTTCATAGACAAAAAGAAGCGAAACGTGTATGTCATTTCATTTAGCTGCGTAGACGGACTATATCTCTAAGAATACTTAATTGATACCAGTCCCCTGTTCCTGCCAGACTGATAAGTTTTCTTAAAATAAAGAACAACCGCTTTCAGTCACAATCCCTAGGGGCTTATCTTCAGGTGCTTTGACAGACTACATCGAGTATTTCTCCAGATTTCGATTAATTCTGCTGCTGGTAAGATTATAATGGTATATTACAAAGCGGGAACATTGTGAATATGTCTATGAAATTAATACAAATCGAAAAATAACTTACTGTTTTCAGTGGTGGATATATGATTTTGAAGTACAGTATGAGCAAATATGTATACGTATATATAAATACTTTTCATTCCACAGCACGTAACAGCTGCCCTGAATTTTACATGGGCAAAACAAGAACTTTCCACACACGTTAGAAAGAACACATTGATACTTTTAGAATTAATCACATTGACAAACCCACAATAGCTAATCACATGTAGCTTATCAGACACAGACTAAGGGGAGGCGTCCACAACTGCCTAACTCTACTCCACGCAGAAAACCATGGCAAAAGACTTGATCTGCTAGAACAATTGGAAATAATGTTACACAAAAAAATCTTCTGAAAATGTGTTGAATGAACAGAGTTCAGCAGCCACAGATTTTTCGAAAAATTTTAAAGTTTATTTTTTCCTAAACAAACAAAAAATGGTTCAATTGGCCCTAAGCACTATGGGACTTAACATCTGAGGTCATCAGTCCCCTAGACTTAGAACTACTTAAACCTAAGAACATGAAACACATCCACGCCCGAGGCAGGATTCGGACCTGCGACCGTAGCATCAGCGCGGTTCCTGACAGAAGCGCCTAGAACCGCTCAGCGGCTGGCGAAACAAATGTTTAGTAGTGCAAGCATTTGATAATATAATTCACATTTGACATATTCAGAAATATTTGTTTTGTAAGTAATATCCTGTATAGGTCATAGTACAATGACTTTGTATCTCTTTTGAAATAATAACACCTGTGTATTTGTGGAAATGCAGCGTCTTTACATTTGAAATTAATTGACTTGCTTTTACTTGCATTTACAGAATGTGGTATAGAATGAAAAGTGTTCTAGGCGCTACAGTCTGGAACTGCGCGACCGCTACGGTCACAGGTTCGAATCCTGCCTCGGGCATGGGTGTGTGTGATGTCCTTAGATTAGTTAGGTTTAAGTAGTTCTAAGTACTAGGGGACTGATGACCTCAGAATTTAAGTCCCATAGTGCTCACAGCCATTTGAACCATCTGAAAAGTGTTTGTATGTACATAAGCATGTTTGCTCGTACTGTGCTTGAAAATCATGTGTCCACCACTGGAAACAGTAAGTTATTTCTCGATTTGTATTAGTTTTGTAAACTTATATTCCCAATGTACCTGCTTTGTAATATACTATTGTAATCTTACCAGGATCATAATTAACCTAAATCCGGAAAGATAATTGATGTAGGCTGTCAAAGCACCTGAAAATACATCGTGTATTGAAATAAAATCACTATCCTAACTGAAGGCAGATGTTCTTTATTATACAGAAGTAACACAGTCACAGAAGAAACACTGACGGCAATGGATAAAATTAAGTGATAAGTTTTCCCTTTGCTCTTGTAGTATTAATTATAGTATAATAGTAACCGAGACAACCGGAAGAGTGCAAAACGTGCGTACAGCTTCCAAAAGAAGGCAGGTGGTTTGCGTTGACGGAAGGCAGCGCAATTTGTGAGTTGTAGGCGCGGTGCGGTATCGTTTTGGGCGTGGAACGCGTGGGCGGTGTAGGTGGCGGTGGCGCGGGCGGACGCGCCTTGTTATCGGCCCCCGGCGCCCAATCACGGCCCCCGCGCCGCGCCAGCCGGCCGCCACGCCGCCGGCCGTGCGCGCAGAGACCGATCCGGCGCCGCCTTCCGCTCCCCACATCCTAAACGCGCCCTCTGCCGGCTACATGCGTCCCACGTGCCACACCGGCAGGAGGCTAACCGGCTGTGACAAAATCCTACAGCTGGTCTCTGCAGTAATACAAAATTCTGGGTGCATACATACGTATGGGTGTATACATACTTCGAGCACTCGTGAAAGAAATGGTGTATCGAGGATACTTCCGGTAATATTACAAACACAGAATTTCGTCCGAGGGTGTATATTTACTAGTAAGCACTAGAAATCATGTATATATTTTTTTCGTGCTCACTTTATAGCAAACTTACTGAAATGACAGACACGATGTTGGCACCCTGAATATGAAAAAATTCCGTACTCGTTCCTTAACCGTTTCGTCCTGTACTGACGGAGATTGTTCTTCTTTTGAAGCAGAGTAGATATAGTTCACCCTACAGGACCCTCTCTTATCGCGTCTCGCAAGGGAAGCATACATGCAGCGGGTATAAGAGGTACTACTATCGATAGTGTTATGACATAGTCAATGGTACCCCTTACAACGTGTTAATTTCAAGTTGGCCGATCCACTCGCTCCTGATTCGGTACAGGTCAGAGGACTTCGGCTGGTAGCTGTTTGCTTTCGCCTCCAGCCAATATTAGCTGTCTTACACTACTGTGTGAGGTAGTCATTGATGTCTGCTGTGTTACTTTAAGCTTCACTGTAATTCGAACAGTTTCCTTTCTTTGCAATAAGTGTTCGTAATTGCTGCGACTAGGATCTTTATTAAACATTTCAGTGCGTAAGACGATTTCAGCTTCGTGTACGAACAACATTAAGCGATTTTTACTCCTGTGCCTCACTTCCGCTTCCGCCAGTACTGCAGCGGTCGCTTTCGTTTCATTCCCAACTTGCTCCTAAATAAACGTCAGAACGACGTGGCGCTCGCTGCAACTACCAAACTCGCAGTCTAACCAGGAAACCGGAAGTGATACCAGCTCCTCCGCGGTGCTACTGGACTCTCAGAAATCGATACATGTTTACAGAAAAAACAGTTAAATATTTGTGACGGGGGAGAATACGAATATCATAATGTAAGCTCTCCTCTTAGGTTTCCACCTAACCTCACTCTAAGAAACTGTGACGTATTAGGGAGAAACCGCCAAATATTTGTGACAAACAAGAACATAAATGCCATTGCTTGTCATTTCAATCGCAGCAGCTACTTCTTTTGCCTCTTAATCAGTCACAAAATCGAACAAACTCATTTCCGAGAGGGCACATTCTTATATGTAAATAATATAGAATGTTTCAGAACATACTTCTATAACATTAATAGGAAATTCTGGGAGTCTGTTGGAAATGCGAAGATAAAACAAAGACAATTAACATGTAGTGGTACACCGACCTATTATCCCATAACTCCATGCCTCTACTCAGTAGTTAATTTTTAAAATTTTAGGTGCCGGAACACACTTCTTCAACTGTACAACCTCACCCCTCCCCTTCCAAGCTATAAAAACCAGAAGTTTCAATTTCTGAAAGCTTGTAATACAACTAACAACGAGAAATCATTTCTTTTCACAAAATACGGTTCTGAATGACAGATTTTCAAAACAATTTATTATAATCAAAACAACAAAGTCATAAAATTTAATGCTACTTTCCGTACCCGTAGCAGTGTCATTTTGCTCAATACACGTATCAGCACAAATCGGTAGTATTCGTTACTATGACGTTACATTTTCAACTGCTGCCAGCCTCACAGTTCAAACAGTCGCACTGTAGCAACTCGGTGAAAGTGTTCCCAGTATTAATTAAAATAGCGTTGAGCGATGAATGATGATGTTGATGAAGACAGTAGTGGCCCATTAGGGTCATGTAAAATTCTGTTTCCACAAAGAGTTAAGGAAATCATAACACGATTTGACATGAGATACGGAGTTAGATGCTTAGTAAATGCTTTATACGTTATTTGTATTATACTCATTGAGTTGTATTACAACTGGATTGATTTAAGTTCATATTCATTACAACAAATAAACAGCACTTTTGCACAAGAACATTCACATAATACGTCTTCACGAAGCGTAAATTCCTTGTGCCATTTGTACGACAGCAGCGGATCTGTCCGTGGTTGCAGAATTGGTAGCAATGCAAGAGAAAACCATCCCCCACCTCCACCTCTCATTGCGCGGCTGCGATACCTTCACCCTCTCATTACCACCTCATGTGACCCTGTTATGCGGACAGACTGTACGTAATATTCTGTGGTCAGATGTCGTCTTCGTAACTTTCATAATAATGAGTAAAATAGAAGTCTCAAGTTTTATGTATAGAAGTTATAAACAAGCTTTTAACCGTAAAATATAACAATTCGAACAAAAAATATCTGCGACATATGTACTGATACCAACTTCGGAACGAAGCTCAACTTATCCTGGGTCTGGGTATACTGTATACACACACACACACACACACACACACACACACACACACACACACACAAACACACACGGTCCTCGCCCATGTCGTTGCCCATGGCCCCACGTTTGTAATCCATTGTCACGTTCAGTGGGGGTGGTACCGGAGCGCCAAATTGTAGTTACGTTGCGATTTGGCACACGTGTACTATTTTTAAAAATCCAGTGCCTACTTGTTCCAGTGAGTTAAAACAAAAAATCCCTACGACCTGCCAGACCGAGATCCCGCGCATTCCGGACGAAATTAGACCCTACCTTTGCTCGCTACGCTACAGGGAATTCCAGCTTCGGATATTAGCTGTTATCTTACGTTGTCCTGAAGGCTAATCGACTAATGTGCCATTAACAGACACTTAATTGTAACAAATTTTTATTTTTATTTTATTCTAATCGTACGGCTAGAGCCCCCTTTCGGGCAGGCCGTTCGCCGGGTGCCGGTCTTTCAATTTGACGCCACTTCGGTGACCTGCAGTCGATGAGGATGATAGGATGATGATGAGGACAGCACAACACTCAGGAGAAAATTCCTCGACCCAGCCTGGAAGCGAACTCGGGCCCAGGGGATTCACAATCCGTCACGCTGACCATTCAGCTACCTGGGGCGAACATTGTAACAAAGACATATTTACAATAAATCTTCATGCGCCGTTGTCTTGAAACAGCATACTGTCGTAACACGCAACTTGTAACACTAAAGCAACGCAATTCGTAAATCCAACGTGGAGTCTCTAAAGTAATTTGTCAACTGCTGTCGAGTTTCGTGTCGCATCAAGTTACACGTCATTTTGATGTCTTTTCCGAGCAAGACAAGAACATATATCGTGCTGCAGAGGGCAGTCATGGCTGTTCACCCCATACCTCTCCTCACCCCGTGGCGGCCTATGTGGGGGCCAAGCTTTGTTTCTCCGCTCCCCACTCCACCCTTCTGAAATCATCCAACTTGCAGCTAACAGACTGTACGCATAGCTCGGTCTCAGGAACAGTCGAAGCTGAAAGCCCCTTTTCCGGCGTTAGAAGTCGTTTGTCTTCCACTCATTGCCCAACCGGTCACGACCCTTAGACGGTCAGTATTATACCGCAATACTACCGGATGTGCAACAATTTTGAACATGTGTGGTTAGACTCAGAGGGTCTGCAATAATATTGAGCCCACGCAAAACTTTTGAAATATATTCTGCTTCCTGGATATATAATGCCGTCTGTGGGCAGTATTGTCAATGTACATGATAGTCACTCATGTGCTATAGTCTTTGGGCCTCTTTGTGTTCACTATTCGTTTTTGTTGTTGTTGCGTTGAAAATGAGTTGAAACTAAGACATTGTGTTCGCCTTAGAGTGCACCGATATGTGTAAATCAGTGATAATTTTGTTTGTATGTGCGTCCACAGGCTAGATGTATTTCATAAAAGAAAACGTCCGTTATACGCTGTAAATTTATCTTTTATTTTTTGCGTTATTCGCTAGTTTCAACCAACGCGTGACTATCAGGTAACTATACAACACATCAACAACAGAAGAGTGAAGCACATAATTTGTATAACAGTCTGAATGTCTTAAAAACACAGTGAACGTCGTAATTGCGGCATAAGGTATCTTCCATTACTTGCGATCTCAGTCTGTATGCTGACGTAACAAATGCAGACTGCCCAGTCGCATAAATGTGACTACCTGTCAGAGGCCTGAATAACCACCTTTTGCAGTGCGTATCGCTGCGAGACGTGTAGGAAGAGAGTCAGCAAGGTCCTGGAAGGTACCAACATGAATATAGAGCCACGCAGATTCCAATACCGCGCTGCGCTAGGTTTCTCGGTTGAGGATCCATGCGCGAACAGCCAGTTCGAAGTGGTCCCACAGATTCTCGGTTGGGTTTAAATCGGAAAGTTTTGGCCAAGGAAGCACGGTAGATGCATCCTCGTGCGCTTCGAAACACAAACGTAATATGCGAGCGGCATGACTCATTGCATTGCCCTGGCGATAGACGCCATCGTGCTGAGGAGAAGCAAACCGTATATAGGACTGGACATGTCCCCAAGGATATATACATACTTGTGCTGATCCACTGTGCCTTGAAAACATTCCCCAGACCATAGAGCTCACTCCACCGGCCTGGGCCATTCCGACGATTGTGCGGGGTGTTGACCATCAGACGTTTCATGCTGTACACGCTAACGGCAGTCTGTCCGATGGAGCATAAAATGCGATCCAACTGAAAACGCCACCTGTCACCACGCTGTGGATGCCCAGTTGTAGTACTGCACTGTTTTGGGCGTACCTCCGATACGCTTTATATACCCTCCACTGCTCTTTCTCCCACCTGCCTTTAGTGAGTGGTTATTGCACGTTGATGTCAAACATATGTTGTGGTCGCATTAATGTTACTTGACCATGTATGTTGATCCGTTGTGCATTCCAGATTGATGGTATCATCCAGCGAATTCTACGAAATAATTCACCAGACAATAATGCTCCCTCTTCCTCCCTGGATCCTTCCTTCGATTGTTACAGTGCGTTTGCTTTCAGACGTTTCACGCCGTACACGTCAACGACCAACTGTCCAATGAAGCATAAAACGTGATTCATCCGATAAGGCCACCTGACGCCATACAGGTGTGGTACTGGCGCACAAATTCGTCTTCGTCGCCAATGAACTGCAGCCAGCACGAGTGCATGAGCCATGTGCCTGCTGTAGAGGCCCAAACGCGATAACCTTCACTGAACAGTTGTTGAGGAGAACCGTTGGCAACCCCTCGGTTCACCTGGGCAGTCAGTTGCTCAACAGTTGCACATCTACTCGCCTGTACACATCTTCGCAGCTGTCGTTCACCCCTGTCATATATGGCCTGTGGTGCACCACAGTAACTTCGGCGCCAGTTTTGGATAGCACCATTTTGCCATGCACGGAATAACTTAACCACGGCGGCAAGCGAACAGTTTACGGACTTAAGTGATTTCAGAAATGCTTCCACCCTTGACCCGAAAATCAATGATCATGCTCTTTTGGACGTTAGATGAATCGCTCTGTTTCCCCGTTACAACAATGACTGCACTGTTTTCGCGTCCCTCCCTCCCCAACACACCTTATATACCCTCCACCACTGGTGCTGCTACCTACTGTCTGTAAGTAGTTACTGCACGTTGACGTAGAACATAGGCGTTGGTCACATTAATGTGACTGGACCGTGTATTATTTGAAGTTCGCACGTGATATGACGTAGTCCTTTGGCGAATGGATGTTAACTCGTCCTCAGATTACGCTATACGAGGAACCACCACATATGCTACTCTCCTTTAGATCATATTCGATACAGATTTGCACATTACATCTCATGCAACTTGGTGCATAATGTTACTGTATATGTGATGAATGGACCGTACCTTACGTTGAAATTACATCTTTTTCATTTATTATGTTTTATGATCTTTTGACTGTTATACATACAATGTATTTGTCTCTTCCGTAGTTCATATGTTTTATAGTTGTTTGATAATGACGCTTTACTTGAAATTGGCCAATAGCACAAGAAATAAACGATAAATTTACAGCCTATAGTGGACTGATTTTTCTCGAATCATTTCAGGCTTTGTGGGATGTTTGAGTAGATTAGTATTAAAACAGGAATATTAAGAACGTATCGTATGTGTTGTCACTCAAAAAATATGGGAATGGTATCCTACTACCACGAAGGTAGGTGTTTTAAAAAAATGTAATTAATTCGAAGGTATTAATATAGTTGTATGTATTAATATATTTGTGTGTGTGTGCATTACTTACCCGAATATGAACCTGTAGTGCACCTATAACTGCATGACACGTTTCTATATCTATGTCTCAAATACTTCGAAGTGAAACTGCACTTATAAATTTCAAGTCTTCGAAAGAACTGCCAATAGCAAAATATAGCGCTGACTTGGTGGACATACGTCCCTCATTGTAGAGTTTGGTTTTGTGATCGTGGGGATAACCATTTCCAGTAATGTATCAAATGCTGGATCAACACTGAGTAAAAATTTATGACAATTTTTTTTCGATCTTAATTATCCCAACAAGTTTTTGTGAGTCAACCTATGATGCTCCTTATATCAATTTTTTATCCACTTTCGTTTTTGTCCTGTTTGCAAAAAAGTAGAGCAATTATCGAAGCTAAAGCGTATTGATCGTCCTACATTCTGAATCAGAGTAAATAGCGCACAACATTATCGCACATTTTAATGAGCAGCCTAAGAACAACTTCACTATTACTGTACAATATTATGTGCAATAACATTGACCGTCTAGGGTCCGCTTTATGCGAGGCGGAGGCAGTCGTTTACGTTTCACGTGCATTGGTCGTATGCAGTAAAGTCGCAGCAAAAATATGTGGACAGTCTGTATATTTAGTTGCAACAGTGTCCACAGACGTGATAAACTAGTTGAAAGAAATAATTTTCCTGCATTGACTATCATTCGCTACGATTTTATTTTTATTTTGTGTAGACGTGTCGGCTTTTTAGCCATTTCTAAGCTAAATGTTTAGTCAGTTAACTACATATGTTTTGGGTTACAGCCATATAATTTCACGGGCAGGCCAGGCTTGGGAGATGTGGCCATGATATTCGGTTCAGTACAATAGCAGCACACAGCCAAGCAATTTACTAGTGTGAGGGAACACTGAACCTTGTGCAGCGACATCTCGTGGGAAACTAGTCAAAGATAAACCTGTGTGGAAAGGTACGATCCATGCATGATCTGTGTTATCTAAGTTGGTAAATGTTGATAAAATATGAATTTGGAAGCGATTGAATCGGTTAATTTACCGAAGGTTGTGGGTAATTACACACGAATTCTGTTAATAAGTCAGTGACGTCATTGTTAGTCAGCGGTATCTGTTGGCGGCCTATATTATTATCTGAACCATTATTAAGACTGCCATGAGGCGTTTTAAGGTGATAGTTGACATTGTAAAAGCAATAATGCAATGAAGAATTGTGTTACTTACGAAATCAATAAAGGATGTAAATGGCAAGAACTGTTAGTAGAATGAGTTTTTCATTCTGCAGCGCAGTGTGCGCTTATATGAAACTTCCTGGCAGATTAAAACTATGTGCCGGACCGAGACTCGAACTCGGGACCTTTGCCTTTCGCGGGCAAGAGCTCTAAGAACTGTTAGTCTTTTAAAGCTACATTTCTCACTTCAACTGAAAAACTTTAATATTCGTAAAGAAAAGAGATACATTTTCGTTGCGGGCAACACCCTTACGTTTTCGAATCGCGTTCTTTCTGTTAACCATGTCTTACCCATGTCTGTTCGCCATAAAAAAGCTGTTCCAGTTAACAATCAGCAGAATATGGCGGAAGGGAGGTCATAGACTGAGGTACCTACATATGTTACTAATTTTGCACTAATATGATACGCTTCTATAGCGTTTTCGAGTAATCGAAGTTCAAAGGTTTAAGAATGTGTTAAACGCCGTACGAAAGTACCAACTGTCGGGCACTGACATTAACGCTAGGGCCACGGCCGAGAAGTGGTTCGCCCATGCTGTGCTCTACTCACTTCTTTTTCTGGTCTTCCAAGAAAACACTTGTTTCGTTACAATGAGTAATGTTTCTTCAGAATGGTATAATAACTATAAGAATAAATATTGTGGCACATTCCGGGAGAGCAATACTCAAGGTGTAAACAGGATCTTTGATGAAATTGATATTTATTTTTCGGTTCACCCATGAGTGTATTGCGTTGAAGTCATACCCAGCGTACCTGTTCTGAATAATGACCACTGCATTTGTGTTACAGGCATTACCGTATCTATCTCTACACTAATAATAAAACTAAAACTGTCGTGTCTGCAGATTGAAAACAGTTATTAAAACTAATTGTAAGTGATGTAGGGAGTGTAACAAATGCAATAAGACTATTTTGTAAAACTTTTTCTATCTGCCTGTTAGAACATGCTGATCTCCAAAACAACTGGTCGAATTTTCACGGTGTTTTTACAGTAACTGGAGCGTAACGTGTGGCAAAATACAGGCATTATTTCATTAAAATCACATAACGAAAAAATAGTTCTTAATTTAAATTTTTGGGAGTCTGTTCAGCTTAGTACCAAGACGTGCTGAGAAGTAATGCCTCCAAATTTTTAAGTGAAAATTCTTAATATTTTTTAAATAAAGAAAAGTTACTAACATATATGAAATTTTCACGGGTGAAGACTTCATATATGAAATTCTACATCTTTATTCTTCATGTCTACATGTTTGCAGCCCTCTGCCGCTAGAGGGCTCCATACTGTAAAGTGTAACATGGCGGTGTGTAACATAATTATATCGATGCGTCAGCAACAGCGTGCTGTAATCGAGTTTCGAATTCGAATAGTTCGTTCACACAGGGTGCACCCTCTTTTTCCGCATGACAGTGTCAGACCACACACACGAGTACTTCGAAATTTGCAACAATCCAACGCTTTGGGTTCATTGTCATCGGTCATCTTCCATATAGTTCCGACTTGGCCTCATCGGATTTCCATCAGTTTCAAAACCTTCGTGGATTTCACTTTGATAGTTATGAAGCGGTGGTAGCAGATGTAAGGTTGTGGCTCCGTAAACAAAGTCAGAAGTGATACGATATCGGCATTAATTTTCAGAGTGCCCTCATAGTTCAGATGCTCTATTTAGTGACATGATCATCGGCACTGTAGTTTTTTTTACCTCATTGACATAAGTATTTTCGGAAGTTTACATCAAAGACAAAAATAAGAACCACAATCTTATCTTTGCGAATACAAACTAATATTGAATTTACTTAGCTAGGATATATAAAATTTACTGATTTCGCTTTGTGTGTAAAAACTTAACCATATTGCTTTTCTACTTTCGATAGTTTTTATTCACATTTGACTTCTTGGTTAGGAAAGACGAATTAATAAGTTTTGAGTGATTTCGATGCGTACTTATTACGTTTTAATTTCGTTTTCTTTACAAACACAAATGCTTATAAAATGATTCTTTCTTAATGAGCTATAATGTCTAACAGACTAGGGACTAAGCTGTCTAAAGAAACCAATGAAGATCGAGAGGCGAGATTTGCTGCAGCTCGAGAACATCAGCCCTTAACTCGCTCATTGTAAACTCCATCCAAAAACGAGACGCGCGATAACTCTGATCGAGGACATTATGCAATATTAAGCTCCTATAAACAAGTCGTCCTGTCGTAATTACTTAGTGCTACCTTTGCCAAACTAGAGAGGGTCTCTAGTCAATAAATAACTGAAGTGTGGAAATTACTAACGTTCTAAGCGTTAGATCTCGTATTTGTCAGGATAGTAAGGAAACAATATATCTCTTTTTATGAATAACTAATTTGTATCCACAAAAATTGAGAAGGTATTTTACTACCACGGAATTATGTAGCCCACATCACAAACAAAATGATACAAACTAGAAAATAATTAATTTATTGAGCATGTTCTGAGGAACCGATTGGTTCTAATTGCCAATACGAACTTTTTGTTTCATGTTAATACTGAGGCACTAAGTTTTATTTGTGATAGAACATGTGCGGAAATTCAGCAGCAGTGTTTGAACTAGTAGAACTGTTGACAACAATAATCATTTGTCGTATGATTTAAACTTTTGAAAGAGAATAACGAAATTAATTTCAAGAAGAAAATCTCTCAGTACTGACTGTTGTTTCTTGCACAACCCGATGCTTAGGATCAGAAGTTACTAAGTTCACTGTAGCTCCATGTGCTGTTCAGAAAGAAATGGCAACATGGTCAACGAATCTTTTTGGTTTACAAGTGATAACCATTACTGGTCTTCCAGATCCAGTACGGCTCGTTTGGATACACTGACTTATCGCATTTTACTGTTTCAGAGTGTGAATTTTAATAGGTGTTTGAGGTGGCTGATGATGTAACACTTTTATCACAATGCATTTGGAAACCTTACAAGCCTACATGGACCACAACGTTTCAGTAACATCTTTAAAATCAAAGAAGTCAGTGCGTATCCATTGAATTCACATGGAATCGATTCATAACTTCAACTGACTCAACAATATTGTGTACATCTTGCGGAACAAAGGGTTTGCCTACCTTTCTTTGTTTCTCTGTAACTGCAAAATCTCTGTCAAAACTAAAACAGGTTGTGCCCACTTACCAAAAACTTTTTTTACTTCTTCATACCGTCCCAGGTTAAATGGAGGAGACCCTGACGCATTGCATTTGGAACTCAAGAACGAAACCCCGCACCATCTAGTAGCGAATGCTTGAAACATTTTCTCCATGATTTGACGCTTGTAACAAGTCTGGGGACGCAACAGAGTACCGAGAATAAAACAGCACTGAAAACGAGTTTTGTGACAAAGTGACACTAAGAACGTTCGAGCACTCCCACTCTTCAAATGTTTTTTCATCACGGTTCCTTATTACACACGATTACATTTCGCCACGAAACAACCTGAATGACTATCATTATTATTATTTTTGCTTTCCGAAGAAATGTGATTCGTTGTAGTGATTTTTGCGGGAATATTAGAAAAAAAATGATGGGACTCAACACAGAACGGGCAGACTTCTTTTGCCCGTTGGGCTAACGGAGAGACTCAACAACTGGTTCTGTCACCAGCCTCGTAACATCGATTCCTTGCAGAAGCTTCAGAAGCGTACCCTACAATAGAAGCATTTGTTACTTCTAGCAATTAAGTACAAACTACAATCGTACGAAACGTGAGCCAATTGGTTGACCCGTTGGGTGTATGCGTGCCTTGTGAGTAAACAAACTGTCAGTTCTGGAGAGGTGAGGTTCAAGTCCAGCTTCATAGTCTCTCTCAATAGTTTACGGCGGTTTCTTTGACATCGGCATGGCCTGTTTACCACCCCACCTTTGTCTAACACGAGTTTGTGTCCGGTATCCAAAGACCGCTTAGTCGATAGGACATTAAACTGTATTCTTCCTTCTCTCATTTTTCTGGTAATCCATTTCCGGTAATATGTCTACTTTGTGGATAGCCACCGCCAGAAGACAACACAGGACGTCACACTCTCCAAGAATTTGCAGATTAAAATTTACATCCATGTCCGGAAAGAGAAACTACCAGCACCTAGTCTTAGCGACCACTATGTATTTTGTCTGCCAGTGATTGACATTAGGTATATCTTTTAAAGGTGGACACAACGGATATCGAGCAACGGTTAAGAGTAAATGTGTGGACATATATTTGGCAAGAGCAGTACTCTAATCTCCGTTATACCACTCCGATTTAGATATGCCATGGTTTCCCTAAACATCACTTAGGAAAGTACCACGATATTTCCATAAATAGACTACGACTGTTTTTTTCATTCCACAGATGAGCTTACCTTAGGTCGTTGATGAGATCGACATCCACGAGTCGCAAAATTCTATTCTTCTGTGTTTTCCTTCAAACGTATGAATATCGAGAGTAGTGTACATGTTTTCGTATACCGGTCTACAGCATACCAAGGAACTACACGTTATCTGAATGCATCTTTACCTGTGTCAATAAAAGTTGCCATAGAAAGTTCAAGATAGTGAGTTTATTTTTCTTTGGATGCTAATACTGGCCACATATGAATAGTCACCGTGCCAAACCTCATCATACGTTATAATCTTGATTTAATATGAGCGTTAATCTCGATTTGAAAGTAATAGTAACAAAATAATTTTAAATCCTTCCTAATGTGCGCAGTCGCAAGAGAGCTTACACATAAGCGTATAATAAACTGTATATCCGTAATTCTCATGTGGTCGCCGTAATCGTTGTTACTATGTTTATCCACAACTTATCTCGTTTCCATACAGTGAGGCATCTGTCCGGGCACATTATGCGTGATTATCTGTGTAATCAACTACTGAAGTGGCTTCTATGGTCTGCCTCACTGAGTACACTCTCTGGCTCATACAGGGGGGTTCAGAAATGCCCGTTACAAACTTCTAGAACTTGTAGATGGAAGTGAGCACACAATATTTTGAATCGGAATCCATATACGGAAACGATTTCAGTTCATCTGCGTACCGCGTTCACGTCTGCTGAGGGAAAAAGAAAAGTCTCAGAGTTGCTTGCCCTGGTATGCAATTGGGTAGAGAGGATGACGTGGACTACTTCTTATGGGGTCGTGTGCAACATTCTGGCCACTGCACTAGAAACTGAAGAGGCACCACGTGGGATGGAGACTGTGTACCAGAACATGCTTCTTAGGTACAATGTCTGTAACAACGTGCCGCTGTGGTAATGCATCACCACTGTTATGTACGTACAGTATGTTGGTTTTTTTATTTGGAATAATGTAAACACGTAATGTTTAAGTGATAATACAAAGGATATTACAAGTGCTTCGCGTTGTTCAGAAAGTTGTACACCATAATGAATGACGTGAATTGCCATACTACATTTATATAACATAGTTTTTCACGAAACACAGAACCAATGTGCTCAAATCTCTATAAATTTCGACAGCATTCGAATTTCTTAAATGTGTCAGTTTTGTAGCCATTTTCTCTTTTTAACATTAACGGTAATATGTTTCCCTACTTTCACGCCGTTCTGTAATACTCGTAAATCTCATATTATAATGTACTAGAAATTATCCTCTGTTTATGACGCAAGGCATGTTGTTCGCATAGAGTCGTGGCCCTGATTCATGATATTTGACACAGCTGTGTAGTATTTCTCTAAAGGTAAAATAGGAGAACTCAAAATAATTCCCCTGAAATAGGGGAATTCACACTGAATAATGTCTTTTGTCGTACAGTCGTATTCGTAACAAAATCAACTCGCTCATCCCGAGTGGTCGCCCTTTGCACATTCGGCTGTTGTACTATGCGATAAACATCTTCTGAGTGTTAGAATGTGCAGCTATATCAGCTAATCTCTAGATTCCGTGAAAATCTATCATTTCTCCTATCTCCAGGTATTGTATATCACATTTCCAAAACCAGTTCACTCACACACCGTGTCTCTAGTTACAGTAATTTAGCCACAATTACACATGCCTACGCAATGTAATACATCATTCCATTCATAACATTTTGAAAAATATTCGTATTTGCTTACGTACACCACCAGAGGGTATCTTTTCTAGTATTATAAATTATTTTACAAGTGATCAAGTCTTCCAGTTATTTCTGTTTATTTTTACATCCACCTCATGTATTACTCCTTATCTCTCAAATTATGAATGCCCGTTTTCCTATTTCTTTCTATCAGCTGTCTGTGCTTCTAGCAGGTAACCACCATCTAATCGAATCTCAGTGCTGGGAGAAATCAATACTTCCTCCACTTATCCCTTTTGCCATCCCGTTTCCGTGTGACAATGTGTTCTATATGCATGTGTGTCCAAATTATTCAGATGTGGCTGGCCTGCTAGTCTATCGTCCACCGGTACAGGCATAAGAAACTGCCTGTCAGTGTGTCAGATGCGCCGTCGTCAAACCAACATTCAGATTGTTTCCGAAATTGCCCACTTCACCGTTCCAAGTTTAAAAGTTATTAGTTACGTACAGATAACTTTTCCTGTTTTTCCGCACGTTGGCCTTTATCCAAATAGCATATAAGATGAAGTTTACCATGATTCTTCAAGATAAATATAAATCTTTTCCTTGTACGCAACAGAATCCTAGCTTAGCATCCGTTTTTAGAAGATGAGGCAGATTTTAACTGCGCGGCTATCACCTTACATCTTCAAAACATTATTATGCTTTTTCGTAGCTAGTGATGAAGAAAATTAATGACAACATCACGTACTGCACCACTATTCTTTCTGACCGGTACGTCTGTAGTGTCAAGACGTCAACCAACCGTATCCATTATATCACTTATATCGCTTATGCATATTGCTTCATGTAACATGTTTCACTGGAAACTAATCTTTACGGTAAATGTACATTTCATGACACTAATATAGCGTCTGTCGAGCCTTCACTTCCCTTGGACATTCGTTTTAGAATTTGACGAAAATGTTTAAATGCAACTAGACATTTTTGCTCGATCGCCTTAAATAAAATTACATTTGCGTAGTACAAAACAGAAACCAGTTGTTAAAACAAATTTCGAAGCAGAAATTATATCTAGTGTACCTCAGGACTGACAAATAACCATATGGTAATGGTGTGTGCTGCTGTCTCCGGAACTGACCCGCTCGGTTTTTGGGAATTTGTACGACTGTTTCGAGTGGTTTCTGTACGTGGAAATAACATCAAAGTCAATAAGGTGTTGTAATCCCTTCTCTACTACGGTTTGGCAAACCATGCGCTTTGCTTCCAAATAAAAAAAAATCAGTGTCAATCCCGACTGAAGATTACAAATTTCAGTTTGCTTACAATTACGGAGCGGGAGGAAGTGTAGCTCACAATTAACATTTAAGTCCGAGGCAGAATGTAGGGTATTATGTAACCTCATGACAGGTTAAGGCTATACACTGAAATGAGAGTCGAATACGCACCCTTGGCTTCACAGGCATCGACTGAATTATCCGCCCATGGCTCGGATAACATTTTCAGTCCAAGTGTACCTATATCTTACTCACCAAACTATTGTCCAGAAGGGTTCAGAGATGAATTTCTACGCTGTTGATGAAAAAGGAAGATAAACTCTACGGCATATTTAAACTGTTACGGTGCCCCCAGAATGTTCACTCAGTAGTAGCATAGTTCCTGTAAAGTCAGGCTCCAGGTTCGGATTTGGTGCGGTACACACTTTTAATCCGTCAGGAAGTTTCACGACACATATGCTTCGTTTTTGTGTACGGAAAACGTTGTTCATCTCTCGCAACTCATCTACAGCTATATTTAGAGCTGTGGCACGAATGTCCTGGTGGTGGCTGTCTTCTCCAGAGACAAGTCTTTACATGTGTACCAGATAAAGTATGTAAAGAAAGACTAAATTATATGCTAACAGCGAAGCCTGTGTAAACTATTACGCCAATTCCATACAAAAATGATCCACATATTAAAATTCCACGTTATATTCTGTATAAGATAGCATACAAACGTCATAAAAGGCGACAAGAAATGACGTTCTTTTTTATTTTTCAAATAAACAGTCTGTAAGCTCAGACTTTCAGCATAACGGCCTTTACTACTCGTACCTGAGAGGAATCCCGGTTGCTAAACGTGATCGTGTTCAGCGAATCAGCAGAGTGGACGGCAAAAGCGGCATAATTAACACAGTCACGTCTCTTTAAAACCTTCTTCTCATACCGAAAGTAGCGCTATCTATAACAAGAGATATTGTTATACAGGCTGTCATGAAATTTGATGACTGGTTAAAACTATTTGGCGGTACGGAACTCAAATTCGGACCCTTGTCACGTAATGTGTAAGTAGGAGCGCACTCGAAGCTTCATCATTCCCTCGTGTTAATGAGTATGGCAAAGGAATCTGTATAGTGGTTTCTTTTATCCAGGAATCAGGGGTCACTTCTGTCGCGAATTTTGAACTCCAGGAGTCGACTTCGAAATTATCGATCAAAAGTTTTGCCCCATAGCCCCGCTGTTTTGGCTTTATAAATTGAAATATGAGAATGTTAGAGTAGTTCAAGATAGTGAGAACTCTTCGACAATATTTGTTTCATTCCAGCATCGTTGTCCGTTACCAGAATTTCCTCTCTTAGTTTTAAAATTCGTATACGTGCACCTAACCACGATGTCTTGGACGTGCCACAAGACAGTTATTAGTATGAGTGCTGTCTTCAGTTTTTATTAATCATCGAGTAAACATACCACTATTAGGTATCGACGGAATCATTCAACTGTTTACCGCCTTATAATCTGGAAAATAATATAAAAAGTGTGCTAGTGGCAAATTGGATGAATTTAAATATTTTCGAGTGTGTATTTAGCGTTTCACTTTTCGTACGAAAACTAAGTTTGGGAAGAGCAAGAAATACATTTATAGACATTGTGTTAAGTTAACCGAAGCGAATATAATCTCAAAATGATTTTGACAGATGAGAGCAGAAAAAAACCGTTAACCTTCTAACAGTAGGAGTAAGAATATCAGGACTTTCGTCTGTGCTCTGCAATAGACATTTCTTAATGCATTTGGCTGCTAGTATTACTGGCTTCGTCTTTGCTGTTTCATAATCATACACAAAAATGTGCTAGATTATTTACAGGTGATTTTTTTCACTCTCAAATATTTCGCTGCTCATTATTTAATCTCTTAAATGTAAATAAATCATTATATTGTACAAGAACTCGGATAGCATTATCTGTTCCCGTGGAAGACAATTAAATCCTCAGAAGAAGGTAGGGCCTACGGACAGAATTTTCTGTCTACTAGTTTCCCTCCTATACTTACCTTGTGAATTACAAGAACTGTGCACATATCATGTCGATCAAATAATCCTCTTTTCCGCTGTCGGTGCTATTCGCATTGCCATTCTTACAACCAAATCACTGGAAAACCTCACCTGATTTAGTGAAACAGCTGGTAGTGGTGTCAACTGGTAAAATTCCTAATGCTTATCAACATGTACGGTGGTTGTTCGTGAAAGTAATGTGCGATGGAGAGCATCGCTCGTTACTTGCACGAGTATGGTGACTGTACGGACACTCTCATCATTGTAATAATGGTTGAAATCAGCACTACGAGGAAATCTCGCCAACACTATTCTGACTTATACATACACAGGCGTCATATCGATATCTGTTTTGGCCAGTAGAATTTTCTCCGCTTCGTTTGGTGTTGTGCGACAAGTTTCACACTGAGTTTCTCGAATGTTTTACAACATTACAGCAAAGAAACGAATATATGATTAACATCACATATTTCACAGTGACTCTTTATGAGTACCGTTGAAGTCACTTCTAAGTTATGACTTGCAAGTGATAAGTTGTATGTTCTAAGGCGACAAATAACTGAGCCGTATCTCCGCTGCGTTATACGATCGAGTAATCGAGTCACTTTTGTTCCACAGCTTCGAAAATTTGAAAGTCAGTTTGCGTTTCTCAGAATGAGATTCAGTGGATGAGCAGAAAGGGAAGAAACTTGCATTTATTTTCAAGCTATACGTGCACCAGTTTCCCCATTCTGAGCGAAGCGCGTGGCCGTGACCTTTTCTTTCACCTGAATTTTTTATACCACTATACAAATTTCAAACTCTATATACCATTTATCTGTCAGTTTCTCACAGGTACTAAAAAGTGAAAGCATAAACGGAAACAAACAGTTCAAAAGTCTTCTGCCACATCTAATTACTATACTTTGCGTAACTTTCCTCGAACTTTCGAAAGTATTCACATTTTTCTGTTCCCTGTTCTATAACAAGTGACTAGTACATTGCCTGACGAAAGGTATCTGGACACCTATAAGTGAACTTTAGTATCGGGTGTGTCTACCCTTATATTTTATGATGACTTGATCTCTACTGGGGACACCTTCACTGAGGTTTCTGAAAGCCTGTGAGGGAACTGCAGTCGGTTATTTCTCAAAAGCCGAAACCAGGGAAGGGAGTGACGTTGGACGTTGGGACGAAGTCGACGTTCTAACTCGTCCAAAGATGTTTCATTGGATTCATGTCGGGACTCAGGACAGACCAGCCGATTTCAAGAATGTTATTATCCTCGGACATTTGCCTCACATGTGGCTCTATAACAGAGTACTTTCTCATGCTGATGCAAACACTCGTCGTCTCCGAACTGTTCCTTTACTGTACGCAATACACACAACTCTGCAATTCATATCCTTCTGCGTTCAGCGTTTTCTTAACCGCAATAATGGGACAGCACCATAACAACGGGAAGAACCACTGTAGCATAACACCACCTCCTCTGTACTTCAATGTTGGTACTACAGATGCGACAGGTGACGTTCCCAAACCCACGCATCAGTGACGTCATCCACTGTCCAGTGTCATGGCTCTGTACACCTCAAGCGTCGCTCAACACTGACTACAGAAATGTGTGGCTTTTGAGGGGCTGCTCGACGATTGTATCTCATTCTTTTTAAGTCCCTCTTTGCAGGCAATGTGCTAGCTACACTGCCGGTATACTTCACAATCACATCACCAACAGTCAACTTGGGCAGAGTGAAAATGTCCGTTATGGATTTGTTACTCAGGTGACATCCAGTAACTAGGTTCAAATGGCTCTGAGCACTATGAGACTTAACATCTGAGGTCATCAGTCCCCTAGAACTTAGAACTACTTAAACCGAACTAACCTACGGACATCACACACATCCATGCCCGCGGCAGGATTCAAATCTGCAACCGTAGCGGTCGCGCGGTTCCAGACTGAAGCGCATAGAACTGCTCAGCCACACCGGCCGGCTCCCAGTAACTAGTCCACACTTGCAGTGACTGAGCTCTCCTGTCCGAACCATTCTGCTATTACTGCGTCTCTGTTCATAACACAATGCTCCCCACCTACTTGTATAATGACGGATCCGCCTTCCGTGACATCGTGTGATTAATTCCGCATGACACTGGAATGTAAATTGGAAATTTGTGGTAATTCTACGCGACCAAACAGCTCAGGTCATCGGTCCCTAGACTTCCGCACTACTTAATCTAACTTCAACTAACTTACACTGAGGACAACACACACACATGCCCAATGGAGGACTCGAACTTCCGACGGGGGAAGCCGCGCGAACCGTGGCAAGGCGCCCTTAGACCGCTCGGCTACCCCGCGCGGCTACACTGGGATGCTCAGATGATTTTATCAGATTGTGTATGTTCGCATGAACCAAGTCTTCGCTAAAAGATAACTTCGTATATGTCTTCGCATCGCTAATTTTGTGTATTTATGAGACTTTTGTCTGTTTGTCTCTATCCACTTCAACTACATTTTGCAAATTAGCAGATTTATATTCTACATTTCGTTTTTGCCGTCGTACATGCGAAGCAGATATGGAGTAAGTTCCTCTAAGTGTAGTCTATGCGAACCATTTTGAGAAGTAAGTCATCATCTTCATTTCGGAACTACCGACAAAGCTGATCCACCGTCATCTTGCCGAGCTTTTACCATGGTTGTGTTAACTACGCTGGGCGAATTCCAAAAGCCTCTGGAGGAAAGCCCGCATTTTTTTCTGGCCTCCAAACGTAAACGCAATCGCGTCCATAATTATACGACGGAGGAAAGCACCAACCCTTGCTAAGGATTGACCATAAGAATAAAACAAAAGAACTAAGAATTAATTATAAGAATATAAGAATTTAAAAAGATTGTAACTACTGAGAATACCATACACATATATATTATATAATAGACCCTACATTTATGACATTTATTGTGAGTCAGTTGTAAGTTGCGTCCTTGTATCCCATAACTTGATAATAAACGTTCGTGTTGTAACTTTCTGCACACCTGGGTAGAGAAATGAAAAAAAAATGAAATAAATGAAAACAATAAACGGGTTTGGAGCACGGGACGCAGAAATGAGAGGCCGCGACGCCAGCCACTGTAACACCAGCTCGGCTCAGCTTAGTGTCTGCTAAAAGCTTTCTAAACTACGTCGAAAGCTTTTACGATAGTTTCCTCAGAAACGGTCAAATATCTACCGATAAGACGAGACACGTGTTCGCTTATTTTGGTCCTCTTCCACTGAGCGAAGTTTCTGGGAAATCGGGTTGTAGCACTTTCTGTGGTTTCCTCGTCGGTCACTTACACGGTTACCAAAATTGAGTAGTAGTAGTTGATGTATGAATTAGCAAAAGATGGAGCATTTTCTTCGCTGTCCGCGCTTAATTACGCGACTGGAGATGGTAGTATCACTGTGACAAGTAGCACACACTGGATATTATTGTAATACGTACTCTTAAAAGACGCTACACATGCTTTCCTCAACTAAAAGGCACAACAGTAAGCAAGGAGTAAATTTACACAATTACTCTATAATGTCGTCCATGAAGTAGTATGTCGCAAAAGAAAGCGACATTTTCTTTCCTATACAATAGATACTGCATTAAATTAATTCGTATTTACTACTCAAACATGGTGAAATGAACTCATCTTACATTAGTGTATCGTCCTTTTCGCATAATTCCTGAGGAAATAACCTATACGTACTTCAACTGAAGCGGTAGTGAAGATGGAAGACTCATCTGTTAGTGATTCACTGGTGATTAGACAAAACTCAGGAAGATTTTCGTTCAGCAAGCAAGTTGCATCCGCAACTGTAGTAATTAATCGGAAACAATTCATAGTACGAGCTGCAATTTTACTTTTTAAGACTAAAAAATTAAATTTCAGCTGGTACTGTAATTTTTTTCCTGTTAAAACTGAGAAACGTAAGAGATGATGTGTAAATGATATTTGACATCTGCAAGAAAGGTCACTGTAATCTTTAAGCATGACTTGATGTCTGTTCTCAGAGATGCAGTCTGTGCTCAGATGCCGACCTAAAAGGATTTAGTAAGGTTAACGCTTAGGATTATTCATCCCAACTTTTTACTCCTGCTTGAAGAGAAAACCTGCATCGTTGTGGTTTCATAGCAACTCTTTCCCCTTAATCGAGACTATTTCGAGTCCCTAAACAGGAATTTAGCAGTATTCCATGGATCCAGCGATGAGGGGATTCAGTGATGTGGCAATAAATAAAAAAAAATGGCTCTGAACACTATGGGACTCAACTGCTGTGGTCATTATTCCCCTAGAACTTAGAACTACTTAAACCTAACTAACCTAAGGACATCACACACATCCATGCCCGAGGCAGGATTCGAACCTGCGACCGTAGCAGTCGCAGGGTTCCGGACAGCGCGCCTAGAACCGCGAGACCACCGCGGCCGGCAATAAATCGATGATGCACATTTCACTCATTCACGATACAGTTAAATGACCTGACAATATGCATTATGGTTATATTAAAATGCTAATCTTTATTCCATTATAATTTAATACTTTAAGTGTTTCTATGAAGCTCTTTTTCAATTTCGTATGAGGAGTTTCGCAAAAGAAATTTCTCTAATTCATCACTAAACATTAAGACAGTACCTACGAGATTTTTAATATTTTCAGAAAAGTTGTTGCATGTACAGGGCGGTCAGAAACAGCTTGAAAAGCTTGTAAAGTTGCTGCAGGGGAGCTGG
The DNA here is from genome assembly GCF_023897955.1 of Schistocerca gregaria. Lineage (NCBI taxonomy): Eukaryota > Metazoa > Arthropoda > Insecta > Orthoptera > Acrididae > Schistocerca > Schistocerca gregaria. The sequence goes on along the minus strand of NC_064931.1, from coordinate 483,644,734 downwards.
TTCTATGAAATAACTCTAAAGAAAAAGACTCAATACGTTGCACCGTTTCCTAGTTATTTAGCACTGAAATTAGCCAATCAGGTAGTCGGGCGCGCCACTTCAAGGAGCCTGCCTGAGTGTCGCCAAACGCGTTGTTCGCTTGGTTTCCTCAAACCGAACAATCGTGGCTTTTGCTCATCTAGCGCAAATTAATCACCTACGAAAAAGACACGTTTTAACTGGTAATGAGCATATCAGTGAGTGGTAACTAAAGGACCCACAGATGTTTATCTATTACCTTTTAGCCTGTGCAAGTGCTTCAATTTTGGGTGGGCAATGTCCTGATTGGCTAACTTCAATGCTAAACAAGTCGGACACGGCGCAACGTAACGATTTTTTTTCTTAACAGTTATTTCTCAGCACAACCTCCCTTGTAACACCCTTACAAGCTTTTCATACTGTTCCTGACGGCCTTATATGTGTACTCATGAATCTGTCTAGTTCCTCTACCAAAGTGAATTCATTCTGGTCTTTTGAAGGTTGTTTTCTGATCTAATGTGATATTCAAGCCTTGCACTATATTTTCAGGAAACATGGTAACGATAAGGGCATTGGCGAATATACAAGGTGTTTAAATATCTTTGTGACAAACGTCTCAGGGTGGTGGATCACGTCATAGAGAACAACTTTTGTTAAAGTCAAAATCTTTGCCAATGCTTCCCGACGACGCCACGCGTCCGTTAGTATTCGACGGCACTGGGACGACGAAATTTCATCGAACCAGAAGTGTCTACTAACCAGGTGTGCAGCTTAATACGTACCCCAGTAAACCGATAGACTGATTTTCAACAAGAAAACCACAACAATTAATGTTTCTATGCGGAAAAAAATATTTTAGAATCGAATCAGGATTGTATGATAGGTAACACACACCACATACGAATGCTGCAGAGTGCATAAGGCTCGCTGCCTGTTAGGGGCATAATCGCTCTTAAACGACACCTAGCATCGCTGGGAAGCATCAGCGAACATTTTGTCTGTAACAGAAGTAGTTCCCCAAGACTTGATTGCTGCAAGGGAAAGAAACACTCTGCATGTACTGAGTATCTACTTAAAAGCGCCCTCATGGACGAATGCTGGTTCGTTGCTTCAAATGAAATAGCCTGCATGAACTTGGTACTATGCTATTCACTATGATTACATAAAAATTATTATCTCTCACTTTCTATAAAGGTGTTCCCAAGTGGATATAGCATGCCCTCCAGATATACCTTAAATACATTGTTTGTTGTACAGATGATGCTGACTTGTGCGCATGGTATTTACTTCGTGATAACATCTGGCTTTAGGAGTTAGGCCGTGGTCTTAAGCATAATTATCTGCTTTCAGATGGAGAGAAAATGTTAAATAGAAATTTATGTCGATGACTAGGCTTCAGAAACTATAAATCACCGAGCAACGTTATTTCTATGTTCCATTCAGCTGCCGATCAGATTGTGTATAAAATCGTGTATTCAGCACCCAGTATCTTATCATAAGCAGCCTTACACACGGCTTGAAAGGTGTATATGAGACTCAACGACGTAGCTTAGTGGTTACATAACCAGTGTAAATAATCGCCCAAGTGTACAGTCAGTCTAACAGGCAGATGGAGAATACGTCAAATTCGTGTCACGTTCTGGCGTCGTCCACCTTCTCCAGGTGACCAACACACTCAGATTGGTAGCTGCTTTCCTTCTGAATCAGTGGCGTTTGTGGTGAATTTTTCTTTGCATATTTTGTAGTCATGATTACAAGGTCTTCATTGAGGTAATCAAGTGCCCAAACAGCGCTTGTTTGGAATGGTAAAAGCCTGCAGATTGCCTCTACATATAAACCTAATTCTGTACCGTTCCTCTCTCCGGGAGCTGATTTTCCATATCTGTAAATATATGCCTTCCAAAAAGCCGCCCAGAATTCTTCGTTTTGGTTCAATCTGCGCTCGTTAAAATTTCCATTGCACGTCAGAAGTAGACGGACAGGCGGAACGGAACCAGGGCAAGTCACAGCAAGCCATTGGCAGCTACCGTGTATTTTCTTGCCGATTCTGCTACTCTGTTGTGTTTAATACATTCCCCATTTGCTTTTGTGACCTCTGCGTGGCAAAAATTCGTGGCAATACACTGTGCGACGTGCCGATCGTCAGATGCTGAAGTCTGCGCGCTGCATTTGTCTGCGAACAGCCCTGGTAAAAACATGTTCCTGATGCCGTGTTGACTCCTAGCAGGCCGTCGATCGACCCATGTTGATCTGCAGAGACAACGAGACGACCATTCGTATAACACTTGTGATCACCCTGTGCGGCGATTGCCGCGTGTGGAAACATTGTCTCCATATGTTCATTACGCGCCTGTTACTAACAGACTGCTCAGAAATCTGTCTACACTCGCTCATATGCAACATTCGAGTGCACGTCAAGTTCTGATTACGGAACATTACTGAAACACTTAAACGCCACATTAAAGGCTATTTAATTATGAAAAAAACGCCCCCCCCCCCCCCCCACACACACACACACAGGACAGCCGTACCTGTAAAAGCGCAGCTTCGGGGACAGGAAGGCGCGTCATTCCCGGATCCAATCCGCTCGACGGATTAATGCCGTGGGTCGGTGTGCCGACCAGCCTGGATGTGGCTTTTAGGCAGTTTCTCACATTCCACTAGATGAATACCCGGCTCGTAACGAAGTCCCGCCTCTGTTACACGATTCGCAAAAATTTCGAATACTTTCGCTCACTTTCACATAAATAACGCTAAATGCAGACACTTGGTACACACATACTCCGTCCTGTCGGGTAACACGGTGGCGACAGGAAGAGCATCTGCCCGCGCCTGAACACTAACGATGCCAAATGCGCTAATAACCATGCCGATCCCGATCCGACGGGGGACAGAGGCACAAGAAAAAAGAAGATATTTAATTACCAATAACAGAACTGTGCAAGAAACTAAGCTTTGTAAGTTTTACTCAGCCCGTGGGTAGGGGTATAAGTTGCATATTCTGTAATCATCGGTACCTTAATACATACCCACTTCAGTATTTTTGTTGTTTTTTCTCCGCGTCTAACATTCTTCACCCAAACACCTTACATAATTTACTACCTGATGTTTCCTGCACGACCATAACCGCACCACTAAGTGGACTCAGCCTGTCACTATAGACTGACCGTTTTGCATCCGAACGTCCACTCTTCAACGCCTGACGTGCTTTCCAGGGAAAATCAGCATTAATGGCTTGCTCTTGCCACATGTACCAGGTACTGATCAACCTAAAAACATCCTGCGCCTAATAGCTATGAATAACAGCCTGCAAATGAAGTAAATACTGATGTAATGTTGTTCAGTATACTGCACTCAGTCACCAATAAAAATATGTGCACTTATACACCATATAACACCATGCGTAGTGTTTCGATTCTTCCTCTACATTGTGATCCAGAACCCCCCCGACAACTTTCAGAGGTGGTAGTATGGACAAAAACAAGAAGAAATGTTCAGTAAGCGTGGGCTCTAAAGTGTGTACCTTAAGAGCTATGATCACCCGTTCAACTTCGCTACTGTGGAACTCAAGTCTACTACTATACAAGTATTCATAGCTCTTAAGATATGCATTTTAGAGCCCATGTTTACTGGACGTTTTTCTTGTCTAGGTCTGTACATTCTCCTTCCGAATAATGGAAAGCAAAGAGCTTGCAGTAGAAGAGATGTATTTCACAGTACCGAAAACGAAAAACTGCCCTTGAAGTACGCATTTTAAAGCCCATGTTAACTAAAAGTACTACCACGTCTGTAAGTTTGTCGGTGGAGTTTTGGTTCATCTTGTACAGGGACAAGTTTGGTAGTAATTAATGTTGAGACTGATATGAAACTGCCTACGACAGCTTTGTATATTTCGACGCATTTCACATTCTCGTTACACATAATTTTCATACCAGCTAAAAGTGATAATAAATCCTCTTTTTTATTTTTAAAAGCGCGGAAAGTTTTTTGATATAAACAAAAAATATGACATATACAAAGTCAGGAAAAATTTGGAGAAAGAGAAAATAGAAAGGATAGGAGTTAATGCATCGTCGGTGATAGTTATTTGAGGTGGAACATAAATTCGGATATGACATAGACAGGATAGAAACTGGGCATGTTCTATGCAAAGGAACCATTCGGGAATTCTCGTTAATCTATTTGACAGAGCAATGGAAACCCTAAGTCTGAATAGCCGCATAGATATTTGCAACAACGATTTTCCCGAACACGATTTCAGTGCCTTCATCGCATCGTGCTCTCGCTTGCTGAAAGGACACAAAGCTATTAAAACTGCAACTAGGAAAAGTTTCCCTGAAATATTAATTATTCTGTTCCGCGTGATGAGTTACATGTGAATGAGGGAACAACAAAGAAATTCAGCACTGACCTACGGAAATGAAGTATCACCTTAAAGACTTCATGACGTTTTGCCGTCGAGTTGCTACGTTCCCTCCTTCTACAGGTGCGGGTATGCACCATGTCAGTCTGATGCAAAAAGATAACAATAACATAACGACAACAACCAGCAATGCAATAAAGAGACAGGGCCAAATTATTCGGAGTAGCTGCAACGTTTTAATAAACAACGTTTCAACGGTTAATAGGTGACGACATAGCAATTTATTCATGTTTACGACTGCTAACAAGCACGAACAGCTCTTCATCTGCCATTCAGTGCGTATCAGCACCGCTGAAGCAATTTGGGGCAACGGAGAAGGCGGCACAAAGGAGCGCTATTTGAGAGGAGGGCGTGAGAAAGCCGTTGCCAGCTGCGACAATCATCACTCTCGGCGGAGCTTAAACTCTGCTAATAGAATCAAGTTGCAAAGAAAGACGCCGAATTGGCTAGGAAGCGGCCCAAAGTAATGGGCTCGATTGCCTAGTTCCGCTTAAGCCGCCTACAGGCTGCGCAACCTCTTGATAGAGCTTCCCACCCACATGTTGTGAGTGGGCGCCACACACAACAAAGCCATGCAACCACATGTGTCACGCCGGCTGTAGGTTGCCGTCGAGGTAGCACGCTACAGTTACAGAGATCGTAGAAGCAGAGTGCGAATAAGCATCAACTCAGAGATATAAATTAGGAATCAGATGTGCAAGTTATCAACTAAGCATGAGTAATAAAAAAAAAACTACTTACAAACCCTTCCCTCTCTCCTCCCACTTCTTCACCGAGAAAATTTGTAAAACTCACCCACTCACTGCACCGTATTTCATAGTTTATACCTGGTTATTGCTCCCTGAAAAACGATAGTGTTAAACACAATCTACATTTCGGGCCATAACAATCTGACATTTCATATAATGTCTCGTCCTACTGCAGAAAGATTTTTTCACAGGAAGATTTTTGGTATAGATTTCATGGATGGCTAAAATTTTCAGCGTAGTCGCAATACAGTTGATTGTTGATTCTACTGCCAACGAGTTTTCAGCAACCACAGTACCATGTTCCACCCGGGAACAAATTTTTTCCTGAAGTTCGGACAATGATCGAGGAGGCCCGATACTTCAAACACTGAATTCGTCATATCGTAGAAGTGTCTACGCTTCTTTGAATACTCCTTTATCCTGAAGTAGAAACGTTTGGATATTTAATATTGGACCGAACGATACGATTCTCTTTACATTTTCCTATCAAATCTTTAGAATATTTAGTAGTTGAGATGATTATATTATGAAAGTAATATACAATGTTACTTTCTAGTTGCACAGAGAAATATCGCCTTACACTCGGAATCGGACTGTCAAGCTATTGTGCATTTCTCATGCACTAGGTCGCATGGTCTGAAAACTGTGTTTCGCTGTGACAATATTTTGTTTGATAAAAAAATTTAAGTTAACTTATTGCACCTGTAAAGTCATTTGCAATGGAAGGAATAAATCACACTATCTGATTTAAGCAAACCGATGGAATTTCTCATTGCTTCTTACATCCAAGGTAATCAAGGAATAAAATTGGAAAATGATACTACCGCTATTATGAAATCGCATTTCAACGCATCTAGTTTCCGTGTCTTTCATCTTGCATACAAACCGATGAAAAGGTACAGTCAGTAAAGTCTGTGGCAGAAGTATAACTAAAAGACACCAGGGCTGATTTTCTCAAATACTGCATTTCCAAACTCAGCAAGGAATCTCCACGTATGCTCACAATATCTGAGGTAAATTAAGGGTATATTTCTATTTAACTGTTACAGGGATTCGCATTTTTATACAGACATGCAGCAATAATCATTTATATAGATAGTGGTGCATATTCAAATAAGCAAGACTTATGAGTCCTGATAAAATATTTACAAATGGTATAGAAAATGAACCTATAGGCATTCTTTATATACGGAAAACAACAATTACACTTACGTGTACACAATTCTGTTTCCTTAGCGAGAAGACGTCAATACATCCCAGCGTCTGAGGAACTAAAAGTGCAGTAGGGATTTGTTTTATATCCCCAAGCGCACTCTTTTGTTGTGGAAAACATAAGTGGATGCTGAGTCAGACATGGACTGTAAATCGAGATATAGAGGAAAATTGTATTTGATACAATAAAAAGAAATAGGATGATAAATGGAATTGCACTAACTTTGGACAATGCACATCATTTTAATTCTGTTACGCACACCTTAATTTAACATAAATAATGCAGCTCTTCCTGGAATAGGTTTGTGTCAGTTTCAGTTCCTGTCATAGTCGAGTAATTTCTCAGTCATCCGGTACACCGTTTGGATTTAGACCGCACCTATTCCGAACGTCTCACAAGTAACTCATCGTCAAAGATACAAAACGGGCTTTTGTGGGCTCATTAAAGATAAACTGATGTTTGCTGTGCTGTATAACCTTTGTTCAGATATTCCCTGAGAGTTAACAAGGAATTAGCTAAACGATGAAGATTTCTTTATCCTATGTTACATTAGGTTTGATTCTGAAATGAACTGGCGATTACGAAAGCCAGCCGTAGTAAGTTTACTGAGTAACCTGACATTCAATACAAGTCTAACATGAAGCTATACGTGCAGATTCTCAACTGTACAATTTTGATTTCAATACTGAACTCAAGTGACGGTAAAAATTTAGCAGAAATTTCCATATCAGCACACTTATAATTTTGTGTAGTTTATATTTGTAGTTTAACATAAGCCCAGTCAAATTTTCATGATTACATATAAAATTTATGCCGATACCTTTGATGCTGTTTACTGTGTTGTATTTTCTGTTGCATTTTATGAAACGAGGAATGAGAAATGAAGTGTAGCAATTAGTGAACACACATGTCAGTTACGTTAATACTCACACACATACAGCAATTTAGTTACGCAACGTATAGCACCATCCTAATGAAGGATAAACATCTGGATTCTATTTAAATCACAAATAATCCCTAAACACCAGATGTAATAATATGGAACGTACTTTTTTGTTTCTAAGGATCCTCGATTCTTTCATCATCCAGTATAAAACATGGACAATATTTTTGACCTCATGATGAAGCAGTCTCTTTTTTATGGAATACCTGTGACAGGAAAACTATTTTATTATTTCACGTAAATTTTACAGTTGTCAATGTTCCAATCACCCGAGCATGTCAGCCGCCTGTTTGATGATGCGATGCCGTCGACCTTAAGGTTCCCCCTTGCGGCGGAAGCAATTTCCTCGTGCAGCATCTGACTATCAAATGGAGGGTATGTGGTGGAATGCTGTTTGTCATCGCCATATTGTGTTCCAGCTTAAGTTCCCTATCTTTCCGTTTTGCCATATGGAGTGGTGACATGAAACTGTCGACGGTGAACCGTCAGTAACCAGGGGGACGTAAGTCTCGGTAGCCATGTTGGTATTTTCTGGTATTTTCAGCTGGAGCAGTTGTTTCCTTTTATTTTTTCCATAACCATCAAGAACAACGGCAACACATCACTGCAGTGTACAACTACTCTCAACGTTACTCAAACTGTGCAGCTACACATCATAAGTATACTTTGTATAAAGGTAAAGGCCTTAAAGGAAGTATGTGAGCAGTTTCACATTGTTACATATGTCACTTAGTGAGATGAGTATGACGGATAATATAATTTCTATTACCCCTAATACCAGCAGCGGTTCCTCTTGCAATAAACTGGCTACAATCATCTCAAATGTCGTACGAATTAGAGGTTTTCATCTGAAGTTTATGCTCACTAGAACTGATCAGTGCATGTAGTTCCACGTAAATCCGGAGATGGGTGTGTTGAGGGGGGGGGGGGGGGGGGGGGGAGCACCTGCACTCGAATTACTTGACATTCGTGCGAGCATGAAATTCTCGAATTGATCGGCCATCTACTACAGTTACCCGAGCTCCGCTCAGTCGACCGCTGTTGGGTCATGGCACGTGAAGCAGAGTACGAAAGCGAAACCTCATTCGAAAGAATACAGGGTGCGTTCCGAAAGTAATGCAATTATTTTTTTTAAAGTAATTTATTGAACAGATTTGCACAAACACTTAAAATTCTTCAAAGTACTGTCCTTGGGCCTCTACACATTTTTTCCAGCGACTCTGCCATGACCGGTACGCGCCCTGGAAGGCGTCTTCTGGGACCTCTCGCAAGGTCTTCTTCACGGCGGATTGGATCTCGTCTATGGACGAAAATCGGGTTCCTTTCAGGGCTGACTTAATCCTAGGAAACAAAAAGAAGTCAGCTGGGGCGAGGTCAGGACTATAGGGGGGGGGGGGGGGGGGGCAGCGTTGGCACCTGGTGTTTGGCCAGGAACTCGCGGACTCGTAGCGCGTTGTGGCAAGGCGCGTTGTCGTGATGGAGTTGCCAGGTAGCGGAGATGTCCTTTCTCGTCCTGACGACCCTTTTGCGGAGTCTTTCCAGCACATCCACGTAGTAGGCAGCGTTAACTGTCTGTCCTTGAGGAACAAACTCCTTATGGACCACTCCTTTGCTGTCGAAAAAGACAATGAGCATTGTTTTCACTTTTGATTTGCTCATTCTTGCCTTTTTGGGCTTGGGGGACTGATCAGTGTGCCACTCAGAGCTTTGGCGTTTTGTTTCTGGGTCGTATTCAAAAACCCAGGTTTCATCACCAGTGATGACGTTGTCCAAATAATCAGGTTCAATTTCAACACGTTGCAAAAGTTCACTTGAAATTTCCGCTCGGTTGGTTTCCGTGACACGGTCGGCGCGCAGAGGTTTACAATAACAGACGTCCTGCCGCTTCCACAGCTCGGAGAGCACTGAAACCGGTTTCGCGGCAAAACTTAGCGTCCCCCCCCCCCCCCCCACCTACTCCATGTGGCCCGCTCCCACTCCGACTACTAGGAGCGGCGCGGGAAATTCAATTGCATTACTTTCGGAACGTACCCTGTATGTCATGAGTGCGGAATACGGTGATGGTAACAATGTTTGGGAGAGATTTTCATTAGTGACTAATTAGGATGTTGACTGTATGTACTGCGGAAAGTGCTCTGCTATCCTGTCTTACAGATCCACCACCATAGACCTGAGGGCATATGACTGCAGATCACGATAAGGTGTAAGTTATGAAGCATTACCAGTTTTAGTGAAAGCTATAGTAAATAAAAAGGTGCGTTCAAATGTGTACCAGAGATAATCGGCCATTTATTTTAACATCAGCTGTAGGATTCCGCGCTTTATGTCTGGAGCTTGTAAACGTCGGTTCAGAAATGGGACATATAGACGTCTCCAACATTTTGCTTCATTCTCTGTCAGTAGCACGAAACACTGAAATACGAGCCGATGAAATACGAGCGCGTATGGCGCCCACCATTATCCAGGCCATAGACGGAATGCATGTGGATGCACAGCGGATATATGGACCGATAAAATGAGTTACCGATCTATTACTGAACACGTTCTTCATAAACGTTAGATACTACCAAATATGGTACTGGTGACAGCCTACTTTTCTAAGTAGAAAAGAAATCTGAGGAATTTATTAAGAACTACATTGGGGAAACGTTATTCAAATTGTTGTTTGTCACTGACCAAGGGACTAATACACGCAAGGCACTGCAAACCTTTCAGCATTATGCATGTATTACACATGTTTTGAACAAAGTCCTGAAACACAAGTTCGATGACGACTATTTGATAAATGAGGTTGCAGTGATTTATACCTCGACTTTTTGTGCTGCCGAAGATACTGTCTAGTTCAGGAACAAAACTGGTGACGTGGATTCTATACAGACAAGCTTGAAATAAGAAATGGAGAGCAGGTGGAACACCTTATTTACAATGCAGTTAGGCAGTACTATAAAATCATGGATATGCTTCCCGATAGAGGCGTCTCTGGAAACTTACTGGTTACAACAATATCGTAAAAGAGCTCGTGACATTTTTAGAACCATTCAAAGATGCAATAGGAATGCTGGAAGGTGAGAAGTTTCCATAAATTCATTTTGTTTTGATATGTGTGCACAAACTGAAAAAGCATTGTAAAACAGAGCCCAAAGATACAGAGGTGCGTTTAAATTACTGTAGACCCAGTTTTCTTGTTTAGTACGTGCTGCGTGTCGGCAAATGAAAACTACACTGAACTGCAAAATGTCAGTTTCATTGTCACCTGTATTTTGGGAGTACAGAACAACAGTCGTATTATAGATTATTAACTGCAGATAGTACGATTGCTGGAAGATCGCTGTCTCTGACAGACTAGAAAGTCCAAATTCGGACGTTGCACAAAATAGTAACATTTCTATGGTCGCCCTTCCGATTATTGGAAACGATATCTGTTTTTGATAGAGATGGGATGTTAAATACTGTGTCTCCAGTGTGAGATGAAATATCAGCTCCTGATAAGCTGGAACAAAATTATAACGTGTCAGTAATATCTCACTCTGTTTTTATGATATGTGTAGATATTTATTTAGTGGCGTTGAGAGAAGAACAGTCACACTCAGGAACCAAAAAAATATTCTGTTTTCGGAGTGGTCTGACTGTGGATAATGTCATACTCTGTCTACCTATGAGGTTGATTACTATTTAACCCCAATTGATAATGGCGACTACGAAGATCCGCTTGAGAGGTGAAAGCGTAACCGTAGACTCTTTCCCAAGTTGTCTGATTTAACGAGAGGAATGTTTTGTATTCCAGTCTCAAATGTGGATAACGAAAGAAATGTCAGTGCGGAATGGAACCTTATCTCGAACAGACGAAGCAAACCTAATCCGAAACGAGTCGCTCCATTGTAATTAAGCCAACATGAAATAATTTGGAGACAATTTTGTTCCTGTTAGATTTCTAATTTATTAGATGGTCAATTAATCGATGTATATTTGAATCAATAAAGCACATGGTACTATATGAAAGAAACAGCAATGTGATTTTGCATTATGAGGCAGTTACAAAGTTTTCCTGTGAAGTTCCAAAGAGTTTCTTAATTTTTGTTATTGTATAAAGCAAGCTATTTTCTCGTATGTGTGACAGTGATGTCACGATTGGACTCTAAATCCTAGTTCCATCGTCTGGTGGGTGTATTTCAGGAACGGCACGAGCCTGCAAACACAGAGAGGCTGTTACTAAAATGGCCGCAACAGCAGTGTGGCATTCAGAGTGGCCTCTGCCCTCCCCATGGCGCCTCGTTGTACCACAGCCTGCCTCGTATGCGGGCAAGCCATGCACCTGCGCGGTAGTGTCAAGCGAGTATGAGCCATCAAAACGCCCTATTTGCACACCTCTAGTATGAATGTTACTGTCTGCTATCTTTCCTATCTTCCCTCACTTGGAACAAACGATTTCGCTTCGATGGCTCAACGACTGCAAAGTGATTACACATGCACTTCGCACTGAAGACGTCTGTAACTAGCTCACTCCGGTCCGCTGTCAGTCCTTTATAAACACTACAGACTCCTGCAGATATCGTCGTAAGAAGTCCTAGAATATTCTTTTTTTCGTCAGAGATTCTGGGTCGTAATGACCTGTTGCGAGCACCTTGTCGCATCAGTTATTCAGTTTCAAAAATTTAGACGCTGAGATTCCTCAAAAGTAAAGCCGATTACATTTCAAGTTTTTGTGTCCATCCTTCTAACCGGAGGTATGAAGGTCTTCGGCCGTTCCCTTATGTAATAAAACGGGACAAAGAAACATGGTTCAAATGGTTGTAAGCACTATGGGACATAACATCTGAGGTCATCAGTCCTCTAGACTTTGAACTACTTAAACCTAACTACCCTAAGGACATCACACACATCCATGCCCGAGGCAGGATTAGAACCTGCGACTGTAGCAGCAGCGTGGTTCCGGACTGAAGCGCCTAGAACCGCTCGGCCACAGCAGCCAGCAAAACGGAACACCTACAGCTATCGTTACGATGTTATTTATTATGTGGCTACCAGTTTCAGTGCTTCAGTGAACCATCTTCAGGCCTTAACTGACGCTGAGCGTATACACGATTCATCAATGGCCAACATCTATGAACTGTGTTTCGCAGACTACCTGTAACAGCCATCAACTACACAGTTGTTACAGGTGGTCTGCGAAAATCAGTTCATAGGTGTTGGCCACTGCTCAATCATGTATACGATTGGAGTTACCCCCTGAGTGTCGGTTAAGGCCTGAAGATAATACACCGAAGCATCGAAGTTGATAGCCATACAATAAATAACATCGTAAGGGCAAATGTAGGTGTTCCATTTGATTACAGTACGTGTTGCTGTTGTTTACAGATAAGGTGGAGAGATCTTGGTCTGTGAAGGACAGTGTTTTCTTAGACACTAGTTTTTGAAATAGATCCCGTCTATGACAATGCACATTGTCCAACCAACAGTTTTCCATGAGTAGATTTCATCACTGGGATTTGGCTGTGGAAGGTCTTGATGGTACCTCGTATAGCTGCCACAGCAGTTTCGTTGGACACAATATTAGTTGCTCTTTTTTATAATTCTCGAAGAAGGGTTGGAAAACTCGTTTTTGGATTTGCTTATGATCAGCGACATATTTCTTTAAACGCGAGAATAGGTGGAATTTAGTGGGGTGCCAAAATCTGTATAATATTGTCACTGTCTCAGTCATTCGTGCTTCCAGTTCTCAGATTTCCCATTGCCAGAGCCTGTTCACAAGCTGCCGTATTGCCTTGATGAAAAATCTTTTTTATTTTACAATCCTGGCCTCATCTTATGTATGCTTTGATTCAGATGGCGCAGAAGACCTGCATTACATTCGCTAGTTACAGCTTTACTCCCTTCAAAGTCTTTAAAAAGAGAAACTCTTTTGAATTTCAGACAATATTGTCTACAGTCTTTTCGGAGACTTCATCTGTCTCGAAGCTGATCGTAGGTTATGTTCCAAAAATGAACAGCATACAGACAGAAGTGATGACACTTTCTGCAGGATCTGACCATCATTCTGCAGGACAATGCTCGAGCACGTACAGTGCAAACTGATTTGTTTGACTGATGGGGCTGCTAAGCGCTATACCACCTACTGCATTCCCCTGACTTAAGCCCTCATGAGTTCAACTCGATTTCTAAACTGAAGGAAACACTTCACGGCATTCGGTTCAGAACTGCTACAAATTCGTCGGGCAATAGACCGCGTCGCTCGAACTCTCAAAACAACTGGCACTGCTAAGACTTCCACATCTTTGGCAACGGGTTATACACAATGCTGGTGACTACTTGGATGGTCAGTAAAACTTTGAAACACGCATCTATTTTATTCGAGCTGTAAATAAATAGTTGCCACTATTAAAGTTCCAACTCTCGTATATTCTCCATTCTCCGATGAATGTCTGCTGGTGTCGTCCTTCGGCAGCCAAGAAAAGACTATCAGCACGTTGTTCTTGTTTGGACACATTTGGTAATAACATCGCCATAGTTAACGTTTCCGCGTTTGCCACACGCACGTTGGAATGCCACATTGATCCCTTCCTAGATACCTGTGCTTATGTAGCCGCATTATACTCAAAATAGTTCAAATGCCTCTGAGCACTATGGGACTTAACATCTGAGGTCATCAGTCCCCTAGAACTTTGAACTACTTAAACCTAACTAACCTAAGGGCATCACCCACATCCATGCCCGAGGTAGGATTCGAACCTGCGACGTAGCGGTCGCGCGGTTCCAGACTGAAGCGCCTAGAACCTCTCGGCCACACTGACCGGTCCGCATTATACTCTGCAGCAACGCCCTCAAACGGAAACTTTTTGGTCGCCCCTTATATATGCGTGGATTTATATGTAGATGTAGAATACGAGAGTATTAGGATCAAATCCTGGCACATTCGCCCTGGTTTAAATTCTCTGCAATATGATTCACTTGAATACTACGATCTCCGCTTTCGCAAACAATGGTCTGTTGATTCCGTCTGAGCTAGTAATCCGTATCTATTCGAACGTGGGACTGGCGGATTGTTTAACGCAAAGAAAGCAAAAAAGAGAGTACAGCGAGACATGTTCTTATGCAATAAGATGTTGTCGTGTTATTTTGTATTTTTATGCATATAAAAATACATATATTATTGCATATTACACATACATATATTATTTTGTATTTTTATGCATTTATTGCATAAATGGCAATATCTCCTAAAATTGGCCGTGTTATCACTTCTATATGCAATACTAATAAAGAAAATCAAACCGCAGCTCCCATTCTTATCTTCTTTCCCGCACGAGCCTGATCAGAGAACAGCGTAAGGCTTCTCTGATCCTCAACATATGTTTACAAGCCATCGACAAAGCATGCTGTTCTTCTTTAAGGTCGTCCTCGTTTTTGAGCGACTCCTAATAGCTTTGTTTAGACTGCCAAGAATAGAGCACAGCAGCGCCTCAAGAATTTATTTTCTGAAGGACGTTAGTCTGTGTTAAATTCAGTTTGCTGTTTGCTTCACTCACGAGTTATTCCTTGTCTTCGCCTATTTTTGGTTCATCCTTTCGTGGATTACTATTTTGTATATTACATCCGCTTCTAACAATTTTCTTACTTGTTTCAAATGCTCGTCAGAGGCATGGAAAAAATTTCTTGAGAAGTATAAGAGCTTAACTGCGTATCGTGGTCCCAGATTTAATTTCAGCTCGGTGTAATTACCCCCCTTGTACTGACTGTTTTTCTTTGGGTATGACTGTTTGCTTTAGAAGTGATTCTGTGATTGTGGGTCTTCCTATTGGTACATTATCTTAGCCTATGTCCTGAGAGCGCTCTGTATTTCTGTTTGTAGTGTGCTCTTTGTCGTGTGTTGACAATTGCTAAAGCTAATGGGAAGTCGTTGCAGCATTATCTTAAAATTTATGGAAAACTGTTTACAAATGACATAAGATTAAAGGCGTATGGTGGTGGTGCTTTTCTGGAACAGCGATTCGATCTAGAAACTGTTCATCTCCATATCTTTGGAACAACGATATTTTTCGTCCAGTCAGAGTTGGCTTGACCTGCAGCTTAGAGTATGTCTTTAAATTAATAACGCAGACAAACAGCTACGACGGTTTTACTTGAAACCGTCCCTGGCTCCTGAAATTCTTAATTTGAGCTGGAGACGTTACACTTTGTAAAATAAGGAATGGAGGTTAGAATTTAACGTCTGTTTCTGTGTCCTTCGCACATTCCCATAATTTTTTTCTACTTTAACATCAATAAGAAATTTCATAAGCTATGGAGAAGAAAACAAAGGGGCAATATCATGTAAGGAACATTGTTCATGCCAAAGTTCTCAGCTAAAACCGTTTGAAATTCCTATTAATATGGAGTGAGAAAAGTAACATAACTTCATTAGTAGGCTTAATAATTGCATTATACAGTCATAGACAAAATTTGCAAAATCGAGTCGAGCTCCAAATTGAAATCCCACACTGTTTTCTTGTCACTAAACTAGACGATATGGATGAGGCAAGAGCGAAATTCTCGATCTGCAGTGGAGCGTACATTGTAATTAAACTACTTCACAGAGCAAAATTGATAGATTGAGTGATTCGAGGCACTTTTAGTCCACAAGAAATAGCTAAAAGTACTTTCCAGGAATGTTGTGATGTTATACATGCAGCAGATGAGAATAATGTCACCATATCGATGCAATACGAAACTGCATGTTTTCCATGAAACTAATCATAAGGTATCACAAAGCAATATAATGCAATATTTTTAGTTTCCCTATTGGATAGAATGTGCGCTGCAACAACTGGGAGCACATTTTCATTATTTACATTAAAAAGTGTGTCCGTCTCTGTTTTGTAGTCGGACACTAAACACACGGCTCTAGTGTTCTCAAACCAATATTTCATGACCATCGTTATGATCATTGTAACCACTGCTATAAGTATTTATATTTCTCTTCCACACCTCAACAAAGTCTTTGCTCAAAGCAGGAAATTAATAATCTCTCCTTCTTCATCCGTCTCAGTACATATGAAAGTAAATTTATTGGAAATTTAATACTGAGTTCGGTGAGAAAAGTTTAAAATGAAGGGTAATTTGTTCAGTGACTTAGACTTCTTTTGATTACATAGGGTAGTTACCTTGTTGTGGTGGTTGTTCCCGTGTGTTAATTACGAAATAGGAAGCTTCAACTTCTGTAGATTCCAGGTAACTTGTAGTGCAATTCCCTCCAGAGTGAAAGAAGGAAAGGATGATCACGGTCCAAGCAGACCAGCAGTATCTAATTAACATGTCGACTAAGCAATATGGGACTTGTTCGAACAAGAAAAAGTGATTATTCAGCGAGTTTAGACTTCTGAAGTTAAGTTAGTTCAGTTCTGTACTACACATAAACTCATAGCACCTGAAGAAGACAGCGAGGCACGCTGTTGAAATATCGTGCGAGAACGACGCGATCATCCGGCTGGATTCCCGAATATCCAAGATGTCAACAGATCGCCTGGAAAGCATGACGAATTATGTGTTTCTTTTTCTTTTTTTTTACACTACTGGCCATTAAAATTTCTACACCAAGAAAAAAGGCAGATGATAAACGGGTATTCACTGGATATATATATTATACTAGAACTGACATGTGATTACATTTTCACGTAATTTGGATGCATAGATCCTGAGAAATCAGTACCCATAAAAACCACCTCTGGCCGTAATAACGGCCTTGATACGCCTGGGCATTGAGTCAGAGCTTGGATGGGGTGTACAGGTACAGCTGCCTATGCACCTTCAACACAATACCACAGTTCATCAAGAGTATTAACTGACGTATTGTGACGAGCCAGTTGCTCGGCCACCATTGACCAGAAGTTTTCAATTGGTGAGAGATCTGGAGAAGGTGCTGGCCAGGGCAGCAGTCGAACATTTTCTGTATCCAGAAAGGCCCGTACAGGACCTACAACATGCGGTCGTGCATTATCCTGCTGAAAGGTAATGTTTCGCAGGGTAGAGCCACGTGTCGTAACACATCTGAAATGCAAAGTCCACTGTTAAAAGTGCCGTCAATGCGAACAAGAGGTGACCGAGACGTGTAAATAATGGCCACCCATACCATCACGCCGGGTGATACGCAAGTATGGCGATGACGAATACACGCTTCCAATGTGCGTTCACCGCTTTGTCGCCAAACACGGATGCGACCATCATGATGCTGTAAACAGAACCTGGATTCATCCGAAAAAATGACGTTTTGCCATTCGTGCACCCAGGTTCGTCGTTGAGTACACCATCGCAGGCGCTCCTGTCTGTGATGCAGCGTCAAGGGTAACCGCAGCCATGGTCTCCGAGCTGATAATCCATGCTGCTCCAAACGTCGAACTGTTCGTGCAGATTGTTGTTGTCTGCAAACGTCCCCGTCTGTTGACTCAGGGATCGAGACGAGGCTGCACGATCCGTTACAGCCATGCGGATAAGATGCCTGTCATCTCGACTGCTAGTGAAACGAGGCCGTTGGGATCCAGCACGGCGTTCCGTATTACTCTCCTGAAGCCACCGATTCCATATTCTGCTAACAGTCATTGGATCTCGACCAACGCGAGCAGCAATGTCGCGATACGATAAACCACAATCGCGATAGGCTACAATCCGACCTTTAACAAAGTCGGAAACTTGATGGTACACATTCCTCCTCCTTACACGAGGCATCACAACAACGTTTCACCTGGCAACGCCGGTTAACTGCTCTTTGTGTATGAGAAATCAGTTGGAAACATTCCTCATAGCAGCACGTTGTAGATGTCGCGACCGGCGCCAACCTTGGGTGAATGCTCTGAAAAACTAATCATTTGCATATCACAGCATCTTCTTCCTGTCGGTTAAATTTCGCGTCTGTAGCACGTCGTCTTCCTGGTGTAGCAATTTTAATGGCTAGTAGTGTATAAGCAATACAGACAATTTATATGTGGAAAGATTTCATTTGAAGGACCTTCATGTATGTAAACTGTGGAACCGGAATTAAAATTTTGGTCGTTAATAAGTGCTCCTTAACCATGAGTTTTGTCAGCAGTGCCAATATGCAGGCACGTCTATCTTTTATCTTAAAGAATGTTTAATATATGGCAGAAGTTCCGTGTGTGGAGGAGGAGGAAATTAGTGTTTAACGTCCCGTCGACAACGAGGTCATTAGAGACGGAGCGCAAGATCGGGTGAGGGAAAGATGGGGAAGGAAATCGACCGTGCCCTTTCAAAGGAACCATCCCGGCATTTGCCTGAAGCGATTTAGGGAAATCACGGAAAACCTAAATCAGGATGGCCGGAGACGGGATTGAACCGTCGTTTTCCCGAATGCGAGTCCAGTGTGCTAACCACTGCGCCACCTCGCTCGGTGTTCCGTGTGTATTTTGTGCTCAAAGTCTTATGTATTTTGAGAACTAGTGCAATTTTATTTTTGTGCAGAGTTTGAAGTTTCATTGGCAGTCATATACATGTAATTATACTAGCATAATATGATAAGCAACCTGCGTGTGTTTTGTTCTAGACAAAAGATAATTTTATTTTGGTTATAAGGATTTTATTTTATGGATATCGACATTTAATCTCTATTTTGTTTCACCATCGGCTTTGGCTCTGTCTCATCTCTTCTTCTTCCACGATCACTACCTTCTTTGTTCGTGTTTCTGTTGAATGTAAGCAAGCAGTTTTGTGTATTACGAAAAGATGCAGTTTAAATGATAGATTGCAAAAAATGGTGCTTGCTGAGGTAAAAAGGTTACCGAAAAGACTAGTAAAAATAACACATGACAGTTCATTATATAAACCATCAGTAAAAGCATCAGATTGAAATGCCAACATCCTTTAAATATCTGGGATGTTGAAATATAATTGTAACACTTGACAAGCATCATAGAACAATTTAAATGTGGTAATATTTAATTTGAGGATCCACCGTGCCTCACACTAAGTGTAGGATTAACTAACAGAATAAATTACATTCTTTCAGTAGCTTTTAGTAATTCAGACTGTCTGTTTATTTGCATGCTTCACTGCTTAGCGCAGTATTTTAGAACGTGCATTTTCTGCTGTTATAAGCTCATTCAGGTTAGTTTTGCTCTGTGGCTTGATTTTGGCCTCATTTGAACTATAAACTGTCCGTTTAGTATGTAATTTTTTTAGCCACATGTGTCCAGGAATGAAGACAGCATTGCAGTACTAACCTTGAGAGACGACAGTGATGTTTAAGCATTAATTTGACAGATATGTGCGAGTGTGGAAAATAGCATGGGAGTACTTGAAGTAAACATTGCATTTTTCATGTTCCTGAAGTATTTTCACAGACATTTTAGATGTGGATAGAACATTGTGACACTCAACTAACATCACAGAACAATTCAGATATGAAAATACACTCCTGGAAATGGAAAAAAGAACACATTGACACCGGTGTGTCAGACCCACCATACTTGCTCCGGACACTGCGAGAGGGCTGTACAAGCAATGATCACACGCACGACACAGCGGACACACCAGGAACCGCGGTGTTGGCCGTCGAATGGCGCTAGCTGCGCAGCATTTGTGCACCGCCGCCGTCAGTGTCAGCCAGTTTGCCGTGGCATACGGAGCTCCATCGCAGTCTTTAACACTGGTAGCATGCCGCGACAGCGTGGACGTGAACCATATGTGCAGTCGACGGACTTTGAACGAGGGCGTATAGTGGGCATGCGGGAGGCCGGGTGGACGTACCGCCGAATTGCTCAACACGTGGGGCGTGAGGTCTCCACAGTACATCGATGTTGTCGCCAGTGGTGGCGGAAGGTGCACATGCCCGTCGACCTGGGACCGGACCGCAGCGACGCACGGATGCACGCCAAGACCGTAGGATCCTACGCAGTGCCGTAGGGGACCGCACCGCCACTTCCCAGCAAATTAGGGACACTGTTGCTCCTGGGGTATCGGCGAGGACCATTCGCAACCGTCTCCATGAAGCTGGGCTACGGTCCCACACACGGTTAGGCCGTCTTCCGCTCACGCCTCAACATCGTGCAGCCCGCCTCCAGTGGTGTCGCGACAGGCGTGAATGGAGGGACGAATGGAGACGTGTCGTCTTCAGCGATGAGAGTCGCTTCTGCCTTGGTGCCAATGATGGTCGTATGCGTGTTTGGCGCCGTGCAGGTGAGCGCCACGACCGAGGCACACAGGGCCAACACCCGGCATCATGGTGTGGGGAGCGATCTCCTACACTGGCCGTACACCTCTGGTGATCGTCGAGGGGACACTGAATAGTGCACGGTACATCCAAACCGTCATCGAACCCATCGTTCTACCATTCCTAGACCGGCAAGGGAACTTGCTGTTCCAACAGGACAATGCACGTCCGCATGTATCCCGTGCCACCCAACGTGCTCTAGAAGGTGTAAGTCAACTGCCCTGGCCAGCAAGATCTCCGGATCTGTCCCCCATTGAGCATGTTTGGGACATGATGAAGCGTCGTCTCACGTGGTCTGCACGTCCAGCACGAACGCTGGTCCAACTGAGCTGGAGATGGTTTTGGTAGTGTTGGTGGTGATGGTGGTGATGATGATGGTGATGATGATGTTATAAATAGGTGCGTACGCCTTTTCTCGTGACAGATAAGGGTGAAATGGCCGGTCACCATTTTTTTTTATTTCCCACCACTGCCAGCTACGGCTGTGCCATGCGATCAGTATTGACTAGCAGCGGAAACTCGAACTATGTGCGAAAGAGTACTTAGGTATACCTCTAACGTTTTCGAGTATTCAGTGAAAAATATAAAGAAATGGCCGATGGTAAATGCGATGTTAAATAATTAGAATATCATTCCAGTTATCAATTATGGTGCCAATATAAAATTTTAATGCGTTATTATACAATACTTATAGATTACGTAAAATATAGTGGATATAGTTGTCTGATCCTTGTCCATATGACCAGCCCAACAGCGGTAATTTATAAACCAATGTAACGGCTCTGAAACAGTTTAAGTATCTAGCACCTAACTCGGGTCGTTGTCACCGCGAATGGCTATCAACGCATCGTACATGCTTGTCGTGACTTCCATCAAATTAATGACGGGATCTTGCGGCGCAGTTTGCCACTCCTAGGGAGAAACATTGTCTATATCTGAAACTATCGCCAGGAGTTGCAGTCTTTGGTGCAGCACAGTCCCTGTGTGAATTGCAGATACGTTGGTGATCTGTCATACTGAACAACCCCTCTCTAGGAAACAACACACAATAAAAAAGAAAGACAAAGGCCGCTCGAGTGGCCCAATCGGTGTTTGTCTTTTTCTACTATATTAAAAGAGCTCACGGTTCTCTTAAACGTTACGTCTTAAATTACAGAATCACCTAAGTTTCCGCAAGCACCTATCGTTCACCGATTTTTCAAACCCATGTTCTCTGTTCATTAATGACATCCATATGGCAATAAATGGTGGAGCTAATGTTATGCTATGCCTTTTGACTTCCTGAAACCATTCGGTAACGTTCGGCACCGGTGCCTGGAAACCAAATACGAACATACGAATTATACGCATACAAGGGTTGGACAAAGACATGGAAACATCGCGAGAAATGCATGCTTGAATATAGATGCAGATGCTACACAAGCCTGCAGGTTGCACTGTTGTACAACGACGGGAAAAAATCACAGCACTAAGGAGTTATGCAACATAAACGAAAATTGGTAAGCGTGTTTCTACATCTGGAAGATGAGGTCTGCTCAAATCTCACCCCAGTCCCGTAAATGTGGCACTAGTAGCGCCTCTATGAGGATGGAAATCAGGTTTCCTTTAATAACATGCTGCAAAGGTCGTCAGCATTAATTACCTTTGACAGTGGACATTGTGAGTTGATTTTATTCAACAAGGCCTTTAAGGCGACAAAGACGCCACTATCAGCACCTTACTGAGTCTGAACGCGGTCGTGTAATAGGGCTTCGAGAAGCGTGATGTTCCTTCCGCGATACTGCAGAAAGTAATGTAGCAACTGTATATGAATCGTGACAACGGTGGTAACGAAAACGTGTGGTCGCAAAAAGACCGGGCTGCGATCGGCCTCGCGGCACTACCGAGGGAAGACCATCGTGTTCGGCGTATGGTTCTGGCACATCGTACGGCATCTTCAGCAGCAATTTCAGCATTAGATGGCACCACAGTGACACAATGAACTGTTATATATTGGCTACTTCAAGGACAGCTACGAGCCAGACGCGCTGTAGTGTGCATTACTCTGACCCCAAACCATAACCATTTACGACTTCAGTGGTGTCAAGCGAGAGCTCATTGGAAGGCAGGGCGAAGGTCTCTTGTGTTTTCTGATAAAAGTCGGTTTTGCCTCGGCGCCACTGATGCCCGTGTGTTGGTTAGAAGGACGCGAGTTGACGACCTGCAACGAATCTGCCTCCGTGCTACACACATTGAACCTACACCTGGAGTTATGGTCTGGGGTGCGATTTCGTATGACAGCAGGAGCACTCTCGTGGTTATCCCACGCACCCCGACTGAAATTTGTACGTAAGTCTGGTGATTCGACCTGTTGTGCTGCCATTCATGAACAGTATTCCAGGAATGTTTTCCAAGACGAGAACGCTCGCCCATATACCGCTATTTGAACCCAAGATATACGTTGTCTACAGAGTGTCAACATTTTGCTTTGGTCTCCTCGATCACCGGATCTGTCACCTGTCGAGCAGATATGGGTCAGCAATAACACTACCTGTACTGACCGGCTAAGTGCAACAGTCATGAACTCCGTTCCATAGACTGACATCCAGCACCTCTGCACACAACGCATGCTTGTTGGCATGCTTGCATTCAACATTCTGGCGGCTATACCGGCTACTAATGTGCCATCATTTCACATTTGCAAGCGCTTATCTAGAGCTTGCACTAAACAGTGATCTTGCAATATTAATCACTTAAATATGTTACTTAGACAAATGTATTCCCGAAATTTCATTACTGTGCATTAATTACTTTCTGATTTTACGATTTTTTTCCGTCAACGTATATGACCACGGGCAGCATCTGTGCAGTGCCCTCAATACGTTGCAATTGATAGTCATAGTCAGAACAGTGTTCTGTTTAGTTGCGGCTGCATTATGTCGGGCCTAAGGGACTTCGAACGTGGACAAATTGTTGGTGCTCGTACGGTGTGTGCTACCGTAGCCAGGGTAGCCGAAGTGTTTAGTGTTCATATCGAATATTCATACCGCATACGGGGAATGCAGTAAAAACATTATCCGCTAGGAGTATTGTGACGAAAAACAATTGGAAGACGGCTGCAAAAGTCACTGCGAAACTGAATGTCACTCTCGCGAACACTGTCGGCCCCAAAACAACACGAAGGGAGTTCCATAAGCTGGGAACACGGGGCAAGTTTGAAATCCAAAACTACACATCAGTTACGAAAATATCCGTGACAGGAAAATGCATAACCTGGGTTATGGAGCAATGTAAGAAAGTCATTTGGTCCGATGAGTCTTGTTTCACACTGTTTCCAACTTCTGGCAGCGTTTACGTGCCTCTAGTGGTACATGGCGGGAGCTCGGTGATGATTTGGGCAGCTGTATAGTGGTATACCATGGGCCCTATGGGTACTCTGCGAGGTCACATTACCGCCAAGGATCATGTGACCAGTTTGACTGATCAGTCCCATCCCACGGTACAATGTTTGTTCCCCAGTGACGATGGTGTGTTCCAAAACGACATATTCCCTGCTCACACAACTCGGCCATCCAGGACAGTTCTGTGAGCACGAATATGAATTGTTACATTTCGTCTGGTAACCACAGACCACAGTCACCATATGTAAACAGTATTGAACATCTGTGGGGTACTTTGGAGAGAAGTGTGCGTGGCTGCTATCCATCTCCATCATAGTTACCTGAACTTGACACTGTTTTGCCGGAAGAATGGTATAAGATCTCCTTGAAAACTATACAGAACCTGTAGTGTCCATTCCGAGACGACTTGAAGCTGTTTTGAGTGCCAACGGTTTCCCTACATCGTATCAGGCATGGTAATGTGCTGTGTTTTTGACTATCCATATTGTTTTCCACCACTTGTAGGCGATCCTCGGTACGTCGTTCTTAACTGAAGAGCATCGTCAGATGCTCTCTGAGGCTGCTCGCAAACGATGCATTTGTTTGTAGGGAGTCGAAATCTTTAGATAAGTGTTACAAAATGCAAAAAGACTTGAAAATGATGAAAGCCTGGTGCAAATATTGACAGCTAATCCTCGACTTAAACAGTGTAACAGAATATTTGTAAGTAAAAGATCAGATTTCGTTCGCCTACATAGTTAACGACCACTCATTGGAATCAGTCACACCCGTCAAGTATTTAGAAAAGATGTAAGATGGAAAACTTGACAATCCCCCTCTGAGGAAGACACATGCCACGTTCAGATTTATAGGAAGAACGCTAGCGACGTGCAAATCACTCACGAAAGAGGTTCCCTTCAAAAAAAATTCTATCAATTTCTGAGTTTCATTCGACGGACTAGAACCTTTACCAGGGTGGTTTAAAGGAAGAGAGAGATGATTCAAAGAAGAGCTGCGCCTTATTTCATTGGTTCGTTTGGTCAGGGAGAGTGTTTCGTGCCCGCATCTCGTGGTCGTGCTGTAGCATTCTCGCTTCCCACGTTCGGGTTCCCGGGTTCGATTACCGGCGGGGTCAGGGATTTTCTCTGCCTCGTGATGGCTGGGTGTTCTGTGCTGTCCTTAGGTTAGTTAGGTTTAAGTAGTTCTCAGTTCTAGGGGACTGATGACCATAGATGTTAAGTCCCATAGTGATCAGAGCCATTTGAACCATTTTTGAAGAGTTTCGCAGAAGTTGTCAACAAACTACTGTGGGAGGCACCACAAGAAAAGCATTGTACATCAAAGAGAGCCCACATTCCAAATAAGCCAATAAAAATATCATTCCTCAAACACAAACCACGGAGGTGAAATTAGAGAAACTTTGTCTTGTACTGAGAGATGTCAACTACTTTCTTCCTCGTGCGATAAGTACAGAATGGGAAGGAAGAAAATGAATCTGGTACAATGTGTGCCCTCCGCTACACAATGTAAGGTTGTTTATGGAGAGCAGATATAGGTGCAAATGTTCAATGAAATTCCAGTCTTGGTGACACGATAGCCACGATTTTCGAAGATTCACTCACTTGGTAACATGCCGTTCACCACCTGAGCTCGGCCACAACGGCCGGAACAGCAGTCACCATGAGTGCATGAACCAGGCAACTTTCGCTAAACGGTCGTTGAGGATACACTGCTGGTAGCCTCTCGGTTCATTTGGGCCTTCAGTTGACCTACAGACGCACGTCTATTCGCCAAACACATCTCAACAGCCGTCATTCACCCTTGTCATCCGTGGCACACACAGTTGCCTCCAAGCCGGTTTTGGCTAGCACCATTTTGCAATGCACACTATATTTTAAATACGGCGGCAAGTGAACGGTTTACAAACTTAGCCTTTTCGGATATGCTTCCACTCTTGGCCCGAAAGCCAATGATCGTATCCTGTTGAACGTCAGATAAATCACTCCGTTCCCGGATTAAGACAACGACTGCACTGTTTTCTGCGTCCCCCGAACGTGCTTTATATATCCTCCACTGCTAGCACTGCCGCCTGCCGTGTGTCAGTGGTCATTGCACATATACGTTGAACATAGCAGTGATCACATTATTGTAAATGGACATGAATAATTCCAGGATATTCAGCTAACGAGGCAATCTTGTATACGGAAAGGACAAGTCTGTGCGAGCAGATAATTCGCCAAGATCTGTTTCCAGTGACACGTATACTGCTACCTATGAAAGCTACAACATCTTAGAGGCGTCACGCAACAAATGTGAAAGTGGCATGAAGATTACTAGCCCACAAGCATTAATATGCAGATGACTAGCAATTTAGGTAGCACTAACGCTACCTACACTGTACATAAGGGAAGAGTACGCAACGGATTTCTCACTCGGATTTTTCGTATGAATATTGGTTGTTTCTAAGAAGATCGAATGAGGCCTCATGTTAGAAAAAGACACGTCTACCAGCACGTATTGGAATTCGAAAGCGGCAGGATCGTGACTTCTCGAGATTGTGGTTTATATTTTTTATACTGCTACTGTCGTTGGTCGGGATCCCTCGGTTGTCGCATGATTGAAACAGAAGAGCAATACTCAACGCCATACAGTATGTCAACGGCCCCACACGAATAGCTCCCGAGAGCACAGAGGTTCTCGTATTGTTCACTTTCCCCTGCAGGGCCGTACAACCACGTCACGTACCTTGAGTCATGAAATAAGATTCTTTGCAGCAAGACAAGTATCTACATGGTCAGTGCGACGACGTCTGGAGCACTACGAACGAGCAGCATGGCAGCCGTTGTTGCTTCCTCCCATGGTGCTGCAGCAGGGAGAGACGCGTCGACTGTGTTGAGGCCAACGATAACACTGGACGCAGGAGTGCCCCTACATCGTCTGTTTTTGTCGTCCTGTACGATTCTGCACGGTCAAGCGAATAATGTGTCTGTGTTCTCTGGCGCTAGTCGCGTGGGACCATTCATGTCATCCATGGTGTCGAGTGTGACCATCCTGTATCCATGGTTACCGTACACGAGGGCTGAATCATCACATTACTTTTTTTACTGTCATAGTTTCTGGAGCTATAATTTGATCTTATGATATTCTTTTAGCTTAATGTGGACTAAAAACTCTGCACTAGTTTCACAGTTGACATTCCTGGTTCCCGGCTGTGATGGGTGACCAAGCTGAGACACGTTCAGTATCATCTACCGTAGCACTGGAGATGACGCTCGATAATATAGGAAGATCCGGAGTTTTTTCAAACGTAATCACTCCTGATGCAACTTGGTTACATTATTTTCATCCTGAGAGCAAACAGCAAAGCTCAGTGCGGAAATCTCCATCACCAACCCCCAGAAAGCAGAAGTCGTTTCTTCTGGTGGGAAAGTTGTGATCATCTCATTTATTTCTATTTTCATGGAATGGTTTACCTGCACACACAGCAAGAACAGGACAGTACTACAACGATGTTCTGAAACTTTTGAAAGACCTTATCAGGCACAAAAACCGTATATCCGTGATACATGCTCGATGCTGCATCATGATAATGCACGGCCCCATACTGCAAGTACTATTACAGCATATCTTGCAAAAATTTATGTGAAGTGCCTCCCTCACACGTCCTACAGTCCTCATTTATGCCCCGCGTGACTTTTTTCTGTTCCATAATCTGAAACAAAATCTTCGTGGGAGGCATTTCCCATCATCAGAAGCAGCAGTGAAGGCTGCGGAGGCGATTCTTTAAGGACCTTTCAAAAAATTGTTTTCAGAAAGTCTTCTCAGACTGGCAGAAACGCTGAGACAAATGCATCGCACTCGAAGGTGACTATTTTGAGAAGAACCATCCAATTTATGCGAATGAGCGAAGGAATGTTGCAAAAATTTATGATTACTCTTTATTGAACGGCTCACGTAGTTACGAGGGGCATTCAGTAACCATATTATAGCCCACTCTTTTGGCTACAAAACCCTATTTTTCAGCATAATCTCCGTTAAATGCGATTGCCTTACGCCACCTTCCTGGGTGGGCCTGTATGCCCTCATGGTACCACTCTACTCGTCGACTTCGGAGCCAATGTTTTGCTACATCAATAAACTGTCCATCTTCCAGGCATTGTTTCCCGTGGAGTAGATCCTTCATTGGGCCTAACAGTTGGAAGTAGGAAGGTGTGAGATCCGGGCTGCAGGGTGGATGAGGAAAAACAGTTCAATGAAATTTTGTGAGCTCCTATCGGGTGCCGAGATGTCTTGTTGTGCAGGGGAGTGTTTGATTGTGATAAATCGATCACCTCGAATTAGAGTGCTCTCACGTTCCAACATTGCAGTTGTGTGTGGTCAGCCGGCGTGCGAGAGATCGGACATGGTTGCGCGACCTTGTCGCGATGACAGACGCCTCGCTCAACGACTCGCCGTGTTTTTGTCTACTGCCAGGTCTTCGAAGATATTCTGGAAGCGCCTATGAATGTCTGCGATGCTCTGGTTTTTCCGCCAAAATAAGCTCTCTGCCTGAAACGCACTTCCGTTACAGTCGCCATTTTGAAGGCTACGTATGGCGCCGATCGGAGCTTCATTAATTATAGGGGCTGAAACGGGAATATTCCACGAGGTTCCTCAACAAATTCCGCAGTTTTTCAACCAAAATTTGCGGATAAAGAAGAATTTTGTGTCACTTATTCGACGTAGAAGGCAACAACATAGCGGAATGAAAACCATAGTCTCAATAGACCACGATCCTACCACTGCCGAATTACAACAGGTGTTGGTACACTGTTCTCCTTCGTGCAAGTGACATATCACGATCTTCTCACAAAAAGAAATCAAGTGCAATTTCTGAATGAGATATCTGGTAGTAATGTTTCCTTAAGTACAGAATTTAGAAACCCTTACTGCCTACTTTGTGCGGCTGCGCTGAAACACTAAATATTTGCTTATCCAAGCGTGTAGTACACTTCATACTAATATGACGTTTGCTGCACGCCGCTTCAATGGCGTCGTAACTTGAATGGCCAGCAGTGTATTGGAGTTTATACTGCGCATCTTCTGGGATACCAGAGGTCTGTTGCATAACGGCTAACCCTGTTGTAAACGCAATCTTCTGTTACTGGCTTGTGTTTTAAAAAAGCTAAAAAAAATGTATGATGAGAGTCCACTGCATCTGAATTTTGAACAGATTGTTAAGTTTTCATCTCATGATAACGTAATACGAACAGAGTAAAGCCGAAGTATTTACTTAAACGTGCGTCGTAGAGATCCAAATTCATCCCGTTTCTATTCATTTTATTTTTGGTTAATTCATTAAGTAATGATTTTTTCTGCCATGAACAAATTGAAATGAACAGACTTTGAGAGTATTTATATTTTATCATTGATTATTTATCAGGAGCTCTATGACTTCAGAAACAGGTTTATGTTCTCTAATGGTGGTTATTACAGTGACCATATGTCGTTCTTTACGCTTCTGTTACCTGTATAGCGTTCGGTTTTTTAAACACGTAATATTTAAAATGCCATGGCTATTCGTCAGAAAAATAGAAAGTTTTGGAAAACAGAGGAATAATCATTCCCCAATAAAGTTTTAGCGAAAATACCAAAAATCTTCCACAAGATTAGACAATTCTGTTGAAAACGTTTGTAGAAACTTCATGTAAAAAGAGATTATTATCCAAACCAAATAAGTTGGAAGTATCATCGTGATAATAAAGAATAAAGTAAATATTTAGTCTCAAAAGCACGGGAAAATAGGATCATGTTGCTTATTTTGCAATCGTTATTTTCTTTCAAGCTTTGTCAATTTAAGTGATGGTTTATAATTCACAACATGGCTGCAAAGCCTTACAAGCCTTTAATTGCTGTATTTAATTTCAGCTGAGTTACTTATTCAAGAGTCAAAGTGGTCCCATACTCGGGGAAGAAGTGCAGGGGAGTAGATGCAGGAATCGTGCATAGCCACTTTTGGCAACGTCATATTAGGGGTGGTTTGCCGTTGCCCTTCTCCGACTAGTTTTGAAGTGTCAAGTGTGTTTCTGTGTCTTGTGTGTGACTGTGATAAGAGCTTGTAGAGTGTAGTGTTGGATTTGTACTGTAGTGAATGAAGGGAAGGTAGAGGGAGAAACATGGTGCCTACGCCTCTCTAATAACCGAGCTTAGCGCTCCCATCCAAAGGGCGGATCGCAATCAATGGTATATGTCGATTGAAGGTGGAGGTTGGAGAAAGGAAAGGAATTATTGATATCAGCTGCATCGGGACATTACGCGTAATCAGCAGCGGCGAGTGAAAAAGTGTGCCGGACCGGTATCTCCTCCTTCCTAGGCAGTTGAGTTAACCACAACCCCACCCGGACACAGGGTTTATCATAACAGCGCGGACTGTCACGGCATTCCCCTTGGCCGATCCACGCTCTCACCTAGCGCCACCAGTCCGCAGTTTTTGTCCATGTCCTCCATGCTGGCTACTCAGAGATTTCCACAGGAGGTCGGACGTATCCGTGCATCAGCGCTGAAGACGTGGATTCGTTGCCCGTCTAGGAGAATCAGTTATATGAATGCTTGGTGTTTTTCTGCTGGATACATCCGAAAGAACAGACACCACGCATTCATATAACCACCAACAGTGTCATATACCTTCACCTCACGAGACATTGTGTAGAGGTCTGGAATATAATTCAGAACATTGGCGTAAAAGTTGGTCGTTAGCAAATTTACGCCACCATCTCTCCTCCCCTTGCCAGCCAAATAGTGAAGTGAAAATTTTACACCGCTAGAATTAGAACAGGCTTACTTTCAACTGAACCGTCACCGCAGAGGCGTGCGTTAGGGTCCTTGGCTACGGAAGTGTATGAATTCCTTATTAACAACAGTCAAAATGTTACTTGTGCAATTGCCAGTCTTCGCGCGGTTATCCCCGTCGAAGGTTCGAGCCCTCCTTCGGGCACTGGTGTCGAGGCGTAGAACTCCATTATAACAAACCACTACCTGCTCGCTAGCTGTTTGTTACCTGAGAGCTGAAAAGTGCAGTAACTGTACTTACCTGCAAGAATAAGTGGCGGAGCGTAGAGAAGACAAAAAAGCTTACGTGGTATTTTTCTTCTTTTCCTTCATGGTGTTGCAGAACAAAACGATCAACTGCTTCAAAACCAGCCCAGTAAACAAAGACTAAAACACGTCGAATAGGGTATTTCTTGAATAACTCCAAAACCGCGGCTTCTAGTGTAAATGTTTCCAGTACACTGTTAACTAGATTAAATTGCCTACAGCAAAAGTCCTATTCGTTTTTTTCTCTAGGACTATCAGATTCTGCGTTGCAGCAGATGGAAAAATCACAGATTATGAATTAAATGGTATAAAATTAATTTCGCTATTAAATGAGTAGCCGGGAGGTCTGAGGCGCCTGGCCAGGCTTCGCGCGACTACACCACTCGGAGGTTCGAGTCCTCCCTCGGGTATGTGCGTGTATGTTGTCCTTAGCGTAAGTTAGTTTAAGTTAGATTAAGTAGTGCATAAGCCTAGGGACCGATGACCTCAGCAGTTTGGTCCATAGGAACTTACCACAAATTTCCAAATTAAGTGTATTAAGGAAATATATTAAATGTGTCTGCCTGTCTAACAAGGGAATGGTTGAAACCTACCCTGACTTTTTTCACGCAGGTAGAATACACCGAAAGAAATGCACTGACCAAATGTTAACTGCCAAGGCGCATTGCAAGTATTTAAAAAAAATATTAGTCACTCATTTCTGCTGCACGAAGAACCGCTTAAAACAGCGGTTTATACAGCCCTTCCAGCGTATATGAATAGACAGCCGTGACAAGAGAATGTAGCGCCAAGTAGCGGGAATACCAAAGTGCAATTTTAAGCACTTAAACCATATCAAAAATGTCTCAAATTATCAATTTTTAAATAACTTCCTGTGTTGACGTAATTGCTGCACAAGTGACAAACAGAAGAAAGAAAATCAAAGCAGTATCTGATGTTACATTACAGACGACCAGCATCAAACGGTACTTTAATTTATTAACATTAAACATTTTATATCAATTCTTGTATTACACTTCTTACCATAATCTTTGAATAATGTATATTTTGCTAACAATGCAACAGTTCCCTGTGTATTACCCGTAATCAAGTGTCTAACATAACAAAAACAAACATTTTCCTTACACCAAGCACACCTGATAAATGAAAAATTAATGCATTCAGGCACTTTTCAATAATTACTAGTTTTACTTTTGAATACATTATGGGAGTGGCAGTGATCAATGTCTTTTAAATGTTTACTATTAAAAACAGCCTTGATTACGGTTTATTTATCAAGGTGACCGGTTTCGACCACTACTGTGGTCATCTTCAGACCTACAAGTTGTATACAAAGCATTAATTAGAGGGTTACATACATTAAAGAAAATACATAAAGTTATAAAGCTATAAAACGATGAATTACCATTGAGTAGGAACCTCTTTCTGTTGCAGAATCACTACTGGAGAAATCAGTGCACGTCTTACTATATATAATGGAGGCTCCGCCCACTTCTGATGGCATGATGTCATTACTAACCAATGAGTTATAAGTCGAATAACAATTTAAAATTTCTTAGTTAAAATAACATTGTCATAAATTAAAAATAAATACACACTAAACTTATCTTATTAAACAGCTATTGTGCATTAAGAAGCGTTAAAAATATACAAATATGTAGGATAAATGAACTTCGGTTTGGCAGTACATAGGTTGCCCTCTCGAGGCCTAGTGGTCGAAACCGGTCACCTTGATAAATAAACCGTGATCAAGACTATTTTTAATAGTAAAAAAAAACATGACCGTTGTTCTGCATATCGTGCTGCGTAGCAGGCATACTTGATCAAATTCGTAAAACGTCGTCAAGCAAGCTGACAATGCTGAAATGACCGAAGTATAATAATTTTGTTCCGCTGAGAAACCTGAAATGACAAAGAGCTGTAGGCATTTACGAGGGCTGTCCAGAAAGTAAGTTACGATTGATCGCGAAATGAAAATCACAGTGAAAATCAGAAATGTTTCATTAGTAACAGTTAGCTACACCTTTCAGCTACTTCTCTACGTAGTCGCCGTTCTGATTCAGACATCCGTCGTAGCGTTGTGCCAACTTTCCAATACCCTCATCATAGAAGGCAGCCGCCAGTGCTTTCCGCCAATTCTCTACGCTGGACTAAAGCTCATTGTATGTGCCAAAATGTTGTCTAAATAGCCAGCGGTTCGTTTGAGCAGAGATGAAACTCAGTGGGAGACAATTACGGGCTGTATTGTGGGTAACCAAACATTTCCAATTAAAACGATGCAGGAACATCTTCATTGCCCCTGCAGAATGAGGCTGAGAATTATCTTGAAGAAGAAACCGCACGACAGTTACATAATGTTGGTTGCATAGCTTCAGGGGAAAATTCTCACCAGGCCCACGTACTTGGCGGGAGACACTATTTTCTATAACATCTTTACACGCTCACTAAGAGCTCAGGAATGAAAAGAGCGACATAATTATACCTAGAGTCATACTAGAGACACTGTCCAACACACCTTTGCAAAGCTTTGTCGGATTTTCATAGTTATTTCCATTTCGCGACCGATCGTAATTTACTTTCTGGACAGCCCTCGTATATTGCCCGACAGTTATCTGAAAAATACTTTACACTGTTGAAAAATGTGAACTACTAGTTCCGTGTGGAATACTAATTATATTAAGTCTTTTCATCGTCGGCGCGTTGGTGGCCGAGCGGTTCTAGGGGCTTCAATCCGGAACCGCGCGACTGCTACGGTCGCAGGTTCGAATCACGCCTCGGGAATGGATGTGTGTGATGTCCTTAGGTTAGTTAGGTTTAAGTAGTTCTAAGTTCTAGGAGACTCATGACCTCAGATGTTGAACCACTTTTTTTTTTTTTTTTTCATCCTCCTCCTGAAGACCTTTCGGATGTAACATTGAAAATTATTTTCTCCTATTTTTCTAGATTTTGCTATATCGATTAGATTTTCACTAATAAACAGTCCTTTTTGAAATTGTTTGTCCAAATTTGCCTTGGAGTTCCTGAAGACAAAGGTAAAATAACGAAAACGTATACGAAAGTGTCGAAGCATTCATAGCCTGCGCAAACAACTCTATCGTGCTTTCGCACGACACGATAAAGTGCGGTTTGCACAAAACCTGACTGATTGGCTTTATATGCAGCTTTCAGGGGATAACAAGAAGGTACGTCTTCTCGTCAGCTACGAATTTTTCTGTAGTATTACCTGTTAATGACATATCCTCTATACGTTTGTTTGAGGTAAACTTCGTAGATTTGTGACTTCCTTCTCCCTATACGTTCCTAAATCTGTTTAAGCTTGGAAATCAATAATGTTCATCTCACCTGTAATTCAGAGCGGCCAGTCTTGGTAATGGTTCACTGAAGCTTACGAGCATTGTTAAATGTTTCGGTCTGAGGCGCCATGTCACGGCCCGCGCGGATACCCCCATCGGAGGTCCGAGTCCTCCCTCGGGCATGGGCGTGTGTGTTGTCCTCAGCGTAAGTTAGTTTAAGTTAGATTAAGTAGTGTGTAAGCTTAGAGACCGATGACCTCAGCAGTTTGGTCTCATGAGACCTTACCACAAATTTCCAATTTTTGTTAAAACTTTCGAATAGGTTTTCTGTCACATTTTCATTCTGGCGCCTATTTGGTGCTTTCTATAATTCATTTTCAGATTTTATAAAACGAAACTGGCTTTGCACACTATTTAAGTTCGATAGTTTTCTCCCTCCTTCGATAAGTCAAAAAATTTACAAGCCTTTCTTTGTCGCAGAAATCTATTACTGTACATGTCTTCCTTGGTCTCGCAAGAGTCTATTTTTCTTCTGAAGTTTAGTTAGGACAACGGGCATTGTTTGAACCAATATTTATGGAACTATCCGAGTTACTTCCTGCTTCTTATAATGTTTCCAAAATTTCTAACGAAACGTCGACATCATTGGAATGAATGTCCAGGAAATTTGCTACTAATAACACATACATAGGTCTTCAGGAGAAGTAGGTGATTTCGATTGCGCCGGCCGGAGTGGCCGAGCGGTTCTAGGCACTACAGTCTGGAACCGCGGAACCACTACGGTCGCAGGTTGGAATCCTGCTTTGGGCATGGATGTGTGTGATGTCCTTAGGTTAGTTAGATTTAAGTAGTTCTAAGTTCCAAGGGACTGATGACCTCAGAAGTTAAGTCTCATAGTGCTCAGAGCCATTTGATTTCCATTGTATAACACGTTCTTCATATCTTATATTTGCAAGATTGAAGACATTAATTGGATTACACATTACTGTGAAACTCTGGAAAGTGTATAGAGACATATGCTAACCGCAAGCATATGCCAAGAAATCGCAAAGAAAATAAATTCAGTTTTATCTCCATTGTTTACCCTTAACGATACCGCAAAAGCAACTGGTAATTTTTATGGATATTAAATAAGTTGCAAATTCTATCGAACAGCATCTGTGAATAACTGTGTCTGATAAACTGTCAACGGAACCTGGTTGCGTTTCACAAATTACGGTACTGTTGTGCCGTGTTACCTGTGGTACGGTACGGTGACTACCGAACGGTACGTGAAAATTTTGGAAAATAATTTCGTCCATGGAAGACGGAGCACAACCTCATAGAAGCAGGAGAGTATTTGATGTCCTAGAGGAGCACATTTGGGGACAGCATTCTGGTTCTGCGGGATCCAGAGGCCACTGGCATGGGCCTCGATTCGCCGCCATATCCTCCGTGTCTGAACACATGCGACTCCTTTTTGTGGAGCTATATCTAAAGCAAGCTGTACCGCAATAGCCCCAGAACTATTGCTGAGCTGAAAACAGCAACTCAGGAGGTCATCGACAGCATGGATGTTCCGACGCTTCATTGGGTCATGCAGAATTTCGCTATTCATCTGCGCCACATCATCGACAGTGATGTCAGGCATATCTAACATGTCATAACCTAAGTCAGAATATATGTAATGACTTTTACATGTTGAATAAAGTGTGTGCACGCCGTAGTTTGTAACTAATTTACGTTTTTTACATATAGTTCAATAACTGTCACTGTGTAAGTTATCAATAATTATTTTTCCTCAATTAGTAGTGTTAATGCGGTTGTGGTTACAGGCTCCTCAGATAGTCCACCCACTATACACGTAAGTTTTGCTTTGTCCCTTACATAGCTGATAATAAAAGTATATCTCAAGAAAATGTCTTCTCTACATAACAAATGCTAAACATCACAAGAAAATGTCTTCTCCAAGTTGTAGATAACACCTGCAGTAGTTCATAAATTGCTTCATTACTCGCTTTGAAACAGATAAATGAATTAATTGACAGCGCGACCCAGTGGTAACTACATAAGGGCAACTATAGTGCTGTACACAGTATTATTATTATTATTATTATTATTATTATTATTATTATTAGAGTGGTTAGACACAAAGCATTAACAGCCTCAGGTCGTCCGGTTCAGAAGTAAGAAATTCAGCGATCGCGATCAACTGATTTATGAACAGTAAGTATAGTGCACATATCTGAACTTCTTTGATTTGAAATGGTGCTTCAGAGTGCAGGTCAAGCAAGTGCCGCATTGGAGAGGAGTAATGCAGAGGAAGTATGTTTTGTAAGAAGTTTGTTCCTTCACTGTGGATAGTTAGCTTTCTTATCTGAGGAGGAGTTGTGGGTAGCGCTTGTGATGCACCATGAATTGCTTCATCACTCATTCTAACAAACGGCACACAACACACACACACGCCCAATAAAAATGTTTCAAGTAAAGTCCTACATTCTGCAGTTTAGCGAGGCACTAAATTTGGTGACAGTGGAGATGGGGCAGACGGCATGGGGAGGGGGTGGAAAGGGAGACACTAGCTAATGTCTGATTGGCCTCAAAGGTAATAGTCTAAGAAATGTTTGAAACCACTGTTATAACTCATCCCAAACGTTTTTCGTTAGGTTCAGGTCGGCACTCTAGACAAGCCAGTCCATTTCAGGAATGTTATTGTCCACAAACCATTGCCTCATAGATGGTGCTTTGACATGGTGCATTGTCATACTTACACAATCAGTCATCGTCTCCAAACTGTTCCTCTACTGTATGCATAACACAATCTACATCTACATTTATACTCCGCAAGCCACCCAACGGTGTGTGGTGGAGGGCACTTTACGTGCCACTGTCATTACCTACCTTTCCTGTTCCAGTCGCGTATGGTTCGCGGGAAGAACGGCTGCCGGAAATCCTCCGTGCGCTCTCGAATCTCTCTGATTTTACATTCGTGATCACCTCTGGAGGTATAAGTAGGAGGAATCAATATATTCTATACCTCATCCAGAAACGCACCCTCTCGAAACCTGGACAGCAAGCTACACCGCGATGCAGAGCGCCTCTCTTGCAGAGTCTGCCACTTGAGTTTGCTAAACATCTCCGTAACGCTATCACGCTTATCAAATAAGCCTGTGACAAAACGCGCAGCTCTTCTTTGGATCTTCTCTATCTCCTCCGTCAACCCGATCTGGTACGGATCCCACACTTATGAGCAATACTCAAGTATAGGTCGAACGAGTGTTTTGTAAGCCACCTCCTTTGTTGATGGACTACATTTTCTAAGGACTCTCCCAATGAATCTCAAACTGGTACCCGCCTTACCAACAATTAATTTTATATGATCATTCCACTTCAAATCGTTGCGCACGCATACTCCCAGATATTTTACAGAAGTAACTGCTACCAGTGTTTGTTCCGCTATCATATAATCATACAATAAAGGATCCTTCTTTCTATGTATTCGCAGTACATTACATTTGTCTATGTTAAGGGTCAGTTAACACTCCCTGCACCAAGTGCCTATCCGCTGCAGATCTTCCTGCATTTCGCTACAATTTTCTAATGCTGCAATTTCTCTGTATACTACAGCATCATCCGCGAAAAGCCGCACGGAACTTCCGACACTATCAATTATATATATAGTGAAAAGCAATGGTCCCATAACACTCCCCTGTGGCACGCTAGAGGTTACTTTAACGTCTGTAGACGTCTCTTTGTTGAGAACAACATGCTGTGATCTGTTTGCTAAAAACTCTTCAATCCAGCCACACAGCTGGTCTGATATTCAGAAGGCTCTTACTTTGCTTATCAGGCGACAGTGCGGAACTGTATCGAACGCCTTCCGGAAGTCAAGGAAAATGGCATCTACCTGGGAGCCTGTATCTAATATTTTCTGGGTCTCATGAACAAATAAAGCGAGTTGGGTCTCACACGATCGCTGTTTCCGGAATCCATGTTGATTCCTGCAGAGTAGATTCTGTGTTTCCAGAAATGACATGATACGCGAGCAAAAAACGTGTTCTAAAATTCTACAACAGATCGATGTCACCTTTGCGCATCTGCTCGACGACCCTTCTTGAAAACTGGGTTTACCTGTGCTTTTATCCAATCATTTGGAATGCTGTAAATGTGTTCATATCCTCGACATTTAGCGTCTTATTAAGCGCAATATGGAGACCACACTCTAAGAACGAAAAACACTTCCATACCGTCACACCTCCTCCAACGTGCTTCAATATTGGCACTTCAGATGATGGCAGATAAAGTTCACCAGACCTTCGGCAGACCCAAATCCTCCCATCGGGTCCCCATAGGGTATAGCGTGATTCCTCACTCCAAATAACTCGTTACCAGTCATCCACTTGTCCAGTGGCTTTGCTCTTTACACCACCCCAAGCGTCGCTTCGCATTGGCTATAGAGCTGCTCGACCATTGTACTCCACTCTTTCCTCACTCCCAGCGCATGGTCATAGCATTGCTGGTAGCAGTTTGCAATTCACGAGTGATTCCTTCCACTGATTTCATGAGATTTTTACAACCACTCTCCAGAACGCTCGGCAGTCCCTGTCCGTCAGCACGTGTGGTCTGACTGACCTTTATTTAGCTGTGGCTGTTCATTCGCGTTACCACTCCAGGCTCCAAGTCACTGAACTCTTCCGACCGACACATTCTGCTGTTACTGCTTCTCTACTGAAAACGCAACTCTCCCCTCCAGCGTATATATTGACGGGTTCGTCTCTCGTGATATCTAGTGGTCAATACCGCATTACATAAGGCAGTCCGGATACTTCTGATCAGATAGCGTCTTTTCCTTACCAAATCACGTGCCCACAACGCCACCAGGAGACATTCGGTTTCGTGGTTGGCTTTTCAATGTATATACCGAGTACGGTGGACACCACTCGGCATGGAGTAACAGTTTAGGATTCGAACTGGAAAATGAGGCAATCTTACTGTTCCTTGGTAAATAGTTACTGCGACTTTAATATAAATTATCTCAAAATCTTCTTAAAGAGGGTTGGTGTTAGATCTAAGTCAACTGGTTAACTTCATAGAAAGTCGTGCGGTAGATGAATTACTACCGAAGACGTCAATTTTTTTTCTATACACATGAATAAAAGTCATTATAATGCTCTTCGTTGGTTAAAAGAAAGCGCTAATTCTAATTGGGGTACATGATTTCTCGTGTTTGAAGTGACGCAGTACACCTAAAACGTTAACAAAATCAAATCACTTCACGTTCCGAATTAAGGCAGCCAAGCGAATCTGAGTCGACACTTCGAGACCTACATGCGTACTCCGCAAGCCACTTGGCGGCGTGTGGTGGAAAGTACATAGTGTACTTAAACTTTATTGTCCTCTTCCTGTTTCACTTGCGGTTGGTACAAAAGGATGAGGATTCTCGTCGGTACTCCAGTGTCTGAGCCCGAATTTCACTGAGTTTTCTCCCATTATCATTACATTCTCTGAATTTAGAGGATCGCTCAAAACATTGTATAATATTTTTCTTTTATGTCATCCTGCTAGAGTTTGATGAGTATTTCCGTTACGCTCTTGGGCTGACTAAACAACTGCATCTGTGTGGTAATTCATTTACGTGAAAAGATAACAAAAATGATCTTAAAGTCCGTGACGCCATTTTGGATTAAAAGCTTGTTAAATAGTAAATGCTCGTTATTGAAAATCTCTCTAAAAGGTTTCCCAGTAAACAATTCTTTCACACTCAAGATCTTTACCAATACGCGATTCCACCAAGTTAATACAGAGAAGCAATTTTAATAAAATTCGTTACATGGTTCAAATGGCTCTGAGCACTATGGGACTTAACTGCTGTGGTCATCAGTCCCCTAGAACTTAGAGCTACTTAAACCTAACTAACCTAATGACATCACACACATACATGCCCGATGCGAACCTGCGATCGTAGCGGTCACGCGGTTCTAGACTGTAGCGCCTAGAATCGCACGGCCACTCCGGCCGGCAATTCATTAAAGATGTCCAAATTTTTGTAGTTATTTCCCCCTACTTCAAAAGACGCCTCACCTCTTTTCATTATAGTTTTTTTTTCGAGAGTAACCGTTCACATACGTAAAGGATCAAATTATATTTAAATTTTTGACCTCGTGCCTATTCTACGTACATATCGTAGTTATTGTGTACTAGAAAAAATGGTGCAGATGAATGACACAGGATCTGCATCAGCCCCTGAGTGAATCCCTTACCTTAGACTGTTTAAATTTAAAATTTTCTCGTTTCTCAACTCAAGTGCGCAGAAGAATCATCATACGCTACTTACAATGCGCATACCGAGGAAGGTGGCGCATTGTTTAGCACACTGGACTCGCATTCAGAAGAACGACGCGACGGTTGAAACCCACGTCCACCCATCCTGATTTAGGTTTTCTGTGATTTCTCTAAATCGCTTCTGGAAAATGCCGGGGTGGTTCCTTTGAAAGGGCACGGACGACTTCCTCCCCCATCCTTCCCTAATCCTATGGGACCGATGACCTCGCTCTATGGTCCCCTCCCGCCGAATCAACCAACCTTAACATGCCCGTCTTATCTACCCACACATTTCCTGAGAAAAATAAAACCCATAAACAAGGGGTATGTAATGTAAGTAATAGTTTATTTCGAACTGTATGGAGAACCTTAAGTAAGCAGTCGCCAACAGTGCAATATGAAATATACATCGAAATCTGATTGTTTTGCTCGACTGGAACAGGAAACGCATCTCTCATTAGACTTGATATCGGTATGCTCGCCAGCCTACATGTGGTTTTAGGCAGTTTTCCACATCCCATTAAGTGAATGCCTGGCTGGTACCCAAATCGCGCCTCAGTTACACGATTCACAAACACTCAGAAAACTTTCCGTAACTTTCACACACATTCCGTGACAGGAAAGAGTATCCGGTCACCCCTTAAATTAACCACTCTACATCCGTTAATACCCATGTTGATACGGGACAAAGTAAATGTACGAATATCTGTTTCACTTGACTGAGATCCAGGTTCTGATTGGCTAAGTATGTGTTTCACAAACTTTGGTGTCAACCTTTGAGTACAGAACCTACTCATAAATTTTTAAAAACAAGATGAGAAACAGGTTGGCAGTTCCTGACATGTGTGAATTGTCTCTCGTTATAGAAAAACCTAACAACTACATATTTCACTCAGTCTGGGAACGTGTGCTCAATTAATTATGCCTTTCTCGCATGGCAAACAACACTATGTATTTAGGATCACAACTTTGTAGTGTCTAATTGAAGATATCATCAACTCTGTAGAGACTTTGCTCCTTATAATCTTGATGATTTTTCCTATTTAGCAAGAGATATTTGCTTTCCCAGTTGTACTCATACGTTTCCTTTTCCGAACTATTTGCACCATTTTAGCCACCTGATTTTAAAAACCAATTGTTAAAAATATTTGTCAAACACGATTTTCTAATAGTCCTATACTTTTTAAGAGAAATACAATGGCGTGCAAAAATTAAGGACGAGAGAAGCTTTCGCATGATGTCTCACTGCCGAGTAATATAGCTCAATGAAACGCGGATCATACATGGGAACAAATGCCACAGTATAGTTGAGACGGTAACCGGAAGAAAAATGGAACGAGACGAACAGAAATGACACTTTTGTTCAAAGTACTAAAGTAACCGTAATTTATGATGGTCCCTTGGACAATACAAAAGGCGGGACATGATTCTTAAGAGGTTCTGTGACCACCACGGGTTGCAGCGCGTGTCCTGCAACGTTCTGCCATGCTGGTCACAAGGCTGATGATTTCTTGTTCAAATGGTTCAAATTGCTCTGAGCACTATGGGACTTAACATCTGAGGTCATCAGTCCCCTAGAACTTAGAACTACTTAAACCTAACTAACCTAAGGGCATCACACACATCCATGCCCGAGGCAGGATTCGAACCTGCGACTGTAGCAGTCGCGCGGTTCCGGACTGAAGCGCCTAGAACCGCTCGGCCACCGCGGCCGGCTGAGTTCTTGTGGTAGGACGTTCCTTTCCTCCACAACAACTGAATGGTCGCTGGTGCATGTGGACGTGTTGCGATACGTCTGCCCAACGAATCCTGACGTGATCGATGGGATTTAAGTAGGGGGAACGGGCAGGTCAGTCCATTCGCCGAATATCCTCTCGTTCAAAGAGCTCCTCCACCTGCGGCGTTCGATGCGATGGTGCACTAACGTCCATAAAAATGAAGTCGGGGCCAAATTCATCCCTGAAAAGACGCACATGGGAAAAGGAGTACAGTATTACAACAACGTTGGCCAGTGAATGTACCGTGTTCAAAAATTTGGAGGTCAGTCCGCCCTTGCAACAGTCCGCCTCCCCACTCCATAGTCCCTGGACCACCAAAACGACCATGTTCGACAATGTTCCTGGGTGCATTACGTGTTTCACCTCTTGTCATATGAGGTACGTCCAGCATTCTCAAATATGTTCGTTTTGGTAGTCCAGGTGTAATGGTGTGGGAGGTATAATGTAGCATGTATATAATGACTTCCAAATCTTTGAACACGGATCACTCACCGATCGACGTTATTGCGACGCTGTGCTCCTTTGCTATATGCGTCTTTTCAGTGGTGCATTTGGCCCTGACTACATTTTTATGGATGACATTGAAGTATCGAATATTGCAGTTAGAGGAGCTCGTGGAACGCGATGATGTTTGGCGTATGGACTGGCCTCCCCGTTCCTCCAACTTAAATCTTATCGAGCACGCGTGATATGTGTTGAGGAGACGTGTTGCAGTATATGCAGACGCACCAATGACGATCCAGCAGTCGTCAGCCGCGCTGGTGGAGGAATGGACCGCACCATCACAAGAACTCTTCACCAATTTTGTGGCTAGCATGGGAGCGCGTTGCAGAGCATTCACTGCCGTCCTTGGTGATCACAGACTCTATTAAGAACCATTTCCCATCTTTTGTAAAGTCGCGATGACTTAAGTGTAATTATTCTCTTTCCTTAAAAGTGTCACTTCTATTCGTCTCATTGCGTATTTCTCGAGCTATGTTACTCAGCAATGACGCATTATGCCAAAGTTACTGTTGTCCTTAAGTTTTGCACACTAGTGCAGTTTAATCCTCAGTTGTTTCTTCGGCTGTCTTTCTCTTAACAATATTTAATACTTATCTTTCTGTAGTGGCTAACTGCCAATTTCAGATAAGATGTTACAATCTTAGATTCTTTTATTTCGTTTCTTAATGCGTTACACCTCTTTTTAAAAAACTCATTACCCACTGACGATGTGGTAGGTATCTCTATTTCATTTTGAAGACACTGTGGTACTTGTATTGGAGCAATCTTTCTTTGATTACATCATGGTACTTCGTGTGTGGTGAGCGATAGAGAGTAACCCTGGACAATAATATCTTTCAAAGATGACTTCTAACTGTATTGTACTGTACGTTAACCGGGGGCCTAGAAACGACGGAGAGGCTCCGTCCCCGCCGCAGCCGCAGTGATCCACAACCTCACGACGACTACCGCAGTCCACTTCACCCCTTCGCCGCCCCACACCGAACCACTCTTTCAGGGTTATTGTGCGGTTCGGCCCTGCCGACATAGTGTAGCTGAGGCGGAATAAGGGGAACCAGCCCGCATTCGCCGAGGCAGATGGAAAACCGGCTGAAAACCATCCACAGACTGGCCAGCTCACCAGACGTCGACGCAAGTCTGCCGGGCGCATTCGTGTCGGGGACCAGGCGCTCCCTCCCAATCCGGAAAGCCGTGCTTTAGACCACACGGGTAACCGGGAGGTCACTTCCAACTGTACACATTCTGTAATGGTGAAAACCACAGTTGTAGATGTATTAAAACGATTCGGTTAGAGTACCGTCTCCATCGTGAACGTCTTCGTATTTTTACATACCGAGACCAAACAGCGATTACAAAATTTTTTTATCTAGATAGAATTTATTACAGACAGAACAGTAGCTCAATTGGAAATGATATTGAATAAATATGTCTATGGAAGAAACCAGAACTTATGAAGACGTATCGTAAGATAAGGTCCTCAACTTCCGTAGTGGCAATGGAAGCTAGACTTTACGAGACTACTGAACTTCAGACTATTCGCAGGATGCTGCGTTAGGCTGATTTTCACTGTTGTACGCTTCTGTAAAAGTCCTTCGTGAATAGCATTTGCAAGATGAAAATATTGAAGTTCGCAAAGCAGAATTCTCAGACAGCTACTGTGCGTCGCAAACGTAAGATATTTTCGGATGAGGAGAAGTTCAACGTGGTCGATTCTGAAAGATGGTCGTACACCTGAAGGAAACAAAAATCTCAGTTGGATCCCAATTACATGCTGGCCGATGTAAAATACGGAATTTTTAAGTATAATGGGTTGGATTATATGTAAGCTACTAACGTCGGAAGCGAATTATTTATAGACGGTTAACTGAACACCGAAAGATAATTGGTCATTTAGAGGCGCAAATTTGAAACATTGCCCTTGAGCCTGCAGGAAACTTCTGTAGCGCTCTAAGGCTTTTCGTAGACG
This sequence comes from Schistocerca gregaria, assembly GCF_023897955.1. Taxonomy (NCBI): domain Eukaryota; kingdom Metazoa; phylum Arthropoda; class Insecta; order Orthoptera; family Acrididae; genus Schistocerca; species Schistocerca gregaria. The sequence continues at coordinate 483,599,922 of NC_064931.1, read as the reverse complement.
ACGCAGTTTTGTCCAGTGAGGTGACATCGTCAGAAAATTGTTAATAACAGCAGAACTCTAAAAGATAAGCGACTAGTGAAAACATTAGCCGCTCACACTCGACATAAGCAAAAGCAATGTATCGCGCATTAATTGACGAAATATCCCAGATTGTTTGAATGAGTTATCGCCTCCAATTTACTTTTTTTTTCAAACTGATCTCGGGGAAAGCTCATTTCACCAGAAACAACGGTGTCTAATAATAACATAAACAGGACATTTATCTGATTTCTTTACCAAATTACACCGAACGAGGTGGCGCAGTGGTTAGACACTGGACTCGCATTCGGGAGGACAACGGTTCAATCCCGCGTCCGCCCATCCTGATTTAGGTTTTCCGTGATTTTCCTAAATCGCTCCAGGCAAATGCCGGGATGGTTCCTTTCAAAGGGCATGGCCGACTTCCTTCCCCGTCCTTCCCTAATCCGATGAGACCGATGACCTCGCTGTCTGGTCTCCTTCCCCAAACAACCCAAACCTGTTTACAAAATACAAAACTCGAGTGTACGAGATGATTAACCTACGAAATGCTTAGATTGTCTGCAACACTACAATGAAAAATCACGTATTTTTTTTATATATAATCCAATTATACAAGGTGATCAGAAACAGTCTATAAACTTTGTAAGGGCATTGCAGGGTAGAGTGTGCTGAGAAATAATTATCAAGAAAAAAATTCGATGCGTTGCGCCGTTTCCAAGTTAATTAGCGTTGAAGTTAGCCAATCAAGCCGTTACGTGGGCAAATTCCAACTGGCTGAGCCGCCAAACGTGTATTCCGTTTGCATTTCTAAAACGAACAAGAGATCGATACAAATATTGGACATCGGACAATATTAAGGATCGAACACGAGCCAAAGGCTGAGAACACTCTGTCATCTACGCTATGAGAGCTGGGCGGGGTGGCCACGCGGTATGACGCGCCATGCCACGGACTGGGCGACCCCTCCCGCCGGTGGTTCGAGTCCTCCCTCGGGCATGGGTGTGTGTGTTGTTCTTCGCATAAGTTAGTTTAAGTAGTGTGTAAGTCTAGGAACCGATGACCTCAGCAATTTGGTCCCTTGGGAATTCACGCACAATTGAACATTTGAGAACAACTGACACTAATTATATCCGGCGGGTACTGGAATTTGTGCGCGCAACGACCTGATAGGCTAACTTCAACGCCAATTACCTCCGAAACGACGCAACGTATAGAATTTTTTCTTAATAATTATTTCTCAGCACAGCCTACCCTGCAACACCCTTCCAAGCTTTTCAGACTATTTCTGACCACACTGTATACGAGGGAGGGTCGAAAAGTTTCTAGCCTAACAAACAAAGAGTGACAGAAATTTCATAATACCAATTACCACGCCCCTTATAACCCCTCGAGGTCTGGTACCAACACCAAACACAAGCAACACTAACACACTCCGGTGGCCGTTATAAGTGCAACGGAAAACTGCAACTCTAATCATTTACATACCCGCCAATGGTGTGCACGTGTACTAAGTCACTGATATATGACCAAGTCTTCTGAATGCTTCACTTTTTTGCAAGGAAGTGTACTTTTAACAACTGACCTACCCATGGAACAAAGAGCTACCTTAAGGCAAAAATAATCCTAAAATTTTAAAATATTATACAGTGTAATTCTCGTTTGCTAACTGTTTTTAATCAAAGCCTCTTGATGTAATACAATGTTCTCGTCAGTCACGCAGAAATCAGAGCTTAGAGAGGGTATAAATTTTAGCCAGTGTCTCGTTTTATTAGTATTCGTGTGACCTGCTCTTACTCTGTTAACATGACAGAGTGTAGAAGAGTAACACTTCTGATATTTTATTCTTTTCTCAATCTCGTATGAAGTATTACATGTCATGCACCGGGAGAGAATTCAGCAAAGTGGAAAAATCGCTCGAGTAATATGCGTGACATCTAATGCCTCAATCGACTTTCCCGCTTAGATGACGCAAGTTTCAACCATCTGCCACTAGAGGGCTACGGACTGTATTGTGTAACATAGCAGTGTGTAACGTAAATAGTCGGTGTGTGAGAAACAGCGGGCTGTAACCGAATTAGTAATGGCAGAAAAGTGCCCCCAATTTAAATCCAGAGAAGAATGAAAGCTGTATACGGAGAATGACGGAAACGGTGGCGCTAACCTCAATGTGCGTGACAGAGCTCGGAGTGGACGAATACGTGCCGCAACCGACAACTCTGATCGGAATCGGGTTCATGAATTCATCGGAGAAAATAGAGGCACCCACCGTGCACACAGTTTTCCGTAGCACAGTTTTGCAGTGATGACCAGTACATGCCTTTGTGATATTCCACACTTACTTGTGGTATCCGACGGTTTTCTCTAACGAGTTCATCAACCCGTTTCCGCTGAGTATCGTCGGCTGCCGTAAGTGGTGTCCAGTCGGAGCTGTGTCACACACACTGAGGTTAATACCACCGTTTCCTTCATTACGAGCACGAACACGAGCATGTTATTGATGTCTATACAGTTATCACCGTACACACCTTACATTCTTGTACAGATTTCAGCTGGAATCACGTTTTCTGCACTTGTAAACTCAATCACAGGACGCTGTTTCTCACATCGACATAGTTACATTACATACCGCCCTGTTACACGCTACAATTCGGAGCCCTCTAGCGCCAGAGGGTTCCAACTTGCGTCAGCTAAATGGGAAAGTCTGCCGGACCGAGCTAGGTGGCGCAGTGGTTTGCGCACTGGACTCGCATTCGGGAGGACGACGGTTCCATCCCGCGTCCGGCCACCCTGATTTAGGTTTTCCGTGATTTCCCTAAATCGCTCCAGGCAAATGACGTGATGGTTCCTTTGAAAGGGCACGGCCGACTTACTTCCCAGTCCTTCCCTAATCCGATGAGACCGATGACCTCGCTGTTTGGTCTCCTCCCCCAAACAACCCAGCCCATTCCAAAGTCTGCCCAGTAGTATACATGACATGTAATGAATGTCTTAATCGATGATAACAGAATAAAATTAATTTTCAGCAAGGCCTCGTAGTAACAACTTCTTTTCTCGAGAGCACCAAGTTTAGAAGTCAAAAGTGTCATGAAATCACCGAATACCGTGTACCTTTTATGTTCTGGTCCTCGTCCACCGGCATTGTCCATTCTGTTTTTGCTTCGTTGGTGAGTGTGCCATGAAAATTATTCTATGGTAGGGGCATGTCGATGGGAAGTAAATGATGCTACTCGATTCTCGCTACTCGATTCTCGCTGGTAGTGTACATTCATTGCCCCCATGCCCGCAACACCAACATGTCTCGATACCCTTATTCGCTATTAAAAGTGTCTAGAAATATAGGTGGGCAACGGGCGGCCCACGGACCGGATGTGGCTTGGGATTGGTTTCAGTCCGGCCTGCGGAAGTGATTCGTGGGAGACAGGGACAAAGCGAGGAGCTGCAGAATTTTGGAACTGAAGTTTTTAAGGCAGCTGTTGTCAAATGCCGTAAGTAAAGAAACAATGTTCACGACGCGTAAATAAATATAAACTTTTGAAGATGGGGTGAACATAAAACGAATGTATTTACTCTCAGGAAAGCGGATTTTGAGGCATGATTTGTTGATGTGGCTTTTTGAGAAAGAGGTACCATTCATATCGCTGCGTTTTCCAATAAATATTAACGTCACGGACGCATAGTTTTGCCTTTATGTGACAGGAGCACTGCTGTCGAGTCGCGTCGTGTGAAGAGATGACTTGGGTGCTTAACAAAGAATGTGAATCAGGCCTGCGGTTCTGCAAAGGCTGACCGTGCCTGGTCTAGAGGTACCTATTCGGAGCGATTTGTGGTGGAACGACTAAATAAATGTACCGGTGAGCACAGTAGAGTCCACACTAACATTTCTTGAAGGAATCCTAAGGATGTGTAAATCAGGTACTAATGAAGTCATTTACAAAACACTCGTTCTACTGATTCTTGAGTATTACTCGTGTACAGGGGACCCTTACAAGGTAGGATTAGAGAAGATATAGGAGAGCCAAAGATGAACGGCGTTTAGTAAGCACGAGAGTGCGACGGAAATGCTCGGCGAATTGCAGCGGGATACGCTACATGGAAGACAAATGTATTGTACCGAGCCTTGCTCACATTTTGCTATCTCACGTTCCCAAACGAGGAACGCATTACGTCCTACAACATACATTTCGTGAATGACTGGGATCGTAAAATTAAATGCCGGATTACACACTATATTGGGGTTACTGGAGCTGACGAGATTTGTTGTGCCTGCTAAATTCCTCGTCTGCAGCGACTTCCTGAGTGCAATAACACTTGTACCCAGCAGATTTAGTAGTTCATGATATTCAGGATACCCTCTCTGTCCATAAAGGCTAGGAAAGATGTTGTCTCTCTAATGCGTACCAGGGCATATGGGTATTAAGGCAACCGAAGAGGCGGATGTGGCAGCGTGACGCGATCCTCAGATATGTGCCTTCCCACGACATTTAATCACATAAATGTTGAGGTACAGAAACATGCATAGATAGGAGGAAGAGTGGCTGGAAGTGACGGACAATAAGCTACGCATAGTAAAGTCAACAAAGCGCTGTGACGTACCTCTTTCCATCTACGCAGAGGGGATGAGATCCCTATGACGTATGGCTTTTGCTCCAGTGAAAGGACCTTCCAATTTGTGGTGTTTGTGGCTTAGACATCACAGAGACCCATATTTTAGTAGACTGTGTTTTAACTGACAATGAAACAAATGTGGTATGACTTTTAATGTTTTGTGAAGTGTCCGAACTGCTTCCTAAGGTTTTAAGGAGACGTTTTTAGTGTTTCATTACGGTGGCTGGCTCATCCATGTTCTTTGTACGTAATCAGGCAGTAACATTTTCCTGTGTAATTATCTTAGCTTTCCTTCTGTCTTCCTTCTGTTTTATTGGCAGTTTTAGAACAGGTGCCCCCTTTAACGCTCCCATAGTAGATGAGAGCTAGTGTGAATGTGCTAATTATCGTGAATGAGGTTGTGAGAGGTTGCTTGTTAAGTGTGCAAGACTTACTCTTCCTGGTATTATGACTTTTTAACCACATTTATTCCTATTAATATTTGTAAGGGCGGTGATAACCTCGATGTTAAGAGCCAGTAAGCCACAAACACACACTCAGTAAAATTAGAGTGATTTGGGCTTGTATGAAAGGGCACCGGACAGCCCTTCTTTATAAGTACCATACGCAAACGGAACAGGAAATTTGGAAATCTGTGGTAAGGTCTTATGGGACCAAACTGCTAGAGTCATCCGTCCCTAAGCCTACACACTACTTAATCTAAGTTAAACTAACTTACGCTATGGACAACACACACACACCAATAACCGAGGGAGGACTCGAACCTCCGACGGGGGGAGCCGCACGGACCGTGGCAAGGCGCCTTGGACCGTATCAAGGCGCGTAAGACCGATCGGCTACCCCGCGCGGCTAAGAAACGGAACAGGAAGGTGACAAATTAATCTTGTACGATATGTGACCTCTGCCTCACATCATACAAATGCATACCTAGTACAGATACATGTAGGGGCTTCTGAAATTAAGTTGCACTTTATTACGGCAGGCCAAGTAACTTTTATTGAACGCTGCATTACACTCCAGAGTGACACAATAAGTGACAATATTTTCCAACATAGTCCTCAAGTCTCTGTAACAACGGCCCCGAAATTCTACCACTTGTTCAATGATAGGAATCCACTTCTTGGTTACGAAGTTATTCGATAACGTCTGTGTGAGCGTCCTCATCGTTGGATAATTTCCTTCCACCAGATGTTCTTTTAGTCTGCCAAAAAGATCGAAACCGCGTGGTGCAAGATGTGGATTGTATGACGGGTCAGCAGCACCCATTTCTGTACGGCCTTGGTCAGATTGTTGGCAACATTTCACTATGGCTGCGGCCATTGCTTCATATACCGTCAGAATATCGCAATGAATCTCTGCGCAGTTGAGACTATTTGCCACGAGAATAGTAATGTCGCACATACTTCAGCTGTGGAGTACGTTTCCAGTTGTTGCGCCATTTCACTCCCGTTTTGTTATGCATCTGTTATCCGTACCGCAGCAGAACTGTCTCTGCAGTAAAGCCACAACGTAAACTCGATACGATACGACATTGCAGTGTTTGTGTTATTCTGATTTACGATGGAAAGTCCCTTTCGACATGCATGCATGTCCAAAGGAACTTTGCATCGTAAATCGGAATAACACTGGCAATGCAACATCGTATTTATCCACCGACACCGGGCAAGCGACCTGCGCGGGAATATACATAGTTGATGTACGAGTATAGTTATAGACGCATCGTTGATGACATTTGGAAGATCTGGGCAGCCCGTGAGTCATGCGAGAGGGTGCGTTTGTGGATGAGGTATCGAATATATTGCTTCCTCCTATTTATACCTATCGAGGAGATCACGAATGTAAGATTAGAGAGATTCGAGCGCGCACAGAGGCTTTCCGGCAGTCGTTCTTCCCGCGAACCATATGCGACTGGAACAGGAAAGGGAGGTAATGAAAGTAACACGTAAAGTGCCCTCCGCCACACACCGATAGGTGTAGATATACATGTAGATAGCCAAATGGTAAGGCGACCGCTCGCGCTAAGCGGGAAACTATCTTCTGACAATGCGGTACTCTTCCTGCGCTATGATCTCAGCGTGAGACGACATGTGAAACTTTCTCTGAAGTTCCTGTGTAGATGTGTGATGGCGTAAAAGTAATGCCTCCGAATTTCTTATGTGAAAAAGCTTAAAGATTTTAAAATAAAACAAACTTCATTAACATTGTACATGCTAACGAACACATTTCTCCCAGCAAGCGACCAGTTCTTGATACTGTAACTGTAGAATGTTTGATTTTGTTGACGGTGCCACCACCTCACCTCTGTTTGCATCGCTTCATCAATATCAAAGTGAAGTCCTCTAAGGCGTTACTTGAGTTTTGGAAGCAGATGAAAATCTGTGCGGCAAGTCTGTGGAGGATGATCGACGTCAACGAACGCAAGGTGTCGGGTTGTTGCATATGTCGCAGCGCTCGTATGTGGTCTGGCATTGTCATGCTGAAGGAAAGGATGCTCCATGCGTGGACGAAGTTTTCTGCAGTTAGAAACTCGATAACAGCGCGCTGTTTCTCACGCACCAACATACACTGAGTTGACAAAAAGTCATGAGATACCATCTAATCTCATGTCGGACCTCCTATTACCGGGCGTAGTGCAGCAAGTCGACGTGGTGTGTGCTCAAAAACGTTCGCATTATCCTGTAATAATATTGAGCCAAGCTGCCTTTATAGCCGTTCATGAATTGCTAAAGTGTTGCCAGTGCAGGATTTCGAGCTCGAACTGACACCTCGACTATGTCCCCTAAATGTTCGATGGGATTCATATCGGGCGTTCTGCAGAGCAAGATCATTCCCTCTAACTGTCCAGAATGTTCTCCAAACCAACCATGAACAACTGTGGATCGGGTTCACGGCGCACTGTCATCCATAAAAGTTCCATAGTTTTTTGGGAGCATGAAGTCCATGAATGGCTACATAAGGTCTCCAAGTAGCCGAACATAACCATTTCCGGTCAATGATAGGCTCAGATGAACCAGAGGACCAAGCCCGTTCCATGTAAACACAGTCCACACCTTATGGAGCCACCACCAGCTCGCAGAGTGCCTTGTTGACAACTTCGGTCCATGGCTTTGTGGGATCTGCGCCACACTCGAACCCTACCATCGGGACACTTATGACCAGGTCACGGTTTTCCAGTTGCCTAAGGTACAGCCAGCATGGTCGCGAGGCAGGCGATGTCGTGCTGTTAGAAAAGTCGTCTGCTGCCATGCTGCCATAACCTATGAATGCCAAATTCCGCCGCACTGTCCTATGGGATACGTTATTCACAAAACCCGCACTGAATTCTGCGGTTATTCCTCACAGTGTTGTTTGTCTGTTAGCACTGCAAACTCAACGCAAACGCCTCTGCTCTTTGCCGTTAAGTGAAGGCCGTCGGCCACTGCGTTGTGGGTGGTGAGAGGTAATGTTTGAAATGTGGTATTCTTGGCACACTCTTGACACTATGGATCTCGTAATATTGAATTCTCTAACGATTTCCGAAATGGAATGACCCACGCATCTACCCCCGACTACCATTCCGCGTTCAAAGTCTGTTAACCCCGTCAAGCGGCCATCATCATGTCGGAAACCTTTTCACATGAATAACCTGAGTACAAATGACAGCTCCGCTTACGCACAGGTTTCTTTTTACTTGAGAACGCTATACTACCGCCATCTGTATACATGCTTATCGCTATCCTATTACTTTCGTCACCGCGGTGTAGTTACGTTACATACTGCCATGTTACACGCTACAATTTGGAGCCCTCTAGCGGCAGAGCGTTGCAACTTGCGTCATCGAAGTGGGAAAGTCGGCCGAGTAATATGCATGACACCTAATAATTCAACCGATATTGAGAAGAGAATAAAAATTTAGGAGTCATTACGTTTCAGTCCGCTCTTATTACAGATACACAGCCCACGTTGAAAGTTGGGACTCCTAAACAACAGACTTATGTAACTTGGCTATTTTATACTTTACTTTCTTCAGTATTTTGATTTTTTCCTAGCATTTATTGATTTTGTATTAATTACGTATCAAATATGAGGAATCATTCTCAGGGTAATTATGAGCCAGATCAAAATTTTCAGGATCCGAGAAGCCTGAAAAAATTAAATTAAGACTTAACTTATCGTCGACGATGACGTTAGTAAAAATGGATCACAAGCTCGGATCATGGAGCGCTGGAGAAAGAAAACGATCATGCCGATTTTTTTAACTGTGTTATGGAAAACAAGGCGGAACCTTCTGAACCATGATTTGTTCTTGAGAACTGGAGGAAAAGTGTTCTGGATGACCAGTCAATGCTAAACAGGTAATATACACTGAAGCGCCAAAGAAACTGCCGGGGTGGCCGAGCGGTTCTAGGCGCTACAGTCTGGAACCGCGCGACCGCTACGGTCGCAGGTTCGAATCCTGCCTCGGGCATGGATGTGTCTGATGTACTTAGGTTAGTTAGGTTTAAGTAGTTCTAAGTTCTAGGGGACTGATGACCTCAGAAGGTACGTACCATAGTGCTCAGAGCCATTTGAACCATTTTTTGTAAACAATGTATTCAAATACAGAGATAGGCAAACAGGCAGAATAAGTCGCTGAGGTCGACAACGCCTATATAAGACAACAAGTGTCTGGCGCAGTTGTTAGATCGGTTACTGCTGCTACTGCGTCAGGTTATCAAGACTGAAGTGAGTTCGAACGTGGTGTTACAGCCGGAGAAAGATCCTGCAAGAACGGAACCAACGATGACTGAAGAGAATCGTTCAACGTGATAGAAGTACAACCCATCCGCAAAATGCTGCAGATTTCAATGCTGGGCTATCAACAAGTGTCAACGTGAGAGCCATACAATGACACATCATCGATATGGGATGTCGGAGCCGAAGGCCCAGTCGTGTACTCTTGATGACTGCACGACACAAACCTTTACGCCTCACCTGGGCTCGTCAACACCGACAATGGTTTATTTATGACTGGAAACATGTTGCCTCATGGGATGAGTCTCGTTTCAAATTGTTTCGAGCGGTGAGACGTGTACGGGTATGGAGACGTTCTTATGAATCCATGGACCATGCATGTCAGGAGGGGTCTGTTCTAGCTGGTGGATGCTCCGTAATGGCGCGGGACGTGTGCAGTTGGAGTGATATGGGATCCCTGATACGTCTAGATACGACTCTGAGAGATAACACGTACGTAAGCATCCTGTCAATCACCTGCATCCATTCATGTCCATTGAGCATTCCGAAGGACTTGTGGAATTGCAGCAGGACAATGCGACACCCCACACGTCAACAATTACTACAGAGTGGCTCCAGGAACAATCTTCTGAGTTTAAACACTTCCACTGGCCACCAAACTCCCCAAACATGAACATTTTTGAGCATATCTGGGATGCCTTGCAACGAGCTGTGTAGAAGAGATCTCCAACCCCTCGTTCTCTTACGATCTTGTGGACACCGTGCGGGATTCATGGTATCAATTCCCCCCAGCACTACTTCAGACATTAGATGAGTCCATGCCACGTCGTGTTGCGGCACTTCTGCGCGATCGCGAGGGCCCTACACGATATTAGCAGGTGTACGAGTTTCTTTGGCTCTTCAGTGTAGAAAAGACATCTTTTGTTGTGATGTGTACAATATAACTGTAACAATAAAAGGGTACCATCAAATGGGCGAATATAAAGGTGAAGACACAAAGGAATTACAGACATTGGCTGTGATCGGGCATTGATTGATATCAACGGGAAAGTTGAAAATTTTTACCGGACCAATATTCGAACCTGTATCGCCTGCTTGCTAGGCAGATTCTGCGTCCACTTTTTTGTAAACGCTACCCCTATTTGTTTTACTTTTTGTGACAAACTAATTGGAATTTCTCAATGCTTTGAAACAAGGAAAACATCAGTCTTTTTAAATATTTTTTTTTTTATTTTTAAAATTAGGATCACTTTCAGCTACAAGCTGGAGGAGAAAAGATGGGCAGGAGTCGAATCTCGAGGCCTCCCCCCCCCCCCCTCCCCCCTTTCATTGCTGTGCTGCACCCTCACACTGCTCATTTTTATTTTATTTACTTATTTGTCTGACACATTTATACAGTGGAGAAACTCCGCAAGGTAATAAAGGATGACTGACCGGGTCGTAAGTTGTAGGTGCTTCATGTTTCGTTCTGAATAGAGCGGGCGCATGCCACACTGGGAGTACGCCAACTTACAAGGGAATCTCCCAATCGCACCCCCGTCAGATAGAGTGGTAAGAGGGCCCCGTGAACACACCATCAAAAACTGAACACAGGTCAAGCATGAAAACAGGAACAAGGTGTACTGGACAGTGAAAAAAAAAAGCAAAAGTGAAACAGTGAATGGTTCCAGAACAAGAAGTGCAATATAGAGCAGCAGGGAAAAGAAATGGTGTTGTGGTTAAGAGTTTACCGTGTTGAATTGTTCTGATCAACTACTCTATTAGCAGCCAATAGGGAAGTGGCTTTCGAATCGGAATCGCAAAAGTTTGAAGACAGGGCGACAACTCAACAGAGTCCCCCACTGGAAAACACGACTGATGTGCCGTACACAGCATTAGTGACAGAACATGTGTCATATGATAGGAATATCTTATCGACGCACCTAATTTGTACGACTGGTAAGTGAGTGAGATATGCCTCTATGTCCGATATAGCTGTTCGAATGAATGTGAATGTGGTCACTCCCAAGGAAATGATGAAAACATAATAGTTTCTTGCGCAGTTGCTGTGTGCTTTGTCAAAACGTACGTTTTTAATGTGTTTGAAGCTGCGTTCCGTTTTGGAAGTGTTGACTCCTGAATTCCTTTGTTGTAACATGGTTCACACCATGTGAGACTTCTATGTGGTATCTTGCCTGCTCTCACTATTCATCAGATTTACTTGCGACGCTAACATATTCTTACCACATGATTCATATTCTATAACCAATGTATAATATGACAGCTGCCAAGACCACAGAAAGAGAACAAACATTTCAATGACCGGACGGACAGTTCATAATGTTGTGGAAGTGGCACGAGGGAGTTTTGAACCTGGCACGCACACTTGGCAATCCAGCACCATGACCACTTATCGACGACGTCGTGGCTGTTTCAGACTGCTCTTTATTGCACTTCCTGTTCTTGGACTGCTCACTGATTCTATTTTGCTTTTTTTCGCAGTTCTGTACACTTTCTTCCGTTTTCATGCTTGATCTGTGTTCAGTTTTTGACGGGATATCGACTGGGCCCTCTTGCCACTAAATCTCAGGGGGGTGAACTGGGGAGTTTCACTTGTTAGTAGGGGCGTGATAAAAACGCTGTTAAGATAATCGGCAAAGTACGAGCGACAACGGGAACAGCGCGCAATCTCCGCATGTGCATTCTGCAAGTACAGCCAAAAATCAAGGCGCGAGTGACGATCATCTCTATATACAGGGTGTTGGGTGTTTCAAAAATGACCGGTATATTTGAAACGGCAATACAAACTAAACGAGCAGCGATAGAAATACACCGTTTGTTGCAATATGCTTGGGACAACAGAACATTTTCAGACAGACAAACTTTCGAAATTACAGTAGTTACAATTGTCAACAACAGATGGCGCTGCGGTCTGGGAAACTCTATAGTACGATATTTTCCACATATCCACCATGCGTAGCAATAATATGGCATAGTCTCTGAATTAAATTACCCGAAACCTTTGACAACGTGTCTGGTGGAATGGCTTCACATGCATATGAGATGTACTGCTTCAGCTGTTCAATTGTTTCTGGATTCTGGCGGTACACCTGGTCTTTCAAGTGTCCCCACAGAAAGAAGTCACAGGGGTTCATGTCTGGCGAATAGGGAGGCCAATCCACGCCGCCTCCTGTATGTTTCGGATAGCCCAAAGCAATCACACGATCATCGAAATATTCATTCAGGAAATTAAAGACGTCGGCCGTGCGATGTGGCCGGGCACAATCTTGCATAAACCACGAGGTGTTCGCAGTGTCGTCTAAGGCAGTTTGTACCGCCACAAATTCACGAAGAATGTCCAGATAGCGTGATGCACTAATCGTTTCGGATCTGAAAAATGGGCCAATGATTCCTTTGGAAGAAATGGCGGCCCAGACCAGTACTTTTTGAGGATGCAGGGACGATGGGACTGCAACATGGGGCTTTTCGGTTCCCCATATGCGCCAGTTCTGTTTATTGACGAAGCCGTCCAGGTAAAAATAAGCTTCGTCAGTAAACCAAATGCTGCCCACACGCATATCGCCGTCATCAATCCTGTGCACTATATCGTTAGCGAATGTCTCTCGTGCAGCAATGGTAGCGGCGCTGAGGGGTTGCCGCGTTTGAATTTTGTATGGATAGAGGTGTAAACTCTGGCGCATGAGACGATACATGGACGTTGGCGTCATTTGGACCGCAGCTGCAACACGGCGAACGGAAACCCGAGGCCGCTGTTGGATCACCTGCTGCACTAGCTGAGCGTTGCCCTCTGTGGTTGCGTACGCGGTCGCCCTACCTTTCCAGCACGTTCATCCGTCACGTTCCCAGTCCGTTGAAATTTTTCAAACAGATCCTTTATTGTATCGCTTTTCGGTCCTTTGGTTACATTAAACCTCCGTTGAAAACTTCGTCTTGTTGCAACAACACTGTGTTCTAGGCGGTGGAATTCCAACACCAGAAAAATCCTCTGTTCTAAGGAATAAACCATGTTGTCCACAACACACTTGCACGTTGTGAACAGCACACGCTTACAGCAGAAAGACGACGTACAGAATGGCGCACCCACAGACTGCGTTGACTTCTATATCTTTCACATCACTTGCAGCGCCATCTGTTGTTGAAAATTGTAACTACTGTAATTTCGAAAGTTTGTCCGCCTGAAAATGTACTGTTGTTCCAAGCATATTGCAACAAACGGTGTACTTCCATCGCTGTTCGTTTAGTTTTTATTGCCGTTTCAAATATACCGGTCATTTTTGAAACACCCTGTAGATACGCCAAGGTCCATCCCTTTATCCACAGAACCGCCCGGGACCTTGTTGCAGGAAAATTTCAACTGCTGCGTAAAGAAAGGACTCTTTGTCAATAGCATGCGGCGGCACTGTTAGAAAACATGAGACTGTTTGTAACCGCAACAACCAGAGATCCGCAACGACTACGCTGTTGAACTGATAATGATCATCTTCGACACTACGGGAAACGGCGGAGAGGGGAGAGTCCGCCAGTCCTACGATATGAAGCAACGGATTAGTTGGATGCTTCTCACAAGTCACATAATACGAAGTCGACCTGATACGCGTCGGAAAGAAACTGTGATGGATGTGCCGGAAAATGGGAACTTGCGTTCTACGACGTTACAGGTGACACTACGGAGGAAAAGGACGTAGAAATCCTTAGCCCGCGGCCGGCGCATTCATGGGAGTTCGGCGCGAGCGTAACTGAGTTCCACAATGAACGCAGCGATGTGTGCAATCGCGGGCAGGATGCCGCCAACCGGGACCGGCGGGGAGAGGCACACTGGCACAAGGATGGCAAGTAGATGGTGAGTAATGGAGACATTGACACCGCTCCATGGCCATGTGAAATGTCGCAGCACGATAGCATACGTTTGTAACACCAAGCCCTCCTGCACAGGGAGGGGGGGGGGGGGGGGGCGAGTAAGTGTGTCACAGCGTACTTTGAAGATGGACCCAGACGTCAGAAAATATTCGAGTATCGCTTGAATACAACGTACTATTGATTGTAACTGCCATCGCTAGAATCTGTGCAATATGAACCATTCTGGATGCCACATAGGCATTCAGGTAGGCAACACGCTGCAAAGGACCGTGGCGGCGTAGGGAGTTGTGACTGATCATCATACGGGTAAGTCTCAAAACTTCACGAAAATTGATCGCCGCTTTACGACGCGTTGATGACGTTTAGGTGATCCCAAGATAGGTGAGATGTTGCACACAGGGCAGGGTCGCCAGATCTTGCGGGGCTAGTCCGCGACTAGTAGAAGCGCCGTGGACTTCCACATATTCATCTCACTTCTAGTCACCCTCCCACGAGCCGTAACGGTGTCGAGGATCTGTGCGACCTCCTGTTGAGAACGAACAAGCAGCAGGAGATCATCTGCGTATGCGGGAAATCGTAAGGTGTAACCGAATGAGGACAGTCCAGACAAATGCCTACGAGCGACTCCAGCGCCACTGCATAAAAGTACATGGATAGGGGGAAACCTCGGCGGACAGACTGTTGTATCAGTATCGGAAGCGCCACACGCCCACTGACCTAGACCAACGAACGCGCGCTGCTAAAAGGCCGCCAAAGGACGCTGAGGAACCACGCAGGGAAACTCGTCCGTTCTAAGACAGAATATAGAAATTCATACCCCCACCCTGCAGGCGCGATGTCAAAATCTTCTGCTACCATCGCTGCACGAAGTCTGCACGCCTCTACCAGCACAATCACATCACGACAGTCTCTGGTGGCTGTCTGAACGTTAACTGTGCCACCTTGCATAGTTTTCTCGGTGGAAAGGACACGTGGGGTCTGCAGCACACCTCGAATAACGGCGCAAATATCTTGTAATTAGTATTTAATCAGGTAATATGGCGGTAGTGAGCCTTAGTAATTCCAGGTGTCGGTTTACGAACAGGAACAATAATGCCTTTGACAAAAACTTGCGGTATCGCAGTTGCAGACGTGATCAGTCCGTTATATATCTCTGTCCATCGTGTAGACAGGTCGCTGATGTGAAGATACGGTGGCACCAGGCGGCAGGCGCTGCCGGCACTCTTCGCACGATGCAAAAGTTGACATCTGCAGGTTGCCTCCCCTAACGGTGGAGAATCCTGTTCGGGATCTGCTGTTTCTTCGAAATCCCCACACCACCCCAGCTGTCCGTACATCATTATGGCCCGACACCCGTTGATAGTCATATAAGATGGGACACGGCTACACAGATAAGTTGTGATTTGACGCGGTCCGTTAAGAAGAAAGTATATGCGGAAGTGGACCCAGCGTTCTGCCTTATGATCATGAATAGCGCCGTATGGCCGGAAAGCTGCTATGACGTCCTCTGCAGGTACCTCGAATGGCAGTTCTAACGCGCAAATAGTTCTAAGGCCTAATCCCTCATGCTCGACTTTGAGTACGCCCACATTACCGTCAGTGTAACGGAAACGGAGTCCCTGTTGGGTCGCGTTTAAAACGCGTTGGCACGCTGCGTCATCGATCATTTTATCGTGTACTGAGACTCGAAAAGTGGATACCCAGAAGTCCCGATGGTGGGATTTTCGTCTCCTCACCGGACGAAACTTCCACATCTAAGGCATTCGGTCGTGCATATTCCAGACAACACTTGAAACGTAATGTCGGTTTTCCGAACTTTTTTGCTATGATCTCACTGCGTGAAGCCTGCGCGCATGCTAGTCGCAATGTAAACAAACTCGAATTCACGCGCTCCGCAGGAGGCAGTACGGAACGTCCTCTCCCAGCCGGCGCTAAAGCCAGACTTTTGAGCCATGCGGGCACAGTGGTCATTGCAGCTTCACTGACTGTCCTAGCACGCCTCCCGTCAGACCCAGATTCTCAACTGATCCACAGATTAATGTAGAGCCCATTGCCCATCATTCTCATTAACCGCAACATTTCGTCGATTCCCTTAAGAGTTTTAGCCTGTTGTGTATCTGCACTGAAGAGATCATTGACCGGTCTCGGCTTATATATCAGGCGTATTTGGAAAGTAAGGATCTACAGACGTGTTGGGCAGTGTCTTTAGTGTGCCTGTCGATCGTTTCACGTCGCTCTTTTCAGTTTAGAGCGCAGAGTGATCACTTAGAAATCCCTAAAACAACAGTGTCTCCCACAAAGTGTATGGATCTGGTGAGAGACATCGCCTGAAGCTGTGCAGCCCACATAACATAAATGTCACGCGTTTCTTTCTTCAAGAGAATTTTCAGCTGCATTCTACAGGGGCAATGAAGACGCCCCTGCAGCGTTTTAGATGGGAAGTGTTCACCCACAATACAGCCCTTAATTGGCTTCCTCCATTGTTCATCTCTCCTCACATGAACCGCTGGCTGCGAAGACAACATTTTGAAGATATATACACTCCTGGAAATTGAAATAAGAACACCGTGAATTCATTGTCCCAGGAAGGGGAAACTTTATTGACACATTCCTGGGGTCAGATACATCACATGATCACACTGACAGAACCACAGGCACATAGACACAGGCAACAGAGCATGCACAATGTCGGCACTAGTACAGTGTATATCCACCTTTCGCAGCAATGCAGGCTGCTATTCTCCCATGGAGACGATCGTAGAGATGCTGGATGTAGTCCTGTGGAACGGCTTGCCATGACATTTCCACCTGGCGCCTCAGTTGGACCAGCGTTCGTGCTGGACGTGCAGACCGCGTGAGACGACGCTTCATCCAGTCCCAAACATGCTCAATGGGCGACAGATCCGAAGATCTTGCTGGCCAGGGTAGTTGACTTACACCTTCTAGAGCACGTTGGGTGGCACGGGATACATGCGGACGTGCATTGTCCTGTTGGAACAGCAAGTTCCCTTGCCGGTATAGGAATGGTAGAACGATGGGTTCGATGACGGTTTGGATGTACCGTGCACTATTCAGTGTCCCCTCGACGATCACCAGAGGTGTACGGCCAGTGTAGGAGATCGCTCCCCACACCATGATACCGGGTGTTGGCCCTGTGTGCCTCGGTCGTATGCAGTCATGATTGTGGCGCTCACCTGCACGGCGCCAAACACGCATACGACCATCATTGGCACCAAGGCAGAAGCGACTCTCATCGCTGAAGACGACACGTCTCCATTCGTCCCTCCATTCACGCTTGTCGCGACACCACTAGAGGCGGGCTGCACGATGTTCGGGCGTGAGTGGAAGACGGCCTAACGGTGTGCGGGACCGTAGCCCAGCTTCATGGAGACGGTTGCGAATGGTCCTCGCCGATACCCCAGGAGCAACAGTGTCCCTAAATTGCTGGGAAGTGGCGGTGCGGTCCCCTACGGCACTGTGTAGGATCCTACGGTCTTGGCGTGCATCCGTGCATCGCTGCGGTCCGGTCCCAGGTCGACGGGCACGTGCACTTTCCGCCGACCACTGGCGACAACATCGATGTACTGTGGAGACCTCACGCCCCACGTGTTGAGCAATTCGGCGGTAGGTCCACCCGGCCTCCCGCATGCCCACTATACGCCCTCGCTCAAAGTCCGTCAACTGCACATACGATTCACGTCCACGCTGTCGCGGCATGCTACCAGTGTTAAAGACTGCGATGGAGCTCCGTATGCCACGGCAAACTGGCTGACACTGACGGCGGCGGTGCACAAATGCTGCGCAGCTAGCGCCATTCGACGGCCAACACCGCGGTTCCTGGTGTGTCCGCTGTGTCGTGCGTGTGATCATTGCTTGTACAGCCCTCTCGCAGTGTCCGGAGCAAGTATGGTGGGTCTGACACACCTGTGTCAATGTGTTCTTTTTTCCATTTCCAGGAGTATATATATATATATATATATATATATACGTCCGAAGGAACAGAAACTACACTCACATGGGACAAACGGCAGGGACGGATTCCTGACTGGAAATGGAGGGATAAGATACTTTGCTATGAACTGTAAGGTTGCGAGGGTTATGTAGTTCTTGCTTGCTTATTCTTGAATTGAGAAGACTGTGTGAGTTGGAATGACTAGTTTAATGTCGCAATAATTCTCACCACATTACAGCTTTTTACACAATTTTCAACTCGCCAACATAAAAACAGCGCAATGGATAACGCATCTTGCCAACATCAAAAAGTTAAATAAGTTTATACGCAACAATGTTAAATATTAACTCTCTGAAAGAACATTAATCCTAAGCACAATATTATGAAAGTTTGATTGGAAGTTTCTTTATATTAATCCTAAGCACAATAATATGAAAGTTTAATTAGACGTTTCCTTACAAAATTGCTCCTACACATAGGTTATGATGTTGGTCAGTACTACGAAAATCTTCCGATTCCGGTTCAAAGTTCGGTACTGTTTAGGATGCAATCAAGTCTACGGTGGATGGTTAGTCAAGTGGCAAATTTGAGTGCAAGATTACCCAAGGCCGCTCGACTTTACTGTGGACGCAAGCTGGTAGACCAACAAAGTTTACACCTCTGTACGCCGTATTTACCTTAAGCTGCAACGTGCTGCTGTCTGCAAGGACGCTCTCTCCTACTGAAATTGTGGAGACACCGCCAGACATCATACTTGCTAGGTGGTAGCCTTTAAATCGGCCGTGGTCCGTTAGTATACGTCGAACCCGCGTGTCGTCACTGTCAGTGATTGCAGACCGAGCGCCGCCACACGGCAGGTCTAGTCTAGAGAGACTCCCTAGCACTCGCCCAGTTGTACAGCCGACTTTGCTAGCGATGGTTCACTGTCTACACACGCTCTCATTTGCAGAGACGGCAGTTTAGCATAGCCTTCAGCTACGTCATTTGCTACGACCTAGCAAGGCGCCATATTCAGTTACTATAATTACTATCTTCAAGAATGTATTCTGAACAGATAATATTGTGAATTTTGTACCATCAAGAGCGACGTTCATCATTAATGGATTAAAGTTAAGTATCAAACTAATTACGTCCGCTTTCTAAATTCTCAATCCTTGTCATGTACCAGACCTCACGTCAGTATAGTTCTTCCCTCCACACGCCAGCCTGCGTGAGCTAAAACGCGTGCATTTCGGCCTCCACTCGTAACACAGTGTTGGCTCTTCTGCTAACACAAAAGAAATTCCTACAAAACTAATCTGGCCTTTGCTGAACTTTCCAGCAGAAACTTTCCCTATGTTTCTCGTTAGGCGAGAAAATATGTACTCATCCCTAGTATTATTATGTGGTGCTATACACGCGCATGGTTGGAACAGCATGCATATTATAGTGCCCTCTCAGTTCTCGCAAGAACAAGTAACTAATTTGGGTGGTTCGTTTCTCCATAGTTGGAACTAAACGTTGCTACAGCCAATTTTAGCTGGAGTGCAGCCACTGTGAACGCAGTGTCCACACCAATTTATTCTCTGCGTCGTACGGAGCGTTAAGCACTCTGTTCTGACTTGACGCCAGTTCAGAGAAGAGTCCTCACCAAAATTCCTCTTGTCCTCTCATGGCAGATCTGCCTCCCTCCACTTGGGTTCCTTTTTCACGTCACGGCTTTTATAGGAGCGTTCCTCTCATTTTGTAGAAACACCCTCTACCAACGGCAACGTCCCTTCTATCAAACTGCGTCGAAACTTCAGTAGTTTTCTCCTTCCTAGTGAGTTTCCGCCAATCGGACGTTTTGTGCCCGTTCTAGACGGCTAAAGTACATTGACCTTTCCGTGTGTCGCACTCGCTGGACGAAAATGCGTCACTTACTTTTGTTCATATCCCATTACAATTTCGAAATGCAGTTTTATAAAGCTTCTTCTCTGCTCTGGTACTGATGCTCTCGCGACACGCGGCCCTCCAGCTTGAATCACCTGGCCCAGGGTCGCTGTCCTCTTTCCTGCCACCCACTTAAGTGGTCGCCGGCGTAATTCCTGCAACACGGTTTCGCTACATCATTGTGGAACTGGTTTTTCAAAACTAAGAGCGACTCGATTCGCATTCCAAGTTCTACTTTCCGCTCAAAGACATGCATTGTATAGGAATGGTGTGTTAATTACTGTCGATTGACTGTCATCCCTTTTTTGCATTACATATTGATAGGCAAATGTTCTCATAACTGTCGATTTACGTTAGGTGTCTTCACCTTCTCATTACGATTTGTAAAGGTCTCATGTAAGGTGCAAATTTGACCATTTATTCTGCCACCTTACAGAACTTGTGTCTGGAAATGCATCGCAACCATGGTAGATGGCGATGACGAATAACAGTTCCTCTGACCACGTGTCGTGTGTGCAGTGTGTGCTGCAGGCTGTGTGATTGATGCACCATACTGTAAGCAGCACAATGGTCAGGTATTAATGTTGTGAACGAGCCAAGATGGTGTCTGTGTACGGCCAAGCGGATGGAAACGATCCAGGGGCAGCACAGCTATACCAGAAGAACTACCGTCACAGACACCAAACACATCACACAACATTTCAGGCCTTTTCTGGGCGTTTGTGTGATCATGGGGTCCTTACAGACAGACGAACGTGCAGGAAGATGACGAACTGTGTGTACACCACATTTGGAGGATCGGGTTCTACAGGATATGCTGCCTCTCGACCGTTTCCATCTACTTGGCCGTAAACGAACACCATCTCGTCTTATCCCCGACATGAATACCGGACCATTCTGCTGCTTACAGCACACTGCGTCGATCACAGAGCCTGCTTCACCCAAGGAACCCACGGCACGTGGTGAGAGGAACTTTCCTTCGTCAGTGCCATCTACCGTGGTAACGGTGGACTTCCGGACACACGTTCATAGAACCTCCTTTCCTCCATTTCTTGTCAGGAATCCGTCTCTCCTGTTTATCCGTTTTATTGATGTATTGATCCACCTGAAGTTTTGGATGAGATTATCTCGAAAACTATAAATTGGGTAAAAATAGTGGATGAGATAAGTTCGTAGCTCAAATGGGGTGGGGCGGGGGGCAACTTTTAAATCTTAAATGGAAACACCCATTTTTATTACAGATTCGGATTCTCCATAAAAAAAGTAATCAACTTTTGTGTGAAACATTTTTAAACCATTGACAGATGGCGCTGAAATCGAGAAAAAGATAAAATTATGGAAAAACTCTGATTTACCTAGAATTATCTGAGAAAGACACATCAAATCCATACAAAATGTGCACCAATTCTTTCGTTACGCCAAATTAAGCTATTTCTGTACAAAAAATACTCCATCCTACTTCTAGCGTTACCCAGGAACAACGACATGAACATAGTAGAAACATGTTCTCATGGGGTGCTTCATTAGTGTGAGTCCCCTTGCCTCTCACATGTTGGGGTGCTTCATTAGTGTGAGTCCCTTTGCCTCTCACAATTTGGAGTGCTTAATTAATGAAATTAGCCACGAAGAAATTGTTCAAAAATATCCCCATTTGCTTCAATGCATGAAGTCAATCGTCTGCGAAAGTTGTCCACAGTTTTAAGCAGCACATCCCGTGGTATGGCTGCACACGATCTTCGAATGCGCTGCTCCATATCGTTTCGGGTTGTGGGCTGTCTTTCATAAACAATATTTTTTAGATAACCCCATAAGAGAAAATCAGGACACGTTAGGTCTAGTGAACGTGGAGGCCACTGAATTGGTTCGCCGCGTCCTATCCACCGACCAGGGTACCGTAAATTTAAAATGTTCCGCACATTTTTAGCACAATGGGGAGCTGCTCCGTCCTGTTAGAACCAAATTCGTTGCCTATTTTCTAAATCAACATCTTCCATTATCTCCAACAAATCATTGCGGAGAATTTGTAAATAAGACTCCCCAGTAACATTTCGGTCAAAAAAATACAATCCTATCAAGCAACCGTTTAAAATTCCACACCAGACCATTAGCGACCATTTGTGTTGATTGTCAACGGGTTGTGCCAGTGAGGCTTGTCAGGGGACCGATTATGACAATCATGACGATTTAATACGCCATTGTTTTTGAATGTGGCTTCACCGGTGAACACAACGTATCTAAAAAAATCATTGTCACCTCTTATCATTTCCAAGGCCCATTGGCAGAAATGCAAGCGTATTTGCATATCTTTCGGCGTTAATGCCTGTGTAAGTGTGATATGATACGCATGATATTTATGAGCCTTCAAAATCCACAAAACAGTTGATTTCGGTATTCCAGTTTGTCTCTGAATCGCACGACTACTCATTTGGGGATCCAGTTGAACACAGGCGAGAACGGTAAGGGTACGAGCGTCATTTTCATTGTATTTGCGATGACGAAGTGAACGGTGCATGGATCCAGTTCGATCTCGTTGAGTGCAGTTTTGAATAATGTTTTCGCCTGGATGTCGTCTGGTATAAAAATGTTCCAGACAGAACTTGATTACTTTTGTATGGAGAATCCGAATCTGCATAATAAAATGGGCATTTCTATTTAAGATTTAAAAGTTGCCCTCCCACCCCACCCAAGGAGGTGGGGGCTGCGGACCACGTGTAGTATCATTTGATGTCCCCCTTTGAGCTTATAAACTTGTCTTACCCACTATTTTTACCCGATGTATAGTTTTGGAGATAATCTCATCCGAAACTTCAGATGGACCGAAAGCATCCTCATTGCAAGAGTAATAAGTGGTAGTTGTGTTCGCTTCTCTAGAAATGCCATTACCAAGAGAAAATCTGAAAGTATAATAGCGTTTAAAATTATTTAAGTTACATTAAGTAGTGTGTAAGCCTAGGGACCAACAATGAGCTCAGCAGTTTGGTTCCGTAGGAACTTACCGCAAATTTCGCATCTCGTGGTCGTGCGGTAGCGTTCTCGCTTCCCACGCCCGGGTTCCCGGGTTCGATTCCCGGCGGGGTTAGGAATTTTCTCTTCCTCGTGATGGCTGGGTGTTGTCTGATGTACTTAGGTTAGTTAGGTTTAAGTAGTTCTAAGTTCTAGGGGACTGATGACAATAGATGTTAAGTCCCATAGTGCTCAGAGCCATTTGAACCATCCAAACCGTCAGGGATTTCTATTGCTTTATTTTTCGTGAGTTTGTAGACTGATGGACTTACGCATTTACAGATAAGTACCGATAAACGAGAAACGTCTCTTGCAATGAGGAGTCTTTCACCAATCACTAATTGTAAATTTTTTACTTATTCACAATCAGAAGAGGGCTTCAAATCAGTACCATCTCTAAAAATAAGTCAGTGCTGCAACTGAGATGAGCTACCGGACACTCACTATGACTTATGTGAATCAGAAAATGGCTAAGCGTAGAATTTACTATGGTTCCTAAAATGGTTCGACAGTAGCAGGGAAGAGTGCTGTGCCTGGAGGATTGTGAAACTAGGAGCACAGGCTGTTTCCTGGTCGGTGTTTTGGTCTAGTGACTGATTTTAGAATCATATGAATGAATGTGCATTAGAAACCACCATAAACAGCTTCCGGAATTTTGTACCGTTTTTGTTGTAGTGAGAAATGAGGTTTGTCCTGTACAGCGTTTGTAAATATTGCAAGTTCTACATATTATGTTCTGTTTAATATAGTAAAGCTATTTGGAGGATATTGCTAAGTCTTCATTTACATAGTATTATGGTGAGTAAAATTCAGAGTATTTTTAAAACTAATTACAAAGGTGTGGACGTTAAGCCATACTTCGTCGGTCGTGCACCATCTTGTATCTGGAAACTTAAAAATGCCGTCTATCATTGAACACGTGATAGTGGCAAATGAAATGATTTTATTTAATGTCTTCATAATTTTCTCTGTCTTGAAAACTGAAATTTGTGTTAATTGCCAATAGCTTCTATTTCAAAATGTTTTCAACTTTTAACTGGTTTTTCATAATACTTGTTTTTAATTTTATTTCATTTACTGAATATTGGTGTGCAGTAGAGTAATAATGTAATACATTGACTATTAAATTCAGTGCTGGCATGATTTTCTCGATTTCAACACCTTTATATGTGAATGACATATTTGTTCCCAGGTACATGATCAGAACCCGTTCCTTAGAACAGATTTTCAAAGTTAGAAAAACATTTCATTTCCAGAGTCATTTTTGTAATTTCAGAAAAAGACAGCAGCACACACAAACTGAATGCTGTTATTTGAAAATGAATTAAGAAAATGCATTAAACTTCTATTACAGGGCTGGCTACAGTAGAAAGTTTTAAGAGAGTTCCCAATTACAACACTATCCCTGACGTACGACATAACAGATTCAATATCAGCACCCTTACCTCGCTCGTAATGGTTAACTGAGATAAATATTTCCTGCTAGGTATACAGAAAGTTTTCCAATGATTTTAGTCTAACTTAGAAATTAAAAGGAAAAAGACCTGTTCCAACTGCTTATAAGCTACAAGTATAAAACATGAACATCATAACAACAATCACCTCATACACGAAAGCAAGGAGCACAAAATAAATAAATATCGCACATATGCAGTGCAACTAGTCTGAATTTATGAACAACGTTTCCTAATGCCTGCTTCAAAAGACACGATATGAAATGATTATTGCAGATGCAGTGACATATGCAAAGAGTTGTCATAAGGAGAGACCCACTGATCTTAGCGTAGCAAAGAAACAAAAATCACAAATAGTTTCCAGCGGCAGCCGCCACAAATGGGTGAATCAAATACACACAACTGTGAAACTCGGTACGGACTGTCTTTATGTACAAATGAGTTTCCGCTTCCGTTATCCCACGTGACTGCCATCATATCACTTCCCCCAAACTAAGTATTGTTTTTGCATTCTGTACTTGTGTGCTTCTATACTGCCATGTTTATATTCTTTATGAAAAGCAAGATGTACTGCATCTCCATTTTCATCACATGCTGTGCACTAAGTCTGGAACATAAACATTTAGCAAGCAAGGCGGGGAAAATGTAACAAACCAAATCGGGTAACGGTGTACATGTACGTAGCAAAGAGAAGAAATATAAAACGCTGATCTTCATCTGGTGTTACGGTTGTGGATCATATTCTGGACTCGAACTCGATTGCGTATTATTAGCAGTTGTGTGAACGCGTGCAAATGGATCAGTGGCGTCACACCGACTTTCGTCGCGAACTCCATTCTGAGGAAGTACTAGCAGGGAGTTATTTAGTCTCAAAAATACGCTGCTGCATGACGTTACCACTTCCGCTAAAGGCACAAAAAACACTAAGATTACAGTAATCATTAAATGTATGCCACCTTGATTACATGATCCCACCCAAAGAAAAATTTCTGCATAGGGGTCGTATGGTTACTTCCCCAGAGCTTCGGAGAATAAATGCCAGTGAAATAGACAGTCCGAAGCAGGGAGAGGCAGCAGAACAGGCACCTCTGGCAAAAGGGTCGACGCTTCACTGAGCACCTAATCAAGCTTCTGCTTCTGGCCCTGATTAAAAATACAACAGTCATAACCAAGGTGCTTCGGGATTCAAACGCACTATCTTTTCATTTTTTTTTCGTTTCTCTTCTTTCCTTGGCTATTCAGTCGGTCCAATCTCGCTGTCTGGGAGGCAGTCTAGTATAATAAAAGAAAAAAATTACAAGCGAAGAGCGGAGCTACATTTCAAGAAAAAAAAATCCTTAAGGATTGTGGAAGGAACACCGCTGTTATTATACTTCCTCCTCTATCAGAACCACGACAAAAGATACAATGCAAATATGACTGAAGTACGACAAACAGAAACCTTCTTTCTTCCTATTGATACATGTCCTGATAACATAAAAATTCTGAGAAAAATCTGTTTACACTCTTTATCTTTCAGGCAAGTATCTTTTCTTGTTAATTTTTCGTTCCGTGTTGCTGCACTTCAGTGAATATTGAGTTCATTGGAAATAACGGAGAACTATATTTTCTCCCATAAATCTTTTCTGACATGACTTAGATATTTTGTACTTCGACGTACTTATTCGAAACACCATGCCGAAATAAATGAAATGTGAGTATGGCTAGAGCCTCCTGGTGCAAGTCTGTTTAGTTGTCGCCACTTCGGCGACTTGCATGTTCATGAGGATGAAAAGATGATGAAGACAACACAACACTCAGTACCCGAGCGGAGAAAATCCCCGACGCGGTAGGCAATCGAAACCAGGCCCCTCCCAGGGCATTTTGCCACGCTGACCATCCAGCTACGGAGGTGGAAATCAAACTGGAGAAGATGATGCATAGGACATCCCTATTTAGGTGGAAAAGATTTTAAAACTTCTTACTTGCTACCCTTGTAAATGTTTCCCTCGATTTAAATAAATTGAGGTTAACATCCGTGATCCTGCTCAATCTTCAAATGACCGAGCGAGGTGGTGCAGTGGTTAGCACACTAGCTCGTATTCGGGAGGACGACGGTTCAATCCCATGTCCGGCCATCCTGATTTAGGTTTTCCGTGATTTCCCTACATCACTTCAGGCAAATTCCGGGATGGTTCCTTTGAAAGGGCACGGCCGATTTCCTTCCCCATCCTTCCTTAAATCCGAACTTGTGCTCCGTCTCTAATGACCTCGTTGTCGACGGGACGTTAAACACTAATTTCCTCCTCCTCCTCCCTCAATCTTTAATGAATGAGGTAATCTGTAACTGACTTTTCTTCTCCTAGAGTACCCTCTGGCCTGATGTTATAACTGTTCATTGCGGATGGCTGTCCCAAAGGGTGCAGGTAGAACACGGGAAGAATGTAGATCCAGGGACCATCGGTATAACAGTTGTAAATTGTCACAGCTGTTTTGGGAAAGCACCATAGCTCCAAACGCTAATAGAAAGCACTGATCCTCAAAACATTATAGGCACTGAAAGCTGGCTAAAGCCGGAGATGAGCTCAGTCGAAACTTTTGCCAAGAACCTAATGGTGTTCCGAAAGGATAGGCTAAACACAGTTGGCGGTGGTGTGTTCGTTGCTGTTAGAAGTAGTTTATCTTGTACAGAAATTGAAGTAGATAGTTCTTGTGAAAAGTATGGGCAGAGGTCATCCTTGGCAATCGGAATAAAATAATAATTGGATCCTTTTACCCACCTCCCAATTCAGATGATACAACTGCTGAAAGGATCAGAGAATGCTTGAGTTTAATTTCAAACACTTACCCAAATCATGTAATAATAGTTGGTGGTGACTTTAATTTACCCTCGATACCTGTATGTTGGCGAGAAAACGTGCTTCAATCCGAAGGTGTGCATAAAACATCATCCGAAATTGTACTAAACGCATTTTCTGAAAATTACTTCGAGCACTTAGTTCATGAGCCCACGTAAATAGTAAATGGTTGCGAAAACACACTTGATCTCTTAGCAACAAATAATCCTGAGATAATAACGAGCATCAAAACGGATACAGGGATTAGTGAGCACAGCTCTGTCGTAGCGAGAATGAATATTGTACCCGTAAATCCTCCAAAAGTAAACAAAAATGGACCTATTCGAAAAAGGAGATAAAATTTCATTTGACAACTTCCTGAGAGACAATTTCCTCTCCTTCCAGTTTATTGTAGACCAGATGTGTGTTGGATTCAGAAAAATAGTATCGACAGAAATTTAGAGCTTTATACCAAATAAATTAATAAACAGCTGAGCTGATCCCATTGGTACACAAAAAGGATCAGAACACTGTTGCAGAAACAACGAAAAAAGCATGCCAAATTTAAACGAACGTAAAATATCCAAGAACGGCGATCTTTTACAGAAGCTCAAAATTTTGCGCGGACTTCAATGCGAGATGCTTATAGTAGTTTCCACAACGGAACTTTGTCTCGAAACCTGGCAGGAAATCCAGAGAGATCCTGATCGTATGTAAAGTATGCTAGCGGCAAGACACAGTCAGTGTTTCCTCTGCGCGATAGCAATGGAACTACTATCAACGACAGTGCAGCCAAAGCGAAGTTACTGAACACAGCCTCTCGAAATTTCTTCACCAAAGAAGACAAAGTAAATATTCCAGAATTCGAATGAAGAACAGCTGCCAACATGAGTAACTTCGTAGTAGATATTCTTGGGGTAGTGAAGCAACTTACATCACTTAATAAAAGCAAGTCTTCCGGTCCAGACTGTATACCAATTAGCTTCCTTTCAGAGTATGTTGATGCAATAGCTCCATACTTAACAATCATACACAACCGGTCACTCGGAGAAAGATCCGTGCCCTAAGACTGGAAAGTTGCACAGGTCACACCAATATTCAAGAAAGGTAGTAGGAGTAATCCACTAAGTTACAGGCTGTTATCATTAACGTCGATATGCAGCAGTAGTTTGGAACATATATTGTGTTCGGACGTTATGAGTTACCTCTATGAGAACGGCCTATTGACACACAGTCAACACGGATTCAGGAAACATCGTTGTTGTGAAACACAACTAGCTGGGTCCTGTTGATAAGAGGTTTCAAATTGATATCGTATTTCCGGATTTCCAGAAAGATTTTGACACTGTACCACACTAGAGGCTTGTAGTGAAATTACGCGCTTCTGCAATATCGTCTCAATTTTTCTGACTAGATTCGTTATTTCTTATCAGAGAGGTGACAGTTGGTAGAGACTAACGGAAAGTCTGCAATATCGTCTCAATTTTTCTGACTAGATTCGTTATTTCTTATCAGAGAGGTGACAGTTGGTAGAGACTAACGGAAAGTCGTCGAGTAAAACAGAAGGGATTTCTGGTCTTCCCCAAGGTAGTGTTATAGACCCTCTGCTGTTTCTCATCTATATAAACGATTTAGGGGACAATGTGACCAGCCGTCTTAGGTTGTTTTCAGATGATGCTGTCGATTATCGTCTAGTAAAATCATCAGAAGATCAAAACAAACTGTAAAAATAGTTAGTTAAGATATCTGTATGGTGCAAAAATGGCAATTGTCCCTATATAATGAAAAGTGTGAAGTCATCTACATGAGTGCTAAAATGAATCCGTTAAACTTGGGTTACACGATAAATCTGTCAAATCTAAAGGCCGTAAATTCAACTAAATACCTAGGCATTACAATTACGAACAACTTAAATTGGAAAGAACACATAGAAAATGTTGTGGGGAAAGGGAAACCAAAGACTGCATTTTATTGGCAGAACACTTAGAAAAGGAGATAGAGCTACATTACGCTTGTTCGTCCACTTTTAGAATACTGCTGCGAGGTGTGGGATCCTTACCAGGTACGATTGACTGAGTACATCGAGAAAGTTCAAAGAAGAGCAGCAAGTT
Source organism: Schistocerca gregaria (assembly GCF_023897955.1). NCBI lineage: Eukaryota > Metazoa > Arthropoda > Insecta > Orthoptera > Acrididae > Schistocerca > Schistocerca gregaria. The sequence goes on along the minus strand of NC_064931.1, from coordinate 483,570,479 downwards.
TTGTATTATCGCGGACTAGGGGAGACAATGTCACTGACATGTACAGGACTTGGGATGGACACCAATAAAACAAATACGTTTTTCGTTGCGGCGGAATCTTCTCACAAAATTTCAGTCACCAACTTTCTCCTCCGAGTGCGAAAATATTTTGTTGACGCCGACCTACAGAGGGATAAACGATTGTCACAATAAACTAAAAGAAATCAGAGCTCACATGGAAAGATATAGGTGTTCGTTTTTTTCGTGCGCTCTTCAAAATTGGAATAATATAGAATTACTGTGAAAATGGTTCCCTGAACCTTCTGCCAGGCACTTAAGTGTGATTTGCAGAGTATCCACGTAGGTGTAGATGTAAATGAAACCACGTTGTTTGCTAATAGGTGTGAAGCGCCGTGGAACGTTGGCCGGTGACAAGTGAATCACTATGATCCGTACTCTACTGCGTTATTTGAACCTCAACTAATATTTCCTCCGTGACTCACGGTTCCTTTTTTTTCATGTAGCTGCACACGTTTTAGTGATTTTAAGAATATCATCGACACTCTCATGTAGAGTCGTCGACTCTCTGTCGAGTTTTTTTTTTTTTTTTTAAAAAAGACGTCTGGAGTGATTGCACCTCCGGAACAGTGTCTTTTCGCCCATCTCATCACATTTCCACACGAATGACCTGGCTTCATGTCTTTAGTGCGATGAACTTCAGACAACTGGAAAGTTATTGACAACTGCACTTCATCGTATGTCGTTATTATCTGCTACTGTAAAATTATGTGGATACCCAGATGCATTTCATACCTGCAACCGAGAGGCAAATACACTAATGCATGTTGCGTGAGAGAGTGAGCACTGTTTTACAATGATGTACCTGGGAATCACCATTGTTCGGGCAGTAAAATACAAGATACACTATGTTAACATCTGACAAAATGTTTCATTCCGAAATACTACGTCCGAAAAATAATCCAGAGCAAATGGGAAGCCTGTACAGTTGAGCTACGAACCTCAGTTTTTGTACTCATTTCATCTGCAGAAGTGTCAGCAAGCCCTATGCCCCGCAGTACGATTCATAGTATGTGGGTTGATACGGCCCTTATGAAACCTATTTGTGCATCTAACCAGCACTCATTCAGAAACCTTTCTACCAGGCTAGTATGACATGCTGACACAAGCGCCAAGAACTAAATGCATATTTCAGAGAGAACCTTCAGTTATAATTCCTAAGTGCAAGAAAAATTTCCTCCAAACCTCGATTGACGGGTAAACCGCCGATAACAGCAAGTCACATCCTGTGACGCTAAAGAATAAAGCATATCACAGGGTAGATGCTGTCTCCTGATCTTCGACTACCAGGACATCTGTAAGAGTGGTCAACCTGGAACATACAGAATCCAAGGCCTGCACATATATACATATATACCAATGTTAGCTCTGATTTGTTCTAAGCATACTTCAAGAGTTTGAGTAAAAAGGGAATTGCTGTTACCCGTTTTTGGGTAGTTTCTCTGTGAGATATATTTGGGACACAAGATTTATATGATGATTTTCGCCTTCCTAATTGCGGACGAGCTTATGGATCTGTGTAGCGTTTAGTTTGGTACCCAACTACGCTACGCCCAGCACTGTACTCGATTTCAGTTTGTATTTCAGGGATGTCCGATAAGCATTTCAATTACAAAATAGTTTAGTAATTTGTTTGGATGGTGGGGAAAGCAGTGAGCCCACTTCAGCGAATCTGCATCCATAATCTCGTGTTGTTGCTTAGTTTCCATGCCCATAACGCTGTGCTTCACTTCATATTAGATTTTCATTGGTAGATACTATGTACGTCAGAGAAGCTAACGTTTCCACTAAATATCCCATTTTACTACTGTCGCTGTATATGGGTTATTTCCAGTAAGTTAACAGAAAACGTAGGATTATACACAAAGTAAGAGTTGTTGCATGAATGTTTTTGTAGATATCAGTTGTCTCCTAAATAGTTCCACTTAAGTCGATAAGTCGACATAACCAACAGCCGAAACTTCTTCGGTATATTGCTCAGATTTAGGGCCCCACTATAGTAGGTTTAAAATCAAATTCTCTCCAGCATACATTCCTTAGCCAGACTGCAGTTTCATCTAAAGTGAATGGATGATAGCTAAGAATCGTGGATATTAGATCCCTGGACTCATTTCTTGCCGGCCGGAGTGGCCGAGCGGTTCTATGCGCTTCAGTCTGGAACCGCGCGACCGCTACGGTCGCAGGTTCGAATCCTGCCTCGATCATGGATGTGTGTGGTGTCCTTAGGTTAGTTATGTTTCACTAGTTCTAAGTTCTAGGGACTGATGACCTCAGCTGTTAAGTCCCATAATGCTCAGAGCCATTTTTGAACTCGTTTCTTCGTGGAAAACCGTTGTCATAAGTGCCCATGTTCTACAATTTCCTCTTGAAAAACACACTCTGGATCCCCTATCAATGTTTCAGGGCCAAAGTTATTTATTTTTAATGATTTGATCCCATACAGGCCGTAGGGAATATACAGGGCGGTTAAATTAAACTTTCTCTACCTGAGCCAATGAGGACAAAACAATGGGTATTTTATTATTTATCTATTTATTTTCTGCCATTTACAAATAACATGTCACCTTGTTACTAAGACATGTCGTACTTTCACAATACGAAATCGTACATGTACAGAATGTGAAACTTATTTGTTAGTTCTTTTTTTTAATAATTATTAATACCACTGCAGATTTAAATACTTGTAAACTTAAAAATGATTAATAAACTAAAATCTTAAAATTAGCAATTTATGAATGGAAGATAGGAATTTATGAAGACAGAGAAGAAGTTATGACACATTATAGCTTTAAGACATATTATACATTCGTAAATTTTTTTCTAAAATAAACAAGATTCTTGCATTTAAAATGTATAGATAAAAACTAATAAACATTTATGAAGTTAACAAAATTCTGTAAAATCGAGTATAATCCCTAACCATATTTTTAGGAAGAATAAAAACAGATGATAGGAAAAATGATAGTGGAAGAAGTCCTTTCACCAAGTGTGTATGACGGTGAGTGTCTTGGAATTGTCCATCAAGCCACCCACCCCCAATCATAGCTCTTCATCTAAATCTAACATCTACTTTAGATCTCCTAGTAACGAAACCTTGACCTCTATTTTTTTAAGGCTGTTGTGTTGTTTATTTGGGGTGTTTCTTCAATTTCATTTACGATCGTGTCGGGATCGGTGTCACCACCCGATTCCATGTTGGAATCAGTTCTGTTTTCTACGCTGTAGATACCCTCTTGTCTTTGCATATAGGCTCGTTGAACGACTCGGACATGCCCTCTATAGGTCGCTTCGGATATATCGTCAGTGAATGTGTTTAACATGGTCCATAGGTCTTCCTCTCTGAGAATTGCATGCATGGTGTCTTGAATATCGTTGAGGTTTAAGTGTATTGTGTGTCTCATGTTGGTATATTGTCCACTTAAAAACACGATGTGTTCTGGAGAGCCTTCTTGCACACATGTGCGTGTTGGTATCCGCCTCAGGCTCACGCGGTTTAAGTGCGTGGGATAAGTGCCGTGTCCTGCTAAGAAATGGACTATACCACGGCTGAGATCGATATGTTTGAGTTTTAGTCTCTCCGTTACATCCGGAAAGAACTGGTGTAGCCCGCGGCCCTTGTCACTCGTGTCCCACTCTCCTTCCCACGTATCCATCTTCCAATTTTTTAATTGGTGTTTCGTGACAATTGGCACTCCAGTGATATTTCGAACCTGGTCGTGGCTTCCACCGTACATAGCCGCTGTGTATCTTATCGTAATGTCAACAGGGTAGATTCCGAGTGTGATTCCGCTAAGGCGATGCCGAAAGCTCCCCAAATCTAAGAAAGCCGCTCCTGTGTCCTCGTCTGCCGAGGGTCCGGTTTGTTGATACGATCAGCCTGTGAGCCCATATGCTGGAGGCGAAGCTAAGTACCGAATCAAAGAGAGCAAGATGGTATGTTCGTGTAACTGACAAAGGGGAGTTTAAAGTGTTGTGAATTTAGTCTAGACAGTTTGTGTGGTTTTTTTTCTGCTTTTTTGTGACAATGCGCTTATTTTTATGGAAATTTTGCTTTTCGTCTATGTGTACCCTAAATAGCGTGTGGTGGCTGCTCGTTTAATGTTTGTGCCTTCTATTTTAACACTAGTGTTTCTCTGGAGAGGCAGATCGTGCACTACGGGATTTGCGTTCTTTGTAGTGTCGGTGTCATGACTTGCTCTTAGGCGCTGGTAATGATACGGCGAAGTAGGGTTGAAACACAAGCAGTTGCAGACAGTCAACATGGGTCTGGACAAGGTGAGCAGGGCTTTGTTCATAAAGCTGCTGGTCTTCGCGATTGTCGACGCATTAAAGGAACACGAAGAGCTCCTCTTTCCACGCCAGCATTGAAGAACGTAATTCGGAAGTTCAAATTAACTGGAGATTTAGGAATTACTCCTGGGAGATTTTGACTGCTAATTGTTGAAGAAGCTACTGTTTTTATGTCTGAGAATTCTGGATGCAGTGTGAGATCTTCAAGCAGCGCACGAGCTGTGTCCCGACAGTTGAACATTCCATGGTCCTCCCCTGTTTCGGACAGCGGTAGGGCAATTTCTAGTGCGGCTCCAGGCTGTCGTGGATGCAGATGGACGTCACACAGAGTAATGGTTGTCACCTGGAATTTAAACATGGTATGCTACAATCGCGCGTGGAAATTATAATGTGTTTCTTTCCATGGCTTATACGTTATTTCTCTTCCGCGTATCCTCACAAATGTTTCCGCAGAGTTTCGTTGTCCTACAAACATTAGTTTTGCACTGGGGACCTCTCAATCAGTGAAAGTTTAATTACAACCATCCTGTATATCTTTCTAAATGCCACAGAGCTGAAGGAATTACATTAAGAACTCCCTGTCACCCAATATATTTATTATACAGTTGCTTTTTTTTAAATTTTGGAGTCATCGGACTATTTTCGAGGAGGCTTCTGCTACCCCTAATTGGCCCATAAGTATTATTTCACTTCTATTGTTAACAAATATACAGCGTAGTGATGAAAAGCCACATCAGTAGCGCAGGGGGTGAAACAGTCAACTGCGAGAGACGTCACGCTGATACAGTGTTACACCACCCCTGGCATTGATATTGGGGCCAGTTTGGCGAGAAAGAGAATCCACAAAAATTGTCAGTTATGATATCTTCAACTAAAATCACTCAACGATATCTGCAGGAATGCTGACACCTACTCTTCTGACGCTGTTCCCCATAGTACCAGCCATTTTCTATGGGATTTAGATTTGGTGATTTAGCGGACCAGTTATTGTGCGATAAGGTGTCTATGGATTCATGAAACCAAGCAGCCCTGTGAAAGCGATTTTTTTCTTCTTGGAGTTGGAGTGTTCACATCACACTCATTATAAAAATGCATAAAAGAGGGTAACACCTGGTACATTGGTACTGGTACAATATACAATACAGTACATACAATGTATTGTAGATAGAAAAGTACTGTACTACTATATACTGTAAAAGTTAAAAAGCGAAAATCTTTATTTAAGTACAGTGCCACATTAACGAATCCTGATACACTAGTATAATACAGTATTAAAATGTCTTTCGTGCATTCTGGAAGATTGGTTTGAAATTATAACTTATTTTTCGGGAACCACAGAGTCACTTACAATTATCTTCCCAGTATGTGTTTCAACTGCTAACGTATAGTTAGTCCCTCTTTATCACTTTTCACTAAAAAGTATTGTTCCAGTTTTCTTACCTGCACAACTGCCTGCTTACATGAAAGTGGCGTGAAGCTAAGTTCACTTACGTCACCTTAACCTTCATCTTCTTCTTCGGCCTATCGTCTGTTCTCGACACTGTCACCACACCCTTCTTGATGAAGCTATTGTATGGGTTCACTTGTGCTATTTGATTAATTTTATGTGAACAACGCATCACCGACATTAGCATATCCCTGACATACAGCAAATTCCTCTGTTAGAGTCTGAAGTTCACGCTCATGTTCCGTCGTCAATCGCTGAAGCACAGTCATTAAAAATGACACCTGCCATCTCGAAACAGATTCTGACTCCATGTTACTTGTTTAAGCTCTGAGGAAATCCGCACAACTCCGTCCAGCACAATGATACATTTTCCGAGTTCATATCCAGATACAACATTGTCCTTTCGGGACAAAATAAGACACCGCACTCCTTTCCTATAAAACACTTTGAAATTTTGCATAATTCCCTGATGCAGACGTTGGCAACAGGAAGCTTAATTGGGCAACAACTAGATTATTTTCATATTTTTTGTGTACCATCGCAATGGGAAGTAGCATTATTAATAAACAAAATCATTGTCCTTCTTTGTCTTTCCATACACACAGTAGAACAGGGATCTTTCTTTAGAAATTTTGTCTCCTGAACAGTATTCACCATTCAAGGCCACTCTTTTACTGGGAAGATTTCTGAAGAAAAGACCAGCCTCGCCACAGTTAAAAATGTATCGTTCTTCGTTTCCCTTTCTTCTTTCCCTCGCTCTGTTTGAGAGTGGAACAGCAAAAGGAAATGACTAGCAGTGGTGCGTGTTACCCTCCGCCACGCACCGTACGGTAGCTAGCGGAGTTCAAATGGTTCAAATGGCTCCGAGCACTATGGGACTTAACATCTGAGGTCATCAGTCCCCTAGAACTTAGAACTACTTAAACCTAACTAACCTAAAGACATCACACACATCCATACCCGAGGCAGGATTCGAACATGCGAACGTAGCAGTCGCGCGGTTCCGGACTGAAGCGCCTAGAACCGCTCGGCCACCAAGGCCGGCAGCTAGCGGAGTGTGTATGTAGATGTAGAGCGCTAAAAATTCCCTTTACCCTTTCTTGCCAATCTGACGCGATGTTTTCGTCCACTGAACTGGATTCATCACACACGGTTACAAAAGAGATGTTGTGTCGAATCCTAAATACACTACTGGTCATTAAAATTGCTACACCACGAAGATGACGTGCTACAGAAGCGAAATTTAACCGACAGGAAGAAGATGCTGTGATATGTAAATGATTAGCTTTTCAGGGCATTCACACAAGGTTGGCGCCGGTGGCGACACCTCCAACGTGCTGACATGAGGAAACTTTCCAACCGATTTCTCATACACAAACAGCAGTTGACCAGCGTTGGCTGGTGAAACGTTGTTATGATGCCTAGTGTAAGGAGGAGAAGTGCGTTTGCAAGACAACAACAATCTGCACGAACATTTCGACGACGTTTGCAGCAACATGGACTACCAGCTCGGAGGCCATGGCTGCGGTTACCCTTGACGCTGCATCACAGACAGGAGCGCCTGCGAGGGTGTACTCAACGACGAACCTGGGTGCACGAATGGCAAAACGTCATTTTTTTATGAATCCAGGTTCTGTTTACAGCATCATGTTGGTCGCATCCGTGTTTGGCGACATCGTGGTGAACGCACATTGGAAGCATGTATTCGTCATGGCCATACTGACGTATCAGCCGGATTGATGGTATGGGGTGCCATTGGTTACACGTCTCGGTCACCTCTTGTTCGCATTGACGGCACTTTGAACAGTGGTGGTTACATTTCAGATGTGTTGCGAGCCGTGGCTCTACCCTTCAAATGTTCAAATGTCCAAATGTGTGTGAAATCTTATTGGACTTAACTGCTACGGTCATCAGTCCCTAAGCTTACACACTACTTAACCGAAATTATCCTAAGGACAAACACACATACCCATGCCCGAGGAAAGACTCGAACCTCCGCCGGGAGCAGCCACACAGTCTCTGACTGCAGAGCTTTAGACCGCTCTTCTTATCCCGCGCGGCGCTCTACCCTTCATTCGATCCCTGCTAAACTATACATTTCAGCAGGATAATGCACGACCGCATGTTGCAGGTCCTGTACGGGCCTTTCTGGATACAGAAAATGTTCGACTGCTGCTCTGGCCAGCACATTCTCAAGATCTCTCACCAACTGCAAACGTCTGGTCAATGGTGGCAGAGCAACTGGCTCGTCACAATACGCCAGTCACTACTCTTGATGAACAGTGGTATCGTGTTGAAGCTGCATGGGCAGCAGTACCTGTACACGCCATTCAAGCTCTGTTTGACTCAATGCCCAGGCGTATCAAGGCTGTTATTACGGCCAGAAGTGGTTGTGCTGGGTACTGATTTCTCAGGATCTATGCACCCAAATTGAGTGAAAATGTAATCGCATGTCAGTTCTAGTATAATATATTTGCCCAATGAATACCCGTTTATCATCTACATTTCTTCTTGGTGTAGCAATTTTAATGGCCAGTGGCCAGTAGTGTACGTCAAGCCAACCTACAGATGCTTTAAAATCGTGAAGTGCTAACTCATTGGCGATTAAGAGTGCTATCTCTAGGATGAGAGGTCCACTAATCGGCAATTTATTGCTGCAAGCACTGCAAAATTCAACTTCTCAACTTTTAAGCCTGGTGCGTTGGAAAAACGAGTTCACTGATATAGTTATCATTATTTTCCAATCAGCTATTTCAGAATGTTCTTTTCGTTTTTTAAAACGTCACTGAGGTGCGTCTTGACAACAGTTAGCTGTTCCTTTTCGTAGACATTGATCTCGACCTTTTCATGCTGCGTTAACAGGTTCCGTTTTTGTGACGTCTTAGCACTAAAAACAGATAAGCTCTCTCGCTTCAGGACGTAAATAGTACGCACTTCAACTTACAAAACATTCAAATCCATGATAGTGATTGTTGCCGTTTAATTTATATCTGTCTTTTTCTTTCACGCTCCGTTATCTAGAAGTTTTAATTGCTGTTGGAATATGCATTTCAGTTTCCGCATCCGTTATTGAAAATGTTCTTGATTCGGAAGAATTTTACCATAAGATCTAGTGTTACTTTGGAGGGTAAATTTAAAATGTCCGCTATTGAGAGGAGTCCGCTATTGGGAAATGTCCGTTAAGGAAAGTTCTACTATACATTGAAATATGTTGTTTCATGTTCATAGTAACCCGAATGAGTGGGTCCAAGTCACGTTACGGAAAACACCCCCAAAATATCACAGAACCATGCCGGACCTGAACTAAACCCTCCACATTCAATGTTTTATATGCCTCATCGGGCAGACAGCGCATTTGACATCTTGCATCGTTGAAAAAAGGTAAATCACGACTCGCCGAATCGCACTATACGACGCCAATCAGCTATTGTCCAGTTTCTGTGTTGTTTGGGCCATTGACAGCGTGCAGATTTATCCACTGCTGTGAAGAAAAGCCTTCACCGAAGTATCCGACTCCAAAGTCCATCGCATGCACTTTCATTCCCAATCATTGCCTGAGAACTGGTTGAGATGGGTGTACGTTCATTGTTAGCAGCAGTTCCTGTCGGATTTGAACCCCATTGTCGTTGACAAGACATGCCATTCGTCTCCGATTGTTGTGGGTTAGGAACTTTTTACAGTCACTGTTCTTCACTGCCATGACTTACGTCAGCACTGGACGTTGAATGGGGGCTTAATTAAAATGCTACAATTTTAGTAGCTGTGTGTCCGGTTACGAAATCTCGTAACCGGTTGGCCCTGAGTAATATTAGCACGCAATCTGACTGCATAAAATAAAAATGAAGAATGACAAGGAATTTCCGACATGACAACTGATTAATTAAGTCCGCTGCAACTATACAAGCTACGAAACAACAAAGCGCAAGTGTAACTGTTCTGTGTGTGGTAGTGTGACTCAACGTACATGTATCAGGCACGGTTCTCCCTCAATACGATACGATATTTTAAACACCATTTACAATGAACTAATTGAAAAACCAGAAATACTATAATTGCACATAGAATCCAGAATTACAAGTCTAATACATGAACTCGAGCCAGATGCTTTGTTGACTGAACCTGTGACCAAGAGGCATTGTCATTAAAGAAATGTGAAAAAAATTATTTTACCTCAATATATATTGACGAAAAATACACTGTGATCATTGCATCATCTACACCAACCGAACACCATCTACTCTCTCGCCCCAGATAGTCAGTGGGGAGTCCCATGGGTAGGTGCAGTGCCCTCCTGAGGGCACGGTTCTGCAGCCTCTAGAATTTGTCCAGGTGCTGCATTGCCACGTATCCCCAGACAGGGCACGCATACTCCGTTACTGGCCGTATGAGGGCCTGATAGCCTTTTAGTCCTACAGAGCAGGGAAGGGAGCTGGTTGTGTTGAGTATTGGGTATAGGAGGGACATTCAGGCGCAGACCTTCCTGTGGATCTCGTCGATATGGAGTTTCCACGTTAGTCTTGAGTCCAAGGTTACGCCGAGATACTTGGTAGATCTTCCACTCTTTCTCCACTCTGTTCTTGTGACGGATTTCGGCTATTAGATGTGCTGGGAGTTGTACTTGCGGGGGCGGGCCATCCATTTTTGGGGTAGTGGCATCTTCCGCTGCCTGCAAGATGGTTCCTGTAAGGTCTTGTAGCGCTTGTTCTACTGTTTCGGCAGTAGGTGGCGGAGCGCAAGCGATATCAGAGGCGACAGTTTCTCGGTATCGCTCCCAGTCCGTACGTTTGTAGGACGTCTGGTACCGTGGGAGTGCTACCCATTCTCCCACATCGACCTCTAGAATCACTGGGTTGTGATCGGAGGACATTCTGTTGATTGTCCTTGCGGCCACAAACCCCGCGATCATCCTAGTGAGGGCTATGCCTAACACGTCGGGCCTACCTCCATTTTTTGGAAAATGTGTGGGCTCGTCGGGACCCCATGTTTCTAAGACGTGGTCACGCGCTAGTCGTTGCAGTTTTGAAACGTCCCCTTAGAAAAATTACAAATGTCTGCGCTTAAACTGACACACAATATTTTTAGCGCAACGCAATCTGACTTTCAAAAATCCCTACAAAAGAATGGCCCTGACTAACAATAACCTATAACTTTCATGAATCACTTACCTCACAGAAATCTTCGTTACTCGAACTACTGCAATACAGCGAGCGCCACTACTGCCAGCTAAATAAAAGATTCTAACTACTGAAGGCACAAACTACTGATAAGCATAGTTAGCAAATGCAAGATTTTAAATATAGGTCCATGACATCCAGTCTTACAAATTTACTGTCTCTGATGGACACACGTCCAGATCATCCACTCTCAAAACTCCATCATCTCTCTCCCCATATCCACCACTGCTGGCGGCTCACCTCCAACTGCGCAACGCTACAAGCTGTTAACAGCCAACTGCCCAACACTACAATAGGAAATTCCAACAATGCAAACCAGCCACGGACTGCACACAGTACAGTCAGTGATTTTCATATAGAGCGCTACATGGCGTTACCACCATAAAAACCTAAACAGCCTACTTACAGTTTGGGGCCTGCTCTGGAGGTTACTCTAGAGTTCCAATCTGGGTGTTTGGCATTGAAGTCACCCCTTATGAGTTTGCGTTCAATTTGCCCAAGCGCAGCTATGTCTACCTCGTCTCTCTCGTCTTGTGGGGATCGGTAGATTGCAACGATTGTTAGGGGTCCGGTGGCAGTGGTTACTTCCAGGACCACTGCTACGATTTTATTGGTAGATGGTATGAATACCCGGTGGTGGGGATCCCTCTTTTTATGTATATGGCCACTTCTCCGCCGTGGATTGGCCTGTCTTTACGGTAGCTAACATAGTTGGGTACTGTCACTTTTATTCCCGGTTTTAGGTGGGTTTCCCCCATCATGTATATGTCGATGGAGAACTCCTTCATGAGTTCTCTGAACTCGACTTGTTGATTAACAATGCCATCTGCATTAAAGAGCCGGCCAGGGTGGCTGAGCGGTTCTAGGCGCTACAGTGCGCAACCGCGCGACCGCTAGAGTCGCAGGTTCGAATCCTGCCTCGGGCATGAATGTGTGTGATGTCCTTAGATTAGTTAGGTTGAAGTAGGTCTAAGTTCTAGAGGACTGCTGACCTCCGCTGTTAAGTCCCATAGTGCTCAGAGCCATTTGCAGGCTGTCAGGCCTGTCTCGACTGCCTGGGCCGAGAACTGTCTGGAGAGGTCCCTAATGACGATGTTTTTGTTCCTTATCTTGGTGGTGGGGAACGTGTAATGGGGTATATTTTTGTCTGTGAGGGCCTTTTTAATGTTGTTGTAGTTTTCGATGTTGTGTAGAGTGATCTTTATTTTGTGTGTCCCTCCCCCCCCCCCCCCCCCCCCCCCCCGTCTGTTTGTTTTGGTGTAAAGTTGTCCCCTTTGAGTTGTGCTTTGATCACGCCGTGGAGTTCCTCGTAGTTGCGGGGAAACTCCGCGACGATCGGTGGGAGGCAGTGTGTTGTGTGATTCTGTGCTGTTGTTTCTTGTGTTTCGTCTGATGCATCAGCCAGAGCCTGAAACCTGTTTGGGTGGGTTCCACTCCTCGAGCAGGTGGAAGTCTCGGCTGGCGAAAGGTTTTTCTCACCAGTACAAAGCCCTCCGAATCCTCCCCGGTTTCATGGGTCCCTTCCAGGGCAGCGGTTTCCTGGTACCCTTCCAGGGCAACGACAGGTGCTGTCGGTGGTTCGGGAACCTCGGGCTCCTCAGGGGGTAGGGGGGGGGGGGGGCATTTGGGTTCAGGGCGTGGGATTCCTGCTCTTTCCTATCCTTCTCTGCACGTCGCTGCTTCGTGGACGTGCTTTTGAGTGGGGGGGGGGGGGGGGGAGGATTTGAGGAACTGAGACCGGGTAGGGGGTTCAGTAGCAGTTGCGGGTTTGGGAAGGATTTTGGTCGGTTGACGGGACTTCTGCTTGCCATTTAGGTCGAGGATGTGTTCAGCGAGACGATTTTGGGCGTTTGCAAGCAGGAGCGGGCTAAGGAGAGGGGAGAGAGGGAGGGGATCGCAGATACTGACAACGTAATTGTTTGTTTGCGTTTTACGTGTGTTTTCCTTCTGTGTACACGTTGCCATGTCTGGAGCTCAAACGGGGTTGCTGCCAGGGGATTGCCAGTTACAACTTTTGTTGTCACCATTGGGTTTTCCGGTTTCGTCGCTGGCCCTACGAAAACGATGGCACACGCGGAATTCTGGACAGAGGCGGCGGAAAACTTTTCTGTGGTTCCACGGCTTGCTTCCAGGTCCTGGCCTACTTTTTCCCTATTCTTGGCAGTGTGGAGGGGGGCGGGGGGAGAGAGGGGCAAGCAGCCGAAGTGCTCGAAACAGCCTGCGGGCGGCCCGCGGCAACAAGAAAACGCGCCTCGTGTCGTCAGAGGAAAGAGACCGCTGCGACCGCAAGGCACCACCCAAGCCCGACATACCACCTCGACGAGAAGACACGACAATTTTGCTGTCAGGCGACGCCATGCAAAACTTCAAAAGTGCCGTTTTGCTAAGCTGCGAGACCTCGATCCAAGTGCCCGTCAGTGTTTTCATAAATACAGAGCCGGAAAACACTCCTGGTTGTACACCTGTGCAAGCGGGGGGCCTATGGCTGAAGGTGCGCTAGTAAGAGGAGCGATTCTCAACCCTTCACTGCCACTCAGCGAGTGACTCGCGATAGTCGCAAGCTGAAGTCCGCTCCTCCAGAGTGATGTCCGTTCCACTATCCTGACTTCGACTTTAGGCGGTTTTCCTAAGCCAATCGAGCAATGGTATGAATAGTTGGAGAAAAAAGACCAAAACCGATCATTCAGCTATAAAACGGAACTTCTATTCCTATGTCAATGACATCGATTTTAAAATCACGTGAAAGAATGCGTTCTAAAGACTGCCATAAGCAATTTCGGAGATCACTGTTTTTGTCGTGAGACATAAGATTGTGTTTTTGCAGTATTTGTAAATATTTTCAGGTCTCACATTTAGATGCTGCGTAATATATTAAAACTATTTGGAAGCTATTATTAATTAACCATTTACAGAATTTTATGTCCGCCTCGCGCGGCAGAATGCCATGCAAAGGAGCCCGGGGTCGATTCAGGGCTGGGTCGGGGATTTTCTCCGCTCAGGGACTGGGTGTTGTGGTGTCTTCAATTTTATCTCTTCCCCATCGACACGCAAATTGTCTAAGTGGCGTCAACTACAAAAACTTCCACCATGCGATCGAAAATCACAATACGACATCCGAGGCCTGTGCAGCTTCATTCTGCGAAGTCTAGACCCTTATATTCACCATCATGGGGGAACAATGTAACACATCTGTTTGTGGCTTTGTAGTATAATAAATGTTGGTCCTTCACAGTTGTTAGTGTAATCTTGCCCTTCTGGGTATAGTTCTTTTTATGGTGATCAGTGTAAATTATTAAATACAGAGTGGTGTATCTTAGAACACTTCTCAGATTTTAGCCTCTAGACAGCCCTGTAAAATATGTCTGATATTCACTGATGTGCAAAAATTTAGGACGAAAGTAACTTTTGCATGATGTATCACTACCAAGTAATATAGGTCAATGAAACTTGGACCATACATAGTAAGAACTGTTACATTATATTACGAGGGTTGCCCAGAAAGTAATGCACCGCATTTTTTATTCAACAATTCTTTATTGAACATAACGAGAATTACACACACGAAAGAATGGTGTTTTATTTACACACCCTGTTTTTTTCGTTCTATGACCGTCCTCCAGCGCGAAACAAGGGCATGTATGCCCTGACGGTACCAATCCTTGTCCTGTTGGAGGAATCAGTGCTTTACTGTAAGAATCGCCTCCCTCTCATCAGCCTCAAAATGTCTTCCACGAGTAGCATCCTTTAATGGTGAATGAAAACATCAGCTCGCTGCAACATGTCAGATGTGACAGCCGTGAATGGCCTCCCCGACCGCTGCAAATAGTGGAGCTCTGATGACCTCACTCTCCATGCCCAGCTACTAACTGTACTTCTACCGACATCAGATGCTCCGTAGACTTTGCACAAGCGTTTCTGAATATTCTCCACAGTTTCTTCCTCAGCAGTGAGATTTCAATGACGGCACGCTGCTTGTAACGCACATCACCTACAGACGCCATCTTGAAACTGTCCTGGAGCTACGCTATCTGCCGGAAGTGACGGAAACTTTGTGCACTCACATAGAAGACTTCAAATAATACATACGCTACGTTTCACATTCGTAGCATTGTTTTCGTCTGAGAAAAAAAAGTGCGGTGCGCTACTTTCCGGGCAACCCTTGTACAAAAGATAACTGCGAGCAATAAGCAATAAGCAATAAGACGTGCCACTTTTAGTCAAAGGCAGTAATTAAACTGATGTCAAGGCGATTTATGATTGTCCATTTTGTGGTTGGCAGGAGAGCCAACACCGTGTTACTAGAGGAGGCCGAAAGGCACGCGATTTAGCTCACACAGGCTGGCGTGAGGTCTGGAACAGGACAAGGAAATTAGAATTTAGAAAAACGGACGTAGCTGGTGGAATACTTAACTTTAATCCATTAATGATGAACGTCGCTGTTGACGGTACATAGTTCACAATATCAATAGTAACTGATAATGGCGCCTTGCTAGGACGTAGCAATTGACGTAGCTGAATGCTATGCTAAACTATCTTCTCGGCAATTGAGAACATAAGTAGGCAGTGAACCATCGCCAGCAAAGTCGGCTGCACAACTGGGGCGAGTGCTAGGAAGTCTCTCTAGACCTGCCGTGTGGCGGTGCTCGGTCTGCAATCACTGATAGTGGCGACACGCGGGTCCGACGTATACTAACGGACCGCGGCCGATTTAAAGGCTACCACCTAGCAAGTGTGGTGTCTGGCGGTGACACCACAGTCCCCTTGTTCATTATAAAAGACGGACAATGGTTCTTTATAGGGTGTGTGATCACCATAGACTTCACTGCATGCTCTGCAGCGTGATCCTATGCTAATCACAAGGTTGGTAAAGAGTTCTTAGCGTTGTTCACAAATTCTGGATGGTCGTTGGTGCATGAGGACTTCCTTCAAAACGTCTCCCCAACAAACCACATACGTGAAACTTCCTGGCAGGTTAAAACTGTGTGCCGGACAGAGACTCAAACTCGGGATCTTTGCCTTTCGCGGGCAAGTGCTCTACCAACTGAGCTACCCAAGCACGTCTCACGCCCTGTCCTCACAGCTTTACTTCTGCCAGTACCTCCTTTCCTACCTTCCAAACTTGCCCGCGAAAGGCAAAGGTCCCGAGTTCGAGTCTCGGTCCGGCACACAGTTTTAATCTGCCAGGAAGTTTCATATCAGCGCACACTCTCCTGCAGAGTGAAAATCTCATTCTGGAAACCCCATACGTGCTCGACGGGATTTAAGCGGGGTGGGGGAGGGGAGCAGGTGGAGGGTGGGGGTCGGGGGTCGGGGCTGGGGAGCCTGGGGGGGGGGGGGGGGGGGGTGTAACTGGCATATCCTCTCGTTCCATGAGCTCCTCTACCTGCGATATGCGATACGGTCCCTCAATGTCATCCATGATAATGAAGCCATGGCCAAATGTTACCCTGAAGAGACGAACATGGGGAAGGAGTACAGCTTAGTAGACACGTTGACCAGTGAGTTACCATGTTCAAATAATTGTAGGTCAGTATGCCCGTGTAACATTATGTCTCCCCACACCATAAGACCTGGTTAAAATGGTTCCAATCGTTCTGAGCACTATGGGACTTAACATCTGAGGTCGTCAGTCCCCTAGACTTAGAGCTACTTAAACCTAAATAACCTAAGGCCATCACACGAATCCGTGCCCAAGGCAGGATTCGAACCTGCCACCGTAGCAGCAGCGCAGGTCCGGACTAAAGTGCCTAGAACCGCTCGGCCACAGCCGACGGCATAAGAGCTGGAAAACCAAACGATCATGTGCGACAATGTTGCTGGACGCATTACGTATTCCCACCTGTCGCCATATGAGGATACGTAATGCGCCCAGGAACATTCCTTTACGTTATGCGATTCTGAAATCGGTTACTAGATTGAAACACTGATCAGGAAGCATCATTCGTTTCTATGTACGCCATTCTCAAGGTACAACACTCTCCTCTCCTCTTGGCTACCGAAGGACAAATGCCGGTATACAACCATCAGAGAATGAAGAATGTATATGGGGCAGCATTTCTGTTGAAAACCGCTGTTGTAGAATGGTACGCCAAGTTCCGTGCTCATTGCGATTCTAAACACGACGCCAGTCGACCTGGGAGACCAGCCTCATTCAAGTTGGAGACACTTGAGCATCCGCCCTATAGTCCTGGTCTCTCCTGTTGCGATTACCACGCTTTCGGCCACTTAAAAAGACCCGAAAAGGTCTACAACTCCTGTCGGACGAGAATGTTCAGCAGG
Organism: Schistocerca gregaria; assembly: GCF_023897955.1. Taxonomy (NCBI): domain Eukaryota; kingdom Metazoa; phylum Arthropoda; class Insecta; order Orthoptera; family Acrididae; genus Schistocerca; species Schistocerca gregaria. Next base: position 483,553,232 of record NC_064931.1, on the reverse strand, counting down.
CAGTTACGGAATTCTTCTCGCAGGAGGACACGGTGTTCTACCGAATGGGTTTCTTCGACTTGGTGCGAGGGTTGTCCGAATGCCGCAGTGCTCACTGCGATTACACCTGATTGGCATACCGATTCTGGACTGTACGGTTTTCGAACGGAACCTTTTTAACGTCCCTTATATAACACTCTCTCCTGTTACTGCTTAACACCACATTCACATTGAATGAAACGCAATATCCATCCCTTCACAACAGGGATAGCAGTGTCGCTGAGGAAATCATCCTACATCAAGTTATTATGTTTAAATAGTTTTAAATACTTCTTTAGTGGAATACGCGGAACGAAATTAGACTCATATAAAATATCTCATGCAGTAAAACCATAAAATGTTGCCCAAGAAATTACTTGCGCTTTTATTCTCCGAGAATGTATATTGCGAGTGAAGGTATCGTTGTGAAATGTCGTCGTATGACGCAGATCTTGTTTTCCCCCAAAACCCTTCATTATTAAGTCTGGTTCGAATTAGAATTCTCTGTAGATTAATCCTAATTTAGTTTTAATTTTTCTTTTTTCCTCGGGAAATCCCGCTGTAAGTCACACATTACATATAAGTACTCTTACGTCTTAAAGGCGCTAAGTGCTCATACATGACAAACAGCAATTATAAACTGGAATATTCTTGTAGATGATTTCTATTGTATAGATATTGGAGAACCATATGATATATTGTGATTTATCAGAGCACAAAAGTCTTACCATTCTTCTACCATATTTGTGCACTGCTATCGTACTGATATCATTCATCAATATACATTTATGGATGGCTTATTTTACTTCTTGGCCATACCACTGAATTTTCATGCTGCTAGAAATAGATTCTGACATTTTTTTGTGTTCTTTGGTGGGAGGCGGCAATAAAACAATCGCTAATATTTGATAACGAGTCGTTTTTTTCAGATTTATTTTCTTCATAAAGTTTTAAGACAATGCTCTACAGAAGAGAAATACTACTTTTAGTTCATGTATTTTAAATGTTAATTAAGTGGATTACAATTACATACACTATATAGAGTCAACCGCTCCCACACTCGATATAGACAACGTTATTCTAGTACAATACTTTCTGAAGAAGACAGTTTTGAATCAGTCGAAACCATGTTCAATGTTTCATAAACCTGTATTTTGCAACTTGTTTGGCTGTTGTTGCCAATCCATTTTTACACTTATTTGTCCCCCAACGCGTTTCGATACAGATGCTTTAACCTCAATAGAAATTTCATACTTAATTGTCTAAGACTTCAATTTAGGAATGGATTGCAAGACTAAAACACACGCATATTATGTTTTCAGTGTGAACACAGTTTTTGACAATTGCTGGTATAAACTAAAGGGGCGTAGCATAAACAATGAAACACGCAAATAATACTAATAAACGTAGGTCCGGAAACCAATGGCTTTCCTGATACAATGTACGTACAAGTGCTGGCTTGCCAACGTTATAACACTGTTAATGTGCGTCACAGAAAGAGAAAAATCTTAGGTAAAAACTATTTAATGACTGTTTTTAGTGGAAAAAAATGGTTCAAATGGCTCTGAGCACTATGGGACTTAACATATGTGGTCCTCAGCCCCCTAGAACTTAGAAATACTTAAACCTAACTAACCTAAGGACATCACACACATCCATGCCCGAGGCAGGATTCGAACCTGCGACCGTAGCGGTCACGCGGTTCCAGACTGAAGCGCCTAGAACCGCACGGCCACACCGGCCGGCTTTAGTGGAAACGACAGCTTTTTAAATAACTGTATGGTTCCTCCCTTCCGTGTTTTCTCCTTCATAAGCATATTCGAAAATCATTTGTTATCAAAGTACAGAAGATTTAACAGATAATTTCCTTCGCTCCCAATCAAAAATAAACAATAATAGACCATATGTTTGTCAAAATTTCATTTATGGAATAAAATTTTATATCATTAAATAAATGTGGCTTATTTAGTATGACGCCACTAAGTTGAAACGTGTCCGGGACTATAACAAATTTGTAAATGATTATGTTCTGCAAATATGGACCTCTAACAATACAATCTGTCTCACAAAAAGATGTGATACATCCGGAACACATAGTCGGATGTCAATGTAACTTCGCACACGTACACACCATAGGCGGGTTTGTAAATGACTGGACTTGCAATTCTCTGTGACTCGTAAACTGGCCACCGCAGTGCATGAGTGGTGGTCGTGTTCAATGCTGTTAACAGGCCTGGTATTGTGTACAAGGGGTGCGAACAGCATCAGAAGTTGTGTGATCACTGTGAAGTACAAGAAGATGCCGCCTACTTGTGTGAGACAGCGATACCAACATCTTACAGAGTTTGAATGTGGCCTCATTGCTGGTCTCCATTTGGCCAGGTGGTCGAGTTGTGCAATATCCATATTTGTGGAGCGTTCGGATGTGACAGAATCCTGAGGTTAGACTGAGTGGGAACGTCATGACAGGCATACTCGTCGTCAAGCTTCCGGTCTACCACGTCTGATCACCACAAGGCAGGATCTCCATACTGTGAACCAACCACATCATAACCCCATCACATGTGCACCTACCATCTCAGAACAAGTACCAGTGGTTGGAAACTAGCAGCAGCCAGACTAAGGTTTCTCTGCTCAATTCGTAGGATGCCGCTAACATCATAACACAGATGCAGGACGTGCGCAATGACATAGATGCATAGCCTTCTGGTGAATGGTGGTGCACTGTGTTCAGCGAAGAATCGCAGCTGTGCACGACCCCGACTAGCCATCGTCGGAGAGTATGGGGGCCAGCTGGGGAGAGGTCTCGTTTTTCCAAGGTTTTGGAGAAGCAAAGCAGTCTTACTCCTGGCGACATGGTGTGGGGAGAAATCAGTTATGGCTTCAGGTCACGGTTGGTGGCGATTGAGGGAACTCTGACGACACAGTGGTAGATCATGGACATCCTACGTCGTCATGCGTTACCTCTCATGAGAGTATCGTGGTGACATTTTTCGCCAGGACCATGCTGGTCGGCACATGGTACGTGTCTCTATGAACTGTCTGAGTGATGTTTAGATAATTCTGTTGTCAGAAAGACCTCCAGATCTGTCCCCCGATAGAACATACGTGTGACCTGCTCGGACGTCCCATTGTCAGGAACCGAGTAACCAAAGACCTCTTACAACAGTTGTCGGTATAGTTGTCTTAGGAGAGGATACAACGGTTTTATGACATCCTTCCCAACGGAATTAGTGCATGCATACATGCTAGGGGGGTGCAACGTTATATGGATAAGTGGGTTCATACTGCCAACTTCGTTGTAAATTTGACTAGATTTTTCAGTGCATCAAATAACACCATACACGTTCTCAACCTGTGAAGTTTATTTTGTTTCTTCATCCGTTTTTAGGGCGCTTCGTTCGCTTTTTTGACAGGCAGTGTATCTTTGTGTTCCAAATACGAAATCGGAGTAGTTAAGAAGTAGCCTTCATAATGGTTCTTAAAAACCCTTGTGTAAGGATATTTTACAATATATCAAATATTATTTTTATGTCGATCATGAAAAAATACAACCAACATAATTTTATTGCATGTTTAAAAATTATTATCGTTTCTAAATTTAATGTTGAATTCTTGTATGCCGCGCGGGATTAGCCGAGCGGTCTCATGCGCCTCAGTCATGGACTGTGCGGCTGGTCCCGGCGGAGGTTCGAGTCCTCCCTCGGGCATGGGTGTGTGTGTGTCTGTCCTTAGGATAATTTAGGTTAAGTAGTGTGTATGCTCAGGGACTGATGACCTTAGCAGTTATGTCCCATAAGATTTCATACACATTTGACCATTTTGAATTCTTGTCTCATGTTTTATTTGCTCCGTATATGATTATTTCCTGAGACGCCAATAGTGATATATCTCAATTTATTACAGACGAGACTAATTTGAATATTTGTACGTGTAGACGTACTCAGTTGTTCCCAGCAGAGTATATACACCCCAGGAGCTACGCTTGTACTTCTACATGTTCCCAAAAAGAAAGGTGAAACTATCAGAGCACTGAGGGCGCAATGTGTAAGGGAAATAGGATTCCAGGTTTGGTGACCCCTCGTTATCGTTATTAGCCTGCAAATCAACGATAGAGGTTCCACTTCCGTTTCTGGATTAGATGGAAAACGCGCGAATTTTAGATAAAAAAATGGTTCAAATGGCTCTGAGCACTATGGGACTTAACTTCTGAGGTCATCAGTCCCCTAGAACTTAGAACTACTTAAACCTAACTAACCTAAGGACATCACACACATCCATGCCGGAGGCAGGATTTGAACCTGCGACCGTAGCGGTCGCGCGGTTCCATTCTGGAGCGCCTAGAACCACTCGGCCACACAGGCCGGCAATTTTAGATAGAAACAAGATGATGACACCTACAGGCGCAGATTTCCCATTGAAAGGCAAGGCGTCATCCATGTGCTGTACGGCTGTCGCGGAACCCATTAGGAACACTAACGGTGAACAAGCACCATAGACTATCTTTCCACACACCATCACACCAGATTGGTGTGACGGGTGATGGGAAACCACAAACCGCTCTTCGTGGCGGTCTCCGCTGCGCCTTCGGTCACGGGGCCAGTGGTCGTCACCTCCAAGATAGAAGCGGGACTTGTCACGAAAGATGACCTACTGCCAGTCTGCAGAGCGTCATGTTCATTGTTGCTAACACCAGCCGACTTGGGCGTGACATTGCGTGGGTGTGAGTGGCAGGTGGCGAAATTGTCGGTGTGCCGCGATACCTGCGTCATACAAACGCACGCTAATCGTACTGTCAACTACGGGATGTTGCACAGAAGGCAGGACAGACCGTTGACTGGCTCCTATCGTTCAAATAGCTCTGAGCACTAAGCGACTTAACTTATGAGGTCATATGTCGCCTAGAACTTAGAACTAATTAAAGACATCACACACATCCATGACCGAGGCAGGCTTCGAACCTGCGACCGGAGCGGTCGCTCGGCTCCAGACTGTAGCGCCTAGAACCGGACGGCCACTACGGCCGGCGCCTCTATCGTTTTCGTTGGATCTGCTCGCGCGTGCAGGACAATCCATTGATGTTCCCTCATTGCGGTGCGTGGCGGACGTCCAGATCCTACAAGTTGTGCACAAGTGCCGTCCTGTATCCATTGCCACCCACAACGGGCAATGGTGGTGTCCGCACGATCGGCATCGCGCTCGCAGTACGACCACCCAGCCTCCCGCAACCCCACGACAAGGCCCCTCTCAGACTGGTCTAGCTGAGCACCCTGTCGACGAACGTGTCACCTGGGCATAGCGCACGTCCAGGTGACGCTTCCCATGTCGTGTTGACCTGCACGGCCGCGTGGTGCCCTCGTATACCAGCCGATGGGCGCGACGTCACGGCCCCACCCACACTCCACGAGCGCGCGGCCGAACGTGAAAAAGTAATCACTGTATAGCTCATGGCGTGCAACATACCCACCCAGAGCAACGGTCGGATCCTTCTGAGTGCAGCTCTTTTTATGACGAAGAGTGTATTTCAAAGGTGTTTCTGCTGCACCATCTTATCAGTATTACAGCATCGTTTAGATAATAGCGTCTCATGTATTAAACTTTCCCCGTAATTGGGTCAGTTTAACACTAATTGCGAATTTGTGTGCAAATTAGATGGACACGCAAGAGAAAAACACGAAGTACATTATCACTTCTCTCTCATAAAGTCGAATTTTGTAAGATAGTGTTACAGTTATTTAAAATTTATAATACAAAATAAAAAAGATTGTCTGTGAGCCCGTTTCTTGAATGAAGATGAACACTTAAGATAATGAGTCTTTTTCTACAACTTAAAGTCCCCACGTTGTTTTTCCTTCAAGCTTGAGCAGTGTATTCACGATATTCCAAAACCAGCACTACCTACTTACAAAGTAAATAATTTTCCTCATTATGTATAAAATCAAATGTCAGTTTTATTTCTGTACGTTCAGAATAGAGAATATGAGGCTGACATAGGATCGCCAGTGCTGCAGCTGTCTTCAAAAACATTAAACCAAGATTACATAGACAGCCGTGATTTCCGTCAAGTGAATTCCAATGGAGCTACGTCGACGCCTCTGCTGTCTACGTTACTCGTATAAGAATGCAGATATTTACTGCAGGGAATTTCCATTTTGAGAAGCTGTATGACAGCTGAAAGTAAAATCTCATGTGACCATGTATGGAGGAATGCAAGATAGCGTCTGTTGAGAACAGAGAAATAATTCCAGTCACATAAGGTAGGCTGCAGATACTCGTTGTATGTCACGGTGTAGTTTTACTAGTCATTAAAATATTGGTGCTGAGATTACCAAGCATTGTATTACTAAAGAAGACATATTTTTCTTCATCTTATTTGAACTGATTATTGGCATTCCAATGACAGTTCAATGAAACAATCATATAATTGTGTGTCTGATGTGTTTTTCCAAATACAAACAATTGCATAAATCATAAACTGCCTTTCTGTTAAGCCACTGCCGGCCGGAGTGGCCGAGCGGTTCTAGGCGCTTCAGTCTGGAACCGCGTGACCGCTACGGTTGCAGGTTCGAGTTCTGCATGGGGCATGGATGTGTGTGATGTCCTTAGGTTAGTTAGGTTAAAGTAGTTCTAAGTTCTAGGGGACTGATGACCTCAGCTGTTAAGCCCCATACTGCTCAGAGCCGTTTGAACCACTTTGTTAAGTCACTACACTGTTGCCTCATTAAAACTGTTTTCCTCGTCTTATCACTGAAATCCAGAAGTGTGGGCAGTGTTCGACTAGTTGTACAATGCCCAAATGCAAACACGGCATGTCGGTAATATGTTTACTAACGCTCCAAGCAGCAAGTGATGAGGCAGTTTCTTACAGGAACTAAACTTCAGACGGGTGTTTCATGGATGTGTGCGTGCCGTATTGTTCCTAGTGGTGGCCGTTTCTACTGGATCTACCAGAGACTCATAACAATTGCGACTCCTAACCTCTTTCCTGCTTCCCGAAATTACACAGACGCTCTCCTGCACATCTTGCTGATCTAGGACTTCTAAAAGGAAGAATATCGCAAATGAATGGCTTTCCCACAGACTAAGGGTCGTATCCAGAATGAGGTTTTCACTGCACACCACAGTGTACCCTGCTGTGGAACTTTCTAACGTAATAAATCGATGTGGCCCATTGGGTCCATTTCACAATAGTGCTCAGTCTTATGCAGAGTGAAAGATTCGTTGTATAAATAATCCCTTAGCTGTGACTAAATCATATTTTCGCATTACCCTTCCTTGAAGGAGTGTTTGTCCAACAGATATGCAGTAAAGCTTCGGAAGTGTCTGGAAACCAGGAAGATCTTTTAGCAGAACTGGAGCTGCACAAGGGTGACTTGAGACACAGTGCAGTATGGAGGAGTATCACCCCTGAAAGACAAAGGGCCTGGTACGTGTCCCACCTCAGCGTATATTTTTGAACATTTTGAGAGGCTCACAACAGCACGCACTCCTCAGCAGATTGAAAGATTCAAACTGAATGATTTCGAGTGTTACATATCACAAACATGTTCAGTACGAGATTACTCAACACTTCTTAGAGCACTAGTGCACAATGAAAACTGGTTCGTAGGCAGTCGTCAGGGCAATCCAATTTAAAGAGCTCCATGTCCTAACACATTGCATTTCGCCCAGCTGCAAATCGCTGTCTGGTTACAGACGCTAGTTGTAATTAAATCATCATTGATTTTTGGCTATATTATCAAATCCATTTTTGTGAACGTAGGTACTTCAGAAAGCAAATTAGACACGTCGTCCCACGCTAAGACCATTGTGTGACAAGAGTGGCGCATTGTGAGAAGAGTGTAAGTGTTCGGGTTTCCCGCAGACTCACTTCTGCGGCGGCAAGGATAACAGGAGCATCACAGTGTGGGAATGAAATGACTCGGCAACTGGAAACGCAACCTACAGTTTACAGTGCGATCTTTGTGGGCAACACGTCTAAACTGCACACATGTTCATCCTGAAATTCTGGTGATATCGGTGTCGCGTCCAGTCATGGTGAACTGGTGTCAATAAACTGATCATGCTGCACGCTCGTGAGTGGTACTGATCTACCATACAGTTCATCTTTTTAGCAAACTGAAAGAAAACATAGGAGGAAAAATATTTTCCAACGATGAGGACGTTCCCACAGCGGTTTTCGAATGGCTTCGTGAACAAGGAGCGGATTTCTATCGTCGAGGAACTGAACGATTGATAGATCATTGTTAACAGAGACTTCGAAATGGTTCAAATGGCTCTGAGTACTATGGGACTTAGCTTCTCAGGTCATCAGTCCCCTAGAACTTAGAACTACTTAAACCTAACTAACCTAGGGACATCACAAACATCCGTTGAAAAGTGGTGTCACGTATCTGTGTCACTACGAAGTGTAGTGCAGCATTCGATAAAAATTACTTAGCCTGCCATAGTAATTGGCAACTTACTTTATGATGTCATCTTGTACTCGTACGTGCCATTGATACTATGCGAAAGATGGATAAAATTGTGTCGTCTGCTGTTCGATCCACTACTTGATCTACAGCTAGCTACAGGTATTTTCAAAAATAACCACTGCTTAAAGTAAACTGTAGAGTTCACAGCCACGGCATCCTTCTGTTTTCTTTCCGAAATGGTGCGTCCGATCTTTTTGGAGAAAAATGTGTTTTAGGCAATAAAATGTGTTTCAGGTAAGACGATACGGCCGAACAGAATGGTGAAACATTACATTGCCTGGAAGATGCTGGAAAATGGAGAAAAGTAACTCAATTTCAGAATTTAAAATGTGAGAAAATAAATTAGTATAATTAAAAAGAGCTCACAAAACTGAAAATTTTTTCTCAATTTTTTTTATTTTGCGCTGTTCCTGTGATACCACCAAAAAACTCTTTCTCGCAACACGACATGTCATTCTGCAAACGGGAGCACTAACTATTAAAATTACCGTAACTTGCAAGTTTTCACTGCAAATGGGATGATTCGTTTCTAACAAGGGACATTCCACTCCGTGTACATGTGATCTAGTCGACGGCGATTAATAATCTACACGGCAGTTGACGTCCGTGGCTGCGGTTTTTCCGGAATCGAAGTACTCACGGCACACTAGTACCTTGACGGGATGTGAATATCGCATTGCCCGCATGACCTCGAAAGTGGAATTCTCTATGATAATGCAACACACGATCTGTGTAGATGGGAAAGCGTATAGGAAAATATGGAGCCTTTTGAAGCTATACTACACAGTTTAGTAAGCTCATGAAGAAGGACTCTTCTAGTGCAATATTTTTGGAGCGAAGTATGGAAATCTTGAAAAAGTTATTATTATTTCTACTTTTACAACGTGTTTCCAATTTTTGGCAACCCAATAGCATACATCAAATTTAATTTTCATTCTCCATTTTTGCCTGTATGTACATAAATTTTCTTCAGTTTTTCTTCTTCTAATTACTTTCTGAATGCCGTGTACTAATGTGGCCGATAGTCTCCGTCTTTTCTTCCTTCCTGATAGTTACCATGCCAGGATGCGTCTTGGCATTCTCTCTTCCAACATCCTTTTCGTATTTCAATTCCATGTGAGTTCTTTTTCTTCCACAAAATGTGTAATCAAACTTGTGACACTCATGCGAGCTGCAAATATTACACGTTGTGACTAATACATCAGCGAATGCAAGTAGGCGATGCGTAGGTTGTGATAACAGCTGCGACTGACTGTTTTACAATGAATGTTAAGAAAGGTAAGAAGATATTTTTGCTTAGCAAGAATGAAATGATAGAAAACGCGGCGTATGTGTGTAGTCAGCATCAAATATTCAATGAGCAGGACGAAGATGTAGAGCACCAATGGAAAAAATTGAAAAGAATCGTGCGGTATGCCTTAGACAAATATATTCAGAGAAAGATCTTAAGAGATGGGAAGGACCCATCGTGGTTTAATAACCGTGTGAAAAAAGGCTACACGAATAAAGAAAGCTTCATCATAGATTCAACATAAGTCAGAACCTAGCTGACAAACAAAAAGCGCAAATGAGCGTAAGGAGAGCAATGAGCAAAGCGTTCTGTGACTTCGAAAGTAAAATTGTCAGTCGATCTCAGTAACAACCCTAAGAGGTTTTGATCTTATGTAGAATTAGTAAACGGATCAAAATCTTCTATTTATTCAGTCAGTGATCATACTGGCACCGAAACGGAAGATAACACAGAGAAGGGCGAAACTCTGAATTCGACCTTCCGAAATTGTTTCACTGCGGAAGATCGTAACACAAATGCTTCAACTCTTGGACCGAAAGCCAATGAGCATGCCATTTCGGACGTCAGATAAATCGTTCGGTTTCCGCATTACGACTTAGACTACACTGTTTTCCAGGTCCACCCGACACGCTTTATATGCTCTCCAATGTTAGTGCTGCCACCTGCCGTCACTGGGTGGTTATTGTACGTTGACGGAAACGTAGACGGTGGCCACATTAATGAGACCTACCTTCTCTGTCTTTCCGTGCACTGCTCACTGGACAAAAGATTAGTCACCCCTTTAAAAGAGCATACTCGCCGTTTTGCAGCGCTGTAGCTGATGTAGAACTGACACCAGGCAGCCAGGCGACCGCCCATCGCTGACATAAGTCACTGAGGTGAAATGGTGTGTTGTATGTTCCAGTTCGATGTGTGGAATCAGCGCGGTGAGCTGGGTCTGTGTAGACATTGGCAGAATGACAGAAAAAAACTGTCGTGTTTCGAAATACCCATGGCTACCCTGTGAATGAGGTTGCCCGATTGGTTGATGTATCAGAGTGGACTTGCAAGGATGTGTACAAGAAATGGTGTGCCGCTCGCAGCCGCGTAACACAGAATAAGAACAGGCGTCATAAAAAGATCCTAACCGACATGGCCGAGTGTAATGCCTTATCAGTGACAATCGGTTTCAAATCAAGCCCAATGACAATTATTTCTGTCAGACAATGGAGGCTCATTCTGAGAGAAGATTTTGAAGGAGACTGCATTCATGTTGAGTCCGGTACCTCGTAAACGGAAATTGTTTACAGCAGAACACAAAGCTGCGCGTCTTCAGTGGACCAAACAACGGAAACTGGATAACGGCGGACTGGAGACGTTTCTTGTGGCCCGACAATTCACGATTTTGTCTCTTTCCGAATGATGCAACGTTTCGAGTGCACCGACTGTCCACCAAGGCGACTCACTCTGCCATATGTGAAACTCCAGCTGGATGTAATTCAGATTCCACCCGGAGCAACCAGTGTGACACTCGATAAGGAAGTTTTTCGAATGTGGAAAGTATTTTTAAGGAAACTGTCGGACAATATAATTTTTGATAGTACTCTTAAACTGCAGTCATTAGTGCATTAGCAGTTTGCGTCGGTACTTTTTACGAACTGCTTTAAGTATAATGAGTTTGCTGCATTTCCATCCTCTTCAGAAAGCACAGATATACTTGTTTTCTAAATAAAAACCGTCTTTTATTGCTGCACTGTATTTTATTTCTGCCAGACGCATTATTTATAAATTGTAAAACAGTTCACGTATCTTTTTTTATGTAAATAAGTGACTACTCACATTTCTTCGCGTTTTTGGTTGGCATCTGCATTTCCTCTCATCTGGTCACATGCTGGAGGTCGCACTAAAACTCTATTTACGAAACATAAACATGTTTTTATGTTTAGACCTTCTTTCGTCCCTCTTTTCAACTTGCTTGCTCTTATTGTTGTGATGCACCAGCAGTTTTCTGTCGCTAACTACAGATATTTGATCGAAAACTGTGATTTCAATACGTACCTACTCACAGTAGTCATTCAAATGACACTTCACTTTATTATGACGGCTATGGGCAATGAACAAGGAACAGTTTCATTATTCAAAAATCTTCATAAGAAAAGTGATACAGGAATTGTTATAAAATCATGTATGTGGAAGGAATACTTCATTTCAATACATTAAAGTCATGACTGATAGAAGTCGTCTGTAATGTAGCATCAAACACAGCCTTGATATATTTTCTCTGTAAGAATTACATATTCAGCTGCCTCTTATTCAAGACATTAATGATAGTGACATGTTTTGTATGGTTTAGGTGCTTCAAATCCGCATGTGCCACTGCGGATAGTGAGGCTTCGCGGCACTATGCCCTATTGTCACGGCTGATGGCACTCTAGGCAGAAAGTGGTGTCACCAGCGGTTCTTCTTGCAACAAAAACGAGTAACTTAAACATTTTTTTAAAAAATACTTACAGTGCGCCTTAGCAGCTAAAATTTTAATAGTGCGTTTCTTTCGTTGTATTCTTTCTGCATAAAAAAATTCAGGGTAGGTTTCGACATGTCGAATTGGACCATTCCCTTGTCACTAAAACATAGGTCCGCAAACGAATCGTTCGCGTGAAAATTGCGATTTTTTGGTTGCCTGCCATTTCTGACGTTATTACGTGTAAACAGAGCGTGCAGGTCCGTGATGTAATCTTCATTTACATTGTCGAGACTTGGATTGGTTGGTTGGTTGATTTGGGGGAAGGGACGAAACAGCGAGATCATTGGTCCCATCGGATTAGGGAAGGATGGGGAAAGAAGATGGCCGTGTCCTTTTCAAAGGAACCATCCCTACATTTGCCGAAAGCGATTTAGGGTATTCACAGAAAACCAAAGTCAGGGTGGTCGGACGCGGGTTTGAACTATCGACCTCCTCAATGAGAGGCCAGTGAGCCAGCTCGCTCGGTCGAGACGTGAAGTTGTAAACAAAATACATACGACAGTACGTCACACAGAGTGCCACTCACGTCAGCTGTTTGCGGAGCGTGAGTTGTGTTGTAGAAGTGTTGGTGGCAACATGGAACATTGCTGTAAAGAGGCGTATGCGGCTATGTATTTTATGTGTGGTAGGCCTAACAGCAATGCACGGAAGGCTGCAAATGCATACTCTGCCCGAAGGCACGCCAGAGACTAACGTTTACAAGGTGCATCAGCGCCTCCAAGAAACTAGGAGCTTTGCACATGTTGCGGGAGTGGATAGGCCTGAGTGAATTACACCTGTTCTTGAAGACGTGGTGCAGGAATCTCGATAAGGAGACTTGTCACACAAATCCCTGAAATGAAGCACAGTAGTGTTTGGTGAATAAAGCATCGCAGTACAACGTACCTGTATCACCCCCGACGAGTTCAGTGTGTTAGTGAGGCGGACTTTGGTCCTAGATTAACCTTCTGTCAGAAGATGCAAGGACAAGAGTAGCCAACGCTGCGTCTGACAATAACATTTTATTTACAGATGAAGCAGGATTCACTCGTGATGGTGTGTTTAATGACCACAATTCTCATGTTTGGAGTCATCTAGGCTTCAACCCACATGGTCTGCATGAGTCTTCACATCAGCGACATTTGTCAGTAAATGTGTGGTTAGGAGTACTAGGTGATCGTCTTACTGAGCCGTACATTTTACCAAACAAATTCAAAGGACGCATTACCTTCGGTTTCTCCGTCATCATCTTCCAGGATTGCTTGAGGATGTTCCCTTACAGCAACACCAGGGGATGTGATACATGCATGATGGAGCACAGGCACACTTTACTGGTATGGTGAGACGACGTCTAAAGATTCGATATGGCCAAAGATGGACTGTGCGAGATGGACCTGTACCGTGGCCTCCAAGATCAAGTGATTTGAACCCTATGGATTTCTGCGTTTGGGGCAACCTTGAAGGTGTAGTGTACGCCACTCTGGTTAACATGGGTGAAGAACCGGAGCAGAGGCTCGTCACTGTTGTCAGGAAGTTCCAAATGATACAGACGTGTCTGAAAGGATTCGAAACTCATGAGTGCGACGGCTACAGGTCTGCCTGCAGCCGGGTACAAGCACGACACTTAACACCTTCTTTAACTACGAGTAGAGTCATATAAATGTTGCCCTGCTCATTCCCTCCGTCACCAAACTGATTATTTGTCGATCCTCAGAATGTGTCTTATACATCAACCACTTCTTTTAGGCTAGTTGTGGCATAAATTTCTTTTTTCCTTGATTCGATTCAGGACGTATTCGTTAGTTATCCGATCAACTCAGCTAGTCATTAGCAGCCTTCTGTAGCACCATATTTCAAAAATGTTCTATCCCTTGTTTGTCTCTACAGTTTATCGTCCACGTTTCACTTTCGTACAAGGCTACATTCCAACAAATGCTTTCAAAAAATAGTTCCTAATTTTTAAATTTCTGTTGAATACATTCCAGTTTTTCAGAAAAACTTTCCTTGCTGTAACAGCTCTGCATTTTATATCCTATCTACTTCTTCCATAATCAGTTATTTTGTTCCGCATTGTACAAAAATCGTGTACTTCTTTCAGAGGTCTCATTTCCTATTTTAATATATCAGCTTTATCTACTTAAATTCCGCTATATTCCATTAAACCTGTTTTACTTTTATTAATGCTCATAATATAACCTTTTTCCAAGTCACTATACTTCCCGTTACAGGATTATTTAGTAATCGCGAAAGCGTTACGGAGATGACAGATAAACTCCAGTGGAAGACTCTGCAAGAGAGACGCTCAGTAGCTCGGTTCGGGCTTTTGCTGAAGTTTCTAGACCATACCTTCACCGAGGTGTCAAGCAGTATATTGCTCCCTCCTACGTATATCTCACGAAGGGACCATGATGATAAAATCAGAGAGATTAGAGCCCACACAGAGGAATACTGACAATCTTTCTTTCCATGAACAATACGAGACTGGAATATAAGAGAGAAAAATAGAGGTACTGAAGGCACCCTCCGCCACACACCGTTAGGTGGCTTGCCGAGTATGGATGTAGATGTAGAAACTGTTCTTACAAGCGTTTGCTGTCTCTGACAGAAATACAGTGCCATTGGCAAACTAAACTTTTAATCATTTATCCCTAAACTTTAATTATGTAACGAAATCCCTCCTTGGTTTCTTTGACAACTTCTTCTATTTTTTTTCCTTTATTGAGTTTCAATTCCTACAGAATTTTTAAAACATAAGAAGAAGAGAAGAAACAATAAAATCAGGCGATAAAACGGTGACTTAAATTGTAAAACGGCGGAAAATTGTGGAAAGTTAAAACACAAAACAAAGGGTGGGCGATGCTAATAAAATACACAGGAAGCAGACAGGTAAAATAGTAGGCAGACAACTAAAAAACACGGCGTCAGTCTGGCTTCTGTTCGCAAGAGATATAAAAATCACACCCAGCGATAGTGTGATGTCCGTTCGCAACACTTCGGAAAAGACGCACAACACTTAACAATCACTGGAAACACTGCAACTTCCTCTATGTGTGGATTGAATAAAACAGGGGATATACTACAATCCTGTCACGCCCCCTTCTCAACTAGAGCTCCCTGTTCATGAACTTCGATCCTCATAAATATAGTATGGCTTCTGTACAAGTGGTAAAATACCTTTCGTTCCTTTATTTCGCCCTTAATAACTACAAAACTTCAATGAGTATATTCCAATCAACATTTTCAAGAACCTTCTCTAAATCTACAAATGCTTAGTGCATTTCCTAAGACACACTATATGATCAAAAGTACACGGACACCACTATGTAATGAGAAACTGACCACTAGATGTCTTTACAGGCGGACAAGCCTGTGTATTGTCAGCAGGGAAGCAGTAACAGTTGACAGGGTCGCTCAGGAGGCTGAATGACTTTGAACGTAAACACGTAATTGGCTGTCACTTTAATCAGAAATCCATCAGGGAGATTCAAACCCTTCTAAACTTTCCCTAGTCGAGTGTTCGTGACTTGATTGTGAAATGGAAACGCAAAGGAACAACCAAGATCAGGCAGACCTCATGTACTGACGGAGAGGGACAAGGAGCACTGCGTTGGGCGGTTGTAAATAATCGCATGTATTCAGCGGGAGGAACTACTCTTGAGACCCAAAGTCGTACCAGCAGTCCAGCCAGTAGCTCCTCATGCACTGTGACCGGGGCTCACGTATCGTGCACACGTAGAACAGAGGGCGGCTCTAAACATTACAACACTTGCGCAGTATTTATTGCCTGCACACGTACCTATCATTTGGATAACAGACTTACAAGTGGACGATGAATGTTGCAACCACAGAAGAAAAAATTGAAGTGATCCTGATTTACAGAGAATGTAGGAGAAATGTTCAAGCTGCTGTTGCCTTGTGTGCCGAGAGTTTTCCAGAGAAACCTCGCTCGAGGATGTGAACGCCTTTATGTCTGATGCCAGTGTACAGGCCGATTAAATGAAACGAAGCAAACGTGTTCCAGGATAAGTTAATGAAATATCTATACTAGCGGCAGTGCACCACAACCCACGGACAAGCGCCCGGCAATTACACCGCCATTCCGGTATGTCAGAAGGTAGTATTGTCACAATACTGCAGCGTCATAAGTATCATCCATACCACGTGTCACTGCATCAAGAACTTCAGTGCGCCGATTTCCGTAACCGACCCCCCTTTCTTTGCCGAGGAACTACTTTCGGATGACTATACATTCACAAACCATGGTAGCATTAACCAGCATAACATGCATTACTGGAGTGTAGACAATTCTCACTGGTTACGGCAAGTTGACCACCAAACTCCTTTATCGCTTAACGTATAGTGTGGCATCATGGGGAACAAACTCACTGGTCTGTATTTTAACGACAGCACGTCGAATGGATTCAAACATCGAACGCTATAGAACAGGAACTACCAATAGTACTGCAGGAATTTGCCCTGGACGTTCGACAACGTATGAGGTCTCAGCATGACGACTGCCCAGTGTATTACGCAATTGAAGCACGGGAGGTATTAAACAGCGTTGACGCTGGTCGGTGGATCGGCAGAGGTGGCCTCATGAATTGGCCCACTAGGTCGCCGGATTTCTTACTGTGGGGATATTTAAAAGGTCGACTGCATCAGAAACGCCTGTGCTGACATTCCCACAGATACGCTTCATTCTCGTGTACGGTCATTTGAAAGAGGATCACTAACTGTATTGAAGTTGGTGGTACAATATTTCAACACTTACCCTAATTGGAAAAGTAGAGTAGCGTTCGCCTCGAGCCACGGCTACAGTGGCGCATCGAGTAGTTCCCTGTTCGATATGTTGCAGGAATACAACGTTGCCAATGGGGTTTCCAATAACAAGTTATGAGATACTGGCCTGTCGTACCCTCACAGCATGGATGTGGGATCCCACGTGCTATTGGATGTTCAGGTCTCACTGAAGAGCATGTCGTAAATTACGACTGTGTACCCATCTCTATTCCTCCGATCACAGAGCCATCTCAGGCGAAACGAAGAAAATGCTTCAGAAAATACGTATGTAGATTTTGCCGTAGAATAGCAATCTGCAATAGAAAAGGGTGGATCCCAATGAAAATTTCAAAGTTGCCCCTCGCCACCCACGCACGGGGCGGAGGTGGGTGGTCTAGTGTGGTATCATTGGATATCCTCCTCCGAGACAAACAAATAGGAATTTTTTGATCCCATGTGTAGTTCACTTTACAGCATCGTGTACTACGTACTGTAGAGGAATAGTTTGTACCAGCATGACAATGCATCTCGTCATAAAGCAACATCTGTGAGGGAATGGATTGTGGGCAATAACATTCCTGAGGTGGACTAGCGTACCCAGAGTCCCGATCTGAACCCGATGGGACACCTTTATGATGAATTAGAACGCCGACTTCGGTCCAGACCTCAGCGTCCAACATGACTATTTTCTCTAGTTTCGGCTCGTGAAGAATGGACTACCATTTCTCCCCAGACATTCATACACCGAGCAGAGTTCAAGCCGTCATGAACGGGATGGATGGACAAAAATCATATTAATGTACACTAATAAGTGTCTTGTTACTATTGATCAGTTACTGTACGTAATATGATCCCAAAATTCTGAGACAGTCTCCTCAACTTCAGGAGCCTTATTTCAGCTTAGATTTTTCAGTACTCTTCAAATTCTCCTCGCATTATTACGACTTCCACCTTATCTTCATATATTTCCTCTTCCCTTTCTCTAACATTGTCTTAGAGTTCGTTTCCTTTGTGTACTCCATCTACATATTCCTTCCACCTTTCACCCTTGCCTTTAGGCTGGCTTGCATCTAAGCTCTTGATATTCACAGAGTTACTTACCTTTCTTCAAATTGTTTCTTTAATTTTCCTGTCTTTCCCACGCTTTTACAGCTATCTATTTCTCCTCCCTGCTCTGGATCTCTAATTTTTAGAAATCTGTATTGACTTTTTCCTACATCACTTGCTGCCTTTTTATATATCTCGCGTGTTCGCTAATAATTTCTGCTGGGCCTTTGCTTACTGCCTAGTTGTTTTTCTGCAGACTTCGCTATTACATCTATCAACGCTACCCATTCGCCTTCTATTGTGTTACATTTAATGGCTGCCTAATATTACCTTCAATTTATCCAAGTCCTATTTCCTGAATGTCCTACTTTTCTGCAGTTTCTTCAGTTTTTATCTGAAGTTAATAGTCAATTACTTACTGCAGAGTCTACGTGCGTCTTCGAACTGTCAATTGAGTTAGTACAACTGTGTTCGGATGCAGGTCCAGATACTTCCTCAAGATTCGCCAAGCTGATGTTTTATAGAGCCGCAACAGTTGAGATCATCTTGAAACTGAAACATTCGGCTCTTCCTCAATACTGGCCGCTGCTATTGTAGTATTGTCCTTACTTGACGCTTAACTTTGTGTTCTTGGTGGCTTCTGGTCGTGTAGAGTGAAATCCCGCTCAGACTTGGCCACAGTGCGACGTTTCGCCTAAATAGAGAAACGGTGATGGTGCCCAGTTCTCTGGTGAACAAACGACGAGAACCCACAACTGAGCTGCGACTTTGGTAAAACAGTTAGTGATTTCTAAACCTTCAGGAAGCGTGAGTCGCTTCATCATGAAACTGCAAATTTTGACAACTGAAAGCACACAAAAATATAGTAGAAACTGGAAATTACAACTGAAATTGAACTGAGTTTGGATGACAGACACCAGTATATCGTTCCATACTGCTTCAACTCTGTGCCATAATTGATCAATCATAGAGTCTGGTGTGTGATGAAATGCCAGCCTCTCATCATCTATAACCAGATGTTTTCAGTAGTTGAGAGATCTGGAGAATGTGCTGGCCATCGTGATGGTGGAGAGAAGCAGATCTCGCGAGTGACATCACATCCCTCCGATCGCGGCCCATCCGATGTTGTTTAGACCCCAGCAAGCCCCCGATCGAACTGCTATCCGCTCTCGACGTCCTCAGCCCACCATGTGGGTGCAGAAGTGTGTTCATTTTCCATTAGGTCGCGGTGATTGATAGAAAGGGACTGTGCGGCTTCGAAACCTGCATTGGAACTTTCCTGCTGATCACTGTTCCCCGCAGAGGACTGGCAGATGTATTCCTCCTCCCCCCCCCCCCCCCTCACCACCCACCCCTTCCCACCGCCCAGTTGTGGGGGTGGAGTTAGTCGTAGTGGTGTCAGCCCTGTGGTTGGCGTCCTGCAGGATCAGTCCTTGTCTTCCTTCTGCGAATAGGTACTGCCTCGACGTTGAAGGCACTCGGGACGTAGGTGCGCTTTCTTGTCGCATCCGGATACGTTTTAGGTTGGCCGTCATAAATAACTATGGCCCGGCAGCCACCTGTTTCAAGATATGATGCTACGTATTGTCAGAGATCAATGCGCACCTGGCGTTCTCCGTTGAGGACTGGATACATCTTAAACTGGCTCCACTTTTCGCCACGTGTTCTTGTACTAACTGTCCCATGTGAGCGGAGCACCGAAACGACGTTTGCCGCCAGGGTTTGGGAAGGTAGTTCGAATATGCGTATAGTCTGCACTCCGTCAGCCTCGACGTTGCCAACATTTCCGTCTGCGAGGCAGAAGCGGAGTCCTTATTCCATCACTCGAAGAATTCAGTCGCATGTATCGTCATTAATAAGTTTCACCTAGACCGTGTTCCTTACGATCGAAAAGTGGATGGCGAAGATGCGGAACTGGGATATTGGCCTCGTCTTTTAAAAAGCGCTCGACATAAAGTGATTCTGGTCTAGCAAAGTTGTTTCTAAAAGCGAATTTCGACGCTGATTTTCGGTACTGATTCGCCATAATCCTGTTGCGCTACGGCGTCACCTTAGTGTCGGTCGAAGGAAGCAAACAAGCCGAGAGTGCTCGCGCTGCAGGTTGAAACTCACGGCACATCCGTTCCGCTCGGTCAAAAAAGCCGGATCACTTTTTGAATATGATAACAGTTTCGTGCGTTTCAATGGTTGGTTGGCTTATCTGGGGGAGGGGACCCAACAACGAGGTCATCGGTTCCACCGGATTAGGAAAGGATGGGGAAGTAAGTCGGCCATGTCCTTCCAGGGGAACCACCCCGACATTTACCCGAAGCACTTTAGGGAAATCAGGATGGCCGGACGCAGGTCTGAAGCGTCGCCCTTCCGAATGTGAGTCCAGTGTAGTAACCGCTGCACCACCTCACTTGGAACGGTTCAATGGCAGGGTGCAAACCTATCAATTGGGCGCCACTTCGACAACCTGCGTTTCACTAATGTACCCCACTTAACCAACAGGGTAAAGTGGATGTACAGCTTAACGGGAACCCTTCATATTGTTGAGAGCTGAAGGCTAGAATAAAGGAAAATTGAAAATTTCCTTAGTCCGAGCTAGATTCGATCCCGCGACCACTTTGTATTGAGGCAAACGGATTACCATTCGTACACACAATGGTTCGAATAATGTTTAGTGATAGAAAGCAGCAAGATCTAATGTTCGGTAATATTCAAGTAAATGGAAACTAACGCTGGGTGCGGCTCAACATAACACTATGAGACACCAAATACTCCCAATATACATAAACGATACATAGTATTGCATCAGCAGCACTCTCATTTTCTTCCCTGATAGCGATAATCTCTACGGGAATAGAACATCCGTGGTTGATTGTAAGGAAAAGCTGAACGACTTATGACATACTACCATGTGGTGTAGAAAAACCAACAAATGAAAGATAACCCCTTAGACAGGCGGAAACTTCACTGTGGCAGATTAAAAAATTATTGATATATTCTAAGGCCTGTTAAATCGTCAGGTATTGAGAGCCAACCCTGCAGAGCATTATGAAGTGGAACTAATACGTGAAATGCATAGCTGGAAAGATGAATGAAAGACCTAAATTTGTTGGAAGAATTCTGAGAGATTCAGTAAATCTGTTAAAGAAAGCGTATGTAAGACCTGAGTGCCACATATGTTACAATGCTCTTTCGCTGTTTGATGTCATCTGGTTATAGTGGAAGAAGGCGACGACTGCATTCAAAGAGGCTGGCTGGCTGGAAACAGGCCGCTATAGCCCACACGAACGAAACAAATGTTCAGGGTCCTTAAAAGAAAATCATTGAAAGATGTGGACTTTGTTCTCATTAAATCTTGTTTAGTATGTTTAAAGAACCAGCATTCGAGGTAAAGGGAGTAAACATTCTACTGCTTCCACCTACCAATAGGTCAAGGCCATAAGAATAAATTAAGACAGTTCAGAGCCGTGCTGGGCACAACAGATGGTCATAATTTCCTTCGTTCCATTCGTGAAAGGAGTTGAATAGTTATTGGCTACTATTGGTACGAAATAACCTATGTCATCCCATGCAGAGTGCCTAGCAAATCTGGGATGCCACCCCATTACTATTACAAGGGCATACTGAAAAGTAATGTCTCAGAATTTTTTATTGTGTTCTCAATATCGGTTGAGGTATTACACATCACGCATATTACTCGGTAGACATTTCCGCTTCACTGACCCAAGTTGCAACCCTCTTCCGCTACATGGCTCTTAACAAGGTGGTGTGTTACGTAACAATGTCGGTGCGTTAGAGACCCTCAGGGAAGTGAAAGCATGGAATCGAAGATAGTAGTAGACACAGATTTAAACAAATATATATGAAATGGAAGTACATAGTATGATGAAACAGATATAAAAGACTTGGATTAAGCATTATCATAGCGAGTTTTAGGCAGCAGATTACGGCCGTTATGTAATAACAACGAAAAAGAAATGAAATGGAAGTGAGTCTCTCTCTGTGAGTAAAAGTCTGAACAAAATATTGTCTGCCAAAAATGCTATGACACCCTATTTAAGTGACGCTTTATTATAAATTATTTAACTGTTTTTTGGAAGGGTTTCACGTGACCTGCCAGGGAGCCGCACGTGTTAACCACGTTGTGCCATCCTCGCACTGCTGATTGAATATTTCATCCAGTCTAATATTCGTACCCATTTACTTATTTATGGCCCATATAACAATAGGTTGCTTTAAGCTTTTTGCGTTACTTGGGAAACATCACATTAGGGATTTTCCCGTTTTAAGTCACAGATAATAGCAACAGCGAAGGTGAGTCTATGGATTCAATATTTCTATACATTTATCCTGTCTTTATTTGATCTTATCAGCTAAATTCCTATCTCAAAAGTCGCGTAGACCACGAAAATACGTCACGAAACGTATAAACATGGTATACCAAGTTTATAAATGTTTTCATAACTGTTAATAAAGTGAAAGCCTACATCGCAGGGCCTATTTCGAACTGAAAGGCAACATGTAGTGTGTGTATCTGCCTCTGCAACCGTTAACGCTAAACAGCTGATGTAAAGCGCTCTCACCATCATTAGAGACCTCCAGCAGACTGAAGTATGATTTCTGTTTACCACATGCGTCAGCGTTCTGTGTTACAATTCTAACTTGTTGGCACTTTCTTGCAGAGTGAACCTGGAGCTGATTCGTACACGTGTTGGAAACCTTGAATTCTGCATTTTCTCTGCTATCTTTTC
Organism: Schistocerca gregaria; assembly: GCF_023897955.1. Taxonomy (NCBI): domain Eukaryota; kingdom Metazoa; phylum Arthropoda; class Insecta; order Orthoptera; family Acrididae; genus Schistocerca; species Schistocerca gregaria. The sequence goes on along the minus strand of NC_064931.1, from coordinate 483,530,399 downwards.
ATAAACGAGAAGGAAGGTTAGACTTGAACGTGGTCACACAAACATAGCATTTCGTCAGTTGGGTAGCACAGGCCTGAAAATCGGCCGTGGTTTGTTAAAAAGGACCATCCCGGTATTCGACTGAAGTGATTTAGAACAATTTCGGCCAATCTAAATGTTGATGACTTGGCGGGGATTTTAAACCCTCCCCCTCCTTATCGTGAATACAGAGCAATTCACAGAAGCTGGCTGCGTTCCAGGGACAGGTTTCATTGGCTTCGCTGGAAGAGGTGACGCACTAATTAAGACGTTGAACGTCTATTCAACACAACCCGCGCTTCAAATCCCAATACGACCATACAGATTTAGGTTTTCCGTGCGTTCTGTAAATAGTTTAAAGCCAATTCCAAGGCGGCTACATTGAGAAAGATGCTACCGATTGCCCTCTCTTTCACCCCAAACTAACGTTGTGCTGAGCCAGCCGCTGTGGCCGAGCGGTTCTATTCGCTTCAGTCCGGAACCGCGCTGCTGCTGCGGTCACAGTGTCGAATCCTTCCTCGGGCATGGATGTGTGTGATGTCCTTAGGTTTGTTAGGTTTAAGTAGTTGTAAGTCTAGGGGACTGATGACCTCACATGTTAAGTCACATAGTGCTCAGAGCCATTTGAACCATAACGTTGTGCTGCACCCCTAACGTACCTGTCGTCGACGGGACGCTGAACACTAATTTTGCTCCCTTCCTTCTGTTGTTACACTAGGCGAAGCATTGACCATGGTGACGCTGGAGATGCAACAGCTCACTAGGTCTTCAATAGCCTCTGTACAACCAAGACCTCTCCTCTGATACATTTCTCACAAATGATTTTCCCCCTCGACCCGAGTTTGTGCTTCGTCTCCTCATAATCTCTCTCTGAGAGGAAGCTACACACTGATCTCCCTTCCTTCATCATATTCATTACTTCTTTTTATTGAAGGAAGGATAGATTTTAAAGTACTGTAGACTTCGAGTTCAGTAGAGTCACAGATTAAGCTCAGTTTTCCGCGCGGAGTGGCAGCGTAGTTAGAGGTGCCACATCAGGAATTGCGCGGTCCCTACCGCCGGTGATTCGGGTCCTCCCTTGGGCATGGGTGTGTGTGTTATTCCTAGCATAAGTTAAAGTTAGTTTAAATAGTGTTTAAGCCTAGGGACCGATAACCTCAGCAGTTTGGTCCCTTAGGAATTCACACTCATTTAAACATTAAGCTCAGTTTGGATAAGGATGGAGAATGATTTCGAAAGTAGCCTTCTTTAACAAACAGGCCCTACATTTACATGAAGCGGTTAAGGGTAACCACGGAAAATATAAATCTGATGCCCAGGGGTGGGTGCGTGGGGAGGGCTTTTATTCGGTAGGGAAACTATGGAGATGATAGGTAGGGGCTGAGGTGGATAGTGGGAAATATAGCCGGTGGGAAAAACAGAGAGTGAGGAGTAGTGTGTTGTGTGGATATGGCAGACATTAAAAGAGGAAAGGGGTGGAAATGGATGGAGAGGCAAAGGAGAGAGGAGCCCTGATGTGGAGTGGGATAAATGGAGAAGAGTTCAGGTTGGTAGGAGGGATAAATATTGGGGCGGATCTTATTGTGAGGGAGAGGGAGTTGGTTGAAGTTGCATAAGGATAGGATATGGAGTGTGAACAGGTGTAAGGGCAAAGGGATGTGTTTGTGAAGGCGTGACAGCGTACCTGGGTAGGTGATCATAGGGGAGACCATGGGGTGACTGAAATCTAGTTTGCAGATAGTATAGAAGATGTGGAGTTGTTCGATGTGGGTGAGGAGGGGTGAGTATTTATGAGATGGCAGAGCCTCTGGATGGCGGAACGTAAATGGATGCAGAAAACGAGACAGAGTGCGTGACGTTCGAGGATTTGGAGGAACTTATAGAACATTGGTGGGGCTGAGATCCATGCAACATTTTCATAGCAGAGGATGGGTAGGATCAGGCTTTTGTAGGTGTGGGGAATAGTGGAGGTGTAAAATCCACCCAAAAATACGTCAATGTTTTATTATCCATCCTGTATAAAGTACATCTGAGAATAAAACACGTTTTCAGTTATTTACAAGTAGAATCTTGACCATCAAAATCATCGCATATAGAAATTATGTAAAAAGCACTACAATTTACGAGGGTAGTAGTTGGTAGCCTTCATGTAGACAGCATTCTGAGACTAAAAACTATCAGCAGTGATACATTCTGGACTGCAGCCATCCTTGGTGCACGAAAGTTGAATGCTGCAATCGAGGCGAACCACAAGCCATGTAACTGTAACTGACACAGAGAGGCGATGTGGCCAGATGCCATGACTAACAGCGATCGGGATCTCTTCATACACGTGAGGCTTGGGTTCTTGCAGTGTGACCTGCAGAGCTTCGTCCTGTCAGCCCAGCCTGCTGCTATTGATTTGTGAAAGGTTTTCATGGTCATAACCAGTCAGTGGGGTGCCACCCTTCTATTTGCTAGAAATGTGGGACATACACAGTACAGTACATACATACAGCAAATCACTGAATTTTGTGTTGATCAGCGAATACTGTAACTAAATCAATAAAGTTGTACTGAAATCAGCGAATATTGCATTAAACCTGATGTCCTACTGTTGAATCTATACATAGAAGAAGCAAATGTCGTTATTCATTCAGTTTTTAAACGCAGCAAACAGTATACCACAACAACCATGTTACTGGAAATTGAGATAAGGATTCTTGCACCACGATATGTATTACACTGCATGTAGCGCATCAGACGTTTCCACAGGATTTAGAAATGGAGACAGCCAAGGAATCTAAATGTGTAAGTGTGAATAACTGACATTCGCGACAGATTGCTGAATTATAGCTACAAATGCACATCTCACGTAAGGGACCTAGAACACAACCGAAATTAGGACTTCTATTTAAGCACACACTCCCTTTTCCCCTTGCTAAAATATCACTGTTTGATGGTTTGATAGCTCTTACACAAAGTCTAATGTCGCAGCGGTGACAAACAACGACTGTGTATGGAGGGATGAGACCTAAAGCCACCAGTCAGAGAACTTTATCGTGTCTACAGGAAACCGAAAACATACGGTCAGTGAACCACGCTGAGACAACGTTGTAAATCAAGTCGTTCATATCGTCATCACCGGCACACAAGTGAAAAATAAAAACGGTTGTGAAACCATATTTGCGGATATGTGGAAGAATAAAATACTTAGAGGAGTAGCCTGGCATAATACGATAATTCACATGTTTATAAGTACCTCATGTTTACTTAATTTGTTGAAGATATACCTTTCAGATATCTGGAAGTCATCGACAATGAGATTTCATCTCTTCTTCACAATGTTTATGTATTCCAAACCCGGTTTTTTTTTCAGTTCATTGCCGGTTGTAGTTACAGAAACTGTTATCAGTATGCATCTCATAGACCAACGTGACAGAAGTTAACTCCCTGACTGGTATTTTACTAATGTTGCGACAAGAATCTTGGATTGGGGGCCTTGTGAGACAGATGGGACTGGGCTCATACCTCCAGATCCACCATCTTGGACTGTTGACATCATAGCTGATGACACTGCTATAGATGGTCCTGAAACTGGACTCTTATCCTCAGGTCAGCCATCTCAGAGCGCCATCTTGGATTGTGACACCATAGAGCCTGTGCTCATATTCCCAGGTCAGCAATATTGAATTGTCGCCACAGGGGTTGTCCTCGTATTTGCAGGTCCGCTATGTTGGATCGTTATATAACTGAGGTTGTGCTCATATTCTCGAGTCAGCCATCTTGTATTTCATACTTACGACTACTGGGCTAGGTCCACCATCTTAGATTTCTATATATATAGGGCAACTGGCTTATCACATCAATGCATTTCGTCGTCGATGACATCATAGCAAAACGAGGAGGGTGGAAATCAGGCAACAATGCAGGCAGTCCTTGGACGTTCTCAGCTACACTACAAGCGTAAATTCTAGGGGAAAACAATTGGGCTCCAATACATAACTTGTGAAGACTTGCAAATACATTCACAGTCTCGTCCATCATTAGAGAATCTTACATTAAGAAGTACCATTAAGAAGTTATGAGTCTTTGTATGAAAATAACTAAAAATTCTGTTTATGTTTTCAAAATCTGACTATTTCCTACGTTAAATGAACCAGCTTTTTGAGGTCTGATCAAATTCCACTTAAGGTTAATTTTCGACAGATAACATAATTTGAGATGCAATGACTTAAATTTCATGGAAGTGATACCTGCCATCCCTTGCAGAATAAATGTGAACTAGTTTCTAATCAGGTCAAGAGTATCGATTCATTTAAGACCTCGCTAGGGAAATACATAGTGCATTAGCTTGTGGGAAAGAACCGATTAACGGAACCGGATCGAACAAGCGTCCCAGGTCATCTTGCACAATGGTTAGATTGAGCGTAACTTCTAAGCAGTTTTCTGCTCCTGTAAGGCATATATCACGTTAACCATTAGCACGTCATTACAACAATTAAAGCACGAAAATATGCAGTATTTAGGGCATACGACTTTGTCCCGCGTCTAAGGTTACATCTGCGACGGTAGTTGCATCCGGTCGACCTCAGAAGTACACTAAAAATAGAGCTAGGACGGGTACCGCTGATCATATGGTGGCCCCCGGGAATTGAAAAACAGTCACGAAAGACAAACACCTCTTACTTAGTATTATATTGTGCTCTTCTTCACTAACAATACTCCACCAAAGATAAATCTGAGAGCAATACAACTGTTAAATTTACTTTCTTAGCCGAATAGTGTAATTATGAATGCAGAAACACCAACATTTCAGACGAATTTTTACAGAAAGCTGCATTAAAGCACATCAAGAAGACCAAAGACTTCCGAAAAATAATTGAGTACTTGGTATGAATTTGATTAGAAGCCTCAGCCAGCCAAATTTTTCCACGGATATCTCAAGTTTTTTCATCCTAATTTTGGAATTTCTCTATTTACTTCACTGAAGATGGGACATTAAACGTTTACTGTAAATGAGGTATCTCTCCAGTGTAGGAGATTTGGCGCTACCTCTGTTGCCACTGTGCCGTGTAATATATATATATGTGTGTGAAAGCAAAGAAGCAGAGGATTTTTTAAACGGCCTCATTCTACACATCAGCATGTAGAAAAGCAATACAGTTATGCGGCACTGATCTCCTGGACAAATTTCTGGTGGATGTGGTTTTTCTATGGTCTCCCCCTCAGCCACAGTTTTTGTCTTTACCATCCACAGCTCGTATTCTAGTGGTTAGCGTCGCCGCCTCTAGATCGTGGGGTCTCGCGCTCAATTCCCGGCCGAGTTGGCGGTTTTTTTCGTTCAGAGGGACTAGGAGTTTGTGCTGTCATAATCATTTCATACCTTCTTCATCACGAAGATGCGCAAGTTGCTGAAGTGACGTCAAACAGAAAGTCTTTCGCTTTGCAATGGAACAACCTGGGGATGGGAAAGACCTATACCGGTATTTTAGTTCTGAGTAACCGGTATTTTTCGGTATTTGTTTGGTCTCTGAATGAGTCAAAATTTTTCGATCTTTGTTCGATTTTTACTTTTATTACAGTAAATAATAAGAATAAAAAACCGAAAATCGGTTATTTCATAAAGCTATTTTAACACTCAAGTTAAACTGGCCTGGAAAACAAGCGATGTGACCGGAAACCGGTTATTTCAGCGGTAGCCCCCATCCCTATAATAGCCCCAGATGGGCTCTCCAAACCAATAATGCCATAAGACCATTCCATTTCATTGTCCTCACCCGTAAGCTAGCCCAAGACAGCAGCATGTGAAGTTGGAGCGAATATCTTCTTACACGATCACAATAAGCATCAACATTGTGAAGACCATCATGACAGTGATCTTTAACAGTTTTGTCGTATGCTACGAAAATGCTAAACGAATATGAGTTGCAGAATTGTAATGACTATGTACATTCACTACGGCTTTTGTCCATTGGATCAACAGAGCATCTGAAGGACGATCGGAATCGAATGATATTTAGTTCACATGGAACTTAAGTGATACAAAGTAATAATTAAAATAATGAAACAGTATTATGTCGGCAAAGCCGGGACTCACTGCGCCATGATGTTTTACACGCGGTAATTTTTAATCGTTCATACTTGGACGCGTCTCTGAAAAACCAATAGGATCATTTGTACTGGCTAATGGACGAGCAACACGAGTGAGTCGCTAATAAACTCCAAAACGTTTTCCGAGAGAAAACATCAGGTAATTAGCCAAAGCAGGGAGGAACCGCTGTCTACCACGCTCTTAAGTTCTGCAACATGTGAAAGTGCGTTTACCTTCACGAATGTGCACAGTGAAGGGTATTTCCTGGGGATAGTGGTCACCGTTGACAATACTCGCACATCGGAAGAGCTGAGACGTTCAGCAGTGGTGCTCCATATAATCGTGGGACGTGCTAGGCTGCTATAGTTCTACATATTGCACTCTGTTACATGGCGTTCACTTATACACCGTCTCACGCTTACAACGGGAAAGCCCTGGACGCGGCGAACCGGTTCGGATCGTATTTAATAGGGCGCTTGAGTGCAGCCTCAAATGAAACACTGTAAGGTATTCTGGCTCGAGAGCCCTCTGGTTTTGAGAGAACCACTCCTAAAGTTCATGACGTGTATCGACTCAGAAGCGGAACGATCGATATAAAATTGGAAACTGAGCATATTTTATCATCAAATATGGAATCCGCAGATATATATTTTCCTAGAAAAAATTGTTGAGATTGATGTTTATGTACCTGTAATGTAGCCGGCCGAGGTGGTCGTTCTAGGCGCTTCAGTCCGGAACCGCGCAACTGCTGCGGTCGCAGGTTCGAATCCGCCCTCGGGCACGGGTGTGTGTGATGTCCTTAGGTTTGTTAGGTTTAAGTAGATCTAAGTTCTAGGGGACTAATGACCTCAGATGTTAAGTCTCATAGTGCTCAGAGCCAAATGAACCATTTGAACCTATAATGTAAACACTGTTCAACGAAAGCGTCGCTGGCGTAACGACGAAGACAGTTGGCTTGGGAAAAGGGAACCTGTGTTCGATTCATTCTGCAGTTTTCTTACTTGTATTTTTTCCATATCGAAACTGATAGGAATATGAATGTTAATAAGGTAATCAATAAGGAATGACAATAAGGTTGGCAAATGAATTTCTAAAATGAGTTGAAATAGTAAAGAATTAAAATTTTAAGTCTCGTTGTGTGAAAACGTTTCGGAGTAATACTGCTTGCGAGTTCATCACCACTGACTACGAACAGCCAAACGAGAGATGCTTGTTTACAGCGAGACGCAGTATTGAACTTTATTTGGAGGTTTCCTAATTGCACAGTTCTTCTAGAAACCCAACAGGAATTGCACACCAGCCGGCCGGAGTGGCCGTGCGGTTCTAGGCGCTACAGTCTGGAGCCGAGCGACCGCAACGGTCGCAGGTTCGAATCCTGCCTTGGGCATGGATGTGTGTGATGTCCTTAGGTTAGTTAGGTTTAATTAGTTCTAAGTTCTAGGCGACTGATGACCTCAGAAGTTAAGTCGCATAGTGCTCAGAGCCATTTGAACCATTTGAGCCAATTGCACAACAGCGAGAGTGTTATCGTATTCGCTGTATGGATTAAAATTAATTCCAGAAAAATAAATATTTATAAATTTAATCCAAGGCTGTTTTAAACCAAATCTTCGCAAGGAACGATGTAGTTGCGCGAAGACTGCATGCATTACGTGTTCTTGGTGCTGGGAGTATATTTGCATGGAATGTTTATATGACAGGTACCATTAGTGCAGTTGTTCGAAGGAAAGTGAGGACAAGTTACAAATGAACGAATTCTTTACTAATCCAAGTCGTCTGAGAAATTTATTTTCCTACTTTGTTAGTATTCCTTATTGATTACCTTGCTAACACTCCTGTGCCCACCATTTTCGATATGGAAAAAAATCAAATATCGAACACAAGTTCTCTCCTCCCCAGGCGAACTCCATAGTCGCTACACCAGAGGCTTTTCGTTGAATAGCGTTCCCCTTATAGGTACATAAGCAGGAGCCATAGCAGTTTCTTAACTCGATAATATTATCAATGTTCAATTATCTGTCGATCCACTCGCTTCTGAGTCGGTTCCGCATCATGAGTCTTAGAGGTGATTTTGTTTTTCAAAAACGAGGGTGTTGACACAAAATACCTCAGTCTTTCATTTTAGGTTTTACACAAGAGCCTAATTCATTGGTATGGTCGCGGGTTGTCCCCTTGTTAGCCAGCCATGACTGCGGTCTTCATAAAACACGAGATTCTTTGAAGAAAAAATAGTTTGATCAAATGAAGATGACTCAGAACTAAAACTCCTCTCAATAACAAGTGTCAGTCACACTAAGGCTTGAGTAACCAACTCGCTACCGGAATATTGTACTATTACTACTTGAAAATTGGTAAAAAAACGATAGCCCCCTTCATACCTGAAAACCAATCTAATGTGCATTGTGTCATTGCATCTACTCTGAAATTCATACTTAAGCGCCTGGCAGAAGATTCATCGGATCACTTTCACACATTTCTCTGCCGTTCCACACCCTAACAGCAAGCTTGAAAAAAGGAACACTTACATTTTGCCATAAGAGCACTGATTTCTCTTACTTTATTACAGGTATCATTTCTTCCTATATAGGTGGGAGTCACCAAAATATTTTCTAATTCAGAGAGGAACACTGAAGATTGAAATTTCGTGAAAAGGTCTTGCCGCAACGAAGAAAGCCTTTGTTTGAATGATTATCACCCTAACACTACAGAGAATAAATATACCCAGTGTCGTGTTTAGGACCTATAGATCTCTTGGATGAACTTGTAGGTTGGGCCCTACCAGGAGAAATTTTGTCGCAAGCAACCTGCAGAACTATTTTAGAATTAAAAACGTAGCATTTCAGATAAAACTATACTGTACGGTTTGATTTACTGAACTATCAGATTAAAAAATGAAGAGAGTTGAAATTATTAAAGTATCCAACACAATTTATAACATCGCTATGAATAACTTAAGTCTTTCAAAAAAACAACAAAAGGTTGATTCATGTCCATACAAAAATCAGTATTTCAGTTGAAAGCATCTGCTACTACAAGATTTTAGTTATCTAAGACTGTATACAATGTCCGTCCAAAATGTTCCGAAACCGATTTCATTGCTGGCGTATAAGCGACGTCAACGAAGCAACTACGGTGGCAGCTTGTAGTAACGACTGTTAACAACAGATGTGCATTCGATCAACCAGCTGCGCCAGTGTTAAGTAGCAAGTGCGGCTGCAGTGTGTTAACGGTCTTAGGTCACGAATCGCAACGATGCAGCATTTCTAAAACAGGTGATCAAGACATTCTCCCGAATGTTTTGAAGAAGAGAAAAATGTTTGCAAAGTTTGTGCTGCACACCTTGACTACCGAGCAGAAACAAGAATGCGTAACCGTCTTCCACGACTTGACGGAAATGTAAAGCGCGGACATTATTTTCTGAAAAACATTATCACGTGTGACAAGACTTGGTGTTATCAGCACGAATTCACAGCAAAACAACTGCAGAAAGTCACATGAAGCGCAAACATTTTGATGACGTAACCGACATTCCAGATATTGCGCGCGCGAGTTGAACAACAGTCCAAACAAGGATTTTTATGACTGTTTCACATCGTTGTATGAACATTCTGTGCGTTGTACGCAAGTGGGTGAAGACTGTGTAGAACACCTGAAGCATTAAAACAACCATCTTAACTTACATCTATTTTTTATACACTCCTGGAAATTGAAATAAGAACACCGTGAATTCATTGTCCCAGGAAGGAGAAACTTTATTGACACATTCCTGGGGTCAGATACATCACATGATCACACTGACAGAACAACAGGCACACAGACACAGGAAACAGAGCATGCACAATGTAGGCACTAGTACAGTGTATATCCACCTTTCGCAGCAATGCAGGCTGCTATTCTCCCATGGAGACGATCGTAGAGATGCTGGATGTAGTCCTGTGGAACGGCTTACCATGCCATTTCCACCTGGCGCCTCAGTTGGACCAGCGTTCGTGCTGGACGTGCAGACCGCGTGAGACGACGCTTCATCCAGTCCCAAACATGCTCAATGGGGGACAGATCCGGAGATCTTGCTGGCCAGGGTAGTTGACTTACACCTTCTAGAGCACGTTGGGTGGCAAGGGATACATGCGGACGTGCATTGTCCTGTTGGAACAGCAAGTTCCCTTGCCGGTCTAGGGATGGTAGAACGATGGGTTCGATGACGGTTTGAATGTACCGTGCACTATTCAGTGTCCCCTCGACGATCACCAGAGGTGTACGGCCAGTGTAGGAGATCGCTCCCCACACCATGATGCCGGGTGTTGGCCCTGTGTGCCTCGGTCGTATGCAGTCCTGATTGTGGCGCTCACCTGCACCAAGGCAGAAGCGATTCTCATCGCTGAAGACGACACGTCTCCATTCGTCCCTCCATTCACGCCTGTCGCGACACCACTGGAGGCGGGCTGCACGATGTTGGGGCGTGAGCGGAAGACGGCCTAACGGTGTGCGGGACCGTAGCCCACCTTCATGGAGACGGTTGCGAATGGTCCTCGCCGATACCCCAGGAGCAAGTGTCCCTAATTTGCTGGGAAGTGGCGGTGCGGTCCCCTACGGCACTGCGTAGGATCCTACGGTCTTGGCGTGCATCCGTGCGTCGCTGCGGTCCGGTCCCAGGTCGACGGGCACGTGCACCTTCCGCCGACCACTGGCGACAATATCGATGTACTGTGGAGACCTCATGCCCCACGTGTTGAGCAATTCGGCGGTACGTCCACCCGGCCTCCCGCATGCCCACTATACGCCCTCGCTCAAAGTCCGTCAACTGCACATACGGTTCACGTCCACGCTGTCGCGGCGTGCTACCAGTGTTAAAGACTGCGATAGAGCTCCGTATGCCACGGCAAACTGGCTGACACTGACGGCGGCGGTGCACAAATGCTGCGCAGCTAGCGCCATTCGACGGCCAACACCGCGGTTCCTGGTGTGTCCGCTGTGCCGTTCGTGTTATCATTGCTTGTACAGCCCTCTCGCAGTGTCCGGAGCAAGTATGGTGGGTCTGACACACCGGTGTCAATGTGTTCTTTTTTCCATTTCCAGGAGTGTATATCCAGTCTCGAAACGTTTTGAAGTGATGGGGCATAAGATATGACACCAGTATTAATACCCTGAAAATACACATGAATAGGGATACAATGTGATATGACTACTGATAATGAAATATGTGGTAGTGAGCGAACTTTCATAGCGCAACGTAATATACATAGATCAAAAAAGGTTTTGCATCAGCCCGGTTCCCAGAACTCCTGAAGGCAGAGACGTTCACTGTGGAGAATGTATCACAGACACAGTCCCTTTGACTGTTCAGAGATGTTACTAACCCACCCAAAGATGTAAACAACCATCCATGAGCAGCTCCTATTAGACGGAGGGGGTCCGAGAGCCGATCAGTTCCAGTCGTTCTACCTGGAAGGAGGTAGATGGCTCGTGTTGCCTGTAGTCAACCATGCTTGGACGGTCAACACCGCGGTTCCAACGCGTCCGCATTGTTACTTTGTGCCAGGAAGGGCTCTCAACAAGGGAAGTATCCAGGCGTCTCGGAGTGAACCAAGGCGATGTTGTACGGTCATGCAGGAGATATAGAGAGACAGGAACTGTCGATAACATGGCTCGCTCAGGCCGTTCAAGGACTACTACTGCAGTGGCTGACCGCTGCCTACGGATTATACGTCGGAGGAACCCTGACAGCAACGCCACCATGTTGAATAATGCTTTTCGTGCAGCCACAGGACGTCGTGTTACGGCTCAAACTGTGCATGATGCGCAACTTCACTGCCGACGTCTATGGCGAGGTCTATCTTTGCAACCACGACACCATGCATCGCGGTACAGATGGGCCCAACAACATGCCGGATGGACCGCTCAGGATTGGCATCACTTTCTCTTCACCGACGACTGTCGCATATGCCTTTAACCAGACAATCGTTGAAGACGTGTTTGGAGGCAACCCGGTCAGGCTGAATGCCTTAGACACACTGTCCTGCGAGTGCAGCAAGGTGGAGGTTCCCTGTCGTTTTGGGCCGCAAGTGATTAGCCGAGCGGTCTAGGGGATTCAGTCATGGACTGTGCGGCTGGTCCCAGCGGAGGTTCGAGTCCTCCCTCGAGCATGGGTGTGTGATTTTGTCCTTAGGATAATTTAGGTTAAGTAGTGTGTAAGCTTAGGGACTGATGACCTTAGCAGTTAAGTCCCATAAGATTTCACACACATTTCCTGCTGTTTTGGGGTGGCATTATGTGGGACCTACGTACGCCGTTGGTGGTCATGTAAGACGCCGTAACGACTGTACGATACGTGAATGCCATCCTCCGAGCGATAGTGCAAACCATATCGGCAGGATATTGGCGAGGCATTCGTCTTCATGGACGAATATTGGCGCCCCCATTGTGCACATATTGTGGATGAGTTCCTTCAGAGTAACGACATCACTCGATTAGAGTGGCCAGCATGTTCTCCAGACGTGAACCCTATCGAACATGCCTGGGATTTATTGAAAAGGGCTGTTTATGGACTACGTGACCCACCAACCACTCGCAGGGATCTACGCCGAATCGCCGTTGAGGAGTGGGACAATTTGGACCAACATTGGCTTGATGGACTTGTGGATAGTATGGCACGACGAGTACAGGCACGCATCAATGCAAGAGGACGTGCTACTGGCTATTAGAGGTACCGGTGTGTACAGCAATCTAGACCACCACATCTGAAGGTCTCGCTGTATGCTTGTATAACATGCAATGTGTGGTTTTCATGAGCAGTAAAAAGAGCGGAAATGATGTTTATGTTGATCTCTATTCCAATTTTCTGCACAGGTGTGTGTATAAACATGCGTGAACGTAAGACAAAATTATATCCAAGTTAGGTATGAATGTGTCTTTTCTTATAGAAAGTACGCGTGCAATCAAGATAGGACTACCTTTTGTATTTCTTGATGACTAATAACAAAGCAGTAAATTCCTTAAATGTAATGCCTCGAAATCTTCGTGGCTGCAACACGAGTCTCGAAGTTCTCTGCAACTCGTGACTTGCCTTATCGGGCTGAAAATCGTATAGAGAATTAGTAAATGTTTCATCTGCTGAAGGCAGTTATCGTGGCATCTACTCTGCTGAAGAGATATCGTTTATAAGAGGGCGTGCTGAAATGTAACGCTTCCGAATTTTTTATTCTGTTCTCCATATTGTTTGAGATATTACATGTGATTCATATCACTCCGTCGACTTTCCCACTTCGCTGACGCAAGTTGCAACCCTTTGCCCCTAGAGGGTTCCGAATTGTAGCGTGTAATATAACGGCGTGTGGCGTAACTATGTCGGTGCGTGATAAACAGCATGCTTTAATAAAGTTTATAACAGCAGAAAACGTGCCACTGGTGGAAATCCATAGAAGAATAAAAGCTGTGTACGGTGATTATTGTATTGATACCGGTAATATACGACGTTGGATTGTTCGAGCTTGTAATGAAAGAAACGGTGGTCCTAACGTCTACGTGTGTGACAAAGCTCTGAGTGGACGACCGCGTAGGGCAGCCGACGATGCTCACTGGTATCGGGTTGATGAACTTGTCAGAGAAAATAGTGGGATGACACACACAGCTTTCAGGTAAGTGTGACATATCACGAGAGCGTGTACAGGCCAACATTGCAGAACAACGGTACAGAAAACTGTGCACATGTTGGGCGCCTCGAATGCTCACTCCTGACCTGAAAAAGATGAGATTGGACATATTACAACAATTCCTTTTGCATTTTCAGTTTGGGAGTGATGGATTTTGTTATAACATTGTGACAGGTGAGGGAAGCTAGGTACACATTTTGACACCGAAAACAAGAATGCATCAGTGGAGTTCCACCACAAAGGATTACCGATTCCAAAAAAGTTCAAAGGCCATGCCATCGGCAGACAAAATCATGCTCAGATTGTTCCGGGATGTTCATGGCGTTGTGCATTTGAAATTAATGCCTAAAGGCACCACCATAAACTCTGCGAGGTACTGCGAGACTCTCAGAAAACTGAAAGTACGAATTAGTAAAGTTCGTCCGCACATGGAGCATCCTCTTTTTCACCATGACCATACCAGACCACACACAAGCGCTGCGACATCTGCAACAGTTCGACACCTTGTGTTCAGTGTAATCGGTCATTCTCCATACAATCGCGACATGGCCCATTCCAGATTTTATCTCTTTCCAAAACGTAAAGAGCACTTTCGAGGACTGCACTTTGATAACGGTGAGGCGGTGCAAGCAGAAACGAGGTTGTGGGTCCGTCAAAGAATTCAAACTTTCTACAGTGACGGCATCAACGGATTGGTTTTCAAAAAAATGGTTCAAATGGCTCTGAGCACTATGGGACTTAACTTCTGAGGTCATCAGTCCCCTAGAACTTAGAACTACTTAAACCTAACTAACCTAAGTACATCACATACATCCATGCCCGAGGCTGGAATCGAACCTGAACCGTAGCGGTCGCGCGGTTCCAGACTGGAGCGCCTAGAACCGCTCGGCCACCCCGGCCGGCATTGGTTTTTCGTCAGGGTGACTACATTCAGAAATAAATATGTAAACATCTAGAATAAATAACACGAATAATAAATATGTAAAACGTTAATAGCGTTTGGTTAATTAAAAAGCTTTAAGTATTTCCAAATAAAAAATTCAGATGGATTAATTTTCGCCGAGCGGGACCCTAGTGCATGGGCGTGTGTGTTTGTCGTTAGGATAATTTAGGTTAAGTAGTGTGTAAGCTTAGGGACTGATGACCTTAGCAGTTAAGTCCCATCAGATTTCACACACATTTGAACATTTTTGATTAATTTTCAGCACGTCCTGGTAATAAGCTGTTCTCACACCTGCTGTTTCTTAGAACAAAGGCTAAACGAGGACATGTGCCACTGACTCCTGAACCGTGGACACAAATGTCCACAACCGGACCATGTGGTTGAACAAATACCACACGTTCACTAAAGCAGAAAAGAACCCTATAAACTATGAAATCTCTGAAACATTCTTAAATGAGTAGGAAGTAACGTGAAATTCGACCTATTTCCACGAATTACTTAAATGAAAGACCGGTATTGAACCTTGCATATTCGGACAAAGCCCCGATCAGAGCAAAGAAACCTAACCTTACCCACATGGATGCTCAACTACACCTAAATTAAATCACATCAGTGCAACGCAAGCATGTAACATTCCCACTAAAATTCCTGAGAGTTATCTTAAATCTTTCACAAGACAACATGTCTGAATTTTTATGTCGTCGTCGAGTAACGCGATGTAAATAACGTCTACAGCTCCGAGTGCAGTGCGGAAGGACGGACGAGTAAGCATGCTTTGTCAGCGCACACGAGGGCCTAGCGAACTCGCAACTGATCACCTAACGATCTGATTGGTTGTCAAGGCTTTGCCTTCAGAGTATTACTTGCAGATATACTGCACAATCAAATGTGAAACAGCTTTAGAGACAAAATCCTAGGTAATGTAGTTCGACAAGTGACTCGACACTCATGGAGTGATACAGACGTTTCTCAAAGACGGATGTTTCAGTTTTAAAAATAACTCACTGGAAGCCGGCCGGTTTGGCCGAGCAGTTCTAGGCGCTTCAGTCTGGATCCACTCTGCTGCTACGGTCGCAGGTTCGAATACTGCCTCGGGCATGGATATGTGTGATGTCCTTAGGTTAGTTAGGTTTACGTAGTTCTACGTCTATAGGACTGATGACCTCGGGTGTTAAGTCCCATATTGCTTGGAGCCATCTGAACCATTTGAATTCACTGGAACCACAAGAAAACATGCTTGTTAGGCAAATACAAGATAACGAATAGAATGTAACAACAAAGCAAATTGTACTCATATATAATTCCAATATAAAATTTTCCTAAACAATCGGTCTGAAAATGAAATTTTCATATACTATTAGTGGCTAATTGGTTTGCTCCTGTACGTCATACTAATCATGTTATTGATACTATCTCCGTAAAAAAAAAAAAAGAAAAAACGCTCATGATGGCCATTTGACTTTGTTATGTCGTCACGAATCGGTAAGCCATCTGTCAGGCGATATGAATCTTAACACATCGTGTACGTTTCGCACAGTATCTTCACAAGGAATAAAAATACCTGAAAATCGTTTCCCAGGCTTAAAATGTTCAAGAATCATCGTCTGGCGACAGAAAGTAAAAACACTTTATAAGTTATGGTTTGGATTAAATGAAGTATGAAAGAAATCAAATTCACTTTCAACTGTCAAAATTCAGTTAGCCATTCTTTTAAAACACTTTGTAATTTTTCCAACTGAAGTACCAGACGTTCGGGCGCCACTGTGAATTTGGCGCAATGAAGAGCGGGATTGTAGGGGTGGATACTGACTTCATTCAGATCATTTATTGGTGGGGACGGAGCAGCATGTTATCTGGGATTCAGTGTCAGCGACGGAAGAGGAAGTGTCCGACAAGCAAGGCTGGTCTATACTTGTAGCCATTCAGGCAAGTTGGTCATGCTTACAGGATGTGGAGAGTCGCACTGAGTCACAGCTCTGGAGGAACCTTTGCAATTCTAGAGGAGGAAGAATAAGACACTGCCACTGGCTACTGAGCCATCGCAGAGGATGGTCTTGCCCCAACCCTGCTAGCCAACAACTTTCTGTGAGGAAGGAGCCGAAATCACCATCGATTGTCTTTCAATTAAGAGGTGACTATCACAGATTCTTGCAACAGGTATCACAGTGATTCAAGTCAGACTTCACTCAAAAATCAGCAGATAAGGAGCTATTGCAGATTAACCTCCGCAACTGTTACGACCATTGCTGTGTGGTCACATCCAGTGGTTGTTCTGCATGTATGCCTTGGAAAAATGCATTGGGTGCCTTGTTGTTCATGATGTGTATTAATGATCTGACAAGCAGTATTAATACAGTCTCCAATTTCTCGCATATGATGCACTTATCTGTGATGAAGAACTGCCTGAAAAAATCCACAGAAATATTTAATCAGATCAGAGGTGCAAAGATTGGCAACTTTCATTATGTGTGCCCGCATCTCGTGGTCGTGCGGTAGCGTTCTCGCTTCCCACGCCCGGGTTCCCGGGTTCGATTCCCGGCGGGGTCAGGGATTTTCTCTGCCTCGTGATGGCTGGGTGTTGTGTGATGTCCTTAGGTTAGTTAGGTTTAAGTAGTTCTAAGTTCTAGGGGACTGATGACCATAGATGTTAAATCCCTTAGTGCTCAGAGCCAACCATTATGTGTACAAAAATTTGCAATTCTCAGAACGGAACAACGTAACATACTAGGACCTCAATGTCGATGATTCACAGATAGGATCAGACAACTCATATAAATACCAGGTTATAGCAATTTGTAGCGATATGAAGTGGAATGATGACATAGGCTCAGTCATAGAAAAGGCAAGTCGCAGACTTCTGTTCATTGGCAGGATACTGGGAAAATATTCATTCTACACTGCCGCCAAAAAAAAAAAAAAAAAAAAAAAAAAAAAAAAAAAAAAAAAAAAAAATAGAAAATAAAAATTTAAAAAATGAAAGAAGACATGGTCATTTTATTGGCAAGTACTTCAACATTTTGCGAGTATATGATAACAAATACAGAGCAAATCTAATACGTATGTCTCAGTAAAGAGTGCCAAAACAGTCACATCAATACATAATATATCCCCCTCTGGCGACAATGCAGGTCTGCAAACGATCATAAAGGTGTCGAATGGTATCCTGCGATAGATTTTCCCAAGGATCTTGCGCCTTTGTTGCAATTCGGCAGTTGTTGTAGCCGCTGAAGAATGAGTAAGTTCCCGCTGCATCACCTCGCACAGGTGCTCAACTGGCAAGAAATCAAGCGATCTCGCTGGGCAGAGCAGTTATTAGACACCACGAAGAGCACGTTGCGTCGCAGAAATGGCAGTAGAACGAGGATAACGTTATAGGCAATCTAGCGGGCATTGGTTACTTTTTCCTACAAAAACACCGGTACTGAATGCAAACTGATGGCCCCCGCACCATGAAACCTCGGATGGAACCTGTACGTAGTGGGCGAATGCACTCTGGAATAGGCAAATCCTTATGTCTACGTTCATTATTGGCATACAGACAGAATCTACTCTTATCACTGAAGACGACAGAGCCCCATTCCACAGTGCAGTCAACTCTTTCACGACACCTGAGTATGTTACATGAATGCGTGGTGTCACGTCCGAAAGAACAGGCACCACACTTTCATATAGCTGGTTCGCCTCGATGGGCAATGACTCCACAAGCTTCAGTAAGGATGCGCGTTTACATCCGACCTCCAGTGGGAATCTAGGATTAGCAGGCATGGATGACATGGACAGGGACAGTGGACAGGTGGCGCTGGATGGGAATGTCAGTCAGCCAGGGAGCGTACAGAGGCAGTCCGTGCATTGGCGTTAGACTCTGTGTCCGGATGGCGTAGTGGTTCGCGCAACTGCCTATTAAACAGGAGATCCTCAGGTCGAGTCCTATTCCGCGACACATTTTCACTCGTCGTCTCTAAAACCGTATAAAGTCCCTATGCAGTTGATAACATCAGTTTCTTCCATTTCCTTTCCTCCCTCCGCCCTCCCAATTCACCTTCAGTTTACATAATAGACACTGCGGTGTCGTTGTGTCAGTGGTAGCCTGACCAGAGGCACATGTGATCTTAACCTTGCTGAGAGTAAGCGATTCCTAATGGCCTCTGATGATACAGCAGATGCAACTTGCTGCCCGCATTTCGTCCCTGGATGATATTCGGCCCGGTATCACTGCACGCGCAATGCGTCGATCTCGAAATGCATCTGTATTACACGGACATTTAGAATACACTTTACAGGTGTGGAAATGTTCCACGGACCACTGATGAAAGCAGCGACACACCATCGATACATTGTGTCCAACATGTAAAGCATTCCGTCGATACTTCTACCCAGGTTCCCAGGGGCTCACTATGCGATTCCGTTCCAATTTCTGAAGTTGTTAAACACGATTAAGTACTCTTCGGTGGGGCATGGTTGTACCCTAGATTGTTCGTCTCTAAACCCAGCAAATTTACTGTCTGTAGAGTCAAAGCAGAGGTTCAACAGATAGGCCTCCTGAGCGTCATCTGATCGCTGATGATCGTGACAAATGAATCATTAACATTGGAACCCCTCATTATGCACGTATTATACGCTGGTACCACTAAACACAGTCCTTGAGGGTAATTCATTTTTTTCCGACAGTGTACAAAGGAGTCTGCTTGTAAATCACTTGCTCGTCTCATCTTACAATTTCGGTCAGATGTGTGGGACTTACATCAAATAACAGGAAACACTGGACGCAACCAAAAAAAGGCGACACGAATGGTCAAAGATTTGTTTGACTCACGGGAGAGCGACACGTAAATGTTGGAAATCCTGAATTGGCACACTCTTGAAGACAGATGCCAACTACGCCACAAAAGCCAACTTACAGAACTTCAAATACCAGTGTTACGAAAACACTCTAAATATAGCCCTCAATCCCATACGTATCGCTCCAGTACGGACTGCAAGGATAAAATTGTCCAAATAAATTACGCACGGATGCATTTTAATAGTCGTCCTACCCGCCCTTTCAAATGATTGTAACAGGAAGAAACCCTAACATTAGAGACGGTGTAGTATGTACTTCATGATTTACATAGTATAGATGTAAATGTAGGTGTAGGTGATTCCTTTGAAGAGGACACGCCAGATTTCCTTCCTCGTCCACCCTAAATGCCAGCTTGAGTTCCATCCCTAACGACCTAGTCGTTCACGGGACATTAGCCAACCGCTGAGGTCGAGCGGTTCTAGGCGCTTCAGTCCGGAACCGCGCGGCTGCTACTGTCGCAGGTTCGAATCCTGCCTCGGGCATGGAAGTGTGTGATGTCCTTAGGTTAGTTAGGTTTAAGTAGTTATAAGTCTAGGGGACTGATGGCCTCCGATGTTAAGTCCCATAGTGCTTAGAGCCACTTGGGAATGCGAATGTCGAATTACGATTATTGAGTGTTTGTGCAAGAGAGCGGTCAAGGATAATACACTCGGTGATTTGCTGAGTAGTTCCACAACTGTATTTTCCTGAAGTTTCTGGGCCCGTTTGCTCAAATGACTCGTGTATCTGCCGTCTCTCGTCTGTGGAATTCTGGTTCATTCCGCCACCTTAATGACTGACAAGGAGAACACCCAAGTGCCATAACGTGATTTCCCAGAAACTACGCTTAGTGGAAGACATTTCAGAATATGTAAACATGTACCCCAGCTTATCCGTAGATACTAGACCGTTTCTGAGGAAACAACGGTCAGTGTTTTCGTTGTCATTTGCTTGTCTTTCTGCGCTCAATAAGTTCAGCTTTATTGGTGAGTTGTGGCTAGCGTCTCTGCCTTCCACTTTTGCATCCCGTGCTCGAAACCTGGTTATTGCTTGATTTCATTTTTTTTTTCATTTATCTACCCTTGTCCTTAGAAGGTTACTAGACGAATGGTGGTGGTGGTTAGTGTTTAACGTCCCGTCGATAACGAGGTCATTAGAGACGGAACGCAAGCTCGGGTTAGGGAAGGATTGGGAAGGAAATCGGCCGTGCCCTTTTCAAAGGAACCATCCCGGCATTTGCCTGAAACGATTTAGGGAATTCACGGAAAACCTAAATCAGGATGGCCGGACGCGGTATTGAACCGTCGTACTCCCGAATGCGAGTCCAGTGTGCTAACCACTGCGCCACCTCTCTCGGTCTAGACGAATGTTTCTTATCAAGATAGGGTATAAAAGAGCGTTATATTAACTGCAAAACTACGATTTGGTTTCACAACAAGTGTCGTGTGTGCATGGTATTTTCAGGGGTTACAGTCGTTTTTAAATATTCATATTCTTCTATTCCATTCTTATGTCAATTCTTCATTCTTATACTTTATTCTTATGCTCATTCTTTAAGAAGATTTGGCGCAATCCCCCCGAATGATACCGATCGTAGAAACATTCGAAACATAGAAATTTAGTACACAACGAGCATCGCACGAAAACAGATTTGCCACAGTGACATTGCTTCGAATGAATCTCACTCGGGAAAGAAACGTCGTTAATACAGGTAAAGATTTCACACGCTGGCAATAATTTTACGATAAGCTACAGATAACGTATTTCTTTTCCGAAAACTGTCGCTGGCATTTGATTATGAGTCAAGATACACGCCAGAATTTTCACCGAAAACGACGTTATTTCAGTATACAACGGAAAACATTCGTGTAGCAATCTTCTACGGAAATCAGTAGATAAAGGAAAAACAAAAATAATAATCGGGGCTCGAACACGGGGAGCAAAAGTGTGAAGCCACTGTGTCACCACTCCGTTTCAGCTACTTACTCGCTCAAAAGGCATATAAAGTACCTCGAAAACTTTCACCGTAGTTCTCTTTGAAACGTTCGAAAATCTGCGGATATCCCGAGACAGGAGTTCGCTTATTTTGACCACTTTTCCACTGAGCAAAGTTTCTGAGAAATCAGGATAGCACTAGCCGCGTTCTCTTCGTGAGTTGAAAATCAGCCGTCTTGGAGCCACGTCGGGTAGTTTATAAGGAAACAAATGTAGTTGGAAGTGGAAAGTATCGCGACGTACAGGAAGTGTGTTTGCGTGTGTGCGCAGGTGGGCAGCGGCAGAGGGGATGCGCCACTAGCGGCCACCGCCACCAGCAGCAGCACACAGCAGCAGCAGCAGCAGCAGAGACCGGCAGCGCGGCGGCGAGGGACGACCTGGAAACGATGGCGGACCCGCGAGGCAGCCCGCTGGGCAACGAGAAGCAGCTGCTGTCGCTCGAGATGAACCAGTGCGGCGGCTCGGCGCTGCTCGAGGCGGTCGAGGTGACGACTGGACCCGGCGCGGCCGCCGCCGTCGGGGGCGGCAAGGCGTCGGAGCCGCTGCCCGAGCGCGGCACGTGGGCCGGCAAGCTGGACTTCATCCTGTCCGTCGTGGGGCTCGCCATCGGGCTGGGCAACGTGTGGCGCTTCCCCTACCTCTGCTACAAGAACGGCGGCGGCGCCTTCCTCATCCCCTACTTCCTCACGCTCGTCCTCGCCGGCATTCCCATGTTCTTCATGGAGCTCGCCCTCGGCCAGATGCTCACCATCGGCGGGCTCGGCGTCTTCCGGATCGCGCCCCTCTTCAAGGGTAAGCACACTTTCTTTCTATGGACGCTTACCCGCCATGGCCATTTGGTACGGTCATCTTTTTTTTCTGTACCCTATCTCGATTCCGTTTGTAAGCATTGCATGTCAGGTTTTCTTTTTGTTTTACGTAGTTCCACCATTGCATTGGTGCAAAGAACCAGCAACTCAGTTTATTTACTACTTATTTTAATATACCATTTGTTATGTTGACCTGGTGTATAAACAAGTCTTTAGAATGTTCCATTGGTTTGAAAATCAATGGAAGCGTTCTAAAATTGTCACAATTGAAGATTATATGTAACTGCGACAGTAAACTATATAAATATTAAAGTTTAGTAAGTCATAATTCCAAATTTTGACACGAATTATTTACGAAAGAATGGAACAACTGGTAGAAGCCAGCCCGTGGGTAGACCAGTTTGTGGTTCGAGAGAGTAGGAACACGCGAGGAAACTTACAGAATATACACTGATAAGCCAGAACACTGTGACCACCGACGTACTACCGATATAAACCCGTCAGCGTCACCTGACGAGGAGTGAGTGCTAGTCAGACACACGCAAGATGTATGTAGTGTCAGTCAGGGTGCTGTCCTTCTGTAGAATGGGGAACAATCTGAATTTGATTGAGGGCAGATTGTGATGGCCCAGAGGTTCGAGACGATAATTTCGGAAACTGCACGATTTGTCGAGTCCTCGAGGAGCGCTGTGGTGTGTGTCTTCAACACGTAGCGAAATTAAAGTGAAACCACGTCCAAACGACGTGCGATTGGACGGCCATTCCTCATTACAGATGTCGGACGTCGTAGCCTTGGCAGACTGGTAAAACAAGGAAGGCAGCGAACTGTGTCGGAACTATCACCATTCCTTAGTTCTGGGCGGAGTAGAAGTGTGTCTGAACACACAGTGTACCGAAAACTGACGATGGGCCTCCGCAGCCGATGGACCCATGCACGTGCCAAAGTTAACAACACGACATCGGCAACTACGACTGAAATGGGTACGCGACCATCGGCACTGAACGTTAGCGCTGTGGCAGAGCTTTGCATGGTCTGATGAATCCCGATACCTCCTTCATCATACCTATGAGAGGGCGCGAATCCGTGTTCTCCCTGGGAAACAGCTCCTTGACACCTGTACCGCTGGACGGAAATAAGCTGGCGGCGGCTCCATTGTGTTCTGAGGAACATTCGGGTGAGCATCCATGGGTTCACTGCAGCTTGTGCAAGGCACCATGACGGCCAAGGACTATCGTACACTGGTTGCAAAGCACGTACACCCCTTCATGACGACCAAGTTTCCCGAAGGCAGAGGCATTTTCCAACAAGATAATGCGCCATGTCAAACGGCCAGGAGTGTGATGGAGTGATTCGAGAAACACAGTTGCGAGTTCCAATTGATATTCTGCCCCCCCCCCTCCCCAACTCACCAGATCTGAACGCGATCGGACACATCTGGGATGTGATTGAATGTGGCGTCGGACCTCATCGTTCCCCTCCTGGAATTTACGAGGGGTGACTTTTGTGTGCAGGTGTAGTGCCAACTTCTTCCAGTGATCTACCAAGGCCTCATTGCTTCCAAGCAACGACGCATCGCCACTGTTAAACGTGCCAGAAGTTGACATACCAGCTATTAGGTAGGTGGTCATAATGTTCTGGCTGTTCAGTGTAATTTGAAGAAAGGCACACCAACCTTTATAGCATTGGTAGACATAGAGGAAGTTTTTGACCTTGTCGACTGGAGTACACTCTTCGAAATTATGAAGATAATATGGATAGAATGCATGGAGCGAAAGTTTATTTACAGCTTTTACAGAAACTAGACTGCAGTTTAAAAATCGAAGGACATGAAAATGAAGCCGTAGTTGAGAAAGGAGTGAGACAGAGTTGTAGCCCGTCCTCGATGTTATTCTAACTGTACATTGAGCAATCGGTAAAGAAACCATTAAAGAAATTGGGAAGAGAATTTAAGTTCATGGAGGATAAATAAAAATTTTAAATTCTACCGATGACATTCCAGTTCTGTTAAAAACGGCAAAGGATTTGGGGGAATAGTTGAACGGAATGGTTAGCGTCTTGAAAACAGATTATAAGAAGAACACCAACAAAACTAAAACAAGAGTAATAGAGTGTAATCCAATTAAATGAGAAGATACTAAAGGAATTAAAATTATGAAATGAGAACTAAAAGGAGCAGGTGAGTTTTGGCATTTCTGAAATAAAATAACTTACAATGGCTGAAGTAGAGAGAATATAAAATGCGGACTGGCAATAGAAAGAAAACTGTCTCTGAAAAAGAGCAATATGTTTACATCTAATATAAATTTAAATGTTAGGAATTCTTTTCTGAGGGTATTTGTCTGGAATGCAGCCTTGTAAGGAAGTGAAACGTGGACAATAATCAAACTGATGTAAAAAGAAACTTATGGCACAACTTGACTAACAGAATGGATCGATTGATAGGACACATCCTGAGGCATCAAGGAATTGTCAGTTTCGTAATGGAAGGAAATGAGGTGGGTAAAAATTGTAGAGGGAGACCAAGGCTTGAATACAGTAGGCAGGTTCAAATGGGTGTACATAACTGGAGCTATGCAAAGATGAAGGGACTTGCAAAGGATAGAGTTGCGTGCAGTGCTGCACCAACGCAGTCTTCAGACTGAAGTCCACAACAACAACAAACTTACATGATCCTGGTCTCGCACTTAAAATGCAGTGAGTTTCAAAAAGATTCATACGATACCTTCTACATAAATCAACACAGAAATCTGTCGTAAATTTTAACTTTTTCTTAGGACTACCTAGGAAACATCCGATTTTGCAATAGTATATCTTTTACGTGCATCCACATACAATCTCTTAGTGCTTTTTATAATTACATTTAGCATCAAAGTTTCCATTCACTTCTCACAAATGTCCAATCTGCGTCCACCGTACGTACATCCATGCGATGATCAAACTCATTCAATAGTTTTTTTGCGAGGTGTCTGAGGATGCTGCATTCACTGCTGTTGCTAATCAGTGACGCACTCCACTCAAAGTGGTTGGAAGGGGGGTGGGGGCACATATGTGGAGTCTTCGACAAATTCTGGCAAAACAAATACCGTGAGGTCAAGCGACACTGAAGGCCTATAGTGTAATGCGAGATCCGTACATCGTTTACGGCTGACACTTCTTTGAGACAACTCGTTAGGAATTGCTTTCACACGCAGGTGCCAGTAAGGAGGTGTTTCGTCTCGTTGTATAATGAATATTTCGACGTGTTCTAGAACTTATGGAAAAAATTAGATCTCCGAAATACCCAGGTGTATTCCTTTAAACATCTTTTAGAACAGCTTTCATCATTTCTCGGGGAAAAGATGCAAATCACATAACATACTCTTACATTGGGTAAGTTTCTATCTACATTCATGTAGAAGATACAGACTTGTAAAATTGGATAGATCTTTTTGAAACACCCTGTACCAATCTATCCTTTGAACTGCTGGGTGTTCTCCTTTCCGTCAAGAGGCACTGCGGTTACTTCGTTTCCTAGACCAACTTTGGCTACACATGTAGGACGGGTTTACGGCCAAAACGACACAAACTACCGCTTGGAGCGTCGAGCTGAGAGGATCGTCAAGCGCGAGATTTGTATACAGCGCTTATCACAATTTGTAGCGTAAACTGTCACAGGTCAAAGTGTACGAGAAAAAAAAGGGGGTGGGGACGGGAGTGGTGCCAAATGATACGTCGCTTGTGTGAAAAAATATTCTCGAACCGTCCGTGTAGAAATGCAACCTGCTTCTACTTGCAGGCGGAACTTACAATATCACCAATATAACGCCTACTACGTTTCATCTGATGAGATAAATTTTGTGCATGATGATTAGCACAATGATTAGCTACGCGAAACAGAACGGAACATTGATTTTCATACCGGATAGGCAGATTATCAAGACTAGAGAGAAAACAGTTATGTGATAAACTTTTAAAAATGAACAAGTTTAGTATTAATTCTGGAAGATGCGTAGTAGAATGACAAACGATTTCTTGTCGCTCGATAGATAAAAGTATTGCACATCTCCGAAATAAACAGATGCTAATAGTAGAATTCGAAAATGGCCTTTTCAGAGAAAATGATTCTTTCATTGTCGTTTGTTAGCGAGAGGGACGGGTGCCTAACATGGTGGAGAACTCAGTCGGATGTCTCGTCGACGTAAATATTATTAAAGACGGACCACTAACCCAATGAATTGGAGGAAGAAAATGTAATGGTCACCCCAGGATTCACGTGAAGAAATGAAACCACATAAAATGCGAAGCGGAACAGCTGGATTGAGAATCGAACTCCATTCCCCCTAAATTCCAGTACAGTGACTGAATTACGGTGTCACGTCATTCAATATGTTCGATAGCAACTTAAAAACATACAGCTAGTGATCAGCTTGGTCTACTTTCAAGTTTACAGTCGTGGTGTTTCATTCATTCTATATTGGTATAGTTTTAAAATTTAACAATGTTTAAGTTATAATTATCTAACTGTACTCATGCTCAGGGGCTGGTTTTGTTTAACCACCTTCAACCATTGTCGTGATGGAACTTTTATGATACTATTCGGAATTCTTTCAGCGTCCTGCTGTTTCTCCTCAGCAGCCCTTGGACTGTCTACGGAGACTTGTAGCTACGTGCTAAGCGTCACGCAAAGTCAGTGGCGCCGGCCGGGGTGGCCGAGCGGTTCTAGGCGCTCCAGTCTAGAACCGCGCGACCGCTACGCTCGCAGGTTCGAATCCTGCTTCGGGCATGGATGTGTGTGATGTCCTTAGGTTAGCTAGGTTTAAGTAGTTCTAAGTTCTAGGGGACTGATGACCACAGATGTTAAGTCCCATAGTGCTCAGAGCCATTTGAACCATTTTGAATCGCTTCCACAGACCGGTGTAAAGTTTCATCACCTTTACTGTAGGATGACCGTATCCAACAGACTATCAATCACACGAGAGTGTTCCTGTACTGCTCTTTCATAAGCAGTTTAATACATTGTTTTTTTCGGTTGTAACACACCCAATCAGTGTACACTGCCATACACTGTTTTTTTCTACCACAACATAGAGACCAGTGTCAGCTGCTGCGAAACTGACATTAACACGTTTCGATGCTCTGGCTCTCACAGAAAACTGAACGTCACATGACGTAAACTACACAGCTATCACACCACAGGCTGGTAGAAATAAAACATAGACGCGATGTTTCGCATTGACAAAAATGTGGAAGACGTCGCAACATATGGAAACTGGAAGAGTCTGCGGTATTGTAGAGCGTTTCCAACAGCTAGCTATACGGAGGCGATTACCTTTACAGTTAATCTCATCATCCCATTGAAAGGGTACCGGATGTATCCGTGTTCCGTTTCGAAAAGCATTTTGCAGTCATGTCATGATTACTGTTCCAGTGTTGACCATCGCCAGAAGGTGCTGTTCACAGCACACGTGACGTAACACAAATAAAATGAGGTACTGTTGTCTTAATTGTGAAAAAAATCAAAATAAAAACATGTGTAGGGTATCGTAGCATATGGCAATAAGACGAGTCTGTAATAATGAGGAACGCTTCCAAACAACTGTATTAAGGTGATGACCTCTATATTTAATCCAATGTTCCACAGCGACAAGTAGTAGATATCTAACAGCGTACCCAGTGGATGGTCGGGATTGGAAAGACACCAGATGTACACACCGCAGTTGATAGCGAGATCAGCTTTAGCAATTTTACCCAGAAGTCGGAGAGAGCAATATCCACCACATTCTGCAACCTGTGTAGAAACAGAGTGAGCTGAGTTAATGCTACAGGAGCATGTTTTGACCACTGGAAGTGGGAACATGTTGCCGTAGCTCCGCCACCCGTATATGATGCATAAGGTCAGCGTCAAATGAAGCCTGCTCCTGCAACACGACGACAGTACGAACAGTTACGGTGGTGTTTCTTGCTGGGAAAATTAGGAAGACTCAACATCAAAGCAGATCCGCGTCCCTCAGGAACCATTCACGTTTATCATCCAAACATTCTATCACCGTTATTCTGTACCATCCAGCAGAGGAAAATTACGAACTATAAAAGCTCCGTTAATTTCATCCGATAGATTATTACCGCATGTCTCTCTTCCGATATGTTGAAAACGAATGTGTCCAGTAATCGACGTCGCTTGCACGTAAAAGTAGTACAGCTGCCAACACCTAGCGCAAATGCACTATTTTTCTGGTTGGGAGGCATAGTTTTTTTCATTTTGATACAGCGCTCTCCGACTTCCATACAGGTCAGACATAAGTTGGGACGATTACATGGACTAAGCTGCAGGGAGGGCGGGGAAGAGACTTAGAAGCAACTGCAGGATGCGGAAGGACTGTCAACGCTGGAGTTCTTGGTGTATGGGACCCTTAGCAGATGGGTTCGAGATAAAAAAGAAAAGGTGACTTGTTTCGAGATAAGAGAGTGGCACGAATATGATTCACCAGTGGCTATAATCATTAAGACATCTCTACAGGATCCAACGCAAATGTATGTTGTGGGTTGTAAAATCCCTCTGCGGTCAGCTTCAGATGTCATTTCTCAATAGTGTTCCTCGAAAAGAACATCTTCTTCCCTCCATGGATGCCCGGTTGTCCTACTTAGCAAATGTAATACTACTGCTGAATAAAAAGATTACTCGCCATACAAAGTGACTCTCATGACAATTGAATTAATTAGCCTATCAAATTGACATCAGCGATGCGCCGCCTGGCGGATGGAATAGATGGCTAGGGCACCACGGAATGACCCTTGACAAGCGTTTCTTTTACTTTTTTATTCGTCGCAGCAATATCTCTTAAACGAGATTTCTATCTCTCACCTACACAGGGCGAGATAAGCTCTCACGATTTGTTTCGTTAACGCTAGTATGATAGGGGACCTGTCATAGTGTACAAAACAGCTACGTTCTCTTGAATTATAGCTTCTTGTTGGGAAACGTTAAATTAATGTGCTTTTTCCAAAATGTGTGCCAATGGCGGTGAAGATTATCTGAAATGTTTGTAAGAAACACGTGCATGAGTGTTTACTTGCAGACACTAAACGCGAGAGACGCTCTCAGGTCATTTAATTTGTTGAAAAAGCTGGAATAAATTGCTCAATGTAGGTTTTTTTCTTTGGAGTCTAAATTCTCGCTTTTTCTTCACTCTGATGATGGTTTTGAAATAACAAGGATATTCTACAGTGATCGGTAGTTCTCGCATCAAAATAGTCGAAGGTTTTCTTTCCTGACTTTACGCTGGGTGGGCACGTCTTCGCTGATCATACGTGATCAGTGGCGGTACACTTCGCTGGACGTCACAAAATAATGAGATGCGACTGCAGTCGAACCTAAAAACTGTACCGATTTTTCTCAAAAAGCTAAACCAAATGGACTTTGCCTATTTTCGTGGAAAGAGGACATTTACTGTAGTCACAAATGTGTTTTGCTTTTTTTTTAAATAGATGCTTGTTTATAGATGCGTTGACGTCAAATACAAGGAGCGGCGGGCTCCTGCAAGCGAGGGGAAGGGGGGACGTATCTGCTGTGGTGGTCGCCGGATACAGCCGCTCTCTGTCCAGGGACGGCGCGTACGGGCTCTGTCGCTATATTGTAGACGAACAAGTTGCACTTGAGACGGCCATCCTTTTATCTCCTATTGTTTAAATGGTTCAAATGGCTCTGAGCACTATGGGACTTAAATTCTGGCGTCAGCAGTCCCCTAGACTTAGAACTACTTAAACCTAACTAACCTAAGAACATCACACACATTCATGCCCGAGGCAGGATTCGAACCTGCGACCGTAGCGGACGCAGGTTCCAGACTGTAGCGCCTAGAACCGCTCGGCCACCCGGCCGGCCTCTATTGTTTAGTTGATTATACACGCTATTGTGCAGGCGTAAGGGCGTCGCCTTAAGACGGCGGTCAGATGGTGGAAAGACAAGTGCGGACAGCGGCCTAGAGGGTGGTAGCGGGAGCGTGAGACGCTCGGCGGAGCATCGTAGAGAGGGGGGGGGGGGGAGGTGGAGACGTGAGGGGAAGTGAGAAGGCTTTGGTTTACGGCAGTTTATGATTGTAGATTGAGAACAACGCATGTTCAACTACCACTCTCTCTGTACTCTCCGCCGCGCGGGATTAGCCGAACGGTCTTTGGCGCTGCAGTCATAGACAGTGCGGCTGGTCCCGGCGGAGGTTCGAGTCCTTCCTCGGGCATGGATGTGTGTGTTTGTCCTTAGGATAATTTAGGTTAAGTAGTGTGTAAGCTTAGGGACTGATGGCCTTAGCAGTTAAGTCCCATAAGATTTCACACATATTATTTCTCTGTACTCTGCATTCTTTTAGGACGACGATTTCTCCCCCAGTACATGTGCTGGATTATTACCCGTTCAGTGCTGGTTTTTTCACAACAATTTCGAAGTGTAATTAGAACTGCGACGCAATTTTTTTCCATCAGTTGTTGTATCGTGTACTGGTTTCGGTTACCTGAGGTGCAGGATGGTTTTTGAGAGGCATCTGTAACGAACTCTGACGTCAAACAGCGATACATACTGTATGCTTACAGGTAATACACTTTTTAAATTCCTCTCTATCCAACACCAGCATCTCGTCAGTTAAATGTGTTTCCCACCAAAAGAATAAAGATAGTACTTTACACCCTTGCATTTTTCCTGCCTGCTTGTAGGTGTAGGGTGGAATTTGAGTGTGTCTGTAGCTAGTTTCGAGTGTTATTGAGAAATTTTTTTCCAGCAGGATTACACTAGTTGTATGGTATCGTCAGTTTTTGAGTTGTATTGCGTTTTTATGCCATCATTGTGTGGCACTATGCAAAATATTGTGTAATTAGGCCTGAGCTTTGTGATTAATTATGTAATAAAGATTGATCTTTGCGTCAGCTTCCCAACAAAAAATAAATAAAGCCCTCTAACATAACCTTCCCCTTCCGCATCTGGGCAGTTTCCATGTGTTGGGGAAAGCACTTGGGCTTTCCGTCCAGGACGACCAGGGTTCGAGTTCTGGAAAGCGAACCACCATTTTTAATTTCCCGTCAATTCCAAGCGCCTCTGGTGGTTTAATTGTGGTAGAGGAGCTACACATGGGTTTTCCACACAGGAGGACCAGGATTCGAGTCCCGGAAAGGATAATACCAAGTTTTATTTCCTGCCAATTCCCGGGTGGGGGGTGAGGTGGGATTTCAGCACAGTCTTGGGATTAAGAAACTCCCACCAAAATTCGAAATTCCTGCCAATAGGATAGGTTGGTGGAGGGGATGGGGGAGGGGGGAGGGGAAAGAGGGGACTGGGGCACACGTGCAGCTGGAGAAAACACATGACGTCATCCTGGGGTGAGTGTGGGCGTGGTCGGGGGCGGGGGTGGGCGGGTGCAGTGGTGATTAATTGAGCAATTTCATTAAATTGCGTATCAGTTTCATATCAAAATTGTTCTAGCGCAGACAACTCCGTACTGTTCAGACAACAGACAACAGATGCAGTTAAACAGGTAGAACCCGTGTCCCTGGATTTCCAAAAGCCGTCGAGAGTGTAGCATGTAGCTGAGTGTCACCCAAGGTACGATTATAGGGAGTATCCTTACAAATACGTCACTGACTCAATTAATATTTGACTAAAAGAACGCAGTACATTATACTGTACGGCGAATGTTCCACAGAAACGAAAGTAATATCGGGTGTGCCTCGCAGAAACGTAATAGAAACGCTAGTGTTCTCAGTATACATAAAGGAGTTATTATATACGATCGGTAGCACTGTATGACTGTTAACTGACGATTCTGTTGTTTATAGTAAAGTATACACTTAGTTTGCTCAGTTACAAACTCGAAATTCTGTATAGAGTAGGAACGTTGAGCAAGATAGTATTAAGACATAACAAACTTGTTTGGATGTAGCTCCAAACAAATTCTTAACTTTTTTTGTGACATGACTGTTGTGGTGGATCATATTATTTAATGAACAGACTTCCTTCCTATGTTCTTAGTTTTATTGTCGTATATTATCTGTCCACTTGATTTTCGACATCATATGAACACCCCCATCATCGTTTTAAGAAAGGTAAGAGCGTATGACCTCCAATCTAAGCATGCCTAGTAAAGCACTAAGGTTTTCAAACGACCATTCAGCTTCGGGACAGCTTTGCTTACTTAACATACCAAAAGATCAAATATTCCAATTTTATTTGTTCTCAAGCTTTACCACCGTCTGTCTTTTACGTAGGAGGACCACGCTGAAAGTAATGAGGAATTTTTTTAAATTTGTAATCTTTATTTTTTCAGACAGACCAAATACATCGTCTTCTTTTTGTCGCTATTTCTTTTCACCCTGACGGCCGCGGTGGTCTCGCGGTTCTAGGCGCGCAGTCCGGAACCGTGCGACTGCTACGGTCGCAGGTTCGAATCCTACCTCGGGCGTGGATGTGTGTGATGTCCTTAGGTTACTTAGGTTTCAGTAGTTATAAGTTCTAAGGGACTAATGACCACAGCAGTTGAGTCCCATAGCCATTTGAACCAATTTTTTCTTTTCACTCATTTTTCCTGTGGTTCTGCAATTTGAAGATACCCTTACGACAGCACCCCATTCCAGCTTCACGAAGATAGTGACGCACTGCTATCTGAAAATCCCCCACCGTCTCGTAGCTTTGGCCTCTCAGCTGTTCCTCAACAGACCAAAAATTTGGCAGTCGCAGGGCACCAAGTCGGTACCCTCATCTTCTCCGCAATGGCACGATCAGTGTGAGGACGCGCATTTCCTGTTGGAGAATGATCTTCTTTCCAGGGCGTTTATTGTGCATTGCACGACAGAGTTTTAAAACTGTCTGGAAGTAGCGGGAAGCGTTTATAGTTTTTCCAGGTTGAAACAAATCGGGCAGGTCTTTCCTTGTTGCGTTCTATGGAGGCAGTTTGAGGACGACCGCTAAGAGGCTCACCATGGATACACGCATTTCCATCTCTGAAATGTTTCACCCACCTCCTAACGCTGTTGACGCCATTGCAGACATCTCCGTAGGAAAACGTTGCAGTCTGAGGTGAATGTCAGCAGCACATTTTCTGTCATTAAAATGAATTCAATGACAGCACAATGTCGAAACGAAACATTGATGTCGGCCATTTTGGGAGTACTGGCTGTGGTCACGTTATACAGGCTAATGGCCTGTAGATTAAGTTCTTTCAGTCGTTTTTATTACGTAGTTGCAATATCAAATTTTAACAATGAGTTTCTGATGAGTTTTAGTATGGCCCTTGTTCACTAATTTTCTGCTTCTTTCTTAAATGCATTATGTCATTTTACTCAAATTGTGGCCGGTAAGCCGGCCAGAGTGGCCGAGCGGTTCTAGGCGCTACAGTCTGTCACAGGTTCGAATCCTGCTTCGGGCATGGATATGTGTGATGTCCTTAGGTTAGTTAGGTTTAAGTAGTTCTAAGTTCTAGGGGACTGATGACCTCAGATGTTAAGTCCCATAGTGCTCAGAGCCATTTTTTGAGCCCCTACAAAATAAGTCTATCACAGGACACTGAACGTACGAGTATGCAAAGAAGGTCAGCACAAATAGTGACAAGTTTGTTTGACCAGCCAGAGGCTGTCACGAAAATGCTGTAGCATCTTAACTGGCAGTCGGCTGAAGATAGGCGCTAACTCTCCTGTGAAAGTCTAACTATAAAGTTTCCGGAAAGAATATTATATTAGGAATCCAGAAATGTGCGACAACGACATACGTACCGCTCTCATAGGGGCCGCGAAATCACTATTAGACAAATTATCTCGTGCTCAGAAACATTTAAGCGGCCAATCTTCCCACACTCTACATGCGAACGAAGGGAGACGAAATCTTAATACGAGGAGTACTATCCACAATGCACTTGACAGTGGCCTTCAGAGTATGGACGTAGGTGCAGATGTGGATGTAGTGCGTGATACGATCATCTGACGGTAACCTTCTGTATAACAGGAATTTCTCTGATTTTCCTGGTCATTTCGTAAAATGTGTGTGGGAGCAAGTAAGGTGGTGCTCAGGCCTTTTAGCGTGTGCACTCTTGGAATTTTAACAGCAAATGTCTTTGCGAGCACAGAGCCTCTCTTATGGCGCCTGCCACTGGAGCCTGATGTGCATGTTACACTAATCAGACGATCCTGTTGGTAAACGCTCCAATCTTCTTTGGATCCTCTCTGGCCTACATACTTCCAGTGAATCTCAACTAGACATCTCCTTTTCCTACAACCATTTGATGCGATCTTCCCGCTTTAGGCCATTCCAGATAGATGATCCAAGATTTTCTACGGTTCATACTGCTTCTAGTGATTTATCGCTAGTTCTGTAATCTAACTGTGGCAGGTCTTTCCGCCTATTTATGCGTAATACTTTAGTTTATTTAGGTTGAGTGCGAACTTCCAATGTTAAGCAACCAGTACTATGCCCTAAATACGCTCCCCGAACAAAATATTAGTCACCCTTATAAAAGAGTTCAAGAGGTTGACATGGGCTGCGAGTTAACTGCTAGGTTTAATGTCTGATTGATCCCGTCTGCACTTACAGGAATCAGAACGCTCACCCCGTTCCCCCCTCCCCCCTCCCCCCTCCCCCCCTCCCTCCTCCCAAATATGTTCAGATACGTAATACGGTCGCAGGTTCGAATCCTGCCTCGGGCATGGATGTGTGTGGTGTCCTTAGGTTAGATAGGTTTAAGTAGTTCTAAGTTCTAGGGGACTGATGACCTCAGATGTTAAGTCCCATAGTGCTCAGAGCCATTTTTTAGATACGTAATATCTAAATCTCACTCAATGGATAGCGTGGATACGTCCTTGCAAATGAACCACGGGTGCCAGTCTTGCTCTAATTGTTTAAATGATATGCGGAAGGGATTCTCTAGCTGCGGAATAGTTACAGTGAGTCCAGATTTACTCAGTTTAATATCCCATATAAGCACACAAAAATAAAAATAACGCTACAAGCTATTCACATACGATAGAGAAATAAAACCATTAATGAACATCGTGAAGAACCAGTTCGGTTATACATAAAAATCTTATTTGTAGGTCACCTAGAAGCGGGAAAAATGAAAGTTAGCAACTTTGAAGATCTCGGTCACATCTGCATTCATCCGTGGTATGACAACAATTCCATAGTTCATCTTATCTGAAGAAGATGTTAATCAGACAAGCAAGAAATTAACGGCATGCACTTGTTACTGCGTGAGCGGCCTTGCGGAAACATGTGGTTATGATTCATTAAGTTGTAGTCCATTCGCGAATCGGACAAGGGAAGTGATAGATTTACTGGCGTGGAACTGAATAAATGTCGTCTCTCTGTGAAATATCCCCTCAGCCTTACGAACGCGTACTCGGAGCTACATCTTATCCAGCGAAGCAGTGCCTACCAAACCAAAAGTCGGCGTCTAAGTCTGAAGGCAGCAAACTCTTGATACCAATGAATCCCAGCTCCTGTCCAGATGAGAGACTGAACAAAACGTGTCGGAGCATCTGCACTTGGCCACGTCTGATGTCGGAGAGAAAGTGTCGCAGAACTGCACTTCTTTAGCCCCCTGAGCGTTCCGTGAAAGAGCAGCCCCACTTAAACTACCTCAGCCAATCAAAACGAGTAACTACTGGTCAGGCTGTGAGCTTAGCACAGATCGACTTTTTGAAACCCCCTCCTAACAAAATTTTGAGAATATTCCAGTGGAAGTTTTCAAACAAGAAAAGAAAGAAAGAGAAAGCTGTTCAGCGGCTGGCACGGCACCTGTTGGTGGTGACGTGCATGTACTTACAATACTGAGACATTCCATCATCCAGTCGCTGCGACAAACAAGAGTGTCCCATCCCACGGCGTGGCGGCCGCCTTCACGGCGCCAACGGGTATGCCTCTTCCTGATCATGAGAAACTGGCTTCGTTAAGACAAGAGTTGCGTCTCTCACACCAGCTGGATGCTCAAAGCGTGACCGCGCCAGCATCTCTTTAGAGAAACTGGCGAGTATGTGCCCACTTCGGTGGTGCGACTTTGCGGCGAGCCTACGCGCAAACAAATCTCAAATTTCTACCCCACAGGTTTTCCACCACACACAAGAGAATGGCATATCTCAGTTTGGGGTGCTATGCCGTGGTGCCTCACAGCAAGCCACTTGAAGCATAACTGGTGCCTTTATTTTGAAACTTCCTCTCTCACAGACTTTTTAAACACAAACTAAATGAGCTTCCTTTTGTACAGAGACACGAAAGCATCGCCCGCCGCAACCCGCGACCGTGTTATGCACCCTATAGAGTCAACATCTACATCTACATTTATACTCCGCAAGCCACCCAACGGTGTGTGGCGGAGGGCACTTTACGTGCCACTGTCATTACCTCCCTTTCCTCTTCCAGTCCCGTATGGTTCGCGGGAAGAACGACTGTCGGAAAGCCTCCGTGCGCGCTCGAATCTCTCTAATTTTACATTCGTGATCTCCTCGGGAGGTATAATTAGGGGGAAAAATGGTTCAAATGGCTCTGAGCACTATGGGACTTAATATCTTAGGTCATCAGTCCCCTAGAACTTAGAACTACTTAAAACTAACTAACCTAAGGACATCACACACATCCATGCCCGAGGCAGGATTCGAATATGCGACCGTAGCGGTCGCGCGGTTCCAGACTGAAGCGCCTAGAACCGTTCAGCCACCAGCGGCCGGCTAAGTAGGGGGAAGCAATATATTCGATACCTCATCCAGAAACGCACCCTCTCGAAGCCTGGACAGCAAACTACACCGCGATGCAGAGCGCCTCTCTTGCAGAGTCTGCCACTTGAGTTTGCTAAACATCTCCGTGATGCTATCACGGTTACCAAATATCCCTGTGACGAAACTCGCCGCTCTTCTTTGGATCTTCTCTATCTCCTCTGTCAACCCGACCTGATACGGATCCTACACTGAAGAGCAATACTCAAGTATAGGTCGAACCAGTGTTTTGTAAGCCACCTCCTTTGTTGATGGACTACATTTTATAAGGACTCTCCCTATGAATCTCAACCTGGCACCCGCCTTACCAACAATTAATTTTATATGATCATTCCACTTCAAATCGTTCCGTACGCATACTCTCAGACATTTTACAGAAGTAACTGCTACCAGTGTTTGTTCTGCTATCATATAATCATACAATAAAAGATCCTTTTTTTCTATGTATTCGCAATACATTACATTTGCCTATGTTAAGGGTCAGTTGCCACTCCCTGCAGATCTTCCTGCATTTCGCTGCAATTTTATAATGCTGCAACTTCTCTGTATATAGCATCATCCGCGAAAAGCCGCATGGGACTTCCGACACTATCTACTAGATCATTTATATACACTCCTGGAAATTGAAATAAGAACACCGTGAATTCATTGTCCCAGGAAGGGGAAACTTTATTGACACATTCCTGGGATCAGATACATCACAAGATCACACTGACAGAACCACAGGCACATAGACACAGGCAACAGAGCATGCACAATGTCAGCACTAGTACAGTGTGTATCCACCTTTCGCAGCAATGCAGGCTGCTATTCTTCCATGGAGACGATCATAGAGATGCTGGATGTAGTCCTGTGGAACGGCTTGCCATGCCATTTCCACCTGGCGCCTCAGTTAGACCAGCGTTCGTGCTGGACGTGCAGACCGCGTGAGACGACGCTTCATCCAGTCCCAAACATGCTCAATGGGCGACAGATCCGGAGATCTTGCTGGCCAGGGTAGTTGACTTACACCTTCTAGAGCACGTTGGGTGGCACGGGATACATGCGGACGTGCATTGTCCTGTTGGAACAGCAAGTTCCCTTGCCGGTCTAGGAATGGTAGAACGATGGGTTCGATGACGGTTTGGATGTACCGTGCACTGTTCAGTGTCCCCTCGACGATCACCAGAGGTGTACGGCCAGTGTAGGAGATCGCTCCCCACACCATGATGCCGGGTGTTGGCCCTGTGTGCCTCGGTCGTATGCAGTCCTGATTGTGGCGCTCACCTGCACGGCGCCAAACACGCATACGACCTTCATTGGCACCAAGGCAGAAGCGATTCTCATCGCTGAAGACGACACGTCTCCATTCGTCCCTCCATTCACGCCTGTCGCGACACCACTGGAGGCGGGCTGCACGATGTTGGGGCGTGAGCGGAAGACGGCCTAACGGTGTGCGGGACCGTAGCCCAGCTTCATGGAGACGGTTGCGAATGGTCCTCGCCGATAACCCAGGAGCAACAGTGTCCCTAATTTGCTGGGAAGTGGCGGTGCGGTCCCCTACGGCACTGCGTAGGATCCTACAGTCTTGGCGTGCATCCGTGCGTCGCTGCGGTCCGGTCCCAGGTCGACGGGCACGTGCACCTTCCGCCGACCACTGGCGACAACATCGATGTACTGTGGAGACCTCACGCCCCACGTGTTGAGCAATTCGGCGGTACGTCCACCCGGCCTCCCGCATGCCCACTATACGCCCTCGCTCAAAGTCCGTCAACTGCACATACGGTTCACGTCCACGCTGTCGCGGCATGCTACCAGTGTTAAAGACTGCGATGGAGCTCCGTATGCCACGGCAAACTGGCTGACACTGACGGCGGCGGTGCACAAATGCTGCGCAGCTAGCGCCATTCGAAGGCCAACACCGCGGTTCCTGGTGTGTCCGCTGTGCCGTGCGTGTGATAATTGCTTGTACAGCCCTCTCGCAGTGTCCGGAGCAAGTATGGTGGGTCTGACACACCGGTGTCAATGTGTTCTTTTTTCCATTTCCAGGAGTGTATATTGTGAAAAGCAATGGTCCCGTAACACTCCCCTGTGGCACGCCAGAGGTTACTTTAACGTCTGTAGACGTCTCTTTGTTGAGAACAACATGCTGTGATCTGTTTGCTAAAAACTCTTCAATCCAGCTACACAATTGGTCTGATATTCCGTAGGCCTTACTTTGTTTATCAAGCGACAGTGCGGAACTGTATCGAACGCCTTTCGGAAGTCAAGGAAAATGGCATCTACCTGGGAGCCTGTATCTAATATTTTCTGGGTCTCATGAACAAATAAAGCGAGTTGGGTCTCACACGATCGCTGTTTCCGGAATCTATGTTGATTCCTACAGAGTAGATTCTGGGTTTCCAGAAATGACATGATACGGGTCCAAAAAACATATTCTAAAATTCTACAACAGATCGATCTCAGAGATATAGGCCTATAGTTTTGCGCATCTTCTCGACGATCATTCTTGAAAACTATAACTACCTGTGCTCTTTTCCAATCATTTGGAACCTTCCGTTCCTCTAGAGACTTGCGATACACGGCTGTTAGAAGGGGGAGGGGGGGCAAGTTCTTCCACTTACTCTGTGTAGAATCGAATTGGTATCCCGTCAGGTCCAGTGGACTTTCCTCTGTTGAATGATTTCAATTGCTTTTCTATTCCTTGGACACTTTTTATGACGTTACCCATTTTTTCGTTCGTGCAAGGATTTAGAGAAGGAATTGCAGTGCGGTCTTCCTCTGTGAAACAGCTTTGGAAAAAGGTGTTTAGTATTTCAGCTTTACGCGTGTCATCCTCTGTTTCAATGCCATCATCGTCCCAGAGTGTCTGGATATACTGTTTCGATCCACTTACTGATTCAACGTAAGACCAGAACTTCCTAGGATTTTCTGTCAAGTCGGTAAATAGAATTTTACTTTCGAATTCACTGAACGCTTCACACATAGCCCTCCTTACGCTAACTTTGACATCGTTTAGCTTGTGTTTGTCTGAGAGGTTCTGGCTGCGTTTAAGCTTGCAGTGAAG
Organism: Schistocerca gregaria; assembly: GCF_023897955.1. NCBI lineage: Eukaryota > Metazoa > Arthropoda > Insecta > Orthoptera > Acrididae > Schistocerca > Schistocerca gregaria. Next base: position 483,490,331 of record NC_064931.1, on the reverse strand, counting down.
CTCTCTTTACTTTCGCAGTAGTTACTCGGCACGTACCTGTCTAAACGCATTTTACAATTGCCTTGACCTTTTTCCATAAACACTCAACATTATCAATGTCGGAACAGAAATTTTTGTTTTGATCGGTTAGGTAGTCTGAAATCTGCCTCCTATTACCCTTGCTAAACAGGTAAACCTTCTTCCCTTCTTCTCATGTCATCTGGGTTCTTCCCGACACTTAAGCCGCACTTGCTATACTGATTTCGCTATCAATCAAAAGCTCATTTAATACTGTAATTATTAAGGAATTTCTTATGCTTTGCCTCTACCGTGAAGTGCATCTTAATTACGAGGGGCGTTCAATAAGTAATGCAACACATTTTTTTTCTGAAACCAGGTCGATTTTATTCAGAATTGCAATACACCATATTATTCCCCACTTTTTTAGCTACAAACCCTATATTTCAACACAGTCTCCGTTCAATGCGACGGCCTGACGCCGCTTTACTGTGAGGGGCAGTATGCCCGCATGGAACCACTCTACTAGTCGACGCCGGAGCCAACGTCCTGCTGCAACAACAACCTCCCCATCATTCACATGTTGCTTCCTGGGGAATGCATCGTTCATTGGGTCAAATAGATGTAATTTGGAATGTGCGAGATCCGGGCTGTAGGGTAGATGAGGAAGAATAGTCTAATAAAGTTTTGTGAGCTCCTCTCGGGTGCGCAGACTCGTATGACGCCTTGCGTTGTCATTTTTGTGGCGACGAACACGCTCAAGCCGTTTCTTCAATTTTCTGAAAGTAACACAATACACTTCAGAGTTGGTCGTTGTACCATGAGGGTGGACAACAAACAGAATAACTCATTCAGATACCGGAAGACCGTCGCCATGACTTGACCGGCTGAGGGTCCGGATTTGAACTTTTCATTCAGAGGAGAGGGCTGAGGCACCATACCATGGGTTGTCGTTTTGTTTCCAATTCGAAGTCATGAACACATGTTTCATCGCCTGTGACGATGTCACGATCGGCCTTGTAACGCACAAGTAAGTCCTCACAGACGCTCCTTCATTGCTCTTTAGGTCTTCAGATAGGCGGAGAGAAACCCAACGGCATCACCTTTGAATACTCCAACCGACGAACGAGTGTGTCAGCACTACCAATAGAGACGTGCCGTTGAGCTGCTAAGAATTTGGTTATGATACGTCGATCACATACACTCCTGGAAATTGAAATAAGAACACCGTGAATTCATTGTCCCAGGAAGGGGAAACTTTATTGACACATTCCTGGGGTCAGATACATCACAAGATCACACTGACAGAACCACAGGCACATAGACACAGGCAACAGAGCATGCACAATGTCGGCACTAGTACAGTCTATATCCACATTTCGCAGCAATGCAGGCTGCTATTCTCCCATGGAGACGATCGTAGAGATGCTGGATGTAGTTCTGTGGAACGGCTTGCCATGCCATTTCCACCTGGCGCCTCCGTTGGACCAGCGTTCGTGCTGGACGTGCAGACCGCGTGAGACGACGCTTCATCCAGTCCCAAACATGCTCAATGGGGGACAGATCCGGAGATCTTGCTGGCCAGGATAGTTGACTTACACCTTCTAGAGCACGTTGGGTGGCACGGGATACATGCGGACGTGCATTGTCCTGTTGGAACAACAAGTTCCCTTGCCGGTCTAGGAATGGTAGAACGATGGGTTCGATGACGGTTTGGATGTACCGTGCACTATTTAGTGTCCCCTCGACGATCACCAGAGGTGTACGGCCAGTGTAGGAGATCGCTCCCCACACCATGATGCCGGGTGTTGGCCCTGTGTGCCTCGGTCGTATGCAGTCCTGATTGTGGCGCTCACCTGCACGGCGCCAAACACGCATACGACCTTCATTGGCACCAAGGCAGAAGCGACTCTCATCGCTGAAGACGACACGTCTCCATTCGTCCCTCCATTCACGCCTGTCGCGACACTACTGGAGACGGGCTGCACGATGTTGGGGAGTGAGCGGAAGACGGCCTAACGGTGTGCGGGACCGTAGACCAGCTTCATGGAGACGGTTGCGAATGGTCCTCGACGATACCCCAGGAGCAACAGTGTCCCTAATTTGCTGGGAAGTGACGGTGCGGTCCCCTACGGCACTGCGTAGGATCCTACGGTCTTGGCGTGCATCCGTGCGTCGCTGCGGTCCGGTCCCAGGTCGACGGGCACGTGCACCTTCCGCCGACCACTGGCGACAACATCGATGTACTGTGGAGACCTCACGCCCCACGTGTTGAGCAATTCGGCGGTACGTCCACCCGGCCTCCCGCATGCCCACTATACGCCCTCGCTCAAAGTCCGTCAACTGCACATACTGTTCACGTCCACGCTGTCGCGGCATGCTACCAGTGTTAAAGACTGCGATGGAGCTCCGTATGCCACGGCAAACTGGCTGACACTGACGGCGGCGGTGCACAAATGCTGCACAGCTAGCGCCATTCGACGGCCAACACCGCGGTTCCTGGTGTGCCCGCTGTGCCGTGCGTGTGATCATTGCTTGTACAGCCCTCTCGCAGTGTCCGGAGCAAGTATGGTGGGTCTGACACACCGGTGTCAATGTGTTCTTTTTTCCATTTCCAGGAGTGTAGAATGCGAATGCCCATGCCTTCCAACATTGCAAAAATCACAGCTACGTGTGGGAAATCAGAAAGGTTTGCGAAACCGTGTCGCAATGATAACAGACGCCTCTCCCAACGACTCACTGTGTTTATGTCCACTGACAGGTCTCCGTAAATATTCTTCAGGATCCTATGAAAATCTGCGATGCTCTGGTATTCCTCCAAAAGAAACTCAGGTACAGCTCTCTGCTTGAAACGCACCTCAGACGCCGTTTTGAAGGCTACGTATAGGGCCGCCACATATTGGAACGTTGTGAGATTATAGGGGCTGAAGCGGGTATATTCCACGATGTCTCACGTTCACAGCTCGTGGTCTAGTGGCTAGCTTACGATTCCCGGCCGGGTTGGAGATTTTCTTTGCCCGGGGACTGCGTGTTTGTATTGTCCTCATCATTCGTCATTCGTGACAGTGGTTAGATTGGACTGTGTAGGAATTGGGACTTTGGACGGGCGCTGATGACCATGTAGCTGAGCGTACCACAAACAAAACATCATCATCATCATCATCATCATCATCACCATCAACGATGTCTCACAACAAATTCCACATTTTTCAACCAAAATTGGGTGAGAAAAAAATGTGTTGTATTGTTGTATTACTTTTTGAACGTCCCTCGCACAATCAGAAGATAGTACACAGGAGGTACTAGCTATTAATTTTATGTTACTTCCTGTACTCCATATACATTCTTTTTGCCAGATTGTCGAAAATTCGTATCCGTTTCGAGAGCACGTTCTTCATTTTGGATAGCTGAAGATGGTGTGGAACTGGTGTCAGATGGTCATGTGATCCTTCACCGTTGACCTAAGTCATAGCCAGTCTGTGGCCGGCCGGTGTGCCCGATCGGTTCTAGGCGCTTCAGTCTGGAACCGCGCGACCGCTACGGTCGCAGGTTCGAATCCTGCCTCGGGCATGGATGTGTGTGATGTCCTTAGGTTAGTTAGGTTTAAGTAGTTCTAAGTTCTAGGGGACTGATGACCTCAGATGTTAAGTCCCATAGTGCTCAGAGCCATTTGAATCATTTTGTGCCAGTCTGTTCTATATAATAAGTGGAATAAGATGGGTCAACAGTGCACCGCACAATGGCAGAAAGGAGTTACCATGTTTTGTAAATGTCCATGACCACACCGGGAATGAAGCTGCCCGATTTGTTGGTATATCAATGTGGGCTGTCCAACGTGTCTACATGGAATGCTCTACCACGCACAGACGTGTAACACGGAGTAAGAACAGTGACTGTAAATAGAAAATAACTGATGCCGAGTGTCACGCCTTGTCAGTCACAATAGCTTTCAAATATGACAGGAATTGTTGCTATCAGTGAATGCAGAACCATCTCATCCAGTTCCCGAGCTTATACTGGGAAGGTAACTACATGTGTTGGCCGTATGCTGTCGAGTACCACGCAAAAGATCACTGCCCATAGCAGCGCATAATGTTGCACGTTTTCAGTAGGCGAAACAACAGATTAACTGCACAGTAGCTGACTGGGAGCGTGTAGTGTGGTCCGAACAGTTACGATCTCGACCGTTTCAAATTACGTAAGGCGTCCACTGCACCGACAGCTCAGTGAGGTATTTAATCCGCAGTGGATGGAGGGTGATTAGGTGATGTTTTGGGGGTGCTTTTCGTACCATAACTCGCGCACTTGACTAGTGTACCGTGAACATAAATCAGGATGTTTATTTGAACATTCTCAGTGAATCACTGCCTTTACTGTCGGCTATCGGTTCCGCATGCAAACATTGTATTTTGCTGCCCTTCGTTAAATATGTTAATTTTTAGTTTTCTACTGAATCAATTTCCTTATCTACTTTGACTAAATGTCTTCCTAAACTACAGACCTCGTCCACGGAGCCAGACGTCCAGCCTGTACCAGACGATGGCCATCACGCACATACGCTACAATGTTCAACGATCCTTGAATGGAGTACCCAGACAGATGTTGAACACTTTCACTGCGCATTAGATGATATATTAGTTGTTTACGGCCGGCCGAGGTGGCCGAGCGATTGTAGGCGCTTCAGTACAGAACCACGCGAGTGCTACGGTCGCAGGTTCGAATCCTGCTTCGGGCATCGATGTGTATGATGTCCTTAGGTTAGGTAGGTTTAAGTAGTTCTAAGTCTATGGGACTGATGACCTCAGATGTTAAGTCCAATAGTGCCTAGAGCCATTTGAACCATTTTACTCAGTACCACGCAGACACTTTTTAAGGGAAGTGCAGTCATATGAGGTTTCGAATGAAGTTTGTAGCTGTACTGTGGATTCCTTATTAAGGAAACACAGCAAGTTATTTTATAAGGTGGATCCTCGACAGACGTAGACGTCACTTCAGTCGTGCCCCAGGATAGTATTTTGGGACTCTTATTGTTCATGTTGCATAATAATGAACTGCCAGACAATATTAACTGTAACCTCAGACTTTTTGTAGCTTGTGCAGTTATCTATAATGAAGTACTATCGAAAAAAAAGTATATGTAGGGTTCTCCCTCTGAGAATTCCGGAAAAACTTAATTATGGATCTAGATAGATTATCTATCGATTTTGAGGAGTGAGTTTGCAAATATCAAAATATGTGACAGAAATGGCCGCATCTTTTGATTGCATTGACTTAAAAGCTTAACTTTCTTACGCTGCCAACATATACGACAGTATACTTTAGTATTTGACCCAAATTTCAACTTGAAAACTCTCCGTGTTCCTGAGAAGAAGGAGCATTAACAGACAGGCAGTTTTAGGCATGTGTGTGTGTGTGTGTGTGTGTGTGTGTGTGTGTGTGTGTGTGTGTGTGTGTAGCCACGTGACTAGGCACTTAGCTTCATAAGCGCAAGCAAGGTCTCTAGATCAAATTTTGTTGCTGGTGCTTTTTTTTTTCCTCACGTAAATCTAAAACAGATTTATTATGGCTGTTCAAATTATCAGTATTTAATGATTCATTTATTATTTGCATAATATTTATCCTGAAAGATAAGAAAACAAAATATTTCCTAAGGTCACTGGAAATAAAAAGGGATACACGGCCATTTTCAATCAAATCACTATAGTCTTTTTATTGACATTATTGTACCTACATTTGTGACCCCTATGGAGCACTACACGAATCAGGATGATACTGATCGTAGAAACATGTAAAACAATAATTATTATGGCATACACCACACGCAATGAAAGCCGAATTTTTACATGAGCATGGTTTTTCAATATTTCTACTGAAAAACAAATTTCGTTTACGTTCGTAAACGATTCTCTGTCACCACACAGTTTCACGGCTTACCACGCATCTGGTCATATCATATCACCGAATATTGGTTCAGATAACTGGTGGTGTACGATTGATCGAATTTCTATGCATTCTTCTGTTGAACCTATCTCTCTATTGTGTTCGATAATGTAGGAACAATTTTGTAGTCCTTTATTAGGTTTTTCACCTGCCTGTAAAAATAAACTTCGTAGGGTTGCGCCAACGGAGTACGTTTTGGAGAAATTAATACTGCACGTTTCATCATACAAAACCGGGTTCGTTTTCCCTCTCCACGAATCTAGGAGCAAAATGAATTGTTCTTCTCTCACATATGGCTACAAGATGTCAATCAGAAGTTTCTTGTATAGTACTGTTGTGGGTTGCCGTCACTTTGAAGACGTTATCATAACATTTTTGTTATCAACCAGTGGTCTCTCGCAAGCAAACGAAGACCGTTGGTAGTAATTTCCAGGCAAGGCGACAGAATATTGTGCAGTGTACGAATGTGTCACCTTGCGCATATCCTTTCATTGCACAAAAACCTCCTTTGTTCAGCGTTCGGCGAGATTTTGGCCATCAGTTGATTGGTATTGGCACCCTAGAACCAACATTCACAAATTGGCATCATATGCTCCATAAAAATGCTACTGCAATTGATATAAATGAGTAAGATTCTTTCACGTTTAATACTTGTTTGGTCAGTGTTAGTAACAAAATCTTTGTCGTATTTTGGAATAAGGACTCGAGTCTGCATTCGGAAATTTGGTGCTGCATCAAAGACTTGCTGCAGTGAAGCACTTCCTATCTCGGATACAAAACTGGTGATTTTTCTATGACGAACCCGATATCACCGTTTGAGTCATAAGTTTGAAAATTTAAATCAGGAAATGGGCTAGCAGCAGCAAGAGCCCAATGCTGCAGGTTTCTCGCCGTCACGTGTTGATTACGTTCTCGAGCTTCCATGAAACGATCGTAGGCCCATGAATCAATTGTTTTAAGCTGTTTGTGCCTTGTTCCACCTTGTTTTATATGCTCTTATATTTTCAAACATTTCATATTTTTGAGGAGTCTAGCTCCCATTCTACGATGAGTAACCAAACTCCACCCTGGATGCTCTCCCGCTAGATTGACGACCCTAATCTTGTAACACTGCGGAACGTAATCGTTGTCTTGTCCATTTTCGACTGTCTGTCTTAGGCCTCGTAATCGTCTGATGATGATGAAGCAACTTCTTCAGCTTCTTGAAGCACACACGCATCCTCGATTCCTTGGTGGGCAATTAGTCGTCTTGTACCACCAGTTGTTTCTCCGCTACCATTTCGAAAATTGTGCGAAATATTTCTTCTCCAATTTCCATGTGTTCTCGTGTTATTACTGCATAGGGTTTCTAAGTGATGAGATTGTTTTGGAAAAGGAGCTGTTCACTGTAATCCGCAGCTCGTGGTCGTGCGGTAGCGTTCTCGCTTCCCACGCCCGGGTTCCCGGGTTCGATTCCCGGCGGGGTCAGGGATTTTCTCTGCCTCGTGTTGACTGGGTGTTGTGTGATGTCCTTAGGTTAGTTAGGTTTAAGTAGTTCTAAGTTCTAGGGGACTGATGACCTCAGATGTTAAGTCCCGTAGTGCTCAGAGCCGTTTGAACCATTTGTTCACTGTACACATGTGCCGTTTTCAATCGTAGTTTTGAAATTTCACTGTAAAACGATTCGGCTTCACAATCAGGTTCACGTTCTCTTGCCTTCGAAGTACCAGGCCATATGTAACATCCCCTTGGAAAAATTAATGAATTACTGTGCTGATAAATCTCTTACATTATTTGATTTTCAAACAGCTGAGCTAAACTGAACGTGCACAGACATTTCTCTCTTTACTTATTCAGATCATCAATAAACTGACACGCAATATTTTTAGCACAACGCAATCTGACTTTCAATAATCCCTACAAAAGAATGGCCTTGACTAACAATAACTTATACCTTTCATGAATCACTTACCCACAAAAATCTTCGTTACTCGAACTACTGTAATACAGCGAGCGCCAATACTGCCAGCTAAATAAAAAATTCTAACTGCTGAAGTCACTAACTACTGATAGGCATAGTTAGCAAATGAAAGATTTTGATAGACAAAAAAACAATGTATTTACCTTAATAGTCTTCAAAGGTCATAATATATATTTTTACTAGTAAAATCAGACATTTTGGAACGTTGACATGTAACTACACTATGTAAGCAAAGGTTCTGGACACCTGCTGAAAATGATTTACAAGTTCGTGACGCCCTCCATTGGTAATGCTGGAGTTCAATATGGTGTTGGCCCACCCTTAGCTTAGATGACAGCTTCCACTCTCGCAGGCATCCGTTCAATCAGGTGCTGGAAGATTTCTTGGGGAATGGCAGCCCATTCTTCACGGAGTGCTGCACTGAGGAGAGGTATCCATGTCGGTCCGTGCTGACTGCGGCGTTCCAAAACATCCCATAGGTGTTCTATAGGATTCAGATCAGGACTGTGTGTAGGCCAGTCCATTACAGGGATGTTATTGTTGTGTAACCACTCCACCATAGGCCGTGGATTCTGAACAGTTACTCGATCGTGTTGAAGGATGCAATCGCCATCCCCGAATTGCTCTTCTACAGTGGGAAGAAAGAAGGTGCTTAAGACGTCAATGTAGGCATGTGCTGTGATAGGGCCAAGCAAAACAAGGGGTGAAAGCCCCCTCCATGAAAAACACGACCACACCATAACACCACCGTCTCCGAATTTTACTGTTGGCACTACACATACGGGCAGATGACGTTCACCGGGCATTCGCCATACCCACACCCTGCCATCGGATCGCCACATTGTGTACCGTGATTCGACACTCCACGCAACGTTTTTCTACTGTTCAATCGTCCAATGTTTACGCTTCTTACACCAAATGAGGCATCGTTTGGCATTTACCGGTGTGATGTGTGGCTTATGAGCAGCGGCTCGACCATTACATCCAAGTTTTCTCACCTCCCGCCTAACTGTCATAGTACTTGCAGTGGATCCTTATGCAGTTTAGAATTCGTGTGTGATGGACTGGATAGATGTCTGCCTATTACACATTATGAACCTCTTCAACTGTCGGCGGTCTCTGTCAGTCAACAGACGAGTCGGCATGTACGCTTTATTGCTGTACGTATCCTTTCACGTTTGCACTTCACTATGACATCGGAAACTGTGAACCGAGGGATGTTTAGGAGTGTGGAAATATCGCGTAGAGCCGTATGACAAAAGTGACACCCAGTCACCTGACAACGTTCGAATTCCTCGAGTTCCGCGGAGCGCCCCATTCTGCTCTCTCACGAGCAGACTACTGATGTCTCTGATATGGAGTACCTGATAGTAGGTGGCAGTACAATTCACCTAATATGAAAAACGTATGTTTTCGGTGGTGTCCGGATACTTTTGATCACTTAGTGTATCTCGGGGGCTAACATACGAGTGAAGTATTCTTGGTGTTCGTTAACGCTGTTCCCTTTCTTCTTCCACCAACCGCAAATTGTTTGTGCACATGCAACTGTTTCTGGTGGGTCAAAAATAACTGCAGAATTAGCGGAAAACGGGCTTATACGGTGAGTCGCACTGTGCCTGTACCTATATCTGGAAAATTGGCTCATAGTCGGTTGAGACGTGCCCGCAGGAATACACTTACACTACCAAAATTTTAGAGAAAAACCCATAAATGATTCCTTAAATACTGATAATTTCCACAGTCATAATAAACCTGTTATTAGAATTACGTGGGAACGCAGAAAAAAATAGTAGTGGAAGCGAAAGTCGACACAGAAGCCTGCATCTTATGAACCGAAGCACTTAGTAGGTCGGCTACGGACCCCTTGGCTGCTAGCGTCCACTCGTTGGTATATAAGCAGGCCTAAAGCTTTAAAACTCGATTTTCTCAAAAACGGTTGAGACTTGGCCCTTCCTTTTTACATATTTTGAAGTCCTAGCCGTTATCTGCACACCATATTCAATACGAATCAGATCAGTGAGGGCAAGTATGTACGGTCCACTTGTTAGTAACATTTCAAAGTGGTACCTAGATTGGCATCTCGCTTTAAGGGGGGTAGGACGTCAAACGGGCCGACTTGGAGCAGGAGAGGCATCACAGGACATTTTAATTGCCAGTGTCTATACTTTTACAAATAAATTCATAAAACTTCGTCAGCATTACCAGGAAGGATTCAGGATTCACACTCATTGCAGTGGAAGTTCGAAAACATAACAAAATCATTTTCTTTTTTACGTGCGAAATTTCATTATTTTTTCACTTACTAATGGCTGTATTTGTTTCTATAGTTACACTTTTCTTCATAAGTTAGAGAGTTTCTTCGATGAATTTTGCACAGCATACATACCATGCTTACAGGTGTATGAAACTCTAGAATTTATGTAATTTATGAAAAAACAAATGAGCTGTAATATTTTAAACTTCATGTTTAGGAAAAACACAAATTTTATAGTTAATTACCTTAATTTTTACCACAGTTTTTAATAGATTTTGAAAATTCTAGAGTTTCATACACATTTCAGTATGGTTTGTATGCTGTGCAAAATTCATCGAAGAATCTTTCTTACTTATGAAGAAAAGTGTACCTATAGCAACAAATGCTGCCATTAGTAAGTGGAAAAAATGATGAAATTTCACATGTAAAAAAATTACTTCGTTATGGTTTCGAACTTCCACTGCTATGAGTGTGAATTCTGAATCCTTCCTGGTCATGCTGACAATGTTTTATGAATTTATTTGTAAAAGTATAGACAGTGTAAATTAAAATGTCCTGTGGTGCCTCTCCTGCTCCAAGTCGGCCCGTTTGACGTCCCGTCCCCATTAAATGTTCACAAATGTCAATGTTCAGAAAAGGAATAAACATTGTACTCTATGACAAAAATATCAGTGAGTCACAAGCGGAAACAGGTCACTCATACAAAAACCTCGGTATAACAATTTGTAGAAATATGAAATGGAATGATCAAGTAAAGTCAGTCGTAGGTAAAGCATCTGGTAGATCTCGGTTCATTTGTTGCACACTAGGAAAATGCAATGAGTCTACAAAGGAGATGGCTTACAAAACACTTGTGTGACCCATTGTCGAATATTGCTCGAGTGTGTGGGACCAAACCAAATAGTAACAACAAGGGATATTGTACGTACCCAAACAAGTACAGCACGAATGGTGACAGGTTTGTTTGACCCACGGGAGTGCGTCACTCAGATGCTAAAGCACGGAACTGGAAGACGCTTGAAGATATACGCCACCTTCCGCACGAAAGTCTACGTACAAAGATTCAAGAAACAGTATTAAGGGAGGAATCTAAGAAACAACAAGAATACAAGGATGACCTGAAAAGTAACGCCTATGAATTTTTTATGTGAAAACTCGTGAAGGTTTTTAAATAAAACAAACTTTATTAGCATTCTACATCTTTATTCATGATTTCTACGTGGTTATTTCTCAACACAAGTTTTGGATACAGGTGAAAATTGGATAGGGCCAAATAGGGACTGTATAGAGGATAATTAGTGACACTGAAACCAAGGCTCGTATTGCTGCAGATGCAGAGGTCGTCTGTGATCTGGCATTGTCATGCTGAAGGAGAGAGTGCTCCATGTGTGGAAGAACTCTTCGAATATGAAACTCGATTACAACACGGTGTTTTTCGCACACCGACATAGTTACATTACTCAGTCCCGTGTTACATGCTACAATGACATCGGAAGGTCACTGAGGCTTTTTGCAGATGATGCTGTGGTGTATCGAGAGGTTGCAACAATGGAAAATTGTACTGAAATGCAGGAGGATCTGCAGCGAATTGACGCATGGTGCACGGAATGGCAATTGAATCTCAATGTAGACAAGTGTAATGTGATGCGAATACATAGAAAGATAGGTCCCTTATCATTTAGCTACAAAATAGCAGGTCAGCAACTGGAAGCAGTTAATTCCATAAATTATCTGGGAGTACGCATTAGGAGTGATTTAAAATGGAATGATCATATAAAGTTGATCGTCGGTAAAGCAGATGCCAGACTGAGATTCATTGGAAGAATCCTAAGGAAATGCAATCCGACAACAAAGGAAGTAGGTTACAGTACGCTTGTTCGCCCACTGCTTGAATACTGCTCAGCAGTGTGGGGTCCGCACCAGATTGGGTTGATAGAAGAGATAGAGAAGATCCAACGGAGAGCAGCGCGCTTCGTTACAGGATCATTTAGTAATCGCGAAAGCGTTACGGAGATGATAGATAAACTCCAGTGGAAGACTCTGCAGGAGAGACGCTCAGTAGCTCGGTACGGGCTTTTGTTAAAGTTTCGAGAACATATCTTCACCGAAGAGTCAAGCAGTATATTGCTCCCTCCTACGTATATCTCACGAAGAGACCATGAGGATAAAATCAGAGAGATTAGAGCCCACACAGAAGCATACCGACAATCCTTCTTTCCACGTACAATACGAGACTAGAATAGAAGGGAGAACCGATAAAGGTACTGAGGGTACCCTCCGCCACACAACGTCAGGTGGCTTGCGGAGTATGGATGTAGATGTAGATGTAGATGTAGACAATTCGGAGACCACCAGAGGCATAGGGCTACAGATATGTAGTAAACATGAAGAATAAAGATGCAGAATGTTAACAACGTTTGTTTTATTTAAAAATGTTAAAAATGATTACGAGCTTTCACATAAAAAATTCAGAGGCATTAATTTTGAGCACCCCCTCGTAATTTAGACGCTCACGTACCGGGTGGTTATAAATAAAGTGCAGCTACTCACAGAGGTCAAGTGTGGGTCGTAATTATCGTATGGCAGTGAAACATTCTAATGAATGCGGAACCAATTTATGCTGGAAAAATATTAGTTCCAGTTTTGGCCAGCAGATGCGAATCTGGCGATGTGACTGCAAGAAACTCGTAAAGAAATGTTTCCATGTGTAATGCATTAGAAACGGGATAAGGGCAGGAAAGGACAAACAAATGATAAAGACGTTATGTTGATTTTATTATTAACCGCCGCCTACACAATTTGTTCAATATGAGCACCGGAGACATCGACAAGATGCTGTACAGCGCCAGATTTGCATCTGCCGGTAAAATGGGAAATAATTTTTCTCCAGGGCAAATCTGTTCTACATTAACGTTTTATCATATCTATCAAATTTCGCTGCCATACGATAATTCCAGCCCTCAATAGAGCTCCGTGAGTAGCTGCACTTTAATTATAACCACCCAGTAGTACACTACTGGCCATTAAAATTGCTACACCACGAAGATGACGTGCAACAGACGCGAAATTTAACCGACAGGAAGAAGATGCTGTGATATGCAACTGATTAGCTTTTCAGAGCATTCACATAAGGTTGGCGCAGGTGGCGACACCTACAACGTGCTGACATGAGGAAAGTTTCCAAGCGATTTCTCATACACAAACAGCAGTTGACCGACGTTGCCTGGTGAAACGTTGTTGTGATGCCTCGTGTAAGGAGGAGGAATGCCTACCATCACTTTTCCGACTTTGATAAAAGTCCGATTGTAGCCTGTCGCGATTGCGGTTTATCGTATCGCGACATTGCTGCTCGCGTTGGTCGAGATCCAATAACTGTTAGCACAACATGGAATCGGTGGGTTCAGCAGGGTAATACGGAACGCCGTGCCGGATACCAACGGCCTCGTATCACTAGCAGTCGAGAAGACAGGCATCTTATCTGCATGGCTGTAGCGGATCGTGCAGCCACATCTGGATCCCTGACTCAACAGATGGGGACATTTGCAAGACAACAACCATCTGCACGAACAGTTCGACGACGTTTGCAGTAGCATGGACTATCAGCTTGGAGACCATGGCTGCTGTTACCCTTGACGCTGCATCACAGACAGGAGCGCCTGCGATGGTGTGCTCAACGACGAACCTGGGTGCACGAATGGCAAAACGTCATTTTTTCGAATGAATCCAGGATCTGTTTACAGCATCGTGATGGTAGCATCCGTGTTTGGCGACATCGCGCTGAACGCACATTGGGAGCGTGTATTCGTCATCGCCATATTGGCGTATCACCCTGCGTGACGGTATGGGGTGGCATTGGTTACACGACTCGGTCACCTCTTGTTTTCATTGACGGCACTTTGAACAGTGGACGTTACATTTCAGATGTGTTACGACCCGTGGCTCTCCCTTCATTCGATCCCTGCGAAACCCAACATTTCATCAAGATAATACACGACCGCATGTTGCACGTCCTGTATGGGCCTTTCTGGATACAGAACATGAACGACTGCTGCCCTGGGCAGCACATTCCCGAGATCTCTCACCAATTGAAAGTGTCCGGTCAATGGTGGCCGAGCAACTGGCTCGTCACAGTACGCCAGGCACTACTCTTGATGAACTATGGTATCGTGTTGAAGCTGCATGTGCAGCTGTACCTGTACACGCCATCCAAGCTCTGTTTGACTTAATGCCCAGGAGTATCAAGGCCGTTATTACGGCCAGAGGTGGTTGTTCTGGGTACTGATTTCTCAGGATCTATGCACCCAAATTGCGTGAAAATGTAAGCACATGTCAGTTCTAGTATAATATATTTGTCCAATGAATACCCGTTTATCATCTTCATTTCTTCTTGGTGTAGCGATTTTAATGGCCAGTAGTGTAGTACCTGCCCACTATGTATTCTTAAATGATTTTCCACCTGTATTTTTGCAGACCTTCCTTAGTTTCAGCCATAAGGACAGATAATGGTGGAAATCTGAATTCACTGTAAGGTTTCCCGCTTCGACACGTCTATCCGCCTTCGACAGCGACCACTCCGTGTTTTTGCTTCCCACCGCTACGTCATCGCAGCTGCAGCCACGAGGCAAGGACGGTGGCTGTGGCGCGTGTCTGGCAGTAAGGACGGTACACACGGCGACCACACTTTCTGAATTTCGAAGGTGGTGTGAAGCCAGTCAAAATAAATTACTGCTTTACGTTATGACAAACGGACGAACTAGGTGAAGACGACATTTTATTTCCCAAATTATATAAACATGACTAGTGACGTCTGGGACGCATGACTGTATTTTGGAGCTTAACGCGCAGTGCGATATGTGAAGAGACAGAGAGAGAGATGCGTCACATCAGGGTCGAATCTGCGTGGAGAATAAATACCCAGTCGTCCGGTTCATGGGAAAGCGTGAGTGTCGGTTTCAGGCGATTTTCCACCTTCGTTTAGGCAAATAGTGGGATGTGTGAAGAATGTGGTGGTGTGTACGAGATCGCAGGAACTCATATTACTTGCCTCGCGGGATTCGCCGAGCGGTCTAGGGCGCTGCAGTCATGGACTGTGCGGCTGGTCCCGGCGGAAGTTCGAGTCCTCCCTCGGGCATGGATGTATGTGTTTGTCCTTAGGATAATTTAGGTTAAGTAGTGTGTAAGCTTAGGGACTGATGACCATAGCAGGTAAGTTCCATTAGATTTCACACACACATCTGAACATTTTTTTTCATATTACTGATAAAAGGCAGTTACCAGACTGTAAGTTAGAGGAGTGGCAGACTGGAACAGTAGAAGCACTGCAAGATGGGTTTGTAACATATTAACAATCATCAGGAACACGCTCAGGATGCCCGAATTGTCCCTCCCCGAGATACTGTGCACCAATCAACAGATCATAATCCATACCCCAAACACCAGCACTGAGTGGGATGTAGTAACATATCAACCTGTGAATATGGAGAGGAAGGTTCTGACGATCTTGTCGTTTTCACTTGTCCCCATTTCCACGTACAGAGAGAATGCAGACAATTATACTGCAATCTGCAAAATAGTAAGTAACCAGAGCTTATGGACTACAGCTAACACGATTGTACTATTATATGTATGTTGTCTGTTCTTTCGGACATGTAGGAAGAAACTGAAACCACACATATAATAGTAATATCTAAGCCTTGACAGCATTTCATGATATCTTCAATGCAGATGCACTCTGGGTCATGTGAGATGCTATGAGCAATGAGAAAAATGGGCAGTGGACGCAACTGAAGTAGTGTTGCGGCAAGTTGGAAATTTGGGTCAGATGTGAAGCGTGATCGGATAGCCGAAGGTTAACGCGACCGTTGGCGTAAAGCGGGAAATCCCGATTCGATTCCCTGTTCGGCACAAATTTTCACTTGTCTCCACTGAATTATTTCAGTGCCCTCATGCAGCTGACGTCGGTATTTCTCTTTCATCACAATATGATCTTATATTGAATATTTAAGAGGCAGCTGCTCAATTTTCAGTCTGTAAGATTAAGTGGACGCTCAAAAACTCAAAATAACGTCAACAGATCACAAGAAATGCTTTCGCCATTATAGAGAATGATCGGCACAAATAAATGTAATTAAGATAAGCTACAGTAAAATATTTAAAAAATGCAGTGGCCACTCACACGAGTATGCGTATATTAGAGGATTGCTGAGGCACGCATATACTAGTATGGGAAATGTAAAAAATTGTAACAGATTTAGGTCTAGGAGTATGTATAACTATTTTGAGTCGACAAAGCTCTAGTTCTTCCAAGGCCTCCAGTAACAGACCTAGTAATATAAGCTGGAAGTTATTAACTTAGAACTTGAATTACATTGCTTTTATTTCATGTTGTTTTTATCGAGTTATATTTTCAATGTACTGTTTTATTTCTGCATTAATATTAACAATGGTTGCTGTTAACATAATTTATAGCTACATATGAAAATGGTGAGGAACTTAGACAGTTTGCAACCTTCAACCTGCTTAAGATCTCTAACCCATTTGCTTAGAAAAAAAGAGACACATAAGCTTACATGGAGTGCTAGGGGTTACAGATCTTTAATAGACTCCGTAATCGAAGAGGACAGAGTATATAAACAGGTTCAAGATGTACATGTACACAGACGAAGCGACGTCTGTTCTGATCACTATTTAGTCATCGCAACAATAATAATGATAGCCAAGAGACTAGGCCAAGAAGACAAACAAACCTTGAGAATGTCTTTAAGATGTACCTTCTGGAACAAGAAATTATTATGAAATTTTATCAAGGTCGGCTACAGAGATATCTCCTAGACGCTCAGCTGTTCAGGATATAGAGAAAGAATGGCAAAACATCAAATAATGCACAGAAAGAGGTACTAGTAAAAACGAAGTAGTCAAGGAAAACGAAAGGATTAAGGGTCTGGGATGAAAATATCGCGAAGGCCATTGAAGAAAAGGACAGAGCCCACAAAAGAACTCCTGCTGAATAAAACACCAGAAACTGAAGAGGAGTATAAACAAAAACAGAACCACGCGAAACAAATAACTAGGCTAGCACACGAAGAGTCATGGGATCGTTTTATTACTAAAGTAGAACAAGATATGCACAGGAGGCATACTTTTGCCTACGAACTAATGAAACACTTAAGTAGAACGGATAAAGATGCCGCAGAACTAAATGCGCACAATTATCGACGATAAGTGGAAAGAATTTCATAAGAACTGTGGCAAATAGAAGATACAAAATTGAAGGAGGAGTAGTCGATCACATCAGATAAGTGATACTTTTAAAAAGTATGAAAAACAGGAAAACGTGTAGACCAGATTGTATTAATAAGAAGCTTTTAAAATACGCTAGTCTCTTTTGTGATTTTATATTACCACACTTTTAATGAATGTTGCCACTAGTGTGAAATACCGAACTCTTGGAAATTGTCAGAGGTGATATTATTTTTTTTAAGTCAAAGAAACAATTGTGAAAACTTTAGAGAAATTAGCCTAGTAAATTCAATGTATAAAATATTTGCAAAAATAATAAGTCATTCAAGAACAATAACAGAGACTACTAGGGTTATAAAAGCCAAGTGGATAGGCCTTTCATGCAGTGACAATATATTTACCATAAAAATTATTTTAGAGAAACGACGATTATTCAATTTAGAAACACGTGTAGCTAGCTTTTATTGACTTTGAAAAAGGATTTGACAGTGTGAACACAAACTTTTGGACATAATGATAAAAGATCGATATCTTATTGAATTCATAAAAGCTTATACATGGACACAAAAATGATAATAAAAGTAGGTAACAATAAAACTGAAAGAAATCACTAGCGATAAGAAACTCAAACAAGGCTGTAGCCTGTCACCAACCGTATTTAATGTATATGTAAATGATATGATTAAAAACTGGAGACAGGAAGTAAGTGTGGGTATACATATTGATAAAAATAAAAATGTTGATATCATTACGTACCGTACACAGATGTTGTTACCATTTTGGAAGAAAATGAAGATGAACTACAAAAAGCAGTCTATAAATTGCATCAATTAGGGAAAAGAGAATACAGCCTTCGAAGACCAAAAAAGAAAAATTAAAACATGACTTATCGTGGGAAATACCCCACACGCTCAAAAATAATAATAGATAATACACCACTGTTACAGGTCTACAACTTTAATTTTTTATGATTTGATGTAAGCTATGGCATGGACAAAGTCATTGAAAATAGGATTGACAAATATCAATCAATATGTGGAATGATAAGAAAACATTCCAGAAAAAAATTTGGAATGAGACAAAATTAAAATTTTATAAAACCGTGGCTACACCTGTATTGCAACGTGGAAGTGAGTCATAGATCGCAAACAAACGTGATAAAAGTGAAATACAAGCACCAGAAATGAGATTTCTTAGGAAAGTGAGCCGTGTTACCAGGGAAGACCGTATAAGAAATGAAGATATCAGGAATGAACTAGATTCCTGTGATACTGATGAAGAGATTGAACAAAATAAAACATTATGGAAACATCACCTACAAAGAATGAGTGCAGAGAGAATCCCATGCTGTACTAGCCAAGGGGAAGAAGGGGCATAAGAAGACTCAAAATGAGGTGGCAGTGAAAAGTAAAGACGGAACAGGTACAAATGTCTAAGCCTTGAAGTGCAGAAGAAGAAGATATATTATGTAAAACACTGTACATCCCATGAGTACTTCGCATTCGGGAGGACGATGGTTCAGTCCCGCGTCCGACCATCCTGATTTAGGTTTTCCATGATTTCCCTAAATAGCACCAGGCAAATGCCGGGATGGTTCCTTTGAAAGGGCACGGCCGACTTCCTTCCCCGTCCTTCTCTAATCCGATGAGACCGATGACCTCGCCGTCTGGTATCCTTCCCCAAACAACCCAACCCAACCCACATGTTCAGAGTTTCCAGATAACAGCTCTAAAATTCATGGTAATATATTGATTTCAATCAATGTGTCCCAATTTCCGCTTTCAAAAATTCGATACAGCAGCAGATAAAATACAGATTGCTGGCGTACACACCTTCCTTCCACAGATTAACTGACGACCGAGGCAGCACGGAGCTCATCCAGCCACATAAGATAAATGCAATAAATTTGCGAAATCGTGAAAACAGAGGACCTGTAGTAGAAGATAAACGCTAGAAAAGAGTTAGTCACCAATAGGCAGCCCTAACGTTTCTTTCCGAAGTAACTCAAGCTTCCGTTCGAATTTCAGCTCGGATGAGCAGCAGGCACGCCATCTTCGGGAACGTCATGATGATTTTTTTTCTTTGACTGCAAGTGTCCGCTGCTCATTCACTTTCTGGCAACGACGCCACAATTAACGAACAGCGCAACGTGGACATGTTGCAAAAATTGAAGGGCGCTATCAAGTCCAAAGGCCTGGAATACTGACGGACGGCATGATTCTATTGCAGGATAATACTTCAAGAATAATATAATAATCCCAATTCCAAAGAAAGAAGGTACTGACAGGTGTGAAAATTTCCGAACTATAAATTAATAAGTCACGTCTGCAAAATACTAACACGAATCCTTTAGAGAAGAATGGAAAAAATGGTACATCAGTTTAGATTCCGGAGAAATGTAGGAACACGCGAAGCAGTACTGACCCTACACTTCTCATAGAAGATATGTTAAGGAAAGACAAACCTACATTTATAGTATTTACGGTCTTAGAGAAAGCTTTTGGCAATGTTGATTGAAAGCGAAGTACTCATGGGATGTACAGTGTTTTACATAATATATCTTCTTCTTTTGCACTTCAAGGCTTAGAGATTTGTACCTGTTCCGTCTTTACTTTTCACTGCCACCTCATTTGGAGTCTTCTTATGCCCCTTCTTCCCCTTGGCTAGTACAGCATGGGATTCTCTCTGCACTCATTCTTTGTAGGTGGTGTTTTCATAATGTTTTATTTTGTTCAATCTCTTCATCAGTATCACAGGAATCTAGTTCATTCCTGATATCTTCATTTCTTATACGGTCTTCCCTGGTAACACGGCTCACTTTCCTAAGAAATCTCATTTCTGGTGCTTGTATTTCACTTTTATCACGTTTGTTTGCGATCTATGACTCACTTCCACGTTGCAATACAGGTGTAGCCACGGTTTTATAAAATTTTAATTTTGTCTCATTCCAAATTTTTTTCTGGAATGTTTTCTTATCATTCCACATATTGATTGGAGTACTCTTTTTCAAATTCTAAAGGTGGCAGGGGTAAAATAAAGGAAGCAAAAGGCTATTTACAATTTGTACAGATACCAGATGGCAGTTATAAGAGTCAATGGGCACGAAAGGGAAACAGTGGTTCAGAAGGGAGTGAGACAGGACTGTAGCCTTTCCGTGATGTTATTCAATTTGTATATTGAGCAATCAGTAAAGGAAACAAAAGAAAAATTTGGAGCAGGAATTAAAGTCCAGGGAGAAGAAATAAAAATATTGAGATTTGCCATGACATTGTAATCCTCTCAGAGACAGCAAATGACTTGTAAAAGCAGATGAACGGAATGTACAGCGTCTTGAAATGAAGACAAACATCAAAAAATCAAAACGAGTATAATGGAATGTAGTCGAATTGAATTAGGTGATGTTGAGCAAATTAGAGTAGGAAATGAGACACTGACTTTTTCTATTTGGGAAGCAAAATAAATGATGATGGTGGAAGTAGAGAGGATATAAAATGTAGACTGACAACGGCAAGAAAAGCATTTCTGAAGAAGAGAAATTTATTAACGTCCATTATAGTTTTAAGTGTCCGGAAGTCCTTTCTGAAAGCATTTGCATGGAACTCAGCCATGTATGGAAGTGAAACATGGACGATAAATAGTTTAGACAAGAAGAGAATAGAAACTTTTAAAATGTGGTGCTACAGACGAATGCTGAAGATTAGCTGGGTAGATCACGTAACAATTGAGGAGGTACTGAATAGAACTGGAGAGAAGAGAAATTTGTGGTACGACCTGACTAAAAGAAGGGATCGGTTGGTGGGGACTACCAATTTAGTGCTGGAGGGAAGCGTGCGGGGTAAAAATCGTAGAGGGAGACCAAGAGATGAATACAGTAAGCAGAATTATGTAGATTTCAGCAGTTACTCGGAGATGAAGAGGCTTGCACAGGATAGAATAGCATGGGGAGCTGCATCAAACCAGTCTTTGGACTGAAGACCACAACAACAACCCACCCACATGTTGACAAGGTTGTTTCGACTACGCTGCAGAAGTTTCACTGGGAAGCCCTTACACACCCTTTGTACAGTCCCGAACTCTCTCGATGCAATTTCCATAACTTTGGAACCCTGAAGAAAGATATTTGTGGCCGTCGTTTTGCTTTGGAAGGAGAGCTGCAAACCTAGACACAACCATGGTAATCGTATTTTTTCATGAAGGCACTAACCGTCTTGTCTCACAGTAGAATAAATGTGTTAACAGTTATGGCGATTACGTTTGAAACAATAAACAGTTTACTTACTCTTTTCTATTTGTCCTGTTTTCATTCGACTGCCCCTTATAGGTGAGTGTCAACAAAATATTTTGAAACTCTAAGGACAAAGTTGCTAATTGAATTTTCATGAACAGATCTCGCTGCAAAGAAAAAGTCGTGTGAAACTCTATCTCTCTCCCCTACTTCGCGATAATGGAAAACGAGCTGCACTACTTCGATGTTTTCGATCAGTTCTGTCTGGTAAGGATCCCATTCCACGCCGCAGTACTCCATCCAGAAAAGGACGGACAATCGTACTGTTGGCAGTCTCTTTAATACGTTTCTTGCACCTTGTAAGAAATATTGGGGCACGTGAGGCAATACTGACCCTACGACAAATCTCAGAAGACAGAATGAAGAAAGCAAACCTACTTTTACGGCACTTCTAAATTTAGAGAAAGTTTTGGGCAAGGTTGACTCCAATACCCTCTTTAAAACTCTGAAGGTAGCGAGAGTAAAATACAAGGAGAATAATTTATCAACAATTTTAAAGAAACCGGACTGCCGTTATGAGCAGAAGGACACGATGATGCAGAAATTGAGAAGGAATTGAGACAGCTTATCCTCGATGTTATTCTTATATTAGATTAGATTAGTACTTGTTCCATAGATCATGAATACGACACTTCGTAATAATGTGGAACGTGTCAGGTTAATAAAAGGTGTCTATACAGGATATTACATTTGACAAAATGTTACATGACACTCAATAATTTTTTTTGTGGAGGTTGGGAAATTACCCACTTACTAGATACAAAAATTCATCTAATGAGTAGAAGGAGTTGCCATTAAGAAATTCTTTTAATTTCCGTTTAAGAGCTATATGGCTATCTGTCAGACTTTTTATGCTATTAGGTAAGTGACCAAACACTTTTGTGGCAGCATAATTTACCCCCTTCTGAGCCAAAGTTAGATTTAACCTTGAGTAGTGAAGATCATCCTTTCTCCTAGTGTTGTAGCCATGTATACTGCTATTACTTTTGAATTCGTTCGGATTGTTAATAACAAATTTCATAAGTGAATATATATATATATATATATATATATATATATATATATATATATATATATATATATATATTCACTTATGAAATTTGTTATTATATATTGTGAGGCTACTGAGAAGATTTCTAGCTCTTTAAATAAGTGTGTGCAGGATGATCTTGGATGAGCTCCAGCAATTATTCTGATTACACGCTTTTCTGCAATGAACACTCTTTTACTCAATGATGAGTTACTCCAGAATATGATGCCATACGAAATCAGAGAATGAAAATAGGCGTGGTAAGCTAATTTACTGAGATGTATATCAACAAAATTTTGCAATGACTCAAATAGCATAAGTAGCTGAACTCAAACGTTTCAGCAGATCCTCAGTGTGTTTTTTCCAGTTCAACCCCTCATCAATGCATACACCTAGAAATTTTGAATATTCTACCTTAGCTGCCGATTTCTGATCGAAGTCTATATTTATTAATGGGTCGTTACATTTACTGTGTGGAACTGTATATACTGTGTTTTGTCAAAGTTTAATGAGAGCCCATTTGCAGAGAACCACTTAATGATTTTCTGAAAAACATTGTTTACAATTTCACCAGTTAATTCTTGTCTGTCGGGTGTGATAGCTATACTTGTATCATCGGCAAAAAGTACCAGCTTTGCATCTTGGTGAATATGGAATGGCAAGTCATTAATATATATTAAGAACAGCAGTGGACCCAAGACCGAACCTTGCGGCACCCCATTCTTGATAGTTTCTCAGTTTGAGAAATCATCAGTTTTTTGCATATTATGTGAACTGTTTATTTCAACTTTCTGCACTCTTCCAGTTAGGTATGATTTAAACCATTTGAGCACTGTCCCATTCATACCACATTACGTGAGCTTATCTAGAAGTATTCCACGATTTACACAATCAAAAGCCTTTGATAGATCACAAAAAATCCCAACGGATGACTTCCGGCTACTCAGAGCATTTAATATTTCGTTAGTGATACTATATATAGCATTTTCCGTTGAAAAACCCTTCTGGAAACCAAATTGAAATTTTGTTAAAACTTTATTTTTATAAAGGTGTGAAGCTACTCTACAATACATTACTTTTTCAAGAATTTTGGATAAGGCAGTCAGAAGAGAGATTGGGCGGTAGTTGCTGACATCAGACATATCCCCTTTTTTATGCAGTGGTATAACAATGGCATACTTCAGTCTATCTGGGAAAATACCCTGCTTTAGAGAGCTATTACATATGTGGCTAAGAATCCCACTTATTTCTTGGGAACAAGTTTTTATTATCCTGCTGGAAATGCCACCAATCCCATGTGAGCTTTTATTCTTGAGAGAGTTTATCATCTTCCTAACTTCAGATGGAAAGGTGGGTGGAATTTCAATTGTATCAAATGGTGTGGGTAAGGACTCTTCCATTAACTGCCTTGCTTCTTCTAATGAACATTTAGATTCTATATTCTCTACAACATTTAAAAAATGATTATTCAAAATGTTTTCGACTTCCGGCTTGTTGTTTATCAAGTTTCCATTCGCTTTGATGGTGATGCCGTCATCCTGTACTCTTGGTTGTCCTAACTCCCTTGTAATAATATTCGAAATTGTTTTGTTTTTGTTATCAGAGGGTTTAATCTCAGACATGATGCACATGCTTCTGGACTTTTTAATAACCTTCCTTAATGTAGCACAGTAGTTTTTGTAATATTTGGCTGTTTCTGGGTAATTACTCTTTCTTGTTGTTAGATACAGTTCCCTTTTGTGGTTACAAGATATTTTTATTCCTTTAGTAACCCAAGGTTTTTTTGCATAGTTTCTTATAATTAGATTTAACTACTTTCTTGGGGAAACAGTTTTCAAATTGTCTTACAAGTGTAATGGCCGCTATCGACAGGGGATCTCAAGTTGATTCCGTATTTCTAGATTTCCGGAAAGCTTTTGACACCGTTCCTCATAAGCGACTTCTAATCAAGCTGCGGAGCTATGGGGTATCGTCTCAGTTGTGCGACTGGATTCGTGATTTCCTGTCAGGAAGGTCGCAGTTCGTAGTAATAGACGGCAAATCATCGAGTAAAACTGAAGTGATATCAGGTGTTCCCCAGGGAAGCGTCCTGGGACCTCTACTGTTCCTGATCTATATAAATGACCTGGGTGACAATCTTAGCAGTTCTCTTAGACTGTTCGCAGATGATGTTGTAATTTACCGTCTAGTAAGGTCATCCGGAGACCAGTATCAGTTGCAAAGCGATTTAGAAAAGATTGCTGTATGGTGTGTCAGGTGGCAGTTGACGCTAAATAACGAAAAGTGTGAGATGATCCACATGAGTTCCAAAAGAAATCCGTTGGAATTCGATTACTCGATAAATAGTACAATTCTCAAGGCTGTCAATTCAACTAAGTACCTGGGTGTTAAAATTACGAACAACTTCAGTTGGAAGGTCCACATAGATAATATTGTCGGGAAGGCGAGCCAAAGGTTGCGTGTCATTGGCAGGACACTTAGAAGATGCAACAAGTCCACTAAAGAGACAGCTTACACTACACTCGTTCGTCCTCTGTTAGAATATTGCTGCGCGGTGTGGGATCCTTACCAGGTGGGATTGACGGAGGACATCGAAAGGGTGCAAAAAAGGGCAGCTCGTTTTGTATTATCACGTTATAGGGGAGAGAGTGTGGCAGATATGATACACGAGTTGGGATGGAAGTCATTACAGCATAGACGTTTTTCGTCGCGGCGAGACCTTTTTACGAACTTTCAGTCACAAACTTTCTCTTCCGAATGCGAAAATATTTTGTTGAGCCCAACCTACATAGGTAGGAATGATCCTCAAAATAAAATAAGAGAAATCAGAGCTCGAACAGAAAGGTTTAGGTGTTCGTTTTTCCCGCTCGCTGTTCGGGAGTGGAATAGTAGAGAGATAGTATGATTGTGGTTCGATGAACCCTCTGCCAAGCACTTAAATGTGAATTGCAGAGTAGTCATGTAGATGTAGATATTTTAAGTAAGCATCGGATTCCTTGTGCACCTCATCCCAGTCTAACTGCTGAAGATTTTCTCTGAAATTTCTAATTGTTGAGTCATTAATTGAACGCACAACTTTGGAGGGTAGTTTTGATATACTGAATGGAGCTATGTCATATACTGTAACTAGCTGAGCATCATGATCAGGAAGCCCATTCTCAACAGGAAAAGAATTTATGTTTTTAAACCTATCTTGATTTGTAAAAGTGTTATCTTTCAATTCTATCTGAACAATGGCCAACAGTAAGAGGAATAAAGGAGAAATTTGGAAAGGGAATTAAAGTTCAGAAACAAGAAATAAAAACTTTAAACGTTGCGACGTCGTTACAATTCTGTCAGAGATGGCAAAGGAAATCTAAGATAAATTGAACTGAATGGGTAGTCTTCTGAAAAGAGGTTGTAAGATGAATCTCAACAAAGTAAAACAAGAGTAATGAACTGTGGTCGATTAAATCAGGCGAAGCTGGGGAAATTAAATCAGAAAATGGCATAGTAAATGTAATTACTTCGTTTTATTATATTAGGCATCAAAATAAGAGACGATGGCTGAAGTAGACGTGATATAAAAACGTAAACTGGCAATAGTAAGACAATTATTTTTGAAAAAGGTAGTTGCAGAAGTTATGCAGAGATGAAAAGACTTGCCCAGAATAACTGGGGGAGCTACATGAAAGCAGTCTTCGTACTGAAAACCATAGCAACAACACACTGGCCACTTAGATCCGGTTAGATGTGCATGCAGTGTTCTAGACAGATGGATAACACCGCCGAAACGGTCTTTTGCTAATTTACATTTACATCTACATACATACTCCGCAAGCCACCGTACGGTGCGAGGCGGAGGATACCTTGGACTAGTCGCTTCCTTTCCTGTTCCAATCGCAGATAGAGATATGGAAAAACGACTACCTACACTACTGGCCATTAAAATTGCTACACCAAGAAGAAATGCAGATGATAAACGGGTATTCATTGAACAAACACGTTATACTAGAACTGACATGTGATTAGATTTTCACGCAATTTGGGTGCATAGATCCTGAGAAATCAGTACCCAGAACAACCACCTCTGGCCGTAATAACGGCCTTGATACGTCTGGGCATTGAGTCAAACAGCTTGGATGGCGTGTACAGGTACAGCTGCACATGCATATTCAACACGATACCACAGTTCATCAAGAGTAGTGACTGGCGTATTGTGACCAGCCAGTTGCTCGACCACTATTGACCAGACGTTTTCAATTGGTGAGAGATCTGGAGAATGTGCTGGCCAGGGCAGCAGTCGAACATTTTCTGTATCCAGAAAGGCCCATACAGGACGTGCAACATGCGGTCGTGCATTATCTTGCTGAAATGTTGGGTTTCGCAGGGATAGAACGCAGGGTAGAGCCACGGGTCGTAACACATCTGAAATGTAATGTCCACTGTTCAGAGTGCCGTCAATGCGAACAAGGGGTGACCGAGACCAATGGCACCCCATACCATCACGCCGGGTGATACGCCAGTATGGCGATGACGAATACACGCTTCCAATGTGCGTTCAGCGCGATGTCGCCAAACACGGATGCGACCATCACGATGCTGTAAACAGAACCTGGATTCATTCGAAAAAATGACGTTTTGCCATTCGTGCACCCAGGTTCGTCGTTGAGTACACCATCGCAGGCGCTCCTGTATGTGATGCTGCGTCAAGAGTAACCGCAGCCATGGTCTCCAAGCTGATAGTCCATGCTACTGCAAACGTCGTCGAACTGTTCGTGCAGATGGTTGTTGTCTTGCAAATGTCCCCATCTGTTGACTCGGGGATCGAGACGTGGCTGCACGATCCGTTATAGCCATGCGAATAAGATGCCTGTCATCTCGACTACTAGTGATACGAGGCCGTTGGCATCCAGCACGGAGTTCCGTATTACCCTGCTGAACCCACCGATTCCATATTGTGCTAACAGATATTGGATCTCGACCAACGCGAGCAGCAATGTCGCGATACGATAAACCGCAATCGCGACAGGCTACAATCGGACTTTTATCAAAGTCGGAAACGTGATGGTACGCATTTCTCCTCCTTACACGAGGCATCACTCGACTACTAGTGATACGAGGCCGTTGGCATCCGGCACGGAGTTCCGTATTACCCTGCTGAACCCACCGATTCCATATTGTGCTAACAGATATTGGATCTCGACCAACGCGAGCAGCAATGTCGCGATACGATAAACCGCAATCGCGACAGGCTACAATCGGACTTTTATCAAAGTCGGAAACGTGATGGTACGCATTTCTCCTCCTTACACGAGGCATCACAACAACGTTTCACCAGGCAACGCCGGTCAACTGCTGTTTGTGTATGAGAAATCGCTTGGAAACTTTCCTCATGTCAGCACGTTGAAGGTGTCGCCACCTGCGCCAATCTTGTGTGAATGCTCTGAAAAGCTAACCAGTTGCATATTACAGCATCTTCTTCCTGTCGATTAAATTGAGCGTCTGTAGCACGTCATCTTCGTGGTGTAGCAATTTTAATGGCCAGTAGTGTATATGCCTTCGTATGAGCCCTAAGTTCTCGTACCTACGTGGTCCTTAAGCGAAATGAACGGCATTTTGGTGCCAGTAGGCTCGTTCTGCAGTCATCTTCAAATGTCGATTGAGCCCAGTTATGAAAAGAGGAAAATGGAAAGTGAATTGGTGAGAACCGCTATAAATTGTCATCAGTAGTCAAAATTTCCACACCAACTACAATCGTGTATTCTTTGTAAGAAATAAGTATTCCCTGCTTTGAACAGAGACATGGTTTAAGAAGCTAAAGAAAAACAGCGCATCAGACACACAGCGTCTCATAAGTATTTGCATTATCATTGAGGACAGTGTGTAGTCCATTTGTGAAATTTAAAACGCAACGCATATTGCTCCAAGTAGAATCCTGTGGCGCGATGAAACAGGTTAGACACGTACTGGAGTTTCAGTGACGGAAAATGTCATTTCAGAGCATCCGACAAACAGGAAATGTACGCCTTAGGCCAGTCAAAGGCATTGAAAGTACAACCCTGCCAAAACTGAATGGATATCTCCTTGTAGAAGCCACTTAGTCCCGTTTTGTCTGCTAGAGGCCACGTACACTATGAAGCAAGTGAGATACACACCACAGTGTCGGCAGCGGTGCATTTGCGACGGCTAGTGATTTCAAGTCTCTGACAACGCTTTCGAGGTACAGGCAATTTTCGTCATAGATCAGTACAGGATCGACCAACATTACTGATGTTTACGATATTGCAGTGCCTGTACTATTCTGAATTACAATACAATGTTCCTTTGCACATGTGCATGCCCGAAAGAACATTGCATCGTATTTCGGAATAACACAGGCACTGCAATACCGTATTTATCCACCAACAGTGGGCAAGCGATTTTCAAGTAAAATGTTTCCTCCGTACAGGAATATACATAACGGATGTACGAGTACAGGTCGTTGACGCAGTTGACGACATACGAATGTTTGGGTCCAGCGGCAAGTCGTGCTCGGATAGCCTAATGGTATCCGGCACGGTAGTTCAGCGTGTTCGGTCCGAGCGTTCGCTGCCCTCTGTACACAAAAAAAAAATAAAAAAAAAATAAAATAAAATAAAAAAAAAACAGAAAAAGAAACTGACTGCATGTGTCAGCGAAGAACTTGAACAGGAGTCATGGGACGTCCGATCCAAACAAGTGCAACTAACAATAACGAACAAAGTGAGATAAAAAAAATAAGGCGACCTCCCGATAAGCGGGAAATCCGGACTCGATACCGGTGTGGCACAAATTTTCATTGCCGTCATTCCATTATACAGCTGATTGTTGTCCGCATTCATAACTGCGAATATATTTCTTGTGTTACTGATGGTTTGCCGTAAGTCTGATGAATCCCTCTTCATTTTGCAAAATGATTCGTCTCATATTCATCTGGAGGGTAGGCGGAATGGTACCATAGGAACATAGCGGAAAGAGACTGGTTTGGTGGTGGTGGGCTTCTAGTGCGAGAAACTATCGTGTCGGATGGTCATACGGAGCCTTCCATTTTCTGTTATTACGGTGGTAATACGGTTCACGACCAGAGGTGCAGAGCTGAGGTACTGCAAACATTTGACTTTTAAAAAGCGACACATCTACCTGGGAAGGAAGCGTGACGACTGCGCCCCAAAGGATGGCCAGAGGATGATACTGCGTACTGAAACTGGCAACCAGTAGGCAAAATAAATAAACTGTGACTGTAAATACAAACATATACGTTTTCAGAAGTGTACTTGGTCTATACATCCTCGCTATGGAGGATAATGCGATAACGCCCGTTCACGTCGAGCTGCTATGGTGGATGAATATCCCACAGGAACACTGTATGGACCCCAGCGATCTAAATCCTACAGAGCGTATCTGTGATCCACTGGGGATGCGAACTGCAGTTCATCAGCAGTCACTATAGACGCTTCCAGGCCACCACACAATTATTTCTCAGGCAGGGCACAGATTGCCAGTAGAGCATTTCAACCACATCGTAGAGGGCATCCTATGTCGCTGCCAAGCCCTTGGTGCAGCTAGGAATAACCTTTTTCTTACTTACTTCTTTCGTTATTGTGGAAGAGATTGTTCCGATTTTGTTCATTTTTTATGCATACCCCCGTTTTCAGGACTTCCTAATTATCAATTTTTCACGCTTCTGTTATTCAGCTGGTGTGACTTGTACTAATCTTTTCATTCCCAGTTAACTACAGTAAAGAGTGTCCCATAAAGGACGCCACTTTTCAGTGTATAATAACATACAAATTTATTGATGATTACTCAAATGCCCTCGATGACTCTGCAACCACACTATTGTTCTTTCAATGAAATTTTCCATAGCTTTTCGGTACACTTGCACCTATAATTCTGAAATTACACTCTGAATCTCGGTCTTGAGCTCTGGGAGTGATCGTGGTTTGTTGACGTACACCCGAGATTTCAAATACACCCACAGAAAGAAGTCACGTGATGCCAGTCACAAGATCTGCATGGCCAGTGCATGTCATCGTTGCGAGAAATTACTCGCCCAGCCATCATCTCTCACAACTAGTCCATTGTTGCAATCAATGTATAACAGGCTGCGCCATATTGTTGAAATCAAACCTCTTCAACAATCACACGATCCAGTTCAGGCCGCAAAAACTCTTTTAACATACTGCAGTAGCAATCGCCGTCCACTGTTAACGCTTTTCCGGACCCATCTTCAAAGAAGTACGGCCCAATTACAACCCCAGCTCAAATACAGTATCACACGCCACTCGTTCCGGATGTAATGGCTTCTTCATAATTCCTCGAGGGTATTCTGTGCCTCAAATGCTGGAATTTTGCTTTTTCACGGATCCATTCAACAGATAGTATGCATCTTCTATGAACAGTACTTTACTGGTGAAATTGCTGTTGCGTTTTATTTCGCAAGCATCCATGGGGAAATGCTTTGCGCTTTTCGTGATATTTAGGCTTCAGTTCTTGTGTCAGTTGGATTTTATAGACTGAAAAGTGCATATCTTCTATAATAATTCGTTGCGTGGTGGTTCTGGGACTATCCAGTTGTTGTAAACTTCGGCGAATACATTTCACCGCCCTTAGTAGCAACATTATTATTCACGATGGTGATGTTTTCTGCAGAATAACTAACGCAAGGACAACCCAAGAATTTAATAGCACAACCAAAGCGGTTTTCTCAAATTAAGGGATCCGTTTCATCACAGTCGAGTTATTCGGCGCATTATGTTGACCAAACGATCCATGGAGTTCGCGAACTGCCTCTACACAATGACAATCCACTGTTTCGTTATAACGCGCTCCATTACTAATCACAAAAAACATACGAAAATCTTGCATCGTTCAGTGCTGCCAATTTACTAGAACAGAAATCACGGGCGTTTCAAAAGCTGAGTTCTTTATGGGACACCCTATACTACAGCAAACATCTTCCACAACCAGTTTTTTATATTCTAGTCTTTGTGTTCCCTACTACCCCCCTCCCTCCCCCTACAGCTCCTGCTGCTGTCAGGTTACTTGTTTACCTATCCTTCCTTCTGGTAAAAGCATTTAAGACTCATAGACTACCTTCCTCATCTGTTCTTTTTCATTCTTCTTCATTTCCTACTTTATCTGTCCACTTAATTTTTAACATCCTCGAAAGCATCACATTTCAAATTCTTCTTATTAGGTTTTCGAAACAAAAGGAACGACGATTAGTGTTTAACGCCCCATCGACATCGACATCATCAGAGACGGAGCACAAGATCGTATTGTTTCAAGGATGGGGAAGGAAACCAGCCGTGCCCTTTCAAAAGAACCATCCCAGCAATTGCCTGGAGCGTTTTAGGGATGCCATGGTAAATCTAAATCAGGATGGCCGGACTTGGATTTGAATCATTGCCCTCCCAAATGCGAGTCCAGGCGGCTAATCACTGCACCACATTATTCGGTCCGGATTTCCGAATACCTATGTTTCACTTCCGTGCAATACTGTGTTCCAGGCGTACACTCTCAGGAATTTCTTCTTCATTTCCGTACCAATATCTGATGGTAACAGAGATCTTTAAAACAATTTTCTTTGTCTGTGCCAATCAACTTCTACTGTCTCCCTTGTTTCGGCCACCCTGTGTAGTTTTACCTCCTATATAGGAGAATTCTTTCACTGCTGTGACGTTTCTAATTTTGACATTAGCGAAGTCATCACTTTTCTAGCTCGATGTTACCATAGGATCGAGCAGCACATGTCTGTCTTCATTCCCCGCAGCTAAATCGCGGCAAATACATCAAAAAAAGTTTTTCATAATGGTTCCGAGAGATCTGGAACCTTTACAGAAAATTGGAATAGAGATCAACATGAACATCATTTCCGCCCTTTTTATTGCTCATGGAAACCTTACATTGCATGTTGTACCACCACACAGCGAAACTGTAGAGGTGGTGGTCCAGATTGCTGTACACACTGGTACCTCTAATACCCAGTAGCACGTCCTATTGCATTGATGCATGCCTGTATTCGTCGTGGCATACTATCCACAAGTTCAGCAAGGCTCTGTTGGTCCAGATTGTTCCACCCCTCAACGGCGATTGGGCGTAGATCCCTCAGACTGGTAGGTGGGTCATGTCGCCCATAAACAGCGCTTTTCAATCTATCCCAGGCATGTTCAATAGGGTTCATGTCTGGAGAACATGCTGGCCACTCTAGTCGAGCGATGTCTTTATCCTGAAAGAAGTCACTCACAACATGTGCACGATGGGGGCACGAATTGTCGTCCATGAACACGAATACCTCGCGAATATGCTTCCGATATGGTTCCACTATCGGCCGGAGGATGGCATTTACGTATCGTACAGCCGTTACGGCACCTTCCATGACCACCAGCGGTGTACGTCGGCCCCACATAACGCCGCTCCAAAACAGCAGGGAACCTCCACCTTGCTGCACTCGCTGGACAGTGTGTTTGAGGCATTCAGCCTGACCGGGTCGCCTCCAAACACGTCTCCGACGATTGTCTGACTGAAGGAGAATGCGACACTCATTGGTGAAGGGAACGTGATGCCAACCCTGAGCAGTCCATTCGGCATGATTTGGCCCCATTTGAACCGCGCTAAATGGTATCGTGGTTGCAAAGCTGGACCTCGCCATGTTCGTTGAGAGTGAAGTTCCGCATCATGCACCATATTGCGCACTGTTTGAGTCGTAACACGTCATCCTGTGCCTGCTCGAAAAGCATTATTCAACCTGGTGGCGTTGCTGTCAGGGTTCCTGCGAGCCATTATCCGCAGGCAGCGGTCATCCACTGCAGTAGTAGCCCTTGGGCAGCCTGAGCGATTCATTTCTTCATCTTCGAGCTCCCTCTTGGCATTCCTTTTAGCACTTTTTACTTCTTTGGTGACTGGAAGAGCAAATCTTTCAGCTTCATGCACCCATTGTCTGTCACATGCAAGCAATTGATCTTTCATATTAGAGCCACATTTTATGCCTAAATTTCTCAGGACGTCCAACCTTCCTATCACTTTATCATTGAAACATATCACTGCATCTACTACACCAACTAGTCCTACAAAAACATTCTTGGGGAATCTTTCCCATAGGCAATGGCTGAAACTTTCATTTGTACTCTGAGTGTCCCCATGAAGACATTTACTAAGCAAAACGGAGTCACTCAGGTCCCTAAACATTGGTTTTGTTAAGAATCTGCTCTTTTAGGTCAAAGTTCGTGAACAGGATGGTCACCAGTGGAAAACTTATGAAAGTAGGTGGCCCATGCAGCTTTTGTCATTGCTGTAACATCATTCAGAGGTACAGTTCGTCTAATGGCGAGTCCATAATAACTGTGAAGAAGGTCTATTTCAGTTTCTGTCAGTCTGCCTCGGCCAGACAGAGATTTTCCATCGGATAGCAACTTCCCTTTCATTTCTCTTCGTAGCTTCCTCAATGTAGCACCCATCCTCTTTTGCACATCACCACAACACTCCACTTTTATTACCAAGGTGTCACCATAAACATTGAACTCATTAATTTTATTGAAAGCTTTGAGTCCCGATCGCCTAGGCACTTCGTATATCTAACGTTACAAACGGGGACCGACTTCTGAAATATTTTTAGAGCTTCATCACACTCCATACCTCCACTGTAACCATCATAAATCTTAGAATACTGATGTTGAATATGTCCTTGAGTGTTACCATGGCAGGTGTGACAGTACTTAGATAAGCACTTAATATCAACAACTATTCCATTCTCCAGAGAAGTAGCACTTACAACACCATTCAAGGAGCGATGTCCTCAATGTTGCCATGTCCCATCAAGTGCAACAGCAATGTCCCTGGTTCCACTGATATTTATAGCTTCTTCTACTGCACGTTTCATAGATGCTTTAGACACAACCTACAAGGCACCTAAAAGTATTTTAATGTAGTTGCTGAACCTACTGGGAGGAGGAGGAAGATCCATCAAACCACAAAACGTTTGAGCGACCTTTCTTTCCTTTTCCTATTGCACACATTGTATACACTAACTTCAAATTCACATCATATGAATTATTCACAATGTTCGAAGTCATTTTCGAGGTAGATTTATTGCAGGATCTACACAGAACAACTAATTTTGACATTAAATCCTTCCTGCTACTTTGTTCTTCAGTTATTTCCAGACAGCCTACACATCACTTCCTTTATCAAAGAAGATAGGATGCCAACATCAACAACAACAAATCCACTACAAACAGCGTCATTGTTAACACAAAAATTTGAATCAGCAGGAGGCGTGCCATGTGGGAGGTTCTTCCCTGAAGAACTGATACATAGGTTACTTTCAACAGTGTGGCTTGCTTTGTTTGTGAACTAGGTACCACGGAATTTCCTTTTATTGAATTTCTTGATGTGAGGCATAGCTCAAATTTATTGTATACTAAAGGATATGTACTTCCACAAATATATGTAGCACTTGGGCGACAAACGTTCAGTAACACGTGAATAAACTACTTCAGTGAAACAAAAGTAAATACTAACAAAGATAATTATTTACAGACACTAGAAACGTGCACTGTTACCAACATATACAATGTATCATACGTATAATCGCTGGAAAGAAAATTCACACTACTTTTCGAAATAATACTGGTTTCTGTAACAGAATTAAAGGGGGAGTGGTGGCATACGTGATCGTAACTTTAAGATTTGGTATATATAGGCCATTTTTCATTTGAAACCCTACAATATATATATATATATCAATGAAATCAGGAAGACTACACTCAATGAAGTCAAAAAAATTCGATTATTCCACCTTTTATAAGTACCCTGTATCCTCTAGTTGGTCGCTCGAAAAGTCCCAGTCTCCACTTGACTCCCGTAGTGTTTTACTACACTCTGCTTTTCCACTGGCTGCAGGCCATCCCCACCAAAAATACATTGGCTGTAAGCTCTACAGACATGATTTGATTCATCTTGACCACTTTCCCGCACTAAACTAAAACATTACAACAATATTTAAATAAACAAATGTTATAAACTTTCTGTCACACTCAGATAGTTTAAAATCATTGTAAATTAAGGTTTCTCCATGAACAAATAAACATGCAGATGTGCTCACGATAAATAACAACAGACTGTCGTTATAGATTATTTAAGTAATTAAAAAAATGGTTCAAATGGCTCTGAGCACTATGGGACTTAACATCTGAGGTCATCAGTCCCCTAGACTTAGAACTATTTAAACCTAACTAACCTAAGGACATTACACACATCCAT
Organism: Schistocerca gregaria; assembly: GCF_023897955.1. Taxonomy (NCBI): domain Eukaryota; kingdom Metazoa; phylum Arthropoda; class Insecta; order Orthoptera; family Acrididae; genus Schistocerca; species Schistocerca gregaria. The sequence continues at coordinate 483,454,363 of NC_064931.1, read as the reverse complement.
GCCTGAGGCAGGATTCGACTTAAATAATTATTTATGCCTTCTTGGCAGAGGTGTGTTTTGGTTCTCTGTTCAGTTGTGGTGTCCACTAACACATGCTACTGACCACTTTTAAATTAGCACAGTTTTTAATAGATTCTTCCAGTCAACATTTAAATAAAGTTACTGACGAAATAGTAAACTGTTCATTAAATTAATACACAAGTATGACAAAATATGGGGTATTCATGCTGTATTCGTTTACTGTGTAATTATGGCGAATATGATGTTCTGTCAAACATTTACAAAAAAGTTATAAAAGACGTAATTAATAAGGAAATAAAATACATACAGACATGTAGCTTTCAGAGGTGATGCCTATAGTGCAATGCTATCATCTGAGAGACCGTTTGTTGGAATCACACGATGCGATTAAAAGATGTAAATTCAGAGGTTCGTTGATTAAATGTCCGACCCCGGTAGCTGAGTGGTTGCCGGCACGGTAGCTCAGCGTGTTCGGTCAGAGGGTTACGTGCCCTCTGTAACAAAAAAACTGAGTTAACCGATCAATAACGAACATAAACGAATGTCTCACGACCTCCGCCCCGAGCAGATGCAACGAACAAAAGCGAACAAAAAAAAAAAAAAAACAAGCCGGCACGGTAGTTCAGCGTGTTCGGTCAGAGAGCTGGTTGGCCTCTGTAATATAAAAAAAAAAAAAACTGAGTCGAAAGATCAACAAACAAACTTTAACGGATGTCATGCGACGTGCGCAACGAAAAAAAAAGTGGTCAGCGCGACAGACTGTCAATCCAAAGGGCCCGGGTTCGATTCCCGGCTGGGTCGGAGATTTTCTCCGCCCAGGTACTGGGTGTTGTGTTGTCCTAATCATCATCATTTCATCCCCAGCGACGTGCAAGTCGCCGAAGTGGCGTCAAATCGAAAGACTTGCACCAGGCGAACGGTCTACCCGACGCGAAGCCCTCGTCACACGCCATTTCATTTCTGTTGATTAAATGTTTATTTGCTGTGAAACATTAACTTTTAAAAACATTCAAATGTTTTGTGTCATTGAATGTGCCACATTTTTCTGAGATGGCAGATGTATTCAGATTCGCTTTAGTATGTGATTGTGACTTATTGTCGAAGATCAGAGAGATGTAACATGACCATCTTTAAAATTATCTGACACTCCGCCATTTGATGGAGCATCTCCTGCACAAAAGTCATGAGAGTAAGAGCCCATAAGCCACGAGGGGTAGCCGCCCGGTTTGAGGCGCCTTGTAACGGTTCGCGCGGCTCCTCCCGTGTATGTGTATGTGTTGTCCTTAGCGTAAGTTAGCTTAAGTTATCTTAATTAGTGTGTAAGCCTTGGGACCGATGACCTCAGCAATTTGGTTCCATAGAACCTTATAAAAAAAAGTAATAGCCTCCAAACTCCCAGCTTCAGGACTTTCCCCATTTCCGGCGGCGGTGCTAGTCTTCGTACTTGGACTCGCTCGTACCGGTCACCCAGAAAAAAGTCAGAACTGCTGCGGCGCGCCCTGAGGCTAATGCTCAGCCATACAACAAATTCATCTTACCGATTAGCTCGCCTAAATACGCGTAACGTTACATTGTGCGAAACTAGTGGTTACTTTGGTCAGGATTAAACGTCTGTTGTTCCGATATGGAATTGATTTCTTCAGGAGGGACTACTCGACACCAAGCAGGCAGTATCCCAGCGGTCGTGGCGACTAGCACCTAGAGGACCGCCATACTGCTTGTTCGATCACACAGAATTGTAAAGCTACATCACATACTTTGTGACAGGAGATATGCTTGTTGTAGCAGTACAAGTATCCACACAGAGAGTGCAACGACTTCTGCAGCACCACAGTTTGTCGTCACAGTACCTTCTGCGGCGACAGAAGAACGAGCGGCGCCAGCAGTGGTGTGTCCAAGAACACGGGACACAGCAGTGGCACAACGTCGTCTCTCACACAAGTCACAGTTCAGCATACAGCACAACGGAGGACATATTCAGATGTGGAATCTCCAAGAGGAATGAACGTTGCTAGGTTGCATTTGTCGCCTAACACTTTGTGTTAGGGTACAGAGTGCCATAGGTAACGAACACTACCACCTCTGGTTATCATAGGTACTCATATGGACAGTAGTCATTACATTTCAGACATCTTAAGGCTGGTGGCTGTGCCCTATATTCTGCTTCTTTATGGCCTTATCTTTCAGCAAGATAACGCAAGACTAAATGTTGCTTGTGTTGTCCTGATCCACCTCGACAAAGAGGGAGTGCAGTGCGACTGTTGCCCTGGCTAGCGAGTTCTCCAGATCTTTCACTCATGGAAAAACTCTGGTCATGGATTACTGATAACCACGGTCCAAAACTCGCCAGTCACCATGATTGATGGACTTTGGCATGCACTTGAAGCAGCATCAAATGACGTACGTGTCTATAATCCAAACTAAGTTCCACTAGATGCCCAGCTGGGCTAGAACCGCTTTTACTGCCAGAGATGGCTGATCCATATTAGTTTTCAAACCCTATATATCCCAAAATCACCTACGAATTCAATCATTCATTCTTCCTACTAAACTACATACCCAAGAACTAAATTTTCGTTATTTGCTGTTTTTTCTGGAGTTGTAATTATAATGGTAAGCAATGTATTACCGTGCATAATCTTCGTCATTGTTTTGTTTATTCTTAATCCACATTCTGTGGTCCATATGCTGCCCATTCCTTCCAACGGATCCTTTATTCTTTTTTACATCCAGCCAGAAGGGCTATGTCGTTCTCTTCCGAAATTTTATGTCACTTCTTTACGTCTTCGACATAAAAGATGAAAAACAGTAGTGATAAGCTGCAACCCAAGCTTAAACCGTTGTCAACATTAACTTATCTTTTTTTATCTTCCATTCTTATTACGCTCAGTCTTATTTCGTAAATTATTTGTCTAGTTCTGTACTTTAATCCTAACCTTCTAGGGATTGGAATCACATAAATATACAGAGTGTCCCAGAAGTGTTGCAATAAACTTCGACGGATTGTAGATGGTATCTTCAGGAAAATGGCTCTGAGCACTATGGGACTTTACTTCTGAGGTCATCAGTGTGGTGTCACCGCCAGACACCACACTTGCTAGGTGGTAGCCTTTAAATCGGCCGTCCTCCGTTAGTATACGTCGGACCCGCGTGTCGCCACTATCAGTGATTGCAGACCGAGCGCCGCCACACGGCAGGTCTAGTCTAGAGAGATTCCCTAGCACTCGCCCCAGTTGTACAGCCGACTTTGCTAGCGATGGTTCACTGTCTACGTACGCTCTCATTTGCCGAGACGACAGTTTAGCATAGCCTTCAGCTACGTCATTTGCTACGACCTAGCAAGGCGCCATATTCAGTTATTTCAAGAATGTTTTCTGAACAGATAATATTGTGAATCATGTACCGTCAAGAGCGACGTTCATCATTAATGGATTAAAGTTAAGTATCAAACTAATTACGTCAGCTTTCTGAATTATAATTCCTTGCCATGTTACAGACGTCACGTCAGTATAGTTCTTCCCTCCTCACGCCAGCGTGCGTGAGCTAAAAAGCGTGCATTTCGGCCTCCTCTAGTAACACGGTGTTGGCTCTTCTGCCAACACAATTATCAGTCCCCTAGAACTTAGAACTACTTAAACCTAACTAACCTAAGAACATCACACACATCCATGCCCGAGGCATGATTCGAACCTGCGACCGTAGCGGTCGCGCGGTTCCAGACTGTAGCGCCTAGAACCGCTTGGCCACTCCGACCGGCTATCTTCAGGAACTAATCCAGGATAGGAACCTGTGTCCGGAAAAGTCCTCCAACGACACTACAGTGCGTCGAAGTTACAGGCGCCAGCACCTACTACAAAGTCATCTTTTCGGCAGCAAACGTGATTTTGTCTGCTGACATACCGTAAGCGGAACGCCTCGCATTGTTGTCTGTTATTTAGTGATCGCAACTGATTGCCACGATCGCCAAAGAGAATATGGAGCTACACGTTTTGTAGAAAAGTTTTTCCTCCTCTAAGATCTCCAATGTTTTTTGCAGATGGATACCCATGTCCGAAACTCTTTCCCAACCAGACAACAGAACATTACATTCGTAGGGGACGAGGCCTATCTGTTTAGTAACTAGCCCTATCTTCTCCATTGGCGATCGTGGCAATCATTTTCAATCACAAACAACATTGCGAAACGTTGTCCCTATAGTCCATCAGCATGTAAAATCATGTTTGCTGCAGAAGGGGTGGCCTACTGACAGCCACTGACGCCTATAAAATCGACGCTCTGTAGCATCGTCGGAGGACGTTTCTGGAAACGGCTTCCTATCTTCGATTTATTCCTCAAGACACACTTTACTATCCCTTGAAGTTTGTCACAACATTTCTGGGACACCCTGTATACATCCACACTCTATATCAAGGAATGTGGCTCAGCAGTTACCACAATCGACTCGGATTCGGGAGGACAGTGGTTCAAATCTGCATCTGACCATCCTGATTCAGGTTCTCTGTAATTTTCCTAAATCGCCCCAGACAAATGCTGAGATGGTTCCTCTCAAAGAGCACGGCCGGTTACCTTGATCAATCTGAGCTTGCCCTCCATCTCTACTGATCTCCTGGTAGGTGGGACATTAAATCATAGTCTTCCTTCCTTCCACACTTTGAAAACCGCTGTGAAGCGCATGGTAGATGGTATTTTCCATTGTACCAGTTGTTGGGGTCTTCCCGCTCCATTCATGTATGGAGAGAGGGATGAATGACTGTCCAAATGTCTCTGTGCATGCTGTAATCTAATCTCGTCCTCATGATCCCTATGGGAGAGATAGGTAAGGGGTTGTATTATGTTCCTAGAGCTATCCTTTAAAGCCGGTTGTTGAAACTTTCGTAGGGTAGTCTGCGACTATCTTCAGACAGAGCTGGATCTGATAGGGGGAAAGGGAGGAGTTGGTACGTGCCCAGGCAGCAGAATTTAGGGTGCAGCAAATTTGATAAAAGTATGAAATATTTTTCGTGCTAAAATTTAATAAAGATAATTATTATGGAACTATATATATATATGTAAAACAAGTGCAATAAAACGTGATACCATTCAATAAAACTAAAGTTCCCCCAAGTTACCAGAGAAATGTTCTTGGACATGATGCCTGTATAGCCTATACCCTCCTGTCACATTGTATTCCATTGTTTGCTAATTGCTAATATTGTTTTACAGTATTTATCTCAATTGTTTTCTTAATATTTGTGTATTTAAATTTGTTTAACAACTGTCGTAATAATGGATGGTCGAAAACGAAGTAGTGGAGCGACGTATAGAAAAACGGCGGAAGAAAAGAGAAAAACAGTAAGTGAGGTGTTGTCCCTAACACGAAAATTGGATTCGCTTTTCACAAAATCTGCTGCCAATAATGAAAACAAAGTATCAAGTAAGATTATACATTATAAATACCATTCAGAGTGGAGTAAGTGGCCGCAGAGTAGCGTCAGTCAAAGTTGTCTACAAGCATTTTCATAATAACCTTATAAGGCTCTGGAATAAGCTGAAACATAACTTGTCAACACCAGAAACAAAAACTGAGGCAACATCTATTTTGAAGAATACGAGAAAAATCAAATTCATTGCTGCAACTTGTTCCCAGTATGGAATGTTATAAAAAAATGATTATGCCAATTGGTTTGTGCAAAGAGACCTCACGATTGATAAATCTGCTTTAAATATTCAACGCTTTATGACGTTTCTTAAGGATTCTGTAGACTCCTGTACCTCCAAAGCTATTTCTGGGGCCAAAGTATTTGCAGAAAATAATGACATATGAATGAAACTCTCAGAAAAAAAGATTACAGAAAAGATAAAAATGACCAACGAGCTTTGTGAGGATGAAGTAATCTGAACATTCACAGAAGGATTTGTTTAGCATGTCGCTGTTAAAAATAATTGACAGAGCAATAATGGAACTAAATACCAGGTTTAAGGCACTGAAGAAAATTTGTGCAAAGTTTAGTTTTTTGTGTGGTGTCCGAATTGAAGATACGGAAGTCGAGGACTTAAAAGATCTAAACAATGGAATTGGCACATACTTATATAGAAGATCTTAACAAGGAAGAATTTACTTTTGAAACTGGAAGTTTCAAACACTATGTTCTGGCAATAAGAGAGGCAAATTTAATATTTGTATAACGAGTAGTTATGTTTTATTTCCCTGTAATTTCTTTTTTACCTGGACCTTAAATCAGTTAATGTTATGAGATGGTGATATTTTTTTTCAAACTTTAGTACCTAAATTACTCATATAAAAATGTGTATCTTTATGGGTGGAGGTAAAAGAAGAGGTGGCAAATTTATGCTTGGACCCCTTCACAAAAATCCTAATTCCAGCCCTGTCTTCAAGTGTCTGCCAGTTCAGTTTCTTCGACACATCTGTGAGACTCCCCCAGAGGTCAAACAAACGTATGACCATTCATGTTGCCCTTCTGTGAATAAGTTCAACATCCTCTGTTTGTCTTACTTTGTATGGATCCCAAAGACTTGAGCAATATTCTAGGATTGGACACACGAGTGATTTGTAAGCAATCTGCTTTGCAGATGGATTGCATTTCCATTATATTCTGTCAATAAAGCGAAGTCTGTCACCTGCTTTACCTATGAATGAGTGAATATGATTGTTCCATTTCGTACCCCTACAGCGTGCTACACCCAGGTATTTGTATGAGTTGACTGATTCCAATTGTGACTTGTTAGTGCACTAGTCACAGGGTACAGCTATATCTGCGAGGAGAGAAACAATGACGACACAAGTGGGGAGACAGCCTGCGTACGGAACTTAAACCCATGCCAAAGTCGAGCAACAGACCTGACTGAACAGTGCATCCGACACAACAAGAGCAAGTCAATAGCAACCTAGGCAACATCGAAGTCCAACGAACCTTCGATTTTTGTTCCCCTTTTTTCTTTTGATTTCATTCCCCTGCCCCATATGGGCAGAGGAGGACTGGCAGCGGCACAGTCCACCGCTCTTCAGTCGAATGATACACATAATAAAAAGATGAAAATGATACATATAAAAGGTGATAAAGGGGAAAATAAGACCATAGTAAGGGGAGACAGTGTATACACGTACACACAGACATCCATGTGGGAGAGTTAAAAAAAGTCCACATAAAGTTAAAAAATACAGCTGGCAACGTGTGTAGCACGTCAAAAACAATGAAGTCGCATGCACAAGTTAAAAGTTGGCCACAGTATTAAAATACAAGAGATCGACGACACTTAAAAACCACGGCACGAGACAAAGAGTAAAAACTGCCGGGAGGGACCTATCGAGGGAGGGAAGGCCTGAGAGAAGGGCAAAAGAGGGGACAGGAGGAAGCAGAGGAGAATGGGGGCTGGAGAGGGTGAGAGGAAAAGCAAGGAGGTTGGGGGGTTTACCAAGGGCAGGAGCTGGGCGGAGTGGGGGATGCAGAGGCAAGGTAAGTCAGAAGGGAGCACAGGGATGCAGAAGGGTGCACTGGAAAGGGAGGGGGACAGAGGAGGGAGGAAAAAGCTCTCAAGGTAAGGGAAGAGGAGGGGAGAGGGAGCCCTGAGGAGCGGTAGATATCAGGGTGAAACTCATCAGGGAAGGGTAGGGTCTGGAAGTTGCGTTGAGAAAAGAGGTGGAGGGTGTGGAGATGGAGAGAAGGCGGGACACCAAGGTAAAAGTGCGGCAACAGGCTGCGGGTAGAGAGGACAGAAGACACACAGGGATGGAATGGATTGAGTCTGCGGGCAATGTAAAGGGTGTGGACGTGTTCAAGGAAAAGGAGAAGATGTGGGAAGAGGATGAGGTCATAGAGGATCTGTGTGGGGATGGGAGGCGGATATGGAAGGTGAGATGGAGTGCATGGCGTTATAGGATTTGGAGGGCTTTATAGAATCCGGGTGGGGGGAGGAGGGGGGGACCCAGGCGACGCTGGCATAACAAATGACAGGACAGATCAAGGATTTGTAGGTGTGAAGGGTGGTGGAAGACTGCAGTCCCCATGTCTGGCCGGACAGGAGTTGGAGTCTATTGTGGGCTTTGTGTTGGATTGCAAGGACATGGGGAGTCCAGATGAGGTGACACTCGAGGGTGAGGCCAAGGTACTTCAGGGTAGGAGTGAGGTGGATAGGACGTCCAGAAATAATGACGTAAAAAAATCGTGGAGGCAGAAAGAGCAGGCGATATACTCTATGATGATTGCCTGGGTCTTGGAAGGGTTGATGAGAAGGAGCCACTGGTTGCACCAGGTGGTGAACTGGTCGAAGTGGGTCTGAAGGGTACGTTGGGACCATTGAAGTGCAGGGTAAAGGGCCAAGAAGACGTTGTCATCAGCAAATTGGAGGAGGTGAACGAGCAGGGAAGGTTTGGGCATGTCTGAAGTATACAGGAGATGGAGGAGAGGGGAAAGGGCAGAACCTTGAGGCATGGCGGCGGTGGGATGGAAAGTATAGGAGTTGGTATTGTGAATAGTGGCATGGGAAGAGGAAGGAAGCAAGCAACAAGACGGATGAAACTGCTGGTAAGAGCATAGGTCTGGAGTTTCAAGAGGAGCCCAGAATGCCAGACACTGTCATAGGCATTCTACACTCCTAGAAATTGAAATAAGAACATCGCGAATTCATTGTCCCAGGAAGGGGAAACTTTATTGACACATTCCTGGGGTCAGATACATCACATGATCACACTGACAGAACCACAGGCACATAGACACAGGCAACAGATGACCTCACTGTGGAAGGAACATGATATCATTCTGACAGCACTGCAAGGTTCAATAAGAACACATAAATCTTACACAAGAACACGTTTCAGCCCACTGATATCACGTAAAAACGCCAAGCTGAAGAGCTGAAAGCCACAGCTGAGACACCAAGGAATGGTGAAGACTGTTGATGAACCCAGGCCACATTTCGTCATCCTTGCCAAAACATAACATCATTGCTTCTGCCAGACAGATATAAATACACAAGTTTCTTAGCCTCTCTATCTTCCAGTTTCAGTGCACCAGCATTGAGACAGGAGCTGTGAAGTGCTGACTACTGTTCACCAGATGACTACTATGATCAAGATTGTAGCCAGCCTGGCCTTTTGGATTTAGCTGCTGTGAAATGTCAACCTCTCATATGCTGGTGTGAAGTCTCAGAACTTTCTACCACTGGCTCACTAAGAGCCAAACTCATGGCACTTGATGCACTATCACATTGTCACTGTACTTGGGAGGCACACTAGTTGCTGCTGCACCCAACTCACAGCCATGAGTTGACACAGGTATCCATGGTCTTCCTCCAATGCAGAGGCCACATCATAACTCTGCACTGTCATTGCCATCCAAAGCAGAGCTGCTGCCCTAGTCAAAAGCATCATCAAACTGTTAGGCATCATCATCAGATGAGTTAAATGCCTGCCATCAGCTGCATGAGCTGCCATGACCTCACTGGTGGCCTTGAGGGACTGCTGAGCGATGTGAATCTGAATGTTCCACTTTGCCTGCTGTGTCCACAGCCCTCCTCACTGATGGTGCAGAGAAGACAATTTAGTTGTAAACTAAAGCTAATAAATGTATAATTTTCTAATGTGACTCATTTGTGTCCATGCCATCTTACACCTTCACCCCTGTGCTCCATATTTCATCATGCTGCATCCATAAGGGTCACAGCCCAATGACCTTACATTTTAGTGTTAGAACAGGCTGTCACCTCAGATTTCAGTGACAGTGTATTGAAGTCTGTGGCATCAATTGTTGTCAGTACCCAGACTTCCAACCTAGTACAATACAGCATGATTAGTGCATTAGTTTTTGTATTCTTGATTGTAAGGATCATGAGGGGTCAGTAGGTTTTGGCCAAGTGTCTATTTGCACTGATATGTAGAAGATGTAGGAAGTAAATGCACATTATACTCAAAGACTGCGTGTACCAGTTTGTAGTGTTTTCGATGGGTACTGTGATTTCAAAAAATGGTTCAAATGGCTCTGAGCACTATGGGACTTAACAACTGTGATCATCAGTCCCCTAGAACTTAGAACCACTTAAACCTAACTAACCTAAGGACATCACACACATCCATGCCCGAGGCAGGATTTGAACCTGCGACAATAGCGACCAGTTCCGGACTGCGCGCCTTGAAACCGCGAGACCATCGCGGCCGGCTACTATGATTTATTCTGAGCCTTGCTTACTCATTGTCTTTTAGTATATGGTGGTGATATTCACTAGTAGCACTTCTGGCATAAACTTAAGTTATTACTATTTGTATATAGTAGTGTATTTAAGTCTCTACATCATTGTTTTGGGTTTTCTCTTTTGTTTGGTTTTGTATGATTGCTAGCGGGTCAAACACATCATTGTCAACTCCATTGGGGCCTAAGCAGGAGGACACATTGAGAACTCTATCAGCTGCAGTAGCTCAATGCCAGGAGAAGATTTCAAAGCAACTAGCAAAGAGTACGAGTATGCTCAAAATGGTAAAGGTTATGAATGCTAATAATGGAGCTTTAGGTAAGCAAGAGAAAGAATAGGTTACTTGGTGGTAGTCCAGCAGTAAAACAAACTGTCTTTGTGAAGAAGCAGGAGGAATTACAGTCGAAAAGTACTTGTGTGAGGCTAGGTGAGGTGAACAAGTACCAGGAATCAAAGGTTGTGGATATTCCTGCTGTAAATTTACTTGATACGCAAAGTACTGACATTGTGGAAATAAGAGAGAGTACTGTAAATACACTCCTGGAAATTGAAATAAGAACACCGTGAATTCATTGTCCCAGGAAGTGGAAACTTTATTGACACATCCCTGGGGTCAGATACATCACATGATCACACTGACAGAACCACAGGCTCATAGACACAGGCAACAGAGCATGCACAATGTCGGCCCTAGTACAGTGTATATCCACCTTTCGCAGCAATGCAGGCTGCTATTCTCCCATGGAGACGATCGTAGAGATGCTGGATGTAGTCCTGTGGAATGGCTTGCCATGCCATTTCCACCTGGCGCCTCAGTTGGACCAGTGTTCGTGCTGGACGTGCAGACCGCATGAGACGACGCTTCATCCAGTCCCAAACATGCTCAATGGGGGACAGATCCGGAGATCTTGCTGGCCAGGGTAGTTGACTTACACCTTCTAGAGCTCGTTGGGTGGCACGGGATACATGCGGATGTGCATTCCACGGTTGGAACAGCAAGTTCCCTTGCCGGTCTACGAATGGTAGAACGATGGGTTCGATGACGGTTTGGATGTACCGTGCACTATTCAGTGTCCCCTCGACGATCACCAGAGGTGTACAGCCAGTGTAGGAGATCGCTCCCCACACCATGATGCCGGGTGTTGGCCCTGTGTGCCTCGGTCGTATGCAGTCCTGATTGTGGCCCTCACCTGCACGGCGCCAAACACGCATACCACCATCATTGGCACCAAGGCAGAAGCAACTTTCATCGCTGAAGACGACACGTCTCCATTCGTCCCTCCATTCACGCCTGTTGCGACACCACTGGAGGCGGGCTGCACAATGTTGGGGCGTGAGCGGAAGACGGCCTAAAGGTGTGCGGGACCGTAGCCCAGCTTCATGGAGACGGTTGCGAATGGTCTTTGCCGATACCCCAGGAGCAACAGTGTCCCTAATTTGTTGGGAAGTGGCATTGCGGTCCCCTACAGCACTGCATAGGATCCTACGGTCTTGGCGTGCATCCGTGCGTCGCTGCGGTCCGGTCCCAGGTCGACGGGCACGTGCACCTTCCGCCGACCACTGGCGACAACATCGATATACTGTGGAGACCTCACGCCCCACGTGTTGAGCAATTCGGCGGTACGTCCACCCAGCCTCCCGCATGCCCACTATACGTCCTCGCTCAAAGTCCGTCAACTGCACATACGATTCACGTCCACGCTGTCGCAGCATGCTACCAGTGTTAAAGACTGCGATGGAGCTCCGTATGCCACGGCAAACTGGCTGACACTGACGGCGGCGGTGCACAAATGCTGCGCAGCTACCGCCATTCGACGGCCAACACCGCGGTTCCTGGTGTGTCCGCTGTGCCGTGCGTGTGATCATTGCTTGTACAGCCCTCTCGCAGTGTCCGGAGCAAGTATGGTGGGTCTGACACACCAGTGTCAATGTGTTCTTTTTTCCATTTCCAGGAGTGTATATCAGCCCCAATTTTTTGTGAAAATGTAGAGTCTGAGTAGCTGTAGTGCCAAATGAAACAAGTGTGTGCTGTGTGGAAGTAAATGGCTGTGTCAGTAGCAACATGGTTGATACTGATTTAGGTGGAGTAGTATCTATGCTGTTGGATAATGGTTGTTGTATTGAGGATGTGGAGCCTGCACCAGATGTACGGGGAAGTACATGCTGCTGGTTTTTGTGCCATGTAGTGTGGACCTGCAGACAGTGGTTGTATGAATGGAGAATGCAGAGGAAGCTATTGATAATGTTAGTTGTGTTGTGAATGCTGTGGATAATGAAGTAGTACTGATATATTTATTTCTAAATGACACAGATTTGTCACCACTTGAAGTGGCAACATCTTCTCCTTCTCTGAGAGGGTGGGGGGGGGGGGGGAGGAAGAGAAGAAAGAGGGAAAAGATTTGTAAGGTTGATATCAAGCCAACAAGACTGAAATTTTATCACAAATGTGTGACTGAGGCCCAAGGTAAATTTGATGGTCCTTGCAATGTGACAGATAATGAGGGGAACAAAAAACTTGGTGCAATTGTTCTTAAAAGCATAGCTAAATGCAGGAAAACATTGTTTCAACCAGGGAGAATAGATGCAAGTGTTACAACATCACAAGGTTCTATTATCATGAAAGTAGAACCCTCTAAAGTGCATATTGTATGGTTGTGCCATGAGTAATTGTGTAATCATAGTTTTAAGAATGAGTATTTTAAGAAAATGTAAGGGAAACTTTTGTTTCAAAGGCAAACTTCCAGATGGTGCACAAAAACAGTGGGTAAAAGGAAACCATTTGATAGACAAAGGAAGTTGTCAAAAATGAGAAATTATCAGTGTAACTATTGAAGAGAAAGAGCAATGTAATAAAACTGTGAATCTATATTAGTGTAAAACAAGTCAACAAGGACAACATGGAACTAAGAAACAAAACAAGGACTTTGTGAGTCAGCTTTCATGATCATTTAAATGATAAAAAATTGTGCAGTACATAACTGAGTAGCTGAGAGTGCAAGTGATGTTTCACAAGAAAATGATCTTAGCACACATTTGTTAACCTCTTCACAGTAAATGAAGTGAGAGTGATTTTCTGCAAAGTTGTGCACTCTGTGATGATAATGTTTAGACTTTTAGCCAATGCCTGCATTTAGAATACAACTAGAACAAGTGAAATGGTAGATGAAGGAGCAACTGCTGCTGTCTTTAATGAAGCTTCAAATATGCATTTTTTAAGTAGTGCAACAGCTTAATGTGTATGCTTTTTGAAATTACTTATAATGATATGCAATGCATATTTAAATGTGCCCTGTTTTGAAATAACGGATGTACATAGTGAGGCAAAATCAGCATGTTGACGCAATAGATCACAAGTTCCTTCAACACAGCCATATGTACAGAGAATGTGATGATGCAAAGAAACACTTGAAATATGTATTTGCTCCTCAAGACATGATGGAAGCAGTGAAGGAGGTCAACCTAAAGTTTTCTGTGGCTAAAATGAAAAGAGAAAACTTTCATTCAATTAAAGTCAGGCAATAACACAGGACACTGTTGCTACAAACACTCAAGGAAACATAATCCGATGGAGGAATATTAGTAGAATCAGAATCAGTAAAGAAAATCCTCTAACATACAGTTCAAGTATTCACTAAAACGTGATCTTGAATTTATTGAAGTGGGTTTTAGGACGCATAATATGGATCACACATCAATATCTCTTCTGCAGCTTTTGCATCAAGATGCGTATGATCTAAAATATGAGCCGAGGTTAAATCTTCAGTAAATAAAGAACTACATCCCTCCAATTTATCATGAGTTGTATAACAATACATATCCCTTTCCCAGACAGCAGTTTCCATGGGTGTAAGAAAAGAGAGAAAAGGGCAAGCTGATTGTCATAAAATTGATGCTTTTTAAAACGCTGCTGATTCATGGACAAACCTTTTGGTCTCTAGTAAATTCATTATATTAGAATTCAGAATATGTCCTAGAATTTTGCAGCAAATTGAAATTAAAAATATTAGTCTGTAATTTTGTGGGTCTGTTCTTTTACCATTCTTATGTAGGGGATTCATCTGCACTTTTTCCAGTCACTTCAAACTTTGCACTGGATGAGAAATTTGCAATAAATACACTCCTGGAAATTGAAATAAGAACACCGTGAATTCATTGTCCCAGGTAGGGGAAACTTTATTGACACATTCCTGGGGTCAGATACATCACATGAACACACTGACAGAACCACAGGCACATAGACACAGGCAACAGAGCATGCACAATGTCGGCAGTAGTACAGTGTATATCCACCTTTCACAGCAATGCAGGCTGCTATTCTCCCATGGAGATGATCGTAGAGATGCTGGATGCAGTCCTGTGGAATGGCTTGCCATGCCATTTCCACCTGGCGCCTCAGTTGGACCAGCGTTCGTGCTGGACGTGCAGACCGCGCGAGACGACGCTTCATCCAGTCCCAAACATGCTCAATGGGGGACAGATCCAGAGATCTTTCTGGCCAGGGTAGTTGACTTACACTTTCTAGAGCACGTTGGGTGGCACGGGATACATGCGGACGTGCATTGTCCTGTTGGAACAGCAAGTTCCCTTGCCGGTCTAGGAATGGTAGAACGATGGGTTCGATGACAGTTTGGATGTACCGTGCACTGTTCAGTGTCCCCTCGACGATCACCAGAGGTGTACGGCCAGTGTAGGAGATCGCTCCCCACACCATGATGCCGGGTGTAGGCCCTGTGTGCCTCAGTCGTATGCAGTCCTGATTGTGGCGCTCACCTGCACGGCGCCAAACACGCATACAACCATCACTGGCACCAAGGCAGAAGCGACTCTCATCGCTGAAGACGACACGTCTCCATTCATCCCTCCATTCACGCCTGTTGCGACACCACTGGAGGCGGGCTGCACGATGTTGGGGCGTGAGCCGAAGACGGGCTAACGGCGTCCGGAACCGTATCCCAGCTTCATGGAGACGGTTGCGAATGGTCCTCGCCGATACCCCAGGAGCAACAGTGTCCCTAATTTGCTGGGAAGTGGCGGTGCGGTCCCCTACGGCACTGCGTAGGATCCTACAGTCTTGGCGTGCATCCGTGCGTCGCTGCGGTCCGGTCCCAGGTCGACGGGCACGTGCACCACAGGCGACAACATCGATGTACTGTGGAGACCTCACGCCCCACGTGTTGGGCAATTCGGCGGTACGTCCACCCGGCCTCCCGCATGCCCACTATACGCCCTCGCTCAAAGTCCGTCAACTGCACATACGGTTCACGTCCACGCTGTCGCGGCATGCTACCAGTGTTAAAGACTGCGATGGAGCTCCGTATGCCACGGCAAACTGGCTGACACTGACGGCGGCGATGCACAAATGCTGCGCAGCTAGCGCCATTCGACGGCCAACACCGCGGTTCCTGGTGTGTCCGCTGTGCTGTGCGTGTGATCATTGCTTGTACAGCCCTTTCGCAGTGTCTGGAGCAAGTATGGTGGGTCTGACACACTGGTGTCAATGTGTTATTTTTTCCATTTTCAGGAGTGTACAAGGTGAGTAAGGGGCAAATGCTGTAGAGTACTCATTCCAAAACTCAGCTGGGGTTCCATCTGGACCTTGTGACTTACTTGTTTTCAATTCTCTCTGTTGTTTCTCTTATTACAATGTCATCATTATGAAGCTCTGTGTGATGGTCATATCATACTATGGTTGTTGTCATATCATCATGTGAATGATTTCTTAAACACAAAATTTAAAACTTTGTGTTTCATTTTGCTGTCTTCTACTGCCACATGAGACTGGTCAATGAGTAGCAAGTTGGAATCCTTAGACCCACTTAGTTATTTTATATAGGATCAGAATTTTCTCAGCTAGATGTTTTGCTAATATATGACAGTAGTAACTGTATGCTTTGTGCATAGACATTTTCACAGATGCACAAACCTCTCCTAACCTTTGCTTTTTATCACTGTGTGTTCTCTTTTGACCCAAGAGTACAACGGTCTTTACTTCCTCAGAATTTTCTTCATTTTGCTGTTAAACCACAATGGGTCTTTTCCATCCTCAGCCCACTAACTAGACACATACTGAACCAAAACACAATTTACAGTCTGTTTCAACTTTTTCCCATAATTCCACTATACTCATCAAACTGGAATTATGTGATGTCAGCTCATTGTCTAAGTGAGATGCTTATAACTGCTCATCTGCTCTTAAAGCAGAAACACTCTCCTTGCCTTCACGACAGATTTATTAACCTTCATAACAACAGTCATTATTATGACATCATGATCACTAATCCCCATAATACTGGCAAATGTAATTTTTTTTGAAGTTTTCCCCAACTAGTGCCAAGCCAAGCCAAGGCAGGCTTACACACAGTGTCACAACTGAAATGATAAACAGGCAGGAGAGCTTATACTGCAATATCATGCCACATAACTGAGGCCATTACCACATATTGCTTGAGCAAGATGTCTGAATTGCCAATTCAGCAAAATGAGCTCACTGTATAAGGAACGTAACATCATTCTGATAGCACTGCAGGGTGCCATAACAACATATAAATCCTACACAAGAACACATTTCAGCCCATCAGTATTACAGAAAAGTACTAAGCTGAAGAGCTGAAAGCCATAGTTGGAATGCCAAAACACAGTAAAGACTGCTAATGAACCCACAAAACAAGGCTGGATGCTGTCATCCTCATCAAGAAATAACATCATTGCCTCTGCCAGACAACTATAAATACTTGCTGTCCTGAGCTCTTATGTCTTCCAGTTGCAGTGATATAGCATTGAGGTAGGATCTCTGATCTCCTGGCTACTGTTTGCCAAATGACTACTACCTTCGAGACTGTAGCCAGCCTGGTTTGCTGGACTTGGCCACTATGAGTTGCCAACATCTCATCTGGTGATGTGAAGCCACTGGGAGCCAAACTGCTGGTGCTTGATGTACTATTACACTGTCACTGTACTTAGCAGATATGCTAGTTGATGTTGTCCTTGTCTCACATTTGTGAGTGGGGCCCTGGTACAAAGACCATGCAGTAACTCTGCACTACCATACTGTCCTATGCAGAGCTACTGGAAGCTTACTGGGGAACTGTCTATGCAGTCTACAAGTTTGCTCTATTCAGAAGTGTCACGGAGCTGTTGGGTATCACTGCCAGAGGAGCAATGCCTGCCACCAGCTGGGCTGTCTATCCTGCACAGCACTGCTCATGCTGCATGAACTGAGATGATCTTGCTATGGTCTCGAGGGACTGCTGCACTGTGCATGTCAGTGCATTCCACTCTGTTTGCTGTGTACACAGCCCTCCTTGTTATTGCTGCAGAGAAGGCAATTCAATTTTAAACCAAAGTTAACAAATGTATAATTCGCTAGTGCCCATGCAGTCTGACAGGTCCTCACCACCATGCTGCACACTTTGTCATCCTACAACCATAAGGATCACAGCCCAACAACTTTATCACTACTTTGCCTTGTCTGTTACAATGGCTACCACCATGTAGAAACATAATACTTCAACTGAAGACACATCTACCAGTGCCTGCACTGGTTCAGGGCCCCAGCCTGTCTCTGACAAAATGCTGCTAAGTACCACAAATAGGATAAATAATTTGAAATAGTAGGCCACAAAAAGAAAAGAAGAAAAAGTAATAGTACACTTCATATCCCAAAAACATACTTAGAAAATTCCAAAAATTTGTATTAAGGTGTAACTCATAGATTTTTTTGCTCTCTATATAGCACTTTTTAAGAACTTCTTTAACAATCATGATGACACAACTAGACTAAAAACAGCTCATAGAAAGATCTGTAATACAGTATTGTATTGTGTAAAAGTTATTTTAAAATATTGCAAGCAACTCACTTTGAAAATGACCAAAGATTTCCAGTTGAAATATCGTAACAATAATTAATAATATCCCTAATGCAAAAGATGATGAAATATTCAATCCACTGGGAAAACTTCAGTGACTGTTTTGTGTTTTTAATGAAGTGTAACAATCAAGCTTCAGTTGACACACAGTTTTCATTATTTTAGTTGATTTTATCATTATCATGACTGTTTAATATGTCACAGAAATCAACAGTTCTACATTATGGTAACATTCTTTCATAATTTACTTTCCAGTGAGCTCACAAAACCAGCAGCTCAACTTGAGAATAGCCGTAAGCTCGTTAGCCAAAAGATGTCCTGGATGCATGCATCAAAGATGATGGACTAATACAAAATATTCTGTTCACTAAAGAGCATGATTTAGAATTTTGAATGCAGAATATTCTAATTAGCCTTTTTTGTTATGATCAAGAGTGAGCAGCTTAATTTTTATCTTTGTGTTATATAATTTTGCACATGCCATACTCTCACTCTGTCAAAGAAATTAAAATTAATTTTTTATGTCATACACTACAAAATGAGTTGCTTCTTAAGGCCTAATTCGTAGATAAAATGAAAGTGTAGGAATATTAAAAATACATCTACATTACTTAATTAATGCAGTGCATGTATTTTCAGGTATTGGATATGCAGCAGCAGTAATGTCTTGTTGGATGAACATATACTACATTGTCATCCTTGCCTGGGCCATCTTTTATTTTTTCATGTCACTTCGTTCTGGTAAGTAGAAACTGTATATATATCACTACATGTACCTACAATCAATTTAAAAATAAAGACAATATCACTGCTATTGCATGTTAAATGCAATGAAAAATAAGATCTAGAACTGGTATACTTTACAAATTTTTTGGTGCTGATTTACGTTTGACACAAACAATGTCAAGTGACAGTTTCAGACATATTAACGTGAGAATAGCAGGCCCTATACAACAATGCATAAGCCAAGAAATTAGTGGGAGACATTGTAAAATTTAATATTATATTCTGACTAACTATCAGTCACATTACTTAAGACTAATAAAAGCTTTGATTCACTATATGCTATTAAGTAAATACAATTAAATATTTCATATACATAATTGTTTGCTCAACAGTTTCATTTAAAATCAACTGCTATATATGAACCACAATGTCCAGTTAGGAGTTTTGTGGTGTTATGAATACTGCGATGTATGACTGTGGTAAAGTGTCTTGTTTTTTTATATATAAGTAACTGAATATATCTAAAAACAAAGATGATGTGACTTACCAAATGAAAGCACTAGCAGGTTGATAGACACACAAACAAACACAAACATACACACAAAATTAAAGCTTTCACAACCAACGGTTGCTTCGTCAGGAAAGAGGGACAGAAAGATTTGATTTAGATCATAAGTGGTGAAACCCCAAAATATTATTCCATATGTTGCAAGAGACTGAAAATAGCCAAAATATGCCATCCTGGCACCCTCTGCAGTAGAGACATTGGCAATAATTCTAAAAGCAAAACAAGCTGAGTTAAGTTTCTGCATAAGTTTCATGATCATTAAAATTAAGGTTTTCATCTACATGAATCCCCAGCAATTTTGTTGATGCCACTCTGTCTATTGCCTTACCGCCCAATAACCGATCAAGATTTACATTTTGACATATGTTCCCAAACTGCATAATTTTTTTTTATTTGCATATATTGACAACTGGTTTGTGTTGAACCAAGTGTGTACATTCTTTATTACTTGATCAGTAGTTGTTTGCAGCATTTACTTTGTTGCACCTGTTATCACACTAGTGTCATCCGCGAATAGTATGGCCTTTGCTGCTCTGTCTAAGGTGTGAAAGTCATTTATGTAGACAAGGAACAATAATGGACCTAGAATACTGCCTTGCAGCACTCCTATTTCCAGCTTTTTTTTCCATCTGACACTAAATTTATTTTGTGGTTGGAGTAATCTGACATCAGTCCTACAATCTGTGTTCTGTTTTGTAGGTATGATTCAAACCACTTTTTCTGTGTTCCATGAATAACTAATGCTTCCAGTTTTTCTAAAAGAATAGCATGATTGACAGTGTCAAATACTTTGGAAAGATCTAAATGTATTACTACTACACTGTTGTCTTTTTCTAGATTTTTGACTATTTGTTCAGTGTAGCATATTAGTGCTGTTTCTGTCATTTTACTTGCCTGGAAGCCGTGCTGATTTCTATTTAGTAACTTATGGTCACTCAGATATTTGTTGATTCTTTCTGGAAACTCTCTATCACTAAATGATAAGTTGGCTATGTGTGCCTAGGGCCTTGCGATTTGTGCAGCTGTCATTGTTATGATATAAACACACACCTCTTCTACTCCTGATGACATTTTAGGCTTCAAGCTTTTTATTACTTTGAATACTTCATGTTCATCTGTTGGATCTATCCTCATGCTACAACCAGCTTTTGAAAATTCAGTTTTCTCTTCATTTGTAAATTTCGACCTTAATTAAGTTGTTGCATTTATGAAATAATTGTTGATGTAATTTGGCAAATCTTTTTTTATAATATTGACATTTTCTGTGTTTTTGATGATTATATCCTGGTCTTGACATCTCTTTCCTGTTTCAGTCTTTACAATATCCCATATGGCTTTTGATTTGTTATCTTATTGTTGTCTTATTAAGTTGTCATTACTCATAAGTGTTGCCTTGGCAATTCCTTTTTGATATACCTTCTTGTAATTCTTAACATATTCTATGAACTGTGGATCTGTAGATATCTTCAATTCTGAATTTAGTCTCTTTAGAGTTCGACAAGAAGTTTTGATGCCAACTGTGACGCAGTGCTCTATGATGCACCTTCAGTCAATGTTTGCACTATTTATTGCTACCTCTAGTTCTAGTGACTTATTTCTAAGGCATTGAACATTTAGACTTAAAATCTCCAGGTGATTAGGGTGAAAACTGGTTACAATTTTATTTACGTTTTGTGCTGTCATATAAATTCCCGTGTCCTGATGAGATACCAAAAATCCTTGAGAAGGACAGGTTTCCTGCACCTCTCGGGATGTACCCATACATTGGACTGTGGTGAGTTGCTTGTGGCTGTATTTGGTGCGGTTGATAATGTTCTTAATACTACCATATCTGTTGTTGTTGTTGATGATGATGATGATGATGATGATGATGATGATGATGATGATGATGATGCTGTTTCTGACACTTCAAATGTTGGTTCTGCCACTACTGCTGTGTTTTCTTGTGAACTTGGAGTCTAGCTTTTCATATGTGTGTTCTCCTGCTGCTGCTTGGTGAGTATATCTTTTATCTATCCAATTGCTTATATTTTTAAAAAATTATTATTTTTGTTTTTTGTGTATTATTTGTAATCAATGTTTTAGTAAAACTGTTGTGTTACTCAGTATTCGGACTGATGTTGATACTAAATTATGCAACTTCAGGAAAAAAGAGGAATTTGGCTTCTTCTTTTAGTTACACCTTCAGAATGTAGAATATTGTTGGCCCTACTATATTTGTGAGCAATTCCTAATCTTGTCATCACTATATATCTCATTACATTTCCTTCGCTGCTTTTATACCTTTAAGCTTTTTCCTTTTAAAAATACCTTTATATTTTTTTTTCAATTGTTTAAACGTGCAGCATGATTTTGTACTGTATGCAATTTCTTGATAATATTTCTCCAAGGCATGAACTCTCAGACAACTCTGCTAAAAAGTTCTCATTGTCTTCTACTTCTGTTAGTTTCAAAGAAGAGTTTTCAGTTCTAGAAAAACTCAATGTAAAGTATTGTTTGTATATTGATCTTAACCACAGTTGCCATCATTTTTGTGTACAACCTCATTCTTCAGTGTCAAATAAGGACCACTGTGGCTGTTAAAAAAAGACATGTCCAGTTTTACAAACTATATTTACATCAAGAGGTGTTTGTAGTCAGTCCATAAAAGCAATCTGTTTAAAAGCCACGAAAAGCACATTCCCGAACATTCTTATCAATGTATTTAAAATTTCAAACTCAGAAATGTTTGAACATCCATAAATAAAAAAAAGCCTAAGCCTATCCCAAAACCTCTGATGTAGACAGCCTGGGGAGGGAGTACTGCTGTTGCCAATATTAAGCTAACCATAGGCTGTAGCTTGGCCTATTCTGAAAGCTGCGCATGCTTACAGTTGGTTTAATACTTGAAACAGCAGTGCTTCTTCCCCAAACTGTCTGCATTAGAGGTTTCAAAATGGCCGTAGCCCCCTTTTCTATTTCTGGACGTTTGGACACTTGTGAGTTACAATTTTAAATACCTTGGTGAGAATGTTGGCAAATTTGCTTTTTCTGGCTTTTAAAGTACAAGTAAGTTGTTAACAATCTTTAAACGTTACTACTTAACTTGCATTGGCCTCTGGTTCATCGATGTTGTGGATGCTACAAACAATGAGAACATCTTGAAAATTTCAAGCTTGACAAATTATTTATTGACATCAGTTGATCGACAGAACTGACATAAGTGCAAAACAACTGATAAAATTGAGCTAAACTGAACTGAACTGCACTGACTCCTGAAGTAAAGAAAACTTGACGGACTGCCCCATACAGCATCACTGTGTTGCTTTAAATACAATTTCAGCAATCGCTACCACTGTTAATTTATTACAAAATGTAACTCACAATTAAAAACAATTTCATCTAAACTAACTGCTGTTACATTTGTACAGATTATAAAATATAATGTCAAAAAACATAATATGTTTATCATCATCTTGGTTTTATGTGTGAAAACTAATTCACGATCTGATTTCAACAATTATTTTGACTTTACTTTAATTTCGTAATTAGTGACTGCATAGATTTTATTGCTAACATTTGTTCAAAGTATACACATTCTGCTTCACTTCATTACATAAATTAAATACACACATTTTCTTAAATACCAGAATTTCGTAAATTTGGGTGGCGTAGGCAACAAAAGGTAAATATCTGCATAATTTACAAGCATCATTAATTACAATGAATTACATAAAAATGAATAATGAATGAAATTACATCACCGGATAATGATTGTTATTTTCATTTGAATTGTAAGGAGGTTTTTGTGTTAGCAAATTTACAAACTTCAATTATGGTAATTAGAGGAATTAGTTATTTATGCTAACATTTCCACAGCCTCTCAATATTTGTTGCTAAACATTTATTACTTCAATTTTATGATCTGCTATTTAATTTGGCATATGTACATATTTTTGTTAATGACAACAATCCATCAACAATCACGAGAATGTTCGTCATGCCAGAATATTCTATATGTATTTACAGAGAAGAATAGTTCCTTTAGGTCATACTGAACTGAATGGTACCTATAAAAACAAACATAAAAGGCCCTAGAAAGCACTGAGTTGTATGATAAATACACAGATTCATATGAAAAAGGTGGTATTGGACAGTTCATAATGATCTTGGGGGAGGCTGTTGCATTATAAGTTCTATGTTGACCAAAAGTAAGTTGTGTTGAATACCTTGTACAATACTGCAATGTGTTTTCCATTTTGCACATGTCAAGCAATGGTTCTTATAGTATCTTGCACTACTTCTGATTTACTTTTAACCATCTGCTGCATACAGATGGGTAAATGTGTTTCTAAAACTGAACAGAAACTGAAGTGACCACTAGACATTTTTCTGAATGGATAGAAGAGGACAGCAACAGGTATCTACTTTTAAATCTTTCTGATCTGTAGATAAGAAATAATTAGTGAACCACTTGTTCATAAGTTGTTGTGATGATTTATCAGAATATTCATAAAGAAGTGAAAAGCAGGGGATTGTTAAAAATGTTTTACCAATTGGTGGAGCTGATGTATTGATTAGAGAGAGGACATTTCATGAGAGTGGTATACTGCTACAATAATAATGAAGTGAAACAATCAAGCATAAACTGATGTCACTCTTTTAGATGACTGAGCAGTGGCAGCAATTATGTAGCAATGTAGTTAAGATCCAGACCTGCATGTGCAGTAAACGCTATTTTTCTTACTTGTGTAGATATCTTATGTTCATGCAGAAAATAATTTCTGAGTGTTTCTCATAATTTTCTTACTTACACTAACTAATAATTTTTTTAAGGGAAGAACAGAAAGTGACTAAATTGTTTGACCATTTTACCTATATACCTGCATGGAATGAGACATGCCATATCCTTTATATGTAGACTTAAATAAAGTCATTAAAAGTGACTTACACATGATGCAATTTTCAATTTTTTTCTTATGTAACTGTTACAAACAATAACTCTGCCTCCACATAAAACAAGAAATTACTTCAGAAAGTAATAAAAGAAGTGTGATTGATTTTTTTAACATTATTTATTTTATTTCTTGTCTGTGTTAATTTTGAATGCTTTCTTGTAGTTAGTTTATAACAATAAATAAAAAATTGAAATTTCTATTTTTCTCAGATGTTCCCTGGAGAACGTGTAACAATTACTGGAACACACCTAACTGTGTGAATGCTTACGAAAGAAGCAATTTGACTTGCTGGGAAGTGCCATATAACAGCACAGCAAATTCAAAAATATGTGCTGTGAATCAATTAAACATCTCTGTGAGGGAACTAACAGATCCTGTTAAGGAGTTCTGGGAGTAAGTCTCATTTTTTACTCTAATTCTGTTTTAATATCAGCTTGCAAATTTCCTGCACAAATATTTCTCTACATGAAGTGTATTCACATTTGTGAATATGGACAACATTCATCTGTATAATGGAATGGTGACAATGAAAATTTGTATCAGGCTGAGACTTGAAACTGGATTACCCGCATATTGCAAGTGGTCACCTTACCACTAGGCTATCCAAGCACCACTCACAGACAGACCCAAAGTTCAATACATCATCAAACATATGGCTACAGCCTGCACTTGTACATTCATTATAGATATTCCCATAGAGGGGAGATATTTTAATTGCAAGTCGTTTGCCTGCGTCAATATTACAGTGGCTGTGTTGTTCAGAAATACGATGCAGTTTTCTTTCTGACATGTGTGCATTTCTGAAGGAATAGCACTGCAGTGGCTATAGCCAACATGGAATTGATGAAACACATTCATAGTTGTGAATGTGGACAACCATCAGATGTATAATGGACGTGGACTCAAACCATGATTTCCCACTTATCATAACCAGTTTTTATTTATTTATTTATTTACTTAGTATCCTTGTATCTCAACATTATAAAAATGATATAGGATTTGTCATACATTGCCTTACACAGAAAATAGGATATGAAAAGATTTACAATTATATCTCCATAAATAATGTATTATTACATATAACACGAAACCATATGCATAACAACATTCATAATGTGTTAAATTAGAATAATAGATGATTACAATTTAGTTTTCAATGAGCATTTTGGGTCATTACTATGAAGGAAATAAGCTACTGTATATTGAATGCTGGTGTTTTAAGTATTCCTTGATGCTATAAAAACTCTTTATAATTAACATATTTTTAAGATCTTTTTTGAATATGTTGAATTATGGTATATTTTTAATTTCCTTTGGTAGTGCACTAAATAAGATTTTTGGCTGATAAAGAACACTTTTTTGATACATAGCTTTTGTGTGACTTTCTCTATGAAAGTCGTCTCTATATGTCATTTTGTAATTATGAACTTGACTGTTTAACAAAGAATGTTCCTGGTGTGCCTTCATAAAATATATACTTTCATAAATATAGATACATGGTAGAGTCATGATTTGTAGTTCCTTGAAAACTTTTTTACATGATTCTCTGTGTGCCATACCTCTGATTATCCTTGTTGCCCTCTTTTGAAGCACAAACAAGTGTTTGGCCAAACTGGTATTTCCCCAAATAATGATACTATTTCTTAGTGTGCTATGTATTAGTGCAAAGTATGAACATAACACAGCATCAACACTACAGGAATTTTTTAGTATTCTAAGAACATGACAATATTTACTTAATTTTTTGTTTAACATTTCTGTGTGTTTCTCCCACATTAAATATTCATCTAGCCATAATTCTAAAAATTTTGTGTGTGTGTGGGGGGGGGGGGGGGGGGGGGTGTTTGCTCTATCTTACACTGCCGAAGTTTTAAGTTAGGTCAGATTTTACTTCAATTGTTATATGTCTGAAGTTCATCGAAACTGTCTTTTTTGTCATTAACAATTAATTTGTTGTTTGTAAACCACATGTTTGCTTCTTCTGTGGCTACTGTGACTCTCTCCAGTAAGTCAGTTTCATTCATAGCATTGACAAATAGGCTGGTGTCATCAGCAAACAATACTGCATCTGCTGTTGATAAATGGCTTGGCAAATCATTTATAAATATTAAGAACAGCAATGTCCCCAGTACAGAGCCCTGCGGCACGCCATACCTGACACTTTGGTATGACAATGAGTAGACTTTACCTGCATGCTCTATCTCTACCTTCTGACACCAATTAGAAAGAGAGGATTTCAACCAATCATGTGCTACTCCACGAACACCATAGCAATATAGTTTCCTGAGCAGTAAATTATGGTCAATGACATCAAAAGCCTTAGACAGGTCCAAAACCAGGCCACAGCTTAACTAATTTTTGTCTACAGAATTTATGATCAGTTTAAAAAAGTTATAAATTGGGGTGTCAGTTGACATATTTTTTCTAAAACTGTTTTGCCCTTTAACTAGAATTTGATTTTTGCTAAGAAAATGAGACAGTGTTTCATGCAGTACCCTTCCAATTACTTTTGAGAATCTAGATAACAATGACATAGGCCAGTAATTGATAACATCAGACTGGTCACCCTTCTTGTAAACAGATTTGATAATCGATTTCTTTAGTTTTTCTGGGAAGACTCCTGTGCTAAATGACATGTTAATCACATCAGCAAGAGGGAAATCTATGTATCTTGCATTGTTCATTATTACTTCATCTGGAATCCCATCACAGCCACATGTAATTTTATTTTTAACTGATTTAAGTCATTTTGTACCTCTAATGCAGTAACAGAGTATAGAAACATGGTTTTATCATTCATTGGTAGTTGCACTCTGGAGTTGAAATCATATCTTCCTTGAATTAGTTTTGTTGCGATATTTGGGTCATGTGTGTTGAATATGTTGGCCATCTGTAGTGGGTCCTCAACTGTTTTCCCTTCACTTTTAATTACAAGAATGCTGTTTTTACTTTTTTGTTTACCTGTGCTCCTATTTATTACCTCCATGGTTGATTTTATTTTGTTAGTATTTTTCCTGATCTGAATCATTATTTAGTTTCTTAGCCACTATTATAACATTTTTTATACTTTCCTGTAAATTTTTACATATGGTTTTAATGCAACAGTATTTTTTACAGATGTGATTAACTTTCAAAGAGTGTCTGCAGATTTTTTTATTCCCTGTGTTAGACATGTCTTTGTTTTGGTTTTAATTTTGACTCATTTAATAGGAAATGTAATATTATAACAATGTCAATAATTTGCTAGGAATGACTCAAACTTTTTATCTACATCACAGGTTGAGTCTGTGTCCCAAGTTATGTTTTTTAACATGTGATTAAAACCTCTTATGCTGTTTTCATTTACAAATTGTTTCTCACCACTGGATCCTTAATAGATATATTATATAATGTTAACGTGACTGCCTTATGATCCGAGAACCCTGTCTCTATTACTTCAGCGATATGCTCACATTTATTTTTACAAATACTTGATCAATTATTGTTTCAGACCCATTTAAACATCTAGTGTCATCTGTTACTGTTGCTGTCATATTATAAGATAAGAACAGATTGGTCAGTTGTTGTTGTTTACTGCAGTTAGCTTTAAAATTAACATTAAAATCCCCAAAGACAATTGTATTTGTTAATTGCAGTTTAAGTTGATTTAGCAGGATTTAAAGGTTGTGGAGAAAAGAAGTAAAATTCCCTGCCTTACCATTAGGCTATCTGAGCATCACCCCATGAACCATGGACCTTGCCGTTGGTGGGGAGGCTTGCGTGCCTCAGCGATACAGATGGCCGTACCGTAGGTGCAACCACAACGGAGGGGTATCTGTTGAGAGGCCAGACAAACGTGTGGTTCCTGAAGAGGGGCAGCAGCCTTTTCAGTAGTTGCAGGGGCAACAGTCTGGATGATTGACTGATCTGGCCTTGCAACGTTAACCAAAACGGCCTTGCTGTGCTGGTACTGCGAACGGCTGAAAGCAAGGGGAAACTACAGCCGTAATTTTTCCCGAGGACATGCAGCTTTACTGTATGGTTAAATGATTATGGCATCCTCTTGGGTAAAATATTCCGGAGGTAAAATAGTCCCCCATTCGGATCTCCGGGCGGGGACTACTCAGGAGGATGTCGTTATCAGGAGAAAGAAAACTGGCGTTCTACGGAGCGTGGAATGTCAGATCCCTTAATCGGGCAGGTAGGTTAGAAAATTTAAAAAGGGAAATGGATAGGTTAAAGTTAGATATAGTGGGAATTAGTGAAGTTCGGTGGCAGGAGGAACAAGACTTCTGGTCAGGTGACTACAGGGTTATAAACACAAAATCAAATAGGGGTAATGCAGGAGTAGGTTTAATAATGAATAGGAAAATAGGAATGCGGCTAAGCTACTACAAACAGCATAGTGAACGCATTATTGTGGCCAAGATAGATACGAAGCCCACACCTACTACAGTAGTACAAGTTTATATGCCAACTAGCTCTGCAGATGATGAAGAAATTGAAGAAATGTACGATGAAATAAAAGAAATTATTCAGATAGTGAAGGGAGACGAAAATTTAATAGTAATGGGTGACTGGAATTCGAGTGTAGGAAAAGGGAGAGAAGGAAACATAGTAGGTGAATATGGATTGGGGCTAAGAAATGAAAGAGGAAGCCGCCTAGTAGAATTTTGCACAGAGCACAACTTAATCATAGCTAACACTTGGTTTAAGAATCATGAAAGAAGGTTGTATACCTGGAAGAACCCTGGAGATACTAAAAGGTATCAGATAGATTATATAATGGTAAGACAGAGATTTAGGAACCAGGTTTTAAGTTGTAAGACATTTCCAGGGGCAGATGTGGACTCTGACCACAATCTATTGGTTATGACCTGTAGATTAAAACTGAAGAAACTGCAAAAATGTGGGAAATGAAGGAGATGGGACATGGATAAACTGAAAGAACCAGAGGTTGTACATAGTTTCAGAGAGAGCATAAGGGAACAATTGACAGGAATAGGGGAAAGAAATGCAGTAGAAGAAGAATGGGTAGCTCTGAGGGATCTAGTAGTGAAGGCAGCAGAGGATAAAGTAGGTACAAAGACGAGGGCTGCTAGAAATCCTTGGGTAACAGAAGAAATATTGAATTTAATTGATGAAAGGAGAAAATATAAAAATGCAGTAAATGAAACAGGCAAAAAGGAATACAAACGTCTCAAAAATGAGATCGACAGGAAGTGCAAAATGGCTAAACAGGGATGGCTAGAGGACAAATGTAAGGATGTAGAAGCTTATCTCACTAGGGGTAAGATAGATACTGCCTACAGGAAAATTAAAGAGACCTTTGGAGAGAAGACAACCACGTGTATGAATATCAAGAGCTCAGATGGCAGCCCAGTTCTAAGCAAAGAAGGGAAGGCAGAAAGGTGGAAGGAGTATATAGAAGGTTTATACAAGGGCGATGTACTTGAGGACAATATTATGGAAATAGAAGAGGATGTAGATGAAGACGAAATGGGAGATACGATACTGCGGGAAGAGTTTGACAGAGCACTGAAAGACCTGAGTCGAAACAAGGCCCCCGGAGTAGACAACATTCCATTAGAACTACTGACGGCCTTGGGAGAGCCAGTCATGACAAAACTCTACCAGCTGGTGAGCAAGATGTATGAGACAGGTGAAATACCCTCAGACTTCAAGAAGAATATAATAATTCCAATCCCAAAGAAAGCAGGTGCTGACAGATGTGAAAATTACCGAACTATCAGTTTAATAAGCCACGGCTGCAAAATACTAACGCGAATTCTTTACAGACGAATGGAAAAACTGGTAGATGCAGACCTCGGGGAGGATCAGTTTGGATTCCGTCGAAATGTTGGAACACGTGAGGCAATACTGACCTTACGACTTATCTTAGAAGAAAGATTAAGAAAAGGCAAACCTACGTTTCTAGCATTTGTAGACTTAGAGAAAGCTTTTGACAATGTTGACTGGAATACTCTTTTTCAAATTCTAAAGGTGGCAGGGGTAAAATACAGGGAGCGAAAGGCTATTTATAATTTGTACAGAAACCAGATGGCAGTAATAAGAGTCGAGGGGCATGAAAGGGAAGCAGTGGTTGGGAAAGGAGTGAGACAGGGTTGTAGCCTCTCCCCGATGTTATTCAATCTGTATATTGAGCAAGCAGTAAAGGAAACAAAAGAAAAATTTGGAGTAGGTGTTAAAATTCATGGAGACGAAGTAAAAACTTTGAGGTTCGCCGATGACATTGTAATTCTGTCAGAGACGGCAAAGGACTTGGAAGAGCAGTTGAACGGAATGGACAGTGTCTTGAAAGGAGGATATAAGATGAACATTAACAAAAGCAAAACGAGGATAATGGAATGTAGTCAAATTAAATCGGGTGATGCTGAGGGAATTAGATTAGGAAATGAGACACTTAAAGTAGTAAAGGAGTTTTGTTATTTAGGAAGTAAAATAACTGATGATGGTCGAAGTAGAGAGGATATAAAATGTAGACTGGCAATGGCAAGGAAAGCGTTTCTGAAGAAGAGAAATTTGTTAACATCGAATATAGATTTATGTATCAGGAAGTCGTTTCTGAAAGTATTTGTTTGGAGTGTAGCCATGTATGGAAGTGAAACATGGACGGTAACTAGTTTGGACAAGAAGAGAATAGAAGCTTTCGAAATGTGGTGCTACAGAAGAATACTGAAGATAAGGTGGATAGATCACGTAACTAATGAGGAGGTATTGAATAGGATTGGGGAGAAGAGAAGTTTGTGGCACAACTTGACTAGAAGAAGGGATCGGTTGGTAGGACATGTTTTGAGGCATCAAGGGATCACAAATTTAGTATTGGAGGGCAGCGTGGAGGGTAAAAATCGTAGAGGGAGACCGAGAGATGAGTACACTAAGCAGATTCAGAAGGATGTAGGTTGCAGTAGGTACTGGGAGATGAAGCAGCTTGCACAGGATAGAGTAGCATGGAGAGCTGCATCAAACCAGTCTCAGGACTGAAGACAACAACAACAACATCTGAGCATAATTCACGGTCAACACCAGATGTCTCCCCTGTACAGGAATAAACATGATTATATGAGTCCAGGTTATAGACACATGTTTGACAACATATGTAAGATTGGGTCTGGTCATTAGTTGGACTCATATAGCCTAATAGAAAGGCAACTGTTCATGATAAGCCATAAATTGAGATTCAAGCCCAGCCCAGCACAAATTTTCATTGTCATCATTCCAT
Source organism: Schistocerca gregaria (assembly GCF_023897955.1). Classification (NCBI taxonomy): domain Eukaryota; kingdom Metazoa; phylum Arthropoda; class Insecta; order Orthoptera; family Acrididae; genus Schistocerca; species Schistocerca gregaria. The sequence goes on along the minus strand of NC_064931.1, from coordinate 483,422,842 downwards.
TATACAGTTGACTGTGGTCCATATTCACTACTTCAAACACATTTTATGTATTTTATAATGTCCATAGTCACTGCAGTGCCTTTCCTTTGGACATGCATGTATATCTGTAGGAACATTGCATAGTATTTCTGAGCAACATTGGCATTGCACTATCATAATATTTCTCTGTGTTCCAACCCAAATCTGTTGATCAGAATAGGTAGTTCACACTGAGCATCGAGAGATTGTAATTTGGAAAATTTTCATGCTTTACCCGCAGTTAAGAGCTGTAGTTAAATTATTATAGCCTCGATAGTTCCATTAAGAATCATTTGATTTTCAAAATCATATGGTGGAAATAAAATTTTTCAATGTGAACAGCTATCAATAATAAACTTTTTAAAAACCTTCTCGGATTCTCAGCAGAACAGGATTTGTGTAGATTTTTTTGATTCAGATTGAAAATAAAGCCTTCTGTTACATATAACAAAAATATTTGTTTAAATTTTTTATAAGGAAACTCCAAAACTGTCAAATGGGAAAACTTTTAACAAGTTGTCATTAAAAATGTGAATATTAAGTATTTATGGGTTGATATGTTCACTACATTACCGACTTCTTGGACTAGCTAAATTAACTGATACTTCTTTGACCTTATCGCTTCACAAATTTTAACTAGTTTGATGAGTTATGGATTAAGAGTAACTTAACCAAACAAATACTGGCTAACCAACTTTATGGCATTTAATGAGTTGATCATACACTACCAGTAATAAGCAGTTGCTGTAACTAAATTCCATCTAAGACTGCAACTCAAGCTAATAATTGAGCGCGTGCATGTGTGTTTGTGTTTGTGTGTGTGTGTGTGTGTGTGTGTGTGTGTGTGTGTGTGTGTGTTTGTTTGTTTGTTTGTTTGTGTGTGTTTGTTTGTGTTTGTGTTTTTGTGTGTGTGTGTGCACGCTCATGAGTACATTTGGGCATGTGTGCATATATCATGAAGTCTGCCAGACTACATATAATTGAGGATTATATGAAAGATCCCTTTGCAACATCAGTATATACCAACTAGCTTTTATTTTATCTTGCCTTTCAGACGACGGGCACTACAGATTTCAGAAGGTGTTGAGCATGTTGGCGGTATTAGATGGGAGCTTGCTGGGACTCTGCTACTTGTTTGGGTCATGTGCTACTTTTGCATCTGGAAGGGTGTCAAATGGACTGGCAAAGTAAACTTTTATTTATATGTCAGACTATTGAGGTATTTTATCATAATGTATGGCATAGCTTTGCTTGTGTAGAATAAATATGGGTTAAGTAACAAGAAAAATCTGTGATTGAAGACTAACACTTTTAAGAATGTAGACCAACACCAATCTTGTAGATGAGACAGCAGGTAAATAGTAGAATAAACAATGTAGTGGCTTTTGTTTGTTAGTTCTTCTTCTTTAGATTCTGTGTTAATTTAAAGAGATGTAAAAGACAGCTGTAGACGATAATTACCTTTGCCTAATGCTCCAGGACAATATGTTACTGTCTGGAAGCTAAAGTGATTATTTCACATTATTTCATCACTGTTCATTACTTCACCAATATTGTAAATCTCTCATCAATTATTTCAATCAAATAAAAATACGATTTTAACAACTCCTTAAATTTTAACGATTTCGACATGAAGCCTCAATGTCACTCAGTGACATGAGAGAGAGTGATTGAGAGTCAGGCTCAATCTCAAAAGTGTTAAGTCATTTTCTAAACAAATCATCTTCACACTATTTCCACAAATATCAAACAAAGATAAATATTTGACATGTTTTCTGTTGAAAGTAGTAAATAGAGGAAAAATCATTATGTGATAAGCTACATGAAAAACTTTTACATGGAAGACTGAAATGTTAAAGTTTTACAAAAGAAGTAAATTAGTGTTCATGTAAAAATTTCACTATGAAAATAAATCTGTACCTCTTAAAACAATTATTGTGAAAAGTTCCATTGAATGTTACTGATAATGTAATGGAGGATATAAGTAGATCACATCTACTGTAAAAACTAAGTAAGCTGGTTTAGTAGTTAAGATAAGGGACAAATTGGAGTTTCTTAAATTAGTGTAGGAAAATGACAGGATGGTTCTTTTGACAAGGCCATTTCTAATTTTTTTCTTCATCCTTGCCCAGTTCCAGTACTCTGACTCTAAGCAAGTTATCTTTTATCTTCCCCCCACTGCAAAAACTTTTTTGGTAACTGTAAAGTAAATTTTGACCACAGATATTGTCCAATTTGAATGTCTGAGTCAAATTTTGAATGAATTATTACCCCAGAAGAAAACTACATGAGAAGTCTTGAGCTTACAGTAAAATGAATTACCTATCAATGAGCTAAGTTTCAAACACTGTCAACAAAATAGTTGTCACTGTATATAATGTGACATCTTACAGTGTTTAGCATGATGTAGAAAGTAGGACACACAGTTAAATGATTTGATGTTTTTAATGAAGATGATCCAAGTATGGAAAATTCTATCCCATTTAAAATTTCTTAGCATAACACTGTGGGATAAGATTGTGGTTAACAGGACAGTGGAAACTATATCAGAAGTTAGCATTGGATTTTTATTTTGGAGTTTATTTAACTTGAGATAAGAATATGATTCTTCTCTAGTTTAAAACCTTGATCTAACACCTATGTCTTGTTTGATACTCAGCTCTAAAGAATATCAGAAGACAGCTGATATTTAATGCCAGTATGAATGACATATGCCAATGACCTTGCCACAGTGGTAACACTGGTCCCCATTAGATCACCAAAGTTAAGCACTGACAGGCTTGTCTAGCACTTGGATAGGTAACCATCCAGTCTGTCGAGCCCTGTTGGCAACCAGCGTGCACTCAGCCCTTGTGAGGGAAAACTGAGGAGCTACTTGATTGAGAAGTAGCAGCTCCAGTCTTGTAAACTGGCATATTGCTGGCAGAGCAGTGTGCTGACCACATGCCCATTCATATCTGCATCCAGTGATGCCTCTGGGCTGCAGATGACACAGCAGCCAGTTGATACTGGTGGCCTGTTCAGGCAGAGTTTCTTTTAGTTTTTAATGAATGATATATGAGTGCAGTTCACAAATATTCAGTGCACCTTATTATTTTCTTACTTGATGGAAGCCACAATGTTTCATAATAATCCAGACAATTTACTTTAATATTTTGAACTGTTGGTTGTATGATTCATTATTTCAACAGAGTACCTGACAAACAAATGTCTCTTAAAACATATCATTCATAGGGTTTACAATTTTCTACAATAATAATAATTAAATATTAATTTTTTTAACTTTAGGTGGTGTACTTCACTGCTCTGTTTCCTTATGTGCTTCTGACTGTACTCCTGATACGTGGAATTACATTACCTGGAGCTGCTGAGGGAATCAGATTTTACATCAGCCCAAACCTGTCCAAATTGCAGGAGTCTGAGGTATGGTGACTTAATAAAAAAAATAATGTAGTTAATTTATTTGTGGAATTCAATTCATTTGCAAGGTAATTTCATATTTCATAGGTATGGATTGATGCCGTCACACAAATATTTTTCTCTTATGGCCTTGGACTTGGCACACTTGTGGCCTTAGGAAGTTATAACAAGTTTACCAACAATGTTTACAAGTAAGTAATAGTCTTGTTTGCACATATATAACATTTTAATGATTTGCATTCAATATTAGCCATATTGCCATTAATACACTGAATAACCATTTAAAGTACTCAGCATTGCAAGTAAATGATCTAGAGACACCAGATATTGCTGGAAATAACTATTTAATGTTTTGATAATAATTATAATGAATCCTCTCCATTACACATAAAAATATATAAAGTAAACAACACATTCTGAACCAAAAAGCTCATTGTCCAATCCTTGATAGCCTAAGGGACGTTGACTGGCCACTCTGTCATCTGCTGCCTTGTGGTGTCATGCAGATGAATGTGATATGGAGGGGCATGTGGACACTGTACTGCTCTCCTGGGCATTTTGCTGTCCTTCCAGACTGTGAAGCCACTATTTCTTATTGAAGTAGCTCATCAGTTCACACCATGAGGTGGAGTGTACCCTGTACCAGTCCTCCCACCAAGGAAACAGTCCTTGGCAGTACCAGGAATTGAACCTAGGTCCTCCAAATAGCAGCCAGTTATGCTGACCATTCAGCTACAAAGCAGACTAAGTTGATCCAGTGGACCTAAAATAATCAAATTTTCTCAGATTTGTTTTAAGTAGCACAACTGATTAAGAGTTCTGTAGCAAGAAATATGGGGTGCTAGATGTAATTTGGTAATGTTTATATTCTCTTGTGACTCTACATGCAACTACTTGTTTGAATATTTCAAGAAAATTATAAATTAAGTGTAAATTGGCTCTTACTGGAACATAAGACTGTTTAGGTAATCTACTACTATAGACTGAGGTATCTGTCCAAACCAACATACGCTATGTGGCAAAAGTCTCCGGACATCCCACTAAATATGTTCTGAATGATGTCAGTCAAAACAGGGTATATAAAAGTGTAGCCACGTATGTGTCTTCTGCCAAAATAAGTTAATGGTAATAATAAAGTGAATTCAAATAAAGCATGGCTGTATGTAACCACAAGTTGGATCTACAATCCCAGAAATTTCATACAAATTACATGTGCCTAGGTCAGTTGCTAATGAGCTTACTGTTAAGAAAACAAGTGTTAAACAAATTACTTCTCTGATACACTTAAGAAATTAACTGATAGGGGCCACTGACTATAAAGCATTCTGTGCAAACCTATCATCTGATATAGTTGACAGCTATAACGTATTTTTCCCACATCATATATGTACAACTCAGTGGCTGAATGATCTATTAAGAGGTGATAGAACTTAGTATACAAATATCTGCTGCTGCACAGAAGTCACAAGAACAAACCTGAAACATCTCTTAGAGTAGTGCAAACAATCCTGTCCTTGCTGTATGGATCATTGTATAGTTTTGTATCATAATGAGTCATGATCATGATGCAGTGGAGTGAATGACTGACAGATGGTATTTAATTGAATGTGTTGTGGCCCCTATAAAATACAGATAAGGTGATGATCTGGGCTGTTATTTGTTGTTTGGTATCATAGCTCTGACATTGGTGCTAGCAAAATGAATGCTGGTATATGGAAACAATTTAAGGCAACATTATGCTCCTCACACCATACCAACAGTTTGTAAATGAATCTCTGCTGTATTGGTATCATAATCCTCCTGGCCACAAAGCAAGGTCCATTAAATAGTAATTCATAGAAAATCTGGTGGATTTACTGGCATGTATTGCTTAATTTCAGATCCTGAATAGCAGCATACATCTATTGGATGGGAACATAGTTTTTCATGACAACATTAATGGATAAAAGTTTCTTTCTTTCCTTTCCATAATGAGGGATAACTGATACCTCCAGCGACTTCCTTCATTACCATCATCAGCAGTAGCAGTTGACTGTCATAATTGAAGATGTGATATTTTAGATCAATAGCAAGATCAATTCTATAATGGTGTTTTATATATTCTGCCATTGATTATGTCAAACTCTATAATGGAGGAATGCTAGTAGTGGCACCCAGACCCATTGGAAAGTAAGAAACTCAATGTAGACTTGTGGTTACACTCATCAATAGAGGCAATGTCTGTAATCGAAATGAGACTGAGATGGCGACTAGTTATTGAACTTAGTGGTGATCATGATACACATTGGGTTTATTCTAGAATCTGTGGAGGCTTTAATTTTTTCATTTCTTGAGAGAGGTTTAACTTGCTGATTCTTGATTACCCAAACTGTTCTTCACAGATACTCTAAGATGGTATCTTATGATAGAGAAGTCATTCACAGTGCAATCTGAACACCAAAATAAATAACACAGTTAAGAGGTCATTTCTTATCTTATCATCAATGAAAACAATAAAATAAATAGTCATGTATGGTGTAAGGACCAAGATTTCCACTTCTTTCTGTTCTGGAATGTGTACTATCCTTTTGGAAGGACTGTGATTACCACTTCTTTTTGTCTTGAAATGTGTACTATCCTTTTGGAAGTATTTTATGCATCTTTCATAATATCTTCATTTGTCCTTACACTTTGGTGACATCAAGTTCAAACTAGCATTACCACTCATCTATTTCCTTCCTATAACAAATAATTAAAATAAAAGAGAGGCAACCACTGACCTATTATCATTCAGAATCCATCACCATAAATAAATTGTGTATGCAAATAAGAGTAGTTTTCCTACAGTTAAACAAACCCTACACCAGAACAGCAATTACTTTGAAGTGTGTTCTATCTCCTCAACCTGTCCCATGTACCATTACACTCAGCTGTGTAAGTGTGTACAACCTCTTCATTACACTCATATGGTAAATGTGTTGGTAACCTTACTCACCTTGCATTTCTCCATGACTCATCTTGCTTCTTTTGTTCCCAGCCTCATCTACATCTTTCTTAAGCTTATGAACTATTCGCAAATCTCACCTCATACTTTCCTAGTTCAGTATAACATACAGTTCTGCTACTTTGTTCTTCAAGTGTTATCTACATGACTGACTTGCTGGTCTCAAGTAGCTACATCATTGCCCCATTGGCATTCATTTTTTGTACTTTTGGTCACCATCATAGCCCTTGAAAGAACACCTGATTCCAAAACAATGTAGTGGATTCATTTTATATGTTTGTCTTGTTGCTTTTTTCGCCAATCTATATTTTTGGTTAGCTGAAGCATTACATTCTGCTTCCCTAATAGTCACGAGAGTCTGATCTTCCTTGACAGTGTATAGAGTAAGAGTTAAAGAACATGGAGGCAGATATATTGAGTGTTGTACACTTTGTGTGCTTCATCATAGAGTGCACTCCAAGATCTTCTTTTTTTCCAAATACTGCCATCTGACCAGTTCCAATCAAGCTAAAACATCAGGACAAGATGTGGAAAAATATGTAAGAGTGTGTGTGTGTGTGTGTGTGTGTGTGTGTGTGTGTGTGTGTGTGTGTGTGTGTGTGCATGTGTGTGTCCGGGTTGCAGATTGTTATCAAGAGTATGTGCATACAGACTAGGTTCCCAGATAAGCGAGTCACCCCAAGACTTTGTAAGTAATAGAACACAGTACATTGTCCTCAATGCCAAGGGCTCATCATAGGCAATGATGTCATTAGCAGAGCGCCAGGGAAGTGTGATAGGACTGCTCTTATTCTGTACATAAAGAAATGATGTGATGGACAGGATGACCAGCAATCTGCACCTGTCTGCTGATGATGATGTGGTGAATGGGAAGGTGTCACTGTTGAACGGCTGTAGGAAGATACAAGATGACTTAGACAAAATTTCTGGTTGGGGTAATGAATGACAGCAAAATAGAAAATAGAGACATTAGTTTCAATAGTTTGAAAAAACACTGTCTTGTAAACTGAAAATAAGTCTAGCTCCAACATTTAAAATGTCAGGACTAGGAAAAGTTTCCTATTCTTAGTCCCCAAAGCCATTATTTTGATAATCTAACCCCTGAAATGTTAAAAATAATAATTATATTACTATCAAATGAAATAAGTATTAATTTTATTATCAACAAACCCACAGCTCCTGTACAAAAGAATGTGCATGCAGTTCATGGTGCACCAAATTCTAGTGATCTGTGAAGATAAATAATGGCACATCTGTAGCAATGCTCTGGATATTTGAAATCCAGCTCTTTCATCTATTCTGCCATTCAGATGCAATATTTGTAATCTCAAAATGAAATAATGTTTTATTGTTACCTGCCTGGTTTACAATACATCCAGACTCATTAGGCTTAAGTCTTCACACATGGTTCATTTTAATAGCGTAAGTAGAATGTCATGATGTAACAGACCACAGTTTAGTCTACAGAGCATAGCAACAACCAGCTGCATTTCCATGATTCACATTATATTTGCTGTCCCAACAACTCTTCATCATGCACAACATTTAAGGTTTTTAAAATAACATAGATGTACAGTCACACAGTTTTTACTACTTACTACATTTTTAAATTACATTCTTCACATTGTACTTATGAAATATCCCACATCTGTGGTCATCAGATTTGATGTAGGATTAAGTTCATTTTGTTGTAATATGTAAAGATATCATGCTTGGCTGATTGCTTGTAACATTGCAATTCTTTCATATATATATACTGGTATAAATGACAGTGTATGATTTGCAGACAGTAGACACATCCAAGAATTAATTCAGGGAGAAAGAAATTTATAATACTTATCAATTATTAATAAATAATTGTGACAATGGAATATTTTTGGAAAATGCATCATTGTGTTCAGAGCACTGATTACTTTATTTTCTTCAAAATACTTATTTTTTCAGGGATGCACTTATTGTCTGTTCTGTGAATTCAAGTACTAGTGTCTTTGCTGGTTTTGTCATCTTCTCGGTAGTTGGATTCATGGCCCATGAACAACAGAAGCCAGTTGCAGAAGTAGCAGCCTCAGGTAAACAATAAAAACTAATTCAGTATAATGGAAAAAATTCTCTAATGTGGTTATAGCACTGTTGATTGCTTTCTCCCAACATACGGTATCTTATTTCATTCTCTCTGTTCTTTTGCATGCTTATTACCTATATATCTGCTGTGAATCTATGTCTGTTCATCATACAGTAGCTTGCATTATTCTGTGGCCATAACCCAACAACAACATCCTCCAGATCCAAATTTTGAGACAATTTTGCATGTAATCATAATAACTGAAACACTCTCAGACAGATGTCTTTGATTTGTTTCATATATTTCCTAATTCCATTGTGCTCTGTAAATGATCATTACTCTGCATACTTTTTAGTGGTACCTAAATTCATAAGGCATTTTCTGCTATAATTTCTTTAACTCAATACATGCGTGATACTTAAATGTTTTTCAGTATTTCATCAAATAAAGGCAATTTTGGCTACATATCTCTCTATACAGCACCTACCACATATTCCTGTTGTATCACTTTTACCATTAGTTTTTACCTTCTTATTTTCAACCTTTTTTAACTTCTTTTAGTCACTCTTTTTGTCTCCTTATCATATAACCATGAATGTCTACTCATTCTACCTCCATCACTTTCAAAAACTGTCCTTTGCACTGGCAGAACTCCAATATCACATCCTCTTTCTGAAATCTTTTCTGGCACATAGAATCCAACATAATAGGCATACTATTAAAATTGGTTTCTTGGACTTTCGCCTTTTCCAGTTCCATCAGTCCCTCATCCTCACCAACCTGGGACTTCATAAGCATACAATCCAAACTCAAAACACACCCGACAGCTTTCACTCCTTTCACAAAATCCTTGTACTCTGTGACCACAACTTTCTGAATGTCATGACTGCAATAGAAACATGTGCCCTTCAACAGTTGGAACATCATCCTGAGCACCATCTGAGGAAGCTGTACCAGCAGTTACAGCAGACATTTACAGACCAGGTCCCACAGACAGCCTGTCATTGACCTGATGGTGCCCCCCTCCCCTCACCATTTCTTCTTGTAACTTTATTTTCATTTTAATAATCTCTCCTTCCCTCCCACAACCCTTAGCCATTTTGCCTGAAAATGAATCAGAAGCAGTACAGCTGGAATTCATCAACATGAAAAACAATGAGACACTGCAAATTGCATTCCTTGGAGCAAATCAGTTGAACTGCTATCACTGTGTTGATAGAAACACTTATAAATTACTGGAAGATAATGCATTAAGATGTGCTAGTCTCTTTGGGTCAACTTATATACTGAGTTGACAAAAAACAAGGGATAGTGATATCCAAATATACAGATGGTGGTAGTGTTGTGTACACAAGGAATAAAAGGTCAGTGCATTGGTGGAACTATCGTTTGTACCCAGGTGATTGAAGTGAGAAGGTTCCAGAGAGATCATGGCTGCACAACAGTAATTAACAGCCTTTGAATGTGAAATGATAGTTGGAGCTAGACACATGGAACATTCCATTTTGTAAATCAATAGGAAATCCTATATTCTGAGATCCACAGTATCAAGAATGCGCCAAAAATGCTACATTTCAGGTATTACCTTCCACCATAGGCAATGCAGTGGCTGACGACCTTCACTTAATGACTGAGAGCAGTGACATTTGTGTAGAGTTGTCAGAGCAAAGAGGCAAGCAACAATATAGAAAACAACCACAGAAACCAATGTGGGATGTTTCATAAACATATCTGTTAGGACAGTGTGGCAAAATTTGTCATTAATTGGCCATGGCAGCAGTCAACTAACATGAGTGCCTTCTCTAGCAGCACGACATGGCCTGCAGCACCTCACCTGGGCTCATGATAGTATCAGTTTGACCTCAGATGACTCAAAAACAATTGCCTGGCCAGATGGGTCCCAATTTCAATTGGTAAGAGTTGATGGGAGTAATCAAGTGCGGTATAGATTCCACAAAGCTCTGGACCCAAGTTGACAACAAGGCACTATGCAATGTGGTGATGGCTCCATCATGATGTGGCCTGTCTTTACATGAAATGGATTGAGACATCTGTTCCAACTGAACCAATCATTGACTGGCAAATCATTATTTTTGGCTACTTGGAGGCCATTTGCAGCCATTCATGGACTTCATGTTCCCAAATAATGATGTCCTGTCACTGGGCAACAGTCATTTGCAATTGGTTTGAAGAACATTCTGGACAATTCAAGCAAATGATTTGTCCACACAGATCACCTAACATGAATATCATCAAACGATTATGGGACGTGACTGAGAGGTCAGTTTGTGCACAACATCCTGCAGTGGCAACCCTTTCGCAGTTATGGACAGATATAGAGGCAGCGTGGCTCAGTATTTCTGGAGGGGACTTCCAATGACTTGTTAACTTCTTGCCGTGTCAAGCTGTTGCACTATTCCAGGCAAAAGGAGGTCCAACATGATATGAGGGAGTGTCCCATGACTTTTGTCACCTCCGTGTATATGCAAATGAATTTTACACATAATGAAAATTATCAAATCAAAAACTAGCACCCACCTGACAAATGACAACTTAGAATAATTTTGCACTTGCCTAAAACAAAAAAACTTAGCCAAACATCAAAGCAATTGTGAAATCAGTGGAGTCTCATTTTTCAAATTAAATTTTGTAAACTTTTGTGAAACAGATGATGTGAAGTAATTATATGTTTTTGTGCCCCTTGCTTGGTTATGGTGAGGGTTTTGAGGCCCACCATGCCTCACTGACTTATTCCACCTTCCACATTCGCAAAAACCTCCTCCATCCTCCATGAAACACGCTGCTCCTGAGCACCCATTCCATAACACTGTTATGAACCGTGCTGCCAAAACTCTGACTTCTGTAGAAGTGTCAGTACGTTCTAAAGGTCTCGCCTTTAGTGAAAAATCCAGTTTCTACTATGCTAGACTTTGTAAAGGACCATCTTTCCTTTACTCATTCTCTGCAATGAAAACATTTTTTCACCTCACACACAACAGCCAACCAAAACCCCACATAAAACTTTGTTTAAAACAGTAGTTTTTCAGGAATTCCTCACTCCTAACTTATCCTCATATACCTTTCTTAGATACTTCCCAGTGCACCCAATGTCATTTCTGTGGAGTACACAGCTGAAAACCAACCCAGATCTTAACGTCCTTTCCACAGACAAAGGCTCCACCACAGTGGCCATGAATCATACTGACTATGCCATTGAGGGTCTCTCTTAACTTGCTGACAGCTCTGCATACAAACCTTGCAACCACGAGCCCATATCAGAAGTCAAATATGACCTCCAGAAGCCCCTGAAGGCCTTAGATCCATACCAAAACCTGACACATGATTCCATATTCCTCCTCACACCACACACCAATAAAACCTGCACTTCTGTAGTTTACCTACTCCCCAGACTCTACAAGCCCAACCCCACAGGTCTTCCTATTGGGTGTCCCATTGTAACTGGGTATAATGCTCACATAGAACAAACTTCTGCCTTTGTTGACCAATACCTCCAAACTACTGCCCATAGACTCCTATCATACATTCAGACACTGTTCACCACCTTTCCAAAGTTCGTGTCCCATTTTTGCCAGGGTATTTATTGGTCACTGTGGATGTGACACCCTAGTGCACCAACATCCCCCTCTCCCAATGTGTTCCTGACACAAAACCCACCACCTCTTTCCTGATTCTCCCAGCCAACCAAACCCTGACCCAAAATTATTTCACTTTTGAATGCCAAATGTATAAATGGGCCCATGGTACTGTCGTGAGCACTCATATGACACCATCCTTTGCCAACTTATTTATGAACCATCAGGAGGAATCCTTCCTATCCAGTCAACACATAAAACCCCTTGTGTGACTCATATTCAATCACAACATTTCATGTTATGGATTTGTGGCATGGATGATCTTTGCTCTTTCTTCCATAACCTCAAAAACTACTCCCAAATCCACTTCACCTGGTCCTACTCAGCTCAATGAGCCACCTTCCTGGATGTCAGTCTCCGCTTTTCACATGGCTCCATAAATACATAAGTTTCTATCAGGCACATCAACTACCAACAGCACCCCAACACTGATGGCTGCACCTGTTCTGTGTTTAAAAGTCCCTTCCTTACAGCCTCACCACCTGTACATACTGCCTCTGCACCAGAAAATTGGAGTTGTTGAAATATACCAATAACTTTACCACAGCCTTTACTGAAAGACAGTATCCCATTCAGCTCATTCATAAACAGATCTTCTATGCAGTCTCCTCTTCTAATATTACAAAACCTCTTAACCAACCAGCCCTCCTCTGATTACACCCTGGCTTTGAAAGCTCAACCACATCCTTCACAAGGGTTTGCCTACCTCTCATCATGCCTGAGATGAGGAATATCCTAAACAAAATCTTACCCACATTACACAAAATATTGTTCCATCACCAAACCAAACTACAGAATGTCCTTCTTCATCTCTGTTCCAATCCTGCTTCTCATCCTGCACCCCATGGGTCATTCCTTAGTGGTCGGCCCATGTGCAAGAGTGCCGTGCACCAACCCACCATCTCCCTCCTCTCAATTATGTCCCATAAATATTTGATGGGATTCATATTGGGTAATCTGGGTGGTCAAATCATTCACTTGAATTGTCCAGAATGATCTTCTAACCAAATGCGCACAGTTGTGGCTCGGTGATGTGGCACATTGTTATCCATAAAAATTTCTGTATTTCTTGGGAACATGGAGCCCATGAATGGCTGCAAATGGTCTCCAAGTAGCCAAATATAGCCATTTCCAGTCACCAATCAGTTTAATTGGACCAGACAACCCAGTCCATTCCATGTCAGCACACCCCACACCATTATTGATCATACCACCAGCTTGCACAGTGCTCTGTTGGTAACTTGGGTCCATGGCTTCATTAGGGCTGTGTCAGACTCAAACCCTACCATCAGCTCTTACCAGCTGAAATTGGGACTCAGCTGACCAGGCCATGGCTTTCCAGTTATCTGCAGTCCAATGGAAATAGTCGCAAGCCCATGAGGTGCACTGCAGGTGATGTGCTGTTACCAAAGGCTCTCGTGTTGGTCGTCTGCTGCCATAGCCCTTTAACACCAAATTTTGCCACAGTGTCCTAATGAATACATTCATGGTATATCCCACATTGTTTTCTGTAGTCATTTCACACTGTGTTGCTTGTCTGTTAGCACTCACAACACTACATAAATGTCGCTGCTCTCAGTCATTATATGAAGGCCATCAGCCACTGTGTTTTCCATGGTGAGAGATAATGCTTGAAATGTGGTATTCTCGGCACACTCTTGACACTGTATCTCAAAATATTGAATTCCCTAATGATTTCGAAAATTGAATGTCCTGGGTGTCTAGCTCCCACTACCATTCTGTGTTGAAAGTGTTAGTTGCTGTCCTGCAGCCATAATCATGTTGGACACCTTTTTACATGAATCACCCGAGTAAAAATGACAGCTCCACCTATGCACGGTGTATATCTTGAGTTCAAAATGGTTCAAATGGCTCTAAGCACTATGGGACTTAACATCTGAGGTCCTCAGTCCCCTAGACTTAGACCTACTTAAACCTAACTAACCTAAGGACATCACACACATCCATGCCCGAGGCAGGATTCGGACCTGCAACTGTAGCAGCAGTGCTGTTCCGGACTGAAGTGCCTAGAACCGCTTGGCCACAGCGGCTGGCTATACCTTGAATACGTGATACTATGTGCATTTTGCTATCCCATGACTTTTGTCACCACTATGTATTCACTAATGCTAGTATTATTTTCTAATTTTGACTTTTTCTTTACAACTAATATGAGAAAAGAGTACACATGTTGTAAAGCTACTGTTTGATAAAGGACTGTGTAATATGTTAGATACCAACAGTAGATACTTTCGCTGATAAGCATTATTACTGTCATTTCTGCAATTACTGTCACAACTACAGAATGTCCATTTCATATTGATGTTTTTAACTACAGTTGGGGTGGGAGTTTTCTTACATGCCTGGTATATTATCAAAGAAAGGCAAAAACCTGGTCTGAAATCTGCATGTGTGTAAGTGAGACATATACCAAATTGTGAGGTATGAGTAGAATAAAATAAGTTCAAAACAAGTTTGGAATACAATAGATCATGAGTGGATAATGCTTTGTGTATACAAGCTCTTTAGAACATGTAAACTCCTATGATTTTCACGTAGATCACCTCTCTGATTCTCATAAAATGAGACTTGATGCACTTTTGATGAGTGAGCATGTGAATAATCCTGTATAGCAAGAAAGTAGAGTCACAACACAAATCTATGTATTAGTGCATTCAAATTAAATAAATAGTTCAAATCCCATATATATTTTGTTAGTGAGCATCTGGCCAGCATTTTTTGTTTTCCAGTCAGTCTATAAAGATACCAACCAGTAACTCTCATATGAGATTTTTCGTTGCTTCATTTCATCATAGGTAACAAACAATGCTAGCAAATTTTTATTATTAATGTACATGATACTGCAGATATTTAATTTAAGTACTTTGAACAGTCATTTATTTCAATAACTGCACTGAAATAGTTGTGAGCAATTTATGGTTTAAACTACCATAGTGTTGATATATAATAGGAGGCTTGCAAGTAACTTCGTCTCACAGAGATTTTACTTCAACACAGGTTTATGAGTGTCAAATTTTTGTAGATTAACATTGGTTCTTCAACCCTCATTTGTCCATTACACTTGTATATAGATTCACTTTATACACCTTTTTTTTACAAATTGACAAAAAATAGCTTGATTAAACTGTCGATAATCATATTGGAAACAAAAATTTTAGGTAATGTTTTTATGAATTAACAAGTGACATTCTTTTGTTTCCTTATTAATTCAATTCTATTTAACAACCTTATTTCCTGGCTTCTATTTTATGAGCAGAGTATGGGTGCAAAAAATTCTCTCAAATATTCTGTAAAAGCCAATAATTACTCCAGAAATAAAATTTCATAATCGAAATGTTATAGTAAATAATGTAGTTTTCTAGAAAACTGCCTGCTTTATAAAAGTAGGAAAATCAAGAATATGATTTGGTAATGCTGTAGTTTCAAAGTTCTGTATGATACAAATTGTTTAATCATTTGTTTCTTACATCCCAGTGCAATTTATTGTTGTGCTTTTGATGAATATACCAATTTTAGTGTAGTCAGCCTATGAGAAGATAAAAGAGCTTGGTTTGTATTTGATTAGTTGTGTCTGTCTAATCTTGCATACTACTATATGCTTATCACTCATGGGGAAACTTAAGTTGAAATAAATTGTGAACATTGTTAATTTTATAAAGCTTTGACAAAAAATTGTTGCCAGTTATACATTAAGCAATGTAAACCAGGGCTATGCTTGCCATTATTGGCTGTTATGAGGTTCTATATTGTCACATTATCACTGAAGACATTTAAAAATACTGTGTTTTGTTAACACAAAACTTCAGAGTTCCAACCAGAAACCACACTGGATCACAATTTTATGACATTGTAGGTTGATTTAAGTAGAATTATTTGATTTGTTATTTATACCAGGAAAAAAGGTCATCAAAAAATTGGTGTCCTAGGCTCTCTGCTTCTTATAATTTATCTTGTCATATGAAGTCCATTGCTTTCTTGATTTGACAGATTTATTTTATTGTCACTTTGTGAGCAGATGCCTTACCTGTTGCCTCACTTAATTGAAGAGAGAGAAATTGTGAAGGCCATCTGCTGTGAATCACGTAAACTTGGTTCTTTGTGTTCTTGTATTTTAACTGTTTGTGGATGGTATTTTCTGAGACAAATTTTGGGGGCTGCCCCCTTCATTTACCTAAATGACAGTGGAAAATGTCATTAAAAACCTCACTCAGGCTGGTCTGTGTATCAGAGCCACTTTCACTAACACTGCACAGATTTGATCCAGATATGATTCACCACCATGTCTTGAAAGCAAGTGTGCTTTGCATTAACTATAAAAGCAGCTCGAATGAGTGTTCTAGCCTAAATAAAACAAAAGATTGGGAAATGCTTTTAGCTTGTGTGGAAAAATTGTTGAATGATAACAAAATAAATATGTACAAAAGTGAAGGGAAACTTTTATTGAAGAGAATATACAATTCAGATTCAGATTCTTTGAAACTTGCTGGCAGATTAAAACTGTTTGCTGGACCAAGACTTGAACTCGGGACCTTTGCTTTTGCGGGCAAGTGCTCTACCAACTGAACTACACAAGCACGACTCACGCCCTGTCCTCACAGCTTTACTTCTGCCAGTACCTCGTCTCTCTTTCAGATTCTTTATTTGTCATCCAGCATTATTATGGACAATAGACTTAAAGGAGATATCAAGGTAGTAAGGTAATGACCACGATTCTCTCTTCTAATAATCAATACTTCTATTACACGACAAATGTACAGGTCGAAGGCTAGGCCGGAACTCAGGTCCCAGAAGTAGACAAAAACAAAGATCAGCTCGAAGACATAATATACATATGACATTCTGGCCTATCAATCCATGGACCAATGCCACATAGCCCCCCCCTCCCCCCCTTCCTGCAGTATGTAGTATGTACCTGAAGGTGGGGGAGGGGGCGGGGGGGTTGGCGAGAGTTTAAGTGGGTTACAGTGAGTTCCTCCATGTCTAATGGCACACGCCGTGTGGGAGGAGAGCGTGGAGCAAATCCTGGAATGCTGATGCTGAAGTCTTGAAGTGACGTCGGTGGTCATAGTCATCAGCCAGTGAAGGGAGTGCTGGTGTGGAAGGGTGTCGTTGGCAGGGAACCTAATGATCACCTTTCCACTTGGCCTAACGTAAGCATGTAGGTTGCCACACGTAGCACTTCAAGAGATTTTGAAACACATCACTACACATTGTGACACACCACCTAACAAGTCACACGTATTGTCACAAGCAAGCAGCACTAATGCGGTATCACCAATAATGACAACAGATAAACTACAGGGTGTTTCAAAAATGACCGGTATATTTGAAACGGCAATAAAAACTAAACGAACAGCGATGGAAGTACACCGTTTGTTGCAATATGCTTGGGACAACAGTACATTTTCAGACGGACAAACTTTCGAAATTACAGTAGTTACAATTTTCAACAACAGATGGCGCTGCAAGTGATGTGAAAGATATAGAAGACAACGCAGTCTGTGGGTGCGCCATTCTGTACGTCGTCTTTCTGCTGTAAGCGTGTGCTGTTCACGACGTGCAAGTGTGCTGTGGACAACATGATTTATTCCTTAGAACATAGGATTTTTCTGGTGTTGGAATTCCACCGCCTAGAACACAGTGTTGTTGCAACAAGACGAAGTTTTCAACAGAGGTTTAATGTAACCAAAGGACCGAAAAGTGATACAATAAAGGATCTGTTTGAAAAATTTCAACTGACTAGGAACGTGACGGATGAACATGCTGGAAAGGTAGGGCGACCGCATAGGGCAACCACAGAGGGCAATGCGCAGCTAGTGCAGCAGGTGATCCAACAGCGGCCTCGGGTTTCCATTTGCCGTGTTGCAGCTGCGGTCCAAATGACGCCAATGTCCATGTATCGTCTCATGCGCCAGAGTTTACACCTCTATCCATACAAAATTCAAACGCGGCAACCCCTCAGCGCCGCTACCATTGCTGCACGAGAGACATTCGCTAACGATATAGTGCACAGGATTGATGACGGCGATATGCATGTGGGCAGCATTTGGTTTACTGACGAAGCTTATTTTTACCTGGACGGCTTTGTCAATAAACAGAACTGGCGCATATGGGGAACCGAAAAGCCCCATGTGGTAGTCCCATCGTCCCTGCATCCTCAAAAAGTACTGGTCTGGGCCGCCATTTCTTCCAAAGGAATCATTGGCCCATTTTTCAGATCCGAAACGATTACTGCATCACGCTATCTGGACATTCTTCGTGAATTTGTGGTGGTACAAACCGCCTTAGACGACACTGCGAACACCTCGTGGTTTATGCAAGATTGTGACCAGCCACATCGCACGGCCGACGTCTTTAATTTCTTGAATGAATATTTCGATGATCGTGTGATTGCTTTGGGCTATCCGAAACATACAGGAGGCAGCGTGGATTTGCCTCCCTATTCGTCAGACATGAACCCCTGTGACTTCTCTCTGTGGGGACACTTGAAAGACCAGGTGTACCGCCAGAATCCAGAAACAATTGAACAGCTGTAGCAGTACATCTCATCTGCATGTGAAGCCATTCCGCCAGACACATTGTCAAAGGTTTCGGGTAATTTCATTCAGAGACTACGCCATATTATTGCTACGCATGGTGGATATGTGGAAAATATCATACTATATAGTTTCCCAGACCGCAGTGCCATCTGTTGTTGACAATTGTAACTACTGTAGTTTCGAAAGTTTGTCTGCCTGAAAATGTACTGTTGTCCCAAGCATATTGCAACAAATGGTGTATTTCTATCACTGCTTGTTTAGTTTTTATTGCCGTTTCAAATATACCGGTCATTTTTGAAACACCCTGTACAAATGTCATTAGGATGAACATGGGTAGAGAGCTCGTAAGTGGCACCTGCTAACGGAGAGGTATGCTGAGCCGGTGGGGTGGGGAAACCGTAGCACGGTGAGAGCGGTGTGCTGTGAGGAGACGGGTGAGTGTCAGATGGTGAGGTCTGAGTGGGTGCGGCAGGAACCTGTGGGCTGCACTGGTTAGAAGAGCAGCTCGGTGTGCTGTTGCACGAAGATGGAACTGTTATATTAGAGCCCTGGGAGCTGGGGCCTCTGCTATGGGAGTCAGGAGGCAGAAAACCCCGTAATGAGTATGGGCTTGTTGACAGGGCTGGTGTAGGTGTGAGTTTACTCAAATCATGAGCAGAGGAAGAAGGCTGAGGGTGGCCAGAGAGTGTGGTCTCTTCAACGGTAGGTGAGGAAGGGGAAAACTCGGTGCGAGCAAGTTTAACCCTGTTGAGGGAGACAGTCGTTACTGAGCCCTTAATTATGATGTCCATTGTGTTACTGGTTTGTTTGACAACTCTGTATGGGCCTGTGTAAGGGGGCTGTAAGGGGGCTTTTACAGTGTCATCATGAAGGAACACAAATTCACAAGTATCAAGTGCCTTGGGAATATATGTGTGCAGCAGAATGTGGCTGGAAGGGGGTGGGGGTTGAAGCTTGTTACAGTGTAATCTCACCCGTTCTACCAAGGACGGCAGTTCGGACGGTTTGGCAACTGGAGTAGGAGCAACAAGTTCGCCTGGCAGTGTAAGGGACTGGCCGTAGATGAGCTCGGCCACTGAGCCTTTAAGGTCTTCCTTGAAAGTGGTCCGCAAACCAAGTAAGACGAATGGCAGGGCTTCTGTTCAAAGGAGGCGATGGCAATGTAGGGCTGTCTTAAGCATCCTATGCCAACGTTCCACGAGGCCATTGCTTTGGGGGTGGTATACTGTTGAATGAATTTTCTTGATGCCGCACAGCCTACATAGTTCAGAAAACAAGGTAGACTCAAATTGACGGCCTTGGTCGGTCGTCAAGTAAACAGGGCGGCCTAAGCGTGAAATCCAAGTGTCTACGAAGGATTGTGCCACTGATTCGGATGTAATACTGGGTAGTGGGGCAGCTTCCACCCAATGAGAGGTTCTGTCTATAATAGATATCACGTATCTGTAACCCTTGAAGAGGGTGAGGGAGCCCACCAAGTTGATGTGAACGTTCTGGAAGTGACTGGGAGGAGAGGTAAAGCTGCCTAATGGGGGTGATGTGTTCTGTGAAACTTTATTTTGTTAGCACGGAATGCAGGCATGGGCCCAGGCTCAGCAGTCATGCCGCATGTCGTGCCAGATGAAGCACCAGGAAAGGTGGATGGCACAGGTTTGAGCGACGAGCTGTGATTGGAAATAAGGTCCATAGTGTCCGTGTCGGCAGACTGCAGCTGAGGCAAGTTAGAGAGGTCTATCAGAGTTGTGAGAGCACCAACACGAGACAAAAAATCTGCGACCACATTATCTGCACCCTTGATGTATCATATGTTAGAGGTAAATTGCGATATGAAGTCCAGATGACGGAAGCCTCTAGGTGGAGGGACAGTCAGGGGGTTCTTTACAGCAGCAACCAAAGGTTTACGGTCGGTTAAAATGTAGAAGTCCCTACCCTCAAACTCGCCGCGAAAGTGTTTCACAGCCTCGCAAACTGCCAAGAGCTCCCTATCAAAGGCTGAGTACTTTTTTTGAGCGCCATTGAGCTTCTTAGAAAAGAACTGCAAAGGAGAGGTAGTATCTGCAACAGTTTGGCTGAGTACAGCACCTACTGTGGTACGACTGGCATCCGCTGTAATAAAAAATGTAGCATCCAGATGCGGGTGGGCAACGGTCACTGCGTTTGCTAGAAGGTGCTTCAGTTTGTCAAAAGCTTGTTCCATGGCAGGGGTCCAGGGGACCGGACCGGGTGGATACCGGTCATATTTTTGCCAGCAAGGGCTTCTGTTAGGGGAGCCTGAACCTCGGCTGCGGCAGGCAAGTGCTTCCTATTATAGTTAACTGTTCCGATGAACCTGCACAGCTCCTTAAACGAGTGAGGGCATGGCAAATCCAAAACAAGTTTGATTTTATCCTCGGGAGGAGTGAGGCCCTTAGCTGCCACGATGTAGCCTAAGAATCTTACCGAAGTCAGGTGCAACTGGAGCTTCTTATTATTCAGTTCAACATCAGCAGCGGTAAGAGTGTCTTTAACCATCTGCAAATGTTCCTTGTTCTTTTACAAAGTAGGAGTGAAAATAAGAATGTCGTCCAAGTAAACGAAACAAAAATCCAGATGAAACAACACTTTGTTTATGAATCTCTGCCAAGTTGTGCAGTGTTTCAGAGGCCAAAGGGCATGAACCGGTACTGGTAAAGGCCAAAAGGTGTTGTAACAGCTGTCTTTTCAATATTCTCTGGTGCCATAGGAGTTTGATGATAGGCCCTCCTACAGACCACTACCGAGAAATATTTGGTGCCTGCAAGAGCATGGTTAAAATCCATGATGTTAGGAACCAGGTACTTGTCTATGATAGTACGAGAGTTCAACTCAGTATAGTCGCCAACCATATGCAAGGCGCCGTCGCTTTTTGTGATGAAGTGGATAGGTGAGGCCCAGCATCCGGCAGATGGTTCGATGATGCCGGCTGTTAAGAGATCGTGTATTTGTTCGCAAGCCACTTTTGTGAGTTCTGGCTTGAGACGGCATGGTCAGCAGTCCATCTTGCAAGCGAAGTTTGTGCGTGGAGCCGTCTGTCACCACAGAAACGCGCGACGCGGTATACGAGACGACTGTCTGTGGTATAGTGTGCGCGGCGGCCGCTAGGCTGGGTTGTGGCGTGGATGGCGAAAGTTTGCCTAAGTGTCAACTGTTGGGTGGCTGGGAGTGGCAAACAAGTGAGCTATGTGAAACAAAGTTCGTACACTGTTTATTAGTAACCAAAGGCACCGCTGTCGAGCTTGGTGGTGGTAGCGGGCACGAATGAACAGCTGATGGCAGCCAATCAAAAACATTAACCTGCGCCTGGGAAGTTAGCTGCACAAGCGAGGAGGGGGATGAATGTGCACTGAAATTAACACAGTTAGAGCTGGCGGGAGTGCAGACACTATACAGTTTATGTGGCACACAGTCACAAATGCACTCGGGTGTGAGAACACTGTAGTGGCACCGACTAATCTTGTGTGTTTCTGAGGTGTCGTCTGCTGCAAGCTGCTGCTGTGCCAGAGATAACTCATTACTTAAGTCATTGAAGTGATGGCATAGCTCAAGTTGTTCCATGTGCAGGCATGTATACTCGACACGCTCCGTGAGCCACTTATTTGTCCATGACAAGAGCTCGGAGAAGGGGTTATTTCACTTCCTAGCCAGGTGGACCTTTTTAACAGTACTATTGACAGTCGACGAAGCACACGGGATGTGTTCCTGCGTAGGGTGGTAGACGAGGTAAGGGCACAGTTTGTGGTGTCGTAGAAAGTCAATGCCCAAAATGGGATCGTCGATGTCAGCCACCAGGAAGGGCCACTTCAGGTTGCACTCAGGCGAGAGGGACACTCCATATGAAGTAGAACCTAAGCACGACTAACTAGATGAGTTTACAGCACGTAGGACAGTTTTGTGTAGCCGGATCTTTTCGGCAGCAAGACGAGATGGAAGTAGGGAAACATCTGTGCCCATGTCGATGAGTAAGTTTGTGCCAGAGTTCAAGTTGCGGACATAGACTCGTCCATTCAAAGCATTAGTGTTGGACACAGAATGGATCGCGGGACAGCGCCTGTAGTTTACGTCGCAGGAGGTGGCACCGCTGCCTACCTGCGGTTGAAGTTTGGGTAGGAGCACGACAGTTTACAATTGCATGCTTGTTCCCCAAATTTTGCATGGAAGAAACAGTATTTATGGGTGGACATCTGCTCCTGCAAGAGGTCAGATGGCGATGGCCCAGAATCTTCTGCGGAATCAGATGTGCTGTTGTTGTGCGGACGTGAAGGTGCCGGTAGTGCGGCGAGCTTGACAGACTTAGGTTTAGTGGGGCACCCACGTTGGGGCCCTGGTTGTGGTTGGAAACTGGTGTAGCTGCCGGAATGCTGGGCATGGCGTTCACGTAGTAGAGCGGAGTAAGCTCGGTCAGCAGTGTGCAATTGTTCACTATTTGCTCTATCTTCATAGGCGGAGTTGGCCATTTGGACAGACAGAGGCAGCTTTTCCATCCAAATCTCGGTGAGGGTGGCATCTGGCATGTCGCATTCACCGACGAGAAGTCGTAGACATCGCCACAGCTGGGAAGGAGATCTGTCGCCGAGGCATTCTTCATAGATGAGCTGCCGAATGTTTTGACTTTTTGTCTTGGAGACACTTTCCAGTATTGCTTGTTTAGCCATATCATACTTCGTGTTCAGAGGAGGTGACTTAACCAGGTCATAAAGTAAGTTGACACGGTCATGGAGGTGATACATGAGACATGTGAAACGGGCATTGTCATCAAGTATACAGACACTGAAAGTTTGCTCGACCAGGTTGAACCAGAATTACAGGAAGGCAGGTTTGCATGCTGGAAGTTTCGGTAGATTCGACGAACTGGTAGTCGAACAATGTGGGCAGCCGCTTGCAGACGCAGGAGTAGGCAAGTCAAAGTTAACTCTGCATTGTGAGGGCGGTAGAGAGGAAGCATACGTGCCAGCTGTGTTCATAAGAGCTGGAGGGGAAGCGAAATCCATTAGGAGGAAGCCTGGCGTGGAGTGAAACGGGACAAGTTGTTGCGGCGGAAGGTCAATGTGGTCACGGCGGTTGCTCGAGAGGTTATTATGCAATTGGTCCTCCACATCTGCAACGAAATTGTCCATCACAAAGTCACTGATGAGCTTGGTGGAACCTGACGTGCTCAAATTACTGCACTGATGAACACTCAGAGTAACAGCTGGCGAATGTCATTCACGTAGTGTGCAACCGACGTGGAGTGATACACGTGTGGGGCTTGCACATTCAAAAAGACGTCCTGTTGTGGCACATTATGAAAACTATGCTCCCCACTATTTACAATACTTGCATAAAAGTTCAGTATTAGTGTGTAGTGGTTTCTTGTACTGCTTGGTAGCAAAAACTGAAGCATTTCGGTGCTAACAAAGCCGGAGTCGGAGACTGCTGGCGTCATCTTCAAAACCACTGCACCTGATGAGGACCCTGGCTTCTCGATGCTATAGGACTGCGGAAATTCATGTCGAGCACCAACTACAGCTGGCATGCTTCAATTTAGTTGCTGTTGTGGCGTGTTGTAGAAGGCCATTGTGTAGCAGAAGCTGGCGCGGTAGTCACTTTGCACTCGGTTCGATGGATTATTCAAAATTCGGGGTCACCAATAAAGGAGATATCAAGGTGGTAAGGTAATGACCAGTTCTGTCTTCTAATCATCAATACTTTTATTACATGACAAATGTACAGTTTGATGGCTAGGCCAGAACTTGGGTCTCAAAAGTATACAAAAACAAAGATCATCTCAAAGACATAATACACATATGATGTTCTGGCCTATCGATCCATGGAGTCATGTTTAGACAAATTTTTATATATTTTAATTGCCATGTACTTACAACTATTGGTAGTTTTTGCTAATCTATTTTGTGGCAAGAACAGAACTACAGATCCTTGTATTGCAGTCGTGCTTTGATTCATTAATTGTTTTGCCCACAGTTTTAAACCATACCTTAAAACAGATTGAAAAAAAGCAAAGGATGCCATCCCTACATTTTTAAATGTCACACAGTACATCAGTCTCTTCAGCAGATATGTAACTGCTGAAAGGCTTACCACTGTGTGTTCAAGATGAGAGTTCCATGTTAGTTTATTGTCAAGTATGATACCTAAAAATTTACTTTATTTCTATTCTTTCAGCCTTTGATATACTGGACCACATATTCTGGGTCTTTTTCTCATTTAACAGTAGATCATTCACATTAAACCATGATATTGCTTTTTTCTTTTGCCAAATTCATCCTACTAACAAGGTCATCAGATTCACAGTTCTCAGACAGAAAAGTTGTATCATCTGCATACGTAAATGTCTTCATGTCTATGTTTCCTAGTAAGTCATTGATATGCACAAGGAATAGAAGTGGTCCTAATTTAGATCCCTGTGGCACTCCATATTGAACCTCAAGTGTGTTTGACAAATGACTTCCTAAACTCACCAATTGCTTCGTTTTATTAAGGTATGATCTGAGGAGTTTTAAACTTTTGTCACATATTCCATAGTACTCAGATTTAGAGAGCAAAACAGAGTGGGCAACACTGTCAAAGGCCTTGCTCGGGTCACATAAGGTTACCTGTATGTGAGGATGGTCCTTGAATGCTGCTAAAATGTCTCTTACTAAGAGTTTTGTGACTTGTATAGTTGACTTTTCTTCTCTGTAACCAATATGTGATGTACTCAACAGATCATTTAGTTCGAGGTACTTGTACATCTGCTGACACATTGTGCCTTCAAAGACTCTGGCTAGTTCTAAAATAAGAGAAATTGGCCTGTAGTTTGCTGGATCAGATTTACTGCCCTTCTTAAAGACTGGAGTTACTTTGGATAGTTTGAGAGGATCAGAAAAAAACTTCCTATGAGCCACAAGTTTATAGAATATGTTAATGGTGCTGCAATTTAATGTATTATTTCTTTCAATAGATTGTTTGACATATTAAAAATATCTGTACTATAATAATTTTTCGTTTCTTTGACAATTATAAGAACTTCATCTTGGCATACCTCTTTGAAGTGTTTCAATGAAGGTTTGGCCTGGTTATGATTTAAGTTTGTGTTCTTAAGATAATCTGTATATGTTACATTGTGTTTGCTACTCAACCTTTTAATTTCATCAGCACAGCTTATAAAATATGTTTTGAATGTGTCTGCTGGTATTGGGACTGTCTTATCATAATTTCTGATGTCACCTTTAATGGTATTAATTGCTGACCAGGCTGTTTTTCACTGGTTTTTACTCTTGTTTATGAGATTAGTATTGTATGTCTGTTTCACCAATAGTAACTCTTTCTTATACAGTTTCATAGTGGCTGTTTCAAGGTCCTTAATTTCATTAGAATTATTTACTTTGCCAAGGCACTTTAATGGTAGTAACTTATTTTTTACATTCTCCTGTACCACAATTTACCCTTTCTTGTTTTATGATATTTGCTTGGAACAAAATGAGCTATTAAGTAGTTACACAGTGTTTAATGAACTGTTTGAGCATTGGAATCACATCTTTGAAGTAATTTGTCCCAGGAGTTATGCTTAGTTGGTGTGTTAGTTTTCTGAGATTCTATTTTCTTATTATTAATGTATTAGATTTTGATAACATTTGTCCAGCCTTGTTCCCATCCCCTTCTATAAAATGTCCTAACTTTACTGTTAAAATGGAGTTGTCTGAGAAATAAAATATCTGTACATTGATGGAGTACATATCATGAGCACAGTGATAAAAGCACTATCTAAGCATGCTTTTAGTCTTGTCAGTTCTGAATTTACACGATGGCAGTTGTGTTGCCCTAGCAAATTCAGTAACTTATGTACACTGGGTTTGTTAAATGTTATGTCAAAGCTTGAATTGATGACCCCCAATTATAGTTTTATGTTGTTTCCCCTTTGTTACGTGGCAGTGTACAATTTCTAAAATATCTAAAATAGTCTTTTCATATGAGTCAGGGAAATGGTAAATACATACTAAGATAAGTTTCATTACATCACATATGATTCCAGTAATTTCAAAGTGTTTCTCTACAAATGCCCAACTTAGATCTAGTGCTCTAAACTCTCTTTCATATTAAACATGATAACAGTACCACAATTACGGTACTGGAATCTGCAAAAACTGTTTCCATGTTTATAACCTTCTGGTACATAGTATTCTATTTGTCCTGGTTTAAGAAAATGTTCAGATAAACGTAGGAAAGAATACCAGTGCTTATTTTGTGGCAATGACTCCCCCAGTAATTAAACTTTACTTTCCAGATCCTGAATGTTTTGAAATAGGATGTTACTGTGACTTATCTGTGAGTTTCCTAGCTTGAAACATAAAAAAATTGTCATTGAGTGACACAGATGTGTTTTGCCTTTGGCTCCTCCTTAAGCTGTGCTATCTTATTTTATTTATTTATTTATCCATCCATAGATAATAAATATTGTATGGATGTTGTCCAAAAGTAAATTTATGGGAAAAAATTTATGGAAAAGGAACATAGAAATTTTTACATTAAGTAGTACACAGAATAATACAATTTTGTATAAAGAATAATACTTGGTCATACAAGAAATGATAACACAACTTTTTATACATGTATGCTAACATTATTGTAATTTCATAGCCTGTTTGCCTTAAGGCTTTACTTTTGTCTTCCCTAAACAGGAAGCCCTTATATTCATTACAATAATTCAGTACAGATTTTACCACACTCAACAGCTGTCCATTAGATATACAAAATTAAAAGTAGGGGATGAAAGAGAGTGTTTTAAGTTTTGCCTTAATATAAACATTACCAAAATTATTTATTGGCCTAGTCATTTATCAATTAAAACACTGTTCAAGTAGAAATTCTTCAAATTCTAATTTAAATCTCTTTTTATCTTCTAACTTTCTGATGTTTGCTGGCAGTATGTTGTACAGTTTTGTACCAATATGGTTCACATACCTTTTTGTGTGTGTTCTTTTTGTTCGCTGAGTATGGAGTGCTGTGTTATTCTGAGTATTGTAGTTACGTAAGTCGGCATTTGTCTGAAAATCTGCAAGGTGGGCCCTAACATATAAAACACATTTGTATACATATAAAGAAGATGTTGTTAGAACTTTAAGCTTGTTGAATAAGGGTTTGCATTGTATCAGTGGATGACTGTATGTTATTATTTGGATAGCCCTCTTCTGTAACAGAAAAATTTGTTTTAGATGGCAACTTGTGGAACCCCAAAATGCTATTCTGTATGTTGCAAGAGACTGAAAATAGCCAAAATATGTCATCCTGGCACCCTCTGCAGTACAGACATTTGCAATAATTCTAAGAGCAAAACAAGCTGAGTTACATTTCTGCATAAGCTTCATTACATGATCATTAAAATTAAGATTTTCATCTACATGAATCCCCAGTAGTTTTGTTGATGCCGCTCTGTCTGTGGCCTTGTTACCCAACAACAGATCAAGATTTACATTTTGACATATTTTCCCAAACTGCACAAATTTGTTTTATTTGCATTTAATGTCAACTGGTTTGCATTGAACCTTCTTTATTTCTTGATCAGTAGTTGTTTGCAGCATTTACTTTGGATCACCTGTTATCACACTAGTGTCATCTGCGAATAGTATGGCCTTTGCTGCTCCATCTGAGGTGTGAAAGTCATTTATATAGACACGGAACAATAAGGGACCTAGAATACTGCCTTTCAGCTCTCCTATTTCTAGTTTTTTTTGCATCTGATACTAAATTTATTTTGTTTTTGGCATAATCTGACATCAGTGCAACTATACTGTTGTCTCCTTCTAGATTTTTGGTTATTTGTTCATTGTAGCATATTAGTGTTGTTTCTGTCATTTTATCTGCCTGGAAGCCATGCTGATTTCTATTTAGTAACTTATGGTCATTTAGATATTTGTTGATTCTGTGCTTCATTAATTTTTCTATTATTTTAGAAAATTCTGGAAGGAGGGATATTGGTTGATAGTTTTCTACCTTGTGCTTGTTAGCATTTTTGAATAATGGCTTCACTTTTGACATTTTCATCCTTTCTGGACCTTCACTAAATGATAAGTTGGCTATGTATGCCAATGGCCTTGCAATTTGTGCAGCTGTCATTGTTACGATACAACAGGCACCTCATCTACTGCTGCTGACATTTTAGGTTTCAAGCTTTTTATTACTTTGAACACTTCATGTTCATCTGTTGGATCTAGCCTCATGCTACAAACAGCTTTTGGAAATTCAGGGTTTTCTTGGTTTGTAAATTTCAAGCTTAATGAAGGTGTTGCATTTATGAAATAATTGTTGATGTAATTTGGCAAATCTTGTTTTTTCTTTTTTTTAATATTGACATTTTCTGTGTTTTTGAGAATTATATCCTAGTCTTTGCATCTCTTTCCTATTTCAGTCTTCACAGTATCCCATATGGCTTTTGATTTGTTATCAGACTGTCTTATTAAGTTGTCATTACTCATAACTGCTGCTCCAGCTGTAGGTTCTGCTACTGCTACTATTATTGTTGCTGCTACCACTTCTGATAATGGCATTGCTCCTGTTTCACTTATTTCTGGTGTTTACTCTTCCACAACTACTGTGCTGTTCTGTGAGCTGCTTGCATTTGGGGTGTTCACTTGTGTTAACAAAATCTCACATTTATCTTGGAGAGTTGTAGCTTTGCTGACAGCAGATTTCCCATTTGAGTTTCCAGGTAACACACATTTCTTGTCCATGAAAGGCATCACTCCTGTATCATCACACTGCACAGTTGAGATTTTATTTACTACATCCAAAATTTTTGTTACTATAAGGTTTTTCCCGAGTTTATTTAATTGAAAACCATATGTTGTGTGGAATCAATTCCCCAAATTTCTCATGTTCACGAATGTTACATTTTCAAAATCCCTGCAAATATTTTGCATCTCTATATTTGCACTTTCAATTTGTTTGTTTACACAAGTCTTTTCTCTCAAGTCATGAAGATGTGGCACTGAAAAAAACAATAACGTTTGTCCCTCTCAGCTAAAAAGCTCTTTATTCTTTTCTAGATATAAGAAACTAGAATATAATGAGTATTACAATGGAAAAGGTACAACTCATCACGTTACTGATGTGGTTGGTATACTACATGTTCACCACTTGAAACTCCAAGAATGACGACCACTGTCAAATGTGTCACAAAAATGGAAGCATTTAACATGTATAAAATTCATATGTGGGTATTCGATGGACAGAATGATATTTTGAAGGTGTCTGGTAGTGTCCAGATGGAGCTTGTAACTTATTTTCTGTCAAGATGGCCAGAAAAAAGAACATTAATTGACAAAATAATTGAAAGTGATGGTAAAGCATATGCATTTTTCAAGAATAAAACAGCAGTTGCTGTTGCTGTCTCTAATGGTGAAAATAATCTTACTGTTTGGCTGTGAAATTTTTCATTAGAAAAGTCCTGATTAGTGAAATTTATGACACACTGCAAAGCTGATGTGAAATACATGGTGATCAAAATAAACTCTATTTGCAGTCATTTTTAAAAGAGTGTGTTACAGAAACAATTACTGATAGCAGCTTCTATGAACAGTGTTTTACATATACAGAAACATAAAATGTACCTCCAAACAATTACAGAAGCCATTGACCCATGTTACTAAAAGAGTTGTTGCTGAATCAGATACATATGAGATAAACAGGGTTAAGGAAATTGGATACAAAGCTGTTGATTTTGAAGAGATTAGTCAACAAGATTGTGTTAATCAAGAGAGATCCAAAACAGTGTTAGCAAGCACATAATGACACTGAAATACAGATTAAGAGAAATTTATTAATAAGGATTGAATGGAAAGCAACCCATAATTTTTGTCATCAAGAAATATTGATAAATTGCAGTGAACATTCAGCCCATTCATCAAGGATGAGGCTCCTTCATGAGACATCAAGGAACAATGCTGAGGTGCTGCAGCCACAGGACTCCAAAAGACTGGAAGCTGACTATGGAAACAGAAATGAATTCTCTGAATAAGGATTAAGTATGGGAATTAAGAAATATGGCTAAATCAAGTGAGGTGGTTGAAACTGAGTGGTTTTTGCTGAAAAATTTAATGAAAATAATAAAGTAATTAAGACTTGATTAACAGCAAAAGGATATACACAAAAGATTTGATTCACATATATAGATAGTAAGATTTGAGGCAGTGAGAGCTCTTTTGTGTGTAGCAGTTCAGTGTAATCAGTGTATGAACAGATTGATGTAAATACTGCATTTCTCAGTGGTGTTTTGGAGGAAGAGTACAATGATGATGGTACAGGGCATGTGTGTAAATTGCTAGAAGGACTCTATGGGCTGGAGTAAACTTCAAAATTCCAGTACAAATGTCTTATTAAGTTTCTCAGGGACTGTAATGTATGGGAGAGCTGTACTGATCCATGTGTGTTCTATGCTGATAACATTATACTTCTTTTTCACATTAATGATAGATTAATAATGGACTCAGCTGATTCAATAAGTAAATGTACAGAGCAATGATGTTGATTGCTGCCTGGGATTACAAATCAACAAATTCAACAAGTGTATTTAAAGAAATCAGTCTGCATAAATGAAGAGAATTTTATGTAAATATGGCATGACACATTTTTAATCATTATATTACTAACTGAACCATGATGGAGAGTTGGTGAATCATCTCCTTTTAATAATATAGAACTCCAGCAAGAAATATTTGAAATATTTATGTACAGAATGTCAATCATACAAACTAATTGGAGGACATGGATTTCTGAAAAACTGGTTTAGTCAAATAACCAATCTTTACATTTTTATTTACCAGTTTACCAATACAAACTACAAATATTTATAATAACATGAATCTCTTTTGATATTAAAAAGGCAAGTACAGCAGGAATTTATGTAGTACAGTCTAGCGAAAAAATGTAATACATAGGCATTTTGCACGTACAGTACATATGTCTAGAATTAATGGTTTTAAAAAATCCTTAATTTTGATGTGTCTAAGCAAGCCTACCAACTTACAGGCAGCTAAGTCACACATTTTCCAGGGCAGATATCTGACAACAGTTGCTTTCATCTTGAGCTTCAAATCATTGTGAGGCACTATCTAAACATCTAAGTGCTCCTGAAGCAATTAGTACATATTCATCTACATTTTCTGGATCACAATTTCACGAGAAAGACACTGGCAGCATCATGTTTATCAGTGCAGAAGTTTACAGTTTCACTGTCCTACATGGTTTGATGCCCTGGAGCTGCATCATCAACGTTCATCCATTCTTCACCATCTTATTCATTGCATTCATGGAAATTGAGTCCTTTTAGCATGCTGAGCATTTCAGACATATCATTCTGTTTGTCATTTTCAATTAGACTTTAATAACTTTCTGATACAGACAAACTTGTATTCCAGGCTATTTTTCAATTTCTGTTTCTTTAAATATCTCATGCTGCTCTGATCACGTAGGATGCATCTACCAAATTAATATTTTTATGGTTTCTTCATAACTTTTCTTCTCCTGCCTCTTCTCTTTCTAAAAATAACCTATATGACAATTCTCTCCTATAATATCATTTGAATGTCTGAGTAACACCTTGTTCCATGAGCTGTAATAAAGAGATTATGTGAGATGGAAGAAACATCACTGCCAAGAACTCATTATCCTCATGTAAGGTAACAAACACATGATGAATGAGTTGGTACTTTGTCAAGTAGCAGTAATGTTTTCTCCCTTTAACCATTCTTTAACTAATGAGCTTTCACAGAGGGTGCAAAACTTCCATAAACCATTCCACTAAAATCGTACTATCCATACAGTTACAGGGGGAATAGTGGCACAAGTGAGCAAGTAACAGTTCAGTTAAGCATTCATTTGGTTGACTAGTGTTCAGATAATCAATGCTCTATTGTAGTTAACACAGAGTACAGGCTGTTAATGTTGTTTAAGGCGTTCAAGGTTATACTGACCATAGACAGGCCAACAAGTGGTAATTTTCTCAAGTTTCAAGGTTGTCCAGTTATGTGCAAAAGTAAGGCTTCAATGGATGTTGAATATGTGGCTTCAAGTGATGCTCCCAAATCACTTACACAGTTAGATCAGTTTTTGCAGGAAATTATATATGGCAATGAGTCCTCAGTTCCTAATTTACAACTAGATAATCTAAATTTCAACACATTTACTTCATAAGCAATCTAAACACACAGACACATTATGTCATTATATCCATCAGCTAGTTAAGAAGTAGATTAGAGTGAGTTACACACCAACTAGCAGACAAGAAGCTGACATTCTTAAAAAAAAGAGTTTACCATTTGTGAAGTTACATATGATGAAGGGATTCATTATCATGGTGTTTACTTCATGATATAAAAAATTGTAGGAGATTTAGTTTGTTTGTTTATTTACAACAGTCTCCATTACAGCTTTTTTTGTAATACTACATGTGTATAATGTGCATGTGCATGTGCATGTGTGTGTGTGTGGGGGGGGGGGGGGGGGGGGGGGGTTGCACAATCTAGTGGTCATGAACTTTATACTACCACCTCTCCTCCCCTTGCCAACCAAATACTGGCAGTGAAAATTTTTTCCGCCACCAGGATTCCAACCGATTTACCCATGTCCGATTCCACCACATAAGTTTGCATTATCAACCTCAGTCACGGAGTTGGAAATGTAGGAAAGTGTAAAATTGTTTGTGTGATCAGTGTTATTGTATCTTAGTACTCTTCGAATATGTGAACTAGTGATGCAGAACATCTTTGGTAGCTCCAGTTCTTTGTTGCTGTTGGCACATGGGTATTGCATTGTATGAAAGTGTGTTTTGTCATGCTTTTGATGAATAACATAGAACTTTTTCTTCAACTGACATATGATATTGTAACAGAAATATTGAGTGTAAACAGACTTATAAATTTTAAACAATGAATATTCCATTAAATAGGATGCTCCTACAAAGAATTTTTGTATTATGGCACTCAAAGAAAAGTAAGTTATACTTTAAACTATAAGAATAAGGAAAATACAGCTTGTAAGATGATACTAAAATTTCAGATAACTACTGTATATATATAAGATAAGAGAAAGGTAGTGTTCATTTCTGTGCTCCTCATTACTGTGATTCAAATCTTAACCTATATGCCTATAGAAAACAAATGCTCAAAATTTGTGGGGTTTTAGAACATTCTATAGTACACCTTGCATGTTTTTCCACTGTATTCCCGCATGATCATCTTGATGCAGGTTTTCTGTGTTTTCCCTAAATCACTCAAGGCAAATATCAGGATGCATTATTAGAATAGGATATGGCTGATTTCCTTCCACATCCCCCCCCCCCCCCCCCCAACCCCCCATGAGAACTCATCTAATGATGTCATTGTCAGCTAGATCTTCAGAATCCTTCCTGCCTTCCCTCTTTCCAAAGTGTACAACATAAAAGCAAAGAAAACTTTATTGTCAACATGTTGCCTCTAAACTATAGTTTTCATGCTTTGTGTTGTTGTTGTGTTAAAAAAAACTGAAGTTATGTTAACATTTTTCAGGACCAGGACTGGCATTTCTTGCTTATCCATCTGCTGTTCTACAGTTGCCTGGTGCTCCAGTATGGTCATGTTTATTTTTCTTAATGTTGCTTTGTATTGGCCTTGACAGTCAGGTAAGTAATTCAAATCAAAGATAACAGTTTCTATCCTTATCATTTTAATTTTCTTCTTCCTAGTGTCAGATGCTGCAGAGAACTGTATTACATAAAATTCAGTTGAATGAAATTAATTAATTGTAGCTGAGCAAAATCTGTTGATTGTAGAAGTATGTCATCTGAAATGCAACAAAGATAAAATAATTTCATAAGACTGACCTTGCCCAAGTCTTGATGGCCAAATGGCAAAAGAGATAGGGGAAACTGACAGAATATGATGCATAATATAAATATAATCTTTCAATTCATTCAAATTGTATCTGTTAGATAATTTGTAACATACTTAAATATATTGATAAAAGACATGAGAGGACAATTTTACACCAGTAATATTCCAAAAGAACAGGTAAAGTAAATGTGGTACATTTTGCCTAATACAGTGTGTGCCCACCATGAACAGATGACACTGTTCCACATCCCTGTGACAGGAAATCTATGAGACTTTTTATTATGCCACTCATGAAGAGAATTGGTCTCCCTTCTGGAACAGTTATGGGAGATGCTGGCATACTGCAGTTTGTGTTTTGGGTAAATCCCAGATATATTCAGTAGATTTAAGTGAAGGGTAGATGCTATCCACAGAATTTAGATGACATTCTCCCTTAGTTGTCCATCATTTGAGTTCCTTCCATAAAGAGTAAAGAACTGCCTGTGGTACCATCACATAACAGAACAAATTTCTGGAGAAGCTCAACCCCAGTACTTTTGATCAGTTAAAGAACTATTCCCAATTATTCAAAGACCTGTATGTCCCCACTACTGATTGCTGCATACACTATGAGTCTGCCATGATGGAACTGGTATGTATTACACACAAACATTGTGTTGTTTCATATTTCATACTCTCTCCTGATGTAAAAATTTTAGTTGTGATGCCAAATAATAAATTTTGATTCATCAGAGAACAAATATTCGGTGGGGTTCTGTTCATTCATTTACCCATCAAACCAATATATTACTAAAATGGAATTACAGTAGTGGAGGTAAATAACAAACATAATAACTCTCTCACACCACTATATACAGTCACTAAACCTGAAATTATTCCATCTACAGTAAGCCAGACAAATGAAATTAAAGAGCAGAAGAATAACAGTGATAACTCTGTATATTCCAACAGTCGTGAGAGAGGAATCACCAAAATTTTACAATAAGAACATTGTTTAAACACAAGCAGTTTCGCCAAACCAAGTGCATCCATGTGTGAAATCATAAAGAACTGCTCCAATACCAGTAATGAACAATGCACGGTATTAATTGCAGGCTCCAACAACATGTATAAAAATGAACTCAAACATGCTACAAAGTCATTAACAAAAATACTGATGCTACTAGAGAAACAAACAACAATTGTTTTGGGAATACCACACAGATTCAACCT
Organism: Schistocerca gregaria; assembly: GCF_023897955.1. Taxonomy (NCBI): domain Eukaryota; kingdom Metazoa; phylum Arthropoda; class Insecta; order Orthoptera; family Acrididae; genus Schistocerca; species Schistocerca gregaria. The sequence continues at coordinate 483,387,077 of NC_064931.1, read as the reverse complement.
CCCAAGTTTCGCCTGTGTAAACAAGGAGACTGAAAAAGCCAACAGGCAGTTTTAGAATATCTACCAAGCCTTCAAAAACACATTCTTTCGTGACACTGAGGATATGGATAGAGAATTCTATACCAGACATTGTTTGCACCTTAATGGGAAGGGAAAAAGTTTCATTTGTAAAAAAATTGTAGAAATCTTGAGGAATGTTCATGCACATCTAGCTCAGTGGCCACTCCTTCACCCCAGTCAAACCAATTGTTCCACGAAGTGCAAATCATAGGAGTAACAGCACTATCAACAGTGCCATCTGGACCACAACCAGCAGATAAAACTGCAACTGAAATGTGTAGTGAAACAGGCAGGTGAAAAATAGTGCCTCCATTCCACCTGAAATTTTTTATAACATCAGGCACAAGGAAGAGGAAACTGCAATGTTAAATAGAACCAAATGTTTAACTGTACATATATACTTTAGTATAAAGAAGAAACCAGAAAACAGTCAATGTAGAAATCTTACAAACAATGCTAATTTTGAGACTTTAGACAGAAATACAAGCACTTTCAGAATGCATTTGAACATTAATGGATTAGGTACAACCAAAAATAATGGTAGAGTGAATAAAATTGATGAACTGCAGATTTTACTCTCAGAATGCAAAAATATTGAAATTATTTGTTTAAATTAATACTGGCTTACAAAAGAGTGTGTCACAATTTTAAATAAGTTAAACAGTTTCAGTGTAGTCTCAAGTTTCTGTTGAAGATATAGTACCCATGGAGGCTCACGCATACTTGTCAATGCACTATGTGATCAAAAGTATCCGGACACCTGTATGAAAATGACTTTTAAGTTCGTGGCACCATCCATCACTAATGCTGGAATTCAGTATGGTGTTGGCCCACCCTCAGCCTTGATGACAGTTTCCACTCTTGCAGGCATATGTTCCATCAGGTGGTGCAAGGTTTCTTGGGGAATGGCAGCCCATTCTTCATTGAATGCTGTACTGAGGAGAGGTATTGATGTTGGTCGGTGGTGCCTAGCTAGAAATCGGCATTCCAAAACATCCCAAAGATTTTCTGTAGGATTCAGGTCAAGACTCTGTGCAGGCCAGTCCATTACAGGGATGTTATTGTCAAGTAACCACTCCATCACAGGCTTTGCATTATGAACAGGTGCTCAATCATGTTGAAAGATGCAATCGCCATCCCCGAATTGCTCTTCAACAGTCGGAAGCAAGAAGGTGCTTAAAACATCAGTGTAGGCTCGTGCTGCTTTAGGGTCATGCAAAACAACAAGGGATACAAGCCCCCTCCATGAAAAACATGACTACACCGTAACACCACCGCCTCCGAATTTTAATGTTGGCACTACACACACTGGCAGATGATGTTCACCGGGCATTCACCATAACCACACCCTGCCATCAGATCACCACAGTGTGTGCCATTATTCATCACTCCACATAACATTTTTCCACTGCTGAGTAATCCAATGTTTACACTCCTTACACCAAGTGAGGCGTTGTTTGACATTTATCAGCGTGATGTGTGGCTTAAGAGCTACAACTTGATCATGAAATCCAAGTTTTCTCACCTCCCACCTAACTGTCATAGTACTTACAGTGGATCCTGATGAAGTTAGGAATTCCTGTGTGATGGTCTGGATAGATGTCTGCTTATTACACATTATGACCCTCTTCAACCCTCTTCTCAGTCAACAGCCGAGACCGGCCTGTACGCTTTTGTGTTGTACAAGGCAGCTTCACATTTCCACTTCACTATCACATAGGAAACGGTGGACCTAGTAATCTTTAGGAGTGTGGAAGTTTCACGCACAGACATATGACATAAGTGACACCCAATCACCTGACCACGTTCGAAGTCCATGAGTTCCGCAGAGAACCCCATTCTGCTCTTTCATGATGTCTAATGACTACTGAGGTTGCTGATGTGGAATACCTGGCAGCAGGTGGCAGCAAAATGCACCTAATATGAAAAACATATGTTTTTGGAGGTGTCCAGATACTTTTGATCACATAGAGTAACTATTTAGAATACAAAGTGGATGATGATTTCAATTTCCTAAATGAAGAAGGTGTATTTGAAAGTTGCTCAGTTGAATTAGAAAAACAAAATATTGTCATTATATCAATATACTAAATTCCAGGTGCAGCAGCAACAAACTTATTTTTACCAAAGTTAATCAGTCTTTTACAGAAAGTCAGTAATGACAAAAAGAAAAGGTTTTTAATAGCCACCGATTTCAATACAAATTTATAAAATGAAACCAGTGACTCAATACAGTTTATGGACCTAATTCAAAAATTTGGGTTCAAGACAAACTTCACGGACTTCCCAATAAAAAATGACAATACAGAAACTTGCATTGATAATATTCTAACACATTATAAATTCGATGATGCAAGGAACCTGTGTGTAGATTTGGGAATTTCAGACCATTGTACTTTGTTTATTGAAATGACTAATACAAATAAATAAAGTTCAAGAAAAACGTACAGCAAAAGACATTTTACTGTCAAAAACTTAAAATTGTTCTGCTCTAAATTAGAAGAGGTGGACTCAAAAGTTCAAGATGAGATTCCAATCTCTGTATATTTTAACATATTTTTTTAAAAAAATTTATGTGTATTTAATGAAATATTTCCACTTAGAGTGTGCCAGACAAAAGTGTCTAATAAGCTAAATTGGATCACTGCTGGAATAAAATATCCAGTGAAAAAAAAAAGACAACTGCACAAGGAACTGTAATACAACAAAGACCCTGTTTTCATTAAATATGTTAAACAGTATAAAAGCATATTTAAAATGGCAGTGAAAGCAGCAAAAGAAATGGTCAATAATAAATACAGCTCAGCTCATGGAAACAAATCATAGGTAGTCTAATCCATCATAAAATCAGAACTGGGGATTAGAACTGACAGCAAAGATATTTCTAACATTAAGGAGAGTAGTAAAATTGTAACAAACTTGGCTCAGATGTCAGAATCATTCACGACTTTTTTAATAAATGTATCTAAATCAGTTGTAAATGTACATGCTTATGCAGAAAAATTACATTTAAGACACAAGGCACATGAATACTCTAACCAATTTGATAAAATTTCAGTTAAAGATGTAGAGAAAATTATATTACAGCTAAAAAACAAACATTCTGCTGGGTGGGATGGCATACCAACCAAAGTAGTTAAAGCAGCTGCCAGCATAATAGCTCACCTTCTTTGCTCAAAAGTTAATAAATCACTTGAAGACTGCCACTTTCCAGATGTCCTCAAGTATGCATAGGTAAAACCTTTGTTTAAAAAAGGCTCAAGAGAAGATATGGGGACCTACCACCAAATCTCTAGTCTCCTGATTATTTCAAAAATATTTCAAAAAGTGGTGGTAACATAAATTAAAAAAATTATAGAGAAATCAAACATATTTATTTATTTACTTCAGATAATTGGTAAGGCTTTCAAAACGGCAAGAGTACAATAGAAGCCGTTAATGAGTTTGTGAAACAAATCAGTTCCACCTTCAACAAGTTGAGAAAAGTTGCAGGATTGTTCTGTGACCTCACAAAATCATTTGACTGTGTAAACCATCACTTTTTCCTGTATAAAATGGGAAGATACAGAATTGGGGGTTGTGCTTTAAAGTGATTTAGGTCATGTCTCACAAACAGAAAACAAAGAGTAGTTATATCATCAAGTAAGGGAAATTCTTTCTCTGAATGGATGATTATTTCACAAGGCATTCCACAAGTCTCAATTCTGGGTCCAATTTTGTTTTTACTTTATATAAATTATCTACCCTTGAACATAAATTCACTCAGTTTTATTCGCTGATGATACTTCTGACCTTGTTGAAAGCAATGACCCCAAACAAATTTCTTCAACTGTCACAAAAATATTAGACAGTTTGGAAAACTGATTCCAACTAAATGACTAAAATTGAATACTGGGAAAACACATTTGCTCAGTTTAAAACTAAAAACTCTGAGGTACAGGAATTCCAGATAAGTCGTAGAAAACAAGAACTGAAAGAAGTGGACTGTGTTAAGCTTTTAGGCATGCATTTGGACCAAAATCTATCATGGTCTTCAACATAAAGTATTTAACAAGTAAATTAAATAGCCTGACATTTGCAATGAAGATTCTGTCATATTCAACTAGTGTGGAGATGAGAAAAACAGTTTACTGTGGCTACTTTGAATCAATTATAGTGTATGGGATTATTCTTTGGGGAGACACCTGCAAAATGACTAGAATCTTAAAATTACGAAAATGTGTTGTTAGAAATATGTCTAATGCAAAACCAAAAGTATCCTGTCATCCACTGTTAAGAAATTTGAAAATATTAAGTGCTCCATGTCTGTACATTTATGAACTGATTATTTTTGTATACAGTGACCCCAAATTATTCACAGAGAATAACTTTAAACTTCAGTATATTAATAGGAAGAAGGAGAATTTCATGCTTCCCACTCAGAGATTAAAGCTTTTTGCACAAACCCCAGAACACATGAGCATGAAAATTTACAACATGCTAAAAGAGAAGCAAATCTTCAGCATGGAGATTGGACAACTAGAGCAAAAACTGCAACAATTGTTAGTTCAGAAATTTTATTATCCCTTAGAAGAATTTCTTAATGATAATATGACAATCTGCACAACAAAGCAAGTGGTTGAAATGTTTTGTTAATTAAGCTTAGAAGTTTTATGTCTAATGAATGACTGTAATAATTATTCTCTCTTTTTACAGTAATACTGTTGTTTGTTTACTCACAGTCTCTGTAAATTATAAATTAATAATTGTTGTTCCTGTAATACACATAAATAGTAATTGCAGTGTTGACGAGTCCTCTGTACATTAAATCTTGTGATTTAACTTTTTATGTTGTGGGACAGTAAAAATTCTGATTCTGAGTCTGTTATACCATTAATAGGAAACACACCATGAGCCTCCATACAGGGTGCCAATTTTATTATGGAAAATTTTTGATAATATTTTACATGCTGTTACTGCTTACAATTCAGCTTTTTTGCATATTCCAGTATGCCTTGAACAAGAGATAACTATCTATGTTGCTATATATGCTCATAGGTAATGTTTTCTTAGTATTCTTTGAATACTCCTGATTGTGTGAAAAGAGTCTGTGGTTATGAGATGGACTCTCTACAACAGTCCAGTGGCATTTGCTATCTCATGGTGTAAATGATTACCTTCTGTACTATCAGTGGCTCAATACACAACATATTCTGATAAATCATATTGCTAAGAAACTACACCATATTCTCTTCACAGTAAAATGGTTACTAATAGCCAGCCTTAATCATTCCTAGTACATTCACATTGACACGTTCCACATCATTACAAAGTGTCATACTCATGATTTATGGAACAGGTACAAATCTAATCTAATCTATGTACTAATGACATATCTAAATTAGCCAATCAGATCTTTTTACTCTATTTGTACCAATAACATATGGTTATATACAACACTGTTTGAGGTGCAACATTCGTTCCAATACATATCAGGATATCTTAACTGGACAAACAATTATTTTCAGGAGTGAATATTACACACACTTGATTTTTTTCACATTAAAATCACAGTGGTACTTTTTAATAAATAAATACATTTTGGGACAATGGAAACTGATATTAAAATATGGGGAAAAGAAAAATTAAGGAAGGAAGAAAATCTAACAAGCCTGATAAAATTTATGCTATAATACTGACTCTACAAAAGTAAATCTTCATTTGATGTGTTGTAAGCTAAAGAACAAAAGAAATGAACCCTCAAATTTAATGCCCTACCAATACCAAAATATGTAATGATAGAGCAGCTAGACTATTATGGCAGAGGAAATCAGGGATCACCTTGTTGAAGGACCATCATGATTTGTGGAAACTACAGGAAACCTAAATAAAGGTCACCAGATGAGAATTTAAATCTTAATCTTCCCAAATAAAGGTCCACTGTATTATGTCACACAACATTGCATGTTCGGTAATTTAAAATATTTTTTTTTTTTTTAATTACATTGAAAACTGCAGAAAAAGTCTTGTGTAGCTTGCAATACTTCATCAATGTCAGGATTTGGAAAAAATATGAATAATTGGAAGAGTTTGTCATTTCACTTTATGCTTGAGATCTATGTTTTCTTTTTGTCAAACTATGGTAGAATCACCAACAATACTTATTAATTGTTTGTAGCTATAACACAAACGATGACATCCATAAAATAAGAGTAATTAATTTCCACATAGAAAGAATGTGTTACAAAACACATAAAAACCAAAGGAAAGTGAGATTCAATATTCATATTAGTAAAAATGTTTTCATGAAATGTCTCTCAGCAAGTATCAAGTGACAGAGACAGGTGGTGCATTTAATAATTAAACAAATTTAAGCCCATACAGGGCAGATCCTAACAACACACCACGGTACCTGGCAACAAATGTAATTGTTTTAGATATTAGAGGGAAAAAAGTAAAGAACAATACAAGTACACTAATTTGTTCTGAAATTAAATTCTTACATAATTATTTTGGTGGTGGCTTCCAAGTCAACATTAAACAATAGATAGATACGGCACTATAACCTAGCAGACAGTCAATGGGATGGTACAGAAGCAAACCATCTGAGTAAACACTCTATTACACCTCTTAAAAATTCCGTGTGATTCAGCAAGTAGTATTTTTTGCATTAGAATAGTTGTGAGACTAATGGGAAATTTATGTGCAAACTTAATTAGTCTGTTGTACAAATAGATGTGTTGGTCATGATACTGTTCACACAAGAGGAATAAGTGATTTAAATTATCTTCTGTTATTGTATGGCGAAGTTGGAGAGCCTCTGATACCTATCCTGCAACAGTGACTGGATATGTTGGCATGTTAGGGTCACATTGTTATGTAGGATGTAAGGTGTCATCTGCAACACATCCAGTCTATAAAAAAAGGCATAATCCTTTACAGGAAAGTTGCAACAGTGCAAGAGTTACAAAAATTTTCACAATTTTCAAAAATTTTCACAATTATGGTTGCTGAACTACTTGTCAGGGTAACACACTTAACAATATATTACTGAAGTACAATAATATTCCACCACAAATTAGCAGCTGTGGGTATTTAGCAAGTTTTCAAAATTCTTATGTGTTACTTCATATCATCTCTTTGATAGCAAAATGTCTTTATTATCTGAGATGTAATGAAATGTAAATGAGACAGTGAGATCTTACCACTGTACCACATTATTATGTAAATATAGTTTATTAATAACAGTTCTAGTACAGTTTTATATCTCAGTGGTTGAAATTACATTTAGGAACAGGAAAATTAATCTAAATGTTTCTTATTTAATTTTAACTGGAATGCTAGATTTAAAATCACTGCTAAGCAATTGAACATTATTATTTTTTATGTTCTCACTTTTTATTCTGATCACTTGGATCATTTTCTATTCTAACAGTTCTGTACAATGGAAGGATTTGTAACAGCAATGGTTGATGAGTGGCCACAGTTGCTGCGCAGAAGAAAAGAGATATTTATTGCTATTGTATGCTTCCTATCATATTTAGTTGGACTGTCCTGCATTTCACAGGTAAATAGTAATTGTTAATTAACTATTTATTTGATGTAGTTGGTTTGATTCCTATTTTATTTAATAACTTAAGACAGATGTGTTTCATTGGATTTCAATATACTGTTTCTTTTATTTTAAATCATAAAATGTTTTTAGGTTCATGCTAAGTGAGATATTTTATTTACGCAGGAGGATATACCTACCTGCATGCTTCTGTAAGACACATATTGTTTTCCATTTTCATTTATATGAACCCCATATTTCAATAATCAAGATTTATGACAATCATTTTACAGCTGTATCAGTTTTACAAAACATATCTTAGAAACTTATTTTATGACATTTGTGCCTATATTGTACCCTTGTTCTGAGATTTGTAACACTCATCTATGCACTGCAAGTGAACAGCTATTATTAGGTCACAGGAGTTGCATTATTGCTTCTCTGTTTGTGTAGGGTAGTTCTCATTGGACTTAATTTAAAAATCCATTTCCTCCTTGTAACTTATATACATTTAAAATACCTAATGTGCAAAACCAATTCTGATGTCACATTAGCAGACTTATTCTGACTTTACTGAATTTCTTCTTTAGAGAGGCTCTTATATGTATGCCACAGCATAAATGTACTGATTGCAGAATTACTTGTTAAGAGTACACTTCATCCCATTCTTACAGATTAGCACAAATGCCTTTAGTATTATGAAGGAATTTAAAATCCAGAGATCAAGGGACACAAAACAGATCACTTTTAAAATTAATAATATAGTTTGATGAATAGCTCTCAAATTAAGGACTGAGATTACACTTAGATGTGAACATCTATGAAAATGTTGAGACTGTTGTACTTCCTAGAAGTGCAAGACACTATGTGTATAACCACATTAATCTCATTATCAGTGGGCATGCAGGTTATGAAGCCAACCACAGCAGCCCATAATGTTCTCTGTACACCTGCAGGGCCTTGACTGGAGTGTTCTTCATGCATGTCAGTCTATAACTCTGGAACTAAAGCATCTTTCATCATCACCTGCAAGCTCTTGCTGTTTTCCAGGTCTCTAGAATTTGCACTTTTATGAGTAAGGTATTAATGACAGGCATTTAAGAAAACACTAACTTTTCTTATCTTAGAGAAGACTGAAGCCAGCTCTTGCTTTGAAAGATGAAGTACAACAAAGTTGTTGTGATATTTTAAACACAACTGGTTTAAAAAACAACAGTGACTGGCATTACCTGTTGCAGCTGTGTCATATGGAATAATTCTGTTGGAGGTGCCATCCAACACCTGGTTCTGTTCCGCAAGCTCTTCATAGAGCTGAAATAATACTTAATGTTTGTAGGCCATAAATTGTATGACTATTCCCAGATGATGAGCTATGGTGGACTACGCAGATAACTTTACAAAGATGATTTATAAACATTCATAATTCTTTCTTGCACTGGTCTTCCACTAGCAGTTATTCTCTAAATTTAGCCAATGATCTCATCTTCCAGCAATCACTTGTAAAAGCTTCACATGTCTATTATGTTAGCTAGAAGATTCTAGTCATCATTTGTCCAGAAATCAAGTATTGTGAAAGTTTTTTCAGTGCAGCCAAAGTGAAAATTTTGAAGCTCAAATGTTATAACAATGTGGTCACTCATAGTTACATTTTTATTTACTGTCTGGCCACTATTCTCTCTATAGGTAATCTGCTTGGTAGCTCCAACTGATCTAGTGTAATATGTACAGGTTTCACCATCCCTAAGTAGGCCTATCACATAGTGAAACAGCATCCATAACTTATATGGGCCACAGAAGCATTTCCAATTAATTTTCTCAGAAAATCTAGAAGTGCCACAGTGTCTGTAAATATTATGGAGGCATAATGGAGAATCAGAGAATCAGTCCATTTGAACAAATTGTGTATAAATGAGTGATACGGAAGTAACAAAGATAGCAGTACCTCTCCTTGTAGTCAGTTAACACCCCATAAAAAAATGTGTAAATCATGAGAAATTCGAAAGATGTTATGACAACAGACAAGGTTAGAGCTTTTAAGGTAAAAGTTACAAATGGCAAGGAATGAACAACTAATATTAGTTAACATTAGTGAAATACATAAAAACAACAAAATTGTGAGCATTTGCTTGATATACAGCATCCTCTCACTTGTTGAATTACATCATCATTATTGTATACAGTTTCCATCCTCTACCTGGGTCTGTTTACAGCATAATCCTCTACCTCTTTCTCTGTACTCCCACCATACTTCTCTCTTCACTCTGACCCAGTTTTCTCCTCTCTTTTCACAGATTTCTACACTCCAACAGTCCACCTGTGACTTAGTCTTCTTCCAGGTCTCCTGCCTCCTATTGTCATTTCACAGAGCTGTCTCAATATTTTGCCAACTCTCATTCTTTTAACATTCCCATACATAATAATCTTGTCTTTTCTTTGGTGTCTTGCTTGGGCTTCTATTTCGCTATTTCTCTCACCATCTTATTCCTTAATCCATCTACTCTAGAGTCCTATTCTGCTTCTCTGAGATTTCATCTCACAAACCTGTATCCTGCTCACTTGCCTTTCCTTCATTATTCGCATTTCTGATGCTTGCATGAGTACTGGGGCATAATACACTTGGTATAACATTTGCTAACTTTTTGGTGGTATGTCATTGCTCCAGACCAAGCTTCTGACACTCTACAGTAGGCCATGGGCTTTCCTTCTTGTTTACCTTATGATTCCTGCTGGAGTCTTCTACTATGCTCATTAATTACTTGAAACTCCCCATGTTCCTTAGCACTTCCCCTATAGTGCTTACACACATTACTACTCTCATCTTAAGCCTTATTGTCACCACCATTTCACACTTCCATCCTCTCCCACTACTCCCCCCTACACTTTAAGGCTTTCTTCTACCTCTCCTTCTCCATTTTCATATGTTACTGAATCATCTGCAAACATCATTGCATTTTATATTTTCACCTCCTTTTCTCCCTGCCATTCCTGTCATTATCTAATCCATAAAGTGATGAAAAGTAGAGAAGATAGTGCACTCCATTGCTTCAACTCACTTTCCTGTTCAGACTGTCTTCTCTTTTCTACTTTTACACAACTCACAATTCCTTGATAAATGACCTTTATTTTTCTTGCAGTAAGCTTTCCAATACCCTTTTCTCAAGGATTTCCTATATCTTGCTTCTCAGTGTCCTGGAACACCACCTCACCATGATCATAGTGTCTCTCTTGAAGATGCCTTACACTAAAAATTAGATATGTCATATGATTCCCTTTTTCCAGTTTTCATGTATCCTTTTATTCTTTCCATACTATTCTCATGACCCCATAGAACCATTGCACTTTGACAATGCCAGTTGCTCAAACCACCTCCACATTTACTTCATTGAGTTCGGATGATTTTCCTTCTTTCTTAATCTTAATGACTTCCTCTACTTCTGTCCCGGCTATATTTATCTCTACATGCCCCGGACCCTCATTTTCCTCATCCAAATTCCTGGTTGGGTTTAGTAACTCTTCAAAATATTCTTTTTACATTTCCTTGATTTCCTGTACATTCTCAATTTCCTTTCCTTCTTTATTGATCATCCTAACATTACCCATCATGTCTCTCTTCTTAGCCGTAAGTGTGCCACCTTCTTACTCCATTCACTTTCATCTTCCATCATTCTGGCCAGTATCATATTATCTGCTAATCGAGCATGGAAGTTTATACTTTAAATATGACCAGGGACAAACTTTCAAAGAAGTATTTCTTGCTACAAGTAATTTTGGGAGACTGGAATACTCATCTCATATTTGGTAGTCCTCCATGTAGAAGACAGGATGTAAATCTGTCTGGGTGGCCTGAGTAATCATAATTTATGGGATCAGAGTTTCCTAAAAATTAACACCAATTTACAACTTCTTGGTCTTTATTATGAATCTCCTCCACTTCATCATAAGCAATAGCCACACACAGTGGCCACACTGTTTGAGGCACCATGCCACAGATTGCACAGCTCCTCCCACCAGAGGTTCAAATCCCCCCTCCCCTCAGGCATGGGTATGTGTGTTGTTCTTAGTATAACCTATTTTAAGTAGTGTCTAAGTCTAGGGACTGATGACCTCAGCAGTTTGGTCCCTTAGGAATTCACACACACACACACACACACACACAAGTAATAACAAAACCCACAACAACAACAACAACTAAAACCTCTCCCCTCCTGTCTCTGCAGCTTGTGTATATATTTCTTTTTTAAGAATGAAGTAAACAAAACAATAATTATTGGAACTGCAAAATGCATTACTTACAACTAAAAAAAGTTAAACAGAAAAGTTCTTGCACAGTAGTTTTACATGAAATAAATTGTCGAATTGATATGTAGTGGTTGTAATTGTAAATTTCATAATTTACTGTATAAAATAATCTCTTACATCTGATCAAGTAATACCAAATAAAAAATATTTATTTTCTCCTTAATAACAAACTGGCTTTTGTGGATAACATTTCCATGACTTCCAGGCAATGATACACTCATTAAACTGGTTTTTTATGCAGTGAACAGATTTTGGTGACATATGAAATTATGATATCTATTTACAATGAATTTCATAAACTCGTAATTAAGAGGTCAGTTACATAAGTTCCTATTACTGTGGTTCTACATGGACTAAATTACTATATTAATATATAATAATTATTATCTAGGATTTTCAGGTTTTGTGCACAAAACAGTATTTTATGTCAGATCCAATAATGCAAAACATATAATACTGATTTTCTTCTTAATTACTATTTGGGTTTTGTAGCAGACATTTTCTTAAGTTCCAGATATATTGCTTGGTATGTTCTTTAATTTTTTTTAATGAAATGCAGAAGTTTTATCAAAATACGAAAATATGCTGTTTGTTTACAGTTAATTTTGAAAAACTAGTTTTGAAACCCTACTCTGTTACTTGGTTTGCTCACAAAGCTTTCAAGGTGTCATTAACATAGAATTTCACCAGACAGTTTGTAGCAATATGCATAAGTAAAATATGCAGAGATGTGAGACATTTGGTATTGGGTTGTTTACTAATATGTGGTGCTGTAGTATTCTGTTAATCTATGTGCTTTGTCCCATTACACCATTCTTCCATCCATTTTCTGCTACCTCTCTCTTAGCTACTTTCTTCTTATCAATGTATTCCTTTCATGCTTTCTCTGTTCGCTCCTGAAACCATACACAAAATACATTTTTTTTCAGTTTCCTCCCTTACTGTACCATTCCACCAGGGAGTTTCATTCCACCTTTCCTTATCACTGGTTCTCCCACTCTCTTTCTCTGCTGCTTCTGCCATTGTTATTTTGAACCTTCACCATTACTCCTCTACTGATGGCTTTTCATTCCTTGGAACATTGTTCATACTATTTTCTGAAATTTTTCTTTGTATTTTTCTACTTTCAACCTTCACACTCCTATCCTTCTTTCTTATCTTTTTTGCCCACTTTTTCTCTTTAATCTCTCAAACTGTAACTAATAAAACACAGTGATTACTTATATATGGCTTTAGAAGGTATTACTTTAGCACGTGTGTCTATTACCTTCGTGTTCTACTCATGCATTATGTAATCTACCACAGATTTTCACAACAAACCATGGCTGTACTACATTACCTTATGACTTTCCTTCTTCTTAAGCCAGGGTTTGCCTACAGCTAGTCCATCCCTTTCACAAAAGTCTAACAATTTTCATCCTTCCTTGTTTCTCCATCCCCATACCTCCATTTTCAATTCTTCCTCATATCTTTCTCTTCCCTTGCTCATGTGTGCACTTAGGTCTTCCATTATCATGATCTTCTGACTGGCTAGTTGTCTCTGCATTTTCTGTTCAAAGTCCTCCTCCTCTTCAGCAGATTATCCAACTTGTGTTGCATGTACTTGCAGAATTTCCATATCTTTCCCTTTCACTTTCACTCTGACCTTCATCACCCTGGCAAACATTCCCTTCACCTCCTCTTTCAACCCCCCCTCTCATAACTAGTTTCATTCCATGTCTTAATTCTTATTTATTCCCACTCCAATACAGTCTATGTCCACTCCTCAGTTCCCTACTTCCTTTATTCTTCCACCTGACTCTTGACATTTCTAGAATATCCAGACTCCTGTCAGTGTCTGTTTGTCAAATGTACCAAATCTTAGTCCTTGGCAATTATTTTCATTCTTTGCAAGGCTTGTTACATGTTTGAAAGCACATATTTTCTCCACTCTTGCTTTCTAAGACTGTCTTAGCTGGGTTTGTGAATTGAGTCTTCTCTACACCTATTTTTGTCCATGGGAGGTATCTGACTTCCTTCCTACCCTTCAACAGTCAGGAGCTGCTGATGAACATTTCGCAGTCCATCATCTAGATGTGCACTCTGTAGGGGTAAGGCAGCACTGAGTGAAGTATGATAAATGTAATATACATACAGTGATATATTTAACTTCCATATTTATCCATTCTCTATAATTTATAATGGGAAAAGCATGACAGATGCAGCTGCTCTTCTGTAGCCTGCACATCTGCAGCAGTTCCACATATGGGAGTGTGTTATTTCCCACACCCTATATATTTTGGTTTCTAACATTTCTTTTACTTCCTCTGTTTCTTCTAAAAATAATAAAGTGCCTGAAATAGGGCCACAGCTGTATAATGTAGAAATTTTGGAATATTTTATGAGTTTTTTTCATCTGCAAACAGAGGCAAATGTGTTCCATTCCACCAAGCACGGGGGCACAATGCTTAGCAATCTGGACTTACACTTGAATCCCTGTCCAGTCATCCATATTTAGATTTTTCAAGGCTTCACTAAATCAATTAAGACAGTTGCAAGGATGGTTTCTTTGAGAAAGGTCATGGCTGATTTCTTCCCCATCCTTCTCCTGTCCAATCTTGTGGTCCATCACTAATGGCCTCATCATCAGACATTTCTTGTGTCTGTGTATGTGCGGATGGATATGTGTGTGTGTGTGCGAGTGTATACCTGTCATTTTTTCCCCCTAAGGTAAGTCTTTCTGCTCCCGGTATTGGAATGACTCCTTACCCTCTCCCTTAAAACCGACATTCTTTCGTCTTTCCCACTCCTTCCCTCTTTCCTGATGAAGCAACCGTTGGTTGCAAAAGCTTGAATTTTGTGTGTCTGTTTGTGTTTCTTTGTGTGTCTATCGACCTGCCAGTGCTTTTGTTTGGTAAGTCACATCTTCTTTGTTTTTAGATATATTATTATCTAGATGTGTATAGCTTACAAATTTAGCTTATGAGAGCTCTGATTACAATATATATTTTCCTATTCTGAATAACAGTTTGAAGAAATAGTCATTCACTAGAAAAAGAACAGGAAGATGAAACAATAGGAATTATATGGTTTCAATGTGTTTTAAAAAGCTTGTTCCAGTTCATGGTGGGATGATATAGCAACCAGTGACAAATGTTTTGAAGAGATAAACAGTCTTGGCTGTTTCGCAACCAAGATCATTCATCTCTTCAAAAAAGGCCTGTTTTTCTTAAACAGTTTTGATGCCCAGGGCACTCTCCAGAAAAACAGCCTCCTATTTCTCATTACACATGAATCTATGGTTTGAAAGATCAGGACACACTTCTATTTGTATGCTGTAATGGTAGCCACAGTTCCGATTGTTGAGAACTGTGTGCTCCTTTGTGTGTTAACAAAAAAAATAATTTAGTAAAATCATTGAATTCTGAGCCATTCACAAAATTGATTAATGTATGTTGATTCTTTTGTTGCTCTAGGGAGGAATGTATGTATTTCAAATATTGGATTCATATGCAGTCAGTGGATTCTGTTTATTGTTCCTGATATTCTTTGAATGCATTGCAATTTCCTGGGCATTTGGAGTGAATCGCTTTTATGATGGAATAAAGGATATGATTGGCTACTACCCATTCATGTGGTGGAAGTTCTGTTGGACTATAGCTACTCCATTTATATGTGTGGTAAGAATTTTCCTTCAGTTCCATATTTTTTGTTTTGCTTGTCGCCTTCTTATAAATTTGGCATATTTTGTTTTCAGACAGAAATAATAAAAAGAATTTAACATATTTTCAATGTCTAAATGATATTTACTACCAAATGCTTCATGGTTGTTGCTTGTTTGTTTTGTTTGTGTAAAAGTAATAAAGAGGCTAGTGGAAGAAATTCCATTAGCAGACAGAAACTGGAGCAGACATAAGACAAAGTGCACTGAATACTGATTTGTTACTTCCTGCTAAACAGTAACACAAAGTTCAAAATAAATATCCAACTTCTTGGTTTCATGGCTTTCACTGCTGTTAAATATTATTTATTATTAATTTGAATCTATTTGACTCTTCAACCACATAAAAATAATTTTGAAATGCTTGCTCTCCAATAAAACACATTTTTCAAACTTTATGACCATACCTCTGCACAACATAAACACTGTGCAGGATGAGTCTGAACCATACCAATAACTTTTCAGAGATCAGTGAATGTTGCTCGGTGAATCCTTTGATAAAAGAAACCCGTGGTCTCCATGGTGATGTTTTGGAGTAGTTCATTCAGTTTGTTTCCTTTGAACTTTATTGCATTGACAATGCTTGCACATCTGTGGAATACATGTGAAATGAAATTTGTGTTGTGTTTTTAAGGAAAACAATTCCACTGATTCACAATACTCACAGATGAAAATATTTTTGTCCCCTTAGTTTGCAGTTTTGTCCTGCTCAATGTGGTTTCAAGTCTTGTTTCCCTTAGTGTTAGTTCTATGTAAGCAGACTTGACCAATAGCCACCTTATTTGTAGAGCTACTGGGCAATTGAGGTGTTACTGTGGGTATCAGTTCCCACAGCTATGGCAAACTCAGAGCAGTACCTTCGCATATGTACATAGGTGACTGGGTACATCAGAACACACTGCCTTTAAAAGGACATGTTAAACATGAGAGGTGGTAGTCTTGCCTTCACAGGGTGAAACATTACATGATTATGTGAAGATAATCCAAAGAACTGTTTTTAGAATAGTACCTGTATTATGTATGGCAGATGTAAACAATGTAACTGGTGGACTTCCCACTTCAAGCAGAGATAGCAAACTATTTCCTAAAGCAATTTGTAGAAAATCACCTTTGTCCTGCATATGTGTTTTACACAGGTGAAGCCATATTTCAAAAATATGGCATGTTCTGTGATTTGAATACCTATGTATGGAATAAAAAAAAACTTATAGACACTGGTATATCAATCCTGTCAGAACTATTATTTTCAATAGTTTCATGATATTATCATACATATTTCCCAACAGACTGAATGAAATAATCTAAAAGATGTTTCCTGAACATTTCCTACCTGAGTTTGTAGAAGATGTGCCAATGACAGTTTGGTTTCAAAATCATGGGGCAACAGAATTTTTTGCACTTTACACTATAAATCACATTGACATTCAGTTTTGGCAGTGATGGATTGGTCTGGTGGTCTCAATCCATAACCACCTCCATCAGCAGACATGACATCAATGGATTTTTTTTTATTCTGGGGTGAAGTGTCTAGTTTATGACTTTCAGATCAATATTCCCAATGGCTTTTCTGCTATTTTTGTCACAGTCACTAGAGTTGCATGCCAGCCTTTTGGGCTTCTTGAGCATGTAAGATTATTCATGGTGTGTTACTATACAATCTGTCATGATAACAGTGGTTGGCATTTTGAACAACTCCTGCATTGTATTGTACAGTAACAGGTTTGTTGCATTTTTTGATTTGTACATTTTCATTATTTGTTACTGCAAGCATGATTGTATCCCAGCATTGTAACAGTTCAATGCTGAAAGTGAAGAGGTAAAAGTGCATTTAAATCTGTTGTCAAAACTGAGTACAATTATCAACAGAAATGTTTTCTTCACAAGACACATTTTATAATAGATAAACTTACACCATTTGGCTGGTGATATCAGGATATGGTTACAAAAGTATTGAGGTAACAGACTGGACAAATCAGTCTAGCCACTGATTACCAAAAGTTGCTTATTTGATAACACTCAACAACAAAAATCTGGCTTTGTTGATTACACTTTATTATGTAATTTACAAGATTACCAGTTCTGGGTCTCTGCCATCATCATATCGGTTAAAACTAAATGTAAAAACGCTAATAGAACATTAGAGATATAATATGGCTGAAGCTAAAGTTTACAGAAAAAAGTCTAGCGGTAGATAATAAAAATAATATGGCCGATTACCATAACATGCCATAAAGAGTATACTAATATGAGCATCAGTGTTGAATGCTTTCTATATGCTCAGTGCTAGAAGCGGCCTTAGTGCAGCCTATACTTATGAAAACATGTGAGGGTGCTAGTGATGAGATAACACAAGAGTCCAGCATCACAGATTCAAAAAAATTTTAATAGGATATTCACATGGTTTCACATAAGGTATAGAGCCTAATGCAGCAACAATATATATACTTAAAATCAGAATAAAATGTGCAAAAGGTAAATAAGCAACTTACAGAAAACCTTTTAGCACCACGAAGTAAATGAAACAAGATATTATGTGAAAACCGATTTAATGAAACAGCAACTTTTTACTTCAATGGCTATCAACACATTCAGAGAACAGTCTGGACTTCACCCATTTTGAACCTATTATGTTCTATTAGTGCTTTTTCCATTATGTTTTAACAGATATGATAATGGCAGGGAGCCAAAACAAGTAAAACTGTGAATTATATAATAAAGTGTGATCAAGATGAACAGTTATTAATAAAGTGCCATATATGATTGCTGACAAATATACAGACTTTGTCTTCAGCTGATAAAAAAAATCTGGCCCACCCCTAAAAATTTGTTAGTAGACTTCAGGCATTCTCTATGCGTAACAGCATATATTTTAATAGTCTTTTACAGATTCATCAAGATCTCAATTATATACCTCAATACACTTTCACCAGTTCCAGTGAATGATGTGTACTACATCACTGTGGCTATCATGCTCAATGAGCAGTTTTTATGAATAATACATCCCATTGTTTCCAAATGCAGTCCCACCTGTTAAAGAATAAGCATATCCACACTGATTTAATGCATAAGGTATGTTTCCATAGTTGAATTTCAGTCAGTTAATTGTAGTCTGCTGTAGGGGACTCAAATATTGCATCATGTCATCATGTTTATGCTGCAGAAAATTTCAACAGCAAAGGTCTACGAAGCCTGCTGTCAGGCTAGTATCTCATCATCTTTCAAAATTAACACCTGCCACAATCTAGGTCCTGAAGAGAAACTTGAATCATTAGAGAAAATAATACAAACAGCACTGAGAATCACCCTAATTGGATGCACAAGAGCCTAACAGTTTTGTGGATGCCACTTTGTTCTCCTTAAGCTGTTAATTCTGATTTATTTATTTATCTAAGTACAGCCACTAGCACGTAAATGCCCTTTTGGAGACAGTAGAAAAAGCAGTTTCTGAATTATTACTTACTGTGGTATGAGGTGATCCAGTCTTTGTTTTCAGTAGTCCTTAATTCTGGTGATATATTTTGTTGGCCTGCAGAATCACTCTTTGAATGGAGAAGCTCCAGTTCAATTCAGAGCTTCCTTTCTGGTGCATGTGCAACAATATCAGAAGATATACCTTTGCACTTTGTTCAAATAAACTACTTTCAATAGATAAAAAAAAACTATACTTCCAAGCAACAAAAGTCACTGGATTAAAACTATACTTCCAAGCAACAGAAGTCACTGGATTAAAACTATACTTCCAAGCAACAGAAGTCACTGGATTACTCTTATGCGTACATCTTAGTGTATAGTAATGTAAACGATCCACAAAAACAAATATTTAAATACTTGCTAATCTTGCAAAAAATCATAGAATGGAAAAGAGAAAATTACAGACCTCAAAATACGTAAAGCTGATGGGACTTTATATTATTGACATTGTTAAAATTGGATATAAAATTTAAACTGCAGAGTTATCTCTGGTATTTATAATAATAAGTATTTACAAGCTTTATCCCCCCAATAGCTACATGCATCAGCATGCCACTTCTGGGATTTGTGGAGGCTCAGTGGCTCCATGTCAATCCTACCCAGTGGCTTAATGATCAAGGCCACCATGATGGCCAGCCTCGATGTGGCTTTTAGGTGGTTTCTCGCATCTGGCTAGATGGATATCAGTTTGGAACCTATGGTCCATCTCACTCATATGATTTGCAAACATTTCAAAAAACATTTGCAGACTTTCATACTGAGTAATGCTACACAGAGACACACAGTGCACAAAAATTCCTTCCCAGGGGAAAGGTAGTGGTGATAAGAAGGGCAACCATCCACCCTCTACCACTAGCTTCCCAAACCCAATAATTAACATGACAACCCCATGAAAATAAAGGATAAAGAAGAAAAAAGAAAACTAATCTTCAAGTTTTATGTAGTTTAAAACCAGATTTTAATAGACACTTTGATTCTCATAGGGTTGTTTTGTAAGAGAAAAAGTTCAGATACATTAATTGATTTGGTATGGTGCAAAGTGAAAATTCAGTCTGTAGGGTAAATATTATACCATCCAGTATAATTTTTGTTCAGCTACTAAAGAAATGAATATTAACTTCTATTAATAGTTCATTTCCTGTATATCGATAAAGAATTATTAAAATTTGTGTTAGAAAATTTAAGAGATTTCTTCAGTATCTCATATTTGCAGCTTTATGTTCATGACACTCTCTTTTTATTTCAGGGTGTTTTCATATTTAACCTTGTTCAATGGACGCCAATTAAATATCTGGATTATGAATATCCATGGTGGAGCCACTTCCTAGGTTGGATTACAGCTTTGTCATCAATGTTGTGCATACCAGGATATATGATTTATCTGTGGCTAAAAACACCTGGTGATTTTCGAATGGTAAATATTCAGTAATGGCTAAAGATGGTGGATCTAGCTGGTTGAAGTTAAATTTTACTCTTTTAGTGTAACGTGTTTCTGTGATAAATTCCTCATATCAGTGGCCTTAGCCATCATCCTGATTTGAGTTTTTCCACTTTGCTTACTCAATTTGGACAATTGTGAAGGCACTTTCTTTCCAGATTTATATACAAGGCTCTGTTTCTGCCACCATTGCTTTCCATTCATGACTGTAATGCTTATTCCACTAGATGCATACTAATACAAACTGCCTTAATTGGATAATAATTTATGAATTAAAATTCTTCCTATAATTTATAATGGTAGCAAATACAAGGTGTTCAAGAATTCCCATTGCATACTTCCAGGACTTGTTAAGGGGAATGAGTTCACAATATTTTGAGTAGGAATTCATGTTGTGAAATGTACTGTTTCCATGCTATAGCTATTTAAACCATGTTTGCTAGCTAATCATGCAACA
Organism: Schistocerca gregaria; assembly: GCF_023897955.1. NCBI lineage: Eukaryota > Metazoa > Arthropoda > Insecta > Orthoptera > Acrididae > Schistocerca > Schistocerca gregaria. The sequence continues at coordinate 483,366,121 of NC_064931.1, read as the reverse complement.
GGGTACTCATGGTGGATGGTGGTTATGTCAGATTGGTTGATGACTTTTGACATCTAACCTACCTCCCTGACCTAGTTTGAGCCTCATTCATGAGTCTGAGAGTATTAGAGTGACATGGTTGACTACAGACGTGCAGAATAGACTGACACAACCCTTCTGAATGGCAAAGCTGACAGTAATGGAAGAGTTGCTCATCGCCTTTATCAAGATCACTCTTCACAATATCTGATTTCATTGCATACCCTTTTCACCACAATTGCACATCTAGTTCGAGAAAGAATGCATTCACCATCAAAAGCATGACTGTGGTGGTCCAAGGAGATGCCACACACCCAAATTGGAAGAGGCCGTACTGGACCACATTGAATAGGACCCACCAACAAGTATACAAGCAGTTTCTTTGGCTACTAATGAGTGGAATTGTAAAACAAGTGATGTACTAGGTCATACCTAAACAATTTCTTGTAAAAGTGGTTGTGTCACCAACATGGTTTCAAATGGTTGTATCATGGAAACAGTATGTTCCTGGACATGGGTTCTGATTCAAAATATTATTTACTTGTTCCCCTCTTCATGTTTGAGAAGTATATAATGGGAATTTCTGAACACTCTATATAACAAAGAGTTAATTCAGCACAAAAATTACAAATGTTATGGAAAACTCGGTCTGTAGAGGTGATGACACAGGACACACACACACACACACACACACACACACACACACACACACACACACACACACACACACACACTTGCATCTTTTATAAATAAATAACAATAATGACTAGTGATTTTACTAGTAAGATAGGATACTGTTGCGATGGAAGGCTTTATCTGCCCAATTCTAAAACTTTATGAGTGAAGTACAGATCTAACAGTAGCTTTCAAAATGGCAGAAGTCTAATGTGTTAGATTGTCAAGTTTCCCACAATCATAGTACTGAATGACGTGCTGCTTTTCTTTCATGATTTCCAACCTCATGACACTAGGCAGAAGCATTCTTTGCTTGTCAATACAGAAGTACAAACATTAGTAAGAGAAGAGTGTATCATACTGGCATATGCTGTACAATCACATACCATCCTATCTGAAACAGATGCAAAATTTACAGAAGTTTAAAGTGAAACTGAAAGAGTATTTGCTTGACCACTGCTTCTATTCTGTTTCCGAGTTTTTCAAGTACCAGAAAAGTATAGTGTAACTGCTCAAATATTCTTAACCAGTCTATCATTTTATTTCATTATATTAATTTTGTCATCAATATTCAATATGTACTGAATAATTTTTAATTATTTCTCTATTCAAAACATCAATGTGTATGATGTTGTATATACTGTTCCAGCCTGACTTGTCCTACATCGTTTGCGTAAAATATGTGCCTAAACACAATTTACAGGACCAATAAAGAAATACAATCAAATACAAATACAACACATAAATATACTTTTCACAAATCCAAATAATAATAATAACAATAAGAGAGGGGGGAGGTTTGATTTAATGATAGGCACACATTCTTAACAGCAGCTAAATGTAAAAGTTATAACTATTGCTTTCAGAATTAATAATTAAAAATTTATGTAGAGGAATTGTTAAAAAGAGGCACTGAACAGAAAAATGTACCATGTTCACCATTTTAGTAATTATGTATACTAATCTATAAAATTAAACAGCATTTTTGAAAATTAAGAGTAACATATTGATCTTAATGTATTAATCATTCATGGTATGTACCATGTTCTCTTTCAGAAAATGAAACTGTTGGTACGAATAGAGGATGATATTTCAACTTTACGTGAGAAAATGACAAGTGGAGTGTCGGATATAAGTTCATTATAATGAAGACCAATGATTTACTAAACTAAATAAAACTCTGTGTCCAAAAACAGTGAAGAAGAATGAAATTATTTGTGAAGTGACAAAACAAAATGTTGTGTTCATGAGCGGTAGGGATATTTACATGAAAGTGTCTTCCATTGTAACACCAGAGTTTATCTAGTGTTCTAGAGTCAAGACAGCAGAATGGATTCATCTCAGTTAATTAGAAAATGCTTGATAATATACCTGTGTTAGTGTACATAAACCTCAAAAATGGAATCGAAGCAAATGCGGTACTTCTTTTCACAAATGTGATGTGTATCGCATTGGACATCCGACATGGAAGGGGAGTGGAAGATTCATGCATTCTCTACAAGCACTTAAGGGAACAGAAACAGCGGAATGTAACATGTACAAATAAATGTTATGAGTGTTTTTAAATAATATTTGAGTAATTGATAATGTGGCTGTTGCTGCTGTTGTTGTTTATACATGTACTTCTAGTGCATCTGTGTTAAAATAAGATTTCTGATCAATGTATCTCATAGTTTAAGAACAACCTCACTATTCATATCATTTTTCATTCAGCACAACAGAAGTTATATGCCACATAAACCAGATGTGGAAAATATGGAACAACCTCCACGTAAATAGAAAAATTAAAATGTCAAAAGTGGCATACTTTTGTTCAGTAAGAGCATTTGTTAGAAGTATATTAATGTTTCCTTTATTTGCAGGAACAAGAAAAATAGTTTCAAGTAATGTTTTATTTATTTCATTTTGTACATTAAATCTGTTTCTGTGTGCTGTTGACAATCATAGTACCCATTCACCTCTCCTGCATTTTTATGTTTTGACATTTTAATAATGGACAATTCTTTGTAATTTTAATAAAACTTTTTTAATGTAAAGCTTTTCTATATCCTCCAATGAATTTGAACAACTGAAGGGCTCTAGATGAATGTAATTATCCTTTCACTTCACTTATTCCTCTGGTTATTCGTGTGTGTGTGTGTGTGTGTGTGTGTGTGTGTGTGTGTGTGCGCGCGCACATGTGCGTGTGTATGTGAGCACCAAATTTTATTTCCCACAATGTAAACAGGAACAGGTTTTTTATTTAAAAAAAAATTGAAGGATTAAGTTCATTGTGTGTTTCCAGATGCATTGATAGCTGATCTATTTTCACTATCTGATCAACATAAAGATCTCATCAAACTGCAGTGAGTTGTTCTACATGTGGCATCAATTTGTCATGTCACTGTAGCAATGACATAGACAAGTGATACATTTTAGTATCACTGCAATAGTGGTATTCATTGGTTTACTTGTGCTGGCTTATTTTAGACAGTATCATATCCTAAGCTGAGGAAGTGGACCTTTAGTGACATGATATGAACTGAAAGTACCTTGACATGTGCTAAGCATCACCAGTTCAAATTTACTACAAAAAAATTTAATTCTCACTATAAGTCTAAAAACTGAAAATTATTACAGCTATAATTACATTTACTTCAAAACAGAATTTTTTTCATTCCATGCTGTAGGGAAATCATGGAAAAGCTGCCTGAAGATTATTAGTGAAGGAATGAAATAGGAATGCACTTTTTAGATGAAAAGGGTTGGTTTCATTAAACAGAAGTTGCCATGAAAAATTATAGATGTTATTCAGCAAAGATACAAAATAAAAAAATATATATTGTCTCCATCTTATAACATTTAAATGGTTAAAATATTCCATAGTAAGTTATTAAGGTAAATATTACATTTAAACTTCTTACTTTCTATTGGCACTTACAACTTCTCTATTGTAAATAAAAACTGTATATTTGTATGGCCACTTAATTATTCTGAACAATATTGTGAAAATTTATTAAAAGAAAAAAATATGTGTGGCATTATTACAGAGTAGATGTCAGAGAGAACATGGACTTGTTCTACATGTGGTTTCAGTCTGTCATGTCACTGTAGCAATACCACATTCCAGAGACTCTTTTTAGTATTACTATAACAGTATTATTCATCAATTTACTTGTGCTGACTCATTTTAGGCAGCATCATACCCTATCAAAAAAGAAGGAGTAAAGCATCAAGGTATCAGCAGTTGTGATACAGTTCAAAAGAACTTAAAGGTAATACTAAATCGAGATAAGTGAAACGAAGTATGCATTATACAATGTATTAAGTGGAATGTATTGAATAATCATTTTCATTCTGTACAGTGTCCCTCAAATCACAAGTTCACAATAGTTTGTGACATTACAAACACAATTATAATGTCATCATTTGTAGACATTCAAAATTTACTGGCAACTTTTAAGTCTACCATTTTAAGTATCTACTGTGTAATTTTTTAAATGTATCTGATCTTGCAGATTGCATGATACTGTTCTATGTACACAGAATCATGCACTTCAGAAATCTATAATATCCTTCAGATTATTTTGTAAGCTTAATTAACATAAAATAATTCAATTCATTTACTGATGATGTAAAATATTACCATGTTGATAACCTGCAGAAAAACTGAAACTGCATGAATGAGGTGAAATTTTTCCATTATTTAACAAGGACGAGTTTACTTTCAAGGATGAATATTTTTCTTAATTTCCATGCTGGTGTATCACAAAATAACTAAGCTTGTTTTGGAAAATTGGTTCTTTAAGACTGAATTGCTAATTTTGAAAATCAAAAATTGAATTGATAATTTAGTTTGTATTATAACTGGGAATATTTCTGAAATAAGACTCCTTTCAATAAATTCATTCTAACAGTTTCCTTATAATTAAGTTGTGTTTAATAGCAAAAATATCATTGGTAGCACTATAACTTGAAAAAAAATAACAAGAGCTTTTATCTGCAGTCTAAATTGTGGGAATATTTTGACACTGATTTTTCTATCATGTAATAATTCCAGGGACAAGTGAAGTATTTTACTGATCCCTATCAGTCTCTTGACAACAGCACACACTGCGTGTTTTGTTCATAAATACAGTAACTATGACTTTGATGCTAGTGAAAACATAGTTATATAAAATTGATAACACCATACCATTATAATTAAAATAGGAGGCACTAAAAGCATTAGAAGCTGGGAGAATATATCTATGTATCTTTCATTGATAACAGTTATGAAACCAAGAAATTATTGTCCAACAATTTATTGAATGTTACACTGCAGCAGACAAGGAGAGGAGAACAAAAGTAATCAGTACCTCACATAAGTAGTACCAATAGGCACACTTCTGTTGATTGTATTTACTCTAAAATGAAACTTTGAATGAAAATGAAATAGTTGATGATTAAATCAGTTTCATTGGATTCCAGAGGAGATAAAGTTAGTAATCAGTTCATATCTTCAATTATATTTTTTACAATTATATCCAAAATATCATTAAGTTCATAGATAAACTGTCTTGAATTACCTGATTTACAACATTTTTTGTACATCATTAACAAAGCCTATTAGACAAGCCTAACTGTTCCCTGATATGTAGTGTGACTGTACCACCTATTACTTTCCTTATAGGCAAATGCATCATAATACTCATTCTGCAGACTAAAGCATAATTCATTTATGAATATAACAATTCAAATTCCAATCTTAATGTTTATTCCTCCAGAATAAGCTGGGCTGTCTTTGGACTAATGTGAGTGGACACATCGTTTTGGATGTTTGCCCATACTGCCTAACTGTTCCAGGCTCTGACATACAGTTTAGTACAAAGCTCTGAGGACAACTGTTCTGTAGACAACATACTTCATTATGTAGTTAGGGCCAGATATTGTTCTGTTGGGGAGTGGCCACTATTCACCAACTTGTACTGGGCTCTTATGAAAATGTGTCTGATACACTCATAGGTGTCTTGGTAGTCTACACAGATAAACAGGTGCCAAATGATGTCTTTGTGGCATTAAATCATCAAACCGACTAAGAGACCACACTCTGATCAACACAATAGTGAAAACGCAACAGACATTATGGATCTAACACATTGCCTTTCACTATCTTAGAATCACTTACTTACGTGATACATGCATTATTCCTTTCCTATATATGTCACAAAATTCTAGTTCATGGAGATCTCTTGATATTTCTCTTTTTAGTTCTTTTCCCAATCATGCTTAAACTAAAGACAGTAATTTATCTAATTTTATATATTCTGAAATTGACATAAAAGTAGATACTGATTTTTAAAATTTCTCCTTCATGGTAACATGATTTAACCTGTTCTTAAGCCACAGTAATACATTTTATGCTTGTCCTTCCCATCATTTAAGAAAGCTCAGTCACAGACTTGGAGAAGCACAAGATGTGTACATTACTGAGGGTGTAATTGTCACCCATCTTGTAAGAGCAGCATTTTGACTCCGCAAAAAGTTTTACAAATCAATATAAAACATTTTTTTTCTGTTATGATTTTAATGTTGCAGTGGAAGGAATAATTACATGTGAAAAGGTAATGATTCTTCTGGTAATTATCAAAAAAGGTTGTAGTATCAGCAAGTGGTAAATTATGGATAGTTCTCAAGGCATAACTTTTTGAATGCAGTGTAAGCTCAATTCCACAGAAACTCCACAGATAGATTGTCCTTGTGGGACTGCCACTGTGTCATCCATCTAAGTCATAACTTGATGGTAGTACTGGATTGGCTGATCAGCACTTTTCCCTCCAAGCCTCACAGAAGATTTCAAAAGTGAAGCTGCTATTTCTCAGTAAAGTAGGTCATTTGTAATCTTCAAAGGTCAAATGTATTTTCTTTTATTCCTCCCACTGAGGAAGCTTGTGCTATTAGGGACTGAACCTCATTCCACCACTGTCTGTTCACCCACACAGGAACACTTTAGAATGAAGACATTACACATTATTATTTCTCACCAGATTTCATTTGACAGAGGCTTTACAATAAATGATTAAAAAGATTAACAGCATTTTTTTCACTTTGGATGTCATGATTGTACAGTTGATAACAGTGTGCAACTATGGTAAAACACTATTAAAACAAATTTAAAAACACTTAACTGGTCATTTTAGCTTAAAAAGTGATCTATACAGTGTACTAGTTATATTACTGATATTTGGCCATTGTGCTACACATTTATGCTCATCTGTAACTGTAGTTACCACCTCCTGTACAAGAGTACTAATATCTGAACCACAGAATTCCATATCAAGTAGTGTGGTGCACCAGATTTGGTTATCCACTGTATGACAGATCTTTCAGGTGTTCATGTATCATATGAATGGGGTCATCTACACAATGTGGAGGAGATTATTTATGGGACTCTGTAAAGCCCTGCTACTAGCCTGCAATAAATTGTAACATGTCTTCAAGTTCCACAAACAAATGTATGGCATACACAACATTGCAAAGTTTGACACACTTCATCATCTGCATGTACAGAATCTGATGATGAGGGAAAATTCCCATCATATGCAGATATGTCACTGGATTCTGGGCAATAATCATTTGTTTACACTGATACTTCACCCATGAGGAAACTATAACACTTGTTCTGGTCAATTGTGGTTTCCTAAACCTTAAAACCCACACAAGGCTTGCAACAGAAATTTTCATTCTTCATTCATTGTGTTATGTCATTTGCTAGACCAAACACCACTAGGTCCCATTATTTTGGACTATCAAATGAAACATACAAACAGACAGTTTTTCTAACACACAGTATTACCAGTGACAGTTTTTTTATTACAAACACTGTTGTGGCAGAATGCAAATATGGCCTTTTCAGCTCACATTCTGCTAATGACAGAGATTCCATCCTGGAGACAAATACTCCATGCACATGTAAGGTAACTTGTATTTAAATTTTACTGGTACCTAAATCTGTGTATATTAAGAATCTTCAGTATGTTTCTTTATGTCATTAGTCACAATACAATGGTGTATTCCAAATAATTAAAATTTATATGTAGATATGTCATCCATAAATGTCTTTTACTTTTCAGTGAACTGCTAACACTAGGCTTGCCATATGATATAAGTACAGGACAATTTATGGGCTGGTAAGTGAAGCATCTTCAGGTTTCCATTTCTACAGTCATACTCAAAACGAAAATGAAAATGGATAATAAACAATGGTAAACATAAACACCAAAAGAAAAGAAAGAAAAATGGTCAAAAATGAGTTGGGTATGATTACTGCACCATTCTTGGCCACCTCAGGTTCATAGAAACAGGACTGAGCCCATTGCATTATCATACACCAGCTTGTCCATCAACTATCAGACCAACTTAATGCTATTAAAAATTCAAAATTCTGTCAGTAACCACTGAAATCCAAATGCATGCCACACATCATCACCGCTTTGATGTCTAACATATACTGCAATATGTTACTTCAATCTGGAGCAGAGTTTAGGGGTGATGAAGGTGACTGTATTCCCACTTGATCATAGCACATGCTTTATAGATCTCTCCAACACCAGCACTCAGTTCCTTGAAGGCTGGTTGGCTGTGTGATTTATCATAGTTGGTGGCCTCTGTGGTGTCAGTAATCACAAATGACTTGGGCACTAATAACATTGCTGTTGTGTCTTGGAGTTGAAACCATTGCCAAGTATTACTTTCTGCAACACTGAAGCATAAGTACACAAAATAATGCATTCTTGAACATTAATATTGAAAACAGTCTTAAAAGTACATAATGCCCTTGTAATAAACACAGTGCTAACCAGGAGTGTCTTACACTTGTGGGTAGGGAAAGTGTTCCAAATTTAATTTTAAGTATACTGAATACTCATCTTTTAGCAATGATCTTTGTAGAAAAAGTGTTTGTTGTACAAAGATAGCCAGGCTTGAAATATATAAGAATTCTGAGACAGTGCATTGATTGTTGCTTTCAACTTATTTTAGTTCATGCCTTTGTTGATTTTCCATTGCACATTTTCTCAGAAAGAAAGCTCATTTGAAACTACTTCACATTTTAACATAATGGAAGATGACATTATAAAAGTTTTCACTGTCATTCATCAGATGACACTGTAAAATCACTGTGTGGTGCAGTCCAAGCATAGCTATGAGAAAAAGGATTGTGTTCTGATCTGTATTTAAGAGACAAAAAATGTATATCTAGTGCATTTAATATCTAAAAATAAATTGCTAACTATGGACTGCTGCAAAGTAGTGATAAACCAGAGTGTGTATTCTGAGGCACATTTTGCAGTATTTAAGAACTATGTATGCCCACCAGAACATTATGAGTAGCTCTGTTATTATTTTAATTATTTAAGTGACATCCAGTTTTCTTGTTAGTGCAAATTTAAACAATATTACGTTTTCATATGTGGAAAAATAAAAAATAGTTAAAAAAGAAATGTACAATTATTACACATCAAAGAGCAGAGGTTCCAGAATGTGACACTGATGAAACACTTTGCTTGTTTTGCACATGTGCATGACTTTTATAATGAAGAACAAATTTGATGGTGTGCAGCGACATTGTTCGCAAGAAACACATATCTTCAGAATTATGATCCCACTTATATACCTCTGTTTTAAAGTGGAAATAAGAGGATGGTCAGCTTTACGGGATATTACATTCATGCTTTGTGACTGGCAGAAATGCTCTTGTTAATTATAAACAAATAGGAAAATATTGTAGCTGAATATGTTCCAATGTATCATGCTCCAACAGATATCATGTTTCATGCATTTCAAAACTAAGATGGTATCAGAAACTTTATTACTGTAAGTGGTATCAAAAAATTTATTTTGTATAACTGGTATAAATGTTGGTTCATTACAGTATCCACCTCACAGAATGTTATTCAAAGAATATGTATGACATTTTGTGACCCTATGGAACATATTCTCTCTAAAAGCTTAGTCATTTCACATTTTGTAAATAAAAAAAATTATGGAAGAAATGTTAACTGTTTCTTTTAAAGCAAGCATTGAAATTATTTGATAAAGCTGTGAAATGTGACAAATACATGCATTAATAAAAAATTATTTTTAATGTAGCAGGACCATTATGAATCATGACAAAGGTGGATGAATAAACAAAATGTTTTGTATAAAGATTACAATAAGCAGGGGTGTCATTATAAAAAATTACAACTCCACTAAAGCTATCTGAATATGAAAACTTGAAATATTCATACAGTATGAGAAAATTCATTATGTTAGTACAGTGTACTTCAAACATGTAATTATACTTTGTACTTTAAATGTTGTGAAAATTTTTCCTAACATTTCTTACACAGTAAAGTATTATTATTATTATTATCATTATTATTATTACTTTCATCATCATATAACCATTTAAGAAGCATAGATCAAAATGACAAAGATGCAAGTTTTTAAGTTACATTTGTCAAAAATGTGCAAGACACAACAGAACATTATAGTCAAATGTAAACCAAAATGTTGGAAGTACACACATGTTAACAATATTTAAGAAAGATATTTATAAAATAGTCCAAAGTTTCTCTTTTAAAGAGATATGGGTTCAAAAATCAAATCATTACACATTTAAGTCAACTTGAATCACAAGGACATAATTAGTAAGAACTTTTAGGAAAATTTGTCAAACTGTTACAGTAAAATTTATTTGCATATTTTTATTATGACTTCAATACCACCATTATATTAATGAGTCTTTTTATATAGTTACAATGAACAATTAGTTCAACACATGGCATTCAAAAGAAATCTTTGAAGAATACGGCCTGAAATCATCAACTTAAATATCTCGTATGTTGTTTTTCAAAAGTAAAAAACATATATCTGTCCATATTTTTGTTTGTGTTGGCCTTGTAATGAAGTAAAAATGTACTTATAGATTCAAATGACATTTATAAAACACTATTTTGTAAATTCTTCTGCATTTCATACAATTTTTCCCAAATATAAAAGGTTGTGTACTAATCAATTTTGCAAAGTCGTCTCATTGATGAAGTACATCCATCTCACCTCCACAAGTTATATTCTGAGTTGATCTGTCTTTCCCCTCCTACTAGTCACCACCTAGTTTTCTGGTTAGTATTTTCTTGTACATGTCACCTACATATCTGAAACGTTCCACATGTGCCTCAGTATTGTGAGCTGGTGTACAAGTGTATGAATGCCTTTAGCGTTTCTAACACTTCAGATTCCAGAGTTTTCTTAACCTGGTAAAAATATAAATCAGTAAGATGTCTATCAATTAATTATCATAGCATGGCACAAAATACTGGATCACCCAAAACAGACATTTGAAAGGACAAATACAAAATAAATATTTGAAAATAGTTATTAAAATTTTGTTTTATTTCAAATAATACTTGGAAAATCTCTCTCCTTATGCTAATGGTGGCACTTTACTCTGAACAGAGGGAAATTATTATTTCCTTGCAAACCACTGGAACAAATACAGATCACAATTAACTGGCTTGAAGTTAACTTTCTTTTCAGATTTATTTTTGCTGCGTGGTAACAGGGGATTCAATCCATGCACTGTGCAGCTATGCGTGGATTGCTTTTGAGTGTGACTCAACCAGTAACACTGTTAGTTACATTTGCATAAATTTAAAATTCATTTCACCTTGTAGTTACAAACATCATCAAATAAAATCATACACAAGAAATGTTTCAGAACACTGCCAATTTTTCAAAATATGAGCATATACTAGTTTGAAAGAATATCTCAAACAAATGACTCATTAAATGGACCCTACAGTTAATCAGATGCTTGGTGATGGAGTACTGTAAATATTTATGTAATAATAGCTGACTGAATGCTTCTCTCCATGTAACAACTAAGAAATTTCCATTTCAACTGGGTAGTTCAAGAAAAAAACATATCTATGAATATTTAAAAGAAAAATTTAAGCCAAAGAACATATTACACTTTATTTTGCAGCTTGACTGAGAAACAGTAGAAGATAATCACAATATTCTCTAACAACCTATTGACAGAAAAGTAGAAGAAAAGGGTGAATCAGGAAACGAAGGGTGGATTCATGTACGAGGCTTAGCATTACTTGCCACAAAGAGTATTCACTACAAATCAGTGAAGTCCTTACAACTTTGTCCTAGATTGGGTTAAATATCAGCAGTTTTCAACTTCATGTTTTATGACAAAACAAAACAAATGAAGTTATATTATAAATGTAGAAAAAAATAGCATCGCTATAAATCATATGTTTTCCCAAGATGTATCAAATATCACCACACTTTTCACTTTGTGTTTTGTAAGGAATAAAACAGCCAAAATTGTATTTGAGGCTTTATAACCATGTCCAGCTCATTCCATTCTGAAAACAGGTCAACACATTTTACATCTGATGCTTTTAGCTATCAGAAGCATACAGTAGTGAAAATTATTTGTTCCCATACCAATGAATATAGATATGAAAAGACAATTAATCATATTCTATCAGATGTATAAAATGAAATTTCCAAAGTTTCCAGTCTGACATTTAAGGGAAATACAATCACAGTGAATAGTGCACAAATTTAAAAATATTAAGTTTGCCCATAGTTTTATTTTACATACTTAATCACTGTCATAAGTCAGTAACAGGTGTACTTACTAGGGTTTGAAAAAAACGTGAAACTCCATATACTCCAGCGTCATAGACAAATAACTTTTATGTCATGGAAAAGAAGCTCCTTTGCAACACTAGGTACACTAAAATGAAAGCCACAAGCAAGGCACTGATGTGTCAAATGTATCAAACAGAGCAAATACACTACTGTCAGATGTGTGTATGTCAATAACCACCTCAGTACTGCTGGAAAGTTGTCAAACGAACTACATAAGACTACAGAGTACCACCAGATGGCAGCAGTCTCAACAAAACATACAATGTAGGAACAACATTATTTATTTATTTATTCTTCCATCTTTAAGTATTTTCATGCTATAAATATCATAATGAGTACTGCACAAAAGAATTTATTAAGTATATGTAAATGGCCCCATCTAACACCAGTGTAAACAGGGCATGTTAACGACATGGGACTCCATTGCCTGTTGCCAGATTCAAACATGGGTTCTCTGCTGGAAGAGGATGGTGAAGATGTGTCCACAGATGGCTCCTGATGACAGAATGACAACATTTATTCATGAGTTGCAATACAATGGTTGTGGGTCCTCTGGGTGAAGATTCCTTCCACTTGTAATATTCCTGGAAGTGATGGGGATGACTGGCAGCCATTCACACATGCTCCCACAGTTGCATCTGAAGCTGCACTGGCATAACTCAAATCTGCTGCCTCGACAGCAGTGCTCCAACCTTGCAGGGACTTACTGTGACAGCTGTTATCCCACGCCATGGGCCTCTGTTGTGCTGGCGGCTGGGAGGTGTGGCAGTGGGACAGGAAGTGCCCTGTCACAGCAGACATCTCTGCCACTGGCTGTCTGATGTTGGCAGACCAGAGTCCCCAGTTCCTGCCCTGTTCATGGTGTTTTGTGGCAGCAGCACCCCAGGATGATGGTGACAGTGTATTACCACAACACACCCCAAGCAATGACACCCATGACAGGTGGCTGCCTGTTGATGGCATCTGATGATAATTACAGTGGTGTCATTGCTCTGCCATTTCCTAGGCAATGACCTGCATTACAGTGTTGACTATTATGATGATTGCAATGGCTGTGATGACTCTGAACTGGTGCTGACTCCAAGTGAGACACTGTGTATTCAAAGAATATTCTTGAACATCTGGAGCGATTGTACAAAGTGTTTGATCATCTCAGTGCAGCATGGTTAACGCTGATTTTAGAGAAATGCCACTTTGTATTGCAAGAAGTTCAGTATTTGGGTCACATTATAGGGCAAGATGGAATTAATGCTGATCCGAAGCTAGTTCAGGCCATTCAGAATTTTCCAACACCCTTCAAGGTAAGAATTGCAATCTTATTTGGGGCTTCTGAATTTTTAACATAGTTATGTTCTGAAATTTGCAGAAATTGCAAGACCTCTCATGCAATTGCTACACATAGGAATGAAATTTCATTGGACAGCTGAGTGTGAGGTAGCATTCCATAATTTAACAGATCTGTTGACATCTAGTCCCATCTTGGTCTCTCTGGATTTTGAAAAACCATATATTCCTTCTTGTGATTTGAGCAATTTGGTCCTAGGAATTATTTTGAGTCAGAATGTAGATAGGCAGAAGCATACTATTGCATACTCTTCATTGCAGCTCTAAAATGCTGAACGAAATTATTTCACTACAGAGAAGAAAATGGTCGTAGTGATTTTTGGAACTCAGTGCTTCCATTGTTACCTCTGTGGAAACAATTTAAAGTGCTGACTGATCACACAGTGCTTAAGTGGCTTTTAGGACTTAAAGATCCATTGAGTAGATTGTCGAGATGGGCCGTGTCCTTACACGAGTTCGATTACAAGGTAGTACATCGGCTGCAAAGATTGCACGCTGACGTGGATGGACTCAGCTGTAACGATGTAAATAGAGTTGGATGTAAACAGATGTAGAGGTAGAATGCAGGGATGCCTTTTCTCCACAGAAGGGGGGAGTGTAGGGTGTCAAAAAATGAGAGTGATCAAGTTAGTTAAAGATAGGAATTTTGCAGTAATAACTTTAGTTAAAATGTGAAGAATACTGGGAGCCAGAAGTAGTATGTGTGTTACATTCATTTATGCAGATCAGTGCTATGATAACATGATGTAATTTTGTCAGCAGAACACCGAGTTCAGCAACATAATGGGGAACACTGTGCCAATGGCCAGTGACCTACTGGAAAAGAAGAACAGCAGACATCAGCAGAAGTAAGCCTTATTTAAGGACTGGCAGCCAGCTCATCAACATCATCTGTCATGAGGCATTTATGTCATTATTAAAAAATTTACTGGAAAATTGTGTGATATGTCTTAAAGTGCAACATGTGCAAAAATTAATAAGCTGCAAGAGAAGCTAAGTTTTCACATATAATATTGATCTTTTTGCACATGTTGCACTTTAAGACGTATCACACAAATATTCCAGTAAAATTTTTAATAATGACATAAATGTCTGGTCCTCTGGGCTTGAAATTCTTCTAAATGGTTTGTTATCAAAGATTTGATTTTTAAATGAGAGTCAAACACTCTACGATTAAGAAATTCATCATATATTCTAGCTCATAGTTCATCCTGAGTAAAAGGAGACTTACTTTGAAAGTAACACTTCTCAAACCACCATTCCAAATATTTTCCCTGTAGCAATAGGTTCATTTCAGCAATTGCGAGAGAGTGCCAGATAACAGGCATCACTCTGCTTGCATACGTAAAACACTAAAAGATCTTACATTATGTCATAAAAGAAACAAGATATCATCCAAGAGCATCATAATTTCGCGAACCATACTAAAATGCATAATTTTTGCTCAAAGTGCACATTTGTATGTCCAGATTCCAAATGAACTAGGCCTCAAACTGATATTAAACTTTTCTTTGTGGTTTTTGGGGTGTAAATTCTGTTGGAGTACCAGCACAGTATTATCTCATGTTTTGTTCTTTATAATGGCATAATGCCACCCATGCTTGAAGATGAAAATGTGCACTTGAAATGCAGTGAACAGTTGAAACTAGTCAGTAGTGTGGAATTAAACACTTTGTTTCTAATAAGTTTACTGCCTCAGTGGAAAAGCTTAATAAAAACCAAATTTCCTTAGTAAACCAACAAAAATTACTTCATTGTTCTGCAAGGCGATTAATGCTTGACTGTCAGAAAGGTGGAAATAAAATAAAATCTGAAACTAATAACATACTTTAGCCTTCTGTAATAATGTGAATGTATTTTAATTCACTTGACAGCTCCTGGCCACAGAAATCCATTTTGTGTTTGTTTGAATTGAGAGCAGTAAACAAAGAGGAAACAGCAAAATCACTACTGGTAAGCACGGGTCGCGTGGAGACTATCCACCTCCCCAGTATAACTCAAACTGCTTCATGCATCAGCCCCAGATCTACAATATTTCTGAACTGTGGCAATACTATATAGTGGCTGCCCCCCTCCTCCCTCGAGAGTTTGAGGCAGAATGTCAAAAATTTACAAAAATTGACTTTTCAAATATATGTTCATTTTGTAGTGCACATCTTTCTGAAGAGACTGATACAAAAACATATCTGTTTGAGGAAATATAAGCCATGTTATTTGGTCTTATGTGTGACAATGTGCAGTGCCATGCCAATTCACACAGGATTTTTCTACCGCGCGTCACTGTATTTTACTCTGTGGAACTCAAATGTATATTTTGTAATGGATGCCAACAAACTATATTCAGGACAGTGGAAATTAAAATGTCCTGTGGTGCCTCTCCTACTCCCAGTTGGCTGGTTTGACATCCTGTCCCTCTTTTTTTAAAAAAAAAACAGAAAGCAAGAAAGAAACTAGCTATTAGTACTGGGTGGGATTATTTGTAACTGGGAGAACAAGAACTCCTTAGAAAATTTGCACTCTTTATTGCCTATTAGCTAATAACTTGCTGTTTTGTATTATATAAAAGTAAATATAGGATACATAAAACCAGTAAAGACAAGAGACAAGCAAGACAGTGCACATTTATTCAATCCTTTGGTCCTAGCATTTTTTTTCTCTAATCTTGCTACAGCTTTACATTGCATGCTTTCCTTTCTGCAAAAGAATCTATTACCTCATCAAAGTTCATCAAACATTTTGCTACATGAAAAATCAAAATGTAATTGTCTATTACTGAGAAAGCTGTTTATACAAATAGTACCCAAGACTGGTGTGATTTCTCAATTTGATTTCTCTTTTGTCACTGTCTTCTACATAAAACAAAACAGGCCTTTCTAATAATGCAACAATTGTAACACACACCAAACACAAGAGACTGTTTTGGCACAAAAGGTCATTTTTATAATGCGACAGTACATAATTCATGAAGTACTAGTATCAAATATGTATTACGCCTACTAAGAGAAAAAAGCTCTATGATAGGAAACAGTTTCACATTGTATTCATATGCTCCAGGTTCTCAAGCATGAGATCACAAAGTAGTAGTACAAAATTTTTAAATAAATTTGGAATTATCATATTGTTTCATAATTTGTGTGATGTCCTCATTTCTTCTCCTTCCTCATTCTAACAAACAATCTTGTCATCACTAATTCTGTAACTGTTCCTGCCATTGTCAAAACTTATTCCCCTCTCTGAGGGGTTCTAATACGTAGCAATGAGATACAGTAATATTTCACTGGGAGGGGGTGGGGGGTGGGGGGGGGGGCTGATGGCAGTGGGACAGATCAGTGCCCTGTTTCAGTGGACATCCCTGATGGTGGGTGTCTGACATCGGCAGGCCAGGAAGGTCCCTGTCTCCTGCCCTGGGCACAGCGTTTTCTGGTGGCAGCATCCCAGGACAATGGCAACAGTGCATTACCACAATGCACCCCAAGAAATGACCACCATGACGGGTGGCTTCCTGTTGATGGCATCTGATGATAGTTAATGTGGTGTCATCACTCTGGCACCCCCTAGCTGATTACCTGCATTATAGTGGTGACTATTATCATGATTGCAATGGCAGTGGTAACTCCAAAATGGTGGCAACGCTAAGTGCCACAAGCCCTGCATCACTGGAATGCCTCATGGCAGACAATGTTGATGAGTTGGCTGCCAGTCCTTAAATATGGCATTCTGCTGCTGAAATCTGCTGTTCTTCTTCCCCAGTAGGTCAGTGGAATATTCTGTTGTTGCTCAGCTGACATAACTGACCCAATTACCACCCTCAATGGCAACACCCTGGCATGTGGCGAGCTGCTTATTGTGACTGCTGTGCAGTGAGCTGGCCATTGACACAGTATTCTCCCTCATGTTGCTGAACTTGGCACTCCACCAACCCAAATATGCCAATGTATCATAGCACTGAACTGCGCAACTGAATGTAACACACATACGACTTCTGGCTCCCAATGTTCTTCTCGTTTTAACTGACTTTATTCCTGCAAAACCCTTACCTTTAACTAACTTCACCACACTCATCTTTTGTCCCACTACACTCCCCCCTCTATGGAAAGAATGTGTCCCAGCATTCTACCTCTACATCTACTTTCACCCAATTTTATTTACATGTTTTTGAACTCTCTACCAATACTGGACTTGTACCATATTTCCACAGTCCACTTTCTTTGAGACTGTGGCTTTCTGTTACTTATTACACTACAGTTCTCCCTCTCATAGATAATTATTCCTTAGGGTTCTTTGAGAACACTTAGTCTTTGCTTTCATTACTGTTCACTCACTACACTGCCTTTTTGGAGATGCCATTCTAATTGATTCAGATCTGTAGACTTCAGGTTGTGAGGGGTGGAATTTGGTCAGCTCTTCTGTTGAACAAGAAATACATTACTCTGAACACCACAAGAAATACACAAGTGGCTGATGTTGATGAACCAGTGACTACCAATTGCTGCTGCTGCTTACTTCTGTAGCTTTCCACATGCTTTAAGAGATGCTTCGTGGTAGCATGACCATGATGGATGGCAATCATCTGATCTAGAGAGTGAGCAGGTCCTCATGAATGGTACTGATAAGAAACTAAATGTGTTCAGGGGGCAAAACTGAAGAAGGAAGGTCAGGTATATAAATTAAGAAATGGACCATACTGATGTCTATGGTTCCTGACATCATAGCTGCTATGTGAAACAAAAATCCTAATGTCAGTCCTACATCATTGCTCTGTATCTTAGCATATACTGATGTTTCACCACATTATGCCACTTCCTTCACTTTGGTTTCTCCCTTTTCTCCTCATTGTTCGCTGTTCCTCCCCCCAATTCTATGAAAACTGTGGTCACATGAGGAAAACTGTCCATATCCCCTTAAAACAACTGAACTCAGCTAACATGGACCAGTGAAGGGCAGGTGGGGAGCTGCTGTTTAACATTAACCAGCAATGTCATCTATATTGGCTGATAAGGGCTATTATACCGTGACATGAACTTCATAATTTTCCCCTCTCGCACTTAAGGATTCGTTAACATAGACCACTGACCCATGTAGTACTTAGGTAACACTGCTTTCACATCATGTTCCCTTTCCTGTTCCTCTAAAACCTCTGTCTTCATTTTCTGTATTTGTCTCCAGATAAGTTATACTCTCCTTATTGACAGGACAGTTCAAGAAAAGAATGAAACAGAAAATGAAGGCTGGATTCATCTCTGAGGCTTAGCATTACTTTCCACGTAGTGTATTCACTACAAATCAGTGACATCCCTACAACTTTACTCTAGACTGTGTTATACATCAGCAATTCTTAGCTTCATGTTTTATGATAAAATAACACAAATAAAGTTATATAATAAATGTAATAAAAATTAGCATCTGTATAAATCATATGTTTTCCCAAAATGTACGAGGATGGTTTGAAAAGTTCTTGGAATCACTGTGAGAGGTCAGTGCTAGCACAACGAGTTGTGCAGGTGATATTCGTTGGACTGTTTCCTGTAAACACATGCCATGTTAGTGATCTTAGAAGAGAGCTGGGGCAGTGATGTGGCTCTTTTGTTGTTCCTGTGTAGTGATTTGCAAAGATGTAAAAAAAATCGACATTTGAGCAGTGGTTAAGTACTCCACAAAGATAGGTATGAAAGCAAAGGACATTCATGCTGATTTCCAGAATACACTGGGGGACTCTGCTCCTTCATATTCAACTATTGCCAAGTGGACAAATGAATCTAAATTTCGTTGGGAGAGCTTAGATGATGATCTGCACAGTGGTCAGCCAAGATGTGTCACTACTCCAGAAATCATTGCAAAAGTGCACAACATGGTCATGGCTGATTGAAAGTGCATGAAATTGCTCATGTTTGCCAGATGTCCTCTGAAATGTTATATCACATTTAAACTGAAGAATTAGAAATGAAAAAATTATCTGTAAGACAGGTGCCACAGCTCATGATGTACACCCGCACACATCTGCCCTCACTATGACAAAATTACATAAACTATGGTATGAATTGTTCCCACACCAACCTTCTTCACCTGATATGGATCTGTCAGACTACCATCTCTTCCTAAAACTAAAAATTTTTCTTAGTGGATGAAGATTCACTTCAAATGAAGAATTTTCATTGGAGTTCACAACTGAAACCTCCTGGCAGATTAAAACTGTGTGCCGGACTGAGACTCGAACCCAGGACCTTTGCAATTCATGGGCAAGTGCTCTACCAACTGAACTACCCAAGCACAAGTCACGTTCTGTCCTCACACCTTTATTTCTGCCATTCCCTCGTCTCCTACCTTCCAAACTTTACAGAAGCTCTCCTGCTAACCAGCTGAAGAGTGAAAATCTCATTCTGGAAACATCCCCCAGGCTGTGGCTAAGCCATGTCTCCGCAATATCCTTTCTTTCAGGAGTGCTAGTTCTGCAAGGTTAGCAGGAGAGCTTCTGTAAAGTTTGGAAGGTAGGAGATGAAGTACTGGCAGAAGTAAAGCTGTGAGGATGGGGTGTGAGTAGTGCTTGGGTAGCTCAGTTGGTAGAGCACTTGCCTGCGAAAGGCGAAGGTCCTGAGTTCGGGTCTCGGTCCGGCACACAGTTTTAATCTGCCAGGAAGTTTCATATCAGTGCACACTCTGCTGCAGAGTGAAAATCTCATTCTGGAGTTCACAACTATTTTGCAGGGCTGGAGGACACTTATTTACGAGATAGGATCAAGACACTGGAACATCATTGGACAAAGTGTGTTAATCTACAAGGGGACTACATTGAAAAATTAAAAAAGTTTCAGTAATGTAAGTACTTTTTTTTCTATTCTGTTCCAAAACCTTTTCAAACCACCCTCTTATCAAGTATCACCACCCTTCTGACCTTATGTTTTGTAACAAATAAAACAGCCAAAATTGTATCTGGGACTTTATGAATCATGTCCAGTTCATTCCATTCATATAACAGGTCAATGAATTTCACAGCTATCAGAAGTATACAGCAGCAAAAATTATTTTTTCCCATACTAATGAATATAGATATGAAATGACAGTTTATCATATTCTATCAGCTAAGTACAAAAATGAAACTTCCAAAGTTTCCAGTCTGACATTTATGAGAAATACAATCTAGGCAAATAGTGCATAAATTTAAAAATTTAAAGTTTTCCCATACTAAAGTATTATATATTGAATCACTGTCGAAAGTCAGTATCAAATGTACTTACTAGGCATTGAAAAAAAGGGATACAGGATAATATTGTCAAACATGGTTGCAATGCTATAAATAAAATCAAGTTTATGCACTCACATCCACATTGAAATGTGTAACAGAAGCTTTTGGTGAAACATGACCATATCTTTTCTGACAAAATTCTGTTTTGCTTCCAGCCACATCCAATGATTTGCAGTACATGAGCGTTTGGCTAAGTCCTCCTGTCGATTGCCAATTGGTGACTGTCTTTTGGTTGCTGCTACTGTCCTTATAGTAGCACTGCCTTCTGTAACATCACTGGTGCCTGCTGCAGTGTCATATTAGGTAACATTTTCATTGTGAACCCATCACATCCACTTCTACCTTCTGATGGCTGCGTCCCAAGTTGTGCATAGCTGCTGGCTGCTGTCTTTCTTGAGGGTACTGTCACAGTTTTTTTTTTCAAATCTCAACTCTTTCTCATCCCAGGAACTATTGGTTCATGTCTTGCCAAATGCAATATGATGTCTGTTTTGTAGAGCATGGTCTGCTATCACTGATTTCTCAGCATACCAAATGTGAAAGAATTTCTTCTGTTCTACATACCACTGTTCAGTAGTACACACACTCTATCTGACATTGTGTTTTTGCTGTTCTGTGGCTCAGAAAGAGGAAAGATTAGCCTGCTGCTAAAGAGGCATAAAATCAGTTCAGTCTACAGGGCTCCAGCAAAAATTTGATAACTCATGAGGCCTTTGAAAGATGATATAGGCCCCAGAATACTATGAGTATATAAAATACCATATAGGTGTGGACAGTTTTATGTTAAACAGACTGTACGTACTATTGAACAGCACTGTGCAGAGCAGAGATGCTTTCACTTTTGGTACCCTGAGGAACAAGTAGTAGCAGATCATGCTCTAGAAAATGGACATTGTATTGCATTCGATGAGACATCTGTTATTTCATGGACTAATAGTTTCTGGGATAGCAACCAAAAGACAGCTACCATGTCACAACAGACATGGAGTACTCAGCTAAAAGCTCATGAATTGTAAACCACTTGACACGGATGGAAGCTTAAAAGGATTTTATCAGTGCATATCACTGCAAAACAATGCAGTCAAAGAAAATTTCTGTTAGTACATTACATAAAATAGTAATCACAGAATTTAAAACATGACTCATGAGTAGAACCGTTTAACAAAATTGAGGTAAACTGTGAAATTAAAAAAGATTACATTAAAAAACAGTGCTATTATGAATATCTGGTGACTCCAACATCATAGATAAATAATGTTTACCTCACAGAAAAGAAGATCCTATGCAGCACTAGGTACACCAAAATGAAAGTCATAACAGTATCAACAAGGCAATGATGTGTCAAATGTATCAAATAGAGCACACACTCTGCTATCAGATGTGTGTATGTTGATGACGAGCTCAGTACTACCAAAAAGTTGTCAGGCAAACTATATAATACTACAGAGGACACCAGACAGCAGCAGTCTTAACAAATCATATGATGTGCTATTTGCCTAGACAGCCTGTCTACCTATGACCCCAACTCAAATACTTTACAAATGGTGCCCATGAAGGATCCAGACTAAAATGGAAATGAATAAGTATTAGTATACTTAGCATCATGCTTGCAGAGCTCAGTTGGTAGAGCACTCGTTGAAGGTTCCCAGGTTGGAGTTCCAATTTGGAATGAACCTACCAGGAATGTTCACACCAACACTCTGCTGTAGGGTGGAAATTTCAGCCATTTAGGTTGTGACTAAGCTATGTCTCTGCAGTGTCCTCTTTTCCAGGAGAGTAGTCCTGCAAGTTATGCAGAAGAGTTCCTGAAGTTTGGAAGGCAGAAATAAAGTTGTGAGGATGGGCTGTAAGTTGTGCTTGGATAGATCAGTCAGTAGAGAACTTGCCGACAAAAGGTGCAAGTCCCAAGTTCAAATATTACTCCAGCACACAGTTTCAGTCTGCCAGATAGTTTTGAGGGAGAAGTCCGAGTTGGTTACACCAAACAACACCCATTTAGCAGTAGTTCATTTATCCACCTAAACACATGCAAGGCTCACAAAGAACTGAACATGACAGAACAGCCCAAAGACAATGCTCAGAGTCCAAGGGCGATGCTCAGAGTCCAAAGACGAACGCATAATGCATATCGAAGCTGGTGTTGACCTCATCGGCGCCACATAACCCTCCCCCCCCCCCCCCCCACTGCAGTACAGAGTTCTCTTGAGAGGCCGTAGAGGGGGGGGGGGGTGACTAAGGTATCGGAATGGGTGGTCCATGGGAGCCAGACCATGGTCAGCTCGACTGCATCGTTGGGGAGCTGTGTGCGTAGATGTCATGAAGGAAGGTTCGGCCACCAAACCTGGAAGTCATTGAAGCGAGCCGGGCACCATACTGGGCATGCTGGTCATGCGGCGACAGGTAGCCTGGTGGTTTGCAGGTGCAACGGAGCAATGACGACAATGTCTCCAGTGGGTGTGGTGAACACACGAAGCATGTCCAGGTCGACGTCGGGCGGGAGGGGAACACATATCACCAGGTGGCAGGCAATGGCGTAGGTTGTTTCATGAGCACCGGATGTAGGGAAACACACGACGAACAGTGTGTAATCACACAGTATTATTGAGATTGTGTTGATTATGTCCGGGGGGACAGGCACAAACACTTCGAGCAAGAACACGTTCAAGATGGTGGGGGGGGGGGGGGGGCGTGAGAAACCTCGACAGGGCGAGGCAGGCGACGGTGGAGTGGTCGAAGTGACCAGTGAAGGGCCGGCAGCAAGGGCGTGATCATAGGTAAGCTCGATGTGGGGAGCATGTGGTCACTCAATGGAGTGTGTGAGACTGGAGTAGAGGGCAAGGTCGGAGGAAAGCTCGACAATTGGAGCTGTAAGTCACTCGATTGAGTGTGAAAGTCCGACTTGGACGGAGTGGTCAGAGCGTCATGAGCCACGACAGTGAGTGGCGTGGTCGTGGCCTGAAGGGGGTAGAAGAAGGCTTGTTGAGAGAGACTGTAACAGCTGACTCTTTCATCTGGATGTCATAGGTGTTGGCTGAGCACCAAAGAACTCAGGAAGGGCCAGTATATGGAGGTTGGAGGGGAGCACGGACAGTGTCATCTCGGAGCATGACGTACTCACAATTTTCCAGAGATTTCGGGATGTGAACCTTAGGGCGGGAATGGCTGGTGGGCAGAGGGATTGGAGGTTGATGAAGTGGCGTCTGATGTGGTCAACGAAGGAAGGTAAGTCAGACTGAGGGAGAGAAGCCGAAGAGCTCACCAGTTCGCCAGGGAGAACAATGTTCTGGCCGTATACGAACTCAGCTATTGTGCCTTTGAGGTCTTCCTTATGGATAGTACGAATGCTGAGTAAAACAAGGGGAAGGGCCTCCGCCCATAGAGTTGTGGCATTGAAGAGCCTCCTTGAGTGTGTGGTGCCAGCACTCGACTAGCCTGTTACCTTGCGGATGATATGCTGTGGCATGGATGCGCCGGATGACGCAAATGTTACAAATCCCATTGAACAGGGCCGACTCAAATTATCTGCCCTAGTCAGTCATGATGATAGCTGGACATCCGATACGCCATACCCATGACTCGATGAAAGCTCGAGCAACAGTTTCTGCCGTAATATTGGGGAGGGGGACAGCCTCGTCCCAGTGAGTTGTTCGGTCAATAGACGAGAGAACATGACGAAAGCCGTTAGACGGGGAGAGAGAGCCGACAATGTCAATATGAATATGCTGGAAACGCCCAGGAGGGATCGAAAAGGAGCCGAGGGGAGGGGGGGGGGGGGTGAAGTGTGCTTGTGTACCTTGCAGCACTGGCATGCAATGCAGGATCATGCCCATTGCTGGCAGTCCTTGTTGACGTTTCTCCACACAAAGCGCTCCACTATGAGGCAGTTGGACGCACAAACACTGGAGTGAGCTAAATTATGCAATGCATTGAAGACAGCTCGACGAGAGGTGGTTGGGATGAGGGGGTGTAAAGTGCCTGTACTGTCGTCACACCAGATCAGACCAGAAATGCCAGGGAAGGTGGTGCAGACGAAGTGTAGTGAAGAACTAGAGTCTGAAATCAGGTTTTGTGTTTCCTTATAGGCGGGTTGGAGGTTAGGCACTTCAGAGAGGTCTAACAGCAAACAGATGGTGTCGACTCGTGAAAGGAAATCAGCTACTATATTGTCA
The DNA here is from genome assembly GCF_023897955.1 of Schistocerca gregaria. NCBI lineage: Eukaryota > Metazoa > Arthropoda > Insecta > Orthoptera > Acrididae > Schistocerca > Schistocerca gregaria. The sequence goes on along the minus strand of NC_064931.1, from coordinate 483,341,002 downwards.
GCACCCTTTATGTGTCTGACATCGGTGGTGAACTGAGATATGAAGTCCATGTATCTGAAGCAGCAAGGAGGCGGGTCAATTGGCGGGTTTGTAATGGGCGCAGCCAGGGTTTTGTGGTCCATTAAAACATAGAAAGGGCGTCCCTCAACCTCAGTCTTAAAATGTGTAATCGCTTTGTAGACTGCGAGCAACTCCATGTCACATGCAGAATAGTTCCATTGTGCATTGGTGAGCTTGCGGGAGAAGAACTGCAGAGGTGAAGTTTGGCCGTCAATTGTCTGGCTAAGGACAGCACTGATGGCAGTATTGCTCAGATCTGTGGTGATGAAAATCTGTGCATAGGGATGAGGATGTGCGATGGTGCAGGCCTCAACAAGAAGATTTTTGAGGGCGGTGAAAGAGTCAGTCATAGCAGGGGTCCATGGAATGGGCCAAGATCCAGAAGTGTTGGTGCTTGCCAAGGCATCCATCAGTGGAGCCTGAATCTCCACAGCCAGAGGTATATGTTGCCGATAATAATTAACTGTCCCCATGAAGCACCAGAGCTCTGTGAATGACGAAGGTATGAGTAGCTTTTGTATTGTTTGTACTTTCTCAGTGAGTGGTGAAATGCCGTTGGCAGAGACCCGGAAACCAAGAAAAGTGACAGCGGGTTGATGTAGCTGCAATTTTTCCTGGTTGGTCTCAATGCCTGCTGCCACGAGAGGGATCATAACAGTTTGCACATATCGAATGTTGTCCTCGATTTAGGAGCTGGACACAAGAATGCCATCAAGATAGGCAAAGCAGGATTTTAGGTCGAATAGCAGTTTGTTGATGAAGCGTTGCCAAGTCTGGGTTGCGTTTTTCAGACCAAAGGGCATGAATCGAAACTGAAATAACCCGAATAGGGTGGTGATTGCTGTCTTCTCAATGTCTTCAGGTCCCGTGGGGATCTGGTGGTAGGCCCATTTGCAATCAATGACAGAGAACGTGGTCACACCTGTGAGGGAATTGATAAAGTCGGCAATGTTGGGTATGGGGTAGGTGTCCATAATTGTTCATGCATTTAGTCAACGGTAGTCTCCGCAAATGCGCCAGGATCCGTCTTTCTTGGGTGTCATATGTATGGGCGTAGACCAGCTGCTGGCAGAGGGCTCAATGACGCCAGAGCTTAGTAGTTCAGAAATCTGATTTTTAAGGTCGGAGAGGTGCTCGGGACAAAGTTAACGTGGTTTACTGGAGATCAGGGGGCCTGGCGTGAGGTGAAGCTTGTGAACTGTGCCGTTGGTGACGACAAAAATGTTGCTGGCGGTACGGGAGACGGTTTGTTTACAATGTGTGATGGGCAGGGCAGGCAAGGCGTGGTCGTGGTGTTCGGAGCCGCTCAGCGGATCCGACAGGAGCCGAGGTGGCAAATTGTCCCAGGAGTCAACGTGACAAGATGGCCGCCGGCCGAAGCAGTGGCACCATGGTCGGGTGAGCTCGGTAGAGCTCGTGAGCCGTTAGTGAGTGTATTGTCCGAGGATGTGGCCTGTACCAGCACGGTCGCGGGCGAAGCGCTTGGCGCAAATGCACTGTTTGTGTTGTGAGTGGAGGTCACACGGCGGCGCACAGGAGCCGAAGTTGCATAGTTTGAGGTGCTGTCCGTGAGGGGTGGGGTAGGAGCCATCAGTTCGGGAACACGTGACGCTCGTCGCGCATTTGCACTTGTGTCTAGCTGAGTCTCAAATGCTGCTGTTTTAGGAGGGTGTGGCCCTGTGGAACTATCAGCACACGTTATGGCAATCTTTATGGCACAGTTGCGAGGGGTAGTGGGAGGTAAACACACGGTAGCTTGATTTCTGGGATTGTAAGCAGATTCGGCGCTCTTACTGACCTTGCTTTGTCCTTGCTGTAGTGTCTGTAATTCCTTTGCTGCATCAGAGAGCTGGAACTGTGGTTCATGTAGCCAGAGGGAGAGCTTGAAGTTTTCCTTGTGTAGGAGAACGACGTGTTCAAGCTCGACAAGGCACTTGTGCGTGGTTTCTTGTAATGTCGTTGACAGAGATTAGCATGCACGGATGAGATGAGCCCAGACCAATGTGTCACAGGGGGGTGTAGCTCAACAGAGCCCAGGGGAAGTGATTCTTGGACAGATGATGAAACACAGTGTTTCGCACTAGGTCCGGTGAAAGTTTGTGGTGTCGCAAGAAGTCAGTGCCTAGTATAGGTTTGTCAATTTCGCACACTAAAAAAGTCCACTCGAGTTTGCAGTTTGCAGAGAGTGAGACGACGTGGGAAGCTGAACCCGAGCATTGTAGTTTAGTTGAATTTATGGCTTGCAGTGAAGTATGATGAGGGTGAATGTTTGCCAACGCTAAGGACGTAGGCAGCAGCGAAACATTGGCGCCTGTGTCCACTAGGAATAGGTATCTCGACCAAATGTCTTTAATGTAAAGTCGTCCGCGATTATCTTGTCATTCCTGGACAGTATGGAGCACTGGGGGGTGCCTGTCATGTTGTGCACAGGAGGCAGCAACTGGACCTACCTGCGATTGGCGTTCGGGAAGTAGCAGGGTGGTCTGCAGTTCTGTGCCGCATCACCAAACCGTGTGTGGAAGTAACAGTATGGGTAGTGCGGTTGCATTTCCTGCGGAAAGTTCGTTGCCAGTGGCCGACGTTCGGTGGCCACAGCAGGTTCGGTTGCAGGAGGGGGGGTGACCCAGTTGCTTGTTTACTGCTTCCCAGAGCGAGTGGAACGGTCGGCACAGTACGGCCCCAGCTGCGTCCAGCCGCAGGGCGATGAGCCTGAACCTGAGACTTGTCAGGTAGGCAGTGACTGGCGTAATAGAGCAGTGATGCATCGTGTAGCTTGTCAGCAATTGTTATTCTTTGCTCGACAGGTTCAGGAGGCCTTTGAGCCAGAGCAAAGCGGATGTGACAAGATAGTTTATCTGACCAGATGGTGAGGAGAGCTGTGTCAGAGAATAGATCGGCGCTGAACAGGGCACGTAGCCGTCTCCAGAGCTGGGAAGGTTTGTCATTGCCTAGTTGCTTGACGTGGATCACTTGCCGTATTGCTGCCTCAGTTGAGCGTGCAAGCCAACATAGAACTGTCTTTCTGGATAGAGTGTACCGGGTAGACGAGTCCGGGGCGTCGACCAGGTCAGCAATCAAGTCCTCCTGGACGTGCAGGTGGCTGATGAGGCACAGAAACGTGGTTGACTCATCGAGTTTACAATGGTCGAACACTTCATGCACAATTTTGAATCAGGCTGTTGCTCTGACGTCGGGATTAAACGGCGGCAGTGTTGGTAAGCATTGTAGAATGTTCGGAAGAACAGGATGAGTTGAGTTTGTTGGGGCACTGCCTGAATCGAGCTGTTATTGCTGTAGTATTCCAGGAGTGTGTGCCTCCAGGGGATGTGGGAACGACAGCTGTTCAGGTGGCAGCATGAAGGTGACATGTTGTGGTTGAGCGCAATCCATTGCGATGTGGTAGGCCGACGCGCGTGAGATACTGTAATGTGTCGATTGCGGTTGCGGAAGCTCAACAGGTTGTGAGTGTGTTTGGACTGACGTGTCACGGAAGACCGACATGGATGGGGCACCGAGATGTGCCAATAACAGTAGCGGAAGCTCGACTGGAGGTGGCGCGGGGGCGACAGGTTAGAAAAAGTTCAAAGTTTAAGAACGCGTGTTAGTCCACGGAAAGCTCGACGTATGATCAGAGCCGGGACCACCTGTGTTGCAAGGGGGCTGTAGAGGTGTGGGCTGTCCAGAAGCACAGTGTGGTGTGGTAAATGATGCCGAACATGGGACGGAATGTGTGAATGTTCACTGTTCATAGTCACTCCACTCAAAGTGGTGTGCGGATAAGGTGAATGTCATGGCACAAAACACTGAGATGTAGCAGTGGGCTGGAGGTGGAAGTCAGGCACAGATAACAAGTTATTATTCCTGTGGGAGGCCGAGGTATCAAAGTAGGAAGGCATGTGCTGATGCTGAACTGAGGCAGGCACGGGCATGGTCGGATGCTGAGAAGGTAGACGTGTGAACAGAGCAGTTCCAGCCACGTGGTAGGTATCCGTGTGGTACTGCATGGATTGCGGCGTGGCAATTCGTTGTACTGGTGGTAGTACATTGTCCAACGAAGCTTTTGCAGAAATCGGCATTGGTCCCACACTGCACAGAGATCCGTAAGAGGTAATTGCACAGTCGATGATGGAGGGCACATGTGGCGGGAACAAAGGCATTTGATAGCCGGAGTCAAGGGCACTCCTAACCTCACTTATTGTTGCAGGCTTGACAACGTCCGGCAAAATCGGCGGAATCACCGAGTGAGAGGCATCGTGTTGCAGTCCTGGAGGGTGTACATCACCCACAACATGATGCATGTCGATCACAAAATCCGGCGTTAGGCGCTGGGCCGAAGTCATTGTTCAAATGTTGTGTTGATGTAATACATGCAAAAATAGCTGAGCTGAGGTTGTGGACACAATAAAATGGTGAAAACAGAAGACGTTACAACTCGGGGTCACCAGTGAGGGAGACGTTTGGGTTGGTTATACCAAACAACACCCATTTAGCAGTAGTTTATTTATTCACCTAAACACATGCAAGGCTCACAAAGAACTGAACATGGCGGAACAACCCAAAGACAATGCTCAGAGTCTAAAGACAATGCTCAGAGTCCAAAGGCGAATGCATATCACTTCTGGTGTTGACCTCATCGGCGCCACAGGTCCATATCAGTGCACACTCCACTGTAGAGTGAAAATATCATTCTGGAATTAATCCATACTTCCATGTAAAATTGATGTTCATATATAGAATTGAGATGTACTATGAGAAAATTATTCTTCCTGTATTTTTCACATGGCTGTATGGCAAAGCTATCATTGACATTGCAAATTAATTAAATTATTAATCACTGTTGTGCTATGTCAATTTATTTTTGATATGCCAAGATTCAGATATGCAGTACCAGTAATATCAATATCTCTGTGTCTCAGAACAAATGCTTTGTACAGGAATACCCTCCCCAATAACATCTGCTTATTACAGAATCTGGAATGTAGGCTACATCAATATAACACACTTATAAAAAAATCTGATCTTTTACAAACAGTAACTGGTGATACAAAAACACAACTTTTAATTCAGCATTGAGAGTCATATGAAAAGCCATAATCAAAATGAATGTAATTTCTTTGTCTCATCTTATAAAAGAAACACAGTTAAAACTCATGTACTATTACATAGGCCTAGTAAAGAGCACCTGACTCTCACTCCTCTTCAAGATGTTTGTATCATACACCAGACATCATTTACATAGAAGTAATAATGCAGGCAAAAAACTATTCAGTAAACACCTCTTGTCCATTGCTTACAGACAGTAAATTAATTTATAACAACATTCCGCACTGTAATAAACATACAGTATGCGTTCACATATTGGTACTTGACATAGTATACCAGCACCCTAATTAAAGTGTATAAAACTCTGTAATAATTATTAAGCACTTCCCTTCATTTGCATAGATTTGCTTCTTAACTGATATGCACATAATTACCTTATTATCACTTTAGAGGGAGTCCCAATTGGAATTTTTTGGGAGATATCCATTCCCATTATTTTCCTTTCAACGAATGGAACCTTCCAGAAAATGTTCATCAGGACTAACATATGGGAATTTATTTAATTTGATTCTGAAATGACTTGGTCCAGCCAAAAAATATGAAAACCTAGCCACTAGTCTGTGAAATATGGGAATAAATGTTGAAAATGTGCTCGACATGTGCAGTGTATCTGTTTTCTCATTTTATCTCGACACACATTTACTTTAATAAAAGATGATAAATACACTCCAATATGACTGATTTGGCCACCTCAAGGGTTGGAACCCCTCACCTTCCAAGTGGAAGAATACAGTTGGCAGGGCTATCCCTGTGGATTTGCCAATTTGGAAGATCGCTCCCCTTCACAGGCTGACACCTGCTGTTTCATCTGTCGTCACTTGCTGTTCATCTGTTGCTGCCTGCTGTTTGTTCATTGCTTCCTGCTGTCTGTCCATTGTTGACTGATGTCCATCTGTCACCGACTGCTGTTTTCCCGCTGTCTGTCCGTCACTGCCTGCTGTCTCTCTGCTGTCCGTCTGTCACCGCCTGCTGTCCGTCCACCGCTGTCCATCCACCACCACCTGCTTGCCGCCTCCTGTTACTGCCGTCATCCCCTGTCCTTCCCTTGCCTGTCTGTCCTCATTCCTTGGCTCTGTTTTCATCTCATCTTCATGCCTCAGTGACACCTGTTGCCAGTAGGCCCCGTTCTTCGCTATGAGCCCTCCCACCACTATTGTCATCTACATCTGCCTCTCCCCCACTCAACTATCACATCCAGGAGTGCCACCTCTGTCCTCCCCTTTACACCTTACTTCCCCTCCTCCCCCTCACCTGTCCCCAGTTCCTCCCCAGCTGTCTACCCACACCTGTAAACCCTTCCCCCAGCCTCCACACCGGCAATGGCTATGGCTCTCACTCCTTCTCCTACCCCTGCCTTTATGTATGCACAACCGCTACGGTCGCAGGTTCGAATCCTACCTCGGGCATGGGTGTGTGTGTTGTCCTTAGGTTAGTTAGGTTTAAGTAGCTCTAAGTTCTAGGGAACTTATCACCTCATCAGTTGAGTCCCATAGTGCTCAGAGCCATTTGAACCTTATGCATGCATCTGCTGCCAGCTCCGCTGCACCTCTCAGCTGATAGCCCCTCCCACGCCCCCAGTCACCTTATCTTCTGTCTCCCCCTCCTGAATCAAATCATGCCAAACCACGATTGCCATCACAGAACCCTCAGCACCTCTGGCACTTCTGCCTAAGCTGAAGGATCTGCCACCAAACACTCTTTCTCCTCCCTGTCCCTCGCCTTCCTCCCAAGCTACCCGCACCAAAAAATCTCAGAAGCGCGCAAATGCTGTCTCTGTTCCTGCCACATCCAACAAAAAATCACCACCCCATCCTCCTCCCGGGTTCATCTCCATGGATAAGACCCCTCCTTCTGTCACCCATACCGCCGGCCGGGGTCGCCAAGCGGTTCTAGGTGCTACAGTCTGGAACCGCGTGACCACTTCGGTCACAGGTTCGAATCCTGTCTCTGGCATGGATGTGTGTCATGTCCTTAGGTTAGTTAGGTTTAAGTAGTTCTAAGTTCTAGGGGACTGATGACCTCAGAAGTTAAGTCCCATAGTGCTTAAAGCCATTTGTACTATTTTGTCACCTATACCCCTGCCCCCGCCCTCCGCACCTTTGTCCTTTCGACCCCGGATGCCAAGTTCCTAAATGCCTGTACCCTCACCATGGAGATACAAAAGTATATCCCAGGTGCTCTTCCAACTGATTCCCTTGAGGGACTCAGTCCTTATTGTATCCTCCTCCCCTTCTTTCATAGGGACCTTCTCTGTAAACCTCTGAGTATCACATTTGGCCCCTGTGAGTCCTTCACACCCCTAAACTCTTCTTCCTCTCCTCACCAACCTCAGCCTCCCCATTGCCCCCAACCTACACCTCTGTGATCACCAAGCTCAGCCCCGTGATCCCCAGATTTTTCACTGCCACCACCCAGTTGAATCCTCCCGCGTCTCCGTGAGGCTGCACCACCAGCTGGGAAGCTGTCAGTCGCGATGTCCATGAGGTCCTGTCATGGGCAGACCACACACCTTGGTGCCGGGTTGTTGTGAAGTCCAGGCGTCAGTCCCCAGCAGCGCCTGTGACCGAGACCATGCTGCGGCCGGTCCTGCTGGTAGTTCACGCTGTAATTAGTTAGCCATGGTGCTGACCGAACTCAGGACGACATCCAGAGATGAAGTTGACATCTGGTGGCGAATGGATGACTCCTGTGAGCTGGAACAGACTTCTGAAATCGTCATCTACGAAGATTGAACATTCGGACATGGACCACGTCCATCCTCAGATCTGAACTGCTTCCTAATGACTTCTCTCTGTTGCTGCCTGCACTCCACTATTTATATCTGGCAGGAGGATGTTTTTTACCCTCAGTGGTAGCTTTCTGTTATTACTCCCACAGTATATTGCAACGTAACTTAGCATGCTGGCCTCACTTCCCCTTACTCAGCACTCTCCAGGCTTTGCTCGGCGCTTGGTCTGTGTGCGTCCTTGCGTCAGTCTGTAGACTGCTGCTGTCAGCAAGGCTATCTGTGCATGCCTACTTCACAATGCCTTGATCGCCAGTGTGCCTCTGTTTTGCAATTCTCTACTGCATGAAGCAATGCTTACTACATGTGGCTGCAACACTGCCTCTTCCTAAAAATTAAATTTGTCCCCAAATTTACCCTATATCCTGTATTCTATCCTATATTCTACTTCTTCACTATATACATCCAGGTTGCCCTGGCTCATGCCCTACTGGTAATCCATTCTACAGGAATCTCATGGAGCAGTCTTGCATTAACATGCTGAATCCTCCATTTTAATAAGACATATACCACACCGATAAATACAATCAACACGGTAATAGTACTGGTTGAAATACCAATGGTCACTATGCTACGTTTCCACCTGATATCGTACTCTTCCACATGCCTTAATAATTGCTGCATTGAAATTTGACCTTTCTCCAAATCTACTAGTTATCTATCATTTGCAATAGGGTAGCATCCAAGATGTTGTTAATATACGTCAAATTTTCTCCTGGAGTGATGCTGAATGACCCATCTGGCCAGTACATCGTCAGATGAGTATCTGTTACTATCTGTTACCTTGGTGACTCCCGTGACTGCCGCTGGTGAGCTGAAACGATCCCCTACTATTTCATAATTTGTCCCGTTGATTAGCAAACCACCGTCCCGTAATTCCATCTCTGTGGTTGCTGTCCAATTCTCATTGTCATAACACTTGGCTGATATCCCCTCTGTAGTGAATACTGAATACAACCAGTGCCTCCCAACTTGCTGAAAATGTGGTGTAGGCCTCTCTGACACTCCGGAGCTTCTGCTCCTGCCCTAAATAACTGGATCTCACACGACCCCTTGCCCGTGAAAACAACCTGTGATGGACAAATGGAAACTGATTCTATTAGACATCTACTCAACTCTAAACTTGACATAGTAGCACGAGTATCCCCCTCCTTAGAAATTAATAAAACCTCCTGTGTCCTGAACTGTATGCCCTTCCCCATGTGCTCCCATCTGACTGGATAAGGATGCACTGTGTAACAGTGATACTGTCACCAAACACTAGTTACTGGAAATCTAATCTCTATATACATCTTAACTAGATCCGTTGTTACCTTAATCCTAGACATAAGATAAAAAAGTGACATATTTGCTTCAATTATCGGTACTACGTGCACTACCCCCTCTGGAAACTCTCCCTCTGCCAGACGCCGTATGAATTTTTCTGGTGACATCAACATCACACTCACCTGCCCATGCAATGTGTGATGTACTGCCTCTTGCAATTCATCCATCCTCACTCATGCATCACCAATGGTGTTAACCAGTTCCCGCAGCAATTTAGCCATTTCCAGCTTCCTTTCCACTATATCCAATCGCGTTTGTACCTGTTCCAGATCTGTATTCAATAATTTCTGTGTTTGTTCTATATATGCTCTTAACCCTGTAGCCAACCCATGCACCATGCATGTTACATTCAACAACTCTGTACCTAATCCCTATATCTCTGTTGTGTGTATATCCACTAACTTCCCTATGCTTTCCTCCCTGTCGCGAATAACTGTTAAAGAATTGTTCAAGCCCTCAATATCATCTCTATCCACTGTTCTAAAAATTGTTTTCAGCAACTTCCCACCTGCATTCAACCAGCCCCTCTTTACTCTCTTTCTCTTCCTTGGAATCATACTCACGACACAGTTGTTCCCTTATTTCCTTACATGACCTATCCAAAGCCTCGTACTCTTCTTGCACGTCCCATAATATTCCGTTCTTAGATGCAACAGTTTCCACACTCAATACCACCTCCTGTAGCTGCCACATCTCGTTCCTTACCTGCAGGACATTGAGTGCCAGCAGAAGCATCCACTCATGACTCGTGAAGACCACATTCAGTTGTTTCCCAAACAACACCCCTCTTCACAACAGCATATCCTGTACCTGGCCAGCTTGTGTCAGCTGCCAGAGGTCCCTGGAACTTGTTTGTGAGCTTCTTGGTTCTCCCTTTTGGAACATACAGATTAACTAGTAGCACCCATCGGCCTACTCTGTACTGTGGCAACTTCCTCGTTGCACATCCCATCTGTTCTTGTCATTCCAATGCTTTCATGTTAGCTTGTCTAACTCTCTGCCATACTTCCTTATTGGTTTTCACAAATTGCCTTACATGCTTGCCCTCTGCTCCCAGGCTTGGACGAAGCATGTCAAAAGGTGATGGCATCTTCCCCCCCATACACCATTTCGTATGGTGACAATCCTGTCGACATATGTACCTTACTATTATATGCACTGGTTACGAATTGCAAGTACACTTCCCAGTTGGTGTGTTGACTATTTACATAGTGACTCAACATCTTAGTGATTGTGTGATGCACTCTCTCCGTTTGTCCATTTGCTTGCAGATGGAATGGACTAGTCCCTTAGTTTCTTTACCTTCAGTAACTCACACAGTTACTTCATCAGATCAGATGTGAAATTAGTACCTTGATCAAAGATTAAGGACTGAGATATCCGATACCTGAGCAACCAATTATTAACTAAAGCTTCTGCCACCGTACTTGCTTTCTGATCTGGTAATGCGACCACGACTAAATACCTAGAAAAGTGGTCAATCACTGTTAACACATACTTACTCCCTGCAGCACTCCTATTAAATGAGCCTAATAAATAAATTCCGATTTGTTGGAAAGGTCTGTCTGCCTCTGGTAATCTTTGAAGTTGAATCTTTTGATGACTTGAGTCTGCACGCAGTGCGCATGGCACACAATTCCTGATGTACTCTTCCACGTCTTGACGTCGTGTCCTCCACCAAAACTTCTCCACTATCTGCCTATCCATAGCTCTTCCCCCGCTATGTCCTGAAAGAAAATGGTCATGTGCCTGTTGCAAAACTTCAGATCTTAATGCTGCTGGTACGACGACGCGCGGGACACATTTCGTCGACCTGCAAAGTAACCTGTCCTGTACTAGGAACTGTGGTTGCTTTCTAAACAATTGGCAGTCACTATCCCCGGCTTGTGCCCTTTTCCACTCATCTTCAGTCACCCCTGTTTTTTGTAATACTGCCACGTTCCTGCTCAATGCATCAGCATTGGCATGTTTCACACCTGGCTTGTGTATTACCTCATAATCGAACTCACTGAGTTTCAGTACCCATCTCACTAGCCTACTCGCTGTGTCTTTCAGACCTAATAACAATTTCAGAGCTGAATGATCTGTCACAACCTTAAACCTTCTACTGTACAGATAACATCGAAAGTACGAAATCCCGTATATTACCGCTAACAATTCCTTCTCCGTCGTGGAGTAATTTTGTTCTTCCTTGTTAAGTCGACGAGACACAAACGGAATTGGATGTTCTTTGCCATCAATTTCTTGCCCAAGTACAACCCCAAGAGGATGATTAAATGCATCACATTGTAGTATAAACTCCTTCGAAAAGTCTGGAAACTTCAAAAGTGGATCTGATGGCAGTATCCATTTCAACTCTTGAAATACTTTCTCACACTCTGACATCCACTGGAAGGTAACACCTTTGCTTAGCAACTTAGTAAGTGGAATCACTATTTCTGTGAACCCCTGTATGAATTTTTGATAATAGTTCACAAGACCAATATACATTGCAGTTGTTTAACCGTTTGCGGAACCGGGAACTCTCATACTGCAGACATGAAACGAGGATCTGCCCGTATCCCATCCTGACGCATAACATGCCCAAGATAATTTACTTGTGCCTGTGCAAATGGCATTTGTCTAAACTTAATGTTAGCCATTCTGCCTCTAATCTTTTAAACATCTCCTCTAACCGTTTCACATGCTGCTCTACATCTCTTGAAAAAACTATAATGTCATCCAGATACACCATGCATTTTTTCGGTTTCAACCCACAAAGGACTCCATCCAACAACCTCTGAAATGTTGCTGGAGCATTTTTTTGTACAAACGGCATTCTTTTATACTCGAAGTGACCACAATGCATAGTAAATGTTGTTTTTGGCCTGTCCTCTGGACATACTTCAGTCTGGTGATTACCGCTTCACAAATCCATAGAGCAGAAAAATTTACACTGCCCTAGATTGTCTAACATTTCTGTGATATTCGGAATTGGATATACGTCCACCACTGTCCATTCATTCAAATGTCTGTAATCGCAACAAAAGAGAAATTTTTTCGGCCCATCCGGTGTCTTCTTCGGAACTAGGACCATGCTACTAGACCAAGGGCTATTACTGTGCTGGATTATCCCATCTTCCAGTTGTTGCTCTATTAATTGCTCTACTACTGGTTGTAATTGTTTCGGTAGTCTGTATGGCTTACAATACACTGGAGCGCGATTCCCTGTCAGAATACTAGGCTCTGTTATCGGAGTAGCAGGCAACGTACCCTGTGCTTAAAACAATGCTTTATACTTTAGTAATAATGCTTCCATACCTGAACGATCATTTCCTCTCAAATGATTTACCTTCTCACAAAGTGCAGACATGCTGACAGTTTGCTTCACATCATAGTCTAGCCTTGAACTATCGATGTCCTCTTCATCCATTAATTCTACTGTGGCTATTACTAATCCCTTCAGCAGATCGACATCATCTCGCCTGAAGTTACCTAAACTCACCAGAACCATAAACTGCCCATTTATGTCCATTACCCATGGTACACTTCTACGAATGAAGCAACACTTTCCATCTAAAACCTCATTACTCGGTAGTGGCTCTACCAAGAATAACCCCTGCTGTGGCACATTGACATCCACCGGTACCCAGATCAACTTCCCTGTACCTGTTCGTATTTTGTCACATGACATCACCTTTAATGTTTAATCAGAAAGTCCAACCCAAGTATCACTGAAAATCCCGTCCCACAGTTGACAACACCTTCATTTGCTCCCAGAACCACACGTTCCCTATCTTAAACTTGAGCTGTGCTGTCCCTAGTGCATCTAATTTTTTATCACCTATTGCGCGCAATCTGTATCTTGGAGCTTCCAATACTTTCTTGCCCACGAGGTCCACACTGACAACTGATACATGCACTCCAGTATCCACTAAAACTCTTTGCCACTTATCTTTTATCCAAACCATCAAACTACAATCTGCCTCTTTGTGCACTCTCTGAGTACCTCTTTTTACTGGGAATGCCTCCAGACAGCAGGAACACTCCCTTTTGCGTTTAACAATTTTTTACCTGCTGTATCATTAACCCGTTTTTTGGCTTTACACTGCTGTGCCTTATGCCCTATTTTCTGACAATTGAAACACTGTGGTTCCCGACATTGTCCCTTAAAATGGCCTTGCTTCCCACAACGGTAACACTCTTATGAAGACGAAAAAATTTTCTTGTTATTGCGACTTCTAGTGGCGCTATCCACTTCCTGCAAATGTGTAGCTGCGCACAATGCTGCTGCTAAGTCACTTGGATTTTGCATCCGTATCCGGTGTCAAAAATCCAGTGAGACCCCTCGCAAAAATGCGTCTAAAGCTCTATTCTCTGCTTCTTTCAATAGAACTTCATTTGTACTCACATCTTGCATTAACACATATGTGTGCACTTTTGTTCTCCTAATTTCTGTCTGAAAATTCTTCTACCATTTCACCCATTTTTTGCATCATCCTCCCCAATTTGTCCCTAAAAAATCAGGCACTGTTTCGTTTCCTAAACCTTTGCAATAATCCCTCAGCCAACTCTGTGAACATAGTAGCATCCTTTAACCCTTCGTGGTATGCCACATAAGTCTTTGCGTCACCTACTAACCGTAAACTTGCCATTTGCAAACACATTTCATCCAACCAGCCACACGGTCTAGCTGTATTACGTACATCACCAATGAAAACATTCACACCCTATGATATTTTACCTGAGAAGGAAGGTATCAAATTAGCCGCTGAACAATCTGCCACACAAGGAAAGATAGTACCCTTGCATTCTACACTATCGCTTCCCGAGCCTGATTGAGTAATTTGCAACAACTGTTGCTCCATCCTCTGCATGTGCTGCTTTTGCAACTTATTTTTTTCAGTCAGTTTCTTAACTTGCTCTGTCAATATGACTACGGTGTGCTTGCCCCGATTGCACGTGTCTCTGGCGTTTTCCATGTGGTATACCTCACCCCACAAAAATAAAATTGTATTACACAGAAGCAAGTTAATTCCTAGCACATCTAATGGCAAGCCATCTAGACTTACCACATTGCCCCGTTACATGACCATAGAAGCTACACACATCAGAAGTGCTTGGTACAAATTTATCGCAAGGATAAACGTGACCTGTTAATCCACACACTACACATTTAGATGATACTAAGTTAACGTGACTATCATTCCCACAAAACTGCAATAAGTCTACAGGACTGCTAGGCCTTCCAAATGACACTATCACATCCCTCAACATTACCTTCAACATGTCTAGCCACAAAGAAAACATAGAGAGAAGGCAGTTGCTGGACTCACCCTATTCGATGTTTCTCGGTTGCTCCACACGGTGCTAGTCAAAGTCGTGGCGTGGGTGCACCTGACACCACTTGTTACAGCATCTGCACCACTTGTAAGCAGCAGACACAGTGGCTGCACCAAAGACTGAGACAGTGTGGAGTTTTATAATTATTTATTGCACTTCCTTAACAACGTCTCCCTCATCGTTGCTGCCCAGCCCTGCAGATCCCTCTGCCTGGCTGCTGCTCTGTAGATTCTCTGACAATGTACGCAACACATGCCATTGATCACACTCAGGAGCTTCAGGCCACCAGTGCTCCGCTGAAGCCAGGATGCCCTGTGGTTGAGATGAACTCATCCACGCTCAGCGCCCCACGCCCCAGTACGGGCACGCCCGCAGAGCCGCATCGCAGCCACGTCGCCATGAGGTCAGCTGCCGATGCCTGCTGCACCGCTGGCTGGGAAACCGTCAGTCACAATGTCTGCCAGGTCCAGTCATGGATGGAGAATGCACCTTGGGGCCGGGTTGCCGTGAAGTGAGGGCGTCAGTCCCCGTCGGTGCCTGTGACCAAGACCACACTGCGGCCAGTCCTGCTGGAAGTTCTCACTGTAGTTAGTCAGCCATGGTGTCGACCGAACTCAGGACGACCTCCAGAGCTGAAGTTGACATCTGACAGCGAACAGATGACTCCTGTGAGCTGGAACAGACTTCCAGAATCGTCACCTATGAAGACTGGACATTCGGACACAGACCACGTCTGTCCTCAGATCCGAACTGCTTCCTAATGACTTCTCTCTATTGCCGCCTGCACTCCACTATTTATATCCGGCAGGAAGATGTTTCTTACGCTCGGTGGTAGCTTTCTGTTATTACTCCCACAGTATATTGCAGCGTAACTTAGTGTGCTGGCCTCACTTCCCCTTGCTCAGCACTCTCTAGGCTTCACTCGGCGCTTGGTCTGTGTGCGTCCTTGCATCAGTCTGTTGGTAGACTGCTGCTGTCAGCAAGGCTATGTTTGCATGCTTCCTTCGCAATGCCTCGATCGCTGGCGTGCCTTTGTTTTGCCATTCTCCACTGTGTGAGCATCGCTTACTACATGTGGCAGCAACAGGGGTGTAAACACTGGACAGCTGAACAGTGGAAAAATGTTGTGTGGAGTGATAAATCATGGTACACAATGTGGCGACCCAATGGCAGGGTGTGGGTATGGTGAATGCCTGGTGAACATCATCTACCAGTGTGTGTAGTGCCAACAGTAAAATTCGGAGGCTGTGGTGTATTGGTGTGGTCATGTTTTTCATGAAGAGGGCTTCCATAAATTGTTGTTTTGGATGACACTATCACAGCACAGGCCTACTGTGATGTTTTAAGCACCTACTTGTAATGGACTGGCCTGCACAGAGTCCTGACCCACATTCCATAGAACACCTTTGGGATGTTTTGGAAAGCCGACTTTGTGCCACGCTTCACCAACCGAGGTCGATACATCTCCTCAGTGCAGCACTTTGTGAAGAATGAGCTGCCATTCCCCAAGAAACATTCCAGGACCTGACTGAATGTATGATTGCGAGAGTGCAAGCTGTCATCAAGGCTAAGGGTGGGCCATCAACATATTGAATTCCAGCATTACCGATGGAGGGCACCACAAACTTGTAAGTCGTTTTCAGCCAGGTGTCCGGATTCTTTTGATCACATAATGTAGAAATGGAAAGATAATTTATCATATTATATCAGCTAGGTACAAAAATGAAATTTCCTAAACTTCCAGTCTGACATTTAAAATACAATCAAGGCAAATAGTGCATAAATTTAAAAATTTAAAGTTTTCCCATACTAAACTTTTACATATTTAATCAGTGTCATAAGTCAGTATCAGATGTACCTACTAGGCATTGAAAAAATGATACAGGATAAAATTACCAAACATGGTTGCAATGCAATAAAAAAATCAAGATTATGCATTTACATCCACATTAAAATGTGTAACTGAAGCTTTTGGTGAAGCAGACTGCAGTCCATGGGCATTGTTTCAGTATTTTGCAGTGACAGACGAACAGCAGGTGGCAATGGATGAACAGCAGGTGGTGATGAACGAACAGCAGGTGGTGACGGACAAACAGTAGGCAGCGATGGATGAGCAGCAAGTGATGACAGATGAAACAGCAGGCAGCAGCTGACGAAGGGGGGATCTTCCAAATCGACAAGTCCGGTCCACAGGGATAGCCCTGGCAACTGTATTCTTCCACTTGGAAGGTGAGAGGTTTCAACCCTCGAGATGGCCGCATCAGTCATATTGAAGTGAATTTGCAATTTTTTTTCTAATAAATGTGTGTCGAGATAAAATGAAGAAACAGATACACTGCACATGTCAAGCAAGTTTTCAGCTTTTATTTCCATATTTCACAGACCAGTGAGCTAGGTTTTCATATTTTTTGGCTGGACCATGTCCTTTCAGAATCAAATTAAATAAATTCCCATATGTTAGTTCTCATAAACATTTTCTAGAGGGTTCCATTTATTGCAAGGAAAATAATGGGAATGGATATCTCCCAAAAAATTCCAACTGGGAAACCCTCTAAAGTGATAATAAAGTAATTATGTTTGTACACCAGTGTGTGCCAGTATACTATGTTAAGTACCATTATAGGAATGCATACTGTATATTCCTTAGAGTGCACAATGTTGCTATAAGTGAATTAATTGTCTGTGAGTAATGGACCAGAGGTGTTTCCTTAAAATTTATTTGCGTGAATTATTATTTCTATGTAAATAATGTCTGGAGCATGAAACAAACATTGTGAAGGGGAGTGAGAGCCACATGGTCTTTACTGGCCCTACGTAATACCACTTGAGTTTTAACTGCATCCCTTTTATAAGATGAGACAAAGAGATTACATTTATTTTGATTATGGCTTTTCATGTGACTTTCACTGCCTAATTAAAGGTTGTATTTTTGTGTCACCAGGTACTGTTATACTGATACAGCCTACATGCTCTATTCTTTAATGAGCAGCTGTTATTGGGAAGGGTATTCATGTATGAAGCATTATCACAACTAATGTTTGTTCTGAGAAACTGAGATATTGATATCACTGGTACTACATATCTGATTCTCGGCCTATCAAAAATAAATTGACATAGAACAACAGTGATTAATAATTTAGTTCATTTGCAATGTCAATGACATCTTTGACATACAGCCATGTGAAAAAGACAGGCTGAATGATTTTCTCATAGTACATCTCAATTCTATATATGAACATCAGTTTTACATGGAAGTATGGATTAATTCCAGAATAATATTTTTACTCTGCAGTGGAGTGTAGGCTGATATGAAAATACCTGGCAGATTGAAACAGTGTGCTGGAGTAAGATTTGAACTTGGGACTTGCACCTTTTATGGGCAAGTTCTCTACTGACTGTGCTATACAAGCCCAACTTACAGCCTATCCTCACAACTTTATTTCTGCCTTCCAAACTTCACAGAAACTACCCTGCATAACTCACAGGACTACCGTCCTGGAAAAGCCTGTTTAAAATTTCCACCCTACAACAGTGTGTTGGTATGAACATTCCTGGTAGGTTTGTTCCAAACTGGGACTCCAATCTGCGAACCTTCAAAAAGTGCTCTACCAACTGAGCTCTGCAAGCATGATGCTAAGTATACTAATACTTATTCATTCCCATTTTAGTCTGGATCCTTCATGGGCACCATGTGTAAAGTATTTGAGTTTGGGGCCATAGGTATACAGGCTATCTTTAGGCAAGTAACACATCATATGTTTCTGTGTATGTGTGGGGAATACGGTGTTCTGACACATTTTCATGATTAAAAAGACATCAAACATAAAATAGTCCAATAAATAAAATATATACAGACATGTGACTTTCAGTGATGACAGCTAGTGTACTCAGCTGTGATTCATAACGTTCATCATAAAGACTGTGCGAAGCATTTAAGAGTTATTAATTTATAATGGTGTGTGATAAGAAACATTTACATTGCCATCATAACTTTGGTAGTTTTCATAATATAATTAATATTTAAGTCTCAATACATGAACCTCAATGCCACAATTACTTTATTGTACTGGTTTTACGGTATGATGAATCCATAAATTATTATCTAGTTACAAAGTATTACTTGGTATCCATTGTTTGCCATTTTACAGCAGCTGACACATTTAGTGTCTTCTCCTTTTTCACTCTTGCCCTCAAAATCACTGACTGACTCCTCCTTCCCCAGTGGCTGAAGCTTGCTTCCACCCACCTCTTGCTTTCAGCTACAACTGCACTGTCCAGCATGGCTCAACTCCAAACGTACGCTTTCAGTAATTCTGCTGTGCCAACAGCTCACTAGCATACATGTTAACTCACAAAATATGTTCCAAATCTTATTTTTTATATTTCTTTGTTACATTAACTAGTAACTATTTTTGTGTGTTCAAGAGAAATGAACGTTTCACAGTTAGAACAGTTTTCAAACACTGTTTCCGATGAGTCAGCAAATGGGCTTATTTGCAGCAAGGAAAGTATCCACGTGGGCAGTGTGATGACACCTGGAACACTGTCAGCACAGCAGCCACTGTTGTTCCATTCCACACCATCAGCCAAGCTCCTTAGCCCTGAATTCAGTCTAATGGTAACCCGTGCTCTGCCATGTTTCACTTCTAATCATTTAAAACAAAATCAAATCTACCACCACGAAATACACTTCAGATAGTTCTATTAAGTTTGAATTGGAGATGGAAGGTCTTTTTAATCAGATTTGTATGGTACATGTTATAAAATATAGAAATGTAACATTTCATAGATAAAAATTTACATTTCATAATCTCAACTATTTGGTTAAAGAATTTCATACTGTTGCTAACAGGTCAACTGTCCTCGACATGGTATCAGAGAGAGGCGAAGTGGGCTGGACACAGGAATGGCATCACATTGTCTTTTCAAATGCATCCTGGTTCCTTGTACAGCATCACAATGGAATCACACATGCGTGGAGGCTTTGAGGAGAATGAACGTCGCCAGATTGCATTCACCATCATCATACAGGTCCAGCAACATAAATGATGAAAGAGGATGTTGTGACTCGCTGATCTTCCAAAGTGCCACCGCGCAGTTACGCATGTCCTCTACATGCGGCGCTGTCTGCCAGCCATGCAGCAGCAGCGCCACCTAAGCGGCCACACGTTTGTCTGGCCTCACAACAGATACCCCTCCTTTGTGGTTGCACCTACGGTACGGCTACCTGTATCACTGAGGCACGCAAGCCTCCACACCAACAGGGGAGCGGGGTGGTGATGGTGGGGGGAGGGAGGGGGGGTGGCGGGGGGGGGGGGGGGTTCACTATAATAGCCTTTTCAAATTATGGTATTTTCTGATTTATCACCCACATTTCATTAAATGGCCAATGGCAATACATTGTTTAGTTTGTTACACAGCCAATAGTGCAAGATGTCCACCAGATTGGTTGTACCTTG
Source organism: Schistocerca gregaria (assembly GCF_023897955.1). NCBI lineage: Eukaryota > Metazoa > Arthropoda > Insecta > Orthoptera > Acrididae > Schistocerca > Schistocerca gregaria. Next base: position 483,320,947 of record NC_064931.1, on the reverse strand, counting down.
ATTTCAGCTCTATGTTCAAATGATGTTTTCATACAGCAAGTGACATAATTGGCAAGTATTTCCTGCATTTGTGTGTATTGAAAGTGTCACTTATCCAAGCACATTGTTTCTGGAAGGTGACATAAAGTGTAAATAAAGCAGGGTGAGTTTTTTAAAGCTTTGTGTGCAATCAGTCGCCACCAGCATGGAGAGATCATCGCATTTGTGCATAGTGCATGTCAGTATTTGTGCTGTGCTGTGAGTCAGCACATCTCTGACATGAAGCAACCTGTGCCAGACACTAGTACCACCCTGAGGTGGTGGCTAGAAATGTGCTTGGCAACAGCTGTGATGGTAGGCATCATTGAGCAGTGTGAGACAGAATGAAAAGACTTCATACAAGGGTTGTCAGCATGTTGTCTGACAGACCTGAGCACACCAGCTGAGTGGAACTGGTGTGAGTTCTGCTAGATGATACTGTTTCATGTGATTTAGAAGGGAAAGCTGCTCATCTTGAGCTCAGTGGCAACATTACTGATGATATATGTGTGGGACTGCAAGGAGTACTGAGTCTGCTCAATTTAATGGAAATCGTACATGAACTCTATAGATAGACTTGACTGCAGGAGAGCTTACCTTCCAGTAGTTTCCTGTTTTACAATGAGTAGAATCCACCTGGTGTTTATGTATGGCATATGCAGGGCTGCTTGACTACTGCAGCTTGGATTAATGTGCACTGTGCTATGTTGCTGTGATAAGAGGGTATTATCAGCATGATGATTGGGGTCACACAACTGCTGTTCTCTGCACATGCAGGAACACTGTTTGTGAACCATCACTGTGCCTTGAATGGCTCTTGCAGTTGTATCAAGTTACACTGATCTCACTTGACTTTTCAGTTTGTGTTGTGAGTGAAACTGCCTGTCACTGTATGATATATGTGCGTTAGCCTAGTGTAAACCTAACATAGTGGATGCATTGCAGGAGAATGTTACAAGCACTGCTGTATCTAAGAGGGTGTACTACTTTAATTATAAATATTATTTAGTCTTTTAGAATAGAGTAAGATCAAGGTTGTATGTTATCAGCTTGCTTACATGGCATCATGGCTAGGGTTAGTACTCATGGTCATGATGACAGTAGTTATTAAGATTTTGGGGGATGATTTAAATTGCTTTGAAATTGTGGCCATTTTTCTATAACTGTATGTTAGGTGAGTGCCAGCACTATAGTCAATGGGTGTGGATGGTCACTGATTGTATGACAATACATTAATAAAAATTTTCTTTGCAGATGAGCATGTTGTGAGCATCTAAATTGTGATTAACTTGTGTGCCATCTTGTAGCAACAGCACCGGGGCTTGAAGCATATTGTATACTGTAAACGAGTCAGCTGCTGTAATGTTGATGAGTCAGCTGCTGTTTGCTGGACAGAATACTAAACAGTTTGTTTGACCGACATGTCTTTAATGCGTTCAGATGAATAATTGCGTTTTTAAAATTTATGGCTTTTTCCCCAGGAATGTTAAATTAAATAGCAGTTGTGAAATTTAATCTGATAAATGTTTTTAAATAATAAATTGTGCAAACTGTCATTCTGTGCATGTTGTACCCAAAACCTGCTTCAAACCACCTTATGGTACAGTTCTATACCAGCTGAGGAGAGGCATACAGATCACAGTGTTGCACCTGGCACCCACTGGCAGCTGCTTTGTCTTCCCAACCAGCTGCAGCCAGTGTGAGGCAAGCCACAACTGACACATACAGTGCTGATTCTAGTGACTCAGCAGAAAGTGATGTAAGTGAGTAAGCAGCAAAACTTAACATGGAGAAGTCATGCACTGCAATGTCTTCGACATCAGATGGGCAAACATATGTAGTCAAGATGGTTACATGGAAAGGTATGGTGGGAACTGACAAGGCTTATTCAAATGACTATGCTGAAGCGAAACCTGCAACAATTACAAAAGTGGTGGATATGCAATAGCAGTATGAAGATATAATGGTATTTACAGAAAATGGATTTTCTGAGCAAAACAAGATACAGCTAAATGACAGCAAATTAAAAGTGGAAATAAATGAGCAAATATCACAATAGGCATTGGAAAAGGCATTACTAATTGTCAGGTTGGAACAACCACAAAAATTTACAAAGAAAACATAAGCAAGTGAATTGATAATGGTGCCACCTAGTAGAGGTGCAGCCAAAACAGCCTCTGCTGCTAAAATCACAGCATCACAGACAATGCAGCAAAACAAATTGTTCATAAAGACAAGAACAAATTAAGAGGCAAACAGAGTACAACAAAAACTAGTGACCTTAATAAACCCAACCAAAGTGAAAATTTGTATAAAGAAAACCAAGCAAACCAGTAATGTAGTTATCTTGGAACTGCTACACAAAGTGACACAGGAAAGATAATAAATGACAGAAAGGCGTAAGAGACACTTAAATGTGAACAGCCTAAGAAAAAGAGACCTTAATGATACTGTATGACATTACAGAGGACACAGATGCAAAGCCACTGAGACACATTTTGCATGCAGAACCTTGAGGATGAGCTGACCAAGGAAAGCTTCAAAACTGGCTTCACAATACGATTCAGGACAGGACCAACCTTAAGAAATAAAATGTAATCATTTTATTCCATTTTTAAACATTTTATGGTGCAACTTATGTCATAATACAGAAATACATTAAACACAGTGTATAAAAAACAAATACACAAGAAATAATTGGAAATTTTACACTGAAGAGCCAAAGAAACTGGTAGACCTGTCTAACATCGTTTAGGGCCCACACAAGCACTCAGAAGTGCCATAACACAATATGCCATGGACTTGACTAATGTCTGAAGTAGTGCTGTAGGGAACTGCCACCATGAATTCTGCAGAGCTGTATATAAATCTGTAAGAGTACGAGGGGGTGGAGATCTCTTACAAACAGCACATTTCAAGGCACCCTAGATATGCTCAATAATGTTCGTGTTTGGGGAATTTGGTGGCCAGTGGAAGTGTTCAAACTCAAAAGAGTGTTCCTGAAGCCATTCTGTAGCAATTCTGGGCGTGTGGGGTGTCACATTATCCTTCTGGAATTGCCCAAGTCCTTCAGAATGCACTATGGACATGAATGGGTGAAGGTGATCAGACAGAATGCATACATACGTGTCACCTGTGAGAGTCATATCTAGATGTATCAGGGGTTCCATATCACTCCAACTGCACATGCCCCACACCATCACAGAGCCTCCAAACCCTGAACAGTCCCCTGCTGACATACATACAAGTCTGTCTGCTCGATACAATTAGAAATGACACTTAACTGACCAGGCCACATGTTTCCAGTCATCAACAATCCAATGACAATGTTGACAGGCCCAGGTGAGCCATGAAGTTTCCAGTTATACAGTCATCAAAGGTACACGAGTGGGCCTTCAGCTCAAAAAGCCCATATTGATGATGTTTCGTTGAATGGTTCACACGCTGACACTTGTTGATGGACCAGCACTGAAATCTGCAGCAATTTCTGGAAGGGCTGCACTTCTGTCATGCTGAATGATTCTCTTCAGTTGTCAGTGGTCCTGTTCTTGCAAGATCTTTTTACAAACGCAACAATGTCAGATAGTTGATGTTTTATCCAATTCCTGATACACTGAAGCGCCAAAGAAACTGGTATAGGCTTGTGTATTCAAATACAGAGATATGTAAACAGGCAGAATATGGCGATATGGTCAGCAATGCCTATATAAGACAACAAGTGTTAGATTAGTTACTGCTGCTACAATGACAGGTTATTAAGATTTAAGTGAGTTAGAATGTGGTGTTGTCAACACACAAGCAACGGAAGACAGCATCTCTGAGGTAGCGATGAAATGGGGATTTTCCCATACGATCATTTCACAAGTGTACCATGAATATCAGGAATCCAGTAAAACATCAAATCTCTGACATCGCTGTGGCCAGAGAAGGATCCTGCTACAACAGGACCAACAATGACTGTAGAGAATTGTTCAGCATGAGAGAAGTGAAACTCTTCTGCAAAGTGCTACAGATTTCAATTCTGGGCCATCAAAAGAGCAAACCATTCAGTGAAACATCGTCAATATGGGCTTTCAGAGCTGAAGGCCCACTCATTTACTCTTGATGACTGCATGATACAAAGCTTTACAACTTGCCTGGGCCTGTCAACACCGACGTTGGACTGCTGAGGACTGGAAACATGTTGCCTGGTCGGATGAGTCTCATTTCAAATTGTATCAAGAGGATGGATGTGTATGGATATGGAGATAACTTCATGAATCCCTACACCAGGGCCGGTGCAAGCCCAAGTGCCACACTGTGCAAGCTGCTAAATTACCGCTGCCCCTCCCCCCTCCCACACACACATATACACACACACACACACACACACACACACACACACACACACACACACACACACACACACACTTTTTTTCCAAAACATTTGTGGAATTTTACCTAAACAAATTTTTTACTTTTCAGACCTACCTAGGTTTTGGCCACTGAGTGGCCAGTCTCAAAGCTTTTAATATGTACTTACATCTAAACTGTCATGTTGACAGTTACATTCAGCACACACACCCATGCCCGAGGGAGGACTCAAAACTGCATGGGGACCAGCCGCAGAGTCCATGACTGCAGTGCCTTAGACCACTTGGCTAATCCCGCATGGCATGAACATTTTTCAATGGTTGCGAACAGATAATGTATTCAATGGAAAACAAAATATATTTACAATTTAACAATAATTTGGTTTGAACAATAATATTTACAATAACTTTTTAATGTTGAGCAAAATAAGAAACAATGCAGTAAATAACCATGAAACTCATCATTATTTAAAAATTTTAAAAAATACCAGACAAATTGAACCTTCCTGGCTTTTGGTTGTGCAAACTCTTTCACATGACCTGTGTAATTTAAGTCCTCTCTGCAAGCTCATGCTTAATCGATACTGTTGCAAGATCATTCAAATGAGTTCGACTCATCGTTGATCGGAGGTATGTCTTTATCAACTTCAGTTTTGAGAAACTCGCAGCTGTCACTGGGAGTGTTAGGAGAACTCCCTGAGCAATGTTAACATTATGGCAAAAATTATGTCTTCCTATAAACTTTAGAGTCTCTTTTGGACCTATTCCAGGTTTCAACAATGTTGAAAGCACTTGTAGTTCTTCCCTCAACTCCAGTGCATCAATGTTGCTTGACTCATCATCTTGCAAAATCACTGCGAGGTTTCTACACATTGTATCCAGCCTGTCAGGAGGTGCATTCTTCAACTCGCCAATGTTGTAGAGAAAATCAAAATAATCACAATGAGATTTCAGTTGACTGAAGCTCTCATCCAAAGACATGGTTACTATAACTAAAAGATAATAGTAGAATTCAATCTTGTAACGTTTTGTTGGGTCATCTATTGTTTCATCCCTTCCATCATAGGTAAAGCATATTGGCTTCTTACTTTGTCACCAGGAAACACTTATCCATGGTAAGGTTAGATCTTCTAGCTCTAATTCTGTAGCCAATTCTTTGGAATCCATCAAGAAAGACACAAACTTTTCTTCTGTTCTGCAGGTCTAAAAATATGCTTTCGTTTTTTTCAAGCATTTCAACGGCCTCAGAAACATTTATGTCAGTGCTCTGGAGGCTCTTACTGACTACACTGATGTGAAGCAGAACATCGTACCAGATTACCAGAGACGTGAGAAAGATGTAATTTTTTATTTGGTTCCAAGTGACATTCCTTCGTGAGCAGTCATGCCATCGAATTCTTCTGATATCTGAACCAGTGCATCATGAACGCCTCCAATTTGAAACCTCAGAGGATTAAGTGCATCAATGCGACTTTTCCACCTAATATCTTTCAATGACTTCAGCAACAGGTTAGGCAGATACTTCTTCAAGACACCCCAACATCAAATGGAGGATGAGAAGAAGTCATAAAAGCTTTTCACTGTCGAAAACATGGAAACAGCATATTTAGAAGATATAGTGGCATCGTTTACAACAAGATTCAATGAGTGACTGCTATGTGGTACATAAAATGCTCTCCTGTTCATATCTGAAATTCTTTTCTGGAGACCAGACTTCTTTCCTTTCATGTTTGCTCGAATGTCGTATCCTTGCCCTCTCTTATTACACAATATGATTTTTTTATCTTCCAAGAACTTGAGTCCGACCTGCATCAAAGTGGAGCTTGAAGAATCGGGCACTGGAAGAAATCCCAGGAAATGCTACCGAATTCCGATAGTGTGTACCCCATCGAGCCTTGTCTCCTGGATGAAACATACCACAACTGTCATCTGCTCAACTTTTGAAATATCTGGTGTGCAGTCCAGAATTATACTGTAATACTTTGCAGATTTCATCATTAATAGAATGGTGGTGGTTACAGATGATCTTTTAAGATTAATTATTTCATTCTGTGTTTCTTTTCCAAGATAATGATGACCCTCGTTCTCACTTGTGCAGGTGCTCCATCATCACAGTATTGAACTTTCCGAATAATACAACGAGTTTCAAGAAGTTTCCATTGTCAGGCTGAAAGAGTGTATCTGTACATCCTCTCAAAGGCAGACATTGCTGACCCAAGAAATGAATTATTGCTATTAAGTGCTCAAGAACATTTTTCCAATGTTCGTTTTCAGTATTCAGAAGCCTTTGATGCTGGGCGTCAACAGTTCATGACTTTTTGAACATCTCGGAAAACACGATCCACTTTTTATATGAATTCAAATGCTCAGTAGACTTCCCATGACTTTCAAGATACAAAGCAAGGTGCCGCCAGTCGCTTATACCGTTCTTTGCAATTTATTACTGTAGATGACGAAAAACGTTTGCAACAAAAGCAGAACACAGCATACTTGCTCTTTGAGTACACCATCCAATGTCTATCTGCTTCTTCTAAACTCTTCAAACAATAGCTACAGTGCACAGGGCTGAAACACAGGTTGGCCACATTTTTAGGACATTCTTCAGCTTCCTTAATGTGCTCGGGAGGACCTCGCATGACCAAAGTCATTCACATGTAGTCGGTAATAATTTCTGGCCATCTTCCGGGATCTGGGTCAATTGTGTCTTCCAGTTTAGGCTCGCCTTCAACCCCCTCTCCAGTGGTGAGTACCTTGGCTGATGTTCCTCCGGTATTTTCTGAATTGGGTCGCCTAATTTCAGTTCTGCCTGATGTTTCAACCCTGGAGCTTTCATCACAAAGCAGGTCTTAAGTCCAGACGAGGTCTGTTGAACATGTTGTGGATGGCCCACCGTCACCATTGCTACTGCATGCGGTGGTCACAGTACTGTGTTCATCTACTTTCTGGTCATGTCCTGAAGATAAAGATGTAGCTGCTGTAGCTCCACTAGTTTCTGTACTTTCGGGGTCTATTTTTCCATCCTCGCCACTGCTAGATCATTCTCTCTTTGGCTTGAAATATCATTGTAGTGCATCTTTTTGCTTCTTATCGTCATCTTCCTTCAGCACCTGTCTTTTCCTATATTCACTGCCACACAGTCTTTTTCTTCCGTCAGACATGTTTCGATCAAGCCTGTAAAGAACGATTACATGAAACTAACTGTTGATGTCAGTGTACTAACTTTATTTGCAACACACTTTGCAGACAATTTCCTGATATTCCACTGCACATAAACGGAAAATTATATTACTGTAGGATACACTGTTCAGGAGATGAAGTCATATGATTTGAGCCGCATGAAATTGAATTTCAGGCTGGATTTCACCACAGACACAGGTGAAACGGTCAAAGAGTGGGGCTGAAGACAATGGAGAGAGGAAGAATAAGGAGATGGAGTAACAGAATAACGCAATAAATACACACTCGGGCATCAACGGGTACTAATGCTAGTCAAAATATATTAACTCACTGCACTGCAGTTGTTCATTTCAAAGAGCTGACACTCGACATCTGTCGTAATTTCCATGTGTCACTTCTTTCCTGTCTAATTATAGAATAAGGGGTAACAAATTAGTCATCACCATATCACTTCACTTTTCTTCGCTTTATTTTCATTCTAGCTATTGGGACGACGCATGCTTATTTGCTGACTTGTCAATTTTTGAAGTAACAGATCATAAGAAAAATAAATTTTCCTATTCTGCAATCTTGAAGGAGAAAAATTCTAACTTATGAATAACGTGCATGCACAATACTAATTGTATGTTATATGAAAAGCACTTACCTATTACATCCCAAGTTGAAAGAAATTCGGACACACCAATTCTTCTGTTCTTACGAAATGCAATGAAAGTGTTTATGACCAATCTTGACTCCCTCAGCCAACCACCAAAACGAATTCTGTAGTTTTCATTGTAGAGAATGCAACAATGTATATTGCCTGGAAAGGCGAAGTGGCGATGCGGTAGTGCCAGGAACTAGGTCATGTGACGAGGTAAAGCGAGGCTACGGTTAAACTAGTGCCCAAGAAGAAGAAGCAAGAAGCTCATAATAAATATGTGACCAATGATATGGATAAATGTATTATCAGGCAGCAGTTTCTATGGCATTACGAACAATAGAAAGAAATACGAACTTTGCAAAAACTGCACAACTTTTGTCAACCGGAAATGAGCTTCAAAGCTAGCAAGGAAACCCTTAGAAGCAATGTTCCATCTATGGATTTTCGTTTTAGAAGGTGTCAAACTTTTACGTTATGTTTTGTGCAGACGAGAGGGCATTGTTGCTAAAGGACCGAGCTTTCTCAGGTTTTCATCAGAATCAAAGCGACCAGTAGTTTATTAAGATTAAAGATGGATTCACATGCATCATACAGTAAATAAAAGTTGGCAAAGTGATAGTGTGCGAGTAGTATTGTCAAACAAAAGTGCTGGTCAGAGTTTAATTGTTTTTCATGCAGACGGAGACAGGCTCAAAAACCAAAACGTCTGACTATCACTCAGAAACGGATAGCAAAAAATTTCAAAAATACGTTGAAACCCAATTTATGCCAGGCTTATTGGCAATGTCTTTATCCCTTGTAATTACTCGCAGCATATTTACCCTTTCAGAGCACTTCTAGCCATTGTAGGTGTTGGACATGTTTGACTGTAGTAATGTTCAACCATTTTTTTCCATAATGTGGGAAGAATAAAACACTCGGAAACTGCCATTGAAGGGCTTAGCAAAATTGCTTCAGGCTTAACATGTAACTGCAGTATTGAACATTGCATTCGAATTTCCAAATTAGATTTCGTCTTCTGCAAAATTAGTTGTGAGTAAACGCATGGCATGTGACAGGCTGGCAACACTCCACTCATAAGAATACTACTGGCATGTACACCAGACTGCTCCCCCCTCTCTGTTCCTCTGGCGTAAACACGGTGGTGCTGCCACAGTGGTGAGGAAGAAATTAAGAAATTAGTCCTCCTCCCTCCCCTTGCTCCACAGGGCCGGCCAGCATGTAGTCGAGGCGCCATGCCACAGTTCCCAAAGCTGCTCCCTCCATGGTTTTGTTTTGAATCCCCTGTTTGGCATGAATGTTGAGAGCACTATGGGACTTAACGTCTGAGGTCATCAGTCCCCTAGAACTCAGAACTACTTAAAGCTAACTAACCTAAAGACATCACACACATCCATGTCCGAGGCAGGATTCGATCCTGCGACAGTAGTAGTCACACGGTTCCAAACTGAAGCACCATAACTGCACGGCCACTCCAGACGGCTTCCGCCCCTCGGAAAGTGCCGCCACGTGTGGCTGCACATTTCACATGTGCCTTGCTCCGGCCCTGCCCTGCACCCTGCAGGTCCCACTGTTCAAGATGGCGGAGGCCCTGTAATGGTGTGGGGTGTGTGCGGTTGGAGTGATATGGTACCTCTGATACGTCTAGATATGACTCTGACAGATGACACATACATAAGCATCCTGTCTGATCACCTGCACCCATTCATGTCCATTGTGCATTCTGACGGACTTGGGCAATTCCAGCAGGATAATACAACACCCCACACATCCATAATTGCTACAGAGTGGCTCCAGGAACTCTCTTCTGAGTTTAAACACTTCTGCTGGCCACCAGACACGCCAGACATGAACATAATGGAGCATATCTGGGATGCCTTGCAATGTGCTGTTCAGAAGAGATCTCCATCCCGTTGTACTCTTACAGATTTATTGACAGTCCTACAGGATTCATGGTGTCAGTCCCCCGCAGGACTACTTCAGACATTAGTTGAGTCCAAGCCATATCATGTTGTGGCACTACTGCATGCTCATGCGGGCCCTACACAATATAAGGCAGGTGTACCTGTTTCTTTGGCTCCTCAGGGTATTCACGGTACACTCATGAAATGGTTGTATGGGAAAATCCCCATTTCATCGCTACCTCAGAGATGCTGTGTCCTATTGCTGGTGTGCTGAGTATAACACCATGTTCAGTCTCACTTATATCTTGATAGCCTGCCATTGTAGGAGCAGTAACCAATCTAACAAATGTGCCAGACTCGTGTTGTCTTATATAGGCATTGCCAACTACAGTGCCATATTCTACCTGTTTAAATATCTCTGTATTAGAATATGCATGTCTATACCTGTTTCTTTGGTGCCTTAGTGTATATATTGACTGCAGTATTTGGTCAAAATATTTGCAAATCAGAACTACAGGACTTTATAAATGAGCTCATGTATAAAACTATTATAGTGTATAAAAAGCTTTATATTTTAGTCTCTTCTTCATAACATTTTTAAAAGTAAATATAATAGAATGGAACATCATATGCCTCTGAAGGCAACAAGTTGAAAAACTGAACTCCTACATACTGGTAGCTGTTAATTCTCTTCTTAAGCTTAGTTGCTGGTGTGTCTATGTTTTCTTTATGTCATGTGTCATGTAGGTGAATTGACTTTCTTGGGGTACATTTGTGTTGATTTCCTTTTGTATGTATTAAACAACTGAGTATAAATAATGATGGGATGGTCAGTGTTTTCAGCTTTTTAAAATACACTCTGCATGAAGCCCTACTATCAGAAATTCCTAAGATACCCCTCATGGCCTTTTTTTGGCAAATAAAAGATTTTCTTTGCTCCTGGTGAGTTACCCCACAGTAATACTCTACACATTAAGTGTGTATGGAAGAAGGCATTGTATGAAGTAATGAAAATATTGTCGCTAACGCAAGTTCTAAGTTTGTCCAATAAATAAGTGAGTCTTGATAGCTTTGTGCATATAAAATTCGTTTTTGTCTACCAAGCTTATCTTGAGTCAAGATGAATATCAAGGAGCTTTGCTAATTTATTATCTGTTTCTGTATTACATAGACTGAAGTGAAGATTTATTGTTTTGCCAGGATCAATTCTTAATGCACTGATTCCAAACTAGTCATTAGTTGATCTTAATTGTTCTTCACTTTGTGATTTTAAAGTATCTAAGTCCTTCCCTGCAATTGTGAAAGTAGTATCATCTGCATGAAGAACTGGTTTACATTTTATAACATCAGGAAGATCATTTACATAAATGATAAACTACAAAGGCTCCAGTACAGACCCCTGTGAAACAGCTGTTGTGATATTTAGTATCCCTGATCATAAGCTGTTGAAGTCCACCATCTGATTTCTACTATTCAAGTAACATTCAGTGAGAGAAGGAACTTTGCTTCTCATGCCATACTGCTACAGCTTTTGTAATAAGATTTTGTGATTCACCAAATCAAAAGTCTTACTAAGATTCACATGTGTAGGATGAGCAGATAATCTGGGCTCAGAAGAGTTTAATATCAGTAATACAATATTTTCAATTGTCTGTAAACAGACCTGACCTGAATCCATACTGGTATTCTGACAAAAATCCATGCCAAGCTAAATGCATAGAAATTTCCTAATGCGTAAAGTAATCTGCTATTATAGTACAGGTTTAAGGGATATAGGACAGAAATTATTAGGGCTTGACTCGCCACCCTTCTTGTGTAAGGGCAAAACAACTGTTATTTTTAGACAGGGTGGAAAACAACCCTCTTCACACATCAAATTAGTCTGTGTGCACAGAGGGGGTGCTATTATGTCTGCTATCTTTTTAATAATGTAACTGGATAAGCCATAGTAATCTCAAGTTTTTGAATTGCTTAATTTTGCTACATGTTTTTTGGTTTCTTGGACCTTAGCTGTTGAACGTTTATCAGTTTTTGTTGCACTTTGTGAGTGTTTCAGGAATACATTGCTAGCTTGATAGCTTTGCTCACTGTAACATTTTTGAGAGACTTCTAAGCTTGAGCTAGCTACATTTTAGGCAGTGACAAAAGTTATTAATTCATCGGGCATAATACTGACATCACTTTAAAGATTTCTATGGTTCCTACTTTCACCTATTTCAGCCTTCACAACCTTCTAGGCAGCTTTGCTCTTATTGTGGGCATTACTAATATAATCATCATTTGATTGTCATTTGGCATGTTTAATCTCTGTCCTGTATTTACTTTTTACGTTTAAGTCCTTCACTTTATGACAGTTCTTTGATTTTTCATAGTAAAATATGATTGAAGATCTAAGTTTTTGTAATTCAGGTGGGAGCCATTTACATATATATGTCTGTGAGGCTTTATTGCTGAAGATCTGCATCTTCTAGCTACATCAGGAGGACATTGTTTAAGTGTATTGTAAAGTGCAGTAATAAATTTGCTAAAGGCAAAATTAATATTAACATAGCCAGAGATTATTGCTTGCCATTTTATCATTTGTAGCTTGGTCCTGCAATCATCAATATTTGTGTCATTAATTATCCTCATTTGTTCAGTCTGCCTAAAAACAGTTTTAGTATTATTAACCCTAAGTTTTAATAAGATGCCTTTGTGGTCACATAAGAAGTGGGTATCAAACAACTTTACCTCAAAGCTGCTTTTATCATTATTTGTTATGACATTATTGAAACAGGCGTACTGTCTCATTGGGTTATTATTAGCACAGAACATGTCATGTGACCTTAACATATTAAGAAAATTGAGATGTTTTGAAGCCCTGGTTCTGGTATCAATGTTGATATCCTTCAAAATAAAAAAAATACACTTAGTGTATATTTCTAACACTATGATCAGTTTTATTGCCTCGATGAGCAATTCAGTGCTGCTATCTAGGGTAAAATACAATGATGCAATAACAAGTTTTAAGGAGGGTACTTTTGTAGCAGCAGCTTTAAAAACTGGTCCATCAAGTTCCTGAAGTGAGCTCTGAGGTTAGAACTATTTTAATGAAGCAACAAAAAGTATATCTTGGATTTGGTTTATTTTCATTACAAGACTATCTAGTAGCAAGGCAATGTACTTAGTGGCAAGACCTTGGTCATCTGGCAAAACATTGTGGAAAACAAGTAGCAATATGTGGACTCTGTGAGAAACAAGTGGCAAGGAGGAGGGGGGACCTGGAAGGAGTGAGGAATTTCTTGCAAAATGTAAGTAGTATCATAGAAAAGAGCATGTGACACAGACGAAAGCAGAACTACATGTGCCTATGGAAAAGCATGAGAGAAACTTATATTGAAAATTCAGAACTATGTGGTGCAAGAGTGAAGCACAATCATAGGCAGATACAGGAGTGATATATGACATATGTGAGAAGGATGTATTTAGAATGTAACAGCACACAACCTGATGAAAATACTGCACAGCCTATTGAAGAAAAGATTTGCCAATGTAGAATATGACTCTGCAACAAAACCAGTATGAGACTCAAGAGCCTGTTCATACACGAAACAAACACCTACTACAGAGAAGTAGGAAAGAGACCACAGATCAGAACAGATCCACAACAGATTTGTGAAAGCATAGATAATGTGATGCAGTTCATTTGGCTAGAAGAGTTGATGCTGCTTACATAGCATTAAGATGTCTGGTAAGGAATATGTACCCAAAAGGAGAGTATATTCACCCAGGATTGTGACCCCAGCTGCCCTATGGTAGGCTGTGCTTCAGCTCCTACATCATGGACATCTGAAGGTCCCCCGAACCAACTCATTCACCTATCAGCAGGTGTTTTGGCCTGGCATCAACGGCAACATTGTGTCTCTTGTTGCGGCCTGCTCCCAGTGTGCCACACAGCATGTGGAACTGCGGGTGATGTATTTTCCGTGGTCTGCTACGTCCATGGGAACACATTGATGTTGATTTTGTTGGACCAGCCCTCAATTCTTACTAGTTGTTGGTTGTCTATGCTTTCTCTAAATTTCCATATGTTATCCACTGCCCTTCCACATCAGCTGCAGCTATGATTCAGGCCCTCTCAAACATTTTTTCTACTGAAGGGTTGTCTAATATACTTGTGACAGATAACGGTCCACAGTTTGTCTCAGATCTTCCACAATTTCTGTGCCTGTCAAGGCATTCACCACATTATAGCTCCTCCTTTCCATCCCTAATCTAACGATGAGGTGGAATGGCTCATCTGCATGTTATAGGTTCAAATGAAGAAGTATGTTGTGAACTCTTCCACAGACAATGCATTGATGTGCTTCTTGAGTTCCTACAGGTTTACATTGGTTTGGTATTGGAGTCTAGCCAAGCTCCTCCAAGGTTGCCAGCAACATACCCTACTGCACCTCCTCATACTGCCCACCAACATCCATTGGCACAACCCCCATTGCATTTCACTCCTAACTCCAAGGTCTACATACAGGTGTTCGGCCAGAGACTGAAATGGGTTCTGGCCACAGTCCACAGCTGACATGCATCAGTGAGGGGCTGGTGACACACCATCATGATGATCTGTGTCCTTGTGCCACATTGAGTGCTGGGAGTTAGCTGCCACTGCGGCCTTCAACTCCACCCTCAGCATCTTTCCTGGCCACGGGGGGCATCCCTGCTGTGGAAGTGGACACACCCTCATGTATGTTGCTATCTCCTGTCTCTCCTCCAGGGTCTGATGCCTTGATGGATGCTGCTGGCCCTTGGTGTCATCAGGTCATTTATTTATTATTTTTTTATCTATTTTTATTTACACTTCAAGTTCCGTAGGACCAAATTGAGAAGCTTCAAGGTCATGGAACATGTCCGTACATGAAATTACAACTTAAAAGTAGTAACAGATAAAAATAAAATGTTTATGAACCCGAAAAAATCAAGCGATAAGTTTAAGTAAACACAGCCAACAATACAACAAGAATCAGCTTAATTTTACAAGGAACTCCTTGACAGAATAGAAGAAGTGACCCGAGCAGTTTCAATTCGAAAGCATGTGGATTACTGCTAAGAGTTTGAATTCTAGTGGTAGCTTATTGAAAATGGATACAGCAGTATACTGCACACCTTTCTGCACAAGAGTTAAGGAACTCCAATCCAAATGCAGGTTTGATTTCTGCCGAGTATTAACTGAGTGAAAGCTG
This sequence comes from Schistocerca gregaria, assembly GCF_023897955.1. NCBI lineage: Eukaryota > Metazoa > Arthropoda > Insecta > Orthoptera > Acrididae > Schistocerca > Schistocerca gregaria. Next base: position 483,305,637 of record NC_064931.1, on the reverse strand, counting down.
CTTATTCTTAGGAATAAGTTAATATTATAAATAAGAAATGACAGTAAGGAATATATATGATCAGCAAAATAGACTAAGTTTCCGTGTCGAACAATCACTCACTTCAGATGCTGTTTGAATAGTAAAAATGGCAGCAATAAGTCTTTGAACAGGATCCTGAACGTGGGCTTTCTATGACAGTTTACTATCTATCTGAATGCCTAGAAATCTAAACTCTTCAGTTTCACTAATCATATGCCAATTCTGTGAAATTAAAACATCAGGTTTTGATAAATTATATGTTAGAAACTGTAAAACCTGGGTGATTTAGCATTAGTTTATTTTCTACAAGCCATGAACTTATGTCATGAACAGCACTACTTAAAACTGATCCAATGTTTCACACAACATCTTTACTACCAAGCTAGTGCCATCAGCAAACAGAAATATTTTAGAGTTACCCATAATACTATAGGGTATATCATTTGTATAAATAAGGAACAGGAGTGGCCCCAACACTGATTCCTTGGGCACCCACCACTTCACTGTATCCCACTCAGACCTCACATCACAACTGTTCTCAACATTGTAAATAATGACCTTTTGCTGTCCGTTGCTAAAGTAAGAGATGGACCAATTGTGACCTACTCCCCGTATTCCAAAATGGTCCAACTTTATTTATAGAAATGAGATGTTAATCTTTCCCAAGATATCTAGTTTCTTAAGAAAAAATTTAATTTTTTGAAGTTAGTTGTTTTTATTTAATTTTTTAAGTATAAATATTAACTTATTTATTCTTTAAGGGATACACTTTGAAGTTAATAACCTATAATTTGTTTTATAAAAATATAATAGCAAGCTTTAAACCAGCAATCTATAAGGTTACGTTTTAGTTCATTATTTTTTATTTTGATTTTATAAATATTTTAGGTTTTTTAATTAAGACTATTAATTTAATTTAAAAAATTTTGTAATAATGATAGAATTAGTATATTTATTTGTATGAAATTTTTACCTAATTGAAGTATACACTAGAAGTTGGCATAGAGATGTTTGATTTAAAACCCCTATTGCTCCAATAATGATTCTTAAAAAGATAATTATTCAAATGAAAGTTCTTAGTTGAATACAATAAGATAATACCATTATTTGGGGCAATTTTTTGTCATGTTATTAATGTTAGACAATTATTCCATCTTGAAGCTCCTATTACTTCTGGAAATGTGAAATGAAAAGGAGCAGCCCCAATCTTTAATAATAATCTTAATTTTATAAATTTTCAAATTTATTATTTTTTGTTCTTAAAAGTTTTATTCGTGGTTGTTTATTCACTTTTTCTTTGTATTATATGTAAGTTTTGTTAAACTAAATGTTCTTTTTGCAGTAATTTGATTTAATTATCAAGTGATTTTGGAGTTAGCAATTGATTTAGTATCGGCATAATTTGTGCCATCAGCGGCGATTATACGATTGATACAAGTGAATATTATTGGTTAAAACAGTTATTTATATTATTAGGGTTAAAATATAAATTTGTAAGGTGAAATGTTAAAATTTATTTGTAGCTATTTTTATGAATCTGTGAAATTTAAATACTAAACTAGGATTAGATACCCTATTATTTTAAATGTTAATTATAATTACCAGGATACACTTATTTAAGGTCTTTAAACCCAAAGAATTTGGCGGTATCTCATTCCATTCAGGGGAACCTACTCCGTGATTGATAATACACGATTTACTCTACTTAATTTATTTGTTTGTATATCTCCGTTATCAGAGAATCTTTTTAGAGTTATAATTCACAAGATTTATAATTATAAAATATTTCAGGTCAAGATGCAGCTTATAGTTAAGAGGAGGTGGGTTACAATAGATTTTTGTTTATAACGGATGTGATGGTGAAATACTGTTAATGAACGTGGATTTGATAGTAATTTCATTTATTTAATTTAACTGATATTGGCTCTGAGGTGTGTACACATCTCCCATTGCTCTCATTATTGATTATTCTATTTTATTATTTTAAAGTAGCTTCAATTTAGATGAGATAAATCATAACGTAGTAGATGTACTGGAAAGTGACACTAGGAAGAGGTTCAAGATATGACTTATTAGTAAAGTGTTTCACTTACACTGAAAATTTTTCTGTGCAAATCAGGATATCTAGATTATTTATTTTATTATATTTATTTTTTGTTTATTTAATTATATAATTTAAATAATTTTGTTGAATTTTGTCTTAGTATATTTTATAGAATTGATTTTTTTTTAAATTATAGTTTATTGGTAATGTAAGTGTTTTATGAAATATTATTTTAAATTTTTTAAGTAGATTTTATTTATTGTACCATTTGTATCAGGGTTTATCAAAATTTTAGTATTTATTTTACTTGTCTCGATTTGGGTTGATTTATAAATAATTTATAGTTAATGTATCATAATTATTATTAAATTATTTATAGAAATGAGATGTTAATCTTTCCCAAGATATCTAGTGTCTTAAGAAAAAATTTAATTTTTTGAAGTTAGTTGTTTTTATTTAATTTTTTAAATATAAATATTAATTTATTTATTCTTTAAGGGATAAGCTTTGAAGTTAATAACTTATAATTTGTTTTATAAAAATATAATAGTAAGCTTTAAAACCAGCTATCTTTAAGATTAAGTTTTAGTTCATTATTTTTTATTTTGATTTTATAAATATTTTAGGTTTTTTATTAAGTTTATTAATTTAATTTTAAAATTTTTGTAATAATGATAGAATTAGTATATTTATTTGTATGAAATTTTTACCTTGTAAACTTATTATAGGGAACTAGGCAAAATTGATTTCCGCCTGTTTATCAAAAACACGTCCTCTTGAAAATACTTTGAGGTCTGGCCTGCTCACTGAGCAGATTTTTAAAGAGCCGCGGTATTTTGACCATGCAAAGGTAGCATAATCATTACTCTTAATTAGTGGCTGGGATGAATGGCTTGACGAGAAATCAACTGTCTCTTAATAAATTTTTGAATTTAACTTTTGAGTCAAAAGGCTTAAATTCTTGTTTAGGATGAGGAGACCCTATAGAAATTTTACTTTTATATAGTTTTTTGTTTGTCTTTCTATATTTAATGATGATGTTTGTTGGGGTGACATTAAGAATAAATAAACTCTTCATTATTATATCACTGATTTATGTTTGTTATTTTGATCCATAATTTATGTTTATAAGATTAAGTTACCTTAGGGATAACAGCGTAATTGTTTTTGAGAGTTCATATCGACAAAGCAGATTGCGACCTAGATGTTGGATTAACAAAAATTTTGGGTGCAGGAGCTCAATGATTAGGTCTGTTCGACCTTTAAATTCTTACATAATCTGAGTTCAGACCGCAGTGAGCCAGGTCGGTTTCTATCCTATCCATATTAGTACAAAAGGACCATATGGTTGAAATATTTTTTATTATATTGATTAATATTAATTGATTTACTATTCTGACAGATTAATGTGTTGAATTTAGAATTCATTTATGTAGATTTTTTCTACAAATAGTATTGATACTTTATGAATCATTTATGTTTATTTTGAAATTTATTTTATTAGTTATTTGGGTTTTAATTAGTGTTGCTTTTCTAACTTTATTAGAGCGTAAGGTTTTAGGTTATATTCAGATTCGGTAGGGTCCAAATAAAGTAGGATTTGTAGGAACCCCACAACCCTTTAGTGATGCTATTAAGTTAATTTGTAAGGAGCAGCCAATTCCTATTATATCTAATTATTTACTTTATTATTTTTCTCCTGTTTCTAATTTAATAATTTCTTTGGCTGTTTGAGTAATTTCCCCTTACTTAACTTATATATGTTCTTTTTCTTATGGATTTTTTTATGCTGCACTAGATTAGGTGTTTATACCATTATAATTGCTGGTTGATCTTCTAATTCAAATTATTCTTTATTAGGTTCTCTTCGTTCTGTTGCTCAAACAATTTCATATTAAGTTAGTTTGGCTTTAATTTTATTATCTTTAATTATTTTAATTGGTAGTTTTAACATGTTTGATTTTATAAATTATCAGCTTTATTGTTGATTTATTACTAATTCTCTTCCTTTAGCTTTAGCTTGTTTTGCTTCTTGTTTAGCTGAGACTAACTGTACTCCTTTTGACTTTGCCGAAGGTGAGTCTGAGCTAGTTTCAGTGTTTAATATTGAATATGGTGCAGGTGGTTTTACTTTAATTTTTTTAGCTGAGTATACTAGAATTGTTTTTATAAGAATATTATTAGCTTTAATTTTTTTAGGTGGTGATTTTTATTCTTTTATAGTTTTTATTAAGCTTCCTATTACATCCTTTGGCTTTATTTGAGTTCGGGGTACATTACCAGGGTTCCATTATGATAAGTTAATACACTTAGCTTGAAAAAGTTTTTTACCTTTACCTTTGATTTTTTTTATTTTCTTTGTTGGTTTAAAGATTTTATTTATCTCATTTATTTAGTGAAATTTTTTAAGAAAAGTTAATAGAAGAGTTAAACTTCTAGTTTTATGTTTTCAAAACATATGCTTTTTCTAAGCTAATTAACTTATTATTCCTTAATTAGCTTATCTCATGCGTTTGCAACATGGACATTAATTAAGAAGTATGTAAAGTAGATAATTGCTAAGATTTGTCCTGTTATGATATAACGTTCTTCAACAGGTCGTTTACCAATTCATGTTAATAAGCATACGACGACTACTATAATTCAGAATAAAATCTGATTAATAGGATAGTATTGGATACCTCGGAATGGTGTTTTATTATAAAATGGTAAAATTATTAAGATTCTAATTGATAAGAATAATGCAATAATATCTCCTAACTTATTAGGAATTGATCATAGAATTGCATATGCAAATAAGAAATATCATTCTGGTTGAATATGAACTGGTGTTACTAGTGGGTTAGCAAGTACAAAGTTATCTGGATCTCCTAGGAGGTAAGGATTAATTAAGCATAATATAATTAATAATGATGTTATTAATACAAATGTAATAGAATCCTTGAAAGTAAAGTATGGACAAAATGGAATTTTTTCGATATCTCCATTTAGACCTAATGGGTTATTAGATCCTGTTTGGTGAAGAAATAATAAATGAGTTGCTGCTATAGCAGCAATAATAAATGGTAATGCAAAATGGAATGTGAAAAATCGATTTAATGTTGCATTATCAACAGCAAACCCTCCTCACACTCATTGAACTAAATCTGTTCCTAAATATGGAATTGCTGATAATAAATTAGTAATTACTGTCACATCTCAAAATGATATTCGACCTCAAGGTAAAACATATCCTATAAATGCAGTTGCTATAACTAAGAATAGAATTACTGTACCAATTATTCATGTGTGTATGTATATATAAGATCCATAGTAAATTGCTCGTCCTACATGCAAATAAATACAAATAAAAAATATAGATGCTCCATTTGCATGTAAAGTTCAAATAATTCAACCATTATTTACATCTCGGCAGATGTGTACTACACTACTAAATGCTATTTCAATATTTGATGTATAATTTATAGCTAAAAATAGTCCAGTTACGATTTGAATTACCAAACGTAACGCTAGCAGGGACCCAAAATTTCATCAAAATGAAATATTTGTTGGTACAGGTAAATCAACTAAAGAGTTATTAATAATTATAATTAAAGGATGTCTTAATCATAAGGGTTTATTCATTAGTTATCTTATATTACGAATAGGCCCCTGGTTAATATTAGTAATTTTAACAACTGCTAATAGTGCTAAAAATAAATAAATTATTATTATTATTGTAATAATGAATGTTGGTCGGTTATATAATTTTTCTAAAGATATTGTTATTTCTTGGTAATTGATTGAATTATCAATATTTATAGTTTCAGTATTTTTGAAGAAGTCTATAAATATTGTTATATCTAGGATAATTAATGTTGATATAATAAATACTCATATTGTTGAGGTAATAATTATGGTAATTGATTGAGGTTGAAATGTTTTGTTTGATGCAATTCTTGTAATATAAATAAATAGAACTAATATACCACCAAGAAACATTAAAAATAAAATATATGATAATCAATATCTTTCCATTATTGTTCGTGTTATTAATCCAACTAAAAAAGTTTGAAGGATAATGACAAGCATTATTGATATTGTGTGTCTCAATTTAATAAAATTAATATTCATTATGTTTGATAGTGATATAACTATTATTTTAATTTCAGGGGTTAGTTTATTTAAAATATTGGTTTTGGGGACCAATGATGGAAGCTTTTCCACCTCTGAAGTTTTAAAAGCGGGGGCTACACTTATTTCCGTTTTACAAGACCGGCGTTTTTTTAAAACTATTAAAACTAATGTTTATATTCTCTGTCTTTACTTCTTTGTTGCTTTATTTTGCTGGTGTTTATGTTTTTTCTTCTAAATGTAAACATTTATTAATGGTTCTTCTGAGATTAGAATATATTGTTCTTTATTTATTTATATTAATTATTGTTTTTCTTATTGAGTTTGATTATGATTATTTCTTTCCTGTTACGTATGCTATTAGGGTTATTGCAAATTTTGGTGATAAGAATCTCAGTAAATTAGCTTACTATGCCTACTTTCATTCACTGCTTTCGTATGGCATCATATTCTGGGGCAATTCATCGTTGAGTAGAAAAGCATTCATTGCTCAAAAACGTGTAATCAGAATAATTGCTGCTACCCACGGTCATCCTGCAGACATCTATTTAAGGATCTAGGGATCCTCACAGTAACCTCACAGTATATATATTCACTTATGAAAATTGTTGTTAATAATCCAGCCCAGTTCAAAAGTAATAGCAGCGTGCATAGCTATAACACCAGGAGAAAGGATGATCTTCACTATGCAGGGTTAAATCTGACTTTGGCACAGAAGGGGGTAAATTATGCTGCCACAACAGTCTTTGGTCACCTACCAAACAGCATCAAAAGCCTGACAACTCCTTCTACTCATAGGCTGAATTTTTAGATATAAATTAATGGGGAAAAAAACTTAAACATTAGTGTCATGCAATATTTTGTGTAATGTAATGTCTTGTACAGACATCTTTTATTAACCTGACACATTCCACATCATTACGAAGTGTCGTATTCATGATCTATGGAACAAGTATTAATCTAATCTAATCATAGGTAGAATTGTGCAAAGTGGCATGTAGTGTCATGCTGAAATTAATGATTATATATGTTCTTAATTGATATCAGTGGAAGGCATGCCAAAAATTCAAGTTAGTGTAAAGGTTGACAGTTGTATGTGTGTTCAAGTGTGTTCTAGCAATACTGTAAATGCCCACGATCTGAAATGGATAGTGCCTCTAAACTTGAAAATAACACAGCTAGAACGCATTCTATAGAGTTATGTAACCACTGAAACATCCAATGGAGGTTGTGAGCTAAGAGACTAAAAGACTATGTTGCATATTTGGAGCAAAATTTTACTAATGGCAATTAAAACCGCACTTGTGTCAATTTCTTCTGAGAACAAATTATGTTATTTGGTATGAAAAAGCAAAAGTACTCAGTCAGTATGTACTCACTTAATATTTGAACACTCCAGTGCAGCATACAATGCTCCTCATTCAAGCTGTCTTCTATATCTAACACATCCAAACCAAATACAGACAGTTATTGCTTCCTTAAATGTTTCAGCAGAAAGCAAGTAATTATCATTTTCTTAAGACTGTAGCAACCAAATTGCCTGAATAGGAAAAAAATACGTATTTTACAGTTGGATGAGATTTATATTAATCCAAAATTTCAGTTCAAGGGAGGTGTTATAGCTGGTGTTGCTGAGAATTCGTTAAGAACTGAAGCTAAAACAGTTCCAGCTTTTCTACTGTCATCTGCATTGGGGACATGAGAGAAATTGTTTCATTGTCTCCAGTGAAAAATGTGTCTGTACAGGAGGTATATGAAAAAAAACACTTGCAGTTTTACAACTTGTTAAGTCTTGTGAGCCTAAAGTCATAACTATAATCTGTGATAACAATGCTGTGAATAGAAACTTGCTCATGAAACTGCAGAAAACTCTGAAAGCAATTATTACTTTCATTTTTCTTTTGACAGTACAGATAATGTCGTGTATGACACTGTGTATCTGCTTAAGAACACAATAAACGATTGGATAAACTTAGCAGATGCAGACAAGGCATTTATATTCCCATCATTTGATCAGACTTGTGAACTGGTTTTAGAAGCTAAGTTTTCTGATGTGGTGAACTTATACATAGCAGAATGTAAAGACATCTCCATAATAAAAGCAGCTCCAAAGTTCAATTACAAAAATGTGCATCCCAATGAGATTGAACATCAAAATGTAAACTTAGCAAATAACATTTTTCACAACACAACTGTTGCTGCTTTGATGTGTTTTGAAGTGTAGAGTGAGAGTACAGCCCAGTTTTTATGCATAATTATACGTAATGATTACAGATTGGTGGAAGGCAGTCAACGTGAGAAATCCAGTTCATGGCTTTGTTTGTAATGATTCTAGGCTAAAGTTTTTGGAAAATTTTAAATGTTGGTCAAGCAGGGGCAGTCATTAAATGTAAAGGGTTCATCACTTTCAACAGAAACACACAAAGCTTTGTACCAAACTAATGGAGTTGAGTTCTTTGCATTATACAGTTATGTTTTAATAATTTCAAAATGCAGTATTTTCTTACTGGAAAGTTTCAGACTCATGATTTAGAAGCAAGATTTGGATAATGCAGACAACTGGAGCAAATAATCACATCTCGTACACTCAGATTTTAGAATCTGAAAAAAAATTAGTGTTATGATTTTTCTTTATTCAGGGTCTTCAGTGGGAATGGTCCAGTGTGGTTGTGGTGAAGTGGATGACTACATTTTTTCTAGCAAACCCAGGTTTTGAAGATCCATGTATCAAAGTAATGAACGAAAATGATATAACTAATACTAATCCTATTTTTGTTTACATTTGTGGTTATGTAGCACAGAAGGCTTAACTAAAAGTGTGTTGCAGTTAAAAAGTCAAATGAATGTTGTAGCCTTTATTTCAACAAGCTCAGTAAGGGTACCTTAACACTGCCATCCTCAGCAGTTATAAAATTATGCCATCTGGCTTAGAGTTTGATGTGTGATGATATCACATCCCTACGGATCATACTTTTTAAAAATGTTTAACCAAAATCAGGTTCTAATGTTAATTCTGAAATGAGTGGCTTTTTCAGACAGCAGTTTAAACTTCTTTCTTCATGATACATGTTTGTGTGCGTGATGCTCTAAGTGACATGTCTGAAGATACAGCCAACACAGTTTCCAATAGCCTATATTCTGCTGAATAATTATATTAAACAAAAAATGATGGCATACAGTCAAAAAAGTAGCAAATATAAATAAAAGGAAGCTTAATGTCTTTCGAGGAAAATAAAAATTTATTTACAGAGTGATGATGGTTGGTTGGTTTTTTTTTTTTTTTTTTTTTTTTTTGCAATCCTGTATTCAAGTAATTTCATGTTTTGCTCTTACGTGTCTGATTCTGGTTTTTGCTGGTTGAGTCTCCTGATTTAGAAAGTGTGGTATAAGAAAAGCATAAAGATTACACCAATGTCAAACAATGCTATGTGAAATTTTTCCTGCCCCAAAGTTTTCAGGGAAGTTACTTCAAGGGACGTTGGATTCACATGGCACCTTTCTCTTGCATTCCCTAATGTGTGAGCCTTTGTTTTGATTAATTGCAAATGGATTTACTAGCACCAGGAAATCAGTCAAAACAGATCATCAAATGTATGCTGCTTGTATTGAAATTCTAATGCATTAAGCAACTGTGTAAAACAGCTAAAACCCACTTGATGCATATTTAATTTAATATGTAATAGCAAGCTGCTGTCATCTTTTACAATTATTGGCATAGAAAACTTGTTTTTTAATGTGTAAGTGTGTACTGATCATGCTGGCTTATCAAGCTATACAATATTTTAATTTCATGCATATAATAAGTTTTATCTACATTAAAATTCCACTCTTGATCATTTAAATGGGAAGTGTAATAGTGATTTGTTTGTGCACACTTCTGTTAGTCATGGAACTGAGCTAACGTCCTACCATATAACTGATTTCAGTATCATTTTCTGTTTCCATGTATTACATTTTACGACACTTTAACAAGTGATGTGCTATTTAAATATGAAGAACACAAGTGATTCAGTCTAGTGTGCATGCTATAATCATAGACCTGCATTCATTACAGAATGAAACAGTTTTGTTTTTAACATGCAACAAGACATCTGTTCTAGAAAGCCAGCTGTCTATTTGAAAGCTGCGAGACATTGTGTGATAGTGCACAACTCAACACTGCATGGACTGAGCAAGTTGTTGGAAGACCCCTGCAAAAATATTGAGCCATGCTACCTCTATAGCCATCCATAGTTGCAAAAGTGTCAGCAGTGCAGTATTTTGTGCACAAACTGACCTCTCAATTGTGTACCAATGTTTGATGCGATTCATGTTGGGCAATCTGGGTGGCCAAATCATTTGCTCCAATTGTCCAGAATGTTCTTCAAATCAATCGCAAACAATTGTGGCCCGGCAATATGGTACATTGTCGTCCATAAAAATTCCATCATTGTTTGGGAACATAAAGTCCATGAATGGCTGCAATTGGTCTACAGGTAGCGGAACATAAGCGTTTCCAGTCAATGATCAGCTCAGTTGGACTAGACAATTCAGTCCATTCCATATAAACACAGAAAACACCATCAGCTTGAACAAAGCCTTGTTGACAACTTGGGTCCATGGTTTCATGGGGTCTATCATACTTGAACCCTACCATCAGCTCTTACCAACTGCAGTCGGGACTCACCTGACCAAGCCACAGTTTTCCAGTCATCTGGGATCCAACCAATATTGTCCTGAGCATAGGAGAGGTGCTGCAGCCAATGTCATGCTTTTAGCAAAGACACTTGCATCAGTCGTCTGTTCCTGTAGCCCATAATGCCAGATTTCACTGCACTGCCATGACAGATATATTCATTGTACAGCCCATATTGATTTCTGTGATTATTTCATGCAGTATTGCTAGTCTGTTAGTGCTGACAACTCTACGCAGATGTTGCTGCTGTCCATCATTAAGTGAAGGCCATCAGCAACTGTTTCGCCCATGGTTAGAGGTAATACCTGATATTTGGTATTCTCAGCATACCGTTGACACTGTGGATCTTGAAATATCGAATTCCCTAACAATTTCCGAAATGGAATGTCCCATGTGTCTAGCTCCAACTAACGTTGTGTGTTCAAAGTCTGTTAATTCCTGTCGTGTGGGCATAATCATGTTGGGCACCTTTTTACATAAATCACCTGAGTCTATATGACAGCTCTGCCAATGCACTGCCCTTTTATACTTTGTCTATGCAATACTATCACCATCTGTAAATGTGCATATCACTACCTCATGACTAGGTATTGTCATCTCAGATAAAGTGCATGAAACACACGTAAAACAAAGGCTAGACCAGGCATGGAAAGCACTCCTCAAAAAAAAAAAAAAAAAAAAGTCTGTTAGTTTAAATGTAGGTCTAAAATATGAGAAAGAAATTTCTCATCTGGACCACAGCAATGTGCAAAAGTGAATCATAGATTGAGGAAAAGCCAAAAAAGAAGACAATCGATACCTCTGAAGTGTAATGTTACAGGGAGTGCTGCAAATTAAGTAGAATGACGTGTTAAGAAATGTGAGGATTCTATGCAAAAACACTGAGGAGAGGAATGTGTGGTAAACACTAACTACAAGATGGGCAAGTATGATAGAATTTGTTAAGACAATAATAACTTCCATGGTACTTGAGAGAGATGCAGAGGGTAAAAAAATGCATGGGGAGACAGAAATTCATACATATAAAACAAATAATTGAGGAATTTGGGAGTAACTGATATTCTCAGATGAAGGATGGGAAATGGTAACCAGCTGCATCAAAGTGATCAGAAGACTGATGAGATTCTCTTCCTCCCCCAAGAAAAAACAGATATTGTTTCCAACATTTTCAACATAATCTCTGCCATTATAACCAACACAAACAAGATGCAGTTCGAACAAGAAGTAAATACACGCCTTTTGTGAAGAATAAAGATTAGACATTGAAAACATCAAGAAAAGAATCAAGTATTTACAGAAAAAATTCTAAAATTATACATATGACAGAACAGATCATCTGGTATTGCTTGGACAATTCCTGCACTCCAATGTTGTGTCAGCCCTTTTTTTTTTTCCACTCATGATTTACTTTCTCTCTCAATTGCTTCTTACTTTTGCACTACTTGTGTGTTTGAAATATTCTCTTCCTCAAACATCTTGGGAATGGCAGAAATAGTCACTTCTTTTTATTCTTTATTCATACACCACAATTTTACTCCTGAGTATCTGCACAAGCTTTAATATGTAGGACATCCGCAACTGAGAGGCATGACGATAAATTTAGAGAGATCCACTTCTGCTGTACTACTATTTATTCAAACCATGACCAATTTTGAGATCTTAAAATCCCTTCTTCAAGTGTATGAAATTACTGTATTTGGTAATATACAACATGAGGTCAGGCCAGTCAGTACAAGAGTTCCAGTCATTGCATATTGGCGTAAACTGTTTGCTGCTGGGCAGCCAAATGGTAGGAATGCCAACCACTAATGTCACACCATCCTTCGTCTCAGAATATCATTTAAGTTACTCCCAAATTCCTCAATTATTTGTTCTACACACCTGAAGATGGGATTTTAAAATCTTGACACTGGTTGCAGTTTGAATAAATATCAGCACAACTGAAGCGGGTCTCTCTAAATCACTTATCCTAAGTATCTGATATACAGGTGACACAAACTGAAAATTAGCATTTCAATTACTTATAGCAACAGTTTCTTTTTTAAATGCGAGACACATACATACTATATTTGATAATTACCAACAACATAAAGATTCTTTGTTGATGTCAATTCAGCACTTCCAGCAGGTTTCAAAAATTCCATGGCAGTTTGACAAACCTCTCACCTACTCTTCCATTTTCCCACCCTAACACCTTATGAATACAGAGTAATTATATTTTCCAATGTTGTGAATTCAAGAACCATCCTGATTGTTCATCTTTATGCTATATTTATTCCCTTTATGTTGCATATATTGTCTAAATGGTAACCTCTTCATTCAAAGGATCATTGATTGATCTAAAGATAGGTCTCATCATCTTGTTTCAAGTATTCCGGTTGTAGGTTTTAGCAAAATGTAAGGAGCATAAGATGATTATATATATACTTGTAACCATCCCTATTCTTCCACTTTCAAACAGTAGTTCTTTTCTCCAGCAGTCTATAATATCTGATTTTATGTTACCCATAAGTAATTAAATTACCAAGAAGATAAATAGTTCCTCTGTACTTAAGCCACTTCCAGTCACAAATCCTAAAACCATCCATATTTTTGCTCAGGAATATATCTGCACAATTGTTGCCACTGTTGTTTGTTTCAGTTATCACATACAGAACTATCCCTGTTGAAAGTAGTAGACTAAAGAAATTCATTGATATTTTACTAGGGGAATAAAATTGCAATCAATCTTGTTTTGTAACTGGATGATTCTGCATGCCAAGTAGGATTCTCCTCATCCATAGTTTCACCCAATTTGTATCCCAGTTCAAATGTGGGTTCTTCATAATTGCAGATTTGGTCATGACAGTTACCAATATCCCCAGAGTTTCCATTGTCACAAAACACATTAAAAAGTCTGCTTCCACACTGTCACCACTATGTGAAATTTCTGCATTACTGGGGTTGCAACCATTGTCCTTTGATTTGTTAGTTCTGAACTTGTAACCACTATCTTCAAATACATTCGGTAACTAACCAGTCAATTGTTCAATCCTCCTACACTTCATTGTGTCAGATTATCAGTTGTCAGTTGTTTACCCACCATTTCAAACAATGCACAAGAAAATTAAACCATAGGCAGGAAAATGTTCCTTGAAACTTTGTGCAAACATGGGGGAACAGCTTCAAAACTAGCCTGAATAACAAACATGTGGATGGCACAGTTGTCAGTCACACTGATTCACTCATAGAAACTGAAGTGTCAGGTGCACTAGTCTCATGTTGACACTCACAGATATCAATGGCTGCTAACATGTTAAAAAAGGAGATGCACAAGACACTGGAACACATTGGATTACAGTATTCAACTGCTCGATTTCAGTACACTTCCACAACATATGCCAATATTGATCATTAGGTAAACCAAGTGTAGCAAATAAATTTATAGTATGTGCATTATTGTATGTGACGTTAGGTATGTTTCTTGGTAGGCACAGCACAACCTCATGCCTGTCATTGTTTGCCCACTGGCGGCCTCAAGCTCCACCTCTGTTTAGCACAGTGTATCTTTAGATGGAATATATGTAAAACAGAACATGTAGTTCACTGATGAAAGACATACTTTAGATGAATGTGGCCTGTAAATGTGATGATTAGTTGGCAAAATGTTATCAGTTTAGCCTTGGCAGCAGTTGTGTCTTCTCACAGCTATTTCTTGCATTGCTGTGCATCAATTTGTATTTCTTCGTTCAGTTGATGCCATTATACAGGAAATTAGGTATCACTTCTTTTTCAACATTCTCTAGGAGTCAGCAACGATTACCACAGTCTCGTGGTTGGTTGGTTGGTTGGTTGATTTGGGGGCGGGGAACCAACCTAAATCAGGATGGCCGAACACAGGTTTGAATATTTCTTGAGACAGGTTTTTAAAATGTGCATACAGCATCAGTCTTACAATAGGCCTCTCTGGCTTGACAGAATCTCATTCATAATTTTGCAGTTTTTGGACTAATGAAATTAACTGATTGGCAAGGCTTCACTATGTTCTCTTACTTACAGTAGTAAGTAAATATTCATATTGTCTCATGACAATGAAAATTTAGCCCTTGAAATTATATCTTAGCACACCCTCACACTGAAATACTGAATTAAGGTAAGCAGAAATGGTCAGTCATTTTCATTTTCTAAAATATGCATAAATAAAATATAAATTTGAAATTAAAGAATTACAGCTAAACGGTACTTTTGTTTACTTGTGTTAATTATGAGAGCAGTCAAACTGTTTGGTATGTAAATGTTTTGTTATGAACAAATATGTTTAATATTATGGAACTTTATGAACATTAACCCTTTAACTGCTCTGGACCTGTTTACGCGCACCACCAGTCCTTCTACCTGGTACTCTGAACGTGTCTATGCAGTCCTGCAGTTATGTTTCCGTAGATGCAATCCTTGCAGTATTTATACATAGAAGAAAAAAAGGAAAATATTTTTGTGCCAAAGAAAAGTAAACATTTAAACATTTGCTACAGATTCATTTCATAGTTAACTTCATTCTTTCAAGTTAATGACCTGAAACGGCAGTAATTCGCTTGCTCCATCCCCCATGTGATACCTTAAAGTATCACGATTCAAACTGTGTGTTTAGTCACCAAACTAACTTTGTAATACACTTGTTCCTATCTGCCTAGATCATAAAGTTCCACACAATGAATAGCATCCCTGTATGACATGAGTGCATTTCTTATAGGACTGCACTTGCTCACCTGTCCTGCAAAAACAGTTCTCAGCAATTCAAGAAAATTTGTTTTAAGTGAAAGTCTCCTCGCATCTTTCAGTAAATAAGGCATGGAAACATCGCCAAAATGTCGACCTATAGCAGATCTCACATTGAGGGGGGAACCCTAAGTTCATTTTGTCCAGTTCAGCAAAACAGCTAGATGTGGGAAGCTTCTATCTTTATTAATGCCAACATAATTAAGAATTTCTGCAGACTTTACTCTAGGTGATGAAATTTGCTTGATGCATGAACACAAAGAGGATTCCGAAGAGGTCAATAGTCAACCACCATAGAACAATCATGGTATGAGAAAACACAAGGAGATAATCAAATGTCCAATTTCTGACATTTCACCATATATTACACCATATCTCATTAATGACTGCTGCAATCACTGATCATCAGCACAGATTTTTTTTATTAAAATCATATTTTCCCTGTTTAATATAAGGCCAAATAATTTTCACTTCTCACGTACAACAATCAAATTCCTAATAATGTAAAAGCTATCAAAAGGCGCTAAGCTGTAAATGTACACTTCTAAAGACACTTTGCAAAACCCCATAAGTTGAGATGGTCGGATAATAAAAAGAAAGTTAACATGCAATACAAATTTTTAAAAACATACCATTCAATCATTAAAGGACTCATTTTTCTCTCATTCTGTTAAAAGACCTGTACATTTTGCTGGTTTTCAGGGCAATTTATTTGGTATAAATTCTTACAAGAAATTCAAGCACTTGACAGTGTAAGTCAGGTTAAATACCTGAAAAGAAACAGTTTATGTCTGCTGAGGGACAATTAAACCAAACAACACAAATAAACCAAACAACACATCAATACAGAGTTAAATATTGTAACATATTCTTCACACTGTTTGAAGCCAATAAAATTTTTCACGTCATTACCAATACAACTAAAAATGAAGTAGCAAACTGAATTTAAAATAACACTTGTTATTTTTTTTTAATTTACAGTATGAGGATATCAAAACATGCATTACACAGCCTGGAATGCAAGACAGAACTACTTTAACTATTACAAAGCTGTGGTGTTTTTATATTTAGATATTCCTTCTTGTGACCAACACCATTCAACATGACTTTGGCAATGACCACGGAAATTAATGTAAACTAATGACAAGTTTATTCACAGTATAAACGCAGTTTCAATTGAAATTTTGTACAACATCTACTACTACGATCTGAAGACAGCTTAGAAAGTGTGGCAGCAGATACTTCCAGTATCATTGTCATTACTCCCCCTCCCCCTACCTTTTTGTGGTCCATTCATGATTAGTGAATAAGAATAATAACTGTCAGCAATCCCTCCTATAAGAAGTTGGTATAAGCAAAATAAAAATCTAGTTTATTCCAGGACACCTAATTCTTTAAAGTATATCATTAACAAAAACACTACAAACCAGTTCAGACATATAACCTATTCCATAAATATCAAATAAATGCAACTCCATCCAAGTCTTTCCTCAGCTGCTGCCAACTGTTAACATGAGTGTTCCATCATGCAGGAAACATTCAGGATGAAAGCAAATAACCCACCAGATTCCTAATTTGCAGTTTTGGAAACTACTCAAGTTAACACTCCCACACTTCAAGAACAAGCTGATACCACAGAAAATAACACATCAAAGTCACATTATCCATCAGATCTAAATCTTCAAATCAATCTATTAGAATAAAATATTATAATTCAGTAAATCTCCAACCATTCTCACTCCATCCCCACTACCACACTAGCCAACTCAAAGAGCCCCCCCCCCCCAGAAAAAAGACTATTATAAAAAAACTTTTGAATTAACCTGCTATAAAACCTCAACAACACCTCCGCAGAATACATTTACACATGAACTATTTATGAAACAATGAAACAGAGATCTCTCTCACTTCCCATAATACACCATGATAGTTTTGGTGTAACAGAATTCTTTCAAGAAATATACAAGAGTAGAGCTGCCTCCATCGACAACAGTCTAAATAAAAACCTTACATAAAAGTTTAAGGCACAAAAATTTACCAAGCCAAATGTTTAACTTTGTAAACATATCCACAATTTACAGAACATTTAGGATAAGTTTGTTTTTGGATGCACTTGACAATTAACAGCAATAGCTCACTTGACTACAGAAGTTATGCACCAGCATCAGATAATATAATTGCTTTGTCCAATTTGTAATCATCTGCTTACAAAAACAAAAATTCTGATGTCAAACACTGTACCTCTCAACTGCTGGTATAAAAGAAAATATTGTGTTTTTGTCTCTACAATGACAAACTTGAAAGAAAATTTCATAAAGCCAGACCAATACCGAAAAAATTTAAGTGCCACCTCAACCCAATGTAATCTTTTTTTCTATGTTAAGGATGCAAAAGACGGTAGAGTAAAAAAATGAGGAAGCACCTATTATGCAAATTTTCAAGTTTTATGAGGTCTGCTGTGTCAATGATTAAATTCAAGAGTGTTTCTGTCACTCCAAAATTACTGTCCAAGCAATAAACTTAAACGATTTGAGACTGAGGCCAGTGACAAAAATGTGCAAGGCCAAAAAATGCATTAACAATGCCAACATCACAGATACATATACACTTTGCATTTTCAGTGCATTAACTCAACTATTCCAGAGTAAAAAGTTGACTAAGACCACCACTCATAACAAGACAGAGAAAATGTGCAGCAGCAAGAAAAAAAAATAATGTATTTACCTAACTATTAGAAGACCATGAATATGAGATGACCCATTATTTTAATATGCTTCTTGGGAGTTATTTTTTATTTTAAAGAAATACTCGTTAATCAAAATTACAAATTGTCTCACTAATGTAAAGTACCTTAAGATCCACCAAAAAGATTTACATTATTTTAAACACTTCAAAATTATTGGTTGCCTAAATTATAATGATATATTCGCAATCTTATGTATCTGCCCAAATAGACAAGTACATTAGTATGCAGCTTCTGGGATTTAGGGAGGTGCCCCAGTCCATGATTGAATCTGTCAAGCAGATTAACGAGGACCAGTGTGCCAGCCCACCTGGATGTGGTTTTAAGCAGTTCATCACATTCGACTAGGTGAATACCAGGTTGGAATCCGTATCCAGCCTCAGTTATCACTCGGATAACACTACACGTAGATGTATGAGGACACACAAATTCCATCCCGTGGGAAGATTGGAGGTGGGGGAGGTGGGGGAGGGGGGGGGGGAGGGGGGGGGTCAGCCACAGGAAGGACATCCAGCCACCTTTTATCAATAATATTGCCAAATTCATAAAATAATGTGCTGACCCTGTGAAAATACAGGATAAAAGCCACGAAAAAGAAGAAGATATTCTAATGTTATACCCCACCTTACTGCCACACAGTTTTTTGTGGCCTCTGCTTCAGGTATGAACATTGAAGTTAGCATCACACTGAGTTAGCATTAGACTTGTAAACTGCCAACTGTTAGATCTACCTTTCTCGACGAAGTCACTGCTATGACTAGGATCCATAATCATTCTGTATAAATTACAATCCTTACAGATTTGGTAATGAAAGCAAACTAAATGCTGTGGTCACTCTGAAAAAGATCATCATCATGATCTCCAAATGTTGGTTTACCAATTACATAAAATACTTGTAAATTTGATATCTGATATCAAAACAACTATTTATTTATAGTGTCCGCAGAAATAAGTACACACTGTAGAACCGTTGAGGTCAAGTACTAAAGTTTCACCTGCAAATGAAAGATTGCAGGTTTTTTTAAGGGTGAATTTGAAAAATTTCTTCTTATAGCCAGGTAAATACACTATTTCTTCCACACAGTACAATACAGTAAATAGGACAATACATGATGACAGTATTTACACAAGATGACAAACTTACTGAATTGAAGAAATCTATATCAAGAGCATGACACTAGATCACAAAGTGGCCATCAGCAAAGAAACTCTTAAAATTAAGTAATAATAAGTGTGTGTAAACAAAAGTTACAAGGCACTGGAGTGGATTCTTTGCTGATGTAAAGTTTCAATAGAAGGCAATAATGACAAAATTATAATGCTATGGTCACCAATTTTTCTTAATCCTCCCAACATATCTCTTGGAATAGACAAACAACAAAAAACCAAATCACATTTTGTATAACAATGAATGTCAAAATTTTAAGTCTCCATTGTAAAGTGTCTGCATCATTAACAGAAATCCTAATAGCATGAGAAAGAAGAATTAGTTAATAACCTGAATTAGATAATAGCTTGAATAAAATAGAGAAGTAGTTTATTGCTTTAAAAAATCTAATATCAGTACGCTGAGACAGTAAATGGCTTGTTATTTTCAATATTTGTGTAATGTGATAGTAGTAGAATTCAAATGCACATTTCAGAAAATAGTGGAAGTTTGTATAGTACATGACACAAAACTAAAATAACTGGACTGATGAAATTGTCAAACCACAATTAAGAGTAGAAAGTAAATCACTTGTATTCCTATATATGCAACTTAATAACATCACTGCCATTATAAGGAACTAATACTGTACGACTTATCTTTGCAGCATGAATATGATGTTATTACTCACAAAAACTACAACTGCAAATTCTCATATATGAAATGGTAATTTTAAAGAGTTATTTTTTACTTGCTAATAGTGAGAAACGAATATTGTACTGTGGCAGTTCAATAAATGTCTATAAAGCGTAATATTGTATTCAATAAGTAACTACCATTTTACAAAGATTAATGTACATATATAAGAGAAATATGCAAGTTCAGTAAACACTTACATCTACAATACTTTATCAAAAGCCATTTAAATGATACACTGCAGTGATAAAATATGTCTTTGCCTTAAAAAATTAGTTAGATATTGGAACATTTCAGCCTTTTTAAACATCAACATTATTTTACAGTACTGTTGCATGCACTTTCACATCAGTTAAGTCTCACATTTCAAAATAAGCAGTATTTGAAAAAAAATACAACAGCATTATCATGTAGTAAAAAATAAAGCCAACCAGTTCTTGGTCCAACATCCATTTAAATATGCACAAAAACATTATTTTAAATTACTCTAATTTTAAAATTTCGCTTCAAGCATTTACTGTAGATATGAGTTTGGTGAATTTCATTGGTATATTATTTAACATTAATTGCTTAAGTATCTCTCTCATTCCTATTTCCTTTCATACTTAAATGAGTCACTACAAGAGACAAGCTGCCATTTGATTTATTTTATTTTTTTTTCATGTTGCCATTAGCACATGTAAAATGGGCATGACCCTACATTTAGAAATTTTACATTTCCAAATATATGTTCACAAATCACACCTTACCAGTTCCTTTCAATTGCCCAGGATAGCATCATATTATATATTTTTTTCTAAAATAGTTTTCAAATTACATTTGCACTATAAAACAATATTTTCATTTGATATTTGTCATTTTCAATCACCAAGCAAACTTATCATTGCCTTCAAACAAAACTTCGGAACAGATACAACATAAATAATATAAATCATGATACACTGACTGTTGTTCTATGAACACTGTCAACAATGCTTAATACTGATGCAAATAAACACTTTGGTGAACAAGTAACATACATTCAACAGAAAAACAAAGCTATAACCATTTAAATAAATGCTAAGTGCAATGTACTGACTAGGTAGGGAACTGTTGTAGCTGCAGGCCATTTACAGCTACTCATTGTTTCCTGCAACGTACAAACAGCAAGATGACCTCTGTTCTGGTTGTTGCCTTCTAAGATCCACTGTTTCCCCAATATACGGACGATCCAGTTTGGCTTCTAGCTGTGCCCAACTCTCAACAGCTAATGAAAATGCTTCTTGTACATTTGTTGCATCTTTAGCACTAGTTTCTACATGTGGTAGATTACCGTTTTCCAAACACCAAGCACGTGCTTCTTCTGTGGTAACTTCACGTTGCTCATTACCCATATCCACTTTGTTCCCAACGACCAAAAATGGAAATGCTGTACCTTCTTTCACGTCAGCATAATATAAAAACTCATTACGCCACATTGCCAAGTTTTGGAAGCTGGCTCGATCATCGACTGCATAGGTCAAAAGACAAATGTCAGAGCCACGATAAAATGGGGTACGGAGGCTTTTAAATCTCTCCTGACCAGCAGTATCCCATATCTGAAACAAAAGACACAAAGAATTATTTGAGTGACATCTTTTATGTTATAAATAATATTTTCATTTGTATGTTACAGGTAAGAAATATGCCAAAGACAATTAGACGATACACACTGATGCCATGTAAGTACAACAACACACAACACAAATAATTTTGCTGCTTTTCTATCAGTCTCTCAGAATAGAATATCCCATATAATTAAACATATGTATAATAAATTTGGATAA
The DNA here is from genome assembly GCF_023897955.1 of Schistocerca gregaria. NCBI lineage: Eukaryota > Metazoa > Arthropoda > Insecta > Orthoptera > Acrididae > Schistocerca > Schistocerca gregaria. Next base: position 483,283,638 of record NC_064931.1, on the reverse strand, counting down.
AATTACCACATTTAATTACTAAAAACCCTAAAATTTTCTTTCATTCCATGGCAGTATAATCTACATCTTTATTTCAGATAAAAGATTCACTTTACACCTTTACACTTGGTGCAGGGTATCAGCCTTGATCACACAGCACTATCTTAGTACACAAGAACTTCACTTATCTGGCCCTCATTAAGTCAGATTTCTGGTTAACCCAGATTCATTTTTGTTTCCTTTTCTTTTTCTTTAAGATGAAAATGTGTCGTACACAGTTGGTACAGTGTGTTGTATGTACAGCTGTTATATTTGCACCACAGGTAGTACAAAGGGCAGAGAATGTCAGCTGGAAGTTTGGTACTGGCATGCTCTATTCTACCTGTGGTGGAAACATAACATCTGTACATAAAACAAACTGCACTAACTGTGTACCACACATTTTCGTCTTAAAGAAAATGAAACAAAAATGACTAAATCTGACTTAGTGAGGGCCACATAAGTGAAGTTCTTGTGTATTACGACAGTGCTGTGTGGGCAAGGCTGACACCCTGCACCAAGTGTAAAGGTGTAAAGTGAATCTTTTACCTAAAACAAAAATGTACATTGTACTGCCATGGAATGAATGAAAATTTCAGGCATTTTAATGATTAAATATGGTAATATCATCCAAGTTATTGTTTGTATAAATTTATTATATATGTTTAATTGTATGGAGATATTCTATTCTGAGAAACTGATAGAAAAGCAGCAAAATATTTTATTCTATGGTGCGTATGGATCTGTTTATTACAGAACTGTGCCAGTATGTTCTTTTGTTCCTTTTTGAGTGTGCACAAGTGAAATGGCTTCAAAGTGAATGAAAGTGGTCATTTCAGTGGTCAAAAAATTGACAGCATTAGACAGAATAGGCAAAGGAGAACTGAAAACAGGTAACTGCAGAATATACAATAGGGACATCAACTGTCTTAGACTGGAAGGAGAACTGAAAAGAAATGCAAGACTTCTGCTTCAAAAATATGACTACAGATAGTTTGCAGAATTCTTTGAAATGTTAGCAAACATTCCTGGTCGTTCAGATGTAGACAACAGTGACAAAGATGTCTTGTCACAGAATGACGGTGAAGCTGGTTACAGGATGATAACTGATGAAGAAATTTGTACTGCTGCCTGCTGTACTGCAGAGAACAACAGTGACTGTGAAGTAGACAATGGTGTGGTGTTACAAGGGGAGAAATAAACATTTCATGCAGAGGCAACTGCATAGCTAGAAAAACTGACAGTATATCCAGAATGTCACATGGAAAAGACTCCAGCTGAACTGACGCCAGTGAAACATCTCTGCAATTGTGCTGCTCTCCTACACCAATCAAGTTTACCACAAAAGACACTTCACACTACTTCAATAAATAAACACGAGTAGATTACAGGAACTATGTAGTATAAGTGCCAAAAAAGTGTTTCATGTCAGTATCAAAATAAAAAGTTTGTATACAGTAGAATATTTCGGGGTCATCCAGATTACATCTGGTCCCACCTAGTCCATATAAATGAAGTTCTTGTGTACATGACGATCTCACCATCTTTTATCTTGACTGTGTGTTAAATTGCTGTTACAAGGACAGAAATAAACTTTAAAAAGTTATTCTGCTTTCATCACACATTACAAATGTGCCAGCAATGATTGTTGCGGTGAGATTAAACATTAGGATGCTGCAATACAAAATTTCAAAACGTACAACAATAAATTTTTGCTGTAAGTACAACACAAAACAGTGACCATCCACAGCTACATGCATGATTCTAAAGGAATTATTCTTTTATATGGGTAAATCATTCCCATCCTTCCCCAAAGAGTTCTGAACAATTATTTAACACATTTAAGAACATGTAATATAATGTGTGTATACGACAAGTAAATGCCGATTATCTGTATTTAAATTTTGTCAGTTCAGACTGAAGATGCACAAATACAACACCAGCTATTAATTGCTCATGAAGCCACAAGTTACTGTTTTGAGTCAGCTGACCTTTTATAATTGAGAGTGAAAGCAAACAATGGCTTTAAAAAAAAATTGCTCTCATCAGTTACAAAGAGCATCCTGTATACCATTTTTGTGTGCAAAAAGGCCTGCAGCTGCTCAAATTAATCTGAACACAGCAATTAATGGTGTTGTGACTTTAAAAATGGCAGTACACACACACATTATGAAGAATGGAGTGCCAGGTCCAGTATCCAGATCTACGAAATAATGCAAGAAGTGCACCAATTGATTATGGGTGCTCTGGCTGATGAATTTCCCTACATTGGCCACACCAATATTATTTACAGGAGTGTCGTGGAAAAATTCGAATATTGCAAATTGTGTTTGTTCAAAGTGGGTACTGCAGGCCCTACTGATCGACACAGAGCAGAGTATATAAATGCAGACTAAAGATTATCTACCACTATCTACAAGGTGGGGATTATTTGTTTATTCATGTTGTTACGGGAGACCCAGAATCAGAAGAACCATCATAGCAGGAGACCAACTTAGCCAAAACTTAAAACTTCAAGCAATCTCCTAACTCAAGCAATGGTTAAAAAATGACAAAGAAACCAAGCTTGCCACCATCAGTCGGCTCAATTCCCACACAAACAACATCTACACAGAAGGATTTAATAAGCTATGGTATAATTATGAAAAATGCTTTGAAGTGAAAGACAACTTCATGGAAAAGTTAAGTAAGTTTGTAGAAAACTATGACTACCAATGAAAGCTTTATCCAACTTCTTTTTAATGGCCAAACAGCTCTTACTTTTCCTTTTCATGTGTCTTATACAATGCAAACATGTAGTCTCAGTCTCTCTCTCTCTCTCTCTCTCTCTCTCTCTCTCTCTCTCTCTCTCTCACACACACACACACACACACACACACACACACACACACACACACACACACGGCAATGCAATCATTAAAGATCATCATTAGTATTGGAGTAGTTTGTCGAAAGTATCAGCCATGGCCTTCATGAAATACTTGCACTGGTAATTCTCTTGAATGACTAGTGCAAAGCAAACAAACTTAATAGATGGCTGCTCTGTTGAGATGTAAATCTGGGTTGCTTTACAGTGATCGAAAGTAAGGTATTGAAATAATCTGAGACAAATGTGGATCAAAAAAATATATGACTGAAAGTGAATAAGATACTGGCTCAGTTAAAACTGCACTATCTCATTCACTTACACAATTATTTTCAACCACATTTTTCTAAAGCCAGCTAAAAACTTGTACAAAACAACATTGTAAAGACAAAATAAAGAACTCAGGAATGTACAGCTGGCCATCACTTACAGCAGAAAGAGAGTGGAGGATCTGGATAAAGGAGGGGGGCAGTGGGGGGGGGGGGGGGGGGGGGGGGGGAATTGAACGAGTAAACCGTGTTGAAAATACATTAAAGTCTCCTTCCCAATAATTTAGGACCATGAAACTTCCTGGCAGATTAAAACTGTGTGCCAGACCAAGACTCAAACTCGGGACCTCTGCCTTTCGCGGGAAAGTGCTCTACCAACTGAGCCACCCAAGCACGACTCATGCCCCGTCCTCACAGCTTTAATTCCGCCAGTACCTCATCTCCTGATAGGATACTACACAATATCAAGCAAATTATTTAACATATACAGGATGTTACAAAAAAGGTACGGCCAAACTTTCAGGAAAAGTTCCTCACACACAAAGAAAGAAAATATGTTATGTGGACACGTGTCCGGAAACGCTTACTTTCCATGTTAGAGCTCATTTTATTACTTCTCTTCAAATCACATCAATCATGGAATGGAAACACACAGCAACAGAACGTACCAGTGTGACTTCAAACACTTTGTTACAGGAAATGTTCAAAATGTCCTCAGTTAGTGAGGATACATGCATCCACCCTCCATCGCATGAAATCCCTAATGCGCTGATGCAGCCCTGGAGAATGGCGTATTGTATCACAGCCATCCACAATACGAGTACGAAGAGTTTCTACATTTGGTACCAGGGCTGCGTAGACATGAGCTTTCAAATGCCCCCATAAATAAAAGTCAAGAGGGTTGAGGCAAGAAGAGCGAAGAGGCCATGGAATTGGTTCGCCTCTATCAATCCATCAGTCACCAAATCTGTTGTTGAGAAGTGTACAAACACTTCGACTGAAATGTGCAGGAGCTCCATCCTGCATGAACCACAGAGCTCCATCCTGCATGAACCACATGTTGTGTCGTACTTGTAAAGGCACATGTTCTAGCAGCACAGGTAGAGTATCCCGTATGAAATCACGATAACGTGCTCCATTGGGCATAGGTGGAAGAACATGGGGCCCAATAAAGACATCACCAACAATGCCTGCATAAACGTTCACAGAAAATCTGTGTTGATGATGTGATTGCACAATTGTGTGTGGATTCTCATCAACCCACACATGTTGATTGTGAAAATTTACAATTTGGAATGAAGCCGCATCCGTAAAGAGAACATTTGCACTGAAATGAGGATTGACACACTGTTGGATGAACCATTCGCAGAAGTGTACCCGTGGAGGCCAATCGGCTGCTGATAGTGACTGCACACACTGTACATGGTACGGAAACAACTGGTTCTCCCGTAGCACTCTCCATACAGTGACGTGGTCAACGTTACCTTGTACAGCAGCAACTTCTCTGACACTGACATTAGGGTTATCGTCAACTGCATGAAGAATTGCCTTGTCCATTGCAGGTGTCCTCGTCTTTCTAGGTCTTCCCCAGTCGCGAGTCATAGGCTGGAATGTTCCGTGCTCCCTAAGATGCCAATCAATTGCTTCGAACGTCTTCCTGTCGGGACACCTTCGTTCTGGAAATCTGTCTCGATACAAACGTACCGCGCCACGGCTCTTGCCCCGTGCTAATCCATACATCAAATGAGCATCTGCCAACTCCGCATTTGTAAACATTGCACTGACTGCAAAACCACGTTCGTGATGAACACTAACCTGTTGATGCTACACACTGATGTGCTTGATGCTAGTACTGTAGAGCAATGAGTCGCATGTCAACATAAACATCGAAGTCAACATTACCTTCCTTCAATTGGACCAACTGGCGGTGAATCGAGGAAGTACAGTAAATACTGATGAAACTAAAATGAGCTCTAACATGGAAATTAAGCATCTTTTCTTTATTTGTGTGTGAGGAATGTTTCCTGAAAGTTTGGCCGTACCTTTTTGTAACACCCTGTATATATTTATATCTACCAAAACAGAGAGCACGTCAGCTAGTACACTAATCTCTGTTCTCTTATCTGAATATAACATACAAACCATTAAAACATGAGACATCCAAATCTATGTCACAAGTACTGTATTTTTGTTGATCTTCTCATCAGATCAGGAAGACTTGTCATCTGACTACTCCTTATACGTACATGTGTGTGGTTCACCTGATCTGCGTAGACTAAAGGAAGAAGGAAGTTTAGCGTTTAGCATCCCATCAATTATGAGGTCATCAGAAAGAAAGCACAATCTCATATTGGGGAAGGACAGTGAAAAGCCTTTCAAAAGGCATCATACGAACATTTTTTTTTTCTTTCTTTAAGCTGTTTAGAGAAACCTTTGGCAAAAAGGAGGATCCTTCAGCCAAGTAATTGGTTTCACAAGCTGTACCTTTTGTCCTTACACTATCAGCTACTCTTCTGTCCACTAAAACATGACTCTGTACCTTAAAATCAAGGAAATGGCATGTAGGGGATAATGTGCTCAGCAATGGGATTTGCCACGTACATTACCTCAATTGCTATATTCACTAATTCCTTTTTCCAAAATTTCCTTGTGGCTAATTATGGTTTCAGCTCAAGTCACCTATCACTTTAGCATAAAGAGTACCTAGAGCAAACTGTTCAAGCTCATGTGAGGATGGCCAAAGACAGATTTGGACCATTGTCCTCCCGAATGTGGGTCCTCAGTTTACAATAATGGAACAATGAAGCACTGGCCAATCACAGCTGAAGAATCCTGAGCTCGAATAAGTTGAACCTCGAATCCTGAGCTCGAAAAAGCTGAACCTCATCACTGTTGATGGAACTCGATAAATTAATATTGTATGGACCTGGTGGCACATGTTGCTCCCTGAAAGCTACAGACGAGAAAAGCAGTAACTGCTCTAAAACATTTTGACTGAAGAGAGCATACCTGCACTCCAAGTAACTACAATAAATTATTTTTATTACATTTACTTACAACAGTTCCAAAATATCGCTCTATGATTAATGGGAGACGGAAGGCAAGTGGGCTTCAATAATTCGATTTTTAGATTTTAGCATATTTGTAATGTCTGGTCTTTCCCATGTAAAACAGTTTTTGTTTTGTATAAATATGACAATTTTTTCGTGAGATATGATTCCTGACACTCTGTGCAATCTGGCAATTAAATGCCACATCTTCCTTTTGTGCCATGCAGAGATAATGCACAGCATTCTTTTACTCCTCATATATTATTTCATACTTCTATTGTTTTATTGCTTCAACATTTCCTACGCTGCATCTACTATCGATATTCGTTTTTCCGATCATGTTTGTTACTGTTTTCAAGTGTTAATCGTTGTACTCAGTGAAGTTTGTTGTGATTGAAGTACCTGTTGATTTGTATTTTCTTTGGTGCCCTGTATTTTCAGAAAAAATTGCCTTCTGTCTCCCCTTAATTCTCTTTCAATTGAGCTTAATTTAGTAAGTTTATTTCTGCACATCATTCTTCAAAAATCCCAGCCACATATTTGCCACAATTCTCAGCATTGTAATGAGTATTTCTCAAAGCAACAAGAGAATATTAACTCAAATATGAAAGGACACTACACTTGATACCTGACAGTTCATACAGCATAATAGCAGTCATACTAGCAGTCATAGAAGCAGCAGAAAACATGCTGTCAAAATTTTGAATCTGGCCCCTGGGCCTTTGACATCAAAGGTCTTCCATTCAAGGTACATTAACATCACATTACTTAAACATCCTTTTGTGTTTCATAATTTTGTGCAGTGCTCTAGAAATAATCTGAATAAATGTAACAAAAGAAGTACATGTTTGTGTAAAATATAGCACTTCCAGATGCAGATCCTTATGAAAAGTCTCTGTGGAAGTATTAACCACTGACCAACACTACAACTTTTGTTTCGTTGTCCACGTTAGCAATTCTTATAATCTCGGTTGTTATACGATTATTGATTAAGGCCCTGGATAACATGGACATCTAAGTCACAACAGATCACATTCTATCAAAAACTAATTGTTGCTAACAAACTGAGATACAGTACCTGTAATTACTATGCACTGCAACATATCGAACACCCTTCGACTCTAGTACAACTTATGTCCCAAGTATACATGGTAGTTCACAATTCCTACTACAGGATTCTAGGGTAGTTCACAATTCCTACTACAGGATTCTAGGGTTTATAGAATGGACTGAATATATAAAGTTTTGATATGAAACTTATGTCAAAAAATGAACAATTTGGATACAAATTAAGTCTGAATATCAGATCACTTTCAAATCTCCCTCTTCACAGTACACACACAAACTGTTGCAATTATGACATCACATACCATTTTTATCCGAAAGCAATAATGGCTGCAAGAAACTGATACATTTGCAACTAGATAGTTATGGCGCTCCACAACAGACACAACACAATCTCAACTTGGAAGAGGAGATCGTTCATCATGTAGAAGAGAATCTTATGACTAGATCTTCTCAAAACATTATTCATCCCATGGGCTCCTGTAAAGCACACAAATCAGAATGCAATAGTCTTCACTTTGTGCATATTGGAGTAGATTTGACAGTGATTCCATCTTCAAACAGTACATTTCTAGACATGGGTTCATTATCAAAACTTATCTCCTAAGCCCTCCCTACAGCCCCTAGAAGCCTGTAACAGAAACTGTTAAACACTCTGCATACCAAATATAATATGCTCAAGCTGCAAAATTCAACCAACGACATGACACAGTCTATTATCAATTAACTTTACGTATGTGGTCCAGCACACTTATCATAAACCTATGACAGAAGCATTTTGAGTTATAGGGAAGAAGTTCAGGAAGAGATCCAAAGATCTTTTGGTGATTTACAAATACATCCAGCTGAGGAACACAAGAAATTATCAATGTCAAGAAGAATATTTGCAGCCAAACATTCAAAGCATTTTGGGGGTGGGAGAGGGGGGAGAGTTAGGGGAGGAAACAGCAAGGTCGTCTATCCCTCAGTCAACAGAAAGATCGCCTGGAGATAGTTCTGTCTGCCAGAAAGTCTGTTAAATTATTAAAGTATGTAGGAGTTGGGAAAGTGATGCAAAGTAAGCAAGACTGATGCCAGAACTGAGACCTAATCAAGGGAGCTAGAAGTATATGAGCTGGTCCAGCATGCAGGTCAGAGAGCCAACGAGGGCTCCCCTAAGGCTCACCTGTGGCTTGATAAATGTGACTCACATCTGACTCCCCCTGAAGCCAGTCAAACGCTAATACAGTTACAGAGGTTGTAATAGAAAAAGGAAGAATGCTAAAAACATAATGAATGTCTGTTGCAGTGAGAACTACAAAATAATTACCAAAGAAAAATTGCCAAATAGCTGCCTATTTTCAGAAGTTATTTTACTTAGACGACCACAGTTGGCATCTCATTAATGCCATGTTCAGGCCCATATGCACTCCATGGATAGACAATAAAGTACATGGATGAATGCATAACTGGAGCCATCAATATTCGGATACCATGAACTTTTTGTGGTGTGTGTACTTCACACTTGACAACAACTGTTGCTGTCAAATATTCGAAGTACAAACACCACAAAAACCATGGAATTCAGATACTGATGGCTCCAGTTATGCATTCGTCGATGTACCTGATTTGTGTATACGTGGAGTGCATCGGGGCCTGAAAATGGCATTAATGAGATGCCAAGAGTGGTTGTCTAATTAAAATAACTTCTAAAAACAAACGGCTGTTTGGCAATTTTTCTTTCGTAAATATATGACTGCCTGCTGTCCTGTATCAACAGTGGCAAGGTGAGTATGTGTTCGCCCCTCACACAGCCCTCTCACTCTACATCAGTTACAGATACAATGTTCAAGATGTGAACAGAACCACATCTTCACGAAAGTATTAAACTTAGCCAACTGCTTTTTCATCATCAGTTAATATCAAGGATGAGAATCCATAAGGTACCGCCTTAAAGAGCTACTCCTACAACAGAACAAACAGTGTGGCAGAAAAAAAGAGGTAATCACATCTAACAGCAACTAAAAGAGTAAAAGAAGGGTGACGAAGGCAGCTGATAGTGGAGGAAGGCTCGAGGGTCCTCCAGACTCAGCATGTGGAGCCAGACACCCCATCCCCAATCACCCTGCCCTTGCCCCAAAAGCACTTTAAAACAATATATCAGAGAATAAAAATTACTTTCATGGAAAATACGCAGAACCAATGTGCATCATCTGCCAATAAAGGAGACAAAGAATCCAGAAGATCATGTTTAGCATGGAGAGCCAGAAGAAGGTGCATTCCATCAGGTCATGAGCTACTCTCTCCGTAACTCCAGTGTGGGGGTGCTTAGTTACAGAAAATAAAACCATAGGTTAATCTGGTATGACTATGAGGAAGCAACATATGATGATGGATTCCTTCTGGGAATAATAGCGGGTGGTCTGAGTAGCAAGAGTAGACTCCTTGATATTGCAAAGTTTATTAGTTCTTCTCCAACTGAGGAGATGTCTTATCCACACCCACAAATCTGCAACTGGGATAGGCTACTTTCCTATGTTAAAAATATGGTTTGGACTGTTTTTATTCTGAATGATTATAACATTTAAATAGCACTTACAGTCAATATTCTCATGAAATATTTGTTATTTTTAGGTAATTAAAGCTTAAAAATCATTAAATATAAAGACCTTCTGCCACCGAGCAGTGCGTCAGCAGTGCGCAAGTAGCAGCAAGTGGCTTATTTAGCGTTCATATAAGTGTCGTAGTCAAGTTGGAAATTTGTTTGAGTGTTCTTAGCACACTTGTTTAATTAAATACGCCAAATCATTGTGTAGTTTTTTAATTAGCAGAGGCAGATTTGCATTTCAATATCTGTGACATGTAAAGTCGCGTAGTCGTCTGTCATTTGCTTATTTCTTTCAAATAGTCTTTGTATGTTACTGACAGTACAGCTAGCCTTCTGCTGCCGAGCAGTGTGTCAGCAGTGCACAAGTAGCAGCAATAATGAATTTACTAGGCATTTTTGTATTTTAATAACCGTTTAAATTTTGTGTCCAATTGTTTGTGCTCTCTGTCGATTAGTTCAGACTTTCTTTGCACAACAGTATTTAGCATGGATAGGGACTGTGACTGCTGTGTTCGGATGCAAGCTGAGTTGGCATCCCTTCGCTCCCAGATTCAGGCAGCTTGAGGCTGTTGCCAATGGGCATCACTGTGGGGGTCCACACGGGGGCTCATGGGGGATGGCCAGCTCTTCCCACGCATCCCCCAGTCGGACTACAGCTGTGGCTGCCCGGGATACTGTCCACATTGAGGTTGACCTCTCACCCATGGCAGGGTGGGAGGTTGTCTCGAGATGTGGCAGGGGGTGAAAGACATTCCGGAGGGCTGAAAGTAAGGCCTCTCCATTTTGTCTGATGAACCAGTTTCAGGCTCTGTCTCCAGCTGATACTGATCTTCGGCTGGACATGTCTGCTTGTCCTGTTCCAGAGGTTGCCCCTCAGTCTGCAAGATCCGGGTGGTCGCAGGGGGTGAGCTTACTGGTAGTTGGGAGCTCCAACGTCAGGCGTGTAATGGGGCCCCTTAGGGATATGGCTGCAAGGGAAGGGAAGAAAACCAATGTGCACTCTGTGTAAATACCGTGGGGATTCATTCCAGTTGTGGAAAGGGTCCTTCCGGATGCCATGAAGGGTACAGGGTGCACCCATCTGCAGGTGGTCGCTCATGTCGTGTTGCTATGGATTGGAGGAAATCCTCTCTGCCTTCTGGCGGCTATCTGATTTGGTGAAGAGTGCCAGTCTCGCTAGCGGTATGAAATCAGAGCTCACCATCTGCAGCATCGACGACAGGACTGACTGCATAGATTGCATGCAACCGGTGGTGGCGTGTTTGTCGCTGTTAGTAGTAGTTTATCCTGTAGTGAAATAGAAGTGGATAGTTCCTGTGAATTATTATGGGTGGAGGTTATACTCAACAACCTAGCTAGATTAAATAATTGGCTCCTTTTACCGACCTGCTGACTCAGCAGCAATAGTGGCAGAACAACTGAGAGAAAATCTGGAATACATTGCACATAAATTTTCTCAGCATATTATAGTCTTAAGTGGAGATTTCAATTTACCAGATATAGACTACGATACTCAGATGTTTAGGATGGGTGGTAGGGACAGAGCATCGAGTTACATTATACTGAGTGCACTATCCGAAAATTACCTCGAGCAATTAAACAGAGAACCGACTCGTGGAGATAACATCTTGGACCTACTGATAACAAACATACCTGAACTTTTCGACTCTGTAAGTGCAGAACAGGGAATCAGTGATCATAAGGCCGTTGCAGCATCCCTGAATATGGAAGTTAATAGAATATAAAAAAAAGATAGGAAGGTTTATCTGTTTAGCAAGAGTAATAGGAGGCCAATTTTAGACTACCTAACAGATGAAAATGAAAATTTCTGTTCCGACACTGACAATGTTGAGTGTTTATGGAAAAAGTTCAAGGCAATTGTAAAATGCGTTTTAGACAGGTACATGCCAAGTAAAACTGTGAGGGACAGGAAAAACCCAACGTGGTTCAACAACAAAGTTAGGAAACTACTGCAGAAGCAAAGAGAGCTTCACTGCAAATTTAAACACAGCCAAAACCTCTCAGACAAACAGAAGCTAAACGATGTCAAAGTTAACGTAAGGAGGGCTATGTGTGAAGCGTTCAGTGAATTCGAAAGAAAAATTCTATGTACCGACTTGACAGAAAATCCTAGGAATTTCTGGTCTTACGTTAAATCAGTGAGTAGATCAAAACAGCATATCCAGACACTCTGGGATGATAATGGCGATGACATGTGTAAACCTGAAATACTAAACAACTTTTTCCAAAGCTGTTTCACAGAGGAAGACTGCACCGCGGTTCCTTCTCTAAATCCTTGCACGAACGAAAAAATGGCTGACATCAAAATAAATGTCCAAGGAATAAAAAAGCAACTGAAATCACTGGACCTGGCGGGATACCAATTCAATTCTACACAGAGTACGAGAAAGAACTTGCCCACCTTCTAACAGCCATGTACCTGAAGTGTCTAGAGGAACGGAAGGTTCCAAATGATTGGAAAAGAGCACAAGTAGTTCCAGTTTTCAAGACGGGTCATCGACTAGACGCACAAAACTATAAGCCTATATCTTTGACATCGATCTGTTGTAGAATTTTAGAACATGTCCTTTGCTCGCATATCATGTCATTTCTGGAAACCCAGAATCAACATGGATTCCAGAAACAGCGATCGTGTGAGACCGAACTCGCTTCCGGAAGGCGTTCGATACAGTTCCGTACTGTCGCCTGATAAACAAACTAAGAGCCTACGGAATATCAGACAAGCTGTGTGGCTGGATTGAAGAGGTTTTAGCAAACAGAACACAGCATGTTTTTCTCAATGGAGAGACATCTACAGATGTTAAGGTAACCTCTGACGTGCCAGAGGGGAGTGTTGTAGGGCCATTGCTTTTCGCAATATATATAAATGACCTAGTAGATAGTGTCGGAAGTTCCATGTGGCTTTTCGCAGATGATGATGTAGTATACAGAGACATTGCAGCATTAGAAAATTGCAGCGAAATGCAGGAAGATCTGAAGCAGAATGGCACTTGGTGCACGGAGTGGCAGCTGACCCTTAACATAGACAAATGTAATGTATTGAAAATACATAGAAAGAAGGATCCTTTTTTGTATGATTATATAGTGGAACAAACACTGGTAGCAGTTACTTCTGTAAAATATCTGGGAGTATGCGTACGGAACGATTTGAAGTGGAATGATCATATAAAATTAATTGTTGGTAAGGTGGGGTGCCAGGTTGAAATTCATTGGGAGAGTCCTTAGAAAATGTAGTCCATCAACAAAGGAGGTGGCTTACAAAACACTCATTCGACCTATACTTGAGTATTGCTCATCAGTGTGGGATCCGTACCACGTCGGGTTGACAGAGGGGAGAGAGAAGATCCAAAGATGAGCGGCACGTTTCATCACAGGGTTATTTAGTAAGCATGATAGCATTACGGAAATGTTTAGCAAACTCAAGTGGCAGACTCTGCAAGAGAGGCGCTCTGCATCACAGTGTAGCTTGCTGTCCAGGTTTCGAGAGGGTGCATTTCTGGATGAGGTATTGAATATACTGCTTCCCCCTACTTATACCTCCCAAGGAGATCACAAATGTAAAATTAGAGAGATTCGAGTGTGCACGGAGGCTTTCCGGCAGTCATTCTTCCCGCGAACCATACTTGACTGGAACAGGAAAGGGAGGTAATGACAGTGGCACGTAAAGTGCCCTCCGCCACACACCACTGGATGGCTTGTGGAGTATAAATGTAGATGTAGATGTTATCGAAAACACTCCGATATTGGCTGATCCTCTGGTGACATTACAGGCTAGGAGTAAGACGAGGTTATACTTGTATTATAGAAGTGTTGGCCAAAGTTACAAGGTTTTTACAAACAGTTTAGCTATTTAGTGATGGAAGAAACAATTACAAGTTTTAGGTAACAATAGAAAGAAATTTTGTGATTGCTGATGGTGGAAGCCTTGCCAAAGTTGATGCATTTATGCTTCACCCATTTAGCGTGGCAATGTATGCAACAATGGAATTCTTTTCCCTGTTCCCTGCAACATCTTTAAACTCGCTCAAAACTAAGGAATTGTGGAACTTTTGCAAATGGGTCCATATATTATAACTGTATTGTCGACTATCAGTCATGAACTATGACACAAAGCACAATAAAGTTATTCTCGTTAAAACTTGTTGCCGATTTCCTCTGTAGAAGGAGAGTTATTGCATCCGTCAAGCATTCGGTGGTGCAACGGATAGCTTTTTTGACTGCAGTGAAAGGGGTCACATGTTCGAAGCACCATCATGGTAGCTCACTGTGTTTGGTTAGAGGGCTGCTTGCCTTCTGTAATTTAAAAAAAAACTGAGTAAAGGACTCAACAATCAATTTGAAAGGATGTCATCTGACATCGACCCAGACCAAATGCAATGAACAATACCAAACAAAACGAACAAAGAAAAAAGTCCTGGTAGGGTCATAAAATTTTAAAAGTTTTACACGAAATACATAAATAGTGTTAGCAAGAACTGATTGTAGGAGTTGTTTCAATTGTGAGGTGTATTATATGTAGCTTCAATTTAGTCTTATTTTGAGAAATGGACAATAGAGGATCAATGCATTTACTTTACAAACAAACAGTTCATATTTTTGGAAAGCATTGTTAATAGTGAAGATATAAACATACGTTCACAGTACAACGAGGTGTAGGACGATGAGATTATACAGAGAGATACAAAGTGCGTACAACATGAGGCGACACAAATGTAAGGGCTGTGATGTTTGTTTGTGGAGACTAACATTAGCATTTGAAGCAGACATACTTCATCTTTATGTAGGACGATGAAACTGCAGAAGTTTAAACAATAAAGACATAGCTAGACAGTATGAAGATGAAAACATGGTTTCTAATAAAGCTAAAAGTGTGTGGCCACATTAACTAGAAAATATCTTTCTGAACGCGATGTGGGAACAGCGATTGTTAATGTAAGCGCGCATAAACGGCATGGAAAATGCAATAATAATACGTTTCTGACTGGTGTGGTGAAATTTTATAATTGTAATTTGGTTTTTATATGGGAGGACAGTCACGTTATTTTACAAATAAGTTAAAATGTTTTTTCGGGTTGGATTTGAACCAGCGTTCTATGGACATCATCTAATAAAATTCGACAGTATCCCCTTTAAAAAGTGACCTGTCACATAATTGTGGTGTAGTTAGGTAAAACAATAATTTCAACTTAGACCTTAATTTCGTTGAATGACACTACCCTTCGTCGCAACAGTGGAAGAACATATCTTGGAGATAAGTTAATGTTAATTTCATAATGCAAGACATTTTTTAATTAAGTTAGTGAACTCGTGAGTCGACATACTGGCAACTTGCCAGTAAGTCCAACGGCATTTTATGAATCATCTCATTTTCTGCAACACTCAAAACCAACTTTTCAGGAGTTTTTGTAGATGTATTTGTGCAGAATTTTACTACACACATTTTTAACTCATTTTCCTAAACAAATTCCAAAACAATACTTCACTATTAATTAGCATCATGGACTACAAGCAGCAAGGTAGCCAGTGACATGATTCTAATGGAGCATTTTAGCGAGTATTCAAATTATTTGAATTTCATTTCTGTTTTTATAAAAACATACAGAAATTCAAGAGGAAAAATAACATATGAGGAGCATAAAATGACATAATTAATCATTTAATACAATTTTCAGGGAACAGTCAAATACGCTATTGTTGAAACGAATGTTGGGCAAGTAATCTTTTCTCTAGCCGAACAGCTAGCCAGTTCATTCCCTAAGATACCCACAATGACTCATGACCCAGAGAAAGAGAACAGAGCAGGCAGTACGACTAAAGTCAGTCAGAAGGGCAGGAATAGCAGATATCACAGGGTGACAAGAGTAACATCAATAAATAGCCTGGAGACTTCTCAGTGAGTCACTACAAATTAAAATGTTGTTGAGGGATGATATCTAGTAAAACAGTGTTCTTTTAATGGCTATCAGCTCTAGTAAAAACACTACGTCCCCAGAAACAAACTTTGTTCTTAACCGTCCTACCCACGGCTTTACAGCCACCAGTGTAAATGATGGTAATACCCCTATACTTCTGAAGAACAAAGAGGAATACACACTGGAAAGTTGAACCTAAATCATAGTCTGGATACTAACCAACGGGAGGGGAGGAGATGGGGAACACAAGGAGCACATTCTAAGGATGTTAGGCACAAGTCCCGGCAGAGTTGTCCTGGAAATGAGTAGACCCACCTCAAGGGTGGGGTCATGGGGTCACTGTCCCTTGTATGCAAAAGGAATTTGATATTTGGATTATTGGGCCAGAGCCAGATGGTGACTGCATAAATGAGAAGACTATCTACAGGACTAGTCTGGAAGGCACCATTGGTCAGTCTTACTCCATGATGAAGGACTCCATCCAACAATTTCATAGCTGAAGGTACTGCTGAGCCATAAAGCTGGCAACCATAGTCCAATCAGAACAAAAGCTAGACCCATTAAACCTTCAGTGGGTGCGGCCATGTAAGAAGTACGCAAAACACGAATAATTGTTTTTCACTGTTCCAGCATTGTTTCACAATTGCGAACCGATACTTAGTCCTTCATTACTGATTCAGCTAACACAGTGATAAATTGTGTTGTTATATGTCCAAGTCAGCACGCAGTAATATAAAATACACAGCAAGCTAGGTCAGAAAAAAATTATAATCCATGCAAGAAAATGATCAACAATATGAGCTAGCAGCACAATACCACAATGAGGCAGATGTCTGCAAGATCATGGGTAATCGAATAAGCATCTGACTAGGAACTGATGCAACTGTGCTTCGAGTGGGTCATTACTGTGGATAATACCAGTCAGTGACAACGAATGATACAAAGGAAGCTTAGTTCATTATTGTTTACTTAAACAGTGCTTTAATTCATATTATGCACATTTATTTTATTATTGTTTAATCAAACTATGTTTCGCTCTTACATGTTTACCTTGGTAACATTAAGACAGCTATTCTTCCCATGGGTAGAAAGTATGTCGCGTGCCCACCCATGTTATGAAAACTTGCACATCCATTGAAGATTAAAATAGAGAAAAGTAGTGTGATCGGCAAACCAAGTGGTGTGAGCAACAAAACGGAGTGGGTTAAACAATTCATGCAGCTAGTCTTTAGTTTAATGTGGGGCAGCCACGTCAGCTTTTTATCAACATGGCGTCCAAAAATCAGGACTTCGCATCAACGTTCCAGTGCTGAGCACCCAAGTACAGTTCTTGGCCAGGATAGACCACACTGCAATGACAGAAACTCATGACTCACATTTTCATGGTATAGAACTGCAATAATGGGAATGGGTACAATTGGCAGCTGTCTGATTGGTGCCTTGGAGTTGACATTTGGCCAAGGCTACAGATTGGGAGCTACATCAAATGCAAATGTTGTTGAGATTTAGAGTGGTGATGACCAGTGTTTGGACTAAGGCCACTAGTCATTAATAGCTATAAGGAGAGTGTAAAAAACAGCATGGATCCCTGTGAGATGTTGCTCCCTAGGACCCATGGAGAGCTGAGTGAATTACCGAATACAGATTGGTAGGGAGTCTCAAAAGCTCCCATCATGCAGGTTAAGTACATGATAGTACCAGCCAAGTTGTGTTGTATGCCTTATGCACATTAAAAAACATTGCAATGAGGTATTGGTGTTTAGAAAAAAGCACTTTGGATTGCTGTTTCCCCCCTGAGCAGATGGTCAATATTGGATTGAGCTTTAAACCGCACGGATAGGGGACAAAAGGCCCCGTGATTCGAGAACCGAGCACAGTAGTCAGGCTACCAATCTTTCATTTCAGACAGTTTGCGAACACACTGATGAGGCTAACTGGTCAGCAACTGTTGATGGACATTGGGTTTTAGCCTGGTTTAAGGATTAGGTCGATAGTACTATTTAGCCACTACAAAGGGAAAACACATTCTAGCCAAATACGGTTAAGATAATCAACAGATGAAGTCTGAGTAACATTCAGATTTTGTGGTCATGTGATGATGAATCACGTTAGGGGCTAAGGAAATATTGTGTGACAAGCCAAGAGCCTAAAGCAGTTGCCAGTCAGTGAAAGGTTCATTATATCATTTGATGTGAGGGGGTCAAAGATAAGGGGATGTCCTCAACTTGTCTCTTTTGAATTTGAAATATAGCCAGGTAAGAAGAGGACACCAATGTAGTCACAAAACAGGTCACGAGGTGTTCAGCAAGAAGTAAAAGTGTCAGTAAATATAACACCACGAAGCGGGATATCAGGACATCTTTGGCGGCCCACTAGAATATAGAGCTAAGCACACGCCTGGGATGAAAAAGCATACATTCCCAAGGAGGAGCATTCCTTCTTGCTGTGTTTAATTACATAGAGAGCCTTAGCACGCAGCTAATTAGAAAGTGAA
The DNA here is from genome assembly GCF_023897955.1 of Schistocerca gregaria. Taxonomy (NCBI): domain Eukaryota; kingdom Metazoa; phylum Arthropoda; class Insecta; order Orthoptera; family Acrididae; genus Schistocerca; species Schistocerca gregaria. The sequence continues at coordinate 483,265,356 of NC_064931.1, read as the reverse complement.
GAGTGTGGTCTGTGAAGGAAGTCACTTGAGGCATTGCAGGGGCCTTTTACGGTCCTGAATAGGTGTTCCAATGTCTGTTGCCCAGCACAGCACTGGCTAACGCTGGAGTAGGCCCACGGAATAGAGATACTAGTTCCAGCAACACAGGTGATCTCATCAAAGATGTACCTCACAACCTCATCGATGCAGTGTGACAGAGGGGACACAAGTGATGGCAGAGATACCCAAGTGCAAGTTGGCTCTTTGACAAGCCCAACAGAGTAAATGGTCTGTCAGGTAGTGACAAGGAAGTAACAGCATCACCGACAAATGATCACTGACACAAAGATTGTCGTGCAGTGACCATTGTAGCAAAGCCCTGACATTGAGGGAAGAGTTCATAAGGTCATTAGCCAAATAGGTGCCATGGGCGACACTGAAGTGGGTACGAGTATAGTGATTGAGGAGAGGGAGACCAGGATTGGAAAGAAGCTTGTCAATCAGAAGGCAACTCTGAGGGGTGGTATGCACTGAAATCCCAAAGGAGGAGAAAATGGTGGCAGAGTTGTTGGATTAATCTCAAGGTAAGAAAGTGACCTGCCTGGAGGTAAATAAAAATTACAGATGGTGATTGCTGGGGTGGTTTGCAGTCCAACTGTTATTGCTTCCAACGTGGTACAGAGGGAGCTCTACTAATTGTAGAGATCCCTCCAGATGCTCTCTTGGGGCCAGAATAATTCCAACACAATGCATAGTAACCTCTAAGATCTGGAGAATGATCATCAGTGCAGTGTGTTTCTTGAAGAGCAATGCAGATCACACAACAGGAGGAAAGCAGCAGTTGTAGTTCTGGCAGGTGACAGTAATATCTGTCGCACTTCCACTGAATTACCATGTGGAGGGTGTCCTGGTTATGTCTGAAGTGGTCAGAAGGGCAGGTTACTCCACAGGATCACTGTGTCACCAGTGGGGTGGAACAACATCAGTGAACATTGGTTCGAAGTTGTATCTCATCGGAGTAGCAGTTTCTCAAGATTTCTGCTTTTTCTCTTTCACAACTTTTGGCAGTCTAGAATCTTGTGAAGAATTATCCAGTGAGTGTAAGAAAGGAAGAAGAGCAGGCAGCCTCGAGACCGACAATCTGTGCTTCCTTCAGCAACTGGCTGGTGTGAGGTTGCTGGTCTGTAGGTTTTGGAGGAGAGTGTTCCTGAAAGGGAGCCCTGTCACTATGAGAAACCAGAAGAGACTGCTGTTTCCCCAATCAGCTACAGGAAATGGTTCCCAGATAAGGCACTACAGGAACCATGAAGCCGGTGGTCCTATTGGCTCCAAGTTCAAGTTTGTTTGCACGATTACTGAAGGCCAATGTAGAGGGAATAAATACACCTGGCACTGCTGACATCCTGACTACAGTAGTGGTGGAAGTTGACATTACTGAAACAGGACAGAAATTATCATATTTTTACCAAGTTTCAAAATATGAAAGGCAAGTGGTGACTATCAGGTGCTGAACTTTGCTTTTCTTGGGTAGGACAGCACATCTCATGACTGGAGAGGGTGGTCATTCCCACATTTGGCAGAGACAGGTGGTAGCATACACGGTGAATTTTCGCAAAATAGAATCCTATGTACACTGGGGAGGCATATGCCCAAAGCACTGTCATTTAAAACACACCATCGACGTTAGGATATATGGCTTTGCACTGCAGCAGTAAACCACTACTTTGACCTCATCTAAAAGTGAATCCCCATCAAAAGCAAGGGGTCAACTTTACTGCCTGGCACTCGGGCATTGGTGCACATGCCGTGCAAAGTGCATCCGCATACTTCATGTGTTTGCATAGGGCTCCATCAGTCTGCAGCATTATGCACCATGTTTATGTTCTTATAGGGGTCATGGTAACAGATACATCACAAGGATGTCTACAAAAGAGTAATGCCCAAGACTGTGTGGGATCTTCCACGTTAATTAAGATGGAATCACTTCATAATTGACAAAGGGAAGGCAGATTGCTAAATACATACTTCCTATTCTCCACAAATAACAGCGGCTTAGCAGAGAGAAAGGACACTCCATCTGTCCATGTGCAAACCAGGAAATGAGGGGGAATAACAGTCTGCAAGTCACTTGGTTTTGTTTCTCTTCCATGGTGTGGCTTAGAACGCAAAGTTCCTAAGATCATAATGATCAGCACTGAATTGCAGTCTATCTGAAGAGACTGCCTGAGCAGCATTGCCACCAGCTGATAACACTAGTTGTTTCATAACATCAAATATCCACCATGACACCATCTACCCTAAAAGAAGGTTCTCTCCACAGGTGCCATCCAGAGACAGCAAAGGCCGCCCAATGTGATGGCCAGTGCTTGCAGTCACGGTGTTCCCAAGACAGACAGGCAATCACTACTCAGCACATACAGAGAGGTGACACCTCGACACGAACTGCCGGCCATGCTGCGTAATCTTCATACACGATTGGAATGGAAAGGAACCCTCTGCAATGCAGTTTACTGTGATTTGCAGAGGATGTATTTAGATGTAAATATATGCTACTTTTTGAGCCAATTTTACCATGATTGTCATGTTGAGAGACATGCTTAGGAGTGTGACAGTAAACCACAATGTAATGCACAATGCCTCTCTTAGCAGCTATAACTGGAATTGGATCAGCATCGCTGTATCCCCTTCATGTTTGCTAAGTAGAGCAGTGATGAGACATGCTACTCTTCTTTGAACCTTCCCTATTTCCTCCACCAACTCTGTGTGTTGAGGGCCACAGGATGAGCAGAAATACTATAAAAACTGGCCAAATGAGGATTTTTTAAATTACATCCTTTATGAGTGGCATACATTTCTTGAGGATTCCTTCATTCCTAATTTGGCACCTGCCTTTCCTACGATTAATTTTATAATGTCGTTCCACTTCAAATTGTTCCATATGTATACTCCAAGATATATAAGCACTTAATTGTAGCAATATATCTGTAAAATAATTTAAAAATCTGTGATATCAAGCACATTCTGAAATGTTATTGTTTCACTGAACATGGTTCCCATTAGTTTAGTCATTATAGTAAGCACTAAAACCCAAAGTAAATGTTTTTTCTAGTGCACAGACTGTTAAGAAAAATGATCATATCTGATATGCTTTTAGCACAGGTTCATACTGTTCTCAAAGTTTATTCTTCTCCACTGCAAGTAAATTGCAAATCTCCAGTGGTCACACCAGTAAACAAAAACATGGCTGAAAACTGCCAAAAAAGTACATTACTTATTTTTACACCTATATTCTCACCAGTGAAATGGTGTTGTAAACAAGCACAACATACAATAATGCCGTGAGCCTTCACCATGCAAAATTTTCATATAAAAGGAAAGTATCCACTAACCACCCATTATAAACAAATTTGCACCACAAATTCTGTTCCATTCTGTGAGAAATGACTACTGAGATTCGCATCTTCAAACATTTATTATTATTGTTGCTTACTGTTGTTATGTTGTTGTTGTTGTTGTTGTCTTCAGACTGAAGACTGGTTTGATGCAGCTCTCCATGCCACTCTATCCTGCGCAAGCCACTACGTCTCCGAATAACACTGATGTCTCAGAATGTGTCGTATCAACCAATCCCTTCTTCTAGCCGTCTTTGCCACAAATTTCTTGTCTCCCAAATTCTGTTCATTACTTCCTCATTAGCTACATGATTGAGCCATCTAATCTTCAGCATTCTTCTGCAGCACCACATTTCAAAAGCTTTTATTCTCTTTTTATCCAACCCATTTATCATCAATGTTTCACTTCCATACATGGTTACTCTCCAGACAAATACCTTCAAAAAAAAAGGCTTCCTATGACTTAAATTTACATTCAATGTAAACAAATTTCTCTTCTTCAGAAATGATTTTCTTACCATTGCCAGTCTACATTTTATATCCTCTCTACTTCAGCCACCATCAGTCAGTTTGCAGCCAAAATAGCGAAACTCATCTACTACTTTCAGTTTCTCATTTCCTAATCTGTTTCCCTTAGCATCACCTGATTTAATTTAACTATATTCCATTAAAAGTGTTTTGCTTTTGTTTACATTTATCTTATACCCTCCTTTCAAGAGACAGTCCATTCTGTTCAGCTGCTTTCTCAAGTCCTCTGGTGTCTGACAGAATTACACTGTCATTGGCAAACCTCAATGTTTCTATTTCTTCTCTCTTGACTTTAATTCCTACTTCATATTTTTCTTTTTTTCCTCTACTGCTTACTCAATGAACAGATAGAAAAACATTGGGGGCAGGTTACAATCCCATCCCACTCCATTTCCAATCACTGCCTCCCTTTCCCGCCCCTTAACTCTTGTAACTGTCATCTGGTTTCTGTATAAGTTGAAGTATTTTACACAAGCTACCTTCACAGTTTCAGAGACAGTAGTCCAGTCAACACTGTTAAAAGCTCTCTCTAAGTCTACAAAGGTTATAAATGTAGGTTTGCCTATAGTTATCATATCTTCTAAGATAAGTTGTAAAGTCAGTATTATCTCTCATGTTCTAACGTTTCTCCGGAATCCAAACTGATATGCCCAGAGGTTGGCTTTAATAGTTTTTTCAGTCTTCTTTAAAGAGTGTGTGCAAGTATTTTGCAGCCACAACTTATGTAGTAACCAAAACCAACTGCGGGAATGTCTTGGGCTGCGGATCGGAGCAGCCAGGTGGGGAAGCCGCCGGCGGTGGAGCACGCACCACCGGGTAAACACAAGGATGAGTTGGACGACAGACCAACGACAACAACCGACCACAACCGACTGTGACCGACACAACAAGGAAGAGATAAACAATGGGGGCTTGTGGAAATCACAACACCAAACACCAACAGTAGATCCACTCGGAACCAGAGCCAGGCAAATGTCAACAATGAGCAACGACCAGAACGCAGTACCGCAAAGATAGAAATGAAAACCAGAGTAAGTACCAGACTGACTGGACTAGGGCAGAGCGGGTCCCTATATACGAAACCGGAGGGAGCGGCTATTGGCCACTGTCTGCACGTGGCGTAGCGGTGGAGCCCTTGCTGCGCGAGAGCCGCTGCGCGAAATAGCTGCCGCGGAGGCGGAGCCCTCTATTGGCTGACCACGTCCATTTGTTCTGGCACGTGTTCGACTTCTGCAGCGGAAGGTACTAGAACTTAGTTGATAGTTAGGAAATTTTCGCACCCACCAGCGAGTCGTTTCTTTGGAATTGACATTATTACATTCTTCTTGAAGTCCGAGGGTATTCATCTGTCTCACACATCTTGCACACCAGATGGAATAGTGTTGTCTTGACTGGCTCTCTTAAGGCTATCAGTAGTTCTGGCAGAATGTCATCTACTCCTGGAGCCATGTTTCAACTTAGGTCTTTCAGCACTCTGTGAAATTCTTCTTGCAGTATTATATCTCCCATTTCATCTTCACCTACATAGATTTGTTCTCTAACTATTCCTGCTTAGCAATTTTGCACTTCCTATTGATCTTAAATGTTTGTATTCCCTTTCACCTGCTTCATTTTTAAATTTTCTCCTTTTGTAAATTAAATTCAATATCTCTTGTGTTATCCAAGGATTTCTACTAGGCCTTGCCTTCACTATTCCATCTTTCAAAGCTGCCCATTCATATTCTACTATATTTCTTTCCCCTACCTACCGTTGCATGACACTCCCCCTGAAAGTCTCTTCAACCTCTGGTTCTTTCAACTTATCCAGGTCCCATCTCCTTAATTTCCTACTTTTTTTCCAATTTCTTCAGTTTTAATCTACAGTTCATTATCAATAAATTGTGGTCAGAGTCCACACTTGCCCCTGGAAATGTCTTAAAATTTAGAATTTGGTTCCTAAATCTCTGTCTAACCATTATATAATCATTCTGAAACCTTCCAGTGTCTCCATGTCTCTTCCACTTATACAAGCCTACTTTTGTGATTCTTAAACCAGGTGTTAGCGATGATTAAATTTGCTCTGTGCAAAATTCTACCAGACAGCTTCCTCTGTCATTCCTTTCCCCCAGTCCATGTCCGCCTAATATTTTTTGTTCTCTTCATTTTCTAACAACTGACTTCCATTCCCCCATCATAATTAAAGTTTCATCTCCTTTAACTATTTGACTAATTTCTTTTATTCCATCCGACATTACTTCAATCTCTTCATGATCTGTGAAGTTAGTTAGCATGTAAACTTGTGCTACTGTGGTACCAGTGGGCTTTGTGTCTCTCTCTGCCATGATAATGCGTTCACTATGCTGTTTGTAGTGGCCTACTCACATTCCTATTTACTTACTTATTAGTAAATCCTCTCCTGCATTACTACTATTTGACTGTATTTATAACCCTGTATTCACGTCACCAGGTATCCTGTCCCTTCTGCCACCGAACTTCACTAATTCCCACTATATCTAACTTCAAGCTATCCATTTCCCTTTTTAAATTTCCTAACCTACCTACCTGATTAAGGGATCTAACACATTGCAGGCTCTAATCCATAGAATGCAATTTTGTTTATCCTGATTACGCCATCCTCCTGAGCAGTCCCCGGCCGGAGATCCGAATGGTAGACTATTTTACCATACCATACCATACAGTAGAGTTGCATGTCCTCAAGAAAAATTACGGCTGTAATTTCCCCTTGTTTTCAGCCATTTAGTGTACCAGCACAGCAAGGCTGTTTTGGTTGATGTTACAAGGTCAGATCAGCCAATCATGCAGACTGTTGCCCCTGTAAAGTATGAAAAGGCCCCTCTTCAGGAACCACACGTTTGTCTGGCCTCTCAACAGATACCGCTCCATTGTGGTGGCATCGCTGTATCGCTGAGGCACACAAGCCTCCCAACCAACGGCAAGGTCCATGGTTCATGAGAGGATGCATATTACAGAGTGATAATAATCTTCAGTGAGAAACTGGTCTGATACTCTCCACATTTGTATGTTCTGTGCACACCCTATTCCTGTATAACCACTAGTACATTCTGTGCAAGTCCTGTTCCTGCGTAAATACTGAAACCAACACCTCTTTGCATTTCCTACTTTTAATAGGCCTTGTCTCTCTTTCTTCTACTTTTTATTAGCCCCACACTTCCGTCCATCACCAAACTGACACTTTTTCCATGCCCCAGCATGTGTTGTACCAACCAATCCGTTTTTCTAGTCGAGTTGTGCCATAATTTCTTTTTCTTCCACTTCAATTCAGCACATTTTCATTAGTTATTCAATGTACCCACATAATATTCAGCAGTTTTCTGTGGCACCAGATGTCAAAAGCTTCTATTCGCTTCTCATCTGAACTGTTTGTCATGCACATTACCTTCTGCGGAGGACTATACCCCTGGCCAGTACTTTCAAGAAAGACTTCCTATCATTAAGGTTCAAATTCAAAATCAACAAAATTTATCTTTTTTAGAAACGCTATTGCCAGGCTGCATTTTACGTCATCACTATTTCAAATATTGTCAGTCATTTTGCTGGCCATATAGCAAAACTCATCTACTGCTTTCGCTGTCTGCATTTCCTAATCTCATGTCCTCAGCATTGCCTGATTGAATTTGACTACATTCAATTACCTTTGTCTGCTTTTGCTATTGTTCATCTTTCATCCTTCTTTCGAGGCACTATTCATTCCATTCAGCTGCTCTTCTAAGTCTCTTGCCATTTCTAACAGAATTACAATGTCATCAGCACTACCACCTCTTTTGTGGCTCTACAGCTCATTGTGAGCCTTGCCCTCTTCAACAATTTTCCACCATTCATCTCAATCCATTGCTACAGCTCTCCAATTTCTATAATTCATTTTCTGGAAATCCTCAATGACTCCACTTCAATGTCTAATTTTCAGCTGACCAGGCCCTCTTTGTCCTCCTGGATTTCCTTGTAATACCTTTTTTGGGTAGCTTTGCATCACTGATAAGTGTTACATGGCCAACCCACCTCAATCTGTAAGATTTCAATATTCTTCTGATAGGTGGCTCTCTATAAATGATGTACAACTCATGATTGTACCTTTTCCTCCAAGTTCCTCTTTCACAAACTGGGTCAATTATTCATCGAATGTGTTCTGCATTTCAATGTCTTTTGCTGTCGAGTCCAAGTTTGGGAGACAAGTGTAAAGATTGCTTTTAAAAGTGTTTTGTAGATGAGTAACTTGGTACAGGTCAGAAGCCTTGATAAGTCTCTTTAGAGCAACTGAGGCTCTACTGGCCACCAGTAATCTCTGATCTCCTAGGAAATGTCATTAGAATATATAATTGTTGAACCCAGATACTTCAACTGCTCATCTCTCTCAGAGGTATAGTTTCTCGCCATTATTGAGGCAGCATGTTGTTCTTGCATGTCTTTTTGGCAATCACGTATTTTGTTTCCTGCTGGCTGATGTTTAATCCCATATTCCCGCTAACCTGTTCAAGGGCACTAAATGTCTCTTCCACTGCCTTTCGGGTTCACTCCACAATATTTATGTCATCTGCATGAGTGAATATCTGCAATGATTCATGGAAGATCATCCCCCTGTTCAAAAAAACCTCACTCTAATTTATCTGGGGAAACACTGAAAAGAAGCAGGAGTGCATCTCCTTCTCTTGTCCCATTTTCAATATGTACTGTATCGGAAATCATTCTTCCTGTTCTTACACTAGTTCCTGTCTCACACATTGTCATTCCCACAACCCTTACTAATTTTCTAGGGACTCCCAATTCAGCCATGGCATTATATAATTGATCTCTATCTATACTATATTGTGTTGCTATAAGTCTAAAGAAGTGATGTGTGCCAATCCCAAATTCAATCTTATTCTCTCAAATTTCCCTTGGAGTATAGATCTGATTTATGGTTGTCTTTCTTGCATTTTACATCCTCCCTATTTCAATCATCATGTTATTTTGCTGCTCAAACAGCAAAACTCATCTACTACTTTACCCTCTCATTTGCTAATCTAATGTCCATGGCATCATTTAATTTGACTGCCCTTATTTTGCTTGTGCTGATTTTCATATTGTCATACCCTTTCAAAATACTATCCATTCTGTTCAACTGCTCTTCCAAATCCTCTGCAGTGTCTAACAAAATTCTAATGTCATCAGCAAACCCCAAAGTTTTTATTTCTTCTCCCTGAACTTTGGTTCCCATTCCAAATTTCTTCTTCATTATCTTTACTGCTTGCTCAATGTATAGACTGAATAACATCGGGGACAGGCTATAATCCTGTCTCCCTCCTTTCCCAACTACTACTACCCTTCCATGTCTTTCGCTTTTAGTAACATCAGTCCGATTTGTTTACAAGTAGTATATAACTTTTAGCTATCTCTATTTTATCCCTGGTTCTTTCAAAATTTCACAGGATGCATTGGAGTCAGAACTGTCGAAAGTTAAATCTGCAAATGTCATAAACGTAGATCATACAAGGTAGGTTTTCACAGCCAATATTGCCTTCACTTCAAACTTCAAGCCTGATAGGCTGCGATCAATGTATAAAGCTCTTATATGATTTTTTGTCCCTGACTGCAGGACACATTCTCTGAGGTAAAGTGGCGAACTTTCCTCAACCTATCTTCTAAGATGAATAATAGGCTGAAAATTGCTTCACATGTTCCTACATTTCACTGGAAGAAAAACTGATGTTACTCGAGATAGTTCTACCAGTCTCTCTCTCTCTCTCTCTCTCTCTCTCTCTCTCTCTCTCTCTCCCCCCCCTCCCCCCCCGATTCTTATGTAAATAATTCAAGTGGTGAGCACCTGCCTTCTTTGGAAAAGGAATTATTACATTCTTCTTCAGATCCAGTATTTCACCTGTCTCATATTTAACGTACCAGATGAAATATTTTTGTCACCATTGGCTTCCCAACAATGTCACTAATTCTGAAACAATGTCATCTACTGAACAAGCCATATTTCAACTTGGGACTTTAAGTGCTCTGTCAAATTCTTCTTGCAGTATCATATGGCCCATCTTCCCCTACTTCATCCTCCCATTCTATAGTACTGTCCTCAAATTTGTATTCCTTATATATACCACCCACATACTCCTCCCACCTTTAAGCTGTTGATTCTTTTCATAGTAAGGGCTTGTCATCCGAGGTCTTAATATTCATATAGAAACTACTCTTGTCTTCAAAGGATTCTTTAATTTTCCTATAGCCAGCATCTATCTTCTCCTATTTATGTGCACTTCTACAGCCCGGCATTTCTTGTCTAGCCATCCATGTTTTGCCATTTTCCACTTCCAGTCAACCTGTTTTTTCTAGATGTGTGTTTCCCTATCTTCTTTATGAGCTGCACATTGTTACATTTTCTCCTTCCATCAATTAAATTCAATATCCCCTTGTTATAGAAGATTTCTACTATGACTATCTTTTTTACCTTCTGCCGCCTTTGGCACTTTATCTCTCAAAGTTACCCATTCGTCTCCTACTGTGTTCCTTTCCCCATCTCCTCAAACAACTACCTTTCGGCAATTTCTTCAGTTTTAACCTGCAATGTATAATCAATAAATTATAGTCCAAGACCAAATCCACCACTGGCGGGGGGGGGGGGGGGGGGGGGGGGGGGGGTAGGGGGGACAGACAGCGATGGATAATAATATAGAAGATCAGTAAATTGGTAGGCTGTTGAAATCGGTCGTCTTCTAGTACTAATAAATCAGTAAATAAACACACACACACACACAGAGAGAGAGAGAGAGTATTCATTAGTAATGTCAGAGTCAAGCATAACAGCAATTCCAGAATGAGATTTTCACTCTGCAGTGGAGTGTGCACTGATATGAAACTTCCTGGCAGATTAAAACTGTGTGCCCGACCGAGACTCGAACTCGGGACCTTTGCCTTTCGCGGGCAAGTGCTCTTGCCCACGAAAGGCAAAGGTCCCGAGTTTGAGTCTCGGTCGGGCACACAGTTTTAATCTGCCAGGAAGTTTCATGACAGAAATTGATTAAAATGCACAGTAATTTGAACAAATATTTTATATTTTAAACATAGTGGAAAGTTTTTGCTTATGCGACATTGTTTTTAGAATCATACAAAGTCGATTAATGAAGCACTTGCTTTTATCAGTTACCAGAAATTAATACAGATATGGTAAGGATTGTTATTGTAGGGCATACACAATTTTACATTGTTCCGGCTGAATACACAGTGCCACAATTGCATTCCTGGCATAGTGCAGCCAGCTGTAAATTATACTGGTGGTAAGTGGATGTCTCCAACACACTATGTCAATGTCAAATACAACTGTACCATCAGATTGTCTGCTATGTACTGAATAATTAGGTTCTTGTAACATTGTAATACAAGTTGCAGTGTGGCTTCAGTTTAAGGAGTAAAATATCACTCTACCATTAGCCCAATTAAACAGAATTCTTTGGAGTAATCAGTTACATAGAAGTATGCAAATGAAAGACATTTGTTTTATGAAATGAGACTGAAATACATCCATGAACTGTGCAACACTGCTCAAATCTGAGAAAACTGTTCAATGTCTGGTGATTCACCACTTATATTTATATCAATTATCTCACTACCTATTGTGTGAGTGTAGTTTTCTTTGGAATAGTGCTACCTGTTTTTTTTTTTTTTTCAAAAAAAAAAAAAAAAAAAAAAAAGCAATAAAATCTATACATCTAACTTGGCCCCACCACTCTCTACACATTACACACCGCCATTTTGCTCATTCTACATCTACATTTATACTCTATGAATCGCTGTGAAGTACATGGCAGAGGGTATGTGCCACTGTACTATTTATTAGGGCTTTTGCCATTCCATCAACATACGGAACAGGGGGAAAAATGACTCCTTAAATGCCTCTGTGCATGCTGTAATCAGTTTAATCTTGTCCTTAAGATACCTACGGCAGCAGTACAAAATGGGTTGCAGTATATTACTAAACTCATCATTTAAAGCCAGTTCTTAACTTTATTAGCAGATTTTCTTGAGATGGTTTTTGTCTACCTTCATGAATCTGCCATTTCAATTCTTTCAAAATCTCAGTGACTCTCTCCTGCAGGTCAAATGACCACTCATGCTGCACTTCTTTGTATATGGTCAGTATCTTGTGCTAGTCCTATCTGGTACGGGTTCCTAATGTTTGAACAATATCCTAAGATGGGTTGCACAAGTGATTTCCAAGCTATCTCCTTTGTAGACTGATTGCATTTCTCTAGTATTCTATCAATAAACTGAGGTCTGCTCATTACACAGGGCTGGTTTGTAAACTTTATTAAATCTTAACTACAAGAAACTTGCTCTACAAATATGAAGTTACTTCAGTTACCAATATAAGTGACATGATACCAAGAAAATTAATCTTGTCAGTTCATCTGATGCCAGGTAACTAATTTTTTTTATTATGTCTTAACAAATATCTGAATACGTATGAACTAAGTTTCTTTTTATTTTTATTTTTTTTTTAATTTTCCGCTCTAAAGATTCCAAAACCAAGGCATCCACTTTTCAGTGGTAATTGCTAACATTCTTCCCAGCAGATCAGTATTATAGTTGCAGCAAATTACCACTGACAACATACAATGATGCACTCCACAGGAGCACTTTATTCCTCAAACTCCTGCTAATGCAAGATTGATATTATATGAAGCAATTGCAATGTAATGAGTCTCCAGTGAACTAAAATTCTGCTCACCAGTCCATGTGCCACACTGAAGCAAGCACTGAAATGCAAAAATTAGCTCCAAGACTTACTTCACACATTGTTACAATGAAATCAATTGTCAGATTATTGCTTTTAGAAATATGAACTCATGACCAAAGATTATTTTCATGAGCCCCAAAATTAACTAATTCCCACATATCTCAATCCAACAATTTTAAGCAGTAAATGTACTGGTAGCAGTGTCATTAGAAAGGTTATTCAAATAATTCTGATACAAGCTTTTCAAATTGTTCATGTTCTACTGTGTAAATAATGAAGTTGTCACTCATTACATGATTGTTTCAATAGCATCCTGCTTTACTAGGCATGGCTGCTTTTAGGTCATGTATAGCCTTGACTTATCAAACTTGTGAACCAGCTCATGCAACCAGTTATTCCTTGGTCCACACAGTTCATCATGGAAGCTATATCATGATATATTTTTCCAATGGCCAGAGAAATGCCATGCATAAAACGCACGCGCGCGCGCGCGCGCACACACACACACACACACACACACACACACACACACACACACACACACACACACACACACACAGAGAGAGAGAGAGAGAGAGAGAGAGAGAGAGAGAAAAGCATACAGAAATCAGTAAATATTACTGTATCTTCTCAAAAACTGGCTTCCTTGCTTATGTGTTCCCATATATGTATTCTTAAATCAAAGTAAAAATTTGTTTTCACATTTCAACAAAGTAATTAGTCATGTCATTTATTTATTTGGAAAAGGGGAGGAACATCGGTAGTAAATCAATATCTCATTGACACAGGGGTCAACAGAGACCAAGCATTAGTTCAGGTTGGAGCAGGAGGCAACAGAAATTTTTACGTCTTGGTTAGATTATCTAATCCCACAGCCAACAACTTTTTGCAGAAAGAGACAATGTTTCAGAGGACAGTGGAAATCCTGTAACAGTCTACAAATATCAACCTCATTATGAAAGAAGGACTAGTACTTTCATAGGATCAACCCGTAAAACTTCCTGGCAGATTCAAAGTTCATTCCAGATTGGTTTTCAGTTCACAATTTTATCCTTTATGGACAATGCTCATACTAATTCAGTCATTGGAGAAACCCTAAAACCCAACAATCTGCAACCACCTTTCTCCTACTGTCCAAAGTTCCACAGAAGTTCATGTGTATACCTTGGACAATAAGGCAACGAAATGTATAGTGGAAGATGCCTCAGTCATACCCACTCTCCAACATATTCAGCATGTTCTCCCAACCTTGACAATAACATAGTGGTTTAGAGGGTTCAAAAAGACAATGCTTGGAATCTACGACAGACGAATAAGTTCTGGCTGTTACAGTGAATGAGAATTACTAACTCATCTGCCACAATTGCAAGAGGAGATAACTTAATAGCTCTAGATACACCAAGACATATTTCACATGATAATCTGCATTTGTATGACTTCTGAACACAATCAGTTCCATTATGTTTGAGGACTGGTAGACATACAGGATGAAATTTGTATGACATGGAAGTGACTACTTTAAAAACAATCTAGACCTTCATAAAATCACTACATGAGTAACATAGTCACCCTTTATTTAATCATTCTGTAGCCACAAAAATTCCTCATTACTTGCATTTGTCATGTACACTAGAAAAAACAAACACACAGGTGGTAACAACATTAGCATATCCAATATAGCAGCTCTACCTTCATGCAACTAAACCAACTAGCCATTCATAGAAAACTGGGTTATGATCATCTAGAAAACCAGAAACCTACCAGGTTATCAGATTTAAAACATTGCCTAAAAATCTCTCAGGAAACAGCTAGTGGAAAGTAATAGATAGATAGGCTGCTTTTTGCTAATAGTGACAGTCTCACCGACAAAAGTAGGCACCAAGCACTAGGCTCAATAAACGAGGAGGAAGAAAACAAACTATAAACTTGCCCTGTGAATTAATATATGGTGGGACTAGTTTGGAGCATGACTGAAAATCTAATTAAGAGGAGCACACATTCTTCCTACTGTGCAGTCTTTGTACATTATTATTGACTGACTGACCCAAAATACCATTAACACAATCAGTTCCAACATAATTGCTACAATTTGTAGTGCACATATGTTACAATCATAGTAAACTGATACCTTGAAAATAATGAAAAGAAGTGCAAAGCAGTGTGTAAAGGTTTCACACTGCAGGTCAGTGTCACCACAACTAAGATTTTGGCGTGAGGTCAAATACTACACTCTAGTTTAGATTTCATACTTTACGGAATATGTGATGACAGCCCACAGGAAACAAACTGAATTGTAATAAGAGTCTGAAAAACAGTGACAGTAAATTTTCACATTGTGCAGAAACTACACCCTGCAAAACCACTTTTTGGCATTGATGGAAAAACAGTTTCAGCAGTGTATAGAAGATGTTATTTAATAAACACCCACAAAATGCTGTAAGAGGCCTCAAGCAAAATAAAGCTGTGCAACAGAGGCAACAATGTACCATCACATTATCCAATCACTATTGATGTATAGAATTATCTTTTGAGAGAACTCCATAGTTAGCAGAAAAAAGATTTAGACTACAGAAAAAGATTTTCAGAATAAAAAATAATAATAATACAATAGAGAGACTCCTGTAGACCAATATTTAAAAGGCATAATACACTGTCCCTGCCTTATTTATACACTCATGAAAAACTGATCTTCAAAAAAGGAAGACCCTTAAAAAATATCTTCAAGCATAACTGTGATTTTCACTCATATGATACTAAGCAGAAGCATACACTACATGTCACCTTTTTCTATACTGTATAGCACAACCTTCGAAAAGGCAAGTCAATGACAACAAGAGCACTTGACTTAATTAACAAATATAAATCAGGGTTTTGAAGATGATAAGTATACAGTACTGGTACTTTGTTCTCTTACTAAACAATTCGATGTTAAGACCACGCTCAGCAAGATAAAATCATATGGTACTGGAGGAGCTGTTTTGCAAACTCTTCAATCCTACCTGAATAATAGATTGTATCAATGCACAAACCATACTCAAGTGGAAAGAACTAACACAACATACGTGCCATACAGGTACGTAATAAGATCTCTGTTGATCTTGGTTTTCATTAACAACATAAGCTGTAATGGGCACACTTTGCAATTTGCAGATGAAACAACAGTGTTCTCAAAATGGGAGTGTGTTGTTCCGGCTGTTCAACAAGCAGAAGCCCTGGTTTATTCCAAACAGATGAAAACTAATGAAGACAAAATACAGAGGACAGCTTGCAGCCTCAGTGATAATGGAGCACTCGGTGATAGAGCAGCTGTTAAACATATGGAATTTCCCATTTATACAAAGTTAAACTGGCAACAGAACACTAAACAAGTATGGTCCAAACTTTCACAGGTCATGTATCTCTTGAGGAGCTAAAAAGTATAAGACCAAACAGTATCTACTAACAGTGTACTATAATATTCCACAGCCATATCAGCTATGGACTGCTTCTGTGAGGCTACTTTGTAGGCTGCAAGAACGTGTTTTTTGTTGCAAAAGGAAGTAATGAGGATCACTGTACCACAAGCAACAAAACTCACCACTGTACACACTTTTTTTTTCAGATTAGTTCTGAATGATTTCATCCAAAATATGTTCATCAACTACCTGATCCACACAAAGATAAATAATATCATGAGATCTACAGGAAGGGAAATGAGATTCACCAACACAACAAGCTCAATAATGACACTATAGGCAGGCCAAGATGCTAATTAAGAACGACACAAAACAGTTTTCCAACAGTGCCCTAAAATTATTTACTGCACTACCTAAGGATATTTAATAAACAATAGAGTAATTCAGAACTAAAATTCTGTGTTAATTAATGGACCTTTATACAGGATTGAAAAATTCTTTGCTGGTGATAGAAGTGTCTACCTGAACTGCCATTTAATTACAATATGTTCCAAGAGTTGAGTTTATGATTGTGTTTTTATTGTAAGGGCAGTGTAATCCAGTTTTTCACTTTAAAACTTAAACACCATCAATTTTAGTATCAGTTTACAGAGCAACATTGCATTCATTTTACTGTGGTAATATTGATCTCCAGCCATAACTGGCAAACACAAGGAATTGGTAGCTAAAAAAATTACAATAAATTGATAATAGGACAATTACAAATATTTGTAAAGGAATAGTATACCACATTCTGATGTATAAGCAACATCATCCTGTTTGAAGCAGATACAAAATTCACCTATGATTAAAGCAGAACTGAAACAGCACCTGGTTGATCACTGCTTCTACCCTGTTTTAAGTTTTTTAAGCCTCAAATCGAGGAAGTGATAACTGGTGCAAATGATCTGACATTCTGAAACACACCTATTGCAAATGACATGACATTCTAAACCAGACTTATTGCTTTCTATCCCGTTATTTGTTCACATTATTATGTTATCAATACACAATAAAGCCATACTTGTCCTATAGAGTATTTGCAGACTATGTACCAAATTGCTATTTCCGGTAGCAACAGAGAAATACAAATAAATGAACACCATATATTGAGTAAAATATTTGTTCATATGCGTATGAGAATTTAAGCATATTACAATAACGAGGTAGCACCATCAGACAATTGAATTAAACTCACAATGTTTCAGTAATAAGGCTGAAAATGTAACACCCGTAACTTTCACTGAATTGTAATATGTCTCTGTTCTCACCATTTTAGCGTTTACTTCTGACATCACTACAATATTACATCTTAAATGGGAATAGAGCGCGCAAACAGACACATTTTCACTTAATAACAACAATTATGATCACTGCTCTCACCTGTAATGTGTACATTTCTCCATTTATTTCTATATCCTTATTAAGAAATTCGACTCCAATTGTATGGAAAGAATGTTCATCAAAATGATTGCTAACAAATCTATTCATAAGGCACGACTTTCCAACTCCTCCATCACCAAGTATAACTACTTTCAGAAGCGTGTTTTTGCTTGGTTGGCGAGAGTGTCGTCCTTGGAATGTATTCCCTGCCATTAGATATGTAAATAATATCACAATCACTCTGTCAGATGCCAAATTGTCGGTGATGGCTATGTATGGCCCCAAAACACATACTGCATCTGAAACACAGAATGCATGAAGTTGCAACAATTCAGGTAGTTCATTTGTGTTAATATCGACCGCGTCAATCGCAGCATCGGCCGATGACAACTGTCGTCCACTGTTTTTAATTATTATTGTAAATATGCTACACACAAACTGCAGCTATATATATTTAATATCTTTCCCAACGTACCACACACCCCACCATTCCTTAAACAACTTCTGATACCAACATCAGACTATTGTCAAAAGTGCGACACAAAGATGTTACGCACAAGCATATGCAAGTTGCGACCGACTGCATATATAATGTGCTGTATCTTTCATGTTTGATGACTAGAACAACGAATTGCAGCGCTAACGAGAAACGTGGCCTATATCTAATGCCTGTAGATGCATTTTTACTTACTTCGTTACTTCTCAAAGCGTAATCAGAAGACTGTCTTTTAAAAAGATCTGACTGATTTCTCTGACATCATTCTCGAACTGAGCTAATGCTTCCTCTCCTATTACCTTGATAGGGCGTCAAAACTCTACCATTCCTAATCAAACATAAATTGTCTAACAACATTTTTATCAGCACATAAGAAAGAATGCAACACGGTCTGATATGGAATTCCAAAACTACTTAACAGTGACGCAAATTCCTTAACAGGTAAACATTGGTGCCTAAGCTATAAATCTGAACTATCGAGCAATGGAAGACAGTCATTTTGTCAGATGAGTGTTCTTTCACACTGTTTCCAACTTCTGGCTGAGTTTACGTCCCAAGAGTGAAACATGACGGTAGTTCGATGACGATTTGGGAAGGGCAGCCATATCTTGGTATTCCATGAGCCCCACGGTTAGGCCTGATCTGCAAGGTCGCATTACTGCCGAGGATCATGTGACCATTTTGAGGTCCATCCCATGGTACAATGTCTGTTCCCCTATTGTGATGCTGTATTCAAAGACGGCATGGCTCCTGTAAACACGGTTCTCATCGTCCCGGACTGGTTTTGTGAGCATAAGGATGTTTTGTCACATCTCCTTGGCCATCACAGTCACCAGATCGCAATATTGTTGAGACTTTGTGATCTCCTTTGGAGAGAAAAGTGTGATCGCAATCCATCCCCATCATCGTTACCAGAACTTGCCACTATTTTGCATGTAGAATGGTATAAGATTCCATTGAAACAGATTAAGGAGCTATATCTATCCATTTGCTGTTTTGAATGTCAACTCTTTTCATACACCGTAATAGGCATGGTAATGTGTTGTGTTAGTGGCGTTTCGATATTTTTATCTGTTCTGTGTAGATAAAGTACGATTAACACATTAACTGCAAGGTGGGAATGAGTTAAGCTTATTTCCAGAGGTCTCCTTAGTCGTGAACAGAAAGCTGGACGTAACTTGATGTGACGTCAGCATTGCTATAGGGCCAAGTTGTTTTTACCCTGAAACGAGGCAGTTGAAGTAATGGGGAAAGAAAGTGTGTGTCACTCAGCGAGCAGTTACAGTGCCCTGTAGTGGTGGTCTTCATTACAATATGGCTCAGTGACAACGTTTCGATTACTTCACATGAGGATGTATCATTGGGAAACTGGAAGGTGTTACGATGTGAGCAGGCATAATGTTGTATGGGCATACGGACCTTCATATCTTTGAACACAGTAGATTCACCAGTCAAGATTATTGTGATACTGTACTCTTCCCATGTGTGTCTTTTCTGGGGTTTATTCGGCCTTGACATTTTAATGGATGACAATGTGCGAATGCAAACAGCACTCGTGTTGGAGCTCTTTGAAGAAATTTGGCGAATGGACTGGTGTGCCCACTCCCTTGACCTAAATCCCATCGAGCAGTTGTGAGACGTTTTAAGGAGCTATACTGCAACATGTCCAAAAGCACCAACGACCATTCAGAAGTTGTCAACTGCACTGGTGAAGGAATGGAATGCCCTAACACAAGAACTCGTTATCAACCTTTTGACCAGCATGAGAGCACTTTGCAGAGCATACATTGCTATCGTTGGTGATCACAGATCCTATTAATAACAAATCTTTTGTAATGTCCCACGGATCAACACAAATCTTTGTGATTTCAGGGTACTTACTGTCTTTGAAAAAATGTGTCATTTCTGCTCGTCTCCTTGCATATTTCTTTCAGTTACCTCGTATTTTACAATGAAGTAGTTCTTTCTATGAACGGTCCAAATTTCATCAAGCTATGTTACCTGGCAGTGAAACATCAACTCTCAAACTACTCCTAATATCTGAGCATGTGTCATTGTTCAGTTGATGCCTCTGTCAAATGTGGATGTTAAGATTGATGGTATCCTGGCTGCTATACAAAATAAGAAGACTATGTGTTAAAGTGGGGAGTAACTTACTCCCCCCTCTCCATATCTTCGCCATTAACAACATAATACACCAACCTAAATGCACTCACAATAGTCACATGCACAAAACAGCTAAGCCCCACATGTGTAAAATACCCCAGTCAATGATGCTACACAAAATGTATATTTTGAGCCTTAAAATTTAAGGTATATACTAACATAGCACCTGTTTATGAAGTTTAGATAAAAGTATGGCAAACTGACTGTTGTTTTTTATAATTCAGTGTAAATTTTCTTTACTGCATCACAATGGTCTACAGACTTTTATAACTCATGGAATATCCAGATGACCTAGACTCAATAAGGTACATCAAAATGTCAGTGTCCTCAGAATCGTGTGAATCTTAATATAATTATCAACTATTACATAATTAGGTCTCAGTTATTACTGTTATCATTACTATTACAAAACATGAATAGACTCACACATTTATTAACAACTTGTTAACTTGAATTCACTGTAGAAAATAGATTTTTCTAATACAAATTTTAAAATGAATAACTCTACTCATACCTTCAATAAGATACTTGAGATTGCTTATTTCCACAGACACTGCTGATTTGTGGCGTAATCACTGACAAAGGAAACCTCATTCCTTCATCATTATATTTTATAGTTTCTCTCTCTGGTCGATGTTTTAATTTCAGGCAACAGTGAGAAGATCAGTTCAAACAAATATGTAGTTAAAAATACTAATAATAAATCAACTGCCATCTCAGAGATTACTGGGTATTCACGGCTTATTGGCAACAAAATGTATCCAAAGGCACTTTGAAAAATTTAGATTTCTGTGTTTTGTCTGCTTTCAAATTTCCAAGTCCCTCTTATAAACCTAAAACTACATTATTTGGAAGATGTTTCGAATCCACAAATTGCTCACCAACATAGCAAAAATCTTCAACATACTCTCCAAAATATTCATTGAAATTCTGCTGTAAGAGTACTTAATGTTCATTAATTACTTCCAGTAACACTTCATCATCAGAGAAGGATCATCCAGTTGGTATCATTTTACACAACACATCTTCAGTTATCTGTATGCACAAATTAAGTTCATTAATAAATCCTTCAAGATCATCTATACTAGTCAGGATATTTTCATTTATAGCTTGCATTTTTTGTTTGGTTTATTGAAGTGTATGAAAATATCAGAAAGATGCCAACTTAGATATCCATTCATCATCTCCAAGTAAATCTGATTCCACCCTTGTGCTTTGACCAATGACATGACCAGTATAGTGGGAACGACCATTCACAACAACTCCCATAACGCGACTGTGACATCATTACGTATACATGACAACAAACACAAAAATAGATCGAAAATCCATCAAATACATATTAGGTCAACAGAAATTACCGATACCAAATCATGAAACCCAAAACTACCACATCCAATATCATCATTACCTCAAAAAACACAACAAACCAACAAAATTTGAACCGAACATTTCCCTTGACCTATATAGGTCAACAGAAAACACCGACAACAAATCATGAAACCTAAACCTACAACTACATCCACAATCATCACTACTTCAAAAAGCACAACAAACCAACGAAATTGGGATCGAGCACTTCCCTTGACATATATAGATCAACAGCAACTACCGATACCACACTATAAGTCTTAAAACTTTCATCAGCACCACACTTAATCCTACCACAAAAAAAGCAACTAGAAAATCAAAATTAGAATCGAACACTTCTCTTGACCTGTTATCCTTACAACATCTCCACATATAGCCTTCCCTGATCCAAGACACCGCAACTTTAGTAAGCCTCATTTCATCATGTCACAATGAACACTTCACAACTTCAGCCAACAGACCAACGCACTGTCCCCCATCATCGACTACAACCGAAAACTGTTGACCTTATCAGTCATATCCACACTTACTAAAGACATAAACAAAGCGATTTACCAAAATTTACACACGATGAGCAGAAAACAAACAACAATAACGTCGACATAACAAACCCAAAATCGTTAACTCACTGAAAAATATTCCGCTAAAAGCACAGTTACCACACACGTGCAATGCTACCACGCAAATGAACCACATGCGCCACATAACACGCTAACCATAAACACACCACCATAGAGAACTACCGACCACAACAATACGCCACCTATAAACACGCCACACACACATACTAAACCAAAAACATCACCCAATACATAAACACACCACCAGAGAGCACCACAGATCACATCAAAACGACACCTACAAACACGCCACTCTCACAAACTAAACTCCACGCCGTCGTGACGTCATACACTACAACAGTCTTAGGTCAAAGCCGACTGGTGGAATCTGAAGCTTCGGCTGTTCCAAAACTTCAATTACCGCATCTTTAAGTTCAAACATTCCTCTTACCACTTGATCTCAAAGTAATATCTGTACATGTGTATGTAGCAGAAGTGTAGTATGCTTTCACCCCATTTCTTGATACAAAATGTGAAATATTCGCATATTTAGGGATTGCAATTTGATGTTGACGGCTTAGTGAGAATGGCTTCGCTCTGAATGAAACAATGCTCAGTTCATAAGTTAGGATTTACATTTCTCATTTTACTCATGAATCCTTTTGGTTGGCCTGCCATGCAACCATCTCCATCTGTACAAACATTAACGCAATCCTCCCACGTTAATTCATTTGGTATGATGTCAAGTGTGCTGCACTGCTGTTGAAATTGCTAGTTAATATTTTATAAAATTTTTGTGTCCAGTTACTTATTTTAAAGTTTATTTGTGTTAATATTTGCAGTAAAAGTAACTTATTAGTCTATTTTCATTAATCTCAGTCTTTCTTCCTGTGTTATTGACTCATGTGATCTATTATTCGTGAGTGTGTTAACGTCGTTCGTCTAAGCCTCACGCCTCAGTAGTGTGTTTACATTTTGTGGCGTGCACTGCAACTGTACCAGTTACAAAGCTAAGTACTGACAAACTTATTTGTGCACTGTTATATAGTTATTAAATTTAATAGTTTTCAGCGGTGTTTCGTCCCGAAATGACGATTAAATAAATTATTGGAAACGTTCGCTCGCTGTGTGTTTTAGTGTTTTTTGTGCGTTCAGTAAATTTCGTGCTTAGTTTTCAACTCGCGTTTCTCATTCTTTCTAGTGAAATATTTCAGTAAAATTTTCATTCAGAGTTTTAACTTCGCTTAGTGTTACAGTGGTCATTTTAATTTTTTGATTTTAGCTAATAATTTTGTGAAGTTTTGCTGGTATTGGTATCGGCTGTGTTGTAGTAGTATTAATACAAGTAGCTGCTTTCTTAGTAGGCAGAGAATTTCTTAAATAGTTCTAATGGTGTGACTGATCTTTGGTAACATAGACATAGAGTTTTTTTCAGTAACTGTAAAATTTTACCATGAGTGGGAAGTGTGGGCTCTGTTTGTAGGTTTGTGAGTAGTGGGTTATGGTGTGGGATTTGTTTAAAGTATTTTATGGGGGGGGGGAATGCAGTGGGGAAGCCAGTGGTCATTTTAGTGAGACCCTCTCGTGGGAATGCAGAATCCGTAGCAGAAATAAGTTGATAGAGGAGCAGGAGAGAGATCTGCACCCTTCAGGTGCAGCTGCAACGCGGAAAGGAGGAACTAGATAGGTTGAGGAGGGTGGTGGGGGGTGGGAACTGGCAATGGGCAAGAAGGCAGCTAGGAAGAGGAGGTATTCAGACAGTTTTACTTCGCGTATTTGCAATAGATTTGAGCAACTGTCAGAGTTGAGGGGAGAGGAGCCTTGTGTAGCTATAGCTGCATGGAACATGCAGCAGTCCTCGTCAACTAGGAGGCCTAGGTTAGTTGCAAAGTCTAAAAGAAAGAAGAAAGTTCTGCTGCTAGGAAGTTCTCATGGTACAGATATGGGCTAGCAGTTGCAGAAAGTGTAGGGGAGTGAGTACCGGATCACCAACATTGTACAGCCTAGTGCAGCGTTAATTCAAGTGACTGACAGCACTGGGGAGTTATGTAGGAATTTTACGAAGGAGGATCAGGTAGTGATAGTGGGTTGAGCAGGGAACAGTTTCGAGAGGGATGAGGAATATGATGTAGGTGGTGACCTGGTAAGGATATCTACTCAAACTGGTGGCACTAATGGGCATTTCGTGCAACTGTTTCAGCGTCATGATCTCACATCTCAGTGGTGCCCGCTGGGTCTATCAGTACATTGCGTTTCACTAGGCACGCTTGCACCTCAATAGGTATGATGAGGGGATGCTGGTTAACTTATAGATCACAGTGTAGAAGGCGGTTGTGGTGGTGGTGGAGGTGGTGGTGGTGTCACTTGTGGAAAAATCACTGTAGTAGTTTGTGTTAGAGCTCCACCTTTTTTAGATTGAAGTCAGTTGATAGGTATACCTGCTTAAAGGAAGTCCCTCTAAGAGCTCGCCTTCTGAGGATGTAACGTTTCCAAGTAGAGAAGGAATTAGCATATTTCATCAAAATATAAGAGGTATTAGAGATAAAGTTAGTGAACTGCTTATAGATGTTGACTCTGCAATTATTGGTATATCAGAGCACCACTGAAATAATTTGACAATTCAGAGGCCTCCTTTACCAGGATACAGTTTAGCTGGTTGTTTCTCAAGGAGCTCCTTGTGGGGTGGGGGAGTGGCTATTTACGTAAAAAACAGTATTCCATTTGAGTCCATAGACATATCATGGCACTGCACTGAACAGATATTTGAATATTGTTCAGGGGCAGTTGAATTTAGTGAAACTAAACTTCTAACTGTTGTTGTTTATAGGTCACCTAACTCTGACTTCAGAGCATTTCTGTTCAAGCTAGAGAGGGTTCTTGATTCAGTTTGTAGGATGTACCTGAAGTTAGTTATATGTGGTGAGTTCAATATAAATTTTGTATATGATGGTGCAAGAAAAAGGATGTTGGTAGATCTACTAAATTCATGTGATCTGATGCAGACTGTTTTTTTCCAACTAGGGTACCAGGGAACACTAGCACAGCCATAGACAATATTTTTATTCATTCTTCATTACTAGATGAGCATTCTGTTACTAAAAGCGTGAATGGCCATTAGGGACATGATGCACAAATTTTAACACTAAAAGGCTTTTGTACTCAAACCAATGTCATATTTAATTACAAACTATGTAGGAAAGTTAATCCAACAGCAATAGAGTTTTTTAAGCCTTGTCAAGGAACAAGAGTGGCAGGACGTTTATAGTGTCGATAACATAGATGATAAATACAATGCTTTCCTTAACACATTTCTCATGATCTTTGAGAATTGCTTTCCATCAGAACATTCTAAACGGGGTGTTAGCAGTAATAGGCAGCCCGGGTGGCTGACTAGTGGCATAAGGATATCTTGTAGAACAAAGTGGGAATTATATCAAATTGTCAGAAGAAGCTACAGCAGCCCATTACAAACTGTATTGCATGGTGCTTAAACATCTTATTAGAAAGACAAACAGTACGTGGTATGGAAATAGAATAGCTAATTCACAGTATGAAATTAAAACCATGTGGTCTGTTGCGTAGAAAGTGTCTCATCAGCAGCACAAGGCTGATGATGAAGTCAGTTTTCAGTAAAAATATTTCAGTTACTGATAAATCAGATATATGCACAGTAGTTAACAATCATTTTCTGAGCATTGATGGTGAATTAAATAAAAATTTAGATTCTACAGGAAAACATATAAAATATGTAAATAATTTTAGACCTATTTCTATCCCATCAATGTTTGCAAAAGTTATTGAAAAGACTGTGTATGTAAGGATAATTGATCATTTTATATAACACAATTTGCTATCAAATGTACAGTTCAGCTTTAGAAGTCATTTAACAACTGAAAATGATATATTTTCTTTCCTCTGTGAAGTACTAGATGGGCTAAACAAAAGGTTTTGAACGCTTGGCATATTTTTTTGATTTAACTAAGGCATTTGATTGTGTTGATCACAAAATATTTGCTCCAGAAGTTGGACCATTACTGACTATGGAGAGTAGCTCACAATTGGTTCGCCTCTTACTTTAGCAGCAGGCAGCAGAAGGTAATTATTCACAATGTTGATAACAGCTATGAAGTGAGGTCTCAGTGGGGTATGTTCAAGTGGGGAGTGCCCCAGGGATCAGTGCTGGGTCCATTCCTGTTCCTTTTTTATATAAATGATATGCATGTTAGTATTACGGGTAACTCTAAAATATTTCTGTTTGCTGGTGACACTAGCTTGGTAGTAAAGGATGTCGTGTGCAACACTGGATCGGTTTCAAACAGTGCCGTACATGACCTAAGTTCATGGCTTGTAGAAAATAAACTAACGTTTAATCACAGTTAGATTCAGTTTTTACAGTTTCTAACATACAATTCAACAAAGACTGGCGTTTTAATTTCATAGAATGGGCATATGATTAGTGAAACTGAACAGTTCAAATTCCTGGGTGTTCAGATAGATAGTAAGCTGTTGTGGGAAGCCCACACCCAGGATCTTGTTCAAAGACTTAATACTGCCATTTTTACAATTCAAATGGTATCAGAAGTGAGTGATCGTTCGACACGAAAATTAGTCTACTTTGGTAATTTTCATTTGCTTATTTCGTATGGCATTATATTTTCAGGTAACTCTTCCCATTCTAAAAGTATGTTTTTGGCTCAGAAACGGGCGGTTCGGGTAATAAGTGCTGTAAGTTCATGAACCTCTTGTCGACCCCTGTTCACGAGTCTGGGTATTTTGACATTGGCCTCTCTCTCTCTCTCTCTCTCTCTCTCTCTCTCTCTCTCTCTCTCTCTGTCTATATATATATATATATATATATATATATATATATATATATATATATATATATAATTGTTATTTCTTGTTAACAATAGTGTGTGGTCGCTCGGTTCTAGGCTCTTCAGTCTGGAACCGCGCGACTGCTACGGTCGCAGGTTCGAATCCTGCCTCGGGCAGGCCTCCTTAGGTTAGTTAGGTTTAAGTAGTTCTAAGTTCTAGGGGACTGATGACCTCACAAGTTAAGTCCAATAGTGGTCAGAGCCATTTGAACCATTTTGTTAACAATATTAGCTTATTCCCAAGAATAACCAGCTTTCTGTCAGTTAATACTCGTCAGAAATCAAACCTGCATTTAGATCGGACTTCTGTAACTCTTGTGCAAAAAGGTGTGCAGTATACTGCTGCATCCATTTTCATTAAGCTACCACTCGAATTCAAAACTCTTAGCAGTAATCCACACGCTTTCGAATCGAAACTGAAGAGTTTCCTTATGGATCACTCCTCCTATTCTGTCGAGGAGTTCCTTGAAAAATTAAGCTGATTCTTATTGTATTATTGATTGCGTTTACTTAAACTTATGCAGTGACTTTTTTCGGTTTTATAAACATTTATTTTTATCTGTTATTACTTTTATGTTGTAATTTCATCTACTGACATGTTCCATGGCCTTGGAGATTTGCTCCTCAGTTTGGTCCTAATGAACTTGATGTGTGAATAAAATAAATTAGTCACATGAATTATTTCTTCATGGTTGGTCATTTGGATAGTCCTTTGCTAAAAGAGAAGTTACTTGCAATTACATTCCCTTCAACATATGTGCCTTCTGTAGAAAAGAAGTTTTGAATGACTGCCAGTATCAGTGGACTCGTCAATTTGGAGTGAGAATTTACGACTGCTCTTTATTTTCTCCTTCAAAATGTCTTCAGTGTTATTGCACGTGTCACTAAGTTGACAGCAGATTGTGTGACCAGAAAGAGGAATTTTTTTAAAATTTCAATAGCAGATTTTGAATTAGGCATTAACAACATTTCTGGTATTATGTGTGGGTACTTTGACCTTTACAATATAAGTTTCTTCAACTTATAGGTAGCTTTCTGCACACTCTACAAAATACGTATCATAGTCATTAGCTTCACTTGTTTTTTTTATTTGGTCCAAAAAACTGATGAAAATAACTCACATCTTTACTTAACAGCGAGGAATGTTTCAGTTTACTATAGTTCAATTCTTTTATCTTGGCGGTTTGCGCATGCCCGCCCAGACGCGGGAGATTCCTGCGTTGCCAGTTGCACGCGCCAAGCAAACTTACGTTTAGGGGGAGCGCTAATTTTCATTTGCTTATTTCGTATGGCATTATATTTTCGGGTAACTCTTCCCTTTATGAAGTAAAGCCACCACCGCCGCATTAACCCTTTCGCTGCTACAGAGACGTGCTCCCCGCATTCCGCGCTGTGAGCGATTTTGTCATCAGTGCACTGCTCGCCTGTGCAGACACATGGTGTTCTGACTGCTTTGACACACTTATTCGATTTCACAGAAACTATTTGGCCCAAAAATTTGATTTTCACACATCTTCTTGACTGATACCTTCCCCCCATAAATGACTTAATTTTGTTTCGATGTTCAGCGCAGTTATTGTGCAGCATTAAATGTAGTAAACCACTACACGAAATTTTGAAGAGTTTGCAGAGGTAAAAGTCCATAGCGTATACTTTCCGTATGGTTGATTTCAGTTGCCACTAAAAAATTTAAAAAAATACATTCAAACGAATAAAATTCATGAAGTAAGACACTTCGATATTGTTTTTAAATAAAGAAAATATTAAGCACTGAACAAGGTTTAAACTCAGAACCTTTCACTTAGTAGCTATCGTGGCTCTTCAATCATTAGGCTTTCTTGAGGCCTTTAAGTTAGGGCGCAAAATACCGACAAACACTGTAGGTATGACTATGAATTACTCACGTTTCGTTGAAGTACAATAGGAAATAAACAATTACCGCTGCTCTTTATTGCGAAAAAGAGGTTAGTGAGAATGATACAAACACCTTTCCTTGCTATCGCCTCAATCAGGAGGCTTATTGCTTGTCTGGCTTAATTAATTAATAGAATATGAAGCAATTGGTATAAAGAATGTTTTTTCCAAACTTTCTATAAAAGAAATTCTGCTATCAAGACATTGCTTTCGAACAGTTACTTTATTTATAACTGAACATTTCTAAAACTGAAGACACTCATCCGTGCTCTGTACTGCAGTCGAGCTCTGGCAACGTCATTCTCTGTTCATTGGCTGACTGTGTTTTGTGACGTCAGATGCGCAGAAAGAACCTAAACTCGGCCGCCTTCATAAATGACGCGCTCTTTAGGAGCCATAGCAGCATTACTGAGTTTTTCACTACACACATTTTACTAAGGGATTGGGCATGTTTTGTCACCACATTAAAAAACTGTATCACTATATTGCCTTCAAACTACTTTCTGCTGCTTTTTTTTCAGGCTCGATGGTTTCACTACTTGCCTTCTGGAATGGACCACACCATACAATGAAATTATCCATATCGAAAAAATGGTTTAATAATACCATAATAAAAATACTGATGTACAATCATAACATTCATACAATTCCAGAACACAGCTGGGATAAAACTAAACTGAAATAATGTGCTTTTTGTGGGACATCC
Organism: Schistocerca gregaria; assembly: GCF_023897955.1. NCBI lineage: Eukaryota > Metazoa > Arthropoda > Insecta > Orthoptera > Acrididae > Schistocerca > Schistocerca gregaria. The sequence goes on along the minus strand of NC_064931.1, from coordinate 483,235,822 downwards.
ACAACTGTGATTAATCCTTTTTGGGACCCAGGTTTAAGGTTGTAAACTGAACTACTCAAACAATGAAGAGTCCTAGATCGAATAACAACAACATTGGTGAACTGAGATACTCTATTGCTTACTGACAGTGTGTGGGTTCTTCGGTGTTTAATGAAAAGAGCAGTAAGGTTTAAGAAGCAGCGACAAACTCGAACAAATATCAAAGCAACGCAATAATAATAATAATAATAATAATAATAATAATAATAATAATAATAATAATAGTGGAGGGACAGTTTTGATAATTCTCAGAATGTTAGGGAAAACCATGTACAGCCAGCCGTAAATGAAAGATGTGGAGTTACAAAATACTTTCACCACTGGGGCCATGCCAGTGCAGTAGTGCAGACGAGAATACAATTAACTTAAGGTAAGCAAAGTGTAACAACCATACTAAATAAATTACACGTAATTTCTATGAAATATAAAAGTTATCAGCATGTATTACATAATTAAAGAATAAACGAGGACCTTCTTACTTAAATTTGAAGGATATAAATTATATTTAATTTTTTTAACAAAAATTCGCAGTATGCGTAATATCGAAATCCCTTAATTTCTTATAATAATATTTATATATTTGTCTCACACCCTTTGCTGTCTGACAGCACATCAGTGTGCCATGGCATACCAACTGCCGCACACTGGTGTACCATATCAGATTGAATATGACTTCTAAAACTGTATGGAATACTAAGAACGTCAAAAACATCTACATATAAAACTACACATCGCAAACTGCCTTACAAACTGTGTCAGAGAGTACTTCTGCTACCAGCATCATTGGTGCATGGGAAGATCTACTCTCAATAAACCCCTGTATTAGCCTTTTTCTTCTTGTGATAGCCATTCCTGAGACTTACGTGGGAGGAAGTAATATACTGGCTGACTCGTCTGGGAATGTACACTCTTCAACTTTCAACAACGAATCGCTCTTTGATACACAACACCTCATTTGAAGCGTCTTGTGACTGGCTTTTTTTTTTAAAATCTCCACAATTCCCTCACACTTACAAAACGATTCTGTGACAAAACATGCCATCCTTTGTACCATCTTTTTTCTCTCTTGTGTTAACCTGGCAAGAGTCCCAGACTGATGAGGAGTACTCAAGAATCGTTCTTACGAGTGCGAATTACATTTCCTTAAAATCTTTCATATACGGTAAATCTATTTACTGCAGCTCCCTGCATCAAACATCGATCCCCCATAGGTCTTCTCGAATTTCAGTGTAGTCTTCTTAAGTTGCAGCCTTGCTATAGCTATCTGCCAACAGTGTCATGGAGCTTCCAATGTTATCCACTGGAACATCAATGTATATAGCAAATGGGAACAGCACTATAACCGTTCCTTCGGGTGCTCCTGAAAGTACCTTTACATCTGTCGATTTCATCTGTTAACAAAAATGTGGTGCATTCTTTCTGCTGGGAAGTCCTAAACCTAGTCATAAATCTGGCACAATACTCAACAATCTCGTCTTCATCAGTAAACAACAATGTGGATCTTTATCAATGTCTAATGCGTTCAAGGAACACTGCATCAACATGTCTACATCTACATCTACATCTACATGACTACTCTGCAATTCACATTTAAGTGCTTGGCAGAGGGTTCATCGAACCACAATCATACTATCTCTCTACTATTCCACTCCCGAACAGCGAGCGGGAAAAACGAACACCTAAACCTTTCTGTTCGAGCTCTGATTTCTCTTATTTTATTTTGATGATCATTCCTACCTATGTAGGTTGGGCTCAACAAAATATTTTCGCATTCGGAAGAGAAAGTTGGTGACTGAAATTTCGTAAAAAGGTCTCGCCGCGAAGAAAAACGTCTATGCTGTAATGACTTCCATCCCAACTCGTGTATCATATCTGCCACACTCTCTCCCCTATAACGCGATAATACAAAACGAGCTGCCCTTCTTTGCACCCTCTCGATGTCCTCCGTCAATCCCACCTGGTAAGGATCCCACACCGCGCAGCAATATTCTAACAGAGGATGAACGAGTGTAGTGTAAGCTGTCTCTTTAGTGGACTTGTTGCATCTTCTAAGTGTCCTGCCAATGAAACGCAACCTTTGGCTCGCCTTCCCGACAAAATTATCTATGTGGTCCTTCCAACTGAAGTTGTTTGTAATTTTAACACCCAGGTACTTAGTTGAATTGACAACCTTGAGAATTGTACTATTTATCGAGTAATCGAATTCCAACGGATTTCTTTTGGAACTCATGTGGATCATCGCACACTTTTCGTTATTTAGCGTCAACTGCCACCTGACACACCATACAGCAATCTTTTCTAAATCGCTTTGCAGCTGATACTGGTCTTCGGATGACCTTACTAGACGGTAAATTACAGCATCATCTGCGAACAACCTAAGAGAACTGCTCAGATTGTCACCCAGGTCATTTATATAGATCAGGAACAGTAGAGGTCCCAGGACGCTTCCCTGGGGAACACCTGATATCACTTCAGTTTTACTCGATGATTTGCCGTCTATTACTACGAACTGCGACCTTCCTGACAGGAAATCACGAATCCAGTCGCACAACTGAGACGATACCCCATAGCTCCGCAGCTTGATTAGAAGTCGCTTGTGAGGAACGGTGTCAAAAGCTTTCCGGAAATCTAGAAATACGGAATCAACTTGAGATCCCCTGTCGATAGCGGCCATTACTTCGTGCGAATAAAGAGCTAGCTGCGTTGCACAAGAGCGATGTTTTCTGAAGCCATGCTGATTACGTGTCAATAGATCGTTCCCTTCGAGGTGATTCATAATGTTTGAATACAGTATATGCTCCAAAACCCTACTGCAAACCGACGTCAATGATATAGGTCTGTAGTTAAATGGATTACTCCTACTACCCTTCTTGAACACTGGTGCGACCTGCGCAATTTTCCAATCTGTAGGTACAGATCTATCGGTGAGCGAGCGGTTGTATATGAGTGCTAAGTAGGGAGCTATAGTATCAGCGTAATCTGAAAGGAACCTAATCGGTATACAATCTGGACCTGAAGACTTGCCCGTATCAAGCGATTTGAGTTGCTTCGCAACCCCTAAGGTATCTACTTCTAAGAAACTCATGCTAGCAGATGTTCGTGTTTCAAATTCTGGAATATTCCATTCGTCTTCCCTGGTGAAGGAATTTCGGAAAACTGCGTTCAATAACTCCGCTTTAGCGGCGCAGTCGTCGATAACAGTACCATCGGCACTGCGCAGCGAAGGTATTGACTGCGTCTTGCCGCTTGTGTACTTTACATACGACCAGAATTTCTTCGGATTTTCTACCAAATTTCGAGACAATGTTTCGTTGTGGAACCTATTAAAGGCATCTCGCATCGAAGTACGTGCCAAATTTCGCGCGTCTGTAAATTTTAGCCCATCTTCAGGATTTCGCGTTCTTCTGAACTTCGCATGCTTTTTCCGTTGCCTCTGCAACAGCGTTCGGACCTTTTTTGTGTACCACGGGGGATCCGTTCCATCTCTTACCAATTTATGAGGTATGAATATCTCAATTGCTGTTGCTACTATATCTTTGAATTTGAGCCACATCTCGTCTACATTCGCATAGTCAGTTCGGAAGGAATGGAAATTGTCTTTTAGGAAGGCTTCTAGTGGTACTTTTACCGCTTTTTTAAATAAAATTATTTTGCGTTTGTTTCTGATGGATTTGGAAGAAATGGTATTGAGCCTAGCTACAATGACCTTGTGATCACTAATCCCTGTATCAGTCATGATGCTCTCTATCATCTCTGGATTGTTTGTGGCCAAGAGGTCAAGTGTGTTTTCGCAACCATTTACAATTCGCGTGGGTTCGTGGACTAACTGCTCTAAATAATTTTCGGAGAATGCATTTAGGACAATCTCGGAAGACGTTTTGTGCCTACCACCGGTTTTGAACAAGTATTTTTGCCAACATACCGAGGGTAGGTTGAAGTCCCCACCAACTATAACCGTATGAGTGGGGTATTTATTTGTTACGAGACTCAAACTTTCTCTGAACTGTTCCGCAACTGTATCATCGAAGTCTGGGGGTCGGTAGAAGGAGCCAATTATTAACTTAATTCGGCTGTTAAGTATAACCTCCACCCACACCAATTCGCACAGAGTATCTACTTCGACTTCACTACAAGATAAACCACTACTGACAGACACCAACACTCCACCACCAATTCTGCCTAATCTATCTTTCCTGAACACCGTCTGAGACTTCGTAAAAATTTCTGCAGAACTTATTTCAGGCTTTAGCCAGCTTTCTGTACCTATAACGATATCCGCTTCTGTGCTTTCTATTAGCGCTTGAAGCTCAGGGACTTTTCCAGTGCAACTACAACAGTTTACAACTATAATTCCGACTGTTCCTTGATCCAAGCACGTCCTGTAATTGCCAAGCACCCTTTGACATTGCAGCCCATCCCGCACTTTCCCGAGGCCTTCTAACCTAAAAAACCGCCCAGTCCACGCCACACTGCCTCCGCTACCCGTGTAGCCGCCAGCTGAGTGTAGTGAACTCCTGACCTATTCAGCGGAACCCGAAACCCCACCACCCTATGGCGCAAGTCAAGGAATCTGCAGCCAATACGGTCGCAAAACCGTCTGAGCCTCTGATTCAGACCCTCCACCCGGCTCTGCACCAAAGGTCCGCAGTCGGTTCTGTCAACGATGCTGCAGATGGTGAGCTCTGCCTTCATCTCGTAAGCAAGACCGGCAGCCTTCACCAAATCAGATAGCCGCTGGAATCCAGAGAGAATTTCCTCAGATCCAAAGCGACACACGTCATTAGTGCCGACATGTGCCACCACCTGCAGCTGGCTGCACCCTGTGCTCTTCATGGCATCCGGAAGGACCCTTTCCACATCAGGAATGACTCCTCCCGGAATGCACACGGAGTGCACACTGGATTTCTTCCCCTCCTTAGCCGCCATATCCCTAAGGGGCCCCATTACGCGCCTAACATTGGAGCTCCCAACTACCAGTAAGCCCAACCTCTGCGATTGCCCGGACCTTGAAGGCTGAGAATGATCCTCTGAAACAGGGCAGGCAGCTGCATCTGGCTCAGCCAGAGACAGTGCCTGAAACCGGTTTGTCAGACGCACCGGGGAGGCTTTCTGGTCAGCTTCCGGGGACGCCTTTCGCTGCCTGCCACGCCTTGGAACGACCTCCCAATCAACCACAGGCGAGGGCTCAGCTCCACTGCGGGCAGCAACCGTCTATGGTTCTCTGGATATCATGGATGAACAGTTCCAGTAACATTTTGGTTTATTAATGGAATCCACGTTGATTTTGATGTAGGAGATTCCTGTTCTCAAAACCATAGTACTGTGTGACCATAAAATTCTGCAACAGACTGACAACCACAATATAGGCATACAATTATGTGCATTTATCCTATAACCCTTTTTGAAAATGGGAATGTGAGGCTTTCCCCAACTACTTTGTGCCCTTCATTTCTTCAGGGACCTATGACAAACTATTTCTGGGCGGTATAATGGAACTGGTCAGTAGTACACTTTCATTTCATAGTATACAGCATGGTATGTGCAAAAAGCCACCACTCAATCCAATGAAATTTTTTTACACAACACTGATTTTTTTATTTTTATCAATGTTCAGACAGATGGTAAAGTATGATTTGTTTATACTCACACATTAAAATGTATAGTGAAAAAAATTATCAGTCATATTTTATAATTTTGAGAAATATCCATAATGTCTATTATTCTTCTTGTTATTTCAACAATTATTATGACCACTTTTAACATTTAGAATATCAGTTATCAGAATTATAAATTAAAAACGAAATTGTCTTTGCTTGTACAGATCGGTTTCAAACAACATCTTTGTGTAGTTAAATACACCATTAAACCACTGCCTCATTGTGGTGGTTGTTGTTCAAAAGGATGTGTCATCGCAATGTGGTGTTACGGTGGACATTTTTATACAAAATTTTTTGTAATTAAGGATTTGCATGTTGTTCAAAATAAGGTATTAAGCGAGGGAAATAATTATGAGAAAATTTTTCTCAACAAATCATTTCTTAAGTTGATACATAAACAAAATCCTGATCCTGGATCTCTCCTCTTAAAGCAGAAAATGCAATTCTAGGTACACTATGTCAATGAGAAACTTTGAGAACACTAAAAAGAAGAGACAGTGATAAGTAATAAACACTTTCAGAAAAATTGTGAGTTGTTATACCACACAATGCTAATCAACAAGTATTTTGTGTCCTTGAGCTACAGAAAATTATTTGTCTAGACCACACAAATCTTCAGCATTTAGGTTTGCTGAACAGTTTTAAATATTAGTTTCAACTCAACACAAAAGATTAGGTTCGAATATGGCAGCATTAGGAGGGATTTAAAAATTAATATACATTATCTGAAAGAAAATGTTCAAGTAACAATACCGATATTAACAATAAAATTATTTGAACTCAAATTTAAAGTAACAAAGCACACTTGCATACTTTGAATCAGGGGCACCTACTTCCTGCATACTCCAGTATTCGCCCCCCATCCCCCTGAATATTTTTGTGTCCTCAGTACCCACAGGAAATTGGGAAGAAATATTTAAAGAATAAATAAAAACATAAACATTGTAGAAAAATTCAAAGCTGTGAGTAATGCTAATTTTGATGCAACGCTCTTGCATTGTCACCTTCAAGCACGACGTAGTGCTTCTCAGTCCTCCTGTAACAACTGACAGGTGTTCATTGCTACTCTTGGGGAACATGACAGAAGTTTTGAAATTTTTTCGTCCAAGGTGCAATGGCTGGCAGAGATTGAAACCACCTGCTGTATATCGATCGATATTCTCTCTCTCAGTACCATTCTTTGTGGAGCAATGTGTTTTACGTTACATTGTTTATTGTGTAACACTACCATTTACAATTATTTACAATAATAATTTATTTCTTTGTTATAGTTGATTTTTGTAAGGGATATATTCATTGTTCTCTCATCAGTAGAGGAAAGCTATTTGACTACTACATATACAGATGTAGTTTCAGGTGGCTCTGATTCACCTGCTGTGAAGTAGACAAGAAAACTGGTCATTGAGATGTAGTGTTCCTCTAAAAACAGTGGTAAGATTAATTTAAGTGGATTATATACGAGTGGTTTTTTTTTGCATGTAAGTTAATGAGTTCCTCTAATAGGTCTTTTGCTAAGAAAACTAAACGAGATGAATATGTGATAAAAGCTTTCAGTGATGTCAGGTTTTCTTCTTGGAACAAAGCGTTAGAAAGGTTTGCTTGTCCTGAAAAGTCAAATTATTGTATGTCTTAAAAATGTGACTAATAAAAGTGTGAACATGCAGCATCTAATACCTAATGGAAATGAGGAAAAAATGACGTCTCCAAGAGCAGCTCTGTTAGGAACATTACCTTCGTTGCATTATCTCATGGTGCAAGGGTTCGCAAGCCATGGTCTCACAGATGAAAATTCTAACTATTGTGGATTACAGTTAGTTGTAGAAGATAGCTCCCATTTGTCCTCTTGGCTTCAACAAATAAGGTACTGATGGCTTTCGCATGACAACAATTGAATTAGGTCCTATTAAAGCTAAAGCGACATATGTCAACATGAGCTAGTTTCGATTTGCTTTCAGTGTCAGTGATGATAATTTTCAAATTAGTGAATTACTTTTAGGTTTCAATAATACTGAATCTGCTGCAGCTGAAGTACTGTTGACAAATTAAATGGACGTTTCACTCTTTTTTTCTCAAGGTGTTCCTACTGGTAGAGCAACAACTATAACCAGCACTTTTTCTGGTTTGTAAGGAAAAATTACAGATATTGAGCAGTAAATTCTGCATGTTCATAGTTTGGCACATTTATTAACATTGTGACCCAAGACGCAATACGAAATGAGAACATAGCGAGAGATTATCTTTGAAATGTGAAATAAATGGCGACCTCTGTAGGTTGGTCCCCCAAGTAACTAGCAGTATTTGAGTGCTTGAATCTCCGCTAGCTGCCCAAAGTGCTTTATTCATCTTGTAGCTCTTTGGGCCTTTTGCCCTGACAGGATAGAAGTTTATGACTAACTGTTCCAAGGATCGATTTTCTAAACCTGCTATGACTAATTTCAAAGAAATGTAAACGTTTCTTCTTTCCACAATTGAAGATTTCCTTTATATAACAGGATAACATAAGAATAACTTCGACCCAGAAAGATTAACTTTGCACAGAAGTAAGTTGTTAGATGTGTTTAAATTTGAAAATTTTTTGATAGAAGGTACAGAAGACGTAATGCTCTTTTCCTCAAATATGCATATCGATGAATTGATTGCAGAAGTGATGAAACTGATAACGATTGCTGTAACTGTTTCATTTTCTACGTATACAGCAGACCATTCTTTCTTCACCCTTAAAGATTAAAAACCTAACTGCACAACACCATGATGCAAGAGTAATAGAAAGACAACGCTATCATGTGTTTCCACAGACAAGAAGCAGAAAACTTTTACTTTAACACTGTGTCGAACATTTAAATCAAGTGTTCCACTGTTAGTAGAAAAACATTCTTTATGAGTGAGAAGCAGAAATTAAATGAAGATTTGATACTGGACCTCTCCTCTTCAAACCGGAAACATACTTCAAGACACAGTGTGCCAATGACAAACATTGAGAAAGCTACAAAGAAGAGACAAACGTAAAAAACGTAAACAAACAGTTTTACAAGTCTTTAGTGTATTTTTGTTTCTGTCGTTTAAAGTACAAACGTGCGTGATTTTTTTCACCACACGCGTTTCGCTTTGAGGTAAAGCATCATCAGAGGTTTGTAATTAAGTTATTTACATTTTGATGTGCTTTTAGGTCGAAAAACAGTTCGTTAAGAATAGATTGATTTGTACTTATGGTGGTGGTTTGGCTGATTTCTCGCTTACATTGGGAAATGCGATCTGCTAGCAAATCGTTGTTTTGGAGACCGATAATATTGGGCTAGTGTTTAGATGTTCTGCAGCACTATGCATTGCTAATGTTTTTCACAACACAACTATAAATCAAAAGCTCGATGGTACATGTTTGTTGTTTTTACAAAAGCCATAACACAATATTCCTACAAAACACTGAAATATTATTTGTGAGTGAAAAACACAGTGAAATATTTATTTATACACATAATGTAGGTGATATTACTCCACCCAACATTCTGCAGCTGTGCTGGAATTCTTATCTTTTGCATATCCTATATGAAATGCACTACATGTGAATCTGACGTCTGTTGCAGATTTTTATGATGCTGTGATGTTAATGACCAGTAACGTACAAAACTCTTTTTAAGATGCATAGAAAGGTGAAACATTTACAGTTTACAATGTTACTCACTCTGTAGGGATAGCATACCCCCAAGGAATGACTGCTGACAATATCATTGCTGGATTTAAGAGGACAGGAATATTTCCTTTAGATCGCCTTGTGTTCACTGAAGATGATTTTCTTCCATTCTCTATTGCTGACAAACCTCTAAATGAAAGCCTGGAAACACACATCACTCGAAAAAGACCTAAAACCTGAAACTGATGTGGGACACCCAGCACATGATGAAAGTGAAGCACAGTCTATAGCATCCAGTTCTTCACAATCACATGGAAAATCTGCATCAATGTCTTATCTCTCTCCAGAAGAGATATTAGGTTTCCCAAAGACAAAGAAAAGTTGCAGCCGCCGACGACCTAAAGGAAGAACAGTGATTGCCACCGACACATTAGAACGGAATGAATTACAAATAAAAAGGAAACGAAAAGACATTAAGGGACCTAAAGCAAAGCGAGCTTTATTCCTAGTTGATGAAACTGATGGTGATAGAAGTGAATTAATTTTGCAAGATTCTTCAGATGATGAGACCATTGATCAGATACAACTACTTCCAGAACCGGAAATGGTTAACTTTGAAAACTTACAGTGCTCACCCAAAGTGGATGACTGTTTTAGTAGAGTCATCCGAATGCAAAATAACATTTGTCCGGAAAAGTTTGAAACTAGAGAACAAATGTCATGCCTGTAGTTCCAGATATTTCGTTCTTTGACAGAAAATGCATAAAAATGTTATTGCCTAACTCTTCTACAACACATAGGAAGACAAAAAGACAACAATATGTTGTTTCATTTGAGATCAACTTTGCTTCTCATCATGATCACTAGAATTTGAGACAATGTCTCAATGTACCCACCATTAAAAATTCATGGGTAGAGTGAGCACTCATGATTAATTTTTTAAAAGGAAAGACAATACATTGAAATATTGTTGTACAACTTTGAATATACTTAAGCACAGTATCCATGGTTGTAAGATATTAAATCAATAAGGATTTTTTAAAAAACAGTGTCATTTGGATTTCAGTTTTTGTGTCTCAGTGTTCCCCTATACAGAGATCCATCATGAGGTACATCTCCACCATATGAGTAATGGGTCTGAGCATCGTGAATATATGCTGAAACTGGTAATCTAGCTAATGTAAAATATTGACTGTTTTAACAGTAAGCAAATTCGTTGTAAATTCATTGTAAGCTTGGCCAGCAGGTGTGGCCGTGCAGTTCTAGGCGCTTCAGTCTGGAACTTCGCAACTGCTACAGCCACAGGTTCGAATCCTGCCTCGGGTATTGATGTGTGTGATGTCTTTAGGTTAGCTTGGTTTAAGTAGTTCTAAGTTCTGGGAGACTGATGACCACAGATGTTAAATCCCATAGTGCTCAGAGCCATTGTGAGCTTCATTGATAGCCAGCATTTTCCATTTTTCCTTCTGTGATATATGATATGGCAATTTTATAACCTTTCCCTGTAATTCTAATGCATGTAGTATGTTTAAAAACAAGAAAAGTCAAAAATATGACGACACACACGTAAATTGTTTCTGTGCATTCATTACATTTTTAAGCACTAGTTACAAGTTATTTCACATCTTTATTTATTTATGTAGGTTTTCTTCATTTTTCTGTGCCTGTGTACAATATGGAAGAAGTTAAATTGTAATGAGAACTACAGGAAAAGAACATGTTTTAAATGATCTTAAGAGTACACTGAAAATATAGCTCACAATTTATTTAAAATACACTAATGCTTATGTGTGCAAATAAAATAAAACAATCATTTCATATATACTGGGTGTCCCAAAAAAACTCCACAAAACTTTATGGACAGGTTCCTTTTATACAAATGCACTAGCTGGACAGTGTGTCTAAGGTGCTCAGCCTTACCGAGTTGCCTCCAAACACGTCTCACTGAAAAGTAAAAGCTCTTATGGAATTGATGGCATTTCCAGCAAGATACTTAAAGCTTGTTCCCCACAGATAAGTAGGATTCTCAGCCACGTATGTAATACCTCTTTGGAGCAGGGTGTTTTCCCCTATAGACTGAAATATGCCACTGTAAAACCATTGCATAAAAAGGGGGATACGTCGGATGTCAACAACTATCGCCCAATCTCTCTTCTGACAGCTCTATCAAAAATTTTTGAGAAAGTAATGTATTCAAGAGTGTCCTCCCATATATGTAAAAATAAAGTACTAACAAAATGTCAGTTTGGTTTTCAGAAGGGCTTTTCAACAGAAAATGCTATATACACTTTCACTGATCAAATATTAAATGCTCTGAATAACCGGACATCATCCATTGGTATTTTTTGTGAGCTCTCAAAGGCCTTTGACTGTGTAAATCATGGAATTCTTTTAGATAAGCTAAATCATTGTGGTTTGAGGGGGGCAGTGCACAAATGGTTTAATTCATACTTAACTGGAAGAATGCAGAAAGTTGAAATAAGTGGTTCATGTAATGTTAATACAACAGCTGATTCCTCAAACTGGGGGGGGGGGCTATCAAGCACGGGATCCCACAGGGTTCGGTCTTAGGTCCTTTACTATTCTTGATATACATTAATGACTTACCATTCCATATTGATGAAGATGCAAAGTTAGTTCCTTTTCCTGATGATACAAGTATAGTAATAACATCCAAAAACCAAGAACTAAGTGATGTAATTGTAAATGATGTTTTTCACAAAATTATTAAGTGGTCCTCAGCAAACGGACACACTTTAAATTTTGATAAAACACAGTATATACAGTTCCGTACAGTAAATGGCACAACTCCAGTAATAAATATACACTTTGAACAGAAGTCTGTAGCTAAGGTAGAATTTTCAAAATTTTTAGGTGTGTCCATTGGTGAGAGGTTAAACTGGAAGCAACACATTGATGGTCTGCTGAAACGTCTGAGTTCGGCTACGTATGCTATTAGGGTTATTGCAAATTTTGGTGATAAGAATCTCAGTAAATTAGCTTACTATGCCTACTTTCATTCACTACTTTCGTATGGTATCATATTCTGGGGTAATTCATCGTTGAGGGAAAAGTATTCATTGCTCAAAAACGTGTAATCAGAATAATTGCTGGAGCCCACCCACGGTCATCTTGCAGACATCAATTTAAGGATCTAGAGATCCTCATAGTAACCTCACAGTATATATATTCACTTATGAAATTTGTTGTTAATAATCCAGCCCAGATCAAAAGTAATAGTAGTGTGCATAGCTGTAACACCAGGAGAAAGGATGATCTTCACTATGCAGGGTTAAATCTGACTTTGGCACAGAAGGGGGTAAATTATGCTGCCACAACAGTCTTTGGTCACCTACCAAACAGCATCAAAAGCCTGACAGATAGTCAACCAACATTTAAAAATAAATTAAATGAATTTCTAGATGACAACTCCTCCTACTCATTGGCTGAATTTTTAGATATAAATTAAGGGAGGGGAAAAAAACTAACTTAAGCATTAGTGTCATGCAATATTTTGTGTAATGTAATATCTTGTACAGACATCTTTCATTAACCTGACACGTTCCACATCATTACGAAGTGTCGTATTCATGACCTATGGAACAAGTATTAATCTAATCTCCAACGATTGTCTGGTTGAAGGCATATGCGACAATCATCTGTGAAGAGAGCGCGTTGTGAATCCTAAGCAGTCCATTCGGCATGTTGTTGGTCCTATCTGTATCGCGCTGCATGGTGTCGTGGTTGCAAAGATGGACCTCGCCATGGACGTCGGAAGTTAAGTTCGGCATCATGCAGCCTAATTCGCTCAGTCTGAGTCGTAACACGACGTCGTGTGGCTGCACGACAAGCATTATTCAACATGGTGGCGTTGCTGTCAGGTTTCCTCCGAGCCATAATCCATAAGTAGCGGTCATCTAACGCAGTAGTAGCCCTTCGGCGGCCTGAGCGAGACATATCCTCCACATCTGAACAACATGCGAGACGTATCCTCCACATCTGAACATCGCTTTGGTTGACTCAGAGACACCTGGACACTTCCCTTACTGAGAGTCGTCTCTAACACAAAGTAACTCCATCGTTTTCATTGGCGATCGTGGCAATCAGTCGCGATCACTGACTAACAAACAATATTGGGAGACATTCCACCTACAGTCTGTCAGTGTACAAAGTCTAGGGGAGGTCTAGGGGTAGACGCCGGCGTCTATAATTCTGACACACTAGCGTCGTTGGATGATGTTTCCCGAAACAAGGCCAGATAATCGATTTGTTTGTCAAGTCACCCTCTACAACACCCGAAAGTTTTTCGTAGGATTCCTGGAACACCGTGTACGAGGTGCATTCAAGTTCTAAGGCCTCCGATTTTTTTTCCTTATTAACTACTCACCCGAAATCGATGAAACTGGCGTTACTTCTTGACGTAATCGCCCTGCAGACGTACACATTCTTCACAACGCTGACGCCATGATTCCATGGCAGTGTCGAAGGCTTCATTAGGAGTCTTTTGATCACTGGAAAATCGCTGAGGCAATAGCAGCACGGCTGGTGAATGTGCGGCCACGGAGAGTGTCTTTCATTGTTGGAAAAGCCAAAAGTCACTTGGAGCCAGGTCAGGTGAGTAGGAAGCATGATGAATCACTTCAGTGTTGTTATCACGAAAAAACTGTTGCATAACGTTAGCTCGATGTGCGGGTGTGTTGTCTTGGTGAAACAGCACACGCGCAGCCCTTCCCGGACGTTTTTGTTGCAGTGCAGGAAGGAATTTGTTCTTCAAAACATTTTCGTAGGATGCACCTGTTACCGTAGTGCCCTTTGGAACGCAATGGCTAAGGATTACGCCCTCGCTGTCCCAGAACATGGACATTTTTTCAGCACTGGCGGTTACCCAAAATTTTTTTGGTGGCGGTGAATCTGTGTGCTTTCACTGAGCTGACTAGCGCTTTGTTTCTGGATTGAAAAATGGCATCCACGTCTCATCCATTGTCACAACCGACGAAAAGAAAGTCCCATTCATGCTGTCGTTGCGCGTCAACATTGCTTGGCAACATGCCACACAGACAGCCATGTGGTCGTCCGTCAGCATTTGTGGCACCCACCTGGATGACACTTTTAGCATTTTCAGGTCGTCATGCAGGATTGTGTGAACAGAACCCACAGAAATGCCAACTCTGGAGGCGATCTGTTCAACAGTCATTCGGTGATGCCCAAAACAATTCTCTCCACTTTATCGACCATGTGGTCAGACCAGCTTGTGCGGTTCCGAGGTTGTTTCGGTTTGTTGTGTCACGATTTTCTGCCTTCATTTAACTGTCACACTCAAGAACGCACTTTCGATACATCCATAACTCCATCACCACATGTCTCCAACTGTCGAATTTCAACTGGTTTCACACCACGCAAATTCAGAAAACGAATGATTGCACACTGTTCAAGTAAGGAAAACGTCGCCATTTTAAGTATTTAAAACAGTTCTCATTCTCGCCGCTGGCGGTAAAATTCCATCTGCCGTACGGTGCTGCCATCTCTGGGACTTATTGACAATGAACACGGCCTCATTTTAAAACAATGCGCATGTTTCTCTCTCTTTCCAGTCCAGAGAAAAATAATCGGCCTTAGAACTTGAATGTACCTCAGATATATACTGTGTGTGGTGTGTGTGTGTGTGTGTGTGTGTGTGTGTGTTTTAGGAGTCGAAAGGTGTATTTTCTGTTGGTATTTCAGTAAATGTTTGTAATTTAGATTTTGCATTGTGTACCAGTAAACTGACTAATTTCGATAAAAGAAACATTTAAATGATCTATGGAAGATGTAACTAACTAAGCCCAAATAGTTAATGCTTATAACGTCTTTCATGCAACGCTAATTGTCAAAAGAAAGCATCGGTTTGTTTCCCATCATAAAGGAAATTATTTTTAAAGCGGAGTTTTAAGTGTCCTTTCGATAGAACCCTCCTAAATTTGTCTAATCCGATATTCATTTTCTCAACGCATTAACAGAGACAGTAAATTCGATTCAGTAGCGTAGCATGTCTGGCGGTTGCAGACAGCGCGGACGATGGCAGTTGTGGCTGCTGCAGTACTGGCTATGTTTCCAGTTTTAATGTCCTTTTTAATACATATCGATAAAACAGGTATCGCACCAGACTAATCTGGGGCCGTACTTTCGAATGGTCTCGTAAAATTTCGCTTTAAAAATTATTTTCTTTGTAATGGAAAACGGACACTTTCTGTCGACACTGGCTGTCACATGAAAGATGTGATAAGCTGTCTTTGTTTGGGCAGACCCTAGCTGCACAATGCAAAAATGAAATGGCAAATAATTGCCAAAACACCAGAAAACGTGTGCGTGAAGACTCTTAGGAGAGATACAGTGTATGTACAGGTCGTCCGTCATAAATAGTCTCAAAACCTTGTAAGGGAGCTGCAGTGGAGGTTGTTCTGAGAAGTAATTGTTAAGAAAAATGTTCGACACTGTTCTGTTTCCGAATTATCTAGTATTCAAGTCAGCCAGTCAAATAGTTGCGAGCGCAAAATCAAGCACTTGCATGCAAAGAAATATGTTAATACACAAGATGGATGTCCGCCCCAGTAGCCGATCTCGACTACCGGCTGGGTCGGAGTTGTCCTAATTATCTCCCCCATATCATATATCATCATCTCCTCATCCCCATCGACACGCAAATCGCCGAAGTGGCGTCACCTCAAAAGACTTGCACCAAGCGAACGGTCTACCCGACGGAAGGTACTAGCCACTCGACATTTCATTTTTTTCACAATATGGGCCACTGAGTTGTGTTTAATTAGATTCATGTCTAATTAAAATCTGTTTATTCCATGTGAAAAATATGGAACTGAAACTATCTTATCACTGAAGAATTTTGTCAAAGATCTCAATAGACTTTTTCCAAGATCGGTTTACTCATATTAAATGTTTGAATTTGTTTTTACTAAATGTTTGTAGATTTATACTTCCTCTAGGACGTTCCTGTAGCATCCTTTTTTGTCTCTGAATAATAGGAAGATTAGTGGTTATGTCACTGTAGTGTATGAATCTACTAGAAAGATTCGTACTAAATGTGGAGCAGTTTATTTGCTTTTGTTTGTATGTTCCTTGTCTGTTATAATAAAATTTTGTCTTGTTGTACGATGTAGATCATGTTACATTAGAAAAAAAACTTCACAAGTTTATTCTGCTAGTCACTTGGGCAAATTAATATCAGAAACTTGCTACTAGTACTTTGCAGAAGTGTTTCAACTAGCATTGTGCCAAGAGATGGGCAAGTGGAAGTTTACAATGTTGTGCTTAAAAACCATAGCAGACACCTCCATTGGGGCAATATTATTGTCAAAATCTAGAGGAAAGTAAAAAAATTAAGAAAAAATTTTTGTTCAAGAAATGGATACATAGGCGTATGTAATAAAGTTTTCAAGAAAAATTGGAAGAACTAAAACCAGATGACTTCACTCCAATTAAACATTTCCTGAGAATGTCAAATCTACATGGATACTCTTCAAATCACGTTTAAGTGCCTCACAGAGGGTTCATCGAACCACCTTCACAATTTTCTGTTATTCCAATCTCGTATAGCGCCCGGAAAGAAAGAACGCCTGCATCTGTCGGTACGAGCTCATTTCCCTTATCCTGGTGATCGTTTCTCCCTATGTTGGTCGGTGTCAAAAAAAATATTTTCGCATTCGGAGGAGGAGGTTGGTGATTGGAATTTCGTGAGAAGATTCCATGGCAACGAAAAACGCCTTTGTTTTAACGATGTCTACTCCAAATCCTGTACCATGTCTATGACACACACTCCCCTATTTCGCAATAATACATAACGTGCCGCCCGCCTTTGAACTTTCACGATGAACTATGTCAGCCCTATCTGGTAAGGATCCAACACCACACAGCAGTATTCTAAAAGAGGATGGACAAGTGTAGATGTTAGCATTCTCTTTAGTAGACGTGTTACATTTTCTAAGTGTTCTGTCAATAAGACAGTCTTTGGTTAGCCTTCCGCACAACATTTTCTGTGTGTTTCTTCCAATTCAAGTTGTTCATAATTGTAGTTACTAGTCACTTAGTTGAATTTACGGCATTTAGATTTGACTGACATTGTGTAATCGAATTTAACGGATTCCTTTTACACTCATGTGGATAACCTCACTTTTCGTTATTTAGGGTCAACTGCCAATTTTTCCACCCTACAGATATCTTTTCTAAATCGTTTTGCATTTGCTTTGATCTCCTGGTGACTTGACTAGCTGATAAACTATAGCATCATCTCCAAACAACCTAAGACAGCTGCTCAGATTGTCTCCTAAATTGTTTACACAGATAAGGAAGAGCAAAAGGGCCCATAACACTACCTTGGGGAACGCCAGAAGTCAGTTCCGTTTTACTCAATGACTCATCAGTTACTACGAACTGTGACCTCTCTGACAGGAAATCACGAATCCAGTCACAACTGAGGCAAAATTCCGTAAGCACAAAATTTCACTACAAGCCATATGTGTGGTACAGTGTCAAAAGCCTTCTGGAAATCTAGAAATACGGAATCAATTCGAAATCCCTTGTCAGTAGCACTCAACACTTCGTGTGAGTAAAGAGCTAGATGTGTTTCACAAGAACAGAATTTTTTTAAATCCGTGCTGACTGTGTCAAACCGTTCTTTTCAGTGTAATGCATAATGTTTGAATACGAAATATGTCCCAAAATCCTGCTGCCTATCGACGTTAATGATATGGGCCTGTAATTTAGTGTATTACTTCTCATATCCTTCTCAAATATTGGTGTGTCCAGTTCAACTTTGCAGTCGTTGGGTATGTATCTTTCGTGGTTATATGATCGTTAAGTATGGAGCTGTTGCATCAGCAGACTGTGAAAGGAACCTAACTGGTATACAGTCTTCACCGAAAGACTTGCTTTTGTTGATTTATGTTGCTTCACTACTCCGAGGATATCAGTTTTTACATTACTTATGTTTGCAGCTGTTCTTTATTCTAATTCTGGGATATTTACCTCGTCTTCTTTAGTGAAGGAATTTGGGAGGGCTGTGTGTAGTAACTGCTTTGGCAGCATTGTCGTCGATAATATTTCCCTTGGTGTCGTACAGAAAAGGCATAGACACTGTCTTGCTGCTAGCATACTTCACATAAGGTCACAATCTCTTTGGATGTTCTGCCAGGCTCCGAGACAATGTTTCGTCGTGGAAACTACTATAAGCATCTCGCATTGAAGTCCGCGGTAAATTTCGAGCTTCTGTGAAAGATCGCCAGTCTGGGAGATTATGAGTCTCTAAATTTGAGATGCTTTTTTTCGTTGTTTCTGCGAGTGTGTTCTGAACCGTTTTGTGTATCGGATCCATCGTTTGCTAATTTATTTGGTATAAATCTTTCAGTTGCTGTCGATACTATTTCTTTGAATTCAAGCCACATCTGGTCTGCACTTACATTGTTAATTTGGAAAGAGTGGATATTGTCTCTCAGGAAGGCGTCAAGTGAACTTTCACCACCTTTTTTGAACAGCTATATTTTTCGTTTACTTTTGTAGGATTTGAGCGTTATGGTATTCAGTATCGTTACCACAACCCTGTGCTCACTAACCTCTATATCCATTTTGATGCTCGTTATTAGCTCAGGATTATTTGTTGCTAAGAACTGTGTTTTCACAAGCGTTTACTATCCAGTGTGATCATGAACTAACTGCTCGAAATAATTTACGAAGAATGTATTCAGCACAGTTTCGGATCTTTTATGCATAACTCCGGATTTGAACATGTATTTTCGCTATCATATCAAGGGTAAATTGAACCAACTATAATGGTTTTAATCTTGTACATGTTTGAGATTAAACTCAAGTTTGACGTTTCAGCAATTACATCATCTGAATTGGGAGGTCGGTAAAATGATCCAATTATTATTTTATTCTGGCTGCTAAGAATGACCTATGCCCAAGGGCGTACCCAGGATCTGAACTGGGGGGGGGGGGGGGGGGTCTGGTCATACTAGTCTCAGGAAACAAGGACTCGAGACAACATACAGCACTTCTTATTAAATAAAACAGTAAACGAGTGAAAAACTGCTTTTAATAAAAAATTTAAAAACAAGAATGCACTTGTACAATCCCAGAAAACATGCACCATTTCTTATTAAATAAAACAGTAAACTAGTAAAAAACTGAATATCTTCTAGAGTGAGGGGGCAGCTGCCCCCCTGCCCCTCGCTGGGAACGACCTTGCCTATGCCCATGCTAACTAACAGGAACTATCTACTTCAATTTCGCGACAGCATTAACTACTTCTAACAGCAACACGCCACCGCTGATTGTGTTTAGTCTATCCTTTTGAAACACAGATTTTTCGCAAAAATTTCGGCTGAACTTAGCTCTGGCTTTAGCTAGCTTTCAGTGCCTGTAATGATTTCAGCATTAGTGCTTTCTACCAGTGCTACGAGCTCTGGTACTTTCCCAACACAGCTACGACAATTTACAACTGTCATACCAACGGTTCCTGTATCCACGTTCTTCCTTTGTTCGGCCTGCACCCTTTGACACTGAAGCCCTTTGTGTGTTTTCCTGAGACCCTCTAACATAAAAACCGCCCAGTCCAAGACACAGCCCCAGCTACTCATGTAGCCACCCCCGCATGTAGTGTTTTCCTGACCTATTCTGCAGAATCCGAAACTCGTCCACCCTATGGCGGAAGTCGAGGAATCTGTAGCCTACACTGTCGCAGAACCATTTGAGCCTCTGATTAAGACCCTTCACTCGGTTCTGTACCAGAGGTCACAATAGGTCCTGTCGATTATGCTGCAAATAGTGAGCTCTGCTTTCATCTTGCAAACAAGACTGGCAGCCTTCACCACTTCTGTTAGCTGCTTGAAACCAGAGAGAATCTCTGTGCTCCACATGGCATCCAGAACAACACATTGCACATCTGGAAGGGCTACATCTGGTATGCACATGGAGTGTACATTGGCTTTCCACCCATTCTTGGCAGCCATGTCCCTAGGGGTCACCATAACACGCTTAGCATCAGAGTTCCAACTACCAGTAATCCTACCCTTTGTGGTTACCTGGATCTTGCAGGCTGAGAGGTTTCCTCTGAAACAGAACAGGTGACTGCATCTGGCTGAGCGACAGTGTCAGCCACAGACACCAACTGCAACCTGGTTGACAGACTAACTGGGGAGGCCTTACCTACGGCCCCCTGGGAAATCTTTGGCAGCCTGCCACACCCTGAGGCGACCTCCCTATCGACCACAAGTGAGGGATCAACCTCAGTGCGAACAATAACTGGGCTGGCCACCAGGGTGGACCAATCAGCCAGCCAACAACAGTGATGCCCATCCACGGCAACTTTCAGCTGTGTAACCGAAGTTATTACAGCCTGCAGTTGACAGCAAAGTGTCACCAACTCGACTCGCATGCACACCCTAGTTCTGAACATGTTTTGTCTTCTGCGCAATCAAGTATTCGAAAACAGGATACAAAAATGCATTAAACTGTCATAAATAGATCGTATTTCAATTGCTATTTGATTTTTAGTTAAGAACAAGAAAATAAGGCACTTACATATATCTCAAATAAAGTATTTACTACCAGAAACATAGTATCTCATCTGAGTCACAGTGTGCAATATGAAGTTTATTATTTTGAAATTTCATAAGGTCATTCAAATATTCACTTAAAGAGAAAAAATTACAAAATAGTTACCTTGTGGGTGATGCCTGCAGCTGTATTGAGATAAAGTAATCACTTCACCGGTCAAAATGAAATTTGTATTACCACATACCCAAGTAGTACTACAAACAATTGAATTTTCATCTTCTGCAAAAACTTGCAGAAGTGCTTGCTATACTATACATTTTAATTTGTTTTTGTTTGGAGCTTGAAATACACTCCTGGAAATGGAAAAAAGAACACATTGACACCGGTGTGTCAGACCCACCATACTTGCTCCGGACACTGCGAGAGGGCTGTACAAGCAATGATCACACGCACGGCACAGCGGACACACCAGGAACTGCGGTGTTGGCCGTCGAATGGCGCTAGCTGCGCAGCATTTGTGCACCGCCGCCGTCAGTGTCAGCCAGTTTGCCGTGGCATACGGAGCTCCATCGCAGTCTTTAACACTGGTAGCATGCCGCGACAGCGTGGACGTGAACCGTATGTGCAGTTGACGGACTTTGAGCGAGGCCGTATAGTGGGCATGCGGGAGGCCGGGTGGACGTACCGCCGAATTGCTCAACACGTGGGGCGTGAGGTCTCCACAGTACATCGATGTTGTCGCCAGTGGTCGGCGGAAGGTGCACGTGCCCGTCGACCTGGGACCGGACTGCAGCGACGCACGGATGCACGCCAAGACCGTAGGATCCTACGCAGTGCCGTAGGGGACCGCACCGCCACTTCCCAGCAAATTAGGGACACTGTTGCTCTTGGGGTATCGGCGAGGACCATTCGCAACCGTCTCCATGAAGCTGGGCTACGGTCCCGCCCACCGTTAGGCCGTCTTCCGCTCACGCCCCAACATCGTGCAGCCCGCCTCCAGTGGTGTGGCGACAGGCGTGAATGGAGGGACGAATGGAGACGTGTCGTCTTCAGCGATGGGAGTCGCTTCTGCCTTGGTGCCAATGATGGTCGTATGCGTGTTTGGCGCCGTGCAGGTGAGCGCCACAATCAGGACTGCATACGACCGAGGCACACAGGGCCAACACCCGGCATCATGGTGTGGGGAGCGATCTCCTACACTGGCCGTACACCTCTGGTGATCGTCAAGGGGACACTGAATAGTGCACGGTACATCCAAACCGTCATCGAACCCATCGTTCTACCATTCCTAGACTGGCAAGGGAACTTGCTGTTCCAACAGGACAATGCACGTTCGCATGTATCCCGTGCCACCCAACGTGCTCTAGAAGGTGTAAGTCAACTACCCTGGCCAGCAAGATCTCCGGACCTGTCCCCCATTGAGCATGTTTGGGACTGGATGAAGCGTCGTCTCACGCGGTCTGCACGTCCAGCACGAACGCTGGTCCAACTGAGGCGCCAGGTGGAAATGGCATGGCAAGCCGTTCCACAGGACTACATCCAGCATTTCTACGATCGTCTCCATGGGAGAATAGCAGCCTGCATTGCTGCGAAAGGTGGATATACACTGTACTAGTGCCGACATTGTGCATGCTCTGTTGCCTGTGTCTATGTGCCTGTGGTTCTGTCAGTGTGATCATGTGATGTATCTGACCCCAGAAATGTGTCAATAAAGTTTCCCCTTCCTGGGACAATGAATTCACGGTGTTCTTATTTCAATTTCCAGGAGTGTAATACATGAGCAAGGTATCGACATTTATAGTGAAGACGTTACTAAAATATTTAAACACAGGTTTTATCCAGTTTTCTGTTTTACTAGTGTTTTGTGAAGGGACAGAATTTGTCTCACAAGCAGCTAACGATACAAGGACTGAAAATCTCCCAGGATAAGGAGAACCCTTGTGCCAAGTGCCAACACGCTGTTTCAACGATGGATGAGTAGGCAGAAGGTAAGGCACTCACTCTCCTACCCTTGGAGTTGAAACCACTCCTGGAGGTGAATGAACCTGGTATGGCCAACGGCATAAGATATGTATGACAAGGGTAAACCACAATGTTAAAACCAATGTGGTATCTAGTCCCACTGCAGTGTGCTCTAAGGTCCGGTTGTTACTGAGAAAAAGGATTTACCGAGAAATATTGCAGCAGAGACTTTTTTGCTTGGAAAATGTTTTTGGGCTAAACGAGGTTCGATGGGAAGGAGAATTTTAATCAGGAGAATACGAGACAATTTACAAAAGACTGAAAAGGAATGAAAATGGGGTTGAGTTGAATACAAGAAACATCTAGACAAGAACATGGAAATGGTTATTCCAGTTAGAGGCAGGGTGTTAGCAGTGAAATTAGATAGAATCCTGTGGATATATTTATTATTCAAGTTTACATACAAACATTAGATGAAAGCGAACAGGAAATGAACATAATATATGAGCAGATTGAGGAAAGCTACAAATAAATTGGGAGATTGCAAGTAATAACAGTAATTATGAGAGACTAGAATAGTATAGTGGTATAAAAGGACAGTAGTACATGTTACATTACGACGATTCTGCCTCTCTCCATTCCATGGATTTAATGACTGATAGTTTGAGGAAGCTTATAGTGATAGGTTCTATTCAAAACAGCTATTATTAGCAGATCACCGGCAGTACAGTTTATTATTTAAAATATTATTTGCTCTTAATACTTTTAAATATGCAAAGTTTATCAATTTTCCGAAATGCCACCATATGTCACTGATCGGTTCACACTGAAATTCTAAAGTAAGCAATCGTGTGTGACGTGTTAAACGCGAATTAGCAATTTCCTCCAAACAATGCCAGCAGGAACATCGTCTGAACTTAACTCGACTGACGATTTAACACTCTCCCCACACAAGGGCCACACTACATGCTCTCCCCCAGCAACAACATTGTGCAAAGCATTTTCAGTGTGCAGAGATTACTTTAAACTTGTATCTCAGTAAAATCAGAGGCACCTGCAATATAGACTACAATAAAGCAAATCAATAAATTTGAGATGGAATGTTATAGATGACATATCTCGACATGTGACGATATAGAATGCTCACACGTTCCTGGATCTCAGAAAAAGTTCGCCTGGAAATTTATAGGGACAAAGTTTATCTGTGAGACTGATCACTTACGAAGGGACCAGAAGACAAGAAAGACAGAACAGAACAAGAATACATGGTGTTAAACTGGCAAGCTTTTGGATTATTAACCCTCAATTGGTTTTACTACACGAAAATATATGTTTAAAGTTAAGGTTTCTGTGACACTATCATACATTTCTTTATACTGTGACCACGAACGTATTGGTAGAGAGGGCAAAAACAAAACATTTAACGGTAGATGGTGACAACAGTACTGATTGATGTAAGTGTCGCTATTAATTTTTATAGGCACATTTTTAGTGCACAATCTGTCTCCGCCCATAAAAAAGTATACTTTGATTTAGCAACACTGTAGTTAAGAAATAAATGAACCAAGCATACTAACTAATGAAGTACTGAGCAGTTTACTGTTAAGTTTCTGCTTTCACAACAATGTAAATCAACTGATCTTATCCTATTTTATCCGTCATTAGAACGAACAAATTTTGTATCAAGACAAATTTTCTCATTTGTATCACCATACTAAGCAAATATCAAATTTTTGCTTTATAATAAAACAAAAGTAATTACATAATCAATAAAATGTACACACAAAATAGATAAACATTAAATGTTGAATACACTAAGGTTAAAAAATTAATAAAGGTAGTGGAAGAAGCAACTAGAAAAGGACAGTTTTGTGGCATGCAGTGCACACATTTAATAACACAAATACCTAAAGGTTCGAAATACTCAAATAGCAGCACTGTACTTTGCAGTTTTTTTTACATACATTCATTGCACTCGTGCATACTCTGCTTTTGTAACGAACCCGACACACACTGTAAATACATCACATGAAATTGAAGATGGCGTGGCTGCGCTGCTCCACGTTACACTGTTAAAGAGACGCCTCTGTGTTGCCAGCTATGGGATGACGACGGCGCAGCCAGTTCCCGCAGCATGGCCTAGTGTGTCGTCCGTCTGGTGCACCATGGACTCCAGCGCCACAAAGGAAAAGATTTGTCAGCTTTTGGCTTTGCGTGTAATGACGTCGATCTCCTATGAGCCATCATCTTGCACATTAACAAAAAGAGAGAATAGCGAGAAGTGTTACTTCGATACAAAACGCACGCTGTTGCATCATAAAATTAACAGTCGCGTGCAAGTTTTCCTAACACTGCACCATGAAGTAGCTTCAAATATAACATCGCTCACCCTAATACATATTGCCAGTCCCAAGTAACTTTCTTTGCGCACATGTAATATGTTTACACACTAGTCCACTGTTAGTAATAATGCACGAAAATAATAGAGGGGAGTATGCTGAACCAGTTCCTTACACTGCGTCACTGGGAAATGTGCTCAAGCAGTCTACCACTTTCTAATACAAACATTACAGGAAGATCTCATTCCTACAACATTATTCATTTCTTTCCATATATCTATGGTACAATTTAATGTTCACATGATGTAGTTCAAGATGCTTTATACGATTACATTTCGCGAACTCAACGTAAATTTGAATGTGCTACCTGATGTCATGAATCATTTCCTCTATCAGCGTGGACACATTATATATATATATATATATATACACTGTTGCTTCGATTCAGTTACCTGTCTTTTGGATAATTCTAACCCTGCAGACGCTTCTTTTTCTCTGACTAATCTGATGAAATTAACCTTGAATTCTTAAACTGGCAGTCATCCATTCGATCGCTAAACTGTTGCTGTTGTGCACAGAACTAGCGTACATCATCTATTCCAGGTTGATGTATGTGTATCTCTGGTGAACTGTGTCTAGTAAATCTTTGTAACCTGTCCTAAAGAAACATTAACGGAAATATGTTCCAATATTGTTCATTTTGCAACAAGTAAACACTGCCCCTTTTAAAAGTTTCCTTGTCATGGGCACACTCATTTTAGCCAGTTTAAATATTCTGCCATACAGTTTCTTTTCTTCTTCTGAAGTTAATATGGTGGGTCTACCGACTTGCTGTTAAAGAATACCACTTGAATTTGATTGCATCAAGTCCAGTAAGGGATCTGGAATTCCTTAGCAGTAGTTTTCACACACATTCCATCCGCAATTACATCTGACGCATTCCCTCAAACTTCTCGTGACCACTTTCCTCACTTTCTGGATTTGTTATTGTCTCGCATATTTTATCCTAAAAGCGGAAAAGTATTCATTCATTTAGGCTTACTTATTTTATGAAGATAAAGTCGTCAGCATTAGGCTTCATAACAACCTCCTGTCAGAAGAGTGTTCACATGTCCCAACTCTCACATAGACCAAAATCAATTATGACAGAGGACAGTGAGGTGTGAGTGTCAGGCACTTGGGAAGCGGAAGGTGGGGAGGAGTTTACTGCGTGGACAGTGTCCAATACAATGTCACCTTGAAGGAGTATGTAAACTGACAACCCCACTTGAGTTCTGCAGGGTAGCTACTGTGGATGTTGGAGCCGACAGCAATAATGTACACTCCTGGAAATTGAAATAAGAATACCGTGTATTCATTGTCCCAGGAAGGAGACACATTCCTGGGGTCAGATACATCACATGATCACACTGATAGAACCACAGGCATATAGACACAGGCAACAGAGCATGCACAATGTCGGCACTAGTACAGTGTATATCCACCTTTCGCAGCAATGCAGGCTGCTATTCTCCCATGCAGACGATCGTAGAGGTGCTGGATGTAGTCCTGTGGAACGGCTTGCCATGCCATTTCCACCTGGTGCCTCAGTTGGACCAGCGTTCGTGCTGGACGTGCAGACCGCGTGAGACGACGCTTCATCCAGTCCCAAACATGCTCAATGGGGGACAGATCCGGAGATCTTGCTGGCCAGGGTAGTTGGCTTACACCTTCTAGAGCACGTTGGGTGTCACGGGATACATGCGGACGTGCATTGTCCTGTTGGAACAGCAAGTTCCCTTGCCGGTCTAGGAATGGTAGAACGATGGGTTCGATGACGGTTTGGATGTACCGTGCACTATTCAGTGTCCCCTCGACGATCACCAGAGGTGTACGACCAGTGTAGGAGATCGCTCCCCACACCATGATGCTGGGTGTTGGCCCTGTGTGCCTCGGTCGTATGCAGTCCTGATTGTGGCGCTCACCTGCACGGCGCCAAACACGCATACGACCATCATTGGCACCAAGGCAGAAGCGACTCTCATCGCTGAAGACGACACGTCTCCATTCGTCCCTCCATTCACGCCTGTCGCCACACCACTGGAGGCGGGCTGCATGATGTTGGGGCGTGAGCGGAAGACGGCCTAACGGTGTGCGGGACCGTAGCCCAGCTTCATGGAGACGGTTGCGAATGGTCCTCGCCGATACCCCAAGAGCAACAGTGTCCCTAATTTGCTGGGAAGTGGCGGTGCGGTCCCCTACGGCACTGCGTAGGATCCTACGGTCTTGGCGTGCATCCGTGCGTCGCTGCGGTCCGGTCCCAGGTCGACAGGCACGTGCACCTTCCGCCGACCACTGGCGACAACATCGATGTACTGTGGAGACCTCACGCCCCACGTGTTGAGCAATTCGGCAGTACGTCCACCCGGCCTCCCGCATGTCCACTATACGCCCTCGCTCAAAGTCCGTCAACTGCACATACGGTTCACGTCCACACTGTCGCGGCATGCTACCAGTGTTAAAGACTGCGATGGAGCTCCGTATGCCACGGCAAACTGGCTGACACTGACGGCGGCGGTGCACAAATGCTGCGCAGCTAGCGCCATTCGACGGCCAACACCGCGGTTCCTGGTGTGTCCGCTGTGCCGTGCGTGTGATCATTGCTTGTACAGCCCTCTCGCAGTGTCCGGAGTAAGTATGGTGGGTCTGACACACCGGTGTCAATGTGTTCTTTTTTCCATTTCCAGGAGTGTAGGTAGGAAATGTATGGTCTGGTGAGCAAGCCATGGGGGGGGGGGGGGGGTGGGGGTGGAATGAGGAGATCAAACGGAGATCGTGGGGCAAGTAAAAGTTAGAAATTTGATGACGAGGGTAAGCATAACGTGTTCAGTGGGAGGATTGTAAAAGGGTTGTGGCTGAGCAAGGATTTTCTTGAGGTGGCCGATTGCATCTTCACCTCTAGCCAGAGGATGAGAATTATCTATATGGTGGAGGTGAAGGCATAAGTTCAGATGATATGATATGGTTAAAGAAACGTTTCATTAAGGATAAAGGTTATGACAGTATGCATTAAAATGGCCTAGATGGTAGAGAGGGAATGCATGTTGTAGTACAGGATGTTGTATTGCTATCACACTATGAGAGGCTAGGGAGTGGGTTGTGCAGGTGAGAAATGAAGAGCATTTGAAAGAGGACACTGGAACTGGTGAATACAAAGTGGACTTGTTTTAAGCAGCATATGGTTCAGGCACTGAGGTAGAAAGCAGAGTGGGCTGCAAGGCAAATTCGTTGGAAGGTATGATGTTGGAAGTGGTAGATTTTTGCAAACAATGGTGAGGAGTCTGATATCTTTGGAAGTGGGGGGGGGGGGTGGGAAGGTGGAGTTTTTGATTGGTGGGACAGGCATGGTTAATTCTGGTTTGATTGGTGGGGGCTAGGCTTTTCAATTGGAGGAGTAGGTAGGATGAGTATCATTGCAGATTGGAGGGGAGGCCAGGTTTAGAGATTGCTTGACAAAGTGGGAGGTTGTACAGTGAGAACAGATTGGAGAATTTTGTGATTGAGAGTGATGTGGTCATTACAAAGTAGGCACCTTTGGCAATGGTGGGACTGGAAAGACATTTAGAGGGTTCGATTTTGTGGAACCAGTTCTAAATCAGGGCTCCTCCTTTAAGAAGGTGAATGACTGAAGGAGCAAACTCGGTAATATCATGCATGAGGAAGAGACATTGCAGATGTGAAGAGCTGTGCAGATTTCTTTAGCAGGATGGGTATTGAGTTCGAATACCACCTCCTCTGCTATGATCTCAGGGCCAGCCCTTCATTACCATGGCAGTCAGGCTGGGGTTGGTTGATTCGAGAGGTGGTGCTGAAGGAGGTGAAGTAGGCATGAGTGCCAAAGGTGGTGGAGGCTGTCAGAGTGGGGTTTGTGGATTTAATAAGCATTCAATTGCTGTGAGACATGACTGTGGCTATGGGAAGGTGTGGGACATACACCTTGATTTCAAGAATGATAGATTTAGTATTAAGGAGTCTGAGATCAGGGAAGGATAGGATGAAGGTGGTGGTGGTGGTGGTTGGGATGTTTAAGGGGGACTAAACAGCTAAGGTCATCAGTCCCCCATTCCAAAAACAGGCGAGACGAAAATTTACGGAGCAGGTAAAACCCCAAGAAGGGGAGGAGACGCCCCTCCCCCCATTCACTGAAAGAACACCAATGTGGCAGCGAACGCTAGAGACAAGAAGAGTACAGACGAACACCGGACAGAAAGAAACGGAAGAAAAGGAGAGGGCCGGAGACTGGTTGACTGACCATGAGAACAAAAAAAATAAAAAAGAAAAGGGAAAGAGTCAACCATCCAAATACACACTAAAATCTGCAACCAGTGAGAGACTCGAAGACAAGAGACGCAGAAAGGGAAAGGGGCAGGACCCCGCTAAATGGAACCATAAAAAGGACTAACACGGATAAAATTTAAAAAGTCGTCAGCCATGGAGGCATCGTCGCTTAAAACCAAAGGCAACATGCCCAGGAGATTAAAGGACTACCGGAGGGTGCGCAGTCTGGGACACTCCAACAAAATGTGGGCGACCGTCAACTGGGATCCGCACTGACACAGGGGGGGATCCTCCTGACACAAAAGATGTCCATGCGTCAGGTAGGGATGGCCGATGCGGAGCTGACACAGGATGACAGAGTCCCTGCGAGAAGCCCGCAGGGAGGACCGCCACACATCGGTCATCTCCTTAACAGCCCGCAGTTTATTCGGCGAAGTCAGGCTATGCCACTCGTCATGCCACATCCCAAGCACCTTACGGCGCAACGCCAGCTGCAGATCACGAGCCGGGAGGCCGATCTCCAAAGTGGGGGCGTCGATCGCCCCTTTGGCCAGCCTGTCGACACGTTCGTTCTCCGGGATGCCAACGTGACCTGGCGTCCAAACAAAGACCACCGAACGACCAGAGCGGGTAATGGCAAAAACAGACTCCTGAATAAAGGATACCAGAGGAGAAGAGGTATAGCAGTGGTCGATAGCCTGGAGGCTGCTCAGGGAGTCACTGCAGATGACTATGGACGTACCTGAGCAGGAACGCATACGCTCAAGAGCGCGCAATATGGCCACCAGCTCTGCAGTAAAAATACTGCAGCCAGCCGGCAAGGAGCGCTGTTCAACATGGGCAGCGTGAGCAGAAGCGTAGGCAGTACGAGCATCCACCAGGGAACCATCAGTGTAGACAGGCTCACAGCCTGAAAATGAGGCGAGGAGCGCAAGAAAACGGCGACGGAGGGCCACATGCGGAACCAAGTCCTTCAGTTCCCGTGCCAAGTCCAGGCGGACGGACGGCCAGGGCAGGCACCAGGGAGGCGTGGGTGCACGGACCCGGAAGGGTGGCAGAAGAGGGAACGACCCCAGTTCCGACAGCAGGGACTCGACGCGGACAGCAATGGAAAGCCCAGACCTAGGTCGCCGGTCGGGCAGAGGGAGGATCCTGGCAGGGAAAAGCAGGCGATGATTGGGATGGCCTGGTGAGGAATGCACGTGGACAGCATAGTCGGCGAGCAGTCGGTGGCGGCGAATCCGCAGTGGAAGAACCCCGGCCTCCACCAGTAGACTATCCACGGGGCTCGTACGAAAGTGCCAGTTGCAAGCTGAACCCTACAGTGGTGTATGGTGTCCAATAACGTCAACACTGAGGGTGATGCAGACCCATAGGCCAGGCTCCCATAATCAAGCCTGGACTTCTCAAGGGCTCTATACAATAGCAACAGCTGGTTGGGTTGGTTGGGTGTGGGATTGAAGGGACCAGACTGCTAAGGTCATCGGTCCCTTGTTCCACGATAAAATCACACGAAATAAAAACTGTCAGTCGTTAAAAACGGAGAACTGAGACTAGGGACGACACAATACAAGAAAGACAGACAAAGACCAGACAAACGGAACTAAAATCACACCGAGTGTGAAGGTGGTTGGCCGACCATGAAAATAAGGAAAAGCCAACCACCAAATGACATTAAAACCCACAGTTTAAAACCACAGGCCAAAGGCCCAAGTCAATACAGGAAATAAAAGGACAAACACTCAAATCATACGATAAAAACCCCCTGCCCGAATAAAACTCAACACGAGGTCCGCCATAGCAACGTCATCACATAAAAGGGCAGAAAGGGTATCAGGCAGCGCAAACGTCTGCCTGAGTCCTGTTAAAAGCGGGCAGTCCACCAAAATGTGGACCACCGTCAGAGCTGCCCCGCAGCGACATAGCGGTGGGTCCTCCCGGTGCAACAAATGGCCGTGCGTCAGCCACGTGTGGCCAACGCGCAGCCGGCAGAGGACGACAGAGTCCTTCTGAGAGGCCCGCATGGAGGAGCGCCACACACCGGTCGTCTCCTTCACCACCCGAAGTTTGTTGGGCGTGGGCAGGGTGCGCCACTCGTCACCCCAGGCACCAAGCACTTTCAGGAGATCACACTCCAAAAAAAGGCCGAGTTCCAGAGCCGGTGAACTCACTGCCTGTTTAGCCAGCGTGTAAACCCGCTCATTGCCCGGGATGCCGACATGACCTGGGGTCCAAACAAAGACCACGGAGCGGCCGCAACGGGCAAGAGCATGGAGCGACTCGTGGATGGCCATCACCAGACGGGAACGAGGAAAGCACTGGTCAAGAGCTCGTAAACCACTCAGGGAGTCACTACAGATGACAAAGGACTCACCTGAGCGGGAGCGGATATACTCTAGGGCGCGATAGATGGCAACCAACTCGGCAGTGTATACACTGTTCCCGGGTGCCAGCGACCGTTGCTCACAATGATCCTCTAGAGTAAGAGCATAACCAGTGCGACCAGAGACCATCGAACCGTCGGTATAGGCCACAGCAGATCCGGGAAACTCGGCAAGGAGAGAAACAAAGCGGCGGCGGAGGGCCGGAGGAGGGACCGAGTCTTTCGGACCCTGTGCCAAATCCAGCCGAATGCATGGTCGGCGCACACACCAAGGGGGCAGACGGAGATTGGCCCGGAAAACAGGCGGGAGAGGAAAAAACTCAATCCCACACAGTAGAGCCCGGATGCGAACCGCGATCGTACACCCTGACCGGGGCCGCCTGTCTGGAAGATGGACGATCGAGTGCGGGAACAGGAGACGGTAGTTGGGATGCCCTGGCAAACTACAAACGTGGGCAGCATAAGCGGCCAGAAGTCGGTCGCGCCGGATCCCCAATGGAGGAACACCAGCATCCACAAGAAAGCTGTCGACAGGGCTTGTCCGAAATGCTCCTGTGGCGTGTCGGATCCCGCAGTGATGGATGGGATCCAGCAATTGCAATGCTGATAGCGATGCCGAACCATAAGCCACACACCCATAATCAAGGCGGGACTGGATCAGCGCTTGATACAGCCGGAGAAGGGTGGACCGATCGGCACCCCATCCGGTGTGGCTAAGGCAACGGAGAGCGTTTAAATGCCGCCAGCATGTTTGTTTAAGCTGCCTAATATGAGGCAGCCAAGTCAACCGGGCATCAAATACCAGTCCCAAGAACGGATGCGTCTCTACCACAGCAAGAGGTTCACCGTCAAGGTAAAGGCGTGGCTCAGGGTGAACCGTGCGACGCCGGCAGAAATGCATGACGCAGGTCTTAGCGGCCGAAAACTGGAAGCCGTGCGCTACAGCCCACGACTGCGCCTTGCGGATAGCGCCCTGCAGCTGGCGCTCAGCAACTGCAATGCCAGCGGAGCTGTAGTAGAGGCAGAAGTCGTCTGCATACAACGAAGCTGCGACGGACGATCCCACCGCCTCAGCGAGCCCATTGATCGCAATTAAAAACAGGGAGACACTGAGGACAGACCCCTGTGGGACCCCGTTCTCCTGGACCCGGGAGGAACTATGGGACGCAGCAACTTGCACGCGGAAGGAACGATACGACAGAAAATTCTGAATAAAAATCGGGAGCGGGCCCCTAAGACCCCACCCATGAAGTGTGGCCAGGATGTGATATCGCCAAGTCGTATCGTACGCCTTCCACATGTCGAAGAAGACGGCAACCAGATGTTGGCGGCGTGCAAAGGCTGTACGGACGGCAGACTCTAGAGAGACCAGATTATCGACGGCAGACCGGCCTTTACGGAACCCACCCTGAGACGGAACCAGAAGGCCTCGAGACTCGAGGAGCCAACTCAACCTCCGGCTCACCATACGTTCTAGCAACTTGCAAAGAACGTTGGTGAGGCTTATGGGGCGGTAGCTGTCCACCTCCAGCGGGTTCTTGCCAGGTTTCAACACGGGGAGGACGATGCTTTCTCGCCATTGAGACAGGAACACACCCTCAACCCAGATGCGGTTGAAAACATCTAGGAGGCGTCGCTGGCAATTCACAGATAGGTGTTTCAGCATCTGGCTGTGGATGCGGTGTGGCCCAGGAGCCGTATCAGGGCAAGCAGAAAGTGCACTCTGGAATTCCCAGTCGCTGAAAGGAGCATTGTACGACTCCACGTGGCGCGTGTGAAAGGAAAGCCTCCAACTTTCCAACCGCTCTTTCCGGGAGCGGAAGGCCAGTGGGTAATTCGTAGATGCGGAACACTGAGCAAAATGCGCTGCTAACTGGTCCGCAATCGTGTCGGAGTCAGGACACACCACTCCATTCAGCGAAAGCCCAGGGACAGAGACAGGTGGCCGGTAGCCATGGAGTCGCCTAATCTTGGCCCAAACCTGCGATGCAGAGGTACGGACGCCAATGGTGGAAACATACCGTTCCCAGCACTCCTGCTTCCGTTGGCGAATAAGGCGTCGGGCACGGGCATGGAGCTGTTTAAAAACGATGAGGTTCTCCAAGGACGGGTGCCGCTTATGGCGTTGAAGAGCCCGCCGGCGATCTCTAATCGCCTCTGCGATCTCGGGCGCCCACCAAGGCACAGTCCTCCGCCGAGGGGACCCGGATGAACAGGGAATCGCAGATGCCGCCGCAGAAACGATGCCGGTGGTGACCGACTGAACCACCGCATCAATGGTGTCATGGGAAGGAGGTGCGATAGTGGCGAGAGAGGAGAACAAGCCCCAATCAGCCTTATTCAGAGCCCATCTGGAGGGGCGTTCAGAAGAGTGACGCTGTGGTAGTGACAGAAAGATGGGGAAATGGTCACTACCACATAAGTCGTCATGGACACTCCAGTGGATGGATGGTGAAAGTCCGGGGCTGCAGATAGAAAGGTCGATGGCCGAAAATGTGCCATGGACGACGCTGAAATGTGTCGGCTCTCCCGTGTTTAAGAGAGAGAGGTCAAGCTGCGAGAGAAGAGTCTCGACATCTCTACCCCGGCCAGTAATCGCGGCGCTACCCCACAGGGGGTTATGAGCGTTAAGGTCGCCCAGTAACACAAAAGGAGGAGGCAGTTGTGCTATCAATGCAGCCAACACATGACGCGAGACATCACCATCTGGCGGAAGATACAAACTGCAGACAGTAATAGGCTGAGGCGTCCACATCTTACAGCGACAGCCTGTAAAGGTCTGTGAAGAGGTACACATTCGCTGTAGACAGAGTTAAGGATGTAGACGCAGACTCCACCTGATACCCTCTCATAAGCTGCCTGGTTCTTGTAATAACCCCAATACCCACGTAGGGCAGGGGTCCGCATTGCCGGAAACCAAGTTTCCTGTAGGGCAATGCAGATGAGTTGGCGAAGCTCAGCAAGGTGGTGGAAAAAAGCGCTGCAGTTCCACTGGAGTATCGCTTTGTCCATGTCCGAAAAAGGCATGAAGGGACCGAGGAGGCAGATCACGCCACTGGGTCACCTGCTGCCACCGATGGAGGACCAATACAATCTGCTTCCATGGTGTCTGAGGGTCCGGCGAGATCTAGGTCCTCAGCGGACGCCCGGATCTCCACCTTATCCTCGGACGCAGGGCCTGTAGGGAGCAGTGGGGTGGATGCCACCGCGTGTTCCTTGGCCTTAGAGGTCTTCTTCTTCGTCTTGTCTCTCTGGTCCTTGGGTTTCATTGGCTGGGAGGGCTCCAGCGAGTCAGTCTCCGGGACGGAGGAGGAGCGGGAAGCCCTGCGACCAGCCGCTGGTCTGCTTTTCTTCCATTGGCTGACGTCACCCTTCCCAAAGGCGGAAACCTGGGAAGGAAAGGACCCAAGGGACCCTTTCCGTGCTATTCGAGCCGGGGAAGTTTGAGGCTTCCCCAGCTTAGAAGTGGGGACTGATGTCCCCGATGGTTGGGGGGTTGCTGCTCCTGAGGCAGGTAGTGCAGGAGCAGCAGGGAGTGAAGTGCCCCCCACCATCAAGGGGGCAGGTGTAGCATTCCGGCTCTGAGAGGTGGCAGTCTGAGGGAGAGCTAATGGGGCCGTAACAGTAGTAGCCGCGGCATAAGAGGCAGTCATTCGAACAGGATGGAGGCGTTCGAACTTCTGCCTGGCCTCAGTGTATGTCAGGCGGTCCAGGGTCTCATACTCCATGATCTTGCGCTCTTTCTGGAAGATCCTGCAGTCCGGCGAGCAAGGCGAGCAAGGCGAGTGGTGCTCTCCGCAGTTTACACAGATGGGAGGCGGAGCACATGGAGTATTGGGATGTGATGGGCGTCCACAATCTCGACATGTGAGGCTGGAAGTACAGCGGGAAGACATATGCCCGAACTTCCAGCACTTAAAGCACCGCATCGGGGGAGGGATATATGGCTTGACGTCACAACGAGAGACCATCACCTTGGCCTTCTCAGGTAAAGTATCACCCTCGAAGGCCAAGATGAAGGCACCGGTGGCAACCTGCTTATCCCTTGGACCACTATGTACGCGCCGGACGAAGTGAACACCTCGCCGCTCTAAATTGGCACGAAGCTCGACATCGGACTGCAATAGAAGGTCCCGATGGAATATTATGCCCTGGACCATATTAAGACTCTTATGGGGCGTGATTGTAACCGGAACATCCCCCAGCTTGTTACAATCGAGTAACCAGCGGGACTGGGCGGAGGACGCCGATTTGATCAAAACCGAGCCCGAGCGCATTTTGGACAAGCCCTCCACCTCCCCGAACTTGTCCTCTAAGTGCTCGACGAAGAACTAAGGCTTCATGGATGTAAAGGATTCACCATCAGCTCTCGTATACACCAGGTAGCGGGGCGAGTATGTTTCGCTGGCATCCTTAGTCTTTCGTTCCTCCCATGGTGTAGCCAGAGAGGGGAACGATTTGGGGTCATATGTAGTTGCGTTGTATTGAGCCCTGGAACGCTTAGAGACTGCTGGTGGCTGGCCGCCAGCAAGAGATGATGTACCACGCTTCATTGCGGGTCATCCGCCCTGATGCCACCTACTCCGACCAAGGGCCCTCCCCATGGGCGCCACCCAGCCTCAGCAACGACCACCTGGCAGGATGGCCATTGCTGGGAGTCCCAATGCCCCAAGGAGATCTACTCCTTGGCATACGTGGGGAGTTAACGGCGCTGGCATCAGCAGAGCGATCCCTGTGTAGTCAGGGGGCTACAACCAACAGGGTACATGGCGGCCCCACCACAACGGACTGGCTACCGTGCTGGATTTCAGGTGATGTAGTCCAATATCGTCATTGGCGCATAAAGCGACACAGCATAGCAGACTGCAATAAACTGCACCCAAGAACAAATCCACGCCCAAGAGATGGTAGGTGAGCGGGACTGCTAAGCGATGACGACAAACCTGGCTAGAGATGGTAATGCATGATGGACACATCGCTCCTTGTAAGGCGCCCTTCCCCAATCGGCTCGCTCTTCGGAAAATTTAGAAGGATGGAGGTCAAACCCGATAGGGGACCATCTCACAAGGCCAAAACGTTTGAGACTCCTTTTAGTCGCCTCTTACGACAGGCAGGAATACCGTGGGCCTACAATCGCAACAGCGTGCAGCGATCTGCACCCCAAGACACGTGGCTCAGGCAGCGGAGGGCGTTGAGGTGCCGCCAGCACTTTTGCTTCAGCTGAGTAATATGAGGAACCCATGTGAGCCAGGCATCAAAGGCGAGTCCTAAGAAGCGGCTAGTGTCCACCACTTCAAGTAGGTGACCGTCGAGGTAAAGTTCCGGATGAGGGTGGACCGTCCGACACCTGCAGAAGTGCATAACGAGTCTTGGCTGCAGAGAACTGAAATCCATGAGTCAGAGCCCATGACGCCGCCTTGCGAACGGCTGCTTGCAGCCTGCGTTCGGCGACTCCCGTGGTCATTGAGCTAAATGAGATGCTGAAGTCGTCGGCATACAAAGAAGGAGACACTAACGACCCCACGGCTGAGCCAGACCATTAATGGCCACTAGAAATAAGGAAACGCTCAACACCGAGCCCTGCGGGACCCCATTTTCCTGTATATAAGATAAACTAGAGGCGGCACCGACTTGCACCCGGAAAGAGCGGCGCAATAAAAAGCTTTGAAGAAAAGCTGGGAGCTGACCACGAAGACCCCACTCACGCAACGTAGCAAGGATATGATGCCTCCATGTTTCATATGCCTTCCGCAGATCAAAAAATACAGCAACGAAATGCTGACCACGGGCAAAGGCCGTACGGATATCAGATTTCAGCCGCACCAAATTGTCTGCAGCAGACCGGCCCTGACAGAAGGCACCCTGGGATGGATCAAGGAGACCGCGCGACTCAATGACCCAACACAAACGCCGCCCCACCATACGTTCTAGCAATTTGCACAAAACGTTGGTGAGGGTAATGGGACGATAGCTGTCCACCGTCAGAGGGTCCGCACTGGGTTTCAAGATGGGGACAGTAACACCATCTCGCCATTGCGACGGGAACACGCCCTCGCTCCAAATGCGGTTAAAGATGGTGAGGATGTGTCTCTGGCAGTGCCTGGAGAGATGCTTCAGCATCTGCGCATGGATGCAGTCCGGTCCTGGTGCCGTATCAGGGCAATCGGCGAAGGCAGCGAGGAATTCCCTCTCGCTGAAAGGAGCATTGTATTTTTCAGAATGACGTGTGTGGAATGATCACGGCGTCCGCTCGGCGCGCTCCTTTAGAGAGCGAAAGGCGGGAGGGTAAGTTGCAGTCGCAGAGCTCGTAGCAAAGTACGCGGCAAGGTGGTCAGCAAGGGCGGCAGCGTCAGTGCAGACAGCGCCGTCCAGGGAGATTCCAGGGACACCCATAGGGGTCTGGTATCCATAAATCCGCAGGATGTGGGACCACACGAGCGACAGGGAGACACAGGAGCCCAAGGATGAAACGTACCTCTCTCAGCACTCCTGCTTATGCCGTGCAATAAGACGACGGGCCAAGGCACGGAGCTTCTTAAAGGCGATGAGGGTCTCCAGAGACGGGTGCCGCTTATGATGCTGGAGAGCCCGCCTACGTTCGCGAATAGCCTCAGCCATCTCTGGCG
Source organism: Schistocerca gregaria (assembly GCF_023897955.1). Lineage (NCBI taxonomy): Eukaryota > Metazoa > Arthropoda > Insecta > Orthoptera > Acrididae > Schistocerca > Schistocerca gregaria. Next base: position 483,197,327 of record NC_064931.1, on the reverse strand, counting down.
ACCACCAGGGGACAGCCTTCCTCCAAGGGAGTCCAGAAGAGAGGGGGATGGCAGCCTCAGCCGCAGAAATAATTGACGTGGTCAAGACACGGACCACCTCGTCAATGTCACCCTGTGGGGGAGAAGCAATAGTGGCAGCGGAAGTAAAAGCCGGCCAGTCAGCCCTGTTGAGTGCCCAGTGGGGCAGGCGCCCAGAAGAATGACACTGGGGCAGTGACAAATTGATGGGAAAATGGTCACTACCACACAGGTCAGGATGCACTCTCCAGTGGAGGGATGGGCCAAGTCCGGGGCTGCAAAGAGAGAGATCGATGGCCGAGAACGAGCCATGGGCCACACTGAAATTCATGGGAGCACCGGTGTTCAAGAGGCCGAGCTGAGCCAACACATGCTCCACGGCACGACCGCGGTCATCAGAGACAGTCCCACCCCATAGAGGGTTGTGGGCATTGAAATCGCCCAGAAGCAGCAATGGCGCCGGGAGTTGAGCCAGCAGTGCAGCCAAGACATGTCGGGGGAGCTGCCCATATGGAGGAACGTAAACAGAGCAAACAGTAATAGCCGGCAAGAGCTCAATCCTGACAGCGACTGCCTCTAAAGGCGTCAGAAGGGGTACTGGCGAGCTACAGACAGAGTGGTGAACAAAGAGGCAAACTCCACCTGAAGCTCGTTGACAGGCAGTGCGGTTCTTATAGTATCCCCGATAACCGCGAAGGGCAGGGGTCCGCATTGCTGGAAACCAAGTTTCCGGAAGAGCAATGCAGAGAACAGGGGAAACACTCAGAAGCATCCGGAGCTCAGGCAGGTGGCGGAACTAACCGCCGCAATTCCACTGGAGAATAGAAGCAGGAAGGGACTGGGAGGGCGTGAAGGCGACCAAGAGGCAGACGGCGCCTCAGAGTCAATGGCCACCACCGGTCGAGAGTCAGCTGTGTCCATAGGAGAGGCCCCCAAGGGTTCCGTGAGGGCGAGATCCGCGGCAGAGGCGAGGATCTCCACCTCATCCCCAGAGCCAGAACTATGTACAGCAGGCGGTACTGAAACCGCTGAGCGTCCTCCTCCTTGGACACGTTCCGTTCCTCCTCCTCGCGTCGGTCCTTTGGTTTAGAGAGCTGGGAGAGTTTCTCTGAAGGAGCATCGGAGGCTGACGACGATGTAGAAGCCCTACAACCAGCAGATAGCGGAACCTTCAGCCACTGGCTGACATCCGGCGGGGTAGGAGAAGAAACGGAAGAAGGGAGGGCCCCGAGGAACCGGCAGAGGCAACGCCGGCGGAGAAGGAGGGGGAGGGGGAGGGGGAGGGATCGAGCCCCCTGGTTTTGGAGCAGATGTCACTCCCGAAGCATGTGCGGGGGGAGTGACAGAAGAGGGTTGCCCCCAACTGCTAAGGGGGCAACAGAGGAAGGCTTGCCCCCAGACACGATGGGGGCAGACAGATGTACGGCCCCGAGGGCCCACTGAAGGTGGCACAGATGAGGCGACAACTGCCGCCCGCGAGGGCGACGATAATGTGGCTGCAGCATAGGATGTTCGAAGTGGGACAGGATATAACATTTCAAATTTAAGTTTTGCCTCACGATAAGTAAGCCGGTCCAGGGTCTTAAATTCCATTATCTTCCGCTCCTTATGAAGAACGGGGCAGTCCGGCTAGCATGGAGAGTGGTGTTCCCCACAGTTGACACAGACAGGCGGAGGCGCACATGGAGAATCGGGCTGAGAGGGGCGGCCGCAATCTCGACATGTGGCGCTGGATGGGCAATGGGACGACATATGCCCAAACTTCCAGCACTGGAAGCACCGCATCGGGGGAGGGACGTATGGCTTGACGTCACAACGGTAAACCATTACCTTGACCTTCTCAGGCAATACAGCACCCTCGAAAGCCAAGATAAAGGCACTGGTGGCCACCCTGGTGGTCTTGGGTCCTCTGTGTACATGACGGACAAAATGTACACCACGTCGTTCCAAGTCAGCTCTCAGCTCGTCGTCGAACCGTAACAAGAGGTCGCGATGGTAAATAATCCCCTGGACCATATTTAAGCTACTGTGGGGAGTGACGGTAACAGGGACATCTCCCAGCTTATCACACAAGAGCAATGCCCGTGACTGGCGTGGGGACGACGTCTTGAGGAGGATGGACCCATTCCTCATTTTAGACAACCCCGCCACTTCCCCAAACATATCCTCCAGGTGTTCCACAAAAAACAGAGGCTTTGTCATAAGCAAGGAGTCACCATCAGTCCTGCTGCAGACAAGGTATTGTGGTACATACGGCTCCGGCTTGGCACTAGATCTGGGTCCCTCCCACGGCGCAGCCAACGAGGGGAACGACTGAGGGTCATATTGTGTAGCATCAAATTCAATTCTGCCTCGCTTAGAGACGCTGGTGGCAGTGCGACCACCAGCTTGGTGCGATTTATTGCGCTTCATTGCGCCACATCCGCCCAGATGCCACCTACTCCGAACGAGGGCTCTCCCCAAGGGCGCCACCCAGCCAAAGCAACGGGTACCTGGCTGATATCCCATTGCCCGGAGTCCCTGTGCCCCAGACAAGATGGGCACATACTCCTTGGCATGCATGGGGAGGTAACAGCTCTGGCATCTGTAGTGCGATCCCTGCGTGGTCAATAGGCTACCACCAAGAGGGTACATGACGACCCCACCACAACGGACTGGCTACCGTGCTGGATTTTAGGTGTTGAAAGGGTCCACAGTTGTTGTGGGCGCTAAGAAGGGGATTGCGCACAAGACGAGGAGGCAACCCAGAAGACATGGGGTGTAAATCCCGCCACACAACAATAGATAGCATGCAAGATGGTGGTGCACGATGGACCAATAGAAAAACACCATGTAAGGCGTCCTTCCCCAAATGGCACGCACTAACAACGGAAATTTTGAAAATTGCATGTCAAACTCAAGAGGGGACCATCACATAAGGCCGAAACGTTTGAAACTCCTTTTAGTCGCCTCTTACGACAGGCAGGAATACCGCGGGCCTATTCTTACCCCCGAACCCACAGGGGGGGATAGGATGAAGATGTGGACAACCAGGAAAGAAGCGCTGGGAGGAGTGGTGTCCATTTGTACAATGGAATCCAATTTGCTTTGGTGTCTTGTGAACAGTGCTGGTAGTACTTTGATTTAATGGGATGAAGGGGAGCTGGGGAATATGTCAAGGTATTGGTACTTCCATTTGGCTTGAGTTGGTGTGGCAGTTAGTTGATTGGATTACAGTTATTGCTGATTCTGCCATTGCTACAGTGACACATCCAAATGCTATATTTGTTTGTAGTAGAGCATGGGAAATGGTCGGAGTTGGAGAAGCTGGAGGTGAGATATAGGCAAAGGAAGTGGTGGGAGTTGGGGAAGGGTAGACTAGCTGAAAAAAAATTACTGCAAATCAAGGTGAGACAATGTGAAAGAGATGGTGCACGTTCAGTGGTGGATTTGAAGAAGTGCTTCACATAGTAATAGTGATAGCAGGGAACAGGGTGGTACAGATGATGGAGGCAACAGGGCTAAGGGACACAGCACAGGTAGTACATGATTATTACCATGGACGAGTGTGACAGATGGAGCATGACAGCTGGGGTAAATAGGGAGATTTGATGGTGAGGACAACAAGAGATGAAGGCCGCAGTGATAGTGGCAGTGGCGGTGTGGCTGGTGGCGATGGAGACGCTGACAGACAGAGGTGGGAGTGAAGAAAGCGACACGAGTGTCATGTCAAGAAGACTGCAGCAGAGCGGCGATAATGATGGTGATGACGCTGAGAGTGATGAACGCACATGAAAGAAATCTTGACAGTATGAACAAAGTAGACACAAACAACAGGTATTGTTTTCAAAGCGTAGAAATGGACTCCAACAAGTCTACACTGGACAGGAGATGAATTATTGGTGAACCATGATCTAGCACGATGGAGTGCTCAGGCCAATCTACTCAATAGGGATGAGGAAATCTAACATTCATGTAAGTTGCGCCAGAATGAGGCACCTGTCTACTTATATGCAAGTCAAACCATAGCCTTCAGAAATATAGCAAATATATATGGTGAGAAAAGAATTCACAATAGCAATGGACTGAGACATGTTGTATGCAGCATCATAAAACAGACGACTGTGTTAGGTGTAGGACTCGACGCCACTGAGTGAAGAGATGTTAAACAAAATGGTTCACAACAGCACACAGTCTATCCATACACAGATTCGTGGGACATTACTAATGCATGTCCACATACCAGCCACTGGACTAGGCTCAGGTTTCCCCTCAGAGTGACAACAGCCACTTGCTCCCACCACACATGGCAAGGAGAACCTGCAGCCCCCAGCCCCCCCCCCTCCTTTCCCACCACTCACATGCACTGGTGACTGGTGGCTGCAATGAAAGTTCTCGGAAAATGAAAAACTTGCGTTCAGTTCTAAAGTACTTATCCACTGGTAAGGTATCGTTAGAATTAGGTAAAATAGCATTCCAGAATGGTATGGTAGCATTTATCGGACGAATTTAGAGACAACTAGAATCACAGCTTGTCAGTGCATCCATGTGAAAGTTCAACAAAGATGGTCTGAGAAGTTCCCAGAGAATGTGACGATTCGTAGAAAAGTTTCAACATCTGTTGCTATGAAAATATAACGTGGTCTTTCTAATGAGACAATCGGACGAAAGGAAAACGTCGAAGAAATTCAGAGACGTTCGGATGCTCTTATCGTGAAATATTAATTTGAAAGTTTACAGAACATACATTTGCAAACAGGTAGCAGAACGATTTACAGCCATGGACGTACATGTACTGAGAAGACAGAAAAAAATGAGCGTTTTTATGGAACCACATAGTTATTCTCCTATAGCTATATTTGCAAAAAGAAAAAATGGTTCAAATGGCTCCAATCACTATGGGACTTAACATCTGAGATCATCAGTCCCCTAGACTTAGAACTACTTAAACCTAACCAACCTAAGGACATCACACATCCATGCCCGAGGCATGATTCGAACCTACGACCGTAGCGGTCACACGATTCCAGACTGAAGCGCCTAGAACGGCACGGCCACACCGGCCGGCTCGGTTTGCAGGTGGAACAGGAAAAGCAATGACTATTAGTGATACAAGATATCTTCCATTAGTTAGTTACTTATGTAGTTAAATGATCCGTAGGTCATCAGAACGATTCTTTTATCGAAATTATATGGCAAGAGCCAGTTTACGAGATATGTGTACGTAATTGGTGTTAACGTCAACGAACACACATTTTAGTGCTACTCATGCAAATACATTAAAAAACTAGTATTTTTTATTTAATCATTTGCTGAAAAGACCCACTTCACGTGGATAATGCTTTCATTTGTTTTCTGCAAACATTCCAAATCACTCGAGAGCATAGTAAAAATAAACCTTGAAAAACCCTTAAAATGTTGGTATACCAAGCTAAAAGCACTCAAATGCTAAAAAATGCTCTGCAGTACTCTGAAAAATTTCACCAATAGCCCTATATAAAACTACTCTGTCAATAACTTATTTATAGAACACTGACATTGATACATGCGTAAATAATATACCAGTGGCTCCCTCTGTACCAAAAAGATCAGACTCCCCGTCCGGAGTTCGCCGACACCCTCGATGGCTCCTGCCCACCTTTGAGAATTTTAAAGATGATCATGTACACAAACAACCTCAAAAGTAGTTCGATGCGCCTGCAGGTAGGCAACTCTTTGACATGCCTGAAAATCCAGTTTCCTGCAGCGAATTTTGTGGGGATCAACGCCCTAGGAAATGGGGTGGTTTTATTGGCGCCCTTTATGCCACTTCCTGAGGACTTGGCGCGCCGATTCGGATCGGCATTGTGTCTGAAACGTTTCCCTAGACCGGTCATAAGAAAACCGTGTGATTTCAACGCTGGACGTAGGGGTAATAACTTCTTCATTTGCATCTTCATGATTACTTTGCAATTCACAATTAAGAGCCAGGCAAAAAGGACTATCGAACAACCTTCAACCTATTTCTCTACCACAAACAATCCTGTTGGACGAATATCCGCAGCTGAATATTATACTAGAGGTTGAAAATACCGCTTCAGTTGTAAACTGCTTTTGTTATCACGACCGGTTTCGGGCTCTCATAAGCCCATCGTCAAGTGTCACAACTCTGCTGTGGGCCCCTTGCGCCGCGGTGGACGTTTACTAGGCGCGGTAATATAGGTCCACTGCGGAGCTCGGGTGCCGCAGAACAGTTGCGACACCTGACGATGGGCTTATGAGCCCGAAACTGGTCGTCATAAATTTAGAACTGAAGCGGTATTTTAAACCTCTAGTATTTCTCTACCCTTCCACCTTGAACAGCGCGCGGGAAAAACGAAAATTTAAATCCTTTCATGCGAGCTCTCATTTCTTTTGTTTTACGCTTATGTTCAGAAAAAATAGAACACCAAGGAAGAAGAGAGATAGGACGTTCATATTCACAGGATATGTACATTAGTATGTTCTACAGAAATGATTATCATATCAGTCATCTGGGTTCAGCATGTGTCCTGTTGCCTAGTAGGCACAGGGTCCACCATGGGCCCTGATAACTTGCTCCATGTGTGATGGCATCGATGTGTATAAGGTGTGAATGGGGTCTTGTGGTATAGCCATCTGTGTTGCATTCATCTGGTTGCAAAGTTCACCTGTGGTGGTTGGCAGTGGATCACAGCACTGCACCTGTCATTTCACTATAACCCCCACTTTTTCGATTGGCGACAGTAAGACATTTTTAGGTAAGAAACAATTTATGAGTTTCTTATTTGGTGGGGGGGGGGGTACGTTTAAAAATAAAATAGGATTGTAGAAGGGATAGCTGTGGCAAAAGAAAACACTGTCCATTTCACTAAGGTCACTACAATCAACGAATACGCGAGTTCTGAAGAATTCATCATAGCCTTGGAAGAATTACGACGACATTTTTCTAAACGTTTTGAGGGCACTGCCAATCTTGCATCGGTTTTCGAGCTTATTTGCTGTTTCACTTGAAAGCAACCCGTTGCATGTGTATGTACAGATTCGCCTTGTAATATTTATGGCTTATTCAGCCATTATATTAGCCTCCAGGAAGCTGTTCCCAGGGCAGTGGAGATGCAAGAATCAGAGATGACGCAATGGGGGATGAGGTACCGGTGACAGGAGTTAGATTCGGTACCATTCGAGTGGGAAAGACTACCTGCATGATGCTGCTGCTCTGTGATTGGCTGCTGTGTTCGGCGGTAGGGCGCCAAAACGTTAAATTTTAGTTGCTATTATTAATTAAACCTGTCATCCAAATTACTTTATTTTCTTAAACAAATATCTCTCAACAGCCAGCTATCAGTAAGTCATTTCAAAATTATTAAAATTACTAAAACAGAAGACTGACGATATTACTGCCGATCCACTTCGGTGGTGTTCGGGTCACGCCTTGTTAGCTTGGCGCACGAAGTGTCTCAGGCAGTCCGGCTCTCCAGTTATGACCGTTCCAGTAGACACACATGTCTGTGGCAGGATGTATTTCATGTTATTTTAGCCAGATATAATGACTGTGGAAAGATATGTTCAATACGTTGTGATCAAGAAAAGTTTCTCGTGTCTATATCAATAAAAACGCGATTGGTATCCCAAATGAGTTAGTTTATTCGTAGCAGCAGTTCCTTGCGAAGTAAATTTCAGCCTCAAGAAAAAGAATCTACGACGTGCGTGCTGTTTTCTGCGCTGGGGACATCATGAAGACAGCAAGTTAGTGAAGTGTACAAGAACTTATGTATTCCACACAGGGCAGTGGAAACAACTAGGCACCTCACGTGTACTGCATGCACAGTACAAATGTGCTCAGTGACGTCATCTGCAGTAATGCAGAGGAGGTAAAGAAGGATGAAAGTATTAACACTATCACTTATTCCCTTTTCTTGCCGTAGCCTGCAGTGTTATTCCAGAGTAAAGGCAAATTCTTTTATGTTCAAACTGTTCACGAGGTACACTTTGCTTTTCTCGGAAAGAGTTTACACAACTCCAAAATAAGTTTGCAAATAGGATAACATATTTCGATCAACATATGACTTTGAAAGGCTTTTTTCGAATATGAAACTAAAGAAATCATGATTATGGGCAACTTGAGTGCGAAAATTTATTAAATTGTCTGTGCCTAACCATACGCTGACAGTTTGTACAAGATAAAAATTAAATAATACCGAAAATTTGTTTAGTCTGTGACCTATGTTGGTGAGAAATATGAAACACAAAACCAAGTCATATGTGGTGTGCCTTCATTGCCATTTAAATGCAGTGTGTTCCAATATCACACACTTCCCCCTCCTCGATGTCAGACAACGTAGCGTCGTGGTGGGTGAAGCGTACACCCGGGGAAGAGAGCTGTGGCGCTCGTGCCAAGTCATTGCTAGTGTGCTGAATTGTTGGCCGCTCCTGCTGTAGACTGTCACAGTTATGAGAGAAGTATTCTTCAGTAGCATCTTCTAGGTTCCAATCAACATAATTGTTATCTATTTGTTTCAATAGTTCTGACTTCGTGTGCAGCTTTTAGATATGTTGCAACTCCTTTTTCCATGTTGTTAACTCCACATGAAAATGGTGGGAATCTTTGACATTTAACTTCTCCGTCCCTGTGCTTATGTGATGTTCAGAGAAGCAAAGAACCTCTATAACTTCAGAATTGTTTACATCTTCTAGGCATGCAAAAATCTCATCTATCTTTTTGAACAATCTAATGTTCTACAGAAACAAATTAATTTTTCTGTAAGCTATTACATATATTATGACCCTGCTCTGCCCCAGTTTCTTTCAATACCAGTAGCAGGAACCAGCGGGTGCGAGATAACCGTGACCCCGACCTAGAGGTCATGAGCCCCGCTCCCACACCCCTCTACTTTCGTTATTTCATAGTACTATAATTATGAAGTGCTGCATATGTTGTAAATGTTTAAAATGCTTATCGATGCACGTAAATAATTATCTACCTATAATCGACATTACGTTTCTTTTAATTACAGCAGCAGCAGGTTGTAGGTTTTTTTTTTTAAAATATCCAAGCACAGCACTGTCTCTGCATTTGTGCGTTTACACTGACCGTGACTGATGACGTTGACCACGCGGATTTACAAAAAAGAAGCTCTCCATTCTTACACCACGCTGTTAAACATTCAATTTTCTATGTTCAATTTATTTTATTTGCGCAACATGATATGATGGCAGCGCTGATGAATATCTTGAGGCGACTTCCTGTTATCGCTAGTAGGGAGGAATATCCGGTAGCATCCCACATTGCAGGTTGTGTGCATCAAGGACAAGCATACACCAGGAGGCAAACTTATTATCTTTTGATTGACAGCTCCCTAACACAGTTCTAAGTGAATTATGACCCCCTGGGGATAATCCATCCTAAGAAACCCACACCCCTCCTCCCCGTCCACCTTCTCCCCATGCTCCTTCCTAACTCTTCTAGGAACTCCCCTCATAGATACAACAACAGTTTCGATATAAATCTGATTAATTAATAAAATCCATCAATTAATGAACACCTCCCCAGTGGGAATATCTAGCCCTCCCTCTCCCCACCCCCACCAACATTGTCGGGGAAAAGACTCAGTTCATTGGCCATTCGACAGTAAACCTATTGCAGTGTATGGAATATTGTTTAAACAATTTAGACAATTTGCAGAATATCGTTTATCTTTAAACCATTAATGGGTACAGGGCGCTGTATAGAATATAGTTTAGTTATTTAGAGAATTTGGTGGGCAGTCGATTGCAGTGCATTGGATATTGTTTAAATAATTTCTGGTAGACAAAACATTGTGGAATATTGATTATTTAAACAATTTATGGGATATAAGGCAGTATTTGGAATATAGTTTAATTAGTTGAAGAATTTCTCGAAAAATTGGCTGCAGTGTATGGAATACTGTTTCTTTAAGTAATTTGTGAGTGACAAGGTACAATGGAATATTTAAACAATTGCGCGCTTTGTTATTCTGGTCGCACACGGAAATGCTGAGTGGGCTTAGATTATATTTGAGCTGCAGTCAGTGATGGTAAGACATTTTCCTCACTTGTCGAACACTGGTGTCCAAGAATAGAGAGGAAAATCAGAACAATTACATGTTTACAAGTTCATGACATATTTCGAAACCCAAAACACATCGCGAAAAAAAAAACAATTCGAAGCACTGTCCTACAGACGAGAAAAATACTGTATTTTTCAGCGAATTTTCGATGTCTTACAAATCATTGTATGGAAATGCTCTAACGCCACAAGGATGATTAGGGGTGGGGGGGGGGGGCAGTATCGCATCCGTCCCAACCAGGAGGAGGCTGGCCTGCTTTTACTTGTTTCTGAACGCTCGAACAAAGATACATCACGTGACGTAACGCAACACTGTACATACACTGCTCTGCTCCATTCTTGTTCGATCCAGTCTGTAGACTTCTATACCCCCTCAAACGATGTCATGTCACACTGACGTCACGGAATTTTCTGTGAATGGAGCATTCTGATTGGTTCTTAATTTACCCACCAAATTGACGCTGCTCGTGTGGGAGCACAGTCCGACACTATCTACAGACGCATAAATTACGAGAACTCCAGCAGCAAACTATTTTTTACATATCGAGAAACATACAGCAGTCATATTGCGCTGACAGTTAAACACTGCAAAAGTGCTCTACAGATCATGAACGGAATGAAGTGCAGTACAGTAGCCACCATTTGGGGTCTCCCGCGTGTGTTTGTATCGTCAGGACGCCACCACGAAGTTCAAAATCGCCAAATGTCCTAATTACAGATCATGCTATTAAATGCCACCGACAAGGTACCGGAATCGGCCTCCTTTGATTTTTAGTTTTATTTACACGTCAAGTTCCGTAGGACCAAATTGAGGAGCAAATCTCCAAGGTCATGGAACGTGTCAGTACATGAACTTATAACATAAAATAACATAAAAATAAATGTTCACAAACCTGAAAAAGTCGGTCCATAAGTTTAAGTAAACTGTATCGGCAATACAATAAGAATCAGCTTAATTTTTCAAGGAACTCCTCGACAGAATGGGAGTGACATGAGGAAACTCTTCAGTTCCGATTTGAAAGCGCGTGGATTACTGCTAAGATTTTTGAATTCGAGTGGCAGCTTATTGAAAATGGATGCAGCAGTATAATGCACACCTTTTTGAACAAGAGTTAAGGAAGTCCGATCCAAATGGAAGTTTGATTTCTGCCGACTATTAACCGAGTGAAAGCTGCTTATTCTTGGAAATAAACTAATATTGGTAACAAGAAACGACAATAAGGAATGTACATATTGAGATGTCAATGGCAAAATACCCAGACTCGTGAACAGAGGTCGACAAGGGGTTCGTGAACTCACACCACTTACTGCCCAAACCGCCCATTTCTGAGCCAAAAATATCCTTCTAGAATGGGAAGAGTTACCCCAAAACATAATACCATACGACATAAGTGAATGAAAATAAGCAAAGTAGACTAATTTACGTGTCGAAGTATCACCCACTTGATACCGTTCGAATAGTGAAAATGGCAGTATTAAGTCCTTGAACAAGATCTGGAACGTGGGCTTGCCACGACAGCTTACTATCTGAACACCTAGAAATTTGAACTGTTCAGTTTCACTAGGCCTAATCATGTGCCCACTATGTGAAATTAAAATGTCAGGTTTTGTTGAATTGTGTGTCAAACTGAAAAAACTGAGCCCTACTGTGATTTAGCATTAACTTATTTTCTACAAGCCATAAACTTATGAACTGGTCCATTTGAAACAGAGCCAATGTTGCACACAACATCCTTTACTACCAAGCTAGTGTCATCAGCAAACAGAAATATTTTAGAGTTACCCATAATACTAAAGGGCATATTTATATAAATAAGGAAGAGGAGCGGCCCCAACACTGATCCCTTGGGCACCCCTCACTTGAGAGTACCCCACTCAGATCCCATATCACAGCCGTTATCAGCATTGTGAATAATGGCCTTTTGCTGCCTGTTGCTAAATTAAGAAGTGAACCAATTGTGAGCTACTCCCCTTATTCCGTAATGGTCCAACTTCTGAAGCAATACTGAGAGATCAACAGTCAAATCGCTTTGTTAAATCAAAAAATACGCCAAGTGTTCGAAACGTTTTGTTTAGCTTATCCAGTACTTCACAGAGAAAAGAATATAGCATTTTCAGTTGTTAAACGACTTCTAAAGCCGAACTATACATTTGATAGCAAATCTTGTGATAAAATTATCAATTAACCTTACATACATAGCCTTTTCGACAACTTTTGCAAACACTGAAGGCATAGAAATAGGTATAAAACTATCTACATTATCCCTTTCTCCCTTTTTATAAAGCGGCTTTACTACTGAGTACTTTAATCGCCCAGAAAACTGACCATTGCTAAAGGAAAAATTACAAATATGGCTAAATACAGGGCTATCATGTGCAGCATAGTACTTTAATATTCTGCTAGACACTCCATCATGACCATGAGAATCCTTAGTCTTCAGTGATTTAATCATTGACTCAATCTCCCTCTTGTCTGTATCACAGGAGTATTTCAGAAGTCAATATCAGAAAGGAATTTGCTAAGAAATTCATATGATTCCCTGTAGAAACTAAATGTTTATTTAATTCACCTCCAATGCTCAAAATGATTGTTAAATACTGTACATATATCTGATTTATCAGTAACACAAATATTACTGTTAACTGACTTCATATCATCGACCTTGTGCTGCTGACCAGACACTTCCTTCACAACTGACGATATGGCTTTAATTTTATCCTGTGAATTAGCTACTCTTTGCATACCACATACTTTTTGCCTTGCTAATAACATTTTAAGCACCTTACAATACTGTTTGTATGGGCTACTGTAGCTTGATTGTGACTACTAACATTTTGATACAATTCCCACTTTGTTATACATGATATCCTTACCGCACTAGTCAGCCAACCGGGCCGTCCATTACTGCTAGTACCCTGTTTAGGATGTTCTAATGGAAAGCAACTCTCAAAGAGCATGAGAAATGTTAAATATTTATCTATATTATCGGCACTATAAACATCTCGTTCCTTGACAAGTTTAAAAACTCTCCATTGCTGTTGGATTAACTTTCCTACGTAGTTTGTAATTAAATATGACAGTGGTTTGTGTACAAAAACCTTTTACTGTTAAAATTTGTGCACCATGGCCTGAAATGCCATTCACCCATTTACTAACAGAATGCCCATCTAATAATGAAGAATGAATAAAAATATTGTCGCTGGATGTGCTACTGTTCCCCTGCAGCCTAGTTGGAAAAAAACAGTTTGCATAAGATCATATGAATTTTAGAGATCTACTATCATCTTTTTTCTTGCACAATTATATACAAAATTAATATTGAAGTTACCACATAACTACTTTCTGGTACTTCCTATGAAGTGAATCAAGAACCTCCTCTAGCTTAATGAAAAAATGCTCTGAAGTCGGAGTTAGGGGACTTAAAAACAACAACAATTAGAAGTTTAGTTTCGCTAAATTCAACTAATGCTGCACAAATTTCAAATATCTGTTCAGTGCAATGTCGTGATACGTCTATGGACTCAAATGAAATGTTTTTATATATTTTTTTTACATACAGAGCCACTCCCCCAATCCACAAGGAACTCTTTGAGAAACAGCCAGCTAATCTGTAGCCTGGTAAAGGAAGCGTTTGAATTGCCAAATTATTTCAATGGTGTTCCGATATACCAATAATTTCAGAGTTAACATCTATTGGCAGTTCACTAATTTTATCACTAATACCTCATTTTGATGAAATGTGCTGATTCCTTCTCTACCTGGGAACATTAGATCCCCTGGAGGTGAGCCCTTAGAGGCACTTCCTTTAAGCAGGTATACCTATCAGCAGACTTAAGTCTAAAAAAGGTGCAGCTCTAACACCAACTACTACAGGCATTTTTCCATGAGTGACACCCCCCCCCCCCCCCACACACACACACACTACACTGCCACTTACAAGCTTATCCAGCCACCCCTTCCCATACCTATTGAGGTGCAGGCCATGCCTAGTGAAACCCCATCTACTGATAGACCCAACTGGCACCACTGAAATGTGGTCCATGCCCTCCGCCATCAGTGCCCTCCCCAGCCGCACATTAACGGGCCTAACAGTCGCATTAAGGTGAGGCCGATCATGACGCTAAAACAGTTGCACGAAATGCACATTAGTGCCACCAGTTTGAGTAGCTATCTTAACCAAGTCACCACTGACATATTCCCTGTCCCTATCGAGACTGTTCCCTGCTCCACCCACTATCACTACCTGATCCTCCTCCGTAAAATTCTTACGTAACTCCCCTATGCCGTCAGTCACTTGAGTTAACTCTGCACTAAGCTGCACAATGTTGGTGACCTGGTACTCACTCCCCAACACTTCCTGCAACTGCTGTCTCACACATCTCTCGTGGGAACTACCTAGCAGCAGAAATTTCTTCTTTCTTTTAGACTTTGCAGCTAACCTAGGCCTCCTAGTTGACGAGGACTGCTGCATGTTCCGTGCATCTATAGCTACACAAGGCTCCTCTCCCCTCAACTCTGACAGTTGGTCAAATCTATTTCAAATACGCGAAGTAAAACTGTCTGAATACCTCCTCTTCCTAGCTATCCTCTTGCCAACTGCCAGTTCCCATTCCCCTCCACCTTTCACCCTCAACCTATCTAGTTCCTCCTTTGCACATTGTAACTGCACCTAAAAGGCCCAGATCTTATGCACCTGCTCCTCTATTAACTTGTTTCTACTACAGATTCTGCATTCCCACGAGAGGATCTCCCTAAAATGACCACTGGCTTCCCCCCAATAAAATACTTTTAAAAAAAACCCACACCATAACCCACTACTCACAAACCTACAACAGAGCCCACACTTCCCACTCATGGTAAAATTTTGTAGTTACTGAAAAAAAAAAAACTATGTCTACGTTATCAAAGATCAGTTACACCATTAGAACTATTTAAGAACTAACAATAATGGTCTCGAAATTCTCTGCCTACTAACAAAGCAGCTACTTGTATTAATACTACTACAACACAGCCGATACCAATACCAGCAAAATTTCACAAGATTATTAGCTGAAACCAAAAAATTAAAACACTGTAACACTAAGCGAAGTTAAAACACTGAATGAAAATTTTACTGAAATATTTCACTAGAAAGAATAATAAACGTCAGTTGAAAACTAAAGCATGAAATTTACTAAACGATTTCAACACACTGAAAACTCTATAAAAACACAGCTAGCGAACGATTACAAAAGCTTATTAAGTCGTTATTTCGCCAAAAACCGGCACGCAACACCACTTACATCTATTAAATTTAAAAACTGTATTACAGAGCACAAATAAGTTCATCAGTACTTAGCATAAAACCGTTACAGCTGCAGTGCACGCCGCAAAACGTAAACACACGGCTTGAGGCGCAAGGCTTAGACGAACGACGAAAGCACACTCAGATAATAGACCACTCGAGTCAAAAACACAGGAAGAAAGACTGAGATTAATGAAAATCCACTAATAAGTTACTTTTACGGCAAATATTAACACAAATAAACTTTAAAATAAGTAAATGAAGCCTAAAATTTATAAAATATTAACGAGCTATTTCAACAGCAGTGCAACACTCGTGACGTCACACGTCATGCTTCAGCGCTCTTTGTACCTACCTGCCCATCACAGGTTGAGCTAATCAGTTCTCACACGAAATGTAGATTTTTCCCTTTTATGCAACTTATTTTCAGAGGCAGAATAAATCTGCGCACACACGCGTTTTCACATCCCTGAAGTATCATTACCTGTTGTGAAAATTGTGTAACAGTATGGCATAAGTTGCATTTCCTCTAAGTATTTTCTCATCAGGCAGAAAAATTCTGTTCTAAGCAGCATAATATCTGTTACGTTATACATCACAGGACTAGAATGTTAAACTAATTTTTGGCTCATGACGGAGTGCTAAGATCTACCTCTGTCACAGGATGCCTCCTCAGTTTCGAACTCCCTTAAAGTACCCAAATGCTTCACAACATATGAAGTCTCTTAAGATAACAGCACAGAGAAGTTGTAAATATCAGGTTTATGCTATGTATCACCTCAGAAATTCGGTAAGACATCTGATTTCATTACGATGCCCTTGTAGGAGGCTGAAATTTCAGTAAAAGATATAGCCCCAAGAAAACCTGATTATTGCTCCAGCTCAGGAATTACACCCATAGTACCCTAGCCATCGCTTCCACCCACCATTGATAACATTTTAGTAAGCTAAATAATTAAATTGATCGTGAGAGTCACTTTGAATGGCGAGTAGTTTCTTTTTGTCGGGTTACACTCACCATGTAGCTGAAATGGGAATTCCTGGAGGGAAGACGATGTTCTTTTCAAGGAACACTGTTGAGAACCGACGTTTGAAATTGACCACATGTTCTATCATTGGCAACAAAGGTTTCGTGTTTTCGCGCTATTAAAAACATGATCACGATGACTATGTTACCGTCACCCTGAATAAAAAACCATCCTGGTTCTACAGGAACACACAAGAGTCGCTGATAGTATTATGCTCTCTGGTAGAAATTCTATGTGCGATTTGGAATCAGGTCTACCAATCCTATGGAGACATCTTTTAATGATTACAGCCAGTGGTGAAATACATTCATGCCACTCTCATATCTCGAAACGAGTCACCTGCTGCAGCCACATGTAGTAAGTGTTGCTTCACGCAGTGGAGAATGGCAAAACAGAGGCACGCCAGCGACCGAGGCATTGCGAAGTAGGCAAGCACAGATAGCCTTGCTGACAGCAGCAGTCTACCAGCAGGCTGACACAAGGACGCACACAGACCGAGCACCGAGCGAAGCCTGGAGATTGCTGAGTAAGGGGAAGTGAGGCCAGCACGCTATGTTACGTTGCAATATACAGCGGAAGTAATAACGAAAAGCTACCACCGAGGGTAAAAAACGTCATCCTGCCAGATATAAATAGTGGAGCGCAGGCAGCAACAGACAGAAGCCATTAGGAAGCAGTTCGAATCTGAGGACGGACGTGGTCTGTGTCCGAATGTTCAGTCTTCGTAGGTGGCGATTCCGGAAGTCTGTTCCAGCTCGCAGGTGTCATCCGTTGGCCGCCAGATGTCAACTTCAGCCCTGGAGGTCAGCCCGAGTTCGGTCGGCACCATGGCTGACTAACTATAGCGGGAACTTCCAACAGGACTTGCCACAGCGAGGTCTTGGTCACAGGCGCCGCCGGGGACTGACGCCCGGACTCCACGACAACCCGGCCCCATAGCGCGCAGTCCGTGCATGACGGGACCTCGCGGACATCGTGACTGACGGCTTCTTAGACGTCGGTGCAGCAGGCATCGGCAGCTGACCTCACGGCGACGTGGCTCCGTGGGCGTGCCCGTACTGGGGCGCCAAGCGGCAACTAGTTCATCTCAACCACAGGGCATTCTGGCTTCAGCAGCAGTTCATCTCAACCACAGGGCATGCTGGTTTCAGCGGTGCACTGGTGGCCTGAGGCTCCAGAGTGTGCGATCAGCGGCGCGCGTTGCGCGCATTGTGGGAGAATCTACACAGCAGCATCCAGGCACAGGGATCAGCAGGGCTGGGCAGCGACGACGAGGGAGAAATTGTAAAGAAAGTTCAATAAAGAATTGTAAAACTCCACGCCATCTCAGTCTTTGGCGCAGCCACTGTGTCTGCTGCTAACAAGTGGTGCAGAAGTCATAACACACCTTTTTCGAACCTATCTACTAAGGATCCCATACAGCAAAACTCCAGTGTGGTTTTTTAGGCAATTCGTCTGCATCTTATAACTGTTCCTCAGTTTCTGCCCCCCCCCCCCCCTTTCTGCAGCTTTATCCCTGTGATGGTTCCAATTTAAGTCGGAACTGAATGGAAGTCGGAGAGCGCTGTAACTAACACCTTCTGTATCCTGTGGAGAAACAGGGTGAGCCGAGTTAATCCGACAGGGTCGTGTTTTGACCACTTGTTGGAAAAGTGAATATGTTGTTGTCACTCTGCCAACAGTGTATATTGTGTAAGGCCGACGCCAAACGAAACTTTCTGCTGCAACATGAGGTAGTAGAAAAGACAGTATATGAAGTTATGGTGGTGTTCCTTATCGGGAAAATTAAGAAGACTCCATATCATACAGGAACTGGAAGGTAGATGAGGACCTTGCTCCTGCATTGTGGCGTATCTCAAAACTACATGCAGGTACTGCAGTCCAAGGGAGATATTCATCTCACATGGTGAATTTATTTATACCTGTCACCCAAACATTCTCTCCCTCCTCGTTATTTTGTAGCATCCAACAGAGAAAAACTATAAACTTTACAACTCCACTAACGTCACCCAGTAGACAACTCGGTAAGACATTTCCTGGGGGTCTTCCGATATGTCAAAAACAAATGCCGTCTGCATGCTGGCGTCGAGAATATGTCGGGAGCCTACTAAATAAACGGAAATTGGTCCACTGGAGCAGGTAGCCCGTTATCAACGTCGCTTCCACAGACCAGTGCAAAGTTTCATCACCTGTACTGTAGGAGGACCATTTCCCACAGACTGTCGTGAGAGAAGGTCCTTGTGTTGTTCTTTCATAAGCAATTTGATGCATTGTTTTTTTTTTCTACTATAACACATCCAAGCAGTATATGACAACAGCTATGAACACCATAATCATTTTGTTTTATCCACCACGACTTTGAGGTCTGTGTCAGGTGCTAAACCAACATTAACACGTGCCGATCCATTGGCTCTCAATGAAAGCTGGCATTGCTTCGTTTAAAGTGTGCTCCTCCAACAATGTACAGGATGGTTGAAATAAAAGACAGATGCGGTGTTTTTTTATTGACAAAAATGTGGAAGACATCGCAACATTTGGAAACTGGAAGAATTTGCGGCATTGTGGAACGGTTCGAAACAGCCGCCCAAATTGACTGGTGGCCTCTACATTTAAACTTATCTTCCACAGTGACATAATAGTAGATGTCTAGGTGATCTGTTTCAACTGGTTCCTCATATTGCAGTCATGTACGTGATTACTGTAGCGAGGAGGCCATTCCTGGAAGGCGCTGCTCCCACCAAGACTCTCTTCCTCTCAAAAAAAGGGACATCAGTCAGCCTACTAGTGGATGGATCGGATAGAAAAGACACCATCCATATGGGGCGATGTAATGTAATAAGCACCACAGTTGTTAGTGCCATCAATTTTAGCAATTTCACCAGTTTTTCCGTAATTTCAACGCTGACCAGTGCCATGACAGTATGCTCCTCAGTTTCTGTATCATCGCTAAAGTTTCATGGTGAATTCTACACCAAAGTACACCAAACAGCGCCCAATACCAATGCAGTTAGGAAATCTACATATTTCTCGAACTTCAAACATCGTGCACAATTTATGATTACGATTGCCCATCTACCATTATGTGGATGGCAGCCACAGAGAATTCTCGCAATCTTAGGATAAAATTCTAGATCTCTCCGCATTGTCTTTCACTAACCCTCCCTACAACACTGTCCACGATTTAATTTGCAGCTGATCAGATGTAGGAGGGTACTAAACCCACTATATTCCACTTCTCGTGAAAGAAAAGAGCAGGCCGAGTCCAAGTCTGCTTTTCAGCGAAGACTGTTCCGCAAAAATCTTACTCACGGCACCATCTAAGTGCAGAAGATCTCTCCAGAGAGATGTTGAGGAAGTTAGCATCCCTAATTGGTGTCTAGTAGATATGACCTTCTTATGATGATATAACAAAAGGTTAAGAAGAAACGTGTGGTTTATGCATGATGGAGCTCCAGATGGACGTAGTTTGAAACATTTTATGTAAATCAACCGTGCTGTCAGCTTTGAAGTATTGTTTCTATACCAAGAAGATATCAGAAAGTGAGATATGATCATGAAACATAAACACTTTCCAAAGACTAAACGGTTCCACAGTTAAACACACTATAAATCTAGAATGGCGCTGTTTCCGACCTATTAGTCATGTGGAATGCAACACTGTCAGTATTCGAGTGTAAGAAATACATTTCCAGCGCATGACATACATTCTCCATGCAAGTTTCTCTACGATAAAAGATGGTGACATACTGTAAAGTGATTAAACTACTACCTTACACATGAAAGAATACATCAATTCCTTGTGACACAAACACTACATAGGTTTCCAGAGGTGAATGACGGCTGCTGTTTATGAAGTTGAAGCCTGATTACGGTCCGGAAATTATGATATTTTCAGTACAGTCCTATGGAATGCCCGTCGGCAGCCGAAAATGCATACGAAGAAACAGTGACATCTTACAAGGAAATGAACACCAAGATTAGTAGCCAGAGAAGATGTAAAAGACACGTCTGAGTTTACCACCATCCCTGGAAACCTTCCTATTGCACACATATGTCATGGTCCGATGATAGGTTGATCTGATAGTGTGCAGGTTAATATTGTCGTTTTGCCTTGACGCCACATCCCTAGAATGGCCCCTCTTTCCGCTATTAAGATGTGTTTATGTAGCATCATTTTACTGTCCTCCTCCAGGACACGCAATTTTATTGATTTTGGTCAGTACTCATTTCATGGTACTTTTCTCTAATTTTACATATTGTCAGTCAATTTTCATAATTTTACGAAGTTTCGGTTATTTTATATATTGCATCGTATTTGCCTCAGTTTTTACGTGTTTCACGTTGATTTTTCGTGATTATACCAGGTTTCCCTCAAATTTTACTAATTGTATGCCTTTTTCAAATTTTTCCACAGTTTTCCGTTTGTATATGTTTATATTGCTGACATACCCATGTGCTGTTTGATTTTCTACGAGAATATTTGCCTATCTTATACACCATCCCACTAAAAAAACCTATGACTTTTCCCCTGCCTTATGATCCACATGCACGCGATTTGATGGGACGAACATGAAAAGTATAGTAATTGTCAGTTCGTACCTATACGAAACTCACCACTCGGTTTATGTCCAAGATGTGGCGGGGAAATGGAGTTCTTTGCATACATCTTCGTTCATTGGGTAGGGGTTGGATTGTTTGGGGAAGGAGACCTGACAGCGACGTCATCGGTCTCATCGGATTAGGGAAGGACGGGGAAGGAATTGGGCCGTGCCCTTTCAAAGGAACCATCCCAGCAGTTTCCTGGAGCGTTTTAGGGAAATCACAGAAAACCTAAATCTGGATGGCCGGACGCGGGATTGAACCTTCGTCCTCCCAAATGCGAGTCCAGTGTGCTAGCCACTGCGCCACCCCGCTCGGTCATCTTGGTTCGTCTAGAGGAGGGAGGTGAAATTGGTTTTCCATCGATGAACATGATTCGTCACACATGTGTTCGAAGACCTCTGCTGACAGTGGTGTGGGGATGTTTGCTGTCAAAAACTGCAAGTAGACAGCGCTCTAAGTCACAACAGAACAAGCATTTGTATACAAGTCGATCGCAAGTTATATCACATAACTAATGCAACCCAAGACAGCAACGGAAAAAATGGTTAAATGCGTGATAAATGACCTGCGGTGACTTCTCCCTCTGTAGAGTGCATCATCAATCTAGCATTAAATGATACCTTGTTACAACCCCTCTGAACCGATGATTCCATCTACTTTCTGTCATATGTAAATTTAGAGGCAGGTGGTTCTCTTTTCCAGGAAAGCATCAAAGACAGCAGCTAACTTGCATGTATCACAATTTCCTCAATAGACATACAGCTGAATGTTGTTAAAAACCATACAGAAACTGTTCTGTACAGTATTTATTAGCTGACACTGTATAGTTGTGATTAGTAGAGATTGCAGATAATCACACCGTAATTACTGATTGTTAAGGCAAAAAACACCTGAACAGTCTCTTAGGAATATGGTCACATCATCACTGTTTGTTTCGCAATACACCGCAGCTGGCGGCAGGAGTGTTCACAAGAGTAATAGGTCAAAGTTTCTATGGCCCCACTCTGCATTGTTGCCAAACATATCCAAGATGGCAGATCCAAGGTGGTGGTGATATGTGACAACATCACAATGACGTAATACCGGGAAGTTTAAATTTTGGCGGGAAAATAGTTCAAATGGGCTACCTCCACTAACCTAATCCCCTCCCCTCCACACTCCACTTCCCTCCCCTCACCCAGAAAATGACGGGAAAGTTGTGGATAGAAAAAAGGTCACTGGGGCTACCTTCACTAACCTAAGAAAGTGGTGGGAAATATGTGGAGGGAAAATAGGTCAACTGAGCTACCTTTACTAACCTAAATCATCCAAACACCACCTCTTCCTTGAAATTGGCGGGAAAAGGACTCAGTCTGGTCCAGCAGCTAGAAAGGAAGAAGTGTATTTTATTAACCTTCAGTGTGAAGTTAGAACAATTTATTTAAGGTTGGATTTCACATAGTTTATGATTCTGATACAAAACTCTCGCCCTGGTGTGCTTGGGGTCACAATACATAGGCTACTGACCTGCAAACTACTCGTAAATTACCGAAATAATGTAGTACACTGATGTACAGACACGCAACAACTCGTAAATTGTCAAAATAATGCATGTAAAACGCTCTTTAAACACACTCAGTCATTATAAACTGTCGAAATAATGTTTTGCACAGCCTACATACTTGTTCACAAAGTAATGGCTTGGTTCAAATGGCTCTGAGCACTGTGGGACTTAACATCTATGGTCATCAGTCCCCCAGAACTTAGAACTACTTAAACCTAACTAACCTAAGGACGTCACACACATCCATGCCCGAGGCAGGATTCGAACCTGCGACCGTAGTGGTCACGCGGTTCCAGACTAAAGCGCCTAGAACTGCACGGCCACAACGGCCGGCCACAAAGTAATGCAACTGAAACGTTCACTATGCATAAAATTGCCAAAAGGTTGCATGTATAATGCTCTGCAAAGCCGCTCATTTTATCTACATCTAAATCTACATCCATACTCCGCAACCCACCTGAAGATGTGTGGCGGAGGGAACTTTGAGTACCTTTATCGGTTCTCCCTTCTACTCCAGTCTCGTATTGTTCGTGGAAAGAAAGATTGTCGATATGCTTCTGTGTGGGTTCTAATCTCTCTGATTTTATCCTCATGATCTCTTCGCGTGATATCAGCCGAAATAATGCAGTGTACAAACATTCATTCGAACTACCATTTTGAAAGTCGACCATGACGTATCAGCGAACTGTCCCCCACGGGGATCCAAGTCAAAATGATGATCAGATGTGCCGGCCGTGCACAGCGATATAACCTTATCATATGCGAGACGCGTCTGGCCCCACGCAAGTGTTTATCTCCCCAGCGTATATGACACATAGCCGCGAGATTTTTACCTAGTGACTCAACCTTGTAGGTGCAGCTGAAAGGTTGCCAATGTTATACTGACATCTCATGTTTATGTAAATAACAGCCAAGTCTCCCTCTGGACGCGCTGTAGAAATCTTTTGCAATGCTTTCAGAAACTGTTTATGAAAATATCCCAGAATAACACAAGATGCATTCTTCCTTGCGATCCTAAAGGGACAGCCCGTCCGTTATACAAGGTGCAACAATAAATTAATGAGACTGATGTGGAAAAACTGTTGCTTACTGTTTTAATCAAGTTTAGTGTCTGTCTCCTTCAAAGTAGTTCCCTTCTGATTGCACACACTTTTTCTACATCTACATCTACATTTATACTCTGCAAGCCACCGAAAGGTGTGTGGCGGAGGGCACTTTACTTGCCTCTGTCATTACCTCCCTTTCCTGTTCCAGTCAAGTATGGTTCGCGGGAAGAACGACTGCCGGAAAGCTTCCGTGCGGGCTCGAATCTTTCTAATTTTTCATTCGTGATATCCTCGGGAGGTATAAGTAGGGGGAAGCAATATATTCGATACCTCATCCAGAAACGCACCCTCTCGAAACCTGGACAGCAAGCTACAACGCGATGCAAAGCGCCTCTCTTGAAGAGTCTGCCACTTGAGTTTGCTAAACATCTCCGTAACGCTATCACACTTACCAAATAACCCTGTGACGAAAGGTGTCGCTCTGCTTTACATCTTCTCTATCTCCTCGGTCAACCCGACCTGGCACGGATCCCACACTGATGAGCAACACTCAAGAATAGGTCGAACGAGTGTTTTGTAAGCCACCTCCTTTGTTGATGGACTACATTTTCTAAGGACTCTCCCAATTGTACGGAAGCAGCCTACTCACGCCGTATAAAATTCACAGCAGTCTTTCCATTGTGTGCCAGCCAGTCCGCTGTAACTAGCTCTGACGTCATAAATGTTGCGCAATACTTTAAGAATCAAGTAAATGAACTAAAACGTTTCTAGCATGTCAGGAGTAATATTATATCATTATGTGTTGAATATCAGTTCAATAGCTTTAACCATTTTCGAGATTTGGACGTTTTTCTGTAAAAAACAATGGTGCAACAGAAAAGAGCTAGAAAGTTAAAAATTTATATTTAGATTCCTTTTGCATAATAATTTAGTGGAAACAGTATTCTGGATCTCACAAATTAAAATTTAAGTTGAAATTCATGATTTTCTGGTTTTCGTCTTAAAAATTAAGGATTCGAGATAGATTAAGTAGGTGAATGAATAAAGCTAGGATGTTTAAATTTAAGTGGAAGGGAGATACGCTACAACCATAAATATGTGAGAAGTTTCAACTGAATAACTATAAAACTATAGCGATAGCGTATCTCCAAAGGGCAAGTTCAGAGCTCGTCTACTGCGTGCAGTGTAATTAAATTAATTCTCTCGCCCAAAATATTGGACTTAGCCACGTCAGACTTTTATTACGATTACTTACCTGTGTGCTGATTGCACATGTAAATTGAGAGCTTCATTGGCCATCAGCGAAGGAAGCAATAATTTATTTGATAACTTGAATTGGTGCATTACTAGTCCAGCGGCTAGTCGGGACAGCGAATTTAATCAAGCGTTCCCTTAGCCGTCCGCACCGCGGCTTTATATATAAGAACGCTGCGCGAGGAAATCAGCATACGTTCCCAAGCGGGAGAATTCCGCCAGTTTCTGCGAGACGAACACGTGGACGTCTGTCTCGTCACAGAAACTTGGCTGAAGCCGGGCGTGGACGTGCGGGCGGCGAACTACCGCTGCTAGCGCACCGACCGGGCCACCCACGGCGGCGGAACGGCGGTGTACGTTAAGACGTCGCTGCGCCACCACCAGATGCAACTCCCGGAGACGCCAACCCTGGAGACGACCGGCGTCGTGGTTAACACCTCCGTGGGCCATGTAACATTCGTGGCGGCCTACTGGCAGCCGTCAGGACACCTCCACCCCAGGCACATCGAGACGCTGCTGTCGATGCGCGGGAACCTGTTCATCGGCGGCGATCTCAATGCAAAACACCCGGAGTGGAACTCCAGGGTTACCACCATCAGCGGCAGACGGCTGCTCCGCGTCGTTAACGACCACGACGCTGTGGTGCTGGTCCCTACGGCCGTCCCGACGTGCTCGACATCGCGGTTGTGAAAGGGGCAGCACACAACGCGATCGCGACCACTCGCTGTGCCCTATCTTCCGATCACCTGCCAGTGATCTTCGACCTGGACGCAGACGGTATGGCGCCACCTGAGCACCGCAGCGCCCGCCTCAACACCGACTGGGCGCACTTCCAGCAGCACCTGGCGGAGGCGGTCGCAGCAACACCTGATCCTGACGAGGAGGGGGTGGATGCAGCACTAGCAGCATTCACCCACTACACACTTGCGGCGGCAGATGCAGCAGCGTCGCGAGGACCGCGGAAGCCGACGGTGGCATGTCAACGGCGCGCCACATACGTGCGGGAGTGCCGCAGGGGTCCATCCTTGGCCCCCTGCTGTACTCCCTCTTCACTGCCGTCGTCCCGAAGACGACGCCGAGTGTTCATCTGGCGCTCTACGCCGATGACACCGCGCTGTACACGCGTAGCATGAACCTGCAGCTCGCCTGCAACGAGATTGGAGCCTGGGTCACCAAATGGCGGCTCAAGTTCAACGCCGGGAAGAGCCCGACGCGCTGCAGCAAGTACGGATCATGGGAGGCCCCATCCCGTGGTCGCGTACTGGAAAGTACCTCGGCGTCACCATGGATCGACGCCTGACCTGGGGACCACACATCAGGGAGCTGAGGGGCCGAGCGCTTGGACGGATGCGCTCGCTCTACCCCCTCCTCAACCCCACGACGACACTGCCCCCCCCCCACCCCCCACTGCGGCCTCACGCTCTATCTAGCACTAATCAGGCCAGTGCTGGAGCACGCGGCCGTGGTGTGGGGAAATGCCGCAGACACGCATATTCAGACGCTGCAACGAGTGCAGAACAAAGCCCTTCGTCTGGCGCTCCACCTACCAAGGGACTACGACACTCGTATGCTACACGACATCGCGGGAGTTCCGTTGCTGAAGCGCCGCTTCCGCGCGCTCGCAACGAACTTCTACGAGTCGGCGAGGACGTCCGGGAACCCGCTGATCAGGGGACTGGGAAACCAGATCCACTGGTGTCCAGCGACCAGATGGCCGGAGCGGTTGCTGGAATAATGTCCATGCAGCCAGAGTGGATGACCAGCATTCGTGGCTACGAGATGACAATCAACAACGAGAGGACCATTGAATAACAAGAGATCCACGACGCAGGAACAGCAGTTGATCTGCTTAACCTGCTAAAAACCGTGCAATGAATTACACGTGAGTCACGCAGTAGAGGAAAAAAAGGCCCCAGTTCTCTCCAGACGCTGATCTGCGCACCACCTGTGCCGGGAGTCGCGTCGGTATCATTTCTAGAAACAGCCTCGGATGCCGTTATAAGTTACTCGGGATACGTGTAACCATGATATCATTTTCGAGTGAAGTGTTAATTCTGGGATGACTTTAATCATCTATCTTCAGTTCGCGTATGTCGTATTTTCACGTGCCGCCGCGGGGCAGACATTCTACCATTATTTAGCGTGGCGTTTGATGAACATTATCATCAAATTATGGCGAGCATTCACTTAAACATTTAATTTGTGCAGTTACAGTTGCATCAGCGCATTAGACTCTGAACTGCTCTGGTAGTTGGATTGTCTGGATTCTTTTTGGTCTGTGACTTTCAGAATATAGTGAACATTTTTGAAAGAATCGTTTTTGATGATGAATCCCAGACAATCTCCTAATTCCTCAGAGCTATAAGCTGTAGCTATAAGTGCATTTCTCAGCTGAAGTGGGCAATAGGAATTCTAATTACAGGCTTCACGTTTTGTTAATCACTTTCTGGTTGCCAATATTGTAGTTAGAGAGCCAGTGTTGCGAACGGCAAACAACAGCATTAAATAAATCATAGGAACATTCAATTAACAATAAATTCCATACGCCGTCCCAAATATGGTGCATCGTTGGGAAACACATTTCCACATTACATTTCATTTATTCAATTACTAAATTTCCACCCGCCGCCCCACACAATGAATCCCCACCTGGCATCCGCCTTACTAAAAATTAATTTTATATGATCATTCCACTTCAAATCGTTCCGTACGCATACTCCCACATATTTTACAGGAGTAACTGCTATCAGTGTTTGTTTCGCTATCATATAATCATACAATAAAGGATCCTTCTTTCTATGTATCGCAATACATTACATTTGTCTATGTTAAGGGTCAGTTGCCACTCCCTGCACCAAGTGCCTATCCGCTTCAGATCTTCCTGCATTTCGCTGCAGTTTTCTAATGCTGCAACTTCTCTCTATACTACAGCATCACCCGCGAAAAGTCGCATGGAACTTCCAACACTATCTACTAGGTCATTTACACTCCTGGAAATGGAAAAAAGAACACATTGACACCGGTGTGTCAGACCCACCATACTTGCTCCGGACACTGCGAGAGGGCAGTACAAGCAATGATCACACGCACGGCACAGCGGACACACCAGGAACCGCGGTGTTGGCCGTCGAATGGCGCTAGCTGCGCAGCATTTGTGCACCTCCGCCGTCAGTGTCAGCCAGTTTGCCGTGGCATACGGAGCTCCATCGCAGTCTTTAACACTGGTAGCATGCCGCGACAGCGTGGACGTGAACCGTATGTGCAGTCGACGGACTTTGAGCGAGGGCGTATAGTGGGCATGCGGGAGGCCGGGTGGACGTACCGCCGAATTGCGCAACACGTGGGGCATGAGGTCTCCACAGTACATCGATGTTGTCGCCAGTGGTCGGCGGAAGGTGCACGTGCCCGTCGACCTGGGACTGGACCGCAGCGACGCACGGATGCACGCCAAGACCGTAGGATCCTACGCAGTGCCGTAGGGGACCGCACCGCCACTTCCCAGCAAATTAAGGACGCTGTTGCTCCTGGGGTATCGGCGAGGACCATTCGCAACCGTCTCCATGCAGCTGGGCTACGGTCCCACACACCGTTAGGCCGTCTTCCGCTCACGCCCCAACATCGTGCAGCCCGCCTCCAGTGGTGTCGCGACAGGCGTGAATGGAGGGACGAATGGAGACGTGTCGTTTTCAGCGATGAGAGTCGCTTCTGCCTTGGTGCCAATGATGGTCGTATGCGTGTTTGGCGCCGTGCAGGTGAGCGCCACAATCAGGACTGCATACGACCGAGGCACACAGGGCCAACACCCGGCATCATGGTGTGGGGAGCGATCTCCTACACTGGCTGTACACCTCTGGTGATCGTCGAGGGGACACTGAATAGTGCACGGTACATCCAAACCGTCATCGAACCCATCGTTCTACCATTCCTAGACCGGCAAGGGAACTTGCTGTTCCAACAGGACAATGCACGTCCGCATGTATCCCGTGCCACCCAACGTGCTCTAGAATGTGTAAGTCAACTACCCTGGCCAGCAAGTTCTCCGGATCTGTCCCCCATTGAGCATGTTTGGGACTGGATGAAGCGTCGTCTCACGCGGTCTGCACGTCCAGCACGAACGCTGGTCCAACTGAGGCGCCAGGTGGAAATGGCATGGCAAGCCGTTCCACAGTACTACATCCAGCATCTCTACGATCGTCTCCATGGGAGAATAGCAGCCTGCATTGCTGCGAAAGGTGGATATACACTGTACTAGTACCGACATTATGCATGCTCTGTTGCCTGTGTCTATGTGCCTGTGGTTCTGTCAGTGTGATCATGTGATGTATCTGACCCCAGGAATGTGTCAATAAAGTTTCACCTTCCTGGGACAATGAATTCACGGTGTTCTTATTTCAATTTCCAGGAGTGTATGTAGATTGGTATCAACAAAATATTTTCGCATTCAGAAGAGAAAGTTGGTGACTGAAATTTAGTAAATAGATCTCGCCGCGACGAGAAACTTCTTTGCTTTAATGACTTCCATCCCAACTCGCGTATCATATCTGCCACACTGTCTCCCCTATTACATGATAATACAAAACGAGCTGCCCTAGTCTCCAAAAGCCTTCTGAAGCTTACCGTAAGATGTCGTCGTATTTTCACCCAATTTGACGCAAAAATGAATGGAATACCGTTGCACAATATTATGTGGTTCAATTTCTGTGATGAAAGACATAAACACATGTTGACTTACTGTAGCACAACTCACGACTGAGCAGTTGCATCGATGTGCTGCTCAGACTAAAAGCAGCTTATAGACTAAGGTCAAAGATATTGTGCCTACACAAACCTGCAGTGTTGCCACATCTGGTAAAGAAAATCAGTCTGATTACTTTATTGTCGCACCTCGTATATCAGTCCCTTCTCGGAATTCGTAAAGAAATTGTTAACGGTCTCTTTTGTTGCTGTAGGGAGCTTTTGTCTGTTATGAAAACTGCTCAGAATAACATAGAATGCATTCTTTCTGTTGGTCCTAATAAGGCACGCTTTTCATCATGTGTTACCCTTCGCAGAAGTCATAATGTCTTGCTTTCAACATACATCTCAGAAACGATATAAGTTTTGCTCATCTTCTCACCACTAAAAGCATTTATCATGTCAGTGCATGGTTGCAACAACACCATTAATCCTAAAACATTAGTCCTAAAAATGGCTGGAATTTTCGGTGTCCTACAGCTACTGGTCTGGAGATGTCCTAATGCCAATTTGGCGGATGAGGGACAGCATTCTCCCAGAGATGGATGGTCTGCTTCAACTTGTTTTCGTATGCTTGAACATAGAAGACATCACGTTACTCTCAAAATTTTCCGTAGATGCCTCGCCTCTATCTTGTCTGGACCAGTCTGTAGAGCCTCCTATGTCCCTGCACAAAGGATGTCTTGTGAACGAATGAAGCATTCTGATAGGCTATTACTGAATTATTCACGCTAAATTACTGATGCTGCCAGGGTGGGAGCACTGTCCATCATTTTTTTTCTGCAGACGAAACTTTCAGTGGCACAACTATTTTGTGCACATTGTCATATTGCACTGACAGTTTAATCCTGCAAAAGTGGTCTAAAGATCGTCAAATACCGACAGATACTTCCTCAATTACACTGCTCTGCCACTTATGAAAGGAGCTTCAACATTTCAGCGTGGAAGAAATCCCCAACCCAGCTATATATCACCACATACTGCAACGATGTACTGAACACACAATTCGTATACTGCGCCTTATGAAATGACCACTTCTGCATCCTGTATATAGCTATCGACTATCAGACACTCGCACATACAACACGAAGAGAGACAGCATAAGCACATGCGTCATAGATATTCCTCGCAGCACTAGAAATTTCCCACGAGGTCGGGCGGTCATCCACCGCACCTCTGTTTTGCTAACACGTCGCTCTGACTCATATCACCTGAGTTGGGCCAGTGGGCCCCTTCTGACTGTAACTTGCGCCATGCAAACCGCTGTGTTTACTCTTTTCAGCAGGTCTACAGCTGTGGCCTCCATTCTACTTTGCAACCGCTGGTTGTGTAACTTACTGCCAACATTCCCATGCCCGGCTGTAACTTGTTCGCCCCAAAATATTGCCCTAAAGCTAATCTTTTCCCATCTTAAACAGTGGTGCCACTGCAATTCAAACAGTGCAGTAACAGTAAACACATAAGTGAATCCGGGTTTTCTAGAAGGTAAAACACGGCCGTACTCACCCAGGGTTGACAGAACTGTACAATAAGGGACACAAAAACGACGGAAACTAACATAGCCTATAACACAATACGAACCACACAACTGACTGCAGACCACCTAATGGTAGGTAGAGTATTGTGAGTAAGACATCATAATACCCTGCTGACACATTTGACGGAGTACCTATGCAATGACTGTGCTAATATAGTCAAGCAAGAGTCATGCAGCACTTCATATACACATGTGTATATTTCGGAACCTATGCTTTTCCAGACTCATGTTTATTGGACTTGTTTCGATGAGTACTAGCACCATTCAAAGAATTCGATACTTCTTTTTAACACACTGAGTACTCTTTGAGACAACTGGTGATGATGGGAGTCAAGTGTCTTAGCTATCGCCTTGATATCTCCACATATATATGTCAGTTTTGTGCTGACTTCTTCAGTTTTCTGGTTGACATATACGTAGTTCACACTGCTGCATTCCAGCATTCAACACCTTGACATTTACAGCCCCTGTCTCGACAAGAGTTTCCAGTTCCGTTAATTTATCATTGGTTACCTAGATTTTTTCCATCAAATAGACCTGTGTGCTTTGCACTGTCTGAATAATTGTGCGACATACATGCAATTTGTCCATAGTCTACAGTATACTTGATACAGCAGCGCTTTGATACACTGCCTTTTATGCAGACTTTCACTGAAGTTTCGTGTGCATGGACTCTCATTCAATTTCCTAATTCTATCGACAATAACCAGAAAGCCACACTGTGAGTTATTCTAGCAATCCCTACATGTTGTGACGAATTCATTGAGTTAATTCCTACATGTGCTTCATACATATGGTTTAAATTCAGCTTTTCCTGTTTGAAACTGATACTAAGGTTCACATTGTACCCGACCCAATGCTTCAGGATGCTTGAGTATGTGTGGCTAAAATAAAATATATTTACAAATATATTGACTTGCATATGGCGACCAATGCCGAAATATTTGTGTACACTTTGAGACAACTGGTGATGATAGGAGTCAAGTGTCTTAGCTATCGCCTTGATATCTCCACATATATATGTCAGTTTTGCGCGGACTTCTCCAGTTTTCTGGTTGACATATAGTTCACACTGCTGCATTCCAGCATTCAACACCTTGACATTTACAGCCCCTGTCTCGACAAGAGTTTCCAGTTCCGTTAATTTAACATTGGTTGCAATCCTGATTTTCCACTGCAATGTCATAAAATATTAATACGTTGTTTGGCTTTATTTTGTCAGGTGGTGTAATATCATTGCTTTTGCTGAACGTCTGATATGTTACTCCCTCGATGCCACGCAAAATCTCGTGCAATAGCTGATTTTTTTCCGAAACAGAGGTTTTGAAAAAATATATACATGCTCGAAGTGGATTCCCTCAGGATGTGTTAACAGTATTAGAACGAGGTAGTTTTCCCACAGTCTGGAGGCCCAATAATTGAAGCACGTGTAATATTGGGACGTAACAATCCATTTATCGATTTCTTCTGGTTTCCAACTTCATCCAAGATGGCGGCTTATATACATGGCAACAGCGCTTGACATCATCCAAGATGGCGGCCGTGAGGTCATCCAAGATGGTGGATTTTGGTGGAAAGATAGGTCAGTTAGGCTACCTCCACTAACCTAAACCCCCTCCTGCATAAAATGGCGGGAAGTTCAAATTCCATCAGGACAATGCAACACACCTAAAAAAAATGGCGGGAAAGTAGACCACTTGGGCTACCTCCACTAACCTAAATCATCTGACCGCCAACTCTTCCTAGGAAACAGTGGGAAGAGGACTCGACCTGTGGTGGACATTAGTCTTTATTTTCATGCACTATTTATTTAAACAATTAGTCAGTACCACCATCCAGTGTATTCACCATGAGGTCCAGACTCCAACTGACCTAGTACACAGTACAGCAAGAAAAGGGCCCTGGTACTCGTTCTGCGACGTAATCCAAGATGGCGGCCATGACGTCAGCTGATGACGGAGGTAAACAGTGTTTTCGCCATGAGGTCCGGGACTAGTACACAGTACTGCCTCCAGAGAACACTATCATCCCTCTCATCTGTTTGACCGCCTTCTCTGTCCCGCGATTCTGACAGGAGTCGTCTGAAGTGTATAGATCGCACACGCACACATATTGATGTGACAGCATCTAGCCCGCACATGCATATGTGTTCTAGAAACCTGCTAGTGATCCTAACGGAACACGTGTAATGTGTAACTGAAACATCGTCCATCTAACAAAGTTCTCAAGTCACATCACTATATAAAAATATGAACCAGGTCGAACTCTCGGAAATTCTATAGTGTCCCACAAATACTTAATCTAGTGTTCTGCACTTCAGGATGCACATGTGCTTACCATTGCTGACGCTAAACCTATGGATACTGATGTCACAGATAGCGCTACAGGAATCTGTTCCAGAATAGCATATTCTGCTTTCTTCCTAGCGATCGTAACGGAAGTTACGAGCTGCGTCCAGATGTTATGCTCGATGCCACCCATTCACGCATATGCTCTCCTTAACTATCGTACCTCTAACAGCACATTGATATAAAAAAAATCACGCAAATTAATTAAATCGATATTTTTCACATGTATATGGTAGTTTTTTGATTAGGATCATCCTATTTGTTGATGAAATCAATCGAATACAGTTTAAACAAAAGATCGCTTGTAAAAAACACATCCCGCCACTCAACGCCACCACCGCCCCGCCGCAACGGCAGCTGGTGCCGCTGCCCCCACCCCCGACCTAACCCCGGCCATGGCTGCCACAGTATCACTCTGGCGTCCGTTGGGCACCCTCCCTCAGGCTAGCCTCCTCCGCCGTCACATCCTCGCCAATCACGTGAGGTACAGCACTCACCTCTGTCCACCTCACCACAAAACAACAAGGCGTGCTCGCACTGATCCCATATGCGAAACGACTTCAGGATGCACATGTGCTTACCGTTGCTGGCGCTATACCTATGTCAACCAGAAAACTGAAGAAGTCAGCGCAAAACTGACATATATGTGTGGAGATATCAAGGCGATAGCTAAGACACTTGACTCCCATCATCAACATTTATCTCAAAGTATACTCAGTGTGTTAAATAGAAGTATCGAATTCTTTGAATGGTGCTAGTACTCATCGAAACAAGTCCAATAAACATGAGTCTGGAAACGCATATGTTCCGAAATATACACGTGTGTGTACGAAGTGCTGCATGACTCTTGGTTGGATATATTAGCACAGTCATTGCATAGGTGCTCCATCAAATGCGTCGGCAGGGTTTTATGATGTCTTACTCACATACTCTACCTACCATTAGGTGGTCTTCAATCAGTTGTGTGGTTCGTATTGTGTTGTAGGCACCAACACCCTTTCAGCTCAAGGTGCACAAACATCTGATGCCGACATTTCAGGACTGCTGGATTGACTGGGCGGCCCCACACCTTGGCCTGCTTGTTCCTCTGACCTCTAGCTGGAACTGATCTTTGCCATGGCAATCATCAATGTGCAAACACTACAGGGTTGTGTCTTCAAAGTGTGCCACCAGGTACAACAACAACAACCGGGTATACTCCAAAGGATGCATCATTCTGTATCTGGTGGGCAGAGGGGTGTATTGTCATAAATGGACATCACGTTGGACACCTCCTGTAAACACATGTTTATCGCAGAATGTATGAATTTCCGAACCCATGTTTATTGGACTTATCTCAGAAAGTGTACATTTCTAGACCCATGTATATTGGACCTTTTTTTTGTTTCGATGAGTACTACCACCTCTCAAAGTATTCGTCTCTTTTTTTGAACACCCTGTATAAGTTTTAAACTTTACATGGATTAGCATACAGCAGCATGCTGTCGAAAAAGCATAAAATTACTGAGGTGCGGAAGGCTATGCGATGGAAAAAAAAGTTCAAATGTGTGTGAAATCTTTTGGGACTTAACTGCTAAGGTCATAAGTCCCTAAGCTTACACACTACCTAACCTAAATTATCCTAAGGACAAACACACACACCCATGCCCGAGGGAGGACTCGAACCTCCGCCAGGACCAGCCGCACAGTCCATGACTGCAACGCCCGCAGACCGCTCGGCTAATCCCGCGTGGCTATGCGATGGAAGTTGCGATTGTTAAAGTCAGGGCAGTTGCAACCACATCAGAATCTCTCGGAGACGTTTAAGCCAGTAACCGACAGTGTGAAGGTACTATCACACAGTATGGATGGAGGCAGAAAAGAAGACGAAGAATAAGTAGAAGCAGAACAGAATAAGAACATGCTATTACTGTCGTAAGACGGCGAGGGATCGGGGCGCTGGTGAAAAGGGCTCAGCTTCTCATCAAAGCACAACAGTTTGCTGAACGCTCGCAATTTGCTACATAATTGGAAACGCAAACCTTTTACCACGTAGTAGTGTGGCTTGAATGCTAGTAAACGTATCAACAGAAGATGGCGGCCGTATTCTCGAGTATCTACCATTCGAACTTCATATCCCCCGATAAAATTTTTGTGGACCTGGAACGAAATTGAAACAGCGTCTGTCTCGTAGTGATAGGGGAATTCATATCCTACACAAAACATGCAAAGAGCAAGACATTTATTATGCTGCAAATAAATATCGTCGAATTAGAGAACAAATATTAGGTGATAAGGCTAAACAGATACGTCAAAGAAAGGAAAATAGTATAGTACAACGTATTGCTGCATTCGTGGTCGATAAGGCAATGCGTGCCAAACAAACTGGGTGCTGGAATAAGGTTCAAGCAAGTAATGAGTGCAGCTAGCCGTACATTGAAGAAGAAGAAAAAACGTATGGGGTATTTAATAAAACTGCCTCGAATCAGCGGTGACAGCGGCTGTAGGTGCAGAAAGGAGGTAGGAAAAGACGTGTTAAAACCCCCAGGGCCTGCCAACACCAAAGACATCTGGTGGAATAATTATGTTTCGTTAGCTGCAGGAGCCGCTGCCATAGCTCAAGCAGTAAATAATGCTCAAAACGCTGAGAAGCATTTAACAATCAGTATAGGATTATATGTAAAACCATACAGGTAACTGCTTTGGTTGTATATAAATAAAAGAAAGCACATAGCGATCACACCAGACACACCGCTTAGAAATATGGATCTGTTTAAACTCATCAGAAAACTCTAAATCCCGAGATTTCGCTACTTGAGGCAATGTGAAAATCCACACAATGCAAGATTGTCAGTCTGGATGTTGAGTGACGATATGGAAGTCATTGAGTTGCGTATGTCTAAAAAACCGGAATCAGATCTACTACTTTGACTAATCCCGCTCTTTTAGGCCGCCTGAAGAATTGTGTCGTTACTTCACCGTCAGGAACTAGAAGTTGTATAATTTTCGACGCAACTGAGGCTTCAGTTCATAACTGTGGAAATTTCTGCCTAATGTTTCTTCTGACAACTGCATAAAGACAAGTAATATGTACGAGGATCGTTCAATAAGTAATGCGCCACTTTTTTTTTTAAGCCATTAATATACATAGCCAAACGTCCTTGCTGGTGCTTCATATTTGATGTTTGTTCTGTGACCCAGAGAAGTTTCTAACCATTCTGGCAGATGGTAGAAGCATGCTACAGCGTCAAAATGGCGTCTACATCGACTCACGTTACAAGCAGCGTCCTGTTATTGAATTCTTGTGTGCATAAAAAGAAACCGTGGTGAACATACATAAATGTTTGTGTGCAGTGTATGGCGATTCTGCAGTTGATAGGAGTACAGTTGGGAGATGAGTAAAGAAAGTTACAGCCTCAGGTAATGCAGAAACAGAGCTCCATGATCAGCCACGCTAAGGACATCCTGTCACAACCACTGCTCCACACATGCTTAGTCGTGCAGTCGACAATTTGCTCAGTAGGTCAGCATTGGAAGTGCGTCTGCAGTGATCGAGACTCTCGAATATTCAGAGGTGCTCACAGTGGATTTCACGAATGCTCACACCGCATCGCAAGATTCAAAGAAAGGGCATTTCATCTCAATTGTTGGAGCGTTTTGAGACCGACAGAGAGGCCCTTCTGTCACCGTTCATTACGGGGGACGAAAGCTGAGTGTAGCGCTTTATGCCGGAAACAAAAAGGCAGTATGTGGAGTGGCATAATCCTCATTCAGCACAAAAGAAGGAATTCAAGGCATCCCTTCTGCCGGAAACGTCATGGTGACAGTCTTTTGGTATTGTGATGACGTCATTCCCGTGGATGTGGCGCCGGTTAACCATCAATTCAGAGGCATACAAGAAGAATCTGAATAAACACAAGAACCGTTTCCACCGTGTTCGATCGGACAAGAATCCAGGAGAAATCTTGCTCCAACACGATAATGCACGCCCACACACAAGTCTGAGAATCCAGGAACATACCACAAAATTGGGTTGGACATCAATGCCTCATATGGCAATCTGAGAAGCCGTCTATGTTGTTTTCCAGATGACGCTGTCGTTTATCGACTAGTAAAATCCTCAGAAGATCAAAACAAATTGCAAAACGATTTAGAAAAGATATTTGTATGGTGCGAAAATTGGCAATTGACCCTAAATAAAGAAAAGTGTGAGGTCATCCATCTCAGTGCTAAAAGGAGTCCGTTACACTTAGGTTACGCGATAAATCAGTCAAATCTAAAGGCTGTAAATTCAACTAAATACTAAGGTATTATACTTATGAACAATTTAAAATGGAAGGAACACATAGAAAATGTTGTTGGTAAGGCTAACCAAAGACTGCGTTTTATCGGTATGACACTTAGAAAATGTGACAGATCTACTAAGGAGACTGCCTACACTACGCTTGTCCGTCCTCTTTTAGAATACTGCTGCGCCATGTGGGATCTTTACCAGATAGGACTGACTGAGTACATTGAAAAAGTTCAAAGAAGGGCAGCACGTTTTGTATTATCGCGAAATATGGGAGAGAGTGTCATTGAAATGATACAGGATTTGGGATGGACATAATTAAAACAAGCCCGCCAAGTGGCCGAGTGGTTCTAGGCGCTACAGTCTGGAACCGCGCGACCGCTACGGCCTTGGGCATGGATGTGTGTGATGTCCTTAGGTTAGTTAGGTTTAAGTAGTTCTAAGTTCTAGGGGACTGATGACCTCAGAAGTTAAGTCCCATAGTGCTCAGAGCCAATTAAAACAAAGGCGTTTTTCGTTGTGGGGGAATTTTCTCACGAAATTCCAATCGCCAACTTTCTCCTCCGAATGCGAAAATATTTTGTTGACGCCGACCTTCATAGGGAGAAACGATCACCAAGATAAAATAAGGGAAATGAGAGTTCGTGCGGAAAGATATAGGTGTTCGTTCTTTCCGTGTCCTGTACGAGAGAGGAACAATAGGGAATTGTGAAGCTGGTTCGATGAAGCCTCTGCCAGGCATTTAAATGTGATCTGCAGAGTATCCATGTAGCTTTAGATGTAAAAGTAGATCCATCCTACAGTCCAGACTTCCATCTCTTTAGGCTGCTTAGAGATTCTCTTTGGGGAACACTTTGAGGATGACAATATTGTCAGCCATTCAGGGAAAACATGGCTACGCCTACGGGATAAGAGAGCTTTTACTAGCAGGGAATACATGCTCTTCCACAACGTTGGGATACGGCCATAGAACGTGAAAAATAGGACATGGACAAGACATGTTGGTGTATATTGTCACCAAATTCTGACTCTTAACAATAAATATGATCTGAAAAAAAAGTGAGGCATTACTTACTGGACGAGCCTCGTACATCACTGCCTTATTTGAGGTTGATATGCAATTTCATTCACTCTGGCCCTGAAAGAACGTTCGTTCAAATTTAAAGCGGACTACTTTCCTCCAATATATCTGAACCTGCGGTTGTGGAGTATAGAACTGATTGGTCTGCAAACAGAAACAGCATAGCTAATGTCACACAACTAAATAATAAACTGCATCTAGGGAGTAGGGAAGTTGTAGTAATACGTCCTGGCTCCTGTGACACTGACGATTTAAATGTGTATATAAAACGATCTGTAAAAGGATCTGATCCACACGCAAACGTTAATATGTTTAAAACAGAGATAAAAACAACAGAAGAGACAGTGGACTTCAGTCACAAAAGTTCAGTAGGATCTCTGCTAGGTTTCTCGAGGGGCCAATTGCTGGTGCATGAAAATGATACAATTTATGAGTCGAATCAGCCAGTGGTCATGCTGCCAGTCAGTATCATTTGTGCAGAGTATAATATAGCGACGAATTCTTGCTTTAACGACAGATTAGTCCATGTTATACACGCATTCTTGCCGCAATGAGTCCTGGTTATTAAACTGCAGAGGTTCCCGGTAATCCGAGATGTCTCCCTGAAGCTATTCAGACATTAGACCACATCGAGATGAATATCATAGATCAGAATGCGAATCTAGTCGATTTTTTGCGCTGAGAAAATTATAGTACGTCTTCATCTGAAGTAAAATGATGGGTATTAAGTATAAATGCGCATTACCGACCGATCAGAAGACCGCTTTGCAGCTGGGCAGCAGGTGATAACATGCGAGAATTACGAGTATCTTAAATCCATTGGACTGAAACCTCGCAATGATGTCACTAACACAAACTGTCTGCCTAGCAAAGCTTAATAATAATGATAAAGTACGAATTATTATTCAGCATCAAGATTGACTGACACTTCCAAACAATAGCTTCCTATATTTGGAGAGGGTATTTACACATAAGAAAGTTGGGGCATAATCAGTAATATCACGCCTTACACGTAACGCTTTGACCTATCGGTTACAAGAAATAATGTAGGAACATATTAGAGTTCGAGTCGACCACAACGGAAATGGTGGAATCACATCTACACACAAGACAAAGGTCACTTCGTCAACACCGGATATGAATTCTCTAAAAACGTAGGATGGTTCATAGGCTCATCGATGAATAACTCCTTTAGTGTCTGCATTCCTTTCAAAATAACGAGCTTCTTTGAAGACAGCAATCGTGTTGTGATGATGCTAAGCAGGAGCCGATTCTAATGCTACAGATAACAACTCAAACGTTCAAGGACAAGGGAAAGAATACCATAAAATTGTGCTGGAAAAATTGATATGGAAAGTACTACATTTATCACTATCAGATGAAGAAAATCTGAAACTTTTACTTGTGCAACTGTTCTTCTGTTGAGAGTTATTTGAATACCCGATCGTTCCACAGTCATCTCGCCAAGCATGGACTCTTACGGCTCCTATCCAGCTATAAACGCCTCACTTTATTATTTTGGCGCTGTAAACAGGCAGGGAAGAGAGTCTTGAAAAGGATTCAAGCATATATGAAACTGCAATATAAGCAGTACTAGAGTTTATCTAAACTCCCAGTTCCCAGTTTTTTCGTACAATAATTCACAGCTGGACTGGAGTAGAAAATGTTAACAAGATTTTACATGTCATATTTCGAGACTGATGTTGGTTTTGGATCTGGAAACAGAAGGATTTTGTGCCCTCGAGCACTTGAAGAAGCTATACAGACAACATAGGTTTATCAACACTCCAGAAAACGTACAATTTCCCCACAGTAGGGTCTATATCGCAATATAGGTCACAGTATGACATTTTAATGGATAGTTATCGCCTGTTACCTGCTTAAACTTTATTGGTTTTTCGTACTGTAAACTTATTTCAATGTTATTTCCATTTTGCAGTACAACATGCAATCATTATACATGATGTAGTTGTCATCAGTTAGATGGAATTTTACATAGAGTGTGTACAAAAGTATACTCTGCATTCCCTACTGTTGTATCATGAACAAGTATGTATTTTCCATACCATTTACAGTTTTTTTTCTATTTCGTCAGCTTATTTACTTGGTTCTGGTATAGTTGCATTAAATTGTTTAACGTGTTTATATACTGGATTTGTATGAGGTTATAATTTCCTTGCTGTCCTATATTGTGAATAATTACATATTTTTTGTAAGATCTAACAGCATTATAACTTGAGCCAGAGATGCTGTATGTTTAAGTTTGCTTATCTCTAACATAAATACTGCAGTTTGAGTTGTTGTTAGTGCAGTCTTTGTATAACACTAAAACTGTTAGCTGGAGTTTACATGTAGGTGTTGGGTTGTACATTCTTGCAGTGTGCCCTTATATAAGCAACTACAGACTACCTAAGAGACTTAAAGAAACAATGACTGAATGGTATAGAAACAAATTAATATATATAAATAATTAAATAAAAGGAAATTAAGGCAGTAATCCCTCAGGATATTAACGTTGGCTAAGCAGACTCTTGGATTTTTCTGTAAATGTATTCACAGAAGACAAATTTATTTTGAGTGATGGCCCTACACAGGAGAATATTATATACAGTAGTAGAGATGAGATCAGAAACAACTGTTATAGTAGTGTGAGCAGAGCAATTTTAGAGACTAACTACCATTAACCAAGGGTATTGTGCAGTGTACTCAAATTTACTAGCCTGCATAAATTCATAATTCTTAACAAATTCAACCAAATCTACAACTTCATCTAAATGACTACTCTAGAATTCATACTTAAGTACCTGGTACTGGCTACTTACCAGTATCCCCCCCTCCCCCAAGGTCATTGCATGGCTAACAGACCAATACGACATTTTATCCATGTCTTCTTTGCGCCATTGATTAACTGTGTTACTGGAAATCTCTTATACTTTAACATCATGGCATATTTTCTCATACTATTTATTGTTAATACACTTATACATTTTTATTATCAGTTGTCTCATTGTTTTACCATTTCATTCTTTGACTTCTTTTTGTACATACCATTAAATACAGACATTTTTGTCCCTATTACAAGCACGACAAATCTGTTGTACATTCCACCAGTTTTGTGTGTAACATTGATTAAATTTGTATAGATTAATATTTTTTATATTTCAAAATTTTCATGCACACTTTTGACTACTTTTCACGTACCATACTGAGTTCACATACTTGTTTCTTTTGTTATAAATTTCATACATTTTACTTTCTATTTTTTTTTAAATCCTACTATCCAATCTGAATCATAATTTATTGTAGTAGTATCTCATAAATCACATTTTTATTAAGATGGTCTATTATGTGGACATGCACAATTATTCTGAGTGTCACCAGTACACAGTTGTATGAATAGTAGATTCATCTTTTTGTATTTCGTAAGAGGAGCACATTCCTGTAAACTCTCTACTTAAAATTTGATTGATATATTGTGTGTTTTAATTTCAGAGAGCATATATTGATTATTTTCAATTTTAGAAAAGCTTTTTTTTCTTATTATGTTTTACTTTTTGTGTCTTTTACATATTTCCAATGTAACAAAGTTAAGAGTTGCCCCTACATTCACAGCCCTGACTCACATGTTATGGAGAGCAGTAATCCTCGTCTTTATTGTGAGGGCATTGTGAAAACAACATGAAATAAGACTAAAATTATTTTTAAAATGCTTAGAACTAACTTTGCATTGGAAGGGCTAATTCCGACCCATTTTCTTTCCACGAGATGTGGTGTGATGAGACAGATCTCTCAGTACTATCTCATATATAGTTCACATATTGTAGCTTTGTCATGATTTACATCACCACTAGACTTGGGTCATTCTCGAACAGACTAGTGCAAAGGAAGAGTTCACTAAAGTGGACAGAAGGATGGAAGAACGATTTCTGAGGACTGATTGTTCACCATTCACTTTGATCATTTCAGGAACGATCAGTGGCAGGCCCTTCTTCCCAGAATGGTAGTTGCTAGCTGATGTACCAGGAATGCTCAGTCATCATTGCCACAACTGCCAGTCCTCATTCTCAACACTGTTAGTCCTCATTCCCAGTACCGTCCTTGTTCCAGAAACATCTGCGACCTATCTCGGTCCTACCTCCTTCTCATTCTTTTTCGGGTAGCCACTCATCCCATATCAACTTTTTTATACATTTTAGGTCTCTTCGGCTTGGTTGAAAAACGAGGTTTTGATAGAAATACCCTTTTTAATTGTATAGTAAGAAAATTTCTATAAAACTTGCAATTTTCACTTTTCTTCCAAAAATGAAACATGACACTTACAGAGCCTCTTATTTTCCGTTTTGTTGTTTCCCAGTACTGCCACCAATTTGATTTCTTTGCACAAAAAAAGAGCTGTTTGGGGTTTCAGCTCCAAAGAAAAAGGGGAGGGGGCCTCTCCATTTGAAAAATCGTAGGATGGAATATAAAATCATATTTACTTTTTATCTTAAAAATATTGTTCAGAAATAAATTTGTACTTTATTACTTTCAACTTAATTATTAATACTGTGCTGCTGCATTAACTTTAAAAATACAGCATATAAACCTACTTTTTGCTAAGCCTGTGAGGCAAATATGACAATAAAATCACGTTTAATTTTAAACTTAATTATTCTTCAATAATTTTTTTGCCCTGGAACAGTAAGGGAGTACTCAGACACAAACTGAAGTGCACTCAATTTCTGTTCATCTTTTTTAAAATCATTTATTAGTGTGTTCCATGAATTGACCCCTATCTCAATCAGATCATTTACATTTAGTTTAGTAACTAGACGTAGATTTTGACATCTTCAATTGCATGTCACTGTGAACAATCTGTCTTAAGGAACTTGTCACAGAAAGCAAATTCTTTAAATATTTTTGGGTTTTCATCGATTCCTACTTGAATCCTTGTGTACCTTCATAAGTTGGAAAGAAAACTGTTGTTCTACAGATCGGAGCGTGGAATGTCAGATCCTATAATTGGACAGGTAGGTTAGAAAATTTAAAAAGGGAAATGGATAGTTTAAAGTTAGATATAGTGGGAATTAGTGAAGTTCAGGGGCAGGAGGAACAAGACTTTTGTTCAAGTGAATACAGGGCTATAAATACAAAATCAACTATGGGTAATCCAGGAGTAGGTTTAATAACGAATAAAAAAATAGGAGTGTGGGTAAGCTACTACAAACAGCATAGTGAACACATTAATGTGGCCAAGATAGACGCGAAGCCCACACTTACTACAGTAGTACAAGTTTATATGCCAACGAGCTCTGTAGATGAAGAAGAAATTGAAGAAATATATGATGAAATAAAAGAAATTATCCAGATAGTGAAGGGAGACGAAAATTTAATAGTCATGGGTGACTGGAATTCGGTAGTAGGAAAAGGGGGAGAACAAAACGTAGTAGGTGAATATGGATTGGGGGTAAAAAATGAAAGAGGAAACCACCTTGTAGAATTCTACACAGAGCACAACTTAATCATAGCTAACACTTGGCTCAAGAATCATAAAAGAAAGTTGCATACATGGAAGAAGCCTGGAGATACTGACAGGTTTCAGATTATATAATGGTCAGACAGAGATTTAGGAACCAGTTTTTAACTTGTAAGACATTTCCAGGGGCAGATGTGGACTCTGACCACAATCTATTGGTTATGAACTGTAGATTAAAACTGAAGACATTGCAAAAAGGTAGGGATTTAAGGAAATGGGACCTGGATGAACTGGCTAAACTAGAGGTTGTACAGAGTTTCAGGGAGAGCGTAAGGGAACAATTGACAGGAATGGGGGAAAGAAATACAGTAGAAGAAGAATGGGTAGCTTTGATGAAGGAAGTAGTGAAGGCTGCAGAGGATCAAGTAGGTAAAAAGACGAGAGCTAGTAGAAATCCTTGGATAACAGAAGAAATATTAAATTTAATTGATGAAAGGAGAAAATATAAAAATTCAGTAACTGAAGCAGGCAGAAAATAATACAAACGTCTCAAAATGAGATCGACAGGAAGTGCAAAATGGCTAAGCAGGGATGGCTAGAGGACAAATGTAAGGATGTAGAGGATTATCTCACTAGGGGTAAGATAGATACTGCCTACAGAAAAATTAAAGAGACCTTTGGAGAAAAGAGAACCACTT
The DNA here is from genome assembly GCF_023897955.1 of Schistocerca gregaria. Taxonomy (NCBI): domain Eukaryota; kingdom Metazoa; phylum Arthropoda; class Insecta; order Orthoptera; family Acrididae; genus Schistocerca; species Schistocerca gregaria. The sequence continues at coordinate 483,152,362 of NC_064931.1, read as the reverse complement.
GTATGAATATTAAGAGCTCAGATGGAAACCCAGTTCTAACCAAAGAAGGGAAAGCAGAAAGGTGGAAGGAGTATACAGAGATTCTATACAAGGGCGATGTACTGTAGGACAATATTATGGAAATGGAAGAGGATGTAGATGAAGATGTAATGGGAGATATGATACTGTGTGGAGAGTTTGACAGAGCACTGAAAGACCTAAGTCGAAACAAGGTCCCAGGAGTAGACAACATTCCATTAGAACTACTGACACCCCTGGGAGATCCAGTCCTGACAAAACTCTACCATCTGGTGAGCAAGATGTATGAGACAGGCGAAATACCCTCAGCCTTCAAGAAGAATATAAGAATTCCAATCCCAAAGAAAGCAGTTGTTGACAGATGTAAAAATTACCGAACTTTCAGTTTAATACGTCACGGCTGCAAAATACTAACGCGAATTCTTTACATACTAGTGGAAAAACTGGTAGAAGCCGACCTCGAGGAAGATCAGTTTGGATTCCATAGAAATATTGGAACACATGAGACCTTACTGACCCTACGACTTATCTTAGAAGCTAGATTAAGGAAAGGAAAACGTACGTTTCTAGCATTTGTAGACTTAGAGAAAGCTTTTGACAATGTTGACTGGAATACTCTCTTTCAAATTCTGAAGGTGTCAAGGTTAAAATACAGGGAGTGAAAGGCTATTTACAATTAGTGCCAAAACCAGATGGCAGTTATAAAGAGTCGAGGGGCATGAAAGGGAAGCAGTGGTTGGGAAGGGAGTGAGACAGGATATTATTCAAACTTTATACTGAGCAAGCAGAAATAAGTTATATTTAAAATTAGCATTGGGTTCCTTGTACACCTCATCCCAGTCTAACTGCTGAAGATTTTCTCTGAAATTTCTAATTGATGAGTCATTAATTGAAGGCAGGACTTTGGAGGGTAGTTTTGAATTACTGAATGGAGCTATGTCATATACTGTATCTAGCTGAGCATCATGATCAGAAAGCCCATTCTCAAAAGGACAAGAATTTCTGTTTTTAAACCTGTCTTGGTCTATAAAAGTGTTATATATCAATTTGCTGCTGTCCTTTACTACCCAAGTAAGAAAATTAATGACAGATGTCAAATTGAAAGAACCGTGCAAGACTTACAGGTCATTCTTCCTATTACACTCTTTCAGTGAATCAACATTGAAGTCCCCATAAACAATAATTTGATTTCCCCTATCTGACAGATAGGCATCCAAGTTTTCTGGGAATAAATGAAAGTTCCCTGAAGGGGACCTATATACTGTTACAATTATAAAAGAACACTCCTTCGGTTTAAGTTGACAGGCACATGCATCTAGACAAAACTTTTTTGTATCTAAGCTTTCTACACAGTGATAACTTTTGACATATATGGCAACTCCTCCTCTCACCTTATTCTCTCTACTCATATGTGCAGCTAGTTTATAACCACTGATGTTTACCTTTTCCATATCAGACACAATGTGATGCTCAGACAGGCATAGTATATCTAACACATTATTAGATTCAATGTCATCTAAACAAACCAGGAGCTCATCTACTTTATTCTTCAATTCTGGAATATTTTGGTGAGAATGGTAAAATTAGTTTTTGCTTTACTTTTGTGAGAATCTATTTTTTTCATTAATCCACCAATATTTTGGTTAAATATGGTAACATCATTATTTACTTTCCTGATATGAGAATTTTGTGAGTCTTGGACCCCTTTAGCACCTGCCTGCCTGAACTTCTCATTGCACACTGACATTAGTCTAAAAAGAGGTACATCCATGAGTACTAGTGTCCCCCCCTTATGCATTTCACTGACAACCCTGCCAGTTTACCCTTCCCTTTCCTATTGAGGTGTAGGCTGTGCCTTGTGAAATCCCCCCTTATCAATACCCTTGACAGGAACCAATCCAATGTCTGACAGCAGGCACCAGCCCAGCATTGGTATGGGTCGTTGCTGAGGCTATTTTCACCAGGTCAACCTCAATACTGTAGCACTGATTCCTATCAATACTGTTTCCCACTCTACCCACTATCATCACGTGAGCCTGCTTTGTGAAATCCTTGCAGAAGGAACCTGTATCCTCTACCACCTGGCTAAGACTTGCGCTTTGCTCGAAAAAGTTTGTGACCTGGTACCTGTCGCCTAATTTTTCCAGCAAATTCTGGCCCACACCTCTTCTGTGGCTGCTACCTAGAAAAAGAACTTTCATCTTACTTCTACCTTTTTTTGATACAGTTGGTTTCCTAGTGAGATTCTGTTGCATCTTAACTACATCTACTTCTACTGGAGCCTCTTCCTTACTTAACTGTGGTAGCAAGGCAGATCTATTGGTTGTGCCAATTGGTAAATTGTCAGACACTGTCCTCTTTCTGTGGTCCCTGTTCCCAGCTACCACTTCCCACCGCTGATTACCCTCCTGTCCCCTTAACCTCCTCAGTTACTCCCTCGCTCTGTCCAAATCAGCCTGAAGGGCTCCTGTTCAGCTATAATCATATCTCTTGAGCAAACCCTGCCAAAGAATGGAAGAGGCTCGTTTGCTTCCCCAAATCCCACGCCGCTACAATTTCCCCACAGCTGTCACAACAGCTGCACAAAACCCCTGAACTAACTTTCCTACTGCAGCTCACACACTTAGTATCCACGGTAGTTTGGAAATTAGTTAATAGATTTACTAAGTGATAACGATAATATATTAAATACAGTTGCAAAAGGACACTAAATATGTTTTGGAAACTTATATGTAAGTAAACTATTATCAAATGCACTAAAATTTGTGGTACAACACTAAATACGCACGATCAAAAATTAAGCTAAACAGCCGAATGAAACGAAAGCGAACTTTCTGCAATAAGTGGAAGAATACGTAAATAAAAGAAAAATCTTTAATGGCAAGCTTGGTGTGCATACTAATGAACGTATTTAATTAGTTAATCTATACCAAATGTACTTAAGATTGCGGTATAACGCTAAGTATGCACACACGGAAAGTAAGGCAAAGCCGCGAAATATAAACAAAACGAACTATTCGCGATTACTGGAACAATACGCAAATAAAAGAAAAATATTTAATGGTGAGCTTGAAAGGCACCACAATGAACGTATTTAATCAGTTATACTACAGTAAATACAATTCCAGTTGCGGTATAACACTAAATATGCACACTCGAAAAATTAGGCCTAAGCAGCAGTTAGTAAACAAACGAACTTTTCGCGATTACTAGAACACTACGCAAATAAAAGAAAAACTGTTAATGGTGAGCTATAAGTGTACACTAAAGAACGTATTTAATCAGTTAAAAGCGTTCAACTACAATTAATTACAACCCAAATTACTTAACTTTCACAAGAGCTCTGTCTCTGTACGTGCGGCCTTGTTCAGCGCTACCAACCCTGTAATTTCCTAAATTACTAGTTAATAGAAACCTTTAAAATGGTGGCCATGCTTAGAATAGAAAGGGTCAGTAGTAGTAATCTTTCAGATTGTGACCGTTCCCAGGATCATACACTTAACAATTGATACTGTTCTTTCAGTAGATACTAAAAAGGAGATTCTAAGTAGGAATGGCTGAAGAGATGGGTGTAAAATTTCAATCTGGACACGTAGTGCTAAATAACATGCACTTACATCTATGTCACATTCACTGCCTATAATGCCTGTCTTTCATAATCATTAATGTACGTGAACTTGGGCCATTAAACAAATAAATTTTGATTTCACACAGCAGATAATTGGAATCTATACAAGCATATAGTGGTAGGTGATTACAGCACAACTACACTAGGCTTTAGCTCAATACATATTTTTTAATTGGCTTATTACTTTCTCTAAAAGGTATGCTAATATTCCATTAGCATTATTCTTTTGTATAGGTGTATGTGGATGGATAGGAAATGGAATGCAGAATAGAAAAATCATTACAGAGACGTAAGATTATTTTATCATGAATGCTGATGATTTATTCATGTCAGATATAGAACTGCCACTGATATCACTTAAAAACATATTTATAAAATGTTTTTAAGGTGCAAACAGAGGTGTACAATCTAACTCATGACTCCAATGCGTAATTCTTTATTAATTAGGGGGGTATCTTGATCGTTGTGAGTGGCATCAGCGTTGTGTTCAAGACATCTAACTTGCAGAACATGAGACAAGATTCATTTAAATTCACATGAATTTTTAACTGTGCAAGAGTGAGCAACAGTCCATGCTATAGTCTACTCCCACTGATGCAAGCGAGGAATGAACAGAAAGGGCAGTGAATGGTATTGTCTCAAAGATGAATGGTCATAAACATTTTTATTGATAAAGAAATAGTCAATGAATAATAATTCTTTGTCTATGAAGCTATTCATTAGAGGCAGAATTTCATGATCTACAAGATGCATGGTCGTGTCAACTGAAAATTATGCAATCACAAACACGTGGCGCCCTAACAGACGAGGGTGATCACATGAAACACAAAAATATTCCAGAATTTAACCTATTATTCCTCACACTATGCATGAGTGAATAAGTGATCAAATTAGCAAAGGGGGAGCTCGTAGTACATGGCGCATTAGACTCAGGACACACATGGTGGTAGCTCAGAGCCAAACAAATCACACTTCCATCTGTTTACTCTCAGCTCAAGAAATTAAATAATCAAAATCGGAAAAGGGATCATGAAACGCATATCTAACATAACAAATCTGCTACAGAATGTATTAATTAACCCTGCAAACTACAATATCACATTCACTTACCATGATTCACAATCAAACAAAACATCTCAAGGGATCATATCTGTTAACTCACCAATTCGCTGCAACAGTAATAAACATGGCGCTTGGCTGAAACAGTTTCTCTTTTGAACAGGTAGTGGAAAGAGATCCTGATACATCTGACCAAATAAACCTGAACAGCATTCAGACTTAGCATTTGTCTTTGGACATGTACACTGCTTTTGCTCTCTGCTATTATCTCCCCACAAGGTGAAGTTGGAAAGGGTTAACGGCTATGTTTGCTAACTCTGACCACCTGTGGAAACATTTGAAATCCACTTGGACACATCCCCTTATTCATTCATGGTCATAGAAAACATGCATAACGAAGAGGACTTATATAAGCAAAATAAATAAACAAATTGGTATTAACTTGACAGAGTAGTTTCTGGCATTAATGCGGCACAACCACTATGGAAGATTTGTTAGAAATCGGAGTTTTATGAAGCGGCTCTGACTGACCCATTTCAATGTTGTTAAGCATTCTACACCAATCTTCAGCTCATCTACATGTTCTGAAAGCACTGTACGAATGAGAAATGTAACCTAATCAAACAGCCAATACGCTACAAGTATGTGAGAAACTTAAACATCGTCAGAAACACACAATTGCAAAGCCAAGCATATAAATAACTTACCTACACTGTAGTGTCATGAGTTAAAAATGTGAACTAATGATCATTCTGGATATTTATATTGGAACTTATGATGTTTCACCAAACAAAAGTTCAGTACCTCTTCGACGCATTATTGATGTACATATTTTTTGATCTTATTTCTGTCACTATTTTCAATAAGCTCAGGACACTCATCATACTGTTAAAACTTTGTCTGAATTCCTCAGAGGTTCCCAGTAATGACTACTCCCTCCAGAAATGTGTATTACTGGTGTTGAGAGAAGTACCATAAGGGACTTTGCTCCATACTACTGTTCATTGTGATAGCTAGCCATCGACTTACCACAGCCAGCATTGGAAAGAAGTACCATCTGTACCATTATGTCTATCTACGCTTTCACTAAGCCAGTATCTTCACCAGTACCTAAACTACAAACTGATAATTTAACATTAAATGATTAAATGCAAGCGATCTATTAAGGCCCTTCTTCACTTACTATGTGATTACAGAAATGTTAATGAACTTGAGGAGTTAATTAACTTTGTAATGTCAATTCATGTTGTGACATCTGACATTACTGATTTCCAAAAGGACACTTTCATAATACTACTCCACTCCAAGCACCTCTTACACTATTGAAGGTCTACCTACTCCACAAAGCTTCTAATCCACACAGCTTCCCTTGCAGCTATTATATTACCTAACTTTCTGGCCACATACATTTATCGCAGGCTTTCCACCAGGGGCAGCCTACAGCCATCTCTACAAAAAGATTCAACACATACTGTTCCCATTCAATACAGTATTTGCTACACAACTTTTCTGTCTTAGACGTACTTGAAAACATAAATTTTAGGAATGAAGTAAGCATAGTACAGTGGTAATAAGAGTGTCTCCAGTTGCCAGATATCTTAATGTTATCTGACCCTGCAACTTATCAAACCTAATTTTATAGAATTTGTAGACTTAGAGAAAACTTTTGACAGTGTTCACTGGAATAATTTCACTGAAATTATGGGGTAGCAAGTGTGAAATACAGAAAGCGAAAGTCTATTTATAACTTTTACAGAAACCAGATGGCAGTTATAAGATTCGAGGAGCATGGAAGGGAAGCAATGTTTGAGAGGTGTTGGAGGAGATTGATTTTTAAAGAGGAGTAGGATGAGGTGGTCAGAGAAGGGGACAGGGGAAGCATGTGATGAACAGAGAGGAGGAGGGGATGGCCAGAGAGAGTGTGGAGGAAGATGAGTTGAACAGAAGAGGGGGCAAAAGGGATGGACAGAATTAGCGGAAGGAGGGGATTGTATTGTATTGTATGTTTACTGGGGACCTAGAAACGACAGAGAGGCTCCATTCCGGCCACAGCCGCAGTGGTTCACAACCCCATCGATGATAGAGACGTTAAAATTACGGCCATGTAATGTCAGCATGATCAAATTTACACTGTTATTGGTCCCTGCAGATAGTGCGCTGTACCAATATGTTCCCCAAAGACACGTGCAAAAATGCGATTTTTCATGTGGTCATATCTTAGGTCCCATTGATCGTGTAGATGAGCGATGAAATGTCTTGGATAGCGTTTGGCCTAGCGACTATTTGTATACCTATCAGAAGGATGAGCAGACTCATAATTTCAACATTACACACTTCCTCCAGCCCTTGCACATTGAGCAAATCAGTTGGTTGTTTTGTGTTAGGTCTGGTTTAGGGTGACCCTCAGGCAGCTTACAAAAAAATCATTTGTTCATGGGTGGTTCCTGAGAAAACCATGAAAAACCATGACTTTTAGTAGAAAAAGTACCAGTTGTGGTGATGGTCATTTCTGTTATATTACATCAAGGAAGATCGTCGAATTTTTTACCATATGGTCTTAAGGCGATGTTTGTGGGGAACTTAGAAATTTTTTTCGATATCATTATCCGTTGGTGAGATCCAGAGGTTCAGAGCTACTGTACTTAAACACTTAAAACATGAATACAATACCTGGTCTGGGGCATAAAAATAGTTTTAACTGACATGGTGAACATTTGGCAATGGTTCTAAAGCCATTGTAACGGGCATGAGGTCACCAAACTAAGTTTTTAGTCAGCATTTTTTCGCTAGTAAAAATTTATGACACACCGTATCTTTGCACTGGGCACTTCATGCCAATACAAATATGCAGAAGTGGTATTTCAGTGATAAAAAATGGTCTGGAAAGAGTTTTAACATGCCTGAAAAGAACTTAAAATGACTACCAAAAATTATGTAAAACTGGAAAAACTGAAAATTCAGTAAAACGTTCCTATAACATGTTTACTTTTTTAAGATATGAATCACAAGTCCGGCGATTATGGTAAACTGGGATTCATGAGCAAAGCAGACAGAAAAATTGAAAGCAAAGGATTTTGTGTTGACCTTATATTGTACATACTTATTTGTTAATCAAAATATCCACGGATGTACTGCTGGTCTATAGTGTCCAACGGGCACAATATTTCGGCGATCAAACATGTCGCCATCATCAGGTGAACTGACGGACTGAGCTCCTGTGAACGCGCCGGCACGGAGATCCGTATGCTATGGCTGCTCAGGGGGAACTGGGTTCGGTCGAGGCGGCGGCCGATTTAAATACCCTCCCTCCGCCGTCCGCGCCCCGCGCCACTGTAGCGCGGTGGAACAGATTGCGACGGCGTCTGAGATGACGTCGGTGTGATGGCTCTGTCCGCCGTGGTCGTCACAACTATGCGTATGTTCGATTTACTCTTGATTAACCCAACCGCTGGTTCCCAAGCCTTGCTAAGATTATAGCCACAGTCACGGTTTATGAGGTCGTCATTGGTGCGAATTTCGATGGCCTCTCTAACAACGCTGTCCCAGTATCTCGACGTCTGTACCAGAATCCTCGTGCGGTCATACTCCATAGCGTGATTTTCCGACAAACAATGTTCAGCGACCGCCGACTTGCTCGGATACATCAGTCGAGTGTGCCTCTGGTGTTCACGGCATCGATCCTCGACGGTACGCATCGTCTGACCAATATACGACTTGCCACATTGACACGGAATCTGGTACACGCCGGCCTTCCTCAAACCGAGGTCATCTTTGGCGCTTCCCACCAGTGCACGAGTTTTATTCGGAGGACAAAACACAGTTCCGACCCGGTGTTTCTTCAGAATGCGGGCGATTTTCCCCGAGAGTGCGCCTGTGTATGGAATAAATGCAGTGCCTAGCTCCTCCCTCGTGACTTCATCCATCTCAACAGGTTGTGATGCAGTGGTTGGGCGGAGAGCACGTTGGATCTGCCACTCTGAGTACCCATTTTTTCGAAATACAGTTCTCAGATGTTCCAATTCCTGGGGTAGACTCTCTGTGTCAGAGATAGTGCGCGCCCTATGTACTAGAGTTTTAAGTACCCCATTCCTCTGTGAAGGGTGGTGGCAGCTGTCTGCGTGCAAATACAGATCGGTGTGTGTTGTCTTTCGATACACCCCATGACCTAGGGTGCCGTCAGCCCTTCTCCTGACCAAGACGTCAAGGAAAGGTAATTTACCCTCCATTTCAGTCTCCATAGTGAATTTGATGTTGGGGTGTATGGAGTTTAGATGTGTAAGGAAGTCAAGGAGTTTATCCATACCATGTGGCCAGATGACGAACGTGTCGTCCACGTAACGGAAAAAGCAAGTAGGTTTCCATTCGGATGACGACAGGGCTTCCTCCTCGAAGTTCTCCATGTACAAATTCGCTACCACCGGTGAGAGTGGGCTACCCATGGCGACTCCTTCCGTTTGTTCGTAGTATTCTCCATAAAAAGAAAATACGTGGAAGTCAAGACATGCCTAAAAAGTTCAGTGGTATTCTCGTCAAACCTCTGACCAATCAACTCTAGCGACTCTCGCAGGGGTACCCTCGTAAACAAGGAAACGACGTCAAAACTCACCATGATATCTGACTCATCCAACCTGAAGCTATCAAGGCGTTTAACAAAATCCACGGAATTACGGATGTGATCAGGGCATTTACCCACATAAGGACTTAATATTCCCGTCAGGTATTTGGCCAACAAATATGTAGGTGCCCTGATGTTGCTGGCAATGGGGCGTAATGGTACCAATGACGACCTCATAAACCGTGACTGTGGCTATAATCTTAGCAAGGCTTGGGAACCAGCGATTGGGTTAATCAAGAGTAAATCGAGCAAACGCATAGTTGTGACGACCACGGCGGACAGAGCCATCACACCGACGTGTTTCATAACACTTCATTCACTACACACACACACACACACACACACACACACACACACACACACACACACACACACACTGGTGATCTCTGGGACATTTTCTGTACCGCAACTTCCCATTTGCTTTTCTAAAAAACTGGGTCAGCATTCCTCGATAATAAGCGAGATGTTAAGCTCAGAAACATGAAGAGGTGTTAGTATTGTGCTATACATAGCTTGGGGGTAAGTATTTCTAGAAAGAAAAACAGAAGGAAAAAAACGTAAAGGGAAGGTGTTATGTGGAATGTTGGATGTTTTATAATCATTATTATTATTTTTTTCATTCGTATTACATTTTTTTATCAAACCCCTCCTCTGTTTTTTCTACGTAATCCTTCAATGTATAAAATGTATTGCATAACAGGTACTTTTTAACTTCCTTCTTTCATCTCTTTTGGTAATTTATTGTACCGTTTTATTCCTTGGTAGAAAATGCTGTTTAGAGTTTTATGTTTATTTTTTTCTTGGTAAATGTAAGTTAAGTATATTTCTTGTTGCATGGTCATGGACAGGGCTATTTGTGCATTAATTACCAATGTTATTTTTGATGTGTACAACTGACTGATAAATGTATTCACATGGAGCAGTTAAAATCCACCATGTTTTGAACAGATCTTTACAATGAACTTGACTAGCATTTTTGGTTATTTTTCTTATGGCTCTTTTCTGGAGTTTGAAAATTGTGTTCATATTTTGCGCCTTTGCTTCCCAAAAAAGAATGCCATAGCTATGAATTGAGTGTACATATGAAAAATATATAACTAAAATACACTGCATGTTACACACGGATGATAGGATTCTAAGGGCATAACATGCTGATGACATTCTGTTTGCAAGCACCTTTATATTTTGACACCACTTCAACTGAGAATCAATATTCATTCCTAGAAATTTTGCATTTGTTATACAGTCTGTAGAGGTGCCATCTACATGTAATTTAACACTGTCATTTTTCCTCTTCAAACTGAAATTCATGCCATTAGTTTTCTTTATGTTCAATGTCACTTTATTGCTTATTGACCAATCATAAACTTGCTTAAGAGTTTCATTTGCTTTCTCGGCAAGGAGTTCTCTTGTTTTCGCAGTGACTATAATATTGCTGTCATCAGTGAAGATAATTTTTTCACCAGGAGCAACACTACTGGGAAAGTCATTGATGTATATCAGGAACAGTATTGGTTCTAATATGCTACCCTGGAGAAACCCTTATATTAATGTTTTTTGATGCTGCTAAGTGTTTTACTAAAGGTTGAGATCTATTTGAAGTATGTGTTATCTCTACTCTTTGTGCCCCATATGTTAGGTATTACTGAAACCAGTCATTAGCTACCACTCTTTTTTCTAATGCTTCTAATTTATTTAATACAATCTTGTGGTTGGCTGAATTAAACGTCTTAGAAAGATCCAGAAAAATTCCTGTGACACACTCATCTTTATCAAGATCATCAACTACAACTTTTGTGAATTCTACTATGACTGACTCCGGGTTGTTGCCACTTCGGAAACCAAACTGTGATTCGCTTAAAAGATTGTATTTATTCAAATAATTCATTAATCTGTCTTCCATAATTGCTTCTATTAATTTTGATAATGCTGACGGCAGCGAAATGGGCTGGTAATTTTCTATGTCTTCTGCATTACCTTTCTTAAGCAAAGGTACAACTCTCACATGTTTCAACTGCTCTGGAAATGTCCCTGATGCAAAGGATTCATTTATAATATTTGTCAAGGGGCCTCGTATAATCCCTGTGCATTGTTTCAGGACACACATTGGTACTTCATCTAAGCCTACTGACTTTTTACTTTTTGGTTTTTGAACAGTTTTATTGATTTCATTCTCTGTGGTTGGAAGTAACGTCATTGTATTTAGGTGCAACATTATTTACACGTGTTATGTTTGTTTTGGGGAATTTTTGCTGTAACTTCTCTGCTATACTTGAAAAATGGTCGTATAATTAGTTTGCTAAGTGTTGTGGATCATTTATTACTTTATACCCCTCTCTTGGCAGCGGCCTTGTCGCATTAGATACACGCGTTTCCGCGAGATCACTGAAGTTAAGCCCTGTCGGGCGTGGTCGGCCCTTGAATGGGCGACCATCCAGGCCGCTTTTCACTGTTGCCATTTTTCGGGTTTCACTCAGCCTCGTGATGCCAATTGAGGAGCTACTCGACCGAATAGTAGCGGGAGAGTGGTGTGCTGACCCCATGCCCCTCCCCTCCTCTCCGCATCCTCCACTGGGGATGACACGACGGTCGGATGGTCTCGGTAGGCCACTCGTGGCCTGAAAACGAAGTGCTTCTTTTTATCCCCCTCCCTTAGCAGTTTCTTATTGTGCATTTGTTTGCCTCTCCCTCTTTCCTATTATATAACATCCCAAACTGCTTTGCTTTTATTCTCTGCATTATATATTATTTTGTCATTAAATTACTTTTTTGCAGCAATCAGCACCTTCCTATACATCTTTTTGAATCTATGATATAAATTTAAGAATTCTGGATTATTGCACATCTTTTTCATGGAACTGAGGTGTTTAAGTGTTTGGGAGGATTTCTTAGTGCCTGCTGTTATCCAGCTGTTGATACAGACATGCATACTTTTGGAAATGCCTTTTCAAAGTTCAGTTTAAACAATGTGCAGAGTTTAGAGAACTTCATATTCACAGTGGTTTCCTCATACACTTCATCCCAGCTTTGTTTTTCTAGTTCTTTTGAAAAATCTTTTATTTCGATTTATGATAGATATCGTTTGTAGGCTTGTAGTTTAGGGAATGATTCGATGCCTGATTTTACTGTTGTTATTTACAGAGATGGTCTGATAGTCCGAGATCTTTTAGAGCTACATCACATTTTTCGCTGTCCATATTTGTGGCCACATGGTCAATTACTGATGCAGTCGTTGTAGTAATCCTTGTTGCACTATTGACCAATAGAGAAATGCCAAAACTTTAAAGGATGTTTATGAAGGTGCTGCTGGATTCATTTATGATATTAGTGTTGATGTTAATGTGCCCACACAGAATTATGTTGACCTTTGTCCCTGAGACTTTATCTAGAACTTCTGTTAATTTACTGAAAAAAGTGTCCACACTACCACTGGGAGATCTATACACACACAAAATGATTAATTTCTTGGTGATATCAAGCCCTGTTAATTCAATAGGTGATATTGCAAAGTGTTTATCTCCACTTACTGTACTGAAGTCATGTCTTGATTTGAACTGTGTTCCTTTTCTGACATAAATACATGATCCTCCACACCTTGGAGTAGTTCTGTAGTAGAGTTTGCCTTTTCATACGATGATAATACTATATGTTGGATTTCTGTGTCTCTACACCAGTGCTCGGTAATACAAACGACTGTGCAGTTCAAAGATTGGAGCTCAACTTCTAATAGTTATATTTTATTGTTTATTGAATGTGTGTTTTTATGGAGGACTGTTAAGTCTGTGAAATGCCCCATGTTACTGTTTCCAATGGTTTGTTTTTCTTTGTGTCATCTGGTGTATGTGATATGTGAAGTGTTAAAATCTGCTGGAGATACTATTTAGGCATGGGAACCTGTTGTCTGTTCTTCATAGTATACACTGCATTTATAAAAGTAAATTCCAACAGGGAATATAACACAGAAAACGAGCGAAATGGGAACAAGTAAGCTACATGTGAATAGGAAAGTGTACCAAACGTCTTAGCAGCAAGTTTTAGAACGGTAGACTGATGATCATAGATGTTAAGTCCCATAGTGCTCAGAGCCATTTTAGAACGGTAGATTGGTGGAACACATGCAGACACGTGTTCTCTGAAGACAGTCTCTGAAATATGGTCATTTGACGTCTATTTCCAGCCAGAAGCGTCAGCGCAGCCATGCGTTTCGCTGGTGCGAGACACTCTCGTACTCGCAGCACCTCTATTTGTCTCAATTCAGGGTTTTTGTGTTATCAACTAGTGGGGCGATATCTCGCAGGAGATTCGATGTATTACTTGTATGTCATCTCTGTCGTTTTTAAACGTCAGGATGTCGAAGTGCATTTCATGATATCTTCCCGCTGATTGTTTTGCTGATATGTTACATCTTTGGAAAACACGGCCAGCATCATCTGCTGTCGCACGAGTGTGTCGTTTTGTAGTTGTAGTGTAATAGTGTAAATTTCTGTTTGTGTTGACTTAAGAAGAAAGACAAAATGGTTTTAGCAGATCTAGGACGAAAAATCACCTCGGCGTTGAGGTCTCTAAGCAATGCCACGGTCATTAATGAAGAGGTAACACTCTTTACTATAAAAACATTCATTGTTGATTAACAGCTGGCACTTTATTTGTGATTTACTGTTGTTTGAAATGACTTAGTTTTCTGCGCTAATAACGTTATATAAGAAAATATTGATTAAAACGAGGATTACGTCACCTATACGAGTGATTCAAATATTTTTGTATTTACTTTGTGGGGGAAAGATTTTCTGAATAAACATAACTCTTTCCAATTGCTTGGGCAGACTCAGTCATGGAAGTACTATACCATCTCTATGTTCCTCAGTCTTTTACTTTTAGTTGCTAGAAATGTTGTTGTTTTAGAATCTATCAAACAGCGCAAAAAATTCTAGTTATTACTGGAGAGGTGTTCATCTCGAATTAATTGTTGAGGAACCTGTATTGAAATTTTCTGTGTGTATACCCACTGCTGCAAATGACTTGAGCGTATCACACAATAATGATAATCTGTGTTGTCGGAATTACCTAACACAGGACTTTGATAGAAAAATTTTATATCTTGTAGATTTTTATCATATTTAGTTCTGGATACAACTTTTCCCACAGTTGTTATTTGCTTTCGAAACTTGCCAACAGTCATAATCTGAAAATAAAACGCTGAAGTGTGAAAAGATGTCTTAATTGTTAGCATTTTCTTGTGGCTGACAGCTAGGTTTGCTACCAGCAGATCATGAACTTCCTTGGAGGACGCTCATCCATTGTTTCCATTAGGCCTGTGCTCAATTTCTTAAGGACTTGAAGCGCATTCCTAATGAGTTGGTTGTCCCAAATATCTTTCTTTCTGTAACTATCTTATTGTAACAATTATGTGCACATGTTAGTTGTTTTCATATAAGTGTGCTATATGACATAGTAGTCAGTACAATGAACTACTGTTAACAAGGTGTGTGCCGTTAGCTTACATCACAACTCCCTGACTTACAGTTTATTTCCTTAAATCACATCAGTCATATAACATCCTACTGAAGTAGCAAATAGTACAGTGTCGTTTTTAAAATGGAGATTGCCCAGATATAATCAATAAATACATATGCTCTCTTTGTTTTCAGAGTTTAAGGACCTGTAATCTTCCTCTTAGACTACTGAGATTGGTTGTCATGATACGAAATCTCATTGCTTGACTCCGCTTTTAAGTTTTCGCTTGTTTGATTAAGTTTAATCGACGATGGAGCATTGGCGGGTATTTTGTATGCATACCTACATATGTCAAATCAGTGTTAGTACAGTTTTTGTTCTTTTTTCTTTTTTTAAGCAGAATGGAAGCTTTCTTAAACTATATGCCTCTCATAAAAGGTAAGAATTCATGCTTGTTGCTCTATTCTGTAATTTTCTTCGCAATCTCCAGGTGGTCTTCTGCGCTATATCAATTTTTGAAGCCAGAATATTCATTTCCTCATTAAAATCTGATAGTTTTTTGCTGCAGATGATCATAGTTCATTGACAGGGTGTTAACAGAGCTATAGAAGTTGAATGGTTACTTCATTGTGCTTATACCAGGTTTTTGGAATGGTCTTCTGGAGAAATTCCTTAAACAAATTTGGAAGTTCCTTTTTTTTTAATATTTTCCTTCCAGCTTTAACATTTTCTTTTGAAATGCCTTTATTTCTTTGCCCCTTAGCTCATGTCCCATGCTTTACCTGGCATTACTGCTGGAATTTCATTTTATTTATTTATCTACTAACTGTGTGTATGATTCACATCTTGAACCACACAAAGACATAAATTAATTTTACAATGTTTGTAGGTTACAATTTTATGAGAATTGTTAGTTACTTTGTCACCTGTTATCTTATAAATGTAGATACATTCATTCACCTTTGAATGTCTTTACATACAGTTGATCTCTTCAAAGATAATTGTTATCTGTGAAAATATATATAATTTATAAAACAAATACTCTCAAAATTGTCACTAAGTTCAAGAATATAATACAAGGTAGATGCACCGCATAATTAGGTAAAAGACTCCAACAAAAAATAATTACATAAAAGATCAACTACAAGATAAATGCTCTATAGAGCATGACGATATGATAAGTGCAAGATGATAGTAAAGTAGTTACACAATATGGCATATGTGATTACATAATGAAATCGGTTTGTTTATTTGTATTTCATTCACATCAGAAATGTAAGTAATTTGTTACATGCTCTTGAGCAAAGTAAAATCCTTTACGTTTTGTACATTTTACTATTCTAGATTGAAATATATTTATTGGCACTCTGTAGACACTTGGGTAATTTTTTTTAAGTGCTCAGTGCCAAGGTAATATAGCTGTGAAGAGTCATTGGCAGCCTAAAATATTCCATCTTAATTGTATGCCCACTTTTTGTGTTATAATCATGGGTTTGACCTTAGGTCATACATACTTAGGTTTTCTAACAAAAAGACAAGGCAGTTGTAGACATGAACGCTAGCTACTGTCATTCTATTTAGTTGTTTGAAATAGTATTTACATGGCAGTACCTCATCTTCTATCTTCCAAACTTCGCAGAAGCTCTCCTGCGAATCTTGCAGAACTAGCATTCCTGGAAGAAAGATCCCTAGTGAGTCTCGGTCCGGCACATAGTTTGTCTGCCAGGAAGCTTCATGTCAGCACACACTCCGCTGCAGAGTGAAAATGTCATTCTGGAGTCTGTACATAATTCATATGGTCTTTCTTTTACCATGTAAACACTAATTTTCAGGCACAGATTTACTCCTTAGTTGCATTCCATACCACATTGGAGTGGGAGAGTGCAAAATATGGATATAATGATAGTTCTTTATTGACAGTGCTCTTCAGCTTGTAGAGTAGATAGATGACAAGTGTTACTGAATGATATACTTTTCACTTTCCGTGTGTGGGTATCTCAAATGTTGAAATGTGGTACCTAGCCGTACAAGTGTTTTTGTCAGATACATTTCAGAATAGTTTCATTTGTTTCACTGTATTCTATCATGTTCCCATTATAATTTCCGTGAAACTTTGGTGTTGGGTGCCTCTTTGAATTTATGATTCTTTCCATCTGCTCTCTTGGTACCTGCAACTTCTTTTGATTTTTGCATAAGTGAAGTTGTTAAACAGCAGCTCGTTTCATTTGGTAAGAGTTACTTAGTGCCATCCTCCTGGGATACTGAAAGAACTGTGCTTGAGGCTATATTTTCTAACAGTTGATTGTGCACTACCACCATAATGCTCTGGACATCAGCTATGTCCCTGTGCCAGTATCCAGGATATTAAGGACCAGTTAAAACAGTTGTAGCCCAGTTTACCTCAGGAGAAGATGCAACGGCTTTGTGATACACTTTCCAAAGTAATCAGTGTGTGCATACAGGTCAGAGGGCATATATCATCATACTGATAATGGGCTCATACTGCCAAGTTCTTTGAAATTTATCTGTATTTCATAATTACTGAAGTAATGTCACATATATTCTCTGCCCCTGGAGTTTCCTTCTGTTTTCTCCTCCCATTCTGGGTGCTTCATTTTCTTCTTGAAGCAGGGTTGTATTATTCCCTGTAAGTGTTACAGAGATTAGCACAGTGAACTAATTTACAGTTTTTGATGCAAAGCTCCATGGTGCTGAAGGCAAAGGAATAGATGACATGTAATCATACCACCAAAGTTCCTTCTTAGCTGCCCTTCAAGCTATCTGCTGCTTATTCTCAGCAGATGAATAACTACAGGACATTTATTTATGTATCACACTCTTTGGGATCATGCAAGAGACCATTGATCATTGAACCAATCAGTACAGGGTTTACAGAATGCTGATTAAAAAATTTATAGCCGAGCAAGGTGGCACAGTGGTTAGAACACTGGACTTACATTTAGGAGGATGATGGCTCAAATTTGCACCCAGCCACCCTGGTTTAGGTTTTCTGTGATTTCCCTTGATGCTTCCGGCAAATGCCAGGATGGTTCCTTTGAAAGGGCATGGATGACTTCCTTCTCCATCCTTCCCTAATCTGATGGGACGGATGACCTCCACATCAATATGATCAATTTGACTGACACTCAGACTAGCTTGGCGACAATAAAATTTAACTTTTGATGTAGTTCTGTATTGGGAACTGTATGCATTACGTTCTGTTCTCTGAAACCATTGCAGATGTTATTGACTACCATGTTAGCTGCATCATTTATCTTACATGTATTTCACAAAAACAATTGTGTCATTGACAAAGAAGAATTTTTTGTCATCTGTCACATTTAATGGCAGATCATTGATATATATCAAGCAAAGCAATTGACACACATCAAAACTCTGTGGTACCCCCACTTCTTGCCACCCTGTCACATTCAAACCTCTTCCCAGTTATATTAGTGTACATTTTTCTGCTTGCTACTTTCTGGATATGAAGTAAACCATTGTTGAGCCTTTCCCCTAATCCTATAATGTTCCAATTTCTGCAAAAGTATTGCATGCTTCAACAACGAAATGCTTTAATTAAAGAAAATACTGTTCTCAACGTATCATTGAGACCTGATAGTGTGTCTTGGCAAAAGAATAAACTATATTTTCTGTACATACCTTTTCCTGAAATCAAATTGCAAGTCTGACAGAAAACTGTGTGTACTGAGGTATGACATTACTCTTTCATTCATTGCTTTCAAAAAACTTTTCAAAGCAGAGGAAGCAAAAAAAAATTGTCTGGCAGTGGTCCACATTCCCTTTTTCATCCTGTTTATAAAGTGGTTTCACTGAAGAATATTTCAGTCTTGTCGCAAAATTGACTGTGCCTGAAAGACACATTGCACAGGTGAATAAATACAGAAGTAATGTGTGGTAAGTGGATCTTCATAATCATACTTGAAGTTTCATCGTACCCATGGGGGCCCACTCTTTAATGATGTAATAGTGGATCCAATTACATCTTTTATTGTTTCCCATAATAATAATGGATTCAATTACTTCTTTATTTGTTTCCTGTAGCTGCATGTGACGTAGTTCTGTCAGAGCACGAGCTTTTAAGAGATTGACATATTTACCTGTACCAATAAATTTTTGAATTAACATGTTGATCATGGACAAGATTGATTATTAAATATTTTTCACATTGTTGATGGATCATCAGTAGTTCCATTCTTACACAAGATGGGTATAAAATGCTGAGTACAGACATTCTGCCCTGATACCTCATTCACAGTTGACCATATAGCTTCAATTTTGTTCTGAGAGCTTTTTATTTTCTTTGTATAATGCATTGTTTTAGCCCATTTTATGAAGTTTCTCGGCATGTGTTAGTATTTTCTCTAGCGAGATTCTACTGCTGGGCTGTGGTGACTGCCCTTCGTATTATAATTCAGTCCCTATTTCCTCCTACGTGAAATTTTAATGCCATTAGTAATCCAGACCAGTTTTATATTAGTGTTCCTTTTGGTTTCTGTAAAAGTTGTTGAGGCAACCGAAAGGGAAACAGTGGTTGAGAAGATAGTGAGACAAGGTTTTAACCTATCTCTGATGTTGTTCAGTCCGTACACTAAACAAGCAATAAAGGAAACAAAAAAGAAATTTGGAGAAGGCATTAAAGTTCTGGGAGAAGAAATAAAAGCTTAGAGGTTTGCCAATGACAACATAATTTTATCAGAGAAGGCAAAGGACTTCAAAGAGCAGTTTAACAGAATGGACAGCATCTGAAGAGGAGGATATAAGATGAACAATAACAAATGTAAAACAAGGATTACCGAATGCATTTTTATTAAATCAGGCGATGCTGGAGAATGAGATTGGGAAATGAGACGGTTGGTGTAGTAGATGTGTTTTGGTTGGTTGGGTTGTTTGGGGGAAGAGACCAGACAGCAATGTCATTGGTCTCATCAGATTAGGGAAGGACGGGGAAGGAAGTTGGCCGTGCCCTTTCAAAGGAACCATTTCGGCATTTGTCTGGAGCGATTTAGGGAAATCGTGGAAAACCTAAATCAGGATGGCCAGACGTGGGATTGAACTGTCGTCGTCCTGAATGCGAGTCCAGTGTGTTAGCCACTGTGCCACCTCGCTCGGTGTGTTTTGGTATTTGGGCAGTAAAATAAATGATGATGGTCGAAGTTCAGAGGGTATAAAAGGTGGCCTGGCAATTGCAAGAAAATCTTTTCTGAAGAAGAAAAATTTGTTAACACTGAATATTGATTTAAGTGTGAAGAAGTATTTTCTGATGGGTTTTGTCTGGAGCATTGCCATGTATGGAAGTGAAACATTGATCATTGCCAGTTTTGACAAGACGCTTTTGGAATGTGGTACTAAAGGATAATGTTGAAAATTATATGGATAGATAGCATAAATAATGAGGAGGCACTGAATAGAATTGGGGAGAAAAGAAATTTGTGGCACAACTTGACTGGAAGAAGGGATTAGTTGATAGGACACATTCTGAGCCATCAAGGAATCACCAATTTGGTATTGGAAGGAAATGTGTGTGTGTGTGTGACTACATAGGCTTTTCCCAGCGTAATAAGTCTTGAAAGTCTCTTCAGGTGTGCTGCCGGATCCTAAAATCAAGCAGCAAACCCGAAGAGTCTCTCTCTCTCTCTCTCTCTCTCTCTCTCTCTCTCTCTCTCTCTCTCTCTCTGTGTGTGTCTGTGTGTGTGTGTGGGGGGGGGGGGGAGACAAAGATCACGAGATGAATACAGTAAGCAGATTCAAAAGGGTGTAGGTTGCAGTAGTTATTGGGAGATGAAAATGCTTGCACAGAAAAGAGTAGCTACATCAACCACGTTTTTGGTCTGAAGATCACAACAAAATCAGTACTGCATATCTACCTGCAGTTGTTTTTATATGGAAAGAGCTGAAAAAGAATGTGATAAAGGTTTGAAGAAATGTAATATATTTGTTCTTCAAATGGTAGAATTCTTTCCAAGTTGGCCCTTCGATATTGACTTTAAATGTGTTCATTGTAAATTGACTCATATCTACAAACCTTTTGTTCACTACTTTCGGACATGATTGTGCCTTGAATCCTTTCTGTATTACAATACGTGCATCATGATCTGTTAGGCCAGTACTTGTTTTTCTCTCACTGACCCCTTCAAGTAATCTATGACCATTTATTTCATTTACCTATTCATCCATCGATCCATCCATCCATCCATCCATCCATCCAGGGATCATTACCCATTAATATAAAACTTGCCATCACAAGACAACAAAAATAATGATCTCCAGTATACATACACACAGAATATTTTAGTATGTTTATGAGGATACAAGAAGTGGTAAGCCATGGTCTTGCTGAAGGAACCTTTCTGGCATTTGCCTGAAATGGATTAGGAAAAACTAAATCAAAATGGCCAGACAGAGAAAACTTCATCCTCTCAAATATGAAATCAGTGTCTTAACAACTGCACTTCCCCCCCTGCAGGACTGGGGGTAAGAATAGGTCTGAGGTATTCCTGCCTGTCATAAGAGGTGACTAAAAGGAGTCTCACACATTTCAGCATTTGTGTGATGGTCACCTGTAGGGTTTGACCTCCATTCTTCAAATTTTTTCCAAAGAGCAATTCAGTTGGGGAAGGGCACCTTACATGGTGCATAGTGTCCATCGTGCCCTGAGATCTGTAGTCCGCTTTCTCGACATCGCATTGCAGTCCCGCCCATTCTCCATCTCTTGGGTGAGGTTACCTTCCTGGGTACATTTTCCACCACACACTTCGCAGTGTCGCTTTCTGTGCCGACGATGACCATGGACTTGTTTGCACCTGATATCCAGCATGGTAGTCAGTCCATTGTGGTGGGTCCGTCATGTTCCCTATTGGTTGTAGCCCCCTGACAACACAGGGATCGCTCTGCTGAACCTGCACCATTAACTCCCCACATATGCCAAGCAGTAGATGCCTGTCATCCTGGGGCATCGGGACTCCCGGCAATGACCATCCTGTCAGGTGGCCTTTGCTGCAGCTGGGTGGCACCCGTGGGGAGGGCCCCTGGTCGGAGTGGGTGGCATCAGGGCGGATGACGCACGAAGAAGCGTACCACGTCATCACTTGCTGGTGATCAAACACCAGCAGTCTCTAAGTTTCAGTACAATGCAAGGAAATATGACCCTAAATCATTCCCCTCCCTGGCCACACCATGGGAGGAATGCTAGGCTGAGGATGACAGCGAACCTTATTCACCCAGGTACCTCGCATGTACGAGAACTGATGGGGACTCCTTTGTTTCAATGAAGCCACATTTTTTTAGACCATTTAGAGGACAAGTTTGAGGGAGGTGGAGGGAGGACAAGTTTGAGGGAGGTGGAGGGCCTGTCCAAAATGCGGTCAGGGTCAGTCTTGATAAAAACAGCATCCTGTGCCCAGCCACGGGCATCACTCGCTTGTCACAAGCTGGGGGATGTTTCCGTTACCATCGCACCCCATAAGAGCTTAAATATGGTCCAGGGTATTATATTCCACAGGGACCTTCTTTCGCAGTATGATGACGAACTGCACACCAATTTAGAGCGGCAAGGTGTTCATTTTGTCCATCGGCGTCCGAGGGATAACCAGGTTGTGCCTTTATCTTCGCCTTCGACAGTGACACATTGCCTGAGAAGGTCAAGGTGATGGTCTACCGCTCCGATGTAAAGCCATATATCCCTCCCCCCTATGCAGTGCTTTAAGTGCTGGAAGTTCGGCCATATGTGTTCCCGCTGTACTTCCAGTGTAACATGTTGAGATTGTGGACGTCCATCACATGCCAATACTCCATGTGCCCTATCTCCCATCTGTGTCAACTGCGGAGAGCATTATTCCCCTTGCTTGCCACACTGCAGGATTTTACAGTGTGAAAGGAAAATCATGCAATACAAGACCCTGGACAGACTGACCTACACTGAGGCTAAGAGAAAATTTGAGCATCTACATCCTGTGGCTATGACCACCTCTTACGCCGCCGCTACGAGAACAGTTGTTGCCCCATCCATTCCACAAATTCCAGTCGGCTCTCTGAGCCAGAAGATTACACCTGCTCTCTTCATGGTTGGGGGCCACTTCCCTCCCTGTTGCTCCCACACCACCTACCTTGAGAGCACTGCCCCCCCCCTCCCCCCCGCCAACCGTTGGCGACGTCAGTCCCCACTTCTCAGCCAGAGAAGTCTTCTTCGGCACCTTTTGCTAGGAAGGGGTCACACCCTTCCCACGTTTCTGCTAGTGGGAAAGATGACTCCTGCCAGTGGCTGAAGTGCCCAAAAGTAGCTGGTCATAGGGCTTCATGATTATTCTCGGACTGAATCAGTCAATCCCTCCCAGCCAGAGAAACCCAAAGAGCAGTGAGAGAAATCCAAAACCCCCAAGACCAAGGGACTTGCGGTGGCACCCACACCATCACTACTTAGAAGCTTTGATGCTGAGGATGAGGTAGAGATTCTGGCGTCTGCTGAGGACCTAGATCTCGCCAGACCCTCGGACACCCTGGCTACAGACAGCTCAGGAAATAAATAGGTGGCAGCAGGTGACCCTGGGGTGTAAACTGCCTCATTGAATGTTCCATGCCTTCCCAGCCTCACGATTACAGTGGAATTATGGCGGTTTTTTCCAACGCCTGGCTGAACTATGGCAACTGTTAAGCTTTACACCTCCTTTCTGCATTACCCACCAGGAAACCTAGTTCCCAGTAGTGCAGAACCCTGCCCTCTGCGGCTATAAGGGATATTACAGGAACTGTAGTTACAATAATGGAGTGTCAGGTGGCATTAGCATCTGTGTCCTGAACTCAGTATGCAATGAACCTGTGCCTCTTCAAACCCCTCTTGAAGCTGTGGCTGCCAGGATAAGGACAACATAGGAAATAACTGTCTGCAACATATATCTTCCTCCAGATGGTGCAGTACCCCTGAATGCATTGGCTGCACTGGTTGATCAACTCCCTAAACCTTTCCTACTTTTGGGAGATTTTGACGCTCATAACCCCTTGTGGGGTGGTACCATGCTTACTGGCCGAGGCAGAGATTTCGAAAATTTACTGTCACAGCTCAGCCTCAACCTCTGTGTGCTAAATACAGGTGCCCCCAAACATTTAAGTGTGGCACATGGCACATATTCAGCCATTGATCTCTCGGTTTGCAGTTCTGGCCTTCTCCCATCTATCCACTCGAGAGCACATGACGACCTGTGTGGTAGTGACCACTTCTCCATCTCCCTCTCACTGCCCTGGCATCAGGCCCACAGATGCCTGCCCAGATGGGCTTTAAACAGGGCGTACTGGGAATCTTTCACCTCTGCTGTCACCATTGAATCTCCTCCAATGGTGACATCGATACATCGATGTGATGGTTGAGCAGGTGACTACAACTATCGTTTCTGCAGCAGAAAATGCGATCCCTCGCTCTTTAGGGTTCCCCCTGGTGAAAGGCAGTCCCTTGGTGGTCACCGGAAGTCACTGAAGCAATTAAGGAGCATCGGCGAGCTCTACAGCGGCATAAGTAGCACCATTCCCTGGAGTACCTCATAGCTTTTAAACAGCTCTGTGCCCACATTCGCCATTTTATCAAACGACGGAAGCAGGAGTGTTGGGAGAGATACGTCTCAACCATTGGGTGCCATATGTCACCTTCCCAAGTCGGGGCAAAGATCAAACGTTATTTTAGGTAGCAGACCCCATCAGGTGTTCCCTGTGTTAACATAAATGGCGTGTTATCTACCAATGAAAACACAATTGCTGAGCACTATGCTCGAGCCTCTGCGTCGGAGAATTTCCCCCCAGCCTTTCGCACTCTCAAAACAACGGCTGGAATGGAAACTGATTTTGTTCAGTACATGCCATGGTGAATCCTATAATGCCTCATTTACAGAGTGGGAGCTCCTCAGTACACTGGCACTTTGCCCCGACACAGCTCCTGGTCCAGATTGGATCCACAGTCAGATGATTAAACATCCCCTTGTCATCTTCAACTGGATCTGCTATGATGGCCTCTTTCCATCACATTGGCAGGAGAGCACCACCATTCTGGTGCCCAAACCCGGTAAAAACCTGCTTGATGTGGATAGCTATCGGACTATCAGCTTCGCCAACATTCTTTGTAAGCTGCTGGAACGTACAGTGTGTTTGCGATTGGGTTGGGTCCTGGAGCATGTGGCCTACTGGCTCCATGTTAGGGCGGCTTCCACCACGGTCGCTCTACCACTGATAATCTTGTGTCCCTCGAGTGTGCCATCCGCACAACCTTTTCCAGATGCCAACGCCTGGTTGCCATCTTTTTTGATTTACGAAAAGCATATGACATGACCTGGTGACATGATATCCTTCTTTCATACCAGTGCACACTCCACTGCAGAGTGAAAATCTCATTGTGATATCCTTACCACATTATGAGAGTGGGGTCTCCGAGGCCTGTTTCCGATTTTTATCCAGAATTTCCTGTTGCTTCATACTTTCCATACGTCCAAGTTGGTGCCTCCCATAGTTACATCCCTACCTAGGAGAATGGAGTCCCGCAGGGCTCCGTATTGAGTGTAGCTCTATTTTTAGTGGCCATTAACGGCCTAGCAGCAGCTGTAGGACCATCCGTCTCACCTTCTCTGTTTGCAGGTGACTTCTGCATTTCATAGTGCTCCTCCAGTACTGGTGTTGCTGAGCACCGCCTACAGGGCGCCGTTCATAAGGTGCAGTCATAAGCTGTAGCCCACTGCTTCCAGTTTTGAGCCACTAAGTATGTGTCATTCACTTCTGTCGGCATCATACCGTTCATCTGGAACCAGAACTTTATCTTACTGACGATCCACTCACTATGGTGGAGGCATATCGATTCTTAGGACTGGTTTTTGATGCCTGATTGACTTGGCTACCTCACCTTTGTCAGCTTAAGTGGAAATGCTGGCAGCACCTCAATGCCCTCCGCTGCCTCAGCAACACCAACTGGGGTATATTTCGCTCTATGCTGCTGCAGCTCTACAGAGCCCTTGTTCAATCCTGCCTTGACTATGGGAGTGTGGTTTACAGTTTGGCAGTGCCCTCAGCATTGCGTTTACGCCACCCAGTGCACCACTGTGGCGTTTGCCTAGTGACAGGTTCTTTTAGAACAAGTCCAGTAATCAGCCTCCTTATGGAGGTCGGAGTCCCTCCATTGGTGGTTAGGCATGCACAACTGCTCGCCAGTTACGTTGCACATGTTTGTAGTTCTCCTGCACATTCAAATTACTGTCTCCTTTTCCCACCCGTGGCAGCCTGTCTCATACATCGGTGGCCCAGATCAGGGCTAATGATTGCGGTTTGCATGCGATCCATTCAGTGTGAACTGGAGTCCTTCCTTTTATACTTATACTTGAGGTCCATTCATATACACCTCCATGGTGTACACCTAGGCCACAGTTTTGCCTGTACCTTTCATATGACCCTAAGGACTCAGTTAAACCTGCGACTCTCCGCTGCCTCTTCCTCTCTTGATTCTCTGCATGTACCGGGGCCATGAAGTGGTTTACACTGATGGTTCAATGGCCGATGGTCACGTTGGCTTTACCTATGTTCATGGAGGACATATAGAACAGTACTTCTTGCCCAATGGCTGCAGTGTTATCACTGCAGAGCTGGCAGCCATTTCGTGCTCTTGAGCACATCCGCTCACACTCAGGCGATTCATTTCTCCTGTGTACTGACTCCTTGAGCAGCCTACAAGCGATCAACCAGTGCTACCCTTGTCATCCTTTGGTAGCGACCATCCAGGAGTCCATCTATGCCCTGGAACGGTCCAATTGTTCAGTGGTGTTCGTCTGGACCACAGGTCACATCGGAATCCCAGGCAACAAACTTTCCGACAGGCTGGCCAAACAGGCTATGTGGAAGCTGCTTCTGGAGATGGGCAACTCTGAACCTGACCTGCGTTCTGACTTATGCCGCAGAGTTTTTTGGCTTTGGGAGACGGAACAGCACAACAAACTGTGTGTCATTAAGGAGACTACGAATGTGTGGAAGTCTTCCATGTGGGCCTCTGCCAGCTCCACATTGGCCATGCTTGGGTGACCCAAGGTTACCTCCTGTGCCATGAAGACCTGCCTCAGTGTTGATGTGGCACCTGCTTGACAGTGACCCATCTTCTGGTGCACTGTCCCACTTTGGCTGCCCAGTGACGGAATCTTCAGTTTCCAGAATCGTTGGCTGATTTAGTTTTATGTTTTAGTCATTAGAGTGGGTTTCATCATTTGATCTTAGTTTTTGCGTGTGCCCTTTGTCCCCTCCACCCTACTGCTTTTAGGGTGGAGGCTTTCCTATGTTGCAGAGTGGCTGGCTTCTCCTTTTTATTCTCATGGTATGCCAGCCATAGTCATCTGCTTTGTTGTTTTACTCTTTTCATCCCATTTCTTGCATTTCTGTGGTTTTCTTGTCTGTCTTTGTCAATTTCCACATTTGTTGCTCTTCGTCGTTCTTGTGGTTTTTCCTTTCATTCCATTTTGAGTGTTCAGTGTCATTTGTTTTATTCTCACACTTGTGACATTGTTTTCTTTGGGACAAGGGACTGGTGACCTCGTATTTTGGTCCCTTCCCCTCTCTTGTAAACCAACCAACCAATCAAATGCACTGCCTTATTTGGCTGCTTCCTGGGCCACCCACATGTTGTTAAGGTTGCTTTGAATATGTCATAGAAGTTTTGCTGGGAAGCCCTTACACATTCTCCATACAGTCCTGATCTTTTCTTATGCAATTTACTTATTTTTAGGGCCCTGAAGAAAAATGTTTACGTAGGAAGAATAGGTGAATGCCTAGGTAGAATCATAGTTCTGTAGGCAACCAAAACTTCTTTCCATGAAGGCATTGACCATCTTATCTTGCATTGGGATAAATGTATGACATTTACAGCAGTTGCTTTTGAAATAATAAACAGTTTACTTACTTTTTTCCATTTGTCTCATTTTCATTTCACTGGCCCTTGTATTTTAGTAATTTTGTTCATCTCATTGAGCAGATTGTTATATAATTTTGTTCCCTGTTACAAAATGCAATTTTGGGTCCCCCCCCCCCCCTCCCCCCTTGGTAAATGCTAGTTCAATCTAGCTTTTGTTAAATGTTTGTTTATGGAACTATTGCTGAAGTACTTACAATGTTTTCCCTCTCACACACAACATATTGATAAATGCACTCACTTGAGGCATTAAGAATACCCAGTTTTTAAACCGTTCTTTACAGTAACCCTGACTCCTACTTTTGGTTACTAATCTTGTGGCCCTTATCTGAAGTTAGAGAACTTCGTCCATGTTTTGCACCTTTGACCCCCAGAAAAGAATCCCATGGCTAAGAATTGAGGGCTTGGGACACACCTATGTGTATGTGTGAATAAAAATTTCTGCTCTACAGTACTGCAGTTTTCCTGAACATTTGTTGGAAAGTATGTACCAGTTTGTAAGATTCAAGTAAATCCATAAACATTCTCTTCTCTGGGCAATCAGTCAGAAAGTTTATTTTGAAATCCTGATCCAAAATCAACCTAGAGTCTTTCATAAGAAGCAAGCTTAGCATAGCATCTAGTCTGGTGAGGAAAACCATGTAGTGTGAACTGGGGGCTCTGTAGAGGCCTACAATGAATATATATGTATCCCCTTGAAAATTCAGACTCCTCTGCACAACCTTCAAAAATTTGGTATTTAAAATATTTTGACATGTCAGCTCTTTTGAATGAAACATATTATTTAGCACAAATAGCCACTCCTTCTTTCTGCAATGAACTCCTTGTATAGAAATTGAGTAAGGTGTACGCATCAAAGGAAGCTTTAATAATTTTTTCACTGTGTAGATAGTGATGTGAGGTACTGATAATGTCAGTGTCAAGATCTGATAGCAGTTCACCTACTGTAACTTTACTTTAATTTCCCTGATATTTTGAGGAAACAAGCATACTGCACTTTCTGATCTGCATTCCTCATTGATTGCACCAACTTCCAGCATTAAAGTAGCCATTATCAATCATGGATACCCCTACTTGCCTCTATTCTTAAAAAAAAAAAAAAAAAAAAAAAAAAAAAAAAAAAAAAAAGCTTGTCTCCCATGTCTACCTTTGGAGCAGGGAGATCTCATTCTGCTGGGTACTATAGTATGCAGGAATTCTGGGAAATCGAGCAATAAATGGAACCATTAAGGGTGTCTACATTAATAAAACAATGTCAGAATGTGTCATCCCCTTAGATGCTCTCACATTTATTGTTAAAACGCAGAACCATGTGTGAGTGTGAAGAAAATTGGCTGATGTTAACAGTCTATTGAAGCCAACTTTTATGAAATTTTTCCATCCTGCTGCTTAACTGAGATTCTCCTTCTAAATGCACATCTCAGTAGGATGCAAGCATACAATTTGAACTCTTATTTTAGCAGAAATGAAAGAAATGCTGTATGCATTTTGTATTTTGTCAGAATTTTCCTTCCTAGTTTGGTGGGTAGGAAATTTTAACGTGTTCTCAAGGTAATAAGCTTGTCCATTTATTTTGTAATTTATCATCCAGCCACATTCCATAAAATGTTTTAACCCTTATTCAGATGGCTATTCGTATTTTAAAACATATACGTTGTTAGAGTTTATGCAACTCATAGCACCTGTGTAAATGGATGAGACCATGGAAGTGTGTGTGATTTTTGGTAATAGGCGGGTGTTCAGAATTAAAGCAACAAACTGCTATTTCCCCATCCTGCGTCTAATTCTCAATATAATCATATAAATTGTCAACAGGTGTCATTACAACCATGTTCTGCATGGAAGATGGCATTCCAATCAACAGACAACCATGACAGCAATGACAGTCAGAGCACGTATCAAGTGGGGTAGTGTTTGCAGAGTAGTCCCACCCACAGTTGCTGTGAAAAGTCACAGACGGTGCAGTATGGCACAGAGAATACTCCTACAGTCCCTCTGCTGTGGAGGGCCATCCGAAGAGTGGAAGCAGGAGAGTCGCAAACTTAATGTGAGTCATTCTGTTGTTTCTTGGACAAAGCAACAGTTTATAGAGACCAAAACTCTATTCCAGAGACCAGGACAGGACCAACATCATGTGACATCAGAAAGAGCAGACCGTTATTGGTCTCTGGCACATGACAGTACCACCTTAATAGTGCACTGCAACTGGCATCTGACCTTGCAGCATCCCGTGGACATATTGCATTGGAGCAAATGGTCTACAGAAGGCTTCAGTAGAGTGGCCTTTATTGTTGGATATCTGCTGTCTGTTTACATCTGGTGTGTCTTCACTGAAGGGAACATCTAAAGTGAAGTCGTCAACATGCAACCTGGATGGTCAAATGGTGGATCGATGTTGTTTAGACAGATGAGTCCTGATGTGGTCTGGAGAGCGATTCTTGGCGGATTCGCATCTGGGGTGGGGGACGTGGAACTCGATTTTGGGATCCAAACAATGCAGATAGAGACAGATATCGAGGAGGATTCCTAATTGTGTGGGCAGGGTTGACCACTCAAACACCTCTTCATGGAATTGTGTGGGTGAATCAGCAAGATTTAACTGCTGTCAGGTACCATGACGAGGTCTTTGGGATCTCATGCATGGTGGTTGTGAGAAGTGCTGCAAAGGAATGTTGAACATTATGGGAGCAGGGGTATTGGCTTAACTGCCTATATCATGAAGAAGGTACAACTAAAGAGGAGAATGGAGGTTGGGGGAGGGCCGTGGGAATTACTTCAACCTCAAAGTGAGTTGTGTGCCCTGAAGTGGATATTTCTTAAGTCAGAACAGTTGTTAGCAGACAAACTCTGAGCCATTTGTTGCATCACAGCTGTATCAGGCTTACTCAGTCTACAGGGCTCAGTAAAGTAGAAGGAGGGGGGGTAAAAAAAAAACCCTCAGCAGAGAATGAGGAACATTGGTTAGTGTTAATACACAACCAATTATGATAACGAGTAAAAGCTATTCTGAAAAGCAGTTATTATTAATTGTAGCAAGATATGGCAATGTCTCAGACTATATTTTTTGAAACAGTAATGTCTGAAAGGGCCATTGGCTTCACCAAAAAGGAAAATGTAGAATAAGTATTCAACATTCTTAGTTTGTACTAGGGTATTGTAACATGCAAACATCTGATGCACATCCAAGATCAGATATGAAGGAGTAGTGCCTAGCAGAAAGTGTTTCAAGTATATTCAATGTCAGGAAGAGCAAAAAGGAAGTGTCACAAAGAAGTTGGTTTTGTTCTTTTCTTTTACACGCAGACATTATTTTAAATTGCTATTTAAAGGTAAGGTCCTGTATTCCAATTCCCATGTGTAACTATAATTTTCAAGAGTTTGGAGATTATATTGCTACATGTCGAGACAAAGCAAGGTACGAAAAATGTGTACCAGATCTGGTAAGCATTTGACGTGAAGCTGTATTATGATTGCTGAAGAAATCATATATTTCATTGTGAACCAAGAAAGTGAATACCACCCTAGACTTTTGTATGTCATTTGCCTGAGCCTCCAAGAAAAATATAAAGTTGCATGGAGTCACAAGGACACATGATGGTACTGCATTGTGTACCCTGTGCACTTCCAACGTAACATCCACTTCCAACATGATTAAAGCAGATCCCACCAGTGAATAAAAAGGCAGTTCCAACTATAAAAATACACAGTTAGGCGAAGAGCCTTTATAAAATACAAATAATGAATATCCATTGTTAACTACACCACATTCTCCAAGAAAAGAAAAGAGAGCAGGGAATGCAAAACTTGCTTTAAGAAGACAAATCCTTAAAATGGAAAAAGTTAAATCTCGTACACCAGGTGGAGATGGCTGTGAAATAGCACTCGACACACAGATCAAGAATGATAATGTCCTATGGCATCTCCTTTAGTCTTCATCATAACTCGGATGGAAATATAAGATCAAACTTGCCACTGAAATACCTCTCTAATTCAGTGGAATATGAAGGTATCCAAGCTTCTTGTGGAAGAATTGAAGCTTCTTGCACATGCTTGTGTCCTACAGGAGATACATTTTAAAAACATTGACATACCTGTGCTGAAGAACTACAATCTACATAAAAGGCACGAACTTGTTGAAGACAGAGCCAAATGTCTGTCTACAGTTGGCTGGGTTTTCAAATGTTTACTACTCCTTACTGATCCAGCTTAATGGTTTCTTACTGTTCTCACAGAATCTACACCTACACACATACTGTGGAAGCCACAGTATGGTGCATGGTGGAGTGTACCCTGTACCACTACTAGTCATTTCCTTTCCTACACCTCTCGCAAATAGGGTGGGGGATAAACAACTGTCTGTATGCCTGCATATGAGCCCTAATTTCTCATATCGATGAGCCCTAATTTCTCATATCGTATCTTCATGGTCCGTACGCTAAATGTTTGTTGGCGGCAGTAGAATCAGTCTGCAGTCAGCTTCAAATTCCATGTCTTTAAATTTTCTCAATAGTGTTCCTTGAATAGGTCATGCCTTTCCTCAGGGATTCCTTTTGAGTTCCCAAAATATCTCCGTAATGCTTGGGTATTGTTTGAACCTTCTCCTTTACAGATAAACTACACTTTCCAAAATTCTCCAAATAAACCGAAGTCGACCATCTGCCTTCTCTGCCACAATTCTCACATGCTC
This sequence comes from Schistocerca gregaria, assembly GCF_023897955.1. Lineage (NCBI taxonomy): Eukaryota > Metazoa > Arthropoda > Insecta > Orthoptera > Acrididae > Schistocerca > Schistocerca gregaria. Next base: position 483,119,964 of record NC_064931.1, on the reverse strand, counting down.
GTTTCATTTTATATCCCTTTGCATTATTACACTCAGATACTTAAACGATGTGACATGTGTGAAGCAGGACACTACTAATGCTGTATTCGAACAGTTTACGGATTTGTTCTTCCCACTCATCTGCATTAACGTACATTTTTCTACATTTAGAGTTAACTGCCATTCATCACAGCAAGTAGAAATTTTGTCTAAGTCATCTTTTCTCCTCCTACAGCCACTCAATGACAGTATCTTCCCTTACACCACAGCATTGTCAACAAACAACTTCAGATTGCTGCTTACACTGTCCACCAGATAATTTATATAAATAGAAAATAACAGTGGTGCTATCACACTTCCCTGGGACTTTCCTGACGATACCCATGCAATTCTGCAACAAACCAATGTTAAGGATATTAGTTTGTAATCTTGTGGATCCGTTCTTTTATACTTCTTATATACAGGAGTCACCGATGTTGTTTTTCCAGTTATGTGGGACTTTGCACTGGACGAAAGATTCATGATAAGTGCAAGATAAGTATGGAGCGAATGTCATAGAGTACTCTTTGTAAAACTGAATTGGGATTCTGTCCAGACCTGGAGACTTAAGTTCCCAACTCTTTCAGTTGTTTCCCTATGACATGGATGCTCTATTACTATGTTGTCCACACGGGAGTCTGTGCAGTTGTCAAATGATAGTATATTTGTATGATTCTCCTGTGTTAATTATTTCTTAAACGTTAGGTTTAAAACATTTTCCACTGAAAAAATGGTTTGTTCTTTGTACCTGCCACATGCCGCTGTAGACCTAGAGGCTCGTAGAGACTGTTGTAGACAATTCTCTACCCAATCAACATCCTCAAAGAATTCAATGTACATAATTTGAAATGGGGGCTCTATGAACATCTCAAGTGGTCGAATTATAGAGGACCTCATCCAAATTAAAGAAATTTGTTATGGGTGAAGGTTGCAAAGTACACTCCTGGAAATTGAAATAAGAACACCGTGAATTCATTGTCCCAGGAAGGGGAAACTTTATTGACACATTCCTGGGGTCAGATACATCACATGATCACACTGACAGAACCACAGGCACATAGACACAGGCAACAGAGCATGCAAAATGTCGGCACTAGTACAGTGTATATCCTCCTTTCGCAGCAATGCAGGCTGCTATTCTCCCATGGAGACGATCGTAGAGATGCTGGATGTAGTCCTGTGGAACGGCTTGCCATGCCATTTCCAACTGGCGCCTCAGTTGGACCAGCGTTCGTGCTTGACGTGCAGACCGCGTGAGACGACGCTTCATCCAGTCCCAACCATGCTCAATGGGGGACAGATCCGGAGATCTTGCTGGCCAGGGTAGTTGACTTACACCTTCTAGAGCACGTTGGGTGGCACAGGATAAATGCGGACGTGCATTGTCCTGTTGGAACAGCAAGTTCCCTTGCCGGTCTAGGAATGGTAGAACGATGGGTACGATGACAGTTTGGATGTACCGTGCACTATTCAGTGTCCCCTCGACGATCACCAGAGGTGTACGGCCAGTGTAGGAGATCGCTCCCCACACCATGATGCCGTGTGTTGGCCCTGTGTGCCTCGGTCGTATGCAGTCCTGATTGTGGCGCTCACCTGCACGGCACCAAACACACATACGACCATCATTGGCACCAAGGCAGAAGCGACTCTCATCGCTGAAGACGACACGTCTCCATTCGTCCCTCCATTCACGCCTGTCGCGACACCACTGGAGGCGGGCTGCACGATGTTGGGGTGTGAGCGGAAGACGGCCTAACGGTGTGTGGGACCGTAGCCCAGCTTCATGGAGACGGTTGCGAATGGTCCTCGCCAATACCCCAGGACCAACAGTGTCCCTAATTTGCTGGGAAGTGGTGGTGCGGTCCCCTACGGCACTGCGTAGGATCCTACGGTCTTGGCGTGCATCCGTGCGTCGCTGCGGTCCGGTCCCAGGTCGACGGGCACGTGCACCTTCCGCCGACCACTGGCGACAACATCGATGTACTGTGGAGACCTCATGCCCCACGTGTTGAGCAATTCGGCGGTACGTCCATCCGGCCTCCCGCATGCCCACTATACGCCCTCGCTCAAAGTCCGTCAACTGCACATACGGTTCACGTCCACGCTGTCGCGGCATGCTACCAGTGTTATAGACTGCGATGGAGCTCCGTATGCCATGGCAAACTGGCTGACACTGACGGCGGCGGTGCACAAATGCTGCGCAGCTAGCACCATTCGACGGCCAACACCGCGGTTCCTGGTGTGTCCGCTGTGCCGTGCGTGTGATCATTGCTTGTACAGCCCTCTCGCAGTGTCCGGAGCAAGTATGGTGGGTCTGACACACCCGTGTCAATGTGTTCTTTTTTCCATTTCCAGGAGTGTAGTTAGCACACTGAGTTTGCGTAGGTAGGTAGGTAGGTAGGTAGGTAGGTAGGTAGGTAGGTAGGTACTGTTTACTAGACACAATTCTCATATTTTTGTTTGTATCAGAAAGTAAATCAATTTTGTGACATTTTGTAAGTTCCTAACCAGGAGCAAATTATTTAGTCTCATCTGTGTACTTTGGTTTTTTTAATCTCTATATGTTAATCTAATTTATTAGACACAGTCCTTTCGTTTTTGGCAGAGTGTACAGTAGAGTTCCACACTGCATGTTGGTAGTTCTTTGTTTGTGCGTGTAGTGTAGTTTTCCATGGTCTTTAGTATGGACAGGGACTGTGATTGCTGTGTGCAGATGTGAGCCCCGTCAGTAACACTTTGCTCTCATCTCCAGGCTGTGTGTTGCCTTTGGTTACACAGCTTGAGGCTGCAGTAGATGGGCATTGCTGTTGTGGGATGGCAGTGGGCATCCAACAGACTTCCAGCACGACCCCTGAGTCCAACGATTGGTGTGCACCAGTGGCCAACCCAGTTACTGCTTGCTTGCATTGAGGTTGACTCCTCACCCGTGGTCGAGTGGGAGATTGCCTAGAGGCATCGCAAGCAGCGAAAGACTTCCCAGGGGGTCGAACCTAAGGCCTCCCCAGACAGTCTGACCAACAGGCTCCAGATGTTATCTGTGGCTAGATGCAGTCGCTTCTCCTGTTTCAGAGGAAACTTCTCAGCCTGCAAGACCTGGGCAGTCACAGACGGTGGGATTATTAGTAGCTGAGAGCTCCAGTGTTAGATATGTTATGGAGCCCCTTAGGGATATGCCTGCTAAGGAGGAGCAGAAAGCCAGTGTGCACTCCGTGTGCATACACCACCCGTAGAGTCATTCCAGATATGGAAAGAGTGTTCCGGATGAAGAACACGGGGTGCAGCCAACTGCAGGTGGTGGCTCACTTTGGTACCAATGATGTGTGTCACTTTGGACTGGAAGAGATTCTTCCTGGTTTTTGAGCAGCTATCAGAAGTGGTAAAGGTTGCCAGTCTTGTTTGCAAGATGAAAGCAGAGCCCCCCATTTGCAGCGTAGTCAACAGGGCCGATTGCGGACCTCTGGTACAGAACAGAATGTAAGATCTGAATCAGAGGCTCTGGCGATTCTGCGTCCATGTCCATGTAGGTTGCAGATTCCTTGACTTGCACCATAGGGTGGTGGGGTTTGGGGTTCCACTAAATAGGGCAGGAGTCCATTACATGCAGGAGGCAACTACGTTGGTAGCGGGGACTGTGTGGCATGGACTTGGCAGTTTTTTAGGTTAGAGGGTCTTGGGGAAACAAAAAAAATGGCTTCAGTCTCAAAGGGTGCAGGTTGAACCCAGGAATAACATTTATCTAGAATCAGTTGGTATAACAGCAGTAAATTGTCGTAGCTGTGTTGGGAGAGCACCAAGCACTAATAGAAAGCATTGATGCTCAAATCGTTATAGGCACTGACAGCTGGCTAAAGCTGGAGATAAGTTCAGGCAAAATTTTTGCAAAGGACCTAATGATAAGAAACAGTAGGCTAAACACACTTGACTCCTGTGATTTAGTTGGGTTAGAGGTCATTCTTGGCAACTGGAATAAAATAATAATTGGATCCTTTTACTGAGCTCCCAACTCAGGTGATGAAACACACTTTACCTCGTAGCAACAAATAATCCTGAACTAATAATGAGCATCAAAATGTATACAGGGATTAGTGAACACGGGGTGGTTGTAGTGATACTGAATACCATAACACCCAAATCCTCCAAAAATAAACAAAAATATATATATTCAAAAAAGGAGGTAAAAATTCACTTGACAACTTCCTGAGAGAGAATCTCCACTCCTTCCATATTAACCATGTAAATATGGACCAAATTGGCTTAAATTTGGCTTAAATTCAAAGAAACAGTATTGGCAAACAATTGGAGAGATTTATACCAAATATATTAACAAACGACAGAGCTGATCCCCATGGTACACAAAACAGGTAAACAGGTCAGAACACAGTTGAAAAAATAACCAAAAAAGCATGCCAAATTTAAACATCCATAAAATCCCCAAGATTGACAATCTTTTATATAATCTCGAAATTTAGCATGGACTTCAGTGTGAGGTGCTTATAATAGTTTCTACAATGGAACCTTGTCTCAAAACGTGGCAGAAAATTCGGACAAATTCTGTTAGCATGTAAAGTATGCTAGTGCCAAGATATAGTCAATGCCTTCTCTGCATGACAGCAATGGAAATACTATCGATGACAGTGCTCCTGAACCAGAGTTACTAAACACAGCTTTCTGAAATTCCTTCATCAAAGAAGATGAAGTAACTGTTCTGGAATTCAAATAAAGAACAGCTTCCAACATGAATAACTTAGAAGTAGATGTCCTTCGAGTAGTGAAGCAACTTAAATAACTTAATAGAAGCAAGTCTTCTCGTCCAGACAGTATAGCAATTAGGTTCCTCTCAGAGTATGCTGATACAACAGCTCCATACATTTAAGAATCAGATACAGCCGCTCGCTCAACGAAAGAGCCGTACCCAAAAACATGAAAGTTGCGCAGGTCACACCAGTATTCAAGAAAGGCAATGGTTAATCCACTAACTTACAGGTCCATATCATTAATGTCGATATGCAGCAGGATTTTGGAACACATATTGCATTCAAATATTATGTATTACCTCAAAGAGAGTGGTATATTGACACACAGTCAACACAGATTTAGAAAACATTGTTCTTGTAAAACACAACTAGCTCTTTACTCACACAAAGTGTTGAGTGCTATCGACAAGGGATTTCAAATTGATTCTGTATTTCTAGATTTCCAGAAGGCTTTTGACACCATCCCTCACATGCAGCTTGTAATCAAACTGCATGCTTATGGAATATTGTCTCAGTTACGTGACTGGATTCATGATTTCCTGTCAGAGAGGTCACAGTTCATAGTAATTGACGGAAAGTCATCAAGTAAAACAGAAGTGATTTCTGATGTTCCCCAGCATAGTGTTGTAGATCCTCTGCTGTTCCTTACTTATATAAATGACTTAGGAGACAATCTGAGCAGCAGTCTTAGGTTGTTTGCAGATGGACTGTCATTTACCATCTAGTAAAGTTATCAGAGGATCAATACAAATTGCAAAATTATTTAGAAAACATATTAGTATGATGCAAAAATTGGCAATTTACCCTAAATAATGAAATGTGTGATGTGATCCACAAGAGTGCTTGAAAGGAAGCTGTTAAACTTTGGTTACACGATAAATCAATCAGATATGAAGGCTGTGAAGTCAAGTAAATACCTCGGAATTACAATTATGAACTACTTAAATTGGAAAGTATACATAGAAATTGTGGGGAAAGGTGAACCAAAGACTGGGTTTTACTGGCAGAGCATTTAGAAGATCAACAGATCTACTAAAGAGACTGCCTACTCTCAACTTGCCCAGCATCTTTTGGAGTACTGCTTCATGGTGTGGGATCTTCGCCAGACAGGGTTCACCAAGTACATTGGGCAAGTTCAAAGGAGGACAGCATATTTTGTGTTATCGAGAAATAGGGGAGAGAGTGTCATGGACATGGTACAGGATTTGGGGTGGACATCATTAAAACAAAAGTTTTTCTCTTTGCAGAGGAATCTTCTCACAAAATTTCAATCACCAACTTTCTCCTCTGAGTGTGAAAATATTTTGTTGAAGCTGACATACATAGGGAGAAATGATCATAGTAATAAAATAAGGGAAATCAGCATCAGACAGAAAGATATAGATGTGTATTTTTTCCGTGCACTGTTTGAGAGTGGAATAATGAGAATTATTTTGAAGATGGTTCGATGAATGCTCTTCCAGGCACTTAAGTATGATTCGCAGAGAATCCCTGTAGATGTATACTATGTGATCAAAAGTATCCAGACACCTGGCTGAAAATAACTTAAAAGTTTGTGGCGCCCTCCATCGGCAATGCTGGAATTCAGTATGGTGTTGATCCACGCTTACCCTTGATGACTGCTTCCATTCTTGCAGGCATATATTCAATCGGGTGCTGGAAGGTTTCTTGAGGAATGGCAGCCTATTCTTCAGGGAGTGCTGCACTGAGGAGAGTTACCAATGTCAGTCAGTGAGGCGTGGCACAAAGTCAGTGTTTCAAAACATCCCAAATGTGTTCTATAGGATTCAGGTCAGGACTCTGTGCAGGCTAGTCCATTACAGGTGTTGTAACTGCTACCAGGACGGTCACGGGGTAGCACTGACACTGACGAAAGGCGCGGCGGGACCCGCGGAGAGGCCCGCGAACAACAACACAACAGAAAAAGACGGACACAACCAATGTAGGAGAGAACGAATACGACAAGACCGAACAACAGAGTCACAAGGAAACAAACTCGTACACAAACCAGGAAGAAAGCAGTCTAGCGCAAGCGAGGTGCAAACCGACGTAAGTCAGATAAGACTGACTTGATGTGCGAGTGGCCGGCTCTTAAGTACACTCTCGGGGGCACCGCTATTGGCCGCTGGGACCACGTGTTCCACTGGTGGTGACCCCACACTAAAAGTGGGACAGGAGGCACGTGCCGCCACAGCTTACGGTGCAGCGACCTCTATGGGTCTTCCGACGTCCATGACGTCTGGCGCGAATTCAAATTCTGCAGCGTGCGGTACCAGAACAGGGATGTTATTTTTGTGTACCACTCTGCCACAGGCAGAACAGATGCTCGATCACGTTGAAAGGTGCAGTCGCCGTCCCCGAATTGCTCTCCAACAGTGGGAAGCAAGAAGGTGCTTAAAACATCAATGTAGACCTGTGCTGTGCTCTTGCCGTGCAAAACAACAAGGGGTGCAAGCACCCTCCATGAAAAACATGACCATACCGTAACACCACTACCTAGGGATGTTTAGGAGTGTGGAAATCTCCTGTACAGACATATGACACAAGTGGCACTCAATCATCTGGCCAACTTCGAAGTCCATGAGTTCTGCGGAGTGCCCCATTCTGCTCTCTCATGATGTCTAATGACTGCTGAGGTCAATGATATGGAGTATCTAGCAGTAGGTGGCAGCATAATGCACCTAAGATGAAAAATGTATGTTTTTGGGAGTGTCGGATACTTTTGATCATATTGTGTATATATGCTAGGATGGTTCCTTTGAAAAGGCCAAGGCGAATTTCCTTTCCCATCCTTATCCTTTCCAACTTGTGCTCTTCTCTCTTATGCCTATCGTCAACAGTACGTTAAAACTTTTTCCTTTCTTCCATAAGGAAATGCGTCGTTTGTGCAGTGGGCAAGGGACACACCTCAGCTTTGCAACTGAGTTGATCTCAGCCATGGGCCTCTCCTCTTCCTTTTTCTTACTTGCTCTTGTGGATACTGTTCTTAGGTTATTGTAACCATTTGCATTCAAGTGACTACTTCCTTATGTTTACTTGCCTGCTTCAAAAGAGCTCATGAAGATACACACATTTCAGTGTGAAATGGATGTTGTTTGTCCAGCTGTCAGTATCAGAGTGATCCTCTAAGTCACTAAACCATTCATCACAAAATCATTGAATCAGATTTGAAGATAGACTGCCTTCTGACATTAGGGGCAAGCAGATTGCTCTGCAGAGGTCCAGATGCAAACTGTCAACAGAGCACATTGCAGTATTTCAAATAACAAGAGCAAAATCAAGTACAGCAACTATAGAAAGCTGGAGATCATGATAGAAGTTAATAACATCAATCATTTGTTCCACACCAGCTACCACTGTATTGTAGTCAGTGGGATCTCTGGTAAAGGTAAATAAACATTGGTTGTTGCTGTGGCGAAATGAGGAAAACCAACCAGAAATTGTACAGCTGTCACTTATCTATAAGGAATGTGAAATGCCTTCTAACATTGGCTAATGTTACAGCACCAGGCCTAGAAACTAGAATGATGATTGCAAAATCAACCTATAAAATCTGTAGGTATCCGTCTTGGACTTTTTAATTTTATGTGGTCTGAAAGAAATTACTTCAGCTTCTGACAGGAAGCCAGTAAAATATCTCTACTAAAGCGGGAAAAGGTTTCTATATCCTCTAGTATTATAATGATTCTGTTGTTACCTGCTACATACGAAAGATTTTGGAACATGTGATGAACTGTCACCTAAGTTGTATTCTTGAACCTGTGTAACTCATCAGCCACTTCCAGACTGGTTTCAGTGAGTACTATTCAGTGCTGAACAGAGGCTGTATGATACAGGAATTTTTCCTACAGAGGTTGCATCCTGTAGCCATCTTTTGCAACAGTGAAGAACTTACGGTACAACATGAACATTTAACAGTTAGAGGGAGCTTTGCCAGTGAGGTTAGCATGGATGATTTTCAGCATATTTAGAATTCTTACCAACTGGAGAAAGAAAACTGGCGTTCTACGGGTCGGAGTGTGGAATGTCAGATCCCTTAATCGGGCAGGTAGGTTAGAAAATTTAAAAAGGGAAATGGATAGGTTAAAGTTAGATATAGTGGGAATTAGTGAAGTTCGGTGGCAGGAGGAACAAGACTTCTGGTCAGGTGACTACAGGGTTATAAACACAAAATCAAATAAGGGTTATGCAGGAGTAGGTTTAATAATGAATAGGAAAATAGGAATGCGGGTAAGCTACTACAAACAGCATAGTGAACGCATTATTGTGGCCAAGATAGATACGAAGCCCACACCTACTACAGTAGTACAAGTTTATATGCCAACTAGCTCTGCAGATGACGAAGAAATTGAAGAAATGTACGATGAAATAAAAGAAATTATTCAGATAGTGAAGGGAGACGAAAATTTAATAGTAATGGGTGACTGGAATTCGGGTGTAGGAAAAGGGAGAGAAGGAAACATAGTAGGTCAATATGGACTGGGGCAAAGAAATGAAAGAGGAAGCCGCCTGGTAGAATTTTGCACAGAGCACAACTTAATCATAGGTAACACTTGGTTCAAGAATCATAAAAGAAGGCTGTATACATGGAAGAAGCCTGGAGATACTGAGAGGTTTCAGATAGATTATATAATGGTACGACAGAGATTTAGGAACCAGGTTTTAAATTGTAAGACATTTCCAGGGGCAGATGTGGACTCTGACCACAATCTATTGGTTATGACCTGTAGATTAAAACTGAAGAAACTGCAAAAAGGTGGGAATTTAAGGAGATGGGACCTGGATAAACTGAAAGAACCAGAGGTTGTACAGAGTTTCAGGGAGAGCATAAGGGAGCAATTGACAGGAATGGGGGAAAGAAATACAGTAGAAGAAGAATGGGTAGCTTTGAGGGATGAAGTAGTGAAGGCAGCAGAGGATCAAGTAGGTAAAAAGACGAGGGCTAGTAGAAATCCTTGGGTAACAGAAGAAATATTGAATTTAATTGATGAAAGGAGAAAATATAAAAATGCAGTAAATGAAGCAGGCAAAAAGGAATACAAACGTCTCAAAAATGAGATCGACAGGAAGTGCAAAATGGCTAAGCAGGGATGGCTAGAGGACAAATGTAAGGATGTAGAGGCTTATCTCACTAGGGGTAAGATAGATACTGCCTACAGGAAAATTAAAGAGACCTTTGGAGAAAAGAGGACCACTTGTATGAATATTAAGAGCTCAGATGGAAACCCAGTTCTAACCAAAGAAGGGAAAGCAGAAAGGTGGAAGGAGTATATAGAGGGTCTATACAAGGGCGATGTACTTGAGGACAATATTATGGAAATGGAAGAGGATGTAGATGAAGATGAAATGGGAGATATGATACTGCATGAAGAGTTTGACAGAGCACTGAAAGACCTGAGTTGAAACAAGGCCCCCGGAGTCGACAACATTCCATTGGAACTACTGACGGCCTTGGGAGAGCCAGTCCTGACAAAACTCTACCATCTGGTGAGCAAGATGTATGAGACAGGCGAAATACCCTCAGACTTCAGGAAGAATGTAATAATTCCAATCCCAAAGAAAGCAGGTGTTGACAGATGTGAAAATTACCGAACTATCAGATTAATAAGTCACAGCTGTAAAATACTAACGCGAGTTCTTTACAGACGAATGGAAAAACTGGTAGAAGCCGACCTCGGGGAAGATCAGTTTGGATTCCGTAGAAATGTTGTAACACGTGAGGCAATACTGACCCTACGGCTTATCTTAGAAGCTAGATTAAGAAAAGGCAAACCTACGTTTCTATCATTTGTAGACTTAGAGAAAGCTTTTGACAATGTTGACTGGAATACTCTCTTTCAAATTCTGAAGGTGGCAGGGGTAAAATACAGGGAGCGAAAGGCTATTTACAATTTGTACAGAAACCAGATGGCAGTTATAAGAGTCGAGGGGCATGAAAGGGAAGCAGTGGTGGGGAAGGGAGTAAGACAGGGTTGTAGCCTATCCCCGATGTTATTCAATCTGTATATTGAGCAAGCAGTAAAGGAAACAAAAGAAAAATTCGAAGTAGGTATTAAAATCCATGGAGTAGAAATAAAAACTTTGAGGTTCGCCGATGACATCGTAATTCTGTCAGAGACAGCAAAGGACTTGGAAGAGCAGTTGAACGGAATGGATAGTGTCTTGAAAGGAGGATATAAGATGACCATCAACAAAAGCAAAACGAGGATAATGGAATGTAGTCAAATTAAGTCGGGTGATGCTGAGGGAATTTAGATTAGGAAGTGAGACACTTAAAGTAGTAAAGGAGTTTTGCTATTTGGGGAGCAAAATAACTGATGATGGTCGAAGTAGAGAGGATATAAAATGTAGACTGGCAATGGCAAGAAAAGCGTTTCTGAAGAAGAGAAGTTTGTTAACATCGAGTATAGATTTAAGTGTCAGGAAGTCATTTCTGAAAGTATTTGTATGGAGTGTAGCCATGTATGGAAGTGAAACATGGACGATAAATAGTTTAGACAAGAAGAGAATAGAAGTTTTCGAAATGTAGTGCTACAGAAGAATGCTGAAGATTAGATGGGTAGATCACATAACTAATGAGGAGGTATTGAATCGGATTGGGGAGAAGAGAAGTTTGTGGCACAACTTGACCAGAAGAAGGGATCGGTTGGTAGGACATGTTCTGAGGCATCAAGGGATCACCAATTTAGTATTGGAGGGCAGCGTGGAGGGTAAAAATCGTAGAGGGAGACCAAGAGATGACTACACTAAGCAGATTCAGAAGGACGTAGGTTGCAGTAGGTACTGGGAGATGAAGAAGCTTGCACAGGATAGAGTAGCATGGAGAGCTGCATCAAACCAGTTTCAGGACTGAAGACCACAACAACAACAACAACAACAACCACCACCAACTGAATGCTGTAGAGTTAAGGCGGATAATGAGAATTACATCTGCCAAATAAGTATTAAAAGTTCAAGTACTGTGATGTACAGTGTAGTGTCTAAAATAAAGAGACACAATAAACCGACCAATGTATTACTGTGTGAGAACATAAAAATTTTTAATTCGAAGAATGGAGACAAGGGAGTAGCTGTCCAAAATCTTAAATGTGTGAGAAAGTGCTCTTGAGGGGGAAAAACAAATTAGTAAATGCTGAATAACAGCCAACTGGAGGGAATATTTTTATGAACTAATTAACTGTTTAAATCCACAAGATACTTTCAGTACAACAATGGCCAAAACTGATATTTGAGGCAGGAACATCACCAAATGGATGATGAATGGCAACATGAAAATGTTTTAAAATTAGCTGCCTGATAATGATCAGACATCAGCACTTACTAGAAGGAAGTTGGAATATACAAGCACTCCTTAATCCATAGGCTTCACAAGTATGATATGTGAAATTTGGAGTTGGCTTGTGGAAATGAAACCTATTTAGAAAAGTAAAGGGTTGACAGCAAAAACTAGTAGGACCAATTTCTTAACATAACTTACAAGCCTCTTTCCCCATTTGCCCCTCAATCTCTATTTTATCTTCTTGAAACCATACATTCCAGTGCTGACAACAAAATTGTACCTTCAGCAACATTGGGTGTATAACAAAACTGTGCATTTCTTTTTTTCAATGGTTTTTCTTTTTTTTTTGGGGGGGGGGGGGGGGGGGTAAGTTGGGCATGGCAACATATGGTTGTAGTTTGTATAGAGACATGAATGTATTCAACAGGCCAACAAAGTTTCCTAAGATGACTCAGTTGGACGCAAAGAGCTTACGAGTTGTAATCAAACTGGATTACATGGCATATAAATGTCTCATATATGCAGGTAACATAGTACTGCTAAGAAAGAAGGGTATATATTTTGTAAAATAATGTAATTCACAGTTCAAACATGCATGAAAGATTGAGTTAGTGACTAACCAAGATAAAATCAAATACCCAACACTTTTCATAAAAATAGACTCAGTTAAAGCCTTAGAAATGGATAACTGCACAAGTGCCAATAATGGTAAACAGTTGAAATATCTTGGCAACTGGATTAGTAACTCAAGTGAAAGAATAGATTTAAATGGAAATATTGTTGCAAGATCAAGATGCTTTTTCACTTTTAATACCTCAAGTTGAAAGCTCTGTCAGTCACCACGAGGATAAAATATTTTATGTAATTGGCATGTGCCGGCAGCTGTGCCCAAGCAGTTCTAAGTGCTTCAGTCTGGAACTGCGCTGCTGCTACGGTCGGAGGTTTCAATTCTGCCTCAGGCATGGATGTGTGTGACGTCCTTAGGTTAGTTAGGTTTAAGTAGTTCTAAGTCTAGGGGACTGATGATCTCAGATGTTAAGTCACATAGTTCTTAGTCATTTGAACCTTTTTTTTTTTTTGTAATTGGCAAGTGTTCAGTACCAAAAGTACTTTGGACAGTTGCCAAGTATGAAAAGGAAAAACATTAACTAGTCATGGAATGTCAGTTAGCAGAATAGCTTAGTAAGTTGTTAATATTACCAAAATTCTGCAGAAATGATGTGATTTCATTACTTATTGTTTCAGGTCCTCAATGCTATGCTAAAAGAGATATGTGCTGCTCTCCTAGAAGCTGATGTGAATATAAGATTGGTTAAGAAACTTCGTGAGAATGTACGCTCGGTTATAGATTTTGATGAAATGGCAGGTGGTTTAAATAAGAGGAGAATGATACAGAGTGCTGTCTTCAAGGAGCTCGTTAAGGTTGGTTTTAAATCCCAGTGCATTACTGCGTCACACACAGAGTGAGAATGGTACTTAACAAGGATAATCTCATAATTTACCATGCGGGCTATTGTTGTGTAAGAAGTCTTTCATAATGTTCACATGGTGACATAAAATTAAATGTTTCATTAACTTAACGGTCCCAGTCAAGTTAAAGAAGTAAACTATTATCAATTTGTGACAGAACATTATATTTTATTTATTTATAGTAATTATGTTCAATATTATTTAGTTTCCTTGCAGAAGAAAGTCGATTGTAAAATCAAAGTACTCTTTCTGTGTGGTGACTTATGCAGATGAATTTGCTTTGAAATTCCCAGTATTTTAAGATGCTGTTAGTCAGCTGATACCAGAAGAGATTTCATCAGTGAAATTTGTTGAGGTAGCCACCATTGCCATATGTCAAAATTTTTAGTAGTGTTCATTTTGAAAAACTGCAGTATTTAGAATAAATCACATACAAAATCTTGTTCTGTTTCCACATTCAACAACACTTTTTAAATCTAAGTTCAGTTTTTCATTGTAATTTGACTGAAGCAGTATAACTGTCAGTGAATTCTCAGGTCCAACCGTATGTTGGTTTACATTCTTCTATTGAAAATGATTCACAAATTTTGTGTAATTAGGCCAGGTTTTCTCTGAAGTTTGTATTCATTGTAATTACCTATTGGATTATATTACTGTCATGCTATTTGCTGTTTTCAGTTAGTCGATCCAGGTGTGAAAGCACACCAGCCTGTGAAAGGAAAACCGAATATTATAATGTTTGTCGGGCTTCAAGGTTCTGGAAAGACAACAACTTGTACAAAACTAGCGTACCACTATTTGAAGAAGAATTGGAAGGCATGCTTGGTTTGCGCAGACACATTCCGTGCGGGTGCTTATGACCAACTCAAGCAGAATGCTACAAAAGCAAGAATTCCATTTTATGGGAGGTAATATGTAAAAACAGGTCTAAAAAGTTGATCTGCATGTAATTATCTTTATTAATATTTTCTTTTGTTTAATCAAATTTTGTTGCTTTCATTGAGAATCAACAAATAAAGAAATATTGGGTGGATGTATGAGAACCATAATGAACCAAAAAAATATCACCTGTTACCTCTTGTTTTAAATGGCTCTGCCTGCTCAGAAGGTGGTATTTGTGAAAATAGATTGTTCACATAAGCTTTTATATCAGTGTCATTGAACTAGTAACATTCATAACATCAGTAATGGGTTTTCCAACTGGATAGATAATTTTTTGTTTTTAACTTATCAAAATGTGTTTTTACGATTGAGGAACTGCCAACCAAACATTATTTCATTAGTGAAACTGTCACATTTTAAAGAAATGCCTTAAAGTGAAAAGAACTGTCATTTACAGCCCCCCCCCCTCCACTCACACACACACACACACACACACACACACACACACACACACACACGCACACACGCAAAGTCTGAAACACATGGTTTCCAAATCTCAGAACAGAAAGATACTGGAGCTTCCACTTATTAATACAAGGTAACCATAAAGTACTGCTGTCATTTTAAAAAATCATAACTTGGAAACTATTTAAGATAGAAAATCAGGGTTTGTTGTAAAAAAAATTTAGCAGCTCTCATAGTTTTCTACTGCTGTGCCAGAATATCAGTGTGTGCCCCCACTCTCTCAAGGTGATATTAGAAGTCTGCACTAGTACAAGTCAGCATTGCATCATCAATAGTTCTGATTGCAACATTTTATTTATTTTATTTAGACGTCAAGTTCAGTAGGACCAAATTGAGGAGCAAATCTACAAGATAATAGAATTTGTCAGTATATGAAATTACAACATATAAGTAATAACAGATAAAAATAAAATGTTTATGAATCCAAAAAAAGTTAGTCCATAAGTTCAAGTCAACGTAGTCAACAATACAACAAGAATCAGCTTAATTTTCAAGGAACTTCTTGACAGAATAGGAGGAGTGACCTGTGAAGAAACACTGCAGTTTCCATTTGAAAGCGCGTGGGTGACTGCTAAGATTTTTGAATTCGAGTGGTAGCTTATTGAAAATGGATGCAGCACTATACTGCACGCCTTTCTGCACAAGAATTACAGAAGTCTGATCCAAATGCAGGTTTGATTTCTGCTGAGTATTAACTGAGTGAAAGCTGCTTATTATTGGGAATAAGGTAATACTGTTAGCAAGAAATGACAGTTTTATATATATATATATATATATAGAAGCCAATGTCAAAATACCCAGACTTGTGAACAGGGGTCGAACGACCCGTTTCTGAGCCAAAAATATCCTTTTAGAATGGGAAGAGTTACCTCAAAACATACCGTATGACATAAGCGAATGAAAATAAGCAAAGTAGACTAATTTTTTTGTTGCACGGTCAGTCACTTCAGATACTGTTCGAATAGTAAAAATGGCAGCATTAAGCCTTTGAACAAGATCCTGAATGTGGGCTTTCCATGACAGTTTACTATCTATCTGAACACCTAGAAATTTAAACTGTTCAGTTTTACTAGGCCTAATCATATGCCCATTCTGTGAAATTAAAATGTCAGGTTTTGTTGAATTTTGTGTCATAAACTGTAAAAACTGAGCCTTACTTGTTTTCTACAAGCCATGAACTTATGTCATGAACTGGTCTATTTGAAACAGAGCCAATGTTGCACACAACATCCTTTACTACCAAGTCATCAGCAAACAGAAATATTTTAGAGTTACCCATAATACTAGAGGGCATATCATTTATATAAATAAGGAACAGGAGTGGCCCCAACACTGATCCCTGGGGCACCCCCACTTGAATGTACCCCACTCAGACCCCACATCACAGCCATTCTCAACACTGTTAATAATGACATTTTGCTGTCTGTCTGCTAAAGTAAGAGGTGAATCAATTGCGAGATACCCCACGTATTTCTGTAATGGTCCAATTTTTAGAGCAATATTTTGTGATCAACGCAACAAATGCCTTAATTAAATCAAAAAATGTGCCTAGCATTCGAAACCTTTTGTTTAACCCATCCAGAACCTCACAGAGAAAAGATAATATAGCATTTTCAGTTGTTAAACGAATTCTAAAGCCGAACTGTACATGTGACAGCAAATTGTGTGATATAAAATGATAATTTGTCCGTACATACACAGCCTTTTCAATAACTTTAGCAAACACTGATGGCATAGAAATAGGTCTAAAATTGTCTATGTTATCTCTTTCTCCCTTTTTATAAAGCAGATTTACTACTGAATGCTTTAATCGTTCAGGAAACTGACCATTATTAAAGGAAAAATTACAAATATGGCTAAATACAGGGCTAACATGTGCAGCACAGTACTATAATATTCTGCTAAGCACTTCATCATAACCATGAGAGTCCTTAGTCTTCAGTGATTTAATTATTGACCCAATTTCCCCCTTGTCTGTACCACAGAGGAGTATTTCAGAGATCAATCTTGGAAAGAAATTTGCCAAGAGAATTATATGATTCCCTGTAGAAACTGAAGTTTTATTTAATTCATCAGCAATGCTCAGTAAATGATTGATGTATCTGTTTTATCAGTAACACAAATATTTTTACTATGAATTGACTGTATCGTCAACCTTCTGCTGCTGACCAGACTGTTCCTTCACAACTGACGATATGGTTTTAATTTCATCCTGCGAATTAGCTATTCTATTTGCATACCACATACTTTTTAATTCTAATAACATTTTTAAGCACCTTACAATACTGTTTGTAATGGACTACTGTAGCTCGATTGTGACTACTTCTAACATTTTAATATAATTCCCTCTTTGTTCTACATGATACCCTTACCCCACTACTCAGCCACCTGGGCTGCATATTACTGCTAGAACCCCGTTTAGAATGTTATAATGGAAAGCAACTCTGAAAAAGCATGAGAAATGTAATAAGGAAAGCATTACATTTATGTTATCGGCACTATAAACATCCTGCCACTCATGTTCCTTGACAAGGTTTAAAAAACTCTCTATTGCTGTTGGATTAACTTTCCTACACAATTTGTAATTATGTGTGACATTTGTTTGAGTAAAATAGTGTTTTAGTGGTAAAACTTGTTCATCATGGTCTGAAAGGCCATGCGCTCTTTTACTAACATAATGCCCATCTAGTGATGAGGAATGAATAAACATATTGTCTATGGTTGTGCTACTGTTTCCCTGCACCCTAGTTGGAAAAAACACAGTCTGGATCAGATCATATGAATTTAGGAGATCTACCAACATCCTTTTTGTTGCACCATCATATACAGAATTTATATTGAAGTCACCACACATAACTAATTTCTGGTACTTCCTACGTGAATGAAGAACCCTCTGTACCTTGAGCAGAAATGCTCTGAAGTAAGAGTTAGGGGACCTTTAAACAGCATCAATTAGAAGTTTAGTTTCACTAAATTCAACTGCCCGTGCACAACATTCAAATATCTATTCAGTGGAGTGCCGTGATACATCTATGGGCTCAAATGGAATACTGTTTATTACGTACGTAGCAACTCCCCCACGAAGGACTGGTGTTGTGCACATGTGATCCTTGATGTAACCCCACCAAACCAAGTCTAATGGTGTGACTTCTGGAGAATGTAGGGGCATAGGGACCAAAGAATGAGATGATAATGACCCATTCCCTCTCCCAGGAAATATGTTATGTGGGGCATCCCGCTCATTCAAATTCCGATTTTGTGGTACCCCATGTTGTTGAAATTCGATTTAATGATATCTCTATGAAGAAACATTACCCTACCACCCTATTGCGCATTAGGCCATGCCAAACATTAAGCTTTGTGCTGTCACAGATGTTTCATGCATGTTGTGTGGGTTGTTGGAGTCCAAAATCCCAATGTTGTGGTGACTCACATGTCCAGAAATGTGGAACATTGCTTCATCTGAAAACAGGCACTTTGCCAGGTAATTTTTGTGAGCATCTATAGAGGCCAACACGAAAAACACAAATGCCTACTGCAGATGAGATCATTTGGCAGCAATGCATGGACCATTTGCACTTTGTATGTAAAATGGTGTAATTGGTTACATAACACGTAATGAGCAGTTGATCTTCTTTGCTGAAATTTGTTTGATGCACAATGAACTGACTTGTGCTGGCTGCATTGAAATACAAATTATACACTGTCAACATGTGCTTGAGACAAAGGGCAGTTTTCATTTCGAGGAATGTCTTTTGACACTGCTCATCTCTTTCAAATTTTTGTTTTTGCTTGTGCTGCCCTCTGGTACTGGCATTGATAATTCTGCAGTACCGTTGTCACATACATGGATTCTGCGTGCCAGATGACACAGTGCACCTTCTCGTGGTCTGACACCATTTTCATGCACACTCATAAGTCAGATCTGCAACAAAGGGCAAACAAGAAAAAGTTTGAAAGCTCCTAAACATTTTACAACAAACATTGATTCTCTATCTCTGATAGTTTCCAAGTTATGATTTTTTTGAAATGATAGTGGGACTTAATCCCATATATTTGTTTACAACAGAATGAGTGAAGATGGCCACTGTATAGTGGAGGCCTTCAGCAGTAGGTAGGCACACAAACTACGTCAAGAACATAGTAGTCCATGTTACCACCCTACAGTATTCCATCTTCCTTCAGATAGCAGCTGCTTGTCCGGCAAAAGTCTCTTCCTCTCTTCATAACTACTCCAGCCAATGTCCATCTAAACCTGCTTTATAGTCAGGCCTCAGCCTCCCTCTATACTTTTTACCTTCCACACTTTCTTCCATTACCAAATTAACTATTCTTTCGTGTCTCAAGATGCACCATATCAGCTTTTCTTTGTCAAGTAGTCCCATACATCTCTTTTCTCCTCATTTTGTTTCAGTACCTCTTCATTGTTTATCCTAATGACTCGTCTTATCTTCAGCATTTATCTGCATCATCACATTTCAAAAGCTTCTATACTTTTTGTGTCAGCATTTTTTATCATCTTTGTGTCACTTCCACATGACACAACTCCAGGCAAATACTTTCTGAAAGTTTCTTGCTATTACCAGTCTACATTTTGTACCTGCTTTACTTCTGCCATTGTCATTTACTTTGCTGCCTAAAAAGAAAAACTCATCTATTGCCTTTAGTTTCTCTTTTCCTAACCTAGTATTTTAATTTACTACATTCCCTCAATCCTCTTTTACTTTAGTTGATGTTCATCTCATAAGTTCTTTTCAAAAAACTTTCTATTCTGTTCAACTGATCCTTCAAATCCTTTGCCATTTATGGCAGGATTACAGTGTTGTTGACAAACCCCAAAGTTTTTATTTCTTCTCCTTGTTTTCAAATTTCTCCTTGGTTTCCTTACTGCTTGTTCAGTGTACAGATACAGTGATATCAGGGGTAGGCTACTACCCTGCCTTACACTCTTCTCAATTACTACTTCCCTTTCATATCTTTCAACTCTTAACAACAGTTTTATTTCTACATAAATATTAGATAATCTTTCACCCCCTTGTATTTTATCCCCACTACCTTCAAAATTTGAAAGAATGTACTTAAATCAACTTTATGAAAAGCTTTCTCTAAATATACAAGTGCAATACATGTGGATCTGCCATTCTTCATTCTACATTTAAAGAAAAGCTGTAGGATCAATATTGCCTCATGTGTTCCCATACTCCCCTTCACCCAAGTTTCTCCTCCCCCAGGTCAGTGTCTGTAAATCATTCCATTCATCTGTTGGTAATACATGCCATTATTTTGCAGCTATGACTTATTAACTGATTGTTCTGTAATGTTCACACGTGGAAGCACCTGGCTTCTGTGGTACGATTATTACTACATCCTTCTTGAAGTCTGATGATATTCCCTGTGACTTGTATAACGTGCCTGCCTGGTGGAGCTATTGTGTCATGGTTGGTTCTCTCAAGGATATTAATAATTTTAAGGGTATATCGTCTGCTCCATGTGCTTTGTTTCAATATACATAAAAGTCATATTTATTTTTTTCTCATGTTGATGGTTAAAAAGCTTTCTAACTAAATGTGAAAAAGCACTGTATTAACTTTGATTACTACCATCTGTAAAGCTGCTGTGCACTAAATTTGTGATGTAAATATGATCATAAAACCACATTTCCTTGTAAGAACCCTTGTTCTTTGATAGTTGCTTTTTATGCCATGGAAACTTATTGCGATTCTCAGATAAAACTTGTGACACATACTGCTTCTGTTCATCATTTTTTGAAAATTATTTACTGTAGTCCCCCATGAGCTAGATGCCTATCTTATCTGGATCATTTACAACTTTCAGATTAATAACTGAAAATCTTTATTTTCCTGCCACTGTGAAGGACCTGTCTTACATAATTGTCACCCAAATCAAATTTGGTAATAAATACTACTGTTTTATTTGAAGCAAACTGTTAAATACCATTATTAAAATTTTCTGCGAGCTGATTGATGTCTACTTCAATTTTTCTAATATTTGCCTCTAATGCAGTGCATATACCATTTCCATTTTTAACGCAGAAAATTAATGAGGATTAAAAGTGGCCAAAATGACAGAGCAGGCGGGAGGTACCACAAAAGATTTTTCAGTTTTAATAATTCTATGTGTGGAATATAGTGGATCAACAAATGTTATTGTTATTTGGTTTTGGAAAAGGTACTGAAATCCAAATACACATACATTGCTTTAACTTTTGAAGAGATGAGAATCATACCTCAACGTACACAGTTGTGAAAATATGCAAATTGCATTCTCTTCTTGTTGCCATAATTAATATTTATAACAGAACATACATATATCCTAATTATAAATGCATTTTGCCATCCACCCTGCATGATGGATGGCATCAGAGCATAGGTAAATACTCCACAAGATTCTAATTTGACAAGGCACATACCATTGAACTCTAACCCTTCCAAATAATACTCTGTTCTCACATTGTATCTCAAAGTAAAATGAGGATTCAAGACATATCAACTTGATCCCAGTGTTCTGTGACTTTCAGTACTGAATTGCAGTTTGGAATTTGTTAACGTTATTTCCTGACCTAGTGTTTTGAATTGTTTTCAAAACTGATCTAGTCAGACCTGTGTTTCCACACATCATTTCCACAAAAACTCTCCTAAGAATGATTTAATATATTTATGCCTGCAAGGTAGATACAAAAGGTCTTTAAAAAAATTCAGTCAAAACACTTGCACCACTAAAAGTGCTTGTATTTGGTAGTTTTATCTGAAACTAATTCTTTAACATAGGACTAAAAACCTGATTCAACATGGTTTTGTAGACAACTTTTGTCTGCTCCTTTCCATAGTAAGTTAAGTTTCATAGTGTCATTGTAGAAATTAATGCTTTTTCCCAATTAATCATCACATCTCGTATAGCTGGGAGAGCACTTTGATGCTTAGTTAATTTGTACATGACAAATTATAAATGAAAACCATTCA
This sequence comes from Schistocerca gregaria, assembly GCF_023897955.1. NCBI lineage: Eukaryota > Metazoa > Arthropoda > Insecta > Orthoptera > Acrididae > Schistocerca > Schistocerca gregaria. Next base: position 483,098,056 of record NC_064931.1, on the reverse strand, counting down.
CATTTATTTGATATTGGCAGTTTGTTTCATCAGAGTAATATCCTAGCAAATAAATTATGTACTATAAATGAACTATAGACGAATACATTGTACACTCTCCTCGGAGGTGAAAGACTGCTGGATTGGTCTAGGCTCGACCATCAAAAGGGGCAGCTCAGCACACTTACCAATGAGAATGCAATCAGCTAAGAAAATTAAGTAAACAATCTGTCTATATTAGGTAATAATGAATTTATCACTCAGAAGCAATATTTTGCAGAGGTTGATTTTTTGTGTGTTTACCAATTTTGAATGCCAAAATTTCACACTGCTCATTTTTACATAAAGTAGGAACAAACTAGGGGTGTAGCCCAAGAGAGTGCCAAATAAGAGCCACCATAAAGTTGCTGACTATAGCTGCTCTTAACATGGAACCCATAAACTATTCATTTATTCTCTTCCTTAAAAGGCTGTAGATTTCAGTGATGATTTTTGTTTGACATGCTATCTGTCAGATGACTATACTGAAGACCTTGGTGTGCCAAATAGGCCTAAACTTTAGATACAAAATTTATGGTAAAATAGTAACAAGGACATGAAATGTTGTAACATATACCATGATATTTAATTACCAACAAGGCTTTTTAACTGGAAGGTGCTGTACGGGCTGTGTATTTAGTATGACACAATTATTTGAAAGACACAGATGTATCCGTAATCTTACACATTTGTAGGCTTCATAAATTATATTAAAGCTTTTGACAAAGTGGCCAGACACAAATTGTAGAAGAGGAAGGAGCTTCAGCCCACCTACTAACTGTTTTTTAAAACTGCTATTTAGTGTAAATGGGGGGGGGGGGGGGGGCGGGGGCAAGCACATAACTGTGAGTAAAGGAGTCTGTATTATTTAACTTTTGTATGGACATCATCATTCACAACTGGAAAAAAGTTTTGCTCTGAAATATGATAAAGAGCTACCAAAGACAAACTGTTTGCAGATGATGTAGTAATCGTAAAAGATTCAGAAAATGATTTACAAAAGACAGTCCACAAACTGTATTTAATCAAAAAGTTATATACCTTTGAATTATCTTTAAAAAAACTTATATACAAGCATCTACAAGGAAATGTTTGGCAAAAGAACAGCTTTTGATATGAGTCCAATGTGTCAAAAAGGCAAGGTTTTTAAATACATTGTGTACAGAGTGTTTCAAAAATACTTTTACAATCTCTGGGGAGAGGTTGCTTACACCAAAACAAGGAGAAAAGCTATAAACATATGTGTGAAAATACTTTGTTTTCAAGTTTTTAAAGAAAGTTAAAATTATAGGTGGTAGGAGCACATAAGCATATAAACTCATAATAAATGCTCAAAACGTCGTCCTCTTGCTTGTAAACATGCATGCTCTCATCGAATCATGGACTGTTGCACCATTTCAAATATTCTCTGATGGTTTTGAATGGTATTGCAGGCTTCCTTGATGCGTCAGGGAGGAGTTTCTGCATCCCGATGATCAATTGCATAGACAGAACATGTGCGCCCTGGTACTCATCATTCTCTACGTATCCATATGTCATTGTAGATACTAGCCAGTGCATCTCAAACAGTGAGACTGAAATGTGCTGGTACTCCATCATGCGTAAATCACATGTTTGTTCTTGTGTGCAGGGGAACATCTTCTAGTAAGTCTTGGAGGATGTTCTGAGCAAAGTTCCTATAGGCAGCACTTATAGGATATGGTGGGAGAACGTATGATCCTCTCAGTCAGCTATAATTCCAGCCCACATATTAATCGTAAACTGATGCTGATGTCTAGCCTGTACTGTAGCATGAGGATTGGTGTTTGACCATATGTGTTGGGTATGGAAAATGTTATTCCATCTTTTCCAAATGTTGCCTTGTTTGTAAACAAAATTGAAGAGATAAGCAACAGGCTAGCAGTTCATGCATCAAACCATCAGCAAAAGGTCTCCATGGTGGGTGGTTGGCAGGTGGAAGGCCCTGCACACTGTGTTGATGATATGGATACATAAGTTGCTCGTGAAATATCCTCCATGCTCAACTTGAAGATGGTGCCACTGTTCCTGTCTCAGCAACACGATGATACGCAGCATCAAAGGTTGGATGACTCTGCTGTCTTTGGTCTGGAAACACCATACAATACAGCCTTGCAGCCTGATGTCCATTACCATTTGTGTGGCTGCACATAAATACAACTACCTATAGTACATGTGCACAGTAAACACATTGAAGACAAATGAATGCCAAATGTAAACAAGTCTCCCTGGCAACACAGCCCCATCTAGGATACTAGGAATCAAAGGGGTTCAGAGATAAGTGCAATTTTTGGGTTGTTCCTAGAAAGCCGTTGAAAATCAGATTTAATTAACTTGAAAAATGAGTGATGTCTTAATATTTGGAATATTATGTTTTTTTCATGTTTTGCTGTGAGGAACCTGTCCCCAAAGTTTGCAAAAGTATTTCTGAAATATCCTGTGTATTCCATTATCTTTCTGGCGTATGTCCAGTACATTATTAATTCTTGTTCCAGTACATCAGCTGACACTGTCAGCTATAATCAAGGTGAGTGTTTTACAAGGTTTTTAAGTTAACAATACTGTGGAGTAATCATGCATGTGTCAGAGATAACACTGTTAGTAACAGAAGTATAAGTCCTAGATGAAACTTTACGCATCTGAAGAGTAAAACTAAGCAACTGCAGTGCCAGCAAATCCATGGTGCTTACAAAGTATTTGGTTGATTATTGTGAATGGTATATTTTAGTATGCCAGGCAGTAAAGACTTGGAACAATATTTCCTTTTAAAGCACAGAGATGAAATTGTCTAACTGGAAGCCTTCGCCTCAGTTGAGCAGGTTGTCTGTTAATTATATTTCCACAGCTTCCTTAACCACTGAATCCCAGTAGGATGTGACTGGGGCCAGTCTCTTTACTTACCCATAATCCACGGAATAGCCAGTCAAATTACATTGTTCAGCCACTGCAGATTTATTAGGCTGTAGAAGACAGATCTGTCACTGGTGTTCAATGTAACACACTTTTGCAGTGCATGTAGTTTGTCCTATGTACCTTTTACCTCACTCACAAGAAATTTCAGTGAGCACCTGAAATACACCCACCTTCTACAGACCAATAAGTCAGCAGTGGCTTAACACTGTATTTCCACTGCTCACTCCATGTATTATGAGAAAGTTCAGATACTGGCAACAGCCTCATCCTGCTGGGATCAAGTGGTCAAGGAAGCTGTTTAAATACAATCAGCAGACAACCTACTCAACCGAGATGAGGATTTCCAGCTCAGCAAATTGTGGAAACTCATTTCACATCTGCACTTTCAAAAGAAGTATTGTTGTAAGTCTTCATTGTGTAGCATCCCATCACATGCCATCTGTAATAATCAACCAGATACTTCGTAAGAACTGTGTATTTGCCGAGTCTGCACTTGTTTTATATTACCCTTAGATGCATAAAATTTTGGCTGTGACTGATGCTCTTGTTACCAACAGTGTTACCTCTGGTGTATGCATGGTTACTGCACAGTATTGTGTAAAGTGATTTAAAAGTCTTGCAAGTGATTCACCTTCAGAACGGCTGAAAGGTTGTCAGTTGAAATATCAGAAAAAGAATTAATAATATCCCAGATGTGTGTCCAAAAGATGATGGAATATTTGATCTGCTTGGGATAACCTTTTATATAATTAACATTTAGACAGTTTCAGAGATATTAACTTCAAAATAAAAGCATTCTATATCTTATGTGGCACAACTAAAACAAGTTCAAATGACAGTGCCAGTGTTGAGATGGTGATGAAATTTTATAAAACTGTGGCAGTCCCTATAATCTTTAAAGAACAGAGTGTTACTTCTTAACAGTAAAACAAGAACAAAGGATCCAGGCAGGAGAAATAATTTTTTATGTTCAATTTTTAGAACTCTGAAGACCTGAATGTCCCTAATATAAAGATACAGGACTGAGATTAGACGTAAAGAGTAGCAACCAAAACACACCAGATGAAATGGCTAAACCTCTCAAAAGAATGAAGAGCAATAAATATTTTAAAACATTGCATTGCTATAAAGCCATCTGGTGACATATGTCATGGCAGTGAAGTGATGTGTATCTCGCAATTAGTTGTATGGAAGCAGTTCAGCATGATGTGTAATGTGGAGACATGACAGAATGCCAGGAGGGAACTATCATGTTGGGATGCACCCATGATCACACTGTGAATGTAGCTACATGACTTTTTTTGTCTATAAGAATGGTGTGCCACTAGCAGCCACCTAACATAGTGTAAGAAAGAACAGTGGTTGTAAAAAGATAGTAATAGACAGGAACTAGAGGTGAGCGTGGCAGCATGTCAGTGACAATCAGTATCAAACCTGACAGGAACTGCTGCTGTCAATGCATGCAGGTCAGTCTCAACCAGTTTCCAAGCAAACAATGAGGAGTGAACTACATGTAGTGGTCATTTGGAGTCGGGGTACCTCGCAAAAGATCATTGCTCATGTTAACTTCATTGAACCAAACAACACAGAAACTGGGCAGTACGTGATTGGAAGCATGTACTGTGATCTGATGAGTAACAATTTTGTGTCCTTTCAAGTGATGCAAGGTATCGAGTACATTGACAGCTCAGTGAGTGTGTGGAGCATCTAATTCAGGCCAAAAGTGATTCTGTGAGATTTTGAGGGTGTTTTTCACACTGTGACCTTGGATCACTCATTCAGGTTATCGGGAACATAGTATGTTCATTTCAACATTCTTGGTGACCAGGTGTTGCCTTTCTGTAGTATTTTCATGGTGAATATGTTTACAACACTCCAATCTTCAGGGATGACAAGAGCCCTGTTCACACAGGTGTGTGCATACATTCCATGTTTGACAAACACTCGGTCACCCTATCAAATATCAAATAGTGTACTAAATCACCCGATCTTAATTCCATAAGACAGCCAATACATTTGCAGTTTGGTGCCTCCACAGGATTTAATTATCAATGGATCACATCAGCCAGATGTAACATACCTGAAGAAAATTATGGACTCTCTTCCTTTCCAAATTCAGGCCGTTATCAAGTCTAGAGGTGGTGATAAAATGTGTTAGCAAGGTGTCTCCTGGTGGTGACAATTTGTTTATCTGGTGTGCATATATCCATTTTTTTATTATTGTCATAATTTTGGAAGATGTGAGTATTGTAATCGAAATAGTGACTTTTGATTCTCTAGTTGTTTAAATAATGTTACACTTTTTTAGTGGGAGAGTTGGGGAGGGGGGCTTGCTGATAGTCCAGGGCAAGAATTTGTAACTGGAATTCCTCTAAAGCCATTTAGCATCATGTACATGCCTTACACTATTTGTACAGGTGTCTAAAATCAAAAAGGTCCAAAAAGTGTTTTCTGCATTTCATAGCAATTGTAGTCATTTCCATTAGCTTCCATAAGTAGTAGTTCTCCAGTTGATTGACTAGTATAACTTATTTCACAGCAGGATTATAAATATTTTCTGGGGCAGTTTTATCTCAGCCTTGTTGTTTGTGTATTGTAAGTCCTGCAAAGTTCAAAAAGTGTGTTTTGCAGCATGCTCTTTTCTGTCATTTCATGTCTTCTGATGTCTTAGCATTATTGTACCTTTTCCTATAATATCCCACTGAATAAATAATTTTAATTTTGATGAATATGTGCTTGGGTAGGAATCTAATGTTCAGATTTTTTCAACATTTTTTTCACTATCACCTACTTAACTTTACTGCCACAGCAGTTAGGAGTAAGTGGTTGTTATGGATACTGTATTGTGGACTTTTCTTTTTTGCTGTAATGTTTATGATAGACATGTCAAATTTTGGCATTCTTTTACTTGCTTGCAGTACTCCACAGGTATTCTTTGTTTGCTTTTCTTCAATGTGTGCAGGTGTCTAAAATTTGTTGAACTTCTGTTTCAGTGAGTCGTCATCTCACATTTCCTATTAAGTTAATCATTTATCTTTGTCTCTTTGATGCAGCTACACTGAAGTAGATCCTGTAGTTATAGCACAAGATGGTGTAGAAATGTTTAAGAAAGAAGGCTTTGAGATAATAATTGTTGATACAAGTGGACGACATAAACAAGAAGAATCACTTTTTGAAGAAATGTTGCAAGTTTCAAATGCAATTGTAAGTAATATTCTGAAGCTTCTTGTTTGTTAATTATTTTACTTAACTAAACTCAACATATTTTTTTTATTCTCATCAGAAACCAGATAATATCACATTCGTCATGGATGCAACAATAGGTCAGGCCTGTGAAGCACAGGCTCGTGCATTCAAAGAGAAGGTTGACGTTGGTTCAGTTATAATAACAAAGCTTGATGGACATGCTAAGGGTGGAGGTGCTCTCAGTGCGTAAGTGTTACTTTTATTTTGTAGAATTGTTGTCACTACCGTCTCAAATTGTGATAAATTTTCAGAGGCTTTCCTTTTTCTGTTTTAGTGTTGCAGCTACACAAAGTCCTATTATTTTCATCGGAACAGGAGAACATATTGATGACTTTGAACCATTTAAAACTAAACCATTCATTAGTAAGCTTTTAGGGATGGGTGATATAGAAGGTTTAATTGACAAAGTAAATGAGCTGAAACTTGATGACAATGAGGAATTAATAGAAAAGATAAAACATGGGCAGTTCACATTACGTGATATGTACGAGCAGTTTCAGAATATTATGAAAATGGGTCCTTTTTCACAAATAATGGTGAGTTGCTTTCTAATAGTATATAAAATTTTCAAATAGTACAGAGCTGATAATCAGTGAGTCCTGTGTTTCCCACAGTCAGTATTTATCGATTGTCATTTCATCTTGTTTTAGGGTATGATACCTGGGTTTAGTACAGATTTCTTATCGAAAGGTAGTGAACAGGATTCAATGGCCAGATTGAAGAGGCTCATGACAATTATGGACAGCATGAATGATGGTGGTATGAAATTATTTCATTTTATTTCTATAGAAACCGTTTATCTGCAATAAAAATTGCCTTCACCCTAATTAATAATTCTTTGTGTCTGCTCATTTTCCATGTGGTTTAATTTTATTTCAGAATTAGACAGCCGCGATGGTGCAAAACTATTTACAAAACAATCCTCAAGAATAGTGAGGGTTGCACAAGGTTCAGGAGTGACTGAAAGGGAAGTTAAAGAACTTATCTCACAGTATACAAAATTTGCTGCAGTTGTAAAGAAGATGGGTGGAATAAAAGGATTATTCAAAGGTGGTGATATGGCAAAGAATGTAAATCAAGCCCAGATGACGAAACTTAATCAACAGATGGCGAAGATGATGGATCCTAGGGTTCTTCAACACATGGGTACTTATTTTCATTCATACATATTTATCTTTAACTGAATCTTCTCTTTTCTTCTTGGTGGTATATGTTGAACAGTTGTTGTAGTGAAGTGCATATGTAGAATATTGTTAAAAATTAGGCTTTCACTACATTAGTTAATTCACAAACAGAAATTGTTCAATATAACATCATCACTTCATCATCGACAAAAAACATTTATTGATGTAGTGTATCTGAAGTTCTTTTGACAACAGTTACATTTTATTATTTTGTGTTCTGTGTGATGATGATGCTTACTGTATTTTTTGAAACAGTTTGTAAATAATCACTGCAAAGTACTTATAAGACACACAAAGACAAATGGACAGTTCATACACATAGTAAAGATCATAGTTGTATGTGTGTGGCAATAGCAACTGTTTCTCAAGTTATTGCTGCATACACAGGTCATGGGAGTAAATCATTGACCATGTGAAGCTCAAACAGTCCTGTTCATTTGTACGCTTAATCCCTTACTTTCTTTCTGTTGCCCTGTAGCCACCTGATGCATGGTTAAGAATTGTATGTTGCCTCTCCAATTTTGTGGAGAACCAGCCATATTTGTAGTATTACCATGGGATTGTCACTCCCAAAGGCATTCTAAAACTTATTGCCAGCCCCTCCTACCCCCCCCCCCCCCCCCCCCCCCACCCTGCTCTTCCAGGACAGGAATTTGTGTACCCTTCAAGTGTGTGCATAAACAATGTGACAGTTTTTGAAGTGGGTGTGCATTGTGTAACTGAGGTGGGACATGGGAAACAGCCTGTTGTATATATGGAAAGAAGTGGGAAACTGCCTAAAAATCATATCCAGGCTAACCGGAACAGCAACCCCCCTCATTAGTCAGCTAGGCAGATTTGATGGGGGCAGTGTGCTCCCTGGTGTCCTGGTAGGGGTCATATGATGAACTTGGCTATATGGATGTGTTATTCATACACTTGCTGTGGACATCAAAAGGATAATATGGTTCTTTGTTGCTAAGCTCAACACGAACAGGAGTTCCAAGATGTCAAATAGCTGAAAATCAAGAAAAATCTAATAGTGCTTGGAGAAAGATGGAAGTAAGTTTTATGACAGCAGAGTATTTAAACTCTTCCAAGGCTGTGAATGCAGAGCTTCTAGGAAAGTGGCCATGCTTCACCAACCACTGCAGGGCACAAAAGTGGAACTGTGGGGCCAATGCAAACCATTATAGAGCCCTGTCAATCTCAAGGTGTACTTTGTGTTTTTGGGGTGGATGGCTGTTGAGGCAGTTCAGTCAGGGGGGTGCGCACGTGTTTGTGTGGGGGTGCACATGCAGTTTTCTGCATAATGGAGGAGGCATAGTATACTTTGTAGCCTCATAAACATCATTACAGTGCAAGAGAGGCAGAACAACAATCATACAATCAACCAAAATACTTAAGTACATATTTGCACTCAACTGTGAGAGTAAGTTGTAGACACATCATGTTGAGCAGGGAAAAATACATAACTGGTGTAGTATTTCATCATATAAATAATGGATGAATGACACAGCTGCAGGCTTTCCAGAAACACCAATTATGTTTAATGAAATTTAGTCAAACATTTCAGCTTCCCAGACAGTTGCCACTTCCCTGTCAACTGCTAAACATAGTACAAAATTCAGATAACCTTTATTAGATAGTAAATGAGTCCCTGGCTAGGACTTTGATGCCTATTATATACATATATCACACAAAAAAGTTCCTTGAAAAGCTGGGCTCTACTGCATTATGTTTTTTGTTGTTTATATCAACAAAATGTGCTCTGGTGCATCCTTATTGTGAGACAAAACCCATTTTCACCATCCGAATAGTAAACAAAGGTAGAATGAAGCGGAACAAAGTTCAGAGCAGCATGTCGAGAGTTCTGCATGAAATTTCTCATAGCTGGTGAAAACTGGGAACTTACACATTTTCCATCATTCATTTCATAATAATTCTCACCTTACAAGATGTAAATTGTGGTTAATTTTGTCAAAAAAAGTTTTATAATTCCCCATCGAAAATGATCAGCAAGCATATCCTGTGTGTCTCCTATCACAATAAATAAGTGAACTGCCCCGAGTTTACTATAATTTTAATGGAGTATCTCTTAACACATGTTTAACTTTTTACAAGCTTCTCAAAATTTGGTTTGCAGGGTTTGTATAGGCCCAATTTTGGCTCCAATAATGTAGTCAGATTTTTGTGTACCTGATTACAAACCAAACAAACATGAACTAATATCTCTCTGCAGACCCGGAGCTGTTGTGTAAACCAAGGAACATTGTGCTGCAATCAGCTTTTCAGATGAACAAGATAACAAATGAGCCATAGCACATGTGAATCAATGATCAAACTTAACTCTTAGTGATCAGTTGGTTTTGGACTTACGTGGCAGACTATATGAGTTTTATGAGAGACCTCCCGCAGGACACAGTAAACAGTGTAAGCCTGGCAACCAGTCGCAACATATACCAGACACTTCGTTGTGATTCTGTGTCGACAATAAGCAGACATACTAAAGAAATGTTATTAAAAAAATCGAGATTCTCTGCGATCATGGTTAAAAAATTTTGTCAACACAAAACAGGAAATGATTTGCACTTCGATAAGACTTCCTGTAATGTGGTATGTCAGGTAACAACAGACTTGGTAACAACATAAACATAACACACCTTCAGTAAAGAATATGTGATAGCATGTATTATATCTGATATATTTTGTATTAATGAAATCACAAAATGAAAATTAATGTTACCTGTCTCTTTGTGCAAGTCTTTTTCATAAGTACTTGAAGAAATATGCAGCAAGCTCCGGATTGTCCAGGTTAATACAAAACTCAGGCTACAAAACATGGATAGTCCAAAATAAATGTTTTTTACTGGGAACGGCAATTTTCTGTATCTAAGAAATAAGCCACATGTCACATTTGAAAGCCCACTGCATTGCTTACAGGTTACTCACCAGAAGCTGACAACTATTTTAAAAAATTATATTTAAAACACACTGTACTTTGAATCATCCATTTGATTTTGCAAAATAATCATCAGTTATTTTCTATTCCAATTCACATTTTTCCTGACGATAGTTCTCATTTGCTAAAGTGCCTGATTCTGGGACACAGGGAGGAATGCCAGCCCTAGATCGAATACTCGTGGATTAATGATACGGGGTGGTGTGCTGGTCAGCCTGGATGTTGGTTTAGATGGTTTTCCACATTCTTTTCAGTGAATAGTGTGTTGGTTCCACTACACACATTAGTTATGTGATCTACCCATCTAATCTTCAGCATTCTTCTGTAGCACCACATTTCGAAAGCTTCTATTCTCTTCTTGTCCAAACTGTTCATTGTCCATGTTTCACTTCCATACATAGCTACATCCCATACAAATACTTTCAGAAACAGCTTCCTGACTCTTAAATCTATTTCTCTTCTTCAGAAACACTTTCCTTGCCATTGTCAGTCTACATTTTATATCCTCTGTACTTCGACCATGAGGAGTTATTTTGCTCCCCAAATAGCAAAACTCATTTACTATTTTAAGCGTCTCATTTCCTAATCTAATTCTCACATCATCACCCGATTTAATTCGACTACAGTCCATTATCCTCGTTTTGCTTTTGTTGATGTTCATCTTATATCCTCCTTTCAAGACACTGTCCATCCCATTCAACTGCTCTTCCAAGTCCTTTGCTGTCTCTGGCAGAATTACAATGTCATCGGCGAACATCAAAGTTTTTATTTCTTCTCCATGGATTCCAATACCTAATCTGAATTTTTCTTTTGTTTCCTTTACTGCTTGCTCAATATACAGATTGAATAACATTGGCTACAACCCTGTCTCACTCCCTTCTCAACCACTGCTTCCCTTTCATGTTCCTCGACTCTTACAACTGCTGTCTGGTTTCTGTACAAATTGTAAATAGCCTTTCGCTCCCTGTATTTGACCCCTGCCACCTTCAGAATTTGAAAGAGAGTATTCCAGTCAACATTGTCAAAAGCTTTCTCTAAATCTACAAATGCTAGAAACATAGGTTTGAATTTCCTTAACTTATCTTCTAAGATAATTTGTAGGGTCAGTGTTGCCTCACGTGTTCCAATATTTGTACGGAATCCAAATTGATCTTCCTCGAGGTCAGCTTCTACCATAATAATAATAATAACCTATATATGCAGAAACGATTGGTTCTCGACACAACAGAAGAAGCATCATACCAGTCCCAACATGACAATGACCAGATAAAGGGCAACAGACAGGAAGGAAGAAGGAAGGTAGCCTCTCATATTTTGGAGAGTTAAAGCATCAGTGCAGTCAATCAAAATTTGTATGGCATACTGTAATGACAGATAAACACATTTTTGTGCTCTTATGTATGTATTGATTGGTTCCCAGTTAGTCGCATGTTTGCTCTCGTCTGTTACAGAACACACTTTGTTCACTACATCCGTGTCACATACCGGCTCAGAGCCAGGTTCAGAGACATTTCTATTAAACCAGTCACACACTTATTCCTGATGTACTGAACCACCAGAAATTTATGTCCTAAAAGAAAATATTGGTTCTGGTTATAACAATACTTCAGGCTTCATTTTTTATTTTTCAAAATTTGTCAAACTATGCATGGATAATCCTCACCTTGAAGATCAGGAGCTTGCTGTATATGATAAGTACAACCACGTAATAATATTAGTTTCATACACAGAACAACAAAATTTGAACTTGAGAAAGTTACCTACTATTGTATTGAGCTTGTGAATATTTCTAGAACTAGGTGAAAACTGTAGCTACACCAGCAGTGTAAAATGTTACATGAAAATTTACTTCATAATGATGTAATGGCTGAGTTTGTTTATGCCACTGAGATATTAAAGAACAAATATAGAGGCCACAGCCTTCACTGTACTGAGAGTAAAATTTATTTATAATATGTTTCAGAAACTGTCAAAGGGATTCATTGTACTGTTAGCTTTTAAAAATCTGCTCATTACTTTATATTTTATCTTCAGGCAAATATCGTCACGAGTGTATTCTTTATAGAACATGCAATGATTTTAAACCCAAGTGTGATAACTATGAATTATTTAGGAATGACAACTCGCTGTTAGGCAGAAGCCCTTCATCGTCGATAGGTACACAAATGTACAGAGCTTGGCTAGCTTTTGGAATGCACTTTCTTTTCAAAGCTTGTAGGGAAACACACACACACACACACACACACACACACACACACACACACACACACACACACACACACACGACTCTCCCTAAATTGTGCTCAATTGACTGCCAGCTCTTTCACGGCCCATGCTGAGTGTACTGGGGTGAGGGATGGAGATAGGCGGGAGGGGGTTTGTGGGAAGCGCCTTATGAGAGAGTGGGGAACCATCTGTGGGCCAGCTACTGCCTTGTTTTTGGCAACAGTTTGGCAGTGGCCATTCATTCTAGCTGACAACTGGTGGTTTTTCATATCAATGTATAATTCTGTGCAGTGGTTACAGCAGAGCTGGTACATAACATGGCTACTTTCACAGGTGGCCTTGCGCCTGATGGGGTAGAATAAGCCTATGATGGGTGGGTGGATTGGGCACGTCTTGCATCTGGGTCTTCCACAAGGGTATGATCCGTGTGGCAGAAGATGGGGGGTGGGATGGCATAGGGATGGACTAGGATGTTGTGGTGGTTGGGTGGGCAATGGAACACCACTTTGGGTAGGTTTGGATGTATCTTGGCTAGGATGTTCCTCATTCCAGGGCATTGGGTGACAATGGGTGTGCTTATTTAAAGCATTCATGCTAGTAGTCAAATAGCTAAGATCAGCAAGAAAAAGAATGTAAAGCTTGAGACTGTAACTTGTTCAGATAAGTTACAGGTATTTTCGTTCTTACGAGCATATTATTTTGCATGTGTTTAAAGTTCTAACATTTCCCTGTAGTAATTTACATTTTTTTCCCTTTCTGCTTTAGGTGGAATGCCAGGACTTCAGAATATGATGAGGCAGTTGCAACAAGGAGCAACAGGAGGTCTTGGAAACCTAATGGGTTTCGGAAATAAGTGATAATAGGTTTAACAGTGATGACACATACTGCATATTTATTCTACATTCGAGTATGAAAATTGCAGTTTGGTTTATTTATAACTTCCAAATAATTACTCAGTGCAAAAAAGAAATGGAGTATTCTGTCTGCGATCTTAATAGTTACGAAATTTGCAGAATGGTATCTAGAATTTGGACATCTTTGCATGCCTGTTACAAAATTGAATGTCTTCTCAAATTTAACATTTGAAATGATTTGAATGTAAATTGAGAAAATGAGAGTAAAAATAGCAAGAAATAAATTCAGTGGGCCTGCATGTACAAGTTGTTGTTAAACTTTCAAAAGTATCATATACAAATTTTTCTACTAACTAAAACCCAGTAAAGAGAAGTGTACCCCACTCACCTGATTAAAATTTTGTATGGCAGGCAAAATAAGTTAAGTATATCTTTCTTTTGAAGAGACACACAATGTATGAAGGGAAAGAAATTGGCAGTCATACTGTAATTTAAGGGTATAAAGTGAAAGATTGAAACAATCCTCCATGATTTAGGTGAAAATGCCTTGTCTTGTAATTTTTTCCATTCAGATTTCATGTTCGACATCTTTGTTCCCATTTCACAGTAATGACTTGTCATAACAACATGGATAGCTGGTCATCTTAAATATATTTTTCAGTGTGTGTGTGTAACCAAGACCCACAAATTCTGTGAGTAGATCTGGTTCATGAAGAATTGTGGTTTTGTTACCACAGAGTTGTTACTATGGCAGGCACCTGACTGGTTCCCAGGAAGGAGACAATTTCTTCAGTATCCTAAGGCACTGTGGGAGTCTCTTTCAAAAAAAGAAAAAAAAACACAGCATGTGTGCATTTCCTATGTTTCTGTAGATGATTGTGTCTTTGACAGGTTGTATGTGTATAAGGATGTGCTCACTAGTTACAGTTCCTGGAGGGTAATTTTGCATGACTGTTGCACTTTTCTGTACCAGAGTCCAACTCTGGTAAATAGCAGCATTCTAACAACAAATACCTTAACTTCACAGTATTTGTTGTTCTAACAACTTATAAAGAGGTTTGTGGGCACTGTACAGAAATATAACACCCTGATAAGTGGAATTTTATGGTGCTTACTATGCTTCAACACCTTTATATTGCTCCTAATAGAAGTCACCATTCAGTAGTACCTATTATTTGTCCATCGTCTGCCTGCAATATCACCTCATAGTTGTGCTAATGTTATACCAATCATTCCCAATGGTTTTACAGTATTCGTTTGGTTTGTTTCAGTCTGTTACAGTTTTCTCAAAATGAACTAAACATTTTGTGCATCACACAATGAGCATGATCGTCGATTTGTCATCTAATAATTTACACATGGTTTTTGGAGTGCTAATGTGATTATTATTATTATTATTATTATTATTATTATTATTATTAGTGCAAAGCAGAATTAATTTTATTGTGTGATTCATGGCAGCTACTTAAAGTATGTGCTTGCATTTGTATTTTTGGTTTTGCTTTTCGTGAGAGATCAAATGGGTATCCATCAGTTAAGACTTTGAAGTTAAACTGTAAGAAAAAATACACATATACTCTTCAGACTCCACATGCATAGCTCTATTACTAACAGTATATTGATACTGCATGAGACACCCATAGTGTGTTGTGTGGCAGTTTATCTTTCATCCTAACATGTTTTAAAATAATAATACTCACTGCTTTGACAATCCAAGCAATATAAAGAAACACTTTTTTCATGTCTAATGTACAGATCTTCATCTGTGCTATGGTCTGTCTAGTGATACTCAGTATCCTGTTGTTGCATAATTTCAAAAAGTCTTTTTGTTTTGCTTATTGTTACCACTAATTTACATTCATAAGGGCAGTAAGAAAGTATGAAAATGGAAAAAAAAAAAGCAATCCAGGGCACCACTAGAATGAATGTTGCCCTCGTAATTATACTACATACATGCTCAAGTTATTAGATTAAAATCATTTACCTTGCAAAAGATAAATTTATTACAAACCTATATACAAGAATTTACATTCATGCACTTAATACCAAGCACGCCTTTATTCATCGTAGATGGTTGTGCTGTGGAATTGTTTTCATCAACTTTTCACATGGTATGAAAATATTTCCTGTAACATCTCTTCTTTAAAGTTAAAACTACACATTTAAATTGATGATAATTATGACAACAGACATTATAATACCTGATTAACATTTAAAAAAGTATAAGGCACAGGGACATAACAGCCAATGACTTTTCTCACAAACAAGAAGTAATGCTGTTTATACTACTAAATCACTGTGTCCACTTAGAGGTGCACTAGTAGTGTGCCCACACTGTGAAAATTAAATCATTGTGTGATTTATTACAAAAAGGGTGCATCTGCAGCACTCTAAAATGTCAACATCAAACAAAAAGAGGATATTTCTTTAATTTATGCAGTTTAATTTCAAAGTATTAGAATAACTTGCTTTAGTCTAATAATTTGAATACACAGTTTTCTTAATTTGTGCAAAGAGACTGCACTGTCATTCTTTGAAGAAGTACCTTCAGAGGCAGCCCACTTCAGTTTTAAGTTCTGCAATTTTCATTTGGTTCCCTCTTGGCTTCTGCACTGCTCAACTTGAGATGTGTGGGCCCTACCTTTGTCTGAAGCAGTAGGTATAGGTATATCGTGTGTGTGTGTGTGTGTGTGTGTGTGTGTGTGTGTGTGTGTGTGTGTGTGTGTGTGTGTGTGTGTGTGTGTGTTGGGGGAGGGGGTTACTAGAGTTCTGAGTATTCTTTGCACTGCAAATACAGGAAATGTAAATACATGATGTTTTATAAGTGGAGGCCATTAATGCTACTGAAGCATTGAGTGCTTATACGACTAATACGGTGTGTGTATTATTATAATCTGGAGACGTGGCTTTCCAGTAATGATGACCATTATTCCTTCATCATGTATGAATACATGATACTGACAAAATAGCTGCAGTGAGAAGTCCCATAAAGTTTGAGGATGACTAGTATAACAATGACGATGATGATGATGAGTATGAATTATTCCAGTACTAATAATGAAGATCTAAGTGCAAATTTTGAGATGGCCAAATTCAGGTGGTCATCCTTTTGTACCAACAGAAATCACATTATACTCTGTGTAAATAAGAATTCAAATGTATTTCTACAACCCTCTGGCGTGGAAAACTGTTTGCTAAGACAGTCTGTTGCGACAGTGTGAAGAATGTTCAGAACAGTATGTAATCAGGAAAGAATAATTAAGATCTCTACTGATGCTGTGAAGAAAATGACTTCATTGATTGCTAATATTACCTGTTCACAGGTTATGAGACCAGAACACCACAGTATGATTTTTGCTGCTTGTCGCAATATCATACATGCATTAACAGTTCTATCTGTATTACATATCTTAATATTTAATCCAGCTTAAATTGTGAAGTGAAGAATTTCTGCAAAGGAATAATTCAAAAATTATTAATTTTTTTGAAGTATCTGAAAGCAAAATATTTGCATAGCACTATCCTGAGTGCACAACATTCAACAGAAACTAACATATGTGCAAATTATTTTCTATCTCATTAATCACTTTCATTATACGTGTTACTTAACCGTTTTGCTGCTCTGATCTTGTGTACACATCCTACTACGCTGTTCCCCAGGTGCTGCGGACACGTATACACGCGCCGCTTGGGTTTTTGTACAGTCCTATGGATGTTTGGATGAGTCCTGAGCTGCTGACTTCTCACTGCTGCAGAGAAGTTACTTCCATATCTCTGTGGATAAAAAAGTTTGAGTATTTATTGTACAACATGTGTACCTCATTGTGTGCTATTATTCACCAAAAAAAAACCTCATTTAGGTATCTTGAATCATTTGAGATATGACGGTTGTCATAACCACGATTTGTGATGCGCAAGGACGTGAATGGGTGCATCATATGCGGCCACATTTAGATATGAAACCCAATAACTCAAGAAGGAAATGAGATACCATTCTGCTCTCAATTTTAAATAATATTTTGATATCTTATATATATTTCATTCACTTCACTCTATGGGTTAAAATCAGCCATACACAAAGCTTACGCAGTGTGTTTAACCTCTGCAGAATCTATAAATTTCACTCAGTGCTTTACTTAATTTTCTGCAGTGCAGTAACTATGGCACATAATGAAAAGAAATTCAGCTCTTTATAAAGCACAAAGATGTCAGTCAAAAATCAACTTGTTTCAAGTAATAGTTTTAAAAAAATTGTGTAAGTATTTCATATCGGTCAGAATGCTGTCTCTCAACACAGGTACCAACATTTGGCGAGCAATGTGGCCATAACAAAAACCATACTCAGCATGGAATGTAGAAAGCACATCTGTAGCAGCGAAAGGGTTAACAATATTTACTGATGAAAATTTTCCAAAACAAGGTGTCAGAAACAAAAGAATATCATGGCCTTTAGCTTAATAGTGTTCCTTCTCTTACGTAACTCCTTACCAGTTCTTGCATCTTAGCTCACAGAGGACTTTATAAGCCAAAATAACTTTTCGTTTATTGAAGTCACCATTCCCCTGTTCACAAGCTAGTACATTCTTCCTCATTGTCTTCACTTCATGATAGTACATTCTTCCTCATTGTCTTCACTTCATGATAGAAAACAGCCTGAATACATGTACGCTAGAGCTGTATCTATTTTGTTTAGTTATCATGTTACAAAAATAAGAGTAATCACAAAGAAATTGAAGGAAATGGACTCCACATTTTATATATGGAACTGAAATGAAGTAAAGACACCAAGAGAAATATGGACAAGTAGATGAACATTTGGACTGACTCAGGATAGTGCATTGTAAACATTTGGCATATCTGAGATAACTCACAATGATGAACCAAGAGGTTGAAAAGTATTGGCACTGATGTCATTCGATTTCTCTCCCCATACATCCAAATTTGGAGACGAGTGTCAGTATCACTTGCATACTTCCATTATTTACTTAATACAATCCTTTTGTGAAGTGTTGATACTAAAACAGAATGTTTATTGAAACATGATTACTATAATTTCGTCACTAATCCGCTCCTTTCACTTGACAAATCAAGTCTGAAATAAACCATATAATTTAGATTTAACTGACGACCCTTTACTAACTACATAAAATGTTATAAAACATATAAAAGTAGACATATGATGTGCCTTACATAATCTTTGCACAGATGTTACTGTCTGTTATTTCCCCCTATACTGTTAGTTTTGTGTGCTTCGATTACTGCTTTGCATAGCTGCTATAAGATATACACTCATTAGCAGTTGAATTAGAGGTACATACTGATTAGCGTGTAGCACTCTGTTTTGACCTGACGATACTGGTGTCTTGTCATGCTACAGACATTGAGGTGCTAAAAGGAATTTTTGTGGAGAGGGTGAGGGATGGGGAGAGACATACTGACCGACAACCGCTCAACCACTTACCACAACTAATGGAAAATAGACAGAGCTATTTTCAGGTCATGCATCTCACGATTGGTGTTCTACATATGCTCAATAGGGTTCATTTCATGTGATGGATGGGAGCTAGAGCTGAGGAGGATGAGGACAAGGGGGAGGGGGAGAACACACAAGCAATATCATGACTGTAGAGTGTTCTTCAAATCATTCTGACATTGTTGAGGAATGATAGGATGGTGGATGGTGCTTTGTCTCGGGGGTCACACATTGCTTGCAGGATTCTGTAATCAAACTAATTTATGCATGTGGCTGGATCGTATGTTTTTGTATTTTTCTGTAGTGGAAGATTAAGGCACACTAATAGGAGCCCTATTTAATCCTGTGCAAACATCCTCCACATAAGAGCACCTTTACTACATGCTCCAGTGGTGTCCTGTTGATAAGTGTGGTGCATTGTTTTATGATGTTTTTTATGTTGTTTGATGTGTATCAGCACATATCATTACTCCTTAATCCCCGGTGACCTTTCTCCATGCTTTGGAAGTCCGGTGATGGTGGTTGTGCACCCATGCTAATCTCTGCACCCTGTGACATGCTATGTACAGAGGTACATATGTGGGCCAGCGGCTTCTGTACCCAACAGCATGTTGGTGTTTCTGGAATGATACTGCTTCTCACTGGTTATTGTTCCCCAACATTAACTTAATGAGTGATTTGCTTCACTGTGACTAGACAAGTCACAGTTAGAGACCACAACAGTTGACCCTAGCAGCAGCAGTCTTCTTAGAATTGAGATACTCTGTTTAGACTTGACACAATAACATCTGAAAATTGCAGTGCCTGCATGGCCTTGGATATGAAAGGTTCCATGCATAAGAAAACAATAATTTGGCTGTGAACAAACACACTGATGTTGCACATCTTGCACTCAACTGTCATATGAGTGGCCAGTTTGAGGTCAGTCGACTTTTCAGTCATGTGACCAGCTATTTCTAATGTTATTGCTGTTGAGTGTTTGATGTGATAGACTTTAGGTACAATATTCCATATTACATGCAAAACTGTAGCCCCCTCGTGTGCCCTCTACTAGCTGTGTGAACCAGTTCACAGGTCAGATGATAACAAGGACATGCAGTCTCCAATAGAACAATACCTAGTAAATAACTCTATTGTCAAACTAATGTAGAGACTGGTGACTTTTGTATTTTATACATTAAAAATTAAGTCCATTGTTATCATGTTGTGGTAGTTTTAAATACAGGACTTAGTAATAGATACATATACATTTAGGTGTTAAGTGGAAATAGTCCACAACATTCAGTTCATTTGAAGAAAATATTGTTGTGGTAACATTACTCTATGAATAGTTTGATGGAAAATTTATCAAATGCTAAATCTATCACATAAATTGTATAAGTAATTCTGACACTTCTTGCGAGGCAGACTGATTGCTGGTTCTGTCCTGTACCTTCTTCTTCTTATTATTATTGTTTGATAGACTTGTTCCTTTGTATAAGATGATAATGTTATTCGCCTGTTGTGAGAGGATCACCTTTTCAAGTCTGCAGATAGATATTTAGTTCTATGTCTCATATTACGTAACATAAAACTGTACCAAGGACTATTACAGCCTGTGTTGTTGTCTGCTGAAAGACATTTCACATTTTCAAGAGTGTGTGTGTGTGTGTGTCACATCGTCATCATCATTATTAGTAGATAACATTGCAATGTATAGGAGGTTTTAATATGATTCATTATATAGTTTTATTTATCTTGCACACATTGGGGAGTTAGTTTTCCCCTGCTATAACTGGGTGCCACACAAGAAGACAACAGCGCGATGCATTCTGTGCAGAGAGTGACAGAGTTCCTTGTGGTGGCATTAGTGTGCGCTGTGTGTCTGTCCCATGCTCACACTCCAGTCATTGCCAACTGGTGATGAATGGGTGAGCACGACACCCAGCCACTGTTTCTATTTCTGATTCTGCCTAGCAGAATTTACATGCTCGAGAAACTATCAGTCACTTCTTGATGTAATACTCATAATGTTTGCTTTATGTAACACATAATGAACACTACAGTGGCTAAGTAACCTCACTATACTTACACTAACGTGAGAATGAATGCTAAATGTTCACACACAACCCAATGCACATGCTACCGACATGTTGCAGAATTATGCTTTTGGCTGGTGTGTCACATGGTTCACTGATCTTCGTCACTGCACATCACCCCACCACCTGCCTTCTTGTGTGCGCGCTCCACTATATCATCATATCACCTACATTTCTATTGTCGTGTGAACATTTGCCTCAGAAACCTGTTATTTACATTCCTAGCAATGATTACTTGCACATAATTATTTTTCAGGATTGTAAATTTCAATTTTATTTTATTTTTTTTTTTTTTCAGAAACTCCATAAACCATGTGTCCTTTTTAGCCTTCTTTATATAGTTTTCTATCCTGCCGCTCTTACGTGTGCATGCCACAGTAGACAATATAGACAAATAAATTAATTTTTAGTAAAAGTAGTTCTTTTTGCATATTTTGCAATTTACCTTTTCATCATTTGCTGTAATTCACCAAAAAGCCTTCCTGCAATGCGTTTATTGTGTTGGGGGCAGGTTTTATATTTATTTTTCTTTTCAGATTTCCCCTCTAGTGTTTTCCATTGCAGCTGCTCAATTATAATGGCATATCACATGTACATTTTCTGTATAGCCAGTTTTTGCCCACAGCACTTCTAACAAAATGCTAATGTATGCTTCAGATTGTTATTTTCCTACTGGAGCTGATCATCATTGTCGTGAGTACCCATTGATATGCATCTGTTGTAAAGAGATTGCGGCAAATCCAGTAGTAACCAACAACCTCTAAAGTAGTCTGAAAATTATAGTGGCCTGCTATTACCATTGTACTATCACAGAAATTTTGCTTGAAATATTCTGCAGAGGCAACTGCTGTTTCCTTAGCAAATAAAAATGTCCTGGTACTAATCATTACATACCTTAGACTGTTTCAGATACACAATTCGTACATTCTGTGTCATATATGACCTTGCTACTTCTGAAACTATACTACACAAACAACTATCTTTTGTTGATGATGTTTGTATTTGTGATGAAATTATTAAATTACATCATTATTCCTTTATTGACCAACACTTTATATGTCAGAAACAATATGTAAGGGATCGAGGGTAGACAATTTATGATAGTATATAAGCGAGTGTAAATATAGTCAGTGTTAAAAAGTAGCGTAAATTTTGGTGTGTACTGTTTAAAGCCACATTTACACGGAGTTTAAAAACACATTTCTGTACATGACATTGTCTCTGACAAAATCTGCAACATGTTCGCAGCTATGTTCATGGTTTGTATCTCCATCTGCCCTAGTAACAAGTATTTATGTATGTTTATTAGCATCATCTGTTATGTCAAAGCTAGTGGCAAACACTTCATGTTGTGTGTTTGAATTGCATTCTATGCTATGTCCAACAAAAATGGTGAATTATACGTGGTGCTGTGTTAATAATAAAGGAGAATATAAGGAAGCATTGGTGGTTAAGAACAGACTGTACAAGATGTGGCAGGAGTTACATGCTGTGCAAGCAGAATTTGGAGGATGGTGCTGATTTTTGTAACTTCGCCAGGATATCACCGTCCGGTTTTGAAATTCTAAAGAATATGATAGAGCCATTTGTTTCAAAGAAAAACACACATTTCAGAAAAGCAGTTCCTGTAAAGCAAAGAGTTCGTGTTGCTATTTATTTTTTGGCAAAGCCTTGAACATTTATTCAGTTTCTCAAAGCCAGGTATAGCTTATACAGGATGGTCAGAAACAGTACGAAGAGTTTGTGAGAGTGTTGTGAGGTAGGTTCTGCTGAGAAACAATTGTTCAGAAGAAAATTAGTTAGTGCATCATTTGTGATGTAATTAGCATGGCCAATCAGACCATTGTGCATGCAAATTCAAGTGGTCCCAGAGAAAGTGTTTTTTGTTTGGTTTTCTTAAAATGAACCTGAGAGCAATAGAAGAACTAGACATAGGACAGTAGTACGGATCGAACGTGAGCCAAAACCTCAGCACTTTTGTGCACTGTTGTTCATGCTATGAGAACAACTGACACTAATTGTATTTGGTGGTCCACTTGAATTTGCATGCGCAATGGCCTGATTGGGAAACTTTAATGTTAATTAACTCGGAAACAGTGCAACATATTGAATTTTTTTTCTTAACAATTATTTCTCTGCACAACCTACCCTGTAACCCCCTTACAAGCTTTTCAGATTGTTTCTGACCATCATGTATAGTTTCAACAGTTTGTCAAGGCAATTTAAGTATGTAAGTAACATTGACAGACATGTTTTATTGCAAATAAATACTTTCAGTACATTAACAAAGACAGTGAGTCCATAAAGTCATGATCCAGTTTTGATCAGTAACAGAAAAGCAATCAAACAAGAAAGAAATATGAAACAAGAAGGAACTGAAAGACACACTCTCATTGTGTGTCTACCTGTTCAGCACAGTTCAATGTCACTTCAATTTGTTGCTCTACACAAATCTAATTGGTATTTCCTTCCCACACACTTGTAAGGACATCTAGTGTAACAGAGTGAATTGTGTCTGTGGTTCTCTGTTTTAAATGATTGATGACATTGATACATTCTCTGCACACAAATTGCTTCACATAACCCCAAAGGTAATAGTCTGATGGTGTTAGGTCCAGGGATCTTGGTGGCCATGACTTAAAACCACCCCTTCCTGTCCACCACAGGGGAAATTATGTATCCAGAAACTTGTGAACCGTGTTCGTGTAGTGTGGAGAGGAGTGTTGTCTTGTTTAAGAGGACTCTTTGTGGAAATTGTGGAATTACAACATGTCAGGGTAATTGTTTGATGTCGTAGTCTGCTCTGCAAAGAAAAACAGGCCCTTAACTACTTCATGTGTCAGGACGCACCACACATTCACCTTAGAGGTGTTACGTTTATACACAATGTGGGCATAAGGAATTTCAGAAGCCCATATTTTGATGTTACAGTGATGAACATGACCACAGTCATGGAATGTGGCCTCATTGCTAAACACAATCTTCCTCATAAATTGTTCTTCATAATCAGTCTCGTTAAACTTAACTGTAACAAACTCTAATCATTTTGGTCTATCAGTCCGTTTGATAGTATGCAATAATTGCAATCTGCAACCCGAAAAACAAATATGTTACTTTAAAACCTTATGAACAGCAATCTTTTTTAGGCTTAAGCCTCAAGTGCGC
The DNA here is from genome assembly GCF_023897955.1 of Schistocerca gregaria. Taxonomy (NCBI): domain Eukaryota; kingdom Metazoa; phylum Arthropoda; class Insecta; order Orthoptera; family Acrididae; genus Schistocerca; species Schistocerca gregaria. The sequence continues at coordinate 483,073,940 of NC_064931.1, read as the reverse complement.
GCACACCAATTTTTGGTGCTCCTTAGGTAGCTGTGGCATATAGCTTCTTCAGACTTGTCTCTTACCGAAGGCCCTTTAACGGCATATCCTACCAATTAATGTTATTTCTATGTGGTGGCTCTTCACTGTACATGTGATGATATTCAGATTGAACACTGCGCACATATTCGAATTTAGCAAGCTGCAAAAGACAGTGAACTTTCCTTTGCACCATCCACATCTCAACTGATGTGGCCTGATGTGCTCCTGCTACATGGTTTGTCGTGTTGTGTCACCACCTTGCCCGGGTACACCATTTAACTTCATTACATAAACTCTTTGCAATACTGTCCAGTGTAGAGAAAGCTTCAACCTTTCGTTTCATTTATGTTAGCCACAACCAGCGCTCCTAACTGCACTATGACTTTACAGACACACTGTATAATCAAATCATCTTCATTATCAACACAGCCCTCCTCTTCCACAGTTATGTTATAGTTGGTACCAATGATTGTGGTGAGGAAATTTTGTCAGTCCTCCTGCCACATCCAAGCTCACTGATATTTTCTCTGTCCTCTCGCATAAATCCATTTCTGCCTCAAAGAGAACCGGATACAGTTTGTCTGTACTGTATTTGTAGATACCTCAGTTTCTTTTCCATGTCACTGCTGTTGCTGTTAAGAACAGCAGTGATTTACTGTATGGAGTCCTGTTTTAACTTGGATTTTTTATAATTTGCGCTTCACACACTCCACATGTACTCTTCTCACAGTGTGTTTGATTTTGACAACATATGTTTGAAGTTACCAAGCTGTATGAGACAACACAATTGCTATAGTCTGTTACATGAAGTAAGTCATAAAATAAACAAACACTAGTGCCACACAGTGGTATTTAGTGGCTGCAGGCCAGAAACAATGTTATGCTTGAAACTCTGTATAAATGTGGCTTAACTGAAGAGTGAATGAAATTAACGTTTCTGGTGCAAATTATTCAGGTTACAGTTTCTGAAACAAAGTAAGTGTTCTGGTTGTTGTTCAACTATTCTACAGAAGTGTCTGTATAACATTACTGGATGATCACATGTTGCATGCCTGATAACTTTTCATGATGGTGTGTGTATTCAGATCACCCAGTTTTCTTCATTTGTTATAAAATTAGTGAAATATACCATTTTTCCTTTAATAGGTAAAATTGTATACATCTAATTCAGTGTGTAAGTGATCAGGTATGGAATAGGACTTTCTACTGCTAAATGATGGTGAAAAAATTTGTAGACATGTGATACATGTTTGTACAGAGGCAGATGTAATCCGGACTTCTCAATCATTTTTCCAAGTTATTTATTTGTACTGATCACTTGAAGATATAGCCATGGAGGCCAAAATCAACTGATTGTTTGGAAACAGACATTTCTCTGTAATTAAACCCTAATAAAGGAAAGATAGTCACTTCATAATTTTTATGCAGGCTGTGGATCCCAGTTCCGAGAAATTATTTGTAGTAAAGTTGCTGTCTCTGAATTTCCATTACAAACATTCTCTTTCTAATTTTGTTGTCAGTTAAACAATCAGACTCATACCCAAAATTGTTAGTTGTGTTTTCAGGGAAACTGTAATAGGTATTTGTAAATAAACCTGGAAAAATGATGAGAACTGGTTATACAGTTCTACCATTTTATACGTCTGGAATTGTTTCATACCTTTAATGTGTGTTGGTGAAAGCTCATAAAGAGCATTCACCTGCAGAACTGACCATCCGAGCTGTTGACTGGAGCATGTAAATCGTGTATTGTGTTTTTATATAAAACATATATGAAAGAGAGGCTGTATCTTTATATGATTAATGTAAGCTGTATAACTCTGATATTGCCCCTGTTAATCTTTAGGCACAAAGTACAAAATAACTGAGGTTATAAATTTTGCAAAATTTGTGAATGTTGCTACTTTGTGTGCATTTAGATTTGCCAGTTTACTGTGTCATACTCTGTAAATTTTACTGTACAATATGTATAATATATTGTTATTTTTCTGTGTGTTAGAAGTTTTTGTATTTTCATGTCATTCTATGTGTATATATATATATATAAGTATTAAACTGTTGTAAAAGATCTGAGATAATTTTCTTATTAGTTTCAAAGGGCATCATAAGTGAAGAAAAAAATTCTTTTCTGTTTCCATCAACATTTTGTTTAATAAAAAACAAATGTTGGAGAAACAAATCAAGCAGTTGAAATGGGAACATTACATGTTTTACAACAAAACCTTAATCTTTTGATTAATTTGTATTCTATTATTACATATGTGAAAACATAGTCTGACAATTCCCTCATATGTTGCAGTCTTTTCCTCAGCTTATGTGAAATATTTTACCGTATTTGCAGAAGAAAAAATTGATGTGTGTTGATCAGTTCTTATTTGGGAAATGACAAATGTACAAATGAGTCACATTATAGTTCTTTAGAGACAAATTAAGCTGACACGGTGCTTTGTCAACTTCATCCATGCGCACGAGATTTTGAGATGCATGATATTAATGGATGCAACAGAAAATTTGAAATCAGCATTTTGGCAGCTGTGTAACAGAAATGTATTCCATGTCCCACTGAGCTGTTGTACTGGTCAGATACAGTAAAACTATGACACTACAAGAGAAAAAAATTAAAATGAATCAACGAACTTACGTGTATATTGTTGAACCTGGACATACTTATGATTGGCACAAGTAACAATCAGACAGCGGCATTCTTTTTTCATCAGAGAGAGATAATGAACTTAAAACCACCAATTTATGTGTACAGTGTAGTCTCCATATTTGTGGATCTTCACCCTGTAGGCAGGCTGAACATGTTTACGATGTATGTTTTGCAATATGTAGTTTAATAGTGAGTGTTCCTTTTTTTTCACTTACAACAATACTCAGTCTCTTAAGTATTTTAGTATGGGCACAAAAGACAAGTGCCTGTGACTGTATCATCAACATGTCCACTTGTCCTTGCTCATATCCTTTTGTATCATCTAAGTAGCAGTAGTTGTTGTTTATAGTTAGGACTCTTATGTACTGTTACCTCCAGCTAACCATCATTTAACATAGTTTGTACTTTTTATTCCCACATTGCTGTATGTGTAATCCTTGGGGTTTGAGAAAAGGGTGCATACTCTTCAGATTACTCCCAGGTTCTCACAGTTCCATGCAACGAATCGGCAGGGGTCCTGCTCCTAACTGAAATTTGAATATAGTGCTGTTCTGTATAAACATCCCTTTACACACATTTTAGGGGAAGGTACCTGTTTTCATATCTTTTATTGCAATGTAACTGTACCTAAAGGCTAATTCACTCGAGAAAACTATGGAGTTACAGAACAGAATTGCTGGTGAGCACCTACCTTCAGCAGGCCAAATTTCAGTACTGTCAATAGGCACACATGAAAATATCTGGCACAATCCTTTTTTCCAGAATGAATAGTTCCTTCTTCACCAGAGTAGGGAGGAGGGGAGGGGAGTGCAAAGGAGGGGGGGGGGGAGACATTAAAAAAGCAGCCAACGCCAGCCTATCGCTGTCTCCCATATTGGAAGGAACTATTAGTTCCGAAAGCTAGGATGTTGTTGTGTATTTTTATATGGGCCTAATGGACGTACTGAAGTTTCATCTCCTGAATGTACATACTGCCAGCAACTATGTCTCATTATTTTGTAATGTAATTACTTGGTGCACCATTGAATACAAGTGATCTTGACTTCAACATATTGAGTGCAATATAAATAGAAATCGCATCATCAAGCAGATTTGAGAGCTAGACCACATTCAGGAAACTCGTGGACCATATGTATACAGGACAAACCTTTAAAAAAATGAGGGGGGGGGGGGGGGGGGAGATACCACTGCTTACCCTGCCTGCATGTTTGTGTGGCATGTCACCCATCAAACATATCTGGGACATGGTTGGCAGCTTGGTCATTACAGTCCTCTAGCAACCATTGTTGATGCTTTCTAGACATGCATACAAATTACATGATGGGAGAATCCTCAGGAACATATCAAGTTTCTTTAGTTTCATGCCATAACATTTAATGTAGTGTTAGTTTGTTCCATATGTAATAGGAGGTTCATTTCAGTTATATTACACTTTTTTGTGATGCAATTTTACAGAGGTTAGTATATTTATTTTTGTTTCATTGGACCTGTGTGTCAGTGACACGTGATCATAGACACACCAATAGATAACCAAAACTTTTTAATCTTTGACTGGGGAAGCCACATACTTTTCATGGGAATTATCCCAGAATTTGCCATACGAAAACCTAAACCTGGATGAACAGCCAGAGATCTGAATTGTCATTCTCCAGAATTCCAATCAAGTGTGTTAACTATTGCACTGTGTTGTTTGTTGTGCTATTCAGTTCAAAACTGGTTTGATGCAGTTTCCCATGCTACTCTGTTCTGTGCAAGCCTCTTCTCCTCCAAGTAACTACTGCAATCTACATCTTTGTGAACCTGATAACTATATGCATCTCTTGTTTTACCCCCACACTTCTGTCCAGCACTAAACTGGTGACACCACTGATGATTCAAAAGGTGTCCTATCAACTGATCCCTTATTTTAGTCAAGTTGTGCACACAAATTTCTTTTCTCCTCAGTTCCAATCAGTATCTCTTCATTAGTTACATGATCTACCCATCTGATTTTCAGGATTCTTCTGTAGTACCACATTTCAAAAGCTTCTGTTTTCTTCCACGTTTCACTTCCGAACAACTGGTGCACTCTTGACAAATACTGTCAGAAAAGACTTCCTAATGCTTAAATCTATATCGAGTGTTAACAAATTCTCTTTTTGGGAAAAGCTTTTGTTGCCATTGCCAGTCTGTATTTTATGTCCTCTCTACTTCGCCCATAATAAGTCATTTTGTAGCCAAAATGGAACTCATTTACTACTTTTAAGTGTCTCGTTTCCTAACCTAATTCTCTCAGCATCACCTGATTTAATTTGACTGCATTCCAGTACCGTTGTTTTGTTTTTGTTGATGTTCATCTTATATCCTCTTTCCAATACATTGTTCATTCCATTCAGCTTCTCTTCCAGTTCCTTTCTGCCTTTGAGAGAATTGCATTGTCAGCAAACTTTAAAGTTTTTATTGCTTTTCTCTGAACTTTCTTTCTCAAAAATTTTTCCTGCACTTTCTTTACTTGCTGTTCAGTGTTCAGATCGAATAACATTGGGGATAGGCTGCAACCCTGCCTTACTCCCTTCTTAACCCTCCATCCCTTTTCTGCCCCTTGACCCTGATAACTGCTGTTACACCCTGTATTTTACCCCTCCTACCCTCAGAATTTCAAACAATTTATTTCAGCTAACATTGTCAAAAACTTCCTCTAAGTGTGGGCTTGCACTTATTTAACCTATCGTCAAAGAGAAGACATAGGGTCAGTAATGCCTTACATGTTCCTGAATTTCTTCATAATCTAAACTGCTATTTGTGTGTAAAATCTTTGTAGAAGATCCTTTAAAGTTGTGGAGCAATCACCACAAACTTTTGTGTGGGGTGTTCATATATTCTTTTATAAGTGATCCTAGGCAGGTAACATATTACCTCCCATAATACAAGGGAGGCACTTTCATAGGATTTTTAAAAAGGCACTTAACAATGGGAATTGGTGCAAGCTGTTCAAAATCTTCACAGAAACAAGTATAGGCTTTATAGAAAGATGAGCAATGCACAGTGTGTACAAAAATTAAGAGGGAACAATCATAGTTGAAGACCAAGGCAGGAGCACTTGCATTAAAGTAGAGGAATAAGGCAAGCATACAGTATTTGTCCTTTCCTAGTTACCCTTACATCAAAGAAGCAATGAAAGAAATAAAAGAAAGGTTCATAACTAGGCTTAAAATTCATGGTGCAACAACATTGACAATAAGATATGCTGATGACAGTTGTGTCTTTAGTGAAGTGAGGTAGAATTACAGAACCTGTTGAACAGAATGAACACACTGCAAGGCTCAGGATATGAATTTATAGTAAGCCAAAAGTACTGAGGAGCAGCAGAAATGAGATTAGTGACAAACTTAACATCAAACTGGGGATGATGTAGTAGACAAAGTGATGCATTTCTGCTACCTTGGAAGCAAAATAATACATGTAAGACAAAGCAAGCATGATACAAGAAAGAGACTAGCTTGGGCAGAGACAGTATTGCATGTAAAAAGAAATCTATCAGGTCAGACATAATCTTTAATTTGGCAAATTTCTGAGAATAAACTTCTGGAGCACAGTATTGCATGGAAGTGAATCAGGGGCTGTGGAAAATAAGTGGACTGAAAAGAAATGAGGTGGTTCTCTGCAGAACCGCAGAGAAAGAACCACTTGGAACACTAATTATGGGTGGGATGTGAGGATAGAATTGATGCTAAGACAACAGGAAATAATTCCCATAGAGGGCAAAAATTACAAAGACTGAGATAGGAATAATTACAATACATGAGAGCACTGAGTGTAAATGCTACAAAGATATAAGGTACAAGAACAAGATTATCTAATAGATGTTTGTCTCACTTTGTGTGGCCTGGTGTCACTGAACATATACTCATCCCATCAGAAGGTTTGTTGATGGCTACACAGCAAGAGTAATACTCAATTGACTTTGTATGGTCTGACTTTGTCCTGGCTTCAAAGAACTGAAAACACAAGTCTCAAAATAAAGATAAAAATTTCATCCAAAGTGTTTTCAGTATAAACCTATTTTGAGTGTTGCTGCTGTAGACTGTTGCTAAATGTTCTTGCAGATTCATCACTTGCATACCTAAATGTGTATAACTTCCTATGAGCAAGTTCTACAGTTGCCCTATGTCTAGGATCATAAATGCCACTACTTTTGCTTTATCATAATATGTAGTGTCTGGAAATATTTCAGAGCCAGTCTCATTTGAACAATCTACACTTCTTTTAATACAGTGGGAGACAAGTTTAAATCACAAATTAATGATTCTGTTTGTCTGTCTCTGTCTGCAGGTGCAATTTTGAGAGTACTCCAGAGCAGTGTTGTAGGGACATTGCTGGTTGTACTCTGGTTGATAATGTTAAAAAGCTCTGTGAAGTTGTTAATGGATAATGCTGTTGTATATAGGAAGCTCACAACACAAGAAAGCTAGCAAAATGCAGGAAGGCTTGCTGTGATTAACAGTTGCTGCAGGGACTAGCAGTTGACCTCTTTATGTAAATAAATATAGCATGTTATACATAAATAGGTGTAAAAACCTGTTGTTATTCGACTACATGATTGAGGACTAAACATTGTAAACAGTAACAAACACAAAAAATGTGGAAGTGACGTGGAGGAACTCTGATTCAAAACTATTTCTAGGAGAACCAGATGCATGGCTGATTAATTTTAAGGAAATTTGATTAACCCTTGAAAGAAAGAGATAGGTGACAAAACCCCCGATTCCAGAGTGTTATTGCTCACCAGTCTGGGACTGTTGCCTGATATGATTAGCTAGAGAGATAGGATTAATTCCAAAAGCATGCTTTCCAAGATGTGTCAAGAAACAAATTACTTCCTCACACATGCAAAATGGCCATCACGAGAAAAACTGAAGAATTTTGAGTCATTTTTCCTGCCCACTACTTGCCATAGGAACTGGATAGGTAATAAATCATAATGGTACCAGTAGTGCCCTCCTTCATAAACTGAAAGATGATTTGAAAATTACAGATGTAGATTGTATCAGATAGTATTAATACAACTAGTAGCCTCTTCCAGAAATAGTGACATACAGGATTATGAGTTAATAAATATTTTATTGTTTTGCTTCTTTATACATTTATGAAATGTTATTTGAGGTACAAGTGATGGATCATTCCATGATGTGTATGGACAACAGTTTGTTATTGACACAGTCATGACTGACTTTCATGAGCATGATGTGACCTGAAAATGCTTTCATTCTGAAACAGAGGAAAAAACAGAACAACATCCTAATAATAGGTGTATTTAGTGTAAGGACTTGAAACTATAATACGCTGCCTATTAAGAGAAATGGGTGTTTAAGTAATTAGGTTAATAATAATAATAATAATAATAATAATAATAATGCAGGAGCATTCCTAGAATGTGACCATGTCCGTTTACAAGAAACTGGCATAGTTCATTAAAACATGCATCTCTCATTATCCTCATCTTTGGGACTATTTCATTTCCATATTAAAAATGTCCTAATTTATACATTTTTTCCATGATTTTTTTACATCTTCCCCAAAGAAGTCAACAGTCTTAGATTATCTTTTTTTCTCATCATATTCTCTCTCTTCACACCTACATTGCTCCACAAAATGTCTTTAATTTAGACACATTGTGCATTGGTGACACTCACATTGTGCATCAGTACTGGAACATAATGTATATCACACTTTTGTACAGAATGATTAGTTTCCAGCTGTACCTCTGTATTGTATTTGCACACTTCATAGTCTTTCAGCTTTCTGTAACTGGTTGGAAGTGCCCTGATTATCTCACCTGCTCTTCTCTTTCCATTGTGTCATCAAGTAGTTGCTATTGTCTTAGAATAATTGTTATCACTTCATTCTTCTTTGCAATAAAGTATATTCCATGATGTCTCACCAACTCCTGCAAAGAGACTACATGCTGCTGAGCTTTCTCTTCTTATTTCTCCACAAACCTCTGACAGTAATTACTCTGAACCACAGTGAGGACTGAAAGTAGTGAAAACTTATTTTTCTTTGTTAACATAATTGTCTGTGTCAGTTATCTTCTTTCCCCTTCAATCTTTTACATTATTAACTTGTTTTAAACTGTCTCTTATCATAGAGACTTCAATTTCCATTGCATACTAAAGCACAAGATGTGCAGTGTGGCTGCAGCATTCTCCTTTATTCACAACATTAAACTTCCAAGTTCTGTTAATGTAACTGAAACCTGTTCTTGATCATTAACTGCCTCACTTAGGAAACACACATCCCATTGACTTGCTTCCAAGTTCTTTGTTTTATTGCTTTTATTAATTATTAATGATATTGAAAAATTTGCTTTTTCATTCTTTGCCCATTATAGTCTATTATATGTGTACTTTTGCTAATATCTGTAGCTTACCAAGACTTCTCATTTCGTCTACTCGTGATCAGTTTGTGAATTTTTAAAATGCCATATGCTGTTCCTGGCAGCTCTCTAAAAATAAAATGCTTCAATTACCAGGCTTCCTTTTATTTTAAAACCAATTTCTTTTTGGATTTGTTGCTGTAGCACTTAATGCTGCACTAACCTGTTTTAGAAATTCCTTGCCAAGTTTGCATGTGAGCTCCTTGTAGCTGCCACAAAAGTTTCAATTGCAAGTTCCTCACTCTACCATGTACTTCCAAAGTCACTTCTTTCTTAAATACACAAACATTATCTCATAACATGCACAAGTACTTTAACTTAACGATCATAATAATAGCTGAATTGTAAAATAAATATTGAATGTTTTTATTAGTTCTTGCCGAATTTTTGAGATGGAAGGATCACATACTAGTGTGAGGATGAATAAATACAGGTATGGGCAACTGTACTGAGATCACCAAAATTAGTGATAGTGCCATTGGTGTTTCTTCCTTCAATCAGTAGGTAAGAGATATCCCTAAATACTTACATTTTTGTGAATTTTATGGAGGAATTTTACATACTTTAATCAAGGCATCTAGTCTTTATATTGTAAAGGCTATTACAAACCTGTTTCTATAATAACATATCGTGCCATTTACATCTGTTGCACTACATCTTATCAAATCTGATACGTAAAGTACAAGGGTTGGGGTTAGAGTCCAGTATCAAATACGTACAAGAGAATAATATACACACAGTTGTTCTCCCAGAGTAGTTCATGACTTATTTTGTCAACACAGAACAAAAGGTTCGCATTTAACATAAGCCGAATTTCACGTCCAGTCAGTAAGAATATAAACTTTTGAAACCAGCTGAACAAATTGCGCTGTACCGACAGTTCTCAAACATGAAAGGAAACAATTTTTCGTTTGCTAGTAAAACGCTAGGGCATGCGTCAAAGTGTTTATGCATATAGAGCCATATTTCGTGTCATTTAAACAACATACGTTTATTGTAGTATCAATCTACTACTATCTTTACTGATCTTTCCAAAAATTACCACAAATTTTTTGCGGTTTTGCACTTGTTATTATTATTTCGTTTTATGGCAGTGTTCGCCCTCACTAATTGATGCATTTCTGTGAAGTAGATGTGTTGTTGACAGTTTCTCTAAAATTGTATTAATGGTAAACAAAAAACACGACAAAAAAAATCGTAGGACGTGCGGCACATATGTATTACCACTGTTCCAACTAAATAAACTGAATTTCAAGTTTACTGTTCTGCGTCAAAAGCTAACTAACTAATGAACCAGCTGAAGTATACCAGACGTATTATCGCGATGAGCGCTTTTGGAAAGCTATATCCAAATAGTTCGTTTACATTAATAAATTATCTTCGCACACGTACGACTTCCTGAGTGACTTGCCGTGGCAATGTTTTGTCGGGACAGACGGTACGACCACGAACAGACGGCCGTGCAGACTGACTACCGTAGACACAGTGTGGCCAATACGTGAAGACTAAATGTTATGCCTGTAATGTTAACAAGTACGAATTGAATTGTTTTAGGAGTTCTGAATAACAGGCGACTTTTCGATGATTAATGAATTCAAATAGGAACAACTGTACGGATATATTGTTCTCTAATGATATATGTCATATTGTGATTTTGAATGTAAGCAAGTTATGTTGGCAACACTATCAAATAATAGAAGCCGCAGCAGTCAGCAGTTTGGAAATTGCAGTTTACGTGAAAGGATGGCTTAAGAGCGTTTGTACGCGGAATGCCAAGCTTTTGGTCGCCTGTTGTTAAAGCCGATGGGCAGTTGCTTGTGACACACTCCTTACATTTGTGTGGGTAAGTATATCCTGTTACTGTTGTGTTTAAAATTGAAGAAAAGACATTCTAGGGTTCTGCTGAAGCCGAGATTCTTGAAGTGTTGTTAGCCGGCTTGAAAGTTTTCTTCATTTATGCCATACATGGACTGACACACTATTACGAAACAATAACCTTTCATTGTCTGATATTTTCTTTACGTTGACATTTCGTGTAATTGACTACAAAATAAATAAAAAATGTTATACATGTTAATTGCTGGTTTCAGTTGGTCCATTTCAAATTTTTGTTAGTTTCACGTTAGATGCATTTTCGATTAATTGTAATGATCTGGAACGAGTAATTTTTCCATTCACATTAAACATTCATATGTAAATAGGGTTACATGCTGACAATTAAAATTTTTATTTTTGACATTTAACTTATCCTAGAGTAAGTGATAAAAAATTTTAGTGTCAGTATTTCTGTGCTAAAGACAACCTTAATGAGGAATAATTAATGTCATGTTTTTTTCTGGTACTGCAATTATGCACAACATTGTCCCTTCTGAATGGTAGTGGATTATCTACAACAGATTTCATAAGAAAGTAAATATACCGAGAAACAGTAGTCAAAATGATTTAATCCTTAAACAGATGGCTACAAGATGAGCACCACATATTATCCATAAATCACCTTTTTGAGTATCTGAATTTCTGCTTTGAGTTACCCTAAAACATTATTCCAAATGACCACCTCATCCTCATCGCCACCTTAAAGCCACATTAATTCGTGTCGGCGTCGTTCCTTATAGTCTTTATCCTTATCCAGTATTCTTTGATTCCTAAATTTTGCAACCTAATTCGTCCTTCTGCCCACGATGATTTTGTCTTGGGTCTGATTCTGTCGTGGAAACTTTTGACAATCTGAATTTTTTATTTGAAAATCACCCTGTTGTAAATCTCTGTTTCCTGTATTCCCATTTGTTCCAGATCCCTTTTTACCTCGTGGATCCATTGTACTTTGCCTCTTGTGTTCGTTGTTGTTGTTGTGGTCTTCAGTCCTGAAACTGGTTTGATGCAGCTCTCCATGGTACTCTATCCTGTGCAAGCTTCTTCATCTCCCAGTACCTAGTGGAACCTACATCCTTCTGAATCTGCTTAGTGTTTTCATCTCTTGGTCTCCCTCTACGATTTTTACCCTCCACACTGCCCTCCAATACTAAATTGGTGATCCCTTGATGCCTCAGAACATGTCCTACCAACCGATCCCTTCTTTTGGTCAAGTTGTGCCACAAACTTCTCTTCTCCCCAATCCTATTCAATACTTCCTCATTAGTTATGTGATCTACCCACCTAATGTTCAGCATTCTTCTGTAGCACCACATTTCGAAAGCTTCTATTCTCTTCTTGTCCAAACTATTTATCGTCCATGTTTCACGTCCATACATGGCTACACTCCATACAAATACTTTCAGAAATGACATCCTTACACTTAAGTCTTTACTCGATGTTAACAAATTTCTCTTCTTCAGAAACGCTTTCCTTGCCATTGCCAGTCTACATTTTATATCGTCTCTACTTCGACCATCACCAGTTATTTTGCTCCCCAAATAGCAAAACTCCTTTACTACTTCAAGTGTCTCATTTCCTAATGTAATTCACTCAGCATCACCCGACTTAATTCGATTACATTCCATTATCCTCGTTTTGCTTTTTTTGATGTTCATCTTATATCCTCCTTTCAAGACACTATCCGTTCCATTCAACTGCTCTTCCAAGTCCTTTGCTGTCTCTGACAGAATTACGATGTCATCGGCGAACCTCAACATTTTTATTTCTTCTCCATGGATTTTAATACCTACTCCGAATTTTTCTTTTGTTTCCTTTGCTGCTTGCTCAATATACAAATTGAATAACATCGGGGAGGGACTACAACCCTGTCTCACTCCCTTCCCAACAACTGCTTCCCTTTCATGTCCCTCGACTCTTATAACTGCCATCTGGTTTCTGTACAAATTGTGTTCGTGTTCGTAAGAAACTGTTATTTGAGGTGTCAACCCCAACCCCCGTCCCATTCTAAGACTGTGCCCGAAAAAACGCGATCCCTCTTCTTTTCCTGGTGGCATCCGAGATTCTCTCTATCTGGATGCACAGTTCTTGGTTCGCTCGCCTTCTGTATTGACCATCTCCTGTTCTCGAGACCCCAATATCCTCCTGAAAATCCTTCGCTCCATAAGTTACAGTCTCATAAGTACCCCAGTCCTTTCAAGGTTCAGAATTCGTGCTGAATGTAAAGAAGCGCCAGGGCAGACCACTGTGGGCAATGTCTCAGTTTTGCGTTGATCGAAATATTCTTATTACCGTAGACGATCATAGTTAGTTTGCATATTGAATTTTTTTTTTTTTATTATTTTTTTTTTTTTTTTTTTTTATACGTGTTCCCAATGCTTCTGTTTCTGTCAGACCAGGTTCTGTCCATTCTGACAGGTATCTCTCTCCTAGGACCAGCCTTAGGCATGTGCAAACGGTGCAACCGCACAGGGTACCGCACAAAAAATTAAAAGGTAATTTGAAAACTGTCTTCCGTAATTTTTATTACTGATAAACTGAAAAAATGTTTCTGTAACCACTTTTAATGTAATGTAATTCAATTATATACCCACTGTGACACGACTTTGGCCACTGGAGTACGTCCCAGAAAATTACGCGTCCATCGGAGTGGAGGAACCAGAGGCTGTGTTACAGATGCTCTATAGTAATATTTGTTGTCAACATATGACTAATACTCATGTCTACATTAAGAGGTACGCGATTCATTGTTTCTCGGCGCCTCTCCGCCCCCTTCTACTCACTGTTGTGGCTAACAATCGGGCATTACATTATTCCGTCAGCAGGTGTTTCCCACAGAATGATTTGTTCATTGTGGTCAGTTTAAACGTACGGTACTTCCCCAGTTCACACTGTTTCACGCCTGGTGTGTGCACACTGTGTGAAAATACAGTGTATTTGCCTGTCCGTTGAAGTTCAAAGTGCCATGTCGTGACAGGGACATATTTAGAAAATACGATTCAGGTGCTCAAAAGTTCAAGAAAAGATACAACATGAAAAATTTTTGAACTCACGAAAAGACGCTTTCGAAAAATTTCTTCGAGCAGAAACTCCAGACAGTGAGGCTAAAGTGTGCTTACAGGACGATGGCCTCTCGCCATGTGGTGCTTGAGATACAAGTGAACATGAAGCACTGGAATGCGGACTGCCTGTTATCCCACATTCAGGTAGGCCTAGTAGCAGCAGTTGTGAAGTACATACAAAGTCCGACCCATGCATCTGGCCTAATATGTTATCATCCATGATAAACGAAATTGTACAGAAAGGCCCTACTAAAATTTTAAATTTTAAATTTTTAGTTTCCTTAAGTGAGAACAGAAGAAAATTTTCAACTCATTTTTACGTAAGAACTTTACCAAATGGAGAAAAAGGCATCGTAAATGGCTTGTATATTCGAAATCTACCAACAAAGTTTTTTTTTGTTGTAAATTTATGGATCTCCTTCAAACAAGCTGTCAACTGGAAAAAGAGAAGGAACATTGACGTCAGGTTCAAAAAAAGAATTATACTCGCCGTCAGCTACCTAGCTCAACATAATGTGGCCGTAAGGGGAACCAGCGACAATCTCCGTCAAGAAAATAATAGTAATTTTCTTGGTTTGATCGAAATAACAGCAGAATTTGACCCTGTTTTGCAGGAACATTTAAGTTAGGTAAAAGCTCAAAAAATTCATGGCCATTATCTTGGGAAAAACATTCAAAATGAACACACAAATGTGCTTCTCAACAAAGTAAAAAACTGCATTCTTTATTTTGTAAAAGAAAGTAAATATTTTTTCTGTCATGCTTGATTGTACTCCTGATAACAGTGAACAAATTATATTGGTTGTTGGGTTGGTAAATTTATCAGAAAACACAGTGACTGTAGAAGAGCACTTCAACAACAGTAGAAAGTCTGACATCCTTTTGTCGAGACTAGATCAACTAGGACTCTATATTCATGATTGCAGATGCCAAAATTACGATAATGAAGCAAATACGAAAGGTTATCGAAGTCATGTTCAAGAAAGAACCCTAAAGTGCAATCCAAGGGCATTTTATATGCTATGTGCCAGCCATAGTCTTAACCTTGGTTATCAGATGCGACAAAATTTACAGCAAAAGTACTCAATTTTTTGTGTTATTCAGAGAATATACATTGTTTTCAGAGCATCGACTCAGAGATGGGAAATCTTATTGAACAGGGTACCTACCAACTTTAACAATGAAGAAGCTTTCAGATACTCGATGGGGAGTGTCAAAGCGGTAAGGTGCTAGACAAGACAAGTCAGAGACGCCCTTTTTGAGGTGAGCAACAGCACTACTGAATCGAAAACAAAGAGCGAAGCACACTCTCTTGCTGTGAACGAATTAGAAAGCTTCGAATTTATTGTAGACTTTGTCATATGGTATGATCTCTTTGCCGTTAACGCAGCAAGAAAAAGGAAAACATGGACGTGAAAGTAGCAACTAAATCCCTCGAAAGTCTCGTGAAATTTGTTGAGAAATTCCGCGAAAAAGGTTTTGTTAATGCAGATCAGCGGAAGAGATTGCTGGAAGTTTACAGACTGAACCAAAATTTGGAGAAAAAAGGATTGGCAAGAAGGCAAAGCAATTTGATTATGAAGGTGACGACATGGTTTGCAGAGCTCAACTTTCTTAGGAGAAATGCAAAATCGATTTTTTCTACCCTGTCGTTGACACAGTGTTAAAAAAATCTGAAAACAACTCTTATGTTAATACTGAAATACTTGAATGACATTGGAAACCCATTGCCCAACATTTATATTGCCTACAGATTTTGTTAACTGTGTCAGCGACTGTCGCCGCCGCTAGCTGTTCACGTTTAAAGCTCATGAAGAATTATTTCAGAAGCAGCATCTCACAAGAATGCCTGTCTTCTCTTGCCATGCTGTCAGTGGAACACGACGTGGTTTCAAAATTGAATTCTGAAGATATTATTGATGGACTAGCTTGTCAGAAAGCAAGGAAAAGATGGTTTGTGTAAAATGTGTAAAGCAGAAAACCCCATAGCGTTTATAACATAAAACTCATTTAATTTGGAGTAAATGTAGAACACAGTCAAGCGATGAAAACATTTAAGTGTATATCCTGAACAAAACTTGAGAACCTTAATGAATTTTGAATTTCATTAAATTGGAAGAATTCCCATAGCTAATTACATCTAATTATTAACATTTTAGTACTTAACGAAGCCTGTTCAGAGTCCTTCTCTGATTGATTATTTTCCTATCACGACAGTAGGTCTGCTGTTACAACAGTCTCCTGAGATATTGGTAGTATGTCAGTGACGAAACTTTGAATTGTTTTGAACATAACGAATATCACCTGTGTTAAGAGGGATGCTCGCGCGCAAGTTTTGCACATGGATCCGCGCCAGCCGAGGCCGGCCCTCGTCTGCCTTCGGAATTTTCCCCCCTGTTGTCATCCATCTAAGAGTTTACTTAAGGTTTGTCATGTATCGTGTCTTCTCGATAGAGATATGTAGGCCTGCCTTAGCGGCTTAGCTTTGTAGCTGCGTGATTTGATTAACTGTCTCTTCTAATAATTCAGACAACATGTCGACATCGTCTGCGAATGTCACACCGTCTACCCGAATTCCTTTTTTCTTGTACTCCAGTCGTATTTCTTCCACTCATTTCATTTCTCATCGCCATTCCTGATCATTATCAAGTACCGGTACACAGTTACAGAGCAAAGGGGAGAGCTCGCCTCCCTTTGTGACTCCGGTTTCGCATTTTTCTTAAACCTCAATCCCCGAATTATTAACGCTCTTGGTGACAGTCTTGGGTTTTATTTCCTTTACTGCCAAGCCAATTCATTTTACTGCATCCAGGA
This sequence comes from Schistocerca gregaria, assembly GCF_023897955.1. Lineage (NCBI taxonomy): Eukaryota > Metazoa > Arthropoda > Insecta > Orthoptera > Acrididae > Schistocerca > Schistocerca gregaria. The sequence goes on along the minus strand of NC_064931.1, from coordinate 483,057,103 downwards.
CAGAAACTGACCGTGCAAGAGCAAACGCACTTTCGGCTTCCTCAACACTAAGGATAAGAGATTGCATCAGTAATCGCCTAACCCCGTGGTCCATGGGTTGTGTGAGGCTGGTTGAACCTGGAGGGATCCAAGCCAATACCACGTTTAATAACTTTACTTTCGGGTGGCAGGTTGCATTGTCTAAGAAAAGGAGAACTTGGCGATTTCCTTTTTCCATTTTTGCATTGAATGAGTCGAGGCATTCTTCCATAAGGCCACTCACCATCCACGCCTTTTCATAGCTTCGCCATGTGACTGGAAGCTTACTGACGTCTATGTTTTTGAAACAGTGTGGTTTTGCCGCCATTCCAATCACCAGTGGCTTCTCCATTTAACCTAATATGTTTCCACGCAGCAATACAGTGAGTCCTTCCTTGGACGTTTCTCCGCCGGTGCACTTTTCACTTCTAATTTCTAGCTATTTTTAAGGCAGCGCGCAATAAAACAGTCCCGTTTCATCGGCATTGAGCTCGTCTTTCGGACCATAATTCACAATTGAGTTGGACAGTATTGTCTTCCATTCTGTTGCTACACTTTCCTGCACATCCTTAGCTTCCCCACACACTTCATTCCACACGATGTTGTGCGTAGCTTTGAAACTGTCCAGCCATTCTGTGGATGCCTTAAACTCCGTAATTCCAAGCTCTTTAGCGACTTTTAGAAGTAGTTTCATGTCCGCGCACATAGAATCATTCCCACACTTTTTCGGTAATTTATTCATTTCCATTCTTCTTCGGCTTCCTTTTAATCTGCCCGTTCCCTTTCATCCATTCGTCCCGAATCTTATCCTTGTTTCCTAAAGTCTCATAAATTTGTGTTTTACCGCATTTGAAACGCAACATTATTTTGCGCACAGAGAGTTTGTCTTTCTCACTCGCCTCGATTACATTAATCTTTTCGTTAAGTGTTAACGACATATACCGTCGTTCGACGTCATGTTACTGTATCTCATAAAGTGCTACTAGTCAACTGAAACTGGTAGAAAATAATGACCCTGCCGGGTAAAACCATTGTTTAACGCAACACTACCCACCTCTTTCACTGCGCACATTAGAGCAGAATGACGGTAGATGCGCAACAGTGTTACTGTATGTGTCAGCGTATGTCAATAATGAGGAAAACGAGAAAGCCGACAAACAGAACGCTGACGAACGAACCGTTTCCTTTGATGTACTGTACCGACACTGAGCGTAACTTACTCGTTGTTGCACAGAGCGGCGCGGTTTCGGCCCGCACCAGCAGCGCCGCGCTGCGCTGGACCTATTTTCTTGGTTTTGCGCCGCTGAACAGAGGTGTTAAAAGTAACGTCCTTGTAGAGTCGTGAATAACTAATGAACTGAGGCTCTTTTCCGCATTATGCAATGAATTACTATGTATGTTCTATGATTTGCTTTCCGTTTCCGTGTTAGGTACGTTCCGTTTTATACACAAAAAAAAAAAACGTATAAAAGTGCACTGAATGCGTCGAGACTGAAATACTTGTGCGGTTTGGGCAGATTTCCGAATCATACACGTGCCGATTTGAGCAAGTTTTACTGTCTTAATATATAACCTATAAGCAACCCCCAGCGGCTTGCTCTCATACCGTGTCTAGTTTCATTGACTGTTGCTGGCAACGATGTATAACAACCATTATTCACTTACACTGAGTAACTTTAGTGCCATTAATTCGGTTACCGTTGCAGTGTGTGTGTGTGTGTGTGTGTGTGTGTGTGTGTGAGAGAGAGAGAGAGAGAGAGAGAGAGAGAGAGAGAGAGAGAGAGAGAGAGAGAGAGAGAGAGAGATCTCGTTGTATTGTGATGTCAAAAGCGAAACTTGAATGTTCTTCCTATGACGGATACATAGAAATATGGCCTTTCAAATACATTTATAATGATAGGTAGTGACGCATAGATCATTTTTTCCAGGTGTTTGAAGATCGTCCTTACTCTCTTCGTATGATTGGATTACTGTGGATTTTCTCCCGATTTTGGTACCAACATTTATGGCAACCCTAGATCTACCTTATGTCGATTTGCTGACCTTATGTCCAGTCAGTAAGCAGTAATTACTTCCCCTACTTGACAAATGCTCGATTATAATATAAACTAATATCGCACAACTGCAAAACCCCAGCGGCGTTCATGTACTATTAAACATTCTGCGATAACACTCGGATGTAACGCGAGAAAAGACACTTGTGTGCAAAACAAAACTTAAGGACGAAAGTGACTTGCGCATGACGTGTCACTGACAGGTAACATAACTCGATGGGCCTTGGACAGTACATAGAAGGAACTGCTGCAGTTTAGCACACAAGGTAACTGAAAGAAATCTGCAATGAGACGAGTAGAAATAACGCCTCCATCAAAGACAATAATTACACTGAAGTCACCGAAATTCACGTTGGTCCCCTGGACATTACGTGAGGCGGGACATAGTTGTTAATAGGTTGTGTGATTAGAACGGCTGGCACTGCAAGCTGTGCAACGTGCTCCCATGCTTGCCACAAAAATGATAGTTGTTTGTTGTGGTAGGGCGTTCCATTGCTCCACCCCTGTGTTTGACCGCTGCTGGATGGTCGTTGATGCATCTGCACGTGCTGCAATACGTCTCCCCAACAAATCCCACTTGTGCTTGACAGGATTTAAGTTGGGGGAACGTTCAGATTAGTAAATTCGCCGAATATCGTGTTGTTCCAAGAGCTGCTTCACCTGCACTGTTCGATGCGGTCGTGCACTTTCATCCATAAGAATGAAGTAAGGGCCGAATGCACCCCTGAAAAGACGCACTTGGGAAAGGAGTGCAGTGTCACAACAAAGTTTACCGGTAAGCGCGCCGTCTTCAAAAAGTTCCCACTTCTCTCTATGGGGGTGCGTTAATACGCGCGGGAACATTGTCCAACATGATCGTTTTGGTGGTGCGGGTATTATGGTGTGCGGAGGCATAATGTTGCATGGACGTACTGACCTCCAAATCTTTGTCATGACCAAGGTACCATCATGAATTGTGGTCACTACAGTCTAGTTATTGTCTTGGAATAATAGTGGCATTTCTGTTCGCCTCGCTGCGTATTTCTTTCGGTTACCTTCTTTACTTCACTGTAGCAGTTCTTTCTGTGTATGGTCCAAGTTTCATCGAGCTATGTATGTTACTTGACAGTGAAATTTAGTACAAAAGTTACTTTCGTCCTTCGGCTGCACACACTAGTGTGTGTTAATCTTGGTTTTCATTGGTGTACAGATCTGATACTATCATAGCTTCTTATTTGGGTCGATTACATATTATGTATATATATGTCATGTGTTTAATAACTGTCGTTCACCACTCGCAGTGAATGAAAGAATTATTGCCTTTATTTTATGGAATCTTGGGCAAACATTTTTGCTGGAAATAATGCCTTGTACAGGCGACCACTTGTGCGTCATTGATAACCATCATGACTGCATGGGGCGACAAAAATATGGAAACACCACGATAAATAGTTGCTCGAACATAAATGCAGGTGCTAGACAGACCTGCGGTTTGCACTGTTGTATTTGACCACAGTCAGCAATTGCGCTATGTCCTCAGTACTTTGCATGTGTCTGTCGGGGTCAGAACAGTGTTCTGTGTAGTTGTGAGTGCACGCATTATGTCGGAGCTACGTGGACACGAATGTGGGCAAAAACGAGCGTTGGAACTTAATAGTGGCAACTATTTATTTACAGCTCGTTCAATATAGATACGTGTTTCGAAATTTTACCGACCTTCAAAGTAGTAACCAGCATTGTGTATAACCCGTTGCCAGCGCAGGTTCGAATCCTGCCTCGGGCATGGATGTGTGTGATGTCCTTAAGTTAGTTAGGTGTAAGTAGTTTTAAGTTCTAGGGGACTGATGACCTCAGAAGTTAAGTCCCATAGTGCTCAGAGCCATTTGAACCATTTGAATCGTGAGTTGTTTAATGAACAATTCTTACATTCGTCAGTTCTGATTTATGTAAACCACAGAGAATCTAAATCAGAATGACGTGACAGGGATTTGAACGTTACACCTTTTCGAATACAAATCAAATGTCTTAACCACCCCTCTAACTTTGGAGGTTGATATACGAGTGCATTGTATTCCAGGAACACTAAAACTACATATAAACATGTAAAGTCTTCAGAACAGTTTTCATAATACGATTGGGCCCTCTTTCAGTAACAGAGCTAATGACTCAGCACCCAAGAAGAGAACCACCTCTTTCGTTACAAAGGAAGGACCAGTGTCGGTTTTAGTGCGTGCGTCATCTATGGTGAAGAGAGACTAAAATTTCCTGTTTCGTATTAGTGGAATTATACTTTTACATACGGCGTTTTCTTACCATATTTTTATGTTGTGGTTCGCACCGTAAACACTCAAATTTGTTGTTTTTTCAGTCCATATTGATATGGATAGACTCATTGTGTTAGCCTATAGTTTTGTACATCACTTTGATCTTCATTTACTGTGTCATTAGGCGCAACTATATGTTAATATTTGATTTTATCATTTTTTCCAATAATACCACAGGTTTGTGTGAAAAAAAATTAAAAATAATAGAGTGCAACTTAAATTTATACCACCAGATTAATTCGGTATACGCCACGCACATCCTATTGACAGCTGAAAATAGTCACATTTGCAGCTTCTAGTTTTGAGCCAAATAAGATTCAATAGTCAGTCGAGGAGGAGGAAACCATTAATCTTCTTATTAAAAATATATCAGAGTTAAGAATTCGTTTCATTAATTTAACTTGACGGAGACTGAATTAGGAAATTCGCATAGCCATGTAATTGTCACAAGTGTATGTACGTCAGCCCAGAGAGGTTTGGAGAAAGTTAGTTCCCGAGTGAACTGAAAAAAAAAAAAAAAAACTGGTGTTCATGAAAATAAAATTGAAGCTAACGTCTCCGATAAAAGTGAGAGTAGAAAAGTAGTTTTGTGTGGATAGCTGTTGCCGCGTCATCTACGACGCTAGGCAACCGTTACGTGCAGAGGACTGTTATCATGAAGATGGTTACCATTATGCAGAGATGGCTGCGTATTTAAACTAAAGTGCATAAACAGAAATCCCTTTAACTGGATAAAAACGAAATTTACCAGTAAAATACCGCCATCACGTAAGTGGCGTCCACAAGATGCCCAGCAAATGTGACTTGCTGCTATGGTTTCCTCAGTATATTCACAAAAGTACTGGGAAGTAGCACAAAACGAATCGGTGGAAATTTATTACAAATGACTGAGCCTACCGAAACATACCCCACAGTAAATAACAGTGGGGGGAGGGAAGGTTAGGATTTTAAGATGCCGCGGATGGTGAGCTCAGCAGAGACGGAAAACAAGTCAGTATTGAGCAGGGACAGAAATAAAATCGACCACGTCGTTTTCGAAGTAAACATCCCGACATTCAGCTTTAGCGATTAAGGGAACCACGAAAAACATAAATATCAATGATTGCACAGCTGTTTGAAGGCCGCGCATCCTGAATCCGACTCCTGTAACTTTACCTTAGCTCCATTCTCCATAGCTCTGTACCTTTTCCTGCTGTATTAACGAGCCAGGAGGGGAAGAATCCACGTTATGATTTATTAACGTGGCATCAGAACAGCAGGGCATTCTCCAAATAGCAGATACTATCTACAGACGTCACATCATTAAATGCTGAATCGGAATTACTTTTATTATTATTTGAAGGCCATGCAGAGTCTTTAACACGCCATCGCACTATTATGAGCGGGAAAAACATTCAATGGAATATCATTACAACACCATCCTCCAAGACGACGGTCGATATCAACTATTATTTGATTTCATTAAGTATTCTAATGCAAGGGGAGGATCATTTTGTAACAAATATGGCGGACAAGATTGATACTGTCGAACAAAAATTAATCCATGGGAAAAAATCGCTTTCAGTTTCATGACACGGTACATTACCGGAACTCAAGGCAGCCATTTGTAGACTAGACATGACTGACTATATTGCTATTCCTAGGTTCGAAGAGTTAAAATACAAATATTCGAAGTGTAGATGTTTCTTAGACAACGATTTACCAGACTTTCAGCATCCTAGATTCAGCGGATGTTCTTAGTACGAAACAGACCTGCGGCATTATAGCGCTGTAGGGAGACAACGAAGCCAATTAAAGACAATCAGCTAAGTGCAAATTACACATATCAAAAAAAGTTTTGCATCGCCCCAGTTCCCAGAACTCCTGAAGATCGGTGTTGACTGTGAATATTGTATCACAGACATAGTCCCTTTGACTGTTCAGAGACGTCACTAAACACACCCAAAGATGTAAACAACCATGCATGAACAGCGCGTATTAGACGGAGGAGGTCCGACTGCCGATCAGTTACAGTTATTTCACCAGGAAGGAGGCACACGTCTTGTGTTGTCTATTGTTCAACGAAGCCTAGACGGTCAGTACCGCGGTTCGATCGCGTCCGCATTGTTACTTTGTGCTTGGAAGAGCTCTCAACGAGGGATGTGTCCAGGCGCCTCGAAGTGAACCAAAGCGATGTTGTTCGGATATGGAGAACATACAAAGAGTCGCTTAGGCCGCCCAATGGCTACTACTGCAGTGGATGATCGGTACCTAGGGATTATGGCTAGGAGGAACCCTGACAGCAATGCCACCATGTTGAATAATGCTTTTCGTGCAGCCACAGGACGTAGTGTTATGACACACACTGTGCGCAATAAGTTGCATGATGCGCTACTTCATTCCCGACGTCCAAGGCGAGGTACATCTTTGCAAGCATGACACCATGCAGCGCGGTACAGATGGGACCAACAGCATGCCGAATGGACTGCTTAGGATTGGCAGCACTTTCCTTTCATCGATGTGTGTCGCATATGCCTTCAACCAGACAATCGTCGGAGATGTGTTTTAAGGCAACCCGATCAGGTTGAAAGCCTTAGACACACTGTCCAATGAGTGCAGTGAGGTGGAGGTTGCCTGCTTTTTTGGGGGTGACATTATGTGGAGCTGACGTAGCCGCTGGTGGTCAAAAAAATGGTTCAAATGGCTCTGAGCACTATGGGACTCAACTTCTGAGGTCATTAGTCCCCTAGAACTTAAGTAGTTAAACCTAACCTAGTTAAACGTAAGGACATCACACACATCCATGCCCGAGGCAGGATTCGAACCTGCGACCATAGCGGTCTCGCGGTTCCAGACTGTAGCGCCTAGAAGCGCACGGCCACTTCGCCCGGCGCTGGTGGTCATGGAAGGCGCCGTAAGGGCTGTATGATATGTGAATGCCATCCTCCGGCCGATAGTACAACCATATCGGCAGCATGTTGGCGAGGCATTCGCCTTCATGGACGACAATTCGCGCCCCCTACGTGCACATCTTCTGAGTGACTTGTTTCAGGATAACGGCATTGCTCGACTAGAGTGGCCAGCATGTTCTCCAGACGTGAATCCTATCAGACATGCCTGGGATAGATTGAAAAGGGCTGTTTATGGACGACGTGACACACCAATCAATCTGAAGGATCTACGCCGAATCGCCGTTCAGGAGTGGGGCAATCTGGATCAACAGTGCCTTGATGAACACGTGGATAGTATGCCACGACGAATACAGGCATGCATCAATGTAAGAGGACCTGCTACTGGTTATTAGAGGTATCGATGTGTACAGCAGTCTCGACCACTACCTTTGCAGATCTCGCGGTATGGTGGTACAACATGCAATGTGTGGTTCTCATGAGCAATAAAAATGGCGGAAATGATGTTTATGTTGATCTCTATTCCAATTTTCTGTACAGATTCCGGAGCTCTGGGAACAGAGGTGATGCAAAATTTTTCTTCATTTTTGTTGACGATTGAGGTGGTGTCATCGACCTATAAAGCCTAAAGGGCGTGCTGCAATGAAACTGACAAATTTCAAGAATATTAGGCAATACTGATGAGCTAGTCACTAATCTGTCATTTTTCCCCTTCCTTTACGCTGAGACCACCCTTCTAAATGGACATTTCCTGCTTCCACACTTGTTAGATGAATGCGCTGACCAAACGTGAGAAGTTACTTAGCAGAGACCGGCAGTAGGTGCAGTTAGGTTATGAGCTTGCTGCTGGCGCGTTTTACTTCGACTGAACTGTGTCGTGGTATTTTCATGTGTGCATGCAGAGAATGTTCAAGAACACACTAAATTGTTGTTAGTTTCTCTCGTAAATTCGCTATTGAGGTGAAGCCAAAATCTAAACAAGGACATGTCTTTTAGTCTTACAATAGGGAAAAAATTCTTTTTGTATGGGTTGTTAACGCTGAACGATTAGTACTGACTTAGGCTGCAGTCAAAGTGGCACCGATATCGGTGGATTCCGCTGACGACCGGCGTAGGCCAAACACGGCCGATCTTTTCAGATCAGTACACCAGTACGTGCGTGGTAACACTGTAGCCGATCTCATGGCCCGAACGTACAGACTTCGGAACATAATCGGTGAAATTCAAATCAGTTTTTGTTCTGTCACATCCACGGACGTTCCCATTGAGGAAATATGGAATGTGAGAATCTGATAAGTTTAGTCCAAGAAAGAGTGAGTTTGTAGTGTCCTGAGGATGAAAACTCCATAATCGGGATATAGCTTGGAATCTATGGATTGAAATAGCAGGTTTATTGAAACAACAAGTAGGCAAAATCTTTATTGGAAATTTAAGCGTAAATTATAAAAATAATTTCAAGTGAGAAGGGTGACGTGTCCAGTGCTTAAAGTTACTATAGTGGACCTTTTTTGGACTGTGGTAGACTGACATTAATTGTCTGCAAATTATTATTACTGATTACTAGCGTTTTATCCCAACAGTGTGGTGACTCTGTTATATGAAGTGGTTTGAATATGTGGTGTACGGTATGTATGTCCACTTTTCATTTATTGGGTGTTCAGAGTAGCTTATGCTAAACTTTATGCTTGTCTTTCACATGCATGTTGAACGACGGTCATTTAAGGTTAATTGACGTATGTCTGCACAACTTCAAATAAATAGAGCGAGACAGTGTGTTTATCTTACTTTTCAAGGTCACCTGGAATCGTCTCGAGTATGTAACAGAACGTTTCCCCCATCAGTTCATAATTCGTAAAACTTACGTGATTATTCCCTATAACTGAGGACAGTTTGTGCTGCACTCGCCACGTTCGTTTCGAGGTAGGTATAGCTTATTCACATCCATTCGACGTCTTTTTAATAGCAAAAGCTTTAATGCAGCACTCACCTCCAAGCAGAGGCGCCGCGGCATCCATCCCACCCTAGGAGGTCAAATCTGACCTACTTCATGTACAGGATAAATTCTAACCTAACCTCCTTGACCCCGGCAAAAACTGGAGGAGATTGGATGCACTGTGACCACGCTGTTGCCCGAAGTTATCGGGCGATCTCTGGCGACGGTGACTGACGACCGCTGCTGGTGCCACTGTAAGCGCAGCCTTAGGTAGAGCAGTGGTTAGACACTGGACTTGCATTCGGGAGGACAGGTATTCAGTTCCCTCGTCCGGCCAACCAGGTTTGTTTTCCGTGGTGACCCTAAATCGCCCTATAATGCAAGCATGGTTCCATTGAAAAGGGCCGGCCAAGGTGACCGAGTGGCTCTAGGCCCTTCAGTCCGGAACCGCGCGACTGCTACAGTCGCAGGTTCGAATCCTGCCTCGGGCATGGATGTGTGTGATGTCCTTAGGTTAGTTGGGTTTAAGTAGTTCTAAGTTCTAGGGGGACTGATGACCTCAGATGTTAAGTCCCATAGAACTCAGAGGCATTTGAACCTTTGAAAAGGACTTTGCCGATTTACTTCTCCAGTCTGAACGTGTTCTCCCTTTCTAATGACGTCCTCGCGGACAGAACTATAAGCCCTCCGTTTTGTACGTATAGTGGCATCTCTGAGATTTAATGGGAAAGTGTTACATCCAGAGGAAAAAACACCCACTTAAGATAATCGTCGAGGAAAATCGAATCAATCAGGCATTGGTTCAAATGGCTCTGAGCACTATGAGACTTAACTTCTGAGGTCATCAGTCCCCTAGAACGTAGAACTATTTAAACCTAACCAATCTAAGGACATCACAAACATCCATGCCCGAGGCAGGATTCAAACCTGGGACTGTATGGGTCACGCGGTTCCAGACTGTAGCGCCTAGAACCGTCAATCAGGCATTATTTGATAAATAATATCGAATATATAGAAGAGAGCTCAGTTAATTGAGTTAAATACCTTACTTCTTTCTTGAATGTAAAGCTTTCCTTAAGCCGAACTGTGCTACGGTTAAAGCGAAGCTATATACATAAACAGAACCGTATGGCTCAAGACTCCAGTGACTAGCGACACAATTGGTAATTGTAGCATAGCAGGGGACTGCATGTGAACAGAAAGAGCCACAACCGAATCGCTACCCTCTCCAATATTCGTTTTAGTTTGCCTCTTTCTGTGAAATCAGTTGCGTTGCCACTGATGACAGCGGTGTAACGTGTCAGGAGCTAGTTATTGGCGGAAATTTCGGAGTGGTTACTAGAGAATAAGATCTTTCATCTCCATGGCTGCGGGTGACTTCTACTTTGAAACGTGAACTGGCTACGTTCCTTGAGGAAATAAATGTTCAAGATCCCAACCTTGAGAAGTGAATAGCTTTTTGGCAGAGGCAAAAATATTAATAGCAGTGGTCATGGAGTTATGTTCACGTGTATTTATGGTAAAAATTGGGATATCCCGTGTTTCATGTTTAATATTCATATTCCTTAGCCTGTACGTTTCAAAATTAATTGACTGTACTCTACGGGACAGTAATCTGGTGATCCCAAAAATAAAATCTGTAATGCTGTACTAAATTTCTTCTCAAGAAAGAAAACAGTCTCCTGAAGGAGACGCAATAACGGTTTCCAGTACACACTTTCTTTCTTTAAAACGGCGTTACCTTAAAATTGGTCATGTACTCTCAACACAATTCACATTTTTTCATACACGATATCTTGTATATTAAGAAAATAGGTAGATTTCTGAAAGGCGTTCTTCGCTGTAGAATATAGTCGACTGATGACTTAGATACGACGGTGTGGAGTATCTTCTCAGGCTCAAATAAATTTCTAGCTTTCTTTAAATATGGGTAAGTGCTGCTGGATAATGTCCTTAACAAAGAGAACGACACTGATACTATCGTGTTAAAGATTAGTGGTAAACTTCTGGGGGCTGTCACGTCGTTTTAATACGGGAGAGAGGGGTGTTATTACTACAAATCGATCTGAAATTGAAAAAGCGCTTGAAACACGTAGAAGTGAAATTTAGTATAACAGTAGCATAACACTATCAGTATTAAAATGGATGTATGGGCACGTTCCGAAACCCAATAAATTAAAAACAAAAAAAGTAGATGGTGGATAACCTTTTACAAGACGCTAGTGCACTCATTTGCGTAGCAGTGCCCCAACATTTTCAGATCCTTCCTAATAGACCTAACAGCAGATGTCAAAGAGAAGTATTCCAGCTATCAGAATATTATCAGACACACTGAAAAATTATCGACTGAAAAAAAAAGCCACGACCAAGGATCGAATATGTACGAGCGGTTTGGTAGGCTAATACCTTGACTGTTCTACCAGCGACTTCGCTCTGCTGGGCACATTGAATGACTGGCTCTCAAGCTTTCATCTACATCTACATGACTACTCTGCAATTCACATTTAAGTGCTTGGCAGAGGGTTCATCGAACCACAATCATACTATCTCTCTACTATTCCACTCCCGAACAGCGAGCGGGAAAAACGAACACCTAAACCTTTCTGTTCGAGCTCTGATTTCTCTTATTTTATTTTGATGATCATTCCTACCTATGTAGGTTGGGCTCAACAAAATATTTTCGCATTCGGAAGAGAAAGTTGGTGATTGAAATTTCGTAAAAAGGTCTCGCCGCGACGAAAAACGTCTATGCTGTAATGACTTCCATCCCAACTCGTGTATCATATCTGCCACACTCTCTCCCCTATAACGCGATAATACAAAACGAGCTGCCCTTCTTTGCACCCTCTCGATGTCCTCCGTCAATCCCACCTGGTAAGGATCCCACACCGCGCAGCAATATTCTAACAGAGGACGAACGAGTGTAGTGTAAGCTGTCTCTTTAGTGGACTTGTTGCATCTTCTAAGTGTCCTGCCAATGAAACGCAACCTTTGGCTCGCCTTCCCGACAATATTATCTATGTGGTCCTTCCAACTGAAGTTGTTTGTAATTTTAACACCCAGGTACTTAGTTGAATTGACAGCCTTGAGAATTGTACTATTTATCGAGTAATCGAATTCCAACGGATTTCTTTTGGAACTCATGTGGATCATCGCACACTTTTCGTTATTTAGCGTCAACTGCCACCTGACACACCATACAGCAATCTTTTCTAAATCGCTTTGCAGCTGATACTGGTCTTCGGATGACCTTACTAGACGGTAAATTACAGCATCATCTGCGAACAACCTAAGAGAACTGCTCAGATTGTCACCCAGGTCATTTATATAGATCAGGAACAGTAGAGGTCCCAGGACGCTTCCCTGGGGAACACCTGATATCACTTCAGTTTTACTCGATGATTTGCCGTCTATTACTACGAACTGCGACCTTCCTGACAGGAAATCACGAATCCAGTCGCACAACTGAGACGATACCCCATAGCTCCGCAGCTTGATTAGAAGTCGCTTGTGAGGAACGATGTCAAAAGCTTTCCGGAAATCTAGAAATACGGAATCAACTTGAGATCCCCTGTCGATAGCGGCCATTACTTCGTGCGAATAAAGAGCTAGCTGCGTTGCACAAGAGCGATGTTTTCTGAAGCCATGCTGATTACGTATCAATAGATCGTTCCCTTCGAGGTGATTCATAATGTTTGAATACAGTATATGCTCCAAAACCCTACTGCAAACCGACGTCAATGATATAGGTCTGTAGTTAAATGGATTACTCCTACTATCCTTCTTGAACACTGGTGCGACCTGCGCAATTTTCCAATCTGTAGGTACAGATCTATCGGTGAGCGAGCGGTTGTATATGAGTGCTAAGTAGGGAGCTATAGTATCTGCGTAATCTGAAAGGAACCTAATCGGTACACAATCTGGACCTGAAGACTTGCCCGTATCAAGCGATTTGAGTTGCTTCGCAACCCCTAAGGTATCTACTTCTAAGAAACTCATGCTAGCAGATGTTCGTGTTTCAAATTCTGGAATATTCCATTCGTCTTCCCTGGTGAAGGAATTTCGGAAAACTGCGTTCAATAACTCCGCTTTAGCGGCGCAGTCGTCGATAACAGTACCATCGGCACTGCGCAGCGAAGGTATTGACTGCGTCTTGCCGCTTGTGTACTTTACATACGACCAGAATTTCTTCGGATTTTCTACCAAATTTTACTTTCTCTCTTTCCAAGTATTAATCCCGACTTGTGGGTCTCCTGGTTAATCGGATGTGGCATTTTAATTTTAAGAGGTGGCTAGATGCCCTTCCTATTAAAAAAACAAATGTGTGTGAAATCTTATGGGACTTAACTGCCAAGGTTGTCAGTCCCTAAGCTTACACACTACTTAACATAAATTATCTTAAGGACAAACACACACAACCATGCCCAAGGGAGGACTCGAACCTCCGCTGGGACCAGCCGCACAGTCCCTGACTGCAGCGCCTTAGAAAGCTCGGCTAATCCGCCATTCCTGTCACCACGCTGTACCCCCTCGGAAGGAATTAGTGTACCCCAACTGTCTGCATCTAGTGTAATCCATGGAACAGTGCGAATTTGTTCAGATGTCCGCGAGCCGTGTAACTGAGGCGGAATGTGTGGACCAGCCTGACATTCACGTAGCGGGATGTGAAAAACCGCCCAAAAACCACATCCAGGCTGGCCGGCACACTGGCCCTCGTCGTTAATCCGCTGGGAGGATTCGATCCGGGGCCGCCGCGGCTACCCGAGTCCAGGAAGCAGCGCGCTAGAGCTCTCGGCTACCCTGGCGGGTGATGACAGGCACTGAAGCTACAGCATTGAAACACAAAAACGTTCATAACTACTAAATTATTAATGTCTGACTCCATATAAAATTAATCAAAACATTTTTTTAGGCGATCTTTTCATGTATGGCACTGAAAATGCCGAAATACGTGTGTCTTCATTTTCAGTATAGAACGTCCTTGCAAAACTTGATCAAAATCAGTGATCCACATGTCTGGCCCACCCCTTGTCAGTGCACTTATTTAGATATGTATGTAAGAAAGGTAGGCCGTATCTTTCTACTATTTCGTTTAGATTAGCTGTCCAAGTGGCTTTTTATTGCATTATTTTAACACAGTGTTGAACACCGAGTAAATTTCTAACTGTCAAGATCGCTAAAATCATTTGTTCATATAGATGACAGGTTCTGGCAATTCTCTGTTGCCATCTTCGGCCCTCTAATAGATGGGACCGAAAATGCTACGTTACAGTGACTGACATAACAGCACATAAGTATATCCAGTTCAGTCCCATCTTTTGCAGATCCGAAGATGGCAACAGAGAATTGCCGAAACAGCTCATCTATATGAATAAATGATTTTAGCCATGCTGGCAGTTGAAAAGTTATTCAGTGTTCATAATACTACATATCGCCACAAGCTGACGATGTCAGAAGTCTTAAAAGACTGAACACCAGGATATTGATACAGCTTTCACAAAGATCACGCCAAGTGCACAAGACGAGAAGATCTACTATTATGCAAGGCATTTGACACTGCTGACCTGGACATCTTACTTTTATATATAAATCTTACTTTTAGATATAAATTAGATCGTTAATTTTTTTAGACAGCCACCTGAAGGTCACATATGGAATAGATGGTTCAACTTCGTGGCAGTGGAAACGTGTATTGTGGAGTCGCACTGGACCCATTATTTTCTTTGTGTTGTATTAGAGATATTTCATATGCTTTGCCATAAAGAGGGTGACCTAAATCTGTATGGTCAAAATTATACAGATAGCAGCGGATAGACAGAACAGGGATTTTGGCGTAGACCTGAGAAGAAGAAGAAGAAGAAGAAGAAGAAGGAGGAGGAGGAGGAACTAGTGGTCATAAATTGATATTTAGATTTTTATTACCATGGATAATCTTACAGTAACAGCTTAAGCTCATAGGAACAATTCGAAGTGACGCTGGCGGACGTAATGCATACATCACAGCGGTACGTAATACTTGATCGCACGCTCTCAAATACCCCTGTTGTCCATTGTACAATGTTGCAGGCAAATAGGGTCTTATCGACCATTTGACCTTCCCCCGGGAGGGGGGGGGGGGGGCGTTGGACGATGGGCATTGAATCTGTGTCACGTGTGACTTTACCTTAATGTAACTGTAATGCTTTCAGCCCTGTGGTTTCTGTTGTTAGTGCAACATTAAACTAGCTGTTCACTCTGTGATATTATTTTGCTTTGTCCACCGCTGACACATAGTATGGGACAGGTCCATTATTAATTACTGTTGTCGCCTTATTAATGTTGTTTGGCGACGTAAATGTTACTTTATGGAGACTGATACAGAACTTGTTACTTCAAAACTTGAGGTTTTATGTCAGTTGCAATATTATTTATTGACTTGTTTTTTTGCAGCTTGGTTATGCTTGAAAGAGGATTAAAGGGGTTAATCTTGCAAAGGAAGCTAATGATGCACAAATCATTGTTGTTTTTGCCTGTCGTGAGCATGTATGGAAAATGGTTGAAGGTCGGTGAAACCACGAGTAGGCGACAAGGTGTGAAACGCCCACGCCTCATCACAGAGCATGGAAATCGGAGACTAGCCCACTCCTTAAAGCAAGGTAGTCTACGATCTGTGGCAGATCTTAGAACAGAGTGCAATGCTATTGCAGACGCAAGTGTTTCTGGAGCACACCTTTCAGCGCACATTGTTGAACATGGAGCTCCGCAGCAAACGACCTCTAACGTATCAATAACATCGCCAACTAAGCTTCCGTGGGCACCAGATCACCGAGATTGGACTGTGTAACGATAGAAATGTGTCATCTGGTCGGATGAATAACATTTCTTGTTACACCACAGCGATGGTCGTATTCTGATAACGCTGTCATCCAGACGAACGGCTGCTCGAAACATGACACCCCCCTCCCGCCACGGGCGCAAGCCGGTGGGAGCAGTATTATGCTATAGGGGACATTCATTTGGTCTTCCATGGTACCTGTGTTAGTAAACAAAGGCATCATGGCAGCTGTGGACTACGTGAATATTATTGCAGAACATCTTGCAACCTTTCGTGCTTGATGTTTTCCCCGTCATTGTTGTCAACTTCCAGCAGGATAAATTCTGTCTGTGTCACAAGTCAAGCCAGGATCGTGCAGCAGTTGTTTGAGGACCATGATAGTGAATTCACGCTGATGTCTTGGCCACCTAATTCGCCTGCTCGTAGCCCGATGGGACACATCTGGGACGCTATCTGGCGCCAACTCTGCGCCAACAAACCATGCGCCCGTAATTTAAGCCAGTTGTGTTACTTGTATGTAGACATATGGTGCCTTTTACCTCCAGAAACCTACAAAGGGCTTCTGAAATCCATGTCACGTAGAGTCGCTACAGTATTACGTTCCATCGGTGGAGCAAAACGCTACTAAGCAGGTGGTCCTAATGTGACGCTCTCGCTCTGCTAAACAAACTCACGATGATTTTTATAAAAGACATATTTGTGACGCTCTCGCTCTGCTAAACAAACTCACGATGATTTTTATAAAAGACATATTTACGCCAGTGACTGTAACACTTTATTTATTTCACGATTGCAATTTCGGCCATTATCAAGTGCAGCTGAAAAACACAGAATGTTTTTAAATTATTTAACAAGATCGTTGTGTATCTTGATATTCGACCGATTACACAAAATGAACAATGCAATTGCGTAAGCATGTTACTTCCTTTTTTGTGACTTTAAGCCATGTCAACTTAAACAAGTATAAAACGTTAATTAAACTCACGATGAGTCTCGCGTATCTTCTCTGCCTCTTTAGTCCAAGCTGGTAAATATTTGTAGCGACCGAGCAGTGTTCAGAAAAACAAACCAGTCGAACTTTTCTTATCCTTCTGTTCTCTGCATAATTAAACGATGGAAGCAACAGATTCACGCTACAGTTTTTCAGAGATCGGTTTCTAAAATTAATCTGCGTGCCGTTTTCGAAAATTTTATCTTTCTAGTGTCGTATTGACTGTTCTGGCCTGTTAGAGCCCTATTTTATGTAATAAATAAACAATGCCTCGTCTCTATTGACGTTATAGCCCATACCTTGTTAAAAAGTTCTGGTCGGACAGTGCATGTTATTTTACTGTTCACTGATTTTTAGGGTTCTTCCTCAAATATTAGGCTGCACCATTTCGAAATGGTTCAAATGGCTCTGAGCACTATGCGACTTAACTTCTGAGGTCATCAGTCCCCTAGATCTTAGAACTACTTAAACCTAACTAACCTAAGGACATCACACACATCCATGCCCGAGGCAGGATTCGAACCTGCGACCGTAGCGGTCGCTCGGATCCAGACTGTAGCGCCTAGAACCGCACGGCCACTCTGCCGGCCATTTCGAAACATAGCAGCATTATCGACAGGCAAAAAGTAAAAGCAATCATAGTTCTTCACTAGACACCTTACCTACGGCGAAAGGTATGCCATTGTCTTTTTTTTTTCGATATGCTCCAGAACACAGTGCTAATGAAATTAGTCTCCTGCTGTTGGCAATACAGCTACTAAGGGAGGGGGCGAGGTTTAGGGGGGGGGGGGTTACATAACGAAACAATTTCACAATATAGTTTTTGCAATAGGTAATGTGACAGCCACCGGATGTAACTTGTGAATCTAATGAACGACGTTCGAATTACCAAGACCACTAGAAAATCTGTCAGAGTACAACGCCAAATTTCTTCTTGCGCCGGGAGGTACATATTCTCTGGACGCATTATCGAAATATGAGTCAGCGAGCGACTCGTGGTACATTACGGGCAAATGCTATTCAGTGTAATGGCTCTAGAGTGGCAGGAAATGTGTAACAACTAGGAAACTGTTAATAGTTGTGATTGCAGTGCAACGGACCAAACTGTTCACGTAACTCACCTGGGCAGCTGTGACAGTTTTGATTCTAAAAGAATTAGTCGTGAAAGGAAAGAGAGAGAAAATGTTTTATATCGTCAGCTGGTATCGCCACCATTTGCGGTCGGAATGATTGAATACTGTGTCAAATGGTAACCAAGTAATTTTATCTCACAGTTTGTAAAAACAGTACTTGATGAAGACCTGATGCTGCTTTCAGTCATTCTGGTGACGGCCGGTAGTAGCCCGTTATAAAAGAAATTGTATGAGTGTGTCAAAGAAGATGTTAAGTGAACAAATTCTATTGTCACAACAAAATGTCATATATATGGAGACAGAAAAGAAGGGTAGGGAATACTGGCAAGGTATCACAAGTTCGTAATGAGAGATTAAAAATATATCTTCCCATGGCTTTAGTACGAATACTGCTGCACAACTACGCCTTAACAGACATAAATTGCGTGTGATTTTATAAATGACTGAAAATATGTGTGTTGCATTTCTTTTAGTGATAAGTGCGTCAGTTGTAGCTAGATTGAAGCTCGTCTATCCACTATTAACCATTTATAAATGTTATTTCACCTCTAGCATGTGTATTTTACGTGTACAGTACATTTTTCCGTAGCGAACTTCGAGAAACTGTTGGTATGGAGTGTCTTTCCAGCGTGTAACAGCACCATGTTCGAACAGATAATATCCTTCCATGATAATTCGGTTGGTAGTGACCGAACGACTTTTGATGACACGTAGCCTAGTAAGGAATTCCATTTAGTTATGCCTTCTCTGCGGGTTTAGATGAAACCAACAATACTACGCGGAAGGCGTAAGACTGAGTGATATTTTTGTGTTATGTGTCAGCAGTGCTTTCGCAATTGGATGTCTTCTAGCCGGCTGTAATGCTCTTGACTTCCTCATAGTGACAAATACGGGGAATTCCCAACGTAGACAAGGCTACTAGCTTGTATCAAAAAGGTAATCACGATGCTAACTCTGCAGCATTTCCTTAGTGAATGTGTTCTCTGATATTTGCAAGAATTCATTCTTTAAGATAAAGGCGACTTACCTAGATTAAGCTTATCCATGGCCAGTTGGTTTCATATCACTCATTTTTATAGAATATGTATACATACACACGTTATCCACACATTCGTTATGTATGCATATTCTGTAAAAATGAGTGATGTGGTGCCAACTGATCATCACGATGGAAGCAAGCAGATGGATACTATCAACATACCGCCCATACTGTCGCAAGCCAGCACCCAGCATTATTCTTGAAATAGCTACGTAACTTCTTAAACACCATCTGAAGATGAGCATAAAACGGTTCGAAGACTAGTTCATGGAATGAATAAATAACTATTTCAAAACATTGACTGGTTGCAGTTTTACGTACTTACATTTACATTTTGTAGTTTTCTGATAAAAAAATTTCATAAAATATTCCTTTCCTTCTTCAGATGTCCATGGTTAGTAATTTTTTTATTTATAATTACTGTTTTCCCTCATTGTTTCTACAAGAAGACTGCAAAATGGTTCAAATGGCTCTGAGCACTATATGACTTTAACATCTATGGCCATCAGTCCCATAGAACTTAGAATTACTTAAACCTAATTAACCTAAGCACATCACACAACACCCAGTCATCACGAGGCAGAGAAAAAGAAGACTGCAATTAGTGATAAAGATGAGTCTTATTGTTGATATTATCCTCTCGCGAAAACGTTTATTTATGAAATATTGTCTTTGTCTGTTGATACAGTGCATGATGATTATATTTGTTTTGTGGGGCTCTGAACTGCGCAGTTCATCAACATCGATCTTCTGCAAATCACATTCATTGAACCACATTCACAATAACTCTCTATTATGCCAATCTCGAACAGCGCGCGGAAAAGACGAACACCTATTTCTTTCCGTGCGAGCTCTGATTTCCCATGTTTTATTATGACGATCACATCTCCCTATGTTGATCGGCGTCAACAAAATATTTTCGCATGCGGAGGAGAAAGTTGGTGATTGAAATTTCGTGAAAAGATTCCGCCGTAACGAAAAACACCTTTGGTTTAATGATGCTCAAGGCAAAGCCAGTATCATGTCAGTTACACTCTCGCCCTTATTTCGCGATAATACAAAACGTGCCCCCGTACAAATTCCCAATCGTTTCACTGTCCAGTCCCGCCACTTTTCCCTATGATGATGAGATGATGAGAACAACAGGAACATCCATTCCTCGTGGACAGAAAAATCCCCGAAACTGTCGGGAATCAAACCCGTGATTCAGAGGCAGCAACGCTAGCCATTAGACCACGAGCTGTAGATTGTTGCCACAATGGAACTAGACATTTCAATTACAGTATTGATACACCACTGTTTCTAATACTTCCAACGGAGTGAAGACTCTTACATAACACACAAAACACTGTAGTATTGGGGCAACATTCTACGAGTGCACTCTGCATTGTTGCCAGATATATCCAAGATGGCAGCGATGACGTCATCCAAGATGGCGTCGTGTAGATTTGGCAACAGCGCATGACATCATCCAAGGTGGCGGCCATGACGTCTTTCTAGATGTCGGCTTTTGGTGGGAAAGTACCACGCCTCTCGCCCCTCCTCCAGAAAAATGGCGCGAAGTTCAAATTCCAACAGGATAATGTATCACACCACGCTTATCTCTATCAACCTTAGAAAAACGCGGGAAGATAGGTCACTTGGGCTACCTCCAATAACCCAAGTCACCTGACCGCCACCTCCTCCTATGAACTGGCGCAAAGTTTGAATTTTGGTGGTAAAGAAAGGTCACTTGGGGTTTTGCTACCAACCTAAGAAAATTACGGAAAACAAAGCTCACCTCCACTAACCTAAGTCACCCTACTGCCACCTCTTCCTAGGGGTCGGTGGGAAAAGGACTCAGTCTGCACTAAGCTGATGGTGACATGAAGGAGTGTACTCTATTTACTTTGGAGCAATTTAGTTAGGGATGGAGTATATTTATACAGTGATACAGAACACACGCCCTGACATGCCCCACAGCATACACACCTGCAAACTACTACTACTACATAACTCATGTATGCTCTACACACACACACACACACACACACACACACACACTTGCTAATTGTAAACTGTCAAAAATAACTCATTGCACAGCCTACAGACATGCAAACCACTCGTAAATAATGCAATACATTTACATCCAGAGAGCCAAACAACTCCGAAATTTTCAAAATAATAATCCATCTAAAAGACTCTGCAAACATGCTTGCTAATTGTCAACTATCAAAATCATGCACCAGTCTTTATTTAAACAATTATAGACAGCACCACCATCCAGTGTGTTCACCAGAAGGTCTGGACTCCCACAGAATTAGTACACACTACCACCAGCAGAGGGTGCTGTCGTCAGTGATGTCATCTGATAAGGCAACTACCATTATTCAAGATGACGGCATACAGTGTGTCCACCACAAGGCCTAGTACATATTGACACCACCAAACAGCGACTGTGGACTTGGAATGACTTTTCGCCAATGCCACATCCACCTGGACTTGGAAGACAAAAGTATACCATCTGGTGAACAAGATGTATGAGACAGGCGAAATACCCTCAGACTTCAAGAAGAATATAATAATTCCAATCCCAAAGAAAGCAGGTGTTGACAGATGTGAAAATTACCGAACTATCAGTTTAATAAGTCACAGCTGTAAAATACTAACGCGAATTCTCTACAGACGAATGGAAAAACTAGTAGAAGCCGACCTCGGGGAAGATCAGTTTGGATTCCGTAGAAATGTTGTAACACGTGAGGCAATACTGTCCCTACAACTTACCTTAGAAGCTAGATTAAGGAAGGGCAAACCTACGTTTCTAGCATTTGTAGACTTAGAGAAGCTTTTGACAATGTTGATTGGAATATTCTCTTTCAAATTCTGAAGGTAGCAGGGGTAAAATACAGGGAGCGAAAGGCTATTTACAACTTGTACAGAAACCAGATGGCAGTTATAAGAGTCGAGGGACATGAAAGGGAAGCAGTTGTTGAGAAGGGAGTGAGACAGGGTTGTAGTCCCTCCCCGATGTTATTCAATCTGTATATTCAGCAAGCAGTAAAGGAAACAAAAGAAAAATTCGGAGTAGGTATTAAAATCCATGGAGAAGAAATAAAAATGTTGAGGTTCGCCGATGACATCGTAATTCTGTCAGAGACAGCAAAGGACTTGGAAGAGCAGTTGAATGGAACGGATAGTGTCTTGAAAGGAGGATATAAGATGAACATCAACAAAAGCAAAACGAGGATAATGGAATGTAGTCGAATTAAGTCGGGTGATGCTGAGGGAATTTAGATTAGGAAATGAGACACTTAAAGTAGTAAAGGAGTTTTGCTATTTGGGGAGCAAAATAACTGATGATGGTCGAAGTAGAGAGGATATAAAATGTAGACTGGCAATGGCAAGGAAAACGTTTCTGAAGAAGAGAAATTTGTTAACATCGAGTATAGATTTAAGTGTCAGGAAGTCATTTCTGAAAGTATTTGTATGGAGTGTAGCCATATATGGAAGTGAAACATGGACGATAAATAGTTTGGACAAGAAGAGAATAGAAGCTTTCGAAATGTGGTGCTACAGAAGAATGCTGAACATTAGATGGGTAGATCACGTAACTAATGAGGAAGTATTGAATAGGATTGGGGAGAAGAGAAGTTTGTGGCACAACTTGACCAGAAGAAGGGATCGGTTGGTAGGACATGTTCTGAGGCATCAAGGGATCACCAATTTAGTATTGGAGGGCAGCGTGGAGGGTAAAAATCGTAGAGGGAGACCAAGAGATGAATACACTAAGCAGATTCAGAAGGATGTAGGTTGCAGTAGGTACTGGGAGATGAAGAAGCTTGCATTAGATAGAGTAGCATGGAGAGCTGCATCCAACCAGTCTCAGGACTGAAGACCACAACAACAACAACAATGACTATGTAAAAATAAGAACCGAGTCGACCTCGCTGAAATTCTGTATTGTTCCAGAAATGCTTAATGCTCACTTTCTTGATGTCTCAGCATGTATGCACGGAAGTTCTTGCCCTAACAGAATCTGCTTACGAAAATAGCCCATAATAACATCAAATGCAGTGTTCCTCGCGGACTTAATGAGGTACCCCCTCGATCACGTGTTACCCTTCCTGCTTTCAACACACACAAACGTACCCTTCACTATGTAGAGGCTCCTATATCCCAGCACAAAGGATGTCAATGAATCGAGCATTATGATTGGCTCTTATCGAATTTACCCGCCGAATAACTGATGCCATCGGTATCGAAGTACCATCCATCTTTTCTTTCTTTCTGCACACGGGACTTTCATCAGTAAAATTAATTTGCACACGTTGCTAAACTGCACGTGCAAAGTTGTCTACACATCGTCAAATACATATTAGACGCACAAGAATATTTGAAGCCAGGAACATATTTACCAGTCTATCTACTTCCGCCACAGTCTGACACCATTCGATGTACACGTAATTTATGTTCTTGACAGTTGTCCTTCTGGACACCAATCGATGTAAACGTAATTTGTCCTCTTGACGGTTGTGCTTCTTAGAACGAATCTCAGTACCTATAGCACACATAATTTTCCACGTAAAAAATCTCTCGTGGTTAACCATGTGCTGTATCTATATGTCGCTCACGATAGGACACGCTGTCATCCTCTCTAGTCATGCCACACATAAAGCCTAATAACTTTACAAGTCAATATTTACACATTTTACACAACATAAGCCCGTAACTTTACACCGAGCGAGGTGGCGCAACACCGAGCGAGGTGGCGCAGTGGTTAGCACACTGGACTCGCATTTGGGAGGACGACGGTTCAATCCCGTCTCCAGCCATCCTGATTTAGGTTTTCCGTGATTTCCCTAAATCGTTTCAGGCATCATGGTGTGATGCATTATCCTGTTGGAGTTTGAACTTCGCGCCATTTTTCTGGGGGTAGGGAGGGGCGGAAAGGTGGGCGTGGCACTTTCTCGCCAAAAGCCGCCATTTTGGGTAACAGTACTTGCGTCGTCAGTGACGTCATGGGCGCCATCTTGGATGACGTCATTGCCGCCATCTTAGATGCATCTGGAAAAAATGCAGCGTGCAGTCATATGAACGTTGCCCCAGTACTCACAGTATGGCATGTAAATGAGTAGAAGCAACAGAAACTCTAAATACTTCTTTGTTTATACTGGGGGAACTACACTAATGGTACCAGTCTTTAAAGCGAAGTTATGCCTGGTAAAATGTGATTTAGTAAAATATGTACGAACAAACTTACTGGCAAATCTCAAAACGTGGAAAATGTTTTGGAAACAGGATGAAACGAGATCTGTTTTGGAATGTCAAATAGGAAGATTGTTTCGTTGAATTGAGTTCTAAAAATTGCACTTCATTTATCTGGAAAAAAATTTTGGTATGTTGTACCTATTCGATGACGTTATCGAAAAATATTCGTTATACTGATCAGCTAAGCAAAATTTAAGGAAAGGACAAGCAGTAGAATTATCCAAGTGCTTAAAAATTGCTGTAGTGGGACGAACATCCAGCTGATTTCCCCTTGGTGGGCGGCATATTTGTAGTTTTTGTTGGCTGTGGAGTGGGAAAGTGTGACCAGACAAAACTTGTTCTTTATAGTTTTTGACGCCGCAAAGACACAGTATGTTGATAGAGTACTTAGACAAAGAAAGATGGCAGTAGCTGGGCACTGCAGACTTAATTCGGTAGTACACAAGGTGAACGAAAAATTAAAATTCTTTACTTAATCGTTGCTCAGTTTGTCAACACAAGCGAGATTTTTTGACGTCATTATGGAACTGGTAGAATACGACAAAAAACTTCAAGACAAAGAGTTTAATCGTATTATTCGACGACAATAATTTTGTCATCTTCCCATTTGAAATTCTGACGTTGATTTCTTTTCCTCTACTACCAAGCGAGTTATCAATCACTTCATCCTTAAATGTGTGTAACACATTTACCGGGAAAGACAGGTTCACTCAGTTTTCTAGTAATAGGCTTGGTGCTGTACGTCTGTGACACTAAATGTGTTTATTGAATAAGAGTGTTGAATTTCATGTATCAGTCGGTAAAGTTGTATGAGACATCACTTTTAGTCGACACCAGAGGGTGTCTTATAAAGACGTTAAGCATATCTGAGATGTATCCCAGCAAGCAGATGTTCGTCCACATGTTACTCTGTACTGAACAGACCTGAAGTATTATTAATTGTCGACTTTGTCACCACACTTATCCAGTAACTATTGCAGCTGCACTTTGGACTCCGAAAAACTGTCTAGAATGCCTCTTTAGGTATACGCTCTGATTATATACCAGTTGATGCCAGTGCGTGTAGACGCTCATACTGCTTCGTCAAATAATGTTTTTGGCCATATAATGTTATTCATATGGTCTATAAATTTAATCGTCTCTTAGTTCCCGTAACGAGTCTTCCATTGCATCGAAGAGGCGAAGTGTTTAAGACGCCGGACTGCTATTCAAGAGGAGCAGGGTTCAAATGCCCATCCGGCCAAGCTGATTCAAGCTTTCTCACCTTTTCCCTGTATTATTTCGAGCGGATGTGGGGATGGCTCTTTCAGAATAATCCTGCTACCGACTTCCTCCGCATTTCTGTATCTGAACTGCGCTCCGTCTGACCTCAAATTTGACTCAGCGTTCAACTATAACGATCTACCCCTTGACCTAAATGGGCAGTACAGATCTTATTGTGATAGATAATAAGTTCCCTGTGAAGCATGGCATTTGATTGTGAGGGAAGAAATTGTAACTCATCATTTACCGAGCCGGTAGGGGCGGATTTTCCCAGTATATGTACATTATCAATTGTACTATAGTGCTGACTAGCGAAAAGACTAAATCTTGTTTGAAGGCTGTTTTCCCACTGTCAAATACTATATGGGCTGTACCAGCATTTTACTTCCTCCGGTGAAACCAAACAGTACCGACCTAGTTAGAGTATATACACTCCTGGAAATGGAAAAAAGAACTCATTGACACCGGTGTGTCAGACCCACCATACTTGCTCCGGACACTGCGGGAGGGCTGTACAAGCAATGATCACACGCACGGCACAGCGGACACACCAGGAACCGCGGTGTTGGCCGTCGAATGGCGCAGCTGCGCAGCATTTGTGCACCGCCGCCGTCAGTGTCAGTCAGTTTGCCGTGGCATACGGAGCTCCATCGCAGTCTTTAACACTGGTAGCATGCCGCGACAGCGTGGACGTGAACCGTATGTGCAGTTGACGGACTTTGAGCGAGGCCGTATAGTGGGCATGCGGGAGGCCGGGTGGACGTACCGCCGAATTGCTCAACACGTGGGGCGTGAGCTCTCCACAGTACATCGATGTTGTCGCCAGTGATCGGCGGAAGGTGCACGTGCCCGTCGACCTGGGACCGGACCGCAGCGACGCACGGATGCACGCCAAGACCGTAGGATCCTACGCAGTGCCGTAGGGGACCGCACCGCCACTTCCCAGCAAATTAGAGACACTGTTGCTCCTGGGGTATCGGCGAGGACCATTCGCAACCGTCTCCATGAAGCTGGGCTACGGTCCCGCACACCGTTAGGCCGTCTTCCGCTCACGCCCCAACACCGTGCAGCCCGCCTCCAGTGGTGTCGCGACAGGCGTGAATGGAGCGAAGAATGGAGACGTGTCGTCTTCAGCGATGAGAGTCGCTTCTGCCTTGGTGCCAATGATGGTCGTATGCGTGTTTGATGCCGTGCAGGTGAGCGCCACAATCAGGTTGCATACGACCGAGGCACACAGGCCCAACACCCGGCGTCATGTTGTGGAGAGCGATCTCCTACACTGGCCGTAAACCTGTGGTGATCGTCGTGGGGACACTGAATAGTGCACGGTACATCCAAACCGTCATCGAACCCATCTTTCTACCATTCCTAGACCGGCAAGGGAACTTGCTGTACCAACAGGACAATGCACGTCCGCATGTATCCCGTGCCACCCAACGTGCTCTAGAAGGTGTAAGTCAACTACCCTGGCCAGCAAGATCTCCGGATCTGTCCCCCATTGAGCATGGTTGGGACTGGATGAAGCGTCGTCTCACGCGGTCTGCACGTCCAGCACGAACGCTGGTCCAACTGAGGCGCCAGGTGGAAATGGCATGGCAAGCCGTTCCACAGGACTACATCCAGCATCTCTACGATCGTCTCCATGGGAGAATAGCAGCCTGCATTGCTGCGAAAGGTGGATATACACTGTACTAGTGCCGACATTGTGCATGCTCTGTTGCCTGTGTCTATGTGCCTGTGGTTCTGTCAGTGTGATCATGTGATGTATCTGACCCCAGGAATGTGTCAATAAAGTTTCCCCTTCCTGTGACAATGAATTCACGGTGTTCTTATTTCAATTTCCAGGAGTGTAGTATCTACTTCAAGTATTGAATTTTACCCGCAACGTTCTCTCACAGCTACATGCTCTCGGCTTGCGTGCCCCCATTCGCTGAAACCTTTTTGTGTACGTAATATAGCAGTAACCTTGCTGTCGGTATCTGTCAGATATAATCTTGAGCGGTCACGAAAAAACACTGTGTGGTTCCACGTCATCCATGCTCTCAAAATCGAAATATAGTAGGTTTTTAAAACGTATTTTATTTAATCTCTACAGAGCAGAAGATATGTGGGTAATAAAAACGTTTTGTCACCGCCCTATAAATACGCATGGCGAAATTCTGTGTAGGGGCGATGCCATAAACTCATCAGTTGCTCTAGGTATCGTAACGCATTCGAGTAAAGCATTAACTACGTCAACAAAGACTATATGCAAAGTTCTTTTATTTTTTCTTTTAGCGATATTTTTTCTAGCAGTGTTTCAGACAGTTATTCCGAAATAACGACCGTAGGATCCCATTTAAGACTGTAGAGAATGAGTCGTAGAGCAATAGGACTGCACTGTGGCAGTGATGTTCGTTGGACATTTAGAGAAGCTGGGGAATAGGTAACACACACACACTTACGGCTGAGAAAATTTTGACTGAAAACCGCCCATATCTTGGGCAATACGGCATTCTCCATGCAGTACCATCGGCCAGTAATTCATGGGAATCATAGGACCTGTGCGTAGACATTTGGTGCGACATATCTACGGAAACCTACCAAAGACTTGTTGAATCCATGTCACGCAGATCTGCTGCTGTGCTGCGTTCCGTAAGTGGACCAATAAGCTATTAATGTTTTGACTTATCAGCGTAAGTTGGGAGAGGGTTCAGTGTGGAATGCTGAATGCTTGGAAGTGCACCATTCAGTAATTGTGGAGACGAAGAACTGCAAGCACATTTTTATTTCTAAGGAATTTGTACATTGGGTAATTTCAAGTACAGTAAACTAAAGTGATTTTCAGAAAGGAGATGTAAGTTTAAAATTTTAGTAAATTAGCTGCATCACTTCCAAACTTGGATTCAGATAGTTTGAGTTTTAAAAGCAGTTGCAGTCAGCAGTACACATCGGCCGTGTGTTTATCCTGTATGCAGAAAATTAGACCATGACTGACTTTTCGAATTAGCGTCAGAGTTCAGCAGAATATCGAATAGACAAGTCAGTACTAACTTCTTTTAAATGGATCAACTTTTTTTTTTCTCGTGGTTCAAGTGAATCGGCACAATGCTAGCATTTGAATAGGAGATAATCGTTCCTTAGTCGATTGGCAGTGATTGGATTTGAATTTTGACGTTATGCACAGCTTTTGTATGCAGAATTATTGATATTTGTTTTAAAAGAAGTAATAGACTTGATATGATATTTGGACGTGATACAAAACTATTTGTTTCCCAACGACAGTTGGAATTGGGTTACTTTTATTGTGGCACAAAAAAGTTGCCGGCATCGCTGCTGTTTCTAACTAGATGCACTAAAAGATAATGTTTGTCTTCAGTTTCCTCGCAGATCACATAAACCGATCTACCCTATATTCATGCATCTGCTTTTTAGAAACAATCTTTGTTTCATGTACGCCTATTACTGCTCATCTTCTAAATCTGAAGCTTTGCAGTTTTAATGCTGTGAATTAAGTGACGCGATAAGTTGCTTCGCATGTCTCGAGGAAATGACCACCATTTTTCTCCTGTCGCTCATTCTGAAAGCATCAAACTTTGAACCTTTACGTCCCAGCTGATGCAATTTAAAATATAAATTTGAAATCAGTCTCTGGTTCGAAAAGTCTGCATTGTACTTCGCCCAGATTTGGTCGTATAAGTTTACATGGTTCCTGCAATAAGAAGCGTCCTGTTGTGTGCTACAGTTTTGTAGCCACGCGGTGTGAGGCGTCTTCTCACGGTCTGCGCTGCTTCCCCCCGTCGGAGGTTCGAGTCCTTAGCGTAATTTAGATTAAATAGTGTTTAAGCTTAGGGACCTCAGCAGCTTGGCCCCGTAAGACCTCATCACAAATTTCCTATTTTCCAGTTTATAGGCTTGCGGTGAGGTAGCTCAGCAACCAGTCGTCAGGTGCACAACAAAACATAGGTTGGTTCCAGCTGCTGCAATCGACTGATTTTTCTCGTGCGAAGTTTTATTCTGTATTTTGAAGTAGCAGCTGATAGGATATAACATTACACAGGCAGTGTAGTAATACCGACTGTGGTCGTGTATTGAGTAGTGTCTTGGAAATTGGCATCCACGTGAGCTATAATCTGCGATTCTGCAAATGAGTTCAAGAAATATGCATGTGGTTTCTGGCCAGTGTTGCATTAAATTATGTGGTAAAGAAG
Organism: Schistocerca gregaria; assembly: GCF_023897955.1. Taxonomy (NCBI): domain Eukaryota; kingdom Metazoa; phylum Arthropoda; class Insecta; order Orthoptera; family Acrididae; genus Schistocerca; species Schistocerca gregaria. The sequence goes on along the minus strand of NC_064931.1, from coordinate 483,027,230 downwards.
AAAAAGTGTTGCCACAGTTCATCATTCAAGGGTAAAAGTAGAAACACTGGACATACAACGAAGCAAGACTGACTCTCTCTCTCTCTCTCTCTCTCTCTCTCTCTCTCTCTCTCTCTCATCTTCGACAGAACATAGGCAAACACGTGAAATAATATTCTCTCACACCGTTTTCAGTTTTCGTCCTTATTTTCCAGTACCGATCGAATAGAGTATAATGTAATGATGAGCGTGAATAGATGTATTTGCGTGCTGTTAATATGGATTAAAATTTGAACCATAGACCTATCTCTGCTGTTTACTTTCTGTCCAATAGGGAATCCGCTTCTCTGCCATGTTGTAAACAATCTCTTCTCATTCATTTCTTTTTCTGTTTCCCTCCCATCTCATCTGATAATCTTACATCATTATTTCTTGCTCTTTCTGTCACCAGTCAACTTCTTCTCAACATTACTTCCTTCTGTATTGTTGTCACAAGTTCCTGATACAAGTCATTACGCACATTCGATATGAACGTAATGCGGAAATTGCTTAATGAGACTTATATTATTAAATTCCACATACGCATTACAATATATGTTCTTTTTCTTCTTCCTATTATTATTATTATTATTATTTTATATTGTTCGTGTACTATGCAAACTGCCGTGGTAACTCGATAGGGATGTGTGGCTAGAAGTAACATAATGCCCGAAGACCCCAGTCTTGCCAGGTGAAATAAATGCACAAATAAATAAATAAACAGTGGCAGAAATTCAAGTTATGGCTTACAAACTGATCCTGAGGAAGGATGCATGTCAGTAACCGACCTTGAATGGTCATTGTGGGCGTGACCAGAATTATATTCAGAATAAGATATATTGCCTCAGAAGCGCTCCAGTATCTTATCTGCTGCAGATAATACACTTCTCGTCGATAGATAGCACAGTACACACACAGTGCCACAGTGTCTACAAAGGTGTAGGTCAGTCGTGGCAGAGTCCCGTCTCTCGTTTGTGTACGAAGACAACCATCAGGTGTCACTGATGTATTTGAGCTGTTGTTATTAGAGGACTCGATGATGTGCTGTAATCCAATAAACATATTTCATGGCGAGACCCTAAGTTTAACGCTTTGCTACACGAAGTATGTCTTTGATGGGTGAATTCCAGGTAAGTGGGTTACAATTGAATAATAACTACAAATGTGAAGCTTTTGGAGGCGATGAAAATATTATTATTTTGAAAGTTGGAAAAGTATAACACCTAACGTTTATCACACTAAAAAAAAGTGTGGCTGCCATGCCGAGACATTAACTTCGAATTTTGCATTGGTTTTTTAAACTGAACCAGATGAACGTCGAGATGATCCTGAAAACGCAGTGGGTCACTTTCTTCTGCAGTCCTTATCAATTTTTGAGATGTGCTTCATTTCTGGCGGTATTGTACACAATAATTAATTTAAGGACCAATGAGCTTATTGAATTGATTGTACCCGTAAAGGGGTTTGAAAGTATTAGTGAGATGTAGTATGTAAGCATGGGTGGATGTGTTTCATGTCTTCAGAAGATAATTTCCTTCTACTGATTTTTATTTCTATTCATTTATATATTTAGTACCTGCCTTTGAAGATTAAACAACGCTACATTGTGATTCATCGATAATTGTAAGGGAAAGTTAAAGGTGAGAGAAACAACTCGATTTTGTTAAAAACACTTGCCTATTATCGGTGCAAAATACCTGCATAGAATGCAGCAGGAGTTCCGCAATCCCTGCCTCAGGACTATACTATGCAAATAGTAGTACAAATAACGTACAATGTGAATAAAATTTCTGATATCCGCCATTCCAACGGTATGGAGACGGACACGGAGAGTGGCAGCGATATTTTGTGTACGGCTCAATAATTCCGTCTTCGACAGCTGCAGGCCTAGTGATCGCGGAAAACACGTCACGTGGGGATGGCCGTTGGCTGTCTACTGTAAATAAATACCGGACATGGGAGCAAGCAGTTCGTGTTTTGTTACTGAACCCATAATTACGCCGACTCTCGAATACCGCTATTACCTCGCTTTCTGGACCTGGCCTTTGACCTTTGTTGGATTGTGTAGTGTTGTGTAAGAAAAATCTGTGTGTCGTCCATCTGTTCTGAATCGGGCTCACGTTACTAGTAATCGTAACATTCGCTGTTTATTGCGTTTTCGGTTGTCGACGTAGCGTCGACTTGTTTTCCATACGCTGTGTGATTTACGGCAGTGGCCTGTAGAGTTTAGTGACAGGCTAATGAATGGAGTTCAGTATGTAGCCGACAGATGGCTCTTAAATGTATTCTAAACATCAACTTAGTAAACCACCAATATGTGGTTCGTGGTGTGATGACGCTGGTTTACAGAAGCTTGTTGATAGTGTTTTCAATTGCGATAACGAAGTGAGTGATGCAGATTCTGAGGAACTGCAATCATTAGTTCAGAGTGAATCTTGTTACGAAAGCAGCGATGGAAGTGACGATACTGATGACTGTACACTGACTCCTTCAGCACGTATTCGTATTACGACGCACTCTAAGCAGAGTGAAAGAGAAATGAAGAAATGATAATACCTGTAATCTTTCCCTTCAGTGTTTACACTGGAGTTCGTGAAGATTTATTGAATAAATACAAATCACAGCCAGCATTTAAACTTTTTTTGTTTAAGAATATATAGGGCCATTGTTCGAACTTATTCTTGATGAGACCAACGCTTTGCGCAAAAAAAAAAGAAAGTTGAACAATAAAGACCGAAAGAATAAAAGAGAAAGACAAGTGGATAGAAACTACACCCGATGAGCCTAGGACATATTTTCCATTAGTTATTGTGATGTCACAAGTGCGAAAATCTAGAATTTAATTATAATGGAGGGAAAACGGGTATTCGGAGACACCTGTTTTTAATTAAACAAAGAGGAGAAAGATTCACCCTTACTTAACGGTTTTTTTTGGCATTTCATGAATGATGAAAAATAAGATCAACATGATAAACTGAAAAATTTGATCAGTCATTGAGCATTTTTTCAAATTTGTCATTTGTGCTCTCCATACTAGGACGTTACTCTAGACGAAAGTGTAGTTGAATTCGGAGACTGTCTTGCATGTGTTGAACGCAATGTATCTATATGTACAAGATTTGGTATGAAATACTAAAAAAATCGTGACTCTAGGACTGGCTACTGTCTATCTATCACTTGAGCCTTGTCCCGCAGTTACACAGGGTCAGCCATCGTTAATCGGATTTGGCATGTTAATGTTTAAGGGGTGGCTGTATGCGCTTCCTGCCGCCACCCCGTACCCCCCGGGACGGAATTCTTGTACCCCAACTGTCTGCGTCGAGTGTAATCCATGGAATTGTGCGAAAGTGTTCAGATGACTGCGACTCGTGTAACTGAGACGGAACATGGTGACCAGCCCGGTATTTACCTAGCGGAATGTGGGAAACCGCCTAAAAACCACATCCAGGCTGGCCGGCACATCGGCCCTCCTCGTTAATCCGCCGGGCCGATTCGGTCCGGGGCCGGCGCGCCTACCCGAGTCCAGGAAGCAGCTCGTTAGCGCTCTCGGCTACCCTGGCGGGGTAGGACTGGCTACTGTCTCTCGTTCAAAATTTGTAGACAGCTCCTAGCCTCCGGTCAGTGGAAATGTAGTGGCAAACATGTACGAATCATTGTTAGGTAGAGGTAACATTGTTTAGAATAATTAGTATTCTTCCCATTATAAATTTAGTAGACTGACGGATAGACAGACAAATGTTGTAGACAATCTAAGACAAAACAGAAAAAATACACCCCGGGACATCTCTTATTTTGTGAAGGCATTTCGGAAGGCTGTGAGTTACTAAACACAGCCTTCCGAAATGCCTTCACAATAAAAGACGAAGTAAATATTCCAGAATTCAAATCGAGAACAGCTGCCAGCATGAGTAACCTAGAAGTAAACATCCTGGGACTAGTGAAGCAACTTAAATCACTTAATAAAGGCAAGTCTTCTGGTTCAGACTGTATACCAATTAGGTTCCTTTCGGAGTACGCTGATGCATTAGCTCCATACTTAACAATCATCTACAATCGTTCGCTCGACTAAAGATCCGTACCCAAAGACTGGAAAGTTGCACAGGTCACACCAATATTCAAGAAAAGTAGTAAGAGTAATCCACTAAATTACAGGTCCATGTCGTTAACATTGATATGCAGCAGGATTTTGGAACATATATTGTGTTCGAACACTATGAATTACCTCGAAGAGAACGGTCTATTGACACACAGTCTACATGCGTTTAGAAAACAGCGTTCCTGTGAAACACAACTAGCTCTTTATTCACATGAAGTGTTGAGTGCTATTGACGAGGGATTTCAGATCGATTCCGTATTTTTGGATTTCCGGAAGGTTTTTGACATTGCAGCACACAAGCGGCTTGTAGTGAAATTGCGTGTTTATGGAATATCGTCTCAGTTATGTAACTGGATTTGTGATTGCCTGTCAGAGAGGTCACAGTTCGTAGTAATTGACGGAAAGTCATCGAGTAAAACAGAAGTGATTTCTGGCGTTCCCCAAGGTAGTGTTATAGTCCCTTTGTTGTTCCTCATCTATACGAACGATTAGGGAGGTAATCGGAGCAGCCGTCTTAGGTTGTTTGCAGATGACGCTGTCGTTCATCGACTAATAACGTCATTAGAAGATCAAAACAAATTGCAAAACGATTAAGAAAGGATATCTGAATGATGCGAAAATTGGCAGTTGAAAAATGGTTGAAATGGCTCTGAGCACTATGGGCCTTAACATCTGAGGTCATCAGTCCCCTAGAACTTAGAACTACTTAAACCTAACTAACCTAAGGACATCACACACATCCATATCCGAGGTAGGATTCGAACCTGCGACCGTAGCGGTCGCGCGTCTCCAGACTGTAGCGCCTGGAACCGCTCAGCCACTCCGGCCGGCTGGCAGTTGACCCTAAATAACGAAAAGTGTGAGATCATCATCATGAGTGCTAAAAGGAATTCGCTAAACTTCATTTATACAATAAATCAGTCTAATCTAAAAGCCGAAAATTCAACTAAACTCTAGGTATAACAATTACAAACAACTTAAATTGGAAGGAACACACAGAAAACGTTGTGGAGAAGGCTAACCAAATACTGCGTTTTATTGGCAGGACTCTAAGAAAATGTAATAGATGTACTAAGGAGACTGCCCACACTACGTTTGTCCGGCAGCTTTTAGAATACTGCTGCACAGTGTGGGGTCCTTACCAGATAGGACTGAAGGAGTGCATCGAAAAAGCTCAAATAAGGGCAGTACGTGTAGTATTATCAGGAATTATGGGAGAGAGTGCCACAGAAGTGATACAGGATTAGGGCTGTACATCATTAAAAGAAAGGTGTTTTTCGTTGCGACGGAATTTTCTCACAAAATTCCAATCAACAATTTTCTCCTCCGAATGCGAAAATATTTTGTTGACCCCGACCTACATAGGGAGAAACGATCACCACGATAAAATAAGGGAAATCAGAGCTCGTACGGAAAGATATAGGTGTTCGTCCATTCCGCGCGCTATACGAGACTGGAATAATAGAGAATGGCGAAGGTGGTTTGATGAACCCACTGCCAGGCACTTAAATGTGATTTGCAGAGTATCGATGTAGATGTAGAAGTACAACAAAATTGAAACATGTAGTGCGTGAGAGATGGTCCTCTTAACACTATGCGATAACACAGACATTTGTTTTATATGTAGTAAACATGTCTCTGTTGACATGATGGGAATAGACAAACTAAGAAAAAAGGAGAGTCAATCATCCGGAGAAGACGCAATAATACCTAAATGTGCCGTTGAGTATCAGAAGGGAATGGCTACTGTAGACGTTCAGTTCTAGATGACAGCTCTCCTTCCAATCGTTCGACGCAGACTGAAGGGGTGTAGAAAGATTTTTCATCTTCCTTATACGTTTTTTCAACTCCTTCATTGTGTATCACAGTGGAAAGATAAAACCCGGTACGCTGACTACAGGACCAACGCTGCACAGCAACTGCTAGAGTGTTTACAGCTATCTAAGTACTCTGTTCACGAGCGACCATCAACGAGTACCAGCCCTATGAGACTTCAGGAAAGAAAAAACTTGGGCTCATTTACCAACTGGAAAAAAATGCAAAAATCTGTGTTGTGTGTTACTCAAGAGGAGAAATAAGTAAATGTGCTTGGCCATGTCAACACAATGGTGTTGCTCTATATTTAGAAGACTGTTTTGAGGCCTACCGTACCCAACAGTCATACTAGCTGATACGTATTAAATCTGATTTCATAGCAAGCAGCAGTGTATTTAAATACGAGTTTACTGGCTTAACTTTTCACAGGCAGGTGACACGGCCTCTTCTCCATTAATGTGGACATTGTACTGGTTGTGGTGTGTAGTTTATATTATATTTGACGTGCTTTCTGAATGTTATACATTCAGATCTCAAAATTATGGAGTTGTATGGATCAAATATTCAGTTGTAATCACGACAATAATATTTTAACTAAGAGGAATCTGGTAATATTGCTACATGTGAAAGTAAGGACGCAAGGTACACCGGGAAACACACCATGAGCTTTGAATGGCTCTTATCGTGGAGTCCATCCACCGATTTCATACGGAAGATCAATTTGGAGTGTGATGCCCTCGCGTAACACAGGATGCACAACGGCTCCCCACGCAGTGCACCTGTTCTAGCAGCGTTGATTGCAGTTACCCCTGCCATTGATGAATATTATAAATTGTCCATGGCGGCAGTGTTACAGCTCCAATGCTTCGGCCTAGAGCCCCTACCCATTTCCAATCTGTTCATGTCCGGGGCGTTCTCGATACAGGTGATGTTATCACGTTGCAGGTACTCGACCACTCAATCTGGACCCAGATCAAGGCGCACCACACGAAACAGGCGCAAATAGTTTTGTAGGACGAATCCCTGTACGCCACAGGAGACACATGCAGTGGCGTATGTGCACGTAACATGCCGTCCCAAACGAGGAAACTGCCGACGCAATACCTGCTTCTTTCCATAATACTGAAAGGGTTGTAAAGTGTTCTAGGTGCATACCAGCAGACTAGACAGGAAGAATGACTTAGTAGGCTAAAGTGCGCCTCACCTGTGAATATGGCACCATCCTACTGTTTGTGGGCGCGTACAGTAGGGAGACACCACGTCTGCCGTGCAACGCGGTGCTTTTCATGTGAGGATTTGCATCATTCGGGTTGTCGAAGGTGACTTCACGCATTCTGGCAAGGGGTACAGTATGTGATCCAGCAGCAGCCGAGAGATCTCTAGTAGTTTCTTGTACTAGCAGGCACTTAACAACGATCTTGGCATTGGGTAGTGACACGTAGTCAACCTTGCTCATACTGCCGTTGAATGTTTGCCCCCTCCTCTCCCTCGTTGGAAATGTATCCACTGCCCTGAAATGTCTCTACGAGCGATATTTTACTCTCTCCCTCCTCCTCCCTATCCCCGCCCGTCCTTGGGCTTACTGCGGCCGGTTACTAATCTGCCAGTGATCCGTCACGCGTGACATCGAATTGTGTTCTCTGTGTCAGCTTACTTATCCAACACATGCACACTGTCAGCGAAGACCCACACATGACAAAGTCAGGATCACGTATCTTAGATCTCTGTCCACGCGGAGAATCGCAGCCGTAATAAGCGTTCTCGTACTGGCGTGCCATGTCCGTCCTGCCCCACCCAGTTTAGGCCGAACACTGTCACAATGTGTTTTCGTGGATCTAGACGAGACTTAACTTGCGGACATGCGTGTGGAATGGAGAGGAGCAGGGATCCGACAGTGAGTTTATCTTTTCATTCCCACAATGAACGTGGACTAATAAAACTACTTAAAGCGGAGGGAGAATATTGTTACGTAATATTCATAGTTCGTGCTTAGAATATATGTCACCAAATAACTGGTTCACTAGTCATTCTCAAAATCGCAGCGCCAGACAAAACTTAACTGCATTTTCATCATTTTTATGCGATATTTCTTGTGCATGTGAGAGCTTTTGCTTTTTGCTATTGGTCTTTAAGATCTTTAGTGTTCTCTTAGACCATTGATGCCGAAACGTTGTCATTAAGCCGATAAAACTGTAATGTTTACGAATTAAGTTAAGAGTACGGTTACTCACATTTCCTGGCTCTTGTACTGAAGCGACTGTGGTTTATTGCTGCAACGTGCATACAAATAACATGACGATTTCTAGCTCATAAAATAAATGCGGGGTGAACCTGAACTCCTCCCGCAAAATTTCGGATGTTGTTCCGGGATATTTTCTAAGTATTTTGGTAACAGCCTAAAAATGCTCATATCGAAGCACAAAATATGCGGATATGTTACGGTTTATTTAAAAGACTGGCTGAAAAGTGGGGTACCAGCTGTCTCATTCTACCGTCCTCACCACCGTTAAAATTTTTCCCAAATATTTTGGCATGTGAACACATAGCTGTAAGTCGCTTATATCCAGCCACTCCGTGTTCCCCTTTCTCACCCACTCATTCAGCCGAACTCATTGCCATTATCTCTTAGTGCCTCTGTCATTGTCTTCTGTGTCACAGCCACAGTCCCCTTCGTTCTGTCCTACTACAACAGTCTCCTCTTACTGTCGCTGTCTCCCTCTTGCTCTCTCTTACTTCCAGTATCTCATTCCTTCCTTCCTACTGCTGCTGTCTCTTCTCACTATCACTATCTCGCTCTTCCTCGTCGTCATTGTCATATACTCTTCCTCCAGCGGGCCGGGTGTAAGAATAGACCCGAGGTATTCCTGCCTGTCGTAAGAGGCGACTAAAAGGAGTCTCACACGTTCCGGCCTTTGTGTGATGGTCTCCTGTAAGGTTTGACCTCCATTTTTCAAATTTTTCCAGAAGAGCGAGCCAGTTGGGGAAGGGCGCTTTACATGGTGCATCGTGTCCATCGTGCATCGAGATCTTTAGCCCACTTTCTCGTCATCGCATTGCAGTCCCACCCATTCTCCATCTCTTGGCGAGTACACCTTCCTGGGTGCGTTTTCCACCATGCACTATGCAGTGTCACTTTCTGTGCCGGCGGTGACCATGGACTTCTTTGTAACTCGTATCCAACCACGGTAGCCAGTAGGTTGCGGTGGGGCCGCCATGTACCCTCTTGGTTGTAGCCCCCTGACAACACAGGGATCGCTCTGTGATGCCTGTGCCGTTAACTACCCACGTATGTCAAGGAGTAGATGCCCGTCACCCTGGGGCATCGAGACTCCCGGCAATGGCCATCTTGCTAGGTGGCCTTTGCTGTGGCAGGGTGGCACCTGTGAGGAAGGCCCCTGGTCGGAATGGGTGGCATCAGGGAGGATGACACGCCATGAAGCGTAATACTTCATCTCTTGCTGGTGGTCCGCCGCCAGCAGACTCTAAGCGGGCAAAATCTAACTTTAATGCTAAGAAATATGACCCCAAGTCGTTCCCCTCCCTGGCCACACCATGGGAGGAATGCCAGGCTAAGGATGGCACTGAAGCTTATTAGCCCTGGTACCTCATATGTACGAGAGGTGATGGGGAATATTTCATATCCATGAAGCCTCAGTTTTTTGTGGATATGTGGTGGACAAGTTTGGGGAGGTCAAGGGCTTGAGCAAAATGCGCTCTGGGTCAGTTTTGATAAAAACGGCATCCTCTGCCCAGTCACAGGCATTACTAGCTTGTGGCTAGTTGGGGGATGTTTCTGTTACTATCACGTCTCATAAGAGCTTGAATATGGTCCAGGGTATTATATTCCACAGCGACCTTCTTTTGCAGTCTGACGACGAACTACGCGCTAATTTAGAGCGGCAAGGTGTTCATTGCGTATGGCGCGTCCATCGGGTCCGAGGGATAATCAGGTTGCCACTGGTGGCTTCATCTTGGCCTTTGATGGTGACACTTTGCCCAGGAAGGTCATGGTGATGGTCTACTGCTGTGACGTCAAGCCCTCCCTGATGCGGTGCTTTAAGTGCTGGAAGTTCGGCCATATGTCTTCCCGCTGTACTTCCAGCCCCACCTGTCGAGGTTGTGGACGTCCATCACATTCCAATATTCCATGTGCCCCGTCTCCCATCTGTGTCAGCTGTGGAGAGCATCATTCACCTTGCTCGCCAGACTGCAGAATTTTACAGAAAGAGAGGAAAATTATGAAATATAAGACTGTACCGACTGACCTACACTGAGGCTAAGAGGAAATTTGAGCCCTCGCTAGAAAGGGGTCCCTTGGGTCATTCCCTTCCCGGGTTTCTGCTAGTGGGAAAGATGACACCCGATAGCGGCTGAAGAGCGCAAAAGCAGCTGGTCGTAGAGCTTCAACCTCATCCTCAGTCCCAGAGATTGATTCAGTGAAGTCCTCCCAGCCAGGGAAACCCAAGGAACAGCGCGAAAAATCGAAAAAAAGACCCCTAAGAACAAGGAAATTGCGGTGTCGCCCACACCATCGCTACTTACAAGATCGGCATCTGAGGATGGGGTGGAGATTCTGGCGCCCGCTGAGAACATGGATCTCGCCGGACCCTCAGAGACAATGGATATAGACTGCTGAGGCAAAAAGTCGGTGGTAGCAGGTGACCCTGAGGCATAAGCTGCCTCATTGAATGTTCTATGCCTTTCCAGTCTCAAGATGATGTCATCCACCAGTGCAAATGCGGCGGTTTGTTCCACCACCTGGCTGAGCTACGGCAACTGTTAAGCTTTACACCTGTTTTCTGCATTGCCCTCCAGGAAACCTGTTTCCCAGCAATGCGGATCCCTGCCCTCCGCAGCTATAATGGATGTTACAGGAACTGTAGCGACTATAACAGTGTGTCAGGCAGAGTTTGCGTTTATGTCCTAAACTCAGTCTGTAGTGAACCTGTGCCCCTTAAAACCCCTTTTGAATCTGTGGCTGTCAGAATATGGACGACACTGGAAATAACTGCCTGCAATCTATTTTTGCCTCCAGATGGTGCAGTACCCCTGAATGTATTGGCTGCACTGATTAATCGACTCCCTAAACCTTTCCTACTTTTGGGAGGTTTTAAAGCCCATAACGCTTTGTAGGGTGACACCGTGCTTACTGGCCGAGGCAGAGATGTCAAAACTTTACTGTCTCAGTTCAACCTCTGCCTCTTAAATACAGGGGCCGCCACACATTTCAGTGTGGCTCGAGGTAGTTACTAGGCCATTGATTTATCAATTTACTGTCCAGGACTTCTCCCATCTATTCACTGGAGAGCACATTACGACCTGTGTGGTAGTGACCGCTTCCCCATCTTCCTGTCACTGCCCCAGCGTCAGGCCCACAGACGCCTGGCCAGATGGGCTTTAAACAATGTGGACTGGAAAACTTTCACCTCTGATGTCACCGCTGACTGTGCCCCACATGCTAACATCGATGTGATGGATGAGCAGGTGACTACCGCAGTCGTTTCTGCGGCAGAAAACGCGATCCCTCGCTCTTTAGGGTGTCCACGGCGAAAGACAGTCCCTTGGTGGTCGCCGGAAGTCGCTGAGGCGATTAAAGTGCGTCGGCGAGCTCTACAGTGACACCCTTCCCTAGAGCATTTAATAGCCTTAAAGCGGCTCCGTGCCCGTGTATGCCAGCTTATAAAACGACGGAAACAGGGGTGGATGAAGATCAGACGTCTTTTTGGGTACCAGACCCCAGCAGGTGTCCCTGGCGTTACCATCAATCGCGTGCTATGTACCGACGCAAACGCGATTACCGAGCACTATGCTGAGCACTATTCTCGAGCCTCTGCGTCGAAGAACTACCCCTCAGGCTTTCGCACCCACGAACGGCAGGTGGAAAGGAAAGTCCTCTCGTTCACTACACGGCACAATGAACCCTATAACGCCCCATTTACGGAGTAGGAGCTCCTCAGCGCAGTTGCACATTGCCCCAACACAGCTCCTAGGTCCGATCGGATCCACAGTCAGAGGATTAAACATCTCTTGTCTCACTACAAGCGCCATATCCTCGTCATCTTCAACCAGATCTGATGCGATGGCGTCTTTTCATCGCAATGGCGTAGGAACACCATTGTTCCGGTGCTCAAACCCGACAAAAACCCACTTTATGTGAATAGCTATCGGCCAATCAGCCTCACCAACGTTGTTTGTAAGCTGGTGGAACGTATGGTGTGTTGGCGGTTCGGTTGGGTCCTGGAGTCACGTGGTCTACTGGCTCCATGTCAGGGCGGCTTCCGCCAGGGGCGCTCTACCACTGATAATCTTGTGCCCCTCCAGTCTGCCATCTGAACAGCCTTTTCCAGACGCCAACACCTTGTTGCCGTCTCCTTTGATCTACGCAAAGCGTGTAACACCACCTGGCGACATCATATCCTTTCCACATTATACAGGTGAGGTCTCTAAGCCCCGCTCCCGATTTTTATCCAGAATTTCCTGTCGCTCCCATAGTCCCCCCCCCCCCCCCCCCCCCTATCCAGAAGAATGGGGTCCAGCAGTGCTCTGTATTGAGTGTATCGCAATTCTTAGTGGCCATTAACGGTCTTGCAGCAGCTGTAGGGCTGTCCGTCTCACCCTCTCTGTATGCAGACGACTTCTGCATTTCATACTGCTGCACCAGCTGTGGTGTTCCTGAGCGGCGCCTACAGGGAGCCATCCACAAGGCACAGTCATGGGCTCTCGACCACGGCTTCCAGATTTCGGCCACTAAGTCGTGTGTCTTGCACTTCTGTCGGAGTTGTACCATTCATCCGGAACCAGCGCTTTTCCTTAATGACGATCCACTCACTGCAGTGGAGACATATCGATTCTTAGGACTGGTTTTCAATGCCCGTTTGACAGACTACCTCACCTTCGTCAGCTTAAGCGTAAGAGCTGGCAACACCTCAATGCCGTCCGCTGCTTGAGCGACATCAACTGGGGTGTATTTCGCTCTATGCTGCTGCAGCTCTACAGAGCCCTTGTTCAATCCCGCCTTGACTATGGGAGTGTGGTTTATGGTTCGGCAGTACCCTCAGCGTTGTTTTTACTCGACCCAGTGCACCACTGCGGCGTTCGTCTAGCGACGGGAGAGTTTAGAACGAGTCCGGTGACCAGTGTCCTGGAGTAGGCCAGATTCCCTCCATTGCAGATCCGACTTGAACAACTGCTCGCCAGTTACGTTGCACACATTCGTAGTTCTCCTGAGCATCCGAATTACCGCCACCTTTTCCACCAGCGGCGGTTCATCGGCGGCCCAGGCCAGGGCTAACGATTGCGGTTCGCGTGCGATCCCTTCTGTCTGAACTGTAGTCCGTCCCTTTACCACCTCCCATCCAGATCCATCCGCATACACCACCATGGTGTGCACCTAGGCCGCAGATTTGCCTGGATTTTTCGCATGACCCTAAGGACTCAGTTACTCCTACCACTCTCCGCTGTCAGTTCCTCTCGATTCTTGACGTGTTACGGGGCTCTGAAGTGGTTTACACCGACGGATCGATGGCTAATGGTCATGTTGGCTTCGCCTTCGTGCACAGAGGCCATTTTGAACAGCATTCCTCGCCCGATGACTGCAGTGTGTTCACTGCAGAGCTGGTAGCCATCTCTCGTGCACTTCATTATATCCGTTCATGTCCCGGAGAATCGTTTCTTCTGTGTAATGACACCATGAGCAGCCTACAAGCTATCGACCAGTGCTACCCTCGTCATCCTTTGGTAGCGTCCATCCAGGAGTCCATCTATGCCCTGGACCGGTCCCGTCGTTCAGTGGTGTTTGTGTGGACCCCAGGACACGTCGGCAATCGAGGCAACGAACTTGCCGACAGGCTGGCCAAACAGGCTACGCGGAAACCGCTTCTGGAGATAGGCATTTCTGAACCTGACCTGCGTTCTGACTTATGCCGAGGGTTTTTCGGCTTTGTGAGACGGAATGGTATAACAGTACACACAACAAACTGCGTGTCATTAAGGAGACTACGAATACGTGGACGACTTTCATGCGGGCCTCTCGCAGGGAATCAGTTGTCCTCTGCCGGCTCCGCATTGGCCACGCTTGGGCGACCCACGGTTACCTCCTGCGCCGTGGAGACCTGCCAGAGTGTCGGTGCGGCGTCCGGTTGACAGTGGACCATATTCTGGTGCACTGTCCCATTTTGACTGCCCAGCGACGGAATCTTGGGTTACCGGACTCGTTGCCACTAATGTTATCTGTCAACGCCTCATGGGCTGATTTAGTTTTACGTTTTATTCGTGAGGGTGGGTTTTATCATTTGATCTAAGTTTTAGCGCGTGTCCTTTGTCCCTCTGTGTTCTCCACCCTAGTGCTTCTAAGGTGGAGGTTTTAATGTGTTGCAGAGTAGCTGGCTTCTCCTTTTTTATTCTCATGGTCAGCCAGCCATGGTCATCTGCTTTGTTGCTTTAATCTCTTCATCCCGTTTCTTGCGTTTCTGTGGTTTTCTTGTCCCCTTCTGTACATTTAAATGTTTGTTGCCCTTCATCGTTCTTGTGTTTTTTCTATCATTCCGTTTTGAGTCGTCAGTCTCGTTTGTTTTATTCTCACACTTGTGGAATTGTTTTATTCGGAACAAGGGACTGATGACCTCGTAGTTTGGTCCCTTTCCCCCCTCCTTTAATCCAACCAACCAATCATATACTCTGTCTCTCATTATCACTGGCTCTCACCCATTTCTAATTTCTCTCTATCTTTATTCCTTCCCTCAGGTATTGTCTCCTTCACTCTTTTCCTAGCACTGTTCTATCACTGTCAACCATGTTCACCTGCCGCTGTGTCCCTCGCTTTCTCTCAGATATCTATTGCGTCCTTCGTTCTTTCTGTCACAAAACTACTGTTCTGTTTGTTCCTGTATTTATTACTTTCCTGTTTCTGCGGTAGCTATCACTGTCTTCTTCTCTCTCAGCATAAAAAAGCGAAAAGATGTTCGCTTACCAACATTTTTGGGAAAATTTTTAAAGGTGCCGAGGAAGATGGAATGAGGCATTTGGTACCCCTCTTCAGTGCGAGTCTTTTAAAGAAACAGGAACATATTCTCATTTCTTGTGCTCCCTTCTTTCTCCGTTGCCACAGGGCGTATGACTCAAATGAAAATAAATGCGGAGGTAAGTAAAATTTAGATAGTTTACATATGTGAAATTGTAATGACGCAAAACTTATTTTACACCTCAAACCGGATTTTACGTGAAAAAGAGAAAGAGAGAGAGAGGGGGGGGGGGGCGTGGGGGGGGGGGGGGGGGATGGCTCTAAGCACTATGGGAGTTAACAGCTGAGGTCATCAGTCCCCTAGACTTAGAACTACTTAAACCTAACTAACCTGAGGACAGGGGATCTCAAGTTGATTCCGTATTTCTAGATTTCCGGAAAGCTTCTGACACCGTTCCTCACAAGCGACTTCTAATCAAGCTGCGGAGCTATGGGTATCGTCTCAGTTGTGCGACTGGATTCGTGATTTCCTGTTAGGAAGGTCGCAGTTCGTAGTAATAGACGGCAAATCATCGAGTAAAACTGAAGTGATATCAGGTGTTCCCCAGGGAAGCGTCCTGGGACCTCTACTGTTCCTGATCTATATAAATGACCTGGGTGACAATCTGAGCAGTTCTCTTAGACTGTTCGCAGATGATGCTGTAATTTACCGTCTAGTAAGGTCATCCGAAGACCAGTATCAGTTGCAAAGCGATTTAGAAAAGATTGCTGTATGGTGTATCAGGTGGCAGTTGACGCTAAATAACGAAAAGTGTGAGATGATCCACATGAGTTCCAAAAGAAATCCGTTGGAATTCGATTACTCGATAAATAGTACAATTCTCAAGGCTGTCAATTCAACTAAGTACCTGGGTGTTAAAATTACGAACAACTTCAGTTGGAAGGACCACATAGATAATATTGTCGGGAAGGCGAGCCAAAGGTTGCGTGTCATTGGCAGGACACTTAGAAGATGCAACAAGTCCACTAAAGAGACAGCTTACACTACACTCGTTCGTCCTCTGTTAGAATATTGTTGCGCGGTGTGGGATCCTTACCAGGTGGGATTGACGGAGGACATCGAAAGGGTGCAAAAAAGAGCAGCTCTTTTTGTATTATCACGTAATAGGGGAGAGAGTGTGGCAGATATGATACGCGAGTTGGGATGGAAGTCATTAAAGCAAAGACGTTTTTCGTCGCGGCGAGACCTTTTTACGAAATTTCAGTCACCAACTTTCTCTTCCGAATACGAAAATATTTTGTTGAGCCCAACCTACATAGGTAGGAATGATCATCAAAATAAAATAAGAGAAATCAGAGCTCGAACAGAAAGGTTTAGGTGTTCGTTTTTCCCGCTCGCTGTTCGGGAGTGGAATAGTAGAGAGATAGTATGATTGTGGTTCGATGAACCCTCTGCCAAGCACTTAAATGTGAATTGCAGAGTAGTCATGTAGATGTAGATCACACATATGCATCCCCGAGGCAGGATTCGAACCTGCGACCGTAGCAGCCGCGTGGTTCCAGACTGAAGCGCCTAGAACCACTCGGTCACTGCGGCCGGCGGGGAGGGGGGGGGGGGGGACAGGAGAGGAGATACCTTACAATGTTTTTTCTCCGTCTGTCGTATTCAGGTCTCACTGGATTTTACGTGCATATTGTACGTGTACTAGTAGGGTAACTTTGAACCTCTATACCTCCGAAACGGATAAAGATATGAAGAAAAGTTTCAAGGTTTTTAGAGATCTGCGTCTTAGGAATACATAGTAACAATTACAGCCATGTAATGTGCATAGCCGTCTCGGAATCCGCTGGTGGCTTGAGGTACCTAAAAACCCAAGTTGCTAGTATATTTCTCGACAAAGGATAAAAATTTTTGAAAATGGGGGTATAGTTCTTCTAGATAAATACCTAGAGTATATACCTTCAAAATTTGAACAATTTGCTGTTGTTACGTATTTAGTATTTAGATTTCGCCTTATACCGTATTTTAAGTGTAGAAGTAGGATAACTTGGAACCTCGGTATCTTGCAAACGGATTAAGATATCAAGAAAATTTTAAAGATTGTTCGAGATCGGTATCTTCGGAATAAATCAGGACTGTCTATTGTCAGTGTGAATGATTGTGTTGCTAGAAACAAGCCCATTTCATGACTCGAGGTCCATAACGTGGTTGTACGATGCTGTGCGGCTAAGTTAACAGTATGTCTGTCCTGTCAAGTGCTAGTCGTATGGGGCCGCTGAAACTCTTCGTGGTGTCAGGTATGGCCCACCTGAATCTGTGGATACCATATTCACGTGATAGTCGCAAGATCCCGACCATGCTAGTAGCAATATCACGGAACGATAAACCTCAGTCTCGATGGACTACGATCCTACCGCTGTCTTAATTGCGAGACGTGTCTTCTTACACGACACATAACACAATCTTCTCACGAGCAAACAACAGTTAAGAAAGATTTCTGATTGAGAAACTGGCTACGTAATCTCTCCATGTATACGGAATGTGGATGGCACTATTCGCACCTAGTTTATGCGGTTTAGCTGGAATGTTAATCATTTGCATACTCGAGCATGTTGTACACTCGAACATGTTGTACAGTCCTTTCTAATTTTACTTTAGTTGTACGCCGCTTTGATCACGCTGCAGTTTTAATGGCCAGCGGTGTATCTGGTACAGTGGAAACTATCCTCTGCCGTGCACCTAACATGTGTTTGCAGAGTTTGTATCTCGCTGTAGACGAAATAGGTCCAGTGAACACGGCGTCTAGAAGATAGCGTCAGAGCGGAGTGGCGTCCGGTAGGAAGATGAGTTGCGGCGGCTGTGATGAATCGCGTACCGGCGAGGGAGAGCTGGTGCGGCGGGGCAGGTTTTGCGTGCGCGGCTGCGCGCGCCACGGACACACGGAGGCCGGTCGTGACTGCCGACGCCGCTGATATTCCGGCAGCTCACATTCTGGCTCCGGTGAAAGGCGCTCGGCGCCGGCCCTACCCTACCCTGTCTCCTCTCCCCTCCTCCTAACTCTTGCATGCGGGAAATGCGCTACTTCCGCCGCAACGCTGTTCACTCGATCTGGAAAAAGAATGCTCGTGTTAAGTAGCACCATCCGCAGTTTTCTCTGTCTCCTCGTATTCGCATTATTACAAATGCACTTAACGTAAATTGCCCTCGTCCGGTGATGATAGTCTTACGATTATAATTATTTTTTCCAATTAAGTGCTGGGAGTTTCAAGTCATTACCGTCGCTTTCCAGATTGTAATCGTCGCCGTCAGACCACTAATATTCCGATTCCGTAGTCGTTCACAGCCTCGCAGCTTGCCGGCAGCTTCATTTCGCATTTCCCGCTTATTAGCAAGTGCCGGACCGCTGTTCCAGAGGAGGGGGAGGGGAAGGACATCAGATTGCTTGAAAACTTCTAAGAAACTACAGTGACAAATGAGGAGATCGTAAATCGTGTCCGGCCATCCTGATTTAGGTTTTCTGTGATTTTCCTAAATCGTTTCAGGCAAATGCCGGGATGGTTCCTTTGAAAGGGCACGGCCGATTTCCTTCCCAATCCTTCCCTAACCCGAGCTTGCGCTCCGTCTCTAATGACCTCGTTGTCGACGGGACGTTAAACACTAACCACCACCACCACCACCACCACCACCGTAAATCGTGAGTTCCGCGGAAGGTGATGCGTATCAGAAGGAAATTTTAGCTGAGATGTCAAGCACAGGAAGTGATAAGTGACTTGGGTGTGGATATCTAGCGACGGCGCGTACCACATCGAGCGAGGTGGTGCTATGGTTAATCCCATTGGGGAGAGGCGGGATTCGGATCACGGGCTGACCATACTGATCGAGACTTTCGGTGGTTCCCCTAAACTGATTAAGAGAAATGCTGCGACGTTCCTATGACAAGTACTCGGCCGATGCCCTCATCAATTCTAGTTTGTTCAGACTGTGTGCTCCGTCTCCAGTGACCTCTTAATCGAAGGGCGTTGAACACGAATCTTCCGTCTTCCCATTCGCGTTTCACGTCATATTAAAAACTGTGTAGATAAGGATCAATGTTCGAGGTAGCCTCCACAGTAGTTTTTCCTTTTCATTGGTTACAGAGAGAGGTTTTAATTTCGTGAGTTGATACTCCAGTACCTATGAGTTTATTTATCGAGTGTCATTTTTGTTTTGAAGTTAAAGTTCTCAAGTTGTCTTTGAGTTAACTCAATTGTATTTTTCAACTGAGATTATAATTTGTTAGCCAGTTCTACTATATCGTTTCAGCATACCGCATGTATTACTAATTCTGAGTATGCTGACAGGGCAAAAGGTGCCCATAATTAAAGTTCCAGTTTCAAAACGCTGTAGAAAGAGATCCTCTGCTCACAATGACGTCAAATTTGAACGGGGTATTATTGACAAAGGGGAAGTGTCATGGAACAGAAATTTTAAAAAAAATTGAACAAATTCACCAATAGATGTGCTGTAAGCGCCTGGTTGGCGAGAAATGACAGATGAATCCCATTACGCCGGCCATAGTTTGAGTTGCACATTACAGCATCGGTATTATTCAATGTGCATGATTGCACAAGTTTGGCAGTCAACAGTTGTAGCACTGTTGGGTAAAACCGTCCATCACTGCAAGGTCGTACCACATTGGATAGGAAAAATCGGTTTTTACCTGTCCTGAGGCCAAAAACCGCATAAAAAACAAAATGACATAGGTTTTTAATTGTCCTGGTGCGACAATCACATAAAAATCGAAAGGACATTGGTTTCTAACTGTCGTGAGTCAGCCGGTGCAAGACATGATCGATATGCTGTCCAGTTTTCTGCCACAAGGGGGAATCGAGAAACAACATTTTCCATGACACATCGAAGTGTGTCGGGGGTCACTTTCAGAATGTATTGCGCAATGCAGGTCTTCAGTTAAGCTACGTCCGTTACTGGAACACTGATCACAGCGTCTTTCAGATAACTCCAAAGCCAGAAGTCATGCTGATTAAGATCAGGTGAACTGGCCGGCCAGACTGTAGGGAAATTATCGCACATAATTCTAGTATTTCCGAAATGGCTCTGCAGCAGGCGTTTCACTAACTGTGACATGTACGGAGGAGCGCTACCGTGCATCCTACCCATACACTATACGGCGTTCAAGGGTTGGACTGACATTGGTGCGCAAAAGACTCTCATAGCGTTTGCCAGTGACGGTACAGGTAACATGACACACGGGACTTCTCGAAAAAATAGGGCTCTATGATAAACGACGCTGTCGACCCGCACCATACAGTCAGTTTTACAGTCTGAAGTGCTACAGGTTGATGTGTGTGCGGATTTTCTGTTGCCCATATTTCTGCAACTCTGAGTACTGATATGTCCATGGAAACGGAAATGGGCTTCGTCTGTCCCCAGAAGGTTCCATGGCCATTCATTGTCCACGCGAGCAAGAAGAACGTTCGTCTTTCTGACAGGTCAGCAGGAAGCAACTCCTGAACGTGGGTAATATTGTAAGGATACCAACGCTGGATGTTTCTTAGGATTTCATTTGCAGTCTGCTCGCAGGCATGTCCAGCGTTCGGGCAGTTCCAAGTGCGCTGCATGTTTGCACACCAGCACCAGACCTCACCTGCAATGCTGTGGCCATATCCTCGACAGATGTCAGATCAATTGCTTTCCTCTCTCTGCCACATAGCACTTCAGAGGAACCTGTCTTTTTGAATTTTATTTTCATTTTCTAGATGCCTTTAGCAGACATCAGACTAATGCCTTTTTCATACGCTTGAGTGTTCGAAATGTTAGCAGGGGTACTGGCTCACAGGCACCGTTCTTCTAAAAGAGATTTACCACTACCGCGCGATGCTTCAGGGAGACAGTGATGCCGAGCATCTCGGACACAAACTGAGGAACAGCCCTGTGCCGCGCGTCTGTTGATGTGCATATTCTGATGCTTGTAGCGCCATCTATTAGTCAGTTCTACAAGGACGCTCAGAGTTTCTACATGTGTCGGTGTTTCACCTACAAGAATGTGGCGGACATTAGTTATGAGAGGCTTCTAGCCTATCATATACAGCAAATCAAACATCTTAGTGAAGGAGATGAAGGTAGACGATTGGAATTTGGTCGTTGGCTAATTTCAGATGGCCGAGTAATCCTGTTTACTGTTGAAACCGCTTTCCGTCGTGACGGTGTCAATAAAATTCGTAACTCACACTGATAGTCTGGGGAAAACCCACGTGCCTTTTGTGGAGACGCATTATCAAGACTAATTTCCTGTAAATGTGTGGTGCGGAATGATAGCCACTCATGATTGGGCCTGTTGTGTTGCTACATCGTCTTACAGGGGCCCCTTTATATAGACTTCCTTATAAACGAGATTCCAGCGTTACTGAAAGAGGTGACTTTGGCTACAAGAATGATATGATGTTCTGGCATGTCTGGCCCCTGCTCATTCTAGCCATGTAAACCTAACAGTCCCCGGAAGATGGATCGGCAGACATGGTCAAGTTTGGTGGCGTCCAGGGGCCCCCGGACCTTACTTTAGCGTTGTGCCTGTAGGTATAGTTGAAAAGCGAAGTCTACAAAGAAAAAGTATATACAAGAGACGACTTGATCGTTCTTATTATGAGTAGTGCTGCCCTCATAAAAGAACCTATGACGACCTCAGAAGAGTTACACGTGGTGTTGTCAAGAAAATTCGGAAGTACGGTACATTGAAGACGGGGGTGCAGATGAACACGAAATATATCTTTACTGATTACATATGACTTAACTTCTGTAGTTAACTTAAAACCGTGTGTGTTTTAGCAGTGTAATGTAATTTCCAGAAATAATATACGTACTTGTTTGAAATAATATTACAGAAAGGTTTAGGAATCAGCAATGAAACTAATAGAGGACGACATAGCTATTATCACCACCTATCATCTAGACAAGATAGCTTTAGCAGGACTCATAGTTCATGTAAACCTCCTGTGATTAAAGTGGCCCATGTATTCCGTCCATGTCGTATAACACAGTGCGAAGGCATACCTACTCGTGCTACGTTCGCACCTACGTTAACAGCAGGTAGCCCCTACGCACGGTTTCAGCTGCTCGCAGGTGGTGCGCAGGCAGCTATTGAATAATTCATCTGTTTGTGAAACAAGTTTCCGTTCTGCAGTTTGAAAGGAGTTTAGCATTATTTAATCACAATCGTGTAGCTCTCCTACAGCAGGCTGTAACGCTGTAGTGAAATTTATGAACGTTGGAATCTGTTGCGTCTCTCTATTCGCTGATGAATAGTGATTGCGAGATCTTCTAGGATGTATCTGGATCGCTGCAGTTGGCGGCTCAAAGCAACGTATCATAGTAATTTGATTCACTATCCTGAATATTTAGCCAGTAACCAGAAAAGGAGAGTGGCCAATATCGCTTGCTTGGTTTGACGCATATCTAGAACCCGAAGTGCGCACTAATGGTCTGTTTCTCGCTCCTTGGTAATCTGCCAGCATTTTACTGATGTGACAGATTATCTGAGTTCTAGTATTTTTTACGAACGCATATTTCATACTTCCATACATTAGGAAGAGTATGTACTGGGCGGAATATGGTGGATCTTCCTAAAGCACGTCTCTCTACATTCGTGAATGTAACTGGACTGACTGACAAATGTCAGACGTCCAGTAAGTGGAATCAAATGGACGTTCATTAAGGGGTGGATGACCAGGCTTCGCTGATAATTTTTCGAATCCTTGTGCCCTTACGACAGCAAGAACTCAAAGAAAGAAGAAATAAAATAGAGAGAATTTCCAACTACAAACTACAGTTGAGCGCTTGCGCGCACTCGTCTTCCCCCCTCCCCTCCCGCGCCCCCTCCATCACACACACACACACACACACACACACACACACACACACACACAGATATGAGAGCGCGCAATATCAGCTCCCCCCCCCCCTCTCCCCCCGACTTTCACTCGACACTCAATCGTGCAATAAAGCAGAGAATTTCAAAAGGGAAAATAGTAAGTTGAATTTAGATGTAGTGAGAATTGGTGAAGGTCGGTGGCAGGAAAAACAGGACGTCTGGCCTGGTCGGTGCAGGCTTATCAACACAATATCAGACAAAGATACTTCATAATTGGCCCTAACAGTAAATAAAAAAAAATTAAACGTCGTTAAGTTACTATGAATACATAGTGAACCCATATAGTAACCAAGACAGACGTAAAAGCACCACCCAGTACGGAAGTATATGTTTATACGCTAAACAGCTACGCTAATGACGAAGAAACTGAAAGAATGCATGGTGAGGTATAGGAAATTTTTCAGATAGTTAAGGGAGGTAAAAGTTAATTGTAATGAATGAATGGAATTCTATTGCAGAAAAAGGAAGACAAGAAAAAATAGTAGGAAAATTTGGACCGGAGGAAGGAATGAAAGATGGTGCCGCCTGCTAGAATTTCGCAGAGAGCATGATTTAATGATTGGTAACACTTGGCTTAAGAATCATGAAAGAAGGCTGTGCACGTACAAGATTTCACATTGGTATATAATGTTCAGGCAGAGATTTCGTCAGCAGATTTTAACTGTAAGACATTTCCAGAGGCAGGTGGGGATTCTGATCATAATTTATTCGCTATGAACTGCAGATTAAAACTGAAGAAATAACAATACGGTGGGAATTAAAGGAGAAGGGATCTTCATAAACTGAAAGAAACATGGTTTATTGAGAAATTCAAAGTGAGCTTTAGGTTTTGATTGAGAAACGAAGGGAAGGAATACAGTAGAATGAAGCTCTCTGACGGGAATACAGACATCTAAAAATGAAATTGGCAGGAAATGGAAAAAGGCTGAGCACAAACGGCTGGATGACAAACACAAGGCTGTAGAAAGATGCAAGATCATAGGAAACATAAATGTCAGCTATAAAAAAATTAGACACATTTAGAGAAAAGAGAAGCAGCTGTCAGCTGTAAGAATATCAAGAGCTCAGACGGCAAAACTGCACTAACCGAAGATGGGAAAGCTGAAAGATAGAAGAAATATTTATAGAGGATCTATAAAGGGGAAACAAAACTTGAGGAGAGCATTGTGGAAAGAAACGGGGAAGTAGGTGAATATGAGATACGAGATATCATACTGCGAGAAGACTTTGACAAAGCTCAGAGAGACCTCAGTGGAAAGAAAGTCCCTGCAGTATTGAGATCCTTCCGAGAGACAACGATGACTAAACTATTCCATCTGGTGGGCAAGATAATGAGACAGGCGAAATAACCCCAGAATTCCAGAGAAATGCAATAATCCCAATTCCAAAAAGACAGGAGTTGACATGTGAATAGTATAGAATCATCAGTTTAATAAGCCATAGTTGCAAAATCTTAACATGAATTATTTACAGGAAAAAGAAATACCGGTAGAATCTGACCTCGGAAAATCATTGTGGGTTCAGGACAAATTTAGGAACACTTGAGGCAGTACTTGACCTTACGTCGCTTCTTAGAAAAGAGCTTGAAGAAAGGCAAACGTACGTTTGTAGCATTTGTAGATTTATAAAAAACTGTCGACACTGTTGACTAGACTGTGGTCTTCGGGGTTGTGAAGGTAGCAGGTGTGAAATACGGGGCGAAAGACTATTTACAACTTGTGCAGAAACCAGATGGCAGTTATAAAAGTCGAGGAGCATGAAAGGGAAGCAGTGTTTGAGAAGGGAATGAGACAGAGTTGTACTCTGCCCTCCATATTATTCAATATGTACATTGATCAAGCTGTTAAGGAAATCAAGACGAAATTTGGACAGGGAATTGAAGTTCAGAGAGAAGAAATAAATTCTTAAAGTTTGCCGATGACATTGTAATTCTGTCGGAGGCGTTAAAGGGCTTGGAGGAGGAGAAGGAGGAGGAGAAGCAGAAGAAGAAGAAGAAGAAGAAGAAGAAGAAGAATATTAGTAGTGTTTAACGTCCCGTCGACAACGAGGTCATTAGAGACGGAGCACAAGCTCGGTTTGGGGAAGGATAGAGAAGGGAATCGGCAGGGCTCTTTCGAAGGAAGCGTCCCGGCATGTGCCTAGACCGATTTACGAAAATCACTGGAAACCTAAATCAGGATGGCCGGACACCGGTTTGAAAAGACTTGGAAGAGCAGTGGAACGGAATGGGTAGTATCTTGAAAAGAGGTGTGTGGTCAACAACAGAGGAGTAAAGGTGGCCGTTTTGGCCGAGCGGTTCTAGGCGCTTCAGTCCGGAACCGCGCAGGTGCTACGGTCGCAGGTTCGAATCCTGCCCCGGAGATGGATGTGTGTGATGTCCTTAGGTTAGTTAGGTTTAAGTAGTTCTAAGTTCTAGGGGACTGATGACCTCAGATGTTAAGTCCTATAGTGCTTAGAGCCATTTGAACCATTTAAAAAAAAGTAAAACAAGGTTAATGAAATATAGTTGAATTAAATGAGGTGATCCTGAGGGAATCAGATTAGAAAATGAGACACTAAAAGTAAAAGTAGTAGACGAGATTTGTTATTTGGACAGGAAAGTAGTAAAGAGGATATCAAAAATACAGATGGAATATAGCTAGAAGAGCCTTTTTTATATAAAAAAAGAGGAATTTGTTAACTTCTAACAAATGTTTAAGTGTCTCGGAGTCTTTTCTGGGGGTTTTGGTCTGAAGTGTTACCTTGTACGGAAGTAAAACGTAGGGGATTATCAGTTCAGACAAGAAGAGAGCAGCAGCTTTTGACATGTTGTGGCGCCGGCCGAAGTGGTCGTGCGGTTCTAGGCGCTGCAGTCTACAACCGCGATACCGCTTCGGTCGCAGGTTCGAATCCTGCCTCGGACATGAATGTGTGTGATGTCCTTAGGTTAGTTAGGTTTAACTAGTTCTAAGTTCTAGGGGACTAATGACCTTAGAAGTTGAGTCATATAGTGCTCAGAGCCATTTGAACCATTTTTTGGCATGTTGTGCTGCAGAAGAATGCAAAAGATAACGTGGATTGATCGAGTACCTAATGAGGTACTGCATCGAATTGGAGAAAAAAAAATTATAGCACAGTTTGAATATTAGAAAAGATCAGTTGGTAGGACACATTCTGTGGTATAATGGAATAGTCGATTTGGTCATGGAGGCAAGCGTGGGAGGTAAACATTGTAGAAGGAGACTTAGGCATGAATAAAATAAGCTGATTCAAGTGGATGTAGATTACATTAGCTACTTAGAGTTAGAGAGCCTTGCACATGATAGACTAACGTGGAGAGCTGCATCGAACCAGTCTTCGGACTGGCTCTGAGCACTATGGGACTTAGAACTTAGAACTACTTAAACCTAACTAACCTAAGGACATCACACACATCCATGCCCGAGGCAGGATTCGAACCTGCGACCGCAGCGGTCACGCGGTTCCAGACTGAAGCGCCTAGTTTTCAGTGATTTTCGTTGGTTTTCTTCATTGACTGTATCACGAAAAATACGCAGATATGCCGGTCTATTGTCAGTATGTTGTTGCACAGCAAACGGGTCATCTCTTCGTAGATAAAAATCCTCAGTGAGTTGGTGTTACTAAAGCACACTGTATGATACCACTTACACAGTGTAGATAATTGCGCTGATTTCAGAAGAAAGAAAGTGGAACATTCCTCTAATCATTCCAACCAACATGATATGGTTGGTTGATAAACGTCATGTTAACCGGAGTTAAAGTACTGCATCGCATAATGGCATTGAAATAATACAACTTTAAATTTCAGGATCTTCATATATAATATGCATCTAAGTTATTAAGGACTGTCTGAGACCCGGCGTTGCCCGGGTATATATTTATTTCGGTTCCATTAGCCCAACTACTGCGCCCTACTCTCTCTGTCCATCTGCTCCTTCTCCGTCTTTCCAGCTCCTATGCCTACTACTCCTCTTAGTCCGGCTCCTCCTGCCCCTCTCTCTTTTCCTCACTCCCTTTATTTCCTTGTCTTAGTATGTAACAAGCACAGCTGGGGGGATGTTCGTCACTTAACAGAAAGTAGCACGTGGCTGTCACGTGCCCAACAATAGCCTCTGTGTGTCAAAGGCAAAGTAGCGGGCAATGAGCCCACATCGCGACGTATGTATGACGTATATGTGATATGTACACCGGCGTAACGCCGATGTCGCCGATGTATACGCCATATTTATATGATTGTGTGTTTTGATAGAGTTGAAAATAAAGTATATTGATGAAATACTTCTTCATAGATATTTCCTGCAAATCTTACAGCTGCTTCTTGCTTGGTGGGAGACTAAATACACATATCAAAAGGTGTGTGCAGTTCCAGCAAATGCAACACGTGATGGACCCAATCAGGTAATGCATCTTCTTACCATTCTGTTTCATAGTCATTGTTTGTTGGACAGTAGCGGTGGTCTCGCGGTTCTAGGCGCGCAGTCGGGAACCGTGCGACTGCTACGGTCGCAGGTTCGAATCCTGCCTCGGGCATGGATGTGTGTGATGTCCTTAGGTTAGTTAGGTTTAAGTAGTTATAAGTTCTAGGGGACTAATGACCACAGCAGTTGAGTCCCATAGTGCTCAGAGCCATTTGAACCATTTTTTTGTTGGACAGTATTCCTCCTGTCTAAAGTCATATGCTCCTCCGTTGCCATACCTGTCCATTCTAGATGCAGAAAGCTGTGGGCACATATCTCTGATACATGTTCACAACAAAAAGAGTAGTTAGTCGTCTTTGTTCAAAGCAAGCGGCTCATCAATTGAACAATGAAACATGGACTTACGCACAGACAGTGAAGAAATGACGGCGCTTGCGCAAGCGAATTATAAAAATTAAAATTTCTCGAAGGGTGTGGGGACGAACTTGGACGCTACTGTTCCCCTGGGGAGCCCTTCGCACTTTCGCAAAAACGCGTAATGCCATTGGTGACAAGGCCGAAGTGTGAGGGAGAGGGAATTCTGGGGATAATGTAATTGCCCGAGTGTTGGATG
Organism: Schistocerca gregaria; assembly: GCF_023897955.1. Lineage (NCBI taxonomy): Eukaryota > Metazoa > Arthropoda > Insecta > Orthoptera > Acrididae > Schistocerca > Schistocerca gregaria. The sequence continues at coordinate 482,999,386 of NC_064931.1, read as the reverse complement.
CTGGCGTCAGCGTTCTTTGGGGTCGTACCTGCAGTGCCCTCTGCTGATCACTATTAAGATTTATCGAGACTGATAAAAGTTGTAGACACTGGGTAAAGGTTGTTTCTACTAGACTGAAGAAAATCGCAGTATCCACATCTGACCAATAGAGCTGGTTTTCGAGCGTCTTCTGGATACTTTCATCTTTCCGAAATAATATAAAAATTCACAGATTACACGTTCAGGACTGAGGTACAATAAAAGATACTAACGATTTATATCTAAACTGCCTGACAAAAAATGTAAACCCAGGGGCGGTGTTGGATGTCAATGTGACTTCGTACAAATGGTTCAAATGGCTCTAAGCACTATGGGACTTAACATCTGAGGTCATCAGTCCCCTAGACTTAGAACTGCTTAAACCTAACTATTCTAAGGACATCAAACACATCCTTGCCTGAGGCAGGATTCGAACCTGCGACCGTAGCAGTCCCATGGTTCCGGACTGAAGCGCCTAGAACCGCTCTACCACAGCGGTCGGCCGACTTCGTACACATAAATACCATCGTCGGATATGCCAATGATTAGAGCTGCAATTCTCTGTAACAGGTAGAACGGTCATAGCAGTGTATTAGTGTTGTTACCAGGTCTGGTAGGGAATATAAGGAGCGTGAGCAGCGTCAGATGCTGAGTGATCTCTGTCGTGGACTCGCGTGAGACAGCGGTATCAACACCTAACGGTAACAGAACGGGACCTCAATGTGGTTCTCTCTTTGGTCAGTTATTAGAATTTTGCAATACCTGGATTTTCACGCATTCGGATGTGACAGTGGCCCGACGTAAGAATTGCATGACAACGAGGAGGCAGGCACACTCGTTGTCAAGATTCCGGTCGACAGTATCTGGATCGCCGTATTACGCACGAAGCTCAGCTAACCCCTTCACATCTGCGCCTGCCATCCGAAAACAAATGATGGGCGTCCCTGCAACATTGTTTGACTTCTTGCACCACTGATGGGAGAATGTCCGCAGCTGAATTACGGTATTACCGTCCCATCCGAATGCTGTCATTAACATCACAACAGACATGGCTGTGTTTGAAGTGCTGCATTGACCGGGCAGCATGGACTGCTGATAAATGGCGTCGCATTGTGTTCAACGATAAATCGTGGTTCTGCACTACTCCGGGTGGCCACCGTCGGAGAGTATGGCGGCTACCTGGGGGAGGTTCCATCCTTCCAAGGTTTTGGAAAGGCACAGCGGTGTTACTCCTGCCGTCATAGTGTGGGAAGCCATCAGTATGACTTCAGGTCACAGTTGTATGTTAACTGGGGACCTAGAAACGACGGAGAGGCTCCGTCCCCGCAGCAGCCGCAGTGGTCCACAACCCCACGACGACTATTGCAGTCACTTCACCCCTCCGCCGCCCCACACCGAACCACTCTTTCAGGGTCATTGTGCTGTTCGGCCCTCGGTGGACCCCCCTAGGGAACGTCTCACACCAGACGTGTGTAACCTCTGTGTTTGCATGGTAGAGTAATGGTGCTGTACGCATACGTGGAGAACTTGTTGGCGCAGCAATCGCCGACATAGTGTAGCTGAGGCGGAATAAGGGGAACCAGCCCGCATTCATCGAGGCATATGGAAAACCGCCTAAAAACCATCCGCAGACTGACCAGCTAACCGGACCTCGACACAAATCCCCCGGACGGATTGGTGCCGGGGACCAGGCGCTCCTTCCCGCTCCGGAAAGCCGTGCGTTAGACCGCTCGGCTAAATGGGCGGGCCTGCAGATCACAGTTGGTAGTGATTGAAAGAACTATAACTGCTCAAAGGTGCGTCAAGGACATCCTACGCCCTAATGTGTTATCCCTCATGCGACTTTTCAGCAGGACAATGCTCGTACACACATGGTACGTGTCTGTGTGACCTATCTGAGTGATTTTGAAGTACTCCCGAGGACAGCAAGACCTCCTAGGCCGGTCTCCGATAGAACATGTGTGGGAACGGCTCGGATGTCAACTCCGATCCAATGTCATTATGTAGGGTATCAAAGACGAGTTTCAACAGTAGTGGGCCAGCTTGCGTCAGGGTAGAAGACAAACGGCTTTTTGACACCCTTCGCATCCGAATCACTGCTTAAATCCAGGTTCGGGGGAGAGGGGGGGGGGGGGGGGAATTACAACGTCGGATGAATAAGTGATGGGCTTATACCACCAAGTTCTTCGTAAATATGACTCGCTTTTGTAATCACTGAAATTACATTTCATTTCCTGCTCTCCTTCAGGGTGCTCTATTTCTATGTCAGACACTGGCTACTGTTAGCCACGGACCACTACACAACAAAAAGGTACGGAGATTTAAGGATAACAGCCACTCATTCTGAAAAGAAAATCGCAAAAGGTAATAAATTTTCATTTAATAAGCATAAACACAAGGATCCCACTGTTATAATCAATACTCTAATCCCCTGCCGAGTGAAGTGTATGTAAAATTGTCTGCGTTCGATATTTTTCGGATATAGTTAACTTGCGCATGCTCAGAAGTTGCGCGTTAGGTTGGACAGAAGTAAAAGGTAATAAATTAAAGATCGTTAAGACTGTTCTAATGCATTTAGTTAAAAAATTTCTTACATTTGATTAATAAAATAAAGTTACTTAGAGCAAAACTGAGAGTACGATGAAGTTGAGAGGAATACCAGTTCGCCATCCGCTGAGAGAGAGATGCCCATAGTCATTTTTTGGGGAGATGTGGAGAGAAGAGGGGATAGCGTTTCTGAAACGTCCAAGTTTATAAACTGTAGGCGTACCTCCGTGGTTCAACTGTGTTGTGAGTGGTTTAATGGAGTCATTGTGGAAATCGTCACGGTAGAACCGAAAGCTGACCAACTAAAACCAGAACCGCTGGGCCACTTCGGCCGGCTTTACTCCATCACCTGAACTGAAGTGACGAGACGACGAGATATCCTTTGCAGTCTCCTGAAAATTCCAAGATATTTTCTGTGACCGTTTTTTTTCAATTATAAACGTCTCGCAGCTTCCATTGGACGAGGATTTCAAGGAAGAGCACTTCGGAATCATTTCTGGTGCATCCGTAGGAAATGATATGTTCTTCGTTGGAAATCTTGAGCGTTCTACTATGAAGTTGAAGGTGAACATTGCCGGCCGCTGTGGCCGAGTGGTTCTAGGCTCTTCAGTCCGGAACTGCACTGCTGCTAAGATCGCAGGTTCGAATCCTGCCTCGGGCATGGATGTGTGTGATGTCTTTAAGTTAGTTAGGTTTAAGTAGTTCTAAGTCGAGGGGACTGATGACCTCAGATGTTAAGTCCCATAGTGCTTAGAGCCATTTGAACCATTTGAAGGTGGACATTGCCGGTACTATCCTATGTCAAATCTGTCCCATACAAACACATCTTTACAGTACTCCTGATTTTAGTAGTGATGTAATATACTTTACACCAAGGTGACGAAAGTCATCGGATAGCAATATGCATATATACAGATGGCGACAGTATCGCGTACATACGGTATAAAAGGGCAGTGCATTGGCGGAGCTGTCTGTAATTTGTATTCAGGTGATTGATGTGAATAGCTTTCGACAAGAATATGGTCGCATGACGGGAATTAACAGACTTTGAACGGTGAATGGTAGTTGGAGCTAGACGCATGAGACATTCCATTTCGGAATTAGGTAATTCAATATACCGAGATTCACAGCGTCAAGAGTGTGCCGAAAAGACCGAGTTTCAGGCATTATCTCTCACCACGGCCAACGCAGGGGCCGACAGCCTTCACTTTACGATCGAAACCAGCGCCGTTTGTGTAGAGTTGTCAGTGCTAACAGACAAGCAACGCTGCGTGAAAAACCTCTGAAATGTATGTGGGACATACGACGAACGTATCCATTAGGATAGTGCGGTGAAAGTTTGCGTTAAGGTGCTATGGCAGCAGACGACGTACGCGAGTGCCTTTGCTAACAGCACGACATCGTGCGCAGCGCATCTCCTGGGCTCGAGACCATATATGTTGGATTGTAGGCGACTGGAAAATCATGACCTGGTCGGGTTCGAGTTTGGCGCAAACGACACAAAGCCATGGACCCATGTTATCAGCAAGGCACTGTGCATCCTGGTTATGGCTCCATAATGGCGTGTGCTGTGTTTACATGGAATGGACTGGGTCTTCTGGCCTAAATGAACCGATCATTGACTGGAAATTGATACGTTCGGCTACTTGGAGACCGTTTGCAGCCATTTATTTACTTCATGTTCCCAAACAACGGTGGAATTGTCACTGGGCTACAACTGTTCACGATTGGTTTAGAGAACATTCTGAAGAATTCGAGCGAATGATTTGGCCACCGTGATCGCCTGACATGAGTAGTAATTATGGACTGCTATAGAGGCACATGGCTGAATGTTTCTGCAGGGGACTGTCAACGACTTGCTGAGTTCATGTTACGTGTGTGTTGCTGCATTACGTCAAGGAAAAGGAGGTCCGACACGATATTAGTAGGTATCCTTTAAATTTAGTCACCTCGTTGTATTTTTGTTTGCTCATGTAGGCTCTCTCAGATCCACACCTGTTAACTTTCTGCTGATAAAATGTTTTCCCGCAAAACAGACTTTGTTACCCAGATCATTTGCGCTACTTAATTCATATTGGTGGGTATCATTAAGTTCTCCATCTTTTATTCAGTTCCAGTTTTGCGTCGTTGTCTCCCGTATCAATCAACAATTACGTCTTCTCCGAAGTTTGTGCTTCTGTGATGTCGATGTCCACTTCCTCTGAACTTCTGGTGCGAGGGTGCGCATGGAGACTTCTATGAAAAACTATTAATTTGAGTATAATATACGTATGTCTCTCGCAGTTCTTACTTAACAAGGCAGCATCAATATGTGTGGTTGCATCTTCATAGTTTTGGCGGTCGATCAGACTTTATGAAGGTGCTTTGTCATGAAGTCTTCTCAGTCGTGCTTTACTGATGCCCAGATGCCCAAGTATTTCAGAATTCTGCCTGTCGTGATTATTATATTGTACGTTAATGCTCGTATTTCTCTATTCTTTCTGTTCGGATTGTTGCCCTCTTCAGATTGCCTGAGGCAGAGCAATGTGTAGTCAATATAAGAGTCTGACCATTCCGATCACCACATAGTTTTATCAACGGTAAGAACTTCAGGGTGATGTGTGCCATTAAGAGGCGCTACGGAAGATGATTTTGTATGCAGCTTGCTGTATAGATGTTAAACTGTGTATCGATTCCCGTGGTAGTTGTCGTGGTACTGGTCTTCCTTTCCGTATAAGTTTTATATAGAGGGAGACGATGATGCAGCTTTAGCTAGTCGTGTTTCCGCATCCGGCACATATGCGTCGTTGTGTCAACTACCTGTATACCAGGCACGATTAGCCGATACGGCTTTCGCATACAGAAGACCGCTGGCGGTATCTTGTTTCACATGGCTTCCCTCGGCAGTGGCATACGGCTTCGTGATGGATACGGCCACACTCGCGTTTTGCTAGCGTAGCGGCGACGTTTGTTTTCAGCCGCGAGAAGAGCCTACTGACTAATGGCGCGCTCGCGCCCTGTGGGAATTGGTGAGACAGGTGACGGCTTCGATTACCCAAATATTACCAAGCAATCATGTTCTTACTCTTGTCACTGTAATGTGAAAATACTACATAGCATTTCTTGGCAGTTGCAGTCAGATTACAGATTATCAGTTAATTTCGTCTTTCTTGGGAAATTTTATCGATTGCCAACACAATTTAACAGGCTCAATGTCAGCGATTATAAGTGCAGTGATTCTTTGCTTTTCAAATCGTAGTCCAGTTCTCAATTGCAACTACCCTTAACGTTGAAAAATAGCAACCGGATTAATTGTTTTGTGATCATTATGTTCGTATTTTGTGACACTAAGCGAGAAAAGTTCATCTATGTAAACTTGAGTGCTTCTTTTCTACTAGTGTATGTACGTGGAAAAACAGGTGCCTTTTACTGTCCATTCATATATCGAATCTCTAGGTTGTCATCGTGTATTCGGTTGCCACCTTAGTACTGTTGCAAAAATGTAGGATTAGCGTTAGGCGTCCCATGAACATGGAGCTTACAGCGTCAAAACCCTAGTTAGGTCGAATAGATATGAGGGAACGACATAGGGAGAACTTTATGGGGATACCTTACGGGCATTGACCTGAAGTGGATTATGGAAGGCAAAGGAAACGTACTTAGGGTGAACACTGCTTCTGCTGAAGAAGAGTGCTATGTTTTAAGGACTACGGCGCAGACTGGGGAAGCGGAAGAGCGTTCTCCTGCGTTAGTGAGTAGGTAAGGAGGCGGCGTGGGAAGTGGTAGTGCGTGCGGTCAAGCAGGCGGCTCAACTTCCGTGGCCGGATGTTGGGATTAAGTATTGCCTCTCGTGGACACGCTTCTCGCGCCGCGCGCTGTGCGCAGCTGTTGCTCAGTCGCCGACAAGGAAGCAGCGCAGAGAAATTTGTTTTACGAAACTCTAGGGCCAGCCTAGTGGAACGTTTACGCCGCGTCGTTTCAGTTCTGGATTCTCAAGACTACGTTGCAAGTGGCTGTGTGTTGAAAAAATCGACCATTGCAAGTGGCAGACAATTTACGCTCCAATAATTTATATTTTGTAGTGCTTATTGTTTCTAATTCGATTGCATCTTACCACCAGCGCCTGAACATGGTTCGTCCATGCATTGCGTTCCTGAAATTATCTTGGCTTTCAAGTCTGCATAGAATATTGACGATGGGTGCAGATAATACTCTAACTGCAACTTTGCTTGATGGTAAGTCATCGAGCAGTTAACAGGTACACAGAGTGGAGACCCAGCGCGCAGAAAGGATGCCGCTAAAATTGTCGTGGGTGTAAGATAAAGGCCAAAAATAGCGAAAAAAGTTTCAACTTGCCAAACGTTTTCTATTGTTATGACAATTACTGATTTTAATAAACGCGTACAGATGGCATCATTGAGCAGGAAAGTAAAGGCAGTAGACAGCCATACGAGATGTGGCTATAAAATAAAGGGCCTATTGCTGTAAAACATTTTATTTCAAAAACATTAGCATTTAGCTATTGTCGTCATCAATATGCCCTCCTCTTCTATTCCTACAATGCTCCATGCGAATTTTTCATTGCTGGAAACACTGCTGGAAATTTTCCTATGTGAGCTCCTTGACGACGCGTGCCGCTTTTCCTTTCACTGCTTCAGTGGACTGAAATCTTGTTCCATTTAGTGCAGATTTAACATTGCAGAGTAGATAAATCAGATGGTGCTAGGTCAGACGAATAAGGTGTGTGGTCCAGCAGTGGGATTCTGTACTTCGTTAGAAACCTCTTCACAGACAATGCGCTATGAGCTGGTGTGTTGTCTTGATGCAGAACCCATGCCTTGTTCTTCCACAATTCGGATCTTTTTTTAAATTTTTTTTCGGAGTTGAGCAAGAACCTCAATGTAATAGTGTTGATTAATAGTTTGACCTTTAGGAACCCAATGAAGGTACACAATTCCATGAATATCGAAAAACACAGTCATCATCGCTTTGAATGTTAATTTGCTCATTCGAGCTTTTTTTCTCTGCCAGTGAAGCTGGGCCCTTACAGTCCACGGATTGGCGCTTAGTTTCTGGATCATAAGTGGAAAAACCAAGATTCATCATATGTTATCACTCTTTCCACGAAATTAGGATTGGTATTCAAGGTGTCTGTACAAACATTATCAAGAGGTTCTTTTTGTTCGATCACGAGACTTTTCGCCACCAGTTTCGCACACGCTTTACTCGTGTTAAATTGCTTATCCCAAGTTTACCTAACGTATTCTGTTAGTTCCTACAGTTTCAGAAAGCTGTCGAATACTTAGTCGACGGTCAGATCGAGTCAGATTCCCTACATTTTTCATATATTCTTCCCTTTTTGATGTTGAAAAACGTCCCGGGCGTCAGTCATCTTCGTCTTCTCGGTGATGTTGGAAATGCTTGAACCACTCAAAAACTCGCGTTCGTGTTAAACAGTCTTCGCTATACACTTCTTTGAGTAAAGGACAGATTCCACTAGCAGTTTTTCCAAATTTCGTGTGAAACTTCATGACAATTCGTTGCTCCAATATTACACTTGGCAAAACAAAATAACAACTCTTACTAACAGCTCTTACACAAACGAAGGCGACGGCCACACTGATTTGTCTAAGACACTAGAGATGCCGCATTCGACTGAGAAGACTTCACGCTTCACAGCTATTGGTTGTTAGTCTTTGGCGAATGCTTGCTTACTCTGTGAAAGCATCAGTCCCATTATTTTATAGCCACATCTCGTATTTTTTTCGCTGCACCTTAACTCCACTTCAGCTTTCCAAAAATCTGATGGTTCTACGTCTAGACAACATACTCGTATTTAGCGCAGAAAACGAGCTAGGCGGCGTGCTTAAGACTCTGGTGTCACATAAGGGGGCAGCAGGATTGAAATTCAGATTTAGGTTTTCTGTGGCTTCCCTAAATTTATTAAAGAGAATCCTGGGGTGAATCTTTTGAAAAAGACACAGCCGATCTCTGTCTCCGTTCTCGTTCAATCGGTGTGTTAAAACTGGTCATATTTCCTTCTTAACATATAATCTAGCCTCAGGATAAAGAAGTCAAGAAGATAGAAAGATAGAAAGGAAAATCGTGCCACACTAACCACTCTGTTAAGGACGATACAGCAGACGAAATGAAAACTCATTGCTGTCTAGGAAGCAACATTAAGCAAGACAAGCGACGTTTGACAGCGGAAGCAGATTGATGTGGGGAAGAAAACTGTTTGGCAGGGAAGGGCTCCATAGGAATCTGATTTGGATGTTGAAGATGGTACTGAAAATGTGCATGTGGAACAGAGCATCGGAGTGAAATGCGGACCGTGGGAAAAACATGAGGAGGAAGGAGATAAAATGAGAAATGGAGAGCAGTGAACAAATTGTAAGATAAAGTGGGTAGTATAAAAAGGTTGGAAATAAACCTTTCAGAGATACTTAAGAGAATAGTGGACAGGTTAGTGGAGCATCGACGTATTAATTCAGACCTACTTTTGGCGAAAAACTGTACGGTCAGACAAACATAACAATCTGCAAGACATGTAACTGAAGATGCTCAGTTATACAGATGTTAAAAGATAAACACAAAATAAACAACATAGAAGACGGAATCCAAAACGAGTCAAAAGAAAGGCTGAAAAAGTGTTGAGTTGGTGGATTATGTGGCGTCGGCGTCTCCTTAGAGATGACACGACTCAGTGGTGATGGTTGTCCCAGTCGGTATGACGTGGAACTGCGTCCGTCGCTCACGACAACGCCACCCCGCCACCCTGTAACTAGTAAGAAAACACAAACTCCTCGCGTGGTTTGGTCATATTTCAGATACAGTCTTTCGTGATTAATGTCAATATTCGATAGAGCAGCGCATCAGAATGTGTAAGCCGCTCTTGCTGCTTCTTTTTGTTATGCCCTAGATAATGGATGTTGAATATTAATAATATAAAGTCTTGAATCTTCAGTTCATCACTCAAGTCGTTTGGCGTCGTCGAGCCCCGCGTTGTAGGCGCCAAATAATGTGGCGTCTGCGTCTCTTTAGAGTTGACACAACTCGGCGGTGATGGTTGTTCCAGTCGGTATGACGTGGAACGACGTCCGTCGCTCACGACAACGCCACCCTGTAACTAGCAGAAAAACACAAACTCGTCGCGTGGCTTGCTCATATTTCAGATACCGTCTTTCGTGATTAATGTCAATATTTCTATAGAGCAGCGCGTGAGAATGTGTAAGCCGCTCTTGATTCTTCATTTTATTATGCCCTATTAGACAATGGATGTTGAATATTAATAATATGAAGTCTCGAATCTCCATCCATCACCCAAGTCGTGACCACATAATGGAATTGCGAGGATGTTAAGTTGATAAATTGTTATTCCGTCGTCAAAACGTCGCTATGTCGCATGTTCAATAACTGCACGACGTAATTCCAGAGATAACATATACTTAAGCAGTGTTCAGAATGCGTCGTAATCTTGGGACAAATCTATGACTGTTCACTGTTAAATAATCATGAATACACTTTTCACTTCATAATATTCTAATAATCAATTAATTTTCACTAATACATCTGATAACGTGTATTCAATTATGTAGGCAACACGAAGAATTAAAGTTTGAATCCAATTTTATTGTTCCTTGTAATTAATTGTCCCTACGCTGAGCACACACACCGATTTCTCACTCAGTGAATTGTTTCCGTTTGCTTCAGTAATCCTGTCGTTGACAACTGACAACTCGGCGCAATTGTACGTTCTTCGTATTGGCGTTTGTATGTCACCTACTCGAGACTAATAATTGTTTTTCTGTCGGCGATTTTTGTTTTTCAGTGTCCTTGAATGTTCGTGCTTATTCAGTATCACGAAGGCTAAGTCCGATCACACATCTCACACGATTTAACTTCGTCGCGAATCACCGTATCCCGTTATCTTGCTAACAGTAAAGATGACTTTGCTTTAGTATGACTTCTGAATAATGCTTCAGTCTATATCGCAAAACTTTCGATTACCTTAAAACAATCTATTAGCGCTTACATGCATGTTACGATCCCAACAGTACTAGAGAGCGACTAGATAGCAACTGAAGCTAACATTTCCATTTCCGAGTTACATTGTAGTCACACCGAACTTCCTTTTCGATGCGGCTACAACTCTCTTCTATGGTAAATGTTATCTTTTGACAGTTTACCATCTGGGCTTTAACGTTCGTTATTAATCATTTTGCAATTCTTTCTTTGATGTTTTTGTTGCATATCCTATCATATTCTTTCATACAGTCTCTATTTCATGATAAATATTATTATTCACATGACATCGTGCATTCCTGTTGATCAAATTATCACAAGTGTAAAATTTGTCGTCAGTAGCTGACGCCACTGTCAGGGTGACTAATTTTCCTACTTCTTTTACAACAAAGGATTGTTTATTAGGGTTTCTGTAATTGGGGTGTTACAGTTGGCATGAATTTCATGTTGAGGTGAGTGTTCTGTCACTTGTGTGCTTCTGCTGTGGCGTATGTGACGGCCCGGAAAGGCGAAGCCGATAAGTTACACTGAAGGGCCAAATGAACTGGTAGGCCTGCCTTATATCGTGTAGGGCCCCCACAAGCAAGCAGAAGTGCGGCAGCACGACGTGTCGTGGACTCGACTAATGTCTGAAGTAGTTCTGGAGGGATTGACACCGTGAATCCTGCAGGGCTGTCCATATATCCGTAAGACTACGATCGGGTGGAGACCTCTTCTGAATAGCACGTTGCAAGGCATCCCAGATATGCTCAATAATGTTCATGTATGGGGAATTTTGTGGCCAGAAGAAGTGTTTAAACTCAGAAGAGTGTTCCCTGAGACACTCTGCACTAATTCTGGACGTGTTGGGTGTCCTGCTAGAATTGCCCAAGTCCGTTGGAATGCAGGTGATCAGACAGGATGCTGACGTACGTGTCACCTGTCAGAGTCGTATCTAGATGTATCAGGGGTCCAACATCAATCCAACTGCACACGTCCCACACCATTACAGAGCCTCCACGTGCTTTAACCGTCACCTGCTGATAAGCAGGTTCCATGGATTCATGAGGTTGTCTTCATTCCCGTACCTGTCCATCCGCTCGCTATAATTTGAAATGACACTCACCCGACCAGGCAACTTGTTTCTAGTCATCAACAGATCATTGTCGGTGTTGACGAGCCTAGGCGAGTCGTAGAGCTTTGTGTTGTACTGTCATCAAGGGTACATGAGTGGGGTGCGTCGTCGGCTCCAAAACCCCATATCGATTATGTTTCGTTGAATGGTTTGCACGCTGACACTTGTTGATGGCCCGGCATTGAAATGTGCAGCAATTTGCGGAAGGCTTGCGCTTCTGTCACATTGAATGATCCTCTTCAGTCGTCGTTTGTTCCGTTCTTGTAGGATCTTTTTCCGGCCGCAACGATGTCGGAGATTGATGTTTTACCGGATTCCTGATATTCACGGAACACTTGTGAAATGGTCGTACGGGAAAATCCGCATTTCATCGCTACCTCGGAGATGCTGTGTCCCATCTCTCGTGCGGCGACTATATCACCACGTTCAAACTCACTTTAATCTTGATAACGTGATATTGTAGCAGCAGTAACCGATCTAATAGGTGTGCCAGATACTTGTCTTATATCGGCGCTGCCGGGTGCAGCGCCGTATTCTGCCTGTTTACATATTTGAATACGCATGCCTATACCGGTTTGTTTGGTGCTTCAGTGTATATTCAGTTCACACAAAAAATATAATCACAGACATTAGGGTAACTGTGAAAATAAAGTGTGATTTGTGAGAGTGCTGTATCTCATAAGATCGAGAGAACAAAAAAATGGCTCTGAGCACTATGGGACTTAACTTGTGAGGTCATCAGTCCCTTAGAACTTAGAGCTACTTAAACCTAACTAACCTAAGGACATCACACAGATCCATGCCCGAGGCAGGATTCGAACCTGCGACCGTATCAGCCGCGTGGTTCCAGATTGAAGCGCCTAGAACCGCTCGGCCACCGCGGCCGGCTCTAGGCGCTACAGTCTGGAACCGCGCGACCGCTACGGTCGCAGGTTCAACTCCTGCCTCGGGCATGATTGTGTGTGATGTCCTTAGGTTAGTTAGGTTTAAGTAGTTCTAAGGGACTGATGACCTCAGAAGTTAAGTCCCATAGTGCTCAGAGCCATTTGAGCCATTTGTTGAAGAATAAGGTAACGAATGCCCTAATTTATTATAGAATTTGACGTCATAAATTTCAACGATTTCGCGTAACTAGTCCCTTTCGAGCGTCACCTGTGTCTATTTCTTGGTGTTGTTTTCTTTGCTACCGGTGTATCTGTAAGTGAAGGTAATTCAGGCCTGGGGATTCTACTATGTGGAAGACGATAAGTTTGTAAATGGGTAGTTTATTCGAGTCGCCTATACTCCGATGAGATGTTCGTAGCAATAATGAGAAATGTATACGTACTCGGGAAAACTGGCCGTCTACGATATTGGTAAGAGTATTCGCCGAAGTTGGGTAAAATGATAATTGCTGCAAACATTTTTTCTTAGCTTTTACCACATCGAAAGTTTCAAAATATGCAGTGTGTATATTCACATTATATCAATTTGGTTAAAAGTGTGTAGCTGTTTTCACATTTGATTTACCTCTCTAGCGTCTTTAGTATTAATGGAACAGCTACACAAACAGTAACTAATCATTCTACATGCAACGTAACTGGGAGTAACTTCTGTGTTCTCTGTAAAGCTTTAAATGCCGTATTTTTGCTTTTTAATGGTACAATCCCTTGATGATGCTCGAACTACAGTAAAGTAATACGACAAGAAGCTTCAGTACGGAATGAAACAGTTGTAAGATAAAACAGTTGCCGAAAGCCAGCCGGAGGTAACGATACCCTCACAGAATAAATGAGATAGAGGAGGAGGAGGAGGAGATTAGTGTTTAAGGTCCCGTTGATAACGAGTGCATTAGAGACGGAGTACAAGCTCGGATTATGGAAGGATGAAGAAAAAAATAGGCCATTCTCTGTCAAAGGAACAATCCCGGCATTTGTCGGAAGCGATTTAGGAAAATCACGGAAAACCTAAATCAATACGGCCGGACGCCGGTTTGAACCGTCGTCCTCCCGAATGCGAGTAGAGTTCGCTAATCACTGCGCCACCTCGCTCAGTAATGAGATAAAAAAAGCCTTCTAACATGTAGGGGAACGTGACGAATGAGATGTAAGAACTTTTCTACTGCATATCCCATTTCATGAAACAGCAGAAATGATGTTAAATCAAGCACACCCGTCATTTGGCTAGCTCACATTGCATCTCCATGCATTTGATCTGGGCAGGGGTGAACCTCCTTTGTTTGTACGTCGTCTCCTTTCGACAAGACTATGGCTGATGCACTTGAAGGAAGTGCATATATTTGCACCCCTTATTCGCTGTCTGTAGTATGCTGTGCACCATCGCCAACATATGGAGAAGTGAAAAATAGACTGAGGGGGCCACTTCTCCGAGGGTGGCTGTTAGTAGGGGGTTCAAGTACCTCTCATGTTGGCACTCAGCATTGTCAGTGTCCTGAACAAGTTATTCACTGTCCTGATTGCTTGGCCTGCAAACACCATGTGGGACACAATTTCCATTTTGTGTATGCTGAATGATAGGAGCAGCTTGTATGTATTCGAACAATTCCCCGATCCTATGATACTTACTCTAATGTGAGTAGATACTCACCTCCCTGTTGTCAATCTCGCTGTCTTCTCTGTGTAGCTTTCTATGCAGCTCCTCATGAGAGCTTGTACTCGAAAGACACTTAGCTCTGAATACATGAAAAGCGAATGTAAATGTTCCCAGTGCCATTAGGGATGTTTCCTTCAGCGTTTTCTAGTATTTTAACGAAAACATTCTCCAAGGTCTTCATTGCTTGTTTGACCTTTGTACTTCTCATGTCCACTACAAAGAAATACTACTCAAAATGCGTTACAATAACGCAAAATATTTTTAGAGCTACTCTTATCAGATCCGTTCTAGAGTTTATTCTTCCATCAGAGACGATCTTTTGAAACAATATCAGCAAGTTTGATATCAGAAAGTCTTTCAGTGTACCTTACCAAGTCAGGCCTTATGATTGTCGTATATACTCTACTGCTGACATGCGAAGCACTGTGTCAGGAATCAGAATAAAGAAAATTCGACCTACTTATACTAGACAAAAGATCGTTCTCGCGAAGGGCCACCAACTATTTCGACTTGTAACTCTTGATTCAGAGTCATTGTTTTAATCTGATATTTTTTGAGTTTCTCCGTAATAGAAAGTTTGTATCGTCATCGAAACACATGTGTATATAAAAGCTGTCTTTTTCCGATTCGCTACTGATACCTTAAAGCAGTGCCTTGCAGCATCCCAGAGGTGGTGTATCTGCACACAGCTGGGCTTATTTCTCAGTCTTTCTTCCAATACTGTTATGATAATGTCGTCTTACAGGCATGTATTTTGAAGCAGTGTTTAAAACAAGAAATTTTGATGCTATCGACGTCAGAAGTACAGAAATTGGACAAAAATGTGCACACAACGCATTACCATGCCTAATACGGTGTAGGGAAATCATTGGCATTCAAAACAGCTTCCAGTCGTCTCGTTATGGATAAATAGAGGTTCTGTATGGCTATTTAGGGCATCTTGCACCATTATTCAGGTGACGATGATAGAGGTGGACATCAATCACGTATCCTTTTTCCAAAGTAGACCACAAAAGCTCAATAATATTGAGATCTGGTGATTATGGTCGCCAGGGGACATGTTACAATTTATCTTTGTGCCCAAAAAACCTGTCGTGGACGATGCGAGCTATGTGAACAGGAGCCTGTCGGCTTGGAATACAGCATCACCATTGTGGAACAAACATTGTGCCAGGGGATGGACTTGATCAGCATAAAGGGTCACATGATCCTTGGCAGTAATGCGACCTTGTAGAGTAACCATGGTGCCAAAGGAATACTTCGATGTTGTTGTCCAAATCACCCTCGAACCCCCGTCATGTTTCTAAACTCGGTCAGAAGTTAGATGCAGTGGGAAACAAGACTCATCTGACCAAATGGCATTCTTCCATTGCTTCATAGTCCAGGTTCTATGGCTTCGCCACCACGTTTTCCTGACAACGCGCATTTGCATCAGTGATGAGTGGTTCAAATGGCTCTGGGCACTATGGGACATTCATTTGAGGTCATCAGTCCCGTAGAACTTAGAACTACTTAAACCTAACTAACCTAAGGACATCACACACATCCATGCCCGAGGCAGGATTCGAACCTGCGACCGTAGCAGTCCCACGGTTCCGGACTGCACGCCTAGAACCGCGAGACCACCGCGGACGGCCCCAAAGGTGATACAGGTGATACTGTTATTACATAGAGCCTGTGAAAGAGTGTCGGAAACGGCATAGCTGGTCGGATGTTCACTTGCTACTATAGTGAGCGTCTATGGAAAGTGGTGGAACGCTAGTGAAACTACCTAGAACCGCTCGGCCACTCCAGCCGGCTGATGAGTGGTATTGGAATTCCAGCTAGCCCTGCAATTCCCAGCATATGGAGCTTCCTTGGTGTTGTTTTCATGCTGATAGGATGCGCAAGTGCGACATTCAGTTCTGCAGTGAGTTTTGCACCTGTCTTCTCTTTCGGCGCAATCCTCCTCAGTGTTTGTCCGCCACGATAACTCGACACACACTTTCGTCCGCGATGTGACTTAGTGGATGATGTTTTTCCGCTTTCCCTGTATGCGGTATAAATAGTCGATACATTTCCTCGTGAAACACCAAATATTTAGGCTACCTTCGTTACGGAGACACCCACCATACGAGCACCAACTATTTGACAACGTTCAAATTCACTAGCTCCGATACAATGGATTCATAACTACACAGAACACTGTTCTGAACATTGTTCTGAACACGAGTGACACTTACAAAATATTGAGAACATAGTATAGGTGTCGAAAAAATGGTTGAAATGGCTTTAAGCACTATGGGACTTAACATCTGAGGTTATCAGTCCCCCCTGCTTAAACTTAACTAACCTAAGGACATCACACACATCCATGCCCGAGGCAGGATTCGAAACTGCGACCGTAGCAGCTGCGCGGTTCCGGACTGAAGCACCTAGAACCGCTCTGCCACAGCAGCTGGCGTATAGGTGTCGTTCATGGTTAAACACAACAGCGCCAAGTGCAGTCTTGACTATCGTCAGCATTAAGTTCAAGCAAGCGCTTCTCGCGGTATTTACATATTTTTGTCCTGCCCTAGTAAATACTTTTTTGTTTGTTTGCTGAGTTCAACCATTAACTCCTATTACTAACAGTGACACTCCATAAAATGGATACGCTGGATGTAGGTATTAAATTCAACGCTTTCGCATGCGTATGTGCTTCAGTAGTTCTGTGTGAACGTCCAGACGCAGGCACTGCGGAACCGTTTCAGGCGCAAAACTGAAACTTACTTTGAAGTTCCTGTACAGCCAGCTCGTAACTTATCTGGTAAACATAGGGAATGGTAACTGGTCACCTCAGTAAACTGTAGCTGTAATGGGGCACCCACGTATCCAGTATCCAAAAATTACTTGCTATTGTCATTGTGTACTAATGCTTCCAACTGCTTTACTGTTTTACTCATTTATGTTGGGAAAAGTGTAGAATCTTCTTCCTTTAGAATACCGTTGGTGGGCGGCTTCTGTTGTGTCGGGTTAGTGTTGCTGTCCGGAAAACAGAGGCCCGATTCGAGACCCGTCTCGGTCGTGAATGTGGGTTTCAAAGATGGTTTTGGTGTTTGGTCGTGTGAGGCCTTACAGGAGCAAATCTGAGATTGAAAAAAATATATTTCATTGTATAGCGAACCAGACCGATGCATATCCTTAAAAAGCCTGAATTGTTCCGTAAGTGAAAGCCAGTTGAGGTATGGTGTAGATGTTTTGATTTCCCTGAGCCGGTAAACGTCATCAGCTGTTTACCTACCGTCTCATTGTATCACATACAGCTTTGTTTTTCCGACAGTTGGTTCTGTTAGCTCGTCTGTGAAGGCAGTGCCGACCATTAACGGTCAAATCTTTTATCGGCCGTAAGCCATCCTTAATACCGCTTTCCGTCACAGTTCGCCGTCAAGGGCAGCGTGCACCTTACCTTGATACATTCAGCTGAGAATCCGCTAGCGGCTTATGTTGTATCCTGCAAGAATACATTGACACAGTGCCGAAACGTAATTCAGAGGATTTCGACTGTTTCGCTGTCAAGTAAACTATGTTGATACCGTTTGTTAATATTGGGAAGGCTGTTCTGTTCCATGTGATTTACTACCCATACGTAACAGATCAGAAAGAATTTTTGTCTGGAGGAGACACACATAACATTTATATGGAACTGTGTGTGTGTGTGTGTGTGTGTGTGTGTGTGTGATCTGCTCGACAGTGTATAACGAAGAAAACAAAAAGAGAAATAAATATGTCAACACTAGAAAAACGATAGAATGTAGGAGAAACGAGACCTATTGATAAAGCATTGCTTTAAGAGTTAGATACATTTCTTACAAGTTCTTTTGTATTTTTAAAGTTTCTGTAGCGACCTTGTAACTGCTGTTATAGGAATCTGCCCGTTTCGCAGGACATTCGTTATTGACTTTCTCCTTTCATCTTAGCATATGTAGAAGTGCTTCCAGCCACTGACGTAAAACTAATGTTGGCTTTGACAAGGATCAGACCTTCAAGTGAATAGTGAAACGAAATCTTTCGATCGAGAAATGTGTTAATAGATGACACTACTTCGTGATTTCACAACTAGTCTGATATCAGTATCTTCATTGCACTGTTGATAATATCAATTTATTACACCACACGTAGAAAGTGAAAATTTAAGTCTCTTCAGCGATTCTGCACCCTTTTCTTGCCATAACTATCTTTTTTCCTCCAAGTACTAAATTATGTTCATAACTGATAGACAATTTGAAGTTGAATGTGTGCTTTATAATCACGTCAGGCCCTTAATATTTCCTCATATTGTGTTCGATGAACCGTATTGTAGGAGACAATGTCATAATTGTCAACACAATAGCTCTGTCGCAAGATGCACTTAAAAGTGTTGCACAGTACGTATCGAGCTTACGTGCATCCGTGCATTCTACATATTTGTATTATGAAATCTAAGCTGTACGTACCGTTGAAGGATGTCATCCTTGTACACTGCAGCTGTCACAATACCGCTATAAAACACTTGCAGTGGCTTGCGTCTTCCTAACATTATGCAGTCTCCCACAACGTCGTGATTATAACGTGCTCTAGAGGCACGGCGAAAATCATTGTCAACGTTAAACCAGAACTCAGCCGGAAAGAGTGCTGGTGACGTGTGCCTTGATCCACTCTCGGTGGACAAGGGCACAACAGACGCCAAGCTACGCTGTGACTTAGTGGGAGGGGAGAATGAATCTGATGAGCTACCATGTGTACAGAGCCACTTCTCAGAGCTGGCAAAAAAAATTCTGACGGGAGCCGTATGACTCAGCGACGGCCGCAAGGTCTCTAGCCGGGATTGGTACTGTTCTAGCAGCGCGTAATCAGGCACTTAGATAACGATCTTGGCATTGGGTTGTAATACATGATCGAGCTTAACCGTACTGCCTTGCAATGTTTCCGTATTCCCGGGATATTCACGAAAAATGCGAAAGGACGCTACAAGAAACATTTAACTGCCGGCCAACTCCGCATCGACTGTGGCTGGCCGCTAATCTTTCAACAATGCGGCCAACTGTAATGCCATCCATACGTATTCCATGTGTAATTCTATTTCCTTACTATGCAAATAGTGTTCCAAATGCACACAACCCGCAGTCAGAATCATTGTACACAGGATCTCGACCCACACGGATTGTAACACACGCATTACAAGGTCTGGTGCTGCTTTGTCATGTAGTCACGTCTTTTCGTGATGTATTGCAACAGTTTTCCGCATAATGCCGCCATGATGCAAGTGCTTTTCGTAGATTGCGAAAATCATTTATTTTTTGGATGTGACTGTACTAAGATACTAGGTGGTGATGCGTTTGTCGGATGGGAACGTTAAACTATTTCCCCCCCTTCGATGTTCTAAAGTTGACTACGTGTCGCTGGGTTTCACACTCTCCCAGTCGTTCTGTGTCCATATCCGTTTATAGCAGCTTGCAGTTCCCAAGTCATCCCCTAACGAATCTGGACCAGTGATTCGATTGCACTTCACGTCACACCATACATTCACCTTTGAGCTACCCCAGAGAAATTAAAGTTTTGATTGTGTGTTCTCAGAGCCTCATATTCTTTCATTATGGGTATGTATCTTGCTTGAAACACGGAAAATTACCTTACCACTAAAACTAGGTTGGCGAGCGTGTCATTCTCCGATATTCGTTTTAGCATCTCCACCGCTAACCTTTTTTTTTCCAATTTGCGCTTTTCATCTGGCTATAGTGCATATGAACCGCAACAGTTACAGGCATACAATCATACGGTGTTCTGTAGGACCTTATGGACTGTGGGTCGTAGTATCTGTAACAGTCTGTAAGGAGCACGAGTGGGTTTTATAGGACAGCGCACTGTTACTGTTGTACGGTCATTTCGTGCATTAGCTAATACTGAAAAAGTCATCATGAATTTCTTGTGCTTTCCGCGTACTGACGGCCGTTGTTTTGGTTTACTTCCGTACTTAGTCCTATTGTTCACCTGAATGTGTGAGTCAGTAAGATTTCATTAGGATATCTCATGTTTCATTGAAACTGTTTGGTAATCTTGGGGATATTCTGTTGTCTTCCATAATTTTTCCTAAAGCAACGAGGTGAATGCATGAATGCAGAAGTTGCTCCACTGAAAAGGTTTCGACCAATTACTATCCGTTCCCACCATTCATTTGTAACATTGCTCCCCCTAGCCTTTTCATTTTAACAGTATAGCATTCTCAAAATAGTGCTTGTATCTATCTACAAATGACTGATTCGCTCATTGTTTCATTCCCGTTAACAGTGCTTAACTAACGGTGAATATGTGACGCTAAAATGTTTCGCACTTCAGAAATTTGTAGTCGGTGGCTGATTCTGTCTCGTTCATCTTTATAAACAGTTTATCATTCGCACACAGATAACAACTAAAGACAAACGGCGTGTATTCCTGGAAACAACGTTTTCGTGGTGGCAGTGCGAAATGATATTTGCATTGCAGTGTTAGAAGGATTCATCAGCGGAGCTTACGTTTCGTGTGAACTATCGTACATTCAAGAACACATTCAAGAACACTAGCCGGATGGATTCTAATGAAAGGCAACGAGCAGAGGGCGTGACTAAAAAATCACGTGCAAGATTCATGTATAATCCCGGCGACTTCGTTAGACTACTGTGCGAAATTGATAACAACGTCTAATGTTAATTATCTGCATTACACGAGACCTTGCCGTATTGAACTCCACCGGGTGCCTCAGTTCCAGATCGCGTGTCGAGCTGCTAAGCGTGCGAGGTAGCAATGAATTGTGCGTTGCACGGAAAAAGAAAGTAACCTTGAACGCATTCCACATCGACCGTCTTGCTCGATGCAGTTCAACTGCGGAACTTCGTAGTGCCACGTCATTACGGAAAAGGGCCACTGAATTATTCGTTTTGTTCACTGTTGTTTCAAAAGTTCACATACGTCAAGGTAAACAGAGCAGTTAAGCCTACTGAAGAGATCGCAAGGCAGATTACTGAGACCATTCTGCGGCAGGCTGTAGAAACTAGTGAATATGGTGGTCCATTTTTTCAGTGCAGCGTGCTGTGCCAATTTTGCATCTACATGGAATCCCAACTCCATTTATTACTATGATTTTCTGTTCGTTTGGTAGTGTCTGGAAGTATCAACTATGGAATCTTTCGCTTGTCAGTTATAAAGTTTGTGTGTTTGCTGTCTGTATAAGACTTTTTATCTGGCCCTGCAGAATTTAATAACAGTCTTGCTTTACAGAAATTACTGTGTACAGAACTATTTTTTCGGACTATGTAGTAAAATACTTGTATGTATCTTTCCCATCCACTAGAATTATGGACAGATTGCTGCTTCTCACTATAAAGTTAAGTAAACTGGAAATTTGTAGTAAGTTCCTATGGGACCAAACTCCTGAGGTCATCGGTCCGTATGCTTACACACTACTTAATCTAACTTAAACTTAGTTAAGCTGACATGTGCCCATAATTGTTAGCACATAAAGGTATATGTGTTTTTCCTTTGTTAATATCAATATTGTTTGCACAATGTTGGCGTAATGCTGCTGTTTGGCATGCTGTATGTTTGTCTTTCTAAACGATGCCTAATTTGTAGAATATGTAAGTTGTTCTTGAGGGCATGGATATTTTTTTCTCATTTTTGTAGTAGTTTTCCAGTCCAATCCAGAAGTGGGACACGCAGCTGGTAGGTGACTAACTTTTGACTGCACGAAATCATGCCTGTGGTTTAACATTAACAGTACTGTGTGGTTCAGGTAGTCAGATACTTAGCACATGCTATGACTGCCGCGGTAATGGGCACGGATGTTGGCGATCTGCCGCTCATCTTGCAAGTGAGGAAGTACGTTTGAGAACGAACTATGACCATGGTCATATGCACTGCACCGTTGTCGTTGCAGTCGGTTCTCTTTTCTTCCTAGACGAACTATTGTGTAGTCTACGCGCGAAATCACTTTCCAGTCAGACGAAAGGAACGACCCACCCCACTGCATTAATTGAATACCGTAATTATGAATGAGCTCGTACTTGTCATTAATTTGTTCGTACGGCTGCGTTCACCACAAATTTCTCGACGTTTCTCGTAGTTAGTTAGTGGCATGTTCCATGGATCATTTGTACGATTAATCGTATGTAAATATGACTACATTCCTGACCGCTTATAAGGTAATTTTTTTAATGTAGATGTGAATTAGGAGTAGTCTGAGAGAAATTTTTTCAGTTTGCTTTCAGATTTAACTTTGTTGTCTATCAAACAATTTATATTATTTGGAAAGTGCTCAGTAATCTTGGTGACAGCGTTGTCCAATCTTCTAGTACTGTAGCTACGGGCGTCATAGTTTCTTTTGAAATGTACTGAGTTATTTACAAAACACTTCATGAGGGAATAAATACACTGTGAAGTAATAGTCAAAGTGTCTAACTTCTTAAACAGATGTCTACAAGATGGTGGTTGGTGAGCACCACATATTATTCTTACATCAAGTTTTTGAGCAATGAAGACTTTATTAAAGATGAGTTTCCCAAAAACATTATTAAGTATGATGTTACTGAGGTAAAATAGATAAAATATTTTACTTTACTGACTGTCTCTTCCCAAGATTTTCAATCATTCTAAGTACATACGTGCCTGAACTAAGTTGTTCTAAGAGTTCCAAAATGTGTTTCCTCAGTTAAATCCTCATCAATATGGACCTCTAAAAATTGGGAAGTTTCCTCGCAAGTTATAATTTTCTTACCATCAGTCACGCTTATCATTGGCGTGGTACTTGTTGTTGCGTAGAACTGAAAGTATTGTGTCTTTATTGAAATAGAGAGTGAAACCAGTTCTATTTTCCTATTTAATGCTTGTAAAATTTGGCGAGTAAAGGTGTACATGGCTTTCTCAGTTGTCTTCTAAGACCCAAACTGTGATTTCCTGAGAATATTATTGTTTGGTGGGATATTATTCTAGAACACACCTCCCCCTCCCCCCAAAAAAATGGGAAATAATTCCAATAGTAAAACGTATCGATAGTTACTGACATCTCTCCTGTCACCTTTCTTATGTAGGGTCTTAACAATGAATGGCATGTTTCAATCTGTCTTTGAAGATGCTCTGAATTAGTGATGGATTACATATTTCAGTATTTCCCATCATCCGCCATCTTGGTGTTATGCAGTCAGTCATTGATGATGTCATGTGTGCACGTGATCGCAGGTTCGAATCCTGCCTCGGGCATGGATGTGTGTGATGTCCTTAGGTTAGTTAGGTTTAAGTAGTTCTAAGTTCTAGGGGACTGATGACCTCAGAAGTTAAGTCCCATAGTGCTCAGAGTCACTTGAACTATTTTTTGCACGTGATAGACAGATGTGTAACCTTCAGGATCGCATGATAACCGTGAAGGTCAAAGTAAACCAGGTAGTAGGTCGACATACTGCTGACTCCTAGCAGATTTTCTGCACTGTTTCTGTTTTTGCTGTGCCTGTGCAACATAACTCGTTTTGTTTTCTTCATTCTGTTATTGTTTTTATGTATCTTACTGAATTTTCTTATTTCTTTACATCCTGTCTTTGAAATTTCCGAATATTTTTATTTAGTTAAGGTCCTATTGTCCTGTTTGCCCGAAACTCTTGTTTTCTCTTTAATATTTGCCTTTTTTCATTTGAGGTTTTCTTTACCTTTGTTCCTGAATATTTTTTTTGCGGAAAACTTCCAAATTTTTAGGGGTACACATTGATGAGAATTTAAACTGAAAAAACCCATTTTACTGTTTGCACAAGTGCATTTATTAAATAGTTGACACTTTTGTTTGTGTCTGTACAATATTAATTTCCTGAGATGTTGAACTTGTTGCTTAATTTAATCTGGATTTTCACGCAGGCCTTCTATAAATCTCATAATGTAAACTTTTGATTTCTTGCGTGATCTTTTGTTTTCTTTGTAGCAGTGTATCTTTTTTTGTTCTGCATCTTGCGAGTCTGTAATCCTTTGCAGTTCCAAAGGGGTTTATGACCGTCACATCTTGATATAATCCCACGTATCTGGTATGTTACATTTTTAATCCAACAGTATGAATTCTCACACGAACTCGCAACATGAAACAAATGTAAGTAGAAAGTAGTACTGATAACGGGATCTAGAGAGCTCTTGAGTGTCACATGTCGAATTCGAGTGCGTTGGCGTCATGCATCTCAAAGCCTGCGGCGCGACTCGTTGCTTAATCTAAAATCGCGATGACAAACTGTAGCCTCGAATGTGCGTGGTATTTTTTTCTGTTGTAGATATGTTTGTCAATAGTTACTCAGCAAATACTTCCCATAAACGAACGTTTCACAGACACAGTGTGGTGTACTGCCTGCGTTATCAACGTCATGGCTGAATTTGCGGTCGTGTCAGGTCGCTTGTCATGTGCATTTTACCGACACATTTCAAACAGGAACTGGAATCATTAGATTCAGGCAGCGAATTCGCAGGGGAACTGTGGCCCATTTTAAAGCTGTAGTCGCCCAATCTGTGGAAAAATATATATCCGGGATAATAACTAAAGATGATAGGAATATCCCTCGCTGTATAAACAGTATCAGGAAGCTTCTTAAGAAACAGTGCCTATTGCAGAATAGCGAGATCCGAAGGACAACGCGAGAAGCCTTCTGTAATTATCATAGCAGAACATCACCAAGAGACCTGTCTATCAACAATAAAATGTGTTGACTCTATATTAAGGCTCGTCACACAAAAATCTATTTCCAGACGCGTATGAACGAGAAAGGAACCGAAATAGAAAATAGCAGAAGAAAAGCGAAAATATTGAATTCTGTTTTAAAATGTTCCTTCAAAAAGGCAAATCACTGAATGATAGTATCATCCAATAGCCGTTCCGCTGTGCTGCTAGCAGTCTTGGAAAGCAGCTTAAATTGACAAAACAAAATAACGGCCAAGGGTCCAAAACAGTCCCTGTCGAATTTCTACAGAGACGTTCGGAGTGAATTATCCCCGCTGTTGACCATAATTTACCGTAGCTCCCTTGTGCAGACATATATTCTCTAACTGGAAAAAGAGGACTGGTCATACACACCTAGAATGAAGTAGAACTGATTCACAGAGCTGTAGTCCTGTATCATTTAGTCTAGTCTATTTGTAGCCGAATACTGAAATATATTGTGATTTCAAAATTTACGACGTATCTAGGAAAACAAACTTTTCCATGGAAATCAGCATGGGCTTCGAAAATATCAACCACACGAAACTTGACCTTATTTTACGCACATGATGTTCCCATTGCGATGGATACAGGAAACAATGTTAATTCGGCGTTTGTTGACTACTGAAAAACGTGTGATTCAGTGTCACATTGAGGCTTCCGAAAATAAAATATATACCTATCCAATATCTAACCAGGTTTGCGACAAGATAGAAAATTTCCCGGCAGGCGGAACGCAGTCATCTGCAGACCCTGAAGTAATATCTTGTGTGTTCCAGCGCAGTGTAAGAGAACCGTTGCTGTTCAAATTATACATGAACGACTTAGCGAATATTAATGGTTCAAATGGCTCCGAGCATTATGGGACTTAACATCTGAGGTCATCAGTCCCCTAGAACTTAGAACTACTTAAACCTAACTAACCTAAGGACATCACACACATTCATGACCGAGGTAGGATTAGATCCTCCGGCCGTAGCGGTGGCGCGGTTCCAGACTGAAGCGCCTAGAACCGCTCGGCCACATCGGCCGGCCGAATATTAATAAGTTAAGTTTCAGACTTTTCGCAGATGATGCAGTTACCTACGAGAAAATTTAGTTTCTTAAAAATTGCAGTTATATCCAGCTAGATCTCGACAAAGTAACAGCCTTCTGGACAACTTGTAGTTTATGTAGAAAACGCCGAATTGTGCGCTTCACGAAACGCAAAAGTGTGGTATCCTAGGACTATAGCGTAAATGAACCAGAACTAGAGTTAGTCATATCCCAAAAATATTCTGGAGTATCAACGTGTGTAGATATCACTTGAAACTACCACAGAGGCTTAGTTCTAATGAAAGCCAATGACTGACTACAATTCACTCGTTCGATGCTGGCCTCACAACAGTGTGTCTACTAAACACAGAGCACTTGAACGGGCCATACTTAAGTAATGTTGATGTGTATGGGAACCAAATTAAGTGAGGTTAATAGAAGACATAGAGCGTATGCAAAGAAGGGAGATGTGAGTGGTCACAAGCTTGTTTGAATACCGAGAAACCGTAACGGAAGTATAGAAAAATGTTAACTAGCACACACTCGAAGAAAGACGTCATACGTCTCGCAAGAAACTGCGTATAAACTTTGAAGAACCGTTTACCAGGACACAAACCATGAATATTTTTCAGCCCCCTACGTAACGATCCCGTAAAGACTGCGAAGATAAATTAAGGCAAACGACAACACGCACAGGGGCGTACAGACAGTCCCCGTACCCGTACTCCATCCATGAATGGAACGGGAAGAAGACTCAGTATTGGGTAAGTAAAAAAGTACCCTCTGTTATGCACTCCAGTGATAGCGTGCTGTTGACACGTACCAACTGGATTATAATAATAATAATTATTATTTATTTATTTATTTTCTGTGGCTTGATGAGGATGATGCCAGGACACATTGATTTGCGTTCAGTACTCACTACATATAAATCGGTTAAAAATGAAGTAACATACAACTGTTGGCTGTTGTTCTGAATTCTCTTCGTAGAAGACCCTAATTCGTTCCCTGAGAGCCGTGACCACAGAACTTCATGAGACGCACTGAAATACAGCCGGATCATGCCTTGTAGATACTGTAACTCTGATGTTACCGACCGTAGCACTCGCACGGTTCCGGACTGCGCGCCTAGAACCGCGAGACCACCGCGGCCGGCAATGCCAAATTTAAACAGACGCAAATCCCCAAATTTGGCGATATTTTACAGAAGCTGGAAATTTAGCGCGGACTTCAGTGCGATTCAATGCGAGATGGATATAACAGTTTCCACAACGAAACTTTGTCTCGAAACTTGTCAGAAAGTCCAAGGAGATTCTTGTCTTACGTGAAGTATGTTAGTGGCAAGAAACAATCCATGCCTTCTCTGCGCGATAGCAATGGCGATACTATCGAAGACAGTGCTGCCAAAGCAGAGTTACTAAACACAGCCTTCCCAAATGCCTTCACAAAAGACGAAGTAAATATTCCAGTACTCGAATCAAGAGCTGCTGCCCATATCATTAACGTCCATATGCAAAACGATTCTGGAACATATATTGTGATCGAACATTATGAATTACCTCGGAGAAAACGGTCTATTGACACACAGTCAACGTGGGTTTTGAAAACATCGTTCTTCTGAAACACAACTAGCTCTTTATTCGCATTAAGTGTTGAGTGCTACTGACAAGGCATTTCAGATCGATTGCGTATTTCTGGGTTGCCGGAAGGCTTCTGACACTATACGACACAAGCGGCTTGTAGTGAAATTGCTTGCTCATGGAATATTGTCTCAGTTATGCGATGGCTTCGTGACTTCCTGTCAGAAAAGTCACAGTTCGTAGAAACTGACGGAAAGTCATCGAGTAAAACAGAAGTGATTTCTGGCGTTCCCCAAGGTAGTATTATAGGCTCTTTGCTGTTCCTCTTCTATATAAACGGTCTGGGAAGCAATCTGAGCAGCTGTCTTAGGTTGTTTGCAGATGACGCTATCGTTTATCGACTAATAAACTCGTCAGAAGATCGAAACAAATTGTAAAACGATTTAGAAAAGATATCTGAATGTTGCGAAAATTGGCAGTTGACCCTAAATAACGAAAACTGTGAAGTCATCCACATGAGTGCTAAAAGGAATTCTCTAAACTTCGGTTACACCATAAATCCAGTCGAATCTAAAGGCCGTAAATTCAACTGAATACCTAGGAATTACAATTACGAACAACTTAAATTGGAGGGAACACACAGAAACTGTTGTGGGGAAGGCTAACCAAAGACTACGTTTTATTCGCAGAACACTAAGAAAATGTAACAGATCTACTAAGGAGACTGCCTACACTACGCTTGTCCGTCCTCTGCACGGTGTGGGATCCATACCAGATAGGACTGTCGGAGTACGTCTAAAAAGTTCAAAGAAGGGCAGCACGTTTTGTACTATGGCGAAATATGGGCGAGAGTGTCACTGAAATGATACAGGATTTGGGCTGGACATCATTAAAAGAAAGGCGTTTTTCGTTGTTACGAAATCTTCTCACGAAATTCCAGTCACCAACTTTCTCCACCGAATGCGAAAATATTTTGTTGACACCGACCTATATAGGGAGAAACGATCACCACGATAAAATAAGTGAAATCAGAGCTCGTAAGGAAAGATATAGGTGTTCGTTCTTTCCGTGAGCTATACGAAATTGGAATAATAGAGGATTGTGATGGTGGTTCGATGAACCCTCTGCCAGGCACTTAAATGTGATTTGCAGAGTATCCATGTAGAGTAGATGTAGAAGTACCTGCAGTGTAATTTTAATTAATTTTTCGTTTTAATGATGATTTTAGCTGGTTTATTTGATCTATAATCACATTACCGACAAATGGTGCTGTAACTTCAACTCTACATGTGTGGGTAAAAAGAAGGAAAGAAAATGGTGGTTGCTCAAGGTGGAACCCGTCCAAAAACAAATTTTATTTTTTGAGCAAACACAGACACAAGAGTGAGCTTCAGCCTCTCGATCGGTTTAATTCGATACAAATTAGAACCTTCATCTCCCTTGATGCGTACATCCAGTGCAGCCACAATCTGCAATTAACCAAATATAAGATGGTAATCCAATAAATTAGGAACATAAGCGTTACATGACGTAGAAATAACAATTCGTTCAATACACAATTCAGGATTTCTAACGAACTAAGGTAATTTATTGACTATACGTCATGTAACTCAGTCACTCTGGTCAATTTCTCATTAATGCAATAATTATCTTGTATGAAATATAACTGACGTTTCTAACAAGTATCTAAAAGGGTAAGGAAAGAACTGCAAATGAAACTGCTGGAACGTGGGTATTGTGAAGCACGTTTTAATTGTAACGATCTGAAACTTATGTCATTGTGGCTCACCAGAATTGTCGTTAATTTGGCACCCATCCCTATTTGAACATTAAGGAGAATCATCTGTGGCTATGTACAAATTCACATGAAAGTGAAGTTTTGATTGTGCAGCAGTGTGTGCACCGTGTAGAAAACTGTTTGCCGGATCGGGACTCGATCCCCGAATCTTGGCTTTCGTGGGCAATGCTCTTATCGAATGGGCAATCCAGAGGCAACTCACCACAGCGCCTTACTTCCGCCAGTGTGAGCACTGACTCCGAAAGGCAAGATTTCCAGGTGTGAGTTCCGGTCCGGGGCAGTATTTTAATCTGCATCAATGTTTACATAAACTGACGTGACAAAAGTCGTGCTATAGCGATATGTACGTATACAGATGGCGGTAGTGTCGCGTACACGAGGTATAAAAGGACAGTGCACTGGCGGAACAATCTCTCATTTGTACTCAGGCGATTCATATGAAAAGGTTTCCGACGTGATTGTGGCCGCATAACGGGAATTAACACTTTGGAAGCGGAACAGTATTTGGAGCTATACGTATGGAACATTCCATTTCGGAAATCGTTAGGTAATTCAATATTACGAGATCCGCAGCATCAAGAATGTGTCGAGAATAATGAATTTCAGACACTACCTCTCACCACGGAAAATGCAGCGGCCGACAGCCGTCACTTAACGACTGGGACCAGCGCCGTGTGCATAGAGTTGTCAGTACTAACAGTCAAGCAACACTGCGTGAAATAACCGCGGAAATAAATGTGGGACGTACGACGAACGTATCTGTTAGGACAGTGAGGCGAAATTTTGCGTTAATATTGTTGTGGCAGCAGACGACAGGCGCGAGTGCATTTGCTAACAGCACAACATCTTGCGAAGAGCATATCTTGGGTTCCTGACCATATACGTTGGACCCTAGCCGACTGGAAAATCGCGGGCTGGTCAGAAAAAGACCCGATTTCAGTTGTAAGAGATGATGGTAGGGTTCGAGTGTGGCGCAGACCAGACAAAGTCCTGGACCCAAGTTCTCAACGAGGCACTATACAAGCTAGTGGTGGCTCCATAATGGCATGGGTCCAACTGAACCGATCATTGACTGTAAATGGTTACGTTCGGGTACTTGGAGACTATTTGCGGACATTCATGGATTTCATGTTCCCAAACAACGATGGACTTTGTATGGATGACAATACGCCATATCACTGTGCCACGACTGGTTTGAAGAACATTCTGAACAATTCGAGCGATTGGTTTGTCTACCCAGATCACCTGATATGAATCCCATCGAACATTTATCTAACATTTATGGGAAATAATCGAGAAGGTCAGTTCGTGCACAAAATATGGCAACCACAACACTTTCGCAGTTATGGACGGCTATACAGGCAGCATGGCTGAATATTTCTGCAGAGGACTTCCAACGACTTGTTGAATCCATGCCACGTCGAGTTGTTGCAGTACGCCGTGCAAAAGGTGGTCCGACACAATATTGGGCGGTATGCTGTGACTTTTACCACCTCAGTGTCTTAACACGGTATGTCGTAACAATTCCTGCCATTACTAAACCAAATATACTGTTGCTACTTAATTTGGGAGGAGAGTTCAAATATCAACAATACTGATATACGTAATCCGTGGTTTTGCTTCGGCTGTTCGCTTCGACAAGGCCACGGATGATTTCTTTCCGTTTCCCTATCTATTCTGATCTTGTCCATCGTCCCCAAATTCCTTAATACGCGTACCATTTAATTCAGATCTCCCTTCCTTTTTTATATTGATGTTTCCGTGTTTAAGCTAAATGTCTTAGAACTTAAATATTCCGTTCATTATATAAGAACGAATTTTTTGAGCTAAGTATTATTTTGAACTTTGTGCTCATTAGTTTTGTTGCAAGGAGAGGTCGATGTTAAGCTGCCATTTTGGTATAAATAAGTGAATTTAT
Source organism: Schistocerca gregaria (assembly GCF_023897955.1). NCBI lineage: Eukaryota > Metazoa > Arthropoda > Insecta > Orthoptera > Acrididae > Schistocerca > Schistocerca gregaria. Next base: position 482,968,090 of record NC_064931.1, on the reverse strand, counting down.
TGTGGAAAGCGTGTGCAAGCTTCCTCGTGTGCTGGAATTGCAACACGTTGTAGAAACTTTCCTCGCTAGATGCCAAACATCAGTAATTTTTCCCTTTCACCCTCAGTGGCTTCCTGCTTTGAGGTAGATTTATGAGAAGAAAGTATCCTCCAGAAATAGGTAAGGAATCGTACTTTGCGACCGTGAACATCATCTTCGTAACGTGATGAGCGTATTTTTAACAATGCTCACTTGAAGTTTTACAGTTTTCGTGCTCTGAAATGTGACTTTTGTGTGAACACTCGTTGATAACATTCTAATTTGTTTGTCAAATTGTGCTGGTCGGAAGCAAAGCCAAGATAAAATACGCAGTTAGCTGAAGCCTGCTTTAAATTATTGTGAAGTTGGTTACACTGACCAAGAAAGGCATGCGTTCAGGTTTCTGTCCTGATGATGCACACATTTATAATATTCCACTAGCGATCATCAACACGAATATTCCTCTGTGACTGATAAACAGGAAGTTTTGAAGTTCCTCTTAAAAACTCATAGGGTTGATAGACGGCGCTGGTAGAACAATTTGAATAAGAATCATTTTCTTGAAACGTGTCATGTTCGTTACAAAGGACACAATGTATTCTCCTCTCTTTCGTCTGTTGTATGAATGACTAATAGCAGTTGACCGTGAATGTGATAAGACTCACTTATAAAAAAGTACCTAATACGAACAATACCAAACGCTAGCACATTGTGACGTAGATATGAAACGGGATACGGACCACAGTCAACATGGATTTAGAAAGCATCATTTTTGTGAAAGACAACTAGCTCTTTATCCGCATTAAGTGTTGAGTGCTAGCGGGCCGCGTGGTCTCGCGGTTCTAGGCGCGCAGTCCGGAACCGTGCGACTGCTACGGTCGCAGGTTCGAATCCTGCCTTGGGCATGGATGTGTGTGATGTCCTTAGGTTAGTTAGGTTTAAGTAGTTCTAAGTTCTGGGGGACTGATGACCACAGCAGTTGAGTCCCATAGTGCTCAGAGCCATTTGAACCATTTTGTTGAGTGCTATTGACAAGGGATTTCAGATTAGTCCCGTATTTCTGAATTTCGGGAGGCTTTTGACACTGTACCACACAAGCGGCTTATAGTGAAATTGCGTGCTTATGGAATATTGTCTCAGTTGCGTGACCAGATTCGTTATTTCGTGTGAGGGAGGTCAAAGCTTGTAGTAATTGACAGAAAGTCATCGAGTAAAACAGAAGTGATTTCTGGCGTTCGCCAAGGTAGTGTTATAGGCTTTTTGCTGTTCCTTATCTGTGTGAACGATTTGGGAGACAATCTGAGCAGCCGTCTTTGGCTGTTTGCAGACGATGCTGTCCTTTATCGACTATTAAAGTCATCATAAGATCAAAACAATTTGCAAAATGATTTAGAAAAGATACCTGATTGGTGCGAGAATTGGCAGTTGACTCTAAATAACGAAAAGTGTGAGGTCATCCACATGAGTGCTAAAAGTAATCCGTTAACTTCGGTTACACGATAAATCAGCCAAATCTAAAGGCCGTAAATTCAACTGAATACCTAGGAATTACAATTACGAACAACTTAAATTTGAGGGAACACATAGAAAATGTTATTGGCGAGGCTAACCAAAGACTGCGTGTTATTGGCAGAACACTTAGAAAATGTAACAGATCTACTAAGGAGACTGCCTACTCTACGTTTCTCCGTCCTCTTTTAGAATACTACTGCGCGGTGTGGGATGCTTACCAGATAGGATTGACGGAGTACATCGAAAAGAAGGGCAGCACGTTCTGTATTTTCGCAAAATAGGGGAGAGGGTGTCACTGAAATGATACAGGATTTAGGGTTGACATCATTAAAACAAAGGCGTTTTCCATTCGGCGGAGTCTTCTCATGAAATTCCAATCACCAACTTTCTCCTCCGAATGCGAAAATATTTTGTTGACACCGACCTATATAGGGAGAAGCGATAACCATGATAAAATAAGGGAAATCAGAGCTCGTACGGGAAGATATAGGTGTTCGTTCTTTCTGCACGTTATAAGAGATTGGAATAATAGAGAATCGTGAAGGGGGTTCGATGAACCTTCTGCCAGGCACTTAAATGTGATTTGCAGAGTATCCATGTAGATGTAGATGAAATAGGCCATCAGTGGAAGAAGAGACAGTGTGTGGCGCGTGACAACTCTAATTTTCGCTTTTATGTTAGTGGTAGGAATTGCCACCAGATTACTTAGTTTGTTACAACAGTAGCAGTTACTAGATGAATCGCTCTTTCACCCTGATACGCGAGAAAATGAAATACATTGTCTTACGCGTTTGTTCCTGTAGTAAGGAAACGGTACATTCCCCGACATGAGTTAAGTAATAATCTACCCGACGCCTACATACCGTGTGAGTTTGTAAAGGATATTTCGAAATACTCTGCATTTATAACTAATACTAAAATAAATGTGTAGTTGCCAGTATTAGCTTTCGGTGTGTGAAACTATTAATCATATGTAATTCTGTTCATGGCTTGGAATAGGACTCTGTTTTCAAATCGAACATAACTGCCCTCTTCACTTTACAACATAAACAGACTTCAGAGAACTGCAGATGAAGAAATGTCCCTTCACTACCAGTTAATTACTTAGTCGTTTAGTAATTGATATAAATGCGGTACTGCTAAATCCCTCGTCATGATGTAACTCCAGTTCTTTGTGATGAAGGTACTAGTGGTCTCGGCAAATAAAAATCTAAAAATTGCTCAGTACCATTCGGAAGTCCTTTAAACAATACCTTAGTAATATGGAAATTTGGGGGCAGAAATAAGAGGAAAAGGTCCAATCAGAAATCAGTTGTCAGTGTTACTATCGTTGCAGTCGTTTAAAAAAGAGAAAATGCTATGGGAAGTAGCAATCAGGAATATAAATTAACAAGTGGACCAGCGAGATATTCAGACACATGTCTTCGGACAGATGTTATCATGTATGCCTTGTAGCTCGACATACAAATTTCGTGTGTATGAGAAGAGGCTTGTCATTGAAATGACTTGCCGGCCTGCTTCTACAGAACGTTGCCCTTAAATGGCTTGGCAGCTGTTTTCTCAGAGAGCTTGTTAACGTGGCAAGCTGGTCTCTTGAGCTGCAGTAATGCCGCCATGCTTTCTGCTGGGCACCACACCCACAGCTTTCTCTCGCTTAAAGGTTGCGAGCCCTAATCGAATGCAATGGAAATGATCGGCGGCTTTCGATCACATGCCGTGTCGACGTGGTATGAGCTACTTGTAACATCTGATTTTAGTTAGAACCTTTCGCTCAGATATTCAATCCTTAGTTCTAAAGTTGAAATGAAATTTTTTTATTTAATTTTTTTCAGTTTCCCTCGTTGCACAAATATTGTTACAAATTTGTCTCAGCAAGATATAAACTTGTCAGATTTTGTGCTGAAATAACCCTCAACTCAAATCATTTATCCTTTATTAGCGTCTTCATTCTGACTTTCCCTCTTGCGAGATTACTCACTGTCACAAGCAGTTGGAGACGTCAATTTCACCACCCAGAAGCATTACGTGTATCGTTTGCGGGAGAGAACATCGATTGTGGTCAGCGCTTTCCCTTTGATCTATTATTGCCCATCGGGAAACAACTCCCGGGAAAGATCATTTTGCATGGATTCCCTATTGTTGAATACAAGATTGTCTTTATTACTTCCCGAGTTAATGAAGTCGAAAAGGACACTGTCCCCTATAGGAGTGTGAACATGGCCTTACATGTTCTGACATGCTTGGAAGTCAGATCATTACTACAGTTCTGTCCTCTTAGTTGTTTCTTCTCTATTACTGACCAAGATCAGTACTAAAATAGACGATAAAGATAAAAATTTAGTATCTCTATGAAGAGATTAAACACTACAATAATATTTTACGATATAACTAGCAATGACTGAAATAAACTGTATACAATTGCCACGAACCATTTGCGTTACTTTTTGTCCTGTTTCCTATTGATGATATAGGATACGACTAAGGAAGCCTTGGACTCATCAAGCATACTGGAATTTGTTTTCCGTGAATGTAGTGAAATTTTCATTATAATGGATGACTTTCAGGCAATGTGCTGAACTGAAACACTCAAGGTGAAAAAAAAAGAAATCTTCGCTTCTTCTGACGTAGTTAATTCACTTGGCAACAAAATTTGAAATCTGCCGACTGAAACGATTTACCAAACCATACAGCAGTGTTTCAATAAAGATTTATTGATTTTTATGACCGAAGGTTCCTCCAGCGAAGAGGGCTGCGTGCAAGCATTCAGCCACTAAGATTTTCCCTGATACTAAAGCAGACTTCACCATCACAGCTTTTACACTGTACGTATATATTTAGTGACTCAAACTGAAATCAATAAAAAAATAAAAATTATCGAGTTGCATAGACCTTCGGAAAATACTTTCTGCAATACTTCTATGATTATCTACTAATTCAGACTATTAGACAATGCTGTATGTTCGTTTCAGTAAAAAATATAGTTCAATAGCTCCAGCCAAATGAAACCTTTTTGTAATAAAAATTTGTGTGACTGTCTACGTTGTTCCTTTTTAAAACGTCCCTTGGAAGGCCTGTTTTTTTTTTCCCAAAATACAAAGTGTAGACGAAGTTCATGTGATACGTACCTTAAGTTGCAACGACCCAGCAAGTGGATTTCGGAGAAATTTTGGCATTCTGGTTGCAACATCTAATCCAGCTCCATAGTACTTTCGTAGTGTTGCAGGATCGTATGCACACCCTTCAGCCACCTCCTAAATTCTCGATTAAATTCATAGGGGGCGAAGGGGACGAATAGGTTATTGTCTGGAATTCCTCGGAATATTCATACGATTGGCAATTCTTTGTAGTATAAAGATTATAATAGTAAGACCATCTCTTATATCTAATCATGAAGACATTTTATTTAAACACTTCATTAATCGTGACACATAGAGTGGTTGGAAAAGAATATGGAAACACCCCGAGAAATGCGTACCTGAACATAAATACAGATGCTAGCACAGCCTGCAGGTTGTGCTGTTGTATTTGACAACGAACAGCATCTGTGCAATATCCGCAATACGTTAAAAGTGTCAGTCATGGTCAGAACGGTGTTCTGTGTAGTTGTTAGTCCATCATGTCGGAGCAAAGTAACTTCGAACGTGGGCAAATTGTTGGTGCACGTATGGTGGGTGCTTCCGTGACCTTGGTAGCCGAAATGTTTGGTGTTTCAAGAGGCACCGTATCGACGGTTTATAGTGCATGCGGGGAAAGCGGAAAAAACATCATCCGCTAAGTTACAACGCGGATGAAAATGTGTGTCGAGTGATCGTGACGGACGGTCATCGAAGACTGTGGAGAAAAATAAGAGGACGGTAGCTGCAAAAGTCACCGCAGGGCTAAATGTCGCACTCGCGAACCCGATCAACACTAGAACAACGCGAAGGGAGATGCATAAACAGGGAATTGCAAGGCGAGGTGCAATACCGAAACCATTCGTCAGTGATGCAAATGGCCGTAATGGGAAATCGTGGTGCGTGGTGTCGAAACCATAAAACCTGTACTATGGAGAAATGGAAGGAAGTAATTTGGTCGGATGTGTCTTGTTCCACACTGTTTGCAACTTCGGGCCAAGTATGGAAACATAGAAGGTGTTCGGTGATAATTTGGGCTGTCATATCGTGGTACTGCATTGGCCCATGGTTACTCTGCAAGGTCGCATTACTGCCTAGGATTATGTGACCATTTTGGCTGCTACTATACTTGCTCGTCAATGGCGATGCTGAGTTCCAAGAGGACAGGGCCCCTATTCACACGCTCGCGCATCGTTCAGAACTGGTTTTGTCATCGAGAGGATGAATTGTCGCATGTCTCCTGTCAACCATTGTCACAAAATATCGATATTATTGACCTTTGTGGTCTGCTTTAGAGAGAAGGGTGTGTGATCGATATTCACCTCCGACGTTGTTACCTGAACCTGCCACTAATTTGCAGGAAGAATGGTATAAGACTCCTGTAAATACCGTACAGAATCTGCATTTATTCGTTCCGAAACGATTGGAAGCAGTTTGGAATGGCAAAGAGTTTTCTACACCATATTAGGTATCGTAATGTGTTGTGTTTATGGTGTTTCCATATTTTTTCTACCCCCTGTACGTTGCAATACACCGTAGAGCTGCATTCAGCGTCCGTAACGTAGACGAATAGTTTCTCATAATTTTTGCAATAATGAGATGGATACAAAAAGAGGAATGAAATTAATTTATACAATGGCACAACACCCCACACAGGTAAGGAACTCGGAACATCCGAATCGGCTGTCAGCTCGAAACAAGTATTGCCATTATTCGTACAGTCAAGCAAGATCTGTACGCTGTAACCAAGTGGTCACTTAATGAGACGTTGGCTCATACTCGATGGGCTTAACAGAAATTGTCCCAACAGATTTCTGTGTACCATGGAAACTAAAATCATCATTTCACTGTCCTGACAAATGTACGTCTCGTAGTTCCAACATTAAGAAGTGATGAAACGTTAACTAGAACGGCGTGCTGAAGGTTTCCGATAATTCATACTAGTCTGTCCATTCGCGTTTTATTAAATGATGTACCTGTTTGCTGGATACTCCTCATCCTCACTTTGAATTAGGATCCATTGGAGTTTTCCTCTGTCCTGAACGGATACATATCCCCAAATGGCGAAGAAACTGTATTTTCCCCTACTTCTGTGCATCCCACAAATACCGTGAACTAGTATTTCTTGCTTCATGATAATAGAAGCTAACACGTATATATAGTTAGCGATTTCTTTAAAAAAATATTTGTGTTGGGGGGAGGGGGGGATGTATTTTTGACATAACTTAAAACAAGTTTAGTGATGTAATCTGTTTCAACCATTAAAATAAATTTTGCTTTTCTGGTCCATATGGGTCTCTTGTATCAAATGTATTTCCGTCAGTGCTTGGAAATGTTTCCCGGAAATTTATCTTGATTCTTAAGAGCGTCGGAAGTCAGAAATATTGTAGTCAGCGAAGTAAGCAAGGAAGCTTTGAAAATTTGAGACTTTCTCTATTAATATGAGTTGTAGCTAGGGAAACAACATCGCTGCTACAAAGTTTCACGAGCAGTTTGATTTCTGTTATGGCACGTTGATTTGCCTTCTTAGAACTTGTTTAGCCTTTTAGCAGCACCACCGATTTCTGACACAAGTGTTGGCTATTCAGTCTGCCATGCTGCAGTAGCTCGCCCGTCAACTGCGCGCCATATGTGCTACGGGGACTGTGCTTCAGTTATTCCGCTAGGGACATAAAGCTGCTGCGTGGTAACCATTCACGGTGCACCTAGATTTTACAGTAATAAGTTAACATTAGTCAGTTCTTAGCCTTCTACAGTATCCCCTTTTCCGTCCATCTATTAAAGTGCCACTTTTTTCAGCTCTTCATGTACTCGTCGATCGTTTCAAACAAATTCCTTTTCAGTGAGTATTCTTTGCTATATAAAAATACATCTTCACTAGCACGCCACCGTAGGATTTAACATAATAGATAACTTTTATGTTTATTTAATATCACTATGAAATCAGTTAGTGGGCATCCAATGACTTGTTTCTGTACCAGTCAGTTTTCTTGGTAACGAGTATTTGTTGTTTTGCAGAATTCATGTGCACGTCACTGTCTATTTGTCTATTTACGCTAAGAGAGATCATGAAACAGTTTCGAATATCGGTTTCTTCTGACAACATCCTAAATTGTGATTTTTTTTTGTTCATGGAAACAGGCGAATTTTTGTACGAACATGACAATCACACTTTAGATAGTTGTCAAAACAAACGGATATTCGAAAATATGTTTCATGATCCCTCTTCGCGTAAAGCCGGCCGCAGTGGCCAAGCGGTTCTCGGCGCTTCAGTCTGGAACCGCGCGACCGATACGGTCGCAGGTTTGAATCCTGCCTCGGGCATGGTTGTTTGTGATGTCCTTAGATTAGTTAGGTTTAAGTAGTTCTAAGTTCTAGGGAACTGATGACCTCAGATGTTAAGTCCCATAGTGCTCAGAGCCATATGAACCGTTTTTCTTTGCGTAAATAGACAAATACAGTGACGTGCACACGAATTCAGCAAAAACCACAAATACTCGTTACCAAGAAAATAGTCTGGTTCAGGACCAGTTCATTGGGTGTCCACTAACGGATTTCATAGTGATAGTTCATAAACATAAAAATTATCTGTAATGTAAAATATGACGGTGGTATTCTGATGAAGATGTTTCGTAGAAATTAAACGAAAAGTGCTTCAAGCGTACTAACAAAAACATGCAATTGTTTCATTTTGACTAGTTTTCTTAGTTAATACCAATCTAAAAAAGTAATTAGTAAATGAGGGCGAATCGACTTACATAGACTGCTGAACCAAAACATTATGACCACTGCCCACCGCGAGGTTGGTTGTCGCCTGGTAGCGTTGCGAGAATGTGATACGGTGAGGAAAGTCATTCTAGCGAACACGGGCCGCGAATGGGGATATCTGCTGACATAAGCGACATTGACAAAGGTGATACAAAAAACAAAAAAAAAAATGGCTCTGAGCACTATGGGACTCAACTGCAGTGGTCATTAGTCCCGTAGAACTTAGAACTACTTAAACCTAACTAACCTAAGGACATCACACACATCCATGCCCGAGGCAGGATTCGAACCTGCGACCGTAGCAGTCCCACGGTTCCGGACTGCGCGCCTAGAACCGCGAGACCACCGCAGACGGCCCCAAAGGTGATACAGGTGATACTATTATTACTTAGAGCCTGTGAAAGAGTGTCGGAAACGGCATAGCTGGTCGGATGTTCACTTGCTACTGTAGTGAGCGTCTATGGAAAGTGGTAGAACGCTAGTGAAACTACCACTGGGCGGTAAGTGGTTGGACATCCACGACTCTTGACAGAACGTGGGATTTGGAGACTTGGTGCTCTGTAAAGCAGGATAGGTGGTGATCAGTGGTATCACTTCCACAAGAGCACAATGTTGGTGTACGCGTAAGTGTTTCGGAGCACGCTGTTCATCGTACATTGTTCAACATGGGACTCCGCAGCAGACTACCCCTACGTGTTCACGTGTTGGTCCAGCGACATCGTCAATTACGATTGCAGTGGTCAGGGGATCGTAGAGATTGGACTGTGTATCAATGGATACGTGTTGCCTCGTCGGATGAATCACGGTTTTGCTACAACAGGTCGATGGTCGTCTCCACAAATGCCGTCATCCACGCGAACGGCGGTTTGAAATGTGGGACCGGTGTTATACTGTGGGAGACGTTCTGCTGCGGTCGCGTGGAACCTGTGGTAGTAATCGAGGACACACTGACAGCTGTGGACCACCTGCACAGCTCCATGCTTGATGTGTTACCCACCGGCGATGTCATCTTGCAGCAAGATGATTGTCCGTATCTCACAGCCAGAACCTTGCCAGAGTGGTTTGAGGATCATGATAGTGTACTCGCGTTGATGTCTTGGTCATGAAATTCGCTTGATGTGGATCCAATGGAACGCATTTGGTTCGCTACCAAGCGTCATCACCGGATACACAAATAAGCGGCCCGCTGTCGAAGGAAATCACACGACTTGTGCGTGGACACCTGGTACAACATACACTCCTGGAAATGGAAAAAAGAACACATTGACACCGGTGTGTCAGACCCACCATACTTGCTCCGGACACTGCGAGAGGGCTGTACAAGCAATGATCACACGCACGGCACAGCGGACAAACCAGGAACCGCGGTGTTGGCCGTCGAATGGCGCTAGCTGCGCAGCATTTGTGCACCGCCGCCGTCAGTGTCAGCCAGTTTGCCGTGGCATACGGAGCTCCATCGCAGTCTTTAACACTGGTAGCATGCCGCGACAGCGTGGACGTGAACCGTATGTGCAGTTGACGGACTTTGAGCGAGGGCGTATAGTGGGCATGCGGGAGGCCGGGTGGACGTACCGCCGAATTGCTCAACACGTGGGGCGTGAGGTCTCCACAGTACATCGATATTGTCGCCAGTGGTCGGCGGAAGGTGCACGTGCCCGTCGACCTGGGACCGGACTGCAGCGACGCACAGATGCACGCCAAGACCGTAGGATCCTACGCAGTGCCGTAGGGGACCGCACCGCCACTTCCCAGCAAATTAGGGACACTGTTGCTCCTGGGGTATCGGCGAGGACCATTCGCAATCGTCTCCATGAAGCTGGGCTACGGTCCCGCACACCGTTAGGCCGTCTTCCGCTCACGCCCCAACATCGTGCAGCCCGCCTCCAGTGGTGTCGCGACAGGCGTGAATGGAGGGACGAATGGAGATGTGTCGTCTTCAGCGATGAGAGTCGCTTCTGCCTTGGTGCCAATGATGGTCGTATGCGTGTTTGGCGCCGTGCAGGTGAGCGCCACAATCAGGACTGCATACGACCGAGGCACACAGGGCCAACACCCGGCATCATGGTGTGGGGAGCGATCTCCTACACTGGCCGTACACCTCTGGTGATCGTCGAGGGGACATTCCTAGACCGGCAAGGGAACTTGCTGTTCCAACAGGGCAATGCACGTCCGCCTGTATCCCGTGCCACCCAACGTGCTCTAGAAGGTGTAAGTCAACTACCCTGGCCAGCAAGATCTCCAGATCTGTCCGCCATTGAGCATGTTTGGGACTGGATGAAGCGTCGTCTCACGCGGTCTGCACGTCCAGCACGAACGCTGGTCCAACTGAGGCGCCAGGTGGAAATGGCATGGCAAGCCGTTCCACAGGACTACATCCAGCATCTCTACGATCGTCTCCATGGGAGAATAGCAGCCTGCATTGCTGCGAAAGGTGGATATACACTGTACTAGTGCCGACATTGTGCATGCTCTGTTGCCTGTGTCTATGTGTCTGTGGTTCTGTCAGTGTGATCATGTGATGTATCTGACCCCAGGAATGTGTCAATAAAGTTTCCCCTTCCTGGGACAATGAATTCACGGTGTTCTTATTTCAATTTCCAGGAGTGTATATTCTCAAACACACCGACAAACAGTTGAATCCATGAAAAGCAGAGTCGGTGACCATTGCGTTTCAAACATGGACCAACAAATTATTACGCAGGTAGTCATAATGTTTTGGCTCGTCAGTGTATATATGCGGAACCAAGACAACGTATATCCTGTGTACGTTTATTTATGAGGACGGGAACAGCTGTTTCTAGTTTTGTGTAGCTAATAAATTAAGTTGACAACGGCAGTCACCGCCACTACCAACACACCGACAGCAACAACAACAACAATATTATTTCAGCACAGTATAACCGCTTTAGCGCTTGCACCTTACGTCGAAATAGCATTATACAGAAAAGGGTGGAGAGTAATGGTGAAAGTAGTTGATCTTGTCAGCGCAGACATTTTGTTGTAAGGTCACGTCCAAGGAGATGAATGAGAGCCTAATGGTACGGGAGCGCTGCTTTCTGGTCACGTTCCAGGACAGCTACGCCGTTGTCGAAACGTCTGATGCGATAATATCAGTGCGAGCGGTTCGCTCCACGCCAGCTGCGGTCTTTTGTGCCGAGTGAAGTTACCTTCATTCACTTTTACAGGTCGTGCCCACTGCACAGCGGGGGCGTGAGACTTGTTTTAGATGCGAGAATGCCGTAACCTTTCTCCTTGCAGGTTAGCTGCAGTGAACTGTGATAATGTGTGCAGGTGGGGGGAGATGGAATTGACTGGAGTCGAGAACCTGTGACGATTGCACGCTGTAAGAACTGCGAGGCCTCACTGTGACGCAAGCAGACACGTTAAGCAGCGGGTAGAACGTATATCATTTAACAGCCATGGTAGCTCTACACACACGTGTGGCTACCAACATTTGAAATCTACTGTCAGTGTTTTGAACAATACACGGATGGTATGGCACGGCTTCTTGTATACCCTCAATAACCCCAAACGGAACTTATTACAAGTCGTTAACAGCTGTCTTAGAGTTTTCCATGACTTTTTAGCTATTTTGTTTCACTTGTGTCACTGCCTTCCACAACATTGTGTACTGATGAAGCCTCAGTTTTTCTTTTGCAAAACGAAAAACTCGTGTAGAAAATTTCTCTTCTTGTGGAATTGTTCCTCTGCATTCCGCTCCCAAATCTCATGAAGATCCTTCACCTCTTTAGTCACTGTCCTTCTTTCGTTAGAAGTAATATGATAAGACACCATAAACTATTGAGAGCTAATAGTAATTGATTTGAAACTTCGTGGCTAATTAAAACTGTGTAGCTTACCGAGAGTCGAACCCGAGACCTTCGCCTTTAGCTGGAAAGTGCTCTATGGACTGAACTATCGAAGCACGACTCAGGACTCCCCTACAAAGCTCCACTTTTTGCTAGCACCTTATCTGCTACCTTTAGAACTTCACAGTTCTCCTGCATATCTTGTGGGATTAGCACCCCTGCAAGAAAAGAAGTTTCGAAGATAGTGCATTCATACATGGTCGGCCGTGTCATATTAACGAAAAGCTTGCGTCAAGTATCATAGTTAGGGCACTCTTTCGTGACCCATGAGTATATAAATTGTAACTGCCGTATCAGTATAAAAGTAAACCCTGGTATAATCACGAACTGAAAGCAAAATTTTGTGGTTGATAGTAATTAAAATGAATAATATCAAACTATAGTTGTTAATCAAAATATAATCCGACAAAATGTTACAGAGTACTGGTTCATACTCGTAATATTTTGACACTAGAACAGCAGTTTTATAATAAGAATTCTTTTAATATTTTAACACCTTAAAACTTTCTTTGATCTGTGTTCTACATTGACGTACGACTTCCTCTATGCTGGAACTGCCGAATATGACCCTTACGATCTGTTCAAAACATGCTTTTGGCAATGACCCAAGTCATTTAACTCACATTAGTTGTTATAGCAGAGGAGTAAATATGGTTACACATTTTGGAAGCATGACTGAGTACAGGTAAAACTCGCTTTGCAGGTTTCATTCTAAGAACTCGGTGAACTATCCAGATATGCACAGGGAAGACTGTACAATGACTATAACCAGCAAATACAAGTTTCTCCGGAAGGTCATCTGTTTGACAGTAAAGTGATAAATATTAACCTCCTTTCGGTGTAAGATGTCTGTAACGCTGGTAACGTAGATTAATGACTTTAATACCGCTGTCAAGAGATGGAATATTACCAAGAGTGTCTGACGTTTTCTAGATCATATGCTCAACTGGTCATGGACTAAATACGCGGGGGAGTTGTGATGGAAGCTAAAATATACCTTACAAGATGTTCTGAAATGTATGTAGGGTACTAGTTACTACGGCGAAAGTCAGCACGTAGTGAGCAGTGCTTCAGTAGTAACATTAGGAAAAGTAAAATGAAGGTCTTACGTTAAGGGATTTTTGACATCGACGAAAATTCATTGCGTCGTGGCAGCACTGTACAAACGCAGTTGTGGCAGGACAACGCCGAAACAAGTGGTTTGCACTGAATGACTGTATGAGGCCGCTGCAACAGTATACGTTGGCGGAAGTCTTGGGCGTAGTGCTTGTAATTGTCGTGTGCCTTTGGCACCACGTATTTCAGTCGTAGGTAAGAAGGTTGGTTCAGTGAACACACGGAGACGTTACAGTTAGCACATTAGATGCTGCGCACTGTCAGCATAATGTGACCCAAGAGTTAACGGCTGTGGAAAAGATTGCAGGGTGGAGGCAACATTCGACGATAATAGTGCAAGGTCGACAACATGCTACAACACAGCGCCAGGTTAGTTGCCTCGGCTTAAGTGCCAGAAGATGTTAAACCAGTGCATCAGCAGCCGTAGACAGAAGGTGCAAAGCAAATTATGTCGCACACAACTCTTATCGGAATGTGAGATTAGGGCCTCGCTCGGCGTCTCGCAAGATGCATTACCCTTACATAAAGACATCACGTGAAAGTATCGACGTGATTCTGACCCAACATGAGTGGAACCATCAGTAGTTGAGTTTTCCTGCACACGGGAGGGTTTTGGCTGCGTACGGGAGCTGATTCAAGCCGTCTGTTCATTTAAGAGCGCCCTTTCGGCACGCACAACAGTGACAGTATGGTGAAATGGGCCCGATATGGCGGCGGCAGTGTTCTCGTCTTGGTCATCAACTACAGAACTCGATAAATTAAAAATTAATTTATATCCTTCGTTTTGTAAATAAAAACCGCCTTTTCCTGCTGCAATGTATTTTATTTCTTCCAGACGCGTTTCGCCTTTTACTTTAAGGCATCTTCAGTGAGCTCTCGAATAAAACAGTTTTGTTTTGAGATGTGAGATTTGTACATTATAAAACAGTTCACGTCTCGTTTTTTACGTAATAAGTGATTACTTCGAGTGCTTTGCGTTTTTGTTTGGCATCTGCGTGTCCTGTCATCTGGTCACATGCTGGAGGTCACACTAATAACTTGGTAAGTGAAGTCACAGGGCGACCTCCAGCATGTGACCAGATGTGAGGAAATGCAGATGCCAACGAAAAACGCGAAGAACTACAAGTAATCACTAATTTACGTCAAAAACAAGACGTGAACTCTTTTAAAATCTACAAATATCACATAGCTTGATCAGCCAGAACATTATGACAATCGACCTGCTATCGAAGTAAACCCATCCAGGCGACAGGAGCGTCACCTTGCGAGAAGTGACTGTTAGTCAGACACACACGCGGTGCATGCAGTATCAATGAGTGTGCTGTCCGTGTGTAGAATGGGGTAGGCGCGTATCTATCTGAGTTTGACCGAGGGCAGATTGTGATGGCCTGGAGGCTCGGCACGAGCATTTCGGAAACTGCACGACTTGTCGGGTGTTCGAGTAGTGCTGTGGTGAGTGTCTTCAGCACGTGGCGAAACCAAGGCGAACCACGTCCAGACGTCGTGTGGTTGGGCGGCCACTCCTCGTTACACATATTGAACGTCGTAGGCTGGGCAGAGTGGTAAAACAGGACAGGCGGCCACTCCTCACTGGAGATATCGGATGTCGTATTCTGGTCAGAGTTGTAAAACAGGACAGGTGGCGAACTGTGGCGGAACTAACATCAGACTTTAATGCTGGGAAGAGTACAAGAGTGTCTGAAAACACAGTGCACTGAAAGCTCTTAAGGATGGGCCTCCGCAGCCGACGACCCATGTGTATGCCAATGTTAACAACACAACATCGGCAACTACGACTGAAATGGGCACGTGACCATCAGCACTGGACGATGGCGCAATAACAGAGCGTTCCATGGTCTGATGAATCCCGATACCTTCTTCATCATGCCGATGGGAGGGCGCAAATCCTTCGTCTTCCAGGGGAAGAGCTCTATGACACCTGTACTGCGGGACGGAGGCAAGCTCGAGGCGAATCCATTATGCTCTGGGGAACATTCACATGGGCATCCATTTGGCCAGTTGAGCTCGTGCAAGGCGCCATGACGGCCAAGGAGTATAGTACGCTCGTTGCAGACCACGTACACCCCTTCATTACGATAATATTTCCCGGCGTGAGTGGCATTTTTAACAAGATAACGCGCCATGTCACAAGGCCAGGAGTGTGAGTGAGTGATTCGAGGAACACAGTGACGAGTTCCAGTTGATGTGCTGGCCTACCCAACTGCTAGATCTGAACCCGCTCAAACACATCTGGGATGTGACTGAATGTGGCGTCAGAGCTCATCGCCATCCTCCCTGCAATTTACGGGAATGAAGTGACTTGTGTGTGCAGATGTGATGCCAACTCCCTCCAGCGACCTACCAAGACCTCATTACATCCATTCCACGATACTTCGTCGCTGTTATCCGTGCCAAAGATGAAAATACCGGCTATTAGGTAGGTGGTCATAATGTTCTGACTGATCAGTGTATCAAAACAAAACTGTATCATTCTAGATTCCACAGAAGATGCCTTAAAGTACAAGGCGGAACGCGTCTGTAAGAATTAAAATAAATTTCAGCAAGAAAAGGCGGTTTCTATTTACAAAACGAATATTTCTGTGCTCGCTGCGGATGATGGCTACGCAAAAATACTTGTAATTTATGTTGTGTGTGTAACATTTGGTTTCAACTTGTTTTGTTACTGGAAGACTGCTTTCTAAGAGAACTGTGTATATTTTCTTCTCGTCCATTCGTAGTAGAATATAAATAAAGAGCCACTTCAGAATACACTGAGATCGATGTACGTTAATTGTATTGACAGTAATACTTCAGCGTGTGCATTTCAGTCTGCTTTCCATTGTAATCGGTACGTTGCACCTTGCTTAGTTTTTTACGGGTGGCGTCACAGGTTGTACATCTTGTTTAGTCTTTGCAAATTTTCGTCAAGTGAAGAAATCTCTAGCATTACGGTATTTTCAGAGTGCAATTGACATGTAGACAGTGCAGCTTGAGGTCATATTCCTGCCATCTACCTAAGGGACACCCCAAATACAAGCAACCACGTTACGTCGTTCGTTTTCAAACAAATATTTTAACATCTCTGAGACGCCATCAATATAATTCACAGAAATAGACTGAAAATATATTCCTTTTGAATGTTCCGCTCTTTTGTTCAGTACCCAATATTTAAATATATTATCAATAGACCAAAATGGTTATCACCGTTGTATTTTTCTCGCTGAGTTCATCTCTAAATTATCAGGTTGAAAACACAGATTGTCGCAGGAAGAATGATCAGTATTTGGGTGAAACGCTCATATCAAGCCAAATACCTCGTATGTACGT
The DNA here is from genome assembly GCF_023897955.1 of Schistocerca gregaria. Classification (NCBI taxonomy): domain Eukaryota; kingdom Metazoa; phylum Arthropoda; class Insecta; order Orthoptera; family Acrididae; genus Schistocerca; species Schistocerca gregaria. The sequence goes on along the minus strand of NC_064931.1, from coordinate 482,951,367 downwards.
AAGCCATATTCCCAATGATTTCCGAGATAAAACTCAGTGAACGTACATTTGTTCTTGGGCTAGTGATGCGTACGTGTGTATCTCACCCTAATCGATGGATTGGTGGTGGTGGTAGTACAAACTGGCAACCAAGATCGTCATACCTTACGCCTTAGAAATTTGTTTATTGGATTGTATGAAGTCTGAGGTGTACAAACGAAAGGTGAATACGAGAGATGAACGGTTTGGCCGCATCAAGGACGCTGCTGCCCTCGTTAGGGAACGTGCAGAGGCACTACCCGACAAGCAACGAAATATGTTCTCCCAAGAGAGCAAAAATGCATTGAAGTTGACGATGGGATATTCTAATACTTACGTGAACTGTCAAACTGATGTAATATGACGTGTACGCTAATGCATGGGGGTGAATGTGTTAAAAATACGTGTTTTTGAGTCGATGCGTGGCAAAACGCATGCTGTAATGTTTACTAACCGTTTTACATGTGTTAACTTGACAGTGTGTTTAATTACACAGAGAATAAATAATAATGTACATTAAATGTGTCCTACATCGGAAACCATTCGGAATAAGGAATATGGTCATGTGTAGTTTTTTGCTTCAGATGATCGTTCCTGTCATATCCCTGAATGTTGATTATTCCTCCTGGGACTCCCTGTATATTTTATTACAATATGCCCTTTCGGAAGCCATTTATCAAGTGTGGTATATAACATGTTGGAAACGAATTTGTGTGTGTTCACCATTGTGTGATACCGCGATTAAATTTGCTGGAAACCCAATTAACAAAGTATCGCAAATGCACCTAATGATCGGGAATTTGCTGTGAAACGGGGTGCTTGCCGATACAGTTTCTTGTGGTCACAAAAATGCGTCGGTGCACACGCGCGCTGTGTCTCTCATTGTTCTGCTAATACGATACGCTGCCGGCCTGCCTCTCTAACATGGCGTCCAAGCCAGACGGCCTTTTTACTGGCCGGTGCCCATTTATAGGGCCGCCACCGTATTTTCGTCTCATTCATTCTCGTCGGCTGCCTCGTTTTTTGTTAGACGCCCCGTGGGGCGACCGCGTTTGTACAGCTCACGTCTTTTACGAACGTCTGGTGCAGTACATGTCTTCAGATACCGACGTTGAGGCAGTAGAGGTTCTTGTTACGGTCATGTTCATCAATGTTCTCCAGCTATTCCGTATCCCCCTTGCCCATAGCATTAAGCTATGTGGTGTTACCAACTGAATACTTCTTCCATTATAAAAGGACAACAATATTCCTAGGCGGTGCTCGGTGGAAATTAGCTGCTTTGGGTAATTTGCGAATAAACTGCGAAGGGCGGCCGCTGTGTCCGAGCGATTCTAGGCGCTTCAGTCCGGAGGCGCGCTCCTGCTGCGGTCGCAGGTTCGAATCGTGCCTCGGGCATGGATGTGTGCGATGTCCTTAGGTTAGTTAGGTTTAAGTAGTTCTAAGTGTAGGGGACTGATGATCTCAGATGTTAAGTCCCATAGTGCTCAGAGCCATTTGAGCGATTTGAAACTGCGAGGAAGAGAGTAAAGAATCGAAATCGTGATTGTCACATCTTTTATTGCTAAAAGCCGATATATTACGAGCTATTTTCCAATTCAAAAATGCAAGTCGTATTTTGCAAACAGTAGCAGCATTGTTCTGCTGATGACGACCTAGGGCAAATACGTTATCCACATATAAGTTGCTTGTATTTATCTTTCTCCTACCTACACTGTCTTACGAGAAGGTATCCCCCCCCCCCCCCCCCCTATGAGATGCGGAATTGACCATTAGATTTCACGAGAGTCCAGTGTAAAAGGACGCACGGAGTGTTGTCAGTAGAGAAGCATTAAGAGCACAATAGATTGGTCGGCACAGCTCAGTGTCTTCGGACATAAACTAGTCTTTGGAAGTCACCTGAGCAACAAACCCATCAGGGACATTTCAACGCTTCTATAGCTGCTCAAGTCTACCTTTAGCGATGTTACTGTAAAGCGGAAACACAAGGAACAATCACAGCTAAACTAAGACCAGGTAGGCATCTTGTCCTGACAGACAGGAACCGTCGAGCATTGCGGAGAGTGGCTGTAAAAAATTGCATGAAATCCTCGGAAGGAATCACTCGTGAGTTCCAAAATTCACAATGACTGTGAGCAGTGAGTAAAAAAGAATGGGGTACAATAGTCGAGTAGCTCCTCCCTAGCCACACATTTATGTAGTCAGTGTTAAGCGACGGTTGAGGTGGTTTAAAGAGTGACGTGACTGGTCAGTGGATAAATGGAAACCATTGATTTGGAATGACGAATCATCCTATACCGCAAGGGGATCCGAGGGAAGGGTTTGGGTTTGGCGAGCCGGCCGCGGTGGTCTCGCGGTTCTAGGCGCGCAGTCCGGAACCGTGTGACTGCTACGGTCGCAGGTTCGAATCCTGCCTCGGGCATGGATGTGTGTGATGTCCTTAGGTTAGTTAGGTTTAAGTAGTTCTAAGTTCTAGGGGACTGATGACCACAGCAGTTGAGTCCCATAGTGCTCAGAGCCATCATCCGGGTTTGGCGAATGCGTGGAGAACGTTACCTACCATCATGTGTAGTGCCAACAGTAAAGTAATGTGGAGGTGGTGTTACGGTATGTGGGTTTTGTTCTGGGTTAGGGTGTGATCCTCATCTTGAACTGAAGAAAATGCTAAATGCGGAAAGATACGAACACATTTTACAGCACTGTGTATTGTATAAAGTAGAGAAATAGTTCGAAGTATCACCATGACAATGCACCCTGTCGTAAAACACCATCTGTGAGGCAATGGTTTGTGGACAGTAACGTATCTGAAATGGAAAGGTCTACCCAGAGTCCTGACGTGAACAAAGTGGAACACGTTTGGGATAAGTTAGAACGTCGACTACACTCCAGACCCCAGCATCCAGCATAACACTACGTTTTCTAATTTCAGCACTTGAGGAAGAATGGGCTACTATTTCTCCAAAGACGTTCAAACGCCTGGTTGAAAGTTTTCCCAGCAGAGTTCAAGTCGTCATAACGGCAAAGCGTGGACACACCCGATATTACTGTCTGCTAGTGTGTGTGGTGATACTTTTGATCAGATAGTGTATATATGTCTCCCATATTTGTGACGCTACAGTGTGAAGTATAGCCTTGTACCAATTTCAGGAGTAATGTTTATGTTGTGAATCGCTACGGCACTGAAAGAAAGAAAACAAAAGAGAAAAGCTTCATGTCAGCTGCCATATACTTTTGGAAATCACAACAGCCACACTTACCGTCTGTTCGATGGACAATACTCGTATGTTATATTCTCTCAGCACAAGATGGTGCTTACAACTACTGCAATGTGTTAAGAGCTTCCTACCGCCAATTCGTTCTACCTGGCAGAGCAGTCTTAATAATGAGAAGTATGCTCTGTCATGAGTGTACGTAACGGTTTCTGTCTTGGTGAATTATCTGTAAATCCGCATTGAAGCGGCAACTGTGACAACCTTCAAAGTTAATCCCACATGCGTAAATAGGAAAAAAAATTCAAGCAAGTTAGCTGCTGCCCCGGTGATATCAGGTGCCTTTACTGGAAGTTCATTTCTGCCCTTAGTAGCCAGGTACATTACAACGAGTAAGCAAGAAAGAATGAGGCAAGGACTGCATTACTTCATAAGTAGCATAACAAATTTCGACTCACATTCTTCTGAATATTTTTAAAACCTTTTTTAAAAAAAGATTCAGTCTTTCTCTAGTGTATTTGACTCACTCATGATCTGGCATGTTTTTCGCACGGAATATACAATGCCGTTTCGTGTATATGATAACAGTATGTTTAAATTCCTGGACGCACGGTATTTACGTGTTTCCGATCACTACTGCATGCGAGGCATTTCGATCGCTGTCGTTCGCTGTGAATGTGAGGCGGTGGTTGGGGAGGAGGAGGCGGTTGTAATACCGTAATTACAGACTGGCATATAATTCACTGGTAAATGAAACCCACTAGTGAAGGGATTATATTGTTGAACACTCATAAACGTTCAAATGAAACTTTACACCATGCTTATGTCCTGCATAATTCTAATTTTTTCGATCGGGTAACCTATTTCTCGAGACACTTTTGACCACAGAAAATCATACGTACAACCACCGGTATAATGGCGGTAAAAGTAATTTTAAAGACCCACAAAATTTTAGCTCCAGGGACGGCTCGTGAATCGTGTCTGGATTGCTCAGTTGGTAAGAGCATTTCCCACGACAGACAAAGTTCCGATTTCGAGAGCCGCTCTGGCACATTTGCCGGTAGGTCTCAAAACATGGCACATTCCGCTGCATAGTGAAAGATTTATTCTAGAATCGAATATTCCTTATCATTAATTGTGTATTTTTCGTTTCTGCCTACTCGGGTCACTATTATCCCCAGTGTTCTAATATGCTGTTCTTTTACAGGTTTCTAACCATTTCATGGGTAATGGTCACTTATAGATTTTTTTTTTGCTCGTTTCAGTTGCTTCACACACTACAGATCGTCTTTACTATTTACTGCTTTATAAATTGAAACTTTTTCACTTGTCGTCCGTTTTACATAATCAACGTCCCTCGTAAAAAGAATCGAAAGACGAGAGAATGTTGTGTCTTATTGATGTCGGTTTGATCGTGGGCGAAGACGATTTTTGTCATGACACCTGTACCTTGTTTTAGCACCTGCTTGTTTCAAAAACATTTCTTAAACAAAACGCCATTGTAGAAAGTGAATAATAGCACCTACTTCGCTTTAGTTCCTTTTTCTATCTGTTACAGTATGTGTTGTAAGACAGGAATCGTAAATAAACTCGTTTGTAATTTCCGTCCTACAATTGACCAGATATGTTTGAGACACCGTTTCTCAGTTTGGAAATGTCATAATGTTTATTAGAGTGGAGAACCATTGGTTGTAGGTGGTTGGTTTCTGTCTGAGTTTTTTTCTGACTTATACTTGACCGAAACCGTTCCGGCGTAGCTGTCATGCCTCGACAACGCAGGCTAGCTGCGAAGCGTGATCTTCGTGCTGCTCAGCCATCTGTGTGCGCAACGTCGCGGAACATCTGCAGTGCTGGCTGGTGTCCTTTACTTCGTCGGTAAAACGATATGACTGGGCGAGCCCAGCGGTATCTCTAGTTTTCGCTTGTTTCATAGCAATCCGGATAAGCCACAGGTGTGTCGTTGTTTGTGTCGATGTAGAGAATGAAAGAAATAAGTAACGTTATTGGACGAAGATGATACTCTTTTTCAGCGACATAGTATTCGATGTCCCTAAACACTGTTACCTATATCAGTTTCATTGGCCGAAGTATTGTTAGTGGAAAATTTAATGTTAAAAGAAGAAGGAATTGGGGGGGGGGGGGGGCAGAATTATACATTGATACCTGTTGGTATAAAGTAACCTTAGCTCTTTAACCTGCGAAATACGGAAGTGAACCAGACCCGTACGAAATCGGACACGGGATTGACGGCCATTGGTGTTTAGCACTGAGCAGCTTATTTGTGTGATTTTTTAGGTGATTCCCCACACTTGTTGAATAGAATTCCAGGATGAGAGTATTCAGTCATCAAAAGAAGTGCCACGTCTACAATTTGGCGATCAAAGGTATTTCAGGTGCAAACCATACGAAGTGGAATAACGCCTGAAATGAAGCATTAACGATGCAAAATTACTTCTTTAGATAAGTTATTTGATGTTTCTTCAACCTGAAATAGCTGCACTGTTGGTGATTAATCAGTCGCGTCAGTTACAGTTGTATGTAGCGAATTAATATTCTCAGTGTTACTTGTTGAGATAACATGGGTTTTGATTTAAAATGTTGATTTTGAATCTTTTTAATCGATGGAGAGTGTTTAGAACGTCTTACGGAGGTTGCGTCTTCGGAGCCTGTCAGTTCGCTAGTAAATGTGCGTTTAATAGATTAAACAGGGTGTTACAAATACGAGCGTAGGGCCAAACTATAAAGATGGTAGAAGATCCTAATTTCATTACTTTGAGTTAAGGAGGTAGCGGTCAGAAATTGCTTATTTTATGCTGACATCAACACCTTGCACCTGAGAGCAACAACTTATGCTCATAGCAACTGTTCGTAAGTGCTAATCGCAAGTTTCAATACATGCATTACAACGCCGCATAATTTTAGGCCACACACTCTCTCAATATCTCTGTTGTATTATGAGAAGCTCATTCTGATTTTATTATCCGGAAAGTCTACATTCGCACATCGCATTTGTCTGTTGTGTAAAGAGACAGACAGAAAAGTCCTAACAGACGAATCCCCTTCACCATATTTTGGAGTTCCATACGCCGACGACTTCATGTAGCCCCACAAGAAAAAATAAATAGGGTTGAAGTCCGCTCCACAAGAAAAAATACGTAGACGTGAAGCCCGCGGTCATCGAATCCAACGATGAGAATATTTGTTGTTCAGTTGTTCATGAACATTAATGTCGAAATGTGGCAGTGCACCACCTTATTGAAGTCATATCCTCACGCGGAGGAGGTGTGCAGTCTCCAACAACCGTGCCAGCACATACTAAATTAACACTAGGTAGCGTTCACCATTCAAGTGAGGTTACAGCAAATAAGTTCCAATTAGTTGATCTTCAATAATTCCAGCCCGACTCTGTAGAAGACATACCAGTAAATAATTAATTTTCCAGAAACAGGTTGTAAACTACAGGAAGCTGTCCATAGTTGAGAAGAGAGGTTCCAGAGTTGTAACAACTAGTGAAAAATGAATGTATATGATAGACGTGTTATTAACATACTTAGAAGTGGTACACGATGCGTTCACATGATCTAGAGACGATCGTAGAGTTGCCGGATCTCATCTTGGAGAGGAGTGTCCCACGCTACTTAATCAACATCTATGTATACTTTTCAAGCCACATTGTGTGTTGTCGCATAGGGTACTTTGTGTACCGCTGTCCCTTACCTCCTTTCGTGTTCCAGTGGCGAATTGTGCGCAAGAAGAACGGTTGTTGGTCGTAAGCTCTCGTGGGAATTCGAATTTCTCTAATTTTACCTTCAGAGTATTTTCGAGAAATAGACGTAGGAGGAAGCAATAATATACTGACTGACTTGTGTGGAGGAAATACGCTCTCAGAACTGTAACAATAAACCACACCGTGGTGCACAACGCCTCCCTGGTAGCATCTGAAACTGCAGTTGGATTAACATATCCGAAACGCTTTCGCACGTACTAAACGAACCTATGAAGAAACACGGTGCTCCTCTTTAGATCTTTTCCATTTTCTCTATCAGTCCTATCTGGTACTGGTCCCAGACTGATGAATACATTTAAATATCGAACGAACGACGGCTTTGTATTCTACCCTTCCTGAAGATTCTTAATACGAATCTCAGTCCGGCATCTGCAATTCATGGGATTTGCTTAATGTGATTGTTCCACTTTAAATCACTCCGTACGCATACTCCCAGATATTTAGTGGATGTGATTGCTTCCAGTGATTGTTCAGAAATCGTATAACCGTTCAGTAACAGGTCTTTCTGCCTATTTATTCACAGTACATTACATATGTTTATGAGGAGGATAGACTGGCAATCCCTGTAGTAAGACTCGATCTTCTGTCGGTCTTCCAGTCCTGCGCTACAACATCATGGAGCTTCCGACGTTATCCACTTGGTCATTTATATACAATGATGAACCAAAACATTTCAGTAGGATTCCGAAGGTATGTGGTACCTGATGTCTACACATAGGTCACGAAATTCCCACAACTTACAAACCAGCGGTTTGTGGGCGCAATTCTGGCAGCCGGTAACGTCCAGTGTGTTCTATGGAATTTTGTAGCCAAGACGTCAATAGTAGTTCTATACCATGCTCCTGAAACCCCTGTAGCATGATCCTTGCCTTGTGACACGGACAGTATGTTATCCTGCTGGAAGATTTTTGTCATGGTGCCTTCGATTAGTACCTCAGGTCCCATGGTAGAAGTCCAAGTAAATGTTCGCCGTAGCATAACACTGCCCATACCGACCTGCGTTCGTGACGCGGTGCGTTTGCAGCAGCCGTGCGTCTGCATGACGGCTTATCCGGACACGACCATCGACCGAGGTAACAAGAAATGAGATTCATCGAGGTAAGACAGATAATTCATCAGACCAGATGACACAGTTCTCTTGATATATAGTGCAGTCTCGATGCTCAGGGGCCCACAAAAGCTTAATTGACGATGTCGTTGGGCCAACATGGGAGTACGTTAGCAATTGTCTGTTGCGGAGCCCCCTGTTCAACACTGTGCGCTGAACGGTGTGCTCCAAGGCACCTGTGCTTGCACCAGAATTTTGCTCTGTCGTCAGGTCTGCTACAGATCTCTACCTGTCCTGCTCTAGAGCGGGCAAGCCGCTGACTTCGACGATCGTGGTGAGGCGTATATGTCCAACAACTTGTCGCCTAGTTGTTGGTTCGCCGTCCTTCAACCACTTTCCATAGATGTCCGTGACAGTAACACGCGAACAGCCGATCAGCTTCGCAGTTTCCGGGGCGTCAGGCCACAGCAGTCTTCCCCGTGTCAGATTCGGTATTTGCGGCCCACATTCTAGCTAGAATGTTTCCCGATTCTTTTCTGCTCCGCTTTGTATTCTTTTCTTGTCGCATCACATACCCACAACAACACTAGGTGGTATTCAGTCTCATGGTGGGCAGTAGTCAGAATGTTTTGGCTCGCCGGTGTATATCGTCAACAGTAATGGTCCCTTAACACTTCGTTGGGGTACGCCTGAAGTTCAAGAAAGATTCCTGTCGATTAAGTGTGACAAGCTATGTTCTGTTTTGCTAAGAACAGCTTAATGCAGTCACAGAGTTAGACTGAAATTCAATACCCTTATATAAGCAGCAATCAAAAAGTTTCCGTGCATATATTGCTTATATGCAATTTAGTGCTACTCCGTTGCGGGTATGTAAGCACCGACATGTAGGCAAGGGATTAGTGTGGCATTCGTGTCTTTCCAACTAGCCTACGTAAATGCGGAAGTGTGAACTATAGCGACGTTATTACCAAATGCTTCCAAACAGGACCACCAAGCTTCCGTTCTTTTTTTGGCTGCCAAAGGACAGGCAGCGTTAGCATCCATCGGAGGCTGAAGAATGAGTATGGGGCAGAATGTCTGTCGGAAACCATCGTAGTGCAAAACTGGGACAAGGGGTCCTGCTGCTTCATGGTAACGCACGTCCCCGTATCTGAAATGTCGCAACGCAGAAGTTAAGCCAATTCAAATGGGAGACATTCGAGCACCCGCCCTATTGTCCTGATCTCTCCCCACGTGATGATCACTCTTTCGGTCCCTTTCAAAAGGCCTTGAAGGATCGACAGTTTCTGTCAAAAGATTATGTGCAGTGCGCAGTTACGGACTTTTCCAGGCATCAGGACACGGTGTTTTATCAAACAAGCGTCTTCAACCTGGTGCGTTGGTTGGATGATTGCTCACGGCGATTTTGCCTGATTGGCATACCGATTATGGACTGTACAATCTTCGAACGGAAACTTTTATGATCGACTCGTTATATTTTGTTCATATGGGAGAGTGCAAATCTGTATCGAACACCTTCTACCTATTATATAATATGTTCAGGAGAAGTTGCTGCTAATATATAGCAAACCAGACTACATTCCACTGTGTTTCACACTTGCTCAGAGTCGTGTATGCTAGCCTTGGAAGTTGCTGAACATCAAGGAAAGCACTTTGGGTGCGCTAGAGTGTGTGCACGGGCATTGTCCTGGGTGAATAGCACATATCTCTGACGTCGTAGGACGTCAAGAGAATGTACTACAGGATTCTCTTGGCGCACCCTCCAGTGTTCCGTTTTCCCTCAACACGGTTGTTCTAGATTATGGTACCCCACACGACCGGATTGCGTCCTGATCTCACATTAGCGTATCATTAATTATCTATGAACTTTACAAAGATTTAAAAACTTCCGTAAAAGTCTTTGCGAAAAGTGCACTATACTCACTTGCTCATAAAATTCCTTGTGATAAAGAAACGACCATAAGCAGAAACACAACTCAATACGGTAAGTGCACCAGAAAGCAATATGGTAGACTCAGCACTCAGCTGACGTTACCACAGCAGATAGCTAGTAGCTCGCGCATGTGCAGTGAGATCACTAGTACCGAAATTAGAATTGCCCTATTCCTTTATCCTTAGAATTACAGCGCGTCGCTACTAACGCGATCATAACAGTAAGCCCGTCCACACCATGGACGGCCGCCATTCACGCAACTGACTGCCAATCGATTACAAAATAGTTCATCGTGCAAAACGGACATAAGATGCGCTGTTAACCATGCGAGGAGCAATGCTTGCTCGTCTGATGCTCCAGTCTTAGCTTGAATCTATATGCAGTTGCCGTCCGGAATCGGAACAACCTTCTTTAGGGCGTTGCACAAACACTGATACCTGACACTTATCGTCAAAGCGTTCGGAAGTTCTTTTGGCAATTCCGTGGTAGGACTATTCATACTCCCACAATATAACTTCAATGAAATTCAATTGGCTCTCGTCCAATTTATCCACTCATGTTTACTAACACAGTACGATGCTCAAATGAAGTTATAATTTTAACATTTTCAAACTTCTACTCCGTCAACTGCATAGCGCTGTGAGTCATTGCGGTTACCAAAATTGGGTTAATCAAGAGTAAATCGAGCAAACGCATAGTTGTGACGACCACGGCGGACAGAGCCATCACACCGACGTCATCTCAGACGCCGTCGCAATCTGTTCCACCGCGCTACCGTGGCGCGGGGCGCGGACGGCGGGAGCGCGCCGCGGGCGGAGGCGCTCATAAAGCATTGTTTTCCGAAATCAGTCATTATGAATATATCTACGGTTTGTTATACAATACCGCTTTCAATTGCTTCATAGATCCGTGCAGAAAGAAAGTGGCTGCACTGTGTTAGCGATTGCATTTTAGGATTACTGGAAGAACTGATGTCAAAGTGCTCGTGTTTTTACCTTAGGGAACATAGCTGGGTTTAACTGCGGTCATGTGTGGCAAATTTGTGGCTGCTGTGCTGGAACCTGGTCAGCACCGTTGGTCCTCCATTACCGCAATCTGCATGCACACTTCAGCTACCACCGTTGCACATGAGGTCTCAGCCCCCGGGTTGCGAGGAAGGCACGAACCTTTTTCTTTTTTTATAACAATGAAAAGTCGGATAAATGGATGCTGAAGCGGAACGCTCGTTTTCGTGCAGGATCTGGAACGTGAGTCGAACACAGTCGTATATTTTACTTCAACAAGCCTAGTTAGACATTTCTTCTATGTTCTAACCTCTTAACAGAATGACTGAGAAACTCCCAGCGCGGAAGGCGCCCGAAAACCAAATCATGTGCCAACTATATTTTCTTGAGATGAATATAGTGTTAGTGTTTTTCGTTTTAGTTTTAATAACGATCTCTGTTCTCGAAAGCAACCGGTTTCTGACAGTGAGCCGGTAGCGTCATGTGGGCACATTGGGAGATACACGTTGATTAGCAGCAAAAGTGCAGGGTTGCGCAGAAAATTAAATGGCGATTAAAGCAGTTTAAAAATGCTGTAGATGGAAGAACATAATGGCAGAAGCAACCTCAGTAAGGTATTATTCTACATCTCAGTGTACGAAGTATGTTTATATTTATTGCCGGCTGGTTGGATAGATATTACACAATCTGCTCCTGGTACTCATTTGCACCATCATGAAGCGCTTCTAGCGCTTGCATTAATTATTATTGTTATCATTATCTAATAATGCACAGATCTAGTTTTTTATTGGTACTGTAGGAAAAAAGTATAATATCTATCTGGCGTAACAGATGAACAAGTGAGAGAGAAACAACGAATCCTGTACTGACTGATTGTAGAATCATCTTTTTGCAATGTCTGTAATACTGACTAAATTTATTGGGCCATAGCGAGTTGTAAATTTACTTCCCAAATGAGCTACTGTATATACATCGTAATCTTCACTACTACATAACCTTTAAACGATTTGAGGTAGCTAAGCAATATTTGAGAAAATACGATAATATGTAATTTAAACACTTTTAAATGCCGCTTTAGCATAAATAACAGTTATCAGAGCACTTGGCAACTCTGCGAGAAGAAAAATTCACAAATCAGTCTTTTTTTGGTATTTAGCCTTTTCTAGACGATCGTTTGCAGAAACTTTTCTGGCCTCATTGTGAAGGAGACGCGTTTTCACGAATCATGCAGTTACACCGCTATTATCCAGTGATAGTTTTTACATTTATCCTCTTCCAGAGACATTCTGTAAAAGACATCACAGAATGTACACGATATATACTGATATACACGTAACATATGTACATGTTGCAGACAACTGAAGTACAGATCAAGAGTCTAAAATCTGAATAACAACTGACTGACTAAACCTGCAATTGACACGCTTTCAATCCTTATATAGTTTTAGTGTTTGGTGCTCGAAACTTCTGGATATTTGTAGTTTTCTAATTACAGTACTCACGTACTTGAAAAATTTATTTTTACAGAATTACGTTCTTTTAGAATCGACAATTTTGTTGCTGTAAAACAGTGATAGGCCTATCAATTTTTAATTTGATTTCAGTTTTAGTTCTGAAATTAGTAGATTATGAAACTTACACTTTTTTTCGAGGCCGAAGCTCTTCTGCCCGTGTTTGCTCACAAATAGTTTTTTTGGGAGGGATCTGCCTTGAGAAAAACACAAATTTTATCTTTTCTTTTATTTCCAAGACATGTTTCGCTGAAGTTACAGCATCATCAGGTGCTCTTATTATGTTTTTTGTCACCACATACTGTGGTTTTCCTAGATTTTTATATTTTTTCTTGCAGTTTTCTTTCACAGGTCGTCATTTTTTTTCTGGCTTTCCCATTATCTTCAATGTGAAGACCTGCACTAAGTAACTTTCACTGTCACCGTTTACGAACTGCAGAAAGCTGTCCGCATCTTGTTTCCGTAATTTTTAAACAGTGAAAGTGAAATTTGTTTAGAGTAGGTCTTCACCACAACGTACGCTAACAAGAAAGGTAATAAAAGCCCTTGATGATGCTGAAATTTTAAGCGATACAAGTTTGGGAAAAAAGACAAAAATTGGCCTATTCTCCAAGAACAAATCTTATACTCCTTTGGTTAGTTTTTTTTGTAATTATTCCTTAAATAATTTTTTCGACAAAACCAACCATCGGTAATACATGTCTAACTAATTAAGTATAAACTGAGATGAAAAACATTTTGTGAAGTATGACATACGGATGAAATGTGCTGCGAGTTTCAAATGAAATTTTTATTTCGTCTAAGAATTATGTACCAAATTGTGAATTTAATGACTGGTATCGTACACTTCATAAACAGAATGTAGCTTATCCCTTGATGCTTTATAGAGTGATGATTGCAGCGTTGTGTTATTCGGGGCCCAGTTTTCATATAGATACGAACTGTTTTGCGGAACTAAATACAACGATGTGTATTGACAAACTGTACATCAAGAGAATCTCAGAAATATACATAGTGCACAAGTAATTATGAGAAACAGATGATTAGTGATAACGAACTTACACTCTAATAATCTCTACAGTCATACACGGAGTGCTAATGATGGTTACGAACATGAGCCATTATAACTTTTGTCATCGGTGTAATTGTTTCAGAACGACTCCTCAAACGTCATTACTTTAGCTGTTCTTTGTTGTCGGTAAACACGGTGGAGAACATTTTTCATCGTTATGGTAGACTCAAGCGCAATTTGCTTGAGTGCAGCGATCGGAGAAGCCTGTTTGGGGGACCAGGAACGAGCCAGTATATCAGATATCGTTTGCTTGCTACTGCAAACAGGCTGGTAATTTGACTTTGTGGCCACCGCGGATCTATTACGTTGTTAACACTATTATGTTCTGCCAGAAGCACAGAGCGGTGAGTAGCATTTTATCTAGAGGGATACTGTAACTTTCAACTTGTGGTTTAGACATTAACTTCCAGCTGCTAGGTTCGATAACGACCAATCGTTGGTTCTTTGAATGTACCTGAACATAGGGCTTTTGCCCGTCAACAAACAGTGACATATGTAAGGGCGGTAGACGTTGTTTATTGCCTTTAATTTTCCGTCGTACCAACTTTGGAACTTTATGGGTAAATTGTGGGACATTAAACGTGAAACCTTGTGTGCCTACTGTTATTATTATTACTGTTATTCCTCCAATAGTGAGCTTGGTTTAAATAAACTCTGGAAACCGTGTACTTCCTTTTCTCCTCGGTCAGAGCAGCAGTATTTTTATGGCCAGTACCTGCCATGGATATCAAATTTCCGCATTACCGCCGCAGACAAGGTGGTCTGCCTTTGACCTTCTTCGGCCTTGTATTCGTACCGAGCGAGGTGGTGCAGAGATTAGCACACTAGACTTGCAATCAGGAGGACGACGGTTCAAATCTGCGTCCGGCCATCCAGATTTAGGTTTTCCGTGATTTCCCTAAATCGCTCCAGGAAAATGCCTGGACAGTTAATCTGAAAAGGGCACGGCCGATATGATTCCCCATCATTGAAAAACAATCAGAGGTAGTGCTCCATCTCTAATGATTTCGATGTCGACGGGACGTTAAGCCCTAATCTTCCTTCCTAGATCCCCAGTGTTCCTAAACATCATTCACCCGTCCTTGTATGCGTAAACAACATTCGCCAGCCCTGTCTCAAAATCTGTGCATCTAGAATAGATTCCACACGACTCCATGCATCTAGAGAACGTAAATTGTGGATAAATTTAGGCTGGAAATTCAGATTAGAACCTGAGATCTGTCTCTACTGCCAGACACCATATCGCCACCCAATAGGATGTGCTAGATGATGTCATTGGAGTGATCCTGAACACTTCATAAAAGGTCGGAAGAAGGAAATAGCAATCAACCTCTCTGGCTGGTTATAGAGGATACCCTCATTGTCGCCAACACTCATTGTCTAACTGTCGGACTGATTTAGACGTTTATTCAGAGGTTGTTCGGTTTAAATGTTCTGACAAGATATTATTGGTCAGTTTTCAGTGTTGGCTTAGTTCTCGTCTTGCAACAGGTATGGTGCATACGACCTTGTGACCGATAAAGTTATCGAACCCAAAACATTGTCACTTCAAGTACCCTTGTTATCCGTGGCGGTGACTGAGTTGCTCTAGGCTGAAAGTAAATGTCTGTATTGTCTGGAACGACTGAAGTACAGTCACTGGGAACCAGCAGCAGTGGAAGTAGAGTGGCTAAATGCAGTGCACACATTTTGTCAGTGTTCACTGTTCTTCAAGCCTTCCAGTCTACCGTACTAAATTTTATTTTTACAGCACTGCTTTTACTTATTTGACAATCTCAGAAACCGTGTTAATTTTTATTAAATTGATGTTTATACTGTTCAGTCATAACGGCTTTTCACATGACATTGGTTATACGCAACGTATGAGACAGTACCTGTGGAGATGACCCAACCGACCAATGTCGTGTCTTCGAAAGAACGTGCTATGATAAGATCACTAGTAGTAAACTTTCTGTCTGTATAACGCTGGTGCACATTTTGTGAATTATGTCCAAAACTTTGATTATTGGAGATTGTGATAAGCCGGAGGAGCACCAGAAGAAGTGCTGGCAGACAGTTACGGAGTAATGTGTTGCACTTTATTCCTCCCTGATCATTGAGGTGACGCCACAGGAAGCGTTGAGAAGCCACTATGAACCATGGCCGCTCAACCGCCTCCCAAAGCTATCGGAGATGGGCCGTAACTGGATCCTGAGTGAGAGTCGGCGATACAAGATCCTGACAATTGCTGTGGGACTGGTGCGTTTCTTTCGCGCATCTACTTTAACCAATCGCATGATGCTATTTTGTATACGTCTGTATGGCAACGGCACAAAGTTGTCACAGCTGTATATACAACTACTGTTTTCGCTGCAGCTTTTTGAACTTTGCAGTTGAAAGCTAGCAACAAGCGCTGCCAGATGTCAGGAATCATCTCTCGCCGACCGTAGTATAGACGCGCACATCGCGTTCCAAGCATGCTTAATAGGATCGAAGTGAGGTCAAATGGAGGGGGGAGGTGAGCACATAAGCACCATCAAGTGCACGAGTTTATTCAAACCATTCTGACAATTGGGGAGAGATTGGGTGGTATATTGTCTCGCTGAAAATACAAGTCACTTTCGGGACGTTGGCAAACAAATGGGCACACGTCGTGAGACAGTAGGTTCCTGCCCGATTCGCCGTTGAGAGACGATAGCAGATGTATCAGGACCACCATTTAATCCCCTGAAAACATCCTCCACACGAAAATACCACCACCACAACTTGGCTGAACGGTAACCAGTTGGCCACTGGGATGCATCGCCACATTTGGTTTTCGACATATTCGTACCCTGCCATCGGTGTATGCCATCGTGTACAACTACTCATCAGTCGAGGCACACCCTTTTTTCTATGTTTCGAGCGTCCATTGGCGGTGCTCTTGTGCCCATACTGGTATTTTTGCTCTGTGACGTTCACGAGCTTAAGTACACGTGTGGGAGCGATGATATGGCTTCTTACCGGTTGTTGTCCAGCGTCTCACAGGCGAGTGTTTTACTGTATTGGAGTCATGTATCCGTTAATAAAAGTCGATGTAGCCCACGGCAGCACCTGTCATCAGTTCTTCGTTGTCGACCGAACTTGACGCTGGTGTCGGCGATGTTAACATATTGAGGTACCCACGGTACACCCTAGGCTCGGTAATATATGTGGAGACCAATACTTACACAGTCTGTGAGGTGTAGTGTTTCACAAGTCGGATGCGGACAGCCGCAATGATACACGCTAATATAGGTCGTCTTACCCATCCTGTGCGCGACACTGATACTAATCATCAGTGCAACTTCTAACCATATCCCAGTCTCGTGACATGTCGGGCAACTCCGTTCGCCTTGGCCATAGAAGCACTATCAAACCCATAAGTGATAGTGGAAGAGGCCTGGAGAACTGTAAGTGTCAGATAGATTATATAATGGTAACACAGAGATTTAGAAACCAGGTTTTAAATTGTAAGTCATTTCCAGGGGCAGATGTGGACTCGACCACAATCTGTTGGTTATGAGCTTAAGACTGAAACTGAAGAAACTGCAGGAAGGTGGGGATTTAAACCTGGATAAACTGAAAGAATCAGAGGTTGTAGAGAGTTTAAGAGAGAGAATTAGGGAACAATTGACGAACACGGGGGAAAGTAATAACGTAGAAGAACAATAGGTAGTTTTGAGAGATGAAATAGTGAAAGCAGGAGAGGATAAAGTAGGTAGAAAGACGAGGACTAGTAGAAATCCTTGGGTAACAGAAGAAAAATTGAATTTAATTGATGAAAGGAGATAATATAAAAATGCAGTAAATGAAGCATGCAAAAAGGAGTACAAACGTCTCAAAAATGAGATCGACAGGAAGTGCAAAATGGCTAAGCAGGGATGGTTAGAGGACAAATGTAAGGATGTAGAGGCTTATCTCACTAGGGATAAGATAGATAGTGCCTACATGAAAATTAAAGAGACCTTTGGAGAAAAGAGAACCACTTGCATGAATATCAAGAGCTCAAATGGAAAACCAGTTCTAAGCAAAGAAGGGAAAGAAGAAAGGTGGAAGGAGTATATACAGGGTTCATACAAGGGGGATGTACTTGAGGACAATATTATGGAAATGGAAGAGGACGTAAATGAAGATGAAATGGGAGATGTGATATTGCGTGAAGAGTCTGACAGACCACTGAAAGACCTAAGTGGAAACAAGGCCCCGGGAGTAGACAACATCCCTTTAGAGCTACTAACAGCCTTGGGAGAGCCAGCCGTGACAAAACTCTTCCATCTGGTGTGCAATATGTATGAGAAAGGCGAAATACCTTCAGACTTCAAGAAGAACATAATAATTCCAATCCCAAAGAAAGCATGTGTTGATGGGTGTGAAAATCAGTTTAATAAGACACAGCTGCAAAATACTAACACGAAATCTTTACAGACGAATGGAAAAATTGGTAGAAGCCGACCTCGTGGAAGAGCAGTTTGGATTCCGTAGAAATGTTGGATTACGTGAGGCAATCCTAACCCTACGACTTATCTTAAAATATGGGTTAACTAAAGGCAAATCTACGATATTAGAATTTGTAGACTTAGAGAAAGATTTTGACAAGTTGACTGGAATACTCTCTTTCAAATTCTGAAGGTGGCAGGGGTGAAATACAAGGAGCGAAAGGCTATCTTCAATTTGTACAGAAACCAGACGGCAGTTATAGGAGTCGAGGGGCATGAAAGAGAAGCATTGGTTGGGGAGGGAATGAGACAGCGTGTAGCCTATATTCGATGTTATTCAACCTGCATATTGAGCAAGCAGTAAAGGAAACAAAAGAAAAATTTGGAGTAGGAAATAAAAGTCCATGGAGAAGAAATAAAAACTTTGAGGTTTGCCGACGACATTGTAATTCTGTCAGAGAGAGCAAAGAACCTGGAAGAGCAGCTGAACAGAATGGACAGTGTCTTGAAATGAGGATATAAGATGAACATCAACAAAAGCAAAACTAGGTTAATGGATTGTAGTCGAATTAAGTCAGGTAATGCCGTGGGAATTAGATTAGCAAATGAGAAAGTTAAAGTAGTAGATGAGTTTTGCTATTGGGGTAGCAAAATAACTGGTACACTGGCAATGGCAACGAAAGCGTTTCTGAAGAAGAGAAATCTGTTAACATCGAGTATAGATTCAAGTGTCGGGAGGCCCTTTCTGAAAGAATTTGTATGGAGTGTAGCCATGTATGGAAGTGAAACATGGACGATAAATAGTTTGGACAAGAAGAGAATAGAAGCTTTCGAAATGTGGTGCTACAGAAGAATGCTGAGGATTAGATGGGTATATCACTTAACTAATGATGAGGTATTGAACAGAATTGGGGAGAAGAGGAGATTGTGAAACAACTTGACTAGAAGAAGGGATCGGTTCGTAGGGCATTTTCTGAGACGTCAAGGGATCACCAATTTAGTATTGGAGGGCAGCGTGGAGAGTAAAAATCGTAGGGGGAGACCAATAGATGAATACACAAAGCAGAGACAGAAGGATGTATGTTGCAGTGGGTACTGGAGATGAAGAAGCTTGCACAGGATAGAGTAGCATGGAGAGCTGCATCAAACCAGTCTCTGGACTGAAGACCACAACAACGACAACAATTGATAGTTACTACTTGATTGAGTGAAAACACTTGAGTTTATATTTCTCGTTATTTTTTGACTAAGTTGTCAGTAAACTGCAGTGTGTCAAATCGAAACTGGCTGTGACTGAATTTTCATCCTCTTCGGCATAATCTCAAGTAAAAGCTTTCCAGCACTTGTGATTAACTGTACCCGGCATTTGTACAGCATATGACGTGTATAACGTAGCAGGATGCTGCATATTGCACTCATCTACAAATTAGGCTGTGGGGGGGGGGGGGGGGGGGGGTAAGAGTGCGTGACGAGCGGGAGATTGAGTAGAGTGCAGGGGCCACGAGATAGGCCGCTCCCACCCACCAGATCAATACTACGAGCCGAGTCTGCACCCACACTTTCTCCATTGCCGCACCAGTCTGCCCTACAGGTTGGCAAGCGCCAGCCGCATGCTACGGCTGCTATAGGATTTTACCTTGGCGAATAGCGCTGTGGCGAGACTGAATATAGTAAAAAACAAATCCACCAAAAATAAATGCAGAATATATTTATTTCAAATACCAGATAAAAAAATCGCTTGACGTCTTCCTAGGAGACACTCCACACTTTCCAAACCATCTTAGCGTAGACCAGATGTGGCTTAAATTCAGAGTGTAGTATCGAGGCAGTTGAGAGATTTATACCAAATAAATTAATAAGAGACGGAACTGACCTCTCCCCCCAGCCCCTCCCATTCGCCCCAATAGTGCACAAAACACGTCAGAATACTGTTGCAGACATGAGCAAAAAAGCATACCAAATTTAAAAGAACACAAAATCTCCAAGATTGGTTTACAAAATGTTTTACAAGATGTTTTACAAAAGCTCGAAATGTAGCACGGACTGTTACTAAGCACTGTTTCCCGAAATACCTCCACCAAAGAAGTAATGGTAAATATTCCATGATTCGAGTTATGAACTGCTGCCAACCTGAGTAACTTTGAAGTAGATATCCTCGGAGTAGCTGAGCAACTCGACAACTCTAGTCAATTAATAAAAGCAAGTCACCTGGTCCGGATTGTATACCAGTTAGTTTCCTTTCAGAGTGTTGTTGTTGTGGTTTTCAGTCCGAAGAGGGGTATGATGCAGCTCCTCATGAACTAACTTACGCTAAGGACAACACACACACACACACACACACACACACACACACACATGCCCGAAGGATGACTCGAACCTCCGGTGGCAGGGGCCGCGCAGTCCGTGACAGGACGTCTCAAACCGCGCGGCCATCCTTCTGAATCTGCTTGCTGTATTCATCTCTTGATCTCCCTCTACGATTTTTACCCCACGCGCTCCCTTCTAGTACTAAATTGATGATCCCTTAATGCATCAGAACGTGTCCTACGAGCCGATCCCTTCTCTTAGTCGGGTTGTGCTACAATTTCCTCTTCTCCCCAATTCTGTTCAGTACCTTCTCATTAGTTACGCGATCTATCCATTTAATCTTCAGCATTATTCCGTAGCATGACATCTCTAAAGCTTCTATTCTCTTCTTGTCTAAACTATTTATCTTCCATGTTTCACTTCCATACATGGCTACACTCCATACAAATACTTTCAGAAAGGGCTTCCCGACACTTGAATCTATACTCGACGTTAACAAATTTCTCTTCTTCAGAAACGCTTTTTTGCCACTGTCAGTCTACATTTTATATCCTCCCTAGCTCGACCATCATCAGTTATTTTTATTCCCAAATAGCAAAACCCATTTTTTACTTTAAGTGTCTCATTTCCTAATCTAATTCCCTCAGCATCACCTGATTTAATTCTGCTACATTCCATTATGCTTGTTTCGCTTTTGTTGTTCTTCGTCTTATATCCTCCATTCAAGATACTGTCCATTCTGTTCAGCTACTCTTCCCAGTTCTTTGCTGTCTGTCAAAATTGCAATGTCATTAGCAAACCTCAAAGTATTTATTTCTTCTCCCTGGACTTTAATTCCTACTTCAAATTTTTCTTTTGTTTCCTTTACCGTTTGCTCAATATACAGATTGAATAACATCGGGGACAGGCTATAACCCTGTCTCACTCCCTTCTCAACCACTGTTTCCCTTTGATGCCCCTCCACTCTTATGAGTACTATCTGGTTTTGGTACAAATTGTAAATGGCCTTTTGCTCCCTGTATTCTACCCTTGCCACCTTTATAATTTGAAAAAGAGTATTGCGGTCAACATTGTCAAAAGCAACAATATCAGAAATTGAATACGCCTTGATGCAAAACAATACTTTATTTGTTTACTTCTTTATTTTCCGAAACTAGTTTCGGCGACAAAAAATAGCAAAGTTATACAAACACAGTAACATATTATTACATTTTTACTGTTTGAAATATAGTTTCGTATGGATACTTTCATACTAACTTCTTTGTTGTATATTATGGCATGTTTTTAAGAATTATTCTCGCTGTTTGCGGCATATTTTCTGAGCTTTTTTCTGTTGCCCCTTTTTCTCAGCGTACATCATGTCATCTGCAACTGTGTGAGCGGCTGTTAGTAAGCAAATACTAAAAGGTGGACTTAGTATGGGGCAATATACACTTGCGGTTGCGGTAGTGTTGTGGAATCCAGTTTTGGTGTATACTGGGCTGCTAATTAGTTATTATTGTACTCACTTTCGTTAGACGGCATGTAAGTGATTCGGTACAGAGAAAAACTAAACCTTCGCACTTTGTTTATTATCAAGAACATTACACCGTCTTGCTGTTCTCGTGTGTCGCGAGAGGTGTATCGCATGTTGGGAGAAGGCAATGAAAACTGTAGCGGGAATTACGACTACTACTGTTCCATATATATTTATCTGTGTGTGATGGGGAAGTGGTTCTTTTGCGTGTGTGTGCTTTCTGTTATGTGTCCTTGGTCAATTCTCTCAGAGCGGTAAAGAGTGTGCTGTTGCAAAGTATTGTGTTTCCGTTTATTACATTTTTCTCTTCCACTATGCCGTCCAACGAACGTGAGTACACAAGTAACTAATTAACAGCCCATTACACACCAAAATTAGATTTCACAACACTACCACAACCACAAGTGTATATTGCTAACATACTAAGTTCACCTTTTAGTATTTGTTTACTAACAGCCGCTCACACAGTTGCAGATAACATGATGTACGCTGAGAATAAACGGCAACAACGAAAAGCACAGAAAATATGCCGCATACAGCGAGAATACGTCCGAAAAACATGTCATAACATACAATAAAGAAGGTAGTACGAAAGTATCCATATTTCAAAAAAGGAACAGCAAAAATGTAATAATATGTTACTGTGTTTGTATAAGTGTGCTATTTTCTGCATGTTTTAGATTTAAAGAAGCCCACTGATGATGGTGATATTTGTCGCCGAAACTAATTTGGAAAAATAAATAAGTAAACAAATAACAAGGTGTTTTGCATCAAGGCGAACTCAATTTCTGATATTGTTGCTTTCTAAGCAAACACGGACGAAAGGGAAGAGTTCCAAGAGAAGGTTATTGTCAAAAGCTTTCTCTAAGTCTACAAACGCTATAAATGTAGGTTTTCGTTTCCTTAACCTGTCTTCCTTGAGAAGTTGTAGGGTCAGTATTGCCTCGCGTGTTCCTACATTTCCCCGAAATCCAAATTGATCTTCTCCGATGTTGGCTTCTACGAGTTTTTCCATCCTATTGTAAATGATTCGTCTTAGTATTTTGCAGCCGTTACTTATTAAACTGATTGTTCGATAATTTTCACACTTGTCAGCACCTGCTTTCTTTGGAACTGAGATTATTATATTCTTCTTGAAGTCTGAGGGTATTTTGCCTGTCACATACATCTTGCTGACCAGACGGTAGATTCATGGCTGGCTCCCCCAAGGCTATCAGTAGCTATAATGGAATGTTGTCTACTCCTGGTACCTTTTTTTTTTACTTAGGTCTTTCAGCGCTCTGTCAAATTCTTCACGCAGTATCACATCTCCCATCTCATCTTCATCTACGTCCTCTTCCATTTCCATAATAGTGCTCACAAGTACATAGCCCTTGTATAGATCCTCTGTATAGTGCTTCCATCTTCCTGATTTCTCTTCTTTGCTTAGGACTGGTTTTCCATCTGAGCTGCTGATATTCATACAGGTGGTTCTCTTTTCTCCAAAGGTCTCCCTAATTTTCCCGTAGACAGTATCTACGCTATATGATCAAATGTATCCGGACACCCCCAAAAACATATATTAGCTGCAGTGTGCTGCCACCTACTGCCAGGTACTCAACATCAGCGAACTCAGTACTCATTAGACATCTTGAGAGAGCAGAATAGGCCGTTTCGAACGTGGTCGGGTGATTAGGTGTCACTTATGTCATACGTCTGCACGCGAAATTTCCACACTCCTAAACATCCCTAGGTCCACTGTTTTCGATGTGATAGTGAAGTGGAAACGTGAAGGGACAAGTACAGCATAAAAACATACAGGCCGACCTCGTCTGTTGACTGATAGAGACCGCCGACAGTTGAAGAGGATGAAATTTAGGCGGGAGGTGAGAAAACTTGGCTTTCATGGTCGAGCGGCTGCTCATAAGCCACACATCACGCCAATAAATGCCGAACGACGCCTCGCTTGGCGTAAGGAGCGTAAGTAAACATTGGACGATTGAACAGTGGAAAAACTTTGTGTGGAGTGACGAAGCACGGTAAACGACCCGATGGCAGAATGGGTATGGCAAATGTCCGGTGAACGTCATCTGCCAGCGTGTGTAGTGCCAACAGTAAAATTCGGAGGTGGTGGTGTTATGGTGTGGTCCTGTTTTTCATGGAGGAGGCTTGCACCCCTTGTTGTTTTGCACGGAACTATCACAGCCCAGGCCTACATTGTTATTTTAAACCCCTTCTTGCTGCCCTATGTTGAAGAGCAATTCGGCCATACCGATTGCGTCTTTCAACACGGTCGAGTACGCTTTCATAATGCATGGCCTGTGGCGAAGTGGTTACATGACAATAACGTCCCTGTAATGGACTGGCCTGCACAGAGTCTTGACCTGAATCCTATAGAATGCCTTTGGGATGTTTTGGAAAGCCGACTTCGTGCCAGACGTCACCGACCGACACCGATACTTCTCTTCAGCGCAGCACTCCTTGAAGAGTGGGCTGCCATTCCCCAAGAAACCTTCCAGCACCTGAGTGAACGTATGCCTGCGTGAGTGGGAGCTGTCATGAAGACTAAGGGTGGGCCAACACCATACTGAATTCCAGCATTACTGATGGTGGGCGCCACGAACTTCTCAGTTATTTTCAGGCAGGTGTCCGGACACTTTTGATCACATAGTGTGTCTTATTCCTAGTGATATATGCTTCTACATTCTTACATTTGTCCTTTAGGCATTCGTGCATAGCCATTTTGCACTTCCTGTCAATATCATTTTGTAGACGTTTGTCTTCCCTTTCGCCCACTTCATTTATTACATTTTTATATTTTCTCCTTTCATCGATTAAATTCAATATCTCCTGTGTTACCCAAGGAATTCTACTAGCCCACGTCTTTTTGCCTACTTGATCCTCTGCTGCCTTCACTATTTCATCTCTCAAAGCTACCCATTCTTCTGCTACAGTAGTCCTTTTCCCTGTTCTTGTCAATGGTTCCGTAATGCCCCCTCCCCTGAAATCCTCTACAATCTCTGGTTCTTTCAGTTTTTCCAGGTCCCATCTCCTTAAAGTCCTCCCTTTTTACGTTTTCTTCTGTTTTAATCTGCTGTCCATAACCAATAAATTGTGGTCAGAGTCCACATCTGCCGTTGGAAATGTCTTAGAATTTAAAATGTGAGTTCTAAATCTGTCGAACTATTATACAATCCGTCTGAAACCTTCCGGTGTCTACATTTCTCTTCCACGTACACAACCTTCTCTCATCATTCTTAAACCAAGTATGATTAAATTGTGCTCTGTGCAAAATTCTACCAGGCGGCTCACTCTTTCATCCGTTCCCCCCCAGTCCATATTCACCTACCACTTTTCCTTCTCTTCCTTTTCCTGCTGTCGAATTCCAGTTCCCCATGACTTTTAAATTTTCGGCTCCCTTAACTATCGGAATAATTTCTTCAATTAATTCCTCAATCTCCTCCTCATCTGCGGAGCTAGTCTGCATGTAAACTTGTTTGTGGTGGGTGTGGGCTTCGTGTCAATCTCGGCTACAATAATGCGTTCACTATGCTGTTCATAGTAGCTTATCCGCGTTCCTATTTTTTTTTTTTACTCATTATTAAACCTACTCCTACGTTACCCCTATTTGATTTTGTATTTATAACCCTGTATCCACCTGACCAGAAGTCCTGTTCCTCCTACCACCGAACTTCACTAATTCCCACTATATCTAACTATAACCTAGCCATTTCCATATTTAAGTTTTCTAACCTACCTGACATTCCACGCTGCGATTAAGGGATCTGACATTCCACGGTCAGATCCGTAGAACGCCAGTTCTGTTTCTACTTATAACGACGCCCTTCTGAGTAGTCCCCGTCCGGAGATCCGAATGGGGGACTATTTTACCTCCGGAATATTTTACCCAAGAGGACGCCATCATCATTTAATCATACAGTAAGGCTGCGTGCCCTCGGGAAAAATTACGGCCGTAGTTTCCCCTTGCTTTCTGCCATTCACAGTACCAGCACAGCAAGGCCGTTTTGGTTGATATTAAAAGGCCAGATCTGTCAGTCATACAGACTGCTGTCCATGTAACTACTGAAAAGGCTGCTGCCCCTCTTCAGGATGATGATGATGATGATGATGATGATGATTGGCTTGTGGCGCACTCAGCTGCGCGGTCATCAGCACCCATTCCAAATTCCAGTTTTTACACAGTCATTTTTTCCACAATCCAATCTACTGACTGTCACACATGATTATGATGAGAATGATAATGATGAAGAAGAAGAAGACAACACAAACACCCAGTCCTCGGGCAGAGAAAATCCCCAACCCGGCTGTGAATCGAACCCGGGACCCCGTAATCCAGAGGCAGCAACGATAGCCACTAGACCACGAGCTGTGGACCCATCTTCAGGAATCACACTTTGTCTGGCCTCTTAACAGATGCCCCTCCGTTGTGGTTGCACCGACGCTACGGCTGTCTGTATCGCTGAGGCTCGCAAGCTTCCCCACCAACATACCGATACTTAAGAAAGGAAATAGCAGTTACCCTCTGAATTACAGGACCAGATCACTGACATTGGTTTCCAATAGTGTTTTGGAACATATACTGTGTTCTAAAATTATGAACTACCTCGAAGAAAACATAGTTACCACGGAATCGTTCTTGTGAGAACAAGTAGATCTTCATTCACACGGAGAAATGGATGCTATCGACAGGAGATCTCAACTGGATTCCATATTTCTAGATTTCCAGTGTGCTTTTAACACTGTTCTGCACAAACGACTTCTAATCATACTATGTGCCTACGGAGAAACGTCTCAGTTGTGCGACTGGATTGGTAATTTGCTGCCATAAAGATAACAGATCGTAGTAATCGACAGAAAGTCATCGAGTAAAACAGAAATGATATCTGGATTTCCCCAGGGATGCGTTACAGCTCCTCTGCAGTGTCTAATATACACTACTGGCCATTAAAATTGCTACACCACCATGATGACGTGCTACAGACGCGAAATTTAACCGACAGGAAGAAGATGCTGTGATATGCAAATGATTAGCTTCTCAATGCATTCACACAAGGTTGGCGGCGGTGGTGACACCTACAACGTGCTGACACGAAGAAAGTTTCCAACCGATTTCTCATACACAAACAGCAGTTGACCGGCGTTGCCTGGTGAAACGTTGTTGTGACGCCTCGTGTAAGGAGGAGAAATGCGTACCATCACGTATCCGACTTTGATAAAGGTCGGATTGTAGCCTATCGCGATTGCGGCTTATCGTATCGCGACATTGCTGCTCGCGTTGGTCCAGATCCAATGACTGTTAGCACAATATGGAATCGGTGGGTTCAGCAGGGTAATACGGAACGCCGTGCTGGATCCCAACGGCATCGTATCACTAGCAGTTGAGATGACAGGTATCTTATTCGCATGGCTGTAACGGATCGTGCAGCCACGTCTCGATCCCTGAGTCAACAGATGGGGACGTTTGCAAGACAACAACCATCTCCACGAACAATTCGACGACGCTTGCAGCAGCATGGACTATCAGTTCGAGACCATGGCTGCGGTTACCCTTGACGCTGAAGCACAGACAGGAGCGCCTGCGATGGTGTACTCAACGACGAACTTGGGTGCACGAATGGCAAAACGTCATTTTTTCGGATGAATCTAGGTTGTGTTTACGGCATCA
Source organism: Schistocerca gregaria (assembly GCF_023897955.1). Classification (NCBI taxonomy): domain Eukaryota; kingdom Metazoa; phylum Arthropoda; class Insecta; order Orthoptera; family Acrididae; genus Schistocerca; species Schistocerca gregaria. Next base: position 482,923,864 of record NC_064931.1, on the reverse strand, counting down.
TGATGGTCCCATCCGTGTTTGACGTCATAGCGGTGAATGCACATTGGAAGCGTGTATTCGTCATCGCCATACTGGCGTATCACCCGGTGTGATGGTATGGGGTGCCATTGGTTACACGTCTCTGTCACCTCTTGTTCACATTGACGGCACTTTGAACAGTGGACGTTACATTTCAGATGTGTTACGACCTGTGGCTCTACCCTTCATTCGATCCCTGCGAAATCCTGCATTTCAGCAGGATAAATCACGACCGCCTGTTGCAGGTTCTGTACGGGCCCTTCTGGATACAGAAAATGTTCGACTGCTGCCCTGGCCAGCACATTCTCCATATCTCTCACCAATTGAAAACGTGTGGTCAATGGTGGACGAGCAACTGGTTCGTCACCATACGCCAGTCACTACTCTTGATGAACTGTAGTATCGTTTTGAAGTTGCATGGGCACCTGTACCTGTACACGCCATCCAAGCTCTGTTTGACTCAGTGCCCAGGCGTATCAAGGCCGTTATTACGGCCAGAGGTGGTTGTTCTGGGTACTGATTTCTCAGGATCTATGCACCCAAATTGCGTGAAAATGTAATCACATGTCAGTTCTAGGACAATACATTTGTCCAATGAATATCCGTTTATCATCTGCATTTCTTCTTGATGTAGCAATTGTAATGGCCAGTAGTGTATATATAAAAGATTTAGGAGGCACTCTGAGCAGTCCTCTTAGATTGTTCGCACATTACGCTGTCATTTACTGTAGAGTAAAGTCATTAGAAGACAAAAAATTATTGCAAAATGATTTAGACAAGATAAGAGTATACTGCGAAATATGGCAACTGACTCTACATAATGAATAGTGTGAGTTTACCCACATGGGTACTAAAATTAAGCCGTTAAGCTTCGGTTACACGATAAATCAAACAAATCTAAAGACCGTCAATTCAACTAAATACCTAAGGGTTGCAATCACGAACAGCATTAATTGGAACGATCACATAGATAATGTGTTGGCAGAACACTTAGAACATGTGACGGGTCCGCTAAACAGTCAGCTTACAGTACGCTTGTCCGTCCTCTTCCGGAGTTTTGCTACGTGGTATGAGATCCTTACCAGATAGGATTGACGGGGACATCGAAAAGGTTCAAAGTAGACCAGCGCGCTTTGTATTACGCAGGTTGGAGAGGCAGTTATTAAAACAAAGGCGCTTTTCATTATGATGAGATCTCTTCACGAAATTTCAGTCACCAAGTTCCTCATTCGAATATATTTTGTTGGCGCCCTCCTATATAGGGAGAAATGATCTCGCAACAAAACAAGATAAATCAGAGCTCGCACATAAGATTTAAGTGTTCGTTTTTCCCGCGTGCTATTCCAGAGTGGAACGGTAGAGAAATAGTCTGAAGGTAGTTCGATGAACCCGCTGCCAAGTACGCAAGTGTGAATTGCAGAGTAGTCATGTAGATGCAGATGTCTTGAATATAGTATCCGGTGCAGAACCATGGCTTCTTCTATTTCTGCATTGCCCATAATAATGATGATCATAATTTTGATATACTTTGCATAAACAAAGAGAGTCAATGGTTGTTGGCTGCAACTTCGAAAATTTTTGTTCAATATTTTATTAGAGCCTTTAGTGATTCGTCGTTTTCTGCAGTGATCGCTTGAAAATTCATGCCAGGAGCACTCGTATGTTATTATGTTATTTAGAAATAAAGGTCCAAACATTTTCCTATCTCACACAAACCACTTGTTTTTTATTTCTTTATCAGTACTGACAAGATGTCACTATTTAAAAGACATTTGCTTTGACTTAATATAACGTATGTCTGGCTTGATTAGTCTCTCAGTTTACTGAAATTAAATAAACAATTGCTAACGCTGTCACTGTCGAGATGAAACTCTTACTTGCAATAGCTGCAAGATATGTACATATACGATATTGATTCTGCACTGTACCGCAATTGTGTGTAAAGTTGTATTCGTCACATATATTTTAAATCAGTACTAGTAAAAACAACTGTGTAACTTGTTTACCTGCAGTGATTGTGGGGACGACCGTGGGGACAGTACATACAGTCAACTTTAACAAAACTGTTTAAATTGTGTAAGTAATTAGTTAAATAAAATATTTTTATTGTGACTGGTAGCTGTTACATATTTTTAAATGTGTATATACTACTGCAGTATAACCTGACTCGCAACCGATTATTAACAAAATGTTTGATTTCGTTTGATTATTTTTCACCATTACTGTTTAACGCTGAGCAAAAGTAACGTTTTCATAGCGCCGCGCATGTGAATTATGCAGATGAAAGTGGATAAGTGTCAGACTGCATATCCAAAGATCCGAAGTTCGTTATTCAGTTGTTTCTATAATTCATTCTGTCGGTAATATATATATATTTTCCTCTGGCAACTATCTGTATCTGTGATTGAGGACAGCGTTACCTTACTGAAATTTTTGTGATATTCGTGTGAAAAATGTTGGATAATGACGTTGCCGAGTAACTGTTTATTATTTTTGCTTTCCTTTTCGAAGAGTGTGAGTAGGTAATACAGAAGCTTTGCCGCTTCCATGTAGCCGTTTCAAAAGGATCTGTTACCTATACTGCTTATTTAGTAAAAGTCATCTAGCTTTTTCACTGCGTGTATTTCTGTTCACTGTAGAACAAGTATCTGAGTTCATGAATCGCAATACATGTCGATGTTGTTACACAATGAAGGAAACATTACTAAATGTCACAGACGGAAGTTCTGACGGGACTGCTGAAAACTGATTTCAGGTTTATTATTTGGTTTTGCTCAGTTCTTACTGGCAGATAAAAAATTATACGAAATATATGTAGTATTTATTTGCAATGAGTCACATCCACAATGTAGCCGCTACGGAAAAACAGCGTCATGGTCCTCAACTCCGATTCTACTTAACTCCGATGCTACAAGGCTCGGGAACTGGGTATATCGTAATTTTAAAAATACGCGTAGTTCATTCGCATGAGTAATGAGTTTGAAGCCTCACACCACTCTCTCCTATTAACCGAACTCGCGTTCTAGTACGCAAGCTAATAAAACGCGTTTGCAACACAGGCAAGTTTTTTGTTGAATATAACGCATTCATAAATGGCCAAGTATTCATAAAAATTCACTCGAAAGGAACTGGTACGGTGCTGTTCCAGCGTCGGTTGTGCTGAAAGCCCTCTTTGTTATGAGTCTGGGAACGTTATCTTAAACTGATAGTGTTGGTACACAGTCTGCACTCAACAAAATTATTGCTAGGACTACGCAGAAATCTTTCTTCGTCCAGCCATTAAATGAGAATACTGTTTTAACACAGCGCTGGGGCTGTATTCTTACTGGTTGCAGATAATCTTATCACAGTCAGTGGCAGTGTAGCCCTTATCTGCATCCAACCAAACACCTGAGATCGCTGGGCTCGTAGACTTGGGCTTACGGCATTGTGGAAGGGTAACGTGCTTTGGCCTCAGTATGTATGTTGCGGTCGCGTGTTGCATGCGTCCATTGCGAATATCTGCTTTAGAAATTCCCAGTAGTAACTGGAAGTTTGTATTGGAGAAACAGATGGACTCTCTTAATCGATGATAGTATAAACGTTAGTGTCTCGTGGTGACAACTCCTGTAACAAGCGTGACACCCTTAATTCTTTTATTGGTTTTTATCAGATGTCATTGCTTCGGTGGCCACAAGTGCACATAATGGACATTCGGACCGAGGTATTTATATTACTAGGCATACTTGGAATGAACTGCTTATATATTACAGTATATCGATTAGATCTGTTAGAAACATTGTACATGTACTGTCCCTGATAAGGAGCACAGATTGTTCGACGGTGTGTGGTCGTAAACGCGCGCGCTTGAATGCCTGTGTCAACTACGTTGCTGCACGGAACTAAAAGTATCTTGGAGAGTTAACAAGTTTTTGGAGAGTTACCAAGTTCTGTACATAAAATCTTCTACATTGTTCGGCCGAATCATGAATCTGTTAAATTCTACTGTCATATTGGAGAAATTGAATGGGGACATGACGCTGCCTAACAACGTAGAACTTTCACTTTCAATGACATCGGCTATGAAAACCCAATGAGTTACAAAATTTGCATGTTTGTTTGTGTATACATTTCATATAATTACATTGACGAAAAAAATCGCAGTGACAAAAAGTAATTAATGTACAATATTGAAATTTTGGGACTACATTCGTCTAGGTAACATATGTAAGTGTTTAACATTTCACGATCACATGTTAATGTAAGGGCGAGATAAGCCATTGCAAATGTGAAATGCTGGTTCATTAATAACCGGTGTAAATGCCAGAATGTTGAATGCAAGTATGCAAACGTGTTCCATTGTCTTGTACAGGTTCCGGACATAAGTTTGTGGGATGGAGCTCCAAGCCTGTTGCTCTTAGTCGGTCAATACAGGGACGTTTAATGCTGTTTGTAGATGACGTTGGAGGTGTCCGATGATGTCCCATATGTGCTCGATTGAAGACAGATCTGATGATCGAGCAGCCCAAGGCAACATGTCTATATTCTGTAGAGCAATTTGGGTTACAACAGCGATGTGTGGGCGAGCGTTATTTTGTTGGAGAAAACTCCCTGGAATGCTGTTCATGAATGGCAGCATAAAAGGTCGAATCATCCGACTGACGTACAGATTTGTAGTCAGGACGCATGAGATAACCACGAGAATGCTCCTCCTGTCATGCGAAATCCCATCCCAGACCATAACCCCAGACCTGGCACGCAGAGAGGCTGCTTGCAGGCCCTCAAATTGGCCGCCTCCTAACTAACACACGGTCATCACTGGCACTTAGGCAGAACCAGCTTTCGTCAGAAAACTCAACAGATCTCCACCCTCCGCTCAATTGAGCTTACGCTTGACACCACTGAAGATGCAAATGGTGGGGGTTTGGGTTCAGTGGAATGTACGTTACAGGACGTCTGGCTCGGAGCTGTCCGTGAAGTAACAGATTCGCAAAAGTTCGTGGTGCCAACTACTGCTCAAATTGCTGCTGCAGATGCAGTACGATGCGCCAGAGCCATACGCCGAACACGGTGGTCTTCCCTCTTGGTAGTGCAATGTGGCTTTCTGGAGCCCGGTCTTCTTGTAACCGTACATTCTCGTGACCACTGCTGCCAGCAGTCATGTACAGTGGCTACATTTCTGCTAAGTCTTTCTGCAGTATCGCAGAAGGAACATCCAGCTCCTCGTAACTCTATTACGCGACCTCCTTTAAACTTAGTGAAGTGTTGGTAATGACGTCTTTGTCACCTTAAAGACTTTCTTGACTATCATCAACTCACCACTTCCTATCTCAAAGGTAACTAACGCTCACGACCGTTACAGCTTGTATTTAAAGCAAACCTGACTTTAATTCTCATCCTGGCGCTACTAGCGCCACTTCGAGCAACTGGCGCGAAATTTTAAGGCATAATCTTTCAGACACAGAAACATGTATGCCAACTTTCGTTTATGTGGTGTTGCCATTCTTTTTCCATCAGTGTGTATATTCGTTATTAACACACACATGTGTTTTTGATAACTGCAGAAAAGCCGTTTTTTTATTATAATCGATGGGACAGTTTAAAGATTTGTGTGAATGGTTCAAATGGCTCTGAGCACTATGGGACTTAACTGCTGAGGTCATCAAATGGTTCAAATAGCTCTGAGCACTATGGGACTTAACATCTATGGTCATCAGTCCCCTAGAACTTAGAACTACTTAAGCCTAACTAACCTAAGGACATCACACAACACCCAGTCATCACGAGGCCGAGAAAATCCCTGACCCCGCTGGGAATCGAACCCGGGAACCCGGGCGTGAGAAGCGAGAACGCTACAACATGACCACGAGCTGAGGACTCCGAGGTGATCAGTCCCCTAGAACTGAGAACTAATTAAACCTTACTAACCTAAGTACATCACACACATCCATACCCGAGGCAGGATTCGAACGTGCGACCGTAGCGGTCGCGCGGTTCCAGACTGTAACGCCTAGAACCGATCGGCCACTCCGGCCGGCTTGTGTGAATGTTCTGCGTCTAACGAAGTAATTAATTTTGATGCACCGGGTTGAGTGAAGTGACCACATCTGTGCTGAGTCAAAGCAGTTCCACTGAAGATCCAAAGAAACGGGTACGTGCAGGGCCCCCTGGAGCACGCAGAAGTGCCGCAACACGACGTGGCATTGACTCGACGAATGTCTGAAATAGTGCTGGAGGGAACTGACACCAAGAATCCTACAGGGCTGTCCATAAATTAGTAAGAGTGCGAAGGGGTGGAGGTCTTTTCTGAGCAGCACGTTGCAAGGCACGCAGTGGACCTTCAGCTCCGAAAGCCCATATCGATAATATTTCGTTGAATTGTTCTTACGCTGGCGCTTTTTGATGGCCCAGCATTGAAAACTGCAGCAATTTGCAGAAGGGTTGCACTTCTGTCACGTAGAACGATTCTTATCAGTCGTCGATGGTCCCGTTCTTGCGCGATCTTTTTTCGGCCGCAGCAATGTCGGAGATTTGATGTTTTACCGAATTCCTGATAATTATGGTACACTCTTCATCACTATCTCGGAGATGCGCCAGACACTTGTTATGTTGTATAGGTGTTACCGACCACAGCGCCATATTCTGTCTGTTTACATATCTTTGTATTTGAATATGCATGCCTATACAAGTTTCTTTGGCACTTTAGTGTATTACGATTGTAGTGGAAGACGTACTGTTCCTGCCCTCTCATTCCCCACGTTATGCAGACATAACAGCACAGCAGGGATTAGTGTATGTAAATTGCACCTTTCTCACATCCTGTTTCTATTGGGTAAGGAAACCCCGCTAAGAAGGCGTCGATCACAAATGAAAACGGTCTTAACTACAAACGGTGCTAAATTATTCTGAAGATACACTTTTGTATTAGTATTTGACGCTGAAAATTGTTAGCGAGGAGACCTTTGCATAATTTAAGAGGGTTTAAAACAATAAGTTGCACTTTATAGTGGCAGGGCAAGCATCTGTTCTTGACTACTGCACTACAGTTCAGAGTGCCACACATACATGACAAAATTTCTAAACCTAGTCACCAATATTCCGTAACAAGAGTAAGAAGTTCTACGTTGGTCGTGGAGCCATTCGAGAACTGGTCCCTCCCCCCCCCCCCCCCCCCCCCTTTTCCCCAGATGTTCTTGAACGTGTCCAAAAGATGGAAATCACATCGTGCAAGATCTGGACTTCCCGATTATCATCACCCAAGTCTGTGCGGCCTAGGTCAAATTGTTGACACCATTTCACGAAGGTTCGGCGCAAAATTGCAGTTGGTCCATAAACCGCCATATTTTCAGGGTGTATCTGTGCAACTCAAATGTTGTACTCACAAGGATCGAGCTGTCCAAAGTTGGAGTATGTTTCTAGTTGCCACGCCAATTTACTCGGACACTGGGAAGCATCTGTAACGCTGTCTGCAGGGAACCCGAAACATGCACTTCTGACACTAGTGTTACGCAATGGTCTTAGCTTGGGACGACAGTTATCTACATAGAGAACAAGAGTAGTCTTATCACATTTGCCTGGGGATTGTTGATGATACTCTTGTCTTTGGTGAACAGTCGCCATCTAGGACAATGTACAGGGTTCTGTTACTTAAAATGTCTTCGAGCTATTCACGTATCGGAGGGTCTATTCTGTATGCTCGGACCTTTGTTAACATTCTGCAGGGGAGCACTGCTTTACCCTCAAGAATCATACTGTGCCACGTACTCCTACTATGGGGTACGTTTCCATTTGCCGCACCATTTCAGCCGCGCATTGTGATGCACCTATTACCCGTACCGCAACAGAACTGTGCCTGCAGGACAACCCAAACATGTACTCTATTCCGACAATACGCCACTCTTGTTGCTTAGTGGTCTTAGTATAGGACATGTGTAACATACTTTCTGGTGGTACATGGGTCGTTATTTCGTGATGATGATTCTCGACTACGTTTCTATTACTCGTGTTACATAAATTATTGTGAAATGTACACAAGCAGGCTAAATGGAGGTTGCGACGAAAGTTAACAATTCTTTCTTTGGCTCTCTATCAAATTATTCTTTTCACGAAGAGCTGCGTGCCCCTATCAACACTTTTTGTGTGGTCGTTTGAACTTGTATTTGCGCTTTTGTTCCTAGCTTAATCTTGGATTTTCACGAATCATTTGTTCGAGAAACAGCATCAGTGCAGAGAATCCTTTGAATTTACGCCCTATTAGAAGTGAAGGGTGGAGGGAGATAGTAAGGAATCGGAAATTAAAAGGAACCATATAAAGTATAGTAGCCGGAAAGCGCACTCATAGTGATAAAAAGTATTCTGTAGGATGTGCTTTCCCACGCTGCATTCAAGGATGTCGTATTATCTCACCTTTCCCCCCACTGTGGAATTTGTGTGCTACAAGGGAATACTAAAATCATACTTATGTTATGTCTTCTGAAAACTGATTGCTTTTTACAAACCGTTGGAAATTACACTCATGATTAAGTACTGAAACATCATGACACGCCGTATGAAACTATAAGGAATCTCTGTAAAAGATCACATTCTAATTTCATTCGTCATAAGATGACCTTGTGCCCGAATTATAAAGCAGAGAGGAAAAATTCCATTACTACCACAGAGCTTGCTAAACGCATATGAAACGGAGAGTTTAATTTCACTACCTTTAAACCAAAGACACTTCTTTTAAAATAGTACTGATTAATCTCTAAATCTGACCGCCATAATTTAAAATGTTTATTATTTTCCGACATGATCACAATTATCCTTACAGATGTATGTTCCCCCGTCTTAGAACGGCCATTTTCAAGTCCAGTTGCTGCACACTAGCATCTGTAGATGGCCATTTGAGATGCTCGAAACCGGTCATGTGTAAGGACAATTGTGATTGTGTTGGAAAATCAGAAAAAAACATTTTAACTTACTCGATGAGGTTTCGGAATTGCACCCGGATCATGTTGACGTCTTGCCCCAATATTTCGACTGGCTATCGTCCAGCGATCTTCAGGTGAGTGTGGCGGATACTCGCAAGATGCCAACATGATCCGGCAGCAATCCAGAAACCTCATCGAATATTCAGAACGCCGAGAAAACACAAAGAATAACATTTCAACTATTTTAGTAATCGCAGTCGTCTTCACACGATACAAAGACGTCGTAATTGTCATTAAAGTGTCACATGCAATTCCGCAGCTTTCACTAATGTGGCCTCTCAGACTTAGTCCATGCAGATGTATTACAAATGTAACGAACAGAAAGACAAACCATGTGACGAATATGATCTATATATCTCGAATGTTCACTGTCTTTATCCTGTCAGTAATCTGTCATGAGAAGATGCAAGGGTAGTTCATGTGCACACTATTGCTGGTGCGTTTCCAGCGCGGAACTGGTAAGTTTTTGTTAAGGACTAGAAATCTAACTCTATTCCACTGTTTGAGTAAGAGACCGCCTTACGCTAAGTATAATGGTGCGAAGGATACGTGTCGAGTGAATGAGTTTTAACTACAGCGCCGTGTGCGCAGTGTTGAACTGAGATGCTGTTTTGGATATGGAAGGTCGGTGTGTTTTAGGCGCCGGGCGTTGGGCAGGGATCCACGACACCGGAAATCAGACAACTACGCAGCGGAAACCCCAGTACCGAACAGAATCGGTCCTGCCGATGGTGGGTGGTTAGGGGAGGGAGCTTGTGTTAGGGGGAGCAGGAAGACTGACAGAGCGTCCCCAGGCAATATACTGCTGCTCAGGGCGGCAGCGCCACAACAGTAGCAGGTTACTTCACATCATTAGTTGAGTTTTATAAGGCTAAAACAAACCAATTGTTTCTTTGTAAAACTGTTACTACGATAATTATTTAGCATAGGTTTTGCATTTCGAACATGTTTTCATGTAAGTAGTTGTAATGCTGGAAAAACCTATGCTATTAACATTTTAAAACAGCCGTAAGCAAACGATATTTTAATTGCATTATATTTTAAACGCTGAGGTGTACTGATTTCCATGTTTGAACATACGTTCGGGGAGAATCTGTTTTTTTTTTTTATCATCAGAATCATTTCCTGCCATTGAAGATTTAGGCCGGTTGGAAACTCCCACGCTTTAGCTTAGCCTTTTCTGCTCTGTTCTCACATACGGTGATTATGAAGCTTACTTTCGAAATTAACCTACAAGGCACAGGGCATGCTGCTTCTTATGCATGAAGAAAGGGAGGGTGCGTCTGTCTGAAGGCGAAATTCGAATACCAGTAAAGTCAAGCAGACTCTCGGCCGCAGAATAATACTTCAGAAAAGTAGCTGCAATATATAGAATCCTATCTTGTAGTTTGAACAGCCGGTATGTTCCTGGTGGTTGCACGATTATTTGTAATTATGAATTTTGTCGACGTCAGTCGTTCTTCAGCTAGACCGGGCGGCGGAGCGACATAGTGTCGGTTTAATCTGTTGTTAGATGCTAAGGCAGCGAAGTGGCAATTGATGGCGAACCTCGAGTATCACGACTTCATTGAATTCCTTTAAATTTTCTAACTGTAAGAAATATAGTGCTGCCACTTATTGACGTTTTCCATATTATGCAAAAATCATGACATTTGAGAGGCATTCCATACTGATTTACAAATTTTCCCATCGTTTGTGGTGTTCCATTTGACTCATCATTACAACCTCAAGTATGTAGTACTTTGGTGTAGCTGTAGGTGGCAGGACTATCGCTAGAAGTGTAAACCCTGCACAGAGCAGCCCATTTACCCGGCTTGCTTTCATTATGTGAGCGGACAACATGTAGTGTGACCATAGAGGACGGCATGGCTTCTGTGGAAGGAAGATGTAGGGTATAAACACTGCGGATATTCACTCGCAATTGGTGGGAGAGTTTAGAGAGCGTGCACCGTCACAAAAAGTACTCTAGCAAAATCACGGCTGCCATGGCTAAAATGGCGTCCGAGGCAATGCCACACCCACTATTTTCTCCCAACTCGGCCCCTCTAACTTCTGTAGGCCCTCCTCGAACTATGGTTTTAGAGACTGTCGTATCCACCGCAGGACAACAACTCGCAGTTCTTGAAAGTCTACGGAAAGATGTCCGCGCAGAGGTTTCATATAGCCTCGAATAGGTGGTAATCAGGAGAATACAGTGGGTTTCGCAGCACCTGGAAACCCACTTCATTTATGGCAATCATGATTTTCCCACCTTGCTACAATGACGTACGTTAGCGGTGAAGGTTCACATGACCACCGGGTACCAGTTTTATACCGTCTACATCGCTTCAAAGCTACCAGTGTTTTCCTTCAGGGGAGTTTGGTGCAAGCAGCTTACGTCCTCGCTGGTACGTATTGCGTATCGCTCGTAATTACTTTGTCATGATTAAGTGATGCGTACAGAAACACACTGGTCGTCTAGGAGTAGGACAGTGAGGGGGGGGGGGGGGGGAGGGGAATAGCTTTTACGAAGTATGCCTTCACTAAATACCATATGGTGACTTGCGGTTTATGTACATGGAAAAGCGTGTTGATGTTGGAGCCGAACACTGTATAGTGAGGTCGCTGAAGTCGCTTCACTGAGTAGTTTTGAAGTCGTTGGCCAGCGTGGAGCTCTCGAGTGGAGCGCGCGACTCACATGCAGAGTGCGTGGGCTTCTGTTCCGATAGCGGCGCTAGGCGACGCGGTGCGCTTTGCTGGTCGGCATCTCCGGTTGCGGAGGCTGGCTCGCAATGTGAGCTGTGGTAACTCGAGAGCACGCACCCGCACGCGACACTTCCCTCTCGCAGTGCGCTGCCCTTCCTCTTCGCCGGAGGCTGCACCTTCCTGTTTGCCGACAGTTCAAGAGTTCCGAAAGTGCCGCTGTACGACTTCTTGGCTTCCTTAGGAGTTCTTGGCGGACAGTTGTCATACTATTGCAAACCATCACGGTTCCAGGACAGAACTGTGTACAGTTTCTTAACTAATCACACACACACTCACCCATTAGGGGATTTGATGGTAAGTAACTTAATATGTGACCTTACTTCTCGATGAAAATATCATGAAAAGTGTCTTTTCGTTTGACACAATACAAATACCAATCACTTTTTGAATCTAAATATCGACGTTGTAGATATCAGTTTAAACTGACTTTGTCTCATATTTTATTCGCTAAGCCCATTTTCGTACGCTATATAGCAGCAACTGTTACCCCGTTGACACTTCATACAACATTACTAATGTGGCGTCGAAGCTAAACTGGTTCACTGCCACACGAGTTGTCCAAAGTTTTAGGATTAGAATGTGCTGAGCTCTCTTGTCACTTTCGCCATTCGTAATGGCATCTAGCGTAGTCTTCATCACTGGTCAAACCAACTTATCTAGAAAATCTCTGTAGGCTAGAACAGCTGCTTTGGTGTCACTTATCAGATCCATGTCTTGTTATAGTTAGTAAGTGACTGCATTTCACATTTTGACGCTACCCAATTGTACATCATGCTCACAGTCTGAAAAAAAAGGCTGCGCCTGACGATTGCATTGCCCACCCCAACTCTCTCTCTCTCTCTCTCTCTCTCTCGACTTCTTCACTGTATTTGTGTGCACCCACCTGTTCCATTCAGTCCCTTTGTTCAGAGCAGGCACGAAGTTAGTAGACGCCGCGGTGAGCGTACGTGTCTCTGTGGAGGAAGTGAATCCTCGTCGCACTGTACGCCCCAAAACTAAATGTGCGACAGCAGGTGCTAGAGTCCTGCAGGTGGCAGTTGCGTATAGAACCTCCTACTGGCTCGTCGCTTTTCTGTGTCACTTAAGATGACTTTCACATACACGAAGTTTTCTTCTCAATGTGAAAGGTGCCAAGTCTCGCCTTTGGTAGGATTCCATGCTGAATTACAAGTTCTTCCGTAACTGACTGGGTAAGCTGCTTCTCTGTATGGAGAAAGGCAAAGATACATCACCGCCAGCTGTGCCATGAGTGCGAAACCACTCAGGCCGCCAAACAAACCTGAATATTTATTAACAATACTGCGTTAGTTACAGTGTGGTTGATCAATTTTTAATCGCTATAGAGGTGCCATACTGTCGTTTCCGTACCCATTTTCAAGATATTTTTCTAGACTTAAGCTCTAATTTTCTGTACGCTGTCTGAAAGTGTCGCTTCACGTCTAATTATGTGATAGCGGCAGAGAGCTAAAACGCTGGATTCGCAATGAAGAGGAGCACAGTTCTTGGTTTTCTGTCGACGCTGACTTATTACCCGTCGTTGGCATAATCGCATTAAGGCAAGTAGCGGAATGGTGCTTCATCTAAAGCGACGGCGATCTCCTTCCTACGTTGTTGGCTGATCCGAGCTAATCCATGTCTGATAACTTCGTTGCTGACAGAAGACAACGTAAATAAAAGGGAAAAAGTAACGCCGTTGTGGCCCAGAGCGAGAGAAAGGCAGTGAGGAGTGAATTCATAAGTGAACGGATCTACCCAAACACCTCGTCCATCGGGCTGTTATTGGAAGGCTGAGACTTATTAGGTAATGCACAAATAAAAACAATTTTCTGAGTGTTAATGTTGAAACAAATTAGCACTTTTCGTTTAATTTAACAATTGCAGTTGAGAAAATAGCTATGATGATATATTGCAGTTGTATTCTACTTCGCCAGTGTTTCAGAAAACGTTCACAGATTAATCGCCGTTGTCGTAATTCGTTAGTGCCTGGAAGTTGATAAATATCTGGCAGTCCTCTTCGTTTTTAATTCTTTTCATGCCGAAAATAGTCTTCTAAGTAAAAACATTGCACTCTCTCTCTTACTGTAATGTCAATTTATTTTGCATATTATATTTCCAGTGTATGAACTGTTCTTACAAAATCTCCAGACAAACAGAAATCCCCTTACGGAAGCAGAGATTCGAATTAGCTTACAGCAAACAATTTGACGCCAGTACAATTGCCAATCTCAGTATATACTGTTTAAGTTGCAAGAGATAACTGGGAAGGTCCCATTGCAGTCAAGCCTAGATTAGGTTAGGCAAGAAATGCCACCATTCGTAAGGTCTAACTACCCGTTCTTGTGAACCTGTATTTAATTGCTGTGCGTCATTAATTAACAGGAGCTGTGGAAACGATTGTACTGTTCTTTCTCGTGAACTTCTCTCTGTTAATGTTGAACGGAAGAAATCTAATGCCATGATGCACGCAGACTTCAGCTAAAACTTCTAAAGAGAAAAGTAAGAATAAAACTGCCCTTCATCGACAAAGCGGTAAAAACGTTTTATATTACAGATATCTATTAGAACTGTTCGACGAAGATTTTGTCTTGCTTTATGGGAAATTTTGTGTGAAGAGCTATGATTAGAGTAAGACGTCATAATCAACCACGGACTGAGATGGCTTAGTGTTTATCAGCCTTGGCTCTCTTTCGGAAGGAGCGAGATTCTAAGCCACGAGCGATAATGCGTTTTAGCTTTACCATGATTTTTCTAAGTCATTTTAAGCCACGTGACGGGAAGCTACCTTTGAAAAAGATGCGGCCGATTTCTTTCCGCACCGTTGTCCATTGCGAGCCTCTCTTAATTTTCTTATGACTTTGTCGACGAGTCGGTAAAACTTAATTTGCCCTCCTTTTCCTGTCAACCGTTTGATTAAGCCATGCGTATAGTTTTCAATGGACTTCAGTGCATTTTGGCAGTAGTAGCTTTGATTGGCATACCAGCAGTAACAGCATCTTAAAGAAAGTCCGGAACTAGTTACCTAGCGTCAGAGGCTAGAACGTTAAGTATATTTACTAGGGTTAAAATATTTCCGCATGCACTCAAGAGTCATTAGCGACCTAAAAATATACTTGCTGTATGAGGAAACTCTTCATAAGAATCAATGTCATTGTATTAGTAAACGCAACACACAAGAGAACAGTTTATAAAAATTCATCTTGTGTCTACAAATGAACACGTATCTCCAATATTAAGTTACGAAATTGGACACCATAATTTCCCAAACCAAATTGAGTATTATGAAACATTACATGCGTCTGTAGGATGGGTTTGCAGTGCCAGCGGCACTGCAGCTATGTTGGCCACCAAGACTTGCTGTGCTACTTCTTAATATCAGGCACAGCACGAAATTAGCTTAAGTTGCTTACATAAACATTTAACGTCACGAACACATTAGAATACGACTCGGATAGGAATATCCGAAATGACATTAACAGACAACATCTGATTACTCCAGCTGTATGAACTGCTTTTAACGTTGCGCTTACCAAAGTACTTCAGGAAAAGGATTCCCATGGTTTGGTACTTTAGAAACTGAATTAGTAGTAATCTCAATCCCAACGATATCTCTCTCTCTCTCTCTCTCTCTCTCTCTCTCTCTCTCTCTCTCTCTCTCTCTCTCTACCTCCTACCTATCCCTCCCCCCCCCCCCCTCCCCTGCGGGTCTGGGGGTTAGAATAGGCCCGAGGTATCCCTGCCTGTTGTAAAAGGCGACTAAAAGGAGTCTTCCACTTTTCGGCCCTGTAAGTTCAGGGCCCATTTTATGGTTTGGCCTGCCACTTTCCAAATTCTACAGAAGCCATATGGGGAAGGACGCCTTACGAGGTGCACGAGTTATCCTTATTTTCGATCTCCTGAACCTCTTGTCATGGCTTTGCATCTCCACCTGCAATTCAACTATTTGCGCGAGGACACTTCCTAGGGTATGCCATCTTCTTCCATTGTCTCCTGTCCTCTTTCGCTCCCATGACGATATTGGTTTTCTCTGCGCCCAATATCCAGCACGTTAGCCAGTCTGTTGTGGTGGGGCCGCCGTGAAACCAATTGGCGGTAGCCCCCTGACAACAGAGGGATCGCACTGCTGATGCCTGAGCTGTAAACTCCCCACGTATGCCAAGGCGTAGATGCAAGTTTCCCTGGGTCATCAGGACTTCCGGCAACGGCCTTTGTTGTGGCTGGGTGGTGCCCGTGGTGAGAGCCCCTGATCGAAGTGGGTGGCATCAGTGGGATGACCTGCAATGAAGCGAACTAAGTCATCTCTTGATGGTGACTGTACAGTGCCAGCAGTATCTAAGAAGAACAAGATCGACTACAATGCTGACAGATATGACCCTAAATCGTTTCCCTCCCTTGCTACGCCATGGTAGGAACGTACGGCTGGGGAAAGAAGAATGCCATATTCGCCTCGGTATTTAGTCTCTAGCAGAACGGACGGGGACTCCTTTCTACCTACGAAGCCCCAGTTTTGTGTTGAACGTCTTGAGGATACGTTTGAGGAAGTGACAGCGCTGTCCAAGATGAGAAGCGGTGCAGTCTTGATTCAGACAGCATCCCCAGCCCAACCCCGGGCGTTACTCGCTTCTGACCGACTGGGTGGTATTCCTGTTTCTGTCACTTCCCACAGAAGCCTCAACATGGTGCAGGGGATTATTTTCCATCGCGACCTCCCCGTGCAGTCTGACGACGAACTTCGCGCCAATCTGGAAAGGAGGGGGGGGTTCCATTTCATCCGGCGCGTTTACAGGGGACCCAAAGACAACAGGACTTTAAACAAGGCAGACTGAGAAGCTTTCACCTCTGCTGTCACTATTGAATCTCTCCCACATGGTACCATCGATATGGTAGTTGAGCGGGTCATTAGAACGATCGTTTCTGCGGCGGAAAACACGATCCCCTTGTTCTTTAGGCTACCCCCCAGTCTGGACGAAGATCAGACGTGTTTGTGGGTAGCAGACCCGAACGGGTGTCACTAGAATTAACATCAACAGCGTGTTATCTACCGACGCAAACGCAATTGCTGAGCACTTTGCTGAGCACTATGCTCGAGCCTCCGCGTCGGAGAATTATCCCCCAGACGTACCCTCAGACGGCAGGTGGAAAGGAAAGCCCTCTCGTTCACTGAACGTCACAATGAACCCTGTAATGTTCCATTTGCCAAGTGGGAGCCCCTCAGCAACCTTGCACATTGCCCCGACACAGCTCCTGGGCAAGATCGGATCCACAGTCAGATGATCAAACATCTCTGGTCCGACTACAAGCGACATCTCCTCGGCATCTTCAACCGGATCTGGTGCGATGGCGTCTTTCCTTCGCAATGGTGAGAGAGCTCCATCATTCCAGTGCTCAAAACCGGCAAATACCCGCTTGATGTGGATAGTTATCGGCCCGCCAGTCTCACCAACGTTATTTGTAAGCCGTTAGAACGGAGGTTGGGTTGGGTCCTGGAGTCACGTGGCCTACTGGTTCCATGCTAGCGCGGTTTCCGCCAGGGTCGCTCTACCACTGATAATCTAGTTTCCCTCGAGTCTGCCATCCGAACAGCCTCTTCCTGACGCCAACACCTGGTTGCCGTGGTTTTTTTATTTACGAAAAGCTTACGACACGACCTGGCGACATCATATCCTTGCCACATTATATGAGTGGGGTCTCTGGGACCCGTTCCCGATTTTTATCCACAATTTCCTATCGCTCCGTACTTTCTAAGTTGGTGCCTCCCATAGTACCCCATCCAGGGCTCTGTATTGAGTGGATCTCTATTTTTAGTGTCCATTAACGGTATAGCAGCAGCTGTCAGGCCTTCCGTCCCACCTTCTCTGTATGTAGACGACTTCTGCATTCATACTGCTGCTCCAGGACAGGTGTTGATGAGCGGCGCCTGCAGGGAGCCATCCCCAAGGCGCAGTCATGGGCTCTAGCCCACGGTTACCAGTTTTCAGCCTCAAATTCGTGTGTCATGCCCTTCTGTCGGCGTCTTACCGTTCATCCGGAACCAGAACTTTAACTTAATGACGATCCACTTACTGTAGGGGAGACATATCGATTCTTAGGACTGGTTTTCGACGCTCTATTGACTTGACTTCCTCACCTTCGTCAGCTTCAGCGGAAGTGCTGGCAGCAACTCAATGCCCTCCGCTGCATGAGCAACACCAACTGGGGTGCAGATCGCTCTACGCTGCTGCAGCTCTACAGAGCCCTTGTTCAATCCTGCCTTGGCTATGCAAGTCTGGTTTATTCGACCCAGTGCACAACTGGCAACAGGAGCCTTTAGGACGAGACCGGTGACCTGAGTCCTGGTTTAGGCCCCCTCCATTAAAGGTTAGGCGTGCACAACTGCTCCCCAGTTACGTTGCACATATTCGTAGTTCTCCTGAGCATCCGAATTACATTATCCTTTTCCCACTCACGGCGGTTCATCTCCCGTATCGGAGGCCCAGGTCAGGGCTTACGATTGCGGTTCACGTCCGATCTCTTCTGTGTGAAGTGGACACCTTGCCTTTACCACCTATACTCTAGGTCCATTCACGTATACCTCCATTGTGTACACCTAGACTGAAGGTTCGCCTGGACTTTTCACATGGTCCCAGGGACTCAATCCCGCGGCTCTCCGCTGTCACTTCCTCTCGATTTTTGCCATGTACTGGGACCATGAAGTGGTTTACACTGACGGCTCGATGGCTGATGGTCACTTTGGCTTCGCGTATGTTCATGGGGGACATATTAAACAGCATCCCTTGCCAGATGGCTGCAGTGTTTTCACTGCAGAGCTGGGGGCCATTTCTCGTGCTCTTGAGCGCATCCGCTCATGCTGTTGCAAGTCGTTTCTTCTCTGTACTGACTCCTTGAGCAGCCTACAACCTACAAGCTGTCGACCAGTGCTACGCCATTCTTTGGTAGCGATCATCCAGGAGTCCATCTATACCACTGGAATGGTCCAGTTGTACCGTGGTGTTTGTGAATACCCCAGGCCACGTCGGAATCCCAGGAAATGCACTTGCCGACAGGCTGGTCAAACAGGCTACGCGGAAACCGCTTCCGGAGATCGGCATCCCCGTAACTGACCTGCAATCATTATTACGGTGCAATGTTTTTCAGCTTTCGGAGACGAAATAGCGTAATCTCAGTACGCACAACAAACTGCATGCCATTAAGGAGACCACGAATGTGTGGAAGTCCTCCATGCGGGCCTCTCGCAGGGACTTTGTGGTTCTCTGCTGGCTCCGCATTGGCCATACGCGGTTAACACATGGCTATCTCTTCCGTCGCGAGGACCCACCTCGATGTCACTGTGGCTCACATATGACTGTCGTGCACATCTTCCTGGACTGCCCACTTTTAGCCCCTCTGCGGCGGACTTTTAACCTTCCAAGCACCCTGCTTCCGGTGTTGGGCGACAATGCCTCCTCAACAGCAGATTTAGTTTTACGTTTTACTCGTGAGGTTTCTTTTATTGTACCATCTAAGGGTGAGCACTTAGCCTCCTCTCCGAAACCGCCACCTTCCCTCTATTTTAACTCTGTCGTACTATCTTTGCGTATGTTTGTCTTGGTGGTCGTCTTTTCACTACATATGTTCATCTCGCCATGTCTTTTTGGGGTGGATATTTTAATGTGTTGCAGAGTGGCTGGCTCATCCTGTTTTATTGTTGTGGCCAGCCACCCCAGACCATCCGCTCTATGGTTTTACTTCTACTTTCCCTTGTGGTGTATGTTTTCCCCGCTGTTTGTCGGTTCCATTCGTTTTCTTTTTAGGTGTTGTTCTCCATTCCTTTTCCCCCTCTTACTTTCTCAGACGTACTTTGGGCGTTTCTGTACATTGAGCCTTGCTTCCCTCAGGAAAAAAGGACTAATTACCCTATAGTTTAGTCCCTTATACCCCAAACCAATCCAACGAATCTCTCTCTCTCTCTCTCTCTCTCTCTCTCTCTCTCTCTCTCTCTCTCTCTCTCTCTCTCTCTCTCTCTCTCTGTGGGTGTGGGTGTGTGTGTGGGGGGGGGGGGGTGGCTTCCCAATAATAAATACAAAGTAAGATTTCACATTTTCAAACATGAGCTGCAGTAATATGTTCAATTGCAACCACTAATTTGTTACAGGCAAGCAGACGTTGTCCTTTATTTGTAAGGGAATTACTACGTTGTTTCCAGTTTAGTTTGTCAAACAGTAGGGTTTTGAAAGGAGATTAGAAGAGGTGTCAGATGTTTCCATGACATGGCGTAAACTTTAATGGAAGCAGATGCATTGCGTGTGATATACAAATATTGAGTATGGATCAGTAAGAGTGTTGATAACTTTCAACAGCTTCTTCATTTCCTTTCCGCCAATATACAATGAATTACTTAGTTTTCAGGTCACAATTTCACCTCATGCTCACGAAACTTCTGCGCTCATTCTTGTACGATCGTTTGTTCTTTCACTTGGATCGTCGGATGGCAATGAAGGATGGAAGTAATTGGAAAGTTCGGGACGGAGATATTTACTGTCAAGGACGGAGGCTGCGAGTTGGTCTTACATTACTGGCCAGCCGAAGTAAATATGTAGACCGTCTGGAGCTGGCGGGCAGGCCCGTAATCGGTTAGAATGTAGGTCCGCTCGCGCTCACGTACCTGTTCCGAGGCGAGAGTCAGCTGCTGGCGCGGTATCGGTGCCGGCGCAGCCGTTTGAACTTTGCAGCGAAAATGCCAGACGCAGCACATGGATACACAGGAAACAGGAACTTCCTGCGCCGAGCAGTGTGTGTTCCTTCAGGTCGAACTTCAACAGATTCCTCGTGTGCTTTAAAAACCGGATGTTTTTTATAATGTGATGCGGGAAGATAATGATAAGAATGTACTAGAAGGTTTATGTTACCCGAGATGGTTGTAACTGACAGCTCGCTATGAAGTAACTAAGCGTCTGAGAACAGATGGTCGCTTGATGTCTAAGTTGATTATTTGGATGAACTTTTTTGGCACTAAAGTTCAGGTACTATCTGAAAAATCATGAATAATATTATGTAAACGAGGCAACATTGACTTCAGGAATACGGATTTCTTCGAGCTTGTTGCAGCTGAAGGTGTTGGTTCCATGCTAGGAGCTCATTTATTGCATGATTGAATGGGAGCTGTACCATGTGATGTCACATGTCTGAAAAGATACGCAGCGCTAGTGAACATAGTTTCACTGGGGAACGTTACCCCTAAATTAGTAAATGAATCATAAAAAATTAACTTTTTTAAAAAAGTTCTTTGGCTGTTACGAGAATTCGTTTTCTTTGAAAATTCTAAGAGTAACCCTTTGTTCTAGTAGTGGCCTTGTAGATACATTAGTTGAATTACAAAATGGTTCAAATGGCTCTGAGCACTATGCGACTTAACTACTGAGGTCATCAGTCGCCTAGAACTTAGCGCTAATTAAACCTAACTAACCTAAGGACATCACACACATCCATGCCCGTGGCAGGATTCGAACCTGCGACCGTAGCGGGCGCTCGGCTCCAGACTGTAGCGCCTAGAACCGCACGGCCACTCCGGCCGGCAGTTGAATTACAACCCATGTAGAGGTCTATAAGTTCCTCTTAGGAACTATTCGCGAATGGAATGAGAGAAGTACGTAAAAGCATGGAGCAATGAAAAGTTTCCTTGAAATGAGGGGAGGGGGCCGCCGGAGCGGCCGAGTGGTTCTAGGCACTACAGTCTGGAACCGCGCGACCGCTACGGCCGCAGGTTCGAATCCTGCCTCGGGCATGGATGTGCGTGATGTCCTTAAATTAGTTAGGTTTAAGTAGTTCTAAGTTCTAGGGGACTGGTGGTCTCAGAAGTTAAGTCCCATAGTGCTCAGAGCCATTTGAACCATTTTTTGAGGGGGGGGGGGGTATAAGTCATAGTAACTGACAGAGACATAACAGTAGATAATTTATTGTCTGGATAGGTGAAAGAAACGAACTCAAAGAACATAAAAAACGTTTCACATGTAACAAAAAGCGCAGCATAATTAGGCTGTATACTGTTGAACGGCTGTGTGGGTTCCTATACCCATAATTACCATGCTACCCGAGTGCTATTCAAGAAACACAAACTGTCAGCCTCCTACAGCCTATTATGAGACTTGATGCATGATTGATTGTAACTCAAGTAAAAATGGTTCAAATGCCTCTGAGCACTATGGGACTTAACTTCTGAGGCCATCAGTCCCCTAGAACTTAAAACGACTTGTTCCAGACTGCAGCGCCTAGAACCGCACAGCCACTCCGGCCGGCGTAACTCAAGTACGTTCATTTGACGGATTATACAATACAATAGCTTGAAAAATGTAACATAAATGAAAACAATATTTGAATCCGTTCAACGGCAGCCATTGTGTCAGAATGTAATCGTTCTGATAATTTTCTTTTTAACAACAACAGAAGTAAGCTATAGACGGATGTGGACAATACGCTATTACATTAGATATTTTTTATTTTGAAGGCGAAATATTCATCAGGAATAGTAACCCTGGATGACAAGCCATACCACAAACCTGACGTATCGCCGATGATTTCGGGGGGGGGGGGGGGGGGGGGGGGGGGGCATCTACAGAATTTTCCAGTAGCCTCTAGACACTGCTCTGCGGATGAAAACTACATCTGTACCTCAAAAATTCGCAGTATTTCTTGTTGCTGGCTCCTGTGAATGTTAACTTAGCATTACTTGTTTTTATCTGTTGTCATCATTGTTTTCTGTGGTATTCTTTCATCGTTTACATTCGAAATGGAGCAACGTTCACTAAAATGTGGACCTTTTTTCCCATGTCGACGCAGGGTCGACATATTAGTTTTCGGTTTTGGCATTGTTAATGTTACCGGGTGGCCAGTTGCCATTCCTGTCGCCACCCCTTTACCCTGGGACCGAATTTACCCTCCCCCCCTCCAGATGTTTGCCTCTAGTGTTACCCATCTGAAAGTGTGCCAACGCTTTCGAAACATTTGCAAATCGTGTAACTGAGGCGGGCCGTGGGTGTCAGCTCTGCCTAAAAACTACATCCAGGCTGACCGGCTCGTCTTCCCGTCCCAGAAGCGATGTACTGACACGCGCGGCTATCCGGGCGGGTTAGTAATTTGTCGGCTTGGCGCTAACAAAGAAGAGTCCTGAGTAATGAACAATTTACCCGTGTGGTTAGCAGAGTTCGGAAGCTGGTAGAAAATTCTGAAGGTGTCCCTCACTGTCGCGATCGAAAAGTGTAAAAATCCTTATATTTCTTTGACCACGACAATAAAAACCAAAAAGTTTCGTCGGCGTTGAATACGAGATTTATAAACATCGTCATATACCAGTCAGTAAGACGTCTTTCTCGCAGAAAAGAAATTCCTGAATGATCTGCCGGCTTCTGATAGAATACTTATCCACAAGCGACCCAGAATGGATGTGGTTTAGAATGGTGAATGTAGACAGCCACTATCGATTGTCCTATTTGTGTTCGCTGTACCTGCGTCCAGCTTTCAAGGTGATAGGATCAGTGAACGTCCGATGTTTGTCAGCGCCTTTTCCTCCCGCTTCCGATAGTAGAGCAATGTAATGGGAGAAAGTAAGACCATAGGTCGTCTGCGATAGTTGTTGTTTCATCTGAACGCAATTTAGTCTCGGTTTCTGTTCTGACACCTAATAGTAGTAGCAACATTTAAAAAGTAGGTCCGGGTGCGACTTTAGCAACATTTCACGCATATCTGACCTATAACACCTCCATACTATTTAGACAGTGCATACCAAAATCGAGGTATGCATTGGGGAGCATTCTTAGATTTGCGTTGTTTTTTCTAGTTTTCACATTGAATTAAAGACTCTAATGCTGTTATTTCCCATAGTAATTGTTGTGCACTTTAACCCGAAGACTGGTCTATTCTGTATGAGCCTCTCCATCTCTGCATAACTTCCGCAGTCTACATCCATTTCAACCTGATTTCTGTAATCAATCCTTGTTCTTCCCCGTACGTGGTCTTCCCCCCCCCCCCCCCCCCCCCCAAACTTCCGTCTACATCTACATCGATACTTTGCACATGAAAATTAAGTGCCTGGCAGTGTGTTCATCGAACCACCTTCACAATTCTCTATTATTCCAATCTCGTATAGCGCGCGGAAATAACGATCATCTATATCTTTCCGTGCGAGCTCTGATTGTCCTTATATTATCGTGGTGATCGTTTCTCCCTGTGTAGGTCGGTGTCAACAAAATATATTCGCATTCAGAGGAGAAAGTTGGTGATTGGAATTTCGTGAGAAGATTCCGTCGCAACGAAAAACGCCTTTCTTTTAATGATGCCCAGCCCAAATCCTGTATCATATCTGTGACACTCACTCCCATATTTCACGATAATACAAAACGTGCTGCCCTTCTTTGAACTTTTTCGATGTACTCAGTCAGTCCTATCTGGTAAGGATCCCACACCGCGCAGCAGTATTCTAAAAGGGGACGGACAAGCGTCGTGTGGGCAGTCTCCTTAGTAGATCTTTCACATTTTATGAATGTCCTGCGAATAAAACGCAGTCTTTGGTTAGCTTTCCCCACAACATTTTCTGTGTGTTCCTTCCAATTTAAGTAGTTCGTAATTGTTATACCTAAATCGTTTTGCAATTTGTTTTGATCTTCTGACGACTTTATTAGTCGCTAAACGACAGCGTCATCTGCAAACAACCTAAGACGGCTGCTCAGATTGTCTCCCAAACCGTTTATATAGATAAGGAAGAGCAAAGGGCCTATAACACTACCTTGGGGAATGCCAGAAATCACTTCTGTTTTACTCGATGACTTTTTGTCAATTACTACGAACTGTGCTCTCTCAGATAGGAAATCACAAATAGTCACGTAACTGAGACCGTATTCCATAAGCACGCAATTTCAGTACAAGCCGCTTGTATGGTACAGTGTGATAAGCCTTCCGGAAATACAGGAATACGGAATCGATCTGAAATCCCATGTTAATAGCACTCTACACTTAATGTGATTAAACAGCTAGTTGTGTTTCACAGGAATGATGTTTTCTAAACCCATGTTGACTGTGTGTCAATAGACAGTTTTTTTCGAGGTAATGCATAACGTTTGAACACAATATATGTTCCAAAATCCTGCTGCATATCGACGTTAACGATACTTTAGTAGATTACTCCTACTACCTTTCCTGAATATTGGTGTGACCTGTGCAACTTTCCAGTCTTTGTTTACGGATCTTTAGTCGAGCGAACGGTTGTATATTATTGTTAAGTATGGAGGTAATGCATCAGCGTACTCCGAAAAGAACCTAATTGGTATACAGTCTGGATCAGAAGACTTGCTTTTATTAAGTGATTTAAGTTGTTTCACTACTCCGAGGATATTTACTTCTACGTTACTCGTGTTGGCAGCCGTTCTCGATTTGGATTCTGGAATATTTACTTCGTCGTCTTTTCTGAAGGCATTTTGGAAGGCTGTGTTTAGTAACCCTGCTTTGGCAGCACTGTCTTCGATAGTATCTCCATTGCTATCGCGTAGAGAAGGCATTGATTGTTTCTTGCCGCTAACATACTTCACATACGACCAGAATCTCTTAGGATTTTCTGCCAGGTTTCGAGACAAGGTTTTGTTGTGGGAACTGTTACAAGTATCTTGCATTGAAGTCCATTTCAAAACTGACGATTCTCTGGTGCCATAGGATTTGTCCTATCAACTGACCACCGCTTTAGTTAAGTTGTGCCATAAATTTCGTTCCTCCCCATTTCCGTTCAACACCACCTCAGTAGTTATTCGATCTACACATCTAATCTTCAACATGAGTCTACAGCACCACCTTTCAAAATCTTCTGTTCTATTCTTGTCTGCACTGTTTATCGTCGCTGTTTGATATTCAAAGACCCCAGATAAAGCTTCTTAGCACTTAAATTTACTCTGGCTGAAAAAATCGCAACACCGAAAAATAATGAACGTAGAGTAACGAGATTTCGGGAATACATATGTCTAGGTAACATATTTAAATGATTAACATTGCAAAATCACATGTTAATATAAGCGTGAGGTAAGTCATTGCAAATGTGAAATGCTGATGCTTTAATAACCGGTGTAACCGCCAGAATGTTGAATGCAAGCATGCAGACGTGCATGCATTGCGTTGTACAAGTGCCGGATGTCAGTTTGTGGGATGGACTTCCATACGTGTTGCGCTTGGTCGGACAGTCCTGTTGGATAACACCCCCTGCAGTGTTGTTCATGAATGGCCGCCCAACAGGTCGAACTACCCAATTGTACAGATTTGCAGTCAGGGTGCGTGAGATAACCATGAGAGTGCTCCCGCTGTCATACGAAATAGTACCCCAGACCATAACTCCAGGTGTAGGTCCAGCGTGTCTAACATGCAAACAGGTTGTTTGCAGGCTCACAGTTGGCCTCGTTGTAATCCACGCACGGCCATCATTGGAACCGAGGCAGGACCAGCTTTCATCAGAAAACACAACAGGCCTCCACGCTTCCGTCCTATGTACCCTTGTTTGACACCACTGAAGTCGCAAATGGCGGTGGTTTGGGGTAAATGAAATTTACCCTACGGGGCGTCTGACTCGGAGCTGTCCTTGAAGTAACCGATTTGCAACACTTCGTTGTGTGACTGTGGTGCCAACTACTGCTCAGATTGTTGCTGAAGATACAGTACGATTCACCAGAGCTATAGGCCGAACACGTGCCAGTAATCATGTATATTCCTGCCAAGTCCTTCTGCGATAGGTTCTCACAGCCTTATAACACGACCTCGTTCAAACATGGTGAAGTGTTGATCATGGCGTCTGTGTCGTCTTACAAACATCAGCTCATCCCATCCACTGACGACCGTTATAGTGCGTATTTAAACCAAACATGATTTGCATCCTATAGTGGCGCTACTGGCGCCACTCTTATACATCTTGGGCGAATTTTGAACGGACGTGATCTTCCAGATGTAGAAACACGCCTATCAACTTTCGTTTATATCGTCCAACTCCTTGGTGTTGCGATTTTTGCCGTCAGTGTAAATTCGATGTTAACAAACTTCTGTTTTGCTCAAGTAGCAGAACTTATGTATTACTTTTAATGCCTCAGTTCGTAATCCAGTTCCCTGAGCATCTCCTTCTTTAATTCGAATACACGCATTATTCTTGTTTCACTTTTTTGGCTTCTTTCATTTAACCTCTTTTCAACACAGTATCCATTCCGCTCATCTGATCTTCCATATCTTTTGCGTATCTGACGGAATTACAAAGTTATCGGCAAACCTATAAGATTTCATTCATCTCCCTGAACTTCAGTTCCTTTAAAAATTTCTCTTTTTTCCGTCACTCTTTTCTCAGTGTATAGATTAAATAACGGTGAAGATAGACCACAACCCAGTCTCATTACCTTCTTAAATTCTGCTTCCCTTCCATGTCTCAAATGCGCATCCGACGTCCAGTTTTCCCTAAATCGCTCCAGGCAAATGTCGGGACGGTTCGTGGGCGCGACCCCTTTTTTTTTTTCCCCATCCTTACAACAGTCCGAGCTTGTACTCCGTCCCTAGTGACCTCGATGTCGACGGGACGTTAACCTGTAATCTTCCTTCCTTTACGTCTCATGTCCTTCAATTCATATAACTGCTGTCTGGTTTTCGTACAAGCTGTAGACAACCTTTTGCTCCCTGTATTTTATCGCTGTTACTGTCAGTTTCAAAGATTGTACTCCAGTCAACACTGTAAAAGTTTTGTCTAAACCTATAGTTGCTCTAAACGAAGGTTTGCCTTTCGTCAGATTATCTTCTAAGACAACTCGTGGGGTAAATATTGCCTCGCGTGTTCATATATTTTTCCGGAACCCAAAATGATCTTCAACCAAAAATGATCTTCTACGAGGTCGGCTTTACCAGGTTTTCCATTCGTCTGCAAATAATTTGTGTCAGTATTTTATCTGTATGACTTATGCAACTAATAATTGCTGGTATTCACACTTGTCAGCCCATCCTTCCTTTTTAATTAGAATTATTAAATGCTTCGTAAAGTCCGTCGTTATTTCGCCTGTCTCGTATACGTTACTTACCAGGTGGAAAAGTTCTGTCGCGGTATGTTCTCCAATGGATCTTCACAATTCTGAGGCAATGTCGCCTACTTCAGGTGCTTGTTTACCTTCCAGTGTTCTGCCAAATTTTTCTTGCAATATCATCTCTCGCATCTCATCTTCATCTACTTGCTCATCCCTTTCCAAGAATTGACTAGAAGTTGGTTTCCTTTGTATCTGCCTTCTATACATTCCACCTTTAAAGAAACCGCAGAAAGGTAGGAAATTAAGGCGATGGTATCTAACAAGTTGCAGTATGTGTTGGTATAACAGCACAGCAGCTTTCTGTGTTAATTGATTTACCTTTCATTACTTGAAAGGAATATTACTTCGCGCATCTGTTTGGCCGCACCTCTGTGTACGTACTAAGCGACGTTTCGAATTGGTTAAGATACTAAGATTCATATTTGTGGGGAGCACCTTTCAGATCCCCCCTCTGGCATTACAGATTTAAGTTTCCTTAACTCACTTCTAGTGAATGCCGTATCGTTGTTTCAAGACCCAGGCGGTAAACCCTAATCAAAGCGGTTATCGCGAATGGGTATCTTCCTTTGTATATATAACTTACAAGAACTTTGCAACTGTTATAACGAAAAGGTCATTTGATGAATAGTACCGATTCTGGGAACCTGTCAGATGATGAGAGAAAAAACTGAAAAAACTTTGAACAGATTCAAGCGTTTATTCCTGTAAGAATAAGTTAAACCTTCCACGACGTCATACAACATCAGTGTTGTACACAATGAGGAGGGGTGTTACCCTGCGCATCACCTCAGAATCAAAGTTTTAATTCTTCATATTGCGAACATCATTTTTCAGAACTGGCAGTAATCTGCCCGTCTGTTACCGCTACGGCAGTCAGCAGGCCAACTCTAGAAGGCAATCGTGAAACTGGGAATTTCCCTACCCACAAGTGTCACGAATCTTGCCCGACAGCCAAAAATGTGTGTCCACATCGCAAGATATTTTCAAGAGACGGACATTGATCTCTAAATTCCAAGATGTGAGGAAACCGAGCCACAGCAACCACATTACTAGGTAGACTCCACAGGAGCACATGAGCCACGTGATTCCACAAGATGAAACTGCCTGCATTCATTTACATAATTAGTTAATTGTACACTGTGTTAATGTCTTGCCGTATTAGCTATTTGCTTCCAGTGCTGAGCCACATAAAACTTATCACAAGTGAAATACGAATATCGGTTTATGTTATTTGTAGAGATAATACGTATCACCCCGTAAAGCGAACTGGTCACCTGGCGAGGGAGGCAGCACCGTCTTGTTTACGCCCGAGAAGCAGTGTGGGGAGGCAATAACAGTGTACACTCCTGTACTCTTACAAATGGAGCTCCGTTACACGCTACTTCTCTGTACGCACCACTAAACCAAGTGACCATTTAGCACAAGAACAGAAACAGGATGTACAGTACTCTTATATCTCACAGGGGCTGCACACGATGTTTAGCTGGCAGTATCTGTAAAACTACGTTCCCCAAAGGTATTGCTATCTTCCACAACAGTGTCTCTATTCCATCACCTGTTGCTTCAGTCAAGGAACTCTTTGTTCGAATCTATGCCGTCTGATTTTAATATATTTTCGGTTTCTTTGGTCGTCAGAGTATCTTTCCTCCAGTAGTCATCACGCGCTTTTCTGGGCGTGATGCACCGTCGTTCAAGTCTTCTAATGCCACAACAGTGAAACTTAAAGCTATAGCAGTAGAAGTTGACTGACCGCTTAGTGTAGCGGCTAGCTGTTTTGGTCAGTAATGCCAAAGTCGCGAGCTCGATTGCTGATGACCACCTCAGTTTTTCTCTGGTAGAAGAGTGTAGAAAGAGGTCCAGTCAGCCTTGTTAGCCCAACTTCAAGCTGCTGGATTATAAAGACAGCGAAATTGACGCATAAGTCGCCGAGGTAGTGTCACGTCAGTTTTGTGGTTTAGAGAGCGAGATGCTTCACTACATAGTACTATTACGGGTTTTATTCTTAGCAACATTTCAGACCAGTTATGTAGGATTTATGTCTAGATGGTATGGGAGGAGGAGGAACGGAAGAATTTTTTTGTAAATTTTTGTAAAGAGGAGAATGTTCGTGTTCCTAAATTAATATCAAAAGTTCGGCATTCCTTGTCTCAATGTATTTTTATTAGTTTTTTCTGTCCAGTTTTATATGATAATCTCAAGTATTCATGTTGTAGTCATAGAGCAGGAATAAAAACGAAGCTTCACATTCACAGTAATTAAACGTTGCTTGGCATTTTTGTTTGACAGTACTCTTCGTATATTGTTACTTTGGCTCTTTCTTTTCAGTGTAGTGTGTATGAATCCACCTTTCGTCTCAATAAACCAGTGGCCACTTTAATTGTGGTGCTTCATATTTCGCAAAAGAAGAGTCTCTTCTTGCAAATGTGTTCTCTCTTCCGCACATGACGACTTGTTCATTCCGGCACCTTTGAAGATCAAATCCCGTACATGGAACAGTTTTTCTCAGTATCTTTGCTAGCCTGTAAGTACAGTTCTCTGCGACAAAAGCTGTGAGGTTTTTGCAAAGATGATATTTCCTTGTATTATTCGTAATATAACAGAAACTGCTGTCTAATAACACATTTATCTATATCATTAATGAAATATTTGTTATGTGCATTTTAATTATTCCGTCCATGGGCAAATACTTGAATCTTGCTCCATTCGGCATCGTGTCCCTCATTCCGTAATGTGAATACCATTGTCTTGATTTTGCTTGTAATCAGGTCATCATAGCTTCCGTTGCCTTGTCTATTGGCACTGTCACGCGATTCTCGCTCTCATTGTTAGTAAAATTAATGGCGTTAACAGAAAGTTGTCGCGGCTTCCTGCGAAGGTATTTTCCATGATCGCTTTTCCAGACACTTTTCGCGCTGACACTGCAAGGTAAAACCGCGCGCTACTTTGACTTGGAATGTGACTGTACCTAGTCACGTGACCAAGTTACTTTCCGCTCAACCGGGTAACCAGTTCACCTTTCCTGAGAAATAATTAGGAAAGAGTGAGATATATCGAAACTTCACTGTATACGTAACAAATAAATATGTAATTTCTAAACATATTAGATAACAGTGTCTTGGGTAAATAGGTGGGCAGCTAGATGCCAGATAAATATGTTAGGTTGGTGCATAAGTTCGTAGCGTTTTTGCTTTGCATCTTGGTATTCCGGTTGCTTTGGGTTTGTTTATCGATTATTATTTTTTATTTATAGTTCATATTCACTATCTGAGTTTATACATGGTCATTTTGTCATTTGGAGATGGTGGAGCTGTGGACGCTAGAAAATGAAGCACCAAGTGGAGAAATCGGAACATTTCCGACATTTTCTTCTGTTTGAGTTCAATTGAGGGGTGACAGCAGCGTAGGCACCCAGAAACATTTGCGCCGTGTATGAGGATTGACATTGGTGACTCTCCACGTTCAGGAGGACCTTCAGTGTTTGATAAAGATCGATTAAACGCATTAGTCCACAATGATCCGCGTCAGTGTACTCGATAACTGGCAAACGTGATGAACTGCGATCATTCCAGCATTGTGCAACATTTTCATGCAACGGAGAAGGTTCAAAACTCGGGCGTTTGGGGTCCACATGCTCTAAGACAAAATCACAAATCAAAATGGCTCTGAGAACTATGGGACTTAACATCTGAGGTCATCAGTCTCCTAGATCTTAGAACTACTTAAATCTAACCAACCTAAGGACATCACACACATCCATGCCCGAGGCGGGATTCGAACCTGCGACTGTAGCGCCTAGAACCGCTCGTCCACTC
Organism: Schistocerca gregaria; assembly: GCF_023897955.1. Classification (NCBI taxonomy): domain Eukaryota; kingdom Metazoa; phylum Arthropoda; class Insecta; order Orthoptera; family Acrididae; genus Schistocerca; species Schistocerca gregaria. Next base: position 482,892,286 of record NC_064931.1, on the reverse strand, counting down.
CGGCCGGCGACAAAATCACAAAAATTAGCGGTTGGTCATATGTGCATCTCTGCTTGCTCGTCATTTGGCTCGTGAACAACACCGACTAATCATTACTGGTGACGAGGAATAGTAACACAAGGAAAACAAAGGCATGGTTAAATCCTAACAAAGCAGCTACTCCCCGTATAAAGACCTGCTCGCATCCACAAAAGATAATCTTATACATCTGGTGGAACAGCGACGGTGTGGTGTACTACGAATTGCTTCCCCTATGTGTAATCCTTAGTCTTGACATTTGTCAACAAATGAAACGTCTTGCAGACGCAGTCAAAGAACAATGACCTGGAAGACTGACGCCCACATTCTGTTAGACTCACAAGAGACACCGTGTCCACCTGATCTTGCGCTCTCAGATATTCATCTTTTCCGCTCTCTGTTGAACGCACTTCAAGGACTTCCTTTGTGGGTGAAAATGTGCTGTGAACATGGCCTGACGAGTTCTTTGCATCAAAACCACGTGATTTCTACAGCCGCCGAATCTAAAAGTTAGCCCAGCATTGGCAGACTATTATAAATAGTGAAGGAAAATATGTTGTTGACGACTAAAGGCTCTGTTATGTGTATCTGTTGTGTTTATTAAACTTATGGAAAAACGCTACGAACTTATGCACCAACCCAGTAATTAAAAAAATGTTTTATCCAGGGGAGGAAAACGTGAACATTCTTACACATTTTTGTGTGGGGTTCATTTGTACATTGATATTGTCTTCTCGCTAGGAAAAAACTCTACTTCAGTGGAGAAAGCGATTGAATTCTATTACTCGGAGCCAACGGTATTTTACTTAATCCAATATCCAGAATGCGCTATAAGAGCTTCCGTGTGGGCCACTTCCGTGCTGAAGTTACTTCGTATAAGGTGGCAGGGGACGACGTTCCGTTCTTGCAGGGTATAATTGATTCCTTTCTAGCCAGGGATGGTGGAACAGGCATGATAGTGGCTGAAATTAAAATGCGAAAGCAGCTCGCCTGATATATCAGGCCGTTGGCAGTGCACTTTCACCGAAGAGGGGGCGGCGCGGCTGCGGCGACTGGCGCGCGGCTGCGGCGGCTGCAGCTTCCGGGCGCGCTCCAAGGACACCTGTTCATTCACGAGGCGCTCCATTGAACGTGCCCACGCTCGTCTGCCGCCACCACCACCTCCGTCGCTGTTGTTCCCCTGCTGCCTCCGGCCACAGAGTTGGCGGAAACGCCGCTCCCGGCGCAGCCTGGCGCGTTTCCCAGGACCGCCAAGCCGTCCCAGTTCTGAAGAATAGATGTCGTGTAACAGCACAGGAGCAAGCGGTTCTTCGCCACTTGTCCTTCAGTAACTTTTTTTAAGGACATGAAAAGATGGGGTGTGAGTGTCGCTTCGTCCCAGGCAGGCGCGGATCCAAGTTCCAGTTTATTTGGTAGTGGGGACTGAAAGTCCTAAGTAGAAACAAGGTGTCTGGAGTGGTCAAAAGTCACAAAACTATTCTACTTGGTATGTGAGATACATGAGAGAGGCGAAATATCCACAGACTTCCAGGCGTCTCTCTCTCTCACCCTCCCTCCCTCCCTCCCTCCTCTCCCCCCCTCTCCGCCCCTCTTCTTAAAATAGGTTGCCATCACTCACACTTTTAATATTTTAATATGGTACAGATGCTTGCAGTTATAATAACAATAACATATATAAACTTTTTAAATATAATAATTTGTTCACTGCGTGCTTATTTCATCCCTCTAGCATAACTTCGAATAAAATTCAGTTCAGATTAATACAAGATTTAAAAAGCATTCGTCTGAAATGTGAATACATGTCATACAATTAATAAAAGAATTTCGATAGCAACAAACTATCACAACTTTGATATCATCACAGTATTGAAATATGCATTCACCTTTATCGATTGTAATCACGGGTATGCGGGCTATAGCTGTGCGAGCTTGAAATTAATGTGTTGTTTTTTTTTATTTTTATTTTTTTAACAGGCAAGTATAGTCAGCGAGGGAATGGGGCCTTTACCTGGTTGGAATGTCCTCCAAAGGCTGCTGGACACAAGCTTATTCACGTGGGCAAGAAACTGAAAAGTATCATAGTTAGTAATTTCCTATAATTCCTTGCCATTTTTGAGACTCAGCAGTGCCCCCTCACCCCTCCCCGGCACCCGACCCCAACCCTCTGTGACAATAAAAAATTAACAATATTGGATGATGATGGGAGCATTGTGACGCGATCTTAGAGTGTGTGAATCCGTCCGAGGCGAGTGTTACAAGTTGCAAACGGCAGTCGGTTTTAAACCCGACAGGAGTAGCTGCTGTTAATGAATACAGGTCAGTCTCAATCAGTTTCCGAGCGAAAATTACGAAGGGAATTGCGTGCGGCCGACATTCGGAATCGGGTACCTCGAAAAAGGCATTTGCTGACAGCAGCACATAAAACCTGGTCTTGAATTGCCCATACAACTGGGCAGTAACTGACTGGAAGCGTTCTCTCTTCCCATATAATGCTAGGTGTCGAATGCGCCAACGGTCCGTGGTCCTTTGGAGCATTTAATTCACAGTGTTCAGAAGGTGCAGTTTAGGCCTCAGGTGGTCCTAAGAACTTTATGGGGTGTTTTTCGCACCATAATCTGGGCTCACTCATTCCATAGAAAGGTCTCAGACTACTTGGAATTGTTAGCGAAAGCCGGCCGCCGTGGCCGAGCGGTTCTAGGTGCTTCAGTCCGGAACCGTGCTGCTGCTACGGTCGCAGGTTCGGCTCCTGCCTCGGGCATGGATGTGTGTGATGTCCTTAGGTTAGTTAGGTTTAAGTAGTTCTAAGTTCTAGGGGACTGATGACCTCAGATGTTAAGTCCCATAGTGCTTAGGGCCATTAGAAGTTAGCGAAACGTAGCAGTCAGCATTGCCGCAATCAGTTATCTCTACAGAATCTGATCATCAATGAACAGCTTCAGCTGGATATGGTGTACCCTGAGAAGTTTTGCTCGTACGTAAAATCAGTAAGCGGATAGAAATCACCTATTCACTCAGTGGCCATACTGGCACCGAAACAGAAGACAGAGAGAAGATTAAAATAATGAATTCGGTCTTCCGAAACTTTCATCGTGAAAGATCGCAGTACGGCCTCTCCTTTCAATCGTCACACGAATGCCAAAATGGAAAATAATGAGATGAGTGATCGCAAAATAGCATAACCACCCACAATCGCTTAACAGTGCAAAGGCGTCTGGACCAGGCGAAATGCCTGTAAGATTCTACAGAGATTATGCAGTTCATTGTTTGTCGCTGGAGCAACGAAGGCTCCGTGGGGTGTGGAAAAATCCCAGATCATTCTTGTTTTCGAATATGGTGGTAAGACAGGTACACATAATTATTATTGCAGAATTATGGAACATGTTTTATGCTCAGGTATTATGACATTTTTGAAGAAAGAAAATCTCCTTTTTAAAAATCAACTTGGATTCTGCAAACAGAGAGGTTGCGAAACTCGGCTCGCTCTGCTCCTCCATGAAATCGACATCGCTGGAGACATGGGTGCTCTGGTTGACTCCATGTTTCTCGATTCCAGGAAGCATTTTACACTGTCCCGCACTGCCGTTTAATGCAAAGGTTACGAGTTTGTCAAGTATTGGACCAGATTTATGCCTGGATTCGAGACATCCTCGCAGATAAAACTCAGCGGAACAAAATCTATAGATATGAAGGTAATTCCGGGAGTACCGCAAGGAAGTATGATAGGACCGTTATTGTTCACAATATGCGTAAATGATCTAGTGGGTAATATCGGAAGCTCCATGAGGCTGTTGGCAGATGATACAGTTGTCTGTAAGAAGGCAGCAACGTCAAAAGACTGTAGTGAACTGCACAAGGACCTCCTGAGAATTAATAAATGGTGCGGAAACTGGCAGGTGACACCAGGCCTAAGTACTGTAACATATTGCGCATACATAAAGAAATCACCTATTGTACAGTTACTGAGGTTCATAGGAATAATCTTAAGGAAATGTACGAGGGCTTGCGGAAAAGTAATACCTCCGAATATTATATGTGAATACTCTTAAAGCTATTTAAATAAAACTAACTTTATTAATTTTCTGCATCTTTATTCTTCATGTATACATATTTACGGTCCTCTGCCGCTAGAGGGCTGCGAATTGTGGAGTGTAGCATGGCAGTGTGTGAAGTGACTATGTCGGAGCGTGAGAAGCCCTAAGAGAAATGAAAGGACGAATTCGAAGAGTTAACTCACACACAGGGAATATTCTCCTTCAGCTTGACAATGCCAAACGACTCACGAGCGCTGCGACATCTGCGACAATCCAACACCTAGGAGTCATTCTTATAGATCATTCTCCATACTGTCTCGCCTTGCCCCATCCGATTTTCATCTGTTTCCAAAACTTAAAGAACATCTTCGAGGACACCACTTTGACAGTGATGAAGCGGTTGATACAGACGTGATGATGCGGCTCCATCAACAAAGTCAAGCATTCTACAGTGAGGCATCAACAAACTGGTCTCTCGTTGGGTAAAATGTGGTCGTCGCCGGAGATACTGTGTTGAGAAGTAAATATGTAGACATGAAGAATAAAGATGTAAAACATTTGTTAAGTTTTTTACCAATTGTTGAGTATTGCCCCTTAGTGCGGCACCCTTGCAAGGATGGACTAATAGAAGAGATAGACAAGGTCCAACGAAGAGTGGCGCGTTTCATAACGGGATGGTTCAGTTGGGGCGAGAGCGTTATGGAGAGGCTCAACAAACTCCAGTGGAAGATGTTATAAGAGAGGTTTACTATTGAAATTTCGAGAGTAAATTCCGGAATGGGTCGGACAACATAAATGCGAGAAATTAGAGCTAATACGGAGATTTAGCGACAGTTAATTCTTCTCACGCGCCATTCGCGCATGGAACATGGACGAGGGGATCAGATAGCTATACAAGAAGTACCCTCCGCCACACGCTGTCAGGTGGCTTGCGTAGCATAGGTGTAGATCAAGAAACTTGTGAAATCTCTTCCTGACCGTACTGAGGCAGTTACCAGGTTTAGTGTCTATATTACACGGTATGAGGCTGTTGTCTGCAGGGAGTATCTAATTTTAGGACCAGTGTGCTTATTTTGGCATATTGTCTAGGCCATCAGTTGATATTGAACCGAGCTAGATACACCCATTAATCAGCTGTTGGACCAAGTAGCTGAAAGAGGCCGCCCATTTAAAATGAAGATAGTTTTTAACATTTTTTGGAGCTTTAAATGCTCCTTAAAGCAGATACTACGGTGAGTCAGCCAGAGAGTATTACCTGACATATCCAAGTGCAGACCCTACCGCCACGTGGCTCAACTGGATTACTTGACAAGCAGCTACTACCGCGTTCATGTGCGTCCTCTTATAACCATTGCAAGCCATGATACGAAATACGTTGACAGACATATGCGAAGTCTGACCCCAACGGGCTATTCAATACCAACCGGCCGCCACGTCATCCTATGCCGAGGGCGTCATTCTGAGGGACTTGGTGTCACCACACAGCTCTCCGAGCAATTGAGTCATGCTGTTAATGCAATTAAAGTAACTGCCATTCAGAAGATTGATGCTTTAAATGTCTGTCGTTACATCGACTGCAATTCTCCGTTATTATTCTTACGAACAACTACTTTAAACGGTAAGCTCTTTTTCACAAGTATTTCCTTAAATGAGACAAGTGACATAGCAGTTTCAAACTCATTCTGATATATGAACGTTCAATATTGTATTTCCATAAGTAACTGTTACTACGGAAGGTGTTGTTACCCAATCTAAATATCTTTTATTGTATTAACACGATTTTATTTATTTGATGTTTTCATTGTTAATGTCATGTTGGTAGTCTTCTGCCCGATCTCTGCATAAGCTGCAACCTGCATCCGCTTGAACTTTCTTACTTAAGTCAATCTTTAAGGTTCGTGCACGTAGGCCATACCTTAAACGGCAATTATTTGGCCGCTATAGCGTTCCCGACAACATTGCTGCAACGTGACTGCAATAGACGGCAGTTTTACGGTATGGCCGTGCAGTATTTCTGATGTTGCAAGTAGTTGACGACGTATTGCTGAGGGGTTTCGGCCTTGCCCACCATGGATGGAGAATATTCCGTACTGCAGGGCAAACTTTTGCTCTGTCCTTGTCTGTAAACGCTTCCCTCTCGCTCTCACATTTGTTTCCTACTTCTCTCACCGACAACGCTGCAGTTATGTGTCTGGGGAGAAACAATATCGTTTCGCTTCTGTTCGAAAGTTGGGGTGCAGCAATGGAGAAGAGGGCACATGAGATAATTATGAATTTCATGTATGCTATTCTGGATCGCATTCTGAATAGGGACAGTTCGCAAACTGTTGCCGAGAAAACCGGAATCACGCATCATTTTGTTGTGACCTTCATCTCTTAAGTTGGTGAACAAAAAGAAAATAAAAATAAAAATTCTAGTATTTCAAACTTACGTTAATGAAATCCTTTAGTACTTCTACTAAAACATTGCATATTTGTGCCAAAAGGCTTACTGATGAGTAGTGCACTTCAAAGAAGTACAGTTAACTTCTTTATCAATCGCCAGCAGTTAAAACCCGAGGGTGGTCGCTAGACGGATTGTAACTGGTATTGCTTTCACATATATGTATTGGTTTTAGCTGTTCTCGGTCCGATTGCTTGTACGAGATATTCAAAATCTTGTTTCGGCACTCTGGTAAAACTCTGGAAAAGGTATGTATCCGTCATCAGTTAACGAATTAAATTTTCTGAAACATTCCTTTTGGTTAACTAAGAGCGCATCCACAAAGTCCGATTTCTCTTTTTCTTTCTAACTTTATTCCTCGTGGGCTGTAACAGCAGTAGAGCCGCACTCACTTTCACTAGCCTGCGTTCGTCCATTTTGTGACACTAGTGTATCCCCTTGTAAATTCTTCTGGCCCGGAAATGTACAGCTGCAAATATTGCTGGCCAGTAGCGTGGTAGTACATGTCCCTGCAGTGTTGCTGGACAGCATTGTCTGGATATATTATCGACATTATGCAATTTTTACGACCCTTTAGTCTTGCTTTACAATTTTTACCTTTCTCACTTACTTCCTTGCCTTAAAAGCGTTATGCCTTCGGATGTGTCAGATAAAACGATTCCTTCTTTTAGTCAAGTTGTCATTTTTTCTCCCAAATTGAATTTATTATCTCTTCATTAGCTACCGAATATTCCTCTGTAATCTTAATCATTCTTCTGTGGCACCACGTTTTAAAAGCTTCTCTCCTTTTCTTGTATGCATTGTTTATTGTCCACGCTTCGCGCCCGTCCAATGTTTAGAAAATACGTCCTAACACTTAAATTTGGAATCTGTGTTAAAGTTTTGTCCTTTTCTTTGAAACGCCAGTTTGCGTTTTATACCTTCTGTGCGTCGACAATTGGCAGTTTGTTGCCCAGATAACAAAACGCATGTATTACTTTTAGTGTTTGATTTGCTAACCTAATTGCCGGCCGGCGTGGCCGAGCGGTTCTAGGCGCTTCAGTCTGGAACCGCGCGACCGCTGCGGTCGCAGGTTCGAATCCTGCCTCGGGCATGGATGTGTGTGATGTCCTTAGGTTAGTTAGGTTTAAGTAGTTCTAAGTTCTAGGGGACTAATGACCTCACATGTTAAGTCCCATAGTGCTCAGAGCCATTTTTTGCTAACCTAATCCCTTCAGCGTCACGTGATTTAATAAAACTACGTCACCACATTTGCGTTGTTTTAGTATCGTTCGTATTCGTCTTATAACTTATTTTGAAGATACTATCCATTTGATTCAACTGATCTTCCAATTCCATTTCTGCCTCTGACGGCGTAACAATGTCATCGGCAAACCATGAAGTTTTTATTTCGGGTCCCTGAGCTTTTAACTCCCTTCCCAAACTTCTCTAAGGTTTCGTTTAGCCCTTGTTCAATTTACAGATTGAATAACATCACGGATAGGCGACAACCCTGTTTCACTTCCGTCTTCAGTAACCTAATATTGAAAATAGCATTGAGTTTTCCAGCTGTAATAATTTCAGTAGCAACATGTAGATCAGTTTAGAGAAATGTGTGGCTGTTGTTGGCCGATACTTGCTTTGTTTGACGGTGAAACTTAAAATTTCTTAATATCGGCTAGAACACAAATATACAAAGAGCGAAGAGTTATTATTGTTAAAATCTGTAGCATTCTTGGCAGAATACAATTCTACTGTCACAACTGACTAAGATGTCGACATCACTATAGAAAATGATTCTGGGCGTACTTACAGCGAAATTTCGTGAACTATAAAGAAAAAATGGGTATATTAGTGTTTTTGTAACAAATTGGGAGGAATTTTAGTGATGATTTATTCGAATAGTGTTTAAAAGCAGTCTATTTGTAACAGTGCAAGATAAATTCTCTACGTTTCAACAGTACTTCAGTATACCTATTTTGTAACCCTTTCTCGAGTATAAACAAGACGAGCCGACACACTGTCCGCGACACATTAGAGTTTGTCTAGTCCGAAAAGAAGTTCAGATGATTCAAATGGCTCTGAGTACCATAAGACTTAACTTCTGAGGTCATCAGTCCCCTAGAACTTAGAACTACTTAAACCTAACTAACCTAAGGACATCACACACATCCATGCCCGAGGCAGGTTTCGAGCCTGCGACCGTAGCGGTCGCGTGTTTCCAGACTGTAGCGCCCGAAAATAAGTGCCTCATGTGAATGCAACATACAGAGCGGTGCAATACTCTTTTTTACTCGTTGGCTATGCTAAGGTTTTTGGTTTGGCAAAGAGTATTCCCCAATCGCAATTACCTTATTGAATCCGTTTCTGAATGCACGAATTACGAAAATGCTATAGACATACGCCTTCATACATGAGAGATTTTGGGAGCAGTCCTCAATAAACCACCTGGCATACTTAAATGGGTTCGTCCGACACTAATGCCCAGTCACAACAATCACAAACTTTTGCTGGAAGCGTTCTCGCTTCCCGCGCCCGGGTTCACGGGTTCGATTCCCGGCGGGGTCAGGGATTTTCTCTGCCTCGTGATGATTGAGTGTTGTGTGTTGTCCTTAGGTTAGTTAGGTTTAAGTAGTTCTAAGTTCTAGGGGACTGATGACCATAGATGTTAAGTCCCATAGTGCTCAGAGCCATTTGAACCATTTTTTTGCTTGAAGCCCGTACCTAATGATTGATCTGTCTTGCAATGAAACTCATATCTCACGTCATCTCAGACCATTCCATGCGGAACGTGTTTTTTCGTCGATTCGAAAGAGACTGTAACCTGCTAAATGTGACCTGGTTCCGTGCGCGTGCGTGTACCGGATGATTCTATTATCCTCTTTAAGGCATGTTATGCTTGGAGTTCCGATGGTAAGAGTTTAATAGCCGCTGTGCACGCGCTGTACTGTGGTTTCGTTCGGCGACGGCTATTCATCGTCCTGACCGCAACCTCTCGAAAAGCGGAAGTCGCGGCTTCGAGTACCGCCTTTGGCGTGGGCGAGGACATGGCTTTTAAATGTGCCGTTACAGCTACAGAATTCAACGTATGTTGGTTGTAGGATGAAATAACGTGTGATATTTTAAGATGTTTACCATAGATGCTAAGGTGCGATCTAGAATCTAAACTGGAAAAAGAAAAACATTACGACTTCAGAGAAGATATTAACGTTTCTCATCAGTATTATTCAAGGTCAATAAAGTTAACATGATCCAGTAGGGAGAGAGCGGAGTGGGGGGGGGGGGCATTTGACCGCGACCTTCACTTGATGAAATACAGGATGTATTCATAAATATTGGATAAGTTAGGACTAGCTCCACAATATTATGCCATAGGCAAGAGAGAGAATAATATACTAACCGAGAAAAACCGCACTCACACTTGAATCATTTGAAATAAACTGAAAAGGACACACATCCCTTTTTATATAATTAAACTAGAGGAGATAAAGTGCAAGCACCTACAGGAGCGGACAAAAATATGGAAGCACCGCAAGCCCAACGTATTACCAAGTTTTATAATATGTTGGAAACCGTTGGCATTCAAAGCAGCTTCTGGTCGCCTCAGAATGGATAAATACTGGTCCTATATGGTTTTCAAATAACTCTTATACCATTCTTCCTGCAAAACAGTGGCAAGTTCAGGTATCGATGCTGGAGGTGGGTAACGATCACTCATCCTTCTCTCCAAATAAAACCACATACGCTTAGTAACACTGAAATCTGGTGACTGTAGTGGCAACGTAAGATGCGACAATTCACCCTCGTGCTCACAAAAGCATACCTGGTGAAGATGAACTGTGTGAAGAGGGGCCCTGCCGTCTTTGAACATAGAATCACCACTCGGGAACAAACATTTCATCATGGGATAGAGGACATCATTAAAATCCTTCGTTAAACTAAAAAAAAAAAAAATCTGAAACCATCCACCACAAATCTTACATATTTCCTTATTGTCTATGCGATCATCGGCATATTACTCATGTCTCGAGACAGCTGAAAATTTGTTTCTCTGCAGATTTCGCACCCAGATTTCCTGTTTATCGTAACCATTCTCCTTGGCCATCCGATCACGCCCCAGGACCGACCCAGACATCATGCCAATCATTTGAAATGTCAACGCGCGATATGCAGGAGATGTGCGTTCGATTAAAGAAAATCAGATCATGAAATATGCATCATAATATTTGTCAAATTATAGCTTTTATTGTGAAAAAGCTTCTCTCTTTCTATCATTGAAGGATATGTTCCTGCTATTGAATCTGTGTATATCATTTAAATATTATTATTTTCCGGATCTCAGCATATAAGCGATGTGGTGTCAGTAGATTATTCCACAACACACGTTACAGAAATCCACCATTTCCTCATTTTTTATGTAAATTTCTTGTACGTTGTCCGTGTAGTGTAGCAGATTGATAACTTGTGTGTCGGCTGAAAAATTAGTAAGCTCAAATGAGTTAAATGTCTTTATCCACTACACGCATTGGTTAATTTGATCATAAGGCACAGTGTGCTCCAGGCTTTACCGTGAGCTCGACTTTTATGCATACGCACAATTTTGGACCTACCTGATCCTGAGTGATGCCATAAGAAACAAACCAGACACATTAAAACAGCACGATTGCAGTGCTTGTGACTACAGTATATTGCGAAGAGCTTTATGTTGATTCGGAAAAAGTTCCTAACACGTAGTGTGAATAAAGTGTGAGCATCACATTTAGGTAGAAGAAGGAAATACGTAAATAGTGAGATGAGCTTAATATTCGTCTTAGTACGCACCCTGAAATTAGAGGTTTTAACACCAGGGCTAGAAAGGTACTTTAGTATTGAACAGGTGGAAGGTTCATATAGGTTACTTCTAGCAGTGTAATAAAATAACACTAGTGTCACATTTCGCCATTATTTTATGATTGTGACCGACGAGTTTGATCATAAATGTGAAAGAGAGCAACTCCAGGAAATTACGTATGGGAATTTATTTTACTGTGCCGATGATATAAGAATAATTCATTGAGAGAGGACATTGATTTTTTTTAATTTTCACTGCTGCCAGAAAGCATACTGAAAGCAGCTGTTAGTTTATTTTATTGAAAGGCTTCTCTTTGATTTTTTCGGAAATTATGGACAAGTCTGACGCAGAAGTTACTTTAAAATACGTCAGTGCTTATATTACAATGTAATTCAAGTATATTGGGATTGTAAACTTTCTTTTGAAGGCTAGGATAAAAAGCTGCTAGACATGAATGTATTTTATGTTTCCCGTCTAAGGTGTTAAGAGTTTTCAGCGGATCTGACATACTTGGTGACTTTTCCGCGACATTATTTTTTATTTTACTTGTGAATTCACACACGTGTTTAGTTTATTTGGCCATAATGTTCCCACCATGCTCGCAACTTTCAGTCAGCTGTTTTAGGATAGGCTTAATGCCTCATCTTTAGTGACGTAACTGTCGCCATGAGGTAAAACCCCCTCCCTGAAAACAAATATATATATGCTTGTGACATACATTTAATATGTTTGTAACTAGAATGCTTGCAAAAATAGGTTTATACCTGCAGGAGAAACTAATGTTTTGATGTTTATGATCAAAAGTTTAAGGTCGTGCTTGTCAGGAGAAAGTTCGCGCCTGTCGAGCACAGTTAATTCCTGCTTAAGGCCCACGCCGTCAGACACCTTCCTGTCTGACAGGTATTCATTCGGCATTTCTAAACGGGCTGTGTTCATCGTGCACGTTACGTGAAGGAAGTGAATTCAGTTGCTCTGTATCGCATCTTAGTCCACTGGCTTTGCTTCATGCCCTGTAGCTTTTCACTTAACATGTGGAGTAATGTCATTAAAAACGGGACCAGTTTCTGCATTTTCTGAATGCTCTGAAAGAAACCGGCTACAGGTCCGTGGAACCACGCCAGCATTAACATGGAAATTGCAGTGGGAGGTGTGCAATTCCGTGGCGAAGCGCACAGGATTTCTTAGCTGTGTATTTGCTTTTCATGAGTCATTAACTGTGACATCTAAATGGAAGAACTGAAGATAGAGAACAGCTAGACGACATTTTTTAAAGTTATTTGCTGAATAAAACAAGGCAAGAGTTGAAGTTTTTCCGGAATTGTGTGTATAATATGGGGATTATATTATCCATGACGACTTGAAAACTCCGCGGCTCTATAGAAAAATAACTGTGAAATAGAAATAAACACTGCATCAGCCACAATATCGCTGAATGAAGGATTTATTTCTGCGTAACGAATTTGAAACCTAAGACCATCTTGAAATGATGACTTGCAAGTTTAAATCTTTCTTATGATTAGGCCCTTTTTGTCTAATATAACTTAGAAACTACAAATTGCTTTGTATTCGCTATTTTGACCTGTGAGTAAAACGTGATCTCTTTCTCCTAATGAGAAATGTGTAATATCGCATAGAAAAGTATTCTGAAGAAATAGGCATGTTATAAACTTACCTACACATATTACAGATTACAGTTTTTGGTCGCGTTTTTATATCTGTACGTTAAGTCTAATCTCGGGACTACTGTAAAAATTTTGGTACAGTTTGCATTAATAGATAGACCGATTCACGAGGGAGATTTGTGTATATAATTTTGTAGTGCTGTGCCGGACAATTCTTCCGGCAATAGATACTCAGTGCAACCGGTGCGTAGTCGGGGCGGGCCGCAAGTTATAGATAAATAAACTGTTTTTTTGAATGGTGACTCTTTACAATGTTCTTTTTTCTCTTCTCCCCCCCCCCCCCCTTTCATTCCATGAAGTGAAAAAAGACTGTAGAGCCAAAACCAGTATATGGGATAAAGAGTGTCGTATCTTGCTGTTGAAACACGCTATTTATTGACTAGAAAAGGGATCATTGTTAGGAAGTATAAAATACGATGTAGTATTCTCAGAATCGTATGTTGCTCGTTTTAACTTAAACAACGATGTGTAGTAAAAAACCTGGCATTGTAACATTCGAGAAAGAGTCATAGTTTCTTAGCGTTGGATGATTAATGTAACAAACACCTGCGTTTTAATTTGCTATTACAACCTGAGGAGAGATGGTTGCACTTCGGTACGTCGACCTATCGACGTCACATCATTGAGACGCGTCAGGCGACAGGGTGTAGTCGCGTCTGCCGACCTGATATGCAGCTACGAGAGCTGGTCACGCACAGGAAGCTCGCCTGCTGCATCCAGCGGATACTGCTTCCATAACCGGTCCTCATTATTGCTTTTGCTTCCTCTGTCTCGTTTCGCCACGGTCAACAACTCTCGCTAGTGTTTAAAACAAAGAACTTGGCGCCTGTCTGCAGTCGATATAAACTTCTTCTATTAGGGGTGCTTTTGTTAAAGAGTCTCCTGATATACTTATGACAATGAATATTGCTCAACGAGCAGTGGACAGATGTATATTGAGAGCTGGTAGAAATTAAAAAAAGACAAACAAATACGTTCATAGCAGACTGAACTGGAAGCCTTAATTCGGACCTCAATGAAAATGTAATGAAGTTTGGTAGGACTAGTAGCCAGCGGAATGGTTAACAAAAGGACCAAGGCAGATCATTACTGTGTTCTAAGAGTTAAAGAAAAGCATTCCAGAGATAAAAAAAGGTCGAGATCACGACGTAACGCAAGACGATAAATGGCATTAGAAAACATCCAGGGGCAGCGAGGATGCAGCTGAAATGAAGTGAATTGGTATTATTGTTATTGTATGTTAACGATCTCTTCCAGGACTTTAAACTCTGTATGTTACATAGGTAGGGTCTTAACAAGGTATTTAAATGTCTATGAAAAATTCGTGATCCAGTAACGCTGTTACATAAAACTATAATTATGGACATCGCAACATCAGAATCTGTTTAGAGAAAAAAAATCCTTTCTCCCTTGATTGTGTGTTGCACTGGAATTATATTGTTGCCTAACCGTATCGACCTTCAAGGTCTAAAATATATTTTTTTACTCCAAACGATATTATTATGTGTGTGGAAGGTGATTCACCGATAACGGTCATGACGGAATTATATCATCTATCTCATTTAAAGTTTTTATGATGTAATAAGTGATTAGTATCACATCTCTACAAAACGTATTACAGGCACGAAACACTTTGTCAAGCTCTCACGATTTCCGAGTACTGAATTAGATAAGCATTAGTTGCAGTACTGATGGGTATTGTTTACCAGGCTCCATCGGTCCAGGTGCACATTTCATTGGTACCAAGCCCTGAATAACACGGCTGAGCTATTCTTCGAATAAGTGCGACCTATGTGTGGCCGATCAGCAACATCTTTGGCCAAAGATCAAGCAGAAGCGGTTTTCGACTCGATATGAATTGGGCCAGATCATTTAAGGTGACATGTAATGTAGTCGCGATTCCTATCTTTGTAGTTCAGCGCCAACCTTTTTTAAGGAGACCAAAATTGCCGGTGATAATCAAAGGTAATGACCAAATCATTTTGGCCGTTCCCTTTTCTAAGGACATTAATATCTGTGGTACATTAAACTGTATGTCTCCCCTCTCCCCTACCACTCCTCCTCCCTCCTCCTGTCCCCTCCTACCCCCCTCCTATCCCCCTCCCCCTATGTCGTTCACCTTGTATGGTGCTCACGCACATTGGAACAGATGTGCCATCTTCGTGAGCTTCAGCTAGCCGGAACGAACTTCAGTTCAGGGTCAAGTCAATGCTGTACAACGCTTATACACACCCTCACACAAGTGATGCCGTTGAATGGGGAAAGTAGATAAAGTCATTTCTATAAGGAACTTTATTATTGCGCCAGCACTCAGTAAGCACTCTGATTCGTTACTGTGAAATTTCTAAGCTATCTTGTCATTCCCTAGTGTTTAGAAATTTCGTGACCTAACGAATTCTATGCTAATTCGACCTGCTTTAGCCCTTCACTATTTGCATCAAAGACGTTGCCGTACGCCCCATACGAGCAGCAGAATCGTTGTCGAGATGTCCCCGGCGCGTAAATCTTCGCGTCTTGTGTCGACAAGGCCAAATGATGCCATATAAAAATTCGTCACACTGCGAGTCACATCAACGGTTGTCTTCCGTCTCAAGCCGCCTTCTGTTCCCACAGTGTTGTTCGCGGGGTTACAGGAAACCAGTCATTATCTTGTATAAACGTTGGACAAAAATAAGGAAACACCTCGAAAAATCCATGCTTGAACATAAATGCAGATGCTATCCAAACCTGCAGGTTGCGCTGTTGTATTAGCCACGAACGGCACCTGTACAGTGTCCTCAATACGTTGCAAGCGTCAGTCGTGCTCAGAACACTGTGTAGTTGTGAGTGCATTATGTCGAAGCTAAGCGACTTAAAACGTGAGCAAATTGTTGGTGCTCATGGTAAGTGCTTCCGTAACCAAGGCAGCCGAAGTGTTGGGTTTTTCAAGAGGCACTTATTGAAGATTTATACTGCAGACAAGGAAAGCAGGTAAACCTCACCCGCTAAGTCAGAACGCGGAAGAAAGTGTGTGTTGAGCGCTCGTGACGGACGGTCGTTGACGAGGATTTTGACGTAAAATAAGAGGACGACAGCTGAAAAAAATCACTGCAGAACTGAATATCGTCAGCAACAAAACAACACATAAGTAGGGAATTGCAGGGCAAGCAGGAATTCCGAAACCACACCGTGATACAAATTCCCTAACAAGAAAATGTGGTGCCAAAGCCATAAAATCTGGACTAAAAAGCAAAGGAAGAATGTCATTTGGTCGGATCAGTGTTGTGTCACACTGTTTCCAATTTCTGGTTTTACGTCCCTTTAGTGAAACATTGCGGGTGTTCGGTGGTGGTATTCCATGGCTCCCATGGTTACTCTGCGGGGACACATTACTGCCGAAGATTAATACGATCTCATGGAGTAGTGTTTGTATCCCAATGGTTATGCTGTGTTCCAAAACGACAGGACCCCTGTTCACACAGCACGCATTGTCCAGGACTGATTTTGTGAGCACGAGCATGAGTTTTCCAATCTCCCCTGGCTACCAAAGTCACCAGATCTCAATATTGTCGAGCGTTTGTCGTCCACTTTCGAGAGAAGGATGCGTGATCGCTCTCCACATTCATCATTGTTACCTGAACTTGCCACTACTTTGGATGAAGAATGGTATAAGATTCCCATGAAAACCAAAGGGGAATTGTATTTATCCATTCCGAGATGAGTGAAAACTGTTTTGAATGTCAACCGTTTTGCTACACCGCATTAGTCATGGTAATGAGTTGTGTTTGCGGTGTTTCCATACTTTTGTTCACTCTGTGCACTTCTCATTTCTGATAGCAGTCCATTCCTCTTCGTATTCACGTAAATTTCATAATATGACGATTCTTTCGTGATACTGAAATTTTCACAAACATACATATATACACATATTCCATTCGCCCACCTTCTTATGTAAAGATTCAGTCCGCAAGTACAGTTCGTTCAGCTTCTATGACATGAAAAAGGCGTGTAGAAAAAGTGCTTAAAGGAAGCTGTAAGCTTGGGCAATTCCAGCAGCACAATGTGACACCACACACGTCCAGAATGGCTACAGAGTGGCTCCAGGAACACTCTTCTGAGTTTAAACACTTCCGCTGGCAACCAGACTCCCCAGACATGAACATTGTTGAGCATATCTGGGATGCCTTACAACGTGCTGTTCCGAAGAGATCTCCACCCGTCATGCTCCTACGGATTTGTGGACAGCCATGCAGGATTCTTGGTGTCAGTTCCCTCCAGCACTGCTTCAGATATTAGTCGAGTCCATGCCACGTCGTGTCCGGCACTTCTGTGTGCTCGCGGGGGCCTTACACAATATTAGGCAGGTGTACCCGTTTCTTTCGTTCTTCAGTGTATTTTACACTGAATACGCTGCGGAATTAGCCCCTTTCCTTGTTCACATATGTATCAAGAATCTCTTCAGCTGTCCCATGTGACTGGAGGAAAGCACAGAGCACTTCTTCTTGCAAAATGAGAAACAGGAAGAATGCACATAATTACAGAGCAATTTCGCTGACATCTGTTTGTGCCATGATCCTAGAGCACATACACAGCTCAGAAATTACAAATTTGCTGGAGAAAAAAGATTCTCTCAGAGAATCAATACAGATTCGGGATAAAACACTGGTGTGAGAAACACAGCTTGCTTTAGTCACACGCAAGTGGTGTAGTTTCATTATATCTTCCCAGATCTCCGAAACGCGTTTGTCATTGTACCACATCCTCGAATAGGAACACATACGATCATACGGACTATCTTCGCAGATAGGCTACTGGCTGGACGAATATTTGATTAACCCAATACGCAGTGCTGTCCGGCGAATGTTCAACAGAACCCAAAATAATATGTGGTGTGCGCCAGAGAAGCATAACAGCATCTCTAATGTTATTGATATACGTAAACGATTGATCAGGTAGGCTCTCCAGCGGTATTAAATAGCTCTCCGGCGATGCTGTTATCTACAGAAAAGTAACATCGTTGGGCGAGCTTAAGGAAATGCAGAAAGACTTGGTAGAAATTTGTTCAAATGGCTCTGAGCACTATGGGACTTAACTTCTGAGGTCATCAGTCACTTAGAACTACTTAAACCCAACTAACCTGAGGAGATCACACATATCCATGCCCGAGGCAGGATTCGAATCTGCGACCGTAGCGATCGCGCGCTTCCATACTGTAGCCCCTAGAACCGCTCGGCCACCTCGGCCGGCTAGAAATTTGCCCGTGGTGTATTAAAGTACAGCTCTCTTGAAATGTGGACCTTGCTTGTGTGCGCCCATGCAAACATGTCCACGTCTATGTCCATGAAATGTGGATAAATACAAGTGAATATCTTTAACACCGTGAAAGAACACGATAGGATGCGATAATAAGATTGACAACGGACGTCTGCAGCACTTCACATCTTTGGATATGCGGGATCAGTATTAAGAAGCGATATGAAATTGGGTAATCACCTAAAATCGGTATTAGGAAAGTCTTCTGTTAGACTTAGATATATTGGAAGGGTTCTGAAAAAGTGTAGTGCATCTGCAATGGGAATCGTGTGCAAGACGCTAGTGCGACCAGTTTTTGAGTATTGTTCCAGCGTTTGGAGTCCGTATCAAGTAGGCATGGCTACATGACAACCTGCTAGGATTGTAAGAGTTCGGTATAGCTCATACGGTAGTGTAATACTGACGCTTGTTGAACTTGAAAGGAGTCTAAAGAAGAAAGGTAATATAGCTCTCGGGAAACCATGTTGGTTAAACTTAGAGAACCGTTGTTAGAGGGTGGCCGTGCGACCGTTCTGCGCCCATCCCATGTCTCGTGTGTAGATCATGAGATAAGAGAGATACGGCGCATACGGAGGAACATAGTGTCAAGTTTCCCTCGCCCATTCGCCCATAAAATACGATAGAAAATTCCTAATATTCGCACGAAGTGCCCTCAGAAACGCACTCTATTGTGGCTTGCTGTTTATATGTAGGTAGTACAGAATTTTCTCAGCAAACACCGCGTCATATTTTTTTTTTATTATGCGTGTAATTCTAAATTAAAGAAGTATATATAGCATTTGACGAAGGTCTTGATTTCCTAGGCGCTTCGTATGGTGGTTCACTATTATTTGTAACAGACGGTTACGCCCAACCATGGTGAAGTGCTATAAAAACTGGATTCTTATTCGGTAGCAGCGGAATTTGAATCCCCGTTGAGCCGTCCTAATTTTGGAATTGAGAGTGACCCACTACTTGAACTCGTAATCGTGTTGGTGACTGTTGTATACATCTGTCTTCGGTGAGAAAATTCAGTACTATTTCCAACCCAAAAGACCATGCTCGGTGTTATTATTTTGAAAACCCTTTCACGAAGTAAAAGAGTAGCATGAATAATTTCTGTGGAATATTGGTGACTTACAAAACGGTTTACTTTAGTAGCAGCAAGTATAAGTACTCGTACCCACTGACCATTCACACATTCTCTAGGCGTTGTTGAGTTTTTGGTTCGTGCGTCGGCCGTCTTTTCCCTTTTGCTGTGACGCTGTTCCACAAGTTCTTAGGCTGCGTATCTGAAGCCGCCTGAAGAAAGAAAGAAGCGACGTGCCAGACGCGTGCCGGCTGGCGCGGAAAATGGCAACACTGAAACTCAGGGACCGACGGAGCGCGCAGGGAAGCGCTGCTCCCGCTGGGAGCACACTCCTCGCCACCCCGCCCTGCCTCCCATGGCTCGGTGCATTCCAGGCAGTTCATCACACATTCCTACTCTCTGCCAACGCAAGCGCTCCTATTCTTCCGTCTCGTAGCCCTTTCTGCCAGTCGTCGCAAGAAACGCAACGTATCCAGGTCGCGGTCCGGGCAGAGCCAAAAAGATGCGGTGACAGCTTTTCGACCGAACAAAATGAAGCGCAGTCAGTCACTGTTGTCCTATTTACTTACGTGGTCAGTAAAACTACACCTTTTGTGAAATCCGTCATCTCACCCTCAGTGGCGACATGTACATACAATGCGAAAACACAGACTTCCAAACTGTAAGCGAAAACGGTTACTGCGTACGCAAATGTGTAAATGGGGAACAGATTAAATATGGCAACGTCACTGCAATAAAGGTATCTATAGCCACAAAGCATCAGCTACAAGAGCGCGGTTAATTTTAAAGAAATGACAATTTGCGGATTCTTTTGCCTTTTTGTATCCTACAGTCACAGTGTTTCCCACATCCATATGGTCAGTATGTTCTGAGAACTTTTCATTTCTGCTGAACTACGTAATGAGCAAATTGTGGACTCTCCTGCAACTACGAGTAACTGTTCAAAGTTATGAAGCATGTAATTCGTTTACAAATTTACAGCAAGCCGCATTTCTGACAGTATATTATGATATATTATTAAGTTTATTTTCTCTTACCGACAGTTATATATACCAGATGAAATATATATTGCCAGGCCTTCAGTCATTCAAATGTGTATTCGTTATAACCAGACATAGCTGTTAGAGAACCTTATTTTTATTTTATTTTTTTACCCCTCCAAGTTGTACCTGTTCTGTGACTGGATATTTCTCGGTACTCTCTTTTCTGATAGTTCCTATGCTCACAGATATAAGTATTTCGGTTCTCATTTGCTTACTCAACTGACACTTCATTTTTTTAAACTATTTGTTTTGTTGCTTAGTGTAAGAAGATGAATGGTAGTAAATAAGAAATGTTGGCGGAACACGTCTTTCAGACATAGTCCTTGTCGTACTTGGATGATGTACTGACCTTGTATGGGGTGTTACGTACCAGTTTGTGTATACAAGCCTTCATCAGTACAGGAAAGCCTTCGTCTCTAGTGAACTTACTGTTCATTCGAACGTCACATTATTGAGCTGGGCACACCACACTCGTGTCGTTCAGTCACAGAAATAGCGTAATTATATTTAAAAAAAAACTGTCTGCTCTCGGCGTCCATTTGATTTAAAGCAGAGTCGAGAGATCCCAGGAATCTTAATTTTGGTGTTCTGTTTTTCCATTTGAACCATTTCAACTTCTGATAATTAGTGAGTTGGGGAGTACAAATGTAGACGGATATGTAATAGGTTATTTCAACGAGGGCGCAGGTGATTCTTCAAACGTTGTCGGAACCTGATACTTCTGTAATGACCACTGTCAGTACTGAAGCATTTATTTCCTCCGCCAAACTCCTTTTCCTTCACGGTGCTGAGTTAGGACATTCTTTGGTTGTTGTTTCGGCTATGAGCCTCGACTTCATAGAGGGCTTAGAGTTTCACTGGGTAAATACTGATTTATGTAAGATTAATTTTTTTCTGTTAAAGGTGATCACGTTTCTTTGTGGTTTTGTTCTCACTAAAGGCGAAGTGAGTGAACAGTACCCCGGCGGGAGTGAGAATGTTGGCGTGACCCAACCTCGAAAGTCTAAATCAATAATAGACATATTCTTATTGAGAAACCTTTGATTTTTAAGCTAATCAGCAGCAGAAATGCCCTCCATTTCACAAAAAGCAACGTTGGGCGTTTGGGTTGCAGCTCTAGCGGGGTGCTTACATCAGTTGTTGTTCTAGAAATAGATATCACGGGAAAACAACAGATGTACATGCGTTTCTGTGCTTATATAATTTAAAAGTTGTACCTTAATATTTATACACGCTTGCAAAGGAACGAAGGAAGACAACTAGATCATACATCTGATGACATAGGTTGACACACAGGTGTTGCGAGTGGCATGTGGACGTGGATGTGGTGTTATAGCAAACGATGCGGAGACGCAGATTCAAAGAGCGCGCCCATGCCATTGGAATAGTTACGCGGTCAAGCACAGAGGGCAGGTCGAGCGGCGGCCGGTGGTGGATTGGCAGAAACCTGCAGTCGTCGCCGTCGCATTGCCGCGACCGCGTGTGCTGTGTAGGCGTGGCTTTGTCGCCGCAGCGACACCTGCTTTGCACTTACTTTTGCTGTTTGTGTCGCTTTTCCTAATAAGTGTTCCGCATCTTCACTTTAGTCTTCCATGTGCTTTCGGAAATCCTTCCGCTTCAAAAGATGTTTTCCGAACTTTCTAACCGGTGTGTGTTGTGACTAAGGTGCTACTCTGCATGTTGTATGTGAGGTCAAGGAATTATCCTAAACAGGAGAAAAGCAGCAATGAAGACAAGAGCCGTGTTTGCAGTCTCTCAATATTGGAAGCAGGATATGTTAGCTGTAACAAGCCACATGCAGAAAGGTAAGTTCTTCAACTTAAGCCGTATCTGTTTGCCAGATGTGTTCATCTAAACAATGATGCAATGTAATCCAGTCTCTAGGTTCTATTGTGAAAGACGCAGCCTTACTTAATTTACACAATCTGCACTGGTGTTTCAGTGAGACTTCATGTGAGCACCTTTCAGAACCATAATGTCTGACGAACTAAAGTGACAATTGGTAGGTTTGTAATTGTGTTTTTTTTTTTTTTTTTTGCGGGGGTGCGTATTGAGCTAAGTCCTTAGCTTGGCTCGACAGATAAAATATTACATGAAACCATTAACGTTGTGAAACAACAAAAAACTAGGCAGCTTTCTGAAGAGAGAATGCTAAAGAAAAATGTTGGATGTGAAATATAAAACTCCCCTTGGTGAAATAAACCAGAGAAAAATGAAAGGAAGGACGACCGTTGATGTAGATGCTGGAATAGAAACACCGTGAACTGTTTTCGTGGTGATTTTGTGTATGCCGTGATAAATGAAATGACCATTTTTATTTCCGAAAGAACACATTGTTGTTCGGGATTAGTTTTCTTGGTCAGATGTTTGCTTCGAAAGACTCAGCAGATATTACTTACGAAAGATAGAACATCTTTATTTGTCGTTACTCACCATTAATTGGATAGGCCGCAGTCGAGTTTACAACCATAATTTTATAGTATCCATTAAAAATTAGATTTAAAAAGAGATGAATATATATTTAATGGATGCTTTTCATGAATTTATTGTATTGGAAATACATGATGCTAAACTAACTAGTTCTTAAAATATTCTACAACATATAGTATACACTATAGTGGTTTTATCTATAGCCAATGTTGTCGCAAAGACGGTCACCAACCTCTCAGACGCAGGGCAGGATGTCCTCGAAATAGCATGCATATAAGTTTGCCGTTTAGGAAAGAGCTGCAGTGTCGCTGTCACCGCAAACCCATCTTAGACATGCATCTATGCATCTAATGTTTCATAATTCTCAATTTAGTTTACAAAATTTTGTGGTTCTTGAAAGCATTATTACTGTTTCTGTGTGTAAATGTGAAAGATATTAGACATCATCATCATTGCCCCCCTCCCCGCGTACACACACACACACACACACACAGAGAGAGAGAGAGAGATAAGTTCTGATTGAAATTAATACCAGTTAGTTTCCTAATATTATTTTCTTTATTTGCAGGTGAGTACAAAACCATCGGAATCCTTCCGCTGAAGTAGTTTGGTGAGTGCTGTCTTAATAGCTATTCATACAACTGAGATAATGGGTGATTGTTAATACCACGTTCGACATTCATATCAGAATAGTATTCTGATGTGGTTGTAATGTTAAGTGTTCATTTATGCAGTGTGAACTGATTTTGTGCTGTAGGCCCTACCTCATGTTAACGAATAGCATAATAAGCTTCGGTGGCTATTTCATAACTTAATATCGAAGGTACGTGTTCATATGTAGGCGCGAAATGAACTTCTATAACTTGTTTTCTAACGTTTCGACAGTTGCGTTTTATATTATTTATTGTTATAAGTTTATTCACACAGCAATTATATTTTGAGTTCGCTAACGACTCCTGTGGGCGCGCGGAAATATTTTAAACCTGAGTACTTGATCTTTGCCCGAATGCTCCTTTATATTATTTATAACAAAAGCAACAGTTCCCGCACCGTCACATATTCATGTTACTGTATGGAAGTTCGTTGATAGATATGTAATGACACACGCACTCTAGGAATCTGTCTAGTAACCCACGGGAAGCACGAGAAAGAGGTCCTCTTGTTAGGGACTAAAACAAAAAATTAACCATTGGAATGGTTTTATTCTTAGCAGATAGTACACAAATACTTCGCATCATTTGCTTTAATTATTATGGTGATTTTTAGACGTTTTTAAAGTACTCTGTTGGTAAAAGAAGTCAGAGAAATGGCGTGTCTTTCGGAGTGTAAAACGTACGCAAAATGTGGACCAATTGTCAAAGTAAACGGTGAAGGAGTGTCGCGAATACAGAGCACCCGATAAAATTAAAGGCAGTAAGTACCCTAATTTACTATGAATAGAAAATTCAGAATTGAAATTTTAAACCATGCAAGACGAAGGTATATTCCTTTCTATCATTATAGTCAAGCAAAAGTTTTTCCAAACTTCATTTCGCGTTATAAGCAGTTCTTTGGGTGGTCAACAAGAGACAGAGATTGCTTAGCTGAAGACTTGGATATTGTCATCCCGATGCATTGCTGAATATACATAAGTGTTCTTCATTGGCTCATTCTGTGGTCACGTTACAGATGCAGTCAAGGACATGAGGCGACAAAAGTGCCAAAGATCCATCTCAGTTTTATTTTTATCTATTTCTCCTCCTTGTTGCAGAATAGACGCCTTACGATAGCTAAGTACGTGGGAAACCATTCCAAGAGATGGTATAGCTAGAACTCCAAAGATTTTCGTGAGTTTATAAAGGGTCAGTAGAGCAAACGTTAATGTAGCCTTAATACAAAAAACAAAAGTAATGACACTGGGAAGAAATAAAAAGATAAACATAATGCTGAATGGAGAAGTGTTAGAACATTTGAAAGCTGTAAATACCTCGGAAGCAAGATACAAATCGATTGGAAGAGCAGCACAGAAATTAAAACCACATTAGCACTGCCGAAAAAGGCATTTTATAAGAAACGGAGAATTTTTTGCGCCGATTTATGGACATGGATTTAAGGAAAAGCCTAATAAAATGTTTTGTATGGAGTTTCCTCTATGGTGCTGAAATGTGGACACTGCGGCTGAAAAAAAAAAAGGCTTTGAAGTTTTGGGAATGTTGACGTGGCGGAGGATGGAAATAACGAAGTTGGATGGGAGTGAAACATAAGGAGGTTCTGACAAGAGTAGGAGAGCAAAAACAATTACTGGATATAATAAAAAGAAGGAAACGAAACTGTGTTGGACATATATTAAGCAAGAAGGGACGCGTTTAAAAACTGCCTTAGAAGGGTATGTAGAAGGAAGGAGGCGGCAAGGAAGGAACATATTTCATATCCTGGATGATATGATGGTCAGCACATACACGAGCACTAAGAACAACCTGCTAATATAGCACAAAATATTATGAATATGATGGTGGTGGTGGTCATGTATCCATCTAAAACAGTGATGTTATGTAATTAAAATGGTTTAGGATACAATTTTACCTGTGCGTCTTACAGTACACATTCTTTAAATCACATTTACCAAGAAGATATAAAGTTTTTGCAATCATATACGAATAAACCAGAATTTGCAGCTGCAGCATTTTGGCAGACAGCACTTGCCCGCGAAAGGCAAAGGTCCCGAGTTCGAGTCTCGGTCGGGCACACAGTTTTAATCTGCCAGGAAGTTTCAGTCTCTCTCGTATTCGTAAAACTATAACAATGTCTGGACCCACTTTTGCATTGTCAAAATACATGTCTCGCTGGTTATAAAGTGTCTAAAGCGACTTTTTGCGGACTCATTGTTTTAGAAGTGGGTGTATCCCAAAAAACTGAGATGGACTTAATTTGGTTCCCCAGCAAGCAGTGTAATTGTGTAATAACACAATAGGAGAAGTTGACCTTCATGAACAGAAATTGAGTAGCTGGGTCTAGGACATGAAGACAAGAACAATGAGATAGGTGTTCAAACTTCTGACGAGATTAGTACTGTATGTGTAGATTGTTAAAACAAGGGAATCATAGAAAGATTTCTTTGCTTGTTTGCGCATAGCATTTACAGTAAAGCATAATAGCTGCAGATAAAAAAACACTGGAGTTAGAAGAAATCAGTTGATAAAACGTTGCTCAAAGTGAGAGACGCTCATCGTCTCCAGGTACGAGAAGAAAGGGTACAGAGCATGAAAATAAGGAAGGAACTAGAGCTTCATGCATTGTCTGCCACTTGGCTCCGTGTGAAGAATCATGGCCGCATTTTATAGTCGACGATGCAATTTTGTCTTCTTTGATTTTGAAGTAATTGTGTGAAATTAAAAGATAATGACTGTTACATTCATTAATGTTGAGATTGCTTGTAATTTTCAAAGTATGTCAAGATTCATCTATAGTTCGACATACGTACTTCCAATCGTAACAGGAAATACACGATCGTTCCCAATGGCAGCCCTGTTTGTCACAGATGAACAAGAGTGGCAAATGAATGCTTCAAGTTCCCGCGCTCCTAAAATTAGTGGTGCAGTATTTCTGCTGTATTGCTATACTTTATTCTTGATAGTGCTCCTCAGAATATTTAGCCATGTTAACATATTCCCCATGTTTTTTGCTAATATAATTATATAAATGAAAAAACGACTACAAAAGTTCTGTTATAAAACATTCGCAGTTATGATCGCATTCGTAAAAATGGAAACTGTAAGAATTAGTACAAGGAGGAGGGAGCAACAGGACAACTACCACAATTAAAAGGCTCATCATACCAAATGTTGACTTCAGTACCGTAGTGCTTAATTAGCACGTACTGTTGACATATCCTTGCCTTCCTTTGACCTAACCGCATCACGGTGCCAGTTACTGGGGCATTAAGAAACAAAGATTTTAACGTGGAATCCAAACTACAGGTCAGCTTAACATTCTTCACACAAGCCAAAGTTTTCATACGTGACAAAAGCTGTCAGTGACAGAAATTGTCCTGGTACCGACCGCAGATGGTGTTAATAGGCTGACAGCAACCGAACCACAATGTATACTGGTGATAATGGCTACAACGAGTAAGCCTGCTGATCAACTGAGAACCTTGAGCTCGCGTGGGACAGGAGACAGCCATGAGGAGATTGATACTACTGCTTAATTGTAGGTAGTAATGGTGTTCAGTAATGTTTAAATTCTAATGACTCTGTATTATTGACTGACTGGACAAAAATTACGGTATTAATTTTGGAATAGCTTTACTTACAAAGAGGGTTGGTGGAATATCCGTAACAAAAATGTTAACCTCGATATAAAACTAACAAGGACAAAGATCTTTTTATAATTCTATCACCCGCCGGAATTAAAGGCACCGACCGATGCCTACATATAATGCCCTGTGTGCGTCGGAGAGTACTTCGTATCAATATTAGAAATTTCTTGTCGTACTCCTTGAGCCATGGGAAAATAAATGCTGTCTATATGCCTCTGTACGCGTCTTATTCCCTCACACATTATTCTCATGACAGCGTGGAGCTTTTCGTTGTGGCACTGCGTTGCGCCTACAAATCAACCCATATATATTTTCCAATGGACCCGAACTACTCGTGCTTTTAACCATTATGCTTTGTTGCAGTTGAGGGAAACCCCACAGATTCCCGGGTCAAGAACCGGCTGGCCGTTGTGCCAACTCTCTCGATTGCCACTTCACTCAGTTTGCTGGCACTTTTTGTACCTCTGGCGATTTAGTGCGTGACTGGTCACCTCTAGACTGCCTTACATCTACTTTGTAGGAAATAAATGTGCTGCGCCGTTCGCGTTCTGTTTGTGTCTGTCTACTAGTGCTCTTACTGCTATGACGAAGGAAAAACTGAACCAGGCTTGTGACGCATTTGTATGCATTCGTCGTTATAAATGACATTTCGATGACCCTGAACCCATTTTTATGATGAATATGCTTTTGCTTATAACGATCTTTTTTAAAATTAGGTCTATTATTATGATACTGTCCCAAATAGGGCAAGATAGATCTCGGACCTCTCAAAGCAGTTGGAACTTGAGCTCCTTAGCTCGTCTCTTGATGTAGATTATCACAGTTTTGTGGTTGACTAAAACGTCCAAAGGGCACTCGTCCGATTATTCTCCATCTTTGTTAGCACACTACTCTCCCTACTGCATACTTTCGTTTAATTAGCGCTGGTGTCCTATATACCGAACATGTACATCAAGGTCATGGCCCAGAAACTGCTTACTAACCACTTTCAACTTCGGTAGAATGCGTCCTTCATTTTTCACAATCCATCTATAAGCACGGCAAGGTATTAATAAACATATATGCTTGGCAAAGCTTTCAAACAATTGTCAGTGCAATCACAGTAAAAAAAAAAGAAAGAAACACACACACTTTTCCGATAGAGGAGAAGCCATGCGATTGGGATGTACTGAGGGCGGTGGACGGAGCGTGTAGCATTTCAGCGACCACCTGTTGCCGCATCTCGCTAGCCACATGTGGTCTGCCAAGATGGTTCACTGTGTGCGGTCCTCGGCACAAAGCCGCTCTCTCGTTCAGTGTTCGCACTCGTTAACCTTCACGAGGATTCTCAGGGAACAAGGCACATGTTTCATATGCCTAGCGTTTTCATTGACATATTCTTTACTGTTTTATCGGCCATCCGTTTTATGTCGAAATGGAGAGTAATGGTCGTCAGGCATAGTGGGTAGTAAATTGTCCTATGTTAAAGGTGCCCTTAACATTGAAAGTGGGGAATACAGTGCTCTCATGCACTCACCTCATTTCCGATTAGAACCAGGCTATCGCCAAAGGGCAATATTAGATTATGGTAACCGACCGAATGCTGCGTTACATTCGGTCTGCATTGGGTGTAATCCTCATTAGCCCAGGGTCGGAATTACAGAGGCAGTAGAGGAGTCTGCGTGCTGTTGAACGCCCCAAATCCAAGATAATCTTCCTTGCCTGGGATTCTGAACTGAGTGATGCCTCTATTCGGCGATATTGGCAGAACTGGGTGATACATGGTCGAACACAGCGTCAGGAAGGAAGCGGTCGACCTGAAGAGACGATAGAACGTGAGGACCGAGCAATCGTCAGAGGGGCACTCAGAGCCCCGAGTTCATCATTATCATCGATTCGACGTGGAGCTGGTGCTTCAATAACCACAAGGACCATTGAGACGTGTCTGGAGACGCCCTGGACAGCGGTGGCATTCCAACCTGACTGTCCCCCGCCACATTGCCCCGAAAATCAGGAGTGATGATCTGGGGCGTCATTCCATTTAATAGCAGGGCCCCTTTGATCGTTACCCGCTGCACCATTACAGCATAGTGGTACGTCGACGATATTGTATGCCCCGTTTTCTTGCTCTTCACAGCAAGCCATCCTGGGCTTACATTTCAGCAAGATAAGCCCATTCGCATGCTGCGTGAGGTGCTACTGTTTCTGTTCGTACCTGCCAAACCGTGCCTTGGCCAACAAGGTCGCCTGATTTCGCCTCAATTGAGAACGTGTGGAGCATTATGGGCAGGGCCCACCACTCAACTTGGGATTTTGACGATCTAACGCGCCAGTTGAACAGAATTTGGCACGATACCCCTCAGGTGGACATCCAACAACTCTCTCAATTCCACGCCGAATAACTACTTGCATAAGGGCCAGAGTTGGACCAACGCGTTATTGACTTGCTCCGTTGGTGTAGCTCTTTGAATTGAATGAATCATAGTTTTTTTCTGTTCGTTTGTCTGTACATGTACACCACATCTACCAATTTCAGCTCGATTCGGATAATTTCTTCGTGGTACGTCTTTCAGGCTGTACAAAGTTTTCACTTGGCAGTGCTTGTAGGACTCGTGTTTCTTAACTGCTTAAGTTTTATAACAACCAAACTGCCTGCTGCTTCGACATTTGGTGGCTCTAACCTGAATGATAGTGTGCAATCGTATGTGAGCCAGACCAGAAGTCGCCAACGCCCTTTTACACGATGGCGTTCGATGCCGAGGTACCTGGTCAGAATCATGGTGCCCTGCAAATGGAAAAGAGGCGCTAGCACCAAGTTCATTATTACCAGACTTCGCGCTGGTGTCTCGTAGAGTAGTGTTATGTGACAGTCTTGGTATGTGCGTGACAGATGAGAACGCTTAAGCTCGGCGGTTCCTTTGGTGGTATCAGAGAGGACAAGGTTGTGCCGGCGCTGGATTTCATCTTCCTCCTCCTTTATCCACAACAGCACAGATACTACTATGCAGTATACAAACAAACGTCATAATCATCCACGTGGTGGCACAAATTCACTCTTAACACTTCTTAATTGATCGGGAAAAACATTGGCAAACGAGCTTCACTAAGACCTTGCCCAAGACGTCAAAACGGAAGGCCCGCATGTGCCCCCAACACTAATACCTTGACTTCTGGATTACCTTCGACCTCTCTATAATTCTGTCTCTAACTTTTTACTACATCCTGTATACTTGCTGTGCAGTGGTAGTTAACGATGAGAATTCTACATATTGGGCTACAGATTGGCTGCAGGTAATCGCCAACACGTCCTGGTACTAAAGTGAGGGATTTACAAAACGCCACCGGAAATGGATTGCAGCCCAGCATTTGAGGAATTGTGCTACAAGTTAACAGTTATTCTCACATAAACACCACATGTTTATTATGTATATTAAACCGTTAAAGAAGCTAGTCGTAGAAATGTCACTAATGGAGAACAGGGTGGCCCAAAAATGTGTACACTATTTAATTGCTCATAACTTCGAAATTACGTGACGGAAACATCTCATTTTCCAATAAAGTTTAGGTTAAAATTACTGAAATCAGTGTAGGTGTTCAAAGTGGTCACCATAAACATCCATTCACAGCCTTGCCGCTGAACTGCTGCTCGAACTACAGATTGCAACGTGTCCAGTTGGATATTTGTAGAGGGATGTTCGATGCCCTCTCGAAGTTCATCCAATGTGCATGGTGTTTGTCGATAAACGACATCCTTTAGTATTTCCCATAGATAAGTCAAGCTTCTCTAGGTGCATCTCACCTGTAATTGTGACATCAAAGAACAACGGCCCAATCAAACCCCTATAAGATATCCGACACATCATATTCACGCCCGGTAAATGTAATAAGATTTCTTTGTTTCTATTGACTGTTTTCAAGGTTTTTCAGGCCCATCTTCAGATTAGGCGCGAAAACTAGTTAGTGGTTACTTGTGGTAGCTATCTATATTTCACTTGATATTTAATATTATTTACAGAGTTGTACAGTAAACGTGATGGATAAGCGTAATTAAGTTAGTGGAATTATTCCTGACAACAATAAGAGCAGAAAAAGATCCGCTGCGGTAGCTTGCCATTCACAGGAATTAGCTAACTGTGTGCGTATAAGAGCCTGGAATAAGGAAAGCTTGAATAAATTAATCATTTTGATAGGGGTTGATCAAATAGCGTATTGTGCTGTTGTAGCAGTAGGAATGGAAATGGCTGGGGGTTTGATTACGAAGTAAAGGCGCGAGATAGATTCGTCTAGAAATGCAGCTGATCTTTTGCCAGAACATAGTCCGTGTGATTTATATTTGTTATAAAGTAACTAACTACGCAATCAGTCGAAGAGGACTACACGATGCCGAACTGCTGTCGTATCATTCTCTGTCATATGGCTTCATTTGGATGCGGTATGGACGGCTGTAGAATAAGCACACTACTCTCCCGACCGCTGCCAGCTTTCCTTATTGCTCCTACTCAGTTGGTCCCACAATACATACTTGATGGAAATAAATATACATTGAAGTGCGTAATGCATACCAGACACTATAGTCTGAAACTGCGATGTGTGTCGTGGTAGTTGCTGCATATATAAGGAAACCAAATAATATATCAAATTAAATAATGTAAGATGTTGTAGTAGACTACACATACATAATTGGATGGTCTGTGGTCTGGACTACTAATCTGTTAATACAAAGTGCTTCAACATCCAAGTTCTTTTGTTAATTGAGATGGACTTCAGTTTTAAACGATGTGAAACCTGGAAGAGGAATCTAGTTACTAATTTCAAAATTAGTCAGTGTTAAAAATGGGATTTTAAATCTGTTAAAAGTAAGTAGTGTTGTTACTTAATTTCATGAAAGTTTAAATATTGTCATATGAACGATTTACCAGCTAAAGCCATAAGGGGCATGTAAAAGAGGATAAAGAAAATAGACTGAAAGCTGCTTGAGAGGAAGGTTTTTTTGAAAACCGATAAGATATGAGACGTTACGGCTATTGACCCAAAGGTTGTAACTTTTTGTAGAGAGCTGGTGCATCAGTAGTACAGAGCAGTAACGTACATAAATGCTGTTAAAATTGTAAAAATAAACTCGTTAACGTAACGTCGTTTCCATTAGAGGGAGACAAAATCCGTACAGGGCAGACGAAGTTGAAGATGTTCACATGTTCTGGGACTAGTGTGCTGAATTACCAGTCAAAGCGCCATTTTTTTCTTTCAGTTGCAGGAAGGCACTCTGTAGGAATACAATTTCGGTATGATGCAGGCGACATTTTATGTTAACGCTTAATGGACCACTGATCACGACTTTGCAGTGCCATGAAGAGTTAAAGTGTGATAACACCATCCACAAAAAAATAAATTTCGTGGGGTTTCCAGCACGTTACAGGAGACTTCGGCTTGCGCGAAAATGTAGCTACTTATTTTTTATCCAATATATTCTTATTTAGCGCCACGAGGCATAGTGCACCTCGGTCCACACGTTTCGATCACAGATAAATAGCCATTCATCGGTCTCGACACATCCGCGACAGTAGCCAGCAATGTGAACTACTAGACCACGAAGCGGACGATCGTAAACTAGAAAACAGTCCATGTTGTATCACACTTAATACAAAACTTTAACTTCCCAGCTCATTAGGTTCTCGCGGAAGATGGTCAGACATGAGTGCCTTTTTGTTGCTTTGTTATAATGTGGACAACATGCCGATATGGAAAACCTTAGGACGAAACTGACACATGATATGCCAAGCAACACAGCTCGATGAAACTTGGACAGTATAGTGCAGAAGGTAGCTGAAAGAAATACTTCATGATACGAACAAAAGTGACGCCTTCATTCGAAAACAATAATTAGCTTTAGGTATCGCGAATCATGATGGTCCCCTGGACATCACAAACAGCAAGACATGGTTCCCTAACGGTGTATGATAACAATGGACAGCAATGCATGTCCGCAATGTACTCCCGTGCTGGTCACATAAGGTGGTCTTGTTGTAGGGTGTTCCATTCCTTCAGCTGCGCGGTTGACAACTGCTGAATGTATTGGAGCATGTCCACATACACCTAGGACCGCCTTCCCAACGCGTTCCACTCGTGCACTATGGACTCGCAGAATATCTTCTCGTTCTAATAAGTCCACTCCACTTGCGCATTTTGATGTGGTCGCGCACTGTCATTCATAAAAATGAAGTCAGGGTCCATTGCACTCCTGTAAAGACGCATATGGGAAGGAGTACCGTGTAACAATAACGTTGATTCGTGAGTGTACCGTGTTCAAAGACTTATAGGTCAGTACGCCCATGAAACATTATGCTTTACCACATCGTAACACCTAGCTCACAAAAACGATCATGTTCGACGATGATCCTGGGTGCATTAGGTGTTCCCACCTGTCATGTTGTAATGTCAACGAAACACAA
The DNA here is from genome assembly GCF_023897955.1 of Schistocerca gregaria. Lineage (NCBI taxonomy): Eukaryota > Metazoa > Arthropoda > Insecta > Orthoptera > Acrididae > Schistocerca > Schistocerca gregaria. The sequence continues at coordinate 482,858,743 of NC_064931.1, read as the reverse complement.
TGTACTGGTCGTCGGGCAGAGATACCACCCCGTCATGCAGTCGCCGTGCCATTATGGAGCGTGAGATTCCGTGCGTTGCGTTCCTCTTCAATGTGGATGCAGTTGCACCGGCTGTTTGACGAGGGCCTTTTCTTGCCTGTTGCACAACGTAGCGGTGATGTGCTGCTGTAGTAGACCGTGGTCTGCTCTCCTTCGAGCAGCAGTGCCTGCGGTTCAGTGTTTTACCCATACATTAAAAAAAAAAATGCTGTGAGCAGTACCAAACTCATGGGCCCCACTCCTCACACTTCGCCTTTGTAGTTTCCCAATGATTCTTCCTCGTTTGAAGTCATCCATATGTTATCTCCAGGTCATGTTGTAATGAAGAACGCCACCGCACTGCACCGTAACTGCTCACTGATTGATACACACTGCCCTTTCCCCTTCCTTCAGCTGCCTCGTGTTAAGAGAACTGCCCAACGTGGCACTCTGAGCCCACGCCATGTGATGTTCAACTTTATTGCACGGTTTCTAGACCTGTGGCAAAAGTCCCTCACTTTATTTCCACTGAGTAGTTAACGTTACGTTACATTAGCTATCTCGTCCGTAAGTTTTGCAGAGCATTGAATGTATATTAAAGAAAGGCCAATGCTGGAGGACTTAATATGAAAATGAATGTGTACCAGAGTTCCGTGTTTTTTTCTTCCTTCTTTCTCATTTTTATTTTTTTACTCACTGGACATAGTTATTGGGGAGTTGCCTAAATAGTAACTCTTTTACTCTTTTCAGATTTTATTCATTATACCCTAAAGAATAAATTACGTACAAAATTATTTAAATAATGCCATCCTCAACTGCAAACTGTTGTTCTTGGTGTCTGATTTGAAAACGGAAAATTTTCAGAAAAATAAATACACTGCACGTAATTTTCTAAACGTCTGCAATTGGCACGAATTAGGAATCTGGTGTCCCAAGTTGTATCAGTTGGTGCATAAATTGTTCCACCTTTATGAACTATGTCCCTGGGCTTAAAGAAGTGTACTAGTCTAAGGAAATGTTCCACATTTCAGTTCTTAGTCGATTGCAGTATAATTTTTTCCCTCCATTCCCTGCCGCTGCAAACGTTGTATGAACTCATATTTTGCATTTCATGTATTAGATCATTTCTTCCTTTCGATCTTCCTTACAGAACTCCCTATACCAGTCATCAGTTTAACGAATGAGTTTCTATGGTGGATCCCCCGCAGAGTCACTAAAACAATTCATTTTGACAGTTGCAGCTGTACTTTTAGATTTCTTCTCCTTTGCTTCGATTTGCCTTAAAAAGCAGCAGCCTGGACAGCTCCTCAGCTCACAGATCCCTTGGTTACGCCTTACAAGTTTTTTTAGCTGTCGCAATTTCCCTCAGATTTCTTGCGTGGACACCTTCAGCCCACATTTTGCCTGGCATGGTTTCCTCTGTGTCGAAATTATGGGGCAATCCGTTCCCTTCTGCAATGTCCATGCAAGTTTCTTTAACGTTTGACTCCCTTAAACCGAACATCTCGTCAGATGTAAAAACATTCCCTTCATATTAGTTTTAAACTTCGTTGGAAAATTCTCTACTGCGGCCAAACATTTTTAGTGTCCCAGTTTGCATTTTCAGCATGCCCCTTAGTTGCTGGTTTACGCACATTTTATATGCATGCACATTCATTTAATGCAGGATTCCCATTTAGATATACTGTTGCTTCGAAAATCAATTGATCTGTGTTCCACTTTCCATAGCGTCTTTCTGTTGCCGTACTGTAATACAAAATAATTATTTAATTAATAACGTAGGATAAAGAACACAGTAGAAAATTCACCATATCATTTCTAAACATTGTTGCACTAATAATGCTGAACGCCTTTTTTAAGCTTGATGTAAGAGCTAGTTTGTGAAATTTTTACCGGAACTTTATCGGAAACGTCGTCAGTTTCTCTTTATCAATTTCCTGTAAACGAGCCACAACGAATACGCTACTAAGATTATTCCATGCGTATTCGGGCATGACTGAAATTTTATGTTGCCACTTGTCTTATAACAGTTATTCTCTTCGTCACTTACACAAAGTGTTAGACGAAAACCACAACAAAATCAACACTGTCTTCTGAAGATCTGTCCCTCAAAACACACACACACACACACACACACACACACACACACACCATAACTGACAATATAGCTTCAAGAAGCACGTAGTCCATTCTGACCTCACTAAATGTCGGTTGGTACAAGAAGTGTCAATTTGATAGCAGCGGAACAAATTAGGAGCCGGTACAATATGACAACTATCTCTTACAAACTGATACACACAGCGACCCTTCGACAGCAGCACTACAAATCCGACTCGTGTGAAGTAGGACACTTTATTTTATCTGTTTTTAAGCCTGGTGTTATTCTTACGTTCAGTTAATTTTATATTTCTCATGGCATATTCAAAATCACATTTTGGTCGCTCAGGATTAACTTTGTTTGAATGTTCAACAGTCCCAATATCAGAGGTGGTGCACTTAACAACAGATACACATCCTACACAATATCTTGCGTGCGTATCTATGATCTATATTAGTGGTGTCCAATAATTAGTGGTCAGTTTCAACTAATCGCCGCTTGATCACCAGTTATTGTGGCGCTGTATTCGGGATATTTGTGGAATATCTTGTTGGAAGCGGTTATCGTCAGCGATACAAATCAGAGCAAACGATGGCATCACCGTATATATACGTACTGCCCACGGTGTCCGTTTCAGTCTTAATATTATTTCGAGTACAACATATATATGTGCAGCAAGAAATTCCGCCATGAAACAGAGTACCCCTTAGAAGGAAACCTCTTAAGCAGTGTATACAGAATTCGCTGAGGTCTACTATTTATCGCGACCACGCGGGTAAGAACACTATTACGTCTTTTCACGGTCTATGATCCTCTCATCACCGGATACACATTGGTCATTGCTGAGAGTATTCTTTTTCCCACTGCAGGTGCTTCAGATTCCGAAACATACTTTGCAGACCTAGGACCGCGAGTATGATTGATTTGCTTCATCCATACGATAAACTAGAAAGTAGACAATTAAGTCCCGACTGGTACCTACAAATTTCTTTTTCTAAACTAGCATACCAGAGGCGGCAGATTAACTTCAGGAGAAAAAGAAATCAATTAGTGCGTAGAAATATCACACGAAACTGCCAATTGTGGCTGACAGAGTCGCAAAATTTAGTTGTCTGGCTCAGTTACATGTTTGTACCTTCAAAAAACCTATTCCAGAACAACTTACGGTGGATGTCACCGTTTCTTGCTTGCCATTTTCCATTGATTCTTGTCTATGTAGTCTCCATATTACAGATATACACTCCGAGTATCTTCAACTAAATCCCGTTTCAATGTTCTTGCTCTGCCTCTTTTTCCTCTTCCTGGAAGCATCAAATGCCACACTCGTTTCAGCCATCTTGGACCATCCATCCTTTCAAGATACCCCACACCAATGTAGCCTTTTTGTTTCAGTTGTGTGTATAACAGTGCTTTCAACCTCCATTTTCCTCTTTATTTCCTCAGTTCTTATGTGATCCACTCTTGATGTTCCGCTACTCCTCCAGTAGTTCATTTCCAGTCTAAGAAGTCTCTATCTCCTTTACTAATTTACCAGGTTCCTGACCCATACGTTGCAGCGCTTCCCACAGTTGTATGGTATATTACTTTCGTGATTTTGTTCGTTATTTTTAGTAGTTATTAAAATGCAAATAAAAATACACTGAACTGACTGTGGAGGAAGGGATTCGAATTCCAGTTTGGCTATCGAGATTTGGGTTTTCCTCAATTTCGGAAGCTGACTGCTGAGACGGCTTCATAGGAAGCAACATAGAGTTCCTTCCCCATCATTTTGCAAGCTGAGCGTGTGCTCAGTCTCCAGTGACGTCAACATCACAGGGTATTAAACTCTTAATCTATCTCCTTCTATCCCTTCCTCTCCTAAATTTGTGTCTTTCAAAAAATTACTTTGCCAGGGAGGGAGAGAGAGAGGGGGGGGGGAAGCCGGGGGGGGGGGGGGGAGCGAGAGATCGAGCGCTATTCTTTCTTCAATTTTTCTGTGGTCATTAAAATTTTCTGCGTGATATTGTTTGTCATTCTGCGTGTAATCCGTAAAATCCTCTACCTCTGTGACGGTTTGTATATGGTCAGTGATAAAATATCATGTTCACGTATCGTCGTTTCGTTAAAACACATTCCTTACATGAAGTGAATCTTTCGTACGTTTCGGTAAGCATCACTACTCCTCTGAACCAGTTTCACTCTTTCATGACTGAAGAAAGAATAGTTAATATTTCATTGCTCGTGCGAGCATTTGGGAAGCTTCTAATGACCTTGATATCGACATGTCATTAACATCGGAAGTACCAGTAATGTGAAGGTAAAGGAAGAGATGCCGGGTTACAGCACTGAAATAATGCACTGACCTCCACGCGCTTCGTGAGATAATGATAGGTTACGAGCCGGCACTCCTCAGTGGGTGGGAAGTAAATGAGGAGGACTGTACCTGGGTCTCAGAGTGCATTCGGACAGCGTGTACCCTCATATTACCTACAGGACGCTATTGAATAACCAGTAATATGAATAACATTGTACAGTTGCCGTACTCCAAGAAGACTGTTACACGTACCTGACAACCGAAAGTTTTTATCTGATTTGATTGTCACGATCAGCAGTTTAATTGGGTGTAGAGCAGAGCACTGTTGTACGTAACGATTGTTGAAAGAGTTCTGGATATAGCATCGTGAATGTTACACGAGACAGGGTACTTGTAACTTCAAAAGTGATCTGATCTTAAACAGAATGTCACTTTACATTGGTCAGCCTCGGAGGTTCATGGCGACCGTAGTACACTACTGGCCATTAAAATTGCTATACCAAGAAGAAATGCATATGATAAACGGGTATAATCACTACCCAGAACAACCACCTCTGGCCGTAATAACGGCCTTGATACGCCTGAGCACTGAGTCAAACAGAGCTTGGATGGTGTGTACAGGTAGCTTCAACACGATACCACAGTTCATCAAGTGTAATGACTGACGTATTGTGACGAGCCAGTTGCTCGGCCGCCATGGACCAGACATTTAAAGTTGGTGAGAGATCTGGAGAATGTGCTGGCCAGGGCAGCAGTCGAACATGCGGTCGTGCATTATCCTGCTGAAATGTAGGGTTTCGCAGGGATCGAATGAAGGGTAGAGCCACAGGTCGTAACACATCTGAAATGTAACGTCCACTGTTCAAAGTGCCGTCAATGTGAACAAGAGGTGCCCGAGACGTGTGACCAATGGCACCCCATACCATCACACCGGGTGATACGCCAGTATGGCGATGACGAATACACGCTTCAAATGTGCATTCACCGCTATGACGTCAAACACGGATGGGACCATCATGATGCCGTAAACACAACCTGGATTCATCCGAAAAAATGACGTTTTGCCATTCGTGCACCCAGGTTCGTCGTTGAGTACACCATCGCAGGCGCTACTGTCTGTGATGCAGCGTTAAGGGTAACAGCCATGGTCTCCGACCTGATAGTCCATGCTGCTGCAAACGTCGTCGAACTGTTCGTGCTGATGGTTGTCGTCTTGCAAACGTCCCAATCTGTTGACTCAGGGATCGAGACGTGGCTGCACGATCCGTTACAGCCATGTGGAAAGATGCCTGTCATCTCGACTGCTAGTGATAAGAGGCTGTTGAGATCGAGCACGGCGTTCCGTATTACCCTGCTGAACCCACCGATTCCATATTGTGCTAACAGTCATTGGATCTCGACCAACGCGAGCAGCAATGTCGCGATACGATAAACCGCAATCGCGATAGGCTACAGTCCGACCTTTATCAAATTCGGAAATGTCATGGTGCGCATTTCTCCTCCTTACACGAGGCATTACAACATCGCTTCACCAGGCAACGCCGGTCAACTGCTGTTTATGTATGAGAAATCGGTTGGAAACTTTCCTCATGTCAGCACGTTGTAGGTGTCGCCACCGGCGCCAGCGTTGTGTGAATGCTCTGAAAAGCTAATCATTTGTATATCACAGCATCTTCTTCCTGTCGGTTAAATTTCACGTCTGTAGCACGTCATCATCGTGGTGTAGCAATTTTAATGGCCAGTAGTGTATGTAAACTTGTTAAAGCAGTTTGCATTATGTATAGATATGCTCCCAGTTCCGTCCTATAAATAAGAGGACATACTTGAAGATACAGTTAAATATATTGGAATACAACGATGTAGGTTTTGTTCTTACCCGTCTTTTAGGAGTTGAGAGGAAAGTTTTTGCAAGCCTGGGAAGTCCAATAACGGCAATAAACCGCAATCCATTATGAAGTGTGGTGAACACGAAGGTCACCACTGCTTCTTACCTCTGACGCAAAGGTGGGAAGAGTAATCTTCACAAATGGAACCGAGGAATCTTGCCAAACGTGACATTGATTCCAAATTCAGGGAACGCCCTCCCAACAGCATTTGCGTTATACTATTTCCTTTTAGCATGCGCCCCACCATCTGGCTGCACTTGGACGACCTTGGTATGGTGTGAGACCACCACCTGTGTTGCTCCTAAGCGAATTTATGGTTTTGCGACACTGTAACATTTGCTGCGTTGTGCTTTTAATGAGCAGCTTCCTCTATTATTCTGCATTAGACTTCCGGCCGGTGTGGCCGAGCGGTTCTAGGCGCTTCAGTCTGGAACCGCGCGCCGGATACTGGCGCAGGTTCGAATCCTGCCTCGGGCATGGATGTGTGTGATGTCTTTAGGTTAGTTAGGTTTAAGTAGTTCTGAGTTCTAGGGGAATGATGACCTCAGATGTTAAGTTCTATAGTGCTCAGAGCCATTTGAATGTACATTAGTCTACTCGTGCTAGATTCCGCGTTTGACAGTGGCACTTCGGCACCACAGTGTCGTTACTGCTATTGCAGGGAACTGTAGGGCTGAAGGAGGATTACTGAAGAACTGCATTACGTGAGCAGTGTCGTAGTGTATAGTCAAATGATTTGTCTCTTGGTGACCCGACAGGAGTGTCGTAGTGTATAGTCAAATGATATGTCTCTTGGTCACCCGACAGGCCTCTGTTCTCCCAACGGGTAATACTAAGCCGCTGACCAAGAAGCTGTCGCACTCGATTGTCTCGTCGCCTCCCTCTGGGTGCATCATAACGTCTGTACACATTCACTAATCGTATCGACCCGTGTAGATAATACCTCTTAACAGTCGTAATATTGTTCCGCACTTCAGCCATTCTACATGGGATAGAGTGCTGTGTTTCATTTCAAAGAAAATATCATTCATGAAATTGTCCAAAAGGGATGTTCAAATGTGTGTGTGAATTCCTAAGGGACCAAGCTGCTGAGGTCATCGGTTCATAGACTTCCACATTACTTACACTAACGACAACACACACACCCATGCCCGAGGGGAGGACTCGAACTTCCGGCGGCAAGAGCCGCGCTATTCGTGACATGGCGTCTCTAAAAAAAAATGGTTCAGATGGCTCTGAGCACTATGGGACTTAACATCTGTGGTCATCAGTCCCCTAGAACTTATAACTACTTAAACCTAACTAACCTAAGGACATCACACACATCCATGCCCAAGGTAGGATTCGAACCTGCGACCGTAGCAGTCGCGCGGTTCCGGACTGAGCGCCTAGACCACCGCAGCCGGCATGGCGTCTCTAACCGCGCGGCTGTCCAAAAGAAATTTCGGCCTTGGCCAAAATGAAATTCTCGTTTCTGTTAACAATTCCAGCTCACATTATGTACAAAATCACAAAATACTTCCTCACTGCTTATCATTTGTTTTACCTGGTATTCTGGAACGAGTTATGACTACTTTGTTCGAGCATATAATCAGAATATTTGAGAATATTTGCCTTGCCTCGAGAAATTGGCAGTTGTCAATTTAATGCCGTGCATCAGACCGAATATTTGTTGGTTGAATAAGCTACCGCAATGTTTCCCAGTTTCGTCGCTATGGATAAGTCATGCGACTTCTGTTACATCACTTAGATTTTCGAATTAGCGCTGTCAGGGAATACACAGATGTTTCTTTCTCCGTAGACGTCGATGTTTTTTATTTTTCACATCTAGTTTCGTAGGACCAAATTGAGGAGCTAATCTCCAAGGTCAAGGAACGCGTCAGTGCATGTAATTACAATGTAAAATTAATAACAGATAAAATAAAATGTTTATGAATCCAAAAATAGCCATAAGGTTAAGTAAACGCAAACAATATAACATAGGAATCAGCTTAATTTTTCAAGGAACTCCTCGACAGAATAGGAGGAGTGGCCCATGAGGAAACTCTTCAGTTTCAATTTGAAAGCGCGTGGATTACTGATAAGGTTTTTGAATTCTTGTGGTAGCTTATTGAAAATGGATGCAGGAGTATACTGCACACCTTTCTGCACAAACGTCAAGGTAGTGCGATCCAAATACAGATTGAATTTCTGCCTAGTATTAACTGAGTGAAAGCTGCTAATTCTTGGGAGTAAGCTGATATTGTTAACAAGAAACGACAGTAAAGAATATATATATATATATATATATATATATATATATATAGAGAGAGAGAGAGAGAGAGAGAGAGAGAGAGAGAGAGAGAGAGAGAGAGAGAGCTCATTGTTAGAATACCCAGACTAGTAAACAGGGGTCGACAACAGTTTCCAGAACTTACACCACGGCCGCGCGGAGTGACCGCGCGGTTTGGGGCGCCATGTCACGGACTGCGCGGCCCCTCCCGTCGGAGGTTCGAGTCCTCCCTCGGGCATGAGTGGGTGTGTTGTCCTTAGCCGATGACCTAAGCAGTTTGGTCCCTTAGGATTTCACGAACATTTGAACTTTCACCGCTTATTGCTCTAACTGTCCAATGAAAATAAGCAAAGTAGACTTTTTTTCGTGTCGAACGATCTCTTACTTCAGATACCGCACGAATAGTAAAAATGGCAGCATTAAATCTTTGAGCAAGATCCTGAACATGGAATTTCCATGACAGTTTGCTGTCTATCTGAACACGTAGAAAATTGAACTGTTCAGTTTCACTAATCATATGCCCATTCTGTCAAATTAAAACTTCGGGTTTTGTTGAATTGTGTGTTAGAAACGGTAAAAACTGAGTCGGTAACGAAACAGACTGGAAACAAAACTAAGGGGCATTGTACGAATTGGGACGACAGTTGGGGAGGCTGTTGGCTTAGTGTCAGTGTGAATAATCTGGACCGCCTCAGTATCTCTTCCTTGACATCACTATTGCTTCCTTTTCTTCTTTTTCCAGCACGTGCAACAGGTTAATTTTTTGACATCAAAATGGTTGTGTGCTATAGTTTTACCAGTCCTGTATTTACTCAAAATCCTCTCTCCGTGTGCTGGCAGCAGTTCTGTCATGACCACTTGACAATTTCCTTCGTTCCACACGCATTTATTCGTTCTGATGTTGCTTCCTGTTTCAATGTTACGAGCACCTTACTCGGATAAATACAGTTTTTTTATTTGCTTCAGGTTTTCGTTTGTAACTGCATTAATTTCGGAGATCTGTCATGTACTACGTGTATTCATATAAATTATAAGCACTAATTGACTTGTCGTTAAACGTTATTCTGACGTTCTCTTTGTTTATTAATTTGACTTAGTCCAATTGTTTCCTCAGAGTGTTAACATAAACTACCTTCGTTCCGCTAACCACAACAAGTCGACTTTATGTATATCCTACAGTAATTAATGAACACAAACACGCACTGTTACTGTTTGTCTTGTAAGTATCTTTATTTTGTTTCTTTATAGCTAACCACTATCAAACTCAGCTATTCTCGAAGCTTGGTACGAATCGGTCCGTGCCTACCACAGTATTTTCTTCTTTTCGTCGAATTGTAATTTTCCCATTATGGGGTTCGTCTTGGCTTTTGCGACCAGTGGAAAAGTAACACATTGTGAAGCCGATAACCGCGGGCAGAGTGGCTACCGCGGAGTCTGCGCGGTGCGGCGCTTCCTGCGGCAGTAATTGCCCGTGGCACTGCAGCTGATGGTCGCGGGTGAGCGAGCGGTCGGAAGGAGACCGGATGTCGGCAGCTGCGCCAGCTAGCCCGTCCGCCTACCCGCTTTGCCTTGGAATTACAGCGCGGCCAGAGGTTACCTAACTGTAAGAAAGGGAGAGTGCGATAATTGCAGATTCACCCATACACCTACCACAGAATAGCTGGTTCTTGATAACGAGGTGACTGCTCTCAGTGTGGCGGCCTGACCTCATTATTCTTCATGAGGGAGACACAGAAGAAAGATGGTAACCGGTTTCGGATTTAACAGTTCGGTGTCATGATTCAGTGACTAGTGACATTAGAGACCTACATATTTTCAACGTCATTTCTGGGGAGATTCAGGTTCGTACTTATTAGGGTCTTTCAAAATCAAGACCAAGAGATAAAATACAAGTTTCTAACCAAATGACTCCAAAGTTTTAGCGATATGTTAGTTTATTGAAGTAAACCCGAACGAGAACAATTTTATGCTACTCATGGTATGAACTATGAAAGGTGAGCATATTTATGTAGCACATTTTTGTTATCTACGCTAGGTTGTGGTGCTAGGAAGATAAAACTAAAGAGATTCGAACCCTCACGGAGGCATACCGGTAATCACACATCTCGCGAATTGTTCGCGACTGGAAGAGGAAAGGGGAGGGGAGTGACGATGGTAACAAAGTACACCCCGCCACACATAGCAAGGTGGCTTGCGGAGTGTGGGTGTAGAGGAATGACCTATGACGAAAAGTATACCGTTAATCGGCTTGCTGAGGATAGGTGTAGATACGAACTGCGTTGTCTGAATCGAATGGAGAACATCCTAACCCAATTTAGCCTTCCAGAATACTGGGAGGAAGAGGAATTAGGTCGGAAGAGGTAGACAACTTGGTGATGTAGCATGTGTTATTCAGGAACTGCAGTCTATGGGCGACGACCTTGTTCTGGAATGTGACTGCTTCAGTGGCACCAAAACGGAGTTCGATTGACAGTTGTGGTACCTGCGCGCTCTTACGTCTTCCGCTTGTTTCCAGGAAAAGCCTATGTGAATAGTCATCTTTCCAACGTGCTAGCCAGGATAAATTCAATTTTAGGCAATACGATGGAGAACTTCGTATTGTAACTGAGGTTCTAGCTAGCAAGTTAATAAAAATCGTCTCGGGTAATATTCGTTCTCCTGTTATATACTATACGAATGCAGACTGAGATGACAAAAGTCATTGGATACCTCCTAATATCGTGTCGAACTTTCTTTTGCCCGGCATGGTGGAGCAGTTCGACGTGGCATAAATTTAACAAGTCATTGGGTGCCCGCCGCAGAAATACTGGGTCATGCTGCCTCTATAACTATCCATAATTGCGAAGGAGTTGTCAGTGCAGGATTTTTTGCTCGAACTGACCTTTTGATTATGTCCTATGGGATCATACTCACGTCAGGCCAAATCAGGGGGCCAAATCATTCGCCCGAATTGTCCAGGATGTTCTTCAAGCCAATCAGAAACATGAATTAAAATAATGGCCGCAAAGGTTCCAAGTAGCCGAACATATGCATTTCCAGTTAATGATCGGTTCAGTTGGACCAGAGGAACCAGTCCAGTCCATGTAAACACAGCCCATTCCATTATGAAGTCATCGCCAACTTGCGCAATGCCTTGTTGATAACTTGAGTCCATGGCTTCTTGGGGTCTGTGCCACACTCGAACCCTATAATCAGCTCTTATCATCTGAAATAGGGAGTCATCTGACCAGCTCACGGATTTTCAGTTGTCTAGGCCTAGGGTCCAACCGATATGGTCACGAACCCAGGACAGGCGCTGCACACGATGTCGTGCTGTTAGCAAATGTATTCGCGTATATTTAGCCACACTATCCTAACGGATACGTTCGTCGCACGTCGTACATTGATTTCTGCTGTTATTTCTGACTGCAGGCTGTCGGCCACTGCTTTTTCCGTGGTGAAAGGTAACTTGGTATTCGCGGCACACACTCGACACTGTGGATCACGGAAACTTGAGTTCCCTAACGATTTCCAAACTGGAATATTCCATGCGTCTAGCTCCAACTACCATTCCGCGTTCAAAGTGGGTCAGTTCCCGTCTTGTGGCCATAATCACGTCAGAAACGTTTCCGCGCGAATCACGCGAGCACGAATGACAGTTGCGCCAATGCACTGCACATCTTGTCCCTTGAGTACGCGATACTACCGCCATCTGTATATGTGCATATCTCTATCGCATGGATTCTGTCACCTCAGCGTATAAGCATTGGGAATAATCCACATTAAACAAAACTAGTCGGAAATGTCTTGGATGGGATGGGAGAAAATACAGTGAATATTTGATAAAGTAGCAGCTGAAAAGGATAACAGTATGATTAACATTAAAAAGAAACGTATGTTGGGTTGGCATTATATTTCATGAGTCAAAATGGGCGATAGCACTATGACTAAAAGAGAGAAAATTGTGCAAGCATTCTAGGATTTCTTTAAATATTTGTGTAGTGCAAGAGGTGGATAAAAAAGACAGTCAGTGGGTGATGAAAATAATGATCAGAAAGGCAGTATTGAGTCGCCGGGAGATAAGTGAGCTTGTTTGTTTATTTCACAAACAGGACACGCTATAAATCACGTATCTAGCTGTATAGAAGGCTCATCTGTTCATAAAAAGAAAATAAATGACTTTCCGGAAGCAGTGGCACGTAAAGTATATAGTCATTCGAGCTACGAAAAAAGCAAAGGCGCCTGATGGTGGTGATTCAGTAGAAATGGTTAAATAGTGCTGTAACTACTGTACTTTTTGAGAAACGGGACAGGCAAAATATAATAAAAATGAACTATTGACCTGTCAGCCAGGTACAAGGTATTCGCCTAAATTTCTCAATGCCGCATAGAAACAGATATTTTAATGAACCAAAGAGACGAACTCACATGTAAAAAAGGATATAGCGCAATGAACTTTTTGCAAGTCATGACTGATATCAGGGAAGAGACAATTGAGTATGAATTATCACTTGTCTGGGGTTCGTAGATGGGAGGTTCAACAAAATGTCTGTTAATAATCCTTGAGAAACAGGACATTCTTGCTTCGAAATATGTTACATACTGGAGAATCCGTAAGTCGTTACTGCAACAACTTCCGTTAAATCTCATCAGGATAATGGGAAATTTAGAATTAAAATGAAAGGATATTTCGTTTCTCAAAAGTATTTTCAGTATACCTAGCGAAAGCTTTTGAATTATTAGGCAGGGAAAACTGAAGCCGTTAATCGAGCATACCTGCACTATCTGCATTTTCCTGGTGAAACTATTTTTGCTTTTAATGATGATAAACTTCAACAAAAAATGGAAGACTTTGAGCAATTAAGAAATTATTAAACTGTAACAATGAAGTTATAAAACCGGTTGATGAGATTCTCATTTAGAGCAGTTGAAGACAATCAATGTCTGGTCAGCATAAAAGTAAGAGATAAATGTCATGCAGTGTGTGTGGTAAGCTAAATCCGATTCTCAAAACGAAGCTTCCAGCACGTGTGAAAGTTGACAGTCCGTATGTATTACGGTATCAAATTTAACTTACGGTAGTGAGACATGGTATTAGAATGGGAGAAGCATTCAAAAACTGATGGCTGTTTGACGAGCAATTGAGGGATGCATGTTGAGAATTCTTTACGTGACAGGAAAAATAAAGAACGGAAAGGAACAAGACTGGATTGAAAGGTGTAATTATGAACGTACAATTACTGAAACTGAAGTTGTGAATGTGTGAATGTACGGTACATGGATTAACGAACTTCTTTACAGGATTGCAAGAGGTAAGAAGTGACCGAGCTGACGGCATAATGGCATCAAAGCCTTAGGACCTAAAGTGATCAAAATGAAAACTACAATGCATGGGAAAGTCTAGATTCGGTCTTTATCCAGTGGTACATGTCAAATAACTGCTGCCGTTACTGCTGTAGATGACGACGACGATGATGATATGATAGTCGAACTACAATAAGTAAAACTGTCAACCCCTAGATGGTTATGAACACACGAATGCTTTGTTGCCACGGCCCTGTCGGAGATGGCGTGACCTTGCTTTCGTCCGATATGAAAACAAGATCGCTCAACTTTTAATAGAGGACTCAGCAGTTTGACGTGAAGTTAAAGCCACATTCAAATTGTCATTTTCCGTATACATGGAACGTACTCAGAGGCGAACTCACGTTAATCTCAGAAAAAAGAAAAAAAATGAATTCGTAAACCGGCCAGAGACTGATCCCGAACCTTTGGATTCGTAGCTTGAGACACGCAGACCTTAAACCTACACAATTTGTTCGTGAGAACATTTAAACTTAAGTTTCAGTCGCAATCAAGCATCTAAATTCCTAACTACATTCACATTAACTCATCGATAATACTACCACTATACCCATATTTGCAATGCTGTTGACAGTCTTGAGCATGTTTTCGTAGGCTGTTGCTACTCACACATACAGATAACAACTTGTAACTTGAAAAATTCTTGGAACGACTGCTCCTCGAGTTGAAATCTGTGATGGCCCTGTATTTACTCGCATATGAACACTAATTTTATAAATTTCCATGTTTCTTACCGGGGTGGCGCATTCTGTTGTTACAGTCCATACAGATCAGTTTTACGTGTACCAATTATCGGTAACATAACTGATTTAAGCTGATTTTACCCATTTGCACGTTTCCATGTTTGTTCTTCACATTCCGTTTTTAATTGTTGATTGTTGAGTCCCCATTTGTCGTTGCAGTTCATCCGTATACCAGAAAGCTCTGTCATAAAAAATCTTTCAGTGGGAAACCTTAGCATCCTATGATCATAAAAACTACCAAAAACAGTTATTGGAACAATAAATATCATTGTAAACTGTTGGCTGGTGAAAAAAATGGAACTTTACTCGTTGTAAGTTCATTACTAAAAGTAATACGGGAATAATCATAACAGACGAGGAAGGTGATGAAGATTGCCTCAGATATCACCTTATCTTGAGGATTCTTAGTCGACAGTGAGAACCAGTGAGGAACACTATCTGGTAAATGTTGCACTCTAGGCTGATTTTATTCGAGTGAGGCAATCACGAGAGCGAACATTAGTTTGGTTACTACAGTCTTTATTGGTTCGGTCCAGTAGGAAGTGATCCAGCTTGTAGCTTCTAATCTGTGTATCGCCATTTCCAGGGAGATTTGAGGCGTCTCTAGAGTTTAACGGAGAGTTTTAATCACGCTGTAGCATCGCATTATTCACACGAAGCGTTGCCAAGAGTGAAACACTTAAGTATCTGGTTCCTAACACAGTTCCGTGTTGACTGTTTTTCTACCATTTCAAGTTGTATTGCTTTCGTCTTTTCCAAGTTATTTTCTCATTGGTTCCATTTATTCCTTTTTAGATAAAGGAACTCAGCCTGCAACGTTTCGGGGGAGTTAAGACTTCCTTCGTTTTCGAAGTGCAATAATTAGCGTTCCCGTTCTATCAACATATGATTATACTGTAATCTGCAGGATACGGATTGGTTGAAGCTGCTAGACCTCACGAATGGTTTCGTAGATGTAAACTTACTACACTGTTGTTTAGAGAGTGTGGACATTTTACTTGGCACCGTTTCATCAGTTATCAATTAAATATTTATCTTTGAGAGCTGTGTGCTGCATCTCGCTTCTGCACGATCGCTAAATGCGGTGCATTGTCATTGGCATCACCGAATCTTTGGAATGATACAGTCCACTGACTAAGAGCGTTGCTCGCGCTTTTGTTTTTCCTTGGTCCCACACTTGAGGGCGTGCGTTCCTGTTCACTGGCTGTAAGAAGGCTGCCATCAAAAGCGGTGTCAGAGTCGGCGTCGGGAGTGTTACGTCACGACGCGTGTCGCTGTCTGGTGGACCGCCGACCGTTAGGCGAGCCCGCGCGGGAAAAGTGCGCGCCAACCGGTCTGAACGCCTTGCGTTTGCTTCTGCAGATTTAAGGCCACCTGTAGTAAGAGTTTAAACTGCGCTCCACGCTGCATTCAACCTGCTTTCTTCGCGGATGTCGATTGCAGACTACCTACTTCTCGGTCAAACGAGTTTCCTGCATGGTGTCGTTACTTATGTGGCTTAGCTTCTGAATGTGCCAGGACGCGTATGTATAGTCCGGCCTGTGCCAATGTTGAATTTTCACTCAGATTTATTTCCAGCTGGAAGGGACAGGGGTTCAGGTAAACTGTACTTTTTAACACTCGAATAACTGGAAAGAGGAGGTTGACGCCAGTGAATGACGATGCCCCTAATGACATCTGTTTTTGTTGTTCATTTGGGGGGAGGATATGATTTACGCTCATGCAACTGAGGGGGCACAAGTAATCATTTGCAGCAAGCGGAATCACTGTCAACTGTTGTAATATCGGTTAAGCCAAATGAGATTTGCAGCATGGGGCGCGGTCGTATGGAAACAAACTGGTCGTATTTGATAATCGATTCACTGTCATCCTTCAGGAGCCACTTGGGATCTGCTTTTATTGATGGGCGTCTGATGAACAAGAGTAAATGGGTGAATAAATCCGTTCAAGTATGACTGTCAGGCTGTATCTGTCTGATAGGAAGAGAGAATGGATTGAGACGTTGCTCCTCAGCGGTGACGGCGATGGGCTGCACAGGGAACGCACGACATACATGCGCTCAAGTCGGCCAGGGAGCACTGATAAACGCATTGACTAAAAGATCATCATGACCACCGAGTGAACGAACGGCGACCGCCAATGTTGTCACTAAAAACACAATCTTCAGGAGGTCAGATAGAGCTCAGTAAAGAGAACGACTCGACGGAAGAATAAATGAAAAAACGTAAAACAGTATCCTTCACACATAGGAGGAAACAGAATCTCCAGTATGTTTAAAAGCGACAGAGAATGCAATATCAGCAGTCTTTCGCGCGTTCATCAAGCACGCTGGCTAATGTATGCTGTCCGTCGCAAAGATTGTATTTAGTGGTTTCCGGAGGAAGTTAAATGGAGAAGTTAATTTAAGGCTACGCGAAGCTGCAGTTAGACGTTTTAGGGGAAGGTGACGTACTGTTAATATCAGTTGATACGCAGTAGGGTTAAATTAGGGCACTCTTTCTATCAGTGATGTCGCCAATAGCGTGCTTAATCGGTTTGATTACCTCGAAGCATTGCTGTTTTGGGCGGATGACGCGCATTCACAAGCGACGAAGTTAAAACAGCTCCGTGTGCACGGTTATACCCTCTGCACAAACTTCCTCGATCTGTGGACCACAGCGCGTGTGGGACATACCAGGAAGGCCTGACCTCCAGCACGACCCCGACCCCGATAACAACCACCGTGCAGCTACGCCAAGGTACCCAGCGCACGGTACCGTACCTTAAATAGCCGCCTCCTTTACGACACATTACATGCCACATGCGCCTATGTGTGAGCATGCCAACTGGTGATGGTCGTTGTGTGGTTATGTGCTTTGTGCATGTTTTATCTTTCCTGAAGTACTGTGTCTCATTTCATGTTGTGGTCAATATCACATACAGTAATCTCGTTTTAATCCCATTTACACCAATTTACACGTGGCACGTCGTGTATGTTACGTAACGTTTTAACAGTCTATATATTATGAGCCAGAAGTATTTGACTCTGTGAGGGCAAAGCACTTGCCCCAACACACCTATTAGTCGAAATAGTTACTGAAAAGGAAAATGTGCAAGCAGTACGGGTGCCCTCGCATATATTCTGTACTCCTGGAAATTTTATCAAGTGGGGCGTAACGGTCACGGAACCGTTGTGAGCGGGTGAGGTCGCTAGGTTATCACGAGCTGTCAGGATATACGAGCGTGGCATCGACCTCCTGAACTAGAAAGGCTTTTACGTATTCACGGGTCGCTAAAAAGAACTGTTCCGTGGAGGCACTCGTCCAGATTGTGCTGTTTTGCTGACGAAGACAGAAAAGGATATACTGACAATCTAAAACATTGTTTTCTGTATACCATCGTATTCATTTCGTATTTTACTGATTTTTCTCAAGACGTCCTGTCTTCAAAATATGCAAATAATGTTCCTTTAAAATTTTCAAAGCATACTGTTTTTATCGCCCTGGTCAACGTTTCAAAACAAGATTCTACAAATTGCAAGGGAACATCAGTCTGTTTTTATGGGTGATGCTTATTGCGATCAGGTGTATAGAGAGGTAGAAAATGTGACAATGAAAGTACTATGTGCTATTTTGTATGCATTTGCACTGTCCAGTTGGCAATATCTTATGTATTTATGCTGGGAGCCAATAGCGTGGTGCGAACCGAACAACTTATTACAATGTGCCGAATACACTACGTGATCAAAAGTATCCGGACACCCCCAAAAACATACGTTTTTCATATAAAGTGCATTGTGCTGCCGCCTACTGCCAGGTACTCAATATCAGTGGCCTCAGTAAGCATTTATACATAGTGAGAGAGCAGAACTCAGGGATTTCGAACGTGGTCGGGTGATTGGGTGTCACTTGCGTCATATGTCTGTACGTGAGATTTCCACACTCCTAAACATTCGTAGGTCCACTGTTTCCGATATGATAGTGAAGTGGAAACGTTGAGGGACATGTACAGCACAAAAGCGTACATGCCGACTCCGTCTGTTGACTGACAGAGACCGCCGACAGTTGAAGAGGGTCGTAATGTGTAATAGGCAGACATCTATCCAGACCATCACACAGCAATTCTAAACTGCATCAGAGTCCATTGCAAGTACCATGACAGCGGGAGGTGAGAAAACTTGGCTTTCATGGTCGAGCGGCTGCTCATAAGCCACACATCACGCCAATAAATGCCGAACGACGCCTCGCTTGGCGTAAGGAGCGTAAGTAAACATTGGACGATTGAACAGTGGAAAAACTTTGTGTGGAGTGACGAAGCACGGTACACGATCCGATGGCAGAGTGGGTATGGCAAATGTCCGGTGAACGTCATCTGCCAGCGTGTGTAGTGCCAACAGTAAAATTTGGAGTCGGGTGGTGTTATAATGTGGTCGTGTTTTTCATGGAGGGGCTTGCACCCGTTGTTTTGTTTGGCACTATCACAGCACAGGCCTACATTGATGTTTTAAGCACCTTCTTGCTTCCCACTGTTGAAGAGCATTTCGGGGATGGCGATTGCATTTTTTCAACACGATCGAACACTTGTTCAAAATTCACGGCCTGTGGTGGAGTGGTCACATGACAATAACTTCCCTGTAATGGACTGGCCTGCACAGAGTCCTGACCTAAATCCTATAGAATACCTTTGGGATGTTTTGGAACGGCGACTTCGTGCCAGGCTTCACCGACCGACGTCGATACCTCCCTTCAGTGTAGCACTCCGTGAAGAATGGGCTGCCAGTCCCCAAGTAACCTTTTAGCACAGGATTGAAAGTATGCGTGTGAGAGTGGAAGCTATCATCAAGCCGAAGAGTGGGCCAACACCATATTGAATTCCAGCATTACCGATGGAGGATGCCAGGAACTTGTAAGCAATTTTCAGTCCGGTGTCCGGATTCTTTTGATCACATAGTGCGTATCAGAATGTATTCTACATCTCTGCCGCCTATTTGAGTGACTCAGAGTGTGAAGTATGAATAAATTCAGAATATTTTGAAAAGCACAGTATATCTGAGGAACTGCTGAGCGTTTCTTTGGCGTTCTACGTATCGGAAGTAGCGTTTCCACACGAGGAAAACTTGAGCTCTACTGAATAAGGTTAGTGGTCTGTTCTTTGTAATAACAGTATCAATTGGAGAGTCGTCTGTGGAATTCAGAATTCACGTGGTGTGAAGACATGTCCGCAGCTGGAGAGTCAGAGGTGCAACTAAATTTCCATAGTAAACGACGAGTTGTTTGCTGTGTTCACACCTACGTTTGCGTGAGACGTACGCAGGGAAGGGGCCAGTCAAGGCCGCAGTGGGAACGGAAGTGGCTGGCTGCACGGGGCCACCTCACCGTTTTCCAGGGATTCTTTCTCTGGTTGCTGTGAAACGGGCCAGAAGACGTGTATTTAACAGCTTGTTCGGAGTAATGGATGTTACGTTGCAAGTTGTAGCGAGGTCATTGAACGACCCGTTCAGCCCAGTTTATAAGACCATTGTGCTTAAGAAAACTAAAATCTATCAAATTTATGCGCTATGGAAATGTCGAGAAATTCTCCTACTTTGCGGGGAGCGATTTACGTATCAGTCAAAAGTAAGTTCGAAATGTCGAAAAATTAATGTATTTTACAATATCCTGTAATATAAATACACAATATTATGAGTTCGTGAACTTCATACTGTTTTATTGTGATGTATCTTCTAATTTCTAATTGATGGTTATATAATACCTGAAAATTATTGGTTGGCTGGGTGGGGGAGTCTCACGGAAAACTGTGTGAAAGTCAAATTTATCATGTAAACTTTCCCGAGAATTATGCATATATATTGTATAGCTGACTATTTTTTTACATAGAAAATAATTTATTTTCATTAACCTAAACAGTGACCTATAACTAGGAACTGCCGTTGCATGATATGATGAATTGTAATACATTTCAATTAAGCTTCCTATGGTGGCGGAGAAACGCAGATCTAATTGAATATTTAGTTGAATTAATAAGAGTACAAAAATAGAAAAAGCTGTAAAATATTCCCTCGTGGGATGCAATTTCTTGCCTATTCCTCAGCCAGGCCGCGTGAGTTTTGACGCAGTGTTGAATTGGCCTTGTGTTCATGAATCTGCTGTCGCTGGATATTACAACCAGCGACGGTGAATGAAATGTGCGTGCGCCGCAGCGCCCCCCCCCCCCCTCCCCCCGTCCGCCAGTACACACACGCGGATGAGGAGAGAGAGAGAAGTAGCGATAGAAAAGCTACCTAGTTTCTCGCTTTATATTTGTCGCTGTTATTCTAAATGGATACTTAGATGGCGTTAAATTGGCGGGCTCCGAGATTAATGGGGGTGCCAAGTAGTTCTAGTGGCGTGTTTCTCTAGCCGGTAAAAGACTGGACTATTCTTCTCTCTCACCTTCACCAAATGTATACGATGCTGACTTCAGGCTCATTGGCCAGATGGCCGTTAACAGCACAGATATTTGAACTAATTATGCCAGAATCAGCAACGGTCTTCATTCTGCTTTTTTTCTGAGATACTCATGGAGCTACAAGGCATGTATTGTATTGAGTATCCTGCTCGCTTGGGTTTTTCTGGTTTCTTTGCCTCTGTGGCTCTAGGGGTCAAGGTAAGCATCTTGCTCAGCGCACAGCAGACTATCAGTTTTCGCAACCGTTGATGAACTTGCGACGGGTCAGGCTCTTATCGCGCAGTTTCCTTTCCCTGAAAGAAAATCCACCTACCTCGTTTCTTAGGTAGTTGCTGCACTCGCCTCTCCTGATAGCAGCTACTGGAAAAATTGCAGAAAAGCAGTGTTGAAGAAACTGCAATTTAATAGCCGCTCACCGGAGGCCGCGATACATGTTTGCTGAAATACAATCTATGAGCAATCTTCCTAAATAAATTGAGTTATTGGAATGGTAGTAATTGTTTACTCAAACGAGAACGCGAAGTTGGTAATTCTATTTAAGCTCTTTATTGTCTTTAAGCCTGATCATCAGCCCGCTAATCTACGTTTGAAGAAAGTTCAGTTCACAATTCTATCCACACTCAAACCCCGCCAGAATTAACTTTCAAAGTTACGGAATTTACTTAACTGCAACACAGACGATTTTCTAACATACACGTTTGCAGTCGATGTTCAATAATAGTTCGTTTTTTAACGTTAATGCTCGCCATAAGCACTTAGTAAAAGTTTACGAAGTACCGCCACGCTTTTAATTATTAAAGTTACTCGCGTCTTTCGCGGAACGAAAAGTCACAACTCGCTCAAACTCACACTACGCGTTACTGGACTCTTCCAGTCTCAAATCGCACAGTACCGAACCGATGAAGCCGTTTTATGACTTCATTTTACACATTATTCGCGAGGACACATCAAGCATGTCTCTTCTCGATCACAGTTCCTTCGCGACTCTCATCCACTCGCGACTCACTCTCCTAGTCTGCTAACCGTCCTCGCATCTCATTGGCTCACACATCACACAGCCAATCAGAATTAACTCTTTGGGTGCGCCTCGC
Source organism: Schistocerca gregaria (assembly GCF_023897955.1). NCBI lineage: Eukaryota > Metazoa > Arthropoda > Insecta > Orthoptera > Acrididae > Schistocerca > Schistocerca gregaria. The sequence goes on along the minus strand of NC_064931.1, from coordinate 482,836,573 downwards.
GCCAAAATCTAGCACGCACCAGTCATGACTTCTGAATCATTTACGTCATGATTTCTTGTTACACAAAATTTACTGTATAATTTAACAAACCGAAAGGAAAACTAGACTTTACTTTATTTCCAGAAATTATTTAAATACTCGCGAACGTTCTGGCGGCTTGTACAATACCATACACTCTTGGACATCCGACATTCACTAAGATGGGGAATCACTGGCGACTGTTCCCACGGTTACATCGTCTGAACACTTGCGAGTTCCAACCTAGATTTTATACACTTGCAAAGAATGGCGAATGTCCCTCTTTCATTCACTCAGGCACACTCATTCACTCTCACCTACTCATATAAAATAACTGTTCACAAAAATTCAAAACATTTATGGTTTTAACAAAGTTATAGGTGAATTTCTAAAAGTAAAATTCTCAAAATAAATACAAACGCACGGAAGGTGATTTTGTTTCATAGTTGGATGGTCACTGAAGGTGATCTATATATAATGGTATTTATTTAGACTCGAAAATTGTAGAAATTTGCGTTTTCCGTAAGATTTTTCTAATTTCCAAAATATGCAGGTTTCAAAGCTCAAATTTGGATGACTTATTTTTATTCATAACAGAAACTAGTATATTAACTTTTAATTTCCTCAGGTTCCTCAGTTAGAAGTTATTAAAGATGAAAGTTCCACGTTATACACGCGGCTAGTTAGCGCACAGGTCTTACATTCTCACGGTACAGACATGCCATATGGTCGTGACGTCAGACGAACGGACACCGGTAATCTGCCCGCTACAGCACATATGCTAATCTGATGGCTACTTTACAGTCTGTCTACATTTCACAGTAAATATTTGATAGAAAACTGTGCGCTCGCACTAGTTGCGACGCCACAAACTGTGGACTGATACCCAAACTCAGAATTAAATAACAGTCCTTTTAAAATTGCCGTAATTAGATCAAAACTCGTCTTGGTCAGATAATGGAATTTGAGCGAGGATCTTTCACCGGAACCAATATAATCATAAATAATCGACATAGCGCCTATTGGTGCTCGTGAAAATTGCGAAGTCGCAAACATAGTTTTGTCATGTATAACATGTCGAAGGAAATTTACGACTGCATGAGTTCAATATCCTTAAACCTGTTTTTTTTCCTGTGTAACTGATATCTACATTGAGAATAAGTGTGTGTGTGTGTGTGTGTGTGTGTGTGTGGGTGGAGACACTGCTTTAAGAAATGCGTAACAGAGTGTAATGTCAGTAAATGTTGGATAGAATGCAGAGTGGGAGTTCTCAGAGGAGAAAAGTAGAGCTGCATGCCTCACACGAGCCCGTAGCTATTCCGCAAGCAGTACAGTTTCTCACGTCGCATGAAGGCTCAGTTCCTGTTAACTGTAGGATTACGCAGCAATTAGGGAACTGTGAGCCCGGAGCGACACGGAGATTACAGGTGCACTCGTTCGCACAGAGGCTGACCGTAACCGTTACCACTCACTGAAGCAGCAAAGTCCAGGTTCCCACAGAGCGCCACTGCAGCTCTCAGCAGCGCTGCCGCTGTGACCAGGCCTTTTATTATTGTTTGCCGAGTGGCACGTATCTCCGGGGACAGAAGTGGACGAAGGCCTAATATCTCTGCATACAGCACGCTGGAATATTCCTGTCTGCCTGAATAACTGAACGATCTGTAATCGATCCTCTGAGAATACTACGGATGACATACCAAGCGTAGAGCGATACTGTTAACTTGTTGCATAATGCCGACGTTCTTTAAAGGCACTGTTTTGACAAATTGCTAATTTTCAGTAGATGGTACCGTGTTCCCTCAATGCGAAAACTGCTTCTAATGATGGTCATATTTTTATTTAAGACAACGTATGAAAATGATACATAAACATATACCTATCATATTGTAGGAAAAAAATCATTGTTTCTATTTTCGTATAGATTATTAGACAGCGCTGAAAATGTATCTATAATTTCGTTTCTTTCGTATACGTTTCGTAGAAAGTAAAACTGTCCTCAACCGGAAGATTGGTTTGAACACAGCAGTGCCCTTGCCTACACCCTACCTTCGAATTATTTACCTAGTCAGTTATGAGCGTCCCTACAGTTTAACGTCGAATACGAACCACGATGCAACTTCGCATTTATACATAAAAAATCGTTGCCAGAGGTGAAAGAAGTGAAGAGTGAGAGGATAAAAATATCCCCGAAGCGACTGGTGATCGAATCCCGGACCACTGGATGTGCACTCGAGCCGTTACCCACTGATGTCTCCTAGAATGAATATTCAATGTGATCTACCTCGGTGAACGGCATACACGCCAATGACTGGTTGTGTTCGGTACAATTTTAAAAATCAAACTGGCGTACAGTTCAGTTGGTGCTCTAAGAAACTGTGCTAAGAGCATCGTATAGTGCAACTTAATCACTTCAGTACCTTTGCGTGTCCTGTGTTACATTTTCGTCTTGTTTATTTGTTTCAGTATACTGCGGATGTAAAATTTGTTTTGTGTCCGAATCTGTCATATGTTGAGCGTGTGCAACTTCGTGCCAGGGTACGACTTTAGTTTAAAATATACTCTGAATTGTCAAAACAAACTGTAATTTATGCTCAGAAGACTGTTCGATACATAGGGTTGGATACATGTCACGCACTTCTTATGCAAGTTTAAGGAAACTATTCAGGAAGCCAAAAATGAATGATAAATGGATATGAGTAGTGTGCTCAAGATCGTAGCAGTGTGTTTATGAAGGGCAAAGATTCTGTGGCAGCGATAGTGAGGATCACATCAGACGGCGTGCTGTTGACTGATTTTAAATTACAACCACAGGCTAGACGTAGAGTACATTGCAAACCATTAAGAGCCTGGTGCCTTTGAGGCATTAAATGTTTTTTAATGCATGCGTATTCGTGTTGACAACAGGGTGTTGTTTCTGCGAACTCTTGCTTCAGTTGCTACTACAATAATAGTCACAACCGCTTTAGAAGACGTGATGGCGTCATTTTCCAGGGTGCACCTTCAGACATATTTACATTACTTCATTTACTTTCGCTACGTCTCTGCTAACTCTCGTGATCTGTGCCCACTGGGCAACGTAGATCATTAACTGAATGCTTTCCAGGCGGAGAAGTAGCCACGCACGTTTAAGTACCCACAATAGGTTAACGACGTTTAGTGTGTCGCGCCCGCCTTTGTGGTTGTTCGACTACTGCACGCTGGTTTGGGCGAATGATGGAATGGGACCTAATTTGAAGATAGGATTCACAATGTACTGTTTTTAGAATTATACACGAAGATTTCCCAAGTGAGTTTACCGATCTTAGATTATGGCGAGTTTGGTTTCAGACTGTGCAGCAGATGTAGGAACCGTCAAAACCTACGATGAGAGAAACTGAAACGAAGAAGGGTAGTAGGAGTAATCCATCGAACTACAGACCTATATCATTGACGTCGGTTTGCAGTAGGGTTTTGGAGCATATATTGTATTCAAACAATATGAATCACCTCGAAAGGAACGATCTATTGATACGTAATCAGCATGGTTTCAGAAAACATCGTTCTTGTGCAACGCAGCTAGCTCTTTATTCGCACGAAGTAATAGTCGCTATCGACAGGGGATCTCAAGTTGATTCCGTATTTCTAGATTTCCGGAAAGCTTTTGACACCGTTCCTCACAAGCGACTTCTAATGAAGCTGCGGGCCTATGGGGTATCGTCTCAGTTGGCGACTGGATTCGTGATTTCCTGTCAGGAAGGTCGCAGTTAGTAGTAATAAGACGGCAAATCATCGAGTAAAATTGAAGTGAAATTACAATGAAATGAACACCCTTAGCTGCTTACAGGCGTTGACATAAGTCAACGGTTCAGATGCAAATGTGTGCCCCGACCGGGACTCGAAGCCGGGATTTCCTGCTTACATGGCAGACGCTCTATCCATCTGAGCCACTGAAGACATAGAGGATAGCGCGACTGCAGGGATTTATCTCTGGCACGCCTCCCGCGAAACCCACATTCTCAACGTATTGTCCCGCACTACATTCCTATTGCCCCAGCCCATTATACTCATTACTCGCGGCGCGTTGCCGTGTAAGCAGGAGATCCTGGGTTCGAGTCCCGGTCGGGGCACACATTTTCATCTGTCCCCGTTGACTTATGTCAGCGCCTATAAGCAGCCAAAGGTGTTCATTTTATTGTAATTTCATTCTAATGAGCTGCTTGGTCACCGATGGTATCTGTTCTTTCGGACATACCATCGTAGTAAATAAAATTGAAGTGGTATCAGGTGTTCCCCTGGGAAGCGTCCTGGGACCTCTGCTGTTCCTGATCTATATAAATGACCTGGGTGACAATCTGAGCAGTTCTCTTAGACTGTTCGCAGATGGTGCTGTAATTTACCGTCTAGTAAGGTCATCCGAAGACCAGTATCAGTTGCAAGGCGATTTAGAAAAGATTGCTGTATGGTGTGGCAGGTGGCAGTTGACGTTAAATAACGAAAAGTGTGAGGTGATCCACATGAGTTCCAAAAGAAATCCGTTGGAATTCGATTACTCGATAAATAGTACAATTCTCAAGGCTGTCAATTCAACTAAGTACCTGGGTGTTAAAATTACAAACAACTTCAGTTGAAAGGACCACATAGATAATATTGTCGGGAAGGCGAGCCAAAGGTTGCGTTTCATTGACAGGACACTTAGAAGATGCAACAAGTCCACTAAAGAGACAGCTTACACTACACTCGTTCGTCCTCTGTTAGAATATTGCTGCGCGGTGTGGGATCCTTACCAGGTGGGATTGGCGGAGGACATCGAAAGGGTGCAAAAAAGAGCAGCTCGTTTTGTATTATCACGTAATAGGGGAGAGAGTGTGGCAGATATGATACGCGAGTTGGGATGGAAGTCATTAAAGCAAAGACGTTTTTCGTCGCGGCGAGATCCATTTACGAAACTGCAGTCACCAACTTTGTCTTCCGAATGCGAAAATATTTTATTGAGCCAAACCTACATAGGTAGGAATGATCATCAAAATAAAATAAGAGAAATCAGAGCTCGAACAGAAAGGTTTAGGTGTTCGTTTTTCCCGCGCGCTGTTCGGGAGTGGAATGGTAGAGAGATAGTATGATTGTGTATTCGATGAGATTTCGGGATTGCAGCCGGATCACGTTGACTTCTTGCCACGATATTTCGGCTGGCAATCGTCCAGCCATCTTCAGGTGAGTGTGCGTCACTGGAGACTGCAAGTTCCGGGAGTCAGCTTTATAGCAAAAAATTGGCGCGAAAACGCATGCGCATTGGCCACCGTCACAGGAGCGTCCTCTGTCGAAGTCCGCGCCCTCTGGAGCTACTGTTCTATCTTTGGAGCGCAGGCACATGCGTAAAGGTGAAAACTACATGTCCGCCCTCTGTCGGAATGCGCGCCCGCGTCGCTAAAAACAGACGTCAGATGTCGCTAGACGTGTCATTTAGAATAAACCGTCTTCTCTCAGAGGAAATTAGAGAGATCACCGGGTCCCAAGCCTTGTCCAGTTGAAAACCGCCGTCACGATTTATAAGATTTTGCGCTAGGCGTATCTCCACAGATTCTTTAATAACGGAATCCCAAAAAGTTTTCGCTGGGGCCAAGATTTTCGTGGCCGAAAATTCCATAGCGTGTCCTGTAGTAATACAATGCTCAGCTACGGCCGACTTACTGGGCTGCAAAAGGCGAGTGTGGCGTTCGTGTTCAACGCACCTTTCATGTACTGTGCGCGTCGTCTGACCGATGTAAGCTTTGCCACACTGGCAAGGAATTTTATAGATTCCGGCCTTCCGCAGACCCAGATCGTCCTTTACCGAACCGAGAAGGGCACTAATCTTCGCCGGTGGCCGGAAGATTACTTTTACTTGATGTTTCCTTAGGATCCTGCCTATTTTAGATGAAAGGTTGCCGGCGTATGGAAGGAACGCCCTGGACCTGAAAAGCTCCTTATCTTCTTGATGTGAGTGGTCACGTTTCTTCCTTCTTAGCGCTGCTCTAATCTGATGTGGAGAGTAACCATTACCTCTGAACACCGACTCTAAATGTTCCAGCTCCTTTGTAAGGCTGTCTCCATCAGAAACAACATGAGCCCGGTGCACCAACGTTCTAAGGACACCAGTAGTTTGTGCAGGATGATGACAACTCGACGCTTGCAGGTAGAGGTCCGTATGTGTGGGCTTACGGTAGACAGAATGCCCTAATGACCCGTCCACTCTCTTGGTAACCAAGACGTCCAAAAACGGCAAGCAACCATCCTTCTCTATTTCCATCGTGAACTGGATGTTATTGTGGATTGCATTCAGATGCTGCAAGAACCGTGACAGTTCTTCTTCACCATGGGGCCACACTACAAAAGTGTCATCTACGTACCGCCAGAATACACTCGGTTTAAGTTCTGCCGAATCTAGTGCCCTTTCCTCAAAGTCTTCCATAAAAAAGTTTGCTACCAAAGGCGAGAGAGGACTTCCCATGGCAACACCGTCAGTCTGCTCAAAATACTCGTTATTAAATAAAAAGTAGGTTGAGGAAAGGACGTGATGGAAAAGTGCTGTTATGTCGGCCGTGAACTTATTGCTGATGAGAGACAAAGAGTCCATAAGAGGAACCTTAGTGAAAAGTGAGATGACGTCGAAGCTGACTAGTAAGTCAGTTTCACTGAGCCGAAGTGACTTTAGTCTACTAATAAAGTCAGCCGAATTGCGAACATGATGCGCACACTTCCCCACAAAAGGTCTCAGTAGAGAGGCGAGATGTGTCGCCAAATCATACGTGGGGGCGTCGATATTACTGACGATCGGCCGTAAAGGAACCTCTTTCTTATGGATCTTCGGAAGACCGTATAACCTGGGTGGCACAGAACTGTGAGGTCTTAGTCTTTTCGCCACTTCTTGCGGAATAGAAGAAGAATTCAGCAGTGCTGATGTTTTCCTTTCCACTTTCGCTGTGGGGTCTTTGCCAATCTTCCGATACATTGGTTCATTCAGCAAGTTGTAAATCTTCTGATTATAGACCTCACGTGGCAAAAGCACTGTAGCGTTTCCCTTATCCGCTGGTAAGATCACTGTATGAGGATCTTCTCGTAGCTTTCGTAATGCGGCCCTTTCCATGGCAGAAATGTTGCTCTTCTGACGTGGAGCTTTCGTGAGTGCACGGCAGGTTTCACGTCTAATTTCTTCTGCAGCATCACTAGGAAGAGGTCTTACAGCTTCCTCAACAGCACTAATAAAATCAGTTAAAGGCAGGGTCCTCGGCGTAGGAGCGAAGTTCAGGCCTTTCCCAAGCACAGACAGTGTTACGTTGTCCAAAACTTTATCCGTTAAATTGACCACGGAGCGTCGTAAAGCATCTTCTTGCGGTAACGTATGATTGTGGTTCGATGAACCTTCTGCCAAGCACTTTAATGTGAATTGCAGAGTATCATGTAGATGTAGACGAACATGAACATAAGAGAGTGACTTGGAAATAGCAGAAAAGGATTTAGCAACATTAAGTGTTCCAAAAGATGCTCTTGAGTGGTCTTCCGATGGGAACTGACAAGTTGTTTTGGTATGCATACTAAGACAGACATCACGAAATCAACATAGACACCCCAGGACTGCGTTACACGGCTTCCATTGTCGTGTCTATTATATTGATCTTTGAAATCATTGCAAGTTTGTATTTTGTTTCAATTATTACAGGAAGCGCAAGGTAGAATTTCATCGATATCAACCTAAGTATCAAAGTGCTTTTGTACACTAGGACTACGACTATGGTGGTCTTTGAGGATTATCTTTACGCGTTACTGTGAAGTTGATATTTGGCTCGAAATGGCTTTATGGCCGCATCTTCTCTCTCGTAGACGACGAAAATCGAAGTGTACTCAGTTAACAATAGCTTCGCATCAAGAAAACCACGGCCTATTTCTTCTCCCACCCGTGTTCAATCTGTGCAAATGCTCGGATTGCGGAATAGATAGCGGAATTGAAATTTTTTGCTGTCGGATACAAAAAGGTAACCTGAATATTGTATCCGAATTAAAATTAACAAAATAAATCGCAGTCAGACTCAATAATGTCAGATTTACGATTATCTGTGACTGTAATTATCTATGACATGCGAACAGTGGTTCATTTTTCTAGGTTAGGTGTTTGAATACCGTACGTCTGCTTGAAATTAGTGAGCGTCTCATTCACCTTCCCTTTTCATTTGCAGCTAGCATCAAAGGACGCGCTTCCTTGACCTCTTCTTCGCGTCTTACGTGAAAGGAAAGCTTTCTCCGGACCGTAACCCACAATACCTTTTTCGGAGACTAGTTTTTCTTTCCTGCTGCGTTCATCGGTTGTCAGTGCGTAACGGAAAAAGGACGTGACCAGCTTTGTCAAGAGGTGTGTTTACGTGTTATCCTCTTGGGCAAAGTGCTTAAGTGCACACGCAACGTTGTACTACACGGCTTGTGTAAATCTCTTTTATTGAAGTTTTATGGGTTCTATTTATAGCAGCAATTATCTTTAACTACTAAGCTAACGACCAGATACGAGTACATGTAATAAATCGTTATACGAAGGATAGTGTAAGCACAAATTTGTCGTTTTTGAGAAACAGAAAATAGAACATGAAAACCACAAAGGAATGGTTTTTCTCGATCATTTTGCACGGAATGCTGCGATTTCAGTTGAATAGGTTCACTTGAACCTATTACTAAAAACCATTATTACAACTTACATTACCGATTTCGGCTCAAGAACGTCTTTGTATGTCTTGACGCCTGCATTATTTTGCGAAGTACAAGGAATTTACTTTTCGCCCACACCAAAAGACGCTTTCAGTGGTGTTTACTCTGTACCAATGCCGTTAGCTTTCTATCCCTTGAAGTATTTGTGCACACACGTCACCACTGTAACCATCATAGGTGTTTGTATTTAAATAGAAAGCTAAGTTGTGGGCAGTTAATGGCAGTGGTTCCAGTTGTGGCGTTGAATTTCTGTTTCAGTTCAATAGGGCCAGTGCATTCATATTATGACTCCTTGTCAAACAGACGTGCCAGCTAAAGGTTATTTTGTTGTTATTTGCTATGTACTTGGATCTCACAACCCTCCACCAACACACTGTAAATTAGTAATCCATTTATCAGAATAGGAGGATTTCATATTATGTACGTGAGTGTCGATAATTGTAATACATTTACTATTCGAGGTTTCTTCAACATATGATCTATTTTGCGTTCTGCTCCATATTCCTACATAAGCTCTTCCACAAAAAAATGAATATCATAGGAAGATTCGGCACACACAGAAAGAGACTGACTGGGAAAAGAGTTCACTTGTGGCCAAGGGCGCTCGTACAGTAGTTTGCAAGGAGTGGGGGCTGCATACCAAGGAGTATGGGGCATTTTTTATATTTTGGAAGACGAAGCAATTTGTAAGTAGTCATAAAAAGGTCCATCTCCGACCCCTGCTGAAAACCTACATAATACCGACTTTTAAATAATTTTCTTGAAAGAAATTAACTTAAAACACTTGGGGTGGGGGGTGGGCGGTCGCCCTTGCCCCGGGCATGGACGCCCTTCCTTGTAGCTCAAAATTAGCATAATTTCCCGCCTTGTAATGCTACAGATATATTATTGATGAGTCCGTTGAGGGTGAGATTAGGGGACTAAGTCGATGACGTTAAATTTGTTTGCACACGGGCAGCGCTAGTAGCTCTGACCAGAAAAGTAGGTTGACGCAAGACGTGGTATGAGTCTTTCGGGAAACAATGAAAAAAGCTTTACTCGAAGCTAGTCATTTTTATTACGTACTTAAAATGGAATCAGCCAACTCACAACCCCACTGGAGGTCAAAGCTGTGTCGAATCAAGACGCGAGCCTAGACCCTTGCCTTTCTCAGGTAGTTCTCTTAAGCATCGTTCGTACTGGAGAGAAACTGTAGACTCTTTTTGCTTCACTTCCTCGTATTACCCTTTCTTCGAGTAATGCTAGTCCAGCAAGGGTTGCAGGAGAGCTTCTGTGAAGTTATTTCAGTTGTGTAATACTGGTTGAATGTGTGGAGGTGGGTCGTTATTCGTTCCTGGATAGCCCAGTCGGTAAAGGCATTACATGGGAAAACCGGGATTGTAAGTTTGTCACAGTTCGGTACACAGTTTGTTTGCCAGGAAGTTTCACAATAGCGTACTCTCCGATGCAACAGACAGCTTCCTTTGTATAACGAAGTTGGTAGAAGTTCGTAAATTTCCTTCAGTTAGTCTGGATTTACTTCTAATCTAATCCATTACGCAATGACCAGTCACATTACTGTGACAACATGTCAGAAACCTGAATAACTACCTTTTCATCTTGGACATCTGCGAGACGTGCAGGAAGTGTGTCAGTGTGCTTCTGGAAGGTACTGACAGGAGCTATGGTTACTCCAGTGCCGTGGCCAGGTGTGCTAGGTTTCTCGGTTTAAGGATTCATGGCGCGAACAGTCCGATAACAGATTCTTGGTAGGGGTTAAATTCCGTCGAGTCTGAGGGCCAGTGGAGTACGATAAACTCATCCTTGTTCCCTTCGAACCACGCACGCGCACTGCGAGCTGCGACACGTTGCATTGTCCTGCTGGTAGATACCATGGTGCCGAGGATAAACAAACTGCATGTAAGGATGGAAGTGGTCCTCAAGGATAGATGGATACTTGTGTTGATACATTGTGCTTCCAGAATGACGAGGTCACCCAGGAAATGCCACGAGAATATTCCCCAGACCATAACGGTTCCTCCTCCGGCCTCAACCCTTCGCTTTCTCGCCGTACACACCAACGGGCAGCTATCTGATGGAACATAAAACGTGATTCATCTGAAGTGGCCGTCTGTCGCCACTCATTGGACGTTCAGCTGAGATAGTGGAGTCCAAATTTCAGCATTCGTTGTCGAACAGCAGCCAGTATGGGTGCAAGAACAAAGCGCCTGCTGCAGAGGCCCATACGCAGCCACGTTCGCTGAGCTGTGGCTGAGAAGACACTGTTGGTAGCCCCTTGGTTCATCTGGATGATCAGTTGCTCAACAGTTGCACGTCTATTCACTCGTACACATCTCCGCAACCGTCATTTACCCCTGTCATATACGGCTCGTGGTGCCCACAATTGTCTCAGTGCCGGTTTTGGATATCGCCATTTCGCAATGCACGGTATGCTTCAACCACGGTGGAACTCGAACAGTTTACAAACAGTTTTGGAAATGCTTCCACTCTTGGCGCGAAAGCCAGTGATCAAGCCTTTTTGGACGTCAGATAAGTCGCATCGTTTCCGCGTTACAATGTCTGCACTATTTTCCACGTCCCAATGACTCGTTTTATATGCTGTCCACTGCCAGTGCTGCTACCAGCCGTCTGTGAGAAGTTATTGTCCGCTAACATCGAAAATAGGCGGTGGTTACATTAATGTTATTGAGCCGTGTTGATAAAAGTTTGTCATTGTACATCTGGACTATGCCAATAACCAAATAAGGCAATAAGCTATTACATCTGTTTCTAATAATGATTAGCAAATTATTTTGTTGTATTAGATAATTTGTTAACATTATGAAGCTTCACATTTACGCAAAAGTTTGCTGTTTTGTTTTGTATACCGGTTTACGCTCTCACCGGAAACCCCAAAAGTAACTTTCAACTGCGTTTCATTTGTAACATATGCGCATTGAACTCCACGTTATAGCTTTTAGCTACGTGGTTTCACCGTCTCAAAGAATAAATAGTCACGCTTTCACCTTCATAAGACAGTCACTGACTCGAGCGACAGTGACTGAAATGTTATCAGCTAAAACATCTGAAAAAGATGTGTTGTCGGATGCACGCTCGAAAAATGAATGGTTGGAATTTCAGTACTTCATGACGCCTACTACATGCAGTTTCCACCATATGTTTCTTAAATGACAATGTCATAGCAGTATACGTAGCAATCGCATACGACTGTCCCTTTCTCAACGTGAAAGAGAAGTATCAGGTTTTGCATCTCTGGCGCCTTACTCGGTGTTATCATTGTGTCGAATTTAGCTATAATTTAATTGCATGTCCTCTGTTACCGAATAACTCATAAGAACTACATGAGAGATTTACGAGAGCTCTGCCAATTCCCACCGCCGCTCTCCTTCATTTCCCTGCTTTTGGACCTTCCCCCGCACGACAAATGCGATTACTATAGTAAAACTCGGCAGTAGACTATGGGCAAACCGTCGCGGTACAAATATAGTGTCTCTGGATCTATCGGCATACGAGTATGTTGGCACCGACTAGGGAGACTTTCCACCCTGAAATCAGGAAATCGCTCGCGTATCTGTTAAGCCCAGTGTGCAGCATCGCAGAAAACGTAGTACTCACGCGAAGCGATCCTGTAGGGGAGGAGCGAGGTACAAATTACCGTCCAACCATCCAGATTAAGTTTTTCTGTGACTTCTATCAATCAGTCGAGGCGAATACTGTGTTGACTCCTCCAACAAGATAGCTGTCACTTTACTTCTCCATCCTTGACCAACCGAACATGTGCTACTTTTCTTCTTTTTTGCTATCGTTCATCTTCGACGGTGTTGTTATTGCTCCTCCTCGACGGATGAAACGGATTGGCGACCGACCCGTATGGAATCTCGGTACCATGTTGCTCAGTATTACGCATATTGAAATTGATTTAGCGCTGTCACAGGTAAGAGCTTTATGTCCGCACTCCTGACTCAGCAATTACAATGATCATGAGTTGTATACTGCAGTTGATTTCCATGCAGTCGCCGGCAAACATGAGTGTTTTCTTCCAACAGGATAGTTGTGGAATGTTGTGCAGAGCAGCGGCCAATAGAATGGAGAAAGCTGGCTTTTACGAAACGCAGGACGCTCCTCCCTCGCAGGTGGATGGAGCGGCTGAGACCCAGATCTGGCAGTCACTCGGCCGCGGTCTCCCAATGCAAATGAGGCGCTCCGGCCCGATCACATGACCCACCTTACCGAATGACAGGAACCGGTTGCGGTCTCATTGCTACCCGATACCAGCGCTGCTCATTGGGCGCAGCACACGCGCTTTTCGTCCACTTGCCTTTGTAATACTCACGACTCTGCCGTCCTGCAAGCGGTAATACAGTCTCGGCTGAAAGTGACCAGAGACTTTTCGCACTGCCAAAATGAAATACTTCATTTGTGTGGCTTTAACATCCTTAGTTCCTTCACAATTGTTGTTCAAGGCTTTCCAAATCCGTCTTTGCAGTTAAAAAAATGCACTTTTATTTTACTACACGTATTTCGATTTATTCATTTCAAACGTCGCTGGTAACATGTGTGTCTAATTTTCGTTTACATCTGGAAGTGTCCGTTGCATGTAAATTTTCCAGGTATTCCTACTTTCGGCACTTCGTCGTCTGTATACACACATTTGTCTGTAGACATCCATTTAGCCAGGGGAACGTAACGAAACATTAGTTGTTCAATATTTTGTCGTGTTTCACACCAAAGACAGCGTAGTGCTGCAAGCCAAAGTGAAATCAGGTCAAACCGTCTGTGTCAAACGCAGGAATGCCTGAAAAAATACACGCAGAGGACACTTCAATGTGTAATGGTAGATCAAAAATGCTTACACTGACGACGTTTTACATTAATAAAACGTAACGCGCGTAGTAATATAAATACCCTTTTTAGTAGCTGCAAAGACGGATTTGAAATGTCTTCAATAACCAAAATGAACTCTTACATCTACGCCCTATGATGACCGAAGTAATTTTAAACAATTATTTACTTGTTTCAAATGACCATTTGCCGTAGTTTTTAAATGAAAATAGTAAAACACTTTCTGCTGCTTTTAATTCCAGACAACCTTAAGGATGTTACATTTATACATGAGGTCAAATACATTCAAGGTTCTCTATCCAGCATTAAATATGAAATTACTAATGAAATGTTATTGTCATCAGGAAAAAGTGTATACGTGACACTACTTGTAACTTAAGAAACTTATTTAAGTAACCACGCATTTGGAAGTTGGTGATTTCAGATTCTTGTCTGCTATCGTCATCTATGCTTGTCGTGTTTTTTGGGAAGGCTAATAATTTGAAACTTGCACGTAGATTAAAACTGTATGCCGGACTGGGACTTGAATCGGGAGACTCGCGTTTCGAGTGTAGTAATGTTCTTACCGTCTGAGCTCTTCAGGTACGACTCACGACGTACCATCACAGCTTCACTTCTGCCACTACCTCTCTCTGCTCCAAACTTCACAGAAGCTCCCGTGCGTACGATGTAGCGTAGCATTCCAGGAAAAAAAAAAAAAAAAAAAAAAAAAAAACATTGCTCGCTAAGCGCAAAGTTCCTGGTTCGAGTCCTGGTCTAGTACGCAGTTTTAATCTGCTACAAAACAGCGTACGCTCAGCTGCAAAATGAAATATTCATTCTGGGAGTAACTGATTTATTACTGCGTTTGACAGTAAGTCATCTCGCAATTTCCTGGTGCGATGAGTACGCTTCACGTCCCTGGAAATCGATTTTACACTGTTTCGGTTATTTTGAGGCCTGATTAACCAGAACTAACTACACCTCCTTAGATTGAAGTTTACTCTTGCAAGTAATCTCCAAAGCATAAAACTAAACGAATTACTAACAATAACAGATTTATTGTTGCATAAGCTGTTTATCTGGGAATTTCAAGATTGTCAGTTGATCCAGTTTTACAAAGTGAGAAGTTATGTTTTGAACACACACTATAAAATAATATATTGCACAGTATACGAGTAATTATATTAAGAGCATTCCAATACGACACTTGTTGATGATTTCCTTTAACACTGATTTGGAACAGTACTTCCATTCACCTTAGTTATTTCGAAAACACGTTCTGTACTTCATATTGTTAATATATATCGAAAGTTTTGATGAAGACAAGATACACACACAGATTCGAATATCTGTTTTGACATGACCATCTTAGATCCCCTCTGAATCCTATAACAGAGCATGGGAGGATAAAAATGACACCCCCCCCCCAATTGCTTTAGTGAATTTTTTAGACGGTATATAGTTGGGACTGGAATGGCCTGAAAGTAAAGCTTTACATTGCATATAATTAGGTTGTTCAGTTTTGCGAATGCTGATGGGGAAATATTTGTTTTGCTTTCCATTGTGTTAACGAATCTTTCCTGCATATGTATAAGGACAGCTTCCCACGATAAGGGTTTTCCTTCGCTTCGTATTTATCGTGTTTGTATCAGTGTTCCATCTGCAACTTGTAAACCAGGTATTAAATAAGCGATAAAAGGCGCCTATTTTATGACAGTTGTGTTGAATCTCTCTGTGGAATAATATTTCGAAACTCACGATGAAGGCTGTTGTCACGCGACTACTTTAAGTGCTACCAGTAGTCATGATGTACATGTTCTTCCTTCAGCACTTAGATAACTTTAAATTACTTTGATGGTTTAATTAAACATACTTCAAACTATGTCTACATGGCTAAGACGCAAATTCCACTTAACGCCTAACAGTGGATTCATCGCACTCCCCTACACAATAATTCTGGTATTCCAGTCGCGAACAGCGCGGCGAAAAAACGAACACCTATGTCTTTCCGTGCGAGCTCTGAGTTCCCTTCCTTTTGTTGTGATGATCGTCTCTCCTATGTAGGTCAGCGTCAACAAAATATTTTCGCATTCAGAGGAGACAGTTTGTGATTGAAATTCCGTGACAAGAACCCGCCAGGAACGGCTGTGTTTTAATGATGTCCACCCAATAATTTATCACGTGCATGACACACTCTCCCAAATTTCGTGATAATACAAAACGAACTGCCCTTCTTCGAACTTTCTTGATGTACTCCGTTAATACTATCTGATAGTAGTACATGCACCCTCTCTAGCAGATCTGTTGCATCTTCTGAGCGTTCTGGCAATAAAATGGAATCTTTGGTTCGCCTTCCCCACAACATTTTCTGTGTGTCCTTTCTGTTTAATTTGTTCGTAATTGTAATTCCTAGGTATTTAGGTGAATTTACGGCCTTTAGATTTGACTGATTTATCGTGTAACCGAAGTTTAACGGTTTCCTTTTAGCACTCATGTGGATGACCTAACACTTTCCGTTATGTAGGCTCAATTGCCAATTTTCGCACCAAACAAATATTTTACCTGAATCGTTTTGCAATTGGTTTTGATCTTCTGATGACTTTACTAGACAATAAACAACAGGATCATCTGCAAACAACGTACGACGGCTGCTCAAATTGTCTCCTGAATCTTTTATATAGATAAGGAACAGCAGAGCGCCTGTAACACTACCTTGGGGAACGCCAGAAATCACTTCTGTTTTACTCGATGACTTTCCGTCAATTACTACGAACTGTAGCTTCACTGACAGGGAATCACTAATCCAGTCGCATAACTGACACGATATTCCACGAGCAACTGATTTCAAGCTGCTTGTGAGGTACGATGTCAAAAGCCTTCTGGAAATCTAGAAATACGGAGTCAATTTGAAATCCCTTGTCGATAGCACGCAACACTTCATGTGAGTAAAGAGCTAGTTGTGTTTCACAAGAACGATGTTTTCTACGTCCGTGCTGACTGTGTGTCAGTAGACCGTTCCCTTCCGGTAATTCATAACGTTCGAACTCAGTCAATGTTCCAAAATTCTGCTGCATATCGACGTTAATGATACGGGCCTGTAATTTAGTGGATTACCCCTACTACCTTTTTTGAATATCGGTGTGATCCGTGTAACTCTCCATTCTTTGCGTGCGTCTAGCGAGCGTTTGTATATGATGGTTAAGTATGGTGCTATTGCATTAACATACTCTGAAAGGAACTCAATTCGTACACTGTCTGGACCTGAAGACTTGCTTTATTAAGTGATTAAAGATGATTCACTACTCCGAGGCCCCCCTGCGGGTTCGGGGGTACGAATAGGCCCGCGGTATTCCTGCCTGTCGTAAGAGGCGACTAAAAGGAGTCTTCAAAGTTTCGGCCTTATGTGATGGTCCCCACTTGGGTTTGACCTGCCATTTTCAAAATTTCCGTTGTTAGTGCGTGCCATTTGGGGAAGGACGCCTTACGTGGTGTTTTTCTATTGGTCCATCGTGCACCTCCATATTGCATGCTATCTATTGTCGTGTGGAGGGATTTACACCCCATGTCTTCTGGGTTGCCTCCTCGTCTTGTGCGCAATCCCCTTCTTAGCGCCCACGGCAATTGTGGACCCTTTCAACACCTAAAATCCAGCACGGTAGCCAGTCCGTTGTGGTGGGGTCGTCATGTACCCTCTTGGTGGTAGCCCCCTGACCACGCAGGGATCGCACTACAGATGCCAGAGCTGTTTCCTCCCCATGCATGCCAAGGAGTATGTGCCCATCTTGTCTGGGGCACGGGGACTCCGGGCAATGGGATATCGGCCAGGTACCCGTTGCTTTGGCTGGGTGGCGCCCTTGGGGAGAGCCCTCGTTCGGAGTAGGTGGCATCTGGGCGGATGTGGCGCAATGAAGCGCAATAAATCTCAGCAAGCTGGTGGTCGCACTGCCACCAGCGTCTCTAAGCGAGGCAAAATTGAATTCGATGCTGCACAATATGATCCTCAGTCGTTCCCCTCGTTGGCTGCGCCATGGGAGGGACGCAGATCTAGTGCCAAGCAGGAGCCTTATGTACCACAATACCTTGTCTGCAGCAGAAGTGATGGTGACTCCTTTCTTTCGACAAAGCCTATGTTTTTTGTGGAACACCTGGAGGATAAGTTTGGGGAAGTGGCGGGTTTGTCTAAAATGAGGAATGGGTCCATCCTCCTCAAGACGGCCTCCCCAGCCCAGTCACGGGCGTTGCTCTTGTGTGATAAGCTGGGAGACGTCCCTGTTACCGTCACTCCCCACAGTAGCTTAAATATGGTCCAGGGGATTATTTACCATCGCGACCTCTTGTTACAGTCCGATGACGAGCTGAGAGCTGACTTGGAACGACGTGGTGTGCATTTTGTCCGTCGTGTGCACAGAGGACCCAAGACCAACAGGGTGGCCACCGGTGCCTTTATCTTGGCCTTCGAGGGTGCTGTATTGCCTGAGAAGGTCAAGGTAATGGTTTACCGTTGTGACGTCAAGCCATACGTCCCTCCCCCGATGCGGTGCTTCCAGTGCTGGAAGTTTGGGCATATGTCCTCCCGTTGCCCATCCAGTGCCACATGTCGAGATTGCGGACGCCCCTCCCATCCCGATTCTCCATGTGCGCCTCCGCCTGTCTGTGTCAACTGTGGGGAACACCACTCTCCATGCTCGCCGGACTGCCCCGTTCTTCATAAGGAGCGGAAGATTATGGAATTTAAGACCCTGGACCGGCTTACTTATCGCGAGGCAAAACTGAAATTTGAAAGGTTGCATCCTGTCCCTCTTCAAACTTCTTATGCTGCAGCTACGTTATCGTCGCCCTCGCGGGCGGCAGTTGTCGCCTCCTCTGTGCCGCCTTCAGTTGGCCCTCGGGGCCGTCCATCTCTGTCTGCCCCCCTTGTGTCTGGGGGCAAGCCTTCCTCTGTTGCCCCCTTAGCAGTTGGGGGCAAACCCCCTTCTGTCACTCCCCCCGCACATGCTTCAGGAGTGACATCTGCTCCAAAACCAGGGGGCTCGATACCTCCCCCTCCCCCTCCCCCTTCTCTGCCGGCGTCGTCTCTGCCGGCTCCTCTCTCGCGGAAGGGGTCCCTCGGGGCCCTCCCTTCTTCCGGTTCTTCTGCTACCCCGCCGGATGTCAGCCAGTGGCTGAAGGTTCATCCACCTGCTGGTCGTAGGGCTTCTGCGTCGTCGTCAGCCTCCGACGCTCCTTTAGAGAAACTCTCCCAGCCCTCTAAGCCAAAGGACAGACGCGAGAAGAAGGACCGGAACGTGTCCAAGAAGGACGCTCCGGCAGTTTCAGTACCGCCTGCTGTCAATAGCTCTGGCTCTGGGGATGCGGTGGAGATCCTCGCCTCTGCCGCGGATCTCGCCCTCACGGAACCCTCGGGGACCTCTCCTATGGACACAGCTGACTCTCGCTCGGTGGCGGCCGTTGACTCTGCGGCGCCGTCTGTCTCTTAGTGGACTTAACGCCCTCCCAGTCCCTTCCTGCTTCCATTCTCCAGTGGAATTGCGGCGGTTATTTCCGCCACCTGCCTGAGCTCCGGATGCTTTTGAGTGTTTCCCCTGTTCTGTGCATTGCTCTTCAGGAAACTTGGTTTCCAGCAATGCGGACCCCTGCCCTTCGCGGTTATCGGGGATACTATAAGAACCGCGCTGACTGTCAACGAGCTTCAGGTGGAGTTTGCCTCTTTGTTCACCACTCTGTCTGTAGCTCACCAGTACCCCTTCTGACGCCTTTAGAGGCAGTCGCTGTCAGGATTGAGCTCTCGCCGGCTATTACTGTTTGCTCTGTTTACATTCCTCCGTATGGGCAACTCCCCCGAC
This sequence comes from Schistocerca gregaria, assembly GCF_023897955.1. NCBI lineage: Eukaryota > Metazoa > Arthropoda > Insecta > Orthoptera > Acrididae > Schistocerca > Schistocerca gregaria. The sequence goes on along the minus strand of NC_064931.1, from coordinate 482,817,179 downwards.
ATGTCTTGGCTGCGCTGCTGGCTCAACTCCCGCCGCCATTGCTGCTTCTGGGCGATTTCAATGCCCACAACCCTCTATGGGGTGGGACTGTCTCCGATGACCGTGGTCGCGCTGTGGAGCATGTGTTGGCTCAGCTCGACCTTAGCCTCTTGAACACCGGTGCTCCCACGCATTTCAGTGTGGCCCATGGCTCGTTCTCGGCCATCGATCTCTCTCTTTGCAGCCCCGGACTTCTCCCATCCCTTCACTGGAGAGTGCATCCTGACCTGTGTGGTAGTGACCATTTTCCCATCTATTTGTCACTGCCCCAGTGTCACTCTTCTGGGCGCCTGCCCCGCTGGGCTCTCAACAGGGCTGACTGGCCGGCTTTTACTTCCGCTGCCACCATTACTTCTCTCCCACAGGGTGACATTGACGAGGTGGTCCGTGTCTTGACCTCGTCAATTATTTCTGCGGCCGAGATTGCCATCCCTCGCTCTTCTGGACTCCCTCGGAGGAAGTCTGTCCCCTGGTGGTCGCCGGAGATTGCTGAGGCTATTCGCGACCGTAGGCGGGCTCTCCAGCGTCATAAGCGGCACCCGTCTCTGGAGACCCTCATCGCCTTTAAGAAGCTCCGTGCCTTGGCCCGTCGTCTTATTGCACGGCGTAAGCAGGAATGCTGGGAGAGGTACATTTCATCCTTGGGCTCCCGTGTCTCCCCGTCGCTCGTGTGGTCCCGCATCCGGCGGATTTATGGATACCAGGCCCCTATGGGTGTCCCTGGAATCTCCCTGGACGGCGCTGTCTGCACGGACGCTGCCACCATTGCTGACCACCTTGCCACGCACTTTGCTACGAGCTCTGCGACTGCAACTTACCCTCCTGCCTTTCGCTCTCTAAAGGAGCGCGCCGAGCGGACGCCGTTATCGTTCCACACACGTCGTTCTGAAAAATACAATGCTCCTTTCAGCGAGAGGGAATTCCTCGCTGCCCTCACCAATTGCCCTGATACAGCGCCAGGACCGGACTGCATCCACGCGCAGATGCTGAAGCATCTCTCCAGGGACTGCCAGAGACACATCCTCACCATCTTTAACCGCATTTGGAGCGAGGGCGTGTTCCCGTCGCAATGGCGAGAGGGTGTTATCGTTCCCATCTTGAAGCCCGGTGCGGACCCTCTGGCGGTGGACGGCTATCGCCCCATTACACTAACCAACGTTTTGTGCAAATTGCTCGAACGTATGGTGGGGCGGCGTTTGTGTTGGGTCCTTGAGTCGCGCGGTCTCCTCGCTCCATCCCAGGGTGGCTTCCGTCAGGGCCGGTCTGCTGCGGACAATTTGGTGCGGCTGGAATCTGCTATCCGTACGGCCTTTTCCCGCCGTCAGCATCTCGTTGCTGTATTTTTTGATCTGCGGAAGGCATATGACACAACATGGAGGCATCACATCCTTGCTACGTTGCGCGAGTGGGGTCTTCGTGGTCAGCTTCCAGCTTTTCTTCAAAACTTTTTATTGCGCCGCTCTTTCCGGGTGCAAGTCGGTGCCGCCTCTAGTTCATCTTATATACAGGAAAATGGGGTCCCGCAGGGCTCGGTATTGAGCGTTTCCTTATTTCTAGTGGCCATTAATGGTCTGGCTGCAGCTGTGGGGTCGTCGGTGTCTCCTTCTTTGTATGCCGACGACTTCTGCATCTCATTTAGCTCAACGACTACGGGAGTCGCCGAACGCAGGCTGCAAGCAGCCGTTCGCAAGGCGGCATCATGGGCTCTGACTCATGGATTTCAGTTCTCTGCGGCCAAGACTCGAGTTATGCACTTCTGCAGGCGTCTGACGGTCCACCCTCATCCGGAACTTTACCTCGACGGTCACCTACTTGAAGTGGTGGACACTAGCCGCTTCTTAGGACTCGTCTTTGATGCCCGGCTCACATGGGTTCCTCATATTACTCAGCTGAAGCAAAAGTGCTGGCAGCACCTCAACGCCCTCCGCTGCCTGAGCCATGCGTCTTGGGGTGCAGATCGTAGCACGCTGTTGCGATTATACAGAGCCCTTGTGCAGTCCAGGCTTGATTATGGGAGCCTGGCCTATGGGTCTGCATCGCCCTCAGTGTTGACGTTGTTGGACCCCATACACCACTGTGGGGTTCGGCTTGCAACTGGTGCTTTCCGTACGAGCCCCGTGGATAGTCTGCTGGTGGAGGCCGGGGTTCCCCCGCTGCGGATTCGCCGCCACCGACTGCTCGCCGACTATGCTGTCCATGTGCATTGCTCACCGGGCCATCCCAATCATCGCCTGCTTTTCCCTGCCAGGGTCCTCCCTCTGCCCGACCGGCGACCTAGGTCTGGGCTTTCCATTGCTGTCCGTGTCCAGTCCCTGCTGTCGGAACTGGGGTCGTTCCCTCTTCTGCCGCCCTTCCGGGCCTGTGCACCCACGCCTCCCTGGTGTACGACCCGTCCGTCCGTCCGCCTGGACTTGGCACGGGAACCCAAGGACTCGGTTCCGCATGTGGCCCTCCGTCACCGTTTTCTTGCGCTCGTCGCCTCGTTTTCAGGCTGTGAGCCTGTCTACACTGATGGTTCCCTGGTGGATGGTCGTCCTGCCTACGCTTTTGCCCACGCTGCCCATGTTGAACAGCGCTCCTTGCCGGCTGGCTGCAGTATTTTTACTGCAGAGCTGGTGGCCATATTGCGCGCTCTTGAGCATATGCGTTCCTGCTCAGGTACGTCCATCGTCATCTGCAGTGACTCCCTGAGCAGCCTCCAGGCTATCGACCGCTGCTATACCTCTTGTCCTCTGGTATCCTTTATTCAGGAGTCTGTTTTTGCCATTACCCGCTCTGGTCGTTCGGTGGTCTTTGTTTGGACGCCAGGTCACGTTGGCATCCCGGGGAATGAACATGTCGACAGGCTGGCCAAAGGGGCGGTCGACGCCCCCACTTTGGCGATCGGCCTCCCGGCTCGTGATTTGCAGCTGGCGTTGCGCCGTAAGGTGCTTCAGATGTGGCGTGACGAGTGGCGTAGCCTGACTTCTCCGAATAAACTGCGGGCTGTCAAGGAGACGACCGATGTGTGGCAGTCCTCCCTGCGGGCTTCTCGCAGGGACTCTGTCATCCTGTGTCGGCTCCGCATCGGCCATACCTACCTGACGCACGGACATCTTTTGCGTCAGGAGGATCCCCCCCTGTGTCAGTGTGGGTTCCGGTTGACGGTCGCCCACATTTTGTTGGAGTGTCCCCGCCTGCGCATCCTCCGGCAGACTTTTAATCTCCCGGGCACGTTGCCTTTGGTTTTATGCGACGATGCCTCCATGGCTGACGACGTTTTAAATTTTATCCGTGGTAGTCCTTTTTATGGTTCCATTTAGGGGGGACCTGTCCCTTTCCCTTTCTGTGTATCTTGTCCTCGAGTGTCTCATTGGTTCCAGATTTTAATGTGTGTATTCGGATGGTTGACTCTTTCCCAATTTTTGTACCCATGGTCAGTCAACCAGTCTCCGACCCTCTTATTTTCTTCCGTTTCTTTCTGTCCAGTGTTCGTCTGTACTCTTCTTGTCTCTAGTGTTCGCTGACACATTGGTGTTCTTTCAGTGACTGGGGGGAGGGGCGTCTCCTCCCCCCTTGGGGTTTTACCTGTTCCGTAAATTTTGTTTCGCCGGTTTTTTGGAATGGGGGACTGATGACCTTAGCTGTTTAGTCCCCCTTAAACATCCCAACAACAACAACAACAACAACAACTACTCCGAGGATATCTGCTTCAAAGTTACTCATGTTGGCAGCTAGTCTTGATTCGAATTCCGGAATATTTACTTCGTCTTCTACAACAACTCTGTGTTCACTAAGCCCTGCCTGTTTACCATTGAAGTGAGCTCATGAACGAACTGCTAGTTATAATTTTCAGAGAATGCGTTTAGCACAATTTCGGAATGTGTTTTATGCTTAACTCCGGACTTAAATATATATTTTTCGCCAACATATAGAAGGTAAATTGAAGTCACCTCTGACTATAATTGTGCGAGTCTATATGTGTTTGAAATTAGACCAAAATTTTCTTCGAACCTTTCAGCAATTGCATCATTTGAGCTGGGTGATCAGTAAAAGGATCCAACTATTATTTTATTCTGGTTGCGAAGAATGAACTTTACCCTCACGAACTATCTACTTCAATTTCGCTACAAAATAAACTACTTCTAACAGCAACAAATACACCACTGGAACTATATTTAGCCTATCCTTTTAAGAATTTGAGCATCAGTGCTTTCTAATAGCACTTGGAGCTCTGGTACTTCCGTATCACAGATTGAAAAATTTACAACTCACTTCTCAGTGTATTCCTGCGTTTCCTTGATTTCTTTTTAACCGATTACTGCCGAGTGTTGCGAAGTCGCATCATACGAATGCTGTGCTAATAATTGGAAGGTTAACTGTTTTTGAATACCAGCGCCGGTAGGGTCCTGATTTTACATGAAGCTACCAACGGTTCTACACGTGCTGCTTTCTCCTGAGTGTTTGGGGTACCTCTAAAGCGCATTTTCTTTTATCTTTCATCTAGAAATTTATTCAGATTTTAAGGGGTTAAAGAAAAGCAGCATTTGTGCTTCAGATCCTCCGCAAATTTTTTCTAGCATGATTAGCACGATACGTTTTCGCATAATAACGAAGAGTTTAGTCACAGTGACGTCTGTTTTGTATTCGTGATATAACTGTACATTATTGTTCGCACTGAAAAGGGCCAGCGTGTTCATTTGTTAAATATTTTTTCAGTTGTGAAAATACTTCCATAAGGACGCTACTTTCTGAAAACTCGTAGATTTGTTTAGAACTCAATGTAGCACCATAATTCGTTGTAATTTTGTAAAATGCTGTTTTGCTGCACACAGCGTAGATATGAGTGTTCTGTAACCCCAAAGCAGTTGTTGCCGATCTGTGTCACGAAATGTTTGGCTTCTTTTAAAAGATGGCAGTAATTTCTTGGAAAAATATTATAAATTAATTTCAAGAAGTGTTGCATTTATGATTGGTTTTTCGCTTTGGTCATCAGTAACCGTATGGAGGGAAACTAATTCTTCGTGATAGCACTGTATCCCTCGAGTCGGTGTATCGTTGTTTCCTGTGTAAACAAAAGGTTACAAATAGAATTTTTACAGCAGCGAGGTTTTAGAATTAGTTCGCAGCTAATTACAATAGCTGTAATAACTGTAAGTTCCAACCACGTGTAGTTATCCACAGTGTCGGGTGACACCGTAATGGAACATATTGGCAGCGGAATGCTAACAGTAAGCGACACGGTTCCTATTTTGAGAAGCAGAGAATGTGAAAATGTTAGCTGCAGCGTGTCCACAAATCTCAGTCGGAAGAGTACTGTCCATGAAAGCTAGCTGTGCGGTTCGAGTCTCGATCAGGTACGCGATTTCATCTTACCACAAAAAAATTCTGAATACGCTGACTACTTAGTTGAATAGTGAAGCATTTTATCCTACATGAAATACTGCCAGTCCCTCTGTTATTCTTCCTCTGCATCTGCTGCACCTACTACATAGATAAATTAGATGGTAAACTCCCCCTGCAGTTAATTGTGGGGTCCATACTGAAAAGTTATGACCTGTCCTATTCTTATGTTTTGGTGCATCAAGAAACTTTCCTGTTGTATTTCAGTTTAGACCTTTGACGACCTATTTTATTAATGGCTAATAAGTAATTTCGCGTGAAATCAAATATAACCGAAGCTTCTTGTTTTAAATATTCATTAGATAATAATAAGTTCTTGTAATTACATTTGCAGACGTTACAACCTCATAACTCAAAATCGTCGGCACTGTTCATAGCTCTTCTTAAAATATGAATGTGGATAGTTGTTTTCATCTAATTTATTTACTCTTTATTTTCTCTCTATGACTCCAGTGTACTGGACAAGTTTCCGCATTTTGCACTGTTTTAACGTTGATTGTGTGTGGAGGACAACACGCGTCAGTTGCGTTTCACATTTTGATCTTTTACAGCGTGAAATTTTTACTCTACGTAGCTCCGCCTATTAAGTATTCTGCATTTACTTGTCACACTGCTGCTTTGTTTAGAATATCTGGTGAACGTTTGTAGATTCTGTACTTTTTACTGTCTGGATTGTTTACCCTGCCGACATAAAGCCTAGAAAATTGTAAATTATTATTTTTGCTTCAGTCATACAAGGCATCTCTCTCCTGTTTGTTTTATTTTTCACGTTCCTCCAATATTCTTTCAACATCATTTCATGACGTTCTGTTTTTCGTTCATCCAGCAGTTCCAGTCCTATTGTTACTCCTTTTAGTTTGCAATCGCAGTTCTCACACTTCCGTTCAGTTCTCGTTCCTGCTGTTTCGTTGTTTGTACTCTAGGGCTCCAGTTCTTTTTCGATACTCTCAATACCAGCTGGTCAGTTTCTTTACGCAAAACTACTTACAGATCTCTTTCCGCATCCAACTGTCGTCTGCTTTTGGATTGCAATTTCATATAATTTATTGGCTTCAGCCTAGTCAAGCCTGGCAGGCATCAGCTCAATGTTGCCATCCATGGGGAGACCCTACTCACGCCTACTGTAGTGTCTTCGTCTTTTCAGTGTTTACTATAGTACTGCTTCTGTCCGTCTCACGTCATATTTTCACACAATATGTTCTGTCCATTTCCATTTTAGAGCCTTTACCCTTTCCCAAATATCCTGAACTCCTTTGTCTTCACTTCTTTCCCGACCTTCCTTAGTGAGACTTGGAAGCTACCTTTCCACAGTACTGTGTGCTTTTTCAAGTTATCTTCTGAAAATCTCGTTTAAAATCCAAGATTCACAGCTATATGATAGCCCGGGAAGAACGCACAAATCGAAAATAACAATTTTTATGTTGGTTTGCGAATGTTTCGATGGAAATTTTCAAACTTTTGGTCTCCTTAGATGTTACTTCCTGTCCCAGGTAAACATAAACGTTAACATTTTTAGAGAGTTGTTCAATATTATTTGTCTTATTGTATTATTTTAGAGAGCAAAATGGGGCGCACTGCGGAATTCACGGATTTCGAACGTGGTTAGGTGATTGGGTGTCACTTGTGTCATACGACTGTACGCGAGATTTCCACACTCCTAAACATCCATAGGTGCACTGTTTCCGATGTGATAGTAAAGTGGAGACGTGAAGGGCACATACAGTACAAAAGCGTACAGCCCGATGTTGTCTGTTGACTGACAGAGACCGCCGACAGTTGAAGAGGGTCGTAATGTGTTTCGTAACGATTTACTAACAATGTCATCTCCCTGTAGGCAGCTGGTCTGCGAACAGTTTCATTTATTGGTGCAAAACTAATACTATTTGTTGTGTCTACGAAACCTGCCCACTTGGTTCGCTAGACAATCAATCAAACAACTCGTATTAATGAGTTTGATTACAATAATAAAATTACAATAATTAACTTTGTGAATTACACTGATTTGACGCTAGCAATGGGCGACACACGAAATAATCAGTCTTTGCAGTGACTGCTGATCTCTAACTGACGAAAGTCTGTGCTGAACTGCTATCGAAGAGCCTAACGTTGACGATGCAACCGAAGTCGCTAATCTTGAAGCCGCTAGTGAAGTGAAGTGGGCCGCACCAGTCGGGCGGGGCACTTGTTTCCTCTTCACATAGTGGCCGCTGCTGTGTCGTTGTCGTCCTGGAAGTGAGGTGGGTCAGTCTCCGATTGGCTGACTTCTTCTCACAACCTTCTCTTCCTTCTCGTTCCCGACTGGCGTGCTGCCGCTTGACTTTGCGCCGTGACACTATTTATTCCTGTTTTCTTTGTGTGTCCAGTCAGCTGTAGTATGTTGTTGTTGTGGTCTTCAGTCTTGAGACTGGTTCGATTCAGCTCTCCATGGTACTCTATCCTGTGCAAGCTGCTTCATCTCCTAGTACGTACTGCAGCCTACATCCTTCTGAATCTGCTTAGTGTATTCATCTCTTGGTCTCCCTCTACGATTTTTACCCTCCACGCTGCCCTCCAATACTAAATTGGTGATCCCTTGATGCCTCCAACTGTAGTATATAAGACACTATGTGTTTTCGTTTTTGTGAAGTGCACGGTTTTACATTTCTGAACATTTAAAGTAAGTTGCCAATCTTTGCACAACTTTGATATTGTGAATTGACCCTAAGTAATGAAAAATGAGAGGTCATCCAAACGAGTGCTAAAAGGAAACCGTTAAACTTCGGTTACACGATAAATCAGTCAAATCCAAAGGCCGTAAATTCATCTGAATACCTGGGAATTACAATTAAGAACAAATTAAATTGGAAAGAACACACAGAAAATTTTGTGGGGAATGCGAACCAAAGACTCCATTTTATTGCCAAAACACTCAGAAGATCTACTAGAGATGGTGCCTACACTAAACTTGTGCGTCCTGCTGCAAGTTGTTAGATCGTTACCAGGTGGGATTCAGGGCGTACATCGAGAAAATTCAAAGAAGGGCAGCACATTTTGCACTATCGAGAAATATGGGGGAGAGTGTCATGGACGTGATAAATTATTTGGGGTGGACATCATTAAAGCAAAGGCGTTTCTGGCGGGATCTTGTCACGAAATTTCAATCACAGCCTTTCTCCTCCGAAAGCGAAAATATTTTGTTGATGCTGACCTACATAGGGACAGACGATCATCATAATAAAATAAGAGAAATCAGAGCTCGCACGGAAAGATATGTGTGTTCGTTTTCTCCGCGCGCTATTCGAGAATGGAATAACAGAATTATTGTGTAGATGGTTCGATGAACCCTCTGCGAGGCACTTGAATGTGATTTGCAGAGTAGCGATGATGATGTTGAAATGTCATAGTCAGACTGGATATTTGTACATGTAGATAACTGCATCTTTGCTTTACAATTTAATTGCATTCGATTTCAAAGCTTTAAGGCTGCATCGTCAGTAACACAGTGTGGGAATCGAAATGCAGTGCATCTGAAAGTGTATCATCTGAACATATGACCACTCATCCATCCATCAGAAAGCACGAAAACGTCTCCATCTCTTCCATCACTATGGAAGCAGTAAGAAAAGTTCGATTTCATTTTCCTAGATACTGAACAACTTGTAGTCGAGAATTGTTTTTGATCAGTCTATCGTATATGAAGTCCGGGGATAACTACCATCAGTCCAGTCCACATCATCCGCGCACCGGTATCATTTGCTATAATACCGCTGACGAGCCATTAGGCTTAGTATTGAGGTACCGAGATCACAACGGACGTCGAATCCAAAAACAATGTGAGAACATTAAGGATTTGTGGTATTTGTTAATAATGTAAACTTTCAGCATTCAGAATGAATTTATTCTAGACCAATAGCAGAAAACGGTAATTCTGGTTGTCCACAGTCAGGTACAGTCCAGATCGTCTCAAATTTGCATTTAAGGACTCAGAACATAACTTCATCAAAAATACTAACAGTAGGTTGAACTGTCCAGCTGCTTATGGAACGAAAACTTGATTGCTTGTGTTTGCATTCTCTCAAAATCTTTGTAGGAGTTTGATGCAGTATGCCGAAAAATTGTTTAAAAATTCCATCAGTATATTTCTGTCTTTTCGAAAATAAAGACTACAAATTGCGTGTGGTATGGTATTTTAATATCTAGTATCCTAATTGCGGTATATTTCCACGAACCCTTTCTCATTACGATGAAAAATTCCGCACTTCGTTTTATATGTTATCCATTGTGTTGCACTAATGGACAGAGAAAGACATTGCGTCGAAATGATCGGTATATTCTCGGATTAAGAAATTAAAAACAGAAAAGCAACTGTAACATAAGAAAAAAATACATAAATTATTAAAATATGTCAGGTTGACTGTACAAACGTGGTTCTTACAGTAATTTCTGGCGAATAAGTAAATTATTTTATACCTCGACAACAGCAGAAGTAATTGTTCTAAAATGTTAACCGCAGAGAATGTAACAAATAATTCATCTCAGTGTGCTGGACGTTTATCAAATAAGGACAAGTATTTTGTGCGTAGTTTCACATTGAACTACAGACAAAGAATTATTTTTCCCATGTTTGTATGGCGATGCAACTGATTTCATAAAATCTAGAAATATGAAGGGAATTTCACAGTGTTCCTGCATAAGCGAGGAGCAAAGAGCGACAAGACTCCACAACTTGCGCATTGCAGTAGTCTATTTCGGCCGCGCTTTCCGCTTACAGCTTAAACTTCATGTTACACGAGACTACCCGCTGTTGCTGTCGGCTTGTGTTTCACAAGTTCTCATACGATTTCTTATTCTCCACAAATAAATTAGAGTCCCAATATCTTCCCACTGCTGATCGATACAAATCAGAACCTTAGTGTATCATGTGATGATATACGCGAAAAAAACCTGTCTAGATCTTGGTCTTCAACGTCTAGTTAAATGATTAACTAGTTTTCATTTTGTAGCTAATAAGTCCAATAGAAAAGAAAGCCAATGGGTCTTGACTTCTAGTTCATGGAAATGTGATTCACTCCGAATAAGTTGTTTACAAAAAAGTCAAATAACAGGCTTCTAGCAATAAACTTCATTGATTAACAAACTGGATTTAGAAAAGGAAGATCAGCAACGTACAATACACTTACCCTACAGTAAGTAAGAGAGGAAGCTAATGATTCACCAGAAAAAGACACACACTTTACTAAAGCTTTTGATATTTTAAACATAAATACAATCTGGAGAAAAATGGAAAATAATGACTTAACGTCTACGAGGAAGACAAAAGCTTGTGACATACAGGGAGAGTTACAGTATGCACAATGCTTTTTAATATTTAGTAAACGAAATTATCCGGAATTGGAAGCAACGTATACACAAATTTGTCAAATATATCAGGGCAGTATTCAACATGTTTTAATTTATGTAGATGATGGCTTAATAGTAAGAGGAAAAAACGACTGTTAACATATATTGCCCCACTTTAAACATGTATGTAGACAATACAACGTTGTGATTTGTAGCAGCTGCCTTCAAGTAACGGTTTTCCGGCTCAGTGCTCCGAGTCTGACAAACATTACTGTGGACAACATGATTTGGCGAAAGTATCACCCCTAAACTGTTTCGGTTGCCAAACTGGCCAAGAGAATAATAATGAATGACAAAGAGCTGGCCAGATCGGAAAGCGTGTAACACGAAAAAATCAGCCGAGATATAAAAGTAAAAGTAAAATATTGTAAAACTATGGTTCTTGTGTCACTTCTTCTTAGAAGCAATTGCTGGGTGCCGACAAAAAGAACCTACGGAAAATACCGACGTGCATAAATTAAATTTCTGATAAAAACGGGAGATGACTTAAGGGACTAGGTAAGATACGAAACATTGATACAATCACCGTAAGTAGAATCAAACGAATGTAGAATCATTTGAAACCACGGTACAAACACATAATATGATACACTGGAATTTGGAGTCAGAAGAAGATAGTTAAGTCTTCTCCTTCATTGCTGCTGAATACCGTTTCTACCATGTCGTCGCTTGGACGTAACGGTGTGTGAACCAAAGCATTTCTTTTGCTAGGCGAACGCGTCAGAGTGGAGACGCCACAGCATATTTTTCTTTTTTTTTCTTTTAAATTTGGTATAAGAATATTCGTTTGCGGTAAAGGTATTCGGAGATTGTGCCCTCTGGTGATATCGAACAATTTGAAAATCGCTTATTTAACATCACTGTAGGCTTGTTTTTCGGTTTGGAGCTAGAGGGAGCATTACATTTATTCGTTTATTTATAACGCAACCGCAATCTTATATATAACTGTTAATTATTAATTAAGACACACATCAAAAAAAGTTTTGCGTCATCTCGGTTCCGAGAGTTTCAGAAGCTTTACAGAAAACAGGAATACAGATCAACATAAACATCAATTCCGCCCTTTTTATTGCTCATGAAAACCACACATCGTATGTTGTACCACTTTACAGCGAGACCTTCAGAGATGATGGTCCAGATTGCTGTACGCACCGGTACTTCTAATACGCAGCAGCACTGGACTCGCATTCGGGAGGACGACGGTTCAATCCCGCGTCCGGCCATCCTGATTTAGGTTTTCCGTGATTTCCCTAAATCACTCCAGACGAATGCCGGGATGGTTCCTCTGAAAGGGCACGGCCGACTTCCTTCCCCATCCTTCTCTAATCCGATGAGACCGATGACCACGCTGTCTGGTCTCCTTCCCCAAGCAAACAACCAACCAATACGCAGCAGCACGTCATCTTGCATTGCTGCATACCTGTATTCGTCGTGGCATACTATCCACAAGTTCATCGAAGCACTATTGGTCCAGATTTCCCCACTCCTCAACGGCGATTCGGCGTAGAAGCGTCAGAGTGGTTGGTGGGTCACGTCGTCCATAAACAGCCCTTTTCAATCTATCCCGGGTATGTTCGATAGGGTTCATGTCTGGAGAACATGCTGGTCACTCTAGTCGAGCGATTTCGTTATCCTGAAGGACAGCGCGTAGTAATCGACGGAAAACAGAGTAAACCTGAAGTGATATCCGGCGTTACTCAAGGAAGTGTTCAGGCCCTCCGCTGTTTCTTATCTACATAAACGATGTAGGAGATAATGTGAGCAGCTCTGTTAGACTGTTTGCAGATTATGCTGTGCTGAAAGTGGCAGATGATGATGTGCGAAAAGTGGCAGTTGTCTCCCAATACGGACAAATGTGATGTCATTCACATGACAAAAAAAAATTAAAAAAAAATCCGTTAAATTTCGGTTGCTCGATAAGTCACTCATGTCTAAAGGCTGTCAGTTCAACTAAATACAAGGGGATGACAATTACGAAGAGCTTAAATTGGAACGATCACATTGATAATGTTTTGGGGAAAGTAAACGAAAGCCTATGTTTTATTGGCGGAGCACTTAGAAGATGCAACATGTCTACTAAAATTACTGCATACAGTACGCTTGTTCGTCCTCTACTCAAATATTGCTGTGCTGTATGGGACCCTTACAACATAGGATTGACGGAGGACATAGAAAAGTTCAAAGGAAGACAGCTCATTCTGTACTATCGCAAAACAGGGGAGAGGGCATCAGATATGATACGCGAGTTGGGATGGGTGTCATTAAAACAAATACTTTTTCATTACGGCGAGGTCTTTTCACGAAACCTCAATCACCAACTTTCTCCTCGAAATGTGAAAATATTTTACTGTCTCGAACGTGCATAGGGAGAAATGATCATCATAATAAAATAAGAGAAAGCAGAGCTTGTACAGAAAGATTTAGCTGTTCATTTTTCCCACGCGCTGTGAGAGAGTGCAAGGGTAAGGAAACAGACTGAAGGTGCTTCTAAGAAACCTCTCCTAGGCACTTTTGTGTGAATTGCATAGTAGTCACGTAGATGTAAGAATAGATGTACGCTGCAGAAGTTTCGCTGGGAAGCCGTTACACATCCTCCGTACAGTTCCTATCTCTCACCATATTTTTGGAGCCCTGAAGAAAGACATTCGTGGCCGTTGATTTGCTTCGGACGAAGAGTTGCACGCCTGGATAGACTCATGGTTCCGTAGGCAATCGCAAACATTTTTCCATGATGGCATTTACCATCTTGCCTCACGATTGGAATAAATATATTAACAGTTATGGCGATTGTTTTTGAAATAATAAACAGTTTATTGAATTTTTCCGTCTGTCTTGTTTTCATTGTGCAACATATCGTTCATTTTGCATGTCCTGTCCTAGATCAGTTTAGGATGGTCCGGGTATCCTTCTTCAGATCAAATTCTGGTAGAGCAACCGTTGGGTTTACTATACCATGTTTGCATATTGATGCTACGTTACATTTTTAACACCAGTAAACTATAGTCTGGTAGCTGTGTTCGGTGACTGCAGCCCACAAGTTGTTCGGAGATTTAACACCGTTTCACCGAGAGTTATTTAGCATCTCGTGGATTGGTAGGTCCTCTAGGTGGTATTGATGTTGTAGCCCTTACAGTGGTATCCGTCTGTCTTTCTGGGGATGATATTTTACTGATTGTATGCAGCGAAAAAAATAATGCGGATTTCTTAGTACCCGTGATTATGCAGTCGTTCTGGTAAATATCCATCTTCCTGGTATGGGCATTCCGCTGCCATACAGGGGCATAGTACTCAGCCACTGGATATACCATAATCAAAGCCGCATTGTGCAGGGTGGATGCATCAAGTTCCAGTGAAGTCCCAACAAGTTGTCTTGTGACATTATTATGAAACTTGACTTTCTAAATCAATTTTCCATGTGATACTTCCAGGTAGGTAAACTATCTAGTGCAATGCCGTGGCATTTAGGATAGAATTTCCCTCACACTAATGGCAAAAGCTAATGCTCAGCTGTTGGTTAGCTATTCGGTTGTTGAAGTGGAACGCACAAACTTCTATGTTAGATGGATTTGGGCTGAGTTTCCTCTATTTATAATATCGATTCAGTGTTTCTAAGTCTCTGGAAAGAATAACTTATCTTCGTAGTGCTTTAGTTTGGGTAGCTATTGTGACGTCGTCCGCAGTTGTTTTTGGCACGTCACTGGTGTACCAGCCGGTACAGATTGTTCTGGAAGGCCATTTTTTATGGTGAATGGTGTGCTTGTTCTATCTTCGGAGACTAGTAGTAAAGGGACATTAGAGGTGAATGCGTTCCGGACGGTGGAAGACCCTTTAGCAGCAGCCTGTTAGCGCAACTGCCGCGTTATTTGGCCTTCGTCAACAACAGGTGCTCATCACGCCAAATGCAGGTGAAGACATCGCGAGTATACTTGAGCAACAACTTATCTCAACGGAAACACAATATAATCTTAAAACTGTACGAAATATTCTGCGTGCGAGACTAATTCCTGCCACTGTAGACTTCTAAATAAGTGCACTGTTGGTCTATTGTGAGTAGCTCAAATTCAGACCAGTTCCTTACAGTTAAACCAGTCACGTTGGGTGAAAGGAAAAAGAAAAATGTTTGCAGGTTAAACGGTTTCATGTGTCGTGTAGCCCTGATGCAGACGTGGTAGATAATTCCATTGTGACTGCATTAAATGTTGTAGCCGCTCGCTTGTGTGCGCGTGGGCAGTTTTCCCACGCTCGCCTGGCAGATACTGGAGCGTGCCTGAGAAACGCCCTAAATGGTCTGATTGGAAAGTGTAGCGGTGTGACCTTTCTTACAATACCTGTCAGTGCAGCGTAGTGAAAGCTTCGCTAGTTCACCTAGCTTTATGGCATCCGCCAGAAACTTCGCCATTGTTTACCACATCCTTAAGTCGAGTCTTAACATAAAAATATAGTGTAACCATAACCCGAAGCTACGGAGTGAAGTAAACGTGATTGAAGACAAGTGTGCTGCCGAGGTAAAAGATGCATAGAACCAAGTGCTGGATACCGTGTTTTCTTTATTTTTTTTAATCTGCTCGACATACGGTATGACTAATTTGATTTGTTAGTTGAATGAAACGGCTTACAATTACTGCTGGAAAAATTGAGCAGCATGTTGCATAATATTACAAAATTTCATCGCAGATATGGAGAGAGAACCAATTCGACCGCTATTCGGGTGGTACTGGGTTCAAATTGAAATATGATGATTTAGGCTTAACGTGTTTTTTCGTAAATCACATAAACAGGTGACAGAGTGGATCTTTCAGAAAAGAGTATTCTTTACACATACTAGTTGATGGTGAACTGGGTTTCAGTCTGTAGTAAAAATGCGGATAACTGGAGTAAAAAGATCCGTCATAGACACAAGGTTGCATGATTGAAACGATCGCAGGGCAGTTTTTCTCTGCGATTGTTTTTATTTCTGTTATACGTATGGTGGGCTAGTTCCGAAATGACGGTCCTTGCCAATTTCTTTTTTAAATCACCGCGATATAACAATGAACACTCATAAATAAGTCTTTGTCGCCTGCGCCAAGAAGCACTTTGGCATTCAGATTTAATTTGCGTTTGCCCTTTGATCGATACACTGTGTCAATGTCTGAGCACCTCCATAATATGCTGAGTACCGGTTCCGTCTTAGGTGAATTGTTAAACAGAGTTCTGTGTTAACCATAGAATAGAAGCCCCACCGGCAGCTCTTCTTCCCCACCTCCTGAGCGTAATATGTACCTTTCTCTTACAGAATACAATTTCGTTGATCACTGTTGGTCACGGACTCATGAAGCGCTTACCTGGTACTTGCGTGCTTTAAATATTAGCGTAATACTACAGAAGCGGGTAATGAATATGTGTCGACTCGATGTTTCATTTCATTCATTTAAGTAAGCAAATTAACTGGGTTTGGACTCTAGCAGTCCGTTATTTCCTGAACTGTACCCACCATACTACTGATTGTTAGTCTGTCGCTATGATCATGGTAAAAGTGGGCTTCGTTGCTGTTAGAGCAACGACAGTATAGCTTGTACATGGGATTCTAATTTCAATAAACTTCAGCGAAACACAACTCCTCGCGTACATACACGTTCTGTAGTGAATAATCATAGAGCAGAATTAGCCTATGAATTTTATTCAGATGTGTCGCATTCGCAACTTGAAATCATAACTAGTATTGGCAGCCGAGATTTGAAACTGTACTTACAGTTGGGTGTTAACTAATTGTAGTAGAGAAGCATCACTATCAAGAAAAGTGGTGTTATTAGTAGCTCGTGGGAGGCAAGAATTAGAAACCAACGTGCCCTCGGTACAGTAAGGCTGCATGGGGTGTTCTAGAAAGTTCTTTATCTATTGAGTTCTGAGAAGCTTTTCGTATATGTAATGGTAAATGGGAGATATTTCATCAGCAACCGATTTCTTGGATAAAACATTTTCCAATTCTTCCGTGTACTGTTTTGCAAATAAATAAGATGCGTTAAACTTTGACACATCGCTATCCAAAAGAAGTTAACTTGTGAAATCGAAAGTCGTCGTCCAGTGTGTACTAATGTTCGGTCGCTAATAAGATCGCGACGTCTACGGGAAGCTAAATTCGTTAATTCCATAGTTGCCATACTTGCGTAGTTGTCGGGCCCCATTTATTGACTCTTGTTGCTTGCAAAAGCGCTTAACTTAGCCTGTGTGAGGCGCTTAGAGACATAGTTGCATTAGCTGCTGCAGTTCGGTTTTCGTTTAGCACTGTCTGTACATGTTAGATATTTCACTTATTAGCCGTTCTAAAATTTAATTTGTAACTTGTTTCATGCTGCCAACGCCAAACTGCAATGCTGTGCAACACTAAACTGTCAGTGTGCAGCTTGCCGTTGCAGTTGAGCTATTGTACTGCTGAGAGGTCGGTATTTTTCTTTGTAGCTGTTGACTTTAAGTTATCAGGATACGGTGACAGCTTTACACTAGCCTACCGGACTACCAGTCCTGTTGGCATTGATATTTTCGAAAATAACATATGTTACTCGCTGGTGCCCCTTAATAAAATTAGCCAACGCTTAAAACTAAAACAACGTTAAGTCGTTGAATAATATGCCATGTATGGTTTCTTGTTGTACTATCTTATCGTATTATGGATGAATATTTCTAATTCCTCTATGATCATGATATACATACTACTACGTTTTATGATTTTATGGAGGGCTACGTTATCGTGTATTGTAAATAGGACTCCTTCTTTAACATGTTCCACTACTGGAGATTTGCTGTGTATCTTGACCCTGTAACAGTCCGGTATGAAGTCCTGAAATTTCTGTCCATTTGGCCTGTATAAAACGTTATGCACTGGCTGCATGTGATTTTATGGAAGCCCGCAGCTATATGATTTTGGCTTAAGTTTTACACTTGCATTTCTCAACGCCTTTACAAAATTTCGGGCATTACATCAAGGTATGTCACTGTAACTGCTCGATTGGTTCTGGATGCGAGTGTAGTTTGCACATGTCCATTTAGTTTACTTTTTTGATCTAATGACAGTGTCGTAATCTCTGTTTCTTGGCGGAGATTTATTTTTGGGAGGAAATCTGTGGTTTCTGATTAACAGTGACCCGTATACTGCTTTCTTACGAGTGCTGAGTGTGTAGATCGGTTTGGGACAGTGGCATCTGTGCTAGTAGGTTTCCTGTAAATGTTAAGAGATCTGGTGTTTCTGTATGGATACCGTACTGTTAAGGAGAAGTTCGGTGTTATTCTGTTTATTCTCATTTGACTTGAATATTTTATACAGACTACTGAATCCTTTAAAAAATATTACTCCATGAACTGTTTTGCCATCAGGTGCTGTTCAGCGTATCTGAGAGCAGTGAGGTTCAGGATATCAGTCCCCTACACAACTGCAGTGTCCGGCAAAAAGTCCTCCCGTATTTCAAAAAGTAGTTACCAACCAACAAAGATACAGAGAAAATACTTTTATACGAGAACAACAAATACTGTGCCATTTTACATTAACTGTTTTATACACTTGAGCCCTTAAGTGTTACCAAAGAAAAAGATTACAAGGTGATAAATCGGGCGACAGTGGCCACCAGGCGATGTCTCCTCGTGAAAAGAGAAGGCGTCCAGAAAACATCTCTCAAAATTTCTAGAGGATGTCGAGAGGTGTGAGCTGTGGTTCCGTCTTGTTGGAACCAGACCTCTCTCTTCGTGGTCCCCAAGAACCTATTTTGACTTAGGTAGGAGGAAGGTCGCAGTCATGTGATACTAGTGATTTGAACTAACCTTTAACGTTACCCCATATTCTTCGAAAAAATACGGACCCTCACACCAAATTCAGCACGATACACCAAACTTTCTGATGATGGCTGTGAAGTGGTCGTTGGTGAAGTTACTGACGGTTTTTTGCTGCCCAGTAGCGGAAATTTTGTTCATTTACAGTACCTGACAAGCGGATGGGCCTCTTCAGAAGTAGTAAACACTGCGCCCAGGGGAATGTTCTGAAGAATTTCCTCACACACAGCTCTGCGAGTTTCAAAATCTCGCTCATTTACGACTATGGCAGTCATAATTTTTTATGGGTGCTTGTGAAGATCTCTGTGCAGGATTTTTCTTAAGCCGTTGGCACACGGGCCTTGCTTTTGAACGTCAGCATTGAGCGTGTCGAGTTCAGCGTGGTGCCGAACGCTCGGGAGCGATGAGACTTGTGCATACGTCACGTGGACCCAGCGTGGTTGTATTTGGCTCGTAAATTACACTGTTTACAAATGGACAGGTGTAAAATCCCTGTATTAACTCTGTTAAAACGTCCGTTTCCTCCCTTGTCCAACTGCTAGTCAGGCTGTTCTGTCTGTAATATAGGGTGAACTCGGAATAGACGGCCATGCGAGAGAGTAGTAGTTCTTCCACGATTCGCCATACGGCGCTGGCAGTCCATTTGGTAGTTAGTAGAGTGAGCGATTGTTGATGCTCCGGATGACTCTTTATTTCAATTAAAAGTAAGTAATTTCCATGCTTTTAGTTTTCAGTATAACATTAAATTATGTTTCATAAGTATCTCATAAAATTTCGATTTAAACCTAACTTTGTCTGTGAGTAGCGACGGAAATTTCAGAGTTGTGCAGGTGTAGAGGTGTTCAGGTTTTGTTTGAGTTTGCGTCGACCATATTTGATGACATTTGCTACATGCACATTGGATCAAAACGGACTGTTTGACTAGAACTATATTCACAGTGATACGATTACTTTTTCGTGCAGTACGAACGTGTAAAGAAAAGGCATTACAGTACGAGACAGTCTAAAGGGCTATTCCTTTTTTCCCAAAAATAAGTAAAAATATGACGTATCAGACTTCATTGTTATAGAAAGAGGCGACATTTTAAAAATTTCTTAATTTTCTTTTCGTTATTCATAGTACCCACAAATCAACATCATCATTAGTTTTCATAAGCCTTGCATTCGGGAAAATTATTGTACGCACAGTTTGGCAAATAGTGGTAAAAAAGAGGTGTTGGAAGAGGTGTTTTAATGCACAAAGTTTGATGATAACTAGTCACAAAATAGCTGTTCCTTGTATTAACATTCTTATATTATACTTCGTTCGCTGCTCGCGGTCTCGCGGTAGCGTTCTCGCTTCCCGAACACGGGGTCCCGGGTTCGATTCCCGGCGAGGTCAGGGATTTTTCCTGCCTGAGATGACTAGGTGTTGTTGTGTCGTCTTCATCCCCATTACGGTCGGAGGAAGGCAATGGCAAACCACCTCCACTAGGACCTTGGCTAGTACTGCGGTGCGGGTCTCCCGCATCGTTCCCCTACGCTCCGTCACAGAGTATGGGACTTCATCATCATAATATTATACTTCATAGATAAAAATATTTTGTTAGCGCAGAGTATATCTTTCAGAACTGTGTTTATTTTACAAAGTGATTTTGTTCCGATTTAAACTGAAGATTTAGCCAGAGTAACGTTCTTGACTGCAACTTTCTTCCAAGTGCGCTCGTTGATACGTAATTCTGCGTCTTCCAAGCCAAACTGTATATGATGCTAAAAACAGTATATCAGTAGGTAGTAACTTCAATATGATATAGTTCTTCCTCCCTTTTTTTAGATTTCATGTAAGGAAAGTCGTCATAAACATCCCAACACTGTTAATTACTTATTCACGTTTAAATCTATGACATGGCCTGCCAAGATTTTGTACAGGTGGAAAGAATCTACTTAACGTTGTCAGTTGCTAAAGCCGTGAAAGTTTCAGGTGGTGATACCGACATCAATAGATTTTTAGCAGATTTCCCATTCTTTCGGTTCGAAGTGGCGGTAAGAGCAGATACAATACGAATTGTGTGCCCCGCCCTTCCATACAGCCAGGCAGGGAACAAAGACGTTAATATCGCCGTGTTTCGCAGGTTCATATGGGAAAACGCGTTGCTGCCAGTGTGGCAGGTGAATCAACGAGCGTGGAGTTGAGTCATCCGTAAGCCGCTTACGTCACTCGCAGCCCTCAGAAACGCTGCTGCCCATGCGTCGATGTCGCGCCGGTAACTCAGGCATTTCCGTTACGCGGTAGTTGATACAGACATTTTCCGCGAAATTCTATATAGTGTCTTTATAAGATGAGTGAAATTGCTGTTTTATGGACCAAGAAGAGAAAAATTAACTTCAGAATATAAGGCAGACTACATTTTACAAGGCATGAGCGGAAGGGAAGGAGGGATTGGACATAAACTCACGCTTTATGGGTACGTTTTACAACCACGGGCGGGGCAAATGCATCTCATATTCTTCATGGTTGCACGCGAGCCAGCCACTGGAGACCGAAGTGTAATAGCAGCTATTGCGCAGGCCTCTGGTAACGGGGTAGCTTTGCTGCTTCGCGAAGAGTGGTTTGAGTCCCGTACTGGATGTGGATGCGAATATTCCGTTATTATGTTTAAATTGACAGACATGCTTTCTCATGTGTACTGGACGGCAGACTCTTGAACTGCGTTCTGAAAATGCGTTAGTCTAACTTGTAAACTGCGCTGGAACCTCGTGTGTTGGAATCGTGCAAAATGGAGAACGCTCAGAGGCCAAATAATAATAAAATTCAGTTGGTGCCGAAGGATACCCAACGGGTTGAGTCGGTTAGTTTTTCATGAAGACAGTGAGAGGTGGGAACTGTAGATTCGCGCGCATTTGTTCGTGTGAGTCTATAATTAGAAAAGAAAGAAAAAACAAGAAAGGTATATAACTAATTTTTTCTTCGATTTACCTCTGGACCAAAGATAACTTCACACAATCTGGAACCAGTGCTGCTAAAGTGGAGACATATTGCAGTAGTTAAAGTGAGTTGGCTGAGTTGTAACTTTGGTGCTGGTGTTCGTCTCCTAAGAGAACAGGGTAGTATCGAAATAGTTGTCGCAAGTTAACTGGTGACTTAACACAGCTTCCAATACTGATGTCAGGTAATTAGTCATAGAGTGACAGTATATTAAGCCTGAAATATATTGTTAGTCTCTTTTTTTTTCTTGGTCGTCAAAATTCGTTATCAGCCAACAAAATCATGCGTTTCTTTTTAACCCTTCATAAGATTTGTGCATAACAACAGCAAATAGTGAAAATACACTGACGGAAAACAAATTGCAGCACCTAGAAGAAGTTGTGCGACATAACCGAAAGTTGGTACCCATGTTTCTACGTCTGAAAGATGATGTCTTAAATTTTGCGCCAGTCGCTTAAGAGTGACGCTAGTAGTGCCGCTATGAGGATGCAAACCAGTTGTGCCTCAAATACACCTTGTAACGGTCGTGAGTGTTAGTTGCCTTTGACACTGGACGTGGTGAGTTGATGTTGGTCAGGAATACCTTTAAGGCGACAAAGATGCCATTATCAACACCTCACTGAGTTTGAACGAGGTCGTGTAAGAGGGCTATCAGAACCTGGATGCTCTTTCTGCGATACTGCAGAAAGATTTAGCAGTTACATGATCGCTAGTAGTGGTGGTCACGAGAATGTAGGTTCGCAAGAAGACAGCTATCTGGACGGCCACGTGGCACTACCGCGACCATCGTGTTCGGCGTATGGCTCTGGCACATCGTACTGCATCTGCAACAGCAATTTGAGGAGCTATTGGCACCACAACGATACAACAAACTGTTACAAAACAGTTACTTCAAGGACAGTTCCGAGCCAGACACCCTGTAGCGTGCATTCCACTGACCCCAAACGACCGTAATAGGAGATTTCAGTGTTGTCAAGCAAGAGCTCATTCGAGGGCAAGGTGGAGGACTGTTGGATTTTCTGATGAAAGCTGGTACTGCCACGGTGCCAGTGGTGGCTGTGTGGTGTTTAGAAGGCCAATTGAGGGCTTGCAACCAACTTGTGTCCGTGTTAGACACACCGGACCTTCACCTGGAGTTATGCTCTGGGGTGCGATTGTGTATGACAGCAGGAGCACTGCCGTGGGTATCTCACGCTCCCTGACTGCATTTGTACATCAGTCTGCTGATTCGAACTGTTGTGCTGCCATCTATGAGTAGGATTACAGAGGCCCACATAGCACTGTTGTAACCCTACATGCTTTACAAAGTGTCGACATGTTACCTTGACCTGCTCTATCAACAGATATTCTTCCAATCGAGCACATATGGAACATCATCGGACACCTCCAGCGTCATCCGTAAACAGCATTAAACGTCTCTGCACTGACGGACCAAGTGCAACAGGCATGGAACTCCAGTCCACAAACTGACATCCATCACCTGTACAACACAATGCATGCACGTCTGCATGCTTGCGTTCAGAATTCTGGAGGTTACACCGGTTATTAATGTAACAGAAATTCACATCTCGCACTTACATTAAACATGTGCTCGTACAATGTTAATCACTTCCATAGGTTAACTAGACAAATGCATTCCCGAAATTTCATTACTCTGCATTAATTCTTTTTTGGTGTTGCGGCTTTTTTTCCGTCAGTGTATATCAAAATACGCCATATTATAAACAAAGGAAAACGTACCAAAATATAACCCACCAACACTAATTGTCACTTATTGCTACATTTTGGTACGTTATTCCACGTGGTGTTTCTGGGCGGTAACATTGCATATTTTGGTAAATTTTCTTTCGATGCTGTTCTTATGCCACACATAGGATGAAGCAGTTGCACCTAAACGCATAATGTATGGTGATTGATTAGCAAAGAATTTTGGCTGTCAAGACAAAGAGAACTTACCATTAGCGCTGTATAATGGTCGTGAATCTCTTAAGACTGTCAAAAGTAACTATACAGACTTGAAACAATGGTGTTTTGCTTACTTACTGCTTAATGTTTATAATTTTATGCATTTGTCAAGTGGAGTTACTTTGTTTTCAAACACTGGGCTTGTATTCGAGAGCATCTGGTTCAAATGCTGGCGGAGCTGTAGTGACTAGTGTTTCCTTCAATCACCGAAAATTTCAGAGACTGGTGCCGACATCATCTATTAATGAGTCCACCATAGGTTCCTTCCCCCCATCGTTGTCGAATTGAGCTAACCCTCCACATCCAGTAGCCTTAGTCGACACAACATTGAACACAACAAGGGTGGAGGTATCTCACTTGGAGTATGCGTTCAAGCTTAACGATGGAGATAATCTAACGTACGAAGAAGGTTATTGGGACAAATACACAAATACAGTTCGGAGTAAATAGCGGCGAAGTGCTCAATGTGCTGGGAAAGGTGCTAATTGTGATACGCGGTGTGTGGGGTCTGATGCGACTGTGCAGCGTGGGGCCCTGGGCCCGGGGCGTGCCACACGCAGCAGTTACCTCCGCGACCCTCGGACAGGTAACGCCCCGCCCGCGCCCCGATCGATTACGCTACACAGGCCCCGCCATTTCCTGCCTCAGCCTTACCAGAGGCTGTGTTACCAACACAAGGCTGACTCACCAATTTTGTTACGATCCGGCCTAATTAGACTGCATTCTTATCGTATTCTACATCCACATCTATATTCCACCCAATGGTGTATTGCGGGGGGTACTTTGTATACCTTCCCGGCCGGGTTGGGGATTTTCTCCGCCCGGGGACTGGGTGTTTGTGTTGTTCTCATTATTTCACCCTCATTCATGAAAGTGGCGAGATTGGACTGAGTAAAGATTGGAAATTTGTACGGGCGCTGATAACCGCGCAGTTGAGCGCCCAACAAACTAATCATCACCACCATTATCATTAACGGGCAGAAATATTGTCGGGCATGCTTCCGTGTGAGCTTAAAATTCATGTGATTTTACCGCTACGGTTTTTTCGAAAGATAAAGGTAGGAGGAAGCAATATAGTGTTTTTACACTCCTAGGAACGGACACTCTCGGAATTTTAACCATAATGCATTTTTGCTTCACTTGCAGCGTCCGCCACTGGAGTTCGCTCAGTATGTACGAGGCGCATACGCGTTCAGTAAATGAACCTGTAATGAAGTGCACTGCTTTTCTTTGAATCTTCTCTATTTCCTCTATCAATCTTATCGGCTTCAGACCCCAGACTAGCGATCAGTAGTCAAGTATTGGTCAAAAGAGGGCTCTGTAAGCTATCTTCTTTGTGAGTGAACTGAATTTCCTGAGGATTTTTCCAGTGACTCTGACTGGCGTCTGCCTTATTTGCGATTAGTTTATTGGTCGTTCCACTTCACACCACTCCGTGCGCATGCTCTTCGATATTTTATGGATGTGATTGCTTCCAGTGATTGTTCTGCAATTCTGTAATCCTAACAGTTCCTTCTTCCTGTTTCTGTGCAATGTGTTACACTTGTTTATGTTCAAGGTGAATTTGCCAGTGACTGGACATAACGTCGATCTGCTGAAAGTCTTTCGTCATTTCGCACCAATTTTTTTGCAGTGGGACATGATAGTATATAATAGCATCATCCGCGAAAAGTCTCATGGAACTTCCGTTATCCACTAGGTGATTTAAATACACTGAGGTGACAATACGGTGTCGGGTCTCCTTTTGCCTGCTGTAGTGCAGCAACTCGACGTGGCATGGACTCGGTACGTCGTTGGAATCTCTGCAAAAATATTGAGCTATGGTGTCACTATAGCCGTCCATAATTGCGAAAGTGTTGTCGGTGCAGGATATCGTGCACGAAATAACCCTTTGACTATGTTCCATAAATGTTCGATGGGGTTGTGTTGGGCGATCTGGATGGCCAAGTTATTCCCTAAAACTGTCCAGAATGTTCTCCAAACCAATCGCGAACAACTGTGGCCCAGTGACATGGCGCATTTTGTCATCCATAAAAAGTACATTGTCAATTGGAAATAAGAAGTAAATGAATGGCTGCAAACGGTCTCCAAGTAGCCGAACATAACCATTTACAGTCAATGATCGGTTTAGTTGGACCAGAGGACCCAGTTCATTCCATGTAAACACAGCCCACAACATTATGGAACCACCACCTGATTTTACAGTGCCTTGTTCACAGCTTGGGTCCCTGGCTTCGTGGGATCTGCGCCACACTCGAACTCTACCATCAGCTCTTACCAACTTAAATCGGCGCTCATCTGACCAGGCCACGGTTTTCCAGTCGTCTAGCGTCCAGCCGATATGGTTACGAGCCCTGGAGAGGCGCTGCAGGCGATGTAGTGCTGTTAGCAAAGACACTCGCGTCTGTGTTCTGCTGCCATAGCCCATTAACGAAAACTTTTGCCGCACTATCTCAGCGGATACATTCGTCGTATGTCGTACATTGATTTCTGCGGTCATTTCACTTAGTGTTTCTTGCCTGCTAGCACTGAAAACTCTAAGGAAACGCCGCTGCTCTCGGTCGTTATGTGAAGCCGTCGGTCACTGTGTTGTCGGTGTTGAGAGGTAATGCCTGAAATGTGGTATTTTCGGTACACTCTTGACACCATCGATCGCGAAATATTGAATTCCTAGCGATTTCCGGAACGAAATGTCCCATGCGTCTGCGCTCCAACTACCATTCAGCGTTCAAAGTCTGCTAATTTCTGTCGTGGTGCCATAATCACGTCGTAAACCTTTTCACATGAATCACCTGAGTACAAATGACAGCTCCATCAATGAACTACCCTTTAATACATCGTGTACGTGAGAAACCACCATCTGTATATGTGCATATCTCTGGCCCATGAGTCTTGTCAGCTCCGTGTATCTTGTGAAAAGTAATTGTCCTATATCATTCCCTTGAGATACGACCGAAGTTACTTTTACATCTGAAGATATCCCTACGTTCAAAATGGCGCGCTGTGTTCTGTTGCAAGAAACTCTTCAGTCCACTCATGCAGCTGGTATTCCGCACACTCGTATTTTGTTCATTAGGCGACAGAGCGGAATTCTATCGAACGCCTTCCGCAAGTCAAGGGACACGGCATCAACCTGGCAGCCGGCATCTACTACGTTCAGGGTCTCGCCTACGAGCAGAGCGAACTGGGTTTATATGATCGTTTTTTTCCGAACCCATGTTGATTCCTATAGAGGGTATTTTCGATCTCCACAAATGTCGTAATACTTCAGCATAAAAAATGGTCCAGAATTCAACTACAGGCCGACAGATAAGATATATAGGCCTATAGTACTGTGCATTTGTTCGACGATCCTTCTTCGAAACGGGAATCATCTGCGCTTTTACAATCGTTAGAAGATTTTGCCCCCTCCAGCTACCTGCGGAATACTGCTGCTTGGAGACTAGCAAGTTCTTTCTCATACTCTGTGTAGAATCATATTGGTATCTCGTTGTGTCCAGTGACCTTATCCTCTGTTGAGCGGTTAGAGTTGCTTTTCTATCCCATGAGCACTTACTTCGATGTTTGTCATTTTGACGTTCGTGCAACGAATTAACTGCATTGCGATCTTCCTCATTTAAAGAGTTTTGGAAAAATATGTTGAGTTTTTCGGCCTTCTCTGTGTCATCCTTCGTTTCGATGCTATTACGACCGTGATATCTGGAGAGCTGGCATCGATCTGTGTACTGATTTAACATAAGACCAAAACTACTTAGTCTGTAGATAGAATTTTACTTCAAAATTCGTTGGACGCTTCACGCATGACTCTCTTTACCCTAATTTTGCCTTACTGCAGTTATTGTTTGTTTGTGAGGTTTTTGCTACGTTTAAATTTTCATTGAAGTTCTGCTTTCGAAAGTATCTTTCTAACACGGCTGTCTAGCCACGGCGGTTCTGTCCCATTCCTCACAACTTACATGTCTAATGCGTGTTGTACAATACTCTGAACTTCGTCTGTTGATACTCACCATTGTCAGTTTTGGAGATCAACTTTCCATATACCTCTCAAGTACTCCGAAATCTGTTTCTTATCGCTCTTTCTAAGCAAAAATATCTTCCTGCCTTTGTTTTTATTCCTATTTACAACCGAAAAGGCCGAAGTTGAGGTGTCTGATAATAAAAACATGTTGTCTGGGCGATGTCAAACATTAAAAGCTTTATCAAGTAAATTCGAGGCCGGCCGTGGTGGCCGAGCGGTTCTAGGCGCTAAAGTCTGGAACCGCGCGACCGCTACGGTCGCAGGTTCGAATCCTGCCTCGGGCATGGATGTGTGTGGTATTCTTAGATTAGTTAGATTTAAGTATTTCTAAGTTCTAGGGGACTCATGACCCCAGAAGTTAAGTCCCATAGTGGTCAGAGCCATTTGAACCAAGTAAATTCAAGGAAGGAAAACATAAGTCGTTCTAGACCGCAGTTTGTATAATTTATTCCTGTTTCAGTACAGTGTTTAATTATGTTTTTCATTGCAACACTGGAGTCACAAATCACATGGAGGAGTCAGATACTGACTGTAAGTGCACAGTTATCTGCATATGACTATGGAGACAGGTTAAGAACTGAAAATGACAATGGAGAGTTCCCATTCCAGCCAGCAACACACTCGCCTGACCGAGCAAAGCAATTGGGAAAATAATATAAAATTACGAAGAAAATAGATTAAATTGTACTTGTTTTGAGAGTTAATATATAGGCAAAGTGTTGCCTGGTGTAACTGTTTTTTTTTTAAAGACTGAAAACGAAAACAATACTTTTGCATTTCACTTCTCATAAGAGTACGAATATTTGTCTTCGGGCCTCCAGAAACATGTAAACTGCGTGGAGAGAGACCGGAACTGTATGCAAGATTTGCGAAACGTCTGCAGCGTACTCGAAACAACCTTGGCAATATGTGGGCTTAAGTTTTGCTTCAACATTTATACAACTTCGTAATTTAGTTTAGCACAATGAATGTATTTCAGCACAACGAAACATGTAAGTAAAAAATGTGGCAGAGTGGTAAAGTGCCAGATTACGCAGTCCAAGGTCTCGAGTTCGGTCGCTAGTCGTCATAGGACTTTTGTCTGTGATGTCACTTCTTTCGCTTATGTCACTGTTAATGTGGAAAATACCGTCCATGTTGGACTTTAGGTTTCTTTGTAACTGGCTGGCTGAGTGCGTTCGAAGGTAAAAGGAAGGAATGGTCACACCACCTCCAATAGGAACATGCCTTGTATAGGTATGTAGTGTTCAAACCAACCTTCGGATTGATAAGTTGTGTCTTTATATTGCCTTATTTATGTTTTATTACCTGTTCTGTGGATAATCTATAGATTAACCGCATGGCAACGCTGCATGATCAATGACTCCATAACAACCAATTGGAGCCAAACTGGAAAATTTGACTTGTTTGGTACTGAATCCAGTCGCTGTAAATTGACTAAGTGTCCATCCCCGTAAATGTATTGTGTAGTAATTGTTCTTACGTTTCTTTATTGTGCGTAATGATTGATAGTTCATGTGAGTCTGTATATGTATATACTTCACACAATTGTTTTTCACGCATTCCAAAACACACACAAAATGGAATAAATCTTTATGTGAAAATGTGTCACATCAAGTGAACCACTTGTACTAAACACTTGTGTGTGTGTGTGTGTGTGTGTGTGTGTGTGTGTGTGTGTGTGTGTGTGTGTGTGTGTGTGTATAGGGAGGTGAGAAAGAGGCGGGGGCAGGGAGGGAGATATATTACTTGACAATTAGTTCTACCATTTCGGTTATGGTTGTTTCAATATACGTAGTAACCCATACGCACAGACATCGTAGCAAATCGTTCATAAGCAAGAGGGAGAAAAACCACCTGTGGATAACGGCAGTAGTCTCCTGAACACGTCATTAAATCAAATTGTAACAATTTTCTTCTCTTTGGTAGTCGCACGCAATCGTGAAAGCACGTTCGCACCGCTGTCCACGCGATCGATTCCTATGCGACACACGGAATCCCGCTACGTCAAAGGAACTCTTAATTACCGGACCTGGATGAACTTTCTACACTGCCGTATTAATGATATATTTTTTTGCTAAGGGTCGCCAGCTCGGTTTTACTTGCAGGACTAGGTACAGTAGTCACATCTCTGACAAAACTATCACTGCCGTGCAGCCTTACGGACAAAACTCAAGTATTGGTACAACGAACGTTTTTGTATGTATTTGTGTGTGTGTGTGTGTGTGTGAGAGAGAGAGAGAGAGAGAGAGAGAGAGAGAGAGAGAGAGAGAGAGAGAGACTAGTCAGAACGAGGGCACTTCATCGCGATCAGATCGCGTATGTCGTACAGGGTTGCCAACGATCATTCAATGAAAATAGGGTAACAGTCTCGCAAAAAGGCTAGAAATGGCGAAATTATAATTTATGTGTTTAATACATAAAAATGTTGTAGTTGTTATGGTCTTCAGTCCAGAGACTGGTTGGATGCAGCTCTCCATGCTAGTCTATCCTGTGCAAGCTTCTCCCAGTACCTACTGCAACCAACATCCTTCTGAATCTGTTCAGTGTATTCATCTCTTGGTCTGTCTCTACGAGTTTTACCCCCCACGCTGCCCTCCAATACTAAACTGGTGATCCCTTGATGCCTCAGAACATGTCCTACCAACCGATACCTTCTTCTTGTCAAGTTGTGCCACAAACTTCTCTTCTCTCCAATTCTATTCAGTACCTCCTCATTAGTTATGTGATCTATCCACCTTATCTTCAGCATTCTTCTGTAGCACCACATTTCGAAAGCTTTTATTCTCTTCTTATCTAAACCATTTATCGTCCACGTTTCACTTCCATACATGGCTACACTTAGTACAAATACTCTCAGAAACGACTACCTGACACTTAAATCTATACTCGATGTTAACAAATTTCTCTTCTTCTGAAACGCTTTCCTTGCCATTGCCAGTCTACATTTTATATCCTCTCTACTTCGACCATCATCAGTTATTTTGCTCCCTAAATAGCAAAACTTATTTACTACTTTCAGCGTCTCATTTCCTAATCTAATTCTTGCAGCATCACCCGATTTAATTCGACTACATTCCATTATCCTCGTTTTGCTTTTGTTGTTGATCATGTTATATCCTCCTTTCAAGACACTGTCCATTCCGTTCAGCTGCTCTTCCAGGTTCTTTGCTGTCTGTGACAGAATTACAATGTCATCGGCGAACCTCAAAGTTTTTATTTCTTCTCCATGGATTTTAATTCCTACTCCGAATTTTTCTTTTGTTTCCTTTACTGCTTGCTCAATATACAGATTGAATAACATCGGGGATAGGCTGCAACTCTATCTCACTCCCTTCCCAACCACTGCTTCCCTTTCATACCCCTCTACTCTTATAACTGCGCGGCCGATGTGGTTCTAGGCGCTTCAGTCTGGAACCGCGCGACCGCATTTTGCTCAAAACTCATAGTTAACAACAAACCAGTAATAGCTTGTTGTTTCACTGTTTTTCATGTTTCTCATTTCAGCATTAGTTGGTGGAGTACTTCAGAATTATGTGGAACCCTGTTTTGAGGCTCCTGACCCAGGTTTTTTGGGAAATTAACGCATCTGTCCCTTAAGTTTCGTTTTCGTCATTGGACAGATTGGAGAATTGTAGTTCATTTTTTACTATGAGCCAAGATATGGGGAGCGATCAATATAATTATCAGTGCTGCTCCTGAGGGGATTAATTTCAGCAGTGAGATTAATTATTGTGCCACCTATGGACAGAACTAAATTGGCCAAACTGTGTAACAACTTGCTGGGTTCCATGGTCTTGGATTCAAATTTTTTTTAGTCACAGTAGTCTGCATGTAGTATGGGTGCACCTTATTAGCTGGATCGTTTCACATATTATACAGAATTTATGTAGTAAAGCACTGTACCTTATCGTGGGCTGATTCAGAATGCAATGTTAGTTCTGCATACTGTTATAAAATTCGTGGATCACGTTCATCTTTATCACAATTAATTGTGTTGTATATGTGCCTATATTCTAAGCTGTACTTCGACGAAAACGAGAACTATTCATGTATTTCAAGAAAATTGGTGAATGACAGACGCGACACATGGGAACAATAAAATTGTTTTCAAATTCTTTTTTCACCTGAAGATATACCCCATTGTTAACAGTGCACATCGCGCCGGCATTGTTTGTTTCGAGCCCTTGAACTTTTTAGGAGTGTTTGAATGCAGCAAAAGTTGTTTCATTGTTAAAAATATGGATACAGCGTCACATTTTTCTAGCTCAACAGTAGCAAAAAACATGGACACTATTTTGTTCATTTGTGTGCTGTAATATCGCACCGCAGCTGCTGATAATTTGGAAACTGGCATGTCGGTTGACTGACCTTCTGTTTGCCTACACCTCTCATGAATAATACATTGAAGTGTGGGGCGAGTGTATGCACAATTATTTCCGTACATTTTGTCCCATACAGATAAAGATCGACTGTTTGGCTGCCACTCAAAGAAAATGCGTTATTCCGTAACTGGTGACATACTCGTATGATCAGTGCTAATCCAGCTTGAGTCATTTTCCTACCCGTGGTTTCATCCTTTCTTTTAAGCGTGACTTCAGTTTGAGGTTTGCTACTGAATGGAACAGATACTGAAATGTGTCTTTAAATGAGATTTTAAATCGTATAATTTTGCCCTTATTTCTACTTCGGAAAAAAAAGCAAAATGCGTTACTTGTGTCTGTTGCAACTGGTTGTATGTACACCAACGTATTCTCCGACTCCATTCTGTAAGTTTGTGTACAGTAATCATCCATAACATTATAACCACCGATTTATCATCCATATAAACCCATCCAGGCTATAGCAGCGTCATCTGTCGAGGAATGACTGTTAGTCACACACACACACACACACACACACACAGGGTGCATTTAGTATCAGTGATAGTGCTGTCCGTATGTAGAAAAAGGAAGGTGCGCGATCTATCTGAGTTTGACCGAGGTCAGATTGTGATGATTCGGAAGCTAGACAAGAGCATTTCGGAAACTGTACGACTTGTCAGGTGTCAGAGGAAGGCTGTGGTGAGTGTCTTCATGGCGAAACCAAGATGAAACAAAGTCCAAATGTCGTGTAGTTGAGCGGCCACCCCTCGTTAAATATGTCGACCGTCGTAGGTAGGGCAGACTAGTAAAACAGGCAGAGTAAAAGTGTGTCTGAACACACTGTGCATCGAGCACTCCTGATGATGTGCTTCCGCAGCCGACGACCCATGCATGTGCCAATGTTAACACCACGACATCAGCAACTACGACTAAAATGGACACGTGACCATTGGCACTGGACGTTGGCGCAGTGGCAGAGCGTTGCATGGTCTGACGATGCCCGATACCTTCATCATCATGCCGATGGGAGGGCGCGAATCAATCGTCTTCAAGGGGAACAGCTCCTTGACACCTGTACCGCGGGACAGAGACGAGCTGGCGGCAGCTCCATTATGCTCTGGGGAACATTCACGTGCTTCCACGGGTCCAGTGGAGCTCATGGAAGGCACCATGACGGCCAAGAAGTATCGCATACTGGCTGTAGGCCACGTACAGCCATTCATGACGATCGTATTTCCCGATGGCAGTGGCCTTTTTCAACAAGAAAATGCGCCATGTAACAAGGCCAGGAGTGTGATGGAGTGGTTCGGGGAACTCAGTGGCGAGTTCCAATAAATGTTCTTGCTCCTCAAGCTCGCCAAATCTCAACCCAATGGAACACATGTGGAATGTCATTGAACGTGATGTCAGAGCTCATCGCTCACCTCCCTGGAATTTACGGGAGTTAGGCGTCTCGTGTGTGCAGATGTGGTGTCAATTCCTTCGAGCGACCTACTAAGGCCTCATTACTTCCATGCGACGACGCGTCGCCGCTGTTATCCGTGCCAAAGGTGGACATACCGACTGTTAGTTAAGTGGTCATAATGTTCTGGCTGATCAGTGTATATTGTGGTTTAGGTATGATGTGATAATTAACTGTCAAAATTAGAAAGTACACTATAGTTTCCCATCACTCACTGCTCACACACGCTATGAACGAGAAATTTCAACGACACCGTTGTAACTTTTATTGCAATTCCAAGCTGATAGTTGTGGCTTCTGGCTTCCTACTGGCAGGAGAATCTCCAGATTAGATGTCATATTATACAGGGGATAAGACGGTGTGTATTATGATGTCATTGCATGGGTATGCACGTGCAGGGATGTTCAGTGTTAACACACGACCAATGTTTTGTTTTTGTAGTATCATTTAGGAAAAGGGACATAAAAACAAATACATACATAGTAAAATGCGAAGTTGTATTACTTTTGCGTTTTTATTGTAAAAATTATTCAGTAATAAAAATGGCTAGATTATATCAGTAATGACGAGGAATGCTAGGAGTGGCTTTTTTTGAAAGACAATAACTAATTGCTACTTCAAAAAGGCGACATCTAGTCATAAAATGGCTAAGTTGGCAACACTGCTGCCAGATGCATGGGGCATTCTATTCCCGAGATCGTGGAGGTGCAAGGCTTTTTACGTGTCACCGTGCTAATGGGAGAGTCAGCTGACGGTGACAGAAGCATGTTCATGATAGGTGTCGCTGTCAGCTATCGTGGATTGTAAATGAGGATACACGGGCTACACTACAGCAAGTAACTCGTCTAAGCAGCACTTGATTACACACCACCCGTGAGTAGCCGAACCATCGACGGTCACCACTTCGCTATGGGGCGTAGAATCACAGCTTCACAGTTTTACCTTTTCTCCACAAGCGATATTAATACCTATCAGTGGCCACAGGCTGCTTTTCTGAATCGCATTTGCATTATACATTTCACGACACTAAATGTCTTGATCTGTGAACTTAAATAATTTCTTTTCTAATTTCTACTGCCAGACATTGTACCGGTGCCCAGAATATATGTACAGGTTGCTTGTGTTCTGTTCATGTAAATAAATCCATTTTATGGAGGGACAGTCCTCTGAAATGCATAGTTCAAAGATTAATAATAGCGACTAACATAGTTATCTATGTACTACGGTGCATCCCTACCCAAACGAAGACCTTCGCAAACAGAATGTATTTTTAAAGTCAAATGAAATCGGTTTTTCCTTCGCAACGCCTACAGTACTGCAGAGACGAATTGTCGAATATAAATGCATGTATTCGATGCATTTATTGTTCCGCGTATAAAAGGGCCAAAACATCTTTATTTTGGAGGCATATGCTACAGAAGCTATTTTTCAGCGAGACAGAGCCCCCAGGTTACCTAGATGTTAGTATGTACAAATAGTTTGTGGTTTGTTAACTGAAATTAATTCATCTGAGGGGGCAGCTACATTCCTCCGCAGCGTGTAGTGGAGAGATTGGCAAAGATAATTCGTTACATTTGTGTGTTTCAACGGATACTAAAAATATATGTACTGTTGCTAGAAACCTTATATTGTTGAATACGGGATTGCATTTCAGTGTTCGTTTCTGACGTAAACTTTTGCTTCTAACATTTCCATTTGCTGTTGCTATCCTTTTTTATTTCAAAAGAGGTTAAATTTGTGAGTGTAATAATTTTAATGTGGTAGTTAATATCGCAAAAGAATCTAGTTTCTGCTCTTTCGTCATTTTAGGATTTTATTATTGATTGAAAATGTAAATAATTGTATCTCTGTTATGCTGTAAGACAACAGTTACAACTAGGTAGGTATTTCATTTTGGTGTATAGCCTGAACGATTCTAGAGTGACCGGCCGCGGTGGTCTCGCGGTTAAGGCGCTCAGTCCGGAACCGCGTGACTGCTACGGTCGCAGGTTCGAATCCTGCCTCGGGCATGGGTGTGTGATGTCCTTAGGTTAGTTAGGTTTAAGTAGTTCCAAGTTCTAGGGGACTGATGACCACAGATGTTAAGTCCCATAGTGCTCAGAGCCATTCTAGAGTGCATCGGTTTTTTAAACATTAAAAAATGGAAATTTTGAAAGTAAACTGTAACTGTCATCAAAATTCTAACAGGCAGATCAAGTGGTGGAGGTACAATTAAACAAAAAAAAAAAAAACCACTTATTACTGAAAAAGACGTTATACATAACCTCTCTTAGCAATATATGTTGGAGTTGGTTATCCTGTTTTTTGGGCAAAGAATCAGCGGAGCGGTCGGTCATTTGATTGCAATTTGTTGTCGGTACTCACAAGAGCGTCACTGCGTTGAGGTATACTGGGTGAGTGTTCTAGTGAGGATTTTTCAGTGTGTTGGGCGCTCCAAGATTGCTGGCGGAGCACCGCGGCACTGGCGCCAAATTCCCGGCACTTTCTTCGTCTGTAGGCACGTACCGTGGCCGAGACCAGCATAACGTACAGCCGCGGGCGGTTGCGAACAGGTCGTGCGCAGCGGCCAGCAGCTGCTCTGCATACGGATTCACTTTAGCTGCCTCTGCTGGCGCGCCATCTGCGAGCCACCAGAGGAAGACTAGCGGATGCTGGCGCGTCACACTGCTCAGTTATGGATGACTTGTATTAACATTTTGCTCTTGTGTATTGTCCTCGATCCTGCGTTACCACTACTTTCAGTAACAACGGCTGCGTCAAACAATTCACGTGAACACACAATTTGGAAAGAACGTAATATTGAATATTTCTCTCACTTACGATATATTTCATTTACATCCTTGCTTCATGCAAACCACTAACAGTGGGTGGTAGAGGGCACACGTTATTGTGCCATTTTCTCTGCTCCATTCACAGTTATAGCGCCCGAAAAATGAATTATTATATTGCATACAGGCAGATAAGTAGGCTATTTTTTCGTCTCATTAAGATCATCACACATCACTCCGAGAGTGATATATATGTAATGCTCTTAAAAATTTTCGTAGATTGTGCCGAAAAACAGGTCCATAGACGCAATTAATCCCACGAAAATGTGTTTAATGTTTTATCCTAATGCGTAACAATTCATATTTTGCGGCGTTTTTCTCATTCTCCCCCGCCATATCTACGAGGCTGTGAGCATTCACTCTATTGTAAATGCATGACGTTCTACGTTAATTCATTCTGATCTGAATCTCCCACAGTAGATAATTACTAGCGTCAATCGCACCACATTATTTTATGTAATCTCATATACCACCCGCAGTTTCCTGGTATACCATCGATGGTTCAACACCTTTCCTTTAGCTGCAACTAGAACCTAAGAGACCGTTAAGCTAGATAGGATGACTGATTCCAATCGTAATTTATTCCCATAGCTAATTCTTCCTTAAGTATCCATGTCATCAGTAATCATCACAGCTTCGTTTTAAATGCGAAGTTTTTAGCCGCTGCAGTAGCTTCGAAGGTAAACGTTCCTTCTAATAAATGAAACTGATCACTGTTCACAAAATTTGTGATAATTCAGAGAACTGAGACTGATATGCCGTATTCATCCGACACTGTTAGTGGTAAATGTATTTTATGGAACATAATACCTCAACATGTTTCATAATTTTCCGTATTCTTAGATCTACAGCTACATTGTAAGGTAGCTAGTTCGTCAGTAGACTTTTCGCCGTACGCACATCACCGCGTGTTCTTGAGCAACCAGCAGTTTCTGCGCTGGTGTTGTTGCACCTTCTGTACGCAAATATTTTCGCCGATAAGCTATGAATAACTATGCCTACCTTAAGAAATAAGATTCACCAGCCTGTACACGCACATGCAAAATGTCAGGCAGTAGTGAAAACAGCCACTTCCAGCAGATCCTATACTAATGATTCACATATCTCGTAGTCCACGCAGTGACTTGACGTGTATGACTCTTGTAGCGCGAATAAGCTCGCACTCAGGTTACACGTCAGCATACGGCGTCGAACGCCGATGCGTGCGTTCTCCTTGTGCGCCAGTGGGAGCCGCCCTACCGGTAGCGAGAACAATGCTTCGGCTCTTCTTGCAACGTCTGCGCTAAAGCTGTTGTCAGGTCCTGCGGTACGTGAGCTGTATGCTGTATACTCCCGTCACGCGACTCAATAACTGTACAGCAGCGTCTGGCGACGCCTTTCCGCTCTGACGGTCACATGGCTGCCTTCCCACCGTACATCCATTACGGTGGGTGGGACTTCGATCTAAGGGAATTGTATGGCATATACTCTGAAAAAAATCATTAAGATACCATTTCATCCTGTGACCTGCATGACGAATTTAGAGTACCTGCCGACTGTGCAAAGCACAAAATTCTCAGTATCCTTGCCCAGACATGTTTTAGGACATCCGTGTTATCAGAGATTACCTACTGTAGTAATTAAAATACATAACAAAAGTATTTGATGCGTTCTTGTGTGTTGTGTGTCATCCTATTTGTCAGTGTTATTCCCTTCATGCACATATTCCTCATGTGTAAACAGCGTGCACAAAAACACTCCATGTGACATTTGTTAATGGCACTCTAAATTAGTAAGCAGCTGCTTTCATAAAACATTAAATATTGTGTTTAATGAATGTTAGTGCTTAACAGAAGTAAGTGCTATTGACGAAGTATATGTGCAGAGTCTCTGCCAGTTTTTATAAGAGGAACATAAGCAGGAAGGAAGCAACATGGACGTAAACCACGACAGTGCAACTAAACGGAAACAGATGTCGTACAAATCAAATAATCTAATCAAAATATGTAATGGAAGCGACGACCACTGACAACAATGGAACTGTCCGAAAACATATTTGAACAAGGAAATTAGGAAGAGTTTCGTATTTTGCAAAAAACAAACTGACTTCATACGTAAAGCTGGTTTTTAAACTTATTTCAGTGTTCCAGCATCTCCGTGACGGCCTCCCATGGATCAGACAAACCTGTTATCATCCGTGCTGCTGTTCTTTGTACACTTTTAATGTCCACTGTTGTTCTGTTTGGTACGGGTGCCACACACTTGAGTAACATTCTAGGATGGGCCGCACGAATGTGGACTGATGGCATTTCCTAGTATTCTGCCAGTGAACCGAAGTCTGCCAAGTGCTTCACCTACGACTAAGCTTATGTGGTCGTTCCACTTCATATCCCTAAAAATTCACACCTAGTTATTTGTATGAGTTGACCGGTTCCAGTTGTGGCTCATTGACACTTTGACACTTTAGGCAGGGGATACTACGTTTTATCGTTTTTTGAAGTGCAAATTTTACATTGTGGACATTATAATTAAGTTGACAATCTTTATACTAGCTTGAAATCTTTCAAAGATGTGACTGAACATTTGTGCGTCTTTCAGACAGTACTTCACTATAGATCCTTGCATCATCGGCGAGAAGTCAAAGTATTCATATTGTCTGCAAGAGCGTCTACGTCTGCAGCTACACCAATACTCCGCAAGCCACCTAACGGTGTGTGACTGAGGGTACATCTGGTATCACTAACTGTTCCTATCTACCCTGTTCTATTCACGAATGGCGCTTGGGAAGAGTGATTATTGGTAAGCCTCTGTATTGGCTTTAATTTCTCGGATTTTCTCGTCGTGGTCACTGCGCTAATGCACGTGGTAGGCGGTAATAGGTTGTCCGACTCTTCGCGGTAAGTACTCTCGAAATTTCTATAGTAAACCTCTCTGAGATACATAACTCCTCTCTTGTAGCTTCTGCCACTGGAGGTTGTTGAGCGTCTCTGTAACGCCCTCGCGCCGACTAAACGATCCCGTGATGAAACGTTCCCCTCTTCGTTAGATCTTCCCTCTATCTTCTAAAACAGCCCTGCCAGGTAAGGATCCCATATTGATGAACGATACCCAAGAATCGCTCGAACAGCCGCCATGTGCCCTTGTCAGCCACTTTATTTGTGGATGAGTTACATTTCCTTAATATTCTTTCTATTAAGAGCGTCTACTTTTCCTCCTATTTGTTTTATGTGGTCATTTCACCTAAGGTCGCTCTGGATAATTAGTCTTAGATATTTTCGGTATTTCTTTCCAGCAATATATCATCAGTAGTGTAGTTGTACAGTAATGAATCTCATTTCCTGTGTATGCGCAGTGTGTGTCATTTATTTATGTTCAGGGTCAAGTGCCAGAGACTGCACGATACATCAATCTTCTGTAGGTAATTTTGCAAATCGACGCTGTCTTCTGGGTTTGCTACATTCGTACAGGCAACCGCATCATCTGCGAACAGCCAGAAAGAGCTTCCGACCTTTTCAACTGGATCATTTATATAAATTCTACACAGTAACGGCCCTACACATCTCTTAGGGTGTCCCGGAAAATACCTTTAGCTCTTTCTATTTTGTTCTGTTAAGAGCCGAGGTGTTGAGTTCTGCTTTGCAGAATACATATTGATTTTTATAGAGGAGCTCTCCATTCTCCAAAAAGTCATAATTCTTTAACATAAAACGTGTTCCATAATTCTGCAACAGATTGACATTAACGATGTAGTCCTATAATTATGTGCATCTGTCTTACGACGCTTCTTGAAAACGGGAATGACCTGCGCATATACAGTATACAATCTGATATGGATAGGGTATAGCTCATAGAGAAAGGTAACAGAGATGCTCGGGAAAGTTGGAGTATAGACAATGTAGTTTCGCGAAGTCCTTTTAAATTTAGAGAACCATATTCGTGGAAGTCTGTGCGAAAATTCCGCTAAATTAATAGAACACATGGTGTTGGG
Source organism: Schistocerca gregaria (assembly GCF_023897955.1). NCBI lineage: Eukaryota > Metazoa > Arthropoda > Insecta > Orthoptera > Acrididae > Schistocerca > Schistocerca gregaria. The sequence continues at coordinate 482,777,010 of NC_064931.1, read as the reverse complement.
ATTCCAAGAATAATAAATTAGAAATAAGGCAAGAAGTTAGAGAATTTGTACGGAGTATCCTCCGCCATGGTCCGTGTAGTGGCTTGCAGAATATGTATCTAGATGCTGCTGTCTATCTTTTTTTTTTTTCTTTTTGTATTTCCTTACGACACTTAATGTGTCTTTCTTTTTCGGCGGTGCTTCGTGCTTGTGAAATATAGGTTGCCCCATGGTTCCATGTTAATTGTTTACCTCGTAACTAGCTGCGTGAGCGGTTACTTAGAATGAAGGCGGTAAGGGTAAGGCACCTCTAATACAACGATTCGTATCAAGCCATTGGTCTAAGCAGTTTTCGGCGAGTGAAACGAGAATCTGCAGTTTCACCTGCATATGTGCTGTGAACAAGTAATTCGTAGGGTATTCACAGTTGTCAGAAATAATTTCCTGACGTGTACCTTTATTATATTTACAACATTATCAGTCTACTAGAAACAGTGTTCATTAAGGCTTTATTTTCCACTTAGTGTTTAGACATTGCTTTGGCGGTTTCTTTGCTGGGCAGCCGACTAAGCTAGGAGAGTGTAGCTGCACATGTTAAATGTTTTTTAAGGACACTAAACGATAAATTACAAAAGGACCCAGCCATTCAGGTTTCGTGGATTGCTCTCACGCGCGTTTGTGTGGGTGATTGGAGGGGTTGGCGAGGAGCGTCTGGGAGAAGGAGTATATACTGTATGGTCCTCAGACGGTAACAATGAGTTTGAGCACTGCAAAGGACCAAAACACCAATATACAAGTGAAGCTTCTTGTGGCAGATAGTGATCCTGTTGGTCTGCCACAGGAACTTACTATAACAATAATGTAAAAAAAAAATATTTTTATCACTTTATATGTAGGTATCTGCATCCACAAGGCGGAAGTACGCACCTATAACTGCCGTCCTCTTCTATGTTCCATTCGCGGATGTTACCTGGTAAGAAAGACTTTGGGTAGCTTTCTGTATGAGCTCAAATTCCTCGTGGCTAATGCGAGAGATGAGTGTGGGTGGAAGCAGTGAATTTCTTGACTTGTTTTGAAACGTGAGCTCTCGGAATTTTGTAAGGATCCCGACGATGCACCACGGTTTACTTTTGATGTCTCCCACTGCAGTTTGTTGAGCCTTTCTGTGACACCTTCACACTGACTAAACAAAACCGCGACGAATCGTGGTCCTTTTTTGAATGTTCTCTTGCACTCCTGTTATTCAACTTCGTAAGAATCACAGGCCGAAGAACAGTACTCAAGAAATGGTGGAACGATGGTTTTGTAGGCGACCTCTTTAGTGCAGGAATCGTACATCGTAAGGATTCTTCCGAAAAATCTCTAAGGCCTCTCTACCTTTTCCTCGGCAGCACTTATGTGGTCGTGCTCCTGAAATCGCTCCGGACTGAAACTCCTGGATATCTCATGGCTGTGATAGATTCCAGTGACTAATCACGTGGTGCGTAGTCAAAACCCATCGGATAATTTCAAATCCAGTAAATTCTATTTATTTATATTTTTGAGTCAGCTGCCAGTCTTTGCACCGCCCGTTGATTTGTAGATGTTTGTTTCAGTATAAGTTTCTAACGAGGTAACCTCTCTGGACACAGTGCGTCGTCTGTGAAGAGACTCATAGGGCTATAGACGGTATTCGTCAAATCGTTTATATAATCAGGTTATGAATGTTCGAAACAAGAATAAAAAAGTTACTAGAGAGATACAGGAATTGTACCTGCCAAAAAATAATGGCATTGACGCTGTAATCTCCATGTTTCAAGAGATTTTTATTGTTTTTGACCAGAATTTGATACAGTCCAAAACGTAGAGTAACACGTAGGATGTACGTCGGTTGCTTAAAACTAGCAATGATCAGTTGGTAATTCCCTAAACTACAGTAATATAGTTTGCATTGACTTTGTAGCGCTATGGGGAGAAAAATACTTGTTACTCAAACCCAGCACGTGATTTTGGACGGCTGATGTTCAACTGCACACCAAGGAAGAGTAATAGGTCTACTAATTTTTACGCTGGAAAACAAACGATGTGTCAGTTGGTCTCCGTGGCACCTACAGATTATACGCTGTTGATGCTGTTGTCTACGGGAAATTATCTGCGCTGGATGATTGTAAGAAAATGCGCAACGATATAAATATTATTTCCTTTAGAGAGAGAGAGAGAGAGAGAGAGAGAGAGAGAGAGAGAGAGAGAGAGAGAACTGAGTATTATTCGACTACAACATAAGTGCTAAAATTGCGGATTCTGACACATCGTTCTAATATTTAGAAGTAACACTATGAAGCGAAATGTAATGAGTCGAATACGTGAATCAATTTTTGGAAATTTCACTTTGGAATATAATTTTACAATTTTTCACAAATTAACCTTTATCATAGGAAGCAATGAATACAAGAAGAAATTGCCAAAAAGTAAACAATCAATTGTTTTAAGGAGATGATTTCATTTTGGAACCATTAACACGTACAGTTTTCAATCATCCATCATTTTGTGTGATTTATTTGAAAGAAAATTCGCCTCCTAAACAACAACAAAATGAATCGAAAATCTAATAAATTTTTCATCAAACTACGTACTATGCCAGTGGTATCATTTCGAAACTAGTCATAAAAGAAGTAGTAAAAACAAATTTACGTTACAATAACTGTAGATGTACTTACATTTACTGTCAATGATCTCCCTCAATATGACCATTATAAAACGACCGCGCATCATAATCTCCTACAATCACTTAAAACAATCGCTGCGTCATTTATTGCTTTCAACGCTGGAAGTGACTGCTCCAGTGCACTACTTTCGTGGAAGTACCTCGGTGTATCACGTGTACCACAAGATGTGTGTCTCTTGGAACAGCATTGATGGTTTCATGCTAACGTCACCGGTATTTAAAAAGGAATGGTGGCTTCAGGCAGAAACCACTGGTAATCAAAGGGTTAATTACTGCTTCACAATACATTTATTCACTATGAAACTGGTTGTCAATAAGCTATTTGAGGTGTAGAGTTAGAGATGTTCATAAATATAACATTAGTGTTGCATTCCAGTGTATCTAACTTTAGCACGGAAAGGGCATACGTACTTAACTATCTATTTACGGAAATAAAATGTCGAACCGTATTTTAGAATGCAGATACCAAGAAGCGTAGAGGAAATCTCAAGTAGAAAAACTCAGTTACAAATTGTAAATAGGCAAATGTACCAGTATGGCCAAATGCTGGCTAAGAAGTACGTTTCGTCCAGTTGACTCGTTTCACATGATAATGTATATTGTGAAGGAGATTTATGAGTTACCTCACAAGCACGCAGCTACAACACAATGTATTCATGCCCATACGATTCCAGTAACATTCTGCGTCCACATCCTACAAAGGACCGTTGTTGTCTCATTCCCCTGTTGTTGGATAATTTGTAATTTCAGCGAAGTGATGTTGCTTTCCATAACACGGCAAACAGCAAATAAAAACACCGAAAAAGATTCAAACGTTCTTTCAGAATTGTAATTTGCTGTACTATAGCATTTTTTAAATTGCAGCAAACAGAAGTGTAACTATCACAGCACTGTGGTAAACAAGCACATTTCGTCGGTTTGTTGGTAAAACCGTTATTATCTCATGCATCAACGTCGAATGTAAATTCAAAGTAGCAAGAATCTGAAATAATTAAAAAATGTAAACACAGTGTCTGTCTTGTCTGTGGGTGCAGGAGTTCAATGTGATAATAATAAATTCCATCTGGCACGTTGTCCCAAAATGTCGGTCATTTCTCCCTGCGACCTTTACCACCATCAGAAATACACTACCGGAAGAAAATTAATACATCTGGAAAGACGACGTCGACTTTGATCCAATGACGGCATGTATCACCTGGGGGATAGTAGATACGGTTTCAACGTCGTCCACCTAAAATAGCGTAATGGCATAGCTACCAGAGCGCCGTCTGTGTCTACCCTTTAACAGGGAATGCTCACAGCCAGAAGGCTCACTATGGTGCAAACTTGTGAAGTAAGCAGGCAAACCATGCTACGGAGACGCACTCGTGCTTTCCATAGCCAGCTGAGCGAGTTTGAAAGGGGTTACATTGTGGCCTTCCGAGTGGCAGAATTGTACTTTTGGAGAATTCCACACAAGTTGACCGTGCTGCGTCAGTTGTGGTCACGTGAATATTCTTCCACCTGTAGACGACGTTCTGGACGTCCACGCAGCATAGACGAGCGCCAGGATCTTCGTATTGTAAGGGCAGGGGTAGTAGGTAGTAGAAAGCTGCCACAGCTCAGATAACAGGGCTTGTGAGCCTAGACGTGTCACCACTGTTGCAAATCGGTTGTTAGCAGTGGGACTACGGATACGTACAACTCTAACCTGTCTTCCACTCGTGCCGCAGCATCGACGCGTTCGGCTCAGTCGTCAGAGGATCGCTTGGAAGATGGAGTGGTGCGTCGTAGTTTTCAGTGATGAAAGCAGATTCTGCTTTCAAGCAAGTGATGGTCGTTTGCGCGTACGATGTAGACTCGGCGAGTGTTTTCTCGTGGAGTGCATTCGTCCAAGACATACTGGCCCCACCCCGGGCCTTTTGGTGTGGGGTGCGGTAAGTTTCGACTCTCGTTGACCTTTGGTGTTTCTGGTGAGGAAGCTAAGCAGCGCTCGGTGCGTGCAGAATGTTGTTAGACCGTTCATTTGCTGTTCTTGCAACAGGAAGGTGATGTGTTGTTCCAATAGGATAATGCTCACCCACACATTGCCCATGAATCTCAACGTGCTGTGCAAGAAGTGCAGCTACTTCCCTAGCCTGCACGATCCCCTGACTTGTCTCCAGTCGAGTACGTGTGGGTTATGATGGGAGGAGAAGTGACTTGTGCGACTTGTCAACCAAGAACTCTTACAGAAGTACGTGAACAGGTTGAAAACATGTGGAATAACGTATCCCAGCACATTATGCCAATGTGTACGATCTACTGGATGCTAGAGTCGTCAGCGCCTGCAATGCCGTCTATGGAGGCTACACCACATACTAATATGGGTGTATGAGCATGGATCGATACCTGGCACCTAAGAACCGCTTGAACTATTGACCTGTAAATGTAATCATTTCATGTATCTAATATGGACTGCTCCAATAATAAATCTTGAGCGAATTGGAAACCTCTAAAAAGCTGTATAATTTTTTTCGGCGAGTGAAGTTTCGATAAACTAAATGTCACTGAGATTAGATGTTATTTAGAAAACTAACCTCTAACGCATTTGGACTGTCAGTGGCAAAATGTAATGGGTGTTATTGCTACCATAAATAAGATGACGAAACGTGGTATACAATGAATCGTAGCCATGTTACAAGAGCGTAAATTTTTTTGGATACTCTGTCGGCCAGACCTTGCGTAGCGATAATGCTAGCTTTTCGGAAGCTCCTAAAGCAGACGCGGTGAAGCCTTAGAAATGAATGTGGCAAACAGGGGTATCGGCGGTAGGCTATTAGCGACTCACACTCTAATGGAACTACTAACTTCAGCTTTTAGCCGTGAAGCCAGCCATGCGTGTTTCCGAGCATGCGCACACGCATTTCTTGGTTACTACACACGCACGTGAAGGTTGTGAAATTAGTGGTGGGACTGATTTGTCAGCTATTCCGTTGCTGCGGTTTGGGTGAGAGGGCTGGTAGAACGTAGTTGTCGCAGAATCAATTAACTACGGTAAAAGAACAGGTACTGTCGATATCTGGATGCTTGTTGTTAAGATCTATGAAGTCGTTGCCGACTCAAGCTGTGATTAATGGTGTCTTCCCTGACATTTCTGAAGGGTGTGTCATTCCCCAGATCTTCAAAATATGTCATCTATCCACGTCCTTGTTTTACCTCTTCGCCTTTGATACTGAATTCTTAAAAAAGATTTGAAATGCCAATGTATTGCAGAATTAAGGTACTGTACAGTGGTCATGCTATGAGAGCTGAAGTACTCGGAAGAACAACTTGTCGAAGAATGCTATTACAGTCTAGTTTCTCTCGGACGAGCTGGTGGGACGTTCAGTCTGATTAAGTGACTGTGATCCTTCCCGTACACCGACAGCCGCTGCGTGCAAAGCGCTTGAGTAGTAGTAAGATCCGCCTGACAGATGCCCGCTAGCCACAAAGGACATAGAATTTATTCTTTTTATCTCGTAATGAATATTTTTTGATGGTGAAAATGGCACACATAGGTAACTGATCCTTTAACATAACCAGAGCTGACATTACATATTCAGACATGTTCAGTAACGCGAAACATTCTCCTGAGTTTACTTCAACTTCATTATTTGATTGCAAAGGTTGACTGCGACCGGAGAAAAACGGCACTGGTCCGCAGTCTAAAGATATCTTTATTAATAGGTACCCAATTGCTCAAGAAAAAGGCACACAATAGTTCATTCATGCTAAACCCTTGTGAACTAGTAATATGTAGTGATAATCATTGTAGTGAACACAGAATAGAAACTTTCCTTACTCACTGATGTAGCTGCTTAACTTAATAGAAATATAAAAGGCATTTAGAGCGAAAAAATAGAAAATATATCAACTTGGCATTCCAAATAAAGGACCAGTCCAAGCTAACTAATGTTAATGATCTTCCATTCATTGTATCAGACACAGGAATCCCCAGTAAGATACTTCCAGAAACTCACTCTGATAGGTCTCGAACAAAGCCTCTCGTATTCCTCCAGAACTCAGAAAATCCCAGCCGGATTGTGCGCATCTTTGTACAGTGCTGTTGTACCACAGTAAACTAATGTTACTTCATGTAGCGTTTCTCTATCGGGAATGCATTTGTTACTTCTGATACTAGAACATCTGTTTTATCAGTACTTACCTACACTAATCATAATGATTTTGAATGACTTCATCGTTACTATATTTCTTTGGTTGTATTGCTATTAGAAACGACAAAATTTTGTGTGTTTAATTTCTTGGCTGTATTGGCCCCGAAATGGACATCATGAAAATATGATACTAATAATAATAATAATAATAATAATAATAATAATAATAATAATGTTTTGCAGGACATGCTTCCTGCAACCACTCTAGAAGGAAAACAAAGACAGAGGATGAGATGGTCAGATGAAGTTCTGTTATTACCAAGCAACAAACTTAGGAACCAACACAACTGGATACAGATCACAAGTGTACACAAATTTATTACCAGATACCCAGAATTAAAATTTTTAACAGAACAACGACTAGCTGATCAGATTCGTGTAATAATAAAAAATAACAGGATACCCCATTCAGAATTAGAAAACATCAAACAACAAGTACAACAAATACTGGAACAAAATAATGTGCAATCAGAAGAAGAAGAAAATACAGTAATGGACTCAAACATCCCAGAGCAAACAAACAAAGAACACCACGCATCAATTAAACAATCAGAGGAAAATGAAATCTTGAGACAGCCACCAGAACAAACACAAATAGAACGTGAAGTTACACACATGTTAGGTATAGAAGAAAAATTTCAGCTGACATATATAGAATACAAAGACACAAATACAGACATTAGACCATTCTTGCATAGGCCACCAAATAACCCACAAGTCGAAACAACAATAACAACCATCAACACAATCATACACAACAAAATAAATGAAAATTCAACTATGGGAGAGTTACAACTACTGGTTTATATAGGAGCACGCACTACAGTAAATATACACACTAGGCAGAGATCAGAACAAACGAACACACAGAAGACACCCACAAAACCAGCATGGCAACACAGGCTACAGATCAGAATAGAAAAACTGAGAAAAGACATCGGACAGCTAACACAATTTATAAGAAATGAAATATCAGACAAAAAACGAAAAAACTTAGGTAAAATCTCAAAACAAGAAGCGATAGAGCAGTTAGATGAAAAGAAGCAGCAATTACAAGCATTGGCCAAACGACTTAGAAGATACAAAAAAAGTGAAAATAGAAGGAAACAAAACCAAACATCCAACATAAACCAAAAGAAATTTTATCAGACAAAAGATAGCACACACATTAAAATAGACAATCCACCAAACATAACAGACATGGAAAACTTCTGGAGCAACATATGGTCAAACTCGGTACAACATAACAGGCATGCACGGTGGATACAAACAGAAACAGACACAAACAGGATGATACCACAAATGCCTGAAGTGATAATTTTGCAATATGTAGTCACCCGAGCAATTAATTCTACGCACAATTGGAAAGCCCCTGGAAAAGATAAAATAGCAAATTTCTAGCTAAAGAAGTTCACCTCAACACATTCAGATCTAACTAAATTATTTAAGTTACATTGCAGACCCATACACATTCCCTGATACACTTACACATGGAATAACTTATCTGAAACCTAAAGATCAAGCAGACACAGCAAACCCAGCAAAATATCGCCCCATAACATGTCTACCAACAATATACAAAATACTAACTTCAGTCATTACACAGAAATTAATGACACATACAACACAGAACAAAATTATAAATGAAGAACAAAAGGGCTGTTGCAAAGGAGCACGAGGATGTAAAGAGCAACTGATAACAGATGCAGAGGTGACATATCAAGCTAAAACTAAACAAAGGTCGCTACTCTTCGCATACATTGATTACCGAAAAGCTTTTGATAGTGTACCCCATTCATGGTTACTACAAATATTGGAAATATACAAAATAGATCCTAAATTGATACAGTTCCTAAACGTAGTAATGAATAATTGGAAAACCACACTTAATATCCAAACAAATTCAAATAATATCACATCACAGCCAATAGATATTAAGTGTGGAATATACCAAGGAGACTCATTAAGTCCTTTCTGGTTCTGCCTCGCTCTGAATCCACTATCCAACATGCTAAATGGATACAATATTACTGGAACATACCAACACAAAATCACACATTTGCTATACATGGATGATCTAAAACTACTGGCAGCAACAAATCAACAACTTAACCAATTACTAAAGATAACAGAAGTATTCAGAAATGATATAAATATGGCTTTTGGAACAGACAAATGTAAGAAAAATAGCATAGTCAAGGGAAAACACACTAAACAAGAAGATTACATATTGGATAACCACAGCGACTGCATATAAGCGATGGAAAAACAGATGCCTATAAATATCTAGGATACAGGCAAAAAATAGGAATAGATAATACAAATATTAAAGAAGAACTAAAAGAAAAATATAGACAAAGACTAATAAAAATACTGAATACAGAATTGACAGCAAGAAACAAGACAAAAGCTATAAATACTTATGCTATACCAATATTGACCGACTCATTTGGAGCAGTGAAATGGAGTAACACAGACCTAGAAGCACTCAATACACTTACACGATCACAATGCCACAAATATAGAATACATCACATACATTCAGCAACAGAAAGATTCACATTAAGCAGAAAGGAAGGAGGATGGGGATTTATCGACATAAAAAACCTACGTTATGGACAGGTAGACAATTTAAGAAAATTGTTTCTAGAACGAGTAGAAACTAGCAAAATACACAAAGCAATCACTCATATAAATACATCGGCTACACCATTGCAATTTCATAACCACTTCTACAACCCTTTAGATCACATAACATCAACAGATACGAAGAAAGAAAATTGGAAAAAGAAAACACTACATGGCAAGCACCCGTCTCATCTAACACAGCCACACATCGATCAAGACGCATCCAACACATGGCTAAGAAAAGGCAATGTATACAGTGAGACGGAAGGCTTCATGATTGCAATACAGGATCAAACAATAAACACCAGATATTACAGAAAGCATATTATTAAAGATACCAATACCACAACAGATATGTGCAGACTTTGCAAACAACAAATAGAAACAGTTGATCACATCACAAGCGGATGTACAATACTAGTAAATACAGAATACCCCAGAAGACATGACAATGTAGCAAAAATAACACATCAACAATTTGCCATACAACATAAACTAATAAAACAACACGTTCCCACATACAAGTATTCACCATAAAATGTGCTGGAGAATGATGAATAAAAATTATACTGGAACAGAACCATAATAACAGATAAAACAACACCACATAAACCTGACATACTCACCAATAAAAAGAAGAAATTAACACAACTAATCGAAATATCTATACCCAATACAACAAATATACAAAAGAAAACAGGAGAAAAAATTGAAAAATACATCCAACTGGCTGAGGAAGTCAGACATGTGGCATCAAGGTAAAGTTGACATCATACCAATTATACTATCAACTACCAGTACATCAACGCAACACAGCTACATCCAAACGTATATATACAACTACAGAAATCTGTAATTATTAATACATGTTCAATTACCCGAAAGTTCCTAAATGCAATGTGACATATACCGTACAGTTAAAAGGAAGTCACGCTTGATCAAGGTCCGCGTCACTTTCCATTTTTAACCAGACACAACGTCTGAGACAGGAAAGAGAAATAATAATAGAAGTAGTAGTTTGTGTGAATTCTGTTTTCAGTATTTTTATTAGAAAGAAATAATAGCGATACTGTGGGCTGTAAAAGCAAATGTTTTGAACAGGCGTTATGGTGAATGTCAGTAGACTAGACAAAAGTGGGAGGAAATAAAACGTATTGAGCTCGGCCGTGATAAGTTCAGAATCCTCCATTTATCACAGAGGAGAATTACAGTTGAGTGTCGCTGTGTGTTTATGGCGATGAATATTTTATAAAGTTCTTACGTTGGTAAGATTTAAATAGAAAGTACAGGTAGGGTAGCTAAAGCCCCTGGTACCATCCCATTCGAGAGAAATGGGTTACGTGCCAACAACGGAATTCCGACTCTCTTTCTCTGTCTTACCTATGATAAAGCAAACACGACAAATGTGAGTCCGTACGCACTCATCAGTCACATATAACCTTAAGACACAACTCTCACTCTTCATGAAGAAAAGGTGCCATTGTGCACGATAAAATAAAATATTTTCAGTCGGGCTGCTGAACCTATGCCTCGGGGACTCCCAACCAACATTTTCCAGTACCTTAAATGTTTCGCTTTTTCAGCGTTAAAGACAAAGTGCTGAGTGTCAGACACATGTTAAAGGTATTGATAGCTGTTAAGTTCTTTATTTTGTTGAGGACAATACGTTTACACTTACACAGCCGATATCCACACACTTTCGATTACCCGATGTTATTCCTGTTAATGATAGGCCTAACAACGAGAATGTTTTTAAAAACGCGCCACTTCACTGCCAGTCGCAGTATTCAGATAATGTTATACACTGGTGTCCAAAATTAAAGCAACAAACGGAAATTTTGCAAGGTTGCGTTTATTTTGCCACAAAACAATATAAACAGATGATAGTAAAGTAGAAACAATGTAAGGAATACAGAACATAAAAAACTGCAACATGTATAATGGTAGACAAAAAGTTCATTTTTTCCAACGTAACGAATTTGCACACACATTCCGACAACTGGTTAATTGTGCTTAGTATGGGGTGTGACCACCTCTGGCGTCAGTTCAGGCCTGACAGCGACGGGGCATGCTGTGAATGATGTTATAAATCTCATGTTGAGGCAATAACGCCCATTCTTTACGCAGAGCTGCTGGAAAATCTTTGAGAGTGGTTGGTGGATGCTGACGTGATGGAAACCCCTCCCTAGTCTGTCCCAGACATGCTCTATGTGATTAAAATCGAGAGAGCGATAAGGCCACGCAATGTGTGCAGTATCCTCCGTTTCCAAGAAAACATCAACCACCTGCACTTTGTGGGATCGAGCATTATCGTCCATCAGTACAAAGTCTGGGCCCACAGCACTTCGCAACAGCCTCACATGAGTCCCAAGATTTCGTCACGATACCTGACAGTAGTTAAACCTTGTCACTTCACCCGTACGATTTCTTGAAGAGGTTTGCGAGTGGTTAACTTACTCCCGGCCTACACCATTAGCGATCCTCCTCGATATCGGTGCCTTCCCACAATGTTTGGTTCACGACATTGTGTTCCAGGTTACCTCCAGATGTGAATCCTTCGAGAATCACTCTCCAGTCCAAATTGGGACTCATCTGTGAAAAGAATATGGGCCCACTGATTGACCGTCCAGGTGGCATGTCAACGACTCCACTTTAGACGTCCGCCTCTGTCAAGACGCATCAACGGTACACATACAGTATGTCTCCGACAATAAAGGCAACTCTGCCGAAGCCTTCCGTATACCGTTTGCCGCGATGCAACGCGTCCAGTGAATGCTGCGTGGTCGGATACCAATTGACGTGCAGTACTAAGGCGGTACCGTCGCGCCCTTGAACCAAATAAGGGTCCTCTCTTTCTGACGTCACACGTGGTCGGCCCTGCGTTGATCTTCGAGATACAGTTTCGGTCTCTATAAACTGTCGCCACATCCGAGAAACAACAAAACAACAGAACGATGCATATTACGCCATCGCGCCACGTCAGTTTGCAGCTGTCATACTCCCATTATTCCTATGGTCCTCCACCTCAGAGAGTCTGGTAGGCGCCTTCTCTGTGCCATGCTGCACCGTCTGTGACTCAGTGCACGACGATTGTGGATGTGGGACTCCCCAAGCACACACTATCCCGTTCGATAAGTGCCCTGACGTCATTGTTGGCGTGGTGGTCCGTTGACGGGAATGCCATCTTCCGTGCACAACACGATCGTACGGACGTATGTTGTCAATTTGTACGATTTTATCGTGAATTAGACAGAGGACGGGGAAATGGCGGTTTGTTGCTTTAATTTTGGATACCAGTGTATTTTGCCACAATATTTAGTCAGAGGAGGTCATTTGATAACCTTCTGTGGTGGAAGTATAAATATTATTTTCCTCCAACTGAACAAATTGTTGAAAGTAACTGCGTCTCATGTAAATTATCTTGAGACCAGCAATTAGAAACTTGTTTGCTTGAGATTCTTAAAGTACATTGTAACCGAGCCCATAAAAATTAAAGATGATAGGAGTGAATTTGATACAACATTGATAACACTGTCATCGTCGTCACAAGGTTAGCAGTTTTTCAGTAAATTTCCAAAACCGATCAAGATGGATCTTTAAAAATACTTAAAGCATATTTGTGCCTATTCTAAAGGCATATGTAGAAACTGTTCTAGATAGTTTCATTTTAAAATAAGAAAATTACATATTGCTTCTAAACGTGTCTGAGAAAATAGTGTGAAAATGTGTTGCACTGTTGGAAAGTGTAACTGAAGACTGAAGGATCGTCAGCGATTTATGGGCATATTCCGCTATGTTGTACAGAGAGGAGTTCAGTGCTACGGTGACGTCTTGACTTCAATTTTTAGACTGCTCATCACCACGCACGCTCGTATGAATCCCAAATATTGCGTTCCATTTAAGCGACGATTTTTCAGTGTAGTGCAATTGCGAGTCAGCTATTATGCAGTCTTTTTCCAAGTTAGATGATAGGATGAATGAAGCTGAAATACTTTTTAATTATGTTGGTGGCTGGACCGTGTATATAACGCGATATGTTGTGGTATAATGTGCGAGCGAATCGATTTTTTGTGTTAAAGCCATGCATAAAGTAATTTTTTGATGTTACTTGTCACACCAACAGCAGTATAACGTTCACAGCTTTGTTTTACACTCCATAAATTAACAGCGCACACCTGTAATATCATTGATATGGGCTTTCGGAACCGAAGACCCACGCGTGTACCCTTGAAAACTGCACGACGCAAAGCTGGGCACGTCAACACCGACATTGGACTGTTAATGTTTGGAAACAGGTTGCCTGATCGGACGAATGTCGTTTCAAATTGTATCGAGCGGATGGACGTGTAGGGGTATGGAGATAGCCTCATGAATCCATAGACCCTGCATGTCAGCTGGTGGAAGCTCTGTAATGGTGTGGGGCGTCTGCTGTTGGAGTGATATGGGACCCCGGATACGTCTAGGTACGACACAGACAAGTTGCACGTACGTAAACTTCCTGTCTGATCACCTGCATCCATTCATGTTCATTGTGCATTCCGGCGGACTTGGGCAATTCGAACAGGACAATGCGACACCCGACACGTCCAGAACTGCTTCAGAGTGGCTCCAGGAATACTCTTCTGAGTTTAAACACTTCCGCTGGCCACCAAATTTCCCAGACATGAACATTATTGAGTGAATCTGGGACGCCTTGCAACGTGCTGTTCCGAAGAGATCTCCACCACCTCGTACTATTACGGATTTATGGACAGCCCTGCAGGATTCATGGTGCCAATTCCCTCCAGCTCTATTTCAGACATAGTCGAGTCCATGTCACGTCGTGTTGTGGCAATTCTGCGTGCTCGCGGAGGACTTACGCGATGTTAGGCAGGTGTACCGGTTTCTTTGGCTCGCCAGTGGAAGATTGGCTAGATAGTTCCATTTTTATAATGTTAGGCAGATGAAAATCATCAAAATAAACATTGCTGCTTGCCATGATCGCACTTACTGGCAGAGGAATGTTTTTTGTTTCACTCAGACAATGTATCTGATTATGATAACTGAAAATAAATTTGCCCTCTTCTTTCACTCGGGGTTTCATTCACCAAAACTAAAATTTAATACGTACAGTGACTGAACATAAATAGCTGAACTACACCTGACGTCTTTGTGAAGCTTGGCCAACGTATTGTCTGTGCTTCAAATACAATTTTAACTTCACTGTGAAGCAAACGAAAATGTTCAAAAATAGTTTATTCCTTTCATTAATAAACTGTGATGTTATCTCACCATGTGATAAGGTTTACGTGTGTGCAACGTAAAACGCATCTTCCACCTGGGCCTCGCAGGATAAAGACAGAGGCGTGTGCTCAAACATTCCAGTTGGGAAAAAAAAAGGATGGGAGGCTTAGAACAGGGGAAATTTTTTCTGATTTTAAAAAAAAGTTTTACTTGTGAAAGAAAGGTTCGTTGGATGTGCTACCAACGTTTACCAAACTCCCTTAATGATATTAAATTGCGTTTTAGTGAAAGTCGACCTTTTCGCTAGGTTTACGTGTTGTTATGAAAGGTTTTTTTGTGTTGACTGGGCGTCATTCACTAATAGGAGAGATAGTGTGTTAATGTGCTTGCCACTGCTTACGTTTTGGTAACGTGTGAATTAGAGGATTTGAAGCCTTTAACCTCTTGTTGAAGTTTGGGTTTTTGGAAAAATGCTGATGCAATACAAGTATGTCGGCTCTCGGCGTTTTATTTGTTGGTGGTTAACCTCGAATGCTGCCCCTGACGCTTGGGCGCTACTTGAGATAAGGGTGAGCGCAGTTTGCCTTTGTTGTGGGAGACCAGGCGCCTGTGGCTGTCTTTTGTGTTGCCCATGCACTGCTCATAAAACGTATTCACGTTCTCGCCGTCGTTACGCGCTATCCCGGTTTTACGGTCGCACGCAGTTCCTGCCGACAGCACTGTACGGAGCCGGTTACCTCAGTGTGCTGTTGCAACATTTCACCAAAACCGTTTCCTTGTGCGGGAATATCCATTGACGATAGTTTGTGAAACAAACAAAATTGATAATTGGCTTTATAAAATTGAACATGCCATGACCGACTGTGTTCCATTGGATTATATAAAGGTTGTAATGTGTACTTTTCACATTAAATGCAGTTGATTCGAACCATATAATTCTGCAAGGCACAATGCAGATTATGACAGGCAACAGGTGAATTAATCGTGGTCGTGGTTGTCCTGCTGGAACAGTGTCTCGTTACGGGTGACTCTCTAGCGAATTTAGCAAGGAACTGTGACATATTGTGGGATAGGACTAACTTGGGTTCCTCAAGCAGTCTTTTTTGTTTCTTCGTCGTAGTTGTGTTAGCCATGAAATCCGGTGACTTACAGGGAGAGCTTAGAAACTAATTCCAACTGTCTAGGTGTATTGTTAAACGCCATTAAGGTCGACGGTCTCTGTCGTGTAATGTTTTTAGTTTGACATTTCTGCCAATTTAAATACGAAAGTTCTTCTCGCAGGTGCCCATTTAGTCTCACGGACGTTTCATTCCGCCTGTTAGTGAGAGCGAGAAAACTGCAGATAATATGCATAATCTTTGCTGAGACTTAAATTCTCATAATCAGGGCTGATAAGGGTTGTGAAACGGCAACTTTGACTGTTAATGTGGGAACTGTAATTAGCACAGATTTCTATGTTAGCCTCAATATTAGAACAGTAAGCGTTAGCAGTGAAAAGTCAGTCAGCTTCACGGCCGAAACTTGAGTTTCCTGGCCACGGTTGAAAATGCTCCGAAGTGGCCGATAACACATTTTTTTGTATATAAAAGTAAGAAAGGTACTGCAGAACCGAATGATCATACCATTTCAGAATTTTGTCAACGGCTGTAACTGTGTCGTTTCCAGCTACAATCTGAGAAGTGCTTTATGTATGGCCTGAGAGGTTGACGCGCACTAAGCACCAGAAATTGACAGTTGCAGGACAGCTCTGCCCTGATCACCTGCGCTGTATTCCAAAAACACACAAGGAAAGAACAACTGTTAACATACTGCAACAGAAACATAACATTTACACATTAATATATTACGTAAAAATCCGGAGTACTCCTGTACCGTATGCATCAATTTCGTCTCTCTCAAAAGAAAAAAAGCTTGTAAGTAATATGTCACACGAAGTTAAAGAATGAAGTTATTTAGCGGCCAACAAAATCAACAAACCAACAACCGTTCTGTTCATTATGGAGTAAATGATTCAGCTCTCAAATAATCGCTGGGAACGCTACTTTGAATTCCAGTTTTGTAATATTTGGAACCCACTTTGTTACAGAGTTTAGACACGTGTTTTATTAGCCGTTCTCATTGAAACTTTGACGACTTAAGAAACAATGATGATGTAGCTTTCATGTTGTGCAAAACTGAGCAGAAACAAGATTTTAGAATGGGTGCGTATTTCCTCAAATGAAAATGTTTTTTTCTTCCTTGCTGATAGGACTAGAAGTTTAGAATTAATTATTCCGAAATATCGTTGCAATTTCGGTACTATTTTGCATAAAAGTAACTGGAGATTTGGTTGTAGCTTGAACAACTAGCTACTTTCTTCACGTCAACTTTTTCTGTGTTAACGTTTCTGCTTAAAAAAAAATACTATTTGAATTACTGCTGTTATCAGCAAGTCACAAAGCTTACGGACAAGAGCCGCGATTATTAAAATATGTGGGCTGGTGAATAGTTGGCGAAAATGTTCAAATCTCACGAAGCTTGCATGTACATTCAGTCAGGGTAACTTTTTACCAGTCAGGATATCTTTATACCACTTATCGCCTTTGCTTCAAATGACTGCTGCTCCACCTACTTACATTATTTTGTAGTAAGAGTAACAGTTTTATTAGCTCTGTGATTTCTAGTTAGTATTTCAGTTGTTTTTCCTACTTTCTGCAAGATGTTAAGCTTGTGATTATCCTTTAATTGCGTTGGCTGTGAAGAGAGCTTCTGGCTGCAGTGATTTATGTTGAACAAGGCCAGGTCGACACAAATATCGTGATATTTCACAGTAAACCTTCAGTTTTAACCGATTTTGTTTGTTTTCACTTTTTATTAATATCTGATTTCCTTTAGACCTGATCAAAATTTACCCGACGCATTAGATACAGAAAACACTTTATTTTCTAAGACTAGTTAAAAATTATCTGAATGACAATGTAACTTTGTACTAGTATTAAAGCTGAAATTTTATTCTAATAGGGCATAGTTAGTGTACATTTTTACTTTTCCAAACACTCAGTAACTAAAGACGTAAAACATTTCAACGTCTGTTGCGATGTGTAATTTTTGTGTGTCCAGTATTTTTAAAAAAAGTTAAAATGGTACAAAGTTACCCAGATTGACTGTATTGGAAGGAACTACAGATTGCCGTATCCATTAAGGAGGAAGTCGTGCCGCGCTTTCTTCCTTCTCTCTAAGAGACGGGCACAGTTTCGCGTCGAATTGATTCAGGAAGATCTCCTTTCCCTCACAGAGCAGGTTATCTTATGCGATTTGGTTCCTCTGGCGGCTGTCCGCCCTGTTATTATGTCTCAAGTCGTCGCAGTTCCTGCTTTGAAGAAGCATAGACCGTAAATTTATTCTCCGTTGAGAAAAATGTTAGAGAAATCAAAGCGTACGTCTTGCATTATAACCGATGACATGGCTTTCAAAATTTCTTAGAATGCAAGGATTGAGTTAGGCAGCATTTAGCATAGCCACTGACATTCGTTCGTCTTTCAAATGTCGAGAAATTAACTCAAGAAGAAACGGCACTGATTAAACGAGCATTACATTTCGTTCTGGTAGAGGATTCAACTAAATACCGTTTTGTTTGCCTCTTTGGTAGATAGATTTTCACATGAAGAATAATACACACAAAATGAAGATTCAGTTATGCTAGTATATCTATGTTTTCAGTTACAGGACAGGTTTAGCTTGTATAAGTCTTCTCATATCTGTCCATTTGAACCTGTACACCATAGGGAAGCCTTAGTCCCCGACTACTGTTTCACCCCTCTCCCCCCCATTATATATATATCACACACACAACTCTCTATCATCAAATTAACTATCCTTTTTTACGCTCAGATTTCATTCAGTACCTCTCCATTAGCTATCTGGCGTTCCCATCTAGTCTTCAGGATTCTTCTGTAGCACGAAATTTCAAAAACTTCTGTTCTCGTTAGTGATGTATATAGGATGTTTATTTTAACTTGGACTACTAAATAGCTTGAAAAATACGCATAGTATGAAACTAATGTCCCAGATGAAAAGTTGGTATTTCCAAAGGTGGCATCTGTCTGTGCTAAAACTGGCCACCACCTAACTCCATCACAATCTATCGGGGGCCAACTGTTTGTCAAATCGGAACCCCATTTTTATTGCAAATTCGGATTCTACGCAAAAAAAACTCCCTGGATTTATCTGAAACCATTTTCTTTCCATTCGTGGTAGAAGGAGCTGTAATCGGCGCGAGAGTTACGGTCGTTTGACGGAAGAACACACCGAAATCAGTCACTCCGATGGTGTGGGGCTCTCCGAAATCAGCCATGAAGGGAACAGGAAACTACGTTACGTTAAATGTAGCTTATTTGTCAGACTTTTAACTGCCTGAACGTATAAACTTTACTGTACAATCTGATTTACAATACTAAATTAAAATTTTAACGATGATACGACAGTTTAGAATAACATGTTAACATTTTTATCGAAAATGTTAAGTAGAATCAAATGAGTAAGTTCTTAATTGCAAAAAATGTAGAAACTGTGTTTTGTTGATTACAGCGTCATTTATCACGAATGGAAAGAAAATTCGTGTAACCCCTCTTTAGTTTTTCGTGTACCATAAGTATTTTTTAGATATTTAGTTGTTCCATGTCAAATCAAACGCCCTGTATATTATAGATGTGGCAGCAGTCAGACGCAGTTGTTATGATTAACTGGAAGCACTTCCATAACGTACCTAGTTTAGGGTCTCCTTGTTCTCTGAGTATTTCGAGACATACACATTCGTAAATGCCATTTTAGGTTGGGTTGTAGTACCTGCATAGTAACGTGTTCCCGTCTGTTTCAGGAGTCTGAAGAGAACTCGGAAGACTCGGACCAAAACGCCAGACCCAGCAAAACAAAGTGAGTATATAGGATATGCAGCTAATGTCTCAAAAAATTAGCTCCATAATTAGAACACAGTATAATTGGACACTTTTTATTGATTTCGCTTCCGCTGGACAGCTTTGGCGTTAAACGTAGTGCTTGAGGCGAGCACGCGGAGATTTGATGAGCTTAGCGTTGTGAAGCGACAACATATCATGCCACAGTTAATCTCTCTTGGAGTAAAGCGTTTTATAATTAATCCCGAAACCCTCGCTTTTGTATTGCATACGGTAATGTCCAGATCCTTATACTTTTTGTTTCTGAGTATAGCTCGTTCGGGTACACTTCATGCTTTCTATTGTGTTGAGTATAATTTGATAGTCGCATTCACTGCGCGGCTGTCATGAAGAGACTAACTAAGGATGCAGCCATCGTTTGAATATTCGGCGGTACATTGTTAATGCTTTTTTGCGTTGGACACAGTGCAATTTCGGCCCTGTCTAGTTACCTGCCTCTTACTGCACGATATGTTTTGGAACGGTGACACTTGTGTTACGGCCGGTGGTAGCTGTTGAAACTGTAACCGCCTAACAATAAACGCATTTGCTATGAGAACCCCGTTACACCGCCCTTGCTCTACTGACTGTAGCATACGGCGTGGAACGTAATTTTTCCCTTCCCACCGGATGGTAGCGCTAATTGGAGCTCCCTTGAAATAACTGCAACTTTTTTTCCCATACTTAAGTGCTTGTACTTCTAAGACCGAACATTAGCGCTCGTTCTTCTTTGTCAAGAACCGTTAGGTTTTATTGGTGCAGTCCTCAGATATTATATGAAAATAAGTCGTGATTATCTGAAGTACAAACTACTATGGTCGGATATTTAGCAATGGCCGTTCTTCGTGAATAACAGGTAGGAAAAAATCTGTTAATTATACTGCAAGAAATCCAGATGCCAGCGTATGTTTGGAAAGAAATTTGAGAAATGGAACATTAAAGTGCAAGACCAATTAAGCCTGTTAAGCCTATTTTGGGATAACTCTAAACAGTGTACATTGATGAGCCAAAATATGACGATAGCTAATACCGCATTGGTCCACATTCCGAACGCAATACAGCAGCGATCCTACCTGGCATGAATCTAACAGGTCCGCGGTTGATTTCCTGAGGTATCTGGCACCAAATGTTAATGTAAAGATCGCACAATTGTCATAAATTGTGGGCCGGTGGTTAATGGGTGGGGAGCTGGTGCCAGATAGCATCCCAAATACGTTAAATCGGGTTGAGACCAGGCGTATTTGGTGGTCAAGACATCACTGTCAGCTCACTATCATACACCTCAAACTACTCTAGCACGATGTCAAATTAAACACCTTTCAGCCGTCTAGTTTCCAACCTTATTTTACTTGGAAACCAGTTTCAGCGTTTTACTACGCCATCTTCAGGCCCCTGACCGATGTATACGAAGATTCTACCTCGGTTTTGATCAAAACAGGGGCCAGCAATACTGGTATTAGTAGGACGGCAGATGATGGTTGAAGTTATCGCTATAGCAAAACCCTACTAATACCAGTATTGCTGGCCCCTGTTTTTATCACAACCGAGGTAGAATCTACCTACACGTCAGTCAGAGGCGTGAAGATGGCGTAGTAAAACGCTGAAACTGATTGCCAAATAAAATAAAGTTGGAAACTAGAAGGCTTAAAGGTGTTCAATTTGATATCCTTTATCGAACAGACGCGTCCCGCAACTATCTCTAAACAGATGGATATGCATGAGACTCTAGCACGATTCTGACCCTATAAAATGGGCTGTTGTCCTGATGGATGATGGATTCGCTGCCGGGGAAGACATCAAGATGAAGGGACGCAGGTGACCCATAATAATACATCGTTTGCAGCTGCCTTGGTGCCGTAGATTACTGACACAGGTCCCATGGAAGCCCGGGTGGATGTCCCACATAGCATAATACTGCCCCAGCAGCCTGCCTCCATGGCATGGTGCGTGTTTCGAGCATCCCTTCGCCTCGATGACGGCATATCTGTGAAAAAACATTGACCTGGTGTAACAAGAAACGTGAATCATCGGACTACGCGGCACGTTTCCATCGATCCATAGTCGAATCTCGATTTTCCCTTGCACATTGCAGGCGTGATTAACGATGTCGTTGGATCTACAGGGTAACAAGTAGGGGTCATCTACTAAAGAGCCCCATGTTCAGCAAGGTGTATTGAGTGGTGTGCTCCAGCGTACTTGTGTTTGCACCAGCGTTGTACTCTACTGTCATATCTGCCACTGGTTGCCGCTTACCATGTTTTACAGAGCGGAAAATCCTCCGACGTCCAAGACCCCTGATGAGGCGTGAACGTCGAACACCTTGTCACCTCTTTTTCAGTTGTACGCTTTCCTTAATGTGAAATGTATCCTCAACGCCTGCAAGCGTCATTCAATCTCCCGGTTGGCAGTGGTCATAATGTTTCGGCTCATCAGTGTAAGTCTGAACTGGTGCAGCATTTAGATGCCTCGTCTGGACCGGTTGTCGAATGTGAAGCACGCTCCCGTGGTTTGGGAATTAGTAATTACAGACGTAAAACCTTTAGTTACATGTTGTTTCTGAAAAAGCCGCTAAAAACAATAAAAACGGAGGGGATATAGATGATGAAGATTCTATGTGGTGTTGGTGGTGGTAAATTCCTCTCTCAGCGATTTCTAAAGGCTACTGTCAATGTAGATTGAAACATCTGTTGTATTGCTAATCCGACCTTGTCTTAAATTTTCTTCTTTTATTATTATTATTATTATTATTATTATTAGGTTGTAACACTTAAACTGTGTTGAAATAAGGCCCCTTTCGCACACAGACTTTGCCTGTAAATAACCGTGTACTATACTGTCCTTTATCTGTGGGTGAAATTTAGTGAAAACTGGATTATTACTTTAAAAAGTAATATCAAAAGTAAAGTAACTACGACCATTTAGTCTTAGAGTATAAGAAGGTAAATAGCCTTCGCGCTGGAGTGTTAGCATAGCACACGGATCTACAGTAGTTCGCGGCTGTAAACTTCCACGTCCAACGCACATGCCCACAAATACATTTTATCACGTAACTAAAAATTTCAAATGCCAAAGCTGCAGCCTTGACAGCGCCTGGTAAAATAATTACCAGCCAAATCCCTGAAGCACATGCCGTTTTTTCAAAATTTCAATACAGACTTCGCTGTGGGGAGGCACATTATCTTTATAGCACACCTCGGTTTGTTCGATTTATTTATAGCTATGCTCATGTAAAAAAATTAACCCTGGCTTGCCAGTGGTGTTTGTGCGTAACCTAGTTTACCAGTGGTTTGATAGCGGAACCAAGAAGTTTGCTTGTAACTACTGACATCTATTGCCACCTGTAGCTCATGCTTTTGTCCTCCGCTGCCTATAAGCTGTTCCTTGTTTGTGATTATACAGTCCAGTGAAATTCCATTTTTACTGATTCGTTGATGTGTTGAAAGTCACACTTCTTATGCCGCAAGTATTTGTCAGTAAAATAAACGTGTGTAGTGTCAGTCTGTAAACACTGGCAAGTAATTAGTCATCTCCTCGTCCCAGCGTGTTGAAGACCTGACCGGTGTCATGTTACATTAACTACTAGATGAATTAACAAGTAATCAGAAGTACGTGACCTCAGGCAGTGACAATGGAAGTGACAGTGTGGTACTGTATAATGTAGCATTTTCTTGATGAAGCTCAAGTCAACGACAAAATAATCGTCAGCGAAATTAATGCAGAAGATACAATGAGTGTGTAAGATAGTTGCTGCTATTGCAGGGCATCAACGTGTTCGCCAACAACGGACGACAGCAAAAACAGTGCACTTCAGCTGCTACAAACGTTACATGCCTAAAGCCAAACTTGTAAATGAATCAATGTAAATGCCTGCAAATGGAACATTAAGGTGTTCATTATGTAGCACAGTATGACACCCACATCATTCGAAATGGAAATGTCAAACATGTTGTTTTAGGCTATACAAGAATAATAACTGTTTTAGGCAGCGCATAGTGGCGGCGCAATTTGAGGCGCCATGTCACGGATTGCGCGGCCCCTCCCGCCGGAGGTTCGAGCCCTCCCTCGGGCGGGCGAGCGTGTGTGTGTTGTTCTAATAATAAGTTAGTTTAAGTATTGTGTAAGTCTAGGGACCTATGACCTCAGTAGTTTGGTCCCTTAGGAATTCACACACATTTAGTGTTCTGCAGAGTACAAAAAATGTGAACAATACCGGATTCACCAGTAATTTTGTTGTGAAACCACAAACAACAAAAATATTTTAAGAATTTTTTTCGCAAGATACTCTTATTAAGATAATCAGACATGTATTTGAATATACCTATGCTAAGAAAATAGTAATTCTAATAATGCTTCAAGCAGTGGACACTTAAAATAGGTAAGATAATTCACCCTGACTTCGCTATTCTTGTGTGCACAGCTTCAAACTTTTTCGGCGATGAAAAATAGCCGCGTTTCCCCACATGTATTTGCTATTCGGACTTCATAATGTCACTGGTGTCCTTACCACTGACAATACGGTAAAGTAATACATGTCTTGATTTATGTAAATGATCTCCCCAGTGGCATCCAAAATAAGGCCATCCTCTATGCTGATGATACCAATATTGTGATAAAGGGTGCAAACTTAGAAGAATGTGCTCTAAACACTGAAGGGATTCTTTGTTATCTTGATACTTGGTTCTGCAACAACAGATTAGTACCAAATTACAAGAAAACTAATTTTATCTGTTTCAAAAATAACAGACCCAAACAAAATTTGATAGGATTAAAAATCAATGACAACAGTCTTGAACAAGTAACAAGTGCGAAATTTTTAGGTCTCTACATAGATGACAAACTGTCTTGGTCAGAGCACATCAATGCTGTATGTCATAAGCTTAACTCAGTTTGTTTTGCAATTAGGAAGCTAAGTGAAATTGTTAATATGGAAACTCTGATAAAATATTACTTTGCACAATTCTATTCCATTATGTCCTATGGAATTGAGCTTTGGGGGAGTGCATCAAATATGAAAAAGATCCTTATTATACAAAAAAAGGCAATCCGCATAATGACAAGACAAAAGTGGCGAGCCACTTGCAAACCAAAATTTAAAGAACTAAATATCCTAACGGTAGCAAATGTCTACATCTACAGAATTCTAATACTCACTAAAAAACACATTAATCTCTACCAAACGAACGAACAGGTACACCAATATGAAACCCGGAATTGCTGGAAACTAAGGGCAATTCAGCATCGGACCAGCCGATATGAGAAAGGGACAACATACATAGGAATGCGCCTCTATAACTGTCTACCAAATGTCATCATAAAAGCAGAGAGCATAAATGAATTTAAAAAAGGTATTAAACCAATACTGACAGAAAACCCATTCTATACTATACAGGAATACTTTGATTACAGCAAAAGTATGAATAAATAAGGTATGATAATAAACCTGTATAATTGTAGACTATCATGATTACTAACTTAGGTGATTTTAACATGTGTTATTATTAACTTTTTATAATATTGTTAATTTGAAGCTGTATAAGTAAACCCTTTCCATTCAATAAAGGGATATTTCGACTACAGCAAAAGTATGAATAAATAATGTATGATTATAAACTTGTATAATTGTAGACTATTATGATTATTAACCTATGGGATTTTAACATGTATCGTTATCACTTTTTATAATAGTATCAATTTGATGATGTATATGTGAAATTGTAATGTATTCTCAACTTCAATGTAAAACATGACAATGCCTATATGTAAAGATACAACATGTATCAAATGTATTACATCAAATGGCTGCTGAATCAATCAATCAATCAATCAATCAATCCCTCTCGATTCTGCTGCTTTTGTTATATGTTATATATGATGTAGTGCCATACTTTAAACCCTTCAAAACATATTTCTTCCGTTTTAGTTACTCGGTTCCCATTTTTCCTGTGAAAATTCACCAAATGTAAAAAAATTGGAAACCTGTTTTGGACTTTGACCACCTTGCAATGTGTGTGTGTGTGTGTGTGTGTGTGTGTGTGTGTGTGTGTGTGTGTGTGTGTGTGTGTGCGCGCGAGCGTGCGTGCATACATACATGCATGCATGCGTGCATGTGTCCTTTTCAGCACAGTTGATTGAGATTAAACAACGTCGACCGCAAGTAACCGTCAGGCTATGATGTGTTCCTTGTCACTCAGTACTCTTTTTTTTTTTGTCGAAAAGCTATCTACCTATCCTTTCTGTTTTATTCACCTATTCTTCTGGCATAACTGTCGTACATACAGTCTTGAATTGGGTGCAGTAAACTCAGTATGTTCGGGGACGAGTAATTACTGCCCTTTTTCTTACACGTCAGCATCTGTAGTAAACAGCATTTTTAAGAGTTACGGGTTTACGCGTCTAACTCATTCTCGTTTGAAAGCACTTAGTGATAATATTGCGTAACGTGTGGTGGTCGATCTGATCCATCATCCAGGTATTTTCCACTGAGGTGTTACATCACCTATACGGTTTGAAATGCGGTATCGGTTAACTGTCACCACACACTGGTAGCAGATTTCACAGGAACCAGAGAAACTGTGATACAATTACGTAAAGTATCTTGACGTTGGACGCCAGCTGTAAAATGACACTTAAAGTCCACGGCAACTTGAAGATTTCCATCTATTCTTAAGTAAAGGTTACACATTTTGATTCCGTCACGATGAACATCGGTTCATCAGTGAACACAGTGTGTGCAATAAACCGACCATTATCAGCTTTTGTCTGACGCAGGGTGTTCCCTCAATGGTGATTGGAAGTATCAGGGTTGAAGGAAACGCGAAAACATATTGAGACGCAGAACGCTAATATGGATCGAGTGAACATGGGAAAATTTGATTTTTACCGGTTATCTATGGAAGCATAACATGCCCGCAAGTTCTGTCGTGTTCATTCGAACAACGCTGTACGAACAATGTCACGGAGTGCGTGAATCCTTATCAGGGCCGCCTTTTACATTGCGACGTGACTCGTGCACGTGATTTTTCACACGTCATCAGAAGAAACCAAGTAGTGTCAGATCTGATCAAGTAGCTGGGCACCTTACAGGGTACGCTGGACACGGCTATTCACATACAACAGTCGTTCCCAAGCTTTCTTAGACCATTATCCTTGAGTGCAGACAGATTTTTCTCGGAATACTTTTATTTTTAAAATGATGGGAGAGGATTGATACTTACTGTGTGTGCGTGTGCGTGTGCGTGCGCGTATGTGTGTGCGCGTATGTGTGTGCGCGCGCTCGCAAAATAAATGACCAAGCATTTCGTGGTGTATCGCAAGTGTCATCCACAACTTCTCCCCAGAAAAGAAAGCTAAGTATCCACAGTGAGGGTACGCAATTGTTACAAAACATGCTTCCCCTGCAGTACTCCTCTCCATTGAGACACTTGTTTGACCTGAACGCTGCAACATCATTTAAAATCAAACAAGTTCAGATATGTGCACTATACTTAGTGTCCGTAAATAATTTCATTGCTGCACTCCTTACTTGTGAACTGGCAGAAACTGGACGACTTCAGGCTGTTAATGCTTTGTGTCTAACCACTATAACAACGAGAAAATAATAATAATAATAATAATAATAATAATAATGCTGTGTACAGCACTATAGTAGCCCTTATGTAGTCACTGCTGTGTCGTGCTCTCAATTAATTCACTTATCTGTTTCGAAGCGAGTAATGAAGCAGTTCCTGGACTACTGCAGGTACTACCTCCAACTTGGAGAAGACATTTTCGAGAGATATTTAGCGTTTGCTACATATATGTCTCACTTTTATCATCAGCGATGCACGGGACAAAGCGCAACATACGCGTGCGGTGAAAAACATGTAACTTCCATCGCATTAATGCTACTAATTGAGAAAAAGTAATTATTGATAACTTATGTAATCAGTATTAGAGTCTTATAAAACTGTCGTAATAGTAATGATCTTGTGAACATAATTTAGTTTCGTGACTGAAACACAATCGAATTTTTTAGCCTTTGCCCATTAGAAAATTTAATTTTACGCCTCAGGGGGCTATTACCCCCAGGTTGGGAACCGCTGACGTACAAGATGCACGAAGTAAGCTGTGGCTCCATCATGTTGGAACCACTTTCGCGCACGAAGATAAAATGGGCTATCTTCTAGCAATATGGATAGTACCTCACAGTACCACACAGTGTACACAGATCCAAATAAGCGGCAAGTAAGCAGATGCGGGCGCATTAACCAGTCATTAGCAGTGGCCGCTCACGAGTTCACTGCAAATTTCCTTTGATAACTAGTCACAACTAAAGCGTAGGAATTCTCAGCAGTACGTACGTGATTATTGCGACTACTGAAGATTCCGTCTCTGGCGAAACAGGCCTTATCCCAGAGAGATAAGTACGGACGAAAGTGAGGATGAGCCATATAGCGCTGTAGCACTCATTGTCTCAACACGACGCGAGGTCCGAAGACAACACGAATTGAAGCTTGTACTTGTAAATAATGAGGTATTACCTACAATACCGTAGCCTAGTCAAAGAAGACCAAAAATGTTGAGTAGGGGGGGAAATATTTTAGTTGCAAATTTCTGTACAGTAGTAGGTGGGAGTGTCGTGAACAACCTACTGAAAATACCCACCGGTGGGAGGTAACCATGGGGTTGAGGGCACATTTTTATGCTTACCTTGAATAACTGCAAAGACGGCGGCTTGTAGCGAAAATGTTTGCCAGCACGAAATTAAACTACATTAAATTTTCTACAGAAAAGTTCTTGTTCATTTTTTCTCTAGGACTAATAGTTTCCACAGTTGAGGGGATGGAAAAATCGCAACATTAAAATTAGTGTTTTAATGGTGTAAAGGGACTGTTTACTGTTACATGAAGAGGGTTAAGAACAAATATTAAATCGTGTTATGTGCGTGTAACAGGGTGAAGGGGCGGCTGTGGGTGGAGAGTAGAAGCGCAGAGAAACGTAGGTCGCCGGACTGGATTGCAGTCATGCAATTCCCTCCTTTGTAGTTCTACAAACGGAGACAGATAACACTATATGGAATACAGATATGGGTTACAATAATACTTAGGCAAGAAACGCATACGTACAGGATCTACGTAAACCTCTGCGCGCTGTTTTACATTGCTAGAAGGGAAATTGATTTTACTCATGCTTTACGGCAGGTAGTGTTCTTTCGGGAAAGGAAGATTCCCCACCACCATTAGCGCTGCTTCGTTTTCAGTTTATACATAGACGTATCTCTCTCCAGCATCTGTTGTCCATTTCTCTTATGTGAGTAGACAAAATAACTTCATGCAGCTCAGGTATGTTATTTTCAGGTTACTGAATACATACTTGCAGTTGTTAAATGAATTATTATGTAGAAAAGTTCATAAACTGCAACTGTCTGTCACACTAAAGAGCCTGTCGGAAATGTTACAGGCTGTCAGTGTGTGTTTGACAATGTCGATCCCAATGCTGCTACTATCACTGGCTGGAACAGTTTTCACCGCATGAGGTATATCGTATTCATCACCGCAGCCTCAGCTCTGTCAACTTCTGAAGATGCCCAGAGGCCTAAATTGTGTACCTCTCCAACAGAAATAGGTCACCTACGTGTTGTGGAACAAGATATTTCAACATAAGTCAATCAATTCATTACAGGGGGTTACTGTTCTAGACTTAGACATGATCAGTCCCATTCCATCACACACACTCACAACCACTTTGCAAAATAAACTGTGGATGTTTGGTAAGTGGCGCCATTCGGTGCAGCCCCATCTGCAACTGCCAGCAATTCATGAACGGAAGAGATTTATGCATTCTGTCAGTGACATAATCAATGGTGAGAGAAATGCATTAACATTCTTCACATTCATTAATCTACCACCAAGTGACTACAACATGGCTTTACAATACGGTGTTAAAGACAGACAGCAGAAAGGTGCCACAATTTCCAATCCAGTGCCTTTCCCACCAGCACTACGAAGGGCCATAACAACTTCACATCTAAAACTAATACGTTTCTCAGCCACTTTTTTACTATTTTTAGTGCGAAGATGTCATTGACCTTCGTAGTGTAGGTCTGCAATTTTGCAGACAATCACGTCCAGACCGACGGCATCAGTACACATGTCACGCCGTCTGCAGTGCAATAATGGACTTTCCTGTTGGTCGGATTTGCCTACTTTACGTTGTTAGCAACTATCAACATTAATAATTGAGGTAGACGTCTTACAAACAACGATTCATAAGTTTTTGTACATATTTGCCATTCCTCATCTCCCTGAATGTTTATCACGATACCAAAAACCTTGGCCACCACTCTGGTGCTTAAAAGACCCAGTTTCTTCTAAGATTCTACACGCTGCAATAAATTTATTCCAGTTAGGAGACACCTGTTGCGAAATTTCCGTAGGTACAGTCATTTAGCTTCCGAGCACTAAATATTGCTGCATTGTACATGCAGATTATTTGATCAGTGGTGCTCAGTCTTTGACAACCAGTCCTGATCGAAATCAGTGGATAAACTTCAACCGTGGATACACAGCAATTCAGTTTATACTGTTGTCAAGGTAGCACCGTCAGTCTCGATGTGGCAGGCAGTTATTTACTCTGGAACGTAAGCACTTAGAAATACGTGTCTCACGAGTATTGCTCAAACAAGACCTCATGCCACCTGAAATTTTCTTTGGTTCCATGTCTCAAAATAATTAGTTTCGGGTCTCTACCGTCTACATAATTTTATCCCTAGAGGTTTCGGACACCATCTAGAGATCCCAACAACTGACAGTAAAGCCTCTGTGATTATATGAATGCCATCTGGCGTCACGTTGCTTCCGCTGTGCAGCGTTCTTCAACGAAGTTCCGAGGCTGATTTTATTCCTGTCGTATAAGCGACGTCAGCTTGAACTAACAACTGTACATAATAGATGTGAGCAGATAGTAATGGACGTTCGGCTGTGGTGTGTGAATGTTGTTGTGGCACAAATCGCAATGGAGCAACACCTCTAAATCAGGTGATCAAGAAATTCTCCAGAAAGTATGTGCAAGGTTCGTCTCTTACACCTTGACTGCCGAACAAGAAACAACGATGCGCAGACGCCTGCCGCGATTTAATTGAATGGGGAAACGCGGACAGTTATTCTTTTCCGAAAAAAGTCGTCATGGATGACGAGACTCGGTGTTAGCAGTACGAACCTATAACAAAACGACTTACAGAAATTCACATGAAGGGTCAGCGCTTTGATGACGTAACCAACATTCAAGCCAATGTGACATTAGAGCAGAACAACATCGCAAAGAAGGAATTTTCTGACAGATGACATTGTTATATGAAAGTTCTGTGCAATGTACTCAAGTGGGGGGACGCTACGTTTAACAACTGAAGCATTAAAATCACCATGTTAAGGTGTTTTTTTTTTTTAAATCAAGTCTCGAAACGTTTTGAACTGGCGCCGTATTGTAATATTTACACACGTCACAGGTACTTATCGATATCATCCTTGCTTTATGATCGCAGTACCTGTTAAAGTTGACATTGTTGATGTACTCTGCAGTAACTGATTGTTACAGTACACACACAGTACACTAAAATCTCACACTGACACACCGTGAAATATGCGACATACTTGTGTGACTGGTGGGGGAGAGAAAAAGACCCCGAATTATTGTCTCCTTTCCCCGAAGAGAAATTGGCGCAAGGAATCACGTTAACTTTTTAGGATACAATTAAAAATGGAGCATTTGTATCAAGTGTCCCTTCGGAAGCATCTGCAGCATTACTTTGCAGAATGTGGCGCCTTCCGATTCTGTGGTTTTCTACCTGCAAAGGAGTGAAGTGGGCAAACAGATTTCGAAAGCCGTACATATAATTGCAAAATCTCAAACACTGCAAACGAAGAGTATGATCTGTGGTTGATTTTTGGTAAGTATAAATTGAATTACACAGGATGAAATTAGCTTCAGGCTCGATTACGTCAACGATGAACGTAACTCACATCCGTAACGCTACGGAAATCCACATACAGTCGTTTTGGCATATTTTCAACGTAACACACTGCTAAACGGATGTTTTGGGGTAATCGACAGTATGTTAATTTGCACTGTTGTCTTATCGAATAGTCTTTCACAGTGACAGAATAGATCAACATGAGTTGTCTTTTCTTATTAGAAAGGTATCTCCTTGCACATTCTATTCGACAAGTAACGTATCTATATATTCAGGTATATGACTACTCTCGTTTGTTCTTCTGTGAATGGACATCAACAAAATACTTTCGCATCCAGAGGAGAAAGTTGTCTAGAAATTTTGTGAAAAGACCTTGCCGCAACGAAAAACGCATTTGTTTTAATGATTGCCATACCAACTTCCGTATCATATCCGTGACACTTTCTAAGTTGTATCGCGATAATATAAAACTAGCTGGCCTGCTTTGAAATTCTTCGGTGTCTTCCGCCAATCCTTTATGGTAAACATCTCATATACCGCGCAGCGATAATACAGCTGAGGGAGGGACAAGCGTGATATAGGAATCTCTTTAACAGATTCGTCGTATCTTCTAAGTGTTCTGCCAACACGTCATCAAGATTTAAAATTTCATGTGCAATAAAATCTAAGTTAGTGATCTAATTTCAGAACATGTAATTCAGTCTGTTTTCCATTATTCGTTAATTTCGTACAAATGAATTGAATTGTTTATATAACATTCAAACAGCTGTAGTCATTGTGGCCGGCCGCGGTGGTCTCGCGGTTAAGGCGCTCAGTCCGGAACCGCGCGACTGCTACGGTCGCAGGTTCGAGTCCTGCCTCGGGCATGGATGTGTGTGATGTCCTTAGGTTAGTTAGGTTTAAGTAGTTCTAAGTTCTAGGGGACTAATGACCACAGCAGTTGAGTCCCATAGTGCTCAGAGCCATTTGAACCATTTTTTTTATCTTAAGTCAGAATGGAGGGGAAACACACACACACACACACACACACACACACACACACACACACACACACACACACACACAAAAGTCTGCACGTGCCCGATCTAGAGAGTCAAAGAGGTTTCCAGACTGGATTAATTAAATTATAGAAAAGTGTGCCCAGGAGTCAACATGTGTGCACAAACTTTGCACACACTTTTCTCTTCTTCAAAGCATTCTGGAGAATGTCTTGACACGCTTGATGTAGAGATGTTCAGTTCATTGCTTCCCGTCTAATACTTAATACTACGTGCTAGCAACACACTGGTCGAATGTACGACGGTTGTTGACAGGTTTTATTTCAAGCTGACAGTTACTGCAAATCGTCGCTTTTGCGTCATAAATGAAATCCGTCTCGGAACTTTTTCTACAGCCTGTTTACAATGGATATTAAAGTTATGCAGCGCTTGAACAAGAAGTTACGCACATGGATCGTGGTGTGTGGAAGGGCACGGTCGTGCAGCAGACACCATTTCCCAGCCCCATACAACTCTGGCAGTACATACCGGATATGTAGGATCAACCGTCTCAAAACAGCGTCGTCAGATTAAGTATTCACAGTGTGCTGTTGATGTTAGGAAATCTGTTTAACGTAGTCTCGATCCTCGACTTGTATAGGCGTCTCTTTTTGGGAACGTTAACAAGCTGATGAACAGCATACCATTGACTGTCACTTGGACTCCGAATCAAATTGGAAGCACCGTGTCTCATCCCTGTTGTTGTTGGTCACTTTTGTCACTGAAATATGACGAGAATAGGGCAATGCGGATGGAAACTACCAATCAATTTTTTCGCCTTAAATCGGGTTCAGACCTACCACTTCTTTATATAGTTATGAATGATCTTTTTTGTCTTTTTCTTGTCCTTGTCCCGTGTCTACACGGGATGTCATGTTAATATGTATCTGGTGATGTTGGTGGCAGTGTGTGGCCGGATTCGACGGGAAGGGCCACTCAGCCATTCTGTGACGGAATTTATGTACCTCATCTGTCTGCGGCGAGTCTTACCTCATGGGAAAGCTTGAGAAATTTTTCGAAATGTTTGCGAATCGTTTGAAGTGGAGCGTGGTTACGAGCTCGGTAATCACTTAGTCGGATGTGGGTAACCGCCTAAAAAGCACACCCGAGCTGGCCAGCACACCAGTCCTATTCGTTAGTGCGAAAAATGAATACGATCCGGGGCCGGTACGCATCCTCGAAACCCGGAAATGGCGTGCTAACGCTCACGGCTGTCCGGGGGAAGGGAGGGGGGGGGGGGAGGGAGGATGTCGGATATCTTTCTGAGTGTTGTGTTAAAACTGCTAATAATAACTTTCATCTCCTGTAACAATCTCTCAATCTCAGAGTCGCCAGATTAGTACCACATGTTCGATGTTATGCTTGACGATGGTCGACCGCATTATGCCATAGTATTTACAGTCCTTTGCTCTAACATTTGAAGCAGTCATTGCCACATTTTATGCTCGTAGCTTGCGTTATGTTCATTTGCAGCAATACAAAAGCGTCTCTCTCGCCGATACGATTATGCGTTGCATTGTACCAAGACATGACTGTTCACATGCACTACTTTTTGATGACTGCTGTAAACAAATATGCTTCAGCTTAAGTGTGTGCGCACACTAGCTGGCGCTAAGCGGCATCCCACCCAATGCGCATGTAGGTGTTGTTGATATCTTTCGCCATGTGCGTATCCCTCCATCCTCCGAAGGTTTTGCATACATCTCGTTTTTACCAGTCGTTGTGAAACACCGTACTTTTGAATCGATGAGCGTCTCGTACGTCGAGACGGTGGAATCGTAAGATAGATACCGGACTCTTGTTACGGAGAACGGCGGTTCAGGTCATCTTCCATTCATCCAGACGCGAATTTTGTTTATTTTTGCTACATCTCTTAAACAAAATGCCGGATTGGTTCCTTTGAAAACGATACTATTGCGTTTTGCCCCGTCTTTTCATAATACTAGCTTGTGATCCATCGCTACTGACTTCGTCATCAACGGGACGTTAAACCTTAATCTCCCAGCCTTCCTTTCAAACGTTGAGAAATAAAGACTTTGAATCTACAAAGGATCTTCTACTTAAACGACATGAAACTCTAATCTATACAACTCCACTAACTTCACCTGGATGAGAACGTATTTTCTGGAGTGTACAAACGGTTGTCGGTAGTATGCTAGGAGCTGTCACTAATTTTAAATTATTTGGGTACATTCCAGGTGAAACTGAGAGAC
Organism: Schistocerca gregaria; assembly: GCF_023897955.1. Taxonomy (NCBI): domain Eukaryota; kingdom Metazoa; phylum Arthropoda; class Insecta; order Orthoptera; family Acrididae; genus Schistocerca; species Schistocerca gregaria. Next base: position 482,742,173 of record NC_064931.1, on the reverse strand, counting down.
TAACCGCCATTATATGGTACTCTGTCCATAGAGATAAATATTACGTTCTTGGATTCTCGTCACGGCGCTCTTATTTTATTCTAGGCTTCCACAACTATTGGTTGTACGGGATCTAGTATGACTATACGAAACTGTTTGAGCTAATCATGTTTCACAATGCGAGAACAGAATGACTGGACTTAGAAACCTGTCCTGTAAGAGGCAGAAGACTGTTAACGGAGGTCAAAACATACGGAGTAAGTTCTCACATGTAAGAGTAGCTCGAAGACTTCTTAGTAATAGACACCAATACGTTGTCCTCGACGGCTAGGTTCATTGCAGACAAGGTTATCGTGAGCAGTGCCTCGGGACAGTGTGACCCGACTACTCACGTTCTCCAGATGAATTTAATACCGAGCGAGGTGGCGCAGTGGTTAGCACTTTGGACTCGCACTCAAAAATGGCTCTGAGCACTATGGGACTTAACTTCTGAGGTCATCAGTCCCCTAGAACTTAGAACTACTTAAACCTAACTAACCTAACAACATCTCACACATCCATGCCCCAGGCAGGATTCGAATCTGCGACGCAGTGGTGCCCAGAACCGCTCGGCCACCTCGGCCGGCGACGCGCACTCTCGAGAACGACCATCCTGATTTAGGTTTCAGGCAAAAGCCAGGATGGTTCCTTTGAGAGGGCACGGCCGACTTTCTTCCCTAATCCGATGGGACCGATGACCTCGGTGTTTAGCCCCCTCCCCCAAATCGACCAATTGATCGATCTCTATATATCTGTATAAACCATTTAACGGATAATGTGAGCAGCAATCTGCGGTTGTTTGCTAATGACGCTGTTGTGTGCGGGAAATCATCGCCGTTAAATGATTGTTGGAGGATGCAAGATTGGTTGGACAGAATTTATATCAGGTTTGATGACTAGCAGCTTCCTCTCAATATAGAAAAATATAAGTTAATGCAGATTAGTAGGAGAAACAATTCTGCAGTATTCGAATAGAATATTAGTGGTGTGCTACATGACAGTGACGTCAGTTAAATATGTAGCGCTAACGGTGCGAAGTGATAAGAAATGGCCGGCCGCTGGTGGCCGAGCGGTTCTAGGCGCTTCAGTCTGGAACCGCCCGACCGCTACGGTCGCAGGTACGAATCCTGCCTCGGGCATGGATGTGTGTGATGTCCTTAGGTTAGTTACGTTTAAGTAGTTCTGAGTTCTAGGTGACTGATGACCTCAGATGTTAAGTCCCGTAGTGCTCAGAGCCATTTGAACCATTTTGATAAGAAATGGAAAAAGCACGTAAGGTCGATAATAGGAAAAGCCAATAGTCGAATTCCGTTTTTTGGGATAGCTAGAGGAAACTGTATGAAAGAGAGGAAACTGTATGAAAGAGGTCGCGTGCAGAACACTAGTGCGCCCCCATTCTTGAGTACAGTTAGAGTGTTCGGCATCCTCACTAGGTCGGATGAAAGCTAGATTTGTTACCGGTATGTTCGATCAGCACGCGAATGTTGCGGAAATGCTCAGTGAACTCAACTGGTGGGGGGGGGGGGGGGGTCCCTGGCGGAAAGACGATGTTCATTTCGCGAAACACTATTGCGAAATGAGTAGGTCTGCAAGTTGCAATTAGTTTTTAAAATGATTCTGTGGTGCCCTCAGCTGACATTTTCTTTATTTGATTTAAGATTTTTCAAGTATCTAAAACAGAAGCATTATATATTGGATGCATTAGTATCACTTATGAATTTAAAATAAGAACTAGTCGTTTCTCGAGATGTCCTAGGAGGATTATAACTTAATTTATAGATGATACTTTCATGGTATAATAGGCCATGTACGTCTTCGCTCCTAAGACTGCTTGTAAATGTCATAAAATAAATTGGACGCTAAGAGCTTTGCGACAACTGCTCTGAAGTAAAGTGCTTTTAAAATTACGAAAACTATTCCCGATTTATTTTACAATTATATGCGGTAATAGGAGCAAAGTAGTACACGGCATAGTATACATCAACGTGTCCTCTATAACGTAAGTTGTTATCCTCCTATTATATCTCGAGATATGACTTCTTCTTATGTTAAATTAATAAATGATACTAATGCATCCATTGTATAAAGCTTCCGGTTTAATTACCTGAAAATGGCCCAAGGCCGAAATTGTACAATCCTACACCAAATAAAGAAAATGCCGGCTGAAGACATTGCAAAATTATTTAGAAAACTGCTAAGGAAATTTTGGAGAACCGGCATTTGCAACTGATTGCAGAACGATTCTGCTGCCGAGACCGTAAATTTCGCGAAATGACAGCCAAGACAAGACGAGAGAAATTAAAGACTCGTGCGGAAGCATATAGATACTCGTTTTTCTCTCACTCAATTTGCAAGTGGAACAGGAAAAAGATTGCCTGGTGATGGTATGAGGTTCCCCCCGCCATGCACTGTGTGGTGGGTTACAGTGTGTATGTAGATAAAGGTGTAAATGTAGCAGCTTCTTGCATCTAACAGATTCATAGCGGCTTCATTTTCTGCTGAATGTATTTTCCTGTTGCTTTTAGTTTTTCTCACTGAAAGGTTTTCTTCTGCAATGTGGGCAGCAAATGTAGTTTTTTTTTTTCAAATTTCCAAGCCTTATGGCATCAAGGTGTACTTTGTGCAGATCGAAACGTCTGCATGCCCGTCCAATGTAGAATTATGGTCACGAATCACGTTGGATTCTGTATATTCCTGACTTACTGTCTGGGCCCTTGGAAAGATTTACATCATAGATCACTTCTTACTGTAATTTGCTATTAGTAGAGAAGTTGATTTTAATATTCCTCTTTTTAAATAAGTATGCAATTTGGGATGATAGTGGGCCTATGTGTGTGATAACCGTATATTTAGATTTGGTTCCGCGGGAGGCTGATGTGGCTTGGATTGAATGTTGTGTGAATTGCTGTTCTTCGGAGCACTGATATTTGTTTTTATTTTGTTGAGGAGTTTGTCAAAGAGTCATAACCATTATTATGAGTAACTGTTTGAATTACATTGATTTCATTTTGTTTATCTGGGTGACTCGAAGGTACTTTTTGAATTCGGTATACCATGGATCTGATTGGATTGAATTGTTTGAGGGAGGAGACCAGACAGCGAGGTCATCGGTCTCATCGGATTAGGGAGGGACGGGGCAGGAAGTCGGCCGTGCCCTTTCAAAGGAACCATCCCGGCATTTACCTGGAGCGATTTACGGAAATCACGGAAAACCTAAATCAGGATGGTCGGACGCGGGATTGAACCGTCGTCCTCCCGAATGCGAGTCCAGTGTGCTAGCCACCCATGGATCTGAAATGTGACATTTTGTGTTGACTAGGATGACATCAGGAACTGTCGGTGCTGACATTTGTTGCTGGTGGATATTTTTTGTAGATGAAGAAATGATGTTAACAATTTTAAGATTGAGAAAATTTGTGCTCTTACTTGTTTCATGCTCAACTATGAATTTAAGATTTTTATGCATGTTGCTGAGATTTGCTGTCAGTGCATCACTTTTGCTGTTTGTATCATAAAAAAAGCATCATTGTAACATCAACATAACTTTTGCAGTATATTATTTTGTTTGTGATGATTAGTTGAAGTGTTTTTTGTTTTATATGGTTGTTGTAAATGTCTGCCAAGCCATCATATTGTTCGTAAAATTTGTTGAAGGTAAAATAATTTTACTCTACGATAGGTGTGTGTATTTCTATACGTTCACAGATCTCTGCATTACTAATTTTCTTACACCTAAGCAGATATTTTCTTATAATGTTAATAGTATATTTCACAGGGATGTTCGCATATAGATCGACTATGTCCAGTGATGCCGTCGTCGATTGGCAGCCACACAAACACTCTAATGCATGGTGTAAGGATGTAGAAGGCGTGGAAAAGCATTTGCCTGTTGAATATAAAGCGCCGACCACTGACTGAATTCTTGTCAGATTTTACACTCTAATACGTTGTAGAAGTAATTCCTTCCAGTTTTTTGCTAATGTGACACAACTTTCTCACTGCGGATAGGCATAAATTACAGTAAAAGACAGATTTCTCCGGTATGTAAAAAAAGTAATAAAGAACAGATGATCTAAGTTAAATATAATGAGCACACACTTGCTGGAGGCTTCCAGAACATACACCGATCGTGGATATAATGACCTACTTAGTACAATAGCTAATAACAAAATACACTGAAGAGCCCAAAAAACTGGTACTAATATCGTGTAGGGCCCCCGCGAGCACGCAGAAGTACCACAACAGGACGTGCGTGGAATCGACTAATGTCTGAAATAGTGCTGGAGAGAATTGACACCACGAATCCTGAAGGGCTGTCCAATAAATCCGTAAGAGTACGAGGTGGTGATCTCTTCGGAACAGCACGTTGCAAGGTATGCCAGATATGCTCAATAATGTTCATGTCTTGGAAGCTTGGTAGCCAGCGGAAATGTTTAAACTCGGAAGAGAATTCCTGGAGCCACTCTGTAGCAATTCTGGACGTGTGGTGTGTCGCATTGTCCTGTTCGAATTGCCCAAGTCCGCCGGAATGCACAATGAACATGAATGGATGCAGGTGAACAGACAGGAAGCTTACGTATGTGCCACTTGCTAGAGTCGTGCCTAGACGTATCAGGGATCCCATATCACTCAAACTACATACGCCCCACGCCATTACAGAGCTTCCACCAGCTTGAACAGTCCCCTGCTGACATGCAGGGTCCATGGATTCGTGAGGTTGTCTCAATACCTGTACACGTCCATCCGCTAAGATATAATTTGAAACGACACTCGTCCGACCATGCAACATGTTTCCAGACATCAACAGTCCAATGTCGGTGTTGACGGGCCCCGCTTTGTGTCGTGCAGTCATCAGGGGTACACGAGTGGGCCCATGTCGACGATGTTTCGTTCAATGATTCGCACGCTGACATTTATTGATGGCCCAGCGTTGAAATCTGCTGCGAAAGGGTTGCACTTCTGTCACGTTGAACGATTGTATTCAGTCGTCGTTGGTCCCGTTGTTGCAGGATCTTTTTCCGGCAGCAGCGATAACTGAAATTTGATGTTTTATAGGATTCCTGATATTCACGGTACACTCGCGAAATGGTCGTACGGGAAAATCCCCTCTTCATCGCTACCTCGGAGATGCTTTGTTCCATGGCTCGTGCGCCGACAACAACACTTTTGGAAACTCACTTAAATCTTGATAACCTGCCATTGTTGCAGCAGTAACCGATCTGACAACTGCGCCACACACTTTTTGTCTACATATCTCTGTATCTGAATACGCATGACTATATCAGTTTCTTTGGTGCTTCAGTGTGCAACAAAGTTTGATGTATCACTCATGTTAAACGTAGCTCACTCTTTGCATACAAATTATTTCCCAGTTTATGGCCTAGGACAAAGAGGGAGAAGTCTTACTTCTGTATTTCTGAAAGGCATCATTCACCGTACCACACAATCGACTGTTAAAGTACAAACATACAAAGTACGTCCATTAGAATACAATGGTTTCAGATGTTTTTATTAATATAATTTACGGCGGACAACAAGTGTTAATCATAGAAAAGGTAACGTCGAGGCGTACCAAGAAAGCGTGTAAGGCCATTCTTATTCGGGATGAAAATAAACTATCTGTCAGTACGCCGTCAGAATCGATTCGGCTTCAGATAATGATCTTATCACCTCTGGTATGAGGTTACATGCTTGGGATTCTTGGTGATTTTCCCTTCCCCAAGGAATCACCGCAAATCGATTAAGGGTTCCAGAGTAAATTATATGGTAGTTCGAGCGCAGACGCATGGGATCTTCCATTTCGGATATAGCTAGGTAATTCAATATTCCGCGAACCCCAGAAGAGTGTACCGAGAATACCATATTTCAGGCGTTACCTCTCCCCACTGACGACGCAGTGGTCTGCGGCCTTCACTTAAAGATCGAGAGTTGCCGTAGAGTTGTCACTTCTAGAAGACAAGTAACACTGCGTGAAATAACCGCAGAAATCAATGTGGGAAGTACGACGGACGTAACCGTTAGGACAGTGCGGCAAAATCTTGCGTTAACGTGCCATAGCAGCAGATGACCGTCGCGAGTGCCTTTGCTAACAGCACGTCGCCAGCTGCTCCTTTCCGGGGCTCGTGACCATATCGGTTGGACCATGGTCAGACGAGTCCAGATTTCAGTTGGTAAGAGCTGATGGGTGGCGTACAGTGTGGCGCAGACCCCACGAAGCTATGGACTCAAGTTTTCAGCAAAGCACTGTTCAAGCTGGTGGTGACTCCATAATGATGTGGGCTGTGTCTACGTGGAATGGACTGGGTCCTGTGGTCCAACTGAACCGATCATTGACTGGAAATGGATATGTTCGGATGTTTGGAGACCATGTGTAGCCATTGATGGACTTCGTTCCCAAACGATGATGGAATTTTTATGGATGACAGTGCGCTATTTCACCGAGCAACAGTTGCCTGCGGTTGGCTTGAAGAACATTCCGAACAATGTGAGTGAATACTTTGGCAACCCAGATCGTCTGAATAAATCCCATCCAACATTTATGGTACATAATCAAGAGGTCAGTTCGAGTACAAAATCCTGCACTGGCAAGTCCTAGCAATTATGGGTGGTTATAGAGGCAGCATGGCTTAATATTTCTGCAGGGGGTTTCCAACGACTTGTTGAGTGCATACCACGTCGAATTGCTGCACAACGCAGGGAAAAAGGAGACCCGACACGATATTAACAGGTATCCCATGACTTTCGTTACCTAAGTACCGCCTCCTCCACCGATCTCTCTCCACGTCCTCCCCCCTCCTCTCTTTGTCCATCCCCACCTCCCCACTGTGTCCAAGCCCCCTCCCCCGTACATTTGCTCTTCCACCTTCTCGCTGACCTTGTTTATTATTGTAGCCAACAAAATGTTCATTGGGTACTGAAGTAGCTTAAAATAAATGGGTAAATCGTGTGGGATCATTTCTATACAGGTTACGAGAGACCTTGAGACATCTCCTGCTATTAGACATGTCAGGATAGTAGCTTCAGCGGTAGTATTTCGCATTAAACTGCAAACGGTAGGATTACAACGTTTCAGATGATTCAGATTTCGTAGTAGTCTTCTGTTCATAAACCATAAATGCAATTTCCCTGTTTTCTTTTAAAACAGAGTGTGAGGCAGAAACCAAAACAGCACGTAGTTGGGTAACCAATCTTTTTCAAAATTTAATGCAAGGAGAAAGAATGTGTATGGGAGAAACGATTTGTCTTATGGTTTAAATGCCCTGATACCATAATTAAACGAAGCCACTCAGTATTGCACAGCTGTGCTGTCTGGGTCATCTCCAGACACTTCTTCGGCCTGGTACGTCATTGCCTGGAGTAGAATAGTCTTCAGTGATTAGACCCACTTCGAACTGAACTCCGATGACAAGCGAAGACGTGTCTGGAGACGCCCTGGATAGCGGTGGGATACTAACCTGACTGCCCACCGCCATACGACCCGAAAACAGGGAGTGACGGTTTGGGATGCCATTTCATTCCATAGCAGGACCCTTTTGGTTGTCATCCACGGCACTCTTACAGCACAGCGGTACGTCGACGATACTGCATGTCCCGGTGTTTGCACTTCATGGCAAGCCATTCTGGGCTGATACCTCAGCAAGACAATGCCTGCCCGCGGACGGCGAGAGGTTCACTCAAACTCTTCATGCTTGCCGAACCCTGCCTTGGGCAACAAGGTTGCTGGGTCTCTTCCCAATGAGAACATCTGCAGCATTATAGGCAGGGCCCTCCCAAGTAGCTCGGGATTCTGATGATCTAACGCGTCTATTGGACAGAATTTGGGACGATTTCCCGTACAAGGACATCGAGCAACTCTTGTAAATCGATGCCGTGCTGAATAACTGCTTGCGTATGGGCCAGGGAGGGACCAACGCATTAGTGACATGCTCAGTTTGTGAAGCTGTTTCTCTTGAATAAATCATCCTCTTTTACTGTAACTGTAATCATTTGATTGTCTGTACATGTACGTCCTTACAGATTTTCATCCCATTTTTAAAACTCCACCGTAGAGTATCGTTTTTTTTTTTAGAGTATATCCACTATGTGATAAAAAGTATCCGGACCCCCCCCCCCCCCCCAAAAACATACGTTTTTCATAGTAGGTGAATTGTGCTGCCATCTACTGCCAGGTACTCCATATCAGCGACCTCAGTAGTCATTAGACATCGTGAGAGAGCAGAATGGGGCGCTTCACGGAACTACGGACTGCGAATGTGGTTAGGTGATTGGGTGTCACTTGTCATACATCTGTATGCGAGATTTCCACACTCCTAAACTTCCCTAGGTCCACCGTTTCCGATGTGATAGTGAAGTTGAAACGTGAAGGGACACGTACAGCACAAAGGCGTACTGGCCGATTTCGTCTGTTGACTGACGGAGACCGCCAACAGTTGAAGAGGGTCGTAATGTGTAGTAGGCAGACATCTATCCAAACCGTCACACAGGAATTCCAAACTGCGTCAGGATCCACTACAAGCACTATGACAGTTTGGCGGGAGGGGAGAAAATTTGGATTTCGTGGTCGAGCTGCTGCTCATAAGCCACACGTCACGCTGGTAAATACCAAACGACGCCTCGCTTAGTGTAAGGAGTGTAAACATTTGACAACTGAACAGTGGGAAAACGTTGCGTGGAGGGACGAATCACGTTACACAATGTGGCGATCCGATAGCAGAGTGTGAGTATGGCGAATGCCAACAGTAAAATTCGGAGGCGGTGGTGTTATGGTGTGGTCGTGTTTTTCATGGAGAGAGCTTTCACCCGTTGTTGTTTTGCGTGAACTATCACAGCACAGGCCTACATTGATGTTTTAAGCCCCTTCTTGGTTCCCACTGTTGAAGAGCAGTTCGGGAATGGCGATTGCATTTTTCAACACGATCGAGCACCTGTTCATAATTCACGGCCTGTGGCGGAGTGGTTACACGACAATAACAGCCCTGCAATGGACTGGCCTGCACAGAGTCCTGACCTGAATCCTATAGAATACCTTGGGAAGTTTTGGAACGCCGACTTCGTGCCAGGCCTCACCGACTGACATCGATACCCCTCGTCATTGCAGCACTCCGTGAAGAATGGGCTGCCACTCCTCAAGAAAGCTTCCAGCACCTGATTGAAGGTATGCCTGCGAGAGTGGAAGCTGTCAAGGCCTAAGGGTCGGCCAACAGCATATTGAATTTCAGAATTAACGATGGAGGCCGCCACGAACTTGTCATTAATTTTCGGCCAGTTGTCCGGGTACTTTTGTTCACATAGTGTACACGTAAGACGTAACTAACACCCTTTTTATTTCATGAACGATTTCAGGTATGGAAATGAGGTTTTCGGCTATACGCGAAAAGGTTCATGTTTTTCGATGTGTGATAGCTAGTCTTAACTCTTAAGGTTTTTTTTTTTTTAAATAGAATGATATACTTTTCTTAACGTTTTCCGAAAACGATTGAAGAGACGGGTGCAGTGATATAACGCCTGGGAATGTTGAGGTCGAAACTCTTCGCTAAAGAATCCGAGAAATGTGCTAAAATTGGAAAGCATTGTTGCAGAGTTAGCTATAGTGGTTTAAACGCTGCCATGCTGAGCTCTTATGCGAGCCTGCGTCGTTGTTCGCAGCAATACAGGCCTACGCCTCTAAGATAAAATGTTGTTTCCTGTAGAACATCGAAACTGGGCCAGCTTTGTTTTTGTGTTCAAATGGTTCAAATGACTCTGAGCACTATGGGACCTAACGTCTGAGGTCATTAGTCCCCTAGAACTTAGAACTACTTAAACCTAAGGACATCACACACATCCATGCCCGAGGCAAGATTCGAACCTGTGACCGTAGGGGTCACGCGGTTCCAGACAAGCGCCTAGAAACGCACGGCCACACCGGCCGGCCTGATTTTGTGTAACTGCGGCAAATGCTAGCTTCTGGCGCGTCAGATGGGACTTAGGAAAACTATTTGAAGTGTGTGTACGTTTCCAAGTTTTCGTGGGAATAACTACCGTTCAGTCAGGCGTTTTTCCATTCAAACCATTCCCTTTGCTGCTTACTTGTCAAAGCCGAAACAACGAAACTGGTCATTCATGCTTGATAATGATGAACAGCCCTATTCAAGGTTGTTGTTGTTGTTGTGGTCTTCAGTCCAGAGACTGGTTGGATGTAGCTCTCCATGCTACTCTATCCTGTGCAAGCTTCTTCATCTCCTAGTACCTACTGCAACCTACATCCTTCTGAATCTGCTTAGTGTATTCATCTCTTGGTCTCCCTCTACGATTTTTATCCTCCACGCTGCCCTCCAATACTAAATTGGTGATCCCTTGATGCCTCAGAACATGTCCTACCAACCGATCCCTTCTTCTGGTCAAGTTGTGCCACAAACTTCTCTTCTCTCCAATTCTATTCAGTACCTCCTCATTAGTTATGTGATCTATCCACCTTATCTTCAGCATTCTTCTGTAGCACCACATTTCGAAAGCTTCTATTCTCTTCTTGTCCAAACTATTTATCGTCCACGTTTCACTTCCATACATGGCTACACTCCATACAAATACTTTCAGAAATGACTTCCTGACACTTAAATCTATACTCGATGTTAACAAATTTCTCTTTTTCAGAAACGCTTTCCTTGCCATTGCCAGTCTACATTTTATATCGTCTCTACTTCGACCATCATCAGTTATTTTGCTCCCCAAATAGCAAAACTCCTTTACTACTTTAAGTGTCTCATTTCCTAATCTAATACCCTCAACATCACCCGACTTAATTCGACTACATTCCATTATCCTCGTTTTGCTTTTGTTGATGTTCATGTTATATCCTCCTTTCAAGACACTGTCCATTCCATTCAACTGCTCTTCCAAGTCCTTTGCTGTCTCTGACAGAAATACAATGTCATCGGCGAACCTCAAAGTTTTTATTTCTTCTCCATGGATTTTAATACCTACTCCGAATTTTTCTTTTGTTTCCTTTGCTGCTTGCTCAATATACAGATTGAATAACATTGGCTACAACCCTGTCTTACTCCCTTCCCCACCACTGCTTCCCTTTCATGCCCCTCGACTCTTATAACTGCCATCTGGTTTCTGTACAAATTGTAAATAGCCTTTCGCTCCCAGTATTTTACCCCTGCCACCTTTAGAATTTGAAAGAGAGTATTCCAGTCAACATTGTCAAAAGCTTTCTCTAAGTCTACAAATGCTAGAAACGTAGGTTTGCCCTTCCTTAATCTAGCTTCTAAGGTAAGTTGTAGGGACAGTATTGCCTCACGTGTTCCAACATTTCTACGGAATCCAAACTGATCTTCCCCGAGGTCGGCTTCTACTAGTTTTTCCATTCGTCTGTAAAGAATTCGCGTTAGTATTTTGTAGCTGTGACTTATTAAACTGATAGTACGGCAATTTTCACATCTGTCGACACCTGCTTTCTTTGGGATTGGAATTGTTATATTCTTCTTGATGTCTGAGGGTATTTTACCTGTCTCATACATCTTGCTCAACAGATGGTAGAGTTTTGTCAGGACTGGCTCTCCCAAGTTCGTCAGTAGTTCTAATGGAATGTTGTCTACTCCAGGGGCCTTGTTTCGACTCAGGTCTTACAGTGCTCTGTCAAACTCTTCACGCAGTATCGTATCTCCCATTTCGTCTTCATCTACATCCTCTTCCATTTCCATAATATTGTCCTCAAGTACATCGCCCTTCTATAGACCCTCTATATACTTCTTCCACCTTTCTGCTTTCCCTTCTTTGCTTAGAACTGGGTTTCCATCTCAGCTGTTAATATTCATACAAGTGGTCCTCTTTTCTCCAAAGGTCTCTTTAATTTTCCTGTAGGCAGTATCTATCTTACCCCTAGTGAGATAAGCCTCTACATCCTTACATTTGTCCTCTAGCCATCCCTGCTTAGCCATTTTGCACTTCCTGTCGATCTCATTTTTGAGCCGTTTGTATTCCTTTTTGCCTGCTACATTTACTGCATTTTTATATTATCTCCTTTCATCAATTAAATTCAATATTTCTTCTGTTACCCAAGGATTTCTACTAGCCCTCGTCTTGTTACCTACTTGATCCTCTGCTGCCTTCACTACTTCATCCCTCAGAGCTACCCATTCTTCTTCTACTGTATTTCTTTCCCCCATTCCTGTCAATTGTTCCCTTATGCTCTCCCTGAAACTCTGTACAACCACTGGTTCTTTCAGTTTGTCCAGGTCTCATCTCCTTAAATTCCCACCTTTTTGCAGTTTCTTCAGTTTTAATCTACAGGCCATAACCAACAGATTGTGGTCAGAGTCCACATCTGCCCCTGGAAATGTCTTACAATTTAAAACCTGGTTTCTAAATCTCTGTCTTATCATTATATAATCTGTCTGAAACCTGTCAGTATCTACAGGGTTCTTCCATGTATACAACCTTCTTTCATGGTTCTTAAACCAAGTGTTAGCTATGACTAAGTTGTGCTCTGTGCAAAATTCTAATAGGCAGCTTCCTCTTTTATTTCTTAGCCCCAATCCATATTCACCTACTATGTTTCCTTCTCTCCCTTTTCCTACACTCGAATTCCAGTCACCCATTACTATTAAATTTTCGTCTCCCTTCACTACCTGAATAATTTCTTTTATTTCATCATACATTTCTTCAATTTCTTCGTCATGTGTAGAGCTAGTTGGCATATAAACTTGTACTACTGTAGTAGGTGTGGGCTTCGTATCTATCTTGGCTACAATAATGCGTTCACTATGCTGTTTGTAGTAGCTTACCCGCATTCCTATTTTCCTATTCATTATTAAAACTACTACTGCATTACCCCTATTTGATTTTGTGTTTATAACCCTGTAGTCACCTGACCAGAAGTCTTGTTCCTCCTGCCACCGATCTTCACTAATTCCCACTATATCTAACTTTAACCTATCCATTTCCCTTTTTAAATTTTCTAACCTACCTGCCCGATTAAGGGATCTGACATTCCACGCTCCGATCCGTAGACCGCCAGTTTTCTTTCTGCTGATAACGACATCCTCCTGAGTAGTCCCCGCCCGGAGATCCGAATGGGGGACTATTTTACCTCCGGAATATTTTACCCAAGAGGACGCCATCATCATTTAATCATACAGTAAGGCTGCGTGCCGTCGGGAAAAATTACGGCCGTAGTTTCCCCTTGCTTTTAGCCGTTCGCAGTACCAACACAGCAAGGCCGTTTTGGTTAATGTTGCAAGGCCAGATCAGTCAATCATCCAGACTGTTGCCCTTGCAACTACTGAAAAGGCTGCTGCCCCTCTTCAGGAACCACACGTTTGTCTGGCCTCTCAACAGATACCCCTCCGTTGTGGTTGTACCTACGGTACGGCTATCTGTATCGCTGAGGCACGCAAGCCACCCCACCAACGGCAAGGTCCATGGTTCATGGGGGGGGGCTATTCAAGGGAGAAAAGAAATTACTGTATTAACTTTCTTAGGTAAGAAAAAAGAGGTACCTGACCTGTCTTTGCTTGGAGACGCCTGAATGCTTGTTAAAGTAAACCATCTGCTGTCTTACAAATGTGTTTATAAATACTACTCGGAACTGTAGGTAGACAGAATAAACTTCAAATAAGCTAAACACTTGATTCAGAATGATTGTCGACATGTCACCCACAAAATAAATACTATTCTTAGCGAAATCTAGTTTTGTCCTCGACATAAGTATATACACAAATTGCTTACCATCGTCTGCAAATAACATTTGCCGTCGGCGTTCGAGACATAGATGAACAGAAGAAAACACTGGATGATGTGCTTTGGCCATTCGACAGCATATCGTGCCTGGCGTAGTTGAGGAGGAGGAGGAGGAGGAGGAGTGGGTGGGGGAGGAAGAGGCCGTTTCATGATAGACTGCGTCTTTCAGGGCTCCCCTTAGAAATAGATCAACAGGAGTCAAGTCAAGAGACATGGCCAGCCATTGTACTGCCGCATTCCGTCTAATTAAACGGTCAGACTTTTCAGTGGTATTTGCATTGCAACACGGGAAGAGTGATGTGAGCAGCCTTCATGTTGGAACCACATACACTGTCGCTTATCCAGTGGTACCTTTTCTAGAACAGATAGTGTGTTGGTGAGAAAGTGTGCATGCGTATTTCCATTTAACGTTCCTGGGATGAAGTAAAGTCCCAAGGTGGAATTTTCTGAGATATCGCACCATAGGTTTACGCTTCACGGTCGTCGTCGTCGTCTTTATTGTACCTAACAAAGCCAGTGTGGATTTTCAGCTGCCCAGTGGTGCATGTCACATAAATTTACATTACTTTGGTTCAGATACGTTTCTTCGTCGGTAAAGAGCACACGTTGAAAAAAAAAAGTAGTGTCCTCTCCCAAGCAATGCAGAACAAACCAGCAAAATTCTGGACGGTTTTCGAAATGACGTTCTCAGAGTGCTTGACGTAGTGTTAGATGACAAGGGTGGAGTGTTAAGGCGATGCCAGGTGCGAATAACACTCCTCTAGCAGATTCCACATGCCTTTGCAATACATCGTCTGCAACCATTCAACGTCTAAAGGTAGCCTGTCTGTCTTCTCCTTATTGGTGTACATGTTTGCATGCACGGAATTTTGAGGCAGAAATGCTAGTTCTGCAGTGTAGACAAACAGACAGTCGAAAGGCTTGATACGACGAAGTAGTCCAGCATGTGCGAGTTTGCAATGCAGTAGCCGTTTCTGGCCGACTTGCCTTCCAGTTTTACGATAGTTATCCGATTCTTTTCTAAAGAAACAACATTAACTAGCGATATACAAGATGGATACAAGAGTTAAGACTATTCATTACATACGGAAATTCATGCCACTTAGCGTACTACAATTTGTCGGAAACCTCGTTCGATATCTGGATCCGTTCGAGAAATAAGGGGGTGTTATGTCTTTGCTAGCAACTTTTGCCTATTTTGTACATTACTACTACTACTACTCCTGCTGCTGCTACTGGGGTGCACCCAGCCTCGTGATGCCAATTGAGGAGCTACTCGACCTAATAGTAGCGGCTACGGTCAAGAATACCATCATAACGACCGGGAGAGCGGTGTGCTGACCCCACGCCCCTCCCATCCGCATCCTCCACAGAGGATGACACGGCAGTCGGATGGTCCTGGACTACTACTACTACTACTACTACTATTATTATTATTATTATTATTATTATTATTATTATTATTATTATTATTATTATTATTATTATTATTATTATTATTATTCTCTATTATTCCCCCTCAGGAGAGCGTGTAAACTGGAGGTAATCACAGCTTCACTTCTTTTCTTTTTCTCCCAAAACCTCTTAATTCACTAACTTTTTCCTTCCTTTCGTCTCTCCATTTTTCCTGTCGTTTCTACCCTTGAGATTTGTTCAACTTTCTTGTTTTTGGTTTTACTTCTGACCTGACTCTGTCCTAAATTTCGTCTTCTTAATTTATCAGTTGTTGCAGATCACCATATGTTCTTTTGTCCGTGTGTTCTTTTGTCCGTGTGCTCTTTTGTCCGTGTGCTCTTTTGTCCGTGTGCTCTTTTGTCCGTGTGCTCTTTTGTCCGTGTGCTCTTTTGTCCGTGTGCTCTTTTGTCCGTGTGCTCTTTTGTCCGTGTGCTCTTTTGTCCGTGTGTTCCCTTTTGTCCGTGTGTTCCCTTTTGTCCGTGTGTTCCCTTTTGTCCGTGTGTTCCCTTTTGTCCGTGTGTTCCCTTTTGCCGGTGTGTTCCCTTTTGCCGGTGTGTTCCCTTTTGCCGGTGTGTTCCCTTTTGCCGGTGTGTTCCCTTTTGCCGGTGTGTTCCCTTTTGCCGGTGTGTTCCCTTTTGCCGGTGTGTTCCCTTTTGCCGGTGTGTTCCCTTTTGCCGGTGTGTTCCCTTTTGCGGGTGTGTTCCCTTTTGCGGGTGTGTTCCCTTTTGCGGGTGTGTTCCCTTTTGCGGGTGTGTTCCCTTTTGCCGGTGGTGTGTTCCCTTTTGCCGGTGGTGTGTTCCCTTTTGCCGGTGGTGTGTTCCCTTTTGCCGGTGGTGTGTTCCCTTTTGCCGGTGGTGTGTTCCCTTTTGCCGGTGGTGTGTTCCCTTTTGCCGGTGGTGTGTTCCCTTTGCCGGTGTGTTCCCTTTGCCGGTGTGTTCTTTAATTTGCTTGTTTTGACGATGTTAAAAAATTTCCTTACAAGTCTCTTTTCATCTGTCCTGCATAGGTGTCCATAGAACTGTACGTATTTTTTCCTAAGTTTATTTGTGATATCTGTGTATTTGCAGAGTTCCTTTGTAGGTCTTGTGACCCAAGTTCCGTATCGGAGAACAGCGCCATAGATTTTTGTAAGAATTTTTTGTTCTTGTTTTTCTATGTTATGAATTTTTGTCATCGCTCCAATAACTGTGGTTTCTGCCACATGCAAGGCTTCTGGTGAAACAACAGTGTTGTAGTGCTGTAGTTTTGCTTTACGAGATATTGCTGTTTTGTTGTGGTGATTCAGTGTCAGTTTGTAAGCCTTTTGCAGTTTGAATATTCTTTATGTGTTGGAAATTGTATTCAGTCTTGAGGGTTGGATGGTTTCTCCTAAGTGCTGAAAGTGAGTGACTTGTGAATTTTTTTCCATAATGTGTTTTTTGTGAAAGTGCCAAGTTGATTTTGTGTCCATATACTGATTGTTTTCATAGGAAATTTGGAGTCTGGTTTTATGGGAGTTTTCGTGTAGCGCTATCTTGGCTTCATCTGTGTTGCTTGTTAAAATAGCCAGGTCATCAGCAAAGACCAGGCATTTCACAGTGACTGTCTTTCCTTTCTGTTTTGCAGCCTGGATACCTTCGACATGGTTTTCCCATTCTTTGGTTATTTTTTCCAATACAATTTTGAAGTGTGGCAGTAAGAGTGGCAGTAAGCCGCCTTGTGCGTGAGTTTCGAATGAGTTTGAGATTTCTCCCATGAATTTCACTTTTGAGATGGTTTCTGATAAAGTTAACTGGATGCTGACAGTGGCCTTTCTATCGACTCCTAATTCTTCTAGGCTGTTAGAAAGCTTTTGCGTGTCAACAGAATCGTAAGCTTTTTTTTTAAATCCACAAATGTGACTGTAGTGTTGCGGCATCGTCTGACATGTAGTATGATTCTGAGGTTCCAGATCTGTTCAATAGAGGATCTCCCTTACCTGAATATCGCCTGATAATCGCCAATCTGTGGGTCCGCTTACGTTCAAATTGGTTCAGCAAAGCTTTGGAGAGGATTTTATAAGTTACTGGAAGAAGTGAGATGCCTCTTTAATTGTTCGGATCCGTTTTGTCTCTTTTCTTGTGGAGTGGGTTTATCAAGGCGCTCTTTCATTCTTTTGGGATGATATGTTTTCCAGACATATTATTCTATGAAATTTTGGTGCTACGTTTTTGTGGTTCAATTTTCATAATTTTGCGATAATTACAGCTTCACCAGGTGCTATACTGGTTTTTGATGATTTGATTATTTTCAGTATTTCTTCGTGTGAAGGTGGAAGGAACTCAGAGTTTGGTGCTGATTTTACAAATCGAAATTATTCATGTGTATCACAAATCGAAGCTCATACCGGCTGTCTTTCCTATTGTTCGTCAGGCGCATTTTCTCTGGTATTTCGGCAGATACTCGCAATTCAGTTTTTGCAATGTGTAGCTGACGTCAGTCGAAACAACTTCTGCTCATTACGTCCTTCATGCGCCGCCCAGCGTCGGTTTGTTTACCGTTACAAACAAAATTATTTTCGAAGTGGAATTTTACGTGCTTATTAGATAGATCGGTCCCAGATAACGCTAATGCGATATTCATTTTACCAACATGTATTAACAAAGCCAGTAAAATGAGAAATAACGAGTACTCCATCAGCTACAGCACGGCTGTCTCGCACTGACTGTTCCGGCCATGCAGAAGCGTGCTGCTCAGTCGCTGCTGGAGTACCAGTTACCCCTCGTGTTTTACTGTTTCCGTTAATACTTATCGGTAAAATGAATATAGTTACTAAACTACTCTGGTAGCGCTCTGTCGAATGGACACGTAAAATTCTGATTTAATAACAACATTGTTTGTTACGGGAAACAAACCGACGCTGTCCATCGACGATGGTCGTTGCATGAAAGACGTGTTGAACAGTATTTGGTTGGGCTTAGTCCAGCTATACGTTGAAAAAACAAAATTGCAAATACTTGCTGAAACACAAGAGAAAATGTGCCTGACAACTCTTACGAGGAACACCCTGTGTGATACATATACAAGCAGGATGTTCGGAAATTGACATAACACATTTCTAGTACTTTTAGAGGGGAGAGAGTACATAGAATATTGAATAGGGACCAATTTCTGGAAATGTAATGTTTCCGTTCTACGATGGTTTCAGTTCAGGTGCTTAACTCGTCCACTTCTGGTTGAGGAATTGAATTGGGCGAGAGGCAGTACAGTTATTAGAGAAAACACATTTATTTTTATTAACACTTAAACATTTCATGTGTACATTATTCCAAAACAAAATGGAACCGAGCATACTGTATTGGAGACGCGTAGGCACTGGATAGGTCTTGCAGCAAGGCGGACGTTTAAGGGATATCAAGTGACCATTTGACGCAGTAAAAATTATTCTGTCCATTGTACTGGGTACCAGGACAAGCAACTCTGAGACTTTTTTTTTCTTTCCCTGGCGATGAATATATTAGAATTTCTTCTGTAATTAGTATACAAACCTTACAGCAATCTTGCTTATACTAATAATAATGAAGGCTATATTTGTTTTTATATTGTATTTACGTCTCTTCACTCTATTTGGAAGTGCTGTCTGGCTGAAAAGGCCGGCCGGAGTGGCCGTGTGCTGCCTCACTAGCATAAATCAGTACGCGATTGGTTAAACGTTATCCAACCACTGGATTGGTCGCAAGGGGCCGGATGGTAGAGCTTGTTTTGCATGACCATTTCACACACGATCTGACGCCATGTGATTTTCACACACATTGATCAAGGTTTGGGAAGAATTCACCTGTCGACTCGATGTGTGACGAATGGCGCTCAAACGTGCAAGAAAAACGCAGTTGCTCTTACATTTGATGTATTATGTAAGTTGAATGTAATAAATGCTACAAAGCCTTAAAACCGGTGTATTTATTTTGAAACACCCCGTATTTGACAAAGTGTAACAAACCTTATACGAAGCAACAGACAAGAACAACCATATGGAACCATCAGAAAGGACACACAAGGAGCACGACAGTATAACACAGGGAATGACACAGTGGCCTAAGCAGACACAAATAGTGATATACATATCCAGACATAAGATAATATCAAGAGCAGCACAGTGGCTGCTAAGTCCTACATAAAGTTCTCAAAACTTGTTACAAGTAGTAACAGTTAACAGATAGGAAAGCACGTATTATTTTACGATAGTAAAGAGGTACCGATCTAGAGCTAGGATCACGTCATCTGAGGACAAGAGGGACAACGTCGCTGAGGTCCTCGCCCTCCGATGGTGAGTAGTAAAAGATCGGGCGGTGACTGCCCAGGAGCGAGAGGCTCAAAGTCTTTTTCAGGTTCTCCCTCTTTGACCGCATCGGTGGTGCCATTCAGTGAATGTAAATTGTTTCCTGTCTTGCTGTTTTCATATCTTCTTCATACATAAGTCGTTAATTTTAGTAATTTCGCTTTCCTAATTGGATTTAACTTTACATATGTTTAAAGCTGCAGCATTGTTCAATCTTTGCTAGAGGAATATCATATTATGCACGTGCACAATTTAATATTGTAAAAACACGAGATGTCTTAGTCACTAGGTGGTACATTTATGGTAAGAAGTAGCAAAAGAAATTTAAAAAAATGAACTCCCATTTCAGTACTATGCGCTACTTAATTTCATTTCGCTACCATGGTATTCAGAGGCGTTTACGGATAGCGTACAATTGTCCCCAATGAAGATTTTCCTAATTCTCATGAATGGAATTGTTGGAAAAAATTTGGAAATTTGCGGTAAGTTCCTGCGGGACCAGAGTGCTGGGTTCATCGGTCCCAATGGTTACACACTACTTAATCTAACTTAAACTATCTTACTCTAAGTTACTTATTGCACTACAAAGTGTAAGGTCTTTGTTAGCTATTTTTAGGATGGCGAGTCAAGAATCTCCACTGTAATTGGTGCGTTTTAAAACTAGTCTCACATTATGATGCTTTGAGAGTTGGTTAGGATGTGGCTAAAGACCGTCTACATTAGGTAAAACAAACTGAAACGACTACGTCCATGTCATCTAAAATAGAAATATTCCTTAGTACGAGGTTTGCTGTCTACATCTCGTAAACCGATGCTCATGCTAACGGATAGTAAAGCCGAAACATCACTTCGCAGGCCCACTCTGTCTGATGAAATGCGTAACTTAGGGCTTTCTACATATTAATACACAAGAACCTCTTCACTGATGAAAAGGCGGCTGACTCCAGTGAGTCACTAGCAAATTAAATGAAAATCTTCTAATTTTTCCTCGGCGCTGGGTTAGTCCTGCCCAGTTGCGCCTGTTTATTTAAAATAAAAGACGTATCGAATAGATAGAAAAGCAAGATGATCCTATCAAACGTGAACCTTTCACATCTGCATTGAAATGATAAAAGACAACACAATATAAATCTTAGATCATAAAGTTCCCTCCAGTTTCAGACAACTGGAAAAGCCTTAACTGTCCATAGATCTTTGTGCCTGCACATCGTACAAAAAAAAAATTACAATTTAGTAAATTTAGTAACATCTAGCAAGGATAGTTTCATATTTACTTTTATTCTGTACTCTTCACAGGAAAACGCTTTCTGGATAAGATCATGTTTAAATTGTGCCGTGCTTATCGACATCAGTTTGGTGAGTTTAAAAGGGTTAGTTACCAACTGTCGGAGAGGGACGTACTCAGATTGCTTGGCTCTTGCGAAATCTTAACGGCTGCGGTGGTAGAGCGAGAGCAGCACCTCACTGGCCTTCCATTTTCTCCCATGCGCTAATAGCAGGTCCCCGAACTCAACTAGGTGACGCAGCGCTGTCGCGCTCGTTTTATGTTCTGCAGAAGCTGGTCTCACTCCCTTCACCTTTAGTAGTTCTCAAGCTCCAAGTTCCCATTAGCTCAGAACGCGCGGAAATCATCCTTTGACAAGACGTCAACATTTCGAGAAGCAAACAATAAAACGGTATAAGAGCCTGTTAAATGAACATACCGACAAGCATAGCTTGTATCCTTCTCCCACTAATAGTAGTTGCCTTTCAAGTATTGGAAAAATTGACTTCCCCAAACATGGATCTCGCCGTGGGGAGGTGGTGGCTTGCGTGTCACAACTGTACAACATCGCAGGACCATCTGTGACGTATGCGTCTTGAAGACAGGCAGCAGCTTTCCAGAAGTTGGAGGAGTGGACTTAATAACTTTAGTCTACATGGCCTTCCTGTGCTGGTACTTCAAACGGCTGAAAGCAAAGGGAAACTAAAACTATTATTTTCACAAGGGCATGCAGCGCTATTGTGTGGTTACATGATAATAGCATCCTATCGGGTAAAATATTCCAGAGGTAAAATAGTCCCAATTCAGATCTCCTGGCGAGAGCTACTCAGAGGTATGTCGCCATCAAGGAAAACAAAACTGGCATTCTAAGGGACGAAGTATGGAATTTTAGATCACTTCATCGGGTAGGTGGGCTAGAGAATTTAAAAAGGGAAATTGATAGGTTGAAATTAGACACAGTTGACATGAGTGAAGTTCATTGACAGGATGAACAGGACTTTGGGTCAGGTAAGTACAGGGTTATAAATACAAAATTATATAGGGATAATGCAAGACCAGGTCTAATAATGAATAAGAAAATATAAATGTGGATATGTGCAGTGAACGCATTATCGTAAAGAGGAGGGGGAGAAAGCCAGATGCACCACAGTAGGAGAAGTAAGTATGCCTACAAGTTCCTCAGAGGGAGGAGATTGAAGTCATGTAAGACGATATAAAATAAATTGTTCAGTTCGTTATGGAAAGTGAAAATTTGAGGTGAGGGATTAAAATCTGATAGCAGGAAAAGAAAGCTAAGGAAACAAAAAATGTAGTAGACTGGGGAAAAGGGTGATAGGAGAACCCATCTGGTAGACTTTTACACATAGCACTATTTAATCAGTGCTAATACTTCGTTAACGATTCATGAAGGAAGGCTGTATACGTGCATGATGGATGTTAACCAGACTTCAAATTGCAAAAAAAAAAAAATCCAAGGGTAGATGCTAGCTCCAGCCATAATTAGTCGGTTATAAACAGCAGATTAAAAGTGAAGAATCTGTCGAAAGATAAATTAAGTAGATAGATGTAGAGAAATTGAAAGAACTAGAGGCTACTGATATTGTCAAAAGGAGCTTTAGACTAAGATTGACTTAAACAGTTTGAAGGAATGCAGTAGAAAACGAATGGTTAGCTTTGATAGATGGTGTAGTAAAGACAACAGAGGAAGAAATAGACGAAAGACGAGGCTCAGTAGACATCGGTGGATAACATAGGAGATAATGAAGTAATTGACGAAAGTAGAAAAATATAAGAGTGTAGCAATCCAAGCAGGCAGACGGGGGATACAGACGTCTAAAAGTGAGATTAATGGGAAGTAAAAAATTGTAGAGTTGTAGAAGCACACATGGATATTTAAATGCTATATAATCAAATGGTATGTATAGTTGACATAGAGAGGCTATCCATGCGTTAACAAATGTTCCGGGCGGCAGCGACAAGCAGCGCTGGCCGCCATATTCTGTAACGTCAGCATAGTAGTTTACCTAGATGGATGCAACATATGGACTTATATAAACATTATACACCTCTTTGATGCAACAGAAGCTTTGTTTTGTGATGGAAATCTCACGTAAAAACGATTTTTCTGAATCATAAATCGTGCCCTGTGGGTGTTTCAAAGCGACAGGGAGGGTCTGAAGGAATTGTCGAACGTCAATAGGGGAGAGGAATTTCTTCTTACGTTCCTATCTTGATGTATTCAGAATTCGAGATAGAGGCGGAGTTTATTTACTGGGTTTCATCACCTAATGGTTTCCTCTGAAAATTGGAAATTTGTGGTAAGGACTAAGGGACCGAACTGCTAAGGACAACACACACACACACACACACACACACACACACACACACACACACACACACACACACCCTTGCCCAAGGGAGGACTCGAACCTCCGACGGGGGGAGCCGCGCGAATCATGACAAGATGCCTTAAACCGCGCGGCTACGGTTTCCTCTGAATTTCGAGAAGAATCTTGTCCACTCTGAAAAGCTGACATTATCGGTACTTCACTTGCAGATTGTCCACCTCCTGGCAGCTGAGTGGTCAGAGCGACGGAATGTCATACCTAACGGCCCGGGTTCGATTTCCGTCTGGGTCGGAGATTTTCTCCGCTCAGGGACTGCGTGTTGTGTTGTGTTCTTATCATCCTTCCATCCCCATCGCCGAAATGGCGTCAACTCGAAAGACCTGCACCAGGCGAACTGTGTATCCGACGGGAGACCCTAGCCACACGGCATTTCTATTTTAATTGCAGGTTACATCACTTTGCAAAACTAAATCAGTTGAGGACAGAGGAAAACAGATAAGACATATGTACACGAAGTTAACATTGTTTAAAGGGCAGTGATGGGCATTTATTGTTAACTGGTCTACTAAATGTCGAAATATATCGTCAGCTACCTTTTATTGTCAGATAACTGTAGGCCTAGATAAAAGAGTACTATTTATTATTAAACTTTTTAGTTACTGTATATCAAAACGTGTTTTATTTCCTTTCTCTTTATTCTCTAGAGATTTGTTTTGTAGCTGCCGGCTGGTGTGGCCGAGCGGTTCTAGGCGCTTCAGTCTGGAACCTCGCGACCGCTACGGTCGCCGGTTCGAATCCTGCCTCGGGCATGGATGTGTGTTATGTCCCTAGGTTAGTTAGCTTTAAGTAATTCTAAGTTTTATGAGACTGATGACCTCAGATGTTAAGTCCCATAATGCTCAGAGCCATTGGAACCATTTGTTTGGTAGCTCAGAGCACAGCGTACAACGATATGTTTCACTCTTATTTCATCCGTTATCAAATTATCCTTGAAAGCCGGCCACTGTAAAATCAATGGTTTTGCTCGTTGAACAGTGATAATGGCATTTCTACAATGACATCACATACGTGGGCAGATGGAATGGATGAAACCTTAGACGACGAAGAAATGTGCGAAGTTCAGGTAAACACACCCAAGAGGCACAAGAAAGTTTCCAGAAAAGGACAGACAAGCGGAGTCAAAACAACGGTGTCAGACCGGGCGACAGAAAGGGAACAGTTTTCAGACAGGTGTTAACTTGATGAAATTTAGTGTAACTGAAAGAAACATGAAACCTAATAAGAGCGGCGCATTATGAACCGCATTTAGTCGTATAGAATAGCGACTCTGAACATCAACAACATAAGTAGTTTTTAAAATTGCGTAGGTTGAATCGCTAAAGAAGGGCTCGTCGACAATCAAGTGGAAATCTTGTCAAACTGCGGAGGTGTGGCTGTCACAGTCCACAACACCTAGGTTATCAACATTTACGCACCATTTGGCAGAAGTAAAAGACGCAACAGAACCTAGTTATAAAAAAAGAGGGGGGAGGGGGGGGTGGAAGGAGAAATCATTCTCCTCTTCAGAGTGCACCAAGACAATTTTAGCTAAAGATTGTACCTGTCTCTTAAATGCTAAAGATAAAAAAAAACCATTTTCATACATCACCAGAATTAGGCTACTTAATCCAAGAGATGGGCTTAACTGACACATGGGAGTTTAAGAACGAGAATGCGCCTAGTTTTAAATTTATCATGAATATTTTTGCACGTCGGCAAGATAGAATTCAGGTATCCAACAACTTGAAGAACCGACTTGTACAAAGTGAAGAATCGGCCATCAGGCTTAAGAAACACGTAGCGTGTATACATACATTCGGTAAGGATTAAAAAAAAACACCGATCGAGAAAGAGGAACGTGGAAACTGAGTGTTTACAAGATGAGAAATGCCACTTGCAATGTAGACGAATATGGGAAAAATGTGAACGGAAATTAGCATGAATAATTCTGAAGTAACCTGGTGGCTCAAATGTCCCTGGCCCAGAATACGACAACTTTTGATGAACTGCTCTCGGAAATAAAAGGTTCTGGTAGAGTATGTGAAGATCCAGAAAATAAAATCTAAAATTTTGTCGCTGAAGCCGAAACCATCAGATGGATGTAAAATGTAATGTGAACCGGACGCGGTGTAATATGAAGGGCCAGGTTGCATATAATGAATCGTGCGTTACCACATTCAACTAGTTAAATAGATTCCAGATTTTGCACACTTCCGAAACATAAATTACATAATTTCTTTCTCTAAGTAATGAGCATTATAAATTCGTCAATAAATGTAAAAGTCTGCAGTATGTTAAGCTGACAGAGTCAGGTTCGAAATTGTTGTAATCGAACACTTGTATTCACTTTCTATTTCACGTATCACTATCAGTAACTAACTACAGAATTTAGTTACACTCCATAAGAGTAAGAGGTATAAAACTTTGTAATAAGGGGATTGGTGGAATTAGCCAGATAATTATCTATTTTATGTATTGTTAAACGAATTGTAAAAACCAGTTTTCACGCAAGAAGCTTACATTTCACGATAGAGAACATAATGTAACAATTGGTAGATGCTTTTGTAATCAATTGATGAATGTTAAGAAACGCAGAGTCAGTATATCGTAACATTTCCGATTGTTGAAATGTATAAAAAGCTGCAGCCATTGTTGTGGTACAGACATCAAAATTTGGTTATGGCCCATGTCATTGAAACTCGTATTTTTATTGTATCTTGCTAAAGCTTTGTGACTGCATATTTTGATCTCTGTAAAGAAGTGATACTAATAAACGGCAGTTAATTGCAAGCCTGATGTCGTCTACATTATTTAGAGAACATATTCAAACTATTGATTAATCAGCCCAACGATCTGCAGATAAATACCCCAGATCTTTGTGGACAACAACACTAAAAATCAGATGAGTATTTGCAATTTCATCTTAAGTGTTAATTCTGCTTCGTTAAAATTAACAACTACGTGACACACACACTCGTCAGAAAGGGTGGGGAGGGGGGGGGGGGGAATTGACACGTGGGTTGCTAATTTTAAAATTTGGAATCAGTTACTAGCCATACCACAGCGGAATACTGTACACCACGAAGAAAACTTTCTATCTCGTCGTATCTGAAAGGAAAAGCGCACTAAGAGAAATATCGGCGGAAGTAAAAAAAAGAAAGTCAGAACACTACACAGCACAAAGCATGAAATAAAGGAAGGCATCTGCAATCACTCCACCGACTTGATGTCCGGTGGATCTGTTGACAACAGCGCACAGCAAGACCCCTTACGGTAGGGTCGGTCACGGCGTGCCAGACCAGCGCCACCTAAGCGATTTATAGGTGGTGTTGGCCAGACGAGGGCACTGTGTGCGGGCCGCGGGCCGGCCAAGACTCGGCCTGTCTCAGCTTTGCTCGTTCCTCTTCGTACAGCGCGACATTTCATCCAGCATAACTGTGCGGCATTTTTCAGCCGGCAAGATTCCCTTTAGCGCGGCAGTATCGTGGTGTCGGCGCAGTTTACCCTTCACTGTTTGTTCGTCGTATGACGGACGTTCACATGTTCAGTGACTGACTCCACAAAATGAGACAATCTGTCAATCTTTCGTCATAAACCTTTAGAAATGAATGTGAATAACAGAAGAGAGGGTTGAGAATCCTCAATATCCATTATGCAGTTACATAATTGACGTGTACTGCAAATCTGCTATGAAACGACATTACAACAACATGTAGAAATAATTAAAAGACTTACCTGACAATGAAAGAGCAAAAAATTACCACGAGCGACACACGGGGTTGTTCTGTACATCAAGCTAAATTTGCAAGTATGGAACACGTGAACAAATTGTATTGAATATCAGATATCGCCCGCATTATTCAACCGGTGATCTGAAAGGAGAGTATGTAGAATTAATATATTACTGCTCAGTACGTTTGTGAAGTCAAGGGGCATGTCTGAAACGATTTTTCGATTTAAAGCCCGCTGTTGTTGAATTTACGAAGGAAAAAGCGTGTAAGAATGAAAATCAGAACATCCGGAATGGATTGCAGTCCTCACATTTTGAGTGGACTTGACTGCACACTGCCCATCGTGAGAAAGTGCAAGGTGAGAAACAACTAATTATAGGAATAGTTTTATAAACGTTTTTGAGGATACTATCAGTCTTACATGTCTTCCAACTGGTTTCGAGACGGTTTGCCACTTCAGTTGAAAGGGCCGCTTTGCATGTGCTGATGTAACTAAATGATTTTTAAAGTAATTTCCCGTTTTAAAGACAAATCGCTTATGATAATACTGTCCAGGACGTCTACATTGTTCTCCTCAGGGAGAGTTTGTGTGTCTGTAATGGGTTTGGAAACTACTTCCATCGGAATATGTTGCTGAAGGCCTTTTTTTCGATTATGAGACATAATAGGCACTGTTACGTAGGAAACTGAATTCGATAATCTGTGAACTGTCTCCGTTTTTCTGTCTGTATGGCGACACGTTGTGCCAGATAAAAATTGTATTATGTCTTCAGCGTGCCAAAAGTAATTAAGTAATACGGAAAATTTGTTGCGTTTGTTTGTTATTGAGAAATACGGACCCAAGACGTATGCTGTACGACTGCATTGCCATTTAAAACCGAGCTAGATAGCGCAGTGGTGAGCATACTAGACTCGCTCGCATTCGGGAGGATGACTGTTCAAACCCACGTCCGGCCATCCAGATTTCCCTAAGTCGCTCCACGCAAATGCCAGGATGGTTCCTTTGAAAGAGCACGGTCGATTTCCGTCCCCATCTTTGACACAATCCGAACTTGTGCTCCGTCTCTAATGACATCAATGTCGACGGGTTGTTAAACCCAATCTTCCTTCCTTTCATCCCACTTAAATACGGCGCGTTCGCCGTTTACTGCTCTTCCCCCTCTGCCCGCTCAGACAGCATGGCATGGTGGTAGGGGAAATTTTCAGTCTCACTTGACGCTGTGGCACACCGGCCAGGGAGTGGCCTGTGTGCCGAATTCTTTGTCACCCCTGCTTTAAGCAATCTTCAAAGAAAAGTAATCAATACCGACACAAAAAATCCCACGCTGGAGATCGACAAAGACGACCTGGAAACTGCAGCAGCACACAGTCATAAAAATAAATTGTCGGATCCTGATGGTATACCGGCAGAATTTTATCAGATTTTCCTAGAGCAAATGAAGACTAAATTGTTGTGCACATTCAGTGAACTAGTGATCCCTGTCGCAGAAATACCAGATATCTTCGCGGAAGGAATTATTGTTTCAGTATACAAAAACCCAAACAGTGATTCATCCAAAACCTAAGACCCATAGCATTGCTTAATAGCGATTATAAGATAGTGGCTCGCTTACTAACTCAAAGGCTCAAGACAGTAATGCAACTACTAACCGGCACTTAGCAAACGAGCGTGGGCAAGAACAGATCGATTGTACAGATCGTGTGTGATTATAGAGAGATAATAGCCAAAGTTTTTTTCAGTTTAATACCCAGAATATTAAGGAAAAGATAAATGTAGTCCATCAACTCGTTCGACCTATACTCTAGTATTGCTCATCAGTGTGGGATCCGTGCCGGGTCGGGTTGACGGAGGGGATAGAGAAGATCCAATGAAGAGCCGCGCGTTTCGTCACAGGGTTATTTGGTAAGCGTGATAGCGTTACGGAGATGTTTAGCCAACTCAAGTGGCAGACTCTGCGAGAGAGGCGCTCTGCATCGCGGTGTAGCTTGCTGTCCAGGTTTCGAGAGGGTGCGTCTCTGGATGAGGTATCGAATGTATTACTTCCTCCTACTTATACCTACCGAGGAGATCACGAATGTGAAATTAGAGAGATTCGAGCGTGCACGGAGGCTTTCTGGCAGTCGTTCTTCCCGCGAACCATACGCGGCTGGAACAGGAAAGGGAGGTAACGACAGGGGCACGTAAAGTGACCTCCGCCACACACCGTTGGGTGGCTTGCGGAGTATAAATGTAGATGTAGCCGACGTTCTGAAATTGAAATGCGCGATAATGTTAATAGACTTTCAAAAAGGCCTTGACTGAAAAAGCCAAAATTGCTTATGCGAAACAATGAAAGCAATTGGTTTTTCCCACAGTTTTTTCAATTTAATACCCAGAATATTAAGAAAAAATTAATCCAGAATCGTAATAAC
Organism: Schistocerca gregaria; assembly: GCF_023897955.1. Lineage (NCBI taxonomy): Eukaryota > Metazoa > Arthropoda > Insecta > Orthoptera > Acrididae > Schistocerca > Schistocerca gregaria. Next base: position 482,712,884 of record NC_064931.1, on the reverse strand, counting down.
GGTCAGCTAACGATAACAATTGATTGCGACAGTTCAATAAGAAAAGGCTGCTCTATGCCTGTCGCGTTGTTCGCCATCTCATTAGAACCTGTATTAGCCACTCTGGACCAACAGCTAAGAGGACTAAAAATAAATGCTCAAAATGTGTGTAGGGCATACGTCGATGACATGGGTCTCGTAGTTATGAATAGCAATGACGTAGTAGGCATTGGCTAGTACAAACTGGCGTCAGGAACAAAGCTAAATAAATCTAAATCAGATATTATGAATATCGGATGTGCAATAGCTATACAAAACCCAGGGTGTCTAAAGCTGGTCTCCAACATGAAAATATTAGGTATCGACTACGAATCCAACGCAACGCACACCACCGCCTCCAGTTGCAAAAAGTCCCCGCAAGCATATGAGTAACTCTAGAAGAGCACGGTATTGGCAACTCGATGAACTTCAGAGGACCTCACTGCCAGATACCATATGTCGTTTCAGACATCACCTATTTCTCAAGACACTTCTAGTAGAATTGCTTCGGCCTTAGGCCACTTCGTGACTCGTGGCACCATCTTCTAAGTTAAATTTGATACTCCAACTCTCCTTGAACAAAAGTCAGTATCAAGTTCAAATCTTTATATGTATATACAATGTGTAAACTATGGAAGATATCAATCAGCACCTCAGTTGCTAAGTGAAATTACTCCTGCCTATGTGAAACCACCTATAAACTAGCGGCATGACCGGATTTCACCATTTCAAGCATTTTCTTAACCGAATTCAGTTAAATACAAACATTCCGTCGAAGACTATGACCAAGGCAAAATAAATATATCCTTAACGACAGAAAATAAAAGTACTCGTACAAACGCGATCGAACAAAAATTTCGAGCCTACGACTTCGAGCCTATTAAGAAAAAATATCAGTTTCCGGGATCTGCCATTAAACGTGAAGGCGACACGGTACAAAGTAGTTAACGGAAAAGTTCGGACCAACTCCAGACCCTATAACAACTTCGTAGCAGGTAACCCATATGTGTATTTTGTAAATTATTCGACAACGAAGAACACAGATAAGTAACCATCCAAGATGCTCACAAGTTTATCCTTATCAACTGATGAGTAGCCGCGCGGGATTAGCCGAGCGGTCTGGGGCGCTGCAGTCATGGGCTATACGGCTGATCCTGGCGGAGTTTCGAGTCCTCCCTCGGGCGTGTGTGTGTGTGTGTGTGGGGGGGGGGGGGGGGGGAGGGAGGGAGAGGGAGGGAGAAAGTGCAACATATTATTTACGAACTGACTGTACTGTGGTGCCTGCAGCGAGAATTTTGTTGTATGAGTTCCGTGGAAGATTTGAAAACAGAATGAAAAGGTTCAAAACTAAACGTAACTGAAATTTGGCAAAGTGTCAGGGAGAAATTAGCGAGTATCTAACCGCACGACGCAGTGCTGTGAACTGGATTAAAGGACGGGCAACGTACTGTATATTGGCAGAAGAAAATAAAAGCGGGTAGGGCTTTTGGCTGTATATCACTACACAGCATCACAGCTTAACTAAAACTAAAATGTTTATGGAAAAGTTTGCAACTCGTTAAAACTTAGGATTACGTAACAAAAAATTGACTAAATGGAAAAGACTTTGAAGAAAGGAAGTAATGGAACAAAAATCCCCTGTCTCTATGGAAAGCGAACATTTGATACAAGACACGAGCGAAAGAAAATAACAGTTTGCGGATAACATATTTATAGGGAAGAAAAGACAAAAAGGAGAAAAAAAGAAAATAAACAAAAAAGTAAATTAAGGGTGGAAACTCCCATGAAGTGAGGGCACTTGACACAGTAGGTCCTGATCAGCCCGTCGGATGGGGACGTTAAACTCGGCAGCTGCTTTGGTGCTATTCGAGAGGAGTAGGCTGTGCGCCGACACCAGGTTTCACCCTCTCCCTTTCCTTCATCAGTAACAACATTACACCGTGCACGCACTCGTCAGTCATCCACACGACACAGTTACACATTTGGCACTCCATAACAGGTCGGTGGAAGGCAACAACAAACCACCTCTATCAGGACGTAGCCAAGAGCGGCATTGAACGATTCCTGCGTCTGTTCAAATGGTTCTGAGCGCTATGCGACTTAACATCTGAGGTCATCAGTCCCCTATAACTTAGAACTACTTTAACCTAACTAACCTAAGGACATCACACACATCCATGCCCTAGGCAGGATTCGAACCTGCGACCGTAGCGGTCGCTCGGTTCCAGACTGAAGCGCCTAGAACCGCTCTGCCACACCGGCCGGCTGCGTCTGTTCCCCTACGCTCATTTTATGCATTGGGACGAGTTTGACTGTTACACGTACTATTCGTTCATAAACCATAAAAATAGACAAAACCTCGTGTGCTTCAAAATATAATAATCTCCAAACAGAGAATGAAATTTTATATGAACTGCCCATGTATTCTATATGCTTATCATACGCTTTCTTCCTAAAGTCCACATCCTCTCTGGTAAGCAGAAGTGTGAAGGAAAACATATTAATATTTTCGGTAACTGCTATTTTAGAATACATTACACGAAAATTCACTCTTTTCTCTGACCACTGACGTACCCGTAAGACCTTACAGACTTACATTCGCTATAAGAACCACTTTCGTGTGGTTCCTGGTACTAACTAATGGGTGTTGGTTGTAGTTATAGGTTATTTCTAGTGACTTGACCGGAGACAATGATGATAAAAAAACATGTTAAGCGTAACAAATAACTGTTCCCAGAATTAATCTTTCAGTCTGTATTGAGTGTGCGTTGTGTTGAAACTTGCTGAGGAAGTGTCAGAGGGGTGCTGGGTGCTGGCAGAAGTGCAACTGTGAGGACGGATCGTGAGTCGCGCCTAGATTGCTCAGCCAGTAAGAGCATTGGTGCGAAAGGTAAGATTGCAGATTCCGAGTCACGGCAGGAAGTTTAAAATAAACAACTTAATGTTAAGCCTAACAAATAACTGTTCCCAGAATAAATGCGCGGTTTCTGAACTTATCGAAGGTAGTACGAAAAACTGCTGCGGTTCGTATTATACGCTAATAAGAGTAAATAATAATAATAATAATAAGACGAAGTGAAATTTTCTGTAACGAATTCCTTATTGCTGTTTGACGGTAATGCTCCAATAAAGTCTTTTATAAAGAACGTTTCTTTTTTGTGTTGCTTCGAGAGCTGTTTATTGTATTGTGATGATTGTGTTTAACGAAGGAAGGGAAATTGATTACAAACTGCGCCTTTCATAGAGTTCAAAAATATACTCTTTGCTTTTTATACTATTTATTCTTCATCATGGAGTAATATATAGTCAACTGTAATTATGTTGAAACACTTGGATGATGCGTCGGTTAAACGTGCCGTTTGACGCAAATGGCTCGGCGCAGAACGTTTCACTAGATGTCTTGCTCATAGGAGGAAGGCTCCAAGGGGGCAACTTTTTTCTTGTAGAGTAGTGCGTCGCGACAGGGGTTCGAGGAAGTAGCTACACTGCATTCATTCCTGTAAAAGTGAAAGTGATACCCTTTAATGGTTCTCTAGATCGGTCGCTTACTTCAGTCTTGACATACGTGAAGCCATGTTGCGGAATTTTTGTTGTATATATCGAACAGATTACCGGTAGACCCTGATTATGTGGCTAACGTGTTGATCGAAGTGGAGCGTGATACACGAGTAACATATTCAGTGACTTAACGTGGTTGCTGCTATTGTTGTTTCAGGAAAGCTTTCCTTGGTAAAGCAATTTGGCATTTTATATACTCAGTCAGTCAGTCAGTCAGTTATTCTGTGGTGCAAAAAACAAAACTCATCTGACGGTTAACATCTCATTTTGTAATCCAAGGCGCCCCCCCCCCCCCCCCAAACTTCCATCGCCACTTGTTTTAATTCATACAACACACTCCTCTGCTACCCTTGTTTTACTTGGATCTACATTATAACTCCTGTTCGAGGTGCTATCCATTCCAGTCAAATGATCTCTGTCTGACAGAACAACAATGCCGTGGACAAACCTCAGTTTTTCATATTTCATTTTCCTGCTTTTCAGTTTCTTTTCCAACTTGTTCTTAAGTTTTCCAGTTCAATGAATATATCCAATGACAGTTTCTACTCCTTTGAATGCTAGAATTTGAAACATATCTGTTACAGATATGCATTATGCTAGATGGAACGTTACTGTCGAATAAAATTCAATCTCGCATTGCCGTTAATTAATAATAGTTTGTTTACGATTAGTAAAGCTGGATAGTCTATTTCTTACTATTTTGCGCGCTATCACTCCGTCACATTACGAATGCATAGTTTGTTCTGTGTTTTGCCTTTCTTTAATACTTTTCCAAATTTGTTTAGAGTTATACGATTATAAACACTTTAACAGATTTATGCCTGATGGTAATATTGCACCCGTTTTTAGTGTATATTAGTGTGAGTAATGCAGTGAGAGTTCTTACATTGCGCTTGATAATGAAAGCAAAACTGAAGGAAAAAAAGCAAGATACACTCATATGATTTGTCGGTCTAGAAAAAGCGTTCGACAGTGGGAAGTGGTGAAAGGTGTTCCAAATTCTAAGCAAAATTGGAGTAAACTGTAGCAAAATAATTGTGTTATACAATATGTACAAGAACCAAGAAGGAACAATAAGATTGGGAGTCCATGAACTAAGTTTTCGGATTAATGAGGGTGTAAGACAGGGTTGCAGTTTTCGCCACTACTATTCAATCTATACGTCAAAGAAGGAAAACTGAAATAGACGAAAGGTTAAAGAGTGGGATAGAAAGTCAGGGTGAAAGTATATTGTAACACTTTTCGCATCGTATCGATTCCTGCACTGGTCACTGAGCAACAAATCCGGTCAGACTTGAATTGGTAACTTCAGTTGACATTTTTTCGCTATGTTGTAAAGATTAACCAGTCTTAACTGGAATAATAACGTTCTCAATAATGACAAATACTCACTAACGTAAAACACAAAATTAATCTTTTCCAGTTAGTGACATTTGATGATGAGCCCCTCCCGCCGGAGGTTCGAGTTCTCCCGTGCGTACGTGTGTGTGTGTGTGTGTGTGTGTGTGTGTTTGTGTGTTGTTCTTAGCATAAGTTAAAGTAATGTGCAAATCTAGGGACCGATGATCTCAGCAGTTTGGTCCCTTAGGAATTCACACACATTTGAACATTTTGATGACGCGCCAAAATTTCTTCGATGATCGAAACTACGTAATAATGCAATACTAATCAACAGGAAAGCGTAATGGTACCCAATCTAGTCTATTATAACCCAAGCCTCGTTATTAACCTTCAAAGTCAACAAAACATGAAAGCAACATCAAAGTTCAAGAAGCACATAAATCACGAAATTTCATATTACGTAAATTATATACCTTTTCTGAAATTTGTATCTCACTGAAAGCTCAGACGATGGAGAATTTGGAAAAAACACTCACTCCTCATCAAATTTGCTAGATTGTGGATTATTCAACGCAAGTAAGAATTACACTGCGTCGTAAACAACATACCCAAAACACAACTGATACACTTCCATGTCATTTGTAAACCTCAGCTTACAATTTTCTACAGTCAATTAAATTAAATAACACGAGAAACACCACATGTTTTAGACAGGTATAATAAAATTGTAATGATGACGAGGTCGCTCAGAATGGTACACGCTAGTGAAATTATACAATTTTTTTTTTCAAAAAGAGCTCGTAAAATTGTATCTCCATATTTAAGCACCGATAGTGTAACGACTGATTTATTTAAAAGATACACCAATATCTGTACTAATTTTTACGCCTGTATTGAATTGTGGTAAACACATATATCTGAAATCAATATTGTAATTGATAATTTGAAATTGGGCGTGCTTCAAAGCCCTCAAGCATTTCTAGGCAAACGTGACTTGAATTGTGTACATGATAGAGAGCAGGCGTGTGTGTAACTGGTTCTGTAAACCTGCTATTGCGCAACACTGATGGAAGTGATGCAGCATACAAGCTTTGTAGTTATCAAGCTAGAAGCTACTAAATATCGATGTCTTCCACCATGAAAACGTATTTACTTAATTAAAAGGCAACAGAGACAATTACGCAAGGAAGCTGCTTGAAACTGTAGAATCTGGGAACAAAGTGCAAATGGAAGAAAACAAAGCAACAGAAGATAAGTACTAGCCGCTCAGCTGTCTTGAAGCAGCGGATTTCGTTGGGCACATCTCATGACCTACGATCGCACCTACGACTTCTAACGAAGGGCGCTGAATGCAGCTTACAATATCAATGATAAGGTTCGCTAATGACATTGCTATCACGAAAATGAAGAATAACAGTATCTGTTGAATGGAATGAACAATCCAATAAGTATAGAATATGGATCGAGAGTAAACCAGAAAAGACAAAAGTAATTGGAAGTAGAGAGATGAGAATAGAGAGAAACTTAACGTCAGAATTGATGATCACGAAGTAGACGAAGTTAAGGAATTCTGCTATCTAAGAAGCAAAATAAACTTTGATGGACGAAGCAAGGATAACATAAAAAGGTGACTAGCACAGACAAAGAGGGTATTGCTGCCCAAGAGAAGTCTACTGGGGTCATACATAGGCTTTAAGTTGAAGAAGAGATTTATGAGAATGTATATTCGGAGCACAGCTTTGTATGGTATTGAAGAGTTTGAGATGTGACGATACATAAAAATACTGAAAATCAGGTGGACTGAAATAGGATACAGAATGAGTAGGTTCTCCACAGGATCGGCAAAGACAGAAACACCTGGAAAACACTGACAAGAAAAATGGTCAAGATGATCGGACATCTGTTAAGGCATCAAAGATTAACCTCTATGGTAGCAGATGGAACTGCGGACCGCTACAAACCAGTCAGAAGAATGATGATGACAAAATGCAAGTTTCAAACTTCAACTAACAACGCTGATAACAGTGCTGAAAATGGAAGTTTTATATGACAGTCTGCATGGAATTAAAGACTAATATTACTAAAGACAACAGAGAACCTTGTAAGTTCAGACAATCAGCACAAATTCAGAACAAACCCCACGTGTGGAACAGAGCTTGGTTTTTCGTGCGCGAAATCTTTCAACAGTGAAAGTCATGTGAACAGGTACATTTTCTCTTCCTATAGTTGCGAAAGGCGTCGATCCATAACCATAACACGATCATAAGAAGTATTTTCGTAGATATGCGACTGGCTATACAAAGTTTTGACCAATAAAAACCCGTAGGTTATGCTGGACGACGAATGTTCAACAGAAAAGCCAAGGAAACATAATTTGACACCTTTTGTTCTAGATATACGTAACAGTTCATCAGATAGGATCTCCAGCACTGTCAAGTGGGTTCGCTGACGATAGTGTTACCTACAGGAAAGTCTCGTCGTTGGACGATCGTAAGTAAATGCAGAAAGGTTTGAACAAAATTCGTACTACTTGTAATGAGTATAGGATCTCTTTAAATGTGGGTAGGTGCAAGATAATGTCCGTAACAAAGAGAACGAACTCGATAGTAGCAGTTTACAAGATTAGTGGCGAACATATGCAGGATCACATCGTTTAAATATTTGGGGCAGTTGTAAGAAACTGGGTGAAATAGGATCAGCACCTTAAGACAGTATGAGGGAAGGCGAATAGAAGACTAAGATTAGTCGAAAGAATTCTTGATAAGTGAAATGCATCCTTAAAATAAATCCCATATTGAACCCTAGTCCGACAATCTATTGTCTGAAAGTAATGTTCCGGAGCTTGTACTCCTCATCGAGTAGGCACGTCTGCAGCCATAGACAGAATTCAGAGACGCGCTGGCGTAACAGTTCGCTATAGCTCGTATACAAGTGTAACTGAGATTCTGGGGGCACTTAAATAGGAAGCTTTAGAAGTAAGGCTATGTTTTTCTGCGAAAACGCTTTGGGTAAAGGTAGAGAACCTACATTCGAGGAAGACTTTGTGATCATACTACTGCACTCTCTCTCTCCTAGGCTTCATGAAAATAAGTTAAGACAGCCGAGGGCGCGTAAAGAGGCATATACACTGAGGTGACGCAAGAGATGGAATAGCGATATGCACATATACAAATGGCGGTAGTATCGCGTGCACAAGGTATAAAAAGGCAGTGCATTGGCGGAGCCGTCATTTTTACTCCGTTAATTCATGTGAAAAGGTCTCCGACGTAATTATGGTCGTAGGACGGAAATTAACAGACTTTCAATGCGGAATAGTAGTTGAATCTAGACGCATGGGATATTCCAGTTCAAAAATTGTTAGGGAGTTCAATATTTCGAGATCCACAGCATCAATACTTTGCCGAGAATACCGAATTTCAGGCAATACCTGTCACCGGACAACGCAGCGGCCGACAGCCTTCACTTAACTTCCTACGGCAGCGCCATTAGCGTAGAGTTGTCACTGGTAACAGACAAGTAACACTGTGTGAAATAATCGCAGAAATCAGTGTGGGACGTACGACGAACATATCCGTTAGGACACTCTGGCGAAATATAGCGTTAATGGGCTGTGGTGCCATACGATCGACGCGAGTGCCTTTGTTAACAGCACGTCATCGCGTGCAGTGCCTCTCCTGGGCTCGTGACCATATCGGTTGGAGCCTAGACGACTGGAAAACTGTAGTCTGTTCAGATGAGTCTCGATTTCTGTTGGTAAGTGCTGATGCCAGGGTTCGAATGTGGCGCAGACACCACGAAAAGGCTCTGTGCAAGCTGGTGGTGGCTCCATAATGGTGCGGACTGTGTTTGCATGGGATGGACCGGGACCTCTAATCTACTTGAACCGATCATTGACAGAAAATGGTTATGTTCAGCTACTTGGAGGCCATTTTTAGGCATTGGTTTACTTCTTGTTCCAAACAACGATGGATTTTTTATGGATGAAAATTCGGCATGTGTCCGGGCCACAACTGTTCGCGGTTGGCCGTCATGGTTAATTCCGAAGACCCTAATGTTGGCAAACATTGGCGGTTGCTCGGTAGTAGATATCATTACAACGGTAAAAATGCAGTCTTTCAGCTGAGGACCCAAAGTAAAAATCCATGTACGCACATTGTGATTATCTTTCCCGCTATTTACCCAAATCACTCCGAACGAATGCAGTGGAAATGAATTCAGTAAAGACAACTACTTGGTTCCGCTGTTCTTTTCGATGGAGTAGTTCGCTTTCTATGCTGATGTAAAAGGTTTTTTTCTGAAGCAAGTATAAAGAAAAGCAGTTTCCGTTATTACAAGAATATGACTAGCATGTATCTTGTGAAGTACTTTCCATTGTTTTGTGGAAGGAGGATTCTTTCTCTTTTAGAGAAGTGAGAGCGCTATACTACGAAGGGAGGAACTGTAGACTTACGACGAAGAAAGAATTTGTGAAACACTAGTGTCGATCCGTGATGTAATTAGCTTAAGATGTTCGATGCTCCTCAAAACTTATAACAATAATAGCACAGTTTCCCTAATGATGACGCACGTTACTGGAAGATTATTTCGTTTTGGATATGTATGTTGGCGGGACGTAAACACTTGCCGAAACAGACTAGACGAATGTCGAGATATCAGATTGAAGGCAGATATGTCAAATTACCGACTATCGCTGTACTAAATGTATGTTCAGCAACAATTCAATTCAAGGAAAATATTCCATCCAAGACGTAAAGGGTATCTAACCCAAGATTTACTTGCTATTTTACAGAGTGCTCAATTTGCAAACGTGTGACAGAGAATGAAACGACAAAAATGTACTTCTCACTTTTATATCCTAACATACAGCCTGCCACCTGCTACTAACAGTATTTAGTACCGTTTTACTGGTAATACTGTTCTCATAAATTACTCCTGGCAAGCGATATGACAGCTGAAAGCGTAGTTAAAGCATTTACAATACTACAAACGGCTCCACAAGGCAACGGTGTAATTTCTTTTCATGTTTCTTAATGCAGACGGTGTGTTAGTGAAACGACTGACAGTATTAGGTGGCAAAGATAACGAAAAATATTTTACGTCTGGGCTAATATAGTAATCTAGCATTTGTGTATAGATCTTTTAGTGTGTTGTGCATTCACAAGCGCAGCACCCACATTGTCGACTATATACGCCATTTGCAGCATTCCAGACTTACGTTATCATTAGAAGCGACTATTCTGGGCTGCAAGGCGAGTCAGTGCCAGCCTTGAAACGTTCTGTTCCCTTCCGCAGCGACAGCAGTTGGCGCTCCCATGCCGCTACTCACGTGGCGCAGAAACTCGCCGTCTAGCCGCTTCTTCCAGCCGTAGCACTGCCGCTTGCTACATGTTCGCACAGCTTTTGTATACCTAGTATACTGCACACTGTATTAGCTCGTGTCGGCTAAATTCTGCAGAAGCTAATGAATCCAGGTTCCGGTTGATTTAATCTGAAGGACGGGCACAAGCGGCTTAGATGGAGAAAGCTGCTGTATCACGTCAGGTTTTAATGTAAACAGCAGAATGCAACTGCTGCAGAACAGCGCCTTAAAGTGTGGAACTAATTTGTTTCAGTGGTCGCCGCAGCCGTCATCGGAACCACCGCCATGTTGAACGAGTAGCGGCGCGGCGCTGTCGTTCCGACACTGCCATAACAACTAGCAAGATGCCCACAGGTACGCGTGCACGCCTTTCTGCTCGGTGTATCTATTCGTGTGGTCGCTTGCTTCTGTCTTTTCCGTATCCCACACTTCAGCAGCTATTTTAATGAAAACATGTATTCATTTGCTAAAGCAGTTTGATGCTCATTCGTTGCAAATGTATATAGTTGTTTAATGGTAAATAATGTGCATTAAATGAAATTAACTTATTTAGCGGCTTATTTTAACACTGGTTGCTGCATTTCCGTCGCGAGCTCGCCATTATGGTATTTATTTGCTAGATTCATATTGCATCCTATGCCATATATGGAGCCAAAAGAGCAAATTGTCGCTCTTCTATGGAAAGAATTCGTGCTTATCACTTTCGAAACTATTTCTTCGTTTGATAGATAATTTTAATCAATATTTAAGTTTGTGTGTGTTAAATGATCGATTTAGAAAAGTACAGAAAAGTCATCACTTTGAGTGATCTACCCAGATAACACTTACTCGTTTCTGCCTTAAATTTTCCATTAGCAGTTTTGAAGGGCACCGAATGCTGAATCGTAAAATGATGTTGTGTTATATGTAATTTAGGCTGCGTATGTTTTCTAAGGACACGTACATTGGCACTTTTTTTTACCACTAAATTAGTTCCTGCAAATTCAGCCATATTTCAAGTACTAACTTAAAAACTCAAGCCTCATACAACTGATAGTACTTGTTAGGAAAAGAGAGATGTTATCCGTTATTTATTTAGTTACTTTTTTGTTTGATTGGTCCGATGGAATCATAGGAGTCAAAGCTACGTGGTAATAGAACGAGTAAATACCTAGTTCACAGAATGATGATAAGCAAATTAAAAAAAAAATGAAATTAGTAAAACTCGAAAATGTGATTGTGTACCCGAATAAATAACACAGTATAGACAAGTTGTCAATTACTCTGAAGAACTACTCTAAATCATAGGAGAAGCGTGTCACAAGGTAACCTTTCAACTTTTACTTGAAGACTTTGGGTTCATTACTCAAGTTTTCTCAACTCAGCTATAAGTCAGTTGAAAATGAAACCTACTGAGCAGTGTACACCTTTCTGCATAGTGCTTAAGGGGAAGTGTTATCCAAGTACAGATCGTTTTTCTGTGTAGTGTTAAGTGAATGAACGTCTCATTTCTTCAAAATGAGTCAACGTTGTCAACAACAAAAAAATCATGTAACTTTCTAGCGGATTAGAACTGTGTGCTGTATCGGGGCTCGAACCTGGGATCTTTTGCGGGCAACTGGTCTGCTGACCGAGCTATCAAAGAACGACTGACGACCTACCCTCGCAAATTGTCTCCGACTTTCCAGACTTCACAGAAGTTCACCAGCACATCTTGCTGGACTGGCAAACCAGTAAGAAAGGATACTGCGGAGCCACGGCATAGCCTGCATTCACAGTGGCACCAGAGGTAGCCCGATAATATCGGGCCGGCCGCGGTGGTCTCGCGGTTCTAGGCGCTCAGTCCGGAACCTCGCGACTGCTACGGTCGCAGGTTCGAATCCTGCTTCGGGCATGCATGTGTGTGATGTCCTTAGGTTAGTTAGGTTTAAGTAGTTCTAAGTTCTAGAGGACTGATGACCACAGATGTTAAGTCCCATTGTGCTCAGAACCATTTGAACCATTTGATAATATCGGCCGTGAGCTTGGTCATGGTGCGTCCGATCTCCGTCTGTCTGTGGAGGGGTCAACGAGGTTAGATTAGAATCTATTCTATTTATGAACGTTTGCTGTTAAAAAGAGGCCGAATGCGTGTAATTGAGCTATATCTGTATCGAAAAGACGTGGGTGAGTACTGTACCCTCTGTCATCTGTGCTTGGAATTACAAGTTCTACGAATATGTGAGATTAAGGAAAAAACGCCAAGCCACAAAAATTAAAACGCTTTAACTTTGTGATACCACTTTCTTTCTCCCATCTCCGATTTGCGTTAGGAGGGGCCGCTACCTGTCAATCTAACATGCCACACTTGATGTTTTTCATATTAAACGTGTATATTACCAAAATGTGTGATTTTTAGTGATATACCATATTAAGGATCTGTCCCAAACATGTTCTTTCGAATAAGGTTTATTATGCTACATTGATAGGATGTGCCACTTTGGTGTGTGAAGGTTTTGTCAATGAGATTGTAAGCACATAATGGTTAAGTTACGTAGTGAAAGTAGATGCTGTTTCTATTATATGGTGCATGGATAAAATTTGCATGTGAGTAAGCAATTATTATTTAATTAATGAAAGGTAGATTTGTGGTTTCACAGCAGCTCGCTTTATTGTAAATATGATGAAAATTAATGCAGTTGCTGGCAGTATATTCAGACTCTAATACTGGAAACTTCAATGTTCTTTAAACATTTGCTCAGTGGATTTGAGAAAGGAAGTAACAAGGATTCTTATGGCAGTATTATTTCAGATTGAGTGTAGCTTTTAATAAAGAAAATCATTGTCTTTTTAGTGCACGTGCCCAAATCATAGCTCCAGAATTCGGTATAGAATAAATTTAACATATCGCAGTATCTGAGGTGCGAGAGTGAAGACATTAGCTTTTAAATTAGTCTTTAGGACGTCGTAAATAGCATCCAACATATTATAGAAAAACTTTGAAGTTGCACTTTTCAGAAAGTGGTATAGACTTTAATGTTGAAAAGATGCAGTCGCTAGATGTCAAATACCAAAATGTCACTTCTAGTGTTACTGGGACCATAAGTGCTTCTTTATTGTGAATATCGTATAATTTCTTAGTGCTCGAATAACACCGCTAAAAGTATACGAAATTAGCTTTCGTTATCGGGAAGTGTTTCACGTATGACCCTTCGGCTTAACGTTCTCAAGTTGATTAATAGTGACTTGAAGAGCAAGATCACAAAAACAATGTTTTTTCTGAATTTTTTGAAGTTCTTGATTGTTATTTAGCATACGTATGAAAGATAAACAAAGTTTAGAATAAAACACTCAGAACACGTGATGCACTGAAAAGTGGAAACACACTGCACCACATTTGCAAACCCATTCTTGTACAGAATCGTCAGCCTTCTGACATAAAACGCCATTAAGCAGTAATAATAAATTGTAGACAGCTAATTTCCACCTGCCATAACCCAGAAAAGATCCACAGCAGTAACTCTAAGCATATGGTACGTCATCCTTTTCACTTGAACAAATTATTTTTTGAGGTTTAATTTACGCCTAAAATTTCCGATAAACGGTTTGCCTACTTGTGATCTCCAAAAAAACCTGCGATTTCAGTCCATAGATTCTGAGCTATATTCCGGTTATGATAGTTTCATAATCAGGAGTCCACAAACTCACTCTTTCTTGGATTAAGCAGTATCTCACAGCCCATATGTGAGAACGTCGGTCAATTTGATCGACGAAAACAAACTGATTTGAATTGTACAGAATCTCGTCCGAAGTCAATACGTTTGGGCGATGGGGTCGGCTACAGTGTGACCGCGTTCATAGTGGCGTTCTGATTTGATGTCGGTCGTCGGCGGATCCACCGATGTCGGTGCCACTGTGACCGCAGCCTTAGCCACACACAGGGGGGTTGTTTTCAGAATCTATTTACACTCAGCAGCGGAGTGTGTGCTGATTTCCGGTTCTGCACACTGTTCCGACTTGCAAGGGAATAAATCCCATGATCGAGTATGTGTACGGGGATGCCTGAATTAGAATTCTGAGGCACCTGAGCAAAGCCCTACCCGAAGCCTGCGAACTGACACCGCAGCTCTGCCGCCGAAGTATAATACAGTATTGAGGAAGAGCCAACAGAATTGACATCAGTGGGATATTTGGGAAACATTGAGGCGAATAATGTGTGAGAGATGGGGCTGTAATGCGGTAGTCAGTTGACGCTGTGGCGCCTCCCCACTCCACACCCCCCCCCCCTCCTTCCCCCCACACACGTGTGTGCATGGCTTCCGAGATATGCGCCTTCTGGCCCGGACTGGCAGGTGCGTGCTGCTTTCCTACGTGCTTTCCTGCGCAGCGCCTCAGCGCGGGATTCGGAATGCTGCCGCCTGAGCGACGGGTTTCCCGCCACGCAACACTGGCACGCAACGCTGGCACATGACGCTACACAGAGTTGCTGCCTGCAACCAATCTTCCTAAAGGTGCGTCCACGCGATGTCTTTTTTTTTATATATCAACTTTGCGCATGCGCTTAAATTTCCAACAGCGCAAGCACGCATGCGTATTTGTGCATGTGGAATTTCTTTTATTTGAGGGCGTGGGTAAAATTGAATTGCTCACCCGTTCGGTTGGAATCTCTAGGTCTGCTTAGCGGACGACAGCCAGCTGGAGTCCATGTGTGTTCTGTTGTTTAGTGTGTTGAGTTTACGCATCAAAGCGATTTGTGTGTAATAATGTCCGTTGACTTCGAAGGACGCACGCTGAAATTTACATATGATTACAGACTAATACGAGTAATATGGAATGCCGCTTCAAAAATAATACGAATACAAATTTGATACCCTAGCGTCAGGTATTAAATGAAGACTCCGATAATATTACTGTAAAGAATGTCAGTCTCGAGTAGGAAAACACAGAAGCGGCCTACAAATTTATGAACAGTGCGTATGAAACCTGTGGAGGAACATTCATTAATAGCACAAAAGTTGCGGAACCTGAACAAAAGAAAAGAAGCGTTTGGTGAAGCCCCTCGACAAACCACTAGAAATGGAAATAAAGAACATTGATGAAGCAAAAAATTGGAAAACACGAACTCCATTGAAATTGATTCTGGGGTCTAAGACATTTCCGAATTTTTCGAGTCCGAGGATGTTATATGTGTGTGTATATTTTGACTCAAGTTTTGTAAACAGCTTTTTATAAAATAAAATTAAATGACGTACTGAACGTCAGATTAACCTTTGCATAACGACTAAGAACCTCTCTTAATATTTTCTCAGTTTCATGAATAATCACTGAAATTTTCTGTTTTGAAATGCGAAATAAATAGCTCAACGTAGTATGTAAGTCGGTGGGGGCCCGCCTTATAACATGGAGTTTCCCAAGAAGATCGAAAATCTCTCTGTGACCTCCTCCTGAAATTTGCAAACAGAATATTGCCGCCAATTTGTGTTTCTATGCCTGTTTTATTTATATACTGTTTTACCCATATTTGCTTTAGTGTTTTCTTCTTCTGTCGTCTTTCATCTCAATAAATGCAACACAAATTTCCGAGCAAAGAAATGGATGCGTAACTGACAAAGAGAGAACGTGAGGGCACGAGAGTACGCATCCTTACGCACTTTGGTTCTTTTAATTTTTGTGCATACGCTAGAGGAAAGAGGCATCGTGTGCACAGACCTTAACTTCTGCGTGGCAGAGGGTATTTACCTTAAACCATATCCACCTCACGTGATCTCAGTGTCCACGAGATGTTAACCGTTATTTCTCTTTTTGTATCATGTATTCATTAGAGTACGGAGCATAGGAGGCATGCATGTGTGTGTGTCTGCGCATTGTGTGATTAATCATGTCTTCAAGAGTCCTGCGGAACAGGTAGTAACAGATTGTATGATATGTATACGTTACTGATGCAACCAAGTTCTTGAAATATCTCATCTGTATTTTCCCGAGATTTATTTTATTAAGAATGTTGGCTAGCATCACATCACACAAGAAAAATCTCTTTTCCTTTATCAATACATGTACGCACGTATTTCACACACACGAAAATTTGTGCTTGCAAGATATTAAATTTACAGTATGTACAAGGAACAGGAGGTCACAGAGATATATCCAACTGCTGAATATATACAGCTGATGTCTTCGTTGCCATCAGTAACTCCTCTGGATCACCCAGGAGACTATCGTTTTAGACACGCTTGTATGATATGCTGAACAGTTTGACGTTCTGCGCTAGTCACAGCTGGGCATGTTGTTGTCTCCCATTTGCACATTGAATAATCACATCTTTCGTCACTATTTGTTCTTATTCTGTTGACCGCAGACCAGATCTTGCGGTGCTCTTTAAAACCCAGTAGCCTGAACGAGATTTCCCGAGATAATTGACGTGTTAGAGCGCCTGGAAATTCAATTCGTAGTTCTTTTTTTTTTCTTTTTTTTTAAATTGCTCTTCCTTCTCTGAGATTAACAGGTCAAGGGGCTACCCTTTCATCAGCACGTTCAGCGATTTCAGTTTTATAACGATCGTCCATCCTGACCATAACTCCATAATTCGTTCAAGTGTTTCATAAGAAGTCTCCTTCGCGAACGATCTGCTGTTCAACGATTTCTAATAAACTTACAGCTTTCATTTTATTACCCAAGGTTCCTTTTCATGTGATTATACAGGTTGCCCAGGAGGAACTGTCAGTATTCCGGGATATATCAGCAATGATAATTCAAAGCAGTGAGTGCAGCAAACATGGGCTCTAAATTCATACCTTAAGAGCTGTGAGCATTTTTCAGTCTTCGATATTGTGAAATGAATCTCATTTACTGCAAACTCTTTGCTTTCCATATTTTGAGAGGTGGTAGTATGGACCAAAAAGAGAGAGAGAGAGAGAGAGAGAGAGAGAGAGAGGGAGAGAGAGAGAGAGAGAGAGAGAGAGAGAGAAGGTCCAGTAGCATAGGATATGAAGTGCAAACGTTGAGAGCTATGAGCTCTTTTTTTCAGTACAAGAGAGATGTTTCACACTAGCGAAGATGAAAAAGTGCTCATAGCTCTTAAGTTATGAATTTTAGGGCCCATGTTTACTAGATTTTTTTTGCTTCGAATGATCGTTCCTGTCATGACCATGAACATTGATCGTTCCCCCAGGGACAACCTGTATATTTTTAGTACAATCAGAATTTCCGCTGTTTATGTCACGACTTAAAGGTCGATCCCTCCGATCGTCAAATTTATTTGCTTTTAGAGAAATGAACAGATTAACATTTTCCCCACAACTGTTGGAGATAATTGGTATTCGCTTCGCCATTTCAATTATAGTCGAGATCTGGCAAATCTGACTGCATAATATTTTTTTCGTTCGTCACCATTTAGCGGATTGTAGATAATTGCGTAATGAACTTCCTGGAATAAAATTTGTATACTGCCCTGGAAGTTTTCTGTTCTGATAAATTTTTCACTTCTTTCGCTGATACCCATCAGTATGGTGGCTGTACCAATCCTCGTGCAGTGACTTATGACTTCCCTCCCCCACCTGTCGCTTTCAAGGTCATACCTTTCCTCTCCCACCGCCCCTTTCCCTGTGTTGGCCATCTGTGCTGTGTTTATTTAGGATCTAGTTATTTTTACTATAATTTATGACCCAATATGTTTGCCACAATGAAACATAGTTGCCTAAGATAAGTCTGACACTATGATATCAAACCCACTGTAAAGCCAGCAGGAAATTAAAACACTGTAGGTGAGATAGATTGGATATTGCATGGTCTGTTTATTCAGAAACGTTTTTGGATCCCTGTTGGCCTGTGTAGTAGCGTTAAAGAGGAAAAAAAAAAAAAAAGCAGCTAACACGAGACACCGCCAGCGCTGTGGCATGAAATTAAAAAAGTAAGATATTTGTTTGTTAAAAACGGTTTCTGACGTTTTATAGCATTATAATTTTTAATCATTTTTTATCATGAAGAGCACCTTTTTTACACACATAAAACAAATGTATTTGTTGTAAGGAGCTTGCACTAGCATCAGACAACATTACCAGGACTATTTTCAGAGATCGTCATTCAAACACACATGAAGACTATCGTAAATGCAAAACTTCCAGTTTTTTAAACAGTTACCGCTGCATGTGCGTGGGACAGAAACGTTTATTCACCTAAACGGATACCACTCTGGACCCCCTACAGCTCCACCGGCCAAGTAACAGGATGCAAGCGCTACTCCCTCAAAGCCTTTGCGTAGGATCGAACCAGCATCCCCGTTGAACGCTGTCAGAATATGCTAAACCCAACACCACTTGTAATGTACTACGCTGTTTGCCGTTGTCTGCGTGACCGCTTGCGCCTCTCGTGCAAAGGCCGATAGCAGCTGCAGGGCAAGTGCTGACAGATTCTCCGGCTGGTGCCGTCAGTCAAATCACCGCGCTGTGCTATGCTGTGACCCTCATCCAACTGTCGACACACCATGGAAACCACCACAGCCGACGTGATTAGATCTGACACATGTTTCCCACGTGCAGTACGAGCGTGGAATGGTCGATGTTGCTGACATTGGTTCGGTTAGGGGTAGCGTATATATCCTGCCCTTGGGCAGTGCACGTGCAAGAACTTGCCCCCCTTTCAGTTGCTTGCAGTGCACTGTGTGATCTACATTTTGCATACATAATCTGATCAAACGTATCAGGACACCTACCAGTGGGCATACATACGAGGTGTGTCTGCCGGTCGAAACACATACCATATTTAAAAAGGAAATAGTGACTAGAAGTAAAACAGTTTATATATAAGTGGGATTTGCGTACATTTGTCTGGTACATAGCTCCGCCTGAGAGTTTCGTCGTGGGTAGTTCCTGACATCCACACGTTATTCCAGGACTGGTTTCTCATCTCTGCATTTCAAATGAAATTGTGTTCTTTCCAATTGTTCTGTTTCCAAGGAAGTCTAGTGTAATATTGTCAATGCTTATTTTGGAATCATAAGACGATACGACAGTACCATTCTATTAGATATACAGCGCGACAGTGACTGTGTAAGTCGCTAAAACTAAATACAAAATTCACAGTCATGCGAGATTTCTTGTTGCAACTCTACAAACATGATGCACACACCGACAGGCAGCGATAAGAGAGAGAGAGAGAGAGAGAGAGAGAGAGAGAGGCTGTAGCGAACACACACACACACACACACACACACACACACACACTCTCTCTCTCTCTCTCTCTCTCTCTCTCTCTTAGAGAACGATGCAGAATGCTGAACAAAACTTATTCATTGTCCAGTTGCGGGCATAACATGGGTAACAAAATCATGGTGTGTACGACCGAGGTATTTTGTACCGCTATAATGATAATCACAGCCACACAAATATGCGAGAATTCCTTTAACACACACTCTGCAACAATTAGGAACTAAAAGAATGCATTGAGGGAGTAGCACATGCATCGTGTTAGTGCTACGGAAATCCCCCTCCCCAATACAGGAACTATTCACTGACTGGCGAACTATCTCACAGACAGTGCACCTACTCCAAAAATACGTACAGTATGGAGTTTTTGGCCATTGATCTGTGTGCTGTACTGTGTAACACATTTAAAAATGCCTGCTTCAGAACGCATTTTCCGTAGAAGTAGATACCACTCGTACTTAATTGTTTGTTTATGAAGTATTGTCACCCTATTACTGATTCCTCTGCACAAAAAGAGGGTGACGCTAAATCACTGAAGGGTTTTTTAAGTAATATATCTACAACTACTATGTAGTTCATATCTTAAAAAAAAGTAAATTGTGACTTACAGCATAAAAAAACTTATTTTATGAACAAGTCCATTACTAAAATTTCATTCCTAAGATGAAACTTCTGCTACCTCTGTTATTTAACTCCCATCCCCATTCCATTTGCAAATGGTGCTTGGAATGACTGACTGACTGACTGTGAACACCCAAATTTGCTTTAATTTCTTGGATTTGTCAATGTGATCATTTCATGAGATGTGTAAGAGGAAATATAATGTTCCAGTTCTTCCAGGAATGTACTACTGTTTCATGTAGTCATTCCACTTTAGATCATCCCGAATGGTTATTTCCAGGTATTTTAAAACAGTGACTATTTGTAGTGATTTGTCATCAATAGTGTAATAGTACAGTAATGGATTTCTGTGCTTATTTAAGGGCACTGCGTTACATTAACTTACATTCAGTGTCAACTACCAATCTGTGTACCAATCATCAAATCTCCAAATGTATTCTGGAAATTCTCTGCAGTCTTCTGGCAGAGGTGTGCTCTTATAGACAACTGCATAATTTGTGACCAGCCTCTTAGAGCATCCAGCATAATTCATTGAATCATTTATATTGGTGCAGGTGCTTTGCAAGTATGCCACAACCAATCACATGACATGTTGTTATCAGTAGTGACAATGTGCGATCCATTTTTTCTTCTTCTGCTATAGAGTAAATAAGTCGCAACAGTAGCACCAGATGTGTTTTGTCCTTGAAATAATATGTATTTTAAAACATAATATTAGAGAAAATTTTATATGACCCAAGTTTAATTTTTTTTAAATTTGTGATCCTAAATCTTTAATTATACTTGTGTATTACAATAAGTAACCTGCAATAGTTCTGTAGACATACTGTTATTCTCTGCTCCAGAACATATACTTATGGAAGAAATTTAGCACTTACTACAACAGGAGTTCTGTGAGTTTATACCCATTTGAGACACTTATTCCTCTTCGTATTTTTTCCAGGATTTGAAAACTCTGCACTGAAGATGAGCTTCTCCCTTTCTTCACTGCAGCCCTCTAGTGGTAATCTAGAAGGCACAGAGCATGTGAAGATGAGGGCAGAGAGACCCTATAACAGCCTAACAAAGAAATCTAGGTAATACCATCGTTTTATACTGAAATATTTCCAAATTCTAATTCTTCATCAGTTCATAAAATGTGTGTAAAGGATAATGTGTATTTGTACCAGAATGTCTGTCTGGAGCAAACAGTAATTCCAGTCAACATGAATGGGCTTTTTTTCCTTTTTTCCCCCTTTAAAAATAAATTCAATATGTTGTATGAAATAAATGCTCAGAAGTTTTTCACTTATATCAGTCTTTTGTATAATTGTAACTGCGATTAATTCAGAAAATGACCATATTTGTAACTAAACGCATGTAGCAGTTTGTGTGTGTGTGTGTGTGTGTGTGTGTGTGTGTGTGTGTGTGTGTGTGTGTGAGGATCATTTGAAGGAAATCGATGTTACCAATGCATCAGACTGAAGTATTAATTTCTGATATGTCTTATTGAGCTCCATATTTTTAGTTTGGAGAGAAATGTAAGCAAGTGTATCCTTTCAGAGATAAGTTCAGCCACGGTAAACTTATTTTTAATCAATTTAAAACTAATTAAATGTATTAATATTTTCTCATTTGAACACCTCATATTGTTCACATTTGGTTCCAGAGCTTCTGTGAGGATAATAAAACTGTGATCCGATCATTTCTGCACTGCTCTGTAATTTTTTACCCGTGTCAGGGTTTGGACTTAGGACATTCTCAAGTGATTTATTTAAATTATCACATGTTAAATTAAGATCAAAACTTATCTCCATAAAATTAACGTTCAGTATAGTAAAGTACCTCTCTTGGAGTGCAACACACAGTGAGCAACATACCATAAATAAAATGTGAAATGTTAGTTAAATTGAGAATTTCTTCTAGAATTTTGAATGTGATCGTAATATGTGGTATACTAGTATAGAAAATGGATGTTGGCTTGTTGTAGGCTGTTTGATAAATACACAACAGATAACAACCTGTAGTGTTCTTAGTCACAGTATTTAGGGGCTACACTGGAAGTTAACGGAATTCTATGTGCAAAACTATGAAGTGCAACATCACTTCTACTGAGAGAACCTAAAACTTGTTGTGGGGTTCAAGTTGGTAACATGAACTGACTATTCTGTACACTGAACTGTTTGCTATTGAAGATATTCACCCACAAAATGTGTGATCAATCATTGTGATGGTCACATAATGGTTTAGCGTAAGGATATAGAAGTGCCAAGGAAGTTGTCCCTACAGATCTGTGCAGTGACAGTTTCATGTGGAGAGAATGAGTTCAGCACATCACCTTATAAATACACTACACCAAACATGGTGACTATTCTGTCAATAAGCACTCTTTAGATGGATTATGAGAAACTCTTCTCTCCAAACAAATATATATTTTGTATCACTCTGCATTCTCTAATTCATTTGTGAAGAGAGAAACATCTAAGCAGTCTGCTGTTAAATCTGTGTACCATAATGATGCATCAGTCAACAACTGAATACTTTTGCATCAAATAAATTTACATTTTGTGAGGAAAATGAAGAAGACGTGGTTATTCATTGTCAAACTCTAAGAAAAGTAGGAATGTTGATCAAATGTACATTCTTTTGCTGTTAAATATGACTGGTTTCAATCATTTACATTTTAGATTGCAGATATCTCCGAGACTGCATCAGACAAAATATTTTGTGGGACAGTACGTTGGCTGCTTCATTAATGTCTGCTTTTGCATGGTTTATCTGCACATACACTGGTTTCCATAAATTAGGTGTGAATTCGTAAACAGCGATTGCTTTAGGAAACAACTGATACGGAAGTTGAATATACTGTAATCATCAAATGCAAATTAGCAACATTGCAGTCACATTTTGCCATCTGTACATAGCAGAAAACTTCATGTCATACTAACATTTTGCATACATTACCCAGTGTTATCTCCTTTTCATGACTGTGAAAAGATCAGATAGTAGTTCGGGTAGTGATGTAGGGCAGTTGTTTGAATTGATGAACTAATAAGAAAATAATGATTATTTTCTTCAAATGAAGACATTGAAAGCATTTATTTGACAAATTATTTAAGTGTATTTCTGCTAGTTTAGTTCCAGAAAAATATTTGAAGAATGAGATTTTCACTCTGCAGCAGAGTGGGCACTGATATGAAACTTCCTGGTGGATTAAAACTGTATGCCGGACTGCCGGACCGAGACTCGAACTCCGTACCTTTGCAAAGGTCAAGAGTTCAAGTCTCGGTCCGACACAGTTTTAATCTGCCAGGAAGTTTCAAAATATTTGAACATAATATACTCTTGTTCCAGGAATTCACTTCACTTTTGAAAAATCCTAACTGGTAGATGAGTTGTATAAATTGGAAATATCATTTATGTAGTTAATTATTTAATTTTATGACAGTGGTGTAAAAAATTCAGTTTTGAAGGTTATGCATATGACTATTTTTTGGTCATATAATTTTATTGAATACAAACTGCTCTTAATCAGTTCCGTAGATCTGTGAATGTGTTTTGGCTTAGATTCAGTGGGTACAGGGAATAAAAGAATAAGTCTTATGAAACTAAAAAGAAATGGGTATTGTGAAATAAAAACAAGACACTGAGAAAAATAAAGGCAGTCTGTTTGAAAATGCACATCTTTGAACATCTGTGAAATCAAACTTTATTGCTGGGTAACATTCAGTATAGTTTTCCTCTATCCTGACATCTCCTTGGCATGCTATCCTCAAGGTAGTCAAGATTTTGATGCTCAGGACTACCCTATTTTTTGATGGCAGCTGTACTGAGACCATTTATTGTGTGAGAAGGGTTCCTGTGAAGATAAAAAGCAAGTTTCAGCTGTCCACAGGAATGCTCAATAGAGTTCATGTTTGCAGGCTTGTAAACATTTCCATTAGGTTGATTCCTGCCTTCTGTAGTAAGATATTCATGAGATGGACTCTGTGCACTCATGCATTTTTGTTGTGAAAGATGAATGAACTCTTCACTGAATTGGTGACTGAAGGACTGGACCCTGCTGATATTGCATAGAACTTGAGTTGCTGTCAATAGTGATGAACAGCATCTAACTTACGTAACAGTGACCTGAAACATGACTATTCCACCTTCCTGCTGAACATGTCGTGCTGGATGGCTAAACTGTGCATTGGTATCTGGACTCCTTCATTACCTTGAAGATACCAAGATGTTAGACCAATACTGTACCTATTGAGAGAACTCGATACCTTTGGTCCAGGTACCATTTCACAGTTTCAGGTGTTTCATTGACAAGCTCATTTTCACAACATGATGGTGGTGGGATGCCTTGGTCCCCCTCTGCAGTTCTTGCCCCCCCCCCTCCCCCAATACTTGTCTCCATTACCAGATTAACAATTCCTTGATATCTCAGAATGTGTAGTATCAACCAGTCCCTTCTCTTAGTCAAATTTGTTACAAATATCTTTTTTGGCACAGTTCTAGTTAATATTTCGTCATCAGTCACAAGATTAATCTATCAAATCTTCAGCATTCTTCTTTAGTACCACATTTAAAAATCATCAACTCTCTTCTTGTCTGAACTGCTTGTCACCCATGTTCCACTTCCATTCGAGGCTACTCTTCAGACAAATAACCTCAGAGTAGACTCCCTAACACTTAAATTAAATTTGATATTAACAAATCCCTCTTTTTCAGGAATGCTCTTCTTGCTGTAGACAATCTGCAGTTTATATCCTGTTTACTTTCACCATCATCAGTTGTTTTGCTACCAAAATAGAAAAACTCATGTACTACTTTTAGTGTCTTGTTCACTAATTCCCTCCGTGTCACCTGACTTAATTCAACTACATTCCATCATCCTTGTTTTACTTTTGTTGATGTTCATCATATAACATCTTTTCAATGCATTCTGTTCAACTGCTCTTAAAAAAACTGCAAGCCTCAAAGTTTTTATTTCTTTTCACGAGCTTAACTCCTTAAGACAAAATAACTTTGGTTTCCTTCAGTGCTTTGTCAGTGTAAATATTGAATAATGTTGAGGATAGGCTACAACCCTGTCGCACTCCCTTTCCAGCCACTGTGTACCTTTCCTGTCCTTTGACACAACCGCAGCCTGGCTTCTGTATGTAAATAGCCTTTTGCTCTCTGTATATTATCCCTGTTACCTTAATTTCAGAGAGTATATTTCAGTGAACATTGTCAAAGGTTTTCTCTAAACCTACAATTGCTGTTTATGTAGGTGTACATTTTGCAGTGTTGCCTCACATGTTCCTACATTTCTCTTGCACAAAAACTGATCTTCCCTGAGGTCGGTATCTACCAGTTCTTCCCTTCTTCTGTAAATATGTTCTGTTAGTATTATGTAACTATGACTTGTTAAACTGTGAGTCACCTGTCATCTGTCTTCTTTAGAACTGGAATGATTACATTGTTCTTGAAGTCTGAAGGTATTTCGTTGGTCTCATACATTGTGCACGCCAAATGAAATAGTTTTGTCATTTTCCTGAGAGAGTGTTGCTTACCCTAGGTGCCTTATTTCAACTTAGAACTTGCAGTGCCAGTAAATGCTTTTTGTTGTATCATATCTCCCATCTCATCATCTACTTCCTTTTATTCTTTTTTTTTTTTTTTTTTTTTTTAGCCCTTCTATTTATTCCTACCACCTTTCAGGTTTTCCTTCTCTGCGTAACCCCAGCTTCTCATATTGACCTCTTGAGTCTTCCTGGTGCTTCTCTTTTCTCAAAAGGTATTTTTAATTTTCCTGTGGGTAACATCTATCTTTCCTCTTGGTTGTGCATGCTTCTATGGCCTTACATTTGTCATTTAGACATTCCTGTGTAGTCAATTTGTGTATGCTGTCAGCTTGATTTTTAGATACCTAGATTCCCCTATGCCAGGCTTCATTTGATGTTTTTTTTTAAAAATATTTTCTTCACCAAGCAGTCAAAATCAGTGTCCTCTCCTGGGCTTATCCATTGGTTTCTGCTAGGCCTTGTCTTATTACCTATTTGATGCTCTGCTGCTTTCACTTTCATCCCTTAAAACTAGCGAGTCATCATGTATTCTATACCTTTCCCAGATTTGGATCAGTTGTTGCCTAATGCTTCTAATGGTTTCAAAACCTCTGCCTTACCAATATATTATCTATCTGAAACCTTAAAGTGTCTGCAGGTCACTTCTACATTTAAAACCATCTTACATGATTCTTTAGTCAAGCATTAGTAGTGCTAGTGTCGTAAATGCCGGCTGCTTCACATCTGCTGTGCAGCAAGCTACGTAAATTTAAGTATTAATTGTGTTTTTCTTACATGTAACTTCTTTTTCTGTGTGGTATTGTTTTTAGGAAGCTTTAATTTTCGAGTACTAGTAATAGTGTTCCATAGATTTTGTGTTTGCTTTGAATACAATCCAGAGACAGTGCTTATTTTCGTTGTTTCCAACAAGAATTGTCTAGTAACCACAGTTTAGTCAGCTATCAGTTGCTTTTAGTGAATTAGCAGTCTAGTTAAAATTTGATTAACTCTCTACAGTAAATTGATTTCTTAGCATGGATAGGATGTGTGACTGCTGTGTATGGACACAGGAGGAACTGGCCACTGTTCGCGAACAGCTGAATGTGTTGATGGCTGTGGTCAGCCGTCTTCAGGCTGCTGCCTCGGAGTGTAGCGGCAGTGGGGAGTCTGGTGCGTCGCATGGCACACCCCAGGTGTTGTGTGCTTCACCCACTGTCCCTGCTGTCGAGATATCTTCACGGGTACCAGGTGCAGTTGGGCCGCCCTCTCCCCAAGGGAGTGTCAGGTTCAACGGCGTTCGCACCACATGAGGCGGAGGGTCAATGTGGAAGCTGGTCGTGTGGCACCACCCGCTCTGCCTGTGGGTGGACATGTGGCCACTCCTTCAGCAAAGTCCGAGCAGGCACACAGGGGGATGGGTTTATTAGTGATTGGGAGCTCCAATGTTAGGCGGGTGATTAGCCCCTTGGGAAAGTAGCGGAAAGGTTGGGGAACTAGGCCAGTGTTCATTCTGTCTACTTGCCAGGGGGTCTCATCCGAGACGTGGACGAGGCCCTGCCTGTGGCAATAGAGAGCACTGGGTGCACCTGACTGCAAAATGTTGCTCATGTCGGCACCAGTGACTCCTGCCATCTGGGTTCAGAGGTCATCCTCAGTTCATACAGGTGGTTGGGGGAGTTGGTGAAGTTAGAAAGCCTTGCTCGCAGGGTGGAATCTGAGCTAACTGATTGTAGTGTCGTTCCCAGAACCGATCGTGGTCTTCTGGTTTGGAGCTGAGTGGAAGGCTTAAACCAGAGGCTCAGACGATTCTGCGGAGGTCTGGGGTGCAAATTTCTGGACCTCCATTATCCCTGTATAGGTCAGGCATGAACTACATGCAGGAAGCGGCTACAAGGGTAGTGGAGTACATGTGGAGTGCACATGTGGGTGTTTTAGGTTGGAGAATTCCCTCCCTAGGTGCAACAAGACACCTCGTGAGAGGCGACAAGGTAGCAGTAGGAAAAATGCAACAGGGAATGACAGTATTAATGTGGTAATAGTAAACTGCAGGAGGATCTATAGAAAGGTCCCAGAAATTGATCTCACTAATAAACGCTCACAATGCCCACATAGTACTAGACACGAGAAGTTGGCTGAAATCAGATGTAAATCGTAATGAAATTCTAAACTCAGATGTAAATCGTAATGAAATTCTAAACTCAGATTGGAATTTATACCATAGAGACAGGCTGGACAGCGAAGGGAAAGGCGGTTTTATAGCAATTAAAAGTGCAATAGTATTGAAGGAAATTGACATAGATCCGAAATGTGAAATAAATTGGTTGGAGGTCACGGTTAAAGCAAACTGGATGTTTCTATAGGCCCCCTGGCTCAGCAGCTGTTGTGGCCAAACACCTGAAGGAAAATTTGGAAAATATTTCGAGTAGATTTCCCAACCGTGCTTTAATTTTCGGTGGAGATTTTAATTTACCAGATATAGACTGGGAGACTCAAAGGCTTATAATGGGTGGCAGGGACAAAGAATCCAGTAAAATCTTTTTAAGTACATTATCTGAAAACTACCTTGAGCAGTTAAACAGAGAACCGACTTGAGGCGATAACATATTAGACCTTCTGGTGACAAACAGACCTGAACTATTTGAAACAGTTAACGCAGAACAGGGAATCAGCGATCATAAAGCGGTAACAGCATCGATGATTTCAGCCGTAAATAGAAATATTAAAAAAGGTGGGAAGATTTTTCTGTTTAGCAAAAGTGACAAAAAGCAGATTACAGAGTACCTGATGGCTCAACACAAAGGTTTTGTCCCAAGTACAGATAGTGTTGAGGATCAGTGGACAAAGTTCAGATCCATCGTACAATATGCACTAGATGAGTATGTGCCAAGCAAGATCATAAGAGATGGAAAAGAGCCACCATGTTACAACAACAGAGTTAGAAAACTGCTACGGAAGCAAAGTGAACTTCACAGCAAACATAGACATAGGCAAAGCCTTGCAGACAAACAAAAATTACACAAAGTTAAATGTAGTGTGAGGAGGGCTATGTGAGAGGCGTTCAATGAATTCGAAAGTAAAGTTCTGTGTACTGATTTGGCAGAAAATCCTAAGAAATTTTGGTCTTACGTCAAAGCGGTAGGTGGATCAAAACAAAATGTTCAGATATTCTGTGACCAAAATGGTACTGAAACAAAGGATGACAGACTACAGGCCGAAATACTAAATGTCTTTCTGCAAAGCTGTTTTACAGAGGAAGACTGCACTGTAGTTTCTTCTCTAGATTGTTGCATAGATGACAAAATGGTAAATATCGAAATAGATGACACAGGGATAGAAAAACAATTAAAATCGCTCGAAAGAGGAAAGGCCACTGGACCTGATGGGATTCCAGTTTGATTTTACACAGAGTACACGAAGGAACTTGCTCCCTTCTTGCACCGGTGTACTGTAGGTCTCCAGAAGAGCGTAGTGTTCCAAAAGATTGGAAAAGGGCACAGCTCATCCCTGTTTTCAAGAAGGGATGTTGAACAGATGTGCAGAATTATAGACCTATATCTCTAACGTCAATCAGTTGTAGAATTTTGGAACATGTATTATGTTTGAGTATAATGACTTTTCTAGAGACTAGGAATCAGCATGGGTTTTGAAAAAGACAATCGTGTGAAACCTAGCTCGCGCTATTTTTCCATTATACTCAGAGGGCGATAGACACCGGTTCCCAGGTAGATGCCATGTTTCTTGACTTCCGCAAGACGTTTGATACAGTTCCCCACAGTTGTTTAATGACCAAAGTAAGAGCATATGGACTATCAGATCAATTGTGTGATTGGATTGAGGAGTTCCTAGATAACAGAACGCACCATGTCATTCTCAATGGAGAGAAGTCTTCCAAAGTAAGAGTGATTTCAGGTGTGCCGCAGGGGAGTGTCATAGGACCGTTGCTATTCACAATATACATAAATGACCTGGTGGATGACATTGGAAGTTCACTGAGGCTTTTTGCAGATGATGCTGTGGTGTATCAAGAGGTTGCAACAATGGAAAATTGTACTGAAATGCAGGAGGATTGGCAACGAATTGACGCATGGTGCAGGGAATGGCAATTGAATCTCAATGTAGACAAGTGTAATGTGGTGCGAATACATAGAAAGAAAGATCCTTTATGATTTAGCTACAATATAGCAGGTCAGCAACTGGAAGCAGCTAATTCCAAAATTATCTGGGAGTAGGCATAGACAATGGAATGACCATATAAAATTAATCGTCGGTAAAGAAGATATCAGACAGAGATTCATTGGAAGATTCCTAAAGAAATGCAGTTCAAAAACAACGGAAGTAGGTTACAGTACACTTGTTTGCCCCCTGCTTGAATACTGCTCAGCAGTGTGGGATCCGTACCAGATAGGGTTGATAGAATAGATAGAGAAGATCCTACGGAGAGCAGAGTGCTTCATTACAGGATCATTTAGTAATCGTGAAAGTGTTACGGATATGATAGACAGACTCTGCAAGAGAGACATGCAGAAGCTCGCTACGGGCTTTTGTTGAAGTTTCGAGAACATAACTTCACTGAGGAGTCAAGCAGTATATTGCTCCCTCCCACGTATATCTTGCGAAGGGACCATGAGGATAAAATCAGAGAGATTAGAGCCCATACAGAGGCATACCGACAGTCTTTCTTTCCACGAACAATACGAGACTGAAATAGAAGGGAGGACCAATAGAGGTACTCAAGGTACCCTCTGCCACACACCTTCAGGTGGCCTGCAGAGAGTGGATGTAGATTTAGATGTAGGTTAGCAATGATCAAATTATGCTCTGTGCAAATTTCTACCAGATGGTTTCCACTTTCATTTGTTTCCTTCTTACTACATTCTCCTCTTCATTTTGGTGCTGTAGAATTCCACTATCCCACACAAATTTTTGCCTTCCGTAACTACCTCAATAATTTCTTTTATGTCATACACTCTTTCAGTCTCCTTATAGTTTGTAGAACTATTTGGCATATAAACTTGTAAAAATGTGATGGATGTTGGTTTCATGTCTATCTTGAAAACAATAAATCATTCACTGTGCTGTTCTCAATAGTCCTCACACACTAAGATTTTCTTATTTATTACTGGACCTCCTCCTACTTTATCCCTACTTGATTTTGTATTTGTAACTCCGTACTTGCCTGACCAGAAGTCTTGTCCCTCCTACCACTGTGGAGGAGGAGGATCTTAGTGTTTAACGTCCCGTCGACAACGAGGTCATTAGAGACGGAGCGCAAGCTTGGGTGAGGGAAGAATGGGGAAGGAAATGGGCCGTGCCCTTTCAAAGGAACCATCCCGGCATTTGCCTGAAGCGATATAGGGAAATCACGGAAAACCTAAATCAGGATGGCCGGAGACGGGATTGAACCGTCGTCCTCCCGAATGCGAGTCCAGTGTGCTAACCACTGCGCCACCTCGCTCGGTCTACCACTGTGTTTTGCCAGTTCCCACCACATTTAATTTCAAAGTATTCATTTCCTTTTTAAGTTTCCTAGCATACATACTCAATTATGGATCTGACTTCCACACTTTGACCCATAGAATGCCAGTTTTGTTTGCATCCCACTGAGTAGTCCTTGCCTGGTGATGTGAATTGGGGGGGGGGGGGGGGTCTGGCTATCTTACCTCAAAAATATTTTACTCAACAGGATTCCATCATCGTATAATCATATGGTAGAGCTGCAAATCCTTGGGAAAAATAACAGATGCAGTTTCCCTTTGCTTCAACCATTTGCAGCACCAGCACAAAAAGCTGGTTGATGTTACAAGTCCAGGGCAGTCAATCATCCAGGCTGTTGCCCTGCAACTATTGAAAAACGGTGCTTCCCTCTTCAGTAACCATAGATTTGTCATGTCTCTCCATAGATACCCCTCCACTGTTGTTTTATTTAAAGTGTCCCTGTCTGTATTGATGAGGCACCAAGCCACCCCACCTCGGCGAAGTCCATGGTTCGTGTAATAACAATTAACTTTTATGCTCAATATTGTAGTTACAAGCACAGATGGTGATTATGTTTATAATATTTAAAATTAATGTTAGTGATAACAGTAAATATCTGCTGTCAGTTCAATGCAAGGAGATTGTCTTTGCCAATAAATATACATTATGAAACTACTGCTAATTTCTGTGAATAAAATGTAACTTTTTGTCATTTATTTTTTTCTTTTTTAAATTACTTTCAGGAGAGATCCTGAGCAAGAATCATGGAGGCACTCCTGGGGAAGTCGTGAAGTAAACAAAGATGAATTCTGGGCAGCTTTACAACACAACTATGACTACATTATGGACAACAACCTCATTGACAGTTGTAAAGTATGCAAGATAGAGAATGTGGAACTCTTATGCAAATAGACTATAAAATATTTTATCATTTATTATTCACAAACTACATTTATTATGACTGAACTTTGAAAAAATGTCTGATTTATAAAAATAAAAGCTTCGATAGTTCAAAGATTTTATACATATTGAGTTTGTAGAAACTTTTAATAATGTATGCATAATTAATTGGCATTGAGGAAATACTATATTCCATTAGTGTGAAATACTTATTTAAAGAGGGTTGAAGTGACATGTTGTAGAAGTGTGGGGTACTTGTTGAAGCAAAATATTGGGGTCTATAATTGATATACATGTCATTGCTGCAGGCATTTTGCATTTAAATAAGCCTTAAAGTTATCTCTTATAAGTGAGAAACAAGGTCATTTTCTTGTGTACAATATAGTCGCAAGCAGAAGATGACAAGATAGAAATAGTATATTGAAGGTATTGACCATTTAACTGACAAAGGAACATCACAAACAACTGCAAGTCATCAGCCCTAGCACTCGATTCTGTGTGAATGGGCCATAATTCTGATAATATGCCCTTATGTCCATCTGAATGTACAGCTTTTAAACATTTGCAAACACAGTTTGTCAGTTGCTGTTTCCCATTGCAGCCACCTAATGGCCAAGGGTGAAGCACTGTACAGTGGAGTAAGAGGTCCATTTTCATCATGTTGGTCAACCAACTACCAATAGTGCTTCATTTACTGTGCGAAATTGCGCAGCTTTCTATCCTGTATTGGTGTCAGAGATCTCTCTACTTCAAAGACTTTTGTGCTGTGATACGCAAATGCAGGGTAAAGTAATGAAATGAACGAGTGTGTCATGAAATAAGTAGCATAACACTGTTTAGTTATTACCTTTGCTGTTGTGTGTTATTTTCTTTGGACTGGAAAGCCGGCCGCGGTGGTCTCGCGGTTCTAGGCACGCAGTCCGGAACCGTGCGACTGCTATGGTCGCAGGTTCGAATCATGCCTCGGGCATGGATGTGTGTGATGTCCTTAGGTTAGTTAGGTTTAAGTAGTTCTAAGTTCTAGGGGACTAATGACCACAGCAGTTGAGTCCCATAATACTCAGAGCCATTTGAACCTTTTTTTTTTTTGGACTGGAAAGTTGACATTGTTGAAGTGATGTAAATTGGCAGGAGCTGTGCTATTCTTTAGTGTGAGAGGCACAATTAAATTGTAAATAAAAAATCATTAAATCCAATTCATAACAATTTTTCAGTTGCTTAAGTTTCTTCATATTGATCTTGAGGCATGTATTGTTAAAATAACAATGAATTTACATGAGGTTGACATAACATGTACTTTTTCCATGTGCTCTAGAACAAGATTCCAAAACATGTTTGCTGGACATGACCCTCTTTCTTTTACTCTTCCTTCGCTATCATCATCCCGTGAATAGGAGGGTGCTGGTTGTCGCTCTGATACACAGTATTTTGTGCTTGGGCTGTAGTGAGGTGGAGTAGTGAGAATTAACCAGTGTGCATGAACTGTTGAATGCTGCATATTCAGAAGGTCATAACCACATACTATCAGAATTATGGCCAAAATTTTTGTGCGGGTTTGATTTCTGGGGCTAATATCCTGCTTGAGTACTTTATGCTCCTTAGAATATGAGGTCAAGTTGGTGGTTTCCTCATCAGTGTGGAAACTGAGATAAAAATCTAATATTAATGGAGACTGGAACATTGTAATAAAAAAAAGAATAGAAGAAAGAATTATGCGAGGATATGGATTCAGTAGTAGGAATTAGGAAGGTGGAGATCTTCAGGTAAATTCTGCTAGTACATAACAGATATGCTGTTCGATAACAAGAGGAGGAGGTATACATGAAAACATCTGGATACATGGGAAGGTACTGCTTGGATACACTGTCGCGAGACAGATTCTGAAATCTGATGTCGAATTCTAAGGCATACCCTGGAGCAGATATAGACTCAGATCACAAGTTAATGGTGGTGAATAATAGGCTGACTTATAAGAGAATCATCAAGAAGAATTGATGTGTAAATGAGTCTTACACTGGAGTATTGAGGAATGATGTGTGTTTGAAGTTCTCTTAAGGCTGTAGGTATTGTGATGATGTACACCACAGTAGGAAGCTCAGTTAAAAAGGAATGGACATTCATCAATAAAGGCAATCAAAGAGGCTGGACAATTATAAACTGATGAGTCAGAACATTATGACCACTGTCCACCATGACATTGGAGCCACCAGGTGGCCTTGTGGGAACGTGACGTGGTAACAAATGTATGTAAGGTAAGCAGGCAAGGACAAGGGATCGTCCTAGTGAAGATATGGGTTGCAAATGAGTAAATTCATTGGGATAAATGACTTTGACAAACGGCAGATTATTATTACACAGAGCATCTGAAAAAGTATCTCAAGAATGGCAAAGCTGGTCAAATGTTCATGTGCTACTGTCATGAGCATCTACAGAAAGAGGCAGGAGGACAGTGAAACTACCATTAAGTGCCAAATGGCTGGATGTCCACAACTCTCCACAGAACATAGGGTTTGGAGGCTTGTTCTGTTCTGTAAAGTAGGAGAGAAGGTGGTCCATGGTACCTTTGCCGAAAGAGTACAGTGCTGGGTGCATGCACACTATTTGTCATAAATTGTTGAACTTGGAGCTCTGCAGCAGACCACCCCTACATGTTCAAGTGTTGACACAACTACATTGTCAATTACAATAGCAGTGGGCATGGGGCCATCAGAATTCGACCGTTGATCGATGGAAACGTGTTGGCTCTTTCGATGAATCACATTTTTTGCCACACTATGCTGACGGTCGTCTCCATAACCTGTGGTAGTAATCGAAGACAAGCTGACCGATGCAAACCACCTGCATCCTTTTATGCTTGATGTTCCCGACAGCGTTTTCATCTTTGAGCAGTGTAATTGCCCTTGTATTGGAGCCTGAACCGTGCTACAGTGGCTTAAGGAACATGATAGTAAACTCAGGTTGATGTCTCAGAGACCAAATTCACCTGATGTTAATCATCTGAAACCCACCTGGGTCCCTATCGGGTGTCATCACTGTGTATGCAGATCAGCAGTTCATTACTTACATGAATTGTGAGACCTGTGTGTAGACATCTAGCGCCACATACCTCCACAAACCTACCAACAAACTGTTGGATCCCTGATACGCAGAGTCAGCGATGTATTTCATTCCAAATATGGACAAACAAGCTACTGAGAAGGTGGTTACAATGTTTTGGCTCCTCAGTCTAGGTACAAGGAAGATGATTGCAAAGAACAATTGGGTAACAGAATAAATAATTCAGTTAATCAATGAAAGAAGAAAATGCTAGACTCTTAAGTAGGAGAGAGGGATACATAAATTTGGGTTACTGAAAAATGAAATAAACAGGAAGTGCAGGGAGGCTAAAGTGACATGACTTCTGGAAAAAATGTCAAGAAATCAAAAAGGAACTGTTGCTTGGAGAACAGACTCAGTATATAGAAAAGTAAAAAACAACTTTTGATTAAATTAAAAAAAAGGATGTGAACTTTGTGAGTGCAGAAACAGTTCTACTGTTAACGGTAGAGGATATTGCTGATATGTGGAAAGAGTAAACTGAGGTTATCTATGAGGGGGAGGAACTGTTTGCTGACATGGTGGAAGAAGAAATGAGGGGAAATCATTGTTAAGTTTGAAAGAGCTTTCATTGATTTGCAAGCAAATAAAGTAGAAAGTATAGATAACACTCTTGCGAAATTTCTAAAATTGTTGGGGACAGAGGCAAACAAATCATCATGTTGGTATGTAGATTCTATGAGAAAGGACATTTACCATCAGACTTTTGGAAGAATATAGTCCATCAGCTACACAATCCTGAAGATCTGAAAAGCAGAAAAATGTGTGAACTGCTGAACAATTTGTATGATAGTTCATCCATCCAAGTTATTGATAACAATTATATACATAGGAAAGGGAAAGAAAACTGAGGATCTCTTAGATGATTGTCAGTTAGGCTTTAGGAAAGATGAAGGCATGACAGAGACAATTCTGATTTTTTTTTGTCATAATGGAAGCAAGAGTCATGAAAAATGAAGACACATTCATAGGATTTGTCAACCTAAAGAAAGTATTTGACAGTGTGAAATGGTGTAAGACATTTGAGGTTCTCTGGAAATACATATTAGCCATAGAGAGAGAAGGGTATTATGAAGTACTTAAAAATGCGAGACAGGTTAGTAAGAATGGGAGACAAAGAAAGATACACTTGATTTGAGAAGGGCATAGATCAAGGCTGCATCCTTTCTCACCCACTGATCAACCTGTACATCAAAGAAGCAACAATGCAAAAATGAGACTGGTACAGGAGTGGGATTAAAATTCTGGGTGAAAGAACATAGATGATTCTGTTGTCTGCCTGTGGTATGTGCATCCATGCTCACAGAGTTCGTGTTGATATAGAATCTTGCACCTCCCATTTTTGTGACATTTTATAGTAGTATCACCTTCAGTGCCATCTAAAAGGCATCACATATATTTTTTTTTATTTTCCTTGTTTAGCAATTTGAAATTGGTGGCGATTGTGCTTGATGTATGTGGATGCGATGTGAGTTGGCCACTGTCTGGCAACAGAGTATGTTTAGTGTTCTTCCCCTCCCTCTTGAACCTTTCTGTAAGGACAGTGTAGAATTACCTATGTAAGAGAGAAATGTCATCCACATTACAGTGGAAGCTGAAAGCTGTGTTGGATGTGGTTGGCAGTCTTCTGGCTGCTGCTTTAAACTGCAGCTGTGTTTGGGCATCAATGGTAAAAGCCATGACACCTTTGGTACCATTATAGTCCCCTTGAAATGTTGATGTCATTGTTTCTTCAATTGTGGAACAGCTTACGGATTTTTCATCACTTAAGGCTGAGTTGCAGGCAGTGATTGATTCATACAACTCTGATTTGTGCAAGATGGATGTGGATACTGGCTACACAAGTTGTCCTTTAGGCCTGAGCAATAGTTACAAGGTGCTGACCAGTGCTGATAATACATTTGAACCAGTACAGGATACCTCTTCTGTTAGTGGCCAATTTTCCAATCAAACCCAGACAAGTGCAAAGCATAGATGTGTTGGTCGTAGGAGCTCTGACATTAGGTGGGTAATATCACAAAGTCCGGGAAAGAAGGCCATTTTGCACTTGATTTGCTCTATGGGAGGTCTTGTCAGAGATACAGCTGTTGAATGCACTGGGTTCTGACAACATTCTCATTTCTCTTGAACAGATGTCTGAATTGGTGAGCTAGGCTATAGCACGTCAGATGGGAATATGGCTAGCTATTTGCAACATTATACCTAGAGTCAATTGCCCATCATGGTCCTTTAATTTGGAGCCAAGTGGAGGGTCTAAACCAGAGGCTTAGATGATTCTGCATTAATCCCATTTGTGAATTTCGTGACATCTACTATTGGGTGGAGAAATGAAGGACCACCCTCAGTAAGGAAGGCCTGCTCTACACAAAGAAAGTGGATACTCTGGCAACAGCGTAGTTTTAGTGTTCATCATCTCTCTCTCTCTCTCTCTCTCTCTCTCTCTCTCTCGAACCCTTCTGTAAGAACAGTGTTGAATTACCTATGTAAGAGAGAAATGTCGTCCATGTTACTCTCAGAGGAGAATTTTATGCCTTTGTGCACCAGGCAAAGAATATTAATGTTGTATAAGTAAACTGCAGGAAGATTCATTGTAAGAACCCAGAATTAGTCTCACTTATATTATACTTATTCATGGCCACATAGTATTAGGAAGATTTGACAAAAACCAGAAATGAATATTAATGAAACACTAAATTCATATTGAAATACATATTGCGAGGGTTAGGACAGATGCCAGTGATGTGGCATGTTTATTGCCACAAAGAATTTGATAATCTCTAGTGAGTTGAAATATCTGTAAGGTAAGCATTACAAAGTTGGGTCAGATGTAGTAATTCCATGCTTTTATAGAAGACATGCTTCAGGAGCCACATGGACATATGGCTTCAGAGGAAACTTGGAGAACATTGTAACTAAGTATTATGATTTTACTATTGTAATAGGGGAGACTTCAGTTTGCCAGCTGTAGAATGGGAGAGTCATGCAATTAAAACTGGTGCCAAGGACAGGGATTTGTTTAAGATTGTTCTGTCCATCTTGTCTGAAAATTACTTCAAGCAGATAGATAGAGAACTGACACATGAGGGCAACCTCTGTAACTGCCAGACCTGAACTTTTGGAATAGGTTATGGCAGTGAAATATTCTTGGTTATGAAAAGTGACACAACACAAATTTCCACCAGGGAGGGCTCACATCTCTCTTGTGAGTATGCGCGTGGATAACATAGAGCCCATGGCCCGTGCAACACTACTTCCTTTCCAAGTTGCAAGGCCATCCTTCTACCATTCTTTTCTCTCCCCTCTGCCTTTCCACTGGATGGTCTTCATGGTGCCAACCATTCTAGAATTTGGTTTGATTTTGGACACTAGTTAAAATAATACTTACTTTTTTCCTCCCTCTTCTGGCAGTTTATACAACTTTTGTCCTTCACTACTTAGTCCTCATCATTAGGTTTGACCTACCATTCCTCTTCCAAATTTTACGGCAGTATGGATCGTGCAGGGAAGGTCTCCAATGTGGTGTACATTTCATCTTTTGGGCCTTTCTATATTTGCACCCTTCCTTTCTGGTCATCCCATTGTGGGAGGGTCATCAAGTACCTGCATGGTGGTAGCCCCATGACCCTGCAGGGATCACATTATTGCTGCTTGCACTGCTCTGAACTCTGTCTGTGGTTAACACAATCCACTCAATAGGAATGTGGAGGCTGAGACAGTTCATGTGAGGATGTCTTGGGATCTGTAATGTGCATCTTCCTCCTGATGATGAGGTGTGTGAGAATTTATTGTCTGCACTGATCTCTCAAATCCCTCCATTATTACTCTTCTTAGTTATTCCAGTACCCACAACCCTTTGTGGGGTAGAACTGCAACCATTGGGCATAGTAAAGCTACTGAAACTTTATTCACAAAGCTCAATCTTTGTCTCTTCAGTGTTGATGTCCCAACAAATTACAGTGTTGCAAATGGGTCTCATTTGTTCACTGATTTCGTTTGCAGTCCTCCCCTCCATCATTTGAGAGTTCATGCTAATCTGTGAGACAGTGATCATTTTCCAATCATTCTGTCCCTAAGCATCACTCCTCTGGACATACACCCATATGCACTCTCAGCAATGTTGTCTGGGATGCTGTTGCCTCTACTGTCACCCTTAGTAGCCCACCACATGGAGGCATTGATGCAGTTGTCAAGAGCACAACCATAGCCATTCTATTCGCAGCAGATTTAGTGATTGCCTATTCCTTGGGATCCCCCAATCGGCAGACAGTACCATGGTGGTTCGCGGGAATTGCCTTGGCAAATATAGATTGCAAACAGGCTCTCCAACACCATAAGTGATGTCCATCGATGGAACACCTCATTGCATTAAAACGGCGCCATGCTTGGATCCAACACCTAATACAAGACAAGAAACAAGAATGCTGGGAATCGTATGTTACTACCATGGGACAGTGTACGCCTCCATCACAGGTTTGGGCCAAATGCCATGTGGCCCGAGCTGCTGGAGTTGGCAGTCATGTGTGCAAGAGTTGTGCTTGCTTGTGAATGAATGGTGGTGTTTCTCTTTTTCTGATGAAGGCTCTGACCAAAAGCTTGCATGTAAGTGTATTTTAATTGTGCCTGTCTGCAACTTAGCATGTTACCATTATGGTAAGTAACAATGTATTTTTTTTCCTGCAGTGTTGTTATTCCTACCTGGAGTTTCCATTGTGTAAGACATCTATTACTGTTAGTTTGCACTGTTGGCAAAAAAAAACCTCTGGAAGCAGTAACAACCATAGAGTACCTAGCAGTAATTTCCTTGAGTGGTCTGAAGTGGAATGACCACAGAAAACTAACTGTACAAGAAGTAGATGCCATACTGACAGGGATTGGAAGAATCTGAAGGAAATTTAAGGAAGAACCTTAGTAAACACTGGTTAGACCGGTTCTATAGTACTGTTCATCATTCTGGAGCCCTTACTAGATTGGATTAATGAAAGAGATAGTGAAGATCAAATGAAAAGTGGCACATTATGTCATGGGATCATTTAACAAGTGCGAGAGTGCTGTGGAGATAATAAACAGACTCAGCTGCTAGAGGCTACAAGAGAGAAGCTATGTATCATGGAGAGATTTACTGCTGAAATTCCAAGAGTGTATATTTGGAGGATAGTCTGATTGATTGATTTGGTGGAAGAGACCAAAGAGTGAGGTCATTGGTCTCATTGGATTAGGGAAGGATGGGGAAAGAAGTCGGCTGTGCCCTTTGAAAGGAACCATGCCAGCAGTTTGCCTGAAGTTATTTAGGGAAATCATGGAAAACCTAAATCAGGATGGCTGGATTCGGGATTGAACTGTTATCCTCGTGCATATAAGCCCAGTGTGCTAACCTCTGCACCACCTCGCTCAGTGAAGGTCAGATGATATATCACTTACTCCCAAGTATGTCTTGTAAAATGACCATGGTGAGAAAGTCATTGAAATTAGAGCTCATATATAGGGTTATTGTGTTTCTTCTTCTTCTTCTTCTTCTTCTTCTTCTTCTTCTTCCTCCCATGCATCTTTCACAAATGGAACAGGGAAGCAGGTAAATGATAATTGTATTAGATGTACCCTCAACCACACTCCATAAGATGGCTCATGCAGTGTAGATGCAGATGCAGATATTCTGATGGCATTTCATCACCAATTAAAGTGAGTGTGAATTACAGGAGATGTTGAATGGAATGAAAAAGCTAATGAGCACAGAATATGGACTGAGAATAAATGAAAGATGAAAAGTAATAAGAAACAGCAGGAAGGAGGTAAGTGATAAACTTAACATTGAGGTTGGAGATTGTGTAATAGATGAAGGGGAGGAATAAATAATGCACGATGGACAAAGCAAGGAGGATATAAGAAGCAGATCAACAGTGGTGAAGAGGCTGGCACTTTTCACTAAAAGAAACCTACTAATGTCAAATGCAGGCCTCAAGTTGAAGAAGAAATTACTGAAGATGTACATGTGGAGCACAACATTCTATGTTACTGAGTCATGAACTGTTGGAAAGTCAGGAAGGAAGTTACTTTTCCTGATAAGGGAAGTATCTTCATTAAGATATCAGATATAAACCAACAGAAAAATTAAATATTGAGTGCTTTGTTAATGTAAATGGATTATCACTTTACTTCAGTTACAATGCAGCACATACAATTGTGTGAGAGACAGCATGTAAATAGGACTTTCCTTTGTTACCAACATCAAACATGTACAGGAAAGCTGGAACATCACATTATAGTGTAATGTTTGCAGTACTCTACCCTTGAGTTCCTTTGTTGCTGTGTGATAGTGAATCAGAATATGATAGCGAAAGTTATCTCTGCACATTCAGGCAGACATAAAAAGAATTAAAAGTCTGACTGTTAGCAACTTAAGTTTTATGCCTTACATATCTAAATAGACACAAAGTAAGGAAAATTTAAAACAAACTTGAGATGCTAATGAGTTACATGTGTTAATTGCATGTCCATGTGTTCATTAGTTTTGAATCTATGCCACGAAAAAAGTAAGACAGTATGTGCTGGACAAACATTTTTTCCTTCATTATTGATTTTTCCAAAGCTCCAATTTTACTCAAACATAATGTGATTTATTATGGTACATAATAACTCTATTTTGCTATTTAACCTGCTAATTCGTTGTTTTAGGAGGCAAGTGGAGAGCTTTCATGGGACGACCAGGATGTGGCACCTGCTTTGACATGGAGTTTCAATGAGTTTATAAATCAGTTCTCTGAAATCTATTCTTGGCTTAATAGTATTCAAGAGGCTGTTTATGGCAAGGAAGACAGTGTTATGGATCAGAATCTCAGAACTGTGAGTGTCAGCTGAAATTTGTTAATTTTCATAATGTAGAGTTAGTTACTTGAAGTAGCTCAGAAGATTGGCAGGGACAGTTCAAGAGATAAAGCTATAGAATACATGCACAAAACAGTGCCACCTGTAGACAGACAGATCAGTTACTCCATACTTAACCAAAGAAAACAATAATTTAGTATATGCTCTCAAAAGCATAAATTTTGATTGTTTACGCAGAGGTGTAAATAATTTATTGTATGAGAAATTTAACTTCAAACACAAGGTGAAATCATACCTACTTCACAACTACTCTTCTTCAGTAGAAGACTTCCCAAGGACCATGATAGTAAAAAAAAAAAAAAAAAAAAAAACGTTTAGGCTTGCATATACCATCCATAAATGTGGATGATGATAAAAATAAATAAAAGTAAAAAAATTAATCTGGAACATCGTGTCTGGGGGGCCTATAGAGTAAAGTTTTAGATTTGTTGTCTGGCTGAGTTACAGTGCAGTTAATTACAAATTAGTGTAGGAGAATAGCAAAGTTCGTCAAGTTAACATAATTTTCCATAATATTCACTCTCTTGTAAATCATGATATTGGTATTTTCATTTGAAAGAGATATTAGAATTTGAAACTTCTTACCAAAATATGTTGGTGCACAGCCAACCCACTGTGTTAAATTTTTTTCACAGTTGTACATCATAAATATTTTATTAGTAAGCTTCTTGTTCTGTTATTATCAGTTTTATCGATAGTAATTTTGATTGTAAATAACAATTCTGCCATCTTCAACATTATTCAATATAATTTGAGATTATCTGTGGAATGTCATTCACAGAGTCATTTGGAAGAGATGCGACGCAATTGTTACCGCCGTAAAGTGTTCAATGACCAAGCACGGAAACTACTTTCAAGGTATCCTGATGTGAGAGATGAAGTATCATGGAGAGTTGCTCATTTGAATACTAAATGGGACATGTTGGAACAGGCTATTTCTCCATGCAAAAACAAATCTGATAAAATGGATCAGTATGCAAGTAAGTCAAATCTCTAGTACCATTCTGAAAAATAATTCATTACATTCTGGTGATACTTTTTGTTATACTGTATTGACTCTTTGTGTTTCACATTGATGCTACAGATGGATTTATCTGATGATCATGCCCTGTTGTTAACTGAAATTAATATTTACCTCTGATTTAATGATGCTAAGACTTATAGCAGTTCATTCGAAGCAGATGACTACAAATTTCTGCCAACATCAATGTTTTATTTTACATGACTC
This sequence comes from Schistocerca gregaria, assembly GCF_023897955.1. Lineage (NCBI taxonomy): Eukaryota > Metazoa > Arthropoda > Insecta > Orthoptera > Acrididae > Schistocerca > Schistocerca gregaria. The sequence continues at coordinate 482,669,735 of NC_064931.1, read as the reverse complement.
TATAATGTTTCATTGTACAGACAATGCACAATTACATTCTGTATAATATTGATAGCACATTTTAGTATGCACTAGCGATCTGTGCCAGCTTCTTGTGGGTAGCACTAAGACTCTACAGCTGGACTACTTCTCTGGTGTAGTGGGAATAAATTATTTACATAATCCTTCCTCATGAATCAGTCTGCCTATTGGTGAAAGCTCTGTCAAAATTGCTATAGTACTTCCTGATATTAGCAATTGATACTGATAGGGTATATTTGTATGGTCTCCGAACTGCTTTTCAGAATCCTCTGCTAACAGTCCACTGAACTTCCAGTTTGTCTGCAAAGTTAATTACTTGAAGATTATTCAAATTGTATATATTATTAATAATATTGGTAGTAATATTAGTAGTAATATATTAGTAACATAATTAATATAAACTGCATAATAAATACTGAAAATTTGGAGAGGCTTATACTGTAAAAGGAGAAAACCTATTTCCAGAAACAGGTAATTGAAAATTACTCCCATTATACAGAATCGGTCACAAAAATTGTGGATAATAACACCTGGCTTACACTCTCTCATGAGTGATGTGAAGCTGTTTGTTCACTTAAGATGGCGAAGAAGACTTCACTTGTTCAAAGAATACTTTTTGTGTGTCACATAAGCAAAAACTGATCCTGAGAGGTTAGTTTGTTGTTGTGAGAGTGTGGCAGAAAAATATTGCAATGTTGGATACCAATAAAACAGCACAGTCAATCTACGAAGGATATTGCGTACAAAACACTATTGTGATACACCATGAAATATTGGTCAATTGTGTAAGATGTGTGCCAAATAGGACTAGTGGAGGCTATTGAGTGTATACAAACCAGGGCAGCACAAAGGGTCACATGTTTGTTTGACCCATATGAGAATGTCAGAGGTGATAAAGAAACTGAACTGGCAGATGCTTGAAGATAGATATGAAGTATTCGGAGAAAGCTTGCTTACAAAGTTCCAAGAACTAGATTTAAGTGATAAATAGAAGAATATACTAAAACCATGTGAATGGAACAGGAAGAAACCATACTAACTGCTGTTCATTTCATTGTGGTTTGCAGATGTAGACAAATGAAGTGCAGGTAGAAGGGAAGAAGCAAAACTTAAAAACAGAAGATAAATGAAAACAGACTTAAATGTTGTGAACAGGAATAGTAGGAAAAAATGATGATTGAAAGAAATACTTTATCACATGGCAATGAGGTGTGTGTGTGTGTGTGTGTGTGTGTGTGTGTGTGTGTGTGTGTGTGATAGAACCTTATCTTGTGTATCAAGATGCTATGAAATGCAGACTATTCCTGTGTTCCATGATAAATTTATACACGGATTCTGTGGCTGCAGCTAAATTAAAAAATAGGTAAGGGAGAATCCCTGGTGAGAAAGAGGATATATAATACATGACAGGAACTGAACTTCGGGTATTTTAGAATCACTCGGCAGGATCATGACACAGTACACACGGTACTAACTGACTGGATGAAACAGCTATCAAAGGTTCCTCAGACTGTAAAGTATGACCAGCTCAAAGGATAAAGACCACAAGAAGATACACCATGACAGAAGACCATGTTGAATCTCAGGGAAAAGATTGTGGATGATGTACCATGTTTGGTGATAGAGAAGGGCTACTCCTGTAACAGGTGTCATTAATGAAGAAGATCAGGCGATACCAAAGTTTTTCAGCAATAGTGCAAAATAAATTAAGCTAGTGAGCTACTGCATTCTTTCTCAGGCTCCGTCCATGTAGTTCAATAAAGCCTCAGGAGAAAGAAATGCTCTCCAAAACTTGTGGCAAGACAATATCTTCACTTCATTTGCCAACAAAGAGAACCCCAGTGCCATTGAATCAATTATAGTGGCCAAACATATAAACTGATTAATGATTATGCATTGCAGCCAATATGTATTGGCACAAATGACACATTAACAGTTTTATCACATGTGATGCGGACACACACATTTGGACTCAGACCTCAAAAGCCTGTTCCTTATAGTAAAGATGTCTGTTTACTAAATTGATCGAGGTTGGTTACTTTATGAAATTACCAAGCAAGGTTGCATAGTGGTTAGCACACTGGTCTCGCATTTGGAAGGATGATGATTTAAAACCACATCCGGTCCTCCTGATTTATGTTTTCTGTGATATCCCTAAATTGCTTCAGTCAAATGCTGGGTTGATGTCTTTGAAAGGCCATGGCAGATTTCCTTCTCCATCCTTTCCTAATCAGATGGGAGTTGAATTTTGTAGTAGAAATACGGCTGGCTCTTGAAGGAGAATGGAGGTAGTGGATGTTCCTGACAAAACGGTGCAGTGGCGCACGCACATACACTCTCTCTCTCTCTCTCTCTCTCTCTCTCTCTCTCTCTCTCTCTCTCTCTCTCTCTCTCTCTCTCTCTCTCCACACACACACACACACACACACACACACACACACACGATAAAAGTAAATACATTTATTGAGAGTGTGAAGGGCTGTTAATGCAATAATAGAATAGGGCAAGATAGTTGCAGGAGAACACATAGGAAGGTGGAAGGGGAGTAGACACGAGTGATGTACAGGGAATGGTGGATATTAATAGCTGGGATGATGGCATGTGCTGGAGGAACATTTCATGCTCCCATAATTAAATGGAACTGCTGTTTGAGGGGTGGGGACTGTCTAAGTAGCATGAATGGTGCCACAGTTGTTGAAATCACTATGTTGTCCTGTGCAAATGTGATGTAACTCTGTTATAGTTTGCCTCTGGATGTGGTTTAGTGGTGAGTAGGCATATATATTTGTTTATAGTAGTTCATTGAACAGGTGTTTTGACTACACTTAAAGACTGCAATAGTCGTTTTAGGGTAAGAGATGCCTGTCACAGGACTGAAGCAGGTATTGGTGGGTGGTTGTCAGGATTAAATATTCCTCATTTTCCTCCTGGTCCACCTCTCTAACTCAGTGGTCAGACTGTCTGGCTGCTAGGCAGAGGATTTGGGTTTGATTCCCAATACTGCAAGAGCTTTTCTTTGGTGGAAAGACTGGAACAGGTTGCATTCAACTTTGTGATGCCAATTAAGGAGCTACATGAATGAGAGGTAGCCACTCCGAGGTCAAGAAAGCTGACAACTGTTATCAGAGTGGTCTCTTGAACCCATGTCCCTCCATAGCGCATCCAGATGAAACCATTAGCAGTGGATAACATGGTAGCCAGCTGATCTTTCTCTCTGAATTTCATTCAACCCTATTGCCTCCTCATTTGAAACTTTCGAGATCCCTTCAGAGAAAAGTGTCTGGGTAAGTGTCCCTTGTCCCTAATCCCATAATGTTGCTTGTGCTCTTTCTCTTCTCAAAATATTGTTGTTTTGTTATTAGGTTCAACAGTTATATTTCAACGAGATCATCATATACATATCTTTCATCATTTTGTGCAGCAAATGAAATTATTATTTCAAATCGCATAACATTTTCCACAGTATGTTTATTGAGGTAAGTAGAGGAAACAACACACATGGAATGAAATGTGTCATGATCAGAAGCATTCTGACATCTGTGGTTGGGGTAACTTTACCAGATTGTTATTGTAGTTACTGTAGTGGTTATGAATATCAGTTGTAAAATATTTTCATTATCCATTTTCAGTTAGCAATGTGGGAAGGATATGGTGCAGATTTCCTTAGCACCAGGCAGCTGATGTTGCTCTTCTGTCTTGCAAGCAGTAAATATGACACAGCTAATGGTACTAAGTCCATCATAAAGAGAAAACTAATTGTGTTGTGTGGCACTCTTTGGTAGGAATAGGAAATGTGCCTGCATTAGATTTCACCTTGCCTTCTACAGTCTTCATCACTGATGCGGTATACATAATCTTGCCCTTCACAAGTCTTCATCAAGGTTGTCTGCATTAAGGAATTACACATTATGCTTGCCAGCATCCACAGTTCTTGAAAGTGTTTGCAAGTACACAAGTATAAGGAAAATAATGGAGTCTTCAGGCCCTTCTACAGTTAATTCAAATGTAACTAAACTGTTAGTACAAGCAAGAAGATCCTGCCATAATTTCTTCAATTCAAAAAGAGTCAGAGTAAGTTAAAATCTTAAACGTAATGTAATGTAATGGAATGGAAGTGTTTGTTATGAGCTACATGGGATGGGCAAATAAATGAAATCTTCTAATATCCTAAAGACCTAATAAAGAAAAAGGATATCTCCATTTTTTGGAAACAGCAGCAGTTGTGCTCCTTAGAACGGCAAATAGAGCAGTAATGTAAGCTACAAATAAGTTTGTTGATCAATATAAAATCTAAAAATTGATTAAGAGAAAATCAGTGGCATTCAGTGGCTGGAAGATTGGATTGGCTGGGTTTTGTCTTTTTTTAATTATAAATCTTGTCCTTAACTCTGACTGAAATTTTACACATTTATATGACCCAATAAAAACTTCAAGCTACAGTCATGCCACAGATACCACTACCTGACAATATGCTTGTTGTAGCATATATGATTTGACTAACAGTTAAAAAACTTTTTCAGTTTGCAGTAACTTTACTATTTGGTTCTCGTGGATTTGTGTAACATTTCCATAGTTCAGAAAAGCTGGTGATGGAAAGAATGATCCAAATGACATAGATCGTGAAGCAGCCGAAAGCAATGATTGCAGTAGAGGTAGTATACCACATGGCTGCTTTCACAGGTGGACCTGTCTCTGATGGGATAGGCTGAACCTAAGACTGCAGTGGAGTAGGAACTGCTGGGATGGTGGATTGGGCAGGTATTGCACCTTTGTCTTCCATAGGGTATGCTCCATGTGGCAAGGGATTTGGATTAGGAGTGGCATAGGGATAGAATATGATGTTGTTTAGGTGAGTGAGGGAGTACCACTTTAGGAGGGGGTGAGAATGTGGCACAAAAAATGTCTTATCTGACTAGGTTTGGGTAGTAGTGCCTGTCTGTGAAGACCCTCATGAGACTTAAAGAATACTGGGTAAGAGAGTTCTTGTCACTGCAGATATGCATGCCCTCCATGGGTGGAAAGGCTGAGTGAGAGAGATTTTCTGATTTGTAAAGGATGGCAACTATCAAAATGCAGGTACTCCTGGGTTTAGTGGGTTTAATATGGACAGAGGTGCAGATGAAGCTATTGGAGAGATGTAGGTGGACATCTAAGAGGGTGGCAAATTGTCTTGAGGAGAACCGTGATTGTATGTTTCATAAGGTGGGAACAGTGGAAAAGATGCCAATGAGACTCTTGAGGAGACATCTACATGACAATTATTTTGCTTTAACTTATTGCTATTTTCAAGAAATAGTGTCATGTTTAGCATGTCAGAAGTTGAAAATGTGATGTCACAAAATGGGATTTCAAGGATGTGGTAACAGAGATGTTTCTTAATTCACATTCAGAAAATGTGTGTTCTGTGTTACATGCTGTGAATACAGGGCCTGTAACGATTTGGAGGGTATTGTAGTGAGTGAAACTTGCTCACATGCCTTTTTCTGCTGATACAGCTACTCGGATCAGTTGGTTTTACATTTTGTTTGGAATTTGTGGCACAGTTTCTTCATCAAAGTGTTGATGATGGTGCCTTCTGCACTTTAACATGATATTTTCTTTATGCATACCATTTATTTTAAGTTGGAATATAACTACAAAAGCCCATTTGCAATTGCTGTTTGACCGCCCTAACAAAACTTTTTCAGGGACTTCTGGCGTCAAATGGCATGCAATCACCACCTGCAATACACAGTTCTGCCTACACACACAACTGTAGCTGCTTGAAGTATTACTCTTTGCTAAGCACAACAACATCTAGTTCCAACATAATGGAGTACTAGCATATTTCAGTGTTGGTACACAACACACTCAACAGCTAAATTTCGTGGAACATGTCCATTTACCTATTTGTGTGCATAGCAGTTGTGTGGTTTATGTTACTTCAGATGCTGGATGGATTGCCTGAAACAATGATGCATGTCAATAGAATACTGTCATGCTGAACACACTTGTTGTTGTGAAAGGATCAAGTATGTAATGAGGCTTAGGGTGGTCTGGTCAAGGGCAGTTGTAAATTTATTTGAATATAACTTCAATTAAATGTGATTTTTGTACAACTGATCTTAGTCATTCAGAGAAGCTTCCAGGAACTTCATACATGTGATTAATAAACAAGAGCTTAGAAGGAAATATGTTGCTTGATAATCAGTTATGTGTGTTGCTTCACAAAATCATTCCACATCTGTCAAGGTGGTATTCCATTATCCCAACCAAGCTACAAAATATTTTAGTCAATCATTATTCCACTCCTGCCACCAACCCCTTGCCACATTAGTACTATATGTGTGAAAGATAGAAATGCAAGAAATGTCCCACACATACACCCAGAAAATGTTATCTTATTCAGTCCTGTTACTTGGATGTACTACACCTCAGAGACTGTGTGTGAAAGCAGTGACATATGTTAATTCATCTGTTACTACTGCTTCACAAGTAACCCATGCTTCTTGGACAACCCTTACCACACACACACACACACACACACACACACACACACACACACACACACACACACACACAGTTTTCATGAGCTGCACAGGTGGGCCCACTCTCTCCACCTTATCTTTCAGTCCTTTGTGCCCCATGGCCTCAATCTATTATAGTCCCTGTCTTACGACCACCTTGTCCCATCCTATTTCCTTCATCTTCAGTCCAATTCTTACTCCTCACTGTTCCACTCTGCTTCCCATACTTCAGTTCAATCTATAAGTCTGTGATCTTCATTCTTCTCTGAGTGGTTGCCCTCTACTAGCCTTGTTGGCACCAAGGTGTGTTACAGTCACCTTCCACTGCACTTTACAGCTCCTTCCCCTCACCACTTCCCTGTTGGCATTATCCGTTTCTCTCAAAATATCTCTCCTTTCAGGTTGGAGTGATTGGGCTATGTAGTAATGTGTATACGGTTTGTGTGGTCAACAGGCTGGTAAAACTTGATGTTTCTTCTTCAAAAATAATGTTCACAGTGGTTCTTCTTCAAAGATAAATAAAGGTTGTGAAGATATGCTGTGACCTGACCCTCACCTTTCTTCTCACACCCACTTGGTGAGAAGAAACAAGAAACCTCCAAAAAATAAGGAAGACTGGATAAGATCATAAAAGAAGACTGGACAAGATCATAAAACTTCTAACATACAAAAAGTAAAATGTCCATTGACTTTCTTGTTGCTGATGGTCTAAAACATCATAATAACCTGATGCAGGAAAGCCATAGTTTACAGAGATGACCTGCAACTAAAAAAATTATCATACTTTATTTTATTATTATTTACATATTTTACACCCACATTGGAGCACTTTATTCAATTCATATAAATTTAAGTCTTAGTACTAGTTGTAGATTTGGCTTTCCTTTTCTGCTCCCAAAACTTCTTCATCCTTTCTGACCTGGCTGCCCTTTTTTCATCAGTTATGGTGTATTTTTTTGCATGTAAGTGTCTTTAGTTTAAATCTCATGTCACCATGTTTCAGTACCTTCTTCTCTTCTCTGCCATTAATTTGTTACATTGTCAAGCCTAACTTGTCTAAATCCTCTTGAACTTCTTTGAACCAGTTGTTCTTGGTCTTATTTAAGGAATGAAGAGTTGTTTCAGTAGCCTGGTTTCTGGTGGTCAGGAAATGTGGTAGAAAAAATCAACCCTCCTTTTTCGCATTGTGTCAATTATCGACTCGGTTTCTTGGTATACAAATTCGTTAGGTAATAGTTGCTGCTGTCACTCTTCTTGGTATTTTTTGCTTATAATTGTTCTAAGGCTTCTTCTGTCTGCCTTCTGTAGTTTGTCTGTGGTTGATTTGGTGCTCATCTTGAACAGTGTTTCACTAGCTTAGGTTGCTTCTGGTTTAATAGCAGAGTGGTAGTGTCTGAGTTTTGTATTTATCGAGACACATTTCTTCTTGTATGTTGGCCAGATGATGTGTTGCGCTTGTTTCAGTTTAGTTTCTTGTTTGAATTCCAACTTATAATAAAGTAATAAATTCAAATATCTTGGGGAGGTTATAATTATGATTGTTTTTTATAAACCTGTTGTATGTCTTTCTTGCCTTTGATGATTATATTTGTCTCTTCTCAGACTTCATTCCTGATGTCTGTAAAATCAGTTCTTAAATGGTGTGAATATGTTTATTTGCTTTCAGAAAGAGCATCTAAATTATCACATGTACATTGTAGTACGGATTGGCGCACAACTGTTCTACAACGATAAGAAAAAAATACTTAAAATATAATGAAACAAAAAATGGAATCTGAGGTTGCTAGAAAAAACAGACATCTCACTTAGATAATGAATTGCAATCATTGATGAATTATGGGCACAGTTGAAGCAGATTGTAAATCATGCTCTGGAGTGCCTAGTAAGAGGATTAAGGATGGAAAATACTGACTGTAGTTTAACAACAAAATTTGGAAAATGGTGAGGAAGAAAAGACTGTTGTACTCTCGGTTCAAAAGAACACACAAATGATGACAGGCAAAGGTTAGTAGAGATTTGTGCATCTGTGAAAACATGTACCACCTGAGAAAATCCTTGGCCTGCATAAAATTGCTAATTGTGTCTAAGGTGTCCATCCAGTCACTCATTTACCAGTCTGCTGTGGCAGCTGAAGATAGCAAAATGAAAACTGAAGTCTACATTTAAGAAATCGTTCATGCAGGAGAATTGTGTAATTATACTGTTCTTTGACTATTGCAAAGAGTCCTGTATGGATGATGAAGTGATAAGCATCCATGGCACATAGAAGCAACTAAAAGAGTTGAAAACGTGTAAGTCACCAGGTCCATATGGAATCCCAATTACAAAGAGCACTCTGTGGCATTGGCCCCTTGCTTAGCTTGCATTTATCATGGATCTCTTGCCCAGTGCAACATTCCAAGTGACTGGAAAAAAAACATAGGTGACTCCTGTGTATGAGAAGGGTAAAAGAACTGGCCTGCAAAATTACAGACATTGGTTTGCTACATAATTCTAAAACATATTCTAAGTTTGAATGTAATGAATTTCCTAGAGACCGAAAAGCTTATGTCCATGAATCAGCATGGTTTTAGATAACATCACTTATGTGAACCTTAGCTTGCCCTTTTCTTACATGATAAGCTGTAAAATAGGGATGAAGGGCAACAGGCAGATTCCATATTCATAGATTTCGGAAGAGCATTAGACACTGTACCCCTCTGCAGACTGTTACTGAAGGTATAAACATATGGAATAGGTCTGATATATGTGGATGGCTTGAAGACTTCTTAAGTCTAAGTAGAACCCAGTATATTGTCCTCAATGGCGAGTGTTCATCAGAGACTAAGGTATTGTCAAGAGTGCCCCAAGGAAGTGTTATAGAACCGCTATTGTTTTCTGTATACATAAATGAACTGGCAGACAGGGTGAGCAGCAGTGTGCGATTGTTTACTGATGATGCCATGGTATACATGAAGTTGACAAAGGTGAGTGACTGTAAGGTGATAAAAGATAACTTAGAGAAAATTTCTAATTGGTGTGATGAATTGCAGCTGGCTCAAAATGTGAGTTAATGCACATGAGTACGAAAAACAACCTGTAATGCTCAGATACAACATTAGTAGTCTCCTGCTTGACACAATTATTTCATTTAAATATATGGGTGAAACACTGCAAAGCATTATGTAAAGGATAGAGCATGTGAGAATTGCGGTGGGGAAGGCGAATGGCGACTTCGGTGTTGTGGGAGAATTTTACGAAAGTGTGGTTCATCTGTAAAGAAGACCATATATAGGACACTAGTGCAACCTGTTCTTGGGTGATGCTCAAGTGTTTGGGATCCACACCAGGGCAGATTAAAGGTGACATCGAAACAGAGGCAGACTGCTAAAGTTATTACCAACAGGTTTGAACAACACACAAGTGTTACAGAAATGCTTCGAGAACTCAAATGAGTATCCCTGGACGAAAGGCAGTGTTATTTTTGAAGAACACTTTAGAGAAAATTTAGAGCACTGGCATTTGAAGGAGACTGCAAAAAAATTCTCCTGCCACCAACGTACATTTTATGTAAGAACCATGAAGATCAGATACAAGAAAATAAGATTAATACAGAGGCATATAGGCAGTCATTTTTCCCTCACTTGATCTCTGAGTGGAACAGGAAAAGAAATTATTATTATTATTAGTAGTAGTAGTAGCAGTAGCAGTAGCAGTAGCAGCAGAAGTAGAAGTAGAGGATACCCTCTGTGGCACACCATATGGTGGCTTTCACAGTCTGTATGTAGCTGTAGAAGTAGGTAAGTCTTATGTATACAGTACCAGCTAAGCTGTTAAGTAGGAGTGTTGTTTCCAAAAATTATTCATTCTGCCTGTATAGAGTTGGACATGTTGTTTCATTCGTTCTGCAGTATAAAGTTGTAGTGCCACACGAGTGAAAAAACTAAAAGGAGGGAGGGGGGGGGGGGGGGAGTGTTGTAATGAACTACAATGTTCAAAATTTTAATAGGTGACCAGAATCCTATAAAATTCAGCTGGAGTTTGTATTGAGCGTGTTGCAGCTGAATTTAATGCTATTTTCTTCTGTCTTCCAGTAAATTGTCAAATTTTAAACAGAGTGAAAGCTTGCTGTTAGAGCTAGTTTGTAGTTTCTTTCATATCACTTGCATCAGTCCCATGTGACTAACCTATCACATCACTATCCAAGGAGAACTTACCATTGTATTGAGCTATGCTATGAATTTCAAAATCTAAAGCACATTTGACCATGAGTATTGTGTGTATCACCTCACTCGTGTCCATTCGTATTGGAATAAAATTCAATTTACAGTTTGTGACATTGTTTGGAAGTCAAAAGGAAGCATGGAATAAGGACCATTACTAACAGTTCAGTGAATTTGTGTTGCCTTCACTTGACGAAGATGTCAGTGGAAAAATCCGTAAAATCAATTTTTATTGAGCATGTATGTATGCCATAGTGAAAGTTCCACCCTTGTGGTTCTTAGATTATAATTGAAATCATCAAGGCCATTGAAGTGTCATAAGTGTAGTTTCCAAAAGTCTTCTATGCTGTCCGTTCCTAATGGGTTTCCTTTTCATTCTATCATTTGTAGTGCACGCATGGTGTAGTTTCCAAAAATCTTCTATGCTGTCCGTTCCTAATGGGTTTCCTTTTCATTCTATCATTTGCAGTGCACGCAGATAAAATCACAAAAAAGTGATACATATAAACCAAAATCAACAATTTTTGTGGTGGTGTTAAAATATATGTTATTAATGGTTTTTAGTGATACGGTGCATGCCATATAAAGCCAGGTGCAAAAAGACAAGCAATTTTGAAATGAATAGGTGGAAAACACTTGCAACTGCAGTACAAGTATGATTCTGAGTCTGTATGCCTATGAAGAACAAACAGTAAAGTCACCAGGATACACGAAAAGAAAATTAACTAATAGTTGCTGAATATCCTGTAAAATAAAAGGCAAAACACACATGCGTTAAAAAAAAAAAAAATCAACATTTCACTATACTGGGAGCAGTTTTCTTTATAGTGAGTGACTATACATGGTGTTACAGGAGGAATGGTCAATGTTTAGGTATATGACAGGAATGATCATTTGAAGCAAAAATGTGTAGTAAGCACTGACTCTAAAATGCATATATTAAGAGCTATGAGCACTTGTTCAGTTAAAGATATTTTTCACAGTACTGAAAATGACATAGCACTCATGGCTTTTAAAGTACACATTTTAGAGCCATTGTATACTAGACTTTTTTGCTTCATATGGTTCTTCCTGTCATATCCCCAAATACTGACCATCCTCCCATTCACTACACTACCTGACAGAAAAGGTCAAGCACCCAGGAGAGGAGCAAAGAAAATAAAACTTTACGGTTTGGGAGGATATGTGATTGTATTGCAGTGATTACAGTATCGAGTCAAATTTATAAAGAACTTCAGTATGAACTTCCTTGCAGGATGATGCTGCACTCCCTCTGCCCTGGATGCATGCAGTGATTCAGTTGAAGATATTGTATCCTCTCCTCCTACAAGTTGACCCACAACTGTTGTAACTGGTCCTTCGTATCCTAAATACTATTACTGAGACAGAGTTGACATCTGAGCTTGTCCCACACACAATCTATCGGGAAGTTTTGTGGATCTTGCTGGTAATAGGAGTACGTCAACACCATACAGATAGTTCATAGGGACATACTTCATATGTGAATGAGCATTGTCCTACTGAAAAATGGCACCATGATGCTTTTGCATGAGAGGTATCACAGGATGTTCATGATGTACTGTCGTGCCTTAAGAATTCGATTACTCACTATGAGCTGTGATCTGATATCATACTTGAAGGCTCCTCACGTCATGCTGTGCCTCTCCAAAACATTTAAGAATGGGACCTCTTTTCATTTCTCTACCATACTCACCAACACTGGCCATTTGGGATAGTGCACAACCACAACTCATGGCTCAACGCAATGTGACACCATTCATCAACAGTCCATGCTTCCCAGTCATGGACCACTCCAGGTACAGCCGTATGTGTGATGATGTTAATGGCAGCCTACACATTGCCCTGTAATTTCGTAGTCCGGACGCTGCTAGTCTCCAACTTACTGTATGGTATGAGATAGACTGTGAAAGGGAGTCCATTACTTGTTCTTCTATAACAGTTGCAAATATTATGGGACTACAAAGTGCTTGGTGCACGATACTGCAATCCTCCCATATGGTGGTCAGGTTTCCACGCAATCCACATCTAGTCAATATCACCTCCAAATGCACAACAAATCTTAATGCGGCATTATTTGACCAGCTGGCAAAATGGAGACCTACAATCTGACAGTGTTCATGCCCTCATATACCATACCAGGCCTGGTGACAACACTGAACATGTACAACATTACAGCACTTTGGTGGCTGTTCTACATGTCACATATAATTGTATCTCTATGATGGTGTGTACGTGTACAAAGTTACATCATTGTCATATCTCTCTCTCTCTCTCTCTCTCTCTCTCTCTCTCTCTCTCTCTCTCTCTCTCTCTCTCTCTCTGTGTGTGTGTGTGTGTGTGTGTGTGTGTGTGTGTGTGTGTGTGTAAGCAAACTGACAGGCTACAATATTTTGGTCTTTAAACTGAAAATTTTGAGCCAAGATTTGCACTCATCTGAAATAGTTACATTTAAAGTTTCATGTAGCCCATCTGGAGTCTCGTGTGAAGTGGACTGTTGGGTTGTACTGTAATGGTCCATAAAGGGATTATGATTTTCTCACAGAATACTACAGCACATGAAAGTAAATGAAACATCTCATTCGTCAACTCCAGTGGCAGATATTGTTTTAGCATCTTGACTGATTACATAGGATGACCAGAACTGAAACACACATACTTGTCAAAAATCTTTTGATCCATCCATTGTGAGACAAAATAGTATGTTCATGTTATTGTGTGTGGAAAGAAGACAACTATGAAGCTATTGTGATCCACTATTCCATACCAATGTATCAAAGTGATCTACTTCTTTCAGAGATACATTAATTGCTACTTTTTCAGTTTTTGGATAGTACAAAACAACTATTTAACTATAAAAGTTTTACATCTTCACTATTTGTGAAAATGTAAAATTTTTATTTCATGGTGTTTGACAAATATATTATTACATTCTTTACACAAGAATTGTCGTATGTTTGATGTGAAACTTGAGTAGCTATACTGTTAAGTGTCATTGATATTTAGTTTATAACTTGTTTCACTTTGTCAAACACAGGAGTCGAGGTGTTCATTAGCCAACCTTGTTCAGTGCTTATTTTTAATAAAATTTGTATTTGAATATGATGATTCACAAAGGTAACCGGAAGGATAGAATAACTTTATCCTAAGTGCAGCACCACCTAATACAGGATATTTATCCTGAGGAACTGCAACAGATACAAATCATTTTTTAAAGATGTTACTTAAAGTTCAACAGCTGCCCTATCTGCCAGAAACATTTCTGATGGAAAAATGTATATTCAGCCCAAGGGAATGATACAAATTGTGCTACCACCGAAATCTCTTTGAAATCTGGAAACCAGTCACTGAAATCATCCCTGAAATTGGTGATCATAGTTACTGTTTTCACTATCATTAGGTATCTCACTTCCTTCTGTTTGTGTCTTCAGAGATGGAAAGTGTGTTGACTCATGTCTTTTAATGCAGCACTCTCATAAACACAATTTATCATTAAAAGAATTTATGTAAGATGTCATATAAGCTATATCTTTGTCATTTCCTTCAAATTTAAAATTCAGCTGATGGAGTTTTTTTGCTAGGTTAGTTAAGACAGTAAAATTCATAAGCCATTGAGGATCTTCAATATAAGCTAACAGACTGTTCTCATCTTGTCCATGCAAAAACAGTGTGGTAGCTGGGAAGAGATTGTGAATATGTTGAAGAGCTTTTCCCTTACTGAGCCAACACTCTTCAGTATGGAGAAGTAAATCTCCATATTACAGTTCCAGTTCACCTGCCCAATCTTTGAAAATTCTTATTTCAAGAGAGTGAGACCTAGTTTTGTTGAATATCTTGACAACAGTGTTCATAGTTTCATTCAAATTTTAAAACTTTCCACACAGAGATTGCTTGTGTAAAATTCAGTGATAAATTAAGAACTGTGGAAAACTTGCACCTTTCTGGCACTGAGGAAGAAAAATGTTTTTTAGAACCTCATAAGCTGGAATTCCATCTGTGGTAATGCTTAAAAACTTGCGGATAGGCATTTTATCAGACAGGATGAGTTGCATCATAGCAAAATATATCATATGCTCATCTTATATGGTCTTCTTCCTTGACAGTAAAGTTATTAAAATCACCTTCACAAAAACTGGCAACTCAACAGTGCTTGTTGCTTCATTGGACTTGGCTAACTGCATTGAAAAATAACATCACTAATCCAAGTCTGTTTTCAATTGAGAAATAGCAACATTAGATGTTGTTTCATCTCTTCTTGTGACAGTTCTTTATGAAAGTTGGAGGGATATGATGGCAGCCACTATTCCGGACTTGGTTTTAAAATGCTGAAAAAACTCAACAGCAGATTCTCGAAATTCTTTTTTTTTTTTTTTTTTTTTACCATTCACTATCGTTTTTGCCAACACATTTGAAACACTATAAGCAGCAAGAGTGACAACAAACTTTCATCTACTGGCTTTCTTTGTGAACAGATTTTGCTAAAATTTAAAAATCAGTTAAGTTTCTTGATTTTCTTTTCTCAGTTCACAGTATAAAGGAAAGTCAGCATTCACACGCAGATGCACAGTTTTGAAATGTGTCTCTATGTATGTCTTTTTCACAAGTGCAATAGTAGCTTGACACAATAAACAAATGCATGTGCCATTGTATCCATGCAAAGCAACGATCAGGCAAGGGCACTGCATACCATGTCCACTCAATGTATCTTGCTAGAGTGAAGGACTTTAATCATGACACATATGTAGTTTAAAACTGCAGTTTAAGTGATAACACTGCACAATTGAGTGTGTCTGTTATTTGAGACCGATTTAATTGTGGACCAATACAAACAGAATAAAAAGAATTTACCATCAGTTGACCACAGTATAGCAGATTATAGGAGTCATTTAGTGCAATGTTTTTCATATATTAGAGAGAATAACAAAGAATAATAGCCCACAAAAAATAAAGCTACTGACAGAAAAGTTAAATATGTTGCTATCACAGTAGTGCAACAGTTGTTGCTGTGAAATATGTAAAGTCCAAATGCCCAGCTCGTCAGGGTGATACAAAGTGCAGTTGTGACAAAACAGCAGAATATCTAACTACAATGTACATCCAAGAGTTGTGCTAACAGGCTAAGTACCATTATTTCCATTTGAATAAAGTGCCTGAAATTCCAAATGACTAATAAGTACAGATTTCAGGGACTGGTTATGGAGTGCTGTTGTTGCATTGACTGTTGGACATACTGTCATTGTCACAGCCTTAACAAGTGTGATGAGATGTCAAGTTGTAACACTGTTTGTTGTGTCTGATAGTTTCATTACACCATCAGTGTCAGAGCAGACCACACGACTGTTGTTTATAGATGGCTGCCTGAATTAGTGTTAACCATGTGGGGAGTAACTGTTCAGAAACAATCGGGATATCTGGTTAGGAGCTAAGAGGTGGCCTTTAACCTTCAGCTCAGAAGATTTTGCAGGAATCTAAGATGCATATTTCTTAACCTCCACTGTTGAGTGAGGAATTTTAGGGCTCCCCTCAATAGGTTAGCCATGCAATATGAAGAGGAAGTGACTACTAGGATAGCAGAGGACATATGTGGTGAGCATGGGGAATTTTTAGTTCAAGAGAACCCTCTGTAGGATTCTTAACAAATTTTATACCATATTTGGAGAAAGTAGATCAGTTACATGAACAACTGTCGATATGATATCAGTTAATCTGAGAACTTCATTCTTGGTCTTCCGCTCTTATTGTTCTCTCTTGGTTCTTGTACGTATTGTATAGTACATGTTTTTCCCTAAAGCTTACCACAATGTCTCTCAGAATTTCAAACATCTTGCACCATTTTAAATTGCCAAATGCCTTTTGCAGGCCAACAAGTCCAATGACCATGTCTCAAATTGTATTCAGTCTTGCTTCCTTTATCAGCTACAGTGACAGACCTGCCTCTCTGGTGCATTTACCTTTCCTAAAGCCAAACTGATTGTCATCTAATGGATTCTCAGTTTTCCTTTTCATTCTACTGTATATAATTCTTGACAGAATTGTGTAGTAGATGATAACAGACTTACTTTTGTTTATTATAAAAAGCTATTTCTTGATTTCAGTTTCACTGGCTGTGCTATTATGGCCAAACATAGGGTGTGTGGCATATGTGTTTTGCTTTTGTTTTTCAGCATCTGCAGGTGTTCTTGTCCTTACTTTTGGGGAAGCTGTATCTATAACCTGATAGGTCTAATTTACAGGGATAGGGCAAAAACATCCTGTAATGATATGTCCTTTCTCATTCAGGACATCATCTACTTATTTTGCATAAGCAGAGCTTTGCCTGATGGAGACTGCATATTTTACAGCAGAAAAGCATGAAGACAAAGCAGACAGTCATGAGGAACTGTCTATTGTGCTCCCCATCTGCAAGTGACTAATTTGACTCCCAGATATTTCAAATTAGTGCAGTGTGAGAGGCGATATCCATTCTATGTTAAATTAAATTCTCTCTTTGACTTTGTGGTGTGCAAATGGAAAGCCGGATCTTGTGTTCAATTTTTTTTTTTCTAGTGTTGGCCTTCAGATGATTATAATTGTAATAAATAGCTAAGTTCCTGTGTGCTGCAATTAGTTTCTTTTCTGCCCCCCTTCAAAAGTTGTGTCCTGAATGGTGATGGCTATATCATCTGCATAGATAAAGGAATGAGTGTCCAGTTCGATTGGCTGGTCATTGGCATATATGTTAAACAGCAATGGGTTGAGAACACTTCCTTACAGAAGGCCATTTTTTCTGCATCCACTATAAACTCCTTTTTGTTGGCAGGGTAACAAAGAATTGCCTATTTTATAATAAGCACTGGATAAATTGTGCCATTCTGTAGTCCTTCATTGTGTTGTTTACTTTTGTTGTCAATTATGACTGACTGTATACTTTGGTTATCAGTTTCTTGTGATCAATTATATTGTATGCTGCTGTTAGATCAGTGTTAAGCCTCGCCTGTGATCCGCTTTCATTCATAGAAATGGTGCATGAGGTTTCGGATTTGACCTTAGCATGACTTGCTGGGATGGAAGCGTCCTTGTTCTGTAATAATCACTCGATCTGCATATATCAACGTGCATTAAGAAACAGTCTAATACTTTGTAAAGTTGACATAATAAGGAGGTGTGCCTGAAGCTTTTTTGATCTGTTGTGTCCTATCCAGGCCTTGGCATTGCAGTAATTTCACTCTCCTCCAGATCTTATGGATTTGCATTTTAAGAATGTATTTGTTCATCATAGGTATTAATCTTTCTCGGTTTAAGACTCCAGACATTTTCAATTGCTCAGGATGCAAGTCATCAAGTCCTGCAGCTTTACTTTCAACACTGACTCAATAATATCATCCAGTTTCTTCATTGCAAAAGGGATCCCGAAATGGTTTTCCCCATGGTCTATCAAAGGATCAATTACAACATATGTTAAAATGATTAAGAAAGGAAAGAAAATATTTCTGCTCTGCGTATGTGATAGGAAGCAGATTGCATATTACTAGTGCGGTCAGCACCAATCTTTTATATCTGTGGATGGAAGTGTGGTGTATAAATCAATAAAATTCTCTTAATATTGTACAATATGCTGTTGACAAGATTGTTCACAAAAAGGAGTTTGTGGATGGGAAAGACCTGCTGTGATTCAGTAGCCATCTTGGAAAAAAAAGAGCTTCATCACAAGTGTAAGGGACACCTTGTTAACAAAACAAAAGCTGGGTGAAGCTGAAATGAGTGTAAACTTAAGCCCTCAATGATAACACTGTTCAGCCTTCTTTAAGGTTTCTCTTCCAATCTGCACACAAATGTGAAATGGCAGATGCAGCGGTAAATAATCATGGAGTAGAAAATAAATTAACATAACTCAATTGAGCGAAGGCAATTGTACCGAGTGGGGTACACATTCAGTTCAGTATAGTTTATGTGAAGGAACTTACTCAATTTGTGAACCACAAAGCTTTCCAGTTGATTTGAAAAAAAGCACAGGTCACTCACATTATCAAGAAGGGCATTGGCAGATGCGTATAATTTTCAGTTTATATTGTTGGCATCAAACTATTGTAGAATTATGGAACATTTTAGGCTCTCATATTATGACCTCTTTCGAGAACAAAAACTTCCTTTGTAGGAATCAATGTGAATTCTACAGACTGTGATGTTTTGGTATACAACTCACGCTGAGGTGTCAGGACCCAGACTGATGCTGTATTTCTGACTTCTGGGATATTGTCAAATCACGAGGCTTATTAACAGCAATTTCCTGCATGCACTACCTGAATGTAGGAAGTACAAAGGGGGAAATGTAGTGATATCTAAAATACTCCCCATGACACACCCTAAGGTGGCTTGCAGAAATGAAATAGGAATGCAGAGTCGATTATGTTGGGGTCTCTACACTTATATCAATTATGAGTATGTCCTACTACTCATACAGATGATACTGACTGTACTGAATAAATAGTTTAATTCATAAACACAATAATGGCAGGGCTGATGTCCAATCTGGTGGCTATTTTTGACAATTTAGACAAGTACTGATAAACACACACAATTAAAGTTGTATGAATTAAAAGGGTTTACAATTTTCTTGGGTATTTGTGTATAATCTTTGGGAATACGGACATATAATTGTCACCTAATGATGGAATGCTGGACATTATGGGTTGATAGTGTGTAGAGTAAGGAGTCAAAGCCGGCAGATGCATTTTGAGTGAATGATGTATGTAGGGGGGGACCTGACGATATTGGTAATTTTGTTTGCTAAATATCTTGTACACTAACATTACCTGTTTGCCCAAAAACTATCTGCACTTTAGTGTTGATTGTATTTACTTTTTCCTTGACATGTTTTAATGTTTACACTGTAAAAACAGAAAAAAAGGATTTCCTTAATTCTCTTAATTCTGGGGGAACTTGTGTTGTGATGAAAAATGTTTACATGCTTTTCAGTCTTAGTTATATATCTTCTTGCCCATATTGAAAATGCTAAAATTGCCTTAGTCACAGTAACTTCAATTGTCACTTTGTTGTGGCAACTGAATTGGCCTGTGAACTTTATATAGTTATGGGTCTTTGCATGTGCATGTGATTGTTATGCTCATTCAAATTTTTTATTTATGACTGCCAAGCTAAAATTTGGTCTGAGAAAGCAAATTATCAATCTTAATACTGAGGCTAATGTTTCAGAAATATTGGAAACTTGTTTTCTGAGTTTATAATTACTGTTAGATAGGATTTGAAATTCATCTGTTTGTTATTGGTACACTGGTCTGTTTTACATCCAGTGTCAGCCATTGGACAATGTTCCAATGTTTATTTCTTAACGGCTTCACACTTTTATCATGACTGAAGAGATTATGGATGTGGGCAACTTGGAACAACTAGACTAATGAAAGCTATTATTTTATACTGAAAAACTGTCATAGGAAAGAATATTACAAAATGCTGAGATACTTGTATTATAAAATAGGATTTCGTTAATACAAGATTATGTGATACCAAGCTGATTAATTTCTGAGCAAAATCAGACAGGAAAATCCAGGATGGAATACAACAGTATGGAACAGGATAAACTGCTGCTCACCACATAGAGCAGGCATTGAGTGGCAGAGAGGCCCCTTGAAGGAAGACTGTTTGATGCTATCAGTCTAGTGTGTTTAGTCTATATCTGATGAAGGTAGCTGATGATGTCAAGCAGTCTTCTTTCAATGTGCTTGTCTAACACTCAATACCACCTCTATGTGGTGAGCAGCAATCCATTCTGCTTTGCATTGTTAAATAATTGCTGAGTATTATTTTATATTTTCTTTCTCTCTGTCCCCCTTCTCCTTACTTGTTTTAAATGCTAAGCAGGCAAATAAAATTATGTGACAGTCATATTAACGATTGACTACTTAGTTGTTCAACAGAAAAATAAATACTTTCACTTTCTTCATTCAGGTGTGGAACATGAGGTAAAGTGCTTGCGCAAGTGGGTTCGAGAAATGGAAGGTCATTTGGAACCGCTTGACTTCAGAGTTGTACAAAGGTGGTCCCATCCAGAAATTGAAGAGAAGGCACGCCAGCTGTCGGTAAGTGCTGTGTTTTGGATGTATGTCTCTGAAATAATTTTTTATTTTGCATAAGCCTGATAGAATGTTCAGATAAATGTGGATACAGAACTGTGTGAATGCCGAACTGTTTTTAAAGTAAAATAATTAGAAAGAAATCACTTCAGTGCCTCCTTTTAATGTGAGGATAATGTCAAAGAAACTGACATATTGCCTAGCAGTTAAACTTCCAGAGAGTCCTGTATGTCTACATAAACGTAAAGGTAATTTGCAGTGGAATAGTGTGCATTAAAGGGGCACAAATATGTCATGGCTTTTCAAGGCATTAAATCACATAAAGCTCCAGGTTTTTATGGTATACACCTGGAATTTTTTCTGCATGATAGCAAACATGCTAAAACATAAGGAATCCAGCTTTTCTCCAACATTTAGAAACAGGATCCATTCCATGACTTACGAAACAGGCAAAGATCATCGCTATCTTAAAATCAGGTAAATGCAATGGTATCCTATTGCCCTTCAGAGCATAATTTACAAATTACTTCAGAGGCTACTGTATAAGAGAATACTTATTGAGATACTTCAAAAGATCCCTGTTAAACATGCTGGATTCTGATCAAACTGTAGTTGTATGGATAAAGTACATCGACTGACAACCTGCATAGAAACTGGATTCGAGGAACAACTAAAGACTTCTGCTGTATTTATTGATTTGTCTGCAGCTTGTGATGCTGTGTGGAGGCATGGTGTTGTCCATCAGTTGTTCTATGTAATACCCTGCAGAAGAATAGCACAACTTCTGAACAATGTGTTGATTGACAGAGTGTTTAAAGTAATTACAGGCAATACCGTTAGTTACCAGAAGACCCTAAACAATGGCCTACATCTAGGCTCAAATATAGTGCTGCTACTATTTAGCTTTTACACTGAAGCACCAAAGAAACTTGTGTAGGCATGCATATTCAATTACAGGGATAGGTAAATAGGCAGAATGTGGTGCTGTGGTCAGCAACACCTTAATAAGACAACAAGTGTTTGGCGTAGTTGTTAGATCGGTTACTGCTGCTACAATGGCAGGTTATCAAGATCTGAGTGAGTTTGAATGGGGTGTTACAGTCGGCGCATGAGTGATGGGACACAGCATCTCCGAGGTAACGATGAAGTGGGGATTATCCTGTATGACCATTCCACAAGTGTACCATGAATATCAGGAATCTGATAAAACATCAAATCTCTGACATCGCTGCAGCTGAAAAAAGATCCTGCAAGAATGGGACCAACGACAACTAAAGAGAGTTGTTCATTGTGACAGAAGTGCAACCTTTTCACAAATTGCTGCATATTTCAATGGTGGGCCATCAACAAGTGTCATTACGTGAATCATCCAACGAAACTCCATCGACATGGGCTGTTGGAGCCTAAGGGACAGTCATGTACCTTGATGATTGCACAACACACAGCTTTATGCCTCACCTGCACCCATCATCACTGACAAGCTGTTAATGACTGGAAATATGTTGCCTGTTCGGATGAGTCTAGTTTCAAATTGTATTGAGCGGATGGACATGTACAGGTATGGAGACAACCTGATGAATCCATGGACCCTGCGTGCCACCAGGGGACTGTTCAAGCTGATCGATGTTCTGTAATGGTATGGAGTGTGTGCAGTTGGAGTGATACGGGACCCCTAATATGTCAAGATATGACTGTGACAGGTGACACATACATAAGCATCGTGTCTGATCACCTGCACCCATTCATGTCCATTTTGCATTCTGATGGACTTAGGCAATTCCAGAAAGACAGCGTAATACCCCACACGTCCAGAATTGCTACAGAGTGGCTCCAGGAGCACCCTTCTGAGTTTAAACACTTCCGCTGGCTATCAAGCTCTCCAGACATGAACATTATTGAGCATATCTGGAATGCCTTGCAAAGTGCTGTTCAGAAGAGATCTCCACCCCTTCATACTCCTACAGATTTATGGACAGCCCTGCAGGATTCATGGTGTCAATTTCCTCCAGCACTACTTCAGACGTTGGTTGAGTCCATGCCATGTCATGTTGCAGAATTTCTGCGTGCTCGCGGGTGCCCTACGCGATATTAAGGCAGGTGCACTAGTTTCTTTGGCTCTTCAGCGTATATTGAAGATACGCTAGCCACTCAGTCCAGGAAGTTCGGTTGTGCCTCACTGAAGATATATTAACAAAAGACCAAAGTGTAATGGGACAATATTTTTGTAAATGGGGGACCTCAGCTAAACCCTAATAAAACTAAATCCACTTGCTTCCATCTGAGCAACACCCTAGCCAACCTTGAACTAGACATACTTTTCGAGGGCAATTGCCTGGCCCATAATTAATCTATAGTACCTTGGAGTTTTACTTGGCAGAAAGCTGTCATGTAAACAGCATCTAACAAAGACAGAGCTAAATTGATATTGAGAAATGTCAAAAATTATTTGATACAACATGGGGTCCTGCAGCTTTGACCTTATGATCATGTGCTCCTGGCCCTGTCTACTCAGCAGCAGAATATTACAGCCCGGTCTGGATAAACAGCAGCCACATGAGACTGATAGATATGAAACTAAATCAAACAATGCAGATTGTTACTGACACAATCGTGTCCACTCCAGTATTCTGGCTACCTGCTGTGACCCACATTCAATCACCTAACCTGGAAAGAAAGAATATCCTTCTGAAGGAATATAAGAAAATGTGCAACAACCAGCAGCTGCCAATTAATGAGGACTTACCTGCACCAGATGTCCCACTCTCAGAACTGCTAGGTACCTGGTAGGCTGTAACTTCAATCTCTATGATACTCGGATGGAAGAATGCCATAAAATACTCCACCAGAGTTCCATAGCTTTCTTGAAACAAACAACAAACCATGGGAACTTCATCAGCCCTGGAGGACATGAAGTACACTCAGAATATCTGAACTAACCGAGTCAGATGCGGTGACCTTCTGTACAGATGTGGAAAGACTATCAGTGCAGAGTGCACCTGTGGCTTCCCAAAAAAGACTGTCAGACATTTTGTCGATGAGTGTCCTCAAAATTTGGACCCTGGATACCAGCTGTAGTTCTTGGACACTTCATCTAATGTAATAAATAATATGTCTAAAATTGTAAATTGTGTACCTATTTTATTGTATTTCTGAAGTGATTTGTAATTGCCATATGATGATTAATAATAATAATGGGATGATGATGATGTGCACAAATGATACTTACACTTTTAGTAATGTATTATTGTCAACTGTATTCAGTTTCTACACTTGTTGCTGGATAATGACAAAACTTTTGTGATGTTAAATGTTCTTCTGTACTGTACATGGAAGGAGCTAGTGATCAGTAGTCCACTATCAGTGAACTAGGTCAAAGAGAGAGATGAAGTGAAAATTATACACAATTGTTTTAAATTTTGGCGCAAGTACACCTACCTTTATATATTTTTGCCAGAATACTGCTTTCATGCTCTGTACACATAGAGTACGAGGGTAATCCAAAAAGTAAGGTCTACAATTTTTAAAAGTACGGAACTCTATTTGTGTGGCAGTTGGTCACACTGTTATGAAGAGTGCTTCACACGCTGTGTGTAAACATGCGAACGCTGCGCTGAGGCCATTGAGATTGCAGCTCCCGTTGGATGTTACCACCAAGTGTGAATTGTGTGCAGTTATTCGGTTTTTGAGCGCAAAGGTCACTGTGCCGATTGAAATCCATTGCTAATTGACGGAAGTGTGTGGTGGGTCATGCATGGATGTCAAATATGTTCATAAGTGGTGTAGAGAGTTAGCAGCTGGTTGGATCGAAATTCATGACGAACAAAGGAATTGGAGACCGTCAATCATTGGTTGACTTAATGCCCACTGGGACCACAATTAATGCTGACAGGTACGGAGAGACACTGAAAAAACTCAAATGAGCAATTCAGAACTGAAGAAGAGGATTGTTGAGCAAGGGTGTACACATTCTCCAAGACAATGCTGTCTCACACATCGCTCGGCAAACCGTTGCTCTCCTGCAACAGTATCAGTGGAACTTAATCAACCACCCACCCTACAGTCCTGACTTCACACTCAGTGACTATCACCTGTTCCCTAAGTTAAAAGAACATTTGGCCGGAAAGCGATTCAGCTCCGACGACGAGGTGAAAGAAGAGGTCTGTAACTTCCTGAACAGCACAGTGGTGAGCTGGATTAACATGGGCATACAAAAACTGCCACAGCATCTCCAAAAATGCATCAACAGAAATGGCGATTATGTTGAAAAATAGCTAAATGTTTAGCTGTAAACTGATGTAAACCATTGTAGAAATAAACAGATATATATATATATATATATATATATATATATATAAAGGAGACCTTACTTTTGGGATTACCCTCATACATTTAGTTTTCAAGATGTGTATGTCCACAGTCAAACCTAAACTACCATACTTTTTGAACAATATAAAAATGCATTTTGAACAAAAAGTCCCTCCATAACAATATCCTGTGAAACACACAAGGTCATGAGGCTGTATCTGTATTTCGTGAATATATATCATCTTCCATTTGAGTGCTACACCAAACGTAGATTAAAGAAAATTTCTTGACCATTGTGTAATTAGATTTGAGACTCACATAATGCAGGATGTTGTTCTGGACAACTTGTCATTCATATACATTGTTTTAATGGTTATAAATGCACATATTTTTATGTGTGGTACCTTAATATGTACAAAAATCAGTGTGTTGGCTGTTTTTTCTGTGCTCGAACAGTCTTCCCACAAACACATCACATAATTTACTAGCTGATGTTTTCTGCACAGTCAGAACTGTATACTAGTCCTCAACACCTGGTCTGTTGCTCACAGGAAAATAAGCATTGATGGTTTGCTCTTGCCACATGTACTCTGAGATAATAACCAACCTGAAAACATATTGCTCCCAGTAGCTTGGAGCATTTCTCATGGAAACAACATATTGCCAGTAGCACTGAAGATACATTTAGCAATTTTGGAGATCATATTAGTCATTACCTCATGACTTTCAAAGATAGGGTTACCTCTTATGAAGTGTAAGTGGAAAGAAAAAGAAACTTTGCAATTATGTAGTCATATCTTGAAAACTTTTGAGTTTCCTGCAGAGTTTGACAGCTGGATGTAGTCATAGGCAAAAATTTAATATTGAGCATGTTACTTAGTGGAAAAGAAGAAGAAGAAGGAGAGTAATATTTGATATTAAAATGATAAGACAAGAGTTGAAGTTACTACTCTACAATGACTTGAAATTTACAGATGTACATGGGGCATTCTAAACTGAATTGCAGGTGTACTTAGCCATTCAAAAAGGTACAAATTCTTTGTGTGTGTGTGTGTGTGTGTGTGTGTGTGTGTGTGTGTGTGTAGTACTAACTATAGAATGCTGAAAGACATAAGTGCTCATAATAAGCAGTACAGCACATTGTGACAAGCAGTTGTCCTGAGTCACATGTTGAGTACAATGAATAATGATTATCTTTGCATTAAACTGTGTGGGAGTTTTAGGAAGTGGCATTAATGTGGTATTATACAAATCATTCTTACAAATATTCTCAAACAGCGTTGACATATGGGAAACAACTAGTCAGGTTTCTGAGATGTATGAAAGTTGCACTTAACCTTGGAGGTAAAAATCACTGCCCACGGCATTATTATGACATGGGATCCAGTCAGGGAAGAAGGACAAGTGAAGAAAGACAGAACTGTTGGATATAAATGACACCATAACATAGTGTTCGTGTGAAGTTGAGGGTATGCGGTTCATGGACAGCCTCACTGTATGGGAGGTTGTATTCTGATAACTCTTTCTTTGCAAAATTAAAGAGGAGTTAAGTGAAAATAGACTGCACAAGATGATAGGTGTCAAGCTGTGATCAACCCTCTATAACAGTGGCATTAGTAAGAAGGATGCCAGGGAGACTACATCAGCCACACTTACAAGCTCATTACAGTATTCAACTTTTATTAGGGTAGTTCCATTGAAATCTGTATGATCATAATTGTTGTAATTGAGATTTCAATTGAAGCTCTTTATCAGAATTATGTTTTCAGAAAATATGGTAGTTCTCAAGTGTGTGTGGCAGTAAATATTCTAGATTACCACATTTCGAGGCATTTTTAATTTTGGTAAATTTTTTGGGGCTTGGCTTACCTTCCTTTATCGTTTTGAGCATTAGAACACAAATGCAGCAAGTTCAGGAACATGGACAGCATTTCAGTGGTTCATTCACATTACATGCACTAAATTCTTATGTTTTAACATTTTTGAGACTGAGGAGTTCAGCATATAACTCCCATGTTCTTGACTAGTCTTCTTTGTATATGTGTTGTATTTATTACACATGCTTTCTATTTTGAGGAAGATGAAAAATAATTTCAGAAGTCTGCAACAGTGTAAGGTAAGTTTCAATTAAAACATTTCCAAGTCCTTACTAAGTCTCATGAAAACCACAACAAAGAATTAATAAGTAACATTTATCTATTTATAGCTGGATTGCTATGGAAATCAATTCACAAATAATTCTGATGATAAGCAGTTGGTGTGTGCACTGTATAAACGTAGTGAGAATATTTGATATGATTGGAGAGGAACAAAACAGTACAGTGCCCAGTCACAAAGATTTTTGGGATATTAATTTTCTTCCACATACCTGAAAAAGAAATTCATACTGAAAAATCCATAGGTCAGCTTTGCTACACTGTGGCTAGTTCGCCAGACAAAAATGTATTTTTAAAGTGAATATTCATAAAAACAAAATATTTCCCTGCCATGATCTCCTGTGGTGCAACACATGTTGCTCTCACAAATCTTCATGTTCATATTCATGCCATCACACGAACTGCAACATTTGTGGCGCTCTGCTTTAGAAAATAGTAGAGATGGATCACTTTCGTTGCTGCTGTTAAGCAGCTGGAGTTGTGTTGACAGCTCAACAGCATGCCCAGCTGGACACAACACCTGGATGCAGTGAACCAGAGCAACCTTGCTACGATATGCCCATAGCTAGGTGAAAGGGAATTTGTGGCAGTGAAACGCACATTTTTGTTATAATCGTGATTGTACGATCATGTGCCTCATTCATTTTAATGAGATTTAAGGCCAGTACAAAAAAAGAGACGACTCGCGGCAATTATTAAAATAACGACGTAAATAAAGAAAGTGAAAGCTGGCGCATGTATCATCTCGCGCTCTTCTTTTTCGTGTCTGCTGTGGACTGTCCGAGAAAGTGAACGCTGGCCACGTGCTCTGAGCCGACGGGAGGAGCAGTTCCTTTTACGTCCTGTCTCCTGCACCGGCCTATTAATACAGCTGCGTGTTACAACACCTGGTTGCTGCGTGACTTCCCGGAGAAGTTTTATTACTTGCGAAATGTCAGTGGCATTGGCAACGAGATTGTGGGCCGCGATAAAGCAGCGCCGGCGGCGGCTGGCTAGCATGGACGGCTCGCGCTGTTTGTTTATTTGAGTGATGGCTGAGCCCCACGGCGCGATGGGAGGCGCTGGTGACGAGCGATGGGCGGGCAGATGCGGTGCACAGGAAGCTGTAGGAATGCGCGCGCAAACAAGCCCGCTAAGCAGATTATGAGCGCCCTGCTAATTGTTCGTCCTTCTGGTTGCTAGCCGCCTGTGGCACCACCTGCGTCGGTCGCCGAGCTCGGTGCAGTTCAGTGAAAGCGTACCAATGGCGTTCTGAGTTAAGGGGATTTCATATTAGTGTTTGACTCGGTGGGTAAATACCGCACTACAAATCTAAAGGTGCGCTCTGCGTTCCCCAGCTGGTCCTAGGAAATTGTTTTTTTGGACTCGTAAAACTCCGACAATGCTTCGTTAATGGGGAAAAACGCTAAGCTGCATCGTCGTTCAGATTCCACGTCAAACTATCGGTCCCGCTGTAACTAGCCGGATGAGTCAGATCGGAGGTCGTAGGAAAACAGTAGCCTAGTACGTCCAAGCCAGCCTTTTCGTTGACAACAGCTTCATTTGTTCATCTGTATTAGAAAGGAAAGGGGTACAGTTATCGATTACTGCGCCTATCTCTGAAACATCCCTCGCTCATTTCCTCAATAGTCACGTAATGGAGCCCAAGTTGACGCTGTGTTTCTTCACTCCCAGAAAGCTTGCGATGCAGTTCTGTATTGTCGCCAGTGGATTGAAGACCCCATGGAAAACAGAGCTCGGAGGTCGTAGGAATCATCATCAGTAGGATGACTTCGTCAGAAGTAAAAGGAATTCTTTGAGGCTGTTGAAGGACGGCGCAGTTGTGCACAGGAATGTTGCAAAATGCAGGAAGGTCTGTCTACAGATGGTAACTGAGTTAAAAGATTGGCACCGGCATTTGACAGTCATACAACGAAACGAGAAGTAATTCATGTAAACTACGAAGAGACTTCATATCTACTGACTACACCTGTGTGTATCTACTACTGGTATCGGCCACAGCGGAAAAGTCTAAGCGTATTCTTCCAGAAAGATTATGGAGAATGACCTTACAAAACGCATTGCCAGGAACGCAGATGCCGGACGGACAGTCATTCGAAGAATTATGACAGAGGATAGTTAATGCAAGAAAGAGCTACCAAGTGAGGTGGTGCAGTGGTTGACATTAGACTCGCACTCTGGAGAACGGCGGTTCAAATCCTCGTCTGGCTATCTTGGTGTCGAGTTACTGTAGTTTCCCTTAAACTGTTCTGACAGATGTCGGGATAGTTCCTTCGAGGAGGTCGCGATGGATTTCCTTCCCCCAATCTGAGCTTGTGCTCCATCTGTAGTAGCCTCGTCTTCAACTCGGTGTTACGAAACCATCGTCCAGCCTATTCTTGAGCCCTTCCACCTGTCCAGATCCGTAATAAAGTTATGTTACCGGGAAAGATAGAAAAGATACAGAAGAGAGCCGCAGGATACGCCGTGGTTTAATTTAGGTAATGCCAATTACTGACCTTACAAGCAAGACATTATACATCATAAAAAGATCGTTATGAGAATGCCGCAAGCACACTTTAAAGTCAGAGAAATATTAGTTACTACCACGTGCATGTTTCATGACGACGATACCGGCCGTAGTGACCGTGCGGTTCTAGGCGCTACAGTCTGGAGCCGGACGACCGCTACGTCGCAGGTTCGAATCCTGCCTCGGGCATGGATGTGTGTGTTGTCCTTAGGTTAGTTAGGTTTTAGTAGTTCTAAGTCTAGGGGACTGATGACCTCAGCAGTTAAGTCCCATAGTGCTCAGAGCCATTTGAGCCATGACGACGATGAAGTTTGCAATCAGAGATGCAAGCTAATCTTCTGCTCAAAATACGAGAATGGATTAGGAAGGTCGTAAACTTTACATACTGGTATATAGTACCTTTCTACACGTACTGAACAGTGACTTGCACGGTGCAGATGAAAAGGTAAAGTTAACGCACTGTAATTCGAAATAGACTTATAGGGTGCCGTATTGCCGTCGTGGTTCTTGAAACGGCCACCAGTAATTAAGTCAGCTCTAGAATTTGTGCGATATTCGACATGCTGCTATGGAACATTGATAGACCTGTTGAAAAGCCGTACTCTACTTTAGCTTCAAGCCATATTCTCCTTGAAATAACATATTTGAAATCGAGGTACAGGTGTTTGGCATTGCACGACGGATTAAACGAAAACACTGAAACAATTCAGAGGCGTGATGCTAGACTTGTTACCAGTAGGTTCTATTAACAAGCGAGTATGACGGGGGTGCGTCGTGAACTCAAATTGGAATCGTTGGAGGAAAGACGACGTTCTTCTCGTGAAACATTATTGACAAAATTTAAAGAACTGTCATTTGAAGTAGACTGCAGAACGATTTTAGTGCCGCCAAAGTACACTGATCATCATAAAGGGAGCTGCACCTAGTAGCCGACCGATCCACTGCAAACTGGGTGGGCATGTTGCACACTGTCAGCTATGCTAATGATTACTTTTGCACGGTCGGCCACGCAAGCGAGGAGCGTGAGTGGAGTCGTGATGATGTGCACATAGGTTGATAAAGAGGGCCCCCGAAAAAGGCGGTGCCGGCCAGTAAGACAGCAGGTAGCGTCACTAGAACATCACCTGCACTTTCACTGTGCTCAGGTGACAAGTACAGCAGCGGGTTGCCCAGCTAGACGAGTCTGAGAGGGGCTGCATCATGGAGCTGCATGAGATTGAGTGGTCCTATCGACATATTGTGGGTGTCGCTGGTCGTTCAGACACCACAATTGCCCATTGTTAGCGGCAATGGATACAAGAATGCACACATGCGCGACATGCAGGATTTGGACGTGCGACACGACCACAATGGCAGACGGATTGTCCACCACGTGTGACAGGTCCATCGGCAACTACAGGGCCATGCATCGGGCTGACCTGCCTTTTCTGCGACATCCCTTAAGTGCTAGTACCATTGGCAGGCGGTTGCATGACACAGGGCTTGCAGAACGTTGGCCTTTACAATGCTTTCCACACGCATCCTTGCTGCGTCATGCCCTGCTCGCCTGGTGTCAGCAATGGCGGGCATGGGGTCCTGCAGACTGGCGGCGGGTCATCTTTACTGACGAGTACCGCTTCTGCATTGTAGGTGAAGATTACAGGGTCCATGTCTGGAGACGCCGTGGAGAGCGCCACGAAGAGCGGTTTGTCGTCGCCCGTCACAAGCCCCGCCAGCCTGGTGTGGTAGTGTAGGAGCGATATTATGTGGTGCTTGTTCACGGTTAGTGTTCCTAAAGAGTCCGTGACAGCCGCACCGTACGTAGAGGTGGCCTTGCAACCGTTGGCTATGCCATTCACGAACGCCCATCCATGCCTTGTTTGAGAAGAACAATGCTCGTCTTCATACCGCTGCCACATCCCGAGCATGCCTTGCAGCTATGGAGACTCTGCCATGGCCAGCCGCATCACCTGATCTCGCCACGATTGAAAATGTGTAGGGTGCCATGGAACATGCAATCAGGACTTCGTCTCCACCTACCAATAGGCGAGAACTGCGCAGCATGGGTCGGAGTATCACAGGACTACATGCGACACCTGTACAACACTATGCCGCGACATCTGGGCGTTTGTATTCACAACCACGAGGGCCCGACGCCATACTAACACGTACATTTTATGAGTGCGTGGTGCAATAAATGTTGCCTCTTCAAAGTTGAAAGTTTAATCATTTCATATGTATGGTACCATCTTTCTGCCTGCCAACAATGAAATCCGCCTTGTCCTTTTAAATACGGCGCTTCTTACGACGATCAGTGTATATTTTACCTAAGGACCACGAAGAGGGATTAGCTGTCTTACTGAAACATGTAGACAGTCGTTTTCCCTCGCTGTATTTGCGTGTGGAACAGGAAAAAAAATTGGTACAAGGTACTCTCAGTGCAGTGGCTTGCGGAGTATGTATGTAAATGTGGATCCCGAACGGCGTTATTGGATACAACAGGTAACCACCATGTGAGAATAAATCTGACAGTGCCAGTAATGGTTATGGTCCACTAGAGACGTACATACATATTAGTTGTATGCGCGTTGTTTTCCCGTGCTTGGTCACAATATCAAACAGCTGAGTACACAAGTGAAATTGCTGCATTGCCTAGCGTATCTGCATTGGCTCCTCAGCTGCTTCTGGCTATTTTTTCGGGTAGATTTACTCTCGACTCAAGCTTCTTTAACAAATACGTGCAGCGCTGCTTAAATGACAGAGTCCGATCGATGGTGACACCTAGGTACTTTTGGATCTATGTATGATAAACTACGACCCCCGTCAAATAACATGTGTAACTTCCTGCTTGCCTCCTTATTAAGGACATCAAACGCTGTTACTTCTGTTTTACTTGAGTTTGGTTGGAGTCTCCGTTTGCAAAAGTACACATTGAGTTTCGTGAGGTTGCTTGAGAGCGTACTTTCACAGTACTTGATGTCTATTCTGACATTGATGCCAGATCATCTGCATACTCGATTTCATTAGCTGGAATGTCGTGGACGTACAATTTTAAATAGTACGTGAGCCAGGACTCATCCTTGAGGTAGGCCATTGTTTGGGGTTCTGCATCTGCAAATTTTTCAATTAAAAAAAATGAAAACCTTCGATCATACAGCATGTTATTGAGTAAACTTGCTAGCTACCGATATGGAATTAGTCAAAAACCAGGAGCGTCAACTCTTCTCTCCATACTGTATCGTAAGCTACCGTCAGATCGACGAAACATGTAGCCGCTTTGAGGTCTCTCGGAAATCGGGAGTTAACCGGCCAATGTTATGAGCTTGATGGGAGCAACCCCGATTTTTTTAAAGCCACCGTGATCGGCTGTGATTAGTCTGTCAATTGCCTTTTGGATGCGATTGAGAATTTGCTTCTCCAGTAATTTGTGTGTTATGCTGAGAGTAGGAATATAGGCTGATAGTCGCTGTACTAGTTTGTTCTTTGCTTGGCTTCAAAACTGCGAATTTCGTAAACATCTTTGGTAGTATTCAGGTTTGTGATATTTGGTTCAATTCTAGAAGCCGTTGTTTCATCTTGGGCCTACAGGTTTAAGGAACTCCGGACACACACTATCAAATTCAACACTGTATTTGTCTTTCGAAAGCCCAGGACTATAGTGGTTTCATGTACATCAGAGTCACGTGCATACTGAGGGTGAGGCTCAAACAAGATGCCTTTGCGTATAACTGTTTTTTCATGGTTTGTGTTTTCCACGGTTGGCATGCGTAAAATTCAATCCAGCTATGGTCTTCTGCAATTTCCCTCTTCTGTTCTAATTGAGAAACTTCAATAGATTTTCAGATGTTATGCCACTGTCTGATTGCTGATATTGTGTGTATAATTCGTCACATTCTTGCGTCCATCCAGGTACATACAAATGTGAAATCCACATGTGTCAACTTATTGGGCAGTAGATTTTACAGCACCCACGAATCTCTCACAGTTGGGAGGGAGTGGAGAGATCCACTGGATGATGTTATCAGCTCCCTTCTCAGACTGATCCCAATCTGCACGTTAAAAGTTTACCGAGATTGCGGGACTGAGGCAAGTGGAATGTTTATACTACACTGGATGATGAGTGGTCTATGTTGGCTGCGTAGGAATGACTTGCCAATTTTCCTTTATGTTATACTTTCGTTGCTGGATGTTGATGACGACAGTATGCAGAGATCAGGAGCGTAATACTTTCGCCATCTGCCACAACTGAACATTCCTGGTGTTTAGCGTTGTAGATTAAGTGCAGATTGTTCACTTCCATCCAATGCCTGAGAGCGGATCGATTTTCGTCTTCTACCGCATCTTGCCACTCACGGATAGGGCTGTTTAAATCCCCAACAAGTATTACAGGTTGAATGAAAGCTCTTATTTGGAAGATGCGGGAGTAGCACGCTCACTGAGCTTTGTAGGTATTAACTACCGTGACGTTGGCAAACTCAGCTGCGAAGACAAATATATCTGCTTATCTGTTCTCATGAATTACTTGAAAATCCGTATGTTGTGACTAGACATATGTAGCTACTCCACAACGCTCATATTAAGTGCCCAGCAAATTCTTCCAAATAAGTGCTGCTGCACAGCAACAGAGAATCTGCAATGAAACACAGTTGCTTGTAGTCCTCCTCAGGTCCAATTAGACACCGGGTACAACTCGATTAACACCGGTTACGGCTTACGAATGTGCCGTATAAACATTGAGACGATAGGAGCGCCGAACAGCCAATATCTCTCGCACCGTATTCTGGAAAATAGCGTACATGTAATAGCAAAACAGGAGACCCATTTTAAGGACAGTACTGATCCATATACGAGAGGAAAGAAAATACCTTGCTAAGACACAACGGTTATAATGTTTGGTCGTTCTTGGCTACAGAAATGCGTTTCCGCGTGTATAGCATTATTTTCTGTTGAGTATTGCACCACTACGTCGTCCAAAAAAATTTGCCAGCTGTTTCCAAGTAATCGTTAAACGCATTACTGGACTCGTTTCCTCGCAGACACTGTTGAAACTTCTATTTAGTATCAGCCAATATGCTCTTGTAATGTTGTTTATAGAGTGACTCCCTGCTATCTTCAGTCTGATGGTTATTCGAAGACCTGTGCCTTGTATTTAGCTACACTCCAGTGCTACAAGATTACCATCTTACAGTTAGTGGTAACCGGGACGTTATTCGTGGCGTTCAAGTAGTGGGACATGGCAACACAGTATCTCGAATTCTACCATTCATGCTACCTTACAAGGACACTGTCCATTCTTCGTATTGTCTGTTCTAATTGGGCATTATATGAGACTAAAAGTATTTCATCTGCTGTTTGTGGCAGTTTCCCAGGTGTCAGGTCTCCCGTATCCTACACGTGGGAAGTTCATAAGTGGCGGTGTAAATTAATAGTTTTAATATATCGCCTGAATCCATCTGTTAAAAGTATAATGTATCCTAAAGGCCCACCGCCTTCTGCGTTTTAAGTTACTCACAAAATTAGTGTTTTGAAAGCACGAAAGTTACGTACATGTAAAACCTCTCGTGGGACGTGTATGTTAGAATCGCAGCTGCCGAGGTGTCATGTTCGTCATAATTGTATTAAATCAGGGGTTAAGTGATTTGACACTTCACTTAACAACTCAGCTAACAGAAATACGACGACCACGGCATATGTAGACTTGTGTAGTCAGCAATTGACAATGGATTACAATTATTGTGATATTATTATATGACTATATGGTCACAGATTATTTTCAGTACAACTAGTCCTTCGACGTTTTTCCTTTTCAGATTCTCGTTTGATTAGAAAGCAGTGACAACGCCCCAGTCCTGGAGCACCACTGCGAAACCCCATGCTTTTGTTGTAAGAGATTAGACATCTTTATTAAAAAAAAAGATATGGTTGTGAGATTTAGCAGGTTAGCCATCTGAGAATCTTCAGTGATTGTTGGATTGTCTGCTGGTATTCTTATTGACATGGATATTTGGACCCTCTTCGGATTCAAAACGTTTCATTTTCAGAAAGGGAAGATACTTTGATTACTCAGAAGATGTGTGTAAAACTTTTCTCAGAGCATAGCAAATCACATAAAAGAATGATTTTGTCACAGACTTTCCAGCTGAAGATTTTCACTTTTTTTTCTCTTTCTCGGTTTCTGTCTGTCTGTTTTTCTTTCTTTCGCTCGACCCACGTAACCTGAGGCGTTTTCCTAACAATATGTCAGTGCGTACTCTTTCTCGAGGCTCCTTCAACCGTAACGTGCTGCGATACCGTGTCAGCCGTCAAGAATAAAGGGGCGGCGCTGCACTTCGTTGCTTTCGCCCCCTATCCAGTAGTTTCGTTACGGCACTTAAATGACCAACATCAGTTGTAGCAAAATGAAGTGTGGGCAGGCAGATAGTCGGGTTCTTTGTGCCAACGTAAGTTAGCTAGCGCTCTCTCTCTCTCTCTCTCTCTCTCTCTCTCTCTCTCTCTCTCTCTATCTCTCTCTCTCTCTCTCTCCATGGTCGTGTAACAGTAAAAGAGCGCACATCATTTGTTGCAAATTTCAGGTTTCTGGAAATCTTCAGTGCCCTATATTCCCATTTTTGGATTCTAAAAGCCATGTTTTCGAGTAAAGGCATATTTTTTCACATCTCTATAAAATGTTTGTGTGCAGTCTTCTTCGTACTGATAGTGCCCCATCACACTACACTTCAGTCATAATCTGTACAGTATTCCCTAAGAAAATATGTAGCGAGTGTTTACTTACTTCCAATGTTTATAATTGAATTAACTGATGGTTTATTACAGGAAAAAAGCGTTCCTCTAATAAACTGTCTCTTCTTAATGTGCTTGCTTTGAGTGCGAGAAAGGAGATAACTGCCGGATTCGTTGCAGTTGCAGAATATCGGAACATATTGTTTCGTTCCAGTATGAGTTTAATTATTGTTACGAATGATGAAGCAATCTTAATTCTGGCTTAGAAAATATAAGGGCAGTCAAATTGAAATTAGATAGGAAAAAAGTAAGTAAACTGTTTATTACTTCAAAGGTAGTCGCCATAACTGTTAATACATGTATCCCCCTGTGAGACAAGACGGCCAATGCCTTCATGGAAAAACGTATGCTGTTCCCTGCGGAACGATAATTGTACGCGGTCGTGCACTGCTTGATTCAAAACAAATCGGCGGCAACAAATGTCTTTCTTCAGGCCTCCAAAAAGAAGATAGTCGAAACGGGGGGGAGGGGGGGGGGGGAGGGGCTGCATGGAGGATGCGTAAGGACTTCCCAGCGAAACTTTTGCACCCTGATCGAAACACCCTTGGCAACAAGTGGGCGGGAATTACCCTACAACAGAATGTTGCCATCCATCAACATTATTGGGCGTTTGGAACCGGGGCTCACAGAAGATAACAAAAACGCTCAAAGAACCCCCGAGCAAAAAGTTATACGTAAAATTTATGGTTCAATAAGGGTGGAAGAAGACTGGTGGGTACGCTATAGCACCGAAATACAAGCATTAATACAAGGAAGATATGAAGTAAAATGTATCAAATGACAACGGATACGATGACTAGAACATTTGGAGAGATTGGCGGAGAATAGAACAGAAACAGAGACTGATGAAAGGTATGATCCATGATGCTAGACGGAAAGGGAGACCTAGAGGAAGATGGATTGATGATGTAATAGATCTCAACAGCATGTCAGTCCGACGGCGAAAAAGAGCTGCAAAAAAACCGAGAAGTTTGGAGGGAATAATTCAGGAAGCAAAGGCTCGCCAATGGCTGCAGCGCTGAAGAAGAAGAAGTAGAAGATTGGTGCTGTCGATTTCCTTCGGACGAAGAGGTAGAGATGAAAAAAAAACTGACAGGCCAAAACCTATACTGGTATTTTATTTCTGAATAACCGATATTTTTCAGTATTTGTGTGGTCTATTAGAACAGTTGCTGTTTGTTACTGACAGCCGGGTAAAAATCCGAAATATCAGTTAGCCACATTTTCAGTGCTAAGAGTTTTGGTTTTTAAATAAACCTTTTTAAAAAACTCGTAATTTTTATTCGTAAAATTTCCATTGCTTTAAATATCAGATTATCACAGAAAATAGGAAAAGCGTTGAGTGCTCTTTTCAGTGGCATGGCCTATTGGATGGTAGGCGTGAACATGCAGTGTGCGAGACTTGCCGTATCTGGGATCTATGGTAGTTTCTCTCTGTTGCCGTTGGGCATTATTTGTATTACTGAATCGCACCATCCCTACGCAGGAAGTATTTAACGAAGTGCAGTATCAATGAAGTACAATGTTCCATTTGTTTTAAAAGATTAAGAACCTGAGGAGCCACAACAAACTTGGGACATTATATGAAGAGAAAACTTAAAAAATCATTCATAGTTTACAGTATAAATAGAAAGTAGGTAATATGTTGCCTGTGTCTACATGTTGTTGTTGTGGTCTTCAGTCCTGAGACTGGTTTGATGCAGCTCTCCATGCTACTCTATCCTGTGCAAGCCTCTTCATCTCCCAGTACTCACTTCAACCTACATCCTTCTGAATCTGCGTAGTGCAGTCATCTCTTGGTCTTCCTCTACGAGTTTTACCCTCCACGCTGCCCTCCAATACTAAATTGGTGATCCCTTGATGCCTCAGAACATGTCCTACCAACCGATCCCTTCTTCTGGTCAAGTTGTGCCACAAACTTCTCTTCTCCCCAATCCTATTCAATACTTCCTCATTAGCTATGTGATCTACCCATCTAATGTTCAGCATTCTTCTGTAGCACCACATTTCGAAAGCTTCCATTCTCTTCTTGTCCAAACTATTTATCGTCCATGTTCCACTTCCATACATGGCTACACTCCATACAAATACTTTCAGAAACGTCTTCCTGACACTTAAATCTATACTCGATGTTAACAAATTTCTCTTTTTCAGAAACGCTTTCCTTGCCATTGCCAGTCTACATTTTATATCGTCTCTACTTCGACCATCATCAGTTATTTTGCTCCCCAAATAGCAAAACTCCTTTACTACTTTAAGTGTCTCATTTCCTAATCTAATACCCTCAACATCACCCGACTTAATATGACTACATTCCATTATCCTCGTTATGCTTTTGTTGATGTTCATGTTATATCCTCCTTTCAAGACACTATCCATTCCGTTCAACTGCTCTTCCAAGTCCTTTGCTGTCTCTGACAGAATTACAATGTCATCGGCAAACCTCAAAGTTTTTATTGCTTCTCCATGGATTTTAATACCTACTCCGAACTTTTGTTTTGTTTCCTTCACTGCTTGCTCAATATACAGATTGAATAACAGTGGGGAGAGGCTACAACCCTGTCTCACTCCCTTCCCAACCACTGCTTCCCTTTCATGTCCCTCGAATCTTATAACTGCCATCTGGTTTCTGTACAAATTGTAAATAGCCTTTTGCTCCCTGTATTTTACCCCCGCCACATTCAGAATTTGAAAGAGAGTATTCCAGTCAACATTGTCAAAAGCTTTCTCTAAGTCTACAAATGCTAGAAACGTAGGTTTGCAGTTCCTTAATCTAGCTTCGAAGATATGTCGTAGGGTCAGTATTGCCTCACGTGTTCCAACATTTCTACGGAATCCAAACTAATCTTCCCCGAGGTCGGATTCTACTAGTTTTTCCATT
Source organism: Schistocerca gregaria (assembly GCF_023897955.1). Lineage (NCBI taxonomy): Eukaryota > Metazoa > Arthropoda > Insecta > Orthoptera > Acrididae > Schistocerca > Schistocerca gregaria. The sequence goes on along the minus strand of NC_064931.1, from coordinate 482,630,308 downwards.
CGTCTGTAAAGAATTCGCGTTATTATTTTGCAGCTGTGACTTATTAAACTGATAGTTCGGTAATTTTCACATCTGTCAACACCTGCTTTCTTTGGGATTGGAATTATTATATTCTTCTTGAAGTCTGAGGGTATTTGACCTGTCTCACACATCTTGCTCACCAGTTGGTAGAGTTTTGTCAGGACTGGCTCTCCGAAGGCCCTCAGTAGTTCTAATGGAATGTTGTCTACTCTGGGGGCCTTGTTTCGACTTAGGTCTTTCAGTGCTCTGTCAAACTCTTCACGCAGTATCGTATCTCCCATTTCATCTTCATATACATCCTCTTCCATTTCCATAATATTGTCCTCAAGTACATCGCCCTTATATAGACCCTCTATATACTCCTTCCACCTTTCTGCTTTCCCTTCTTTGCTTAGAACTGGGTTTCCATCTGAACTCTTGATGGTCATACAAGTGGTTCTCTTATCTCCAAAGGTCTCTTTAATTTTCCTGTAGGCAGTATCTATCTTACCCCTTGTGAGATAAGCCTCTACATCCTTACATTTGCCCTCTAGCCATCCCTGCTTAGCCATTTTGCACTTCCTGTCGATCTCATTTTTGAGACGTCTGTATTCCTTTTTGCCTGCTTCATTTACTGCATTTTTATATTTTCTCCTTTCATCAATTAAATTCAATATTTCTTCTGTTAACCAGGTATTTCTACTAGCCCTCGTCTTTTTACCTACTTGATCCTCTGCTGCCTTCACTACTTCATCCCTCAAAGCTACCCATTCTTCTTCTACTGTATTTCTTTCCCCCATTCCTGTCAATTGCTCCCTTATGCTCTCCCTGAAACTCTGTACAACCTCTGGTTCTTTCAGTTTATCCAGGTCCCATCTCCTTAAATTTCCACCTTTTTGCAATTTCTTCAGTTTTAATCTACAGGTCATAACCAATAGATTGTGGTCAGAGTCCACATCTGCCCCTGGAAATGTCTTACAATTTAAAACCTGGTTCCTAAATCTCTGTCTTATCATTATATAATCTATCTGAAACCTGTCAGTATCTCCAGGCTTCTTCCATGTATACAGCCTTCTTTTATGATTCTTGAACCAAGTGTTACCTATGGTTAAGTTGTGCTCTGTGCAAAATTCTACCAGGTGGCTTCCTCTTTCATTTCTTAGCCCCAATCCATATTCACCTACTATGTTTCCTTCTCTCCCTTTTCCTACTACCGAATTCCAGTCACCCATGACTATTCAATTTTCGTCTCCCTTCACTATCTGAATAATTTCTTTGATGTGATCATACATTTAATCAATTTCTTCGTCATGTTTAGAGCTAGTTGACATATGAACTTGTACTACTGTAGTAGGTGCGGGCGTCGTATCTATCTTGGCCACAATAATGCGTTCACTATGCTGTTTGTAGTAGCTTACCCGCATTCCTATTTTCCTATTCATTATTAAACCTACTCCTGCATAACCCTTGTTTGATTTTGTGTTTATAACCCTGTAGTCACCTGACCAGAAGTCTTGTTCCTCCTGCCACCGAACTTCACTAATTCCCACTATATCTAACTTTAACCTATTCATTTCCCTTTTTAAATTTTCTAACCTACCTGCCCGATTAAGGGTTCTGACATTCCACACTCCGATCCGTAGAATGCCAGTTTTCTTTCTCCTGATAACGACGTCCTCCTGAGTAGTCCCCGCCCGGAGATCCGAATGGGGGACTATTTTACCTCCGGAATATTTTACCCAAGAGGACGCCATCATCATTTAATCATACAGTAAAGCTGCATGCCCTCGGGAAAAATTACGGCCGTAGTTTCCCCTTGCTTTCAGCCGTTCGCAGTGCCAGCACAGCAAGGTTATTGTTACAAGGCCAGATCAGTCAAGCATCCAGACTGTTGCCCCTGCAACTACTGAAAAGGCTGCTGCCCCTCTTCAGGAACCACAAGTTTGACTGACCTCTCAATAGATACACCTCCGCTGTGGTTGCACCTAAGGTACAGCTATCTGTATCGCTTAGGCACGCAAGCCTCCCACCGACGGCAAGGTCCATGGTTCATGGGGGGAGGTGTGTCCACATAGTAGGCCTTTATCTGCTCGCAGCCTTTGAAGACGGACAGATTAACATGAAAAACAGTGTTTTCATCCTTTAGCACTGACTATTAGTAATGCGCGAATAGTGGTATGATCCTCGATAACACGAGTTCACTGCTGGTCTTTTGTATTAGTATTCAGCTACTTACCACTTTCAGAGAAAAGAAGCGAATGGTGGACGGACAATTTTTATTTATTTTCCTATTTAATGTTTTGATCCGATGTATTTTGTCACTGAGGGAGTCAAAATTTTTCAGTCTTTGTTCGATTTCTACTTCAATTACAGGCAATAAAAGGAATAAAAAAACGTAAAATCAGTATTTCAGAAACTTTTTTTTAGCCTTTTGACATTCAGGTTAAACTGTCGCTGAAAGAAAGCAATATAACTGAAAACTGCTTGTTTCAGTGATAACCGCCATCCATACGAAGAGGTGCACGCCTGGGTACAATCATGGTTTGCAGGCAGCTGCAAACATTTCTCTCAGTGGAATAAATGTACTAACAGTTCTGTCAATTGCTTTTGAAATAATGAACAGTTTACTTACTTCATTTTGCATGTCTCATTTTCACTTGATTGCCCCTTATATGTCGCGCGGGCACACAACACGCCGTCGTGATGCTTCATAATAATTCAGCTGTAATGAGTTCTAAGAGGAATCACTACTGACGGAATACCTAAAGGAGACACGGATGTATTAAGATCTCTTTGATCGGTAATTTTGCTCTGCAAAAGCTAATTGTTGTAAGAATTAAAGTGACACAAGTAACGCTCGCGAGTTATTAGCTCGTAGGTTCCAATGTAATGAAAGGAAGCAGTTAAGTAACGATAATTTTCTCCAATTCACGTTCGACATTAGACTATGTTCGGAAGAGATCGGTGCGTGTGTAGTGTCTTGTGAACGGTTCTTTCCTGCTGATAGCTTTCATCAGTAAATTATTTTACAGAAGTGTCAGTTTTTTAAAAATGTATTGCAAATTAAGAATACTGTTTATACATTTGTTGATGCTGCAATTTAATGCTTGACAAACAGTTTCTGATTTAGATAACATGTGACTTGATCTAGTAAAGTTTATATATAAATGCGGTACCTCAGTATCCAGTAGACAATATTGTATGATGAAAAACTGTTGGACTTTCGTGGTTATGCCGTCAGCGACAACGTTAGAGGCCACCGAACGAAACTATCACACAGAATCGGAAAGAGGAATTTTGAGTCGGACGAAGGGGAATTTGAGCAAAGAATACCAGAGTATGTTATAATGGAACAGTTATGATGTTAGAGTGATTAATATTATTTTCTTCCTACATATCACCAACCCAAACGTTGGGATGTATAAAATGCGTCGTAGTAATATCTGACTTAGCCTCAGATTGTTTGTGTTTTGGCGAATGTTAATAACATTCTTGTTATGAAATGTCAGACGATACAAGGATGTAGCGACGTGGACGCGGGGCGAACTAAAGCGAAAGATGGTTCAAATGGCTCTGAGCACTATGGGCCTTAACAGCTGAGGTCATCAGTCCCCTATAACTTAGAACAACTAAAACTTAACTAACCTAAGGATCACACACATCCATGCCCGAGGCAGGATTCGAACCTGCTACCGTAGCGGTCGCGCGGTTCCAGACTGAAGCACCTTGAACCGCTCGGCCACCAGCGGCGGGCTAAAGCGAAAGAAAATGGCTTATGGTGCGTTGCGCCGTAGGTTGTTTTGAAAACGCAACAGCACACTAAAGCACCATGCCAGTTCCCTAATCTGATATATTATAACACAAACAAACTAATAATAGGTATACTGGAAACAAGACTTGTACTGCTGTGGTACTTCCTTCCACTTAAAATTGTATTTACCTGCATATTTCAAATTTCTTGAATTTTCAAGTAACGTGATTCTCCTAGTGTAGACCTAACATAACATTAAATACGGACGTTTTATGTCGATGTTACCATGTAGAATGCGTAAGAGTTCTTATGAAAAGTACTTTTGGTGTGGAGAAATTTTCTTCATGCTCACGTCACGCCAAGCCACTCCGTGGCTTCGATCGCTGTAAATCGCGACAATTGAATAAGAATTTGAAGGGCGAAACACTTTTTTGTAAAGTTTGGTGTAGGTATCTGCCAACAGTAAAACGCCTGTTCGACATCTGTGGGAAAGAGCCATGGTGAATAGTGTGTTATCAAAGTCGGATTGTTTCTTCCCTTAACAAGTCGTGGGTTGGGGCATCGTTAATGGAGTGGCATACGGAATGGATAAGTGTGTTGTTCTCCGATGAATCGCGATGCGACGGCAATTACTCTCTCTTTATTCACAGCATTAACTGCCTAATTTCAGTTAACCTCATGGGCAAGTGCACATAATTGAGTGTAGCGTCCGGTTCAGTGCTGCTTCATTATTGAAAAAATACTTGTTCTAGCTGTCCGTTGCTTCTTCAGGCTCAATGTAGTTAATCCTACAAATACTGGATTGTCTGGCGGCTGTGGAGATAATTGTAAAACATATCATCTGTAGTACAGCAGCCAAACATCAAAAGTTTCTCTCATGCGGATCGTTGTCGGAAACTGAGGTCATTAAAGTCAATGGGACAGCGATATGCACATCCAGATGGCGGTAGCATCGCGTACGCAAGGTACAAGTATAAAAGGGCAGTGCATTGGCGGAGCTGTCATTAGGTGATTCATGTGAAAAGATGTCTGATGTGATTGTAACCGCACGACGGGAATTAAGAATTTAAATCCGAAATGACAGTCGGAACCAGACGTATTGGGCATTCCATTTTGGAAATCATTAGGAAGTTCAGTATTCAGAGATCCACTGTGTGAAAAGTATGCCGAGAATACCATAGCGTTACCTCTCACCTCGAAACGACTGGGACCAGCAGCATTTACGTAGAGTTGTCAGTGCTAACACTGCATGAAATAACCGCAAAAGTCACAGTGGGAGGTACGACGAACGTGAAGGTTAGGACAGAGCTGGGAAATTTAGCGTTAGTGGCAGCAGGCGACCGACACGAGTGTTTTTGATAACATCATATCACATCACGACATCACTTGCAGCGCGTCTCCTGGGCTCGTGACCAAATCGGTTGGACCCCAGAAGACTGGAAAACCGTGGTTTGGTCAGATGAGCCCCGATTTCAGTTTGTAAGAGCTGGTGGTAGGGCTCGCGTGTGGCGCAGACCCTACGAAGCCATGGACCCTGGATGTCAGCAAGACACTTTACAGGCTGGTGGTGCTCCATAATGGTGTGGGCTGTGTTTATATGTAATGGACTGGGTCCTCTGGTCCAAGTGAAGCTATTATTGACTGGAAATGGTTATGTTCTGATACTTGGACACCATTGGCAGTCATTCATGGTGTTCGTGTTCTCAAACAATGATGCATTTTTTATGGACGACAGTGTGCTGTCACCGGGTCAAAATTGTTCGCTATTGGTTTGAAGAACATTCTGGACAATTCGACCTAATGATTTGACCACCCAGATCGCTCGACGCGGGACATAATCGAGAGGACATTTAGTGCACAACATCCTGCGCGGACAACACTTCCAGAATTATGGACGGCTGTAGAGACAGCATTTGTGCAGGTTACCTCCATGGACTTGTTGAGTCCACGCCACGTCGATTTGCTGCACTACGCCGGGCAAAAGGAGGTCCGAGGCCGTATTAGATGTCCCACGACTTTTGTCACCTCAGTGTATATACATTTCGGAACAGGAAGTATTCGTGGTACCTTTCATTTACTTTTATTCACACCTCTCAGTGCTCTGAACTCTGACTTCACGGTAGGTTCGGTGTTCTTCCACATAATCGGAAAAGTTCAGCTCGCTGTCTGTTGATGACCATCTTTACTGTTGTTCAGAATCAGTCATAAAGACAGTCGAAAGCTTTTTCCTTGCCCGTTAAGACGCAATATAATCTTCATATGAATCTCTTCCTCCTTCGTTTTTTAATTTTTCTTCACTGCACTTTTCTTCTATAAGCAGTAGTCAAATGAAAACGAGACTGATGGAAGAAAGTAAGTAAACTGTGTACTATTTAAAACATAATCGCCCTAACCGTTAATGAATTTATATCATTGAGAGACAAGACTGTCAGTGCTTCGTGGAAAAATGTTTGCGTTTGCCTATGGAACCAGGATTGTACCCAGGCATGCACATCTTCGTCCGAAGCAAATCGACGGTCTCGAATGTCGTTCTTCAGGGTTTCAAAAGCATGCAAGTCGCATGGGGAGCGTTCGAAACTGTATGAAGGATGTTTAAGGGCTTCCTAGCGAAACTTACGCAGCGTAGTCGAAACAACGGCAAAATGTAGGCGGACATTTTGTTGGCTGTTTGTTTCTATTCCTTTGCAGAAGTTTCGTAGGGAAGCTAGTAAACATTCTTCATACACTCCCGATCTCTCCCCATGCGACTTCCATATTTTTGGAGGCCTGAAGAGAGAAATTCGTGGTCGTTGATTGGCTTCGGACAAAGATGTGCAAGCCTGGGTGCAATCATGGTTCCGTAGGCAACGGCAGACATTTTTCCATGACGGCTATGCCCATCTTGTCTCACAGTGGGATAAGTACAGTGGTATCCAAAATTAAAGCAACAATTGGAAATTTTTACGAGATTACATTTGCCGCAAAATAGTACAGACAGCGGATATTAAAGCAGAAACAATGCAAAGAATACGTAACTTTACACATATAGCAGCAGTTTACGTTAAGACAAATATGTTCTTCGTTTTTTTCCAGCTTAAGGAATTTGCACAAACAGTCCGACAACTGGTTAATGTGCTCAGCATTGGGTGTGACCACCTCTGGCAGCAATACATGCCTGACAACGACGGGGGATGCTGTGAATAATGTTATGAGTCTCATTTTGAGGCAATGAAACCCATTTTTCCTGCTGAGCTGCTTGTAAGTCTTGGAGAGTGGTTGATGGATGCATATGTAATACAACCCGTCTCTCTAGTGCATCCCCGACACGCTCTATTGGCTTGAAATCGGGAGAGCGAGCAGCCACCCCATGCGTGCAATACCTTCCGTTTCCAAGAAACATCACCTGTGGTCTGTGAGGTCCAGCATTGTCGTCCATCAGTACGATTTATGGACCTACAGGAGACCGCAACAACCGCACATGAGGTCCCAAGATACCGTCACGATACCTGACAACAGTTAAACCTTGCTGATTCACCGATACAGTTTCATGAATGGGTGTTAAGAGTGATCAACATAATCCCTGCCCACGCCATTAGGAGTCCGCTCCCGGTATCTGAGTGGTCAGCGTGACAGAATGTCAATCCTAAGGGCCCGGGTTCGATTCTCGGCTGGGTCGGAGATTTTCTCCGCCCAGGGCCTGGGTGTTGTGTTGACCTAATCATCATTATTTCATCCCCCATCGACTCACAAGTTGCCGAAGTGTCGTCAAATTGAAAGACTTGCACCCGGCGAACGGTCTAGACGACGAGAGGCCCTAGTCACACGACATTTACATTTACGCCAGTAGGAATTATCCTCGATATCGGTCTCTGTCCACAGTGTTTGGATCCTGACATTGCGTTCCCCGTTGCCTCCAGATGCGAATCCGTCGAGAATCACTGTCCAGACCAAAGCGGGACTCATCTGTGAAAAGAACACTTGGCCACTGCTCGACCGTCCAGGTGGCATGTTGACAACTGGATTACAAGTTCTCTACTATGAAGAAGCGTCAGAGGTTCACACAGAGCAGGTCTCAGTCAATAAACGCCACTTTGCCGAAGCCTCCCGTACACCTTTTGTCTCGGTACGACACCTCCAGTGGATGCTGTGACGTCAGATGCCAGTTGTAGTGCAGTACTAAGGCGATACGATCGTGTCCTTACAGCCAAATAACGGTCCTCCCCCTTTCTGATGTAACACGTGGTCGGTCCTGGTCTGGTCTTCGGGATACAGTTTCGCTCTCTACAAACTGTCGCCAAATCTGAGAAACAACAGAGCAATTCACATTGAGGCATCGGGCCACATCAGTTTGCGACTGTCCTGCTTCCATTCTTCCTATGGCCCTCCACCGCAGTGTGTCTGGTAGGCGTCTTCTTGGTGCCATACTGCACCGTCTGTAACTGTCCACAACGATTGTGGATGTTGGCCTACACGTCAACCACTACCCCGTATGATGGGTAACCTGTCGTCGTAGTTGGCGTGTTTGTCCGTTGACTGAAATGCCATCCTCCGTGCAGAACACGATCGTGCGGACATCTGTTAACAGCTTGTATGATTATGTCGTGAATTACAGATGTGGCGGGGAAATCGCGCTTTGTTGTCTTAATTTTGGACATGAGTGTATATTAACAGTTATGGTGATTACTTTTGAAATAATGAAGAGTCTACCTTTCGTTTTCCCATCTGTTTCGCTTCCGTATGACTGGCTTTGTACATACGATCTCGTGTGTGTGTGTGTGTGTGTGTGTGTGTGTGTGGGGGGGGGGGGGGGGGTGTCAAGATAGGCATACTTTTCAGTTAGTTACGTTCCATGAATACATAAAGCACATAGCTCTAATCGTTGTGTTGTGAGTTTAAGCAAATATTCACATCATTTACTAAAGCACAGTACGTTCCATGCATAAGGCTCCTCTGTACGAACAACACTCAGTTTTCTGGAAGTTAACATTATTTTGAAAGCTGTTTACCCATCTAATGCTTTGTTATATGCTTGTTTACTTGGACCTATCTAATTATTATGTCGTCAACTTCCGACCAATCAGTTTTTTTTTTTTTTGAACCGCCAAATTGAGGATCTTACCCTCCGTTCTGGGGCGCCCAATATAACGAATTGTCTCTGGAACATTTCATCTACTGTCGAACGCTACCTATTCGCAAGGATAAATTACAGTAATTATATTATCATTTCAAGACAACCTCTGCTAGCGAGGTAAGGACATCAGTCTCAGTAAGTCTTAACTTACATACAGCAATTTCTCAATGTGTTCAGGGTCAAATAGAAGCTATCTATAAATGTTCCATTGAATGATAAACACGTGCAGTCAACGTTGTTGCACATAGGCAATAAGCTGGTTTTATCCCCCCCCCCCCCCCCCCCCCCACATCCCCTTTTGCAAAGACAGCGTCATTTGCTTGGATCACAAGCGAATTGTAGTTGCTGTTTAAATAAGCTTTTAAGCACTTTAGCAGACCTTTCTGAATGTACTGAAGACTTTACTAGATTACTAGCGCGCAATGTGACTCGCATTCGGGAAGAATGGATTTCAAATGTCATTCCCAGTCAGAATCAATGTTCCCGTAGTTTCCCTAAATAGGAAATAGAATCGCGGTGGTTTCTCCGAAAAGGCCGTAATTGATTTCCTTGTCGAATGTTGCGAGCCTGTGTTTCCTTTCTGACAAGGTCATCAGCAGGATGTTTAATCCTGATCTTTCCTCCTCTGTGAAATTAGTATAGCTGAACACATCCTAAATAGTTAAGATGATGAAATATCCTCCGTACAATGTGTATGGTGGGTTGTAGATCACATTCATATCTATACATCCAGAAGAAATTAGTAATGTACAGTACAGGAGTACCCTCGGCAGTGATCGCAGTGCGTGTTACAGGTTCTCAAAATGTACTTCAGTTGGTACAAACAGCCCAGCTACCGAATATTGGTAGAGTGGCAGGAACGTGACCCAGATCCCGTTTCCTGTTTGGTTTAATGCAGGGGCAGACAACGGAAACCAACAGTCGGCCTTTAGAGAAAGCGTACGCATTCACTGAGAAGTTACACGTTTAGCAGTGCTCTTTACGACTTGCTGCTCACCCGTTTCCTTGCCTCCGGCGTTAGAACGCACTGTACGGGGGTGGGGCAGTTTCAGGTCAGAAACTTTATAACGCAAAGAGCCTGACTTTCATTCACTAACGGTTAGCTGTATGTTGATTAAAACTACGTACTTTTTATTGCTGAAAAAAGGATAATTTTAATCGTTTTACCGAGCCACTCTTCACGTTGAGACATAGGAGACAATTTTGCTTATGAAATGAGGAGTGATGTTATGTGAAGAAGATATCTCCAAAAGTTGACGATTAATGGAGTGTAATAGTAGGAGAATGACTTGTGATATTCTGGAGTACCTGGCTTCGTTTCACGTTCCAGTGAAGTGCCAGTATATTTAAAGTATAAATTTCTGAGCAGGTATCATTTATTAATAGCTGTGATTAGTGATCTTACGTTGGCGTATTACTGGATATAACACTTGTCGCATGCACAGAAGGACAGGAAGATAAGTTCTATAGAATTACTGCGAGGCATTTAGGACACAGGAAGAATAGCTATTTCGAGTATTTTTTCTAGTGGAAACTGTATATGAGTCACGTAGTAGCTTTATGGCAGCTGTCACTGGAGACGGGTTGTCCTGTGTAAATGCTGCACTATGTGATCAAAAGTATATTAGGTGTATTGTGCGGCCACCTACTACCAGATACTCCATATCAGCGACCTCAGTAGTCATTGGACATCGTGAGAGAACAGACTGGAGCACTCCGCGGAACTCATGGACTTCGAACGTGGTTAGGTGATTGGGTATCACTTGTCATACATCTGTATGCGAGATTTCCACCCTCATAAACATCCATAGGTCCACTGTTTCCGATGTGATAGAGAAGTGGAAACGCGAAGGGACACCTACAGCCCGACCTCGTCTGTTGACTGACAGACCGTGCGCAGTTGAAGTGGATCGTGATCTGTAATAGGCAGACACCTATACAGACAATCATACAGGAATTCCAAACTGCATCAGGATCCACTGCAAGTACTATGACAGTTAGGCGGGAGGTGAGAAAACTTGGATTTCAAGGTCGAGCTGCTGATCATAAGTCACATATCACGCCGGTAAAACCCAAACGACGCCTCGCTTGGTGTAAGGAGCGTAAGCATTGGGTGGTTGAACAGTGGAAAAACGTTCTGTGGAGTGACGAAGCACGGTACACGATCCGATGGCAGGGCGTGGATATGACGAAAGCTCGGTGTACGTCATCTGCCAGCGTGTGTAGTGCCAACAGTACGATTCGGAGGCGGTGGTGTCGTCGTGTTTTTCATGGAGGGGGCTTGCACCCCTTGTTGTTTTGCATGGCACTATCACAGCACAGGCTTACATTGCTGTTTGAAGCACCTTCTTGGTTCTCATTGTTGAAGAGCAGTTCGGGGATAACGACTGCATCTTTCAACACGATCGATCACCTGTTCATAATGCATGCCCTGTGGCGGAGTGTTTATACAACAGTAACATCCCGGCAATGGTCTGGTCTGCACAGAGTCCTGACCTGAATCCTATAGAACACATCTGGGATGTTTTGGAGCGCCGACTTCGTGCCAGACCTCACCGACTGACATCGATACTTCTCCTCAGTGCAGCACTCCGTGAAGAATGGACTGCCATTCCCCAAGGAAGCTTCCAGCACCTGATTTAACGTATGCTTACGAAAGTGGAAGCTGTCATCAAGGCTATGGATGGGCCGACACCATGTTGAATTCCAACAGTACCGATGGAGAACGCCACTAACTAGTAAGTCATTTTCAGCCAGGTGTCCGGATACTTTTGATCGCAAAATGTAGATTCTGTACGCCAAATGGCATAAGTACACTCCTGGAAATGGAAAAAAGAACACATTGACACCGGTGTGTCAGACCCACCATACTTGCTCCGGACACTGCGAGAGGGCTGTACAAGCAATGATCACACGCACGGCACAGCGGACACACCAGGAACCGCGGTGTTGGCCGTCGAATGGTGCTAGCTGAGCAGCATTTGTGCACCGCCGCCGTCAGTGTCAGCCAGTTTGCCGTGGCATACGGAGCTCCATCGCAGTCTTTAACACTGGTAGCATGCCGCGACAGCGTGGACGTGAACCGTATGTGCAGTTGACGGACTTTGAGCGAGGGCGTATAGTGGGCATGCGGGAGGCCGGGTGGACGTACCGCCGAATTGCTCAACTCATGGGGCGTGAGGTCTCCACAGTACATCGATGTTGTCGCCAGTGGTCGGCGGAAGGTGCACGTGCCCGTCGACCTGGGACCGGATCGCAGCGACGCACGGATGCACGCCAAGACCGTAGGATCCTACGCAGTGCTGTAGGGGACCGCACCGCCACTTCCCAGCAAATTAGGGACACTGTTGCTCCTGGGGTATCGGCGAGGACCATTCGCAACCGTCTCCATGAAGCTGGGCTACGGTCCCGCACACCGTTAGGCCGTCTTCCGCTCACGCCCCAACATCGTGCAGCCCGCCTCCAGTGGTGTCGCGACAGGCGTGAATGGAGGGACGAATGGAGACGTGTCGTCTTCAGCGATGAGAGTCGCTTCAGCCTTGGTGCCAATGATGGTCGTATGCGTGTTTGGCGCCGTGCAGGTGAGCGCCACAATCAGGACTGCATACGACCGAGGCACACAGGGACAACACCCGGCATCATGGTGTGGGGAGCGATCTCCTACACTGGCCGTACACCTCTGGTGATCGTCGAGGGGACAATGAATAGTATACGGTACATCCAAACCGTCATCGAACCCATCGTTCTACCATTCCTAGACCGGCAAGGGAACTTGCTGTTCCAACAGGACAATGCACGTCCGCATGTATCCCGTGCCACCCAACGTGCTCTAGAAGGTGTAAGTCAACTACCCTGGCCAGCAAGATCTCCGTATCTGTCCCCCATTGAGCATGTTTGGGACTGGATGAAGAACTGAGGCGCCAGGTGGAAATGGCATGGCAAGCCGTTCCACAGGACTACATCCAGCATCTCTACGATCGTGTCCATGGGAGAATAGCAGCCTGCATTGCTGCGAAAGGTGGATATACACTGTACTAGTGCCGACATTGTGCATGCTCTGTTGTCTGTGTCTATGTGCCTGTGGTTCTGTCAGTGTGATCATGTGATGTATCTGACCCCAGGAATGTGTCAATAAAGTTTCCCCTTCCTGGGACAATGAATTCACGGTGTTCTTATTTCAATACATAATGGCGGCGGTGGGGGGGGGGGATCCAAGATCGAGGAAAGCTGATTTAGTGTTAAGTGTCGCAAAATATTTCTCATATCGTCATATTTTTGAAGGCATCTTACCATTTGATAAATTTGACGACATAAATCACCCTCTGTCGCATGTCGCTCAGTAATTTCAGGCCGAGAGAGTTGGGGGAGGGAGGGGCTGTTATTTTATCTGTACTCTCTCTATAACTGTAAATACGTGTAGTTCGTAACATTTTCCGGAACGGTAAACACATTTCGCAAGATATGAGATTTTGTAGTGAGGAAATCCACAGTGGGAGGAATTGCACTGCATACTCGTTGAGCCCTGAATGGTTTAGATTGACTGGGCAGTGAACATATTGACGATGTCATAAATACAGGACATTACACTAACTATTGGGAAACATCAAATTAAATAATTGACATCTTCGTTCCCCTTCGAGTGGTTTTAACTTTCTTATCGCTTTTCATGTGATGATTACACGCAGTACCTCCACGGTAGCTTTATATTACTTTTACCGTAAATATATGCTCCGATATTTGGTGTCTCTTTTCGGAAGATCCTCCGTAATTTGTTGTTCACTTCAGAGCGTATTCTGAAATCTGAGAAAACTGTGTGCATTACGGAATGTGAAGGTGTTTGTCTCGTCTTAGCATTCAGAGGGATAAAATAATTTTGTTAGTGAAGCTGGTTGCTACAGTTGGCATGACAGTAGCCAAACTATTTTGGAGATTCGCCTGCCTGAAAATGTGGATGGTTCCGCTCAGAAACTCGTACAGCTTTAGTTAGGAGATGCGCATTTCCGTCGTTCGTTAACCCCCACGCGTCATAAGCCTTAACTTCACAGAAGTGACCCCATTCGCTGTGACCGAATGGAAAGCCAGCTGTTAAGGAGACGTGTAGGTATTAACGCAGCTGGCACTGCGAATCCTGCTGAGGAGAATAAAGCTCTGCCTTTGATGCAATCTTGCCTATTGTAGCCGAAGTACTGTGCGAACCTTTGACTCCCGATTAGCGTATCACTCTCACGGGAAAGCCGCCTTGAGGTTAACTTGCTGAAAGCTTTCCCGGTTTTTACGACCCCCAGCCCCCTCAACGACGCACGTAGAAAGTGTTGGCTCATGTTTATGACGACCAGTGTCACTGTCGACTTGGAAGCTCGATAAAAACGTCAGAAGTATGTCGTAGATTGTTGAACGTGTCACAAAGAAAGGAACGGTTTCGTATTGTCGGTAGCGTCAGAGGTATCCTTTAATGAATTTCGCATTTAACTGACAAGCATGGGATCTGTATATGGAAGTGTTGCAGATTCTGAATTTGTTGAAATACCGGGAAATCTTCTGAATTTAGAAGAGAGCTGCGACCAAAACTACCGTACATCAACATCCATTGTCAACGGCGACCCAGCTGTTTGCAGTAGGCACTACATTTACATTGACGTCCCAGTGCACTGCTTGCCTGTTTTATATCGTGCTCAGTAGTTACTCGAGACCTACCCCGGCTTTGCATGCTCAGCACAAAGTATCCACGGCCAGACGGATTGGCTGGCGTAGAGGTGTTATAGTATATACACAAACCTTCCTCGTGATTCAGTCTATCTTCACATACAGACAGATAAACATTGCAGATTAATTTAGTAATGAGTATTGGTGGGACAATCAGTTTGGATACTGTTTTCAATCAGTTTGTATTAATTATGGTGATCGCGACCTAATATACTATGAATATTGCTCATGGACTTGAAACCCGAAAGGAAGAAGCTTGTCTAACGCACCTGTGTCAAGGTTCAGTCAGGGGAGCAAGATTACATGTGGTCTTCCGTTATATTACCTCTATATTCATGTCTATTTGTAGCCGATAATCTACTCAAGAAACATGACAGATTTCCAGCCCCCTCCCCTCCACACACACACACACAATCAGATTGCTGAGCATAACGAAATTTTACTTATTGCGCGCATGCAGTATAGTATTATAGTATGAAGAATACGTGATTGAATTTGTAGATAATATAGACGTATACAGGGTGGAAAATATGGTACACACAGCTGTCACCTCTGGCAACAACAATGGCTCCAACGCGACTGGGCATCCTGTTGAAATGAGATAGAATGACTCATAGGTTGCATCATTTTATGCTATTATTATTATTATGGCACAGAGTTAATCAATCGTACTGATTGACGAGTGGTGTCGTGCCAGAGTCTCGGCAACGCACAATAAAATGCTTTCAATGGGTGTGAGATTTGGGGAAGGCGCTGACCAAGATAACAGCTGCAAACACTCTGGTTCAAGGTTCAGTCAGGGGAGCAAGACGACATGTGGTCTTCCGTTTTATTGTTGAAAGATAACGTTACACAGAACTGGAAGTTAAAGTATAGTCACCGGTTCCAATAAGTCAGAAATGTATTAGCTGCTGCCAAAATTACGGGTTACATGAACCATAGGTGATCCAGTTGAGTATGCAACGCAACCTAGTAACACAACGCGAGATGGTGGGCCCGCATGACGACGAAGAATTCAATGGGATTTCCACTCACTTGGAATTTCCACTCACGAATATATCCATCGTAATACTGAACGCATAACCGAGACTCGTCTGAAAAGACTACGTGGTGCCACTCCTTTGTCAGCGTTGGGCGCTGCACTATCAGAGCGCCTACCTCTGATGCTGCATCAAGCGAAGCCGAAACACGGGTTGCGTGCTGACTATTTGTGGTGTCTCAAGAGTGTTCGCACTGTCTGTGCACATATTGGTCTTTCTGCAAATAAGCCCATTTCTTGTCTAAAAATACATGACGTGCCTGTTTGATCCTGCAAAGGCGAGTGAACAGTAGGCCTTCTGTCATGGCGGCACTGCTCATATGGAATCGTTGAGATCCTACATAGCATTGGGTATGGACCCCCAGAAGCCATCTATCCTATATTATCATTACAGTCGTGGGACCCCGGCTAATGCGAGCAGAAATATCGTTGAACGGTAAACTGCTGTCTCAATAGGACACTGTAAACTTTATACATGTGCAGGTACAGCCCGAGCGAGGTGGCGCAGTGGTAAGGCACTGGACTCGCATTCGGGAGGACGACGGTTCAATCCCGCGTCCGGCCATCCTGATTTAGGTTTTCCGTGATTTCCCTAAATCACTGCAGGAAAATGCCGGGATGGTTCCTCTGAAAGGGCACGGCCGACTTCCTTCCCCATCCTTCCGTACACCGATGAGACCGATGACCACGCTGTCTGGTCTCCTTCCCCAAACAACCAACCAACCAACCTTCGTACAGAAGGCATAACAGTCTTTTCGCAAACAACCAACATACATACGCGATTCCTGAGTGAGAAGCACAATGCTTAATCTTTCCCTATAGACAGCATGTATATGGCGTTATTTGTACCTACTCTGCTAATCATCTGCATATCCAAACATGTAGAACATTTCATAACGATTTGACGATTGTTTCAAGTTTGCACGGTGGTGCCGTTTTAATGGGCAGTAGTAATACGTACAGAATTCGAAGAAATTAAAACTCAATGAGGTGACCCGTTTCGTATTCTAGTGCTTCAGATTTTTAATTCGCTTTTAGAAAATCTGATTTAGATTTCCTGTATCTTAGGTGAAATATGGTAGCTGCCCAAGACTCGTGGTTTTAGCAGCGCATTCTGTGAGAAACCTTGAAGTCTAAATTTCTGGTTAGTATAAAAATTTCGTTACTGTGAAATATTCTTCTCCAGACATGCTGACTGAGCACCTAAAAACTTTGATGAGGAAACTAAATTTTTGAAGACAGTCATCAGAATAATTTTTTTCGAACGGCCGACTGCTTCCAGACTCTAACAGTCTCCATGCAGATCACAATTTGATGCTTTTCCTAGTAAAGACGTCACTTTTGTTTACCTTAAAAACAGAATGGATGAAGGTGACGTTCGTGGCACACAATTATTTCTGAAAATTTTCCACACTGCTGTTTCTATCGTCCACATGTGCTGTCAAACTTTTACTCTATCTTTTATTACTATACTGGCATACTAAACATAATTGTTTTGCTTCCTGGAGGCATTAGAATAAAGAAATTATTATTATCGCAGTACTGTTTATTACCTATTGGCAAGCATTGCAGAATTATCATGTAGCTCCTTTTCTAAGTGGCTTTCTATTTCATTTCAAAGAGACATACTTAATTTGCTTAAGGCAAATGCTGGTACAATTCCTTCAAAAAGGACATGGTTCACCACATCTATCAGCCCCTCGTGTATCTCATGCACTCACCTCAGAACTGTACCCATGCTCCTTCTCCTTACCCTCACCGTTTACGAGCCACGTCCTCTCCCCCGCCGTTGAGCTGCTCCCCATCCCTCCACGACCTCTGACTTAGGGTTTTCTACCATCAGGCCCTTGCGTTAACTCCCACAAACTTGCCATCAGGTCCCCCATGTCACCCCACCTAACTTGGTGTGAAGTCCCCGTTTCACTAACCCCCTCTGAATTGCCTTCAGGCTCCCGTTTAACGCACTCCCTCTCTAAATTGCCACCAGCCCCCCCCCACCCCCCCTCTCACCCCATCGTCAGCCCTGTGCCATTCGACTCCAGGCTCCCTCGTCTCCCATATCCCATGTGACATCATGCCCCATTGCTTCCCACATCCCACTAGTCATCATTCTCTTTTGCCTCCCCCTCGTCTTATCTCTCCTACTTACCTTCATGCCCCCTTTCGCGTCCCTCTTTTTTAGTCTCAACTCTTCTGCTCGCCATCATGCTCCTTTCACTTCCCACTAGTGGCATCTCTCCAACCCAGCATCACCCCCTTTCGACTTCAACATCGCATCCCCCCATCCCAGTCTTCCAGTTCTTTCTTTCACTTAGATTATTATGTAACTCTGATATCCTTCCTCGTGCAATTTATCGTCTGTATTCTGTCCTGAAAGAGAAGTTAGCTTGTTAGATAACTCCGAGGAATTTTTTTAAACTGTTAAATAAGTCGAATGATTACAGATGTAACTCTGCTGACGCGTTGGAAGTGAAGCATTCATTTATAGCAATTTTACTGCCCCCTTTCCTTACAAAACCGTCCACTATTGTTACCTTAATAACTACATTCTTCGCAGGGTCACTGCAACATATCTTTCTTTTTTGCGCGTACTTGCACAATTTTTGTGCATTACTTAATTATACAGTGTACAGCAATGCTTACTGGCCTTTAAATTGACCTGAAGCAATATTATTCCCAGTTGATATTTTGTGTTCCAGTTTGAATGATACTCATAGATTAGAAAACCAGACACATGCGTCGTGAAATAGATCGAATTGTTATCAGTTGCTCACTTGAATGTTTCGCATGAATTTTGGTGTGTAACAGAGTTATATAAAAGATGTTTTATGGGTTCGGCTGAAAAGCAGGACGTAGTTGTTCAGTTAATTATAACCGTTGCTAATAGATTGACATACAAATTGATCCAAATATGGTATATCCGATTAAGTATATCTTGATTGTGGTTCCCTAATTTGCTGGGAAACAGTGCACGCCCTCAAACCGTAGGGAACCTCCCCACCGTGGACGCGGCGACTTTAAGAAGTTGCGCATTGTACTGGAGAGTCTGACAAGTAGGAAAAAAAAACTGCATACCGGTTTTGTTAGCTTGCCTGTGCCTCTCCTTCCCCTGCTCCCAAAAAGTGGGCGAGTCGCAGTTAGCGGAGGGGCGGCAGTGCTGCCACGAATTGGTTTCGCTGCTAGTGCTAGAGAATCTGGCCGCCCGCTTCGGGGCATTGCCCTGCCGGCCGCGGCCCGCGTCCCCGCACTGCTGCACGCCTCCGCTACACTCGCGCACTCTCTTAATTATTGTGTCGCAGATATTCATGCAACAGTATGAGCCCACTGCCTGACGTACGTTATGATGTTTCGTTCACTCGGATGAAGCTCCTGAACAAGAAAACAGTAGTTAACTTTGCGAGTTTTTTTAAAGCATTACACTGTTAATCGGTTCCTTCTAAACACTCGAGATACCTTCACGTGTTTGGCTGTGCGATTTTGTGCTGAACAACATTTGGTGGTCGTCCACGGCGACAGAAGGCACCACTTAGCATGAAGTTCTCAATGATCCTACAGTGATGATCGGATGTCAGTTAAAGTCCATAACTTTAAAGCTCCTCCTATAAGGATTACAGGTAACTTTTGGTGCCACATCAACAGCGTGCACGCGGTGACGAAGTTTAAGATCAGTTGGATGGGAATTTCGGAAGCAACCGATCATAGCTGCCGTCAGTGACCTCGCCAACATTCACTTGACGTGTTTGTAGGAAAAGCGGAAAATGTAAATCAAGATCTCTGAACCGGGACTTAATTGCAGCTTTTGCAGAACAAGAATGCATAAAAATAAAACAATGTACACGAAAGGTATCACTCATAGTGAATCAGTGCAAACTGTATTTGTGACCTCCTATTCCGCACTTAGATGGCTACTATAGTCATCACTACATAGATTTTCTCAAAATGTACGTGCAGAAATTTATCATTATACCACCAAATCAGCCGCAGTTTCATCTACTCAAAGTGTCTCTTAATGTTTTTAGATATCTGTAACAGAATGTCGTTCGAAAAAATATTTTAAGTTGAAGCAAGGCAACTTGCAAGTGAGACACTGGCAGATTTGATGTTCAACAACTGCTCAGTACCCAAGTATTTTCAGTTTTGACACAAACAGTGTACGTTTTTTACCTACCTGTAACACACACACAGAAATGTTTATCATTTAAAACACCTCAAGATAGACAAAATTGCCAGACAATAAATCAAGAGTTAAGAAATAGAATCAAACCAGACAGGAACAAGATTCGGGAACAGAAATGCATTCAGATAAAGAATTCAATATGGTGGACGACAAATTATGGAAGTGTGGAGGACAATTACATGTATGAAAAAACACAGTGAACAAAGCAGTAGAAAACTTCATTTCTTTAACATAATGGAAAAGTGTTATATAGATCAAATTGACGACACACGCTAGTAAATAAGAGGAAGAAGGTAAGATTGTAGAAACTGTTCGAAATATGACCACTACGATAAAAGTCAATAGTGAAGTAGCTACAATGAAGAATGGCCGACCACCTGCTCGTGGGAACGTTGCTGTAGTACTATTGAAAGCTAGAGGACGTCATTTGTTCGAAAAGAATAATGCACCGTATAAGGAACTGCTGTCAGCGGACTGAAATTCCATCGTAGTGGAGAGGCTCATACATTCTTTCTATTTTCAAATAGAGAAATACTCCTAGAAAAGGCACAGAGACATTAGTGTGAAATGTAAGATGAGCTGCTTTTTTGGCAGTATCATGTATGAGCAAAATTAGGCAAAATATTGTCCGCCATATTGCGGAAGACCAGAGTGGATTTGGAGAGACTGGATCCTGTACAGATAATCTCTTTATTTTTCAGCTGCTAATGGAGAAATTTATAGCAGTAGGAAAACAGTTGGGCCAATGGCCTCGCCGCAGTGGTAACACCGGTTTCCGAAGTTAAGCGCTCTCTGGCTTGGCGATCACTTGGATGGCTGACTGCACTGCATCTGTGAAGCCAATTCAGGAGATGATTGATTAAGAAACAGCTGCGACGGTCACGAAAACTGTCAGCAGTCGGGAGAGCGGTGTGCTGACGGCATGCTCCTCCATATCAGCACCCAGCATGGGCTGAGGATGTCACAGCGATCGCTCGGTACCTTTCGGCCTTCAAGACGTGTCCTGACAGAATTACTTAGAAAGGAGTTACTCATTGCCTTCGTATATAAGCAGAATCGCATGACACGATTCATGGAACAAAACTGTGGGAGACTCTGAAAGATATAGATATGAATGATGATCTTTTACATATCATTGTTTACTTCTACGGAGACAATAGGTATAGATTAAAACAGGGTCAGAGTTACCAGAAACTGTTAATCTCAGAAAATGGCTGAGACAACGAAGCAGTATGTCACCTAGTTGTGGAAATCATTTTAATGATGTACGGATGTTTTCATTAAGTTTCGCTGTTGATGAAGCAATTAGAGCACGAGATGAATACGATCTTGAGTTTATGATACGACATTTATATCAGGATCATGACAAATGGGGATTGCAGATGAGTCTAACAAAAACCAAATATGCAATAGTGAATGGTAACACTAAATTTGAAGTACACGTCAGTGACAGAGTAGTAATGAGACAGATAGGAAAATTTAAATATCTGGGTGTACATATTGACAAGACGACTGGGTGCTACAGAAGTAAAATATAAATTACAAAAAAGCAGAAAGCTAACAAAGAAAGGAGTGGGTTGATAGCTGAATCTGCCCAATGCTACGGATGAGAACTATGGATTTAAATGCTCACCTCGAAAGAAGGCTAATAGCTGTGGAAATGAACTATTTCAGTGGAGCGCCTGAATTTAAACTATCGAGGAGATAAATAACGATGAAGTAAGACCTAGAACGAGGTCAACCGAAACAGTGATAGGATTGAAAGAAAATCATAAAAGTGCTATCCAAATTTATTGAGAATGCTAGATGATCGGTAGCCAGAGAAAATTTTTGAGTGAAACCACCTGGCAGGCAGAAACACATCAGTCCAAGATGTTCCTGAAAAGACAATACACTGACGAGGGAACCTCCCGATCGCACCCCCCTCAGATTTATTTATAATTTGGAACAGTGGATAGGCCTTGAAAAACTCAACACAGATCAATCGAGAAAACAGGAAGAAGTTGTGTGGAACTATTAAAAAAATAAGCAAAATATACCAACTGAGTATGAGTAGTCCATGCGCAAGATAGGCAACAATAAGGATAGTGTAAGATCAGGGGCGCCGGGTCCCGTGGTTAGCGTGAGCAGCTGCGGAACGAGAGGTCTTTGGTTCAAGTCTTCCGTCGAGTGAAAAGTTTATTTCCGCAAAGTTACGATCTGTCCGTTCGCTCATTGACGTCTCGCACCGCAAAACCGTGCGATTAGTAGACGAAAGGGCGTGCCTCTCCAATGGGAACCGAAAACATTAGATCGCAAGGTCATAGGTCAACCGATTCCTCCACAGGAAAACACGTCTGATATATTCTATACGACACTGGTGACGGCATGTGCGTCACATGACAGGAATAGGTTGTCGACCCACCTGACTTGCATACTTGGCGAATGGTTAAAAAGATTCTTCTACCTTGCCCGATTTAGGTTTCCTTGTGGATGTGATAATCACTTCCAAAAACAAGTGATGAAAACATAAGTGTGTTTCACAGTAGCACAATTTTCTCTGTGCTCTGTCAAAACCTGTTTCTAACGTTTTCAAATTTTTCTGTGTGTAGACCGTCAAATCCTGCATATGTTCAAGCAAATCTGAACATGTCCTGGAATTTTGCAGAGCGAAGTTGATTATGTTTGAGTGTCTGAACTCTGATAATTGTCTGAAAATAAAAAATTAAACTTTTCACTCGTTGGAAGACTTGAACCAAGGACCTTTCGCTCTGCAGCTGCTCACGCTAACCACAGGACCACGGCGCCCCTGTGCTCACAGCGTCCTTAATGTTGCATATGTTACCCATGGACTACTCAGTTTGTATATTTTGCTTATTGTTTCATAGTTCCACACAACTTCTTCCAGTTTTCTCGATTGATCTGTGTTCAGTTTTTCAAGGCCTATGCACTGTGCCAACTTACAACTAAATCTGAGGGGGGTGCGATGGGGAGGTTCTTCTGTGAGGTGACAAAACTCATGGGATATCAATACCCACATACACAGATGGCGGTAGCATGGTGTACACTAGGTATAAGTGGGCAGTTCAAAATAGTTCAAATGGCTCTGAGCACTGTGGGACTTAACTGCTGTGGTCATCAGTCCCCTAGAACTTAGAACTACGTAAACCTAACTAACCTAAGGACATTACACACATCCATGCCCGAGGCAGGATTCTAACCTGCGACCGTAGCGGTCGCACGGCTCCAGACTGTAGCGCCTAGAACCGCTCGGCCACCCCGGCCGGCAAGTGGGCAGTGCATTGGCAGAACTGTCATTTGTACTCAGGTGATTCACGTGAAAAAGTTTTGCGGGGATTATGTCCACACGACGGGCATTAACAGACTTTGAGCACAGAGTGGTAATTGGAGCTGGACACATAGGACATTCCATTTCGGAAATCGTTAGGGAATTCAATAATCAGAGATCCACAGCGTCAAAATTGTGTCGGTAATACCAAATTTTAGACATTACCCCTCACCACGGACAACGCAGTAGCCGACGGGCTTCACTTAACGACCGATAGCAGCGGCGTTTGCGTAGAGTTGTCAGTGCTAACAGACAAGCAACACTGTGTGAAATAACCGCAAAAATCACTGTGGGACGTACGACGAACGTAAACGTTAGGACAGTGCGGCGAAATTTGGAGTTAATGGGCTATGTCAGAAGACGACCGACGCGAAACTTTTGCTAACAGCACATCACATCTCATCACATCACATCACGAAATCACATCTCCTGGGCTCGTGACCATATCGGTTCGATCCCAGACGACTGGAAAAGCGTGGCCTGGTCAGATGAGCCCCAATTTCAGTTGGTAAGAGTTGATGGTAGGGCTCGAGTGTGGTGCAGACCCTATGAAGCCATGGACCCTGGTTGTCCGAGTGTAATGCAGACCCCGTTTGTCAGCAAGACACTTTACAGGCTGGTGGTGCTCTATAATGGTGTGGGCTCTGTTTACATGTAATAGACTGGGTCCTCTGGTCCAACTGAAGGCATTATTGACTGGGAATGGTTATGTTCTGGTACTTGGACACCATTGGCAGTTATTCATGGAGTTCGTGTTCTCCAACAATGATGCATTTTTTTATGGACGACAGTGTGCCATGTCACTGGGTCACAATTGTTCGCGACTGGTTTGAAGAACATTCTGGACAATTCGACCTAATGATCTGACCACTCAGATAGTCCAAAATAAATTCCGTCGAACATTTATGGGTCATAATGGAGAGGTCAGTTGGTGCACAGAATCCTGCACGGACAACATTTTCGGAATTATGGACGGCTGTAGAGGCAGCATGGCTCAATATTTGTGCAGAGGGCTTCCAACGACTTAGTGTCTCCGTGCCACATAGAGTTGCCACACTACGCCGATCAGGTGCTGGTCAGACACGATATTAGGAGGAATTCCATGACTTGTCGTCTCCGTGTGTATCGAAATAATAGAGCACCACAGGGAGGATGCCTCGAATAGAAAGGCTTGGCAGAAGATAGCAAAAACAGCACAATGTTATCAATTAATCTTTCTATTAATTAATGCTATGTTGATAATAATAAAAGTGTTGGAAAAGGGAACAATGGCGTTAATTACGCTGTCTATTCAATAATGTGCTGATAGAAATGCCATCTGTTGTGCTCATCTACGATATTTCACTAAAACTTAAGCAAAGAAGTGGCAGAGTGGGATAAAGTGAGAATTCAGATGGGCTGGTACTCTTGTATGGGCAGAATCAGAAATAGTAGCACCAGAATCGTGATTGTATTTTGGTGCATTTGGCAGAGAGGTCAGAAATATGTAGTGAATGATTATTGCGACTAATGATATAATTATACACTTGTTTGTTTACGCCCAGTGTTACTAATGGTTGTGATTAAACAGGGACACAGTGTTCGGTCCTTAAGAAGAATCTTCGTTACCCTCTTACCTGGAGTTTTTTCTGGGCTACAGTTTAGTAGCACGCCCCCAGTCTGAAATATACTTCTGGGAAATAGGGTTTGACACAAGTCTAAGTTACCGTATAGTTCCGCCTTTCATCCTGAATACGGCGACGACACATCATGACCATTACTCCAAGAGACAGCTGTAGCATTGGGAGCCATCTTGATGCAGGCCAGCTCAACCAATGCCATAACTCAGGGGCGTTAATCAGAGTTGGGCTTAGGGCGCTAATGTGCGTCCCTTGAAGTCCATCGACTGCACAGCAAACCATTCGAACACAGACGCCGATAGGTCTGTGTGCCGTCTCGGATCAAGCACCAGTCACCCGTGTATTGTCGTAGGCGAACGAATGGATGGCCATGATTAAATAGTCGTTTCCTAAATCGTTCGTCGTGGAGAGATAATGAATGGCACATCTATTAGCGGCTCCATTTCTTCACATGTAAACGTCCTTGACACGAACAAACGTCTCCACTAAAACTTACGGCAAAGGCGATATTTTCTGTACTTCGAGCGTCCAATGCTGAAACCCGTGCTAACCTTTGTCTTGTGACGTGTTGCAGGTGGAGTATGAGTGGTAGCTGTATCTATTCCATTGTGAGGTGGTGATTCCTTATGTTGTGGTTGCTGATGGGACATCGTTGTTAAGCATTGAATCGGCGAATAAGTGTACTTCATCCTGCAATAAAACAACCCCCGTCATCAGTACATTTTTGCTCACGGCAGTTAATGCTGGTGTAAGACGTTCCATCCAAATCTACATACCAGCGTTACGCCCTTGGCACGGCGGCTTGGTGAAAGCCCAGTGATAGTTTACGGCATACGCGTCCGCCTCCGTACAGTGCCTCCAAGACCACAAAGATGATGTGCCCAATTTTTTGGATACCCATGATCTCGCTGAGATGAAAGGGGGCGATATCATTCGTCTTGTCAATTTTGCTGCTGGCTAAAGCTCCGTGGGCCAGTAACACCTGTTACGTTACACGCAGAAGTTTTCCATTTTCTCGTGGCTGCAGGAGAGTCGCCACTCCTACACAGTACTGTAACTAACTTGTTCGTGATTGCGCTACTCTCTCTCTCTCTCTCTCTCTCTCTCTCTCTCTCTCTCTCTCTAACCTGGATGGTTTGACGATAAATCTGCGTGTCGATATATTCTCAAGCTATTAACAATACAATGACATTGCCATTCATACCTGAAGAGAATCAAAACGTAATATGAGCTATTATAACTGTTGGTGGTGGAAGTCCTACTACTTTCATCGTTCCCTCGGTGCATGTTTGACTGGCGACCATTGCAAAATATCGGTTACTTCGGCATTTGTGATTCTGTTTCTGCATCGGTAGAACAACCTGTAACACCTAAATGCGTAACAGCGAGCGCTTAGAGATGTATCTGAAAATTCTTGCTTTTAATTGTAAATTTATGGTGGATGAATATTGACCTTTTCACTGCCGCATGTTGATCAGTTCACAATAAAGCAAATGAAACATAGGTGGTATCGCCATGTGTGTGTGTGTGTGGAACTTCCGTAGACTCAAGATTAATTTTTGAGGAAAATTGGAGCCAACAACTGTGTTGCAGACATCCCTTAAACAAGAAATATCTGTTTCACTAGCATTGGAATGTTGACCGGTGTGCATATAGGTATCACAGGTTGTTCTTCCAATGAAGAGATAAAATCACTAATGCCGAAGTAAGTGCTATTTATCGTGATCGATAATCAAAATGTACTGTTGATAGTAACATTGCTAATTCGCAACACAAAGTGTCTGTGGTAGCGTAATTAGTTAAGAAGTTAACACGTAAGTTTTTCACATATTTAACCTTTATCTTATTTAGCAACGAATACAAGAAGGAACTGGCAAATAGTGAAGTTAGTTGTTTTAAGGATGTGGTTTCACTTCTGAACCACTGGGACAGTTTTCAACCACTCATCATTTCATGTGATATATTTGAAAGCAAATTCGCATTTTTCCTAGGCAAAATCCCACATCTCGAAACATACATGAATTCATAACGTCTAAAACAAATTACAATCCTAAATAATAAACAAAAAATAGTCTAAAATTTATTAAATTTTGTATCACATATACCTACCGTCTCAGTGGTTTCATTTCGATTATGCTCATAAAAGCAGTAGTGTAAACCCATATTGACGTTACAATAACTTAGAAATACATACTTTCACTGATCTCAATATGGCCACTAAAAAAACCGCGTGTCACAATCTCCTACAATCACGGAGCTGTGAAGTACCTCATTGTACCATTAGAAATCTCTGTCTTGCAGTAGCATCGGTGGTTTCATGGGAAAGGTTTCGGTACTTCAAAGAAATATAAAAAATGTTGGTTTCATGAAGAAACCACTGGGCCTCAAAGGGTTAAATTCACGGATACATCATGGGATCAGTAAACAAGGTCTTCTTGCCTATTCTTTGAAGCCAAATGCCGGAAAAATTTAAATCGTTATCAGTAGTCATAATTTTGTCAATTTCTTCAGATAAAGATCCTCCAAAGTGAGCAACGCGTCCGTGATACATTTCGTTCCAAATAAACGTGGCGCTAAACATTTAATTTTTCGCGTGTCTTATTTGATAATTTTGCGTGCGTTCCGATGTAGCAGTAACGGCAGCTATTAAAAGGTCTCTTCGTCATACTGGTAGGATATCCCTGAATAATATTTTGAGAACAGTAGCTAATTTGTTCGACATATTGCAACAGCATTCGTATTTGTTAAGTTCGCGTATTGAGATTCATACTTGCACTTGATAGTTGAGATTAAAATACATTCGGAGGGAAAAAGTGTAACGTTGACCAAAAGAAAATTATTTAGGGCTCTTCTCCCAACACACAGTTCACAACTTACATGCAGGGTGCAAGATACCATATAAATCAGTCGTTACGTATCCGCGCGAAGGCAGATCTAAGTATAACACGAATTGGATGTCCGCGCCAACTGCCAAGCTACTGTCTGTTACGTTGTGTGGTCGATGTGATACGCCCAGAACGAAGACAGTTGTAGAATTCCTCCGCAGTATAAAAGTTGAAAAGAAATCCTTCGTTTCTGTTGACATCAGTACCGATAGCATTTTAAACGTCGTAGTCAACATTACCGTGTATTGTTCGCATATTCTGCTATTTTTCTGGAATCCGTTACGTAAATGTAACAAATTTTACTCTCCAAGAATCTTGGAGAGTCGAAAAAGGTGTAAATAATATTTTCAATTGCAATACGTAGCACTATGGGAAGATAAAATATGGTCAGTAAAAATCCTAAGAAATGTGCGGTTTTTGGTCTCTTGAAACTGTTAGAAATGCAGTGTACTAAAACTCGGACTCCCCAGCCTTTTGGGCTAGGTACGCCCTAGTGAAGGTTGCAGTAACACCGTCGAAATGCCTGTCATTTTAGCTTTTTAAGTGCCTCCTAGCATGACGCGGCAGTGCATCTAGAGGATCTACGCCGGCTTCCAAAGCCTACATGTAAAATAAAAGTTGACTTTTGTAATAGTAGCACAGTAATGATGTAGACATATTCTTATATATTGCCTCCTTTACGAAAGAGAGAGAGAGAGAGAGAGAGAGAGAGAGAGAGAGAGAAAGGGGGGGGGGGGAGGCAATTAGTTTAAGTGAAGCATGGAAATCATTCGACTTAACCATTTGTTGTATGTCCGTCTCGTTTTCAGGGTGGATAATCAGCTCATCCAACTAAAAAAATTAAAGTAAACTCTGCATTATGATTGTATACCTCATACTTGAACTTAAACTATGTATTACCAGAGGTGCAAGTAACGCTAAATGAGTAAAAGTCC
Source organism: Schistocerca gregaria (assembly GCF_023897955.1). Classification (NCBI taxonomy): domain Eukaryota; kingdom Metazoa; phylum Arthropoda; class Insecta; order Orthoptera; family Acrididae; genus Schistocerca; species Schistocerca gregaria. Next base: position 482,601,761 of record NC_064931.1, on the reverse strand, counting down.
TGTTTTATGGCAAACATAGGATGGATAGCCAAAATATTCAGCTAAGTGAAATTGTTATATTGAAAGTATATTCCTGATGGTGTATATTCTTTTGTGACACACTTAGTCTTCACAATACGTTTGTATTACAATAACGTTGCTCGTTTTCGAAGACCTTGGTCCCCAGAACTTACTTCTTATGCTGAGCCATTGTCAAAGACAATTTCAATTCCTGAGACACTGGATGTGTACTAAAACACCATGTTAGAAAACAATACACTTTCATGTCCTTCCGTTTTATTTGTAAATGTGAGGGTGTAATAAAGTCACATTGGCTCATTTGGACATCGGCATTTGCGGAACTCAGCCTTTCATTTGTTTGACGAGCGACGTGTTTCAGAAGCGCTGAAATAAACATTTCTCTTAGTAATTGACGTCCTGCACTCGTTGCTTTCGTAGATGAAAAGCACTGATTATTTTTTCTGCTGTCGTCTTGTACGTTACGCATCACTTACCAAGTGGCAGAATGAATTTGAGTGTACATGATTCTCGGGATATCTTGTCTGGCGTAGTGAAACTTAACTTTTCCTCCCATGTTCCTTTCTAACTGAAGTATTTACATGTTAGAGCAACATTCACTAGGAAACGAAGTGTAAGCACAGTTGCAACGAGTGCCGCGACCTGCTGTCTGAGAGAGGAGAGGCTTACTGTACGAGGAAACACGGACAACAGTCTGGACCCAGAGTGAACTTTTCTGACAGATGAAAGTGGTAGTTAACTTTAATGCTATGCCGTTTGGTGAAACAGCGAAACAAGTTTCAGTGCGAACTCACACTTGGTGCCTTTCCCTCGCTGCCCTTTACGTGCTTGTCTCTTTCTTCTCTTTCATAGTGCCTGATCTTTTGTAATGAAGTAGTGTGATTTAGAGCCGCACCAGCTGCTCTTCGTATTTTGACGAACCATTACTGTAGGGCCAACAGAACAAATACTTACGATGTGTGCTCGCTTTTACTTACAATGACAACTTAAGAGCATCGTTAATTTCAAGAGATAAATACATTTTTATTTTGAAAATTACTCCTTTCTGTAAATGTAATGTTACAGATAATGTTCCTTGACGGTTTCCCCAACTGAAAATGCGTAGTATGTAGATGTGCATGAAACATAAACATCCTACAGACTGAATTACGTATCTCAGTTATTCATCCGCAGTATGTGACTGACCATCATCCAGCTGGCATCTCCATGGGCCTACTGTCAAGCACATTACTTATCATGAAAGAGTTCGATGCATATTCCTAACAGCAGCACATTAAAATCCTCCCCAGCCCTCTCGATTGTGTACATCGTACGTTACATAGATTATACCAAACAAGGTGAAGTGCGACTTAGAGAAGGGCAGTATTCCTTAAGCTTAACATCTTCTGAAACTAACGAGTGCAAGGCCGAATCAAACTAACAATCTCGCATAACAAATATGGACTTAAAGAAATTTATGCCCATCCCTAAATTTTCTGCAAGCTCTTTATTTTCGGTGAGTGCTGTTCCTCCACCTGACTGAAATAAGTCCCTCTTATTTGAGTTGATCCACAAATGGATTTAACAGAAAACATTTTACGGAACAGTTTTATTTTAGTTATTCGGCATTTACGTCGTGAGGTGGTAAGTTTTGTGATTGTGACTGGAAGAGTTGAGAAAAGTCTGTTGGAGGGAGGGAGAGGTAGAGGGAGAGGGAGGGAGAGAGAGAGAGAGAGAGAGTGAGTGAGTGAGTGAGTGAGTGAGTGAGTGAGTGAAAATGGCTCTGAGCACTATGGGACTTAACATTGATGGTCATCAGTCCCCTAGAACTAAGAACTACTTAAACCTAACTAACTTAAGGACATCACACAACACCCAGTCATCACGAGGCAGAGAAAGGAGTGAGAGTGAGTGTAATTGAGAATGTAAATAGCCGTACGGAGACACGACCTTATGCTGCAGTCCATTGAGCTGCGTTTGAATCCAGAGGCTAAAATAATTCCAAAGCTCCAGGATGAATGTATGAAGATACTTTTCGTTAGACGTCAACAGTATTAAGTAGGGACACACATCCTCGTATAACAGCTGACGACTCTATAGGTGAAGTTGCCGGTTTGCAGCCGTTACCTCGTCATCACAGAGGACGGCCTGACGGGAGGTGGTCGGTGATGTGTAGAGAAGAGGGCGGTAAATACGAGTATTATTGTCCCCGGGCTATAACTCCGCTGTGCAGCGTACCCCTTGTAGGATAGTGAAAGGGGCTGAAGTTATTCAATCAAATATTGGACATAACATACATTTTACCGAGCGAGATGGCGCAGTGATTAGCACACTGGACTCCCATTCGGGAGGGCGACGGTTCAATCCCGCGTCCTGCCAACCTGATTTAGGTTTTCCGTGATTTCAATAAATCGCTCCAGGCAAATGCTGGGATGGTTCCTTTGAAAGGCTTGGCCGACTTCCTTCCCCGTCCTTTCCTAATCCGATGAGACAGATGACCACGCTGTTTGGTCTCTTCCCCCAAACAACCCAACCCAACATACATTTTTTTTTTCTATTGCGGACAGTACGGGTAATGTAAGGGATGATGATAAACAGAAGGCCGAAATTCTAAACCTAGCTTTCAAGAACTCGTTTACGGCAGAGGGCTGCAGCACCATTCCCCCGTTCAATCATCGAACAAACGCAAGGATGGCTGACATAGTGTTTAGTGTATCTGGGATTGTAAAACAGTTAAGATCCTTAGACGCCAGGAAGGCATCTGTCCCAGACGGTATCCCCGTAAGACTTTATGTTGACTATGCTACAAATATAGCACAATTCTTATCTATCATCTATCAGAGGTCATTGGAACAGCGCAAAGTTCCACGAGACTGGAAGAAGGCCCAGACCATAGCAATGTATAAAAAGGGTAGAAAATCGGATGCACATAATTACCGACCAATTTCGCTGGCATCGTTTTGATGTAGAATCATGGAACAGATTTTGTGTTTAGACATTATGACCTTTCTAGACTCTGAGAAGCTCATCTGCACAATTTCGCTGGCATCGTTTTGATGTAGAATCGTGGAACAGATTTTGTGTTCAGACATTATGACCTTTCTAGACTCTGAGAAGCTCATCTGCACAAACCAGCACGGTTCTAGGAAACAGCGGTCATGCGAGACACAGCTGGCCCTCTTTGTGCATGATATACAACAGGCTCAAGATACCGGCTCCCAGGTTGATGCCATATTCCTCGACTTTCGAAAGGCGTTCGACTCAGTTCCGCACTTTCGCTTGCTCCAAAAAGCGCGAGCTTACGGTCTATCCGATGACATATGCGGTTGGATAGAAAATTTTCTGACAGAGAGTAGTATGTCGTCCTGGATGGGGTAACTTCAACAGAAACAAGCGTAACATTAGATGTGCCCCAGGGGAGCGTAGTACGTCCGTTGCTTTTTACGATTTGCATAATCGATCTGGTTGATGGTATTGACAGCGGCCTTAGACTGTTTGCCGATGATGCTGTAGTCGACAGGAAAGTAGTATCACACGAAAGTTGTGAACAAATCAATGAGGATTTGCAGAAAATAAATGCGTGATGTAATGATTGGCAGTTATCTCTCAATATTAGTAATTGTAACCTAATGTGTATAACAAGGCGAAAATCCCCATTAATGTATGTGTACAAAATAAATGATCAGTCTTTGGAAGCGGTAACATCCGTCAAGTATCTTGGTGTGACTATTCAAAATGATCTCAAATGGAACGATCAGATTGCACAAGTAACTGGTAAGGCGAACTCTCGATTGCGGTTTTTGGTAGAATCCTGAAGCGATGCAGTCCTTCAACAATGGAAACTGCTTACAATACTTCAGTTCGTCCAGTCTTAGAGTATTGTTCGTCTGTATAGGACCCTTACCAGTTGGGTCTGATTCAATAGATTGAGAAGGTCCAAAGAAAAGCGGCAAGATTCGTGACTGGTACATTTAGCCATCGCGAGAGCGTTACAAATCTCATAGAAAGTTTGAAATGGGGCACACTTGCAGATAGGCGACGCGTTAAACAGAAGGGCCTGCTCACTAAATTCCAAAATCAGATCTTCCCCGAGGATGTAGAGCATGTATTATTACTACCAGCTTTCATATCGCGCAATGCTCACCATTCAGAGATAAAGGAAATTAGAGCTGCTCGTACTGAGGCGTTCAGACAGTCGTCTTAAAATTCCTTTTGTATGCCTTGTCCAAAAAAGTTGTGTATGATCAGCGATGTGTGAATATTGGATAGAAATGGGAGTGGATAGATTAAAGTCAACAGTAAAACAATTTCATGCTGCAAATGTAATAACTGAATGTTAGCAGCGTATCAAAGAATCCAATTCAGTTACCTCAGTACTAGTTGAGTTACAAGTGATACTTCCTGTATAATGTGTTTGGGCTGTTTTTTCTGAGACGACGTCAGCGTCATACCAAGTGTGCTAAACTAAAATGTATTCGGTGACGCACTGACCAACGCAACTTGGGTGTGAGTGAGGTGAATTTCACTCTCTGCTGTTAGCTGACATGTCGCCCGTGTGAGAAGCCGGTTGCCGTGAGAAGCCTTCCCACGCCGCAACTTGCTCGTCCCGGAGGCCGCCTTGAGCGGCTGGCTCTGTTCAGCACGCCGCAGCTCACTCCACCGCAGAACTTAAACTCCTCACCTAACGGAAGACGCCCCACAGAAGACGCTGAGTGCTACAAGGGTCGGGTTCTGGTCCACATAAAGGGGAGCACTTTTGAGACAGGAAATAGTGCGTGAAGCACAGTTTCGTATCGGATGGCAAAGCTTTTACCAGTATCGGCAAAGCAGCATGTTTTGAATGCGGTCTCTTTATTTGCGAAATTATGCCACTATCAGAATTGTAATTTTGTGCTCCTGTTCCCAATATTGTTTAGATTTCGTGATAGTATCTTGGGAATGGCTAGAGTAAATTATAATGTTACTACTGCTTAAGAGCAATTGACAAATGCACTCATTATTAGAGGAGTGGGGAGTAAAAGTGAAACAATACTAATCTTTCACTAGATTTTTTTTCCAAGTTTGATCGTTCGCGAGCTGTATTTTGTAAAGGATAACCGTAAACGCCCGCGGGATATTAAAGTAATTGAATACGGATATTATTACGCTTTGATCATAGTTATTGCAAAGTTACAACTGATACTGCGCAACAAAACTTCAGCTGATTTTATTTCCTTTTGTGACGACCGTGTGCTGAGGCCAGATTAACTGTAGAGTATGTCAGCCATCCTTGCGTTTGTTCGATGATTGAACGGGGGAATGGTGCTGCAGCCCTCTGCCGTAAACGAGTTCTTGAAAGCTAGGTTTAGAATTTCGGCCTTCTGTTTATCATCATCCCTTACATTACCCGTACTGTCCGCAATAGAAAAAAAAATGTATGTTGGGTTGGGTTGTTTGGGGGAAGAGACCAAACAGCGTGGTCATCTGTCTCATCGGATTAGGGAAGGACGGGGAAGGAAGTCGGCCGTGCCCTTTCAAAGGAACCATCCCAGCATTTGCCTGGAGCGATTTATTGAAATCACGGAAAACCTAAATTAGGTTGGCCGGACGCGGGATTGAACCGTCGCCCTCATTATCATATCAGTGTCTTCCTACCCGCACAAAATTAAATTTAACAATTTATTATCTTTATTTCTACCGAATAACTAGTATCGTGAAAGAAAGTCTCGACTAGTGTTAATCGTTCTGCTTAAAAGTTTTATCACTTGTAACATGGATCCTGTTTGCAATAATTTGTTCGCCAAGGGCCACCTCCCTCTGCCTTCCCCAAAAAAGTTTTAATTGGTCTGCGAAAACCCCTGATGTTGATTGAACTGTGAATTAGCATTCATATTTCACAGGAGCATTCAAATTATGAAATCCTGTAGGATGTCGATACTCCCTTGCCGTACCTAATTTTAGGTGGCGGTCGAAGGTAAGTTCAGCAAGTTTCATACATGTTACCGCCTGTTTATTTACTTTGTTTTAATACCGCCTAGCTGACTATCTTCGGTTCACTTTCGTTTGCAATTCAGCCGTCAGTTTGCCCACCGAATGAAGTGACCCCGGAATTAAGGTACCGGACTCACAGTAGGAAGGAACGGGTTCAGACCTCTGTGTGGTCATTTAATTTCATGTTTTCAGTGTCGCTCAAGACGACTTTTGTGTATAGTTCCTTTGAAAAAGCATAAAACTAATTGCCTTTCATATCTTTGTCCAAGACAAGCTTGTAGTCAGTCTCAAGTAACCACCTCGTCGACGAAAGCTTAAGCCCTTACCTTTCCTTTCTTTCTTTCTTTCTTCCTTCCTTCCTTCAATTTGCATTAATCAAACAATACTAAAGGATCAGTGAAGACCATTGAGAGTCTGATGATTGTGTCTCATTTCTCCAACACGTGAAGTAGTAGGTTTCAAGTGTGGTTTTCTGTCTGCTCTAATTTTCTATCATCTGGTTGTAGCTCGATGAGTTTGTCTGGTTTTAGAGATTAACGTTACATGACACTTTATACACTTCCGTCAGGATTCTTATTTACGTTTAAAAAGCGGTCATCATTATTAGCGGTGGCAGGGCATTGAAATAATTACTAGCGGTATGCGAATTATACTCTGTCAGAATTACTTTTGAAGTGTCGGCTATGAAGAAGAAAATAAGTGTAACGCGGGATGCACGGCACGTATAACATATTATCATGGTGTCTCTAAGCCATTGAAACACTCCGTCGTTGCCAGATGTTCACTCCCACAATTACAGTACATCCCCAATGCAATAATCATCAGTTTCAGGTAACATTCTGTACTGTGTAATGGTTCGTTGAGCTCAGTGATTTTGCCAGTCAACATTCAGCAACATCACTCTTTGTAGTACGAACACTCTTCCTAATGAAAACCTGAAATGTCGGCTACATTGCTTGCAAAGTTATTGCTTAGTTATTGATACAGTATTTATTGTTATTTCTAGTTTTCTCTCACTCCTTAGATATGTTGGAAATAAATATTTCTCAGCTTGATTAATGACGAAGAAATTAACGCCACATTTAAGCTTATATAAATTAGCAGGCTCACTAGAAAAAGTAATTAGCAACGCGTTTCTGGCAATGAAATCGAACACACACCTCCGCATTTCCTGACGCGCGGGCGGAGCATTATGCGTCGTATGTTATCCAAATTACTTCGCATTAAGGATCTCTGATAACATTCTGGTTTGAAGCAGACGTAAATATGGTTTAGCCTTTAGGATTTGTGAGGAAACTGTATGCATCTAAATTCAGTAACGGTAGATTTTCTGTCAAAGGCCTATTGATGATTCGGTAACGTCGTCAAAAATGGATTTTTCGTAGACTCTGGTATACCGCCTTGAAAGTATGTTACGTGTTGTAACATTAAAATGGAAAAAAGAATCTTCTAGCACACGGTAACAGCAATTCATATTTTGACATAGAAGAGACTAAGAGTTCGAACGAGTTGTATAAACTATGTTCCATGCCGGACGTGGCGATTCTGCTCCGTACTTTCAAGGGAAACGTCAGTCCGGAAAAAATAGTAAAGATTACTATTTTTTAACGTACACGTACGACGTTTCTTCGTGCAGCAAATTTGTTGCTGAATATGGTCGTTCAACGAGTAGAATGTTGGAAGCTAGAGCCGCTTTACGCTTGCTTAATGCGCTAACGAACATTCTAGAGAAGTCGGTCGTTAGGTAACTGCAGAACTGCTTCTGGACCAACGGCGCAGACACGTGACAAAAAAGCAAAAATAAGTGGAGCAAAGATTAAATTATTCACACACCTGTAGCGTGCACGTAACCATCGTCTCCTCTTTTTCCAGTGTACATCTGACTATTTCATCATTACGGATTTCGCAGACACATGGATAATGCCACTCACTTGGAGTATTTGTACTCGATCATAGAAAATAAGACACTAGCAAACATACTACATACTTAATCCCGTCTATTTTCAGGGAAATTGATGTAGACGGGTTCGTCACAAGAGCTTAAAACTTTCTCAAGCGATACCGTAAAGACCGATTCACGCTGGACGTCAACGGAAAGGGAAGTTACAGTCAAACGGTGGAGTGTTCAAACTAGACGGAACATCAACACAATTTCACTTCGCTTAGCCCTCTGCCGAACGGCGAAAGTGAGATTATAAGACACGAAAAAGTTGGCATATGGCATAAGAATTAAGAACTAGCTATGATTGTTTATTAATGGGGAAAGTCAGATTCGTAACTGTTATACTTGACAAAGTTTGTCTGGTAAGCTGCTGAGAAGTGAAACAATAGGTTCAAATGGTTCAAATGGCTCTGAGCACTATGGGACTTAACATCTACGGTCATCAGTCCTCTAGAACGTAGAACTACTTAAACCTAACTAACCTAAGAACATCACACAACACCCAGCCATCACGAGGCAAAGAAAAATCCCTGACCCATCCGGGAATCGAACGCGGGAACCCGGGCGTGGGAAGCGAGAACGCTACCGCACGACCACGAGCTGCGGACATAATAAATGCAACTCTCTTTACCATAGGCTCAACATGACCAGCATGTGTTGTTCGAGAAACGTCGAAACTTAGTCCATTTCATTCCTCACACGAATCAACATGTCCCTATTTATTGAATCGACAGCTTCAACAATTCGACTTCTCAGATCTTGAAAAGTAGGTGTCATAGATGGGGCAAAGACTTTGTCTTTAACGTACCACCACAGGAAAAAAATTGCAAGGTGTGAGGCCTGGTGACCTGTGAGGCCAAAAATAATGAACAGTATCTAATGTTCACGTGTTCTGCAGTCCAGTAATGTGGGATGGTGTTATTAAGACAGCGCCGCTGCTCAAAGTGAAAGTAAAGTGGGGCGGCGTCATGCATAAAAATGAAATCATTGGAATCTTCGGTAAGTTCAGGGAACAAGTAATTTTGCAGCATGTCCAGGTATGCCATACCTGTCACATTTTCCTCCGCAAAAAAGGTCTATAAACTTTTTGAACAGGAACGGCATAAAACTCGCCCAGTTTCGGTGAGTCTGTTTCATGTTCGACGACAACGCCAGGATTTTGTGACCTCGAAATTTTTAAGTTATGGAAGTTTACTTTACCCGTTAGATGAAGCGTCTATTCGTCAGAAGGCGAGACGTTAGGAAAAAGTGTCCTGTGTGATATCGTGAAGAACTGAAACGCGAAATTCATACCTTCTCGTGTTGTCGCCGGGACACAGTTGCTTCAGTAACTGCAATTTGTAAGACTTCATATGCAGGCGTCGTTTCAGAACAATCTGCATCGTTTTTAGAGGAAGCTTTAAGTTCATGGCCTGTTCATTTTCTGGACTTCCTAGGGCTCCATGTGGACGCATCTCGGATACGCTCGACATTTTCCTCTGATGTGCGTGGGCGACCAGTGTCTTCCCTTTGGCATAAAAAATTCTTGGAAGTTGGTTGCTTATGCAGTCATAAAACTGCTTGTGCAGAGGCAGCTACTTGCCGAATGTACGACGGAATGCACGTTGCATTTGAACAATTTACTTCGCCAGTTCCAACACATAAAGTGATTCCTCTTGTGGTGTAGCCGCACACAAACAGCCGCACATCTATGTCAAAACTCTGAATCTTCCTCTATACAGTGACACACGCAGTGTGTTTCTGTCTTTTATAGTTCGTCTGTAATAACTGTTGTTTCATTTTGAATCACCTTGTACAGTCACACTATTGATGAAAATTTCTGGAAACCGTTAACTTTGCAAAATATCTAGGGTATCTATCTGGAGCGACCTTGAGTGTTATGACCACAAAAACAAACAGCGGGAAAAGCAGATGCGAGACAGAGATTCATTGGAAGAATCTTAATGAAATGTAATTCATCCACTATAGAAGTGGCTTACAAGGTGCTTGTTTTACCTATTCTCGAATACTAATCATCAATCTAGGACACTTACCAGGTACGACTGATGAAAGAGCGACGAGTTTGGTCACGGTATCGGTTAGTCGCCACAGGAAGAGCGGCGAGGTTGGTCACGGGATCGGTTAGTCGGCGCGACAGCGTTACAGAGACGACGAACAAACTCCAGTAGCGGCCGCTATTCGAGAGGCGTTGTGCACCACGGAGATGTTTACTATTGAAAATTAGAGGAGTAGCCTACTTTCCAGGAAGAGTCATACAACATATTGCTTCGTCCCACATACGTTTCGCGAAGAAAAAAAAAAGTTCAAATGTGTGCGAAATCTTATGGGACTTAACTGCTGTCCGCAGCTAGTGGTCGTGCGGTAGCGTTCTCGCTTCCCGCGCCCGTGTTCCTGGGTTCGATTCCTGGCGGGGTCATGGATTTTCTCTGCCTCGTGATGACTGGGTGTTGTGTGATGTCCTTAGGTTAGTTAGGTTTAAGTAGTTCTAAGTTCTAGGGGACTGATAACCACAGATGTTAAGTCCCATAGTGCTCATAGCCATTTGAACCATTTGAACTTAACTGCTAAGGTCATCAGTCCCTAAGCTTACACACTACTTAACCTAAATTATCGTACGGACAAACACACACACACCCATGCCCGAGGGAGGACTCAACCTTCGCCGGGACCAGCCGCACAGTCCATGACTGCAGCGCCTAGACCGCTTGGCTAATACCGCGCGGCCCCGTTTTGCGAAGAGCTTATGTGAAGTTTGGTAGGTAGGAGACGAGGTACTAGCAGAATTGAAACTGTGAGGATGGGCCGTGAGTCGTGCTTGGGTAGCTCAGTCGGTGGAGCACTTGCCCGCGAAAGGCAACAGTCCCGATTTCGAGTCTCGGTCTGGCACACTGTTTAAATGTCAGGAAGTTTCAGGTAAGGGGAATCAGTTGGTGATACCAGAACATCTCTCTTCCACACACCGTCAGGTAGCTCTTGGAGCACTGCTGTAGATGATGCAGTGTGTCGCGAAAAGGAAGTAAACAATAAAGTAAAGAGTAAGAAGGCACAAAAGCGCGAAATCCGGTACTATAACATGACTGAGCGCTGAGAGAATACGTTAACTTCTGGTGTTGGCAGCGACAATGCACCGCCATCCTCCCCTCACTCAGCAAAGCTCGTGTAAATGTCACATGTGAGATGCTTGGTGGTATGCTTCGACGTTCCGTTCCGTCTCGTCAAGTGTGGCTCGACCTTAATGGGATGAAGATGTAGGGATGGGCCTTGCTGCAGTTGTAATATTTGTCAAATAACGCGTAATACATTGTGTATTCGAGCGTTCTTTTAACTTTGGGTAAAGAGCGGCTCTTCCATATGCTTCCTGAGTGCACTTTTCCACAACGAAAGACTCGTTTGTGTTGGGCGTGTAGAAGCAGTAAGATTATTGCTTTAACGATGACTTTGTGGTGCGGTGAGGTGTAAGGCGGTGTGACATAGGCTGTGCATCTTAGTCAGATGTCAGATGGGCAGCACTTTCTCGCTGGGCCGACACGTAGTCCGCCGTAAAGAGTGCAGCTGGAAAGTACGTGTGAAACCTCGCTGCTTATTCTTGCTCACGCCCGCTGTGGCTCGTGAATTTCCCGTCGCAATGAGCTTTTGTTGCGGCATGTCTCTCCGCAGAATGTGGAAGTGTGCAGGTGGGTGTTGCTTTCACATCCAAGCGAGGTCCAGCTCCTTCCCCTACTTCTAAATGGATAGTCTGCAAACCGCACCTAAGTGCCTGGCAGAGGGTCCTCCTTAAAACACATTGGAAAGAAATGGTGTAATTTTAGTTAAGGTCACGTGATCGATACACATTACCATATTGTGAAGAAAAGATTTCACCCACCCAGCCGAACTTATAGGAACAGTAGAATAACAAAAAAGGGAAAAGAACGATTTTCTTATCCTTATTTAGACTTTAGTGTAGCGTGTATTTAAGGGGGAGGGGACTACATTTAATTCACTATGATGTAGAGACGCGCAGTCCACTTGGTAAACCTGAGTCTCGAATAACCGTCATTGCCGTATGTATTCATATTTTCCTGTGAAACTTAATACAGTCCATTTTATTCGTGAAACTGAATGAAATTTTGCCTGACGCAGGGTACAATGCTGATCAGTCATTTCCTTATCACTTGTCACTCAGAAGACCATGTGCACGAGTGTAAAATAAGTAAAATTTGAGCCTAAAATTTTCTTTCCCGTTAAATACGCCTTGAGGACTTACTTCTCTTCGTCTTTAAGATCAACAGGGACAGCATTTTAATCAATACAGGCAGTTCTTTCTAGCGAATTACGGTTTATACCTTTATATCCATCCAAACAGTACTGCAGTAAACTTTCTAAATCCACCGTGCATTTAAGTTTTATTTTCCGACTAGATGAACTGAGTCAACGAATCTTCTAAGGGGTTAATTTTCAGTTCTTGACAATGCCCTCTGTTAGTATTTTTGGGCACAAACTACATTTGTTAGTTCGTTATACAACTTAGTTCATTTGATGCAGAATTTCATTCGATTGATGTTCTTTTTCACTATCACGACCTTATTATTCAGAAAATCTTATGGTGGTTTATTTCTTTGCGTTAGATGCCATTCCGTAGTTGACTATCCAAACTGATAGAAAAACACTAGACGTACACGCCCTTTCCGCTAGATCTTTCTAAGAAATTGTTTCTTTGTCATCATTGGGTGTGTGTAATACATTTGCATTGTCTTGTCTACAGTGTGTTTAGCATGGTAATTTAAGGTTATATTGTGTTGTTTTTCCGTCCTTAAATAAAGCGAATAATCTTTTGTGTATTCACTTTTTATCACTATAATTACGCGCTTGCTTCCTAATCCCAATTAGATTTTCGCCGTGTAAATAAACACAGCCTTTTCTTACTGCAGTGTATTTTATTTCTTACAAAAGGAATATTTCCGAGCTTGCTGCGGATGTGGCCGCTCAAACGAAATTGTTAGAGTAGATTTTATTTATTTTTTATGAATGTCACTAATTCGAACACTTACTCTTCTCTGGTCGTATGTGTGATAAATTAGTAACTGTATCTCTGGTTGTTAACCGTATTATAATGTGATTTGCACTTATTTATGAAGGAACGGTGGTTTTCTAGCCACACCTTTGTTAACTGTGTGTTGGTCTTCCTATAGGCCCTCCAAAGTCTATAAAAATAATCATTTTATTTATTTTGTATTTTATCTTACGGCTTACCTACTTCGCTATAGCTACGTAAGGAAACTATCGTGTTATGGTTGTGTTTCTTTATAGTATTAAATGACTACGAAAACAATGATGACAAACGGAGTTCGCGGCTTAATTTTTCCTCTAAGACATTAAGCTCAAACCTTAGAAATGTGGTTTAGACTCCGGTTAGTCACGTAGTTTCGTTGAGTTCAGAAGTACTTAATGATGGTTGCTGCTTTTTCCTACCACTGTTATTCATTCTTCAAAGTGAATCACGAGGTTCATGTATAGTTTTTGGTATTGTTCTTTCACTACTGATGAAATCGCATGTAGTAGGAAAATAATCTTTGCCTCCTATTCAAATGGTTGACGGATATGAAACTAAATGACGGAAGTATCAGATCGATATGTGCCTGTGAGTATTAGGTCAACATTCGCACAATGCGCTCCCTCCCTCCCTCCCCACACATAGCAGACACAGTTATCGTTATAGTGATCAATTAAAAAAATTTCTTGAGTGCTATCAGTATGTGACCAACATATTGGTATTAGCGTAACTGTGTGCAGCTCAGTATGTCACAGCGCTGTGGCAGTACGAACCTGTTGGTAAATTTTTTTTTGTAAAGAAAATTTAATTATTACCTGTATATTCACAAATTAAGAAGCTTTTCCTTTTTGGATAATAGTACAAAAATATGTTATTTTTAAGTAATTCGTACATTTTGGAATTGTTAATGGGTGAAATGTGTAATTTTTTAAGGCTTAACAGTGAAGTTGTGGATGGCTAAAGTGTGGATCCTCATTGAAGGCAAAAAATACATACATACATACATACATAATTGCTGACTCGATGGCAATGAAGCAGACCTGTGATACAGTGCACTGAGCCGCTGCTTGTACGACTGTGAATGTACGTAAGGCGCGCGCCTAGCGAGGCGCGCTAATTCTCGCTGGCGTTGTCGTGCCTTCTGCTTGGTTGGTCGCAACAGGCTGTCTGGCCTTCAACACTAGTTTCCTTAATACGTGGTCCTGCACGCTGCCTTCACGCCAACACTGCGCGCAACCGCCACACTGCCGACTGACCTTCGTTTTACTGGTAATACGTAAGAGATTGGCGGAAAGCTGGACAGAGTTTATTCTGGAAGATATGGAAAATCGGTGAAATAAGCAGCAGCCATTTTTCCAAATATTTGTACGTTGAATAGGTGTGATCGGTATATGAATAAAACATTTAATCTCTGACAAAAATTCAATGTGTGAAGAGTTTAAGAAATGTTATTTTATAATAACTGTAGTTGAGCACTGTGCCTATAAATTATATCAGTTAGTGAAATTTAATATCCATCTGCAATTTTAACTAGCAATTTACAAGGCTAGTTTCTGGTTTTGGCCCATCTTCAGTTGGCTTTCTGAAAAGTTGCTCGAATCTCAGACTGGCAAACCTGATTTAGTTTATGTATAGTTGCCCAAGCCTGGGTTTTGAACAGGTTAAGGGACAGGTTTCTTGCGACGTTCCCGCGAGTACAAAAAATGTAATATTTTAAGACATAGTTAATTTTTCTTGTGGTTGGTCAATCCCGCCATGAGAAGTAAAGTTGATCTCGTACATCAGTGGCATAGGAGCATATCTACATCTAAATGGACACACTGCAAATCAGTGCCACATTTAAGTGCGTGGCAGAGGGTTCATTGAACCACCCTCAGAATTCTCTATTATGCCAATCTCGTATAGCGCGCGGAAAGAACGAACACCTATATCTTTCCGTACGAGCTCTGGTTTCCCTTATTTTATCGTGTTGATCGTTTATCCCTATGTAGTTTCTCCCCTCTAAATTTCGAGCTTCTGTAAAAGATCGCTATTCTTGGGGATTTTCCGTCTGTTTAAATTTGGCATGTTTGTTTAGATGTTTCTGCAACACTATTCTGACCCTTTTGTGTACCAAGGAGGATCATCTCCGTAGTTTTTTAATTTATTTTGTATAAATCTCTCAATTGCTGCCGATACTATTTCTTTGAATTCAAGCCACATCTGGCCTACACTTACATTATTAATTTGGAAGGAGTGGAGATTCTCTCTCAAGAAGGTGTCAAGGGAATTTTTATCTGCTTTTTTTGAATAGGTATATTTTTCGTTTACTTTTTGAAGATTTTGGGGTTACAATAACGATAACTCTGTGTTCACTAATCCCTGTATCCGTTTTGATGCTCATTATTAACTCAGGATTATTTGTTGCTAAGAGGTCAATTGTAGAGACGGTCATAAAGTATGGTACATTTTTGCAGTAAGGGATATGAAATTAAATAGAGGCTGTTGAACTACAACTCAGTGAGTAGAAGAAACATTACAGTCAGAACGTTTAGTAAACATATGTGATCGTGTCTCATGTTGCTTTTTGCATTGAAATATAAGTACAGTTAATCAGCTGATCTTGCACCTGCACAGACAACAAATGACTTCGTCAGGAATTTACAGTGTCACGCCTTTATAACTGCTGAGGGTGGCAGCAATCTGAAACTAAGACCAGTCGACACGAACTGTTCCGAACTGTGCCTACTTTTAACAGTCAGTACTGGGGACCCGGTGGTTAGCTTATCACGTCCTTAATATAGCTAGTCTATTGGGGGCTCATAACATAATAATTTATGTAGATTACCAATTAATAATATGATTGTTACATATGCGGACCAAGGTGCCGCTCCACAATGTTAGTGTTGCCTCTTGAGCAAAAAAGTTTAACGACTACTGTCCTACACAGTCACGTTTCTTTCAGACTTCAAAAATGTCAACTGCGCTCAGAACAATTCTTCAGCCTTCGAAACCACTATCGAGGGTTGTGGCGCAGTGGTTAGCACATTAGACTCGCATTCAGGAGTAGGGTTCAACCCTCGTCCGGTCATCCTGGTTTAGAATTTCAGTTGTTTCGCAAATCTATCTGGTCGAATGTTGGCATATGCTATTGGAAGGAACATTGTGATTTTCTGCTCCATCCTTGCGTTACTTGAACTTAGTCTCCGTGTTTAATGACCACGCCGTCGATTGGACGTTAAACCCAAACCTCATGCCTTGTTTTCCCCAGTCGAAAACACTCGTTGAACATTATTTTGTAACTGTCGGTCACAGTTGAGGATATCCATCCTCCCAAACTTTTATCACTTCCTGCTCCTTAAGAAATAGATTTTTTAGCTGATTACGCATTTCCTGAAACGTGGGACATGTTTATAGCGACAACGGGTGTGTTATGTCCTTCACTTTGCCACTCGTAGAGCCACCTAGCTCTGAATCGTGCAAAACTGGTAGGGGTCAACATGTAGGCTGCTTCTTGTCGGGAACTGTCGTAAGTATTGAGTGTACCTAAATGCTACATCTGGTCCCTTTGTTAAGGGCGAGCAGGTAGCATGGAGACTACAGCGAGCGGACGTATATCTCAGCCAGGCAAGCACCGCAGTGAGCGGAATGCATAGGATTTACGAGAATGAATGTGTTTTACAGTCAAATAATATTGTGTTGTTGTAATTCATGTGGGCGGAAATAAGGAAAGGGCAGTGAGGAGTCCTCTCACAGTATACTCTCATAAGGTAAATGTACTACTGCAGAACCAGAGACCAGCAAGTCAATTGTGAACAGAGTGAATTATGTACAGTGTGCGTCCAAATACTGAAGGCTACTGCAGAAGAAGTTAGTAGCAACCTCGTATCGGCTTTCAGATATCTCCTTGTGATGAAAGAACCGTCAGTGGTAAGGGGATTGTGGAAATATCGGTTCTCAAAACATTGAATTGTATTTGAGAGGTGTTTAGCTCAAATCACCATCTGGCAGGTCCTTCTTTGGTTTGCACTGCATAATTCATTTCCGACAATGGGCGGAGTGGTTCTTTAAAGGCCACGACCGGGTATCTTTTTGCTCATTCCTAAAGACCTCGTTGTTGATGGCTCATTAAAACCTAGTCTTCGTATCGAGTGAGAGGACGTTGGTTTAAAATCCTCATCTGTCTATCCATATTCAGTTATACTGTGATCACTGTAAGTATCAGAAGGTAAATTAACATTGAGATGGTTACAACTAAAAGGACAGAGCTGATTCTCTTTCAACATCCGAACTTGTGCTAGGCGTTCAGTGACTTCGTTATCGACGGGACTCCCATCCGTCCTTACCGCTACTCCCTTCGAGACAGTTGGTAGAGCAGACTCTGTACCGCTTACATCTTGCCACAAATTTTTTTGTGCTTTCGTTTTCACCAGGAGCCATCGTGTGAAGCAAGCACCTTCATCAAGGACGGGGGTACTCGCAAAGTAGAAAACATCCTTTCTTTGATGCTGTCTCAGAGGATAGTGTGACATGTTGGAACAGACAGATCCTAGATTCGTCTGTCTTTGAGTGTACCACATGACAATACGTCACCATTAGTTTTTCTGCTCCAGCATAATATATGGAATTATTTGTAAAGTAATTGTACCTGTTGGTGGATTTTTACGCAGCATAAATGGGTTAATGAAATTATATGAACTACTGTTTCACCAAGATTCATTGTAAATCAGTTGATGCCTACTCTTCTTTCTAGCCCCGAGACATCTATTGACAATGAACTACTGAAAGTTAAGGCAGAACTGGTTAGAGGTGCTAGAGCTCTTGTTCACAGTGCTTGTGTGGAGAGATCCAAACATGTACAAAAGTAGATTTGTGATTTGCGGCCTCACATATCAAAATTTCCATGTAGACCTTGGTTCTAAGCCTGTTCGCCACCTGTAATGGTTCGTTGAATGTGAGGGAACAGAGGAGTGGAAAGAAATAAGAATAAAAGAGGTCATACGTTGTGTGCCAGGCCAGTAGCTGTGCGTCCCCACCACCTTAGTCCTCCGTTCGTGATATGCTCAAACGAATTTCGCAATATTTACCTGTTCGGCACACGAAATTAGCAACTTGACGAAAATTGCCCTTCATTTTCTCTTGGCCAGTGTATATCAGTAATTTTCTGTAATGCGTTGCTTGACATAGATTGAAATACACTAAAAAAAAAAAACGCACCGCGAAGGAATTATCCGAACGGGAAGGAGATCGGTAGATAGGATGCACGTGTACAAACAAGTTATTTACAATATCACAAAAATATGTCCTCTCTCAAAAGCTGACATCTGTGTATTTTGCTCACGGGACTGTCTGTCAGGCATAGTTACCGTCCAACTGAATGCAAGGAATGAACTTAGCAAAGACTTTATGCCCTGCTATCGATATGTTACTTGTTTACTATCCTTTCCAGCTGTGTGGTGAAATTGCACTGCAGCGGCTCACAGTATTTACAATTTTGTATTTTTCGTCGATGGCTGTATCAATATCGGTTTGTGATCAATTTGCATAACTCGTTCGTCGTGCGTTGTGGGTTTTATTTATTTACTTATTTCCTTGTGTATATGTATGTGCTCGTCTACCTAAAGAGCATACTACATAATTCGAGTAGGGGAATTACTCGACTCTTCCTCGAACTTCTCTGAAGTAAGGATTCCGTGCCCGCCCTTCATGAGTGTACAGTTTGGATATACTGCAGTCATACACGCTGCTCGTGTGATTGCTTCTGAGTAAAGTGTGCAGTTAATTCGTTTTTTAAGTTATAACCAGTAATACACTTATCAGCCAGAACATTATGACCACCTGTCTAATAACCGGTATGCCCACCTCTGGTACGGATAACAGCGGCGATGCATCATGGGATGGAAGCAATGAGGGCTTAGAAGGTCGCTGGAGGGAGTTGGTTCAACTTCTGCACGCAAGTTACCTAATTCACATACATTAAGGGGAGGGGAGTGATGAGCTCTGACGCCACGTTCAATCACATCCCAGGTGGGTTCGATCGGGTTCAGAATTGTCGAGTTGGCGGGGGGGGGGGGGTACATCAATTGGAACTAGGGATTGTGTTTCTCGAACCATTCCCTCAAACTCCTGGCCTTGTGACATGGCACATTATCTTGTTGGAAAAGGCCAGTGCCGCCGGGAAACACGATCGTCATGAAAGGGTGGACGTGATCTGCAACCAGTGTGCGATACTCCTTCGGCGTCATGGTGCCTTGCACGAGGTCCACTGGATCCATGAGTGCCCATGTGAATGTTCCCCAGAGCATACTGAGCCACCGCCAGCTTATTTCCGTCCAGAAATACAGGTGCAAGGAGCTATTCTTCTGAAAGACCACAGATTCGCGCACTTCCATCGGCATGATGAAGAAGGTATGGGGATTCATCAGACCATGGAACACTCTGCCACTGTGCCAACGTCCAGTGATGAAGGCCACGTGTCCATTTCAGTTGCAGTTGCCGATGTAGTGGTTAACATTGGCATATGCATGGGTCGTCGGCTGCGGAGGCTCATCGTTAGAAGCGTTCGGTGCACTTTGTTGAGACACTCTTCTATTTTGCCCAGCATTAAAGTGTGATGTTAGTTACGCCACAGTTCGCCCCCCCCCCCCCCTGTCCTGTGTTAACAGTCTGCACAGCCTACGACGACCGTCATCTGTAAGGAGGGGTGGCCGCCAAACCCCACGACGCCTGGACGTGGTATTACCTTGGTTTGGACACGTGTTGAAGACACTCACCGCAGCAATCTTCCAACACCCAAAAATTAGTACAGTTTCCGAAATTCTCGTGCCGACCCTCTGGGCCATCATCATCTGCCCTCGGTCAAACTCCGATAGATCGTGAGCCTTTCACATTCTACACACGGACAACACGTACTACAAGCGCCGTGCATGAATCTGACTAGCAATCACTCCTCGCAAGGTGAAGCTGCTATCGTCTGGGCGAATTTACGTCTATAGTAGATCGGTGGTCGTAATGTTCTTGGTGATCAGTGTATTTGCAAGACTTCGTAATGTGGTTAATAGATTTTACTAGTAATAGAGCTTTGGCAGATTGTATTTACCATTTAGTGAGTATTCAGACAATACGATTCTTTAACATTTAACCTAAACTGAATTAAATGTGTACTCAACGAGACGGTTGATGTGAACACTACAGTGGCTTACTAGGCATGGAAGGTGGTTTGCCGTTGTCTTCTTCTGACTTTTGAACGTTGTTCTCTCTCCAGTCGTAGGGCGACCTATAGTTCAACAAACTCTTACCCATTTACTCACACAACTATAAGTTCATACTCAATAAACTTCTCATCGAATGAATATTAAACAGTAAGCGTAATATTTTTTGTGATTCGATATGAATTATTGCCGTACAAGGAAACTATCAATTTTATACGTGTAGGGAGCAATGTTCATAGCATTTGTGCTAGTAGGCAGTCTGCTTCAAACACATTTCGTGAGTGCAAAAACGGTAGGTTGAGAATAGAACGAAAATTATACAGAATTTGAGAATATTTCTTGTGAAGTTGCTGCCGTCCGCAGCTACTTAGAATGCTTTTAAAAATAGGAAACAAAAATCATTTTCTGCGTTATCTCTCGTGGGATGATGATAACCCTAATGCGTCTGTCATACTAGCATTGTTATAACGGATTAGTGTTTCCTCATCTTTTCGTAACTTTCACACAAAATTGTCGAAGGACGTATTTATAAATGGAAAGGGCATGAAGTTTGTGGTTCAGTGAGCATAGGCGTTGCTGTCGTTATTGCTTGTAAGTTAAGACGTAACGAATCGACTTGAGATAAAGATGTAGTGAAACTTCTGGCTCACGGCTCTGCGAGAGTACGTTGATATACTGTAAATAAGACAACCCTCTCTAACTGAAAGGGAATAGTCAAAATAACTGAAAGGGAATAGTCAAAAGGTAGAAACCGTACTTGGATTTCGTGTCTTGTTATTCTGATTCGTGTTTTCCTTGGTTTCATTAAGTTGAGTTGATGGGTGCCGTGAGACATCTACATTGTTATCTAGAATGTAAGACTAGCGGAGACTCATGTTTACGAAGAGTGGAGGATGCTGAAGCATTTCTCTCAGCCACTCTCCTGGTTGTTCTACGAACTTCAGTGGTGCAGCAGAATCAACAGGAAAAGTGGCCAAATTCGTCTGAGCATCCAGTGAAGGCGAGTAATGGTGAAGATCCGCAGGCAGGCGCGTACTTCAGTGTCTGGCAGGTTGAGTGTCATGTCGTCTTTTCCATTCCGCTCTGTTTATAGGCTCTGAATATTATATAGTGAATATATGAGGTTCTGTCCGTAAATTTCAAACTACAAATCCGAAGGTTCAGAGCTCGATCTCTAGGAGTCCTACGATTTTTCTGACACGCTTCTGTCACCCCTGGCTCTGATTCGTTAATGTGCAAAATGCCAATTTTCACCGAGGTCCGCAGTGCGCAGTGAACTGTAGGTACTCCCAATAACTGACTTGGTCAGCAAGTTCAAAGGCAAAGCATTTCACCCACTGTGACAAAGCATGAAACGTTTTCGTTGTGTGGGGTCCTTACCGTGTCAGACTTTTCCGTCCGTTTTTCTGCGAACTTTGTATCTAAAATTCTCACTAGTGGAAGTGCATTGGAAAATGAAGCTGTAAGGGAGTTAATTAAAAATTCACAGCTACATGCTATTTATGGGCAGTTTGTCTCCACAACATTTATAATTTTGATGATGGCAGATTCTGTTCACTATTTTGCTCGCCCACCACAGTCATTACATTAACACAGTTTTCGAAAAATCTGATAATATCCTTACGAGGTACAGTTCACATTAGGCTTTCATCACCTAGACTACTAACACAGTATCCCGGAACCCGGTACCAGTTTGCAGGTTGCCCATCTAATAGCTTTCAGGTGCAAAATGGTTCAAATGGCTCTCAGCACTATGCGACTTAACTTTTGACGTCATCAGTCGCTTAGAACTTAGAACTAATTAAACCTAACTAACCTAAGGACAGCACACACATCCATGCCCGAGGCAGGATTCGAACCTGCGACCGTAGCGGTCGCTCGGTTCCAGACTGTAGCGCCTACAACCGCACGGCCCTTCCAGGTGCAACAAAAGTTTGATTTTCAGTGTTTCACGTAATTATTGACCGAAATTGAAAACATAAAATGCTTTCTTAACCTACTTACTAAGAGTTATACTCTTATTTTAAAAGCTTCGAACAATAAGACTAGTATTACAGTTAGAAACTTTGCTTATCTTGAGGTAGAGTTGCTGACGGCGCGCCAGTACCCGGACATCATTCATCCAGTATTTGAGAACGAGAGCACTTAGCGACTTCCAACAAGCCTTAAGCATAATTCCAAACCTTTTCTAAACTTTTTCTCGCTTATGTGCTTAACGTCAAATATTTAACACATCAACTCATTTGTAATCAGACGTTTGAAGCTTTTCTATAGATGAGAGTTCGTTTCTTTTAAGAATCGGGGCTTTACTGGTTACCACTAACATAGTCCTTCCTCTCACCAGTTCAGTCCTACTCCCCGCTCTCAGGTCACGTCCAGCTGTTTACAGTCTCGCCTTTTGGCGGTAAAGAGTCACTTCATGATTTTTAGTAATTTTCAGGAGAGGGGTACATTAATTAATTATACGAAAGAGAGATTTCAGATACATTATATAATGATAAAACAGAGATTTAGGAATCAGGTTGTAAATTGTAAGACATTTCTAGGTGCAGATGTTGACTCTGACCACAATTTATTGATTATGAGCTGTAGATTAAAACGGAAGAAACTGCAAAAAGGTAGGAATTTAAGGAGATGGGGCCTGAATAAACTGAAAGATCCAGAGGTTGTAGAGTGTTTCAGAGAGAGCCTTAGGGAACGATTGACAGACACAGGGGAAAGGACTGCAGTAGCAGAAGAATGGGTAGCTTTGAGAGATGAAATAATGAAGGCAGCAGAGGATCAAGTAGCTAAAAAGACGGGGGCTAGTAGAAACCCTTGGGTAACAGCAGAGATATTGAATTTAATTGATGAAAGGAGAAAATATAAAAATTCTGTTAATGAAGCAGGCGAAAAGGAATACATACGTCTCAAAAATAAAATCGACAGGAAGTGCAAAGTGGTTAAGCAAGGATGGCTAGAGGACAAATGTAAGGAGTTACAGGCATATATCACTAGGAGTAAGACAGTTATTGCCTACAGGAAAGTTAAACAAACCTTTGGAGAAAAGAGAACCACCTGTATGAATATCACGAGCTCAGATGGAAAACCAGTCCTAAGCAAAGAAAGGAAAGCCGAAAGTGGAAGGAGTATATAGAGGGTCTATACAAGGGCGATGTACTTGTGGGCAATATTATGGAAATGGAAGAGGACGTAGATGAAGATAAGATGGGAGATTTGATACTGCGTGAAGAATTTGACAGAGCGCTGAAAGGACTAAAGAGAGAAAAAAAGAAAGGTTTGCCGATGACATCGTAATTCTGTCAGAGACAGCAAAGGATCGGGAAGAGCTGTTGAACGGAATGGACAGTGTCTTGAAAGGAGGATACAAGATGAACATCAACAAAAGAAAAACGAGAATAATGGAATGTAGCCGAATGAAATCAGGTGATGCTGACGGAATTGGATTAGAAAATGAGACACTTAAAATAGTAAATGAGTTTTGCTATTTGGGGAGCAAAATAACTGATGATGGTCGAAGTGGAGAGGCTATAAACTGTAGACTGGCTATGGCAAGGAAAGCGTTTGTGAAGAAGAGAAATTTGTTAACATCGAGTATAGATTTAAGGGTCAGGAAGTCTTTGCTGAGAGTGTTTGTATGGAGTGTAGCCATGTATGGAAGTAAAACATTGACGATAAGTAGTTTAGGCAAGAAGAGAATAGAAGCTTTCGAGATGTGGTGCTACGGAAGAATGCTGAAGATTAGATGGATAGATCGCGTAACTAATGAGGAGGTACTGATCGAATTGGGGAGCAGAGGAAACTGTGGCACAACCTGACTTACGAGAAGAGACCGGTTGGTAGGACCCGTTCTGATGCTTCAACGGATCACCACTTTAGTACTGGAGGGAATCGAGGAGGGTAGAAATCGTAGAGGAAGGCCAAGACATGATTACACTAAGCAGATTGAGAAGGATGTAGGTTGCAGTAGTTACTCGGAGATGTAGTTTGCACAGGATAGTGTAGCATGGAGAGCTGCATCAAACCAGTCTATGGATTGAGGACAACAACACGAAAGAGAGAAATTATGAAGGTGATCAGCCCGGATTTCCAGGAACATTTCCTTAATGTACCCAATGTTTTGTTTGCTGGGGTTTTACAGAAACACAAGGACTACTTTTTGGTATTGTAATATGCAATAACTTCATGTTCAACAAAAGTGCTTAGGCATTTAAGTGACAAAAACTTTTAAATTACGGAAATTTTTGCTACATCAAGCATTCTGTCGGAATCACGCACTTGGTCTACAATACTAACTGTATTGTAAGTTCTTAGGTTTCAGTTTGGACACACGTATTCCTGCATGGTAATGAAATTATATCGTCTTCAAATCCCGATATCTCCCGTATTACTAATTAAAGTGAAAACAGTTACCCAAAGTGTTAATTGAAGGAGACAATGTATCTTATCTGTAATAGTAAGAATATGAAATCCTTGACCAAATGTAAAAGCAGGTAACTTCGTGTACTTTTACGGTGCAATTACGATTTGATATTTGTAATAATGAGACAATCAGGTTTGTGACTGTAGCATGTTAAATGGTTGGATCGAACATGGTTCGTTTGAAGTACTGTCGTGATCAAAGCAATCTCGGAGATGAGGACAGCTTTAACTTTTAATAAACTGAAATATAGACAAATTATGTTATGTTTTAGTTAGTTTGAAGAGATCGCAATATCCACAGTATGATAAAAAGCAACGTCAGAAGGCGTTCCTCGGTGGAACGCTGAAAGCTGTATAGTACAGAGACCATACTGGAAATCTGTTACGTATTTTTAGTGTCGGTGCAGGCGAGTTTTGTTTTGTTTCGTGTTACAACCAGCTATAATCGCACTGTGTGTTTCACGTGGTACCTGTTTTTGAAAATGAGTTAACGTGACTTGCACTATGTAGAAGGGAGACCTAATATTAAATTACGTTTCTGTTGGTGTTGTAATACAGATTAGAGACGCAATAAAATAAAAGTTACAACCGAAATTGTGTAAACATGGGGCTGTTGAAGTAGTCGCGGCGAGAGCTTTTTACGAAATTTCAGTCACCAACTTTCTCTTCCGAATGCGAAAATATTTTGTTGAGCCCAACCTACATAGGTAGGAATGATCATCAAAATAAAATAAGAGAAATCAGAGCTCGAACAGAAAGGTTTAGGTGTTCGTTTTTCCCGCTCGCTGTTCGGGAGTGGAATAGTAGAGAGATAGTATGATTGTGGTTCGATGAACCCTCTGCCAAGCACTTAAATGTGAAGTGCAGAGTAGTCATGTAGATGTAGATGTAGTGTTTGGAAGTTACCTGCTTAAAAGACTTGTTAGTAATTCGTATATCGGGATGACCCTTGGAATAATCCGTGGTGATGTTTCTTCTCTCGTCTTTCGGAGTTTAACCGCATCCCGCGTATAATGACCCACCTATCGAGTTCTGTAAACACGCTGTGGAGGCGATATGGTGTGTCGTTGCTGTGATATGCAGAGTGTCGTCTCGGCGCTGCACAAAAGATGTTGCGACGTCGCGAAAACCACAGCAAGCTCTCCCGCGTTGTGATGCCGTAGGTGAACTAAAAGCGTCGACCAGGAGTAAACCAACACGGCCCGCAGTGTCAGCACCGGGCACGTGTGTACGCTTCTGGTGCGCTTCCAGCACGTCTGCGCCTTATTGGTAACCACGATAGACTTACGTTTTCCCTTTCTTACGCAAACGTTGGTTAACATAACACTTCCCTAACGCTCCTTTTAAGTTGATGGCCCACACAATTCTTTTTTCATCACATATTATGAATCTTTAAATGAAAAGATTGTTGGTTAAACGTTTAGTATCTGGCTATTCTGTCAGCGTATTACGAAAAAAGGAAGGAAGATCGTTTTAACTTCCTGTCGGCAACGAGATCATTAGAGGAGAAGGAAGTCGGCTGCGTACTTTCAAAAGAATCATCCTGGCATTTGCCTTAAGTGATTTTGGGACATCACAGAAAACCTAAATTAGGATCGGCAATTGCGGATTTGAACCCTTGTCTTCCCGAATGCGACGCGCGGCCTCCCCCGTCGTAGGTTCGAATCCTCCTTCGGGAATGCGAGTGTGTGTTGTCCTTAGCGTAAATTAGTTAAAATTTATATTAAATAATGTGTAAGCCAAAGAACCGATGACCTCAGCAGTTTGGTCCCATAAGAACTTCCCACAAATTTCGAATTTTCCCGTATGCGAGCTCGGTGCACAAACCAGCGAGCTACCTAGCTCGGTCAGCGTAAGCTGTGCAGCATGCTGGTTAGTAACGGTTACTTTTGGAACGTTCGCTGTAGACTGGAACTATATGATTGGCTGGAACTGTATGATTTAATTACATTTTTCTCGTCTAATACTCAGGACATTTAAAGTATATGGGTGCGCCTTTGTCAAATCGCCTACGTACACCCATAATTGTCTATACTTCATGTACTTAACCTATGCTGTTTCAAATCTTCGTACTCTCAACACACATTGTAAACTGAATGTCGGCCATCCTTAGCAGCACTGAAAGACGAACTTAATGGCTGTGTAAGTCTATCGGTTACACTGGAATAAAGATTTAGGCTTTGTATTTAATTTTGTGCAACTCTGTAAAGTTGAAATGACGAAAGCTTAGAATTTCCGTTCGATACGTGTAGGAAACAAACTAATGTAATGTATTGGTTTACTGAAGAAATGGCAAAAAAAGGCACATCTTCTGAGGACATTGTTACATACGAGTGACTTCGATTCCAATGGGGCGACCATTGAGTTTTGGGGAAGGAGGCCTTTGTCAGGGTGCAGATACTAAATGTGTGGATTCAAGACACAACTGCGGAGCCGTTTGAAAAACGCGCTAGTGGGGGCGGCTGGAGGCACGACGCGCGCGCCATCTGTGGAGGCGCTGTGAAGCTTCCGTGTGAGCGTGGCGGCTGGCTGCGGTCTCAGTCGGCATTCTAACGCTGGTCGGAGAGGCTCGCCGTGCCTTCTGCTTCTGCCTTAGCTGCTCTGCTGCTTCTAGTGACTTAGCTGTTCTCTGTGTAGGCTGCAGTTTAGTGCATTTCCCGTAGCGCTTTCTCTGCGTCCTGTTTTCTGTGCCTCCGGGGACGTCGGTACAACCGTTGCATTTGGCGCGGGAAATTTACCGGCCGGCGAAGCCAGTTTTTCAGTCTTTCCTTTTTCGCTCGGGATTTTTTTCTGAACGACCTGCGCGGGATTCTAGTGTAACCTTGCTTTGAGGTAAGTAGCGGCGCTTTCTTATAACTTTGTACCCTGTTGTTTAAGGGTAGATTTAAATCTAGATTGATTATCAACTTTTATAACGTATATTGAGCGTGTATTGACTACTTTTGGCGATGCGAAAGGTGGAAAGAGACAGTACCTGTCGTTAGTTGCCGTCAATTTCAGTGATGTTGATGCGGTACCAGCCAACTACAGTCACGGAATTGGCCTGTTGTTGCAACCGTTTTACAACAGATACTTGTGAAAAGACTCGGTTGCGCTGTGGAAAAAGGTGTATTTGCTGGTCCGCAGCAGCTGATCGCCGGCGTGTCAGCGCGCCAGGCCGACCTCAGAATTCCCCGTAACGCGCCGCTTGTTCAACAGGTTGAGCGGCGCGCATTGTCCCCCGGTATGTCGCTTTTTGTTCGCAGTTCGGACATTTGAGAACAAATTAACAAATTGTTAAAGACTTTGATTTGTGCAGAAACTGCAATAATTGCAACAATAAAGACTGTCAACTGGTCGGGGACAACTAGAATTTTCAGTAATCGATATCAATTTCAAATTTATTACTTTGCATCGAATGTATCGTTTGTGATCTTTTTCTAGTTACATTCCAAGATTTGGTAGAACTTTAAGTGAATCGAAGAGAGAACTTCCGTATCTTACACAAGCAATCCACGTTTTCTGAGGAAAGCCGTATACCGTTTAAAAATGAAAGACTTAAATATTAAAATAAGAAGAAACAGAATATCAACCACAGTCAGACAGCATGTGAAATTAACAGGCTTTTACCAGCGACACAGTCTAAATGTTTGTGTACGTGCACAAGGACTTGGCGGATGTAACAGAAAGACAGTCATTGGAAAAAATACACCATTGACCCGTATCGCCACGCCCACCACTTGTCAGCCGGCAACTGACGTTTCAGCGCGTTCCGGGCGCTTACGTAAGCAACGAGCAAGATTGATATTAACGCGACCGGGCCTGGTACAAATAAAAAGACTGCTACAGCAGCTACCTTCAGCGATGACGTGCACTGACAGTAGCATGGAACGTTATGTGGCAGCATTAATCGAAACGTCACTTTCTCTACTTATCAGTCGGAATTGCATTATTGCTCGAATGGATTTGGCATCAAAAACGTGTTGTTGGTGGTGTAGCGACAGTCGCAGAGTTTACTTTATGCTGGTCACTTGTCAAGAACTCGACGTCGTTTATTACTTTCGCAGTTCCACGTAGCAGCTTGCCGTCGTAGAGCGATCGCCTCCTTTGCGACGTAATCGCAATAGGTTTCAACATTCGTGTGTCCGTTAAATCGTATAGAACATTTATTTTTGTGTTAATAGCGAGGTTTGTTGTGTAGCCAGATTGTGGCACGGCGCCGCTGGAAGTCTGACAAAGGGACACGCGAGAGGGTGTGCGGTCACGTGGTGGCGCGCCTCCATCCCAACCCATCCCCTGCCCTGCAGTCTTGGCGGCACGAGCCGCTTCAAGCAGCCATTTTGCAGGTGTTCGCGACCCAAGCAGCAGGTGTTCCTCAATGTCTTCTGCCTGACCCGGTACTGGATTTGGGAGGAACGACTGTTCCATTCTTGTCTGCTTGTCAGCGGTCTGGCTGCACTGTATCGCTGCAAACGTCCATTTTGAAAAAAAAAAAAAAAGTTTAGTCGCTTACATTCTGCTCGAGTTGGTAAAATTTTGTTACAGTGCAGTGTAAACTCACGGAGTGTACTCATCGGTACCTGATGCTGTAGCTACATCGTTATAATAGTAATTGCTGCGGCGTCGATGGGTGTAAATGGTATATATATCACATGTAAAATGATGTATATTAGTGTATGATTTGCTCATGTTCATATTCAGTGTATGCTCCTGAGCGTATGTCTGCCTTTCATCAGCGTCATCATCGTTACGTGGCGTACTGGTGCAGCTGTACTCAACTTTTCCCCGTTAAGGCTGTGTAATTTCTTTCTTTTTTTTTCTTTTTCTTTTTTTTTTTTTTAACCACCCTGTTTGTGTCTTTCTATATTTTATTGACTCTCGCTTTCCGCGGAGTACAACTGTCGCTAATTTTATGACACAAAATTTATAATCTGAGACTGACGTACTCAGTTTCTCCAAGAGTAAAAGCCTGAGCTATAGTTTTCCTCTCGGCTTACATGAAGAGTTCTGTTAATTTTAGGTGACCACTTGCAATATTTTAAACAGCGGAACATTGGGCCGCATTGTCATACCAGCTTTCGTAACTACAAGTCACTACAAGTAGATTACACACATATTGCAGACATTGTTAGGCAATATTCCATACAGACATCGCTGTCGACCGGACAGAGGATTTTTCATGAACCTGGAACGGTATTTTTTTTTCGCTGCACTGTTCCTGATAAAAGTTCTCTACCTAGACGTGATATGCAATGGTGTGACAGGTACATGCATATGTTTTGCCTCCTTTCTTTCAGCTGCCTGTTTTCATTGTATATCAGGGCAGTTGCTCGAGAAGACGCTTCGGGGATTGTGTTTGCCTTGTTAGGGATCATTGTGCCACGAAGTTCCTTCCTGCACTAAAAGCTTTCTGTAGACGTTAACTGTTTATTTGATGATTAAGATAACTAGCGGTTTGGATGATACACACATTCATTTGTAGCGCCACTAATATTTATGACAATATGACGACAGGTTGTGGGTATAGTTTTTACCTGTGATACTGATCCAGCCATTCACTCTAAGACTTGCACGGAAACGTTCTCCTACAGATGCTTTATGGCGCCGACAAGCTGTTACGTCGGCTGACGGGAATTCACGCGATGATGGAGCCAGAAACCAGCAAAATTGAATACTGTGTGTGATGAAAAACATTCATACACCCAAAGTCAGCCCATGGTGTGTCACTGAGAACATCGTCCACCACTACTATGTACCTTTTCTCTTCCATATACAAACAGTCTACGGGATGCCCGACTGGCGGTTGACATGTACATATACAGGCTTATCTGTGTTTGCCGATATTTCGTACAATATATGTCGGAGGACGAAATAAATTCCGTGACTACTCTGGAGCGTTCACTTTTGGAATCATCCTGCGAGCGTCGCCGTGATGCACAACGTGTTTTTTTTTCCACTGGAGCTGGTGAACTATCTCTTTGACGCTGTTTCGCAGACTATACCTTTCACGCTCTGCAGCTGACAGAATGAGTGCTTACGATAACGCGCAGCTCCCCTTAAAATTTTCGCCCATGTAATGCCATCTGATCAAAGTTCCCGCCTAAAGTTTGGTACTCAACAATTAGCCAAATGGGTGTTCTGCAAAATTCCTGCTTCATGTATGAATTACATTTTCCAAAAGATTCTCTTAATAACTACTGCTATGAACGTTAGCTCAATAGGAAATCTTGTCGCGTTGCTAGGTTGTTCCTGATTATGCTTTACAAGCAGGGAGCTGAAAACTTCAGTTGTTATTCTGAATTATGCCTTGGGACGGTGTAGATGGCCAGTGGTGTTGGTTTAAATGACGAAGGCATGCTAAAAATAAACAGCTATTTGCCTTGGAAACCACGAGACACTTCCCTGCCAGCCAGCGCTGGAAGCATTAATGATCTAAATTGGCCACAATGAGTCAGTGTTGTTGAACTCTGCTCGCTCAAGGACTTCAGGATCGCCTCCTGTGCGTCTCACGAATACTATTCTTCAGCTTTAAAACTTGATCTTAGAGTTAAATCTTGTTTATGTAAGTTGCTTTGCGCACAATATCTGTGAACTGGATATGCAAAAAGAAAAAAAAAATAGATTTTAACAGACGTATGAGTTTTACTGAACTAAATGGATGAAACCATTGGTACCAGGTACTTCGGCTACACAGTTAAGGCATCCTGTTTCCTCTCCATATATTTTGCGACGGTGTAGTATGATTCGTGTATATCAAAATGTCGTCTAGAAACGCGGAGTTCCTCTTTACCTGCAGAGAAAGCCACAGCGTATGTAATTGAACTTGTAGTCCAGCAATTAGGTCTGTTGGACATTTAACTTAGCACATTATCTGACGTCAGACTGCATGAACCAGGTCTTTTTCTCTACAAAACTGAGAGTTCTTGAATAATGACAAAGATATTCTGCGTTTTCGAACTGACAGTATCCAAATAGGTCCTTGAAAATGCAAATGCCATTATTCATACATTAATGTGACAAATGAATAACTGCATTGTGCAGGCCTTTCTGGCTGATGTCGTTTCGATGGCATGAATGTAGGTTGTCTTGAAAGTAGTTTCTTAGTGCAGGGGACAGTCATATCTCTGTATAAAGTGGAGTGTCTTGGTAATGTAGGGTAAGAATAGGCGAGAGGAAGGAAGAAGATAAAGCTGTGCTGGCCCATACCTTATCCCAGTCCATCACCTCCCAAGTGTATAAAATCCAAATCTTCCATCTGAAGGAAGAAGCCAACGGTAGTGTCACACGTCCCCGCCCGATGAGAGACTGCAGATAGTTTTGAATGAGAACCCAGTGGATTGGCACACAGTTTGGTGAACCGGAATTTCGCCAGCAAACTACTGGCGATGTAAATATCTTCCACATGCCAAGTTACGACCCGAATGCCTCCGAATCGAATGACACCACACTGCGGTGCTTTAGCGAAGGCAAGTGAGGCTAATGATGATTGACAGCATATGACGAAAAATGCATGCGTATCAATATAGATGATGTAGTATGAGAGTTCACAGTTAGCAACGTTTGCTCATAAGAAGTGAAAAGTGCGCCGCGCGGGATAGCCGTGCGGTCTTGGGCGCCTTGCCGTGGTTCACGCGGCTTTTCCCGTCGGAGGTTCGACTCCTTGCTCGGGCATGAGGTTGTGTGTTGTCCTCAGCGTAAGTTAGTTTAAGTTCGATTAAGTAGTGTGTAAGACTAGTGACGGAAGACCTCAGCAGTTTGGTCCCATAGAACTTACCACAAGTGCCTCAACTTTCGAAGAGCGTGTGGATAGTCACACGGCCAGCGAGACAACGTGATATGAACGCTACATCGTCTCAGTCCAAATTAACAGTCGTTGCGTCTGCAGTGCACCCTACAGGGGTTGAACATTGAAAACTGAAATACTGAGAGAAAATAATATATTAGAATTAAAAATGGTCTTCATAGTCCCATAAGTACTCTAAACGACGGAGGAAGATTGATCACTCTCCAAGCACAAGAGAAATACACGGATCAGAATTACAGTAGTTTCATGGTTATACCAAGTTCACCTAACAACTATTTATTCTTTATCTGAGACACTGTTACGTATAATTTTCTCATTTAAACTATGGTCATGATGTAACCCTGATGTGTGAAATGCTGCATGTGTGAAACACTGGTCCTATGTAAGAGAGGGCCTGATGGCCCTAATATGATCAGGTTAAATAAATAAATAAAATAAATACATACAGCCCACAGCTCTTGGTCTAGTGGCTAGCGTTGCTGCCTCTGGATCAAGGGGTCCCGGGTTCGATTCCCGGCCGGGTTGGGATTTTTTCAGCCCGGGGATTGGGTGTTTGTGTTGTCATCATCATCATCATCATCATCATCTTCCGCGACAGTGGCTGGATTGGACTGTGAAATCATATGGACTTTGTACGGGCGCTGATGACCGCGCAGTTGAGTGCATCCACAAACCAAACATAACTGCTATGTATTCATGTGTTCCACACATTCAAAAGTAATTAGATGATGGGATTTCTCTTTGTTACATTCAATACCCATGAGTTTTGCGGTAAACGGACCAAGACACTGACCCGCTTTCTAAAGGTCAGATTCCTTCTGTAGAACTCCGTGCTCTGTCGGTCCGTGTTAATTGTGGGGCGGACGGAAAGCTGTGATCAACGGAATGTTGTGAAATTTTTAATTGCACACTTTCGGTCTCAGGAAGTGTACGTTTTGCTGGACCTTGATGTGTCACAATTGCGAAATGACTTGCAACGTACTGCATATCCTATTACTTGGTGTATGTGTAATCTTGAAAGATGGAATTCAGCTTCGTAGGTAAACGTTGTTGCTGCCATACTGTGATAAGACACCCAATCACGGCAATCCAGCGTATCTAGAATATTATAGACACGAGAGAGGGCGAAGGCTTTTGAATTAGCGAAAGTAGCTGTTGCTGGGAATTATTTTTGGATATGCGGCGCCCAAGTGGTTTTAATGAAATTATAGACGCGGATAATTACACGTAGGTAGTAACGCATTTGGTCTGGTCGTCCCACTGACATGTTCGTGGTAAGATGATGTCAGCCACAATTCGAAGGTGATTAGTAGCATACGAGTTTCGCAAGTCTGTCATGGTATTTAGCATCTTACATAGTAATTGCATCACGCGCTCTCTAAGCCACCTCCTACATCATTAACGAAAGAAATAATGTACAAAGCTATATCAGATTGCTTTATAATAACATGTGATATCGTAGACGGGAACCTGACCTAAAATTGTACGGTTAGTATCTTCACTTGCGGCCTAAACCTAGCGAATCACTAAGTATCGAATCTCGCTTGTATGCATAGTTGTCGGCGAATTTGAAAATGACTTTATTTCAGTTATTTTGGAGGAACAGCATCATAAATAACTCAACGTTGCGTTGGCGTCGAAACCATTCAGTAAGAGTAGGTCTTTTATAAAATATACCCCTTTTAATATGTATACATTTAAGCACAAAAAGAATCCAGGCAGCATTTACGCATAAATTGCCCGTAAGTAAAGCTACCGTGAACTTTAAAAAGTGAAACTGAATTTCCGTTGTTTTAATCCTAAAACATAAAATCCCAGGTCAGTTATATTCACAGAATTAGTCACTTGCATGAAAACTACGATAAAACAAAAAATTTCGCGAAACCACTAATTTTATGCAAACATTTCATAGCAACGTACTGTACTATTATTTACTTCGTTACTTACCTTCTGCTGCAGTTTCCCATTACTGTCTGTATGTTCCGTATGTTATAAATTAAGGTCTTAAACTATATAAAAAGCCCCACAGGACCTTAGAGATGCATATAAAAAAATACTTACTTGCTGTAGCGCAGAATTAAATTCTAAAAATTATCACAAGAATACGGTTCCGACTTAACATTGTTCGATTCCATGTATGAAAATTTATAGCGAACTCTAAACGGAACTTACAGCATTTATTTGGAAGGGTGCAAAGGTAATAAAATAAAATATAAAGTAAAATAAAATAAATAAGTCGAATTCGCAGTACACTCGGTAATATACGTTCTGTTAAAAACCATGTTTTACCACGGCCACTGCAAAATTGAACCACAATCAAAAACACATCGAAATAAGGATATAATGCCAAAAGGCGGCTTTAATTAAAGGTATTTTTTCACAGAACAAGGAAGTATCCACTTACACACATTGTAAAATAGCATCAAAGTGTAAAAAAGAAGCCAGAGCGACCATGTAAGTAATCGAGCATATGCACTGCTTGAACGAAATTCATACGTATTATGCTGAAAATTCGGTCTCTCGTTATCAAATACAGAGCGTGAGCTCCTGTGGATAAGATGGGGAGTAAAATAGTCAGTGTCCTCCCTGAAGGATCCCCAGTGATATTCTTCTTCAGAGATTTTTAGGAAAACAATGCAAAAAAAAACATGTATCTGGATGGTCAGCTCGGAATTTCGACACAGCTCCACTGAAAAATTTCACCACCTCACTCGATGCTGTTATCCTGACTCAATATTTCTCGGTCAGTAAATGTTCCGTAATTTTCCTCCTCTTGGACTCGCACTTTGTTTCTACTGTTCCTTCTACGGTCGGCTAGTTAATCTGTTACTCTCACTTCCTTTGTCCTTCAGTGAGATTGAGATTTGTGGTAAATGGCCATTGTTTGCTGCTGCTGCTATGACGCTGAGTGCCCCACGGTATTGATTAGACAGGCAGTTGCACGTACGCACATAACGGTTCTAACACATTTTGTGTAATTCAGAAAATAGAGTTTGAGCGTGAGAATCAGCTCCTTGCCGCTGTGAGTTAATAAAAGCTACCAGATTTTCATTCAGCGATCAGTCGACTGCAACTCTGGTTGTTGGAGAGGGAAGAGAGAAGGGTACTGAATATCCAACGAAGTTACCACTGTCCCGCGTCTCAGGAGATTTCTGTTCATTAAATCTATCTTCTGACGTGAATATACCGAGAAATCGAAGCTCTGAGGAGTGCGGGTAAGCTTTTTGATGGGATTTTTTTTGTTAAGGGCCTGTTCCACGAAGAGGTGTATTTTTGCAGGGAAGGCTGACAAGGCGAGGGTATGTCCTGTTTGGTATTGGGGTCACCGCCGTAAAACATAAAGCGGCAGCCGCGTCTGCCGGCTGCTTGCCGCCTCCGCCTCCGTTTTCTTGTATGCCACTGTTCCAGCGCCGTGGTTCCAGCCAGCGCTAAACCCTACTCATGTACTCGTGCACTGCTGCGGTTCACCTGCAAACCCTGCTGCTCTTAATGTAATCAACACTGAGTAAGAAAGATCTGTGTTCAACAGACGACGTTGACGACAGATTAACACGTCACTACCATGATCTCAAACATAATCACGGCTCAGAACGTTTCTAGAAATTTAGTGGGGATGTGGGAAAGAAAGTGTGCCCAACTTAAACGTATGAAAGGTACCTTAGGAAGTTAGCGCAAGTCTGCTGATTCGTATGTCATAACCCCCCCCCCCCCCCTTTAAACAAAAGGAAAATGCAAAAGCATTCATGTTTTTATGTTCATCATCTCCCAGACTTCACAGAAAACTTTCGGAGATAAAATAGTATGAAAACTGTCTCGGAAATGAGAGGCTGATCATATCTGCTGTCAACAACAAATCAAAGTATCGTGAGTCCACAAGTATTAAATTTTATGTTATGAAAAATATGACAGAACTTCTAGGGCCCTTATGACAAAAGGGAGACCGGGTTATCAGTGTCTAGTGCTTGAAATTAGGTAAAAATAGTCGGCAACGCTGACTGACTGAATTTTCAGCAGCTATATTGCTAATGGCCTCCGACCCTTCCCCCATGTTGGAAGCATTTCAGCACTAGCCATTTGAGAATGTAGAAGGTGTTTGCGCGAAGTGCTGGATTTGTTTGCATGCAGGCGCGTGAGCACATCGACACGATTGCACAGCTGGAGCTATTGGCGGAATGAGTGGAGGGGTAGCTCGGCAGCCGGGGGAGGCTCGTGGGCTCGTGCCTGGCAGCTGCAGGAAGCTTCCGGGGCTTCCAGCGGTAAACGCCGTGCCGGCGGAGGGGGCGGTTTCCTGCTGCCAGTCCTCGGCAGATGGTCCGGTAATCGCTGTTAGCCTCAGCCCAGCTGTAGCGGCTGTGTTTTACAGTGTCACACTGTCGTCACGTCGCGGGAGCGCGGGGGACCACATGCTGTTGCCATGGCTACTAGGCGTTCCCTGATGTAAAAGCGTTGTTAATCATCCTTTACAAATGTGATTCTTGAGTTTCTCCCGGCGTATTTGATAATCAAAATATCCACGGGTGTACTGCCGGTCTACAGTGTACAACGGGCACAATATTTCGGCGATCATACATGTCGCCATCGTCAGGTGAACTGACGGACTGAG
This sequence comes from Schistocerca gregaria, assembly GCF_023897955.1. Classification (NCBI taxonomy): domain Eukaryota; kingdom Metazoa; phylum Arthropoda; class Insecta; order Orthoptera; family Acrididae; genus Schistocerca; species Schistocerca gregaria. Next base: position 482,564,822 of record NC_064931.1, on the reverse strand, counting down.
CTTTGGACGTGCCGGCACGGAGATCCGTACGCTATGACTGCTCACAGGGAACTGGGTTCGGTCGCGGCTGCGGCACGTTCACAGGAGCTCAGTCCGCCTGTTCACCTGATGATGGCGACATGTATGTTCGCCGAAATATTGTGCCCGTTGGACACCGTAGACCGGAAGTACACTCGTGGATATTTTGATTATCCTTTAAAAATGTTCCTCACGGTCTGCAGTACTACTATGAACGTTGCTATTGTCTACACAGGAATTTCGTCGCTGGAAGGTCGAAATTACAGAAATACTTGTTTTCGCTTAATGTAAATATGCCTTTAAATGTGGTTAAATGTAAAGATAAGCCTATAACAAAGAAGGAAAAAAAGACGGTCTCTCATTACAAGATTAGTGCTGAACTTCTTGAGCACGTCACATGAAATAAATGTCTATGGGTAATACTTAAAAGGTGTATGAAATGAAATGGGACGATCGCGTAAAGTCCGTTTTAAGGAAGACGAATGGATGGTTAAATTGTTGGAAGGGCACTACGAAAACACAGTTAATCTGTAAAGGAAATCGCATACAATATCCCATAGCGATAAACTCTAAAGTATTGTTACATTAATTGGAGTCGTTATCAGACAGGCACGAAAATAGACATTGTGAGACTAGGATCGTAACAAGCCGACTTAGTCCGAACGAAAACGTAATAGAAATGCTCGAGGATCTTGAAAGGAAATCCTTAGAAGAAAGACGGCGTAGCTCTCGCCAAATCCCTTTGAGTAAATTAAGATAACGTTAATTTGAAGAAGGCTGTGCACCATTATCCTGTCACCATCTTACATCCGCATAGAGATCACGAGAATAAGATAAGAGTGATTACGGCACGTGCAGAGACATGTAGACAGTCATGTTTCTTTCGCCCAGTACGCGAATGGAACAGGAATTGATAATGTTGATAGGATGTGTACTCCCCACCCTGCACTGTGTAGTAATTACTTGCAGAGTATGTGTCTAGCTGCTTATTGTTGGAGATTTTTCACATAATTAAAAACAGTCTGTCATTTCCGGGCTATATCTCATTGGCTGTAGTCATGCGCTTTCATAAGTAAATAATACTGGTCGTGAGAAATTCTTCCACTGCGTGTTACGTCTGAACACTTACCTTTACGTTCGTTGTTTTGTCAAGAAATAGCAGCTTCTCCTTGTCATGCAACATGAAAGTGTTTTTCTTGCATCCCATCCACTTGGGCTCCGATGTACTTGAGCTACAGAATTCCTATACCTTGATGTCCTATTTGAAGGATGTGCTAGGGTCAAATTGAGAGAAGTGACATACTAGTCCAAGAGATTAGATACACAACGTGTACACAGTGTTGGAATACTTGCAGAACTGAACTACCGCTTTCGTAGGAAGATAATGGCAAACGACTAGGAAAAGCCTATAAAAGGAGTTGGCCAAGAATAGAGCGACGGGGTCTATTTCGAAGGACCTGATATGAAGTGAATGAACTTTAAATTGATTCTATAACGTGGCAAAAGTACGAACGTGTAGAAGGAGAACTAAGGACTTGGTTGTGTAAGTTAACAGAGCTGAAGAATTTAATTCAAAATGGGAGCGATTAAATCACTTTAAAAAAACTCAAAAGAATAACAGAAACAAACAGTAAACAGGGATAACTTTAAATGCGTTATGTTATTAAAATGTCGATTCCTATTGTGGGTGTGATAAATGTAAATCTATCATCAAACCGAAGGCTGGTGCGTTACTAGGAATGATCCTACTGGAGTTGGTATGTGTGCACTTACTTTCCTTCCGCTCCTGAAATGACCGACCCAGCCAACTAAAGGGTGACCTACAGTTTTTGAACTTCGTTGTAACTTGTCCGTCCTCAAATGCCCATCGTTGCCAGAGAAGCGATAAGAGGCAGACTGAGAATCGAACACAGAACTACTTCGAATTGTAGTCTAAGATTCATCCACTGATTTTAAAATAAAGGAACTTTCAAATATATGTCAGCATTACTAATTCTTAGTTTTTCTAAGCACTTGCAACTTATTCAACTGTTCATCTTCCATTAATAATGCATCGTGAGAAACGTCGTCGTACTTGTTAGATTTCAAATTACAAGTTACAGGCGTTAGGTTACTCTCAATGTGTATCCATGATAAATACTATTACATGTGAATTAGTCAACACTTAGGCATTCGGATGTTATCGCTTTTTTTCCTATACACCCTAAGAAGAAAATCACAGACTATGAATGGATAACGGATGTCACTATCACTTGAAGATGTAAACAATCTCTAGGTTGTGACGGTGAATGAACGTAAGCCGTCTCAAGTAAACGCTTTATGCAAACACTTTACAATAATGCTACTAATGCTCCTTCACAAGTACAGGATAGTACTTCTGTTGTTGGAAGAATTATTCTGAATTTGAGTTTAAGACTCGGTCTTTGCTCGAGCAATATGGTTACATCCAACATAATACTTTACGTAACGCCTAAGACTTGAAGCGGACTGTGCTATGAACATCAGTTTCAAAATGGGTTGCTGAAAAAGTTGAACGAGTTTTGTTGTCTTAGGATAACTTCAGAAACTGAGATAGCCCTTCAAGTATATTTCACGGATTACTTTTTGACAGCAAAAAAGGTAAAGTTCCAGCAATCGATTACCACAAAGCTGCTACTTCTTATATACAGAGTATTTAATCGTCCCCCTTACCCCTGCATCCCTCCCCCACCTTGACCCCCACCTCACCCCCAATACCAGAGGCTCATATCCTACTTGTAGTAATTACAAAAAAAGAGAAGTTATAAAAAATTCCGTGCTCAGGCTTTGTGGTCAGTGACGCGAATTCATTTGCACGTGAGCTATAATAAAAGTCTGTTGACGGTGTCCCTTAGAATCTAAGTGGAAGTTAACGTGTGTGAAAGAGCTCATCATGAAATGATTGCGTTGTGGTGGTGTCACGCCATTCTGTAATCAGTCACGGAACATTGTCGCATAACTAATAACACTTCACCTTCTGTGGGCAGAACATTTTTCGTTCTGTATACAACCCCCTTGCTTATTTTTTCTGTGTTGGTCTGCGGTAGTATTAATGACACATAGAATATACTACATTGGAGTGCCACAGAAACTGGTATAGGCATGCGTATTCCAATACAGACATACGTTAACAGGCAGAATACGGCGCTGCGGTCGGCAACCGGTATATAAGACGACGGTTGTCTGGCGCAGTTGTTAGATCGGTTACAGCTGCTGCAAAGGCAGATGACCAAGATTTAATCGAGTTTGAACGGGTGTTATAGTCGGCGCACGAGCGGATGGGACACAACATCTCCGAGGTAGCGATAAAGTGGGGATTTTCCCGTACGACTATTTCACGAGTGTACTGTGAATATCAGGAATACGGCAAATCATCAAATCTCCGACATCGCTGCTGCCGGAAGAAGACCCTGCAAGAACGGGACCAGCGAAGACTGAAGAGAAATGTTCAACGTGACAGAAGTGCAACCCTTCCACAAATTGCAGCAGATTTCAATGCTGGGCCATCAACGAGTTTCAGCGTGTGACCCATTGAACGAAACAGCATCGATTTGGGCTTTCGCTGCCGAAGGCCCACTCTTATCCTTGCTGACTGCACGACACAAAGCTTTACGCCTCGCCTGGGCCGTCAACACCGTCATTAGATTGTGAATGATTGGAATCATGTTGCCTGGTCGGACGAGTGTCGTTTCAAATTGTATCGAGCGGTTGGACGTGTTTGGGTATGGAGACAACCTCTTGAATCCGTGGACCCTGTATGTCAGCAAGGGACTGTTCAAACTTGTGGAGGCTCTGTAATGGTGTGGGGCGTATACAGTTGGAGCGATATGGGACCCCTGATACATAGGCAAAATAATGTGAACAGTGGTATTAATAAACCATTCCCAAGTAAGTACAGGTGTTCACATTATTTTGCCTATCCCCTGTATGTCTAGATACAACTCTGACAGGTGACACGCACGTAAGCAGCCTGTCTGATCACCTCCATCCATTCATGTCCGTTGTGCATTCCGACGGGCAATTCCAGAAAAACAATGCGACACTCCACACGTGCAGAAGTGGTACAGAGTGGCTTCTGAGTTTAAACACTTCCGGTGGCCGCAAACTCCCCAGACATGAACATTATTGAGCATACCTGGGATGCCTTGCAACGTGCTGTTCAGAAGAGATCACCACCTTGTTACTCTTAAGGATTTACGGACAGCCCTGCAGGATTCACGGTGTCAATTTCGTCCAGCACTACTACAGACATTATTCGAGTCCTACAGGATATTAAGGAGGTGTACCAGTTTTTCTGGCTCTTCAGTGTACATTGAAGCTATTAATCTTGCATACATTGAGGTACTGTGAATTCTAATTAAACATAATCGGTTAGAATATTAGAAGCGTTAGAGCTAAACCGCCATGCTACCGTCAGCAGAAGTGTCCCACTATTTGGGGAATGGCCAATTGTACGGACATTACCCTATTAGCAACCACTTTTGAAGCCCATTTGCATTCAGTCATATTCATATCTGAGTCGCAGTTAACCACAGTATCCTCGAATTTGTACAAACTGTTGTATTTTCCAGGCACGAACACCGCACACGTATCACTATTACTGGCAGCCATGTTTTTGGCGCTTACCGCTCTTCACATGCCCACATCTTGACAAAGCTGCCATTAGTGACAATCTGAAATTAGAAATGGAACTTCATTTCTCGGTTTATCGTGGAACTATGACCTGACCACGCCATGCACCATGTTTTACACGCAATAACTCTGTTTCTCATCGACTGTTCGTTATCATGTTTACAGCCGAGGTCTTCAGTTCTAATATACTAAGAGCTACAACGAGCGCTCGCTGAAAAGTAATGCCTTGTGGCAACTCCTAGCTTTATAAATAGAACAAACGTTATTAGCATCCTACATCTTTGTTCTTCATGTCTCCAGACTTGTTTCTGAGCATAGACACTCTGGCGACCAACACATTTCTCGCAACGAGAGACCAGTTTGTTGATAACGTCACTGTAGAATGTTTCACTTTATTGAGGGAGCCAAATCTTACCTCTGCTTCGTCACTGTCAAAGTGAAGTCCTAGAAGGTGTTCTTTAAGTTTTGGAACCAGATGAAAATCGAATGAGACCAGGTCGGTACTTCATGGAGGATGATGGATGACAGAGAACCCAAGGCCCTGAACTGCTACAGATGCCGCAGCGCTCGTGTGTGATCCTGGATTTTCATGGTGAACAAGAGGGTGCTCCATGTGTGGCCGAACTCTTCTAATTCGAACTCGACTACAGCGCGCTGTTTCTAATTCACCGTCATATTTACCTTAAACTCTTCGGTGACTTTACTTTTCAGCACGCTATCTTACATTTGAGTAAGCGTAGAGGCTTGGGTAATACAGCCGACCTATCGGGATACGTGTTGCTCATGTCAATATAAGAACTCGCAGAAGTAATAAGAATAATTTATGGGACTCTTAGAGCTACACCTATTTTCTGGCTTCCAGTGCCAGCGCATATAGGTTTATCATATCACTGACGCTTAAAAACGTCACGAATAATAGTACAGTGCATTCCTGACTTGCCATTCCGTCAGTATCTACATCAAAGTACAGTGCCTGAATTCTGGAAGCCATTTTTCACACATTTGTAGCATGTTAAGCCCGACGGCTGGAGGAGATATTGACAAATGGAGTTTGGTAACTGCATATTGATGGAGAATCCACTCAAGCTTGTGCACGGCTTTGGATTACCCTGAAAACTGCTGATCACATGAAACAAGATTAGAGTTGGCATGAGATGAAACATACAGCTTATGACGAAGAGGGCACTACCCGAAGATGCAACGTGGGAGCTGCAGACAAGAGACCATTTTCTCACGTGTGGAGATAATGGTTTTATGGCATAATGGACGTGTCCAAGTCAACAGATAATGGCAAATAATTAATGAATAAAGTTTATTTGTACTATTAATTCCCTATAATAAATCTTCAAATCACAAGGTTGTACATTAATTGTGAACTATTTTATAGATACACTCACGTTCATAAATTAAGGATAACTGCAGAATGTGATTCGACATAACGTGGCACTACACAAAACTGGCGCTAGCAGCATAGCCACATAGGCAACACACACTACACACATCTGTAAGTCCATGGTATTGGTGATAAGTTCTGAAAACAGTCCCGAAACACATGTGCTACAAAGCGCCACTCTTTCCTGCGCATGTACCCCAACATCAGTATGGGATATGATCACCATGCACACGTACACAGGCCGCACAACGGGTTGACATACTCTGGATCAGGTGGTCCAGCAGCTGCTGGGGTAAAGCCTCCCATTCTTGCCCCAGTGCCTGACAAGCTCCTGAAGTGTCGTAGGGGTTTGAAGACGTGCAGCGATACGTCGACCGAGAGCATCCCAGTCGTGCTCGATGGGTTTTAGGTCTGGAGGACAGGCAGGCCACTCCATTCACCTGATATCTCCTGTTTCGAGGCACTCCTCCACGATGGCAGCTCCGTGGGGCCTTGGGTTATCATCCATCAGGAGGAAGGCGGAACCCACTGCACCCCTGAAAAGGCGGACATACTGGTGCAAAATGACGTCCCGATACACCTAACCTGTTACAGTTCATCTGTCAAACACATGTAGAGGTGTACGTGCACCAATCATAACCTCACTCCACACCATCAAACGACGACCTCCTTACAGACCTCTTTCAAGGACATTAAGGGGTTGGTGTCTGGTTCCTGGTTCACGCCAGAGGAAAACACGGCGAGAATCACTGTTCAGACTATACATGGACTCGTACGTGAACATAACCTGGGACCACTATTCCAATGGGCATGTACTGTGTTCTTGACGCCAGGCTTTACGGGCTTTCCTGTGACCAGGGGTCAGTGGAATGCATCTTGCAGGTCTCCGGGCGAATAAACCATGTCTGTTCAGTCGTCTGTAGACTGTGTGTCTGGGGACAACTGTTCCAGTGACTGCGGTAAGGTCCCGAGCAAGGCTACGTGCCCGTGGCCTTCTGCGGGCACTGATGGTAAGATATCGGTCTTCTTGTGGTGTTGTACACTGTGGAAGTCCCGTACTGTAGCGCCTGGACACGTTTCCTGTTTGCTGGAATCGTTGCCATAATCTTGAGATCACACTTTGTGGCACACAGAGGGCCTGTGCTACGACCTGCTGTGTTTGACCAGCCTCCAGTCGCCCTAGTTTTCTACCCCTCATAACGTAATCAAAGTGTGTTCTCTGATCCATTTTCAGCATACAGTCACCATTAGCACGCCTGCAACCGTCTGCACACTTACTCGCTACACTGTCCTCTGACATGCACAAACACTCCTCTGCGTATGTGGACTGCTGCCAGCGACACCGTGCGACGACCGCAGGTCAAATGCACCGTGTGGTCATACCCCGAGGTGATTTAAACCCGCATACCGCCCATCAGAGCGTCGTTTCACCATGTGTTAGCATTATCATTAATTTATGTGCATGAGTGTAGTTCTGGTATGTGTTATGTAAAGATACTATTCTGTGATATCTGTCGAATGCAAGATGTAGGTAACGGCTACTCTTGTGTATATTCCTCGGTGTACGAAACACGGTGGGAGAAGCGGGGCCCAAATCCCCATTGAGGTTAAAGTTTTCCTTGGCTTCCCTTAATCGATTATAGCGAATTCTGGGCTGTACCCTACGAAAAGAACACTGCGATTTATTTCTCCATCATCGTCCCATCACAGTTTTTGCTACGTCAGTAATGACCCCGTCTTCGAAAGGACACCGAAATCCAAAACTTACTTCCATCCAGGCACGATGAAACATAATGCAATGTAAGAAAAACCAGAGTGTATTTTTCGCTTTCGGTCCGTATTAAATATTAATTTTATTTTGCGGAAACTTTTTTATGGCTGTAATTACAAATTGAGATCTAGGTCAGAGAAGCAGATTCCAAGTTGGGTTTTACGTACACGTGCAGTAGAAAGCTATCGTAAAATTCAACTGCACTGAAGATATCAACATAACGTTCCTCTGTGTCTTCTGTCCAGAGCTTAGTTTTATGAGCATTATTGTGGCAGTAACAGCGAAGCCTGAATGTTCCGGTTAGCGCGCTCAGACGCCAGACTTTCCCTGCGGCTTGCGGAACGGCCGAATGAGATAATCAGCGTAATTTAGCGCCACTGGATGAGAGACGAGCGTTGTTGTGAGAAAAATTTGTAGTTTTATTTGTAGTATTCATGCTGCTGTTCTGCGTTTGATATACTTGTTTCCCGAAGAAGAAGAAATGATTCAGCTATAATCGGACAGATGTGGAAACTGACGTAGAATACCACTTGAGAAAAACATATATGTAGCGTGGAGTAAATTGGACGTCGTATTCCTTCCAGTCGCCTGGCGAAAACTTTATCGTTCCTTGAACATATTTAAATTTGCTAACGAAGACAGAGCGCCAGCTGCACGTATTCACCGTGATTTAGTCTATCGGAGTCGACTAAATGATGGGTGAACAGAGTTAAAAGACCAACAACAAAGTTCTTATCACACTTGCTTACAGGCCTTTCGTTCTGTGCCAGGCTTCATTAGCGGAGTGTCGTGGGAAGTTGGTCTATGGATCAGACAGATTCATGAGACAGCTGAAACATAGACGACACGGTCGAAGTCACAGTATCCACAACTGTGTGCCTGTATACTGTAATAAATAAACGAAGAAGCAATAGAAAAAATAACGAAAATTACGTGAGACTAGGATGGAGTGGAGGAGGGATTTTTCATCGTCATTCGTGGATAGTCAACATCTCACGTTTTATACTTCTCTAAAATGTGCAGTCCAAGTTTAAACGTGAATAGATCTGATCAGTTGTGATACATATGTCACTAGGGTAAATCCGTGTCACTGGAGAGTAGGGGCTGACCCTCTGGTTGGCACTGGAGTAATCTTAAGCGCCTCACGGAAATTTTTCAGGATAATTGCCATTTTTCGTTTTTAGTGTATGCATACTGCGAGCAGTAGCTGATGACTCTCGTGTTAAAATGACGTGGTTCATTCCTCACTAGTCACTAATACGTTAGATGTACATTGCATTCCGATTCAATCTGCTTGTATATCAACAACATAAGCTTACTTCTGGTTTAGGGTTCTATGTGCTACATAATGTAAAGACAGGGAGGAAAACCGTGTCGCGTTGCAAGAGTATAGCAGCGTAAGTGGCCGCAACATAATGCTCATTTCAATTTTATGAAGTGATAAAAATATCTGCTGAAATGTTCCAGGCACGCGAGAGTGGACAATGTCAAGGTAGCTAGAGTCCATTGAAACGCAAGCAGTTGTAGAGGACGGAGACAGTCATTAGCGATACCCTCTTTGAGCACAGCTTTCGCTCTCTGCGCACGTGTGCGTGGTAATAAACAAAGCGCAGCCATCAGCCACCCAAAACAACGGACACTCAACGTGATTACAGAATGAAGATCACAAACCACTCTGTAGCTGTATCGTACGAGTGGTCTGATGCTCGCTGCAGTAATTCAGTTCTGATTTACCTCGCAGTAAGTCCATTTGCATATGACGCTGTTCAGTATTGGAAACATGTTGTATTAAGCTACAAATTAAAAGTTCAGGTGCGGCATAATGAAATTAATAAGGTCTGCAACTGCTAATTGTGTAGTGAATTTTGAGTGTTTGTCGATGTTTGCTAACTTGTAGATAAAACTCTGTTAATGCACTCGGCTAATTTGAATCCACCCTTGAAACACATGAGATTCTGTGAACCTTACGAATATGGTGAAAGATCCAACGTGAATGGTACTACATAAATGGAGAGGCTGTGCCATGTAGGCTGTTACCTTGCCACTATCACTTCAGTAACTGTTAAGCTGTAGAAATATTTGGCAAAATACTATGAAACGAATCGCTTACTACTTCTTTACGGTGGTGAAAACTAGAGGACACTTTCGCACTCGATTGCATGAGTAAGTCATATTCACAAATTTGCAGAAATATGACAGGATTATTAATCTTTCTGAGATTGGGTAAAGAGAATGAGATGCGCATAATAATGTATGACTTTGTATTAATTGAAGTGGTGGTTGTTCAAGTGATAGTAATAAATTAGTATATTCTCAAGATTAACGTGGCACGTGTCTGTTAGCCTGTAGTCCATTTTTTACACGGTCTTGGTTCCAAAGATCTGAGGTTCGATCCCTGGTCGGTTCTAGTATTTCTATGTCACCATATATTTCGCCTGTGGCAACGTTTGCTAGTTTTAAAATGCCACGTTGCCCCATGGTTTGGAGTCCACGTTAACATGTAGGTATGGCTGTAACTGGCAGTGTCATTTCGAACGTTTGGGGAAGGAATGGGCACACTACCTCCAATAAGACTGTACTTAATATAGCTCTGTGCTGTTCAAATCAACCTTCGAATTGGTGACGGCTTTACCTTTTGCTTATTAGTCAGCAATATGCACTGACATTACGAGAGTGATTTTTTGTTAATGAGTAGTGCAGGGATTACATCAACGAATGGACGTGTTTCTTGTATCCATACGAACGTCACCAAACGCTTTTTTTTAGTGGAGCCAAAAATGACACATATCCATATTGACAGGTAGAAAACGAGCCTTAGTCGAATACGGACGACTGAAGAGTGTGCTGGCAGATGCGAGCTAGTGTGGTGTGGTGTGAAGCGTGGCTATCGCAGCCGGTATCGCCTTGAGAGGGGGAGGCCAGCTCCCCCGCGTTGGCGTGCCAAACCGGTCGACGGAATGCTGCCCGCACGTGCGCCTCCGCCGCTGCGCTCTTTGAAACCCCCACAGCGTATCTGTGAGGCACCTGTCTCTTGCCCCTCCCGGCTTTCAGGACCCTCTGTTATGACACAACTACTTCCCAAATACTAAGCGACGTTTCGTTTCTTGTGTCGTTCTGTTCCCGTTCTTCGCTTGCAGACAAACAGTAAACGTAATATTTGTCGGGTCTTCACATCTGTGCGGATATAGTTGTGTTTAGCTCATGACAGAAGCATCTCGATCGTTTAGACGGCTATGTTAAATAAATTATTGTTGGGCAAAAATATGGAAACACCAAAAACCCAACGCATTGCCATGTCTAATACGAATTACGGAACCGTTGACATTCAAAATAGCTTTCAGTCGTCTCGGAATGGATTAAATACAGATCCTGTGTGGTTTTCGAGGGAATCTTGTACCATTCTTCCTGCAGAACTGTGGCAAGTTCAGGTAAGGATGATGGAAGTGGGTAGCTGTCACGCACCTTTCACTCCAAAGTAGGCCACAAAGGCTCAATAATATTGAGATGTGGTGATCGTAGTGGAGATGTGATACTTCATCCTCGTGCTTCCAAAACCAGTCTTGGGCGTTGCGAGCTGTGTGAACAGGGGCCCTGTCGTCTTGGAAAACAGCATCACTATTGGGGAACAAACATCGTACCATGAGATGGACCTGATCAGCCAAAATGGTCAAACAATCCTTAACAGTAAAGCGACCTTGCACAGTTATCATGGGACTCGTGGAATACCACTATATGGCTGACCAAATGAGCACGAAATCCACGCTGTGAGTCACACTCTGGACGTAAACTCGGCCAGAAGTTAGAAACAATGTGACATAAGACTCATCGGAACAAATGACTTTCGTGTGTTGCCCTATAGTCTATTTTATGGCTTCGTCACCACGTTTTGGAGTGCTAGCTCGCCCTGCAATTCCCTGCTTATGGAGCTCCTTTCGTGTTGTTTTGGCGCCGATAGTGTGATATTCAATTCTACAGTGACTTTAGCAGTTGTCGTCCGCATATTTTTCATCACAATCATCTTCAATGCCCGCCATCACGAACACTAAACACACACTTCCGTCTGCGTTGTGACTTACCGGGAAATGTTTTTCCGTATCATCATACGGTGCTTCTTGAAACAACACACATTTCGGCTGCCTTGGTTACGGAAGTACTCACCATACGAGCACCAGCGATTTGCCTACGTTCAAAATCACTTGGCTGCGGCACAGTGCACTCACAACTACACAGAACTCTGTTCTGACCACGATTGACGCTTGCAACGTGAAGACATTGCACAGTTGCCGTTCTTAGTAAAATACAACGGTGCAACCTGCAGGCTTGGCTAGCATCTGTGTTCTTGTTCAAGCATGCGTGTCTCGCGGCGCTTCCGTATTCTTGTCCAACCCCTGCTGTTCTGAGAGATAGTTATTCGTTCTTCACTGAACGAAGCGCAGTACAGTAAAGATTACTTTTGGAGACGAGAGTTTCGTACTTGATATTCTCACAGCGTAACTGGTTTGTTCACGTCGATACTTCAACGACCGCAAGCTATTGGAAAATGACACAGGAAGAGCACGTTTAATTATAGATACTAATAATAAATCCTAAAATATTCATACACTTAAGTGTGTGGGTACATTGGAAACTATATTTTATAGAGGTCGTAGCTGGAAGCTTGCAGATCTCTTACGCGAAAACCTGTTGTTCGTATGCAGGTCTACTTTCATAAATTCGTTGTAACTTGCTATTTTTTCTTGCTGTTACCAGCCTGTGTTTTATAATATCTGTGCTTCAGCGTTTCCAATTATTATGCAGCCCAAACAGCAAAACTCGTCTACTTGTTTCAGTACCTGTCGACTCTAGTGGTCTAGCGGTAAAGTGCGTGCCTGCAAGCCAAGAAGCCGCGGGATAGATTCCTGGTCGGACCACAGCTTATTCAGCCTGCGTTGTAATTTAGCCTTCACCTCCCAACGATATGGGAAGTATCCAGAAACGACGCGTGGTTCTGATTCCACGTTAAACTTTGGATCCCCCTTTTCCCTGTTGGATAACATCTCCTAATCTAATTTCCCCAGCACAGTCTGATTAGTTTTTGTAGATTACATTGCCCTTGTTTCACTTTTGTTGATGTTCATCTTATCTATTTTTCAGGAGACTACGCATTCCGTTAAGCAATTCTTCCAAGTCTTGTGCCGTCTCTGAGGGAATTAAAGTAACATCGTCAAATATCATAGTTATTATTTATTGTCCCTGGACTGTTGCCAAATTATTGTTTTTCTTAAGTGCTTGCTCGATGCACAGATCGAATAACATCGGGGATAGGCTTCAAACTTGTCTCACTCCCTACTCAACTACTGCTTTCCTTTCATATTCTTAGACTCTTACAACTGTATCAGATTTTTGGCGTTACAGGTGTTCAGTGCCTGCAGGACATTTGAAGTTCCATGTTTCTGCAGAGCTTCATATATCGGCAACACAGGACCCATCAGTATGCGCTTTGGTAATAGAAGATTAGTATCTGGTCACCCCCAGATCTGCCCATTATTTTTTTAGATTTAATACGACGTTCAAACAGTTGAAATTGCCAGGAAGTAAGTGGTACCATTTTCTGAGGAGAAGAGCAGACACGTCCAGTTATTTGAAGACGTCAGCCTGACATATTATTCAGAATGCCCCTTTTTTAACTTCTGTTTTCATTAAAAAATTGAGAGTTGTGACGGCGATTGAGACAGCACAATGGTTAGCTCACTGACGTCGTATTCCGGATGAGATGATCGGTGCCCAAATCCTCTTCCGGCCTTGTAGATGTAGGTTTTGGTTGGTTGTTTAGTTTAAATGAGGGTGGGGGGGGGGGGGGGGGAAGGAACCAAACTGCTCGGTCATCGATGCCGATGTGGGTTTTCCATGGTTCTCGAAGGTAGATTAAGGCAAATGCTGAGATGGATCCTTTCAAAAGGATACGACCGATTTCCCTCTCACATCCTCGACTGTAACGATCCAGATGTCCATGTATAATGATCTCGTCGTTGACGGGAAGTTAAAACTGACCCTTAGTCCTTTGGATTTTACAACTCTGTGTACTGAGATTCCAGTAGATGTTTCCTTTAATATTTTGTAAAATGTTTCTCCTTTTCATATTCCCATGTTGCAGCTGAAGTTGTTTGTCGACTAAAGCAACATTAAGAATTCGAGGATGCCGTTTCAAGCTGATATTTAAAATAAATGGTATGCGGTACGAGAAATAAAGGACTACTGTTTGAGAAAACAGTGTGTAACATGGAAAAAGATATTTGGTGTTTGTGCGTTAATGTGCATTGCTAATATCTGGAATAACGAAAGAGGCGTTAAAATGCAAGCTTTCATCTTTTCATATTTCCCTTTACCAAAGTGGTCTTTTATTACTTTCATGTCACAATCCAAACTTGAAAACAATTAAGATAAAAGAGATACATGTTAATCGATTAAACATTGGCGCGACCGAGCACATTCAGAACCCTCCAGCTGCCCCATTTTCTCATTGTTTTCTCGTGTACCGCCGTCTCTTCCGTAATCCCAGAGATATTAACCAGGTGTGCAGCTGTTCAGTGTATTCTAACCAGTCCTTAATCACACGTTGCGGCAGTACGAGCAAATAAGAGTCGCATGTTGTAGCGCGTACCGGCCGCTGCCGTTACGTGCCTCCTTATGTAGACAGACGCAACCGGCGAAGTCCAGTCTGCAGCGTGCATTTCGCCTGACCCGGGCACTGTGGTCCGGTGCTACTTCACTGGAAGTCACATGACTCTCATAACAATGCAGGCGCCTCGCGTCTAAGAAATGTTCTTTGCTACTTGATGGAACATGATCGATGTTTTGATACGATAAATCGTTGACCACTTTTCATTTAGTTCGTTGAGTTTTCATTTTTTTTATTATTATTGTGCTTTTACGGCCTCATTGGACCACTTCAGTCAATTTCTTTCCGGTCTTCCTAAGATTTCTCATTGTTTTTTCCTTCTTGACTTTCCAGTATTTCTTCATTCTATCCGATCTTTGTTTTCGTTCCTCTTCTGAAAATACCCTTTTAGTTGTTTCTCTTTTATCAATTTTTGGCAAGAATCTAATATTTCTATTTTTTAATTTATTTACTTGTTTTGATTTGGTTTTCAAGTCCTCCAGCGTTATGTCTAGTTCTTTCATGTCTTATTTTATTTCCTTTAGCCAGACAGGTTGTTGTTTTAGTTTCCAGAGTTTCCCCAAAATTTTGCGTATTAATCTGTCTTCAGGTGTTCTCAATAGATGGCCAAAAAATGATATTCTCTTCTTTCTCATGGTATCCGTTACTGGTTCTATCTCCTGATATACTACTGCATTTGGGACAATACGCCATTCTCCTGCTTTTTGGTACTTTTCATTGATGCATGTCCTTATTATTCTTCTTACTATTTTTAGAATTTTGTCTGTGTTGTTCTTCTGATTTAGCTTAAATCAGGTTTCACTTCCATAGGTTATTTCTGGTTGGACAGCAGTCTTGTAATGTTTTAATTTGGTATTTATTGACAAACATTTTTTGTTGTATATGTTTCTGGATACTTTTTGTGCTCTTGATAATTTATTAGTTCTCTCTGTCCAGGACATTTTTTCATTTAAGTTATAGGTTATATTTTCTCCAAGGTACTTAAATTGTTTTACAATTTCTATATCAGTCCCACACATCTGTACACTATTTATTACAAGGGGGTCTGTTGCCATTATTTTTGTTTTTTCAAATGAAATTGTTAATTCTATTTTTCCTGCAATATTTTGGAGGTTTGTGAGTTGATCCCTAGCCTCTTCAATGTTGTTGGCTAGTGGTTCCAGATCATCTGCAAATCCAAAACAATTTAGGCTAATTTTGTCTTTATTGTACCCAATTTTTATATTTTTTATTTTCTTTATACCATTCTCTCATTAAATATTCCAGAGTACAGTTGAACAGAAGGGGTGATACTATATCACCTTGTCTTAGTCCTGTTTTAATTGTGAAGGGTTCAGACATTTCACTTCTGAACTTCACCTTTGATTTAGTATTTGTTAAAGTTAAGCTTATCACCTTCACTAGTTTAGGATGTAATCCAAGATTTCGTATTATTTTCAACATTGAAGGTCTGTGAATACTATCATATGCTTTTTAAAGTCCACGAAAGGTATAATCATTTGTTTCTGTCTTCTTTTGTAAATATCCATTACCAATTTTAGTGTTATGATTTGTTCCGGACAGCTGCGCCATGGTCGAAATCCTCCTTGGTAATCCCCTAAATCTTTTTCCGGATCACCTTTGCATCGATTATAAATTATTCTAGAAAATATTTTATATGTACAAACCAAGAGAGGGATTCCTCTGTAGTTGTCCGGATTAGTTCTATCTCCTCTCTTGTGTAGAGGGTGTATTACTGCTGTTGTCCAATGTTCCGGCAATGTTTCATCATTCCATATTTTAATTAAACTTTGGTGAAGTGATTCTTTACTTGATTCTGATGCATTTTTCCACAGCTCTGCAAATGTTTGGTCTTCGCCACTAGCTTTATAATTTTTCAATTCTTTAATGGCTTGATTTACTTCATTAATGTTTGGTGGACCAATGTATTCTGTTGAAGTTTTAATGGGCGTTTCTGTGTTTATATGAAGCCGTTCTTTTGGTTCTTCACCATTCAGTAGTTGATCGAATGCATCTGCTAGAATTTGGGCATTATCTTTATTGTTGTGTGCTGTTTTTCCGGTTGTATCTTTTAGCATGAGTGTTGGTGGTGCATATTTTTGAAGTTGTTTACTAAATATTTTATAATAATCCCTTGAATTTGTCTTTTTATGATCTATTTCTATTTGTTGAATAATGCTCTTTTGATATTGTCTTTTAGTACTTCTGATTGTTTTTTGAGTTAGTTTTCTTTGTTTAGTCAATTCTTCATGTGATTTCTCTGTTTTCTGGCTTTGATGATTTAACCATGCTTGGTGTCTATTTTCAAATGCTTTATCGCATTCCTCATTCCACCATTGATGCTTTTTCCTTGGGTTTGGAGGGGCAATTTTTTCGGCTATTTCTTTTAGTTTCGGGACTATCTCTTCTAATTTATCAGTTTTCTCAATTTTTTGAGTTAGTTCTTTATATTGATCATTGTTTATTAGTTTATGAGGGTCATATATTCTTCTCATTTTAAATTTGGGTTTTGGTTTCTTTGCAGGTGTGAATTTCCATTTGATTTTCACCATGTAATGGTCTGACCCCATGTCTATTCCTCTAAGTACTTTAACATTTTGGATTTCTTTATGGTAATTTTTGCCCATACAGACGTGATCTAATTGCCATTCCCCTTTTTTCCAATCTGAGTGTTTCCATGTTTTTAGTTTATTGGGTTTTCTCATAAAATAGGTCGATTTTGATATCATGTTATGGTTTCTACAGAATTCTACTAATCTTATACCATTTTTATTGGTTCGTTTTTGAGCCGGCCATTTTCCTATTATGTCTCTGTGTCTCTTTTCATTGCCCAGTTGTGCATTCAAATCACTTATTAAAATTTTACTATGATTTTTGTTTATATTTGTCACTGTTTGATCTAGTGGGTCCCAGAAATCATCCGTCTCTTCTCTGGGTTTTCTCCTATTGTTTTTATCATTCGTGGGAGCATGGGCGTTAATTATTGTATAGATTTTATTTGATGCTTTTACTGTCAGCGTCGAGAGCCTAGGAGATTGGACCTGGAAATCTGTTATCGAATCAATTATTTTTAAGTTGGCTATGAATCCCGTACCAAATTGTGGACAATTTTTCATCATTCTTTCTCCCGGGATGCCTTTGTATATTCTATAACCTTTAGATTCCACGGGCACCTGGTCCGAATTCCTCATCTCTTGTAGTCCTGCTATTAGGATCCCATGTTTGTCTAGTTCATTAGTTAGAATTTTCAATTTTCCTACTTGTGCCAGGGAGTTAATGTTAAATGTTGCTAAATAATTTATTTGTTTCATTTTTAATTTCTTTTTCGGTCTTTGGTCTGTCTTGGGTATTTCTAGATGCTCCGACTCATCCAACTAATCTTTTAAGTGACTGCCCACCGTATCCGAGTGCAGTCTTTCTTAGGTAGTGCCAAGCGGTGGAGATCTTCTTAAAAGATTTCCGTCCATATTTGACTACCGAAGGCATTGAGCCTTGGATGGAGCAAGCTCCGAATTACAACTATGGTTGTGAACCATAGAGGTTGAGTGTTTGGTCCGCGAGAGCTATTTTATTTCACTCATATCCGCCGGCAAGCCGGTGAGGACACCCCTATCCGCCACCCGGGGACGCGCCACGTCGGAGTATCACCTCTCCGCCTGCTACGACACCGTAGTAGGTTCGTGGTGAGTTTTCATTATCAATAGATTTTTTTTAATAGAACAGGGCAATACGCCTGCGCTTCAATGCGAATATAAGGTGCATTTAATTGAAACCTGGTCACTAGTGTAAAGTAACGGTAACGATTTTATTAACTCAAAAATGTAGTTATACACAGTACACACTCAAAAATAGCCGCCAAAGCTGTTGGCACTTTTGTCCCATTGGGACACTAGCCGGTCGATTCCGTCCTTGAAGAAGCTTGGAGGCTGCTGTCGGATCCATGTCTGGACCCAGTCACACACTTCGTCGTCCGTTGCGAATCGATGTCCGCGAATAGCTTGCTTTAGAGATCCAAACACATGAAGGCCACGCGGTGAAAGGGCGGGACTGTGCGGTGGATGTTCCAGCGTTTTCCACCAAAACTGCCGCAATGTCGTCTTCACCGCATTGGCCGTATGTGGGCGGCATTGTCATGCAGGAGGATAACGCCATTGGACAACATGCCTCGGCGTGTTGACTTCATGGCTCGTCTAATGTTCTGTGAAGTGGCTTGATAACGCTGGGCACTGATGTTGGTTCCCTGTTCCAGGACCTTGACAAGCAGTGGGCTCTTGTGGTCGAAAAAGGAGGACATCATGACCTTACCAGAACTGGTGTGCACGGCCTTTGATCTCTTTGGAGGTGGGGAAGTCGCATGTTTTCACTGCTTGCTCTGCCGCTTGCTTTCCGGTTCAAAATGGTGACACCATGTTTCGTCACCTGTCACGATACGCAACAGAAAGCCGCATTCATGATAACTTTGCAGATGACTCAAAGACGGCGCCACTCGAATATTGCGCTGTTCGGCGGTCAGTTGGTGGGGAACTAACTGCGCACAGATTTTTCGAAAGTTCTAGTGTTGACACATTATGGTGTGGGCGGTGCCCACGCTAATATCCAGTAACCGATGGATCTCGTCCACGGTGATTCTGCGGTTGTCCAAGACTAAAGCATTCACTTCCGTAACCATTTCCGGTGTGATGACACGATGAGCCTGTCCAGGTTTCATTTGAATGACCCTCATATCTACATATACATCGTTACTCTGTAATTCACACTTAAGTGCCTGGCAGAGGGTTCATCGAACCATTTTCGTACTACTTGTCTGCCATTCCACTCTCGAATGGCGCGTGGGGAAAAAGGAACACACAAATCTTTCCGTTCTAGCTCTTATTTCTTTTATTTTATAATAATGACCATTTCTCCCTACGTAGGTGGGTGTCAACAAAAGAAAGGCTGTGATTGAAATTTCGTAAATAGATCTCGCCGCAAAGAAAACCGCCTTTGTTTCAGTGACTGCCACCCCAGCTCACGTATCATATCAGTGACACTCTTCCAACTATTGCGCGATAACACGAAACGAGCTGCCCTTCTTTGCACTTTTTCGATGTCCTCCGTCAAGCCTACCTGGTAAGGACCACATACCTCGCAACAATGTTCCAGCAGAGGACGGACAAATGTAATGTAGGCTGTCTCTCTAGTGGGTTTGTCGCATCTCCTAAGTGTTCTGCGAACAAAGAGCAGTCTTCGTTTCGCCTTCACCACAATATTATGTATGTGGTATTTCGAATTTAAGTTGCTCGTAATTGTAATTTGTAGGGATTTAGTCGAATTGACAGCCCTTAGATTTGTGCGATTTATCGTATACCCGAAATTTATCGGATTTCTTTTAGTACCCATGTGGATGACCTCGCACTTTTGTTTAGTGCTTCCTTTGTTTAGTGCTTCAAAATGGTTCAAATGACTGTGAGTACTATGGGACTTAGCATCTGAGGTCCAGTCCCCTAGAACATACAACTACTTAAACCTAACTAACCTAAGGACATCACACATATCTATGCCCGAGGCAGGATTCGAACCTGCGACCGTAGCGTTCGCGCGGTTCCAGACTGAAGCGCCGAGATAATTTTATAATTGGAATTGATCGTCTGATGATATTACTAGACGGTAAATTAGATCGTCATCTGCAAACTATCTAAGGGGTCTGCTCAGAAGATCACCTAGATCATTTATAAAAATTCGGAACAGCAGAGGGCCTATAACACTATCTTGCGGAACGCTAGACATCATTGCTGTTCTACTCGATGATTTACCGTGTATCACTACGAACTGTGACCTCTCTGAGAGGAAATCACGAATCCAGTCACACAACTGAGACGATACTCCATATGCACGCAATTTGATTAATAGTCGCTTGTGAGGAACTGTATCAAAAACCTTCTGGAAATCTGGGAATAACTTCATGGGAATAAAGAGCTTGCTGCATTGCACAAGAAAAATATTTTCTGAATCCGTGTTGGTTATGTATCAATAAGTCATTTTTTTCAAGGTGATTCATAATGTTCGGGTATAGTATATGCTCCAAAATACTACGGAAAATTGAGGTTAGTGATATGGGTCTGTAATTCAATGGGTTACTCCTATTTCCTTTCTTGAATATTGGTGTGACCTGTGCTACTTTCCAGCCTTTAGGAACAGACCTTTCGTCAAGCGAGTGGTTGTATATGATTGCTAAGAAAGGCGCTATTGTGTCTGCACACTGTGAAAGGAACCTGATTGGTGTACCATCAGGACCGGAAGACTCTCCTTTCTTAAGTGATTTGAGTTGTTTCGTAACACCTAAGATATCTACTTTTGTCACTCATGCCAACAGCTGTTCTGGTCTCAAATTCTGGAATATTTACTTCGTCTTCTTTCGCGAAGGAATTATGGAAAACTGTATTGAGTAACACCGCTTTAGTGGCACCATCATCGGTACCATTTCCATCTCTATCGCGCAGTGACTGTATTGACCCTTTTTTTGCCGTTGGTGTACTTTACATACGACCAGAATCTCTTAGGGCTTTCTACCATATTTTGGGACAATGTTTCATTGTGGAAACTATTAAAAGCATCTAGCATTGGCGTCCGCACTAAATATCGAGCTTCCGTGAAACTTTGCCAGTCTTGGGATTTTGCGTTCTTCTGGATTTGGCATACTTTTTTGTTGCTTCTGCAACAGTGTTCTGACATGTTTTGTGTTCCTTGATGGATCAGTCCCGTCTCTTATTAACTTATGCGGTAGGAATCTATCTATTGCTGTCGATACTGTATCTTTGAATTTGAGCCATGTCTGGTCTACACTTACATAATTAGCTTGGAAGGGATGGAGACTCTCTTGGGAATTCATCAAGTGAATTTTTATCTGCAGTTTTAAATAGACATATTTTGCGTTTATTTTTAGTGGTTTTGGTTGATATGGCTTTGAGCCTCGCTACAATGACCTTTTGTCCACTAATCCCTGTATCCGTCATGACGCTCTCTATTAGTTCAGGATTATTTGTCGCTAAGAGGTCAAGTGTGTTTCCGCAACCATTTCCAATTCGTGCGGGGTCATGAACTAATTGTTCAAAGTAATTCTCAGAGAAAGCATTTAGTACAATTTCGGAAGATATTTTCTGTACACCACCGGCTGAACAAATCGAGAGTAGATTGAAGTGTCCACCAATTATAACTGTATGAGTGGGGTACTTATTTGTAATGAGATTCAAGTTTTCTTTGAACCGTTCAGCTATTATATCATCTAAGTCGGGGGGTCGGTAGAAGGATCCGATTATTATTTTGGTACGGCTGTTGAGTATAACCTCTACCCATAGTAATTCGCAGGAACCATCTATTTCAACTTCTCTACAAGATAAACTACTACCAACAGACACAAACACACCACCACCTACTTTATTTAATCTATCCTTCATGAACACGGTTTGCGCCCCTGCAAAAATTCAGGCAGAATTTATCTCCGTCTTTAGCCAGCTTTCTGTTTCTATAACGATTTCAGCTTCAGTGCTTCTTATAGGCGCTTGAAGCTCTGGTACTTTTCTTACACAGCAACGACAATTTACAACTACAATACCGACTGTTGCTTGGTCGATTCTCGTCGTTTCTTTGCCCTGTACCCTTTGAGACTGGAGCCCTTTTTTATCTTTCCCGAGACTGTCTAACCTAAATAACCGCCCAGTCCACGACACACAGCCCCTGCTACCCGTGTAGCCGCCTCCTGTGTGTAGTGGACACCTGACCTATTTAGCGGTACGCGAAACCCCACCACCCTATGGCGCAAGTCGAAGAATCTGCAGCCTACCTCGTCGCAGAACCGTCTGAGCCTCTGATTCAGACCCTCCTCTCGGCTCCGCAATCGGTCCTGTCGACAGTGCTGCAGATGGTGAGCTCTACCTTCATCTCGCTAGCAAGACTGGCAGTCTTCACCAACTCAGATAGCCGCCGGAAACCAGAGAGAGTCTCTTCCGATCCATAGCGACACCCGTTATTAGTGCCGACATGAGCCCTGTACCCTTCATGGCATCCGGGAGGACCGTTTCCACATCTTGGATGACTCCTCCTGGTATGCACACGGAGTGCACATTGTCTTTCTTCCCGTCCTTAGCTGTCATATCCCTAAGGGATAACATTGGAGCTCCCAATGACAAGCAGTCCCACCCTCTGCGCTTATCCGGACCTCTCAGGAAGACCGGCCACTGCCGCAACAGCGAGGCCGCCCTTGCTGGCTCAGAAGTACTTTCAGCAGTAGGCAGTACCTCAAACCTGTTGCGGAGGCGTAAGAGTACAGCCTTGGCGGCTAGCACCAACTTTCGCCTTCCGCCCAGAGATTCGCCACCCCGTCACCGTTCGCCAATCACCGTCAGGCAAGTGTCAACCGGCAGGAACGTCCGAATCAGAGGGCGCAGTGGCATCAGAGTTCCCAGGCGATGCTACAGGTTCCAGAGGCTCCAGGTCGCTCGCCTCAGGTGTCCCAATGTCACCGCCGCCCAGGGCAACAGCCTGGAGCCTGTCGACCACAGCCAACACAGCGTCCAGCTGTTTACGGACGGTGGCCAATTCCCCCTGAATCCGTACACAACAGGCGCAGTCCCTGTCCATTGCTAACAATTTTTTTCCTCTCTTTTATCTCACAAGCCGTTCAAAACAAACAGATAACTGACGACTAAGCGAATTTACACTATAACGGTACTAAAACGCAATGCTACAACTTTCAGATACTAAAACATGCCCGAAATTTGTGAATGATTTACGATTTAGATCAAGTTCGAAAGTGCTGTGGTGGAACTGCTGTTTCATCCCCTATATATAATGGATAAGTAGCGTCGGCTTCATGTTTTTACCCTCTCTGTTTAGAAATAATTAGTTATTCTTCTGTAAATACTTCCATCAAATAAAGCCACAAGCGCAATACTCCGAAAAAGTACGATGACGAGATGTTATTGTTGCGGATGTTTACGACAGTATTTTAACACATGCCATCTGGCACTAGGAGTAGACGTTAACTGTTGATGTTCCACAGTGGTGTAGGGAAAGTCGAAGCGAGTAATACTATACAGGGCACTTGTAGTCTATAAAGTCGGAAACAGCATCAAAGTGGCCTACAAAAGCCACCTACGCTACAGCACATGTGAGCCGCGCGAGATTTCGAATATCCTCTCGCTCACTAACTCCGCCTGTTTAGTCAGACAGGTTTTTTAATTTTTTTATTTTGTTAGCAGTAGTAATGTAAACTTTCACGTGAGGGTAATGAAAGAAAAAATACTTTCATAGACGTTACGAAAAAATCAATTACGTAGAATTCGATTTAAACCTAACCCTTACAAGCACAGTGGTCTTGTAGTAGGAAGGGCAGAGAAACAAAATAGTTTAATTATTAATTTTACCTGTGTTACAATACGCAACATTTAAGGGTAAAATTTACATGATACTCAGGTTCACAGTTTGTAAGTGCAAGAACAAGCTGTGTTTAGTATTCAAGGACGATTTTATAGAGAGAAAAAAAGGAAATGGTCGTCAAACGGTTAGCCAGTTGGGTAAGAGGTGAGAGGATATTCAAAATCTGGCGCGACGAGCATTCGCTGTAGTTCAGGTAGCGTTTGTAGGCCAATCTGAGGTAGTTTTCGCGGCTGATGGAGCACAAGTGGTCTATATCAAATTGTTTGCCACGGCTCCCCCCACCCACTTTGTTGTAATCACTTAGCATTGGCATCCTATATTTATACTTTCGATAAATGCAGTTCTTCAAATTAGTACATTGCTAAGGAAAATTGGTTGTTATTAGTCGACTGCCGTATTATTGCACCTGGGAGTGAGGGAGCTTCAGTTGACTTATCATGAGTTTTTATCATGTTGTTATACGAGGAAACGCTGAACCACATGATAGTATTTGCACAAATTTCTTAGGCCAAATGCAATAATATCGTGGTCGGACAATATGTGATACAGAATGTTGATGGTACAAAGCAGCAAGCAGCTGTAATTTGGTGTACTTTCTTAAAAAGCCGCCGTTACTGGTTTCGAATTGATACATTCATCTACAGGCAAATTACATATCTTTTTCCCCAAAACACGTGGACTTTGATTTAAAGATGACTTGTACTGGGATAAACAAAAGTTTCAGAAGTGTGACAACCATGGTTGCGGTAGATGTTCGTGTTAGAATGCAAATTACGTGTAATGACGACCAGGAAATTTGTTTTTATGGTTTTTTGAACGAATAATTCGTAGACCGTTCTTCAGGTTTATACATACACACATTGTAATCTTCATTATTGTTCGTTGGACTGTAGCACAGAATATCCCGGCTCACTGTGTGTTTAGACAGAGTTTCACCAGATGAAACATTATTTACTTTAAAAGAAAGTCCGAGAAACGCCGTATGCAGCAAAACAAAATAAGATCAGCATCATTGGCTTGTTTATTTGCTTTCGAACAGGTTTGTCAAACGACCGCAGTAGATTTCCATAGTCGTCGTACGCAAGGTGCATTTGTGCGTGATTCTGACGAAGTAATAGCCTATCCAAGAGCGACAGTGTACGTCTATTCTTGGCAAAAAGTTTAACAGTGAGATATCACATGAAAATTTTCATATTGTGTGTTCACCTTACAGCACTGTGTTCGTCCGACGTTTAGAGTCGAAATTATCGGAAACTGTGATTTGAAATTGGGATGATTCGGACACTGTTATCGAAACGTTGAAAATAATCGACCCAGTTGTTGTACCCCGTGAAAGTTCAGTTTGCTTCCTAATTTCTTACATATAAAATTTTCAGTGCTGTTAGCTCTGAACGTTCAGTTCATACTCGTTCGAGGTAATAACTGTAAGATGTGAATCACGAGCGTCTGCCCCGCTGCTTTGTCGCGACGACTCCAACTCGAATCACGTCTGCTTTTTAACGAGCCATTCGGAGGAGTGAGTGTCTTTTATTAGGTGAAGGATAAGCAAAGATGCCGTCAGCGTTTATTTACATCGGAATAGTCGTCTGTAGGCGATCATTGCAGCAGCCGTGTGCGGGGTATGAGCAACGCAGGCGCTCCTAACTGTGAAGTTGTGGCATTCAAGGTTTCGATAGTTGGAAGGACGTCGCCGCTCACTGGCAAATCGGATTCAACGCCTTCCATTATCCGCACAGTGCGCGTCTCTCTGTAGCCTTTTCAGTGCCCTTTTACATCGGAATTGGATGCTTCAGATTCTATTACCCCGCACACGAGCAGGAAACGATTGAACACCTTGTACTGGAGCAGGTTTTGATTCAGCCGCATTATTGTCAAGTGTATGACATGACTTTCAGAACGTGTCATTCCTGTTTCATCTCGGAGGTCTCGACATTCCCCCCATCCTCTCCCCCTCCCTCTCTCCCCCCTCCTCCTCCCCCTCTCTCCCCCCTCCCCTCTTCCCCCCCTCTCCCCCCCTCTCAGTAGCTGTTTGACATCTGCTGCATATAACTCTACTCCAGATATATCAGTGCAATTCCGTCTTCAACCATATGCGTCTTTCTGTATACCATCATTCCCCTTGTTGGCATATCCTGTTCACCTCACCACCTCACTTCCATTTCCATGACAATCATCATCTTGACTTTGAATCCATTGTATTCCCTGATCCTTTTTTTTTACCTTAATTCTGTTTTCAGCAAGCCTCTCTGCAGCTGTAATGGTCTTTCATATTGAAGTTCCTTATGCTACAGCCATAACTCAAAAATAGTGATATACTCTGGTTGTGGTCACTCTTATCTTATTTTTTACTTCTATATTCATTCACGCATCATGTTAAACTGCCTTAAATGCAAAGAATAACCAACTGTTTCTTTAACTTCATTGTTATATGTAAAGTTTTCTTTTCGATGTGCTGATTGAACAGTATTTCAGTAATATCACATTTGATTTTTAGACCTGTTTCAAAATTTCCTTTATTTAGATATTTCATTCGTTGTCAAAATTAATCTGCACAGGAGGCGAACAGGCAAAACGTAGGTGATTCAGATATGACCATTAACAGGTGTTCGTACTTGTTTTATCCCGTTTATCTGAAGTCCTTTCTTTTCTGAGGGACCCTTAGTAATAGTTTGGCTGAATCTAACAGAGACATCACCAACCCGATCTGATATGTTCAGGAAAAAAAAGTTCCCTTGCAAGATTTCAGTCCCAGAAATCGCTCCAGTTCGGAAATCTGTGCCGTGTTTCTGACAGTACGCAGTTACGACCTTTCGAATGCAAAGCTTTTGAATTTCGCGCACCAGTTGTTTCTCACTCTCTCCCCAGTCCCCTGCAGACGCCGAATCCCCGAGCGCTACAGCGGAGTGACAACCGGAGTCCTCGTATCCGTGGGATGTTGATGGCGAAGGGAGATGAGGGGGAAGGAGGACACATGTGACAAACGTGTTACGACACCTTGTTCGACAGCAAATGTTATTCTACCAAAAAAAAAAAAAAAAAAAAAAAAAAATTGGTAGGTAACCTTAGTATTGTGCATAATGTCATCGCCACGAATATAGCCTTGAAAGGATTATGTAACTGTATTCTCTTATTGGTATTCTGGAGCTACACATAAGCTTAAAAAGCAAAATGAATAACCTAATCAACCGAAGAATTATTATGAAATGAAGTTAATTATTTTCGATTTACGATTTAATCATGCGAATCACGTTAAAGAACAGTGCATCTCGTGCATATGCACTTCATATAAACATTGTTAGCTTTAAAATTCAAAGAATGAAAGGCACAGAAGTAGTGTTAATAATGCAATAGCGCTCCAGTACTACTATATCGACACTCATTCGTTACATTCTTTCATACTGCATTTGTGAGTGCCTCCGCAAAAAGGTTCAAAGCAAAGATAACTCAGGCAGGTTAGAAATGAACAAAGTGTGTTACAAATGTCACAGCAGTATTTTACAAAACCCTATACCGTACATAGCGCTCAGGACTGCAACAATGGGGTTGAACTAATGACAAACAAGGCGCGCGAAATTCGAAAGCTTTACATTCAGAAGGTCATAACTGTTTGTTGTCGGAATTATGGCTCAAGTTTCCGTGCAGGATCGATTGCTATGACTGATAGCTTGCAGGTGTGCTTTTCTCCCCTTAAGATATGCGGTCGAGTTGGTGATGTTTTCATGTAAGTCCAACGCTTTCGAAAGATGGTTTTTGTTCTATGGTTTTACGGAATATGCGATTAGTTGATAATACATGACAACCCACTACTGCGCACAGCCGTATATACATACCGACTTACTGATTTTTTTAAAAATATAAAAATATGTTGCAACTTTATTTGTTCAAAACTAACCTCAGCCCTTATTCAGTTGTGCTTTTTCAGAAGCGACCACATACATAGAAGTGAGAGCGCTTCAGGGTGATTTTGAAAAAACGCATAGACTACATTAAAGTAAATTGTATAAAAAAGTAATTATACTAATGCAGAAATGGTTTCGAAATAAAAAAAAGTAAAGTCACAGGTGTTGTGTGGCAATGTCCGTTATGTTCTCTCATAAACTGACTTTTCTACTGAACGTTAAGGATGAAGAATGAATTAACAGTACGAAAAGAAATTCTTTGAAAAGTCAAAGGCAATGAATCTTAAGAGATGTGGAATTAGACATCACTGCTTGTGCATACAGTGATGCTATGCAACAATACTTTTTAACTCAAAACATTGTCTCAGCCTGAAGCTGCTGGAGAGGCAGATTGGGAAAAATTGTCTTCGGTACTTGGGGATTGGGGAAAAGTAGCGACTGTTGTCTGCAATATCCAGTTGGGTAATACTTATTGGTCTTGTCACTAAATGGTTCAAATGGTTCTGAGCACTATGGGACTTAACTGCCGAGGTCATCAGTCCCTTAAAACTTAGAACTACTGAAACCTAACTAACGTAAGGACATCACACACATCCATGTTCAAGGCAGGATTCGAACCTGCGACCGTAGTGGTTGCGCGGTTCCGGACTATAGCGCCTAGAACCGCTCGGTCACTCAGGCCGGCTGTCACTAAATGGCCTTGTCACTAAATGGCCTTGTCACTAAATGGCCTTGTCACTACTTTGAGTTACTGTGTATACGCAGTTGTCTAGCTACAGGATTAATCCTGAGTTAACGCCATTCTTCGATACAAAGAAGTACATTTTCTTTTCCAACTTGCAAAACGCGTCTCGCTGCTGGATTAAAACAAGAGTTCGTCGCATTAGCATTAGGCAGTGTATTCGTTGTCATAATGTTGGATAATTGTGGTTGATGTTACTGCAGTAAGCCAATGCTGGCGTGGAAGTAATGAACCGGGCGGACACGTGTTAGACGAGGGCAGCCTGCGGGACAAAGCCAGCTGAGATGGGATCGTGACGAGGCCCCGCAGTGCGAGTGCTTCCTTTCATGGTTGCCACTCTGCGTTAGCTAGGTGAACGGCCTGCAAGGCTAGGGTTTCCCAACATTTTCGCGTGCAACCAAGCGGACCTGGCTTTGCACGCGGCGGTAGTCACTTTCGCTATCTGCCATGTGCTGCGCCCTTGCACAATAGGCGTCTTCGCTACCGTGTTATTTGCGAGAAACGACGTGACTGCTAATGACTGAGTCCACGACTTGAAGTTGGATGCGGCGTGGCATTTTATGGGAGACTTTGTTTACAGCTGTTGATTCCCAGTCGACTAGGTAGACTTACTCGAAACTGGTTCCTCCACGGTTACCCATACTGTTTTCGTCATCAGATCAACAGTAATGAAACCGTTATGTTGCATACGGTATGGCGTACCATATATGATGATGATGATACCCACTGCTTTCGTAACTCTGAAGCAAGGTAACCACAGAATCGATGAATGGAGATAGCAGTCTGAGATGAGGCTGTTAATGTTGGCCACCAGATATGTACTCAGGCGCAAATCACGCTTGGTGATCTTCAGTCGTCGTAATTGCAGAAGCATCAGGAGTGACAGCATCAGTTACTGTCTAAGGTTCTTCGGTATTTTTTTTTCCATTTTCATCTCTGCCGGTAGATTCTACTTTCAGCTTGTTGATCGTTTTCTTGAGAGATGTGGCAACTTCGGTAGGCTGGACGCTCGAGAAACGACTTCCCGTTTTTCTTGCTCCGTCAGTGAGAAAGGGGTAAGGTTTGTGTGCGTCGTTTAAGAGACCAGCACAGCAATAACATTCTTTCCTGAGTGACACGAAAACGCCAAATGAAATTATTTTTTTCGGTTTTTCCCGGTATTGATGTATTCCATAACGTTACCTAAAGATTAGTAGTGTTGATGGGCTATTTTTGAACTTAAAAAGCGGCCATACGAAGATAGGGTTTTGCTAATGACAAAGATTTTATCCTCTTTAAAATATTCTGTAGGAATGAATATCTTAAGAACAACTGTGGTGTACATTTTCCCCTATTTGCTTTTTACGGGATTAGACGTGAGAGACTCGTTGTTCAATTATTCTAGTTTTGGTGGTGCCTGAGTTGACGAAAAACGTACCTTAATCATGCAGTGACGATTGTGTAAGAGGCACATTTTCACATCTAATCGGAGAATGAGAATTCAGCAAACTATTCATCAACGTCACTCACCTCATGTCTAATTAACTACGTTGTTTAGCCATTGTTCACTAGCCTTTCATCGTGTTTGTGCGGACAGTGACTACCGTTCCTATTATAAAATTGACAGAAACCCGGAGATCAACATTCAGATGACATTTTAGTATTCGAGACGTCGTTAAGCCGATACAAAAACAGGTCACCATGTTATCAGTTTTACACAGGAAATAAATCTTGAACGCGCACGCTACTCCAGATTATCAAGTATTCATTCTCATATGTAGTACACCTTTGCTCGATGAGATGTGGTAGTGTTTCAATAACCATCGAACATAGCCACGGGAACGACCAAGCCAACCTTCCCATTACAAGCAGTTGTTCTTCGCCGTGTTACGCGCAGATGCCTACATGTGACAGTTTTGCCGCTTACGGGCGCGCGCAGAAAAAGCCAGGACAATGAACGGCGCTCTCTGGCGGTCGAATGCCCCTGGGCGCGCTGTGGCGGAACGACGGCAAACCGAAGGCCGCCACCACCAGCATGGGCGCACCGACAAAACTTTGTCCTAACATATGTTGCGTGCTGCCACTGTTTCTTTGGACAGTTCGTTTCTCTCACACTGAAGGGGGAGGTTAAAAAATGTGTGCATATTTGCGCTCACGTTTGCTGACGAATGTAAGCATTACAACACGACTGTTGAATATAGCTACACATTACTGAAGGAGAGTGCTCACAGGTTTTTCTGCTAAATAATTATTTTTGATAGCAGGCTTTCAAACAATACAGGAGGTGGACAAAAATATGGAAACACCCGGAGAAAAACATGCTTGAACATAAATTCAGATTGAAGCCAAGCCCTACAGGTAGTGCTATTAGATTTGGCTATGAACGGCACCCGTGCAATGCCCTCAATACGTTCCAAATATCAGTCGTTTTATGTATTTGGGAGTGCATTATGTCGGAGCTAAATTAATTCTAACGTGGGCAAATCGTTGGTGCTAGTATGGTGGCTGCATCCGTAAGCAAGGTAACCTAAGTGTTCCGTGTTTCAGGAGGCACCGTGTCGAAGATTTATACGGCATACAGGGAAAGAGTAAAAACTTCATCCATTTATTCACAACGCGGACGAAAGTGTGTGTAGAGTGAGCATGACAGCTGGTCGTTGAAGAGGATTGTGGCGAAAAATAACTGGACTACAGTTGCAAAAGTCACCGCGGAAATGGATGTCGCACTAAAGAACCCTGTCTGTACCGAAACAGCACGAAAGGAGCTCCGTAAGCTGGAAACTGCAGGGAACTGCCCGTAACAGGAAAGCGTGTTGGCGGAGCCATAAAAATTAGACTATGGAGCAATGGAAGAAAGTCATTTGGTCAGATGAGTCTTGATTCACACAGTTTTGAACTTCTGGCCTAGTTTACGTCCTGAGTGTGACCCACTGCGGGGGTTCGGTGACGATTTGGGCAGGCATATCGTGGCAGTATTCTATGACCGCCCCCCCCCCCCCCCCCCATAGTTACTCTGCAAGATCGCATTACTGCCAAGGACTATGCGACCATTTTTTCTGATCATCTCCGTTGTATGTTACAGTGTTCGTTCCCCAATGGTGATGCTGTGTTCCATGGTGTCAGGGCCCCAGCTCACACAGCTTGCATCATCCAGGACTGTTTTTTTGAGCCTGAGGATGAATTGTTGCGTTTCTCCTGGTCACCAGTCTCAATATTACAGAGCATTTATAGTCCACTTTAGAGAGATGATTGTGTGATTGCAATCCACATCGTTACGCTTATTTTACAGGATGAATGGTATAAGATTCCCTTGAAAACCTTCCGAGACGACTGGAAGCAATTTTAAATGCTAACTGGTTTCCTACACCATATTAGATATGGTGATGTGTTGCGTTTTTGGTGTTTCCACGTTTTTGTCAACCCCCTGTAGTTTTAGTGTGAGGAACGTATTTCAGTTCGAAACCGGAATAGTGCAAACTAAAGTGCCTACACTCTAGTATATGAATAATACAGATTGGTAGCATGCGTGTTAGGATATTATGTAGTCTAGTGTCACATTTTTATGCTGACTATTTTCACGTCAGTGCATTTCTGATACTTCATTCTCGTCTTTTTTATGAACATCCTGTTTCAACAAGATTGACCTTAATTAACTGGACCGCATCTTCTGCGTGAATGAAGATAAAACTTGATGATGGATTTAAACGCTCATATATCTTTACAAATGTGTATTTTTCTACATGCATGCACCTGGATCCTTGCTGTATATTGTACTTGTAGCATCAGATTAATTGCATCCACTACTGTTGTTACGCAGAGGCGCAGTTCACCCGAAATTGTAGTAAGGGGAAGCTTACAGACAGTCTTCCCCCCCCCCCCCCCCCCCCCCCCCGGAAAAAAAGTCACTCTGTGCGATGAGGTGCCGTTGCAGCCCTATATTGCAATTCTAGATCCGCACGCCTCTTACGGCGGGTTCATCATTGAGAATCTCATTCATTGTAAATGCTCTTACATGCATGTGCCTGTGCGCTGGTGCTCCGGCCTGCTAAAAAATGGCATTTTCAGCATATTGTCGCAATTGCGGAAAATATGCTGGTACAAAATTCCTGCAACCGTCTTTGTCGCAGAAAAGAAAGAGCATTAACTCTTTTCTCGGGAAGCGGCGGAAAATGCATGAAGCCTCTCATGCTCAACACTGATATGTAGCTGCTGTGTTCCCCATATGTTTAAATTATTGCGGTTCAATTTTCCACATAAATAGAATGTAGCCTTATACTGAACAGCAAATGTGAAAGGTAAATTATCATCCTCCTCCTCCACGCTTATAATGAATTCACAAAACTCTATTCGAAGTCATCACCATAGTGAAGGACTTGGAGCAGTTCAATCTTTCATAATATGCAACACATACAGGGTGACAATTATTGAACTCTAAAAAAACGTAAATTAGTTACAAACTACGGCGTGCACGCACTTTATTCAACATGTAATCGTCGCTACAGATTTTCGGATTAAGGTTTCTGACATGGTCGATATGTTTGTCATCACTGGCGGTGATGTGGTGCAGACGAGTAGCGAAATTCTGCATGACCCGCTAAAGTGTCCTCACATCGATGCTGTCGATGACCTCCTGAATGGCTGTTTTCAGCTCAGCAATGTTTTTGGGGCTATTACTGTACACATTGTCTTTAATATAGGCCCACAGAAAGGAGTCGCATTATCCAGATCTGGAGAATATGGCGGCCAATCGAGGCCCATGCCAGTGGCTCAGGGTACACCCCCACCACCCAGAGCAATAATGCGGTTCCCAGAGTGCTTCTCCAGGACATCAAACACACTCCTGCTTCGATGGGGTCGAGCTCCGCCTTGCATGAACTACATCTTGTCGAAATCAGGGTCACTTTGGGTAATTGCGATGAAATCATCTTCCAAAACCTTCACTTAACATTCGGTAGTCACCGTCCCATCAAAGAATATCACACTGATTATTCCGTGATTGGACATTGCACACCATTTTCTCAGTCCCCCAAATGCGCTGTACCGTGACATTCTCGCGACAACAAGGCGCGTGCGCATGCGTACACAAATTCCCATCACGCCCCGCGGCCAACCAAGCAGTTTGAACGTCGTAACGCAAACCGTTCAGAGGCTCTGACGATTTTATTTCATATAGGTCAAAAATTATCACCCTGTACGTCGCCTCTAAACACAGCAAACATACGAATGAATAACTGTCGGCAGACACGACGAGTAGACCTTTGCGGACTACGTACTAAACTCTTCTGAACGCTGTGTACGTTTTGAAAGATCACACGGGGGATTTACCAGTACACAAACAACCAGCGTCCTAAAATGCTACAGCCTTCGTCGAGGGCTTTGAGCTGCAGGAGATGCAGTCCCATACTCTCGCCGACAACCATGTTATACAATTGTAACTGAATTACACCTTTTAAAACGGAGGACGCAAGACGCCTTTTGTTGCTGTATCATGGTCATGTGTGCGAGACGCACATCCGGTCATGAAAAAGCGGAGACGCACATTCGGTAATGAACAAGCGCAATTAGCTAGCTGTATCATGGAGACCCATACCAGCTGTCATGTGAACCAGCAAATTCCAACTTACGATTCATAAGTTAAAATTCATCCCTAGTTTCCATCTTCGGTCATGTACACGACACAGCCTTCTGAAATCGGGTCAAAACACATTGTATGTCTGTAACCCGATGGACAGTGTAATACCGTAGTGTAATTTGTAAATATCGTTTAACATTGGTTGAAAAGTACCAGTCGTGTTCTCTCTTTCGTTGTATTACAAGCTTTAAGATTTAAATATTTTCAGTTACCACAAACCGCAAAGTATTTGAGCGTAAATTACCCTACTTACGCATAAATGTTTGTCTTCAGCAAACTACGTCTCAAAGCAAACTTTTTAAAAAAGGGTAAAGAATTCGCTTATTTATATGACACGTGTAGGGCTATAGACTACCCAAGGTAAATCTGTTTACCAGGTTGGTGCGAAAATGTGACTTGACAAATATTTGTGTTATAACTTAAGCAGCGGTTTGCAGAGCAATGCACGATGTAAGTGTGTTAGCAAGTAACTCACTTCATTTGTGCAACACCGACGTAGACGAGTCTCACATTTTGGTGAAACATCATTCAAATGCCTATATGGCCGCCAAAATTTAAACTGTCCGTAGCTTCCCTACATCTCTTAAGGCAGACATCGAGGTAGTTTCTTTCAAAAGGATACTGTCGAGTCGCTGTGCCATCTTTGTTCGATCAGAGCTCGTGCAAATGGCCGACAACAACAAGGCTTGAAGGTGGTTCATTGAACCCTCGGCCAGGCATTTTATTGTGAGTAACAGATTAATCACGTAGATGTAGATGATAGACTGTAGTCTTCCTTCTCCTTCCTTAAATCTTGTGAACTGAGCCAGTTACTTATTAATCTCAATGGTACTGTTGATAAGCTCTCATATTTAGCCAACGGGCACTGTCTGTTATCTTGAACGTTCCTAACACACCACGCTGCAAGACACAAATAAGCTGGAAACACTATTAGTGAAAGCTGATTTCTTTAATTTTATTAATTACCGGACTGTTGTCTTTAGAAATGATTAACAAAATGTAGCGTAGTTGGGAATGTTTCTATGGAGATTTTAATGTTGGCTGTTATTCCGTATCTGTTTCCAGCACGCTCGGGAGTTTGATCATCAGCGTATATCTTCCAAAAAAAGGAAACACACACACACACACACACACACACACACACACACACACACACACACACACACACACAGAGAGAGAGAGAGAGAGAGAGAGAGAGAGAGAGAGAGAGAGAGAATATTATACACGTCTTTTCATTTACACACAAAAACATAATAAGAAAAAAATGATACTCGGTTACCAGATTATGAGAGTCTTTATAAAATAAAAGTGACTATTTTTATAGGGGTATGTACTCTCAAACTTGCCCAGATAACGGAAACTGCACTTAGTGGGCCATAAACTTGTGCAGCTAAACCTTCACTCTCCTTGCCCTTTCGCCATCGTCTGCCTATTGGCTTACTGGCGTAGCCGTTCTTCCCGCGCGCGCCAGTGGCTCAAGCTTCATGTGAAACTTAATCCCTACGCAGCCCCTTCTATGTAGTGGACAGCGTCGACCAACAGCGACCCCATCGAGACTTTCACGTGCTTCATTTTCGCGCGGGAAATTAACGTCCAGTAAGCGTTTACCTGCATCATATAGTGTGCCTTGTTGACAGAACTTTCGATATCAGAAAGGTTATGTACTCTAGGGGTAATTACGTTGTACGGTAACAAAGTGCAGCTCAGTGGAACATCGCGCCATATGCTGAGTCTTAAATTTTGTGTCTTACATTCGCTTTCCGTATTCCAGTTCTGAATCTACGGGCTTTTACTGTTGCTCGAGAATTCAGATAATGTGTTAGTCTTTTAGGTATCATTTTGCCGGTTCTAGTCCCACAAACCTTATTTATGTACTATTCATTCCATTTCTTATAGTCACTGTTAGTCTTTCATCATATCGAAAACTGTCAGTAGTCTCAGGTCTGTTCATAGCATGTTAGACAAATACAGCATAGACAAGTGTTCATACAGTTGCAAATAGCAAATACATGCCACAATCTTGAAAGAATGCGGCCTCGCGGTTCTAGGCGTTCAGTCCGGAACCGCGTAACTGCTACGTTCGCAGGTTCGAATCCTGCTTCGGGCATGGATGTGTGTGATGTCCTTAGGTTAGTTAGGTTTAAGTCGTTCTTAGTTCTAGGGGACTGATGACCACAGATGTTAAGTCCCATAGTGCTCAGAGCCATTTGAACCATTTTTGAAAGAATGCGGTAGTCTTTAGTAATATTTAGGATATACATTACAATTGATTTACTTCTTAATTTATTATCATAATCACTACACATTCACGATCAAGAAAGCAAACAATGTGTTCAAATATTGTATGAAATTGGAAACTTTGTCTATTGTTGTCGCACTTCTATAAAGCAAAACTTGTAGTGATAAAGGAGTCATACATGAAAAGTATGAAACTCTAAAGCAAAAACAAATCATGTATTGCCACCATTCGTAGCATACACAAATCACCACCACCACCTCCTTCTGTTTTTCAATCCCCCTGCTCTCTCCACTTACCATTCTTCTCCTTCGCCTCGTTTTGTCGTTCTTTTCAAGTCAAACCATTTCCACTGATGAAGCCTATCTGGACTCTAGAAGAGACATTGTGTTAGCACGTGGCCTAATGACCGTCAGCCATCTCTGATTAATTGGCATTAAAAACTCATTTCATCGGTTGAGCACAGTGCTACATTGTTCAATTTAATAGTTAATTTAGATGTTTCACACCATCCTGAGGACGACGGTTCAAACCTTCGTCCGGCCATCCTGATTTTAAGTTTTTGATTTCCCAAAATCTCATAAAATACTGGGATGTTTCTTTTGAAAGAGCAAGGCAACTTCCTTCCCTAATCCGATGACCTCGCTGTTTGGTCCCCTCCGCCATATCAACCAACCAACCACCAAATGGTTCAAATGGCTCTGAGCACTATGGGACTTAACTTCTGAGGTCATCAGTCCCGTAGAACTTAGAACTACTTAAAACTAACTAACCTAAGGACATCACACACATCCATGCCCGAGGCAGGATTCGAACCTGCCACCGTAGCTGTCGCGCGGTTCCAGACTGTAGCGCCTAGAACCGCTCGGCCACTCCGGCCGGCACCAACCACCAACCTAAGCTTTATTGGCAGATACTCTTTATGATATTCAGATGAATGCCTCAATCAGCACAACTTGGAAAGCATCTTCACAGCTTTGGATAGACTGCACGTACAGTTTCATCCGATGCACAGCCTCGTAAGAATGTTAAAATTCGATATGATCCGTAAAATTTACGTGAGATGTCTCAACATACATCTCTTATTACTTACAAAAACGGCCCTGCACAAAAAGGCTTTCTGGGGGATTCGATCTTAATAATGTCTTTCTGTTTTTAATAAGAAATCCTTCGTTAGTTGTACCCCTGAGGATCTCCCCTACTTCACTGTTAGTTCCGTCATAGTACTGCTTGATTATTTAGTCAAGATTTTCTATTTCTGGTATCATTTGTCATGTTACAGATGTTTCTCTTAGTGAAGATTTCTGCGGGGAAAATTAACTTGTCAGGGCATAGTTTTACGTGCAATATCCTATTTTATTCGAAAATTTACCAGTAGTCGTATCTGATTGTTTCATTTGTTTAACTGCGCATCCAGATTCTATATTGCGTGATAACTGAATCTCTTGAGTTGCAGCTCCTACGGCAACTGCAAGTGAGTTATGTCCACCAGTGCTCTATAGGTACAGAATGTAACGTCTGTTAGTTTCCGATATTTAATTTTACTCCACTTGCGTTCTTGATGGAGACAAAATTAGCACACATTAAGTGATAGCTTACTTTCCAAGTGTATGATATTGTTCATTGTTACTCGTTATTAAGTTCAGCAACATGCTTCTGCTGTATTGGCCCGTAATTCCGAATGTTCGGTAGAGCTCGCAGTTCTGTCAGAGACTTCAGTTATGAAAAACCATTGTTGGTTTTCACTAAAGTTTAAACACGTGTACACCCCGTAATCAGATATTTTTATTACAGCATCACAGATTTTCATAGTTCAGGTTTCTGCGGTTGCTGGTTTGTGTGTGAATTATTATGTGCTTGTTTCCAGAGTTATGTATTCTGCTATCTCATTCAGGCAGCAGAGTGCTGACGAAAGCAAATCTGGGACATAATTCTGTGCTGGATCATATTTTACGATACCAGCCGTACTTAAGTCAATGAAAATTTGGCTACTTTTCAATTACGTAATAACGTTTTGCCATCTGTAGCTCGAATTTCCCACTCTGTCACTGGAGGCGACGATGAAAAGCAAGTTCGATATTTTAAAAAAAAGTTGTTAGTGATGGCCCGCACGAAGGAGGAGTTGGCTTTTTAATGGAAACGAGTAACTTTAAATCTGAACATTTGAGGCCACACTTGACGAACACCATTATGAATATCAATTAAAAATACAAATTGCTGTCACGTTTATTATATTATACTTTTCACTGCGCTTTTTTAGGTGTTATATCAACAGGTAGCTGTATGTAAATTAATAAGATATGCATATGTTCGACGTTTTTGGGAGCCTGTGGCATTGTCTTTCTGTGATTGCACGCTCCTTTTTCAGTCGTATTTTCATGACACGCTATAGATCGTGTGTAGTATGTAATGTACACACGTATTTTATGTCTTCAGTTAATTTCAGTGGGAAACAAATAAGTTGACCATATGTAAAAAAGGTAATGCTGTGCCAGAAATCGAGGAAGAGTTCCAGCTTAGGCGGTGCCCAGCCCGGAAGCGCTCTCACGGGTTTGTGAAAGCGGAGCAATTGGCGGTTTCGTCCGGGACTCTCCTCCGAACTGTCGCAGCTCAGTGCTCACTGCAATTATGAGGTGCACGTTTGTGTGTTCGAGGAGTCTGGCGGCGAGGTGGACGGACAACAGTAATAGGCCTACACGTGACCACAGAAAACCGTTACAAAAATGTGTCCATAGCGTCCAGGCGCGTTGGAATCTCAAACGGGCATTGAGGCGTCAAAGTTTCTTTCTCCTGGAGGCTGCACATTTTTTTTTTTATTTATTAGGGTGAGGAAGGAGGGGGGTAAAGGAATAAAAGTGCAATTATGGTTTTCCATTTACTACTAAATATTCAAAACATAAAAAGAAAGCACCTGATTAATATATTCACTACTGTTTAAAGTGATTCTAAACTTCTTTCAAAATAGTGGTTGAGTTACAGGAATCAGGAAACTGGCTAGGAATTATTAATTGGATGTCACCGTTGTCCTTATTTTTGTCAGCGTTGGCATCCGAGCTTCTATGCAAGATGATTATTAGCTGATTGTTCAACAGTTTTTTATTTTTATTTTACATATTTAGTTTATTGGGGGTGGGGGCAGAGACGAGCAATCGCCTCAGTAGTGATCTGGTTATCATTGAAGGTTGCTACAACTTACACCTATTACAATAAAAACTCTAGCTCGTTTCTTCGTTTACTATTGTTTCCCTAAGAAACGTGTGTGTGGTGGTATAAGCGCCTAGTAGGTTTTTGTTCCTCTTTTTATCACATGTAATTTTGAGTATTACTCTGAGGGACACGTTTATAAGCTAAAGGGAAGATATTAGTCGTCTGCGTTCTGTTGTTATGTAAAAGAGTGGTAGAAAGGATAGTGGGTTCCAGGGAATGGGTTCTGACTTAAGTATGTGGTGTTTTCTGTGCCTACATGTTTATCATTTTCTGTGTTGCTGCAGTGTTACCGCCAGCTCGCATGTACTGGAGTCACAGAGTTATTATTTTGAGGCTGAAACGATAAACGACGGTAAATATGTTCACGCATATAGGAAGGTACAAGAAAAAAACATCTTGGTAGACAACAAAATGGTAATTGCAGCCGTGATTACTGCGCAGAGAACGTAAAGTGTTACACAAGGCTCTAAGCAAGGTCACAAAACTTCCAAGACTGTAGATCCACGTGTAGTTTTTATGAGTTTTACAATACTCAGAATGTAGTATACAAGGAAGAGGAAGTCGTGAGTACACTGCGTCGTTGTAATTACGAAGAGAAGTTATGTGCCAACAACTTCTACCTTTCTTTGTGATGGCGGTATCAGATTTGGCACTGATATTCGCTTAATAGCTACAAGTAGGCTTGGGCACAACTTAGCGAGTTTAAATGCATGGCTGCACATAAAAACTGGTAAAAATTGCTGATTGCATGTGGAAATTATTTTTCTCACTTTAATTCGTACCGGCCAGATACACTGATGAAATTGTGATTGTTAGAAGCAAATTAAATGCATTACTACCAGAAAGTGTGTTACGTTCAGTTGCCTGCATCCTGTAATATTGAAGATATTTGAATAAACTTTGCTGTTAGTTGCATAATATTTGAAGAATATTTTAGAAAAATAAGTTGTGTGAAGTATTGAGAATTATCCATTTACGTGACCAATGACGCATCGGGTGTGGAAAAGGATGGTACCGCAATATGATGTGTTTCCTTATTGCTATAGATGCTCGATACTACAGAGTTAAGTTTTATTTCCAGATAGTCCTATGTGAATGGTATCTAATGCTTTCAGTCAAATGGAGTGCAGTGTCACTTCCAGAATTTTAGTTCGTTATTTCTATACGATCTCGTTCTAGACATAAAGATTTGAATTGTTACATGTTTATAATGAACTTTGTTCTGTGCAAAAGCCGTAACGTTTGTCTGCATGGATAATGTGACGGCGTTGTGGTGAATTCAGTAAAATCCCTGGAAAGATGCTAATCCTATGATGAGCGTGATATCTGTAAAATTTTTAACAATTTGTAACTTTGCCTTGCCTTTATTTTTCGCTTCAAATCGCACTTGGGCAACTTGTAGAAGGAATACCGTATTAGAAATGCGGGGACCTATAATTGAATAACTGCAAAGTGAGTGTATGTTCTAACTTTGAGTGCGACCGTCTTGACCTTATGTAAACTGGATTCAAAAATTAGGAAAGGATTTTTTAGATATTTAATTTTAAAAAAGTCTGTTGAACGTGAGGATGACGTGTTAGGAATACTGCGGTAATTATTTTTACCTTAATTTGAAACGCGGTAACTTGATTCACGTGCACCATGAAGCACAAAGAAGTCGATCTATGCGAATTTACCCCCATCATAAGGTACTCAGTTACAGAATTTGCCTACATGTTTATCATTACAATCTTGTAAATAAAATTAAGCTCCCTCGTGCTTTTAGTATGTTTTACATGTGCTGAGTAGTTCTATTTTCCCTCGTCTACAGACGAAGCTCAAATAGTTTTTAAAAGTGTAGGTTGATACCAGTCTCATTTTGCTACGAGTGTTTCGAATAACACAGTCCGCCCCGTGCGTTCTTTCCGATCGATGTGCGCGACGACTCGCGCCTGGTACCAATAATAACAGGGCGCGCTCCGAGGCGCCAACTAATGTCGTTTGTGGTCGTCTCTCTATACGGCAGTATTTGTTCAATAAAAGGGTGGACGTGCAACAGGTTGTGGTAGATCTAATCACGATCTTTTTGTGGGTTTCCGAATACAATATTTGTGAAATATTCGCCTAAACGAAAATCCGTTCCTCGATTACAGGCAACCTAAGATGCCTTACGATAGATCGATAAAAAAGAAAATTGCTCCCAGAGTTCCTATCGAAGTAAAATGTTAGAAATTGTGACAGCTGTGACAAAGCTGCAGGGTGTATTCTGCAGTTTCTTTTGCATTCTTTTACTGCGCGTTACCATACTTGCAGTATTTTCAAGGCTCTTATTCCTTTCCAGTCTGCGATGAACTGCTACTCTGAAAGAAATAAGCTGTTTCTGTCCATCACAACAGGCTCGTTTTCATTGCCCTCACTACTGACTACTCGTAAAGATCTGAAGGGGAAGATACCAGTTTAGCTCGCCAGCTTAGTATTAGCACATGTCACTTCTTTCGTAATGTTTCTTCCGGGTATTGCAGGATGACGACGCGTCTTTCTTCACTTCCACCAAAATGTCTTTGTAGCGTTGGTCTGTTTCTGAAGCAGGGTGCTCCAGCATTAACAACATTCTCCTTGCGGGTTGGTCATTTTAACTCAGAACTGTATACTTTATGTTTGTGTTTTCGTACAATTGCTGTTCCTAATTTCGACGTTACATTATCAACACTATGAAGTGACGTCACGGTTAATGTAGATTTTTTAGTATTAGCACATCAATAACTTTCTTTAGTGGTTATATACTAGCGGTATGCCCAAATACATAGTAGTACACATGACTAAACAAATGAAGAAATGTAGGTTAAAATTTAACTCTTCATCAACCCAGAGGTCAGAGTTCGAACACATGCTCAGATGGAACAAAGATAGGCGAAGAAATTGGTCGGGATCTTTAAGGTACCATCCTTCCGTTCTACTCAAGGAATTTTGAAAAACAAGAAAACGTGTACTTCAGAATAGTTTGGTCACAGTATTAATGGTGAGCTATTCGAGTCTGTGATGTTCATTAAGTAGCGATGAAGCTTTGAAGAATAGTTTAAAAAAAGGTAAACAAAGTAAAGCAGCTCTCTACGCGAAGATTCGTTTTAACTGCCTATTTGCTTCTTTCCCTGGTTCTTTGGCCGACTTTCGTCTGATGATTTTACTGACGTTTCGCCATCACGAGTGGCCGGCATTGTCAAAGCTTCACCCTCCATTGCCGGTGATGGACTGTAGTGATTTATAGGCATGGTGGTACGCCCCTGTCCACCTCCGACCTGTGAACAGGTCTGCGTACCACGTTACTGTGGGACCTTTAGTATAACGCCGTTTTCAAACCACGATGCAACTTAGCAATTTTCACGCAGAAAAATC
The DNA here is from genome assembly GCF_023897955.1 of Schistocerca gregaria. Lineage (NCBI taxonomy): Eukaryota > Metazoa > Arthropoda > Insecta > Orthoptera > Acrididae > Schistocerca > Schistocerca gregaria. The sequence goes on along the minus strand of NC_064931.1, from coordinate 482,521,851 downwards.
ATGCGATAAAGTGAGAGAGAGGGACCCAAGGTCGAACCGAGGATTCAACGCTGTATGTCTCGATATGGAGTCAATTATGCACGTAGCAACCGACTAACCTAAAGCTAGTATTGAAACTAGAAAATGGCATTCTCTTTTTCCTGCGAGAGTTTTGAATGTAAACATTTTCCTTGTGTAATGCGACATTGCAAGGTCTGTTAACCTGGTTTCCTTGGAAGAGTCCAAACAGGTAATTCGCATTAGCATACATATAACCCGAAGGATCGGAGTGCTCAAACTAGGAAATGTACAGAAAACAATTTTGCCTCTGATACTAAGCGGAAAGTCATGGGTGGTGCGTCGTGCTGTGATTTTTCATGATAAAATTGCAATAATTATACCAACGGGCATTGATTTCGTTCTCTACGAAACTTTCAAATGAAAGCAATGTGTTTCTCGCCCCCCCTTGTAACTCTCTTTTTCTCTACCGGTAACAGACAATGTGCAAAGATGCAGGAAGACAATATATTCACCAGTGAGTAATTTAGTGCGATCTGGGCAACACATGAATACCTCAAAATTCAGATATAGCTACAGGCTACTTTACGGTGCTTTCTTATGTCTTACCAGAGATGGCAGGATGATTTCGTTGTTTAGGTGGTCGAATTTCCAAGTTTAGTTCCTTCTTGCAGAAAATTATATATGATGATAATTTTACATACCTTCTGAAGGGGTGAAAGGATTTTGTGAAATGAGCGCCACATTTGCTTCATTTTACAGTGCATAGATGCATCCCTGCCGATGCCAAATCTATTGTTACGTTGAAAAGCTATACAATAAAGACGAATGTATGATATTTTTGGCTATGTGGGCACTTAACAGTTTCCGAGAAAAGAACAGAGTTTACGGACGCCATGCATTGGACCAAATGATGGATAATTGGTCTCCTTCATGTACTGCAGCCATCTGAAGATGAAGATTTGTTCAAAACCGGCACATGCAGTTAACAATAAAGGATTTCAGATGTCATGAAATTTAGTTGTTGGTAGCTGTTTCTTAACTTACCACTTAATTTTGAAGGTTTAATACCTTGTAGCTTTCTTTAGTTTGGGCTGAACTTAATGCGAAGCTTTACATTAAAAACAGTAAATATGCTGCGACAAAAACGATTTGTTTACAGTGTGAATAATTTACCTTCATCTTGGAGTGACCACGGTGACTTAGATATGCAGTTCTGAAATCAACAATAAATGAATAAATGAAACAAAAAGCCTACGAAGTTGCTATGTGATCTTCTTAAGGGCTGCGCTGCACGTCTTGGCAGAATCAGATATCTTAAATAGTTACTGATCAAAAACGCAATCAGGTGCAAATATTACGAAAACATTTGTAATTTTTATCAGAGAGCGTCACTATTTATCTTGAGGAAGTAGATTTCAATACAAATGAGACTACTATTCACTGGTACAGTAGATACTGGAGTCACTATAACTGTCAAAGTACTGGGACTAACGTCATCTAAAATGAGAGCACTTAGTCAACACTGAAGTTGGTGACTTCAGTTTTATGTGAGTCGATGCTCAAAAACTTTTTTTCGTAAAGAATCAATAGATATTAAAAAATAAAAAACTGAAAACCTGAATTAATGGATTCGTAAATTCTCAAAATACTTGTTTTTCGTGCCATAAACCATATTCATGTTTTCAGTCTTAATTTGGCGATGTTCACAAATCCATTTACCCACTTTGAGTACAGTGCCTATAGTAATTTACTGTCTTCAAGGCCGTAAAACGCACGCTCTCATCGACATTATAGATTTGGAAGTCACAGCCGAAAAAAGTTGATTGGATGTAAAGAATATCCTATTACATTAATGAACGACAGTTATTCGGACAACAGATAGTATGCACGATTAGCCAGTAACACATTTGCATAACAATTAACTTCAGTATGCACTAGAAGAATTTGTTTTGTGTCGTATTCACACCCTTATTGATAGGCATATTTTGGGTGTCATATTGGGTTGAAAATCGTTTATCTACACTATTTTCGCGAAGTAACCATTCTCCTTCATGAGGTTCGGCGTCTTAGATATGCTCTGTGTGGACTCCAACCAAACTGGGGGTATGGTAGCGAATCCGCCATTTTCATACTAGAGTTCGAACCCCGGAGCCTGTAACTGGCGAGAGTTTGTGTTCCACCAGTAAGATTGAAATATGCAATTTTTACATCCGATGTAAAAATAATTACTTTCATGAAATACTCAGAAAGCATTTTGGACGGTAGATGAGTTACAATCCCTTGTTCACTTCACTCGGATGTAGTACATAGGAGTATATACTTATTGATGGTACATGTACTATCTAGTGTAGTCGGTGTGACTAAGGATATCGAAGGGCAGATGTTACACAATTGAAATACTTTAAAACTAAGTGAGAGGAACCATAATTATTGAAATTACACTGACGTAAACTTCCGAAAATACATATCACTGAGTTAAAAAGAAACTAAAAGCATCATGTATTGGTTTTTTGCTGTACTACGAAACTGTCAGTGTCATATATTGATTCTTTGATGTACTAAGCCGTGATGGTTAAACATTCGAACTACAGAGCAGAGCAGACGATTTTAGATAAAACTTTAAATTACGATATCTTTCTTCTCGTTTTCCTATTTTGATGAAATAAAGCGTGAATATTGCCCCAGTAGCAAAATATCTACTTCTGTTGCGGCAAAGAGCTAAAACATTAAAATGTCCATGCAGTTCGCCGCCCCGTTTTGTTATAAACTAACTGGTATACTCCTGGTAATGGTCTTGTGAATATTCAGCATGGTTCGCGAAAGCAGTGTTTAAATACCAAACCTGTAGAATAAAAGCAAACATTTCCACTAAGTATGTAATTGTACCTTATCTGACTGAGCGAGACTGTGGCAGTTCAGTATTTAAAATATACTACAATAAATAAATTAGTAATTCCCGATCGACATGAAAATTCTTCGGACTTTAACCTATGTAATCTAGTTCTCTCCTTCGCTCATTCAGTTTGCAAGTGTTCTTGTTGGTAAATTTGAGATACTGTAAACGCGTCAGTAATAACTGTTTTGAATTTTACAAGAGTATATTTTGTTATTTTCCATTTTACTCCAGTCGAATTTCATTGTTGGCCTGACAGCCGCCAACCTTTTGAGTGATCAGAGCAAATTCCGTAGATTTCATCGAAGTTTTTTCTGGGGGAAAGCTGTAATGTTTACTCAGTGCAAATGTGAAACAGATCGAGTTACGAGTAACATTGTGACAGTTTTAACTCGAAATTTGTGCCTAATGATATCGATCTTCACTGTGTTACATGCAAAACGGACATCCATTGCAATGTAATTCAGTGTATAAACCGTTTACGGCAATCACCACAATTCCCCAGAAAATATGGAACTATCTCACTAGTTTTTGAATAATTCGGTGTTCAGTGTTCTAAGTTCCGTAAGAGGTTTCTTCGTGAATATGGTCCCTGTATTTTGCATATTAACGAATCGGTAGAATGGAAAAAAGAAAGTGATTGACGCATGAGTGCACACGGTAAAATTTGTGAATGCATCTGTTGGGTGTGCGGCGGTTGCAATGTCAGAGCAACGCGAGCGCTGGCCGAGAAAGCTGACGAGGCTGAAGCCGGCGCTTGTCCTTGTCGCCGCCATCTGGGTCGCCTCTGCCTGTACCTCTTGAAGACACCCTTTACTTCGCTCCAGTTCGACATGTTAAGTTCTCGTTTTTCAAGTATCTTGGAGTGTTTATTTGTAAAAGGCTGAAGCATGCTGCAGGATGCTAGTTGTCTTTCCCATTTTGTTACAACGGCCTCGGGGCGAAAGCGGTGAGCAAATTGGCCAACCTGGTAGACGGTGAACAAAAGCAGGAGACACGGCAGCCTTCCATCAGTTTGAGAGCTAGACATTTTCACGTCTGTAAAGCGCTTGCGTGAGGCACTCGGCTAACGGTTTCGTTACTCATTGCAGGTCAGCGTGACGTAATGCGCAAGTTATAGCGCAGCCGCCGGCTGCGCACTCCCGGTTTTCATAGCCGCCACAAGCTGTATGCCGCGTGAGATTTCTGCCTCTCCCTGAAGTCCGTTAGCAGCAACGACAATACTCTATAATACGAAGCCCTTTCTTAATTAACTCTCAACGAGGTGAAACACCAAAGATTAAGATTTAAAAAAATAAACAGTTCGGAAAATCTGTTTTTATAGTACGGATGACCTGAAGAATGAAAGTACTGTCGAAATGAGGATGTAGGATCTTATTGCTTCATTGTTCTTCGCAGGTTCTCAGTAATTACACAACAATTTCTGGATTAACGGCGTGCAGTTCATCTGTGCACCGTTCGGCTATATTTTTTAAAAAAATACAGAAGTAATTATTTGTATTTTTCTGCTACCAGTCACATATATTTATTTTATTTTTAATTTAACTCAATTTAATGCAGTGCGTATCGAGCATGTTTTGCTCATCATCGGGCGTTTATGCCTACAGATGTTACTGGAAGATAAAATGTCTTAGCCTAAATAACCTAGAAATGTCTTACTCACTTGTTCTGTTGCCGGAGTAGCTATTAAGGTAATAGGGGGGAGGAGGAAGGCAGGTTATCTTGAGCTGTGCCTCTTTGTTGCGGTTGATACCACAGCCTGTGGAGGATGTTGATAGTTTAGCATCAGTTGTTATGACACGATAATCGTGTCATTCTTTTATATGCCGATTTTTCACTTACGAAGTTGACGTCCCAGAGAATCGTCTACATCGTTGGTGCACTGGCGGAGCTGTTGTTCAACATTGCACTATTACACTGCTTATTTTTAACACTGTTTGTTGACGTACTTTCACTACACAAACGTTTCTCCATACATGTAAAAACTATATCCTAAAAAGAATATGTCGACGTTACAGCGTGTAGATTATCATTTCTTCCATCGATATTCACGATACTGGCAGTCTGGTAATCGTGGCACATCTTCAGTCTGTTGCAGTTCTCGTACCGTTTTACTGGTTTAAGATATAGAAGAAATTTCAATTTCTGAATTCAGTTATCCCATCGAGAACATTATCATCACGTTTTTTATTGTGAATGAAAATTTGTATTTCTTCAATCACACGCATTCTTTTACTGTTACCGATTTTTTGCAAAATTTCCAAGTTCTCTTCGATTTTCAGAGGGTGGCCTGTGTCATTAATGTGTGTTGCTACTGCTGATTTGTAACATTTCTCTGGTCTGTAGCAGTCTGTATGTTCTTTAAGTCGCATTCAGAAATTTTCGCCTGTGGGATTTATATAATCTCGTTGTACCGGTTGCTGGTAATTCTGCAAATGCCAGATACGTCAAGATCTGTATCTGGCGGTTTTGTATTGTGAATAAGCCTCCTACTTCGGTTGTTGTTGGTACTGAAACTGACTTTCACATCTGTGTTTTTGAATAATACAGCTGACTTATCAGTCATTATAGCACGGTACATATTCCACTTTTTACATATTTCACTGCTGAGGTGCTTTCAGTTGTGACTGTAGTTTGTTTATATTTGTTGTATTAATGAGTTGCTACGGTCGCAGGTTCGAATCCTGCCTCGGGCATGGATGTGTGTGATGTCCTTAGGTTAGTTAGGTTTAAGTAGTTCTAAGTTCTAGGGGACTAATGACCACAGCAGTTGAATCCCATAGTGCTCAGACCCATTTGAACCCATTTTTTATTAATGAGTGAAGGATCGTATCCATTGTTTGTTCCAATGCGTTTTAAGGTTTCTATTCCTTGTTGGAGTTCTGTATGTTGAAGTGAAAATTTATGGGTTCTATATAGACATGATATGTATGCAAATTTCTTGTGGGATGTGTAGAAGAGTTCGGTGTAGTGGTGTCTGTGCCAGTAGGTTTTCTGTGATCATTGAAAGCTATCTGCTGGTTCTGTTTCGATATTCTTGTATCAAGAAAAGGTTTGATGATGATTTCCTCATCTTCAAAGGTGTACTGGATATTTGTATACTGACTATTGAATTTATTAAAAAGGATTGTTGCTTCATCATTTGTTCCAACAAATAGAATGAGGGTGTCATACGCATACCTCTTGTGGAATTTAACTTTGCTTGTGATACTGTCTTTTAGTTTCAATATTTTATTCTCTCTTTGTATTTCGTTATAAATGGAAACAGTATTTATGATTAGTATATACTATGAAGCATGTGTCTCATGTTTTACCATTGGGAAATGGTACAGATCCCAGTCGCGCCGTCGGACATCCCTGTAATATTTTGTTATTATTTCCCATTCTATCTTGAAGTAAAAGTCGGTACTCTACTCCAAACTTGCGGCTGATTTCCTTTGTTTGCTAGCCCCTTTCCTTAGGAGCTAAAAGTCGATACAAGTCGACCCACTGTTTCCGGCGGATAGCTCGTAAGTAGTTCAAATGGCTCTGAGCACTATGGGATTTAACATCTATGGTCATCAGTCCCCTAGAACTTAGAACTACTTAAACCTAACAAACCTAGGGACATCACACAACACCCAGTCGTAAGTAATGCAATAGGTTTTAAGATGCGACATGTAGTATGTTTTGAAAGGAAAGTAAGTTCCAGTTTCCACTAAAAAAAAGACTGTATTTTGGATTATCCGTGTGTTCGGTTATCGGTGCAGTCTCTGGTCTACATTAATCCTGAATGTCGGGAGTTTGCTGTGTTTAAAATGAAGTCATACTCGCCGAAATAATAAAAAGAAATAGTGACGTGAAGAGACACTCCAGTTGTTCAGAATATAAGTTACCACAGCAGAAAAATTTACTTTTGAAAGTTTGGAGTTAAAATGTGCTTCCATTTATAAATTCGCATTGAACGAGCGAAGCAGCACGGTTGTTAGTATTCGGGAGGAACGGTGTTAAAATCCACGTTCGCTCATTCCGTGTTTCCCCCAAAGTCGACATCAGCGATTGCGGGATAATTAATTTTGAACAGGAAACGACCGATTCCCTCCCTCATCCTTGCCCTGTCTGAACTCGTTTTTAATCGTAATGAGCACACATTATCGACAGGATATTGCACCAAAACCTTCCTTTCGTTTTTTTTTTTTTTTACTCGCGCGTTGGAATCTCTCGGAACTTACCGTAAATCTTCTGTCACTGAAAGATGTGACGCACGAGAAGCAAATCGTGCTGGAGTAGTTGGCACGCGCCGTGTGCATATGTTCTCGCCAGACCTGCGTTAACCGGGCAGGTATTGACCGTGTTGCCTGTGACGTAACAGACATTCGGACAAGCGTTCCTTCTTTTCGTTTTTTCTCGCTTGCTTCGTCATCCTGCCACGTTGCCGACACATGTGAAGATAGGTTTTTCTTCGGATGTCGTGAGAAGCGTGACCTTGACAGTAGGCCGGAACGTGTGCCTCTTATTGTTTGACAGTCCAGTCGCGTCTGCCGTTGATGCGGACAAGATAGTGGCGAGACGGCGGATGACCATTTGGGAAGGCGGGTTATGTTCCCGTGCACCGGACGTGTTTGGCGCACGCCTCCTCTCTCACCGCAGGCGTGTGCATCCTTTCCCTTTGTCTGGGAGTCGGCCGCGTGGGCGAAGGCTACGGACATTTGTGGCTCCAGAGTTCCCACTTCAGGTTAGCTTGCGAGGAGCAAGCGCGAGGAATGATACCACGAGTGTCTGCGAAAGACTGATAGCATTCTGTTTGATAGTAAGTCGTCAACACGCGACTGCAGTGCTTGATATTACAGCATTCGACTGAGGCGTAGTGTGGAGTGGATGCGAGAAATCAGAAAATTATTTGAGTAATCGTTCGGTAAAGCTAGTCTCTACAGCAGCCCGGGTCGTTTTCCCCTGTTTTATTACTTTCATCGGACAGCACACTTTTACAACACAAATTAAACCAATCAGTCGGCTAAAAAAATTATTTGAATGTTAATTGTGAGCATTAAAAGTGCACATTGTCGATCTATTGGTCACAGTGAGAATAAATTTCTGTTATGTTCCGCATAATTTCGACAAAATGTTCATGTTTCAGTGAAACAGGGGTGGGGGAGGGGAGAGAGAGAGAGAGAGAGAGAGAGAGAGAGAGAGAGAGAGAGAGAGAGAGAGAGAGAATTGGGGTGTTCTCTTATCTTGCGGCGTCTCAGTTATTTAAAGCATGACCCTAGTAGTTGCAGACAGATCTTCCGTTTTGGGTCTGGCAAATGTCACACGCAATGTAGGTGGTGCTGCACGACACCAACTCGAAGTATCAGATTCGAAACTCCATGACGTAGATAATTATTACAGTAGTTTCTGGTTTCTGCCTGTTATCATGCACGCTGTATTCCAAGTTATTATTAACGATGTCTACGACGACAATGGTAATGTTCTATAAATCTAGTACATACACTAAGGTAACAAAAGTTATGGGGGACCTTCTATTATCGTGTTGGACATCCTTATGCCCGGCGTAGTGCAGCAACTCGACGTAGCATGGACTCAACAAGTCGTTGGAAGTCCTTTGCAGAAATATTGAGCCATGCTGCCTCTACAGCCATCTATAATTGCAAAAATGTTGGCGGTGCAGGGTTTTGTGCACGAACTGACCTCTTCACTATGCCCCATAAATGTTCGATGGGATTAATTTCGGGCGATCTGGTTAGTCAAATCATTCGCTCGAATTGTCCAGAATGTTCTTCAAACCAATCGCGAACAATCTCATTCATAAAAATTCCATCGTTGTTTGGGAGCATGTAGTTCATGAATGGCTGAAAATGGTCTAAAAGTGCCGAACATAACTATTTCTAGACAGGGTCGGATAACTTTTTGGACCAGAGGACCAAGTCCATTACATGTAAAAACAGCCCATACCATTACGGAGCCACCAGAAGCTTGCACAGTGCCTTGTTGACAACCTGGGTCCATGGTTTCGTGGAATCTGTGCCACACCCGAACGCTACCATCATCTCTTACCAACTGAAATCTGGGGTTATCTGACCAGGCCACGTGTTTTCAGTCGTCTAAGGTCCAACCGATATGGTCACGAGTCCAGGAGAGGCGCTGCAACCAATGTCGTGCTTTAACAAAGACACTGGCGTTGGTCATCTGCTGCATTACCTCATTAACGCCAAATTTTGCCGCACCGTTCTAACTGATACGTTCGTCGTACGACCCACATTTATTTCTACGGTTATTTCACGCAGTGTTGTTTGTCTGTTAGCACTGACAGCTCTAAGCAAACGCCGCTGGTCTCGGTCATTAAGTGTAGACCGTCGGCCACTGTGCTTTCCATGGTGAGAGGTATTCTCGGCACACACTCGACACTGTGGATCTGGAAACCGTTTCACATAAATCACCTGAGTACAAATGACGGCTCCGCCAGTGCACTGCCCTTTTACATCGGGTGTACGCGATACTACCGCCATCTGTATATGTGCATATAGCTGTCCGATGACTTTTGTCGCCTCAGTGTTTATTAAACTAGATCTTTCTGTAGCTTGTACTTCCCTGACAAACCACAAGTTTCGTCTCAAGTGTTAACACAATTTATGGGTTTCCATTTCAAAGTTTTCATATATCTGCTGTTGTTGAGCAGACAATAAATTCGGAATTATGACGGATGAGTTCAAAGTTATGATGAACATCACATTAGATGAAGAGATCTTTGAAATATGGTTCAGATCTTTGTGAGAGCGAACTGAGAAAATACCCAAGATCGTGAAGTTTGTCACTTTTAGATACAGAGGTATTGTCTTTCTGTCTTCGCTGTATGTCCCTTGCATTAAAATATGGTTCTGGGCTCAAATGCATTCGTTAATGGTTTGGTGTTGTTCTTCCCGTTCATTGCGTGCTATAAATACGGGTTGTGCTGATACTGCCATATTGTTGTGCCATAGCGCTCGCCATGTTAAAGGTTAAAGAGTATCGATGCGGTATAAAATAATTGGAGGGCCTGCTATTGAAGGTGGTATCTGAGAAACGGCTGTCCAAGTTTTGAAGGCGGGTGAATGTAGTCACCGTGGGTGCAGCTAGTAGGTCGTGAGCGGTGGGTAAGCCCCAGGAATTCGCCGTGTACGTGACGGAGAAGCTGTGGGCTGGTTGCCCCATTATAGCTGTACAAGGCACAGATCGTGTCGTCGGCGGACGCCTCGCAATTACGCGGTTGAGCTGCTCTCATCGTCTCGCCTCTATGGAATACGTTGGCATCTGTCCACTCCCCAACTTCCCGGAGCCAGCGCGCCGCGCTCTCTGCATTCACGCAAAGTGTTCAAAAAGTTGAGCGTACCTTACTTACCTTAGCGGGATCGTATGAGGAACATATGAATTCTCCTGCACGATACACACGTTACTGGGTTGTGGGTAGCTTCTGTAAAAAGTCTGCTTCTTTTTACCATCATTTCAAAAAGTCTTGCCGCTTTTCAGACATCTTATACAGGCTGCCATGAGTTTTTTTCCTTCTATTTGACATATTACCTCTAATGTATGAATGAGTAGTAGGTCATTTTCTTCTTCTTGTGAAAATTTGGGGTTATTTTACCAACAATTTGTGAAAATAGACAAGTAACGTTGATATTTGCCGACAATTAGCTGCATAAATTGTCTGGATACGATAAAAAGATGTTGATCGATGTATGTGATCGTAGTGAAAGCGTCATTCTAACTAAAGCTAGTACATTTATAGAACATTTTTGCACACATTCATCTCAGACGTGCCCGTTACCCTCATCATTCACTATCACAGGAATAACAACACTATTCACTTCTCAAACTAACTCTGTTCTTACCTAACTCACTTTTGATTATTTCTTTATGAATAGCATCTTAGTTTTTAGGTAACAGAGAAGTGGCGAAAAATTCTGTTAACAATAGACTATTTGTACTGAAATGATCATATCTCATTTCCATCTTGTTCCTTTTACAGAAGTGTAGTTGCCTGTAATTTAGTTGCGGAGAAATTGTTTTTAACGCTGTATTCTTACTACTTCATTTATCCAGCAAATGAAGATTGGAACGGATAGCCGGCCGGAGGTGACCGAGCGGTTCTAGGCGCTACAGTCTGGAGCCGCGCGACCGCTACGGTCGCAGGTTCGAATCCTGCCTCGGGCATGGATGTGTGTGATGTCCTTAGTTTAGTTAGGTTTAAGTAGTTCTAAGTTCTAGGGGCTGATGACCTCAGCAGTCAAGTCCCATAGTGCTCAGAACCATTTTTTTTTTTTGGAAACGGATAACGTTTTAAATACAATTTTTTTCCCAAAAATCATTTTCGGTGCTACTGTCCCATCTGTTGCGTGCCCCTGGAATTGGCCCAGGTGCTAAACCATAGCGAAAGTCTTTCAGACATGTGTTGGTGGATAGCGCATGGCGTTAGAACCATTCTGTGCTTCCCTCTGGAGTTCCAAAATTTGAAAGCTATGAGAAATTTTTGTTGATTACAGTTGTACTAGTTAAAACCTAATGCTGTATTTCAGTATTTGTATTATCACAGATAAAACGTAGTGCCTCAGTATTAATGATTTTTGTAGCAAAAAAACTGATATTTCTGAAACTGTGGCTGATTGCAAAATACCAGATGACTATTAATAATGCTATTTGTTTATGCAAATAACGCCGTTCCCGGCTTCAAACTGACAGGCTCATCTTCAGACGGTTGTTCACGTGTATATTACATTTGTTGTTGTTTAGTTTGGCTTTTGGCTGTTTATTTTCTAATTTTCCCTTTTTTTTTTTTGCTGTGAGCAGCATAACACCGTGTAATTTTTTTGGATGCATATCATTTATGTATGAGCAGAGATAGTCCATTGTTTTTTCATTATCGTGAGAAATGTCATATTTATCCGTTGGGACGTTTTCAATTTTCACTCTTCAAAGAACACTTCCCCCGAGAGAGAGAGAGAGAGAGAGAGAGAGAGAGAGAGAGAGAGAGAGAGAGAGATGCAGTTTAACACCACCTACGTTTGTGGCCGTGTCCTTCGTAAGGTAACTACCGAAACCTGTAATTGCTACATATGTATGGGTGTTGGATATACGTCCTTAATCTCGTACACCCCCCCCCCCCCTTTTTCTTTCAGGGGTTTTGGATATATGTCCTTAATCTCGTACACCCCCCCCCCCCCCCCTTTTTCTTTCAGACCATCTCTTACTCTCCTCTCTTTTTGTCCATCTCCTCCTTGCTACTTATTTCTCTCCAACTCCTCCCCCCCCCCTCCTCCTCCTCCACAGCCCACCTGTTTTCTCCCCACTTTCTAACGTTTAGCCTTGTTTATTGTTATCGCCAACGGAACTTCGACGGCAATTAACGTAGCTTAAAATGAATCTCTAAATCGGTTGGGGTTATTGGTGTACAGCGTATGAGATACTTCTCCTGCTGCTCCATCTGTTAGGATAGTAGCTTCGATGACAGTATTTCCCATAGTTTTCTGTTGCCAACGGGTAGCATTACAAACTTTGGACGATTTTAGATTCCCTAGTAGCATTCTAATCATGCGCCGATAAGCCATGAATACAACTTTCCTGTTTTGCGTTTAAACCGACTGCGAGGAAACAAACATCACATAGGCGTTTATACAACTTATCCTTAAAATTATATGTAAGAATATATTTGGGAGAAACAATTCATCTAATGGTTTAAATGGCCCACTTTTGTAGTTCAAAACCGTCTCCAAGAAAGAAAACGTAATCGCACATGTTCACATCATAGCGCAGCATTTGCCTTCTCGCACTCCGTGTTAATAGGAAATCTCTAAGTTGTTGTTAAATATTTAGCCTGTGTCCGTCTGAAATCCTGTAATATATAAGCCAACGCATTCAACGCAGTGTACTAACAACAGATATCTGACAACCAAGCAGTTAATTGTGTCCCGAAAAGTAGTAAGGAATGTGAAAGAGTAACAATAGTCTACACCTTTGTCTACACTGCAAGTTGTATTTTACAACGTGTCAGCGCATCTTGCAAATATTAACAAAATACGTAGCTTATGTCCTCTGAACGTGTATTAAAAGCATCGTGCAAATACTTAGAGTAAGTCGGTCATTGACTTTTTCGATATTTTTGGTAACAACGTTACACAACGACTTGCCTTTATACAATAATATAAATATTCAACGAAAGCCACTTGTAAGAGGCGCTGAAACGTTGTAAAATACAACTTGAAGTGTGTACAAACGTGGAGACTAACATTAGCTTTGCACAATTGTTGTTACTTTCGGGATACAGTTAACTGCTTAATTGTCAGATATCTGTTGTTACTACACTGTGTTCAATGCGTTAGTTTTACTTTGTTAGGGTGGCAGCCTTTCACTGGAATCACGTGGCATACATCTAAACTTCGTTCCGCAGACGCTAGCTTTATCCTTCGGGAAGGTGACGTCAACATTACCTTTCATCGACACGATGTTAAGGCCAGGTGGCCGACCACGTCGCGAACTCCCAGAGTACTGGAACCAGAATGGCCGAAGGTAACAATGTGGTATATACAGTAATGGATCATACCACTGCATAAAGTATTGCAAACTGTCATTATATTTCCGTGAAATTGTTGCTTTTCGCAACTTGAATTGTGTATGACAGTATAGAGTTCTTCTTTCTGAACAATTAACTGAAAGTTGTAAAGTGACGGCTCAGTGTTCTTCTAGTTAATATTGCAGATCAGTTAAACTGCGATTGCAGATTACTTCACTCTGTCATACATAGCAGGACGCTAGTGGGGGGTGATCTCGCATTCCCATTCCGTTAATTTGTAAGGGGGCAGTCAAACGAAAACGAAAGAGATGGGAAAAAGTAAGTAAACTGCTGATTCTATAAAAATTAATCGCCATAAATGTTAATGCATTTGTCTCACTACGAAGCAAGACGGTCAGTGCCTGCATGGAAAAATGTTTACGGTTGCATGCTGAACCATGATTGTACCCAGGCGTTCACCTCCTCGTCCGAAGCTAATCGACGGTCGTGAATGACTTTCTTCAGGGGACCAAAAATATGGAAATCGCGTGAGGATAGATCGGGACTGTATGGAGGGTGTGTAAGTGCTTTCCAGCGATACGGCTGCAGCGTAATCTAAACAAGCTGATCAACATGTGGGGCAGACATATCCCGCAACAGAATGATGCCGTCCTTCAAAATTCCTGATCGTTTGGATTTGATGACGCTCTTCAGTTTTTGAAAAGTGTCCACGTACCGCCGTGCACTGATTTTGGCGCCGGATTCCGGAATGTCAATGAGCAGAGGGCCCTTGCAGTCAAAGAAACAGGTCATGATGACTTGCCCTGGTTAGCACACTGGACTCGCATTCGGGAGGTCGACGGTTCAAACCCGTGTCCGGACATCCTGATTTAGGTTTTCGTGATTTCTCTAAATCGCTTCAGGCAAATGCGGGGGTAGTTCCTTTGAAAAGACACGGCCAACATTTTTCCGCTTTCCCTAATCCGATGGGACCGATGACCTCTACGATTGGTCCCCTCCCCCAAATCATCCAATGAACCATGACTTGTCCGCAGCTGACGTGCATGGCTTTAGATTTTTCTGTGCGGGTGAATCCATGTGCTTTATTATTTACTCTGACGCTTGTTATCCGTTTCAAAATGGTATCATGATTCATCTCCCATGACAATAAGGGACAGGTAACGATAATAATCTTCGTAATACCGGTCCAGGTGCTGCAGTGATGTCGACAGTCTGTTCAGTTTCTGCTCCTTCGTCAGGCTGTGGAGAACCTACTACGAACAGATTTTCCCCAACTTCCGATGCTCCGTCATGATGCAGTGAGCGGTACCCTGACTGATGGCTAACATGACACGCATATCTTCCACCGTACGTCGTCGGTCATTTCTCTCGGCAGCATCCACAGTAGCAGTGGCATACGGGATAATAAGACTACAAGCCTGTCCTGGCCCACTGCTGTCTTTCAGTGACACCCGACCTTGACACTCCTTCCGTAGTCAAAAACCTCACTACACCACGCTGTTCCTCATTCCCGGCCTCCATCGTAATGGAGGCACACAATACTCGCTGACGTCACGTCGAGCAAGTCTAATAGAGAAATGCAACAGCGGTGAACGTTCGCGCTGTTTCCAGTAGATGGCAGTTCTGTACACACAGGTATCTGCGTTAGCAACGTCCGCGCCATGCTCGTTATGTAGTCTGTTTTGTTTTCATTTGACTGATCCTTGTAAATTTGTTTTTCCTCCAGATATCGACCTCTGTGACCAGTAGTCCTCTTCTGAATTTGTACTATAGTCATTTTCCTGAGCGGGCAATTTTTTTTTATTTTGAAAGAAACAATTTCTTTTACATTTGACATATTTTGTCGATACTTGGAAGTACGTAGACATATTTAAAATTGCAATAATATATATTGTGTGCCAAAGTGTATGTAGGTCTGCATGATGTAGACCTAAAACTACTACATGCAAGAAGTTTGAGAGTCGAAAAGAAAGATTCTACCGTTGTTGAAGATGGTCTCAATGAATACCATTGTTACGATATTAAATGTGATGTTCTTCATAGAGCAGATAAAGGCAGAAAACTAACAGTACTTGAAATACTAACTATATAGAAATGCAAGTCACAGAATCATCATTTGGCCCTTAATGATCAAAAACTTCCTGTATTCACCCTTCATATAGCAGCAGTAGCTAGTTAATATTTTTCTCACCGTTAGATAATATGCGTGCTGTGTTGTTAGTAGTGTAACTGTTCCCCATTCACATTCCATCAATTCCTACGTCTTTTTTTTTTCTCATCACATAGCAAGTTATTGTGTCCATATAACATACTAGTTCGTGCCATACCCACTTGTGTACTGTTTTGGCCTGTACGTTCTTATACTTTCAATGAGTATAGCGTAATATAAGATTACTTTGTTCACAGTTCTTTAGTTCGTTTAGTTATGCTTGTGGTTTCTATATAGATATGTAGTCATAAAAGGTAACAAATCTTTGGAAAAAACAATATTTTTACAGCTATAAACTGTCACTGATGGTGTGTGGGCAATCTGCGTAGTCTTAAATTGTCTGAGGGTGGCCTAAAGAGCCGAACGTTGGTTCACGTCGATCTAGAAAATAAATATTGTTATGGAACAGCAGTAATGTGTGTTTCAGTCTTTTGTCTTTATTTTGTTATTTAACAATTGGTTAGTTCGACCCTGTTGGGCATTATTAAGCTACATCACCGTAAAAAATTTTTAGCATGTAATATTTGCAACCTTTACGCAGATGTGGATTCATACAAGAAAAAGGGTACTGAACTAATAATGTTTTGAATATTATTGTAATATCGCATGCTGGACACTAAATTTAGAAGTAACCTATTGTACGTGGAAATAATAATTCCACGTAAAATACTGAGAGCGTTGGCAGCCTCCAGCGATCAGTTGTTATTTATCCGAGAGATCCGCTGTTAAATGACAAGTGGATTATTTAGGAATTCACGCAAAAACAATTTACATAGCTTTCGATCCGTACCCTTTTAAATAACATCTGATGAATGACCGTTTGTTATCATACACTGGGAACACCAGCTGGCATAAAATATTAGTCAGTGCATAATGTAATGTATTTCAAGTAGAGTACTAGTGGAGACGACTGAGATCGTTGGTGGCCAATACAAGAAAACTTTTGCAGCGAAGCTGCTGAGGGAACAATAGGCTGTTACATTCTCACATCGAAACAAAACGTAGAACGTTGGTAAAGACAAAAGCCAATCTAAGAAGCGTGTTAATAAGAGCAGCGATGCGTGAGGGATCCAGGAAGTTGAGTAGCTGAATGTTGGAACAGGGGCTTTCCGAAGAATTGAGTAGTACTAAAACGAAGAAAAGAGAAACTTTTATTGTACCATTCCTCAGTCTATCCCATGACAATACGTGTCTCATTTTGAATCACTTCTGTGGAGACACTTTCGCACTGGGGAGAAATTCACTTCTTTACTGACACAGCAATAATGAGAAATCTGGTGTCATTTAAAGTGGACAGTAGCTTGTCTGAAACCTACAGGAGGGGGAACAAGCATCACTGCAAAATGTGAAGCACTTCAGGAAAGGAAGAAATCCTTGGCCATAGAAACCATCCCTGTCGATTTAAGATCAGCTTCATGATTGAACAGCTCATCTGCGACGACAATTCCTCATGACAGGTACAGTGATGCTTTTAAAAACACTGTTTCGAAGTAGCAGTTCACAATATCGTATTGCAAGATTCACTTAAGACTTTTGAATGATGACACAGGCACACAGCGGATCTTAAGTGCTTGGCCAAAGGCGCCTCTGTGCCACAGACACCGTCATGGATTATTGAATTACATGATATACGACTCTCCAGACCACCTTGTTGAACGATCACATTCCGTTCTCTTGCGAAGGGGAGAAAAAAAAACTTTTCTCGGAAACTTATCAACGTCGTCATAACTCATACCGTATTTTACAGACTATAAGACGCTACGAGCCATAAGATGGACCTTGATTTTTAAGCAGTTTAAAAAACAAAAACATAACATTTTTATTAGATAGCAAAGCCAAACTAAAAATATTCTTAGTCTATAAAACCGAACTGAGCTTTAAAATCCATGAAATTTGTCGTCTGAACTTTCTTCGTCGCCGTCGTCAACGTTAACGTTGCCCTCTTCATATATTAGATGATCTTCACTGTCATATAGAACGTTTCTTATGCCGCAGTTCTTGAAAGATCTAACAATACGAGTAATGTCTTCTCTTACAATAGACCACGACTGTTTTATCCACTGACACACTCGTTTGATGGTAGATCGTCATAAAGCTCTCTTCGGCGTGAATTCATGTTGGGTTTCATTGATCACCCATTTTTTCTATTCCCTCTCGTACACGCTATAAATGGTTTACTTATCGAGACATCAAGAGGTTGCAATTGTGAAGTCCTCCTGCGAAACAGCGAACTCTGTAATTTCCCTGTCTCAATTTTGGTTTCAGAGAATTTTTCCAGTGACTACTAAACTGATCTAGCACAGGAAGAGAACCCTTCTTCAGCAAAGCGCCTTAGCTTCTCTCCCACAGGCTGTTAATCTATAATTTCGTACCAGTCTCGTCCATCCAACCCCTTGTCATGTACGTGAACGCCACCACCTGGCGGTATGTCAGGTTTTGGGATTGTTTTGCTCTTGAAAATGTTCATTGGATTATGTTTATTACCGTCAGCACAACACGAAAGCACAACAACGTAGTGCCGTTTTTTCATGTCTACTTTCTATAGTTACAGTTTTACAGTTTTAGCACCTTTCACGGCAACGGTTCTGTTACTCCGCACATCAAATATCCGAGGCGTTTCATCCATATACACCATTTGGCTTAATTCAACACTGGTTTTCTTTCGATGTTGATTAATAAAACCATGGAAAGATAATATTTTCTCTTCGTACCCTTGTGGCATTTTCTGAGATATTTTGATTTTGATTTACATGCTAAGTCCATGGCGCTTCATAAACCAATAGCGCCAACCAACTCCACTCTTAGAGTACGTTAAACTCCACTGTAGCTCTAGTTTACGAGCGTGTAGTTGAATCACTTTCGTATTAATTTCAGTGCCACTCTCTCTCTCTCTCTCTCTCTCTCTCTCTCTCTCTCTCTCTCTCTCTTTTCATTTTTTTATTTTCAGTTCTTTACTAGCCCGCCGATCGCGATTTCTCTCTCTCTCTCTCTCTCTCTCTCTCTCTCACTATTGATGGAGAGCCGAAATGCCGCTCAGCTGCTTGGTTTCCATGCTGTTCTGCATAAGCTGTTAACTTCAATTTATAGCCCACATCATAGAAATACCTTTCATTTTTTCCATTACGAAAATACCGGCTAACAAAAATATCACAAATCACGTGCAGTTGAAGTTCACTGGCACCGTAGACTGCAATAACGCGACATAGGCTAGACAGTATTCTGGTTGTGATGGCGGGCCGGGAGACTGTGTCAGCAAGCTTGTGAATCCCTGCAACTGATGTTCGTCATATCCGTGCACTGCTGGTGCCAGTTGAATCCAACGTTGCCAGATAGAGATAGGTTTCCCGCGACATCGAATGTATGGCCACTTTTAAGACTGGCGGGAATTTTAAATAAAGCACTGGACATTTTTATATTACTTTCGCGTATAAGACGCACCTGAATTTTGGAGGTAGTTTTTCGAACAAAAAACTGCGTCTTACAGACCGTAAAATACGGTATACGTTACAGGAATCATCACTGTGAAACGATCCCTGCATAAGTGAACTAAAAAATAATTTCACATCGCTAAAAACTGAATTTAGCTCTTTCCCGTGTTTCATAGAAGGAAAAAAAAATATTACGTATTACTACACGAAGTTATTTTACTTCTAGATAAAATCTGTCACGAGAAATGGAGAAAGGCACGAAATCTCTGCATTCCGTAGTTACAGTATTCACTTTCGATTGTGCCCAACACCCACTCTGCAAGCAAAAGTTCAGAAAGCAAGAAATAGGGGAACGTCAGCGTTGTAACCGCAGAGGACATTTCAACAAGAAAGGGAGAAAGTACGCTTAATAGGTGTAACTTCCTGTCACGATCTCCTGTGTAAAGGAGATACTTCTGCTATTGCTGCTGTGTTTTCTTTTTTATTTGTATACTAGAAGTGAGTAGCAATATTGACGGTACTTCTGCGGCTATGAACGCTCGTTTCGACATTGAAATGAAATGAGCGTATGGCATTGTTAGCCGGGAGGCCCCATCCGGGGAAGTTCGGTCGCCAAGTGCAAGTCTCATTGCAGTCGACGCCACATTGGGCGACTTGCGTGCAGGTGATGAGGATGAAATGATTATGAGGACAACATAACACCCAGTCCATGAGCAGAGAAAATTTCCAATCCGGCCTTGAATCAGCTTAACAGCAAGACCGGACCTGTTAGCTATTTTTCGTATGATAGAATCCCGTTTCACTTGGTAGATAAGAGGTTCCACATGCATTAACAGAATTGTGAGTATACTTTAAGTTTAATGTCAAAGATGCCAAGTTTCGAATATTATTTGCGTACCTCTGAACTAGTTCTAGCTTTTATAAAATTAATTAATCAACGTAATTCATAATGTTGTACGACTATATAGCGTTAAGAAATTGGACATTAACTGCTTGGGGGAGGTACCTAGTTGAAAAGAAGAAATAGCTTTTTGTTGTGTGGCGGCGGCGGCGGCGGCGGCGGCAATAATTTGCGTTACAGATAAGAGTGGCATGTTCCTATGTATTCAAGAACTTTGAAAGAGTTACTTCTTGTTAACATCTTCAAATCAGATTTTCTCTGGTGTCTAGTGGTGCTAATGTGATTAATGAGTAAAGGTGTATCAGCGCTTGTATTGTATTTTAAAGCACAGTGTATCAAGAAGTAGAAAATAATGGTACAATTACAATGCAGTTAGTCAGTCCGTATTCTGCAGTGATTATACTTCTATCGCAAAAGACTCAGTATGACATGGGAAATCTGCTTCTTAATTAGTAATGCTTTGAGTAAGTGAAAGATTCCATAAAATTCGCTCTACAATAAATGCTTGTGCCGTACAAGCTGACGTTGGAGTACAGTTGGATGAAGTTTGACTCTTACTATACATTTTTAAGGAGTTTTCTTAAGTGGTTTCACGCAAAATACACCGTATCTAAATAGAATGATGCCTTTCATTTTGAAACTGCGCGGTATAACACAAGTTTACATGAGTGTGCTTCACCGATGACGGAAAGATTTGCGTTGACTCCAGCCACTGGCTGCAGGCACGTGGAGTTCAGGGGTCGGTGACTTGACCAGGAACTGCGCACTAATGCAAGGTATGATCACAGCGCACTGTCCACGTGCTGTTTTGTGCCTCCTGTTCACAGCTCTCGTATTTTCATTGTTTAACGATCCGACACTGTTCACATAATTCTGCGGAAACCCGGTCGACTGCTCTGTTTCCTTCCCGGAACAGAGTTGCTTTGTGCCTCCCACCACTGCTGATGTTTGTCGGTGTATTGCGCAACAGTAAATAACTTTTGGAATTCGCGTATACTTAAGGGGTGGAAAATGACGGCAACATAGGTTTATTACAAATACTGCTGTATGACCAAAATGTCGCAGGTTTCTTTCTCGCACACGTTTACAAGTGTTGTTTCGGAGGCAGCAACGTGACTGCCGTAGTGTATAAAAGCAGACAGCTATGTTGAGGAATGGACTTTTCGAAGGTAAACAGAAAACTGTAGTTTTCAAGTAACTTTCGAACTGAATGAATGAATGTGTGTGTGTGTGTGTGTGTGTGTGTGTGTGTGTGTGTGTGTGTGTGTGTGTGTGTGTCCGCAGCTCGTGGTCGTGCGGTAGCGTTCTCGCTTCCCGCGCCCGGGTTCCCGGGTTCGATTCCCGGCGGGGTCAGGGATTTTCTCTGCCTCGTGATGACTTGATGTTGTGTGATGTCCTTAGGTTACTTAGGTTTAAGTAGTACTAAGTTCTATGGGACTGATGACCATAGATGTTAAGTCCCTTAGTGCTCAGAGCCATTTGAATGTGTGTGTTTTCTTGGGGCAACATAATTACTAATCAAGTCTCCAGTGCTCGACTTTCTAGTACATTTTTCGCACTGCGTTTTTTTTAATGACTATGGGTTGTCATAAATTAAGCAGAATGATACTAGTGTGCGATATATTTTACAATCCTTTCCTGGGCTCAGTTATCTGTATATGAGAAATCCTGCATTACATGTTTATTCGTTAAGAAATGCCAACCGATAAAATGCGTAACCTCATAGCTATAGCCAACAACATACGTGTAAAGATCATGAGACAAATTAATACAACTTTTTGACTAGTTTAATTAGCACCCACTTCGCACTTCAATGTAGGGCAACAAATAAATTTCATCTGCTTTACCCTCCAACCATGTATTCCTGCTGCATTAAACCCACCAAAGAAACATTTTTATTTTGAAATACAACGTTGTTACCGATTTATTTTGTGTCGATACTATTTTTCACTCTATATTACGCATATTTGGCTTGTAATGTGTTTATTCAGGTCTTTCTTCTGTTGAGGTTTCCACCGTAATCCGTTACCATGAATTCATGTTTCCATGGTAGGCTATGGAATCAGAACCGAAACATTTACATTTTTTATTGAAATCTTATTTTCTTTTTAGTGTACTCGAATCTAGCTCATCCATTCTTGTTTGTGTGCTTTTCATCCTTATGAATCCTTAAGCCTTAAACGCCCTTTGAACTACTTTTGATTCAGGCAGACAACACAATTTGTAGGATGAAGAACATCTAGGGCAGGTGTTTAAAAAATGGTTCAAGTGGCTCTGAGCACTATAGGACTTAACTTCTGAGGTCATCAGTCCCCTAGAACGTAGAACTACTTAAACTAACCAACCTAAGGACACCACACACATCCATGCCCGAGGCAGGATTCGAACTTGCGACCGTAGCGGTCGCGCGGTTCCAGACGCAGGTGTTCAAAACGGAAGTGTTCTGTGCTGTTGATCTCTGAGTCTGTAGTTGACTGTTCTGTGCATTGTTGCTGTGTAGGGTGAATCAGAACATTTACCGCAAACCTGAGAAAATGTAATTATCGTAAAGAGAAGGATTTCTGGCAAGCAGGTCTTATCTCCTGGCTTACTACATTGTTTCGCAGTTCCTCTTTCATATTTATCGTGCAAGTTAAAAATACTCTGACTGTATACCTCGACTGACTATTCCTAATTTGCTGACTTTTGCCACATCTGTCACTGCTTACAAACCTAAACCACCGACGTATACCGGGAGCATTGGTTTGAGGAATAGAAGATGACAAGTGCGCGGGCAACACTCCAATTATGTGATTTGGAACTCACTGACAGACTGAAACTGTGTGCCGGACTGGGGCTCGATCTGGGACCTTCTGTTTTCACGGGCAAGTGCTCTACGGACTGAGCTATCCAAGCACGACTCACGACCCACTCTCACACCACTTCGATCAGCACCTCATCTCCAAACTACCAAACCTTACATAAGTTTTCCTGCATACCTAGCGGGGCTAGCACATAGGATACTTCGGAGATATGGCTTAGCCGCTGCCTGGGAGGTTGTTTCTTTCTGGCACACAGGTTGAATCTGACAAAGTTTATAAATTTGCTGTATTTCTTTGTGTGGTTTGACCTCTGAATGGATTTGGTAGAGGGAATATTCATTGTTTTTTTAGCTAACTCAGACCTTAGATATTCTAAAGGTGAATTGCTGTTACAAAGAAGAAATGAATTTAAAGTTGTTCAGGGCTGAAAGTGCGGAAACCTTAAGTAAACTGTTCGTTTGCTTACTAACGGAAAGAAAGCGACATTTTATTTTGTCGTCACCTAAGCTATGTTGTACTCGGTGCTTTTTTGTGTTGTTACTAAATAATGCAGTACTGAACACGTTGCCGACATAAGTGACTACTGGTTCAGTATTGTAAGATAACCAAAGATTTTAAAGTTCGCTGGCTGCGCCAACTCATATCTACAGCAATCTAACCCATCGTATAAGTTAAGACTTTGACAGGGTTGCGTAATTACCAAATGGCAAGCAATAATACACAAATTTATTTATAAACTAGTGAAACGCTTCGTGTAGCCATTTGCCACAGAGTTGCTAAATATCTTACATATGGAAGTAACCTAAGTTTATTTGCCGATCCGTTTCGAAACGTGTTTACCCCGTTTTTCAAATTATGGCGGAATCGTTTGTTAAGATGACAAAATAAACTTATCGTAAAGATGTTCTTTTTCAATGGAGGCGTGTAAGAATGATAGATGAACTAGGAGATGGAAGTAGTTACATGTCGGAAAAGAGAAACTCCTGTTGTATTCAGAAGATTTTTTGATTGGGAAGTAACGAACGTCTCGTTTCTGAAGCGCAGATTCTCTTGACACTTCGCACATCAAACTTGTATTGGACGTGTTCGCCTGATGTCTAGCGGAGTAGCTGTTAAACGACTACACAGGCGTGCCGGTGGTGTGTAAGTGTCTTGACGAGAGGATGTAGGTTATTGTGGGCCTAATGGAGGCGAAGTGCGTGCCCGAAGTCACCTGACCACGTGGGTTACCCCCGCTACTGCTACAGATGGGACAGCTCCCGCGGGAAACCAAGCTGCAGCTGCTGCATTATTCTTCCAAGTTTTCTTTCCCCGTTTTCTGTCGGCAGATATCTAACCAGAAAATGATTGACGACTATTAGAGAGACGAAATTTCTAACTCGAATAGTTCCTTATTTATTTATTTTTTAAAAATCAGTAAGGTTACAGAAAGCACTGCCCTTCCCGAAGGTTCCGCGCCGCAGGCAAGGAGCGCAGAAATAGCCAGCGGCTGGCGTTGTTTCCAGTGCAGCTCGACGCTCGCATGTCAGCGGAAGTGCCGGCAAATGCCGCGCCACGACGGGCTATTTTCGTTGTAAGTGGAATTGCGGCGCTCATTCCTGCCTTCGCACAGGTTCTTTTGTTATCCTGTTTTAAATTCTTTGATTACGATGGCCGAGCGAAATGACGCACAGGGCAAGCCACTGAACTCGCATTCGCGAGGGGAGTGCTGAAAATTGCGATCTGGCCTTCCTGATCCAAATTTTACCCCAGTTTCTGAAGCCATCCGAGTAGGCCGACACCGATTCGTGCATCTTCCTCCGTGTAAACTGAACTAATGCTCTGACAGTAAATGTGAAACTGTAGCGAAAATGTGAAACTACGAAACTTGTAGGATTATCCGAAATTAGCATTGTAATTCCATCCTTTCGTGTTTATCAGATCACATAGTGAAATTGTATGTACAGACTATTCTAAAAATGTTGTATGATAATGTAAACTTCAGTGGAATTGGTGTGTTTTAATGTATTTCATTTGTAATCTACTCACAACGTCTTTCATGTCACGACCAGTGTCGAAGGAAATCGTTAGTTTGTATCCTGTTAAAAAAATTTAGAGCGGAATATTACGCGCCCATTCGATAGAGCGGTCGAAAATTATTTATCCCAATTTATCGATACGTGTTAACTGACCCAGTAAAATATGAAAAATAACCAGTAATCCAGAAGCGACAACACCGCCATCACCCGTGCTGACTTTACCGCCATGAAGCAGTACTGCTCAATCGCTGCTGGAGTTTATTCTTCGTTTTTTACTGTCCCTGTAAATACACATCGATAAAAAATATTGCACTAGGCTAATTTGTGACTGTTCTATCGAATGGGCAGCGGAAGTGAACGTAAAACCCCTAACTGTGATTGATTAGTATTTTCGTTATCTAGGGCAGCAAACTATTCTCAGTGCAAGTTTGTTAATCGGCGGGCCCATTTGTCTCTCGACACGTATTTTGACTAAAATACTAGAAATATAATGAATGTGGAAAACAGATGAAAGTCTCTGGTTTTACCATATGTGATAGACGTTTATATTTCAACATAAGAAATTTAATCGGACGTTAAGCAGACAGCAAGTAAGTACAAAGCTACAGTTCCTTCCGCAATTTGGCGACTGTTTGGCCCAGCGCGAAAATTGTTTGAGGTAGTTGGCCAGCGTCTCTTTTTAAGACTAATTGGTGTATGGTAAAATGAGCATACTGAGATGTTTGAATTCAAGTTTTGAAGAATATCTTCCATGTTGACTAACAACTGTTAATAACATATTCGTGTGCACTCGCTATGTTACTGTTAGCTGCGTGCTCTTAATGTTTCACTGCGTCTTCTTTTTTATTATTTTATACTGTACCCCACAGCTCGAGACATAGTTTTATTACACTGGAAGAACCGGTACATTAGCTTGCGGTTCCAGGTGTTAGGATGCAGGCTGCGATGTTACAGCGGTCAATTTTGTTCAGCAGCAGCTGTCCTCTGTTTGGTGACCTACTGAGGCGAGGGGTGGCCTATAGCAGCTCGGTGAACAGTCTATCATTTTGTAGGTCATATTCTCCAGCGGAACAGTGAAGAAGAAAGACGGGGCTGGAGTAATAGTTATTTGCGAGACGTTTTTTTGAGAATAGTTTTGTTAAGCAGTTGTGTTCATTACTCTTAGCGCGTATTGTTTGCAAATACAAATGAAAACCGAAATTGCAGTGTTTCACCTACCGGAAACAGTCAATTTGATGCCGCCAGGGTATGAGACGTCACGGGGAAACAGTAGTGAAGAGTGAAGATTAATCTATCAACAGTTTGCCTGTTTGTCAAATGTCATACAAGGGCAGGCGCGTGTGGCCGAGCGGTTCTAGGCGCCTCAGTCTGGAACCGCGTGACCGCTACGGTCGCAGGTTCGAATCCTGCCTCGGGCATGGATGTGTGTGATATCCTTAGGTTAGTTAGGTTTAAGTAGTTCTAAGTTCTAGGGGACTAATGACATCAGATGTTAAGTCCCATAGTGCTCAGAGCCATTTGAACCATTTTTTTGTCATATAAGGATAAATGCGCTGCCGTTGCTGTAGCGTACGTTACATAGTTATTCACCTTTATCGTGTCTTCGTTTCAAAGAAGGAAACAGTTACGAAGGCCTTTAGTGGAAACATATAGGGTTCGATCCAACATTCAAGTGAAAAAGTATGAAAAACCGCCGGAATATACCTTCAGCCGATGTAATTGGCGCGTCCACGTCGAGCGGTTTCATTTACTGTCGCTTTGAAAGCCTCACATGAGGTCATCGCTTGCTATCATTCCGATAAGGAAGGGAATTTGAATTTCACGACTCCGTAACGTCGAAGAGCTTAACACGGAGTATTAACACAGATGAAAGACGGCGGAAGGAAGCGGTTGCATGCTTTTTGTGTAGACACCCAGGAATCCATCCGAAGTGGCTATAGGTAGCCACGGAAAATCGGGATGACCAGACAGGGATTTAAATCTTGCTTCTATAACTTAAAGAGTCTAGAGGTTTATAAGCTGGGCTGCACCGTATGGTAACCAGCAAAGTATTTTGGCACTGTTGCGTTCTGGTGGTACTTCGTAACTACATTCGAATCTTTGCTGTTTTTACTTACGATAGTGGAAGGAACTGTCGCTTGTACTTACTTGGTGTCTGCTTAACGTCAGATTAAATTTCTTATGTTGAAATGTAAACGTCTAACACATATGGTAAAACCGCAGACTTTCATATGTTTTCCACATTCATTATAGTTCTCGTATTTTAGTCAAAATACGTATCGAGAGACAAATGGGCCCGCCGATTAACAAACTTGCACTGAGAATAGTTTGCTGCCCTAGATAACGAAAGTACTAATCAATCTCAGTTAGGGGTTTTACGTTCACTTCCACTAGGCTTTAGTGGATTCGGCTGCAATGGCTTGTAGTTGCATCTCTACGCATGACATGATTCGTAGAAAGGTGCTATGATCAGCTGTGTTCGTTGAGCGAATGTAAGATGCGTTACTTAAGTTGTTACTATTCCGTAAGCTGAAAATGAAATATTTTAAAGGGTAGTACAAAAGACTTTTTCCGGATGCCGCAATTCATGTTAAGATATTGATGAGATGTTAACTCGAGTTACAAATTTTAGATTTCGAGACCTGAAATGCTCGAACGCACTAGCCTTTCTGCACGGAGGTTGGTGAGTTCCAGCTGACGGTCCAGACTGGTACTGAAAAAACATGACTAGTTTCCTCAAATCGGTCAAAGCTGCGAATGCTTGTGATCTTTATTTCGTTTAGGTCACGTCAGATCTACAGCCAAGGAACCTTCGTACCGCACCAGTCATGCACACTGTTCCATAAACCTGTCTCATTTCTCTGATCTGCATTTCCCTTCATATTGCCGTAGTTACTTGTCTATCGAGACTTGTTCTTTCTGATAATCCTGTCCCCTAAAGTGATGCAGCTGACATTGGTTTGTTTGTGGTCTAGAAAGAAAGAAAAACACACACACACACACACACACACACACACACACACACACACACACACACACACACACAGAGAGAGAGAGAGAGAGAGAGAGAGAGAGAGAGAGAGAGAGAGAGAGAGGGGGGGCGGAGAGGGGAGTGTATTCTTTTCGACCAGTGATCCTTAAAACTGCTGGCTCTAAATGAAAAGTGTGATATAATGTCGACAAACAATGCCTTCCTTCCCCAAAAAATGTGGTCCTCGAATTGCATTGAGAAGAAGGATGAAGAAACAGAAATGAGTTATTAGGTTAAGTGGCGAGCAGGTGAGGTGCGAAGACTTGGGAATTGGCACATGACGAGAGGCGCGTGCGTTTTTCCGGGGCGGGAGGCGAGCGCGGCCGTGCCCCGGCGGCCAGCAGGCGCGCGCACGTGACCGCCGCTGAATGCGCTTCTGTTTATTTTTTGTTGGGCCGGCCGTTTAGAGACGTCTGTGCGCGCAGCCAGTCGGCTCTTCGTTGCGTGCTCGCGCTTGCCGCTTCTTTTGTGGCCCAGTTCCTTCTTCTGAGATTTCCTGAAACTCTTTCCTTCTTTTAGAGAACGTAGCGTGTAACTTGAATGGCACGTGACCGTACTTGCATATGTATCGTAGACGAAGCTTTTTGCGAATCCATTTCGCTAGTATTTAAGACACAGTGCTCCCAGTCCTCACCCATAAAATGTTTCCAGAACCAGGGGGAACAGTTGGCGAGTTAGCGGTATTTAGTTGCCTAAGACTATCTGCTGTACAAGTGGAACAAAGGGCATACAATACTGCCGATCAACCGAGTCAGAGTCGGATTTATCAGCACAGCCATTAATTCAATGTCAGGAACACGATGGATCACACCGTAGTTTATTTGATTCTGAGAATAGTTCCTTGCAAGCGTTCTTAGCTTTATTGATAGACTGTCGGGTAACTAAAAACATAAACGACACTCCGTCGGCACATTTGGTACTGGTATTCGTATGGAAAAACTTGGTAGTCTTAAATACGACTACTGTAAACTGTTTTCAGTAACTGACGTGCTAGCTCTCGAGTGACAGGAATTAGGAAATTCACCGCCAGTCAACGCATCTTAAGTGTACTAGAATATGTTCCAGATACAGGCGGTACTTGTCATCTCGAATACAGTGTCACGCAACTTTCCTGTGCAGATAATACCAGACTGTGTCGCAAAGACGCATCTCTGTTTATATGATTAGCATTACAAACAATCGCTGTCCGGAAACAAAATTGAACAATACTTGACTCGAATCCGAGACAGTTTAAAAGCTAGCTACTCGTCTTAGCATGCGTGGGTAACTAGTTCGGTCTATTGACAATCTTCGTATTTTATTTTCCTTCTGTAATCGTTCTGTATTTGAACAGGGGGTGTCAGAGATCTCCAGCCACTGCGCTTGCTGCTTGCAGTAAAGAAAAAAGTTACTCTATCATTTAGTTCTCTCAGTCCCATTTCGGTGAACTTGCGTTCTTCAGACAGTGATGACTGAAATACGAGGATAAGAGTGTCCCGTGATCTGTTAATACGGGATGCTCACAAATATCGCTTTGGTTTTGCATTGTGTGGATTACAGCGTTTTAAACGAGACCAAAGTTTTGACGCGTGATCAACTGTAGGAGTTTCTTTTCGTCAGTTTTCCGTCTGGCGTGTCTATTGCACGTTGATAACCTAGAAAAGCGAACTCCGCTATCAGGCTCAGGAGACTACTGTTTCAGATCGGCCGACTACTGTTTCATCCTCTTGTCATTGTGTGGCACCTGGTTAAAACACCCGCTGTCCTAGGCGCTACTACAGATTTCGAAACCTTAGTCTCCAATTCCTCTTCATGTAGCGCCTCAGTTGTTGTGATGCCGAGGAACCTCGTTGTAGTCGTCGCACCAAAGAAAAATCTTAAGCTATGACGAAGATGGAATTCCATCACCAAAGCTTATATCACGAAAGCAGCGTTGAGGGTTCACACATGGAAGAAGAATAGATACGTATTGTTATGGGAATCTTAAGATTATCAGTAGCCTTATTGCGGTCTTTCATCCTCTGGTTCCTTACAGTATGAACGTTCAGTGAAAAGTGAAGATGATAATGCGAGCTAGATTTTTAAGTTGATTTGGGCAAAGACAAGAAGCAATAGGAATTACTTTTCTGCTCAGTTTCGTTCAGGGACACCGCATGCTACATGAAAATAGCGTCGATAGTGCTGATGGAACTATCTGAATTATTTCTATCAATGTAATGAACGGTCTATCAGCACATTTTATTGTGGTCTTCTGTTTTGTTTTTTCCGCATAACTTTGACCTTCACCCTCTTTCCCATTCAATCATTTCCATTAGAGAATAATCGCTGAAACTGTTTTACGGTTTTTTAACTATGCAAAATTTTTATGTTGATGTGTAAACATCAAGCGAACGCTTCTTCATGCAACATGCGTTGCAAATACCTGATTTTAGAACAGGAACTAGCAAAAGACGCTTGCCATTGCTTTCGTTATTTTACAATGCAGAGTCAATATCATTCCCGTAGCCCCAATATCTGTACCGATAAGCCAAAACATACGACCAGCTACTTAATAGCTTGTGAGTCCACATTTGGAACGCAGCCTAGGAGCGGTTTTGCGTGGCATGGATTCGAGATGTCTTTGGTAGATTTGAAGATATGTGGCGCTAGATGATAACACATGGGTCACTGAATTCCCGTAATTTACGGGCCGGTGGTTTTGCGAATACGGAGCTGGCACCCGATAGCGTCCCAGATGTGTTCTATCGAATTCAGATCACGGCGGCCAAGCATCAATATTAGTTCAGAGTTCACTGTCATGCTCCTCAAACCACAGTAGTATGATGGGTCTTGCATCACGGATAGTTATGCTGTCATAAGGTGCCATCGCTATCGGGAAAGACATGAAGAATGAAGGGATGTAGGTGGTCCACAGTAATGTGAACAGCCGCTCGCATCTCTGACTGCGTATCCAGACGCGACGATCGGCTTGGTGCACAAGAAACGAGATTCATCCGACTGACACGTTTTCATAGATGATCCCCTGTCCAATGTCGATGATCTCGTGTCCGCTGCAGTCGTAATTGTCGATGACGTTGGATCAACATGGAAACTATGTAGGGAACACCTGCTGCGGAGCCCCATGTGCAACATCGTGCGATGAACGGTGTTCTTCGTAACACTTGCATCTACACCAGCGTTGTAATCGGGCATCAGGTCTGCCACGGCTCGCCTCCTACCATGCTTCACACAAGAGAGCCAGTTACTCACCTACACGTTCCGTGATGTGATGAGACGTCGATGTCCAGCAACTTATCACCAACTCTTGGTTTCACTGTCCTTTAACTACTTTTCATACATTCTCACGACAGTAGCACGCGTTCAGCCAACCAGCTTCGCCTTTACCGAGATTCTCGTTCCCAGACATGTTAGTGGATTTCCTCATTTCCGGCTCGTATCGTCGTAAGAACGATTCTCCATTCGCCTCTGCTCCACGTATATACTTTCGTTACAGCGCCCGTGTCAGCAACGTCACCCGGCCGGTGTGGTCGAGCGGTTCTAGGCGCTACAGTCTGGAACCGCGCGACTGCTACGGTCGCAGGTACGAATCCTGCCTCGGACCTGGATGTGTGTGATATCCTTAGGTTAGTTAGGTTTAAGTAGTTCTAAGTTCTAGGGGACTGATGACCTCAGAAGTTAAGTCCCATAGTACTCAGAGCCATTTGAACTTTTTTTTTTTTTTTTTTTTTTTTTTTCCAGCAACGTCAGCAATTCAGCATTCAGTTTCGCGGTGGGCAGTGTTCATAATATTTTAGGTCATCAGTGTGTGTTGGTTACTCTTCTACGATACGTAACGCAAGAGCCCCGTAACACGAATATTCAGTAAAAATTGCTAGATTGTAGTAAGTGATAGAGTTGATTAGCTTCCTTCCGGTTTTCCAGCTTTCTGTAATGAAACCACTGTCCGAGGTTAATTCGTTTTGATAAGTTTAATGAGATGATACCATTGTCTAACTTCTCTATTCCTACAACTGGCTGACAGTTTTCTGCAACTCATTGTAGTTGTAGAATTCGCTTGATTAATCACCACAGGAAACCTGTCGGTAAGTTGTATAAACGTTAGAGAGGAGTTTTTATCGAACTTAGACATGCTGTTGTTACGCTGTTCTACTGTAGCGAACGTCGTCGGTAATTTAACACTCATATTAGTTGACTTTCGTGGCAGAAACAAAAGCATATTTCAGCCACAAAATAGATCTGGAATTACAGGTTCTCGTGTGTGTCACATAAACAAAAATTATAACTCTTGGGCAATATTTGAGGCTACTGGCAGCGTAGGGTAGTGTAATGTTACTGTCACTGACTGGACAAGCAAACTACGTGATTTGGTACACAATTTAGAACGGAGTGCGTGTACTAGGCCACTTCTGCATCAAGCAGAGCAGAATCTCTGTTTTGATTTCTTCAGAATGGAAGCGAACTTTTGTAAGTACGAAATATATATTTGTCAGTAGCGAACGTTAAGCAAAATTAGATTCTTCATTTCGAACATGGAAAGCATGAATCACGCAGCGAAATAGACTGGAATTCACCCGTCTCGATCATGGTGCTGATACATCCATAAGCTCCAAAGACTTCTTGAAATATTCACTGTTTTAGTGGAATGATACTAAAAGTTTCCATGAAATGTTATTTTACCGTAGGGTTTTAGAGTATGACTCTTCGAACAGGTGACGATGTCTACCATGATGTGGTAGAATGATGATGACCAGGAAGAATGGTTTAACTTGTGTTTGCCAGTGCAAGCAGACCGTTCTGCATAATAGCTGGTGACATTTAACGAGGCCCTCGGTATCTGACAAATTGCTCTTCGTGAATAGCTCTGCAGATGACGGAATCGCGTGACTCTTGATGTAAGTGGAGCCACTAAATGTGACCCGCACGTTCAGACGTACCAGCGGGTTCCATAGGCAAAATTATTGCACTGATGAATCCTTCAGCGGAATTTCACATTATGATATTTGAGATTTAATTTCCAGTTGATAATGCTCTACGATGCACATGTTTGACGTTTCTGTTATTTACATGAATGCTAAAGTGCTTTATTCTTACTCTGTATTGTTACAGTAGTCTGTGAAGTGAAAACAGCATATACACTGATAGGATATTTCTGTTTCTGAAATTCTCTAGCGAATTGTAGCATAGATAATTGATGCCGCGTAAGATCAAGTTCGGTGGAAATGCCACGAAAAATGACTTGACAATCGCACTGCCTACAAATATATGCAAATGACTGAACAGTAAAGTGAAACAAAGTGGTTCATATGATTGTTGGCTGTCAGTAAGAATGTAAAAGGGAACTCGATTCTACAGATTTTTTGTGAAACACCTGTCAGGCCAGCAGATCAGCGTTATTTATACCAGCAAATAGTTTGAAACCACCCCTTAAATTTGTGCGTCATTGTACTTCATGGCTTTATTTAGATATCAGCATGTGGTGAGCCAAGTTCGGTTTCCTTGGCTGAGTTACACTTGTGGCAGTTATGTTACTGCCGTAAACTAAATAGTACTCTCTCCATAGTTGGGAACAAACAAAATTTTTGTTACTTCTACCAGTTAAAAAGAATGGCAACGGTCTTGTTTACCCTTATAAACGGTGTCACGTGGTTCCTTTTGTCTTCTGTTTGCGCGCAACGGACGTTACAATCAGTAGAAATAGTTCACTTTCGGCTGCGGCTTACTTAAAGTTTTTTTTCGTTGAGACATAACGCCCACAATTACCATTATTTTACCTGTTGGTACAATGCATGTAATGGTCGGTAGTTATTCACTTGTATTTTAGCAGTGTGAGTCATTCAGATGAAGTTAAGTGCCAAGTTTAACGTCAAAGGCGTTGGAAATACGCGTAAAATTTTTCATTATTATCTCGTAGCTTATAGGTGGCGCACGACATTGTCACTAACCTAGTTTTCCTGAGAAACAGTATTCAGAGCTACACCTTGCTGATCCGATTAAGGTTTTTCTAGTTTCTCTTAAACACTTCACGCTGATTCTAGAGTGCTTCCTTCGATAAAGACGCGGCTGATGTTCTTCCCCACCCTTCTCCAGCTGATCCGAACGCAGTGATACTGTTATCGACGAAACGGCAAGCTCAAACCTTCATTTCAGTACGAAGTTCTTGAAATTCGTGCAGGGTGCGGTACATCGTGCATATATAATCTGTGATCCTCCCTTCCTTGAATCCCTACCACTGTCCTCAGACGACTCATAAGCGTGGCGGGAGAGGGTGAATGTGTTTATCCGCTTTTTGGCATAGGTAGTAAACTATTATTTGACGTTGGTCGACGCGAATATCACTGAAAGTTGCAAATCTTGCGCTATTCTTGTACAGCCCAACCTGATCTTCATTTCTATGCTGTCTCGCTTACCATCATCAACAAGATCAACTCGCATGAGCTGCCGTAAAATTAAAGTCATTGTGGCTCCATTCGTAAACGCGTTGTTTCATTTTTCATCAATAACAGTGTCTCTAATCCTACGGTGACTCCGTCGATTTAAAATAGAACAGTAGTTGCTTGTGTATCAGTTGTCTACAGTTTCGCTAAAAGAAGCCCTGTAAACATACGCACCGCTGATTGGTGCTACGTAATGACCTGAAATTGCCTTTTTTGCCACATTTTATGGTACTCGGCAAAGTAAAAATAACAGTAGCACCAGGTTCATCGAGGCGTTTATGATTTTAAGTTAAATCCCTTTGATATCACACAGAGATATTCCGTAGTAACAGGATTCATTTACTGTAACAGGATTCATTTACTAGTTGTGCCATCAAGTTTTAAGGTGTATGTGGTTATCACAAATTACTCGAGGCGAATTTCGAAACTGTTGCTTCACCATCACGATGACAGATTCCTTCCTTGGCATTATGGAATCGAACTTAGTATAACGCTTCTAGTTTCCTATCGCCAGCACAGCACCACGGAAAGAAAAAAAGCCCCAATCGACGAAAATAAATACTGATTGTAAACACAAGACAACACTTGTAAAAAAAGCATATTTTAACTCTAGCAAAACACGTATATTAAAATACTTGCAACAGTCCCACAGGGCGATAGTTCCTACGACGAGGCGGCCACAACTGCGTGCTTGCCACGTTACTGTTAATGGAAAATAAACGAATTATATTCTGCGAAGTTCATTTTCATATCAGCACACATCACTGTATCCAAGTACAACTGATTCATATAAATGATATCAAATGACGGGTAAATGCAGTAAATATGCATTGAGCAGCTGCAACTCAGCATCTATACGAATTGGTGAAATGTTAATTATTGTTGTTGTTTGTTTGATATTTAATAATTTGAAGAATGTCATTTATTTGAAATTAATATTATTTACTCTATTGCAGCTAAATATTTCTTTAATTGTAACGACAAGAGAAACTTTTCTCTGTGTGTTCGACTGTTCTCCTTCAGTAACTGATTCAACGTTTGGGCGCTCTCGAAATTTGCTCAGGATAGGGTAGCCAGTGGTGTTTCTAACATCAGACCGTGATTAGTTGGATACTGAATTGAGAGAGGCAAAGACTATCAGCAAATGTCCGAGTAATCGGCAACGTACGGAACTTCTAAACTGTTTTAATACTTCTTGAACTCGGTGAAGGCATCACCTTGATATAAATACGGTGCCACAAATTTTTAATTCAGTACGTTCTGGCTGATTAGAAGCAAAAAGTCCACCGGGAACCTATTTAATTCTTCTTTAGTGGAAATCTCTCTTAAATTTGTTGCTCCGTCTATTGCCTGGCTGTAACATTAATAGCGAAATATTTGTGGAAGTAAGTAATTTCGTATAAGGTATGATTTGTTCCGCTAACCTTATTTGCTTCACTACATTTCCGCCTTTGTAGTAGAAACTTCAAGAGCTCGTTCTTTCGTTGTTGTCGGATACAGTGTTTCTCCTGATGCTGCACTCGAGACCTGTTCACTATTTTTTTTTTATTGTAAAAAAAGATTTTCTCTCAAGGGAACATTTCCACGCGCTTAAAAAAAAGCATTAACCTAACTACAAATTTAAATTTATTTTTGCACTTCTACGAGCCCGCATCTCGTGGTCGTGCGGTAGCGTTCTCGCTTCCCGCGCCCGGTTTCCCGGGTTCGATTCCCGGCGGGGTCAGGGAATTTCTCTGCCTCGTGATGGCTGGGTGTTGTGTATTGTCCTTAGGTTAGTTAGGTTTAAGTAGTTCTAAGTTCTAGGGGACTGATGACCATAGATGTTAAGTCCCATAGTGCTCAGAGCCATTTCAACCATTTGAACCACTGCTACTATTGTTTGTGGCTTAAACAAAAATGGTTCAAATGGCTCTGAGCGCTATGAGACATAACACCTGAGGTCATCAGTCCCCACAGAACTTAGAACTACTTAAACCTAACTAACCTAAGGACATCACATACATCCATGCCCAAGGCCGGACTCGAACCTGCGACCGTAGCGGTCGCGCGGTTCCAGACTGTAGCGCCTAGAACCGCTCGGCCACCTCGGCCGGCGTGGCTTAAACATGTAAGAGGTCGTTCATATACGGCAACTGAACGACAAAATCGTTGTAGTGTCCTCTTGTCGTTGCTGTCATTTCCACAAAATCGCAATATAGTTGGAAGCAGCCTCAAAAACTCTGTGGGATATCTCATACCTAAAAACAGCGACTGATCACGCTAATGCAGGTGCATGTCTTGAGAACTCTATTGCGTCTAATGTATTCTTTCTTCGTGTGAAGTAGAAATGGTTATTGGTATCGTGAGATGTCATCGTACTTCAGATGTAAGATGCATCAATGTCTCCTGCCATAGTTTAAGAAGTAGTAGCCCCAGAGGTCCAGGCATAAATGCCCTAAGTATGATGTACTGCAGGAAGTTTCCCATCTGAGATAATTGCCTCCACTTTATACATGTGTTGTTGCACTGCTTAGTCAACAAATCACTATTCGCTGGTGGGCGTATCAGCTGCCTATCCAATTCGACAGTGGCAAACTAATTTCTGTGTTTTTGCTCATGTACAACAGCTCGGTCCTTGCGCTCGGCGAAGTTAGAAAAGGAGACTTTATTTGTTTGCAGGTGCTGCTTCGAGGCATAAAGTCGCACGGGAAGATCGTGACATCTGTAGTGCGGTTGTGTGAGAAAGCGGCTGCGGCTGCAGCGGCGACGTCTGCGGCTAGCGACGACGAGGGTGGAGCCTCGAGCGGGACAGCGGCGTGTGGGAGGACAGGAAGGTCGCGGTCGGCGGGCAGCGCGTGGCGCGTCGCGCGCACCCTCGAGCGCCGCTGGCACCACCTCTACCTGCGCGCGCTCGAGTGGCAGTGCCACGTCGAGGAGCTACTCAACAGCCGCAACCCGGTACGTCGCGCCATCTCCACATTCTTCCTTTCCCGTCACTTGTAATATGTCCGGCACGAAAAAAAGATTAGTCTTCAGTATCAGTAATATTTCAATAACACCACCTCCGTTCCATTCACGGTGTTCACGAGGGGCCATTAAAATTGCAGTTCCACAAAGGAAACCAAATAACGAAATTTTGCTTATTGGTCATCGACAGTATAGTAGGAAAGGACATTATTAAATTTTTAGGAGCTTAGAGATATTGCGGGTCGCGAAATTTAGTACACAGAGCCACCTGTAGAAGCAAAAATATCTCTCGCAACGGTTGGGTATAGATTCGAAATCAGTTTCGATGACAGATACTGTTTCAACTTTATGCCATATTTTATCAGTAGTAATGGCTGGCGAGTGGTGTCGTGCCAGCCCAAGGCCAGATGTTTCCAGTGGATGAGAGATCTGGAGAAAGTGCTAGCCAGGGCAACAGTCAAACACTTTCTGCAACGAAGTTGTTCATGACAGTATGAGCGTTATCTTGTTGGAAGATAACGTTACGGAGGCCTCGAAAAGAAGACCAGCCATTGACTCTAACACGTCAGAAATGTAACGTCTGATATCCATATTACTGCGCGTGCGAACCATGTACCTTATGGCATTCACGTACAATCACGCCTGGTGCAGAGCCCGTATAAAGACGAAGAATGTAATGTGACAGCTTTCGTTCTTGTCAGAACTTCTACACCCAAATCCGTCCGGCGTGATTCTGTACACATGACCAAGACTCGTCTGAAAAGGCTACGTGGACCCACCGCTGTCGTATTTCTTGTTGCTGCCGCGTCATAGGGAGCCGGAACAAGGTTCAAAAATGGCTCTGAGCATTATGGGACGTAACTTCTGAGGTCATCAGTCCCCTGGAACTTAGAACTACTTAAACCTAACTAACCTAAGGACACCACACACATCCATGCCCGAGGCAGGATTCGAACCTGCGACCGTAGCGGTCGCGCGGTTCCAGACTGAAGCGCCTATAACCGCTCAGCCACCGCGGCCAGCACGGAACAAGGGTTGCCGTGCTGTCAGTTGGTGGTGCACCAGACGTCGTCCGGCTGTCCTTGTGCAAAGAAGTCCAGTTCTCGCCACGAGGTACATGATGTGGCTGTACGGACGAGCCAGCAATACGTCTTTCGTCTCCGGCGCTTGTCGCGTTGGTCAGTTGAGATCCTGCATGGCACTGAATGTGGCTCTAGCGAATTAATCGATTTCACATTTGCATGATGCTCGCGAGCAGCAATATCGTGGAAAGGTAAACAGCAGTCTCGATAGTCGACGACCCTGGCGTTGCGGATTCCCAAACGTGGTGGAAGACTTTCTCCTTCTTACGTGAGGTGTAACATGATTACAACCAACCAGAAGCAAATTTTCCAAGTAAGGATCTAGCTGAACAGTGTTCCCTTATACATAATGTAGATGGCGGTACTCCCAATTGATTTCTGGAGTCGTTGGTGTGAGTGGTTTTGATCTGAGGAGAATGTAAAGTTACAGATAGCTATAAGAGTACAAGTTGATTCACGCAAAGAACAAAACAACAGCCAGCCACTTTCTATTTAATTCTGCGAATAGCGCCTTTGCCGATTTCAGACAGACAGGCTATTGATGTTTACATTAGTTGTCGACGGCCCTGGCCACGTCACCCTTGTGACTGTAGTTTCTTGATGAAATGATGGATGCCTACAGTAAAAAAAAGGTGGAACTGAATTAACAGTGGTTGGTTCTTGATTCGTTAACTAACAAGTAGAATGTATTGGAGTGTGTCACGTTTTAAGAATAGACTTAGTCTTCTCCTTAAAGCTACATTTCCAGATAACAAAAACTCATTTTGCAGGTTAGCTCGATTAGGGAACTGAATATTCGATAGATAAAAGGGCCAGTTAACAGACTGTTGACCAGGTTCTGAGCCATACTTTTACATACAACTCTTTTGGGTATTTTACCTCTTCTTAATTTCCGTACTTCATAAGTAAATTTCCGTCTTATAGAAGACATAATTTATTCTTTTCTACCCATTCACGATGCAGCACTGTATGTGCTATCTTCAGTGTTTCTTGTATCAGTATTCATTCACATATAAAGAAAGAAGTATTTTGTGCAGGTGGTGTCATATGAAACATACTTTATCGTGCCTTGCATATTTGTAGTGCTGTCTGTATCGTCTGGTTATGTGTCGATGGGTCGCCAGTCTCCCATCCTTACGATCAATTTAACTTCGTTGATATTACGAGTTTGACAGTTTCTCTTCAAATCTGCTTCATAAAGGCCATGTCATCTTTGATTTGCGCACATACTTCCGCAATTGTTCCTGCGGACTGGCTGTTACCAATCACGACGTCAGACTGACTTCCGTTACATTAGCGTGTGTTCTCTGATCATGAAATCATGTCTACTTTTCTTCCCCCAGAAGTTTCTGTTATTGATTTTCTTGCTTGAAGAATTAAAGCAGTGACGTGGTAGCTCTTGTTGGAACCCCTGATGTCTCGGTTCTTCAATATGTTTACATGTACCTGGAAGGGGACAGTTCGTTTGTGAGTAATACATTGTTGTGTGGCAATTGCGTATTCTTTAACCAAGTACTGTGTACAGGGTTGTTCAAAAGGTTGCACACAAATTGAAGGAGCTGAAAGAGGAGTCTAAATGCAACAGTTCACCGAAAATAACGTACTGTTTTTGTGAACGTGCAACTGCTTATCATTCAGGCGCATTCCGTTTGTCGTTAAGTCTTTGCCTCTTGTATCAGTTGGTGTGGACGTGTCTCAGGCGTTGGATCGGAAGGGGTAGTCCAAGCGCATGGTCACCTCGCTCCCCTGATCGAATGCCCTCGTGGATTTCTTTTTTTAGTGGGGGCGCACCAGAAGCCTTGTTTACGTGAGGCTAGTTCACAACTAAGAAACGCTTCTTACCGGGATACTTGCAACGTCTGATGAGGTTCGTACCATGTCTGGTATCCGTAAGAGACGAATGATCACACTACCTTCGGACGGTCAGACTAACGCAGCTCTTTAAAACTTTATCAGTGAGCAGGCCAGAACTCAAAATACTATCAAGATGGCCTGCGTAGAGGGAGTCAGAATTTTCTGCAAAGATGCTATGACTTTATTTAATGTAGTGACCGTCATTTTGGACGCCTTCTGCAATGAACAACGTTGTTGAGTAAAGAGTAAATTATTTTTTCTGAAGTGTGTACATTGATTGTCCTTCCTGTTCTTGCCATTCCAAAACTTTCACTGGCTTCCAAGTCCTAGTCCATAGTTATTGTATTTCGACTCTTATCACAGTTCCTTCAGTCTTTTGCAAAACCTTTCGAGTCATCCTATCTACTGAGTTCGAAAGCCGTTCTTTGCGCTTCCTCCTCTATAGACGCGCGTCCTTCTGTTCTTTTTTAATTTATCACCATATCATCTATGTGAAAGAGAATTACTATAGGCAGATTTAATTTTGAACTTCTAATCATGTATGGTCTTAGGGATGAGAGTGTATAATTGAATCGTATTTTAAACGACCAGTAGACTTAAAAGTATTTGTTTTCATTAGTACTAGAAACAGCGCTACCTTAAATACCTTAACTTTGATATTTTTGTCGTTTTTTTGCTGTTACTTCATTCACGGTTTATCATGTTCGTTTAATTAACTAGATGTTTGTTTACTTTCCACCGTTGTTTTCTCTTTTATCAACAATAAACGTTCCTGTGGATTGTGGATAAACGTTACGTCTCTGTGCCCGATTCCTCCTACGAGCAGTCAGCATGTGCGACTGTCATGCGGAGTACCTGGGTTCACTTCCCGTACTGCTAGCGATTTTTCATTTGTGGGAGAAGTGGAAAGCATTTCGCCTCGTGAGGCCTGCTGAGGAGCTACATGAGTGAGAAGTTGCGGCTGCAAGATCTGGAAAGCTGACAACGGCCTGGAGAGCGGTATGCTGACCGCATGACTCTCCAAACCGCAGCCAAATGACGCTTTATGTCAGAGGATGACACTGAGGCCGCTCGGTATGGCGTTTTCCTCTGTATACTTCAGACTGGTTGTCTACACGCAAAAGACTCGGTGGATAATAAACTACGTTAATAGAAATATCCCATAGTGTAGCTACAATGTAGCCGAGGTATTGGTTCTCATATTTCTCACTAATTTATCAGTAATTGCTGTGGTTATGTGCTTATTACATTGTAGAATACCTAGTACGCAGTACTGTGACAAAGTCTGCTTTGTCATCGTTACTTTTTCGATATTCCGCAAGGAAATGTCTGACCTCTGCCCTTCAAAGCCTCAATTTTCCATAGTGGTTTTTGTCCACGAGAGGGAGTTAGTAAAGCGAAGGAAGCCTTCCAGTGATGCAGCTCGATGGAAGAAGGCGATTGCTTGGGTGACGGGCGAGCCATGAAAATTTATATTGAAGTCGAGTGACAAGTACCTGTTGCTCATTTCGTATATTACAATGCTATAGCTGGGGGACACTGTGATTTTACCAGTAGTCTGTACTGTCTTATAAGATTTGACATATTAACAGTGTGATCAGACATATGCGAACTACTAGCGGTGAAATATTAACCTATTGTAATGTCACAGAAACATCATTTGATTTCATTAGTTGTCAGTAGCCAGAGAATAAAATGTTGTACGTGTGGCTGGGAAGCCTGCAGGTTACATGTAATTATCATAACTATTTCATGATGTCGTCAGAAAAATGTAAAATACCACCACTTAGACACATGATTAGAATCTTATTGTTTGTAGTTAGGGTCGTTTCATAGCCAAGCAATCATAATACCACCTGCACAATGGGATAAGGAGATATTTTACAGCTCGTAAATCACGTCTTTGATGCCATTTGTTTCATTATACAAAATGAAATCTACCGCTAAACATTAATAAAAAGTAACACGAATTTTTAGAAAAACTATTCCGAGGCCAACTGAAAACGATGGTTTACAAGTACAGCGTGCTTTGTACCATTTGCCCACGACGTCTCGGCTTTATTTTGCGTGCCTTCTGTGGCGCAACGACAGCCATAATTT
Organism: Schistocerca gregaria; assembly: GCF_023897955.1. NCBI lineage: Eukaryota > Metazoa > Arthropoda > Insecta > Orthoptera > Acrididae > Schistocerca > Schistocerca gregaria. The sequence continues at coordinate 482,479,653 of NC_064931.1, read as the reverse complement.
TTAAATTTTTCGTGAAGAGTATTACCACGTTTTATGCGCACTCGGTCACAGCACAACTGGTGGCATAGAAAACAAGCTTACAATCTACCGGATCACTAACGCTGGACATGTGGAGTGTCATCAACGACTACTTGCTCTGGTGTTTGCTAATGGCAGGAAGACGTTAAAATAAAACCTCACAGTGGTTTTTTCTTAATTTTTTTTCGCATTGTAGTATCGTGTCTGAGGTTAATCTGCTGTAATCTGTGCAGATAGCGCTATTCAACTCTGTCTGTCTCACGACTTGCCACGTTTACTGAACTCAATTGAAATTTGATATGACACGGTCATCTGCATTGTCAACAACATTGCAGAAACTGTAAAAGAAACCCGTGTAACCACGGCGAGAATGGATGGACGTGCATTTAGACCCTGTCTCCAAGCAGCGTAGTGGAATGTATCTATAGTATCTTCCCACTGGAACAGTGATTATTACGTCGTGCCTCCTGTCTGTCGGACACACCTGATCTGTGATTTTATTATGTGCTTGATTAGCGTAATTTTAGATAAGAGCTGCGTGCCTTTCATAACTTCTGATTAGAACTGCGTGCTATGAAAGAAAATACAACACTCCCCATATCCAGCGGTGTAACTACTGGTATTAACCCAAACACGTCCATTCCCTCCCCAGGCGAGAGTCGGCGGCGGCGTTCGCTACCGCTTAACGGAAGTGATGTCTGAAAGAACATTTTTCAAAATGGCGTGTATTTGCCACTGACGCAGCCAGTGTGGAAAGGAAGTCACACGCTCGCTCACACTGGTGCACCAGTTCACTGTCTGGTGGAAGGGGGAGACATCGTACTACTTCCTATAGAACCATGAGTTGAAACTTGGGTAATGATAATCTTTCTTATTCAATAAATAATATTCGTCTGTGGGGAAAATGTGTTCGCATAAGCGAAGCAACTGCGAATCCTGATTTTGTTCGTGGCCTTTGTGTGTTAGATTCGCAGTTGGCTTTAATAACGATGTCCATAGTACGAGAAATTCTAGAAAGGAAACAAAACTATAAACAACATTCATTAAGCACAACGTGATAAGTCAAGGTATGCAACACAAGACATGGATATTCTCACTACACAAATAGCTTTATATAATTTATGCTGTCATTTTCTGTAATTTTAAGTGATAAATGGTCTCGAGAACGAGATAAGCAACTCTGCACTGCTGTAGAGCTGTTCCGTTTTCAGTATGCTTCTAACGAACGTACTGATTAAATTAAATATGTCTTATCGGAGTTCATAGGACAGTTTTAAAATTCGGTATTCGTAATCCGAAAGACAATGACTATCATCCTTATGTGGCCATTAGTATTAAGGTTTTCCAGTGTTTTTGTGCATTTCTACATAGTGACATTGTTGTTGTTGTTGTTTATAATATGATAATACTTCCACTGAAGAGAAAAGCAAAAGGGAAAATGAAGAACTCCATGTTCACTGCCAGTTACCCATGTTCGGTAACTGATACGCTTTTCAAATAATTCAAAGGAAATGAAGGCATGAGCGCTTTGGGCATTGAAATACATCGTTGGGAAAGTTGGAAATTAGTGCCAGACTGGGGCTCGAACCTGGGTTTTTCCATTCCTCGCGACCGTCTCTTGACCGCCTCGACCAGTCGGACGCAGTCCCTGACCGGGTCAAATTTACAACTTATCCACACACTACTGACGTAGTGCCCTGTGCCTCACTATTCGTAGAGATTTACTGATACCCGTAAGAGTTCCGAGCATGTTTGTACTTCTGCACTGAAGAGATCAGTGAGTCGTCTCGCCCTAGTTCCATATACTCGTATATACTTTTCAAACGATGTTGCCAGTCCACCAGTTTCTTTGCAGCTTTGTCCCATCTACACGAAAGGCAAAATTTGTAGAACGTCCACCGAGGTGGTGCAGTGTTTAGCACATTAGACTCGCATTCGGGACGACGACAGTTCAAACACACGGTGGGCCATCCAGGTTTAGGTTTTCCGTGATTTCCCTAAATCACCATAGGCAAATTCCGGGATGGTGCCTTAGAAAAGACACGACCGATTTCCTTCCCCTTGACACAATCCGAGCTTTTGCTCCGCTTCTAATGACCTCGATGGGACGTTAAACCCAGTCTTCCTTCCTTACGTTCCTTGTAGAATGTCCCCAAAGAACGAGCACAGTCGGTGTTCTCACCTCCGAAGCAGGCCCGAAACTGTTACATAGTATCATTTCAGCGAGCAAGAATTGTTGCAAAACGCGTAATACACTGACCAGCAGAGATGTCTAGCTAATTGATACCGCAATAGATGTTTCACTACAAGTAATGTTTCATGAAAGTCGCACACATTTAGGACAATTGTCTCTCTGCTAGAAAAGGATACTTAAGTCTTTTTATGATATGCGATTCAGTAAGGCTAGTGTACACTGGCCCGAAGCGATATTAGAATTGCAGGTGGACATCTCTCCGTAGCGAATATTCCCTTGTAAATTTTCATTCAGTCCCCAAGGCAGCCAATTACATAATTACGCTTTCCAGATACTTCCTTTTTCCTTAATATCATCCACATTAGACCGTAAGCGATCAGAAACACACAGACAAGCCAAAACATTATGACTACTACCTACCGCGACGTTGGATGCAGCCTGGTGGCGTTACGGACACGATTAGAATAAGAAGAGCATGTAAGCGGAGCAGACAAGGACGAGGGAGCACCTTGGCGAAGATATGAGCTGCGAACGGGAGAATTCCATTGAGACAAGCGACTTTGACAAAGGACAGATTATTATTACACAGATCCTGTGAATGAGTATTTCGAAAACAGCAAAGCTAGTCGAATGGTCACGTGCTACTTTCGTGAGCATCTACGGAAAATGGTGGAAGGACAGTGAAACAACCACTAGGCACTCTTCAGAGAATGTGGGTTGGGGAGGCTTGTCTGCTCCGTAAAGTTGATAGATAACGATCTGTGGCATCTCTGCCGAAAGAGCGCAATGCTGGTGCACGCACAAGTGTTTCGGAGCACACCGTTCATCGTACATCGTTGAACATGGAGCTCCGCCGCAGACACCCCTACGTGTTCACATGTTGACCCAACGACATCGTCAGTTACGCTTGCAGTAGGCACGGAACCATCGCGATTCGACCGTCATCAATGGAAACGTGCCGGCTCTTCGGGTGATCACATTTTTGCTAAACCAGGTCGCTGGTCGTCTCCACAATCGCCATCACCGAAATGAATGGGGGCTCGAAATGTGGAGCGCGCCACAGACACAGACTGGTTGTAGTATTATGCTATGGGAGACATTCTCCTGCGCTTCCATAGGACCTGTGGTAGTAACCGAAGACACGCGGACAGCTGCAAACCACCTGAATCCCTTCATGCTTGATGTCTTCCCCGACAGCAATGTCATCTTTTAACAGTATAATTGCCCGTGTCTCGGAATCAGAACCGTGCTACAGTGGTTTTGAAGAGCATTATAGTGAGCTCTTGTTGATGTCATGGCGACCAATTCGCCTGAAGTGAATCATGTGGAACCCATCTGGGTCGCTATAGGGTGCCATTACAGCATACGCAAATCAGGGGTCCGCTATTTACGCGAGTTACATAACCTGTTCGTAGGCATTTAATACCTCATATCTCCACAAACCTTCTGACAAACTGTCGGATCCCTGATACGCAGAATCAGTTATGTATTTCGTTCCAAAGACGTACAAACAAGCTATTAAGCAGGTATTCATAACGTTTGGTGCATCTGTGTATATGCATGTTAGTGTCGCGAAAATCACTAAGCCGTCTGGCTGGTGTCGCAGTACAGATGTTGGTAATGCGGGTACCATGATGAAGTTACATGTGACAAAACGTTATTTTGAGATAAGCTGCGAAACTTGCTCTGGTACGTTCTGTAGTGGCGCTGAGGAAAATTAGGCAATATACTGTTCCATGCTAGCGGGGGATTTCGTTAATCTGTTAATATCATCATTTTTTTCTGAACATCGGCCTTAGGTCTTGCAGTTGAAATAAGTTTTGTGCCCAACCAAGTGATGGCTGATAAACCGCTCTCGGAATGTACAGTGATACGGTCGTTGAGTGTTGGGGGTCGTGCTCTCAGCATCAAGCGCTCGGAGAATGAGTTGTAGAATGAGTTGTTTCTGCAGTTTCATCGCAATAGCCTAGTAGCGCGTACAATCGAAATGAAAATTCATAATGCACAGTCTGTACAAATACAATTTGCCAATGCGCTGACGTTGTAATTAATAAAGAAACGACACACTGTCCTAAAAGTTCGTTGGAGCTATACATGTTATAAAAGAATGCTCCCACAAAAGCACTTTTTGTGGTCCCAATATAAAACTAACACATTTGTTGGTGTTAGCGGAGACGATGACATTTGTCACTCACGAGTGTTGGCTTAATTGGTATGTGAATTTACATCTTCTTCTAGAAAGATAAACAGAAATTCTGTAATGTTCGAAAATATGAACTGATTACATAAAAGTAAGGTATATTGTCTCGTGTTACATCGTGATCAGATATATTTAAATCTGTAAGTTCGACACTTCGAACGGCGTAATTTCAGATAAAAGCGCTTCCCCTGTTGTATACTGTAGCTCACAGACTTTTACTTTTGCTAACACTTTATTGACAAGCACTAGTGTCGTGCTAAGATGTTCATACCTATACTGGGAGTAAATTCATAGATATCTGTGGATATATGTTGACGGGTATCTATTATTTTTCGCTGCCTAGAAGTCAATTATTCGTTCATCCACTACTCCGTGTTTCTAAAGAGATGTACGTAAGACAGTTACTCGTGGATGGAAACTGATAATTACGTGACGGGTATGGAAACAGAGATCAGCTGCCTCACTCTGATGGTTGCAAAGGAAGACGTATGCTCTTTGTATCGTTTTATTCCGTTTAGTGCTTTCACGGAAATCTTGACGGACGCTTATCTCGTGCATAGATGGCGTCCGTGTTTTAGTGACTGAGCTGATAAGTTCCAAAAAGACGCATCTGTGCGCTGTGGCACGTTCAATAAGGTGGTATCGGCTCTTGTCCAGATAAGGTGCCAGTTGGGAGCAGAGAGCTGTGTAGGGCAGTGCAGTAAGCTCCTCGGTTAATGGTCGTCGGCTAGCTGTCTATGATACCGGTATTCCGAAGTTCGCTCCAAAGATCTGTACGCCCTACTTTCAAGAGGCGTTTACTTAACGTCTTTCGTTTCACACACACCGTGTTTTTTACTTTGTCGTTCGTGATAATGGACTAGTCCAGAGCGGAAGAAACTTTAGTGAAGTGGCCTCAATGGCGCTACGAAATTAGCAAAGTGAACATTATAGGCTAATTTTTTTTTTGTGAGTTTAGAAGCTATACTCTGAGAGGATGCCTGAGATCAACACGAAGCCTGCCGAAGAATGTAAGGTTCGTAGTTAAAATGCAATTTTATTTCATACTAATGACAGAATTTGTGTGATATTTGCTGCCGCGCGCGCGCGCGCGCGCATGTGTGTGTGTGTGTGTGTGTGTGTGTGTGTGTGTGTGTGTAAGTAAATGATGCAGAATTTAAATTGGACGCGAAATATTTAACTAGCAAGAGCGTATTATTTACGTGCATTCAAAAAAATCACTTACGTTCTGCTTAAATATTTTTAGTTGACGTAGAATACAGTGCAGATACGTAGATACCCTAGAACAAAACATGAGCAACGGTCACATATCTGGTTGAATGTTTAGCGTCAGAAGATACAATATCAGGCAGATATCATATCAGCAATGTGCCTCATGTAAATATCGCTACCTCCGAATCGATACGCGAAACTTCTGTTAGAGGCAGCCATGTTTCTCACAAACCTGCATGTATGTGAATCAGCATTAATGCGCATTTTGCGTGTCCGGTTGCGCTTTCATTCGCCGATGCTGACGGATGAAGCGTATGTGGGAGTCCGTTTGCCCACAGTACTCTCACATGTTGAGAACTCTGAATATTATACCTTAAGCAAACAACTTTTTGATCTTTATACTGTTACTTCATTGCGGTATAGTTTCGGTCTGTGAGATTCCAAATAAGCGCTATAGTTTTCTTGTTAGTGGTTCTGTTGTGTCCATTTGTGCTTTTTTTAAGTTATCGTTCAAACTAATAATTGTTTTCTAAACTCAGTAACATAAAGGACATTACAAAGCTGGTTCAGTGATAGTACTTCCGAAACTCTTGGGTAACATACTTTCAAGTATTGCCAGTGTCTAGGTTTGTTTTCCTTATGGCATCTGCTTGTCATATAATTGTAAGATGGGTTAAGGAAAAATTATAAAAGTTAAAGAAGAAATGAAGATATATGCGGCCGAAGACCACCACCACCACCACCACCACCACCACCACCACCACCACCTCCACCACTAAAGAACTGAATTAATATGGTCTAATGAGTCATCTCAAAGTTGCTGGAAACACTAGTAGTTAGTAGTAGTAGTAGTAGTAGTAAATTATGTCTTACTTGGAGCGTAGCTACAAAAACCGTTGGGCAAAGGTAGGCTTAAACTCACATTCGTAAAACTGACGCAGATAAAATTAGTCTGGAGAAAATGTTAAAAAAACCTATTTATTTAGATACCTGTTACAGTTGCGTATGTATTCCTTAGTGGTGACTAGTTTCGAACAAGCCCATTCGTTTTCGAAGAGGTGCATACGCCAAAATGTATCACCAGTGAAAAGTATAAATACGAAACGTTAAAACACACAAAAGTTCTCAAGTGCCCTGCGTTTACAGATCACAGTTCACTACAATAGCTATGACATAGCCGCGTCTTTATCGAGTGATTGTAAAATAATTCCAGTGTAATACATGAATGTTGGCAGTGCAGAAATATTGGAAAACGTTAATCTTCCCAGAGGAAACAGGTTAAGAAACATTAACAATAATGTGAAATCTGCCCTCAACTATTTCTAAACAAACGTATTACCTTTCAACTCAGTATCATTGATCGGTACTTCGGCACTCCTTTCTAAAACGGCCAAAGTTGATTTCAGATTAAAACCTATTGAAGAATAGTGATGAAACTGCAGTCAGTGTAGACATAAAAAATGGAGGTGGTTTGAATACACTTCAAAAAACCATATTATACTACACAGATGGCAGTGAGATGGCGTGTAAAGGATAGGAGATAGCGGGAAAGACCAAGAAACAACTGAATCGCACCACCGAAGGGGAATGAGTATAGGAAGGGAAAACTAAATAAAGGATTTAGGTAAAAACAAAACAACTTGAAAATATTTCGCTGATGCATGATGCTCCACAGGACGGATAGAAAATGATTATTATTTTCATGATCGATTAGCGAACGTATTTGAGACCGAGGATACGAGAAATTTAGTTAATCAGCAGGAAGTATTTTGTATTGCCTGTGCAGATTTGAATTTGCTGCGACTGCGTTAAGAAGTGAAAAATTTGTATTTCTTCCCCATAGCAGTATGTCGTCAGTCATTAGAGGTTACTGAACTCGCTTCGTGATCATCTTTCACTGATTTCCAGTTAGGTGATCATGAGAAAGGAGCAAAATTTTTTTGTGCTGGTCTCATCCAATACCCCTCTCCTCTCGCGGTCATTATTTTTCTTGGAGAGCCAGTCCTGAAATACTGCCGATAGGTCTGTGTTTAACATCACAAAATAGAAAAGAGATACTGTAATAACAAAGACACGCGTATTATGATTTCTGTGCTTTCACACTTATTTCAACTGCGTCCTTCCCGTGGCGAATACATGACCGTCTCACAACGAGAAACGAAATGCATTGCGTTGCCAGGTCAGTGTTCCCGCTTATTACATATTTGATCCGCTCCAGAGCCATAATGGCAAGCTAGCTTTCACATTGACTTTACCCGGAAATTGGAATCAATTGGTTTGTAATTAGGTCTCCTTTGACAGACAAAAATGAACTTGTAATTTGACTACCATGCAGAGAAAAGACAAACTCCATCTGTAGGAGCCGCTATGTTTTACTTGATTGGAAAGCTGCTTCAGAGGGAGTTAAAAGAAATATTTTATGTTGTTGTAATTCATTATCCCATTAGCATCATCCAGGCGAAATATTTATTTTTTCAATCGATATTACATCGCACTCCTTATGGTGCATTCCCTCCCTCCCTCCCTCACTCCCTCCCTCCCTCCCTCCCTCCCTCCCCCTCCCGCTGCCTTTTTTTCGCAAAATATGTTTTAGTTCTGGTTTCTTCCTGTTTTTGCACTGTACCATACGCATACATGTTATATGGGCGTCTTAACACGTTTCCTGCACTCATGTCTGAAGAGTGTCAGTACGGAGCAAAGTTAATTGACTTAAAGTTTTGTGATCAGTGATCGGAGTAAAAATACATATGACGTATTTCTGGATCCCTGTGCCTACTCCACGATTAGGTCGCAACTTGAGGAAAGTATGTAACAGTAGTGTTTTTGTCTTTTTTACAAAAAGTTGTATTCAGTTCATGGGCTTTGCCAATATCTTACTGTTTGATATTTGTCATTGCTGTACATTACATTTTGAATTCTGGTTTGGCTTAACTTTGATATTTCTCTAGAAATGTGTACTTGCCTTTTCTTTTAGTAAGGCATCATTTCAGTGCTAGCATGACGTGTGGCCTTTCTGTAGACAAAATATGGACGTGTATTTACCAGTTTAAAATTGAACGAACCAGAAACTTCGGCTGCTCTTTTGGATTTCGCAAAGGAAATGAAAACCATGAAGTGATGGGTAAAAAAATAAAATTCGGTGGTGTGATGTTGGACGTTAATTGTGTGGCTTGCATTAACAGCTATCAGTGATAAGACCTAGAGGGGGTTGACTGTTAACAGACTGGACGGGGACGCAGCAGTGATATTACTGTCATCGGATGTAAGTTACTGCACAGTTTCCCGGCATTTGAAAGAACATGGAGAAATCAAAAAAGGTGAATAACTTGTATCGCCAAATGAAGTGTTTCCTTTCTCTGTTATTCAGTGAAAGGGAAAAAGAATGATGTAGGTCGGAAAGTAGCTGTGCGATTATAACCGTCGCTCTGCGCCTGCCAGAAACTGATGGTACAACAGAACGCATCGTTATTCACTATCAGTTACTGAAACCAGCTGTAACTGCTGAAAGATAAAGCATCCTGTCCGGTAAAATAAGCAAGTAAGTAGCATACATTGATCACCCCCACAACCTCTAGTGGCAAGAACTACGCACTTACACACACTTTACGCACACACAGTGCTCACAAAACCTCTTACTAGGAAATGGTTAGCAGGCGTAGGATACTCATATACGATTTCAGGAACTGCTTCGGTTCAAAAATCCTTACTTCCTTTTGAAAACTGGATTGATGCATTAGTATTTCCTTGAGGGATGTACTACTTTCAGTTACGCAGATTTTATTTATATTTGGTCCCACGAGACTGGAAACTTTTGCAGAAAGTCGACGTATTTGGTAAATATATCAGTACATGTAATATTCATTGAGTAACATGCTGACTGTGAACAATGTAGCATTCGTGGCTAATCAAGAAGAACGTTTTATCTTGCTTCTTTGTCATTATCTGGGACGCTGAGATGGGAACGAGGCTGAAAATGGTTTAAGTCACGCAACAGTTTTTATCGTCATTTAAGCAGGATAAAGGGCATGTAATTGCATTTTCCGCGCTTTACGTTGTAATATGATTGACTACCAAGCAGCCGCTTAATTTTGATATCTCACTCAATATTGTTTTGTATGTATACTATTCTTGTAAAACAGTTTCGGAGGTTGTGCCAGTGAAGACGATTATAAAGTTTCGAGTGTCTAGAACATATACTACCAAGCTGTACACTTATTTTTCTATTTGTAGCTGGTATCTGTACAGGTATCATTGGTGATCTTGCAGCTATCGAAGAATGAACTTATAATGAAATCTAGACCTTTAGCTGCTTACAGGCGTTGATAAATATCAACGGGGACAGTTGAAAAATGTGTGCGCCGACCGGGACTCGAACCCGGGACCTCCAGCTTACAAGTCGGATACAGTAAACGCCTGTAAGCAGCTAAAGGCCTAGATTTCATTATAATTTCACTTATTTTTCTTTTCTACAAATTTCATTTTTGGCTCAACATTTCCGCTAGTAGCTGTACAGCATATTGCCTAGAGTGCTCGGTACCATTAACTATCAATCCTTTTCCATTGGACTATGAACTGAGATAAAATATCTCCCCATATGACTCCTTCTCATTTTGATTTGTATCATGTTCTACTTGTGATGTCAATTACTCGATCGATATGAAATTTAGGTTGGGTTGATGTGGTGCAAGAGACCAAACATCGAGGTCATCGGTTTCATCGGATTATGGAAGGAAGTCGACCGTGCCCTGTCAAAGGAATCACTCTGGCATTTGCCTGTAGCGATTTAGGGAAATCACGGAAAATCTAAATCAGGATGGCCGGACGCGGGATTGAACCGACGTTTTTCCATGCGTCTTCATTATGCAGGTTATGCTTGAAGGCGATTTCTGAAGAATGAGTTTTCTTTTCCAGTGAAAGCCTTTTTAGTCAAACTTAGGATTCTGTAAATTACAGACAAAAGGCATTTTGTTCTGTATTGCTGCGCACCAGTTCTGTACTGCTGTTATATAAAAAGTCTGAAAATGTGTTTTACGTGCTGCTTTTCGTCAGCAAATCGTCACAATGAGGAAGAGAATAGATCCATAAATTTAATTGCCATCGATAATGAATAGTATGTCATTTTCGATCGTAACTGTGCATTATTATTTAGTGTAGTCGCATAACACTGGCGTATTTCAAAGCATTATGCCGGTGTTCATGAAACATCCTCAAACGTCTATACTTCTCAGTACAATCTTCCTGTTTCTTCTTAACTATGTACAACATCGTCATTAGCAGGCACTAAGTTCCACATAAAGCTAGCATATGACTGACACACACCATTTTCCTGTCATCAACAAGGTCATTTCTTCTAGTAATTATCCCTAAAATTTGGTTATCAGTTTACCCCTGTACAATTTCCCCCCTGATGAATTCTGTGCTCTGATAAAAATGAAATGTTTTATATTCAGCCTCCTAGTGATTGTAAAATATCGTAGAAGAAAACGTTAAGGATTTTGAGAGATAGAGGATGTCATGGAGAACGGAAAGTTCACTCCCAGTGCAACATTCGTGACCAAGAGTAATCTTGTTGCCTAGAAACGCTTAGATACAGCCGGTGCAGATATGTTGGCCGTCACGCGCAACCTTATGTCAGAGCACCATTACCTGGAGACTTCACCTGAAGTACGTCGTAATTAACATTTCTATAAGATTTAAAAAATGGCTCTTTAATAAGTATTGAATACATTGTCTACTATATCATATGATAATACGTAGTCATTAACGAGTAGATCATGTCAGTTGGTTGTATGAGTTGGCTTTGTACACATTGAAAATACGTACTTCATTAAGGGATAACTTCGTGAGTCTTCAGAGTGGAGAGTTGTAGCTTTATACGAAGAAAGATTCTTCTGTGAATAACAAGTAGCCGAGCGGCAAATGAACGCATGAGTGTGATCTCGAGGTCAGGTTAAGTGTGTAACTGTTTGTGTGTGCTTTAATTAATGTATTACTCTACATTTTTTCATTGTAGTACCAAAAAACGAAAGACATCGAAGCGTTGGAGTCCATGAGTTCTTACGAGCTTGGATACTAAAGACGGCACATAGCGCTATTCGGATGGCTCTATTGCACTGCAGTGCCATTCATACCATCGCGTGTCGCGACCAAATGACGTATTTTTGCAACTTCGAAGAAAGAGCTCTCCATATAAATTCTATTTAAATTGATTGCTTATTCTGAATCATTGTTTGACGATACAGCAATAGGGAAATTGATTAAAGAGGTGCAGCCTAGCTAAGGTGGCTAAGATGTATCCGCTTCCTTTCATTTCTTGCTTCTGTCGATCAACAGACATCCAGTCTTAAGACTGAGGTAAATTCTTGTGACCATTTCTTTTTCATATCACAAGAAGCATTAGAATCTGTTTGGTTATAATCGGCGCTGGTGAGTTTGTTTTCAGTAGGACAATTGTAAATCTGCTTCTACGACGTCATCGACATCGGGTAAACATTAAATGAACAGGCAGTCTGCTAGGTAACCCTCAGGAACTGTGATACGTGTGTTTCGCATTTCGTCTTCTTGTTACACCGGCCGACATACACGGCAGGTTATGTTCCGCTTCTGGTTGAATGAGTTCAGGAGTGTCTTGCGGTTTCAGCGGAACGTGATAACGTTCCCTATTAATGTTGGTTGCAGTTTTTTGGTTCTTTCATGTCGTTCCACTTACAAGACCACATAAATAGTTGCTGCAGTCACAGAGCGCAGACAGGAGTTGATAAAGGCACTGGATTTCGATTACGGGGGAATAGGACTCAAACCCCTCTGCCTAGCCACTTCAGGTTTCCCGTGATTTCCCAGGATAGGTTAAAACGATTGGCCGGGTGGCTTCTTTGAAAAGAAGCATGCCGATTTCCTTCCCCATTCTAGCCTAACCGGAGCTTTATTTTCTCTCCCTGATGATCTTGTCATCGACGGGACGTTAAACATCAGTATTCCTTCCTTCTTTCCTTCGCTGCGAAACCGATGCATCGTTATAGAAGGATAGTGACGACTATGGTGTGGTGCATTGCTGATATCAGACACCGCAATGTCATGAGAATGAATAAAAGCAAATTCTTGGCGGTACTGCTGCATGCTGTGTGAAATAGGGGCAAATAAGTTATTTCGCCTTTGTTGATCGACAGAAACACGACGCGTTAATGTTTGGCAAAAAATGCACGAGAGACACGAAAGATACTCGGAACTTTACTTCTGCAACATGAGTCTCATTGCTATACGCTGTACTTTGTCCTTCTCCTGGACTACTTTTAGTGGCATTTCGATATTTTTCTTCGTTTCTAACTAGTGAAATGTGCGGTAGCGAGAATCCGCAAAGGGAGTTTGAAGATGAGAACGCAGTTTCTCGAGATAATCTTACGTATTTTTTATGAAATTATATCTCACTATCAGCGAAGATAATTAGCTGCTGACAATAACTACAGAGAAGTTCTCACTTAAACCTGACGTGACAAGAAAACCGAGGTAATTTTACCCAACTTGTTTGATGGATTTCTAATAATGAGAAGGTTGACCCAGAAGCGTGACTTGACTTGAATTTACTAGCACCTTGTTGGAATAAATATGTAGGTAGCATTGTGTGATGCCCGTGGCTGATAAAAGTTAATTTCCGTTGTGTTATTTTTACTGGAAGATTCACTGGAATTGACAGTCTTTTGTGTGAAACAACTTGATACTGACTTAGTTTTTACTTTTCTATTATGTTTCCCTTAACATTCATGCATTTTTGTAGACAGAAATAATTTGATGCAACAAATCATGGGGATATATTGCAGTAGTATTAAAGAGATGCAAAACGGCAAGTACGGAGAAGGAAACAATTCATGCTTTAAAACTCCTAAGGAAAAATTTTTCCGATCGCTGTTGATAGTAATATTTCCTTTATTTTAACTAATGTTCAGGATTTGGGTCGTTAGCATGAGAGTATGTATAAGAACCAAGAGGAAACAAGAAGCATGGGACATAAAGAACGAAGTGCTCGGATTGATAAAGGTGTAAGACAGGGACGCAGTCCTTCTTTTTTAATGATCAATATGTGTATAGAAGAAACAATCACGAAAATAAAAGAAAGGTTCAGAAGTGGGATTAAAATTCAGAATGGAAAGATATCTATGGTAAATGAGATTCGCTGCTGAGATTTCTGTCATCTGTGAAATTAGGAATAAGTACAGGATCAAATGAATGGAATGAACTATGTAATGAGCGCAGTATATGCGTTGAGAGTAAACCAAAGGAGGCCACAAGTGATCGGGAGTACCTGAAATGAGATTAGCGATAAACTTAACATGGAAATTGGGGACTAAGAAGTAGACGAAGTGAAGGAATTCTCGTAAATACGCATGAAGGACGAAGCAAGGAGGGTATAAGATGCAGACTAGCACAGACAAAAAAGGGATTACGTAGAGAGAACCGGAAAAGAAGAGAATCGAACCCTGTGAGATGTGGTGCTATAGAAGGATGTTGAAAATTAGGTGAACTAATTCGATAAGAATGAAGAGGCTCTCCGCAGAATCAGCGAGGAAAGGAATAATTGGAAAGCACTGGGAAGAGGCAGCATGATATGGCACATGTCAACACATCAGGGAATAACCTCCATGGTGGTAGAGTGGGCTGCAGAGGGTAACAACAGTAGGGGAAAACAGAGATTAGAATACGTTCAAAAACAATGAGGACGTTGGGTGTGAGTGCTATTCTGAGGTGAGGAGATTGTCACAGGAGAGGAAGTCATGGCGGGCCGCATCGAGCCGACTGAAGAGTGATGACCTAAAAATGATTTGGCAAGTTGCTTGCCAGTTTTATCATCCAAAAAATCACTGTCTGTTCCTCATTTGTTTAAGGATTATTTTGCATTTAATGTGAATTTCACCTTGGGCAGTAATTCGTCCGTGCGAAAAATACCTAGCTGTGCTTTGGTTCCTATTGCAACTTTCTCTATGGGCCTTTCCTACAACCAGAGAGGAGAGAAGTTTGTCTTGGCGTAAGTCAATGGCCACTTTCAATAATACACGGGAGCGATAAGTCGAAAATTCAACTTGATTCATTAGGTTTCCTTCATACAGAACCAGTGTATTTATGCGGGTAATATGAATTTGACTTGTAACGCTTTTGATCCGGAATATATATATATATATATATATATATATATATATATATATATATATATATATATATATATGTGTGTGTGTGTTGTGTGTGTGTACGATGGCCGGCATTACGAAAGTGGATCCCATATTTCTGGAGTAATTGCCTCGGCGGCCTGCTTTGACAGGCTTTGCAAGCGCTGATAGCGCTAATAGATTTGTGACCTTGGTTGACAAGCGGTTACCGTAGCGGACTGTCAGACAGCCTGAGTACAATCGGCGGCTGTTGCTGGAGATGTGAAAAAATGCCGGCGCCTTGGCCAGCAGCAGCAACGTTGCCGCGCCTGCCCGGCTGCAGCCGCCGCCATAGCCCGGACACGGCGGGCTGCGGAGCTGGCTTGCAGATGGTACACTGACCTTCATCTGGTCGCAGACGTGCTCAGCTCGCTGGAACCACATTCGTGTGGCCAGTTCCGGCCTCCGCGGCACGCGTCCGCAGCCGGCGTAGCTAGTGACTCGATGCACACGTAGCAGGGCGCTGCTCTAAAATACCCAAGCTGTTCGGTCATCATTTAGACGGGTTCCGGCAGAACTCTGTTGCCGAGGGAAGGTCGCTTAAGTAAAAAAAATTAGGTCACATTATTACCTGAAAATAATGAGTTTACTAAAAATGCCACAGTAGTCACGTTTCTGTTTTGAAACAGCCTTTGTAGTGCCCTCGAACTTTTGGTTTACAGATTGTGCAAAGTGAAATAACGTCTTAGAGATGTCATGTTCGTAAAAATATGCGCTCGATTTGTGCTGCATGCGGCGTGCTTAATCTTTATCCGCGTAGAACGAATTCACAGAAGATAACGCGAATACTTTCTTCCTCGTGTGCCAAGATACTAAAGTAATACTGTAGCGTTTCTAAGATAGTCAGTAAGTCCATTGTATCCAGAATAAATTTCCACATTGCAGCGGAATATGCGCCTATTTGAAACTTGCTGACAGATTAAAAATCAGTGTCGGAGCAGGAACAAAACACACAGAGTCCTGATACAGCACACAGTTCTAATCTGCCAACCAGGTTAAATAAAGTCTACTGTTTCTTTCATGCCCTTCATATTTAAGGAAAACCAATGTCTAGCACTGTAGAAGAGCGGAGTGTAGCATTGCGCCTAATTTTCTCGATGTTTCGTTGGAAGCGGCTTGAATACTTTTTCGATGCCATTTAATTTCCTTTTATGTACGCGTTTACTTTCATCGTTGCCAGGATACTATTGATAATTCTGCCTTCGGACATTTGTCAGATTTCTGAATTTCTTAGAGGAGCTGCTGATTGTCACAATTCTTCTCTCCAAAGCGTGGTTAGCTCTCCGCTTGCACCTGGGCTGCAGCGGGCTCAAGCCGTGTGTCGGTGCCTTGGCCGAATCGTCCGGAAGAAAGGAAGCCCCTGTAGCTCCGGACGACGCCATAAGCCGCGCGCCGTGCTCTCGCAAGCTGCCACCAGCTTCCCGCCAGGCTGCCATCTACTCGTACCTCCTCTCTTGAGCAACGCCGGATAATTGCCAGGGAAACTACGTATAATTGCTCACGTTCTGGAAGTTTCGTCCTTCCAAATGACTTGACGCAGTAACCCACAAACGAAAGATTAAATGTAGAAAGTTAGATTTGCCAGTGTCTTTTGGCATTAAAATATTCTGTTTCGTTGCATCTCCCCTCCAGACTAAGTTCATGGGCATATTTTTGTTTCAAACTGCATGTTAGGTGCTTTAGCAAATGCGGGCTTCACATTCTTGCTGATTTCAGTTATAAGGGCATTACACTGCGGTTTAAGGCATGCTTCTGTGGTTAGCGTTTCGTCTTCCAATATTGGAGACATCCTCAGAGGCTGTGAAATCTGAAGTCTCCGGCATTAAGAGACAAAACGTCCCAGAAACACGCCTTAGAATATGGCCTGATGCCCACCTAGGATTGGTGTTTCTGTGATAAGTTATCACGACTAAACATTAACCTGAGACTTTTTTCTAATGACAACATGGTTTCACAACTAGCTGATGTAACCTTTGTGTTACACCAGTTTCGGTTGTTGGTCCATTTTCGAATGACGGTAATGGAATCACAAATCGGTATGGCACTGCTGTTCAAATAGTTAAAAAGTTAGGTAACAACGCTCTGAATAGATACATACTTGAACTGAAGCCTAACAGCCGAAACTGCAGTAACACCTTTATTAGGTTGGAAAAATCGGGCAGTTGTGAAACCAAGTTCCCATTTAAAATGTTCACAGTGGCCGAGGAGCCACAGGCGAAAAGAATAATAAATCTTAGACGTGAGTGATGAAACTGTCTAGTGGTAAATATCAGAAGTGCGCGCTACACCCGAGGTTCATCCAGAACTACTGGCTTTGTTCACGAGGTCGCTGGAAGGGAAATGCATAGCACCATAATATCGGACGTCATGAAATACTTCAGTGTCAATACGAGTTCTCGTGCTGATGACCTTTTTGATCGTGCGTGAAGTTTAATCATTCACATATACACTCCTGGAAATTGAAATAAGAACACCGTGAATTCATTGTCCCAGGAAGGGGAAACTTTATTGACACATTCCAGGGGTCAGATACATCACATGATCACACTGACAGAACCACAGACACACAGACACAGGCAACAGAGCATGCACAATGTCGGCACTATTACAGTGTATATCCACCTTTCGCAGCAATGCAGGCTGCTATTCTCCCATGGAGACGATCGTAGAGATGCTGGATGTAGTCCTGTGGAACGGCTTGCCATGCCATTTCCACCTGGCGCCTCAGTTGGACCAGCGTTCGTGCTGGACGTGCAGACCGCGTGAGACGACGCTTCATCCAGTCCCAAACATGCTCAATGGGGGACAGATCCGGAGATCTTGCTGGCTAGGGTAGTTGACTTACACCTTCTAGAGCACGTTGGGTGGCACGGGATACATGCGGACGTGCATTGTCCTGTTGGAACAGCAAGTTCCCTTTCCGGTCTAGGAATGGTAGAACGATGGGTTCGATGACGGTTTGGATGTACCGTGCACTATTCAGTGTCCCCTCGACGATCACCAGAGGTGTACGGCCAGTGTAGGAGATCGCTCCCCACACCATTTTGCCGGGTGTTGTCCCTGTGTGCCTCGGTCGTATGCAGTACTGATTGTGGCGCTCACCTGCACGGCGCCAAACACGCATACGACCATCATTGGCACCAAGGCAGAAGCGACTCTCATCGCTGAAGACGACACGTCTCCATTTTTCCCTCCATTCACGCCTGTCGCGACACCACTGGAGGCGGGCAGCACGATGTTGGGGCGTGAGCGGAAGACGGCCTAACGGTGTGCGGGACCGTAGCCCAGCTTCATGGAGACGGTTGCGAATGGTCCTCGCCGATACCCCAGGAGCAACAGTGTCCCTAATATGCTGGGAAGTGGCGGTGCGGTCCCCTACGGCACTGCGTAGGATCCTACGGTCTTGGCGTGCATCCGTGCGTCGCTGCGGTCCGGTCCCAGGTCGACGGGCACGTGCACCTTCCGCCGACCACTGGCGACATCATCGATGTACTGTGGAGACCTCACGCCCCACGTGTTGAGCAATTCGGCGGTACGTCCAAGCGGCCTCCCGCATGCCCACTATACGCCCTCGCTCAAAGTCCGTCAACTGCACATACGGTTCACGTCCACGCTGTCGCGGCATGCTACCAGTGTTAAAGACTGCGATGGAGCTCCGTATGCCACGGCAAACTGGCTGACACTGACGGCGGCGGTGCACAAATGCTGCGCAGCTAGCGCCATTCGACGGCCAACACCGCGGTTCCTGGTGTGTCCGCTGTGCCGTGCGTGTGATCATTGCTTGTACAGCCCTCTCGCAGTGTCCGGAGCAAGTATGGTGGGTCTGACACACCGGTGTCAATGTGTTCTTTTTTCCATTTCCAGGAGTGTATATTAGACAACGGATCGATAATCTGACAAGTGATGCGATGCTGTTTTTCGTGTTTATGTGGATACGGCAAAAATATTATGCCGTATTTGCCTCATACGAATGTACTACACCATGAGTCCAAAAAGTTTCAAGACTGGATTAATAAAAAATGGGGAAAAGTAAAGATGTCTTACGGCATAATGGGTCTTACATAGTCTCCCCCCCCCCCTTCCCCTCTCCCCACCCACGATCAGCAGTACAACGCACAGAAAGTTCATACTACCCTTGTGAAACTGTCAGATAAGTCTTTCTTTGGGATCTTCTTCAAGTAGCACGTCAGATTGATAAGGTCTTGGCGAACCATCGGAGACCCATTCTGCACTTTGTCGTTTTGTAGTAGCATGTATAAACCAGGTGCCGTCACCCGTGATGATTTTTTGCGAAGAAGAATTGTGCTCGTTTATTTCACTCAAATTGGGGCAGGCCTCCATGCGTCGTTTTTTATTGTTCGCGAGTCAGGGTATGCAGAACAAGCTTTGTACACACTTTTGTCTTCTTTAAAGCATTCTGGAGAATATCTTGAGCACATCATGTAGAGATGGTCTGTTCGATGTTCCATTGCGATCTATGTCACAACAGTTTTGACACACTACGGCTCGTGGTCTCGCGGTTGCGATCTCGCTTCCCGGGCGCGGGGTCCCGGCTTCGATTCCCGGCGGTGTCAGGGATTTTCACCTCGAAATGACTGGGTGTTTCTGTTGTCCTTATCATTTCATCATCACTCATGTAAGTGGCGATATTGCGTTGATAAAAGGTTGGGAATTTGTAAGGGGGCTGATAATCACGCAGTTGAGCGCCCAACAAACCAAACCATCATCATCGCACGTCCAGTGGTTAAAACTGCCTGCTCACAACTGACTAGTCGACTGCACATCGTCGTTTACAGTTGTTAGCCCAAGCTGCCATTGTAGTTACTGAGCTGACGTCGCTTGTACTCCAGGAATAAATTCAGTCTCTGAACTTTTTGGACGGGCGGTGTTTGTACGAAACTGCTAATACTGGCGACAACCTGAAGTGAGAAAAATTGTTGATTATGACCTATTTTTATGAGTAATATAGCCTGGTTGTACTATTGCTTCACTTCTCATCAAGATTCTTCTGAATTTGGCGAAGGAAAAACTGAATGCATTGTGAAGAAAAGTAATTCTGTGAGCACAGTGTAGCCAAAATAACGCCCAGAGTGCCTTCGATACAGTTCCGCGCCGTCGCCTATTAAACTACACGCGTGCATGTGGAACACTCGAAGAGATAAGGTATTCGATTTAAGACTTACTTACAAACTGGACACAGTTCCTGATGGGGAGGCATCGTCGGATGCAAAAAGGTAGATTCTACAGTACCTCTTTGCTATGTAAAAGAGCCACCGCCGTTTACGATAAACGTAAATAAAATGACCTGGCAGATAGCATACGGGGTTCCATGAGGCTGTTCGACATTTAAGTTGTGTACAGGAAAGCGACATCGTTAGAAACTAGTCACGAAATCCAAAGCGAGTGGTAGATGATCAGTGCTTGGTGCAAGATTGGCAGCCGACTCCAAGAGTAGATAAACGTCAAGCAATGTGCATAAATAAACGAAAAAAATCGGAGGTTGTTAGATTATGCGATCAGCTATCAAAAACTTCAATAAGCGACAACCATTGGATATCTAGTAGCGTCCGTCCGGAGCAAATTAAGGTGAATCCACTGCATAAATTTAGTATTGGAGGGGGTGTAGGGGGGGGGGGGGGGAGGAAGGTCGGATGTCAGATTTATTGGAAGACTCTTAAGGAACTGGATCTTACGCACGAAAGAAGTCACTTAGAAAACCCTCGTTCGACCAGTTAGTGAGTCTTGTTCGTCTGTTTCGGACTCTTACAGAGCTGGATTAACAAAAGATGCGGAAGAGGTAAAGAAATTATCTGCACGATTCTTCGTGGATTTGTTTGATCAGTATAAAGCTTTCACGATTACTAGAAAAAAATCTTACAAGTACCCTCCACAACTCAGCGTGCGGTGACTCGAATGCAGGTGGAGGCAAAACTAGCCCGAAAATTGTATATTGGTCTGTCACATGATCCCTCCTCCTATCAAATGTTGACACTGTTTTTTTTTAATGTCTCGTGATGATGAACCGAATGTATAGAGGTTACTAATTTTACTAGTTTCTGTCTGAATTACGTTGTAAAAAAGCCGTAAGTCCTTTCCGTGGAGTTTTATGGTGAACTAATGATAGTCGACCTAACAAACTGTTAAAATACTTTTGAGAGAATTAAAAGTTTAGTGAAATGTGTGGTATAAAGCAGAGAGAACATAAAAAATAGTCATTCTGTTAGCAAGAACCACAGTGCTGTTCTTATCATAGCATGATGACGGACGGAACTGTTATGGCATTACATTCAGACGTGGGCTGATCGGCGCGAGAAACGGTTCTTCGGCTGTAGCAATGACTATCTACTACTTAAAGCGCAAAATAAAAATAGAGAAGTTCCGATAATTCGAAGGAGATACACGTTAGAACTATTTGTTTTTTTTTCCCCAATGCTGTGCGCTATTTTTACGAGGTAACAAACTTCTCTCCAGTGCGTGACGTTTGAAAATGATTAGTTCTTACAGATAAGACATCAGTTTACTGACTCTTCTGCTACGACTGTATTTCTATAGGGGAAAAGTATAAGATGGTGAAATAGAAAGGCCTTAACTTGTTAAAAAACGTAAAGATATTCCTGATGATAAAAAGGTATATTGTGGTCTACATTTAGCAGGGAATCATCCGTTCTCAGGTACATTATCAGAGGACCATTACTCTGCTCTGTGCGGTGGTCACACCCGATCTTTGAACTTCTTACATGATGATAACCTCGCTTCTTGTGTCTCATATATGTTCGTCCATTTTCAAAAGGAAAGAAGGCAGGCATCAAGAATATAGCTACTACTTGACATATTTCCGCTGTAAGAATTTAAAACTTTCACAACGTTTATACCGGAGCGTTATAGGTGGGATATCAGACGTTTAAAGTTGTTGTTCTCAACAGACTGTATGGAAGTTCATATATGCCCTGAGTTCGATGGTTGGGCATTTGTAGTTACTGAAGTTAGCGGATGCAGCACTTCCACGAATAGAAGGCAGCTAGAATCCGGGAATTTTTGCCGCTGTGTAGTTGGTAATGTCCAATCGAATCTTTTAAACTGTCCCCAATGATGAAAATCCTTTCACTATTCGCAACTCAATTCGGTACCGGTAGTGTAGTTAAATGATGATTGTTGAGATACATTTGGAACGTTAATGTGTGTTTATCATGCTACAGACAGTTGACTGGAGTGGTTGTTTCACTCAGCAGTCTTATTGAGCTCCTAATGTTATTGGGAGAGGCGTCTTGGTAATTAGAAAGGACACACTGTTAGAGAATGGTGGAGATCATGAGAGTTCCAGCAGCAATATTTACATCACTTACTTTTACTGATGAATCATTCGTGGCAGCCATGTACTGGCTTGTGGTTGGTTAAATTTCTCTGTTATTATAAATGAAAAAAGGAAATTTACACAGTAAAATTTCACACGGGCTTCAATTATGAACTTAAATTATGAACTTTCTCGCAATATTATGCCGTGAAATGTTAATTGCACTGGACTTTTTGAAAATATGATTTAAATCAAACTCCTCGTTGTTACATCTTTGGCAGCTGCAATAAGTAAGTTTCGACAAAATGCTTTTCTCTTCGCCCCGATTTATCGTCAGTGGTCAAGTTGTCGGCTCCTTTTATCGCTGAAGTAGGTTACCAGACGCTAGCATAGGTGTGTCGTCACATATAGCAACACTGCGCTGTAATCTATAGTTGAGTCATTTAGCAGTATGTTTCCGCGAGTTCAGCTTTATAATCTGAAGATAGGTTAGACGTGATTCGCTTAACTGTTACGCGAAAGACCCCAGAGACAACAATTTACATTCAAAGGCCGTTATGGTGCACTTTTCTGGTCATATCCGTTTCTAGGTGGTTACATAAAAGTGAGAGATGGAAGCTTTCGTGCAAAACAGTTGGTTAGGATCACTAGTATGGCAGGTTTACTCTCTCTGGGAAGGAATTACGTGTTTTTATTTCCGAGTACCTTTTCCACTTGAACTTTACCAGTATGAAACTTGTTACCTCATTCAAATGATAACTACTCAAGCTGCCGCAAACTTACCTTTTTATTGCAGGGAGGCCCATATTGGACAATAAACGATCTTAGACACAACTTTTTATGACAGTAAGAGCACGCTTTTACTTCTACAAGAAATGTAAGAGCATAACTCAGTTCATAGTGAGATATTTTATAAAACTTGTTTTTATAAAGAAATTTTGACAGAGACCTTAAGCAGTGTAATGCGGAAAAGAAGCGGAAAACACAGTTAACTACAGTCAGACTTCAGTGAAATTAGGCGCCAGGTGTCATTGATAAAGCACACACTAATTACGCTGCTGTTCGCGACACGCATTCTCTGAGAGATAGCGTTGTTTAATAACTCAACGTGAGTCTTATGCTGTTAGATACGTTTACTTTGTATACAACTGATATCCAAGAAAATTAGTTAGCTGATACAGACGAGCTCAATCCTGACTCAGTGTAAGGTTCCCATATTGACCACCTTCACTCAGATAGTTAAATTTTCCAACATTCCTGGTATTTACCATTCCTCGTAACGATATATATCTCTTGAATAATTTTCAGCCACTTCTGAGTAACATGATTTATGACGTCAGTTATATTTTCCCATTTATCGATGAACGTTATTATTGCATCGGAACTTGACATTTGTCTCAAATAATTTTTCTTACTTAAAAGTATTCATTATCCGTTTTATGCCATAAGTAGCCACAGTTATACATGACAGGTAAAGGTATTGTAAGTTGGAATACTAGACTTCTGTTGTATTTTGATCGTGGTCAGAAACCATAAAGTATTATGCAAATCCCTCCTGCGCCTCTTTCGTAAACCAGACAGTTGAAGAGGAAGTTTCTGCTCAGGGCAGTGTGTGAGACGAGGAGGAACAACATGATCATCTGCTATGCAGTGCAGGGCAGGTTATTCGTGGCGTTGCCGCGGACGGACATTGATCCGCTGCTACCGACACAGAAGCCATAAAGTGCACCATGCCGCCCACAAGCAGCACTTCAGTATACCAGTGCTCTGGCTGAGTCGCTAATCTGAAGACGACCGCACGGCCACCTACCACCTTTGGACCCGAACGTCGCATGCAGTTCCAGTGTTAACGGTCCCTCCGCTACTTGACATCTCTGATTCGTATCTTATCGCATAGATCCCTAAACAATGGAATTAGATTCCGATGCTTAAACTAAAAGGCAGAAATGCGTCGTTACTGTGTCAGTGTACATTCATAGATCGAAGCAGTTACTTATTCAGTATAGAGCGCTAGGAAAATATCCGAATAGCACAGTGCCTAGTGCTGCAAAGTGTAGCGCAAACCAACTTTCGTGTTGATGATAACCGTCAAGTTTCGGAGGTACTAAATAACTCTGTATCATATTTGCTAAGTGACGCTATAATTAACCTCTGCAACTGAAATGAGGCATCAACTGAACATTTTAAGTCGAGATTCGAAGAAAAAAATATGTTACGACAGATAGTAAAGATCGCTCGTCTCTTGCTAAGTGAACTATACTTCACTGATTACGAGACCTAGCTCTTTGCATAATTACCTGTATTGCACTCAGCGATATTGTGATTGTGGTATATGTATATTAGTGCTGGCAGGAGGATTAGAACATACTGAGAAAGGAACATTTATGCACGTCTTACGGAGTAGCGCACGTGGTTGCTCTTCTGATAGCCGATGGATAGAGGTAATGTAAGATTCTGTTACAATGACTCTGTAAAATTATTGTCGTGTTGCACTGAAAAATTAGGTAAGATGGTAGAGAATATAATGGCGAATAGCTGTTCTTGTAGTTGACAGACCGGTTAGTGTCTAGACGGGTGCAGTGTCCTTGAAGGCAACCAGAGCGAATTTCTCCATGGTCGCCAACCTGCACCTGTGGCGCCTACTGACACGAACCGCATACTTCACCTGGTCCAGGCTTGTGAACTACTTTACAGCTGTAGATGTGGTGTAGGCATATTGTAGATTAGGGAGAATAGCGTTCTTTATTTACATATATTCGCCACGGCAATATAACTTATATTTGCGTAAATATTAGTAAGGTAACCATCGCAAACCGTGCAGTACAACTAGTGTGTTTCTCTGCCTGACCGTAAAAAATGTGTGACTTTCTGTGTTGACTTCAGTAAAAAGGCGGCTATATTCTTACTGTTATTTTAGCGCTGACAATGACGCAAGACGTTATTATAAACAAGGAAATGTAGCACCACTCATTAGCACAAATACATAAAATGGAGGAAGTGGTATGGAATTTTGGCGACGCCCCTATTTTGCAATAAAAAGGATGTTTAAGACTGCACCAGTTCGTCTACCATTGATAACACGCCAGGAAATTAGAGAAGTCGTGAGGCTCATTTGAGCAAGTGTAAACTGAGGCCCCTGACGTTCGTCTGTAGTTGATCTAGCCAGATGTTTAGAATCATTTCACTATGTGGATTGTTACTGGTTACGCCGATAAGTACTATACTACTCGTTTCGCCAGCTTCATCTTATTTTGAATGCTAATCTACTTACTCACTGACGTGTAAGGGACTGAATTTGAATAAGGATTAGTCCTTTAATATTTCATTAAAAGCAAGTCATTGTTCTTATTTTAGTTATTCTTTTTGAATGCTGATCTTACAATAAGCTGCAGGTCACATTTCTTCTGAAATGAGACTTTGGAGGAAACTGCAATAAAGAATTAGGAATATTTCGGACGCTAGTATTAACTTAACGGGGAAGAAAGTAATTGCTACATTTCGCTTAATTCCAATTTCAGGCCGTCATACCTCACCACTGACTCGAAGCACGGCGGAGGAATCGTATTTTCGCCGTTCATGGAAATTTTAAGCAGAACGCATAGAAGGAGTGCGTGTGGAAGTAATTCAATACTTGCGAAGTAGCGCTGGCAGAAAAAGTTGAAACAGTCACATTTTCTTTACATAAGATATTATTAAGTGCTGTAGTTGTAGTTCTTCAGTGGTTTTCATATGTAACGCTAGTTGTATGGCAGAATGATTGGCAGTAACTGTCATTACATGTCCTTTGCTGTATATCTTAATTCCGAACAGTTGTTGTTTACAACGGTCTGTCATTATGACACAAGATTGTGGCTGTAGGATATCGACGTTTTTAATAAGGCTTGATGACGTGCAAATGATTCTGCCATAGGTCTGATCACCCTACGCATTGCTGCCTGAGATTTGGTAACAGCGACAGTTGATCAATCCGGTCGTATATGTTTTCTTTCATGATTATCTCTGCGTCATTTAAAAACAAGGCCATTGCCAGTGCATTTCAGATAATTCTTTCTTCACTGTGAAGCTACCTTATTTGTTGACATTCTTTAAAACCTACGTAGATTGTAATTGCAGGTTTCAGGTTTTGATGACTCCAAATACAGTGAACGAATATCCGGACTGAAATTGAAAAAAGTTTTAAAAATTTTGTTTGCGTGTGCAGGAAGAAAAATTTTGTCCTGAACCTGAGCTGAGACAGAGAGCAAGACTAAACTCACTGGATCGTTGTTAGATCTTAACCTACATGTACCTACAAAGGAGAGAAATGTATATGAAAAAAGAAAAACCTGTGGCGGAAGCAGGTGTGGGTGCGAAGCCGGAAGTGAGAGCCCGATGATGGCTTCCATACCCGCGCGATGACGCCAGAGGCCATCTGGGATCTGGGCAGCTTCTGCGGCTGGCCAGGGCGGGCGGGGCGCCCCACATCGCCATTACGTCACCCCGAGAAAGCGTCGCAAATCTGTACCTACGCTCAAATACTTGTAGTGCAACATTCCTCATTACTAATACATTATTCGTAATGGTACACGCGTTAACTCTTAACTGAAGACACATTTCTTCCCGTGAAATTAAGGTCAATTTTGTTGTTGTTTATTTTGATTTAATTTGCTGCTGTACTCTAAATATGTGGGATACGGGCCATGTTCCGTTGAAAATTTAACCATGTCCGAATGGGCCGGTGGACCGTGGACAATTTTTAATCGCAATGTAATGTTGGGGGATAATGGGGATAGCCTTCAGCCATTAACGTTTTTGCCTCATTTTCTTTAAAAGAAATTCACTCGCCATTTTATTTTTCTAAGCTTTTTCTGGACTTCGTTTAGTTTACCCACCTTCAGCCAATATGCCGCGGTATCTGATGTTCAGGTCTGTCAGATTTATTCCAAGTATAACGCATAGTGATATCACTGGCGTGCTGCGGAATACCCAAGCTTGTCTCAGCAGCTCACCCATTTGTCCCCGTCTTGGACTAGTCCCATTCCGCACAAGACAGAGGCGGTGTCCCCGTATACTGGCTATAAAGCATGTCTCAACTCTTAATTAAAAACTAATTGCACTGGCGACCTCAAGTGTACCGGATTTTTCGTATTTTTTAACCTAGTCACTTATCCTTACACGATGTTCTTTAAAAAAAAAAACACTGGACGAATTTCTCTTGCCTTTTCTCAGTTACTGCACGAATTTGAGGAATGTTGACATTACCACTTTATCGTCCGAAAAATTAAGCTGTGGTAAGCGTCGAGTTTAACGCATTACGTAGATTTTATCGAAAACTAAATACTTTTGCTGGCCCATCAACAATGTGACGTGTTTGGACTTCGATGTTCAGTTCTAACAACAGTGTTGTTATTGTTAGGCATTGCATCATGTGCTATAGTTTAATACATAGCCAAATACTTGCAGCTATAATTTTAATAAATTGTATTTTTTATTTCGTATGTTTTTTACGCGTAAATGTAAATGAAAAAAAAAACGTCAAATATTGCAAGACTTTCCGTTAATACAAAGCAGAACGAGTATGTCGACTTTATAGTACGTGATCCAAGAACGAAAAGATCGTTCAACTGAGACGATTTTCAAATGAAGTCCTTATGTTCTCAAAACTAAGAAGAAACCAGTGATCACTGATGTAAGAGTCCCATGTGTTACGGAACACTGAAGAAATGTTCTTAGAAAAGCGCAGTTTATTTTAGTAACTATCGATTCTTCCAGCCACGTGGATTACAGTTTCTTGCTTTACTTGTTGTTTGGTTCAAATGGTTCTGAGCACTATGGGACGCAACATCTTAGGTCATAAGTCCCCTAGAACTTAGAACTACTTAAACCTAACTAACCTAAGGACATCACACACACCCATGCTCGAGGCAGGATTCGAACCTGCGACCGTAGCAGTCCCGCTGTTCCGGACTGCAGCGCCAGAACCGCACGACCACCGCGGCCGGCACTTGTTGTTTATACAGCCAGAATTACGTCAGATCTCGTCACGAACCAGCGCCACCAACTTCCGTTTAAAATAAGTTATCCTTATAATAACTAAGTTTTATGCTCAATAAAGTCATTACTCTTCTGTTTTGTCCATATAAATTAGCAGTCTATCTGTATAAATTAGCAGTCTATCTGTATGACCCAAAATCCAATCTCTCCTGATTTTTATTCAGTTACCCAGAATGTTAGTGTGGTATTTTGCAAAGTCCTGATTTTGGTTAAAGGTAATATGGTAACATTTAGCGTTTAACGAATTGTGTGCGTTTTGTGTAGCTTCGCTTGTCGTCGTAATTAATGTCGACTGTTTCTGTTCTCGATTCATTGGGACATATGTACGAATGGATAATGCGTTGAGGAATTTTTGTGAATGCCAAGAAATTCCCAAAATTTAGTAATGGAGTCTCAGAAAATGAATGCAATTGTTTTGTTTCACGAACGCTGTGTTTTGGTTTAGAGAATATCGCAAAATAATTCCATCCCTGTAACGTTTAATTTGGATCAGGCTGAGAATGTCTGTCTACTACTGAGAGCTCCGCTTTTGCACTTGAGCTTCAGCAACACAGAAGTGACCTTCCTGTTTGGTTTAATTGCCTGTTCATTATGGCGCCTGATGGGGCCCAACTGTCGACGGGAGGCAGGGAATTAGTTCCCATACAGCTAGCTACACCATGTGATCAAAAGTATCCGGACACCTGGCTGAAAATGACTTACAAGATCGTGGCGCCCTAGATCGAAAATGATCAAATTCAGCATGTTGGCCCACCCTTAGCCTAGATGACCGCTTCCATTCTGGCAGGCATACGTTCAATCAGATGCTGGAAGCTTTCTTGGGGAAAGGCAGCCCAATCTTCACGGAGTGCTGCACTGAGGAGAGATCGATGTCGGCCGGTGAGGCCTGGCACGAAGTTGGCATTCCAAAGCATCTCAAATGTGTTCTGTAGGATTCACGTCAGGACTCTGTGCAGGTCAGTCCATTGCAGGGATGTTATTGTTCTGTTACCACTCCGCCACAGGCCGTGAATTATGAACAGGTGCTCGATTGTGTTAAAAGATGCAGTCGTTATCCCCGAATTGGTTCAAATGGCTCTGAGCACTACGGGACTTAACATCTGAGGTCATCAGTTCCCTAGAACTTAGAACTACTTAAACCTAACTAACCTAAGGACGACACACACATCCATGCCCGAGGCAGGATTCGAACCTGCGACCGTAGCTGTTGCGCGGTTCCAGACTGCAGCGCCTAGAACCACTCGGCCACTCCGGCCGGCTATCCCCGAATTGCTCTTCAACAATGGGAACGGAGAACGTGATTAAAACATCAATGTAGGCCTGTGCTGTGATAGTGCCATGCAAAACAACAAGGGGTGCAAGCTCCCTCCATGAAAAACACACCACCACCGCCTCCGAATTGTACTGTTGGCACTACACAGGCTGGCAGGTGACGTTCACCGAGCATTCGCCATATCCACACCCTGCCATCGGATCGTGTAGCGTGCTTCGTCACTACACACAACGCTTATCCACTGTTCAATCGTCCAGTGTTTACGCTCATTACTCCAAGCGAGGCGTCGTTTCACATTTACGCGCGTGATATGTGACTTACGAGCAGCAGCTCGACCTTGAAATCCAAGTTTTTTCACCTCCCGCCTAACTGTCATAGTACTTGCAGTGGATCCTGATGGAGTTGGGAATTCCTGTGTGATGATCTGTATAGATGTCTGCCTATTACACATTACAGACCTTTTCAACTGTCGGCGGTCTCTGTCAGTCAACAAACGAGGTCGGCCTGTATGTTTTTATGCTGTACGTGTCCCTTCACGTTTCAACTTCACTATCACATCGGAAACAGTGGACCTAGGGATGTGTAGGAGCGTGGAAATCTCGTGTGGAGACGGATGACACAAGTGACACCCAATCACCGGACCGCGTTCGAAGTCCGTGAGTTCCTCGGAGCACCCCATTCTGCTCTCTTGAGATGCCTAATGAATACTAAAGTCACTGATATTGAGTAACTGGCACCTAATATGAAAAACGTTTGTTTTTGGGGATTGGTGCATACTTTTGATTACGTAGTGTATGTCCTTAGTTTCCATAAACCACTTCAGGCGGATGTCGCCACGGTTCCTTTGATAAAGCTAAGGGCAGTTCCGTCGCCCACTCGTTTTCCACTCGAGCTAGTGCTCGGTACCTGACGACAGGGACAGTAGCCACGATTACCCTCAGAAACTCTCTTTAATTCTTAATTCAGATCAACTTTTCGGTCGGTACGTCGTATAGCTGCGCCGATTCCTGGAATCTTTTTTTTATTTTTTCCTCTTTTTCCATTATTAGTGCATTGTTCACGTATTCGGTGTCTCCCTATCTCACATGTCTGTTCTAAAACATTCATTATTGAAGGTACGTGGCTCCAGAACCGAACACAGAATAAACACACAACAGTAATTTCATGTGTAGGGTATTGTTTCATCAATCTGTTTTCGTACTATATTCTTCAGTGCGAAGTCAGACAACTATTTGTCTCCTTCATTTTCAGTCATCTACTTAGTTCTTGGGTCCACGATATAAAACTGACAATCATCCATTATTATTAGCGTATCAGATCAGGTGATTCTACAGTGAGTATGAATTTAGATACACTTGTTTGGAATTAACTGTAGTCGGGGCTACCGAACTTTAAAAGTCAAATTATAAAAGCCCCTGCACGTTCTTTAAGCAAGGGTATCACTATAACAATTAGTCATGGATAAATTACCCAAAGAGAGGCTTCTGCAGATACATCGCTGTATGGTAATAAAAGCACTTCTAAGTGATTAGATGAGCGACTTCCTCTCCCCGTCCACTAGCTTCGGTCGGGAACGATGCTACCGGTGTGAATATCTTGTGCGAATGTGGAGGATTAAGATAAAGGTATACATCTTAGACGAGAGGTCATAAATAGCAGGAATTTCCCTATACCATTGAGCTTTTACGAAGGATCATAACAACATCCAGCCACCGTCGATCCTTACTACGTTCATGATGGGGATATTTAGGCGCACCAGCTTTCTAGTGTGATGTCCCAGATTTGGTATAGACATGATGGCTTGCTCCGTCCACCTTAAACTTTCTTCGTGGCTTGTCTGTTATTATATCTCATCGTATATGAACGTGCGTTACCTAACTAATGAATAAGCAGCGGAGTGTGCCACCTGTAAGTACGTGTCGTATCCAGACTGTCACCGCCAGATTTCACTTTCGGCGTAGGTGGCGGTAGTGTGCTGGCCTTGCATTATCACCTGACGTTATGAATCTTAAGTGCTACATCTGCATCATAACTACACTAGCTATACCGTATCGTGTATGGCGGAGAATACTCGGTACCAATAGTATATGGATATCATACTCCAGAATCTCTTGCCGAGTAGGTTTAAATGGCCACTCAAGCTTTAGACGACTTTCTTCTTCGTCATTGTCAGGAACAGACGAGAGTCCTCTCTTTCGGTTTCAATTCGTGGACAACTACGCTGCCAGTAGCCGCCACTACTAGTTTGACTGTAGTAGACCGGTGTGGAATTAACTATTTGTTCACAAAGTCTCTGTGGCTCGCTCCTTAAGCGAGTTTACAGTTATAAAAAATTACTCGTGGGTCCATAACCTAAAGACAAAACTTCCTCGACAGGGGGCACAGAGTGAGTATGCGGATATTACTAGTGCACTATCGTTCAAGACTAAGTAAGTTTTGCGACAATTCTTATAGTTTGCTCCATAACAATTTCTTCGCTAAATCTGCGTCAGAGTGAGCTTTCCTGATGAACTGTGATGTAAAGTAATACAAAAGGTCTATATGTACGGACAAAGTAAAAAGGAATTATTTACAAATGAAATTACGATACGCCTGCATACGTCATCGGACACTGAGCAACGTCTACATTCAAGAGAACCTTGATTCAAATGCCTATCCGTTAGTCATGATTCAGTTTTTCTTAGCTACCCTGTGTGAATAACCGGATACTTTTTCCAACACGATTATATCGGATCTCTTCATCTACATCTACATCCATACTCCGCAAGCCACCTGACGGTGTGTGGCGGAGGGTACCCTGGGTACCTCTATCGGTTCTCCCTTCTATTCCAGTCTCGTATTGTTCGTGGAAAGGAGGACTGTCGGTATGCTTCTGTGTGGGCTCTAATCTCTCTGATTTTATCCTCATGGTCTCTTCGCGAGATATACGTAGGAGGGAGCAATATACTGCTTGACTCTTCGGTGAAGGTATGTTCTCGAAACTTTAACAAAAGCCCGTACCGAGCTACTGAGCGTCTCTCCTGCAGAGTCTTTCACTGGAGTTTATCTATTATCTCCGTAACGCTTTCGCGGTTACTAAATGTTCCTGTAACGAAGCGTGCTGCTCTCCGTTGGATCTTCTCTATCTCTTCTATCAACCCTATCTGGTACGGATCCCACACTGCTGAGCAGTATTCAAACAGGGGGCAAACAAGCGTACTGTAACCTACTTCCTTTGTTTTCGGATTGCATTTCCTTAGGATTCTTCCAATGAATCTCAGTCTGGCATCTGCTTTACCGACGATCAACTTTATATGATCATTCTATTTTAAATCACTCCTAATGCGCACTCACAGATAATGTATGGAATTAACTGCTTCCAGTTGCTGACCTGCTATTTTGTAGCTAAATGATAAGGGATCTATCTTTGTATGTATTCGCAGCACATTACACTTGTCTACACTGAGATTCAATTGCCATTCCCTGCACCATGCGTCAATTCGCAGCAGATCCTCCTGCATTTCAGTACAATTTTCCATTGTTACAACCTCTCGATACACCACAGCATTATCTGCAAAAAGCCTCAGTGAACTTCTGATGTCATCCACAAGGTCATTTATGTGTATTGTGAATAGCAATGTTTGTTCTGAACATTATTCAAATGCTTAACCTTAGAGCACATTTTGTAGCCAGACATTTAAATACCGCGAAAAGGAAGGAAGGTACGAGTAAGTGGTAAAGGGGAACGAATACTTATTGGAATTTTCCTTGGATTATCTTTTTTCAAATATCTATAATTGCATTGTACCAATGGTCACACCACTGTGTGATGATTAAGAAGTATTTTCTCTCTTCGAGTGATTGCTACATTTCGTGGTAATGTATCGTCTGAAGTCTTTGTCCTCAGCCTATATAATATTGCTTTTCATGTCAGATCATTATGAGCTATGTTAGAAATTAAACGGTACTGTTTTCATATGCTTATAGAGGATTTGTTGGTAGTAAAGGAAATATGACAAAGTTTTGTAGGTACACACGTCTTTAAACTGAGTTGCTGTTTTCAAGATGGCAATGTGGTAAGATTTTAAAGAGTGCAGAACTTGAGTTTTCTTCGCAGAGGAAACATCTGGCAATAAAGTAATTTTCCTTTCTATTTTATCCTTGCAGAACGGCAAACTGAAAGATTTGCAGTTGGGCTTAGACGTTTTGTAATGTTGGCTTAGTCATACCGACTTGTGTTTTCCTCATTAAAAAAAAAAAAAAAAAAAAAAAAAAAAACAACTGGAGGCCGATGCCGGGAGGATTACTCCGTTATAGCCGCTGCTGACTACTTCCCTCCTGCCTGTCTAAAATGGGATAGTGTGTTCTTTTGAGGCTTACGATGTCGATGATATGTGAACGTTAAAATTTGACAGTATTGTTTTTTATTGGATGGTACGTTGAGCGAGATTTAAACCGAAACTGTAACAAAATGAGATGCCAGCTATAAATTCAGATTAGCAGGAGTGTATTGTGACGTAAGTGCAAACTAGACACCGAGAAACTTTTTATTGGCTTTGAAATTTTATTCTTTGTCTTTGACGCGGGATGCAAGAAACCTGTGCATGAGTAAGGTGCGTTGAAAGTGGATAGTGCGTATTTTCCAGTAACACAGATAAATTATTTCGTCCTTTCAAAAAGGTTAGGGTGTAGTTATCCAGACTTGGACTTTTTTAAAATAAAATTTCAGCCTAGCCTTTCGAATCATTTATTTGCAAGTAAAAAATTATGAGTACCGTCACCTAAAATTTGTCTTTTGTAGGGATGATATTTGCACAGTATGCAGTGGTTACAAAGTAGCAAGCCTTTTCATTAAGTGATACTACTAGAGTCCCAATTTATGTACTTTTTATAAATAAAATTTGGGTCATTTTAAGAATTTAGTAAGTGGCCAACGAGTAAATACTTAATGCTGGGCTTTTGCGAGGATGAAGGAGTTATTAAATCGTTGAAGATGTTCCTGTACATAGTTTGTTGCTGCAGTTGTATGTTTTATACATTTTTAGTGAGGTGGGTATAAGTCTTACACTCCCGAATTAATTGCGAATTGTTCTCGCTTTTGAAGAAGTTAAATGTCCTTGATGATTCACCAGGTATGAGTTTCTAGTGGAAAAAACTTCATTTGGCTTGTCATGAGAGACTAGTGGAACAGACATCAGCAAGGCATGAATATCAAAAAAGCAGTTGAAAGGACTGTAGGCTATGAGGTATATAGCTACATTGCCTTGTTTTGTATTACAGTGGCGTAAGGAAAGGTGCCTGTCAGAAAAGCGATTCTGTTCCAAATAAACTCTGGCGACCAGGTTCGTCTTTCTCGCGGAAGTTATAATTTCTTTTGTTTCTATATTTATCATCAGCCACAGGTCGAGATGCGATCACCCTTTTAACACGTTATCAGCTGGCTGTGAACAAATATTGGAGATAGCACTGATGGGGTGTAGTTCGCTAGAGGAATATTTCTTCCTTCTGCCCTTCTTTCCACGCTTGCCGTTACCTCTTACTTCTTACACCACCTCGGGCTTGGTTAATTGCCAGCCTTTTCTTGCCTTTTTTCCCCTGGTTATAGTAGTAAGTTGGGAAGCCATCCTGCCCTAAAACATTAGAATGTCAGATATTCAGGGTACAGTTCTGTTTGTAAAATTTCAATATAATGTTTAATGTAAGATTTTAAAGACAGATGGACGACTAGAGGCAGCTGTTGATTCACTTAAATGTTACAGTCCACAGTATTAATAAAATAATGAGTTCGTTGCCTAGCGAATTGCATATATATTAAAGGAAAGGCTAGGTCAAATAGCAAGTAAGCTGTGGGTGTCTCAATTAGGAGCTTTCATAACAAGAGTTGTTAGGGAAATATGGGTTAAGGCAGCGTCCTCACATTGGTATATATTACAGTAAACATTGAAAGCGTATTTAAATCTAGCTTCACCCTTATAAAAGGCCAATTTTCATTAAAATGAATAACGTTGGACTATTTAGGTTCTACTGCAACAGCGCACTCGCTAGGTACAAGCTGCTAGGACATTTCAATGTCTTCCCAACAGTTCACGCACTCGCAGCGAAATCATCTGGAATTGTTTCACCGGTGTTTGCTATTAAGGTGGGATATTCCTTGCGAGAAAGAATGTCCCTTGCAAGCAGGTAGTATCACGCTATGGTAATATGCACAGGAGATAGATGGAGAGAGAGAGAGAGAGAGAGAGAGAGAGAGTATTCGCTTCTTTGTCAAGTACTGGGTGATGATGCAGGTGTGCAGTGTTAGCAACTGGCAAGGAATGCTGAGCAGGGGGTGGGCAGGTGTGAGCGCCGAGGGCCACGGACTAACCGGCTCCTCTCAACGGGCAGCGCGCGGCTGGGAGAAAGCGCCGCCCACCTCTCGATGGCTCGCAGTTTTTCTTGGCTTCGTTTCGCGCGCGCGCTGACCGACCACGTTTGCGAGCTGTCATCAGAATTAATAACTTCCTCCAGTACTTCCTTAGAGGCAACGTAGAAAAACTTCGTTTTTTTAATTCTATTGACTGAAAACGGTTACGAATCGCACTGCTCCTTCAGATTTCATCTTGAAAATCAAATGCTTATCGTCATGCTCACAGCTTGTAGTCCAATAGCAGAAACTATTTTTGTCCGATGTGCGGCTTCCTGTTAACACAGCACTGTGTTAACCAAGAATGCTGCGAAGCGGTGGCGATGTTGGTTTCTTTATCGCGGATTTCCTGCATCACTCTAGGCGATCAGTGTGCTGACCCCATGGCAGAGATGGAATGTGGTTTCCTACCACGAAAATCTGACTACTCAAAATGTCATCCATGGCATCCCCTCATTAAATCAGGTGGCTGTTCGGCGGTACGCTATGGACTAGTGTAAGCTAGAACCCTCTCCGATTTCCGATGTCCCTTTGTGTGAATGCCGGGATAGTTTGTCTACCTCGACTATCATCAGTTTCCCTCTTATTTGGCCAAAACTAGTCGCCCTCCTCTCAGAGCTTTATTAGTTTCTTGCCGCTAATGAAGGTCAATGAAGAACATTAGCAGATATTGGCAGACTTCTGCCAGGCCAACAAGCGTGCTGCTGCAATTGGATATTAAGTATGTCGTTTGGAGGAGTAGAGTCAGACTGCATTCGGCCGCCCTGATTTTAGGTCCTCTGTTGTTTATCTACATCACTTCACATGAATGCCGGGATGATCCCTTCAACAGCATCACAGCTGATTTCTTCTCAGTTTGTTGTACACTCGGATCTAGCGATCCGTTTATGATGACCGGGACGTTGATAGGACATGAATCTGTACATTTTAATCTTTCCTTCGCTGCCACGAGGGCTTTGTTATTATGAAACAAAAAATACATCTTTAGTGACAGATATCGCTGTAACGACGACGACGACGACGACGACGACGACGACGACGACGACGACGACGAAGAGATGGAAGCAGAGTTACGTATTTGCATATGAAAGTTTTTATTTTAAATTACGTCCAAAAAATTTGCTTACTGAGACAAATAGACAGGTACTGAGCTCTCTCTGTTTTCTTTTTTTGGGGATGCCGTGGATTTTGCTCATTTATGATAGTTTGCTCCATTATATCTTTTGTTTTGATGCGACAACAGATTCACACAATAATGTCTAACAACACTCTATCATTGCTAACAATAAATGCGCATGGCTCAAAGGCCGGATGCACATATTTCAATTGCACAACACTTCGGCGATTTGCATGTCCCTAACTTGCCTCGGTTATTCAACCGGGAAAGGGGACCTGCAGTTTACCGTGGAATCCAAACCACGTGTCTTTCCTAAGGACTCCTTATATCGTTGAGAGATGAAGGTTAGATTAAAAGCAGACTGAAAAAAAGGACCGTACTTTGCCAACACGAGTAGACCACTAGACCTAACATATCAGGGCTGAAACAGCGAAATGGCCAGAAATACTCGCGCATTTGTGTTATTTTTCGTTGCTGTCTTCAGTTCCCTGAAATGTGAGGTACTGATTACGGCCGTCCGAAAGATAGGGCTGGGATTAGATCTCGCGCGAGTCTGGTAACGCAATGAAGTAGATGCAATAGACGTAATTTAACAACTGTCGTCAATAACAATCATGATTTCGGCGGATCAACAGTGTTCAAGGACAGGGAACGATAGTATTCGTATCAAATACACATGTACTGGTAGAATGTATGTAAAATAGCAATTTCGATAGTAGTAGTAGTAGTAAAAGCCCTACATGGACGGAACAAAGGCAGCAATGACACTAACTTCGTGATG
This sequence comes from Schistocerca gregaria, assembly GCF_023897955.1. Lineage (NCBI taxonomy): Eukaryota > Metazoa > Arthropoda > Insecta > Orthoptera > Acrididae > Schistocerca > Schistocerca gregaria. Next base: position 482,441,958 of record NC_064931.1, on the reverse strand, counting down.
AGCTCCAAGGAATAAAACAGCCCTAAAGAGAGCTTTTTCAGCATCTGACGTATATTGTCGTTGCACGGCAGTTTTGGAGGAGATGTACTAAGCACATACCTCTCCCAACCACGATGTTGGCTTTCGAAATCGGAAACTCTCCTTCCAGTAGCTTCTCAATTGGGCCCACGAGGCTGAATGAGCCTCACTTCAGTCTTCCACCACTGATAAATCCTAGACGATACTGGGGATCAAAACTGACGACGGCAGACAGTAGGAATATATCATATTTTCACCTTTCATAAGATTTACCGTTAAATACTGCAAATAACTGATTTTTAAAAATGACAATTTCCATCGAAAACCCCATCCTTCCCTTGCAAAACCTGGACTAGTATAATGGATGGCCAAAATTAGCTATAATTGGTGTTATACACACATTTTTAGCTCGGTTGGATGAATGTCGCGTAAATTAAGCTCCGCGAACCATTTCTGTTATTTCTTTTACTCTATCTCGCTTAACTGTGAAGTTAAAGTTGTTGGAGAGAGGATAATCTGCTTAAGTGGATGGTTCTGTTTTTAACTGCCCGAGTGCACATTCTAACGCTTTTAGACTAAGTTTTCATGTAATTCTTCGTCATTGTCTGCCAATATTCTCTCAGAGGATACGTAGTGGTTATATGAAAGTATTAAAATCCCATTTTACACAGGCAGGAGGGAAGTAGTCAGCAGCGGCTATAACGGAGTAATCTTCCCGGCATCGGCCTCCAGTTGTTGTTGTTGTTGTTTTTTTTTTTTTTTTTTTTTTTTTAATGAGGAAAACGCAAGTCGGTATGACTGAGCCAACATTACAAAACGTCTAAGCCCAACTGCAAATCTTTCAGTTTGCCGTTCTGCAAGGATAAAATAGAAAGGAAAATTACTTTATTGCCAGATGTTTCCTCTGCGAAGAAAACTCAAGTTCTGCACTCTTTAAAATCTTACCACATTGCCATCTTGAAAACAGCAACTCAGTTTAAAGACGTGTGTACCTACAAAACTTTGTCATATTTCCTTTACTACCAACAAATCCTCTATAAGCATATGAAAACAGTACCGTTTAATTTCTAGACCCCATGGAGTACTTCTAAGCACCATTCTATGTCGAAAATTGTTGAAATATGTCCAAAATTTCCATCAGTTCCTTTCTGTTGAATTTCATGTTTCTGTGGTAATAACAGAAGGTAGGACGTTACATCTTGACCTTGGATATGGGGACGATAGACTTATTTTGTTCAGTGGGAGTAGAATCAGTCAGTATTACACGTACGGAACAAATGATGTGGGTGAAGGTAGATAACAAACGTAGTGTGCTAGCTTTCCTTTTCAGTAATGACGATGAACTTGGAGTAATCATAAGATGTTATTGCAACTATACTATTATCTCATAGCAGATTTTCTTTACTCTGAAACTGCCTGAAAAGATTTATGAATGTCACTGCGACAACGTCGAAACTGTCGCTTCTGCTGGATGCCGCGTTTAGAAGTTGTAGTTGTATTTTTACTCTCCGTATCCGTAAGTTGTTTATAAACCTGAGTTAGCACACATGCTCCATGTCACAGTGTGGAACATCTACCAGAGTTACCGCGACCCCGTAGATGGTGCAAATGTTACAGAATACGCTGCTCTTCAGAGCAGAGGGACTATCATTCTTTGGTAAGTTAGTTTCAAATTCTTCCCTACATTGAGCAGGTGGTTCATCTAACTTCTCCTTAAACGCAATAGCTGTCATGCACACACTTTCATTGTGTTTTCTGAAATGTTAGATACTGATTATGTGCGTCTTAATGATAAGGCTAGGATTACAACTCGCGAGATTTCGGTATCTGTCTGTCTCAGTAAGCAATGAAGTAGATGCAATAGAACTAATTTAACATCTGCCGTCACTAATAACCATGAGTTCGACGGATCACCACTTTTCAAGACAGGAAAAGATGAAGTCCAAATCAGTTACGCATCTATACGCGGTGTCTGTTCTTTCGGCCATGTCCGAAAGAACAGACACCATTTACATAATTAAGACGAGGACGGCCAACGATCACGTCGGTGCAGATGAACACCACGCTCGAACTCTTACGAAATAGTTTAAATGCTGCGAGTAATGAGGATAATGGGCAGGGGGCACTACATCAGTAGTATGTGGATACGTTGAGAGTTTGTGACTGACGGGACGCGTGGTACGGTAGCCCGTGTTGTTGCGATGACCACTTCGTCGGGATGGCCCAGTGGTCAGCGCATCTGCCTAGTAAGCGGGAGACCCGTATTAGATTCCTGGTCCAGCACAAATTTTCAGTTTTCCCCATCGATTTAAATTAATACCCACTGGCAGATAATGTCATTAATTCCTTTGTGTCTTAATTATACATGTATTGGTAGGATCTATGAGAATTAACAATTCCATTCTCAGACTCGTAACTTGTTGCATAATTACAGAAGCAATATAAAAATAAATGGGATAAATAACGGACCGAAATCGCGGAATTTGTTTGGCTTTTGATTAGGATTATCTATTGATGGAGTGAAAGACATCAGAGTCACGTCACCCACTGGCCTTCCCTAGTTTCACCGGTACCTGGTACGTTAGTGTCGGCAGTAAACCAGAATGGGACGCGGAACGTGAAATGACATCCCAGGTAGTAGACACAATAGAGGACTTAACTGCCAGGGCAACGACCGAGAATATCGATCTTTCTTAGGCGTTTTTAAAGGGAGGCCATTGACCTCGAACCCTTTCTGCTGTGACACGCATTGTCCGCATCCAGCGATCGATGCGGAACTAGCACGTTTCTCTAAGTGTTCATAAAACTCGCACAAGCCCCTCCCCCCCTCTCCCTCGCCGCTCGTATCTCTCTCTCTCTCTCTCTCTCTCTCTCTCTCTCTCTCTCTCTCTCTCTCTGTGTGTGTGTGTGTGTGTGTGTGTGTGTGTGTGTGTGTGTGTGTGTGTGTGTGTGTGTGTGTTGCGTTTGAACAGTTGGAACAGGCAAAATACTATTTATCCGTACCGGTATTTGATGATGCAACCTGTCACAGATAAAAATCACTACATACGTTGCGTATAGTCTGGCGAAGGAGAGGATACGGTTAATAATATGCTGCACTTTCCTTATTTCATGTCACATATTTACATTCCATGTGAGTTATAAATCTGAAGAAGCGTGTTGGGCTTGACAGTTTTTTTCATTATTAGCAATTGGTTGGTAAGTGGGTAGCTTAAACACACGTTAATTCTTACGTTAATTTCTGCGCTATTTTGAGGAGAGCCGACACGTTGTGCGCCAAGAGATCCGTCGCCGTCTGCAGTTCGCGATTGCTACCTGGCGAGGTATAAAGTTTCAGATACCTGATACTGAGGCGCGATATTCCGACCAGTCAGAAGGAAAGAAAGATTGTTTAACTTCAGGTCGACAACGAGGTTCTTGAAGACTGTGCACAAGTGCAAGATGAAGAATGCGGAAGGAAATCAATTACGTCATTTTCAGAGTAACCTTGCTGACTTCAGCCTTATTTGAGTCAGGTGAAACCACAGCAAACTTAAATTTGGATGGCCGGACGAGGATCTGAATCCCATTCACGAATGCTGGTCCGGTGCCTTAAATGTTGTGCTACCACACTTGCTCAACCAGAAACAACTCTGAATGGACTGGCAGTGAAAGTGTGCTAATGCAAGAAAATAAAGAACGATTTCAGGATTGAAACTAATTATACTGCAGAACAACCACCTTCAGGTGATCCGCGCTTAATTTAGCCCGTTTCGCTGCGTAGAGCAGTCTGTTAAGACACATTCTTAAATATCAGGCAGGTTTCATGTTTCGATGAATCCCTTTGCAATATTGACATATTTTATTGATGATTCCGTTTTTGAAAAAGGATGATAGTATTATTAAGTTAGCTCGTTATGGCCTATAGGTCTGCAATCAAATACTAGGTATGAGACTATAAGACGCTACCGCTTGCGTTATGAGAGGATAGATTTCTACCGTTCTTGCTCTGCTGGGTATATGGTACACGATATTTGTGTACTTCAAAACGTTCTCCATTTTTAATTGCGAGCCTTGATGGGCATACTAAAACGCATGCCTTAAAAGCTATGAGCACTTGTTCAGTATAAGAGAGATTTCACAGTAGCGAAGATGAACAAGTGCTTATGGCTCTTAAGGTATGCCGTTTAGAGTCAATGGTTACGGGACAATTTTTTGTTGTTTTTATCCGTAGTACCACCTCCGAATTTGGGAAGCAAAGACCTTGAAGTAGAAGAGATTTGTTTCACAGTATCAAGAAAGTGCCCATAGTTCTTAAGGTATGCATTTTAGAGCCCATTTATACTAGACGTTTTTGCTTCGGATCGTTCCTGTCATATTCCTGAATATCGACCATTACTGCTGGTGCACCTTATATTTGAAGCCACTTCGACGACTTACATTGCAGTGTCAGCGCGTATTTAGGCATGCGCGTTCTCATTTGGTTTCACGAGACAGAGCAGGTCCTGTTCCATCTTCTCTAAGTACCAGAAAAACTCCTAACTGATCACCTGAACTGGAACACAGGATTTGGGCGTCAGTAACCAACACCTCTAACAACTAGACTTTGGAGTAGTTTACTTCTGTTTACAATTGTAGTGTAATCGATACAATCATCTCCGTGGGAAAACTGCAGTTCTGCAAATTTTGTTCTACGGAATTTTCCCGTCTAACTGCACGTATTTAGTGTCAACCAGTGTCGCCAAGCTTCTGAGCTATCGTACCGATTTTAAGTTGGTAGTGGTTGCCGTTCGAACACAGTTGTCCAGGTGTTCATCAGTCAGTTTGAGTATATATTCAAACTGACTGATGAACACTGGGACAACTGTGTTCGAACGGCAACAATTACCAACTCTTACTACGTTAAAAAATGTGTTGATGACAAAAAAGAGTGCCACCATTTTCACCGAAGTTACGGAGCCTGATACGAAAATCTGTTCTTACATTTGTAATTCATTACAAACTGCACTTCAATTGGTTTCTCATGTACAACTCGATTTCTTTTTCTTTTATACAGTTTAGTCAAAATTGATTTCATATTTACTAGAAACAAAAATTCATAGGCTATAAACAAATGTAAGATTTTTAACATTCTGAATTATCATCCTTGGCTAAGTCAAATTATCTATGTTATCTACTATATATATATATATATATATATATATATATATATATATATATTTGATTTTCAAGAAGACAGTGCTACAGTGGAGTCGGAACTAGCTGATTTACAAAATGATTTATCTTTATAACCGTTTTAGTTTTCTTCAAGCTCTTAAAATATTTGGCCTCTTGTTCCTAAATAAAATTACCCAATTTCCGTCCAGGTTAGCCTCAAAGTGAAGGCAATGTTCAGTTGTGAGGCTTCTTGTTTCTATATATATCAGCTAGTTCCGACTCCACTGTAGCACTGTCTTCTTGAAAATCAAATTTCTCTGACATAAGTAAAGAACATCTTATCATCTTGCTCTATAAAAGGCGATTTGACAAACTGTGCAACAATTTAAATGCTTTAGAAATTTTGAAAGCGTTTGTTGAATTGACTTCTCAAATCTGAAAGAATTTCAACGTATTGTTTACTGTTGTAAGGAGGCATTGAAGAGTCTTGCTTGTCAAAGGTTAGTTTCAAACAAGAAACATGTTTGTATTAACCTTGTATTAGGTATTTTACCCACAGTTCCAGCTTTTTATGGAATGAAGCTATATCTGCAATTATTCCACTAGTATCTTAATCGTTACCTAGAAGCTGCAGGTTAAGGATATTTTAACTTTTCTGTGTCGTCTGCGAGAAAGGCAGAATGCTGCAGCCAAACAGGATCTTCATACTCGCAGAAGTATTTGCTTCGTTCTTTCAAAAATTCTGCTAAGGCAGGAAGTTAATCTATAAAACGATGTAAAACTCTGCCTCTACTAAGCCAGTTAACTTCCACGTGAAGCATTAGATCACTGCACTGGATTTTAGCTGCCTTACCTTTTTGTTTCCTTAAAGCAATATCCAGTGGGAAACCCGTTTCACTCTCTGAGTGAGCGATTTTGAAGTGACGTTAGGTGTTCCCTTTTTCCCAAATGATGTACTTACGTAGCACAGTACACGCACATATTTGCCCTTTCCCTGGGTAAAGAAGTAAACGGTTTCCCACTCCGAAAGTGATAAGTTTTTTTGCTTTTTGCTCTTTGCTCGGACACGCCATCATTAGAACAAACCTGAATTATCATCCATGGCTAAGTCAAATTATCTCTGTTATCAACTGTCTGATACACCTACGAAAAACGACGTGCACAACCTCACACGTGCACAGTTAGCTGTGATGCTGACAGTGTAGTAGTCTTGACTGACAGAGGCAGTTGTACCGGAGAAACAAGCAGTTACTGCCGGTGCGTTCTGAGCTCGGAGGAGCAATCCCGGTTAGCCAACCTGAGCGTTATCGCGATGTACCGAAAATGTCGCCGCGAGTTACTAATAGTCCGCGATCAGCGGTTTGGTGGTCACTAGAGTAAACATTGTGAACAATTAGTGGAGATTTAACACTCAGTGCATGTTTCGTTTGGACAAACAGCTCCGGGTCTAGTTTCAGTTGCGTCTTCCAGCTTCACTTTGTGATCAGAGTCGAAATATGCCACCCACGATATTTGGAGTTGCCATGACACACGAATTATTTATGTGAGAATCTAGAACGAAATGATTATATCGAAACCACGTTGTGTTATACTGTTTTGAAGTTGAGGTTGTGGTGTCCTCAGACTACGCACATTAGTGGAGACATGGTGCCAAACCTTCCTGTCAACAGAGACAAGAAACCAGCAGGCCACACATGGAGCGTATACTTGTGTGCAGGCCGTTACTCGTGTTATCTTGTTGCGTAAGTCTCGTGAAACTATTGGTGCTTTGGCTGTTATCGACCTACCACTTTTTCATTATCTTCTGGCAGTTAGTTGCGGAGGATACGACCAGAGACTAGCGATAATGCAACTGATATTATCTGCCGCCGTCAGACCATATAACACAAACTACGCCATTACCTGTTTTAGTGCTACCCACCTCTGCACAGTGGAATGCCTTCGTTTCGGACTTCGATATTGATGCTTCTTAAACTGCCGCCTTCGTCATGCAGCGCCACTTTTTTAGTATTCGTCAAAACATCTTAAAATACACGCCAACAGACCTCCTGCGTAATGGAATCAGCAGGCGGTCCTCGCATACGGGAGGAACGATGCTCAAATAGCTGCCTGGGCCCATCTACATTTAGGTTTTCCGTGGGTTCCCTAAACAAATTAAAGATAATGGAGGGATGATTCCTTTTGACAGGACTCTCCCTTTTTTTCTGTAACCTTGTTCTATCCAAAATTGTACTACACTGCGCCTCTGAATGTCCTCGCCGTTAACTGGACGTTAAGCTTGTCTTTTTCTTTCCATTATTTCGGCTTGATGGTGTGTACTGAATGGAATCCGCGTTATTAGACAATGCTGAATATACGAAACATGATGAACTTTGCAACAAGTGTTGCGCCTTAACGACTGCAGGCGAATGCCGGGATGGTTCCTTAAGCAAGGTCGTGGCAGTCTTCCCCTCCGTTCTCCGCCTTGAATGACCTAAGTCTCGACAACACTATAAATTGTAACCTTCGTCCTTGGTAATTTGAGTGTCATTTAACCATCCGGCGATAAATGGTGCCCGTTTTCGTTGATTTATTTCAATCATCTTAGCTTGACTTTAAAATGGATTTCTTCTACAGACTGGAAACGTGTTCAGGTGGGCAGTAGGTGCGACCGAAGACCTCACCTTCTCTAAAGACATCGCTGCAAATTAAATGAAATATCTTGGGCCTGTCAAGAAATCAACGTACGCGCAGCTTCCTGAAGGCCGCGAACTGTCTTCCTGTATGAATTTACGCGTTTCCCCATGCATTACGGAACCCATAAAGACAGGAAAATGTAGATATCCCTCGTAAGGGAGTGTCAGTCTGTTGCTCAAGCGGAAGATTGTGATACGTAAATCGCAAAAGTAAAAAGCTACATGAATTTTTTCCTCATTTCTTGAACTCCTACGACTTTTATTTCACCCATTAGTTATTTAATAAAGCAATGGCAATGATATCAGACTTGCTGCAAAGTTGGGAAGAAATTTACAATGTCAAATGTGTCAGCCATACTGATTTAGGTTGGTTAAGAATTGCGAACAATCGATAGTGTGAAAAAATCACAAAATACGAAAAAGTATGCACTTAGCAAATTGAGTTAAAGAGATTATATTAAGTATTTTGACAATTATAATTTTTGGCTTTGAAGCTTCCACTTCGTTCTCCCTCCCACTGTCCCCACACATTCCCTCACAGAAAAATGGCATTGTGCCAACAACCACACGGAGTGAGCGTTTAAGGTATGATTCTTTCTCATGTAATTATAACAAATTTGCAAGCTACTAAATAGTTTGGCAATACACAGGAGCCGGCCAGAGTGGCCGAGCGGTTCTAGGCGCTACAGTCCGGAATCGAGCAACCGCTACGGTCGCAGGTTCGAATCCTGCCTCGGGCAGGCCTCCTTAGGTTAGTTAGGTTTAAGTGCTTCTAAGTTCTAGGGGACTGATGACCTCAGAAGTTAAGTCCCATAGTGCTCAGAGCCATTTGAACCATTTTTGAATACACAGGTCCTAACCACTTCGGCTATCCGTAATGAATAAAGTAAACAAATTCGCATATCCTAATGCTCGCTTTATGATAGCCTAAGAGACGGGTACTACATACAACTGTCAAATGAGTGGTAAAGATGCGAGAACAAATCAAATGAAGGGCAAAGTTATTATAGGAGTTTTTAACCCCTTCAGGTAAACTGGCGTGACATACCAAATGGTCTTTAAACCCAGTTCAACAAAAACACACACGACTTGAAGAAGAAGAAGAAGAAGAAGAAGAAGAAGAAGAAGAACTGCTTCAGTACTTAATACACACGCGTGGGGGTTAAAAGCCTCCTTATTAGCACTACTAGCATATAATGACAAACAGTATTTTGATTGGTAAGTTTCCCAAAAATGTTAGTTTATAAGATTGATTTACTTCTTTCTTTTTAAGTAAACCCAGAAATTAATTAATGCAGAGTAGGAATCACAATATCAAATATGGAAGGAATTACCGAAGTGACTGGTAAAGGACGATTTAAGTTTTCCATACTAGTATTTAAATACGGTCTTCGATAAAAGGAAAGCGTATGTTTTAGCCGCGGAAGGAATTTTAGTAGTCTTGTATCTAAGGGACGTATGCTGTTGGGAACGAAAAGTATACGAAAGTGCGGCACACACCTGTCATTTCAAATGCAAACTAAGGCGGCTTTTCAGGAATTGCGGTAGGTTGCATGTGTATTTTCAACCTGAAACTTGCCTTTACACAATGGAAATTTGTTAATAGTACACCATCTGATCAAAATATCTAGATGTCCCTATGTCTTGGAGAACTGACCACTGTGTGTCACGAGAACCGCCTCCGCCGATATAGGAGGAGGCAGAAAGTATTGTCTTGTCAGTAGAGAAGCAATAACAGTAGAGTGAGTCTGTCAGGAGAGCTCACTGAATGAGAATATGGACTTGTCATTGGATGACACCTGACTAACAAAATCCATCAAGAACATTTCAAACCTTCTAAAGCTGCCAAAATTGACTGTTAGTGGTGTCTCTATAAGCTAGAAACGCGAAGGAACTACCACAGCTAAAGCAAGACCAGGGATACCTCTCGTACTGACGGACGGGGACCGTCGAGCATAGCGGAAAAAAATCGCATGAAATCAACAGTAGGAATCCGTGATGAATTCCAGAGTGCTACCAACAATCCAGATAGTGTAATGACTGCGTAGGGAGTTTAAAGCAATGGGGTGCAATGGTCGAGCAGCCTCTTGTAGTCCACACGTTTGTGTAGTCAGGGCTAAGCGACGCTTGGGTTGGTGTAAAGAGCGACACCACTGAGCAGTTGATGACTGGAAACGAGTAATTTGGATCAAGAATCACGCCATAACCTGTGGCAATCCGATCGAAGGGTTTGAGTTTGGCGAATGCGTCAAGGACGTTACCTACCGTCTGGTACAGTGGCAGCAGTAAAGTAAAGAGGTGGCATTACGGCATGTGTGTGTGTGTTTTCGTGATTAGGTTGCGGCCCCTTCATTGCGCTTAAGAAAATACTAAATGCGGAAGAATATGAACAAATTTTAGTGTGTTGTGTACTACTTACAGTAGAGCAACAGTTTGGAGGCAATTGTTTATCTCAGTATGACAGTGCACCCTGTCATAAACTAGTATCTGTGATGCAGTGGTTTATGCACAATAACATTCCGTAAATGGACTGGCGTACCCTGAATCATAAATGGAACACCGTTGGGATGAATTAGAACGTCGACTTCGCTCCAGAGCCCAGCGTCCAACATTACCTTCTCTGGTTTTGGCTTTTGAGGAAGAATGGGCTGCTATTCCGCCACAGACATCCAGATACCTCATTGGAAGTGTCACCAGCAGAGTTAAAGCCCACATAAAGGTGAAGAGTGGACACAATCGATATTAATGTGCACTTATAGATGTTCGGATACTTCTCGATCAGATAGTGTATGTGTAGTCACATCTGGAAGGTGGACGTGATCTCAGGTGCAGAATAACCAATTAAAATAGGTTACGTCAGCGTGTCATTTGGCACACAGGCCTGACAATTAAGACACAGTTGTACAAAGCCGCATCTTCCCATTCTGTTACTATCAATTTTGCTTATAATCTAAGTAACATTTTAAAACATCACATTAGATATCAAAATATTTTGTTCAAAAGAGCGTACAGCACCTACATGAGACACAATGTGGAAGAAGCAAGAGGCTTTGAACCTCAAATCATTAAGGCATTAGTCAGTGATGATAGTCAAACGCTTTGTCACTAAGTATTGATATTCCTCCTAAATTCAGATTTACGTCTCATGAAACATATTGAAACTTGCTCCTCAGGCATACTAGTATTTCTTATGCTTCAAAAGGTGATCTGAATTTTATTTGACATTAAATTTTTGTGTTTTAATTAATAAATTAAGACTAGAGATTCTGAATTTTCCAGCTTTGAATGTGTTATCACTATTCTTGTTGCTTGCAATAAATTAATGTCCAGAAAAGTGTGAGAGATGTTGTTACAACATCCGTTGTGCGCGATTGAACACAAATTGCTCTAATTAACATGTTAATTCGTCTCCAGGTAAAGCTCAAACCAAGGAAAACATACAGGTGTCCGAGTAATCCCTGTGTGTGTGTGTGTGTGTGTGTGTGTGTGTGTGTGTTTCCTGCACTCCAGTAATGAAGGGTTATTGATGGTTCTGAGTTTTTGACAACTCATGCTGTGAGTGTTATACATTCCATGAAAGAAATAAACATCACTTAATCTTAAATTTCCAGACCACCTACAGTGATTCATTTCTGCAAAAAGTTTCGAAGTATTCGTGGATAATTTTCATTCTAGTTAGATATCAGACACAACAGTGCAATACATATATACATAGTTAGGAAGTAATATTTAAGATTAATAACACACCTAATATTTAGATTGTTTTAAAATACTTTTTTAGTAGGAAAAATCTTTGTCAGAATCTTCTCCGCGAACTACAGATATCAAAAAAGTTTTGCATCACTTCGATTCCGAGAGTTCCGGAACTGTTACAGAAAATAGGAATAGAGATCAACATAAACATCATTTCCGGCCTTTTATTGCTCATGAAAACCACACATTGCATGTTGCACCGCCATACAGCGAGACCTCTAATACCCAGTAGCACGTCGTCTTGCTTTGATGCATGCCTGTATTCGTCGTGGCATACTATCAACAATTTCATCAAGACATTGTTGGTCCAGATTGTCCCACTCCTCAACGGCGATTTGGCGTAGATCCCTCAGAGTGGTTGGTGGGGTCACGTTGTCCATAGACAGCCCTTTTCAATCTATCACAGGCATGTTCGATATGTTTCATCGCTGGAGAATATGCTGGGCACTCTAGTCGAGCGATGTCGTTATCCTGTCATTCACAAGATGTGCGTGATGGGGGCGCGAATGGTCGTCCATGAAGACGAATGCCTTGCCAAAATGGTGCCGATATGGTTGCAGCATCGGTCGGAGGTGACATTCACGTATCGTACAGCCGTTACGGCGCCTTCCACGACCACCAACGGCGTACGTCGGCCCCACATAATGCCACCCCAAAATAGCAGAGAACTTCCACCTTGCTGCTCTCGCTGGACAATGTGTATAAGGCGTTCATCGTGATCGGGTTGCCTCCAAAGACTCCGACGATTGTCTGGTTGAAGGCACTCATCAGTGAAGAGAATGTGATGCGAATCCTGAGCCGTCCATTCGGCATGTTGTTGGGCCCATCTGTACCGCGCTGCATGGTGTCGTGGTTGCAACGATGGACCTCGCGATGGACGTCGGGAGTGAAGTTGCGCATTATGCAGCCTATTGCGCACAATTTGAGTGATAACACGACGTCCTGTGGCTGCACCAAAGCATTATTCAACCTGGTGGCGTTACTGTCAGCGTTCCTGCGAGCCATAATCCGTAGGTAGCGGTCATCCACTGTAGTAGTAGTCCTTGGGCGGCCGGAGCGAGCGCCTCCTCCATGTCCGAACAGCATCGCTTTGGTTCACTCTGAGACGCTAGGACACTTCCCTTGTTGAGATACCTCCCTGGCACAAACTAACAATGCAGACGCGATCGAACCGCGACATTGACCGTCTAGGCCTGGCTGAGCTACAGTCAACACGATCCGTGTACCTCCTTCCTGGTGGAGTAACTGGAACTGATCGGCTGTCGCCGCCCGGTGTGGCTTAGCGGTTCTAGGCGCTACAGTTTGGAACCGCGCGACCGCTACGGTCGCAGGTTCGAATCCTGCCTCGGGCATGGATGTGTGTGATGTCCTTAGGTTAGTTAGGTTTAAGTAGTTCTAAGTTCTAGGGGACTGATGCCCACAGATGTTAAGTCCCATAGTGCTCAGAGCCATTTGAACCATTTTGATCGGCTGTCGGACCCTCTCCGTATAGTAGGCGCTGCTCATGCATGGTTGTTTACAGCTTTGGGCAGGTTTAGTGACATCTCTGAGCAATAATAGGGACTGTGTCAGTGATACAATATCCACAGTCAACGTCTATCTTCAGGAGTTCTGGGGACCGGGGTGATGCAAAACTTTTTTTATGTATGTAATACGGATGTTCTTATCCGTAGCGTCCGTTTTTAGGTCAGTCCTATGATGTACTCTAATAAGATGCATGTAGTAACGATTCGTACATTTACGTTACTGTATCTTATTGTTATTTTTATTTGAACGTGTAATATGACGCAGAATCATGAGACATGTTATTAATTATGCAGAATGTTTAAAAGGAAATAGCGAACATCATGACTTTGAACTATAAAAAGCCGAAATGAGGGGGAAACGACAGCAGTGATCATATAGCATTAAAAATTAAACTTTGAAAAACTTGTTATTTCACATGGTGTGGAGACGGTTTTCTCAGTTACTGTCAATGGACGTAATATTTACTTATTATAGAACCCTATCTGGCGCTGTAAAACAAACGCTAAGCCTGGCTGTTAGGGTATGCACTTTCCATTTAACAGCAGCCGTGAGCAGACTTGTTAGTACAACTGGTTGCGAAAGGAGGTTGAGCCTACACAACTGACTCCTCGTGAAGTCCTCACTGGCGTGGAAGGTGCTTTACCCGAATCCCCAGGGAACGTATCCGTAACTGATCGTCTGCCGTGTTTGTCGTTTTTCATCTACGAAAGCTGAATCATTTGAAAAACAGCTAGTTGTTCCTGCTATCAAAGGAGTTTTTCCAGTATCTCGTGTTCTGTGTGTCACAGAGGAAAGTGCGGCCTGCTACGACAAGAACTTGGTAGTCAGCCAACCTGATTCAGGTACGCATAAAACACTTTGGGCGAATGGAAGAATAGCTACTTTATTAAGTGATGGAAAGTTCCTTGGCTCGTCCCAGATGTGATGGATAGTGCACAGTTTCAATGACGTCACAGAATAAGTGCTGTAAAACCCTACCCATCGTAATGGCTCTGAGCACTATGGTCATCAGTCCCCTAGAATTTAGAACTACTTAAACCTAACTAACCTAAGGACAACACACAACACCCAGCCAACAGAAGGCAGAGAAAATCCCTGACACCACCGGGAATCGAACCCTGGAAACCGGGCGCGGGAATACCCATCGTAGCCAAATAACTGAAACAATGACTCAAAATTACCACCCCTGTTGTCTCTTCACATTCACAAACCAATGCAGTCAAATGCCTGCGTGATTTATGAATGAAAACCGCAAACTACTGGTTCCTCAAAATGTATCGAGCTGAAGCAACAGTGCTGTGCCTCGTTGGTTCACTGCCCACGACGCTTGTAATAATAAGCACTCGAACTCGTCGACGGAAGTCTTATTTTTCTTGTGCAAATGGTTTCTTTCGACCTACAGCTTTCAGTTATGTTTCCTGTCAACTGCTGCATCACTTACGGCGTATCCAAGAATGGCACACAAATAACGGCAAGATTAGCTCTTAAGAGGAAGAAGGTGCTCCGTTTCTAACGGCATGGGCGTTAGCGAAACATAAAACACTCAAATTGTCGACGGCAGACGCAAACTGGGGCGCGGCTGTAAAGCTAATAGCATGAGTAAGCTGTACGCTTTACGAGCTACTAATCTGGTTTAGTCCCCGCTTCAACTTACTGTCTGTATTTTTTTTTTTTGCCGAACTTTTCATTAGAATCCGATGGTTACCTAATTTTCAAGTACTTACAATTTATTGATGTCAGACTTCCAACACTTAACGCAGATGTAAATATATATTATCAGTTTTAAGGAATTTATACCGCAGAAGAGACAGGAGAAAAAAGTGACAACAGCTAAAACAATCGAGGAAGTCCCTGTTCTTCTCCCAGCTGACGTATTAACACAGTGACACATCGGTTTTTATTACACGAGAGAAGAAGGCTAACTATTTTCTCTGGATTCAGTTTCACTCCACTTGAAAAGTACTTCAGGTCAATATTACATTTAAAACTACTTGAACTTGAGTTAATATGGCAGATTATGTATCATATTTTGTGTAATCTTGTTAGCATACTTCGCATTGTAACTTTCACTTTGCAGGCGACACGCTGACGAAAACTGGCCGTCGCGCCTCGAGTCCGCTTTGTGGCCTGCTCAGACCAGTTGGTTGCGAAGTGAAGTAACGATGAAGTGGGTATAAGGTTACTAGTCAGAACTTACTCAGGATAATATGCCCGCGGTTTCTTTGGAATATCAATGGCCTTACGTTCGTTAGAGCAAGGACCCAAAGATATTTGTAGTGAATTTTAGTTTGTTTCTCCGTCCAACGCGCACTGCATTTGGCACCGTGCCAATTATGTCTATCCACTGGTCGTATTTCTGCGAGAGAAGGAACTCTAGCTTCGTATCGCAAATGCGGTGAGAAGCTCATAATACCTATTGCCGTTGACCTCCTTCAATTCTTTCTTCCGGGTCATTGTGTCAACCACAGTGAATTCTACTTTCGTAACAATCGATAAAATAATGACCTCGCAGGTGACACGCCTCTTGCGCTCAGTTCGGTTTTTCGGACTGTAGGCTTTGCACCTAACACGAGTATTAACTCGGTTTTACCTAACTCTGTTTTACTGTGATGGATACAGATTCGCAACATCTTTTACAATTACGACTAGAACCGACTGTAGCAGAGGGTATTCTGGGACTGCTTAGCTTTGCGTTTAATTTTGAAAACAGACTGCAGATTTTCTTTACATGAATAGCGAAGAAAAATATTTCTGTGGAAAATATTGAGTCCTCATCATGCTGACCACGTCTTCGCGGTTGCACTATCTGGTGGACTAGTCTGGTTACAAAGCAAGCATGCCTTCAGTGCCGGTGTGGTGATTCAAGCTTCCGTCACCATACGTTGTCGTTTAATAATTTTCTCATGCCATCTCGGATGCATCCTATGAAAGGCAACTTGGGCGGGTCATGCGCGCGGTCATCGAGTTGGCCCGGGAGTCACGGCCGCGGCGGAAGTGAGTCACTCGCCTCTGTTGCTTCCAGATGCTTGCAGCCTTGCAGCCACTATTCTGGCTTGCGAAAATAACCCACCACACTCATTTTAGCAGGCGCTCTTTATCTCTTATTTTGCGGATGATTTTCAGTTATTTTATTGACTACAAACATTTAATATTGCTCCAATTTGATAAGTTTGAGGCGGAAGGTGTGCTGGTTATTTACGTGTCAATTTAACTGTTAGACGCAGTGCTTGTAACCTTTGAGAGTGCACAGTAACAAAGTACGTTATCAACAGACGCTATATTTATCTTGGTGTTGCCAACAAGGGTAGGCAACCAAACGTCAGGGTCACCGTGTCTGTGCTCCCTGTTTCAGATACAGATCACTCTGTTGGAATGACTTCCTTACTCGGTGAGCATTTATAGTAGGAGGGGGAGTATTAATTTTTTCGCCATAAGATCTGAAAAAGTTGTTAATAAATGCCTATAATGATCTGTGGTTGATGAAGAAAGTTGCATTAAACCGTAGTAGGAATGTTCAAATAAAACGTCTGTGGAATACCTTAATTACAATTTTTCATGTGGTGATTTATGATCTCACACTACTCATGTCACTAAGGGTGTGGCCAAACCAACAGGGACACTTATGGTGTAGACATTTGTATAAAGTTTTTCAGCCGACACACACACACACACACACACACACACACACACACACACACACACACACACACACACGCGCGCGCGCGCTCGCTTTGTAGTTTCATTGTTATGATCACAATCAGTATAATCTGTCACTGTGATTGCTAATCTGTAACAATGTAGTAGCCGTAGATTCTAAAGGAAATTTGCTTGTTTCAGAGCCCAAGTGGGGTGTCTTCGGAGAGTGACGAAGAGCCTGTTAGTAAACATCCACGTCTTACAGGATCTGGTGATACTTCAGATGAGGGTTCATATTTTGAGGTTAGTGGATCTCAATGAAGATACTGTATGTAACTGTATGTGTATGAGAACCTAAATACTTATCTGTCAAGTATTTTGTGCAGGCAGGTATTTTGAAGGGCCGAGTTGTAAACATGTATGCAATTACTCCAATTTTGTTGTATCTTGGTGGCTACTTTGACTCTTTGACCAAGGGAGACCTGGTAGTACTAAAAGTATGTAGTAATGTGGAAGCAAGTTCGATACACAGGAAGCAAATAGGTGTTGTGGTGATGGGCTGCAGCTAATAATATAGTTTGTCCTTCATTTGTTGGGTCTTAAAAGTGTGTGCCATCAGCCTTAACAAACTATGATAATGTGATAGGGCAAATGAACATTCTTCAGGGCACTTGTGATGACAGTGTTCTCTTATTTAATTGAGAATTGCACCTTTAATGATATAGTAACTATGAGAGGCAGTCAAGTGAAAATGAGACACATGGAAAAGTAAGTAAACTGTTTATTACTCTGAAAGTAATCGCCATAACTGTTACTACATTTATGCCACTGTGAGGCATGGACAAATGTTTTTGGTTGCCTGGGAAACCATCATTGTACCCAGATATGCACTACTTCATCTGAAGCAAATTGATGGCCACAGATGTCTCTCTTCAGGGCACCAAAAATGCGGTAATTGTTTGGGCAGTGTAGTCAAAACAACCATGGCAACATGTGGGCAGGCATTATCCTATAACAGAATGATACCGCCCATCAACATTCGTGGGTGTTTGTATGCGATGGCACGTTCAGTTTTTGCAAAGTGCCCATGTTGCCAAGTTTGTTTCAACTACACTGCAGAAGTTTTGCTGGAACTTCATACAGTACTGATATGTCCCTTTGTAGTTGCCACATTTTCAATTCCCTGATGAAAGACATTCATGGGTGTCAGTTTCCTTTGGACAAAGAGGTGCATGCCTGGGTACAAGCATTGTTTCATAGGCAACAACAAACATTTTTCCATCAAGGTTTTGACCATCTTGTCTAACCGTGGGATAAATGTATTAACAGTTATGGTGATCATTTTTAAATAATAAACTGTTTACTTACTTTTTTTCCATCTGTATCATTTTCATGGAATTGCCACTTGTATAATTATTGGACAAAACTTCTCTAAAATCATTTACCGCAATAAGGGTCAGCACTCTTATAAATTTTAATGTCCCACTGTTATTCAAAATAAGTATTTGGTAGTACAATAGTCGTAGAATTATCTTTCAGAATGATTAAAAATGGGGGCAATTTGAATAAATACTTCATGGAGTTATTGCTCCATCAAATTTGTATTGAGTTACAAGCTTTTGGCGTCTTTCTTTGTTGTCATCATAAGCAGACTGGATGCAAATGTGATGTGGTCATGAAAAGCTTATTCAAAAATGCTGCTGTGAAAACCTACATTGTCATGAAAGGCAGTTTGCTTCTGACTGCTACAGTATGCATTATGCATTACAGTATGCATTATAGTATGCATTAACCACAAATTTCAGTCCTTCGAGGGACAATAGAAATGTATCTTTGATAACTAAGTAATTACATTGCTGCTGTATTGTAAGTCTATACTTTAGGTTGTTCTTGATAATTCCATAATTCTCAATTGTTTTTTCTTGAGAAGGTTTCTCCTTGTTCTCTCTTTTTGCCATTTCCAGCTGCATAGGTATTATTTCTGCAAACTAAATAAATGTTTCTCAGCAGTAGTGTATGGTGATAATAGTATAATTTTTCTTGGAAGAGTCGATGCTACTTGGGTTGCAATTCTGAAACAAGTATATGACACTCTAGTGAATTTCATGAAGGTCAAAGTACTGGAAGTTAATGGAGTTAGGGTATGTGTCTTTAGTCGGCAAATCTACTCGGAATCAAAAACTTGATTGGCTAATGGCTTGAATCCTTTATGGTGTCAGGAAAATTAACTTCACTGCATACACTAGTGTGCAGTAGGAAATTCACTCTGTAGTGGTACAAAATCTTCAGTAAATTGTATTGATATCATCAAAAATGCAGTATTCATTGGTACAAGTCGTGCTGATAGTTTGCTGTATTGAATGACATAAATACTTCATTTAAAATGGCAGCAAAGTAGTGTGACAGGAGGAACAGTGGCTGCCTTTTTCTAATACATATATGTAATGTAATATAGAAATAATTCCTGTAATTATGAGTGTGTATAGATAAGCACTATTCATAATTTGCTGTTGGTATAATGTATAGAAATTACCTGCAGTGGCCACTTCTGTCTATTAATATATAATGTCACTCATTATACATCCCTGAAGGCTTTTCTTCGTGATGGGATTTATGAAAACAGTGAATGACTTGATAGTCCACTCCTTGACTGTTGATCTGAATCTGAATGCTACCAGAAAATTATTGTGATGTTACGTGGGTTAATATGGTGCCCTGTCTCCACCCACCCTCCATAATGAGTGGACTGACACTGACTAAGACACTGGGCTCATATTCATGGATGTAAGGATTTAAATATATTTCTGGTTCTCCTGTTTTAGGTTTACAATGACAATAATTGCTCTGAATCATGTAATGAGAGCACTGCCAGTATGGTTTTGTCAAAAAGGTCCTCTCTCTGTCTCTGTCTCTCTCTCTGAATCTGTCTCTCCCTCCTCCTCCCTCATCTTCTCTCATGTTAGGTTATATCCCTTGAATGAGTTAGCTCTGAAGATTAACTAGGTTTTCAAGTAAATAAAACAATATGATATTACATACTTTTTGATGTGGGACTCTGTATTAGAACTTCAGAACTGTTAATTAGACTGTGAGGAATTATATTATTCACAATGTTTTAGTGAGGCAAGCTTCTTTCCTTGTTCAATAAGGTATTTATCAGCCAAATATGTCACAGCTACATGTCACAAAAGGTAGTGTTAGTTATTTCTTATATTTTTCACAAAAATGTAGTCATGGAGTTCCATCTCATCAGTTTATGTTAAAATATAATTTATCTGTTTCTTGTGCATGTTTTAAATGTTTTGTTATAATAATTCTTTCTCTGTAAACAGGATGACTTGGAGGAGCTGTGTGTGATGGAATCAAATGCAGATAAATGTGAAAACCTTCAGCCAAATCCTGCCCATCCTCGAAACACTGAATCTGATTTTAACATGGTGGGTGCAAGTGGCAGTGTATGCAGGCCAACTAGTCTTACCAGGGATGGCTTTGCAACTAGTGAAGATTGCAGTAATTTCAACAGGTCAGGAAGCAAAAGCAAAGTCAGTCTCTCTCTCTCTCTCTCTCTCTCTCTCTCTCTCTCTCTCTCTCTCTCTCTCTCTCTCTCTCTCTCTGTATGTGTGTGTGTGTGTGTGTGTGTGTGTGTGTGTGTGTGTGTGTGGTCATAAAATTATGTTCTCACCTAAAATTGTCCAGTATATGAACAGAAGCACTTTCTCCACACAGTTAAATTTTTTAAGAGCCTGTATGGTAAAGTCTTCTGTATGTTGGCACTGGAAGTATACAAGATTAAATTGAAAAAAAAAAATCCAAGATGCACCACCTGTGTAATTAATTTTGATATTAATTTGAGTTCTGAATTTCATTTTATTGATCATAAGTTAAACTACTGCATTAAATTATCTTTTATGAAAATCTTTTTCACAGGAAGCCTATTTTCTTTAAATATTTTTTTATGTATATTATTATTTACTGCTATCTATTTTAAGTTTGGCACTGAACTATAAAGAAATGGTTGTTGATCAATTACACTGAACTTGAAGTTGGTCGTTTACCTCTGATAATTTGTTGAAAAAATTGTGTTGAACGAAGACTTATTCATGTTTTGTGAAATGCTAAAGTATGTGTTTCTGATGCAAGTACTTTTAGGAATGCCAAATATTACAATTATAAGTTTCTTTTTGCTTTTTGTGTTACTTAAATGTAACTTACATTTTCAAAATTCATCTCATAAAATAGAAAAGTTCTTTTATTCATTTGCTTGCCTGATTCCCAGGTCAAATTGGTTGGCTAACAACATTGGAACTTTTTACTTCAAACATATGGACACTGACTCTGATCAGGACAAGGAAAAGATTAAGAGTGATGTGAGTCCTGGAATATCAAGGATCTCAATTAATGATTCCAAGTCTCAGGAAGAGTCTTCAGAAGATGATGAGTGGACATACACACCAGGCAGCATTCCATCAAGGCAGCGTAATCGTAAGAGTGACTGCTCAAGTAATATGTCAGAAGTGACTGTCCGTAAGAGCTCTGCAGCAGTGAAGTTAGATTTTGGTAGCAGCTCATCTGAAGGAACTTCAAGTAGTGGGAAAAAAAATGTAGAACCTTCAGCAGAAGAGACAAAGAACACTGAACTGTCAACCTCCCCTCTGAGGAGGAAAAGCAAAGAGCAGCTTGTAAAGAGAGCACTAGGCAGAATTGAACCTGAAAAGCTTCAGAGTGATAAGAAAACATCTGGTAAACCCATGCATACACCAAGAGTTTTTGAACCACTTCTTTTGGACCCATTCTCTGATCCACTTGTAAGAGCACAAGCAAAGAGTGCACGTACCAAAGAATGGCTGAGACTACATGCCCAGGGCCTGGCCACAGATAAAATGCAGGTAAGTAACCTCAGGAAAACTTATAACAGAAAGTACAGTAATTCAGAGTGATCATAAGGCTACTTAGGAATAAGTAATAACAGAATGGAGAGAGATTCAAAGGCACTATTTATATTAAAATACTGGAAATCTTCTAATGTCTGCAAACTCGACCACTATTTACATTAATAGCAGAGCATCAGACTGGCTAAAATCTTGAAAATGTGTGACTAAATGTAAGGACTCGTGCCTTTTGTACCTGGTTATGAAACTTATAAAAGGTGATAATTCAAATTATTTTTTGTGCTGATTCAGATCAGCAATATTGCTTCACTCATCAAGCAGCACATAAACAACACTGAGAACTTTGCTCTGTCTTGTTTATGTGCATTTTGATGACTCAGCGCCCCCTGATATTTAATTGTCTGTTACCTTTAGTTCTTAAAATTCACCAGAACTTCCCATTACCGTAACCATTGTTTCTCAACAGTTTACTGCAAATCTGGTGTTTGGCAAAGTGCTCAGAATTTCTACAGAGGTTACTACATTATTGCTATTTGGGTACAAAAAGATACTGATGTCGGCCTTTATACATTGCATTGTATGTGTAAAAAGGATTTTACTTCCAGTAGCACCTGCTGTTTTGTGCTAAGAATATCACACACACACAGTTGTTATTGTATAGGTGGTGAATGGCCTTAAGTTATGAGTATTTTAACAGAGCTCTGTGCAATGCCCTGTTAACTGGCTACTGCATCAAAAATTTATGACTGTGGAGTGTAGAAAATGTAAAATTCATGATGATGATCTGGAATTGTACATTAGAAAACATGAATGTGATGATGTTCTAGGGTACCTCCTTTTGGGATTACTTTATAGAAACAATATTTCTGATCATATTCTTCTTGTATTCTTCGTACTTCAGTGGTAACACCAATAAAATTCCATTTCACAAAAATCAGAACTTTGTGGTGACTTTCTTTAACAATTCTTAAATTTGTTTCTTTTAACAGCTCATGGACAGTTGTGATGCTAGTGGAGAGTACACAACAGGTGATTCTGAAGCTGAAAAGGAATCTGTATCATCCGAAGATCAGAATGGAAGTGTGTCAACATGTCGAAAAGGTAGTTCACTTCCAGGTTGTGAATCAAGATCAGTGTCAACAGATGTACTGTTGGATCCAGAAACAACACCTGTAGCAGAGAAAGCTCCTGCCCTCCCTTCTTTGTCTCCAGAGCAAAGTGGTACAAAGGTAATAAATAACCACATCACAGTAGTAGATCTTCATTTATGTTGTTCCAGTGATAATACATCAAAAGTAGAAAGCTGTTGTTTTGGACAGTAATAATGCGAGAAAAAAAGGAGAGGACTGTATAAAATTTAATTATATCTCTTAAAATTACTCTCCCATGTATGAAACGCTTATCTGTAAGTTGTATCTGAGTTCCTCTGTAAGCTCAATAAACTGAAGTAAAACCCTTCTTGTCTTCTGTTAATCACTTTGACCACTAAGGCATCTTCCAGGATTTGAGCTGTTTTTCAATATTTTGTATTAGTCTGCTTTTGTTCCATGGATGCAGCAAACTATTCATAGATTCATGTAATAATGTGGCTGTGAGATAAAGTAATTGCAAGTGTGACAGTTACATAGTCTAGATATTGGTTTCTATTTAGTTTTACAGTCCGCCCTGATAGCTTAGTGGTGAGGATGATGGATTGCCGTCCTATGGGACCATGTCTGGTTCCCAGCTGGGTCGGGGATTTTCTCCACTCAGGGACTGGGTGTTGTGCTGTCTTCATTATCATTTCAGCCCCATTCAGTGCACAGGTCACCCAATGTGGCGTTGAATGTAATAAGACCTGCGCCAAGGCGGCTGGACCTGCCCCGCAAGAGGCCTCGCAGCCAATGACGCCAAACACTCATTTCCATATTCCATCTAGTTTTACAGAGGAATGATGATATTTGCGAACATAGTTTTTCTCAGACACATTACACTTCACCTCCCAATGAGATTTCTTAACAATGTGTTTTATTTTATAGAAACCTTTAAATTTTTCAGGTTGTCATGCGTACAAAACGGCGTCAGAATCATGGAGAACGCCCATGGAGTGTATCGGGCATAACACAGTTGGCAAAAACTGCAGCACAGTCTGGAAAAAATGAACCTCTTGCACAGTTCTCAATATCGGAAAGTGCTATAAACAAAATGGCTACAACTCCACCTGCTGCAAAAGCCGGCTCAAATGGTGCAGTGCATGGAAATCTTTCATCATCTACAATAGATGAAGTGTCTGTAAAGGCTGCAGAAGGATCTGGTTCAAGAACAAGTTCTCTTCGCAGACGGAGAATGAGGCTCCGCAGGAGGACAGGGGTAATTCTGCTTTGCTATTATGGAAGGTCATAAGTTTAAATAGTAGAGAGTTTTGTACTCCTTTTGTGAGGCCAGTCTCTCCGTAATTATTTATTTATGGCATCGCAAGTTGTGCTGCTACTGATAATTAACACTCTGTCATTTAAGGCTTTCAATAGTCCTGTAATGTTTTGGAAACACTTCATAAAACATAAGCCATGATATCTCAACATAGGTCTAGAGTCACTGTGTTCAGCACCCAAAGTATTATTATAAAGTCTTCGTCTCACAGTCAGCTTGTTTAGCAACAGGTTTAGCATTTCTGTGTTTTCACGATCACCAGAATCTGTGCTAGACAGGAGAGAAAGATGGGGGGGGGGGGGGGGGGGGGAGTACAAAATAGTTAAATGAGAATTGGAAATCATGCTGTGACAAGAATGTGACCTAAGTAACAATACAATTGTACTCTCCTTTTTTATTACAAGGAAATAAACATAACACAATTTCAGACAACCTCAAACTTTATTGTATCACAGTGTGTAAGCTACGTCATGATAATTTTTGTAAGCTCATGATGTAATGTATGTGGTGCTGTATCAAAGCTTTAGATTGTTGGAGATTGTACTTTCCTTGTAATGAAACACTGGCAAAGTACAAATATGCTGCTAGTTGGATCATGCATAGTTTGATTTTCAGTGAACTACATTTTTCTGATTCTCTGTTATTTCAGTGTACCACAGATGCTGATTATAGACCAAGCACTAAAACTCATCAAATGAAGTCAAGTAAATTTTACTGTTATCTTCAATGTTTTGTGGAGTGGCTACAAAGCATGGTTACAAACATTTAGGTACCATTATGAACTTGCAGAGTAACTTTAAAGGAATATAACAATAACAGGGTAGCATATGTCCAAGAAATGGGTATTTTTAAGTGTGCATTGCTTGTTGAGCGTCTTTTCTGTTTTTTCAGGTATGCACATAAGTATCCTATCTTGTTGTATGAAGAATTACAAAGTTGTTTTCAATACTGTACGCCATATGCCTCTCTTGTGTGTAGTGAGCTGCAAAAGCACATGTATTTCCTAAGTATTTTTTCCATTTTAATTCTGTCTGTTCCTTATGTTGTATCTTAAAACTCCTTCTGATTTGTCTAATGTAGTCAGCCATACAATCAGAGTAATAAATTTTGTGTATGCCATGGTTTTGTTGTAAGTCTGACATTGTGTTAACATCATGTATTAAAAGATGAAACAGTGAAGATTGAGATTTATAAGCGATATTTACATTGTGGTTTTTTAAAAAAATTACTGAGACTATATGAGACATGTCCATAGAAAGGAAGCAATACAAATTGTTCTTTATGTTGCACCTTGAACAGTGTCAACCAATTCCTTTAGACATCGTCAAATTATAAATTTTATAAACGATCATTATAGTTGTTATTCCAGGCTATATTTCACAACCAGTAAAGTTCCTTTTCTAGTTGATAAGCTGGTGTGGCCTGTTCCTATTGAGCCAGGCAGCAAAAATAGTGACATCAGTAGATGTTGATTTATGATCAGTTCCAAAAACAATATCTTGAATCATAACTATGGAAAGATCTAAAAAAAATTATATTATTATGTGTCTTACTAAAGATGTTTGCAAACTATTTAATTTCTTCAGGAGAGAGACTGAATAAGATGAGGACATTGTCAACATAACATTTTTAGTAAATTGTGTGGCATTTAATTTCAGCGTGTTCTATGAAGAATTTATTTTCCAAATGATTGATGGAAATGTGGATAGATCTTGTTTTGAAAAGTAAAATAGTTATACTTCAGGACAACTTCCATTAATTCAATAATTTCCAAAGGGAAAAGTGTCTTTTGCATTAGCAAATGATTTTTTATTGCTGTAATTTTGTTGGCAGGAATATTATTAGACATGTTTGCTACATCACACAAATTGAACCTTGCATTAACAGGAATACAGATTTTTTTAACTGCTTGTGCAAGTTTGCAGATATTTGTTGCATAGTAATTGTTTTGAAACATATAATGATCTGTTAATAATTTATGATTTTTTTTCCTCCAGTAAACAGCTAGGTTTAATTATGTTAACCATTGGTCCAGAAACCTTGTTCTTTTGCATTTTAATGTGTAGATGAAGAAAAGGTGTTCTGGGATTCATTATTTTCAGGTTCTCTCTTTCTTATTTTTATCTTCGAACTGAAAGCAGATACTATCTATAGCTTTCCTGATATCTTTAGTTTTGTAAATAAAGTGCCTTTTCTTGGTACACTGTGATTTATTCCTCCCAGATGCATTTCGCCCCACCCACCCATCCACCCACCCACCCACCCACTTTTTTTTTTTTTTTAACTCTGAGCCTTCTTCAGTGGGCTGGAGGATGATACAGTTTTGTTTTGATGTGTGTTATTTTTAGATTATAAAACAGTTCACAACATGTTTTTATAAAAATAAGTAATTACTTACAGTTCTTCATGTTTTTGGTTGGCCTCTGCAGTTCCTCTCATCTGCAACTGGTCTGGGGGTCACACTACCTTTTCATAAATGAAACATAAGCACATTTTTATATTCCAAACTTTTTCTTCACATTGCCCGCATTGTTTACCCTTATTTTTTTGGTGCGCAATTACTTTTCTGCCAGTAGCTACAGATATTTGCTGTTTGAAAACTGTGCTTTTAAAAACTTAAATATTGTGGGTTCAGTATGGCTTTCACCCAGTTTGGTATGCTTACTTACGAAGTATATGCTGTAAACTAACATCTATTCCTAATCTTTTAATCATGAATACACATTAGTTTACAGGATATACTTTGTTAGGTTGGCAACATGTAGATAAACAAACCAAACGGGATGAAGCACATAGGGAGCCCACAATATTTATGTCTTTAAAAGCACAGTTTTTGAACAAATATGTATAACTAGTGGAAGACGGGTAATAGTGCACCACAAAAATGAGGGTAATCAAGATAAACAGTGTGAAGAAAAAGTCCGGAATGGTTATGTTTCGTAAATGAAGTGGTAGTGTGACCTGCAGACCAGGTAGAAATGAGGAAATGCAGGTGCTAACAGAAAATGTGAAGAACTGCAAGTAATTACTTATTTACGTAAAAAAAATGTGATATGGGCTGTTTTATAATCTAAAAACACCACATAAAAAAACTGTATCATTATAGATCCCACTAAAGATCCCTTAGAGTAAAAAGGGCAGGGGGTGCAGGGGGCAAAACACATCTGGGAGAAATAAATTACAGTGCAGCAAGAAAAGGCGATTTTATTTACAAAACAAATATTTCTGTTTTTGCTGTGGAGGATGGCCACACAAACAAACTTATTGTTCCTGATATCTGATTGAAGTTTATATGTTGGGTTAATACTTATTTCTGTAATATTACTTTCCAAAAGGAACTTTTCACTGTTTTCATTATAATTGTGTGTGTACACAATAATCAGGGTGTTCACCTTGTCTGCCTTGATGATCAAGACATTATGCTGTTTTTAGTTTTTTGATTAAGGTTGTGACATAAGTGAAGCTCAAAGCCATTAGTTGTAGGTCACTTTGTGGCATCTCTTAGAATTTTGTTCACTCCTATGGCCAGTCTCACTTGTTCTGTTTAATCAACTTACAAACACCAGTTTCCTGGACAACTGCCACCCTGTTATTGATGAATTCCTTTGAAATTGATATGCAAGTTTGTCACTATACCTGAATATTTGTATACATGCTTTGCAAGCAGTTCATGATGCATCCAAGCTACACTAACGCCCTCTATAGTTCCTTTTGGCTCAACTTTTGCATGCTAGAGGATGTAACTTCACACTCAGCTTGCATGCTCCAACCACTGCAAATATGTTATGCTTCTATTAAATCTAAAAAAAAAAAATATTTTTAACCTCTTTTACTGGTAATACATGCAATTTATAATTTTTGAATTTGTGATACAGCTGAAGCATGACAGTATTTTTATTGTATGGAATTGTGCAGTTCTTATAATATTGTTAATCCTATTTTTCTCACAGTGTCATAGTGCACATAACTTTTACTCCTCTACAGTATAATTCAAACCTTACTCTTATCTGTACTTTTATTCTACACATGTGACCTTGCTTTTTCACCTTCCAACACTCTGTTGTGTGGGAGTTTTCAGATCCACTTGAAAATGGCTTAATGTAAAGCCAAAAATGGTGGTGGACTCAATGAAGTTCCCAATAGCAATTGCAATGGCTTTCATTAATTAATTTGGGATGGTTGATGTAACAACATTAGAGCCAGTGGTTCCTATGCTTCTCCAGCTGCACTAATGGTCCATCACTAGGGACCCCATTGTTGAGGGGAGACAAATTTTTATTGTCACTGTAATATTATCATAACTGAAAGTGGATGTGGAAGTCATCTGTCTACTGGTTAACTGTGTAGACTTCACTTTATATTTTTGTATGAGGTGGAAATAGCAAATGAGTGTGGGATTCAACTAAATGGATCTTGCAGTTTTAAAATAGCTTACAGGTTTCACATGTTACGATGAGCAATATGATGTCAGATTTCAGCAGTCTGAGGTCAGCCATGGCACAATACTCTTATACTCAAAATGAGCTGTCTGGCTGGACACAAATTCAGTTTTATGTTGTTGTAAACTAATTATGAGGCACAGCACATGTCAGTTTTAACCAAAACACTACTGGTTATTTTTTGTGGATTTCATCGATCACAGTATAAGAATTGAGGTTCCCAACTTACAGTTTGTTAATTATACGAAGCACACTGAAATGCAAAACTAGAGGAGGAAAGTAATTTTTGCATGATGTCTCACTGCTAACTACGATAGCTGAATGAAACTTAGATCATGCATAGAAAGTTATGCTACAGTACAGTACAGTACAGAAAGAGACTTAAATAAATATGCAATGAGACAAACAGAAATTACACTTTGATTCAAATACAATCATTACAATGAAGTCATCACCATTAATGATGGTCCCCTGGACATTACAAAATGTAGGACATGGTTTTTAATAGGGTGTGTGATCATCACAGATGGTACTGCATGATCTGCAACTTGCTCCCACGTGGGCTGCAAGGTTTGTAAGGAAAATGTAGGGCATGGTACTTAATAGGGACACAAATTGTCTATTCCTCTACCAGAGCAGTTGACAGCTGTTGTATGGTCATTACACATTCTCACTTGTTGCCATATGAGAGTATGTACAGAACTACTACTCAGACTGAGTCTATAGTAATCTGAGACGAATAAGTGGCCCCACTCCTTATGCTCCTGGCATCATCAAAAATGGTGCCACCAAAGTGCTGGTATCGTTGGAACAAAAGGTATATTATTTACTGGACAAAGGGACCACTGTTGAGCATGAGATTGTGTACCATGCAGTCCTGTTAAATGAGGTTGTAATTGCACCCACTGTTTGATGTGGGTCCCCTCTTGCTTACTTCACAATATAGTGGTCATCTGCTGATGCAGTTGACCTCGATTGGATATCTCCTGTTTCAGGCAGCAGTGCCTGTGGTTCTGAATGCTCCCTGTGGAAGTGAAACAATCCTTCCAAAGTTGTCCCTGGGCCATCTTGTAATGAACACCACCACCAAAGTGCACCATAACTGCACACTGATTGACACACACAGTCTTTTCCTTGTTCCTTCAACTACCTCTTGTTGTGGGCCAGTCACATTTGGTGCTATAGTCACGACTTCACACCCTGCTACATCCAGCTTTCTGTGGACGACTGGTAGACCTGTGACAACATTTTCCTGCACTTCTACTCATTTCCACTGAGTTGTTAATAATATGTTGCCTTACTTTGTCTGTCTTGCCCTTAAAGTTTTGCAGAACACTGTCCATTTTCCTCTCAGGTGTACAATTGAGTCTGATGTAAAAGTTGTACTGCATTTGATTTCAGAATCATAAAATCCATCTTACACACTTGTAAAGCACATGGTATCTGGAAATCCTCAACTGATAACACTGTCAAGAATGTAGAAAAAAGAAAATATCCACAGATTTGTCACATATTTGGGTTTTGTAACTAGTGGCCACCTTGATTTTGTTTCAACCACAAATACTATAGTCTGTTCAAGGAGATGAATGAATTCTGATCGGAGTGTGGAGAGCAAAAGAAGCAAGCTGTGCCCGACCGACTCCCAGGACAGTCTGCTGAGGGGCGAAGGATTGTGCAGGGGAACAAGCTGCACTAGCGCCATGCTGTGGTGGCACTACAGTTGTGCTCATATATCAGTTTATGCTCCAAGAAATGTTGACAGTGCCATGTACCGTCCTCCATCCCAGCTGTCAGTTGCTATGTATTGCACATCTACTAAAGTAATAAGAGAGATGGGTGTAACAAAAACTTACAAGATTCATGAAACTGAAATTGATAACTTCATGTCGAGTGATAGTGTTTGTTGCTACTAATTGCATATCTATTCTTATACACAATTTGAAATTGAAACGAGCCAGTCATAAAACTTACATTCCAGCAATAAAAATAATGACTGAAATTTTGAAAATTCATAAGCATATGTAACACCGAATTGTAAGTGCTCATAATTCACTTAGAATCAGACTCATTATATTCCTCATCTCTGCATAATTACTTGCAAATGAGGGGCTGCCAGGGTAAATGAATGCAGCATGTGACATAATACTGGGATGCCAACCCTGAGAACCTTTCCACATAAGAGAAATAGTACTAGGAGATCTTACAATAAATATAATTGCTTTCACAGACATACACAAAATGACAATTTTAAAGTAATTCAGATAAAGTAGAATGAAGTTTCAAAGCACTGTTGAACTGCAAAATCTGAGTTGAAATTTACCACCTTTTTGCCAGAAGTTTCTGGTGATTTTCCATGCTTATCTTTACAAAAATTCTCAAGTCTTCTCACAGAGATGAACCCTCCACCTGTATATGCCACTGTTTATCTCACTGGCTGAGTGAGGGGTCAACAAATTCTTTGTTTTTCGTCACCTGGTCCCAACATTCAGCAACATTATTAATTATTTTTTTAGCTGCACTTTGTAAAGTGCTACACCTTGCCCTTCTCTGGAGGAGAGGAAAGAATATATAGTACTGCCCATGATGGGCCAAGAACTGCTTCATCACTCATGAAGAGATGTGTTAATTTGTGATACAACACAACACAGGATAGCACAACAATCACTTTGCTATGGCTACATACGTAAGGTTCTATATTAGATCACTATAGTTCAGTTCTTTTATCTTGGCGGCTCGTGCATGCCCGCCCACACGTGGTAGATTGCTGTGTTGCCAGTTGCAGGTGCCAAGAGAAGCAGTGCCATAGAATAGTATAGTTCACAAACTTACATTTATGAAGTAAAGCCACCACGGCTGCATTAACCCTTTTGCTGCTACAGAGACGTGCTCCCTGCATTCCGTGCTGTGCATGATTTTGTCATCATTGCACTGCTCGCCTGTGCAGACACAAGGTGTTCTGACTGCTTTGACACACTTATCATTCGATTTCACAAAAACTATTTGGCCCAAATATTTGATTTTTACACATCTTCTTGACTGATACCTTCCCCCCATAAATAACTTCATTTTGTTTCTATGTTCAATTCAGTTATTGTGTAGTATTAAATGTAGTAAACCATTGCATGAAAGTTTGGAGTGTTTGCAGAGGTAAAAGTCCACAGTGTATACTTTCTGTATGGTCAATTTTAGTTGCCACTAGAAATTTCAAAAAATTACATTCAAACAAATGAAATTCATGAAGTAAGACACT
This sequence comes from Schistocerca gregaria, assembly GCF_023897955.1. Classification (NCBI taxonomy): domain Eukaryota; kingdom Metazoa; phylum Arthropoda; class Insecta; order Orthoptera; family Acrididae; genus Schistocerca; species Schistocerca gregaria. Next base: position 482,410,226 of record NC_064931.1, on the reverse strand, counting down.
TCTTTATTGTTTTTAAATAAAGAAAATATTAAGCACTGAACAAGGTTTGAACTCGGAACCTTCTGCTTAGCAGCCAAACACTTTAAACATTATGCTAATGCAGCTTGTCATTCAACAGACTTCCTTGAGGACTTTAAAGAATCACACAAAATACCAACAAACACTGTTGGTATGACTATGGATTACTCACATTTCGTCGAAGTGCACCAGGATATAAACAATTACCACTGTTCTTTATTGCGAAAAAGCGGTTAGTGAGAATGAATTTCCTTGCTATCGCCTGAATTAGGAGGCTTATTACTTGTTTGGTTTAATTAATTAATAGAATATGAAGCAATTGGCATGAAAAATGCTTTTTCCAAGCATTCTTTTATAGAAAGTCTGCTAACAAGACATTGCTTTTGTTCAGTTACTTTATTTGTGACTGAACGTTTCTAAAACTGAAGACACTTGTTCATGCTCTGCACTGCAGTCGAACTCTGGCAACGTCGTTCTCTGTTCATTGGTCGACTGTGTTTTGTGACATCAGATGTGCGGAACTAACCTAAACTTGGCCGCCGTCATAAATAACGGGCACTTTAATGTTGGCAGTGGTTGGACATAAAACATTAGTGGGCCAAAGTTGAAATTCCTGCCAGTCTAGAAATAGGGAGCCTTTATTCATCTCTTTGTGGGCAAACTGTACTGGCTGCTGTATCAGTTGTCAGCTGCTGTGTTTTGCATGTCTGCAGAAGTAAAAGCTGAGAATGGAGCATAACAAAATCTTACAGCATTCATAAAATCGAAATTGATAGTTTCTTCATGTTGCGTAACGATGCTTCTTGCTACTAGTTTCCTATCAGTTCTCAAGTAGGCAATTTGAAATTAAAAAGAGCAGCAGTAAAACTTACATTGTAGTAAAAGACAGAAGAAATTTTGATCATATATATATATATATATATATATATATATATATATATATATATATATATACACACACACACACACTGGTTCCCATCATAGCACTGAAGTTAAGCACTTTTACACTGGGTCACTGTCCGGGTCTGCCAAGTACTGTTTGCAAGTGATGTTCACTCAGCCATTGTGAGGCCAGTTGAGAACTGAGTTGATTGAGAAGTAGTGGCACTGGTTAAAAAACCTGTCAATGGCTGGGAGGGAGGTGTGCTAACCACATGCCTCTCCATATCCACTTCGGTGATATCTCAGGGCTGAGGATGACACAATGGCTGGTCAGTACCGTTGTGCCTTCAAGGCCTGTTTGGACAGCTTTTTTTATTTTTTAACATGTGTAACTCTAAAGTGTAAGTACACACATGTGTAGCTTAGAATCAGTCTCATTATATTCCTCATACGTACATAATTCACTATTATTGTCGCTACTGTCTGATTCAGCATGTGAATAAATATTTCGTCCACTACTAGTTCAACAACATTGTTGTGCCTCCCAGTAATCATCTTCTAGTTGTTGGTTTTTTTTCACAATGCCCTTGTCAGTCATCAGCAGATACTACCAGAAGGGATTCATGGGCAGTCTTAAACAGATATTTATTGGAAATGTGCCACGAAATGTTGTACTCTCGAAACAACCTTTTCACTTTTGCCCAAGCCAGTTCCATGACACTTAAATCGCAATTATAGGGTAGCAAGTGGATGATCATGTGGCCTTTCTCTTCAGTCATTTCATATGCCACATATTACTTTAAGCAGCTCTATGTTCTTGAATTGAAGAGAACAGATGTTGCTTCACCATGCTTACATTGCAGGTGACACCCTTCTCGTGCAGCCATTGCAACATCATCACTTGGCTTCATAATTGTGTTTGTCTGGTGGTTTGTTATCGCATGGAGAATTGTCCATCACAATGACAGCCTGTGTTGGAAGATTTGGGAGAATCATATTTACAGTGCAGGCACAATTAATTGAGTAAAAATAATGATGATAGTCATTTCTATAAAGAGGCAATACAAAAATTACAAGTGATGGGACATGAACCCACTATCTTCAACATACTATCCAAATGATTTGAACCCCTGTACTGCAATGATTTTCTTTTCTTTCTGAGCCCCCGCCCTACTCTCTCTCTCTCTCTCTCTCTCTCTCTCTCTCTCTCTCTCTCTCTCTCTCTCTCGTCATTCATTTTGTTGATTATATTCAAACAGGGGTCTATCAGGGTAAATGATCTCAGGATGTGATATAATACTTGGGATTTGAACCTGCACAACCACCTCTGTGGTTTCAAAGATTGGATCCCAACCTTGGGGACCTCTCCTTCTAGGGAACGGTAAATAATTGCAAGGTGTGGGAAAATACCTGGAAAGCAAACCTAGACAATGCCACATGTGATTTTAAAAAGTTGTTTCTCCTAGAAAGCTAAACAGTACCAAGAGTCAATACAGTAAATGATACTGCTTTTATGCAAACAAATGAAATGATCACTTTAAAGAAATTCAGATAAAGGGGAGGCGGTTTGCAATCACTAGTGAACTGAAAAGTTTGAATTGAAATTTACCATTTTTTTACGTGAATGTCTGGTTATTTTACAAGATTATCTTTGCAAAAATTCTGAATTATTCGCACAGAGCTGAAGCTTGCTGCTTTCTACATCATTATTTGTTTTACCACCAAAGAGAATGTGTGGAGCAACTCTTTATTTTAGCTCTCCTGTTTGCAACATTGAACGACATTATTATTTCCTAGCATAACTTCATGAAGTAGTAACCATCACCTTTTTCTGGGGAGTGGAAAGAGTATCTGGTACTGCCCGTGAATGTCAAGGAACCACTTCAATATTTATCAAGAGATGTATTAATTTGTGATGCTACATGACATGACATGACATGACATGACATGACATGACATGACACAGCACAGCTTGTTGCAACAAGCACTTTGCACAGGATTCTGCACTAGATCACTGAGGTTGGCAGCAGCTATACACAAAACATGAGCAGGCCATAGTCGACCAACTTATACAGACTTCTACCGATTTATAAATAGAGAGATCTTGTTCATCACTTTGTATGAACAGTCTATACCTATGTTGACAAATGCACCTGTAAGACTACGTCATTGGCATAATAAAATTGCTACTGGTTTGCCTTGATTCCATATTTATGGTGATTGTATGTTCTACCTTGAATGTCATATGTGATAAGTCCTGTGGCAGCTTCTCTGAGAGCATTTTTTTAGGCTCGGGTTTGAGATGTCATTTTGATTTGTAGTGGCAGATGGAGCCGTGTAAATGTTGTCCTTTGATTCAGTTTCCCGTTTATTGTAAGAGCCATAATATCACCTATGTTTTGCTTTATTTTATTAATGTTGTTTAAGAAGCTGGGTACTAAGTAATATGTACTATGAAACTGTTTTCTGTTTCAGGGGCGTAAAAGTGAATCTGGATCAGATAGCCTGAGTACAACACAGAGACCTATCAGCCGAATGTTTGGTAGCTCACTCTTAGTGAAGTCAGGGTCTTTCTCTGGAGTTGGTTCTAGATCAGCAGTTGGTTCAACAGAACGCAATACTGCTAGTGATCCATCTACCTTAGCGCATGCAGGAAATTCCACTAGTGCTAGTGGAACAGAGGATGACTCCCGGCTACAGCTGCCAGTTTTTAGGTTGGGTCCTCTGACACTGCCAGCTGACAGTGATATTGACCGCGGTAGTGCGCAGGGTACTGAGGAGCAGCTCAGTTCCTTTTCTGAACAAGCATGGGATAATTATCAGGTTAATTTAATTTCTGTACTTCCTAGATTTGCACTAAAAAATTATAATTATTGTTTAACTGAAGAGTGAGCAGCATTTGTTCGGGGGCAAATAGTCTTTCCTGGAAGAGTGCTAAAACTTCTGCACAGGATGTCTGAGAAACAGTTTCTCTTCTAGCAGTGCACTGCAGCTTGGGGCAGTTTAGATGGATACCATTAGTGTGCATTTCTTCGGTTTGTTTAGTAGTTACCAGTTACATATTCCAAAGCATTTAGTGGAAAATAATTACTCTCATCTCTGTCCACTGTGTTACCACTAATTTAAAAATGTGTGCTGTGAAAAGGACAGTATAATTTCATGAAACAGACTGCAGGTGACCCTTCTGATGTAGTGTGGCAGAAAGAGTAAGGACTTGCCTGCTTGCTCTTCGGTTTGCACATTGATGCTATCAATAATGTTTATCTACTTAAAAGCTTTCAACTTCACTATCCAGTTCTGTAAGAAACTGTCAACATTACACAAGACAAATAATGTTAAAAATACTTAAATTCATTAAATTTTCATTATCACTCTATAGATATATAGGACTCTTATTAGGAATCATTGATATATAAATGAATAGAGAAATAGTTAACATCTTGTGATATGTTTTTGAGTTCTGCTTTGCTGCTTGTAGAATCCTGAGAGGTAGCATCCCCACCTCCTTCTCCACTTATTATACAGCAGATTGACCTGTTGTTTAACAGTTTTGTGTGTTACAGTTAGAAATTGCAATGATATGCACTATGTGATCAAAAGTATCCAGACACTCCCAAAAATATACGTATTTCATATTAGGTGCATTGTGCTGCCACCTACTGCCAGGTACTTCTTATTAGCGACCTCAGTAGTCATTAGACATTGTGAGAGAGCAGAATGGGGCACTCCTCCGAACTCGTGGACCTCGAATATGGTCAGGTGATTGGCTGTCACTTGTGTCATATGACTGTACGTGAGATTTCCACACTCCTAAACATCCCTGGGTCACTGTTTCTGATGTGATAGGGAAGTGCAAATGTGAAGGGACATGTACAGCACAAAAGTGTACAGGTCGACCTCTTCTGTTGTCTGACAGAGACCTGGACTTGCATTCGGGAGGACGATGGTTCAATCCCGTGTCCGGCCATCCTGATTTAGGTTTTCCGTAATTTCCCTAAATCTCTCCAGGCAAATGCCGGGATGGTTTCTTCGAAAGGGCACGGCCGACTTCCTTTCCTAATCCAATGAGACCGATGACCTCGCTGTCTGGTCTCCTCCCCCAAAACAACCCAACCCAACCCATCTGACAGAGACTGCCAACAGTTGAAGAGGCTTGTAATGTGTAATAAGCAGACATTTATCCAGACCATCACACAGGAATTCCAAACTGCATCAGGATCCACTGCAAGTACTATGACAGGCAGCAGGTGAGAAAAAACTTGGATTTTATGGTTGAGCGGCTGCTCACAAGCCACGCATCATGCCGATAAATGCGAAACGACGCCTCACTTGGTGTAAGGAGTGTAAACATTGAACGATTACACAGTGGAAAAATGTTGTGTGTAGCGACAAATCATGGTACACAATGTGGCAATCTGATGGCAGGGTGTGGGTATGACGAATGCCCGGTGTATGTGATCTGCCAGAGTGTGTAGCACCAACAGTAAAATTCAGAGGCAGTGGTGTTATGGTGTGGTCATGTTTTTCATGGAAGGGGCTTGCACCCCTTGATGTTTAACATGGCACTATTACAGCACAGGCCTACATTGATGTTTTAAGCACCTTGTTGGTTCCAATTGTTGAAGAGCAGTTTGGGACAACTACTGCATCTTTCAACACAATCGAGCACCTGTTCATAATGCACGGCCTGTGGCGGAGTGGTAACACAACAATAACATCCCTGCAATGGACTGGCCTGCACAGAGCCCTGACCTGAATGCTATGGAATACCTCTGGGTGTTTTGGAATGCCAACTTCGTGCCAGGCCTCACCAACTGACGTCGATACCTCTCCTCAGTGCAGCACTCCATGAAGAATGGGCTGCCATTCCCCAAGAACGTTTCCAGCACCTGATGAAACATATGCCAGCAAGAGCGAAAGCTGTCATCAAGGCTAAGGGTGGGCCAACACCATATTGAATTCCAGCTTTATCAATGAAGGGTGCCACGAACTTGTAAGTCATTTTCAGCTAGGTGTCCAGATGCTTTTCATCACATAGTGTAGGAAGAATGCATATATATCGTATTATTGATCTGAGTGCTTATGATGATTTGTACTGATGACATTTATTGAGTAAAGTACATTATGTTCTGAAGATTGAGGTAGAAATGTGAAGCTTGTCTAACATTTACACAAATGGAAATAAAAAGTATAAAATTCTGTACTGAATGTTAGATGTTGACTGTTGACAGAATTAATACAGCTTATCTGCTTAATACAAAATCCTGAGTATACTCAGGCAATTTATGAATAGTCCTATGAAAAAATATAGCCTCTCTTATATCCATTTCAGCACTGATAGTCAAATGTTCAACCACAAGAGCACATCCAGTCCTACCTTTGTAGCGAGACTCGTGTCTTAGTAGAGGTGTTTGCTGAGAGGTACAATTTTTACTGTTTGAAGCTATGGATACTTGACAACAAAACACAAGCCTGTGTCCTGTATTATTTTTGGGCACTGCTTCCAGAAACAATAGCTATAATGATCTCTAGTTTTCTGGTGAATTTAACATCTCAGAAAATGAAAAAGAATGTGGTGATACTTCATTGGAGACTGAAATTGATGACAGTTTGTCAGTTGACTGACAGCTGCTCACCTGTGGTACGAGATAAATATATCCACTGGCCTCCACCCAGCTCCTCCAAGTTGTCTGTTAACAGGAAATCATTGTTAAGTGATTGGTTCAACTTCATATCAACACAGAAACTAAAAATAATTTTGAGTTTCAGTATATTTTAGTCAAAGTCCAGAGCAATAGTGCCCTTTTATTTTATTAATGATGTTCTCCAAACATTTGTAACTTCCTGTTTTGAGCCTTATATGTCTGTTTGTAATATCATTCATTATAGGGCAAATAAAATAAATTTTTTTTTAACATAATTTGAAAAAAAATTAATATCTTAAGGGGTTAAGCAAGCCTGTATCACTTCTATCCATAGATGCCAATATAGAATGAAGTGCCTCTGTGCCATTATAAAGACCTGGGATACTCTTAACATGCCTAATTACTTTTTGTTGCTTATTATGATCGATAAGCATTTGGAGGAGCTGCCATATGTTGTTTCCTTAGGTCCAACAATCAAAATATGACGGGAAAAAGCACACATCAGAACAGAAAGGTGGAAAAGAATAAGCTGAAATCAAATTGAAGAGAGACATGAAAAGTACATGACAGACATTGGTAGTAAATGTGAGGCTTTAGAGCTGAAATTAAAGTTGTTGGGTACTGATCTTAGGTAAAGTACTTACAATGTTCAATCACATACAGTTTTGACCCAAACAGAAAATTTCTGTGAGATATGCAAAATGTTGCCATTTATCATTATAACAACAGCCATATTGTTTTTTGAAGGTTTGCTGCGAAAACTGCTAAAAACGATTTTTTGTTGTGCAGTCCATAATGCAACTACCTACATACTTCTGTAATGTACCATTGAGGCCTATATGTTCACATTATATATCATTTGTCATGCAAACTTCAGTGCTGGATAATAATTCTTCTGGTGTCTGCTTTCTCTTGACCATTTCTGCTTTGTCATATATGGCAAACTTGCAGCAAAACCAACAGTGGACAACTACAGACTTTAAATGAGTTCAGCATGATTTGGTGTAAGGGCAGCAATTAGGACAAGTCATGTTCATGTTGTGAGGAAGCTCTATGCATGTGTTCTGAGTGTAGACTCAAATTAAAAGTGATGACTATTTCCCTTGTTAACATAACATATGAGAACACAACTTTAAAATCAAAAAGGAAATCTGTTTTTTAGAAATTAAATCTTCATTGCATCCCCTGCCTCAGGCTTTGAAATTCCTGTACCTCTGCTGCTTGATGGTCTTGATGAAGTGCTTCCACTATTAGGAAATGGGGTTATGGCACTTGTGTCAAAGTTATGAAGTCAAGGTCTCCACAAACCTTAATTGTTTTCACAATCTGAATTGAATGATTTGACCAGAAACCTGTCACTCGTAGAAGATGCTGCACAGCTGTGAGCTTCTAGACTGCAAGAAAAGAACTTGTTAGCCCCTGGATCATCTTTCTATTTTTCCAGAGATAGAGAAAAAGATTTCCTTTCATTCTTTTGTCATGTGGATGACTTTAACAATCTGTTATTCCAGGTTTGATGCAAAAGTTTCGAATTCAGCACGAAGCAAGAGATTGGCGATCTTTCATTAATTCTTCGAGAAGCAGGTCAAAGTGGGCCTCCTACACTACAAAAACAAATGTGCTTCAATGTCTATGGGATATTTAATACATTTAAAAGAGAAATTTGATTCTTTAGTCTTTATTGTGGACAAGCTTGATTACAAATCATACAAGTAATCCATTTGTGAGGATTTAAAAGAATTTTCTCTGATCCCCAATAAATTGGCTATACCATGTATCCCTGCGTCCTATGCAAATGGGACCATCTGCGAAAAATACAAGCACTGGTGTGAGAAAATCTGGCCAGTTAATACAGGAGTTGGAGGGAGAAACATACTGTTCAATCCTTTGGAGGACCCAAAATAACTTCCCCTTTCAATTTGCATAAAATTTGGCATTATTAAACAATTTACCACAAAAAGATGGTAACACTTTCAAGTATATGGCAAATAAGTTAAGGGAGCCATCAGAAGACAGGATGAAACAAGGAATTTTTTGTCAGCTCTGACAAAATTTGAAGATAAAATGAATGAAATTCAATGATGATCTTAGGTGTCCTTTAAACGAAGTGTCAACAAGTTGTTTGGCAACTGTAGAGACTGCATTTAAGAAAATGATGGATACCTTCAAAGAGTGGATGCCTCTGTGAGCCTGAACTCCATGCTGCACTTTCTAACTCCCACATCAGCTATTTTCTGGAAAATGTAGGTGCTGTGAGTGAGAGACAGGGAAAAATGTTCAATCAAGAAATTATAGAAATGGAACAGAAGTACCAGGGTCAATTGAATGTCAGCATGATAGCTGACTACGGATGGATGCAGCATGGGGAATGCCCTCAGGCAGTGCAAGGAAGAAAACAGTGGACATTTGAGGAGGAAAAAGAAGAGACATTAAGGTTTCTGCGATTGTATTAGTGTTGAAGAACATAATACATCATTACAATGTTAGCAGTAGACATACTTTATATTGCCATGTTTGTTGAAAATGTATATGTTTTGTAAGAATTTTCTGGATCTTCATCATTACATTGTTTAAACAGATTATCTTTATAAGACAGACAGAAAAGCTTAGCATTTCTGAACTTACCGTGTCAAAAAACATTAGGCTGTCCTCCAGTGATTACAATTTTGTCTTCAAGTATAAATTGGTAGTCCTGTGTCATTAATCATGTTTGAAGAACTGTTTAAAATAAGAACAAAGCAACAAGAACTGTGCAGTAAACAATACAAACAATTGTAAGTATAGCTAAAGTCAAATGAAAAAAGATGTAGAAACATGAAAAGTTCACAGTTGGATAAAAATGATTATAATGTGTAAGGTATGATAATATGGCCTCCAGAAGAATGGGCTTCAGCATCATGAAAAGTGATTTTCATTTGAAGCTGGTACAAATAAATTTAATAGGAGAAATAAAGTAAAAGACAGGAAAAAAAGTGATGGCTCATGGAATCCAAATATGAAAGATCCATTGATTTAGAACAGACTCGAATATAATATTTTTGGAACTCGTGAAGTTGAATGCACTTTTTTATGGTAGCATGAATAATTTGTTTAATGGTTAGAATTTTGAAGGTTAAATAATTGTTGATCCGATGAAAAATAAGCTATTGGCTATGTAAACAGATGGGTACTGGAAGAGATGCTCAGCAATGAATATACCATATGTGTGATCTCAATAAATATGACTGGTTGATAGTGGTGATATGGAGGTGTCTGGTGCTGCTTTCAAAAGCCAGTAAAGTAATAAGTCGTGCTGGATATAAAATAGAAGTTCGATGGCAAGTGGTTCTAGGTAATTGATAAAGACAAAAGAAAGTTTTGCTAAAAGGACTTGAAGTACTTAAAATGGGATGCTCCCAGTAATGCAATGTAGGTATTAGATTTGGGAGCTGGTAGAAAGTAGGTGCAACAGATTTTACAGTAAAAGGAAAATATTAGTTTAATTAGTACATCATAATTGTTGGAAGCATTTGTGGATGTGTGGGACTTGGCCTCATATGGTGACAGCATTATATATATATATATATATGGTATGAAACAATTTAAACGTGTGCTTACCATGTAAAGAAAACAATTTGATAAGAGTTTTTGACAACTGCAGTGGGCACAGTAATGAGTAGATTGTTTTGGATTTATGTATTTAATAATTTTATTTCATGGGAATTATTTTTAAGTCTTTGGGAGAGATATTACAGAGCAAAGAAAACAAATATTGAATGGGAAGAACTTTGTGAGGTTTAAAGTACGAGTTTGTAATAGTATGGTGGATACTGTACATTTACAGCCAGTGTAGCCCTTCAATACTGATTTCAGTATTCAGCTTAATTACCTCTGTGTTTATGACAGTGACTATTTTTCTTAAGAAATAAATTCTGTTCTGTGAATATGCTTAGGCAACATTAATTTCTAGGAAAACATATTTTATGTAAGTTTATAGATATTTGTTGGGTTCACAAAGTAGCTTAAGACCTTAGCTTTTAGTAAGTAACAGCAACCTCACACAGCTGCCAGTTCTCATAGCATGTCAAAGTTGTTGGAGCTGAGGACTGATAAGATATGATGATGTAAATTCTTTAGGATTAAAGGGGACCACTCACCAAAGAACAGAAGTATTGTTGGTGTCTGCTTTTCAGTGAGTGGTCTCCTTCAGTCCTAAAGTATTTACATTCTACAAGAACTTTCTTAAAATATGTTATGATGGTCAGATGTGACACATTTTTTATTTAATGTAAAGGTACACTTCATTGTCTGATAACAGTCTTTATTATTTCAAAATGCCTCTTACAGTTGATAGGGGCAAAGAATTTTACTTGCTGTTTCTTCTTTTGTTTAATTTGTTGAATAGTTTTTGAAGTAGGTTGATAATTTTATTGCAGGAAAAGTATTTGAGTGAGCCGTATAGTGAAGAACCTGCTGACCCAGAAACAGCACGACGTTTGTTAGAATTTGGAGATGATTATCGCAATTTCTTAGACAGTCAGTCAGACTGCAGCTTGAGCAGAAGTGCCAGTAATGGTACTTCATCTCTAAGACATCGTAGGCCTCCTGTAAGTTCCTCAAGTGTGTCCAGAGAAAAGTTATTAAGTGGGTGTTGGACAATGCAGTTACATAGTAATCATTTGTTTGTTACAGGGACCCGCCGATGACAGCTCTGTGTTTGACAGTGATTCAGACTTAGAGGACTTCAATCATGCTATTTACCTTTCTCAGGCTCAGTTAGAATACGTTGAAATGGTTATCAATGAACATATGAGCAAGCATGCAGATTTGGTTCTTGCCCCTAGTTTGGTAAATATTCAATTGTTTTATTCAATTTCCTTGTTCTGTAATAATTATTTTTATGTCTGTTTCCTGAAGGCAGAGTACAAGGGGATGCTCTGTGGTGCTAAAAGCAGCCATAATGTCTGTGTCATGTGATTATTATGCACATGTATGTACCAGTTATGCTTCACTGTAAGACCAGTGTAAAAATCATTTGCTGTTGACAAACAGTTGGTCAAAAGTATGCATTGGTGGTGACAACATTTCACTAAATAAACAAAAGTAAATGTAATTATACAGAGGTCAGTGCAAGGAATAAAAGTTTTTTTTGATAATAAGTAGATACTTCTTATCATTCAAGTAATTAGTGTTTACCAGTTCAGGATCTTAAAGAAGATAAACAAAACCAACACAAATTTAACAGATAATGTTGTACAGGTTCACAACATACATTTAAATGTAGGTGAATAATACTAGTAAAAATTCTTCTTTTATTTAAGACCTTCATTCATGTCAATACATGCTGACCAAGATCCTCATCCAAATTTGATATGTTATTGACCAGCTATACTCATGACTTGCCTGTTACATTATTTTCAATATCTTTGTATATTAACTTCACTTTTTGTAGCATATGTCTTAAGATGTAAATGATTGCAGCTATGTGGGAAACAAGGAACATTTTTCTTTGAGCTGATCCAGGAATTTTTTATCAGCCCTTTTTCTAAATTTCTTTCTTGTGCCAACTCCTCAAAAAGAAAAATACAAAACATACGTTTATGATAGCTTGTTGAAAATATAGAAATTCATGCACTGTAAATCTGGATTAACTATGTGATACTTTGAAAGGTGCTGACAGTGAGAATACCACCAACTTGAAAATTTTATACTAAATGTGTTTGATCATCTAGCAAGAGTTACGTTACATAAATTTCTTGTTTCAGAGACGTTAATTACCATTGGTAGTATTCCAGTCCATAAATACTGAATTTTTCCTCCTTGACATTGCCCACTTCCTTCTCCTCAACAACCAGTTTCCTTCCCAGGTTGTTTTATTTAAAGTACTTTATGGAGATATTTAACATTCCCAAACACTATCTACCTCAAACAATACAGTTTAGAGTGCAACTGACTATTACGTGGAATGCTCACTTGAATTAATTCCTAGGTTAAAATGTTCTGTACCAGATGGCTCATGTGGGATGCGTGTAGAATGGAAGTCATAAAATGCAAGAAAATGTCTGGTTATTATAGCAATTAAGAGTTACAAAAGATCCTCCAGGAAGAACATTCCATATGCCAGTCACATGGGTGGCCAGAAGTTAATTATGTTAAAAAAAGAACAGTGGTGCTTCAGGGTGACTGTGAAATAATAGAGAGAGACTGAGCCAGGGACATACAGCATAAAGCGGTCTGCCCCGTAAGATGACTGACACTCATAAGAAGACATTTAAGAACACTTTGACATCTGGCATGTAGGAGATCTAGAACACGGAAGAACGATATTCAGAATTGTTTCCCTGTAGGTGGACACAGGAATCAGTCACATGGCCCCCCTCCCGTGTTTCTGCATTGGTTAGTCAAAGTGTGCTGGACTATGCAGTGTGTCGGTACAGCTCTTTACTGCCTTCGGGCTTTGATCTGTCAGTTTAGTGCAAACATTTGTAGCATATGTAGCTGGCTGGAAAGACTGGGTACCGAATATAAAATTTTGGCGATTTAGGAAGACAATAATAATCATCAATTTCTTGCAATTCACAGTGACACTGGCAATTGATATTGTACATACGGTTACTGGACTGAACAGTTATTCCCCTTCCATATAGGCCCATGGTAGGTGGGTAAAGGAATTCTAGGAGGGACTTACAGACTGAGGGGTAACAGTGCTTACTTGATGTTTCAGTAATCACAAGTATAAAATGATTTTATGGTCTGTATAGTAAACAAGTTTGTCAGTACGGTGTTCCAGGTCTGGCACTTGTTGATAAGGCAGGCCTGCAAGCATGAGTTGTTAAGGGAGACAATTTATGAAACACCTGGACAACTAATATGAGAGGATGTCTGAATGAAAATATTAGAATTTTATATGATATTTGGATACTGAGGACCAGTTGCAACAAGCAGTGTTTTAATTAAATTTAATCAAGAGGCTAAGTTATAAGGTGAACACAGAACAGAATCTAGATATAAATTTCAGTGCTATCAGTATGAACAAATAACATATAGTTGAAATTGGAGTGAAATTAAAGATTAATTATGTAATACTAAATCTATAATAAAAATAGAAATTCACAGTCAGAATCAATTGTTTACGTTATTAACATTCCAGTTCCCATAATATAAACATTAACTAACCTAATACATAAAAAACGTAAAAAGAGATCAAAAATTTGACTATTAGCTCATAGCATTTCCAGAAAACAACCAAAACCCATAGTAGTAAATTCTTAAAAAAAACATTACAATAAATAAAATAAAAATGAGTGTGACACAAAGGAGTAAAGTTATTGTGGGAAGATATCACTATAGGTCTAAACAAATGGTGTTAGAATTAGGACATGGCCAGGAACTGCCAAATGTCACGTCAGCAAAGACCACATGGAGAGAAGAGGCAGTAATCTATGATAGGCTACAAATTCATAATGGCTGCTTGGGAAGTTTAGGAGGAGGGGGTGGTACTCATTCCGGCAGCTGTGTGTCTGTGGGAGGAGTGAGGCAAGGGGTTAAGATTGAGGGAGGGGGATTAAAGTAGCTCCAAAGGAGAGGAGCTCGCATTCTGGCACTAGCAATCATGTACTCAATACCTAAATTGGCTTGAAAACAAGGTACATTCAGATGTGAGTGCAGGAAAGCTGATTCTGATGTGATTTATTATTTTAAGACGTGAAGGAGTTGCCTGTTCAAAAGTTGCAATGAACACAAAAATCAAAAATATACACACTATTTTAAATATTTATGAGTAATGCCTTGAAAGAAGAATGGAAATACATTGACAGAAAGACTCACAACACTAAAAAATAATTAATGCAGAGTAATGAAATTTTGGGAATACATTTATCCAGTAAAATATTTAACTGATCAACATAGTGAGATCACAGGTTAATGTACATGTGAGATAAGCCATTGCAAATGTTATCTGCTGGTACAGTAATAACTGGTATAACTGCCAGAATGTTGAGAGCATGCATGCAAACATGCATGCTTTTTGTTGTCCAGGTGCCAGATGTCCGTTTGTGAGATGGAGTTCCATGCCTGTTGCACTTGTTCAGCCAGTCAGTGTAGGGGTGGTTAATGCTGTTTGTGGATGATGCTGCAGTTATCTTATGATGATGTCCCATGTGTGCTCAGTTGGAGACAGATTTTGTAATTGAGTGGGCCAAGGCAACCTGTTGACACTTGGTAGAGCATGTTGGATTATAACAGTGGTATGTGGGTGAGCGTTATCCTGTTGGAAAACACTCTCTGGAATTCTATTAATAAAGGACAGCACACAGGCCAAATCACTAGAATGATAGACAGGGTGCATGAGATAACTGCGAGAGTGCTCCTGCTGCCATATGAAATTGCACCTCTGACTGTAACTCTTTAGTAGAGGTCCTGAGTGTGTGTGTGTGTGTGTGTGTGTGTGTGTGTGTGTGTGTGTGTGTTTGTGTGTGTGTGTGTGTGTGTGTGTTTGTGTGTGTGTAGCATGTACACAGGTTGGTTGCAGGTCCTCAATTGGCTTCCCCCTAAACACCACCGAGGCAGAACCAGCTTTCATCAGAAAATCCAACAGACCTCCAATCTGCACTCAAATGAGCTCTTGCTTGACACCACTGAAGTCAAAAATGGCAGTGCTTTGGGGTCAGTGCAATGCACACTACTGTCCTTGAAGTAACCAATTTGTAACAGTTTGTTGTCACATTGGTGCCAATTGCTGCTCAAATTGCTTTTGCAGATGCAATACAATGTGCCAGAGCCATACCTCAAAACACAATGGTCTTCCTTCTCAGTAGTGCCACATGACAGTATGGTGTGTCATTTTAGAGGACAAAAATAAAATTTCATGGTTTTTGTGAATGAGGGAGTTTCAAAAATGCCTTTTGACGTGTAATATCATAATTTAAAGGTTTTTCTTTGTTGATAAACATTTGGTTTGGTAAATTGGCACTTGATTCTAATATATATCGACAGGGCATGAATTAATATAAACTCCACCAAAATTTGCACAAAAACTGGTTTAATGAACTCAAACAATTTTCTTTGTATACTGTTTCTATTGTCAAACACTGAAAACACATAGTAAAAATGTAAAAAGCTACAACCAACAATATTCATCAAATCTGTCTTTGATTCATCCCTAGACATCATTCTTCTGCTGACTTCCTGGCACCTAATTTATCCTTCTCGTTTCTCTTGAGTATAACTCAGACAGGAGCATCTGTTACTTGTTCCACTCACCTTTCTATGGACTTCCCATGACATGGCCACTTTGGAACTTCTATAGGCTCTTGAACGAACTTCCTTATGTCTGATATTTTGAGTTTACAAGTAAGTGGAAGTTAATATACTTTTTATGACCAGTCTGTCAGTTCCAAAAGAGAAGTTGCATTTGTATTTACTGCAAGAGTTTTCCTAGGGTGAACAGATAGGTCTCCTGGTGTATCATCATCTCAATTTCTCAGTTTAGTTATTTTATGGACCCCCGCTTTCCTTTCTTCTTGTTCTTCTGAGCATAAAAATGTCTCAAGCATCATTTCACTAAATGCAAAGCATGATGAATGTTGGACTGTTGGCTAAATAATATCTGCTACTGCCTTCTTTCGCCCGAGAGTAATTAGATTTGACATTAAACCATTAGGGATAGTAAATGCCTATAATATACTCCATAAGAAATTGTAACATCTTCAAGCTGTTGTCTTTAAGGCCAAATTTCAAAAAGCATATGCGGCAAATCCTGTTTGCAGTTGTTAACCACTGAGAGTAGCCTTACAGGGCCAATTTCTAATAATGGCTGAACAGTTAGAGGTGGTCCACCTGTCCTCATAGAATGAGTTATCCTGTAACTATAGGCCAGATCTATAAAGAGATTTTTGACAGCAGAGTCACTCAGTGGAACTGAAGGGTATGGAAAAGATATTCTGACAAATGAGGGATTGATTTAAAGTTCTGTTGTACTATCAAGCATCTTGTAAATCTTATCACACCATTTGTTGGTAGACAAAGTTTTCCCATCCAACTGTTTGATCAAGTGATGTAAAGGTAGCTTATTAGTATGAAGAGCACAAAACAACCAGATAAGTTTACGATTCTGCTTTGTCTCAACCCAATGTATGTCTACTCCTTTCCGACCAGTGTTGAAATTTGTTGAGTCACTGTCAATAGCCTGCAAATTTTTATCAATGCTGTTTTTCATTAAAGTAGCCACAAGGTGATTAGCAATAACTTCAGCAGGTTTTCTTTTCATTACGTCTCAAATGGCAAAGGTATCTTCCACTCGTCTCACTGCAAAAAGAGTAATGCTATCCTTTCACAACAGTTGGAGACTGATTACTTCAGTTACCTGCTTTGTGACAGATGATAGTGGTATCTTGGCATCCATCAAAGAAAATACATTAACTCTTGCATGTCCTGCACTGATCATGAAATTCTTCATCAAGTGATGTCATGACTTTTCCTTTGGTCCTTTTAACTCATTTTGATCAACCACAAGTATCATGTTTTATTCAGTAATTAACACAGCACCCAAATATGCAGTAGTTTTAACAGCAGCTTAGCACATACCTAATACTTTTCAATGCAATGTTATGCAACTGTGTCTTATACTGCCATATAACTGAAGTAGAAAGTATGTCAGAATCATCACATGGTATCTGCAAAGGATCTTCAGAATCTTCATCTTTAATATCAGTTGTCTCTTCACCTTGTTAGTAGAAAAGAATTTCATTTGGTTGTAATGTTAAATCTTCCTTCATTTGCTGCATGTATTCAGAAATTCTTTTTAATTTGTCTTATTACCTCTTGTGCTTTTTAATTTGACTGTGCTCAAATATATTGGGTAATTGAATGTGCTCCTGTCCAACAGATCCAACCTTCTCTCTTTGACCTTTAATAAACACTTGGAGATGTGCACTTCATGTTTACAGTCAGCACCATCTGGACATGGACCCTCAAATTCTGATCATAGCTTAATGTCACACTTGCAACTAAGGATATCGAAAAGCTTGTCTAACATTGCTGATAAGCCGCCTTCTTTTCCAGGTTTCCTTTGCCAGGTGATAAGTTTTCGGCCTTTTCTCAGTTCTCTTCTATTTTCTTCGGGACTGTGACTCTCGAATTTAAAATTGTTGCCACAAAACAAATGTTTGCTAGCCCACACTTTTCAAACACTTTGTGATAAATATAAATATCCCTTGCAAGAGTGGCTACTTCATAATTTCTGACATTCTCTCCCCTCTGTTGTCTTAGCAGAAGCCCATATCTTAGAATATCACACAGAGTTGGGGGTTGAGAAGGCAGCATTTCTCTACCAGTTCCAATGAAGTTACTCATGTGAGTGGTAGTGACCCGTCTTGTCTTCCTTTTACTAGTCATGATAAGATTTTCAGGTTTTTTAAGTGGAAAAAATTATTTGTGCCTGGAAAAAGATATAGACAAAAATGTTACTATTTGTGTGATAATAAAATAACACTGCTTCAAATGAGTACTACTTGTTTGAAAACTTTTAAGTCGCATAAAAAAGTTCACAGATTTTGTAGTATATTCTTAAGCTTAGAGTAGAAGTACAGACAAAAATAATGATAAGAAGGCACTTCTTGAAAGAAAACAGTTTGCTGTGAATTGTACACGAAATGACAAAAATAGCATGGTATTGAATTAGTTCACAATGTAATTCACATTTCATATAGATATCATTGGGAATTGCTAACGTAAACACAACATTATGACCTCCATTCAGTTTTTGCAAAACAAAGTCAAAATATTTGACATGCCTTAATGCACCAGTACAGAGTACAGTCTTCTTGTGACTCTTCTTGCAACTCTATTACGCAATCTTGTTCAAACTCAGTGAGGTGTTGATAATGCTATCAACCTTAAAGGCATTCTTGACTAACATGAACTCAACACCTTCAGTCTCAAGGGTAACTTAACACTCAAGACTGTTAAAGTGTGTATTTAAAGCAAACCTTATTTGTATCCTCATAGTGGTGCTACTAGCTCCACTCTTACGTGACTAGTGTGAAATTTGAATAGACATAACCTTTCAGATGTAGAAAAATCCGCAGAACTCCTCCTTGGTATTCTGTTTGTTTGTTTTTTTTTTTTAAAAAAACCTCCAGACAGTGTAGATGTGTCAAAACAGGAGACATAATGAATTTAACTTCAGGACAACATAACATTAAGCATAGAGAAATCATATGAACGTCAGAATTAGGTAGCAGTTTGCAAACATACACAGATTGCGAGGCAAACTGTACATCCCTTTCAGTAACACGGAATCAATAATACATAACATATAAAAAACTGAAGAGGGTTATTCATAGTCAAAAAATAGACTAACTAAAATCGTGACCAATGTAATAAAGACATTGATATCATTGAATATGTTAGACTCTATAAAGCTATATTTAAAAAAGTTGTGAAGGTGGAAAAACAATTGGCAAATAACAGGCTAATTTTAAACCACAAAAATGAGACAAAGACTCTGTATCAGTCATTAAATCTGAGTTAGGTGTTAGAGACTGTAACCAAGAAATTTAAAAAATTAACATTAAAGGATACATTACTGTAAGTCCAACTCAAATACTAGAGTGCTTTAATGAAGTCTGAGTAAAAGTAACAGATTATCACAAAAAAGTAAACCCCTTTGGCCTAAATTAAAACTCTGAAAACTTTACAAAATTTTTAAAAATTTCTGTGAAGGATGTAAAAAATGCAGTCCTAGCATTAAAAAACTAAAAATCTGCAGGTTGGGATGGAGTAGCCACCAATGTTACTAAAGCAGTACACAATAAAATTGCAAACCCGCAACTCAAATAATAAATCAATGTTTTGTAGAGGGCTGTTTCCAGAGGTACTGGGTAGACACTGGACTTGCATTTGGGAGGACGATGGTTCAATCCTGATTTAGGTTTTCCGTGATTTCCCTAATTCGCTCCAGGCAAATGCCGGGATGGTTCCTTTCAAAGAGCACGGCCGACTTCCTTCCCCGTCCTTCCCTAAACCGATGAGACCGATGACCTTGCTATCTGGTCTCCTTTCCCAAACCAACCAACCACCCAACCAGAGGTACTGAAATATGCTGAAGTCAAACTGCGCATCTAAAAGGGATCAAGAGAGATCATGGGAAATTATCGTCCTATCTCAATTCTCCCAGTCATATCTAAAACACCTCAAAAACTTGCTATTGCCCAAATCCAAAACTTCATTGCAAAATATTCTGTTATTGTAAACCATCAATTTGGTTTTCAACAAGGGAAAAACTCCATAGTTGCAGTGAAGAGTTTCACCGAGAAAATAAGTACATCATTAGAAAAGAGCAGTAAGGTGGTAGGAATTATCTGTCACCTCACAAAGGTATTTTATTCTGTAAACCATACATTGCTTATTTACAAACTTGAAAAGTATGGCATTAATGGCGATGCCCTACAATCATACTTATCAAACAGAAAGCAAAGAGTTAGCATCTTTTTAAATGGGGCAAATTGTTATTCTGTCTGGAAAAAAAAAAAATGATCTCAGGATGTTCCACAAGGCTCCTTATTAGGTCTAGTCCTGTTTCTCCTCTGTGTTAATGGCTTACCATTAAATATCAGCTCTGTGCCAGTTATGTTTGCATATGGTACTTCTGTGTTAATCGAAAATCAGGTTTCAGAAGAAACCCCAAATCCGTGATCAGTACCCTTTGTACCTTAGGAACTTGGTTTCAGCTAAGTAGGTTGAATCTGAACATATCTAAGATTCACATGATGCAATTCAAAACAAAATAGTCAAAATGTGATTAGATTAAGAGTATTCACAACAACCAAGATTTAGAAGAAGCTGACTCGGCATATTCTTAGGCTTAAATGCATATAAAAATTTGAACTGGCAGGTACACATTGAGTACCTAGCAAACAAATTGATTAGCTTTGTATTTAGAATGCAAAAACACTTGTGTTCTGTCATTATTCTGAACACCTTGAATGACTAGAGATAGGACGTTCATATTCACAGGACATATACATTAGTATCTTCTACAGAAGTGATAAGTGTTTGAACCATATCAGCCTGCAGGTTCGAGTTCAGCATTGATATTTTGGTACAATATCACCTACTGTAAAATGTGCCTGCAGCTCTCATTGTCAGTATAAACTGAAGCTAATGAGTCAGTGTGATTTGAGCAGATGTGCAGAATAGCTCACAAAAATATGCATGAAATGTACCATTAAATCAGTGAGTTTGAAAAAGGGCGCATTATTAACATGAGGGAATGTGATGCATCAATCCAGGAAATTGCTGCTCGTGTGGGACGAAGTGTTTCGGCAGTGCAACTGGTGTGTGCTAAATGTTTCACAGAAGGCTTTAGAACATGATGAGATGGGTCAGGTCACACTACCAGCCCCCTCGCCCCCTGCCCCCGCTTTCCCTTTGAGAAGGTCAACAACTCATCCAGATGGCTTTGCAGCACACATCTGCATCCTCGTCAGCTCTAGCACAACAGTGGGATAGTGTTACACATTGTGCACTATCAGGGGTGACAGTCTGTCACCATTTCTTTTGGCTTGGGTTATGCACGTTGTCCACTTCTCCGCTTACTTTTGATGAATGTGCAGACACATGCTAGACAGCAATGGTGTATGGAAAGATATCACTGGGGACAGGAATGGCATCAGATAGTGTTTTTTGATGAATTGAGGTTCTCTTTGTGTGAAAATGATGGCTGCATGTTAGTTTACCAGAGGCGGGGGAGTGGCATCACAGTGACTGCATTTTCACAAGACATACATTGCCAACTCAAGGCCTTATGGTATGGGGCGCTATTGGGTGCACCCGAAAATCACAGTTGGTGCATATCCAGGGCATTGACCAGTGTGACCTATGTGAATGATCTCCTGCGATACGTAGCCATACCCTTTCTGCACAACACCCCAGATGCCATTCTTCAGCAAGACAACGCACGACCATGTCTTCATGGTGTCACGGGATGTGTGCCTTTTACTCTGGCCTGCCATATCACAAGACCTGTCACCAGTGAAAAATGTGTGGGATATGTGAAACAATGGGTGCAGCGCTGTGACCCAATGCCAGTCAGCACAGATGAACTTTGGAGCCAGGTGAATGCAGCATGAATGGCTACATCACAGGACAGCATTCACGCCTTATACGTATCGATGCCATCATGCATAGAACAAGTTATCAGGGCCCGTGGCGGACCCTGTGCCTACTAGGGGACAGGGCACTTGTTGAACCGAGCTGACTGAAATGCTAATCATTTCTTCAGAACATACTAATGTACATCTCCTGTGAATATGAGTCCATCTCGAAATTTTGCAAACTGTGTGGCATAATGTTCTACTCAATACAGCACTGAACAATAACTAACAGACATACAACAATTAAACTTCTGGCAGTTACACATTAAACATAAGTGTGTGCTGGGATGCCAGCTGCATTTCGTTCCAGTACACCATTGGCATGAAATTATGAATGTTCCAGAATTTTTTGAACAGACCTTGTATTATAAATTTTTGATATGTCTCCTGTACTTAAACCAAATGTATTGCAAGTATATATCATGAGTTGAATAAACCCAATTTCCCAGTTCCATATGGATGTATGAAAACTACTGATAACCACTACATGTATAAAAACCATCTTTAAAAGGAATTTAAAAATAAATGGTTTGTGTATAGAGGTCCAGTTACTGTAGTTGTTGTACAGAAATTTAGTTTATGAATTGATATCACTGGCCTGCTGAAGGTACCTGTGGCAAGTTAGCTTCATCATTACAGAACTTCATGCACACATTCTTCATTGTCACTGGTATGTCCGCCTGGTTCTGCTGACATGAAAGTTTGTAATATAAATTGATATAACAAGTTTATTTAACTAGAAAGACTACATGTCTAGTGCGATGAGTTAAGTACAATGTAAGAATTAATTACTTTAGAAAGACAATAGCATCTTGAATAAGAATAAACAGTATTAACAAAATGTCTCTTCTCGAGTTTGGAAATAACAGCAAGGTATATACATGGAGGCCAAAGGTGTGAACAAAACAGTCACTTCGTGTACAAAGAGTAAACATCAAAATTGTCAGTGGCTTAGTTGAACTTAGTAATTACAGAATGGACAACACTAGGAAATTTTGAGTCCCAATGGGACAGTCCAAATACTAATGTGATTAACTGAAACTATATAGTTCCAGAGACTTTTTCTGGTCTTGGGCATCTTTGCTGTATATGTACAGACCGAAGTGCCAAATGAAAATTTGTACCAAGGCTGGGATTCAAATTCATGTCTGCTACTCACTAGGCAGCTGTACTAACCACTATGCTACCGTGGCACAATGGCTTTTTACACAACTGCACAGACTATCCTAGCACGCCTCCCTCCTCAATCGAAAGCCCTCCTATTCATGCCCCAGCCCACTTGGAATTTCCACTAAACTTGAACAGCATCATAGAGACTCTCCAACTTTACTCTAATGGCACCTCAGCATCTGCCTAGTGAGCAAGAGACCTGGGTTTGAATTCTGGGCTTGGTGCAAATTTTCATTCGTCACATGGATCTGCATATATACACCACAGATGTTTGAGACTTGAAAAGGTCTCTGGAACCATGTAGTTTCATTTGATTAAAAACACCTATGCTTGGGTTTCAGGCAGGACCCCCTTCTCGTTCATTGCTGAGGTGCTATTAGCAATACAGTTGGAGTACCTCTGCAATGCTGTTAGAGTTTAAGGGGAATACCAAATGGGCTGAGATGTGAATGGAATTTTGTTTGAGGTGGGAAGCATGCCGTAGTAGCCTGTGCACTTCTGCAAAGCCATTGTACCAGGGTGGCATAGTGGTTAGTGCATCTGTTTAGTGAACAGGAAACCCAGATTTGAATCCTGACCTTGGTACAACTTTTGATTCGTTACTTCAGTCTATATACAATGGTATGATTGTTTTGAAGTTAGAATCAGTACAAGTTAAAATCCTAGGAGGACAGTCCAGTATCAACATTATATTTCGAGGAAACACAGCCAAGTCCAGTTTAGCATTAATGAAACAAAGACCTGAAGTCTTACCAGGTCCCCTAACTTATCACTGAGATGGGAATTGGCATAATCAGTGTAGCAGCTTCAAAGATATTCCTGATTGATGGAATGGTACTGCATTTGGTGAGCACCTGGCTAAAGAAGTCCACCCAGGGTGAACTGGCTCTCCTGGACCAAGGAGTGGCCTAAATACTGCCCCAGGTGCCAGGATACAGCCGGTACTATTTTTCGTCACCCGTGACCTGCACAGGGAAAAGGTCCATGGGGCCAGTGATCTCTGGATGTCAGTTACATTGCCATCTTGTGGCTGTGCAAAATACAGTAGAGTTAAAGTGTCTTCTGCAAGGAAGGTGGCTGCCCACATAGCCTGGCTGTAATGTGGGCTGTTGGCAGAGTAGGTATGGGCCCATTATACAACAATTACTGTAAATCCCTTTACAAACTCCTTGATGCATATTTCTCATGGTAACTGTACGTATAGTAATGCTTTCTGACTTTCAGAGCTGCATTGTGCTTTAGGGTCTCAGAATTAAACTCTGACATAGCTTATATTAGCATTCAACTGAACTTGGTATTTCATGTATCGTACACAGCTCCCTGGTTGTCATATGGCAACTTCAACTTTTAACACATTCATTATAAAACTCTTAAAAACAGCATACAATCATAATCTGCATGTCTCATCGTAACTAATGACCTTTTATATTTGCATTGCTGGCTGAGATGTATTTCAGTACTGTGTAGCTCACATACGCTGTCAAAGATTGCCACATGACTTATGTAGGTGAAAGCCTATCATTATATGTGAGTGTTGACCAACCTGGTATTCGTGGGTGCTAAGTATATAAAAACTGAATTTCATTCTGAGAAGATTCTCCAGAATACTTCTTTCCTCTGTAGGTGTCTCAGTAATGTTACTACTACTACTACTATTACTACTACAGTCTTTGCTTTAAAATGTAATGAGATAAACAAGTGAAAGAGAATTAAATTGTATTTGTGGGTGAGGTTTGAAAGGTTTAGTATCCCATCTGACTGAGATGACTTTTTAAGGCAAAACTAATGCTCTGTAAAGGAAGTTTGGATTCAATTAGTAACTTTTTAAGAAGCTGCTCTCATACCTTTTTTGCTAAATTAATTGAATAGGTGTAGTATTTAATTTGTAAATTGTGTGTCAGGCATTCCACTGTGTTAAAATGGGAGTGAAAATGCATATATTCCATCTCTCCACACTCTTCAGCATGAATGATGACCCCAGATAATTTGCATTTTTTTTTTGTTTTTTTATCACAATTGAGTATTGGAACTTCTCTGTCCAGCATCTTTTATTGTACCTCATTCCATGTGAATAGTGTGTACACTAGCAAAATGATTTGCATCACCCCTCCTCCAGTACAGTCTACCATTTGTATTATTTGTGATGAATGTTCATCTCCTCATTTTCTTCTATTTTTTTATATTTATTTATTTAATGCCCTCCCCTTTTTGCCTCACACGGATGTAGAATTGCTCTCATTTCATGAGCATTGTTATTGTTATCATTCAACCCGTTCTAACTTTTCTGATAATTATTAAGAAAATATCAGCTTCATTCAGTATTAGCTGCATGCTCACCTGACTGAGGTTTGTTGGTTGGCTTCATTGATTTGTTTTCCTAAATTATTTCATATGGCTACTGTGATAGTGCTTCAATAAATGTGGACTAAAAAAGTACATCAACCCCCCCCTCCCCCCTTTCTCTCCAACTTCATTTCCTCCCTCTGCAGCAAATGGCATTGAAATGAAAGATGTGTCTTCAAATATGAAAATGGTCTTAAGCTATATCATAACACAGACAAATCCAGATCCCTCTCCTTCCAGGCAAAATAGTGGTTTAACAACATGGTAGAAAGTGCACTATAACTTTATTCTGCAGAGATATTTGCTAAAATAATCTCTCATTGGAAGAAAGGAAAGCTTCCTTATTAGGTTATTATGACCCACTGATGTTTTTTTGTAAGTGTTTACATTCTGCCTGCAGCCCAATAAGGCATTAGGCTCTTATAGGTGGTGCACATTACTGAGCACAAAAATCAACAGGGTTTCATCACAGAAGAACCATCATGAAATAATTGGCAAAACTAAGGGACAATAAAAACAAACTTTTCACCTGCCTTGAGATAACTGGGTGTTTGTGTTGACCTCATCATTTCATCATCATTCAGGAAAGTGGCGATATTGGACTGAGCAAAGGTTGGGAATTCGTGTGGGCGCTGATAACCGCGTAGTTGAGCGCCCCACAAACCAGTTGTGGTCGTCGTCATCGTCGTCGTCAATAAAAACAAACAATCCATCAAACTCCAGATTATCTCAGTAGAAGAATGATAAAAGTCGCAAAAGATGTGAGTGATGGCAAAGGTACCTTTGGAGGGATTGTGCAATAAAAAGCTACAGCATTAGAAGGAAAAAGCTCAAATACTCTGTGGTCTTGTAGCCCACAGAGGACTGTACCATATGCACAAAGTTTAATTTCTGTGGATTGTTTTGAAGACACCATTTTATTAAAGGTGGAAAACAATGTGCAGCAAACAGGAACCTATCATTTGTTTGCTCTAATGTTATGTGTGTGTTACTGGTGGACATTGAGTGGGACTAAGGATTTGTAATGAACTTCCTGAATACAGTCTCTTGCTCTCAAAAAAGCACCTACTCAACTTAACAATGTCAAGTGACAGACAGAAGATAGGTGATCAGAAATATTGTCTGTCTTCACTCTGTTACAGAATTTGGATCTGATAGTTATGAATTATATGCTAAGCACCTCTTGTCCCTCTGTTGACCAAGTTTTGGTTATGATAATCTCTTCCTCCACTAGCGTTTGAATTACGTTCCTCCAAGTCAAACACATTTGTTATAGCACAATTTAGAGGGCTTATATGTGAAAGCAGGTAGACTATGACTCAAGATATTCAGTTGCAGCAGTACTGATAAAGAAAGACACTAATCAAGAAAGAAAGACACTAATCAAGGTAGTTGTCTAAAAGCGCATATACTTCTCAAGTAATTACTAAGTGGTATCAAATGTGTGAAACAGTTGTCGACCTCCTAGTGAAGTTTCCCATGTTCATGGCAGTAAATGATGGGGAGTTTATTTATATTGATTTCTTTTTGCAATTCAGTGTGACACAAAAAGTTCAGACAACTACCGGTTGTAGAGGGTTTTTGTATCCCCAAGGTGAACTGCCCATAATGTAACTCATGTAAAATATTTGATATTAATGAAACAGTTCTTGATGGCAGAAGCCATGGTGCTTATTGCTGAGTATACATACTCTCTATATGGGACCTGCTACTTTGCAGCCAGAGGGAATTGGAGAGCAATACATGATTGCCTCTGAATATCACTTGGTGTGAAGCATAGTCAAAGCCATCAAATTAAAGCAAAGGAAGCAAGGAAGCAAGTAGATGAATACACACACACACACACACACACACACACACACACACACACACACATATATAGCGCCGGCAGACAGTCACAGTGAACAAAACACACAAACACACACACAGAATTACTAGCTTTCGCAACTGATGGTTGCTTCTTCAGGAAGGAGAGGGAAAGACGAAAGGATGTGGGTTTTAAGGGAGAGGGTAAGGAGTCATTCCAATCCCGGGAGCGGAAAGACTTCCCTTAGGGGAAAAAAAGGACAGGTGTACACTCGCGCACACACACACACACACACACACACACACACACACACACACACACACACACACATATCCATCCGCACATACACAGACACATGTGTGTGTGTGTGTGTGTGTGTGTGTGTGTGGGTGTGGGTGTGGGCGCGGGCGCGTGCGAGTGTACACCTGTCTTTTTTTTTTCCCCTAAGGGAAGTCTTTCCGCTCCCGGGATTGGAATGACTCCTTACCCTCTCCCTTAAAACCCACATCCTTTCGTCTTTCCCTCTCCTTCCGGAAGAAGCAACCATCGGTTGCGAAAGCTAGTAATTCTGTGTGTGTGTTTTGTTCATTGTGCCTGTCTGCCGGCGCTTTCCCGCTTGGTAAGTCTTGGAATCTTTGTTTTTAATATATTTTTCCCATGTGGAAGTTTCTTTCTATTCAGTAACTGTTATAAAATGATTTTTAAATTTATAATTGCTCTTCATATGGCAAACATGATTGAAATTTGACATGTTTTGTATTTCAGGCCCATATAGTGTCGACGTGCTCAGAAAATATAAGTGCTTTGAGTGTTGTTTTGGAGAAGGAACATGGAATTCTCCCAGAGAAGAGGTTAAAAGAACTGAGAGGTAAGTTGTTGTTGCTTTTGTGTGTGTGTGTGTGTGTGTGTGTGTGTGTGTGTGTGTGTGTGTGTTTGTGTGTTTTCCCTCTTGAAATGTATGTTTCTCACTTTTTGTAAATATCATTGACGAAGGTTTTTTTATTTTTTATTTTTTTTTTTTAATGACAGCAGTGTTACAGCTCATTGCTCTTAATAGCTGCATTGCCTCTTAGTATACTAGTTTCATTCGAAGGTGGTGAACATTGCTGACTGGTATCTGCAAGTGTGGCAGTATCAGGTGATGCCAAATGTGTGTGGAATATGCTTGACTTTATTCAGCATTATCATATTAGAAAGTAATTATTAATGTGGAATGAAACACACTGAGAATGCAAAGAGCAGGAAGACAGACAAATAACTAGAGGAACAAAGGGAATGAGTTGGATATGCTTTTTAAGTCTTGTCAATGGCTTATGGATTGTATACTTAAACAGGGATGTTAAGGTGGCTTAGTAGAAATCTGTGTTGATATAAAACAGCACCATAGAGAGGAAAGAGAAGATACAGTGTGTGTCATTGGTAATTAGTGTTGCCAGGTTTTCTGAAATAAGGGAGTTGCTGAAAATTGGCAACATGTCGTATCATGTAGGATGTAACACTACACTGTTAATGTTTTGTATAGTATTTCAATTTTCAGTTTTTGTAGAATTTTTGTACTCACACACTTGAATGCACAGACATGGTTATGAATGTTTATAATTTGATTGGTATTCAGAAAGAAACTTATCATCTTCCATACAACTGAATAATTCTGAATACAATTTGCAGTTCACTTTTAATGAGTTCAACAGAATGTCTGTTTATCACATCAGTCCACGTATTATTCATAATTGAAAACACACTTTCTGTGTGGTCATTAGATTCTGAGATACTTATCACAAAACAGGATTCTTCTTTTTTTATTTTTATTTTTTTTCATATTCTGTTCATTAATTGGTTTGCATCTAGAATCACAAAACACAGATACCCATTACTCAAAAGCATTATCAGCAAAGATTGACTTTATCATTTAAATTTCCCCTGACATTACAGAACCCACCATACAATTCATCTTCATTTACATCAAATCCAAATAATATCTTTCATTTCACTGAAATTAATTTCTTTGGTTATACAGACAGGAAGAAAACTTACCTGCATTTTCTGTGAAACATTTCAATAACTGACATTGAATCAGTAAAAACTGAAAAAATATTGCACTTCACCCAAAAAACAGTATATTACAATGAGATCAGGATAAATGCTTTTAACTTTATGGGACAAGAGACTGAAAAAAAGGTCAAAATGCATCTAAACCTGGGAAATATTGGAGACCTGGCTACCCTATTTGTAATGAATATGTTATGTGTACCAGCAACTGCAGCCAAGGGCATATTCCAGGAAGCAAATAGAGCTTCACTGCAAGTTTAAACCCAGCCAAAACCTCTCAGACAAACAGAAGCTAAACAATGTCAAAGTTAGCGTAAGGGGGGCTATGCATGAAGTGTTCAGTGAATTCAAAAGTAAAATTCTATGTACCGACTTGACAGAAAATTCTAGGAAGTTCTGGTCTTATGTTAAATCAGTAAGTGGCTCGAAACTGCATATACAGACACTCCGGGATGATAATGGCATTGAAACAGAGGATGACACACGTAAAGCTGGAATACTAAACACTTTTTTCCAAACCTGTTTCACAGAGAAAAACTGCACTGCAGTTCCTTCTCTAAATCCTCACACAAACGAAAAAATGCCTGACATCAAAATAAGTGTCCAAGGAATAGAAAAGCAACTGAAATCACTCAACAGAGGAAAGTCCACTGGACCTGACGGGATACCAATTTGATTCTACACAGAGTATGCGAAAGAACTTTCCCCCCTTCCTGTGTACCGCAAGTCTCTAGAGGAATGGAAGATTCCAAATGATTGGAAAAGAGCACAGGTAGTCCCAGTCGAGCAGATGCGCAAAACTATAGACCTATATCTCTGACATCAACTGCTGTAGAATTTTAGAACATGTTTTTTGCTTGCGTATCATGTCATTTCTGGAAACCGAGAATGTACTCTGAAGGAATCAACATGGATTCTGGAAACAGCGATCGTGTGAGACCCAACTTGCTTTATTTGTTCATGAGACCCGGGAAATATTAGATACAGGCTCCAAGGTAGATGCAATTTTCCTTGACTTCCGGAAGGCGTTCGATACAGTTCTGCACTGTCGCCTGATAAACAAAGGAAGAGCCTACAGAATATCAGACCAGCTGTGTGGCTGGATTGAAGAGTTTTTAGCAGACAGAACACAGCATGTTGTTCTCAATGGAGAGATGTCTACAGACGTTAAAGTAACCTCTGGCGTGCCACAGGGGAGTGTTATGGGACCATTGCTTTTCACAATATATATAAATGACCAAGTAGATAGTGTCGGTAGTTCCATGCGGCTTTTATGTTGCTGTAGTACACAGAGAAATTGGAGCATTAGAAAATTGCAGCGAATTGCAGGAAGATCTGCAGCGGATAGGCACTTGGTGCACGGAGTGGCAACTGACCCTTAACATAGACAAATGTAATGTATTGCGAATACATAGAAAGAAGGATCCTTTATTGTATGATTACATGATAGTGGAACAAACACTGGTAGCAGTTACTTCTGCAAAATATCTGGGAGTATGCGTGCAGAATGATTTGAAGTGGAATGATCATATAAAATTAATTGTTGATAAGGCGGGTGCCAGGTTGAGATGCATTGGGAGAGTCCTTAGAAAATGTAGTCTATCAACAAAGGAGGGGGCTTACAAAACACTCATTCGACCTATACTTGAGTATTGTTCATCAGTGTGGGATCCGTACCAGGTCATGTTGACAGGAGATAGAGAAGATCCAAAGAAGAGCGGTGCATTTTGTCGCAGGTTTATTTGGTAAGCGTGATAGCATTACGGAGATGTGTAGCAAACTCAAGTGGCAGACTCTACAAGAGAGGTGCTCTCCATCGCGGTGTAGCTTGCTGTCCAGGTTTCGAGAGGGTGCGTTTGTGGATGAAGTATCAAATGTATTGCTTCCCCCTACTTATACCTCCCGAGGAGACCTTGACTGTAAAATTAGAGAGATTTGAGCGTGCACAGAGGCTTTCTGGCAGTCGTTCTTCCCTGCGAACCATACGCGAATGGAACAGGAAAGGGAGGTAATGACAGTGGCCCATAAACTGCCCTCTGCCACACACCGTTGGGTGGCTTGTGGAGTATAAATGTAGATGTAGATACTGTTGTGGCTTAAGTCATGTGATAACTTCAAAACATTCGTGCTTTTGCATTCTAAGTGATTTAGGACTGAATACTGGCTTAATGAGAAACATTACTAATTGAGCATTAATGGAATTGACTCTAACACAAGCAGTGGACATACATAACAGCTCAAACTTTATTTTAATTTTCTTAGCACTTTTACTGAATCACCAGATTTACAACAGCTCAAAGGATCTTCTGACTGCAACCTCAGTTCACAAACCCGACATCTATGCCATGAGATCAAAAACACTTTTATGAGGCATTTGAGAGGACTATGCAAGTTTTGGTGCTGAAATTGGCCTCCTTCTACATGTACACAAATTAAAGATCCCCCGGCACACTTTCTGTAAGTAAGTTTGGGCTAATCTTGGAAAATATTTTGGGATTTTTATACGGTACACTGATGCATAGAATGATTCATGAGGATGGTTCATGTATATCATCTATATGTATTTAGTGTGAATTGGCTGCATTTTGAAGAATTAAAGTCCTCCTCCATGGTGAAAACGATGCCACTGCCATCTTGTGGGAAGTAGTAGAACTGCTTGGAATCATTCACATAAGCCTAAGGCTACCAGACTAAATCACCATGCTGTCATGCCAGTGTTGCTTGGCATATGATATTACCATATTACATAGCAAAGAATATTGGGAACCAGTGTTGCATGGCAGAGGGTGCCTCCTACCAGTGTTGTGTGCAGAGCTGCTTCATACCATGTTGCATGGCCGATTGTGCATAGCAGATGGTGCATTGTACCATACGAAAGTTACCTGACATTGTTCTCTGAATTTTAGTCATAACTCTTTACAATTGCCTGTAAACAAAATTACTGATACACCAGACAAGTCATACGCCCGTAGATACTTAGTGCTACCCATGCGAAGCTGGGTAAGATTGCTAATTTAATATCTTTCAGGAACACTGTATACACCTTCTCCTGAGTTGCACTCAAACCACTCCTCTTTTGCTGTTTCAGTTATTGATGTTATTATTTTGGGCACATATGGAGAGATTGCTCATTAAAACACTATAAGAGATGTTTATGCCATTTGTTGATTTTTCTCGAGAACTATCAAACAAGCCATTCATCGTCCCAAGGCTGGTTTGAATAGCCCTAGTGAAGTTGGTATGCCTTTGCCCTTAGTCTGACTTGGAACCAGCTCGTTTATAGGGGAACTGACTGAGTACCAGACGTTGCCTTCGTATGTAGTTCTTCCATTCTTCTATTACTCCATCTCCACCTCTCCCCTCTCTCCCCTAGCTGTTGATCTCCTTCTCCATCCTATCTGTGTCCCCCCACCCCTGTGGGTCCATGGGTAAAAATAGGCCCGAGGTATTCCTGCCTGTCGTAAGAGGCAACTAAAAGGAGTGTCTCATGTTTCAGCATTTATATGATGGTCCCCTGTAGGGTTTGACCTCCGTATTTCAAAATTTTTCTGGAGAGCGAGCCACTTGGGGAATAGCGCCTTACATGGTGCATCGTGTCCATCGTGCATTGAGATCTTTAGCCCACTTTCTCATCGTTGCATTGCAGTCCCGCTCATTCTCCGTCTCTTGGGTGAGGATACATAACTGGGTGCATTTTCCACCATGCACTGAGCAGTGTCATGTTCTGCACCGATGATGTCATGGACTTCTTTGCACCTGATATCCAGCACGGTAGCCAGTCTGTTGTAGTGGGGCCTCCATGTACCCTGTTGGTTGTAGCCCCCTGACAACACAGGGATCGCTCTGCTGACGCCTGTGCTATTTACTCCCTACGTATGCCAAGGAGTAGATACCTGTCACTCTGAGGCATGGGGATTCCCGGCAATGGCAATCCTGCCAGGTGACCCTTGCTGAGGCTGGGTGGTGCCCATGGGGAGGGCTCTTGGTTGGAGTGGGTGGCATCAGGGTGGATGGCATGCAATGAAGTGTGGTACATCATCTCTTGCTGGTGGCCAGCCACCAGCAGTATCTAAATGTTCCAGGGCTCAATTCAGTGTGCAGAAGTATGACCCCAAATCGTCCCCCTCCCTGGTCGCACCATGGGAAGAATGCCAGGCTAAGGATGGCAGTGAAGCTTATTCACCCTGGTACCTTGTCTGTTTGAGAGCTGATGGGGAATCCTTTATGGTGATGAAGCTTCAGTTTTTTGTTGAGCATTTAGAGGACAAGTTTTTGGAGGTGAAGGGCTTTTCCAAAATGTGCTCTGAGTCAGTCTTGATCAAAACAGCATCCTCTGCCCAGTCACGGGCACTACTCGCCTGCGATAAGCTGGGGGATGTTTCTGTTTCCATCATGCCCCGTAAGAGCTTGAATATGGTTCACGATCTCATATTCTACAGGGATCTTCTTTTGCAGTCTGACAATGAGCTGCACGGGGTTTGAGGGATAAACAGGTTGCTACCAGTGCCTTCATCTTGGCTTTTCAGGGCGACACATTACCCGAAAAGGTCAAGGTGATGGTCTACCGCTGTGATGTCAAGCCATATATCCCTCCCCTAATGGGATGTTTTAAGTGCTGGAAGTTTGGCCCTATGTCTTCCTGGTGTACTTCCAGCATCACGTGTTGAGATTGTGGACGTCCTTCGCATCCCAATACTCCATGTGCCCCACCTCCTATCTGTGTTAACTACAGAGAGCATCATTCCCCTTGCTCGCCAGAGTGCAGGATCTTACAGAAAGAAAGAAAAATCATGGAGTACAAGACCCTGGACTGACTGAGTGACCTACACTGAGGCTAAGAGGAATTTCGAATGACTGCATCCTTTGTGAATGACTTCCTCTTATGCCACCACTACGACAACAGCGATAGCCCCATCATTTCATCGAATTCCAGTCGGCTCTCAGAGCTGTAAGACTACACCTGCCACCTTGACCAAGGAGGGAATTACCCTCCCTGTTGCTCCTGCACCACCTACTTTGGGAGCAACACCCCCCCCCCCCCCCTTTTTCTCCTGCCCCCAACCTTGGTCTTTAACCAAGGCAGACTGGGAAACTTTCACTCCTGCAGTCACCGTTGACTCTCCCCCACATGGTAACATCGATGTGTTGGCTGAGCGGGTGACCACAACAATCATTACTGCAGTGCAAAACATGATCCCTCACTCTATTGGGTGCTTCTGGTGAAAGGCGGTCCCTTGGTTGTCACCAGAAGTCGCTATGCAATTGAGCATAGGCGGGTTCTACAGTGGCCTGAGTGACACTCTTCCCTGGAGCACCTCATAGCCTTTAAATGGCTCCGTGCCTGTGTTTGCCAGCTTGTCAAAAGACGGAAGCAGGAGTGTTGGAAGAGGTACATGTCAACCATTGGGTGCCATATGTCACCTTCCCAGGTCTGGGCAGAAGTCAAACTAGTTTTTGGGTACCAGACCCCAACAGATGTTCCTGGTGTTCACATAAATGACTGTGCACTTTGCACTTTGCTGTACACTTTGCTTGAGCCTCTGCGTCGGAGAGCTACCCCCCCCCCCCCCCCCCCCCACACACACACACAGCCTTTCACACCCTCAAACACAGTGAACCCTGTAACGTCCCATTTATAGAGTGGGAGCTCCTCAGTACCCTTGCACACTGCCGCGACACATTCCTTGGGCCAGATTGGATCCACGGTCAGATGATTAAACATCTCTCATCTGACTACAAGCAACATGTCCTCGTCATCTTCAGTCGGATCTGGTGCAATGGCATCTTTCTATTGCAATGGTGGGAGAGCACCATCATTCTGGTGCTTAAACCCATCAAAAACCCACTTGATGTGGATAGATTTTGACCCATGAGCCTCACCAAAATTGTTTGCAAGCTGCTGGAATGTATGGTGTGTCGGCAGTTGTGTTGGGTTGTGGAGTCACGTGGTCTACTGGTTCCACATCAGGGCAGCTTTCGCCATGGTCACTCTACCACTGATAATCTTGTGTCCCTCGAGTCTGCCATCCGAACAGCCTTTTCCAGACACCAACACCTGGTTGCCACCTATTTTGATTTACGAAAAGTGTATGACACCACCTGGTGACTACATATCCTTGCCACATTATATGAGTGGGGTCTCCCATAGGCGACCCAGGTCAGGGCTCACAATTGCAGTTCACTTGCGATCACTTCTATCACTTCTGTCTGAACTGGAGTCTTTGCCTTTACCACTTCTCTTCAAGGTTGATTCATGTACACCTCCACAGTGTAGCCCTGGGCCGAAGCTTTGCCTGGACCTTTCACGTGGCCCTAAGGACTCCATTAACCCTGCGGCTCTTCTCTGTTACTTCCACCCGATTCTCGATGTGTTCCAGGGCTCTGATGTGGTTTACACTGATGGCTGATTGGCGTTGGTTTTGCCTACATTCACGGCGGCCGTGTTGAACAGCATTCCTTACCCAGTGGCTGCAGTGTATTCACTGCAGAGCTGGTGGCCATGTCTCGTGCACTTTAGTATATCGGTTCATGCCCTGGGGAGTCCTTTCTTTTATGTACTGATCCTTGAGCAACCTACAAGCTATCGACAAGTGCTACCCTCATCATCCTTTGGTAGCGTCCATCCAGGAATCCATCTATGTCCTTGAACAGTCCAGTCATTCAGTGGTGTTTGTCTGGACCCCTGGTCATGTCAGAATCCCAGCAAATGAACTTGCTGAAAGGCTGGCTAAACAGTCTACATGGAAACCGCTTCTGGAGATCAGCCTCCCCACAACTGATCTGCGTTTGTTATTATGGCGCAAGGAGGAGTGGCAAAATCTTAGTACGCACAACAAACTGCGAGCCATTAAGGACACGACGAATGTGTGGAAGTCCTCGATGAGGGCCTCTCGCAGGGATTCTGTGGTTCTCTGCCGGCACCGCATTGGCCATGTCTGGGTAATGCACGGCTACCTCCTGCACCGTGAAGACGTGCCTCAGTGTTGGTGCAGCACCTGGTTGACAGTGGCCCATATTCTTCTGCTCTGTTATTATTTGGCTGCCCAGCAACTTCATCTTCGGTTGCCGGACTTGTTATTATTGATTTTAGCAGACACCACCTTCTCAGCTGATTTGGTTTTATGTTTTATCCATGAGGGTGGGTTTTATCATTCAATATGAGTTTTAGTGCATGTCCTTTGTCCTTCTGTGTCCTCCACCTTAGTGTTTTTAGGGTGGAGAATCTAATGTGTTGCAAAGTGGCTGGCTTCTTCTTTTTATTTTCGTGGTTGGCCAGCCACTGAAATATGCTTTGTTGTTTTACTCTCTTCTAACTGTTTCTTGTGTCTGTCTGTTGTTTTCTTGTCCCCTTTGGTTCCTTCTAGTGTTTGGCGCCTTTCCTTTTTTGTTGTGGTTTTTCCTTTCTTTCCATTCTGTGTTATACATATCGTATGTTTGATTTTCACACTTGAGGCTTTGTTTTATTTGGAACAAGGGACCATGCAGTTTGGTCCCTTCCACCCCTGTTTTAAACCAATCAACCTACCAACCTCTGTGTTCATC
The DNA here is from genome assembly GCF_023897955.1 of Schistocerca gregaria. Classification (NCBI taxonomy): domain Eukaryota; kingdom Metazoa; phylum Arthropoda; class Insecta; order Orthoptera; family Acrididae; genus Schistocerca; species Schistocerca gregaria. The sequence goes on along the minus strand of NC_064931.1, from coordinate 482,373,636 downwards.
TTTCCCTTTCCCCTTTCCCCTTTCACCTTTTCAGCTCCTCCTCACCCAACCCTTTCTTTACTTCATCTCCATCCCAGTAGCAGCACCTGGCGGGTGCGGACCGCAAACGGTACGCCCGACACAGAACAGGCCTCAGAGAGCTGCCACAGATGGCGCCCAAGTCGGGTGCGGACGTCCAAGGGAACAACGGGGAAGAGACAACACCTTACAAGCAGCGCCAGGCGGGCGCGGACGGCAAAGAGAGCACCCAGCCCCCTCTGGGCATAAACACTGGACAAGATCCTCCAACACTGCAGTCTCAGGTAGCACCTGAAGAAGGCAATGAGTTACATGGCCGAAATATTGTGCCAGAGCGGCACAAACATCTGGCAGTAGACCCGATTATTCCACATGTCACTGTACCCATTGTTTGCAAGTTGTAGAATTTCATATCTCCACTTGGTTGTCACATGTTCTGACAGATGTGGCCATAGTCATTTGTGATATCAGTGGGGGGGAGTGATTCTCAAAGAAAGTCTTTATAATATCTGGAACAAAGATTTGTTTGTATCAAGTGAAAGACGATCAAATCGCAGTAACTCCCTTTTGAAACACCCTTCTTCTTGGATAAATGACCAGGTTGATACTGTAAATATGTGCAGTATTTTGGCTGCAGACAGAGTTACTATCATAAAATAGAATAATGAATTTCCATACTGTGGTAACTTATTATCTACGAGCACTTCAAACTGCTACTTAACCTCTTAAAAACGTTACAGCAGATCAGCAGGCCTAGCATCTTCGTTTACTTTGTGAAAATAAATAAACTGTACTCTTGGATACAAAAATCTGGGCATTTACTCATTACTTGTTAACCATCTACTGGTATAATCTGAAGTATCACAATCTGTTGTTTTATGTGAAACTGAAGAAGACTGAAATTAGTGTGTTGGTACCAGCTGTACAAATTTGTGGAACTGAATAATGTTTGTAAGCCATGGAAGACCCAGTGAATCAGCTGGTGAGTGATTTAATGGAAACTAATCAAATAATTTGATACAGGAATGAGACACGTTCCGGCAACTAAAAGAAATGCATAAACAGAGAGTTATAAATAAGAAAAAACCCTTGAGAATGAACAAAAACAGTTGAACAAATTAAAACGAAGTTGACATGGTGGGAAGTGAAATATGTAGTTTTCCTTTAAGAACAATGGGCAAAATGAGTGTCTTCATGTTTGAAGATAACATTTAACTTACCTGAATGATATGAGGAAGAGATACTGATTCAGGAAAAATACTAGATCATCTCTGTGGCAGAAACAGGAATGATTTTTTTCAACAATAACATGACGATTCTTCCACACATCCTTTTCTAAATGAACATCTGTGTGCTACAAGCTACCATAAAGTCAGTGGTAATGGGCACATTATGTATCAGCATCATTGTACACCCTTTGTATTCCAATTGTGGATGGTGATTCTTGAAAACGACTGTTAATACACTCTGTGTAACCCTGAATAATGCTTTTGTTACTGATGTGATCATTTCTTGAGTTAAAATATCTGTAGGGTAAAATAGCATTCCTTAATTTGTTTTGGAACATCTACTATTGGAATTTTGAGAGTAAGTTATGTAATGCAAAGCCTCTTTTCCTATAAGGGAGCAGTGAAAGTGACATCAGGAGGGGCAAGTATAGAAGGCATCTCCTCCACCTTTTCTGCCCATTTCTGCATGCTTCCCCCATTCATATTCTCACCATACACATCAGTCGTTGCCACAAGTCAGAAGCCTTTGGCATATGCACGTCAAGTTGAACGTATAAACTGTGCCATTAGACATTGCTATCTGGTACATTTATGCTTAGTGCATTACAAGATGATCACTTTAAAATGTTATGATACCTGAAATCTGCATATAACACATCACAATAAACATTTTATGATCAGAAGTGGACAGTGATGCGATTCAATGACTGCAACATCATATACCAAGAAAATTTTAGAAAATAGTTTAGTGAAACACTAGCCTCTCCATATTAATGTATTCTCACAGGTTTTAAAAGGTATATTGCGGTCAAAAATGCATCATTACTGCTCATATATTAAATTATAATGCTATTTCAATTTTGACTATGTGAACATTCTAGCTTAGTGCATTACAAGATGATCACTTTAAAATGTTATGATACCTGAAATCTGCATATAACACATCACAATAAACATTTTATGATCAGAAGTGGACAGTGATGCGATTCAATGACTGCAACATCATATACCAAGAAAATTTTAGAAAATAGTTTAGTGAAACACTAGCCTCTCCATATTAATGTATTCTCACAGGTTTTAAAAGGTATATTGCGGTCAAAAATGCATCATTACTGCTCATATATTAAATTATAATGCTATTTCAATTTTGACTATGTGAACATTCTAGCATTCCTTGGCTTTGCATGTTAGTTTTAACCATGGTACAGAGCAGAAAACATGAATCTTCTGCTACCCACAAGTACTGCTGACAAACTTGCCAGCACAGGCAGTGTACTCCTGGTGGCTTATCTGACATGTATTGATAAGCATTTGGGGTGGGACGGAGGGGGGAGGAGGAAAGTGAAGATTACAGGAAAGGGAATCGGAGGGAACAGCATTCCTAACTTCAGGGGCAGGGGAATGAACTACAAACATGACATTTAATACAATTTATTGCTGTTTGTTATCCTGCTCTGAAGCCTCACTATCTGAGGAGTCATTTGAAGCAATGACAATGCTTTCAATGAACTTTTTTCACATGCCTTCCTTCAATAACTAATTTTCTTGCAATTTTCAATGTGGTATATGCACTAAATGCAGTCTTACACTGTGACATCAACTGCTTCCTCAAGTAAAATTTGCACATTTTTCATTCTGCATGTGCAATTTCTGGCTCTGACTTTTCTCTTAACTAGCTCCTCATTCTGACCCTGATGGGCCAATCAGAGCCAAACTGAGCATTGTGTCATCCCCTGCCAGCGGTGTCGTTGGATGCGATAAGGAGGGGGTGTGGTTCAATACACTGCTCTCACGGCTGTTGTCTGCTTTCTTCACCTTGGAGCCATTACTTCTCATTTAAGTATCTACTCAGCTGGCTTCAAGAGGCTCTTTGCACCCCATGATAGACCTCCCATCAAGGAAAAACTGACAGTACTACTAATCAAATCTGGGCTATCTGTCTAGCAGTCACACATGCAGACCACTGGGCTCTGGAGGCTGATGTTTCTACTCACTAGGGTCCATATGTTTTTCTATTGAATTATACTGACTGTTGTAAGGGGACAGACTCACAACCTCGTGGGCAGTTTCTGTCGCATAGTTCAAATTGATTGTAAAGGTGCTTGTGGCACCTGATTTCCTCCAACATCTGCAATTTTGTACAGTAGCTTGAAATTTTGTCTTCTAGCCACTGTGCATTTTTTTCCTCCTTTGAGTCCAAAATAGGAATTTTCTCATTTCTTCTTGAATGATAAGTGGTGTTATCCATGACAATCGCACAACCCTCTTTTAAACCGCATAATAGAATCTAAAAAAAGCTAGTGTTTAAGTATGTACCTATTAGTTTCTTCATGACAATCACAGAATTTGCAGGATCTAAATATTAGCATTAAGGTTTTGATAAAGCCATATTCAGATGGTCCTGCATGACAGACAGTAAGGGTATTTCCTTTGCCAGTCAGTGCTTTCAACTCGCAGCTGCCTTCCGAATCCTGCTAGATATGCTTTATAGCATGATTTTGACTGAATCGGCTATCCTTGAGCTGAATAATGGGGCAAAGATTTTCTTTCCTGATGTGGATTTTTCTCAGAAAAGTAGCCATAGCTGCTAAAATATTGGCTCTCTCCATCAGAATGCATCTTCCACTGTTGCATTTTCTGTATTTGAATTCCAAAGATTTCAAACTTATTTAACTTGAATAGTGGCCCCTGTAAAAGCAGTCTTGCAGGTAAAAGTCTGCTACTTTTTACCTTGTAGGATGCTCACCACAATCACAAAATTCCAATACATTACAATGTACATCATCTTTCTGGAAATTGTCCATATTTGTGATAGTTCTTCTGAGAGATTGAAACTTTACTTCTTGATCACAGGTTTCCTCTACCCATCTGTCTGCCGCAGTTACTTCTACTGCTGCAGATATTCTCTGTAAGGTTCATAGTGAAACACCATATACTTTTACTATTGAAATTTGTGACAAGATTTCACCTCTTCTGGCATTGTCTCTAAAATGACAAAGGAATCTGTATACTGTGTATATGACTCCCTTTCTTTGGCTCTTTGTGTCTTGATACTCGGTCATCCTAATTCACGGACAAAAAGAGCAATATTACCCAATTAAAGTCACTGCTCTCTCTCTCTCTCTCTCTCTCTCTCTCTCTCTCTCTCTCACTCACTCTCTCCCTCTCTCTCTACTAACATATGCTTCCATGCAGGCGCAGGCGCACGCGCGCGCGCACACACACACACACACACACACACACACACACACACACACACACACACACACAAGAAAATGATGGATTGAGGGTATCATCCAAGTTGCAAAGCTGTGTTAGCAGCAGTATAAATCAATTGGTGTATTGCCAAATAAACCCTGTTAATGACAGGTGTTTGGTAGCCGTCGCTTCTTACGAGCGACCTGGATAAAACCTGTAGCAGAAATGACAGTGGTAAGTGTGAGCTTAGAGTCACAGATCAAGCTGGACTAGGCTAAAGGCTTCTCATTGGCACTTAGAAAAGGCAGGAAGACAAGTATTAGGAGACTCAACATACCTCTCAGAACTGCCACTTTTTCTGCTCCCTAGTGTGGTAGTGTTTTCCACTGGAGTTTATCGAGTATTTCTCCAAAGTATGATACAAATTGATGACAAGTCACACAGAAACACCTTCAATTGTCTCTGTTACTTATGTTAACTCAACTTGGTAATGATTTCATACTGATAAGCAGTATATAAAAATTTGTTGGTCAGGAGTCTTCCATGTGGTCTGCTTCATGGATTCTTGTAATGTAGTTTAACTTGATGTGTGCCTTACACACAGTTAGATTCAGCACGGATTCAGAAAACATCATTTTTGCAAAACACAACTGGCTCTTTATACTCGTGAAGTAATGAGTGCTATTGACAGGGGAAGTCAAATTGATTTCATATTTTTAGATTTCCAGAAGGCTTTTGACACCGTTTCTCACAAGCGTCTTCTAAACAAACTGCGTGCCTCAGTTGTGAGACTGGATTCATGAGTTCCTGTCAGAAAGATCACAGTTCATAGTAATAGACAGAAAGTCATTGAGTAAAACAGAAGTAATATCCGGCGTTCCCCAAGGAAGTGTTATAGGCCATCTATTGTTCCTTACCAATATAAACAATTTCGGAGACAATCTCAGTAGCTGTCTTAGATTGTTCGCAGATGATGCTGTCATTTACCATCTTGTAAAGTCATCAAATGACCAAAAAGAATTGCAAATTGATATAGATAAGGTATCCGTATGGCGTGAAAAGTGGCAATTGACCCTGAATAAAGAAAAGTGTGAAGATATTCACTGGAGCACTAAAAGAAATCCACTAAATTTCAATCATGCGATGAGTCACATAAATCTGAAGGCCATAAATTCAACTAAATGCTTAGGGATTACAATTACAAATACCCTAAATTGCAATGATCACGTATACAGGGTGGTCCATTGATAGTGACTAGGGCAAATATCTCACAAAATAAGCATAAAACGAAAAAACTACAAAGAACAAAACTCATCTAGCTTGAAGGGGGAAACCAGATGGCACTATGGTTGGCCCGCTAGATGGTGCTGCCGTAGATTAAACGGATATCAACTGCATTTTTTAAAATAGGAACCCCCATTTTTATTACATATTCGTGTAGTATGTAAAGAAATAGGAATGTTTTAGTTGGGCCACTTTCTTCGCTTTGTGATAGATGGCGCTGTAATAATCACAAACGTATAAGTACGTGGTATCACGCAACATTCCGCCAGTGCGGACGGTATTTGCTTTGTTATACATTACCCGTGTTAAAACGAATCATTTACCAATTGCGGAAAAGGTCGATATTGTGTTGATGTATTGCTATTGTGATCAAAATGCCCAATGGGCGTGTGCTCTGTATGCTGCTCGGTATCCTGGACGACATCATCTAAGTGTCAGGGCCATTCGCCAGATAGACACATTATTTAAGGAAACAGGAAGTGTTCAGCTACATGTGAAACGTCAATCATGACCTGCAGCAAGGTGTTTTAGCTGCTGTCGTGACTAATCCACACATCAGTAGCAGACAAATTGTGTGAGAATCGGGAATCTCAAAAACTTTGGTGTTGAGAATGCTACATCAACATCAATTGCACCCATACCATATTTCTATGCAGCAGGAATTGCATGGCGACGACTTTGAACGTCGTGTACAGTTCTGCCACTGGGCACAAGAGAAATTACGAGACGATGACAGATGTTTTGCACGCATTGTATTTAGCGACGAAGTGTCATTCACCAACAGTTGTAATGTAGATCAGCATAAAATGCACTATTGGGCAATGGAAAATCCACGATGGCTGTGACACGTGGAACATCAGCGACCTTGGCGGGCTAATGTATGGTGCGGCATTATGGGAGGAAGGATAATTGGACCCCATTTTATCGATGGCAATCTAAATGGTGCTACGTAATGTTCTACTGATGTTACTACAAGATGTTTCACTGCATGACAGAATGGCGATGTACTTCCAACATGATGGATGTCCGGCACATAGCTCACATGCTGTTGAAGTGATATTGAATAGCATATTTCATGGCAGGTGGATTGGTCGTCGAAGCACCATACCATGGCCCGCACATTCACCGGATCTGATGTCCCCGGATTTCTTTCTGTGGGTAAAGTTGAAGGATATTTGCTATCGTGATCCACCGACAAAGCCTGACAACATGCATCAGCACATTGTCAATGCATGTGCGAACATTACGTAAGGCGAACTACTCGGTGTTGAGAGGAATGTTGTTACACATATTGCCAAATGCATTGAGGTTGACGGACATCATTTTGAGCATTTATTGCGTTAATGTGGTATTTACAGGTACTCTGGCTGTAACAGCATGTTCTCAGAAATGATAACTTCACAAAGGTACGTGTATCACATTGGAACAACCGAAATAAAATGTTCAAACTTACCTACATTCTGTATTTTAATTTAAAAAAAACCTACCTGTTACCAACTGTTCATCTAAAACTGTGAGCCATTTGTTTGTGACTATTACAGCACCATCTATCACAAAGTGAAAAAAGTGGTCCAACTAAAACATTCACATTTCTTTACGTACTAATGAATATGTAATAAAAAATGGGGGTTCCTATTTTAAAAAATGCAGTTGATATCCATTTGACCTATGGCAACACCATCTAGCGGGCCAACCATAGCTCTATCTGGTTTCCCCCTTCAAGCTAGACAAGTTTCGTTCTTTGTAGTTTTTTTCATTTGACGCTTATTTCGTGAGATATTTGGCCCGGTCATGATCAGTGGACCACCCTGTATAATTTTGTGGGTAGAACCAACCAAAGACTGCAATTCATTGGCAGAACACTTAAAAAGTTGCAACAAGTCTAGTAAAGAGACTGCTTACACCACGCTTGTCTGTCCTATTCTGGAGTATTGCTGTGCAGTGTGGGATCCGCATCAGATGGGACTGATGGATGACATCAAAAAAGGGCAGCTCGTTTTGTATTATCATGAAGTAGGGGAGATAGTACCACAGCGATGATTCGTGAATTAGAGTGGTAATCATTAAAACAAAGGCGTTTTTCGTAGTGATGGGATCTTCTCATAAAATATCAAATCGCCAGTTTTCTCCTCAGATTGTGAAAACATTCTGGTGGCACCCACCTACATAGGGAGAAATGATCAACACAATAAAATAAGAGAAATCAGCCTCACACAGAATAATGGAAGTGCTTGTTTTTCCTGCACGCCGTTAGAGAGTGGAACGGTAGAAAGGCAGCTTGAAGGTGGTTCATTGAACCATCTGCCAAGCACTTTATTGTGAATAGCAGAGTAGTCATGTAGATGTAAATTTCACACTATGCCAGCAATTCACAAATTGTGTTCTGAGGAACACTGGTGTTCCATGAGAAGTGAATATGGGCTCCACCAAAAACTATTGGTAATATTGCAGTTTTTTTACAGTGCTGATGGTTGTTGTTGTGGTCTTCAGTCCTGAGATTGGTTTGATGCAGCTCTCCATGTTACCCTATCCTGTGTAGGCTTCTTTATCTCCCGGTACTTACTGCGACCCACATCCTTCTGCTTAGTGTATTCATCTCTTGGTCTCCCTCTACGATTTTTACCCTCCACGCTGCACTCCAGTGCGAAATTTGTGATCCCTTGATGCCTCAGAACATGTCCTACTAACGGGTCCCTTCTTTTTGTCAAGTTGTGCCACATTCTCCTCTTCTCCCCAATTCTATTCAACACTTCATCATTATTTATGTGGTCTACCCATCTAATCTTCAGCATTCTTCTGTAGCACCACATTTTGAAAGCTTCTATTCTCTTCTTGTCCAAACTATTTATTGTCCATGTTTCACTTCCATATATGGCTACACTCCAAACAAATACTTTCAGAAACGACTTCCTGACACTTAAATCTATACTCGATGTTAACAAATTTCTCTTCTTCAGAAACGCTTTCCTTGCCATTGCCAGTCTACATTTTATATCTTCTCTACTTTGACCATTATCAGTTATTTTGTTCCCCAAATAGCAAAACTCCTTTACTACTTTAAGTGTCTCATTTCCTAATGTAATTCCCTCAGCATCACCCGACTTAATTCGACTACATTCCATTATCCTCATTTTGCTTTTGTTGATGTTCATCTTATATCCTCCTTTCAAGACACTGTCCATTCCATTCAACTGCTCTTCCATGTCCTTTGCTGTCTCTGACAGAATTACAATGTCATCGGCGAACCTCAAAGTTTTTATTCCTTCTCCGTGGATTTTAATACCTACTCCGAATTTTTCTTTTGTTTCCTTTACTGCTTGCTCAATATACAGATTGAATAACATCGGGGATAGGCTACAACCCTGTCTTACTCCCTTCCCCACCACTGCTTCCCTTTCATGCCCCTCGACTCATATAACTGCCATCTGGTTTCTGTACAAATTGTAAGTAGCCTTTTGCTCCCTGTATTTTACCCCTGCCACCTTCAGAATTTTTAAAGACAGTATTCCAATCAACATTGTCGAAAGCTTTCTCTAAGTCTACAAATTCTAGAAATGTACGTTTTCCTTTCCTTAATCGTTCTTCTAAGATAAGCCGTAAGGTCAGTACTGCCTCACATGTTCCAACATTTCTGCGGAATCCAAACTGTACTCCCCCGAGGTCAGCTACTACCAGTTTTTCCATTCGTCTATAAAGAATTCATGTTAGTATTTTGCAGCTGTGGCTTATTAAACTCTTTGTTCGGTAATTTTCACATCTGTCAACACCTGATTTCTTTGGGATTGAATTATTATATTCTTCTTGAAGTCTGTGGATATTTCGCCTGTCTCATACATGTTGCTCACCAGATGGTAGAGTTTTGTCAGGACTGGCTCTCCCAAAGCCGTCAGTAGTTCTAATGGAATGTTGTCTACTCCGGGGGCCTTGTTTCGACTCAGGTCTTTCAGTGCTCTGTCAAACTCTTCATGCAGTATCTTATCTCCCATTTCATCTTCATCTACATCCTCTTCCATTTCCATAATATTGTCCTCAAGTTCATCGCCCTTGTATAGACTCTCTATATACTTCTTCCACCTTTTTGCTTTCCCTTCTTTGCTTAGAACTGGGTTTCCATCTGCGCTCTTCATGTTCATACAAGTGGTTCTCTTATCTCCAAAGGTCTCTTTAATTTTCCTGTAGGCAGTATCTATCTTACCCCTAGTGAGATAAGCCTCTACATCCTTACATTTGTCCTCTAGCCATCCCTGCTTAGCCATTTTGCACTTCCTGTCGATCTCATTTTTGAGCCGTTTGTATTTCTTTTTGCCTGCTTCATTTACTGCATTTTTATATTATCTCCTTTCATCAATTAAATTCAATATTTCTTCTGTTACCCAAGGATTTCTACTAGCCCTCGTCTTTTTACCTACTTGATCCTATGCTGCCTTCACTACTTCATCCCTCCGAGCTACCCATTCTTCTTCTACTGTACTTCTTTCCCCCATTCCTGTCAGTTGTTCCCTTATGCTCTCCCTGAAACTCTGTACAACCACTGGTTCTTTCAGTTTATCCATGTTCCATCTCCTTAAATTCCCACCTTTTTGCAGTTTCTTCAGTTTTAATCTACAGTTCATAACCAATAGATTGTGGCCAGAGTCCACATCTGCCCCTGGAAATGTCTTACAATTTAAAACCTGGTTCCTAAATCTCTGTCTTACCATTATATAATCTATCTGATACCTTCTAGTATCTCCAGGATTCTTCCATGTATACAGCCTTCTTTCACGATTCTTGAACCAAGTGTTAGCTAAGATTAAGTTATGCTCTGTGCAAAACTCTACCAGAAGGCTTCCTCTTTCATTTCTATTTTCCCAATCCATATTCACCTGCTATGTTTCCTTCTCTCCCTTTTCCTACTCCCAAATTCCAGTCACCCATGACTATTAAATTTTCATTTCCCTTCACTACCTGAATAATTTCTTTTATCTCATCATGCATTTCTTCATCATCTGCAAAGCTAGTTGGCATATAAACTTGTACTACTGTAGTAGGCGTGGGCTTTGTGTGTATCTTGGCCACAATAATGCGTTCACTATGCTGTTTGTAGTAGCTTACCCGCAAACCTATTTTTTTCTTCATTATTAAACCTACTCCTGCATTACCCCTATTTGATTTTGTATTTATAACCCTGTATTCACCTGACCAGAAGTCTTGTTCCTCTTGCCACCGAACTTCACTAATTCCCACTATATCTAACTTTAACCTCTCCGTTTCCCTTTTTAAATTTTCTAATCTACCTGCCCGGTTAAGGGATCTGACGTTTCACGCTATGATCCATAGAACGACAGTTTTCTTTTTCCTGATTATATTTTTGAAATTGTAGTATGAGTTCTGTGTTATTACTTATAATTTAAAATTGGAGTAATCACTGCATAAATGAAACAAGTTTATCTCATTTTTAAAACTTTATTAACCTTCAAAATAAACAAGGTGTTCCATCAACATGCCAGGATTCTCGAAGTCACTCTCATGACAGAATTTTTAGTATTAGAATGGAAAAAGCAAATTTTTGTAACATGTGAAAAGATACCTGTAAAGGCAAGTCATACCAAGTACTGTAAATGCATAGAGTTCAGTGTTGCCTGAAATAAAGGAGAAGTTAAGAACAGTTATAATGAATAAATTCTAATGCCACCATACATAAAAATCAACAGACAGATATAATACTAAGAGGAATCACATTCTGTATAGATTAAATTTTACAGTTTCTTCCATTGATTCTGGATGGTTGTTAGCCAATACCACGAACATGGGAATGTGTCTGGAGAGAGCGGCGGGGGTGGGGGGAGGAATTCCGTATATGTTAATGACGCAAGTAGTTCAAACGCGTGAAAAACAATTAACTGAGTCAGTCAGTTGTAGTAAAGATTACAAGAAAACTGTTGTCATTTACGGGCGAAATAAGAATATATTCACATGCATGGTACTCAGTTGAAATGTGACATTTTCGAATATGTTTCGTTGGCTCGTATAAGCAACTCTCGCTCTTGCACAACCTATGTTGAAATGAGGAGACAGCGGAACTACACGCCACTGGAAACTGTGCCAGCGCTCACAGCGCCCCTACCGTTAGCAGCAGGAGGCTTGACAGAGGCGCGCCAACAAGCTTGGACACTGTTTCGTTCGCAAAGCTGCGCGACGTTGATCACGTGATAATTTACGTAATGTAAACACGCTCACTGGCATGACCCACCTGTCAGTCCGGTTTGTGCTTCGGTCGAGTTAGGAGAGCGACCCGTTGCGTCGTACCGTGTGTCATGTGCGTTGACAGTTGCGCCGGGGGAGGCCGAAACTGCACGTAGAAGCAGCTGTTTCTTGTCATGGATGCAGCAACATGTACTTGGGAAGATGGTAAGTGTCCGCAGCGTTGCTATAAAATCTTTTAAATTCATGCAGTCTTTCTGGCAAAAATAAAGAAAATGCCTTAGTCGCAGGAAAGGATGAATGACAACAAACACTCTTGAATTTTACAGTATGTCTCTAAAAGTGGCGTATGTTTATGATCACCGACATGTTGGTGGTTGTGTGTGGTTAAATAACAATAATTGTTTCATGGGTTGATGGCTGTATAGCTAAAATGATTGTGTCGTTACATTTTCTTATCTCCTTAGTCACGACGCACCAGTTAAATATTGATTAGTGCTTATGTGCGCAAGTATCACCATTACGAAACTGCATTATTTAACAAGCAGTCAGCTGTACACGAGAACAGTTTGGAACAAATGGGCAATTGTCGCAAAAATCCGTCTGAATATAGAGCCCCGTGATTTTAGTGGAATTTTCGTTCACAAAAATTACAACTAAAATTTCTCTGAAAGCCCATACCTGAGTCATTTGTTGCACCCAACCGTTCTGCGGCTTGGTTTCACTGCGTCTGCGCTGTTTTCACGGTGACATGAAGCAGAGGGCCTGTAGATGTCACTAGGTGCACGCCCAAAGATATTACGAAATTTCACATCCGCAATTCTAGGGCAATGCTTCTTAACCACTTGATGCCGAGTGTCGCGAATTCGAATCATACCAGTGCTGTGCTAGTAACTGGAAGGTTAACTGCTTTGGAATGTCAGTGCCGGTAAATGCTGATTCTTCGTGAAGCTGCCAACGCTTCTAACAAGAGCCATAGTCTCCCGAGTGTTTCGGATACCTCTGAACCACCACAGTTTTTGATTTTTATCTTTCATATTGAAATTTATTCAAGCATAAAGGGGTTGAGCAGTAATAAGATATCAGTTTTTTGGAACAGCCTTAGCTTCGTACAGGGAGACGTCAGTTATCCCAGATAGTAAATACTTTCGGACGTTCTGCAGGGATTTAAATGTGTGTAAAAATGCTACCGAAGGTGGCGTGCTCGCTCAGTGTCTGTCATCTTGTGATCGAAAGCGAACCACTTGTGCCAGTTACCAGACATTGTTTGCAATTAAGAGCGCGGCTGCGTCGAGGCCTGGCGTGGGCAGCAAGTCAAGGAAACGCCACGGTTACGTGCTCGCCGACCTCGGCAGGCACGATCCCACGTGTGCTCTCACGTCGACTGCCTGTTGCATCCTGAAAACACGCTCTCGCACGGAGTTTCTCACGTTCTGCGCGAATCTAATCCCAGAAGTGCCCTCCTTTTTTCTAAACATGCGGTGGGGATGTCATTTACAGCGCTCTCTTCTGTTGCTGCTGCTCCTACAGTTTTACTTGTCAGGGGCTTAGTGCAGAAATATCTATCCTGAACGTGATTTCAGCGGAACCGTTTGATCACTACTCGGTCTGAATTCAATGGCTGCAGATTTGTCGAACTGTCCCTGTATGATAGGTTATGCTGTTTTATATAAAACTTTTAAAGAGTGCCGAATTGGCGTCCATTTGTCTCATTCGCAGCCTTCAACACAACGTAAACAATTAACTTCAACAAAAGCTTAACACTACGTTTCAGCAACTTTTTGCGCCGTGGATACCGACTGTGGACCCGGGCCGTCTGACAGGCAATTCATTGGAAGCTTTCCGCTCTGCTGCCCACGTCTCCAACTTCACAATCATCTTCCCGTCCGTTGGATAGTTATGGACGCCTTATGTAGAACGAATAGTTACGTGCAGTGTTTCTTTTCCATTCAGTAGTGCTATAAAGGAGTATGCGGAAGCTTTGAGTGCATCCGTGATTCCCGATAAGGGTAGCGAGCGCCACAGTGCAGTGACGTCTTGCTTCCTTCCTGCATGAGCATCGACTCTTCCGGTGAACCCTGCTCTTAGTGAACTTTAGAACTTGGCACAAGGCATAGACGTAGCTAGCTTCCATTTGCTAGCCCTCTGTCTTGCTACAATGAAGTCTGATACACATTATTTCTTTGAAAATCTGTACGTCGTTCAGTGGTGAAATGAATATTAAGACTTCTCTAATCAGCTTCCTAATCATTCTCCACCGATGACTCGTGCATCGGCACGTTCATCTTTCATGTCGTGCGCTTGAAACCAGTCGTTCGGTAAAGATTGTTTTGTCTGGTACCTGTTCGTAGTTCAATACCAAACTATTTGTGTTTATAAGTTTGTGCCGCTGTTTTACTATTGCAGCGCCTTAGTAAAGTACTAAAACTGACTGAGATTCAATAAGTGAATTGTTTTTGTGCATGGGGATACACATTAATGCGTTCCAAAACGTAGTTCAGTGATTTTATATGTAATGCGCCGCCTTCCCCTCCTCTCTCTCTCTCTCTCTCTCTCTCTCTCTCTCTCTCTCTCTCTCTCGAACGGAGCTACGGAAAGAAATTAGCCATGGCCTTCTGGAGGAAACGCTAGCGCACTCTGCTAAAGTCACCGAGTAGACCGTACGGTGTTGCAAATAGCCTGTTTACTGTTGTCACACCTTAATAATGTGTTAAAATTGTCTAATACGAATATATTTCGAACATAAATTAACGCTCTCTAGCAGCAGAGTGATCTTAGGACAGACACACAAAGTAGTTTTTACAAGGATAAGCCAGTAATATTTTTGTAAAACGCAGACTGCATGTATAACACTATCGAAGCTTCCGTGCCGTTTGATTAGCTAGTTACATTAAGCTTCTGTGACAGTCACTGACCGTTGTTTCCGTAATGCCGTTTTGAAAACTGTGTTCACCTAAGCAGGTGGGGTGTGACCATACGGCATTTCCTGCCCGTCGTCGAGCGGAAGCGGAACTAACTGTTGCACTTTTGACTCTCTCTTTCAGGGCAGCAAATGACAGTGCTGCTGCTGACTTGTTCAACAACGGCTTTTACTTCTACTCTAGATCTTCTAGTTATTTAGGATCATTTTAATTCGTTGTTTAACCAAGTTATAAGTGTCTGGCTGTGTAATTATAATGTTCACTATTCACAGCGGCCTGACAACTTTGAGTAGTCAATGTTTTTACATAAGGAAATGGCTTCGGTATTTAACATTCGATGTGTTTTCATTTAACAAAGAAATTAACTGGTATCTCTAATGACTCGTATGCCGACTGGCCATTGGAAACTAAATGAAAACATAAAATCACTAATAGTTTTTAATATGGCGTCCTGAAGAAATTTCTACGTTATTAGTAAGGCGAAAGTTTTACTTCCTGTTTTGGAGAGTTAATATGCATTGTGATTCGTCACTATGGGCAGTAAGGAGGGAAAAAACTGGTAACAAACCAGTTCCATTTCTACCTGCATAGTAAATTACATGTATTTGTTGTGAACCTATTCAAGATTTTTCTCTAATTGTTGACCATCTTAACGTATTCCTCCATTCTAATGGTGTGACATCTGTGTATAAAACTGCGTCGTCTGCCAACAGTGTCAGAGTTAAAAACATATGTATGAAGCCTTATCACCCTTTCTTGTGATACACTGGACATTACTTAATTTTCTGACATGTCTCCCAGCTAGGAAGGGAGTACTACTTTTTATCTGGGAAGTCTTCAGTTCAGTTGCGTAACTGTTCGATGTTTCGCAAGCCCGTTTTGTAAGTGACGATCCGCAACTCAATCTTAGTCTTTCTCGAAGCAGAAGAAAAACACAGCATCAGTCTGGGCTCGGCAATATACCATCTTGTAGACCTAGTGAACGAACAGAGTATCACATGGAAGCGATGTTCGTCTGCGCATACGAGCTCCCCAAAAGTCACCATACGCCAGCAAACAAATATGTAATATAATAATGCAACAAACTGACGTCAGTGGGCATCTGTCCGACGAGCCGCCTTAAATAATGGAGCAGCAACTCGTGCCTTTTTCCAACCACATGGTTCGCTTCAGCGTTCCATTACCCCATGGTAGACTTGGTGGAAGGAGAAGGGGCGGCGGCGTCACAGCTTTCTGCATATTCGTTAGAGAATCTCGGGTTTGATGACCTTACCTCTATACACACGCTATAGGAGATGCTTGCCATTTGAGAGTAGAAAGCATGTTGTACTCTTCACTGAAGAAATTTCGGAATGTTGAATTGAGCATTTCGGCCTTCACTTCATCTTTAGTTTCCGTGTCCTCATGATAAATGAACATCTGGCCAGAAGACTTCTAATCCATCGATTTTATTTACCAAGGCCGAAAGCTTTTCAGGATTTTTTGATAATACTGTGCTGTCGAATTCATTGTAAACTTTTCGCGTTAATGTCCTTACGATTGTTTGATTTTGTTCATATTTTGATCGTCAGGTAGTACTCGGCTGTTTCGGAATATGCTATGTATGTGTGTCTCTGCAGTGGTAGTAACTTTCTGATGTTTCAGTGAATCGTGGTACATCCCTCCTATCTATCTTCCACGGCGCAAACTTGTATAGTGCGAGGACTCCAATACTTTCGAATTTGTGCCATAGCTCTTCTATGTTCTCCTCGCTGGCCCTGAATTTTCTGTTTTCAAGAGACTGGCGTTGGAATAGTATTTATTAGAACCACGCCTACGCAGTTTATGTAGGTAATAAGTGCTCGTCGTTCAGCTCAAGAAAGCAGATTTAAATATATAAATTTTTGATGTAAAATTTCTTTTCCAAAATCAGTGCTACTGACTTCAGATTTTTTAAACGAAACTTGAAACGTCCGCTGATATTTCTTCTGTTACCTATTCGCTTTGGTTTTATTTCGGGTTTGCCCCTTTCACCTTGGAAATAAGACCATACAGTTACTTCATTACAAAGTGAGTCGATCTTCGCAATTTAGTATTACAAATGAATAATACATATATTACAACGTTTTATTATAAGTGGAATAGGCAAGGACATGAAAAGGGATTGTTTGGTGTCTAACTGTATCGTTGTAATTTAGTTACAAAGCAGCAAATGGAGATGAGAACAGTTACCAGGGAACGCGTGCCAAGCTGCACTTACGGAGCTACCTTATCAAGGAGCGCACAGTGTTTACCGTTCAGTGTTTCGTCATGCACTGCTTGAGGGACTTCAGATGGCGTAAAAAATTTCGACGTTGAACGATGACATCGTTATTTGCATATTTCTCTAATGTGCATAACTGAAGGTACAAGCATCTCTGCGATAATTATTGTTGGAGTGACGTTGGAACACTTTGCTGACCTGAATATCGACCAAACAGGCCGTTGCTAACGCAACACGGAAGGGCTCCGAGAATCTCTCCGCACGCAATATTTGAAGAGTTAATAGCCGTTGCCTGAAAGGATATTCCACGGAGAGAAGCGTACTACAATAGCCACCCCCACCCCCCCCCCCCCACCCCCCCACCTCCTCCTCCTCCTCCTCCTCCTTCCTACAGTTTTATGCTGATTTGTGGATTTTATGTGTAAAAGTCTGGACGCTTCGCTACCAAACACATGACATCGTAATTGTTGTTACAAAGATTCTGTAAAGTCTATTGACGAAAGCAAAGTTTAGCAATTTCTGCTGCCTGTAACCATCTAAAGAATGTATACGAAACAGCCCTTCGCCGGTAGTGTTACTGAGAAAGTCGCACGTATCATTAGGCGTTTGTCATCTGCTGCAGTACTTGCTAGACTTTCATAGTAGGGCAAAATCATGGCGGAAGAAAAAGTTCTTTCTTGGTCTGTGCGTTTTTCTGCACAGCTACGTCAAATGCGAAGTGCAGGTTCTCCGTGAATAACAAACACAGGAAAAAATTCTCACTAGCTACACGTAAGATTTTACACTGCTTAGTGTCTAGTCGCATTACTTTGTAAAAGAATTTCACAGTTATGTAGAATCTTTGCTAGTAATGTTAGAGGGATTTGTAGGTTTTGATTTACTATAGAAACGGGAGTAAATCTAACCGCAGTGAAATTTGTGTTTGAGATAGAAAGACGTATGAAATTCATTCTTCACGACCAAAGGCCCAACTGTGTTTGGCACTTTCTGCCCGCTAGAACGACTTGCTGGAGACATCTCTATTAGACGTAGTAGACAGGAACTGATCGGCCTGGACAGCCGGCAGCCGCGCGCGTTAGCACACCGCTTCCGGGATTCGGGGAGACGCACGGGCCGCCCCGAATTGAATCCGTTCGGTGGATTAACGACGAGATCTGGTGTGCTGGCCAGCCTGAATTTGGTTTTTAGGCGATTGCATACATCCGCTTAGGTGAAAACCAAGGTGATACCTACGTCCCGCCTCATTTATGTGATTTGCACATTTTGAAAACGTTCTCACACTTCCACGTGGATAATACTAGACGCAAGCGTATGGGGTGGTGACGGGAAGGGTATCCGGCCACCCTCTACCACTAACATTGCCAGATCCAATTAACATGTCGACCTGGTGTGTGCACAGGACAAGGCCAGGAAAAAAGAATGTAATAATTTGGAATTCCAAGGCACATGTCAGCTTGGTCGTTTGATGCCACTTAGTCACAGTGGATATCATTCCTTTGTATTTGGACATGCGTAGTAGCTTGCGTAAGTGGAATGCTTTTATCGGAAGCCCATTTCAGGAATGACTCCCTCATCCTTGAAACGTGCTCTCCCAATTGCTTGCTCTGAATAAGACAAAAACAGCAACCCAATTACTGGTTCAGAGGGGACACAGTGGGGTATTCAGGGGGAGGGGGCGGTCTCCGGTTGTCTCATATGTCAAAGTATGCGTAGTGAGCAATAAATGGATTGTCAGTTACATCCAAGCCGTAACCACAACCCAGTTGCCGGAGAATGCTTTACTCATTGGAATACGAGAAATGTAGCAACTCATTGGGAAACTCATACATTTTGTTCACGTGTGATGGAAGCAACCATTATTTTAGAGATGACTTTGTTCGTGAAACTGCTGTTCATGGCTTTGTAATATTTAGAGGGCGATTCCGCTGCCCCTATCGTTATCGTTTTGTGCAACCCGCAGTGTTACAGCTGGCGTTCATAAACCACAAGCGAGATGCTCATATTCTCTCGTTACGTGAAACTGATAGTCCAACAGAGAGAAACGAAAAAGACCTTTTTATAGTAAATTTTATACTGGGGTAAGTTTTTGCTAGAGGTCGTAGTTTGAGTTACTCAAGGAGAACGTACAAAAGCGACCTCCAGACACACACACCACTCTCACACTCCGGCCCCACCGGTCAGGATTTCTGTCATGTTGTTCATGACACTCCCTCCTACCAATGTAAAAATATTTGCGACTGCACGCATTATTTCCCACACTCTACTTTTTTTTTAGTCTTCATTGAATAGTCGTAAGACGCCACCGGCTTAGTTAAGCACTCAGTGTAAATTTGACGTTTGTGTAAAATTTACCTCACAATTCGTAATTTTAACAGCACAAAATTAACAATTACGTCGTTGTATTGGTCAAGCCTTCTCACTAAGAAGTTAACATATTTATAGATTTCCGGAAAGCATTAGACACTCTTCGTCATTGCAGGCTTTTGAAGAAGGTACGAGCATATGGAAAATATGAGAGTGGCTCAAAGACATTTTAAGTTATAGATCCCAGTATGTTGTGCTCGATAGCGAGTGGTCATCAGAGATAAGGGCATCGTCAGGAATGCCCTATGGAATTGTGATAGGACCGCTGTTATTCCCTATATACAAAAAAAAAAAAAAATTTGGCGGACATGGTGGACAGCAAGCTGCGATTGTTTGCTGATGATTCACTGGTGATGGCAAGGTGTCTAAGTGGAGTGACTCTAGGAGAACACAAGATGGCAAAATTTCTAGCTGGTGTGATGGATGGCAGTTCGTCCTAAATGTAGAAAGGTAATGAGGATGAGTAGGAAAAACAAACCCGTCGTCATCGGATATTATATTAGTAGCGTCCTCTTGACACAGTTACGTCGTATAAATATCAGGACTAACGTTGCAAAGCGATATGAAATGGAAAGAGCATGTGAGGATTGTTATAGGAAAGGCGCATGGTCGACTTCGCTCTATTGGAAGAGTTCAGGGAACGTGTGGTTCATTTATAAGGAGACCACATGTAGGACGTTAGTGCGACTTATTCTTGAGTACTGTGTTCGGGATCCATACCAGGTCGATTTAAAGAATATCGAAACAATTCAGAGGCGGGCCATTAGATTTGTTACTTGTAGGTTCTGACAACACGTAAGAGATTCTTCGTGAACTGAAGTGGGAATACTTGCAGGGAAGGCGACGTTCTTTTAGAGAAACACTATTCAGAAAATTTAGAGGAGGAGTATTTGAAGCCGACTGTAGAACGATTCTGTTGCCTCCAACGTACATTGCGCGTAACGACCACGAAGATAAGAGACGAGAAATTAAGGCTCATATGGAGACATTTAGACAGCCCGTTTTTTCCTCGTTCTATTTGCGAGTGAAACGGGAAAGGAAATGGCTGATAGTGGCACGTGGTACCCTCCGCCACGCGCTATTTAAGAATAGCCAATAAACTTGATATGCGGTTTACCCTGCACTCCTGCTAAACGAGACATTGTATGTAGTTTGGAAGTATTTATTTTTATGCTCTCCAGCAACAAAAGTTTCTGACAGTGTAGTGGCATTGTGACCAAATTTTGATACTGTATGGCATGCGGCAACAAACTTCGTCAAAACCGTGCCCATACTGCTGTTTAGTATTCACTGACGCGAGAGCCGCCCTCTGCCTGCTGATAAGAGTTCCAGTCTCGCGCAGGTACAAGCCAGAGAGAGCCCAATTACTAGGTGACGTCAGTGCTGATGCTCTCAGCGCTGTCCTTTCTGCCAGCTGGGCGGTCACCTATCTCGCGGTGAGTCGGGGCTCCCTGTTTTACATGCTGACTCAGTCCACTGTAAGCACTCCGAAATAGATGAAATGTCGTAGCCTAACGCTTTTCGAGTAAGACTGCAATCAACATTTTGTGACAACGTATCGCAGTGGATTCACTACGGATCATTCGGGACCGATTTTGATACGTTTGTCACCTCATCTCGAGTACATTCTCACTCGACATGTAATAGGCTCTTCGAATTCATCTGCATTCGAAAATTTCTTATGTGTACTTGGTTAAATTAAACCCTTGGAACATTTTGTAGATCATACATTTATGTGAGCGTAATACCAAAATACTAAACCCTTACACGAGATATATTTTTGTCCCGCTTTTGTCATTTTCCTGAAAAACATCGCACTATCATGGTACATTGTCACGGAAGTATCATGTCGTTTGTACGCAAGATGTGCTCTAGATGTAGTAGGAATAATTTGTTAATACTACGGGTAGAAGTCCACCACCAACTGGATTTAAATTTTTTATATAGTTTATTTAACTTTGTATTCACAATGCTTATGGTGTCACGACCATTGTCAAGTCGCAGTCACTTACTACTGCAAGAATGTACGAGAACGTGCTGAAAAGTAATGCCTCCGAATTTATGTAAAAACTCGTGAAGACTTCGAAACAGAACAAACTTTATTAACCTTCTATACCCTTATTCTTTACGTCTAAACATTTATTTCCCAACAGTCACCTTTCCGACGAACGTATTACTCCCAACGAGAGACCAGTTTTTTGATACCGTTACTGCAGGATGTTTGACTTAGTTGGCGGAGCCAGAACCTCACCTGTGCTTGCATCGCTTCATCGCTATCAAAATGAAGTCCTCAAAGGTGTTCTTTAAGCTTTGGAAACAGATGAAAGTCGGATGGGACCAAGTCGAGACAGTATTGCCGATGATCGATGACAGTGAACTCAAGGCATTGGATTGTTGCAGGCGTCCTAACGCTCGTGTTTGGCACACTGAAGGAGACGATGCTCCCATGTCTGGACGAACCCGTCGAATTCGTGTTTTCAGTTTTGGCTCACAGACGGACAGCTACATTACACACCGCCACGTTACACGTTGCTGTTTGAAGCTCTCTAGTGGCAGAGGTTGCAACTTGCCGTAGGAAAGCCAACTGAATATTATGCATGACATGTAATGCCTCATCCGATATTAACAACAGAACAAGAAATGCGGAGACATCGCTTTTCTGCACACCCTCGTATAAGCAATGTTACACACTAAATCGAAGTAGAATGAAGTATAAAGAACACTTTATAAAAACCAAGTGAAACAGGGACAATTAAACAGAACCATGTGAATCAAACACTTAGATATATGAAAATGGGCTGCTTTAAATATGAAGTGACAGTAGTTTATTTCATGTACGTAGTGACCACGCCTTATAGCTCTAACGTTCTGCAATCTGAAAAAATGAAAACGTGAACCAACAAAATCCAAGTATACAGTTAAGGATTAAAAACATTGCTTTCCCAAATACCAAGGGTAGTAGACCATGAGAGCGACACGGTCATACCGCCATATTTATTGGAATGTAGAACTGGCGATCACGCGAATCACAGAACAGCATGCACTCTCTGCAGTCGTGAACAGGAAGCAACTAGCAGACTGTCAACAGCGGCTGCTCTTCAAGAGCGCGGAATCTACCCCAATATTTGTACAAATATCATAAAAGTAAGCACACACAAATATCGCAACCTAACGTCTGGAACCGAGTGTAGATTGAGAGATATCTTGGTAAATACCGTACACAATACATAACATCAGGCGACATACAAAAAAACTCAGTATTAGATAACAAAATTGCTTTCGAGAACAGGAACACAAGCAACATATCCACATGGAAGCAATCAATCAATAAAACTGCCAACAGAGCACTTGCCCGGGAAAGGCAAAGGTCCAGAGTTTGAGTCTCGGTCCGGCACACAGTTTTAATCTGCCAGGATGTTTCATATCAGCGCACACTCCACTGCAAAGTAAAAATTGCATCCTGCCAACAGAAATTGGAAGATTGCAACATCAACATGTTCACACTAGAGTGGGCTTTGTCCCACAAACGTCTTAAATTCCACGAAGACAGTCTCCCGCGTACAACCTCCGAATCACTGTTTTTATTTTTTTGTATTCTTCTCTTTAATGTCGAGCACGGCACTTTATTTTCTTAATGGGGTGCAAAGAGAAGTTACAATTCATTTCAGTTCCTATACCCATCTCAATGTACAGACAGTTGCGTCACTTGAATATTTGCCTAATCGTTCTTTTGTGCGATAAGAAGAAATGAGCTATCTATTCAGTTACCTAGTAATACGGTAAACGCGAAGACCAAAACTTCAACCTTTCAATTCTTTTTGCAGAGTGATGTGTGTTGTGGGTGGAAACTTGTTAGGGGCTTCCTCTACAGCAAACACTGCTCGTGCGTTTTCGAGGCTAAGTTACACCCTCCACCTGGAACAACCCGTTTGTCTGAATGTGATAGAGCGACATGAACTCTTCCATCCTAGAAGCAGAGCTATTTTCTGGAAGAGGTCGCTCACTGTCAGCTCTACAGAAAAATTGTATAACAAAACTGATCGCCACTCGCGTCTTCAGCTACTACACCTCTCTATGCTAACTGATGGCCAACTACGGCAAACATGCCAGGGTAAGCTCTGACTCTTTGTACAGTGCATGTGTTGACACAAGCGAGATGCGACTTTTGAGCGTGAAGCCTCACACTAAGAAAAACGTCCCAGTTGAGTTTGTACATTAGATTGCTAATCAGCCACACTGTTACTAATAATAGCTAGCGCGTGAAATGTCCGTTTGGCATCGTCTGCTTATTTCCGGTAGACCGCGCTTCATTTATTTAAAATGTACAATAAAATTGTAAAACACCGATGTGATACTTAACAAGTAACTGGCAACTCACGTCCAAGGTGATGGAAGCAAGTCCTAACGTCTTCCTGTTAAAGGCATAATTTCTTATTTTTATTTTTGTGATAAGAATCTTTTATCTCGTGGCAGTGTCACATAGTGCAGGCGACTTGAAGAGCGAACGAAGAAGACGCTAACCTCTGTAGTGCGTTGCACGAGGCTGGCAGATCTCCTGCCGGCTGATGTGGCTAAATATAAGCGTCCGCTGTTGTAAGAGGGGTATGAGACCAACGGAGAGCCGCTCATATGCTAGTTTGCTGCTCCTCATTCCACAAAAAGCTGTGTCGCAGTGAGCATCTGAAAGGAGCATCCGCAACAGCTCGGTTGTAGGAGTAACGTCATGCGAAGGAGCTTCTTGCACTGGACCTTAGTGTACCCACAATGAGCTGCTGCACCTATCTATAATACGGAACGTGAAGCGCCAAGCGCCCGCGCGTCTAATGATCATTCCTTCATAGTGCTCCAGTGTTAGCAAACAGTAGTGTAGCTGCAACGCACTCTAACAGATTGTTTATGAGGTTGTGATCTGACGAATGACTGAAAGAAACCAGAATATGCAACAACACCAAGAAAGATTGGAACTTTATATTAACGTTGATAAACCTCAATCGTTGACCACGTTCCCTGAAAACTAACTATCTCTCTTTCTCTTTCCGTGGCTCACCACCTTCCCCACTCGACATTTACGTTTCACTAAAGGTGACATTTTTGTGAAGTTCTGTATTTTTTGAACAAAGGTATTTGAGTTTATTGAAGACAAATTGGGCAGGAATAAAACCTGAATGTGGACATCAGGGCATATTTTAAATATAAACACAATGTTACTGTACAGTCTCAGTTGACAATTCAGTAGGCATGTCTGAAGGAATACACACTGCGTGACGATCTACGGCTGTTCATTAAGAAGTGTGAAATTTGATTCGCAAACTGTGAATCTGAATTGAGTTCAGCTGTACTATTTATCGGTGGCAGGGGAAAGTTTGTGCCAGACTGTAACTCGAACCCTGATTTCCCTCTTAAAGCGAGCAGTCGCCTTAACCAGTTTATTGGGAACAAATTTTCACACGTCACCGATTAATAGTACAGCTGAAGTGAATTTAGATTTGCAGTTAGCGAATCAAATTTCGTAATATCAAATACCAATGTTTTTAAGAAAGTTACTAAGTAATTGGTTTGGGGGAAAATTTGCTGTACAAAATGGACGAAGAAACAAGCCACTGCGAAATTCATTAGTAGACTCTAACCACAAGTAGCTGGTTTGATAATCATCTTCAGAAGCTGCTTATAATAGGCTGGCTGCTAGGATTGGAATGTTAAGAGAGCTGTAGGATATAATAAACAGTTTGTGAAGCATTCAGTGAGAAGAAACAATAAGGTAACGCAAGAAAATAGTCAGAAGGGTGATGATACGAAGTGTTTGCTAGTAAGAGGCGGATACGTATAGATTAATCAGTTTTTGTTCTCAGAAAGAAGACAAGGCAGGCAAGCATCAACCGACTGTATTTGTGAGATTCTGACGTCCATCTACTTCTCGCTTGAAGATGTTAAATGCTAGTAATACATTCTTTATTCCGTTGAATCAAAAAAGTCCTCCGTCTGAACGTTTTGCTCCTAAGTAATGTAAATGATTTTGCAGCACTGTTACTGCGCTGTTTACTTGCACTATCTTATCAAGATTGTGCTGTTTCTTCGACTGAAGCAATTAACATATCATTATTCGGCTAATTTGAGGCTTTCTAACAAAACAAGTGCCGGCGTAGCACACGTTTTTGCGGTAATGGGAGCCAGAGTCGTACACACAGGCCCAGCCCACGGCCGGATGCCGCACTGCTCCACGCTGGCCTTCGAGTCTCGGACGAAGCAGCCCGCGACGCCCCACCGGTGACATTGACCTCCGTTGCGAGCTGCGGTATATCAGTGTTTTTTGATACGCCCTAGTGTCTAGGCTAGTTTACATAATTACCAACTGTTTCACTTTGTCTTGGAATAGAAAATCATATCGCTCATCGAATCTTCGAACAACCTTGTTTGAGCCCTGAAATTCCATGAAATAGTTGCAATATCTTTAAGAACAGAACACTGGTTTTTGTTTTCAATGGCACTACCACATTCACAACAGAACTCGTAATGTCGCTGGTCTGCGAAACGATTTGTTTAAACGTCATTATTTCTCTAATCAGGTAAAAAGTGTAAGGGTATAAGAGATATGTACGAACCACGAAAGGACCATTACATCATCAAATTCCACTACCTCTGAAACTAAAAAAAGTTCATTTTGTGCACAGACGTCGCTGGTAGCCCTAATCTGACGGTCGAGTTGAAGAAGTTTCTAAATCAAAGCTGTAAAATCGAAGAAAACAAAAGGGCAAAAGTTTTCCAGTCCCTAAGAAGAGCGATACAAAAATATTTTGTATACAAGCATCCAGCCGGGCTTCTGAAAGAAATTTTAGTTTGCCGGTTCCATTCTCAACGCGAAACGGTGACTATTACACCCGGACTTTGTTAATGTTCTTCCTTTTACTGCTAGCAACGCAACTGTCGGAGACAAATAAATGAAAGTGTATTGAAATTAATTTTTTTCACATTAAGTTTCGTTTCCTGTAATCTGTACTTGTGAAAAAGTTTTCGTTTATTGCATGTTTGATTTACCTAAATCGTATTTCAAATTATCTTTGATTTATTGGGGTGAATTAAAACTATTCCGAAATTATTGTTGAGCGGCAAGGGCGATATTGGCAGCTTTATTTCAACCATGGATCGTCCTGTTAGTCCGTATTTAGGAAAATACCTCAGTGACAGCAGGTAACAGCAGGACGCATCTGTCGCGTAACGGGGGAACAGCATGGTGCTGTGATAGTGCAGGATGCCCGCTCTTCTTCAGCTTGCTCGCTCTTTTCCTCGACGCAGCCCAGAACCACGGACTGGCGGGCCGAGTCACGGCCGTGGTCTTGGCCTCGAACACAATGCACTTGTAATTTCAAAATGCGGAAAGAATCATTGCCTACAGTGGCCAAATAACTACGGGACAGGCGGGATATCATACATCACGAACAGATCGTGTTTCCATCCATTCTT
This sequence comes from Schistocerca gregaria, assembly GCF_023897955.1. Lineage (NCBI taxonomy): Eukaryota > Metazoa > Arthropoda > Insecta > Orthoptera > Acrididae > Schistocerca > Schistocerca gregaria. Next base: position 482,346,739 of record NC_064931.1, on the reverse strand, counting down.
ACGTCAAAGGTAAGACAACAGTATTTTATATACTAGTAGTAGAACGGTGAAGGTCAGGAAACCCGACGACGACTGGGAGATCGCTGTGCTGACCACATGTCCCTCCCTCCATGCCGCATTCAGTGACAACATTGACAGAGGATGACGTGGCAGTCGGTCTGGCCCTGCTGGCCTATTTGAGGGCGAGAACGCGGAACTTCCAGTTGAGTGATTAGTATAATAGTGGAAGTGATGGACCGCATTTCAGTGATTACCACGAAAGGTCAATAATGCGGTGAGGTCTTGGATTCATTGACTGTTCATGAGTTCTTTAGTGTTGTTACTTTTCCTGTCTTCAAGAAGAGCAATCACTTTGTTGTATGACACTTGGCAGGTGATGGCGTAGCTGCAACATCTCATCAAAATGTTAAAAATATTTGGCACTGTGTAACTCTCGGAAATATGATGGCGACAGAAATGCAGATCTAACTGTACCAAGGTTTCTTTGTTTTATTAAGTCCAGATTCTTTCAACACCAAAACTCTTAGTAGAGCAAGTGTGTGTAACTACACTACCCCCCCCCCCCCCCCCCAGGGGGCTCACAGTTCTTCCTTGAGGTCGTGCGTGGCGCAGCCCGTTCTTCCTTCCTGGGCTGAATTTCCTTCGCCGTGTCCCTCGCATCATCTTTGCTCCTTCCCCGCTCCCCCCTGTCGGTTTTCTAATTTGTGTCGACCTGGCTATCCACCTGATTCCCTGTATTCCTTGCGGCTTTGTTCCTCTTGCATTTCTTCTTTCATCCTTTTTGACATTATTGGTTCCCCTTTGGGGTTTGAATTCCACATCTAAATTACCTGTCTTTAGTGTAAGCCATTTGGGGGAGAATTCCCTCCCCTGCGTCTGCGGCGTGGGTTCCTCTTCCTCCCTCCTCCCCCTTCCTTCCACGCCACAACCCCCTCCGCTTCGCTAGATCACCAGCACTTCTAGCCAGTCTGTGTGGTGGGGCTGTTACATACTCATCTTTCTGAGCCCGCTGACACCACATGGATCACACCACTGATACATGAGCTGTTGCCTCCCCATGCATGCTAAAGAGTGGTTCCTTGGCATACCAGAGCATCGGAATTCTCGGCAACAGCCACCATGCCAGATAGCCCTTGCTGTGACTGAATGCCATCCATGGGGGAAGAGCCCGTGATCGGAGTGGGTGGTATCAAGACAGATGCTTGCCACATGAAGCATTTCAGGCTGCAAAATATATCTGTTCTCAAACGGTCGTCTCTCTGAGTGGTACCACATCATTCAATGAGGCTTCGTATGAGCCTGCAGCCTTCCCTTCCATGGCTACACCCTGGGAGGAGGGCCCGGCTCGCTGTCTTGGGGTGAAACACTTTTCCTGCTACCTGCTCTGTACTAGGACGGACGGGGACACATTCACCACCACAAAGGCATTGTTTTTTGCGGAGAATATCGATGAATGGTATGACGAAGTGGAGTGTATCAATGAAAATGCGGTTGGGCTCCCTGTTAGAGCTTCTTCTGCCGCCCAAGCTGCAGCTCTTCGTGAGTGTGTCTTTGCGTCCATTACCCGTCCCCTCCTGTGGGTCTGGGGGTTAGAATAGGCCCGAGGTATCCCTGTCTGTCGTAAGAGGCGACTGAAAGGAGTCTCATACTTTTTGGCCCTGTAAGTTCAAGTCCCATTTAATGGTTTGACCTGCCACTTCCCAAATTGTACAGAAATGCCGTCCAGCTGGGGGAGGACACCTTACGTGGTGCATGAGTTATCCATAATGCCCTTAGATTCGATCTCCTGGACCTCTTATCATGGCTTTGCATCTCCACCTGCACTTCAACTATTTGGGTGAGGACACTTTCCGGGGTATGTCATCATGTTCCATTGTCTCCTGTCCTCATTCGCCCGCATGAAATTATTGGATTTCTCTGCACCCAGTATCCAGCACGGTAGACAGTCCGTTGTGGTGGGGTGTCATGTACCCATTTGGTGGTAGCCTGCTGACAACACAGGGATCGCACTGCTGATGCCTGAGTTGTAAACTCCCCATGTATACCAAGGAGTAGATGCTTGTCTTCCTGGGACATCAGACTCTTGGCAACGACCATCATGCCAGGTGGCCTCTGTTGTGGCTGAGTGGCGTCCATGGGAGAGCGCCTGATCGGAGTGGGTGGTATCAGGGCGGATGACCCGCAATGAAGCGGACTAAGTCGTCTCTTGCTGGTGACTGTACGGTGCCAGCAGTCTCTAAGAAGGGCAAGATGGAGTACAATGCTGAAAGATATGACCCTAAATCGTTTCTCTCCTTCGCTACACCATAGGAGGAACATGGGGCTACTGAAAGAGGAGAGCCACATTTGCCTCAGTATTTAGTCTGTAGCAGAATGGGAGGGGGGGATCCTTTCTACCTATGAAGCCTCAATTTTTTGTTGAACATCTTGATGATAAGTTTGGGTAAGTGACAGCGCTATCCAAGATGAGAAGTGGTGCAGTCTTGATTCAGACTGCATCCCCAGCCCAACCCCGGGCGTTACTCACTTGTGACCGGCTGGGTGATATTCCTGTTTCCGTCACTCCACATAAAAGCCTCAACATGGTCCAGGGGATTATTTTCCATCGTGACCTCCTCTTGCAGTCTGATGATGAGCTACGCGCCAATCTAGAATGGCGTGGTGTTCATTTCATCCGGCGCGTTTACAGGGGACCCAAAGACAACAGGGTTGCTATTGGTGCCTTCATCTTGGCCTTTGAGGGTGATTCATTACCTGAAAAGGTCAAGGTGATGGCTTATCACTGTGACGTTAAACCATACGTCCCTCCCCCTATGAGGTGCTTTTAGTGCAGGAAGTTCGGGCACATGTCTTCCCGCTGCACTACCAGCGCCACATGTCGAGACTATGGACGTCCACTGCATCCAGATACTCCCTGCGCGCCTCCTCCCACTTGTATCAGCTGCGGAGAGCAGCACTACCCCTGCTCGCCAGACTGCACAGTACTCCAAAAGGAGCAGAAAATCATGGAGTGAAAGACCCTGGACCGGTTGACTTATCAAAAGGCTAAGCGTAAATTTGAACAATTACACCCTGTTTGGTTGACGTTCACCTATGATGCTGCTACATTGCCATTGCCATCGCCATCGCCATCGCCATCACAAGTACTAGTTGCACCACATTCTGTGTCTACTTCGGGAGCAAGACCCCCTCCCCCCAAATGCAGGGGACATCTGTCCTCTCCTCCGGCTCCTTTCGTGTGGAAGGAGCCACTTGGGACCCTCTCTCCCAAGGTCTCTAGTAATGTCACAGCGGACACTCGCCAGTGGCTAAAGGAGCACAAAAGCTGCTGGACGAAGAGCTTCCTCTGTGCCTGAAGCTACTTCGGAGAAGTCCCCCCTGCAAGCCCCTAAAAAGAAGCGAGAGGGCAAGCAAACAAAGGAGTCTCTTAAGAAAAAGGACCCTCTGATGGCCCCAACACTACTACTCCCTACCAAATCTGCACCTGAGGACCTGTATCTCACTAATGCCTCATTCACATACTCAGTCCATGGCAGCAGGTGACCCTGAGGCGTAACCTGCCTCCTTGCATGCTTCATGCCTTCCCAGCCTTCGATAACGTCATCCTCCAGTGGAATTGCGACGGTTTTTTCCACCAATATGCTCAGCTACGGCAACTGTTACGCTTGACACCTGCTTTTTGCATTGCCATCCAGGAAACCTGGTTCCCGGCAATGCGGACCCCTGCCCTCCGCAGCTATAGGGGACTATACAAGAACCGTAGCGACTATAATAGTATGTCAGGTGGAGTTTGTGTCTGTCCTGAACTAAGTATGCAGTGAATCTGTGCCCCTTCAAACCCCTCTTGAAGGTATGGCTGTCAGGATGATGACGACCAGGAACTAACTGTCTGCAACGTATATCTTCCTTCAGATAGTGCAGTAACCCTGAACACATGGGCTGTACTGATTCATCAACTCCTAAACCTGTCCTACTTTTGGGAGATTTTAACGCTCATAACCCCCTTGTGGGGTGGCACTGTGCTTACTCGCCGAGGTAGAGACGTCGAAACTTTGTCTCAACTCGACCTCTACCTCTTAAATACTGGAGCCCCCACACATTTCAGTGTAGCTCATAGCACTAACTCGGCCATTGATTTATCCCTCTGCAGCCCAGGACTTCTCCCATCTATCCACTGGAGAGCACACAATGACTTTTATGGTAGTGACCACTTTCCCATCTTCCTGTCACTCCCCCAGCGCCATTCCCCTGGACGTCTGACAGACTGGGACGCATTCACCTCTGCTGTCACCGTTGAATCTCCTCCTCAAGGTACCATCGATGTCGTAGTTGAGCAGGTCACCCTGAAGATCGTTTCTGCGGCGGAAAACACGATCCTCATGTTGTTTAGGCTGCCACCAGCGAAAGTGGTGGTTACAGGTAACCGCTGAGGCCATTAAAGAACGTCGGCGAACTCTGCAGCGCCGTAAGTGGCATCCTTCCCTAGAGCACCTAATAGCTTTTAAGCAGTCCCATGCCCGCGTTCTCCAACTTATAAAAAGATGGAAACACGAATCAGGAAACGGTAGACGCTATGATGAGGAAACAGGAATGTTGGGAGATGTACGTCTCGGCCATTGGGTGCCATACGTCACCTTCCCAAGTCCGGACGAAGATCAGACGTGTTTGTGGGTACAAGACCCCAACAGGTGTTACTGGCATTAACATCAGTAGCGTGTTATCTATCGACGCAAACGCAATTGCCGAGCACTGTGCTCGATTCTCTGTGTCGGAGAATTATCTCCCAGTATTTCACACCCTCAAATGGCAGATGGAAAGGAAAGCCCTCTCACTACGGAACGTCACAGTGAACCCTATAATGCTGTATCAACAGAATGGGAGCTCCTGAGCGTTCTTGCACATTGCCTTGATACACCTCTTGGGCCAGATCGAATCCACAGTCAGATGGCCAAACATCTGTCGTCGGACTACAAGGGACATCTTCTCGTGATCTTCAACCGGATGTGGCGCGATGGCGTCTTTCCATTGCAATGGCGGGAGAGCACCATCATTACAGTGCTCAAACGCGGTAAAAACCCGCTTGATGTGGATAGCTATCGGCCCATCAAGATCGCCAACGTTCTTTGTAAGCTGTTAGCACCAATGGGAAGCCGGCGGTTGTGTTGGATCCTGGAGTCAATGGCATACTGGCTCCATGCCAGGGCGGTTTCCGTCGGCGTCGCTCTACCACTGATAATCCAGTTCCCCTAGAGTCTGCCATCCGAACAGCCTTTCCCAGGCGCCAACATCTGGTTGCCATCTTTTTTGATTTACGAAAAGTGTATGACACCACCTGGTGACATATCCTTGCCACATTATTTGAGTGGGGTCTCCAGGGCCCGCTGCCGATTTTTATCCAAAATTTCCTATCGTTTTCAGTGTCCAAGTTGGTGTCTCCCATTGTTCCCCCTCCCATATTCAGGAGAATGGGGCCCCGCAAGGCTCTGTATTGAGTGTGTGTCTATTTTTACTGGCCATTAACGGTCTAGCAGCAGCTGCCGGGCCGTCCGTCTCACCTTGTCTGTATGAAGACGACTTTCTTACGCAGTCGCCATTCACTGATTCCCTGACCATCCCATGTAAACTTTCCTATTTGCAAATGAGGGACATCTCCTTCCTGATACCCACTCTCAGGTAGGATTGCTGGTTGGAATGCACCTCACTTCTCTCTTTTGGGACCTCCATCTCCACTCACTGGAATGATGTGCCCCGTCTATTTCCGTATGGTGCATAGACCATGGATTAAGAATTGTAGGGCCTAAGGTTTTTCGCCTCTATGATACTGCGGAATCTTGTACATTCCATCCTCGAAGAGTTCAAGGATGCTGATTGTTCTAAAACGATAGATACGACGAGATACGCTTTTACTTCTTCTACGGGCATTGAACACCATTTACTGCAAGGATCATGCCGTTGATAGTGCCGCCCCCCTCCCACCATAGTGTTTTAATATGTACCAACTCAATGAGCAGCCTTTAGGCTATAGACCGATGCTAGTCTCGTCATCCTTTGGCCTCTGAGTATATGACCTTATCTGTGCCGTTGGCTGTGCCACCTGCTTAGTTGTCTGTCTTAGGGTCCCAAGTCATGTTGGCATCCCAGGGAATGAATTGGCTGACCGTTTGGCTAGAGGCAATACTTGTCCCCCATTTCCTTTCATGAATTCAGGTGCAGATATGCGGCTACACATTAAATCTCTCTTTGCCCAAAAATGGAATAGCATCTGGTGCCCTACTGCTGTCAGTAATAAACTTCGCACAATCAAGGAGACTACTACAGTTTGGCGCTCTTCCTTCCACTCCTCTCGGAAAGAGTCCACTTTCTTATTCCGTCTATGCATCGGTCATACTAGGCTCACCCATTGTTTTCTCTTGTGTAAGGAGCCACTCCCAAAATGTGTCTGTGGAGCCAGACTGACGGTATCCCATATACTGGTGGAATGTCTGTTTCTTTTGGCCCTTCATACTAAGTATAGCCTTCCGGATTCCTTGTTTTTAATATTAGCAGATGATTCACAGATGATTGAACTGGTTCTCAGTATCCTACGTGAAAGTGCTTTTTATTTTCAATTATATAGTTTTCATTTACTAGTGGAGCAGGGGCAGGGTGGTTATGCTTGGGCCTCTCTACGTATTTTCTGGGTCTGGGACCGATGACTACTACCCCCTTTACAAAGACCACTCATTTATCCCTCTGTTTTCCAATTTCTGGCTTTGGCCTACCCTTTTACGCTTTCTACTGTGTGGGCTTCTAGCTTTCTCGTTTTATAGTTTGACCCCTCTGACTGGATTCACCCACTTTTAGTGGACACGTCTATCTTACTCATGTTATTTTTGAATTGCAGGCCGATGACCTCGCTGTTTTGTCCCATAACCGCCCTCAATCAATCAACTGCTCTCTCAAACCTTCGGTAAATGTAATTAGTCACCTCCCTCCTTGCTGTTCAGTATCCCCCCTCCCCCCTTCACATTCTATTAAGTATTCCCACCTGTGTCACTCACACCTGCTTGTGACCATTAGCGACTGACTAACTACTTGGGGAACTGTGCCTGTTGATTGGATCCGGTTGAAACCCGTATTGTTTAGAGTGCTGAGCTTTGTTTGATAGACACGGCGAGGAGGCTCACACTGCAGAATGCTAGCATATGCCAAACTCTTTGACGCTGGTATGTAAGGTACCTTTCGCCTCTGATGAAAACTTTCGGTCGAAATCGAAATTCCCGGAAATCCATGCGCATGACTTAAAATAGGATGTTTTTCTGGTTCTCGAATAAATATCAGGTGGATTCGGTGTAAAGAATTCATTAATCAGTAATACGATAAATGGGTTTTTTCTTGTCGTGGGATATTCATCGATGCTTATGTGCCCATTAAGTCCAAAAGTCTTGCAATCGATATCAAATCCGTATGATTTTTCATTTAACTACATACAATAGGAACTTACCAATTAATTTCGGCCATCTTACTTCATTGTTGAAACAAATCTTTAATCGGCTTTTTCTGTAATAGAGTTTTGCCCATATTTTTTTGTAGAGTATCTGTATTTGGTTTATAAAATTAGAACTGTGTCGATAGGTATGGACTAGTGTGTGATAGATTACCCCTTGAAATCAGGGTTGTGGTGACACTGATACATAGCGTAGTCAGAGGCTTAGGTTATACTAGAAGATGACAATTTGGTTGTGAGTCCGCGAAAAGTGATGTCAGCAGATTGATCTGTAGCGTAGCCCGATGTCTACATTCGGCCTGTATTTAACTCATTGTTGTTTTATTAAAACTACAATTTCAGAGGACATTGTAAGGAAGGTTCCAGTATGACTGCGTAAAACATTTACTGAGTATTACGACAACTGTTTCGGAAGACTTACATTTTCAAGTACGTGCATATGCAAATTTAGAGAATTACAATGTGCTGTATAGTGCTACCGGAATTCTAGACTTAATTTTTATAAGTGAAGAATTTCGTGAGTTATTGAGGTGTAACAGAAATAAGTCGTAATTCTCATTATCGAGAATTACACAAATAACTATGTTGTAATTAATGTTTATATTTCTAAATTGTGTAAGAGGAACACTTTCTTCTGCGTTGTCCTGACGTGTATATCTCATCGGGTGTGACTGTATCTGGTTACTTTTCAGTCAAATTTCATGTGAAATTCTAAAATATCGATTTAACGTCGATTTTCTACTTTTTAATACAGAATGGCGTGATATTTTGTTATATTTACTGTAATTTTTGACAGTTCACATAAGATATGTTTTATATTTAAATAGTAACAGACTACGGTCATAGGTGATTCTATCTTTAGGTATCGTAAGTATGTATGTCCTATCTTTGGTTCTCAACTTACGTAACGTTTTTCTGGCGTGACTGTTCGTGGTACATTTCACGTTGACTTTGTGCTGTTGGTTTTCATACAGCAGGGTGTGACGTTTTAGTGTAAATTGTAAATATTTAGTATGATTTGATAGTTGACACCGCAGATGCTTTACATTTGTGTGAGAACAGACTTTGGTCAGAGATGACGATGTCTGTAGATGTCTTTGGCATATGTATCCACTCTGGGAATTTCTCGTGCTTTGGAAGTGTCATTGGTTTGTAATTTATCGTGTTTTTTAAAAGTGCGTTCATTTAGTTGGAAATGTTACCTGAATATACCGTGGGTATGTATTTTGATTGTGTGTTTTGTTTTCTCTAATTAGGTGGATGTCTTTGCGTAGTGTGTCTCGGTTTGGTTTTATTCCTTTTTTATATAATTGGGTGACAATTTTAGGGTCAAAGTTGTTCGCGTAAGCTATATAATGTAGTATTTCAAATTATTTATCGAATGCTTCTTTATATAGTGCAAAATTTATTAATCTATCGATCGTGGATTTGAAATATGCAAATGTATGTGAAGTGGGATGACATGATTCGGCTTTTGTGATTAAATCGGTGGTGGTAGACTTTCTTTATATTTCGAAGTTGTGTTCAGCAAAAATTACACTGAACTCTAGTACATTGTAATTATCAAACTTTTTATACGTAGGTTCTTAAAAACGGAAATCTTCCGATACAGCTGTCGTATTACTCAATAAATGTTCTAAGCAGTGATACTGGAGCCTTAATTATAATGTTCTTTCAAGACATATTTCACTGCAGGCACAGTCCTCAAGAAACTAAAATTTCGAAGTAAATTTAGAAGAAGCTGTGTTAATAGGCAAATGTTCCACAAGCATTTTCATGCGTGTTAGGCACATCAACTATGAAAAATGTACTGATGCAATGTACACTTATCTAGGAATGACTAGGCCATATTTTTGGTATTGCAAGGAAGTAACCAGAAACAACAAAACGTTCAGCAAATGCTAAAGCTGCTGCCATCAAAAACTTGTATTGCTTGATCACGATACTCCCTCGACATCGACGACTGGGTGATGTGTATTTTGTCCCGCTAAAACTGTGAGGTAGACAATATACACTGTATTGAAACTGATCTGTAGACTTCCTACATTTAATTGCGGATTTCGCATTTGCAACTACATTTTATTTACTTTGTTACGCTGCTTACGTGCTGTCAAGTCCGAACTTCATGGTTTGTATTAGAAACTCAGTAGCACTGCTAGTTACCATTGGTGGTGATGGGGGACGCGTTTCCTGACAGGAATCATTGGCTGCTTATAAATCGAGGACGTACTCCTCCACTATCGAAAAGCCACACATAATTGCTTTCTCCCCATGTGAGTGACTTTTTATGGTAATCCTTATTCTAAAGGAGATATTCTAGAATTTTCCTTTATGCCAGTTTTGCTTAATAATAGCAATGTGATTTTCTCGTGGTAGTGGAATTGTAACGTAATGAAATTACAGGTGGGGGGGGGGGGGGGGTTACAAATCCTTTCGATGGGGAAGCTGGACGAAGCAATAGTCTGTCAGGACGTAATGAAACTGCCAACATGTTCTATAGACATTACATAAAACTGACTTAATTGTCTGGCAAATTGCAGTTGTCTAGTTTCACATTTTTACACCGTAGAAATCTTAGTCAGTCGCTTGATTGTGAATCATTTTCGTTGAAGACAGTGTGCTGCAACATGATAGATGTATTTAGTTTTGCACACTGAGTTGTTTGCTAATGGTTATCTTTCGAGGGAAACCGTCAAAGTCACGTCACTCTCTCTGCCTCTTCCCATTAACATTTCACACCCCTTCGACGACAAGGCGTTTTGAGACGATGTACATAGTCATGATGGACAAGAATGGCAAAGGAACTTGACCTTATTTATGTCTATGGATCCATTCCGACATTTGACTTCAGCGTTTTAGGGAGGCCAAGGACAGCCCAAATTTAGATTGTCGGACGGAGACTTGTACTTCGGTTCTTCCGAATGTTAATCCGTTGTCTTACCCGCTGTGCCACCACGCCCGATAATTTCACAGTGAATATTTTTAAGATAAAATGTGAAATAGGATTTGGAAGTACAGACACCATGATATCTTCAGTTGATTCTCCGAAGTATAACGGAAACAGGGTTGTCACATATCGTTTCGTTTTAAGGGCGGACCATCTACAAATAACAATATCAACAACAAGCGCTTAACTTCCAAGTCTGCTGATGAATGAACTACTGTGCTTTATTGTGACTCGGTAACGTGCTGTATATTAACCAATTTACCCAGTGTGTTAATAATGCCAAGTGCTAAGGTACACACGAAACGTACAATTTTCGTGTATATGTCAGTGCCTCTCCTTCCTCTGGTAACCAGTGCATCCTATTTAATAGTACAACAGTAATTTGCGTTGGATGTTTTTACCGCAGTACTTCGTTTGTTACAAACTAGTGTAATAGCATCTCTCTCTCTCTCTCTCTCTCTCTCTCTCTCTCTCTCTCTCTCTCTCTCTCTCTGTGTGTGTGTGTGTGTGTGTGTGTGTGTGTGTGTGTGTGTGTGTGTGTTCCGGTAGACGCTGTGTGGAAAACATCCATTTACATGTTTGTACCTGTATTGCGGAAACTAAGTTTTTTAACATGGTTTCCCGTTCAAACCACAGTGTCCTTCGCCTGTACACACTGAGTTCTTAAGGGGTTTTTAAGAGCACGTCATTTTCACATTAGTGACACCTTGATTTAGTGCGCACTTTCTGCCGTATGAAGTGCTCGTGCAAAAGGCATTATCAAGCGGACCCAACGACCTTCGTGACGGTTGCTTTATCAGCCAGCGAAGTCGACACGATTTTTTCGTTTTACCGACGCGCTTGCAGAGGTGGAGAGAAGTCCTACGCAGCTTCCTCACATATGCTGCATGTCATTCTTTCGTCATATGTTGGAAAACGCATGAAAGTATGCTTTCACACGCAGATACTAACTGCAGACATTACTTGGTTCGTATATTAAAAGTACCGTAGTTTAAAAAAAATATGGAGATTGTGTATTGTGCTAACAGAACATGAAATTTTTTCGAGCGACGATGTTAAGAAACAGGAACATTTGATGCTAAACGAAGTTACTGAAAGTTCATTTCCGTGTGTTAGGTTTCTGGTGGGCGATACACAAGGGCCTTCCGTTGAGACATTGGCTGCCTACTCGTAGGTGCCAAGAACGGTTTTCCTTTTGTCTTGCCGCGGTCGACCTTCGTCGAGCTTGTTTTATAGGCCAAGCTGAGTTTGCAGTACGACCGAGCAAGTGCCATAAAAGCGGCTGCATTACGCCACACACATTTTCTGTAGCTTGCTGCAGGAGTACAGTTTCGTGGCATTATTACGTGCTGTCTGTAGTTTATTTTTAAATAGGAGATATTGCCTAGATTTTGACAGGAAAACGAATTGCAAATTGCGAAACGGCAGTCGTAAATATCTTGTTAAAGGAAAAGCAAGAAGTTGATAATTTCGTTTCAGCACTGATTTTGTTACGGGACGAACTAAATGGGGATATAGAGACACATTTGGTATAATTGCGTTTAGAATTTAGATTTATTATCTGTGCATCGTGGGCAACCATGCCACACAGCATGCCGTTAATTACAACTAAGTATATTAAACATATATACGTTACCCGAGCACGTATCGTATCATTTGGCGTGGCCGTGGACAAGGTTTCAAACACCAGTAAAGTAAGATTTGGTGATTACAGTCGTGAAACCTAGTCAGAGTGTCTACAATCGTCACCAACACTTCTATAGGGGGAGGATCATCTTATCAGTCCATTCGTTTCGATCTGGTCACCAAAGGAGTGCGATTTTCTGAAAATGTACTGTAGGCTCGTCCTTGCTTTCCACTATCACGATGTTCCGGTAGCCGCAGTTACAGTAACTCCGAATTCTCCGCAACGTAATGATGTAATTTCGTTATCATTGTGACTTAATACTTATTGCTGTACAAGCCAAGTAGCTTTCTTTCATTTTTTTTAATATGTCAGACAGTGCTATCTCCTAATTACGTCAAGTAAATGGAATTTTCTGGAAAAACTTACATGCCACATATCGAAAGGCAATTAACGGACTCATTAACATTTATTTGGTGGACATGTATACTGTGCAGTATGTCAACCAAAGATACCTTCTATTAATTTATTTCTTTTTCTTAATCTGGGTTTGAGTAGTTCAGCACATCTGCAACTACTAATTGCGTTTTAGGAGGATGAGATTGCTGAACAATACCGATATGGTGATATGTGCAAATAATAGTTAAGTAATGCTTAAACCAGCTGCGCTGTCGTTACGTGAAAGTTCTCTCTGTCGTGCGCCGAGGCTAGAAATTACTGCCACGAAACTTACACGAATATACAGGATGTACATAAAGTCCAGGAACACTCAATCATTAATTGCTCAAGAACTAAACATTGTACAGATGTCACATACTCTGAAAGCTTTTTTTAATTATTTTTTTATACGAACATTCGATATGCAAATCATGATTGGCGCGGCAGACGTCAATACGGTAATCGAATTCTTGCCATACCCGACCCAGCGTGGCATCGTCGACTGTGGCAGTCACTTCCCGTATTCTCTCTCGGAGCTCTGCTACATCACGTGGTAGAGGCGGTACATACACCAGATCTTTGTGTCCCCACAGAAAAAGGTCGCATGTGGTGAGATCTGGTTATCGGGGAGGCCATTTCATGAAACAACTGTACCTTTTCCGTAGCACAGCCAATACATCGATGCAGCAGCTCCGCGTTCAGGTAACCACGAACTTCACGAAGAAAATAGGGTGGAGCCCCATCCTGCTTAAAGATGAACGCAGCGTCTGATTCCATTTGAGGCATCAGCTGTAGCATACTTGATTTTGTCTATCTCCAACACACAGAAAGCTCTCTCCGCACCTGAACTCACCACTTTTGGAACTAGCGCTGACTATCGGCAAATTACCAAAGTACGCTGTGGCGGTATACATGAAGGGGGGAAAAACCACTTTCAGGGTTTCCCTTCAAAATGACAGACGTGTGATATCTGTACAATGTTCGGCTCTTGTGTAATAAATAATTGAAAGTATTCCCGGACTTCATGTACGTCCTGTGTAGTTAATGAGGCATCATTAGCTTAGAAGTGCGGTATCAGAAGCGCTGCCGTGGTCAGCGCCCAACAGCAGCGGTCAGCCTTTCGTGGCAGCGGCGTATTTGTGTAATTAGTCTTGCACGTTATGACTAGTTAGAGCTCTTTCACTGTAATGGACGCTTTGTCCTTCGTTGCTTCCGCTGGCACAATGAAAAGTGTATCAGAACAACTGTTTCCTTTAACGTATACTGGACACGTGAAACCCTTCTTCAGAAACAATTTCTGTTAGCTTAGCCTGCATCTTAAGTTCGATACAACGGTCTGAGCAAATAATTGTTAAGTAATGCGTAAAGTAGCTGCCCTGTCGATATGTGAAAGCTCTGTCGTGTGCCGAGGCTAGAAATTAAAGCATTATTGCGGCGCTGCGACAATCTTGCATTATGCTATAGCTGTGATTCGTGTATTCCGTATCACCTGTTATTTGGAAAAAGTGTTTCGTTACTTAAAAGTTCGGACTGTCATTTATTTCAAAACCTCTTATAACAGTATTACGCAGAATTACTAAAACCTCTTTTAGAGACTGCCGCCCTGCCTGTTGTGACAATGAACTATTCAGTAACTAGGTTGCTTCTGACATATCTTTGTTGTTCGCGACATATCTTATTTGTGGGTTGAATCCTGAGAAGCGGGGACAAAGTCATACTTGGAGTCTGTGTCAACAATAATCGCGTCGTGCTTGGGTAGCTCAGTCGGTAGAGCACTTGGCCGCGAGGGGCAAAGATCCCGAGTTAGTCTCGATCCGGCACACAGTTTTAATTTGCCAGGAAGCGTCACATCAGCGCACACTCCGCTGCAGGGTGGAAATCTCTTTCTGCTTTTAAGCTTTCACTCGGAATCTGGAAGCCACTGTGACATAGATTTTTCTTTTTACTACGGCAAGACAAGCGTCATGGTAAGGAATAATGTATTGAGAATAAGAATTACGTATGCGTAACGTGGCAACCTTCGCCATTGCACTTAATAATATTCGAAGTTGACCAACCAGCTGCCTCGCCCAACCAGCAAAAGTCCCTCAACCCATTTTACGATCAGGATGGGTGCCGGTTAAGAGGAAGTGCGAAGCCCTTAACGCGATAATATTGAGTAGGGAAGGACGTTTTGGTTGTGTGAAAGATAGTAGTGAGACACATAAATGACCCACGAAAGGTAGAGTCTGTGTTGTGTTGCAAAAATTCTCATAGATTAAACTTCAAATTAAGATATGTTTTATATGGGTGTTTCAGGAATCTGCATATTGAAGTTTTTTTTAATGAGTTGTGCACTCCTCTGTCTCGTACCTCTCATGTTAAAAACTGACATACATCTTATCCTCGCATTGATTTTGAACAGTGAAATAGTTACTTTTCGAGATCCACAAACATTGGACAGTAACCCATCTCGGATTCGATGGTTATTTTATTTGAGTGTGCCTTTTCGAGTTCCAACAATTTGTGCATTGTTTTGGAGGTGGATGTGAGAAATACGCTCGACATTTGCCTAGATTGTGGGAAATCTCATAAAATCACTTACAGGTTGGACTGTGTCGTGTACGTTAAACAGCATCTTGCTTTGATCTGAGTCTGGCTCGTAAGGTAGTGAGTCGCGCGGTTAGTTGTAAAAGAAATTGGAAAGTGGAACAAATTTGGAATGCGGAGGATTGTTTCGTTTCGAAATAATTCTCTCGCCACCTTCGAGTGAGAACCTGTTCATTAGCTAGCATTTTTAATAGTGTGTTCCTCTACCAGAATCATCGTTTCATTTGTTTCACTTGTTGAACAAAACGGTCACAAAATGGAATCAGCGGGTTCCCTCGTGGCAGTCTCCACACATTACGTTTTTAATAGTGTTTGCTGTGAATGAACTATGTTCTATGAACATAGACAAAGGGAATGATATCATCAGTCCATCAGTTTTAGGCGCTACATAATTTTTTTTTACTCAAAAGGTGACACTCAGATACATAAATTTCATGCTTAAAAATTACTAACGTTTGGCGTTTTTGCCATTTCCGTGACATTCAAATAGCGACTCGGTTTCTTCGGTGTCAAATACTCTTTCGATGGACTAAACTGTGCACGGAGTATTGCCCTTAATTTGCTACTGTTGAACTCATTGGCTAGCGCAATCCAAACAAACGTAAGATGTCAAAAGCAGAACAGCTTAATTATTCGTGTAGACCCATTACTTTTTCACAGACCTGCGTGAATGTCTTTAGCTGCATTGGCTTCTGTTTTTACATGGCGGAATGAAGTGGGGATATCCAAGTAATTTTTGACATTTGCTTGCCCTAAAGATTACTACGAAGGCAGAAATAACGAATTTACCTTATATGACGCACAATTTTTTTATTCGGATGCAAGTTGCCCTTATGTTACGATATGGTGTTAGTTTTTGTTGTCGGTACCGAACACTTGGCACGTTTGATAATTATCATGGTGTCAAGCATGAATCTCTCTTTCTGCAGCAGTGTGTGCGCTGTTCTGACAATTCTTGACAGGTTGAAATTGCCCCAGAGCGCGACTCGAACTTGATTCCCTATCAACTGTTTGGCGTGTCGTCGACAAAAACATTGATGGAAACAGGACAGTCCATTAAATATTCGGGGCTCATATAAAGACAGCACAGCTATAGCAAAAATGAAATAAAAGTAGGGTACGTTATCAAGCTTTACACGTCCAGGACACGTCAGTAGCTATAAATCTGGGAGAATGTATAAGACACCATAGTAATAAGCTCATTTAGCTTGTTTTTTATAAAACAAACTTATTCATATCCTTTGTCGGTGCCTCAGTAATATTTACGTTGCTGCATTTTTGTTAACTTCTTACTTGAACTTTGGCTAGATGTTGTTTGTGGATTCTGCATTCGTTCCTTATAATTATTTTTCACCTTCGAAACTGGTACGTTTTCAAAAAAAACCCAAGGTGATATTGATTTTTTTTTTCCAGTGTCATTCTTACAATACAACGGTTCTCGTCGGTGATAGCCGTTCTGCTAGACGAATATGCATTAGATACCATAAAGAGTTTAACACAATATTTCCTTTTTTATGCGTAGTTCTACCCGGAGAACTTACGTCAGGGAATTAACATCGAAACTGCGCTGTAATTAGAAGATGCTTTTCTAAAGTAAGCTTTTAATTGAGGATTCTGGTATAGATGTGTTCGCAGATACTTCCTGTTTGTCAGAATGTTATTATTCTGTGTAGATCGATTCGTATACTAGAAATGACCGTTCAGAGAATGTTGGTAACTAAGTGATGAATTTCAAATTCTTTGGATTACAAGCCGTATGCCAACGCATTATTTTACTCCTATGTTCGCACATTTCCTTTCAGGCTGGCTGGATCGCTGGCAGCAACTGTACAGCACTGCAGAAGAGCTGCAGAGAGTGCGCTGCTTACAGCGCGAGATGGTCACCATGCGCGAGGAGATGATGGATCTCGCCAACAGGGTGACCAATATTTCCAGCGAGCTCAAGGACAGAAGTCAGCTCGATGGTGTCATCCAAAAGGTCAAGGTGAGTACTCTCTTTCTGAGCCACCTTTCTATTTTTGCGCATGCACGCATACCTCGACTGAAAAATGCGGTGTGAACTATCCGAGGCTCCGGAATTCTGTCTCATTGTCTCGTATGTTTATCGACCCGCCAGGTTAGACGAGAGCGCTAATGCGCTGCTTCCTGGACTCGTGTAAGTGCGCCAGCCCCGGATCGAATACGCCTGGCGGATTAACGACGAGGGCCGGTGTGCCGGTCACCCTGGATGTGGGTTTTAGGTGGTTTTCCACATCACCACGTTCCGCTTCAGTTACGCGCCTAGCAGACATTTGAAAAACGTTCGCACTATTTCATAGTTTACACTTGATGCAGGCAGCTGGGGCACACTAATTCCATCCCGGGGTAAGGGGTGGTGGCAGGAAGGGCATCCGGCCACACCTTAAAATTAACCATGACAAATCCGTACTTAAGCTTGCCGACCCTGCGCACGATGCGGGACAAAGGCAGTAACAAAAAAAGGAGAATCTCGTATGTTTATCGGTATCACGTAGTGATTTATAATTTTTATGCTCTCGCTTTTTTGGCGAAGGTTGTTTCTAGTCCGATAATATCGTGAAGAACAAATTCCTAAGGGACCAAACTGCGGAGGTCATCGGTCCCTACACACTTACACACTACTTAAACTAAATTGTGCTAAAAACCACACACACACACACACACACACACACACACACACACACACACACACACACACACAAACACGTGTCCGAGGGAGGACTCGAACCTCCGGCGGGAGGGGCCGCGCAATCCACGACATGGCGCCTCAAACCGCACAGTCACTCCTCGCGGCTCTTGTCGCATGACTTCCAGATAGTATTCCTTATTGACCCTTCGACCATACGACACTACGCCATAGTGATCGAAGAAAACAGTGAGGAGAACCTTCACATGTGACCGAAATTATCGATCTTTTTTTCGGTCTTTGTTCTACAGGCAGTTTTTATTTGGATGAATGGGCCTTGGTTTTGACGTCATACCTGTTATGACATCCTTTACAAGTTTTGGGTCGATGTCGACTTCATTCAACAATTCCTGACCGATTTCTACGCGATGTCTTTGGTCGAAATTCAAGAATTTCGGAACGAACTTTTCTGCTACACTTTTCATGCCCAAAACATCGGAAGAAATTACTTGGTATGAGCCAAATGATATACCGACATAATCAGCAACTTCTCTTATGGTAATACGACGATTTCCCAGAACCATTTTCTTTACTTTTTCCACATTGTCGTCAGTAATTTCCAGGGCGGGCGTTATCTAAAAACTTCATTTCAACCGTCTTCGAGGACGACGGTTCACATCGCCGTCGGGCCATGTACATTTACATGCTGGTTATAATTGAAGAGGTCCAATGTGGGCTGTAATTATCTTACGGCAGCGAAACTTCGTAGAGATTCTAATGCGTTAATGCGGAATCGATTTACGCTGGAAAAGAAAACAGTTCCAATTTCAGCCGCTAGGTGCACATATGACGCTGTGAATGTGAGAAAGAACTTTAGGAATGTTTTCCTATGTAATGGATTAGGAACAGCATGTGGGCAGAAAGAGACAAACAAGTGATAAAGGCATAATGTTGATTTCATTATTAACCGCCGCTTACACAATTTGTTCAGTATGGGAGCCCAAGACGTCGACCAGATGTCGCATTGCCGGCCTGGGTGGCCGAGCGGTTTTAGGCGCTTCAGTCCGGTACCGCGCGACCGCTACGGTCGCAGTTTCGAATCCTGCCTCGGGGATGGATGTGTGTGATGTCATTAGGTTAGTTAGGTTTAAATAGTTCTAAGTTTTAGGCGACTGATGACCTCAGAAGTTAAGTCGCATAGTGCTCAGAACCATTTGAACCATTTTATTTCGCGACAAAAACGCCATCTTTCTTCCATGGAGTCTCATTTGGGTTCACGGAGCATCTCCGTAGTACATCTTGCTTACGTTACTTTTAGTTTTCCGTAATCGTGTACTGTTAATGCCAAGATGGTTCCTCTGAAAAGAACACGGTCGGTGTTCTTCCCCCAGTTCGAACTCTTGCTCTGTCCCCAAAGGTATGTTTGCATGGGCCATAAAAATTTAACATTGCTGACAATATATTTCAGTGTTGTTCGCAAATATTGCGACCATACGAATGGCAGCCACATGTACAGCATTACGGGCCACTATTGCCCGGCAGTGTTTGGCGCCATACATTTCTGGGCCAGACGTGTTTACAATGGGCCACACTACTGCCACAGTATGGGCGAACACGAGATAGTGGAAATGTGTGCGGCTGTGTTACTTGTACATAAGACAAAGAATAAAGTTAAACAGAACGAGCAAATTCGTGTTTTGTGGACGCGTTCTTAAAGTACAATAACGGCAGCAAATCGGAGCGTAGACTATCTCGTCGACGTACCTATAGGTGCTGTCAGGGTGCGGCGGAATGGCACCCCAGACCATCACTCGTGTGTTGTCGGGCCGTATGGCGGGCGAAAGTCAGGTTCGTACCCCACCGCTGTCCGGTTCGTATTCAGACACTCCTTCATCCTGGAATCTCATTGATTGGAATAGAATTGCCTTCAGTGATGAGCCCCGCTTCGAATTGAGCCCCGATGACCAGCAAATACGTGCCTGGAGACGGACTGGACAGCAGGGGATACCAGCCTGAATGTCACCGACCACATGGATCGACAGCAAGGAGTGATGATCTGGTACGCCATTTCATTTCACAGCAGAACCCCTTTGGCGGTTATCCGTGGCATCCTTACCGCACAGCGATATTCTACGGTCCGTTCTGTTGCCCTTCAGGGCAAGCCATTCTGAGCTTACATTTCAGCTAGGTAATGCCCTTCCGCAACCTACCTTGGCCAGCAAGGTCGCCGGTTTCTACCGAATTGAGAAATTTTGGACCATCATGGGCAGGGTCCTCCAACCGTCTCGATATTTTGTTGATCTAACGCGCCAGTTGGACAAAATTTGCCAAGATATCCCCCAGGATGACATCCAACTACTCTGTCGATCAGTGCCAAGCCGAATAACTGCTTCCATAAGGAGCATAGGTGGACCAACGCATTACTGACTTGCTCAATTTGTGAAGCTCTTTAATTGAATATATCATCCAGTTTTCTGAAATTGTAATGGTATGTTTGTACATACACATCACATTTACCGATTCCTTTGGGCATCGTTTTAATTTTTTTTTTTAATGTGTGCCTTACGGTATATGCTGTTTCCAGCAATTCGTCATCAGTAATGCAGCTGTACAGTAGTGGATTTCTTTTCCTATGTGTGCGCAATATGTTAAATTTGTTGATGTTCAGAGACAACTGCCAAGAGCCTGCGCCATTCGTTAATCCTCCGTGTAGGTCATTCTGCATATCGATACTGTCTACTGGCGTTTCTACTTTGTTATAGACAACAGCAACATCTGGGAACAATCTTAAAGAGCTTCCGTCGCATTCTACTAAATCCTTTATATGCACTGTAAACAGTAGCGGTCTTACCACACGTCCTTAAGGTACTCCGGAAATGCCTTCACATTTATCGTATATGTTCTTTTAATAGCGGCGTTTTGAGTTCAGTCGGTGTGGAAGTGTTGTATCCAGTCTCAAATCTGGTCTGTTACTTGGTAAGCTGGTAATTTTTTGCTAAACAGCAGTGCGGGGTGGTGTCAAATACCGGTGTCAAGGAACACAGCTTCAACCTGAGCGCCTATATTTACGGCTCTCTGCATCTCAAGGACGCACAGAGCGAGGTCAATTTCAAATGATCTCTCTCTACGGAATCTATATTGAATTTTACATAGAATAGTTTCGTTCTCCAGAAACGGTATAATACGTCAGCACAAAACATGTTCCATAATTCTGCAACATGTGCATCTGTCCTACGACCCTTCTTGATAAACAGGAATGACCTGCGCTTTTTTCCAATCGCTAGGTACCCTTTCTTACTCCAGTGATCTACGATAAGCTGCTGTTAGAAGATGAGCAAATTTTTTCGCATAATCTTTGTAAAATCTTAGAGGTATCTCATCTGGTCCTGATGCCTTTCCACAACTAAGAGATTGTAGTTGCATTTGACTTTCGCGTTTGGTTATCTTAATATATGCCATTTCGACGTTCGTACGATGACCGAAAGGAAAGACCGTGTTATGATCTTCTGCGGT
Source organism: Schistocerca gregaria (assembly GCF_023897955.1). Classification (NCBI taxonomy): domain Eukaryota; kingdom Metazoa; phylum Arthropoda; class Insecta; order Orthoptera; family Acrididae; genus Schistocerca; species Schistocerca gregaria. Next base: position 482,325,498 of record NC_064931.1, on the reverse strand, counting down.
GGAACACTTTCGGTGAGACCGAATTCAGTATTTCGACCTGCTCTCTGTTATCTTCCGTTTTGATGACAGTATGGACACTGAGTGAATCAGTAGAGGTTTTCGAACGGCTTACTGATTTTACGTAAGACCGAAACCTCTTAAGGTTTTTAATCAGATCGGTTGACAAAATTTTACTTTTTAAAGTCATTGAACACTACTCTCATTGCTCTCCTTACCATATCTCAACAAGTATTTGTGTTTCACAAATGGTAACAGGACTTTTTTCTAGTTTTAGCCAATAATGTCTCGTATGAAAATGAGACTTCTTTGCCGTAATGCCATTCCTTCGTATTGTATTGCTAAGAAAGTGAAGTGTATACTAAAAACTCTACAGCATGTCGATGCTTGGCTTAAGTCAATTCATCGTTTGAAACTAGTTTTCCACAGAAACGTGACATGACTGTCTTATCTTTACGATCCTGAAAAAAAGTGAGAAAACTATTTAAAACATAGTCGTGGCTGTAGGATAACAGACGTACAGTGGCAGTTTATTTATGGCCTGTTACCAGTCGGAAGTGATTTTTCTCTGAGTTTTTTAATTTGTTGGTGAGGTGCGTTTTTTGTTCTCAGTTTACTCCTTATTCTGATGATCTCCGCTGACCTTTCAGTATGACCTAATGGAAGTTTAGGTCTATGGTTTATACAGCCGTGGTTTCAGATGAGTTGCGTTTTGTGCATACTGTACGTATGCCATTAATTTAGCGAGGTCTGTACACTCACTGAAAGATGAGCCTGTGGGCCATACTCTTGTAATGGACGAATGGCTCAGAACTCTGTTCAGTATTGTAGTAAAGACGCCTTTGAACTTCAACAGAAGAATCAACGCGCAAGAGCAGAAAGACGCGGGAAGAGGACGGCCGGCGTACCGCCGCGGTATATCGTCTTTCCGGAAATTCAACACTACTGTGGAAACCTGTGGCTTCTACCAACGACCGAGCAGCCACGTACCAAACAGGTCTTTGTGCATGCATAGCACGTTGTAAGTCATATTGATAGTTACTAATTTGACTGCTACGTCGATTTGTGTTAAAAAAATTTTTACTCGCGTTATTTAGCAAATATACCCCGAATTAAATTCCAGAATAACTGCATGCGAGATCCTGGCCACAAAGGTTCTGTAATCCGCTATCAGGGTCTTAAATTTACTTATTGGCTTTTCCGAGTTTACATTTTTACGTAGTTTTTGTAATTCTTCTGGCAGTTTAGAAAGGTTTTTCGGCAAAGCTCTGACCAGGTACTCTCTCCTCTCCTCACTCACTTTTTGACAGAAATAATTTCACAGTTGACAGGACTCATAGACGGATTCTGGAGTCATCCGTTTTGTGTTCGGAATTTTTCTCACAGAGCGTGACTTTAGTGAGAACGTTGGTGGAAACGTAATCCAAACGAGGTACTGTATAAGGAACACTAAACTAGCGTCACAGTTTCAATACAGGATATTACCAGCCGTAATTCTGTATCATGAAAAAGGATTATAAGTGTAACAAATTCAATGAAAAGTTACAACACGTATTTGAGTCATTGATCAAAGACGTTAAAACGACTTTATGCAGCGCGAAAGCTGTTACAGTTAGTCGATTTGTCGGCTGAAGGCCGCCAGAGACCGGAAGCGCCCATATTCTGTGTCGTTTTTGTCTAGCGCTCTGTAGAAATGTCAGTTGCCTAAATCAATGGTACTACAGAAGGTAGTACGTTAGGGACGTATCAATACGTCACACTCAGCTGGATCGAGATTGGTAGATAAGTGGTATTCTAAGGGATTTGCATACCACGTCGTTGTCAACTCACAGTAATACGTTTTGCTGTATTTCGAAGGTCTTTGCTAGAGCCCTTAGTTTCATGTTTTCAAACTGTTGTTAGTCGCACTTCTGACAATCACAAATTACGTTTTACAGAATACTTTTCAGTCATCTTCGCATTTCCATCCTATATATGCCACCCTAGACATTCTTAAGGGTACTTTGTATGTCCTGTGCTGCCAATGTTAAATTATGTAATTTTGTGACCCATTACCTTGGAAACTTTTTAAGACACCAACTTAAAATTTTCCATTATTATTGAATACACCTTTCTAGATACACTGAACTAGAATTATTACTAAAATTGTATTGCTGGACATGTTATCTTTTTTTCAGACACCAATTTTTTTGAAATTTCGTAAATGAATGAACATAAAAAACTAAACAACTCAGGGTATTTTAATTACTCTAGCCCCATGTGTTTTGAATCTCACACTTGGCATGCACTGAAAATTTCATGTGTCGACCATCAGTACTTTTGTAGAAAATGGGTCATTAATTGAAAAGCATGTAGTTCAGAGATATTGAGATTTAAAACTTTTTCATTGCAAAATCTCATACAGACTTGCATTTCTGAGTCTTTTATGCACTATAATTGCCCTGGCCTATAGTGTGTGATTTCTTTAGAGTCACAACAGCCCAGTCCTTGCCGCCTCCTTTTCTTTCGTGCTTCTTTTGTCATTTGCTGAGCAGCTAACTCTGCTTCACGTACATGAAGCTCATCCAGTTCCTGCAGTCCTTTAGCAGTGTCCTGTCCAATCTTACCTCTACATTCTGCAGAACCTTAAGTCGTTCATAGTTCCCACCATTAAAAGTTGTTACAGCATCAGACACTGCTATCTTTAGAGTCATAAGGCCAACAAATACATTTTTAGGCACACGGCACCACACAACATTACCAAAGGACTCATTCATATTCTGGGTCTTCCCATGTAAATACTTCTTTAGTAGCTCAGGATTTGCCAAATCTATGTAAATAGGTTTGATTGTCTCCATTACTGCCAAAGGAACAGAATGTTTGTGTAAATTCATGCAGGGTGCCTGAAAATTCAGTTTGCCTATATTTACACCAAGTTTTTGGTGGAGGTGGACACAAAGCATGACAGAGCTTTTCATCAGTTGACATTCGATGAAGGAAAGTGCTCCACACAGCTCTTTTCGTCTTCTCTAGATTGTCACAGTTATCTCTAATGGCCTTCCCATCATATTCCTGTAATTTATCAATTACTTTGTCTTTTAGTCTTCTAGCACATTTTATTGTCTTGCCATCAGACAGTTTGGTGTTACCCAGCTTGGTTTCTAGGTTACACAGATGTGTTCCCATCCTTTTCTTGACATGTTCTATACACTCAAATTTTTGTACAGGAACATCATATGGCTTACTGTTCTGTACTGCAATGAAAGCCTTGCTGTCTCCATCACCTAAGTAATTCACGTACGACACATATCTCCTCCTGTGAACGCTGGGAAATGTTAACTGCTCCTTTTAACTCCATTTCTCCACTTGTGCATCATAATTTTTTATACACTGCTGCTTATGAAGTAACCTGTTTTTCTGGCTCACTGTACAACCTTGGCAGTACTTACTGGGAACTTCAAAATCCAAAACTTTTCCAGTGTGTCTACTTATTGCAGATGTAAAACTATTTTTGGAACTAAACCCACGATTTTGCCAGGATCCATCCCGAGCAATGCTGATGTCTGTGTCACCCACATTTTGTTCAACAGCTTCTGAAGTTAAAGAAACCATCGAATCTTTAGTCACAGCATTTACAGAGTTCCATTGCTGTTACTTTTTTCGTATACCTAGAAGGTGGTTTTGGTAAATTCAACACAGTGCAAAGAACATTACCAGCCCTTGCACCTTTACCAATGCATCTAAGGTCATACAACAGTCTCAAATTAGTTTCATACAATTCATTACCTGAACACTTTGATGAAGTATGAAATGCTTTATCGGTTTTGCACGTCTGACATTTAATAATTAGACACAACACCTATTCTAGCTCCAATATCCTCATCAAGTTTTTCACCACCACAAAGACGGCAAGGGACAGTTTCAGAAAGAACTTGTGCAAGGATTTGCAGATCAATAATGACGTTATTCATAATATCATTACTTTTACCACTGTCACCCGTTTCTAAACTTACTTTCCTTTTAGCTGCACTAGGGGGCGTGGTCACTTAAGAAACATTATCCTGGTTTCCTTCGCTGCTAGCACATGTGTTTTCAAGTACTTCAGAAGAAAATGCAGGTCTCTCATGTTACCCACATGTTGGCGTTTCTTGAAGTTAATTTTACGCTTAGTCGTTTTATTACGCATAAAAAGCAATAGAAGTTAGCTTACTACAAAAATAGCCGATAATCTCACTACTTTCAACAAAAACCAATACCAGAAACAAAGGACTGATTTGTTTATTCGTTATGCCAACTTCTGAGACGTAGCAGTAGGCACAAAACAAAGAAATCCATAGCCTTCTAGGCTGTGTAGTTCGCAAGATATGACTGCACAACTGTGGCAGTATATGCGTAGCCGCGAAATTTGACAGTAGTACGTCAGCATTCAAAACTCATTCTTAGACATCCTTGCTATAAAAACATAGCGATGACAAATTGCACATATCGAATAGCTTCGTATGAAAGCAGATTATCGTCGCCGCTGTAGTTGAGAGTTCTTTCGTAAATGTCGCACCGTGTTACTATTAGCATATCGGTTTTACTTTCCTTGTTCTTGTAATACTCCATGGAAATCGTTCAATCGTAGATAAATCAGAAGTACGTTGACCCTACCAGGTTACTGCGGAAACGCCCTCTAGTGAGGTGGCACACTGGTAATTTAACTATTGCCTTTCGAGGAAAATAGATTCGAATCCATGTGGTTTTGACGCTTGGCGTGCGTAAATGGTGGTGAGTGCCGAAATAGCAACGTACATAACGCCAGGTATGGCCCCTTATCCTCTTTCTGATACATAAACAATAAATGGACTACGCTATCGATGGGATTAAAAAAAGAAAGCGTAACGTCCAGTCTTTACAACTTGCGGAGTTTCGAAGTTCTGCCGCCAGAGGGCTACTAGAAAGTTGCGTCGCTGCCGTACAGATGGCGCGGAGGTGCTATTAGGTCACCATTCTGTAAAATGAATTTCTAATATTCTTCGTATCTTCCATCTCCTTCTGCTACTGGGAAGACATTTTTAAAACTCTACAAATTATGTTATACCCGCCGTGGTGGCAGTTTTAACCGTACAGTACGAATCGCTCCAAATATGCTGCTGTCCTCCCCGTTGTGTACACTTCGCTTGGTCGACCTGCAACGTCATCGTTTTTCAAACGTGCTGTGGTGTGGAATGTAAACCCTCGTTGCACTAAACTAAAAATCTTAGCATGAAACTCCATTGCATGCTATTCTGCGTGTAACTAGGTTGTATTCACAAACATTCCGTGGCCAACCACGTAAGACAAGGTTACACGGAGTCCCACACTGTTCGGTAACAGTTCAGAAGTAACACGTCTTGCTTTCAGTTCCTTCTGGTAGCTACTATGTTGAAAAGAGCCATGACAAGTCGTGAATCTCCTCATGTCTGAAGCAAGAATCTTTGGTTTCAAGTGGATGTTGCCACTTATAAAAAAAGTTTCTTTCGGTGGCTGTTAACTGCTGAAGTAATGTTGTTTGGCACACCAATACAGTTGTTAGCGCTTTGTCCGGTGTTGCAGCGGCGATAAACAGCGGGTGGCCTATTATAAAGCGCCTGGTTTCTATTACGCGCTACACAAGCGCTCCCATTGTGCTCTGAAAAGAGACTTCAGCCTTGTGAACAACGGACTTGGTGTTTGATTGCCCCTATAGAAACTCATATGCCAGGTCCGTGATATCAAGATGCACTAGAGTTATTTGGCAGTCCCTTCGCAGTAGCACTCAACCGGATATACTAGAGATAAATAACTCACAACTAGGTAAAAAGTGTACCAGTCGTGCTTACGTTGTGGCTTCACGTCAAGAGTTGCATGCATTAGCAGATAAATGGGCGTATTATCGTTTAGGTAGTAAATACTGTTTGAATAAGTATTGCAATGAGTTTATTTTATAAGATCTTCAGTACTCTCCTTCCCTGTCATATATGGTGAAGAAATTACGTATCTTATAGTCACACCATCCGTTCCATACTCAACCATCTTCAACGTTGTCAACTTACCATTTACTCGTATTAACTATTATGCTGTGAAAAAAGTTTTTTTTTTTTTTCCTCTCCACAACTGTGTGTGGTGCGTTTCACTTCGATCACTACAGTCCCGGGAAAGGAAGGTAGATGAACGTCGCACGTCCCGTCGACTCGAAACACAGGCATATAACGTAGGAGTTCAATTTGATGCAGTCGCTTGATTGCCCAAGATTTTCAGGAAAGTGGGCCAAGTATTCCAGACTTGTGATTCGTCTTATTATAAGTGTAGATACTGTTTTGAAGAACTTCACATGACATTTTTGGAAGTTTTTTTTAGATATAATATAATAATTTAGTAAGTTTGATAATAATAAAACCGATCAACATTGTTTCTCTTATTTCCAATGCGTTTTATCTTAACTTCACTGTCAAGTACGGAAGTAGTTTCCTTTTTCCTTTCTCCTCTGTCCCAGCAGGCCGGCCGTTGTGGCAGAGCGGTTCTAGGCGCTTCAGTCTGGGACCGCGCGACCACTATGGTCGCAGGTTCGAATCCTGCCTCGGGCATGGATGTGTGTAATGTCCTTAGGTTAGTTAGGTTTAAGAAGTTCTAAGTGACTGATGACCCCGGATGTTAAGTCCTTCAGTGCTCAGAGCCATTTGAACCATTTATATTTGCTCCAATTTGCCGCCTATCATTAAAAAAACTGAAAAACTATAAATTCTGTAAAAACGGATGAAAAGACCGTGAAAACTGAGAGTAAAGAAATGAAAGCACCATTTTATGAATTCATGATAATAACCTTGCTTTTGCCTTTGCATATTTTTCACCTGGACTGTTGAAATGGCCCCGCATTTGCATTCACACATAATGAAATTTCACGTTTTCATGAGGTACTGTATGACTCAAAGGTTCACTGTTACTAATCACTCCCTTTTTTTCCGAACATGTATGGGCCTCCTGAAAAAAAAAAAAAATTCATTGTTATACATGATGTCGATAGAAGAATGTCCCAGTTACAAATTTCATTGTCGTCAACTGTAAATGTTGTAGGGTGTTGGTTCAAGGTTACAATTAAAGTAATTTAAACAGTTTTTTTCCGCTTGCAGCTCCTTTTACGCCACATACGTAAAAATAGCGACTCCTGAGCATAAAGCGTTTTGTTTTCCGCAGTTTTTTTAAGAGTGAATTTGTAATTTAAATTCCATGTGCGTTTCGTCATGTTTGTGATATTCACCATGCGACAATAACATCCGCTGATGGCAGTCAGTTCTTAACGACGAGATGTGTGTGTGTAAAGGGCAAAGCACGGAACGACCAAATGTGTTCGAAGAGAATGTTGACGGTGTCAGAGCACCTTACCTTCGTAGTGTCCGCCCCTGGTAGCTGAGTGGTCAGCGCGACGGAATGCCATGCTTAACGGCCGGGTTCGTTTCCCGGCTGGGTCGGAGATTTTCTCCGCTCAGAGACTGGGTGTAGTGTTGCCCTTAGCATCATTTTATCCTCATCGACACGCAAGTCGCCGAAGTGGCGAGAGACTTGCACCAGGCGAACGGTCTACCCGACGGGAGGCCCTAGCAACACGGCATTTAAATTACCTTCGTAGTTCTTAGAAGTCGGAAACCTAGTCCTGAACTGTAGTTGCCAGAGACGACAGTGTGGAAGGTTTTAAGAAAACCTTTACACATGCGCCCGTAGCCATTGCTATTCGTATATGCTTTAAAGCCAGATGACAATGTTGTAACTTATAATTTTGCAAGCGAAGTGTTGCGGTGAGGAGAAGACTCTGATCGCCCTCATGAACCTGTACAATATCAAAGAGATTCCTTCTTCTTCTTCTTCTTCTTCTTTTTTCCGCCTTCTGATGAACCTATCGTAGCAGTGGTGGCTGATTTGGATATATTGCAAGAATGCACCTCTTTTCCCCCATTAAAAGATGAACCTGAAAACTTTGTTTGGCAGCAATATGGGCCCCTCTTCATCGGCATCTCGTTGTACTAGATTGGTTGAACGTCGACGGACGTTCCTGACCGGTGAATTGGTTGTAATGGTCAATACGACAGAGCTCTTTTAAGCTGGCCTCCACGTTTATATGACCTCACATCATGCGGTTTTCTTCCTGTGGGACATTGTAAAAGGTCGTGCCTGTTCCGTCACTACTTAATGATTTGTCAGGGCTGTTAACCAATGCGTGGAAAGAATTGGATTTTAGGTTGGATGTGTGCCGTACAACTAAAGATGCAAATAGTGAACATTAATAACTAGTTTAGTTTATTACGGTATATTGTTAATTATTACTTGTTGACCGTGGAACTACAACTGAATGAAACACAATTTTCGTGCCATACGCTTCATTCTCTGCAAGGCATTTTAAGTGGCCTGGAATATGTACACATTTTGGGAGAATGTATATATAGGTTATAGGCAGTTCTGATGGTCGGATTTTCTATGACGTATTAACATGTTGTATATCATATCTCTCTCTCTCTCTCTCTCTCTCTCTCTCTCTCTCTCTCTCTCTCTCTCTCTCTCTCTCTCTCTCTCTCTCACCCCCTCACCCTCTCCCCCCTTTTACCTCCCCCGTCTCCCCTCCCCACACACACACTCACGCACGCGGTGCAAAATCAGATCACAGACATCTCACGTCATATTACACTTGAAAGTTGGCTGTAACATTCAATCTCTGGAAATAGCATCCGCCAGTCGGCAACACAAACCAAAACACAGCATCAAAACAAGTGTTCAGTTCCTAGTGCACCCAAATGGCAATTATAAGGACATGTGGAAAATCATCCACGGAACCTGTAAGTAGAATTTAAAATATTACTGCGCCTTAAAAAAACCAACCGCCAGAACTGTTTATAACCTACATATACATTGTCCCAAAATGCAAACCAAACAGTAAAAATATGTACATATTCCAGGCAACTAAAGATGCCTTGCAGAGGATAAAATGATTTCGTTCAGTTGTATTTCGATGGTCTGGAAGTGAAATTTAACAATATACCGTAATATTACGTGCAGGTGAGGAAGACAGGAGGAAGAGATTAGTGTTTAACGTACCGCCGACAACGATGTCATTAAAGACGGAGCACAAACTCGGATTAGTGAAGGACTGGGAAAAAAATCGGCCGTACCCTTTCAAAGGAACCATCCCGGCATTTGCCTGAAACGATTTAGGGAGATCATGGAAAACCTAAATGAAGATGGCTGGAGACAGGTTTGAACCGTTGTCGTCCTGAATGAGAATCCCATGTACTAACCACTGCGCTACCTCGTTCGGTGAAGAAGAAAGGACTACAAAAGTTTAAGGCAATTTAATTTACCCTTAATTTGATGTGTGATTTGTTGCAAATAGTCTAAATTAAACTGATATAATATTAAATTGAAACTGGAACACTTTCTTTTGGACCCCTGTAAAATTCATGCCTATAGTGTACATCGTATTAGAGATGATAAATACTACAGATGAACGGTAGATGCTGTTGGATTCAGCTTGCTGTTGTAAAGAAGAATGGAGGAGGGGGAGCTCGATGGCATGGTGAATGGGTTAGTTTCATTACCAGTTGTTTCATGTGACTAGATTACTCTTCCTGCACATCTGAGTTCGTAGTATTTTGTAGCTGCAAAAGGAGGCATTCCTCTTCAGTCTTCCTATTTTTGCCTTCTGTCTGATCAGTGTTCTAGGCGTGAGGGGGAGGGTGGTGTATAGATAGATTTTTGATGTCTCCAACGCCTACGTGTTTTTGTACCATATCTTGAGTGTTTATGTTGGTGGTGGGCTGTTTGATTTTAACCACCGAGTTGGTTTCAGTTCTTGATAAAGGATGTCTAATGATCTGTCTCTTCTGTAAAGTAACAGTACAGTTTTAGTACATTACCTTAGAAACACCCATCTGGTTGTACTGGTCTATTTTGTAGTAGTTGTTGGTAGGTGCTGGCTTTCTTCTGGAAATACGGAATAAAAGTAAGTTTCTACACCACGAACCAACGTAATGGTTTAGCAGCCTGTCCACTGTTGCTGGTTGTCTGCATTTAAGCATTTAAGGGGACAGAAATTTAAGCTTTAACACCCATCGACGATAATGCCATATTACAGAAGGAGCAATAGTTAGTATTGGCTAAGGTTGCGGAAAGGAAATCGGCCATTTCCTTACCAAAAGAAACATCGTGGCATTTGCTTAACCGAGCTAGCGACACCACAGAAAATTTAAATTTTGATTGTCGTACGAGGGTTTGAACCACTGTCCTGTTGGGTCCGGTGTCTTACTACTGTGCTACCTCGCTCGTTGTGCCAAACTTCAATAAAATTCCTCGGTAATGGTTTACAGTTGTTTCGAAGGCTTGCGCCTCTTCACTGAAATATTTGCGAAGGAATTCACTCTGCTTTGAATATTAGATCTATATGTGTTAGGTGGTCAAGACATGGATTCGTTGCCAGAAAAGAATTGGATTTATGGTGACGGACGCTGTAATTTTGTCATGGTCCGTACAAGACGTTGCAGGTTCCTGATCCGGGATGGTTCCGAAGCTGTATGCCAAGCCTGGAACAGCAAATGCTCTAATAGTAGTTACGATATTTTACCCGTGTTACACTTTTAATATTATTGGTTATTTTTTATTGTTCGCTGTTTTGGCCATCACACCCGCGGCGAATCCTGTGATTATAGCCTACTAGATTATTGAGTTAAAACTGAAGGGAGTTGACCAACCACAAAATCGCAGTGGCAACTGTACAGTCGTTCATAGAGGCTTCGAATGAAATGAAGTGAAGGAATTGTGTACGGACGTCACGTTTCCGGTGCTACGGGTGCCGGACGTGTCAAAGTTTGGGCGTAAACAGCGTTTTTGTGCGCGTCCCGGGGCGGGCAGTGCGATGGCCTCATGAGCTATGCCAGTCGTGTGCCGTGCTGTGTGCATGCCGAATGCCAATCAATTGATTGCTTGTTGATTGCAAATTGAATTAGAAAGGAATGCTGGCCGGACGTGTCGTCGGCGCTGCATACCAATGCCGGCGCTAGCTCTGCCGCGGCTTTCTCTGGGATCCGTTTGTTCATCTCCAGCCAAGTACATTCGCCGAACTCTCCTTTTGTCACTTGCACGCAGTTTCCTCTGTGCTGGCATGCACCCTCGTGTGGTTTTCTCAGGCGGCTCATTGATTTATTTGACCATCAATCCCTTTCATTTGGATATCGCCTAAACATAAAAAAGCGGCTGATTAAGAGAGAATTTCGTAATTTTTGGCAAGGCAATTTCAACGTGCAAGAGCTTTGGGGAGTCAAGGCTGGCAAAACCAAGGATCGAATTTCATGGAAAGGGAACGTTTGACTCGGCAAATGTTTTTACGTTTAAATTAGTTTTATGTAACAGTCTTTTCATAAAGTAAGCTGTTAGTCCGGCACCTCAGTTTACAGTCGTGTTTACTTTAATTCAGAATGGTAATGATAGAAAACTTAATCAGTTTGTGACACCGCCGCTCATTTTTACCTCTCGCCGGCACATATGCATACCAGAAATCATTACAGAAATATTACAACCAGATACTTCTGGCAATGCCATCCACGAGACAGGGACTAACGGCTATAATGCAGTTACAACGATGAAGTACGTCAAAAGAAAAGTTTTATTAATAAAGGTAGGAGATTATTTGTATTTCGTAGAATTTATAGTCACCACACGATACATTTAGATCAAGTTAAGACCATTTTATTCAAATTTGAGAACAGTGAAGCCGGCACGATTAATAAAATATTTTAAACGCTCAAAGTGGTTGAATATTAACATTTGGAGCCTTTTCCGAAAATGGTGCGTTAACTCTCGCTTCAAAAGAGAATACAGGGAAACTGACAGAAAAATGGGTGGCAAGGCATGCGTCCGTAAGAATAGCTGTACAGGAAGCCTTCAACAAATTCCACAGTCAGATGTTAACGAAAGATGTTTCGTAACGTTTTAGGAAATTCTGTTCCTCTATATAGTCAACGCTCTGACCTAAATGCAACAGACGAACCGTAAAAATTTTAGAGCGTTTAGAGGAGATAAAAATAAGCACGTTTTTTTGTGATAGTCATAGGTACACCGTTTCCTCTCTAGGGATACGTGAAGGTTTTGACGCAAGTGATGTTCAGAGGCGGTTTTGATGACGTATGGTCATGAATATTGCTTTTGAGATGTTGGTGAAAATGCCGCGATTTACATAAACGCACAGCTGGCATATGCATGCATATGACTGCCTGACACGCTCAAAACCACCAGATATTCGAGTAATGGCTGCAGCTTTAGCCAAGTAAGCGAGCATCTCTTGTGGAGTGTCTGTAAGTGTCTTGTACACCAAACGCTGTGTGTTAATATAAACGGACGACATTTTCAGTAATATCTCTAAAACATCAGTTCTCACGCCTGTTCGAACACTGTCTTTGAAAATCGGTAGCGATAAAACCTTCATGGACTTCTACAGGGGAAACTGTTAACCTGTGACAGTTTTGTAACATGAAGTGTTTGTTTTTATCTCACCTAAACACACTTAAGTGTTGTATATTGTTTTTTTTTTTTTTTTTTTTACACCATGTATAAACGATTTATCGGATAGGGTGAGCTGCACGATCAGATTGTCCGTCGACTATTGTTACCTGCGGGAAACACTCATTTCTGAAATTTGCAACATAGGACATCGATGGCTTGCAATCAGCAGCGTGCTTGCATCGGTGAAAAATTGGAAGGAAATACAGAACGGCTAGACGATATTTTCAGTAGGTGTTCTGAATTGCGCGGCGAATAAATTAGATATAATGCCCGCAACAAAGTGAAAAATTACTGTATCTAATTACAACTTCGGTACCAACTTAGTAGAGCCTTCCTCATTGCTTCAACACGCAACGAAGTGGTATGAAATTAGACGAACACTTGAAATCAGTTGCAGGGAAGCGAATGGAAGATAAAGATTGTTTGGAAACTCCTAGGAAAATGCAAGGATCCACAAGAAACCGCAGACAAGACGCTAGTGCGACCTGATCGAGAACGTTGTTCCAGCGTTTAGAGTTCTTATCACGTAGGCCAGTCATCAAGCATCGAACAAATTCAAAAAACGCGCTGCTAGGGGTGTAACGAATTGGTATATCTCCCACAGAAGTACAGCAGTGATCAGAGAATCTCTGGAGTAAGCGTGACGTTGTAGTCGCGAACCGGTATTTGACGTAGACTACGCAACGGTTATATTACTTGCATTGTATATCGCGCGTAGGTATCAGGAGAATCAGGTGAAACGTTCGGACGCGTACATATGCATCCAGACGGGCATTTTTCCGTCGGTCTGTTCGTGAATGGCAATAGTAGGGAGTGGTGTAAGGTGGCTTGAAGGATGAAGTGTAAATATGCAGGTAAGTCTCAATAAAAAGTATTACATTTCGTCCTGGTTTAAAAAACCCTTGTCAAGTGGTAGTAACAGAATCTTCTTTCTTTTTATTGTACAGTCGTGAGTTTCCATTACAGTGATAGCAGACGTGGCCAATCCTTGTATAAGTCGCCTTAATGTTTTGGCTCCGTCGCTGGCCCCAAAGAGCACTTCGTTTCGTCAACTTCCAGTAGTCTGTTTCAGTCAAGATACAGGAATCAGCAAATAGTAAAATTAGCTTGATCTGGAAAAAGATCCGTGACGGCTTGAGAACCATTTGACCTATTATGTCTCTCCGGCCTCTGAATCACCTTCAGAAAATTTGAGAGTTCGTTTACTTATTAGACCTGGTTCTGGAATTCAACTGGTTATTCGTGTGGCTCACGGCTTGATGAAAGTCTTCGTTGTTAACGCCACTTCGGCGAACTGCGTGTCATACGTCTTAACAAAACCATAACTGGTCAGTGCAAGTGACCGTGATGATTCTGTGTGGTGTAGTGTCGTGTCTGGTGGCTATGCTACATCAGCGAAAATATGAAAATCGATGCTGGCAAATTTCTTCTGTCGGGAATCATCAAAGAGGCTGCTGAGCCTAAGTTGCCCTTTCTAGGGACAGATTAATGCCAAGTGTCTCATGCCCCTCCAGCAAACCGAGCGAGGTGCCATTGGACTCGGAATCTGGAGGAGTGAGACTCAAAACCCATATCCACCAAATGCCATAATGGCTTGAAATAGCGTACTCCATCTTTCTTCAGTCGAAGCTTTTGATCGTTCCTAATGAACTCGTCGTCGCTGGTACGCTATTCCGGATCTTGCTTCCTTCTATTTCACTTCATGAAACACTACGGATAATTTTGGCACAAAGTCTAATGATAAGGACTTTTACGCCAACTCATGATCTCCCGCTGACGGCTAAATGCTAGCGGTTGAGTTTTATTCATTTTCTAACTGACGTGAGAACTTGATGTTGAAATTTTTACGAACTTCGTGAGTTCCGCTTCATTTCTGTCTCCAGCAAAGAGAGCAACCATATATCCATTGTAATTTTTGTCTCGAGACGCTGAGACTATACCTTACAGCTCTGAATAAAACGTTATTTGGAATTTCTGTAACGGTTTTCACGAAAATGTTTGAATTGTGTTGTATCATTGTCATCCTACGCGTTATTTTATGAGCACGTTGACGATTAGTAATTATGGAGGGTGTGGATGTTTGCTTTCCATACAGATGTGAGTTCATCAGTGTCATGTTCTCTAATCTGTTCCTAAAGTTGAGTTTCGTATCAGTTATTCACGTCAGAGATTTTATGTTACATTGCTGTAATTTCATTTCTCCTCTGACAAGTTACACTTTAATTTTGGCCCGTAACTATTGAAGGCATGTATGTGAACTGAAACGGAAAATAGAATACTGACGGACCGCTGGAATGTTTTCTCCTTATTTGTCCAAGTTGCTGTGCATGTACCATTCGCGTTGCTGCCGCCCTATCCTGTAGCTGGTACGGGCACAGGAAAATGACGGAGAGTTGCGAGGCCGCGAATGAGCTCAGTATCGACACTGTACTACTTTCAGCGCTGCCGTGAACCAAACATAAGCGAAGCACTAATACCATCGCGCAAGGCCGAAGGGAGGCGTGGTGCGGCGCTGCGCTGCTGTATAAGTAAGGCGACCTCGTAAATAGTGAATGGCTCGAGCGGCATGTGTGTGCGGCTAGTGGCCATTCCCAGGCCGATGTGTCCCTTGCCGCCCCGCCTGCTACATAATACACGGCACGCCCACAACCCCTACCCCCATCCCTCCCCTTCTCGTTTTGCTCAACGAGACACAAGTCTCCTAACACAAATTTAATTTCCCATTTCCGGGATCTCGCTCATAATGTTTTTCCACAGTGGCCGAAAATCATCTGTCAATCGGTTTACAGGCAGAGGCCCTTCGTAGTTACTGGGTTAGCAGCAATGCAATACAGTTCTGCGATACGGAACGTGTAACGTTAATAATACTGGAGAGTTATTTCTTGCCGAATAATATATACAGGCACTGCATGCAGCCTTGTGCAGCATGCTGTAAGAGATCTTAAGAGACAAGAATCCGGATCCGAGGATCTGCAAGCCAGATTATAACGATCCTTGGCCCGGCACAATGGGTAGTAGCCCACGAAGTTACACGATTCACAGGTAGGTGGCGTACATGACTTCGTCCCGCCCCCCAAATCTTACAATGATAGAGATATCGGCGCTTAAAAGACAATGCAGTACTTTAAATGCGAACATTTTTAGGCTAGGCTTTACCGTGACTATTACTGACATTAAATGAAACAAGTTCACTGTTCCCAGTCACCATTTTATTTATTTCCACGACGCGTTTCGAAGGTTTAAACCTCCATCATCGGGTGGATTTACATGAGTAAGTATTACATTTGTGTGTGCGTGTTGTGTTACGATTTTTTGGAGGAACTTGTGACACTGCCTACCTTCAGTGGTCACAGGTTCCTTTTGCTGTCGTAACACATCACAGATATACTGCCACATTTGTAAACAAATATGGCGTCAGAAATCAGCTGGGTGTAAGGATCGTTGTTTTTTAATATTAACTTCTTTCAGTTCATTTTTCACCCAGAGTTTTCGTGCGATTTCCAGTGGTTTCTTCGCAGTTCACTCTGGGTGAAAAATGAACTGAAAGAACATTATATTAAAAAACAAAGATCCTTACACCCAGCTGATTTCTGACGCCATATTTGTTTACAAATGTGGCAGTATACATGTGATGTTACGACAGCAAAAGGAACCTGTGACCACTGAATGTAGGCAGTGTCACAAGTTCCTCCAAAAAATCGTAACACAACACACACAGAAATGTAATACTTACTAATGTAAATCCACCCGATGATGGAGGTTCAAACCTTCGAAACGCGTCGTTGAAATAATAAAACGGTGACTGGTAACAGTGAACGTATTGTTTCATTTAAGACAGTGCAGTCTTGTTCAAGAGGACACGTGTTGCTTCCCCGATCGAGGTCATACATACACTCCCGGAATTACTTCTGGCAAATTCTAATGTGTTCCCTGCAACAAGACTGCCGCTGGTATCTTGACTTATCGGTATTAAACTGAGATAGTGCTCCATCTAAAGTGGCGTTGGCATTGAGGTCAGTAAACTCTAGTGTACCTAGTAAATTAAGATGATGTGGCTTTTGGAAGCGCACTCGCCCACAGAATGGAGAAAGGATCTTGAACATGTATTGAGGGTGATACTGTAAGTGAAGGCGAAGATCGCAATGTGGCTTAAAAGACATCGTGTGACTTCTGGACAGTTTTCCAGAATAAAAAAAAGTAAATACTTCATTGAAGGCAGAATGGAGGAAAACTAGTGTAGCAGATTTAAGGATTCAGCTTTCCGTCGGGATTGAGACGAAACAGTTGATCGTTTAGAAAAAATTGTTGAGGGAACAATCGGGAAAGGGCTCCGAAAGGGGCCGTCCTGGTCTTCGTACGAAGTTATTTAGGGAAACTATGGAAAACTAAAACCATGGTAGCTGAACAGGGAACTGATCTAAATTTCCACGATTACTAGTACAGTGCCGAAACGAAATGTTTCATAGACAGAAAAGTTCGTAGAGGGCGAAGTGAAATATTTTGCTTATTAAGTGAAATTGCTGCCGTACAGATCCATGTGTTCCCTTTTGTAGCTTGGGTATTTTTTCCATCTGCCCTAATTTTACATACCTACTACACTGATTCGAAAGAAATGACTTCGTATTACAAAGGAGCTATTTGTTGTACCGTATTGGTGTTCGTTTTTTCCCTGACCTTGAACTGTGTCGTTACGCTGTGGAAAGTTTCATCAAAATTGAGTTACTCAGTGACAGCAGAGGAGCAGTTTACTGACGATCTGTTCTTGAACGCAGACGGAAGGAAATTAAAGAAATGGAACTCCTGCTCAGCCTTGTGTGTAAAAAAAAAAAAGCAGTAAGGTTTTGCGCAGTGAAACGAACTTACACAAAATGTTTTGGTCTAAAGTGTGTGTGGGCACCAGTAATTAAACATATTGGGAAGTACATGACATCATCTCGTTTTTTTTCGTGTCAGGCTTACTACAGGACATTCGTTTTTTCATTATCTCGATGCTGATTATGCGCCATACGCAAGAGAGACCAAATTTATACAAGCTTTCGCACCAACGTGTTCAGGGTGATTTTTTTCCACCGTGTACAAACTCTAGTGATTGATCGTTGAGAGGATACGGGACAAAAATGTCTAATGAACTTATGTCTGGAAATGCATGGTTTCCATGCTAGAGACCATTTATTCAGTCGTACTTTGAAATTGCGGTCTAATACGCGCTGTACCATGCAAACACAGTTAATAGATGCGTTGAAAATGGCTTCCATGTGCCTCAACACATGCGTGTGCGCGCCGTAGCATGTTCTGTCTCTTATGTTCACTTCGGCCAAGCTGCATTCGAACAGCGTCAATGGCAGCATGAATACGCTGCTCCAGTGTCTCCACATCTGGAATGGGCTCTGCATACACGATACTTTCGTTATGTCCCTATAACCAGAAATTGCACGGGTTGAGATCCAGTGAACGAGCAGACCATGCAACCTCCTCGTCCGATCCATCGACCAGGGAAGACACGATTGAGATTCGTCCGGGCGTTAACGGCGAAGTGGGCTGGAGCACCATCATGTAGCAGCCCATAACCCTTAGAATCATCAACGGCACGTCTTCCAGCCGGGAACGCAGAGTTACACTTGAGAACCGCCGATAGTTCCAGCCTGTTACGCGACGTCGATCACGGGACCCCGAGCTAGTGCAGCTCTCTTCGCTTTCTGAGCTGCATACCTTACCTTACCTTCCCTTTCCACATCCCTCCCTGTCCCCGATCCTTCTCCCCCCCCCCTCCCCCTCCCTCGTTCCCTTCCCTCCTCCCTCTCTTTGGGAGTATGTTTTGTGCCTACGTCCGGAGACGGACGCTTCTGACTGTAAGACATGGCTTCTTTTCTTTTCTCTCTATATTGGAAAGTCTGTCCTCACTTTGTCCTTCCCTTCTCTTTTCTTTGATTCTTCTCTTTACCTTCTCCGATGCGGCGTTTGAGACCTCTCCATTCCTTTTCTTTGTTCCTCCCTTTCTCTTTCTTTCATCCCTGTGCGTGTCTGGGCCGATCCACGCGTAACAGGTGACGGGGTAAAGCGTAATTCCCCGCCCCAGGTAGACAAGTAGGACACGTACGTACCCCCTGGTAAAGGCCAGGCCCAGGGAGGGGTGAGTACCCGAGCTGGCACCTTCTGTACGTGCCGATTGGTCCCTCCGTCCGTTTCCCGGGAGGTGTGACCTGAGGTGTGGACAATCACCTAAGGCGGGAGTGCCCTCAGAGAAGGCCCCCACTAGGAAGGAGCGCGCCATCGGAGACCCCGGTAATCATGGGGGATACTTTCCGCAATGGTTTTCTCTACTTCAACTTCTGCACACAAGAGAAAGTTAGATCAGTCTCAGCCACGGACAATTCTTCCATTAGTGCCAAAGTTCCTAGTTGTTTCTCGGTCTGACAAAGATAGACTTCTCCAGTCAACCCTTTCATTATTCAGAAAGGTGTCGACGCAATTGCAGGTCCTGTTAAGTCTTGTCCCCGGTTACGAAATGGCACCTTGCTGTTAGAAACGGACAGTACCCTCCAGGCACATAAATTGCTTCGAACTGCACTGCTACACACCTTCCCTGTCCGGGTGGAAGTGCACCGTAAGTTAAACTCATCGCGCAGGGTGGTTTACAGATCACTCGACGGATTATCCAATGAGAACATTCAAAATTACCTGTCTGATCAGGGCGTAACGGCCGTACACCGTCATGAAACGGGTTGAAAAAAATTGGTACCGACTCATACTGTATTCTTGATGTTTGGCAGAGTTCAAATTCCATCAAACATTAAAGCAGGATATGAAATCATTTCAGTTCGCCCTTACATCACCAATCCTACGCGTTACTATCGGTGTCGGCGGTTTAATCATACCAGCCAGCTGTGTTCCAATACGGCCAAATGTATTACATGCGACAGGGATGCCCATGAGGGTGATTGTACACCTCCATCGCCTCGTTGCATCAACTGTAAGGGCGACCATGCTGCTTCCTCTAGAGATTGCCCTATTTTTAAAGATGAACGAATTATTTAGGAAATCCGAGTGAAGGAAAAGGTGCTCGTAAGTTATTCGCCAGTAGAAAGACCACTATACTCCCAGCGGGTAACTATAGCACTGTCCTCGCCTCTCCTCTACCTACTATGGAGGTAGCCACGCACACTTGCGATCTCACCTTCAGCGCCACGGTCGTCCGATCGGCCAGCCCAAAGATCGCCCATTCAACCTCCCCACTATCACCCGCTCACTTAAGGCTCGGCCTTCATCGGCTCCTCCTAAGTCACGGGGCCCCAAAATCGGACGCCTGGACTTCCAAAAAAGAGCCTACTCGCGAATATTTTCTATGTACCCAGACCTCACAAGCATCGACTCTTCCCTCATATCAACGTCCTGCTTCCAAGAAGGCTCATAAGAAACGAAGTTCCTCTCCTCCTCCACCTCAGCGTGTCTGTTCTACAGCGCCAGCCAGTGGTATCCGCCCTCGGTCGTCTTCCGTGTCGCCGAGACTCGCCACTGGAGGCCGATCACTGGCGGCAGGAACTACCCACGAACAACCTATGGATCAGGATCTTCACCTTCTGGCTGAATGCTGTTCCACGCTGTCGGCCGCTGGCTCTCAGCGGTCGTTGAGTTGACGGCAACCGTGGTGAGATTTTTCCCTTTTCTGTCCACCCTATGTCAATTATCCATTGGAATGTCCGTGGAATTCGCTCCAGTCGGGATGAATTGTCGATCCTCTTACGATCCTACCCCTCCTCCCCCCCCCCCCCCCCTCCCAGTCGTTTTCTGTTTTCAGGAAACAAAGCTACGTCTCCATGATCGCTTAGTCTTCCTTCATTTACAATCAGTCCGGTTCGGTTTCCCCTCTGTTGGCGCCCCGGCACATGTGGGACTTAGGATTCTTCTCCATTATCACCCAATCCCCTTGAACAGTTCCTTCCAAGCTGTCGCTTTATGTCTGTCCCTTTCTGGATACATCTTCTCTCTATGTACCACACCAATGGCAAAAGCCGATCGCCTTCATTTCCTTGGTCAGTCCCCCCCTCCCCCCCCCCCCCACCCCCATTTGTGTGTTGGGGACTTCGACTCCCGCCACCCGCTTTGGGCATCTCTGCATCCTTGTCCAAGAGGCTCCATATTGATTGACCTCTTCCACCAAGTGGATCTTGTTTGCCCCAACACTGGGAACCTACATTTTTGTCTGCCTCCACGTCAACCCTCTCTCATTTGGACCTTTTGGTCGGTAGTGTTCAGCTAGCTCGGCGCTTTGAATGGTTCGCTCTTGCTGATACACATTCGAGTGACTATTTTCCCCAGGACCAGATGGCATCCACGACCAAATGTTGCTGCATTTATCATACCATACTCCACACTACCTCCTTCGCCTTTAGAATGGAATTTGGACCGGCAGTACAGTTCCCAGAAGACGGCGGTAAGCTGTCGTCATTCCTGTCCGGAAACCAGGAAAGCGTTAACACCTCCCCTCTAGCTATCGCCCCATCTCTCACGAGTAGTGTATGTAAGGTTTTGGAGCGTATGGAAATTGCCGTTTAGGCTGGTGGCTGGAGTCCTGAAACCTTTTAACACCTGCCCAATGCGGTTTCCGAAGGCATCGTTCTGCAGTTGACGATCTTGTTGCTCTCTCCACCTACATCATGAACAGTTTTCTTGGGAAACGCCAAACGGTAGCTATATTTTTTGATCTTTGGGGGGGGGGGGGGGGGGTCGCCATAAAGCGCCCTCCCCCCCCCCCCCTCCTTTGTTGGAATACAGGCATCCTCTGCTCACTGTTTTCTTGGGGCTTTCGAGGTCGGCTGCCCCCTTTTCATTCGTGAATTTATGGAGAGAGCCCAAATTTAAGGTGCGGGTGAACACTACTGTCTCCTGTACTTTCTCCCAAGAAAACAGTCTGCCCCAGGGGTCTGTTCGAAGTGTTGTGCTGTTTGCCATTGCCATAAATCCAGTTACGGATTGTCTCCGTTCCTATGTCATGGGCTCCATCTTTGTCGACGATTTTACGATCTACTACAGCTCTCAACGGACCAGCCTTCTTGAACGACGTCTTCATGGATGTCTCGATAGCCTCCACTCATGGAGCATCGAAACCAGCTTCCGATTTTCTCCCAGTAAAACTGTCTATGTAAATTTTTGGCGTCGTAGGGAGTTTTATCCACCTTGCCTACATTTAGGCCCTGTCGAACTTCCGTTCGCGGACGTCGCCAAATTCTTGGGACTTAATTTTAGAAAATTGTGCTGGCCTCCCTACGTTTCATATCTTTTGGCTCGCTGTCTGATACCACAACACCCTCCGTGTTCTGCGTGGTACCTCCTGGGGAGCGGACAGAATGATCCTCCTCCGCGTCTTAGTGCGCTCTGAATTGGAATACGGAAGCATGGTTTACTCCTGCACGGCCGTCTATTCTTCGGCGTCTAGATTCTGTCCACCACCGTGGATTGCGTTTAGCCTCTGGAGCTTTTTACACCAGCCCTGTGGAGAGCCTTTATGCTGAGACTACTGAACCTCCACTGTCCAATCGGCGAGCTGTCCTGAGTCGTTACGCTAGTCATCTGTCTTCCTTATGACTGCTCATCCGATCCTTGCCCCTCCTCCCCTTTCTTTACTTCTCCTTGGATTTAGGGTATGTAGGCCGCCCTGCCTCTCTACCACCACTAAGAGTCCGGTTCCGTCAAGTGCTACACTCCCTTTCCTTCCAATTTCCTAAAACTTTCTTGACCAATGGGGCTGCGGCGCCACCTTGGTTTCGCCCCCGGACGTGCCTTCTCCGTGACCTTTGTCAGCTTTCCAAGGATACCCCCTCCTCTCTTATAGTTTGTCAGGCATTCGCTCCTCTGTGAGTACCAATGGAGGCTGACTCATTTATTTACACCGACGGCGCAAAGACCACGTTTGGTGCTGGGAGTGCCTATATTATTGGCGACAACCATGTTAGATTTCGGCTTCCCGACCAGTGTTCGGTTTTTAGCGCGGAGCTTCACGATGTTTCCAGGCTATCCAATACATCCGTCGCCATAAGCGGATGCAGTATACTATATACTCGGATTCGTTCAGCTCTCTTCTCAACCTCCAAGCTCTATCCCGTCCACAAAGCCGGACGCGGTGCGGTTCCAGGCGCTTCAGTCCGGAACCGCGGGACTGCTACGGTCGCAGGTTCGAATCCTGCCTAGGGCATGGATGTATGTGATGTCCTTAGGTTAGTTAGGTTTAAGTAGTTTTAAGTTATAGGGGACTGATGGCCTGAGATGTTAAGTCCCATAGTGCTCAGAGCCATTTGAACCATTTTTATCCCGTCCACCTTCTGGTCCACCGGATTCAGGACTGCCTATACATGCTCCACTTGGGGGGCGTCTCTGTGGCATGCCTCTGGATCCCAGGGCACGTCGGTATCCGCGGAAACGAGGCTGCAGTCTCTCTTACTCGGCCCGCCGTTCGCATGGTTGCCTTTGCCGATCTACAGAACGATTTATGTAGTCGTGTTGCTCTTTTATGGCTCACACATTGGTCTGCACTTCCTGACAATAAATTATGGGACGTAAAACCTGTTCCCTGTGCTTGGACCTCTTCCTCCCGGTCTCGTCGTCGGGAGGAAGTAATTTTAACCAGACTCCAGATAGGGCACTGTCTTTTTAGCCATTTACATCTTCGTGGCAATCGCCCCCGGCTTTGTTCCCACTGCTCCCAACGGTGGATGGCGAGACACCTTTTACTTCAGTGCCCCTATTTTATTCCACTGCGCGACCTTTTACAGCTGTCGCCTGATCTATCCTCCCTTTTAGCAGACGACACACGCTCAGCCGATCGCGTCCTTGAGTTTCTTGAGTTTATTAGTGTCAGTACGATGGCAACGGTCATTTGAAGCTCTTTTTCGGGGAAAACAATCTCTCTTCAATAGCAGTTATCTCGGATTTACTTTCGTTTTTAGTTTCCCTCCTCCAAGAATTTCGATCCCATTGCTGACGATTCAAATTTTTTGTTTACTAAGCCACAGAATGGGCGCTTACGACCGTTGCAGTTTTGGGCCTTAAAACCGTAATTAAAAAAAAGTTAGGCGACATGGAAGGAAGACCGGTCCCAAAATACGGTCGCCAGTTATCTGGGCCCCACAAATTCCGGTTGCACCGTTGCTGATGATTCACGGTCGCCATACCACGGGGGTTCTGCATACTATCCCACAGATGACTGTGTCGTTGAAGATACCACTCCGCGTAAATGTGGCCTCATTTGTGAATAGGATGGATGACACAAGTCCCGGAATCGTGGTTGGCTGGTGAATAAACAAGTGACAAAACTGTTCCCGGTGTGGAAAGTCTGTCGCTAGTAAGCCATGCGCACGCTGTAAGTGATAAGGGCAGTAACAATTGTCATAGAGAATGTTCCGCACTGTCGTCTGGCTGACCCTGTACTGGTGGGCCGACTGCCTGGTACTGACACGACGCTCGCCTTCCACAGTGTTAATCACATTATTCTCAAAGTCTGGTGTCCGAACGTTTCGGGTACGTCCTTAATGATTTCCTGCTTTCTGAAATGACCCTGTCTCACAAAAATGGCGACACACAGCCGCAAACATTGAATGCTGTGATTGTTGTCGGCGGGGACCGGTCTCCTGATTCAACTTTGCTGCCCGCCGCCCGTTGCAATTTTTCGGTAAGCTCTGGAGTCAAATACTGAACCATATTATACAACGCTGTATCACATCCATTGGAAGGTGAGTCAGCAAGAGAAATGAATCGGACACAACATTACCAGTTAGTATGGCAGTAGAGGGCGCTAGGGCACGACGTATGAGGAACAGTACCACCCCGCAGGTGGAAACCATGACTACTGTAATTGTGGCTGCATGGTACAGCTTGTATTATAGCGCTGTCTCTGTAACAAAGTGTGATGGAATAAATGGTCTCTAGTATGGAAACCATGAATTTCCGGACACATTCATTAGAACTATTTTGTTCCGTATTCTCTCATCGATCAATCTCTAGAGTTTGTACACGGTGGAAAAAGTCACTCTGTAGAATAGTTCTTCGGATTCCTAGATCGAAGTGTGATGGTTAGATTCACTAAGTTTCGTTGCCACGGAGTGGCCAGCAGCGTTACGAATAGATGATGATTTTTCAGATACGGTGCCAGATTCCAGTTGCCACCGATATTGTTAATTAGCCAGTGTTGTTCACTCTTGGTTTAGATTTCAGGTAGCTATCACTTTGAGTCTCAATAACTTAAATAGACCAAAACAATAAAAAATATGTAATGATGATCAACAATTGTGGTCTATACGATGATTGCTTTGGGTATATGGGGAGGGGGGAGGAGAGATGGATAGATACGTTGGATGGCTGGTTGGCGTTTGTGAAATTCTTTGTAAGCCTCACTTGCCATAGTTCGGTAAACAGAGACTATGCTGACAAGTTGAGAAGTCTTTGATAGGTGCGGCCCAAACATATCAAATTTTTTCTTGTCTATCGCACACTATATAATAATGTCAGAAAGCGAAAAGGCAAGAAACATACGAATTGTATACAGTTTCTCGCTACGTTTCTCATTAAGCAGTTATTCATTACGGAATGTCGTATACAACGCAGTGTAGTTGAATTATGCTAGCTCGAAGCAACCAAAAAAAGCTAAAAGCTGTTTACGTTGTCATTCTGTTGCTCCAGTCGTCAGACTTCGAAAACAGGGCGTTTCCTTTAGCAGCAATTATCGTTTTACCATCTGAAAACTTGTTTTGTGTTGAAATAATTTGGTTATAACGTGAGGTGAAGAGCTGAATTAGAACATGTTTTTGCACTTTAATGCTAATTTTCCTGGTGATCTTATCTAGGGCTCCACTTCGTTACCATTTGTGCAGGTTTCTTTAGTGACTGAATACCTGGATCTAGAGAAGGGCCATTGATTGTATTTCTTTCTTCTGTCCGCCTAAATGCCGATTGGAAGGACACAGTGGCTCAACCGGACATCTGCAAGACTGTCCTACAATAACAGCAAGCGTTGTATGTCAATGGATGAAGTCTGAAAATATTACAAATGGAAAAATTAGTGCTGCAGAAGGCAATGATGTTTACATTGTTGCAGGTGGAGCTGACGTCCCTGCTGGATCGCAAGGCGGATCTGCTGCGCTTCAATGTGGCGGTGCACCGCTACCACACAGACACCGGACACCCGGCTAGGCTGCTCAAGGACGACGTGGCCGAACTCTACCGCGTCTGGGACGACATCGTGCAGAGGTAAGTACACTAGCTCCCAGCCTGCAGAGGCTGGCCGCTCCTATTTATTGGTTGGCTCGAATCGAATTGTGCCTCCGACGAACGAAGGTAACATTACGGTGGACCGGCGTAACATTTCCTGACACTTTCAAGAACAAATCGTCTTAAAGGACGCATTTTTGAGTGCTCTCCCGGTTTAGTGCTGCAATTAAACTGCGTATTTTCACAACACGCAAGATTAAGTAAGGAAATTATCAAATACGGCACTGGAGCGTCACGAACATGTGGCCAGCAGAGCCTTGCTCATATCAGCCAATCACTGCACAGGGTACGAGACTTCATACGGACCTCTCACTGGCCTGACGAAATATCCAGGCCCTGTGGCGTATGTCATAGCATGTGACACTAGAGGTCTTAAACGTTGCAGCGACCGTCTCCAGCGGGGAGCGAGTTGCTATTTGAGACCGCTGTAATACTTCATAGCTGCACGCTTAAATACTCACGCTCTTGATAACAGATGACAGAGTTAAGGACTTTATTGGCTAACTTTCCGTTAACATACTGATTTCCTGCACGTAGCCGCGCGTTCGCGATTTATGGCGGACAAGACAACGAGTGTGACGTCTAAAGTTCGTTGCGGTACCCATATTTCCCGTGGGCCCCGTATGTCGCTGTCGACAAACGTGGGTGGAAGAATTTAGTGCATCTTCATCAGCAGTATAATAGCTTTGTATGGAATCACATCTTATTATGACTTTCACTGGCAAATCATCGCTTGTCCTGAGCTCTGAGTGGCTTATAGAAGCAAATCGAGGCGGCTTCATTTTGGATTGTGTGTTGGTGAAGCTGAAATGCCGTGTCATTGGAAGAGACATAGTACAACCTCGGTTTGATGAAACATGTCTGTCATGCTCTTTAAAACAAACCATGCCGGCATTTAACGTAGGGAAAATAACCTTTGTTATCTGAGAAGGTTATACTAAGCGTGATTTGAAATTGAAAGGGCCTTGCATAAGCCAGCCGCTTGTCTTACTGCAGAGGCTGTATGTGCTTATAACAACGAAGTTGTTACTGTTTCCAGCGTTAGAGATGTAGGGGTAACAAAATGTTCGGCTTAAGCCAGCCTGTATCTCTTGCCTGTCTGTCGGGCTAGGTATGGACCGGGAGGCGTGAATCAGTGTAGAACGTACAACCCAGAATCCGAATAGCATAAAGACATGGTACGCGGCTTTGAGAGAGAAAACGGTGGTGGTCTACGTATGGCGACCCACACAAGGATTACAGTCTGTTCTTACCTTCTTTAAACGAAACGAAAAGTTCTGCTCAGTTGGTGCAGTGTCAGGATGGCAGCTCAAGTAGCAGGCGATAAATGCAGAGGGGTGAGCCGTGCATTAGCATGCAGACGAATGGCGTGTAATCCGGAGTGACCGGCCGCAGAGGTCGGCTTATTGCAGCTCGCCTGCGCAAATATTGACCCTCCCGGCGGCGTGATGATCTCTCAAGGCGCCCCGGCCCCACAAAAATTGGCTCCCACGGCTCTCCCTCTGGCCAAATCAAAACAAACACGGGGCTGTGTAGGAGCTTTCTTTCTGCACCTTACACGAGACGTGATAGGAGAACGTCAGTTGTTGTTGGATGTTTTTACTGCGCCGTGCCTTCTAAAGTGTTACTAAATTGCGTCCACTCGTCTGTGCCAAGTCCCGCAATTGAGTTAAACACGCCAAATCCTCCACTTAATATTGATTTTGCGTTGGAATTCACCACAAAAAGCCACACACTTCAGAGGTAGAGTTACTGCATCTTGCTTTCACATTTAGTTGATTGCAAATGGTGACTGAGAAACAAACTAAACCTGTAGACATGTACCTCTCTTGGCCTGAAGTGAGTGCAAAGGAACTTTTGATTCGTGTAATTTTTTAAAACTGGTCAGTGATAGGAAGAATTGGATCTCTCCCTCCCCTTACTGTATGAAGTTCCACATACAGGAATTTGTATAATCTGTTCTCCACAGTGTGGACATTTTATTTATGCGTTCAGTAGTGCTTTCTTCAACAATTCAGATCAGCTGGTCAGATGTTTGTTTTCAGATTGCTGCAACCAAAACTCTTTTTCACTTCAGCCACATGTTGTTGCATTCATCTTGTAATATGAGGATGCTATGTCGTGACTGTCAGTCCAAACACAGGATTGACACAGTTCTCCACCCTAGTCTATTCTCTTGCAAGCTGCTACATTTCTGCATAAAATTGCATTCACTTCAGCTTGCTTTTATAGTCCAGATTTGGTTTCCCTCTACTACTTTTGCCTCTATACATCTCTCTCTCCAATATGAAATTAACTCCTTCTTGATACTTAGTTGTGTTTTAATCACCCTGCCTTTAGTCAAGTTTTTCACTAAATTCCACCCCCCACCCTCATTCAGTTTCACTTCATCATCATTAGTCATCTGATATAACCATCTAATTTTGAGCAGTCTTCTGTAGTGCCATATTCAATAAATGTTGTATTCTCTCCTCAGAACTTCTTATTGTTCACTTTTTAATTCCATAAAATGCAACAATCCAGGAAAATATTTTCAGAAGATACTTCCAAACTCTTAAATTTACATTAGATGTCAATAGATTTTTTTCTTCTTCAGAAAAAAGTTTGTTACTGTTACTTGTCTGCATCTCATAATCTTTCTGCTGCATCCATGTCAGTTATTTTTCTGCCAAAATAACAAAATTACCTTCTACTTCCAGGGACTCCTTTCCCAATCCAATTCTCTCACCTCACCTAACTTAACACTCTCAAGGCTTATTTTCTGTGCAGTTACCGATATATTTGCAAATATGTGTCCCATAGATGGGGACAAAAGGGCACAGAATAGTTGTACAAATCTACCACAACTTCTGAGCCCAGAAGTTTTCACTGGAGTGCAATAGCCACAGCAATATTCATAACTGCACACCTAGCATGCTAATTCAAAGTTATTCTTCTGAACCATTAATGCATTTTGTTTTTCATCGAATTCTAGGCTCAAAAAAGTTAATATTGTTGAAAGTCCTCTGACTCTTCCAATGTAATTTATTAGTGTGAACAGGCCACTACTTTTATAGTAACATCAAAGACAATAGCGATGTTATGTGTGAATGTAACAATGGCTTGTGGCAAAATTTTGCATTTTGTTTATGAGAAGCAATATTCGACTTCATAAGTAGTTATAACCTGCCACCTTGATTTGGTAGGAACCCTCAAACGAAAGATCCCAAATCAATAAAAATTCTTCCAATCCATATGTGGCATTCAGCAAACCATCGCTTTACAGTATTGGTTAGAAACAGTCTTGGTTGCAAATCAATAATTACTTCTGAAGCCATTGTGGCTTACCAATGCAGTTCACATAAATGCATTTACAGCAGTGTAATTCAAATGTAAGTTGCCATATTTATATACACAATGATGTGTGGATTCCTGCTGAGGAATATCACTTGATGGATGCCAGAATGAGTTCGCAGTAAAAGGAAAAATTGGCAAAGACTGTTGCTTCCTTCCAAGGATAGTCCCCAGTTTTATGGGTGTTGTTTTTAATATCTTTGTCACCTCTATGTGTGCAGAAGATAGTGTCACATGGATTTCATTCTTTAGTTTTATTTTTAATGGTCTAGTTGTTATTGTGGACATTACATTGTTTGAGATTAATTTCACATTTTCTACGTTTTACGTAAATTATTGATTTGGGATTTCTCTGTAACACTTTCTCCAGCAGCTAAATATCAGACGTGACTAATGGAATTTGGATAGATGCTGGAGACGCAGTGTGTGGCTCCCTCAGCAGCATTTCTGTTTTGGAAGTATACAACAAAGCCAGTTGATTTGCAATTGCTCCTGTTCCAGTAGTTTTGTTAGCTGTGGACAGCTGGAATATTTCCTTGACTCTGTAATTAGTAATTGGCTTCTGGCCATGAAGACTTGGATTTAACTGATTTAAGGATTCTTTGGTCTCTTCGTCATGTTGTACAGTTCTTTGAACTGCCACTTTGCAAACTGTACAGTGAATAGTTAATAAGTTCACACTCATCACTCTTGCAGGAAAGATTTGAGGATAATGTTTTGAGATAATTTGTTATCCCTATTGTCCATAGTCATTAGGCAAAGAATGATAATTTTTGGCCTCTCTCTTTCCAGTGCTGCTTGTGCCAAATATATTCATTTTTGTAGAGTTCGTAAATGAGGACGACATGACATTTGTAGTTTCAGTAACTTCCCAATGGTGTTTATTAATATGCAGCAACTTTTGAAGATATGGCATTCAACATTATCCAAAAAACCATCAAAACTGAAACAGTTATGTTATTCTGTACTGTTGAGTGCTCTCATCTTTGTATTACATGCTATTTGCAGAGAAAACTTTTTGCAGTTTACTTTGAAAGTACAGAATACCCATATAGTTCAAGCTCTTGCGGCTATCTTGACAGCGGATGATTTAAGCGATGAATGTTACCTTTATAATGCAGAATATTGTCACCAAGAAATGTGGTGCAAATAAGTGAGAAAATTCATCTTCCTGTGACGTGTCTTGTATTACGTTATTATAATGCTCTTAGATTCGTACAAATGATCATTATGTTGAGAGAGAAATGTCGTATTTTTGGATTGGAAATAAATTCATAGACTGTTTCTTGGAGACCTAGTTGACATAATTGGGTAGCAGGGTCTGAGAGTTTAACATCTAAGTGTTGTTGTTGTTGTTGTTTTAATTTTATGTTGTTTGGCATGTAACTTCAGGTAGGGGTTTTGTCATATTGGAATTTCTTAAATTAAAACTGGGCCAAACAGGAACTGTGGAATCCCTGTAAGTCACACACAGTGTTTTATAGTACAGAATCAATTTTATATATGCTGTGGGGATGGATTTCCAAATCAACAAGAGGTAGATTTGTGTTGGAACACTCTCGTTGATTTTGAAGTGAATATTGTCAACATTAATTTGAGTACAACACACAGGAAAGTAAGTGCAAGACATTGTTACCTGATTCCACACTCACGCTCTCCTCATTTGGCTTTCCATGTTGAAATCGTTAGTCAGAAGTATGTGAATAAATTTTTGCACAAACTGCTCTTGTCTTACATTAAAAGTACCTTCAACACAGGTGAACATTTTGAAGTGGACATCAGAAAGCTCTTTATTCAAAATGTAAACTGTCTGTTGATCAGAGCTATTCCAGAAAAAAAAGCAAGATTAGGTTTTAACATTCCGTTCGAACAATAGATCTTCTAGAAACTGCACATCAATTCAGATTCAGGAAGGATGGCAAAGGAAATTTGCCATGCCTCTTTCAAAGGAACCCTCCTGGGACCTTAAGCAATTCTGAGAAACTGTGTGAAACCCAAATCAGGATGGCTGGACTGGGATTTAAACTATCATCCTTCCAAATATGAGAGTACTTGGTGCTATGTCAGTTAGTAGTGCTGGCTGGAAAATTCAGTGTAATTACATTTCTTGTGGGTTTTCTTGTATGCTCTTAGATGCAAATTTAGAGTGAGAACAATATTTAGTAGTAGGCTTCATTGCCATATCAGCCATTTCAGTCTCTTATATTTTGTAGAGACTTCTCTTCATTAGCCATCTCTAATTACAGTCATACTTCAACAGCTGGTACTATGTGAGTTACAGTTGTGCCTCAGTTTCATATAAAGACCAGTTGTCTTTTGGTAGGCCAATGACAAGAACATCATTTACCTAGTATCTCTCAAATCAGAAGGTACTTCACTGTATTACTAACTTACAATCCATGTTCAAGAAACTTGTGCATTAAAATCTGCATAACAACTAAGTGTTATGCAGTAATCATTTCAGTATTTGGAAGTATGCTGGGAATATGCCCATTTTCTTGCAGTAGACTTGTGTGACTGACACGTCAACTATTCTCAACAATTGTAGTAATTTATGTTTTAGTATTTAATGAGTGACAGCAGATTTGTGGTGGTTCTTGCAGTTAATGTTTTATGTGAATAATTTTTCACTTTACAGGGTTACTCAACAACTGGCAGTATTGCAACGAGCTGCACAGACGTGGCAACAGTTTGACACAAACATGACAGAACTGCAAGGTCTACTGTGCAATGATCGAATGACATTACATATGCTGGACGCAGCTCTCCGTGGAGGCCAGCTGCAGCCTGAGGTGGCTCGTGTGCTGTCTGAGAAGCAAGAAGCACTATGTCAGGTCAGGCCTTGTCGCCCATTATGTCTGGCCATTATTGCTACTGCCTCTGCCTGTCTTCTCATAATTATTGCAGTCTTATGGATGTGGTTCAGTAGTTTCACCATCTGGTCATTATTCATATCTTAAATTGTAGTGGCCCCTGAATGTTACCAATTACTGTGAAGTGCCGAGCAATGAATTTTGAGAACGCACCTGCATGTACCTGAGATTGCACATCTTGTACATTCAGTAGTTTTCATTTTTTCTTTCTTTTTTTTTTTAATTGCAGTCATTGTGGAGGATATAATTTCATCTTATATTAGGAGTGAAAGTGTAGAAATATTAAGTTTGATATTTATCTTTGCTGAGTTTAATTGAGAACATTACTCAGTATTGTTCATAATGCTCAAGAGGACTCTCAGGAATTTGTATTGGTAGAATTGGCTTCAGTTTTTAGTCTGTTTCACCAACTTTTGTAGCAATTTGAAAGAGGAAGAACTTTTGTTGTCCCATATTTTCAAAGTAATTGCACAAATGGCATGGATGGGACAGTGATGCAATTACCTCTTTCATTTTTCAGGTATGGTTTAGATAGTGTTTACACAGCACAAAAGTGTTGACATGGAGGAATTATGCCATTCTTGCCATCTAAAGACATCTAAAGTACAAAATTAAGGGATTTCACTATTACATATAACAAATTTTTCTACATCCATGTAGGCACTAACTGATGTGAAATACAAATGGTAATGAACATCCTGACAAGGTTTCGAGTGGAAATCTGGGTTTTAGTCTTGTCTTTTTTCGCACTGAAGTGTTTTTGCCATACCTCTTTCATTATTTTCTTGTGTTTTTTGTTGGTGCTTCGTGAAATTTTTGTTTCGTTACAAGAAAATATGAGATTGCAGATCCTGTTACTCTCATGTAAAAAAACTCTGTTCATTCTTGTGATCCAAGACTACTCTCATAACATCTTACCACCTGAATTAATGTCACAGATCTTATGTCAGAATGCTTCCCAAAACTTGTACATTTTTGACAGCAAAGGCATAGCTAAGAAAGTTGAGCAGTTGGAGGGTCTGTTTCTCAGAGAAAC
This sequence comes from Schistocerca gregaria, assembly GCF_023897955.1. Taxonomy (NCBI): domain Eukaryota; kingdom Metazoa; phylum Arthropoda; class Insecta; order Orthoptera; family Acrididae; genus Schistocerca; species Schistocerca gregaria. Next base: position 482,292,483 of record NC_064931.1, on the reverse strand, counting down.
CTACTCTTCTTTGGCAAAAATGCAGTATAAACTTGTTGTGATAATGGAGTTAGCTGTTGTTTTAAGAAACACTTTATAATGCCAAGGCTTCGATTCTGTGTGATACTTACACAGTGATGGGTGGCGGGACTTAATGGAATCGGTTGTCTGTGACTGTTCCAGCTTACAACATCCTGACTGTATTGCTACAACTAAAATTTTGGGATGAAACATTTTATTTGAAATATAAATAATGTCACAGAAATTTTCTTAGAGAGAAGTTAAGGATCTGGGAAATTCTTAGATGTAATGCATTGAGCAGAGAATTTTAATATGATCTGAAGCTGGAACAGGCAATGCATCTGCTGTCAGTGTAGAAGAAATATATATCCTGACCAAAATTTTTATTCCACTGGAAGAAAGTGGTATCAGTTTGATGCAGATATGACTGAAGTGTTCTCCATTAACCAACTTCTGCCCCCTGTGAAACAACCTTGATTACATTTCACCATTTGAAAAGTGTGCTTAAGTAGTATATTGCTCTCAATATAAAATTTAGTGGTCTGTGTGTCACAGTAATTCACTACCAACCTAAGATTGTATTGTTGATTGAAGAGAGAATTTTCTTTCAGCATGAGTAGACAAAGTTGAGCTTATGGCCAAAATAGTGTGGCAAGCAAGTTTTCGTTCACCTACCGTGGTCATAATTGTAACATGCAGGTTCTTGTTGTCAGTTTTGTTGTTGTCGTTGTTATTACTATTGTTTCTTAAAAGTTTGTTGAATATATGAAACATGTACATCTGAGAATTTAGTTCTTAGTAGCCTGATAAATGTTTTGCTTGTGTAATGTTGTACAGTACCTGATGTTGCTACCTTGCACAAGTGATAGAAGAAATATCATCCTCTTTTATTTCACCTTATCCAGATTTACAGTGTAGAATAGTCGTTATCTGTCGATCTAAAAGGTGATAAAAGAGGGAAATTATAGATAAATAAACTTAAATAATCAATGGAATGTTGAGGGGAAAATACTGTAACCTTGAATTTAATATGTCTGTACAGTAAAAGGGAGAAAACAAATTTCTCATTAAAACTTAGTATTGTGAGCTGCACGTGTTAGACAAATACTGGAGTATCCTGCTTGCAGTATATCATTTCTATTTTCACTCTTTATGTAAACAGGCATAGTACACTCCATTATTAGGCAGAATTAATAATTCTTTGTAATTTCATACAACTAATGAGTATAAATCTATTCACAAGAAAATTTAATGTGCTGGCAACTGATTGAAGCAGTGCTGATGTTTTCAATAAGTAACAAGGTAGGTGAAAAAATGAGGCATTTGATTTCCTCTATCTGCATGTATAAAAGAAGCTATACTTTGCCACTGTTAGTGATATGAATCTCTAGAACTTGCATAGTGACACAAGAATTCGTGAGTCAGTAACTGGAGGAACTGGAAGTTAGGCAGCATCAACTTGATTTTTTGTTTTGTTTTAGTGAGAGTTCTTGCATGCTGAAACAGTTGGCAGCACTGTGTTAAACTATTGTGCATTGATTCGTTGAAACTCAAGATATTTGTTAATGCTTCATTGCATGGTGTTTTATGTTTGCATGTTGTTTGCAGTTTAGATGTGTTTTAAAAGTGAACGCTCTCATCACTATGCAGTTCATGTTAAATGACTTAAACTTGTACTTACTAAAGAATGTACTGTATTAATAAAGGTGTTTATTTAAAAATGTTTCTGTTCAAATATGCTTATCACAACCCTTTAATTCTTACATTACCTAACAATGATAAAAGGATTAGCAAAGAAGATAAACTTTTTTAAAAAACTCTTTCATTCCTTTGATAAAATAGAATTACTCAGGACCACAGTATCGATAATCCATATGAGTAAATTTGCAATACAAGAACAAATAGCTTATTTTTGATTTTATATACATTAGTCGTATTGTTTAGTTATGAAAAAGAAAAATTCTGAATGCTTCACAGTGTAATAAATGTAGCTTCTGTGAAGCTGTTCTATTGCAAAAAGAGTTTATTTTAGGTTGACGTAAAAGTTTATATTGCTGAATATAGATGAAATTTGTATCGAAATTAGAGAAAATGTAGTAATCTTTAAATTCTATCATTAGTAAATTCTGTTCTCGAACAATTTTGTGATTTATAATGTAACTTACTTCATATGGCACAAAGGATTGTGATAGTGTTGTTAACTGGTTTCATATTCCTTGATTTTGCACAGAAGCAAGCATGGCAAATATTCTTCCATCATCATTGAGTTATAAGTCATAAAAAAACAGACGAAGACAGAAAATGCTTTACTCCCCATTTTACTATTAATTCTATGAAAAGAAGTGATGGGAAAGTTGTTAAATAGGGCATACTTACACATAAGCCTGGTGCATACAGTTTTCTAAAAAGAGAGCAATGTGCACTATTACACAATTTCATGTTCTACTTGATCATTTTCTAAAGTGCAACAGTGCGGCAGCTGATGATTATCGTTCAGATGTATGTTGAAAGGCCTCAGTTGTTACTGATACCAGTTTTGTTGCAGCAGTCCGAACCAACCATAGTTAGTAGATGATAGTGTGTTTAGTGTGCCTTCGAACCAGTAAACAAAAGCAAATGTAACCCACTTAGTTAAAAATCACAGAAATTTTGTATGTATTTGAGTTTTAAGTGGTTTTAATTTGATGATACGTTCAACGAAGCTCCTCTGTTACAAAACACACAGCAGCTATGGCATATATCATTATTATTGCATGTACTTAAAAGCCTCTTTGCTACCAATAAAAATGAATATTTTCTTAGCTGAAAAGTTTGGTTTTTCCATTTAACACATCGTCAGTAGTTGCATTTTTGTCTCATTTCTGCCTGCTCATTTTTCATTAGCTGCAAATATGGATTTGAAATACCTTTAATAATTATAAAGCACTTATGAACATTGTGACAAAAGAAATGCAGTATTAAAATCAGATCTACTTCATAAAGTTTACACAACAATGAATAAATTGCCAACAATGCCTTCTTCATTTTTTTACTTTTCACGAAAATATCTAATTTAAATCTTAAAAATGGAACTACCAAAAGATTACATGCTGGGACAGATTGCCACAAGGCTGTCAGTTTCACCTGAACTGCCTCCAACACATTTGTCCATCCTTGATTGTTCATATTCATCACCACTTGAGTGAGTGAGCTGTGCCCACATTAATAATTATATAAATTGATGGCAACTTCCATGATGCCATCATTTGTCCAATACAGTTTCTAAGCATTTCACCTTATTATGACACCCTGTCCAGGACTGTGCAGTGATGGATTGAAAGGGAGCATCTACCCAGTTATATTGTGTTCCCAGAAATGTCTCTTAATTTTTGAGAAGGTTTGGCGAAATTCATTCCTGAAACCATTTTTTGAAATTAATAGAATTCATTTGGCCATAGTAGCTGCTCTGTGTAGATCTAGCCCAGAACTGTAGCTGAGTTTATCTTAGAAACACATTTTTGGAACCATACTTGCAACTGTAAGTCCTTCTAAAGCACTTCTCCGTGCTGTAACACTATCTATTTATTTGTGTTGCCAGCATTTTACACACAACATTGTTATTCAACTGTCTCTTTCATCTCCACTAGGAACTGGGAATACAATTCTACAATGTCTTTATGTTCTGTTAACACAGGTAGTTTGCTTTGCACTTTTCTTCACAAGAAACCCATTGACTTTAGTACTGCATCTCCATCTAATCTTTTCTTGTAACACAGGCAACAGTTTCCTGATGCACAGTATAACTTTCTGTATGGAATAAAATTCATCAATGAAATCTTGTATGACATGCGTGTTAAAGTCATCTAACTTGTATTTTTCCATCAACTCTCCTAAGGAAAGAAAATGGAAGAGACCCTGAAGATACAGTGAAACCGTTGTACACTAAACCAATTAAAAGTACTATATATCTCACAATCTATGCAATATATAGTTGTACTTCTCTTCAAAGTGATTTGGCAATACTCTAAAATGTATTCCAGACTGTCTTGAGCACAAAAGCATTTATTTCGTTGGTAACCAGTTTTGGTCAGTGTTTTACCATCCACAAACCTTCATACCAAGGTCAGGCAGTTGATGTTCATGGAGTTGAAACACCCTCTCCATTCATCGCCACTATCTACCATCATGTTATGAGAGTCTGACAATGGTCAAACACTGACCCAAACTGGTTATCATCAAAATAAGTGTTCTTGTTGTCGAGACTGTGTGGTATCCATTTTAGAGCACTTTTAGCCAGACTTCTGTTTCTCAATGAGAAATGTTCTAAAAAATTACTGATTTGGCTGTAATCAAATACACACGTTAAAATAATTCTCATGGATAGAAAAGTTTATTGAAGACTGTGAAATAGAAGAATTACCTAAACTAACCTCTTCTTCTTTCCATGCATTACTGGTGATTCACCAGGAAGTGTATTACTGAGCTTCAGGAGCCTCTTCATGCTGGCCATATTTTTTTATTTTGTAGACAACAGCTCCCTTTCTAGACATAGCAAGTGGCTGTAGTAGCTTGTTCTGCTCCTTCACAGTGTCACAGCATGTTACCACATTTACCATTATTCTGTGACCTTGGCTCTGAATCATAGCTGCCTTTCCATGAATGGGAGTGGAAGGATTTGAAGCTGTTACCCTGCATGAAGCAGCATCAGACTCATCAGCAGATTACTTACATGTTACAACTTGTCACAGTGGAGTTAACCTGGAAAAGATATTTCTACAACAACATCAGCATACTAGTAAATGTTGTTTGAAGCTAAGGAGTAAAAGAGTGAATATTGTTCGAAAGCCATACACAATCTTTCAACTTGTAATAAAACAGCAACTTCTATCAGTCATCATGCTATGGCTCTTTGGAAAGTGAACAAGTAGCCATGTAAGCTTTGTGAATCATAGTTACATCACCGATTATCATCTCCTAATTGCAAATGAAGAAATAAACCATATTGAAGTATGTCAACAGAAATGAGAGTTTTAGGTAATATTCTATTATCTGTTTGAGCAGCTATGGATAAATTGTGAAATATAGTTTGTTATAAAGAGTTTTTGCCTATTGGAAGTCACTACTCGCTACAGTTTAATAAAAACCATCCTTGTAAAAACAAGACTTGAAAAAAGACTTTAAAGAGTAACATGTTTCAGAAACAGCAAAATATAGGCGTTAAATCTATATTGCCATTAATTGAAAACTGATTTGGTCAACAGTATTATGTAATGTGATTTTATTTATTTTTACCTTGTAAAGAAGGAATCAATTCTGGATATGTCGCAAAGACTGGTTTAACATGTCCCTGTGTTTTAGTCATAGTTCTACTTTTATAGTCTCTGGTCTTTACTACATGCTTTTTGTATTTATGAACATTAATATAAACTTACAGATTTAGACCTCTTGTTATGTTCTTAAATAGTCTTGCTGCATGCTCTAACATTCTTCATCAAATGGTGAACTGTAAAAAAGGTTGCTAAACCCTTATCCAGCTATCTAATAGTGTTCACATATTCACTGATAATGAGAGAGTCGAGGTTTGTGACGTATACATTCATGCTACCACACATTTATAGAGAAGACAGGCATATTACTGTAGTGATGCTTGTGTTTAAGAACTTAAACCAAGAATATTATTTTCTTTTTCTGTGCCTTTTAATGTTGCCAAGATGTTTCTACAGCAGCTTTATTGCATGATGTCAATGTTTTAACACACTTTCACATAAAATGTGGGATACGGGCATCAGCTTAAACTTTTGCTTCTAGCCTTACACCTAGAATGTTTGCTTTTGTTGTTTGCACAATGGGAAGCAAGATACTTGCATGCTACATACAGAAGGTTTTCTTTGCCGCTTAAACCCTTCGTTATATATCATTAAATTGTATTGAGGTTTGGAGATTTGAGATTATGTGTAAAAGGTGAAAAAGAAAACCTGTTACTTGTATGGATAAGGTTCATATTGTTAATTCGCTAACACCAAGAGCAACAAATACATAACATACCATGGTTAGCACTCTGGACTTGCATTAGGGAGGCCGATGGTCCAAACCCAAGTCCCGCCATCCTGATGTAGGTTTTCCACGATTTCCATAAATTGCTTCAGGCAAATGACATGATGGTTCCTTTGAAAGGATATAGCCAACTGCCTTCCCCATCCTTCCCTAATCCGATGGGACCGATGACCGTGCTGTTCGGTACCCTCCCCCAAATAAACCAACCGACCTTATTTGTTAACCATGGGATGAAGACTATTTCTAAATGCAGAAAAATGAAAAACATAAATAAGAACATGTTGGACATTTTTGTATCAGGCAATGGTTGCTGAAGTTTATAAATTCCCTCTGAATTTATGTTAGTCAGTTAAGGTAATGTCTCTTGTGCATGCTTTTCAGAAGTTTAGCTTGTGTTTTCTTTTATCTTCTATCATTACTGTAAGATGGAGACTTGCGGCTTCATTTTTTTTTCTTCTTCCCTCCTCTGGAGGTACTGGTATCATTTCAACACATTGTAGTTTTATGCTTTCCACCTACTACTGATACATCATCACTGCCCTTTTTCTTTCCTTTGACAATTTGGCAGCACAATTACTTTCCACCATTGTACACATTTCATTTCCTGCAAAATAGACTTGTCTTCAGTTACTGTATATGCTGTGCAAGGCACAGATAACTGAGGTGTAACTTATATAGTAGATTTGGTAGGAAGATAAAATACCTTGTCACTTAATACTTTGTACTTCCTTTGTGAGAACCAGGCATTTTTAAGATACAACTCAACTATACATTATACTTTGAATAGATGTGCAAGTAATCCTCTCATTACGAGTGAAAAATTGGCAGTTGTCACCTGTGTATTGCCTGTAAGCAATATAATTATTTCTTTCATCTGTGATGCTGGGTCAATTGAGTTGTGAATCCTATAGGTGTAACAGGAACCACACATGGAATCATGACTGTAGAGGATATTGGGTTCCTTACCCAATGAATGAATTGTCAGGATATCTCACTATTTTGTCACTTCAGCACATAATTTCATTTTATTTTTATTTTTGTGACGTAATCTGATGAGTCTGCTGACACACATTATAACAATTGATCTAGAAAAATAAAATGCAGCTGTAGTGAGTGCATTATGATAGCTGACTTTTATGAAGCCATTGTTGATCAGTCCAACTGATGTGTTTGCAAGGCCACTTCTTCCTTGGCTACATATCTTCAAGCAATGTATGATACACTGTCGTAGCTGCACCTCAAAGTGGATTACACCTGTCAGTACAGACTATCTGTTTTGTGTCCACACATCCACACTACAATAGCATACCTACTGCCCTGGAGAAAATAAACATTGGTGACTTTTTTGTGCAATGTGTACATAGTTACTAACCAAGACAAAAACATGCCATTTGTAATAGCAACAATTACCAGCCTGCAAATGAAGTGAACACTATTATAATGTTGTTTAGTACACTGTCCCCAGTCGACAATAGAAATATCTGCACTTCTACCCCTGATATCATGTACATAGTCTATTGTGTAGTTGAATGTGAATGACAGCAGACAACAGGAGTAGCTCCCTGACTGTTCACTGATGATTCTGTCTTGTAGGAGTTTGTTTTGTACAAATAGTGGCAACACACAGACCTGGAGGAAGCTAGTTCCTGATGCATTAACTGTTGTTTATCACAAGTGTAAGAGAGTAGACTACTGAAATAATATATGCAACAGAATTCTCTTTGAGCCTCACCCCTCTCTCATCTCTCTTTCCTTATACCCATTTAGACATTCATTCTCTCATTTATTGACTGCTGCCTCCTTTACTCTGTTTTCGTTTCTTTGATGCACAGTACTGCATAATGGGTGTCTAATCATTGGATTGTACACAGTAGTATTAATGTGTGTTACCTCAGTCAGTAAGAACTGACTTTGTGGAAGAAACTAAATTAGTCTAAAGTCCAGATAATCTTTCATTTCATTGCTCCTGGCTTCATTAGTGAGACCACTGTAATAACAATTAGACAATGCTCATTCGTACCCAGTAATGTTAGCTGAAAAAATGATTTGCCTGTTACTGTTAGTCCTACATACTGGTAGAGAAGATTATAATATCTGTTGCTTGAGTTGAGAAGAAAAAATTATAACCTTGCATTGCTTACGTGAAGTATTCATTTCCTGTGCAACTACACCCACAGCTGAAGACACCAAAAGGCATCATCAGCTGGATGCAAATATAGCATCCCAATATTGCTGAGATTATGACTGGTAGTTTTTGAAATATTTTTAAATTTAACTCATTAAGTATTTGTCAATATGAACCAATTGTATGAAGATCATGAAACCCTCGTCAAACACTTTTATGTATTATACACATACTATTAAATGTGTATGCTGGATAGAATTTTCATTGATTGACTTTTGGTGTTGGTTAGAAATCTTCTGGTGGTTGTAACTATTTTTCAACATAATAATATTGTTTAATGCCTGAGAAAATGGCAATTGCTAACCTGTTAGGAAAATGTCTGCCGTGATAGTCTAACGGTTCATCGGAGTTCTTGATCTTCACTGTATACAACAGCAAAAAAACTGAACAGTCACAAATTAGTGTGAGTCTTCAGTCATGGTAAAATCAAATTTAGTCACATTTGGTTTGAAGGTCTTTGTAGAAGCAATTAAAAGATACCACTTAGATTTGTTACAATTATAGCATATTCATATCATGTGAGTACCATTGGAAATTAGGCCTGTAAGAATGCGATACATGTACTAAAACAATATCTCACGGGAGTTGATTTTGTGATAATGGGCACATGTTGCACTAAATGTTGTACCTGTGGCAGTATTATTCATTATTTATAGTGGAAACTTTCCTGAGATGATATTCAATCTGACAACAAAATGCCAAAGGATGAAATGTGTAATACGTTTATGATCATAATTCTGGTATCACTGATATGCATAAACCTTTCATTTATTTTGTATGTCTTATGATGCAACCAGAGGTGCAGCATGAGGATCAGTTGGTTATATTTTCTTAGTATGAGGAAAGGATAAATGTCATTTTCATTTTCTGTGGATTTCCAGAAAGGTGAGTGTTCATAATAGGATGGAGAATTTGCCACACTTGATAGACTGATTTGATTTTGAAAGTGATAACACACTCACATTTTCATATCTTATATACAAAAGTGATTTCAGTAAAAGTCAGTGGGATTTGTCTAAAACCCTTGTTGGAAAAATATAATAGACCTGCTACAGAAAGAGTTCCAGGCAGAGCTCAACATATTAGTAAATTTCTGATTCATTTCATTTGCTTACTGATTTCAGGTAAGTAAACATTAATTTGCTGTAAAATGACAAGGGTGGGGGGGGGGGGGGCAACACAGAAACTTTTGCATATCATGGTTGTCAAATTTGATGTAAAACAATAGTATGTTGAGCTGACTTCTGAGGAGTTGGATTTAATTTTTGGTACTCAGTTTGCACCTTCTGGACAAAAAATTTCTACCCCTGATTTAGCTTCCAGTTCTTCCAATCACAGTGCTATTATGTATGATTTGACAATTTTGGCAGTTTTTATTTTCAGTTTACTCCAAATATAGGAATTTAACTATTAACCACATTTCAAAACATAACGCTTTCCAAAATTACATTTTCATCAGTCTTCATCTCCTGCAAATTACTATTGATTTCTTGGAGCTGTTTGCACTGACACGCTCAAAAATTCTTATGCATGCATGATTTTCATTCCTCTGTACTAAAGGGCTATGAAGTGTCATTCTTTGTTTCCTCTTTTTTACATTTAGTTGTCTAGTTTTTTTGTGTATCTTCATTACTCTTGGTCGTGTACATATTGTTTTATTATTTGAAATTTTCTTAGTTTTGTTTCAGGAATGAATTCATATACATTGAAATATTTTATTGTGTGATGATAAGTCAATGATTATCTGCAAAGTAGTTATAAAATTTTATTGTAATAAAATGGGAAACTTACAAGAACATCATTTTTCGACATAGTCTCCTTGAATTTCAACGCACTTGGTCCATCATTGTACAAGCTTCCTGATGCCATCATAAAAGAAGGTTCTCAGTTGAGCTGCGAGCAAGGAACGCACCACTTCTTTCACTGCTTCGTCCAAGGCAAATCAACGGCCCCTTAATGCCTGTTTTCAATTACCAAACAAGTGATAGTCAGAAGGAGCAAGATTGGGACTATATGGATGATGATCCAGTACTTCAGATTTGAGTTTCTGAAGCGTTTCAGCAGTGTGGGCAGCAGTATGCGGACTGGCATTGTCGTGCAACAACACAACACCTTTTGACAGAAATCCTCGGCATTTGCTTCGAATTGCAGGCTTTAGCCTGGCAGTAAGCATATAACTATAACATAAACTGTTTATTGTTGTGCCCCTTTCCCAATAACGTTCCAGTACTGGACCTTGTGGGTCACAAAAAACCGTAAGCATCAGTTTTCCTGCGGATGGATGGGTCTTGAACTTTTTCATGCACAGCAATTTGGATGTTTCCAGTCCATACTCTGCTGTTTAATCTCCGGCTCATAATGATGGATCCATGTTTGATCACCAGTAATGATCCTGTCTAAGAAGTTGTCTTCTTCGTTACCATAGCGATCCAAATGTTTTTTGCAGATATCCAAGTGTGATTATGTATGCAACCATGAGAGTTGTTTTGGGACTCATCTTGCACAAACTTTATGAAACCAAGTCTGCTGTGGATGATTTTGTAACCAGAACAGTGACTAATTTGCAGACGGTGTGCCACTTCGTCAATAGTTATTCGTCTGTCTAAGAGAATGATTTCACATGAACACTCAATGGTTTTTTCATTTGTGGCTGTAAATGGTCATCCGGTTCCTTCATCACGCATAACACTTGTGTGACCGTTTTGAAATTTTTCAATCTGTTCGTAGACACTCTGTTGTGGCAGAACACTGTTCCTGTACTGTATCGAAAGTCTTCAATGAATTTCAGCCCCTGATATGCTTGCCGACCACAAAAACAGATCACTGAATGTTGCTCTTCGTTGGTGCAAATAGACAGCAGAGCAGTCATGATTAAGAGCATGGCAGTGATAACAAAACTGACCTAGCAGCTTGAAAATTGCAAAGATATAACAACAAATAAATAATGCATGTGTCATCAATGTAAAACACCAGTGCTATCAAAATAAGCAAAAATATAACTAAATTGTGGATAGTAATTGAATTATCCTCATATAAAGTTGTGCCTCCAGTGACAAGTTCAAATGGCTCTGAGCACTATGGGACTTAACATCTGTGGTAATCAGTCCAGTGATAAGTGCTGCGACTTCTTTCTGTGGCTATCTGTGAATCACTATCTGATATTACTAACCATTCTGTCTGCACTAGAACTGCACAAAATATTTCTTAGATTGTGAAACCAGCAGAAAAATTCTACCACCAAATATCCATTCCCATTAGTCAGTAAATTTTCTGCGTCACTGCTAGCTGGCTCCTATGTTGTTCATCATAATTATTAACTCATATAATTTTAAATGAATGGTTCATAATTTCTTCCCCTCTGTAGGTCACATAAATCACATATTTTAAATTAAACTTAAGAACGAGGGGGGGCGGTGGCGGCGGCAACTCTTGTGCCAGAAAAGAAAGTTTTTATCTAGATTCTAAAGATTACACATGCAGGAAAGCAGTAACTATATTGCCTCACAAAAAAAGTGAAGCACCCAGAAGGAAAGTAAGAAGAAAATGAAACTTCATCAGTTCAGAGGGCATGTAATGACATAACAGTGATGATAGAGTGTCAATTTTACAAAGAACTAGACAGTATGACCCTGATCATCAGTATGACATTGTACACTCTACTCTGGGTGCACACATGACTTGGTTGGGAAGTGTGTCATGAAGCAGTTGTATCCTCTCCTGAGGCAAGCTGGCCCACAACTGTTGTAAATGGTCCGTGATACCCTGGATACTGGAACTGGGCTGGAGTTTGCCTCTGACTTGGCCAACATGTTTTCTATCTAGGACAGAAATGGATATTTTGCTGACCATGGGAGTACCTCACTGTCACACAAACAGTTCGTAGAGATGAGTGCCATGTGTGGACAAGCATTGTCCTGATGAAAAACTGTACCACATTACTGTCACATGAGAGGTAATACTCGAGGATGCAGCATGTCTGTGACATCTCGTTCTGCCATCAGAGGTACTTCAATCACTACCAGGCCTGACCAGAAGTCATACCCAATGGCTACTCACACCATGGTGCCAGAAGAAACACTGCTGTGCATTTCTAACATATTGGAAGAATGGGACCTCTCCCCAGGTCACTGACATATTCTGACAGTGGTTGTATGGGATCGTTGGGATTGTACAGAATGATGATCCATAGCTGAATAGTATCTGGTGCTATTCATCAACAGTCCATGCTTCATGGTCTCGGCATCACTCCAGACGTAGCTGTTTGTGTTGCAGTGTTACTTGTCGTGTATATGTGGGATGATAATTTCTTAGTGTGGCTGTTGGTAGTCTCAGACCAATGGTTTAGGATGACACAGAACATTTCACGGGGTCCATTACTTATTTTTAGATGGCAGGTACAGATGTGACGAGGTTATGCTGTGCTTGGTGCGCAGTATGACGATCCTCCCATGTAATAGTCAAGTGTACTTGACTGGAACCTTGACAATGAGTATGCCTGCCCCCAAGTTTTCATGCAGTCCAGCATTTGGCATCTGTAATATCCAAATGCCCTGCAAAACTTTATATTTCACATTTCATTCAGTTAGCCAAGTGGAGACACTCAGGGAGGTGCTGATAATGCCACCTCACATATGTACATGGCATTTCTGCATGTTTCAGTGATCACTCAACATCTATCACTGTTCACATTTCTTATATACCGCACTAGGGCTGGTAACAACACTAAAACACTGCAGTGGCTGTTATACCTGTCAGAGATTTGAACTTGGAACTATTTACGTAACCTGCTAATGGAAGTGTGTGTGTGTGTGTGTGTGTGTGTGTGTGTGTGCACGTGCGCGCACAGTTACATTGGCATCTGGTCATGTCGTCTGTCTTAATGTGTGAATTATGTCATGTATGTTAGGTGGCTGTGGGTGGGTCCCAATGGCATGCCAGCTGCCAAAAATTTGTCAGCATTTTCAGTAGCAACCATATTTAGGAATGTTTTGATTGATACTGTTTTGTGGTGGGCCCAGTTCATTTACATGGAAATTATGTCATTAGTAATGGTGACTTCAATGGGTGAACCATTTTCATCCAACAATTTACCATGTGATAGCATGGAAGTTAGGTTTGGGAAGGACCTGTGATGTACCCTTATCTTTCAGGACAACTCTGTTCCTACAAACAAGAGACTAAAGTAACAAGAGTCTGAGCCAAACATGGTTAACATTTTTGCTTCTCATAATTCTGAAAGATGGTGATAAGTAGAATGTAGACGCATGAAGGTTTTTTTTTGTTTTTAGGCAAAAAGATGTCATGAAGCTATACACAAAAATGAGGAGAATTGAATATTTGAAACGTCTAAATTTTCAGAGTCCTATCAACAAAAACAGTAGTGGGGCATTATATTTTGTAGCAACTGTAGCCTGCCAGTTACCTACTATTCATAGTGTGGAACTATGACATCAAGAGTGCATTGCTACACTTTTGTGTAAAAGGAAGCGAAAACTTACGAAACATGAACACGAAGAATGTTGGCTTGGCATTATTTAAGCAGATTTTCCACGAATTGGTAAAACTATACGAAACCTATGCCATACCGGCTGTATTGACCTTAATAATCGCCGTATTTTTCACCCGTTTTTGCAGAATGTTTTCCTATAAATTAAAAAAAAACTACATACATTCTCTGAAAGAAGCAATTGTTGCTTCAGTATATCGTTAGATAAAAGCTCTTTCAAACTCGTATCATACACGAACAACCTTCCCTATTTCGTACGATCACATTTCTAGAACTTCGTATGATATCTACAACGGTTCTGAGAATATTAAAGTTAACATTTTAGGCAGCTGGCCAACTGTTTCTTTCGTATTTGCCTTTGACAGGGTTGTGGCAGTTAAACACGTGAGTCATTATTTACGACGTATTTGTGCTAATTTCAATCCCTGGGTGTACCAGCTTTTAAGGTAACGACTGGCAAAAGATTATAGCGTGTTTCAAAGGCATTCCTCATAACGTGTTGCACCCTTCATCAGTTTTTCAGTTTTTATGGAAAAATGGTCTGTTTCGTGCCTTCGGCTTGGAAAATTATTGGAAATGTTCGTGATCATCTATCTCACACTCAACAGGTCTGTGACCCAATATGCAATTTTCTTTAACAGTATCTGCAGGAATACAGACGACTTTCTATTAAGACGGTACCATGTAGTCAGTCAGTTTTCTCGGCGTGAGTGAGAAATAACGTGCTCCGAGGTGTTCAGCCGAGATGTTATTCTATTTTTCTGCACTATTTTGATGACCGGCGCAGTCGTCGTCTTTGGGTACTCTGACCTGTGTTGTATGTATGCACGTAATGGAGACAACTGGATCTGAATATTATTCAGAACAAATGGATCATGAACCTCGCCGAAGACTAGGAAGTAAACTATTAAGGTGATGCCAGTTTACGATTTAGTCTCTTTGTGTTCAGAGGACTGAAACTAGTGATTATTTGCAATTAAAAAGTAAATATTAGTTTGCAGGCACTAAAATTGGAGCAAGTATAACTGATTAATTTTCTGAAGCTTTTCATTTTAATCATCGTGTAATGAAACTGGAATTTAAAATGGCCCTGTATAATTATTTCCAACAAATCAGTAGAATTTCAACGTTCTTGCGTGTGAAGCCCTTACTGTCACAAACTTCGCTCCAACAAAATACTAATTAGGTACCTGGGACTGCCTAGAAATAGCCCTAAGCTTTGCACAAAAGTCGTGGAGCGTTATCCTAGACCGACATTCGCTCACTTAAGTGACAGTACCTTCGGGCCATAGCTTATAATGTAGAATTCTAGCAATGACTTATGCTCACATGCGCGAATCCCTTATTTATGTAAGCTGAAATTTTGTTTGAGAGGGTGTAGTTTTGGTGACGGATCATGACTAAACTCGATCACTTTCTCCAGTATGATCCGAGGAGTGTTAATTCTTGACCATAATTGCTTTCAAACCTCTCTTTGGCGCTCTCTGAGCGGAGCACTTGGGCGTCCATTTTCCAGTTAAGTTGTGAAGTGGTTCTCAGTGTGGAGCATATACGTCAGGGAGCTGAGTGCCGCGGTATGCGCGCCGCTGCGCTACTGGGGTACCAATGCAAACAACGTATGTTTGACGGGCCTTTGGAAAACACTTCTTGGGCACACAAGCATGTGTAATGGCCGTCCGCTCGCGGCTTGGGGCACGCTGTTTCCTTGTCCTAATCGCTGCAGCGTAGCTTCTGGCTTTAAATGTCAGTCTCCGCTGCTATACGATCACCCCGGAAAATGTACCATTTCTCTACTAGTTCCTTGGAGTGTAGTGTCGCTTGAAGTCAAGACAGTAATGCAAAGATATGAAGTCCAAGTGTTGGTAGGGCACTTTTCTAACATTTAAAGCGACTCTAATCGTAAGAAAATCTTGAGCTGCAGATGTATGTTGTGAAAGTCTGTGTAAGGTTTGTAGTATACCACAGGCAACCAAAGGCGTACTTCTTTCAATTTAACTGTTTCGTGATGCACTGGGGTTTTTGAATCAATCGCCAGGGCATTGATTTACATCACTCTACCGAGGAAATACACAGTTATATTTCATGGACCATCCTCAAGTGAAAAATGAGAATTTGCTTCCGTTTTCAACATTGTGCCCTTTCATTACTTGATTCGTGTCCTTAATAACATATAGGTGTTTTCCGTTCTTTGTTTCTGATTATTGTGAGCGCAAAAGACAATACTATGTCTGCAGTTTTAGTGATTGTGTACTTTCTGTCGGCTTGTTACCTGAAATGACAATTTCACTGGTCTTCTTAAAGACGATGTGTAATGTGTTATACCCGGCCGGGTGACCGAGCGGTTCTAGGCACTACAGTCTGGAACCCCGCGACCGCTACGGTCGCAGGTTCGAATCCTGCCTTGGGCATGGGTGTGTGTGATGTCCTTAGGTTAGTTAGGTTTAAGTAGTTCTAAGTTCTAGGGGACTGATGACCTTAGAAGTTAAGTCCCATAGTGCTCAGAGCCATTTTGTAACGTGTTCATTGCGCTTATCCTAAACGATGCTTACTTTTTTCCGTCTTCTCGTCCCACAATTACCGGATACTATTACAATCTAAAAATGTGCAGTCAAAACGCTTATTTTTTCACCCTCGCGGTCATAAAACAGTATCTGGTGTATCCAGTCGTGTGAATGAAGGCAGTATAGTATCATCTTGAAAGAGGCAAAACGCTCTTGTGAACAGTGCTTACGTTATTGAATGAATAATCACATAAAATTTTCCAAGTCCTTACCAATCACCTTTACTTTCAGTGCGAGGCAGGACACTGGAATGTATACTGCCGGCAAAAAATCGCGAGACCAAAAAATAATCAAGGTATAGTAACGAAATTTCGATAACGCATCTGTCTAGATAAAATATTTATATTATCAACGTTACAGGATCACAGGTTACTGCAAGCGCGAGATAAGCCATTGCAAATGGGAAATGCTGGTTCGTTAATAACCGGTGTAACCGCGAGAACGTTGTATGCAAGCATGCAAACGTGCATGCATTGTGTTGCACAGATGCCGGATGTCAGCTTGTGCGACGCAGTTCAATGTTCGTTGCACTTGGTCACTACAGGGGCGTTTAATGCTGTATGAGGATGACGCTGGAGTTGTCGTCCGATGATGTTTCATATGTGCTCCATTGGAGACGGATCAGGTGATCGAGCAGGCCAATACAACATGCCAAAACTGCCGATCATGTTGGGTTACAACAGGGTATGTGGGCGAGTATTATCCTGTTGGTAAACAACTCCTGGAATACTGTTCATGAATGGCATCACAACAGGTCGAATCACCAGATTGACGTACAAATTTGCTGTCAGGTTGTGTGGTATAACCAGGAGAGTGCTTCTGCTGTAATACGAAATCTCACCCAAGACCATAACTCTAGGGATAGGTCTAGTGTGTCTATCACGCAGATACGTTGGTTGCAGGCCCACAACTAGCCTCCTAACGGGCACACGGCCATCAATGCCACCAAATTTGATTAGCAAACACAACAGCCCTCCAATAAGCTCTCACTTGACAAAAGTGCAGTCGCAGGTGACGGTGGTTTGGCGTCCGTGGACTGCACGCTACGGAGCGTCTGGCTCAGAGCTGCTCTTGAAGTACCCGATTTGTAACAGTTTGTTGTCACTGTGGAGCCAAGTGCTGCCCAAATTGCTGCTGCAGATGCAGTACGATGTGCCAGAGGCATACTCCGAACACCATGGTCTTACCTTTCGGTAGTCCCCCGTAGTCTTCCGGAGCCCGGTCGTCTTTTGACCGTACATGCTCGTGACCACCACTGCCAGCAATCATGTACATTGGCTACATTCCTGCCAAGTCTTTCTGCAGTGTCACAGAAAGAACATTGAGCTTCTCGTATCCTTATTACACGACCCCATTCAAACTCACTGAGGTGTCGATAATGGCGTCTTCGTCGCCTTAAAGTCATTCTTGATTGACATTAACTCACCACGTTCAGCCTGAAAGACAACTAACGCTCAGAGGGTTTACTTCAAGCGAACCTGATTTGCATCCTCAAAGTGGCGCTACTACCGCCACTCTTACGCGACTGGCGCGAATTTTGAATAGAAGTCTCTCGGAGGTAGAAAAACGCCTACCAACTTTCTTTAATATCGCCCCATTCCTTCTTGGTGGGCAGTGAATCCATGATATCACAGCTCATTGTGGCGTTCTCCACATATCCGTCGCTACGCGATAATGTGCAAGTACACTCCCAAGAATACAATTCACACATTTATCTGTGTCGGTAGTGCAGAATTCGCTCTCCTTGCACTATTGAACCCTTCAGATGCACATAGTTCAGCAGTAACTTTCGCGGCCTCTTATTTGTTCTGGTAATTCCTTTTAGTGAGCCCTGCTGCATCTATCTTTGTTTTACTTCCACAGTAACTTTACAGACGAAGATATTCTTTGAGCTCCAAATGTTTAGATCATGACGTATCCGGTAGCTCTAGATAAACATGGCAGATTTTCAACTGGTGTCAGGGATTATAGCAGAATGGCTGAACATCACGGTAAATCAACATTTTTACCGCTACGACTGCAGACGTGTTGAGGCCTCAGAGCATTTTGAGGCAAGGTAAAGTTAAAGGTGAAAACAGAAGACAACACCACTGCGTTACAACAGAGTCAGAAATAAGATCTGGAAATTTGATGTTTATTTTAGTGTGTTCATTTTATTTTGACAAGTCCCGGTATATCTTCCGCCAATCATTGTGAGTGCAGCTTATTTACTAAATTTTGCTTATTGTATCTTTTAGTAAATTTGGGAAACGAGTGGTTTCTTTTGTAAGAGTCACCAATAAATGAGAGAAATATTTGAAATTAGAGGGAGGAGGGTGATGTTAAAGTTATGATGAAATATGGACTAATTTTCATGTGGTTGGCTTATGTTAGAGATCTTGCACTTAAATACTGTTTTGTAGTGACACACATGTTTATAATCAGATTATTTACCATCTGATGTGTATATTATTATAATTAAATGTTTCACGTTTTCTCAGCAACTGCTCGGTACAAGTCAGCATAACTTCACACCCGGACTCTTTGCGTGACGAACACAGCAGAGAACCTGTACTGTGAGGTTTTGAAATATTGCGGTAGTATTGTTACAGTAACGAAAGTGACATGAAGTTAGGGATTGTGGAGCAGGCTCTGAAAAGGGTTCCACACACTCCTTTGTACAAAGCAACAAATATTATAGCTGTGATGGGACTACGTTGTTAACATCTAATGTTATCGTTTACTGTTGTCTTGGTATTACTGTAACTCAAAACTTACATTTATGGTTCCTAAAAAATGAAGTACTTCACGGTAACTTTCTTTGAAGAAACATTTTTCATTGGATATTTCTTTGGCCGAAATTTAATAGTAGTGATTCTTATCACCAGTGGGTTCTTTTTATGACTAAAGGTAAAGTACAGGGTGTGTCAAAAAGAATCATTCGATTTGGCACGTCTATATTTCCGAAACTAAGAAACACACACAATGAATTTTGTTTTTTGATGAACGGGAAACTCGAAGTTTTATCTTTTCATAGGTGTTCAATATGCCCCTCTTGAAATGCACGGCATATGTCAATGCGGTATTCAAATTATTTATATATGAATATGGTATCTGTTCTTTCGAACTTGTCCGAGACTTCTGTGCGGATGCACAAACAGTGCCCGAACTCTTACGGGAATCGTCTGTCCCCGTTAACGTATATCAAAGCATGTATGCAGCTAAGCGTAGTAATTCCATTGTAATTCAATTTATTCCCACACTGCAGTGAGCATGTGTTGTTACAGCTTTCACAACTGCTGTTATGGGGTATCTCAGTTCTTTCTTTCATTCATTGTTGTTGGTAATGGAGGCACATAAACAGTGTGTCTTAGAAACCCTCATAAGAAATAATCACATATAGTCAGGTTCGGTGACCATGGAGGCCAGTAATGTGAGGCTGAATGATTTAATCGAGTGCGACCTGTCTGTGGCGCCTTGCCACGGTTTGTGCGGCTCCCTCCGTCGGAGGTTCGAGTTCTCCCTTGGGCATGGGTGTGTGTGTTGTCCTTAGTGTAAGTTAGTTTAAGTAAGATTAAGTAGTGTGTAAGCCTAGGGACCGATGAACTCAGCGGTTTGGTTCCATAGAACTTACCACAAATTTCAGTGCGACCGATCCTTCGTTCAGTAATAGTTTGATTTAAAAATTCCTGCTTTGTCAGATGCCAGTGTGGCGATGCCCCATCCTGATGGTAAATTAAGTAGTTCGAATCAGTCTTCATCTGTGGAAAAGAAAGTTTTCAAGCATAACGAGATGCTGTGCTTCCTGTAACAATGTTATCGGCAAAGAAAAATGGACTATACCCCATTTCCTGTGAAAATTCACAAAACTCATTAAATTTTGGAGAATCCCTCTCATGTTGTACAACTTCATGTTGTTTCGTACCCCATATTCTCGCATTATGACAGTTCACCTTTCCATTTAAATGGAATGTTGCCTAGTCACTAAACACTAAGCCTGGAAGAAAACTGTCATCCTCCATCTTGCCAAGAACGAAATTACAGAACTCCACACGTTGTTGTTTGACACCTTCACGAAGAGCTTGCAATAGCTGAATTTTGTATGGCTTCATCTGTAAATGTCGACGCAACACATACCGGACGGACATCGGGGGCGTGTTAAGCTGTCGAGCTTAACGGCGAACGGATTTCTACAGACTCCGTGTGGAACTATGGCGGAGCGCGGCGATTTGCCTTTACACAGCCAACCTGTTTCTCGGAATTGTTCATGCCATCGTCTAATGTTCTGCGCTGTAGGTAGATTCACACCATACCTAGTACGAAAGTCACGCACTGCGTAAAACATAGACCACCACCATTTTTACTAGAACTGAAGTGGGCGCACATTGCTGCTATCTAGTGGAAACCATATAAAAATTTGAGTTTTCTCTTTCCAACAGTACGTTGTTCACGCTTGTATCTCAAATAACATAATAGTTATGATTTTTTTTAAAAAAATAAGGTTATTCTTTTTTATACACGCTGTATATAAAAACAAAGTACATATTTGAAGCCATCATTTTCATTGAAAAGATAGCATAGCAACCAGTCACAGTGTTTCAAGATTATTAATCTAATGGCGATTTACTAGCAACACCTTTCGAGCTATTAGTGCTCATCATCAGGCAGCGAGGTATATAACAAATATTATTTACAGTGCTAATACTGTTAACTAGATTATCGCAAATTTGTTGATCTGTCAGGGTCTTCATCAGGTCTAGGACGTACGTCCAACGCAGTGGACGTATGTGCAAGTGTCATAGCCGGTCCCGGCGGAGGTTCGAGTCCTCCCTCGGGCATGTGTGTGTATGTTTGTCCTTAGGATACTTTAGGTTAAGTAGTGTGTAAGCTTAGGGACTGATGTCCTTAGCAGTTAAGTCCCATAAGATTTCACACGCATTTGAACATTTTATTTTTATCTTTTTTATTTTTTGTGGCAAATCAACAAATCAGTAGTAATGTAGTTAGTAGTATTAGTACCGAAAACCATACTAAAGTTATATTACACCTCGATGCCCGATGAGCACTAGTGGTTCGAAACGTGTCGCTAATAAATTCATGTCGCAAGATTAATAGTCATAAATATTGTGACTGCTTGCGGTATAGACATACTACCGGGGTCGAACAAATAAATGGAAACCCCGTGAGAAATTCGCACGTGAACATAGATCGGATTCTAGGCTAGCCTACAGGATGCAATGTTGTATTTCACAATGAACAGCACGACAATGTCCAATGCGGTTGTGAGTGCATTGTGTCGGAGTTAAGTGAATTAGAACGTGGGAAATTATTGTTGGTGCTTCCATAACAAAGGTAGCCGAAGTGTTCGATGTTCCAAGAGACGCCGTATCGAAGATACATACCGCGTACAGGGAAACCGGAAAAACACAATTCACAATGCGAACGGACGTGTATGTTCAGCGATTGTGGCAGATGGTCATAGAAGACAATTGTGACTAAAAATGAGAAGACGACAGCTACAAAAGTCACTGCGGAGCTGAATGTCGCATTCGCGAACCAAGTCAGCTCTAAAACAACACGAAGGGTGCTCCATAAGCAGAGAACTACAAGGCGAACTGGAATGCTAAAACCACTCGTTACTGTTGCAAATGACCGTAACGGAAAAACGTGGTGCCGAAGTCATAAAACCTGGACTATTGAGCAATGGAAGAAAGTCATTTGGTCGGTCGATTCTTGCTTCACAATGTTTATGACGTCTGGCAGAGTTTACGGGTGATTTGGGCAGCCTGTACCATTTTGGCCGATCGGATCCATCCCATTTTACAATGTTTGTTCCCCAACGGTGGTGATGTGTTCAAAGATGTCAGGGCTCCTGTTCACACAGCTGGAATCGCCAAGGACTGGTTTTGTGAGCACGAAGATGAATTGTTGCATCTCCCGCGGCCACTACAGTCACCAGCTCTCACTGTTATTGATTCATTGTGGCCTACTGTGGTGAGCAGGCTGCACCATAGCTACCCACGTGCATCATCGTTACCTGAACTCGCTACTATGTTGCAGGAAGAATGGTATAATATTCCCTTGAAAGTCATTCAAAATCTGTATTTCTCCTTTTTTAGACGACCGGAAGCTGTTTCGAATACCATCGGGTTTTCTTCACCGTATTAGGCTTGGTAATGGTTGTGTGCTATTCGTGTTTCCATATTTTTGTCCACCCCATGTGTATCCATCATTAAAATACAGGCAGGTAAACTAATTTGCCAAAATGGATAATGATTATGTGTAACACACATCTTTGTACGTTATTTGGTTATGTATTTGTGTGTCTGTTGGTATACGCATACTTTTGGAGCTACATCATCGGAACTTCAAATGAATACACGTTGAAATATTATGGATAGTTAGATTTTGGAGAAAATGTAAAAACGTCATTGGGCCCAAATTTCACTACACGAAGAAAGTTAAATCAAAAGCATGCTTAGTTTCTAGCGACACAGCTGTACCAATAGAAGGAGCTGCGTACACAAGCAAATATTGAGCAAAGGTACATCTAGCAACTGGTTTTCCATGTAAATTCCATTTCACAGTAATAAAAGGATCCACTGACCATGGTGCAACAGCAGTGGGTCTTGCCTGATAGAACAATTTCTGTTTGGTCCGAAACAGTAGTTTATCATTTACAGTGATTCAAATATAGCCAGTGGTGCTGTCAGAGTGCAACTTCAGAGAGGTGAGAACGTAGTTTTTCGCGGCGACAATCTTGGATAAATGTTTCTCGGTTTTCGTACTGTGTCAGTGTTCCATGAATTAATAAAATTCCTTGGGAATGTGGTTGCAGTTACGTTGGTCAGTACGTAGTATGCTTTCAGAACGCAGCACAGAACACCGATGCCACATTAAATATCGCGATTCTGATAGATCGCAGAAAACAGCCATGTGAAGATTAGGTGTCTGAAAAGTTCATTGAATGGTGTCAGAAAATAAAAGAAACTGGACTTCAAAGTAATAACCAAAACCCTCCTGAAATCGGTTCTAAAGCCTTTGTGAAGCAAACGCTTCTTGTGGAATCACATCATTACAGGAGATAATTGGTGCTACCATTACGTACACCAGTCAGTGGCATGCAGTTGATCGTTGTCCCCGTCTACCTCGGATAGAAATCCTTGATGACTAAGCCCCTGCTGTCGGAAAAAAGGCGATCAACACCATCTTAGTCTTGGATTTTGTCAGTCAACTTTTTTTTGAGTGGCGAGGAAGACGATTAACACCATGCCATAGACTGTGGCGTTTCTCTCCGGATCGTGTTGGTAGTACCAGGTTCAATCTCTTGGAATGATGCGGATATCCAACAACACGTGATCACGGTGCTTGGAACGAATGTACAAGAAGCGTCTGTTGACAGTTTGCAACAGCTTTATAACTGATGTCAGAAGTGTGTTGTAGCTAATGGTGACCACTTTGAGGGCCAGTAAAGGTATTTTGTTTCAAATTCTTTTTTTCCTTCATTTTCTGAGATTATTCACCGAACTTTTCGGATGCACTTTGTATTTCCTATCGCTCAGGTACCATAGTCGTACAAAATTTCTAAAGTGAACTATGGTACATTTTCGGATATTATGCCTTTTTCAGTGATAAGTGACGTTTATAATATGGTGGTAAAACACAAAACTTACGACAGGTAGTCCTTCATACACTTGGTATAAAAATACTTTAAAACTTGTGGCACAATCGAGAACGCTGCACAGTACGAGTGGACTGTAATTTAAATAAATAAATAAATAAATAAATAAATAAATAAATAGTCATAGCACCTGAAATCCTCAAACGGGTAAGACCATCAGCAACAGAGTACTCATTCCGGTGTTCGTGTAACGAGAACACCACCTCAACGTGCAGTCAGTTGCTAATCTGATTACGTGCCAGTGATACGACTTTTATTGCAGTTCACTCGCAGTGAACAGTGTTTCCGTTTCTACTAATTTTAAACTGTTGTTATAGCAAACGTAACCAAGTCTACTTGTCGTAAGTTTTGGCTTTTGAGCGCCATATGCTAGTGGCTGGACGTAAACTGAAATCCGAAAATGACATAATAGCCCAAACTGGACGATAGTGAAAAATCAACAATTATCACAGCCGATAGCGGAAATGTTGTCATTTCATCATACGACTGTTTGATGGAACGAAAATATTGTTCCGTGCAGCTACCCTTTCAGATAAGAATATACAACAACTTTAACCAGGACCTACACCCTCAGTGGTGCATGTAAACGGGCACTCTTTGCTGAAAGGCCACAGAGAAATACCTCAGTTACGTACCATCTAACAAAAACAGCACCTCTACTAATGTCCCTCCATCACAGATGTCCGTGCAATCTCCGTTAGAATCTCGAACGTCAATAGCTTAGTGACGTCTCCATGACACAGTTCGTCCAACTGCATACGAAAGTACCAAACGGCTTATTAGTACGACACCTAAATAGTTACGATGACGATGGAGGAAGTCGTTGAAAGGTATAGCATACAAGCAAATCTGACGCGGCAAGAACACCGAGTAACATTTATCAGAGTTTTTACTAGGGGTTTGTGGTGTGGGACGGTTTAGCCAGCACTGGCAAAGTATCGCCCAGGTCTGTCTAGGGACGGCTACGTAAAAACGGCCTGGCGCCTCACTGTGTGCAGAGTTCGATGCTGATGGAGAGCAACAAGGGCAGCGCGTCGGAGGGCGTCGCGGTGGCGGCAGCAGCGACGCCGACGCCGACGCCGACAGCGGCAGCGCCAGCAGCGTCGGCTGTGGCAGTGGCGGGGACGGGTGCGGGGACGGCGCCGGCCTGCCTGCTGTCCACCCTGGCCGAGCACGGCTCGCTGTCCGACTCCGGCATCTCGGACTCGGGCTCCGAGCACGAACTGTGCGAGCGAGAGCGCCGCCTGGCGACGCTGCGCAGCCTGGCGCGACACCTCATGGCCGTGCTGCCCGCCGGCAGCCACGCGCTCCTCACCGTCTCCAAGGTAACTCCGCCTTCACCTATATGTTACTGCACGTGCATTTTCCCCTCTTTAACGTGAAATAAGGCGGCCTTACCTTACTCTGCAGTCCGTAGGTCTGAGCAGTAAAGCATCGATTTTCCGAAAGCGTTCCAGTTGGCAAATTGAAATTTGTACGCGTGCCGTATAGAAATAGGCGGACACCTATTAGTGGACATTAGTACAGGGTGTGTCCATTCTTCGCCTTTGAGGATTTTGACTCTGCCGGGGATACCTCTCGTGAGGTGTCTGAATGTCCGTAGAGGAATGGCAGCACATTCTTACTCAGGATCCGAATCCAGAGAAGGTAGTGATGTCGAACCCTGGCGTCTG
Organism: Schistocerca gregaria; assembly: GCF_023897955.1. NCBI lineage: Eukaryota > Metazoa > Arthropoda > Insecta > Orthoptera > Acrididae > Schistocerca > Schistocerca gregaria. Next base: position 482,266,865 of record NC_064931.1, on the reverse strand, counting down.
GAGCAGAGTCGACGCTCTAATTCGTCCCAAAGATGATCCACTGCGTTCAGATCACGACTCATGGAAATATTTTTGTTCACAAATCATTTCATCACAGGTGATGCTTCATGACAGGGTGCATTGTCATGCTGATACAAATAACTGTCTCAGAACTGTCCCTTTATTGTAAGCAGTACACGATATTGTAAAATGAGTTCAAATCCATCCGCATTTAGAATTTCCTTAAGTGCAGTGAAGAACCACACTCTAATAACGAAAAACACTCCCATACCGAACGCCACATACTTCACCCTTCACTGTTGGTACTACACATGATGGGAGGTGACCTTCTCCATCAGACTGCCATATGGTGTAGTGTGAGTCATTAATCCAAATCACTCTTTTCTAGTTAGCTACTGTACTGTGGCGTAGCTCTTTAAGCCACCACAAATGTCGCTTAGCACAGACTTCAGAATTGTGTGGCATATGAGGACCTGCTCGACCATTGTACCCCGTTCCTGCCGCTGATTTTGTGCATGCCGAAGGAAATTTGCATCCTCCTCTTCAACACAGGCATTGCAATATCGTAACCTTTTATACTGGCTGGTCCGCCTCTCGTGACATCTAGTGGTCAGTTCCGCATCGCACGGCGGTGGCCGGATACTTTTGATCAGATAGTGTAGAAGTTCCATTGGCACGGGCTGGCCAGTTCGACTGTTTCCCGCTCCCTGTCTACCAACCGACGTCGCACCTGTTGTGTGTTCACGTCTCAACCTTCACTTGTCTCATGTCATGCTATTGTGCCATTTGCAATGTCGCTAAACGTAAACGCTTTATCCTTAGTATTTCCGGTGAATTTTATGTTATTGATGAGCTGAAGAAATTGAGTTGAAGAACGCTGTGCACATAGCGGCAGAAGCTTGGAGCTACTGTGAAGGACGATGTAGTAGGAAATGTTTGGAACCAACCTCTTGTTTCAGATACACTTAAAGAGCCGCGAGACAGCCAATTTCATCGTCCTGATTACAAGATCTTGAGAATAGGTAAAATTCAATCAGAAAAAAATATTCGGGTCTGGCTGATAGGTGATATTGATCACAATGGATATCAAAAACTGGCACTCTATGAAATAACTGCCAGTGTCATAGACCATCATCAGGACCCTTGCGACGACTAGAAAATGCGAAGAGCCAACTACTACACTGAAAAAACATCATCCTTTCACTGCCTTGGAACGGGCGAGAGGCGGTGAGGACAAGAGGAGGAAGGAGTTGTCCGATTGTTGTTTTTAAAGTCTTCCCAAAGAATATCGAAAAAACAAACAAACTAGTCTCTGCTCTGAATCAAAAACAAAATTTTAGACTACTCTTTCTAAACTGTAGACCTACTTTAGTGACAGTTTTGACATTTTCAAACTTTGTCTACACAGTTGTCTTATTAGGAAGACATATGATACAAATTATATATGTAAACTTTCGTTTTAATTAAAATGTTTCTTGTTTCTTCTTCCTATGAATATTGGTACATATTCGTAAATGATCGATTATCTGATAAGAGTGATTAGAAACATCTCGCTCCCTCCCTCCCTCCCTCCCTCCCTCCCTCCCTCCCTCCCTCCCTCCCTCCCTCCCTCAGTTGTTTCGGCTAATCGATGCTCTACTGTAAAAATTCTTGGCAGCAGCATTCCAGTAACGAGCCTTAATGTTCACATTACAAAATTCCGCTTTGCGAAAAGGCTCTTAGTTCCATTTTCAGTCACGTGAAATTTTTATCAGATTTATTACTGTGCGCCGTTAACGCTTTCAGCAGAGTAAGAAAGGCGTCAGAAGCAGATTAGCATTGCATGGTGCAATTTGTTCCAAAATGCAAATCTTAGTTGGATTAAAAACAACATGCCATGGACAAAGGTCTGTATAAAATGAAATGTACGTCGAAAAATCCAAGACCATAATGATTTCGACTGTACTGAGATGGCCGCTGGAAGAGTCGAGGTGTTACCATAATTGCATAAGAAACAGTACAGCTTTCATAGGAAAAGGGGAAGCGATAGATAGATAGATAGATAGATAGATAGATAGATAGATAGATAGATAAATGGGCAGAAATATGAAGGCTATCATTTGCAGTAAATGTAGCTGAACATATTAACATAACCAGAACTGAACTAAGCCACACAAGAAAATGGGTGGTTTCATCAAGAAAGTATTAGCGTTAGATTATCATAGATATATTAATAACACATCTGTAGAATATTTGGTGAGAGCGTCGTACGTACCACATATTTAGGAGAAAACTACGAGGAAACGGTCGACAGTAAAATAAGACATTGTAAATAAAAAAACTTGTGTGATCAACGGTGAGGTTATTACAGGCTGTCGATAGTATATTAACTGAAGGAGTGAAGTGTCTCACTAAATGAGATGTGCATCTTTAGCATATTAAAAATGGACCTATGTTTCCCGCGGTTTTCAGTCGGTCTAGGGGAGATATCAAACCATAAGAATTTTTTCACGAGTACTGTACTTTATTGCAGTGGACCCAGGGTCAACAGACATGTATTTCTCAGTTAAGTCTTAATTTCGAAATTCTAACTTAAAATGCGTTTACTGCTGGAAAAAAGTGTGTCCCGAGTTCTGTTAGTGTGGTATGTACCAGGTGCAAAAAGTCAAGAAACCTTAATGGTAATGGTACGTTGACTTCTGAAGCTGCATGTTTCCGCTGTTCAATGTCTCTGCATAGAATTGTGCCAATGTACTGCATAGGAATACCACTGAATACTTGAAGGTTTGAATACCAGCAACACTTGTCAGTCCCAGGAGAGACACTTCTTTTCTCCAAAACATAATACGCTTTTGGTGGCAACTCGGGTGAGTCATACAGTACTTACAGAAATTTGCTGAGACGCAGTATGCAGCTTAGTATTTCTGCAGGGTTACTTTTATGACGCTAGTTTCATGACTCTTGTTAATACTGCTTACATCCTATGAGATTATTACAGGAGCACTTTGCATAAGGGGTTATTCGATAAAAATTCATTTACTGCTCAGTAACGTAGAATACAACAAAGGCGGTAATAATGAAAATTAAGTATTGTGATGTATCATGAACAAATTATATGTATAATCTCTCAGTGTAGCACCAGCTCAACGTGAATGTAGAACGGATGTCAACTGAGTCAGTGAGCCGGCCGATGTGGCAGAGCGGTTCTAGGCGCTTCAGTCTGGAACCGCGCGACCGCTACGGTCGCAGGTTCGAATCCTGCCTAGGGCATGGATGTGTGTGATGTCCTTAGGTTAGTTAGGTTTAAGTAGTTCTAAGTTCTAGAGGACTGATGACCTCAGAAGTTAAGTCCCATAGTGCTCAGAGCCATTTGAACCATTTTGAACTGAGTTAGTGAGCCATTAATACTGCGAACCATCAGATCGACAATTGCTTAAGACGTCGTGAAATCTGAACTGCTCTGTTTAGCAGCTGGAAGGTAATTATGTTTAGGCATTTTATGTTTTGTTGTGATTATGATGTTTCAAGTGAGAATTTTTGTTGCTGTGAACTCACGTAAGTACAAGTACTGAAGTGTGGTGTAATTTGTTTCCAACTAGTCGACGGGCTTCATGTGTGTAACAGCGTGTCCTGAGGTGTCAACCATCTACAGGAAGGATCTTCAGTGTCTTCAGCAAACCAGTTGCTTGTTGACGCAACTGCGCTGGCAGGTGATCCCCTCTCTCACGTACAACTGATTGCAGCCTGGGGCGGCTCCAGTGGCTTAAGCTTCGCCGTTAAAGGCGAAATGAGATTTTTATAGTGGTATTTTGATAAATAAATTAGAAGAATTATAAGGCAGCGGTTTTATCTTTTTTCTAACTTTTTAGCGACTGGAGCCGCTCCTGCATTGATAAACGTATTGATCGTTTGTCAGAAAAAAATACTCTTGTAATACCTGGCTGTAGAATCAGTTCTGTCAGTGTTGCATGCAGTACAGTTGTTGCGCATCTGTCTGTCGCTGTAAATAACATTTCCTCTAACGGAAGGACTAATTAGTTTATCATTTGGATGTGGCAGGTGCTTGCAAAAGAGACTGCAATCATTTAAAGTTCTCGAAAGCTTGCACAGTGCTTGAAAAACAAGCGACCAACTTTTTCTTTCGAACACTGTGGATGATACTGCCATTTCTAAAACTGATAGTAAGCTGTGTGTCAAAAATATCTCGTTGGGATCTGCATCTGCAAGAACGTTTGTGAATAATCTAGAAGTACTGCTGTAAATGTTGCTGACAGGAACAAAATATGGAATATCCCTTGTTCAGACTTGAGTTGCCGAACTGGAAACACTACACTGAAATGAAGTGGCTGAACGTTAACCTTAAATCTGATACGGCAAAATTGTACTCATTAGCGATGTACCCATTGTAATGAATGTTCGTGATCTTCTGAAAATATCAACCGGAGGTTGAACCTGGATCCCTGCGGACAGCTCGCTGCCAGTGACGCCATCCTAACGAACCTCACATTCCTCTTGAAGGTTTCAAGAAAGAATCGCGGCATCGTTGGAACCTCTGTTGAGTTCGAAATGTTGGAAACGGCCCAGTGACAAGTTGCAACTCAGTGTTCGGATAGCGGAATTCGTAGCACACTGCCTCCAGGAGGCCAGAGTGCGAGCTAGACTACCGGCCTATTACACATTTCTAAGTTGTAAAAAAAGAGAATTATAGCACATTTTTGCTTTTAATGCAATGATGTTACTTTCCGTCGTTTTTTGTTCGCTTCCTCTCCTGAGAAGCAAGATTTGAAATGAATCTGCGTTGCAGGAATGATAGGTAACGTAATCTAAAAAGCTGTAGTATGTTTCCTGAACTGCGTCACACAGATGCCATACAGCGGTTTCCTACAACTAATTGTAAGTTCTGCTTGTGCAGACGGTGACGGCCGTTTCCGTCAGAGCATCGTGCGTCTGGCTAACGTCTACATTAATAGATTCTGGTGGCTCAGCGGTTCTTATGCTTGCGTAGTAAAAGCATCAAAATATAGTTATCTGAAAACGACAGTGATGTTAAGAATGAGATCCGGTACTACTTCTTCGACTTAAGAAAGAAGTGACACAAAGACTCGTTACTAGTATGTGCCCATCTTTAAGGCAGATAATTTTGCACGTGTATCAGGCTAACTGCATAACTCTTTGATGCTGTGGCAGCTATTTCTTTATGTGCAGTGTATAACAGAAACGAGGCAGTAGGACGGGGAAACGTTGCAGCAATTTTGACTCGTGTATTTTGTGTCGATGCGCCGACATCTCTAGGGTTGTATAGCTTTAAACTTCGTACATAAGCCGCCCTCACACTGTACATGAAAGCTAACGTAAAAATGGTGCGGGATGAATTGAGTTGCGTCATATCGTAGGAATATCACTTTGCGTCAAATTCGCATAAGTCCTGTCAGATTTCGGTAAATCGCTCCAGAGCATGAATCAGATTGAAGATTGTTTTCTACGTCACACGGTGAACCGCCATATTGGAATACAGCTCACTGATCTAAATTGTCATATTTGGTAGCTTTTGTATTAGAACTTGCAAAGAATCAAACATGCTGCTTCAGTGCTCCACAATATTGAAAACGCATACAAGATGCGTTTTTCGTACAATTTTTTACAATAAAATGTCAGATAATGGTATGTCAGTGGTTAAAAGGCCTACTATATATGTAGATGCAAAGGTGTGGGATGCGGATTATAAACGTGTCCAGATGTTTTAATCAACCAATGTAAACAATCTGACCCAAAATACCTGGACACCTATTAGTGTACATTAATGTGGGATGTGTGCACATTTCGTCATTATGACGGGTTGAATTCTGCTGAAGACGTTTTCAGTGAGCTGTCTGAACGCCTGCAGAGAAATCGCGGCCCATTCTTCCTTAAGAGCTGAAACCAGATAGGGTAGTGATGTTGAACGTTGGGGTGTGGAGCGAAGTCGACGTTCTAACGCGTCCCAAAGATGTTCCTTTATGCTCAGTTAGATACTCTGGGGAGGCCAGCCAATTTCAGGAATGTTATTGCCCATAAGTCATTGCCTATAGGGTGCACTGTTATGCTGATACAATCAGTGACAGTCTCTGAACGGTTCACCTCCTCTGTACTTCACTGCTGGCACTACAACTTATGGCAGGCATTTGTCAAACCCTTCCATCGGATTCACGCAGGGTATAACGTGATTCATCACCCAAATTATTCGTTTCCAGTCATCCAGTGTCCAGGGGCGTCGCTCTTCACACTACCTCAACCTTCATTTAGCACCGACTACAGAAATACGGGGATCTGCTCTAGCATTGTACCCCATTCTTTTGAACTCGCTGCACACAGTTATTCTGCGGGCTGGAGTGTTGGTAGCACTTTAGGAGCTTAAGTGTCACTCCTCTAGCTGATTTCATGCATTTTTATCTCAGCAATGCTCGACGATCGGTGCATGAGGTCTGCTAGGTCTTGGCTTAGCTGTGGTTGTTAATTCACGTTTCCATTTCATGAAATGTCCCTGATGGGTTGGTTACACAGGTGACACTCAATGACGGGTCCACGTTCGAAGTCACAGAGACCTGACGTAACCACTCAGCTCTTATCGGTTTTCTACCGATAACACAATATTCCCCGCCTCCATTTATACTGGCAATCCGCCTCTAGTAACGTCTAGCAGTCAATTCCGCATTACATGGGTGTATGCTGATAGTTCCGATTAGGTAGAAACGAAACTTGCCTCCCTATCTGCCAAGTTCATCTCAAACAAGCAACTTAAAACTACATACCGTGATCACGTATCTATTATTTGTGCCACAACATATTTATTAGCACACTGCGGTATGAAGTAGGGGATCCATGTTCGACTTGCTTGAACATCCAATTTTGACGCTTTTTGGGATTTTTCTCCACGCAACTTTGACAGTTCTGAGTGATGTTAATATAGCTATTTCGCGCAGGTACGTTTTCAGAAGCAAAATCTGTATGGTTGGCGCGTCAGATGTAGCTGACAACCGCGTTTAGGTAGCGTTACTGTCGCAGCTTCCTGACGAGCATGTCCTGTGTGATAGTTTCCAAGCGCTGACCGACCTCGCTGCAAACGTCATCCGTGTGCTGGTCCGCATTAGTTTTCTTGTCGCCGTCTTTTCTAAAACTTCAGAGAAAATTAATTATGAGAGACCCATAGCACGCTGGCCTACTGACGGATTGCTGCTATATTAGTTGGCCAAGGCGTCAGTTAGATGGCCGTATTTACAGACTCCCAGATTGGACAGGTTTTCTGGAGGCAAGTGTTTCTTGTTTCGTGAGTTCAGTACTGGCTTGTAGGACGACCATATTTAATCATCATATGCCGACAAGAGTGTGATTACGAAGTGATACGAAATATTATGACTGGCAGTCATCGGCACATACTGAAACGTGGTGGTTACGTTCACCGTAATAGTAATCTTATTGCTATGTTCATTATTCTAGTGGTCCCGTGACATGGAAAACAAGCTTTTCAGTTCTAAATTCACAAACTAAAACTATTACTGACATTAATATACGAATAGTAGTATTTGCTGTGCAGCTCAAATGCCACTCTGATAAGGCGTTATATTATTAACTTTCTTCTGCCTCTGTACTAAGCTGATGGCTTTCATCCATGTATATTTGGTCGATATTCACTGTAACTGCCATGTTTGGCGAAGGAACTATTGTTCAGTTACAAAGGTTAGTTGTATATAAAGTTTAATAAGAGAAATTTCTTCCGGCCTTAGAAGGAAAAAAAAACTAATTTCCAGTTAGTTCTAATTTCTCCTGTAAGTAACTAACACGTTAGTATTATACATACAAATAGAGGTGGCAGTGCTTCGCACAGGGACAAAATCCGTGGTAATGGAAAGTTTCGGATACTATGCGGTAACGTTCGTACAGCATCCCTTTCACTAAATTACTTATTATTCTCAGAACAGTCCATCAGCTCCAAAGAAAACCTACTCTATGCTCGTACACTTACGGATTAGAACAATAGCGACTAATTTCGTCGCAGGAAGGTTCTTAGTTTGTTATACATCAGAATGACAGTTTTAATGGACTTTAATACGGTTTTCATGCAAGCAATTTTTCAGCCGGATTTGATTAATCGTTGCACTCTGATGCGTGAGGAATGGCTTCAGTAAAACGAGGTAGGAAAATTTGTCAGAGACAAGGACTTCCGTGCATGCGCTTATGTGTACTTGTGTGTGTGCTCACGTCATGTAGTGTTCTTGCTTTGATTAACGCTTCATGTGATGTCTTGCTTTCTTTTTGTTCTTCATAAATTATAGATCTTATATATAAATTATAAATCTTAAATGTGTGCCGGGGTGGGATGGGCTGGGTTGGGGGGGGGGGGGGGGGGGAGAGGAGTTAGAGGAATTCAGGTTTGGTCACATGTCACATCGATATTTTTTTGCGATGTAAATATACAGGGTAACCATCTAAGATGGTAACATGAAATAACTGTGCAGTAGTAGGATTTACAAGGTTTTCGACAAGTAATCGTATGCGGTGGGACTAGTATTTTGAAGTAAGGTCAGTAGTGACACTGCTTTCATTGCATTAGAAATCACTCAAAAAGAAATGTTAACTGTTTGTATGTTTGATATGTTGTGAGATAAAAATTTCTCTAAGGGAGGTGGAAAATACACTAACGGAAAAAACTCGCAGCACCGAGGAGGAGTTGTGCGACGTTAACGAAAGTTGTTAGGGGTGTTCCTACATCTGAAAGATGCCTATTCACACTTCGCGACAGTCGTATAAGAGTGGCGCTAGTAGCGCCACTGTGAGAATGAAAATCAGGTTTGCTTCAAGTAAACACTGTACCGGTCGTGAGCATCAATTATCTTTGAGACTGGACATGGTGAGTTGACGTTAGTCAAGAATGCCTTTAAGGTGACAAAGACGCCATTATCAACACCTCACTGAGTTTGAACGAGGCCATGTAACAGGGCTGCGAGAAGCTGGATGTTCCTTCTGCTGTATTGCAGAAAGACCTGACAGGAATGTAGCCAAAGTACGTGATCGTTGGCAGCGGTGGTCACGAGCGTGTACGGCCACAAGAAGCCTGAGCTCCGGACGGCCACGAGGCCTCTGGTGCATCGTACTGCATCTGCAACAGCAATTTGAGCGGTACTTGGCATCAAAGTGACACAAAGAACTGTTAAAACTCGGATACTTCAAGGACAGCTCCGAGCCAGACGCTCTGTAGAGTGCATTCAACTGACCCCAAACCACCCCCGTTTGGGACTACATTATTGTCAAGCGAGAGCTCATTGGACGGCAAGGTGGAGGTCTAATGTAAACTAGTGGCAGTGAGTGGCCGTGTGTTGGTTAGAAGCAAGCCAGTTGTGGGCTGCAACTAACCTAGCGGCGTGCTAGACGCACTGATCCTACACTCCTGGAAATTGAAATAAGAACACCGTGAATTCATTGTCCCAGGAAGGGGAAACTTTATTGACACATTCCTGGGGTCAGATACATCACATGATCACACTGACAGAACCACAGGCACATAGACACAGGCAACAGAGCATGCACAATGTCGGCACTAGTACAGTGTATATCCACCTTTCGCAGCAATGCAGGCTGCTATTCTCCCATGGAGACGATCGTAGAGATGCTGGATGTAGTCCTGTGGAACGGCTTGCCATGCCATTTCCACCTGGCGCCTCAGTTGGACCAGCGTTCGTGCTGGACGTGCAGACCGCGTGAGACGACACTTCATCCAGTCCCAAACATGCTCAATGGGGGACAGATCCGGAGATCTTGCTGGCCAGGGTAGTTGACTTACACCTTCCAGAGCACGTTGGGTGGCACGGGATACATGCGGACGTGCATTGTCCTGTTGGAACAGCAAGTTCCCTTGCCGGTCTAGGAATGGTAGAACGATGGGTTCGATGACGGTTTAGATGTACCATGCACTATTCAGTGTCCACTCGACGATCACCAGAGGTGTACGGCCAGTGTAGGAGATCGCTCCCCACACCATGATGCCGGGTGTTGGCCCTGTGTGTCTCGGTCGTATGCAGTCCTGATTGTGGCGCTCACCTGCACGGCGCCAAACACGCATACGACCATCATTGGCACCAAGGCAGAAGCGACTCTCATCGCTGAAGACGACACGTCTCCATTCGTCCCTCCATTCACGCCTGTCGCGACACCACTGGAGGCGGGCTGCACGATGTTGGGGCGTGAGCGGAAGACGGCCTAACGGTGTGCGAGACCGTAGCCCAGCTTCATGGAGACGGTTGCGAATGGTCCTCGCCGCTACCCCAGGAGCAACAGTGTCCCTAATTTGCTGGGAAGTGGCGGTGCGGTCCCTTACGGCACTGCGTAGGATCCTACGGTCTTGGCGTGCATCCGTGCGTCGCTGCGGTCCGGTCCCAGGTCGTCGGGCACGTGCACCTTCCGCCGACCACTGGCGACAACATCGATGTACTGTGGAGACCTCACGCCCCACGTGATGAGCAATTCGGCGGTACGTCCACCCGGCCTCCCGCATGCCCACTATACGCCCTCGCTCAAAGTCCGTCAACTGCACATACGGTTCACGTCCACGCTGTCGCGGCATGCTACCAGTGTTAAAGACTGCGATGGAGCTCCGTATGCCACGGCAAACTGGCTGACACTGACGGCGGCGGTGCACAAATGCTGCGCAGCTAGCGCCATTCGACGGCCAACACCGCGGTTCCTGGTGTGTCCGCTGTGCCGTGCGTGTGATCATTGCTTGTACAGCCCTCTCGCATTGTCCGGAGCAAGTATGGTGGGTCTGACACACCGGTGTCAATGTGTTCTTTTTTCCATTTCCAGGAGTGTATAACCAGAGTTATGGTCTTGCATGCGATTACGTATGATAGCAGAAGCACTCTCGTGGTTATCCCATTTCATTTTGGTGATTCGACCTGTTGTGCAGCCATTCATGAACAGCATTCCAGGATGGTTTTCCAACAGGATAATGCTCGCTCACATACCGCTGTTGTAACCGAGTATGGTCGACAGTGTGTTCACATGTTGTCTTGGCTTACTCGATCATCAGATATGTCTCCAGTCGAACATATATGCAACATTATTGGACGACAGCTCCTGCGTCATCCACAAACACCATTAAATGTCTCTGTATTTACCGCCCAAGTGCAACAGGCGTGGAACCCCTTCCAACGAATTGACATCAGGCACCTGCAAAACACAATGCATGCACGTTTGCATGCTTGCTTTGAACACTGTGGCGGTTGCACTTGTTATTAATGCACATTTGCAGTAGTTTATCGCGCACTTACATTAACCTGCGATCTTTCTGTGTTAATCTCTTCAATATGTTGTCTAGACATATGCATTCCGGAAATTTGATGCCTCCGCATTAGTTATTTTTTGGTGTTGAGGCTCTTTCTCCGTCGGTGTGTGATAAATGTGAAGATCAAATCTGCAGGCCAGTGTAGGTCGCCCTTCGTTATCCGATGTTTACGTGGAAATCAGGCGGAATCGTGCAGTGCTGGCACACTCAGCTCTTACTTTTTGTACCTTGTCCGGCTCGTTTTTTGATAAATTTCTGCCCAAGAGGCTATACAATACAGGGTGGAGTAAAGCGACGTTATCATAAGGTCAGAGGACGGTAGAGGACTAGAAACATGATGATGATGATGATGATGATCGACGACGACGTTAGTAGTAGTAACAGAACAGTGTGTCTCGAGAAGCGGTGTTGTTATTGACTTCGGCGTAAGATGGCAAGCCGGCCGGGGTGGCCGAGCGGTTCTAGGCGCTACAGTCTATAACTGCGCGACCGATACGGTCGCAGGTTCGAATCCTGCTTCGGGCATGGATGTGTTTTATGTCCTTAGGTTAGTTAGGTTTAAGTTTTTCTAAGTTCTAGTGGACTGATGACCTCAGAAGTTAAGTCCCATAGTGCTCAGAGCCATTTAAACCATTTTTAAGATGGCAAGAGTGTGTTTCCTACTTATACATTTGCACTGCGCTCCCTCTTCACGTAGAGTTGTGTGTTGTCTGTTGTATGTGGTGTGTTGTGTGTCGTGTTGTGTGTCGTGTGGAGTGGCGGCAACGAACGCGTGACGAACGACGCGGTGGCCTGTTTCAGCAAATCGAGCAAGCAGAGGCGATGCTGCGCGGCTTGCAGCGGTCGTGCCGCGCGCTGTTGGTGCAGACGGGCGCCGCGCCGCCGGACGCCAAGCCGCTGGCCGACAGCCCCGACGCCGGCCTGGGGCCGGACGTCGACGCCGAGGACTCTGCGGCGCTGCCGCTGCCTCTGGCCGACGCGCAGCCCGCGGACCAGCTGCCCGCCAAGCGCAGGACCGCCGCCGCGTCCAGGTCAGTCACAACTTCACTCTATCCCTTCCAGGCCTCGTCATTTCTGCACCACTACTGCTACCAACATACCTCCTTGTAGTCGAGCCTACCTCTACAATTTTGTACCCCTAGCACTTCCCTCCATTACAAAATTGACGATTTATTCGTGCCCTGGGAACCTAGTCATTTCTCTTCTTTCCAATTAGTTTCACTACCACCCAGTTAGTTATCCTATCTATCTAATCCACAACATTGTCCTGTAGCGCCACATTTCAAAACCTTCTACCCTGTCAGTCCAAAATGTTTCGAGTTTGGATTAACAAAAAAAACTATAGAAATGTTAAGACGATGTTCTTGGTGCTTTAGGTATTCTACACAGTCTCCGTACACATGAATACAACGCACAGAACGTTCATACAACATTTTAAAACGGTCACAAAAGTCCTCCTTTCGGATATTGTTAGACTCGCGCGTGACAGTGGCTTGGAAGTCGATTATATCGTCAAAGCGTTGACCCGTCATGTGAATTTCAGCTATTTTTCTTTTTGTTGTAAGTTTGTATTGGTATCAGAGTCTCGTTATCCGTGATGATTTTTTCCTAGAGAAGAACTGTCCACGTTTTTATTTCAATTGAGCCGCGGCAGGTGGCCACGCGTTTGTTTTTGTTCCGGAGTCTAAGTGCGCGGGGCGAACTTTGCACACACTTTTCACTTCTTCGCAACATTCTAGAGTGTGTCTTAAACACTTGATTTGTAGATAATGTTCCGGTGCGATTTGTCACACTCTGTTGACACACAACGACGGCACGTCCACTACTTAACGCTACATGCTCACAACTGACTGGTCGAATTCACATTGTTGTTTACAGTTGGAAGTTCAAGCTGCCACCGTTGTTATTGCACTGACGCAGCTTGCACACCTAGAATAAAATGAGTCTCGAAACTTCTTGGACGGATGGTTTATTCATCCTTGTCCGATATATTCAGGATAAACTTCCTAACGTTTGAATTTATGTTCGATATTAACAGCCGGCCGCTGCGGCCGAGTGGTTCTAGGCGCTTCAGTCCGGAACCACGCTGCTGCTACGGTCGCAGGTTCGAATCCTGCCTCGGGCATGGATGTCTATGATGTCCTTAGGTTCATGTAGTTCTAAGTTCTAGGGGACTGATGACCTCAGATGTTAAGGTCCATAGTGTTCGAGCCATTTGAACCATTTGATGTTAACAAATTTGTTTTTCGGAAACGCCTTTCTTACTGTCGCCATTCTACGTGTTGTTTACTCTCTAATTCAGCCATTGTCACATAGTCTGCTACTGAAATGGAAAATCCTTGGTTTACTTCACTCGATGTTCGTATTATAACTTCTTTCCAAGACACTATTCATTCCTTTCAGCTGCTTTGCCAATTCCTTTCACGTCTTTGAGAGGAATACACTGTAATCGGGAAACCTCACAGTCTTAATTTCTTTGCCGTGGTTCACAATAGACCTATAATAAATGCAAGTAGCTCTTATAAATGAGTAATCGACAAGTGGGCGAGTGTGTCTTCGCATACGCTTTAGTATGTTGTTGTAATTTAAGTATATCAGCAGCAAGATAAATACCTGAACTTCGCGAAAACGATGGTAATGTTACCGATGACAGTGCCACTTAAGCAGACTTACTAAACACGATTTCCCGAAATTCCTTCATCAAAGCAGACAAGGTAAATATTCCAGAATTCAAATAAAGAACAGTTGAGAACATGAGTAATTCAGAAGTTGATACCCTCGATGTATCTAAACGACGTAAGTACCCTAACAGATGCAAATCTTCTAGTCCAGATCGTAACCCAATTTATTTTCTTTCGGAATATGCTGATGAAATAACCCCAATTACGGCAGTCACATACAACGGCTCGCTGGACGAATGATCACTGCCTAAAAACTGCAAAGTTGCATAGATCACAAAAGTACACCAGAAAGGAAATAAAAGTAATTTGATGAATTATAGGCCTGTATCTTTGACATGTATTTGTAGTAGGATTTTGGAATGTAAACTATGTTCGAACATAACGAAATACGTCGAAGAACGTAATCTATGACAGACAATCGGATTCAAAAAAATGTCGCTCTTCAGGAACACAACTGACTCCCTTTTCACACGAATTATTGAGTGTTATCGACAGGCGATTTCGAATCGAATCTCTATTCGTAGATTCCTAGAATCCTTCCAACACTGTTCTTCACAAGCGGCTTCTAATCAAATTGCATGCTGTGGCGTATCGTCTTAGTTGTGCAACTGGATTCGTGATTTCCTGTCAGAAAGGTCGCAGTCATCGAGAAAACAGAAGTGATTTCTGGAGTTTCCCAAGTTAGTGTTAAAGGCCCTCTACTGTTCCTTATCTATATAAGAGATTTAGGAGACAATCTGAGCAGCCGTCATCGGTTGTTTGCAGATCATGCTGTCGTTTACCGTCTAGTAAAGACATCAGAAGATCAAAAAAATTTGCAAAACTATTTAGAAAAAATCTCTCTATTATGCGAAAGTTGACAATCGACTCAAAACAATGGAAAGTGTGAGGTCATCCACATGAGTACTAAAAGGAGTCCGCTAAACTTTGGTTACACGATGAAGCTGTCAAATCTAAAGGCCGTAAATTCAAGTGGATATCTAGGTAATACAATTACGAACGACTTAAATTGGAAAGAACACACAGAAAATGTTGTGGGGCAGGTGAACCAAAGACTGCGATTTATGTCATAACACTTGGAAGATGCGACAGATCTACTTGTCCGTCCTCTTTTTGTAGTACTGCTTCGTGGTGAGGGGTCCTTACCAGATAAGGATTAACGGAGTACATCGAGAAAGTTCAAAGCAGAGCAGCACGTTTTGCATTATCGAGAAATAGGTGAGTGTGTGTCACTGGCATGATACAGGATTAGGGGTGGACAAAATTAAAATAAAGGCGTTTTTCGTTGCGGCGGAGTCTTCTCGCGAAATTTCAATCATCAAATGTCTGCTCTGAATTCGAAAATACTTTGTTGACGCTGACACACACGGGGAGAAACGATTATTAATGAAATGAGGGAACTTAGACCTCGCACGGAGAGATATAGGTGTTAATTTTTTCCGCTCGCTTTAATAGAGAACCCTCTGCCAGGCATTTAAGTGTGATTTGCTGCGTACGGATGTAGAGGTAGATATAGAGAAACCCCTCTGCCAAGCACTTAAGGGTGAACTGTCATATAAATGCAATACTGACTGCTGTGGAGTGGGCGGTGCATGATTATTCCGAGAGCGATGACGAATCAGGCAATGCATCTTGCAGCAAAGCTAATCTTAGGAGTGGAAGAAGATTTTAAAATGCCATAGAAGGGAAAATGTGTACGAATGTAGATTCATCGACGAGATTTGCGTCGAGCTGCGACTGTGGTTTATTTTGTTTCTGTACGGGTCACCTTTAACATACATACGCAGTTACAAACTTGGTTATCGCTTCATTAATTTGTCGATCCATGTTACCATTGCACAGTAAACAGATTACTGAAAAGAGAGCGGAACGAAGATGGAGGATTAGTAATTCGCTGTACTGAACAGGTGATAGTGCCACCTTCGCTGCGTCATGCCAGTGAAGTTGCAGAGGGGAAGCTATTCGACTATCTAGTATCCAACTCACTGGATCGGACTCACTGAAGCGTTTTCTTAACTTCTGTCTAAATTATTTTGTCCACACACTTTTAGTAACTGAAAACTGTACTCTTGACTAAATTACTGGCTTAGTGTGACCCAGTAGTAGGGGGTTCGAAATAGCCTCTGTCGTCTCGGGTATTGATGCCTGTAGTCCTGACTGGTAATCAATGGCATTCTGCGCAATTCCACGCAAATAATGTTACAGTTCCAAAACCGGACACACAGGGTTGATAATATTCAAATCTGGTAACTTACAATTTCAAGGAAGACGTGCTATTTCGTCGTCATGTTCTTCAAACAACTTTATTTTCAGCCACGTTTGTCGGAGCAAGAAAAACTACCTTCTACGATCGTCGAGCGACTTGGCACAGTGAATGGGATTGTACTCGTTTTCGAAAAGGCATGGTGTCGCTTCTCTCCCGGCCATCCAGATTTAGATTTTCCGTTGTTTCTCTAATCTCCTTAAAGCAAATTCTGGAATGATTCCTGTGAAAAGAACATCCTTACTCAATCCTACTTCCATATCAAATGACCTTTGCGTTCCCGTTACCTTAGACCTCAATCTTCGTTTTCTCAGTCTGTGAACAGTGACTGCGCTTTTAATGACCTCAATCGCCTGAGATGACTTTATCGTCACTAGCAGTTACCTTTTCTTCTAGTGTGACCATAAGACCACTGAAATCCAAGATATATGACTGTTCAAAGCATGACAGATACTTCACCTTGCTTCACAGTAGGGACAAATGTTTCTGGACTCCATCCTTCCCTTAGTGTTCACCACGAGTAACCGTATCCTGCGGTAGGGAACAATACAGAGGTAGAGTAGTTGACTCACTTTAAATGTTTCAATTAGTAGTCTAGATTTTACCTTCAATGGTTTACATCAGATATGGTAACAACTGCACTTCCACCAATGTTTTGCTTTGTAAATCCCGTCGCAATATTTTCATTGACAGTTCCCGAATCACATATAAAGTCCAACGTAATTTTCATAGCAATGATCATCTTACTAGAGCTAACAGTGCTCTTCTGTGACCTCCCCCTATCAGGATGCTCAGTTTCTATTTGCGTATTGTGTTCAGAAGACGAAATATTCTCATTATCTTCCTACGCTCTCTTGACTCTAGGTGCAGTAACTGTTGATACTCGTAGCAGATTTGTGACTTATCGAAGTTGCAAGAACTAAACGGGTACGGTACCAAAAGTTTTTATGGTTTGACACGATCACAGATCAATAACAGCGCTATAGCGATCGTAGCTCAAAACTCATCTGAATGTTAAAGTATGGGAGAGAAAACACCAAAAACAACGTTACATTATACGGGTTTCTGCAGGAGGTTTTTACACAAGTTCATCTTACAGGATTTTGTAATAGTAAATTGAAGCGAAATTTCACGCGCTTGTTTCACTATTTTTATATTAGTTACAGGAATACTAGCGATTGTACTCCACCAATCACGTTTACCGTTCCCGAATGAAGTCCGTATTTGGCCGTTTTTCTTTGGACCAGAAGAGAGTACTTTATAAAAATAGTTTTGTTCCGTGTCTGTCCGGTAAGAAAACTGGAACGCTTGAGTTATAGGAGAACGCAGAAAAGAAAGATGTAGCCAACACGTCATTTATTTTCCATGAGATCATGAGGAACCTGCAAATCCGGCGTGTCAACTTTTTCTATTTATTGAGAGTGTATAAACAATAGATGTTAGAGCACTGCATCGCCCGGGTTCATAGTTAGTTGTTAAAAGCGGCTCACGTAAACCAACACTCTTCATCTCTTAGGCTCGTGTTCTTGGAACTGAATGAGTCTTCCACGCCCGTTTTAGCGTGTACGGCTTTTGGAACGAGCCGTTGCTAGTGTCTGCACATGCGAAAGGAGTGTGTCCGGTTTCGAGTCACAGTTTTAATCTGCCAACTGTACGGTCAATCTTTTTATTGTACCATATAGATGTTTACGGCTGCCTCTACCGCGTCCTGGTAACTTTTGATTAAAAAAAAAAGTTTATTCGGATTAGGTTATGTAATATCAGGTACGTTATCTAGCATCTTACAGATTTCATGCTCACGTAAAGGCTTTTTACCTTCCAGTATCTGACACACTGTTACAGTTCACGTAGTGAGTCGAGAAAATTAATTCATAATTCTTTTTATTCAAGTGGTCACTATTTTTTTATAGGTTTGTGCAGTGGATGGCTATATGGAAGCTTCACGTTTGCCTCATGGTAAGACAGTATAGGCAGGCAGCAAAAGAAAAAGATGGAAGTGATTACTGTGGTTTTGTTCACCATGTGTACAAACTAAATCACGAAACGTGAAGTTCCATCTGTTAGGGAAGGTGTATGCTTAAAATCGAGAAGCAGATGGTTGTATTTTGCTATGTAAGTTTCGAATCTGATTTCAGTATGCCGTGGTTAGCCACAACGCCAGCGCTAAAACTGACGCTTGTTCCATATGAGTATTGATGTTAGCCATCTACAAAATACAAAACTGCCACCGTCAACTAGTTAGTGGAGTTTCTTCGACCTGAAGTTACCGTCCATTAGCAATGACCTTCATATAACCATTATGAGTAGGTACAATAGCAGATATAGCTGTCACTTATAAGGCGTCGTAAAAGATTTTGATACAAGTTTTGGGAGCATTTTTTAAAATTTCCGTTTGAGATCGTGAGAATTTGACTTTAATTCTTGTTAGACCGAGTGAGCAATGACAGTTATTGTGTCGTCGAACTGTTCTTTCACAATCTCGCCCCCAACTATCCCACTGATGCCTTATCGTGAAGTATGTATAATAATAATAATAATAATAATAATAATAATAATTGGTTTCATGAATATATTACACATTCATTCCAGATGTCCACTAGACTGTCGTGGAGGGTATTTTGTAACATTATATTGTTCCCCTTTTTTTATACTGATCACGAAAGAAATTAATTTTGGGATTGCAGAGGATAGGATGACTATCAATATCCTTAATTGACATAATCTTCCTAATGGCCTTGATGCGACATTTTATTTTGTAGAAATATTTCATTTGGATTCTCTGAGCATTTGCGTAACTTTCTCGTACTAATGACGACAGTCCTCTCGCATGAACAGTGATAAGGCGCTTAAGACATCGCGGCAACTCCACGCGCCGTTATTAATGTTCATAAACGACACATGCAGAGAGTCGGGCTGAAGTATGATACTATCGTCTTTTGAATAATTACCATAAACAGATAATAAGTGTTTGTGTTCACAAGGCGACAAGCGTTTCAAACCATTGTGAACGAGACTCCCAACTATGACGACATCGATGTCTTAGAGATTTTACAATAACAAGTTGTAATAGAAACAAGGGATTACGCCCGCTGAAGACAAACCCAGAAAGTAGGGGAAAAGAGAACACCAATTAAGCAACTTACCGTCCTCTGCTTTTCTGTTGTGGCCCATAGTCTTAAACTGGATGGTAACGTCTTGAAGAAATGACAAGTACTGTGTTCAAAAATGGTTCAAATGGCACTGAGCACTATGGGACTCAACATCTGTGGTCATAAGTCCCCTAGAACTTAGAACTACTTAAACCTAACTAACCTAAGGACATCACACACATTCATGCCCGAGGCAGGATTCGAACCTGCTACCGCAGCAGTCGCGCGGTTCCTGACTGAGCGCCTAGAACCACTAGACCACCGCGGCCGGCAGTACTGTGTTATTTCTACTTTTATTGGGAGGGTTAACATTGCGACAAGTGTTGAAAACTTATAAATAAGTTCATGGATTTGGTGTGGATTTGTGATTTTGTCTTTACACAATATTTCGACAACTTAGCTAGTGCCTTCATCAGGTGTAGAGTGCCAGTTTCGTTGCTCTCTCTTTGGACTACAACCAAACTGTGAACGGGGCATGCTGCGCGCTGCCGTTGCGATGATCTCCCGGCGCAGTTGAACAATAAAACTACAGAAATTCAAATCCAACAGAACGATAGAACGAAAACTGAGAAAAGTTAAAAGTAAAGATAATGGCGTGAGGCAATAGCCTTCCCCAAAGAGGAGGGAGCGTTAGAATATTTTGCGTAAGAAAGCTAAGTGCCGGATCCCTTCAGCTAAAGCATCCGACCCTGTCAAGTTTCTTTATTGACTCCTTTATTACACTGTCCCAGTTATTCGTCCCCTGCACGGCGATGCTGGTATTTACGTACCTCCTGCCATTTTCATGGAAACAGCAGATCGTTTAGTTGGCTGCTTCAGTCGGGTTAACGCTTCTGTTATTTACGTCTTTCCTCAACAGTTGCTGTAGTCTTTCCAACTTAGGGTAGGATGCGTTTGCACAGTATGTAGTACGCACCTATTTTCGGAGCCCTAGATCATCTTCTACGCAGCATAGTAAACTTTACAGATTACAATTTCGTTGGAGCGGTCATACACGTAGGAATCCACGTCTTCTAAGTCTTCTCCCAATGTCCTATGAAACTGTGCCAGCACATGGAAGGTACGGAATTATGTCTAAATCATTGGTGTCGGTTTCCTGTGCAAACAGATTCGTTTTGGGTTTAGGGCACGCACAATCTGTTGTTCAGAGTCCCGTTCTTTTCTAAAACTACGCTCAGTTGTTTCAGTTCTCCAGCGAGGCTTCATTCTTCGCAGAGCGCGTGTGTTCTAAGCACGGAACATCCATGTGTTGGTTGACGACGGCTCATGGCGTGCAGATACTGATCGATATGAGTGGGCTTCGTGTAGCCACTGTGTTCCACGGATCCATCCGTTCTCCTCTTAACCAAAACGTGTAGAAAAAGTAACTGTTTTTCTCATTTCCGCCATGATTTTGTTTTAAATAACCCGGCGTTTTACATCTTGCATAGTTGCTCAATTGAGCTATTCTTGTGTGTAACGTACCCATATGGCGTGTGAAACTACGAAGTGCAATCCAAAGCCAAGAATCGTGTGTGTGTGTGTGTGTGTGTGTGTGTGTGTGTGTGTGTGTGAGAGAGAGAGAGAGAGAGAGAGAGAGAGAGAGAGAGAAATCGGTATGCTTATGTTCTAGAGCGTCGCAAAAAGACAATAGTGTGGCAGTCATCGTTGCCTTTCGTACTTCAGGTTAAATTCTGTGCCGAGCGAAATGGCGTAGTGGTTAAGACTCTGGCCACAAATTGGATTGACCTTTCATTAAGGCCATAATGACTGAAGTATCGTGGTTTTCTACGTACGACCTGTCGAACGGTGATGAGTTCCACAACACGACTTAAGGCGATTGCCTCTCCAGACATTTAAGATGCGTTTTACACCTGTGAAACATTCGATGCACATTACGTGCACATCAGCACGTGGTCATTGCTCGAAGAGGCGCCAAATGGCACAAAATACTGATGTAGTGGCACATGCTTCCGCTTTATGGGCACAGGCCAACGTGCGTCGGCTGAGTCACCCCATCCCAGACAGACAAGTACAACAGTCATGCACCTGTACGCTGTTCATTCATTTGGTGCCACTTTTTACTACGTCTCACTGTTAAGCTGCACTTTTTCCACATATGCAAATATTCCTTTCTGTTAGCACTTTGGCCGAGACGTCTAAAGAGGAACACGTGGAATTTAATGAGTATTACCATACATTTTCTCACCCCCTTTTTTTCTGGTTGATTCCGCGAATTATAAAGGCAAAGTGAAACGGAATTCGTGCTTCTAATTGAAATAGCTACTTCCACTGTTAATGCCGATGAAATTTGACATTCTTACATGTGAACGGAAATGTTACCCTTTTAGCGCTTCCTTTCAGTGTACGTGTACAATGCTGCATGTTCAGAAACACACATTAAGCCCCTTATTGACTGTAAATGTGAAGTATGAAATAAGTGTTTCGCTTTCCAAAGAAAGAAACGTTATGTAGTCGTGAATCTAGTAGCTTAAGATGGTTTTCCAAAGATTTTACCAGAACCGGGGAAGAACTGGAATAATATTAGGCTTTGCTGTAATAGATACTTTGAATGGAACTTCAGACTGGGGTAACTACCCTCAGTAGCAGGAATTCGAAGTGTCAGACGTAAAATTGCCGCTACCGGTATAGCGTCTGTGTATTTTTCTTTTGTTAGTGGCCCAACAGAATGAAGCATTACTTCGAAATCACAAGTTCGGTAATTAAACACAATACTCCTCGCCATCTTTATCGTTCCCACCACGCTTACACATGCGACACGCAAAAGGTATTAATTATCCCAGTACTTCTGGCATCTTTGAACTATGGTTCAAATGGCTCTGAGCACTATGAGACTTAACATCTGAGGTCATCAGTCCCCTAGAACTTAGAACTACTTAAACCTAACTAACCTAAGGACATCACACACATCCATGCCCGAGGCAGGATTCGAACCTGCTACCATAGCGGTCTCGCGGTTCCAGATTGAAGCGCTTAGAACCGCTCGGCCACACCCATCTTTGAACTATTTCGCCTTCACCACAAAATACAGAACGATCTGAAATTCCCGTTACAAACTTCTAGGACTTTAAAAAGGGAAGAGTACATTACATTTTGAGTAGTAACCCATGTCCGTAAACGTCATCCAACGATGGTACAGAGCGTTGAAGATATGCGTGCCGGCGCCTGCAAATGTATGTATATACAGGGTGATTCCGTGATGATGATACAAATTTTCTAGGGTGATGGGGACGCATAACCACTTCAATTTGGGGTAGGGGCCCCCAGGTTCAGAAACGAAGGAGTCAAAAGTTATAAGTGAAAACCGTTGTGATACCTCTGACAATGGAATACTTGTACCGGTACTGTTTCTACTAAGATTGTGGGCTGTGCAACTTTCAGTATGGACCAAAGCCAGAACCAATGTCTAGTAAACTTGAGCTCTAAAACGCATACCTTGAGAGCTGTGATCATGTGTTCAGTAGAGATGTATTTCACAGTAACGAAGATGAAGTGTTCATAGCTCATCCGGTACCCATTTTAGAGCCCATGTTTATTAGACATTGTTTCTTGTTATGGTCCATACTACCACTTCTGAAAGCTGTCTACCCTGCGATCTTAGCAACAAATCGTATTCAACTGTCAGAGGTATCAGAACGAATTACGCTTATAACCTTGCGACTGATTCGTTTCCGGATCAGGGTCCCTTAACTCAAGTAGATATATTTGTCCTTCTCCATCATCCTAGAAAGTTTGTAACATCGTCGCAGAATCATCCTGTATATACATTCATATACAGGCGTCGGCGCCCATAACCTCGACGCATCTTTGGATGACATTTCTGGACACGGGTTCCTATTCAAAATATTATGTCCTAGAAGTGTGTAGTGGGGATTTCCGAACACCCTGTATATCGTCTGCGGCGACAGTTGCTGCAAAGCGGATGTCTCGAACGATGGAACAAAGTGCGTGCTCCTATTTAGATGTGAATGGAATCACGGGTGTGCACGTGTCGAGCATGAGGCGTGTATTCCTACACACGTGCTTCTGGTTTGAAGTATGCTCGTCGGCTGGCTTTTCTAAGAATGGTTCCTTATTTTATGGAAGCCAGTTGCACGAATAATTGGTAGAGGATTCAGTTTCTAGTATCTCGTGGTTTGAGCAGATCTTGACGTATAGAGCCAAGTGTCGGTGACAAAACTTGCAGAGCGGCTGGCTGTGGCTGGGGAAACTATTACAGACGGCAGCGGTGGACTGGTCCGGAAGTTTAATATTCCCCCGAAGCTGAAGGCGTCGGAATGCAATAGCGCGGCGGGGGCGTACCGGTGGCTAAATCAGGCGATTCCTATGCGTCGGGGCGCGTGTCATTACCGCCACTTAGAAAGTGGAGAACGTGAAAAAGCTGCGCCGCGTTAGCAGGCGCGCTCTGCGACGCCGCGGGTCCCCCCTAATTTGCCCAAATTTGTTTCGTCTCTTAACACTCGCAACGCTGCATATTGCATTTTTGCACGCATTTAACGTCCGAGAATTCCTATTTGCGAAATGCGTTTTTTCATAACTTCTAGAATAGAAAGGAGTGCCCGGTAGAACTTTAACGTTGACAGAGCGACGATTTTAGAATACTGTCACACTTCTTCTTTCTGAGTGGTACTATTCATACCTATTAAGCCAGTGTGAGTTCTCAGTGGTTCATAGTGCGTAAAGTGTGACAGAACATATTGTTAATTATGTGCATAACTGTGAGAGCAAGTTTCCTTAACAAACAGCTGTTGATGGCTAGAGGTGGTTGACATTGGCACAGTTTGTGTAGTGTTTAGCAATAATGCAAAAATTCATTAAGCGAAATTTAAAACTTCCAGCACGGTCTGTTATAGTTGAGGAAAAATTATATGATAATGATTAAAATGACCCTCTGCAAAATTGCGCATTTCTTGTTAAACTGTTGTAAATTCTGACAACCTCGCCTGCAGTAGAACTGTGTGAACTGCTCAGGAACTGCTGCTGTTGGAAAACTGTGATAGAGAAGCCATAGGTGATAATACAAAATTCTTCAATTCTTTTTCTGAGCAAGGAATAAGGTTTTAAAATCTTTTTTAAAGTCTTGAAAATTTGTAACAGCTACCATGCACCTAATAACAGGCACAAAATTATCATAATTTTCCAGCAGGTTTGGAAAGAAATGCTGGTGCACAAACTTTGTTAGAATTAATCTATTTTCAATTGATTTAGTATGTGTCATCTGATTGCTACTGGGAAGACATTTGACT
Organism: Schistocerca gregaria; assembly: GCF_023897955.1. Classification (NCBI taxonomy): domain Eukaryota; kingdom Metazoa; phylum Arthropoda; class Insecta; order Orthoptera; family Acrididae; genus Schistocerca; species Schistocerca gregaria. Next base: position 482,242,233 of record NC_064931.1, on the reverse strand, counting down.
CTATCAGATAAAATGTGTTCTCATATAAAAATCAGCTAAATGAAGACCATTCCCTTGCACACTTCAGTTTTTTTGACTGATTAACTTCGTTTTGTGTTTTTTCATGCTTTTGATGCCTGTCTCTCTTCATCTATCGTATCTCCAATATTCTTTGTTGATTGCTTTGTCATCCTTTCTTTATTGACCCTACTCCGTCTAACATCACTGTTAATCTACAGTCATATTTCGATTGCACATTCAGTTCCTGACAGTTATTAATCACTTTACTTTTATGTGATTTCTGACATTTTCATTATCACCTGGCCACAGTCAAGACTGTGACTTCAAGATACTTGATACATGAAAAAGCTGAATATTCATTTGCTACCATTATCAGTGTTTTATGATTACTTATCCTGGATTCTTTAAAAACCTTTTCCAAATCATTAATTACAACGGTATTTGGTACATTTATAAGGAGTCACATGGCATAGTCTTTGAGTATCTTATAACATGCCATTTGGTATGCTTACTGAATAAACATCATACTCTAATGAAAAAGTTATAAGTGGTTTGTTCAGTAAACTTCTACTGGTAATTACAAAAATTGTATTTCCAACCCTGAGAGAGGTAATAGTTTGTCGGAAAAGGAGTGGCCATGGTGTTATACACAAACTGTGATACATAAAAAATGTAATTGTGAGTTAATTGTAAAGAATTCTTCCTCATGTTTTATTGAATCAAAAGTTTTCTGGTTAGCACATTGACAGCACAATTAACCCTCAACTTTTCCTGACTGTCAGAGTGTTCTTTCCTGATACAATGTGCATGCCAAGTTACATTGCACATGTATGCGTCAAGAAATTAACAATTGCTGTCATGAAGTCACAATTACATCGTGCACATGATTTAAGGTGTTGATATGAATGTTGCAGGCGGAAGAAACATCGTGGAGGAGCATGCAAAGGTGATGGAGGTGATCCTGAGGCTGCACCAAGTGGAGTGCGACCATGGTTATGGCGTGTGTTACGTGCTTCTTTGCCCTTCCATGTCACCATCGTGCTACTCTTCTGTGTTGCATACCTCCTGGAGCCACGCTGCTGTGACAGTATGAACACCATGCAGATGTCCTTCACACCACAGCTACGTTACGTTCGTGGTCCTCCACCAATCTAAACTGCCACCAGTGAAAGTGAACTGTTGCATGTAGGCCAGTTCAGCTCACTTAATTGACACACACAGTGTGCCTGCTGACTACCTATCTGTGTGGTGTGACAGTGAGGTTTTTCTTATTGACTTTGTTTTATTGCCTGCTTTCTTGCAGAGACACAGTTTTTATTTTGTCAGTTTTTTGTTCTTAGTGAAAAGAAAATGACTATTAGAGGTTGTGTGTGTTGTACTGTGGCCTTTTTAAATTCCTTAAACTTGTGAAACTGTGAAAGCACTTTAAGAAGAACGTCTGGATCTAGAGTCATGACATGAGTTGCTGATTACTGAGCAATGATTAGGATGTGATGTTCATTTATAAAAAGAATTACACATGTAATTCTCCAGACTTGCTTCTTGGTGTAATGTCCATTGACCATCAGTTAAGGATACTGGTGATCTTCTAACTGAATCTATGTTTAAACCATGTGATGGGACGTATCAAGGACATTGCTTCATAAAAGCTGCAGAAATTCTGATGTTCATCATATTAATGAGTAACTGAAAACTGAAGAAAAGCTTCCACATTCAGAAACTCAGTGTGTGATAACTGAACTATTGTAGTCAGTGCACCTTAAATGTTTTAAGGAGTTCCTGCCGCATACGTCTAGCGCATCTAGTCTGCTGAAATATTATTTCAATTATATGCAGCTGTTTCAGTGTATGCCAACCCCTACCCCCCACTCTCTCACACTCTCATGTTTGTCTGTGAGAGAGAATGAGAGATTGGGAGTGGAGGACAAGTTGTTTGAAGTCTACAGTTCCACTCAGTACCTGAAGTTTTCACTTTTATTGCACCTTCATGAGCACCACTGCAAATGTAGCAATGAGTAGATCCAGGGAGCAAATGAAGCACTATTGACAGTGAGTACTTAAGTGCCTACTGTAATGAGTCAGTATGTTCCTTTGACTGTGAATTCTTGCATTCACCATTACTGTTCAAGTAATCAAAAGAGTGGAAATGTAATGATACATAGTTAATGTGCTGAATATAATAAAAATAGTTTTTTATTATGATGATAGAATAAATATTATTTTTAATAGTTAATTATTTTGAAAAGATAATTTATGTGGTTTTTATAAAATTTTAAATTTAAGATCTCAAGAGCATGAGACTATCTTTGGATTTGGGTTAGCAGAAAATTGGTCATGTAAAGCAACTACTGGAGTCAGTAAGAGTTACATGTCTTATGTTGTGACACACAATCAGTCATATGAATAGATTAGCTGCTGAAGCACAGGAATTGTGTTCTTTTTTTTCCAGAGAATTTCCATCTTTTTATGCCTAGCAAAGGATATAATACATATTATAGTATTTATTTATCCTTGGCTGTTATAACGGAGTGCTTGTGACTTGAGTTCTTTTTATTCTTTGTTGTTCAAATGAAATTCTTCTAAAATGGTGCTGCATACAATCAGATTTATGTTAATCTGTCTATGGTATATGTGATATCCTTAAAGTAAACTCATTTTGTGTGTGTGTGTGTGTGTGTGTGTGTGTGTGTGTGTGTGTGTGTGTGTGTGTGTGTGTGTGTGTGAAGTGCATGCTTCTTGGTCCTCTTATTTTGGCTTTTGCTACAACACTGTCAAATTGCTTTCTGTAAACTAACTAATAATGTACCTTCCAAAACCTCATATCATTTATGGATTACATGAAATGCTTCATATGTATTCATGGTCATCATTCCTTTTGGGCACTTCTACGCTCATGGAAATGCATGTCAACACAGCCAAGTTTTAAATTTGTGCTGTCTTCAGGTCTCCATGCTTGTAACTGTTAACTTTCAGATATATTTTCAGTAATTCCATACTTCCTCCATTGCTGAATTGGCTGTTTGAAGAGAGGTTGATTAGTATTTGTGTTTGGTAGTCAAATGTTTGCTGTCCTACTTTTAAACCCAAATTTTTGTTTAGCCTTATCATTTATTGATGGTGCAAGTAATTTACTTCAATGCCATTTATAACAGTTTAGATTTTTACCTCATACAGTTGTAAGTTGAACAATAATTTTAAATGACGATGATGAGATGATGATGATGTAAACCAAAATTTCTAGCATTCATAAAATACTTATCAAGTAATATGGACTTACCTGATTACTCTTAGTTGCAGAATATCTGCACATTCCTTGTCTCGCTAAATTTTCCATTGCTGCTCTTCTTGTTGATAGCATTATTCACTTACTCATCCATGCATGACACATTTGGGGCAGATTATGAAGTATATACCCATTTTCAATGAAAATGTTGTAAGTTAAGAAACAGTTTGAAATTTTTATGTGCTGTAGAATAAAGGAGGGGTCACCTCATATATTGACAGTGCACAGTCACTTATCTGATTTCACTCATTCAAAATGTCAGTTCCTATTAAACTGTGTCTTACGTCTTATTTAATACACAGCTGGTGCGTTCCTAATGGCAACAATCAGTTGCCTTCTAAGATATCATATGATGTAGACAATAGCTGGATAAACCTCACATTCTCAAAGTACTACCCACTCTTAAATTTGCTTCAAATATCAAGAAAGATAAAATCAGTTCCCTTTCTTCATGTGACACTCTTTTGAGCATCACGTTTCTGAGTTTCCATATAGATATCTTTTACTCGTTCGAAGAACTGAGTGAGTGAGTGTTGTAAGCTATCATAAAATATGTAAGCAATCAATTTTTCAAGTTCCTAAAATTTAATGGCTAATATTCAGTCACTGGCTAACTCTGTCGCACTGAATAATAATTTTATATAAATAACTCCTCCATCACTTTTCCCTGTTACAGCAGAAGTTACACAGTACACCCCCAAGAATATTATATAGTTCTCCTAGATGCAAGTGTTGTCTGGTGCAGCACTGTGTGTATTCTGTATGTACAAATCTCTTCGTAACATGGCATAAGTATTGAGTGCGATACTTGGCTGTTAATATTGGGAAGCCAGGACATGCTAGATATTGGTCATCATGTGCAAATAGGTTTGTATCATATTTTACAGTCATTTTGTATGCAGTTGGGAGGACAACATTTCACATAACCGTCTGACCATACAGATTTAGGCCTTCCACAGTTTCCGTAGCTCACTCCACTCGTTGTTCATGCCTTCCTTATCCTTTTGTAATATGAGCTTGTGCTCCATCTCTGATGACTGCACTGTTGGCAATATGTTAAACTCTTAATCATCCTTCCTTCCTTCCATCTACAGCCATTTTGTGACTGCCACTAATATTAGCAACTCTTCAACTGTGGCACATGGATAGGCCCATCACTGGTCTGGAGACCTGAAGACATATTAAGCATTGATTATGTACATTCATGTCCTATAATTCAGTTTTATATTGTTAACAAATGTAAAAACAGAAAACCAAGTGTCAGCAGATCTTTAAAGAAGAGATTTTGAGAGACAATTTTGTGCATTTAATCCTAAATTAGTTTTCTTCAAAAATTTGCAAATGTTCATGCTCTAGTAGCATTTGTTGCTTTTTAAGTATTTTGTCTTATATGTGTAGTTAGCAAAATTATTTTTCAGTTTAGTTATTGCATGCAATATAGTTTCAATTAACATAATATAGGCCTTGTAATATGCCTTCTCTCAATCAGAAAACGTGCCGCCAAAGAATGATGCACCTGTCGAATAGTTATTATTGAACAGAGTGAAAGAGCATTTTTTTTTTCCTCCAATGGACATAATGTGATGTTAAGCTCCACTTTCATGGGAGTGGTTATAAATGGCTGAGATTCATTGGGGAATAGTTCTGGCAATAGATTGAGAACATACTTAATTTCTGAAAGCTGCATAACAGAGCTAATAATTCAAATTTAACAACAGAGGCTATGCAGTGAAACCTGCACAGATCTCTGATAATGTTTATGGTGCTAGGTCTGGCAGATGAATAAAAGTCAGTAAAGGTTAAAGTGTGAGATTTTATTTTAAACAGTTCTCTCCATGTGTAAGAGTACGGTTCACATTCCATTGCTAAATAAATGTTTTTTCATAACTTGATATTTTTTCCTCTTAGCATTTCAGATAAAACTGATCTTGCATTCAGTGGTATTGCAATTTCAGTATGCATCATTCTGTTTCGCCACCACTCCCATATTTTAGGGGAAAAGAAAAATAGATAATTTCATTCTTTTTACAACCAGTGTATTAGTTCGCAATGTGTAAATATCACATTCCTGTAGTCTTCAGCTAGTATTTTTTTCAGTTTTGGAGACCAGGCACATATGAAAACTCCGATTCTGTTTCATGTTAAAAACATGAGTGGGAGGGCATTCAAATTTTTATACCTTTCCTACTGTTGTCATTGTGTTGTTCCATAAGCAACCCTCCCCTCCCCCCTCCCTCCTCCAGCTACTAATCAGTTTTCATTCTAAATTTGTGAGAAGTAAAAACTTTCTTCTCAAGTTTGAAAGAGTTCTATCCAAACAGAATTATAGAACACATACATTCAACACTTCACCATATAGTTAGAAGGGGGGGGGGGGAGGGTGTAGGAGTTACTGAACGACAAAATATTAAGCTAAACCAGACATACCTCACTGTGTAAAAACTAATTTCTACCATTGGGCTTTACATTACTTGATTTATTTTATAGCCATAATGCATGAAACAAGGCTTAGATTGTTAGAAATGCAATGCAAAATTGTAGCCTTCGATGAGAAAGTAGAGAATATAATGTAGAATGTTTCCTCTGAATTACGATTACGCACACCAGGTAATGTAATCTTTCATTGAGAAAAAGGGTTGGGGAATACGTTTTACTGTAGTAAACATGGTTAAAATCAGCTCACAGAAACAGTTATTATTAAATTGTGTGGTCTTCAGAACTTCTGAATACTGTTACAAAATTTGTTTGAAGGCAAAGTATGGCTGGTATTTGCACATTATAACTGAACCTATAAAAGAATATTTTCATAAAAGAATCACAAAAAGTTGAAGATACACTAAAAAATAATTTATTTCTTGAGCACATTTTCCCTGAGAAAATTTGCTCAAGACAAATGTTATATTTTCTGATACTCTGTTTTAGTGTGAATGTCATTTATCCAAAGAGGTGCATTTTAATACATTGGAGGCAGGTAATTGATAGTGTAATTACATTTAATTTGAACATGTAAATTTAAGAGGAAAGCATGTTAAGAATAAGTGTTTGTCTATCCTAACAACAGTGAACATGTCAGGTAATTTAAAAGGTAAAGACAGCTCTTTCTTTTTCCTTTTGTGGCACTATCAGCAGCAAATATTAAAGAATAACTAACCTTATTTTGAAATTTACTACTAATCTTTTTATGCATAGATGCGATTATAATTTACTGCCAGTTTAATTTGTGTTACTTTCAAAAAAAAGTATGTGAAAGAATGGAACTGGTAATTAAAACAGACATACATTGTATAGTACTGTTTTAAGTATTACTTTTGAAAAAAGGTGGCCCACACTCACATTCAGTTTTATGTTCAAGTCACAGATCTCTTCCATGGATTGAGAAATCAAAAATAAAAATATTGTGCTCACAATGAACTGTGTGTGTAAATGTGTAAGTGTGTGTGACTGACATGTCCACTTACTGTTAGTAATGTTCGTAAATGTTTTTGTATAAATATGCATGCATTATGAACTTTGACTTGCCTAATGTATAACAATTTGCACTTTCTAGAATGGGAATGTCTTCAAGAACCCATCATACTATTTTCTTGTTTATGCAGTTGAATTTGTACCTGTCATAGTGAAAAATTTAAAAGCACAAGACATTTTGCTGGTTCAGAAAAAGACTGTCTCTTTTATTTTAGAAAATAAGTGCAGGTGTGTCAGTTGTCTGGGTTAAAGCTAGTAAATGACTGAGATAGTATAGTCTGTGGGTAATTTCACAGTATAATTTTTAAAGATTACCCATATTTTCTGTATATGTTTCTACCACAAAACTTCATCCTTGCCAGTGACATTCCAAATTTTACATGAATGGAATGAAATACTATTGTATCACTGACTAGAGGTGAGGTTTTTAAAAGTGGATTTACCACAAATTATTGCAAAAGTATTGATTGGGTAGTACGTACAAACGATTTTCAACATGGGTTTGTGTACCACATAGCCAATAGAGTGAAATTAACTTCGTTGCTAAAAGACTGAGACATACTTTATAAGATTTTCAGTTTGGGGAACATTTTTATATGGTGGTTGTTAATTTTAAGAAATTATCAGTTTCCATCAATGGGGAGTTTTATACGTTTTAAGTATGTAAGCCTCTTCAGTCAAGTAATGTTTCAACACACAGTACTTTGTAAAGCAACTGCATTTGAACAGTGTTTATTGTTACTATCTGTTCATTCTGAGTTGTGTGTTGAATTTGAGACCAATCCATATTCATAAAATGGAGTGTCGGGTAATCAATTGTTGCTAAAGAGAGGTAACTGCCTATTGTACGTTGGAGTCTTAAAATAATACAGTGGTACAAAATAATTAATATTGTATCACTGTTCTAGTATGATGTAATTTTTATATACATTCATTAATTTATGACTCCATGTGCATAATTATTGTTTGGTGTGAAATGAGATGTTAAGTACAAATCAGTTTTTATTTTTGTAGTGTAGTTAATGCTTTGTAAATTATTAAGCATATTTAGGAATTTTTACTGTCTCATTGATTCAGATGTATTCAGAATAGAGTTTCTCTAGTCTTCATATTCCAGTTATTCCATTTTTAACAAAGCAAAATAAGAACCCAGACAGCTGATGGCATGTGTGGAAAAAAAAGGGAAACAAAATTTTTTAAAAAAAATTCTGTGGTTAACAATGTTTCATTTTTATGTCAAAAATTGTTCAATGTTCCCATGTATTGATGGAAAATGAGTTTGAAATATAAGTAACATTGAAATGAATGTTGTATTTAGTGTTATGTTTTATAAGGAAGTTGTAACCTTCCACTTGTACCGGGTGCAACCACTAATTTTCTTGTTGCTCTGGAAATGAAATAAGATTTTTCAAGCCAAGTGAAAATTTTTCAAGCCAAGTGAAAATTTTTTCTTGGGCCTTGCACATGATGTTAGAAAGATTTCTCTCTCAGTATCTACATGATTTCTGCTCTGTAAATCCACTACAGAATGTTTGTTGCTTCATAAAAGAACATAACCGCGGTCTCCCAAGATCATCTTGATATAATTTTATCAGTGACATGGGCATTTTTACTTTTTTCAGATGATACCAAAGTGATATTTTTAATTTGACATGGCTTGTTTTCACTGCCTGTTCACTTAACATCTTGTCTCTTTGGTACTTAACAGAATGTGAGACAGTTTCATTTTCTGTCACAAAATACCATACTCCAAGTAAATAAGTTGTTATGATTCTAGAGACTAATGATAGAAATATGTGAAATACAGTGAAACAGTGCAAATGTATGTTGGCAGCCTGAGGCATCAAGAAATTTAGTACTCTGATAAGAATCCACCTCTTCCTAAGCAAATTAAATGTTATGTCATGCAGTGCACATTTTAGAACAAATGTTTTATCATAAACATTTACTGTGGGTATATGAAATTTGATTGTGGGTTTATATTTGCAACGCCATATCAGTTATGATGAAACTCTTCTAAGCACCGTAAACCTGAATGAAGGCAAGTCAATGTGAGCCACAAAATGTACGAATGTTATGAATGAGATGAGTGATAATAAATTTCAAAAAATGGACAGAGGATGCGAGATATTTAGTGGGTATACTTCTCGTGTGTGTGCATAATAATGCTTCACGTATACATATTTGTTTGTGCGTATAATAATGCTTCACGTATACGTATTTGTTTGTGCGCATAATAATGCTTCACGTATACGTATTTGTTTGTCTACATAACTTAAGTCTAGACAAAACAGTGACATAGTACATCCATATGAAGCAACAGTTATTTCCAACATGTTGTAAAAATAATATGATAGCTGCATCATTTACGTATGGTATCAGATTTTGGGCCATTCTTGCAGGCATTGTGCTTAATTTGAAGAACCATGTTGGATGCATTGCACATTTTGGGCAGGGTAATTCACAGGTATTCCTCCATTGCCTTGCGTCTTAAGTGTTTCGTCAAACTAGTCATGAATGAGGTTAGGGTTTTTTTTATGTAGAACCTCACTGCAGTCTACATAAATCTAGAGGAGGGCATAAATTTATCATAAACAATTATTCAAGTTTTATTAGTAATTGTTGTATTCATAATGCAGTTTATTGGTGTTCCAAAACAAGAACTTCTTTTGGTATAAAACTATGTTGTGTACAAACTGTATCAGAGTGTTGCTGATATCTCCAGTCCAACTGCATCCAGTGATGAGCACATTTTTTTGTATACAAGGCTACAAAATGGGCTTCACTGTCTACAGTCTTGTGGAGCATCTCAGTTGAGGCTTGTAAAATCAGTATTCATAGTTAAAGAGGAGTTGTTATGTCTCCTGGCAAATCTGTGTACATGATCACAAAACAGGTTCCATAATGTGGCAACAAAATCTCCAGTCAAATGGAACTTGTTGACACTTGAAATACTAACAATAATTATATGCTTGAAGAGCAGTTCTTGCGCATAATCAGTATAAAAACTGTCAGTCCTTACGAGCCAGTGGCATTACGTCTATGAAGTTACTTGTCTTGCTTTTCAGTATCATTATCACTTCTCTCTATACCATCAATGGGAGCAAAAATTGGGGTGAAAAATTTTGCTGTGGAGCAGCTTTGGAAGACAGAATTCTAATTTTTAGTTTTCTTTTTACCATTTGTTTTGGTGCCTGTTTGATTGCATGAATAGTAGCAAATTCAGAAAATTTATGCCAGGTTAGTTTCTAAATCTACTTCTTGAATAAGTCTGATGCCCTTAGTCACTTACTGAAGTATCACTGAAAGAAGTTGCACTTATTATCTAACATGTTGCAAGTACTGTTAGTTTTGTCTGTTCTAGGAAGTTAGTTTACCGTACTCTGTGAGCTCTGTACACAACTCTATTATGTACGAAGCTGTATAATAGGTTATCCTCAGCTGTGGACACCACATGCTAGTTATTAGGCAATGTAGACTTTGGGTTCATGAGGAGCAGAAATAGGTTGACAGTGAGGAAAGACACACACACACACACACACACACACACACACACACACACACACACACACACACCCGAGGGAGGCCTCAAACCTCCACCAGGACCAGCCCCACAGTCCATGACTGCAGCAGCACCTTAGACCGCTCGGCTAATCCTACGCAGCACCAATTTATTCCCAAATACACTAACATTTGCACTATGCCCATCTACCATCACTACGTCTGTCACTCTGAGCAAATAGTTATCAAACTTATCAAGACTCGCCAGCATGATTTGAGGAGCACAGACACTTTGTATGATCCTTGGTTAGTTAAATAGATTTTTAGTTGACAGTTTACCATGTACAGGACAGCAACCCAGCTGTTGAGGCATTCTGTGGCAGACATCCATCTGTACTGATGGAAGTAGCTTGTCACCATTTCTGAGAGCATGGCAGCTAACGGCATCTGCATGAGTTGGTGTTTGCATGACTTTAGCCTAACAGCTATTTATTTTTGATAAACGTAATGACATCTTTATATGCAGATTCATAAAAAAATATTTACATAGAAACTTTAAGCACACTGATGTCTTTAAATCTGATAAATCATGAACACAGCAATTACTCAAGGAAACATCAGTAACTGTCTCAGAAATCGAGTACATTCTTACCATAATGTAACTGAAGTATGCAGACCAGTAGTGCTGCAATTTACGTGTCATTTGGTATTGTAGGGGTGTGGGGTGCATGGCTTCTACAGTGTCAGGGTTGAGTTGAGGTGGTGGGTTGTCATCAGGATATCACCTGGTGGCGTTCCGAGAAAACTCATTAAGAGTCACATATTTTATTAGAAACCAAGCTACAGCAACTTTCATTGTAGTCCTTCAGGAGCAATGCTCCCTCAGTGCATACTGATTGCAGCAAGATCAGTGGTGCTGATGCAACAGAAGGCCACCTGACTCTATGGCAGGTGACCCTGCATCTGATGCAGCGGTGTTTTTGTTCACTCTGTGCCTGCTGGCACCTGTGACCCAGTTGTGGCAGCAGTGGCAGTGTTATTTCATAACGGTGATCAAAAAGTTTCCATTTGAGGGCACTTGCTGTAGTATATAGGCAACATAATGTGACCCCAATGTGGATATGTAAACACAGACTTGTAGGCAACGTGAACTGTGGAGACGTTATTACCAAATGCATCCAGACAGGACCAACATGCTGTTATCCATTCCTTGGCTGTTGAAGGACAAAAAGGACAAACACCAGTAGACATCCGTTGGAAAATGAAGTATGTGTGTGGAGGCAACATGTCTGCTGAAAACCACAACTGTGGAATGTTGCACAGAGGGGTGCTGCTGCTTCATAACAACACACACCCCACATTGTAAGTGTCGTAACGCAGAAGATACACCAACTCAAGTGGAGGACAGTCGGCATCTGCCCTATAGTCTTGTTCTCTCCTATGCAATTCTCACGCCTTTGGTCCCTTAAAAAAAGGGCTTTGAAGGTTTGACAATTCCTGTTGGACAAAGTGTACTGCAGACAGTTGCGGACAGCTTCATGCAGCGGGACGTGGTGTTTTACCAAATGGGAATATTCATCTCGGTGTCTCAGTGGAATGATTTCCTTGGTGCTCCTGGTGATTTTGCCTGTCTGGGATACAGATTTTGGATTGGACGGGCTTAGAACAGGAACATTATCACCCGTTACACAGGGCGGAGCAGGTAAGTGGCCTGGACAAGTGGAAACAATTGGATGTGAATGTATGCAATAGCCACACCCTGTGATGCACACACCATGTGTACACCTGCCACATAATCCATACAGTTCAGAACCTAGTTCAGGCTGTGTTAGTGTGAGTGGAGCAGTGCAAAGGGGACAGCGGTAATAACAATGGAGCAGCAGGTGTTCATTGTGAAAAGTTATGTGACAACAGAGTCATAGAAATGGTATGGTCAGTTTTTTGTTCAGAAGGTCAATGGTGTCAATGTGCCAGCAAAGATTTCCATGCTACACTTAGTCTGAAAATGGCATAGGACAGGATTTGTTTTAAACAAATCAAAAAACATTCTGAAACATGCCTGTGCATCAGAAAATGTGGCTGCTTCACAAGAAAATGCTTCATAGTAGTATTATCAAATCAATCCAACACCTATCACGAGAGACCGGTGCATCACATCAATCATGTGGACAAACACTCCACCTGGAGCTGCACATGGATCCCTACCGAGTATTTATTGTTCATGCATTAAAACCAGCAGATGCTTCTCAGTGCCTCCAGTTTTATGAGTGGCTGTTCACTGAGATAACAATGAATGCTTGGACAGTATCTGTTCTTTATGTCTGATAAAGCATTGTTTCACCTTTGTGGTTATGTCAACTCACAGATTCTGGGCAGTGGAGTATCTGCACAACTTCCACAAAACACCATTGCATGATCAGAAGGTTGGGGTTTGGTGTGCAGTGTCTGCAGGATACATTATTAGTTCCATCTTCTTTTATCAGGTGCTGACTTAAAGAGCATTACTTTGCCACATTTTGAAACGGTTTGTGGCAACATTAACAAAGGAGGAAAAGAACTACAGTCACTCCTGACAGGATGGAGCAACTGCTTATACACCTGACTGAAACTTGGAGCACATTTACACAATCTTTACACCTGACAAAAGCTGTTGGCCAAGAGGTCAATCTGGTCATGGCCCTAGCTGGCCACACAGGTCACCTGATCTGTCAGTGTGTAATCACTATTTTTATGAGAAGCCCTCATGTCTAAGGTGTATCAAAAAAACTCCTCAGAGTCTTCAAGAACTGCAGCAGAACATTTCAGATGAGACTGCTGTAATTCCACCTGTCCAGCTGTGATCCACCGATGTCAGTAACTCGCAGACCAGGGCCCAAAAGTGCCATGAGATGAATGGTGATTACTTTCAACATCTGCTATAGTCAGGTTAGTACTGTATTTTCCTTCATCTGCTGTATTTCTTTGTACCCTGGAACTCTGTTCTCCAGGCCAATTTCATTTGCCTCTCCCTGTACTTAGTGATACTGTAAATTAGTTGTGACACTACGTACCTGGACCTTACGTCAGGGTAAAGGTAAAGGTAATTACCTTTCCACAGTGGTAATGGTAGCTACATTAAGTTAATATTTGTCAACTAACACGGAAAAGTTACCTAACTCTTCTCTCTAGCTGGATAGCCTGTAACAGTAAATTGGCTTATTAGTTCCCCTACAAAATTACAAAAAACAAAGAGCAAATGGTACACTGATTCCTACTAATCCACAAACCATTGGCAATTCGTCAACATGCCGTAAACTGTTTATACCACAAAAAAATCATTTAGAGTACTTTCTCAGTAACCCCATCATTCAGAATATCAAAACAGTCTGCAGTGTCACTGTTAATTGTACATACACACATTCATACCATTAGTGACACTATGAGGGTGGTTAAAAAAAGTATCAGACTTCTATTTATAAAATCAATCTTTATTCAGATACAACTGTTTGATACTAATCATATTCAAAGTAGCCCCTTTCAGTTTTTACACACATCTCCCAATGCTGCTGCCACTACCTGAAGCATCACTGGAAAGGCTCTTTGGGTATGCTGCACGGCTGCCATGTCAAATTCTGTGTAATGTCTTCCATATTCTGAAATTTGGTCCCTTTCAAAGTCTTTCTCAGTTTAGGGAAAAACCAGAAGTCACTTGGGCTTAGTCAGTGGGATAGGGAGGCTGACAGACCACTGCTGTGTTGCCTTTGGCCAAAAAACTCCAAATTAATTGAGAACTATGAGTGGGTCCATTATTGTGGTGAAGGTGCCGACTGCCGGCTGCCCCCAAATACAGCTGTTTGTGTGTCACTGCTTCACAAAGGTGATGCAGACCCTCTTTGTAGTACTCCCTATTGACATTAGCACCTTCTGGGGCATACTCATGATAGATCATACCATTGCAATCAGACAACATGGTCAGCATGACAGTCACATTGTTGCAGACCTGCCTTGCCTTTTTAGCTCTCTGGGATGATATATCCTTCCAATGTAGTGACCAGAACTTTGTTTCTGGGTCATATCCATAAACACAGCTCTCATCACCAGTGATCACTTTCTTAACAAAGTTTGGATTCCTGTAAACAGTATCCAGCATGTCCTGCATGATCTCTGAAGTTGCTTCTGCTCAGCTGTTAGCAACTTTGGAACAAGTTTTGATGAAACCCTCCTGAGGTCCAGATGTGCTGTTAAAATGGAATGATTGGACCGAGTACTAACATTTTAACCTCATCAATAAGTTATCTGATCATGATTTGTCTATCCTGTATCACCAGGGTCCTTACGTCATCAACAAGAATGTGCTTCACTCTTCACTCGTGAGTAGCCATCTTCGGAGCGGTTGTACCATTCCTTTACCTCTGTGGTATTGATTGCTTCATTGCCAAACACTTTTCAAATCTTATGGATTGTTTCAACTTGAGTCACCAACCTTGAAATAAAATTTGATGTCTATAACATTGTTCCACTGTTTCTGTCATTTTCCCACAACACAACACAAGCCAACTACTAACTGTTTCGCAACAAACGACTGGTTGTTTCTGCTGTCACGAAAAAATTGGGCATGCATACTACGTATACCTACAAAACTTAGAGTGTGTGCATGCTCCGATACCAGTGTTTGTTTCAACAACAAAAAATAAGGTCAAATACTTTTTGAGCAGCCCATATAAATATGGAACAAACTACTGTAGACTTTGAAAAGTCTTCCCCAAGCTACTTCTGGTGCCTTGTGGCATTGTATCAAGCAAATGATGTCCTGGTGAGTATGCACACAGTTTAACTGGTTTTCCCCTTAAGATAGATGTACATTGTGACAGTGTTTCAATGAAGACAACTTACCTTGGCTGGAACATTCTTCCCTCAGGTATTACCATGCGTCTTCAAAGGTACTTGAACTGAAAGTCTAACCCTAGGCTGGTGCAGTATACTTCACCTATGTAAAATTCCTTGTGCATAATGAACTGTAGCTGATCCATAAACAGCTCACCATCTGCATCAGCAGGTACACTGTCTGCAACTACGAAAGGCTGTGCTCCAGTGTCCATACTATCACAACAATCCAATTCTCACGCACAGATTTCTCAAAGGATCCTGCCATGTAAGCCTGAACATTCTACTTACAAACACATTTACTCTTTTTTTCTCATACATTGTCCCTGCTTCTGTAGAGGTGGTGCCACCACAGCTCACGACAAATGAGCAACCTCTGAAAATAAATGTGTGTCTACCACTTAATTACTTATAACACCTGCAGTACATTTAACCTCATTGGTAACTTCTTGTACACCCTGTGCAGTATCTACAACAATAATACTGTCTGTAGTTCTACACTGCCCGACACAAAAACCAGTAGCACATGTACTTCCCCATACATCTAGCCCAAGGCCTCTAAACAACACTCATTATCTCCCACTAGGGTGGAAACTACTGCACTTAAACCACCCATGTTGCTATCCACACATTTACTTACTTACTTTAGTACAGCCTACACTTCATCTGGTGTTATAGCTACTTCAGACTCCACATTTTCACAAGATCTTGGAGCTGAAACTTCTATATTACTCTTACCTTCTACAACGTTACTATTCTGTGCATCAACTGAAATTACTAACTACTTTCTCCTTGCTCTCTGTTTCCTTCCGCTTTTTTAAATTCCGCCAAAATCCTCAATTCCCCTCTCTTAGCAATGTATGCTTTCCTTCAGCCATCTACTTGTAAAATTTTCTCTTCTATTTTTTCACCCAATTAACTGGGCACTGTTTTGTACTGTTGCTTGGTCTTTTTTTCCTGAAACTTAAACGCATTGTCTGCTTGCAGGTTAAGGTCCTTGGGCTGCTAACATCTGTAACATATCATCCTGGTTAGCCTCCTGCATTATTGCAGACAACATAATTAACCCTTTACCAACCAACCAAACAACAACAAATGACAAGACCAAAACAGAACCACAAGGACTAAATGTACTACTGCCCTAACACTTTAACTTAACTTCTCTACTTGAGTGGCTGCTCCTAATCACTACCTTACGTGCCTACCTATCTAGCCATGTTAATCACTCAACATGAAATACATTTCTATTCAGAACAGCTCAAACCAGCACACAAATGGTGCAAATGGGACTTAACATCTGAGGTCATCAGTGCCCTAGAACTTAGAACTACTTACACCTAAATAACCTAAGAACATCACACACATCCATGCCCGATGCAGGATTCGAACCTGCGGCCGTAGCTGTCGTGAGGTTCCAGACTGAAGCACCTAGAACCGCTCGACCACAACGGCCGGCAAACCAGCACACATTTCCTACAGTTTTCAGACTCTTGAGCTGTGGTAACACTCTTCAAAAATACAACAAAACAAAATCAAAGTACAAGAAAGGCACTTAATTGTAACACTATAGTAATACTGCTCCACAAAATGCAGCTTTGTATGGTTAACACATAAAGGACTTTGAGATAAGGAGCTACAATCATTGCTTATGATACAGTATATTGGCCATATTAATCAGGCAAAAACTAACACCCATATTCACATATCCACATAACACAGCCTGAGTTAAACTGCCACACACTGAACTTGAGAATACAAGTTAACCTCCAGCAGAAGACCCAGCAACCCACCATGATACTTGGAGTCAAACAAAACTCAAAAAAAGAAAAACTGGTCTCATCACTCTGCATGTTGATGCTGCAAGATGTAGCTGGAGATGAGGTTCCTGGTCCATGTGGAGACATTGATCCATAACTGCCATCAACTACAGTGGCCTCTACAGTGGCAGGGTTGAGTTGCTCAGTTGTTGACAGGACATCATCTGGTGTAGGCTCAAGAAAACATGATTAACAGGCAAACATTTTATTAGAAAACAAGCTACAGTACTCGTAGCATCCACCCTAGTAGCAATGCCTCATTAGTGCCTGCTGGCAGCAGCCAGGCCAGTGGTGCTAATGCAGCAGATGGCCAGTTGCCAGCTGGTGGCTGGACGAGACTGCTGCTGTGTGACATCTGCAGTGGCATGTGCACCGTCTTAGCGCAGCTCTGCAATTCAGGGCAGTGCGTACCTGCAGATGCGGAGGCCTGCCACTATTCTTGCAGAGGAAAACAGCACCCAGTGGCGATGTCTGCTCCTACAGGCAGAGGTGTAAAGTGCCAGTTTGCCTGCACAAGTACGGCTAGCTGGGCAGCAGCACCACCTCAGTCTTAGCCAGGAACAACTGTCCTTAAAGGCACACGTCAAGATACATCTGAGGTAAGCTGGCAGGTGGTCCACTAGTTGGAAGGGACAAAGTTAATGGGGGTGAACTTAGAACCAGCAGCCAGCTCATGAGTAGTGAAGCCCAAGTCTCGTGGTGGCAACATGCAAAACCATGTTGCCTCATCACCTGGCTTGGACCTCACCTCATAGTAGGTGCTGCCAAACTGAGATGCTCTTCACTAAAACTACCTACACCAAAACAAGGAGTCAACCAGAAGGTGTGGCAACTGATCAGCCATTCAAGTGGTTGTCCGTCCTTTCTGCTGTGTCATTGGTACTGCAGGCACTGGTTCCTGGCCAACAACATGGAAACTGGCTGGTGGTATTGCTGCATCTGATGCAATTATGTTTTTGTCTGCTTTGAGCATACTGGCGCCTGTGGCCCATTAGCGATGGGTTCTGGCAATGTTGCTATTTTATTCAGTGACGCCGAGAAATAGTGGCGGCGCAACAGTAAGTAACAGATAGTGCCATGCTTCAGAGTAGTATGACTGCTGTAGATATGAGGATGAGAGAAGACTGCTTAGATAGCCAATTTTTTTGAATACGATTTGAGTCATTCCATGTAAGAACTGTGAGGAGGACAATTGGCACATGGGAGGGAGGCAGGCAAGCCAAACATGGAAATAGCCATATAGCTGTGTTTATCTGCTGTTCTTGGAATGTAGTAACAATTTATTAACACAAAGTCAGTAACTAGAAAGCCCAGCAATGTGTGTGCATATCGTAAAAACTCATGTGATTGCGTCTCCAGGCTGGCCACAATAATATTTAATGTGATTTAAGGGCCATGTTCTCCATCCAAAAAAGTTCTTCGTTTTCATTAGGTTGGCTGCATATTAATCCTGAATGGTGGTTAGTGGGATTTTTTTACCATTCTACACAAAGAAACTGTCTTACCCGAAAACCACAAAGAACAAATATTTAGGAAACCTGTGCATGATGGAAATACATTAACTAGAATCGCAACGTTTATGAGGATATCTACATTGAAATCTGTGTCAGTGACCGTGAGATAGTTGCAGCATCAGTGACTGATTTCATAGGTACAAAGAACAACTGCAACAAGGAGAAATTTTTGCATGTTTAATAAATTAGGTAAAGATGTGGTAGCGTCGTGCCAATCTCCAGAAGGAACTTGAAATTTCTAACTCTGGGCGGGAAGACATAGAGGAACTTCGACTAACGTTAAGAACCGGTGACTGACCATTAGAAAGATAGCTTCCCGATGTAATAATTCATGGTGGGAGGGAATCTCCATAGTGTACGTCAAACACAGGCTCTATAAAGAAATAATGACTATTGCACAGTAGGTGTAAAGCAAAACGTCTGACTATAGATAGATGCTAAATGAAACACATTCGTTTGTCAAAAGGGAAATGTGTCAAGTCTTCAACTATCCTAGCACAATCTTATCGACAAACCTCTCACAAAACCAAAAGAAATTATGGCCGTATGTAAAAGGTATCAGTAGTGTCAAAGTTAGCGCCCAGGTACTTCTGGATGAGAAAGGAACTGAAATTTTGAGTTTCGAAGCAATAACAGAAGCGCTGAACTACATTTTTAAACTGAGCGAAGTGGTGCAGTGGTTAGCACACGGGACTTGCGCTCGGGGGGGTGACAGCTCAAATCGCCATTAGGCCATCTAGATTCAGGTTTTCCGTGATGTCCCTAAATTTCTCCAGGAAAATGTCACGATGCTTCCTGTGAAAAGGACACGGCCGATTTCCTCCCCCAGCCTTTCGTAATCCGAGCTTGTGCTGTGTCGCTGGGACTTCAAATACTAATCTTCCTTTTCTTTTTTTCCTTCCTTCCTTCCTTCCTTCAATTTTCAAATGCTTGTGTAGAAAGGAAAATTCAGGAGTGCTGCTGCTCTATTAATCCTTGCACGATTGCAAAGATGAGTGATATAGATGTTACTACAACTGGCGACCAGAAACAGATGAAATCGCTAAAATTGAAGTAAATTCTAGGGCCCCGATGGAATCCCTGTCAGATGCTATATACGGTTTGTGACTGAGTTAGTTTCTCTTTTAACCTTAATGTGTCGTGGATCCTTCAAACAAGAAACTGTGTCCAGAAGTTGGAAAAAAAACAAGGGGTCACACTCTCTTCAATAAGGGGAATAGAAGTGATCCACAAAACTATCATCCATTATCATTGACATTTATGTGCTGTGCAGTCTCAGAACACAGCTCAAATGGGATGAGTTATCTAGAACATAATTGCATCATCCATGCCTACCAACACAGATCTTAAAAACATTGGCCATGCGAAACTTAAGTTACGTTTTTCTCATATTATGATCTGAAAGTCGTGGATCAACAGTTGAGTATATGGTCGGTACCACACCAACACTTGTTAACGAAAGTAATATTAAAATTTGTGACTGGATTGACGACTTCTTGAATCGAGAAATACAGCATGTTATCTCAAATGGAGGGACATCGAAAGATGTAGAAGTCGCCTGAGAGGTGCCGCACACACGTGTTTTGGGACCATTGTTATTCAAATTTTTATATAAAAGACCTTGCATGAACTATTAATAGTAACCTCAGTCTTCTTGCAGATGATAGTTATCTGTAAATAAGCACTGTCTGGAAAATCTGCACAAATATTCAATCAGATCTTGATACAGGGCGACAGTTATTGAACTATATGAAAAAAACGTAAATTAGTTACAAACTAACGGTGTGCACACACTTTATTCAACATGTAAACGTCGCTACAGATATTCGGATCTAGGTTGTGACATGTACGATATGCCTGCCGTCATTGGCGATGATGTGGCGCTGACGAATAGCGAAATTCTTCATGACCCGCTGAAGTGTCGCATCAATGCTGTCGATGACCTCCTGAATGGCTGTTTTCAGGTCAGCAATGGTTTTGGGGTTATTACTGTACACCTTGCCTTTAATATAGCCCCACAAAAAGGAGTCGTATGTGTTCAGATCCGGAGAATATGGCGGTCCAGTGGCCTCTGGGTACCACAGAGCAAGAATGCGGTCCCAAAAGTGCTGCTGCAGGACATCAAACACTCTCGTGCTTCGATGGGGTCGAGTTTCGTCTTGCACGAACCACATCTTGTAGAAATCAGGATCGCTTCGGATAATGAGGACGAAATCATCTTCTAAAACCTTCACGTACCATTCTGTAGTCACCGTACGATCAAGGAATATCGTTCCAATTATTCCATGACTGGACATTGCACACCACACAGTCACCCATAGAGGGTGAAGAGACTTTCTCTATCGCGAAATGCGGATTCTTAGTCCCCCAAATGCGCCAGTTTTGCTTATTGCGAACCCATCCAGATGAAAGTGGGCTTCATCACTAAACCAAATCATAATGCACACGCTAATTCCCATTGTGCCACTTGGCCAACCATGCAGTTTGAACGTCCTAATGCAAACCGTTCAGAGGTTATGACGATTTTATTTCATATAATTCACCATGTGAAATTTCAGAGTGGTGCAAAGAGTGTCAGCTTTGATTGTAAAGAAATGGAAATTAGTGTGTTTCAAAAAAATGTAAAACTGTAGTTGCCTATAACTACAATATTAATATACAAGTTTTTAGGTATATAAAATGGAATTATCACTTAGGCTCTGTCTTACGTAACGCCGGAGACAGACTGCGTTTCATTGGTAGGATTCTGGGGAAAATACATTCAGTTCACAAAGGAGATTTCTTACAAAAGACTGACACTATCCATCCTAGAATACTGTTGAAGTGTATGGTAACCATAGCAGATACGACTAATAGGGGATATTTACCATACAGAAATAAGGACTGCACAAATGTTAATATTATGGTCTGCCCAAAAGA
The DNA here is from genome assembly GCF_023897955.1 of Schistocerca gregaria. Classification (NCBI taxonomy): domain Eukaryota; kingdom Metazoa; phylum Arthropoda; class Insecta; order Orthoptera; family Acrididae; genus Schistocerca; species Schistocerca gregaria. The sequence continues at coordinate 482,220,871 of NC_064931.1, read as the reverse complement.
AGAGCGTTATGGAGAGGCTAAAAAACCTGAATTTGCAGACGCCTGTACAGTAGACTTACTTTTTAGTGTAAAGTAATCCACTGGCTGTACACGTGGTGATGTAGGTGGTGGTGGTGGTCTTCAGTCCAAAGTTTGGTTAGATGCAGCTCGCTAAGCTACGCAAACATCTTCATCTCCAAATAACCTCGGAAAAACAACACCCATTTGAACCTGCCATCTGAACCTACCTACCGTACTCGTCTCTTGGTCTCCCTCTGTATCTTGCTCCCTCCCTTCCCCCCACCTCCCACACACACTTCCCTTTAATGCTAAGTTGACGATTCCCTGATATCTCAAAATGTGTCTTATTAACAAATCCCTTCCTTTAGTCAACTTAAGTCACAAATTTCTTTTCTCTCCCATTCTATTCACTACTTCTTTATTAGTTACGCAATCTAACCATCTAATCTTTCTCATTTTTCTGTAGCACCACATTTCAAAAGCTTCTGTTCGTTTCTTGTGTGAACTGCTTATCATCCATGTTTCACGTCCGTACAAGGTTATACTCCAGATAAAAGCCTTCCGAAAGTACTTCCTAACACTTAAATGTATATTTGCTGTTAAAAAATTTCTCTTCTTCGGAAAAACTTTTCATATCAGCACCAGTTTACATTTTATATCCCCTCCGCTTCGGCCATCATTAGTTATTTTACTGCCCAAATAGCAAAACTCATCCCCTACTTTTAGTGTCTCATTTCCTATATAATTCCTTCTGGAACGCTTGATTTAATTCGACTGCATTTCATTGCTCTTGTTTTGCTTTTGTTAGTGTTCATCTTATATCCTTCTTTCAAGAAGCTGTCCATTCCATTCAAATTTCGTTTTCTGTCTCTGTCTGAATTACAATGTCATCAGCAAACCTCACAATTTCTGTTTCTCCTCGCTGAACTTCAATTATTTGTCGAAATTTCTCCTTACTTCCCCTCACAGCTTGGTTAATGTATAGATTCAATAACTTTGGGGATAGGTTACATTCCTATCTCACTCCCTTCTCAAACATTGCTTCCCTTTCATGCCCTTCGGCTTTTATAACTGCTGTGTGGTTCCTGTATGAGTTGTTTATAACTTTTCGCTTCCTGTATTTTATCTTTGCTCCCGTTAGAATTTCGAAGAGTTTATTTCAGTCAACATCGTCAATAGCTTTCTCTGAGTCTTCAAAAGCTATAAACGTAGTTTGGCCTTCCATTTCCTATCTCTTAAGATAGGACGTAGGAGCAGAATTGCCTTGTATGTTCAAACATTTCCCTAGAACCCAAACTGATCTTACCTGTGGTCAAATTCTACAGTTCTCCCATTCTTCTGGAAGTAATTTTTATCAATATTTTGCAACCATGACTTAGTAGAATGATAGTGCAGTAATATTCACTTCTGTCAGTACCTGCTTTCTTCGATATTGGAGTGGTTACATTCTTCTTGGAGTCTGAGAGTATTTTCCCAGCCTTATACATTTTTCGCAGCAGGTAGAGTAGTTGCAGTCAGGGCTGGCTCTCCCAAGGATAAGAATAGTTCTGAGGGGGTTATCGTCTGCTCCAGAGGCCTTGTTTCTGAGAAGATCTTTCGTTGCTCTGTAGAATTCTGCTCGCAGTGTCACATCTACATCTGCATCTACATGGATACTCTGCATATCACACTTAAGTGTCTGGCAGAGGGTTCATCGAACCACCTTCACAATAATTATCTATTATTCCTCTCTTGAACAGGGCGCATAAAAAGCGAACACCTATATCTTTCCTTGAGAGCTCCGATTTCCCTTATTTTATTGTGATTCTCGTTTCTTCCTATGCAGGCCGATGTCAACAAAATATTTTCGCATTCGGAGGAGAAAGCTGGTGATTGAAATTTCGTGAGAAGATTCTGCCACAACAAGAAACGCCTGTTTTAATGCTGTCCATCCCAAATCACGTATCTTCTTTAATGAAGTACATCGAGAAAGTTCAATCCTGTCTGGTAACGATCCCAGACCACACAGCAGTACTCCAAAAGAGGATGGACAAGCGTAGTGTAGGTAGTCTCTCTAATAGATCAGTTACATTTTCTGTTATGCCAATAAAACGCAGACTTTGGTTTACCTTCCCCACATCATTTTCCATGTATTCTTTGCAACTTAAATTGTTCGTAATTGTAATTCCTAGGTATTTAGTTGAATTTACGGCCTTTAGGTTAGACTGATTTATCGTGTAACCAAAGTTCAACTGAGTCCTTTTAGCGCTCATGTGGATGACCTCACGCTTTTCATTAGTTAGGGTCAATTGCCAATTTTCTCCCATTTGATTTCATCTACTTCGTCTTCCCTTTCTGTAACGTTGCCTTAAGGTTCATTTCCCCTTATATAACCTTCCGTATATTCCTTACACCTTTCAACTTTCTATTCTTTGCTTAGTGATGGTGTTCCATCTGACCTTTTGATTTACCTTTCCTCCAAAGGCCCCTTAAATTTTGCTGGAGGCGTTATCTGTCTTTCCCTTGGTTACACATGTTTTATGGTGCAGCATTTGTCCTTTAGCCGTTCCTACTTAACTATTTTGCGCTTGCTGTCAATCTTAGACGCTTGTATTCCCATTAATGTGCTTCATTTGTTGCAATTTTATATTTTTTCATCATCAAATTCAATATCTCCTATATTATCCAAGGATTTCTACTACACCTTGACCCTTTACCCATTTGCTCCTCTGCTACCTTTACCACTTCGTCTCTCAATGCAACCCACTCATCATCTACTGTATACGTTTCCCCTATTTCAGCGAATGGCTGCCTCATGTTCCCTTTCGTGGTCCCAAGATCTTGTGATTCTTTCATCCTATCCACGCCCCCTCTCGTTAATTGCCTACTTTTTTGTAATTTTTTCAGTTTTAATCTGCAGTGCATAACTAATAAAAGAGTTTATATATGTCTTGCAGTTTAAAATATTGTTCTGAAATATTTGTGTAGCTATCATGTAATCTATCATATAATCAACCTGAAACCTTGCAGTACCTCTAGGTCCCTTCCACATTTACAACCTGAGACGTGGCAGTGGTACCTCATTTCACTGCTTATGCTTATTACTAAGCTTGTAGATTACACCAGTGATTAAGATAAGAAAGCAGACGGAAATCTAGAAAGGTGGATGTGATTTTTTATTGACGTGAGTTTGGTGAAAACTGCATTGAGATCCAAGCTTTAGATCTCGAGATATTTGGATTTTGATTGAGTGTAAAAATCGGAATTGTTGGGAGCTGGCAGTGGCCATGGGAAGCCATTGTCAGTAGTGGGAAGATTGGAGGGCTGGCGTAAGAATATGGTGCAGTTTGCAGGTGGCAGACACCACCTCATATACGACCAGGTGGAACAGTCCAAGGCAGTGCAGACAGAAGGGAAAAATAGTCCATCATAAAATTACGTTTTGTCGGTTAGGAGGTAAGGGAAATTATTTAACGAAGCATTCTGAGTCTCCACTGGAGTTTGCAGGTGGCAGACACCACCTCATATACGACCAGGTGGAACAGTCCAAGGCAGTGCAGACAGAAGGGAAAAATAGTCCATCATAAAATTACGTTTTGTCGGTTAGGAGGAAAGGGAAATTATTTCACGAAGCATTCTGAGTCTCCACTGGAGCAATCGAGTTAGGCCATTGTATTATGAGTAGGATTAATATTCCTAAAGCAGACTGTCGGACGCCACTGCAGCCCACAAAAGTTCGCTGTGGGGATGACGAGCCATTGTTCAGGAAGAACGCGCAGGATAAAATATCGGACTTGCCTCGGATGACAGTTGCAACTCCATGGCGTAATAAGCTTTTTTTGCTCATGTCCCGTTAACAACTTGTATTTTAGTACAATCGCATAGGCAGTGATTTTAGTTGGCGTTGATAAAATATATTTTGATTCTGACAATCCACACAGACTTAAATGATAATAGATCATGAGCAAAGCTTATGCCGTGCAACAGGCCATCACTTCTATGCATTACAGTAAGTGGGATGAGATATACTGTCTAGTTGCATACAGCTTCAGTGTTGTGACTATATCGTCGCTGATGGCCTCTTGGTCTCTATGATGGATTTAAATCATTTTGTCTTGGAGAATACTGTGTTTCTTGTTGCCAGCAAATCCAAACCTATCCTGGCATTGTAGTTTTAATTGTCACACGGCAGAAAACGTAAATCATAAGCCACTCAGTACAACAGTGTTGTGGCAGCTTATAACTGTAAATTCATACGTGGATAACTGTTTCGTTCGTGTTAGTAGTGCTATGATGATCAGAATTAATTAAGGTCGTGTGAGCTCCGTGAATTCTAATAAACTGACTCAGATGAGGGTTGTTCAAATAGTAATACGTCATACTGTTCCCAAAACAACAACAAATCATTCTCAAACAAAACTGTAATTCTATAAAAACCGAAAGTAGGACAAAAATCATCTTCTCGTAATAATTACAATATTACCACTTCTCACGCTTTGTCAATAAAAGCGAAAAGCGTCTATGTTGAAGAGCTTTTCAACTTGTAGTAGACTTAAGACAGAGAGAACCAAGCAGTGCTTTACAATCGAAGCAGAGTGTTATTGATTTAGTCCGTAATGGTTTCATACGACGGCCACAATATGCGTACGAGAATTATCGAGATGCAATGCAACGGATGTGGTAGTAGGTGATTCCCTCTCACGATCCTGATGGGAGCAGGGTGATCTCAGGTTGGGGGAGACCTTACCCTATACGAGCGCTTGTTCTTCCTCACCTTCATATCCGGCTGGGAACACACCTTAAAATCCTTATCCATAAAAAATCTATTAATACCTATACAGCCATCCACTTTTTCTCCACCCAGATTGGAGCAGAATGAGAAGATGTGGTTGAAACATTCCCTGAAAGAAACTGTCGAATTTGAAAAGTAGAGCTGGAGGCTCTGCGTCTTTTACTGAAACGTCGGCCTGGCCGATGGAATCTGGGGACTAATCATATTGAACAACCAAATAAATACAAAAGAAATAGGAACACATGGAACGAAATTGTCTATGCTGCAGCAGATAATATTCACACCATGAAACTTGAAGAACATCTCAGCTATTTGGAAAATGAATTACAGAACATCAAATGTGACATACTCGAAATCAGTGAGACGAGGCTCAAAGGCAGAGCGGCTGCTGTTCTCAGGTTGCACACCTGTGCTAGTTATATTCAAGGTTACGCCCACTCCTTTCCCCCAGGGAAACAACAGCAATCATTCAACGCTTCGCAGGGAAACCCTCACCCCACCCAAACAACTGTGGCAATTGGACTAGTTATAGTCCAGGTCATAACACATATCAATACCAGTTGCAAAGTCTTGTGTGATCTACACAGTCCTGTCACGTTAATCTGACCAACATATATGTTAAACGTCAACATGCAACAACTACTAACAATGGACGGTGTGTAAATCGTGTCGGGGGCGTTAAAAACTGTGGAGTCGTATTTGTAGTGCGGAAATGGAGCGATTTATCTGACTTGCAAAAGAGCATGATCATTGAATTTCAGACGAAGGGAGGAAGTATTTTCGAAATGGATAAGTTTGTAAGCTGTTCACTTTCTACTGTGGTTCAAGTACACTGTGCATCACAGAATGGCGCTATCCAAAACTGGCGCTGAGGCAACTGTGGCTCATCACAGACCGTAGAAGACAGGGGTGAATGACAACTATAGAGATGTGTATGGGCGAACAGACGTGCAATTGTTGAGCAACTGCCCATGAGAAGAACCAAGGGGCTACCAACAGTGTCTCCTCAATGACTGTTCGGCGAACATAGCTGTGTATGGGCTGCAGCAGCAGGCACCTGATTCAAGCACCCATGCTGAATGTTGTTCATCGAAGACAATACTGCAACTGGACATCCACTGATAGGAGAAAGGTGGCCTTTTCATATGAATCTCATTTTATGCTCCATTGAACCGAAGGCCGTTGGTGTGTAGGACGTGAAACGTCTGTAAGCAACAATCGTCAGAAGAGTTCACAACCAGAGGACAGAGCGTCATGGTCTGGAGCATTTCCTGGGTGATCTTCCCGTTGTGGAAGGCGCAATATACCACCCCAAGTATGCTACTATCCTGGGTGACCATGTCCACCCTACATGCAGTTCGTTTTTTCTTGGCGTGATGGCATCTACCAGCAGGACAATGAACATGGCACACAACTTGCTGTGAATGGGCATTGTTTGAAGAGCCACAGGATGAGTTTACTGTACTCCACTGACCACCAAATTCTCATCATGTAATCGCAGTTGAGAATCTATGGTACCACCTCAGTCAAGCTGTTTGTACCATAGATCCTCAACAGAGAAAAATAGTTCAGCTGGCCATGGCACCTGAGTCAGCTTCACAGTTGGTACCGTCCAGTACCTCATTGACTCTGCAAATGCTGCAAAATGTTGTTATTAAGCCTGTTGACTGGTGCTCAACTAAATGTGACTGGACAATGTAAAACTACTGAGTAATTCCTATATCTCTCTGTCTCTGGGACGAAATTAAAATGGCAGGGAACCTATCGCCACCTCATAGACCAATGATAGTCAAGATCCACGTCCCCTCTTCATCCTTTGTAACTAGTTCAGTTGCATAGGCGTCTTCATTTCAGGTCTGTGAGTCATGGAGGGAGGTTCAGGTTTGTTATAAACAAATTATTATTCACAAGAATTCTGTAGTGAAAGGCTTTGGAAACAATAACAAAGATGTGACTAATTAACTAATAGTATATTATAAACATTTTTTGCAATACAATCAGGTAACAGTATTGTTTCTTTTCTAGGGTTAATTTGGTCTTCTGTTGGGTTATTCACACCCTCAGCCGACCTGTGGGTGGTACCTGCATGTGGTATGTGTAAATATTCGACCTGACCCGTACAATCTCTTCAAACTGTTAACTACTCGCCTCATCTTTCATCAGGCCAATAACATTTTCGTTTTGTGATGTTACGCCATAAGGAGTATCGGCCACATGTACAGGCATGTGGAATTCTTTTGGATTGTACCTAACTGCAGTACTTCATCTGGATTGCAATCTTTTGTCAACTAGATAAAACTCTCTGTATCCATATAAAGTACTTTGGACTCTTTGAAGTTTAGCTTTCTAGACTCGTAGTGGAATTGGTACATGTGTAGTTTGGAGAGATCCAGAATACACATACTGGTACATAGACGCTCGCACTGAAAAACCTGAGTCGAAACAAGGCCCCTGGAGTAGACAACATTCCATTGGAACTACTGACGACCTTGGGAGAGCCAGTCCTGACAAAACTCTACCATCTGGTGAGCAAGATGTATGAGACAGGCGAAATACCCTCAGACTTCAAGAAGAATATAATAATATAATAATTCCAATCCCAAAGAAAGCAGGTGTTGACAGATGTGAAAATTACTGAACTATCAGTTTAATAAGTCACAGCTGCAAAATACTAACGCGTATTCTTTACAGACGAATGGAAAAACTGATAGAAGCCGACCTCGGGGAAGATCAGTTTGGATTCCGTAGAAATGTTGGAACACGTGAGGCAATACTGACCCTACGACTTATCTTAGAAGAAAGATTAAGGAAGAGCAAACCTACTTTTCTAGCATTTGTAGACTTAGAGAAAGCTTTTGAAAATGTTGACTGGAATACTTTCTTTCAAATTCTGAAGGTGGCAGGGGTAAAACACAGGGAGCGAAAGGCAGTTATAAGAGTCGAGGGACATGAAAGGGAAGCAGTGGTTGGGAAGGGAGTGAGACAGGGTTGTAGTCTCTCCCCGATGTTATTCAATCTGTATATTGAGCAAGCAGTAAAGGAAACAAAAGAAAAATTTGGAGTATGTATTAAAATCCATGGAGAAGAAATAAAAACTTCGAGGTTCGCCGATGACATCGTAATTCTGTCAGAGACAGCAAAGGACTTGGAAGAGCAGTTGAACGGAATGGATAGTGTCTTGAAAGGAGGATATAAGACGAACATCAACAAAAGCAAAACGAGGATAATGGAATGTAGTCAAATTAAGTCGGTTGATGTTGAGGGTATTAGATTAGGAAATGAGACACTTAAAGTAGTGAAGGAGTTTTGCTATTTGGGGAGCAAAATGACTGATGATAGCCGAAGTAGAGAGGATATAAATGTAGACTAGCAATGGCAAGAAAGATTTTCTGAAGAAGAGAAATTTGTTAACATCGAGTATAGATTTAAGTGTCAGGAAGACATTTCTGAAAGTATTTGTATGGAGTGTAGCCATGTATAGAAGTAAAACATGGACGATAAATACACTCCTGGAAATTGAAATAAGAACACCGTGAATTCATTGTCCCAGGAAGGGGAAACTTTATTGACACATTCCTGGGGTCAGATACATCACATGATCACACTGACAGATCCACAGGCACATAGACACAGGCAACAGAGCATGCACAATGTCGGCACTAGTACAGTGTATATCCACCTTTCGCAGCAATGCAGGCTGCTATTCTCCCATGGAGACGATCGTAGAGATGCTGGATGTAGTCCTGTGGAACGGCTTGCCATGCCATTTCCACCTGGCGCCTCAGTTGGACCAGCGTTCGTGCTGGACGTGCAGACCGCGTGAGACGACGCTTCATCCAGTCCCAAACATGCTCAATGGGGGACAGATCCGGAGATCTTGCTGGCCAGGGTAGATGACTTACACCTTCTAGAGCACGTTGGGTGGCACGGGATACATGCGGACGTGCATTGTCCTGTTGGAACAGCAAGTTCTCTTACCGGTCTAGGAATGGTAGAACGATGGGTTCGATGACGGTTTGGATGTACCGTGCACTATTCAGTGTCTCCTCGACGATCACCAGAGGTGTACGGCCTGTGTAGGAGATCGCTCCCCACACCATGATGCCGAGTGTTGGCCCTGTGTGCCTCGGTCGTATGCAGTCCTGATTGTGGCGCTCACCTGCACGGCGCCAAACACCGATACGACCATCTTTGGCACCAAGGCAGAAGCGACTCTCATCGCTGAAGACGACACGTCTCCATTCGTCCCTCCGTTCACGCCTGTCACGACACCACTGGAGGCGGGCTGCACGATGTTGGGGCGTGAGCGGAAGACGGCCTAACGGTGTGCGGGACCGTAGCCCAGCTTCATGGAGACGGTTGCGAATGGTCCTCGCCGATACCCCAGGAGCAACAGTGTCCCTAATTTGCTGGGAAGTGGCGGTGCGGTCCCCTACGGCACTGCGTAGGATCCTACGGTCTTGGCGTGCATCCGTGCGTCGCTGCGGTCCGGTCCCAGGCCGACGGGCACGTGCACCTTCCGCCGACCACTGGCGACAACATCGATGTACTGTGGAGACCTCACGCCCCACGTGTTGAGCAATTCGGCGGTACGTCCACCCGGCCTCCCGCATGCCCACTATACGCCCTCGCTCAAAGTCCGTCAACTGCACATACGGTTCACGTCCACGCTGTCGCGGCATGCTACCAGTGTTAAAGACTGCGATGGAGCTCCGTATGCCACGGCAAACTGGCTGACACTGACGGCGGCGGTGCACAAATGCTGCGCAGCTAGCGCCATTCGACGGCCAACACCGCGGTTCCTGGTGTGTCCGCTGTGCCGTGCGTGTGATCATTGCTTGTACAGCCCTCTCGCAGTGTCCGGAGCAAGTATGGTGGGTCTGACACACCGGTGTCAATGTGTTCTTTTTTCCATTTCCAGGAGTGTAGTTTAGACAAGAAGAGAATAGAAGCTTTCGAAATGTGGTGCTACAGAAGAATGATGAAGATTAGATGGGTAGATCACGTAACTAATGAGGAAGTATTGAATAGGATTGGGGAGAAGAAGAACTTGACCAGAAGAAGGGATCGGTTGGTAGGACATGTTCTGAGGCATCAAGGGATCACCAATTTAGTATTGGAGGGCAGCGTGGAGGGTAAAAATTGTAGAGGGAGACTAAGAGATGACTACACTAAGCAGATTCAGAAGGATGTAGGTTGCAGTAGGTACTGGGAGATGAAGAAGCTTGCACAGGATAGAGTAGCATGGAGAGCTGCATCAAACCAGTCTCAGGACTGAAGACCACAACAACAACAACAACAACATAGACGCTTCATGAACTGCAATGACCTTGGCCATATCGACGTCGACTAGTCCTTCATTGAAGATGATGATAGGCTTTAAATGTGGCCTGCAGATATAGGAGAGACATAGCGTCACATGCAAATACATAGAAATGAAAGAGACGTTATACATACGGAGTAATTGGACTATATAGTAGAGAGAGGCAGTAGGTCCTTCCTTAATGTAATGACTAGACGTTTTAATAGTGGGAAGACGGTGTATTGTAGAGAGACATGGCGTTAAGACGAAACTGTCATATTGTCACTAGTTCCACGTGTGTGTGTGTGTGTGTGTGTGTGTGTGTGTGTGTGTGTGTAAGTGTAAACAGCAGTAATGCTTTCCCAGGTATAAGATTCTATTGTGGCTTGAACTGGTGTGTATCCAGTTGGTAGTTAAGCTGCTAGTTCTATATATATATATATATATATATATATATATATATATATATATATATATATATATGAATATAGGGTGAAAAAAGAAGTTGCTGACATGTTCTATGTCCCAGAATGAGATTTGCGCTGTGCAGTTTTAATCTGCCAGGAAGTTTCATGTGCTATGTCCTCTTAACTCGTTTTATTACTGTGGATATTTAAGATACCCTTTATTTCGATTCTGAATGCTGAGGTATTCTCTCCCAATATATGAGAGCTACAGGTCATATGTATTTGGAATTATAAAATATTTGGATGCAGTTTAAATGATATGATTCCACAAACGAAAAGCGATACTCATGGGTCACATATTGGTGCTACCACAGGTGAAATCACGAGAAGTTCACTGTTAGAGGATAAAAGGGCTCTGTCTACAACATGGGTAGCATTTATTTTATCTATGTGACTTAGATTAACAACAAAATATTGTTGCACACCAATCGTCTAATTTTATAAACAATTTACCTTACATGTAACCAATATTCTTCTATTGTTCTTTCCTGAAGTACCAATTCATATAAAGTTGATTACTTACAAGGGAACCTCCCCATCGCACCCCCCTCAGATTTAGTTATAAGTTGGCACAGCGGATAGGCCTTGAAAAACTGAACACAGATCAATCGAGAAAACGAGAAGTTGTGTGTAACTATGAAGAAAATAAGCAAAATATACAAACTGAGTAGTCCATGCGCAAGATATGCAACATTAAGGAGAGTGTGAGTTCAGGAGCGCCGTGGTCCCGTGGTTAGCGTGAGCAGCTGTAGTTTACCTTCTTTATTTTCTCAAAGTTATGATCTGTCCGTTCGTTCATTGACATCTCTGTTCACTGTAATAAGTTTAGTGGCTGTGTTTTGCGACCGCACCGCAAAACCGTGTGATTAGTGGACGAAAGGACATGCCTCCCCAATGGGAACCGAAAACATTTGATCGCAAGGTCATAGGTCAACCGATTCTTCCACAGGAAAACACGTCTGATATATTCTATACGACACTGGTGACGGCATGTGCGTCACATGACAGGAATATTTTGCCGACCCACCTAACTTGTACATTTGGCGAATGGGTAAAAAGATTCTTCTACCTTGCCCGATTTAGGTTTTCTTGTGGATGTGATAATCACTCCCAAAAAGTGATGAAAACATAAGAGCTTGTCACATAAACTGCAACAAATGAATGCAGCAGTTTCACAGTCGCACAGTTTTCCCTGTGCTCTGTCAAAACATATGTTTTTAACGTTTTCAAATTTTTCCGTTTAGATGTAGCATCCCCATACTGCGGCGCAGTTACCTCGCATCGGACGGACGGACAGATAATAATTGTCTGAAAATAAAAAATTAAACTTTTCACTCGAGGGAAGACTTGAACCAAGGACCTCTCGTTCTGCAGCTTCTCACGCTAACCACGGGCCCACGGCGCTCCTGAACTCACACTCTCCTTGATGTTGCATATTTTGCACATAGACTACTCAGTTTGTATATTTTGCTTATTTTTTCATAGTTCCACACAACTTCTTCCTGTTTTCTTGATTGATCTGTGTTCAGTTTTTCAAGGCCTATCCACTGTGCCAATTTATAACTAAATCTGAGGGGGGTGCGATGGGGAGGTTCCCTTGTTAGAAGGTGAGTTAATGCATACTGGAGAGAGAGAGAGAGAGAGAGAGAGAGAGAGAGAGAGAGAGAGAGAGAGACAGACAGACAGAAGTCCAAAGATGCTGTCATCTCGATTGCTGTTCGTATCTCATCTCTGTTGTATGGAAGGTTAGGTCTGACTCTTGATAACTCTACTTGCCAGCCTGTGAGGTAATGTTATAATTCTTTGTTATTTAATGTTAGCATTTTACCGCCATGCATTGTTATTTTTTAAAATAAGCAATTACATTCTTGCTATAAAGTAGACTGTGTGATGTTAAAACGATTTTGATGATTTTCCTCCATTAATATGCACTTTTGGTGCGTTGAGGTAACACGATGCATACCGCTGGCCATGGGATATCCACGTCACAGCACATACACAATATAGTGCAATTTGATTGCAAGTACATCCACACTTAGAGGGTATGGCCGAAAGTACTGCCGTCTTGGGTGTTTACTCAGAGGTTTTTGCTACAGGTATGAACGGTCAACTAAACTGTGCTTGACAGCTGAGTATCTAATGCACAATATTATCTGTCTATAATTTTAATATAGTAATAGATGCCTCAACAGCAGCTTGATTCGGTAGGTTCTACCTCACTATGCTAAGTCCTGGCTCATGCTAGGATTGACCCAGGTTACCCAGATCCTACACTTTCTAGCTACTCAAGTCCAATTTTTCAGGTCTATCTCACATAATTTATTTAAAAACGTATATTTTATAATAAATTACTTAGAAAATTAATGAAAATGAATATTTTATCTTGCCACATTCACTCATTATGAAATAATAATTGTTTTATACAAAAGGTGAATGTAGGAAAATAAATTTAATATTTCTTTATATCATGTGCATTAAGAAAAAAATTTAATTCATTCTTGCAAAGATTAATTCATACTAAAGATTTACTGGCCCTCCAGTTCAGTGTATTATACTATAAAATGTGAATGTTCTATTCCTTACTCAAAATTTTTCTAATTATCTCTTCTTCAGCAGCCACAAGCTCTTTATGAAATGTTGATTTTTTTATGTTTCTTTAATGATTGCTCGAGTACAGCTCTACTGCATACACAAGTAACTTTAATTTTTGGGTAATATTTCTTACATTCTTTACAAATCAAACAATATCCATCTTTTCGATATTTATCTTCATAAAATTCATTAATATTCTTTTTCTCTAGACAGTCACCACGGTGCTTTTAGTTGTTTGGTATTGTCCATTTAAAGATCATAAAATTTAATAGGCAAAAATAAAATTCTTAAAATATTTTAATTCCTTATTTCTATCTGTAAGTTTCTTCATTCCTTTATATTTCAGTGTCATCTGGTCGTTTTCAACTAACTGAAAATCCCAATCAGTAATTAATTTAGAATATCTATCTGGTAAATTAATATTAAACTCATTATTAAGCTCCATTCAAATTGTTTCCCCATATCTAGCATTTAAATATTCACATCCAGTAATATTATATAAAACATTTTTCTCTAACTCACTTAACTTTTTTATCTCTTTCGAGACACTTGCGCAGCTGAGCTTCTCGATTAGAGTCTTCATTTACAAAATTTGTATTAGATTTTTTATAATATATAATGCCTGTGTGTTAATGTATCTGTTTTATATTCCAAAACATATCTTTTGTCACCATGAGAACTCAATGCTTTCTTCTTTATTTCAACTGTGTATATTTCATATTTTCACTTCGAGTAATATAAATTTTTCTGTACTGTTTTCTATTGTTAAACAAACAATCTTTATAATCTTCTAAGTTTATTCTGTTTTTAACAATACATTTCTTAACTCCTTTAGATTTTTCTGTATTTTAGCACCAACTTTATAAGCATACATTTCTGCTGCTCTGTGTCCTGAGTCCTTCGACGAAAGCCACTGCCTTCGTAGCTTCCATGTGGCGAGTCTCAAGTTTCTCAGTTAGGTCTGGAAGGCCACCCAAGGGTGCTAGGATGAAAGATAGGCTGTGTAACACGCTGGAATTTTTCAGGGAGTCCTTGGCTTTTGGTATGGCTAAATTTTTGCTATCTTCAAAGCCCTATAGGACCTGGAACAAGACAATAGTAATCTAGTGAATGTCGGTTTCAGGCCGAAAACTGCTGTGCAGAGAAATAAGCTTAATATTGGAATTCTATGTTGTGTTCGTTTTCTTTGCTTATTCAATTTATCCAGAACTACATACGCATCCCTACCTCTTCAAATTTTCTGTGGTTCTCTGCATAATGGTTTGCAGCTGAAATCCACGTTCCCCACCTCGTCAAGACTGTTTCAGGGGGAGACGACAGACAGGCTGACCAGTCTTGAAAGCTCTCACTCGACTTCGTGCCTTGATGGATACCTTTTTTACCGAAGGCTGTTGACCTCTGGCAATGTAGCTCTGACCTCTTCAGGGACTCGATGGATCCTATGAGCCAGGCAGGTGAGGTGAATAATTTTAGGGTAAAACACCTGGAGACACTCTGCGGCCTTCAGCATATATGCGGCACTATCTGTCACAATGGGCAAAACCTTGTTCTCCCCACGTTTCTGACCTTCACTTCTCCATAGTACGCCTGAAAGAAAATCAAAGGATTTTACAAATTTTACAATTTTTTTTATTATTGGCTTGGGACATATGAAAAAGTAATTATTGTCTCGAGATATGATGTGAAAAACTGCAATCTTAAATTACCTATCATTTATTGTAAACTATTCAGTATTGGCGAAACTTACACAATGCTCTAGCTTGAGCAGAAATGCCCTGAAGTCAGAGATAGGGGACCTGAGAACAACAACAATTAAAACTTTAGTTTCACTAAATTCAACTGCCCCTGCACAACATTCACACACTGTTCAGTGCAGTGCCGAGATACGGTTATGGACTCAAATGGAATACCATTTTTTACATGCATGGCCACTCCCCCAATCCACAAAGAACTCCTTGAAAAACAGCCAGCTAATCTGTATCCTGGTAAAGGAAGCCTCTGAATTGTCAAATTATTTAAATAGTGCTCCGATATACCAATAATGTCAGAGTCAAAATCTATAAGGAGTTCACTAGCTTCATCTCTAATACCTGTTATGTTTTGATGAAATATGCTAATTCCTTCATCACTTGGATACCTGGCCTCCCTTGAAAGTGATTCCTTTGTTAGAGGGATTTCCTTTAAACGGGGATACCTATCAGCTGATTTCAGTCTAAAAAAGGTGCAGCTCTAACACCATCTACTAAAGGAATTTTCCCGTGAATGATCCCACCACTGCCCACTACACTGACAACTTAAAGCTTTCCCAGCCTCCCCTTCCCATACCTGTTGAGGTGCAGGCCATGCCTAGTGTAACCCGATCTATTGATAGACTCAACTGGCACGAGAGCAGTGTGAGCTGTGCCATCAGTGCCTTCTCCAGTCCCACGTTTAACACGCCTAACAGCAGCATTAAGATGAGGCCGATCAGGATGCTGAAACAGTTGCACGAAGTGCATATTAGCGCCACCAGTTCGAGTGGCAATCTTTAACATGTCACCACCTACATCATACTCCCCATCCCTATCAAGACTATTCCCTGCGTTACTCACAATCGCTACCTGATCCCCTTTCGTAAAATTCCTATATAACTCCCATATGTTAACAGTCAGCTGAGCCAAACCTACACTAGGCTTCACAATGCTGCTGACCTGGTACTCACTCCCCAACACTTCCTGCAACTACTGGCCCACATTTCTGTCACGCGAACTACCTATCAGCAGAATCTTCTTCTTTCTGTTGGAATTTGCAACTGACTTAGGCTCCCTAACTGTTGAGGACTGTTGCATGTTTCCTATACCTCAAGGGTTCAAAAGCTCTTCTCCAATCAACTCTGACAGTGGGTCAAATCTATTGGTTATAAGCAAATTACAATGGTCTGAATAATCTCCTCCTGCTCTCTCCTCCTCCTAGCAGCCTTCTTACCAACAGCCGGTTCCCTCTCCCCAGGGCCCTTCACCGTCCTCAACCTATCTAGTTCCTCCTTTGCGTGTTGTAACTGCACATACAGGGCACACATCTCACACTTCTGCTCCTCTATCAACTCATTTCTGCTACAAACTCTACTTTTCCAGCAGAGGATCTCGCTAGAATGCCCACTGGATTCCCCACTGCACTCCCCCCCAATGAAAATACTTTGAACAAATCGCACACCGTAACCCACTACTCACAAACCTCTGACAAAGCTCACACTTCTCACTCACGGTAAAATGTTAACAGTTACTGAAAAAACCAAATGTCTACGTTACCCAAGTTCAATTAAAACAGTAGAACTATTAAAGAACTGTCAACAGTGATATCTAATTTCGCTCTTTTACTAAGAAAACTACTTTTATTAATACTGCTAAACCACAACTAATATCGCAAAAACTTTACATAATCTCTGATCAAAAACCAAAAATACAAGAGACCACTGGAACACTCAACGAAATTAAACACAGTGAACGAAAGTTTTTTTGAAATGTTTCACTAAATACAAAACAGGACGAGACACCGATGAAAATAACCGAATAACAGTGCACAAACAACTTTGTCAAAACAGCTACAGCTGCAACTGCACACCACAAAATGTGCACCCACTGCTGCGACTTCAACCAATGACATAAGAACACTCACGGCACTCGAATCAGTGACACAAAAAGAAAGGATGAGACGAATGAGAATCCACTAATTAGTTACTTTTACATCAAATGTTAACACAAATAGTCTAAAACTTTTTAAAATATTGGTGAGCGATTTGAACAGCAGTCCAGCATATGTGACATCACACCAAAGATGTCAACTGTGGTGCTTATTACAGTATATCGACGGTGTCTTTTCCATTCATCTGTCTGCTGATACGCTGTTGATTACCATGTTAATGATGGACTGACACCACTTGTTTGAGGTTGAGAAAGTCTTAGTGGGAGCAACACCTTCCGGGAATGGCCAGCACCGAATAGGCGATTGTGTAAGGAATCAGTGCTCTTGGTGTCTTCAGAACGGAGCACCTAGGCAACCTAGGCATCTGCTACCCTATCACTGTGACAGATGAGATGTCACTTCCAGGCAGATATTTGTAAACACTCCACGATGCCGCAGATTGTTCCAATTTCCATATGTTGTGACGTCTTACACATTTTTGTCAATAAGAAATGCCACCTCTGTCTTTTATTTCAAGCATCCCATGTGTTGCGGGAGCAGCATAGGTTAACCATGCGATGTCCAGCATTCTTTGAGAGCCAATGGGCCAAAATGTGTTAATGTCAGTTTAGCACCTGCCACAAATCTTGAAGACGGAGTGGAAAAGCAAGATGGTGGTGTACAAAGCTGTAGTCATACACTGCTTGGACGTGTTACAGCAAAAAAAAACTATGTATCAAACTGCTTATGAAAGAACACGTGGTCC
Organism: Schistocerca gregaria; assembly: GCF_023897955.1. Classification (NCBI taxonomy): domain Eukaryota; kingdom Metazoa; phylum Arthropoda; class Insecta; order Orthoptera; family Acrididae; genus Schistocerca; species Schistocerca gregaria. The sequence goes on along the minus strand of NC_064931.1, from coordinate 482,203,313 downwards.
CTCTCTTGCGATTAATAGTCTGTGGGATATTGTCCTCCTGCAGTACAGCTGACAAAACTTTACACTGGTCCGTGCAAGCGACTTCGATCACTGGCCACCTGCTCAAATGGACCAAAAGATGTATATTTAATAGGATCGCTACATATGCTCGATGTCAATGCGCAGACAGTATTTGTTTTCGATATATCAGAAGAGAGGGATGCGGTAAAATCTTAGCGAGTTCTCCACCGGGTGACATTAGCGAAGTTTTTATAGTTCATAGTTTTTGTCTGTTGGTTGGTACGTAATAACGAAGATAGAGAGAATGTTTACATAACAGATGTGAATGACCCTGAGGGATGCAGATTTTCTGCGGACTGCAGATCATGTATGTAGTTGCAATGTAGTAGCTAAATCCTTGGGCTTGTTCCGGTACCCTTATGATGTGGAGTGTTCCTAATTTTCTTGATAAGAAGCACCACCACAAATGCCCATACTGTCTTTTCTGCTACCCTGTGTTGCAGGAGAAAGCTTCGTTTGACACTATCCTTACACATTGTACACAGTTGGCAGAGCTATGGCAACATGTTCTCATTTTCACCAATTGGTCAATACACGGTCCTGTCGCATTAACTGCGCTGACACTGTTTGTCCACTGGACGCAAAGGGCCTTAGATACAGTGCTCTATGACTTCCGCTCAGTTCTGCCTTGAATTGGGCTGATCACATGGACAAAGCAGCAGGGAGGACTGGGGAGAGACTGAGGAACAGTTACAAGCTGCGGAGCGACTGATTAAAACCGTGCTGGAGTTTTGCTCTATGGGGTCCTTAGAAGAGAGGCTCGACAAAGGTGACACGTTTCGAGATATGAGAGTGCCACAGATATGATTCATTAGTGGCTGTAAGCATTAAAAAACATCTTCATAGGATCCAAGGCAAGAATTTGGTTGAATGGAGGGACTTGATTCCAAACCGCAGACAGCATTTCTACCAGGAAGCATAACACTATAGATCTGAAAAGCCAGTGCACTGGACATAGGATTTTGTACATTTCTTATGATTTCAATCTAGCATTGCAGTTTTAAGTGATTCCTCACATAGCACAACATCTGCTGTATGTAATCATTCTGAGTCAACCATTATCCTCCCTCGCTTATATCCCCATCAATATATCGCAGATCTTCTGTTTTACTGTCTACATGGTACTAGATAGAAAGAGCCACAAATGCTGTTTGTTAGCGTGGGAAATATCTATCAGTGGCATGAGGGAGTTAAAAATATCGGATTAATACCACATTCATTAGCCGATTCATATTCTAAATTCAGTGACAAAGATGGTACTCTTATGGGCTTACACCTCTGGCAACATGCAGCTATTCTTTCGATCTGTTAATACACACCCCACGATCACCACCTATATGGAATGTCACAGCATCATTTGGAAGCAATACCGTACATCAATTTATAAAGCATGTATAATTTTTAACACGGATATCATTAACGAGACTTACGTGTGCCTGTAGGACCAAGACCGCTTTTTGTGCAGGGCCACAGTAACATGAGGGTTGCGACCAGGTTTTTAACAGCTGGTCGCTTATAAAACGATTATGTCTCTCTTCCTAAGATACACTAGTTCCAGTCGCAAGGAAAACAAATGCGGCATCTCCATCCATACCGGACTTTCGCTCAATATTGTTTGGTACCACCAGAATTTAGTTACTGGCGAAGTATTATACTTAGTACGGGATGTGTGATAGACTCGCTGTGATTGGCAGGTTTATAAAGTTTTTGTTGGGGTGTAAAGTTACTGTGGTTATTGTTCCGGCATGTGCAAAGAAAATGACTGTCTGGTCGTTAGGGGGCTATGGATTTCACGTGGGAGATTGCAGTTTAGACACACTTATAGCCTTAAGGGGGATGAAGGATTTTATGTGGAAAATTATGTCCAGTCATACAGATACTGATATTTCCAGAGCCACAGCTGTCAGGGGGAGGTAATTATGATACTTTTATCATTGTGGAATGTGTAGAGCTGGGGCTGCAATCGTAATATTTAATTGTAATTACGGTAACAAATATATAGCTGGTTTCATAGAACGACACCATCTGGTGTGTGGGGAATGTAGTGGAAATGACCTGTGGCCAGAATGAATTTCTGGCTTAAGGTTATCGAGAGCGGTGAGTGCAAAGAAATGTTCCATGTGGCGTGTTTTTCGGTTCTTGTGCGCAGCTGCAAGGGCAAGTCCCGGAGACGGCGCCCTATGGATAGCTGAATAGCGAACCAATACTCATTATGCATTGGGCTGACTCTGCAATTGTGTGTGTTGCATGTGTTATCTGTGGAAAATTGAGCAATTCAGTATTGATCACTGACAATTGTTGCCACTGAACATATTGATGACATCTGAATTCCTACCACTCAATCATCCCCGGATGTCCTCCATGGCCTGGGGTGGTGCACTCTGGCCTAAGCGCATGCACACGGCAGCAAGTAGCACTGCGTGAGTCTTTGACCTAGAGCGCTGTGTGTGGACGTAGGAACACGAGCGTGTGGGATGTAAGAATGTTTCAGTGGTCTCCGACATCTAGCGATAACAACTACTACAACTATGGATTGGATTGTGGTTTAAGTGTGTCGTGTTTAGTGCTTCTCGGTACATCGCAGTCACTCTGTCTTGCAGAGGTATTTTTTGTTGTTGTCGTCTCAATCCTTTCACGCAGTAGGCCCTGCCTCCTCCTTCCGAAAGTGGCAGTGCTTTAAAAACCCAATTGCAATACCAAATTCTCGACTCATCAATTTATTGTTTACGATAGCGCTGCTGTGAGCACATACGCCAGTGCGACCTCTTCGCAAATTGTATAAGGACATAGCATACAGCTGAGCTGAAATTTGAAATTTTCTACTTGCAACATAATGGACTTCCTAGTAAATGACCTAACTTTGCCAGTATCCACCAATAGAAGGCAAGGTAAAAGGATCCTTTAGGGTTGGGAACCGGGTGGTTGCAGGATCAAAACCTGCCAAATATTCCAATCCTAGTATCCACAAAAATGAAGCAAGGAAAAACTGTCCCCCGCAACGAGTATAGATTTAATTAATTAATTATTTAGTCAATAAATATGACAGAGTGAGGGAATGATTCAAAGACATCAACAGCTGGGATGTTTACCAGCTAAATGCTGCTTTGTTTGTGGTTTGGTGTGACCGTGACCAAGAGTGTGTGCAGACCTGGCAGCGGCAAGGGAGGGAGGGAGAGACAGAGAGAGAGAGAGAGAGAGAGAGAGAGACAGAGAGAGAGAGAGAGAGAGAGAGAGAGAGAGAGAGAGAGAGAGAGAGAGAGAGACAGAGAGAGAGAGAGAGAGAGAGAGAGAGAGAGAGAGAGCATGTGTTTTAACAGGAATTTCTCTGGTATAAATATCAAAGGATTGCCACCACCTGACGCTTTTCCTTGGGGATTAGCGTGACACCCTGTCTGCTATTCGCTGTGCCTGATGGGGTGTAGCGCGACCTGTGCATGCGCGAATATGCAACGTGGTGGGTGCGTAATGCCCTGCGGTCGGTGCAAGAGGTTTTTAACAGTGGAATTACGTGCAGTGGATTATGGAGACAGTACGCCTTGTGCGTTTGGGATAAGAGAAGCATCACGATTATTTAAATATTCCACACTGCCTCGTCACCCTCAAAATGTTTAAATAAACAGTATCCCTTGCACTATAGACAGTTTTCTGGCAAATTTCTTTAAATAAATAAATAAACTATATTCCAAACACTGCCTTGCATCTCATAAATCGTTTAAATAAACCACATTCCACCCATTGTCTTGTCTACCAGGAACTGTTCAAACAATACTCCACAAACTGCAAACGATTTCCTGCCAAATTCTTTAAATAAATAAATAAACTATATTTTATACACTGCCTTGTATGCAATAAATTGTTTAAACAAACAATATTCTCCACATTGTTTTGCTACCAGAATCTCTTTACACAATATTCCTTACACTGCAGCTATTCCCCGCCAAACAGCCAATCAACTGAGTCTTTTTCCAGCCAATTGCCAGATGGTGGAGGGGAAGGGGAGGGAGGGGAGGGGGAGGGCGGGGTGTTTCCCAGAGGGGGAGGGATTAATTAATTGATCGGTTTAGTAATCTAGTCAATTAATTTGGCATCAAGAGTGTGTTTGTATCAGGGAGGGGAGTTCCTAGAGGGGTGGGGGAGGAGGAGGGCCACGTGGAGGAGGAGGCAAAGGGAGAGGGGGAGGTTTTTTTTGAGGAGACGGATTATCCCCAGGGGGTCATAACCCACTGAGCAGAACAGTAGGTTAAGGACATGTCAATCAAAAGAGAACAATAGGTTTGCCCCTGAATGTAAACTTGCACCTGAATGTATGAGGCCTGCACTATCAAAACGCACTCATGCTGCTGGTGCCCCATTACTTACATTATCATAAACAGATAACAGTCAAAACTGACGATCGGTAATATGTATGAATCACGAATGATTATACGGTCACGAAAAAAAAGAATAGGGCATAAATATAAGGAGATGTGATGGGGTTGCTGTCACTATGGATATAGCTCTTCATAACGTCATAGCCATTATGGCTGAAAATAGTCATTTTGTCTTTCTCGCAATCCGCTTCCTAGTACACGAGATGCATATCGGCCTATTCAGAACATATAAACCTTCCAAACTGTATCAGTGCTTAGATGGAACTATATTTGTGGGAAACAAAACCTGAAACACACTGGTCTATACACAAAACATAAATGTGAGAACAGAGAGCGTTTAACTGTATTGTCAACAGTGAATAGTAATGGGTCAGTATGGTGGCTGCTGAAAATTAGATATGTAGGTCGGATAACCAATCGAGAGTCACTGGTTCAAACTGGGGAGAAAGAGCTGTACGTTACAACATGATTCAAGAAAGGGATAGTATGTTAGAACACAACGCGAGGTGTCAGCGAATCGTTAATTTGGTAATCTGGGGAAGAATGAAGATGAAAACTGTAGAAGGAAACCAAGATTTGACCAAAGCAAGCAGGTTCAGTTGTCTATATGTTGAACAGCCTGAAAAGCTTGTAGTGGTGTTTCAGCGGAGGTTGTGCTGAAAAATAACTGTTATGAAAAACATTCGATACGTTGCGCCGTTTCAGAATTCTTTTGCACTGAAGTTAGCCAATTAGGTCGTTGTTCACGCAAATTCAAGCACTTGCATGCCCCAAAATGTGCTAATGCACAGACATCTGTGTACCCGTGAACTATAACCTGCTGAAATGCTCATTAGCAGTTTAAAAGTGCGTTTTTCGGAAGTGATAAATTTAAGATAGGTGAGCAAAAGCCACGTTGGTTCACTTTTAGGAAACCAAACGAAGAACACGTTTCGAGGAACTGCTCCTTGCAGGCTGCTTGAATTGCGCGCGGAATGACCTCATTGGCTAACTTCGATGCTAAATAACTCGGGAACGTCGAAACGTTTTTTTAACAATTATTTCTCTGGCAACATCCCCTGCAACAACCTTACAAGCTTTTCACACTGTTTCTGACTACGCCATAGACTGGCTTGGAGAGCTGCATCATACCAGAACAACACTTAGATTTCATATTAAGTGGCCTGTTGGAACACAGCACTTAGATTTTTAACATCTCATCGCCACGAGGTCATTGTTACCGGACGTCAAGCTCAACTGGAGAAGGAGATCGGCTGTACCCTGTAAAAGAAACCATCCCAGAATTCGCCTTAAGCGATTTAGGGAAACCACGGGGAATCTAAATCTGGATATTAATCTTAAATCAATCAAAGTAGCTTTTTGTTCATAGTGTAAGTAGGCTGTTCAGGTTTTTTATTGGTAACGCCGCCGCCACGTAGCGCTCTGTATGAAAATCACTGGCTGTGCCGTATGCAGTCAGTGGCTGGTTGGCTTTGTTGTAATACTCGCCATTGTAGTGCGGGACAGCGGCGGCTGAATGTGAACAGTGCGTAGCGTTGCGCAGTTGGAGGTGAGCCGCCAGCAGTGGTGGATGTGGGGAGAGAGATGGCGGTGTTTTGAAATTTGTAAGAATGGATGTCATGAACTGCTATATACACTCCTGGAAATTGAAATAAGAACACCGTGAATTCATTGTCCCAGGAAGGGGAAACTTTATTGACACATTCCTGGGGTCAGATACATCACATGATCACAATGACAGAACCATAGGCACTTAGACACAGGCAACAGAGCATGCACAATGTCGGCACTAGTACAGTGTATATCCACCTTTCGCAGCAATGCAGGCTTCTATTCGCCCATGGAGACGATCGTAGAGATGCTGGATGTAGTCCTGTGGAACAGCTTGCCATGCCATTTCCACCTGGCGCCTCAGTTGGACCAGCGTTCGTGCTGGACGTGCAGACCGCGTGAGACGACGCTTCATCCAGTAGCAAACATGCCCAATGGGGGATAGATCCGGAGATCTTGCTGGCCAGGGTAGTTGACTTACACCTTCTAGAGCACGTTGGGTGGCACGGGATACATGCGGACGTGCATTGTCCTGTTGGAACAGCAAGTTCCCTTGCCGGTCTAGGAATGGTAGAACGATGGGTTCGATGACGGTTTGGATGTACCATGCACTATTCAGTGTCCCCTCGACGATCACCAGAGGTGTACGGCCAGTGTAGGAGATCGCTCCCCACACCATGATGCCGGGTGTTGGCCCTGTGTGCCTCGGTCGTATGCAGTCCTGATTGTGGCGCTCACCTGCACGGCGCCAAACACGCATACGACCATCATTGGCACCAAGGCAGAAGCGACTCTCATCGCTGAAGACGACACGTCTCCATTCGTCCCTCCATTCACGCCTGTCGCGACACCACTGGAGGCGGGCTGCACGATGTTGGGGCGTGAGCGGAAGACGGCCTAACGGTGTGCGGGACCGTAGCCCAGCTTCATGGAGACGGTTGCGAATGGTCCTCGCCGATACCCCAGGAGCAACAGTGTCCCTAATTTGCTGGGATGTGGCGGTGCGGTCCCCTACGGCACTGCGTAGGATCCTACGGTCTTGGCGTGCATCCGTGCGTCGCTGCAGTCCGGTCCCAGGTCGACGGGCACGTGCACCTTCCGCCGACCACTGGCGACAACATCGATGTACTGTGGAGACCTCACGCCCCACGTGTTGAGCAATTCGGCGGTACGTCCACCCGGCCTCCCGCATGCCCACTATACGCCCTCGCTCAAAGTCCGTCAACTGCACATACGGTTCACGTCCACGCTGTCGCAGCAACCAGTGTTAAAGACTGCGATGGAGCTCCGTATGCCACGGCAAACTGGCTGACACTGACGGCGGCGGTGCACAAATGCTGCGCAGCTAGCGCCATTCGACGGCCAACACCGCGGTTCCTGGTGTGTCCGCTGTGCCGTGCGTGTGATCATTGCTTGTACAGCCATCTCGCAGTGTCCGGAGCAAGTATGGTGGGTCTGACACACCGGTGTCAATGTGTTCTTTTTTCCATTTCCAGGAGTGTATATTATGACTATTAAGGTAAATACGTTGTTTGTTCTCTATTAAAATCTTTCATTTGCTAACTATACCTATCAGTAGTTAGTGCCTTCTGTAGTTTGAATCTTTTATTTAGCTGGCAGTAGTGGTACTAGCTGTATCGCAGTAGTTCGAGAAACCAAGATTTTTGTGAGGTAAGCGATATGTGAAACGTATAGTTTAATGTAGTCAGGGCCATTCTATTGTAGGGATTTTTGAAAGTCAGATTGCGTTGCGCTAAAAATAATATGTGTCAGTTTAAGCACAGTCATGTATAATTTTTCTAAGGGGACGTTTCATATGTCGACCCTCAGCCGAGGATACCTCACTGGAATCTTCTGACTTTTTGTTGTAGTTTGTGTAATTAGTGTAGCTATTGTTTATTGCCAGCGCGTAATCATAGAGAGAATTTCCTTTGTAGTTGCAGTCTTTCATTGTTGTACAGTAAAAGAGTTGTGGCATGCATGTAGTATTGCACGAAGTATTTCGCAGCTGCGCTTGCAATTAACTAGATATTATTTTCAATGCTACGTTAATGTGTCTTCTTATTTTGCTCTTCAAATTGTGCTTTTCTATGTTATCGTGTGAAATATTGTGACAATAATGGCGTGTGAAAAACGTAATACTAGGCTCCAAAGTAAACTGAGAAATGACAGTGAAGACAAAAGCAGTGTCTTAGTGCCACGGAGTAATGAATTAACTAGTGTTCAAAGTAGTTTGGTAATTGTACATAGGGAAATGGAGCGGGCTGCAAATAATGGTGTAGGCAGTGAAACAATTAGTGAACAGGGAAGCATTATCGATCGATCGGTCGGCAACAGCTCGAATCAGGATTCCGAAATGACAGGGCACAATCTTGCAAACACTGTAGATTCAGGTTTTGCGTCCTCGACGTTTTCTCAAATAAGTCAAGATACATTATCTGTTTTTCAAACTGCGAATATTGCCAGTTCAAATGCATTGCCGAATAGCACTGAGGAACATGTTTCAGACACCAGTGCATTGTTATTACAATTAATGCAACAAATGGGACAAAAGCTTCAAAAGTTAGACACAATGAAACAAAATCAGAGAGAAACAGAGCAAAAGCTTCAAAAGTTAGACACCTTGGAACAAAATCTTCTGAAGTTAGACACCACACTTGAACAAACACGTGAAGATTTAACTACTGAGTTACATAACATTGAATCGAAATGTTAAAAAATCTGTAATGACATAAAAACACAAATTTGTGAGCATTTTCAACCTATTTTTTCGCGGCATGAAAATGCATTGCAGAATCACGACGCAGCCATAAAAGAACTGCAAACTATTGTTCGTGAAAATCACGACACCTTGCAAGCTAAAATGGACTCAGTTGCATCCACCGATTCGGTTACGCAACTTGCAAGAACTCAGGAAAACTTAAAGGACACAGTAGATTCGATTTCCACACAAATGGACACACTGAAACTTGGTTCCAAAAAACACACTGAGGAAATGTGTTCACTATCGGATCAGTTCACTAATTTATCTGCAAAGGTAGATGATGATCTGAATGACACAAGACCTGTAGCCATCACTGACACAGAAGAGTATGAACAAATTAAGAAATTCAAACAAAAGCAGAATCAAATTAATACGCAATACAAAAGAGAAATCCGGGAAGTACAAGATCAGTTGACGCAGGTAATACAAAAATTACATATTTCAGAGCACAGTCACACTCCAACACGGGAAGAGGAACTTAGAAATACGGAAAAGCCACAAAATAGTTACACAGGGCATTTCAGAAATCATGGAAGAAATTGGCAAGGTGCACCGAATTTTGAGATGGAACCGCCGAAACGACGTAACAATGACCGACATGCGACTCGCCGACGTCATGATTTTGACTATAAGCTATTCATTACTACATGTAAATTCAAAACATTTAAGAATTCTGGCAACGACATTCATCCAAAAGATTGGCTTCATCAATTCTCTCATCCCCCCCCCCCCTCCCCAACTGGTCATTAGAGCACAGATTAGGATTTATGTGTGGCTACTTAGAGAATGAACCAGCTGTAAGAATGCGATCGGTCATTCACGATTGCCACGATTTACCATGCCTTCTTCTCAGCATATTGGTCTCAAGCCACACAAGACCGAGTAAAACATGGCATCATAATGATGAAACATTTCGAACAATCTGAATTTTCCAGTCTTGTGAAAGATTTTGAAGACATGTTGCACAAGAATCAGTACCTGTCAAACCCACACAGCCCCTCAGAACTCATCCGCATTTGCTTAATCAAATTATCTGAACATTTACGACATATTATTTTGAAAGGACGTTGCAAAGACGACATTGAAGCTTTTCAGGGACTGTTACAAGAACTGGAAATTGACACTGACAATCGCGGAACGCGAAAACAGGAGCATAACAATTACAGGTCGCATCCGTCGCAATTCCGCGATGAAAGAAATAATAACTGGACACGACAAGGCTATTCTTACAACGTAAATCGTCACCAAAACAGACACCACCCGAATGACAACCGTTGGCACAGTAGTAAGAGTTACAGAGAAAGATCGCATTTCCGTAGTAATGAATATAACACAGACAATAATAGAAACAGACAATATGTCAACCAGAACTATTATTATCAAGGGAGACAGAATAACTTCAGACGCAACGGTCCACCACGCAGTTACGATTCCGGGAGAAATTCTCCACCACATGACCGACAAACAAGAAACTATGTAAACTACCGACATAACGACAGACCTGAATTGCATCAGAACTGGCGGGATTCAAACAGAGCAGGGACCTCTAGACAAGGTGAATTTGTAGAAGTTAGGTCTCCAAATCCCAATAACGACCCGCGCCAACAAAGAGACAGACAATGGCTCGCACCGCAGGCAGCCACGTGCGCCGGCTGGCTCAGCGAAAAATAACATTGATGCTAACCTTGAGAAACATTTTAGCATTCCTTACCGACGTATACAACATGACCATTGCTTTGAAGTTAAAACTCTGCGCACTAGAAAGGGTAAAAGATGGCACCACATTTCACATGTGAAACCGTTTATTGAAAGATAATCTGCTTTATAACTTAGTCTTTGCCATAAAATTTTTCACTTCACGTTACTAGTATGCTTTGTCAGACTTAGAAACTGTTAACATGCAACAATGTTTTGAAGTTCACTATCCAGTCTAGAACCTAGGGAACATATTTAAACAGAAATTACGAATGCATTGTTATAGTGAACAGACGACATAGTGTTGTATTTGTATATTCTTGCTTGTTAATTGCACGATTACGTAACGACTATCAGGCTTACATACTTAGGACATATACCGGTACTGCTAATGAGATTTTAATGCAACATTTTGGTTTACTTGAAGATACATTCTGGATTTAAAGTACTTTCTGTGAGATACCAGATGACACAGTGGTTAGTTTATGTGAGAACTACACGATTTTATCACGAAGTTACTAATAAGTGTGACACAATTTACATTGTGCTTTTGCGGTGTATCTGTTTTATATCTGCACAGTTTTTCTGAATTCTTCTGGAAAGGAAAACATGTTTTAGTAGTAACTTTTAGCTACAAGGAGACAGCCTTTTCTGTAACACAACCATACGTTACAGCACACTACTTACTTCATCATGGCAATAAGCGTACTAACTACGATATCTATACGCATAGCATTTCACTTTGGTTTATCATGAGGTAAGTACATTGACTTCTGCAGAACTTAGCTTTCTGAGGACGATAACTACGACACTTCCACAGAGATTATCTTACAAAAAGGCGCACAGTTTAGCGCTACAGTACACGTATTTGAGTGATTAATTTCGTACTTAAAACATTTATTTTTAAAGATATTTGAAGTACAATGATACAAAGGTTTTCCGTGATACATTTGTTTCCATTGCTGTAATCTGTAACACCTGAGGATATAATTACATTAATCCTCAGGGGGGTACACGCTTACTTTGTGTACCATGTGTTTGGCAAGCACAAGGAGCCCTAGCTAATGTGGTATTTGCTTATACAACTTTATATATCGGCACCATATTTCTCTAACACATAAGTTACACAGCTACCTGATCATTTAACTGAGAGAGGCAAATATTTATTTTACTACATCAGTGAAAGATGTTAACGTAATTACACAGTTGGATAACTTCACACTTGTGAAATTGTATTTTGTTTATACTTTGTGAAATGTTCATATTTTTTCGGAAACATTGTGATACTATGAGAGCTTTGAATGTCGCATTTGGTATGGGGTCATGATTTTTAAGGTACGTTTGAGGTAGACGACACTATTGAAATGAGCAGAGAATTTTTTTTAGGTTTTGAAATTATTGAAGGTAGCCACGACGATTTTGAGATTTGGCTGAGGTTTTATGATGTTATGATGACGATGTGTATTGCGCTGTTGCAGCATGTTTATGATCAATAGGCTGATGCTATGTGAGGAATTTGATTATGCTACATATTTATTATGATGAAACATTGAGAAGTGTCTACGAAATTGTATATATATAATAAGGTAAGGAATAATGAGTAGTGGTTAGGGACTCTGATTTGTGGAAAAGGATGTTGGAAACCAAGAATCGTACTTTAAGAATTATGAAATGTGTGTACATGCGTGAATGTATTACAATGTAGTCGAAAATTTTTTGGACACTGTTATATTTATAGGATTTTATTTTCTACACGTTTGTAACGCAAATTCTCAACCTGTGAGAATATTTTTAGATGAGACTGTCACTGTAGCGGAAACTGCTGCCGTAAATATTTCGGTAAGAAAGTTAAGTGACCACCTGCACGTAATGCGTCGTGGGCACCCAGCTGGGCGACAGCCACCTGGACACAAGCCATTAGTGTGTACCTTTCAGAGGCACAGGTGGAGAAAAAAAAAAGAGGCCATTATCCTCGCTATTGATTCATTTGTAGAAAGCATCGCAAATGCGACACACTCAAACTTGAAAACGTATGATTATACTGTGGAGTTCTTAATTTATGATATTTACTAAAATGCCTAATGAAATGATGAGAAACATTTTACATCTATTGTCTTTCTAGTTGAGAGAATTTTTTTGCCTTTGGAGACGCCATTTGCCTAGTGAATGGCGTTTCATATGTTGCTTTATATATATATATATTTGCTCATTTCGTTTAATATCTAGTTTCTAGCTGCACTGCAGCATTGGTTAAAATAAAATTTTATACATGTACTAACATAAATGTTTTCTGTCTACAGATCCAGTATATAATAATAATGTGATATACTTCCAAAAAAATGAGGGAGCACTAAAAGACATTTCCCTTCACAGGAACTGCATACATAATTTTCTTTTCAAGTACTTGGTAATTTATTTCATAGAATAAGTTGTGGTGCACCACTTTAATTACATAGACATTAAGATGTGAATATACATTTCCCTTATCTGCGTTGTTGTCTTTAGTGTACTATTTTTTCTGCTTGTGGGTTTGTCATGTTTAGATATAAGTTATTACATTTATTGCTGCTTGCTTTGCTTACTTCCACTTTTTTGTCCTTGCTGTTTGTGTTAATTTGTTTTGTGCTGCTGCATTGTGTCGTCCCTTAGTTTAGCATCTGAGCTCAGTAGATTTAAGTTAGCTTAAGAGGGGGTAGACTATATAAGAGAATGAGTTGCGATGAATTGGAAGGAATGCATTGAGAAGCTATAAGAAAATGGTTTGGCCAAAAAAGTATTTTGAAAGAGGATAGGAACAAAAAAAAGTAGGGTTTAGGGACAACAGGTTTAGGTAGGATTTTCTTGGAAATAAATGATGATGTAAGATGATGGAAAATAAATAATGAGGTAAGAAATATGTGAACATATAACTACAAAAAGCGTGCTTGGATAGGATTTTTTTGGTGGAAACAAATTTTGAAATAAGACGAAAGATCTATGGATTGAAGTTTTGGGTTGGACTGCAGTACCAAATGTTACACTGAAAACAAACGCTGTCCTTTCCTTCTGTTATCCCACTATGTGTTTGTGTACCCTTGTGTATTTATGTTCTACCGGTCTTTATATGTTTATCTGATAAGACTTATGTTGCAGAATTTTTCTAATACTCAGCTACATGAACTATGATGAGGAATACTGTTATCCTCAACTATAATTTGCATTAATATGTTATTTACTTTGTAAAGATGTTAGATATTATTAATTCTGATCTGTTTTAATGCTCATGTGTGAAGTTTATGTTTCAAAAGTTATTCTGATCTTTATGTATTTACTTATGTCATAATTCTTGTAACACTGATGTATTTGTTATTTCGATTCTTTTGTAAAGCCTGTATTACTGCAAATGTTATCTGTACTAATATGTTCTTTATTGACATATTTTGTACCTTTGTTATTGTATTCTCATGTTATAAAATTGTAATTGACACCAGTTGATCAAATTAAGTAATTTGTAAATTACATTTCACTGCACACGTTTCTGTTGGTCATAGTATATGGATAATATGTGAGAAGAAGAACTGATAGTGTTTGCACTTGTGTTAATAATTCAGCAAGGGACTGGACAACAGCATTGCTGGTTCTAAGGACAATTCCAAAAACTTCGTGTGTGCACAAGTGGTGGTTGATGGAATTGCTATATTCTCCGCAAGACTCTTTGATGGTGATTGTGCACCTGCACAGTCGCAACAGATGGCTGCTGGCTATCTCTACAAGGACTGAAGTGGGTCTACGCCTTTGATGACTCACCAATACAATTATTTCTACAAGGACTGCAGTGAGTCTGCACCTCTGGTGGCCCACCAATACCGTAATCTCTACCAGGACTACAATGGGTCTACTCTGTGTTGACCTACCTACCAATATTCTTCAAAACTTCGACTGACTCTGCTGTGGGTTTGCTCTGTTGTGGCCCATTTCCTGTCTGCATTTCAAGAGTCAGCACTGTCTTTCCGTTGGAAGGAAAACACTACTTCTTCAAGACAGCATGGAAATCCATCACTTCCGTGTGCATTTTCTTTTACTGCCCAGACTTTGAGAAAAGCACTGCTATTTTACTGTGATGAATGATCAGGACTGTCTTTATGGACTTTGAGAAAATGTTAGCTTTTGACCAACATTGTATCAATAAGTGTGTGCATTTGATTTCTTTGTTATTGTAATTATAATTATCTAAAATTTTTTCAAATCTGTATTGACCACTGCCCAAAACAATTTGTAAAATTTTTTGTGGGGAGCATGGGGGCTATGTAAGTAGGCTGTTTAGGTTTTTTATTGGTAACGCCGCCGCCACGTAGCGCTCTGTATGAAAATCACTGGCTGTGCCGTGTGCAGTCAGTGGCTGGTTGGCATTGTTGTAATACTCGCCATTGTTGTGTTGGGCAGCGGCAGCTGGATGTGAACAGTGCGTAGCGTTGCGCAGTTGGAGGTGAGCTGCCAGCAGTGGTGGATGTGGGGAGAGAGATGGCGGAGTTTTGAAATTTGTAAGAATGGATGTCATGAACTGCTATATATATTATGACTATTAAGGTAAATACGTTGTTTGTTCTCTATTAAAATCTTTCATTTGCTAACTGTACCTATCAGTAGTTAGTGCCTTCTGTAGTTTGAATCTTTTATTTAGCTGGCAGTAGTGGTACCAGCTGTATTGCAGTAGTTCGAGTAACCAAGATTTTTGTGAGGTAAGTGATTTGTGATACGTATAGGTTAATGTAGTCAGGGCCATTCTATTGTAGGGATTTTTGAAAGTCAGATTGCGTTGCGCTAAAAATAATATGTGTCAGTTTAAGCACAGTCATGTATAATTTTTCTAAGGGGACGTTTCAATAGTTGCTAACGATTTTTACCGAAACCGTCAACCAAGTACATTCATCGGTCACATGGGCTGCTTTAAGATCATATTTCGAGAAGCAGTCGCTTTGGTTCCATACACACTACACATAATTTTCAATACGCGTGACAGGAAGGGGCTTCAGTCCCTCTCGTCCGAACGTGAATCCACTGTCTTGACCACTGGCACCTTCTTACTCGATACTATAACAAGCCAATGCCAAAAAGTGCTGCTTCTAGGGACTTATTCGGCGTAGCAAGTTCCCATCACTCGTTGTGTAAATTACGCAGAGAAAAAACTTCTTCTTTAAATTTTTACGTTATAGATACGTTCTTTGTTTCCTTTAGTAGGCAATGACAAGTCTTAGAGGAGTCAACAACACGATAACCGCCGTCGAGCATCGTAAGGCGGCACGTATATGATGGACAACTCTTCCTTGGCTCGAAACCCGTTCAAGAAATATGCAAGCGACGGATTTGGTAGTAGTAATAGCATTAGTAGTAGTAGTGGTGGTAGTAGTAGTAGTAGTAGTTGTTGTTGTTGTTATCGTTATTATTGTTGTTGTGTTCTTAACTTTCTCCACTGTAGTCTATTCTGTGCAAGTCTCTTTATCTCTGCATAAATACTGCGACCTACATCCATTTGAATTCGCTTACTATGCCAAAACCTTGGCCTCCCTTTACAATTTTTACCTCACTCACTTCTTTGCATTACTAAACTTTATGCCTTGATGCCACACAATCTGTCTTATTAATCGATCCCTTCTTTTAGTCAGATTGTAACATCAATTTCTTTTTGCTGCAGTTGGATTCATTGCCTCCTCATTAGGCACTCGATCTATCCATTTAAACTTCAGTATTCTTCTGTAGAATCATATGTGAAAAGCTTCTGGTCTCTTTTTATCTGAACCTTTTGTCATTCACGTTTCAGTTCCACACAAGGCTACAATCCAGAAGAATACCTTCAGAAACGACTTCCTGCTTACACTTATATTAAATGTTAACTGATTTCCCTTTTTGCGAAATGTAATTCTTGCTATTGTCAGTCTACATTTTAGGCTCTCTCTATTTCGGCCATCGTCAGTTATCTTGATGACCAAATAGCAAAACTCATGTCCAAATCTAAATCCTTCAGTATCCCCAGATTAAATTCGACACATTCAATTACCACTTTTTAATTATTTTTTTTCAGTTACTGGCTGTCGGGCAGTGCCCATATAGCCATCCCAATGGTAATGTCAGTTATGACAGTGCGAAGGCAAAGACAACACAACACCCAGCGATGGCGCCGAGAAAATATCCGATCCCGCTGGGAATCGATCCCAGGCCCCTTCGCCTAGCTATCCATCACTCTGACTGCGCCGCTTCGAGGCGGATTACCTTTGTTTTGCTTTTGTTGAAATTCATCTTATATCCCCCTTGCAAGGCCCTGTCGATTCCATTCAGCTTTTATTCCAAGTCCTTTGCTGTCTTTGACAGAATTACAATATCATCAGCAATCCTCGAGGATTTTATTTTTTCTCTCTGAAATTTGATTCCTTCTCCCAATATTTCTTTGGTTTTCTTTACTGCTCGCTCCGTGCTCAGTTTGAGTACATCGAGGACAGGCTCAATCTATTCTCAACTGTTGCTTCCCTTTCATGCCCTCCAACTCTTGTAACAGCCGTGTGGTTTCTGTACAAGTTATAGATAACTTTTCGCTCTCTGTATTTTATTCGTCCTATCTTCAGAGTTTCAAAGAGTGTATTAAAGTCAACATTGTCAAATTCTTTCTCTAAAGCTACGAATGTCCGCAGCTCGTGGTCTCGCAGTAGCGTTCTCGCTTCCCGAGCACGAGGTCCCGGGTTCGATTCCCGGCGCGGTCAGGTATTTTCACCTGCCCGGAAATGACAGAGTGTTGTTGTGCCGACTTCATCATCATCATTCATCCCCATCACGGTCCGAGGAAGGTAACGGCTTTAGGACCTTGCCTAGTACGGTGGTGCGGGTTTCCCGCATCGTTGCCGGCCGCAGTGGCCGAGCGGTTCTAGACGCTTCAGTTTGGAACTGCGAGACTGCTACGGTCGCAGGTTCGAATCCTGCCTCGGGCAGGATTGTAAGGTGTAAGTGGTTCTAAGTTCTAGGGGACTGATGACCTCAGATGTTAAGTCCCATAGTGCTCAGAGTCATTTGAACCGGCATCGTTCCCCTACGCTCTGTCAAGAACCATGGGACTTCATTTCCATTTCCAAAGCTACAAATGCTATAAATGTAGGTTCGCCTTTTTGCTATCTATCTTCTAAAATACGCTGCCTGATAAAAAGTGAAGCATCCAGAAGAGGAGGAAGAAATGGATTGAAACTTCAGGGGTTCAGAGGATATGTGCTCACGTATCAATTATCAAAAGATCAAGACAAATTTACGAAGAACATGGCAGTGCGAACACCAGAGAGGCTGGTTGCGTGAAATGGCTAGATTGGGATGGATGTCGCCTTCTGAGGCATGCTGGTCCACAACAGTGGTAACTGGTCTTTCATCTCCTCGATTCTGGCGCTGGGATGGAGTTGACGTCGGGGTTGGACCTACAAGTCTTATATCGGGGGCAGATGTACGGATCGTGCAATATGTCAACGTGAAGCAAACGGTTCGTAGAGTTAAGTGCCAATTTTTTTATCTTCTGAGGGACCGATGGCCTTTGTAGTCTGGCCCCTTCAACCCCCACAAACCAACCAACCTTATCTTCTGATACGCGGTAACACTATACTGTTACCTGACATGTAAGACATGTCCGTGACGCACCTTCGTGTCGTAGGAGTTCTCTCAATCACAACAAGCCGTGGTCTGAAGTCATACCCAAGGGCTCTCGACACCATGACGCCCGGGCTAAGGCCGCTGAGCCTCTCCTAAACATTAGAAGAATGGAACCTTTCCCCGTGTTACCGCTATGGTCATCTGGGGAAGTCAAGAAACGCGATTCACAGCTGAACACGTGGCAACGCCATTCTTCATCAGTCCGCACTCCCGGTAGTGGCATCAGTCCTATCGTAGGCGTTTGTCTACATCTACATCTACATCTACATCTACATGGATACTCTGAAAATCACATTTAAGTGCCCGGTAGAGGGTTCGTCGAACCACCTTCACAATTATCTATTATTCCAATCTCGTATAGCGCACTGAAAGTACGAACACCTATATCTTTCCGTACGATCTCTGATTTCCCTTATTTTCTTGTGGTGATTGTTTCTCCCCATGTAGGTCGGTACCAACAAAATATTTTCGCATTCGGAGGAGAAAGTTGGTGAATGGAATCTCGTGAGAAGATTCCGTCGCAACGAAAAACGCCTTTATTTAATGATGCCCAGCCCAAATCCTGTATCATTTAAGTAACACTCTCTCCCATATTTCGCGATAATATAAAACGTGATGACCTTCTTTGAACTTTTTCAATGTACTCTGTCAGTCCTATCTGGTAAGGATCCCACACCGTGCAGCAGTATTCTAAAAGAGGACTGACAAGCGTAGTGTAGGCAGCCTCCTTAGTAGATCTGTTATATTTTCTAAGTGTCCTGCCAGCAAAACGCAGTCTTTAGTTAGCCTTCCCCACAACATTTTCTGTGTGTTCCTTCCAATTTAAGTTGTTCGTAATTGTAGTTCTTAGGTATTTAGTTGAATTTACGGCCTTTAGATTTGACTCATTTATTGTGTAACCGAAGTTTAATGAATCCCTTTCAGCATTAATGTGGATGACCTCACACTTTTCGTTAGTTAAGGTCAACTGCCAATTTTCGCACCATTCAAATATCTTTTCTAAATCGTTTTGCAATTTGTTTTGATCTTCTGATGACTTCACTAGTCGATAAACAACAGCGTCATCTCCAAACAACGTAAGACGGCTGCTCAGATCGTCTCCCAATTCGTTTAAATAGATAAGGAACAGCAAAGGGCCTATAGCATTACCTTGGGGAACACCAGAAATCACTTCTGTTTTACTCGATGATCGGTTTCCACCTGTTTTACCATTATTCTGCATATAACGCATGACAGTATTTTGTAGCCATAACTTTTTAAACTGGTAGTTCTCTATTATTCATACCTGTCATCACTTGCCTCTTTTTGAATAGAAATTATTTCATTCTTCTTGAAGCTTTGGGGTACTGCGGCTGTCTCATATGTCTTACACACCAGTTGGAATACTTTTGTCATTGATGACTTTAGCAGGGATCTCAATAATTTTAAAGGTATGTAACCTACTCCAAGAGCTTTATTTCGACTAAGTCTTTCTGTGCTTTGTCAAATTCTTCTTGCACTATCATACCTCCAATATCATTTCATCTATTTGTCTCTTTCTACCAGAATATTGTTTTCAAGTTTGCTTCCCTTGTATAAATAAACCTTCCCAGTATTCCTTCCATCTTTCAACCTTCTGTTCTTTCCTTAGTACGGAATAGCAATTTGGGCTCATGGTGGTTACGATATTTCTGTGGTCGGATGTAACTTCTGTCCACATGCTGTATTATAGGTGCCAGAGAAAGTCGTGTACGTCATATCTTTGTGACTCGTGCAAATTCTGTGCACTTACCTTTTTTGTGTGTGTTTAAGTGTCCTTTCTCCTCATCCAGCCTATAAAACAAGCGAATTTAACGATTTTTTTGGAAAAACTACTGAAGCACTAAAGATAAATCTTTTTTCACATCATTTATTGATTCTTTGACAACTTTTTCTTATTTTTTAAGAAATTCGGTCATCATTAAGCCTCTCATTGAGGAGCCAATTTTTTTCTGTCCAAAATGAGGTGTGTCCATGATGGAAGTCCTGCAGTGCGCAAATCTCAATTTCAGAAAGATATTCTTACTAGCTTGCCCACAATCAATTTTGTCGTCTTGAAATACACCATATCTCAAGCTGACAGAATGGACTGTGGGAACACTAACAAAGACATTTGAAATTTGAAAGAATTACTATTACGGCATGTCCATAAGGAGTAATACGCTAATATTTTATTTTAATTTTTTCATTAGTTATGGCGAAAGTCCGTCAAAAAATACCCACGACAAAGATACATCTTTGTTACAAACGTCCTCCATTTTATTATCTTGTCAAATTTCAAAAAACTGTGCTTTTACTCAGAGCGCAATATCCAATAAATTAAGGAAATAATTTTTTGATTTCAGATAAGATTTGCAGACTACAGGAGCTCCATCCTGAACACACTTATTTCGGATACTTGGCTTAATGATAAATGAATGTCTTTAAAAAAATAGAAAATATTATCCAAGAATAAATAAATAAATAATGTGCAAAAGATTTACGTTGATTGCTTCATTAGTTTTTCAAAAAAATCGATTTATACACTGAGGAGCCAAAGAAACTGATACACGTGCCTAATATCGTGTACGGCCCCCGCAAGAACTCAGAAGTGCCGCAGAACGACGTGGCATGGACTCGACTAATGTCTCACGCAGTGCTGGAGGGAACTGACGCCATGAATTCTGCAAGTCTGTCCATATATCCGTAAGAGTACGAGGGGTTGGAGATCTCTTCTGAACAGCACGTTGCGAGGCATCCCAGATATGCTCAATAATGTTCATGTCGGGGAGTCTGGTGGCCAGCGGGAGTGTTTAACTCAGAAGAGCCACTCTGTAGCAATTATGGGAGTGTGGGGTGTCGCATTGTCCTTCTGGAAGTGCCCAAATCCATCGGGATGCACAATGGACGTGAATGGATGCCGGTGATCAGACAGGATGCTTACGTGTCACCTGCCAGACTCATACCTAGACGTATCAGAGCTCCCATATCGCTCCATACCATTACAGTGCCTCCACCAGATTGAACAGTCCCCTGCTGACATGCAGGGCCCATGGATTCATGAGGTTATATCCATACTCGTGCACGTCCATCCTCGCTATACAATGTGAAACGAGACTCGTCCGACCAGGCAACATGTTTCCAGTCATCAACAGTCCAGTGTCGGTGTTGATGGGCCCAGGCGAGGCGTAAAGTCTTTCGTCCTGCGCTCATCAAGGCTACACGAGTGGTCCCTCGGCTCCGAAAGCCCATATCGATGATGTTTCGTTGAATGTTTCGCAGGCTGACTCTTGTTGATGGACCAGCACTGAAATATGCAGTAGTTTGCGCAATAGTTGCACTTCTGTCACTTTGAACGATTCCCTTCAGTCGTCGTTGGCCATCGCTACCTCGGAGGTGCTATGTTCCATTGCTCGAGCGCCCTTTATAACACCACGTTTGAACTCACTTAAATGTTGGTAACCGGCCATTGTAGCAGCAGTAACCGATCCAACAACTGCGCCAGACACTTGTTGTCTTATATAGACGTTGCCAACCGCAGCGCCCTATTCTGCCTGTTTACATATTTCTGTATTTGAATATGCAAGCCTATACCTGTTTCTTTGGCGCTTCAGGGTATATTATCTCCTGATTGAGGAGAATGGACCCATAAATGACCGAGATGGGGAACCACTGCGGTGTTTACCTACTTGGGTACGGGAAACCACCGAACAACTCCAGTCAGCCTGGCCAGTGTACTAGGCCGACGTTCGTCGATCCAGACTGGATCCTGATCGGGATCACTTCCCTGTCTTATAAGCTTGGACGCTATGCTTTACGCTATACGACCGACTCAATTAGTCACCGGAGGTGTAAGGTAATTTTTCTGTAGTGCTGATGGCGGTAGGTTAGCATGTGAGTTCTTTTTTTTTTCATCTCTTTTCCAACTAAGACGCAGCTAAGCTGCCGGACCGAACTGAGAGAAAAATATTTCAGTTCTTTCTTTCTAAGTATAAAAATTAGTGGCAGATGAAAGAGTCGCCGGTTATCTTATAATGATACTTATATAGCATTTGGTTCACTACGTGATTATTCCGAGGTTGCAGGGTGAGTTCCCCTAAAGGAGCCCAGCGAGTGGACGGTAGCTCCGAGCGCTCTTGGTGCTCGCTGCCCGCTGCATTGTGCGTCTGCTGGGAAGACGGCTATTTCTTCATACCGTTCCTCCGAGAAAAACGCGCTTGATATATTGGTACTGATTGTTGGTCCGTTCATTATGTCTTACCGGTGATTGTTCGCTTACCTTATACGGAAGCCTGCCGTCCCAAGTACCGGAGTCGCGTTTCATTAACGACTGCATGCGCATTCGGCACGAGGACCGAGTGTAATAAAACGGTATCGCTGTCCAGATCACGAGTGCACATACTGTTCACGCTTTTGATACTGCCGCCGCTGTTCCGTGCTGGCGCAATCGATTAATTGCGATGTTTTACTCGACAGAACTGTTATTCTAACCTGCCAGATATTTCGATCGCCTTGATTTCAGCGAGTAGTCCAAAAGTTTTAAACATCCTTAAGTGAACTGTAGAGCATAAAAGTCATAAATACATCAAATTTTGAATGCAGATATATCATGCTGAAGATCTAAAATACTAAGGTATTAAAATGTCAGAAGGAATTCTGTTGGTAACAGCATGTATTTTAGCACATGGCTATGGCTGCCCAGAGTCAGTCTGAAAAGGAGTTAATTTTATGTAGATTGTAGCAACGTTATAGTAACGCGTGGTCAACATAGTCATGGTCAACTCAGTGAGTAATGGAAAGAAAAACAAGAATAAGTTTAAACATTGATATGTCAGTGACTTTCAGGTCATTAGAGATGGAACATTAGCATAAAAGCAGAATGTTGAGTAGTCTGCGAAAAAAAACTGCCGCAACTCTTCCTTAAGAAAACCTTTATCAGGATGGTCAGACGCGCTGTCAACCCCTGCTTCTCCCGAAACGAGGGTCAGTAACATTAATACTAATGTAGGAATCGCGTGTTTCCGTTATGAGCAAGACAATAGTAAGGAGGTTTGCTGATTTTTTCCTCCGACCTTTTATGATGCGACTATGTGTCGAATGTCTATCGTACATGTTGTTCTGCAGCCTCAATAAACTGTACGAAATGCATGCTGCTATAATACTAATTCACCAGAATGGGCTACAGTTAATCTTGAAGTATCAAATAACGGCTGCAATCATAATACAGTCCATAAAATATACTGAGAAAGTTAGGACCAAATTTGTAAAAAGTGACGAAATAACATTAGAGCAAGCTTATACTTCTTTATAGAAGGAAGAGAGAGAAATTCGTTACGCCACCACATATGGGAAAAAATTTCAAAAACTATGTAACACATCTCTTGATACTAATGTTAAAATTAGCTTTTGCACAGAGAATAAACTAGGAGTGAACATAATATACTGAACAGAAAAAGTTCGTAAGCATGACCCATAATGAAGGCATAAAATTAAAGACAGGGACTGTGATGCGTGCTGCATAGGACAAACAGGACGAAAGTTTATTATAAGACACAAAGAACATTTAAAGAAAAGTGAAAACAACCTCTCCACATGTAATATGCGCATCGAGAAAATCTACATTCTACAGTAGACATAAGTACTAATCGGTCCATCATTTAGAGATGCGAAAAAGGAAGCTATATGAACATCTTATAGGGAACAGAATTCTACATAATATCTGCTACCATTTTAAACGAACATACATAATTAGAAATAAAATTATATTGAGAACTTCGAGAAAATTCTTTTCAGTCGTAATTAAGAACAAATGACAGTCCTAAATTTTGTATATGATATACACAGCCGGAAGAAATGCGACACCCTCAAGGACTGAGTTCAGTGGCACTGAACACTGAGAGGTTGGTGTTAGTGTAGACCCTCTGTTTTGACTCTGCACGCAGTAACTGTGCTGCGTCCAGAAGTGAACAATGTTTGCAACATTCATTCTAGGGTGCAATCGCGCCCCACTGACGAATACATACTCTTGATGAACAGCTTCAGCCATTTGAACGGGGCCTGTGGAAAACTGGGTGGATGTATCGACAGACTGCTGCACATGTTGGGCGCAGTGTATCTATGGGACGTCCCTGCTTTCACAATAGTCTTACGTCGTTACCACACCTATAGAGTAGTTTCTGTACTTCCGTGTAGTACTGATGCATGTCAAGATCGACGCACTGTGCGAACAGCGTTGGCCGACCGAACCCCATCCAGGGACCAAATTCGGGCACGTGGTGCACCTGCTGTGTCACCAGGGTCCATTTGGAACCGTCTGCTTATGGCAGGATCGAGATCAAGTGTGCCTCTGGCCAGATTACCACTGGCACCACTACTCCGCTGGTGTCGTCAAAGAGTTAGCAGGAGAGTGGAATGACGCTTTATGGTCTTCAGTGATGAGATTAAGTTCTGTCTCTTT
Source organism: Schistocerca gregaria (assembly GCF_023897955.1). Lineage (NCBI taxonomy): Eukaryota > Metazoa > Arthropoda > Insecta > Orthoptera > Acrididae > Schistocerca > Schistocerca gregaria. Next base: position 482,178,763 of record NC_064931.1, on the reverse strand, counting down.
GAGAATAACGGCCATACACGTGTCTGGCGTAGACCCAGTTACTTACCACGGCACACATATCCCACGCCACGCTTCATGGCGTGGGAGAGCATCAGTTACAGCTTGCAGTCACATTTGGTGTCTCTGGAGGGTAAAGTAACCAGTGTCCGCTACAATGCACAGGTTGTTACCTCCCTGCTACTGCCATTTCTTCGACCTGAAGGTGGCGTGCTTTTTCAGCAGGACAAGATACGTGCACATACGGCTGCTGCAATGCAATACGCTCTTCGTGGTGGGCCGGCCATTGTGGCCGAACGGTTCTAGCAGCTTCAGTCTGGAAACGCGCTGCTGCTACGGTCGCAGGTTCGAATCCTGCCTCGGGCATGGATGTGTGTGATGTCCTTAGGTTAGTTAGGTTTAAGTAGTTCTAAGTCTAAGGGACTGATGACCTCAGATGTTAAGTCCCGTAGTGCTCGGAGACATTTATCTTTGTGGTGCACAAGAACAGCCCCGGCTAGTAAGATCACCAAATCTGTCACCAATTGATCATGTATGGGACATGATACAAAGGGAACTTACTTGCTCTCTAGAGCCTGTAACAGCCTTTGTCGCATGGCAAGAAAAGGCGCAAGGTGCTTTGCACAAGCTGCCGTACGATGTGTACGAGAATGCAGGCCTGCGTTGCCTCCAGAGGGGGGTAAACTGTGTACTGATGCGACTGATTGGTCACCATTTACTGTGACGTATGAGTTTCATTTCACCTGATTTTCGCATCATATGCTCCTACTAGGATAAAGTATCTGTCACTTGACTATCCAATAAAATTACCCTGTCCTTGAGGGTGTTGCATTTTTTCTGGCCATCTAAATCGATTTTCATCAAAGATAGAATCTTAATAACAAACCATATCACTGACTCATAGACCGAAATTGTAACAGTACTTCATAAATATGACAAAACAGAAGTGAAAAAATGTTCAGGCTTTCGTGGCCACTTGTTGACAAACTGCCTATTGGCTCCTGTCTCGGGTTCTTCGGCCGGCATTCATCCAATGATTTTACTGACGTTTCACCAGCACGAGTGGCTGGCATTGTCAAAGCTTCACCCTCCATTGCCGGTGGTGAACTGGAGCCGAGCTCGCGGCCGCAGACTGTATGTACCTGGCGCGCCAAGGTCCGAGAGCTTCACTGCGGTCATTTCCGGTGCGGTTCTCCTCTTGCTACCTACGACGGTTGTTCACTGCAGTACGGGAAGCCAGAATCCGTTTACCTTAAGGCTTTCCTCTTTCTTGTTGAAACTGTTCGCGTGTTTTTGTATTTCTAGAGCTTCTCTGAACAGACGCCTGTGATAGTGCTCCTCTACAGCCAGAACTTCCATGTCGGCGAATTTTATTACGTGGTCGGTCTCACTCAGTGCGTGCTCTGCCACGGCCGATTTATCCACCTGCCCCAACCTGCAATGTCGCTTATGTTCTTTGATCCTGGTGTTAATGGATCGTCCAGTCATTCCGACAAGCTTTTCCGCATTTGCATGGTATACGGTATATTCCCGACATTGCAAGTGGGTCCCTTTTCTCCTTTGCCGATCTAGGACACCCTTTGATCTTCCTTGTCGGTTTGAAAAGCGTGTTTACGCCATGTTTGCGCAATATACGGCTTATTCTGTCCGTCACTCTGCGAATGTATGGCAGAAAGGCCGTACCCGACATTTCTTTTTCTAATTCCTTACTTCGCCGAGTGTTTGGCTCTGTTACACTTCTAATATAATTTGTAGAGCACCCATTGCTCTTCAGAACACTTTCCAGGAGTTGCATTTCGCGTCTGAGGTGCTGCGGCTCATATATTCGTCCTGCTCGCGTTACGAGCGTATTAATCATACCCCTTTTCTGGTTCGGGTGGTGGTTTGATAGTTTGTGCAGGTATCGGTCCGTGTGTGTCGGTTTTCGATACACGCTGTGTCCCAGATTTTCGCCATCCCTTGTGACCAGCACATCTAGAAATGGCAGCTTTTTGTCCTTTTCTACTTCCATGGTAAATTTTATTTTGGCATGGATGTTGTTCTAGTGTCTTAGGGAGTCACCGAGCTGTTCTTCACCATGGCTCCACACAACGAAAATATCATCAACGTATCTGTACCACACCTTAGGTTTGCAAGTCGCCAAGTCCAGAGCCTGTTCAAAATGGTTCAAATGGCTCTGAGCACTATGGGACTCAACTGCTGTGGTCATTAGTCCCCTAGAACTTAGAACTACTTAAACCTAACTAACCTAAGGACATCACACACATCCATGCCCGAGGCAGGATTCGAACCTGCGACCCCAGAGCCAGTGCTTCGAATTGTACCATGAAGAAGTTGGCCACCACTGGATTGAGAGGACTACCCATGGCGATGCCTTCCAGCTGTTAGTAGAAATCGCCATTCCACGTGAAATACCTCGTGTTAAGACATGCATGGAAGAGCTTTGTGATGTCTTGAGGGAAAATGGTACCGATGTGCTCCAGAGCGTCACTGAGTGTCACTTTCGTAAACAAAGAAACAAAATCAAAGCTGACCAGGATGTCGTTTGGTGCAAGTTCCAGTTTCTTCAGCTTCTCAATGAAATGTCCTGAGTCCTTTATGTATGTGTCAGTGTTCCCCACGTGTGGCCGGAGCAGAGAGGCCAAGTGTTTTGCCAGTTTATACGTCCGTGAGCCAGGAGCGCTAACAATCGGTGTTAGTGGAACGTAGTTCTTATGGATCTTGGGTAATCCATACAGCCGAGGTGCTAGGGCTTCTGTGTTACGCGGTTTCTCTGTATTGGCAGAAGATCCTAAGAAATTTTGGTCCTATGTCAAAGCGGTAGGTGGATCAAAACAAAATGTCAGACACTCTGTGACCAAAATGGTACTGAAACAGAGGATGACAGACTAAAGGCCGAAATACTAAATGTCTTCTTTCACAGAGGAAGACTGCACTGTGCTTCCTTCTCTAGATTGTCGCACAGTTGACAAAATGGTAGATATCGAAATAGACGACAGAGGGATAGAGAAACAATTAAAATCGCCCAAAAGAGGAAAGGCCTCTGGTCCTGATGGGATACCAGTTCGATTTTACACAGAGTACACGAAGGAACTTGCCCCCTTCTTGCAGAGGTGTACCGTAGGTCTCTAGAAGAGCGAAGCGTTCCAAAGGATTGGAAAAGGGCACAGGTCATCCCCGTTTTCAAGAAGGGACGTCGAACAGATGTGCAGCACTATAGACCTATATCTCTAACGTCGATCAGTTGTAGAATTTTGGAACACGTATTATGTTCGAGTATAATGTCTTTTCTGGAGACTAGAAATCTACTCTGTAGGAATCAGCATGGGTTTCGAAAAAGACGGTCGTGTGAAACCCAGCTCGCGCTATTCGTCCACGAGACTCAGATGGCCTTAGACACGGGTTCACAGGTAGATGCCGTGTTTCTTGACTTCCGCAAGGCGTTTGACAGAGTTCCTCACAGTCGTTTAATGAACAAAGTAAGAGCATACGGACTATCAGATCAATTGTGTGATTGGATTGAGGAGTTCCTAGATAACAGAACGCAGCATGTCATTCTCAATGGAGAGAAGTCTTCCGAAGTAAGAGTGATTTCAGGTGTGCCGCAGGGGAGTGTCATAGGACCGTTGCTATTCACAATATACATAAATGACCTGGTGGATGACATCGGAAGTTCACTGAGGCTTTTTGCAGATGATGCTGTGGTGTATCGAGAGGTTGCAACAATGGAAAATTGTACTGAAATGCAGGAGGATCTGCAGCGAATTGACGCATGGTGCACAGAATGGCAATTGAATCTCAATGTAGACAAGTGTAATGTGATGCGAATACAGAGAAAGATAGATCCCTTATCATTTAACTACAAAATAGCAGGTCAGCAACTGGAAGCAGTTAATTCCATAAATTATCTGGGAGTACGCATTAGGAGTGATTTAAAATAGAATGATCATATAAAGTTGATCGTCGGTAAAGCAGATGCCAGACTGAGATTCATTGGAAGAATCCTAAGGAAATGCAATCCGACAACAAAGGAAGTAGGTTACAGTACGCTTGTTCGCCCACTGGTTGAATACTGCTCAGCAGTGTGGGATCCGCACCAGATAGGGTTGATATAAGAGATAGAGAAGATCCAACGGAGAGCAGCGCGCTTCGTTACAGGATCATTTAGTAATCGCGAAAGCGTTACGGAGATGATAGGTAAACTCCAGTGGAAGACTCTGCAGGAGAGACGCTCAGTAGCTCGGTACGGGCTTTTGTTAAAGTTTCGAGAACATACCTTCACCGAAGAGTCAAGCAGTATATTGCTCCCTCCTACGTACATCTCGCGAAGAGACCATGAGGATAAAATCAGAGACATTAGAGCCCACACAGAAGCATACCGACAATCCTTCTTTCCACGTACAATACGAGACTGGAATAGAAGTGAGAACCGATAGAGGTACTCAGGGTACCCTCCGCCACAACCCGTCAGGTGGCTTGCCGAGTATGGATGTAGATGTAGATGTCTGCCGCCAGAGAAGACACATTGATTAAGTGGATTATAACCGAAAAAGTACAGTTAAGATCTTATAATGTGAGTAAAGAATATACACTCCTGGAAATTGAAATAAGAACACCGTGAATTCATTGTCCCAGGAAGGGGAAACTTTATTGACACATTCCTGGGGTCAGATACATCACATGATCACACTGACAGAACCACAGCCACATACACAGGCAACAGAGCATGCACAATGTCGGCACTAGTACAGTGTATATCCACCTTTCGCAGCAATGCAGGCTGCTATTCTCCCATGGAGACGATCGTAGAGATGCTGGATGTAGTCCTGTGGAACGGCTTGCCATGCCATTTCCTCAGATGGACCAGCGTTCGTGCTGGACGTGCAGACCGCGTGAGACGACGCTTCATCCAGTCCCAAACATGCTCAATAGGGAACAGATCCGGAGATCTTGCTGGATAGGGTAGTTGACTTACACCTTCTAGAGCACGTTGGGTGGCACGGGATACATGCGGACGTGCATTGTCCTGTTGGAACAGCAAGTTCCCTTGCCGGTCTAGGAATGGTAGAACGATGGGTTCGATGACGGTTTGGATGTACCGTGCACTATTCAGTGCCCCCTCGACGATCACCAGAGGTGTACGGCCAGTGTAGGAGCTCGCTCCCCACACCATGATGCCGGGTGTTGGCCCTGTGTGCCTCGGTCGTATGCAGTCCTGATTGTGGCGCTCACCTGCACGGCGCCAAACACGCATACGACCATCATTGGCACCAAGGCAGAAGCGACTCTCATCGCTGAAGACGACACGTCTCCATTCGTCCCTCCATTCACGCCTGTCGCGACACCACTGGAGGCGGGCTGCACGATGTTGGGGCGTGAGCGAAAGACGGCCTAACGGTGTGCGGGACCGTAGCCCAGCTTCATGGAGACGGTTGCGAATGGTCCTCGCCGATACCCCAGGAGCAACAGTGTCCCTAATTTGCTGGGAAGTGGCGGTGCGGTCCCCTACGGCACTGCGTAGGATCCTACGGTCTTGGCGTGCATCCGTGCGTCACTGCGGTCCGGTCCCAGGTCTACGGGCACGTGCACCTTCCGCCGACCACTGGCGACAACATCAATGTACTGTGGAGACCTCACGCCCCACGTGTTGAGCAATTCGGCGGTACGTCCACCCGGCCTCCCGCATGCCCACTATACGCCCTCGCTCAAAGTCCGTCAACTGCACATACGGTTCACGTCCACGCTGTCGCGGCATGCTACCAGTGTTAAAGACTGCGATGGAGCTCCGTATGCCACGCCAAACTGGCTGACACTGACGGCGGCGGTGCCCAAATGCTGCGCAGCTAGCGCCATTCGACGGCCAACACCGCGGTTCCTGGTGTGTCCGCTGTGCCGTGCGTGTGATCATTGCTTGTACAGCCCTTTCGCAGTGTCCGGAGCAAGTATGGTGGGTCTGACACACCGGTGTCAATGTGTTCTTTTTTCCATTTCCAGGAGTGTATATAATCAAAACTTTATATACATGGTGTAACGGGTATGAGTGTAGAAATTTCTGTTGGTGACTGAGGAAGGGGTATTGAACAATATTACATCAGTATTTACGTCATTTGCTGATTAATAATTATACCCATTACAAGTTGTACGTCTTTAAGTTGGTTAGTGACTCCAAGTACGAGTAGCAAGAGCAAGCCATTAATGCTTGTTTTCCTCTGGAGAGCACGTCAGATGCTAAAGTGTGCACGCAGAACGGTTAGTATACACTGGCAGGCGTAGTCCTCTTGGTGGTGCAGTTGTGACCACGCAGAAAACATCAGATCGTAAAGCTTGTCTTTCTGGGAAGACTGCTTGACACAGAGAAAAAACAACCAAAACACTGATGTGTGTACCTATTAAGACAATGCATCACAAAATATCTGCACTTATACATGTTACATCCTGTATATACAGGGTTAGTCACCTAACATTACCGCTGGATATATTTCGTAAACCACATCAAATACTGACGAATCGATTCCACAGACCGAAGGTGAGGAGAGGGGCTAGTGTAATTGGTTAATACAAACCATACAAAAATGCATGGAAGTATGTTTTTTAACACAAACCTACGTTTTTTAAATTGAACCCCATTAGTTTTGTTAGCACATCTGAACATATAAACAAATACGTAATCAGTGCCGTTTGTTTCATTGTAAAATGTTAATTACATCTGGAGATATTGTAACCTAAAGTTGACGCTTGAGTACCACTCCTCCGCTGTTCGATCGTGTGTATCTTGTGTATCGTAGGGATCCAAAGGGAACGGTGATGGACCTTAGGTACAGAAGAGACCATGAGGGGTGAGATACGCGTACACACGTGGTTTCCGTTTTCAATTACGGAGTGGAATAGAGTTTGTACCGACATGTCAGGCCAATAGATGTTCAATGTGGTGGCCATCATTTGCTGCACACAACTACAATCTCTGGCGTAATGAATGTCGTACACGCCGCAGTATACCTGGTGTAATGTCGCCGCAGGCTGCCACAATACGTTGTTTGATATCCTCTGGGGTTGTAGGCACATCACGGTACACATTCTCCTTTAACGTACCCCGCAGAAAGAAGTCCAGAGTTGCAAGATCAGGAGAACGGGCTGGCCAATTTATGAGTCCTCCACGTCCTATGAAACGCCCGTCGAACATCCTGTCAAGGGTCAGCCTAGTGTTAATTGCGGAATGTGTAGGTGCACTATCATGCTGATACCACATACGTCGACACGTTTCCAGTCGGACATTTTCGAGCAACGTTGGCAAATCATTCTGTAGAAACGCGATGTATGTTGCAGCTGTTTGGGCCCCTGCAATGAAGTGAAGACCAATAAGGCGGTCGCCAATGATTCCGCACCATACATTTACAGTCCACGGTCGCTGTCGCTCTACCTGTCTGAGCCAGCGAGGATTGTCCACGGACCAGTAATGCAAGTTCCGTAGATTCACTGCCCCGTGGTTTGTGAAACCCGCTTCATCGGTAAACAGATAGAACTGCAACGCATTCTCTGTTAATGCCCATTGACAGAATTGCACTCGATGATTAAAGTCATCACCATGTAATTGTGATGTAGCGACACATGAAACGGGTGAAAGCGGTGACAATGCAGTATGCTCATGACACTACTTTGACTCAGTCCACCGGCTCTCGCAATGTCCCGTGTACTCATGTGTGGGTTCATGGCAACAGCAGCTAACACACCAACTGCACCCGCTTCTCCTGTGACGGTCCTGTTACGCACCCGTTTGCGTGCTACGACCATACCTGTTGCATACGGTTGGCGGTAGATGTTTTGCAATGTGCGGCACGTTGGATGCTCTCTGTCCTGGTACCGTTCTGCATACACCCTGCAGGCTTCAGCTGCATTTCGTCGACACTCGCCATAGATGAGTAGCATCTCCGCCTTTTCAGAGTTAAAATACACCATGGTCACAGTTCCTACAACACTACACTATCACAGACGTCTAGTAACACGGTGTACTACAATTGGTCTGCGTGCGGAGACGACTGCAGAATAACAATAGCAGCAACCGCTACATGCGGACACTGCGACAGCTAGACCAAACCACAACAGTGCACTACAGCCACACTCGTAAACACGGTCGTCATCGTAAACATATCTCTGCAGATGCTGCTTGCTGACCATGGCCCGTTTTTGTTACAACACGCAACTGAATGTCGGAGGTTTCAAGCGTCAACTTTAGGTTACAATATCTCCGGATGTAATTAACATTTTACAATGCAACAAACGGCACTGATTACGTATTTGTTTATATGTTCAGATGTGCTAACAAAACTAACAGGGTTACATTAAAAAAACGTAGGTTTGTGTTAAAAAGCATATTTCCGTGCATTTTTGTATAGTTTGTTTTAAACAATTACACTAGCCCCTCTCCTCACGTTCGCTCTGGGGAATCGGTTCGTCAGTATTTGATGTGGTTTACGAAATACATCCAGCGGTAACGTTAGGTGACTCACCCTGTATATACCAGGTGACTGATTAAGAACAGCCGCGCAGGGTAGCCGTGTCGTGTAATGCACCTTGTCACAGTTCGTGCACTCTCAATGTCGGAGGTACGAGTCCTCCCTTGGGCATGGCTGTGTGTGTTGTTCTTGGCGTAATTTAGTTTAAGTTAGTTTAATTAGTGTGTAAGACTAGGGACCGATGACCTCAGCAGTTTGGTCCCAAAGAACCTTACCACAAATTTTCTAATTTAAATAAGAACAGATTTCAATTATTTATTAAATAAAAACTATAAAAGATAGTAACAAACTGCGCATGTCATTGGACAGAGGAAGTTTCAAAGTTTTTTGTGACATCATGGCGACTACAACTTAAGATAAATAATTTTGTGTGTTGGAATTTGGGTTAAGTCTATCCACTGTTCAAGTGTAATGTGCTTTCCGCCGTCGATTTAGCTAAAAGCTGCCTCTGCACAACCCAGATTTATAAATGGCATACAGAATTCTAGAAAGTTGGTCGCAAATGCAAAGGGAAGAGTACTGATCGGCTACGCAAGTCTGATGAAAATGCTGAGTTTATCCGAGATGCGTTCACAGGGAGCTCTCGGGAGTCCACACCATTTTTTTTTTATTAGAGGTGGAGCCCCTCCACGCCCACACCGGCATGATGGCCAACTCAAAAGGTCTACTGCCATGTCTGCATAAGGGTTAGTATTCACTAATGTGAGGTGTCGCAGGATGTGGGTACTGCGATGTGTGCGTACGTCTGGTTATGGTTAACCATTAATACGCGCTCATCTGGAGATAGATCGGGTCGAAAAGCGAACGAAGGGTAGCGGTTTGAAGGGCAGAGGAAAAAAAGTGCCAAGGCAAGAGCCATGGGAAAAAAACCTCTGCGATAGTTAGGTCGGGTGGTAAGAGCAGTAGCGGATGTCTTGCTGCCTGCGATAGGTCGTGCAAGGGTAGGTTTTGTTAGTAGTGGGTATCATGCTTGTCGATACCTTTACGTAGTGCGTTGCTGCTGCTCGGCGGCTGCCGCTGGTGGCTGCGTTGGGCTCTTGCTCAGCGTCAGCAACCTGCAACAGTTAGGTTTGTCATCATTTTGTGTCCAATAGGTCATATATCGGAAGCACAGTGTTGGGTGATGTTGGCGATTGTTTGTGCGTCAGTGGGCGAGCTCGTCGGTTTCCCTGCGATAGCCTGTTTGCCGGCTTTGATAGCAGCTGGTACTTCCAGTCAATGTTGCTGATAAACAGGGGCTTACCGAAGTTTTGTCGCTTGTTAGTGTAGGTTATCTTGCCATAGGTGGTTATGCCCTACCTAGGAGTGTTTTTGGCCGTTTATGCTTCCACCTATGGTTGTGATCGTAGTTACCCAGAGTAAGGATGAAAGGATTGTTCGAGTGTCTCGAGTTCCTGTATAGTCGTGTGGCGTGTTTTTTGAATACTTCCTTGAGAGTTTCAAGGCGGTATTCATTGTGTAGGTCCACGTTGCGTGTGTAGCGTGGAGCGTTGCTAATGATTCGTAGTACTTTGTTCTGTATGATCTGCAGGCGGCGCAGTCGTGTAGGAGCCGCATATCCCCAGACGGGAGCTGCGTACGTCATCAGAGGTCTAATCAGTGTCATGTAGATGGACCTCGACACCCTCCTATTTCCACACCATTGCACCAAGAGAGGAGGCGCAGTGGTTAGCACATTGGACTGTCATTCGGGAGGACTACAGTTCAAACCCGCTTCTGGCCATCCTAATTTAGGTTTCCCGTGGTTTCCCTGACTCGCTTCACGCAAATGCAAGCACGGTTCCTTTGAAAGGGCAACGCCGACTTCCTTCCTCCTTCCCTCATTCGAAGATCTCGCTGTTTCGTCCCCTCCCCCGAGCCAACCAACCAACCAAATAAAACACAGGCAAGCCAGGGACTTCAACTTCCTCAAGCAACGCCCGCATCTCGTGGTCATGCGGTAGCGTCCTCGCTTCCCACGCCCGGGTTCCCGGGTTCGATTCCCGGCGGGGTTAGGGATTTTCTCTGCCTCGTGATGGCTGGGTGTTGTGTGATGTCCTTAGGTTACTTAGGTTTAAGTAGTTCTAAGTTCTAGGGGACTGATGACCTAAGATGTTAAGTGCCATAGTGCTCAGAGCCATTTGAACCTCAAACAACTGCGTGTCGTGTTCTGAAACGACACCTGCATATGGAGCCTTACAAGCTGCAGTTACTGCAGCAACTGCGTCCTGGAGACCATAACAGAAGGTACGAGTTTTGCATTTCATTTCTTCAGGATACGGCAGAGGGCACTTTTTCCGAACGTCTCATCTTTTCGGACGAGCCGACGTTTCGTCTATCGGGTAGCTTAAACCGACAAAATGTAACAATCTGTAGGTTATAAAATCCTATCGCCGTCGTCGTCCAACACGAAAGAGACTTATGGAAACTGGATGCGTATTGTGCCGTTTCTGTTCACAAAGTTTCTGGTCTTTTCCTTTTTGCTGAGGAAACAGACAGAAATGTCATATCTGGACATGTTGCAAAATCGGGTATTTCCACAACTTACGAAAATTCCATTGATGTCATTTTTCTGTATGACAGCACCCCGCCTCATTTCCACATTGAGGCGTGTCGGTTTCTTACCAACACCATCCTACACTGTTGGACTGGAGGATGTAGACTGCAAGAACTTGTTTACTGTTTTCGGCCTCCCGGGTCACCAGATCTCACACCTTGTGATTTTTTTTCTGTGGGGGTGCGTAAAAGACAAAGCCTTTGTCCCAGCAATGGCAGCTACTCTTCAAGAGCTAAAAAATCGAATAGTTGAACCTGTCGATCCAACAAACAGGGACCTGTAGATCCGTGTGTGGAATGAAATGGACTACAGTTTCTATCTTTCTCAAGCAACGCATGGTGCTCATGTTGGGTGTACGGTATAGTGTCTGTGCGAACACGATACTCTGAAGCTTCCTTTATGCAGTGATATGCGCAATGTGTTTTTGTCTTTCGTAGTTTGTCGGTAATAAACAACTGAAATCTGCTCTTTCTTTGAAGCTGTTCAAATGTGTGTGAAATCTTATGGGATTTACCTGCTAAGGTCATCAGTCCCTATGCTTACACATTACTTAACCTAAATTATACTACGGACAAACACACACACCCATGCCAGAGGGAGGACTCGAACCTCCGCCGGGACCAGCCGCACAGCCCATGACTACAGCGCCTGAGACCGCTCGGCTAATCCCGCGCCACTGCTCTTTCTTTCTCAATCATCCTATATACAGGGCGACTAAAAGAACACATTTACGAACTGACGTGGCACGTCGGGCACACAACAAGGATCAGTAATAACATAGGGATCGGGGGTCGCAAATGGCACGAGGGGCGCTACGTTCACGAGAGGGTGTTGCTATACAAATACAGGCGGAGCGCTCGTAGACCATCCCCATTCACACCATGGGAGTGTTGGAAGTAACATGGCTAGCTACACATAGCGCGAAATGGCTGAGATGCATTTGATTGGTGGTGCAGACAGCTGCAAAGAATGAGAAGCCGTGCGATTATATCGTGTAAACTATCCCCATAGAAGGGTGCCGTGCCACAGATTATTCGCAATGGTTCCTTGTGCGAAATCGGCTAGTTTCATGTGCAAAAACCGGATGCTGGTCGATGCCAACGAACAACATGGACACTTGCGGCGCAAGAAAGCGTGCAGTGTATGTAGTCAAGACACACACAAGGAATACCCCACGCCACTGATATCCCCAAACCCTCCGTCTGCTGCATTATACACGACGAAGGACTGCATCCGTTTCATTTCCAACGGGTCCAGCCGTTGCAACCTGGGGACTACAACAAGCACATGGGATTTGCGCCATGGTTTTTGCAGGAATCCGCTGCAAACCGAAGCTTCACAGCTAATGTCCTCTTCTTTGATGAGGCTGTTTTCTCACTAAAGGGTATGATCAACGTTCACAACGTTCACAACTTGCATGCATGGGCGAATGTGAGCCCACGTGGTACACGTGCGCTTGTCTCACAACGTAAATTCACCCTTAAGGTGTGGGCTGATATCGTTGCAGACCGTTTAATTGCGCCGTACATTATCCCGGAGCGACTTGGTGGTCACACATATCTCGTATGCCTGCGAGAGGCTCTGCCGGACATGCTGAATGCTGTTCCCATGCCGCATTCGATTTCAGCACGACGGAGCCCTCACACATTTCAGCAGACAAGTGAGAGCACATCTGCAGGCAGCCTTTCAAATCAGCTGGATTGGTCGCTACCACTTTCGCGCAACGACGCTCTGAGCGTGTTTTTTAGGGAATTAACTAGTTTGAACCTGGGACCTGTTGCTGATAAGGAGACCCCAGACCACACATGACATGTAGAATTCAAAAGAGTTCAGTGAGACTAGCGATGATATAACCAAATACTTAATGATCTCAGCGTCAGCTCCACTGCACTCTCTGTAAAAGAATCTTAATACTAACTAAATTTAGTGGAAGGGGTTCAAGGCTTTCCTATTTTTAGTTAGCTGGTAAAATAACGTCCAAAAAGCAGTTACGTTTACCATTGGAAATTTTATTCTACTCACAAAACATCGTTTCTAAATTGCACTATTGATAAAAGAAAATGTTTTAATACAGGATGGTAAAAACCAACTGCGTTCAACAAAAATGTGAACGAATATTCCCTGAGTGGTTTTCCAAGTTCTACAATGGATCGAAGGATGACCTATGCCATATCACATCTATGATCTAGGTTTACATTAAGTTTCACAAGAGAGAAAACTATCAAAATGGTCTACAGTGACCCTCAATTATCTTTAATTACTGATCTAACTTGTCGTAAATTACAGTGGCTGATGTGGCTTCTCAATAATTATACAACAGAGAAATCATCGCGTTTCAGATTTTTACTTCAAGTGGCAAATGTGAACACCATGAGCTTGAATTTACGATCGACACTAGTATTACGCAAAAAAGGGGGTGTTACAGATGAGACTTCTGCAGTTCTGAGTGAAGCTTTATGCGCTGTTATGCGGCATCGCGTGCGTTCATTACCTTGTCGGTGTTCGTCAGGGGGGCGGTGGCCGGCGCAGCAGCCATCCAACTCGCCGTCTCAGAACTAACTCTTTTCTCCTAACTTCTCCTTACTACAATTTACCGAATTTGGTTTAAAAAAACTATCTGGCTGTGTTTTCATCTGACCAATGTTAACCTTAAGATCCGCCTACAAAAATTCTGTCTATCCATTGAGAAACGTTATACTTTTCGTTGTGGGGCAATGTTTTTAAAGTTTGCAACGTAACAGAGAGGCGAAAAAGTCTCACGGTAAAACTTGCAGGAGGTGTGGTCTTAGCGGTAGGCTGGCGACGTGGGTGTCCAGTCCGTCCCTTATCGTAGGGCCTTCTAGCTTAATACGGTTCTGCTCTCGGCTTCTGTTCTCGTTTCTCCCTTCGAAACTGCGTCGGTCTCATGGTGGGAAGGTACGACATGCATTTAGGCATTCTTGTGTTAGTCTGTGGTATTCCATTTGCTCACTCGTTACTCGTATTACTTTGGTTAATTTAATGTCACGATTTATTCGGAGCTATGTGACATACTACTGGATTTACTTATCATGTCAGGTTTTTCATGGAAGGTGTTGGATTTGCCTGACACCTTACATATCACCACCCTTTGAACTTAATTTTTGCACTGAATTTAGGCAATGATTGAATCGTTGTCTAAGTCAGTCAAAAATTTTCTAATTTGTCTAAATTTTGTTGCGTAATGTTCAACCACGTTATTCTGTTCTATGCTAGTTCGTACTACTAATTTATATTTTTATATTCTTCCACATTATAATTAAAAATGACAAGAGAAGAATATTTTTATGCTATTTTTAATTTTTAATTATTTTCTTTCTTTATTTAAGTGTGAAGTTTTTTAAAGAAGTTTGTTATCGAAAGTGAGGAGTCTTTCATATCGATTTTCTTAGAAATATTGTTTTTATAAATGTAGTAATTAAGTATCTATTCCTAACACATTTTCTAAATATCATGTACAAGTAAAATGTTTTTGCTTCTAGACACTCATTTCAACATTGTTACACTAACAAATATGTATTATTTCCAAGAATTGCTTTGACAAAGAAATCTACATACACAAGTATTGACATATTATCCTAACAAGTGGTACAAATGTTAAAAAAAAAGGGAAAACATCCAACAAGATAATTTTTTATTGTTTTTATAAGGAGAAAATAAGTAAAATATAGTTATTCTTTTATTTTTATGAGGAGAAAATAAGTGGCATATTGTTTCTTTATATACTGTCCATTTCAGAACTAATGACTTATTTTTATCGATAGCCTATTTTTTACTTAAGTCCATAGTCAATGACTGTTATTTTGTAGTTTATTAGCTGTCTGGTGTGCTTAACGTATTTAGCTTTTCATACGTTTCTTTTGCACAATTCCTACATCACATAATTTGATTTCACACATTCACACAATCCTATAAATGTTCAAGCATGTGGTTGGCGAATGTTTTTGCACGAAGGTGATGGACTTGAGCGAGATGGATGCATCTCCTGAAGTGGGTGTCCATTTGCAGTATGTGACTAAATATCTACAACGACATTTAGTAGCCTGGATGGCCTTTGCGACATCTGATTCCTATGTGATTCCTGATCCATGTTGTATGCCCGATTGCCATGTCAGTTTGTGAAGTTTTTTTTGAATTACCCTGCATCTATACTAACAATACCTTGATTGTATCTAGGTGCCACATGAGAACGAGCCACTGCTCGCATCTGGTGGTGGTAAATAAAATATAAACAACAGCTCTTGTGGATTGATATTACATCAGTATGTTATGTGTGTATCTAACTCACATGTGTGATTTTGATGACTGGTCCTGTAGTACATTATAATAATTGTAAAGACCGAGAGGAAGTTAACTCCTGCTAAATGGCATCCCGAAAGCAGCTGATTTTAACGTCCCATTTGTAATGGTTCTTTATTTACGTGACCATTACGGCACTCCAACCACAGTTCTCAATACCTGTAATATGGTACTTCTGCGAAGTAACAGACATATTTTTGTGACAATATTCACATTTGGTTTTATTAATGTATAGGTACTCCGATGTATCGGTATATTACAGTGATATGGTTCTTTTTTTGTATTCATTTCCGTGAGAGTGTCATCATCTTTGTCTTACTTATAATCGTTTTGACGCGAATGCGCACAGAGAGCAATCTTTGTTTCACTTTGCAGAAGTTAAGTTGTTATTTCGCTTTGTAAAAGAACAGTCAAGTCTTGTGTTTGGTTAAAGTGGAAATTAAATATATGAATAGTGATACAAAACTATTTTCTTGATGATGTGACAATTAAGAATAAGTATATGTGAATTTACAAGAAGTTTAATAAAAATGTGGATCGTGAACACCAAGTCAAAAATTATTTCTACCATACCATTGTTCTGATCTGGGATTCTTTGATCATTAAGAATTTCATGAAAAACGCATTTGTTAGGTCTTCAAATATTGCTAAAATACAGATCTGGACCTTCTAGCAGTCAAAGTGAAATCATCCTAGAATCAACAAGATGAGCCATAACAACTTCGACGAAATCTACGTGGGAATCCATTCAAGACAAGTGCCAAAAATTAATCACTTTTTCACAGTGACTTCATTATTCCCATTCTGACGATACAATCCACAATCAATAACTTTGTTGTCGCCCGATCAAGCGAACATATGCTGCGTGAGCAACATTATTAATCAGATTTCTAACCTACTTTGCAAGTGGTGGTATTGATAGACACTCCAATGGACGGAAGCCTAAAAAACAGCGCCACATGTCCTTGACCGGTGCTGACTATTATCGATAGTGGTTGTCCACTAGTATCTGTGGTAGTTACCCAACAACAGAATCAGCTATGTCCGGTGAGAGGGCGTTCCTTGTCTGCTTGCGGGACTTTTACAGGGCTCGCCGCACAGGCTGGTTTCATTCTGTTATGGCGTTTGGACTGGTGCCTACTGAGGGTCACGTGCTGGGCCTATGCAGAAAGCAAGAGGAAGCAGACATGCTGTCAGGACTCCATTCAGCGATAATATGAGGACAGTCCCACACTGTCTGAGGAGTCTCCAGACACGTCTTCGGACTGGAATCCTATTGAATGGAACAGCAATGTCTTCAGTGAAGTGTCGATCTTCAAATAAGCCCCTATGACTGGCGAAGACGTGTTTGGAGACGACTCAGGCTGTGGTGGGATGCCAATCTCACTGCGGGCGCGCCATACGGCCTGAAAACTAGGAGTGATGGTCTGGGGTGCAATTTCATTTCATAGCAGGACCCCTTTAGCGGTCATCCGCAGGGCCCTTACAGGACGTCGGCACGTCGACGATATTCTACACCTCGTTTTGTTGCCCTTCATGACAAGCTTTCCTGGGTTTACATTTCAGCAAGATAGCGCTCTTCCGCGCACGGCGAGAGTTTCTGCTGCTTGCTTAGTGCTTGCCAAACCCTACGCTAGCCAGCGAGTTCACTGGATATCTTCCAAACTGAGAACGTTTGGCGCAGTATGAGCAGGGCCCTCCAACCAACTCTGGATTTCACGATCCAGTCCGCCAGTTGGACAGAATTTGGCACGGTATCCCTCAGGAGGACATCAAACAGTCTATGAATGCCAATCCGAATAACTGCTTGCATAAGGGCTACAGGTGGACCAATGTGTTATTAGCTTGTTCAATTTGTGAAGCTCTTTCTCTTGGATAAATCATCCAATTTTTCCCAAATTGTAATCATTTGTTAGTCTGTACATCTGCCAATTTTCGCCCCATTGGAATTATTCCTTCGTGGTGCGTCCCTTTTTTTCTTAGAATGTACTTACAACACAATTACGTCAAGCGGTTCATTCATGGATTCGTAAGCAGGAGAAAATATACAGAGTGATTATAATTAAAATTAAACTTTCAAAACTTTGTAGAAATAACAGCACTGGTCAGAATGACGTCAAATTGCAACGAAATACTATTGGAGAAGGGGTAAAAAGTATTGCAGAAGAAAAAAGTAGTCTGAAAATTGATCAATAGATGGCCCTCTATGTGTCAGACTAGGTAAATGAAAACACCTGTCACGCACAAGACCCCTTGGAAATGGAAATGAGCGTTTGGCATCATTGGCCGGGAGGCCCCTTGCTTTTCCTTCTTTCGCGTCTGCGACGTTTGCCATGACTGCCTCAATACAGGATCGCGCTGTGCTTGTGGAGTTGTATTACAAGAATGATGACTGCGCACACGTCGCTCTGCAGAAGTACCAGATACTGAAGGGTTTGAAAAAAAGGCGTTGGTCCGATGACTGGAGAAAATGATTCGGCAACTCGAAATGACGGTTTTTTTGTGTGCAGCCTGGTAGAGGGAGGAAACGAATTGATTCGACGTCAGTGGAAGAAGTGGCCACAGCAATGCAGGAGGAGACGATTGGAGGTGTGCAAACGTGTAGTACACGGAGAATTGCCCGAACATTGGACATACCCGTGAGCAAGGCGCGTAAATTCCTACGAAACATCCTTCTTTGCTATCCATTCAAAATTACCCATGGGCAGGAGTTGCATGCTGTTAACCTGCCAGCAAGAGAGACCTTTGCTTTAGAATTTCTTGCTCACGTAGAAGTGGGCAATGATTGGGCGTGGAAGATTTTGTGGACGGACGAAGCCCACTTCCATCTGACACGATATGTCAATACACAGAATATGGGCAACGGAAAATCCACACGCAAATCAACCATTACCACTTCATCCTGAAAAGGTCACTGTGTGGTGCAAGTTTACAGCATCATTTATCATATGGCCATATTTTTTTCGGAGAGACAGGTGCTTCCGGCCCTGTTACCTGTACCGTAACTGGTAAGCGCTATGAGTGCCTTTTGCGCAACCGTTACAGCTATCCAACAGCGTGGATGTGTGGGTGGGATCATTTTTATGCCGGATGGGGCATCTCCACACATTGCAAATTCAGTTAAGCAGCTGCTGAAGCGCCATTTCGGAAATGCTAAAATTATCAGCCGCCATTTCCCTACAGCCTGGCCGTCCCGATCGCCAGATCTTAATCCGTGTGACTTCTAGCTGTGGGGCTATGCGAAAGATGTGTTCAGTGTTCCGATTGCAAACTTACCTGCACTGAAGGCACACATTGCGCAACACATTCTGAACGTGACCACGGAAACACTTCGATCAATTATGGGACATGCTGTTTCTCGATTTCAACATGTTGCAGAAAACGGTGGACAGAATATTGAACATGTTTTGCGCCAGTTACACGGAAGTTAATAATCCGATTTGATTTTGATTGATACTTTTTATGCGTTTTTTTGCCTCAGGATAGTTAAAAATCGATGTGATGGATGCTTTTTATGTGGGTTTTGACCTCACGACAATTAAACACCGATGTGAATGATGCTTTTTATGCGGTTTATGGCCACAGGATAATTAAAAACCGATTTTTCCCATCCGATGTGATATGACCTTGCCGTAGTGGATGGGCTTACGTAACTAACAGTATCACACCTGTACACTCGCTCACACTGAGTAGTACGTACACCTTAGGCATTGTTGTATGATTCATTTGTCATTTGGAATCGACCACTATTAAAGTATGATGCTTACAGCGCCATCTATTGCTACATTTTGCAACTATTTATTTTTCTTCTGCCATACGTTTTCCCCCTTCTCCGAAAATATTCCGTTGCAAAATTTGGAAATTTGTGGTAAGTAGCTATGGGACAAAACTGCTGTGGTCATCGGTCCCTAGGCTTGAACACTACTTAATCTAACTTAAACTAACTTACGCTGAGGACAACACGCACACCCATGACGGAGGGAGGACTCGAACCTCTTACAGGGAGAGCCGCGCGAACTGTGACAAGGCGCCCTAGACAGCACGGCAACCCCGCGCGGCTATTCCGTTGCAGTTTGACGTCATTCTGACCAGTGGTGTTATTTCTACAGCGGTTTGAAAGTTTAACTTTAATTATAATCACCTTTTACATGAGTCCAAAGAACACCATGTGACGAATTAAGCTTATGTTTTACACGAAACAAGAACAAATATGAAATGAAAATTAAAACACTTGCAGCCGTCTCCTTTGCAGTTAATTTAGTTGCCACTGGCGTAAATAAATTAATTGTAAAGGAGGCGTCTGCAGGTGTTTTAATCTTCGTTTCATACTGTACAGGCCGTGTAGCTCTACCATCTATTACAAGGATGGACACAAAGAAAGGAAATCATTAACTCCACGCAGCAATCTGAATATGAGCAAACACTACGTAGTATGCGAACAACATACTTAGAATGCAGTTCAAAGAGTGAATTACATACAAGACGTCGTAATCAAGAACATAAGATAATGAAACCAGTTTATGTGTCATTTCATCTCAGATGATTTTTACATTTTGAGATGCACTAAAGCGCGATTATTTCTGCTTGATAATGACCGTATGGTCGTAACTGCAATGTTGGATTTTACGAATAAAAAATTTTACAGCCAAAGGGCGACCACGATATCATTTAAAAAATTTGACCCGAGTGTGAATCCCAGCTGCGAGAAGTTAATTTTAGTTCTCAATTGAAATTTCTCAGCCGGCCGTTGTGGCAGAGCGGTTCTAGGCGCTTCAGTTCGGAACCGTGCTGCTGCTACGGTCGCAAGTTCGAATCCTGCCCCGGGCATGGATGTGTGTGGTGTCCTTAGGTTAGTTAGGTTTAAGTAGTTCTAAGTCTAGGGGACTGATGACCTCAGATGTTAAGTGCTTATGGCCATTTGAACCATTTTTTTTTTAGATTTCTCAAACATTCTAGTTTGCAAGATCCAAAAATGTGTCCATTCACGCGCTGTAGCACTAGACTGCTAGGCCCACCCATAAAGTATAAATGAAATATAATATCATCCGATACTCTTATTTCGAAAGCAAGAATACGCATTTTCACGCAATATTTACTCGTATTCTGAGTTCACTGCTGCATTCGTTCTCTGTTTCTGTATTGTAACAAGGGTCTTACACCATTTATAGTTAAGTGTTCTGTGGGGTCGCTGGTCAGGTCGTAAACGAGTCACACTAGGGAGATCCCTACTGGCAACAACATGAAGCGGTAGCCTACAACTGCCATCAGAGGAAAATTTTAGTTTCGATGAATTAACTTGAAATCCACCCCAAATTTCTATATTTATAGTTGTAGAAGATATAAACATGTGATGCCGGATGAATCTTTTTGAAACAACCCTTATTATGGACTCGAATCACGAATTTTCAAAAACTTAGAGATTTTCACACAGTAATATCAGCTTTTAGAATGCTTCGTAGTCAATATCAGTTATCTATACATAATCATCTATATCCTGCCTTTAACAGTACGTAATTTGAAGGAGGGTATATAGCCGACCAGTATTATATTAACTCCTCCCAATTCTGGCCGCGGAATTTTGTGGGAATACTGAGTATGGACAGGTTAATATGTAGTTAAATTCCTCAAAAATTCGATGTGACTAATCGGGCTAGATATATATGTGAGGAAGTATCGTATTTACAGACTGCATCTGGAACGTGAGATTTCAATTTGAAGTGTAAAGCTATACGTAATACACAGTGGCATTCCTGTACCGTCTGTAACAGCCTGCTGAGCATGTCTGTTTCGTGACAGACTGAACAAACCCATGGAGAACTGGATGGCTTCCAGGAATTTTCCCCTATATTAACTATTAATTCTAGTTGTTATCGTGAAAAATGTTTAGAAATGTATCGGAAGAGCGTCTTTTTTTCGAAAAAAGCCAAGAATATTAGGGTTCAATGCCTCGTCCAAGACGAGGTGGTTAGAGGCAGATCTCGAGTTCGCATTACTTAAGGATGGGGGAGAAACTGTTCATGCGCATCACAGATACCATTCCTACATTCGCCTTACGCGATCTGGAGAAGCGGCCGTAAACCATTAATTTGGGTGGCCGAGCGGAGATTTCAACCACCGTTATCCGGAATACGAGTCCAGTGTCTTAAACACCTCCCCCCCCCCCCCCTCGCTCCGTAGGGTTTCTAATCTCTTCGTGGGAGAATAACAGTGACGACCATGAAATGCAATAGTGTTCCGTCTTTTCTCCTATTTACTCACTATGTAGCATTAGAACACTGATGATAATGTTGCTGTAGTACGAGTACCAGTACAGGGGGAGATGCCTGCCAGACACACACACACACACACACATACACACACACAGCAGAGAGGGAGAGAGAGAGAGAGAGAGAGAGAGAGAGAGAGAGAGAAGAATTTTGAGAAGATGAGACTGCTTTAGCTTTAAGTCACAGGCATGACCGGTTTCGCAGCAGTTTAGCTCCATCATCAGGTGCAATCTGTGCATATTGGTAGACAAACATTTATGCAAGGTGCTAGAAAACATAACTAAGATGAAAAGCTATATGCAGGATGGACATACTAAGACAATCAAGTCACGTTTAGATCGGAAAAAAGAATTTAATGGCCCAGTGTGCATTGTCAACAACTTTTCTCTAAGTGTCGTAAGTCAAAAGTAAAATCACTTAGAACGCTCCCGTAATACCTAGAAAGGAGGAAGAAATGATCACTATGTGGACGATGTGGCCTATTCTACATCATATTTTAAATCTATGTGACGATGCTATGCTGATTATATTTATATGTTTTGACGATGCCATTATGGCCGTATCACTTTAGGACATGGTGTAAAAAAGATCTGAGGATGGTCATTACAGACTGAAACCGGTCATCGGCTAAATAGTTCATTTGTGATTATAGACTGGAATAAAAAAGCATTTTCCAATAAAAAAATTCCCAATAACGGACTACCAGATGGGAAAAATACTAATCTGGTGTGCAGTAAGTACTCGGCCACCCAAATTAATGGTTTACGGCCGCTTCTCCAGATCGCGTAATGCGAGTGTAGGAATGGTATCTGGTGAGCTAGCAGGGCCCCCTTATGCCGAAATGGTGCTCAAAGCACAGACCGCATATACCTGGAATCTCGTTGACTGGAGTAGAACTGTCTGCAGTTATCAGTCCGACTTCGAACTGAGCCGCGATGACCAGTGAAGACGTGTCTGCAGCCGCCGCAGACAGCGGTTGGATACCAGATTGTTGCCTGCCATATGGCCCGACCGTCAGGAGTGATGTTCTGGCGCGCCATTTCTGATCATAGCAAGACCCTTTTGTTGTCATCCACGGCACCCTTACAGCACAGCAGTACGTCGACGATATTCTACGTCCCGCTTTGTTGCTCTCCATGGCAAGGCATTCTGGGGTTACATTTCAGCAAGATAATGCCCGCATGCACACTGCAAGAGTTTCTACTGCTTATCTCCATGCTGGCCTGCCTCAGCCAGCAAGGTCGCTGGACGTATACCCATTTGAAAACGTTTGGATTATTGCGGACAGGGCCGTCCGACCAGCTCGGGAATCTGACTAGCCAATGCGCCAATTGGACAGAATTTGTCATGATATCCCTCAGGAGGACATCCAACAGCTTTATCAATCAATACCAAGCCCAATAACTTCTTGCATGAGGGCCAGAGGTGTGTTATTGATGTGATCAGTTTGCGAAGATATTTTTCTTGAATGTTGTTGTTGTGGTCTTCAGTCCTGAGACTTGTTTGATGCAGCTCTCCATGCTACTCTATCCTGTGCAAGCTTCTTCATCTCCCAGTACTTACTGCAACCTACGTCCTTCTGAATCTGCTGAGCGTATTCATCTCTTGGCCTCCCTCTATGATTTTTACCCTCCACACTGCCCTCCAATGCTAAATTTGTGATCCATTGATGCCTAAGAACATGTCCTACCAACCGATCCCTTCTTCTCGTCAAGTTGTGCCACAAACTTCTCTTCTCCCCAATTCTATTCAATACCTCCTCGTTAGTTATGTGTTCTACCCATCTAATCTTCAGCATTCTTCTGTAGCACCACATTTCGAAAGCTTCTATTCTCTTCTTGTCCAAACTATTTATCGTCCACATTTCACTTCCATACATGGCTACGCTCCATACAAATACTTCCAGAAACGACTTCCTGACACTTAAATCGATACCCGATGTTAACAAATTTCTCTTCTTCAGAAATGCTTTTCTTGCCATTGCCAGTCTACATTTTATATCCTCTCTACTTCGACCATCATCAGTTATTTTGCTCCCCAAAGAGCAAAACTGCTTTACTACTTAAAGTATCTCATTTCCTAATCTAATTCCCTCAGCATCACCCGACTTAATTCGACTACATTCCATTATCCTAGTTTTGCTTTTGTTGGTGTTCATCTTATATCCTTCTTTCAAGACGCTGTCCATTCCATTTAACTGCTCTTCCAAGTCCTTTGCTGTCTCTGACAGAATTACAATGTCATCGGCGAACCTCAAAGTTTTAATTTCTTCTTCATAGATTTTAATACCTACTCCGAATTTTTCTCTTGTTTCCTTTACTGCTTGCTCAATATACAGATTGAATAACATCGGGGAGAGACTACAACCCTGTCTCACTCCCTTCCCAACCACTGCTTCCCTTTCATGTCCCTCGACTCTTATAACTGCCATCTGGTTTCTGTACAAATTAAAAATAGCATTTCGCTCCCTGTATTTTACCCCTGCCACCTTTAGAATTTGAAAGAGAGTATTCCAGTCAACATTGTCAAAAGCTTTCTCTAAGTCTACAAATGCTAGAAACATAGTTTTGCCTTTCCCTAATGTTTCTTCTAAGATAAGTCCTAAGGTCAGTATTGCCTCACGTGTTCCAACATTTCTGAGGAATCCAAACTGATCTTCCCCAAGGTTGGCTTCTACTAGTTTTTCCATTCGTCTGTAAAGAATTGGTGTTAGTATTTTGCAGCTGTGGCTGCAGCTGTGGCTTATTAAACTGATTGTTCGGTAATTTTCACATCTGTCAACACGTGCTTTCTTTGGGATTGGAATTATTGTATTCTTCTTGAAGTCTGAGGGTATTTCGCCTGTCTCATACATCTTGCTCACCAGATGGTAAAGTTTTGTCAGGACTGGCTCTCCCAAGGCCGTCAGTAGTTCTAATGGAATGTTGTCTACTCTCGGGGCCTTGTTTCGACTCAGGTCTTTCAGTGCTCTGTCAAACTCTTCACGCAGTATTGTATCTCCCATTTCGTCTTCATCTACATTCTCTTCCATTTTCATAATATTGTCCTCAAGTACATCACCCTTGTATAAACCTTCTATATACTCCTTCCACCTTTCTGCCTTCCCTTGTTTGCTTAGAACTGGGTTTCTATCTGAACTCTTGATATTCATACAAGTGGTTCTCTTTTCTCCAAAGGTCTCTTTAATTTTCCTGTAGGCAGTATCTATCTTACCCCTAGTGAGATAAGCCTCTACATCCTTACATTTGTCCTCTAGCCAACCATGCTTAGCCATTTTGCACTTCCTGTCAACCTCATTTTTGAGACGTTTGTATTCCGTTTTGCCTGCTTCATTTACTGCATTTTTATATTTTCTCCTTTCATCAATTAAATTCAATATTTCTTCTGTTACCCAAGGATTTCTTCTAGCCCTCGTCTTTTTACTTACTTGATCCTCTGCTCCCTTCACCACTTCATCCCTCAGAGCTACCCATTCTTCTTCTACTGTATTTCTTTCCCCCATTCCTGTCAATCGTTCCCTTATGCTCTCCCTGAAACTCTGTACAACCTCTGGTTCTTTCTGTTTGTCCAGATCCCATCTCCTTAAATTCCCACCTTTTTGCAGTTTCTTCAGTTTTAATCTACAGGTCATAACCAATAGATTGTGGTCAGAGTCCACATCTGCCCCTGGAAATGTCTTACAGTTTAAAACCTGGTTCCTAAATCTCTGTCTTACCATTATATAATGTATCTGATACCTTCTAGTATTTCCAGGATTCTTCCATGTGTACAACCTTCTTTTATGATTCTTGAACCAAGTGTTAGCTATGATTAAGTGATGCTCTGTGCAAAATTCTATCAGACGGCTTCTTTCCCCCAATCCATATTCACCTACTATGTTTCCTTCTCTCCCTTTTCCTACTCTCGAATTCCAGTCTTCCATGACTATTAAATTTTCGTCTCCCTTCACTACCTGTATAATTTCTTTTACCTCATCATACATTTCATCAATTTCTTCATCATCTGCAGAGCTAGTTGGCATATAAACTTGTACTATTTTAGTAGGTGTGGGCTTCGTGTCTATCTTGGCCACAATAATACGTTCACTATGCTGTTTATAGTAGCTTACCCGCACTCCTATTTTTTATTCATTATTAAACCTACTCCTGCATTACCCCTATTTGATTTTGTATTTATAACCCAGTATTCACCTGACCAAAAGTCTTGTTCCTGCTGCCACCGAACTTCACTAATTACCACTATATCTAACTTTAACCTATCCATTTGTCTTTAAGTTTTCTAACCTACCTGCCCGATTAAGGGATCTGAGATTCCACGCTCCGATCCGCAGAATGCCAGTTTTCTTTCTCTTGATAAAGATGTCCTCTTGAGTAGTCCCCGCCCGGAGATGCAAATGGGGGACTATATTACCTCCGGAGTATTTTACCCAAGATGACGCCATCATCATTTAACCATACAGTAAAGCTGCATGCCCTCAGGAAAAATTACTGCTGTAGTTTCTCCTTGCTTTCAGCCGTTCGCAGTACCAGCACAGCAAGGCCGTTTTGGTTAGGGTTACAAGGGCATGTCAGTCAATCATCCAGACTGTTGCCCCTGCGACAGCCCTACTGAAAAGGCTGCTGCCCCTCTTGAGGAACCACACGTTTGTCTGGCCTCTCAACAGACACCCCTCCGTTGTGGTTGCACCTACGGTACGGCCATCTGTATCGCTGAGGCACGCAAGCCTCCCCACCAACGGCAAGGTCCATGGTTCATGGGATGGGGGGGGGGGGGCTCTCTTGAATAAGTCATACATTTTTTTGAAACTTGCAAGCTTCCGTCTTTCAATTGTAATTATTTATTTATTTATTCGTGTCAGAAGCATTTACAATATATAAAATAATTTACAATATTTACATGTTGTTTGTAGATTCATTTACAAGATAATTATCTACACTTTTGCCGCCCAGAAGTTAGCGACCTCTATTGCATTTGGCGTTGCATGTAGCAGGTCTTCTGTTGTGCATGTTGTTGGACATTGGGTACACTGGAGCAGGTGGAAGGTCGCAGAGTGGCGGCTCCTCTAGGAAACCCCATTTGGTCAGACTGCTCTTACATTTCGTGACACCCGAGCGTAGTCTGTTGAGGGATCTCCATGTACTCCAACTCTCTGTGTAGCCGGGTGGTAGTTTTTCGCTTGGTGTAATCCATCCCACGGTACTGGTAAGCCTTGAACGCCATAGTTCGATTCGGCATTGCTGTGGTGCCCCAACTAGAGCCTCGGTAGATCTGAGGAAGCTCTTTCTGGATTTTAGTCGTGGGTTTGCTGGCTGATAGCCATATAGGGGGTGAGCTGCAGAAGTTTCTGATTTTTCCTTCTCGCTTTTTGCTGCTACCTCCCGGCGGATGTCGGGGGGTGCAATTCCCGCGAGGCTGTACAGTTTATCCAGAGGAGTAGGCTTCAGGCACGGCATGGCAAGAATTGAACCACACTGGTCTTGCGTATTCTCCGGCAGAGTAACACAACGCAAGGGAAGAGGTTCTCACAGTGTTGGCGTGTGCTCCCCACGTTGTGCCTGTTAGCTTTCTAATGATATTGTTCCTGGCTGCCACCTTTTGCTTGGTATTTAGGCAGTGCCTCTTGTATTTTAATGCACGGTCAAGGGTGACCCCTAGGTATTTGGGATACGTACAGTGTTCTAGTGGTGTTTCTTCCCAGGTGATTTTGAGGGCTCTAGCTGCCTGTCGGTTTTTTAAGATGGAAAGCGCAAGTCTGTGTTTTTCCAGGATTTGGTCTCAACTGGTTTTCCCTGTAGTAAGCTGACAGTTCTCTCAATGCTTTGGACAGATTCTCTTCAACAGTTTCAAAGCAGCGGGCTTGGGCGGTGATAGCACAATCATCTGCATAGATGAAGCTCTGTGTTCCTTCAGGTAGTGGTTGATCATTTGTGTAGATGTTAAAAAGCTGGAGCAAGCACACTTTCCTGGGGTAATCGGTTTTTCTGTGTTCTCCATCTGCTTCTCTTGCCCTGGAATTCAACAAAAAATCTTCTATTTTCAAGGAGATTCCTTATGAAACAGGTTAGCTGGTAGTCTCTAGTGGCATTGTACAGCTACATTAGAAGTCTTCTATGATTAACTGTGTCATAAGCTGCTGTTATATCTATAAATACAGCTCCTGTGATCTCTTACCTTTCAAAACTATCTTCGATGTGCTGTGTTAGTTTCAACACTTGAGATGTGCAGCTCTTTCCCTGTCTAAATCCAGCCTGCTGTGGGATGTATATTGTCTCTAGCTTCTCCGTTAGTCGGTGTAGTATGAGTCTTTCAAGGAGTTTAAACAGATGACATAGGAGAGATACAGGGCGGTAGCTTTTAGGATCATTTTGGTCCTTGCCTGGCTTGCGCATAGCTACAACTTTGGCTTTCCTCCAGATTTTAGGAATCTTGCAGGGTTGGACACAGTTGTTCATTAGGTCTCTCAGCCATGCTTTTCTTATCGGCCCAAAGTTCTTTATCTGCTCAACTCTTATATCATCGAGGCCTGCCGCTTTCCCATTTTTGCACTTATTCAGAGCGAGATCCACCTCAGTCTGGGTAAATGGTTGAAACAGAGTATTGGTCTCTTGGTCAAGTCGTTTCTCACATGTCTTCTTACCAGGCCTGGCTGAATAAGGTGGTTTCCCATTTTGTACGAGTTGGTGTGCAATTTGATCAGCTCGGACATTCGCATGTATATTCGCCTGTGAAGGGTCATTATTCAAGCGTTTTAGAAGCCTCCAGGCCTCTTGACTATTTCTACTCATATCACAGTCTTCCATCAGTTTCTCCCACTGGCTTCTCTTTGCCTCGGAGATTGAGGAGAGGACAGATCTAGCTATTTCGGAAGTTTCCTCACTGAATGGGTTTTCAGAGTATTGGGTATAATACTCCTCGAGCAGTGTAGCTGTTTCTGAAGTTACACCCTGCAGGTAGTTTGTCTTGCAGCCTCTTGGGATACATGCACGCGAGCAGAATTTAACAAGCTCAACAAAGTGTTCATACTCTGTTCTTTGAACTTTATCGTCCAGCATTTTAGAAAGTTTTGGCCAATCTGCCTTCTTAAAATTATACCTTCGTCTAAAACCAATTTCTCGGGGTCTTACGATGGGAAGAATTCGGCACATTATTGGTCTATGTTGTGTGTTAGGTATGGGATGACACATTGATTTGTGGCACTGTTGCGCTGCATTTTCACTCACAAATAAGAGGTTAGGGTTGCAGCCTCGTTGCCACCTTCCACTGTCAAAGGATGGAGGAAGTTTACTATCATGAATGAGGGAGAGAGAGTTAGTTTCCGCCCAAGATATAACGGCTTCCCCATTTTCATCTTCTCGGGTGTATCCCCAGGTATGGCTGTGGCTATTAAAATCCGCTATTACCACATATATCTTCCGTGAGTCAAAGTTTTTAGGAGGAACGAAGGAGAATTTTTCGGAAGGAGGCTCGTACACTGACGTTATCACACAGTTGCTGAGTTCCAAGGTGATGATCTCGATGTTATTGTCATGTGGGCAATAGGCACTCAAGACTTGGATTTCAGGCTTGACGAAAATAGCACTTCCATATTTAGCATGAGGTATTTCTGCAGCTAGCTGCAAACCAGGTATTTTCGGTCGTCTTTGCTGGGTATCTCTGTGAGTTTCTTGTATGCACAGTACATCACACTTCTGTTCACGGCACAGTTCTTGAAGCAGCTGTTGCTTAGGTCGTGACATGCCTTCAATGTTTACTGAAATAACTGTCAGAATAGGTTCTAAAAAGAACCGTTTGTTTAAACGTATCTTGTTTGGACTCATAAGGGCTTCTGGAATGCTGATGTTAAGTTCAGTACCTATTTCAGATACCTATGCAGGGGCACCACGTGCAGGAATCAGCTTCAATTGTAATCAAGACTGTAATAAAAATGGCAAAGGTAATGTTAATCAGAACACTGGGAGGAGTTGTGGAACTCCTCTACTGTACTCTACTATTCCATAAAGAAAAATATGGTTCGAAGAACAGGGCGCTGAGAAGCATATATTGGAGCCCTACGCCGTAGCAGCGAATACTTTACCCTTATGCTGATCAGGGCGGAGTATGCAAATACGCGGTCTCGCGTTCGGCTAATTCAGAATGCAGGTACTTCCCTATGAGCCTCTGAAACCCCGGTGGATTCCAGAGTGCAGATGGACCCGTTTACTGGTCCGCCAAACCAATTTGACTCCGTGCCACGACTATGTGTGATGACATATGTCAAACGTTTAGACGGCCAACTCAAAACAAATAACTACACTGACGCATCACACGTGTGAGTGATGCAAGAAGCAGTACCTCTGACGGTTCAGATGGTGACTGGCATAGGCTCTAAGTGGTACACTAGCAAAGGACACAGGTATCACCGTTTAGGTAAAGACCTGCCGTTCTTTACTAGCGAAGTGCCAGTACAAGCATGTGATCACTTTCTCTCAGCTTTCCTCGCCAGCTCGGGAGATAGCACATTTACGTACTTAGACTACTCCCACTTTAGCACAAGCCAATCACGAGCTGGAGTGGGCCCTCGAACCTGGGAGACCGCCCCTTGCTCTGCATACACAGATTTCACCAACCAGCAACTTTAAAAATTAATTGGGAAAAAAACGAAAAAAGATTCAGCTTCGTGGCCTCTTACCCACACGTTTACACCATGTCATGACCTGGATGGAACCACAGCCCTCCATAAAAAGATAGTTATCTAACCTGTTGCATCTGCTTCAAACTTTCCAAAGAACTGCCATAAACTCGCTAAAAGCCTGGTGCCTTCACAAATATGTTTTGTAGCAGAGTCTGGACGCCTGAACGCCACTGACCTATCTCATGGAAATTCGCTGAAACTCACAGCCATCTGATCAGCTTCATACGTAACAAGGGCTCATCCTGTGCTTTATTTCCAGTCAGCAATGCTCTGCTCGTAGCACCAGCGACTCCTCGGCTCTAGTCAGCCTAACTGGACGCGGCTGACGACCGACTGGGGCCATCCAATGTGTCTGCACAATGAGACCGAGGGACTGGGCAGTCTGGAAACGTTTGCACCCAGGTTCTGCAGAGAAAACGCTCTCCTCGCCCCTCAGTGGCCGTACGCTTTTACGGCAGTCAATTAACTCGTCACCCTCTTCCTTTGAACGGAGGTAGAGCTTACTGCTACTCTTACAGTAGAACACACAAGCAAGAGCGTTAACTACTGCCAAACATTTCGTCATATGAATGAAGTCAGATCGTATCCAGTATAGCAACAAAGTAATAAAGATCATCTTCCCTAAGAACATTAAGCAGCATAACACCGTATCAGAAGTGAGAGTGCCCTGCAATCTCACAAACTGTAATCATTTGTTTGTCTGTACACATACGTCACATCTACTGATTTCGGTCCCGTTTTTATATTTCCTTTTTTATCTTAGAGTGTATATCTCCTACTCTCAATGTACAATATTTATTATTATATACTTCATAACCATATCGTAATGAACGCAAAATGTTCTCTAAATGCGGTTCACTTGACAGTGTTTGATGATCTAAACCGATTCTGAACGAGCCTGGTTCTGCTTTTATGGCGTAAAGACTTCAGCGTCTTTCGAATCAGATCAACAGTAGGATGATGGTTGTCCTCTAGAGAAGAGTTTGTGCTAGTAGAACCGGGCTCGCTTAGACAGTGTCACAACAACGTTGACAGGTGAGTGTACAGTGTTCAAAGATTTGGTTGTCAGTACGTCCATGTAATACTATGTCTTTCCACACCATAAAACCTGGTCCTGCAAAACGGACATATTCGACAATGTTCCTGGTTGCATTTGGTGTTCCCACCTCTCACCACATCAGCGTATATCCAGAATCACTATCCAGGCCGAATCTGCTCTCATCAGAGCAGAGCACACAACCTCACTCCTCGTCGACCCAGTCCTTACACTCTCGGCACTATAGCAAATCTTTGAACATGGTACACTCACCGATCAACGGTACTGTGACACTGTATTCCTTCCCCACGTGCGTCTTTTCACGGGTGCATTCGGCCAAGACGTCATTTTTATGGGTGACAGTTCACAACCGCATCGAACGGCGCATGTGGAGGAGCTTTTGGAACGAGAGGATATTTGGCTAATAGATTGGCCAGCCCGTACTTCCGAATTAAATTCCATCGGGTATGTGTGGGGTGTGTTGGGGAGATGTATTGCAGCACATCCACTTGCATCAACCACCATCCAGCAGTTGCCAACCGCGCTGGCGGGGAAATGGATCGCCCTAAAACAATAAGCCCTTACCAACCTTGTCATCAGCGAGGGGTGGCTTCAGCGTAATTATTGTCTTTGAATGACAGTTTCGTTTTTGTTGGTCTCATTGCGCATTTCTTTCAGTTACGTTGTATACTGTACTGTACCAGTTCTTTCTATGTATCATCCAGCTTTCATTGGGGCTTTTTTACGTGACAATGGCACATCATGAGAACGCTACTTTCTTCCTTATGTTTTGTACACCAGTGAGTATATTCACTGTAGCGTTAAAGAAACTGGTATAGGCATGCATGTTCAAATACGGAGATATGTAAAGAGGCTATGTAAACGGCGATGTAGCCGGCAATCCCTATATAAGAGAAGGGTCTGGCGCAGTTGTTAGATCGGTTACTGCTGCTACAATCGCAGGTTATCAAGATTCAAGTGAGTTTGAACGTGGTGTTATAGTCGGCGCACGAACAATGAGACATAGCATCTCCGAGGTAGCGATAAAGTGGGAATTTACCCGTACGACCATTTCGCGGGTGTACCGTGAACACCAGGAATCCGGTAAAACATCAAATCTGCGACATCCTGCAGGAATGGGACTAATGACAACTGAAGAGAATTTTTCAACGTGGCAGAAAGGCAACCGTTCCGCAGACTGCTACATATTTCAATGTTGGGCCATCAACAAGTGTCAGCGTGCAAACCATTCAACGAAACATGATCGATATGGGTTTTCGGAGCCTAAGGAACACTTGTGTACCCTTGACGACCGAACGACGCGAAGCTTTACGCCTCGCCTGGGCCCGTAAACACCGACATTGGACTGTTGATGACTGGAAACATGTTGCCTGGTCGGACGAGTCTCGTTTAAAATTGTGTGGAGCGGATGCACGTATGTTGGTATGGAGACAACCCAGTGAATTCATGGACCCAGCATGTCAGCAGGAGACTGGACTGTTCAAGCTGGTGGATGCTCTGTATTGGTGTGGCGCAGGTGCAGTTGGAGTGATATGGGACCCCCTATAAATATAGATACGACTCTGACAGGTGACACGTAGTTAAGAATCTTCTCTCCTCACCTGCGTCCATTAATGTACATTGTCTATCCGACGGACTTGGGCAATTCCAGCAGGACGTCTAGAATTGCTACACAGTGGCTCCAGGAACACTTTGTTGAGTTTAAACACCTCTGCTCGCCAACAAACTCCCGAGGCATCAACATTATTGAGCATACCTGGGACGCCTTGCAACGTGTTGTTCAGAAGAGATCTCCACCCCCTCTTACTCGTACGGATTTATGGACAGCCCTGCAGGATTCATGGTGTCAGTTCCTCCCGGCACTACTTCAGACATTAGTAGGGTCCACGCCTTTCGTGTTGCGGCCCTTATGCGTGCTCGTAGGGAATCTACACTATATTAGGTAGATGCAATAGTTTCTTTGGCTCTTCAGTGTATAACCAGCCGAAAAATGTTCCTATTGGAGCACAAAAAGGTTAATATCCTCTGTTCAAAAGACTCTGAGTGAAAAATGGGGTACCATCCGCCTGATTCTACCGTTCTCACGACCTTTGAAAATTTTCCTAAAACTTTTAGCATGCGAATATCAGCGCGCTCTTTTTAAAATAGGACTCACCCCTCGCTCCCACAAGCTCCCATAACTGTAGCTGGGTCACAAGCACTACGTTGTCGCTGTTAATCGCTCATATCCACTACCACTTGCCCATGATCACTCACTCATTCAGCCCAACTCATTGTCATTATCTCTGTCCTAATACTACTGTCTCCTCTCATTGTGACTATTTCCTCCTGGTTTTTCTTACTGCTACTGTCTTATTCATTACTTCCCACTGCTACTGCCTCTTCTCACGACCACTATCTCTCTCTCTTGCTCGTTGTCATTGTGATAGTCTCGTTCTCTCATTAGCACTGGCTCTCAACCATTTCCATTTTCTTCCTCTCTTTATCCCTCTCCCACTGGCACAATCTTTTTCACTCTTTTCCTAGCACTGTACTGTCACTGTCTACTATGTTCCTCTGGCACTGCTTCCCTCCCTTTCTCTCACACTGTCACTGCCTCATTCGCTTTTTCTATACCACAACCACTGTCTACTGTCTTCCAGTATTTCTTACTTTTCTGTCATCCTACCATTGGCATTGTCTACTTCTCTCTCACCGTAAGAAAATGGTTCAAATAGCTCTGAGCACTATGGGACTCAACATCTGATGTTATTAGTCTCCTAGAACATAGAACTACTTAAACCTAACTAACCTAAGGACATCACACACATCCATGCCCGAGGCAGGATTCGAATCTGCGACCGTAGCGGTTGCGCGGTTCCAGACAGAAGCGCCTAGAACCACTCGGACACACCGGCCGGCCCCACCATAAAAAATCGCAAATGTGTTCGCATGGCAAAACTTTTGGGAAATTGTTTAAAGGTGTCGAGGTAGATAGAATGAGGCAACTGGAAACCCACTGTTCGGTCAGTGCCTTTTAAACCAAGCAGTTCTAGGCGCTACAGTCTGGAGCCGCGCGACCGCTACGGTCGCAGGTTCGAATCCTGCCTCGGGCATGGATGTGTGTGATGTCCTTAGCTTAGTTAGATTTAAGTAGTTCTAAGTTCTAGGGGACTGATGACCTCAGATGTTAAGTCCGACAGTGCTCAGGGCCATTTGAACCATTTCTTTGTCTTTTAAATGGGATGCGTATTTCTCCTTTTTTGTTCCAATAGGAGCATTTTTCCGCTGTTTCCTTCTTTTACCTGCCAGAGCAGGGCATGTTACTCGTATGAAAAGAACTTTGTGGATCAGTAATATTTTGATAATTTACTTAGGTGAACTTGAGATAAGATAAAAATAATTTTACACTACAAACCAGATTTTACGCGCACGAAAATTTTGCATGTACTTCAGTACTACACTATCAGCTTTCCAGAACTCTTCCGATGATAAAAGACAGACTTTAGAGCATATTTCTCTGTGCTACGTCACTTTACAATCTTCGTTTTCTCCTGACACCGGATTTTACTTGCATATTTTACGTATACAGGTAGGATAACTTTGAACCTCAGTATCTCGGAGACGGATAAAGATACCAAGAAAATATTCAAGGGTATTCAAGGCCGGAATTTTTGGAATATATCGAAAAAGTTTCAACCATTTACTGTTGATAGTCGTCTTGGAATCCGGGGCTCTGTTTTGGTACAAAAATGGTAAAAAACCATTTTTTGTAGGTTGTCTAAGGATCTGCCCATGAACTAATGGCGCCTCCGTAGATCCCTTCAGATCCACCGCAAAAACATCAAATGCAGAAAGCACCACCGGGTATGCTCCAGTTGCCTGAGCAGGAGGAAGTGTGCAATATTCATACTCGACCCTCTACTGTCCTTCTGTCGTGTATACAAATGGTCTCTGGCCCAAAGGCTATCTAAGACACTCCATCCTACCTTTCTGTTACCAATAGAGCCATAGGTATGAGACCTGAAAAAATTCCGTTTTTATGCTCGGAGGTTTGGAACATATTATGTAGCGCACGCTGTCGCTCGCGTTCGTGTGCCATTCATCATATTAACGAGAGAGGTTATGCTTATTAGTTGACTAATAGGCGATGTCTCGATGTCAGCAGATATGGCATTTACCTGTCAGTTTCCAGACTGCTACGTTAGATTTTAGTGGAATATTTTTCGCAGAAACTCTAATGATGTGCTTTTGTATGGTTGCTTAATCGGTGAGTTATAAACTTCCTCTACTAACGCGATGACACCTAAGCACCAGGCCGACGTTGGAGAGCTGATATATCACTTGTAATTTGAGTCTCAGTGGAGCGTCGTCACGTCTACTTAGTATCCGTTGTTTTGCAGCCGCCCATTTGTAAACGAAGTGATTACACACCGAGGAGAGGCGTTTCCGTTGAGACGCTTCATTTGCAAACGAACTTGTTTTAAAATTTCTTCACGGAACTTGTTTTAAATAGATTGCACCATTTGTTAAACGTTCTCGAGGTCACGATGACTAATTGAGTATAAATAAGTGCCGCAGTGAGGGGTCAGGAGTGCGCAAATCCACCTCGTATGTCAACGCTCGCAGCCCGAGAGTCCGGCGCATTAATCCCAACACTCGGGCCATCTGGTTGGAAGCTCGTGCACGCTGTGTAGCCATGCAGCAGGAGCGTCTGCCCGTCACGTCCAGCAGTTAATCATTTCAGACCATCAGGCGTCGTTTCCCGTCTCGCAGGTGGCTGTGCATATACGAAGGCGTCCGGATCAGAACTGACATTACCGGCTCTTACACGGGAAGTGATATTTGCTATTACAGTGTCTACAGTGAGTTGCCGAAGAAGAGTAAATAGCCTCTGCAGTGCCCGTTCCTTACCTTCTTCGAAAAAGATAAAAAGAGGCTATAAACAGTTGCAGACTATCTAATCAAGTGTATCTCAACACCCCCCCCCCCCCCCCATGTAATACGAAAATGACAGATGTCACGAGAGAAGGACGTGCCAGTATAAAAGGAGGTGGGGAGTATTTTTTTGCCATGGGAGAAGTAGTAGTAGCATTCAATGTCACCTGAGTACCAAACCCATCAAGGACATTTCAGCCGCTCTAAAGCTGCCTTAGTCGACAGCTGATGATGTGATTGTGTAGTGGAAACGTGAAGGAACAACCACAGATAAACCAAGCTCAGGCACACCTCCCGTACTGTCGAGCAGTGACCGTCGAGCATTGTGGAGGGTGGCTGTAAAAAATTGAATAAAATCAGCGAAAGAAATCACTCGTGAGTCCAAAGTGCGACCAACTGTCCAGCTAACACAATTACTGCGCGTAGGAAGCTAAAAAAATGTGGTACAATGGTCGAGAAGCTTCTCATAAACCACACATGTCACATATGCTCTGAGTAACCGGAAGTCACTCGTTGGGTTTTTTTTGTGATGTCTCAAAGTCTTTTATTGTGTAAATCACGGAATACATCTGGATAAGCTCAACTACTGTGGTATGAATGGGACAGCGCTCAAATGGTTTAAATCATCATCATGGAAGAGTGCAGAAAGTTGAAATAAGCAGTTCACATAATATGCAAAAAAACTGGTGATTTCTCAAACTGGGGAACAATCAAGAATGGGGTGCCGAAAGGTTCGGTCTTGTGTCCTCTGCTGTTCTTAATATATATTAATGACCTGGCATTCTATATTCACGAAGATGCGAAGCTGGTACTTTTTGCCGATGATACAATTATAGCTATCACACCCAAAAGACAAGAGTTAACTGGTGAAACTGTAAACGATGTTTTCCAGAAAATCATTAAGTGGCTCTCTGCAAATTGGTTCTCATTAAACTTTGACAAAACACAGTACATACAGTTCCACACAGTAAATGGAATTACAGCATTAATAGATATAGACTTCAATCAGAAATCGGTAGCTAAGGTAGAATAGTCAAAATTTCTAGGTGTATGCATTTATGAGTCGTTGAACTGGTAAAAACACACTGAAGATCTGCTGAAACGTTTGAGTTCAGCTACTTATACTATTAGTATCATTGCAAATTTTGGCGATATACATCTCAGTGAATTAGCTTACGACGCCTATTTTCACTCTCTGCTTTCGTATGGCATCATATTCTGGGGTGACTCATCATTGAGTAAAAGAGTGTTCATTGCACAAAAGCGTGTAATCGGAATAATTGCTGGAGCTCATCCAAGATCATCCTGCAGACACTTATTTAATGGGCTATAGATCTTCACTGTAGCCTCACAATATATATATTCACTTATGAAATTTGTTATTAACAATCCGAACGCATTCAAAAGTAATAGCAGTGTACATGGCTACAACACTAGGAAAAAGGATCTTCACTACTCAAGGTTAAATCTAACTTTGGCTCAGAAGGGGGTATATTATGCTGCCACAAAAGTCTTTGGTCACTTATCTAATAGCATCAACAGTCTGACATATACCCATATAGCATTTAAAAGGAAATCAAAAGAATTTATTAATGGGAACTCCTTCTACTCATTAGATGAATTTTTGGATATAGTAAGTGGGTAATTTCCCCAACCCCCATAAAAAATATTAAAAATATTAAGTGTCATGTAATATTTTGTGTAATGTAATATCTTGTATAGACACCTTTTATTAACCTGACACGGTCAACATCATTACGAACTGTCGTATTCATGATCTATGGAACAAGTACTAATCTAATCTCATCTAGTGGCAGCCAACCGATGGTTCAGGTGGTGTAAAGAGCGACGCCACCAGACAGGAAAGGAGTGATTTTGAGCGATGAGTTATGATATACCCTGTGGCAATCCGAATTAAGGATTTGGGATTTGTGAAAGGCTGGAGAACATTACCTACCTGTGCGTAGTGCGCACAATAAAACAAGGAGAAGGTGGTTTTATGCCTGTGGGAGGTCTTTTACTTGGTTACGGTGTGATCCCAATATTACTCCCAAGAAAACGATAAATACTGAAGGACATGAACATATTTTGCAGCACTGTGTGCTTTGTGCAGTTCAGAGGCGATAGCTGTTTATGTCAGCATGCTTTCTGAAATGATCTGATCTGCCCAGAGTCCAGACCTGAACCCAGTGTAACACACCTGCACAGTTCAAGTCGTCAATAATGCGAAGGGTGGACACATTCCATAATAGGGGTCTCGATACTTCTGATAACATAGTGTAATTACCTTACCAATTCAGTGCTTAAACTACAGGAATGGCATTCCGGAGGATTGGTGTTCCAATTCACAGTAAGGTATTCTGTGGCTACACTAAATAACTTAAGGCCTATTACGTGATAGTTTCTTTGAAAGGGGTAAGCTAATTTACTTACCTATCCTTCCCTAGTATGGCCTTGTGTTCTTCCTCTAATTTCCTCCTCGTCGACGGGACCTATACATTAATCTCCCACTTCTCCTCAATAATTTCAAGGAATGTTCAAACTCATGTACTTACAGGCAATTACTTTCATGTGCAGACACTACAGAGCACTGGTCTCTTGAAGTGACTTATGTACATTGAAAAGCCAAAGAAACTGGTACACCTGCCTAATATTGTGTAGACCAATGTTTGAAGTAGTGCTGGAGGGAATTTACACCATGAATCCTGCAGGGCTGTCCATACATCCATAAGAGTACGAGGGTGTGGCGAACTCTTCTGCACAGCACGTTGCAAGGCACCCCAAAATGGTTCAAATAGCTCTGAGCACTATGGGACTTAACATCTGAGATCTGAGGTCATCAGTCCCCTAGAACTTAGAACTACTTAGACCTAACTAACCTAAGGACATCACACACATCCATGCCCGAGGCAGGATTCGAACCTGCGACCGTAGCAATCGCGCGGTTCCGGACTGAAGCGCCTAGAACCGCTTGGCCACCGCGCAAGGCACCCCAGATATGCTCAATAATGTTCATGTCCGGTGACCAGCGAAAGTGTTTAAACTCGGAAGAGTGTTCCTGGAGCCACTCTGTAGCAGTTCTGGATGTGTAGGGTGTCGCATTGTCCTGCCGGAATTTCCCAAGTCCATTGGAATTCACAATGGACATTCATGGGTGCAGGTGAGCAAAAAATGGTTCAAATGGCTCTAAGCACTTTTTTTTCATTTAAACACTACGGAGTAGCCCACCACCTGGGTTACTAAGGTGGGCCGTGCGCTACTTAAGGCAAGTAACAAGCCACGCAGCATGTAGGTCTCTTAGTCGTCATGGCTGCTCACAAGTTAGGTTAGCTTGGCAAGCACCCATTCGTTTGCCTGTCCCTGCCACGAGGAGGCGGACCTGTTTCTAATATTTCTGCCCCGGCTGTTGCTCTGCATGTTGGTCCACTATATAATACAGAAAGTGATGTTTGACTTCTGCATAATTAATAAAAGCAATATAATTGTACAGAATGTAAAACAAAATAAAAATAGACAAAGAAATTTCTAGACGTTATGGTATCAACCAAAACCAAGTTCTCACTCATGTGATTCCAGAGTGTCCTGAAGTTGAACAGAACTACATTTCTCAATATAAGATTATAAGTGAAGTTAAAATTTCACATGAAACATAAAAGCATAATGAATATTAACATATAATGATGTAAGTTTAAGATAAAGTTTCAATGCTATTAGTAATAATTGAAGCTAAAATTCTTACATATACAATTTTAGATACAGGAAGTATGCAAATAGCTAAGGTTGAACATAGCAAAATTCCTTCACTCAAAATTTAAAAATTTAATTTAGAGATAAGGTAGCATTACAAATCAACAATTGTTAGAGACAAGTGCTTAGCAAAGTTAGTATAATTAATAAAAACAATGTAATTATACTAAGTATAAAATAAAATAAAAATAGACAGTGAATTTTTGAAATGTATAGTGTTACACGAAACCAAGTTCTCACTTATGCGATTCCTGAGTACAGAGCATGTGTATGTGCCTTGAGGTTGAACATAACTAGATTTCTCTATATGAGATTATAAATGAGGTTTCAAATTTCACATGAATAATAAAAAAAATATGAATATTAACATATAACAATAGAAGCATAACATTTGAAAGCTATTACTCATAACTGACGCCAAAATTCTCGCATAGACAAGTATAGATACAAAAATTTTCAGGTAGCTAGAAGTCGAACATAATCAATTCCTCTATAAATAAAACAAAACACTATGGGACTTAACATCTGAGGTCATCAGTCCCCTAGACTTAGAACTACTTAAACCTAACTAACCTAAGGACATCACACACATCCATGCCCGAGGCAGGATTCGAACCTGCGACCGTAGCAGCAGCGTGCTTCCGGACTGAAGCGCCTAGAGCCTCTCGGTCACAGTGGCCGGCGCAGGTGATCAGACAGGATGCTTACGTACGTGTCAGCAGTCAGAGTCGTATATAGATGTATCAGGGTCCCATATCAGTCCAACTGCACCCGCCCCACACCATTACAGAGCCTCCACCAGCTTGAAAAGTCCACTGCTGACATGCAGGGCCCATGGATTCATGAGGTTCTCTCTATATACATAAACGTCCATCCCCTAGATACAACTTGAAACGGGACTCGTCCGACAAGCAACACATTTCCAGTCATCAAAAGTCCAGTGTCGGTGTTTATGGGCCCAGGCGAGGCATAAAGTTTTGCGTCCTGCGGTCATCAAGGCTACGCGAGTGGACCTTCGGCTCCGAAAGCCCATATCGATGATGTTTCGTTGAATGTTTCGTAAGCTGACACTTATTGATGGACCAGCATTGAAATATGCAACAATTTGCGGAAGGGTTAAATTTCTGTCACTTTGAACGATTCTCTTCAGTCGTCGTTGGTTTCGTTCTTGCAGGATCCTTTTCTGGCCCCCGGCCAAGTTCAAATCACTTAAATCTTGTTAACATTGCATTGTATCAGCAGTAACCGATCTAAGAACTGCACCACACACTTGTTATAGTCGGCGCACGAGCGATGAGACACAGCATCTCCGAGGCAGCAATGAAGTGGGAATTTACCCGTATGACCATTTCGCGACTGTACCGTGAACATCAGGAATCCGGTAAAACGTCAAATCTGCGACATCGCTGCGGCCAGGAAAATTTCCTGCAAGAATGGGACTAACGACGACTGAAGAGAATCGTTCAACGTGACAGAAATGCAACCGTTCCGCAAATTGCTGCACATTTCAATGTTGGGCCATCAACAAGTGTGAACGTGCGAACCATTCAACGAAACATCATCGATATGGGCTTTCGGAGCCGAAGGCTCACTCGTGTACTCTTGATGACCGGACGACGCAAAGCTTTACGCCTCGCCTGGGCCCGTAAACACCGACATTGGGCTGTTGAAGACTGGAAACATGTTGCCTGTTCGGACGAGTCTCGTTTCAAATTGTGTCGAGCGAATGGACGTGTGCGGGTGTGGAGACAACCTCATGAATCCATGAACGCTACTTGCCAGTAGGGTACTGTTTAAGCTGGTGGAGGCTCTGTAATGGTGTGGCACATGTGCAGCTGGTGTGATATGGGACCCCCGATACATATTGATACGACTCTGACAGGTGACACGTACGTAATCATGTTTTCTCATCACCTGCATCCATTAATGCAGGGCAATGCAACACGCCACAGACCCACAATTTCTACAGAGTGTCTCCAGGAACACTCTCCTAAGTTTAAATACTTCCGGTGGCCACCAAACTCTCGAGACTTGAACATTGTTGAGCATATCTGGGATGCCTTGCAACGTGCTGTTCAGAAGAGATCTCCACCCCACGTACTCTTACGGATTTATGGACAGCCCTGCACGGTTCATGGTGTCAGTTCCCTCTAGCACTACATCAGACATTATTTGAGCCCAAGCTACGTCGTGTTGAGGCACTTCTGCGTACTCACGGGGCCCTACCCGATATTAGACGGGTGTACCAGTTTCTTCGGCCCTTCCGAGTGCATTATGCA
This sequence comes from Schistocerca gregaria, assembly GCF_023897955.1. Taxonomy (NCBI): domain Eukaryota; kingdom Metazoa; phylum Arthropoda; class Insecta; order Orthoptera; family Acrididae; genus Schistocerca; species Schistocerca gregaria. The sequence goes on along the minus strand of NC_064931.1, from coordinate 482,136,466 downwards.
CTCGCATAAGCGACAGGTACTGCAAATTTGCTTGAAAGCTAATATCATTAGATAAGTCGCTGTCATGCAGTAATGCTTAGTGGCGTCGTGCTACACCGATTTCTTTATTCACTGCAGACTTTTTCCGTACTAAGGCTCATACAGGTTGCAGATACACAACATTCGGGGATGAAGCTCTCAGTATAGCTACTTGAAAAGACGCGACGATCAATGAGAGTGACGGACAGTGAACTCATGTGAATTCAGCACCCTCTGGTACCGTGTACGCGTGGCCCCACCCTTCAGAGACAGCAATCGATGGAATAGTGAGGTTCTGTCTCCCGTGTAGCAGTGTGCGACGGTCGGCGCTCCGGGTGTGGTCGACGAAGGCGTTGTCGATACCGCACACATAATCGTACTTTCGTAAATAATCACGGATGGGGCAGTGAGTCAAATTTTTTCGTATGTCAGGAAACACTCCATCTTGATTCTTTGGACCACGGCTTTCAGGACTTAATGAAAAAAGAGCAAGCGTCGGGTTTCGGATGATTGATGTTCTCGCAATCCGTGATCTTTGGCATCGGTAAGGACATTCTGTTCGAGGTACCACATTAAGTTTGAGCCCAGAATGCGACGCAATTTTCTGCAGCAGATGGGTGTTTGAGGATGGACGGTAGTTACAGGCAACGTGTAGATTCAAATGTGTTTGTTTTGTCGCTATAGCACGTGAGACAGGTATTGGCTATAGAACTTACAACTAGAGTGTTACTGACATTTTTATGCATTATTTGTGCAAGAATTTAGTTATCAAAAGTGACCGAGCGGCGCCCACTGTGGGATATGACACAGGAAAATTATCGCAACAGATTTTTGTGTGACCAAGAGTGGACGAACGTGTGAAGGCTCTGGAGTCAGCAAGTGCGTATTGCTTTATTAATTTCTAATTTATGTTTTAGGTGAGTTTCTTCTGTAGTTCCTTCTCTAGACCGTCGCACAGATGACAAAATGGTAGATATCGTAATAGACGACAGAGGGATAGAGAAACAATTCAAATCGCTCAAAAGAGGAAAGGCCGCTTGACCTGTTGGGATGCCAGTTCGATTTTACACAGAGTACACGAAGGAACTTGCCCCCCTTCTTCCAGCGTAGCGTTCCAAAGGATTGGAAAAGGGCACAGGTCATCCCCGTTTTCAAGAAGGGACGTCGAACAGATGTGCAGAACTATATACCTATATCTCTAACGTCTATCAGTTGTAGAATTTTGGAACACATATTATGTTCGAGTATAATGTCTTTTCTGGAGACTAGAAATCTACTCTGTAGGAATCAGCATGGGTTTCGAAAAAGACGGTCGTGTGAAACCCAGCTCGCGCTATTCGTCCACGAGACTCAGAGGGCCATAGACACGGGTTCACATGTAGATGCCGTCTTTCTGGACTTCCGCAAGGCGTTCGATACAGATCCCCACAGTCGTTTAATGAACAAAGTAAGAGCATATGGACTATCAGACCAATAGTGTGATTGGATTGAAGAGTTCCTTGATAACAGAACGCAGCATGTCATTCTCAATGGAGAGAAGTCTTGCGAAGTAAGAGTGATTTCAGGTGTGCCGCAGGGGAGTGTCGTGGGACCGTTGCTATTCACATTATACATAAATGACCTTGTGAATGACATCGGAAGTTCACTGAGGCTTTTTGCGGATCATGCTGTGGTATATCGAGAGGTTGTAACAATGGAAAATGCAAGAGGATTTGCAGCGAATTGACGCATGGTGCAGGGAATGGCAATTGAATCTCAAAGTAGACAAGTGTAATGTGCTGCGAATACATAGAAAGAAAGATGCCTTATCATTTAGCTACAATATAGCAGGTCAGCAACTGGAAGCAGTTAATTCCATAAATTATCTGGGAGTAGGCATTAGGAGTGATTTAAAATGGAATGATCATATAAAGTTGATTGCCGGTAAAGCAGATGCCAGACTGAGATTCATTGGAAGAATCCTAAGGAAATGCAATCCGAAAACAAAGGAAGTAGGTTACAGTACGCTTGTTCGCCCACTGCTTGAATACTGCTCAGAAGTGTGGGAACGGTGTCAGATAGGGTTGATAGAAGAGATATAGAAGATCCAACGGAGAGCAGTACGCTTCGTTACAGGATCATTTAGTAATCGCGAAAGCGTTGCGGAGGTGATAGATAAACTCCAATGGAAGACTCTGCAGGAGAGACGCTCAGTAGCTCGGTACGGGCTTTTGTTGAAGTTTCGGGAACATACCTTCACCGAGGAATCAAGCAGTATATTGCTCCTTCCTACGTATATCTCGCGAAGAGACGATGAGGATAGAATCATAGAGATTAGAGCCCACACAGAGGCATACCGACAACCCTTCTTTCAAAGAACGGTACGAGACTGGAATAGAAGGGAGAACCGACAGAGGTACTCAAGGTACCCTCCGCCACACACCGTCAGATGGCTTGCGGAGTATGGATGTAGATGTAGATTACGACTGACGTTACTCTTGCGTTTGACGAAGCTCGGGTTTTATTCTCAAAATACGCTCGTCTGCACTTATCTAAAAAAAAAGTATCTACCAGTATCAGTGGGAGCTGCTCTCGAAGACACGAATACTGATGAGCCATAATTCTATGAACACTAACCGCCGGGAGTTCTAGTGCTGCCTGGCGTTGCTGCGCACACGTGACTTGGTAAAGAAAGTATATACTAGGAATATAGACGAATAGTGAGTGAATCATCCTAGAAAATCTACGGGCGCAGATGGGGATATCCTTCGATCTAACGGACTTTGACGAAGGGCAGATTGTTACGGCCAGGCAATTGGGACCAGGCATCTCGGAAACGGCGAAGATGGACTCTTGTTCTATAAATAGTGGAGTAAGGTTGGTGAACCACGAATATGCAACAAGATGTTGGACGTCCACGCCTCATCACAGAACGTGGGACGTCCACATAGCATACCCATGATCTGTAGAAATAAATTTGCGCCATATTATTTCTCAGTTGCCTCTAGGTATTTTCTTTTGAATTCTGCGGATGCTTTCTCCCTTTTAGTGTGTATTCTTTTCGATCAGGAGATACATCTTGTCCTCAACACCCATCTTCTTCCTCTTACTTAAATCTGTGCCGCTGGCATCGAAACCTTTATTTATCTGCACAGAAGTTGTACGCTCATCTGAAACATTTGATAGTTTGTATTTCTCATCTCAGACTCCTCCAGTTTAGTTGATATGCATTCAACTTCTGTATTGTCACTGGAATCAGTCTCCGTGTTTAAAAAATATGCCGTATGTCTTTTCTTCGACGGATAGAGTCAAATATTGGAGACAGAACTGTAACAAAATATTTCTTATTGTAGCTCGTTAGATGTATCAATAATGAGCCATACTTATTATTCATAATGACAAAGAAGGGAAAACTATCGAGAGATTAAAGTAATACACTTAAAATCTGTTTACTGTGTTTCGGGTTGGACTGTCTCCAGGAAAGCAAAGTGATCATGCAGAACCTGTTTCTCTCGTTTCGCTGAGACATATGATCCTCTTCGAAGCATTCTTTCTGTTCTGTTTTTACGATATGAGCCGCTAATGTTTCTTCATGTGTTCTTGAATATTTTCCTTGCGAATCTCTTTGATGACCCTCGGATCTGTGTCACGTATTTGCTTTAGCTCGGGTGCCGGCTTGTCACATGATGGGAAAGCAGAGCTCTTGCGTATAAAGTCAAAACTATACCGCCCGTGACTGTTAATATTTATGGAATAACTACTGCATCGATATGTATGGCACCCCTTTCCTGACGCACCTCGCAAACAAATTATATCTCAGAACTCGCGCTTTCGAGAGTACATTGATTTTATGTTCACTGTGTCTTCAGATATTTACATTTATTTAGTTGTCGTGAGCATTGTTTCTTTAATTACGACGTATTGCAGTAACTGTCTTAAAAACTATCATTGCAAAATTCTGCAACGCCGTTAGTAAAGAAAAAATGTTCAAGGCACGTAAATAAATGTAAACGCCTGAAGACGGAGTGCCAAGCACCATGAAAAGTCATATGGAATATAAACGCCAATAAAAGGAACTGGTTACAGCTAATTGATCATAATTCACCTTCAGCTTCAACAGCTGCAACATTTCAATATGTCTGCAATGGACAAGAGTTATTTACTAATGCAAACTCAAGAAAGAATAGAAAAACAAAATACGGCAATGAAACAAGCAATCCCCATCGACAAGACATTAACAATAACTTCGCGATAATTGGCCACAGGCAGGTCATTAGAGTATTTGAAATTTAGTGAGTTCATATTCGCAAACACTATTAGCAAGCACTTTTTAAATATTTGTACAAGAATATTTGTCATGACTGATGGCATAGCAGTGGGTTATTTCGCTAACACTAAATAAATTAAGCTACGTTTTCTTTGTTCGCTTTAAAAAGTTTAAAAGTCTAAATCGCTCTATCATACAGAAACCAAACTGGAAAAATGCGACCAGTAAAATGGTGAAAACCCGAAAATGCATCACGGGCGGAGTACAACGCAATCGCCCCGCTCTCTCATCCATACCTATTTCTTCCGCAGACCGGACTGAAACCAATCGCGGGTCTGATCCAGCCCGCAAGCCCCCGTTTGCCCAGATATGCTCTAGAGGATATATCAGCAGCAATGTGCAAGGAGTACTATCTTCATATCTCCACCAAAATTCTCCTATTTACATGAAATATATTCGAAGTTAGTAATATGAACAACCGTAAGATGTATAAGGGAATGACGACAATGAAAATCTGTAGTGGAGCGGGGGGGGGGGGGGGGGGGGGGGGGCTAGGCCAGTGCAGCGCAGCGCCACTCTCCATTGTTGTGAGCTGTATCAAGATGGCGGCGATGATGTCATCCAATATGGTGGTCGTGACATCGTTCAAGTTGGCTGATTTTGGCAGGAAGATCAGTCAATTGAGCTACCTCCACTAACCTAACCCCCCCCCCCCCCCCCCCCCCGCTCTCCTCTCCCAGAAAATGGCAGAAATTTCAAAATCCATAAGGACAATGCAACACACCTCTATTAACCTAAGAAAATGGCGGGAAGATAGGTCACTTGGGCTACCTCCACTAACCTAAGTCATCCGACCGCCACCTATTCCTATGTGTTGGTTGGAAAATGACTCAGCCTGTGATGGGCTGCTGGAAGGAGTGTACTTTACTTATTTTGGAACAATTTATTTAGGGATGGATTTTGAGAGATAGTATATTTATCACAGTGATACAGAACACACAATCTGACATTCTTGGGGGCTACTCCACACACCCAACAGACCTGCAGACCACTCATAAATAATGCAATACATTTATGTCCAGAGAGCCAAACAACTCATAAATCGTCAAAATAATAATCCATCTAAAAGACTCTGCACACATACTTCCTAGTCATCAACTGTCGAAATCATGCACCAGTCTTTATTTAAACAATTTGAGGCACTACTGCCATCCAGTGTGTTCGCCACGAGATCCAAAGTCAAACTGACCTAGTACACAGTATCTCCACCTGAGGGTGCTGTCGTCTGTTCTGTGGTGTAATCCAAGATGGCGGCCATGATGTCAGCTGATGATGCATGTACCATTATCCAAGATGGCGGATTTTGACAGAAACAGTGTGTTCACCACGAGGTCTGGACCTAGTACACATTTCTGCCACCAGAGAGTGCTGTCGTCCATTCCGTGACGTAACCCAAGGCGGTGGGGGTAAATGGTAGGAAACAGTAGGGTCGCCTTGAGGTCTGTACCTAGTACATAATACTGTCACCAGAGGGCGCTGTCATCCATTCTGTGACATAACCTAAGATAACTGACTGTATGGAAAAATGACTCAGCCTGTGCTGGGCTGCTGGAGAGAGGAAGGAGTGTACTTTATTTATTTTGGAACAAGTTATTTAGGGATGGATTTTGAAAGAAAGTATATTTATCATACTCATACAAAACACATACTCTGACATGCTTGGGGTCATGCCACACAGCCCACTGACCTGTAAACTACTACTACATAACGTCCTTCTGAGAAGCAAACAACTCCTAAATTGCCAAAATAATTTCAGTACAAACATGCAAACTCCTCAAAAATAAGGCAGTACACTGATGTGCAGATACGAAATCAACTCGTAAAGTGTCCAAATAATGCAGAGCACAGCCTACAGACCTGCTCGCAAAATAATGCAACAGTCACGCAAACGATGTGCACAACACAGGCACTGACCACTGCCCCCTGTTCACTGTGTCGCACAGCGGGCTACCGCACACGCTCCCAGAGGTTGGGATGCACCAGCACCCCCATGAAGTGACGCACAGGTGCCCATTACGGTCTCACAAGTGTGAGGCAGTGACATCCCTTTCATACTTGGTACCTGAGAAATTCCTCTCGAAATATGTGTTCACCTAGGCACCATAGCTGACATGACCAGACAGGAGCGAAGACCTATTTGCAGAGTCCGTCCACGTCGTGAGCTGTCGCCGGACGCAATCCAGTGCGAACCATCACTCTTACTACGCTGCCAATGGCATGTGAAAGTTCTTCGAGTGTTATACGGACGTCACATGTCCATCTAAATAAGCGCCAAGTCGTCCTCTAGACCACATGCGAATGTGTTTCTGCTGCTGGCGCGATGACGCATAGCTGCATTGTGTGTCCAATGGGAGCACCATTCGCCATTGCTTCCAGCAGGTGGGACTTTCAGCTGTAAAATTATCTTGCACAGATTGCTAAACTGCACTGATGGTTAAACCCACAAGATTCTCTGAAACAAGTGTTATGAAGGACAGGTGTGCGGCACTATGTGTGATAATGAATACGACACCTGGAGATGTAATGCTTGGAAAGACATCACCGACTCGGGTTGGTGTACTGTAATCTTCATCACTGTCGATAGAACAACAAGGAAATTGCGAATGAGTTCTTCCTCATGGTCTTAACATGGCATCAAATCCATCAGATGTTACCCTTCCTGCTTTCAACATACACAAACGTTCTCACCACTATGTAGATACTCCTATATTCCAGCACAAAGGATGTCTTGTGAATGAAAGGGGGATTATGATTCTTATCGAATTTACCTGCAGAATTACTGATGTCGCTGGTGTGGAAGGACCATCCGCCTTTTTTTTCCTTTCTGTAGATAAGACTTTCAGTGCCAATAACTATTTTACACTGATCGCCATATTGCACCGACAACTGAACCTTGCAAAGTGCCTAACATATCGTCAAATACGGAAAGAGTCTTGCTCAGTTAAAATGTTCTCCCACTGAGGACAGGAGCTCGAATATTAGAGCGTGAAACTGATCTCCTGCATATTTCCACTCGCGAACAGCGATGTCGGTGATGTCACAGATTCCAAATCATCCCCATAATTTACAAAGTCAACTAAGGTCTTTCTCATGCTTATAGAACCGGCAAACTTGTCTTAGACCTGCTAAATGCACATTCCACAATCGACATTCTCTCAACTAAATAATGAAGTCAAATGGGAAGAAGCAATCAACCGAACAATTTACGTGGGAGGGAATAATGACCCAGGGCCAACACTTGCTCATATTGAATCTTGTGAAATTCCCACTTGATCGCGAAAGCTATCCAACACATTCTAAGTATTAGTTCACTATTCAACTGTCTAGAGGACAATACGTTTAAGTCAGCTACATTCCATTTGGACAGTTTTTACCGTTAACGGGAAACGGGAATTATTCCCGTCACCAGCACTGCTTGCTAAGCACACACAGGTAGAATCGTCCTAGGAAACCGGTCACATATGTTTTATCATTCTACTTACAACTAAATTTTACGATTGCTGTCTATGTTGAACGTCATTCGACAATGAGCGAAGTATTGGAAATACACCCTGCTGACGGCTGTGACTCTGGAAACAGAAATATCTATACCATTCTTATGACTTGACATACTCTTCCCTTTACTGTCACGGTACTTCACGTGAAATCCATACCTTCCTTACGACTGGACATAGTCATTTCCTTTGTATATGTCAGAACACAAACACATACTTTATAAGCCTGATGCTCAAGGTGAACCTATCATGCACCACTTACTACTAAGTATAATACATCACCAATAAATGATTACAGACGATACAGAATAAAACTGACTGAAAATCAACAATGGGTGGACATGTCTCATAAAATTTTCTTGTGGCTGCTACCACCAAGCCATAGAAAGAGAGGTGTAATCGTCTTACAAACCGCTATATGTTAAAAAAGAAAACACAACCATATTACCATCACAAGTGGTCTTTGTTCTACATGTACACACAAGTATCTATGTTAAAAGCTATATCAGCTTTATAAATCAATGTATGGCTTTACCTACGAATCACGTGGTTTTTCCAGACAAATATCGAGATGGTGATTGCCGGAGTGTATATTATCATACCAGAAGTGCAGTTACACATCGCCGACAGTGAACCCTCGTAGTAAAATTATCGAATATTGAAAGTGATTCGGCTAAGGGGTGTGGTGTGAAACGGGTATTTGCAACTCCCTCACGCTGCTGTCACTAGATATTTCTCCAGTATCTGTAACGCATTCTGTCTCAATGCCATATCATATTTCTGGCACTCTCATATCTCGAAATGAGCCACCTTTCTCGAACCTATCTGCTGCAGTAAAATTCCAACATATCAGTCATGTGGAATGTAGCGATGTTAATATTCCAGTGTAACAAATGTATTTCCAGTGCGTGACATACATCCTTCTTGCAGGTTTCTGTACGATAAACTGTGGTATCAAACCGTAAAACGAGAAAATTACTTCCTTAAAACAGTGGCTCTGTGTGATACATGCACAACATAGCTTTCCAGAGACGTATAGCGTCCACTGACCACATCCAATCATGGTTCAGAAATTATACTATGCCCACATCAGTCCTATATAAAATGATCCTTGGTAATGGAGAATACCCCTTGCAAGGAAACAAATAAACGCATAGCAGCAGCGTCCGACATGTGAAATTACAAGCAATGCCGCCACTAACTTTGGAAGAAGCACATCTGTCAAGCAGATGTATACACTGGGGACTGCAGTGTCTCACAAACACCTATCACTAACTTAGTTATGAAACTGAAGTATCGATTTTACACTTAAGATGCGACAGGGGAATGGACTACATCACAGAAATCTTCGTTCGCTTAGAGGAATGTGTCACGTTTCATCACATGGCAAATGGAATTGCTCTGATGACCGAAAGGTTTACTGTTAACTATCGCAAGTAGACACTGCTCTAAGAACCGCACAGAACAAGTGGTTGTATATGAGTTGCGATGTTGCCAAGTCTACACGCCGCAATCTTGGATGACGTCATCGCCGCCATATTGGATACATCTTGCAACAATGGAGCATTGCGCCGCACCCGCCCACCCCCTACTTAGATCAGCAGCAATGCACATTTGTCTATCAAAATTCTCCTGTTTACATGAAATATATTCGAAGTTAGCAATACGAACAACCGTCAGCTGTATCGGGGAATGACGACAATGAAAATCTGTCCCAGACCAGGAGCCGAACCCGGATTTCCCGCTTTGTGTGAGAGGTCGCCTTAAGTGCTTTGGTGTTTGTGCACGACCTATGACCAGACACAGACTTCCTTATGTCATCGCTCCTGTCTCACAACCTGTACTCATACACACATTATGGAAGTTCTTTACAAGGGAGGACATTTTAACTGGAAGTCACTGTCTGGTATAGGCGGATAAGTAAGATATTGCTGTGGCTGTGTTGCTAAGCTCTACGTTGCAATGTTCCTTCAGACATGTACGCATGTGGAATTTATCAGCCGTTACCTGACAGTGACTTTCAATTAAAAGGTCTTCTCCCGTACGTGAATTACTTAATGTATGTACGTGTGTAGGTTGTGACGTAGGAACGACGACATATGGAAGTCTGGGTCTGGCAGTGGGTGGTGCACGGAAATCCAAAATAGTTAAGGCGACCTCTTGTGTGTAGCGGGAAATACGGGTTCGAGTCCTCGACCGGCGCAAATTTTCACTGTCGTCATTCTCTTCCCCGCATTCGCAACTGCGAATAAATTTCATGTATTTCATAACGGGTGACTCGTCGCAGTGCCTGTTCATTCGGACATGCGTGTATGTCCGCCACACACCGTCAGGTGGCTTGCGGAGTATGGATGTAGATGTAGATGAACATTACATCGTTCTCCTTTATAAAACAGAAATTGCAAAATCGTATTCTCATAATTGTTTGCCAGTTCCTCCAACAGAAACATTTTGGAACAAAGGAAAGGAATATTCGACCAAATGGAAGTTTACCAACCGCGACAGTGCTGGAACAAGATGCGATTCTACATGCGATGCTTTAAATCATAGACACGCTGATGCTGAGAGACGGAGTATTACTTCCTGTGAGTGACTCATTGACGGTCCTTCCAGTTTTCTTTGACTAGATATCTTGCAGCAACACTATGTAGAAGGTCTCAGTATTACCGTTTTTGTCGCAGCTCTAGTCCCTGGGGCAGTACTGCGGTTGCAGCTGCACTGACTAAACGCCGCAGCCAAAGCTGAAACTGCGCTTGCCCCTGTCCCAACCGCAGGAAGCGGTCGTAGCTTCGACAACGCACCTTTACTGAAGGTTTGACAGCCTGTCGCCTGTCAAAGGCGGCCAAGGCTGCATCCAATAATTTCCATACAGTGGCGAATTAGCCTTGTGCCCGCACGAAACAGGTACAGTTCTTATCCATTTCTTATTTCGTAAAACTAAGTTAAATAAAAAAAAAATGTACAAACCAAAGCAGTCAGAAAGTAACAAAGAAACTACGAACAGTACTGAACAAGAGATCAAACAATCGACTGTGGGGTTAAATCTACGTTACGAAAACTAGAATGCACACACAACAAAAAGAAAAAAAGAAAAACTAGCACAGAAGTCTATGCTACATGTAGGCTAGCATTATAATAACGATCCCAAAGTAAGCGCATTTCAATAACAGTGTTAAAAACAGATAGATAAACAGTTACTGTTAACCACTTCTGATAATCAATATACAGTAACCAAGTGGTTTGGGGTGCCGCAAGATGGTATCAGCTCCACCAACAGTCACTGACCTAATTCTGGACGATTAAGACAAATGATACCACAATTAATTTCGGATCCTGCACAGGGACCCACTGCAGTTAATATTCGTGGGTACTCGTGGGACATACTGAAATATTCAGGTTGATGATCTGTTCTTTCTTAAGGTGTGTACCTGCGTCGTGTTATGAGGGCTTCTTTAATGTAATGTGCTGTTGTGTTTGTGCTGTTACGGGTGAAAATGAAAGGAAGTGGGATGGTAGTATCTGCACATAGCTCATTAATCTCGAATAGAACCAATGGAGCCACGGGCACGACTTGTCCAGTCGACGAACAGGTTACAATCGGCAGTGCCACAACTTTGTGAAGAAATCTGGGATTTGACTCACGAAACTGGAGCACTGTCTGGTCATTAGGCACAACCATTCTTCCCATTAATAGCAAAACAGTGGCAATGAAATTTCCTACCACCATCAGGACACGATGATTTTTGGTTCGTGGGGCGCTCAAATGCACAGTTATCAGCGTCCATACAAATTCCCAACCTTTGCTCAGTCCAGTCTCCAGGATACGATCTGCCTATCTATGTGTTTTAGCGTTACCACTAAAACATATGTTTCTTACCTTTATGACTAATTTGCGATGTTTATATGTGCTTCAAACAACTGCTTTAAATATTTTTCAATATTTAAAAGTATTTAGCCAACCGCCACAACTTCGTTGAAATATCGTACACTCAAACTATATGGAATTTTCCAATTCACATCTTCCACTGCCCACCGCTACGTTGGATGCCTCCTGGTGGCGTTACAGGCACGTGACGCGGTAACAAAAGTATGTAAGCGGAGCAGACACCGAAGTTCTATAGCAACTATGAGCTGCGGATGGGGAAATCCATTGAAATAAGCGACTTTCAAAAAGGGCAGATTATTATTCAAATGGCTCTGAACACTGTGACTTAACATGTGAGGTCACCAGTCCCCTAGAACTTAGAACTACTTAAACCTAACTAACCTAAGGACATCACACACATCCATGCCCGAGACAGGATTCGAACCTGCGACCGAAGCAGTCGCGCGGTTCCGGACTGAAGCGCCTAGAACGCTCGGCCACCGCGGCCGGCGCGAGAACGGCGAAGCTGGTCGAATGTTCACGTGCTACTCTCGCGCGCATATACGGAAAGAGTTCGATGGCTAGTGAAACTGCCACTAGGTGCTAAATGGTTGGACGTCGACGACTCTTCACAGAGCGTGCGGGGTTCGGAGGCTTGTCTGCTGTGTAAAGTAGGATGGTTGCTGACCTATGGGAGCTCTGCAAATAGAACTATGTCATCTTTTACCAATATAACCGTCCGTGCCTCGGAGCCAGAACAGTGCTACAGTGGTTTGAGGAGCATTATTTATAGTGAACTCATGTTGATGTCTCCGCGACCAAATTCGACTGATGTCAATCCTATGGAACTCATCTCGGTCGCTATCGAGCGTAATCACCGCGTACGCAAATCAGCGAACCATTATTTGCATGAATTACATGACCTGTGGGTAGAAATCTAACGCCACATACATGCACAAAACTACTAACAAACAATCGGATCTCAGATACGCAGTATCAGTTACGTATTTCGTTCTAGAGACTGACAGACAAGCTGTTAAGTAGATGATCATAATGTTTCGGCTCATCAGTGTATCGTTTTGTAATTACAGTGCTTTCAAAACATAAAAATACCAGATTTTATTTTCTTTCAAAAGTAATGAAAATGAAAATTCATATAGGTCTGGAAAACGGTAAAAATACGATAAACAAATAAGCCCTACGCCATGTGTTTACTGGGAGTAAGTAAAAATATTGCAGCTGTAGTGTTTCAGTTCTTTGCTGGTAAATAACAACGGACATATATCACAGACTGTTAGGAGTAATCAGCTGCGAGATGCCGAATGCAGCTATGTGCTGTAGTTCAGTCACTGTAGTCTGTAGATCGGCTCATAAGCGAGTTTAGCCATTATAAAAGTAGACTATGCATCATTAAAAAGCACAGTGGCTGTTCTCTGAATTGCTTTTACACTCACCACCGTGATAATGAGACCTTAAAAACCGAAATCTGGCTAAAGTAAAAATAGGCTTATGTACACAGAAGAAAAAAAGAAACTGGTACACATGCCTGACCTCGGGTGGAGAACACGGAAGCACGCAGAAGTGCCACAACACGACGCAGCATGGTCTCGTCTAATGTCTCAAGTAGTGCTGGAGAGAAATGACATCATGAATCCTGCAAAGCTGTCTATAAATCCGTAAGCGTACGACGGGGTGGAGATCTCTTCTGAATAACTTGTTGCAAGGCATCCCAGATATGCTCAATAATTTTCCTGTCTGGGGAGTTTGTGGGCAACGGAAATGTTTAAACTCAGAAGAGTGTCCCTGGAGCCACTCTGTAGCAATTCTGTACGTGTGGGGTGTCGCACTGTCCTGCTCCAAATGCCCAAGTCCGTCGGAATGCGCAATGTACATCAATGGATGCAGGTGATAAGGCGGGCTGCTTACGTTCGTGTCTCCTGTCAGAGTCGTATCTAGACGTGTCAGGGGTCCCATATCACTCCGACTGCACACGCCCCGCACCATTACAGAGCCTCCACCAGCTTCAACAGTCCCCTGCTGACATGCTGGTCCACGGATTCATAAGCTTGGCTCCGTACCCGTACACGTCCATTCCATCAATACAAATTGAAACGATACTCGTCCGACTAGGCAACATGTTTCCAGTCATCAACAGTCCAATGTCGGTGTTTACTGGCCCAGGAGAGGCGTAAAGCTTTGTGTCGTGCAGTAAGCAAGGCTGCACGAGTGGGCCTTCTGCTCCGAAATCCCATATCGGTGATGTTTCGTTTTATGTTTCGTACCCTGACACTTGTTGATGGCCCAGCATCGAAATCTGCAGCAATTTGCGGAAGGTTTGCATTTCTGTCACGTTGAACGATTCTCTTCAGTCGTCGTTGGTCCCGTTCTTGGAAGATCTTTTCCGGTCGCAGCAGTGTCGGAGATTTGGTGTTTCACCGTATTCCTCATATTCACGGTACACACATGAAATGGTGGTACGGGAAAATCCCCACTCCATCGCTACCTCGGAGGTGCTGTATCCCATCGCTCGTGCGCCGACTATAACACGACGTTCAAACTCATTAGAATCTTGATACCCTGCCATTGTAGCATCAGTAACCGATCTATCAACTGCGCCAGACACTTTTTGTCCTTTGTAGGCGTTGCCGACCACAGCGCCTTATTCTGCCTGTTTACATATCTTTGTATTTGATTAGGCTTGCCTTCACCAGTTTCTTTGGCGCTTTAGTGTGTATCTCAATTAGTAAACGGATAACGCGGTGGGCGGTGCATTATCGCAGTGGCAGTATACCGATGTAATGGCTTCCAGGGCAGCATATACTTCATTGCCAATATTTGATATTATACTGAGCGAATTAAAAAATTTAAAATGCTGTCGTAATAGAGTAATTAAGAATTATAGTCTTATGTTAATGGTTTAACAATGTAAGGTAAGTAAGTTGGAAACTGTCTTGCGACAGCCTAACTTAATGACGCATCAGTTACCCAGAATTCTTTTGTATTTGAGAATAAGAATATTTAGCGACTTCCAACAATCTTTGCATATAATTTCATACCTTTACGAAAGTATTTCTTCTTGACAACCTCCTCCTCCTATTGATGATAGAAAAAAAAGAGTATCGTTTACTACTTTTCGCTGATCAGAATCAGGTATGACGTTTCAATTTATTACTTCTTTACTACTAGCTCTGTTCGCAACATATTTCACAGACAGCATCACACATTTACCACCTAATGCACCTGTGAAATTATGTCATTATACGACACATAATTCTAGAGATTATATGTCATAAATAATCGGATGCGCGAAAAAGTAGTTTTTGCTAAAGGTGGAACCCAAAGTACCCCGACAATATTAATCGAGTGTTTGATACTGAGAGCACTTAATGACCTCCGACAAAATAAACTCCAACCGGTTTGTAAACTTATCCTCTCTTCCACGTTTAACGTCAAATATTTAAGACATTAACTCATTTGTCAAAAGTAATCATGCGCTTGAAGCAGTTTTATACATGGGAGGTCGATTCTTTAAAGAACCTGAGGAGTAAGGTGTACTGGTTAATTTCCAAATTAGGTATTTGAACTACATCAACTGGGACAAGTATTCGAGGATCTACACGCTAGGTGGCTGCATTCCAAACTGAGCGTACTTCACGCTTTCCTCATTCTCTTTTTGTACCGCATCTGAGACGGTCGTATCGCTTAGCGCACCGCCGTTCCCCCTGGTTGCGTGATTTAACGCTGCGGGGACACGCAAAGCCCGTGTTAGT
Organism: Schistocerca gregaria; assembly: GCF_023897955.1. Lineage (NCBI taxonomy): Eukaryota > Metazoa > Arthropoda > Insecta > Orthoptera > Acrididae > Schistocerca > Schistocerca gregaria. The sequence goes on along the minus strand of NC_064931.1, from coordinate 482,121,013 downwards.
TACCCGCTGGAATGAGTTATCGGCGCACATTGCGGAGGGGAGGCTTCTGTAATTAATTGTACTGACGTCACGAGGTGTGTCAACAGGTGAGCTTTGCCCTGTTGGCGGCTTTGAACACACAGCTCTGTCGGCTCCAGAGAGCCGGCTGTTGTTTCGATACAAGTCAAAATCATTCTAGCACTGTTGTTTTCGGAATGGTAACATGGGGGGGGTGGGGGGGGGGGGACTTGCTCTTGCTTAATGCAGCCTTTCATAAAGTGTCAAATGTGTATCTGAGTCATGTGTCTGACTATAATAAGCACCTGTGTAGAATAAGGTTGTGATGATGTTATTATGGATGAGTATAGAATGCAAGGAAAAAAAGAGGGTAAAATCTGGTGCCGGCTCACAGCGTAAGCCGAGCATGGCGTTATCATCCGACGGGCGGTTTATCAGTGGTATGTGCAGAGGATGGACAAAAATGTGGAAACAAGAAAATCACAACACATGACAATATCTGTTACGGCGTGCCAAACGCGTTGGAATTCAGAACAGCTACCAGTCGTCTTCGAGCTGCTGTATTGTTTTCAAGCAAACATTATACCACTCTTCCTACAAAATAGTGGCAAGTTCAGGTAACGGAGATGGAGGTGGATAGCGATCACGCACACATCTTTCCAAAGTAGTGCACAAAGACTCAAAACGTTCAGATTTGATGACTGTGGTGACCAGAGGAGATGCCACAGTTCATCTTCGAGTTCCCAAAGTCAGTAGTAGGCGATGCGAGCTGTGTGAACAGGAGTCCTGTCGTCTTGGAACACAGCATCACTACTGGAGATGGGCCTGATAAGCCAAAATGGTGACATAATCCTTGGCAGTAATGTGACCTTGCAGAGCAATTGTGGGGCTCGTGGAATACCATAATGTGGCTACCCAAATCGTCACCGAACCCCCGCCATGTTTCACTCTTGGGACGTAAAATCGGACAGAAGCTGGAAACTGCGTGAAACAAGACTCATCCGACAAAGTTACTTTCTTCTATGGCTCCACAGTACAGATTTTATGGTCTTCGCACCACGTTTTCCTGTTACGGGCATTTACATCATTTGCCGCCCGGTGTGGCCGAGCGGTTCTAGGCGCTTCAGTCTGGAACCAGTGACCGCTACAGTCACCGGTTCGAATCCGGCCTCGGGCATGGATGTGTGTAATGTCCTTAGGTTGGTCAGGTTTGGGTAGTTCTAAGTTCTAGGGGACTGATGACCTCAGATGTTAAGTCCCATAGTGCTCAGAGCCATTTGAACCATTTACATAATTGATGAATAATTTTGGAATTCCAGCTCGCCCTACAATTCTCAGCTGATGCAGCTTCCTTCGTGTTATTTATTTGTAATTTCTGCTACCAGTCATTGTTTTATCTTTTATTTTATGTTTCTCCTAACATAATACCACGTGTTTCAAACATGTTCTGTTCATCTTAAGGCGTTTATACATACATACAGAGAAATGTTGCTTAAAAATAAACCGTCTTAAACTAGATTAATCTAGAGATCTTTGTCCATTATTTGTTACTGTAGCGGCTGGTGTGGCATTTTGGGGATGGTGGGGGGGGGGGGGGGGGTAGGAGGGGGCAGTGCAAGGCCAGAAATAAGTTAGTGATATCTTCTGCTGGTTTTCTTCCTTGTGATTGACTATGTATGATTCCACAGCCTGTATAGGATGCAGGTAGTTTTGCATCAATTGTGTGTTACGAAAATAACGTGAAAAGCTTTTATGTGACAGTTGATCACTTACGATTTCATCACCTTGCAGCTTCACTTACACCAGTGGTGTAATGGCGGAGCTGTTGATTAACATTACACTATTACACATTGTATTTTGTCACTGATTTCCAACGCAACTTCGTGTTGTTTTGATGCTGACAGTGTTCGCGAGTGCGACATTTAATTCTACAGTGACTTTTGCAACTTTCTTCTTATTACTTTTCGCCACGATCCTCGTTAATGACCGACTGTCACGATCACTGAGAACAAATTTTCGTTCGCGTTGTGACTTTGCGGATGATGTTTTCCCGCTTCCGGTGTTTATGACACAAATCTTCGCTACGGTGCCTCTTGAAACACCAAATACTTCGGCTCCCTTGGTTACGGAAGCACCCATCCATGGAACACCAACAATTTGCCGACGTTGGAATTCAGTTGGCTCCTGCATAATGCAGTCACAACTAAACAGAGCGCTGTTCTGACCACGACTGACATTTACAACGTAATGAGCTGATTGGGCAGGTACCGTCCGTGGTCAAATACAACAGTGCAACCTATAGGCTTGGCTAGGACCTGCATTTATGTTCAAGAAGGCATTTGTCGCGGGGTTTCCGTATTTTTCTCCAACCCCTGTTAGCTCAATGGACAAAATAGGTTGCCTCTTTAAATGAGTACACTGGCGTAGAGCTGGTAACAGACGGTCATGTGATCTTCCACCACTAACACAAACCATGTACGTGAAGTTAAGTATGTGCTAGGCGGCTGTACGGAAACAGTGCGGTAAGATGGGACGACGGGGAGACGTGACTGAATGCGAGAAAGTGGTACGTGTTAGGACGTGCCAATAGTCACTCCGTGAATGAAGTTGCTCTGTTCTGTAGTGTATCAACACAGATCGTCCAACTTATCTACAAGGTATGATGTAGCACACGCAGCCATGTAATACGGCGTAAGAAATGTGGACGTACCATGAAAGGATCTTAGCCACTATACACCGGAGACGAACGTCACTCCTTGTCAATGACAATTGGTTTCAAATTCGACGGTAATAGCTGCTTTCAGTGAATACATATCCATCTTAACCAGTTTCCGGCCAAGCATTGCGGGGAGGTCGGGTACTTCGTCGTTGCTCACGGCGGCACATGCAGCTGTACGCATTCAGCGGTCCACATAACACAGAAACTGATCAGTAGCTGGCTAGACACATGCACTGTGGTCCGAAGAGTCGGGATTCTGCCTCATTTCAAATGACAGAAGGCGTCGCATGAACCAGCATAATGGGATGTTTAACCACAAGTGTTTCGGGCGCTTGAACGTCGCACAGACTCCCATATAGAGGACGTAGTAATAGGCGTCCTAGGCCTAGAGAAGCAGCTGAAAGAGTTGACAAAAGATAAGCGACTAGATTCCATTTTACAGAGACTACTCTACGACATTGGCCAGTTATTTAGCTAGCGTGAATCCCTTGCCCAGCACAGCGACTGCGAAGAAACGCAAGTGACTCCTGTCTATACGAGGGTTAAAAGAACGGACCCGAAAAATTAAAGACTAATGTCCTTAACATCGGATTTCTGTAGAATTCTTGAACATAATCTGAGTTCGAATATAATACATTTCCTGGAGATGGAGAAGCTTCAGTACACAAATTAGCACTGATTTTAAAAGTTTCACTTGTATGAAACGCAGCTTGCCCTTTTCTCACATGATATCTTGCAAACCATCGGTGTAGGACAACAGGCAGATTCCTTGTTCTTAGATTTCTGGAAAGCTTTTGACATAGTGCTCCACTGCAGAGTGTTAACGCAGGTCTGAGTACAAGGGTGAGGTTCCCTGATATGAGACTGTCTCGTAGACTTCTTGCATAACAGAGTTGTCCTGGACAGCGAGGATCGTTAGGAGTGCCCCAAGGAAGTGTGGTAGGACCGCACTTATTCTTTATGTACATCAGTAATATGACGGAGAGGGTGAGGATCAAACTGCGGCTGTTTGCTGATGACGCTGTGGTCTACGGGTTGACGTCGTTGTTGAGTGACTGTAGGAGGATACGAGATGAGTTAGACAAAATTTATGGTTGGCGCGATGAGCGGTAACTTGCTTTAAATGAAGAAAAATGTAAGTGGCTGCACATGAGTAGGAAAACGAGTCCAATAGTGCTGTTTAACACAGTCGCGTCAGTTATACACTATGCACCCGCAACGTTGTAATGCGGTATGAAATGAGACGGTAGTAGGGAAGGTGATTGGTCGACTTCGGTTTACTTGGAGAATTTTAGGAAAGTGTAGCACAGCTACACTACTGACCATTAAAATTGCTACACCACGAAGATGACGTGCTACAGACGCGAAATTTAACCGACGGGAATAAGATGCTGTGATATGCAAATGATTAGCTTTTCAGAGCATTCACACAAGGTTGACGCCGGTGACGACACCTACAACGTGCTCACATGAGGAAACTTTCTAACCGATTTCTCATACACAAACAGCAGTTGACCGGCGTTGCCTGGTGAAACGTTGTTGTGATGCCTCGTGTTAGGAGAAGAAATGCGTACCATTACGTTTTCGACTTTGATAAAGGTCGGATTGTAGCCTATCGCGATTGCGGTTTATCGTATCGTGACATTGCTGCTCGCGTTGGTCGAGATCCAATGACTGTTAGCAGAATATGGAACCGGCGGGTTCAGGAGGGTAATACGGAACTCCGTGCTGGATCCCAACGGCCTCGTATCACTAGCAGTCGAGATGACAGGCATCTTATCCGCATGGCGTATGCAGCAGCATGGACTATCAGCTCGGGGACCATGGCTGCGGTTACCCTTGACGCCACATCACAGACAGGAGCGCCTGCGATGGTGTACTCAACGACGAACCTGGGTGCACGAATGGCAAAACGTCATTTTTTCGGATGAATCTAGCTTCTGTTTACAGCATCATGATGGTCGCGTCCGCGGTTGGCGACATCGCGGTGAACGCACATTGGAAGCGTGTATTCGTCATCGCCATACTGGCGTATCACCCGGCGTGATCGGCTGGGGTGCCATTGTTTACACGTCTCGGTCACCTCTTGTTCGCACTGACGGCACTTTGAACAGTGGACGTAACATTTCAGATGTGTTACTTCCTGTGGCGCTACCCTTCATTAGATCACTGCGAAACCCTACATTTCAGCAGGATAATGCACGATCGCATGTTCCAGGTCCTGTACGGGCCTTTCTGGATACAGAAAATGTTCGACTGCTGCCCTGGCCAGCACATTCTCCAGATCTCTCACCAATTGAAAACGTCTGGTCAATGGTGGCCGAGCAACTGGTTCGTCACAATACGCCAGTCACTACTCTTGATGAACTGTGGTATCGTGTTGAAGCTGCATGGGCAACTATATCTGTACACGCCATCCAAACTATGTTTGACTCAATGCCCAGGCGTATCAAGGCCGTTATTGCGGCCAGAGGTGGTTGTTCTGGGTACTGATTTCACAGGATCTGTGCACCCAAATTGCGTGAAAATGTAATCACATGTCAGTTCTAGTGTAATATATTTGTCCAGTGAATACGCTTATCATCTGCATTTCTTCTTGGTGTAGCAATTTTAGTGGCCAGTAGTGTATAAAGGAGTCCACGTATAGAACATTAATGCCACCCACTCAAGAGTAATGATCGGATGTTCGGGATCCCCACCAGGTCGGATTAAAGGAAGACGCCGAAACAACTCAGAGGCGAGCCGCTAGATTTCAAATGAGTCTGAAGTCTTATGGGACTTAACTGCTAAGGTCATCAGTCCCTAAGCTTACACACTACTTACCCTAAATTATCCAAAGGACAAACACACACCCATGCCCAAAGTAGGATTCGAACCTCCGCCGGAAGCACCCGCACAGTCCATGACTGCAGCGCCCGAGACCGCTCGGCTAATCCCGCGCGGCGCCGCTAGATTTGTTACCTGTAGGTTCGATCAACACGCGAATATTACGGAGATGCTTCGTGAACTCAAATGGGAGTCCCTGGAAGGAAGACGACGTTCTTCTCACGAAACGCTATTGAGAAAATGTATGGAGCCGTTGCCTGAAGCGGACTGCAGAACGATTCTACTGCCGCCAACGTACATTTCGCGTAAGGTCTACGAAGATGAGATAAGGGAAATTAAGGTTCGTACGGAGGCATAAAAACGGTAGTTTTTCCCGCGCCCTATTTTCGAATGGAGCAGGAGAAGAAATGATTTTTAGTGGTACTAGATACTCCGCCACCATGCTCCATACCGTGGCTTGCGGCGTATATATGTAGATGTAGCGTGAAGTTCAGACTGGAGGTGAAACTGTAATGCTTTGGTGGTGTTTTTTGTACTATGACTTTGGCTCATTCTTCCAGGTTACCGAGAAAATGAACCAGAATGTTTATACCAACATTCTCGGTGACCAAGTCTCTCCCTGTCTGCTGCATTACCATGATGAGTATGCTGCACAGGCTCCCGCCTTCCAAGATGACAACAGCCGTGTCCAGGGTGCTGCATGCATACGGTTCTTGTTCGACAACACTCAGGCACACCTATCATACCTAGGCTGGCCCAAATATCACTATCCCTTTAAAATGTCTGAAACTCTCTGAAAGGTGAAACTAACAATCAGCATCTCGAAATTGGTTAGCTTTACGGGATCTAATGCCTAATGAATGGCTTCAGCTGCATTTGTCTTACCTGAAGGAAATTAAGGCCCTCTTCCTAGCCGAACTGACGGCGTTATCAAGTCTAAGAGCGCTGTTAGATGGTATTAGCGTGGTGTCTCCTGGTGGTGGCTAACTTTTGTCATGTGTACTTGCCACCACTCCACGATACACTTCGAGCAGGTTTCGGAGATATAGTACTAGAATTTAGATTAGTATTTAAAATGTACGCCTCACCTCTCCTCTCCAGTTTTCCAAATACTGACGATGGTAAACGTACGTCCACCAGAAGGAGTCGAATACGCCACCTCCGGGTCGTGCCCGCTGCAGCTAATGAGCGTTCGTGACCCAGTTTTCGGAAGTGAGTTTCGATTCTGTGCATCGCAGATGACAGGACGGGCTTTGGACAGAGACACCGTGAGTTCCATCCTACGCAATCGACTGGGATACTTTCGGCGTTTTATTAGCCTCGACTGCTCTGAGACTGCTCTCCGAGATACAGGGGTTGACAAAACTATGATAATATCGCGAGGAATGCTTGCTTGTACATAAATGCAGATGCTATCCAAGCCTGTCGTAGGTTTAGCCGTTGAGTTTGACGACGAACAGCACCTATGCAATGTCCTGTGTTAGCTATGCTCAGAACAGTGTCCTGCGTAATTGTGAGTGCATTCTGTCGGAGTTAAATTAATTCGACTGTGGACAAATCGTTCGTTCTCGTACAGTGAGTGCTTTCGAAGGTAGCCGAAGTGTTCGGTACTTGAGTAGGTTCCGTGTCGAAGATTTACACGGAGCGTGAGAACATCATCCGTAAAGTCAAACACGGACGAAAGTGCGTGTTGAGGCTTCGTGACAGACGGTCACTGAAGAGGACTGAAAGGAAAAATAAGAAGAAAATCGCAAAAGTCACTGCAGAACTGAATGTCGCACTCGCGAACCCTGTCAGCACCTAAAAAACACGAAGGGAGCTTCATAAGCTGGGAATTAAAGGACAGCTGGGATTCCAAAACCACTCGTAAGTGGTGTAAATGTCCGTAACAGGAAACGTGGTGCCAAAGCCATAGAATCTATATTATAGAGCAATCTAACAAAGTCATTTGGTTGAATGATTCTTGTTTCATACAGTTTCCAATTTCTGGGCAAATTTACGTCCCAACATGACGGGGGTTCTGTGATGATTTTGGTTGCCATATCGTGGTATTCCATGAGTTCTACGGTTTCTCTATAAGGTCGCATTACTATCATTGACTGTGCGGTACAATGTTTGTCTACCAGAAGTGATGCAGTGTTCCAAGACAAAAGGGCCCCTGTTGACACAGCTTGCGTCGTCCGGGACTGGTTTTGTGAACGCGAGAAGAAGTTATCGCGTCTCACATGGCTGCCACAGTCACTAGATCTCAATATTTTTGAGGTTTTTTGGGCTGCCTTGGAGAGAATTGTGCGTGATCGCTATCCAACTACATCATCGTTACCTGAAGTCGTCAATGTTTTGCAGGAAGAGTGGTGTATGTTTCCCGTGAAAACTATACAGGACCTGTATTTAACCATTCCGAGACAAATGGAAGCTGTTTTGAATGCCAATAGTTTTACTACACCGTATTAGACATGGTAAAGTGTTATGTTTTTAGTGTTTCCATGTCGGAGTGGCCGAGCGGTTCTAGGCGCTTCAGTCTGGAACCGTGAGACCGGTACGGTCGCAGGTTCGAATCCTGCCTCGGGCATGGATGTGTGTGATGTCCTTAGGTTGGTTAGGTTTAAGTAGTTCTAAGTTCTAGGGGACTGATGACCTCAGATGTTGAGTCCCATAGTGCTCAGAGCCAAATTGTTTCCATGTTTTTGTCCATCTCGGTGGTACTAAATCAGTTCGGTGGGGTGGAGTTGAAGGCGGACCACGAGTAATTTTAATGCTACGACATATTCCCAAAAAGACTTACAAAAGGTCTTTGTCTCACAAAACGCCTGAGCAGTAATGATGAAATACAGGATACAGTAACATTTCTATGTTCAAACTGCACAGTAGATTAAAACAGTCTTTAAACCCCCCCTCCCCCATCCTCAGGTTGTGCCTTTGTCATGTCGGTGCAATATCCTATGCTAGTCCAGCAAGGTATGCAGGAGAACTTTGTATGTTGGCAGCGCTATAGGCTGTAATTACTATCGCTGACAGCACTCTGCGTCCTCGGTCAGAGACTCTATGGATTAGACGGACTAGCTTTTAGCAAGCGGACGGCTTGGAGATGTGTCCTTCATGCAGACTGAGTTTTAGTAGGACATGCATTGTAAAATGAAGATGGATGTAGTTTGTAATGTTTGGGTAGTGGAATTATTCACGACTATATAATTTTTGTAACTGAATGTCACATGAATAAGGTAAAATCTGCTAAATACATTATTTGATCTTCAACAAAATCTTTCTTTTGCTAACCATATGCCTCCTAGTAGTTAGATCCTATAGTAGTTAGGATCTTTTTATTTAGCTGGCTGTAGTTGCTGCTTGCTGTAATTGCTGTAGTTCGTGTTATGATGATTTTCTGTGAGGTAAGTGACTTACGAAAAAGTGTGGCTTATTGTTAGGATTTCTTCCAATTCAGGGCCTTTCTTTTGTGTTAATTATTTGAAATCATGTTGTCATTTTAGAGCAGTCAGATTGCCTTGTGCTTGTATATTGTGCGTAAGAAATAAATAGGTTAAGTTTTTATTGTCTTTGTCACGGAAAATTCCGTAGGTCAGCGTTGAAATGACAAAAATAAGTAACGAGACTGTAGGTTCAGATGCATTCAGCAGTTTAAGACTCACACAAAGTAGTTTCAATTTATGTAAAGTCTGGAAGGCAGGAAATGAAGTACTGGCGGAAAAGAAGCTGTGAAGACAAGTCGTGAGTTGTACTTGGATAGCTCAATTGGTCTGCCGGCACGGTAGCTCAGCGTGGTCGGTCAGAGGGTTACCTACCCTCTGTACTAAAAAGAACTGAGGGAACGGAGCAACGAAGATCCTGAACGGGTGTCATCGGACGTCCACCCCGAACAAATTCAACGAACAATATAGAACAAAATGAGATTTAAAAAAATCGTTAGACCACTTGCTCCCGAAAGGGATTGGTTACACCTTCGAATCCTGGTCCAGCATACAATTTTAATCTTCGAGGAAGTTTCAAATCAGCACACACTATGCTGCAGAGAGAAAATTCATTCTTTTTTTGTTGATTAGCAGCTAATGGTGTTACATAATATGTCTTTCTTTAAATATCCCAAAATATTTTAAAAAGTGGTGATTACCTGACATTATCAGCTGTATTGGATGCGATCTCAGAATCTAAACACGGTTGCTCTTCGCATTACAGAAATTTATTCATCCAGATCGCATAAAAACACACAATGTTTACTAGTTTCAGAGAAATTAAATCGCCATCTTCATATTACTTGTGTGGACAAAATGTTTACAAGGCCAATCCATTTTGTCGACTGTTTACATTAATTGGACACAACTGTAATGTACGTAAAGGTACAATTATGGAAAATTCTAACGTGAAACCAAAACAAAATGCATACAAATTCAATGGAAAGATACCATATAGACGATATACCATAGTACCGTCTCTCGTCATACAATAAGAGAATAGCTGTGCAAACATATCGTAACTTACATTATGACTCAGGCAACAGACTTAATACGTTGAACCATAACCTAGACCTCGAGGTACTCGGCACACATCAGCTGATCGTTGTATACACTCTACACTCTCATGGAGTAATGACACACAACAGTTTTAAATATCTTCTTTTGTTGGTGCGAGCTTAAGTACGGAGGATGGTACATGTTAACATATTGATAAGACTTGTCTTACACGCTTTAGTCTCACCCGTTCAATAAGAATTTTTATCTGGGTGCCAGTTACTTTGATGTTGGGGGTCCTAAGGCTGAAAGGTATCAACCTCAGAGTGCAATAGTGTTGTTCGCGTTTCGTGTTGTTACCAGGCCTGGTAAGGGCATATAAGGGGCATGAACACAGTAAGATGTTGAGTGATCACTGAGAACGACATGTTGTGTCAGTTTGTGTCAGTGGCTTTTGAAGTCATTCAGCTTTTCGCACGTTTCCAACTCGCAATGATTATGGGGTGGTCCAATGAAGTGATTATGGAGTTTAAGAACCTTCTATCTGGAACACGCAAAATGCTCACCACAAAAATACAAGAGCTGTTCGGAAAGTAAGTTCTGATCGGTAGCGAAACGGAAACCACAGTGTAAATCAAAAATGTTTCATTTACGACAGTTAGCTGCACCTTCCAGCTACTTTTCTACGTTACCGCCGCCCAAACTTAGACATTTGTCGTAGCGTTGTGCTAAATTTCCAGTACTCTCGTCATAGAAGGCATCCGCCTATGCTTTCCGCCAATACTCTATGCTGTTCTACAACTCGTTGACTGTGCCAAAACGTCGTGAGCAGAGAGGAAACTCAGGGGCACCTAGTTACAGGATGTGTTGTGGGTGATCATACACTTCCCGTCGAAAACGCTGAGGAAACATCTTCATTGCCCCTGTAGAGTGTGGCCGAGAATTGTCATGAAGAAAGAACCACATGACATTAGTGTTCTATGGACTGGGTGACATCAGGCGAAATCTCTCACCAGGCCCTCATACCTGGTGGGAGATGCCATTTCGTAGGCATCTTTACGTGTTCACTGTGCATTCAGGAGTGAAAAGAGCGACGTGACGCAGTCGACGGGAATACTAGAGACACTGCCCAACACGTCTGTGCAAGGTTTCATCGAACTTTCTCAGTGGTTTCTGATCGGAACTTACTTTCCGAATAGCCCTCGTAAATAAAAGATGTATGGAGCTTGGAAGCGAATCCAAGGTACCATCAGGGTGTTCTTTAAATTAGCTGAGAAAGAAGAAACAAAATTGGATGGCATCTGACAGGAAGTTGGCGTTAAACGTAAAGTACAGTACGAAAACTGGGGCTGGTACTAACGAAAAGGGCAGGCGGAATGCTTTGTATACGACAAAATGGCATCGTTTTTGTACGGGATCTACACACCAAGGAACATGGAAACATTTGATCAGGTAAGCACTTTCATAGACGGTTTTAAAGTTTTTCTTTTCTCTTACTACATACTTGTCATTAATAGTTTTGCTCAATTATAGCTCTTAGTTCTTTCCTCCAATGAAAATATTTATATGAATGTAAGGAAGTACGGTGTGCAAGTAACCAAATTCGAGTAGATAATCGATTTATTGGAAGTTCCTGTGCAAGAATTACTTATTTATTAACAATATCTATCTTGCTATGGTAACTTGCAACTGTTCGTGAAGTATTCAGCGAAGGAGTCGCGAAAACCCCTTGCTCTGTATTATGATGTGTTTGTTGTCAATCTCCCCCAAACAGTCTGGAAAGTACGTGTTTTGCAAACATTTTCGTAATGTTGTGCTATGTCCAGCCACTTATCTTCATTGATAGGCAACTGAAAAAAGTAAGGTTGTTATTCTATTTACATGTAATGTAGCAAATTTAAATGTAAAGATTTTTTAAAGTGTGCATCTAAAACACACAACATGGTTACAGAAAGGCAGGCTATATATTATGCATTGCTTTCAGGGCCCAGAAAATAAACGGAATGATCCACAACTACTGAACATGCAACATCTGATGCAACAGAATATTCTGAAATAAACACTGTGTACTACCATAAAGAAATTCATGACATTGCAGCTACTGAATCTGCTGTAATTTATCAAGGTGGACCTCCAGGAAAGGAAAAGCCTAACAGACAGCAAAAGTTGACGAGCATATGGACGAGGCTTAAGAGTTTTGGAAATAAGTTGCCAACAAAATGAAAAAAGCAAAAGATGAAAGATCTTTACTCTGTGATCTACTGTGTTTGAAATTGAGAGCGCTAAATGATGACACTCGCGAAATAGTGATGCACTAAATCAACAACCTGATGATTAATGTAAAAAAAGAATAAAGTTCAAAAGCTCTACTGACAGTATAATCACAAATATCAACAGCCTAGATTTTTGCAAATACCGTCCCACACGGTCAGGTGTGAACCCAGTCGGATGATCACTTGACGGGTCTGAAAATTCTTTTTCTTCGGATGTCTCGTCTGGACATAATCTCCAGCTACAACTACACTGCAGTATGGTTCCAGTGACAACCAAACTGAAATACTGTGTCGCAATGCAGCTGAATATCCTCAAACTTCAATGTTAATTAAAAATTATTGCTGTTATTTTTTAAAATTATGTTTATTTAGTGTAAATGTATAAAAGAATCAATGATGGCAGATTTAAAATAACACTAACGTTTACTTCTTCTTGCAGCTCTTGTATAATGGCCTGACACAGTTCGCTTACTCATCTGGAGCCGAGCTCCTTTGCGAACTTAAATACACTACTGCCCATTATAATTGTTACACCAAGAAGAAATGCAAATGATAAACGGGTATTCATTGGACAAATATATTACACTAGAACTGACACGTGATTACATTTTCACGCAATTTGGGTGCACAGATCCTGTGAAATCAGTACCCAGAACAACCACCTCTGGCCGCAATAACGGCCTTGATACGCCTGGGCATTGAGTCAAACATAGTTTGGATGGCGTGTACAGATATAATTGCCCATGCAGCTTCAACACGATACCACAGTTCATCAAGAGTGGTGAGCGGCGTGTTGAGAAGAGCCAGTTGCTCGGCCACCATTGACCAGACGTTTTCAGTTGGTGATAGATCTGGAGAATGTGCTGGCCAGGGCAGCAGTCGAACATCTTCTGTATCCAGAAAGGCCCGTACAGGACCTGCAACATCCGGTCGTGCATGATCCTGCTAAAATGTAGGGTTTCGCAGGGATCGAATGAAGGGTAGAGCCACGGGTCGTAACACATCTGAAATGTAACGTCCACTGTTCAAAAAATGGCTCTGAGCACTATGGGACTTAACATCTGAGGTCATCAGTCCCCTAGAACTTAGAACTACTTAGACCTAACTGACCTAAGGACATCACACATCCATGCCCGAGGCAGGATTCGAACCTGTGACCGTAGCAGTTGCGTGGTTCGGGGACTTAACCGCCTAGAACCGCTCGGCCACCACGACCGGCCTCCACTGTTCAAAGTGCCGTCAATGCGAACAAGAGGTGACCGAGACATGTAACCAGTGGCACCCCATACCATCACGCCGGGTGATACGCCAGTATGGCGATGACGAATACACGCTTCCAATGTGCGTTCACCGCGATGTCGCCAAACACGGATGCGACCATCATGGTGCTGTAAACAGAACTTGGATTCATCCGAAAAAATGACGTTTTGCCATTCGTGCACCCAGGTTCGTCGTTGAGTACACCATCGCAGGCGCTCCAGTCTGTGATGCAGCGTCAAGGGTAACTGCAGCCATAGTCTCCGAGCTGATACTCCATGCTGCTGCAAACGCTGTCGAACTGTTCGTGCAGATGGTTGTTGCCTTGCAAACGTCCCCATCTGTTTACTCAGGGATCGAGATGTGGCTGCACGATCCGTTACAGCCATGCGTATAAGATGCCTGTCATCTCGACTGCTAGAGATGCGAGGCCGTTGGGATCCAGCACGGAGTTCCGTATTACCCTCCTGAACCCATCGATTCCATATTCTGCTAACAGTCATTGGATCTTGACCAACGCGAGCAGCAATGTCGCGATACGATAAACCGCAATCGCGATAGGCTACAATCCGACCTTTATCAAAGTGGAAACGTGATGGTACGCATTTGTCCTCCTTACACGAGGCATCACAACAACGTTTCACCAGAAAACGCCGGTCAACTGCTGTTTGTATATGAGAAACCGGTTGGAAACTTTCCTCATGTCAGCACGATGTAGGTGTCGCCACCGGCGCCAACCTCGTGTGAATGCTGTGAAAAGATAATCATTTGCATATCACAGCATCTTATTCCTGTCGGTTAAATTTCGCGTCTGTAGCACGTCATCATCGTGGTGTAGCAATTTTAATGCCCAGTAGGGTACGTAAGACAAACTGGCACAACTGTCCACAGTAACAAAAAATCGTTGTTACGACCAGTCTCTTTTGAATGGGAACACTTTGTTTCGTGTTGGTATATATGACCGATTCTACTCATGAATATTCAAAATTCGACAAAAGTTTTCAAATCTGCCAGACTGTTGTTTCCTAAGCCACTCGGTATATCACCAGCATAGTATCTTAGAACAAAAGCCGGCCGTAGTGGCCGTGCGGTTCTAGGCGCTACAGTCTGGAGCCAAGCGACCGCTACGGTCGCAGGTTCAAATCCTGCCTCGGGTATGGATGTGTGTGCTGTCTTTAGGTTAGTTAGGTTTAATTAGTTCTAAGTTCTAGGCGACTGATGACCTCAGAAGTTACGTCACATAGTGCTCAAAGCCATTTGACATCACGTACCTTCTCAACCTGTGAACTTTCATTTCGTTTCTTCCACCCTCTCCTGGCTATTTCACTTTGACTGGCTGTTCACGTATTTTGGAAACATTCACGCATGTCTCCTATACAGATCGCAAATAAATACAGGTAGTGTATATTCCTAACACGCACCCTAATTTACAGGGTGATTTTTTTCACCGTGTACAAACTCTAGGTATTGATCGATGAAACGATACGGAACAAAAAATGTATAATGCACTTATGTCTGAAAATGCATGGTTTCCATGCTAGAGACCATTTATTCATTCATACATTGTTACAGAGATTACGGTCTAATTCGCGCTGTGCCATGCAGCCACTGTTATAGTATGTGTTAAAAATGTTTGCCATGTGCCTCAACGCATGCCCGTACGCACCGTAGCACGTTATGTCTCACACGTTCACATTAACCAGGCTGCTTCCGAACAGAGTCAAAAATTACATGAATAAGCTGTTCCAGTGTCTCCACATCAGGAATGGGCTCTGCATACACGATACTTTGGAGATGGCCCCATAACCAGAAATCGCACGGATTGAGATCCAGTGAACGAGCAGCCCATGCAACTGGACCGCCTCGTCCGATCCATCGACCAGGGATGATACGATTGAGATGCGAGATGCGACGTTAACGGCGAAGTGGACTGGAGCACTATGTAGCAGCCACATAACCGTTAGAATCATCAATGGCACTTCTTCCAGCAGGGAAGGCAGTCACCTATAAGAAACGCCGGTATTTCAGGCCTGTTAGGCGACGTGGAATCAAGACTAGTCCCGAAGTACGGTTGCCAATTATCCCGGCCCACACATTCCAGCTGTACCGATGCTGACGATTCGCTGTGACCATACCATGGGGGCTCTGGGGGGCTCTGCATACTATCCCACAGATGACTGTTAGAGAAAGTTGAAGATACCACTCCTCGTGAAGGTGGCCTCCTCTGTAAATTTGATGGATGATACAAATCCTGGAATCGTGTTTGCCTGCTGAAGAACCCAGTTGCAAAAGTGCTCCCGATGTGGAAAGTCTGTCGCTCTTAAGCCCTGCACACGCTGTAATTGATACGGGTAGTAACAGTTGTCATGGAGAAAGTTCCACACGGTCGTCTGCCTTAACCTGTACTACTGCGCCAAGTGCCTGCTACTGACACAGCGGTCGCCTTCCACAGTGTTAATCGCATTTTCCTTTAAGTCCGGTGTCCGTACATTTCGGACACTTTCTTCATCATCCCCTGCTTCTTGAAATGGCCCTGCCTCAGGGAAACGGCGAAACACTGTTGCAAATCTTGAATACCATGTTTGTTGTCGGCGGAGATGGGTGTCCTGATACAACTTTGCTGTCCGCCGTCCGTTGCCATTTGCCTTTCCGTAAGTAAACAAGGCAAGTTCTCGTTCGAATACGGAACCAATTTTTACAGCGCTGTATCATACCCACTACAAGGTGAATCTGCAAGAGAAGTAAATTCGACACAACATTATCAATTACTATGGCAGTAAGAGGGCGCTAGGGCATGACGTACCCTGCATGTGGAAACCATGCCTACTGTAGTTGTGGCTGCATGGTACAAATCGTATTATACCGCAGTTTCTGTAACAAAGTATGATTGAATAAATGGTCTCGAGCACGGAAACCATGCATTTCCGGACATAAGTTCATTAGACCTTTTTTGTTCCGTATACTCTCATCGATCAGTCCCTAAAGTTTGTACACGATGGAAAAAAACACCCTGTATATGCAATCCTCGCGAAAAATTACAACCGCACCGCAGTTCCGCCAGGATTTATAAACGTAAACTGATTTGCTTACATCCTATCCCCACACATACGTACAACTACACATAGAGCTATGTGTCAAGTCGCAAATAATTGTAAATTTCGTGGTATATGATATTTTCCACCATGCTGTCATAATCCTCAGTGAGTCTAACTGCTCACTTACACAGTATTTGCTGCAAGTTCGTTCATCCGAGGCGGCTGTCACTGAATCTCCTCTGTTCGCTGGACTTCTCGAACTCCGCCGAACTCTGTCTTGCTTGGCGTTTGAGGGCCTCTATATACGGCGCTGAGGCTGTTTGCTTATACAGGGTGTTACAAAAAGGTACGGCCAAACTTTCAGGAAACATTCCTCACACACAAATAAACAAAAGATGTTATGTGGACATGTGTCCGGAAACGCTTAATTTCCATGTTAGAGCTCATTTTAGTTTCGTCAGTATGTACTGTACTTCCTCGATTCACCGCCATGATTTCATACGGGATACTCTACCTGTGCTGCTAGAACATGTGCCTTTACAAGTACGACACAACATGTGGTTCATGCACGATGGAGCTCCTGCACATTGCAGTCGAAGTGTTCTCAACAACAGATTCGGTGACCGATGGATTGGTAGAGGCGGACCAATTCCATGGCCTCCACGCTCTCCTGACCTCAACCCTCTTGACTTTCATTTATGAGGGCATTTGAAAGCTCTTGTCTACGCAACCCCAGTACCAAATGTAGAGACTCTTCGTGCTCGTATTGTGTGATACAATACGCCATTCTCCAGGGCTGCATCAGCGCATCAGAGATTCCATGCGACGGAGGGTGGATGCATGTATCCTCGCTAACGGAGGACATTTTGAACATTTCCTGTAACAAAGCGTTTGAAGTCACGCTGGTACGTTCTGTTGCTGTGTGTTTCCATTCCATGATTAATGTGATTTGAAGAGAAGTAATAAAATGAGGTCTAACATGGAAAGTAAGCGTTTGCGGGCACAAGTCCACATAACATATTTTCTTTCTTTGTGTGCGAGGAATGTTTCCTGAAAGTTTGGCCGTACCTTTTTGTAACACCCTGTAGGTACGAAAATGTGTCGCTTTTTACATACAGCTCACAATTAGTGAGCGTGAAATCAGAGGTTTCTCAATGTGCATGGCAACTCGCACTGTGCGCCTCTAAGTTACAAGGCATACAGGTGAAATTCATACCTGAACTATTTTCCCTTATTTTTTGGCAACATTTCATGATTAGGTCATTACAGTACCACATCTGTTCTATTGCCGTTTCATTCACGTGAGAAGAATGATTGTTATGATGCACATCGCTCTTTGAGCTATAAGTAATGGAATAATGGAATCTAGTCTTCAGTATCGCCATGAGAGTGATATTTAGTGGACTGCAGGATATTCTTATATTCACGTTTGAAAACTAGTTATCCGAATTTTGTAAGTAAAATGGTGAGATATTTTCGACATCTTACTTATAGTCTGCCAGGATCGAGTTTTCGGTATATCTGTGACACTCCCTTGTGTACGAAATTTGTGAATATTCTTGATGCCACCTACTTTCTCTGCGCTCGGTGTGCTAAATGCAGATTACACTCCAGTAATATTGCAAACATGCGTGCTAAACTCTTGTCCAAAGTTTCCTCTTTCTACTCAAATTGCAGTTCTTTTCATGCTTGCAATGAAACGAAGCTCGTGTTTAGTTTCATGCATTTATTTATTTATTCGTTTGCATCACGTGGAAGACTAATGGCCATGAGGTCATCTCTTTTGTCTAATATGTATAGTATGTGAGCAGTAAACAATAATAATGTCACATCGTAACCACAATCACGTCCAAATCAGAAAGCAGGAACGTCAGTGAGGTGCAATACTTGGATCTGAAAGCACGTTTATTACGAAAACCATAGCTCAGTCAGAACAGAACCGAGCTCCTGGACGGAGAGTACTGATATTTGCAACAACATCGAATATTCCAGAATTTATACACATTACAAACATAAGAAATTTTCAGAAACTTCCAGAAATGATAAATACAAAATAGAAAATAACTTCTGGTGTTCGAGTTTGAACGGGTGACCCCTAAAGCGCTGCAGTCATGGACTGTGCGGCTGGTCCCGCCGGAGGTTCGAGTCCTCAAAATGTTCAAATGTGTGTGAAATCTTATGGGGCTTAACTGCTAAGGTCATCAGTCCCTAAGCTTACACACTACTTAACCTAAATTATCCTAAGGACAAACACACACGCCCATGCCCGAGGGAGGACTCGGACCTTCGCCGGGATCAGCCGCACAGTCCATGACTGCAGCGCCTAAGACCGCTCGGCTAATCCGGCGCGGCTTCGAGTCCTCCCTCGGGCTTGGGCGTGTGTGTTTGTCCTTAGGATAATTTAGGTTAAGTAGTGTGTAAGCTTAGGGACTGATGACCTTAGCAGTTAAGTCCCATAAGATTTCACATACATTTGAACATTTTTTTGAACGGGTGACCCGCAGAACCTCAGCCAGCGATGCTAACCAATACGCTACACCACATGCGGCTGCAGCTTGCAGCAATATTGATGATGATGATAGACATAGTGGTGAAATTATTGAATTTTAGAAATTTTCCATCGTATGTGCATTGTGTTAAATAATTTCTGGATTCCTATAGAATGTTACAAAGACGTACTAGTACTAACAGCAATACACGGCGGTAGTATAGAAAAAAATCAAATCTGCAGAACACATGAGGTGGAAGAAAGTAAACAGGAAAAGATAGGGGTGAGGAAGGCATGGATAATATTCACAATGCGACATATATCGGTTCACTGTTGGAGAGAAGAAAGACAGCTGAGATATGCCGAGAGGGAGGTGTTGTATACACCTAATAAGTTTGGCACCCAGCTTTAAGGTAGCAGGAAGCGAACCCCCCCTACTATAAAAAGTAGGTGCTGTAGCGAGGCGGCGTGCTTGCAAGCAGCAGTTGTCTTGTCACAGTGAAAAACTTGGGACTACAAAAAAAATAACATTGATAACACAATATATATTGCTGATAAGAAGGCTTGTCAGTGAAGTTAAAGTTGTAAACACTGGTCCAAATCTAACTCAGTGGTCTGGCTCTGCTGTTAGTGACAATCTGTATGTTCCGTGTTAACACTTTGCCGTCCGGCAACACCACAGTGGCGTCGTGCGCGAAATAGCGGTCAACGGCCGGCGACACCACAGTCGTGTCGTGTGCATAGTATCGCTCAGAGGTCGGCGACACCACAGTCGTCTCGCGAACATAGTATCGCGCAGTGGTTCATTCTGTTGGTGTTTTGTTTATCTAACAATAAGTTACACACGACAACAAGTTTTTTGATTTTTTAAGTACTGTGCGCTTTCATCATGGCAGACGAACGAGACGATACGATTATTTACGATGAATGCGCGGGCGTCTTGTATGACGTTCAGGACGACTTGGCCGATTGGGAAGAAGAAATTGGATATAAAAAAATGAAAGTGAAGCAGAATCGTGGGAACATAGTGAAATACCTCTAAGAAGAATTCGGATGAATCAGACTATGATTTACTGAGACCCAATAATAAATTTTGAGGCGCTCCGGGTCCACACATATTTCCGAAAGATACACAGAGCGTCGTGGATATCGTAGAATTATATATTGCGAACAATCTATTTGAATATATCTGCAACAAAACCAACAAGTATTACAGTCAAAATTGCAATAGAAAGAAACTGGATAAAAAAATGCCAAATTTGTCGACGTTACGGGATCCGAGCTTATGGGAACTGCAAAAAAGGCAAGGATCGGTGATTACTGGTCAACGAATTCGTTGATAGACACAGCGATATTTCGCAAAACGATGCTCCTCAATCGATTCATACAAATATTATCAATTTTTACATCTTTCCGACAACATAAATAAACCGGATAATGCCGACCAGCTTTTCAAAGTGCAATTCGTAATTTATTATTTTTCCAAACGTTTAATCTAAGTCAAAACATCTCAATTGTTGAAGGAATGATACCGTGGCGTGGACAGTTAAATTTTAAAATTTGCAATCCGTCGGAAATTACGAAATTTGGCATACTCATTCGGATGCTGTATGATTCGAGTACGGGATACATTTCCTCATTCAAGATATATTCCGGTGCCGGAGAACCTTTAGCAAAAACAGTGATGGAACTATTGGCACCTTCTTATGGAAAGTGGCATCACCTCAACATGGATGATTACTGTAACAGTGTATAACTTGCAGAGAAGTTACTTGAAAAGAAAATTCGAGTTTGTGGAACGATTCGGCAAAATAGAGGATTTCCGGAAAAATTAAAGCGCGCAAAAGTAAATGTGTTTAAAGCTTGTCATCAACGGAATGGTGGCAAGCGGCCGGCTACAAGCCAAGTAATCTGAATTAGCGCTGCCGGAGCCAAGCGAATAAATTTGTACGAGACGTGCGGACAGCAAAGTGTTAATACCGTGACACTCTGGTCTTCAGCGTATACTTCGACACAGTGCGATGACTGTTGCAGCGTGATAACTGTCCGATGACTGGTGGTGCCATGACTGACGACAACTGTGGCAAATGGCAACCGGCAGAGTGAGGCTGTGCATCCGATTTTATACGCTGTTGTCGCATGCTAATTGTGGGGTACTGTTCTGATGTTCTGACCACTGAAATGAAATGATCGTATGGCATTATTGGCCGGAAGACTGATGCAAGTTTTTCTATTCAATGCCACTTCGTCGACTTGTGATTCTATGAAAATGAAAGGAAAATGATAAGGACAACACAAACACCCAATTCCCGAAAGAATTCAGAAACACGCTGCTAGGATCCTGATAGGTCGGTGTACCCCTTACGAAAGTGTAAGAGAAATGCCCGGGTAACTTAAATGGGAATCCCTGCAAAAAAGACGACGCAATTCACACGAAAACATGTTAGGTAAATTTAGAGAGCTTGTGTTCGCAGAAGACATGCCTCTCTCGTATGCGTCACGCAGAGCTTATTAAAGTAAGATAAGATAAATTGCTGCACGTAAAGAGGCATATAGACAGTCATTTTTCCCTCGCTCAGTATGCGAATGGAATTGGGAATAAAATCAACAATATTGGTACAGTGCACTTTCAGCCATGCTGCGTACAATGGCTTGCAAAGGTTATGCACTATACAGGGTGGTCAGAAACAATCTAAAAAGCTTGTAAGGGTGCAGCCGAGTAGGTTGTGCTGAGAAATAATTGTTAAAAAAATTCGATATATTGCGCCGTCTCCGAGTTAATTAGCATTGAAGTTGGCCAGTCAGGCTGTTGCGCGGGCAAATTCAAGCGGACAGGCAGAGATGGTGTCGCCAAACGTGTTCTTCGCTTGGTTTCCTAAAACCGAACGTAAGAGCGACAGAAAAATTTGCATGGGACGATAGTAAGGATCGAACCTGAGCCAAAGGCTGAGGAGTCTCGTGAGCTATCAACTACGCTATGAGAACAACTGATACTGATTGTATCAGGCAGACCACTTGAATTTGCGCGAGCAACGGCCTGGTTGCTTAGTTTAAATGCTAATTAACTCGGAAACGGCACTACGTATCGAATTATTTTCTTGACAATTATTTCTCAGCACAACCTACTCTATAACACACTTACAAGTCTTCCAGACTGTTTCTCACCAACCTGTATGTAGATGTAGATTACTGTGTAGTCTGT
Organism: Schistocerca gregaria; assembly: GCF_023897955.1. Classification (NCBI taxonomy): domain Eukaryota; kingdom Metazoa; phylum Arthropoda; class Insecta; order Orthoptera; family Acrididae; genus Schistocerca; species Schistocerca gregaria. The sequence goes on along the minus strand of NC_064931.1, from coordinate 482,098,753 downwards.
TTCCTAATCATGTGGATGACAGGCAGCGGGAAACGTCGAAAGATTTAGCTTAAACAGAGATGTCGCTAAAATGTTGGATCGAATGCTGTACTGCAGTTATAGAATTATGATAGGTACCAGTATGCGAGGAGAGTTACTAAGAACACCTGTAACTGAGAAACCGATGAAGAAAATAGAGCGCGTGAAAGTCGTGTCACCTATGCTGTTGCATACACCCCAACTGAGTGTGGGAAGAATCGAAGGACTCAAACAACATATTGTTACACATCTCTTACCGTAATAAATGTTTTTTCATCGATCTGTGATCTGTGAGTACAATAACGTGAAGCCTCGGAGAAAACAACCGACAGCAAAACAATTAAGGATTCGATCTACTATTATTCTGACGCACAGTGTGTATGTATGAAGTGAGGTTTATGCGTGTTGTTAGTTTTCCGTATAGCAGTAGAGCAGAATGAAATGTCTGTTGAGTGTAATATCCAGTCAGGGATGTACAGGGTAGTCGTACAGTTTTAATTATCAGCTCGAAAAAATACTTAAATAACTATTTTCTTTTTTTTAGTTTCGATAATGAATTTTCAGTCTGCAACAGAGTATGCGTTGATATGAAACTTCTCGATGGATTAAAATTGTGTACTGGAGCGATACTTGAACCTGTAACCCGGTAACTTTGCCACCGAGGGCAACTGCTCTACCGATTCTCCTTTCTTTCTTTCTATATGTTTCTTCGTCGTCTTTCTTCTTTGAGGAAACTGTCTGTGTGCGGGCGTCGCAGGATGTCTGTCAAAGTCTTTTTTAAAAGTAAAAAGAGGGGCCAGCCCCCTGACTCTGTACTACCACGCCATCTTATCGGCGGTTACGAGTTGTTTTGAATAGCTGAGTCGATAAGATGCCCTATCTACGTTTACAACCGTGCAACAAGCCTGTCGGATAGGATCTGTTAACATCAACAGCATTGGGATACCTGTAAAAATCAAGATGCTCAATGCAAGGGGTGCACACATATACATAGGAAGCTCGGGTTCTTCTCTCCTCGGACTTTTACGGTTATTGTATTTACTGTTCGCTGTGCGACGAAGGAGGCGTTGGCACTGCGATACCGCTCAAGGAAGGGATACGTGCAGACGAAGTGGGCTATTTGCCTTCGACGCGTATTACGGCTGTTACCATACGTGACGTACGTTTGATGAATACATACGCGCCGTCAGGCTCTGAAAAGAGAAGGGAACGCCCAGATTTTTACGCCGTTGTTCCGGAGACGATACGATGCTTGCATACTCGGCAGAGATTTTAATCGCCTTAGAACCACACCACCTAGATCTTCACCGCCGACTTGACAGGGATCTCCCTGCGGCATCTATCATCCAGATGTGGAACATACGCATGTGACATCGTGATCCTCGTCCGGAATGAGAGGGAGACTCGCTCAGCACTGGATTGGCTACAGGCGTATGGGATGGCAGCTGGCAGTGATGTCAACTTCCGAAGATCACAGTTGTTGCATGTGGGGCGTGGGCTAGAACCAGCAACGGAAGGACCCTTATCTGTGGAGCAAACCCTCCAGTGTTTGGGTATCACCTTTCATAAGACGACCGCAGAAACCACTGCGGACAACTACCGACGGTTGTTGCTCAGAGTTTGGACGTCTGTACGACTAAACGACCTACGGTCGATGGATATGCTGCAACGAGTGTCACTCATCAATGAATTGTTGGCTCTCATGATGTGCCACCTGACACACCTTCTCCCTTTGACGCACACGATGACTATGAGGATTCAGGCGGCTTTTGGGTACTATGTAATCTGGGGACGGCTCTTTAAGGTACAGTTCAACACACATTTCTTCCTAGGGCGAGAAGGGTGCACAAACGGCGGTGCAATAGGAATCACTCCTTACAGGGACGATCATTGAAGAACTAGTGGTCGCGCGGAGTGGCCGCGAGGTTTAGGGCACCATGTCACGGATTGAGCGGCCGCTCCCGCCGGAGGTTCGAGTTCTCCCTCGGGCATGGATGTGTGTGTTGTTATTAGCATAAGGTAGCTTAGGTTAGTTTAAGCAGTGTGTAAGTCTGGGGACCGATGACTACAGCAGTTTGGTCGCTTAGGAATTCACACTCATTTGAACATTTGAAGAAATAGTGCCAACATCGCATCTTCGCCCGATCAGTGTCGGGGATATATCGCACCCGTTAACGTACCTGCGCACGTCCATCGTTGAACACAGCTACGTTCGGGAGCTTTTACCGACGTTCCGACATCGACATCGAAGGACGTGTACCATCCGCTTCTTCGACAGATCGCCCGAACAAGGTGGAACTGAAATATCCTGCAGTTAATTGGAAAGTCGTGTGGCGCACAGTATAACACCCCCACACATCTACAACAGTCAGGTCAAGGTGGTACAATGTTGTGAACCGGAAATACCCAACGAATGACAGAAAGTACGCCATGCATTTGGTGGATTTGTCCATTTATCAACAATATGGCATGCAGGGTACGGCTGGTCTGCGGAGAGACGTTGGCTGTCTAGACTCTGGCCAGGAAGATAATAGCGTTCATGTGGCGCACTATACGTACTTCAGTCTCTTCCGACATTGTATTTTTTGAAAGGAAACGTATTTTCCGCGTCATAAGACGAACGCAGTGGCGTGCATCTCACGAATGACAGCACATATATATAGAAAGTCGACGTTAACCCTATGTATCGCCAGATTGCAGGTCTGCAACATACCATTAAAAAAATAGTCGCTAGAGCAATTGCTCGCGAAAGACAAATGTCCCAGGTTCGAATCCCGGCCCGATACACAGTTTTAATCTGTCATTAAGTTTCACTTTTTCTTTCCTTGCAGGTACATGTCTGTAGTCCTGGCAGACACTGAAACTCCGCGCCACAGTACCTTTGTGCACCGTTAGAGGAGCCAAAAGAAAATGGCGGTTTCCGGTTCCTCACAGAGACGCGGTCTGCCACTTCGTTCTTCGTCATTCAGACTCTTTTGACCATATTAGAAGCATCTGCACCGCCTAATCCCTGTGTCACTCGATGGTGAATTGTTGGCGTACATTTCGATCAACTCAGCATGGACTGTTGTCCACTTGTTCTTCTTCAAATACAGGGAACGAATTAACTCACCGTACTTCACTTCATCAATTGGCTGCGCCGTTTTATTTTTGATCATTTGTTATTTTAATAAGTTACAGTTGGAAAATACTAACACGAATACTTCACAGGAAAATAGAAAACCTGGTAGAAGCCGACCTTGGGGAATATCAATTTGGTTCCCGGAGATATGTAGGAAAACGCGAGGCAATATTGACCCTACGAATAATGTTACAAGTTATAGTAAGGAAATTCAAACCTATGTTTATAGCATTTATAAACTTACAGAAAGCTTTTGAACAGTGTTGACTGGAATACTTTCTTTGAAATTCTGAGAGTGACAGGGGTAAAATACAGGGAGGGTAAGGCTGTTCACAACTTGTGGAGAAACGAGGCGGCCGTTACAAGAGTCGAGGGGCATGAAAGGGAAGCAGTGGTTGAGGAGGCAATGAGACAGGGTCGTATCCTATCCCAGATGTTATTCAGTCTGTACAATGAACAAGCAGTAAAGGTAAACAAAGAAAAATAGCCAGAATTAAAATTAACGGAGAAGAAATAAAACTTTGATGTTTGTCGATGATACTGTAATTGTGTCAGAGACAGCAAAGGACTTAGAAAAGCAGTTGAACTGAGCGGACAATATCTTGAAAGAGGGATATAAGATGAACATCAGCAAAAGAAAAACAGGGATGAAAAAATGTAGTTGAATTAAATGAGGTGATGCTCAATAAATTAGATTAGGAAACGAGACACTTGAAGTAGTAGAAGAGTTTTGTTATTTGGGCAGCAAAATAGCTGATGATGGCCAAAGTAGAGAGGACTAAAATGTAGACTGGCAGTGGCAAGAAAAGTGTTCCTAAAGCAGAGAAATTTCATTGGCATCTAATACAGGGTCAGTTGTTGGGAAGTGTTTCCGGAAAGTATTTGTGTGGAATGGAGTCATGTATAGAAGTGAAACACAGACGATAAGTAGTTTAGAAAAGAAGAGAACAGAAGCTTTTGAAATGTGTTGCTACAGAAGAATGTTGAAGTTTAGATGGGTTGATCATGAAACTAATGAGGAGATACTGAACAGAATTGAGGAGAAAAGAAGTTTATGACACAGCGTGACTAGAAGAAGGGCTTGGCAGGTCACATTCTGACCGTTTAGTACTGGAGCAAAGTGCTGGGGTAAAAACTGTAGAGCAAGACTGGACCAAACCAGTCTTCAGACTGAAGACCACAAACCACAGAGGCAAACTACGGTACTACGGTGCAGTGACTGCAGCGTGTATCGGAGCTACACACACGCCCCCCAAACAAGCAAAAAGTTAATTACGTCACTCTGTTTCCTCGAGGCAATAATTAAAATTTTACTCCTACCCTTCGTAGATATTTTAAAGAGAACGCCCCTGATAGGATTCTATTCCGATAGTAGACTGAATTTTCTGTCGTTGTTATGCTAAAGCAAGGTTTAGGAAACTGTGGAGCGGACAGGCTCCGAAAGCGCAGTGCGAATCCCGCGAGAGGCGTTATTTGTGCGCCGAGCGCGGCCGGCCACTCATTAGCCTGTCCCTGTTATTAATGCCCGCGCACCTGCCAGCCGCGAGTAGGATTCAATTTTTAATCTGCATGTTCGGCGGCGCGCCCGTCCGCTGCGCCAGTAAATTGATCCCCGGCCGCGAAATGGCCCTTGAAATCAAAGGTGAAGCCTCCCCCAGTGTTTGGGTAATGGAGGCCTCCGCGTGTTAAGAGCTGCCTGCAAGACCGATCCCCAAATCGAATCCCCGGAGTGGGTGGAGAGAAAATAAAATAAAACGAAGTAATGGGAAACTTTGTTGCGATGAGAATGAGGGAGCTTTCTTGTTCTTTTTCTACGCACCCTGTGTATTCTGTAGCATGAGAGGCGGCTTGTAAGGAGGCGCGGTAAAAAATAAAAAGTTAAATTGGTTGTGAGGCCCGAGCACGGAGGAAGGGACATGTCCTTGCCGGCCATATCGTCCACAAATACCTCTCCTGAGTCGGAAAAGAAAATTGCCTTGCAACTGCACTTAAGTCGGCTGCGCCGTCTAGGCCGGTGCTGCCCTTTCTTTACGACGGCCGCGTTAAACAGCTCTCCCGTGTAATCTGTCTGCTCTCGCCTCTGTTAATCGCGCGCTACCTCCTTCCATTACAGAGCCGAACTATCCTGACAAAAACTATCTTCGTATTTTTATGATATATAATTTCATTTTAATCGTGCTATTTCAGTGCTTTAAACGCAACTGCCGATACGAGCGGCCCCTAACACATATCTTTGGAATTTCTCGCCCGCTCGTAATTCCAGTATTTGATGTTATTCGGTACCGTAACAGTTAAGAGTTTAGCATATCTGGAGACTGACGACACGTCGTATTGAGGGGACTAGTACGTGAGTAAGTGTCAAAAAATCTATTTTTTAATTTTGGTCTTAGGAAAATCTCTTTAGTTTTCTGAACAAGAGAAAGTTTACATCGAGGACATTGTGCTGCAGAAAGCTAAAAAATTAGACCAATTTAAAAATGTCTGCACATATGACGACGCTCCCAAGACACGCAGACAGCACTGTTAAAAACAGTGTGTTGTTCACACTTGTTTTTTATGACTTTTTAGTCATTAATGCCTTACATGGAACCCCTTGAGTGCGAGATGACAGAAGGTCAATGATGTTTACGGCATTCGACGCCTCACATATTGTCTACCATGCAACAACGATATTGGCTCCTAATGGCAACGGTGGGAGGGGGAGGGCGGTGCAGGAGTGGAGGTATGCATTGGTGAGCGCATCATAACGCTACGGAGATAGTTCAATTGCTTAAGAGACAAACAACCCATCGTACCCACCTCAGATTTTGTGGCAATATGGCACAGCGGACAGCCCGTCAAAATCTGAACAACGATCAAGCACGAAAACAGAAAGAAGGTGCACTGAACTGTGAAAAAAGAATCAAAATAGAAATTGTGAACGGTCCAAGCTTAAGATGTGCAACATTGATCGAAATGCAATAATCACACCGTCATGGTTGTGTGGTCACAGTACTGGACTACAAGGCGTGAAATCTGTGTTCGAACCACCGGCGCGCCCCATTTTTTTTTCCTCACAAAATTATGAGCTTTCCGTCTTGACAATTGGCACAGATGGTTACAGAGTATGAGTCATGTGGTAAGAATGTATTACCGTCGCAAGTGAATGTGACGAATAGTAACAGTAGGTGAGATGTTGCATAAACTTCTCACAGAAATGAAAACAACAAATAAACGGTTCAAAATGGTTCAAATGGCTCTGAGCACTATGGGACTTAACTTCTGAGGTCGTCAGTCCCCTGTGACTTAGAACTACTTAAATATAACTTGCCTAAGGACATCACACACAGCCATGCCCGACGCAGGATTCGAACAAATAAACGGGTGTGAACTATGTTACAGCAAAGGAATTCAAGAGTCAAAACTTACAATAGGGAATGCAAGAGTCAGAACTTGTGGCACTTGTGTAGAACAAATAAGAGGGACGTAAGTCTAGAAGTCTCTTCCTTACGCATCGCTGTTGCAAACGGACGTTACACCACGACACAGACACAAATCTGAATGCAATGAACAGACTCGTCAGTGAACGGACGGACAGTTCATAATTGGGCTGGGACACATAACAAACCACAATCACTCTGTATTCTGGTGTAGTGAAAAGTGTTTTACTACGTTATTTGTGGAAAATACTTGTTATAGTTACATATGCATCACAACATCTCAGCATGATGCGGAGAATGGAAGTGCTTGCCACACAAAAACGTAAGTAAATAAGAAAATAGGCGCGAAACCATCGAGAAAAACTAAATTACATACTAGAAGATAGGTTAACTCCCAGCAAAAAACTCTCTCATCAACACCGTTCGGTTGCAGATGACAAGCTACCTATGGTAATTAACACAAAAGTGATCCAGAAAATTCATGCCCACCAAATGTAAAGGTGACTTCTGAAATTTTCCCGGCGTATTTGTTCTTCTAATAATTTCCGGGTATGCAGCCGGATCCCGTCGACATTCTGCCACGATATTTCGGCCCAGAGACGTCCGGCCATCATCACCTGATGATGGCCGGACGTCTCTGGGCCGAAATATCGTGGCAGAATGTCGACGGGATCCGGCTGCATACCCGGAAATTATTAGAAAAATGTAAAGGTATTTACAAAAAGAAACGATCTGTTGTTTGAACTAAAAATGCACATAATTTTATAATCATTGAAAAAAAGTCCAAATTGCAGAATAAATAAAAAGGAAAACCCACTGATGACGGCAAAGTGGTGCCGAAACATGTTTGGGTACTGAGAAAAACGGTGTTTTTGCATAACTGGCGGACTTCACATCCAAAACATTTTAACTACAAACGCGGCCATACAAGGAGTTGCAAATCAAAAAGGTGGATAAGAAAATATTTCCTTGACAGTTTAAATTCATTAGAAAGAAAAACATGTTTCGTATGAGTACTGTATGTAACGACGAACCTGATTTGTTGAATGAAGAGTTATCATCAACTAAAGCCTTCAAAAGCTTTCTGATCAGTGTTACAACTATCAAAGGATATGGATATCGAAGAGAAGCAAAACCTGGTGTTATCTTAATGCATCTTGTTAGAGGATTAATCAGATCTGCATCTGAGTACTGATGTCTGACTATAGACCGATGTCTGTAAAAATCTGAGCACTCTCTCTCAAAACATAGGAACGCGTTTCCGTCCAGGACGAATTTTTCACTTTTCAGCGGATTGTGCGCTCATACGAAACTTCCTGGCGGATTAAAATTGTGGGTTGGACCGATATTCCAACTCGGGACCTTTACCTTTCGCCAGTAAGTACTCTGCTAACAGAGCTACCCAAGCACGCCGCACGACCCGTCCTCAGAGACTGATTTCAGTCAGTACCTCATTTCCTACCTTTCAAACTTTACAGAAGTCCTTCTGCGAAACATGCAGGACTAGTACTCCAGGAAGAAAGGATATTGCGGTGACATGGGTTAGCCACATCCTGGGGAATGTTTCCAAAATGAATTTTCACTCTGCAGCGGGCCGTGGTCTGAAACTTCCTGTCAGATCAAAAATGTGGGCCGAACCGAGACTCGAATTCGGAAACTTTTCCTTTGCTTGCGAGAGCTCTAAGAACTGAGCTATCCAAGTACGACAAAACGAGCTGGTCTTCTTTGGGTCATCTCTCTTTCCTTTATCAATCCTTTCTGGTATGGGTTTCAGACTAACAATCAATATTCAAGTATCGGTCGAACAACGGGTCTGTAAGCTACCTACATCGTGGCTGGACTATACGCCCTATAGATTCTTCCAATGAATCTCAGTCTGGAACCTGACTTTCCGACGATTAGTTTTATGTTGTCGCTACACTTTAAATCGCCCTGTACGCATACTCCCATACGTTTAACGGATGTGACTGTATCCAATACTTATTCAGGTATCCGGTTCTAGGCGCTACAGTCTGGAGCCGAGCGACCGCTACGGTCGCAGGTTCGAATCCTGCCTCGGGCATGGACGTGTGTGATGTCCTTAGGTTAGTTAGGTTTAATTAGTTCTAAGTTCTAGGCGACTGATGACCTCAGAAGTTAAGTCGCATAGTGCTCAGAGCCATTTGAATCATATTCAGGTATCAGGTAATCATACAATAATGAGCCTTTCGACTTATTTATGCACAATACGTTGCATTTGCTTATACTGAGGGTCAACTGCCCCTCCCTACATCAAGCACCGATCCTCTCCAGGTCTTACTGAATTTCACTACAATTTTCTAGTGTTTCGTATCGACTGTATACAACAGCTGTACCCAGCTTTCGACTTATCGACCAGGATTCTTGTGAGTAGGACTGGTCCTACGTCCGCCTCCGTAGCTGTATGGTCTGCGCGGCTAACTGCTACGCGGAGAACCACAGTTCGATTCCCGGTAATGCCAAGGCTTTTTTCCTTGGTGAGAGCAACGGTGTGGGGTGCACACAACCTCGTGAGGCCAATTGATGAGCTGCTTGACCAAGTGATAGCGGTTCCAAGTAACGAAAACCGAAAGCGACTGGCACAACGCCCCTCATACATCTCTGCCGATGGTGCCATTTGTAGAGGATGATTCGGCGTTCGGTCGGTGTCGTTGGGCCCTTTGGGGTGGAGTTCAGTTAGTTTACTAATGGTTCTATAACACTTCCATGGAAAACCCTCTAAATTATTTTTATGTCTGAGTGTTCGTCCCCTTTAAGGAAGACTTGCTTTGTTTTAATTGTCAGCAACTCTTCAATTCAATCACAAAACTGGTCTGATATTTCTTTATAGGATTCTCCGCCGTTTGGGGAGGCAACCTGCTGATGTTAACTTCTGCGACGCGTGAGGGGCGCCGGCAGCGCCTGCAACTGGATGCCCCTCGCATCTTCACAGCAGTGACCTGTAGCCCCCCACCCCAGTGGGGCGCAGCTCCACGCATACCGTGTCGCAACACTGGATATCAACGGCGACCTCGTGTCCGTCAAGATCCATACCCTGAAAGAAATGATACGGGCTTCGGAACTAGACATTGCATTGTTACATGAGCTGCAGTTAGCAGCGCTACCACGGATAGCAGGGTGCGAATGCTATATCTCCGATGGCGAGCACCTTGGTCGTGGAGTGGCGGAGTGTCGGGAACTAGTGAGGTACGGCGCGCAGATGACCGGGGATTCACACGAGCTATTCAGCAAGTCTGTTGGGCCACATTTATGTATGCGGTGCTCGATGTAGAGCGCTGGCCTTGGTGCTCTTCGACCACTGCGCGTATATGTGTGCACTGCTTCTTCCACGCCTGCGGTTTGGAAGAATAGGGCACCATGGAGACTCAACACTCACCATCTACAGAATCCTGATTGTTGACAACGTACCACTGAGAAGTGGACAAGGTGCGAACGGAGTCTCTGATCATACTCATCAGTGGTGGACTGGTGGCTGGAATGAGCTAAACCGACGCCCCGTCGTACATTCCTCACTTACAGCAGGGGCGTGACCTCCACGACCTTGATGGGCAGGCACCTTTTCCGGAAGTTCAAACTGAACGCAGCTGGGTTAAGGCGAAGCTAATAGCAATTTCTCGCCGGAAACTGCAGGGGGCTGTGGTGTCAGCCCGCAAACCTAATATAGTGTGGCGGGAGAATCCCTCCACGCATCATATTGTGCACTTGTGCACGATCGCAGATACCACAGACAAAACTTAGGGGTCACCTTCCGAGCGGACATAGCCGATAGTTTTGTCGAACATTATCTCCGAGTCTACTGTGCCGATGATGATGCCGTCCTGGACTTCAATCCTGTCGCCATGGACTTTTTCACGCGCCCTCACAGTTGAGGAGAGGGTCACGTTAATGGAACCTTTCACCTCCGAGGAGGTGACTATCGCTATCTTTACGGATGTGCTATGCATGTTGCCAGGCATCGAACCCTCCCTACTGAATTTTATTGTACGTTTCGTGGTCTCATGTCTAAACAATGGACGGATATGTGTAATGAAATTTTCATGGCTGCAGCTGCGATTCCGCAAGCTATTTCTCGTTCATAAACCAACACCTGAAATAGCGACGGAACACTACCGCCCTATCAATACTGATTACAAGATTTTTGAGCTGTTATTGGCGGCATGCTGCAGACCCCTCTTACCACGTGTCCTGTCCAGAGAGCAGACGACTACAGGTGGCACAGTTAACGTCCAGACAGCCACTGGAGACTTTCGTGACGTGGTGGCGCTGGCAGAAGCATGTAGACTTCGTGTGTCGATCGGAACCGTAGATTTTGACAGCACATTTGACAAGGCGCGCCATGTATTTGTATAAGCTGTCTTAGAACAGAGATGCTTCCCTGCCAAGTTCATCAGCGGCCCTATAACAGAGCGGGTTCGTTGGTTCAGGTCAATGGGCGCGTGGCGGATCCGATCCAACGGTCAGTCCGCCAAGGCTGCCCCCTTTCCATGTACCTTCATGCGGTGGCACTGGAGCTGCTCATAGCCTTGCTGACAGCCCAGATGTCTAGACTCCCCTTACGCAGTTGCACATTTAACTATAGCGCATAAGCAGATGATCTCCTGCTGCTGCTTTGTTCTCGGAGGAGGTCGCACAGATCCTCAACACCATTTCGGCTCATAGGAGGGGAGTTAGAAGTGTGATGAATGGGCCCAAATCCATGGCGCTGTCCATTGGTTGTGGGCTATCCCCGTAAGATCTAGCGTCTCTACCCTGTGTCCAATGTCTCCGCTGCCTTGGGATCACCTTAAGTCGTCAACGCGCAGTACAAATTGTTCAAATGGCTCTGAGCACTATGGGACTAAACATCTGAGGGCATCAGTCTCCTAGAACTTAGAACTACTTAAACCTAAATAACCTAAGGACATCACACACATCCATGCCCGAGGCAGGATTCGAACCTGCTACCGTAGCGGTCGTGCGGTTCCAGCCTGAAGCGCCTAGAACCGCTCGGCCTCTCCGGCCGGCCAACGCGCAGTACAGTGGAGATCAACTTTCGTTGAGTTTGGAGAATTATCCGTATGGTGATCAGTCACAACTCCTTACGCGGTTTTGATCCTTTGCACCTTGTTAGCTACCTGAATGCCTGTGTGGCATCCAGTATGGTTCATACTGCGCGGGTTCTACCGATGGGGTGGTGGGGTTTCGGGTTCCGCTGGATAGGTCAGGAGCCCACTACACACAGCAGGCGGCTACACGTGTAGCAGGGGTTGTGTGTCGTGGACTGGGCGGTTTTTTAGGTTAGATGGCCTCGGGCAAGTAGAGAAAGGGTGCGGGGCTTAGTCAGGACGTGCGAGGACCAGGCAGCAATCGGTATTGTAATTGTAAACTGTCGAAGCTGCATTGGTAAAGTACCGGAACTTCAAGCGCTGATTGAAAGCACCGAAGCTGAAATCGTTATAGGTACGGAAAGCTGGCTGAAGCCAGAGATAAATTCTGCCGAAATTTTTACAAAGGCACAGACGGTGTTTTAGAGAGGATAGATTGTATGCGACCGGTGGTGGCGTGTTTGTCGCTGTTAGTAGTAGTTTATCCTGTAGTGAAGTAGAAGTGGATAGTTCCTGTGAATTATTATGGGTGGAGGTTACAGTCAACAACCGAGCTAGGTTAATAATTGGCTCCTTTTACCGACCTCCCGACTCAGCAGCATTTGTGGCTGAACAACTGAGAGAAAATTTGGAATACATTTCACATACATGTTCTCAGCATGTTATAGCCTTAGGTGGAGATTTCAATTTACCAGATATAGACTGGGACACTCAGATGTTTAGGATGGGTGGTAGGGACAGAGCATCGAGTGACATTATACTGAGTGCACTATCCGAAAATTACCTCGAGCAATTAAACATAGATCCGACTCGTGGAGATAACATCTTGGACCTACTGATAATAAACAGACCCGAACTTTTCGACTCTTGTAAGTGCAGAACAGGGAATCAGTGATCATAAGGCCGTTGCAGCATCCCTGAATATGGAAGTTAATAGGAATATAAAAAAATGGGAGGAAGGCTTATCTGTTTAGCAAGAGTAATAGAAGGCAGATTTCAGACTACCTAACAGATCAAAACGAAAATTTCTGTTCCGATACTGACAATGTTGAGTGTTTATGGAAAAAGTTCAAGGCAATCGTAAAATGCGTTTTAGACAGGTACGTGCCGACTAAAACTGTGAGGGACGGGAAGAACCCACCGTGGTTCAACAACAGAGTTAGGAAACTACTGCGAAAGCAAAGAGAGCTTCACTCCAAGTTTAATCGCAGCCAAAACCTCTGAGACAAACAGAAGCAAAACGATGTCAAATTTTGCGTAAGAAGGTCTATGCGTGAAGCGTTCAGTGAATTCGAAAGTAAAATTCTATGTACCGACTTGACAGAAAATCCTAGGAAGTTCTGGTCTTACGTTAAATCAGTAAGGGGCTCGAACAGCATATCCAGACACTCCGCGATGATGATGGCATTGAAACAGAGGATGACATGCGTACAGCTGAAATACTAAACACCTTTTTCCAAAGCTGTTTCACAGAGGAAGAGCGCACAGCAGTTCCTTCTCTAAATCCTTGCACAAACGAAAAAATGGCTGACATCGAAATAAGTGTCCAAGGAATAGAAAAGCAACTGGAATCACTCAACAGACGAAAGTCCACTGGACCTGACGGGATACCAATTCGATTCTACACAGAGTTCGCGAAAGAACTTGCCCCCTTCTAACAGCCGCGTATCGCAAGTCTCTAGAGGAACGGAAGGTTCCAAATGATTGGAAAAGAGCACAGGTAGTCCCAGTCTTCAAGAAGGGTCGTCGAACAGATGCGCAAAACTATAGACCTATATCTCTGACGTCGATCTGTTGTAGAATTTTAGAACATGTTTTTTGCTCGCGTATCATGTCATTACTGGAAACTCATACTCTACTCTGTAGGAAACAACATGGATTCCGGAAACAGCGATCGTGTGAGACCTAACTCACTTTATTTGTTCATTATACCCAGAAAATATTAGATACAGGCTCCCAGGTAGATGCTATTTTCCTTGACTTCCGGAAGGCGTTCGATACAGTTCCGCACTGTCGCCTGATAAACAAAGTAAGAGCCTACAGAATATCAAACCAGCTGTGTGGCTGGATTGAAGAGTTTTTAGCAAACAGATCACAGCATGTTGTTCTCAATGGAGAGACGTCTACAGACGTTAAAGTAACCTCTGGCGTGCCACAGGGGGGTGTTATGGGAACACTGCTTTTCACAATATATGTAAATGACCTAGTAGATAGTGTCGGAAGTTCCATGCGGCTTTTCGCGGATGATGCTGTAGTATACAGAGAAGTTGCAGCATTAGAAAATTGCAGCGAAATGCATGAAGATCTGCAGCGGATAGGCACGTGGTGCAGGGAGTGGCAACTGACCCTTAACATAGGCAAATGTAATGTATTGCGAATACATAGAAAGAAGGATCCTTTATTGTATGATTATATGATAGCGGAACAAACACTGGTAGAAGTTACTTCTGTAAAATATCTGGAAGTATCCGTAAGGAACGATTTGAAGTGGAATGATCATATAAAATTAATTGTTGGTAAGGCGGGTGCCAGGTTGAGGTTCATTGGGAGAGTCCTTAGAAAATGTAGTCCATCAACAAAGGAGGTGGCTTACAAAACACTGGTTCGACCTATACTTGAGTATTGCTCATCAGTGTGGGATCCGTACCAGATAGGGTTGACGGAGGAGATAGAGAAGATCCAAAGAAGAGCGTCACAGGGTTATTTGGTAAGCGTGATAGCGTTACGGAGATGTTTAGCAAACTCAAGTGGTAGACTCTGCAAGAGAGGCGCTCTGCATCGCGGTGTAGCTTGCTGTCCAGGTTTCGAGAGGGTGCGTTTCTGGATGAGGTATCGAATATATTGCTTCCCCCTACTTATACCTCCCGAGGAGATCACGAATGTAAAATTAGAGAGATTCGAGCGCGCACGGAGGTTTTCCGGAAGTCGTTCTTCCCGCGAACCATACGCGACTGGAAGAGGAAAGGGAGGTAATGATAGTGGCACGTAAAGTGCCCTCCGCCACACACCGTTGGGTGGCTTGCGGAGTATAAATGTAGATGTAGCTGTAGATGCTGATTATGATAGGTCGTGGTATTCAAGCGGCATTCGGATACTTTCTTACGGCTGGGTTCATCTTCAAAGTCCACTGTGACACACTCACTCGCCACTACATGTAGAAGGGCTTGGTCATACGATCGCACGCTATCGTGCGGGGGCACTTTACACGGCCACGACGTACAAACAATGGTGCCGTGTCGAAGCCACCATTACACACCATTTATGTGTGTGCCTGTCGGTAGCATCATGTTCGTTTTTCCACACATCGCGGCATTCATTATGGAACTCAGTTTCATGATCCAGCGCATTATGTGACCTCACTTCGTTTGCTGTGCGATACTTTGCTGGAAACTACTAATGTAAAACTACAACATTTTATGGACACAGAATAATTATGATTTGTTGAGCATCACGTCAGAACGGGTATTGTTCGTTTTTTGCATGGACGTGCCGTTGCAAACTATAGGCTCATGGCTGACTGTAATGAAAATAACGATGGAACTTGTAGTATTTACCTCAGTGTTAATAGTCTCTACAGTTGAGCAATGATGCAATAGCTACCACACTCAGATTTTGCATGACTGTCTGGGGACAGTTATGATTTAATGAGCATATCAGATAATCCAGACACGTTATATTTCAAAAGTAGATTTTGAGTATCCAGAAAATATCCATAACTCCCATCTACCATTACGCCCAGAGAAAATGGTATTGTAACCATCATCAACAACTCAAAATTAGCAGAAAAGCTAATTTACAAATTATGAGTTAATATATTATGTGATTAACTACAGAAATTTAAAGCAGTGTTTGATAATAATCTTTATTTTAAGCAAAATTCACTGGATATTTCATTCCTTCAAGACCCCTGGATGAAAAAGTATATCGATATTAATGCAGAGAAATATATGAATGCATAAAACGATTTCCAAAACAATTTTTTCGAACTACTGAATAACAATGTTTTTGAGAAAACTATGAAGAATGTGCAAAAAATGAGTGATGTGAAGCTAGTAACACAATGGTAAGATAGATATGGAGCTGATACTCTCACTGCAATACTTAATTTCAAGTGAAGTGACATATTCAAGGAACTTTTGGTTGCTATTGAATTCAGGTTGGACAGATCCATAGCTGTAGGAATTTTTGCTTGGGTAACTGTAAGGCTCTTGGTTCAAATGGTTCAAGTGGCTCTGAGCACTATGGGACTTAACTTCTGAGGTCATCAGTCCCCTAGAACTTAGGACTACTTAAACCTAACTAACCTAAGGACATCACACACATCGATGCCAGAAGCAGGATTCGAACCTGCGACCGTAGCGGCCGCGTATAAGGCTCTTCTTACAGTTTTCCTTTATGGACAGATGTTGAGGCATTTAGGGCAAAAAATGCTTACATTGTGTAACACAGACATATATAGCTTAATATACAGGGTGGGACCGTTAAAATTGTGGAAATATCTGGGACACTACTGCACGGATGAAGAAAAGGTTCTAAAAAAATTGTTCATCTCAAAAGGGAATATCCAATGACAGTAAACTCCACCCCCTACACCACTCCCAGGCGGTTGGGAGAGGGTCAACTTTGAAATCTTCAATACGAATCCCCAATTTTTATTCCGTATACGAATTCTCCGGAAAAATGTAACATTTGTATGGAACGATTTTATCGTTGCGAGATGGATGGCGCTGTAATCGACACAAATCGAAATAGGTTACAAACCGTTGTATAGTGGGTAGGGTAATGATCGATATGTTGACCAACGTCCGCGACACATTTTGTACCGTTCAAATTACTGTATGTGATGTACGGACGGCGAACATGCGTCGCAGTCCGTGGTGTGACTCTCACTGTAGGTACAACAACACCTCTAGGTGCAGTGATGAAATTCCATTGCGTTTCAGGGCGACTGTGGCCGCACCCTCGAACGACGGACAAGGAAATGGCGGCACGAAGCGGTCATGGTTCTCTTTACTGCAAACATTCGAGCCGCAGACATCTCTTCCTTCGTGTGCAAAGATGTTGACGTTTGCAGAGAGGGTAGATATCACTGCTTCGTACTTTGCGTCAAAGAGGCATGTAGGAGAAGCTCTTCGACGGTATGTAAACCTGTTCCTGAGCGTCTCTTTTTGCAAGAGAAACGCTCAGTAGCTCGGTACGGGCTTTTGTTGAAGTTTCGAGAACATACTTTCACCGAGGAGTCAAGCAGTATATTGCTCCCTCCTACGCATATCTCGCGAAGAGACCATGAGGATAATCAGAGAGATCAGTGCCCACACAGAGGCATACCGACAATATTTCTTTCGGCGAACAATACGAGACTGGAATAGAAGGGAGAATAGATAGAGGTATTCTAGGCACCCTCCGCCACACACCGTCAGGTGGCTTGCGGAGTATGGATGTAGACGTAGATGTAGAGTGTTCCTTCTGCAACGACGTTTCGCAGTATTTCTATGTCCATCTTTATACACATGGTTGCGGGACCTCAGCTGCTCAGTACAGAATGTCGGCCGGCCTTGATGGCCAAGGGGTTCTAGGCTCTTCAGTCCAGAGCCGCGCGACTGCTGCTGTCGCAGGTTCGAATCCTGCCTCGGGCATGGGTGTGTGTGATGTCCTTAGGTTAGTTAGGTTTAAGTAGTTCTAAGTTCTAGGGGACTGGTGATCTCCGATGTTAAGTCCCGTAGTGCTCAGAACCATTTGAACCATTTGAACAGAATGTCGAATCAAAACACGTTTTCACCGTCTACATTTCCAATTGTTATTTTATTTAGCAACCAGTTTCGGCGATATATTATGCCCTGACCGATGTGTAGGAAAATCACCACTTCTGGTGCAGTCAAAATAACGGCCAGAATTCAATGACTGTATTCTTTTTGACATAGCAAATGATGACCGGAGGGATCGCTGTGTCGAAAATCTACAGATGACAGTCATTGAATGCTGGTTCCTATTTTTACCGGACCAGAGGTGCGAATCTTCCTACGTACTTGTCGGTGGGGGGGCCAGAAGATGGCGTAATATACGGCGAAACTAGTTGCTCAATAAAATAAGATTTAGAAATTTAGACGGATTAAAGGTGTTTTGATTCGGCATTTCACAGTATTATCCAACGGTTTACAGCAACTGGAAGTGTTCTGCCCACACGAAGAATACGACTACGGCCTGCGACGAGCCGCGCGGGATTAGCTGAGCGGTCTTAGGCGCTGCAGTCATGGACAGTGCGGCTGGTCCCGGCGGAGGTTCGAGTCCTCCCTCGGACATGGGTGTATGTGTTTGTCCTTCGGATAATTTACGTTAAGTAGTGTGTAAGCTTAGGGACTGATTACCTTAGCAGTTAAGTCCCATAAGATTTTACACATTATTATTATTATTTTTTTTTTTGCCTGCGACGAACGGAAATTCTGCAGTGGATATTTTAGCTGTAACTGTTGCATATTCTCACATTAGTTCGCGGCATATCGCACGAGGTACAGGATTTTCTCGGCGAAGTGTTATGCCATGGGAGACATTCTGCTGCGCTTGCGTGGGATTTGTGGAAGTTATCGAAGACACGTTGACACGACGGCTATGTCATCTTTCAGCAGTATGAGTGTTCGTGTCTCGAGCCAGAACCGTGCTACAGTGATTTGAACAGCATTACAGTGAAATCATGTTGATATCTCGGCGACCAAATCCGCCTGATGTAAATGCTATGGAACCTACCTTTGTCGCTACAGGGCACCATCACCGCGTACGCAAATCAGCGGCGTGGTATTTTCGTGAATTGCATGAGCTGTAAGTAGACCTCTAACGCCACATTCATGCACAAAACTACTGGCAAACTGTCGGGCGCCTGATACGCAGAATCAGTGGTGCATTTCGTACCAAAGGCGGACAAACAAGCTATTAAGCAGATGGTCATAATTTTTTTCGCTCAACACTGTATTAGAAGTGTATAGCCTGTGTCCGTCCATATGCTTATTAGAGTAACGTGAAAAATTTTGAAGTAAATCGGTCAAATACTTTTCGAGATATTTGCTAACAGCGCTTAACAACGAGTTGGCTTTACATTCTAGTATAAATTGATTAAACTTGTCATTAGTGTCATCAGAGGTTGAATGAGACAAAATATATGTGATTAAATAACAGTTCACAAATTATGCAGGGTGATTCAGCTAATACAGGTTGCCGGAGATATATGCAGAGTAGATAGATCAACGTGCGGCTTTCGTCAAATTATAGTGGACTTGACGTTTGCAAGTAATTTTTTTCGTTCATAGTATCCGAATTAGGACACTGGTTTCAATTTTTCCTAATGGAACGATGTACTGTTTTCTGTGACATTTGAAAGAAGCTTTTAAGGGAATTTTAATGACATAACATGTATCAAATAATATCAAGATAACAGCGCCGCAAACCACTGTCCCATTGTCAGAAGAAGTTTCGTAAACGTCTGCCTTATTACACCAAATGTGAACACTGACGTAACTCAGTACGGTTCGTGTGCTTATTATCATGGCTGTCGTAACAAGTGCTCAAAATGTTGACCAGGAGCGCTGCTACAGGATATAAGGTGATTCTGGAGAAACAATACTGCACGTTGAATTGCATCTGGGGTTAAAGACAGCACAGGCCCGTGTTCAAACGGCTCTGAGCACTATGGGACTTAACATCTGAGGTCATCAGTCCACTAGAACTTAGAACTACTTAAACCTAACTAACTTAAGGACATCACACACAACCATGCCCGAGGCAGAATTCGAACCTGGGACTGTAGCAGTTGCACGGTTCCGGACACAGGCCCGTGTTATAAGGCATCTCATACCCCTTCCGGAGTGTCGGTATTTCCTGACAGACCTCTTGATTTAGTCATCGCCAAAGATAAAATTATAGAAGTGTGTGTGCAGTGTGTGTGCAGCAGGGCTGTTTTTTTTTCTCTTTACGTTGTCACTGTGTAGGCTGCAAATTAAAATTCACCTACTTCAGAACAACGTCTGTTCGATGTTCCTTCATTCGGCAACGTAGATACTCACAAGATGATGTCACAGCAGTGTTGATAAAAAAACACCATCTAATACCTACAATTACTGAGGTCGCGCAACTCTATTTATGAAAGAAAGTTCTGTAGAAAAACTGCCATTCAATTTTATCGGACAGTAAGAAAATGGATTGCCTTCTGGAAAATGATGTCCGAAATTTCCACACAAAAATGTTTATTTTTGTCCTTGATAGCCAAAAAAGATACTATTTAGTCATCATTTAAACTATTGGCTATTTTCTTCCAGTTCACAACTCATACATACATTTCACACGCACAGCAGCCAGAAATCTGTCCAAACCCGACCCGAATTAAACAACGTTTTCACAGTCATTATTTTCACTACTAATTTGAGTTATTACATTCGGTCCTTCTTGTGGATTTCTAAACAAGAAACTGCTCGCCAAAAATGCTCAGTGCCACGTGGATACTATGAAGACCAATATTTCACACGCGAATATCTGCCCAACAGATTTAGTCAAAATCTCTGAAATTTCGCCAAGCAGTCCTGAACAGTAAGTGCTATCGACTTAGCTCACCAATATCGCAAATACTAAGAAATTCTTCATCATAAACATAACAGTAACATGACCGTCCGTGTTCAAAGCTAGCGAGCGACTTCCTTCTTCCAGACTCACTCCCAGTATAACTATCAGGTGACGAGCGGGAATCATTTCAATTCTTATTAGCTGACCATACTCGCTGCCAATCCGAATGCTCGCTCATGATCACACTCACGCCAAAAGTGATCTGCACCAATCCTTATACACAGACGCATTTGCGTCAATCTGACATGCAAATATTAAAGTGATGTTTAATAAACGAAAATGAAAAGACGATAATTCTGGAAATATTCTTTGGATACAGATTTTACTCCAGCTGACTTTCTGGCTGCTCTGTTACAATAGCAATCACACCCAGACATACGTCATCAGCAAAATGAGTAAATCCTGTAGGATCATTTTCCCACGAGAGGCTTGTGTACCTCTTGCAGGCTACTTAAGACGGTATATGATGCAGCATTGAAATTAAACGAATGTCCCACATACACACTCTCATTTACTCACATTTACTCCCACAACCATATTAGACACAAATAATAACTTTGATTTTTATATCACAAGAACGAAAAATAATTAAAGTTTTAACACGAAAATCTCAATTAATTAGTTCTGCACACTGAGAGTTCGGTTTATGTTTTCCAATTATACCAAACGATAAACTATCATATTTCCTAACTGAATTCAGTTCCCTAAGTGTTATTTTTTTAACGTTTTAATATTTTTTATCTCCGAAACTATGATACTTACAATGTTGAAATTCTTAAACAATCTTCTTCTGAGTAACAAAAGGTAGTGTACCGATTTTGAAAATGATTGAATAATATTTAATATCATTCATTTAGGTTGTTATAGGTGGTGAATGTGCGCGTGCAGGAAGAGACCTTGAATACTTTCCCGCGGCAGGCAGTTACAGATGCTCGTGTGTCTCTCGGTTAGGTCGCTAGATGTCAGCCCCCGAAGTTACATGCAGGAAGCTATCCTAAAACAAACGTTCGCCCGGAACAACTTGCGACGCTACAAGTGTTCAGACCATCTTGCATTTCTTGAACGACGATTCCAATGCTCTCCAAATGTTCTGCCATTACATGTATGCAATGTGAGGGACATCCGCCATGCTGGTACCACACTGACTGCCTTATGTCCAGTCAGTGGGATGTCTTTCGATAACAACGGCATCAGAATATCTTAGAAACTCGAGATACCCAAGCGTATTTAGATTCCCAATAATAAAACAGGGACCATCGCTGTGGATCTTGCAAAACACGCACCGAACGCTGACAGATCAAGAGCGTTGTTTTTATCCACTTCTTTGAGTCAGCGAGGATTTCAACTAATGATAAATACATATTGCGAAGAATGAGTTGCCTATGGCTTGTAAACGCCGTATCACGTCGCACTTTCCGTAGGTAACATTCGGAGAACGCTAACCGATTTTGGAAGTCATTGCCATGAAGCTGTAGGTGCAGCAAAATGTGTAGAGGATGAAGTGCAGTGGAATACAGTGTTCGCAGAAGACTCCGTTGGTTGATCCCTCTTGTACTTCCGAGATGCTTCTGAGTGACATCTGCATTGTGAGTTACTGCTGCTAAAATCTTAGTTTTATTTCTTTCTCAATCGCTCTTCCTTTTCCTTGGCGTATGTTATTCTATACATTTCCAGTTTCTAGAATTTTTTGTAATACTTGCAAAGACAGGTCGTGAGTGCATACAACCGCACCGCTGCTCCAATAGTTTGGCGACATTCGGCGTAAACAGTATTAACTTTTCTGACTGTCGTATATAGGGTAGTCCATTGATCGTGACCGGCCCAAATATCTCACGAAATAAGCGTCAAACGAAAAAACTACAAAGAACGAAAATTGTCTAACTTGAAGGGGGAAACCAGATGGCGCTA
Source organism: Schistocerca gregaria (assembly GCF_023897955.1). NCBI lineage: Eukaryota > Metazoa > Arthropoda > Insecta > Orthoptera > Acrididae > Schistocerca > Schistocerca gregaria. The sequence goes on along the minus strand of NC_064931.1, from coordinate 482,076,581 downwards.
TGGTTGGCCCGCTAGATGGCGCTACCATAGGTCAAACGGATATCAACTGCGTTTATTCAAATAGGAACCCCCGTTTTTTATTCTATATTCGTGTAGTACGTAAAGAAATTTGAATGTTTTAGTTGGACCACTTTTTTCGCTTTGTGATAGATGGCGCTGTTGTAGTCACAAACATATGGCTCACAATTTTAGAAAATGTGTGTGTGTGAAATCTTACGGGACTTAACAAAAAAATGGGTCTGAGCACTATGGGACTTAACACCCGAGGTCATCAGTCCTCTAGAACTTAGAACTACTTAAACCTAACTAACCTAAGGACATCACACACATCCATGCCAGAGGTAGGATTCGAACCTGCGACCGTAGCAGTCGCGCGGTTCCAGACTGCAGCGCCTAAACCGCGTGGCCACCGCGGTCGGCGGGGACTTAACAGCTAAGGTCATCAGTCCCTAAGCTTACACACTACTTAGCCTAAATTATCCTAAGGTCAAACACACACACCCATGCCCGAGGGAGGACCCGAACCTCCGCGCGGGACCAGCCGCACAGTCCATGACTGCGGCGCCTTAGGCCGCTCGGCTAATAACACGCGGCTCACAATTTTAGAAGAACAGTCGGTAACAGGTAGATGTTTTAAATTAAAATACAGAACGTAGGTACGTTTGAACATTTTATTTCGGTTGTTCCAATGAGATACATGTACCTTTGTGAACTTATCATTTTTGAGAATGCATCTGTTACAGCGTGATTACCTGTAAATACTATATTAATGCAATAAATGCTCAAAATGATGTCCGTCAACCTCAATGCATTTGGCAATATGTGTAACGACATTCCTCTCAACAGCGAGATTACATTCCGTAATGTTCGCACATGCATTGGCAATGCGCTGACGCATGTTGTCAGGCGTTGTCGGTGGATCACGATAGAAAATATCCTTCAACTTTCCCCACAGAAAGAAATCGTCGACGTCAGATCCGGTGAACGTGCCCGCCATGCTTCGACCACCAATCCAACTGTCATGAAATATGAACATCTCGTAGTAACATCGGTAGAACATTACGTAGGAAATCAGCATACATTGTACCATTTAGATTGCCATCGATAAAATGGGGGCCAATTGTCCTTCCTTCCATAATGCCACTCCATACATTAACCCGCCAAGGTCGCTGATGTTCCACTTGTCGCAGCCATCGTGGATTTTCCGTTGCCCAATAGTGCATAATATGCCGGTTTACGTTACCGCTGTTGGTGAATGACGCTTCGTCGCTAAATAGAACGCGTGCAAAAAATCTGTCATCGTCCCGTAATTTCTCTTTAACCTAGTGGCAGAACTGTACACGACGTTCAAAGTCTTAAACGGTCCATTTTAAGACGGGTAATGTATCACGAAGCAAATACCGTCCGCTGTGGCGGAGTGTTACGTGATACCACGTACTTATACGTTTGTGACTATTACAGCGCCATATATCAAAAAGCGAAAAAAATGGTCCATCTAAAACATCCATATTTCTTTAGGTACTACACGAATATGTAATAAAAAATGGGGGTCCCCATTTAAAAAGACGCAGGTGTTATCCGTTTGACCTATGGCAGCGTCGGCAAGAATGGCCGAGCGGTTCTAGGCGCTACAGTCTGGCGCCGCGCGACCGCTACGGTCGCAGGTTCGAATGCTGCCTCGGGCATGGATTTGTGTGATGTCCCTAGGTTAGTTAGGTTTAAGTAGTTTTAAGTTCTAGGGGACTGATGATCAAAGATGTTAAGTCCCATAGTGCTGAGAGCCATTTGAACCATTTTTTGAACCTATGGCAGCGCCATCTAGCGGGCCAAACATAACGCCATCTGGTTTTCCCCTTCAAGCTATACGAGTTTAGTTCTTTGTAGTTTTTTTCGTTTGATGCTTATTTCGTGAGATATTTGGCCCGGTCACTATCAACGGACCACCATGTACATGTGAATGTCTCAACAGCGTTACGAGCAAGTTGTCTGATGGCTACAACAGGAGAACACAGACTAATGGGCTTCAAGCGCACAGGTAAACACAAGAACCATACCAGAATTACGTGTTTGATTACATTCGGTACAATAGGGCAGACGTTTGTGGAACCTCTTCTCTTGAAGACGGGACAGTGTTTTGCACCGCTGTTATCTTGATACTATTTGAACAAGTCCCATACATTTTATGTTGCTAAAGTTCTTTTAGGAGCTTCTTTCAAATAACACAGAAAAAAGTAAATAGTTCCACTAGAAAAAAGAGAAGTCGGTGTTGTAATACGACAACAAAAAAAAAATGGTTCAAATGGCTCTCAGCACTATGGGACTTAACATCTGTGGTCATCAGTCCCCTAGAACTTAGAATTACTTAAACCTAACTAACCTAGGGACATCACACACATCCATGCCCGCGGCAGGATTCGAACCTGCGACCGTAGCAGTCGCGCGGTTCCGGACTGAGCGCCTAGAACCGCTAAACCACCGCGGTCGGCGTAATACGACAACGATAAATAATAAAAATTAACTGCGAACATCAAGAGATTCGCCATATTTTCCGCTATAACTTAACGAAAGTCGCACCTCGGTGTTCTGGACATATTTGGGGTGGCCTGTCTTAGCTGCTTCACCATGCATGTTATTACCAAAGTGACTGAAACATCCTAAAGAGCATAATCAAAATGGCATTTGACAACCAATAGCCAATCCTATAGCGGCAATTCAACTTATAACACATTCATAAAACTTGTGAGGTTTTGCTAGAGGACTTCTGTGCCATTATCACTGAAAGATCGTCCAGTGCCCTCCGTTCTAACACTGACTATAGCCTCGTAGTCACGTGACAGGGGCTAGGGAAAAAAGAAGGCTTTAAGGGTGCCTGATAGGCAGCATTTTCATCTCCTCACAGCATATTTTGTCCTTTTGTTTATCACGATACACATATTTGCTGTATCTATGAGCTCTTACTCTAACCAGTTTGGATATATCGATACAAGTTCTTTGGCAACCTCTTTGCCTGTTCACTGTGGCAAACGTCTTTGGCGAGTCGGTTTTGCTCTCGGCCAATACTATTCGTTCACAGTTCTGGAACTATCTCGTCTGAAAGTAGATCACCATTACTCTAAATCTAGATCACTACTTGTATGACATTAGGATGATAATGACGGAAGTACACTATGTGCTGTATTTCTGCTGTTGGCGAGGAAGATGCTTTTGTCTGGCCGATGTCCACACTGGTGAGCAGTCATTGCTATGCATAAGGAGCAGGTGAGACCAACTCAGTATAATTACTGTGATGAGGGTTACATTCGCGTGGCGAGATAAGCTTGGGGATGCTCGCCCGTATTACTCTGCACCTCGGTATCAGTTCGTGTGTTTCCACAAAACGTAATAGATGCTCAGAGGTTGCTATTACCAACTGCTTGGAAGCTGATTATTGCATCATTCTTTGTTTTGTTTAATTCCGTGCCATTCTAAACTCAAAGATGTTAACTTATCCTAACGTGTAAGATTCATTTTCCATTGAATCAAATTCAGGTAATTCAAATGATATTACTTTGGTTTGTAAAGTTGAATGCAGGTTGGAATGCACCCACGGGACTTTAAAGTTTTTCTCTTTTAAAGTCAATATAGATTGCTTGTTAAACTCACGTCCTATGAATTCATTTGCCAGAGCCATGTTTCTTTTATTCGCCACGCTAATGGGTCACCATTTTGTTATGTTACGGAAATTAACTATGCGAGTCACAGTCTCTCTGACGAATCGTCACTTAGCTACACAGGTAGCACTGAAAATTTTAAATAATAATAAGCTGAATCTCTCTGCTAGCTAATTAGGTCCCAGGCATTGACGAACCGTGGTTCGACCTATGATGTGCCACTATGAGACCTCGTGTGGTCACCTCGTTTATCCAATACAAAGTTATGTAGAAAGTAAATAGGGCTGCAATTGATCACCCTAAACAGTAGCTATTTTCTGCATTATGAATTTATGTATACACGAAAGAGGAGACAGGCCCACTGCACGGGTGGATGCTGTTAGAGGAAAATTAACAGGTGTTCGAAGTGATCTATCGCATTCACAATCCCATTCATTTGTGTGTTAATCACACTTATTAATCACACTGGCCTTAATTTCTTTCCGTTGCACTGAACGTATGAAAGTATGTGCTATGTGACTTCAATATTATTTTATCTACTTTAGAGACAGATTGTGTTACTTAGTTTTCTTGGACATTAGAAATTTACATTTTGCATACGTTCAAAGTATCCGGTCTTATGTGTCACTACGTACGCGAGTAGTCTATGCTTCTTGACATCCCTCCCTCCTTCCTCCGATACACACAATTTTTTTTCCAGACACTTGCTGACCAGAGATAAGTGTGAAACGTTGAACTATTATCTGGTAAATGGTGTCCTTGCTGGGGAATAAAATATTTGTTGTAGCATGCTCCACGTGTTTTTCGAAACTGTTCGTATGATCCTTGGAAGTGATTATGCCTCGATGTTAAAAATACGAGGAATGGAAGATCTCGAAAGTGATGTCAACTCCCTTCCAAATGTAGTCAATCTACTCTGAATGGCTTTAGCAGCTTTCACATAGGACTAAGGCTTTCATAGTGGCAATCTGAAGTTTGGAGATCGTTATCCGCCAAAGAAGGCTAAATTTATACAATTAGTGCAGGAATGGCAAAAAACAGGGGCTGTTCAAGATGTCGCCTGACTTTTGATGCTAACTGTGGATGACTGTTATTTACAGTGCTTCGCCATACGATAACTGCTTTCCCTCTATTCATAGTAGTTGCTGAGACTGGGTCGCTATAAGCTACGTAAGTCGTCATCAACTTGGCACTATTGCTTTCGATGCACCTAACACACCGACAGCCTTCCAGTTTTCCACTCACTTGCTGAATCCAAATATTTTAGAAAATATCTCTTCGTTTAAACATAGTGACCGTTGTCTTACCTTTCTTCCTTTTGACCAATAGTATGCACGAATACTTAATGTATCACCTATCGTAGTGCAGACTAATTAGTAAGGTTCCATGTTTCAATCGGCAATAACGGAGTGCTTACAGGATGAGACTCTTGTCACTCTGTCTGATTGTCCACATGTAAGGATCTTCTTTTCTCAAGAACGGATAGAAGCATCATCAGCTGGTGGTGTGAAAAAAATTGAAGCTTCGAAGCAAGTGCAATCAAAAAGATATAGCCATTTGTCACGAAAACTCTCATAAAAATCTGTAGATGAACTGGAATGAGGTTTTCACTCTACAGCTGTGTGTACGCTAATATGAAACTTCCTGGAAGTTTAAAACTGTGTGCTAGACAGAGACTCGAACTCGGAACCTTTGCCTTTCGTAGGCAGTGCTCTACCATCTCAGCTATCCAAGCACAACTCATGACCCGTCCTCACAGCTTCAATTCCGCCAGTACCTCGTCTCCTACCTTCTAAACCTCACAGAAGCTCTTCTGTGAACCTTGCAGAGTTCGAGTATCGGTCTGGCACACAGTTTCCATCTGCCAGGAAGTTTCATATCAGCGCACACTCCAGTGTAGAGTGAAAATCTCACTCTGTGAACATCCCCCAGCCTGTGGCTAAGCCATGTCTCCCCGTATTCTTTCTTTCAGGAGTGCTAGTTCTGCAAGGTTCGCAGGAGAGCTTCTGTGAAGTTTGGAAGGTAGGAGACGAGGTACTGGCAGAATTGAAGCTGTGAGGATGGGTCCTGAGTCGTGCTTGGGTAACTGAGATGGTAGAGCACTGCCCGCGAAAGGCAAAGTTTCCGAGTTCGAGACTCGGTCCGGCAACCAGCTGTAGATGAACTCTCTATATACATAATTAACAGGTAACACCACTATAAAATTTTCAAAAAATCATTTTATACGTTCTTAAAATATGCTTAGAATATTATAAAATATGAGGCAAACAGTCTAATTCCTCAAAAAATTTGTTCTATGGAATTCCGAGCTCCTCTTCAAGCGCCTTGGATAACCCGAAACGGCCTAACTGCGTCAACTCTATACCCTCTGGTTATAGTTAGAACCATTTCAAAACTACAACACTTTCGCTTGGCGTCAGCAAGTGTCTGTACGTGCACGGAAAAGTCAATTCTTTAGCTTGGAATCTTGACCATCGCATTCAGCATCCACTTGTGATAGCGTATTTGTGATCTTATAATATACAGTTTTGTCATTCAAGTAAGAATGAGTAGTAAGAAAGTGTACATGGGCAGAAAAGGTACGAAAATATCGTATCCAGCGTGTCGTCGAAGCAGTATGTCATAAAAGCATCCAAAGAATAGATGAGGCTGAGAGCAGTTCGGAAGGATGCGCCTCTGCTACGAAACTGAAAGACATTGAGCAGTATTTTGATGTAAATTACGGATTGAGCTATAGGATTATAATTTTTCCTGCCGTTTTCTCTGTTATTTCTCAAAACGTGAAATGTAAAACGTTGCACGAAAGAACTCCTCGAGGCTTAGGCTTCACTATAATTACTGCCTATCCTAATTGCCCAGAAGTTGTTATACCAAGTCGTAAGTTTATACGGAACGGATATGAAATCAACCGTCGAATCGCCCTAGCAATGCACCTGGTTGGAGCAAGGCCAAACGGAATTGTGAAGTTTTGTCCGTTCATGGGACTGCCACGACGGATATTTCAATCGGTCTAAGATAAAATAGTGCATACAATTTTTATCGCAACGGCAACAGTACGATAGGCCAGTCCTGGGATAGCAGATTAATGGTAAGAGTTTTCTAAAAGTAGAATTTTTTCATTTGTTCGTGTCTACAGCACATTTCACAACTTCAGAGGCTCTATTCTCGAAATATGGTTTTTCAAAACAGCACGCAGCATAATTACAACAATTTTCAATCTTACTTTTCGAAAGTTCAACCAAGACTTTTAAATAACATTTCAAAGTGAATTACGTAGGGGATTTTCGATCAGTTGATTTGAAAAATAGTTCTAAACAAATGGGTGTCCTTTCTGATGAAAACTGAACGACATTATTCAACCACTTGCCACTTACATATTACATAGATTTTTTCTTTTTTTTTTACAGATTGAAATTGGCAAGTTATAGTTCTTACCGCAGATCGCCTCATATTCAACATACCTGTGGAGAAATGCTGCAGTGTCAACATTTTGTAATATTTTCCGACAATTTTTTTTTGTAATATGCTTAGATATATGTTCAATAACTATCCAAAGTGTAATTTCTCTATTACCGTACCTTCCACTCAAAAAATTGTCAAGGAAGCGCTTTTTTAGGCTGCTACAGTGGTGTTATCCCTCAAGTTTGTACAGAAGCCCTAGAGCGCGAATCTTATTCGTACTTGTCCGTTTTTTTTCGTTATAGTAACAATGACAGTTAGGGAGGCTAATGCTCAGTGATATCATAGAAGAGCTGTTGCGTTGTATTATATTAGAAGTTTGCTACAATAGTATTTGTCAGTTTTTGGAATATCTAAGATTTTTATTTCATCATAGTGTTATTAACAGTTAAGCATTTAGCTGTCCGAGAGGTGAGCCGCTGATATGTTCAAATATTGCTAAAGGAAGGATGAACAGAAATAACTTAGGTGGCACAGATAGATCGTTGCCGTACTAACAAATCCTCTGGTAGGTCGGGCCCAGCCAGGAGAATGTTCAGTAAGGGTCGAGGTAGGATTTGCTTAAAACGGAACAACGTTCTGATTTCTTCAGTGTCGAATTAAAATTAAAGATTTTTATTGACCACAGGAATCCATCATCAGCCATATTGTAGTAGAAGAGGACGAGCGTTCGGTATATGACTCAGAATGGTTCAAATTTCTCTAAGCACTATGGGACTTAACATGTGCGGTCATCAGTCACCTAGACTTAGAACTACTTAAACCTAACTAACCTAAGGACATCACACACATCTATGCCCGAGGCAGGATTCGAACCTGAGACCGTAGCACCCGCGTGGTTCCGAACTGAAGCTCCTAGAACCGCTCGATCACAGCGGCCGGTGGTTCGGTATATTACAACAGAATAATACTGTCATTAAAACTAACAGTATGTAAAGAATTGGGTGTCACGCACTAGTGTTACTTTAGGGGAGCTGGAATTTCTTAGTTTAGTTGGTCGGGGAAATACAATTTCGTCGAAAGCTTTGAAGAGCAGATATTTTCTATAGTTTCTGACAGAACATTGTAAATTGCATATTAATATTTTTCCAGATAGTTATTTCTATTTCTCAACCGCAATAACGTTTGCTATCTCTTTGTAACGCTGTCAATAACCGACTTATTCCTCATCTCGTCCTTTACAATAAAATATTGTCAGGTTTTGCTCGTCACTTGTTGGCACGGCTAACAATAATATGAAATATATGAGCTATGAGAAGAAAGAGCTGATAATTTAAAACTACATAAAGAATTTATTAGTGTTTCTGACAAAAATAGCTGCCAGTCCAAATATAAATCAGCCTGCAGCAACAAACACAGTCGTGGAATAAACCAACAACATATGAGTATTCACGCGCAGAATGCTTGGTTCTCAAATACAAGATTGTTGCCATAAATATTTCTTACCACGAAGCTGTATCTCGTCTCAAGCGATATGTGTCTCCTCACATCTATCTATTCTCTTACGTATAGTGTTTAACAGTCGTAAAGTAACAATTTACACACTGTTGCATCTACTGACACCGAAACGACACCTGACACAGACAAGATCAGATAATCTAAAACTTGATCGATCCATTTCATTGTAGCTTCTTGAAAGAGTAAACAAAAATGAAAGACGTCAAAGAATATTTATTTACTCAAGAGGCTTTGGTCTTTCATCAATAGATTCATTTCTTAATTTTAATGAAATTTCTGCCCTAATCGCTACGGCCAGAAATAATGTTTTTTGTTTTATTGTTTTGAGTGCCATTTGTAACGTAAAGTTAACAACGTGAAAGTACATTGACTTGCTTCTCTTTTCAAATTCGTTCTCAACACACTAGCTCTTGCGATGCGCCAAGGACGTAGTCTGTTGTCTCAAGCAAACTTTGGAGAGTTCTTCGTCAGAAATAACCGTCCCTTAGGCCCAATGGTTACTAGTACAGGCTGCTCTGGTTATTCCATTGGATATCACTGACATAGGTTCGTGATCCTTCATAAATATCAGAAATTTGTAATCATCCTTATCTTTGGCATACGTCTTGCTAACGGTGCGGTGGTTGGTTGGACATTCTGCACTTAACACGAAGACAAAACAATTTCATTGTTTCTTAATAAAAAGGCATGAAGGTTAGTCTCTGGTGGCATGGCGTCAGCGAGCCGTTGTGCATCACGAAGAGGTTTACTGTTAAAATTCCGAGAGCGTGCTTTCCAAGAAGAGTCAGCCACCATATTAATTCCTCCCACGTACATCTCGCGAAATGACCACGGCGAGAAAATCAGAGAAATTCGATCTGACGCAGTGGCGTACCTACTGTCGTCCTGCCCGCGAACCGCACGCGAGTGGAAGAGGGAAGGCGGAAAGTGATAGCGACACACTGTGACGTGGCTCACTAAGCGTAGATGTAGGGACAGCTCATATGGATAAAGTTTGCTTTACGGGTGTGGACCTTCAATAAATAGAAAACAAACAAAAAACTTCTGGCTACATGAATTTTTGGCAGGCGAGGTTTACCTCGACTGCTTACTTTAACATGAAAACAGAGGAATACATTTTTGGAGACCGCTACGACATACGGACTGCTTGTGTCACAGATCTCTATAGTTTGTCAAATTCTTCACTCAGGTGAAATCGATCTGAACGTTTAACATATAAGATATCGAATCAGAATCGACAGTAGCTGAGTGATTGAATTTCCAGTTTTTTTGTCAATTTCCTTTAAATGCTATTTCTCAACTTTCGCGATAAGAATTTCTTACGTTACGCATCATAAATCATTTAGGATGCACTATGCCTTCAATGGTCAGTTACAATCACAGGTGACGCCAGTGTTGCGGACGTGTTACGTTTCCGTTACGTTGCTGTAGAGTAACACTTATCCCTCAAAAATTCTGTCGAGAAAAACATCGCAACGCAAATCGTGACTGGTGTATGTGTGTTCTGAGCAACATTACTTCTCGTCAGATTCTGTATGATGGAGGAACTGTCTCGTCTCACGGTATTATCCATATTATTTCAAAGATATAACACCATCTTCTTTGATAATACAATTTTAGTCGATGAAATCAGAAAGAGCGCCACGCTTACCAAAGAACTCGTTTTGTGCATCAAAAGAAGATAAGGCAATGTTAAGAAAATATTAAGAGTATATTTTATTAACATTTAAAAAAGGTGAAGTTATTTTTCAATACCTTGGCTGACAGAAGGATGACGGGAGAAGCGTTTAAAGAAAAATAAGTATATAATTACGGCCTTGAGTTAAAAGTACTTTTGTTCAGAAGACATTTTTTGATTAACAAAACGTTTTAGCTATTTACGAACCGCACTTCAGCAAGTGTAAGCTATACAGGGTGGTCCATTGATAGTGACCGGGACAAAAAAGGGAACCCCTATTTTTATTACATATTCATGTAGTACCTAAAGAAATATGAATGTTTTAGTTGGACCACTTTTTTCGCTTTTTGATAGATGGCGCTGTAATAGTCACAAACGTATAAGTACGTGGTATCACGTAACACTCCGCCAGTGCGGGCGGTATTTGCGTCGTGATGCATTACCTGTGTCAAAATGGATCGTTTAACAATTGCAGAAAAGGTCGATATCGTATTGATCTATGGCCGTTGTGATCAAAATGCCCAAAGGGCGTGTGCCATGTATGCTGCTCAGTATCCTGGACGACATCATCCAAGTGTCCGGGCCTTTCGACGTATAGTTACGTTTTTTTAAGGAAACAGGAAGTGTTCAGCCACATGTAAAACGTCAATCACGACCTGCAACAACATATGATGCCCAAGTAGGTGTTTTAGCTGCCGTCGCGGCTAATCTGCACATCAGTAGCAGACAAATTGCGCGAGAATCGGGAATCTCAAAAACGTCGGTGTTGAGAATACTATCAACATCGATTGCACCCGTACCACATTTCTATGCACCAGGAATTGCATGGCGACGACTTTGAACGTCGTGTACAGTTCTGCCACTAGGTTAAAGAGAAATTACGGGACGATGATAGATTTTTTGCACGCGTTCCATTTAGCGAAGAAGCGTCATTTACCAACAGCGGTAACGTAAACCGGCATAATATGCACTATTGGGCAACGGAAAATCCACGATAGCTGCAACAAGTGGAACATCAGCGACCTTTGCGGGTTAATGTATGGTGCGGCATTATGGGAGGAAGCATAACTGGCCTCCATTTTATCGATGGCAATCTAAATGGTGAGATGTATGCTTATTTCCTAAGTATGTTCTACCGATGTTCCTACAAGATGTTTCACTGCATGACAGAATGGCGATGTACTTCCAACATGATGGATGTCCGGCACATAGCTCGCGTGCGGTTGAAGCTGTATTGAATAGCATATGTCATGACAGGTGGATTGGTCGTCGAAGCAACTATTTAAAAAAAAACCCAGTTGATATCCGTTTGATTGATAGCAGCGTCATCTAGCGGGCCAACCACAGCGCCATCTGGTTTCCCCCTTCAAGCTAGACAAGTTTCGTTCTTTGTAGTTTTTTCGTTTGACGCTTATTTCGTGAGATATTTGGCCTGGTCATGATAAATGGACCACCTTATATATTTTACCGTTCTATCAATGCCCAATTTTGTTCTGAATGCATACTTGTCTTTCTTTCGTTTTAGTAGAGTGTGAGTGTGTTTGTACTCTTATCAACTTACTCACAGTAATGTAAATGTTAAGGTCAGCCGATTCAAACGAAGATTTAAAACGCGGATAGGAAACTGTAGCAAGCATTTGTCGTTCTTGAAAGGGCAAAAGATTAGTCTGCTCATATATGTACGTGCATTTCTACCTGAAGAGCAAGTTGTGAAATCGTATTGGATGTATTAACACTTTTTCTGAATTGCTGAATTCATGTAAGACCGCCTGGTTCTGTGCAAGGTATACGGATGAGTCAAAGGTTTTCCGTGAAGTTTCAGGCTTTGTGGCATACCTGACCAACAAGTTCAGAAACACATGCACACTCGCACACGGTCACACACGTACTCGGTCACACAGGCACACGCAGCAGTCTACAAAATGGCTCTAAGCACTATGGGACGTAACATCTGAGGTCATCAGTCCCCTAGACTTTGAACTACTTAAACCTAACTAACTTAAGGATATCACACAGCCGTCCGGGGTGACCGGGCGGTTCTAGGCGCTTTAGTCTGGAACCGTGCGACGGCTACGGTCGCAGGTTTGAATCCTGCCTCGGGCATGGATGTGTGTGATGTCCTTATGTTAGTTACGTTTAAGCAGTTCAAGGGGACTGATGACCTCAGTAGTTAAGTCCCATAGTGCTCAGAGCCATTTCTTTTATATCACACACATTCATGCCCGAGGCAGGATTAGAACCTGCGACCGTAGCAGCAGCGCGGTTCCGGACCGAAGCGCCTAGAACAGCTCGGCCAAGTAGTCTACAGCATGCATTTACTCTACAGTTGGGGGTAGAATTTGCGAGAAACCTCACCTTTTTGTTATGCTGAAACACAAAGTTTTAATGTCTATTGCACAGCATAAAAGTGAAGGAGACACAGTGCTACCAACACACAGAACTGACATGGCTGTGTAATTAATATACTTCACAGGAAAAAGTGATGTGGAAAGTGGATCAAAGTTACAAGTTGAGAAAAACGAATTTCCATCAAAAGCAGTTTAAAGAAAATCATATTCTCGCCATATGCTGCTTTTAGCGAATAATGAATAAAGCATTATTCACCTAAAAGCGGCCTAAGGTGGTAACAGGAATTTTTTAAATTCATGAAAGCTGTCGAACACATTTTACCAAAAATACACAAAATAGTTTACAAAACGGCTAGTATTTTCTTCTGGTGGTGGAAAAAATAGTAATGTATGAGCATCACAGATTTTAATAACTTTCTTTGTAATGCATGGCGTTTTGTACCACACGATGCGGATCCCATTAATGGTTTGCGAACTGCTACGAACTTTTGTGTCTCTCATCAAGTGATAACCTCTTCACGACTGATAGACTTTGGTGTTATCGTACTTTCAGCTGTTGTGGTGCAGTTGAAATACCACGATACAGAGGGACACAGATATCCACTTACCATCCTGAAGGTACACGGCTGATGGCCTGCAAACCACCACATACTTTATGTCAATGTGTGGCAACATTCTGATGCTCACATGTCGACATATGGTTCAAATGGCTCTGAACACTATGGGACTTAACTTCTGAGGTCATCAGTCCCCTTGAACTACTTAAACCTAACTAACCTAAGGACATCACACACATCCATGCCCGAGGCAGGATTCGAACCTGCGACCGTAGCGGTCGCGCGGTTCCAGACGGTAGCGCCTAGAACCGCTCGGCCACACCGGCCGGCCATGTCGACATACCATTGGGTCAATTGGCTGCATCGTCAGAGCAGTGGTCATCCATAACGTGGCAGTCTTGCAGCAACACAGTGAGCAGGATGGCGTCGAGTGAGTGTTGCGTCAGCTTCACAACCTGACACTACCTCCAGCAGCGGCCAAACGAACGACTACCGGGCCGTTACTTATACTCATCGTTGGAGCCACGGGGCATGTTCAGGCCGGCCTTTGTGCTGCTGGCCCCCAGCGTCCTCTGGACAGCCGTCGTCATCCCCAGCCCGCCACTCGTACGGCGAGGTCCGGAGTTTGAGGGCGCCGTGCCGCCCCACGTTCACACAGCTGCTCAGTTCTGGGGGCAGCGCCAGCTGAGCCGCAGGGCTCGAGACACCAGCCGCTAGCTCAGCCCACAGTGCATCGCCACCACCAAGTAGCCCCGATGCCGCCCAAACAAGCGCAGACGCGCTCCGCGTGAGCCAGAGATCCAAGCCTAACCACACCCGCGGAACAAAAGCACCTAACTTCTTTGGCAAATATATCCGTAGTTTCGTGTAAAGTATACCAAAGGCACAGTCAGGTCTGTTTTCTGTATGCTTGCAGCACTGTGCCTCCTTGGCTGTTATACTGTGTCATCAGAGGTCGGTGTCATGATGACTGGTTCGCAACCTCCACATCCATCGTCGAACCCTCAACACTCGGGTAGAGGAGCAGTTACACCTCCCTGGGAACCAGAAGAATGGCTCCCCACCCATCCGTAGCAGTCATAAAAACAACTTTACTGCTACATTTGGTGGCAGAGGTACGATTGGTGGAGGTATACAATAACACATCTTGCATCCTTGCCATACTACGCTGTTCTGAGCCAGACGTTGCATGAGGAAAAATCTTGCCATAGGGCTCTGTTACAACTGCACAGTATCTGTTGAGACACTGGTCTCTACTGAATCATGACTGTCGGCTACGTAACTAGAGAAAAGGATCACAGACCAGAAAGTGTGTGGCATAGAAACGGCAAGGAAGAGGAAAGGCTACGCACACTACCCACGCACTCTGTGGACGTCAATCATATACACTGCTGAAAAAAATATTAGTGCACCTGAAAATACGACGTCGATTTTGCTTTGATGACGGCAGATGTCATCTGGGGGATAGTAAACGTAATGATAATGGTTTCAACGTCATCCGCCAACAGATAACATAGCGGCATATCTACCAGTGCGGCATCTGTGTCTGCTCTGTGATAGAGAATGCTCACAGACAGAAAGCTCAGTGTGGTGCTAACGTGTGAAGTAAGTAGGCAACCATGTCACTGAGAGGCACTCGTGATCTCTACAGTCAACTGAGCGAATTTGAAAGGGGTCGAATTGTGGCCTTCCGAGTGGCAGGATGGTCCTTTCTGTAAATTGTCACACGAGTTGGATGTGCTCCCCTTGTTATGCAACGACTCTGGTGTCAGTGGTCATGTGAACATCCTGACATCTACAGACGAGGTTCGGGTCGTCCACACAGCACAGACGCCCGCCAAGATCGTCGTATTGTAAATGCGGCAGTGGCAGATCTAACAGCTACCAAAGCGTAGATAAAAAATGGTTCAAATGGTTCTAACCACTATGGGACTTAACATCTCAGGTCATCAGTCCCCTAGAACTTAGAACTACTTAAACCTAACTAACCTAAGGACATCAAACACATCCATACCCGAGGCAGGATTCGAACCTGCGACCGTAGCAGCAGCGCGGTTCCGGACTGAAGCGCCTAGAACCGATCGGCCACAGCGTCACAGAATCCACGGAAGTCTTTGTGATGCAAGCACCGTCACATTCCGATCTGTCAGAAATGTTTGACTAATATGTCTCAACTGCGGCATCTCAAGATTTATTCCTGTGCAGTTCACTGAAACTACAGTAACAGGGCTGTAGAAAGTAACGTATCAGCCGTGAAGAGCGTAAAATGTTGCGGAAAAGCACTTCGAAAACCAGATAACTAGGTCCGCACTGTGTCGTACAAAAAAGTATGCATCACGAAGAAAGTTATTATTATTTGCTGTGGTGCTCGTGAATAACTATTACTGTTCCACGTGTTGTGGCAGAAGATAATTTACATTTTTGCTAAATTTTATATCGTCAAAATTCTGTTTTGTCAACTCATAACTTCGGTTTAATTGGCATCCAAGTTCTGGTTTTCTGTAGGGTATTGAGGGAACACATATAAGATTGCTGTGTGTTGGTAGCACTGTGTCTCCTTGCCTGCTATGCCGTGTAATAAAAATGGTTCAAATGCCTCTGAGCACTATGGGACTTAACATCTGCGGTCATCAGTCCCCTAGAACTTAGAACTACTTAAACCTAACTAACCTAAAGACATCACACTTATCCATACCCGAGGCAGGATTCGAACCTGCGACCGTATCGGTCACTCGATTCCAGACTGTAGTGCCTAGAACCGCACGGCCACACTTGCCGGCTGCCGTGTAATAGCGAAGCAATGTAGTTCTGCATAATGAAAAGTAAGGGTTTCTCGAATTCTCTCCGATTGTACTTCTGTCAATAATACTAGAGCGCATTCAGTGAACTGACTTGGAACAAACACATTAATTCGAATAAACACGACGCGTATGTGCACAACAGCACGTCAAAGGGGAGCCGCCGATTTCCGCGGGTTAATTATCTACTCACTTCTGTGTTTTGGAAATATGGTTAGGTTTATGGAATTGGAGGTGGAAGGACAGAAACGAGGTGAAAAATTAAGGAGCTGGCAATAAGACAAGAGGGCCACTCTGCACCTTCACCAATAAGAGAAGTGTCTTTCGGAAATCGGCGGAGAGTGTGCCAAAGAGCGTCGAAGACGTGCAGAATGTTTCTTCTTCCAACAAAACTACAATGCGAAACTCTAGAGACTATCCATCTGGTGTTTTTGAAACATACCTTACATACTTTGAAAATACCTGCACAGTCATCCTGTGTCAGTCCGTGCAAATATTAGAGATGAATTCGGCAGGTGAGTTAGTAAGCTACATATAACCATCAAAACGCTATAGAAGGAAGTAATTTGTTTAAGAATGCTGTACTAATGATCACAACGTAGAAAAAAATTATGTGAGTTTCACGAATTGATATTTTCTGGTATGTTTCTGGACTCGTATAAAGACTTAGATGCAGGCATGAATTATCGCATGTATATTAGTTTTTGTAGTATACCAGAAACATTTCTTTAAGATACTTAGGCACCCAGCCAGCTGATCAGAGATTTGAAAGTGTGATACCATGCTGTTCATTTTCGTTGATACAGTATCCACAAATATATGGAGGCATTTCCGTTATTTACTATTGTAGACACACAGTGCATCGAAACATTAAACACCGAGGGTGTACTCGGCCCCTTGATTTATGCCGAATGAAGCTACGATGCAATCACAATACAATGAACGTAAGCACATGCTCTAGCAAAAAGGAAATTCTGCCTCATATTTCATATCATATTTACCTATGACATCTGTCCTCCGTGTACAATCGTACCTTTGCGGAAATGTTTTAAGACAGTCACATGTACTTGCGTTTATTTTGTGGAAAGTAATCGATCATCCATCAGTAGATACCAAAATGCAGTTCTTCAACAAATATGCAGATCGTAGTTGATGTAGTTTCATCCAGGGTTACAGGTCCACGGCTTCATTAGATGTTCGATATGAAACTGACTATAGGATAACAATCTGAAGCTGTATGGAATGTTCGCTTATTATCAGCATCCACCACCAACAGAAAGAAGTAGACCTATATGCTTCATTCGATTATAGCCTCTATAAACGTTGCCACTACAGCATTACTCAAGAACGGAAGTACTGGTACAGTACCAAGTGATACACATCTGCAGCTGTCAGCTCCACCACCATCATACTGTGTTAGTATCCTTTCTGATCCTCCGACAGTTATCACCCATCCTGCAAAATGCCTTTTGAATAAAACTGCCATTTACAGAATTTTAAATTATATCGTATGTAATGAATCAAAGTAAATGGTTCAAATGGCTCTGAACACTATGGGACTAAACTTCTGTGGTCATCAGTCCCCTAGAACTTAGAACCACTTAAACCTAACTAACCTAAAGACATCACACACATCCATGCCCGAGGCAGGATTCGAACCTGCGACCGTAGTGGTCGCGCGGTTCCAGACTGAAGCGCCTAGAACCGCTCGGCCACATCGGCCGGACATCAAATTAAAAATCAGTCACTTGTAGATTGCCCATTCCTTCCACATGCAAATCATGTATATAATATATTAATTGAACCGTGTTGACATGGAAATCGAAGGACTAGAAACATACAAAAATGACTATAAAATGCCTAAATAAATATTAAACGGAATGTTGTTTCTATGTATATCAAATGAATGTATATTATTAGTAAAGTACAAATCTGAAATTGGATTTAGCAATCTATCGATGCATTTTGTAGAAACTTGAATTAATTACTATCACTTAAAACATCGATTAACTTTTCTTCAAAATTAAAGCATTGTCATTTAGGTGTAGGTATTTATCTCAGTGAAGGTATTGTAACGCCGTACTTCACTTGAGATAACTTAATTGCATCGTAATACTTTTTAAAGATAATGTTAAAATATAAGCTCATGAGAATAGTTCATGGACGCTATTTTTCACAAACCTATTATTTCACTGCGAATAAAAGATCGTTTTGACTTTCAATAAATGTTCGCACTGTTGGGCATAATTTCTAAAAATGAAACAAAAAGCAAGTATTTGAATCATACGATGAGAGCTGAATGAGTAAATGCAAGACGTGAAGACTCATATGAAACGAAACGGATGATTTCAAACAGTTTTATGTTTGTAGCCGAAACAGTCTGTTACTTGTTCTATGAATCATTTGAACGAATTTTTATCTCAGTGATGTTGAACGAGTCGGTGTACAGCACGTGTGTACACGATTAAAAAATTTTAAGGTGAACATCTAAACAAAACAAACCAAATTGCACATATTGTAATTCTTAGGCCTACAACAGTTAAATTATAAATTTCAAAAAAATGGTTCAAATGGCTCTGAACACTATGGGACTAAACTTCTGTGGTCATCAGTCCCCTAGAACTTAGAACCACTTAAACCTAACTAACCTAAAGACATCACACAAATCCATGCCCGGGGCAGGATTCGAACCTGCGATAGTAGCGGCCGCGCGGTTCCAGACTGTAGCGCCTAGAGCCGCTCGGCCACCCCGGCCGGCTGTACACGATTAGTTTTAATATTATCTACCGCATTATTTTTAAGTCTTACTCACACAACCAGACTTAAATTCAGATTTCCTTACAGGCTGTCATCTTTCGAACAGCAATATGTCCATAGAGTAGGAGTTGCCCAGAAGAAAAGGTTTTAGGTTAAATTTAAAATTTACTTTGCTCCCTGTCACAAGTTTTTGTTTTTTGCAAAAGATTAAAAATTTTGATTGCTGCATATTGAAATCCTTTCTGAGCCGCTTAAAGTTTTAATATCGGATGATAAATGTGTGTTATTGCTATTGAGTTATGGATCATCTACTCTATTTGACAGGTGGCATATCGAACAAAATGGAAATTTTTGATTCGCTTCTAACACATCTTTATCAACACAGACACTTATTTTTGTAGTTATCTTTTTGAAAACCACTCTAGAAACTTTCTGCGGTAGGTAGGTTGCTTAACGCCTTGTTAATAGATACCGCTAGCTCCATGCCGTGATCTGTCACTCTGAAACGTTTATCAGAAAGACTTTGAAACATTCTATATATATATACTTAATCTGAAACAAAAAGATCACTTCTTCGTCTGTACATGTTCATATAGGGGAAAGAAGGGTAAAGTGGCCAGGTTGGGAAAAGTGGCCACTGCTTATTTAACGTTTTCAGAAGTGCTGCTTCCTACCGACAAGTGGGCAAACTAGTTGTATTAGACACCATTAGTGTTGTCAATGATGTTGACAAAAAGGAAGCTTTTTCGGTTATTTTTCAGTGAAACCACTTAGATTTTTCGATCGTTTAATGTAAGGTAAGTCACTCATATTACTCTAACTGCTTCACTTTTATGTAGAGCAATAGGTTTTTGCGATATCAGGTTCACGCTATGCCTTTTGGCTTACAAATATGTCACCGTCATTTCATTCTGTTGTATTGTTTCGCGTGTGAGCCACTGATGCAGACATGGCGTTCAGTCGAGAAAACTGGCCACGCCACACGTCGGGAAAAGTGGCCAAGGTGGCCACTTCCTCCGGTAGGGGCCACTATTCTCGATAATTCATTTTCATTCTGTTTGTCCCAATGAGAATTACCTAATTCCATATTTTATGCAAAGTATAACAATTGAAATGAATAAAGTTAGAAATCGTTTTATACAAAAAAAAACTAATATCCGTCATATTGATCTTCTCCAAGGGTTTACAAGAGCTTCAAGACGTCAAGAAAATACATCCAGAATACAGAGCAACAAACGTGGGACCCTGTTGCGATGCAAAAGGTGAAAGCAGTAAAGAATGATAACGCATCTTTTTCAGCAGCAGCAAAACAAATCAATATTCCAGGTAATACGCTAAAACGAAGGGTTACAGGGAAAAACAGAGGTGCAGTTGGGATTAAAAAGGTTATGGACATGTTAAATGCAGTGTTCAATGAAGTACAAGAGCAAGACATTCTTAATTACACTTTTGAAATTATGAAGTAATTTTAGGAATTACAGTGAATGATGTGTGGCAATTAGCGTTCCAGTTGGCAGAACACAACAAAATACCACATCGTTTCAACAAGAGGTCTGAAATGGTTCAAATTGTTCAACTGGCTCTGAGCACTAAAGGACTTAACATCTATGGTCATCAGTCCCCTAGAATTTTGAACTACTTAAACCTAACTATCCCGGGTTCTAGGGGACTGATGACCATAGCTCTTAAGTCCCATAGTGCTCAGAGCCATTAGATTAAACCTAACTAACCTAAGGGCAGCACACAACACCCAGTCATGTACAGAACAACTTAAATGTTGATGATAATATACAAAGACTACAGGATGTACGCGATGTGTTATCCAATTAGTTGTAAGGTGGTTGTTATCCGCTTCAACCGTTCTCGTGGGCGTTAACCAACACATACGAACACAAGCATCAACAACCCACTGTATCATTGTTGGTGGACCGCTGACACCTGTTTCCTACGAGGTGCGAGGAGCACTGCACTCTCAATTATCAGTGCTGCTTCAGAATAGCGTTTGATGTTGCCGTAGTTTGTAATGAAACTGGTCAGTAGTACATTCTGTTGTTTAATATGGAACACGATGCATTTATTTAACTGACATAACGATCCAAGAAGACACCACGTATTATAGCATTCTTTGTCACCTGTAACAATAATACTGTTATTACGAACACAATATTACCGTATGTATTAATATAAAATGCGAAGGGCCTTGCCGCAGTGGTAACACCGGTTTCCGTTACATCACCCAAGTTAAGCGCTGCCGGGCTTGGCTAGCACTTGGATGGGTCACCGTCCCGGTCTGCCGAGCCCTGTTGGCAAGCAGGGTGCACTCAGCCTTTTTGAGGCCAGTCGAGTTATAATTTGATTGAGAAGTAGCGGCTCTGGTCACGAAAACTGGCAACGGCGGGGAGAGTGGTGTCCAGGCCACATGCCTCTCCATACCCGCATCCAGTGACGCCTATCGGCAGAGGATGACACGGCGGTTGGTCGGTACGGTTCGGCCTTACAAGGTTTCATCAGATGGAGTTTACTTTCTGGTTTAGCATATCTATATAAACTATTTTCAATCAGGCGCTGTCATTTGAAAATCGTCGTAGATACACTCTAAGGAAAGAGAGAGGCGATGCATCACGAATGAATTATCCGAATGGGACGGAAACTGGAAGGTGTTATATTCATGTATAATAAACTAATGATTACAGTTTCAAAAAAAAAGGAATGATTTATTCAGTGGAAAAAGCTTCATAAAGTGAGCAAGTTAATAACGCTGTGGTCCGCCTCCAGCCCTTATGCAAGCAGTTGTTCGGCTTGGAATTGATCGATCGAGTTGTTGGATGTCCTCCTGAGGGATATCTTACCACATTCTGTCCAACTGGCGCGTTAGATCGTCAAAATCCCGTGCTAATTCGAGGACCCTATCCACAGTTCTCCAAACGTTCTCAACTGGGGAGAGATCCAGCGGCCTTGCTCGCATGATAATCTTTGGGGAAGACAAGCAGTAGAAATTGTTGCCGTGTGCTTGCTGGCTGTTGTGTCCACGTTGTCACAGTAGAGTCTTGTACCATAGGGTCAAGGGAGAGGTTGTTGTTAGGGTCAAGGGAGAGGTTGTTGTTTAGTGGCCGATATCCTCTTTCTGCAACACAGCTGCACACATGTATTAACAGGGTTTTATGTTCACAAGAACAGGAAGTTACTGATCTTTAAGAGAATCCATGTCTCGTGGTACAAGCTCTTCCGCAATAATCCACGTTAGCCTCACTGCTGATAGAGTACAAGTCCCACTATAAACACACTTTGGTCGCAATGTACTGAGAGATGCCAATTAGAATGGTGACTGAGCTAGTGACTGACCTAGTGCGCCAGTGACTGAGTCTGAGCCCTCCTCTTACTACCTCCGTGGCGAGTTGTGTGGTGACGACAGCTTATGCCAGCACACGGGTGGGCATTATCTTGCTGAAATATAAGCCCGGGATGGCTTGCCGTGAAAGGCAACAAAATGGGGTGTAAAATATTTTCGACGTACCGCTGATTTGTAACGGAGCAGCGGATGACAACCAGAGGTGTTCTTCTATGAAAAGAAATGGCACCCCAGACATCACTCCTGGTTTTCGGTCCGTATGGCGGGCGACAGTCTGGCTGGTATGCCACCGCTGTCAGGGGCGTCTCCAGACACGTCTTCGGCCTGGAATGTCATTGACTGGAACAGAATTATCTTCAGGATAAGTCCCGCTTCTGGCTGGGGTCCTATGACCAGCAAACACGAATCTGTGGACGTCCCCTCCAGCGGTGGGATATCAGCCTGACTGTCGCTCCCATACAACCAGGAATGACGGTCTGGAGTGCCATTTAATTTCACAGCAGACCCCTCTTTGGTTGTCACCTACGTCACCCTTAAAGCACAGCGATAATACTGTTCGCCCCGTTTTGTCGTCCTTCACGGCAAACCATCCTGAGCTTACATTTCAACAAGATAATAGCCGCCCGCACTCGACGACAGTTTCTACTGCTTGTCTTTGTACTTTCCAAACCCTACTTTGGGCAGCACCGTCGCCGAGCCTCTTCCGAGCTGACAACGTTTGGAGTAGTTTGGTCAGTGTTCTCCAACTAGCTCGAGATTTTGGCGATCTAACTCGCCATTTGGACAGAATATGACGTAATATCCCTCAGGAGGGCATTCACAAACTCTAGGAATCACTGCCAAACCGAATAACTGCTTGCATAAGGGCCGGAGGTGGACCACTGCAACATTGACTAGCTCGATTTGTAAAGCTCTTTCTCTTGAATAAATCATCAAATTTTTCTAAAATTGTTGTCATCTATTTTTCTGCACATGTGCATCATACCTACCGATTTATGTCACATTCGGATAATTTCTTCGGGGTACGACGATTTTCTTTGTCTTAGAGAGTGTTTTGTGTACCTGTGTGCATTGGTTATTATTATTACGATTATTATTATTAGTTTAGAAGCTCATGACTGAAACAATTTGTAATACTAAACTGAAAATGAGTTGTAAGTAAAATAACTACAAATAATTGTAAGTTGCTTTTACACACATCACTCCGGTTCCCAGAACGCCTGGAGATACGCGTTTACTGTGAATAATGTATCAAAGACACAGTCCCTCTGACTATTCAGACATGTCACTTAACCCGCCCAAAAAGATGTTCAAATATGTTGAATTCCTAAAGCACAAAACTGCTTAGGTCAGAGGTCCCTAAACTTACACACTAATTAAACTAACTTATGCTAAGAACAGCACACACATCCATGCTCGAGGGAGGACTCGAACCTCCAGCGGGAGGGGCCGCGCAGTCCGTGACATAACGCCTCAAACCGCGCTGTCACTCCGTGCGGGAAACCTGCCCAAAGATGTAAACAACCATGCATGAGCAGCGCCTCTTAGACGGAGGAGGTCCGACAGCCGGTCAGTTCCAGTCATTCCACCAGGAAGGAGGTACACGGCTCGTGTTGTCTGTTGTTCAACCATGCCTAGGCGGTCAATATCGCGGTTCCATCGCTTCCGCATTGTTACTTTGTTCCAGGAAGGGCTTTCAACAAGGGAAGTGTCCAGATTGGCCCAACAACATGCCGCATGGACCGCCCAGGTTTCGCATCACGTTCTCTTCACCGAAGAGTGCCGCGCATGCCTTCAACCAGACAATCGTCGGAGACGTGTTTGAGGCATCATGGTCTGGCTGAACGCCTTAGACACACTCTCCGATGAGTGCAGCAAGGTGGTGGCTCCCTGCTGTTTTGCGGCGGCATTATGTGAAGCCGACGTATGCCGCTGGTGGTCATAGAAAGCACCGTAACGGCTGTACGATACGTGAATGCCATCCTCAGACGGATAGTGCAACCATATCCGCAGTATATTGCCGAGGCATTCGTGTTAATGGACGACAACCGCGCCCCCATCGTGCACATTTTGTGAATGACTTCCTTCAGGATAACCACATCGCTCGACTAGAGTGGCCAGCATGTTCTCCAGACATGAACCCTATCGAACATGCCTGTGATAGGGCTGTTTATGGATGACGTGTCCCACCAACCACTCCGAGGAATCTACGCAGAATCACCATTGAGTAGCGGGACAAACTGGACCAACAGTGCCTTTATGAACTTGTGGATAGTATTCCACGACGAATACAGGCATGCATCAATGCAAGAGGACCTGCTACTGGGTATTAGAAGTACCGGTGTGTACAGCAATCTGGACCACCACATCTGGCTGTATGGTGGTACAACACGCAATGTGTGGTTTTCAAGAGCAATAAAAATGGCGGAAGTGATGGTTATGTTGATCTGTATTCCAATTTTCTGTACAGGTTCCGGAACTCTCGGAACCGAGGTGATGAAAAACTTTTTTTGATGTGTGTATGAAATGTATTATCTTTGCAGTTGTGCTCGTGCCAGGAGGAAATGAATCCTGTCAGACCTATTTTAGAAGTAGTTCGTGTAGATGATGATGGTGTGCGGTGTTATGTTTTGAAACATTTGACAAGGCTGCTAATAAATGAAGAAAATGCAATGAACGGCGTGAAACGTTTCATTTAATAACTCGTTAGAAAACTGAAACCCTGAAATCTATTATGGAAATATGATCAAAGCACTGGAAGTACTGTGCCAACAACAACGAACTCGAATAATGAATGGACAACAGACGGAAGATAATTAGAACAAAAACCATTTGTTTCAAGTTTAACTTGAAAACATATCCGAGACGTCTTATTCTGTGTATTTACTTTCTAAGGAGCTGACGCAGCTAATGAGACTTGCTAAGTGTATATTATTTTCATTGTTTAGAGTATTTCTGCATGGTATACATAAGGGATAGGTTAGAATTAGTTGCCGTTTTCGATTGTTCAGCCTTCGCTAGATTATAACAGGATCAGTTTCACGGTACCTCGCAAGGACTTTCACCAACACACAGAAGATACGGGTGGTCTGTTTCGGTGACGTTGGTTGAAATCCTCTGCTATTACGTGATTGCTCCTCTCTCCTGTTATCAGGGCGTTCTCAAAGCATACCACTTATGTAAACGCTATCAACTCTCGGTTCACCTGTGTGAAGAAAACATCAGTCATGACTCGATAAAGAATAACGGTAGGCCATTGGCCATTGGTTTCCTCGTGTAATTCTCAATCGCCCTGATATGTTACATGACTCCCTTTCCATTTGAAAATTAGGAATTGCAGCTAAGTTGGCGGCTTCCGAAACGACTACGTTGTTGCTGTCATAGCTTTACATGTTTACCTCTCTCCCATCTCTCCCATCTCTCTCTCATCTCTCTCCCATCCCTCCGCCACACACCGTTGGGTGGCTTGCGGAGTATAAATGTAGATGTAGATACTCCGTATATCCTCCAGTCTTCGTTTCAGAAGGGTGGATTCGCACCTATGGATCACGTCGTATAGACTCTGCGATCGATTTTGCTAAGATATTTTGAGGCAGTAAACGAAACAAAACGTCTAAAAACTATCTATAATTGAGGCATGAAGTATTTCCGTTGAAATCGCTCTTCTTTGTGTGCACTCTGTGAAAAATAAAAACGATTACACGCTATGAAATTCGTGATGTGTAGGACTTGGGCTATCACCACAAAAATAGAAATGGCGCTGACAATAGAATCACGAATCTCGACTAATCTTCGGAGTGACGTGTCAAATAGGGATTGAGCTACCAGCAGCACAACCGACACTAGTGGACTTTTAAGCAGTTAGCATCGCGGATATGCTTTACATGTAAGTGTTTAGCGCGTCAGTGACACAGAATCCATAAGAAAGTTGACGGGAAAGTTTAGCGCGCTGGGACACTAGAAAGAATCATTGTGTTTCTACGCTGGCGTCTCGCAGCTTGGCGGCGTAAGTCAGCAAGAAAGCCGTAGAGGACACGCCGGATGCGTTCGATTGCCTTTATTGTGATGGCCAGAAGCCAGTGAGTCAGCAGCGCACGCTGCCAGCGCTTCTTGCGAACACGGCCCTTGCCACTCGCGCCAGCGCGCATTATCCGACCACTCCGTAGTGATTTAAGAGTTGCAGGAATACTTCAGCTGTGATACTACATGTTTAACGTATTATTCGGCAAGATCATGTGTGGATCTGTACACAGTGGCCGTTTTGCAGTGTTTATACACAAGAAAGAGACGGATAAATCCAGGCGAGGATACAAGGTTCGCTCTGAGGGGTAAGAGGTGGGAGAAGAGAGTTTTTCAGCGTCCTTCCACCCTCCCCTGCCCAAATAGAGTTTGCCGTCAGATTCCCATTTAAAGTGCCACAGGTACCTACGAGTTTAATAACAATATCATACACTGATTGTTAAAAAATAAAAAATAAATAAAAAATGAAGCACCGAGAAACGGAGGAGAAGGAAACGAAATGAAACATCACGGGTTGAGAGGGTATGTGATGCTATACCAGTTATTGCAAAACCGGGTCAAATTTATATAGAACTTACAGTATGAAAGCACTCACCAATATGATGTCCCCCCCCCCCCCCCCCCCCCTTCGGCCAGAATACATGTACTGAATAGGTTGGGAAGAGAGGTCATAAAGACGTTTTATCCTCTATTAAAGCAAACTGGCACACAGCTGTTGTAACTGGCCTTTCATATCATGAAATACTGGCACTGGGACGGGGTTAATGTCCGAACTGGTACCATACTATACTGTACTACACTATACTATTGCTATCAGCTCTGAAGACCTTGCTGACCGCAGGAGTATGTCAACATCACGCAGGCTCTTCATAGAAACTTTTGCATATGTGAACAGGCATTGTATAGTTGAAAAATGGTATCACGATACTGTAGTCTAAGAGGTAACATTTAAGGATACGGGTACCGGCGACGTACCGTTGCGCCGTCAGAGTTCCCTCTGTCATTACCAGCTGTCAAGTAAATTCATTCACTATGGCTCTCCACACCATGATTCCAGCAGTAACGCCACTGTCCCTGTCCAAAACATTGGACGAATGAGACCTTTCCCCAGGCCTCTGTCATCCACGACTATTGTTATCAGTGGTAGTGAAGAATCACGATTCGTAGTTGAGCACAATACGATGGCATTCATCAGCAGTCCACGATTCCTGGTCACAACACCACTCCAAACATAACCGTTTGCGTTGTGATGTTAAAGGCAGCCTATAAGTGGGACTTTAATTTCATAGTCAGGCTGTTCCTGCCGGCCGCTGTGGCCGAGCGGTTCTAGGAGCTTCAGTCCGGAACCACGTGGCTGTTACGGTCGCAGGTTCGAATCCCGCCTCGGGCATGGACGTGTGTGATGTCCTTAGGTTAGTTAGGTTTAAGTACGAGGTCTAGGGGACTGATGACCTCAGATGTTAAGTCCCATAGTGCTTGGAGCCATTTTTGAGGCTGTTACTAGTCTCCAACCAATGGTGCTGGATGATCTAGAATGGTGCACAGTGTTCATTATTTGTTCTCGGCTGCAGGCGCAGATGTGAAATGGTTACGATGTGCTTGATGTGTATTAAGGCAGTCCAGTGGTCAGGCGTGGTCGATCTGAACTTTAACGGCGACTGTAGCTGACCCCATGTTCAGTTCAGTCCAGCATTGGGTCACTGTCACACCCGAGTGCTCCAAAAATCTAGATGTTAAACGATTCGACCTTCTGTCCAAATGGAGGCCCACAATCAGGCCTCCCTCAAGTGCTGATAACGCAGTCTTACACTAGTATATGCCTTCTGCGTCTTTTACAGTGATCAATCAACTTCTGGCGTTACTGACGCCACTTATGTACCAGACCTTGTTATCACACTAAACACAAACGGCGCTAATGCACTCGGACGATGATTCTACTTGTCACAGAAAATTGCGGCTCTAATAACTCGCCGATGGTGTGTAGGTATCAGAAGTTCATTGACATCTGATCATGTCTTTAAGTGTTTCACCTTTTTTGTCAAGCAGCGTAAATAAAATGTTTTCATCTAATAATACCAATTTGTTTACTCCCGTGATTAGTACAGGGCTTTTGATTTTTGGGATTATTACCCCTCTCCCCACTTTGGTATATGCTCGTGGATAAATCACAAAAATCTGAATGTTGTCGATTCAACTAAATGTCTGGACTCTACGATTAAGAGCAACTTACTCTGGATCCATCACATTACAAAGGTGCTGTGGCGAATGCACACCAAAGACTACGTTTTATTGGCAGAACACGTACAAGGCGCAACAAATCTACTAAAGAGACTGCCCATACTAGACTTGTTCATCCTCTTCTGAAATATTGCTGCGCTGTGTGAGGAGCTTATCATATGGGACAGACGGAGGACATCGAAAATGTTCGAAAAGGGCAGCTCGTTTTGTATTATCACGATGAAGTTTCAATTATTCGACTATCACACGAAAGATCCACTTGAAAATTATTTAACACTGACTGAGAAAATAAACTTTACGCTCTTCGTTTATTAGTTTTAGTATTAGTTACCTTTCGTTGTTCTCATGTCTTGGTGATAAGATGTGCTGTGTACTTTTAAAGTGAAATTGTGTTATGTAATGAAAGCAATTTATGAACAATGTGATTTTCGCATTTATGATACCATGGATCCCAGTCCTGTAACTCTGGAAGATTATTATTATTTTAATTTTGTATGGAGAATTTAGATGGGGGCGACGGTCTTCACGACGGCGCTGCTCAACAATAGAGGTACGTGAATGTGATCATCTCTTTCCCTTGTGGCCGCCAATGTCAATTTCAATATTTAGGTCATATTTGCTGCGACATTCAGAACCTGCAATCTTTCTTTAAATTTAATTATGAAGTCCGCTTATTTTCTTTCTTAGATGAATAAATGAATTTTTTCCACAATTATTTTTAACCAGGTCACGGGGAATAATAGTACTTAGAACATACGTGCCTCTATCCCGATCGCACGTTCGTATACAACTGTGTACCGACGTAATAATACCTATGACCCACTTCCCTCACAGTATTAATTCTTATTTTGAACCACTCACTCACGAATGTACATGCCCTCTTATTTTGTGTAGTCAGTGGGGTGTATTCCTTATAATGTTCGGTGGCTTAGTTTTCACAATGGACCTTTGCCTGTGTCGCTACCTCGCTTCACGCGAAATATTTATTATGTGACGATCATACTAACTCTCATTTCAAAATTACGACACCGGCTGACTAAGTTTCTAACAATTTTATCAGGGCGGTTACAATGGCGACAGAATGCCATGACTTTTGTTTCAGAAAAAAATAGTACAAATTTTAAGTTGAAATATTTAAGTAATTTTTCCAACCATTCTTGTGACTATAACCAATTGTTTTTGTTACATGTTACGCCAATTGCGCACCAGACAAGAAAATTACTACCGAAACCAGGCCTTAAAATTCACAAATATTTATCCTAAATGTTAGGAAAAGAAGGAACTTTTGGAACGTTAAACATTAAACCGACTACCAAGAAAACCGACCGGCAAAGGAAAATAGGTAAGGTAAGAGCAACAGCATTACTATACTTGTGGTTGATCGTAAATGTGGGATAGAATTGCATGTCTGCTACAACCACTAGGTAGCACTAATTTTTTTCAAAATTTCTTTTTCAGTTAGTTTCGTAGATTTTTTGTAAATATATTGTGCGTGAATGTATCCCAAGATGGATTTTTATTGACTGCTCGCGTAGAAGTCACTTATCAGTCTTCTGTTTCACCAGAGGCATATTTTATTACACCGAATTTGACGAACGAGCACGACTTCATCTGTGATTTGCGTCCGGCCCTCCTGATTTAGGTTTTACGTGATTTCCGTAAATCGCTCCAGGCAAATGCCTGGATGGTTCCTTTCAAAGAGCACGGCCGACTTCCTTCCCTAATACGATGAGACCGATGACCTCGTAGTTTGGTCTCTTCACTCAAAACAACCCAACCCATCTGTGGTTTATTTACGTGTAGTACGAGCCGCAATAGTCATGAAGTTCCGCTGCACGCTGATTTACAGATATATACAGCTATGGTGAAATTAAGATCACAAACCAAAACGATAGATGCTTCATCCAATGAGCAATCAGTTGCTCAGCCCATGCCTAACAAAGATGTAGAAAACGTTGCAGATATTGGTAATTCAGTCGCAGCGACTAGTGGTACTCAGTCGCAAGCGACAGATGATAAGATGTCAACTCTGGAAACTGTTCCAGATTCCGCAAATGTACAAGGTCCAGTAGAGCCATAAATTATGCAGACGTTTAGAGTAATGCAGACAGATCTGATGTCGCAATTTGTAACTCATATAACAGCCCAAAGTAGTACACAGATATGGAATGTAACAGCTCAAATGAATACAGAGATAAGAAATGTCACAGCACAGATAAGCAATGTCACTACACAGGTGGACAATGGCACAACACAAAAATAGTTCAAATGGCTCTGAGCACTATGGGACTTGAGGTAATCAGTCCCCTAGAACTTAGAACGACTTAAACCTAACTAACCTAAGGACATCACACACATTCATGCCCGAGACAGGATTCGAACCTGCGACCGTAGCGGTCGTGCGGCTCCAGACTGAAGCGCCTAGAACCGCTCGGCCACAGCTGCCGGCGGCACAACACAGATAGGGAATGTAACCACTAAAATGAACAAGCTAGACAGTGATGTAAAAACCTTACTCATATGCCCAGTAACCTGACACCACAACTGACCCAACTAAAAAGAGAGGTAGCGGATCAGGTAATAGAAGTGGTACGCGAAGATTTAAATTCCATAAATCAGGATATTGATAATTTGGGAACCACAGTTAAGGATGTGCCAGATCAGATACATAAGTTAACTGAAGCTTTCAATGCTATAAGTGTACAGCAAACCGAGCTCAATACAAAAGAGGTGGTGCAGTGGTTATCACACTGGACTCACATTCGGGAGGACGACGGTTCAATCCAGTCTGCAGCCATCCTGATTTAGGTTTTCCGTGATTTCCCTAAATCGTTTCAGGCAAATGCCGGGATGGTTCCTTTGAAAGGGCACGGCCGATTTCCTTCCCAATCCTTCCCTAACCCGAGCTTCAGCTCCGTCTCTAATGATCTCGTTGTCGACGGGACGTTAAACCCCACTAACCTAACCTAACCCAATATCAGCGTGCAGCGGAACTTCATGACTATTGCGGCTCGTACTACACGTAAACAAATCACAGATGGGTTGGGTTGTTTTGAGTGAAGAGACCAAACTACGAGGTCATCGGTCTCATCGTATTAGGGAAGGAAGTCGGCCGTGCTCTTTGAAAGGAACCATCCAGGCATTTGCCTGGAGCGATTTAGGGAAATCAAGCTGAGGACATCACAAAACGAGAAAAACAGCAGTTTGAGGACTTTCTAGAAGAAAAAGACACACACATAAACCGTACTCAAGAAACAGAGTTACAAAAAGCAATAAGTAACACAATGGAGCAAGTATACACTACACGCAACATATCTGTAGTTAAACTGTAAACTGACATAGGCCAGATACAGAAAACTTCGACACATGACTTACCAGGCTGGCAGAATCAAATAGTTGAGCAGTTTAATAGGAGACTTAGTACAATGAAAGAACGACACCAAGACGCAGAGGAAGAAGAGCTTGACAACATACCCACAGGTAAGAGCGATAGTGTAACTAGTGACCATCCTACCCAGAATGTACATGTGTGTTCACAAAATTATGAGATGTACGGTAACAATCGACACCGTGATGAAAGAAAGAAACAGCAGACAGCTGAACCCACTTGTCATCATTTTGTTAGAAGAGAGTCTAATAAAACATCTGCAGTTTCAATTTATTATCCCTGTCAAGATGTCCGGGCACCCAGTTACTTTTATAAAGTCATTCAAAAATGTATTGCCAATAACGTGGCCGAAACAGCAAAAGATACAATATGTTACGGGTTACATCGAAGGCGAACATTCTCAAAGCTAAACTACCGCTTAATATTGGGAAAAGCTAGTACTAGTACTCGAAAGCAATTTGGTGTATTTTCTATCTGTCTTGGACGCTATTGACTTAATTAATGAAGATGCAAGACAGAGCCACACCAACCAAAATAATTTCCGTAGCAGTGGTGGCAACCAGCCTCCGCAGCGGCAGCCACAGTACGGCGTCAACAGCGTAGCGTGCGCGGCTGTCGCAACCGGCTTTTGTCAGTTTCGCCGCAGTACCACATAAGCCAGGCCAGAGTTCGAGAGGCAATTTTAGTAATAACTATAACCAAAATTTTGACCCAGGGTATAAAAGGTAAAGAAAAAATGGTGACAGAAACTACTCTGGCTACTCCGGTAACCGGAAACGAAATTGGAATAGGAACGATAACGGGAATCAGTAGGGTAACGCTTACAGTCATTTTCAGCCTCAATTTAGCAACAACACGGCTGACCCACGAAATATGCAGTGGCAGTACCCGATTATTAATCAGTGCAAAGTAACATTACGTCCATAAACTCAGGGCAGAATCATGATCGGAATGCTCAGCAGAGAAACAACACGTCGGGAGGGAATA
Organism: Schistocerca gregaria; assembly: GCF_023897955.1. Classification (NCBI taxonomy): domain Eukaryota; kingdom Metazoa; phylum Arthropoda; class Insecta; order Orthoptera; family Acrididae; genus Schistocerca; species Schistocerca gregaria. The sequence goes on along the minus strand of NC_064931.1, from coordinate 482,043,894 downwards.
TTATAAAAGTGACAAACGAAACATCTAAAAACAGTAAAAATGGGGCATTAAACTAAACTGGCCTCATTATGCTCCCCAATGCTGGCCATGGATAGCCATCGGGGCGATCCATGCTACCACGGTAGTAATTTGCTAATGTATCAAGGTGGAAAAAGGTAAGACAGGTATTGATCTCTATTACAGAATAAGCTCAACGCCGAAAGAAGCACTTTGACAAAACATCTACATGGTGTTTCCAGATTTGCGATTGGAGAAAAAATATCACTTAAGACCCATGTGAAATCTTCTCTGTTAGCCAAGAAAAACGCTAAGTGGCAAATGAGATATACTGCTCCGTACATCATCGTACATATCCCGCATGACGGATGTTATTTACTTGCGTATCCTCAAAATGGTAAAATCAAAGGACTCTATGCACACAGAGACTTGAGGAAATTCTACCATGTTTAAGTATCTCACTTCACATCTGTCTATGCATACGATTGAATTAGTAACCACATTTTGTGTAAGGGCGTATGGAGTGAACTAGTGACTGGTTAGTAATTGATCGAAACACCAACCAGACAGGAAAAAAAAACGTAAGTACAGAAACGCACATAACCTCTACCCACGAAACAGTTCTTGATAAACACGCATTAATTTTCCTCAAGGCTTGTTTGCACATGACAAGCTGCAAAAGAAACGACGAAAAAAGCACAAAAATCGGTGTATAATAATGCAGTTCATTTAGCGATGTAATTTTAAGGTGAACATCTAAACAAAACAAACCAAATTGCACATATTGTAATTCTTAGGCCTACAACAGTTAAATTATAAATTTCAAAAAAAAAAATGGTTCAAATGGCTCTGAACACTATGGGACTTAACTTCTGAAGTCATCAGTCCCCTAGAACTTAGAACTACTTAAACCTAACTAACCTAAGGACATACCACACATCCATGCCCGAGGCAGGATTCGAACCTGCGACAGTAGCGCTCGCGTGGTTGCAGACTGTAGCCCCTAGCCACCCCGGCCGGCTATAAATTTCATATTGTACTTTACAGAAATAAAAATTTGAACCACAGAAGATTACACACAGTTCTAGAAACATATCTGGGTAAATACAACATAAAAAAAATCGTGTTTGCATAAGGCTGGTTTCAAAACAACCCAATTTTAAATCGCAGACACGGAAGAACATCAAGAGGAGCTTCAGACCTTAGTAAAATGAGTATCGTTATTATGCCGACGGAGATGGGTTGTCGGAGGAGTATTCATTCGATCCGTATTACAAGCCAAAGGGTGATTTTACGTTCTTTATTTGCTATGAGGCAATCGCTGTTATTGTTGAGACAGGTGTGTGTCTCAGACGGGTCTTCGGAAGACGCTTCGAACTGTATGGGACCTGGAAAAACCTAAGGAGGTTGGGGGCTTTCTACACAGCTCCGAGCATAGCGCAGCACTTCGGAATGAGTTCGTTTCACGTGGCGTTTGAGTGCTTGCCGCGCTTTCTAGTTAGCTTGCCGAATATGATCACCAGTGTGGTGCTTTTATTTCCTGTAGAAAGAGCCGAAACAATGAGAATGCTCGTCGCTGAAGAAGATGGGTATGATCCAGTGATAGCGCTGCTTGGTTAAGAAGCCTGGCTGTTAAACAAAGTTTGGCAGTTACTTTGAATTTGTGAAACCTCAAGTCGGTCGCGGATCCTAGCGTGAGAAGGAGGGAAGATCCAGTGGGAACTGGTTACATAGTATCATCGACAGGTCTGAAACTTATTATTTTAGATCAGGTGCTTGTGGAGTTATGTCATCTTCTTTGGTATGATGTCTCATGGCAGTTTTGAGTCTGAAAGTCGCGGGCCGAGCTATTCAACTGGGATTTTGTGTTAGATCTTGGAGCTAATAGGTATATGAGGGTCGAAGAATCAGACTTGGAGAGGTTTATTCTTGTGGGAATATAGATTATATTTTTCCAAAGAAACTGGAATGCTAGGGTTTTGTGTGACTTTCTTACCTGCAAGTCTCTGAAGTGCTATCTTCATCGCAGATCGGGAGAAATCCGTTTGCCGACTGAGCTATCCATACAACCCTTGCAGGTTTACTTCTTCCATACCTTGCGGTTTTAGCACTCCTGGAAGAAAAGATATTGCGGGGAAACGGGTTAGCCACAGCGAAGGGGATTGTTACGAGAATTTATCTATCACTATGCAGCGGAGTTTGTACTGTTTTGGAAGTTAATAGCAGGTTCAAACTTTCTGCTGGGAATGCCAGTCCGGAAAGGTATACAGCAGAAGTTTTATGAAGTTTGGATAAAGGTACTGGTCGAAGTAAAGATGTGAGGGAGAGTAGTAAGTAGTGCCTGTCTAGCTCAGTCGGTAAGAGTACTGCCAAAGAAGGTCCCACGTTCGAGGTCCGAGCAACACAGGTTTAATCTGCCTGGAAGGTTCAAAACAGGGTGAAAGATTAATACATTTATCAAAGATCAAACAATATAAACACTGAAGAACAGGTGAAATTGCTAGATAACGAAGAAGTGCATGGAATTCTGAATGAAGAAGGGCAAGTCGTATCAAGGCCGTTATTACGGCCAGAAGTGGTTGTTCTGGGTAATGATTTCTCAGGATCTATGCACCCAAATTGCGTGAAAATGTAATCAAATGTCAGTCGTAGTGTAATATATTTGTCCAATGAATACCCGTTTATCACCTGCATTTCTTCTTGGTGTAGTAACTTTAATGGCCAGTAGTGTATCACAGTATGTGTAGTTGACGAAATGCCTGTAGAAGTATTAAAGAGCTTGGGAGACAGAGGTAGAAGAGAGATAATGAACCTTTGTAATGAGATATACGAAACAGGAGAATGGTCACAGGACGTTATCACAACAACAATGATATCAACTGAGAAGAGGAATACCAAGATGTGTGAAAAACATAGGATTATCAGTTTATTTCTCATTCAGTCAAAATATTATTGAAAGTCCTAAACGAAAGTTTATGGAAAGTTTGTGCTGCACATTGCACAGGAAGAATTTGAATTTGATCAACAGATGTAATTTTGCAGCTAATCAGTATAGGAGAAAGATATGTTGAGAGAGGTGAAGAAATCTGTAGTGTATTTGTTGACTTAGAAAAGTTTTAGACAGTGTACGTTCGAGAAAGGTGATGAGTATTTGGAAGGACAAAAGGAGTTTATTGGAAAGAGAGGAGATTTGTACAAAATTTATGTCTGTAAAAGCACATGAGACTGTCAACAGCTACATCTACATCTACATCTACGTAGATACTATGCAAACCACCTTACGGCACGTGGCAGAGTGTAGCCCGTACCACTGCTAGTCATTTCGTTTCCTGTTCCACTCGCAAGTAGGAGGGGAAAACGAGTGCCTATGTGTCTCCGTACGAGTTCGTGACCTTTAAGCGCAACAGAATCGTTCTGCAGTCAACTTCAAATGACGCTTCTCTAAATTTTCGTAATAGTATTCCTCGAAAAGAACATCACCTCCCCCCCCCCCCAAAAAAAAAAAATTCCCATTCCCGAAGTACCTCCGTAACACTTGTTCGACCCTACTAGGAACAAATCTAGCAGCCCGCCTCTGAGTTGCTTTGATGTCTCGCTACGGATCCGAAACACTCGAGTAGTACTCGAGAATAGGTCGCACTAGCGTCTTATATACGGTATCCTTTGTAGATGAACCTCACTTTCCTAGAATTCTCACAATAAACCAAAGTCGACCATTGGCCTTCCCTACCACGATCCTTGCATGCTCGTTCCATTTTATATCGCCTTGCAACGTTACGCCCAGATATTTATACGACGTGACTGTCAAGCAGAACACTGCTAATGGTATATCCATACATTAGGGTTTTTTTTCCTACTCATCCACATTAACTCGCATTTTTCTACATTTAGGGCTAGTTGACATTCATCACAGAAACTATAAATTTTTCCTAAGTTATCTTGTATCCTACTACAGTCACTCAACTTCGACATCTTACTGTACACCGCAGCTTCATCAGCAAACAACCGCAGATTGCTGCGCAACCTGTCCGTCAAATCATTTATGTATATAGAGAATAACAGTGGTCCTATCACACTTCCTTGGGAAGCTCCTGACGATAACCTTGTCTCTGACGAACATTCAGCGTCGTGGGCAACATACTGGATTTATAACTGAAGAAGTCTTCGAGCCACTCATATATCTGTGAACCTATTCCATATGCTCGCACCGTCATTAGCAGACTGCAATAGGGCACCGTGAACTTTCCAGACATCTAAAAATATGGACTCAGTCTGTTGCCCTTCATCCATAGTTCGCAGTGTATTACGTGAGAAAAGGGTAAGCTGAGTTTCGCACGAGCGATGCTTTCTAAAACCATGCCGATTCGTGGTCGTAAGCTTCTCGGTCTCAACAAGTTTTTTTTATGTTCGAACTGAGAATACGTTCAAGGATTCTGCAGGAAACCGATGTCATGGATATTGGTCTGTAATTTTGCGGGTCCGTTCTTTTGCTCTTCTTATACATAGGAGTCACCTGCGCTTTTTTCCAGTCGGTTGGACTTTGCTCTGGGCTAGAGAGCTGTAGAGTACTCTTTGAAAAACCAAACTGGGATTCGATTTGGACCTGGTGACTTATTTGTTTTCAATTCCTTCAGTTGTTTCTCTAAGCCGTGAATGCTTTTTACAATATGATCCACACGAGAGTCTGTTCGACGGTCAAACGGCGGTATGTTTGTATGATTCTCCTGCTTGAACGATTTCTTGAACGTGAAATTTAAAACTTGGGTATTAGTTTTGCTGTCTTCAACTGCCACACCAGACTGGTCAACAAGTGACTGGATGGAAGCCTTACGCTCAGTTAGGGAACTTAGGACCAGAATTTACTTGGATTCTCTGCCAGATCTTTTGCTAAGGTATGACGGTGGTACTAGTTGTGTGCTTCACGTGTAGATCTTTCCACTGACGCACGAATCTCTACTTACCTTTGTTTGTCGTCATTTGCTCGTTCTCTTTTGAACCGAGCGTGCAACATAGTCTCCTTCCTCAGCGTTTTCCGGACATCGTTATTAAACCATGGCAGGTCTTTTGCGCTCTTACTAGGCACACCATTCTCCAGACCAAGAATTAAAATCTGCTTAAACTTTGCCCATAAATCCTCTACTTCCATCTTAGTGGAACTAAGTGACGTCAATTCACTTTCTAATTGAGATTCTAACAACTGTAAATCGGCTCTTTCCAGCAGATACAGTCTCCTAGCCTTGTTAAATCATTTACTGACTTTCGTAGCATTAGTTGCCATAATGACGTCAGGATCGCTAATCCCAGTTCCAATACTGACGTTGTCGATAAGGTCCGACCTCTTCGTAGCTACAAGGTTTAAGATATTTCCGTTGCGTGTGAGCTGCAGATGTAACTGCTCGAGACTGTTTTCAGAAAATGTGCCAAAAAGTATTTCGCATGGCTGTGTGTCTGTACTTTCTGCAACGAATCCATAGACATCTCAGTCTATACTCGGTAGGTTAAAGTCGCCTCCAAATAGGAATGCATGGCCTGGGTACGTGCGCACTACTGCCCATAGACATTCTTTGCAAGACTCTAGAACTGTCACAGCAGACTCGGGTGACTGGTAAAACATGCAACAATTAGCTTGTTTTCACCAAGACCTGCAATACGCGACCAATTTCACTGTCACACTCAACTTCGAACTCAACAGAGACAATATTTTTGTCAACTACAATGCCCCCGTCGGAGGCTCGGGTTCCCTTGGGTATGAGTGTGTGTACTATTCTTAGCATAAGTTAGCTTAAGTAATGTGTAAGTCTAGGAACCGATGACCTCGGCAGTGCCCCTTATATGGCCTCTAATCTGTCTTTTCGATTACGTTCCATGACTCGCTAAATATTTCAGAGCTTTCCACTCCGGGTTTCAGTTAGCTCTCGGTCCAGAAAATAATGTGAGTGCGAGAACTTTCCTGGAGGACAATAAATTCTGGAACTTCTTTAGTAGTATTTCGACAATTTACTAATAAAATTTTGACACTTGAGATGTTTTTACTCTAAACGCGGTGTGACTTCGCTTGCTGCGTATCCACTGGTGAGTGTTTAGCAGAGTACCTCTAACTACCGCCTAGCCTAAAAACCCTGATGTGAAATCTACAAGTACTCTGCTACCCTAGTATTTATTTCCTTTATGTAGTGCACCTCTGACCTATCAAAGGAAGTCCTACAAATCCCCATCCGGTAACGCATATCCAGAAATCTGCAGCAAAGACCGTCCTAGAGTCGACGAAGTCATTAGTTGAGACGCTCCACTCGCATCCAAACCAAAGGAACCCTATCAACTCTGAGAACAGTACTGCAAATTGCGAGCGGCCGTGCGAAGAGACCTCGCGGTTTGAGGCGCTATGTCACGGATTGCACTGCCCCTCCCGCAAGAGGTTCGAGTCCTTCCTCGGGCACGGGTGTGTGTGTTGTTCTTAGCGTAAGTTAGTTTAAGCAGTGTGTAAGCCTAGGGACCGATGACCTCAGCAGTTTGGTCCCTTATGAATTCACACACACATTTGTACATTTGTAAGCTCTGTTCGCACTCTTCACGTGAGGCCAGCAGCCCTCACCACTTCCTCCAGCTGCCTGTATGAACTGAGGATGAGCTGGAAACCCTTGACAGTAGTTGTTGGTACCAATGTGAGTTACAACTTCCAGACGACTGCACCCTGCACGCTCGATAGGCTGTGGCAATGCAGCCTCCACATCTCGGATGAGGCCCCCCGGCAGACATACCTAGTGCACACGGGCTTCCTTTCCAGCCCTGAACGCTATCTGCCTAAGGAGCTCCACAACGCACCTAACGCTGGATCTCCCAACTACTACCGAGCGAGGTGGCACAGCGGTTAGCACAATGGACACGCATTCGGGAGAAAGACGGTTCAAACACGCGTCTGGCCTGATTTAGGTTTTCCGTGATTTCCCTATATCGCTTCAGACAAATGCTGGATTGGTTGCTTTGTAAGGGCACAGGCGACTTTCTTCCCTATCCTTCTCTTATCCGATGGGGGCGCTTACCTCGCTGTTTGGTCCCCTTTTCAAATCAGCGAACCACCCCAATAACTAGTAAACCGCTCCCCCCGTGTGCCTGCTCGGACCCCGCCAAAGTAGCGGCCACCTGTCTACTCACAGGGCGAATGGACGAGGCCAGACGACCAACACATTGGCCCCCCGCCACTCTCTCTACTGTGAGGACGGATCCACGGCGTCGCTTGCACTAGGAGGTGCCTCGGTAGCAGAGCCCGTTGGTGAAAGAAGCCGCACCTGAGGTCTCCCATGCGTCACGCTAGATTCCCCTCCACCGCTACACCCCGAAGGTAGCAGCCTGAAGGTGACTGACCGTATCCAAAAGCGCATTCAGCTGTTCCTTTGCTGCGGCCAGCTCACCCTGCGTCCGCACGCAGCATGCACACGTCTTACTCATCATATCAAGACTAACTGAAGAAGTAAACTTGTTAACCTCCTGGTGTGACACTAATGGACGCCGATGCCTCAATGAGTTATGTAGCTGACTGTTCAGAAGAAATGAAATTGCGCTACAGAGTGCCCGAATTTACACTTACAAAATGCGTTCTCACATCTCTTAAATGGAATGACGCACGAAATTTAATATATTACGAGGAAAAGACAGGAAAAGGTAAACACTTAACTTGCCACTCTGTAGATCTGTATCAACCGAGAGCTGAAGCCTCACGGGATGCGGCTTGGAGATGAAATGTCTGAGGGAAGTACTACCAGAAGGAGAGTTAGGCAAGTCCCCTGTTTTTCCAATTGATCTTTAAAAATACCTAGAGGAAATAATTGAGATATACTCAGCTATAAGAAGTGGAGTTTGTATTGAAAGGAAGAGAATAGCTTATGTACGATTTGCGGCTGATAAGGTGTTACTCGCAGAAAGTGGAAGTAGAGCAAACAGATTTTAAACGTTCTTAATGAGGCCCATACACAAAATGGTATGAAAATTAATAACAGATTAAGACAGTGTATACTTGTTGGTAAAGAAGGTTATGTTATGGTTTTAGCTCCCAAAACTTCTACGAGAAAAGAAGGTAAAATAGCTAATACTAACATAGAGAAAAATAAAAGTAGCCAGTTGACAGCTGTCAAATGCCTAGGAAGAATAATAATGGAAGGTTTCACATGCCACCAGGGTGTCAATGCTTGAATTGTGGTAGCTAAGAAAGCTTTCAGTAGAAAGAGGAACTTTTTATGTGGAAACGTAGATAAAGAGCTCAGGAAGAGACTAGCCAAGTGTTTGTCTATACCGTGGAACTCTATGGAACTGAAAGTTGAGCACTGAGACGAAAGGACGAAACGAGATTGTAAGCATTTGAGATGTTGGTGTGGAGGAAGATGGAAAGGTTTAATTGGGTAGAGAGAGTGATTAATGAAGAGGTGCTGGAAGAACAGAGGTGTGAAGAAGACTACCGGAAAATATAAGAAACAGAAAAAAGAATGTGTTTTGCCCTATGCTGGACGAGACTATTTGATGGTGAATACATTGGAAGGAATAGTGTGTGGAGGAGGATTGAGAGGAAGGAGAAGATACAAGATGGTGGATGACATTTAATGAAGTGGAAGCTACTCAGAAATGAAGAGGGCAGCAAAATACAGAAGGCCATTGAGAGCAACCAGGCAGAACACATAATAATAATAATAATAATAATAATTATTATTATTATTATTATTATTATTATTATTTGATGTTACCTGTTCAGTCGTTAGAGCTTGGAATTTCTATGGGTGCGGTCAGATTGCTTCAGAAAAACGGATCAAATCTGTCACAGTTGTAACAAACCCAAACTCGTCTCTTGGGCTGAAACGAGGCTGGAAGAACTTAGCAAAGATCCTCTTATATAACACTACAGAAAGTTGATCACTTTAAACTGATGAACAGTTCCTTCGCCCACAAAGTGCAATTACGTCTCTTAGCGGGATCGCATGTGACGAAAAGATGGAGTGCTTATTATAAGTGCAGCTAAGAGAGAAGAAGTGGATTAGTACTAGGAACATCTTAATAGTCGCCAGAAGTTATTCAGAACGACGATGGAAAACTTAAATATGGATAGACGAATTAGGATTACAACTGTGCTTCCTCTGAAGACGTTTTTAGTTTTCTATCCATTTCAATGTCGACAAAAGCATGTGTCGGCTAGTAACAATCACACCGTTTCCTTAGTTAAATAATGAAAAAAACAGCAAAGCAGTTGCTGCCCAATTTATCTTGTTTCATTTTTACCTCTGGAAATGAAATTCCACACTTATTGCAATAACTGCAGTATACGATGCAAGCGTTTTCAGGTATTTGTCTGTATTAAATACAGGTTGTCTCAGAAATGTTGCGACAAACTTCTGGGGCTTGTAGAGGGTGTCTTGAGGAACAGGTGAAGGACAGGAACCCGTGCCCGGAAACATTGTACAAGGAAGCTACAGAACGTAGAACATACAGGGTGAGTCACCTAACATTACCACTGGATATATTTCGTAAACCACATCAAATACTGACGAATCGATTCCACAGACCGAACGTGAGGAAAGGGGCTAGTGTAACTGGTTAATACAAACCATAAAAAATGCACGGAAGTATGTTTTTTTAACAAAAACCTACGTTTTTTTTAAATGGAACCCCGTTAGTTTTGTTATCACATCTGAACATATAAACAAATACGTAAGCAGTGCCATTTGTTGCATAGTAAAATGTTAATTACATCCATAGATATTGTAACCTAACGTCAACGCTTGAGTACCAATCCTCCGAGTTTCGATCGTGTGTATCGGAGAGCACCGAATTACGTAGGGATCCAAAGGGAACGGTGATGGACCTTAGGTACAGAAGAGACTGGAAAAGCACATTACGTCCACATGCTAACACCTTTTTCACTGACGCACATGTACATTACCATGAGGGGTGAGGTACACGTACACACGTGGTTTCCGCTTTCAATTACGGAGTGGAATAGAGTGTCCCGACATGTCAGGACAATAGATGTTCAATGTGGTGGCCATCATTTGCTGCACACAATTGCAATCTCTGGCGTAATGAATGTCGTACACGCCGCAGTACATCTGGTGTAATGTCGCTGTAGGCTGCCACAATACGTTGTTTGATATCCTCTGGGGTTGTAGGCACATCACGGTACACATTCTCCTTTAACGTACCCCACAGAAAGAAGTCCAAAGGTGTAAGATCAGAAGAACGGGCTGGCCAATTTATGCGTCCTCCACGTCCTATGAAACGCCCGTCGAACATCCTGTCAAGGGTCAGCATAGTGTTAATTGCGGAATGTGCAGGTGCACCATCATGCTGACACCAAATACGTCGACGCGTTTCCAGTGGGACATTTTCGAGCAACGTTGGCAGATCATTCTGTAGAAACGCGATGTATGTTGCAGCTGTTTGGGCCCCTGCAATGAAGTGAGGACCAATGAGGTGGTCGCCAATGATTCCGCACCATACATTTACAGTCCACGGTCGCTGTCGCTTTACCTGTCTGAGCCAGCGTGGATTGTCCACGGACAAGTAATGCATGTTCCGTAGATTCACTGCCCCGTGGTCTGTGAAACCCGCTTCATCGGTAAACAAGTAGAACTGCAACGCCTTTTCTGTTAATGCCAATTCACAGAATCGCCATGTAATTGCTAATGTAGCGACACATGAAACGGGTGAAAGCGGTGACGATGCAGTATGCGCATGACACTACTTTGACTCAGTCCACCGGCTCTCGCAATGTCCCGTGTACTCATGTGTGGGTTCATGGGAACAGCAGCTAACACAACAACTGCACCCGCTTCTCCTGTGACGGGCCTGTTACGGACCCGTTTGCGTGCTACGACCATACCTGTTGCATACATTTGGCGGTAGATGTTTTGCAATGTGCGGCACGTTGGATGCTCTCTGTCCGAGTACCGTTCTGCATACACCCTGTAGGCTTCAGCTCCATTTCGTCGACACTCGCCATAGATTGGTATCATCTCCGCCTTTTCAGAGTTCGAATACACCATGGTCACAGTTCCTACAACACTACATTATCACAGACGTCTGGTAACACGGTGTACTACAGTTGGTCTGCGTGCGGAGACGAATGCAGAATAACAATAGCAGCAAGCGCTACATGCGAACACTACGATAGCTAGACCAAACCACAACAGTGCACTACAGCCACACTCGTAAACACGGTCGTCATCGTAAACATTTTATTCATATCTTTATCTGTTTCCACTATAAATAGGTTGAAAGTTACCGTACTTCTGCACGTAAAAACCGGAACGAGGCGAAATCTAATTAACAAATAACTGCAGGAAACTGCTCAAATTTTAACGATATATTGTCTAGTACTCTATTTAGAAGAGAGATCTCCCCGTTTTCAAAAATCTTGTTTTATTTTGGGTACCAAACCCACCCGCAAATTCTGATTAGAGCTTTTGATAAAAAATCGGTATATCGACATTATTTCCAGAAACTACATATATATGCAATTTTTTCCCCGATATATCAATATCAAAATAGCAATATAGAGTGCCTATATTATATTTTATATTTTATTTTTCTCACAATTGTCGGCTATATTTGAAATTGTTCTTTTGAAATTATAGTAGAACATAGTTTTACTTTCACCGTGCGAAGGAGTCTTACTACTTTTTGAGTTTTTATCATGTTCATTCTTTCTCTTTGACTGTGTGAAGCAAGTATATGTTGCACAAAAGATGTAGTCCGATTGCATTGGGGGATGGGGGGGGGGGGGGGGGGGAGGTGTGAATCGAATAGCAAGATTCCCGATGTGAAGAAACAGCACACCAGTTGCGTTGCAAAACAGTTTTTAATGCAGATAGTGTGCAATTTCTTTACATCGGCGTCCTTAAAAAACAATAGCTCACAATGATGAACAAAAATCCAAATGACAAAATTGGTCTTTGCGATGGGTGGAGGCGTGTGAGGGAAAACGTTGACGCACTCGGCGCTCTGCGCTGCCAACAGAAACTGCGATGTTTAGCTTCAGCACGCAGTTTTGACACTACAACTGCAAAGTCGCTGACGTTGACGGAAATAAAAAAAAAGGAAGTTGATATGAAGTGTACTGGACAAATCCGATATATGTCGAAACCGAACGACGGACCCATCGGGTACTTTTTATTATGCCACTTAGATACAATTACCATTGCTAGCGAAGTGATTATCGCCAAGTGTAAATGTACATAGTTTTTCCTTCAGTTCTTGCTCTAAGGAGGATAGGCATGTTGCTAGCTTGTTGATGTACAGAATGTCTAATAATACTAAATCACTACTTAAATATAAAGCTCTAAAACAGGCAGTAAATTTATAATGTGCAGCCGATATTTTTATAGGCTGGTACGTCGATACTTTTTCCATCGATATATCGAATTATTGACAATTCTTTCGATATATATCAAGAGCAGATAATGATATTTTTTAAATATTTGTTTATCGAATTCCCGATACTTTTAAGAATATCAACAGTCCTAATTCCGATAGGGCCATGCACAGAAAATGGCTGTAATTTTTACGATGTGTTCCTAAGATCCTTATCTCAAACAATTTTCTTCATATCTTTATCCGTTTCCGAGATACAGAGGTCCAAAGTTGCCCTACATGTACCCGTTAAATTTGCACATAAAACCCGGTGTGAAGCGAAAAAGTAGTTTATAAAGTGGCGCTGCAGAGAGAAATATGTTGTAAAGCATCTCAGTTATCTTTCGGAACTCCATGTTCCAGTACTGAAGCACATGATTTTTTTTTTCTTTTTGGCATGCAAACATACTCGTGCTTTTTTAATGCTGTGTAAGGAGACAGCGGCAATAGCAGAGAGACGTAAAAGTAATAAATATTGAAGGATAGGAGACAATGGTTGTGTTATAGAAAAAGCGAAGGAGTCAGTGGCAATGAGAGAGAGAGAGAGAGAGAGAGAGAGAGAGAGAGAGAGAGAGAGAGAGAGAGACAGTGACGGTGGAATATAATGACAGTGACAGAACAGTGCAAGGGAAAGAGTGAAGGAGACAGTGTCTGAAGGGTGGGGGAGGGAGAGGGGGGAGGAATAAAGACAGATAGAAAGTGGAAGTGGGTGAGAGACAGCGATAATGAGAGACAGAGTGTATGACGATGACAACGAGGCAGAGAGATACAGAGATAATGATAAGAGACAGCACCAGTAGAAAGGAAGGAATGAAGTATTAGCAGTAAGAGAGAGCAAGAGGGAGACAGAGACACTAAGAGGAGACAGTAGTAGTAGTAGTAGGACAGAACAAAGGGGACTGTGGCTGTGACACAGGAGACAATAACAGAGGCACAAAGAGATAATGGCCATGAGTGCGGCTGAATGAACGAGTGAGAAAGGGCATTTCCGGGGGGAATAGGTATGAGCTAATTACAGCCATGGACTTGTGGGTGTGAGTGAGTTACAGTTAGGTAAGTTTATGGGACTTCGATGTAAGCTACACATTAAAAAAAAGAGCAAGTGTGTTCGCAAGCCAAAACTTTGAGAAAATTTTTAAAGGTGCTGAGGAAAGTAGAAGAGGTAACTGGTAGCCCACTTTCCAGTCACAGTCTTTTAAAGCAGGAATGTATTCTCATTTTTTTTTTTGCTCGGACAGGAGCATTTTTCCGTTGATGATGTATTTGTCTGAAGACAGGATACTGACAGTCACGCATCACGATTATCACGTAATATCAGTTGAACGATTTGTACGTAAATTCAAGGCAGGTGAGCGGGTAGAAGTAACGCCACTAACTGTGTTCTTGGGTCACAGAGCAGGCCGATAGCCGACATACTGGCTGTGCGATGACCCGTTGAGCCGTTCGTACGACCAGTCCTGCGGTTCCGTAACTGTTTACGGCACGAACATTGCACTGCTGCAGCTGGCAGTGTCGCAGCCACGAACATTGCACATATTGCATAGGGACATGCGAATCTGACTACGGAAAACGAACACTTCCGAACCGTGTACACTGTAGAGAACAACGAATGGCGAACGACAGAAGCTTCCAGCTTTTTGTTTGTCAAAGAACTGTTAGAGAATTAACAACACTCGAGAGCTTGGTCATTTAGGAGGCAGAAAATATGATACGTGGTAGAACGTAAGCAAATGTAGTGTCAGTTGTCATGACTGCTCCTCTAAAGGAACCTTCGCGCTCGACGATAGAATTTAGAAAGCAGTGCACATTCTCTGCCTCCACGCAATGCGGCTCTCACTTCTAGCTCACGTGCTATCCAACAAAAGAAAGATTTATATTAAAAGAAGTCAAATGGATAACTACTGTAACTCAAGAAATTGTCTCACGGACCCACTAGAATGATTACACTGAAGCTCCAAAGAAACTGGTATAAGCATTCGTGTTCAAATACAGAGATATGAAAACAAGCAGAATATGGCGCTGTGGTCGGCAACGCTTTTATAAGACAAGTGTCTCGAAGAGTTGTTAGAACGGTTACAGCTGCTACAATGCCACGTTATCAATACTTCAGTGAGTTTCAACGTGGCGTTATAGTCGGCGCACGAGAGATGGGACACAGCATCTCCGAGGTAGCGATGAAGTGGGGATTTTCACGTACAACAATTACAAAGTGTACCGTGAATACCAGGAATTCGGGAAAACATCAAATCTTCGACATCGCTGCGGCCGAAAAAAGATCCTACAAGGACGGGACCAACGACGAATGAAGAGAAGCGTTCAACGTGACGGAAGTGCAACCCTTCCGCAAGTTGCTGCAGATTTCAAAGATATGTCAGCGTGCGAACCATTCAACGAAACATCATCGAAGGTCCACTCGTGTATCTTTGGTGACTGCACATCATAAAGATTTACACCTCACCTGGACCCATCAACACAAACATTGGATGTAGATGGCTGGAAACATGTTGCCTGGTCGGACGAGTGTCGTTCCAAATAGTATAGTGTGGATGGACGTGTACGGGTATGGAGACAACCTAATGAATCCATGAACCCTGCATGTCAGCAGGGGACTATTGAATCTGGTGGAGGCACTGTAATGGTATGGGGCGTATGCAGTTGGAGTCTACATACGACTCTGACAGGTGACACGTACGTAAGCATCCTGTGTGATCACCTGCATCCATTCATGTTCATTTTGCATACCGACAGAATTCGGCAATGCCAGCAAGACAATGCGACACCCCACACCTCCGGAACTGCTAGAGAGTGGCTCCAGGAACACTCTTCTGAGTTTACACACTTCCGTTGGCCACCAAACTCCCTAGACATGAACATTACTGAGCATATTTGGAATGCCTTGCAACGTGCTGCTCAGAAGAGATCTCCACCCCCTCGTACTCTTACAGGTTTATGGAGAGCCCTGCAGGATTCGTGGCGTCAATTCCCTCCAGCACTACTTCAGACATTAGTCGAGTCCAGGCCACGCCGTGTTCTTGCGGGGGCCCTACACGATATTAGGCAGGTGTACCAGTTTCTTTGGCTCTTCAGTGTAAGACGCTTGAGATCCAACATTCAAACACATTCCACTCTGGAGACTAATTACAAAACTGATAGATACCATACAGCAGGCGGTCTATGAGGTCCAACCCCAACTCGCCCTTACGAAACACAGCAGTGCTGGACCAATGTTTAGCGGGCCTCGTGTCAATGAAATACTAAAGATAAAAATGGAAAGGGTGCATATGTTATTCCGAAACACTCAGCTACGAAATATGCAGGCTTTTGATTCCTCGCGGCACTCAGTACGTAAGACACTCATTACAGTATCTCGGTCTACCACTGCGAGTGATAAGTGTAGCCTTGTGCGTCACGGACGGTACTTTCAAAGTACTTCTCGTTTACAAACTGCAATGAGAATGTCAAATGAAAAATCGATATAGAAAGCGATATATACTCTGGAACATTCTGAATTTATCACCAAATTTAAGATCACATGTCTGGGATGCCGCTAAAGAAAACGTGAAAGTATTAGCTGTAGTAATAAATGAGGAGAACATCGTCATACCCTATGATGGCTCTCCTATTAATCTTTCGCAAAGAGAACTGATTATATACTAATGATTGCAGTTTGATTATATTGCTCGTCAAATGGAGACTGGAATCATAATCATTGAAATGAACTACATCTGAAAGTCTTCTCACTAAGTTCTTTCAACATCGTCCCATGGCTGTACCTGTGGCCATGAGCCCCTCGGGATCGCCAGATGATCAAGTTCCTTGTCCTCAGGTATGACGCTCTAAACGGTTCTTTCACACTGACCAGTGCAAGACTCTAACATTGATACAGATATTTCTCCCTCACTGGGAAAGGAAACATCTTTCAAACACTTTTAGATCTGGTCAGACGTCACAATGACATTTTGTTCTTCAAAAAGAAATTCTCGAATTTTCGGTCCAAACACATCATTAGTTACTTTTAAAATCATGAAAAGGCGGGTGGTAACAGTGAAAAAAAAAACTGTTTTTAGACTTGTACCCGAGGATACGAAACATTTGTTGATCCCGAAGGGCTCGATGAGAAAGGTACAGCCGTGCAACCTATAAGGCTTTCGACGTTGGAAGAATTTTGTGGGAAGATTTTCAGATCTAGTTCTGTTGAATGATTATGTCAGTCTCCGATGAAGAAACAATACAATGAAACTGCAGTCACTAGTACATAATCCCAAGGCTTGCCAACGCACGGAAATATGGTGACAATTTGAAATCGTGCTGAGTTTTGTTTTATATTGGTTTCTCAGACGTATATATTACGTGAAGGAATTTCATTTTATGTGCATAGCGTAAGAAAACGTTAAATTTTAGATATTTCTTTACCGAAGTAGTTGGAAGGGGGGCTGATAGGAGTATTTCTCAAACCCACCCAAAAAATCACATACGGTGAGGTCAGGTGGCTTTGGTGGACAAGGGTGCAATGAGAGATCTGTACGGCCTCTTACTGAAGGTCCACCGTTGAGGCATCGCACTGTTAAGAAATGCTGTTATATGAAGGAGAGTTTTTAGCAGTGCTCCATCGTGTGGAAATGGAGAATGCGAGACGTCTTTTACTGCTTAGTTATGGCCATTTAGACTCGATACGGACTGGGTAATGAACGAGCGAGCGAGCTGCGAGGGTGGGACAAACGTATGCAAACACCGCGAGAAATGCATTCTTGAACATAAATGCAGGTGCCTTCAGGTTGCGCTGTTGAATTTGACCACCAAGAGCACCTGTGTAACATACTCAATAGGTAGGACGTGCTAGTGATGGTCAGACAGTGTTCTATATAATTGTGACTACATTATATCGGAAATAAATGAATTCCAATATATGCAAATGGAGGGTGATCGTCTGGTGAGGGCTTCTGTAACCAAGAGAGCCCAAGTATTTGGTTTATATTAAACACCAAGAAATTCCTTCAGCTGTATTTAGTATTTGAGTTACTACCCACCTTCCACACGGAGCACGTCCATATCTCACAACTGACTTCTAGTATCAGCAGCACGCAGTTGATGTCAACAAGTGTATGGGCCTGAAGATGATGCTGTTACAACGTTGAAACTAGTTGCCAAAATAAAATCGACACCTTAAATACAGCTCGAAGAATTTCTTCATTTTTAATATAAATTTATACTAGCTGACGTCCCACTGTCCTCCATTTCAACTATGGATGTACGAAGACAAGTATTTGGTGGTTAAAGAGGCAACGTACCGAAGATTTACGCCGCACACAGCGAAAGCAGGAAAACATCATCTTGTAAGTCACAATGTGAACGAAAGTGTGAGTTGAAAGATCGTGACAGATGTACATCGGAGAGGATTGTGACAAAAAATAACAGGACGAAAGTTTCAAAAGCCGCTGCAGAACTGAATGTCGCACTCGTGTACACTGTCAGCACCAAAACAACGCGAATCGATTTCCATAAGCAGGGAATAGCAAGCCAAGCTGGAATTCCAAAACTACACAACAGTGATGCAAATATCCGTAACAGGAAAAAGCGGTGCCAAAGCCATAGGACTTGGACTATGGAGCAATGGAAGAAAGTCAGTCGGTTGGATGAATCTTGTTGTACATTGTTTCCAACTTCCAGCTTAATTTAGGCCCAAAAGTGAAAACATAGCGAGCGTTCGGTGATAATTTGGGCAACCATATCGTAGCACTCCATGGGACACTGGAGTTCTCTGCAAGGTCGCGTTTCTGCCAATGATTACGTTACCATTTGGCTGACCAGTTCCATTCGATAGTAAAATGTTTATTCCCCAATGGGGATGTGTTTTAAGACGACAGTTCCCTTGTTCACACAGCTCGCATCGTCCGGGACTGGTTTTGTGATAACGAGGTTGAATTCTCGTATCCCCCTTGCCAACATTGTCACCAGACTTCAAAATTATTGAGTCTTTCTTGCTTATTTTGGAGAGAAGGGTGCGTGATCGCTATGCACTTCCATCATTCTTACCACAATTTCGCATTATTTTGCAGTAAGAATGGTGTAAGATTCCCTTGAAAACCATACAGGGCCTGTATTTCACCCTTTCGAGAAGAGTGAAAGTTTTTTTGGTTGTTGTCCATAGTGGCTAATACGTAAAAGAAGAATAAGAAGATAAACTGCATGCTTCAGTATGCCCTATGTGTGGATAAGACGTGCTTGTGGAAGGCAGTAAAATTATCATTTTCATGAAGATTCCGCTCAACAAATTCCGTATGAGGTGCGAAGTATATGATAGTTTTTACTGTAATCTTCATTCCGAAAACTAGCATGACTCACCTCTCTACTCTGGCCTCTCCTACATACATCAATAAAAGTTTTGTCTCGTCCCGTTTCCCAGAACTCCTGAAGATACACGTTGACTGTGTATATCGTATCACAGACACAGTCCCTTTGAATGTTCAGAGACATCACTAATTCCGCCAAAGAATGCATGAGCAACGCCTATTAGACGGAGGGGGTCCGACAGCCGATCAGTTCCAGTCATTCTACCAGGAAGGAGGTACACGGCTCGTGTTGTCTGTAGTTCAGCCATGCCTAGACGGTCAACTCCACGGTTCGATCGCGCCCGCATTATTACTTTGTGCCAGGAAGGGCTCTCAACAAGGAAGTGCCCAAGCGTCTCGTAGTGAGCCATAGCGATGTTGTTCGGACATGGAGGAGATACAGAGAGACTGGAACTTTCGATGACATGCCTCACCCAGACCGCCCAAGGGCTACTACTGCAGTAGATGACCGCTGACTACGGATAATGGCCCGCAGGAACCCTGACAGCAACGCCACCATGTTGAATAATGCTTTCCGTGCAACCATAGGACGTCGTGTTACGACTCAAACTGTGGGCAGTAGGCTGCATGATGCCCATCACACACATCCATGCCCGAGGCAGGATTCGAACCTGCGACCGTAGTGGTCGCGCGGTTCCAGGCTAAAGCGTTTAGAACCGCTCGGCCACTCCGGCCGGCTGTGTTCGATACGTGAATGCCACCCTCCGACTGATAGTGCAACCATATCGGCAGCATATTGGGGAGGCATTCGTATTCTGGATGATAATCGCGCCCCATCGTGCACTTCTTATGAATGACTTGTGACTTCCTTCAGGAAAACGACAACGCTCGACTAGAGTGGCCAGCATGTTCTCCAGACATGAACCCTATCCAACATGCCTGTGATAGGTTGAAAAGGGTTGTTTATGGACGACGTGACCCACCAACCATTCTGAAGGATCTACGCCGAATCGCTGTTGAGGAGTGGGACAATCTGGACCAACAATGCCTTGATGAACTTGTGGATAGTGTTTATAAACCTCTTCATCTTTGCGTAACTACTACAACCTACATCTGTTTGCTCCTGCAAATTTCTTTTCTCCACCGTCTTGTTGACGAAGTCTTTATCAGGTACCCAGTGTACCCACTAATTTTCAGCATTCTTCTATAGTACCACATTTCAAAAGCTTCTAATAGTGTGCGAACTGCTTATCGCCTACGTTTCAGTTACCTACAGGAATATACTCCAGACATCCTAACACTTAGATTTGTATTCTAAATTAACAGATTTTTCTTTTTCAGTCAGCCATCATAAGTTATTTTGCTATCCAAATAGCGTAACACTTCTACTACTTTCAGTGTCTCATTTCCTAATCTAATTCTATCGTCATTACCTGATATAGTTCGACTACATTCCGTTGCACTTGTTTACTTTTGTTGTTCAGTGTATAACCTCGTTTCAAGAAATTATCCGTGCCATTCACTTGATTTTAGAAGCTTTTTGACGCACCTAAGGGAGTTACAATGTCATCGGCGAGAGCCTTTATTTCTTCTCGCTGAATTTTTATTCCCTTTCCCAACTGCTCCTTGATTTTTTTACCTTTCGCTCATTGTACAAATTGAATAACGTCGGAGGTTCCAGGTGCTGTCTGTGGCTGACACTGTCGCTGAGCCAGACGCTGCCGCCTGTCCTGTTTCAAAGGAAACCACTCAGCCTGCAAGATCCTGGCAATCACAGAGGGTGGGATTATTGGCAGTTTGGAGCTCCAACGTTAGGCGCGTTATGGGGCCTCTAGGGACTTGGCTGACAAGAAGGGTAAGAAAACCAATGTGCACTCCGTGTGCATACTGGGTAGAGTCATTCCAGAAGTGAAACGGGTCCTCCCGGATGCCATGAAGAGCACAGGTGCAGGTGGTTGCTCACGTCGGTACCAATGGTGTGTGTCACTTTGGATGAGATTTTCACTGGTTTCGAGCGGCTAACAGAAGTGGTAAAGGCTGCCAGTCTTGCTTGCAAGATGAAAGCAGAGCTGACCATTTGCACCATAGTCGACAGGACCGAATGCGGACCTCTGGTACAGAGCTGAGTTGAGGGTCTGAATCAGAAGCTCAGGCGGTTCTGCGACCGTGTAGGCTGCAGATTCCTCGACAAAGGGTGGTTGGGTTTAGGGTTCCGCTGAGTATGTCAGGTGTCCACTACACGCAGGAAGCGGCTACACGGGTAGCGGGGACTGTGTGGCGTGGACTGGGCAGTTTTTTAGGTTAGAGGGTGTCGGGTAAATGGGCTTCAGTCACAAATGGTGCAGGCTGAACACAGGTAGTTTAACTTGTCAAGAAATTGGAGTAGATACTTCCTGTGAGTTAGTATTGTCAGAAGTCATTGTTGGCAACCGGAATAAAATAATAATAGGATCGTTTTACCGACCTCCCAATTCAGATGATACAGTTGCTGAAAGGTTCAAAGAAAACGTGAGTTTGCTTTCAAACACGTCCCCGACTCATACGATTATAGTTGGTGGTGACTTTAGTTTACCCTCGATATGTTGGCGAAAATACATGTTTAATTCCGGAGGTACGCATAAAACATCATCCGAAGTTGTGAGAAACGCATTTTCTGAAAATTATATCGAGCACTTAGTTCATGAGCCCACGCGAATAGTAAACGGTTATGAAAACACACTTTACCTGTTAGCAACAAACAATCCTAAGTTAATAACGAGCATCAAAACCGATTCAGGAATTAGTTTTAAAAAATGGTTCAAATGGCTCTGAGCACCATGGTACTTAACTTCTGACGTCATCAGTCCCCTAGAACTTAGAACTACTTAAACCTAACTAACCTAAGGACATCACACACACCCATGCTGAGGCAGGATTCGAACCTGCGACCGTAAACGGTCGCGCGCTTCCAGACTGTAGCGCCTAGAGAATAGTGAAGACAGGGTTTTCGTGGCGAGACTGAATACAGTAATCTCAAATCCTCGAAAAATAAGTGAAAATATACCTATTCAAAACAGCAAATAAAAATTCACTTGACGCCTTCCTGAGAGACAATCTTCGCTCATTCTAAATTAATAATATAACTGTAGCCTGGATGTGGCTGAAATCAAAGAAATAGTATCGGCAGCAATTGAGAGATTTATACCAAATAAATTAACAAACGACGTAGCTGATCCTCCTTGGTACACAAAACGGGTTGGAACACTTGCAGAAACAACGAAACAAACATGCCAAATTTAAACAGACGCAAAATACCCAAGATTGGCGATCTTTTACAGAAGCTCGAAATTTAGCGCGAAGTTCAATGCGAGATGCTTATAACAGTTTTCATAACGATTCTTTGTCTGGAAACCTGGAAGAAAATCAAGAGATTCTGGTCGTATGTGAAGTATGTTAGCGGCAAGAAACAATCAATGCCTTCTCTGCACGATACTAGTGGAGATACTATCGAAGACAGTGCTGGCAAAGCAGAGTTACTAAACATTGCCTTCCGAAATGCCTTCACAAAAGAAGACGAAGTAAATATTCCAAAATTCGAATCGAGAACAACTTCCAGCGTGAGTAACATAGAAGTAAATATCCTCGGAGTAGTGAAGCAACTCAAATCCCTTAATAAAAGCAAGTCTTCTCGTCCAGACTGTATACCGATTAGGTTCCTTTCGGAGTACGCTGATGCATTAGCTCCATACTTAACAATCATATACAACCGTTCGCTCGACGAAAGATCCGTATCCAAAGACTGGAAAGTTGCACAGGTCACACCAATGTTCAAGAAAGGTAGTAGGCCCATATCGTTAACGTCGATACGCAGCAGGATTTTGGAACATACACTCCTGGAAATGGAAAAAAAGAACACATTGACACCGGTGTTTCAGACCCACCATACTTGCTCCGGACACTGCGAGAGGGCTGTACAAGCAATGATCACACGCACGGCACAGCGGACACACCAGGAACCGCGGTGTTGGCCGTCGAATGGCGCTAGCTGCGCAGCATTTGTGCACCGCCGCCGTCAGTGTGAGCCAGTTTGCCAGGGCATACGGAGCTCCATCGCAGTCTTTAAAACACTGGTAGCATGCCGCGACAGCGTGGACGTGAACCGTATGTGCAGTTGACGGACTTTGAGCGAGGGCGTATAGTGGGCATGCGGGAGGCCGGGTGGACGTACCGCCGAATTGCTCAACACGTGGGGCGTGAGGTTTCCACAGTACATCGATGTTGTCGCCAGTGGTCGGCGGAAGGTGCACGTGCCCGTCGACCTGGGACCGGACCGCAGCGACGCACGGATGCACGCCAAGACCGTAGGATCCTACGCAGTGCCGTAGGGGACCGCACCTCCACTTCCCAGCAAATTAGGGACACTGTTGCTCCTGGGGTATCGGCGAGGACCATTCGCAACCGTCTCCATGAAGCTGGGCTACGGCGTGAATGGAGGGACGAATGGAGACGTGTCGTCTTCAGCGATGAGAGTCGCTTCTGCCTTGGTGCCAATGATGGTCGTATGCGTGTTTGGCGCCGTGCAAGTGAGCGCCACAATCAGGACTGCATACGACCAAGGCACACAGGGCCAACACCCGGCATCATGGTGTGGGGAGCGATCTCCTACACTGGCCGTACACCTCTGGTGATCGTCGAGGGGACACTGAATAGTGCACGGTACATCCAAACCGTCATCGAACCCATCGTTCTACCATTCCTAGACCGGCAAGAGAACTTGCTGTTCCAACAGGACAATGCACGTCCGCATGTATCCCGTGCCACCCAACGTGCTCTAGAAGGTGTAAGTCAACTACCCTGGCCAGCAAGATCTCCGGATCTGTCCCCCATTGAGCATGTTTGGGACTGGATGAAGCGTCGTCTCACGCGGTCTGCACGTCCAGCACGAACGCTGGTCCAACTGAGGCGCCAGGTGGAAATGGTATGGCAAGCCGTTCCACAGGACTACAGCCAGCATCTCTACGATCGTCTCCATGGGAGTATAGCAGCCTGCATTGCTGTGAAAGGTGGATATACACTGTACTAGTGCCGACATTGTGCATGCTCTGTTGCCTGTGTCTATGTGCCTGTGGTTCTGTCAGTGTGATCATGTGATGTATCTGACCACAGGAATGTGTCAATAAAGTTTCCCCTTCCTGGGACAATGAATTCACGGTGTTCCTATTTCAATTTCCAGGAGTGTATATTGTGTTCGAACATTATGAATTATCTCGAAAAAAACAGTCTACTGACACGCATCCAACACGGGCTTAGAAAACATCGTTCCTGTGAAACACAACTAGCTCTTTATTCACATGAAGTGTTGAGTGCTATTGACAAGGGATTTCAGATCGATACAGTATTTCTGGATTTCCGGAAGCCTTTTGACACTGTATCACAGAATCGGCTCGTAGTGAAATCGCGTGCTTATGGAATATCGTCTCAGTTATGTGATTGGATCTGTGATTTCCTGTCAGGGAGGTCATAGTTCGTAGTAACCGACGGAAAGTCATCGATTAAAATAGAAGTGATTTCTGGCATTCCCCAAGGTAGTGTTATAGGCCCTTTGCTGTTCCTTATCTATATAAACGATTTGGGAGACAATCTGAGCAGGCGTCTTCGGTTGTTTGCAGATGACATTGTCGTTTATCGACTAATAAAGTCATCAGAAGATCACAACAAACAGCAATACGATTTAGAAAAGATATCTGAATGTTGCGAAAAGTGGCAGTTGACCTTAAATAACCAAAAGTGTGAGGTCGTCCACATGAGTGCTAAAAGGAACTCGTTAAACTTCGGTTACACGATAAATCAGTCTGATCTAAAAGCCGTAAATTCAACGAAATACCTAGGTATCACAATTACGAACTACTTAAATTGGAAGGAACACACAGAAAATGTTGTGTGGAAGGCTAACCAAAGACTGCGTTTTATTGGCAGGACACTTAGAAAATGTAACAGACCTACTAAGGGGATTGCCTACACTACCGCTTGTCGTCCGCAGCTTGCGGTCGTGCGGTAGCGTTCTCGCTTCCCGCGCCCGGGTTCCCGGATTCGTTTCCCGGCGGGGTCAGGGATTTTCTCTGCCTCTTGATGACTGGGTGTTGTGTGATGTCCTTAGGCTACTTAGGTTTAAGTAGTTCTAAGTTCTAGGGGACTGATGACCATAGATGTTAAGTCCCATAGTGCTCAGAGCCATTTTTTAAACTACGCTTGTCCGTCCTCTTTTAGAAACTGCTGCGCGGTGTGGGATACTTACCAGATAGGACTGACGGAGAACATCGAAAAAGTACAAACTACAAAGAAAGGCAGCACGTTTTGTATTATCGCGAAATATGGGAGGAAGTGTCACAGAAATGACACAGGATTTAGGCTGGACATATTTAAAAGAAAGGCGTTTTTCGTTGAGACAGAATCTTCTCACGAAATTACAATCACTAACTTTCTCCTCCGAATCCGAAAATATTTTGTTGACACCGACCTATATAGGGAGGAACTATCAGCACGATAAAATAAGGGAAATCAGAGCTCGTACGGAAAGATATAGGTGTTCATTCTTTCCACGCGCTATACGAGATTGTAATAATAGAGTATTGTGACGCTGGTTCGATGAACCATCTGACGGGCACTTCAAAGTGATCTGCAGAGTATCCATGCAGATTTAGATTCTTCTGCATTTAAACACTTCTGCTAACCACCAAACTCCCCAGACTTGAACATTATTGAGCATCTCTGGGATACCTTTCAACGTGCTGTTCAAAAGAGATCTCTACCCCCTCGTAGTCGTACGGATTTGTGGACAGTCCTGCAGGATTCATGGTGTTAATTCCCTCCAGCACTACTTCGGACATTAGTCGAGTCTCCATGCCACGCCGTGTTGCGGCACTTCTGCGTGTTCGCGGGGGCCCTACACGATATTAGGCAGGTGTACCAGTTTCTTTGGCTGTTCATTGTTTTTTAAGTACATAGAACACATCACTACGCTGTTTTAATTTCACCCCCCAAAATTAGCATTCACAATATTACAAGACGCCTTTCGAGTTAACCATTGCTTTGAGATTCAGCCCGGTCACAGTAAAATATTATGTTTCCTCTTTTTCACACTAAAGCAAGTTGAATCGATAATTACTACTTTTTGCACCTACTTTTCACACTCCAATGCGCTGATGCACGCTTAGAGCTCACCTGCGACCAGCTCAGTAGATTATGACTGCCACGCGCTAAATCGCAGTCGCCAAAAAACGCTCCTACATTGAGATGATGGTGCATGTCCACACCGACTGTGAACTCCGACCCGGCAGATATGAGTAAGGGCAAGATTCGCTACGCAGAAACTGTATCGATATTTGTACCCTTACAGCCTCCATTACCAGGTGCATTTATGTCAATAAGGCATGGCTGTGTTGTCGATGCGACTTCTGGTGCCTGTGTCACTACCTTTCAGTGGCCACAGGCTCTCTTTGCAGCCTTGTACACAGCAGATGCAACAAATTTTGTATAAGTTGAACAAAGTAGTGCATTGTGACCAGTTTCAATAATCTGTAGTTTCAACTGGATTAATGCTAGAGGGTGAAAAATGCGACTACTCTACACTGAACTCTTACTATTAGCATACACATCACCTACATTTCCGTGGATTCTCCGGAAACCGTGCCACTCTACGGCAAACACTCGACTGCTAATTTTTCACAGTTTTTGTACGCCGATGGAGACCCCAGGTCGACGACAGGAATTCGGCAGGCTTGCGAGCCGCGGCTTGTTATGGATTCCCGCGAGCTGCCGCGCCTCACGGCCTGGCACGGGCTGCGGCACGTGGTACTGGCAGCGGCGTATGACGCGCCTTCTTACGTTCGCAAATGTGCGACCGACTGCTCATGCGTGACTCGTTTCGGCGCTTCCTCGAACCGGCCGCCAACGTTGCGCATATCTGCTGCGCCGCCTTTGTGGTTGCGAAAGGCGTTGCCTTGTCTCGTGTCTTGTCTTGTTCCCTGTCCGGAGCTCCGCGTCGAGCACGCTGCTTGCCTACTCTTGGCCAACTTCCCTATACGAGCTCCACAGGTGCTACACATTTCAACTAGCCAGGTACAGATCCAGAGGGAGGGAGAGTTTATCAGAAAAACTTTTGTATTTATAAATATACAGTGTGTAAACGACAACTATTCAAAGAACACCGCACTGGTGTAGGCGAAGTCGAGCCAGACAAATTGATATAGGGCGCTTGTTGTCTGTCAAGTCCGCAAACAGCCTCAAATTGGTGCGCAAAAGATACCTAAGCTATAGAACATTATCGCTGCACGAGGTTTCTACCTAAAATCTTCCTTGAATATTAAAAGCCACTCTTTCTTGAACTAACAAAACATAAAATTGACGTTCGTCTAACTTTTACCTCAAAATATTATAAATTTGAACAGCTGTGTACAAAATACAGATTAATACTTGCAAAGAATAAAACAGCAACCAGCCACTATTAATAATGCTATTTATTTATCCAAATAGCTCGGTTACCAGTTTCGAACCAACAGGTTGATCTTCAGACAGATTTTCACGTTTAGATGCACATTTATTGATGTTTGCGCTGATAACCTTGCCGTTACTGGTGTTTGCGCTGGTTTTCGGCTCTTTGTTCCCCCTGGTGATGAAAGGTCTTTGGGATGGTTTCTATCGCGTCTTTTATTATAATGCACCATCACCCCAAGGATCCTTCGCCACATGGGGGAAAATGGCCAAAACCCACCGAAAAACATCAATAAATGTGCCATTTGAAGATGAATCAGTCGGTTCGAAACCGCTAACGGAGCCATTTGTGTAAATACGTAAATAGCATTATGAATAGCATTTATGAATACGTAAATAGCATTATGAATAGCGTTTGGTTGCTGTTTCCCCTTTCCAAGTATCAGCCTGTATCACAATTAATTATTATTATTATTATTATTATTATTTTTCCTGGTCTTCTTACTTCGAGTCCGCCCCGATAGCTCAGTGGTCAGCGCGGCGGTCTGTCACGCCAAGGGGCCCGGATTCTGTTCCCGGCTGGATCGGAGATTTTCTCCGTTCAGGGACTGGGTGTTGTGTTGTCCACGTCATCATTTCATCATCATCAGTGGAAGGCAACGGGAAACTGCCACTGGAATCACTTCCCTAGACGTTCATGCAGTGGACCTCCTGACGAGTCTTCCCCCATGACAAGACCTGCCGTAAGGCAGAACACAAAGTTTTTTTCTTACTACGAAACTGTTTTGCTTCTATGGGTTATGTTTAGATCGAATTGTAAACGTATTTAGATTTTGGGTAACGTTTACAAAAATCTTTTCCCTTTTATTACCTTCCGGGAAAATTTAAGTCAATAATGTTGACGAAATAGCCGACTAATCTGGTAGCGACCGAGCGAGGTGGCGTAGTGGTTAGCACACTGGAATCGCATTCGGGAGGACGACGGTTCAATCTCGTCTCCGGCCATCCTGATTTAGGTTTTCCGTGATTTCCCTAAATCGTTTCAGGCAAATGCCGGGATGGTTCCTTTGAAAGGGCACGGCCGATTTCCTTCCCAATCCTTCCCTAACCCGAGCTTGCGCTCCGTCTCTAATGACCTCGTTGTCGACGGGACGTTAAACACTAACCACCACCACCACCACCATGATCTGGTAGCGTGAAGCGAGCGAGAGGATACTGAATATCTCGAGCGGCACGCATGCGCTGTGGCTTAGGTGGCCTGCGTAGGCCAATTTGAGGTTTTCTCTCGGCTTGATACACAGCAGGTGTCCTACAACAAATTGTTCGTCTATAGTTCCACTACATCACTTTGATGAGTCGTAACAGTTATCCTTTATACTCTTTATAAGTTTCCAAATTTCTCAGCTAACGTGCTTCTTGAAATTCTCCCGTCTTAAAGAGTATCCCATGAAGCTTCGTGACTGCAGCCGGACTACATCGACTTTTTGCCACGATATTTAGGCTCTCAACCATTTAGCCATATACAGGTGCGTGTTTTGCGCTAGAGATACCTTTAATTTCTTTTTTTCCCTTTTTCTTTGTGAGATTGGAAGTTGCAGTACGGCGTCACTGATTTGGAGCTGTCTCTTGGTGTAGGAGTAAGACCTTCCTGTATTGTACTGCTCTTTGAAGGTGTGGACATGGGACCTGAATACCCGTATGACCCTCCGACGGTGGGTGGAGATTACTATCTCACATCTCTAACTTTATACCAAAAGTTGGCGGCTCGTTTTGTGATATCGTGAAATATGGGAGATAGTGACACAGATATGATACATAAATTGGAGTGGCAATAATTGAAATAAAGGCGTTTTTCGTTGCGACGGGATCTCCTCTTGAAATTTAAATCACCAGTTTTCTCCTCCGATTGCGAAAACATTCTGTTAGAACCCACCTACATAGGGAGAAATGATCAGCACGATAAAATAAGAGAAATCAGGTCTCGCACATAAAAATTTAAGTGCTCGATTTTCCCGCGCTTCCTTCGAGAGTGAAACGGTAGAGAGACAACTTGAAGGTGGTTCATTAAACCCTCTGCCAGGCACTTTATCGTGAGTAGCAGAGTAATCACGTAGTTGCAGATGTAGATGCAGACGCATATGCAAAGGCAGCTGCTACATGCGGCCTCTGTCAAGTTTCGCTCCCTCTTGGAATATTGCTCCATATATGGCGGGAAAGCGCATTCGTAATGGTCATACTACGAGGTGCGTTCAGTAAGTATGGCATTGCATTTCTTTCTCTACCAGTTTCCATTGAAAAAAGTAGAATTCGTTGTGGGATGTCATGCAAAATTGCCGCTTCAGTCCCTAAAGTGTCATGAAGTTTAGATATGTGGCGGAACTATACGTAGCCTTCTAAATGGCATCTGTAACAGAGGTGCGTTCCAAGAAGAGAGCTATCATTGAGTTCCTTTGGCGATAAAGCAGAGCATCGCAAATATTCATACGCACTTACAGAATGTCTACGGAGACCTGGAAGTGAACAAAAGCACGGTGATTCGTTGGGTGAGGCGTCTGTCATCATCGTAACAAGGTCACCCGAACATGTCCTATATCCGGCTTGCCGGCGGGCAGCACACAGCTGTGACTTCTGCATTGTTGGAACGTGCGGATACTCTCCTTTCAGGTGATAGACAGATCACAAGGAAACACCCCGCTGCACAAGTGGATGTCTCTACTGGTATCGCTGACACACACGTCCACCAATTGGCGTTCTCAAAGTTGTGTGCCAGATGGGTTATTCGCTGCCTTACAGAAGACCATAAAGAGCAACGAAGCATAATCTGTGTGGAACTGCTTGCGCGCTACGAGGCTGATCGTGAAAATTTTTTGTCAAACATCGTCACTGGCAATGAAACATAGGTTTATCACTTCGAACCGCACTGTTCTTCCTCATCCACCCTACAGCCCGGATCTCGCACCTTCAGACTTCCATATGTTTCGCCGATTGAAGAATGCACTCCATGGAAAGCAATACGTGGTGATGGGGAGGTTACTGATGCAGCAAGACGTTGGCTCCGGCGTTGACCAGTAGAGTGGTACCATGCGGGCGTACAGGCCCTCCCAGTAAGGTGACGTAAGGCTGTCGCATTGAACAAACATTATGTTGAAATAGGATTCTGTAGCCAAAAGAATGGGGAATAATATAGTGTGTTGGAGCCCTGAATAAAACCAACTTCCTTCCAGACAAAAATGTGTTCCATTATTTACTGGACGCCCTTATTACACGCGCGCTCTCTGTCGGATTGCGCGCTAGCGGAGTCAAAATTCAGATGTCAAAATTAACAATAACTGTAGCTAGACGTGCATTAGTCATAAATATTTTCTTTCTGAAGAAATAAATCACCAGATCTCATGTCTTATCCAGCTGAAAGCCGCCAACACGATTAGGATCTTCCGCCAAACGTGTTTTCACCGAGATACAATGCACCGCTATGGCTGACTTACTGGGCTGTGAAAGGCGAGCGTGGCGATCACGTTCAACGCTTCTCCGTAAGCGTTGTCTGACCAATGTAGGCTGTACCGCAATAGCCAGGTATTCTGTAGATTGCAGATCTCTGCAATCCCAGATCGTTCTCTGCCGAACTGAGAGGAGCACCTGTCTTTGTAAGTGGGAGGAAGATTACTTTAATATATTGTTTCCTTAAGATTCTGCCTAATTTCGACAAAATATTGCCGACATGCAGGAGGAACTCCCTGGAATTGAACCGCTTCTTCTACTCTTGATCGTCATGGAAGATATTCTCCATATCAGATCAGCACAACTTTAAGAAATAAGAAACGTAACTACCCACAAGATCGATAAACTCACATTCATGGCTTGGCCACAAAATTCACCTGAGTTGAACCCGATGCAATACATCTATGATGATATCGATCGTGTGATCCCCGCCCACAAACCATAGGTCTGTAATTTACCGGAATTGCGTGAGCTGTCTGTAGACATATGATGCCAAATAGCGCCGGAAACCTAACAAGGACTTGTCGAATCCATATTACATAGATTTGCTGCTGTATTGCATCACAAAAGTGGACAAACACGCTATTAAGCCTGTAGTGATTATTATTTTTGCTCTTTAATGTATACTCTAATAACTAACATTGTTCTATTGCTGGCTGATTTTATAATGGTCTTCGACCGCGAGTTTCGACAGTTAAGCTCTTACACTATAAAGGAAAATTAGACTTTTTTAAATTAAAAAAATCTTTAACTCTAGTAAATAAAAATGGAAATAGCTATCAGTTTTAAATCCTATGAGTTAACTAGTTACATCACGACAAAGCTTTATGAAAAATACAAGGAAACATAACCATCCTGACACCATATTTTAAGAAGAAAAAAACCAGCTTGCAAGAAATCAGCCTCAGCAACCGACCCGGCGCGTTAATTTGGGCCATAATTCGGGTTGTTCGCTTTTACGTCTTTCTGAAAATACAGTTTTTAAAGATGTACGAGCATCTGTTGTCACTCGCTCCGCTCCACTGCAGCCGCTTAATACAAGAGGGCGAAGTATTGTACCGTGGAGTTAGTAAGAGATTTGTGAAATACTCCCATGACGTTGATAATAGTTTTGCTCATTGTGTTAAACTGCGAGGTTTCTCGCTTGTAGCTGGTGCCAGAGATCTCTCCGCTTTGAATATTTCCTTTTGCGAATCACAAATGCAGTAAATGAACGAAAATAATGAGTGTATCATTAACTTATTTTCATTGCTTTGTGGGTTATTTTCTTTGGACTTTAAAGGTCTCAGTGTTAGAGTGAAATTCATTTGCAGGAGATGCGCTGTTCTTCGACGTGATGGGCGTGTTCGATTGTGAATATTTTTTTTTTACTTTATAGTTATTTCATCCCTCTCGCCCCATACTGGTGGAGGGAGGCGAGTAGGCTGTTAGCGGTACAATTCTTTGTTCTTCAGCCAAGCAAATGAAAAGAAACTATACTGAAAAATAGGAACAAAATTTGGGTCTGTTTTTCTATTTTAAGTTAAAAAAGAAAGGAAAATATATATTTTTACGATAGATAGGAGTTGAGGTGGATGGTGGGAAACACAGTTGGTGGGAAAGACAGAGAGTAAGGGCTTTTGTATTGTGTGGGTAATGCAGTGTCTACAGGGGGAAAGGGATGGAGAGGGAAAAGGACAGAGAAGTGCTGACGTGGAGTGGGATAGGTAGGAGAAGAGGTAAAGTTGGTAGAAGGGATAAATATCGGGACGGATCTCATTGCCTCGGAAAGGGATTTGTTGTGTTGAGATAGGATATGGATTGCGTGTTTTAATATAAGGACGGAGGGATGTGTTTGCGAAGGCGCGGCAGCATGATGCGGTTGGTGACCAGAGGGGAGACAATGGGGTGAGGGGAGTCTAGTTTGCGGAGTGATGTTGGTGAGGAACGGTTTGTAAATCAATTCTTCACATGCTTAGGTTTATTTCTTTATTTTGATTTCGAGGTGTAGAATACCCATATGAGAATACTGTTAAAATAATATTGCACATATATGTAGGTGAGATTGATGTTTTACGTACTCATATTACTTACTGTTCTTCGTGTAGAATAAAATGCGTTCTCGAACATGGTTTAAAAACACAATGGGCGGATATGTCCATTTCCCTCTCCTCTTCCCTATCGCCTTTAACATTCCTCGCATATGTAGGCTCTGGTTGTCACTCGGCTGTACGGTACTTAGCGCTCAGGTATTTGGCGGCTGAGCAAGTGATAAACAACCAGTGCGCGCGAAAGTTGAAAAGCTGTATTTTCAGAAGGTCGTAACCACGAACTATCAGAATTATGGCCCTTATTTTCGAGCGGGGTCGATTTCAGGGCCTGATATCTAGATAATGTGATTTCTTCTCCTTAAAATATGAGGTCAATTTGGTGAGGTTTTCTTGTTAGAGTCTTAAAATGGACAAGCATTATACAGTAATATCAGTGGATGGTGAGTGTAACCAAGTATATTCTCCAGTATTTTATAACATTTTGAAGATTCATGAAAATATAGGGGGATTATTTCGCTGACGTACCTCGGTACAGAAGGTTTAGCGCTGCGTTTCAGATGTTCATTTCTCTAAATCACTGCAGGCGAACGCTGAAATGATATGTTGAACAGTCGACGACCGCTTCTTTTCTCAGTCGTTGATGGATCAAAGCTGGAGCTCAATTTTTAATGAGCTCGTAGTCTCAGAGTTCTTACACTATAACCTTTCTCCTTTACTTCACAGTTTCATCAGTCGCAGTAATACCTATTGAATTTCGCAACGCAGCGATTAAGGCTGGAACTGGATTCACATCATCTGATTTTGTGCAGTTTTGTTATATTATCCTTAGAAAATACTAGTAACTGTTCCTTTTTTAAGGATAAGGAAGTTTCGTCTGCCCATATTCCTCAGAAATGAAATGGTATTCTGAACTCGAGTCAGCTCTCCATCGAACCGACGTTGCACCCTAATGAAAACAGCTATCGGACGGTGTACTGAATGAATGATGTCGCTTAAAAATAAATTGATAGGTGCAGAAAAAACATATCTTATGATGCGTAATGTAGAAGAAAATCCGCTACCGGCTACTTTGGGAGGCTGTTTATTTAAACACGAGCTGTTTCGGCCTTATGCCCATCTTCAGATTCAGTTTTGTCTTTACACATTTAATGTCAGAGTTGATCATAAATAGAGTCTCCAAACGATAATTCCATATTTGAATCCAAAGTTGTCATTTGAAGCAGCGTATTTAAATGGAATTAATGTGAATATAGAAATTATTGTTTTGATCATTCTCCACTGAATATCCTGTGGAGATAAAATGCTCCACAATATGAGACTTGGTTTGTTGCAAAAGGCGAATGCAGGATTGATGTTTAGTGGAGCATTCCGAGGTCTGGCCTA
Source organism: Schistocerca gregaria (assembly GCF_023897955.1). Lineage (NCBI taxonomy): Eukaryota > Metazoa > Arthropoda > Insecta > Orthoptera > Acrididae > Schistocerca > Schistocerca gregaria. The sequence goes on along the minus strand of NC_064931.1, from coordinate 482,009,837 downwards.
CGTAAGCCAAGGTATTTTGTAAATGCCAGTCTTATGCAGTAATAAATCGCCATTGACTGATCCCAGATCAGTGTGCAGAAAACAAATTTAACACGGAATTTTCGGAGAATGCTGGCTATGTTGAACGAAATGTTGCCAACAAAGGGAAGAAAGGATAGCAATTTTGCGAGTGTACTCTTCTTTTTGTTAACATCCTGGTATATGTCTTTCACTAATACTGCCCTGTTATTCTGTTGGGTGTTCTGTTCTATATTATCGTATTTTCTAAGGAGCGATCAAAAAGTTAACGTTTGAGAGCGTTGCTGCATGCAGTGAAGCACGACTCCTATGCGAGTATATAAGTTCTGACACGAAGGCAATGGCTTAGTGTGGCATTCGTGTCTTTCCGACGTGTGTACGGTGAATGCGGAGTGCGGAAACGTGAACTATGGTGACGTTATTACCGAATGCGTCCAAACAGGGCGCCGAAGTACAAATATCGGTAGACATCTAACGGAGAATGAAAAATGTGTATCAGGCAGAATGGCTGTGGGAAACCACAGCTGTGGCATGGTGTGCCAAGGGATGCTGCTGCCTTATGAAAACGCAAGTCCTCATATCGCAAATGTCGTAACGCTGAAGTTAGGCCAGTTCAAGTGGGAGACACTCGAGCGTCCGCCCTATAGTCCTGATCTCTCGCCATGCGATTATCACGAGTTCGATTCCTGACTTCAAACGTGGCCGAATCCTTGCAGGAGGAATGGGCAGCAGGCAGTTCTGGACTTCTTTACGCAGCAGGACACAGTGTTTTACCAAAAGATTATCTTCAACCTGGTGCGTCAGTGGCATGACTGCCTCAGTGCTCAAGGCGATTTTGCCAGATTGGCATACCGACTCTGCACTCTACGGCCTCGAAACGGAAACTTTTTGATCGCCCCTTATAACTGTTTGCTAACATTATTTTCCGGGGGGAGATTGGGGATCTCCAGCATTTGTCTTTAAGAGCGCGAAAAACCGCCTAGAAACAGAACTTCGTCTGGCCGGTGTACCGAGGCGACGGTCGTTATCCCTACGTGAGAATTCTCTCTGTAACTCCAATGAGCGCGCTGCGCGTTTATCGACAAGAGAAGGTCGATCATTTTGCTATTCTTCTTATAATTAAGTAAACAACAGAAAAATGAGATATCAATCCCACACCTTTCACATACGGGTGTTATATTGTCTGCCACTGAAACAGGGGCACGATCAACATGCCACGCGTCAATAAAATGATATAAACAGGAAATTAGCACGACACAGCTAATAAAGTTCAGGGTGTTCATAATTAAACCTTCGCTTCTTAAGAGGGATCCCGTGAAAAACTAGCCACAGTGGGACAATGAAACTTTGTGGACACATTTGTAAGGACACACGGAAGAGCAGTAACGAATAAACCACAGACAAAATCAAATTCAGTTTCCATACGAGAGGGTAACATTTGTTAAGTGCGTACCATGTCTACGTTGCTCTATGTCACGGCCATCTGCATGACAGCCTGGAACCGCACTAGAGATACCATTCCACACTTGTTCGCAACACTTTTCGAACGTTGGACCATGGAATGTTCAGCTATCGTGACACACCTCGTTGACTGATTGAAGGTCGCTCATTGCGTAAAGCATACTCCATGGCAACAGTAATTTCTTCAATTTTTGGCAGAACTGGCCATCGGCCTCTCCCCGGAGCAGTCACCAAATCGCCGATTACCTCGAACTTCCGAATCATGTTCTTCGATCCCGGTGCGAAAAGAGGACCACCAAACATTCCTATAATGCGTCGACATTCGCAAAGAGCAGCAGCACTAGTGCAATTGTTTCGATAAGACGGTTTTACGAGTAAAAACCTGCTCACCTTGTCCAGGCCCATCCTGACTGTTTGCAACTGTAATGCACACAGATTTTTGTCTTTCAACCCTATGTCGTCGTACCAGTACAGGCGCCTAATGGCACTTCATCACATTAACACAACTAAGAATGCAAACCCTGCAGCGCACAGTCTGAACGTCATCCATATAACGTTGGGCACCCATACCGTAAATAGTTATCCGTCTACATTGGCTGACGAAATGGAAGTTTAATTATATCCATCCTGTGGATAACCTACGTGAGGTATTTATAAAGTTTTCCTTATCACCTCGAAAAATTCAATATGGGCCTATGAAAGTTCGTGCTGTTGTTGGTCATCTTAAGGTTTTACCCTTTAAAGCGACAACTTTTTGCAACGATGGATGACTTCGCAGAGTCCTTGATAGTAGAAGTCTGAATCTCAGCTCTTCAGAAAACGGTGCATCTCGAAAATTATTCTGGAAATGTCTGCCCAATGGTTTCTTTATCGGAGGGAAGAGCAATAAGGCACAAGGTGCCACGTCGGGAGAGTACAGGGGACAGGTAAAATCCGATAACCCAAAGCAGCAGCATGTGTTAGTGTGTCCTGTGCAGAAGGAACTGAGGCGTTGCCGTGGAGGAAACACTTCACCGTGGACAGCTTTTCGCGATTCTTCGTCTTAGCAGGCTCCTGCAAACTCGACAGGAGTTTTCGATGGTATGCTCCAGAGGCGGTTTCCCCTCTTACGAGTATAATCTGAGAGCAGGCTAACCGAAAGAAACACTCAGCATCAGCCCGCTTGCTGGCCGTTGTGGCCGTGTGGTTCTAGGCGCTTCAGCCTGGAACCCCGCGACCGCTACGGTCGCAGGTTCGAATCCTGCCCCGGGCATGGATGTGTGTGATGTCCTTAGGTTTAAGTAGTTCTAAGTTCTAGGGGACTGATGACCACAGATGTTAAGTCCCATAGTGCTCAGAGCCATTTGAACCATCAGCCCGCCCGCTAATGGTCGGGTGTTCGTCTTTTGCGACACTGGTGAATACACGTGTTTCCACTGACTACTCTGTTCCTTTCTCTCATTATCACAGTGACAAACCCAGCACTCGTCCATGCTGACTACGCGGCTAAAGCAGTAACCTTGGATTGGACTGTCACAACTGCAACATTTCCGGTACTGTCTCGATTCGGCGAGCTTTTGGAATGGTTGTGAGCTGTTGCGTAATCTAGCAAATGTCGACGTTTGTCAGGCTCAAAATGTGATGAAAAATGTTGAAAACTGTTCCACGAGTGATCTTCACTTCTTTCACTTTTGTGATATGCCGGTTTCGGGCGTGAGGGACTCCACTTCTCATGCGGTTGCCTGTTCTTCGCAGTGAGATGGTCTGCCTCTTCGCTCTTGATTATCGTGTTTGATCAGACTGAAAGAGTCTTCACAACGTAACAGCTGTGTTGTATGATGGCACATTGTTGCCGTACACTTCCATAGCCCCAGCGTTGTTACCTTTCAAATGAAGAAAACAAAAGTCTCCACTTTATCAAGGAGATGCGCTGTTTTGTTTCTTGTGCCTCTAGCGGCTTGCTACGGTACTGTCGCGTGAAAATTTCCGTTTGTACCGTAATAGCAGACATGTACATGTAAATATAAATAAAAAAGATAAAAATTAAAAACATAAATTGACTTTTTCAGGGTGCCTATTTAAATTTAAGTCTCATGTCAGATAAATACCTCACACGTGCAATTATAGGTGATGGCGACTTCAATCTACCTACGGTACGTTGACGAAAATACGTTTGAAGTCGATGGTAGACATAAAACATCGTCCGAAATCATACTGAATGCTTTCTCCGAAAATCATTTCGAACAGTTGGAGCCCACTCAAAGTATAAATGGGTCGAAAACATACTTCACTTCTTAGCAACAAACAATCCTGAGCGTATAGGGAGTATCATGAAGTATACAGTGATTAGGGATCACATGGCCGTTGTAGCAAGACTGAATATAGTAAGATTCAAATCCACCAAAAAAAACGCAACATACGTCTGTTTAAAAAAGCAGATACAATTTTGCTTGATGCCTTCCTAAAAGAACGTTTGCACTCCTTACAATTGTCAATGTATGTGTAGAGCAGATGTGGTTCCAATTCAAGGAAATAGTATCGACTTGAATGCGAGGTGCTCTTAATAGTTTCCACAACGAAGCTGTGTTTCGAAACCTGGCAGAAAATCTGAAGAGATTCTGGTCTTATTTAAAGTACAGCAGCGGCAAAACGCAATCGATACTTTCACTGCGCGGTAGCAATGGTAATGTTACTGATGACAGTGCAACTAAAGTAGAGTTACTAAATACGATCTTCCGAATTTCCTTCACCAACGAAGTGGAAGTAAACATTCCAGAATTCGAATTAAGAACTCCCAACATGAGCAACTTAGAAACAGGTATCCTCGGCGTAGCGAAGCAGCTTAAATCAGTTAATAAACGCAAGGCCTTTGGTCCGGACTGTATACCAGTTAGGTTCCTTGCAAGGTATGCCGATACAATAGCTGCCTACTTGACAATTATATAGAACCGCTCGCTCGTCGAAATATTCGTACCTAAAAACTGGAAAGTTGGATATGTCACACCAGTACTAGAGAAACATAAAAGGAATAATCCGCTGAAATGCAGACCCATATCACTAACGTCGATTTCCAGTAGGATTTTGGAACATATACTGCGTTCGAAATTTATGAATTACCTCGAAGAAAACAATTTATTGACAGACAGCCAACACGGATTCAGAAAATATCGTTCTTATGAACTACAGCAAGCTCTTTATTCTCATGCTGTAACAATTGATGGTAACAGGGGATGTCAAGCTGATTCCATATTTTCATATTTGTTTAAGGCTTTTGATACTGTTCCTCATAGGCGACTTCTAGTCAAATTGCATGCCTTCTTAGATTACCTTCTAAAGCCATCAGATGATCAAAGCCAACTGCAAAAATATTTAGACAAGATATCTGTATGGTGCGAAAAGTGGCAATTGACTCTAAATATTGAAAAGTTTGAAGCCATCTACTGGAGTAATAAAAGGAATCCGATAAATTTCGGTTACATGATATTGTTGTTGTGGTCTTCAGACAAAGACTGCTTTCATGTAGGTCTCCACCCATGCTACTTTATCCTGTGCAAGATCCCCGAATAACTGCGGCAACCTACGTCCGTCTACATCTGCTTACTGTATCCATCATTTGCTCTCCCCTTCAGTATTAAATTGGTAATCCCTTGATGTCTCAGAATGTGTCGAATCAACGGATTCCTTCTTCTATTCCTGAACCGCGTGACTGCTGCGGTCGCAGGTTCGAATCCTGCCTCGGACATGGATATGTGTGATATTCTTAGGTTAGTTAGGTTTAAGTAGTTCTAAGTCTAGGGGACTGATGACCTCAGATGTTAAGTCCCATAGTGCTCATAGCCATTTGAACCTTCTTCTATTCAGGTTGTGCACAAATATCTCTTCTCCCCAGTTCTACTCTTCATTAGTTACGTGGTCTACCCATCTAATCTTCAGCATTCGCCTGTAGCACAACATTTCGAAAGCTTCTATGCTATCCTTGTCTAAACTGTCTATCGTACATATTTCCCTCTCATACATGGCTACGCTCCATACAAACAATTTCAGAGAAGACTTACTCACACTTAAATATATGTTCGATGTTAACAAATACCTCTTTTGGAGAAACACTTCTCTTGCCATTCCCAGTCTGTATTTTATATCATCTCTACTTCGGACATCATCAGTTATTTTGTTGCCAAAATAGCAAAACTCATTTACTACTTTAAGTGTCTCGTTTCGTAAACAAATTCCCTCAGCATAACTTGATTTAATTCGACTCAATTCCATTATCCTTGATTTGATTTTTTTTATGTTCTTCTTGTATCCCCCTTTTAAGGCACATGCCATTCCGTTCAGCAGCTCTTCCAAGGCTTTTGCTGTCTCCAGCAGAATTACAATTTCATCTGTAAACCTCAAAGTTTTTTTCTCGCTGAGCTTTAATTTATACTCCGAATTGTTTTAATTTTCTTTACTTCTTGCTCAAAGAACAGACAGACTAACATTGGGAATAGGTTACAACCCTGTCTCACTCCCTTCTCAACCATGCTTCCGTTTCAATGCCCCTCGACTCTTATAACTGTCTTCTGATTTCGATACAAGTTGTGAATAGCCTTTTGCTCCCAGTATTTTACCCCTGCAACCTTCAGAATTTCAAGGAGAGTATTCCAGTCAACATTGTCAAAAGCGTTCGCTAAGTCTGCAATTTCTATAAATGTAGGTTTGTTTTCCTTAACTAACGTCTAAGATAAGTCGTAGGGTCAGTACTGCCTCGCGTGTTCCTGCATTTCTCCGGAATTCAAACTGATCTTCCTTGGGGTCGGCTTCAACCAGTTTTTCCATTCTTCTGTAAAGAATTCGTATGATTATTTTGCAGTCACGACTTATTAAAGTTCGGTAATATTCACACCTGTCAGCATCTGCTTTCTTTGGAATTGGAGTTATTATATTATTGTTGAAGTCTGAGGGTATTTAGCCTATATCGTGCATCTTGCACAACAATTAGAAGAGTTTTGTCGTGGCTTGCAGTCCCAAGACTACCGGTAGTTCTTACGAAATGCCGTCTACTCCTGGGGCCATATTTTGGCATTGGTCTTTCAGTACTCTGTCAAATTCTCCTCGCAGTATCATATCTCCTAACTCATATTCATCTACGTCTTCTTCCATTTCTATAATATTGCCCTCAATCACAACTCCCTTTCATGGAACCTCTACATACTTCAACCATACAGCTTTCTCTTCTTTGCTGAGGTCTGGTTTCTATCTGAACTCTTAATTTTCATAGAACTGCTTCACATTTTACTAAAGCCTCTTTGATTTTCCTGTACGCGGTATCTATCTTTCACCTAGTGATATATGCTTCTAAATCATTACATTTGTCCTTTAGCCATTCTCGCTTAGCCATTTTGCACTTCCTGTCAGTCTCATTTTTTTAGACGTTTATCCTCCGTTTTGCTTGCTTCATTTACTACAATTCTGTATTTTCACCTTTTGTCAATTAAATTCTTTATCTCCTGTTTTCCAAGGTTTTCTACGAGGACTTATCGTTTTACCTATTTGACCCTTTGCTGCCTTCGCTAATTCATCTCTCATACGGCTACCCATTCGCCTTCTACTGTATTCCTCCTTTTCCAGTCAGTCGTTTCTAGTGCTCCCTCTGAAACTCTCAACAACCGTTACTTCTTTCAACTTACCCAGGTTCCATCTCCTTAATTTCCCACCTTTTTGCAATTTCTTCAGTTTTAGTCTACAGTTCATAACCAACACATTGTGGCCAGAATTCACATCTGCTCTTGGCAATTTATTACATTTCTAAAATCTGGTTCTGAAATCTCTGTCTTCCAATTACATATGGGAGAGGGGGGGGGGGGGGCAGAAAATGTCTGAAACGCTTGTAGGGATTTCTCAGGGCAGGTTGTACTGAGACGCAAATGCTAAGAAGAAAATTTGATACGTTGCGCCGTTTCCGAGATATTCAGCATTGAAGTTAGCCAGTCAGGTCGTCGCGCCCGCAAGTTCAAGTTTCAGTTAACCAATCAAAGCACTCGTTGGCCATCAGCGCCCGCGGCAGGCCGCTTGAATGGGAGCGCCCGCGGGATTGGCGGAGCGGTCTACGGCGCTGCAGTCATGAACTGTGCGGCTGGTCCCGGCGGAGGTTCGAGTCCTCCCTCGGGCATGGGTGTGTGTGTGTTTATCTATAGGATAATTTAAGTTAAGTAGTGTATAAGCTTAGGGACTGATGACCTTACCAGTTAAGTCCCATAAGATTTCACACACATTTTTTCACGCCCCGATTGGCTAATTTCAATGCTAAATATCTCGGAAACGGCCCAACTTATCGACTTTTTTCCCTAAAACTTATATCTCAGTACAACCTGCAGTGTAACATCCCTACAAGCGTTTCAAACATTTTCTGACTACCCTGTATAATCCATTTGAAACCATCGGGTGCCTCCACGTACACAACCTTCTTTCACGATTCTTAAACCAAGTGTTAGAGATGATTAAATTATGCTCGGTGCAGAATTCTATCAGGCGGCTTCCTCTTTCATTCCTTTCCCCCAGTTCATATTTACCTATTATTTTTCCTTCTATTCCCTTTACTACTATTGAATTCCTGTAGCTCATCACTATTAAATTTTCGTCCGCCTTAAATATATGAGTAATTTGTGTTATATCGTCATACATTTCTTCAATCTCATCATCATCTCCGGAGCTACTAACATATAAACTTGTACTACTGTTGTGGGTGTGGGATTCGTGTCTATCTTGGCTACAATAATGCTTTCACTATGCTGTTTATAGTAGCTTACCCGCGTTTCTATTTTCTTATTCATTATTAGATGTTCTCCTGCATTACCCCTATCTGATTTTGTATTTATAAACCTGTTTTCAACTGAACAGAAGTTGTAACACCATAGCTCTAATACTCCAATGATTTATTTAGGTTTTTGTTTCATTTAATGTTACATCACTGAGAGTCTGTAAATGTGTTTGTTTGAATCGATAACATAAAATTGTATACTCATTTCTTTGTAAGAACTTCGATGTCATGATATGATTCTATGCAGTGTAGTATATCTGTCATTTAAATTCTGTCCTATTTGGAGGGAACAAATCTTACTGTATATGATTGTAAATTTTGTGTGAATAATTTTTGGTAGAAATGTTAATATGTGCAAATGTTCTGTTTTATTTATTGTATTTGTTTGTTGTTATGTAAACTGCTGATCCTCACTTAGGGTTCTTAGTTAGTTTGTAGGTAAAAGCTGTTGTGGTTCCCCTCGGGAACGGAACTGTGTAGCGCGCGCAAATTGTGGTTGGCCCATGTAGAAAAGGTGGAACTGCGAGTCAGTCGAGGACGAGCTACGAGTCGGGGACGAGCAACCAAACTGTGCACTGCCATGTAAATGTTGCATATTGTGCTGGTCCCGAGAGAGGAATTTTCTGCTCTTTTCCAATGCCTCGGATGGATGGATAAGTAGCTGGAACTATTCTGGAATTTGTATCTATCATCGCCACCAAGAAATGACAGAGTCCAGCAATTCTACCTGCAATTCCACCTACCGACATGCAATCGCCACCACATTGCGCAATCACTGTAATGGAATACTATAATAATGTACAGTGAAGGATCAGCTGAATGGATGTGTTAGTGTGCTCAAATATAAGGTAATTTATAACTGCATTTATGTACCTACCTTGATTTTTCTCCTTATCATAACACCTCTCAGGTTCCTCTCCGTTTGAACTAAAGTGATTTCCGAGTGTCCCTACTGAAAGAACATTAACAGTGTTTTTGATAATTAATGCCTCTTGAACATAAAAAAAAGAAAGTTAATGAAAGTAATTTTCCTAATAAAACTGCTTATTAATGCATTGTTGCCAACTTCAAATTAAGAGTTCGTAAGACTGAGGCTTATAAAGTTTTGCTTCGTAAATGATCTCATTACTGCCTGTTGTAAATCACAGAAGGTGAGTCAGTATCTTACATATATGTTAATTTTGTGTCTCAATGTAGTAAAAGTGGAAAACTGCAGTGTGGAACGTTATATACTCAAGTTTGCTAAGTGTTTGTCTCTCCTGTGTATTAGAAGTGCTTATTAATAATATAACAGGATCCACGGTTTGTCTATTGGGTTAATGCTTGGTAACAAGTAACGGAAAGACCACTAATTAGGAAAACCTTAATTTCTTTAATAAAATGATAGTGAGGAGCAACCTGTAAGTGGATTCAAATTAACTTTCATTTTAAATAGTAACGTACATAACTGAGAGAGACTTAACCTATATCCAATTAATGATTCTGCAGTTAATAGTAGTAACGTTATAAAGACCATTCAGTTTGTGTAAGCCCTGAAAGTAATAGTGTGTTTCAGTATCTGTTATAATTTTGCAAATACATTGTGCTGCTTTAACTGTTAGTTTCAATCTTACCGTACACATATGTATGTGTCAAGAGTTCACTGCACTCGCGTGTGAAAAAGTATAGGTTGTGTTTGTCCATTCAAGTTACTAATAACTATTTTTTTGAACGAGAATGTTAATCATTCTCTTGCCTAGTTAGGCTGGCGACCGTTTTCTTTACCTGTTAAACAGTGCAGATAGGCAAAATTTTGTTTGTTACTGTTCAAATATTTCCGTAATTCTGACTTTAATTTCCGATAAGCCACCTCCATTAGGTACAACACGGTCAACACAACAAAATTCCTCCCAGAGGGTAACCCTGCTCTGTTGCGTTATACCATAATTGCTTTAATAATATTGTTTTATTTCACAACCTGCTTTAAGGTTATGGTTCAGCAGTAGCAGACAATAGTGTTATAAAGTCCTGTTCTTCCTGCCACCAAACGTCACTAATTCCCACTATATCCAACTGTAAACTGTTCATTTTCTTTTTTTTAAATTTCTAATCTACCTGTCTGATTAAGGGATCTAACATTCCGCTTCCCGATCCGTCGTTTTTGTTTGTCCTCATGACGGCAAGACAGACCACACAAATCTAAAGGTTGCCAGTTAAACTAAATACGTAGGAACTGCAATTACGAACAATATCAACTAGAACGCGGAAGTCAAAGACTGAATTTTGTTGGCTGAACACTTAGAAGATGCAACGAAACCACTAAAGAGACTACCTACACTACGCATGTTTGTCCTCTTCTAGAGTACTGCTGCGCGGTCTGGAGTCCGTGTGAGATAGGTTTGACGGTGGTCATCGAAAGAGTTAAAAGAAGGGCAGCTTGTTTTGTGTTATCAAATAAAGGACATTTTGCCTCGGATACGCGAATTGCGGTGTAAATCATTAACACACAGGCGTGTTTCTTTGCTGGTGGATCTTCTCGTGAAATTTCACTCACCAGTTTCTCCTCCAAATGCGACTAATTTTTTTAGCACCTCCCTGAATAGGGAGAAGTGATCACCACAATAAAATAATAGAAATCATAGCTCGGAATGACCGAAGTATTCGATTTCCCCGCGAGCTGTTCGGGAGTGGAACTGTAGAGAAATAGCTTGAATGTGATTCGTTGAACTCTCTCCCAGGCACTTAATTGGGAATTGCAGAGTAATCATGCAGATGAAAACTTCACCACTACAACGGTGCAGGTAACAGCACGGGAATGACGGCCACGATAAGCTAGTAGTAAGACGAGCAGCAGGAGTAGCGTGTGGGGAGGGAAGTGGTGCTTCCTTTGTGGCGCGCGCCTGTATTGCGATGCGCGGCGCGTGTGTCGGTGGCGCCGGCTGGGACGCGCAGCGCGTGCATGCCGCTTTTTCAGAGGTCACCACGCACCACGGGGCATCCTCCAGCCGGATTACTCAGCGCCAAGCCACATACAAACCACACTCGTCTCGCTTTATTGCTTTCAAAATATTCTTGCTTTATAGTTACGTTTCCATCCCAGCAATCGTTTATACAGGATGGCCCAGGGATGTAGTACATCCCCATTTGGTCAATTTGAAGTTCAGCTCGAATTTACCTATTCTACAAAATTTATCGTCACTGAGAAGCAAAATAAAAATTTATGTTTTGAAAAGGACATCACGGAAGTTGTTACCTCGTTTGGCGATGTATTGCTGACGAAGTTCGCGGGAACTCCTCATTACGTTCTCCACTATTTCTTGAGGAATGGCTTCTATCTCTTCCCGGATTGCGGTTTGCAACTCATCAATGTTCTGGAGTCGCCGTGAAAAACGTTGTTCTTGAGGTCACCTCACAGAAAAATATCAAGGGGTGAGAGATCAGGTGATCTCATCGGCCATGAAGTATCACCGGAAACTGAACGTAAGCCATGTGGAAAGTGGCGCCGCAGTGTAGTCGCTGAACTACGAGTCGTACTATCTTTAGTACCTGTAGCTGTAAAACGGAGAAATTGTTAATCATAGCCGCATATCATTGTAACTGACACTCACAAAAAAAAAGAATCACCGATTGAAATGGACTGATAACAGCACACTAGAAAACTAATTTTGGGCTACTCTGGACCTTCTCATGAATGAGATACAGGTCTGTGTCCGATCAATATAGAAAGTTTCGTTTAGTGACAAAGCCATTGTGATGAGAGTTTTCCTCATTTGATACCACCAGATTTTTAGAAGTGCGTCTACCTGGTCAGTTCTGTACAGCAATGATATTTAGAAACTACACCTACTCATTTTACCTCCCAGTATAGCTGTTATTTTATAATCCATTGTAAAGACGTTCGAAGGATCTGTAATGTTCTGGAATGGCGACAGACAAAGCGCCGTGGGCTTCGCTTCAGAACAGCAAGAATTTATCGGATATTTTCCTCCGATTGAACTTTCATTTTAGGTCCGTTATGCTTGATACCGGCTATAGAATCTGTCTCACACCACTGATTTATCCAACTGGATATTGCCCTGTCTGCAGGCCGGCCGGTGTGACCGAGCGGTTCTCGGTGCTTCAGTCTGGAACCGCGCGACCGCTACGGTCGCAGGTTCGAATCCTGCTTCGGGCATTGATGTGTGTGATGTTCTTAGGTTAGTTAGGTTTAAGTAGTTCAAAGTTCTAGGGGACTGATGACCTCTGATGTTAAGTCCCATAGCGCTCAGCGCCATTTGAACCATTTCTTGCCCTGTCTGCTACTTAGAAATGCCGGTCTCTTCCATGGCCCATCGCGTGTTGGACAGCAGCAATGCTCTGCACACGACAGAACCTCTCCACTCCCACAATACCCACCTGCGCTGGCCAATGTCCAATAATGAGCCGTATAGTATTGTATGCGGGCCCAATTAAGTACGGTAGATGACACAATCACATCTACGAGGGCGTGCTGAAAAGTAATGCCTCTGAAGACTATTAGAGATTTTTAAATAAAAGAAACGTTATTCTACATCTTTATCTGCATATTTATTCCTCAACATAGTCACCCTGACAACGAACACATTTCTCCAAACGAGAGACCAGTTTGATCATACTGTCACTATAGGATGTTTGACTTTGTGGACGGAGCTACAACCTCATCTCTGTTTGCACTGCTCCATCACTGCCAAAGTGAAGTCTTCGAAGTTGTTCTTGAAGATGAGAATAGGATGAGGCCTAATCGGGACTGTAAGAAAGGCTGATCGATGACAGTGAACCCAAGGCGTCGAATTGTCGCAGATGTCTCAGCGCTCGTATGCGGTCTCACATTGTCGTGCTGAAGGAGAGAGTGCTCCAAGTGTGGCCAGACTCTTCGAATTCGAAACTCGACTACAGCACGCTGTTCCCACTCACCTACTAGCCGATATGTCCACCTTTGGCACGGATAACAGTGGTGACCCATCATGACATGGAAGCAATGAGGCCTTGTTAGATCGCTGGAGCGAGTTGGCACTATATCTGCACTAATCACCGTAAATTATGGGGTAGGGGCGATGATCTCTGACGTCACGTTCAATCACATCCCAGATGTGACCGATCGGGTTCAGATCTGGTGGGTTGGGGGGCCAGCTCATCAATTGGAACTTGCCACTGTGTTACTCTAGCCACTTCATCACGTTCCTGGCATTGTGACATGGCGCATTGTCTTGTTGAAAAATGCCGCTGCCGATGGGAAACATGATAGACGTGAAGGGGTGTACATGGGCTGCAACCCTTGGCGGTCACGGTGCCTTGGACGAGCTCCACTAGACCCATGGATGGCCACGTCAATTTTCCCAAAACATAATGGAACCGCCGAGAGCTTGCCTCTGTCCCACAGTACAGATGTCAAGGAGCTGTTCCCACGGAAGACGACAGATTCACCCCTCCCATCAGCATGATGAAGAACGTATCGGGATTCATGAGACCATTCAAGGCTCTGCCACTGCGCCAACGTCCAGTGCCGATGGTCACGTGTCCTTTTCAGTCGTAGTTGCCGATGTCTCCGTGCTAAAATGGAGTTGTCGGCCGCGGAGGCCCGTCGTCAGAAGAGTTCGGTGCACTGTATGTTCAGACGCACTTGTGCTCTGCCCACCATTAAAGTCTGATGTTAGTTCTGCCACACTTCGCCGCCTGTCCTGTTTTACCAGTCTGCCCAGCCTACGACGTCCGACAGCTGTAATGAGGGATGGCCGCCCAACCCCAAAACGTCCGGACGTGGTTTCACCTTGGTTTTACTACGAGTTGAAGACACAACAGCACTCCTCGAACACCCGACAAGTCGTGCAGTTTCCGAAATCCTCGCGGCGAGAGTCCGGGCCATCACAATCTGCCTCGGTCAAATTCAAAAAGATAGCTCCCCTTCCTCATTCCATACACGGGCAGCACGCTCACTGATACCATTTGCACTGTGCGAGTGTGTGACTAGCAGATATTCCTCGCCACGTGACGCTGCTAGCGCCTAGACGGATTTATATCGATAGTAGGTCGGTGATCATAATGTTCTGACTGATCAGCGTAGTTACGTTACATACCGCTATGTTACACACAACAATTCGTAGCCCTCTAGCGACAGGCTACTGCTTATACGTAGGCATGAAGAATAAAGATGTAGGATGTTAATAACGTTTGTTTTATTTGAAATGTTTTAAGAGTCTTCACATTAATCATTGGGAAGCATTACTTTTCAGCACGTTGGTACTGCTTGCCAGGTGACCAAGAATTATTGGCAGTGTTTCATTTGTGAACTATTGGTAGGTTTCTAAGTGTGTATACACGAACGCTGAGAGTGGAGCTGGCTGGAGCCGATTCTTGGTATTACAGACAGGATCTTCTGGGCTGCTGCTGCCGAGTGCTGTCGTCTTCTTCTCCGTTCAATGCATCTTACAATAACTGTATAAAAGACTCTCTCATTCATTCTGAGAAAGATCCGATAATGTGTCGACCTCAATAGAACTGCCGACACTGTCAACTCTAGTGGCTATGGCGAACATTACGATCTGTGTAGATCACATGGAGAGAGATCAGGACGGCATGGAGGATGAATATAAGCTTCCCACTGAAACTTCTGCAGCGTGGTCGAAACAGCCTCAGCAACGTGTGGCCGGGCATTATTCTGCAATAGAATGATGACGTCCACCATCATTCCTTGGCGTTTGCATTTGATGGAGAGCCTCAGTTTTTGCAAAGCATCCACGTGGACACATGTTGTCAAAGCTGTTTCAACTACGCTGCAGAAATTTCGCAGATAAGCCCTTACTCATCCTCTATACAGTCCCGATCTCTCCTCATGCTATTTCCATATGTATGGAGCCCTGAAGAAAGACATTCGTGGCCGTTGGTTTGCTTCGGACTGAGAGGTGCATGCCTGGGTAGATTCATGTATCAATAGGCAACCGAAAATATTTTTTCAAAGAACTCGTTGACCGTATTGTCTCACAGTGGGATAAGTGTAATAACAGTTATGATGATTATTTTTGAAATAATAAACAGTTTACTTACTTTTTCCTGTGCCCCTTATAGAGCAATCTCTCTGTCCGTAGTGAAAGCGGCGTCCATCGTAATCCAAGATTTTAATTTAGATGATAATTTTGACGCAACATGAGGCATCATAACGGAAACAGTCGTGAACGCTTAAGAAGTAATGTTTAGCAAAAATTTTTTGGCTCATACACCCCATAGTTCTGAATCGGCAGAAGTCGCTAGCAGTCGGAAAGCTTCGGGCCGCTAGTCTTTTGTTTATCCCATTCGACAGCACACGAAGCACTTTACTACACATAACAATGGCACCAACAATACCACACACTATATTACTGTATCTGCGTTGCTTTTCAGAACTGAAATTTCAGTTCTTACAAAACTGTGCGGTATCATATCCTTCATTATCCAACTGAAAGTGCAATTAACAACGTTCTATGGTAAGTCTGACTCGGGTGTTTTTATAGGGATCGGTCTACTGCGGGTAAGAAGGGTAAAAATGCAGTAATATGCAATTTTATGTAGCATATAGTTAAAATATGTAAAACATGTAATTATAATGAAATATATAAAACTATGTAACGAAAATATGAAATGTATCAACGTTTGAAACAAAGCTCGTGAACGTTTACACTTTTCACGCGCATATGAGAGTGGGAAAAACATGTAATTACATAAAAATTAATAATATCGTGTAAATGTTCGGGTTTCAATTTTTTGCTTATGTATAGACAGTATGAATGAACCTTTACTCTAACAGGCACAGTGATGTAAAGGAAAACACAAATTAAATTTTATATGCTCTTTGTTCTCGAATCACATTTTTGCAGCAAATGCTCGAAATTCTTTCTTGCTGCTTTGCGCAGTGGGACACGATAAACACAGCATAGCACAGAAACAGCTTGGTTGGAAAAAACGGCGAATTCTAAAATTTTCCTGGTGAGCAGAATATTCAAGGAAGTTCCGCGTTTGCTGCCGGTCGTTGTTAACTGCAGTACACGATATTTCGGCTGGGCGCCATCGAAGAATGAATACTTCCCCCAGTCCGCATATTTAGTGCGTCGTATGTGCTTCACGCATGAATTAAGACAGGGATGGCAGACTTACCACACTATCCTGTGGGCAGGGTCCTCGGTAGTGGAACTGCGGAACTCAGTTAGTCTCACGGATGTCGCTCGCGCGGTCATCAGCGCACTCGCGTGGACCGAATGGTGGAAATGATGGGGTTCCACACTTTCGTCAGTCTTCTGACTGGTTTGAAGTAGCCCGCCACTAATTCCTCTCCTGAGCTAACCTTCTCATTTCAGAGTAGCAATTGCACCCTACGCCCTTAATTATTTGCTGGATGTAGTCCAATCTCTGTCTTCCTCTACAGCTTTTTCCGTCTACCTCACCCTCTAGTACCATGAAAGTTATTCCCTGATGACGTAACAGATATCCTGTCTCTTTTCCTTGTCAATGTCCTCCATATGTTCCTTTCCTCGCCGATTCTATGGAGAACCTCCTCACTCCACACTTTATCAGTCCATCTAATTTTCAACATTCTTCTGTAGCGCCACATCTCAAATGCTTGGATTCACTTCTGTTTTAGTTTACCCACAGTCCATGTCTCACTAGTATACAATTCTGTGCTACAAACGTAGATTCTCAGAAATTTATTCCTCAGGTTAAGATATGTGTCGGATACTAGCTGACTTCTATTGGCCAGGAATGCCTTTTTCGTCAGTACTACTCTGCTTTGTATGTCCACCTTGCTCCGTCCATCATTGGTTATTTTTCTGCCTAGATAGCAGAATTCCTTAACTTCGTCTTCTTCGTGATCACTAGTTCTAATGTTAAGCTCCTCACTCTTCTCATTTCTGCTACTTCTCATTACTTTAGTCTTTCTTTGATTTACTCTCAATCCATATTCTGTGCTCATTAGACTGTTCATTCCATTCCGCACGTCCTGCGGTTCACTGAGGATAGCAATGTCATCAGTGAATCTTATCATTGATATTCTTTATTCTGAATTTCAGTCCCACGCTTGAACCGTTCTTTTATTTCCCTGATTGCCTCTTCGATGTGTAGGTTGAACAATAGGGACGAAAGACTACATGCCTGTCTTACACCCTTTTTAATCCTAGCGCCGCGCTCTTGGTCATCGAGTTTTATTGTTCCCTCGTGGCTCTTGTATATATTGTATATTACGCATCTTTTCGTACAGTTTACCCCTACTTTTCCCTGAATTTCGAACATCTTGCACCATTTTACATTGTCGAACGCTTTCTCCAGGTCGACAAATCCTACGAACTTGTCTCGTGTTTTTTACTTCTTGTCAGCAACTTGGATGCTGACTTGTTATGCTGATTGTGCGATAATTCTCGCACTTGTCTGCTCCCACTATCTTATGAATTGTGTGGATGATTTTATACTGAAAGTCAGATGGTACATTGCCAGACTCATAAATTCTACACACCGACATGAATAGTCGTTTTGTTGCCACTTCCCACAACGATTTCATCTCAAGTCTTCCAAAGCTCTTTTAAATTCTGATTCTAAT
This sequence comes from Schistocerca gregaria, assembly GCF_023897955.1. Lineage (NCBI taxonomy): Eukaryota > Metazoa > Arthropoda > Insecta > Orthoptera > Acrididae > Schistocerca > Schistocerca gregaria. Next base: position 481,992,024 of record NC_064931.1, on the reverse strand, counting down.
ACTGGATCCCCTATCTCTTCCCTTTCGACTCCCGTTTCTTCTTATATCACGTCGTCAAACAAGTCTTCCCCCTCGCAGAGGCCTCCAGTGTACTCTTTGTGCCTATGCGCTCTCTCCTCCGCTTTTAACAGTGCAATACCCATTGAATTCTTAATGTTACCGCCATTGCTTTTAATATCACCGAAGTCTGTCTTGATCTTTCTATATGCTGAATCCGTCCACCTGACAATAATTTCTTTATCTATTTCTTCAATTTATCATGCAGCCATTTTGCCAAAGCTTCCCTGCACTTCCTGTTCATATTGCTCCTAACTGGCTTGTATCTCTGTACTGGTGAATTTACCTGAACGTTTTTTTACTACCTTCTTTCGTTGACCAGCTGAAGTATTTCATTTGTTACCCTTGGTTTCTTCACAGTTGTCTTCTTGTACCTGCTGTTTTCCTTCCAACTTCTGTAACTGCCCTCTCCAGATATGTCCATTCCTATTCAACAGTACTACATACTTAACAACTCATTCCCTCAGTGTCTGTAGCCTTAGAGAATTTCAAACGTATCTCTTCATTTATCCCATTTCTTTGCTGACTGGTTTGTTGAACTTCAATCTGCTCTTCATCATTACTAAATTGTGAGCTGAATCTATACCTGCTCCTTTGTATGCCTTATAGTCCACACACATATTATCCAAATGGTAGCCGCTTTCACAGTTCTTCAGATTTTTCGCCTTATTTATTTCAACGGATTCTTTAAGAAAGGAGACCAAAAATAGAGTTGCTATAACTCAAAATTTTGTTTCATCATACTCCATTGCATGGCCGCTCGTGATAAAATGTTCGGCAATAGGAGACTTTTTTTGATTGTATAAAGAGAGTACAGCGTTGATGTTCGATAGTGCGGTCTTCCATAGTGCACGTGGTCCGACATACTTAAGTCATAAACCATTGGTAGGGTATTGGTAGATTCTGGCTTTCCGTAATAACAGAGCATCCTGCGTTGCTCCCAGAAGGTCTGAAATTTTGCAAACGAAGGGAAAAAAGCTGGAGATTTTGCCGGCGTGCTATCTTACATACATTTAGGTTTTTGCTTTTAAGTGGCAGTGCCTTATTAATCTGCTGGCCAGGACACCCATTATTCTCTGAACACTGTCATTAGATGGGCGAGCTCCTTAGGCAAAATATGTGGATGTCTGGCTATGTGTGCTGTCTGTGTATTTTAATTACTCTCATAATTTGCGGCAGATGATGACAACTTGACCACTGCTAATACAAATTAGTATTTTAGTGGGCTTACGATAAACTGAATGCCCCAGAGCACCAACATTCTAACGTCTAAAAAAACATCCAGGAAAGGTAGACAACCATTTATCATAATAGCGTTCAGGTCACTATGGAAATAGCGAAAAAACACCCAGAAAAGGTAGACAACCCTCTTTCTGTATTTTCTCCGTGAGGTCACGCTATGTAAGTATCGTCTACGTATCTTCAAAACACAGTTGGTTTAAGGAACGCAGATTCGATCGCTCTCTCGTCAAAGTCCTTCATAAAGAGATACTCATCAGATGAGAAAGAGGGCTACCCATGGCGACTCCATCAGTCTGTTAAAAAAAACTTCTTGTGGAAGTAAAATAAGGCGACGAAGGACATGTGGAAAGAAAGCAGTGATATCCGTCTGAAATTAATAACTAAATAATGACAAAGACAGTGCGAGAGGGACCTTTGCAAAGAGTGATACTACGTCAGAGCTAACTAAACGGTTCGAACTGCTTAGACGAAAATCTCCCGGTGTATTGGTAAAATCGGCCGAATTACATATATGATGCGAGCAGTTGTCAACTAACGATCTTTACAAAGAAGCAAAATGTTTAGGTAGGTCATATACAGGAGCACCAATGTTGTTTAGTATTGGCTGTGAAGGTAAACCCCACGTATGAAATTTGTGAAATCCATATAGGCTGTATGGTATGCAACTATGATGTCTTATTCTGTTGCCGGCCGCGGTGGCCGTGCGGTTCTAGGCGCTGCAGTCCGGAACCGCGCGACCGCAACGGTCGCAGGTTCGAACCCTGCCTCGGGAATGGATGTGTGTGATGTCCTTAGGTTAGTTAGATTTAAGTAGTTCTAAGTTCTAGGGGACTGATGACCTAAGATGTTAAGTCCCATAGTGCTCAGAGCCATTTGAAGCCTTATTGTGTTGATGGGCTCTTAAGGTAATGAGGAAGAAATCTAATTTTCCGTTCTACACACTCCGTAGGCTCGTATTCAATCATCTTACAGATGATCTTTAGCAACCATGCATCTTAGCCACTTTCAAAATACGAGGAAACAGTAACGTTGCATTATTTTTGCTGGCCTTCAGTCCACCATGTCAGGAGCCTTCGCAGCGCTTTCTGTGGAGGCTGAGTTGCCGCGTGGATAAGGAGCTTTCAAAAGCGCCCGACATGTTTCCCCTCTTATTTCTTCTACGTCATCGAAAGCAGGCGTGGCCAAACAGCTGTCCGAGGGCGCGAGTGGTAGGGCGGCGCTCAGAAGGCAGCGGCGAGTGGGGCTGAGGTGAGAGGAGGAAAAGGGCGCCACTGGTGCAACACACTCGCCTTCTCACACATCAACCAGGTCACAAGTACTACTTGAGTGATTTAGGAAGGCGTGCTGAAAACTAATGCGTCCGAATTACGTGAAAACTCTTAAAGCTTTTTAAATAAAAAGAACTTTTATTAACATTCTACGTCTTTATTCTTCATGTCGACATATTTATTTCTTGAAATAGTCACCGTGGTGTCGAACACATTTCTACCAACGAGAGATCACTTTGCTGATACCGTCACTGCAAAATATTTCACTGCGTTGACGGAGCCACAATCTCACGTTTGTTTGCACCGACCGCTTCGTTGGTATCAAAGTGGAGTCCTGCAGGCCTTCATTAAGTTTCGGAAATAAATAAAAATCGGCTGGTATAATGGCGTCTACAGAATTGTCAAAAAAAACAAAAAAACAAAAATGCGGAGATCTCACATCGTTTAACGCTGAATGCGAATTGCTTTACTTTTCATATTGTTTGAAGGCTGTCCAAAGTGCTTAATATGCCATCGCACTACTACGAACTACAAAATCAGTGACTGGAATGTCATTACAACACAAGCCACAGCCAAATCTGCATCTACACGACTATTCTGCAACTTACAATTAAATGCCAGGCAGAGGGTTAATCGAACCACCTTCAACCTATTTCTCTCCCGGTACACTCTCGAACAGCGAGGGGAAAAACAAACACTTAATGGTCTACATCACCAGTTGTTTGTAGTCATGAAATCTGTTACTGTAAGAGGAGTACCATTTGGTAACAGATTTGGTGGACAAGATGGATGCTATAAAAAGGAAATTAATCCCATTGAAAAATCAGCTTGAAGTGCATAACGCGGAACATTTTCCGGGATTCGAGGCAGTTATTTGTGGAACAGAAATTTTTGATTTCCAATAATTGAAACATTTCATCCAGAGTTCTCAAAGAGTTTCGAAGACTTTGTAAGACGGAAGACTGAGTTGGGTTGTTTGGGGAAGGAGACCAGACAGCGAGGTCATCGGTCTCATCGGATTAGTAAAGGATGGGGAAGGATGTCGGCCGTGCCCTTTCAGAGGAACCATCCCGGCATTTGCCTGGAGTGATTTAGGGAAATCACGGAAAACCTAAATCAGGATGGCCGGACGCGGGATTGAACCGTCGTCCTCCCGAATGCGAGTCCAGTGTATGGAAGACTGGTTCTGATACATTTGTCAGAGCGTTATCGCTGTTGCCTGCCAATGTACCTCATCCCTTCCAACTTGATCTGATTGACGTACAATGTAGCACCTGCTCAGCGACCTGTTCGTCTAGTGTAAGAATTCAGAAGACTTTTACGAAATGTTATCCCAAGAGCAATATTGTCGGGTGAATTAAGAATGGCTCTGAGCACTATGGGACTTAACATCTGAGGTCATCAGTCCCCTAGAACTTAAAACTACTTAAACCTAACTAACCTAAGGACATCACACACATCCATGCCCGAGGCAGGATTCGAACCTGCGACCGTAGCAATCGCGCAGTTCCGGACTGAAGCGCCTACAACCGCTCGGCTACAACGGCCGGCGTGAATTAAGACAGGCTGCTGATTTTACCCCAGTGTTTGGCCCAATAAGTGTCTGCGAACGTTTTTTTTTTGTGTTGTGAAACTGACGAAGTCCCGTCTATATCCGAGTTTAATAGATTTTAATCTTCGTATCATAGTTCCAGATATACGAGAGTTGGAACTTAAATAGTGGCAACTATTTATTCACAACCGAGACAAAAGAGTTACCTGTTTGCCATGTTTGCACCTGTTACTGTCCTTCAAAGTCGTACTGGGTGTTGTGTAATGTCTTTAGGTTAGTTAGGTTTAAGTAGTTCTAAGTTCTAGGGGACTGATGACCATATATGTTAAGTCCCATAGTGCTCAGAGCCATTTTTTTGTCGTTAAAAGTAGTCACCAGCGTTGTGTAGAACCCGATGCCAGCCATGTGGAGGGTGGTATGCCGTTAGCAGAGCCTGTTCTGTTGATGGTGCGAATGGAGTGGTCTACTGCCTGTCGAATCTCTGGAACAGTTCTGAAGTGAATGCCACGAAGTGGTTCCTTCATCTTCGGAATCAAATCAAAGTCACAAGCACTTAAGCCCGGGAAGTATGGTGGATCGTACAGTACCTCCCAGTCCCATCGACCGAACAGAGTTGTCACAGCTTGCTCTGTATGCGCCCGCGCATTGTCGTGCAAAATGATGGGTGGGTTGCGCAGAAAGTGTCGCCGCTTCTTTCGCAAAGCTGGTAGCAAACGATGCTCCATAAACAAACAGTAATACTGTGAATTGATGGTCTGATGTGGAGGAACGTAATGCGTTAGGATAACACCATCGCAGTCGTACACGAGAATCAGCATAACTTTAGACCGCTCCATTCGCACCACCAACAGAAGAGGCTCTGCTAACGGTATACTACTCCTTCCTCCACATCGCTGGCAACGGGTTTTACACAACGCTGGTAACTACTTTGAAGGACAGTAACAGGTACAAACATGTAACTCTTTTGTATCGGCTGTGAATAAACAGCTGCCACTATTTGAGTTCCAACACTCATATTACGTATTCTAAAGTCGAAATGTGTGTAAATTTATGAACATACAATTTGAAGCTAGAAACGTTTTTGTAATTCTGCTCACAGTATTAGCACTGTATAATGTACTTACTGAAGTAACCCATTGCCTTAGTAATGTTTTTCCCATAGTCGACAATATATTAACCATTTAAGTTTGCGGAAATCAGCATATTTTATTTTTCACATTTTTCTCTAAATTATATAATTTTTTAATACGAAATATTTATATATCACACCTTACTATTTATTGAAGTGATGAGGAGTGAATATAATGGTGTTTTAGAATTTTTTGTTTGTGTGGGGTAGCCGTAAACATTCAGGCATTTGCAAGGCCACTTCACATTTTTCACAATCATACCGAGCTTCACTTTTCTTCTTCATTGCTTTGCAGACTAAACAATTTCTGGAGGATATGTCTTCGACGGGATTGGCGGGAGGAGATAAACCTAACAAAATGTGCCTTATTTGCTGCTTGCAATCTAAAAGGGGAGATTCCGTTTATATCTGGGGTAGTCTGGTCGAGTGACCTGCTGTGTCGTGTCCTCAGTCAGGCGAATTCTAAACTAACTGAAACAAGATTTTTTTCCTGTCGCATTGTTTAGTAGGGTATATGAATTGAAAATCGCAATGTCCATCCGGTTAAAGAATACTTTGTTATGTGCTTTGGAATATCTCCTCATGAGAGGGAGAGATGACAACTGCTGGTCCTGTCTGTCACCTGCGTCCATTGACTTCTTGTATTGTATAACTGCTTGGGGATTCTGGATGGGGTTTTGGTTTTCCTATCAGTTTTTCCAGTTGCTGTCATATTCATACGTGTACGGATAGTGGATAGCATATTTATTTCTTTTTGTCCATCCACTTCAGAGACATGAGCTTGTGTGGAAATAACACAAAAGTCTTTAATTTTTTTACTTTAGACTTTTGGAACTGGTCTGGCAAGTTTCGCGTTATGGATCTAACTGCCCCTACGGCATTCGCGCCATTTTCAGTCGACCTTACGAACAGTGACCGGGAAGTATAACAGTTGCCTACATATACGGCACGACCATTGTCCAAATACGGTTGCACAAGGTCCATAACAACGGCTTCACTAATCGGGATTTCCTTATTGCTCGGCTCTGGTTTTTTCCTGTATAAATATCAAATTCTGACTCACAAATTTTGGAGTACTTTGTTCCGAAACGTGCCCATTTTTTGAGGATTGAATTCGTCGTAGCAGAGTCTACCTCTGAATTTTATGAGGCATTCATCAATTGCAATATCTTGGAAATTTTGTTTCAGATGGTCAGTGACAGGTTGCAACTTGTTAAGACCATTAGCAGGGCTAGCACTATCATTATTTACAAAATGAAGGAACCTAAAAATATATAAGAATCTTCTGTATGACATGACGTCACAAACGAAAGGTGTATAAATTGATATTTTTATGCACCGATATGATAGAGGTGTTGGCTTCTTCACCTGTGTCGTAACAATACATAAAGCAAAATGTGCGTCAATTTCACCAGATGTAATGTGAAAGTAAGAGCTGTTTAATTTCAAAGTAGGACATTTTTATAACAATCTATTGCATATCTAGTTTCTTTCTCCTCTCACAAAGACACATGAACCATTTTTGTGTGCAGGTATAAGGGAGTTAGTTGTTGACGGAGTTGTCTTTGAATTCTAGGATTAATGTCACTAGAACATGAAATTCTTGAAGTTTCATCCTGATTTATTTCCCATTTTCATTTTTCTACCTTCTGTTTTGTACCAACGCTCACACCTGTTGCTGATACATCACTGTTACTCTCTGTTTTATTTGCCTCACTGCCATCACTAGTATCATTTACTTCACTGTCTTCATTATCAGAACTGCCAGAAATATCACTTTCAGAAACATCACTGTCACTTTATTCAATAGAATTTCTATTTCCTTATCTGAAAGAAATTTTTTACTGTACGGCATTGCTTGCTACTTCACATCTGGTGAAAGTACCCTGAAAAAGATTGCTCATAACTCGCAAAATATCGAAAGAAATGGAATTTGTTAACACCACTAAATAGATCGATTTCTCAGCTTTCCAGTGGGATGTAACATGTCACGCCATGAGTGCAATAATGGACTGCGCCCAGCTATGAGCCGGTTTTGTAAGCCAGTGGGTTAAGTAGTAAAGTTGCTGCTTTGGTGGAAAAATAAAAGGTTAAAAATAAATGCTGTTGATGAAATCCAGCTTATACGAATAAAAGTATGCTGCAGTATTCGCTTCTTAGGAATAGCCGTACTGTGTTGGAAGCATGTCTTCCTAGGTTTCTCGCATGTGTAGTAGCCTTCATCTTACAGCAGTACCAACTTCTTGGAATAGCGCAGTCGTGGCTGAGGCCGGTGCGCTGAGCAAACTCCGGTGCGCTCGCGAAGTGCTCCGGGAGCGCAAATCTTGTTCGGGTCTGATCCAAAGATGGCACCGTACAGCTTCTTCAGCACAGCCCACAAAGCTTGTTAAAGGTGCTGCTTCTGGAGTGGGTGCCAAATTTGGTCATTTTCTTAAAACAGTTAGCGCAGTATCGTCCAAATTTTTGTCCTTGAAGTTGATCACGGAACGTCGTGCAGCGGCTGCTGTGGCAACAGACGATCAAATTTTGACATCTGTGGAGCCAATGCATGCTTATGAATGCAATCGAATTTTGCCGAAGTCACTACATCAGTCCAATCGTATGGAACAGGAGTGACACGTGCAGCAACTCATAGATGAAAGCTGTACAATCCGTATGAATGGCATCCAGCATCCGTCTCGTGTAACAAATTCTCTCTTTCACTATAACATACTTCAAACTCTGCCGGAACAGGCTTCGGAAGGCCGTGTTATCCTCAGCCAATAGGCATCACCCGATGATGATATGGGGCTGCACGCGATCAGCACACTGCTCTCCCGGTCTTTGTCAGCTTTCGTGACTTGACCGCTACGTCTCAGTCAAGTAGCTCCTCATTTGCCCTCATAAGGGCTGAGTGCACCCTGCTTGCCAAGAGCACTCGGCAAACCCGGACGGTCACCCAGCCAAGTGCTAGCCAAGCCCGACAGCACTTAACTGTCGGGATCTGGAGGGAACCGTTGTTACACTGAGGAAGGCCATTGGTTCATAGTATTCTTAGCCATCTCCTTAACTTTCAGTGCAACGGCAGTCTTAATAAAGTGTTTCAAAAAATGTTCAAATGTGTGTGAAATCTTATGGGACTTAACTGCTAAGGTCATCTGTACCTAAGCTTACACACTACTTAACCTAAATTGTCCTAAGGACAAACACACACACCCATGCCCGAGGGAGGACTCGAACCTCCGCCGGGACCAGCCGCAGAGTCCATGACTGAAGCGCCCTAGAGCGCTCGGCTAATCTCGCGCGGCCCAATAAAATGTTTCCGACATTTCGATAAAACGTTTAAATAACTTAAAAGTTTTGCTCTCTTACCACGTAATTTGTCGAAACTTCGAACGTGTAAAGCGATCGGCTCCCCGTAAAGGCGTCTGATGTGGATGTGTTCAGTCCGCCACCATTGTCTTAAGGTATGCGCAGACTACACACATCGCGCTAGTAAAATATGGGACGAGGGAAGTCTTCTACAATCATCGATGGTTCACCTGAAGATGACTGGCAGGTGCTCAGTCACGACGACTGGCTGAAAACCCGAAAATTCAGTGAATAAATCAGTACTGTCATACACATCTATACACATCCGATTACCGGAAAATTTCTGGGCGCTCGTCTCCAGAGGAGTACATTGGAGACCTACGCTTATTTGGAAATTTTTACTCAATTTGACGTCTCCCATCATTCTTTGCTCTTATTACCAGGTTTTTTGCTCCATCCTGAGGCGCTTCAGTCCGGAGCCGCGCTGCTGCTACGGTCGCAGGTTCGAATCCTGCTCGGGCATGGATGTGTGTGATATCCTCAGGTTAGTTCAGTTTAAGTAATTCTAAGTCTAGGGTACTGATGACCTCAGATGTTAAGTTCCATAGTGCTTAGAGCCATTTGAACCATTTGAATTTGAAGCTCCATCCTGTAGATGATCGAGTCGAAGTCGTGACTGTGGAATCGTCAAGTGGAACAGCTGAAGATGACGACTAGGATTTCTGCGGAAAGACCTGCAGCTTGTTTGTGTTACACCAGTCGACAAAGATGTGGAATGAAACTAGTGGAATGGACGGGAAGGTTGGAAAGTCCAATCCGCGTCCACATATGAGATACTGTCGGCGAATTTAAGGGTAGGAGTAGCGATGGTAGCACGGAGATACCGACTGCGTATAAGGCGCGCATACAGGGACGGCGGGAGGTGGCAGCACTATATAAGAGAGCAGCGGAGAGTAAGCAGGTGAATGGCTCGGCGCCGGCGCCCATTGAGCACGGCCTGGGCGCACGCCCGCCGCATCCCTAACGACGCACGCTACAGGTTGCACCGCCTCAAAAACGCCTCTAATTGTGCCTTTCTTAAAAGTTTGTCAAGCACGGAACCTAACCTCGGCAGCCCTGTAAGGAAGCAGGCGAACGGCGCGAAAAACTGGCCGTTTGTCGGTTGTTTGTCTGCGCGACTCGCCGTCGCCGTGGCCGTCTGCGGGAACCCGTTCCGTCGCGTTCGGCGCGCCGGCCGTTCGCAAGGAAATGACCTGTCGCCTAGTGTCTGCCGCCAGCCGCCGTCTAGGAGACAGACGCCGCCGATGCCGCCGGCCTTCCCGTACCTCCAAGTTGCAAGCTGCTCGTCGGGGCCGATCCAGCAGTCACGAGACTGAAAAATCTGAAAAATAAACGTGGCTTACCAATCAAACATAGTTGACGCTTTTGGGTGCGATAGGGGCCGGACAGGGCAAAGGGTGGGGGGAGGGGGGTGTAAGAAGACGACGACACCGGAAGGTGATACCCTTATTCAGTGTGAAAAGGTGGCACCAGCCATTCTGCGTTGTGCTATGATGATTTCACTACGGGATATCTTTGGTAGCACGTCGAACACACAACAAATTTCAACACCCTATTCCTAACATCTGTGACACTGACCTTATATTTCAGACATCTCATATCCAGGACACGGAAGCTGGACGAAGATATGGAGGAGGAGATTAGTATTTAACGTCCCGTCGACAACGAGGTCATTAGAGACGGAGCGCAAGCTCGAATGAGGGAAGTATTGGGAAGGAAATCGGCCGTGCCCTTTCAAAGGAACGATCCTGGCATTTGCCTGAAGCGATTTAGGGAAATCACGGAAAACCTAAGCAGGATGGCCGGAGATGGGATTGAACCGTCGTCCTCCCGAATGACGAAGATATGGAAACATCAGAAACACAGCACATTACCGTGCCTAATACTATGTTGACATTGCCGGCCGCGGTGGCCGTGCGGTTCTAGGTGCTCCAGTCCGGAGCCGCGTTGCTGCTACGGTCGCAGGTTCGAATCCAGCCCCGGGCATGGGTGTGTGTGATGTCCCTAGGTTAGTTAGGACTGATGACCACAGCAGTTGAGTCCCATTGTACTCAGAGCCATTTGAACCATTTTGAACCGTTGACATTCAAAACAGCTTCCCATCGTTTCGGAATGCATAAATATAGGCTCCGTATGACTCTCAAGGGAGTGTTATACCTTTATTCCTACATACTAGTGTCAAGTTCAGCACCCTTCTCATCAAAGTAGATCACATAGGCTCAATAATTTTGAGATTTGCCGAATGTGGTCGCCAGGGGAGATGCGACAATTCATCCTCTTGCTCACAAGGTCAGTCCTGGATGATGCAAGCTGTGTGGAAAACGGCGCTCTCATCTTACAACAAAGCGTCATCATGGGGGACCAACATTGTACCATTGCACTGGCCTGATCAACCGAAATGGTGACATAATCTCTTGGCAGGAATGTGACCTAGCAGAGTAACCATGGTGCTCATGCACTACCACGGTATGGCTGCCCGAAGTATTACTGAACCCTCGCCATGTTTCACTCTTGGGACGTAATCTCGGCTAGAAGTTGGAAACAGTGCGAAACAAGACTCATCCGACCAAATTACTTTCTTCCGATGCTCCATAGGCCAGGTCTTATGGCTTCGGCACCACTTTTTCGTGTTAGGGACATCTGCACCACTGAGAGTGGATTTGAAATTCCAGCTCGCTCTACAGCTACCTGTTTATGGAGTTCCCTTCATGTTGTTTTGGTGCTGACAGGATTCGCGAGTGCGACATTTAGTTCTGCAGTCACTTTTGGAGCCGTCGTTCTCTTATTGTTTCGCCAGAATCTTATCTAATGCCAATGTTATGATCCTGATCACACACTTTTGTCCGCGTTGTGACTTAGTGGTTCAAATGGCTCTAAGCAGTATAGGACTTACAATTTGAGGTCATCAGTCCCCTAGACTTAGAACTACGTAAACCTAACTAACCTAAGGACATCACGCACATCCATGCCCGAAGTAGGATTCGAACCGCGACCGTAGCAGCCGCGTGGTTCCGGACTTAAGGGCCTAGAACCGCTCGGCCACCGCGGCCCGCTGTGACTTAGTGGATGATGTTTTTTGGCTTCCTCTGCATGTGGTATAAACCTTCGATACGGTGTCTCTTAAAACATCAAACACTTCGGCTTCGTAAGCTGTAGAAGCACCCACCATACGAACACCAATAATTTGCCTACGTTCGAATTCACTTAGCTCCGACAGACATAATGCACACACGACCATACAGAACACTCTTTCAACCACGACTGAAACTTATAACGTAATGAGGACATTGTACAGGTGTCGTTTGTGGTCAAATACAGCAGAGCAACCTGTAGGCTTCGCTAGCGTCTGCATTTACGTTCAACCACGCATTTGTCGCGGCGTTTCCATATTTTCGCACACCCCTTGTGTATCGTTTCAAGACTATCATTTTCATAAGTACTAATTTCTTCATGGGAATACACTTTTTTTTAATGGAGACGTAAATGAAAATGCTCAAAGTGATTCAGATAATACACCCATAAATTGCGAATAGCGACAGTTCAGCCTAAACAACAAAAAGTGTGAGGTCCTTCACGTGAGCTCTAAAAAATTCGGTTGCACAATAAATTGCACAAATTTAGAGGTTGTCGATTCACCTTAATACCTAAGGATTATCATTAGGAACAACTTAAATTGGAATTCTCACACAGAAAATTTTGTGGGGCAGGCGAACGACAGACTGGGTTTTATTTGCGGAAGACTTAGAAGCTGCAACATATCCACTAGACTGGCTGCATTATGCTTGTCAGTCGTCTGCTAGAGTGCTTCTGCACGGTATGACATCTTTACCGGATAGGACTGACTGAGGGCATCGAAAAAGTTTGAAGAATAGCAACTCGTTTTGTGTTGTCACGAAGTAGGTTAGAGAATGTTAACGGGTATGATACGCAAATCGGGATGGCAGTCATTTAAAAAGAGGCATATTTCATTGCGGACAGATATTTTACGAAAACTCAATCACCAGCTTTCTCCTCCGAATGCGAAAATATTTTGCTGACTGTTTACATAAAAAGAAATGACCGTGGTAATAAATTAACAGAAATCGGAGCTCGTGCGGAAAGATTTAGGGGTTCGTTATACCGACGTGCCACTCGAGAGTCGAAAGTCGAGATATAGTCTGGAAGTGGTTCAATGAGTCTTCTGCGAGTGGAAGGGTTATCATGTAGATGTACATATATTCGAAAAATACACTACTGGCCATTAAAATTGCTACACCACGAAGATGACGTGCTACAGACGCGAAATTTAACCGACAGGAAGAAGATGCTGTGATATGCAAATGATTATCTTTTCAGAGCATTCACACAAGGTTGGCACCGGTGGCAACACCTACAACGTGCTGACATGAGGAAAGTTTCCAACAGAATTCTCACACACAAACAGCAGTTGACCGGCGTTGCCTGGTGAAACGTTGTTGTAACGCCTCGTGTAAGGAGGAGAAATGCGTACCATCACGTTTCCGACTTTGATAAAGGTCGGATTGTGGCCTACCGCGATTGCGGTTTATCGTATCGTGACATTGCTGCTCGCATTGGTCGAGATCCAATGACTGTTAGCAGCATATGGGATCGGTGGTTTCAGGAGGGTAATACGGAACGCCGCGCTGGGTCCCAACGGTCTCGTATCACTAGTAGTCGAGATGACAGGCATCTTATCCACGTGGCTGTAACGGATCGTGCAGTCAGGTCTCGATCCCTGAGTCAACAGATGGGGACGTTTGCAAGACGACAACCATCTGCATGAACAGTTCGACGACGTTTGCAGCAGCATGGACTATCAGCTCGGAGACCATGGCTGCGGTTACCCTTGACGCCGCATCACAGACAGGAGCGCCTGCAATGGTGTACTCAACGACGAACCTGGGTACACGAATGGCAAAACGTCATTTTTTCGGATGAATCTAGCTTCTGTTTACAGCATCATGATGGTCGCGTCCGTGGTTGGCGACATCGCGGTGAACGCACATTGGAAGCGTTTATTCGTCATCGCCATATTGGCGCATCACCCAGCGTGATGGTATTGGGTGTCATTGGTTACACGTCTCGGTCACCTCTTGTTCGCATTGACGGCACTTTGAACAGTGGATGTTACATTTCAGATGTGTTACGACCCGTGGCTCTACCCTTCTTTCGATCCCTGCGAAATCCTACATTTCAGCAGGATAATGCACGACCGCATGTTGCAGGTCCTGTACGGGCCTTTCTGGATACAGAAAATGTTCGACTGCTGCCCTGGCCAGCACATTCTCCAGATCTCTCACCAAGTGAAATCGTCTGGTCAATGGTGGCCGAGCAACTGGCTCGTCACAATACGCCAGTCACTACTCTTGATGAACTGTGGTATCGTGTTGAAGCTGCTTGGGCAGTTGTACTTGTACACGTCATCCGAGCTCTGTTTGACTCAATGCCCAGGCGTATGAAGGCCGTTAATACGGCCAGAGGTGGTTTCTGGGTACTGATTTCTCAGGTTCTATGCACCCAAACTGAGTGAAAATGTAATCACATGTCAGTTCTAGTATAATATATTTGTCCACTGAATACCCGTTTATCATCTGCATTTTTTCTTGGTGTAGCAATTTTAATGACCAGTAGTGTAGTCATTCGATTTCGCAAAACTATATCTTCCACACGAATAAAGATAGGATCTTATGATAAATTTTCGCTTAAGCGTAGGATTACGAAGGTTTTGTTTTCAAAACAACTATCCAGTTTTGCAAGCATGCATCATTCACATGGATGGACATACAACCCCGGAGTACTTTCTACAGTTACACTGAAGTTAAAAGTTTTCATTTAACTTTCAGAAATTTTTCAACACGTCCTCCGCTGGACGCGCGACAATTATGCAAAGTATAGACGAACTCGTCGCAAACGTTTGCAGTCGTCTGGAGCTACTGCATTCACTAATTTCGGTCTACAGCGTCGTAGCTCACACAAAGTTGTCGAAAGGAGAGACACATAAAAGGCGTCTTTCTCAAACCCTTACAAAATGTTACGTATCGCGATATCAGGCAAATTTTGAGGACAATTTTGCAATGCGAAATCTGTGCACTCCTTACGCCCGATAAAGCGCTGAGTCAGCTCTTACAAGCAGCTGCCAGTGTGGTGGTGTTTTATCTTGTCCAAAACTGAAATTTTCAGCATTTATCTCTGTTACGGGAAAATTCAGATGAATGACCGAGCGAGCGATCTAATTACCTGTACCACGGAGACTGTAACCGAACATCACACTAACCGGAAACTTACAAGTGACACAAAGGTAAACCTTAGTTTCCATGCGCAAGTTAAAACTCATCCCAAGTTTCCGTCTGCATTCTTGCAGACAACAAACTGGTGTGCAAAACGTAAGGATGAAAGCACGATACGCCACTACGAAGTAACATAACTCGCTGAAACTTGAACCGTACACAGAAAGAACTTCTGCAGTATAGCACATGAGGTATCTGAAAGAAATAATCAATGAGACGAACAGAAATGATCCTTTTATTCAAAAACAATAATTAAACATAAGTCACCGTGGTTTACGATGGTCCCCTAGACATTTAAAACTCGGGACGTGGGCCTTAATATGGTGTGTGGTCACTACGGACCTTAGTGCATGCTCTCCAGCGTGTTCCCAAGGTTGGTAAGGGTTACACGCGGCAGGGCGTTCCGATCGTACACCAACGCAGATGACAACTGTTGGATGGTCACTGGTACGTGTGGACGTGCTCCGATACGTCTACTCAACGCATCACACACATCGTTGATGGGATTTTAGTCGCAAATTAAGATTAGGGTTTAACGCCCTGACGACAACGAGGTGTGATACCGAGCACAAGCTCTAACATTTTTTTTTTTTTTTGTTAAGTGAGGCGAAGGAACCATCCCGGCATTTGCCTGGAGCGGTTTAGGGAAATAAAGGAGAATTTCAATCTGGATGGCCGGAGGCGGATTTGAACCGCTGTTCTCCCGAATGCGAGTCCACTTTCCTAACCGGTGCGGCAGCTCGCTTGGTGGTTTAAGTGAAGGGAACGAACAGGCCAGTCCATTCACCAAATATTCTCTCGTTTCAAGAGCTTCTCCACCTGTACGGTTCGACGCGGTTGCGCATTGTCATCATAAAAATGGAGTCACGTCCGAATGCACCCCCCAAAAGATGCACATAGGGAAGGAGTACCGACTCACATTGATGGTGACCGACGAGTGTAGCATGTTCAAAAATTTAAAGATCAGTACATCCCTGCAACATTACGCCTCCTCATACCATAACGCGTGGACAGTGTTCCTGGGTGCATTACATTATGTCATACGGTGAGAGGTACATTGTCGAACATGATCGGTTCGGTGGCCTAGGTGTTTTGGTGTGAAGAGGCATAATGTTGAAGGTTTGTACTGACCTCCAAATCTTTGCACATGCTACGTTATTGTGACATTGTACTCCTTCCCAATGTGCGTGTTTTTACAGGTGCATTCGGCCCCGATTTCATTTTTATGGGTGTCATTGTGCGACCATATCGAACGGTGAGCGTAGAGGAGCTCTTGGAAGGATAGGATATTCGGCGAATGGACTGACTTGCCCGTTCCCCTGCCTTATGTCTGATCAATCACCTATGGGATACGTTGGAGAGACGTATCGCAGCACGTCAATATGCACCGACAACCATCAGTTGTCAAGCGCGCTGGTGAAGAAGTTGAACACCCTATCACAAGAACCATTTACCAACTTTGTGCCTAGCATGAGAGCACTTGACAAAGCGTGCATTTCCCTCCAGGGGACCATCAAGAATTGCTGTGACTTCAGTGTAATTATTGTCTTCGTATAAAAGTATCATTTCCTTTCGTCTCATTGCATGCTTCTTTCTGTTTCTTTCTGTGCTATACTGTAACAGTTATTTCTACGTATGGGCATCGTGCTTTGTTACTTGCCAGTGACACATCACACTAAACGTAACTATTGCACACTGGTGTAGAATCTTGCGAAATCAGATGAATGTTTTTGCACCACCCTGTAGTATACATTCACGTAATGGACTGGATACTGCCGGTGAAAGGTGCAGCGGGCTTGATGCTTGTAATGCAGACGGAGAGAGAGCGTTTCGTTTGCAACAATCTTGTTCTCATCTTTGGCAGGTGCTCGCAGTCGTGATCTACACGCTACAGGCCTTTGCAACTCACGCGATGCCATTACACATCCTAATATAAGACTATTTGGTGAAGGACTTGTGAATTGTGGACTCGGACCTAGTTTTATGTACTGAAGTAATAGGGAATAGTTTCTGGTAAGGGTCGCCAGCCCCCTTTAACTTGCGGTACAAGCTTAAAAGATCTCAGCACAGACAAAATTGATGACTGCATTGTGCCAGACCGAGTAAATTCTGTGAAACTCCAAGACCTGACATCTGGACTGGAAACATACACCACAAACACTTCCCATTAAGCCGCTGAATATCTCCTTGGAACATCCTCGGCAATCTCAGCCAATGATGAAGATTCAAAGTTATGAAGATCAGAAAGTCATTCCAAAGGAATCACCTTAACTTCAGATGAAGCATTAGTTTGAAACTATACGTTAATAGAAACAAGAACGTTCCAGTAAACATACGTTCGCAAATGATCCGTTTGCATGATAACTGCGAACTTGTGGTTACGAGCTGCTACTACTTTCAATTGAAATCTTATACTAGTTATTACAAATGTATTTGAAATGTAACCTTTTAGATTAAGGACTCTCTAATAGTGCTCAAATTTGACGTAAACCAACATGCAATTCACGAGTCATTACATCAGAAACGTATGTTTGGTTTGAGTCATTGTGTGGTCGTCTGATTTGGGTCAACATATTTTCCCAAAAAAACTTGATGGACAGGGATACCTGGTTTCTGCGGCGGGATCTTCTAGGACTGCTTGAGGGTGTTGTCCTCTCACGACATTGGGCAATGCGCTACATGCTGAATGAGACGATACCTAACACGCCAGGATGGTCCAAGATCGATAGGTCGAATAGAGTGTATACTATGATCCCCAAGATCACCTGACTTCAGTCCTGTGGATTTTTCTGTCATAAGTCGTATCGAAAGTGAAGTGTAGAACACTTCCGTTCATACGGATAAAGACGTGGGGTAGCGAATTATACAGTATCGCCAAAATTTACGAGGTAATCCGGAAGTGGTTGGAAGAATTTGTAGTTCTTTGCAGAGGCGAGTCCACCATTTTTTTCTTTGGTTCATTGAATCATACTGCCAACAGCTTGGCTCAGCAAAGATTCCGAAGCAACATACATCTGGAGATTAGAATATTTATGGAACCACAGACAGAGCACCAAATTGCAGTCTCGTAGAAAACAGAGCATGGGTTTATAATAATTGAAATTTTGCAGACATAATAAAACAGGATGGGGTAACTTCAGTTTCACGAAGTTTTGAAGTAAGCAGTTTTGCTGTGCTTCCAAGAAATTGCAGGTAAACAGCGAGTGTTTGATATCTCCTTCTTCTTCCTGCTAATCACCCTTGATGTCTTTGCGCCGTACAGGGGATGGACAAAAGTACGGAAACACTGCGAGATATGGATGCTTGATCATAAATGGAGATATTAGCCAGGTCTAAAGGTTGCACCCTGCAATTGTACCACGAGCGGCACCTGTGTAACGTATTCAATACGTTGCAATGGTCCGTCGTGGTCAAAACAGTGTTATTTGTCGTGAGTGCATTATGTCAGTGCTAAGCGACGTCGATGCGCATATTGTTGGTGCTTATACAGTGGAAGCTTGCGTAACTATGCAGACGATGTATTTGGTGTTTCAAGAGGCACCATAGCGAAGATTTCTATTACAAACAGGGAAAGCGGAAAACTATCAACCACTGTCCACAACACGGACGAAAGTGTGTGTTGAGTGATAAGTGAGAATCGACCATTGAAGGGAACTGCGACGTAAAATAAAAGGATGACGGCTGCCAAAGTCACTGCACAACTGATAGTCACACAAACGAACCCTGCCCGCACCAAAACAACACGAAGGCAGCACCATAAGCTTGGAATTGCAGGCAATGTAGAATTCTAAAAACAAACATAAACTACACTATACTCCACTCTAACAGGCCATTGGGGCCCAACGGTACCCACCGGCCCCGATGTCATCCTCTGACCTCAGGCATCACTGGATGTGGATGTGGAGGGACATGTGGTCAGCACTCCACTCTCCCGGCCGTATGTCAGTTTACGAGACCGGAGCCGCTGTTTCTCAATCTATATCTACATCTACATCTACGTGATTACTCTGCCATTCACAATAAAGTTCCTGGCAGAGTGTTCAGTGAACCACCTTCAAGCCGTTCCACTCTCGAACGGCACGTGGGGAAAACGAGCACCTAAATTTTTCTGTGCGAGCCTTGATTTCTCTTATTTTATCGTGATAATCATTCCTCCTTATGTAGGTGGGTGCCAATAGAATTTTTTCGCAATCGGAGGAGAAAATTGGTGATTGAAATTTCATGAGAAGATCCCGTCGCAACGAAAAACGCCTTTGTTTTCATCATTGCCACTCCAATTCAAGTATCATGTCTGTGACACTATCTCCCCTATTTCGCGATAGTACAAAACGAGCTGTCCTTCCTTGTACTTTTTCGATGTCGTCCGTCAGTCCCACCTGATGCGGATCCCACACCACACAGCAGTTCTCCAGAATAGGGCGGACAAGCGTAATGTAAGCAGTCTCTTTAGTAGATCTGTTGCACCTTCTAAGTGTTCTTCCAATGAATCACAGCCTTTGGTTTGCTCTACCCACAATATTATCTATGTGATCGTTCCAATTTAGGTTATTTGTAATTGTAATCCGTAAGTATTTAGCTGAATTTACAGCCTTCAGATTTGTGTGACTTATCGCGTAATCGAAATTTAGCTGATTCCTTTTAATACTCATGTGAATAACTTCACACTTTTGCTTATTCAGGGTCAATTGCCACTTTTCGCACCATACAGATATCTTATCTAAATCGTTTTGCAATTCGTTTTGATCATCTGATGTCTTTACAAGATGGTAAATGACAGCATCATCTGCAAACAATCTAAGACGGCTACTCAGATTGTCTCCTATGTCGTTATTATAGATAAGAAACAATAGAGGGCCTATAACACTTCTTTGGGGAACGCCGGATATTACTTCTGTTTTACCCGATGACTTTCCGTCTATTGCTACGAAATGTGACCTTTCTGACAGGAAATCACGAATCCAGTCGCACAACTGAGGCGATGTTCCGTAGGCACGCAGTGTGGTTAGAAGACTCTTGTGAGTGGAATGAATTTGACATACCCTGTCGATAGCACTTACTTCTTCACGAGTATAAATAGCTAGTTGTGTTTCACAAGAACGATATTTCCTGAATCCGTGCTGACTATGTGTCAATAAATTAGAATCAAGTAGCTCCTCAGTTTGCCTCACAATAGCTAAGTGCACCCCGCTTGCCAAGTGGCGATCGGCAGATTGAATGGTCATCCATCTAAGTTCTAGGCGCAACCGGACAGCGCTCAACCCCGGTGATCTCACGGGAACCGATGTTACTATTGTGGAAAGGTCGTTAAAACCAAACATCAATGATTCAAGTGCCCGTAACAGGAAGACGTGGCGCCGAAGCCGTAAAACCTCTAGTATACCAATGGAAGAAAATCATTTGGTCGGATGAGCCTTGTTTTACACTGATTCCATCTTTTAGCAGAGTTCATGTCCCAAGAGTGAAACATGGTGGGGGTTCCGTATTGACGTGGACCTCTATATGGCGGTGTTCCATGGCCTCACGGTTACTCTGCAAGATCGCTTTGGTGCCAAAGATTAGGAGACGATTTTGGCTGCTCAGGTACATCCCATTCCATTATGTTTGTTCCGTAATGGTGACGCTTTGTTCCAAGACGACAGGGCGGCTCGCATCGTCCAGGACTGGTTTTGTGAGCACGGGGATGACTTGTTGCTTCTCCCCTCGTCACACAGTCACCAGATCCCAGTATTATTGAGCCTTTGTAGTCTACTTTGGAGAGAAAGGTGCGTGACCGGCATCCATCTCCATAATAATTACCTGTTCTTGCCACTATTTTGCAGGAAGAATGGTGAATGGTATAAAATTCCCTTGAGAATCATACTTTCCATTCCGAGACGCTGTTTTGCGTGTCAGTGGTTTTCCTACACCGTATTAGGCATGGTAATTAATTGTGTTTTTAGTGTTTCCATGTTTTCGTCCACCTCCTGGAAGTGGGAAGGATTTGAACCATGGTAGACGAGTGAAATGCTACATCCAAATGTAAGGACAACATACGGAACATCTCCTGTAAGAGGTGGCTATGGTGCAGTAAATTGTAACACGTAACCTGCTGAAGCAGTACGGTCTTTCTTATTAAGGGCGAGCATAGGTGAAATTTGAGCTCCACCAGATGGGGACTTAACTGAAAAGTTAATGTTTCAAATATGTTTGTACTAACTAGGAGAATATTAGATACTGATGTCGTCGGCGGCTCGCAACCATGCATTCGTAATTATCTTGCAGACGGTTCGTCGGCGGACCTAATTTTGCTAGAACGTTTCCACTGCTTTTATCGTATATTATCACCGGTGTCAGTCTTCGGATTAACTGTGATATACAATGAGTTTTAGGAACGTAGCTCCATGATCTAACACTAAAAACCGCTTGATAATAAGACCAGCTTGGGAAAAATCGTCGCACACTCGACTTTGATAGTTAAAGCTACCGATGAGCTATTACTACGCCAGAGTTACATTTGTAAGCCGGGCGGGATTAGCCGAGCGGTCTGAGGCGCAGCAGTCATGGACTGTGCGGCTCGTCCCGGCGGAGGTTCTAGTCTTCCCTCGGGCGTGGGTGTGTGTGTTTGTCCTTACGATAATTTGGGTTAAGTAGTGTGTAAGCTTAGGGACTGGTGACCTTAGCAGTTAAGTCCTATAAGATTTCACACACATTTGAACATTTTTTTTTACATTTGTAAAATCACGTGCACCTGCGCTAAAATGTTGAAGTCCGTCTTCGAAAGTCTGAACTGCCGATGTGATGCTCCACGTCCAGGTCTCGCTGAACTTCCTTCGTCTTTCCGTAAGTTCCCGACCGGCTAGGACTTCGCGAGTTTACAGTAAATCCCGACTTTTGTTAAATATTTAATCTTCTTGTCCAATCACCCTTGTTATTGCAGAGGCTTGATTTATTTCTCGCCCACAGGTGTTCTCATTGGTTCCACCATCGCCCCATCCACCCTCTCCCCCTATTCACTACAGCAAATTAAACCACCTTACTCTTGACCAAATACGGTAAAATAACTCAAAAACTTAATTCAAAACAAGGCTCCCGAAGTAGACGAATTTCCCTGGAAATAAAAAAAAACTACACCTAGTGTGAAAAATATCTGAGAGAGACGGAGTACCCTAAGACTTCAATAAAGGCGTAATAATTCTAAATCCAGGGAAGGCAGGTATTAACATGTGTGAATGTCACCGAAATATTAGGTTGCAAAACACTAATACGTATTATTTACTGAGAAAGAAAACAAAAGCGATACCCTAAATATTGAAGGAAATTGAAAGTGAAGAGAAATAAGTGAAATAGAGAAAGGAGACTGTGAGCTTATGTAAGATCGATGCAAGACTGGGAGTAGGAGGGAGGGGGGGGAGGGGGGGGGGGCGGTAGCGCGAAGTCCTCAAGGAAGAGTTAGAGGCGTGCCAAGTGAATATATTACCGTGCCTGACGTTCGGACCAGACAGATCACAAGGATCGGAGGTGCATCACAAATAATGTTAGATACAAAACATGCAAACAACCATATCGAAAGTAAACGATAATTATGTATGCGGACGCATTAGATTAAAGTTAAACTTGAGTTATGAAGATAAACTGAAATAAAGAAATGATTATAAACATTCCCTTTACTATGTTAATACAATGCTTTTCAGAGTGTCACAGCTTTTGTCATTGGATCGATTTATCTAAAAATTAACATAATGTCGATGTTAGCTTTTGTGAGTATGCTTACCTGGCCGAACTGTGGGACTTTCAAAGCAGAAATCGCATCTCAAGTCGTTTTATGCCATTAATTTGCACATATGAAAAAGTAATTACATGAGCAGACTCACAAAGCTACGCGATGGCGACAGGCTGCCGTATCATAGTCCGCCAATGACGTCATTCAAATGCAGTATGGACTCAAAATATCGTTCCCCGTCGTTGTCAGTACAGGAGAACGTATAAACAGAGAAATATATGCCTTTCAGGTGGTCGCACGCTGCTGTACCGACGGCAAGATACGTTTCGCATTTGATAAACTGGTATGTGCAGAGACAATTTGCTGGGGGATAATATGCACAAAGATTTTATATTATTACCATATTGCAAAAAATTGCGAATTATATACAACAGCGGCGAACGTATAACAAACAAGAACAAATAGCTCAACTTGAATTCTGTCCCTCTCCTTTTTGTCCGTGTATGCTCACGCACGCGTTTGTTTGTTTGTGTGTGTGTTTGTGTGTGTGTGTTGTGTGTTTGGAGGGAGGACGAGAAGAATAGAAAGAAAGAGCTTGAGAGAGAGAGGGAGAAATAGAGAGAGAGAGAGAGAGAGAGAGAGAGAGAGAGAGAGAGAGGTGAACACAGAGTGTAGGTGAACATCGGAAGAAGATAATCAATCATTGAGTGGAAGAGCAGAAAGAGGATCAAGTGTGGCAGAAAATATAGTGTACTGTATTGTAACAATTGGATGCAGTGATGCGTGACTTTAAGACTTAAAAATCCTAGATAATATATACGGCAATACGGGATGAACCAAAATTCTAGCACTCGGACACCACAGCGTCATTCCTTACATGCTAACAGTACAAAAACGTCAGAAGCAAATTTCGTATGCTGCATGTTTTCAGTAGAAAATGAACCTGAAAGAAATGCAATTTGACAACACAGTGTAGTGTTTCGCGCCATACTGTGTAACTGCTACGCAGTCAGTGCTGTAGGTATAGTTCGATAGTTTGATTCCCGGTCTAAATGCAATACTTTCTATTTTCTAATTTTAGACTGCTTGATGGATTATCTGCCTTCTTAACCATTATACAGCAATAATGACAGGGCTTAAACAAAGCATATGCAAATATTTGATACTAACACAGAAATTTCATTACAATCATTTTATCATTCCCTTTTTAAAGCCGTATTTTGTCTTGAAAAGTTTACTCTGTTCTTCCATTCACTACACCCGTACGTGGTTTTCAGTTCATTCACACGTTAGCGCTCATAGTGTACTCGAAATACATAGCGCAACACAATTAAAGAATCACTCTTTCGAAACCCCATAATTATCTCCCATTGCGATGTAGACATATGAAATTCGGCTGAAAGATGCCTACGACCCTCCTCTGTAACGGCGAAAAAGAGTGGCACCGTACGACGTCACCCTCGGTCTTAGCGACGCTTCTAACAGCGAGGTGTCGAAACACGCGGAAAAAAACAAAAAAAACACCAAAGATCAGAAGTTCATGTAAGTTGTAAGGTGTGTTAATATTGTCACATTGGCACCAAATGTCACTACAATTCTGTCCAGCGCCACCACGGACGTGTCACACGCTCTCTTACCAACATTTCACCCCTTTTTTAACGCAGTTTTCTTATGAGTGACAGAGGAAAACATTTCAGGCCCATCACCACTCAGAGCAGATACGAAAAGGCCTTCGAGAGTGGCATATAGCGCGTCAATGAAACCATCGCTCCCCTTGGGACGTTGATTCTGACGCATTTTGGTATAGAAAACGACAATTCGCAGTGCGATGAGCAAGACGACGTTCTTGACAATCTTTGACACTGCTATCACCCACCAGACGATTCAACGTTTCTCTGTGGGCTAACAACCTCAATGAACTTGATCACATCCCTTTGGAGGGCAGTGCGATCGCAAGTTTTGCTCTGGCGTACAGAGTGAAACCACTAGAGACTTTTCAAAACCATTCGACGAAATTTGAATGTGTTAGGTGCCAGAAAAAGAGTACCTACCTGTTATGTCTGCAACAGACGGTCCCTGCCAGGCAGACTACACTCAAGACACCCCTGTGTGCCATACAACATACACAAGCACTTGCAAGCGCAACCAAGAGGTACACAATTCTTCAAAACAAACAGAACTTGCTAGAGACTAATGCGAACCTTTTTCTGCAGAAGTCGCCTTACAGATACATGGAAAGTTGGAGTACTCCGTCGGCTTTATAAGGCCAGTACAGCAACAGTACAGCCAGTTCCTCGCCGAGCTAGGACCAGCTCCAGCGGACTTCATCGACGCTCTTGATGAGTGGTCGTCTACAAGTTATTTGTTTTTGTGTGTATATAGTGATTGTTCGAAAAGTGTAGTTCAGTTTCAATAAACGACATTATACTGAGTGTTCTACAATACTGAATAGTTTCCAGTATCCCATGCTCATCGCCACTGGAAAATACTCAGTATTGTAGAACACTCAGTATAATGTCGGTTATTGAAACTAAACTACCCTTTTTCAGTCCTGTTTCGCGCCTTGCTGTGGCATGATCATGAAGGGTGTGACACTGATGCATGATTGAATAAAATGGCAAATGATTCTTGTAAGACCACCCATTTAGGAAACACCATCAGTGTCAAACATTGTCCTTCACAGAGCTCTTTAAAAGAATATTGTACAGAGACAGTCTGCCACGGAGACTTACTAGGCACCTGCAGGCAGGCTATGCTGCTGCTCTAGCCCCTGATAGCGCACGTGCGCAATTAGAGGGATGTCAGAGGATTGCCTGCATGCAGGTGTCTACAACTCCATCATAGGTTGTCTCAGTACAGCTACATTTTTAAAGAGCAGATAGCACCATGGGTGCCATGGGTGTTGCGAACTGCATGGTCCTAGAGTGACCCTTTGCTGTTTTATTCACACATGTGTGAATGTTGCGTCCACTCATGATGATGTCACAGGAGAGCGCGAAACAGGATGGCTAACAAAGCATAAAAACCCTTTCCTACTTCGGATCACTTTCAAATTTCGTCGATTGGTTTGGAATGGTCCCTACTGGTTCCACCCTGTACACCTGAGCAAACATTGCGGTGACATGGTCCTGCAAGAGGTACGATCACATTCAATGGGATTGCTGGCCCACGATGTCCTTAGAGAAGGATTGAATCGTCCGAAGGATGTCAGCAGTGTCAAGAGTTGTCAAGAATGTAGTCCAGTTGCTCGCAGCATTTTCGATCGCGAAGTTTGTGGGAATCAACAGCCTAAGGAAATGGCTGGTTTCACTGATGCCTTTATGCCATCCCCTAAGGCATTTTCCTAGCAATTCTGAGCGGTGGTGTGGCTGAAATGTTTTCTTCGGTCACTCATAAAAAAAACCGCGTGGTTACATCACTGGGCGTCAGGGTTCTGACCTCTGTCGCGGAGGCGTCAAAAGATGGCGTGAAATGTGGATAAGAGGGGTTTGATAACCTTTCCATTGAGTGACTCGTATGCGGTGGGCTTAGGCAGAATTTTGGTGAAATTCGGTGCGTATATGACATCCTTAAAGCTCACATGAACTTATGATCTCTGGCCTTTTTTTCGCATTTGTCGACATCTCGTAGTTTGGAGCATCACCGAGACCCAGACTGATGTCGCAGGGAGACACTCTTTTGCATTTTCACAGAACAGTTGTAGGTACCTTTTAGCAGAATTCCAAACTTCGACGTCCTAGTGGCAGGAAATTACTGGGTTTCGAAAACCTGATCCTTTAATTCTGTCGCACGGTGTATTATAACTGGCATCTCTTACTCAGTTTAGTAGGTATATTTCACATCTACACATCGATAAGTTTTGTAGTTATTGCTGTCCTATGACTATCAGTTATTTATTAGCTGATTATTGCTCTTCATTAATATTTCTGACATGTCCAACCAATAACTGTTATGTTCAACAATAAGAAACATATAATTGTAATGTATGCATCGCTTAAGAAAGCGTGTGTACTACAGCGTTATTGGACAGATCAAACTACACTCCTGGAAATGGAAAAAAGAACACATTGACACCGGTGTGTCAGACCCACCATACTTGCTCCGGACACTGCGAGAGGGCTGTACAAGCAATGATCACACGCACGGCACAGCGGACACGCCAGGAACCGCGGTGTTGGCCGTCGAATGGCGCTAGCTGAGCAGCATTTGTGCACCGCCGCCGTCAGTGTCAGCCAGTTTGCCGTGGCATACGGAGCTCCATCGCAGTCTTTAACACTGGTAGCATGCCGCGACAGCGTGGACGTGAATCGTATGTGCAGTTGACGGACTTTGAGCGAGGGCGTATAGTGGGCATGCGGGAGGCCGGGTGGACGTACCGCCGAATTGCTCAACACGTGGGACGTGAGGTCTCCACAGTACATCGACGTTGTCGCCAGTGGTCGGCGGAAGGTGCACGTGCCCGTCGACCTGGGACCGGACCGCAGCGACGCACGGATGCACGCCAAGACCGTAGGATCCTACGCAGTGCCGTAGGGGACCGCACCGCCACTTCCCAGCAAATTAGGGACACTGTTGCTCCTGGGGTATCGGCAAGGACCATTCGCAACCGTCTCCATGAAGCTGGGCTACGGTCCCGCACACCGTTAGGCCGTCTTCCGCTCACACCCGAACATCGTGCAGCCCGCCTCCAGTGGTGTCGCGACAGGCGTGAATGGAGGGACGAATGGAGACGTGTCGTCTTCAGCGATGGGAGTCGCTTCTGCCTTGGTGCCAATGATGGTCGTATGCGTGTTTGGCGCCGTGCAGGTGAGCGCCACAATCAGGACTGCATACAACCGAGGCACACAGAGCCAACACCCGGGATCATGGTGTGGGGAGCGATCTCCTACACTGGCCGTACACCTCTGGTGATCGTCGAGGGGACACTGAATAGTGCACGGTACATCCAAACCGTCATCGAACCCATCGTTCTACCATTCCTAGACCGGCAAAGGAACTTGCTGTTCCAACAGGACAAGGCACGTCCGCATGTATCCCGTGCCACCCAACGTGCTCTAGAAGGTGTAAGCCAACTACCCTGGCCATCAAGATCTCCGGATCTGTCCCCCATTGAGCATGTTTGGGACTGGATGAAGCGTCTTCTCACGCGGTCTGCACGTCCAGCACGAACGCTGGTCCAACTGAGGCGCCAGGTGGAAATGGCATGGCAAGCCGTTCCACAGGACTACATCCAGCATCTCTACGATCGTTTCCATGGGAGAATAGCAGCCTGCATTGCTGCGAGAGCTGGATATAGACTGTACTAGTGCCGACATTGTGCATGCTCTGTTGCCTGTGTCTATGTGCCTGTGGTTCTGTCAGTGTGATCATGTGATGTATCTGACCCCAGGAATGTGTCAATAAAGTTTCCCCTTCCTGGGACAATGAATTCACGGTGTTCTTATTTCAATTTCCAGGACTGTAGAAAGGAAGACATTCCTAGAACCGGAAACCAACCCTCATACTTGAGTATTCTGATTCAGAACTGTACCTGCTGCACTAACTGCAAGGCATAGCTACAAAGTATTGATTGAAGATACTTGTCGTACATTTGATTACAATGTTGCCAAGTTGCCTTTCTTCCATGTTCAATTTTTGCTGAAAGTATGTATGATACGAAAGTTTGGCATAAACATTTTTGTACTGATAGTCTGCGAGGAATCGCGCTGCGATGTCCATCAGCGTGAATTTTTATTCTCCTTGTCTACACAAATATTCACTTAAGCTGAAGGGAAGTTCATCTGTATATTTGTAGGAGTTTCTCAGTTGTCCGACTAGAGCTGCAGTGATGTTTTAAAGTACTTTTAAATCAACATACACAGGTTGGACAAAAATCTGAATAAACCGTGAGAAATGCACGCTTGAATATAAATGCAGATGCTAGCCTAGTCTACATGCTGCGCTGTTGTATTTGACAACGAACAGCACCTTCGCTATGTCCTCAGTTTGCTGCAAGTGCCAGTCGTGCTCAGAACACTGTCCGTTATGTCGGAGCTAAGTGAATTCGAACATGGGAAAATTGTTGATGGTCGTATGGTGGGTGCTTCCGTGACGAAGGTAGCCGAGGTGATTGGTGGTCCAAGAGGGACCGTATCGAAGATTCACACTGCATACAGGGAAAGTGAATGAACATCATCCCCGAAGCCACAACGCGGGCGAAAGTGATCGTGACGGACGAACATTGAAGAGGACTGTAAGAGGATGACAGCTGAAAAACTTACTGCAGAGCTGAATGTCGCAATAGCGAGCCCTGTCAACACCAAAACAATACGAAGGAGCTCCAAAAAAAGAGAATTGCAGGGTGAGCCGGAATTCCAAAACTACTCGTCACTGACAAGAAAACGTGGTCAAAATTCATAAAAGGTGGCCTATGGAGCGACGGAGAAAACTTTGTCAGATGAGTCTTATTTCACAGTGTTTCCAACTTCTGGCCTACAAGAGTGACACTCTTGGCGGGGTGTCGGAGACCAGTTGGGCAGCCATATCGCGGTATTGCATTATTTCCATGGTTGCTCGGCGAGGTCGAATTACTGCCAAGGGTTTTGTGATCATTTTGGCTGATATGGTCCATACCATGGTACTACGTTTGCAAAGTTGATGCTGTGTTGCATTCCAACACAACAGGACTCCTGTTCATACAGCTCACTTCTTCCAAGACCCCATGGTGACCGAGCAGTTCTAGGTGCTTCAGTCCGGACCCGCGTGACTGCTACGGTCACAGGATCGGGGCATGTATGTGTGTGATGTCTTTAGGTTTTAGTTCTAATTTCTAAGGGACTGATGACCTCCGATGTTAAGTCCCATAGTGCTCAGAGCCAATTGAACCATTTTTGAACCTCCAGGACTGATTTTGTGAGTAAGAAGATAAATTGTCGGATCTTCCTTGGTCTTCATAGTCACCAGATCTAAATGTTGTTGAACCTTTGTGGTCTGCCTTAGAGAGAAGTGTGCGTGATCGCTTTCCACCTCCATCTTCATTACCTGATCTTTCATTATTCTGAAGGAAAAATGGTACAAGATTCCCTTGAAAACCATACAGGACCTGTGTTTACCCATTCTGAGACGACCGGAAGCTATTTTGAATGCCAACGGTTTTCCTTCGCCACGTTAGCCGTGAAATTGTGTTGTGCTTCTAGTGTTTTCACATTCTTTTCCTCACTCGTATATTCTCAGCACGACTTTGGGCATTTTCACAATTTTGGAATCTACTTTTGGACTGCTCGAGACGTTCATTTTTGTTTGCAGCAAGTGCACAATGCCGATAGCTTTCCTTATATAACAGCATCGTCAGTGAAAGTGTGAGAGTGTCTCTTGTTCTGCCTGATAAATTATTTTTGGGTATTGAGGACATTTGAATTTCTATTTCGAATTCTTGGGGCACACCCGATGTTGCTTTCATTTACCCTGAACATTCACAGTTCTAGTATAACTCCTTTCTTTTTGGCATTGTTCTTGAAAATGGTTTTAAGCATTACTCCTTGATTTCGTCTCCTGTGCCAACTTCTTATTTTCAGAATATAACTTTCAGCCAATGTCTTAGTTATTTGTTGGACATATTCCAATCTCTGTCTTCGCTTACACTTTTTACCATGTACAATTTATTTTAAAAATGGTTCAAATGGCTCTGAGCACTATGGAACTTATCATCTGAGGTCATCAGTCCCCTAGAACTTAGAACTACTTAAACCTAACTAACCTAAGGACATCACACACATCCATGCCCGAGGCAGGATTCGAACCTGCAACTGCAGCAGTCGCGCGGTTCCGGACTGAAGCGCCTAGAACCGCTTGGCCACTGCGGCCGGCTTTACCCTGTACAGCCCCCACAGGTACCATTGATGATATTCCATGATGTCTTAACACACGCCCTAGAATCCTGTCCTTTATTTTCAACGTCTTCCGCGTGTTCTGAGGGGAACTTTCTCATTTTTATTTTACAACATACTGGGTTCCATTTCACGAAAATTCATCGAGGTAATCAGGCATCTGTGAAGAGAGTTCGTACGCTAGTAGCTTGGTTGTTGTTCGACTACGGGGTACGTCATGTAACACCTTTCGTAAATCTGGGCAGACGGGATCTACCTGCTTAGCTGCAGCCACCATTTGCAAGATAATGATTGTGAATAAATACTGTCTCAGAAATGTGGCTTTCCTGAATCCGTACTGATTTGTTTGTGAGAAATGTCTTTAGGCCAAGCAACGTCATAACGTTTGAGCCCGGAATGTTTCTTGGGATCGATCAACAGGTGGTTGTTAACGATGTTGTACTACGGTTCTGTGCATCCGTTTTTTTACACTTTTTGTGGACAAGAGTGAAATGAACTTGATATGGCACTACCGCTGCAACATATTCAAGTACAACATATTAGAGAATCTATCAGGGCTTGGTACTTCCTTTGTTTGGAGTATTTGTAATCGGTTTTCAGTAACGAGGATGCGCATTTCAACATATCTCTTTCGTCGATGGTTGCGGCAGACAAATGTTACTTTCGGAGTGTGCTGACTAGTGAATTCATATGTAAACGAAGTGCATATCAACACAAGATTCACGGTAGAAGTTTCTCAGCATGAGAATAACAAAGGACAGTGATATACATTCTTGCAACATGTACAGAAACACAACAGTGTAGACAATATGTTACACCCTACATTAATTCTTTACGACGACTAAAATTCAGTTACTCTACGTGACACGTTACAAAAAATGAATTTTGTCTCCAAAAACTCGTAGTAGAATAAAAGAAAATGATAAGTAAATATAAAATTCCTAATTTAAGTATGTACGTCGTTGCCTTGTTCTGGTCTTTGCACTGATTATGCGGGACACAATACTGTTTAACGTGTACTGCGAATCGCTGTGTACAAATCGGAGGTGAAAGAAACGATAAGTTGTAGAAAATATCTTAGGACAACCTAAGGACAGAACCGTGAAACTTTGGAATTGTTATTCAGACACTAAGGCACTTAGCTATCGAACCACACGTTATGAATACTTACATTTACTCGAAAATTACAACTTAGAATAAGACAGCCGCGTTACAAAACAGGCTTGTTTATGTAGTTATTCTTTGAGGTCTTAAGTTTTAATATTACGTGTGTGATGTCTTGGAAGGGAATTGTATAAATTTGCATCGATTCAAAATGATATATTGCGATAAACTGTTCTCTATGATCAGTTGATGAAATCTACACTCCTGGAAATGGAAAAAAGAACACATTGACACCGGTGTGTCAGACCCACCATACTTGCTCCGGACACTGCGAGAGGGCTGTACAAGCAATGATCACACGCACGGCACAGCGGACACACCAGGAACCGCGGTGTTGGCCGTCGAATGGCGCTAGCTGCGCAGCATTTGTGCACCGCCGCCGTCAGTGTCAGCCAGTTTGCCGTGGCATACGGAGCTCCATCGCAGTCTTTAACACTGGTAGCATGCCGCGACAGCGTGTACGTGAACCATATGTGCAGTTGACGGACTTTGAGCGAGGGCGTACAGTGGGCATGCGGGAGGCCGGTATAGGAGGTGCAGTTTCGAGTTTTAGTTACTGTAATCGTAAATTCAGCAGATTGTAGCGCAGTCGTTAGGCATTTGTACAGGTTAGTTGATACATTCTTTGCGTGTTCCGCTTGCGTTATCTAGGCACCGACTCGTGTTTCAGTAACTGTTGTTAAACATCGATTAGAATGGACAGGGACTGCGATTGCTGTGTTCGGATGAGGGCTGACTTGGCATCCCTTCGCTCACAGCTGCAATCGGCGCTGACTTCGGTCGCGCAGCTTGAGGCTGTTGCCAATGGGCACCACTGTGGGGAGCCGGACTCGGGTATCACGGGGATGTCAACCTCATCCCGTCTGTCCCCAGATCGGTCTGCCGCTGTGGTTGCCCCGGTTGCTGCCCGCAGTGGAGCTGAGCCCTCGCCTGTGGTTGATTGGGAGGTCGTTCCAAGGCGTGGCAGGCAACGAAAGGCGTCCCCGGAAGCTGACCAGAAAGCCTCCCCGGTGCGTCTGACAAACCGGTTTCAGGCACTGTCTCTGGCTGAGCCAGATGCAGCTGCCTGCCCTGTTTCAGAGGATCATTCTCAGCCTTCAAGGTCCGGGCAATCGCAGAGGTTGGGCTTACTGGTAGTTGGGAGCTCCAATGTTAGGCGCGTAATGGGGCCCCTTAGGGATATGGCGGCTAAGGAGGGGAAGAAATCCAGTGTGCACTCCGTGTGCATTCCGGGAGGAGTCATTCCTGATGTGGAAAGGGTCCTTCCGGATGCCATGAAGAGCACAGGGTGCAGCCAGCTGCAGGTGGTGGCACATGTCGGCACTAATGACGTGTGTCGCTTTGGATCTGAGGAAATTCTCTCTGGATTCCAGCGGCTATCTGATTTGGTGAAGGCTGCCGGTCTTGCTTATGAGATGAAGGCAGAGCTCACCATCTGCAGCATCGTTGACAGAACCGACTGCGGACCTTTGGTGCAGAGCCGGGTGGAGGGTCTGAATCAGAGGCTCAGACGGTTTTGCGACCGTATTGGCTGCAGATTCCTTGACTTGCGCCATAGGGTGGTGGGGTTTCGGGTTCCGCTGAATAGGTCAGGAGTTCACTACACTCAGCTGGCGGCTACACGGGTAGCGGAGGCTGTGTGGCGTGGACTGGGCGGTTTTTTAGGTTAGAAGGCCTCGGGAAAGTGCGGGATGGGCTGCAATGTCAAAGGGTGCTTGGCAATTACAGGACGTGCTTGGATCAAGGAACAGTCGGAATTATAGTTGTAAACTGTTGTAGTTGCGCTGGAAAAGTCCCTGAGCTTCAAGCGCTAATAGAAAGCACAGAAGCGGATATCGTTATAGGTACAGAAAGCTGGCTAAAGCCTGAAATAAGTTCTGCAGAAATTTTTACGAAGTCTCAGACGGTGTTCAGGAAAGATAGATTAGGCAGAATTGGTGGTGGAGTGTTGGTGTCTGTCAGTAGTGGTTTATCTTGTAGTGAAGTCGAAGTAGATACTCTGTGCGAATTGGTGTGGGTGGAGGTTATACTTAACAGCCGAATTAAGTTAATAATTGGCTCCTTCTACCGACCCCCAGACTCCGATGATACAGTTGCGGAACAGTTCAGAGAAAGTTTGAGTCTCGTAACAAATAAATACCCCACTCATACGGTTATAGTTGGTGGGGACTTCAACCTACCCTCGGTATGTTGGCAAAAATACTTGTTCAAAACCGGTGGTAGACACAAAACGTCTTCCGAGATTGTCCTAAATGCATTCTCCGAAAATTATTTAGAGCAGTTAGTCCACGAACCCACGCGAATTGTAAATGGTTGCGAAAACACACTTGACCTCTTGGCCACAAACAATCCAGAGCTGATAGAGAGCATCATGACTGATACAGGGATTAGTGATCACAAGGTCATTGTAGCTAGGCTCAATACCATTTCTTCCAAATCCATCAGAAACAAACGCAAAATAATTTTATTTAAAAAAGCGGATAAAGTACCACTAGAAGCCTTCCTAAAAGACAATTTCCATTCCTTCCGAACTGACTATGCGAATGTAGACGAGATGTGGCTCAAATTCAAAGATATAGTAGCAACAGCAATTGAGATATTCATACCTCATAAATTGGTAAGAGATGGAACGGATCCCCCGTGGTACACAAAAAAGGTCCGAACGCTGTTGCAGAGGCAACGGAAAAAGCATGCGAAGTTCAGAAGAACGCGAAATCCTGAAGATGGGCTAAAATTTACAGACGCGCGAAATTTGGCACGTACTTCGATGCGAGATGCCTTTAATAGGTTCCACAACGAAACATTGTCTCGAAATTTGGTAGAAAATCCGAAGAAATTCTGGTCGTATGTAAAGTACACAAGCGGCAAGACGCAGTCAATACCTTCGCTCCGCAGTGCCGATGGTACTGTTATCGACGACTGCGCCGCTAAAGCGGAGTTATTGAACGCAGTTTTCCGAAATTCCTTCACCAGGGAAGACGAATGGAATATTCCAGAATTTGAAACACGAACATCTGCTAGCATGAGTTTCTTAGAAGTAGATACCTTAGGGGTTGCGAAGCAACTCAAATCGCTTGATACGGGCAAGTCTTCAGGTCCAGATTGTATACCGATTAGGTTCCTTTCAGATTACGCTGATACTATAGCTCCCTACTTAGCACTCATATACAACCGCTCGCTCACCGATAGATCTGTACCTACAGATTGGAAAATTGCGCAGGTCGCACCAGTGTTCAAGAAGGGTAGTAGGAGTAATCCATTTAACTACAGACCTATATCATTGACGTCGGTTTGCAGTAGGGTTTTGGAGCATATACTGTATTCAAACATTATGAATCACCTCGAAGGGAACGATCTATTGACACGTAATCAGCATGGCTTCAGAAAACATCGCTCTTGTGCAACGCAGCTAGCTCTTTATTCGCACGAAGTAATGGCCGCTATCGACAGGGGATCTCAAGTTGATTCCGTATTTCTAGATTTCCGGAAAGCTTTTGACACCGTTCCTCACAAGCGACTTCTAATCAAGCTGCGGAGCTATGGGGTATCGTCTCAGTTGTGCGACTGGATTCGTGATTTCCTGTCAGGAAGGTCGCAGTTCGTAGTAATAGACGGCAAATCATCGAGTAAAACTGAAGTGATATCAGGTGTTCCCCAGGGAAGCGTCCTGGGACCTCTACTGTTCCTGATCTATATAAATGACCTGGGTGACAATCTGAGCAGTTCTCTTAGGTTGTTCGCAGATGATGCTGTAATTTACCGTCTAGTAAGGTCATCCGAAGACCAGTATCATCTGCAAAGCGATTTAGAAAAGATTGCTGTATGGTGTGTCAGGTGGCAGTTGACGCTAAATAACGAAAAGTGTGAGATGATCCACATGAGTTCCAAAAGAAATCCGTTGGAATTCGATTACTCGATAAATAGTACAATTCTCAAGGCTGTCAATTCAACTAAGTACCTGGGTGTTAAAATTACAAACAACTTCAGTTGGAAGGACCACATAGATAATATTGTCGGGAAGGCGAGCCAAAGGTTGCGTTTCATTGGCAGGACACTTAGAAGATGCAACAAGTCCACTAAAGAGACAGCTTACACTACGCTCGTTCGTCCTCTGTTAGAATATTGCTGCGCGGTGTGGGATCCTTACCAGGTGGGATTGACGGAGGACATCGAGAGGGTGCAAAGAAGGGCAGCTCGTTTTGTATTATCGCGTTATAGGGGAGAGAGTGTGGCAGATATGATACACGAGTTGGGATGGAAGTCATTACAGCATAGACGTTTTTCGTCGCGGCGAGACCTTTTTACGAAATTTCAGTCACCAACTTTCTCTTCCGAATGCGAAAATATTTTGTTGAGCCCAACCTACATAGGTAGGAATGATCATCAAAATAAAATAAGAGAAATCAGAGCTCGAACAGAAAGGTTTAGGTGTTCGTTTTTCCCGCTCGCTGTTCGGGAGTGGAATAGTAGAGAGATAGTATGATTGTGGTTCGATGAACCCTCTGCCAAGCACTTAAATGTGAATTGCAGAGTAGTCATGTAGATGTAGATGCAGAGTAGTCATGTAGACGTACCGTCGAATTGCTCAACACGTGGGGCGTGAGGTCTCCACAGTACATCGATGTTGTCGCCAGTGGTCGGCGGAAGGTGCACGTGCCCGTCGACCTGGGACCGGACCGCAGCGACGCACGGATGCACGCCAAGACCGTAGGATCCTACGCAGTGCCGTAGCGGACCGCACCGCCACTTCCCAGCAAATTAGGGACACTGTTGCTCCTGGGGTATCGGCGAGGACCATTCGCAACCGTCTCCATGAAGCTGGGCTACGGTCCCGCACACCGTTAGGCCGTCTTCCGCTCACACCCGAACATCGTGCAGCCCGCCTCCAGTGGTGTAGCGACAGGCGTGCATGGAGGGACGAATGGAGACGTGTCGTCTTCAGCGATGAGAGTCGCTTCTGCCTTGGTGCCAATGATGGTCGTATGCGTGTTTGGCGCCGTGCAGGTGAGCGCCACAATCAGGACTGCATAAGACCGAGGCACACAGGGCCAACACCCGGCATCATGGTGTGGGGAGCGATCTCCTACACTGGCCGTACACCTCTGGTGTTCGTCGAGGGGACACTGAATAGTGCACGGTACATCCAAACCGTCATCGAACCCATCATTCTACCATTCCTAGACCGGCAAGGGAACTTGCTGTTCCAACAGGACAATGCACGTCCGCATGTATCCCGTGCCACCCAACGTGCTCTAGAAGGTGTAAGTCAACTACCCTGGCCATCAAGATCTCCGGATCTGTCCCCCATTGAGCATGTTTGGGACTGGATGAAGCGTCGCCTCATGCGGTCTGCACGTCCAGCACGAAAGCTGGTCCAACTGAGGCGCCAGGTGGAAATGGCATGGCAAGCCGTTCCACAGTACTACATCCAGCATCTCTACGATCGTCCTCATGGGAGAATAGCAGCCTGCATTGCCGCGAAAGGTGGATATACACTGTACTAGTGCCGACATTGTGCATGCTCTGTTGCCTGTGTCTATGTGCCTGTGGTTCTGTCAGTCCAATCATGTGATGTATCTGACCCCAGGAATGTGTCAATAAAGTTTCCCCTTCCTGGGACAATGAATTCACGGTGTTCTTATTTCAATTTCCAGGAGTGTAGTTACGTCGTGGACCGTGAAAAACGAAAAAAGCGCCCGGAAAATATAACCTGGATTCCAAGTTCCTGTTGATTTTGGACTGGGCTCGCATGTTAAAAGTATTAGGAAATAAATCTGTCGTGTGCATTTCAGAAAAAAAACTATTTCGGCTTTACGTTTTTAGCAGCAATAGAAATCAAACGATGTTTGAACCCAATTTCTTCCATTGTGAGTGTAGTGGCTTCATCATTGCCCCCCCCCCCCCCCCCCCCCCAAAGGCACTTCTGCCATATAAATAATACCTTGCAGTAGCTCCTTACGTTGTTGTTACGGAGTTTATACCTTGGGGAATGTTTTAGAGTAAGACACTAAGCTCTGAAGGAACTGTGTTATCGTCTTCATAGAGCACATTGAATTATTGTTTCTGTGGTTTGGGATGTGTTTGTAAGGCACTTAATCGACGCCAGTTCATTCTAAATATGTTTGAAGACATTCAAGCTGTACCACTCAGCCACAAAACGCAGCAAATCCTCTTTAGTTTCTTCAGCTAATGCAAGTGTCCTCATCTCGTGAGTCGGGGCTTCTAAGTAAAATACGAAAATTTTTGAAAGAAATCATTCCGCTTTAGGCTATTGAAATATTATT
Organism: Schistocerca gregaria; assembly: GCF_023897955.1. Taxonomy (NCBI): domain Eukaryota; kingdom Metazoa; phylum Arthropoda; class Insecta; order Orthoptera; family Acrididae; genus Schistocerca; species Schistocerca gregaria. The sequence continues at coordinate 481,954,126 of NC_064931.1, read as the reverse complement.
TATTGCGCTCGCAACTCCGACACACAGTCATTTTCAAGCATTTTGAAAACAATTAGTCATCAAATACGATACACGTAATTACGAAATTGACAAACATTGAAAATGAATATTTCAATGCTGCTTACCTGGCATGTTGTAACCCACTCAATAATATAAAGCTGTGGCGTTCTGTGTAAGAGCAGTTGCGTGTGGTGGTGTGACTTTATCCGCTGTTCCGTATACCACACCTTAGAAAGCTGGTGAAATAATAATGTAAACACTTAACTTTAAATCTTGTGGTAAACGAATCGCAAAAGTGACAAAGATGTAGAAACAAGCAGAGTATGAGTTATGGAGTGCAGAGATGCTAATATTGAGAGTCGATATCATATGGTTTGCGAAATATGTGGGCAGAAATGAAAAGAGTGACTGAAATGTATGTTAAACAAAAACGGAATCCACAAGTTATATAAGAATGTAGATTAAAAGTAGGTAAAAGGATGAAGTGACTATCAAGTCACAACAAAACAATACCCACAAAATACAAGTACACAAGAGAGTCTGAAATCTCAGATATAGTTGAAAGTAGTGGTCGACACTCGCAAAATAAATGCGTGTAATACACAAATGTTGGAAAGAAACAGGTGCTAATTAGTCACAGGTGTAACGTGATGTAGAATATTTGGCCAGGATAACACGGCTAAAGTTCCAGAATGAGATTTTCACTCTGCAGCGGAGTGTGCGCTGATATGAAACTTCCTGGCAGATTAAAACTGTGTGCCCGACCGAGACTCGAACTCGGGACCTTTGCCTTTCGCGGGCAAGTGGTAGAGCCCTTGCCCGCGAAAGGCAAAGGTCCCGAGTTCGAGTCTCGGTCGGGCACACAGTTTTAATCTGCCAGGAAGTTTCATATCAGCGCACACTCCGCTGCAGAGTGAAAATCTCATTCTGGAAACATCCCCCAGGCTGTGGCTAAGCCATGTCTCCGCTATATCCTTTCTTTCAGGAGTGCTAGTTCTGCAAGGTTCACAGGAGAGCTTCTGTAAAGTTTGGAAGGTAGGAGACGAGATACTGGCAGAAGTAAAGCTGTGAGTACCGGCCGTGAGTCGTGCTTCGGTAGCTCAGATGGTAGAGCACTTGCCCGCGAAAGGCAAAGGTCCCGAGTTCGAGTCTCGATCGGGCACACAGTTTTAATCTGCCAGGAAGTTTCACGGCTAAAGTTAATCAAAAAGAAAACACCAGATTCTGTGACGTTCCTGGAGCAGTGCACGAATTTCGTATTTTTAACGTCAGATTGTTCATTTAAAATGTGTTCTGGCTGGTCTCTAAACGTCCTGTAGATTTAGACTTCTCCTAAGCAATGAAGCTGGCTTCCTTTTCCGAGTCTTTGGAGAGCTTCTAAAGAGGTTTAGATGTTATCTAACATGTGTCTAGTCGCCCAAATATGGTTCGCGAACCATGATTTACGCTTATCACTGGTCTAAACTAAAACGAATGTTAAAACTTCTACCAGTTTGACCTAGATAAATGTTATTGCATTCTCTACAGCTGATCTCCTCTATAAAAGTTACTACATTTTCCACAGTTGATTTTATAAACACCAGGTTGCGTCTACGGTTTATTGTGTTAGATACTATGACGCATGGTCAGACATAACGTGTTGGCAGTACGGGAAATTATTCTTACTTTGATGTTACGAAATCGTTGAGCTATTCTTTCAGAAATAGATCCGCTTTGTGGTAGGTACGAATATTTAGTTTTAGCTTCTTCCTGTTTCTGCAGTGTGATCTTATCAGCAGTACTGTGATTGGGTAATTTGGCAGCAAACATTTTGTCAGTCATCTGTGCAGTGAAACAGTTGTTCATTGTTACATGTCCAAGGATCTTTGGTTCTTTGTCAGTTTCCTTTTGTCCTAGCGGAAGATTGATTAATCTGTGAATCATAGAATGGAAAAGTACCTCCTTCCTGTAGTGTGATCTTATCACTTACCACTTCATGGGTGGAAGGAATTATTGAAGATGACACTGTAAATGTAAGTGGGCTTACAACAGATGCCAAATCTATGAACACCATTATCGTTCTCTATAGCCAGATCCAAAAAGTTAATTGCGTGTTTTTTTCTAAATACATGGTGAAATTAGTGTTAGTGTGCATACTATTGAGTTGTGCAAATATAATACTAAAGTGTTATCCACATATCTACTGTAATATTAGATTTTAGTAGCTGTGGTGGGGAATTTCTTGAATTTCTGACTTCCAAGTTGGTTAACAAAAATGGCAGTACGTGTAGTCGCCATACAACTACCCATGCCAATGTTATGAAAAAATTTCATCTTCAGACTTGAAATAATTATTGGAGAGTATCAGACTTAATAAGCTAATGACATCACTAGCTTCTAGCACACTTGCTTTCTTGTGTTGGAGATGATTCTCTTCAATGATTTCAGTAGAGTCTGGAATAGGAAAGCGATTAAATAAATTAAATATGCAAAGGATACAAGTTTACCACTAGCATGAATGGGGCGTCTTTAATTTCTTCTATTGTTTGAAGGGAATCTTTCACAATCAGTTTACTTCGAAAACGTATCATTCTTTAAGTAGTGTACCTAATTTTTACTGACTTTATAGGTAGGGTGGTCTACACAATTAACAATGGGACGAATTGGAATACCACTTTTAGGTGAGGCACGTAAGGTAGCGTGTACAGGTTAATAACAAAGATTTTTATTACATCGTTTTAAGAAAAAATAAAATCACACTTTATCTTTTTACCTACTTTTAATTTACAGTCTCAGTATCATTTGTGGAGTTCGTTTTTATTTAACACATATTCCTGTCACTTTTCTCCTTTCTGCACACGCATTTCACAAACCATATCATATCGACCTTCTATATTGACATCTTTGCACACTATAAGTCGTACACATCGAATGTTTACATCTTTGCTGCTTTTGTGCTACATGTACCACGCTTGTTACACGAGATTTAAACTGAAGTGTTTATATCATTGTTTCATCAACTTCCTAACGTGTACTCGCATGGCATACAGAACAGAGTATAAATTCACACCATCATATGAGAATGCTCTAACACATAATGTCACAGCTTTACATTATTGAGTGGGTTATAAAATCCCAAGTTAGTAGCTTCGAAATTTTCATTTTCAACGTTTGTCAATTTCGTAATTATGTGTATTATATTTGATGACTAATTGATGTTTGAAAATGAACATGTATCGAAATTGTGAGCGCAAAAATAATGTTTTAACGGCTTAAAACGGACGGATTTCATTTAAGGTTTCAGGTAATATTTGGACCCAGTGCTCATCAAAATTATAAAATGTGAAAATGTTGTAACCATGTAGGAAGTAAGCTGCTGCCCAAACTACTCTCGGAATTACCTCCATTTTGCAATGGACTAAAGCTAATGACTCGAGCCGAATAAGGAAAATCAGATCTAAATCCTGAGACCACCTATACCGATGTTCAATGGCGTCATACCACTTCCGCGTCGTACCATTAGCTAGATGTTCACCAAGTTCGTACGCACCCATTTCAGTATCACATCATGTTAGCAGCACTATTTACTCCAAAGAGTGTCTCTGAGCTATATTACACCAAACTGACTGCGTTTTGGCCTCATTCTAAATGACTTGAACTCATCCTTGTGGTGAGTGGCTTCTGGGCACCACAATTACCATGAAAACCGTATTAAGTATACCAGAACGGTGTTTGGACTTCCGCATCTATATGGAGACTCTGCAAATCACATTTAAGTGTCTGGCAGAAAGTTCATCGAACCACCTTCACAATTCTCTATTATTCCAATCTCGTCCAGCGCGCGGAAAGAACGAACACCTATATCTTTCCGTAAGAGCTCTGATTTGCCTTATTTTAACATGGTGGTCGTTTCTCAATATGAAGGTAGGGGTCAACAAATTATTTTCGCAATCGGAGGAGAAAGTTGGTGATAGAAATTTCGTGAGAAGATTCCGCCGCAACGAAAAAAACCTTTATTTTAATGATGTCCACCCCAAATCCTGTATCATTTCAGTAACACTCTCCCCCCTATTTCGCGATAATACAAAACGTGCTGTTCTTCTTTGAACTTTCTCAATGTACTCCGTTAATCCTATCTTTTAAGGATCCCACACCGCGCAGCGGTATTCTAAAAGATGACGGACAAACGTTGTTTAGGCAGTCTCCTTGGTAGATCTATTACGTTTTCTAAGTGTCCTGCCAATAAAACGCAGTCTTGGGTTGGTCTTCCGCACAACATTTTCAACTTGTTCCTTCCAATTTAAGTTGTTCGTAATTGTAATTCCTAGGTATTTAGTTGAAATTACGGCCTTTAGAGTTTACTGATTTATTGCGTAGCCGAAGTTCAACGTTTTCCTTTTAGTACTCATGTGGATGACCTCACAATTTTCGTTATTTAGGATCAGTTGCCAACTTTCGCACCATACAGATATCTTTACTAAATCGTTTTGTAATTTGTTTTTATCTTCTGATGACTTTACTGGTCGATAAACGACAGCGTAATCTGCAAACAAGCTAATACAGCTGCTGACATTGTCCCCCAAATATTTTATATACACACATCGAAAAAAGTTATTAATCAACTCTGTTCCGAGAGTTCCGGAACCTGTACAGAAAATTGGCATAGAGATCAACATAAACATCATTTCTGCCCTTTTCATTGCTCATGAAAACCACACATTGCATGTTGTACCACCATTCAGTTAGACCTTCGGAGGTGGTGGTCCAGATTGCTGTACACGCCAATACCTCTAATACCCAGTAGCACGTTTTCTTTCATTGGTGTATGTCTATATTCGTCGTGGCATACAATCCACAAGTTCATCAAGGTACTGTTTGCCCAGATTGTCCCACTCCTCAACGGCGATTCGGTGTAGATCCCTCAGAGTGGTTGCTGGATCACGTCGTCAATAAAGAGCCCTTTTCAATACATCCCAGCCATGTTCGATAGGGTTCATGTCTGAAGAACATGCTGGCCACTCTAGTCGAGCGATGTCGTTATCCTGAAGGAAAGCATTCAGAAGAGGTGCACAACGTTGGCACGATCTGTAGTCCATGAAGATGAATACCTCGCCAATATGCTGCCGATATGGTTGCACTATCGGTCGGAGAATGGCATTCACGTATCGTACAGCGGTTACGGCGCCTTCCATGACCACCAGCGGCGTACGTCGTCCACACATAAAGCCACCCAAAAACAGCAGGGAACCTCCACCTTGCTGGACAGTGTGTCTAAGGGGTTCAGCCTGTCCGGGTTCCTTCTGATGGAAGGTATATGCGACACACATTTATGAAGAGAACGTGATGCCAATCCTTAGCGGTCCATTCGGCATATTGTTGGGCCCATCTGTACCGAGCTGCATGATGTCATGGTTGCAAAGATGGACCTGCCATGGACGTCGGGAGCGAAATTGCGCATTATGCAGCCTATTGCGTTCAGTTTGAGTCATAACAGGACGTACTATGGCTGATCGAAAAGCATTATTCAAGATGGCGTTGTTGTCAGGGTTCCTCCGAACCATAATCCATAGGTAGCGGTCATCCATTGCAAACGTTGCCCTTGGGCCGCATGTCATCGACAATTCCTGTCTCTCTGTATCTCCTCCATGTCCGAACAACATCGCTTTGATCCACTTCGAGACATCTGGCCACTTCCTTGTTGAGAACTCTTCCTGCCACAAACTAACAATGCAGACGCTATGGAACCGCGGTATTGGCCGTCTAGGCATGGATGAACTACAGACAACACAAGCCGTGTACCCCCTTCCTGAAACGACTGGAACTGATCGGCTGTCGGACCCCCTCCGTCTAATAGGAGATGGTCATGCATGGTTGCTTACTTTTTTGGGCGGGTTTAGTGACATCTCTGACTGTATTTGTGATACAATAGCCACAGTCAACGTCTGTCTTCAGGAATTTTGGGAACCGAGATTATGCAAAACTTTTGTGATGTGTGTAGGTAAGGAACAGCAATCGGTCTATAACACTACCATGGGGAACGCCAGAAATTACTTCCGTTTTGCTCGATGTCTTTCCGTCAGTTACTACGAACTGTGACCTCTCTGACAGAAAATCACGAATCCAGTCGCATAACTGAGACTATATATCATAAGCACGCAATTTCACTACAAGCGAATTGTGTGATACATTTCCACAAGCCTTCCGCAAATCCAGAAATACGGCATCAATCTGAAATCCCTTATCAATAGCACTCAACACTCACGTGAGTAAAGAGCTAGTTGTCTTTCACAAGAACGATGCTTTCTGAATCCATCTTGGCTGTGTGTCAATAGATCTTTCTCTTCGAGGTAATTCATAATAATCGAATGCAATATATGTTCCAAAATCCTGCTGCATATCGACGTTAATGATATGGGCCTGTAATTTAGTGGATTTCTCCTACTACCTTTCTTGAGTATCGGTGTAACCTGTGGGACTTTCCAGTCTTTGGGTATGGATCTTTCGTCGAGCGAACGGTCTTATATGATTGGTAAGTATGGAGCTAGTGCATCAGCATACTCTGAAAGGTACCTAACTGGTATATAGTCTGGACGAGAAGATTTGCTTTTATTAAGTGATTTATGTTGCTTCACCATTCCGGGGATATTTGCTTCTACGTTACTCATGTTGGCAGCCGTTCTTGATTCGAATTATGGAATATTTATTTCGTCTTCTTCTGTGAAGGTATATTTCGGAAGACTGTGTTTAGTAACTCTGATTTGGCAGCACTGTCTTCGATAGTATCTCCATTGCTATGGCGCAGACAAGGCATCATATTGTGTCTTGCCGCCAGCGTACTTCACATACGACCAGAATATCTTTGGATTTTCTGCCAGGTTTCGGGACAAAGTTCGCTGTGGGAACTATTATAAGCATCTCGCATTGAAGTCCGAGCTAAATTTCGAGCTTCTGTAAAAGATCGCCAATCTTGGAGATTTTGCGTCTGTTTGAATTTGGCATGTTTGTTTCGTTGTTTCTGCAACAGTGTTCTGACCCGTTTTGTGTACCAAGGAGGATCAGCTTCGTCGTTTGTTAATTTATTTGGTATGGATCTTTCAACTGCTGCCGATACTATTTCTTTGAATTCAAGCCAAATCTGGTCTACACTTACTTTGTTAATTCCGAAGGAGTGGATATTGTCTCTCAGGAAGGCATCATGTGAATTTTTGTAGGCTTTTTTGAATAGGTATATTTTTCGTTTATTATTGGAGGATTTGGATGTTACAATATACAGTCTCGCTACGACAACGCTGTCTTCACTAATCCTTGTATGCATTTTGATGATCGTTATTAACTCAGGATTATTTGTCGCTAAGAGGTCAAGTGTGTTCTCACAAACGTTTATTATTCGTTTGGGCTCACGAACTAGCTGCTTTAAATAATTTTTAGGGAATGCGTTTAGCACAATTTCGAATGATGTTTTATGCGTACCTCCGGAATTAAAGATGTATTTTCGCCAGTACATCGAGGGTAAATTAAAGTCACCACCAACTATAATCATATGAGTCGGGTACTTGTTTGAAATTAAACCCAGGTTTTCTTTGAAGCTTTCAGCAATTGTATCATCTGAATTGGGAGGTGGGCAAAAGTGTCCAATTATTATTTTATTCCGTTTTTTATAATCGTGCTAAAACATCGCTAACAGTGGACTTCGCACATGCTGCACCTATGTGTGTCTGACGGGACCCTCAAGCCAGTGCGTCGCTATAATAACAACCAGTTTGCATGCGGTCAGTTCTTTCCGTTGGCTCGCTCTGACATGTAACAAGACTCTGATGTTAAGACATTGTGCCTACACTTATACCCTATTAGTTTCGTAACTTGATTCCACAAAAAGGGCTTACAAGACTATGCACTTCGCTGCTCACGTTGTTTAGCAGTATCAACGGGAGTGCTGTGCACGTCAGTTTTGAGACGACCCCAGACAGAGAAATCCAGAGGACTGAGATCAGGTGCCGTTGGAGACCGAGTTACAGGCCCTTTCCCACCCAGCTACCATGGGCCATGTTGATGGTTCCAATGGCTCTGAGCACTATGGGACATCTGTGGTCATCAGTCCCCTAGAACTTAGAACTACTTAAACCTAACTAACCTACGGACATAACACACACCCATGCCCGTGGCAGGATTCGAACCTGCGACGGTAGCGGTCACGCGGTTCCAGACTGAAGCGCCTAGAACCGCACGGCCACGCCAGCCGGCCCATGCTGATGCGTTAGATAATTCCTTCGTCCGGCAGCATAACGTGCCTGTGTCCCATCACGCATGTGCCCCAAGCTCCACCGTTGCACAAGGAGAACATCATCAAGCAAGCCCCAGGAACCGAAGGTACCCTCGTCCAACAAGTTTTCTTGGAAGAGTGTTTGGCCCAATGAGACACAACATACTACCTTGCGTAATATGGTTTAAGAAACAGTCCTCATTAAAAAGAACTTCCTGTCTTTTCGGAATGGATAAATGAATGTACTGTGTGGTTTTCAAGGAAATCTTATACCACTCCCCTGCAAAACAATTTCAAATTTTGCCAACGATACTGGAGGTGGATATCTACCACACTAACTTCTCTTCAAAGTTTATCACAAAGGCTCAATAATTTTGAGATCTGGTGACTGTGGTGACCACGTAGACGTGAAAATTTTCCATCGTGCTCACAAAACCAGTCCTAGACGATGCGAGCTGTGTGATCAGAGGCCCTGTCTTCTTAGTACACAGCATCCCCATAGCGCAAAAGACATTGTACCATGGGATGGATCTCTTTGGCAGTAATACGACCTTGCACAGTATCCATGAGAACCATGTAATATCGCGATATGTCTGCACGAATCAACAACGAACAAGCGCCGTATTTACTCTCGGAATGTAAACTCGGCCAGAGGTTGGAAACAGTGTGAAAGAAGATCCATCCGACCAAGTGATTTCCTACCATTGCTGCACAGGCCAGATTTTATGGCTTCGGCACCACGTCTTCCTGTTACAGACATTTGCATCATTGATGAGTGGTTTTGGAATTCTAGTTCGCCCAGCCATTTCTCGCTTCCGCACCTCCCTTCGTGTTGCTTTGGTGGTGTCAGGATCCGTGAGTGCGACATTCATTTCTGCTGTGACTTTAGCAGCTGTCGTCCTCTTAATTTTCGTCAAAATTCTATTCAATGACCGTCTGTCACAAACAATCAACAAGTGCTGTCCCCCGTGTTGTGACTTAGCGGGTGATATTTTTCCGCTTTCCCAGTATGTCGTATAAATCGTCGATACGACGACTTTTGAACTTTCTAAAAATTCAGCTACCTTGGTTACGGAAGCACCAACTGCACGAGCTCCAACAATTTGCCCTGGCCTGAATTCACTTAGGTCAGACACAATGCACTCACAACTACACAGAAATGTGTTCTGACCGCGACTGACACTTGCAACGTATTGAGAACATTGAGCGGATGCGGTTCGGGTCAAACAGAACAGCGCAACCGGCAGACTTGACTAGCTTCTGCACTTACGTTAAAGCATGCATTTCTAGCCGTGTTTACATATTTTGGTCCAATCATTGTTTCTGCATCTGCCGTCGGTAGTATTGTTAGGAAATTATAGGTTGGAACATCAACGACAGTAAGAGTTTGACTGAGGCCTGGAGATTTGCTCAGATGGTGGAATGGTTAAGAGGATAAGTAGGAAATTCAAGTTCGAATCGCGGTACGGTACGAATTTTCAACTATCACTACATCTTCATTCCAGAAGGTCTGTTGGATATGCGTAAACCTAGATTGTGTGTTCGATATTGTTACTATTCCACATGTCACTTAAACATTTCTGCATCACGGTTAAAGCTGTTGACGGAAAGGATGCTGTAGGCTGGTATATACACTGAAGCGCAAAAGAAACTGGTATAGGCATGCATATTCCAATACGGAGATATGTAAACAGGCAGAATATGGCGCAGCGGTCGGCAACGCCTATATAAGACCACAAGTGTCTGGCACAGTTGTTAGATCGGTTACTGCTGCTACAGTTTAAGTGAGTTTGAACGTGGTGTTACAGTCGGCGCACGAGCTATGGGACACAACATCTCCGACGTAGCCATGATGTGGAGATTTTCCCATACGACCATTTCACGAGTGCACCGTGAATATCAGGAATCCAGTAAAACAAAAATCCCCGACATCGCTGCCGTCGGAAAAAGATCCTGCAAGAACGGCTCCAACGACGACTGAAGAGAATCGTTCAACTTGGCAGAAGTGCAAGGGTTCTGCAAATGGCTCCAGATTTCAATGTTGGGCCATCAATGAGTGTCAGCGTGAGAACCATTCAACGAAGCATCAGACCTGAAGGTTCACTCGTGTACCCTTGATGACTGCACGACACAAAGCTTTACGCCTCGCGTGGGACCGTCAACACCGACATTGGACCTTGATGATCGGAAACATGCTGCCTGGTCGGACGAGTCTCGTTTCAAATTGTATCGAGCGGATGGACGTGTACCGGTATGGAGACAACTTCATGAACCCATGGAGCCTGTATGTCAGCAGGGGGCTGCTCAAGCCGGTGGAGGCTCTGTAATGATGTGGGGCGTGTGCAGTTGGAGTGATATGGGACCCCTGATACGTCTAGATACGACCCTGACAGTTGACACGTAAGTAAGCATCCTTTGTGATCACCTGCACCAATTCATGTTCATTTTGCATTTCGACGGTCTTAGGCAATTCCAGCAGGACAATGCGACACCCCATACTTCCAGAATTGCTGCAGAGTGGCTCCAGGAAAAGTCTTTTGAGTTTAAACACTTCCATTGGCCACTAAACTCCCCAAAGATGAACATTATTGAGCATATCTGTGATGACTTGCAACGTGTGGTTCAGAAGAGATCTCCACCCCCTCGTACTCCTACAGAATTAGGGACAGCCCTGCAGGAGTCATGGTGTCACTTCCCTCCAGCACTTCTTCAGACATTAGCCGAGTCCATGACACATCGTGTTGCGGCTCTTCTGAGTGCTCGCGGGGCCCTACACGATATTATGCAGGTGTACCAGTTTCTTTGACTCTTCAGTGTAGCTTCCAAGATTAAAATTATTTTGTGATGTCTGAAAGTTTCATTCCACTGCAGTCATTCGCTTCAGGGAACCAACGCAGACAATGTACTGAAAAAACTTTATCAGAGCTCCAAAGGAGCCTAGCGATTGTTTTCTAAGGTCGAAATTTTCTGTTATTGACGATGACTGTCGAACACGTGAACTTGCTGGAGTCTAGGGCAGAAGCCACTGTAGACAGTTAATTTATTTTCTATTACAGTGTTTTGGCAATAACGTAACTGCGATGAACGAAGGAAAGGAAAAGCGCGTGGTTCGTTCTGCAGGGTTGCCTATCAGGATCTACATGCAGGAAATCGCACGCAGCTGCGACACGCGTAGTCGTCGGTTCCCTAGGCATTCCTGGGGTAGAGGGCTGATGCCTTGAGTACGTGTCGCAAATAACAAGCGCCGCCCATAATGATCGCTGCTGGCTCCAGAGCTTTCACCCCTCTCCTCGGCACGCACATTTCCCTCAGCCTCCTCATACCCGGAATCCTGTCACGCCCCACGGTTTTTTGTTTTCCACCAGCGTATAGTTCTTCAACGAGATGCTGCGGACTTCTTGTCCGTTAATTTTAATATTTCCTGAAAACCTGTAGTTTTATAGCTTCCTATAGCATTATTCCTTTTTGATAACAGATGCCCTGCCCATGACTTTAAACTGTGAAATGAAGTTTGTCTTAAGGTTCGTTTACACATGTGCGCTCTGCACCTAGTCACTGTTCTTAAGACTAATGTAGATACAAGAAAATAACTGTTATCATAATTAGCTGAAGGCAAGTCCTTAGCCATCCATTCAGTTTGTCGATCTAGTTACATGTAGTGAAGTGTGCCTGATGTCAGTTTGATACTTTTCTCAACTATTTACAGTTTCTCATTAAATTCTCCTCACTACATCGAGCTAAAGTACGTTATCAAGTGTTTCCTATAGTTTCCTATTGTATTACAAACCTCCACATAAGACTGAAATCAGTTTGATATTCAGAACAGATAGAGTAATTTCGCTGCGTTATAATTATTACGAGACTGCTCACCGGTTTTCGGAGAGTGAAATTGCGTTTGAGTTTATCTCTTTGAAATGTGCGACACTAAAGCAGAAAATGCTACAGTTATCATTACAAAAACGAGGTTGACACACATTTCTGTGAACAGAATTACAATGTATTGAATGATTCCGGAAATATGTCAAGTGAACTGTTTAGGTGAGATATACGGGGTGATTATAATTAAACTTTCAAAACGTTGTAGAAATAACATCCCTGCTGAGAACGACGCCAAATTGCAACGGGATATTATCGTAGAAGAGGGAAAACGTATGGCAGAAGGAAACAATAGTGTGAAAACTGATCAATAAATGCCGCTGTATGTGTCAGAATACGTAAATGAAAACACCTGTCATGGGCATGACCCATTGAAGTTGGTACAACCACGCCGGGTACAGGGCTTTTCCTCCCTTCGCGTCTGCGACTTTTGCCGTGACTGTGTCAATGCAGGATCGCGCTCTGCTTGTAAAGCTGTGTTACGAGAAAAATGACGATTGCGTACACGTCATTTAGCAGAAGTTCCAAACACTGAAGGGTTTAAAAAAAGACGTTGCTCCGATGACTGCCTTGGGACTGGAGGAAATGATTCGGAAATTCTAAAAGATGGGTTCTTTCGGTGTGCAACTTGGTAGAGGTAGGAAACGAATTGATTCGACGTCAGTGGAAGCAGCAGCCACAGCAATGCAGGAGGAGACGGGTGGTGGAGTGCAAACCTGTAGTGCACGGACAATCCTACGAAACATCCTTCTTTGCTATCCATTCAAAATTACCCATGTGCACGAGTTGCTTCTGTTGACATGCGCCGGCCGATGTGGCTGGGCGGTTTAGGCACTTCAGTCTGGAACCGCACGACCGCTACGGTCGCAGGTTCCAATCCTGCCTCGGGCTTGGATGTGTGAGATGTCCTTAGGTTAGATAGGTTTAAGTAGTTCTAAGTCTAGGGGACTGATGACCTCAGATGTTAAGTCCCATAGTGCTCCGAGCCATTTGAACCACTTTTTGTTGACCCGCCAGCAAGAGAGAACTTTACTTTAGAATTTCTTGCTCGCGTGGAAGTGAACAATGATTGGCCATGGAAGATCTTGTGGACAGACGAAGTCCACTTCCATCTGACAGGATATGTCAATACACAGACTTGTCGAATATGGGCTACGGAAAATGCATACGCAGATTAACCAGTACCAATTCATCCTGAAAAGGTTACTGTGTGGTGCATGTCAGCATTATTTGTCATAGAGCCATATTTTTTCAAAGACACAGGTACTTCCGGTCTCGTTACCTGTACCGTCACTGGTAAGCGCTATAAGTGTCTTTTGCGCAACCACGTCATTCCAGCTCTCCAACAGCGTGGATATGTGAATGGGATCATCTTTATGCAAGATGGCGCACTTCTGCACATTGCAAATCCAGTTAAGCAGCTGCTGAAGCGCCATTTCGGAAATGCTAGAATTATCAGCTGCTATTTCCCTATAGCCTGGCCGTCCCGATCACCTGATCTTAATGCGTGTGACTTCTGGCTGTGGGCCTATCTGAAAGCTGGTGTGTTCAGTGTTCCGATTGCAAACATAGCTGCATTGAAGGCACGTATTGCGCAACACATTCTGAACGTGACTCCGGAAGCACTACTATCAGTTGTGGAACATCCTGTTTCTCGATTTCAGCTTGTTGCAGAAAACGGCAAACAGGATATTGAACGCGTTTTGCGCCAGTGACGCGGAAATTACTAATCCGATTTGATTTTGATTCACGCTTTTTATGCGAATTTTGGCCTCAGGAGAATTAAAAGCCGATTCTTCACATCCGATGTGATATGACCTTGCCGTGGTGGGTGGGCTTACGTAACTAACAGTACGATACCTGTTCACACGTGCACGTTGAGTAGTACAGTTTTTTAGCGTCAAACGTACACCTTAGGCATTGTTGTATGATTCATTTGTCATTTGTAGTCGACCACTATTAAAGTATGATGCTTACAGTGCCACCTGTTGCTACATTTTGTAACTATTTATTTTTCTTCTCCCATACGTTTTTCCCGAACCAGCCCTGACAAAACTCTACCCTCTGGTGAACAAGATGTATGAGACAGGCAAAATACCCTCAGACTTCAAGAAGAATACAATAATACCAATCCCAAAGAAAGCAGGTGTTGACAGATGTGAAAATTACCGAACTATCAGTTTAATAAGTCACAGCTGCAAAATACTAACGCGTATTCTTTACAGACGAATAGAAAAACTGATAGAAGCCGACCTCGGGGAAGATCAGTTTGGATTCCGAAGAAATGTTGGAACACGTGAGGCAATACTGACCCTACGACTTATCTTAGAAGAAAGATTAAGGAAAGGCAAATCTACGTTTCTAGCATTTGTAGACTTGGGGAAAGCTTTTGACAATGTTGATTGGAATACTCTCTTTCAAATGCTGATGGTGGCAGGGGTAAAATACAGGGAGCGAAAGGCTATTTACAAAATGTACAAAAACCAGATGGCAGTTATAAGAGTCGAGGGACATGAAAGGGAAGCAGTGGTTGGGAAGGGAGTGAGACAGGGTTTTTGCCTATCCCCGATGTTATTCAATCTGTATATTGGGCAAGCAGTAAAAGAAACAAAAGAAAAGTTCGGAGTAGGTATTAAAATGTATGGAGAAGAAATAAAAACTCTGAGGTTCGCCGATGACATTGTAATTCTGTCAGAGACAACAAAGGACTTGGAAGAGCAGTTGAACGGAATGGACAGTGTCTTGAAAGGAGGGTATAAAATGAACATCAACAAAAGCAAAACGAGGATAATGGAATGTAGTCGAAATAAGTCAGGTGATGCTGAGGGAATTAGATTAGGAAATGAGACACTTAAAGTAGTAAAGGAGTTTTGCTATTTGGGGAGCAAAATAACTGATGATGGTCGAAGTAGAGAGGATTTAAAATGTCGACTGGCAACGGCAAGGAAAGCGTTTCTAAAGAAGAAAAATTTGTTAACATCGAGTATAGATTTAAATGTCAGGAAGTCGTTTCTGAAAGTATTTGTATGGAGCGTAGCCATGTATGGAAGTGAAATGTGGACGATAAATAGTTTAGACAAGAAGAGAATAGAAGCTTTCGAAATGTAGTGCTACAGAAGAATGCTGAAGATTAGATGGGTAGATCACGTAACTAATGAGGATATATTGAATAGAATTGGGGAGAAGAGGAGCTTGTGGCACAACGTGACTAGAAGAAGGGATCGGTTGGTAGGGCATGTTCTGCGACATCGAGGGATCACCAATTTAGTATTGGAGGGCAGCGTGGAGGGTAAAAATCGAAGAGGAAGACCGACAGATGAACACACTAAGCAGATTCAGAAGGATGTAGGCAGCAGTAGGTACTGGGAGATGAAGAAGCTTGAACAGAATAGAGTAGCATGGAGAGCTGCATCAAACCAGTCTCAGGACTGAGGACCACAGCAACAGCAACTTTTTCCCTCTTCTCCGACAATATTCCGTTGCAATTTGACGTCACTCTGGCTAGTGGTGTTATTTCTACAGCTGTTGGAAAGATTAACTTTAACTATAATCGTCCAATATATACAGGGTGTTTCAGACTATTTGCCTCTAATGTCTAAGGGAGATGGATCACTTGATGGAGAATAACTTATGTTAGAGCAAAACTCTTAACTACTGTTCCTTGTGACATTGGGCACCCTTTTGTACTAATTACGCCACTGAAAGGTGACAGGGCGTAGGCAATCTGTGGCGTCCATATGCCTTGTGTGTTGCTATAAACCAGTCACGTGCTCCCTATGAAAGGGATGAAAGGGAGTAGCCCCAGCAAAATAAAAATTCATGTTTCGCTCCTAAAATGTATTTCGCCGCTTAACATCCATTCTTGTTTTCCTGTTGAAAATCACTGTGTCAATTTACTTCGGTGGGTAGTGTGTTGCACACCTGGTTAGCATGCCCTGCTAATTCGATGAAATTTCGCCACAGGGTTGGAGAATAGTAATGGACGCATAGAATCGCTGGGGAGCGTCAGTGAACAACGTTTTATCCCTAGCAAAAGTTGTTCCTCACCCTTACCTATCTATCTCCTCCAGACGTTCGAAGCACATTGAAACACCTTATATGTAACAGTCATTATAATAAATACATGAACTGAAGCTTAGTTATTTGTTTGCTTACATTTGGTAGAGAAGAGCAAACGTTTGGGGGATCTCTTCTCCCGACAGTGGGACGGTAGTTTGAAGTGCTGTAATCTTATTGCCATTTGCGCATGTTCCACGAATCTTATGTCGCTGAAGCCCTCTTGAAGGATCTTTCCAATGACAGGAAGAGTATTTTGATATAGTCCATTTTTTTCAAAGCCGTGGTGGTACCAGGACGACAGATGTTCTGTTCATTCCTACAGATCTTCTTAACCCAGTATTTGGAAATAGTTATATTGGTCATTCTGGAATCACAAAAGCCGCGCGGGATTAGCCGAGCGGTCTAGGCGCTGCAGTCATGGAATGTGCGGCTGGTCCCGGCGGAGGTTCGAGTCGTCCCTCGGGCATGGGTGTGTGTGTTTGTCCTTAGGATAATTTAGGTTAAGTAGTGTGCAAGCTTAGGGACTGATGCCCTCAGCAGTTAAGTTCCATAAGATTTCACACATATTTGACTTTTTTTTTTTGAATCACAAAATCGCATGTACGCTCACCAGAGTTGTCTCCTCTAGGCTTATAACGTGGGGCTGTGTAAAACATGAGTCTACAAGGAAACACCAGCGACTCTCGAATACATGAGACACCATATAATATGGTCTTGTGCCTACGAAAAGGGCAAATAGAATTCAGTGTGCAGTATTGTCTTCCGGGGTGGCTTTATAGCGTGTGACAGTGTCCACGGTCACCATTTTGCGCACCTAGTATAACAATCATAATAATAACTACATGGCCCATACCTGGGTTACGTGTTTGGTTACAGTTGCAACTGTGGGGCATACATGTGTGCAACTTTGTCCTGACAGAAGGACACTGGTTTATGACACTTTTATCTCGTCACTATTTAACAAAGTTCCAAACGAGTTCCCTCGTTTACGTCCTCTTGAAGCCTCTTTGCAATACCACAGAAAAGAACGTGTAGCTCCATTAAAAATAGCCCTTTTTATGATTCGACATCTACATGCTTTCAAAATTGAGTGCGTCAGAAAATTCGCTATTTTTTCCATTATAACTTAGCTAATACCACACTTCTATACATTCACTCTTTCTGGATGTACATTTGCCTCGTCTGTAGCTTCGGAATTCTCATCGTGTATTATCAGGCAAAATGACGTGCCACTCAGTGGGTAAGTGCCTGGCTACGGATCCAAAGATCTTTCCTAGGAATTTCATCTGCCACTTATAACTTCGTCGCAGTATAGGTGAACCAAAGAGAGCACTTACAACCAACAAGCCACTGTACCCATTTAGTGTGTACACTAAACCAGAGGTAGTAGTGGTTTCCATTTAGTGTGATCCAAGTTTTCACCATTTGAGGTATCATAGCTAGCCTAATTTTTACCCTGTTTTTCTGCCCACTCGGGTACCGCCATCAGCGTGCACGGTTCTTCAAGAGCTCAGGTGACCTTTTCCAATGATTGCGTATAGGATATGCAAAATCAAACTGGCCCGGAAAATATTTCATGCCCCTTAAGATAGGTAACGCAACTTACATCATATGCCCAGAGAATAAATATCCGCGAAATATTTCCTGTACCAGTTTTATTTTGCTCAGCCTCTATTAGCGCTCACATTGACCCTGCGCACAGCGATGCGCTGGTGGTAGAGTTACTTCTGTGGGTCGATGTGCACTATCCTCCATTGAAAGAAAATTGTTGATTGTCGCTGCCCACGTGCTATCATATAGCACTGAAATTATGGAGAGTATGTTGTGCTGTTGTTGTTGTGGTCTTCAGTCCTGAAACTGGTTTGATGCAGCTCTCCATGCTACTCTATCCTGTGCAAGCTTCTTCATCTCCCAGTACCTACTGCAACCTACGTCCTTCTGAATCTGCTTAGTGTAGTCATCTCTTGGTCTCCCTCTACGATTTTTACCCTCCACGCTGCCCTCCAGTACTAAATTGGTGATCCCTTGATGCCTCAGAACATGTCCTACCAACCGATCCCTTCTTCTGGTCAAGTTGTGCCACAAACTTCTCTTCTCGTGCTATGGTTGGCATATTTGCCGTTACAGTCCGAGAAACCACACTTGAGCGCCGGTGTGTCATAGGTTGTTCAAAATATCGTACATCGCGGCAACGATGATTGCTCCTGATTTAAAGTACTTAAAGCAGATTCTGACACGGGGGCCTGCCAAAAATACAATGTTCGCACAGCATCAGAGATGTAGTACCGATAAAGAAAGAACAGAGTTCACCGTCTCGAGACGATGCTCTAGTCCAGTTGGACATGCTGGGTGGAGGATCTGAGGATGGCTTTAATAAAGGAATCATCCCCACTTTAGCCTAATCGGTTTTATGCGATGCACGAATAAACTAAGTCAGCTAGTCTGGTCGGAGGCTTGAACTCTCATCTCCTTCCGAACACAAATCACTGCGACAGGTTACTCCGTAATGTCCCCCTGCCTTGAGAATGATAAAAACGCTGAAATCTTGTGTCCGGACCGTCCTGTGTAGACATGCAATAGTCAGTCACTAAGGAACTCTCTCTCTCTCTCTCTCTCTCTCTCTCTCTCTCTCTCTCTCTCTCTCTCCTCCTCTCTCTTTTTTTTCAAGATGGCGGTAGGAAGTTCTTTCTGCCTTTCAGATAATCTGCACACTAACTGCCTGAATGGTCGCGCATATTACGACGCAGAGACTTGCAGTGGTACCATAGCTATTGTTCTTTCTCAAGGAGGACAACTAGAAAGAAAGTAGGTGTTTGCTTCCAGGGGAAAATTGTGACGTTAGCGAACAAACATAAAAAAGTATGAAAAATTTACCTCCAGATATATATGGCGATGCAAGTTCGACTGTAAAGAGGAGTAAGATACGCCCTGTAACATTCTTCTAGCGTGTATTTAAGGAAATGATTGATCAAAGATCTCTTACCGTCGTCGAGAGCGGTTTCAAAGGTTCAAATACTTTGAATAAGGACTGGTAGATAACTATCAAGATCGTATCATTAACCCAACTCATTTTCCAAAACCATTTGAAGTTTATTTGTATCATCGCAAGAGAGAATTTGTTTCGCGAATTCACAATCTTTGTTGGATTTTAGTTTTAAGCTCCGTAAACCAAGAGTCATGATGGAGCTTTTATTGTAAAACTGTATATTGTAGTTCATAGCCAGAATTTAGCAAAACCATTTCAGACTATACTATTATCTTCCTGGAAAACTTGTGCTCTGTGTCTAATGACCTAGAAGTCAAGGCCCATCCTCTCATAACAATGATAATCTACCGTGTCTGTAATCGGTATGAGCGATCATCGTGATTTGGGACATCCATACCATTCTTTGAATCACTTCAGACAAGTGCTAGGTTGAGTCTTTTAGCAATGCCACCCTCATTCGCTTCACAACCCTCACTGAGCTAGTGCTCCATCTGTGATGACTTCGGTGCAAACAAGAAGCTAACCTCTCACCTTTCTGCTTAATTATAGTTCTTAGTGTCAAGAACTTTGACATCAATGAACAAACGTGAACAAAACATCTAAAACGTAATTTATTTAAACCGCACACTTCTAAGACAGAAATCTTAAAACATATCACACCTCGTTAGATATCTAAGTAAGTGTCCGTCCAAAAAATACGGAGACTGATTTTATTCATTTCTTATAAGCAACACCTGTCCAGTAAATACAGTGGTATCTTGAACCAACAGATGTACTTTCGACCAGTAAGTTGCGAGCAAGTGGTGTTAAGTAGTGGACATGCGGCCGTAGTGTGTCAGCGTTGTTGTGTCACAAATCGTAGTGGGGCAACATCTCTATATCGAGTGTTCAAGACATTCTGCAGAACCTTTTTAAGAAGAGAAAAGTGTGTGTAAAGTCTGACCAGCACACCTAGACTCCTGAGAGAAAACAAACACGTCGAGGTCTCCCTCGACTTGGTAGAAATGCCAAACGCTGACAATAACGAGTGACGAGACTCGGTGTTATCATTCCGAAGCTACCATAAAACGATAAAGTGCACAAATTCACATGAAGCCTCAACGCTTTCATGACATAATCGACATTCAAGTCAGTGCGACGCGCGGTTTCACAACGACTCAAACAAAGACTTGTATGTCAGTTTTCATACGGTTCTGTGAAACTTCTGTACGTCATACTCACGCGGGATTGGGGGTGAAGGGGAGGGGGGGGGGGGGGCGGGAAGCTATGTAGAACACCACTATCTTAAATTTTCTTTATTTTTTATGACTCCAGTATCAAAACTTTTTGAGTGCCCTGACGTCATCGCTGACGTGGTTGTTTAAATGGTTCAAATGGCTCTAAGGACTATGGGACTTAACATCGGAGGTCATCAGTCCCCTAGACTTAGAGCTACTTAAACCTAACTAACCTAAGGACAGCACACACATCCATGCCCGAGGCTGGATTCGAACCTGCGACCGTAGCAGCATCGTGGTTCCGGACTGAAGCGCCTAGAATCGCTCGGCCACCGCGGCCGGCCATTGTATAAGGAAGTTCTTGCAGATCTGTAGAATAACTGAATAGAAACCCAAGATTTTTATTTGCAATTGATATGTTACATTATCCCAATTCGTCACTACAATACAAATTAAATTCTAGCAAGAAAACTGTTTTCCCTGGGATGAGAAAAAGTAAAATGCCAGCGTCAGCAGTCTCTTCCTTACACTGACTTCGCTAGGTTCTTCTAGTGGCAATGTCGAAGACGATCATGACGTGGTCTACTTACTATTATTGTTTTTAGACCTTGGTAGACGTGACCTGTCAACATGACTACACGCGGTTGACGTTGGTGACACAAAACGGCGAATCAACTTGGTTTCCTGCCGGCACAGAGAAATATTTATAGAAGTAGCAGTGGTACGATCCACATGCGACCCTTCGCAGGGAATAGCCGTTAGAGTTTTTCCTATGTTCCGGTGGTCTCGCAGCCTTGCTCCGACTGAACCGGTTCCGAATAAGGCTGGCCGTTTCTTGCGCGCTTGCGATTGTAATTGGACTGTGTAGTGTCCTGGAATATGCGAGGTAGCATTGTGCAGTTTTTAGGCAGCGGCGCGCCACGTTGCGGCAGCAGCGGCCGTGATGCAAGCCGGCAGTGCCCGCGTTTTTGCGCGCAGCCGCGGACCGCGCACTCTTGGCAGATGATCCCAACTTTCCAGCGCCTGTTGCGGCCAGCGGGTGGAGAAAGCGGCGTGCGCAATGAATAGCAATGCCCGACGCCCGCCCCTCTAATTGTGCCCACTGCCATGCAACCACAATTTTCTTGGCCGACATCATATAGGAGCTCCCACCTGACGATTTCCTCCATTATGTTAGCATTTTTATCGTGACGTGATGGAGCGCAGTATTATATATTTACAGACACTGTTGACAATGTTGACTAGACTACACTTTTTGACATTTGAAAGTAACGGGTATAAAATACAGGGAGTGAAGATTATTTACAATTTGTACGAAAACCAGGGAGCAGTTACACGCTCCAGTTACATTAATGTGACCACCATCTATGTTCTTGGTTAGCGTGCAATAACCACTCACAGATGGCAGGTGGCAGCATTAGCAGTGGAGGGCATATAAAAAATGTGGGGGGACGCGGAAAACAGTGCAGTTGTTGTCCTACTGCGGAAACGAAGCGATTTATCCGACATCCAAAATGGGCATGGTCATTTGCCTTAGCACCCAAGGGTACAACCATTTCCTGAACGACTAAGTTTGTAAGCTGTTTGCGTGCTACCGTCGTTCAAGTACACTGGTGTCCAAAATTAAAGCAGTGAACCACTATTTCCCGGTCCTGTATCTAATTCACGATATAATCATACAAGCTGTCAACAGATGCCCATACGATCGTGTCCTGTATGGAAGATGGCATTCCAGGCAATGGACAACCACGTGCTGGCCGCTGTGGCCGAGCGGTTCTAGGCGCTTCAGTCCGGAACCACGCTGCTGCTACGGTCGCAGGTTCGAATCCTGCCTCGGGCATGGATGTGTGTGATGTCCTTAGGTTAGTTAAGTTTAAGTGGTGGTGGTAGTTAGTGTTTAACGTCCCGTCGACAACGAGGTCATTAGAGACGGAGCGCAAGCTCGGGTTAGGGAAGGATTTGGAAGGAAATCGGCCGTGCTCTTTCAGAGGAACCATCCCGGCATTTGCCTGAAACGATTTAGGGAAATCACGGAAAACCTAAATCAGGATGGCTGGAGACGGGATTGAACCGTCGTCCTCCCGAATGCGAGTCCAGTGTGCTAGCCACTGCGCCACCTCGCTCGGTTAGGTTTAAGTAGATCTAAGTCTAGGGGACTGATGACCTTAGATGTTAAGTCCCATAGTGCTTAGAGCCATTTGAACCTTTTAAACAACCACATCAGCGATGACGTCAGGGCACCTATGAAACGGAGTGTTTGCCTGGTAGGTCTACATCCACAATCGCTGTCTACACACTCACAGACGGTGCAGTGTGGCAAAGACACGACACCTACCAGACTCTCTTTGGTGGACGACCATAGGAAGAATGGAAACAGGATAGTAGCAAACTCATGTGGCCCGATGGACTCATGTGAATCGTTTTGTTTTTCTCGGATGTGGGGCTGACCACGTGTGACATAAGAAAGAGAGGATCGTTATTTGCCTGTAGGGCACGACGGTACCGCCTTAGTACTGCACGGTAACTGGCATCTGACCTCGCAGCAACCACTGGACGTGTTGTATCGAGGCAGACGGTGTACAGAACGTTTGAGCAGAGTGGCCTTTATTGTCGGCGACCTGCTGTATGTGTAGCTCTGAGGCATCTTCACAGAAGGTTCAAAATTATTCAAATGGCTCTGAGCACTATGGGACTCAACATCTGATGTCATCAGTCCCCTAGAACTTAGAACTACTTAAAACTAACTAACCTAAGGACATCACACACATCCATGCCCGAGGCAGGATTAGAACCTGCGACCGCAGCGGTCGCGCGGTTCCAGACTGTAGCGCCTAGAACCGCTCGGTCACTCCGGCCGGCTTCACAGAAGGGAACGTCTAGAGTACAGTAGTCAACATGCCACCTAGACGGCCGAATAATGGGCCGATGGTCTTTTCACAGATGATTCCCGATTTGGTCTGTAGAGTGATTCTCAACAGATTTGCATGTGGAGGGCACTTAGAGCTTGATTTCGGGACCCAAACATTGTGAAAAGAAACCGATATCGAGGAGGATCCTTAATGATGTGGACAACGATTACCTTGACCACTAGAACGCGTGTTCATGAAACTGCTGTCAAGTATCGTGACGAGATCTTGAGATCGCATGCGCGGTTGTTGCGAGATACTATGAGCGCAGTCTTCGTACTGATGGACGGTAATGCTCGGCCCCGTAGAGCAATGGTATGTGATGTTTTCTTGGAAACGGAAGATATTGCACGCATAGTGTGGCCTGCTCGTTCTCCCGATTTGAAACCCATAGAGCACGTCTGGGATGTACGGAGAGATTGGTTGCATGACTTCTGCATCCACCAACTACTCTCAAAGACTTGCGAGCAGCTCTGCAGGAAGAATGGGCGTTATTGCCTCACCATGAGATTGATGACATCATTCACAGCATGACCTGTGGTTGTGAGGCCTGTATTGCTGCCAGAGGAGGTCACACACCACAATGAGCATCCACCAACTACTCTCAAAGACTTGCGAGCAGCTCTGCAGGAAGAATGGGCGTTATTGCCTCACCATGAGATTGATGACATCATTCACAGCATGACCTGTGGTTGTGAGGCCTGTATTGCTGCCAGAGGAGGTCACACACCACAATGAGCACATTAACTAGTTGTCGCAATGTGCGTGCAGATCCGTTAAGTTGCAAAAAACGAAGAACATTTTCATCTTCCGTTATGAATATTGCAGTTGTTTACGTTCTGTATTCTTTACATTATTTCTTCTTTACTACGACTTGTTTATAATGTTTAGTGGCAAAATAAAAGCAATATGTCAAAATTTCCGTTTGTTGCTTTAATTTTGGGCGCAAGTGTATTTCGTCAATGGCAAAATGGCGCTATCCAAAACCGACCTGAGACAACTATGGTGCACCAAGGGGCCATAGATGACAGAGGTGAACGACGGCTGCGGAGATGTGTGCGGTCGAACAGACGTGCAACTGTTGAGCAATTAACCACAAAGGTGAACCAAGGGACTACCAACAGTGTCTCCTCAGCGATCCTTCAGCGAACGATACTGCGTATGAGCCTCTGCGGGAAGCGCCTGGTTCTTGCACCAATGCTCACTGCTGTTCATCGGCGACGAAGGCTGGAAGTTGCACGTCAATACTGCAGCTTGACTCTACTGACTGCTGATAGGCTGCATTTTCGGATGAATCACATTTTATGCTCGTTCGGACTGAAAGCAAACCCTCTGCTACAATAGTCGGAAGGGTCCAGAGCAGAGGAGGGAGCTCTGTGGTCTGGGAAATATTTTCGTCGGATTCCATGGATTGTCTCGTAATTCTGAAAGGCTAAATGAATCAATAAAAGTACGCATATATTCTTGGGGACCAGGTTCACCCCTACATGCAGTTTGTATTTCTTCAGAACGATGGTATCTTGCAGTAGGACAATGCAAAGTATCACACAATTCGCAGTGTACGTGCATGGTTCGAAGGGCACCAGGATGTGTTCACTGTACCCCCCTGGCCGCCATACTGCCCGGATTTACGCCCAATCGAGAATCCGTGGGACCGCTTCGTTCTGGCGATTCGCGACCGAGAAATCTAGAGCAGCTGGCTACTGTAATGGAGTCGGCATGGCTGCTCATCCCTGTCGGTACCTTCCAGAACCACAATGACTCTCTTCCTGCACGGCTCGTAGACACCCGCGCTGCAGAAATGGTTATTGAGGCTTTTGACAGGTGGTCGCTTTAATGTGACCGAACAGTGTATAAGAGTCGAGGGGCATGAAACGGAAGCAGTGGTCGAAAAGGGAGTGAGACAGTAATGTAGCCTATTTACAATGTTGTTCACATGTACACTGAACAAACACTAAAGGCGACCAAGGATAAATTTGGAATAAGAATGAAAGTTCAGGGAAAATAAATAAGCTTTTGTTGTTTGCGAGTGACACTGTAATTCTGTCAGAGACAGCAAAAGCTTTGAAAAAGCAATAGAAAGGAGTGGGTAGCGTCTTGGGAGGAAAATATAAGATGAACATCAATAAAACTAAAACAATGGTAATGGAATGTAACCGAAAAATGGTGACTGCAAATAACAGGATTTCACTGTTCTGGAGGTATTTTCATAGACGCAACTGTAACTGGGGTAACAAATTAATCATATTTACATTATTACTGTGTAACGAACAAGACCGCCTGGAGTGTCGACAGCGTTAAAGCTTCTGAGACACGGGAAATCGAGCCGCTCCGTATAGAATCCGCCTCGCGTGTTAACCATGAGGGGACGGGAGGCAGCCAGCCTGAATGTGGTTTCCATATCCAACTAAGTAAACGCTAGACTGGTAATCGCTTCCTACCTCAGATACACACCACGCCTCAAATTTGTAGGCCTTATTACACTTGAACGTGAGATACATTTTAGAGGCAGACAGATGAGATACGAAGATTCTTTTCCGCGGAAGTTATGGCGTCAATCGGGCATCCGGCTACTAAATACCAGTGGCAGTGCCAAAATCAGTGCATAATAAGGCCGACCCCGTGGAGAAAAGGGAAAGCAACCAAAGGACTCTTGAACTAGCCACCGGGTCTCTTATACTAAAATACTGAAAAAATATCCCGGTTTCATCAGTGGAATTGGGGTTCATATTGCAGATATTCTGTGAGGAGGAGGAGGAAATTAGTGTTTAACGTCCCGTCGACAACGAGGTCATTAGAGACGGAGCGCGAGCTCGGGTTGGGGAAGGACGGGGAAGGAAATCGGCCGTGCCCTTTGAAAGGAACCATCCCGGCATTTGCCTGAAAGGATTTAGGGAAATCACGGAAAAGATAAATCAGGATGGCCGGAGGCGGGATTGAACCGTCGTCCTCACGTATGAGAGTCCAGTGTGCTAACCACTGCGCCATGTCGCTCGGTGAAAGTGTGAGTGTTTTACTTTCTTTTCTGAAGAAGTCTTTGACCAAAAGCTCAGTGTGTGACAGCCTTTTCGTTGTACCTCTCTACAATTCAACGTGGTCTCTTTAAGATGAGTAGCATTCTGTCCTTTCCATAATTGGTGAAAATGTAAATAATTAATGGAGGATATTGCCCCATTTCTGTGATTACTTACATTCCAAAAGCGAACGAATGCGATTCTCATCTCTATGACACTTCATTGTTGTGAGTACAGCGCCTGTAAAAAATGTACCACTGAGAGAAGCGAAACGCTGTGAATGCAGTATGAATGCATTTTTTTTTTTAGTGGACGTGACGAAATATCTCGAGGCAATTAATTTTTCGACGCCCAATGTGTGAGAGTAAATTGCATTATGTCCATGACATCATAAAAAGCAACCCTGTAATCAGGGTGAGAAGACCACAGGATGTCGAACAGCAGTCGTCTCATCTTCTGCAATACGCCGTCTCGGATGCGGTATCGAGCAGCATACTGTCTACTCACAGCTCACGTGGCCACTGTCAGCTTAGGGATGGGAAAAATCGGCAGGTTAAATCCGATAACGGTATTCTACTTCTGAATAACCAGCATTTTTCGATGTTTATTTGATCTCTGTTATTACAGAAATTTTTATTTTTTACTAATAGCCGGATGAAAACCGAAATATCAGTTAGCCATAGCAGTAGTGTTAAATTTTTCGTTTTTACATAATCATTTTTTAAAGAATGAGTAAATTTTATTCGTAAGATTAAAACAAAGGCATATGTCGTTGCTGCGGGATATTCTCACTTTATTTCAGTCACCAGCTTTCTCCTTCGGATGTGAAAACATTTTGTTGACACCGACCTACACAGGGAGAAACGATAATCCTAATAACGTAAGGGAAATCCGTGCTTGTACAGAAACATATAGATGTTCGTTTTTTGCGCATGCTGTTCGAGAATGGAATAACAGATAATTATTGTGAAGATGGTTCGATGAATCCTCTCCCAGACTCCTAAGTGTGATTTTCAGAGTACGCCTGTAGATGTAGATGCAGATTTGCATTGCTTTGAAATATTGCGTTATTATTGAAAATGGAAGAAGCGATCAGTGCTGCTTTAATAACATTGCCCACAGAAATGAGCAACAAACGCATGGCGTAAGAACTGGTGTAGCACTGCTGAGGCGATAACGTACCTATTAGCATGCGACGTGGACTATTTGATGGTAGGTGTGTACATGAAATGTGCAAGAGTTGTCCCATTTGGTCTTTAAGGTAGTTTTTCACTGTAGTCGTCGGACATCAGTTGTATTACAAAATAGAACCATCCCTAGTCTGGAAGTATTTTACGAAGTGCGGTATCAATGAAGTGTTATGCTGCATTTGCTTTAAAAGATTAAAAACGGGAGGAACCACAGCCAACTTGTGACATAATATAAGGAAAATATGTAAAACTTAACAATTCATTCATAGTTTACCATGAAAATACCAGCTGGTCTGCTGCCTGTGTCCACATAACATACCTTGATCTGCTTGTAGTGCTGGTAAACGGATACATTGAGACGAAAGACAAAGTTCTTCAACCTCAGTTTTCACCCTTCAGCACTGACTATTTGTAATCTGTAAACAGTGATACGAACTCCGATTACAAAATGATTTTTCAGCAGAGTTTCAAAAAATTAGAATCAATACGAAAATACTGGTGATTTTTTGTAGTATCCTACTTTTTATTTTCGAGGAAAGCAGTGAACTTTGGACGGAGTAAGTTCTCTTTTATCTGAATAGTTAACTTAATATTTTGACTACATGGTTCGTGAAATTGAAATTTTTCAGCGTTTGTTCGATTTCTACCTTTATTACTGGAAACAGTAGGAATAAAACAACTAAAATGGGTTGTTTCAGAAACCGGATATTTTGAGCCGTTTTATCTGTCCAGTTAAACTGGGGTTGAAAAAACCGATATAGTCGAAAATCGGTTGTTTCGGCGATTGCTGCCATTTCTGTCAGTTTACCAGACTTCAGAGCTGCTTCTGCTCGTCCAAGATGTTGCTCAGCTGTCTTCCAACAAGGGAAAAATCTTTGGCAGTACCGGGAACTGATCCCACGTCCTCCACACGGCAATCAGACACTGAAATTGCGTGTTCGTCCGTAAGTTTCATTTTTCCCCATTATATTTTGTCTATGTTGCCTTTAGTAGATTGCTTTGCAGTACTTTAGGCGTATCTGCTATAATCAGTTTTATTTCATCTATATATCCACTGTAAACAACCTCTTTTCAAGGTCGCTGATTTTGCACCTTTGGGATGTGAGCTTGATTTTCGACCAGTGGAAAGCCTTCGTAGATTGCAAGCCACGAGACAACTTTCCTTGTTTAAAATCACATTCTCCATCCATTCAAGCGCTGGTTCTAAATCGTGGTGTCGTGTTTGGAGGAGTCCTGTTCTATCTGTTGCAGAAACAACGAAACAAACATGCCAGATTTAAACAGACACAAAATCCCCAAGATTGGCGATCCTATACAGAAGCTCGAAACTTAGCGCGGAGTTCAATGCGAGACACCTATAACAGTTTCCACAACGAAACTTTGTCTCGAAACCTGGCAGAAAATCCAAAGAGACTCTGGTCGTATGTGAAGTATGTTAGCGGCAAGAAACAATCAATGCCTTCTCTGCGCGATAACAATGGAGATACTATCTAAGAGAGTGCTGCCAAAGCAGATTTACTAAACACAGTCTTCCGAAATACCTTCACAAAAGAAGACGAAGTAAATATTCCAGGATTAGAATCGAGAACAGCTGCCAATATGAGTAACGTAGAAGTAAATATCCTCGGAGTAGCGAAGCGCAGCGCGGGGTTAGCCGAGCGGTCTAGGGCGCTGCAGTTATGTACTGTGCGGCTGGTCCCGGCGGAGGTTCGAGTACTCCCTCGGGCGTGGGTGTGTGTGTTTGCTCTTAAGGATAATTTAGGTTAAGTAGCGTGTAAGCTTAGGGACTGATGACCTTAGCAGTTAAGTCCCATAAGATTTCACACACATTTTCTTTTGAACAGTGAAGCAACTGAAATCACTTAATAAAAGCAAGTCTTCTGGTCCAGACTGTATACCAACCAGGTGCCTTTGGGAGTATGCTGATGCATTAGCTCCATACTTATCAATCATATACAACCATTCGCTCGACGAAAGATCCGTACCCAAAGACTGGAAAGATGGACAGGTCACACCAATATTCACGAAAGGTAATAGGAGTAATCCATTAAATTACAGGCCCATATCGTTAACGTCGATACGCAGCAGGATTTTAGAGCATATATTGTGTTCGAACATTATGATTTACTTCGAAGGAAACGGCGTATTGACACACAGTCAACATGGGTTTAGAAAACATCGTTCCTGTGGAACACAACTAGCTCTTTATTCACATGAAGTTCTGAGTGCTATTGGCAAGGGATTTCAGGTAGATTCCGTATTCCTGGATTTCGGGAAGGCTTTTGACACTGTACCACACAAGCGGCTCGTAGTAAAATTGCGTGCTTATGGAATATCGTCTCAGTTATGTCACTGGATTTGCGATTTCCTGTCAGAGAGGTCACAGTTCGTAGTAACTGATGGAAAGTCATCGAGTAAAACAGAAGTGATTTCAGGCGTTTCCCAAGGTAGTGTTATAAGCTCTTTGCTGTTCCTTATCTATATAAACGATTTGGGAGACAATCTGATAAGGCGTCTTTGGTTATTTGCAGAGGACGCTGTCGTTTATCGACTAATAAAGTCATCAGAAGATCAAAACA
Source organism: Schistocerca gregaria (assembly GCF_023897955.1). NCBI lineage: Eukaryota > Metazoa > Arthropoda > Insecta > Orthoptera > Acrididae > Schistocerca > Schistocerca gregaria. The sequence continues at coordinate 481,924,060 of NC_064931.1, read as the reverse complement.
AACTGCAAAACGATTTTTAAAAAAATATTTGAGTGGTGCGAAAAGTGGCAGTTCACCCTAAATAACGAAAAGTGTGAGGTCATCCTCATGGGTGCGAAAAGGAACTCGTTAAACTTCGGTTAAACGATAAATAAGTTTAATCTAAAAGCCGTAAATTCATCTAAATACTTAGGTATTACAATTACGAACAACTTAAATTAGATAGAGCACATATAAGTGTTGTGGGGAAGGCTAACCAAAGGCTGCGTTTTATTGGAAGGACACTTAGCAAATGTAACAGACCTACTAATGAGACTGCCTGCACTACGCTTGTCCGTCCTCTCTTAGAATACTATTGCTCGGTGTGGGAACTTTACCAGGTAGGACTGACGGAGTACATCGAAAAAGTTCAAAGAAAGGCAGCACATTTTGTATTATCGCGAAATATGGGAGAGAGTGTCACCGAAATGATACAGGATTTGGGCTGGACATCATTAAAAGAAAGGCGTTTTTCGTTACGAAATTCCAATCACCAATTTTCTCCGCCGAATGCGAAATTATTTTGTTGACACCGACCTACGTAGGGCGGAACGATCACCACGATAAAATAAGGGAAATCAGAGCTCGTACGGCAAGATATAGGTGTTCATTCTTTCCGAGCGCTATACGAGACTGGAATAATAGAGAATTGTGAAGGTGGTTCGATAAACCCTCTGCCAGGCACTTAAATGTTATTTGCAGAGTATCCATGTAGATGTAGATGTACATGTAGATCATCCGACCCGGGTAGAAAGCTGCCGTTGTCTGGCGGCGATCTCTGATGCTATGGAGATTCTACAATGGTGGAAGAACTGGGTGAGACCATTTCTGTTTCTTAGCGTGGTGAAGCTGAGGTAAAGTGTTTAGGTTAGTTGGACATTGCTTGGTTGCGATTACTCCACGATTAGGCCTGCGGCAGTGTGCGTGCGCGTGGTAAAGTTTAAACTCGTAGGCCGCTTACATTTGACTTACGGAACCTGATTACAGTGGCGTATATTACCTTTTCATTTCATCGTGGTGTAGCATCTAAGTTGTACTCCTACCTAAATTATCATATAGGCATTAATTGCCGGGAACGTGAATTTGAATGTTGTATCTGTTGCTTCGAGGACCCATGTAGGTTTGCATATTAGTTACCTATGTTTACTAACAAGATACACTCTTATCAGTTTATTTCGATGTATGCCACACCATTCCTTATTACAGAAACATAATTCAGTGTAGTGTCACGTTGCATATCGTGTGTTTTTCCCAACGCAATTGAATATTCTGGCGAATAGCAACATATTGAGTTGCAGTCATAGAGTATAAGGAATAAGCACCCTACTTATGGATGATACCGGTATCAAGTTTCAGGGGTCGACAAGGTAGGTTAACAGGTGCTGTTTCGGCTATTGCTGTCTGATAAGTATTGTGAGGAGTGATGACGCACATTATCATGATATTACATTGGGATGATTTTCACGAATTAAGAGTTGGTTCTGGTAGTTTAATTATTATTTATCGCTGAAGTCAATGATTACGGAACTGACGTAACATGCTGAATTGCATAGTTGGATGCTATAAGCAGAAGCTAACACTTTTGCATTGTAGGATAAATCTTTTGACGAACCATTAATCACTTGTAGTATTAAAATAATAGCTATGCAAGCCCATTTTTTCAATTGCTCTGTATCATAAAAGTCTATGACCAATTCTATTAAATTTCGGCAGTTACATAGCGCTTGCAGAATGTTTTCTGGGCCACAAGAATTATATTTTTGCATAGCATAAAGATTTCAGGGCTTCAGGGCTTAAATATCACTACTTATGGGAACAGACGTTGTTTTTTATCGGAATACATACCTGCCAGCACGCCGAGCGCTTATTTACGTAGGCAGACACATGATATGACTTAGAATACAGTAAAATTGACAACCCAGAGACAACGGTTCAATGGAGTCAATTGTTTACGATGCAGATGATTTAAACTATGCTGGTATTTTAGTCTCGATTGTATTGATTCCTTTGATGTCGAAACACGTTTATAATATTATTTCGTGCAACGCACGAAATATATATACATAACGTGCGGCACTTCCTAAAGAAATTTTCAGTTTATTGAAGAAAATGATTAAACCCTAAACAGTCACTCTTTTCTGGTTTTTATAGGTGTACAAGAGAGTTCTTATCTTATCTCGCTTGACTTTCTCACCGCGGTGACAGAGCTCAAATAACTGTTGTGACGAAATAAAATCTTTAGGTGCACCTCAAAAACTTTAACATCTCAAGTTTTCACATTGTGACGTATCAATCAAATAAGGGTTACATTAAATGTTTAATTAATGTTAAGCTAGTTGCCGTGATACTTTTCGCACACTGACTAACACCTATTACGGAAGGTTATGAATATTATTATGTAATTAATTCCTTTATTATTGATACACGCGGCTATTATGATTAATGAACGCCCACTACCTAACTGTGAACACTGTAGCAGAAAAAACCCGCACTACAAAAATTCGAACAAGCGAGCTTCTTGTCAGTTGAGCGTCCTTAATGTGCGCACGACGATCGCTTTTCTGAGATCCTCTGTAACTTTGATTTGTGTAGTAATGATGGTAAAATTGGAACTGCAAACCACATAAAGCTGCAGTCTCAATTTTTTTCCTCTTTTAGCTCGATTATTGACTTACACACATACAAAATTTCGAGTTTGAATCAACACCGAAAACACCCTCGATTTTCACTAAGTTATCCATATGATCCAGGCGTTCCTATAAATAATTATAGGACAAAATTTCGAAATTACGTAGCTGTTCAGTTTCTGTATTAAGCCGTATGTCCTTCTTAACTGGCTGGCTAAGATGCCTCTTAAGTTAGCAGAACGAGAGCAAAAGGATCTTGTCATAGAGCTATATCTCCTTTACAATGATGGCAGTATTTGTGACGTGAAAGAAATCAGAGTCCTCAGCTGAGAATAAACAGGATGTTCAGAAACTATTTGAAAAGCCTTTAAGGGTGTTGCAGAGTAAGTTGTGCTGAGAAATAAAATTCGATATTTCACGCCGTTTCAGAGTTAATTAGCGTCGAAGTTAGCCAGTAAAGCCGGTCAGTTGTTCTCATAGCACAGATGACAGCGCACGAGAATATTCAGCCTTTGGCTCGGGTTCGATCCTTACTACCGTCCCATGTCCAGTTTTTGTGTCGCTCTCTTATTCGGTTTTAGGAAACCAAAAAGCACACGTTTGGCGACACCGCCTCTCGCAGGCCGCAGGAATTTGCTGACTCAGCGGCCTGATTGGCTAACTACAAAGCTAATTATCTCAGATATGGTACAACTTATCGTCACTTATTTCTCAGCATAACCTACTCTGCAACACCCTTACAAGTTTTTCAGACTGTTTCTGACCACTTTCATAAGACACTCCTACGAAAGGCACAAATTTACGACCTACAGGAGCTGAACGTAGCGTATATTGCGATAACAATGTCTGCCATCAGCACCTGTGGTACAACAAAGCTTGCTTGTATTGTATGCCCCAGTTCATTGGTACGCCGAGGATTACGTTCGGCCTCGTAACAGGAATGTATTTTTTCAAAACACACAGAAGTATGTTTTTTAACACAAACCTACGTTTTTTTAAATGGGACCACGTTAGTTTTGTTAGCACATCTGAACATATAAACAAATACGTAATCAGTGCCGTTTGTTGCATTGTAAAATGTTAATTACATCCGAAGATATTGTAACCTAAAGTTGACGCTTGAGTACCACTCCTCCGCTGTTCGATTGTGTGTATCGGAGAGCGCTGCAACATACATCGCGTTTCTACAGAATGATCTGTCAACGTTGCTCGAAAATGTCCCACTGGAAACGCGTCGACGTATGTGGTATCAGCATGATGGTGCACATGCACATTCCGCAATTAACACTAGGCTGACCCTTGACAGGATGTTCGACAGGCGTTTCATAGGACGTGGAGGACGCATAAATTGGCCAGCCCGTTCTCCTGATTTTACACCTCTGGACTTCTTTCTGTGGGGTACGTTAAAGGAGAAGTGTACCGTGATGTGCCTACAACCCCAGAGGATATGAAACAACGTATTGTGGTAGCCTGCGGCGGAATTACACCAGATGTACTGCGGCGTGTACGACATTCATTATGCCAGAGATTGCAATTGTGTGCAGCAAATGATGGCCCCACATTGAACATCTATTGGCCTGACATGTCGGGACACACTCTATTCCACTCCGTAATTGAAAACGGAAAGCACGTGTGTACGTGTACCTCACCCCTCATGGTAATGTACATGTGCGTCAGTGAAAAAGACCAATAAAAAGGTGTTAGCATGTGGACGTAATTTGCTGTTCCAGTCTCTTCTGTACCTAAGGTCCATCACCGTTCCCTTTGGATCCCTACGTAATTCGGTGCTCTCCGATACACACGATCGAACAGCGGAGGAGTGGTACTCAAGCGTCAACTTTAGGTTACAATATCTCCGGATGTAATTAACATTTTACAATGCAACAAACGGCACTGATTACGTATTTGTTTATATGTTCAGATGTGCTAACAAAACTAACGGGGTTCCATTTAAAAAAACGTAGGTTTCTGTTAAAAAATATACTTCTGTGCATTTTTGTATGGTTTGTATTAAACAATTACACTAGCCCCTCTCCTCACGTTCGGTCTGTGGAATCGGTTCGTCAGTATTTGATGTGGTTTACGAAATATATCCAGCGGTAACGTTAGGTGACTCACCCTGTATATATACATACATATATATAGTGTCTCACGTAACGTACGGCAGGGGCTTAGGAAACCAAATACTATGTGAAACTTTAAAACGTAAACAAATACTATTTTCAACTCAAACTTGTGTATTTTTAAATGAATACCCCCTATTATTTCGTATGCAATCAGTAGCATGAAAAATCACAAAAATAATGGCCCTGGTTGCATCGCAATACGACAAGTACATCCCAAGAAATTGCGAAGCGAAGTTGACGCTTGAAATTAATGAGGCGCACAGCTGGCGGACGTCCTGAAATTCAAGCTTGCACCTCACACCGCCTATGTCAGGGGCTTACACAATGGGGAGGTATGCATAATCCACAAAAATAAACAAGTAACACATCCAATGCAAAGTTACGTTTTTCTAATTGTAAATGTACGTATGTTTATTCTAGCGAAATGATAAATAGGGCTACAATTAGAGATAACACACTTGAATTCACTTTGCTAAACACATTTACTAGTGCTCTGTCGCCCACAGAAACTGTATTGTTGTGCATTACAACATATTTTCGAAGTGCTCCCTGTTTGCATCAATACACGTTTGCAGACGGGCAACGAGAGAGTGTTGCACAGATTGAGGAGTTTCTACAGATACTGCCGCACACGCCGCAGTAATACGATGTTGCATATCTTCTACTGTCGTTGGGGTTCTTGATAATACTCTCGGTCTTTCAGTGCGCCGCAGAGAAAGAAGTCTAATGGATTCCAGTCGGGGGACCCTGCTGACCATCGCGCAGTTCCTCTCCGCCCCATCCACCTACTTGGAAATGTCGCATCTAGAATGTCCCTGGCAACTTTTGCATTGTGTGCGGGACCTCCATAATCTTGGATTCTCACTGATAGACTAGTTTCTAATCCTAGATCCTCCATGAGGAGCGCTAGTGTGTGTTGAAGAAACGATGCATATTGCTGTCCATTCAATGTTACACGATGAAAATAGGGACATACAATACAGTTATCAATAATACCGCACCAAACATTGACACTCTACTGTCGTTGGTGAGCAACTTGGCGAATCCAGTGGGGATTTTGCACGGACCAGTAGTGCATGTTCCGCAGATTCACATTACCGTGATTTGTAAATGAAGCCTCGTCCGTAAACAACGAATTGCTGAGGAATACTGGATTACCTTGCAACTGTTGAAGTGCAAATCGACAGAAAGCAAGGGGGGATTCAAAGTCATTCCCGTACAGTTCTTGGTGCAGTGTGATACGGAACGGGTGAAACCGATGCCGATGCAAGATTCTGCACACACTACTGTGGCTTATTCCTACTCCTCGTGCAGTTTCTCGTGCACCCACCTAAGGATTGTGCGCTACAGCAGCCAGAACAGCAATTTCGTTTCCATTGCCAGTCGCAGGCGTTGTACGTCGACGTTTTGTGGAAGCACAGCTTCCTGTTTCCGTGAGTGTCTTGCAGATGTTGCCAGTGGTTCGACGTGGCGGACACCGCCGATCTGGGTAGCCTTCAGCATACAGTGTTACAGTTGCGGTTGCATTTCAGTGACATTCGCCATAAATTAAAGTAATATCTAGTTTTTCTACATTACTGAAGGCCGGAATATCGACTAGATAACGGCAAATGAAACAAGCCACAAGAAAATGGGTTTTAATGTGCCAACGTATGTGCATTATGTTACGGTATGATAGCAGTTCAGCAGATCAGATTAGGAGACACTTGTACACTGAAGGTAGAGCGTGCCGTGGCCATATTGGTAAGTTTACGGCAGGATACAGTCGCCAGTGCAAGCTACCCCTGCTCTGAGCACAGTACTACACTTGACGCATTACGTCAGAAATTGCGACGCTGTTGCTATCCTTTACAAGCTACACATTTCACAACTTATGAGCTTTAGAAACGTGAAACCAAGTGTGTTACCATTAATTGTACCTCTAGATGTCAGTTCGCAACAATAAACATTATGCATAGGGCATCCATCATTCTGATACCGCATTATTTGACATATTATAAGTGGTGGACCGGTTCAAGTAAGGTACAGCTCAAGAAGGGGCTGAACTGTTCCCCTTTAGGGGTGCCACCAGTGGAATATGGGCCAATGATGTGTTGTCATACAATACCACACCATACATTAACACTTCACTGACGTAGTACGCCAATCACAACACGATTACCGGCAGCGTGAGGTGCACGCTTCAGTTACAGGACGTGCGCTAGCTGTGCGCTTCATTTACACTCCTGGAAATGGAAAAAAGAACACATTGACACCGGTGTGTCAGACCCACCCTACTTGCTCCGGACACTGCGAGAGGGCTGTACAAGCAATGATCACACGCACGGCACAGCGGACACACCAGGAACCGCGGTGTTGGCCGTCGAATGGCGCTAGCTGCGCAGCATTTGTGCACCGCCGCCGTCAGTGTCAGCCAGTTTGCCGTCGCATACGGAGCTCCATCGCAGTCTTTAACACTGGTAGCACGCGTGGACGTGAACCGTATGTGCAGTTGACGGACTTTGAGCGAGGGCGTATAGTGGGCATGCGGGAAGCCGGGTGGACGTACCGCCGAATTGCTCAACACGTGGGGCGTGAGGTCTCCACAGTACATCGATGTTGTCGCCAGTGGTCGGAGGAAGGTGCACGTGCCCGTCGACCTGGGACCGGACCGCAGCGACGCACGGATGCACGCCAAGACCGTAGGATCCTACACAGTGCCGTAGGGGACCGCACCGCCACTTCCCAGCAAATTAGGGACACTGTTGCTCCTGGGGTATCGGCGAGGACAATTCGCAACCGTCTCCATGAAGCTGGGCTACGGTCCCGCACACCGTTAGGCCGTCTTCCGCTCACGCCCCAACATCGTGCAGCCCGCCTCCAGTGGTGTCGCGACAGGCGTGAATGGAGGGACGAATGGAGACGTGTCGTCTTCAGTGATGAGAGTCGCTTCTGCCTTGGTGCCAATGATGGTCGTATGCGTGTTTGGCGCCGTGCAGGTGAGCGCCACAATCAGGACTGCATACGACCGAGGCACACAGGGCCAACACCCGGCATCATGGTGTGGGGAGCGATCTCCTACACTGGCCGTACACCTCTGGTGATCGTCGAGGGGACACTGAATAGTGCACGGTACATCCAAACCGTCATCGAACCCATCGTTCTACCATTCCTAGACCGGCAAGGGAACTTGCTGTTCCAACAGGACAATGCACGTCCGCATGTATCCCGTGCCACCCAACGTGCTGTAGAAGGTGTAAGTCAACTACCCTGGCCAGCAAGATCTCCGGATCTGTCCCCCATTGAGTATGTTTGGAACTGGATGAAGCGTCGCCTCAAGCGGTCTGCACGCCCAGCACGAACGCTGGTCCAACTGAGGCGCCAGGTGGAAATGGCATGGCAAGCCGTTCCACAGGACTACATCCAGCATCTCTACGATCGTCTCCATGCGAGAATAGCAGCCTGCATTGCTGCGAAAGGTGGATATACACTGTACTAATGCCGACATTGTTCATGCTCTGTTGCCTGTGTCTATGTGCCTGTGGTTCTGTCAGTGTGATCATGTGATGTATCTGACCCCAGGAATGTGTCAATAAAGTTTCCCCTTCCTGGGACAATGAATTCAAGGTGTTCTTATTTCAATTTCCAGGAGCGTATTTCAAGTGTCAACTTCGCTTCGCAATTTCTCGGGACGTAATTGTCGTATTGCGATGCAACCAAGGCCATTATTTTTTTAATTTTTCACCCTATTGATTGCATACGAAATAGTAGGTTTGTCCATTAAAAAATACACAAGTTTGTGTTGGAAATAGTATTTGTTTACGTTTTAAATTTTCGCATAGTATTAGGTTTCCTAAGCCCCTGCCGTACGTTCATGCTTTTGAAAGCCGTTTTTTAAATATCTATTGTTGTGCCAAAGATATTTGAGGTGGCATAGCAATGCTGCTATGGTTAATTAACCGAGACTAAAAAAATACCAAAAAATATCGGTTAGTCAGAACTAAAATACCAATATAGGTTTTAAGATATCGGCTTTTCCCCATCCTACTCGACAGCTCCTCCAAGTCGACCGCGGCCACATAAGCGTGCGTTAGATATCGCTGATATTTTGGGTTAAGTCAGTACAAACGACACGGCACAACCTATGATTTCAGCAGTCTGCACACAGAGCTGTTAGCGAAAAGGGGCAATTTTCAAACCCAATGTGATGCCTTTTTACTTAACAAGTTACTACTAATTTGGGCGGGAATGCCTAGCGAAATTTTAATTGTCACTTTTCTTCAGTGACTTGTTCAAATGAGTACAGTTAAGTTTTCATGATATAGCCCTTCTGAGTAGGGCTTTCCATGATTATACCAAATTAATATACGATGATTCCTAACAATAGATCATGACCAGCAAGTTCCCCATTCTCTGCCCATAATTAATAATTTGAAATTAATAATAATGATAGTAATTTATCCCACAGCATAGGGAAGGAAGGGCTCAGGGAAAGACAACCTCGACAAAGTCAGGCAGGTCGCGATACCTAGAGGTGGCAGTCCCATAATGCGATTTAACCCACGCAGCGCTTGTAACGCAGGCAGGGGATTGTTAGAGTAACGTGAATCTCACAAACAGCCTCGGATACAGGACTGGATCAACAGGCGACGACCAGAAACTTTAAAGGACAAACCATTTGCAATTACTGATTACATGTCTTTGGAAACGTGGAATGTTCGAGGACTAGCGAACAAAGAGAGCGAGTTAAATGAACTTCTGAAAGAGAGGTAAGCAGACATTGCAATAATAACAGAAACTAAGAAAGAAGTAAAAGGAACAACAGTTTTGGAAGATTACTGGTTGGCTTACAGTGACACCCCTCAAGAAAACGAGCCAGTGCTGGAATAGCAATTTTAGTCAATGATGAATGGAGAGGAAAGATTCGTGAATACAGCTCCGTAAATGAAAGAATAACGGCAGTCGGATTTCAATTATAAGAGGTCTTCTAACAGTTATAGGTATATACAGGGTGTTACAAAAAGGTACGGCCAAACTTTCAGGAAACATTCCTCACACTCAAAGAAAGAAAATATGTTATGTGGACATGTGTCCGGAAACGCTTACTTTCCATGTTAGAGCTCATTTTATTACTTCTCTTCGAATCACATTAATCATGGAATGGAAACACACAGCAACAGAACGTACCAGCGTGACTTGAAACGCTTTGTTACAGGAAATGTTCAAAATGTCCTCCGTTAGTGAGGATACATGCATCCACCCTCCGTCGCATGGAATCCCTGATTCGCTGATGCAGTCCTGGAGAATGGCGTATTGTATCACAGCCGTCCACAATGCGAGCACGAAGAGTCTCTACATTTGGTACCGGGGTTGCGTAGACAAGAGCTTTCAAATGCCCCCATAAATGAAAGTCAAGAGGGTTGAGGTCAGGAGAGCGTGGAGGCCATGGAATTGGTCCGCCTCTACCAATCCATCGGTCACCGAATCTGTTATTGAGAAGCTTACGAACACTTCGAGTGAAATGTGCAGGAGCTCCATCGTGCATGAACCACATGTTGTGTCGTACTTGTAAAGGCACATGTTCTAGCAGCACAGGTAGAGTATCCCGTATGAAACCATGGCGGTGAATCTAGGAAGTACAGTACATACTGACGAAACTAAAATGAGCTCTATCATGGAAATGAAGCGTTTCCGGACACATGTCCACATAGCATCTTTTCATTATTTGTGCGTGAGGAATTTTTCCTGAAAGTTTGGTGATACCTTTTTGTAACACCCTGTATAGCCCACAGGAGGGAAGGAAAGATGGTACTGACACATTTTATGATGATCTCTGGAAAGGAGTGAAGAAAATTAACTAGACAGTCTATGTTTCCATTGTTGGTGATTTTAATGCAAGAGTTAGAAACCTACTTATATCAGAAATTGTAGGATTATTTGGAGAAAAGCCTCTTAATAATAACAGACGTGACCTACGTCAATTTGCCTCTTCCAATAATTTTAGAATTACCAACACATTTTACAGTAAGAAAGACATTCACAAGTTTACATGGAATGCACGATGAATAAGGTCTGTAATTGATTACATATTAATTAATAATAAAATGAAGAATCTTATGCAAGATATACGTGTTTATGGAGAAAGCGATATAAGTAGCGACCCCTTCCTTTTAGGTAGTAAGATAAGACTACTATCAAAACGGAAAAAACAAAGAAACGCAAACGAGTTTTCAAATTATATCTCCCGTCGGATTATTGTATTAGGTAATTTTATCAACACAGACTCCAAGAAAAGCTTGCTTGTCTATCAGTCAATAAAGACATCGATATAGAATGGAATAATATTAAGACCTGCATCATCAAAGCAGTCCCAGAAGTACATGGTAAAAGGAAGAAAACAGATGGGGAAAAACGACTAAGGAGTTGGAATAAAGAAATTAAAGAAGCCATTATAGAAAAACAAGTAGCTTAGTTGAAGTTTCTACTGACAAAAGCACTAGAGAGCTGGGAAACATACAAAAGAAAAAGGAACGCTGCGAAGCAGATAGTGCGCGAAGCACGCCAAGAGTCGTGAGACTCGCTTATAAGCGTCTTAGAACACGACGTACGGCGGACAGCAATGTGCGTGTGAAGTCAGGGAAGCCCTGAACAAGGAAGAAAAGGACACTGCTCCACTGAACATTATACCCTGTGAACAATGGATAAATCTTTATACAGACTTTTGGTGTACACAAGGCCGAAGATGGCACTGGAGATAGGATGTACGATGAAATAAAAGATCCAGTTACGATGGAGGAGCTACAAGAACTTTTTACAGGCATGAAAAACAGAAAAGCTACGTCAAAATTTCGACCATGTGAAGGATTTTGACGGTGTGAGCCGTGACACCCTGTGGAAATTATGTCTGAACGTGGCTATCCTTATCGCCTAATAGAGGCAATGAAAAGCCTTTACAAAAATACACAAATTGTAATAAACACAGATAGGAATCGATTAGAAGAAATAATTATTAACTATGGTGTAGGAGAAGGGTGTGGGCATAAACCTACCCCTTTTAATATTTATATTGACTTCATTCTTGGTAAATGATAATGTAAAGTAAACAAAGGAATTTAGAAAACGAATGGGGAATACCTGAATGTGCTTGTTTTTGCAGAAGATATTGTCATTAGTCAAAAGAATGAAGATGGCCTCCGAAGATCAGTACACCAGCTGAACGAAATATGCAATAAGTACAGCTTCGAAATTTGTGGCAATAAAACGAAGATAACAGCATTTCGAGGAAAATATCCAGTCAGATCAAAAATTATTTTGGATAAATGAGTTTGTAAGTAGGCTGTTTAGGTTTTTTTTATTGGCAACGCCTTGTAGCGCTCTGTATGAAAATCACTGGCTGTGCTGTGTGCAGTCTGTGGCTGGTTGGCATTGTTGTAATACTCGCAATTGTAGCGTTGGGCAGTTGGCTGTTAGCGGCGCGTACCGTTGCGCAGTTGGAGGTGAGCCGCCAGCAGTGGTGGACATGGGGAGAGAGATGGCGGAGTTTTGAAATTTGTAAGAATGGATGTCATGAACTGATATATATATATATATTATGACTATTAAGGTAAATACATTGTTTGTTCTCTATTAAAATCTTTCATTTGCTAATTGTGCCTATCAGTAGTTAGTGACTTCCGTAGTTTGAATCTTTTATTTAGCTGGCAGTAGAGGCGCTCGCTGTATTGCAGTAGTTCGAGTAACGAAGATTTTTGGTGAGGTAAGTGATTTGTGAAAGGTATAGGTTAATGTTAGTCAGGGCCATTCTTTTGTAGGGATTATTGAAAGTCAGATTGCGTTGCGCTAAGAATATTGTGTGTCAGTTTAAGCACAGATATGTATAATTTTTCTAAGGGGAAGTTTCATATGTCGACCCTTAGCCGAGGATACCTCACTGGAATCTTCTGATTTTTTTCTTGTAGTTTGTGTGATTAGTGTAGATTTTGTTTATTGCTAGCGCGTAATTGTAGAGAGAATCTCCTTTGTAGTTGTAGTCTTTCATTGTTGTACAGTAAAACAGTTGTGGCATGCATGTAGAGTTGCACCAAGTATTTCGCAGCTGCGCTTGCAATTAACTAGATATTATTTGCTATGTTAATGTGTTCTCTTATTTTTGCTCTTCAAATTGTGTTTTTCTGTGTTGTCGTGTGAAATATTGTGACAATAATGGCGTGTGAAAAACGTAATACTAGGCTCCAAAGTAAACTGAGAAATGACAGTGAAGACGAAAGCAGTGTGTTAGCGCCACCATGTAATGAATTAACTAATGTTCAAAGTAGTAATCTGGTAATAGTGCATAGGGAAATGGAGCGGGCTGCAAATAATGGTGTAGGCAGTGAAACAATTAGTGAACAAGGAAGCATTATGATCGATCGGTCGGCAACAGCTCGCCTCAGGAATCCGAAATGATAGGACACAATCTTCCAAATACTGTACATTCAGGTTTTGCGTCCTCACCGTTTTCTCAAATATGTCAAGACACTTTTTCTGCTTGTCAAAATGTGAATGTTGCCAGTGCAAATGCACTGCCGAAAAGCATAGAGGAACAGATTACCAACACTAATACATTATTATTGCAATTAATGCAACAAATGGAACAAAATCAGAGACAAACACAGCAAAAGCTTCAAAAGTTAGACACAATGGAACAAAATCTTCGGAAGTTAGACACCACACTTGAACAAACACGTGAAGATTTAACTACTGAGTTACATAACATTGAATCGAAATGTCAAAAAATTTGTAATAACGTAAAAACACAAATTTGTGAGCATTTTCAACCTATTTTTTCGCGGCATGAAAATGCATTACAGAATCACGAAGCAGCCATAAAAGAACTGCAAACTATTGTTCGTGAAAATCACGACACCTTGCAAGCTAAAATGGACTCAGTTGCATCCACCGATTCGGTTACGCAACTTGCAAGAACTCAGGAAAACTTAAAGGACACAGTAGATTCGATTTCAACACAAATGGACACTCTGAAACTTGGTTCAGAAAACACACTGAGGAAATGTGTTCACTATCGGAGAAAGTAGCCGAACTTTCGGATCAGTTCACTAACTTATCTACAAAGGTAGATGATGATCTGAATGACACAAGACCTGTAGCCATCACTGTCACAGAAGAGTACGAACAAATTAAGAAATTCAAACAAAATCAGAATCAAATTAATACGCAATACAAAAGAGAAATCCGGGAAGTACAAGATCAGTTGACGCAGGTAATACAAAAATTATATATTTCAGAGGACACTCGCGCTCCAACACGAGAAGAGGAACTTAGAAATACGGAAAAGCCACAAAATAATAACACAAGGCATTTCGGAAATCATGAAAGAAATTGGCAAGGTGCACCGAACTTTGAGATGGAACCGCCGACACGACGTAACAATGACCGATATGCTACTCGCCGACAGGATGATTTTGACTATAAGCTGTTCATTACTGCACGTAAATTCAAAACATTTAAGAATTCTGGCAACGACATTCATCCACAAGCGTGGCTCCATCAATTCTCTCATTGTTTTCCTCCCAACTGGTCATTAGAGGACAGATTAGAATTTATGTGTGGCTACTTGGAGAATGAACCAGCTGTAAGAATGCGATCGGTCATTCACGATTGTCACAGTGAAGGGGAATTTTATCATGCCTTCCTCTCAGCATATTGGTCTCAAGCTACACAAGACCGAGTAAAACATAGCATCATTATGATGAAACATTTCGAACAATCTGAATTTTCCAGTCTTGTGAAATATTTTGAAGACATGTTACAAAAGAATCAATATCTTTCAAACCCATACAGCCTCTCAGAACTCATCCGTATTTGCTTAATCAAATTACCTGAACATTTACGACAGATTATTTTAGCAGGACGATGCAAAGACGACATTGAAGCTTTTCAGGGACTGTTACAAGAACTGGAAATTGACACTGAGAATCGCGGAACGCGAAAACAGGAACACAATAATTACAGGTTACATCCGTCGCAATTCCGCGGTGAAAGAAATAATAACTGGACACGACAAGGCTATTCTTACAACGCAAATCGTGAACAAAACAGTCACCACCCATATGACAGCCACTGGCAGAGTAATAGTTACAGAGAAAGATCGCATTTCCGTAGTAATGAATATTACAGAGACAATCATAGAAACAGACAATATGGCAACAAGAACTATTATTATCACGGGAGACAGAATAACTTCAGACACAACAGTCCACCGTGCAGTGATAATTCCGGGAGAAATTCTCCACCACTTAACCGACAAGAAAGAAATTACAGGAACTACCGACATGACGACAGACGATATAATCATAACGACAGACCTGAATTTCATCAAAACTGGCAGGATTCAAACAGGGCTCGGCCCTCTCAGCAAGTTAGATCTCCTAATCCCAATAACGGCACGCGCTAACAAAGAGACAGACGATAACTCACACTGCAGGTAGCCGTGTGCTCCGGCTGGCTTAGAGAAAAATAACATAGACGCTAACCTTGAGAAAAATTTTAGCATTCCTTACCGACGTATACAACATGATAATTGCGTTCAAGCTGAAACTCTGAGTGCTATGAAGAGTAAAAGATTGTACCACATTTCAAATGTAAAACCGTTTATTGGAAGATAATCTGCTTTTTAACTATGTCTTTGCCATAAAATTTTTCACTTCACGCTACTAGTACAGTTTGTCAGACTTAGAATCTGTTAACATGCAACCATGTTTGAAGTTAAATAGCCAGTCAAGAACCAAGAGAACTTATTTAAACAGAAATTACGAATGCATTGTTATAGTGAACAGACGTCACAGTGTTATTGTGCGTGTACATTCTTGCTTGTTAGTTGCACGATTACGTAACGCCTATAAGGCTGACATACTTAGAACATTTACCAGTACTGCTAATGAGATTTTAATGCAACATTTTGGTTTACTTGAAAATACATTCTGGATTCAAAGTACTTTCTGTGAGACACCAGATGACTCAGTGGTTAGTTTATGTGACACCTACACGATTTTATCACGACGCTACTAATGAGTGACAATTTACAATGTTGCTTTTGCACTGTATCTGTTTTATATCTGCACAGTTTTTCTGTACTACTCTGGAAAGTAAAACATGTTTTAGTAGTAACGTTTGTGGTATAGCTACAATGAGACAGCCTTTTCTGTAGCACAACAATACGTACAGTACAGTACTTACTTCATCACGGCAATAAGCGTAGTAACTACGATATCTATACGCAAAGCATCTCACTTTTGTTTATCATGAGGTAAGTACATTGACTTCTGCAGAACTTAGCTTTCGGAGGACGATAGCTACGACACTTCCACAGAGATTATCTTACAACAAGACGCACAGTTTAGCGCTACAGTACACGTATTTGAGTGATTAATTTTGTACTTAAAACATTTATTTTTAAAGATATTTGAAGTACAATGATACAAAGGTTTTCTGTGATACATTTCATTCCATTTCTATAATCTGTAACACCTGAGAATATAAATACATTAATCCTCAGGGGGGTACACGCTTACTTTGTGTACCATGTGTTTGGCAAGCACAAGGAGCCCTAGCTAATATGGTATTTGCTAATACAACTTTACACATCGGTACCATATTTCTCTAACACATAAATTACACAGTTATCTGATAATTTAACTGAGAGACAATCTTTTTTTTTTTTTTTTTGCTACATCAGTGACACATGTTTACACAATTACATAGTTGGATAACTTGACACTTATGAAACTGTATTTTGTCTGTACTTCGTGAACTGTTCATATTTTTTCGGAACCTTTGTGATACTATGAGAGCTTTGAATGATGTATTTAGTATGGGATCATGATTTTTAAAGTACGTTTGAGGCAGATGACACTTTTGACATGAGCAGAGAATTTTTTTTAGGTTTTGAAATTATTGGAGGAAGCTACGACGATTTTGAGATTTGGCTGAGGTTTTATGATGTTATGATGACGATGTGTATTAAGCTGTTGCGGTATGTTTGTGATCAATAAGCTGATGCTATATGAGGAATTTGATTATGCTATGTATCTGTTATGATGAAATATTGAAGAAGTGTCGACGAATAAGGTAAGGAATAATGAGTAGTGGTTAGGGACTCTGGTTGGTGAAAAAGGTTGTTGGAAACCAAGAATCCTACTTTAAGAGTTATGAAATGTGTGTATATGCGTGAATGTATCACTGTGCTGGCGAAAATTTTTTGTGCACTATTATATTTAAAGGATTTTGTTTCTACAGATGAATAACGCAAATTCTTGACCTGTGAATTTTTTGTATGAGACGGCCACTGTAGCGGAAACTGGTGTAGTGAATATTTCGGTAAGAAAGTTAAGTGACCACGTGCACGTAATGCGTCGTGGGCACCCAGCTGCGCGACAGCCACCTGGAAACAAGCCATTAGTGTGTGCCTTTCAGAGGCACAAGAAAAAAAAAGAAGGCCATTATCCTCACTATTGACATTCCTTTGTAGAAAGCATCGCAAAAACGACACGCTCATTACTTGGAAAAGAAACTTATTTACATCTGCACACCTGATAATGACAAGCGTCTTTCTACGAGAGTTGAGGGAATTTGTACTAACTTATGAAATGTCACATGACTATTGAATAATATTTTGTGCTTTGCCTTTTATAGTTGCTTATTTCATTTGATATCTGGTTTCCAGCTGTGTTGCAGCATTGGTTTTATAAAATAAAATAAAATGCATTTGCTAATGTGAACACTTTCTGTCAACAGATCTATTAAATAATCATTTTATGATCCACGTTCTTCGAAAAAGGAGCACTTCGAAAGGAAAGAACAATAAAAAGGGATTAATAACAGTCACTGCATACTTAATTTTTTTCAACTACTTGGTAACTGTTGTAGAATTAGCTTTTGTGGTGCACCACTTTGATGACATAGACATTAAGCTGTGAATATACATTTCCCTTATCTGCATTGTTGTCTTTACTGTAATATTTTTTCTGCTTGAGCTTTGTCATGTTTAGATATAAGTTATTGCATTTGCTGCTGCTGTTTGCCAGGCATAGTGCTACTAAATTTCACTTTGTATTACTCTGTCAAGCTTGTTTTATGACTGATTTATTTTTCTTGTTTGCTGCTCATTGCCTTATATTAGTTGTAATGTTGCTGCTTGCTTTGACAACTTCCGTTTTTTTCATTGCTGTTTGTATTAATTGTTTTGTGCTGCTGCATTGCCTCGTCCCTTAGTTTAGCATCTGAGCTCAGTAGGTTTAAGTTAGCTTAAGATGGGGTAGACTATATAAGAAACTAACTCTGATGAATTGGAAGAAATGCATTGAGAAGTTATAAGAAAATGATTTGGCCAAAAAAAGTAGTGTACGGTGGAGAAAAACTATTTTTGAAAGAGTATGTGAACAAAATACAGAAAGTATGCTTGGATAGGATATTTTTAGTGGAAACAAATGTTGAGATACGACGAAAGATCTACAGAATGAAGTTTTGGGTTGGACTGCAGTACCAAATGTCACACTGAAAACAAACCCTGTCCCGTATTTTGTGTTATTACGCTATGTTAATTTGTATTTTTTCCTGTCTTTGTGTGTTTAGCTGATACGAGTTACGTTGTAGAATTTTTCTGATAATATGTTATTTACTTTGTAAACATGTTTAGACATTATTTATCTGTTCTGTTTTGTTGCTCATATGTGAAGTTGATGTTTCAAAAGTTATTCTGATCTTTATGTATGTACTTATGTCATAATTTTTGTAACACTGATGTGCATGTTTATTTCTATTCTTTTGTAAAGCCTGTTTTACTACAAATGTTATCTGTATTATTAAGTTTGTAATGATGTATTTTATTCCTTTGTTATTGCATTCTTATGTTATAAAATTGTAATTGACACCAGTTCATCAAATTAAGTAACTTGTAAGTTACATTTCACTGCACACGTTTCTGTTGGCCATAGTATATGGACAATATGTGAGAAGCAGGGACTGATAGTGTTGGCACGTGTGTTAATAATTCAGCAAGGGACTGGATAACAGCATTGCTGGTTCTAAGGACATTTCAAACAAATTCTTTGTGAGTGGAGAAGTGGTGGTTTATATATTTGCTGTATTCCCTGCAAGACTATTCAATGGTGATTGTGCACCTGCACAGTTGCAACAGATGGCTGCTGGCCGTCTCTACAAGGACTAGAGTGGGTCTGCACCTTTAATGACCCACCAATACCATTATTTCTACAAGGACTGCAGTGGGTCAGCACCTTTGATGACCCACCAGTACCATTATTTCTACAAGGACTGCAGTGGGTCAACATCTTTGATGACCCACCAGTACCATTATTTCTACAAGGACTGCAGTGGGTCTGCACCTCTGGTGGCCCACCAACAGTAATCTCTACCAGGACTACAGTGGGTCTGCTCTGTGATGACCTACCTACCGATAGTCTTCAACGTCGACTGACTCTGCTGTGGCCCATTACCTGTCTGCATGTCAAGAGTCAGCACTGTCTTTCCGTTGGAAGGACAACACTACTTCTTCAAGACTGCTTAGAAATCCACTACTTCCAAGTGCAATTTCTTTTATTGCTCAGACTTTGAGAAAAACACTGCAATTGTACTGTGATGAACAATCAGGACTGTCTTTATGGACTGAGAGAAAATTTTAGCTTTTGACCAACATTGTATCAATAAGTGTGTGCATTTGATATCTTTGTTATTGTAATTATGAAAAATTTTATCAAATCATTATTGGCTAGTGCCCAAAACAATTTGTAAAATTTTTTGTGGGGAGCATGGGGGTTATGTAAGTAGGCTGTTTAGGTTTTTTTATTGGTAACGCCTTGTAGTGCTCTGTATGAAAATCACTGGCTGTGCTGTGTGCAGTCTGTGGCTGGTTGGCATTGTTGGAATACTCGCAATTGTAGCATTGGGCAGTTGGCTGTTAGCGGCGCGTACCATTGCGCAATTGGAGGTGAGCCGCCAGCAGTGGTGGACATGGGGAGAGAGATGGCGGAGTTTTGAAATTTGTAAGAATGGATGTCATGAACTGATATATATATATATATTATGACTATTAAGGTAAATACGTTGTTTGTTCTCTATTAAAATCTTTCATTTGCTAATTGTGCCTATCAGTAGTTAGTGACTTCCGTAGTTTGAATCTTTTATTTAGCTGACAGTAGAGGCGCTCGCTGTATTGCAATAGTTCGAGTAACGAAGATTTTTGGTGAGGTAAGTGATTTGTGAAAGGTATAGGTTAATGTTAGTCACGGCCATTCTTTTGTAGGGATAATTGAAAGTCAGATTGCGTTGCGCTAAGAATATTGTGTGTCAGTTTAAGCACAGTCTTGTATAATTTTTCTAAGGGGACGTTTCAAGTTTTAGAACAAGTCTCTCAAATCTTTTACATAGGTGTGCTAATAGTTTTGATTTTGACTCTGGTAATGAGAATAAAATACACAAATTCCAAGCTGTTTGTGGTACCATTAGCAGAACGCTATGCTATAAAGTACAAAAAGATACCATGGAGAAATTCTATAAAGTGATGACGGTTCCTGTGTTATCCTATGGAAGCGAAACTGGGTTAGCACAAAATAAAAAAAACAAGAAAATAAAATCCAATTATCAGAGACCTTATTCATAAGGAAGACGAAGGGCTGCACAAGAAGAGACATGATTAGAAGTGCAGGTATTAGAACAGAATTAAATATTTTCAGCGTGACGGGAAAAAATCATAAGAATTGGCGGGAATGGCTCATGGGAATGCCACGTCTCAAAATTTCCCAGAGGATGCTGAACTACATGCCGAATGGGAAAAAGAGATACTGGAAGACCTCGAAAACGAAGGGAATGATCTTGTTCATGAGTTCGGAACAGGCAACATACTAATCCTTGAAAGGGAGATGATGATGATGAGAAATAATTATAATGATCATATTAACTGAAATTTCCGTTGGTCCTTGGTAAAACATTCCTGTGTAATACTAATACTTATATTAATAGTGATAGGGCACAATCATGAAGGTGGGAATAATATATCCAGGCAATGGGATTAATCAGTGTCGATTGACAACACAGTTGACTAAATCAGCGAAGATATTATGATCGAAAAACTTAATTTAGTTGGTATAGTTACTGATGCGACAATTTTTGTTACTAATGGCGTGCAGAAAACAAAAACAGAAGACTCAAAAAGTATCACAAATGAAAAATCCATATGTCGGGTATCAAATGTATTCAGGGTGTGGTGATAGCTGCAGAAGTAGTAAATTCGAGGTAGTTTAATACAAAAAGTGAAGAGCTTAGGACTGCCTGAGACGAACTGTAATCAACGAAAGCAAACTGTTTTATTATAGAAGAAACAGCTCTCGAATGACAATTCGAATTTCCGCTGCACATGAACATTTCCTGAACTCATCAGTGGTAGTGAATGTTAATGATGTCAGTGATTGAAAGTGTTAATATAAATACACATATATAGGTTCTCAAATCTTTTGGGTCAAATTGAAACAGATGGTGGTGGGTCCACAACTGATTACACTGAGATAGGGAATTGTTGTTTTTGTTGTGGTCTTCAATGCAAAGACTAGTTTGATGCTGCTCTCCATGCTACTCTAACCTGTGCAATCCTCTTCATCTCCGTGTAACTACAGCAACCTACATACTCCTGAGTCATCTCTTGGTCTCCCTCTACTATTCTTAATCCCCACGATTCCCTCCAGTACTGAACTGGTGGTCCCTTGATGCCTCATACTGTGTTCTACCAACCGATACCTTCTTTTAGTCAGGTTGTACCACAATTCTCTCTTCTCTCCGATTCTATTCAATACCTCCTCATTAGTTACATGATCTACCCATCTAATCTTCATCATTACTCGGTAGCATCATATCTCAAAAGCTTCAATTCTCTTTTTGTCTCAATTGTTTATCGTCCATGTTCCACTTACATACATTGCTACACTCCATGCAAATAATTTTAGAAAGGAAATTTAAATCTATACTCGATGTTAACAAATTTCTCTTCTTCATAAATGTTTTTATTGCCATTGTGGGTCTATATTTTATATCCTCTCTACTTCGACCATCATCAGTTATTTTGTTTCCCAAATAGTAAAACTCATTTACTACTTTAAGTGTCTCATTTCCTAATATAATTCCCTCAGCATCATCTAATTTAATTCGACTATATTCCATTGTCCTCGTTTTGCTTTTGTTGATGTTCATCATAGATCCTCCTTTCAAGATAATGCCCATTCCGTTCAACTGATCTTCCAAGTTTTCTGCTGTCTCTGACAGCCTCAAAGTTTTTATTTCTTCTCCTTGGACTTTAATTCCTACTCCGAAATTTTCTTTTGTTTTCCTTGAAGCTTGCTCAAAATACAGATTGGATAACATCGGGGGTAGGCTGCAACCCTATCTCACTCACTTCTCAACCACCTCTTCCCTTTCGTGCCCCTCGACTCTTATAACAGCCATGTGGTTTCTGAACAAGTCGTAAATAGCCTTCCGCTCCTTGTATTTTACCCATTACCACCTTTAGAATTTGAGTGAGAGTATTCCAGTCAATATTGTCAAAAGCTTTCTCTTAATCTACAAATGCTATAAACGTAGGTTTATCTTTCCTTAACCTATCTTCTATGAGAAGTCGTAATGTCTGTATCACCTCGCGTCCTCCTACGTTTCTCTGGAATTCAAACTGATCTTCCATGAGTTCCGCTTGTACCAGCTTTTCCATTCCTCGGTGGAGGATTCGTGTTAGTATTTTGCGACAATGACTTGTTAAAGTAATAGTTCGGCAATTTTCACACCTGTCAGCACCTGATTTCTTTGGATTTGGAATAACTGTAGGATAGGGAATTAATTTTCGGAAATTCATATTTATTGTATTATGGACATACACAGCGTACGACGCACAACAACAGCGTAGCTCACAGTAATTGTTGAGAGCGATTCAGAGCGACTACCGCCAGTCTCAGTGCAAGTATTGCAACGGCGCGTGCAGTTTTGCTGCACTATCGCAAAGATCCTGGGTGTCTGTTGTACGCTGGAACAGGCAGCTGGTGATAAACAGCGTACCCCATGAACGTGTTGTGTTTGTTGACGGACGAGGCTTCATTTACCCGTGATGAGGTTTTCAACAGTCACGACAGCCATGTCTGAAGTGAAGATTGGTAAAGTTTTACAGAAGTTCGAAATATAGCGCGTACTTCAGAGATGCTTTTAATAATTTCTGTCTCGAAATCTGGCAGAAAACGCAGAGAGATTCTGGTCATACATAAAGCACACCAGTGGCAGGACACAAACAATACCTTCACTGCGCGATAACAGCGTTGATGTGACTGATGACATTGCCACAAAAGCAGAGTTATTAAACACGGTTTTCCGAAATTCCTTCACCAAAGAAGACGAAGTAAATACTCCTGAATTCCAATCAAGAACAACTGCCAAGATAAGAAACATAGAAGTAGACATCTTTGGTGTAACAGAGCAGCTTAAATCACTTAATAAAGGCAAGGCCTCCGGTCCAGATTGTATACCAGTAAGGTTCTTCTCAGAGTATGCTGATAAAATAGCTCCATATTTAGCAGTTATATACAACCACTCGCTCACAGAAAGATCCGTACTTAAAGTCTGGAAAATTGCACAAGTCACACCAATACCCAAAAAGGGAAGTAGAAGTAATCCGCTTAATTACAGGCCTATATCACTAACGTCGATTTGCAGTAGGGTTTTGGAACATATACTGTATTCGAACATTATGAAGTACCTCGAAGATAACGATTTATTGACACATAGTCAGCACGGTTTCAGAAAATATCGTTCTTGTGAAACACAACTAGCTATTTGTACTCTTGAAGTAATAAGTGCTATCGACAGGGGATGTCAAATTGATTCCATATTTATAGATTTCCAGAAGGCTTTCGACACTGTTTCTCACAAGCATCTTCTAACCAAACTGCGTGCCTACGGAGTATCGCCTCAGTTGTGCGACTGGATCCGTGATTTCTTGTCAGAAAGGTCACAGTTCATAGTAATAGACGGAAGGCCATTGAGTAAAACAAAAGTAATATCCGTGATTCCCCAAGGAAGTTTTATAGGCCCTCTGTTGTTCCTGAACTGAATTAACCATATAGGAGACAATCTGAGTAGCCGTCTTAGATTGTTTGCAGATGATGCTGTTATTTACCGTCTTGTAGTCATCAGATGATCAAAACGACTTGCAAAATGATTTAGATAAGATATCTGTATGGTGCAAAAAGTGACAATTGACCCTGAATAAAGAAATGTGTGAATTTATTCACATGAGTATTAAAAGAAATCAGCTAAATTTCGATTACGCGATAAGTCACACAAATCTGAAGGCTATAAATTCAGCTAAATACTTAGGGATTACAATTACAAATAACCTAAATTGAAACGATCACATAGATAATATTGTTGGTAGAGCAAACCAAAGACTGCGATTCATTGGCAGAACACTTAGAAGGGGCAACGGATCTACTAAAGAGACTGCTTACCCTACGCTTGTCCGCCCTATTCTGGAGTACTGCTGTGCGGTGTGGGATCTGCATGAGGTGGGACTGACGGATGACATCGAAAAAGTACAAAGAAGTGTTGTATCCACGGACCCAACAAACCAACCAACTCGCGCCCGCGCGCCCTGACCGTGACATCGCTGGGCACAGTTCCTGTCGCGGCTGTCGTCGTCTCAGGGCGTTACCGCCAACGGTAGAGGTTGCGCCATGGCTGAGCTCGCGACCGCACCGCCCTCTGCCTTTTGCATATATGGAGGAGCGCTGGCCCCGAGACGGACAGTCTATTGTCGATTGTCTATTGCTAGCCTTTCGTGGAGTTTATAGCGGAGCCATCGCAGTGTGATACGTGCTATTGTATTCGACTAGGCTCTGTACACGGATTACTCTTTGATATTACATGGACTTGTATTGCTGATTCAAGATTCGTCAGAAATAAAAATAAGTTACATTTTCATTCTAGCTGGCGCAATTCTTGTCATTAATTATTTTTCGGCCAACAGACATAGCTACATCCTGGTCACTACCCACGCTTTATACAAGTTGTGGTGGCTGCCCCAAAAGTACCGCCGAGGACCTTGGGTTTGGGAGCCGTCACAAAAAGAAGGGCAGCTCGTTTCGTATTATCGCGAAATAAGGCAGATAGTGTCACAGATATGATACGTGAATTGGAGTGGCAATCATTAACACAAAGGCGTTTTTCGTTGCGACGGGATCTCCTTACGAAATTTCAATCACCAGTTTTCTCCTCCCATTGCGAAAACATTCTGTTGGTACCCACTTACATAGGGAGAAATGATCATGACGATAAAATAAGAGAAAGTGGTAGGGAGACAGCCTGAAGGTGGTTCATTGAGACCTCTGCCAACCACTTTATTGTGAATAGCAGAGTAATCACGTAGGTGTAGATGAGGACAAACTCCACGCTACTCACACTGGTGGCCACCAGCAATGATTATCTGTCAACGTATGGGCGGGCATTGTCCAAGATCACCTAATAGGACCTTATTTGCTGCCTCCCCGTTTGACTGGTCCACGTTACCTGGTGTTCCTGCGAGATTTGCCGACACAGTTCTTGGTGACTGTACCCCTTGTTGTCCATGAAACGATGTGGATTCAACACGAGGACGCACTAGCTCACTGCGATGTCAATATCCGTGAGCACGTAAACAATTAGTATCCTCATCGTTGGAATGGAAGGGGAGGTCGAATCCCATGGTCAGCGCGATCGCCAGATCTCACGCCTTTTCCCCCTGAGGTTACATCGAGATCCTGGTGTACGAAACCCCCGTAGAAACGGATCAAGACCTGCTTGATAGGGTCCATGCTGCAGCAGACAACAGGGATGTTTGAGAGAGTGCGGCAGAACTTAATGCGCCATTGCCATGCATGCACTGACGCTGGCATTCGTCATTTTCAACAATTACTGTGAGCTGCGTTGTTGTTGTTCGGTGTATGCTATGTATGTCCATAACACAATAAATATGCATCTCTGACTATTCGTTTTCTATCTCAGTATAATCGGCTGTGGACCCAATATGACCTGCTTCAAAAGATTTGCAACATCCTGTATGCAGGGACTTCAGAAAGTAAATTACACATGTCGTCCGCCACCAACTGCAAACATTCTCCAACGGTGACATGTGTTCGACAGTAAGATTCTTGCGAGCAAAATGTATAAATTACGCTCAGATTCATCATGAAATTCTGACGGTATATACACTCCTGGAAATTGAAATAAGAACACCGTGAATTCATTGTCCCAGGAAGGGGAAACTTTATTGACACATTCCTGGGGTCAGATACATCACATGATCACACTGACAGAACCACAGGCACATAGACACAGGCAACAGAGCATGCACAATGTCGGCACTAGTACAGTGTATATCCACCTTTCGCAGCAATGCAGGCTGCTATTCTCCCATGGAGACGATCGTAGAGATGCTGGATGTAGTACTGTGGAACGGCTTGCCATGCCATTTCCACCTGGCGCCTCAGTTGGACCAGCGTTCGTGCTGGACGTGCAGACCGCGTGAGACGACGCTTCATCCAGTCCCAAACATGCTCAATGGGGGACAGATCCGGAGATCTTGCTGGCCAGGGTAGTTGACTTACACCTTCTAGAGCACGTTGGGTGGCACGGGATACATGCGGACGTGCATTGTCCTGTTGGAACAGCAAGTTCCCTTGCCGGTCTAGGAATGGTAGAACGATGGGTTCGATGACGGTTTGGATGTACCGTGCACTATTCAGTGTCCCCTCGACGATCACCAGAGGTGTACGGCCAGTGTAGGAGATCGCTCCCCACACCATGATGCCGGGTGTTCGCCCTGTGTGCCTCGGTCGTATGCAGTCCTGATTGTGGCGCTCACCTGCACGGCGCCAAACACGCATACGACCATCATTGGCACCAAGGCAGAAGCGACTCTCATCGCTGAAGACGACACGTCTCCATTCGTCCCTCCATTCACGCCTGTCGCGACACCACTGGAGGCGGGCTGCACGATGTTGGGGCGTGAGCGGAAGACGGCCTAACGGTGTGCGGGACCGTAGCCCAGCTTCATGGAGACGGTTGCGAATGGTCCTCGCCAATACCCCAAGAGCAACAGTGTCCCTAATTTGCTGGGAAGTGACGGTGCGGTCCCCTACGGCACTGCGTAGGATCCTACGGTCTTGGCGTGCATCCGTGCGTCGCTGCGGTCCGGTCCCAGGTCGACGGGCACGTGCACCTTCCGCCGACCACTGGCGACAACATCGATGTACTGTGGAGACCTCACGCCCCACGTGTTGAGCAATTCGGCGGTACGTCCACCCGGCGTCCCACATGTCCACTATACGCCCTCGCTCAAAGTCCGTCAACTGCACATACGGTTCACTTCCACGCTGTCGCGGCATGCTACCAGTGTTAAAGACTGCGATGGAGCTCCGTATACCACGGCAAACTGGCTGACACTGACGGCGGCGGTGCACAAATGCTGCGCAGCTAGCGCCATTCGACGGCCAACACCGCGGTTCCTGGTGTGTCCGCTGTGCCGTGCGTGTGATCATTGCTTGTACAGCCCTCTCGCAGTGTCCGGAGAAAGTATGGTGGGTCTGACACACCGGTGTCAATGTGTTCTTTTTTCCATTTCCAGGAGTGTATATCATGTCCAGCCTTAGTGAAATGGTGCAATAAATTTGGGCGAAGCCTCTCAGGCGTGGATGATGCTGATCCAGTATGCAGTCTAGATCTTGCACCATGCAATTTCCATCTTTCTGGCAAGCTGCAAAAAACATCTGAGGAGAAGGAGATTTTTTAATGACGAGCGGTTCTCGAAATGGTCCCGTAACCGAGGAGTGTATTTCTGTCGTCGAGGAACTGGACGACTGGTAGAACGTCCCGACTCTTGTTTACAGAGACTTGATGAGTATGTTGAAAAATGGTGTCGTGTGTGTGTGTCACTTTGAAGTGTAGTGCACCATTTCATAAGTTGCTTGGCATGCCATAGTAATGTATAACTTGCTTTTCAATGTATCCTCGATATCGCTTCAGTCACAAAAATATTGTAAACTTCTCGCAGGGCAGTATAGATGTAAACAAACTGTCTTGTCACTGGTGTGCCGACGGAAATGGCCGTACAGGGGTATTCACTGTGCGCCGAAATGGGTATTTTAGTCCAAATCAGGTCGTGTGTTTTTCACTGTACGCCTTGTGATAGGATCGGCTGATTATAGTGAATATAATTTAGAAAATTTGCGCTTGTGGCTGAAATAGTTATATATTCGATGAATTCATTTATTACTTATTTACTTTATTTCGGCATTAATGAATTATGTTAGTGATATGCTTCGTGTTCATGGGGGCATCGTTGCATTCGTAAAGTAAAGTAAAAAGACTGTGCCTGACTAAGCATTGTGACACAATCTTCCTGACGAATGAGACTTACATTTAACGCAAAATTTTAAGTATATTCACTCTTCATTTCGGCTGACTAATTTTCATCCCTGAAATTGTCACCAAGCGTTCACAACTGCGAGGGCGTGAAGCCCACAATCTTCAAATTCGATTATTACAGAGTATGCATTCACTCACATGCCCGATGGAAAAGCTGAGAGACTAGTCACGTAACTGAATGATGACATTATTGCATGTTTGAAGCGGAGCGATCTCTGCCGTACCGTATGCACATATTTTCACGGGCAGTTGCGCCGCCTTCCTTTTTCTGGAAGCAACCGGGCATTAGCAACAATTACCGCCGTTTGTCGTCATTACCGTGCTCGGGCTGCGCTCTCGGTAACTACCGAAATGTCAGTGATCGCGCTCGAGGCTGCAAGCTGCGATGTGTGCCGATAGGGCGGGCCTCCGCGCTCACACGAGCACGCCTACTGTGCGCCGCTCACCACACTGACACATGACCTGCCTGCCGTTATTCACACATTCACGTTCACGTTCCTTCGGATGTAGAACGCACTCATCCAGTTTCACTAACTTATACATGGTGCTCAGAAACAATATGAAAAGCTTGTGTTGTAGGGTAGGTTGTGCTGAGAAATAATTGTTTGGAAAAAATACGTAACGCTGCGCCATTTCCGAGTTTTTTAGCGTTGAATTGAGCCAATCAGGCCTTTGCGCGCGTCCCACCAGATACAATTAATGTCAATTGTCCCCACAACATAGATGATAGCACACGAGACTCACAGTTTCGCACGGATTGGACCCTTATTCGTGTCCAATGTCCAATTATATATATATATATATATATATATATATATATATATATATATATATAGCGAGGTGGCGCAGTGGCTAACACACTGGACTCGCATTCGGGAGGACGACGGTTCAATCCCGCGTCCGGCCAACCTCATTTTGGTTTTCCGTGATTTCCCTAGATCACTCCAGGCAAATGCCGGGATGGTTCCCTTGAAAGTGCACGGCCGACTTCCTTCCCCATCCTTCCCTAATCCGAGCTTGTGCTCCGTCTCTAATGACCTCGTTTTCGATGGGACGTTAAACACCAATACCCTCTCCCCTTTATATATATAGTTGTGGTCTTCAATCCAAAGACTGGTTTGACGCAGCTCAACATGCTACTCCATCCTGTGCAACCTTTTTCATCTCCCAGTACCTACTGCAACCTACATCCTTCTGAATCTGTTTAATGTATTCATCTCTTGGTCTCCCTCTACGATTTTTACCCTTCACACTGCCCTCCAGTACTAAATTGGTGATCCCTTGATACCTCAGAATATACCTCACAACCGATCCCTTCTTCTAGGCAACCGGCCAAGGTGGCCGATCGGTTCTAGGCGCTACAGTCTGGGACTGCGCGACCTCTACGGTCGCAGGTTCGAATCCTGCCTCCGGCGTGGATGTGTGTGATGTCCTTAGGTTAGTTAGGTTTAAGTAGTTCTAAATTCTGGTGGACTGATGACCTTAGAAGTTAAGTTCCATAGGGCTCAGAGCCATTGGAACCATTTCTTCCTTCTAGTCAAGTTCTGACACAAATTTCACTTCTCTCCAATTCTATTCAATACCTCCTCATTAGTTATGTGATGTACCCATCTAATCTGCAGCATTCTTCTGTAGCACCACTTTTCTAAAGCTTTGTCTAAACTATTTATCGTTCACGTTTCACTTCCATACATGGCTACACTCCATACAAATACTTTCAGAAACGACTTCCTCACTCTAAATCTAGACTCGACGTTAACAAATATCACTTATTCAGAAACGTTTTCCTTGCCATTGCCAGTCTACGTTTTATATCCTCTCTACTTCGATCATCATCAGTTACTTTGCTCACCAAATTGCAAAACAAATCTTCTACTTTAAGTGTCTCATTTCCGAACCTAATTCCCGCAGTATCATCTGATTTAATTCGGCTAAATTCCATTATCCTCGTTTTGCTTTTGTTGATATTCGTCTTGTATCTTCCTTTCAATACACCTGTCCGTTCAACTGCTCTTCCAGGTCCTTTGCTGTCTCTGACAGAATCACAATGTCATTGGCGAACAGCAAAATTTTTATTTCTTCTCCATGGATTTTAATTCAAACTCCGAATTTTTCTTTTGTTTCCTTTACTGCTTGCTCAATATGCAGATTGAATAACATCGGGGAGAGACTACAACCCTGTCTCACTCCCTTCCCAACAACTGCTTCCCTTTCATGTCCCTCGACTCTTATAACTGCCATCTGGTTTTTGTACATTTTGTAAATAGCCTTTCGCTCCCTGTATTTTACCCCTGCCACCTTCAGAATTTGAAAGAGAGTATTCCAGTCAACATTGTCAAAAGCTTTCTCTAAGTCTACAAATGCTAGAAACGTAAGTTTGCCTTTCCTTAATTTTTCTTCTAAGGTAAGTCGTAGGGTCAGTATTGCCTCAAGTGTTCCAACATTTCCGCGGAATCCAAACTGATCTACCCCGATGTCCGATTCTACTAGTTTTTCCATTCGTCTGTAAAGAATTCCCGTTAGTATTTTGCAGCTGTGACTTATTATACTGATAGTTCGGTAATTTTCACATCTGTCAACAGTTTATTTCCTTGGGATTAGAATTATTATATTCTTCTTGTAGTTTGAGGGGATTTCGCCTGTCTCATACATCTTGCTCACCAGATGGTAGAGTTTTGTTAGGCCTGGCTCTCCCAAGGCTGTCAGTAGTTGTAATGGAATGTAGTCTACTCCCGGAGACTTGTTTCCACTTAGGTCTTTCAATGCTCTGTCAAACTCTTCACGCACATCTCCCATTTCATCTTCATGTACCTCCTCTTCTATTTCCATAATATTGTCCTCAAAAACATCGCCCTTGTATAGACCATTTATATACTCCTTCCACCTTTCTGCTTTCCCTTTTTTGCTTAGAACTGGGTTTCCATCTGAGCTCTTGATGGTCATACAAGTGGTTCTCTTTTCTCGAAAGGTCTCTTTAATTTTCCTGTAGGCAGTATCTATCTTACCCCTAGTGAGATAAGCCTCTACATCCTTACATTTGTCCTCTAGCCATCCATGCTTAGCCATTTTGCACTTCCTGTCGATGTCATTTTTGAGACGTTTGTATTTCTTTTTGCCTGCTTCATTTACTGCATTTTTATATTTTCTCCTTTCATCAATTAAATTCAATATTTCTTCTGTTACCCAAGGATTTCTACTAGCCCTCGTCTTTTTACCTACTTGATTATCTGCTGCTTTCACTACTTCATCCCTCAAAGCTACCCATTCTTCTTCTACTGTATTTGTTTCCCCAATTCCTGTCAATTGTTCCCTTACGCTCTCCCTGAAACTCTGTACAACCTCTGGTTCTTTCAGTTTATCCAGGTCATATCTCCTTAAGTTCCCACCTTTTTGCAGTTTCTTCAGTTTTAATCTACAGGTCATAACCAATAGATTGTGATCAGAGTCCACATCTGCCCTGGAAATGTCTTACAATTTAAAACCTGGTTCCTAAATCTCTGTCTTACCATTATATAATCTATCTGATACCTTTTAGTATCTCCAGGGTTCTTCCACGTACACAACCTTCTTTCATGATTCTTGAAACAAGTGTTAGCTATGATTAAGTTATGCTCTGTGCAAAATTCTACCATGCGGCTTCCTCTTTCATTTCTTCCCCCCAGTCCATATTCACCTGATACGTTTCCTTCTCTCCCTTTTCCTATTATCGAATTCCAGTCACCCATGACTATTAAATTTTTGTCTCCGTTCAGTATCTGCATGATTTCTTTTATCACATCATACATTTCATCAATCTCTTCGTCATCTGCGGAGCTAGTTGGCATATAAACTTGTACTACTGTGATAGGCGTGGGCTTCGTATCTGTCTTGGCCACAATAATGCATTCACTATGCTGTTGGTAGTAGCTTACCCGCATTCCTATTTTCCTATTCATTATTAAACCTACTACTTCATTACCCCTATTTGATTTTGTATTTATAACCCTGTATTCATCTGACCAGAAGTCTTGTTCCTCCTGCCACCGAACTTCCCTAATTCCCACTACATTTAACTTTAACCTATCCATTTCCCGTTTTAAATTTTCTAACCTACCTGACCGATTAAGGGATCTGACATTCCACGCTCCGATCTGTAGAACGCCAGTTTTCTCTCTCCTGATAACAACGGCCTCCTGAGTAGTCCCCGCCCGGAGATCCGAATGGGGGACCTATATTACCTCCGGAATATTTTACCCAAGAGGACGCCATCATCATTTAACCATACAATAAAGCTGCATGCCTTCGGGAAAAATTACGGCTGTAGCTTCCCCTTGCTTTCAGCTGTTCGCAGTACCAGCACAACAGGCCGTTTTGGTTAGTGTTACAAGGCCAGATCAGTCAACTACTGAAAAGGCTGCTGCACCTCTTCAGGAACCACACGTTTGTTTGGCCTGTCAACAGATAACTTTCTATTGTGTTTGCACCTACGGTACGGCTATCTGTATTGTTGAGGCACGCAAGCTTCCCCATCAACGGCAAGGTCCATGGTTCATGCGGAGGATACTTATATATAAGTCCCCAGTCGCGTTTCTTTGTCTGTATGTGAAGGCTTATCTCAGGAACTGCTAAACAGATTTTAATACGGTTTTCACTGATAGACTATATGATTCATGAGGATTGTGTGTGTTTATATTTTATAATAAATAGTTATGACGACGTGTAATACGTATACACACATCAAAGAAAGTTTTACATCACCTTGGTTCCGTGAGTTCGGGAACATGTACTGAAGATTGGAATAGAGATCAATATAAACATCATATCCTCCCTTTTTATTGCTCGTGAAAACCACACATTGCATGTTGTACCACCATACAGCGAGTCTTTCAGAGGTGGTGGTTCAGATTGCTATAGACACCGGTACCTCTAGTACCCAGTAGCACCTGCTGTTGCATTGATGCATACCTGTATTCGTCGTGGCATACTATCCACAAGTTAATCAAGGCACTGTTGGTCCAGATTGTTCCACTCCTCAACGGCGATTCGGTGTAGATCCCTCAGAGTCGTCGGTGGGTCACGTCGTCCGTAAACAGACCTTTTCAATCTATCCCAGGCATGTTCGATGGGGTTCATGTCTGGAGAACATACTGGCCACACTAATCGAGCGATGTCGTTATCCTGAAGGAAGTCATTCACAAGATGTGCACGATGGGGGCACGAATTGTCGTCCATGAAGACGAATTTCTCGCCAATATGGTTGCACTATCTGTCGGAGGATGGCATAGACGTATCGTACAGCCGTTACGGCGCCTTCCATGACCACCAGCGGCGTACGTCAGCCCCACACAATGCCATCCTAAAACAGCAGGGAACCTCCACCTTGCTGCACTCGCTGGACAGTGTGTCTAAGGCGTTCAGCCTGACTGGGTTGCCTCCAAACACGTCTCCGTCGATTGTCTGGTTGAAGGCATACGCGACACTCATCGGTGAAGAGAACTTGATGCCAATCCTGAGAGGTCCGGTCCATTCGGCATTTTGGCGGGCCTACCTGTACCGCACTGTATGGTGTCATGGTTGCAAAGATGGACCTCGCCATGGACATCGGGAGCGAAGTTGCGCATCATGCAGCCTGTTGCGCACAGTTTGAGTCGTAACACGACGTCCTGTGGCTGCACGAAAAGCATTGTTCAACATGGTGGCATTGTTGTCAGGGTTCCTCCGAGCCATAATCCGTAGGTAGCGGTCATCTACTGCAGTAGTAGCCCTCGGATGGCCTGAGCGAGGCATGTCATAGACAGTTCCTGTCTCTCTGTATCTCCTCCACGTCCGAACAACATCCCTTTGGTTCACTCCGAGATGCCTGGAAACTTCCCTTTTTGATAGTCCTTCCTAGCACAAAGTAACAATGTGGACGCGATCGAACCGCCGTATTGACCGTCTAGGCATGGTTGAACTACAGAAAACACGAGCCGTGTTCCTCCTTCCTGGTGGAATGACTGGTACTAACCGGCTGTCGGACCCCCTCTGTCTAATAGGCGCTGCTCATGCATGGTTGGTTACATCTTTGGGCGGGTTTAGTGTCATGTCTGAACAGTCAAAGGGACTGTGTCTGTGATACAATATCCACATTCAACGTTTATCTTCAGGAGTTCTGGCAAACGGGGTGATGCAAACTTTTTTTGATGTGTGTATTTTGTCTGTTCCGTATTGAATTGTAGTCTGACTGGTACCTCGTGGCAATGATGGGAGCTGCGAGCTGGTCAACTGCAAACGAGGCGGACCCAGAGAGCAGCGAAGCTAGCCAGAGTTTGTACCTCCATACACATCTTCTATCGCTACGTAGCATAAATTAATGTCCCTCGTCCCTTTCTTCTGTCTGTTTGTGAAGGGTTATCACAGGGACTACTTAGGGATATTTATAAATTTTTCACTAATAGATAGAGTGATTCACGAGAAAGTGTTGTGCATGGAATTTAGTATTGCTACGCACAGGCAAGTCGTCCGCCCATAGATACTTAAAAGGAAACATCACCTACCTGACCTCGTACTCTGACGTGGAGTGAACCAATCTGTGACCTCATGATCCGTTTGTTATCTTTTTAATTCTGGTCATGTCTGTGGTACGATACTGAAATTACCTCAACCAACGACACTACGTTCTACCGCGCAACCGACACTATTAGCAATGCTTCTTCAATGTCTTAGGGAGCACCTTTAACGATCCGCCTCGCAGCTGGAACGTCCTGGCCATGAGAAGATGAAAACTGATCTGAACTGATCTGAAGCTCCCCGAACCGACCATAACCGATAACGGAATAGACTCCCACTCATCGAGAAGACATGTTTAGACGTGTTGGCCGACGCTGCCCGCTGCTCAAGGCTCTCATATATAAAACAAAGAAGAGGATTAAAAATAAAAAGCAGATAACTAATTATGTTAAATTTTCACGACTCCCTTGTGGTTTCCTTTCTCGTCCCCCTTATAGCTCTAGGTTAGTTCTGCTGCCAGTAGTATTTGGTAGGGGCCAACGCCTGAAGAGGTGTTTTTTTTCTTTATTTAGGGCAAAGTTGCGGTGGCAACTTTCCTTCCTTATTTTTGAATAACTTTTATACTTTCCAGGAGAATTTAAAAAAAAAAAAATTGATTCTATACACCATCATCAGTGGTTTTTATAATCTAAAACATGCAGAAAATAGCATGGTTATACAAACACAGTGAAACATTATTACATTTTTTACTATTCGTTGTTTGGAATATAGTTTTCTATACACCATACCATCCAACGAACGTGAGTACACGAATAGCTAAGTAACAGCTCAGTACACACCACAACACTACTGCAACAAATCAAAAATGTGTGTGAAATCTTATGGGACTTAACTGCTAAGGTCATCAGCCGGGATCAGCCGCACAGTCCGTGACTGTAGCGTCCTAGACCGCTCGGTTAATCCCGCGCGACACTACCGCAACAGCGACAATATTTCTCAAAAGCATGCTGTAACATACAATAAATGAAGTAGTATGAAAATATTCATAGAAAACTATATTTCAAAAAACGAATAGTAAAAAATATAATCATGTGCCACTGTGTTTGTATAACGATGCTATTTTCTGCATGTTTTAGATTTAAAAAAAACTACTGATGTGGTGATACTTGTCGCCGAAACTAGTTTGGGAGAATAAAGAAACAAACGAATAACAAGGTGCTTTGCATCAAGGTGGACTCAGTTTCTGATGTTTTTCTATGCAAACACGGATCAAAACCGAGCGAGGTGGCGCAGTGGTTAGACACTGGACTCGCATTCGGGAGGACGACGGTTCAATCCCGCGTCCGGCTATCCTGATTTAGGTTTTCCGTGATTTCCCTAAATCGCTCCAGGCAAATGCCGGGATGGTTCCTTTGAAAGGGCACGGCCGACTTCCTTCCCCGTCCTTCCCTAATCCGATGAGACCGCTGACCTCGCTGTCTGGTCTCCTTCCCCAAACCAACCAACCAACCACGGATCAAGTGAAAAAGTTCCAAGATAAAACTATATGGCCTTTATCGCATATGGAATTATGAACTTAGTCATCATACAGGATACTTCTTATTAACATTTAAAGACCTCCGAAGTAACGTATATGACAATGAGACAAGTGATGTAATGTAACATACATGGAGTCACAAATATCGAAAAATACCCAAAAGTGTGTGACGTCCACACATGACGTACTACGCTGCACGTGCAGCCGTTAAACCAGTCTGTCTGTCGCAGCTAATCATCCCAACCCAAATGAAATCTTCGTGTCGGTGTGGCTTTGGGTCCACGTGCGCGACTTTAGCGCGTGTGGCTCATGGTTAGAGTCTTGCGTCCCGCAGGTAGTATGTGTATGTGTTTTTTTTTATCATTGTGATAGACAGTCATGTGCTTACTTTGAGGTCAGATTTTTTTTTCGTTACGTTAGACAGTCCTGCGCTTAATTTATTTACCGGTCTCGCGGTCCCTGCTGGTTTATTGCAAATCACAGTGGAATAGGAACCTACCGTATTGCGTCACATGTAAATGAGTATAAGCTTCCGAATTTCATCATTACCGTTAAAGCACCTTTGTTTTATTTACTAAATAATGTCTGTAAATAAGGAAAGAAGGGACGAAGGGAAAGAAACACAAAACAAGAACAGATTTTACTTGGTTTCAGCGAGGACAATAGTTCTATAACTTCTAAGTTTACAACAGGTTACATTTACAAAAGGTGTTCGAAACATGCACCGTTTGGTCGAATGCATCACTCAATCATCTCTTCACGCCCAAGCCAAACATCTACACTTGCGGCGACGTGACATGTTGAACGTTTCTTACGCATTTTTGGGGTATTTCCCTACATTTGCGACCCCATATGTCTTATAAAATTACTTGTCTGTGTCATCTACGTCGCTTCTGGGATTTTTAAACGTTAATAAGAGTAATCCTGTATACCTACATAATTGCCCCCATTAAGAGTGCGGGAGAAGTTTTAGTATACCCTCCTGGTAGGTATTTTCAGCTTGCGATTATAGACAGATAGTGATGGAAGCAGGGTGATATGGTGTGATGGTTAACAGACTGGATTCAAATTGAAGAGGAGTGAGTTTCAAATTTCCCTCAGGCCATTCTGATTTAAGGCTGCCGCAGTAACTCTAAATTAGTGGAGGCGAGTATCCTCTGCAACTGACTTGTACACTGAGTGTAAATATATGTGTGCTACACTTATTCGTATTTTTAACAAATATAAGCGTCTCACCCCGGTCTTTCGTAAAGTGGCTGCAGCACCGTGGCGTTATCGGGACACATCCAAGAAACTGAGTTTGAGTGACGTCTTTTGTTTAGCCCAGTGAGTGTTAATACGACTGAAACTGAAATGTCCCCTTAGAAAAATTATACATGACTGAGCTTAAACTGACACACAATAGTTTTTTAGCGCAACGCAATCTGACTTCCAAAAATCGCTACGAAAGAATGGCCCTGACTAACATTAACCTATACGTTTCACAAATCACTTACTTCACAAAAATCTTTGTTACTCAAGCTACTGCAATACAGCGAGCGCCACTACTGCCAGTTAAATAATAGATTCAAACTACGGAAAGCACTACCTACTGATAGGCATAGTTAGCAAATGAAAGATTTTAATACAGAACAAACAATGTATTTACCTTAATTGTCATAATATATATAGCAGTTCATGACATCCAGTCTTACAAATTTCAAAACATCGCCATCTCTCTACCCACGTCCACCACTGCTGGCGGCTCACCTCCAACTGCGCAACGCTACGTGCTGTTAGCATCCAGCTGCCGCTGCCCAACACTACAATGGCAGACAACAATGCAAACCAGCCACAGACTGCACACGGCACAGCCAGTGATTTTTATACAGAGCGCTACGTGGCGGCGGCGTTACCAATAAAAAAAACCTAAACAGCCTACGTACAAAACTAAAAAACATATATTGTTTTCACAGTCATTTCGATATCTTTCTGTTTCCAATATAATTCGCGACGAGTGATTTCTATTCAGACCTATGAATATTTCTTTTAATACATCTACAGTTCCTCTTATGCTGTTATCGAGGTCATAGCGGTATATGCAGTGTTCTACTCGCGCAAGCCCTTCATATTTCGTGGTTTTCGGGAACTAACAGTACACAAGGAGGCGAGCGTTTTGACAGTGCAGTTGATTCTCGCAGTTTTTAGTTTGTGAGGACATGGACGCAACAGTTGTTTCTTAAACATCACTATGTATTTTAAAGACCTTTCAGAGTCACTGACAAAAAGAGTGTACTGACACTTCTCGGAATACAAGCTAGGAAATGCACTACGTATAACGAGCAATGGAGTCTCATTGCTTGGGGGTATAAATATTTGGTAACTGGGAAGAAACAGTAAGCTTGATTTCACATTATGCAGACCTTCCACCTATTTATGAAAATTTCAGTGCTAACTTAAAGGAGTGTCTCATTGCCATTCTCCTCTTCTTAAGAACGCAAAAATATGGACATTGTCGTGAAAAAAAAAATGCAATAAAGAAATTATCTAACACAGGGCTTACCAACCTTTTCAGCTGGCGGACCCCTTCTTCAGTCGAAAATCCATGGCGGACCCCTAGTCAGTCAAGAGCACAGTAACTTTAAATTTCAGAGCGAAATCCATGGGAACTGAAAGCTTCTAAATGCCAGTGCCATGTTCCCAATGACCCCCCCCCCCCTCCCCGAAGTATCAATAGTCTTTGGTTTAGAGATGAATGAAAACAACTTGAAATTAACGACCCAATTTGAATTCCTACTGTATCCAGACATGTACTAGTGGATTTACTCCCTTTGTTCAACACACTATAGCCTGATTAAAATTACTTGGTAATTGAAGTTTCACACGATGGAGCTGCCTACCTCCAAGAGCAATCAACGTCACGTCCAGACTGTTCGCTGTTGACAAGCTGCCGCTTATGGTCTGTTCACTTCCACTATTTGGCTACTGCTGTGTAAGGAGCATGCATATTTCGTAACAGTCGTGTGTGTGTGTGTGTGTGTGTGTGTGTGTGTGTGTGTGTGTGTGTGTGTGGTTTTTCGGGAAATCCGAAGAAAAATGTTCAAATGTATGTAAAGTCTTCCTTTGGTCGTCCTCCCTCCTCATTCATTTCAACTGGAAACTTTCCTTGTTGTAAAGGCGATGGAGGAACTCCACCCTTCTTCAATGATCCTGACTTCAGCCACTAATCCATATTAGAAGTAATTAACTGGTCAAAAATCGACTTATGAAACAGGTAATGCACTGACAAAGCAAGTTTAACATTTAATGATGTCTGGGGCCGCATACGTGCCAGCGAGCGCTGTTATTGGTCGACAAAGCTCGCTCCGCGCATGCGTAAAAGGTTTCAGAGCATCTAGCACCGTGAGCCTGGCACAAACGACCCCGTATTGTTGCGAAACAGTCGATCAGAGAAGCCGCATTCTCCAGTACTAAACAGTGTATACGTTCTCACTTAGGAACCGCAAAGGCTGCTTGGGAATACGACCTGAAGTAAAACTGCACATGTTTTTCACACGAAAAAAAAAATAGTATTGAATTTGATTTTCACATTTTTATTCAGTAATTTTACTTATTATTTTACACGACTTGGTGAAAGATGGCCGCGGACCCCCTAGAAAGAGCCGGCAGACCCCTAAGGGGTCCACGGACCACAGGTTTGGAAGCCCTGCTCTAACAAATACTCATGTCAAAATCAGGTCTTGCTAACAGAGCTTTCGAGCAGCAACGGTTAGTCATTTGGACGAGTAGAAACAGACTGTAGGAGGACGACAAATAAAAGTTAGAAGTAAACACCCTGTTGACACCGATGACACGCAAGACAGGACAGTTCAGCTGAATACATATAAAGGCGAATATGCTTTTGTCTTATGAAGAAACAAGACTGGTATTCATTAGTAATTATGTGAGGAAACCACGAAAAACCTTTTCAGGGGTACCCGTGTTCTCCCTATTAAGTGTCAACC
The DNA here is from genome assembly GCF_023897955.1 of Schistocerca gregaria. Classification (NCBI taxonomy): domain Eukaryota; kingdom Metazoa; phylum Arthropoda; class Insecta; order Orthoptera; family Acrididae; genus Schistocerca; species Schistocerca gregaria. Next base: position 481,883,823 of record NC_064931.1, on the reverse strand, counting down.
ATGACCGGCACCAAATGACATAGCGAGCGAGCTGGCTAGGCGACGTAATAGAACCGGCTCTGTAGCTCAGCGTGTTCGATCACAGGGCGCGCTGCCCTCTATACTAAAAAGGAAAACACAGAGTGAATAACTGTTGAATGATGAAATTGAAACGGTGGCGTCTGACGTCCGCCCAGGCTAAATCGCGAGAACAATGACGCAGCAAATGAAAGAAAGAGGTCAGGACAATCGACTAGTGTTAGAGAGCACGATGGTTTAAATCTGCGTCTGGCCATCCTCATTTAGATTTTCCATGATGTTACTAAAGCGTTCTATGCAAACACGCTTTTGAAAGGGTACGGCCGATTTCCTTTCCCATCCTGGAAACATTCCGAGCGTGTGGTCGGTCTCTGTTGTTTTGAAAAATCGATTTAGAGAATGCATGCAGGGTTCTTTTTAAAAAGAAACAACCAAATGCCTTCCCCATTCATTCCCATCGGAACTTGTTCTCCATCTCTACCTGAAAGCGTAACCTTCCTTCCTTTCTTCAATTGGGCGTCACTCATTTAGACACCCACGTTGTTTCTTCTTCGTAGATTAATAGTAAAATTGTTTTCACACACATGAAAAGTGCGGTAATCAATAAACGGTTCGAAAGTAACATTAGTTCGATACACGTTAATTCTCAAATTAGTTTAAAAACGCAGCTACATACGCGTGTATTGTGACCAGACTAAACTACAATCGTTCGGCCACAACTGTGGGTTTCTTGATTGCTCTGGTGAGTCTCAAATCAGACTAGAACATACGAAATATTAGTTCAATTTATTATAAAAGCTTTACTTAACTTTTACACAGGTCTTTGCCACAGGACTGCTTGATACGTTTTAACTGTTATTGACTATTAAAGCATCACTTGATTCACAGATTTGCAAACTTTTCTTGCAGTACAGTGTTCCACATTTGAATGAACAAATCCATCAGAAACTATAACTATCACGTTGGCCGTATACTATGATGTTGACTGTTTCAGGTGAAGTCACGAACTCGGCAGTGTTGTTGCTAGCTGGAAACTTATTGGCCTCAGCGTCAGGGTGTTGCTATGGTGAGAGGAAGGCACCGTCTTCAGGAGTGCCTCCTAAACGCCGTTGCGGATTGCAGCGACCCCTCGCTAATGTCTGTGGCATCGATTGGTGTTGTAAACTTCTGTGTAGCAACGCGATCTCAGTACGATGACACAGCGTGTAAGCAATATCACTTGAGGACTCTGAAATGAAGGAAACTAGACTTTCTTCTGCGTCAGCTGATTTAGTAGTAGCAGTAGTAGTAGTAGCAGCTGCTTTATTCATCCGTAGATCTCTTTCTACAAGGACCCATCTCAAAGTATTTACATGTTTAGACCACTTTAAAATAAGTTAATTCGTATACATATCGAGATTTCGAGTTAGAGACAATCATTAGATTTACTCATGGTAAACAATACTTTTTTTACAAATAACTTATTAAATAATGTACAGCCACACTGTTCACTCATATCCCACTATCAGTCACTGCACACACTATAACCACATTGTTTCATAACACTTCACTCACTACACACACACAAACACATACACACTGGTGATCTCTGGGCCATTTTCTGTACCACAAATTCCCATTTGCTATCCTGAAAAACTGAATCAGCATCCCTCTACAATGAGTGAGAGTGAGTATTGTGCTATGCATAGCTTGGGGTAAGTTTTCCTAGAAAAGGAAAAAAAAAAACAGTGTGAAGGTATTGTGTGAAATGTTGGGTGTTTTATAATCATTATTATTCGTTTTTTGTGTAACATTTTTTTACCAAACCCCCTACTCTGTTCTGTCTAACTAATCCTTCGGTGTATAAAATGTATTTCATAACATTTATTTTTTCGCTGCCTTTTAAAGTGTATTTTTGCAATTTCTTTAACCTTTTTTGGTAATTTATTGTACAGTTTTATTCCTTGGTAGAAAATACTGTTTTGAGTTTTATGTTTATTTTTTCTTGGTAAATGTAAGTTGAATCTAGTTCTTGTTCCATGGTCATGTGGACAGAGCTGTTTGTGAAGTAATGACCAGTGTTTTTTTAATGTGTGCAACTGACTGGTAAATGTATTCACACGGAGCACTTAAAATCTCGAGTGTTTTGAACAGATCTCTACAATGAGCCCGACTACTATTTTTGGTTATTATTCTTGTGGCTCTTTTCTGGAGTTTGAAAACTATGTTCATATTTTGTGCATTTGTTATTCAAAAAAGAATGCCATTACTAAAAATTGAGTGTACATGTGAATAGTATGTAAGTAAAAGACACTGCATGTTACACACTGATGGCAGGATTTTAAGGGCATAACATGCTGATGACATTCTGTTTGCAAATACCTTCGTGTGTTCACACCACTTCAACTGAGAATCAGTATTAAACTCAAGGAAATCAAACTAACGGAAAAGCGGGCATGAAATCAATGACATGAAATGATATACAGGGTGTTACAAAAAGGTAGGGACAAACTTTCAGGAAACATTCCTCACACACAAAGAAAGAAAATATGTTATGTGGACATGTGTCCGGAAACGCTTACTTTCCATGTTAGAGCTCATTTTATTACTTCTCTTCAAATCACATTAATCATGGAATGGAAACACACAGCAACAGAACGTACCAGCGTGACTTGAAACGCTTTGTTACAGGAAATGTTCAAAATGTCCTCCGTTAGCGAGGATACATGCACCCATCCTCCGTCACATGGAATCCCTGATGAGCTGATGCAGCCCTGGAGAATGGCGTATTGTATCACAGCCGTCCACAATACGAGCACGAAGAGTCTCTACATTTGGTACCGGGGTTGCGTAGACAAGAGCTTTCAAATGCCCCCATAAATGAAAGTCAAGAGGGTTGACTTCAGGAGAGCCTGCACGCCATGGAATTGGTCCGCCTCTACCAATCCATCGGTCACCGACTCTGTCGTTGAGAAGCTTACGAACACTTCGAGTGAAATGTGCAGGAGCTCCATCATGTATGAACCACATGTTGTGTCGTACTTGAAAAGGCACATGTTCTAGCAGCACAGGTAGAGTATCCCGTATGAAACCATGGCGGTGAATCTAGGAAGTACAGTACATACTGACGAAACTAAAATGAGCTCTATCATGGAAATGAAGCGTTTCCGGACACATGTCCACGTAACATCTTTTCTTTATTTGTGTGTGAGGAATGTTTCCTGAAAGTTTGGCCGTACCTTTTTGTAACACCCTGTGTATGTGGTGCCTCCACTATTTTTTGACGTAACTGAGAAAGCGCCGGTGCCACAGCTAATCCGATAGGACATGAAAGCGGGTCAGATTGGAGCTGTTACGACAGGGACTATCTGCTGATGTTGCAAGTATCGGCTTCAAGGCATGGGGACGATTACTACATGTTGCCACCGAATTGAAGCACCAGAGACATTATAGCACTGGCACAACAGAAAGGCAGAACCACCAGGTCATCTAACTGCTGCATGTCCGAGCCGGGGTTTGCTGTGGCTTACGCGATAGAAACTGATGCTGTAGCTAAACAAGAAGGGACCAAATCCGTGTAAATACTCGTTAGTTTCAGTCAGGGGGTACTACGGTCTGCCAGCCACCAGTTCCGAGCGGCTCTATGACGGTCTACTAGTCTACGAGTCTGCCGCTGCTAGGTGCAGCCGTGGAGCTTAGCGCCTTCCAACCGGCAGGCCACGTGGTGACCTACTGCAACTGCTGCCGGCGTCCTGCCCACGACAGGGTAGCAACTCAGCCGCATTCGTTTGTGCTGCTAAACTCGTTGCGGGCTGCCTCTGCTCGTGTGGGCAGACACTGATGCCGCCTCTTTCACGCTGGGTCCACGGCGTGATTCAGCGGGCCTCAGTGCGCCTCATCCGGTGCAGCCGGGCAGCCTTTAGTCCGAAGTGCGGGTAAACTGACTGCCGGCCGCTGCTGCGGTCAGCGTCCTTGCGCGGTCGCTGGCATCACCACCTGGCGGCCGCACGATCGCATCTCTTCACAGTCTGACTACGGTTTATGCATTGGAGACATTGAATTCTCCATGCATCATCACGACTGCTGTAATTTACTGGCAAGGGGACGCCAAGTCGTTGGGATCACAGATTTAATCCAAACTTTGTACACGTTTAGCAGGCCATTAAAGCAACATAACGTGCAAGCAGTAAGGTGCATTCTCTGGCAATTCAGAGAAAATAGTAAGAGAAGTTTTGCGCGTCTATAATGTAACTGATGTATCTGTGCGTGGGTACCAAACGTTACAGTTCATGTGGCTGAGTGGTCCCAGGACTATGGAGAGGATACACCATCATACGTGAAGGCGTACTTGGCACCGACTCGAGATACAACGGAATCGGCGAGGAACGTACCCGCGAAGAGAGATGTGGTCCTGAACGAAGCAGTTTATGTTTATCACAATTACACTATTTATATGAAAAAAGTGATGCTGAAAAAGTCCCCTTATTCAAATTTTCCAGAAATATTTTATTTTATAAAGAACATCGCTTTATTTTCTCGCAACAGAAATTTTTATTTGCTTTATTTTTATTTTTTGTAGAAAAAAAGGCAGTTAGCGTTCTAGCTACATAAAACGAAGTTGTGTGAGATAACGTTCGACTGCCGCTGAAACATAAATTTTATTCCATATTTTTTTTGCACTGGTCATATTATTTAATTTATATAACATTTGAGAGGTTATATAATTTAAAAGAACCACGTGTGTTTGCATGAAGTTTTAGTCAAATACATGTTATTTGACTACTTACTACTTTTAATTAAATTTAATTATTAGAACAAACATATTTATAAATATCGACAAGTAAATGGAGAAACGCATAGTTTCCAGAAAATGTATGCGTTTCGCTGGCCTGAGTGGCCGAGCGGTTCTAGGCGCTACAGTCTGGAACTGTGCGAACGCTATGGTCGCAGGTTCGAATCCTGCCTCGGGCATGGATGTGTGTGATGCCCTTAGGTTAGTTAGGTTTAAGTAGTTCTAAGTTCTAGGGGACTGATGACCTTAGAAGTTAAGTCCCATAGTGCTCAGAGCCATTTGAACCATTTTTATGCGTTTCGTTATTTGCGGAATCTCTTACACATTCCATCTGGTAAGGTATCCGGAACTAATTTGCACCTCAATGCTTCGAGCTGCAAACACACAGGCAGTCCCCAATTGACAGTTAAGTGAGACGTTGCTAATGTAGCAAGAACGAATATTGTAGGTGCAATTTTTTTAATATAACAAAAAAATGATGGTTTGAGCGGGAACCGAACCTTTGCTTCATACATGTCCATCTTGCGAATCTTGAACTCTAACCACCTATGTACAGATACATCAGCTACATAACAGGCGAGCGAAACTGCTCTTGCGATGCTCTCTGGATTACCACAGTAGTGCAACTTTCAACTTGCACATTATGTTGATTTATTGGCCTGCTAAAGGCGTACAAAGTTTGAAGCAAATGCGCGATCCCAACGTCGTGGCTTCCCCTTGTGAGTAAAACAAGTGGCGTTCAATAAGTAATGCAACGCATTTTTTTCTCGGCCAATTTCAGTTGGAAAAAAATTCAGAATTTTTTTGGAACATGGTGGAATATTCCCGCTCCAGCCCCTATAGTTTTGCTGAAGTTCCGACAGGTGTCGGCGCTATACGTAGCCTTCAAAATGGCGTCTGTATTGGAGGTGCCTTCCAAGCAGAGAGCTGTCGTTCAGTTTCTTTTGGCAGAAAACCAAAGCGCTACAGATGTTCATAGGTAGTTTCAGAATGTCTACGGCAGTGAACAAAAGCCCGGTGAGTCGTTGGGCGATGCGTCAGTCATCATCGCAACATGGTCGCGCAAACCTGTCCCATCTCCCGCGAGCCGCCCGGCCGCACACGGCTGTGATTTTTGTAATACTGGAATGTGCCGACACTGTCATTCGAGGTGATCGACGGATCACAATCAAACACCTCGCTGATGAACAGAAAGTCTCTGTTGGCAGTGCTGACACACTCGTCCACCAGTTGGGTTCTTCAAAGGTGTATGCCCGCTGTGTTTCATGCCGCATAACAGAAGGCCTTAAAGAGCAACGAAGGGTCAATTGCTGGGCCCAACGAAGGATCCACTCTGCGGGAAGCAGTACGTGGATGATGAAGAGGTTGTTGAAGAAGCAAGACGTTGGCCCCGAAGCCGACCGTATAGCGGAACCATGCGGGCATACAGCCCCTTCTAGTAAGGTGGTGTAACGCCGTCCCACTGAACGGAGATTAAGTTGAAAAATAATGTTTTTTAGTCAGAAGAGTGGGAAATCATAGGGTGTAGTGGAACCCTGCACGAAACCAACTTGCTTTCAGAAAATTGCTTATCGAACGCACCTCGCAAATGAACATTCTAACGCTGATGTTTCCATGTTGGTACTTGGGAGGAGTACCAGACTTCTATACAATGCATCGCTGCTACTCCGCTCAGGGTGGTGTACTACCAGCATCCTGCCACAAACAGTTCAGTTCCGGCACCCACCGTAGTGGCCATCCACTCCCAGCCATTACATAAGTGAGAGCCCTTCTCGGATTTTTTAAGACGACTGCTCGCCAATTCCTGTCTGGCATAAATTATTTATATTCGCTCTTTTTCAGGATCAGTATTTATGAACGAATTTCGCTGATACCATTTCATGCTTTTGAGGGATCCACTCAGCCTCTCGATACCAGTTGAGGAGCTAATTGATTGACCAGTAGTGCCTCTACGTCTGATAAACCAATGACGGCTGGGAGAGCGGGGAGCTGACCTGACTCTCTTCCGTGTCGCTTTCAGATGATGCCATTGGCATTGAATGACACGGCAGTCACTTGGTCCCTATTGGTATGTCTGAGGACAGAATGGTGGAGCTTTCCAGGTCGTTACATTTAACTGACTTTTATTTCGAACGATGCCATTAATTTAATTTCAATGCATGTAATCCAGTTGATGAACGTCTGTTTCGTGCGGTACACCATGGTCCTCTGTCACATCAGTTCTTGAGCAAACACTATGCCCGAAAGGGGGACAGTCTGGATGAGTAGGAAGGATCCTAAGTGATAGAGAATGTTGGGGTACCTCATGGAGGCACGCTCGGACTGTTCAGTTGACCAAGGTGACTGATGGTGATTACCAGGATTTCCGGCTTAGAATCCCATACTGTCACAAATTGTCATTTTTCAAGAAGAATTCATTTTTTCTGCGTGGTAATGATATGAATTACTGCGCAGTTATCGCGTTGAACTTTATCGAACTTGATCAAATTCCTTGACGACAACCGTCATATCAACATAATTTTAAACTATTTCTAGCATTGGGCCGGCCGCTGTGATCGAGTGGTTCTAGGCGCTTCAGTCCGGAACCACGCGGCTGCTACGGTCGCAGGTACGAATCCCGCTTCGGGCATTGGATGTGTGTGATGTCCTTATGTTAGTTAGGTTTAAGTAGTTCTAAGTCTAGGGGACTGATGACCTCAGATGTTCAGTCCCATAGTGCTTAGAGCCATTTGAACCATTTGAATTTCTGGCATTCACAGTCGGCTCTTGGAAGCCAAATTTCCACTGTTTATAGTCTAATTCGCCGTCCGGTCAGAGGATAAACATATCGTCCTTGTGGCGCAAATAGGTGTAGCATTTGAATCCAATCTAAGGCACTGCCGGCGAACTTCGGTGTGTGTGTATTTTAGCCACTTCTACGCTCGTATAAAGCGATTATCACGCTGTTCAAAGGTTGCCGCTGTAAATGCGTACTTATACGTAGCCAGCTTCGCTGCTGGAATGGGGAGAAAAAGGGCACGCAGAATGCACAAAGCGTTGGGAGGCGGAGCTGACTCACGCTAGTGGGAACGTACTTAACGGAAGCGTCATCGGTGCGCAGTCAACTCGTTTCTCCTGGACAGGGTTAACCGTTTCTGCCTCTGGAAAACAACTGCTGCATTTTGATACACAAAGGTCTTTTCATCATTTGTCTCGCTGCTTCAGCTTTAAATTAACAGCATCTGAAGATTCTCGCCACAAACCATTTTGAATTCTGAAACTGTTAGCGATAGTGAAGTAACATGCAGTACTGGTCACAATCTCACGTTTCAACGTATCTTACTGGGTTCCAAGCATTGCAAACAACGACTTAAATTGTGCGAGATTATCACCCGGAGGTCGCTTTCATGAATTCATTACGTCTCATTAATTCTACTTTACATCAAGATTTGGGACCAATGAGCTCAGCATTTTGGTCCCTTAGAAATTCACACACATTCTTACACAAGATTATGCTGACGCCTTTACGTATGTGTTATATTTTCTCAACACTAACATTGTGTGCTAGTTAATATTGGAGTTTGATGTTGTGCCATATTTCAAAATATCTCGCACTTCTAGCCTATTTCTTATTTTACTTTGTCAGAAAATAACAATTCAGCAAACTTCACAAGTCGTTTCTGTGAGGATGTTGCGTTATGTGTTCTCTTAACCATGAGAACAGTTGACATATAAAACTATAATTGGTTATGACATTTATTATTACAGAAGTGTAAGTTTTAACGTAACTTGCGGTCTTCATTTGATGCATCATGATGTAACTGGCGTTGTCCCTGTAAATTCAGAGATATGGAATTTCCTAGTTGCAGAATGATTTCCAGACGTGAATTTACAATATGCACGTGATCTTTTGAATAACTTGCTGTAGACATCCTTTTCTCTCACTTAGTAATTTTAACTACCACAATCTTTACAACTTCTCGACACAGTACAATTACAGCTTTCCTATTACAGTAGTTCCAAAATGTCTGAACCTACATACAAGACGCCACCGACACCGACACACTGTATTCTCTTCCCGCCAACCACCTGACAAGGCGGGGCCGGGGTGAGGTGAATGAGAACACCACCGACACAGAGGTAGTTCAGAGCTACTATCTGAATATTTTTGTATAAGTGACCAACCGTCTGCGGCGGATCGTTACAGAGTTACTGCATTTTGTTTGTTTCACTACTCCTACCAGCTCCGTATCTGTATTGCACTGAAAATGGTGCACAACAGCGCAAATGTCGACGTTATGTACCGTGTGTCTTGTTTGGAAACTAACTTCTTGTATTCTCTCACGGTACTTGTACTTGGCAATCGTAATGCCCACATTATTCTTTTCCCACTAGATTGGTCGCGGTGGTCCTGTTCCGGGGCCATATCGGTCACCAGACGTGACACCAATGGATTTCTGACAGAACAGACTCAACACACTATGATAAAAGTGTACCTATTGCATCTGAGAGCTGTTGCCTTATTCTTTGTTGTGTGTTTCGGTTATTGCTTCTTCACCGTTGTGAAGGTATTTTCACAGAAACAGGGGTGACATCCGCGAGAAAGCGAATCGATCGTAATCAAGTTGTTAATTTGTAACGAGTCGTCGGAGACCGTTAGTCACTTGTACGAAAATGTTTAGAAGGTATCCCTGAACAACCTTAGAAAATTCGTCGGTGTACTTTTGGTTCACCCTGTATATACAGCAAAGTAGTTACTTTGAGGCAATCTTTTCCTCGGTTAAATGAAAAATTTTTCATTAACAATATTAATCACAAAACTTCAGAAACGCCATTGAATAATGGGAAAATTTCCAAATAAATTAAAGGCTCGAAAAATAATTAAGTTTCTCGAAAAAATGACAAAATTAGTATTATTTATATTTAACCACTTTTCGGAAGCATATTATTTACATAAAAACACGTAAACATTCTCTTTATTTCAATTAACTAACAGTCTAGTGTGAATCATCTTGTTTAGCAATGGTGACAGTATGCCATTGACCAGTTGCCGAACACACCGAATAAAACCGACGTTTCGCCCACAGTTGGAGTAACCTTCCTCTGTGTCTACATTGTCGAGGATTGACTAGTACATTGCCAAAAAAATATTTGTACATGTGGAAACATGACGTCGATTTTGATCCGATGACACCATATGCCACCTAGGGGGCAGTAGATGTACTGATAATGGTTTTGATGTCCTCTGACAACAGATAGTGTAGTGGCTTAGCCACCTGAGTACCATCTGTGTCTACCCGTTAATAGGGAAGGCTCACAGCCAGAAGGCTCAGTGTGGTGCAAACGTGTGAAGCAAGCAGGCAACCACGCCATGCAGAAACACACGTGCTTCCTACAGCCAATTGAACAGGTTTGAAAGGGGTCAAATTTAAATCTTCCAAGTGGTGGGATGGGCATTGATTAGAATTGCCCTACAAGTTTGACGTGCTGCGGCAGTTGTGCAACAATGCTGGTGCCAGTGGTCACGTTTACGTTCTCACACTATAACACTAACGTGCCGTGAAACACACTAATGTTACCCTCTGAAACGGTTTCAAAGTTCGACCGTGCGTGTGTCTCATGGAAAGAGGTATCGGGCTATAATTGCTAATTTTGTGAAGTTAACAATAAAACCAACTTCTGTTAACAGAAGTGGCAAAATTATAAGTGAATGAAAAAAATGAACAGTCTCTAGAATAATTAGGCACATTAATTTGGAAATAAATATTTGAGAAAATTGGATATTAGTAATTGCAGTTTTTTTTATTTTTTATATATATTTCCCTTTGAATAGCAAACAGGATACAAACTGACACAGTGCAATCTGTACTGTGTATAGTAGCAGTTATCAATAACACATACACCACTAAACAATGGAGAGCAAAACTGCACCGAGTTCATATTAATGACGGCCACAATCAATAGTATTACTTAATCAAAATACTGAAACATCACTGCATGAAGTGCAGAGCTAATTTTGGACATGATGGGCTTCCATCTTGACTGACATGAATAACACAAATAAAGATAAATAACATCTTAAATGCACTGTTTAAGCTCCTCTATATATAGCAGTTTTCCTTCGTAACAGTAATAGTTCATTATTTTCTTAAGATGAGGACAATATGATGGGACCCATAAACTAATATAGTTTCACTAGCCAAGGTTCTTTGATTATTGCAAAAGTGAAAACTATCTCTAAAAGCTAATTCGCTGAAATTAATTTGCAAGGTAATAAAATGCAACACTGGGCTTAATTACTTCAAAAGGGACCATTCATAACAGGCACCAAAATTACACTGTATTTGAAAATGTGCATAACTTCACTTCTAATAGTACTACCGCAAATTGGTTCATTAAAGATTTATATGTACTTGCACTTCAATCACCTGTGACGCAGGTATACTTGGCAATAATATTTAAACAATCTTGCACTGTAATTCTACAAAACTATATTTTATAATAAACTAAGGATGCTTTAGCAAAAGGGTATCCAACTTCACTTTTATGGTTTTAGCTTTTAAATAATTAAGGTTTTCACTTTCCTATTGATTGATCTTTAAATTTGAGTACTTAAACTTCCTACCTTGACAATTTCACTTGTAGCAGTCCATAAAGAAAACTTCCAAATTTTACTCTTACTTTAACTTTTACTATTCATTTTACTTTAGACAAAAAATCACTTTTAAACACATGATTTCCAGAGTTGCTCATTTAAATCAGGATACTCGGTTTTAGTTGCACTTAGGTGAGGACTCTGCATAGGTTAGTTTGACGTTTAAGTGATTATTATTGAACAACACACAAATTAATTTGACCATGCCAATATACATTACATAACTGAATATATGACGTTTGTGAAGCAGTGGCGAAGATTAGTGGCAGGCGAAATGGTGCCTAACTGTACGCACGGCTCTTGATGTGCGAATTCTCTGCAAAATCTCTTCTTGGCGTCGGATTTTCAACATATTAAAGCCATTCCATTATTCCGTGAATAAGAACTAATAGCGAGATCCACATCCGAGGCAAATCCCTTCTAATGCAGCTTCCAATTGCCTCTCTTAGCACCGTCGAAGTGTACCGTGCTCAGGCTAGCCACACACTGCGTGCCTTTCATACAAAGGAGCCACTCAGTTCGACCGTCAAACCTACCTTTCATTTTACATCGCGCCATGCCACTTACGTTGCGGAGGGACTTCCCTGCAGCGTTTATATGTTACAAATACAATAGCCCTAAGCATGAACAAGCTTTTTACAAACATACTTCTATCATAAACATATTCATATCATAATAATTTAAAATTTCAACACATTCTTTTGCTTTTTTCGTACATACCTTACATACATCAAGGAGTTCAAACAACACAGAAGGCCCACTTCATAAATTGCAGATACATACACTCCTGGAAATTGAAATAAGAACACCGTGAATTCATTGTCCCAGGAAGGGGAAACTTTATTGACACTTTCCTGGGGTCAGATACATCACATGATCACACTGACAGAACCACAGGCACATAGACACAGGCAACAGAGCATGCACAATGTCGGCACTAGTACAGTGTATATCCACCTTTCGCAGCAATGCAGGCTGCTATTCTCCCATGGAGACGATCGTAGAGATGCTGGATGTAGTCCTGTGGAACGGCTTGCCATACCATTTCCACCTGGCGCCTCAGTTGGACCAGCGTTCGTGCTGGACGTGCAGACCGCGTGAGACGACGCTTCATCCAGTCCCAAACATGCTCAATGGGGAACAGATCCGAAGATCTTGCTGGCCAGGGTAGTTGACTTACACCTTCTAGAGCACGTTGGGTGGCACGGGATATATGCGGACGTGCATTGTCCTGTTGGAACAGCAAGTTCCCTTGCCGGTCTAGGAATGGTGGAACGATGGGTTCGATGACGGTTTGGATATACCGTGCACTAATCAGTGTCCCCTCGACGATCACCAGAGGTGTACGGTCAGTGTAGGAGATCGCTTCCCACACCATGATGCCGGGTGTTGGCCCTGTGTGCCTCGGTCGTATGCAGTCCTGATTGTGGCGCTAACCTGCACGGCGCCAAACACGCATACGACCATCATTGGCACCAAGGCTGAAGCGACTCTCATCGCTGAAGACGACACGTCTCCATTCGTCCCTCCATTCACGCCTGTCGCGACACCACTGGAGGCGGGCTGCACGATGTTGGGGCGTGAGCGGAAGAGGGCCTAACGGTGTGCGGGACCGTAGGCCAGCTTCATGTAGACGGTTGCGAATGGTCGTCGCCGATACCCCAGGAGCAACAGTGTCCCTAATTTGCTGGGAAGTGACGGTGCGGTCCCCTACGGCACTGCGTAGGATCCTACGGTCTTGGCATGTATCCGTGCGTCGCTGCGGTCCGGTCTCAGGTCGACGGGCACGTGCACCTTTCGCCGACCAATGGCGACAACATCGATGTACTGTGGAGACCTCACGCCCCACGTGTTGAGCAATTCGGCGGTACGTCCACCCGGCCTCCCGCATGCCCACTATACGCCCTCGCTCAAAGTCCGTCAACTGCACATACGGTTCACGTCCACGCTGTCGCAGCATGCTACCAGTGTTAAAGGCTGCGATGGAGCTCCGTATGCCACGGCAAACTGGCTGACACGGCTGGCGGCGGTGCACAAATGCTGCGCAGCTAGCGCCATTCGACAGCCAACACCGCGGTTCCTGGTGTGTCCGCTGTGCCGTGCGTGTGATCCTTGCTTGTACAGCCCTCTCGCAGTGTCCGGAGCAAGTATGATGGGTCTGACACACCGGTGTCAATGTGTTCTTTTTTCCATTTCCAGGAGTGTAGTTACTTAAACCTATTCTTAATCCCCCCCTGTGGGTTCGGGGGTAAGAATAGGCCCACGGTATTCCTGCCTGTCGTAAGAGGCGACTAAAAGGAGTCTCAAACGTTTCGGCCTTATGTGATGGTCCCCTACCGGGTTTGACCTCCATCTTCTAAATTCTTTCGAAGAGCGAGCTGATTGGGGAAGGGCGCCTTACAAGGTGCAATGTGTCCATCGCTCATTACCATCTCTAGCTTGGTTGGTCGTCGTCGCATAGCTGTCCCGCCCACTCACCATCTCTAGGGCGTGGCTTTGTTCTTGGGTGCGGTTTTTGCAGTCTGCTCTGCTGTGTCGCTTTATGCGCCAATGACGATCATGGGCTACATTTCACCTGAAATCCAGCACGGTAGCCAGTCCGTTGTGGTGGGGCCGCCATGTACCCTGTCGGTTGTAGCCCCCTGACAACACAGGGATCGCTCTACTGATGCCTGCGCCGTTAACTCCCCGCGTATGCCAAGGAGTAGATGCCTGTCTCCTTGGGGCATCGGGACTCCCGGCAATGGCCATCCCGCCAGGTGGTCGTTGCTGAGGCTGGGTGGCGCCCGTGGGGAGGGCCCTTGGTCGGAGTAGGTGGCATCAGGGCGGATGACCCGCGATGAAGCGTGGTACATCATCTCTTGCTGGCGGCCAGCCGCCAGCAGTCTCTAAGCGTTCTCGGCCTCAATACAACGCTCAGGCATATGATCCACAATCGTTCCCCTCCCTGGCCACACCATGGGAGGAACGAAAGGCTACGGTTGGCAGCGAACCTTATTCACCTCGCTATTTAGTCTGTACACGAGTCGATGGGGAATCGTTTATGGCGACCAAGCCTCAGTTTTTTGTCGAGCACTTGGAGGACAAGTTTGGGGAGGTGGAGGGCTTGTCCAAAATGCGCTCTGGGGCAGTATTGATCAAAACGGCATCCTCTGCACAGTCACGGCGGTTACTCGCTTGTGACAAGTTGGGGGATGTTTCCGTCACGATCACACCCCATGGTCCAGGGCATTATATTCCATAGGGACCTACTCTTGCAGTCAGACGACGAGCTACGCGCCAATTTAGAACGGCGGGGTGTTCACTTCGTCCGGCGCGTCCATCGGGGTCCGAGGGATAATCAGGTAGCCACCGGTGCCTTCATCTTGGCCTTCGAGGGTGACGTCCTACCCGAAAAGGTCAAGGTGATGGTCTACCGATGTGATGTGAAGCCCTATATCCCTCCCCCGATGAGGTGTTTCAAATGCTGGAAGTTCGGCCACATGTCATCTCGGTGTACTTCCAGCATGACATGCAGAGATTGTGGACGCCCTTCACATCCTAATACTGCATGTGCGCCGCCTCCCATCTGTGTGAACTGCGGCGAACACCATTCCCCTTGCTCGCCAGACTGCAAGGTTCTACTGAAAGAACGAAGGATCATGGAATATAAGGCCCTGGACCGCATGACCTATACTGAGGCTAAGCGGAAATACGAGAGGCTACATCCTGTGGCTCTGACCAGCTCCTATGCCACCGCTGCCAAAACAGTAGTTTTGTCATCTGCTGCACCGATTCCACTGAACACTCTGAGCCGGAATACTACACCTGCCCCCTTGATGGTGGGGGGCACTTCCCCATCTGTTGCTCCTGCACCACCTACCTCAGGAGCAACGACCCCCCAACCATCGGGGACACAAGTCCCCAACTCTAAGCCGGAGAAGCGTCCGACTTCTTCGGCGACTCTCTCTCGCAAGGGATCCCTCGGGTCCCTCCCTTCCCAGGTTTCCACCTCTGGGAAGGGTGACGTCAGCCAATGGCTGAAAAGCAGGCCAGCGGCTGGTCGCAGGGCTTCCCGCTCCTCCTCCGTCCCGGAGACTGACTCGGTGGAGCCCTCCCAGCCAGTAAAGCCCAAGGAGCAGAGAGAGAAGACGAAGAAGAAGAAGGCCTCTAAGGCCAAGGAACGCGCGGTGGCATCCACCCCACCGCTCCATACAGGCTCTGCGTCTGGGGATGAGGTGGAGATCCTGGCGTCCGCTGAGGACCTGGATCTCGCCATACCCTCAGACGCCAAGGACGCCGATTGTACTGGTCCTCGATCGGTGACAGCAGGTGACCCAGTGACGTGATCTGCCTCCTCGGTCCCTTCACGCCTATTTCGCCCATGGACAAAGTGATTCTCCAGTGGAACTGCAGCGGTTTTTTCCACCACCTTGCTGAGCTCCGCCAACTCGTCAGCAGTCACCCTTTCTTCTGCATTGCCCTCCAGGAAACGTGGTTTCCGGCAATGCGGACCCCTGCCCTACGAGGGTATCGGGGCTATTATAAGAGCCGGGCAGCTTATGAGAGGGTGTCTGGTGGAGTCTGCGTCTACGTCCTTAACTCTATCTACAGCGAGTGTGTGCCTCTTCATACACCCTTAGAGGTTGTCGCTGTAAGGATGTGGACGCCTCAGCCTATTACTGTCTGCAGTTTGTACCTTCCGCCGGATGGTGATGTCTCTCGTCATGTGTTGGCTGCATTGATAGGACAACTGCCGCCTCCCTTTGTGTTGCTGGGCGACTTTAACGCCCATAACCCCTTGTGGGGTAGCGCCGCGATTACTGGCCGGGGCAGAGATGTCGAGACTCTTCTGTCACAGCTTGACCTCTGCCTTTTAAACACGGGAGAGGCGACCCACTTTAGTGCGGTCCATGGCTCGTTTTCGGCCATTGACCTTTCTATTTGCAGCCCTGGACTTTCACCATCCATCCACTGGAGGGTCCATGACGACTTATGTGGTAGTGACCATTTCCCCATCTATCTGTCACTGCCACACCGTCACTCTTCTGAACGCCCCTCCAGATGGGCTCTGAATAAGGCTGATTGGGACTTATTTACATCTGTCGCAGTGATCGCACCTCCTTCCACTGATCCGATTGATGCGGTGGTTCAGTCGGTCACCACCAGCATCGTTTCTGCGGCGGCATCTGCGATTCCCTGTACATCCGGGTCACCTCGGCGGAGGACTGTGCCGTGGTGGTCGCCCGAGATCGCAGAGGCGATTCGAGATCGCCGGCGGGCTCTTCAGCGCCATAAGCGGCACCCGTCGTTGGAGACCCTCATTGCTTTTAAACAGTTCCGCGCCCGAGCCCGACGCCTTATTCGCCAACGGAAGCAGGAGTGCTGGGAACGTTATGTTTCCACCATTGGCGTCCGTACCTCTGCATCGCAGGTTTGGGCCAAGATTCGGCGACTCCAAGGCTATCGGCCACCTGTCTCTGCCCCTGGGCTTTCGCTGAATGGAGCAGTGTGCACCGACTCCGACACGATTGCGGACCGGTTCGCAGAGCATTTTGCTCAGTGTTCCGCGTCAACGAACTACCCGTTGGCCTTCCGCTCCCGGAAAGAGCGGTTGGAAAGTCGGAGGCTTTCCTTTCACACGCGCCACGCGGAGTCGTACAATGCTCCTTTCAGCGAATGGGAATTCCAGAGCGCACTTTCTGCTTGCCCTGATACGGCTCCTGGACCAGACCGCATTCACAGCCAGATGCTGAAACACCTCTCAGTGCCTTGCCAGCGACGCCTCCTAGATCTTTTCAATCGCGTCTGGGTCGAGGGTGTTTTCCCGTCTCAATGGCGGGAAAGCATAGTCCTCCCCGTATTGAAACCTGGCAAGAACCCGCTGGAGGTGGACAGCTATCGCCCCATAAGCCTCACCAACGTTCCTTGCAAGTTGCTGGAACGTATGGTGAGCCGGAGGTTGAGTTGGCTCCTCGAGTCTCGGGGCCTTCTGGCTCCGTCTCAGGGTGGGTTCCGTAAAGGCCGCTCTGCCGTCGATAATCTGGTCTCCCTGGAGTCTGCCATCCGTACAGCCTTTGCGCGCCGCCAACATCTGGTTGCCGTCTTCTTCGACCTGCGGAAGGCATACGATACGACTTGGCGCCATCACATCCTGGCCACACTTCATGGGTGGGGCCTTAGGGGCCCGCTCCCGATTTTTATTCAGAATTTTCTTTCGTATCGTTCCTTCCGCGTGCAAGTAGCTGCGTCGCATAGTTCCTCCCGGGTCCAGGAGAACGGGGTCCCACAGGGGTCTGTCCTCAGTGTGTCCCTGTTTTTAATTGCCATCAATGGGCTCGTTGAGGCGGTGGGGTCGTCCGTCGCGGCTTCTTTATATGCGGACGACTTCTGCCTATATTACAGCTCCAGTGGCATCGCCGCTGCTGAACGGCAGCTGCAAGGTGCCATCCGCAAGGCGCAGTCATGGGCTGTAGCGCACGGCTTCCAGTTTTCGGCCGCGAAGACCTGCGTTATGCATTTCTGCCGGCGTCGCACGGTTCACCCTGAGCCGCGCCTTTACCTTAACGGTGAACCTCTTGCTGTGGTCGCGACGCATCGGTTCTTGGGACTGGTGTTCGATACCCGGTTGACTTGGCTGCCCCATATTAGGCAGCTGAAGCAAACATGCTGGCGGCACTTAAACGCTCTCCGTTGCTTAAGCCACACCAGGTGGGGTGCCGACCGGTCCACCCTCCTCCACCTATATCAAGCGCTGATCCAGTCCCGCCTTGATTATGGGTGTGTGGCGTACGGTTCTGCCTCGCCTTCAGCATTGCGATTGCTGGATCCCATACACCACTGCGGGATCCGCCTCGCCACGGGAGCGTTCCGGACAAGCCCCGTCGACAGCATACTTGTGGAGGCTGGTGTCCCTCCATTGCGGTTCCGGCGTGACCGCCTTCTGGCCGCCTATGCCGCGCACGTTTATAGCATGCCAGGGCATCCAAACTACCGTCTCCTGTTCCCGCGCTCGATCGTCCATGTTCCAGACAGGCGGCCCCGGTCAGGGTGTCCCATTGCGGTTCGCCTCCGGGACCTTCTCCGTGGCCTTGACTTTTTTCCTCTGCCGCCTGTTTTCCGGGCCAATCTCCGTCTGCCCCCGTGGAGTGTGCCCCGACCGTGCCTTCGGCTCGACTTGGCACAGGGTCCGAAGGTCTCAGTGCCTCCGGAGGCCCTCCGCCGCCGCTTTCTTTCCATCCTGGCCGAGTTTCCGAACGCGGCGGTGGCCTACACCGACGGTTCGGTGGTCTCTGGTCACACTGGTTACGCTCTCACTCTACGGGATTATTGTGAGCAACGGTCGGCAGCTGGCTCCAGTGTATACACTGCCGAGTTGGTTGCCATCTATCGTGCCCTAGAGTTTCTCCGCTCCCGCTCAGGTGAGTCCTTTGTCATCTGTAGTGACTCCCTGAGCGGTTTACGAGCTCTTGACCAGTGTTTCCCTCGTTCCCGTCTGGTGATGGCCATCCAGGAGTCCCTCCATACTCTCGTCCGTTGCGGCCGCTCTGTCACCTTTGTTTGGTCCCCGGGTCACGTCGGCATCCCGGGTAACGAGCGGGTTGACGAACTGGCGAAACAGGCGGTCAGTTCCCCGGCCATGGAGATCGGTCTTTTAGAGAGTGACGTCCGATCCGTATTGCGGCAGAAGGTCCTTGCTGCTTGGCGTGATGAGTGGCGCACCCTGCCCTCTCCCAACAAACTTCGGGCAGTCAAGGAGACAACCAGTGTGTGGCGCTCCTCCATGCGGGGGTCTCGCAAGGACGCTGTCGTCCTCTGCCGGCTCCGCATAGGACATACCCGGCTTACGCACGCGTATCTCTTGTGCCGTGACGACCCGCCTCTCTGTCGCTGCGGATTGGCCCTGACCGTGGTACACGTCTTACTAGACTGCCCACTTTTAACTGCCCTCAGGCAGACGTTCGCGCTGCCTGATACACTCCCTGCTCTTTTAACCGATGACTCTACTATGGCTGACTTAGTTCTCCGTTTTATTCGAGCAGGGGGTTTTTATCATTCAATATGAGAGTCCCTTTTTATTTTTTTTTTTAGTGTCGACTGTGGCTTTTGGCCTGGGGTTTTAGTTTGTGGTGTTTTAATGTGTCCCTTGGTTGTTGGCCTTTCCAGTTTTATTTTCATGGTCGGCCAATGACCGTCGCACTCTGTGTGTCTTTTAATCTCTTTTCTCTGGTCTTCGTCTATGTCTTTCTTGTACTGTGTCGTCCCTTGTCGTCTCCGTTATGTGTTTATTGCTTGTTGGACTTTTCTTCGTGTATTATTATGGTCGTGGAACAAGGGACCGATGACCTAAGTAGTCTGGTCCCTTTAACCCCCCACAAACCAACCAACCTATTCTTAATCGTTATAAGTGTTACAACACCTGTAGACGAGGTTCTGGACGTCCACGCAGCACAGACGCCAGCCAGGATCATCGTATTGTCAGGGCAGCAGTGACAGATCGTATAGCTACCACAGCACAGATAAGAGGCCTTGTGAGCCCAGACGCGTCGACACGATTGGCTGCGAACCAGTTATTAGCAGTGGGACTACGGGCACGCACACCTCTAGCCTGTCTTCCACTCACGCCACAGAATCGACGAGCACGGCTCGACTGGCGCCATCAGAGGATCACTTGGAACATGGAATGGCGCACCGTGGTCTTCAGCGATGAAAGTAAATTCCACCTGCACTCAAGTGATAGTCGGTTGCGCGTGTGATGTAGACCTGGTGAGCACTGTGTCGCAGAGTGCCTTTGCCCAATACACACTGGCCCCATCCCAGGCCTAGGAGTTGCGATGAGCTACAACTCTCGTTCATCTGTGGTGTTTCTGGAGGGGAGGGGACCATAACCAGTGCTCGGTACGTGCAGAGTGTTGTTAGACCGTTCTTTTGTTGCTCTTGCAACAGGAAGGTAATGTGTTGTTCCAACAGGATAATGTCCTCCCACACACGTCCCATAAAACTTAACGTGCTCTGCAAAATGTGCGCCGCGCAGATTGGACGCGCGGTTTGAGGCGCCATGTCACAGATTGTGGGGCCCTTCCCGCTGGAGGTTCGAGTCCTCCCTCGAGCATGGATGTGTGTGTTGCTCTTAGTATAAGTTCGTTTAAGTTAGTTTAAGTAGTGTGTAAGTCTAGGGACCGATGACCTCAGAAGTTTGGTCCCTTAGCAACTCACACACTTTTTTTTTTTTGCAAAATGTGGAGCAACATCCCTGGGCAGCACAATCTCCGGACTTGTCTCCAATGGAGCACTTGTGGGATATTACGGGACAAGAAGTGACTCGTGCGGTTCGTCAACCAATAACGCTTACAGAACTACGTGAACAGATCGAGCAGACGTGGCATAACGCATCCCAGGACATTATTCACCATCTGTACGATCGACTGGATGCCAGAGTCAGCACCTGTGGAGGCTAAACAACGTACTAATATTTATGTTTCAGCATGGTTCGATAGCTGGTACCTGAGAACCGCTTTTTTCATTGAGCTGTAAATGTAATCATTTCATCCACACCATATGCACTGTTGTAACAATAAATCTTGGGTGAACTAGCAACCACTAAAAGGATGTACTATTTTTTTCCGGAAGTGCAACTCGTCATGACTCCTCTACTGGTCATGACATTAAGTTACAATTTTAAAATCTATTGATATTGCTCGTCTCCTATATTGGAACTTTATTAAATTCTTTTACTGTGGTGGAATGAGTAGGGATCTGCTGTTTGGGGCAACTGAAAACTAGAAAAACAGAGAGCCTACTTACAAAGTTTCAGCGATCAGTGTTAAGTGAGAAAGCTACTAATATACACGCTCACCTACGTATCGTTCCCGTACGGACCGCGACGACAAGAGCGGACTAATTATTGAGCGAACAGGGGCGTTTAAGCAGTCATTGCTTCCGCACTTCATACATGTAAGTTACGCAAGAAACTATAATTCGTGGTACAATGAGTAGTACATTTTGCCATGTATTCCACCACGGTCTGTAGAAATGGTTCAAATGGCTCTGAGCACTATGGGACTTAACTTCTGAGGTCATCAGTCCGCTAGAACTTAGAACTACTTAAACCTAACTAATCTAAGGATATCACACACATCCATGACCGAGGCAGGATTCGAACCTGCTACCGTAGCGGTCGCGCGGTTCCAGACTGTAGCGCCTAGAACCGCTCGGCCACTCTGCCCGGCACGGTCTGTAGAGTATGGACGTAGGTGTAATTGTAGAAGTGGGTTATGTGCTAAAATATGTTAAGAGCATAAGTGAATGACTGAATGTTTCTAGACGTTTGCGCAGTAGTAGCAGCGAGGAAGCGTGTGCTGTTCTACAGTTGTTTTCCACGTTAAAAGCGGTGAGTTTATGCCCACTGGAACTGCGTGTTCCACAGGCAAACGAAGAGGGCATTGGGTAAGTGAGGCGCAGCGGAAGAGGCCTGGCGCGAGGGGCGGCAGCCGCGTATCATATTCCACAAGACGCATGGCCGTAGCTCATATCTGTGCGCAAACCTCGGCATAAATAACTTGCCGGCGACATCTCCATCTCGGGCCCGAGATACGGCGCGGCACGCCGCATTATAACTTGAATATCGGCTGCGGCTATCTCGCCGCTTCCCACAGACAGGCTTCGTTTCCACATCAGAGGCGCGCCGTCGCTTCCGGTGCTGCCCTGGGAAAGCTTTGCATCTAGGACAACAAAGGACGCACTGCTCGCATTGTTACCACTCTGCAGACCAGCCAAAGTGGTAACGGCGGATGGACGACGCTACGATATAAGGCGAAGCGTCTCAACACCTACCTTGTAATGGGGAGCATTACAGTTTCCCAACAGCAATCTCGAAATTCTCTAGCACGTTTGCGGTTGTGTCTAGAAATGTAGGAAGAAGATATCCAGTAATAGACCGCAAAAGACGTCATTGTAAGGGGATCCTGCTACACTATTACTGAATTTCTTACTCAGCTACATAGTTGTTGTTGTTGTTGTTGTTGTCATCGTCGTCGTCGTCGTCGTCGTCGTCATCGTCGTCTTCAATATGAAGACTGGTTTCATGCAGCACACTATGCAAGTATAACCTGTGAAAGTCTCTTCATCTCTGCATAATACCGCAAACCACATCTGGTTGAATCTACATACTGTATTGAAGCCTTGGTTTTTCTCAACAATTTTGCACCTCAAAGTTCCATCCACTACTAAAATGAGAATTCTTTAATGTCTCAGGATGTGTTCTATCAACCGATCCATTCTTTCAGTCAAGTTGTGGCACAAATTTATCTTTTACCAATTCGATTCAATACCTCCTTATTTATTAGTTGATCCATGCATCTAAACTTCAGCATTTTCCTATAGCACCGCGTTTCGAAAGCGTGCAATCTTTTCTTGTCTGAATTTTCAATAGGCCACGCTTCTCTTCCAAGTAGCTTCAGAAAAGACGTCCTCAGAAATGCCTTTCTACGTATTGGCAGTCTACATTTTATACACTGACGGAAAAAAATTTCTACACCAAGCGCAGTTGTGCGACGTAAACGAAAGTTGGTAGGCGTGTTTCTACAAAAGACTGGCGCTACTACAAGGATGCAAATCAGGTTTGCTATAAATGCACGCTGTACCGGTCGTGAGCGTTAGTCACCTCTGGGATTGGACGTGGTGAGTTAATGTTAGTCAAGAAGTCTCTAAGGCGACAAAAACGTCATTATCAACATCTCACTGAATTTGAACGAGGTCGTGTAATAGAGTTGGATGCTCTTTCTGCGATACTGGAGAAAAACTTAGTAAGGAATGTAGCCACTGTATACGATTTCTGACAGCGGTAGTCACGAGAATATAAGGTCGCAAGAAGACGGGGCTCAGGACGGCCACGTGGCACTACCGAGATCATCGTGTTCAGCACGTGGCTTTGGCGCATCGCACTGCATCTGCAGCAGCAACTTGAGCAGCAGTTGGCACTACAGCGACACAAAGAACTGTTACAAATCGGGTGCTTCAAAGACAGCTCCGACCTATACGCCCTGTAACGCGCATTCGTGACCCTAAACCACAGCCATTTGCGAATTCAGTGGTGTCAGTCGAGAGCTCATTGGAGGGCAGGGTGGAGATATGTTGCGTTTTTTGATGAAAGCTGGTTCTCACTCGGTGCTGTTGGTTAGAAGGTGGCCAGCTGAGGGCCTGCAACCAACCTGACTGTGTTCCTACACCTGAAGTTATGGTCTGGGGTGCGATTTCACATCACAAAAGGCGCCCTCTCGTAGTTATCTTTCGCACTATGACTGTAAATCCGTACGTCAGTCTGGTAGGTCGACGTGTTGTGCTGCCATTCATGAACAGCGTTCCAGGGGGTGTTTTACAACAGTATAACGCTCACCCACATACCGCTGTTGTAACCCAGCACCCTCTACAGAGTGTCGACGTATTGTCTTTACCTGCTCAATCACCAACTCTGTCACCAATCAACCAGATATAGGACATCATCGAACGACAACTCCAGTGTCATCCACAGCCAGCATTAACCATTTCTACACTCCTGGAAATGGAAAAAAGAACACATTGACACCGGTGTGTCAGACCCACCATACTTGCTCCGGACACTGCCAGAGGGCTGTACAAGCAATGATTACACGCACGGCACAGCGGACACACCAGGAACCGCGGTGTTGGCCGTCGAATGGCGCTAGCTGCGCAGCATTTGTGCACCGCCGCCGTCAGTGTCAGCCAGTTTGCCGTGGCATACGGAGCTCCATCGCAGTCTTTAACACTGGTAGCATGCCGCGACAGCGTGGACGTGAACCGTATGTGCAGTTGACGGATTTTGAGCGAGGGCGTATAGTGGGCATGCGGGAGGCCGGGTGGACGTACCGCCGAATTGCTCAACACGTGGGGCGTGAGGTCTCCACAGTACATCAGTGTTGTCGCCAGTGGTCGGCGGAAGGTGCACGTGCCCGTCGACCTGGGACCGGACCGCAGCGACGCACGGATGCACGCCAATACCGTAGGATCCTACGCAGTGCCGTAGGGGACCGCACCGCCACTTCCCAGCAAATTAGGGACACTGTTGCTCCTGGGGTATCGGCGAGGACCATTCGCAACCGTCTCCATGAAGCTGGGCTACGGTCCCGCACACCGTTAGACCGTCTTCTGCTCACGCCCCAACATCGTGCAGCGCGCCTCCAGTAGTGTCGCGACAGGCGTGAATGGAGGGACGAATGGAGACGTGTCGTCTTCAGCGATGAGAGTCGCTTCTGCCTTGGTGCCAATGATGGTCGTATGCGTGTTTGGCGCCGTGCAGGTGAGCGCCACAATCAGGACTGCATACGACCGAGGCACACAGGGCCAACACCCGGCATCATGGTGTGGGGAGCGATCTCCTACACTGGCCGTACACCTCTGGTGATCGTCGAGGGGACACTGAATAGTGCACGGTACATCCAAACCGTCATCGAACCCATCGTTCTACCATTCCTAGACCGGCAAGGGAACTTGCTGTTCCAACAGGACAATGCACGTCCGCATGTATCCCGTGCCACCCAAAGTGCTCTAGAAGGTGTAAGTCAACTACCCTGGCCAGCAAGATCTCCGGATCTGTCCCCCAATGAGCATGTTTGGGACTGGATGAAGCGTTGTCTCACGCGGTCTGCACGTCCAGCACGAACGCTGGTCCAACTGAGGCGCCAGGTGGAAAAGGCATGGCAAGCCGTTCCACAGGACTACATCCAGCATCTCTACGATCGTCTCCATGGGAAAATAGCAGCCTGCATTGCTGCGAAAGGTGGATATACACTGTACTAGTGCCGACATTGTGCATGCTCTGTTGCCTGTGTCTATGTGCCTGTGGTTCTGTCAGTGTGATCATGTGATGTATCTGACCCCAGGAATGTGTCAATAAAGTTTCCCCTTCCTGGGACAATGAATTCACGGTGTTCTTATTTCAATTTCCAGGAGTGTATATTGACTGATCAAGTGCAACAGGCAAGGAACTCCATCCCACAAACTGAGTACGGCACATGTTCAACACAATGTACGTACGATTGCATGTTTTCATTCAACATTTTGGCGGTTACACTGGCTGTTAATGTACCAGCATTTCACACGTGCAATGCCTCATCTCGCACTTACATTAACTCGTGATTTTGCAGTGTTAATTACTAACATATATTATCTAGACAAATGTATTACTGAAATTTCATTACTCTACATTAATTATTTCTTGATGTTGCGATGTTTGTTCCTCAGCATATATTCTCCACTTCGGTCGTCATCAGTTACTTTGCTGCCCAAACAGCAAAACTCATCTACTACTTTTGGTGTCTCGTTTCCTAATCTAATTTTCTCAGCATTGCTTGGATTACCTCCGCTGCACTCCACTACCCTTGTTTTACTTTAATATAATTATTTATAATCTCTAATCAAAACACTGTCCCTTCCATACAACTTCTCTTCGAAGTCTTTAGACGAGTCTGACATAATTATATTATCATCAGCAAACCGCAAAGGCTTCATGTCACCTCCCTAAAGTTTCATTCTCTTTCCACATTTCTCCTTGTTTTCCTCCAAAGTTTACTCAACGTAAGGATTGAATAACGTCGGAGATTGGCTACAAACCTATCTCAGTCCATTCTCAGCAATAGCTTCCCTTTCATGTCCTTCAACTTTTATCACTGCAGTCTGGTTTTTGTACAAGTTGTATATAAACTTTCACTCCCTTTATTTTATCCCTGCTAGCTTCCTAATTTCAGAGCATTTAGTCTACCCTGAATTATCAGAAGCTTTCTGTGAATCTACAAATCCTATAAACGTAGGTTTGCCTTTCGTCAACCAATTTTGAAAGATAATTCGTAGAGAGAGTTTTACCTTGCGTGTTCCTACGTTTCTCTGGAAACCAAAATTATCTTCCCCAAGATGGGCTCTTACCAGCTTTTCCATCCTTCTGTAAAGAATTCTTTTTAGTATTTTGCTACCGTGACTTATTAAATTGATGGCATGGTGGTATTCAACCTGTCAGCGCCCGCCGTCTTTGGAATTGGAATTACTACATTTTTCCTGAAGTCTGGTGGTATTTCGCCTGTCATATCTTGCACACCAGGTGAAATAATCCTCTTACAAGGATTTCAACAATTATGAGAAAATGTCGTCTACTCCTGCATCCCTGGTTCCACATAAATGTTTCAGCACTACGTCAAATTCTTGACACAGTATCACGTCTCCCATCTCGTTTTATCTGCTTTCTCTTCTCTTGTCCTCAAGTTCGTTCCCGTTAGATAGATTAATCCATTGACAGCAACATGGTGGAATAATCGTTATAGTACGTCGTTACCATCACAACGAACACCGCGCAAAGAGGATATTACAGCAGACGACTTATACGAAGCGGCTACCATGACGACAGCGTCCCGACCACATAGGCTAGGGGGCGCTTTATGTATACTATCGCCCATGGCAACTGCGTCCCTTACAAAAGATAGAGGGCTCTACTCTATCCACAAATGATATAAAAAATGAATGCAACAACAGTTACCTGAATTTTAAATAATTGTAAATTTCCTGAGATTTAATTAGTTATAATTATTATTTATTATTTATTATGTTTTATATTCCAACTGGAACAAACTTTAAAATTTACGATTTCTTGCTCAAGCATTTAACTACCGTTGGTCACCGTGAAGGGCGTTACCGTCTGCCCACGTGTTGTTGGCTGTTATTTAAGCTCATGCAGAGAACCAACCACGCATAGTTGCCAACCGTGTACAGGCAGGCTGACGACTCCAGCGAGCGACCAAATCGGTGTAAAAATCTGTTTATTTATGTAACTTTGACTAAATGCTTGTAGATTACGTACATGATTACTTACTAATATTACGACTTTACAGTGTAAATTGCCCTGAAGATGACCCCATCGCGGGTTGAAACCGGTTGGCTGCAAAATAAATAATGTGAGTGTGACTGTCATTTTGAATAATTGATTATAAGTAAATTAATCGCTGTTATCTCCACACAACTATGCTGTCTAAAAAAAAAAAAGTCTACATATACCTTCCACCTTTAGTTTTCCCGTCTTTGGTTAGCTTATTTTTTGCTCAGTTGTCTTAAGAAAGATAAAAAGAGTTTGTTCCTTCTTACATTTTCTACGTGTTCACCTTCTTATTCTAAGGTATCCGGTTAAAACCCCGGTTAGTCCTAGGATTTTTGTCTGTCGCGAACCAGTTCTTTCACCTGTGGCAATCATTGTCGATGTGAAAAAGGCCGAGTTGCACTGTGGTTCGGAGTTCACGTTAAACTATAGATCTTCTTATCAATTTCTGGGTAAGTCAGTACAATGGTCTTTGGAAGGAAACTGCAGGCCACCTCCAACATATCCTACTAAAGCACTCTGTTATTCAAGCCAACTCTCAAGTTGATGACGGTTTAACTTTATTCTAATTCGCGGATGGTATGATATTGTTGACACTATCTCAGTGTTAAACAGTGTGTCCCTAATTTTACCGTACTGACTAGGCAAGACGCATCTTGTAATAAGGAACACGCTTCTTGACTTACACAAAACGTAGATTCTGGTAAGAGTGGGAGTTGGGCTCTTTGGGAACCACAGCGGCTTTCTTGCAGCTCCTCCGCTGGTGTTTGTTGAACATTCCGTTGACGCTCTTGCGACGGCTAAATACTTCCGTAACGAATCACACAGCCCCTCTCGATTTCTTCTCTACCATTTCCGCACACTCAACTGAGTAAGGATTCAATAAACTGCAGCATAACATGTCTTCTCACACATTTGTATCGTCATTCAATCTTCAAACATTCTGAACATGTATTTCCAAATACTAGGCAATTGTCTTTGATTTTATAGACTGATCTGTCATCATGTAGTCAAACAATATCCGATGTTTCCGTCTCTATGTGCGCATTAAACTTAAAGATCTCGGTTGTAAACAATGTTACGAGATATTCGACGAGGAAAAGAATTAGTACATATAAAACGGGGAAAGTGACGCACTTTTTTCCAAATTATTGGCTTTCGGGTAGTGCCTATTCAGTCATCTCAATAGGGCAATGTCAGTTTTGACGACGCGGACGTAAGGACAACACAACACCCAGTCCCCAACCGGAGAAAAATCCCTGACGGGACCAGGAATCGACATCGGGCCCATTGTGTGAACAAGCCACTGCGATGACCGCGCAGCGGCGTAGTTTATTCATATTAGTTGATAGTTCCAGGATAAGCCAAGAAATTTCATCTCCATCTGTAATTTCAGGTAATCACTAACGGCAACGTTGTATGGAAATGTGCATGTAAACATTCCTAGGTGCCAAAAACATTACTGCTAGTGGTAGTAACGTGTGCGGTGTACGTGCCACGAAAATGCTTTTCAGAGACGATTTGTGCAAAACGAGGACGATGAGAATAAATACGACACAGATAAACATCATAAATATGTTCCTAACTGCAAATGCACATAAAAAATTGTTGCTAATCAGAGAAATGAGAATAATACTTCGAGGAAGTAAACAATGTTGTGTATTAAAAACTATAACTAAACTCCGCCCGAACAGGCCATGATGGCCTGACGGTACCTACCGACCGCCATGTCATCCTTAGACGCCACCGCTCTTCCGTCCGTATGTCCGTTTACGAGACCGGAGCCGCTACTTCTCAATCAAGTAAGCTCCTCAGTTCGCCTCACAAGGGCCCAGTGCACCCCGCTTGCCAACAGCGCTCGGCAGACTGGATGGTTACCTACCCGCGTGCGCGCCCAGCTCGAGTGCGCATAACTTCGATGATCTGACGGGAACCGGTGTTAGCACTGCGGCAACGCTGCTGGCGTACGTCATTATTAATTACGTGAATTTACGTGACGGTGTGGTGGCAAAAATGTTAACGGACGTCCTTAATATGATTGATTACTTTTGAGGTTGTTACATTTCTTTGTTTCAAATCGTGATAATGCAAATATTGC
The DNA here is from genome assembly GCF_023897955.1 of Schistocerca gregaria. Taxonomy (NCBI): domain Eukaryota; kingdom Metazoa; phylum Arthropoda; class Insecta; order Orthoptera; family Acrididae; genus Schistocerca; species Schistocerca gregaria. The sequence continues at coordinate 481,854,449 of NC_064931.1, read as the reverse complement.
ATAAATTGAAACAATGGGGACCGTCTAACTAGTGTTTGTAAGACGTTTGGCAGTAATGTTTCGCTAATTCCTCCAGCAAGTAAACAGTGCTAAGTCAATTCTGACGATGTTACGAGCACTCAGTTATAAAAATTAAGTACCAATTGACGTATTATTAGAATAAAATTATGGTTTTAAAATATGTCATTACTGTAGAAGTACTTGAAAATAACGACGTATAAGAACTTAAAAGAAAACAATGGGTGTACTTGAAATATTTTATTGATGATATTTTATTTAAACTTTATTGCGTAGTTTCTCAAAACAGCCATCTTGTACCTTACTATTGCTTACAACTGAGGTCTCCACTCATTTTGCGGGTTCTGCCATTGCCATATTGCTGTCAGTCTTAGCCATTAGCGCTAATCATCCGCTAGTCTTCCTGCACTTTGTAGAAGTTTTCTATCGACGAGACCTCCCCTTACACATCTGTGTCGTCTGCAAACTTATTTATTTTAATTTTTTTCTGTATTTACGTAGACCTAATATGTTTAAAAGTACTGTATTCGCCAAATGCTTTTGGAGTAAAAATGTCATGTGACTAGTGCCTTCCGTCGGGAAGGCCGTTCGCCGGGTACAAGTCTATCGATTTGACTACACTTCGGCAATTTGCTAGTCAATGGAGATGAAATGATGATGATTAGAACAACACAACATCCAGTCCCTGAGCGGAGAAAATCTCCGACCAGCCAGAAATCGAACCCGGGCCCTTTTTTTCTTTTTCTTTTTAAAAATCTCATTTTGTTCTGTATTGTTCGTTGAATTTGTTCGGGGCGGCCGTCCGATGACACCCGTGCAGGTTCTTCGTTGATCGGTTCACTCAGTTTTATCATTACAGAGGGCTGCTAACCCTCTGACCGAACACGCTGAGCTACCGTGCTGGCGGCCCCCAGGATTGACATTCTGTCGCGCTGACCCCTCAGCTACAGGCGGCGGACGCTTTTGGAGTCAAACATATAAATGTGACAGGAGGAGAATCTCCCACCACCGACATTAGTTGCCGTTACTGAGGTGGCTTCCTTGCTCGCAGCAACTATACAGTCTCGTCACAGGGCCAAAGAGGTTTAGGAAAACATTGGCAAAACCGAAGGCAACAATTCGCAATAAGTTGTTGAGAGAAAATATACATTACGTATCGTGAGTGTGAAGATAGTGCGTGGAAATGTTTTTGAAATTTCAGTTAGTCTGATCTAACTTTTGAACACTGGTCTACCCCTGTATCCAGTGAAATGTGACTAATATAACTAGTGGAACGTCCAGTTGGACTCTTCTGAGTAGCGACTGGAAGTAAGTCATGGTGCTGTTTTGCGGCGCGGTCTTGGTACGGTCGAACAAGCTTTTGACGCAGGAGCCGTGCGTCAGTTACTATCCGCCTTTGGCGAATGGATGTTCACTTTCGAACTACTCGTTTCATTTTAGGTGGAAGCGTAAAACAGTATTTGTATGCGCTCTCTATAGCGTCTGACAATAACTATGTTGCTTCTTTTTGGAGGTTGGTTTTGCCGCGTGGCGTCCCCTGAATGTATGACAACGTTTCGTATCTCTGGAGGACACAGCAAAAAGTTTTAAAGCTGTTTTCAAATTATGAGCGTAACCAAAAATTGCTATTTTCATCGTGGAAGGAGGAACTCAAAGGGAACATACTAATAGAAATACTGGAAAAAGGAAGGAGAAACGAAGGCTTCAAAACAGTTAATAAGCCTTCCTTCTACGTTGCCACTGATTTAGTCCACATCTCGGAATAAGGGCCGCTTGTAGTACCACGTGATGTGTCGCAGTGGTTATGACACTGAACTCACAATCAGGATCATCAGAGTGTAAATCCTCTTCCGGTTATGTAGATTTTCTGTGGTTTTACTAAATCGCTTAATGCAAATATGTGGATAGTTTCTTTGAAATGAAGAAGACCGATTTCTTTCCCCAATCAGAGCTTGTGCTGCACCTCTAATGACCCTGTCGTCAACGAGACGTTAATACCTAAACTTCCTTTCGAGTGCAGTAGTTCTAAGGCGATATAACACGCTCATTCTAATTCTGCTTACTGGTGTAATCCCGGCACATAGATCTCAGGCTCAGAAATATTTGAGGCCTCGTAGTCTGGGCGTGTCAACACTTTCTATTCCTCTAGTCTTCCAGTGTTGGAGACAAGAGAAAATTAAGTTCGAAATGGTGCTCGAGACATTTGCCTTTTTCTGATGGCGCCGTAATGCTACACGTGGATCGTGCGGCCGAAGGTAATTTAGGTACATCCGTGGACGTTGCAACGGACAGAATGTGGTGCCCTCAATGCACTCAACAAGCACTAGCCTCTGGCCAACCAATCTCCCAGCGAGGTTCACCACTGCATGTAATAATACACGCTGCATAAAGTTTGTGAGTGTTTTTATCATATTTTTTCTCTATTATGTCTCATAATTCTCAGTACCTTATATGTCGTTTATCCAGATGTCCGGGAACACGTCACATCTACATGGGTGGGTTGGCTGCCTTGTAGTCCATGTCCAAAACTGAAGTTTATCAAGAGACCAAATTTAATCTTTGCAGCTGGTAATTATACATTTGTTGAATAAATTAGGGCACGAGCAATAACTTGTAAATGTAAACATTTTATCAAAATGTTTAAATGTTTGTTGAAAGGTTTTAACTACATTAAAGTTAAAAATTCCGAAATCATTATCTGAAAAAGATATTTGGGAAGGGAATGAGCTTAAAAGTTGAAAACCCTTTCAAAAAGCATAACTGTTATTTATTGTCAAGAGATACTCAGAAAAAAGCAAATTGAAAAACACAAAATGTAAATTTAGACAGTGCCATTATTTTAATGTTGTCATAGTGTCTTCAAATTGTTTGCCGCAGTTTGAAATTTTGCCACGGCCACATTGTACACCTAGAAAAAAAAAATGATGTAAAATTCACTAGGTCCGCCATAGTTTTGTTCTTTATTTCTGTGACGATTTTTTCATCAGTGAAAGCTATTTGAAACTGACATAGAGCAAATCTTATTGACAGTTGCTCATTCCTGTTTTCAGAAGCACGCCCTTGGAATTCAAACATCGCTTTCTGGCTTTATTTAATAAAAAAAAAACTGATTTTCCATGCGTTCTGTCGTACTTAATGTAAAGTATTCTACATCTACGTATATACTTCGCAAGCCACCCTATGGTGGATGAAGGAGGGTATCTTTCGTTATTTTCCTATCTTTTTCCTCTCTTTACCGTCCATCTTCAGCCAGTTGCTGTCGTTTCCGGCAACATTTTTTTTCTCTTCGTGATACATCCTTGAAGGTTTTTGTCAGAAAATCTGAAAGTTGCTTTTCATAAACCAGAAACTTATTCATTACAAGACGGTGGCATAAGACCTGACGCCTTGAGCATCTGGACGTACTTGAATACCACTAGATAGCGAAGGCGCTCAGCAGTTATTAATTGTAAGCGAACTATTGAATTAGGACCCAGGCCACTTGTCAGATACAATGATCTACCTGTCTAGTAATTATAAATGGTGTCAGCTTATTTTTCAGTTTTTGTGACACCACTTGGTAGCCTATAGGCCCATTTGCCTGATTTAAAAAGGGATTTCCAATATGATCGACAGGGTGTTTTATAAAGATTTATCCGATTTCACAACATTATAATCGCTGTTCTGGAAGAACAGTGACATAACTGCCAAAATGAAAACTGTACAGGAAGCGCAGGGAACAAAACGACATTGTTTAAAATTGTCACTAAACAACATTTCAAATGGCTCTGAGCACTATGGGACTCAACTGCTGTGGTCATCAGTCCCCTAGAAATTAGAACTACTTAAACCTAACTAACCTAAGGACATAACAAACATCCATGCCCGAGGATTCGAACCTGCGACCGTAGCAGTCGCACGGCTCCGGACTGCGCGCCTAGAACCGCGAGACCACCGCGGCTGGCACTAAACAACAGTAATATTATCTAGGGAAATGAAAGTCTGGCTAATTGTGACACTAAATGTCTTCAACAAAATATAAGAATTATTTCTATCAAATTTCACGCCATTCCCCTACATGCACCACTTTGGCCAAATATGTCGTTGTTCTTCAACACTAACCAAAACAACAAATACGGCAAAAAAGATTGGGTAAAACTTAAATTTCTCTCTAAATCATTGTTTTATTTGGTCAGTATTACAGAGATCCATTGTTATATTGTGATTTTTATTATTTTTGTCGTATAAATGAAGTGAAATAATATACTGACAAAAAACATGACTTCAAAGAAAATGGCAAGGAAAGTAGCAATGTACATCTATTTGGAAAAAGAATCATAGAATCTCTTCTAATATTTAGGAAAGATGTTGCTGTTAACCAAATTATTTAAATCACGAATTTAGTTTTCTGTAGGGTCATTTTTGTAGTATATCTTCGCTTCCCGCGTATCGTGTGCTAAGACGGAACTGGTGACTTTTTTTTCTGCATACAGAACCCATATATCGCCAAAGACACACGCGCCCATACTTTTCTTACCTTCTGCAAGTTGTCATTACCTACTGAAACAAGTTTCAGCGTTCTGTGTAGTCCATTACGCGTAATAGAAATATTAGGAGGATAAATATGCCGCTGGTGCCTTCGAACGTAAGGCGATAAGCTGGTTTCAAATCGAAATTACTGCATCTACATTCCCCGTTAAACGCATGTTTCTGACTTTAAACTAAACTTGGCTCTGACTGTTTGTAGGTACTGAAATACTGAAACACATCGTAGGCCTTTTCACTTTCAAATAATTTAATTTCAGACACTTTGAATATATTCCCGGCCGCGTCCTTGGCCGTGTAAGGAGCCATCTCACCATGTAAAGCTTTAATGCCCTTGAAATCTGAAAAACCCTATTTCTCTTAAGGTGCTGAGGATTTCTCTCCTTATTTGAATTTCGGATAAGTGATATGTATTGGTCGGGTACATAGGTTGACCTTGACTTCTTGGCACTTGAAGCGGTATCTGTCATGCTATGAACAGTCTCTCTCCCGATCGTGTGACCATGAATCAAGAAGTGTACAGAACCACGTATTTGTGACAGAAGTGGAAAATTTCCCTGCCTCGGGCATGGATGTGTGTGATGTCCTTAGGTTAGTTAGGTTTAAGTAGTTCTAAATTCTAGGGGACTGATGACCACAGCAGTTAAGTCCCATAGTGCTCTGAGCCATTTGAACCAAATCGAAATTCTAGACAATGGATAGACTATTTGACAGCTGGATCCCAGCTACAGATTACTATTTCCAGCGATTTAGCTGCTCGATATGAAAGCAGATGAGAACGTCTCGATCCTATGACTACATTGAACTATTCTTTTTAAATAGAGCCGTGCACAGTCCAACTACCTAAGTCGTGAGTAACATCAGGTAAGGTCGCAGCTGGTTTGCTATTTAGACTGCTGTTTAGAAGAGCAACCATTCAGCAGAAAACCAAGGTAGCATCACAGACACCCTGTATTATGTAGTGGGATGGTCCCCAAAAACCAACTTAGTTAACTCAATATGTTACCTGAAGCGTCTTTTGCATAGAAATGTTAAAAAAAACTACAGATTGTTGAGAGTTGAACATTTTACTTGTGTCAGGATAGGTCAGGACCAAATGGTGTAGGCGATGTTCTTATGTCGTTCACTCTCATTTCCTATTCGTGGTGTTTCGCTGTACTAAGTGAAGTGACTATGAAACTGTTATTAGGCTTAACATTTAACAGTTACCTCCGACATAAGCCATTCCATACGTTTAGTTTTGAGGTTTCGCTACCATCAGATCATATTCAACGATATCCTGTAATGTGAACAACGAAAACAAAGAGATAGTGTGCTATTATTAATGTAACATTCTGCGTGTTGTCTGTTTGTTCTATATCGTGTCTCCCTACCACTTTCGCGCAACGACGCTCTACGCGTGTTTTTTAGGGAATTGACTAGTTTGAACCTCGGACGTGTTGCTGGTAAGGAGACGCCAGACCACACATGACATGTAGAATTCAGAAGAGTTCAGTGAGACTAGCGATGATATAACCAAATACTTAATGATTTCAGCGTCAGCTCCACTGCACTCGCTGTAAAAGAATCTTAATACTAACTAAATTTAGTGGAAGGGGTTCAAGGCTTTCCTATTTTTAGTTAGCTGGTAAAATAACGTACGAAAAGCAATTAAGTTTACCATTGAAAATTTTATTCTACTCACAAAACATCGTTTATAAATTGCACTATTGATAAAAGGAAATGTTTTAATACAGGATGGTAAAAACCAACTGCGTTCAACAAAAATGTGAACAAATATTCCCTGAATGGGTTTCCAAGGTCTACAATGGATCGAAGGATGACCTATGCCATATCACATCTATAATCTAGGTTTAAATTAAGTTTCAGAAAAGAGAAAACTATCAAAATGGTCTACAGTGACCCTCAATTATCTTTAATTACTTATCTAACTTGTCGTAAATTACAGTGGTTGAAGTGGCTTCTCAATAACTATATAGCAGAAAAATCATCGCATTTCAGATTTTTACTTCAAGTGGCAAATGTGAACACCATGAGCTTTAATTGACGACCGACACTAGTATTACGCAAAAAGGGGTGTAACAGATGAGACTTCTGCAGTTCTGAGTGAAGCTTTATGCGCTGTTATGCGGCATCGTGTGCGTTCATTACCTTGTCGGTGTTCATCAGGGGACGCCGGGCAGCACAGCTCCGCTCACCTCGCCGTCTCTCAAGCAACTCTCTCCTAACTTCTCCTTACTACAATTTACCGAAGTTGGTTAAAAAAAAAACTATCTGGCTGTGTTTTCATCTGACCAATCAGGGTCTCAATGTTAACCTTAAGCTCCGCCTACAAAAATTCTATCTATCCAATGAGAAACGTTATACTTTTCGTGGTGGGGCAATGTTTTTAAAGTTTGCAACGTAACAGAGACGCGAAAAAGTCTCACGCTAAATCTTGCAGCTGGTGTGGTCCTTTTAGCGTTATCGTAAGATTTATACTGTTCTTCTGGAGGGCTCTATCTTTTAACATGGACTGGGGGGTGGTCCTAACGTAACAGAGACGCGAAAAAGTCTCACGCTAAAACTTGCGGGTGGTGTGGCCCTTTTTGTGTTATCGTAAGATCTATACTGTTCTTCTGGAGAGCTCTAGCTTTTAACATGGGCTGGGGGGATGGACATAGGGGTTAGCTGGCGACGTGGGTGTCCATCCCTTATCGTAGGGCCTTCAGCTTAACACGGTTCTGTTCTCGGGTTCTGTTCTCGTTTCTCCCCTCGGACCTGCGTCTGTCTCACAGTGGGAAGGTATGACATTCATTTAGGCAATCTTGTGGTAGTCTGTGGTATTCCATTTGCTCACTCGTTACTCGTATTACTTTGGTTAATTTAATGTCACGATTTATTCGGAGCTATGTGACATACTACTGGATTTGCTTATCATGTCAGGGTTTTCATGGAAGGTGTTGGATTTGCCTGACACCTCACATCATATGGGGTAAATGAGTCATGGTAATCTCCTATGCTTTCTCCAAAGGCGTTAATAGATAGGCAGGACTTACATATGCCATATGACAACCTCAACGCTGCATTGTACCTGAAAAACAACAATGTTCAGCAGGTTTAATGAGCGACTTGCTGGCACGGAAGCGTTCACATGAAGGACAAGAGTTCGCGGTAGACTTCGCACAGTTCGCTCATTGGATAAGGAGAAGAGGTGTTGCAACGAGTAAAGATGATATTGAAACATGCACTGTTGATCCTAAACATTATGACCATCTTGTTTGTCCACCTCTGCAGCGAAATACATCACTGATTCTGCAGATCAGGCATCCGACTGTTTGTTGGTAGGTTTGTGGAGGTATGAGGCATTAGATGTCTACGCACATGTCATGTAATTTCCGTAAATAAAGGACACTGATCTGCGTACGCGGTGATGGCTCCCGAAAGCGAACCAGATGGGTTCCATGGGATTCACATCAGGCCAATTTGGTCGCCGAGACATCAACGTGAGTTCGCTATAATGCTCTTCAAACCACCGTAGCACAGTTCTGACTCCGAGACACAGACAGTTATACTACTGAAAGATGACATCACCGTCGGGGAAGACATCAAGCATGAAGTGATGCTGATGGTTAACAGATGTCAGCGTGCCTTCGCTTAGTACCGGAGGTCCCATGCAAGAGCAGGTGAATCTCTCACAGCATAATACTGCTCCCACCAGCCGGCGTCCGTGGCGCGCTGCACATTTCGAGTCGTCGTTCACCTCGATGACGGCGTTTGTGGAGACGACTATCGACCTAGTGAAGAAAAAATGTGATTCAACCGAAGAGCCGACACGTTTCCACTGATCGACGGTCGAATCCCGATGGTCCCGTGCCGACTGCGGTCTTAACTGACGGTGTCGTTGGGTCAACATGTGAACACGTATGGGTGGCCTGCTGCGGGGCTCCATGTTCGACAATGTACGCTGAACAGTGAGCTCCGACACACTTCAGTGCACCATTATTGTGCACTTTCGACAGAGGTGTCACAGATTACCATCAATCCTGCTTTACAGAGCAGACATTCCCCGGAACCCCATGTGCTGTGAAGAGCCATGGAAGTCCACCATTTAGCAACTAGTGGTGGTTTCACTGTCCTACCTCTTTCCGTCGATGCTCACGACAGTAGCACGTGAACATTCGACCAACTTCGCCGATTTCGAGATTCTCATTCACAAACTGTGCGTAGTAATAAGCTACACTTTGTCAAAGTTGCTTACCTCAATGTATTTCCCCATTTGCAGCCCGTATCTTCGCTAGAGTGATGCCCCGTACGTGCCTGCTCCGCTTACATACTTTTGCTACCGCGTGACGTGTCCGCAAAGCCAACAGGCGGCATGCAACATCGCAGTGGGGAGTGGTCATAATGTTTTAATTTATCAGTGTATGTGCGAAGTACTGGAGATGATGAAGGCATAAAGTGAACTATCGTCAGGGCAATCTTGCACGATCGTATACTTTAATTACATCACTTACAACTTGTGAAAGTTCACAAGCCACAAGCCAATTATGCTAGATTACTGTCCTGCCAATAGATTCTAAGACGGAGCGCTAAAGATCTGTAGGTCACGCTTCCATTTTATTTATGGATGAGGCAGGATTGAAATAAATGGAATAATACAGTACCAAAAAACAGCATGTGAGTGTAATTACATTCTCCAGTGGTCGTCGAAGCGAGACATCAGGTTCGCTTTAGTGTTAATGGATGAGCAGAAATCGTGGACGAAAGCGTCGTAGAATCAAACACGTTAGCAGCGAAACTAAAAGGTGCTGTTTATCACCAATTTCTGAATTACAAATTACTCAAACTAGGATAGAACGTTACCCTCGTTGAATAACAACGGAAGTGTCCTATGTACGGCCGGCTTGAGAAAATTTTTCCCCACAAGTAACATTTGGAGCCCCCCCCCCCCCCCCCTCGTCTCCCCTTCGTTTTCTGCGAAGCAGATAGTCTAGACTCTACTGTATTTGTAATTTCTTAAAGGTCATATTACTTTTACTTCTTTCATTACAGACATATCTGCTGATGCTTATATAAAGAATTTTTACTAAGAAATCCAATTTTTCCCATAAAATTCCTATTTTTTTTAGAAACAAGAAGCTAAGTTTTCCAACAAGTAAAGAATTTGTTACCTGCACCAGAGACATGTGTAGCGGTAAGAAGGTCCTCATCTAAGCTCACAGTATATATATATATATATATATATATATATATATATATATATATATATATATATATATATATATATATATATATATATATATATTGAGGAATAACACCTTTACAAGAGTTTCGTTGCTCGTAGAAGGCCACATAAAAAAACTTTCGTTTTCGATAATATGCGCAGGATAATTTCCTTTTTATTCAGATATATTTTCGTCAGCTGGTTCATTATGAAGAGACCAAAAATACAGAGCAATTTCACTTAAGTGTTGGACAAGCAGACACAGAACAATGTTCTAGCGTGGAAGTGTTGCTGCCATATATTTAGCATGTTATTGTCAGCTACGCAGTGGGAAAGGGGAGGAGGGAGAGTGCACAGCTGACTAGGGCGTGTGACTGTGTCCGTGAACGATTTATTCCTCTTTCTAATGGCTCTGAGCACTATGCGACTTAACTTCTGAGGTCATCAGTCGCCTAGACCTTAGAACTAATTAAACCTAACTAACCTAAGGACATCACACACTTCCATGCCCCAGGCAGGATTCGAACCTGCGACCGTAGCGGTCACGCGGTTCCCGACTGAAGCGCCTAGAACCGCACGGCGACACCGGCCGGCACTTTATTCCTCGTCGCTGAGAGTTGGCGAGTCGCTCGGTATTTCGCTGTGGAGGCTAATAATATCCAATCAGAAGCATTTACAGATATTACAAATATGACCTCCTTCGGTAGCTAAATGGGAGCAGCCATGTTTTTCATGCGGTGGACCTGCATTTGATTACTGATGATACTAAAAGTTTTAATTAATACGACTCTGACTGGAATGACGTCAGATGAAAATACTTGCACCATACTGTGAGCCAACGATATTCATCATTTAATTCTCTATAAACATCATAAAAAGTTTCCTGTTAGTAGATGAAGTTCGGGTATTACGGAATACGATTTACTTTTGTAGTTATATCTCCAAACTGAACTCGTTCTTACCTCTCAAACACACTTCATAATCGACTCCAACTACATCGTGACAAATATTTGTATTTGTCTTAATAATGTTTAAAAATTTTACCACTGAGAAAAAGGTTTAAAGTAAGTTGTACTTGATGGCTGACATAAAATAATCGGGAAATATGGAACGGGGTTATCTCAATGCATCATGTAAATGTGGGAAGAAACATATTTTATGTACATAAAATACAATTCTGAGATTGCTCTTAATTTAATCTCTTACATTAATTATTTGCCGATAGCAGACAAAAATAATTTGATTCTGTAACAAATCTGTTAAATTTATAATCTTCAAAACAAAGTTTTGTAACCATTCGAGTATTTGTTTATGTATTAGAGGAGATTAGATTTACATTCATGTATCTGCATATGTGACCAAGGAGTCCATGTTACACAACGTGTCATCTTGGACTTCAAAACATAACAACAGCAGGACCAGGTGTATCCATAGCCAAAATCGAGCGATACATGACGAACTACTACTCTTTTGCTTAATGACTTAGATAGTTTTAGTCATTAACGTGTAATTTCAATAATTACAGCATATTTTTGAAAAAATGCCTCCTAAAATTTTGTCGAACTACGAAAAAACTTTTTCTACACCGTAACTCACACGGTGCCTAGAGACGAATTAGATTCGCCACAGAGTATCAGGGAAACATTTTGAAGTGGACCACTCGACTGATCAGAAATTAGGTATTCCCTACGGCCCAACTATTCCGTAATACGCGAAATTAATCTACAGGGTGTCGCAGAAATGTTGCGAAAAACTCCGAGGGATTGTAGAATGTCTCTCGAGGAACAAATCGAGGACAGGAACCAATGTCCGGAAACGCCATCCAACGACGCTACAGAGACCCGAAGTTGCAGACGCTGGTGCCTGCCAATAGGCTACCTCTTCAGCAGCAAACTTGTCTTTGTACTATGTAAATTGTAGGGGGAAGGGGGGAAATAGGAAAGGAAAGGAATTAATGATATCAGATGCTTCGCGACTTTGTGCGGAATCAGCAGCAACGAGTGAAAATATGTGCCGGATGGGAACTAGAACCCTTGATCTCCCGCTTACGAGGTGATTGCGTTAACTGCTGCGCCATCCGGATACTGTGTTCATAGCCACAGCATGTTCCCCGGCAGACCCACACTTCTTACACCTAGCGCCACCTATCTGCAGTCCCCGTCCTTTTCTCCTCTTGTTCACTAAGTTTAGATTCCCGCAGGAAGTCGAATATAAATGTGCATCTACATCTACGCCTACATCTACATGGTTACTCTGCAATTCACACTTAAGTGCATGAGAGGGTTCATCGAACCATTTTCATACTACTTCTGTACCATTCCACTCTCGAATGGTGCGTGGGAAAAAGGAATTCCTAAATCTTTCCGTTTGAGCTCTGATTTCTCTTATTTTACTATGATGATCATTTCTCCCTACATAGGTGGGTGTCAACAAAATATTTTAGCATTCGGAAGAGAAAGTTGATGATTGAAATTTTGTAAATAGATCTCACCGCAAAGAAAACCGCCTTTGTTTCAGTGATTGCCACCCCAACTCGCGCATCATATCAGTGACACTCTCACCCCTATTGCGTGATAACACGAAACGAGGGACCGAGCGAGGTGGCGCAGTGGTTAGCACACTGGACTCGCATTCGGGAGGACGACGGTTCAATCCCGTCTCCGGCCATCCTGATTTAGGTTTTCCGTGATTTCCCTAAATCGCTTCAGGCAAATGCCGGGATGGTTCCTTTGAAAGGGCACGGCCGATTTCCTTCCCTAACCTGATCTTGTGCTCCGTCTCTAATGACCTCGTTGTCGACGGGACGTTAAGCACTAACCAGCACCACCACGAAACGAGGTGCCCTTCTTTGCACTTTTTCGAGGTCCTCCGTCAATCCTACTTGGTAAGGATCCCATACCGCACAGCAATATTCCAGCAGAGGACGGACAATATAGGCAATGAATGTTGTGGATTCATTGTCCATTGAGAAATCAGTTATATGAATGCTTGGTGTTTATTCCGAAAGATCAGACTCCACGCATCCACATAATTTACGTAAGTGACTTTGTACGCTGCGGACGGTAGGCAGAACATCTCGCAATGTTGTTTGTTATTTGGTGATCGCGACTTGTTGCCACGATCACCAGTGGAGAAGATGGAGCTAGTACTGCGTAAATAGGCCTCGTCTCCTATGAATGCGATGCCTTCGTGTATGACACTTTTGGACACAGGTTTCCAATAGCAGTTTATTTTTCTCCTTGAACCCTCTAACATCCTAATTGTTTTTTGGTTTACTGGAGAAAAATAAACTGAAGATGGAAACCAGTGTCCGAAACCGTCATCCGCCTAGGCAACAGACCATCGCGTTCAGATGAGACAAGACCTCTCTAAGCAGCAGTTAGCTCCATCTTCTCCACGGGCGATCGTGGCAATCTCATTAGGAGACGTTGCGCCTATGGTCCATTGGCATACAAAGTTACGTTCGTTGTCGAAGGGAGGCCTATTGGTAGGCGTCGACGCCTATCACTTCAACGCTCTATAGTATGGGTGGATGAAGTTTCCAGACGCGGGTTCCTATACTCAATTTGTTCCTCAAGCCACCCAGACAACCCCTTGAAGTTTGTCACAACATACCTGGCACACCCTGTACATATAGAAAACTAAAACTACGTCCGAACAGGCCTAACAAGGCCCAACGGTACCGACCGACCGCCGTCTCATCCTCAGCCCACAGGCGTCAGTGGATGCGGATATGGAGAGGCACGGGGTCAGCACACCGCTCTCCCGGCCGTATGACTATCGACGAAGCCGGAGCCGCTACTTCTCAATCAAGAAGCTCCTCAGTTTGTCTCACAAGGACTAAGTGCACCCCGCTTGCTAACAGTGCTGGGCAGATCGGATGGTCACCCATCCACGTGTCCGCCCCCGGTGGCTGAGTGGTGCCGGCACGGTAGCTCAGCGTGTTCGGTCAGAGGGTTACGTGCCCTCTGTAATAAAAAAAAAACTGAGTCAATCGATCAACAACGAACATAAATGGATGTATTACGACGTCCGTCCAGAGCAGGTGCAACGAACAAAAGCGAAAGAAAAAGTGGTCAGCGTGACAGACTGTCAATCCTAAGAGCCCGGGTTTGATTCCCGGCTGGGTCGGAGATTTTCTCCGCTCAGGGATTGGGTGTTGTGTTGTCCCAATAATCATCATTTCATCCCCATCGACGCGCAAGTCGCCGAAGTGGCGTCAAATCGAAAGACCTTCACCAGGCGAACGGTCTACCCGACGGGAGGCCCTAGCCACAAGACATTTCATTTTTTACCCATCCAAGTGACGGGAACTGAAGGGAACCGGTGTTACCACAGCGGCAGGGCCGTTGGCTGTATATATACAGGGTGGATTTCAAATGGCACTGAGCACTGTGGGACTTAACATCTGAGGTCATCAGTCCACTAGAACTTAGAACTACTTAAACCTAACTAACCTAAGGACATCACACTCATCCATGCCCGAGACAGGATTCGAACCTGCGACCGTAGCGGTCGCGCGGTTCCAGACTGAAGCGCCGAGAACCGCTCGGCCACTTCGGCCGGCATACAGGGTGGATTCAAATAAATAGTGAAAACTGACTTGCGTGTAATTATATGATAACAAAAGCAAAAATGTTCCAGGGCATTTAGGTGTGAAAATTAGTTGTTTGCGAGATAATTGCGAATGCGTGGTTACGAACCGCCATTGACTTCAGAACGTAAAATTTCCGATTAAGTCTGTGTCTAATTGGGCACAACTTTCATCCATGGCCTACCTCATCTTGAGCAATTTTCAGGAATAGGATATATGCATGATGGAGGAAAGGCACAAAAATCGAAATCGGTGGTAAGATCTTATGGGACCAAACTGCTGAGGTCATCGGTCCCTAAGCTTACACACTACTTAATCTAGCTTAAACTTACGCTAAGGACAACACACACACACACACACACACACAACACACACACACACACACACACACACACACACACACACACACACACACACACACACACGCCCGAGGGAGGACTCGAACCTATGACAGGGGCAGTCTCGCGAACCGTGACAGGACGCCTAGACCGCGCGGCTACCCCGTGTGGGCACATTTTTGCTGCTGATATGACTCAAAATGCACCAACATTATCCAGGCCCCCGAGGTTTGTCCACCATCATCTCAAAAGTGAAGTATACAGCACTACCGGTGATAAAGTTAAAGAACTGGCGCAGCGAACTGTTACATTCCTGTCAAGATTTTCGACATGATCTGAGGGTGTTCGAAAGAATTCGTAACTCACTCAAGAGAAGAGCATAGTGCTGAATCCAAATGCAAGGATGACACGTAGGCCACCTCCGTTAACATTTAAGAATGTGCAATAGACTGTAATATATTTTTTATTTCTTGCTAAGGTAGGCCTTAGGTGAAATTTAGGTCCACTTAGATGAAAAGTTGACATTTCAAATACACGGTGCCCATAATTAAAGTTCCGGTATCAACACTGTGTAGAAAGAGAACCACGAGTCACGATCTCCTTAGATTTATACAGCACATTACTCACGCCGTGAGAAACGTCATGAAAAGAAATTAACGAAAATTTTACCAGTAGATAGGGTTCTAAGCGTCCTAACGGAAATGGGGTCGGCTACAAATGACAGATGAATCGAAATATGAGGACTATGGTTTGAGTTACACATTACATCATCTGCAATGTTCAATGTGCATGACTGCACAAGTCCGGTAGTCAACAACTGTGGCACTGTTAGTTAGGTAAGCCTATCCACCATGGTAAGGTCGTACCACTTCGGATGAGAAAAATCGGTTTTTAATCGTCCTGGGGCCATAAAACACATGAAAAGCATATTGACATTGGTTTCTAACTGTCGTGAGACTGGGGCAAGACATTTTCAATATCCTGTCCTCTATTTTCTGCCACAAGTACACTACTGGCCATTAAAATTGCTACACCACGAAGATGACGTGCTACAGACGCAAAATTTAAGCGACTGGAAGAAGATTCTGTGATATGCAAATGATTAGCTTTTCGGAGCATTCACACAAGGTTGGCACCGGTGGCGACACCTACAATGTGCTGACATGAGGAATGTTTCCAACCGATTTCTTATACACAAACAGCAGTTGACCGATGTTGCCTGGTGAAACGTTGTTGTGAAGCCTCGTGTAAGGAGGAGAAATGCGTACCATCACGTTTCCGACTTTGATAAAGGTCGGCTTGTAGCCTATCGCGATTGCGGTTTATCGTATCGCGACATTGCTGCTCGTGTTGGTCGAGATCCAATGGCTGTTAGCAGAATATGGAATCGGTGGGTTCAGGAGAGTAATACGGAACGCCGTGCTGGATCCCAACGGTCTCGTTTCACTAGCAGTCGAGATGACTGGCATCTCATCCGCATTGCTGTAACGGATCGTGCAGCCACGTCTCGATCTCTGAGTCAACAGATGGGGACGTTTGCCAGACAACAATCATCTGCACGAACAGTTCGGCGACGTTTTCAGCAGCATGGACTATCAGCTCGGAGACCGTGGCTGCGGTTACCCTTGACGCTGCATCATAGACAGGAGCGTCTGCGATGGTGTACTCAACGACGAACCTGGGTGCACGAACGGCAAAACGTCATTTTTTCGGATGAATCCAAGTTCTGTTTACAGCATCACGATGGTCGCATCCGTGTTTGGCAACATCACGGTGAACGCACATTGGAAGCGTGTATTCGTCATCGCCATACCGGAATATCACCCGGCGTGATGGTACGGGGTGCCATCGGTTACACGTATCGGTCACCTCTTGTTCGCATTGACGGCACTTTGAACAGTGGGCGTTACATTTCATATGTGTTACGACCCGTGGCTCTACCCTTTTTTCGATCCCTACGAAACCCTACATTTCAGCACGATAATGCACGACCGCATGTTGCAGGTACTGTACGGGCCTTTCTGGATAAAGAAAATGTTCGACTGCTGCCTTGTTCAGCATATTCTGCAGATCTCTCACCAATTAAAAACCTGTGGTCAATGGTGGGCGAGAAACTGGCTCGTCACAATACGCCAGCCACTACTCTTGATGAACTGTGGTATCGTGTTCAAGCTGCTTGGGCAGCTGTACCTGTACACGGCATCCAATCTCAGTTCCACTCAATGCCGAGGCGTATCAAGGCCGTTATTACGGCCAGAGGTGGTTGTTCTGGGTACTGATTTCTCAGGATCTATGCACCCAAATTGCGTGCAGCCGGCCATTGTGGCCGAGCGGTTCTAGGCGCTTCAGTCCGGAACCGCGCTGCTGCTGCGGTCGGAGGTTCGAATCCTGCCTTGGGCATGGATGTGTGTGATGTCTTTAGGTTAGTTAGGATTAAGTAGTTCTAAGTCTAGGGGAGTGATGACCTCAGATGTTAAGTCCCATTATGCTCAGAGCCATTTGAACCAGTCTCGGGGGTCGCGTTGAGAATGTGTTGCGCAATGCGTCCCTTCAGTTTGGCTACGCTCGTAATTGGAGCACTGACCACAGTATCTTTAATGTCTTTCAGATAACACCACAGCCTGAATTCATAGGGATTCAGATCAGATGATCTGGGTGGCGAGGCAGTAGGGAAATGAGTGCTGCAGCACATTGGCTGTGCAATGTGCGGAGAAGCGCCATCTTGCATAGAAATGATCCTACGCACATATCCATGCCGTTGAAGAGGCAGAATGACGTCGGTGCGAAAAAGACTCTCATAACGTTTACCAGAGCGGTACAGGTAACGAGACCCGCAAACTCATCTCCTCGAAAAAATACGCCCCTATGATAAAAGATGCCGTCAACCCACACCAAGCACACACCTTTGCAGAATGGCGCGGTACCGGTTGATGTGCATGAGGATATTCTGTTGCTCAAATCCTACCTTTCTGCTTATTGACATGCAGGATGTTTCGTAGGAATTTATTAACCGTGCTCGCAGGCAAGTCCAGCGGTCGAGCATTCACTGTACACTTCATGCTTGCACACCACTGCTCGGCCCCTCCTTAAGAGACCCCTCTTTAACAGAAGTCGAATCAACTGCTTTCCTACCTCTGCAACATTGCACTTCAGAAGCTTCTGTCTTTTCGAACTTTGTGATCATATTCTTCGGACCTCTAGCGGACATCGGCTCAATGCCTTTTTCCATACCCTTGAGTGTCCGGAACTTCTGCAGGGGTAATGTCGTGCTGTCGCCGATGTTGCATAAGAGCTGTACCAGCAGCTCCCGATCCTTCCTGGAGGCAATCCTGCTGGACGTCTTGGATGCAAAGTGAGGAGCGGCCGAGCGCCGCACGTCTGTTGGTGATCATATTCTGACGCTTACACCGCCTTCTGCTGGTTATATTTTGGTTCAATTTCTTGGAAGGGACTTACAAGGCGCTCAACGCCGAGGTTACTAGCGACTGAAATCCCTGTTGTTCCAAGACGTTTACTCCTTCCTCAATAATATGCTGCTCAAATCTGACGTCATTCTGAATAGTGATTCTCTTCCTACACCGTTTTGACGCTGAAACTTTAATTGTGGACACCTTGTACATTTATACCGACTAGGACATTATTTGATACAAAAGCCAGCGGCGGTTCACAACACGCATTCGTCGTTATCTCGCAAACGGATCAGTTGTAGTCCCATGTTTACAAGTATGTTTTGCTTTGTTATCGTATAGTATCATTCGTGTCAGTTTACGCTATTAATTACGATACGTTCTGTATACAAATTTAGCACGTGGACGCCTTTGACACCCCTCTTAGCTTGGTGCGCCCAAGCGGTCGCTTGTGCCATAAACCGATTCTCGGGTCACCACTCTCATTTTCTATGCTACGTACGACAATACTTAACACAAAATCTTAATAGCCAGCGGGTTGATCTAGGATTCCCAGTAGCAAGCCATCCCGTTCATCTGACTACTTGAATCGGTTAGACTTCTCGCTATGGGAACATTTAAAGCCGTAGGTGTAGTCAACGCCCATCGATAACATGTACTACTTTACAGAAATTTGTGTCCGATGCATGTGACCAAATCCGAAGTCAGCCATGTGTGTTCGCGGCATTTCGTGACGATTTGAGAGGGGGGCTGAAAGATGTGTAAGACTGAGTGATTACCAAGGTAGATAAAAGTTTAACGTCCCATCGACAGTGCGATCATGAAAGACAGAGCACGGATTACGAAATGATGAGGAAGTAAACCGGTCATATCCTTTTTAAAGGAACCATCGCGGCAGATGCCTGGAGCGATTTTATGAAATCATGGAAATCATGAATTGGGAAGGCCGGAATTTGAACCAATGCCCTCCTAATTGTGAGTCCAATGTGCTAACGACTGCGGCTCCTCCCTATATTCAGTGATTAGTGATACTGTTTTAATCAACCCCCGTATACGATATGCCAGTGACGGAACAATCACTGAACCATCTCCTTGTTTTAGATGCTTCTTTTGCATTTGGGCTGACCGAGAATGGTCATCACATCCTCAATGTTAAAAATTCTTGTTTCCCGGCAAATATAACATGACTACTGTCACGTGAGATCATCTTTGCTTTTTCTATCATTTTGCATCATTCCGTGGCATTTTTGAAAACTTCACGTCTACGGGATTTTGGGACGTATGTTGTCAAGAACAACAAATAAATGAAATATGTTTTTGTCATCAAAGTTACAGGACTTTGTATAGTTAATAAGGTCAGAATCATGTCATGATTGATTGTCACTTAACGCGTTTATACAGTAGTGGAATATAAAATGTTTACTTTTCAAGACATTTCAAGATGCGGTCCACCTGCTCCAGATAAACAATGCCACGCACCATGTTGCTACGTGGTGTAATTGTATGCCATTCAATAGTGGAGGTTTCAATGAACTAAACTACATGAACCCTACTCACACTTACGCTGTTGAAATAATTTTGACCCGCAAGATATTGTTAAATACTCATAGCTTTCACACCATTGATAGCCCTGCAGAAATCTGATTGCACTTGGATTCCTGATACTACTAAAACCAATAATACCAAAAACAACGTATTACAACAATCTCTTCTTAGGCTCCAAACTGTGTCATTACATCGAATTTAATAGTACAATAAAGGTAAAACTACAGGACGTGAGTTCAAAACGACAGTCAGACACAGCGACAAAATGAAACATTTTTCGACCGAAAAATGCCATATTTTTTTCATTTTCACAAACCTTAATGTAAGGAAACGAAAGCGAAAATTTGGGATAACATGAAAAAAGCTATGCAAAGATTTTAACATTATCAGGAAAAGAAAGATATGACGTTGAGAATACCATAAAAATCCAAGAACTAAATGTAAATACAAAAAGTAGTGCTCTTAAATAACATATACGAAGAAACAGAAAAATCAAATGAAGCTACAGGAAGTTGTTAGCCTCATAGTGGAAAGATCAGTGAAATATGAAGACACAAGCTCTGTTAAATAAATAAAAGAAGAAAACAGAACAAAGATAAATAATAAGGGAATGTTTGCCGAACTACAAAAAGAAATGGAGAAAATCTATAAAGATTGCATTGGAACTTTGGTTTATAATGCAAAAATCACTGAAAACATGTGATAAAATTAGAACACGAAGTTTTAATTAAGGTGAAAGATTTTCGTGCCGTAGGTCGTGGTAAATTAACTCCTGTTGACTTTTTACAGACAGTTTGAAGGCGTGTAACCACGTTCGTAAGACCATCGACCAGAAATATGGTAGATGATCAGTAAATTAGATTCGGAAGCATGGGGTATGAATTCTGGATCGACATGACAAAGATGCAAATAATTCAGTACGATAATTTTGAAATAATAATGGTCAACTACCGTATAGGCAAGAGCGGGAAACTGCATCCCTTAAGGGAGAAACTTTGATCGAAGTGGGAACGTAAATGACTGAACTCTTCCAGCAATTTTGGAAATGTAACCGGTATTTATTACGTCTCTTTAAGAAACAAGTTTTAACGTACATAGTATAAGTGGAATTATATGGTTCAAATGGCTCTGAGCACTATGCGACTTAACTTCTGAGGTCACCAGTGGCCTAGAACTTAGAACTAATTAAACCTAACTAACCTAAGGACATCACACACACCCATGCCCGAGGCAGGATTCGAACCTGCGAACGTAGCAGTCACTCGGCTCCAGACTGTAGCGCCTAGAACCGCACGGCCACTCGGGCCGGCTGGAATTACATGAAAGCGGGGTTTCTGTCCTTTCGGACATGTCCGACAGAACACACTACACGGAATCCGCAGCTGTGATATGTGTTATATAAACTGGAGGTTGAGTGGGCGGAGACAACAGGAAAAGAGAGAATTTGATGATATCAACTGCTTCGGGATTTTATGCGGAATCACCGGCGGGGCGAGAAAATGCGTGCTGGACAGGGACTCATATCCTGCTTATTAAGCAGTTGCGATAACCACTGTGCCACCCGCAAACGTTATTAATTGCAAATGCGTGGATTGAGAGAAACTTTAAGAGAGAAACTTCCCACCGATCCACATTCCTACCTATTCGCAGTCCCCGTCCGTGTACTCCATGCTCGCTAATTTTAGATTCCCGCTGGAGGTCGAACGTATGTATGTATCCACACTGAAGGTTGTGGATTCATTGCCCATCGGAGCGAATCGATTACATAAATCCCTGGTGTCTTTTATTACTATAAAGAAAGTACGATTTGACAGATATGAATATTATCGAATGTACAGATTAAAAAGTCATGGTTGCAAGGTACTGGCACGAATTATTTTCAACAGAATGGAAACAAAAGCCGTTCACAGGAAGGTCAGTGTTGGTTCCGGAGAATTGTAAGTGCATGCAAGGCCTTACTGACTTACCATTGCAAAGAGGGTGAAGAAAGGAAAACCTACGTTTATTGAACTTGCAGACTTGAAGAAAGCTTTTGACAATGTTCACTGGAAAACACTCTTTCAAATGGTGATGATAGGAGGGGCATAATACAAAGAGCAAAAAGTTGTTTGCAACCAGAATGGTCATATAAGTATAGCAGGCTGTGAAGAGAGTGAGACAGGGATGTAGCCTATCAAATCAAATGATTAAAATGGCTCTGAGCACTATGGGACATCTGAGGTCATCAGTCCCCTAGAACTTAGAACTACTTAAACCTAACTAACCTAAGGACATCACACACATGACCGTAGCAGTCATGGCGGTTCCGGACTGAAGCGCCTAGAACCACTCGACCACAGCAGCCGGCTGTAGCCTATCCCAGTGTTATTGAATCTGTACATTGAGCAAGCAGGAAAAGAAAACCGGTAGACATTTCGAAAATGAATTACAGTTCATTGAGAAGAAATAAAGTCCTTGAGGTTTACCAATGACATCGTCATTGCAGCGATGACAAATAACTTGGAGAGCAGCTGAACACGATGACGAGTGTCTTATACAGGATAAGTCATGTAACACCTAACACAACTTTTATTTTGTGAACGGTTACACATGCCGAAACGTTGTTCTCGGCAGATGTTAGAGGTTCGAGGGCATCTAATTTTTTTTATTTGGTTAATGTTTTTAGCGCTGGTATCAACGCAGACACTGAAGCAAATACGTTTTTTAAAATGACACAGTATACTTTTTATAACTGTATTTGATAGCTCTTGAGAAGATAATTACAGTGATGTGGCGTTTGTTGATGTTGGCGCTGAAACCTGTCGTAAAAAAATTCGAGAAAGGTCCTACAATTTGAGAGCATTGTGGCCGAAATCGGCATTAGTTGTACAATCGCTCGTGCTAAGCTGTGTCAGAATGTCAACACATTTGCCTGTTTACTTGTCTGCACTGCAGGCCACTCATTCCTGTTTTAACATTCGTTGCGTGAGGACATTTGCACCAATAGGGAGAAGTTGGATTTGCTACTTTTATATTGTCAATGTATAAGAAATCCAGTAAAAACGGTACAGTGGTATAGGCTGTCTATCTGGATCGCCAATGTGCGACGCGCTAGGCTACTGCAGAATTATTAAGACACTTGTGCAGACAGGATGCTTGAACGTCAAAAAGAGGACGAGAAGGAAGACTGCAACTGACAGAGAACACGTAGCAGCTGTTCTGCCCACGACGCTTATGAATCCGCACAGTGGTACGAGACATATTGCCAGCGAATGTGGACTCAACCAGGAAAGTGTCACTCGCATCCTGCATCGACAGAATTTCCATCCCTACAATCTGTCACTACATCGGGCACTCGACGACTGTGATTTCGACCGTCGTATGAAGTTTTGTCGGTTTGCCCTCAGCAACTGAGAGACGACCCCACGATTTTCCAAAATTTACCACCCACGGTAATGTAAATTTGCATAACATGCGCTACTGGGCAACCGAAAATCCACACTTGCTTCGTCAAGTGCAACATCGACGGCCGTGGAGTGAAAACGTATGGTGCGCGATCGTAGGAAATTACATTGTGAGACCTCGCTTCATCTCAGGCTTTCTAAATGGACATTCGTACGCATACTTTCTGACGAACTTTCTGCTGGTTCTTGCAGAAGAGGTACCACTGGATGTTCAACGGTTGTTCAGCTCATTCGTCCCGCGTTGCAACACAAATACCGAATAAGAATATTCCTGCACGTTGGATACGACGACATTCCGTTGTCAAATGGCCTGCGAAGACCCCCGATTTGACTCCTCCTGATTTCTTTCTTTGTGGAGAACGCAAAGACGCAGTCTATGACGAAGCCCCAACTACGCCAGCCGATGTGTGTCGTCGAATCGACAGTGCATGCTCTACCATATCACCAAGTCTAATTACATCTGTTCATTTTTTTTTCGAACAACGATTGCAGATTGCCTTTCAGTCCATGGCCAACCGTTTGAACAAATGCTCAAGTAAAGGATAAAGCTATTTTTTTGGAAGACAAAATTTATGTTATCTGACTTATGTGGTTACCAAACTGTTTATTTCATTTACGTTTGTACGAAATTACATAGATGTAGATGGCGCTATCTGACAGGTCGAATCTCCGACCGTGACAGAGTTTCCAAAACCTGCCGTGAAAAAAGAATTGTTCCAATTTCCTATTTTTCTCCTGAACGTGTAGTTCAAGAACCTGACAATGTATTGAATAACATAGAAAATAAATAACAATGTAGTTTAAATTAGTTCTATCTCGAAACCATTCAGATAGGGCAGGTTCATATGAAGTTATTTTCTTCAAATGGTCGTTCCTGTCATATTTCTGAATATTGACCGTTCCTCTTAGGATACCCTATAAGTAAGTATGGTGCATTTCATATTTACAAACTCTGTCACATCAAATTGAATATCTTCCTTCGTAACTTATCGGTTAAAAAATTATTGTTCGTAAACCACAATTACAAATGTCAGTTTGCACTGATCTGATATAAACAAATGAGTTTTCCAACTACAGATTTGATGAGTGATTTCGTCGACAGTATTATGTTTTTAAACATGTTATGCTGTGCTGTTGCATAGTATTAAAGGATTAGAATGATACATAGAAACATAAAATAATTATCTTGTTCTGTGTAAATAACCTTCAATTAGTGTTTGTTTTTACAGGATGACGCACACATTAAACTAGTTGCGGAAATGGTTCGTTAACAGCATTGTCTGTTCAGTGTCGATTTAAAAAGAAAACTTTATTCGAAATACTTTAAGCGTCTTACATCGGTCTAAATGCCCTTTCGTCAGATGCTGTAATATTAATATACTACTTAAATAGTAGTCGACACCCAGCAGGAAGAGAATTTTCTCTGAGCTCTGTGGGATTTAACATCTGAGCTCATCAGTCCACTAGAACTTAGAACTACTTAAACCTAACTAACCTGAGGACATCACACGCATCCATGCCCGAGGCAGGATTCGAACATGCGACCGTCGCGGTCGCGCGGTTCCAGACTGAAGCGCCTAGAACCTCTCGGCCACACCGGCCGGCGGAGGCTAAAGACGAAATTTTTTTATTATGGTCTCCGCTCATCGTTATGGAGTTCAACACCCAGAAGTTAGTCAAAGCAGTCCCCCCTGTTCCGAAACATAAGTCTGTATGAGAGCGGGACGCAGCAGGACTGTTGATTCCGTCTCGTGGTTGAGACACCGAGTGTGTCTCCTAAGACTCATCAGCCGCATTTTCGCTAGTGTCCCAGCAGATATTTGCATTTTCGTTTTCGCATGGTATAGCTGGAATCAACCTAAACAATTACTGCTCGTCACGTTTTTTATGTGACGCCAATTGTTAAGAGACAGCGTCGCTTTGCTGCCCATTACAAACAAATTTATTTTTAAATCGAGACTTTACGTGCACATTCGATAGAGTGCTCCCAAATTAGTCCAGTCCGATATTTGTTTTGCCGATATGTAGTTAGAAGGACAGCAAAACACGAAGAATAGACAGCAAACCAGTAGCGAATCAGTAGCGCTACATGCTTGACGATAGCAGTCAGCAAGGGCAGGGCAGTGCTGCCTCTGCTGGAGTAGTGGTTATTCTTCGAGTTTCACTGTCCCTGTTAATACATATCGATAAAACAAGTATCGCGCTAGACTAATCTCGGACCACTCTGTCAAATGAGTACATAAAATTCGCTTTAAAAATCAGTTTGTTTGTAGTGGGGAACAAACCGACACTTCCCGTCGATAACGGGCGTCGAATGAAAGACATGTTGAGAACTCTCAGCTTGGGCTCATTTCAGCTACACAATGTAAAATATAAATTACAAATATCTGCTGATGCACTAGAGAAAATTCGCTTGTCGACATTTAGGAGAGACAACCTTGATGTGTACGGTAGGAGGTGGAGATTTCATGGACAGACTCGATATGACAAGTCCGCCAAATGTACACTGTTTCATTTATCAGACAACTGATAGTTGTGCCGGCCGGAGTGGCCGAGCGGTTCTAGGCACTACAGTCTGGAGCCGCGTGACCGCTACGGTCGCAGGTTCGAATCTTGCCTCGGGCATGGATGTGTGTAATGTCCTTAGGTTAGTTAGGTTTATGTAGTTCTAAGTTCTATGGGACTGATGACCACAGCAGTTGAGTCCCATAGTGCTCAGAGCCATTTGAACCGATAGTTGTGCTGAAAGGATCATTGAATGCATAGAAGGGAACGTCGAAAGAGGTCACAAAGATTTACTGGAGTGACCAGCACCATATCACTACTTTGGGAAAGAATTTAAGAGCCAAATATCTGTGATTTTCATGTGGGCTCACAGTTTACAAATTTACAGTTTTTTTCATTCTTTTTGGGGGGGGGTGGATGTGGGGGAGGGGTACATTGGTGCTATGCGTGTCTGCATAATTCGCTTCCCGACTCTGGGCTTTTCTTATGTGCGCAGCAAGATGAACAGTATATGTCACAAACTTACTTTTGCTGTCTACGAGGAAAATGGGTTTCCCACCACGATCTGCAACGGTTTTCTGCACCCACTTTACCAGCTGTATTGCACTACGATAACACTACCCAGGCTCAGCACAAAGCGATTTTCAACAGAGGATTTATGTAAAGAATGCTCAATTTAAGGGAAGTACGGTTGATACTTTCTTGAACTGTTAACAGCTGCTGCAGACAAAATATTCGTTACTACTACTGATCTTAAAGATACCTGTTATCGGAATGTGAACTTTAGGATAGCTCTATATTGAAAAAGTTCACCAGTGATGAGACAGCTAAGTTTTCCCTGCACAAGTTGCGCGTTAGTAATGCTACTGTTTGTGCATTCACCTTTAGAGCGGTCAAATGGCAGGAGTGACTGGTTCTTTTCCTCAGTGGTCGACCACCTGTATGGAAACAGCTATTAATAATGAATGTAGTTATTCAGTTATGAATCTTGAATGCACGCTCGCGGCAGTACTGTAAGGCCGCATCCCACAGATCCCACACACGCTGTTCTGTGGTAGAAGTGGTCTTCCTGCAGTTTTTGTGTCACCGTAGCGGTAATACGCACTTGTTCCAGCACGTAACATCCCTGCGATAGGCGTCTGACCGCTACACTACATTGTTGCACGGATGAGGTTCCAGTACTCATTTTTGCTCGCTCGGTGATTCCGTATGATTCTACAAACTCATCCTTTCATTAGTTCGAAATGGAACAAAAATACGTCTTGATGGTCCTGCAATACCTTTCACAAGTCTTAGATCCTCGGATTGTTGCGTTAACTTACACACTGTCCAATCACATTAATATGACTACCTGTCAGAAGCAAGAATAACCGATTTTTTTGCTGCGAAACGCGCAGGAAGAGAGTCAGTGAGGTTCTGAAGGTACCAAAGGGATGTGGAGCCATGCTGACTCCAGTGTCGGATCGAGATGGTCCCAAGATTCTCGATGTGGTTTAAATCCGGGGACTTCGGTAGCCAGGGGAGAACGGTAAACTCATCCTGGTGCTCTTCGAACCTCGCAGCTACATTGCCATTTGTGTGATACTTTGTTTCTGGTTGCAGGGTGATTGATTTTGGACGTTTCACGCCGTAATCACGAACGGTCATCCGTCCGATGGAGCCTGAAACGTAATTTACCAGAAAAGCGCCTGTCGCCACTCACTGGACGTCCAGCTGCGGTTTTGGAGCACAAATTCCAGCTATCGTCGGCGATGAGCCGCCGTCAGCATGGGTGCACGAACCAGGCGCTACTGCGTAGGGCCAAACGTAGCAACGGTCACTGAGGCGACACTGTTGGTAGCTCCTTGGTTCATCTGGGCAGTCATTTGCTCAACTGTTGCATGTCTTCTCGCCCGTACCCATACCTGCATGCGGCGTCCATCCGCGTCATCTATGGCTCGTGATGCACCACAGTTGCCTCGGTGCCAGGTTTGGATAGCGCCAGTATGCCACCCACGGTATACTTTAACCACGGCGGCACTCGAGCAGTTTACATACTTAGCTGTTTCCACCCTTGGCCCGAAAACCAATGATCGTACCCTCTTTGGATGTCAGATCAATCGCTTCGTTTACGTATTTCTATAACGACTGTACTGTTTCCCGTTACCCCCGACGAGCTCTATACAGGGTGTCCAGAAAAGGACTCCCTGATTTCAAAACTAAATATCTCGAAAACAAAGATCGATAGAGGAATGCAGTAAACGGTATGTTTATTGTGAAAGCTGTAAGAAGTCTATAGAGTAGTTTGAAATAATAGTTACAAAAGCTGCTAACAGATGGCGCTGTACTCTGTACAGCTCATATCAGCACACATAGGTGAAATAATCGCATGAAAACAATCTTTGCAAACAATCACATAACAATGTTTTCAAAATGTTCACCATTGGCACTACAGAGGTGGCGCAAATGAAGAATGAAATTCGCCATCACATTTCGTAGTGTCTCAACCGAAATGGATTCACATGCTACAGAGATCGCCGATTCAGGCTCGTCCAGCGTGGCGGGATGCTTCGGGTAGACCATGTCTTTCACTGTGACCCACAAAAAAAAAGTCACAGGAAGTCAAATCCGGCGAATATGGAGGCCAATCCATGCCTGCACCAGTAAATTTGGGATATTCCAAAGCAATGACTCGATTCCCGAAGTATTCCTCAAGAAAGCGAAACACTTGTTCGGCCCGATGTGGTCGGGCACCATCTTGCATAAACCATTCAGTACCTGGTCGATCCTATAACGCTTGGTGTGTGGCGACAAGCCGACCCGAGTGGCCGAGCGGTTCTAGGCGCTTCAGTCTGGAACTGCGCGACGGCTACGGTCGCAGGTTCGAATCCTGCCTCGGGCATGGATGTGTGTGACGTCCTTAGGTTAGCTAGGTTTAAGTAGTTCTAAGTTCTAGGGGACTGATGATCTCAGCTGTTAAGTCCCTTAGCGCTCAGAGCCATTTGAACCATTTTTTTGTGGCGACAAATTGTTCCAAAATCGCAACGTGACGTGCACCAGTGACCGTTTCTCGAATGAAAAAAGGGCCAATAATGCCTCTACTGCATACTGCAGCCCACACAGTAACTTTAGGACAATACAGGGGTTTCGCTTCACGCCAATATGGCTTTTCGGAACCAAAAAATCGCCAGTTCTGCTTATTCACGTATCCATTCAGGTGTAAGTGTGCTTCATCTGTAAACCAGATGCAGCCAACATCAAATCCTTCACTATCAATCATTGTGTGCATCTGATTAGCAAAGGCAACCCTTTGTTGCACAGCTCGTACGGGTATGGCCTGGTGCGTTTCAATTTTGAATGGAAACATGTGTAGGTTCTTTCTCAGTATTTTCTGCGTGCTGGAACGCTTCAAACCACTCTCAGATGCAATTCTACGGACGGAAAATTGGATTTCGCTGAATAATTCCAGAAACTGTGGTGATATTTTCAGGCGTAACTGCGGTTTGCTTGCGGCCAACATGCCCCACTATATAATCAGTTACGCTGCCTGTTCGTTGAAATTTTGCGAAGAGCGTACGAATGGTTTTCGCATCGGGTCCTTTTGGAACATTAAATCGTGCTTGAAAATTTCGCCTTGCTGCCGTAGGACTCTCTTCTAACCTGTGGTACTCTGTGTTGTTGTTGTTGTCTTCAGTTCTGAGACTGGTATGATGCAGCTCTCCATGCTACTCTATCCTGTGCAAGCTTCTTCATTTCCCAGTACCTACTGCAACCTACATCCTTCTGAATCTGCTTAGTGTACTCATCTCTCGGTCTCCCTCTACGATTTTTACCCTCCACGCTGCCCTCCAACGCTAAATTTGTGATCCCTTGATGCCTCAAAACATGTCCTACCAACCGATCCCTTCTTCTAGTCAAGTTGTACCACAAATTTCTCTTCTCCCCAATCCTATTCAATACCTCCTCATTAGTTACGTCCCGTCTCTGACAGAATTACAATGTCATCGGTGAACCTCAAAGTTTTTACTTCTTCTCCAAGAATTTTAATACCTACTCCAAATTTTTCTTTTGTTTCCTTTACTGCTTGCTCAATATACAGATTGAATAAAATTGGGGAGAGGCTACAACCCTGTCTCTCTCCCTTCCCAACCACTGCTTCCCTTTCATGCCCCTCGACTCTTATGACTGCCATCTGGTTTCTGTACAAATTGTAAATAACCTTTCGCTCCCTGTATTTTACCCCTGCCACCTTTAGAATTTGAAAGAGAGTATTCCAGTCAACATTGTCAAAAGCTTTCTCTAAGTCTACAAATGCTAGAAACGTAGGTTTGCCTTTTCTTAATCTTTCTTCTAAGATAAGTCGTAAGGTCAGTATTGCCTCACGTGTTCCAACATTTCTACGGAATCCAAACTGATCCTCCCCGAGGTCCGCATCTACCAGTTTTTCCATACGTCTGTAAAGAATTCGCGTTAGTATTTTACAGCTGTGACTTATTAAACTGGTAGTTCGGTAATTTTCACATCTGTCAGCACCTGCTTTCTTTGGGATTGGAATTATTATATTCTTCTTGAAGTCTTGAGTGTATTTCGCCTGTCTCATACATCTTGCTCACCAGCTGGTAGAGTTTTGTCAGGACTGGCTCTCCCAAGGCCGTCAGTAGTTCTAATGGAATGTTATCTACTCCGGGGGCCTTGTTTCGACTCAGGTCTTTCAGTGCTCTGTCAAACTCTTCACGCAGTATCGTATCTCCCATTTCGTCTTCATCTACATCCTCTTCCATTTCCATAATATTGTCCTCAAGTACATCGCCCTTGTATAAACCTTCTATATACTCCTTCCACCTTTCTGCCTTCCCTTCTTTGCTTAGAACTGGGTTTCCATCTGAGCTCTTGATATTCATACACGTGGTTCTCTTCTCTCCAAAGGTCTCTTTAATTTTCCTGTAGGCAGTATCTATCTTACCCCTAGTGAGATAAGCTTCTACATCCTTACATTTGTCCTCTAGCCATTTTGCACTTCCTGTCGATCTCATGTTTGAGACGTCTGTATTCCTTTTTGCCTGCTTCATTTACTGCATTTTTATATTTTCTCCTTTGATCAATTAAATTCTATATTTCTTCTGTTACCCAAGGATTTCCAGCAGCCCTCGTCTTTTTACCTACTTTATCCTCTGCTGCCTTCACTACTTCATCCCTCAGAGCTACCCATTCTTCTTCTTCTGTATTTCTTTCCCCTATTCCTGTCAATTGTTCCCTTATGCTCTCCCTGAAACTCTGTACAACCTCTGGTTCTTTCAGTTTATCCAGGTCCCATCTCTTTAAGTTCCCTCATTTTTGCAGTTTCTTCAGTTTTAATCTACAGGTCATAACCAATAGATTGTGGTCAGAGTCCACATCTGCCCCTGGAAATGTCTTACAACTTAAAACCTGGTTCCTAAATCTCTGTCTTACCATTATATAATCTACCTGATACCTTTTAGTATCTCCAGGGTTCTTCCATGTATACAACCTTCTTTCATGATTCTTAAACCAAGTGTTAGATATGATTAAGTTGTGCTCTGTGCAAAATTCTAATAGGCAGCTTCCTCTTTTATTTCTTAGCCCCAATCCATATTCACCTACTATGTTTCCTTCTCTCCCTTTTCCTACACTCGAATTCCAGTCACCCATTACTATTAAATTTTCGTCTCCCTTCACTATCTGAATAATTTCTTTTATTTCATCGTACATTTCTTCAATTTCTTCGTCATCTGCAGAGCTAGTTGGCATATAAACTTGTACTACTGTAGTAGGTGTGGGCTTCGTATCTATCTTGGCCACAATAATGCGTTCACTATGCTGTTTGTAGTAGCTTACCCGCATTCCTATTTTCCTATTCATTATTAAACCTACTCTTGCATTGCCCCTATTTGATATTGTGTTTATAACCCTGTAGTCACCTGACCAGAAGTCTTGTTCCTCCTGCCACCAAACTTCACTAATTCCCACTATATCTAACTTTAACCTATCCATTTCCCTTTTTAAATTTTCTAACCTACCTGCCCGATTAAGGGATCTGACATTCCACGCTCCGATCCGTAGAACGCCAGTTTTCTTTCTCCTGATAACGACATCCTCTTGAGTAGTCCCCGCCCGGAGATCCGAATGGGGGACTATTTTTACCTCCGGAATATTTTACCCAAGAGGACGCCATCATCATTTAATCATACAGTAAAGGTGCATGCCCTCGGGACAAATTACGGCCATAGTTTCCCCTTGCTTTCAGCCGTTCGCAGTACCAGCACGGCAAGGCCGTTTTGGTTAGTGTTACAAGGCCAGATCAGTCAATCATCCAGACTGTTGCCCCTGCAACTACTGAAAAGGCTGCTGCCTCTCTTCAGGAACCACACGTTTGTCTGGCCTCTCAACAGATACCCTTCCGTTGTGGTTGCACCTATGGTACGGCCATCTGTATCGCTGAGGCACGCAAGCCTCCCCACCAACGCCAAGGTCCACGGTTCATGGGGGGGGGGGGGGGGGGGGGGAGGGGGGGGGAGGGGTGGTACTCTAGCACCAGAAAAACGCGTTGTTCAATGGAGTACATGGTTTTAATCTCTTCCTTCGGTACGCTAACCTCCTTTCACGTTTCAATAGTGGAACTGATCGCTCTGGGCTTCGGATCACTATTTATACTAGGCATTACGGATGGCGATTACAGCGCCATCTGTTAGCAGCTTTTGTAACTATTATTTCAAACTGCTGTATAAACTTCTTACAGCTTTCACAATAAACATACCGTTTACTGCATTCCTCTATCGATCTTTGTTTACGAGATATTTAATTTTGAAATCAGGGTGTCGTTTTCTGGACACCCTGTATCTGCACCAGTGTCATTCAAGTCATCCCGCGTATGCAGTTCGTTCATTTTCCCTCGAGATTGTGGTATCGAAACACTCATTTATTCTTTCATGTTAACGAAACTAAAGTCCAAGCTGGCAGCGTCTTCGCTATCTTCATTTAAAATTCGTTTAAAACAAATATTCATATCTTCTTCCTGATTCTTCAAGTAATTACATCCTTCTAAAAAATCGAAACGGCAGCAACTTTCTGTAATCAGTCCGGTAACGATTATGATTCCATCGTTCAAGAATGGAAGAACAAAATCTGTCTGCTCATAAACTATTCCTAAAACAGAACTTGTTCAATGAGTGGCTTACTTCGATTACCAACAGTTCTTAAGCTATGTACTGGAAGAATAGGTACCTTTAAGCGATCATTGAAAGTGAAATTATTTCCCTGTTATTGCGCTCGGCCTCACGCCAGAAACCAAGAAGATACCAAAATTAACGCCGCATACTTCTGCTGTGTGTATAGCTTTTATTGCTGTCCGCACCATCAGTTTCTGAGTAAGTAGCATCGGAACCTAAAACAAGTTTCCTGCGAATCTTTAAGTGGAACCGCGTCATCATTTCTTCTACGTTGCGGCAATCGATCGTAAATTCTCACGATCGTCATTCCTCTGGAATTCAAGACCATGCCCCTGTCTCCTCTCGTACTTTTGCCTGTGGTCGTCAAACCTTCTTTATTCGCTACGGTGATTTCACCGATTCGGCGCTCCGAAGTTCCATTCATTACGATACTCTTTTGGCAGTGCTTCGTTGTCGTTGTTTCTCATGTCGACATGAATGTCCTCACGCCGTCTTTTTTCGGTGTCAAGAGCTTGAATTTGATCTATAATCGAATAAACATAGCCGATGTCTCTATAGTTTGCGAGTGCTAATCTCTCACGAACAGACTATGCTAATAGCTGCATAAGAATGTCAATAAGTTCTGTGTCTTTGCAGGCTCATCCAAATATACGTTGCGGTCCTAATACCTCTGCAAAAATTCACGAATTTTACCGTAATTATGGCAGTACGGTGGCGGCATCAATAATATTGACCTGACTGCCCAGTGTTGTTCGGCAGACAAAAATTTATTCAAAATGGCTGCCTGAAAGTTACTCAAATTATTATAACTATCAGCAGCTCTCATGCTCCACGTGTATCCACTGCCTTCCAAATAGCTCACACATATATCTGTTTTTTGTTTTTGTTGTTCGGAATGTATTGTTGACAAAGCATGTTTGAACTGGCGCATGTAAGCAACGGGATGAAATCATTCAGTCGGTTTGAGCTCGTGAAACTTGCGTGAATCGCACTTGTATCAACAACGAAGTTCGACATTGCATTCAGCATACCAAAGTATTTTTCTTGTACTTCTGAATTTTTCTTGTAGCAGATGTTCCTCTAAAGCGGTCTGATGCAAGTGTTCAGAGTTACCAGAGATGTCCGTGTATTTTTCTTGCACGCCAGCTACCATTTTAATGAGTGACTGTTTATGCTGTGAACAATCACTCTTTCCTATCGCGATCTCCGTGTTGGGTTTACTGATTTTGCCTTCCACTTGATTGCTGTTTTATTGTGCTCGTGATCTTCACCTTGCTTAGATTTCAATGCTTCAACTTCTGGTTTGAGCTTGGGATGCCCCATCACAAACTTCTTTACATAATTTATCATTTTTTCCTGTGAGCTCTTTTCGAAACTTTTCTAATGTTGTTCGAAATTCCTTTGCATTCCTTTTCACTTGATCCTTCACCCGATTTAATTCGCGTTTAAGATCATCAGTTTTCCGTTTAGGTTGCTGTTAAAAATCATTAGTTCCTAATTTAATGTCGCAGTTTGCTGTTTAAGGTAATTTTTTTGCTGTTTAACGGCGGCAGTTTGCTGTTGAAGATCGTTATTCATTGCCTTGAAGTACTCAAACAATTGATATAGTCCAGCCGTTACGGATTCACGACTAACCACTGGTGTGGTAACCTCAACTGTTGGGCTGAAAACGGTTCCCCGACTTCGTTATCATCACTATTATTTAACAAAATTTCCGACTCGTTTTCAGAATCTACTTATACAGTTAAATTATCCTGCATACTGACTCTCCTACGCTCGCGGTAGTATCTTCACTATTACCATTCACGATTAAGGATAGCACATGATCCACTATCTCTAAAAGTCGCACCTATTAACACTTTATTCAACAGCTATAATCATCCCTTTCCATTTTTTTTTTCCGCAGAACGAGGCGCCGATGTGCTGGAATATTGCGTACTCGCCATTTACTGTAGTCCCGCTGCATCGGCCGTCTACGAACTACGAAGGTTGCGATGAAGTCATCGTCCTACACACGCGTCCTCCTCATTGCTTGCTTCGTTGATAATAGCTCCTCTCCTTGTCGATAATCGATTTTTCTCGTCATTAGTATTATCTGATGATAGGTTAGGTGAATTTCATAATGCACAATGTATTGAGACGCAACTATTAGTTTATAATTCTCTTCGTAATTGTACTAATGCACAGCACATTTATATGGATTATGTTCAGACAGAGTCTTATGATAGTTATGTATGGTTTACATCTGATTGTGTCGTATTTGACGAAAATGTGTTTTTGATCCTTTGCTGTATACTGTTTTTCTCCTGTGAAGATGGTTGTTGTAACTGAAACTGGTAGAGAATAAATATACAGTTGTACAGATGATGAAGCAAATAAGCTTTCTTTTTTCAAAATACTTAACAGCTGTGGATAGTCACCTTAGAAAAGTTTTATGGATATTACTGAATAATTCTAACGAAATCATGCCACGTAATTCGAATAAAACTTCAACTTTCATGAATGCTTCAATCTTGTACGACATTCCCTACTACGAATCACAGTTCAATATTCTTCCGACACGCGACTGTAGAACTCAGTATTGCATTTAGCTTTCTTTCGAATAATTTCCCCTGCCGATTGTTCGCGATCGAGCACATGTGAAGACTCCACATTAAAGACTGTCGCGCTAGAGAGTGCTCCAAGATAAGCAATCGTTAAACTTATTGTTGAGCTCTTAGATGCTTAAGCGCGCGTTGTCCCACTTCACGGAGGTTGCATTTGTTCTCGTATCTATCGAGATGTAGCAACTACCACGTGACACCCTTTGAAGCCACCGATTCTACGGGCGAGCATTAGTATCGTGGTAGGCTATAATCCTGTGACATTCCGAAACGCACCGGTAGACGTTCCTCCTCCTTACACGAGGCGTAAACAAACAACCAAAATTTAGATGCACTGCCTGAACAAGTATCCAGGCGTGTAATCTTTCCTTATACAGGATGAAGCAGAACTGCACCGAAAAAGTTTCTAAGGTTGTTCATGGATGCCGCGCAGGATTAGCCGAGCGGTCTGGGGCGCTGCAGTTATGGACTGTGCGGCTGGTCCCGGCGGAGATTCAAATCCTCCCTCGGGCATGGGTGTATGTGTTCGTCCTTAAGATAATTTAGGTTAAGTAGTGTGTAAGGTTAGGGACTGATGACTTTAGCAGTTAAGTCCCATAAGATTTCACACACATTTGACCATTTTTTTGTTCATGGATATTTTCCGATTATTTTAGTATGAGGGGCCCATGGTCTATGGTACTTATTATAAACTAATTACATTTCGGTTGGTTTCTTATTTCTTGTATCGTTATCGTATTGAAAACATCCGCATAACACTATAAACGCGGAGGTTGTGTGCTGTGTGACTTGTTTGGAAACAAACATGTTCCATTCACTCACAGTACTTGCTGTTAACAACAATAAGGCCTACTTTACTCTTAGTTCTCAAGTTTGCATTCATTACTGCTAGGTGCTATTCCGGGATTGTTTTCACGACAGTGTCTGTTGTTCGTTAACAGTGAAACACGACAGTATGTATAAGGTAACTGATAAAGAGCCGGCCGATAT
This sequence comes from Schistocerca gregaria, assembly GCF_023897955.1. Classification (NCBI taxonomy): domain Eukaryota; kingdom Metazoa; phylum Arthropoda; class Insecta; order Orthoptera; family Acrididae; genus Schistocerca; species Schistocerca gregaria. Next base: position 481,818,110 of record NC_064931.1, on the reverse strand, counting down.
GCATCTCATCTATGGGTTCACTGAATGCAACGGAAAAGCGGCACAACACCGTTCAGCTGTTCCCGGAGCGAGTATAACCACATCAAAGCAATTTTGTGTCTGTATATAGGCACCCACGAATAACGGGATCCTTTCGTGTTACTGCGCTAGAGGACTGCGCATTATAGGCTTTTTCACTGTCGTGAAAGTATTTCCGTAGAAACAAAGCTAATTATGGTAAGTAAGCCGAATAAATCTTAATTCTATTATTATTCTTTAACGAGCCACGGGGGCCATAGATTCATGACACCAAAATACTCAGAAAATATCCCTCAACAGCCTTCTAAACTTTGTCGATAGGTTTCTGGTTCAGCCCTTATACAGACATAGACTACATGAAGAAAAGTATTCAGGCACTCCTGTAATGCGGAATTGGTCACTGTCGTCGCGAGAGGCGAACACCTTGGTATAAAAGGAGGGGTGTAGTATGACGATGTCAGTAGAGAAGGAGTAGCAGCAGAAAGGGTCGCTAAGGAGAGCTCAGTGACTTGGAACGTGTACTAATCTTTGAACGTCACCTTAGTAACATATCCATCAAGGAGATTTCAGCTCTTCCAGAGCTACTCAAGTCGACTGTTGGTACTGTGATGACGATCTGGAAACGTCGAGGAACAACCGAAGCAAAACCTTATGTAGTGACAGACAGGGACCGTCGAGCTCTATGGAGGGTTGTTTTTCCATGAAGTCAGCGAAAGGCATAACTCAGACCAGTCCATGTAGCAATATGACTGTGCTTATAGAGTTAAAAGAGTGGAATATAATAGTCGAGCAGATCCTCATAAATCGCATATTTATGTAGTCACTGCTAAACGACACTTTAGGCGGTGTAAAGAGCGACGCCTCTGGAAGCAAATGATTGGAAACGAGAGATTTGGAGTAATGAATCACGCTATACTTTGTGGCAATACGATGGAAGGGTTTGGCGAATGCTTGGAAGAATTTAAATACCAAAATGTATAGTGCGAACACTGAAGTACATTCGAGGTTGTGTTGCGGTGTCGGGGTGTTTTTCGTAGTTAGAGTGTGATTCTCTTATAGCGCTTAAAGGGAGGTTTACTGTCTTTTGGTTCAAAAAATCGATTTTTTTTTAAATTGCATTTTTGGATCCATAAAAGTGTTTAGAATCCAGTCTGAAACGGATTTTTCCGAATACGGAACGGAATGTTTGTTATTCGCGGTTGAACAAGAAAGTGCATCTGTCTGAAATCGGACTTTTTCACGCACCAGTTTTTTTTCTTTCGGAAAACGAGTTATTGCACCGGAGCGTGGGAGGAAACACACAAAATTTAAATGAAAGGCTGAACGCATGCGTATGGAAGTTAGCCCCCCCCCCGCATTTGCATTCTGGTGCGAAGACTCTAGAGATTGCGACTTTCCTGGCAGTGAGCAGCTTCAACGAAGGGTATTCAGCAATTATGAAGACCATGGCAACGGTGGACGTCACCTTGGGACTCTATTCGACTCAGTTCGCCAAGCATTCTGACGACCACCGAATTCAAGCGGCCGAAAACCGCTTGTCACCAGCCGTATGAGCGGCTCTGGAGCTACACAGGTAGGCTCAGATCGGGCAGAACGCCCTCTATGAGGAAGAGGAAGGGCTTGTTTATGGACGCGGAACAGCAGATTGAACGTAAGTTGCATAATATTACATTTACATGTAGTCAAAACTTCAAACGCGTTTTTCTCGAAATGATTTTTTTTTATCGCGCGGTATGGTAACTGCAAATCAACTGAACCGGTTGGCATGATAATTTGTTTCCGACGAAGCTAACTAAATTGTGTAGGAGTTGGTCCACTTTTATTCCGATCCATCAACTATAAATATTTTTACTTCGCTGACGAAGTCGAAAAATCGATGAAAAAAACCCTATTCTTTTCCCGTTTTGTTTCCTATGGTCCAAATAACTTGAGCGAGGTACAACTCCTAAAGGATCTAACGTCAACTCAATTTTGATTTCAGACGAGCCGGCTGACCTATGACATACCGCGCCGGCCGGAGTGGCCGTGCGGTTCTAGGCGCTTCATTCTGGAGCCGAGCGACCGCTGCGGTCGCAGGTTCGAATCCTGCGTCGGGCATGGATGTGTGTGATGTCCTTAAGTTAGTTAGGTTTAATTAGTTGTAAGTTCTACGCGACTGATGACCTCAGAAGTTAAGTCGCATAGTGCTAGGAGCCATTTGAAGCATTTTTTGTGACATACCGCGCGTGGAGGTCTACACCGAAATTTTGTTTCGTTCCTTTGCTCTTCGACATTTCCGGTCGAAAAAATTCCAGTTTGTAGAGGAAATATTAATACACATTTTGACCAAATTTGGCATTGATATCTATAACACATCCCGACAAAAAATTCTTAAAGCAGATGCTTTTTCGAGCCAGAGATAGTAAACCTCCCCTTAAGAAAACACTAAATGCGGAAGAATGTGAGCACTTTTTAAAGCCTCATTTACTGCATACAATAAAGGAACAGGTCAGGGACGATAACTCTTTGTAACAGTATGACAATGCACCATGTCGTAAAGCAACATCTTTGAAGCAATAATTTGTGGACAGCACCATCACTGCAATGGCCTGGCCTGCCCAGTCCAGGCCTGAATCCAATAGAGCACCCGTCGGATGAATTAGAACGTCGACTTCTCTCCAGACCGCAGCGTCCAACGTCACTGCCTTCTCTGGATTTGGCACTTGATGAAGAATGGGCTGCCATTGTTCCACAGACATTCAGACACCTCACTGAAAGTGCTGGAAGTACCCCCTGTAGAATTCAAGCAGTCGTAAAGGCAAAGGAGAGACGCACCCGATCTTAATGTCCAATAATAGGTGTGCAGGTACTTTCGATCAGATAGTGTGTAAGTAGGCTGTTTAGGTTTTTTTATTGGTAACGCCGCCGCCACTTAGCGCTCTGTATGAAAATCACTGGCTGGGCCGTGTGCAGTCTGTGGCTGGTTTGCGTTGTTGTCTGCCATTGTAGTGTTGGGCAGCGGCAGCTGGATGCTAACAGAGCGTAGCGTTGCGCAGTTGGAGGTGAGCCGCCAGCAGTGGTGGATGTGAGGAGAGAAATGGCGGAGTTTTGAAATTTGTAAGACTGGATGTCATGAACTGCTATATATATTATGACTATTGAGGTAAATACATTGTTTGTTCTCTATTAAAATCTTTCATTCGCTAACTATGCCTATCAGTAGTTAGTGTCTTCTGTAGTTTGAATCTTTTATTTAGCTGGCAGTAGTGGCGCTCGCTGTATTGCAGTAGTTCGAGTAACGAAGATTTTTGGTGAGGTAAGTGATTTGTGAAAGGTATAGGTTAATGTTGGTCAGGGCCATTCTTTCGTAGGGATTTTTAAAAGTGAGATTGCGTTGCGCTAAGAAAATATTGTGTGTCAGTTTAAGCACAGTCTTGTACAATTTTTCAAAGGGGACGTTTCAAGTGTAGTTTGTGGGGCTCCGCTGAAATACTGATCCACTGCATGCCCGTCTTGTAGTACACCTTATACTAATTCGACGTCTGTTGCTTGCCTTTTTTATGATGCTGCCATTTTAGTTGCCGGCCTGTAAAAAAACACAGTCCTTTTGGCATGCCGAGAAAATGTCACCTTGCCTTCGTAGAGTTACTGTGGCAAAGTTAAAGTTATCAAGGTGTGATCAGTAATGAGCCTCAATCTGCAGCTACGGAAGATGAGTATTGGCCTTAAGGAAGGAGGCTAAAAATGTGTGTAAAATCTTATGGGACTTAACCGCTAAGGTCATCAGTCCCTAAGCTTACACACTACTTAACCTAAATTATCCTAAGGACAAACACACACACACATGCCCGAGGGAGGACTCGAACCTCCGCCGGGACCAGCCACACAGTCCATGACTGTAGCTCCTTGAGACCGCTCGGCTAATCCCGCGCGGCGAAGGAGGCTAAAACAAGTCCGCATCTGATTCGTGTGGGTTTGCGGGGGAGTACATATCTCGTCCCGCTGCCGCATCGCTGTTGGTGATAAATACGAGAGCGTGCTGAAAAGTAATGGCTCCAAATTTTTTATGTGAAAACCGGTAACGCTTTGTAATTAAAACAAACGTTATTAAGATTTATAATATTACTTGAAAATACAGCTCTTCGGTTGCACAGGTAAAAAGTTTTCAACTTTACCTAGGTTTCAATGCTCTAAGGCAGCCTTCATCAGAAGTACAAAATTTTTACATACCTATAACAGAGTTTTGGAATAATATAGAAATTATTAAATTAAACATATGTAATAAAATTACATCATAGCTAACTGCTACGGTACAGAAGACAAAGAAAGCATACTTACATAGGGTAAATAGTTATGAAATGGTTTAGAGCAACAGTGCTCACGTTAAAGATTCTACACCTTTATTCTTCATGTCTACTTATTTATTTCGCAACATAGTCACCCCGGCGACGAACATATTTCTTCTAACGAGAGACAAAAATATGGTTCAAATGGCTCTGAGCACTATGGGACTTAACATCTGAGGTCATCAGTCCCCTAGAGCTTAGAACCACTTAAACCTAACTAACCTAAGGACATCACACACATCCATGCCCAAAGCAGGATTCGAACCTGCGACCGTAACAGTCGCGCAGATCCAGACTGAAGCGCCTAGAACCGCTCGGCCAGATCGGCCGGCTAACGAGAGACCAGTTTGTTGATACCATCACTATAGAATATTTGAGTGTGTTGACGGCATCCCATGCTCGCCTCAGTTTGCACCGCTCTATCACTATCAGAGTGAAATCATCGAAGGAGTGTTTTAGGTTTTGGAAAGAGATGAAAATCAGATGAGACCAAATAGGGTCTGTGTGGAGGATACCGATGACAGTGAACCCGAGACGTCGGATTGTTGCAGATGTCTCAGCTCTCGTATGTCTTCTGGCATTGTCATGCTGAAAGGGAGGATGCTGCATGTGTGGACGAACTCCTCGAATTCGAATTCGATGAAAGCTCCCTGTTGCGTTTAAAAAATTTTAAGAGTTTTCCCATTAAAAATTCTGCGGCACCTCGTTTCTGGATGCTGGAAAAGGTGCCGAAGCTACGAGACTCCGTGGCAGGAGAACGAGCGTTGGCCCTCGGTCGCGGGCAGCGGCCTGCGGCTCTGGGAAGCTGCGTGGCCGGCGGCGGCAGGCGACCTCGGCGGGCCCGCGGCGCGGCCAGCCGCTATGTTAATTACGGCGCTCATTTGTTAACATTATCAGGCGCATCTGCATTCCAGCCGGCGCTCCCTCCGCGCTCACGTGCCCCGTCAGCCCGCTGCTGCTGCTGCTGCTGTGGCCGGCGCTGCCTCTCCCTAAATGCCAAAAGGCGCCGCTGTCAGATCACCCGTGATGGGAGTTATGAGCGGCGACGGAAGCTCAGCCAGCTCCCTAGCGGAGAACGCCAAATTACCAGATTTAAAAAATGGTTCAAATGGCTCTGAGTACTATGGGACTCAACTGCTGTGGTCATCAGTCCCCTAGAACTTAGAACTACTTAAACCTAACTAACCTAAGGACATCACACACATCCATGCCCGAGGCAGGATTCGAACCTGCGACCGTAGCAGTCGCACGGTTCCGGACTGCGCGCCTAGAACCGCGAGACCACCGCGGCCGGCCCAGATTTAAAGCTCAAGCTTGCCTTTCTCGTCACAGTGAGCTATTCATGGATGGAGCACTTTGACGAGGTCTCGGTGGCGGCCGCAGAACCGGTAATTGACGGTCAGCTTGTAGCAGGAGGGAGTAAGGAACTTGTAGTTTGTCGTTACATTGATTTCAAGGGAGTTAATGACTCAGTACGACAAGAGCGAGGAAGGTAATCGGTGGAGACTTAGTTTAAGACAGCAACTCAGCATTCATCTCTAGTCAAAAAGGGGGGGGGGGGAGGGCGGTGGACAAAAATAATACATAAGCACCAAAAACACAACACGTAATCACGCCTAATAGTGTAGCAAAACAGTTGTCATTTAAAACAGTTTCCAGTTTTCAAGTGTATCATATACTACTCTTTCCGCAAAATAGTGTCGAATGCCGCTAACGACAATAATAATGGTGTCTGGCTAGGGCCTCCCGTCGGGTAGACCGTTCGCCTGGTGCAGGTCTTTCGAGTTGACGCCACTTCGGCGACTTGCGCGTCGATGGGGATGAAATGATGATGATTATGACGACACAACACCCAGTCCCTGAGCGGAGTAAATCTCCGATCCAGCCGGGAATCGAACCCGGGCCCTAAGGATTGACATTCTGTTACGCTCACCACTGAGCTACCGGGGACGGACCCGCTAACGGTGATGGAGGTGGATAACGACCACAACCCTTCCCTCCAAAGTAGATCATGCAGTATCCATAATATTGAGATCTGGTGATTGTAGTAGCCGGGAAAGATGCGAAAAGAAACCAATCCTGGACGATGCGGTATGTGTGGACTGGGCCTTGCGTCTTGGCACACAGCAGTACCATTAGGGAACAGCCATTGTACCATGGAATGGACATGATCAACCAAAATGGTCACAAACTCCTCGGCAGTAATGCGAACTTGCAGAGTAACCGTATGACCTACGGAATACCACTATATGGCTGCCCAAATTTTCAACGATCCCTCCCTCCCCCCCCCCCCCCCCCCCCCCCTCTAGCCGGCCGGTGCATTCGGATCCTGCACATATATGATAGGTTCCAACCTAGCGACATGATGAAGGATTAAATGAAATGGCTCTGAGCACTATGGGACTTAACATCTGAGGCCATCAGTCCCCTAGAACTTAGAACTACTTAAACCTAACTAACCTAAGGACATCACACACATCCATGCCCGAGGCAGGATTCGAACCTGCGACCGCAGTGGTCGCGCGGTTCTAGACTGTAGCGCCCAGAACCGCTCGGCCACCCCGACCGGCAATTTGGAAGCAGTGTGAAACAAGACTCATCTGAGCAAATGACTTCCTTCCATTGCTTCATGTTCCAGATTTTATGGCTTCGGCATCATGTTTTCCTCTTACGGGAATTTGTATCACTGATAAGTGGATTTGAAATTCCTATTCACCCTGCAATTCCCAGCTTATGGAGCTCCGTCCCCTTCGTGTTACTTTGGTGCTCACAGGACACGCGAGTGCGAAATACAGTTCTGTAGTAGCTTTAGCAGCTGTCATACTCTTATTTTGTGTCACAATCCTCTTCAATCACCGACTGTGACGATCACTCAGCACACACTTTCGACTGCGTTGTGACTTAGCGGGAGATGCTTTTCCGCTTTCCCTGTATGCGGTATAACTCTTCGATATTGTGCCTCGTTGGAACCAAACACCTGGACTACCTTGTTTACGGAAGCACCCACCACATGACCACCAACAATTTGCCCTCATTAGAATTAACTTAGCTCCGACATAATGCATTCACAGCTACGTAGAACACTGTTCTGAGCACGGGGGACACTTGAAGCGTAGTGACGACATTGCATGGCTGTCGTTTGCTGTCAGATACATCAGCGCAGCCTGCATTTACATTAAAGCACGCTTTTCTTGCGATATTTTCACATTTTTGTTCAGTCCCTGTATTTACGCATGGCTCCATAAGTATCTGTGGCCTGCTACTTCAGATACTGGTTTTCTGTCTCGCCTGTAGAATAACCAATACACATTCACTGCTGGCCATTCAAATTGCAGTACCATGACGGCAGAATACAGAAAAAGTCACATTCACGTGAAGTATACTACATCCTTGGATATGCATTTCAGCGCAACGGCACAAAGTAGGTCTGCGTATACTCACCCGAGTGGGTGTGCGTGTTAAAGTGCCGCTTCCGGGACGTCGAGCTGCGCCAGCCCCGGATCGAATCCCCCTGGATGAGGTTATTATGCAGTTTCCACTTCCCACTAGGTTAATACCGGGCTAGTACCCAAGTCCCGCCTCAGTTACACGATTCGCACATTTAGAAAACTTTCGCACGCTTTCACACGAGTAGCACTACACAACTGGAGTACACATACGAGTATTCCGTCACGAGGAGCGGGGGGCGGGGGGCGAAGGGATGCAGACAGGGAGGGTGACAAAAAAAATGGTTCAAATGGCTCTGAGCACTATGTGACTTACCATCTGAGGTCATCAGTCCCCTAGAACTTAGAACTACTTAAACCTAACTAACCTAAGGACATCACACACATCCATGCCTGAGGCAGGATTCGAACCTGCGGCCGTAGCGGCCGCGCGGTTCCAGACTGAAGCGCCTAGAGCCGCTCGGCCACAATGCCTGGCCACCCGTAAAACTAATCGTCCCAAATCCGTTAACAACCATGCCGACCGTCCGCCGATGCGCGACTGAGCACAAGAAGAAGAAGAGGACTAAGGATGGTAAGAACAGATCAGGCACTGATTTCCCAATTCAGGACTCCATTTGGAAATTGTACCTCTCAGAATATGACGTTGGGTCTTGTGAAAGGAGGAAAAGGGTCCACAAGTGATTGTCAGTATTCAACAGCAATCGGATCGTGGTCTATCGAAGAGGAGATTAGTGTTTAACTTCCCGTCGAGAACTGTGTCATTAGAGACGGAGCACAAGCTCCGATTAGGGAAGGACGGAGAAGGAAATCGGCCATTCCCTCTCAAAGGAACCATTCTATCATTTGGCTTAAGTTAGTTGGGAAAATTACGAGAAACGTAAATCTGGATGGCTAGACGCGGTTTGAACGGTCGTCCTCCCAAATACGAGTCCATTGTGCTAACCACTGCACTATCTCGCTCGGTGTGGTCTATCGAAACTGTGGTTTACCGTTTCACGATATTGCTGCTCACATTGGTCGAATTCTATGAATTTCAGTCGTGCGAGTAAGGGATCGATGGCCTCAGAAGACGACGAGCAGGAACTCAACGGCCGCACGAGACGAACTCCCGAGAGGACACACACATTGTTTGCTCGGCCATGCGAGACCTTACTTGAGTCAGGAAACGGGCTTGTTGGTAGCAAAACAAGTCACACGGACAGTGCGACGGTTGTGTGAAGCCCCACGCGCTGTCAGCTCGGCGCCTATTGCTGCGGCTTACCGTGATGCGGCATCAAAGACGGGCGCACCGGCCGAAGAGTGCCGTACGACAACACTCGACACAGGAGTGCACCGTGTCATCAATTTAGGCGAATGCTTGTTTTGGGTAAAGCATCACGATGGTCATATCGATATGTGGAGGCTTTTCTGACCCTTTAAGGCCAGTGGTTTCACTCGATTTTCCAGATCTCCTTGACATCACCTTTCAACTAGATAATGGAAGACTACGTGTTGCTTGTGTTGTCCTGGCCTACCGCGATAAAGGGGTAGCTCCACTTTTGCCACGGCTAGCACTTTACCCAACTCTCACCCACTGAAAGCATCTTATTTTTGGGCTGCCGGTAGACTGGTACGTAACCACATGCCAGCTACTATGATCGATGACATCTGGCCAAGAGTTGTAGAAGCATAGAATGAGGTTCTTCGTATGTCGTCCAAGCTCGTTTGGACTCCATACCTTGCCTCTCATCAGTGAGAAATGACTTTAAGTTTAAAAACACGGTAATTACCTCCTTGGATTTTACATTCATCTATCCACTGGTATGGGTTCGTTTGGTTAGTTCGTTTGCTTCTTGCTTGACTTGTTGGTTGAGCGACTGGTTGAATGGTGGCATTGGACTGGAATCTTAGATCTCGTGAAGTGTTTGATCGACGACAAATCATACAACAGTATGAATGCTGTATAAACATGTTTGTCAGTTGAGTGCCTCGCCCTATATTACGTGAAACACTACAATATAATATTAAAATGAAAAAAAAATCAGTAGATGCACGCCAAACTTCATTAGTTAATTGAATAATAGTATATGCTTTATCAGTTGTCTGACAGAAATATTAAGCACCTAGAGGAAGAAGAGAAAACAAAACGAAACTTCACGGCTTGAGAATGTAAGTGACATTACATGCAGTGATTACAAAATCTATTAAAATTTACAAAAAAAAAATTGGCGGTATGAATGCATTTACCACTATGACGTTCCACCCTCTCTCGTTCTTATGCGTGCACTGATAGGATGGGAAAGGTCTCATAAACCATTGTGCACTCTCGGAGCAAGTTGGCCCACAACCATCGTAGCTGGGTACTGATATCCTGGATACTGCCACAGGGACAAAGTTCACGTCAGAGCTGGTTCCACGCATGTTTCATCGGGGCAGATCTCGGGAGTTTGCTGGTCACTGGAATATTTCAACATCTGCTGACAGTTCATAGAGACACGTGCAATGCGTGGACGAGCATTGCCTAACTCCGCGTGCCACCGTAATGTGCGTGGCGGTGGGTACCCTGCACCACTACTTGTCATTTCCTTTCCTGTTCTCCTCGCAAATAGAGCCAGGGAAAAGCGAAAGTCTATATGCCCCCGTTTGAGTGCTAATATTTCGAATCTTATCTTCGTGGTCCCGACGCGCAATTTATGTCGGCGACAGTAAAATCGTTCGGCAGTCAGCTACAAGTGCAGGTGCTCTCAATTTTCTCAATAGTGTTCGTATTTCTCGAAAAGAATGTCGCCTTCCCTCCAAGGGTTCCCATTTGAGTTCCCGAAGCATCTCCGTAACGCTTACGTATTGTTCGAACCTACCGCTAAAAATCCTAGCAGCCCGTCTCTGAATTCCATAGATGTCTTCCTTCAATTCGACCCGGTGCAGATCCCAAATACTCGAGCAGTACTCAAGAACAGGTCGCACTAGTGTCGTATCTGCGAATTCCTTTACAGGCGAACGACTTTTCATAAAATTCTCCCAATAGACCAAAGTCGACCACTCGCCTTCCCTACCACAGTCCTCACATGCTCGTTTCATTCCATATCGCTGTGCAACGTTACCCCCAGGTATTTAAACGACTTGACTGTGTCAAGCAGGACACTAGTAATACTGTAACCAAACTTTACATGTTTGTTCTTCTACTCATTCCCGTTAACTTACATTCTTCCCCACTTACAGCAAGCTGTCATTCGTCACTAGAAATTTTGTCTCAGTCATCTTATACCTTCTTATAGTCACTCAACTCCGACACCTTATTGTACACCATAGCAGCATCAGCAAACAACCGCAGATTGCTGCCCACCCTGTCCACCAAACCATTCATGTGTATAAAGAACAACAGCGGTCCTCTCACACTTCCCTGGGCCACAACCAACAGGTTACATGGCGGCCCCACCACAAAAGACTGGCTACTGTCCTGGTTATCAGGCGCAGACGAGCTAAGAGGTCCATTATCGTCGATAGTGCAGAAAGCGATACTGCACAGAGGATGTAGGAAATTGCACCCAGGAGGGTGACCTCGCCCAACAGCTGGAGAATGAGCGGAAGTGCAGATCAACGTCGACGAAGGATGCGACAGGTCTCAGTGCATGATGGACACTATGCACGATGTAAGGTGCCCTACCCCAATTGGCTCGCTCTTCGGGAAAGTTTTGGAAAATTGATGTTAAACCCTGCAGGGGACCATCACATAAAGGTCGAAACGTGTGAGACTTCTTTTAGTTGCCTCTTAGGACAGGCAGGAATACCTCGGTCCTATTCTAGCCCCCGGACCCACAGGGGAGGGGGGGGGGGGGGTTCAAGTTCAAAAGAACGGCTTATCATGCACGGGGTAGATATATACCTAGAACAGTTTATAATGGGAAGGACGCTCATTGTAATAAAATGTTTTGAAAAACAGCTGTCAAGAGGACAATGTGTGAAGCCTTCAATGACTAAAGTACTCCAATCTATTGGAAGATCTATTAGAAAACCCAAAGAATTTGTTGTCATTCATAAAGGCTGTGAGCGGCACCAAACTCTACGCCCACACACTCATGCTTGACACAGAAACTGAAAAAGACGGCAGCAAAGCAAAAGTAGATACACTGAACTCAGTTTCCAAATGTTTACTAAGGAGGCATACTTCCACAGTTACCTCTTGCACCACTGTAAATGTGAGTGACAGACATTATTCTCAGTGAAGTAGACAAACAGCAAAAATTACTCAAATAAAACAAGGTTCTCCTGTCCGATTCTTTACAGAATCTGCAGCTCAGTTAGCTCCCATCCTAGCCATAATATACCGTAGACCTAGTAAACAAAAAACGTTTGGAAGCAAGGCAGCAGGAATGATCAGAACAGTTGTTGTGACCGCAGAAAATTTTAATTTTTATTCTTGCTTTTGCGACCATAAGAGTCCAGGCTCCATAGGCAACCAGCCAGCCGAGATTAAGAAATAGTCCACCAGGACGTAGGGACAAGATAATCGGCGGAGGCTGCCAAGAACGGCTTGTTGATCAAATAAATTAGTGTTTGACTTCCTGCCAGAGGAAGCAGCATGAATCAAACTTGCGCAATGGAAGATGCAAACACCAGGGCGATAATACAGCGAGAGAGAGTGTCAGTCACGTGCGGAAAAGACTTGTGTGGAACTAAATTAAGTTGTGTGCAGCTAGAAACGAAAGTGTCGTCTGGAACCGAAGGCATCCTTGCCCAAGCTGACCAATTAGAAACGAGAGTGTCATGTGGAATCATAGGCATTCTTGTGCAATCCGATCACTTAGAAATGAAAGGGTCGTGTGAAACAAATTAACTCGTGTGCACCCAAGTACATGAGAAACGAAATAAAAGGCGAGGCAGCGGAATAGCTAGAAGCAGAGATTCAGATGCAGATTCAGAGCCAGTGCCGGCAGTTTGGAGGCTTAAACCAGAGGCTCAGATGATTCTGCAGAGATCTGGGGTGCACATTTTTCGACCTCCGCTATCGGTTGGAGAAATGTAGGGTCCCCCTGAATAGGTCAGGCGTGCACTACACGCAGGAAGCGGCTACAAGGGTAACGGAGTACGTGTGGAGTGCACATGTGGGTTTTTTAGGTCCTCCCTAGGCCCGACAAGACGCCTCCTGAGACGCGGCAAGGTAGGAGTAGGCAAAATGCGACAGGGAATAACAATATTAATGAGCTAATAGTAAACTGCAGGAGCGTCTACAGAAAGGTCACAGAACTGCTCTCATTAATAAATGGTCACCATGCCCACATACTACTAGGGACAGAAAGTTGGCTGAAACCAGATGTAAACAGTAATGAAATCCTAAACTCAGATTGGAATGTATACCGTAGAGACAGGCTGGACAGTTAAGGCGGAGGCGTGTTTATAGCGATAAGAAGTGCTATAGTATCGAAGGAAATTGACGGAGATCCGAAATGTGAAATAGTTTGGGCAAAGGTCACGGTTAAAGCAGGCTCAGCCATGGTAATTGGGTGTCTCTATATGTCTCCTGACTCAGTAGCTGTTGTGGCTGAGCACCTGAAGGATAATTTGGAAAATATTTCGAGTAGATTTCCCCACCATGCTATAGTTTTGGAAGGACATTTTAATTTGGCGGATATAGACTGGGAGACTCAAACGTTTATAACGGGTGGCAGGGACAAAGAATCGAGTGAAATTTTTTTAAGTGCTTTATCTGAAAACTACCTTGAGCAGTTAAACAGAGAACCGACTCGTGGCGATAACATATTAGACCTCCTGGTGACAAACAGACCCGAACTATTTGAAACAGTTAACGCAGAACAGGGAATCAGCGATCATAAAGCGGTTACTGCATCGATGATTTCAGCCGTAAATAGAAATATTAAAAAAGGTAGGAAGATTTTTCTGTTTAGCAAAAGTGACAAAAAGCAGATTTCAGAGTACCTGACGGCTAAACACAAGAGTTTTGTCTCAAGTACAGATAGTGTTGAGGATCAGTGGACAAAGTTCAAAACCATCGTACAACATGCGTTAGATGAGTATGTGCCAAGCAAGATCGTAAGAGATGGAAAAGAGCCACCGTGATACAACAACCGAGTTAGAAAACTGCTGCAGAAGCAAAGGGAACTTCACAGCAAACATAAACATAGCCAAAGCCTTGCAGACAAACTGAAACGTCCCCTTAGAAAAATTATACAAGACTGTTCTTAAACTGACACACAATATTTTTTTAGCGCAACGCAATCTGACTTTCAAAAATCCCTACAAAAGAATGCCCCAGACTAACATTAACCTATACGTTTCACATGTCACTTACCTCACAAAAATCTTGGTTACTCGAACTACTGCAATACAGCGAGCACCACTACTGCCAGCTAAATAAAAGATTCAAACTACTGAAGGCACTAACTACTGATAGGCATAGTTTACAAATGAAAGATGTTGATAGAGAACAAACAATGCATTTACCTCAATAGTCATAATATATGTAGCAGTTCATGACATCCAGTCTTACAAATTTCAAAACTCTGCCATCTCTCTCCCCACGTCCACCACTGCTGGCGGCTCACCTCCAACTGCGCAACGCTACGCGCTGTTAGCATCCAGTTGCCGCTGCCCAACACTACAATGGTAGACAACAATGCAAACCAGCCACAGACTGCACACGGCACAGCCAGTGATTTTCATACAGAGCGCTACGTGGCGGCGGCGTTACCAATAAAAAACCTAAACAGCCTACTTACAAAACAAAAATTAAGCGAAGCGAAATGTAGTGTGAGGAGGGCTATGTGAGAGGCGTTCAACGAATTCGAAAGGTAAGTTCTATGTACTGACTTGGCAGAAAATCCTAAGAAATTTTGGTCTTATGTCAAAGCGGTAGGTGTATCAAAACAAAATGTCCAGACACTTTGTGACCGAAATGGTGCTGAAACAGAGGATGACAGACTAAAGGCCGAAATATTAAATGTCTTTTTCCAAAGCTGTTTCACAGAAGAAGATTGCACTGTAGTTCCTTCTCTAGATAGTCGCACAGATGACAAAATGGTAGATATCGAAACAGACGACAGAGGGATAGAGAAACAATTAAAACCGCTCAAAAGAGGAAAGGCCGCTGGACCTGATGGGATACTAGTTCGATTTTACACAGAGTACGCGAAGGAACTTGCCCTTGGAACCGTGCGTCTGCTACGGTCGCAGGTTTGAATACTGCCTCGGGCATGGATGTGTGTGATGTCCTTAGGTTAGTTAGGTTTAAGTAGTTCTAAGTTCTAGGGGACTAATGACCACATCAGTTGAGTCCCATAGAGCTCAGAGCCATTTGAACCATTTGAACTTGCCCTCCCCTTCTTGCAGCGGTGTACCGTCGGTCTCTAGAAGAGTGTAGCGTTTCAAAGGATTGGAAAAGGGCACGGGTCATACCCATTTTCAAGAAGGGACGTCGAACAGATGTGCAGAACTATAGACCTATATCTCTAACGTCGATCAGTTGTAGAATTTTAGAACACGTATTCGAGTACAATGACTTTTCTGGAGATAAGAAATCTACTCTGTAGGAATCAGCATGGGTTTAAGAACGACGGTCGTGTGAAACGCAGCTGTTTTCCTATTAGCCAGCTGTAACACAATACCACATAGAATTTTTTTCTTGGTAATATTGTAATGGCTGTAGTGATTTAATTTGAATTTCTCGTATTCGGCTGGTCCGCAGTATTTCTTATGAGTGATAAATCGCTGGTGATAACGGCTACAATTGTTTTTTCCGTTCGGCCCCGCCATGCAAGAGCTATTTACCACGCTATTTCCATCAGTATTTTGAATGCTGCTGTATTACGAGCTTCTGCTATGGAAAAGTGAGTTGTTTGTTTAGCAGCACGGGCAACGAAATGTCCACAACTACTAAATAAAAAAAAATCGGAAATGAAATTTATTAAACCTCTTTTGGAGCGCTGTTCTTGCGAACTTATTATATTCTTTACTAACGCCAAGTGTGTTCTGTAATTCTTGCCAGCCTCTATTTCTAATTCCGTCTTAAAGTTCTCAGTTCCTCGTTCATTTATTAATATTTTAATTCATCTACAATATTTACGTAACGTCTATAGAAATGAAAACAATACCAGCACTGTTGTGAATTGAATGAGAGACAGTTAGATCAGATGAAATGACAAACGACTTAAGTATAGCTCTGGATTACCTATGACCTAAACGTTTAAATTTAAAACTCCACTTCGTATTAACTCATTCTGTTTAGATGTTAGAAGATTTAAAAATGAGTCTAGTTGTCAAATAAATGACTCAAAATCACCAGCTGGAGGCCAACACAAGGTGTGTGACAAAAATAATGAGACTGATTTTTTATCTGGCCAAGTTTTTATTTTTTCCAAGCAACAATATTGTCCCCTTCAAAGTATTTCTCTTCGGCAGGTAAACACCGGTGGAGTCATCGTTCCCAGTCCTGGCCTTTTAGGGTTGACAATTCAATGATGGGAGTGACCGTGTGACATGCGGCTTTGTCATGATGCACCATTCACCTTTCTGCAATGTACTGTCTCACTCGATTCACCCTTTCCCTGAGCCTTCCACGGACATATTTGCAAAACACTTGGTTGAGACTTTGTCCTGGAGGAACAAATTCCTTCTGCAGCATAGCTCTACTAAAAGCAATTTAGCAATGTTTTGAGCTTTGATTTGCTTATTTGAGCTTTTTTTCGGTAGAGGAGATGTCTCAGTTTACTATTCGTCACTTTGTCTCAGGACCGTACTCAAAAATCCAGGAGTCATTACCTGTGGTCACACGACTGAACAATTCGTGATCATTTGCACCTCTCTCAAGATCAGCGCACACTTTTGCTCGATTGTCCTGCTCAGTTGTCATGTTTTTTGGCATCAATTTAGCGTAAACCTTTCGCATGTGGAAAATTTCACTCAAAAACGTACGACATTTTCATCGAGTTTTTAAGCTGAAGTTCTCCCTTAGCGATGAAATTTCAAGATAGCTAACAACAACTTGTTGTCATGCGCTGCAGTTGCTAGTACCACAATTGCTCTTTTTGTTTATTTGGAAGGAAAGAAGCGCAACAAAAGGAAACATACTTACAAGAGAACCTCTCCCATCGCACCCCCCTCAGATTTAGTTATAAGTTGGCACAGCGGATAGACCTTGAAAAGCTGAACACAGAGCAATCGAGAAAACAGGAAGAAGTTGTGTTGAACTATGAAAAAATAAGCAAAATATACAAGCTGAGTAGTCCATGCGCATGATAAGAAACATCAAGCATAGTGTAAGATCAGGAGTGCCGTGGTCCTGTGGTTGGTGTGAGCAGCTGCAGAATGAGAGCTCCTTGGTTCAAGTCTTCCCTTGAGTGAAAAGTTTGCTTTCTTTATTTTTGCAAAGTTATGATCTGTCCGTTCGTTCATTGACGTCTCTGTTCACTGTAATAAGTTTAGTATCTGTGTTTTGCGACCGCACCGCAAAACCGTGCAATTAGTAGACGAAAGGACGTACCTCTCCAATGGGAACCGAAAACATTTGATCGCAACGTCATAGGTCAACCGATTCCTCCACAGGGAAACACGTCAGATATATTCTATACGACACTGGTGACGGCATGTGCGTCACAAGACAGGAATATGTTGTCGACCCACCCAACTTGTACACTTGGTGAATGGGTAAAAGATTCTTCTACCTTGCCCGATTTAGGTTTTCTTGTGGATGTGATAATCACTCCCAAAAAAGTGATGAAAACATAATAGTTTGTCACATAAACTGCAACAAATGAATGCAACAATTTCATCGCACAGTTTTCCCTGTGCTCTGTCAAAACATATGTTTTTAACGTTTTCAAATTTTTCCGTCTGTAGACCGTCATATCCTGCATATGTCCAAGTAAATCTGAACATGTCCTGGAATTGTGGAGAGCGAAGTTGATTATATAAAAAATTAAACTTTTCACTCGAGGGAGAATTTGAACCAAGGAACTTCCATTCCGCAGCTGCTCACGCTAACCACGAGACCACGGCACCCCTGAACTCACATCTAATTGATGTTCCTTATCTTGCGCATGGACTACTCAGTTTGTATATTTTGCTTATTTTTTTCATAGTTCCACAAAACTTCTTCCTTCTCGGTTGATCTGTGTTCAGTTTTTCAAGGCCTATCCATTGTGCCAACGTATAACTAAATCTGAGGGGGGTGCGATGGGGAGGTTCCCTTGTTAGATGAAGCCAAAGATATTACGTCGAAGTAGTAAAAGCATTCAGCAAAAGTTCTTACGACAGCTGCTACTGGAGGATCTCAAGTCTTATAAATAAATTACTTACAAATGGATGAGAGTGTATTTCAGTACTGGTTCTATAAAGTGGCTTCTCATATTAGAAATCAGAATACTCTCTTGAGAAATGGTGTATATGCAGAAGACAGGTAAACTGTTACCCTGGATGTCTTGATACAGGAGAGAGCTACTGTAGTTTACAGCACAGCACTGGAATATCACATTGCACATTAACCGAAATAATTCCAGAATCGTGTGAAGCGATTTACAAATCACTTAATGGGAAATATGTGAAAGTAAACAAATGTTGAGTACACTATATGGGCAATGAGTACTATTTTTATTTTAGAATAATTTAATTAATTGAATTAGTGTTCCAATAACTACAAAATTAATAAAAAGTACGAAACAGATGAAGCGCTTTTTAACTTGTGGCATCCACAGGACACGCAGTGAAAATTAAAAATCTAATGACGGAGGCAAACACTGATATTTTCATTTAAATTAGAAATCACATTTCTCACAGGCAAACCGTAATGGATGAAACTGTTATTTTAATATTGGATTGGGTTGTAAATATTACAAATTTTATCGAATTGATAAAAAATATGGGAGTAAGTTGTCCTGACCCACTATCTGGCAAGGAGTTGGTTACATCGCCACAGAAACAAATCTAAAATGTCTGTTTTATACAATACGATATTCTGATACTCAAAGTATCTTTTCTCTACTTTCTAAAACTGATGACAAGAGTTACGCCGTACTTCGATGCTCTGTGCTTAAAATATTTCGAGTGTCCACATGATAATTAAAAATAAACATGCCGCGGTTGTCTAGGAAATAAGTTAAGTTGTTCAAACAGTTACGACACTATCTTCTCAATTTAAAAACTTATAATCTAGTATTACTAGGGTGACCAGACGTCCGGATTAATCCGGACATGTCTTCCTTTTCAGCTCTTTGTCCGGAGTCCGGTCGGATTTTTACAGTGTCCGGCTCTTTCGCAAAGTTGAGCGTATTACAGTTAAATTTACAATTCGTCCCGTTCTATTACTCTTTTCTTAAATACTTTAACTATTGGCACAGCCTTCATGATAAACAAGCACGAAGGCGGTGTTAGTAGATGGCACCAGGATCGTCGATGGTATCGGTGATCGACCTATAAGTGAATGCAAATATCGATTATTTAAAATTTTCGTTTCGAATCTTCACTTTGTATTGGCTTGGCTTCCTGTAGTGCACGCGTGGTTTAGGAGTGTAATTTTTAACCTAGTGAGTTACGTGAAATATTTGGCTATGCCTAAACGAAAGTGTACATTGTCTGATGTCCCTTCCTGCAAATACCGACTTTCAAGAAAGGGAGAAATGAAGTTGAAGC
The DNA here is from genome assembly GCF_023897955.1 of Schistocerca gregaria. NCBI lineage: Eukaryota > Metazoa > Arthropoda > Insecta > Orthoptera > Acrididae > Schistocerca > Schistocerca gregaria. The sequence continues at coordinate 481,798,702 of NC_064931.1, read as the reverse complement.
GGAATGAACGATATAAGGAACTGGAACGTACGTCTCAGTTGCCAATAAAGGTAAGAAATAACTCGACGGATTAACTTTCATGGTTTTATTTCATTTTCATTCAGTTTATTTGTATTCGCAAGGGTAAAGTGCAGTTTACATGTCGTCAGCTGCTGGTTGAGTTGTAGATGTCGTTAGCGGTGTGTCGAATGAAGGGAGGTACTGTAAATGGTCTTACGTTTTTCGCTTTGTAAACAATTCCGTGTTGTTGGCATAACAAAACAATAGACGCCACAATCAATGTTTTTAATTTTTTTACATTGCTCAGTTAACTACCATCTGATCATCAGTAACAGTTAACAACTAGTTTTAATTCCCGGCAGTATCAGGGAATCTTATTGGCTGCCTGAACGCTATAAAACGAAATGCATGTTGCTTTGTCCCTGAAATGTTAAATTTCTTGCACAGGTGGCCAAGATCTTGAGCATCGCATTGATGTGTCCTTTTTTTCTTCTTTTGTCCTCCTTTTTGAACCTGTTTGTTCTCTTTTTTTTAAACAATTGCGTCTGGTCACTCTAAGTATTACTAACAACGTCTTTATCATCTACAATTTGACTCTCTGTGTCTACGGCTCGTTAGCTCAGTTGGTGCCAGCACGGTAACTCAGCGTGTTCGGTCAAAGGGTTAGCTGCCCTCTGTAATTTAAAAAAAAAAAACTGAGTTAATGGATCGACGACGAATTGAAACGGATGTCTTGCGACGTCTGCTCCGCGCAGATACAACGAACGAAAACGAACAAAATGAGATTTTTTTTTTTTTTAAGAGAGTTGGTTAGAGCGTCGTGCTAACAACGCGAAGGTCGTGGGTTCGATCCCCCCACAGGCCATTATTTTTGCTTTTGCCCCTTCAGTGATAAACTGATTAATTCAGCTGGTTTATTATTATGTCGAAGCACACTGCGTAATTACTCAATGGTTCTATTAATCAATATAGCATTACTTTCATTTTTTACCTTACTTAATTTACCTATCAGTACATTTATTTACTGCGTGTAGTGGTGTAGAACCTGTGGTTAACAATCGTAGAAAAAAAAGTGACGCAAATAGGTAAGGCAGAAACTCCTGTCCGACGTATGTGCTGTTGTCACACTTTCTTACTTTAAAATTTTTGGCTGAAACGTAACACTTTGACAGTATATTTTCTTGGATCGTCGGACTACAACTGACTGAAACGCAATTTTCGTGCCATATGCGTTCCGCCTTTATTCTCTGTAAGGTATGTTCAGTGACAGGTTACTTGGACGATGTTGTATATGTTATGTTTCTGTTCCATTTTTGGTGCCGTTCCTCTTCTTATAATTGCCACATTTCACAGCACTAGTTTAACACAAACCAAAACATTGCATCAAAAGAAAGTGTTCAGTTCCTAGTGCCGTGAAATGTGGCAATTATAAGGAGAGGAACGGCACCAAAAATGAAACAGAAACATAATATGTACAAGATCGTCCACGCAACCTGCCACTGAAGATGCCTCGCAGAGAAAAAATGCGAAAAGCTTATGGCACGAAAATTGTGTTTAATTCAGTTTTAGTCGGACAGTTCAAAAAGTAAAAATTATCAGTATACCGTAATATTAACACGCAACTGGGGAAGACAGTAGTAAAAAAGTTGAAGATAACACTTCGATTCAAGGTGTTTCTTTCTTTTCAATGAGGACAGGATTGGAGACGTCTGCACAAAGCGCTAGAAGCAGTAACAAAACAAATTAGCTGTAAGATCATATCATCACGTCGTAGTATATAACAGCAACTGTGGACAAAGATGCTTTAATCTTAGGGTCTATAGAAGCAGTAGTCTTGCAGTGTGCTTTATTTACTGGTAAGTGCTGGAATGCATTTTGCTTTGCTTCCACCAAAGACGAGTGACTTTCGTGCTCGACCTTCAATAAAAGTCGTTTCGTCCTGGTGATATGTAGAATAATCCCCACATCAAATGTTGTTGACATCTCTCTACAAACAGAAAAAAATGGACTATTACGTTAGTGTTCTAATGCATTATCGTTGCCCGTTCCTCGCGCGGCCCGGCTAGCTCAGTCGGTAGAGCATGAGACTCTTAATCTCAGGGTCGTGGGTTCGAGCCCCACGCTGGGCGACAGTTTTTTTTCTTTTTAGTTTTACAGTCTGGTACATCGTATAATTAAATCTTTTGTGAGATCAGTGATACGAGAAACGGCGCATTTAAGTGAGTTCGGAAATTACGCCAAGCCCCTCTTTGTGTTGCGCTGCTCGAGATACAAGGTAGTAAGAGTTCATTTGAAAAATGAAGAAAACCGCAGAACAGTTGCTTAATCCATGACCGGTTTCGGAACAGTTACAGTTCCATCATTTGGTGAAAACTGCAATACAAAAAATATTCTATTATAGGCGAAAGGGAGGGGATCCTCAAGTCTGAAATATCAAATAAGGAACAGTCGGCTAAAATTTCAAAATTAAAACAAATTAAAAGAGAGAACAGGATGTTAATTACAAATGAAATCAATCGTCATCACATTAATGTTGTCATGGAACGAAAGGTTTCGCGTCAAAAGAGTAAAAGGGACGTAAAACAATGCGAAACACAGACATCACGACTGAATGTCTGTTTTCCTCGTAGCAGAGGAAGACAAAAACGACGAATCACCACTTTTCGCCCCAGAGGAAGTGGCAAAAATAATAGTCTCTTCCCGCGAAAAGGCACCACGCCACGATCAGCTTACAAATCAAAAGATTAAGAAACTCCCGCCTCTGGTAATCCAACGAGCTGGAAACACGCGGAAGAGGTCGCGATAGCAATCCTGGAGAGGACCCATTATTCCCACAGCACTACAGACTGACTAATCTGCCAACCCTCAGCAAGATCTACGAGCGCCTCTTACTCATACCAGTCGAGCAACACACTGCCAGGGAGCAAGTACTGCCTGATTTCCAATTCGGATTCAGACAAAAACATTCACCCCCACAACATACCATGAGGGTAGTTGAGGCCACTAAAGAGGCCTTCAACCGCAGAAGCTACAGCGGCGTAGTGCTACTTGATGTAGCCAAAGCTTTCGACATAGTATGGCATGATGGGTTACTTTACAAACTATTAACTCGAGGCTTCCCCGGATGGATAGTCAAACTTCTACAAAGTTATCTTACCGGTAGAACTTTCTACGTTAAAATTGACACTTCCCTTTCCACAAGGACGCGCATACCTGCCCACGTGCTACAGCCTATATACGGCTGACACCCCCACCGCCCCCTGGTAAAGACGGCACAGTATGCGGACGATACCGCGTTCTGTACGCTAAACGCACACCGGGATCTGCTCACTCCACGACTGCAAATAGCCCTGAACTCAACAGAAAGACTATAAACCAAGACAAAACACAGGCAATGCTAATTACACACCGTCTCGGGAAACGAGGCCCGCTAAGGAGGAGGCCTCTCCATCTCAGGTTCGGCGGACGGGAACTACCGTGGCGGCAGACAGCCTATTACCTGGGGGTAACCCTGGATAAGAGGCTGACTTGGAAACCGCACACTGAGGACCTAAGCCGCAGCGCCTGCGGAATGATGAGCACCCTATGCTCGGTTCTGAACGCAGAAATTTCTCTAGCCTCAAGTGCAGGCGTAAGAGTTTACTGTACCCTAATCAGACCAATAATGGAATACACCTGTCCTGTATGGGGCTACGCCGCCGCCACCGCGCACAAAGAAACTCCAGGCATTGCAGAACTGGGCGCTCAAACGTGCGCTGCACCTTCGCAACCGATTCCCTGCATTAGACCTACACGAAGCCTCTGAAGTCCCACTCCTAAAGCAACGTTTCGAAGACCTTGCAAAATCTTTCTCTGAAACCACAGCTAAATCAATCAATCAACTAATAATGTCACTAGTACGTTACGACCCGGTCAGAGAGGGTCATAAAAGACCCAAGGCGATCTTCCTTGACTAATAGGTAACAAACAACCAAGCTTGGCCAAACGATCAAAGTAAAGGAGAAAAAAGGCACCAGGAACTCCTCCCAACATTAGCAAATTACGTATTAAATATATCTATAATAAAAAAATATGAAAATCATCACCTCATAATATAAACAGACCATCAATCCATAATCATCCACTCACCGCACCAACCACGGTATGGCAGCTAAAGAAACACTAAACAAAAAACCCGCACAAACAGCAACGACAAACCCAAAAGTAAAGCTACAACACAAAAATCATTCGCAAACCATACATTACGAGTAAATATCCAAAGGACAAAAACCCTAATTACATCACCCTCAAAAGATAAGGAAATAGAAACAGTGCGAAGTAAAGCCATTGGTCACCAAAGGCTGCCCACGCCTAGTCTAAACGGTAACTGCTTACCCGCCTCTTACCCGACTCCCTTCCCTCGCTCCGCCCCCCCCCCCCCCCCACCACCACCCCAACCCCCCTTTCCCACCGGTCAGAATTTTTAGTGTGTGGTGAACCACACTTCCTCCAACAACTGCACAAAAATTTGCGATTACACTTCACTAACATTATTAATTTAAACAGTCCTGTGAAGGTAATGACAGAAAAAGACTTTTGAACGTTATGCAGAAAGTAATTGAGTTAACAGTTCAATCTAAACTTGACCTTTACAGGCAGAGCAGTTCCTTTAGTGAGTAGGATAGACGGTTTAACTGTAAAAAATTTATGCAATTAAAATTGATAAAATTTTGAGGAAAAATTTACACAAACGCCCGTTTCGCAATTTCAAAGTGTACGATAGGCCGCAATTTATTGTTCTGTCTCAAAATCCTTTACATAACCGTGGTAAGTTGTAAACAGTTATCACCTATACCTTCCTGGTCATCGCCCAAAAAACAGTGCAGAAACGTACAGTCAAACCCGATTGTAGCAACTGTATACCTGACAACTGAATGGAGTCGGAAATAATGCCACTCATGTCTTCGTTGGCTTGGTTCATAGTCTGTGCCCAGTATGCACTGATGACAGAAAATGGAATGTTAAAATTAGCAAACAATTTACACTGGATTCTTCTCAGTAACTTCCAATATTTTATATTAATGCAGACGTGAAACCCGCACTGTCAAATCATAATACAAATGTACAGATCATCCATCTCTTTTTCTCTTATTCTACTCATGTACTAAGCGTCACAAATACACGGTTAAGCTTCGCACTTCAGTTATTGCACTGAAATCATGAGTACTGCCATGCAAAGCGTTTTTCTGTTATTCTTGTACGTTGTTGTAGCACTTCTACAGCTACATCTACATGATTACTCTACAATTCACATTTAAGTGCTTGGCAGAGGGTGCCTCGAACCACAATCGTATTATCTCTCTACCATTCCACTCCCGAACAGCGCGCGGGAAAAACGAACACCTAAACCTTTCTGTTAGAGCTCTGATTTCTCTTATTTTATTTTGATGATCATTCCTACCTATGTAGGTTCGGCTCAACAAAATATTTTCGCATTCGGAAGAGAAAGTTGGTGACTGAAATTTCGTAAAAAGATCTCGCCGCGACGAAAAACGTCTTTGCTGTAATGACTTCCTTCCCAATTCGCGTATCATATCTGCCACGCTCTCTCCCCTATTACGTGATAATACAAAACGAGCTGCCCTTTTTTGCACCCTTTCGATGTCCTCCGTCAATCCTACCTGGTAAGGATCCCACACCGCGCAGCAATATTCTAACAGAGGACGAACGAGTGTAGTGTAAGCTGTCTCTTTAGTGGACTTGTTGCATCTTCTAAGTGTCCTACCAATGAAACGCAACCGTTGGCTCGCCTTCCCCACAATATTATCTATGTGGTCCTTCCAACTGAAGTTGTTCGTAATTTTAACACCCAGGTACTTAGTTGAATTGACAGCCTTGAGAATTGTACTATTTATCGAGTAATCGAATTCCAACGGATATCTTTTGGAACTCATGTGGATCATCTCACACTTTTCGTTATTTAGCGTCAACTGCCACCTGATACACCATACAGCAATCTTTTCTAAATCGCTTTGCAACTGATACTGGACTTCGGGTGACCTTACTAGACGGTAAATTACAGCATCTGCGAACGACCTAAGAGAACTGCTCAGATTGTCACTCAGGTCATTTATATAGATCAGGAACAGCAGAGGTCCCAGGAGGCTTCCCTGGGGAGCACCTGATACCACTTCAGTTTTACTCGATGATTTGCCGTCTATTACTACGAACTGGGACCTTCCTGACAGGAACACGAATCCAGTCGCACAACTGAGACGATACCCCATAGGCCAGCAGCTTGATTAGAAGTCGCTTGTGAGGAACGGTGTCAAAAGCTTTCCGGAAATCTAGAAATACGGGATCAACTTGAGATCCCCTGTCGATAGCGGCCATTACTTCGTGTGAATAAAGAGCTAGCTGCGTTGCACAAGAACGATGTTTCCTGAAACCATGCTGATTATCTATCAATAGATCGTTCCCTTCGAGGTGATTCATAATGGTTGAATACAGTATATACTCCAAAACCCTACTGCAAACCGACATCAATGATATAGGTCTGTAGTTCGATGGATTACTCCTACCCTTCTTAAACACTGGTGCGACCTGCGCAATTTTCCAATCTGTAGGTACAGACCTATCAGTGAGCGAGCGGTTGTATATGATTGCTAAGTAGGGAGCTATTGTATCAGCGTAAACTGAAAGGAACCTAATCGGTATACGATCTGGACCTGAAGACTTACCCGTATCAAGCGATTTGAGTTGCTTCGCAACCCCTAAGGTATCTACTTCTAAGAAACTCATGCTAGCAGCTGTTCGTGTTTCAAATTCTGGAATATTCCATTCGTCTTCCCTGATGAAGGAATTTCGGAAAACTGCGTTCAATAACTCCGCTTTAGCGCACAGTCGTCGGTAACAGTACCATCGGCACTGCGCTGCGAAGGCATTGACTGCGTCTTGCCGCTTGTGTACTTCACATACGACCAGAATTTCTTCGGGTTTTCTACCAAATTTCGAGGCAATGTTTCGTTGTGAAACCTATTAAAGGCATCTAGCATTGAAGTCTGTGCCAAATTTCGCGCGTCTGTAAATTTTAGCCAATCTTCGGGATTTCGCGTTCTTCTGAACTTCGAATGCTTTTTCTGTTGCCTGTGCAACAGCGTTCGGACCTGTTTTGTGTACCGTGGGGGATCAGTTCCATCTCTTACCAATTTGTGAGGTATGAATCTCTCAATTGCTGTTGCTACTATATCTTTGAATTTGAGCCACATCTCGTCTACATTTGCATGGTCAGTTCGGAAGGAATGGAGATTGTCTCTTAGGAAGGCTTCTAGTGACACTTTGTCCGTCTGCCACATTTCTGATTTTTTATCTCGTTCTGCTTGCTTTCTTGCTTCGTAGTCTTTTTCCATAAAACTGGCAAATTGCTCAAATTGTTTGTTAATGGTGCAGTGTCGCCTGAAAGTTGCAACAGCTGCTGGTAGAGATACATGATGGGAACGGCCAGGTAAATAAAAGTGCAACTTAAATATGCTGCAAAAGCAACAGTTCACTTGCAGACGACTGGTAGGAGACTCGTAGAAACGTTGTGACAACATGACATATACAATAACCGGAGAAAATTTCACAATACGTTTTTTTATGCTCAAGTGTCAGGAAATAACGGCGTTAGGCAAGAAACGCTACCATATTGTCATTCAGAATCACTAAAGCACACAAAATCAGAAAAGCAAATTTACTGCTGCCAAATTTCGAGGTAACAGAAAATTCTCGCAATATGGAGGTATTTTATAACGCTGTGGTTTGTTTGTACTAGCGCTCGTATGTTTTCAGGTGCGGCTGTGTTGAGGGCTTGTATGTCCTGCATATTGCTTAGTCGACTTCCCCATTTCGCTGACGCCAAGTTTCAACTTTCTGACGCTAGAGAACTAGGAATTGTAGCGTATAACGTGGCAGAGTGTAACGTAACTACGTCGGTGCGTGAGAAACAGCCTGGTGTAATCGTGTTTCTAACTGCAGAAATCCACGGGAGAACGAAAGCCGTGTACGGTGGTGGTAGAGTCGACATCATTAATGTCCGACATTGGCGTGTTTGTGCTCGTAATGTTGGAAACAGTGGTGCTAACCTCAACCGAGCGGACGACCGACAAAAAGTTAAAGACCATGCCATCAGCAGCCAAAGTCATGTTCTGGGATGCTGAAGGTGTGGTGCGTTTGGAATTCATGCCTATAGACAGCACCATAAACTTTGCAAAGTGCATACATGGAGCATCCTCTCCCTCCGACTGACAGTGCCAGACCATCTCTGTGACATATGCAACAATCCTTCGTCTTTGATTCCCTGTCATCTATCATCCTCCACAGGTTCCTGACTTGGCCCCATCCAATGTTCATATTTTTCCAAAACTTAAAGAACGCCTTCGAGGACTTCAACACTTTGATAGCGTTGAAGCAGTGCAAGCGGAGATGAGACTGTGGCTCCGACAACAAAGTCAAATTTTCTGTGGTGACGGCTTCAATAAATTGGTCTCCCGTTAGGAGAAATGTCTCCGTTGCTAGGGTGACTGTCGAGAAATAAATGTATTTATATGAAGACTGAAGATGCAGACTGTTAATAAATTTTATTTATACATCTTTAAGAGTTTTCACATAAAAGTAATTCAGAGGTGTTACTTTTCAGCATGCTCTCGTACATTGTTGAGTAATGACAAACTACTTGCGGTGACAATATTAATTGTGGGAATGACGAACTTTCTGTCATCAACGAATGTGTATGTTTGACTGACGTTGCGAACAGTGAAGGATACGTAATTTATTACGATCTTCTAAAAATAACAGCAGCCAGAAACAATAAATAAATTTATTTTTTAAATTTCAAAGACGGGTGCTATTTCAGTTTTCTCGCTGAGATATTAGTCATTTTCCATAATCCCTCAATGTATTTTCAATAAATCTTGTTATGTGGATACAACGCGTAAGAGGAAAAAAAATATGAAAACACAAAGTAAGATAATAAAAAATGTGAATTGATAACGTTTTCTCTGAAACATGAAATTAAGTATACAACAGTTGCAATGTGCACGTGCTAGTCACAAATGCGCAATAATTTTAACTATTGTATGTGTAGCACTGAAATTAATGTGACGCCGGCTTTTGCTTTACTGCTCGCAACATTATAATTTTACACTACAACCCGGACAAGTCCAAGAACGAATACGACGTGTTACAGCGGGATGTTAAGAAATTACTATAAAAACATAAAACATTTACTTCATACCTAGTGGAAACAACTTGCTGGTTTCCATAACGCCCTTCGACAATTCCCATCATTCAAGTCACCTGCTACTGTGTCTTGTTTCCGTCTTTTGCGTGTTGGGAGCACTCCTATTCCGAAGTCATTTTCACTTCCATTTTTACAATCACCGTTGGAGGACACTGTCATTGCTCTTGATTGGCTTTCATAATTGGAATGTCATATCAGTCATACGCAGTAATCATGTACAATCATATTTTGTCTACAAGAACTGACTTGAAAATCGAATGTGGCAACGGTCGCTATAGATCCAACACGCAGCACGAAAGCTGCAATAGAGCAGGTCTTTTGTCATTTCACTGTACGTAAATGCGACGAAACGTACGTTTCCAGTTACAAATAATGCAAGCCCACCACGGAAAAGGTATTCAGAACGTTACAATCCACGTCTACAACAGTACCCCTGACCGCACACCTTACACTAGCAGAAAGAAACCGAAGACAGCTAACAGCATGGTGTCCCGAGCTCTCAGCCAATCTGGCACAATACCTTCCTCTCTCTTCCCCCCTCTCTCTCTCTCTCTCTCTCTCTCTCTCTCTCTCTCTCTCTCTCCGCAGGGTCGTGAAAGTCCACGCTGCACGGGCGGTTTTGCATCGTTTCTAGAGAATAATACGTCTCTTTTTACAAACCACGTATTTCCCAATCCCAACCGTCTCCCATTTGCAAAGAAAGCACTCATTCGTGTGGACTCGGCAATAGCCAAGCAGTGCAGAATCGACATCCCTATTGGCTTTGTCTAACACACTGGTGAATATTCCCTATTTCACTACACCTTTCTTTGGCTGCCCCGATATCGCGGCATCACGAGAAACGCAGAGAGCACTTGTTTCTGAACCAACAGACTCTTCCTATTCGGTCGTTGCCTAGTTGTGCGAGCCCCTTACTCAGCTCACATGTATCGAAAGGGTCACATGCCAAAAATAAGTCAAAGTGATTTCACCTGATTGTATAAACGAGTATGAAGTTGAAACTATTTTAACTTGTCAAAATCGAATTTATACACCACCTGAAGTATTTATTCCAACGCATGTATTCGAAACCTCAAAACAAACACCCCAAATCCTTTTATTTTTTATTTTTTTAATCTGTAGTAATGTTGTTACGATGTATATTCTTTGTACTTTGTGATAATGTTTTCTCTTCTCTTATACGATCCTTGCACCCAATAGTTTCTAGACACCATATTTGTTTACAAAATATGACACTATGCATGTTATATGTTACGACAGTGAAAGGAACCTGTGACAACTGGAGGTACTCTATTTCACTTATTTTATGTTTACCGTTTTTTTTGTCAAAAGAAACCCAAAACCGTGTTCTGAAATAGTGTTTCGTTTCTCCACTAGACAGTGCCACAAGTTCCTACAAGAAATCGTAACACAACACACGCACACAAATGTCATACTAACAAATGTAAATTCACCTGATAACGGAGGTTTAAACCTATGAAACGCGTCGTGTAGATAAACAGTGACTGGTAATAGTAAACGTACTGTTTCACTTAATGTCAATAACTGTCACGGTAAAGCCTAACCTAAAATGTTCGCATTTAAAGTTAATCTGCCCAGTCAGGCAATCAAGACTATTTTCGAGTACAAAAACATTGCAAAAAAGCTCACAATGACGACACAGCATATTCACTTCAATAGAAATTGTCTCAAAAATAACGTCATTGCAAATTATGTCAAGATTAACGTCAAGGCAAACGTGACAACTGCAAAGAAAACATTGGAAAACGCACGAAAACTCTGGGTGAAAAACGAACTTTATATTAAAAAACAAATGTTCAACACACAGCTATGTAATGCAGAATTACAGTTGGGAAAGTTCCTTCATAGACTAGAATATGATTCCGTTATCGAAAAACCCAGAAAGTACACTGAGCTCATAGTAGAGAAAACAAAAGCTACACAGAAGAAAAATCTAGAATTTGGGGTCGCAAAATCCTGGCGCCGTCGTCGAACATGAGACTCAGCGAAACTGAATGAGTTATGTGCCGTTTCCTTTCACAAAGTTTATGGACCTTTCTTTTCTGGGGAGGAAACTGACAGGAATGCTACACCTGGACATACTCCAAAACTGGTTGTTTCCTCAACTTCACGAAGATTCCAATGACTTTATTTTTATGCATGACGACGCCCCGTCTCACTTTCACCTTGAGGCGCGGAATAATCTTAACAACACCGTCCTACAACGCCGGATTGGAAGAGGTGGACAACAAGGTCTTGTTCATTGCTTTTGGTCTCTCAGGTCACCAGAACTCACTCCCTTACGATTTTCGTCTGTGGGGGTACGTAAAAGACAGTCTTCGCCCCACCTATGGCCGCTACTTTTCTAGAACTGAGAAACGTAATTGATTCAATAAACAAGGACCTGTTGATTCGTGTGTGGAATGAAATGGACACCGTTTATGATTCTCGAGCAAGGCATGGTGCTCATGTTGAGTGTATGGTATAGTGTCTGTGCGAACATAAGACTTTGAACGTTCCTCTATCCAGTGACCGGCGCAATGTGTTCTATCTTTCACAGTTTGTCTGTAATAAACAGCTGAAATATGTTCTTTGTTTTTGTATCACCAATTATTTTTGTTCAAAAGTCAATTCGTCATGACGAATTAATTTTTGAAGAATTTATTTCTTGAAAGGAAGTTACATCAAATGTTAATAAAATAAAATACTTTTCCTCGAAAATTGCTTTGCCCTGTCTAATGATCCCTATTTATACTAGTCGATGGCAGCTCACCCCTAGTGGTAAGCCAACTAACTTTACACCCGCGGCTAGTTGGCAAAGTTGCAAGGTTTTAGGAAATATGAGTTTGGGCTGACCTAAACACGAATTTAAGTAATGAATCCTCATGATTTTGTGTTAAATAGTTAACTATCCGCCGCATTCACTAAAAGTGAAACTATCTGCCGCATCACCAGAATTTGTCCAAGTATTGCACAAAAGATAGAAAAATTGATGTTACGTTAAGTACTTAATGTTTCTTCTCCGATCGAAACGAAGACATGTCGTTGTGTTATTGACTGGATAAATCAGCTGTTCCACCACGATAACTTTGCATGACAGCTCGCGATATACATTACCAGCATACACTTCGAGGTTAGGGCATGGCCGTCGCTTTGAAAAGCTTTAACCTTCATGTCCATTAGGAACTATGACGATAGCAAACAATAACAACACATTTAATTCACATTTCGTTCATGCAAATTTCTACCGGTAACGAATTCATGCTTGGTGAGAAGAGTGTCCCTGTGGAGAAATCTAACAAGCTACACATACCTAGAATATTATTTGGTCTTCTCACTGCACACCTAGTACCTTTAATGCTTCCCAAGTCATAATGTTAATTCTATATTGCAACCTTTAAATAAAAGTAAATGCAGTACCTCACACTTCACAAGTTAATGTTCACACGAAAAGCAAAGTGATTTGCAAAAAATAAAATATTTATCACATGAAAAATATATTTCACGATCATAGTACTCACCGCTTGTGGTTACAGAATTTAATCCTTTCTAATTACTATTTAAAAAACCAGACTTCACTTATATTACATTTTATGCTACATAAAGAATTATTTGGATGCTTGATAAAATCAGTCTTGAAACAGCGTAAGATCCTAATAGCTATAAAGTCATTTTATCCGTCAGCAATTCGGAAAACAAGGATAAGCATTATCATGAATAATTCTGGCTGTTATTAAGTGTTGACTGTACAATGGCTCCAAAAAATATGTGAGAAATCTTATGGGACTTAACTGCTAAGTTCATCATTCCCTAAGCTCTCTCTCTCTCTCTCTCTCTCTCTCTCTCTCTCTCTCTCTCTCTCTCTCTCTCTCTCTCTCTCACACACACACACACACACACACACACACACACACACACACACACACACGCCAGAGGGAGGGCTCGAACCTCCGCCAGGACCAACCGCACAGTCCATGACTGCAGCGCCAAAGGCCGTTCGGCTAATCCCGCGCGGCCACAATGGCTCCCATTTCCTCATTTTCTTCGCTTATAACAAAGATTTAAGAACTCTTTTCCTCCGATATGGTATTCGCGGTCTTTTTTGATGTGACTATCAAAATATTTCTTTCATTGTGCTGCCTTCGCTGTGAGTGTAATTAAAGTGTGTTGAATCTCCTCCCGATATTTATCCTTCGTTGTGTTTGTGAATAAGGTTTGACGGTTGGTTTTCTGCGCTTCTATCACAAATTAATTTCTCCGGTTACTGATATAGATGATAAATGGTTAATGATACGCTCGACATGATGTTAACGCTCAAATTATTTTCTGTACTTCTTTGATACATACAGGCGTCAAAACAATTTAGCTCTCTGAAAACAGTTACCGCTGGCTTGGCATCTAGATGGAATTTTGGCATCAATATCTGTCAGATGTTATTTTCTTCCAAAGATATTTTTCAGAGCGTGCTTGTAAATTGACAACCATTGTTAAATGGGAGAGCAGCTGGCTCCCCCACCCCTTGTAAAATAGTCTTGGCGGACATATTTGATGATAGGTGAACTGACTCCCTTCTTCACAGCATAAATCTTGCGTATGTCTTTGGTATCTGTTGCTTTCTTGGAGCCAAGAACAGGATAAGTTGGCAGACTGATCGGTTGGCACAGTTTGACATCTAGCTAGCATTTGTATACATGGACTTTTACAGGTTCCTCTTCAAATACGAGGGTGCAGTTTAAAATGACATCGTATACATATGCTCGACAACCTTCTTCTCGTTATCAGATCCCAAAACATTGTTGCAAATACTGTCCTCTGTATTTACTTTTGCCGGTTCATTTAACGCTACTGTTTTTGGTAATCCTGGTTAAGTTCTTCCCTTCTTCAGTTGCATCCGTCCAAAAAATCTGCCACGATCTTGTGTCATTGTATTTGTCCGCTCGCAGAGAAGCTTCCCCGCAGTAAAATTAATCTTCGCTCCATAGTCACGTAAAAACCCCATTCCGGGTACACAGTCTACAAGAACATTTTGTGTAACATGCAATCAGTTATCTACAGTTCTTCTTCCAGTCTCCAGTTTTAATAGGGCTTGTGATTTCACTGGCTCAGTTTTCGCATCAACTACATCAACTCTCTTTTTTTTTTTTAACTAGTGATTGGAAGCGTCGAAACTGCTTTGTGTTCCTGTACCTTTATAAACAGTTCCGACACATGATTTCGTACCTATATCAGTTATACAGCTAATGGCATGACATCGTGCATGATCAGAGGTATTGAAGCTTGTCTTACGCTTTTCCCCCTGGATGCACTCTAATTCGTATTTAATACTTCAGACATCAGATATCCAGTGTACATTATTGGGTTCAACCTCCGTTCATTGGCCACACCATGTACCACAATTCCTATCATTATTATTGTTGTTCCTTCACGAATAGAGATGTATCCCCGTAATGACACAAGTGTTTGGTGGAAGACTGGAGTCTTCTATTCTGCCACTTATCCAGTTGCTCCATTGGAGCTGCTCGATATCGCTCCCGTATTGTACTAAACCGGATTATAAGAATCTGAACGCCGATTTCTTGGAAACCGCTGAGAAGCGCGTCGTACTAAAGCATAATTTGTTACGTCTATATGTGGTGCATAAACGGAGAAAGGTGATCAAAATAGGTGGCCTATTGGGTGTGTACTTCCCCTGTTAATATTCAAAAAACGCCTAACATGAATTCCTTACAGTAATCCATTCTATATATAAAGCAAATTCCTATTATAAAATAAGATTCTGCCTTCAGGAAACATCATTCTTCAGACAGTAAATCTGTCAACATTTATTACGTGTTCTTGAAACTGACAGGATGATAAAATATTGGAATTATGTGCGATACTATAAATGGACTCTTCAATAAAGTGAACACCTGCGTGTAACTAGTTACTTCTTGTTGATATACAAGAAGGTGCTTCAATTTATTATGAAATATAGCTACAGAAAAGACGGAAGATTTAGCTATATCGTCCCTTCGACGCTTAAGTCATTAGGGACGTTCGCCAAGCTCGGACTCGGCATGGATGGGGAAAGATGTCGACCGTATCTGTCCTAATTAACCGTCCCGGAACATGCCTGAAGTATTTAGGAAACCTCCAAGTGTACTGCCAGAGGGGTTTTAAGCTCGCTCATTCCAAACGGGACACCAGTGGCTAAACCACTGCACCACATCGGTCGGTTGTAACTACAATGTCGAATTCTGGCTAAATAGAACCTGGTTACAACTTTACCATATGCTCCATGATATGTCGAACAATATTATTCCTCCCAGAATTAGTTTTCACTCTGCAGTGGAGTTCGCATTGGTTTGAAACTCAGTGGCAGACTAGAACTGTGTGCCTAACCAGTACTCGAAACTGGGACGTTTGTCATTCGCGGCCAGAGGCTCTACTGACTGACAAGGGAAACAGGAGGCAATCGGATTTTTGTAATTTTTTATGTTTATCGTACGTGTAACTCAGAACTTAAGTATAACTCTCCCGTCTCAGTTCTACGCAACTCTAAGAAATTGTCGACAAAACTGACTTTGTAATTTTTCGACAATTTGCAACATGCAAAACTAAAGTATGTATGTTTTATGGGCACGTACGTGAAGCGTAAAATACAAAAAGATAAAAAAGTAATTAGTATTTTTTGATTATACAGTCTTGACTAACAACCTTTTATAGAATATCGGTGTTTTAAGAACAAATGCATTTTTGTTTGCGACATATAATAAGAAATTAGAAGACGTGCATTTTCATAAACATAGGAATAAGATGTGTTAATTAGCATATATGTGATGAATTTTGTATTTAAATGGCATAGGTATTTGAACTGAATGGGGAAAAGGATAATGATCGAAACCAGAGTCGATTTAGCGATTACCAGTCTCGTGCACTATATGTAATATTCGCTTCATGGAAATGCTCGTAGAACATGCATCTTTGTTTAGAAATTTAGTCAAACCTAGAATCGAACCTAGGTGCCGTAAGCAGTGAACGAGCACTTTACCACAGAGCCACACTGCTCGGAAGAAGTATAAACATTGTTTTAGCATATTAAACATAGTTGGGGAACTTCAAAGTCGACTCTCTCGAGAAATTTTGAGAGTTGCGTCTAGCTACTTTGGCAGAAATATAGTTGAATTCTGAACTTCAACAGCCATAAATATAAAAATTTGCAAAAATTCGATTGCCGTGTGGTCCCCTTGTGAGCTATTAGAGCACGACACGCGATCCACAGTCACAACTTTACTTCAGCTGATACCTCTTCTCCTGCCTTCCGGACTGCACTAAGTTTATGCCACATACCTTGTGAGACTATCACTCCTAGAAAAATCTATTAAAAGAAAAGGCTTAGCTACAGCCCAGGCGGTTATTTCTAGAAATAATGTCTCAGGAAGTCCCAATATTTGTTACTCAATTCCAAAATTTTGGAGAGGGTTTATATTATATTACTAGTTGTCAAAGCAGTTTCCTCGATAGTGCCGTACTCAACTAGAGCCCTGACAACCGCTTATTAATACGCTTGACAATGTAGGACTCATTTTTACTAAATAATGAGAACAGACGAAATAGCAGGTACGATTTGTGGAAAATCGTGTAGCGCGCCGAGTGTGGGAAGCCGGCATGTGATAGCCGTCGTGGCTCTCGTTTTGCTCGGGGTGTGAGAACAGAGCGCCGCTAACAGTGCTGGCTCATCGTAATTGATGGCCCGCCCTGCATGCTCAACCTTTGTACTCGCGCGTTTCGTTTCGCAGTAATTGCTGTGAGAAGCTCACCCCTCTTATAAATCAAAGTGAAATTCAATAAATTTTGAATGACAGCTCACCACGAAAACTCCATTTGCGTTTTAAGAGTTCGCGTGTTGATAAGTGGTGACGAGCACGCGCTTATGTTAATTAGGCGGCGATTCGGCGCCGCACCGCGGGACGCTGCACTTGCCGCTACTCCCCATTACTTTCTCCACGCATGCTCGTCCAGAGGAGGCGCCGTTTCACACTGCTCGCAAGCAACACAAAAACGAGAAAGAAAATGTCTACAACTGAGCGAAGAAATTCGATGACGATTATTTTACACTGCTGGCTATTAAAATTACAAAGACGTAACGAAATTTTACTTATTGTGTGCATACAATACACTAGCAAGAATGTTGTTGTGGTCTTCTGTCCGAAGACCGGTTTGATGCAGCTCTCCGTACTACTCTATTCTATGGTAGGCTCTTCATCTCTGAATAACTACTGCAGTGTTCATCCTTTTGGACCTGCTTATGTATTAATCTCTTGGCCTCCCTCTGCGCTGGCCGCTGTGGCCGAGCGGTTCTAGTAGCTTCCATCCGGAACCACGCTGCTGCTACTGTCGCAGGTGCGAATCCTGCCTCGGGCATGGATCTGTGTGATGTCATTAGGTTAGTTATGTTTAGGTAGTTCTAAGTCTAGGTGACTGATGACCTCAGATGTTAAGTCCCTTAGCGCTTAGAGCCATTTGAACCTCCCTTTTCAATTTTTAGCCCTCCCCTTCACACACTTCCCTTCAGTGGTAAACTGGCGACCCACTGATGTCTCAGAATGTGTCCTATTAACTGATCCCTTCTTTTAGTCAACTTGTGCCACAAATTTCTATTCTCCCCCGTTCTGTTCAGTACGTCCTCATTAGTTACACGATCTTCCCATCTAATCTTCAGTATTCTTCTGCAGCACCGCATTGCAAAAGTTTCTATTATCATTTTGTGTGAACTGTAAATCGTCCTCGTTTCACCACCGCATGAGGCTACACTACAGACAAATGCTTTCAGAAAAGACTTCCTGAAACTTAAATCTGTCTCTGATGTTAACAAATCTGTCTTCTTCGGAAAGACTTTCCTTACCATTGCCGGCCTACATTTTATATCCTCTCTGCTTCGGCCATCATCGGTTATTTTACTGCCCAAATAACAAAGCTCATCTAACACTTTCGGTGTCTCGTTTTCAAATCCAGTTCCCTCAGCATCATCTGCCATCTAAGTTTAATTATCTTTTCTTTTTTTTTTAGCTTTTGTTGGTGTTAACTTACATCTTCGTTCTGAGGCACTATCCATTCCGTACAACTGCTCTTTCAAGCCCATTGCTGCCCCTGACAGAATTGCAATGTCATCGGCAAACATCTAAGTCTTCATTTCTTGTCCCTGAAATTTAATTCCCTGTCCAAATTTTTCTTTGGTTGCCTTACTGCTTGC
This sequence comes from Schistocerca gregaria, assembly GCF_023897955.1. NCBI lineage: Eukaryota > Metazoa > Arthropoda > Insecta > Orthoptera > Acrididae > Schistocerca > Schistocerca gregaria. Next base: position 481,780,211 of record NC_064931.1, on the reverse strand, counting down.
CGATGTGGAGATTGAATATCATCGGCGACAGACGACAACCTTGTCGCCATTCCCAACCACTGCTTCCCTGACAAGCCCTTCGACTCTTGTAACTGTCGTCTGGTTTCTGTGTAAGTTCTAAATTGTTTTTCGCTCCCTGTATCTCCAGAATTTGGAAGAGTACTCCAGTCGACATGGTAAACAGTTTTTTCTAAGCCTACAATTGCTATAAACGTAGGTCAGCCTTCAACCTATTATCTGATAGTTGTAGGGCCCAGTATTACCTCGCATTTTCCAGCATTTCTACGGAATCCGAACTCATCTTCCCTGAGGTCCACTTTTACCAATTTTTCCATTCTTCTGTAAATAATTCGTACTGGTGTCTTGCAGTCGTGACTCATTAAGCTGATAGTTCGGTAATACTTACACCAGTCAGCACCTGCTTTCTTTGGAACTGAAATTACTACATCCTCCTTGAGTTCTGATGATGTTTCGCCTGTCTCATACATCTTGCACGCCAGGTGGAATAGTTTTGTCATGTCTGGATTTCCCGAGGATATCAGTCGTTCTTACTGAAAGTCGTCAAGGGCAGGTGATGAAATTTGTTAAATGGTTTGCCGGCCGGAGTGGCCGAGCTGTTCTAGACGCTACACTCTGGAGCCGCGCAACCGCTACTATCGCAGGTTCGAATCCTGCCTCGGGCATGGATGTGTGTGATGTCCTTAGGTTAGTTAGGTTTAAGTAGTTCTAAGTTCTAGGGGACTGATGACCTCAGCAGTTAAGTCCCATAGTGCTCAGAGCCATTTGAACCATTTTTGTAAATTGTTTGGGAGCGTATGAACTGCTGAAGTTTAGTTGGTATAGCTGCCACCTCTGGCGGCAGCAGCAATGACTATCGCCTGGTTGGGCAGCGAGTCGGGTTGGGTTTGTATGATAGACACGGACATCTTATTCCATGCTGCTTCATCTGTATGACACGATATCATCAAATGTAGTGACGGCAAATGGTGGCGTGTCAGTTTCCCTGCAACCCGTGACCAAATGCTTTGTGTCGGTGAGAGATCTGAATAACATGCTACCCAGACCAGCATTCAAACACCCCCTGTATCGAAGTAGGACGGGACAAATGCGTTTTAGCGTTATCTTGTTGTAAGGTAAAGTCAAATAAATGTAGAAGATGGGGCACAGAAACTAGCTTTAACAGTTTCATAAATGCTTCCACACACGGATACACCAGTCAGGATGCTGTACACAGAACAAGGACTTATCTGAAGAGACGAAGTGGTGACATTCCTGTGTCCAATGTTGTCGTTGTGTACATTATTGTCGGTGCGCCTCTGTTTGTTGCAGTATTGTGGAACGATAACAATCCAGAGAAGCCATGCTTCTGCCGCTGTCGAATTCCGGCAGTGGCTGGTGGGCGTGTCTCCTTTTTAAACAGAGCCCTAGCACGATCTTCTCTCACATTCAAATGCGATTTGTGGACAAGGAATCGACTGTATAATCTTTCCTTTTATAAAGAATGGGCATGACACTAACGCTACCTGCTTTGTTTGGTTGCGCTGAAATTCTAATTATTTGCTTCTTCATACATCTAGTACACTTTACGCTAGTTTGACGCTTCATGCACCCTGCCATCATGGTTGTGCAATATAAATATTGAGCAGTGTACACGTTTTGTTCCTAGGGTCTTTCTCAGTGTAGTATACCTCAGCTATCAGATCGAGCGAGATACCGCCTTGGTAAGGCACTGGACACGTATTCTGGAAGGCGGTGGTTCAGTTATCTGTCTAGATTTATCTTTTCCGTGATGTCACTATATTATTTAAGCCGACTCCCGGGAAGTTCTTTTGAAAGGACACTGCCTGTAACCTTCCGAATCACACCCGAGGTATAGCTTGTACTCCACACTGTACTATCTTGTCGTCCACGGGATCCTGAACCCCAATCTTCCTTCATTTTCCAGTGACCGAGCGCTGTGACACATGGTTAAAAATTAGAATCACATAAGGCGAATGCAGGAATGGATCCTTGTGAAAGGGTACGGCTAATTTTGTATCTCATACTTAATCTAGTTAGAACCTGTGATTAATCCGTAATGACCTAGTCGTTGGCTGGAAGGTAAAATGTAATTTTCCATATCATTCACTGAAGGTTACATGGTTAAATAAACAAAATGGTGCTAGCAGACCCTACTCTCATTATTATTAGACAGCAGTGGATTATGATTATTTTTAATTTCCTCGAGAATAAGTATAAGTACAGGCAATTTTAGAATTATTGTGTATTTTACGATCTGGAAGGTAGCTCTGTTTTTTATTACCACATGAACTTCATCCTCAGTCGTGTCTGATGTGGAGGGTGGAATACTTTGTGGATTCTGATCTTTACGTGAAGAGCTTGTGCTGCAGGCGTGCAGGCTTGTGTATACTTTCTATTTATGTGGGACAGAGCGGTTACGTTTCTTCAACATAGAGAGTTCGCATTAAGTCATGTGTAAGACGAGCCGCATGTTGGCCTACATTCTTGCAGTACTTTAAAGTGTGAATGCAAGACACTTGCAATGTCTCAACTCCACAATGAGCGACGAAATGATACTTCGTGGTCCAACCTTTGGGCGCATAAATGTTATATCTGCAATTATGATTGAATGAAATGTACACTGACGCTTGAACTTTTAGAATAACTTTCAGGATTTGTTTATACCAAAGAGTTCGATTGGTATGGATGCCAGGATGCTTACTAGAAGTCACTTAAAACGTGCTACTGCATGGTTACAATCTCGAAAGAACTGTCGTTAGAAGTGTGATATGGTAATCTTGAGTTTCAGGCCAAAATTTTAATATTGAGAAGTACATGTACTGAACCATGGCAGATAGGTAAAAAAAAGACTAAGAAATTTAAACATTTGCAGGCTGCTAATAGAGCAAGGTTCTCTCAGAGCCTATTGACATAGTTGCAATAGACACATATTGTAGGGAGGCATGAACACGCAGGGTTTCAGTAACACGTACAGAGAAATAGTTTTTGTTTCATTCTGCAGGCCAAAATTTTAATATTGAGAAGTACATGTACTGGACCAACGTTCGCAGCTCTCTTTCTTCCCCACTCTACAGTGGCAGCACAGATTGTTGATAATGACATGGGAAAAATACAGGAAAAACACTGTCCCTGTAATCTCGACTCGAAAACTTTTCCACTGTCAGAAATCATCACATGAGATGCTCCGTACTTCAAAACGATGTCTTCAACAAGGGACGTGCCATTTCCGCGGCTTCGGCAATTGGGACTGCTCTAGTGACAGAGTGATGAGTTGGGTGGTCACTGCTGACTGTTAGTTGTCTATTTACACTTGTCGACTTCCGTAACCTCCCCAAGAGATCGATTCCAGTTCCGTGGGAAGGTGCTGCTGGAGGTACTAAATGTTCCAGAGATTACTGCAGGACAGGCTTCTGTCTCTGACATTCGTTACAGCAACTCACATTGAGTCTCCAGGATCGGTGGAAAGCTGGCCAGTGATACCTGCAACTGATTCTGTTTAGAGCCTTCAAGAATTCCAGGTGACCCGATGTTGGAGCGTTATGGAGAAACTTCATTATAGCTGGTCATGGATGAGCTGAGATGACAACCAACTATTTCTGTCTCACTGAATCATATTTCCTCGTACACAACCCTCCGTTCATTAAATGGAATTCTCATTTGCTTACTCCTTCCTTCTTCAAGGCGTCTATGGTTTTCAACAGTACTGGGTCTTCCTTCTGCCCAGTAGCAATGTCACTTAATGCAGCGATGACTGAGATTTCATTCACTCTGCTGGTTTCCACTACAAGATTCCTTGAAATGTAGTCAGCCTGGTCCAAACAACAAGGCAGCCTTTCTCGTTTATAGAGTAATTCATCTCAGATTTGGAGAGTGCTCTGGAAGCATAAGCTATCACCATTTTAGCACCTTCATGATTTTGTTCTGGAATTGTGTCTCTACCGTAACTGCTAGTGTCAGTGTGAAGCTCTGACTCGGTGTTCTCATCATGCAACGCTAGAACTGGAGATATCAGTACCCCTTTACGTACAAAGAAACGTTTTTCTTGTACCTCGTTCCAGGAAAATTTGGCGTCTCTCCGCAGTAGTTCTTGTAGGGGACGTGCCTTGGTACAGAAGTTCGTTATGAATCACCAGCAGTAAGAGTACATTAAAAAAAAACTTTTCTGATCACGAACGTGCGGAAGACGACTCTGGATCGGAACGGACTCCATTCGCTATTCAAAATGTAGAAGATGGGGCACAGATTTTTATTTCTCAGGCGACAAAGAGGAATTTTTCAGATTGAGGCAGAAACCTGAAGTCTGAACACAATTCAACACGGCTGTCAGGCAGCTTAGATGACCTTAAAAAAAAAACATCAGTTTCAGCCAGATAGAAAAAGGCTCATCATGCACTTAAGGTGTCAAAGTAGCTAGTCCCTCATACGTCCGGAAGTGGTTGGGGAGTTATATAGTCCAAACTTTGAACTCATAGATGCCGCTAGGTGCTACAAAGGTAGTCTTTTCCCGGTCAGCCATATCAATCACGATTTGTCAGTAAAATGTCTGCATGTCCATAGCGGAAAAATACAGTACTTAGCTCCTTTCAAGCAGCCTAGGGTGTCATTCATGCGCGACAAGGGGCAGACATTTTTTTTTCTCGTAATTTTGTTCAGTCATCGGTAGACGATCTAGAAACGTCATGTGCCATTCTTCGGTTTCAAAGGGACCACGGGAGGGGACCAAGGACTCTCTGAGGTTTCAGTGATGTCTTTTTGCCGAATCTTCTCCGCTTCTTCTTTGATCTGTCGTTCAAGCGGCATAACTATACAAGTGCTGGCAAGTTGGTGGATAACCAACGGTGTTTTACGATGAATTGCTTTGTCTTTCCACCATTCCAGCTGTCAAAGAATCCAAAAATTGCAACAGAATGGCTAACACTCACCCACGTTGTTCCTCAGTTAAGCCAGATTCCACTGACAATTCGATAGTAGCTTTCTCCACTGCCTTTCTTGTAGTGAGAGCAGAGCGCGATTCGTCGCCGATGGTGCTAAGCTGTGCTTTCTGGACTGAGTCGGCTGAACCTATGCACATATATTTAGGAATGAGGCGTGGCTGTTCGTGACAGTGATCACCTAAAATACTTTTGATCAACGCAGGCATGTAGATCTCTTTTCTGAGCCTAAAGGCCTTTTTCCAGTCAAAAAAAGCTTCACAGTTTAACTGAACATCTCGGTTGACGATTGGAACTCGTCTCGTTGATGATGGCAAGCCGGCCGAGGTGGCCGAGCGGCTCTAGGAGCTACAGTCTGGAACCGCGCGACCGCTACGGTCGCAGGTTCGAATCCTGCCTCGGGCATGGATGTGTCTGATGTCCTTGGGTTAGTTTAAGTAGTTCTAAGTTCTAGGCGACTGATGACCTCAGAAGTTAAGTCCCATAGTGCTCAGAGCCATTTGAACCTTTCTTTTGTTGATGATGGCAGGAACTTCAACGGTAAAAAACTACCAGTAACAATGTTTGTTATTTGTGCTTGTTGGAATACCTTCGGCAGTGTGGAGCTCTCATCTTCCAGTCTATGACTGATATTGATACCTCCAAGAAATTCCATCTGAGACTGACATTATGACTACGTTCTGCTAAAACGAGGAATTCGAAATGTTACGTTCTGTCATTGACAGTTACTTTTGCAGTACATGTGCCTTTCGGGCGGACCTACTTTCCATTTGCGACCTTCAGCACAACCGCTTTAATATCACGGAGCACAGTCTTCTTAGCTGGCGAAGATAAGCAGTTCACATTACAGTAAAGGAAGCCCCTGTGTCTACTGGCCGTCTACAGGCAGGTTGGCCGTCGATGATGGTGTCAGTGAGACGACAGCGGTTGCGCTCGCTTCGCTCGCCTGCCGTTATTAGAGATGCCTGAGTCTGTGTGTGTTTTTTGATTCGCAAAGCAAAACTGTCTATGGAGGATTTGCATCTGTGGCAGCCTCACGCACATAGGTGGTCGCCTCGCTTATTTTTCTTGAAATCGCGGCTGGTACCTGTGTACTGCGACGAGGAACGGTTACGATGGGGTTGGGAAGCGACCTCGTCCAGTGTACGGCAATGGGCTTTGTCACACGTCTACTATAATCGTCTATAGTCGACTAGCGTGATGGTTGACGTTTATCGGCGTAATAGTCGTCGAACACTCATCTTCCTTCTCTTCAATTGTGTACAACGTGTCCAGGGCGTCCACAGTGAAAATACACCAGCATGTTGTTCGGCGTCCTCCAAATGTCTGTTCCTCTGCGGGGCGTTGTACTTGACAGAATAGTCGGTTTTACCTGTGCTGGTCGGCTGCTAGGTTGTCGAGTGGTGGTGGCGCCATTAGTCCGAATTGGCCGAGTCTCTTCTTCATGGCTTCTTGGACTAGTGGCGGAGATTGGTTTAAAGATCGATATACCTCTCCTGTCGTATGTAGTCGCCATTTGTGGCTACTATCTCTTGTGTAGTCCATCCGATACACTGCCATACCCAACTGTATCTCTTCTGTTACTACTTGGCGTAAGAGAGAGACGAGTTCATAGTGGTTTTCCACAACTGCCATGGAGACGACATATGGTAGTCGAACATCTCTCTTTCGTCCACTGTTGTTCTGCAGTACTTCCCCGATTCACTGGCACCACTTGATGCATTTATCTGTCGCTGTGGCATCCTCTAGTTAACGAGCTTGGTACATGACATCTGCGACTCATATCTTCAGGTTTGAGATTTTGTCGGCTTCTGTCGTATTCGGATTCACATTGTGAGATAGGGTCAGAATACTGAGTATGTATGGCTGTGTCGTCCTATGTACGACGTTGGGCCCTGTTCTTCAATTGTTCATCCGTTAAGCGGACTTTCTGGTAATCGTTTGCTGAACGTTTTCTTTAGTTCGGCTTGGAATTTGTCCCAGCCATTAAGACTTCCTTCATTTTTCTTCCATCACTGCAAGGTTGTACTGTCCAAATAAAAGTACAAGGTTGCTGAACGAATTATGACAACCCAGTCGTCATATTTGGCGACTCTGTCGAATCCTTCCAGCCATTTAGTAGGGTTCTGACCAGTGTCACCCGGAAACACTGATGGTTGCCTGATGTGCAGCTGATTTGCTGTTGTTTTGTTTACTGATCTTAGATTCCGGTTCCTGTCGGTGCAGGCGACTGCCTTCACATTGCCTAATTGGAGCCATGCTGATGTAGATGTTTTGAGCTACTTGGGGCCTCCACCAAACATTGTCACGTCAGAACTTCAATCAAGTCCAGGTTCGATTGCAGGGTCGTCAGTGAGTTACAACACTTAGTACTAAAAGGACCTTAATTACTAACACCAACGTACAGCCAGAACAGAACTGGACTTCTGTTCTGACAGCGTTGTTATTTATACAGACATCGAATATTCCAAAATATACAAACATAAGAAATTTCGATGACCTTCTAGAAATGAGAAATAAAAAATAATTAGTGGTGGTCGTATTCAAATTGGTAAGCCGCAGCACGGCAGTCGGCGATGGTAAACATTACGTCACACTGCATGCAGCACAGCTCGCTGCAGTAATGTTTCCTCATAAATAAATCTCACAAAAAGATCAAAAAGGTATAACTGGTCATTCTAGACTACATGGAGGTTTACCAGCGATCATTCTTGCCGCACAACATACTCAACTGGAACAGGAATGTCCGAGAGGAAGGGGTGGAGGGAGTGACATGATACACAGAGTACCCTCCGCCAAATACCATAAGGCTGCTTGTGGAGTACGGTTGTAGATTAAGATGTATAGAACAGGAGAAGACCCCCGGAAGTCTGCCAACCAAGAGACGAAACCACTGAGTCCAAAACTCTTTCTACGTGGAACGCAAAAAACGCTTTAAAGTGGCTAAACAGCGGGCCTCATTCTCCCACTCACTTTTATCTTACATTTGTTTCAAGAAGTAATAAATTATTGAGTCTACAGTTTTATCCTGTTGTTCGAGAAATGAGAAAATTGTGTTTTCATTCATCGCGATTTAATTTCGTATATGTATTATTAAGTGTTCCAATGCCTGTAGTCTCTGACTGTGATGCGACAACTGTAACTGATTAAATAACTTTTTTCACTACTATCATGACTTACTCAGTGCCCTACTTTTTACTATGGGAAACTTCCTTTTTAGTACTCTCTTGGTCACAAAAATTCGCTGCATAATGGAGATAAAATAAAAAAGAAAACCAACGTTTTTAATGCAATTTAGAAGACCACGTTGTGTATCCAATCATGATCGGAAAAATATTTCTTGAGGCTGTTTTTATGTTTGTTAACATGATTCAAAGGATCATTTCAAGCTCTGACACTGGGCACATTGTCACTTTACGGCAAGCTGCCCACCGAATAGGTGTACACCACTGCTACGTTACTTGAACATTCGACCTCTATCATAAGACACAAAACACTGAAAATCTGCCTGTTGCTTGTAGCCCGCGGTTTTCAGCGCTAGCTGACAGCTCGCACGTACTCCGTGGACAATGCAGCTGAACTGCACGCTGTTTTTCTGGACGCAGCTTGAGACGTCCGAGTTAAATGACAGAGCCCAATCATCATACGATCAATTTGCCTAATCGCCCATTACGAACTACAACAGAAGCATCTCGGCGCCTTCGTGTACGAAGAGGATGGGCATGGGAACGCTTGCAATGGAGCCTGGAATAACGGTGTCGAGTTTTTTTAACCACTAGATACAAGACAGATCTGAGGTCTCAGAGTTGTCGCAGGAGAGCTTGAAAGCGATTAGAAATATAGTTCCCTGGATACGGCATGGAGATGGATTAGTCATATTTTGAGCTGGTACCATGTACGGATGTCCGCCACCGTAGCTGAGTGGTCAGCACGACTAATTTCCATGTGTTGGACCCGGTTTCGATTCCCGGATCTGCCAGGGATTTTTCCTTGGTGAGAGCACTGGAATGGGGTGCACTTGCCCTCGCGATGAAGTAGTAGCTGAGTAGTGGCTGAGTAGTAGCGTCTCCAGTTCAGAAAAACTGTCAACGGCCGGGAGAGCTGTGTGCTGTCCCCACGCTTCTCATTGCTGCATCGATGGACGACATGGCGATCGGTCTGTAGTGATGGGCTCATCAGGGCCCTGTGGACGGAGTTTACGTTTACATTACCATTTACAGTTGTTGGTCACCTCCTACTGCTGTTGAGGTTTATCTGAGATCTGTGTGGGCTCAGGACAGGATGTTTCAAACTTCTACATAGCTCCACAGTCAACATTTCGATGATGGGTTTATCTTTCAAGCCGATAATACACCAGCACGCTGCCTCCACATCACGAACATCATCTTCCAGAAGGATTAACTGAAATGAATAGCCAGTGGTATCTTCTAATTTGCAAGCTAATGAGCGTGCTTGGAACTACCTGTAACTTGTTATGATTAGACGCAGCCTCCTCATACACTGGAAAACCGCCAATAGAGGGCCATGCCTGAGCACCAACGTTTTGACCAATCGACAGACAGCATGCTAAGGAGAATCCGAGCATGTTGCAATGCGGGGTGTGGAGCGCTACGGCATTAAATGGCACTCAAAAAACCATTATGAAATCACAAATGTACAAAGATATGCACTTTCGTACAGACTATATTCTTTTGGTTATCATTTTTCTTTCTGTTTCACACTGAAGTTCTTTTGTTGATTTCAAAAGACTTAGTGCTTCGTTTCCTGCTCCAACTGAATCTAAGTCCACACACGTCTGCAAACAGGCAGGTGGAGCAAAAGATATTTTGAGCACTTTATTTGAACAAGTCGCCTGACCAAGGAAAAGGGTAGCTTGGCTCCACTCGGACATGAAAAGCACCCTCATTCCACGTACTGTACACAAAATAAATAGCAGTTGCTGAGGGCACTGACCTCCAATTTGCCAACTGAGAACCCTTTAAGTTACTGTTACTTGAGTCAATTAAACACTTCTTATTCCGACACACAATACGTAGGTTAACGTCGTTTGAAATTATTGACACTGCTACAGAACTACTTTTCAGCTGCGGCATACATGTTACTTGGAAATAAGTACTAAAGGGTGTGAACAGCCTGATCGAGGTGGTCCCACAGATTCTCGATTGGGTTTAAATCCGGAGAGTTTGGTGGTCAGGTAAACTCAATCCGATGCTCTTCGAAATTCTCACGTGCACTGCGAGCTGTATGACACATGGCATTTTTGTGCTGGTAGATGCCATTGTACCGGGGAGATGAATACTTGTTGAGCTATTGTGCCTTCCAGAATGATGAGATCACGCACGGAATGCCACGAAAACATTCCCCAGACCATAACACACCCTCCTTTGCATGGATCCTTTAGGCGTTCCACAGTCCATCTGACCGATGGAGCATAAAACGTGATACATGTGAAAAGGCCATGTGTCGCCACTCAGTGGACGTACAGCTGCAGTATCGGCGTGCAAATTCTAGCCTTGGTCGCCGATGAAGAGCAGTCAGCATTGGTGCGTGAACCACGCGCCTGATGGGGAGTTGCATATGCAGAAACGTTCGCTGAATGGTCGATGAGCAGACACCACTGGTAACCCCTCGGTTCATCTGGGCGGTCAGTGGTTCCGCAGTTGTACGTCTATTCGCCCATACACGTCGCCGGAGTCGTCGTCCACACCTGTTATCTATGGCACGCGGTTCACCGAGTCATCTTCGCGCCGTTACCGGATGCTTAAAGCATCGACATAGATCGCCTGAGAAGAGTCGTAGTACAAGCTGGCAGACACCGATTCCAGGGGATGATTACGTCGAAAACGCATGAGACGATAAATTCCTCTCACTGACTTTTTATCGTTAAGGTAGGTATTAGGGACATTTACATCGAATGGAATGAACTATAGCTCTAGGTAGCATATATACATATTGTTGATTTATTACTTTGCTTTATTCATTTTGTTTGGCAATAAATGTCAGTATATTGAGAATTACGAAAACACAAATGTTTCAATGTATTTGTATACATCTTTTCTATAAGACAGGCTTTTTAGTCTGAGCAGTCGGATGGCGTCGATGAGAACGCTGATTCTTGACTTGTACGTGGCTGGTGTGTTGATTTTCGTGCGCATAGACTTGGATAAAATACTGGAATCAAAATATGCACCGCATAGCGCGAACTGCAGAATGTAATCGATTAATACTGAGTAAACTGTGAAATCTGGGCTCTAAATTTATTCGTGGACGAACTAATACAATTTTCGCTTGTGCAGTGGACGCAAATCGGTTGGCCACTGGTGGAAAATGTATGTGCACGATATCAAGTTTGAACGTTTCGAGGACTGTGTTTTGATGTTAATAAGCCTTGAATTGTGTCATATCAATCACTGAACTGAAACTGTTTATGGGTGCCACAAATAAAAAAAAAAAGTTTTGCATCACCTCGGTTCGGAGAGTTCCGGAACCTGTACAGAAAATTAGAATAGAGATCAGCATAAACATCATTTCCGCCCTTTTTATTGCGCATGAAAACTACACATTGCATGTTGTACCACCATACAGTGAGACCTTCAGAGGTGGTGTTCCAGATTGCTGTACACAGCAGTACCTCTAATACCCAGCAGCACGTCCTCTTGCATTCGTCGTGGCATACTATCCACAAGTTCATCTAGGCCCTATTCGTCCAGATTGTCTCAATCCTCAACGGCGATTCGGCGTAGATCCCTCAGAGGGATTGGTGGTCACGCCGTCCATAAACAGCACTTTTCAATCTATACCAGGCATGTTCGATTAGTTTCATATCTGGAGAACATGCTGGCCACTCTAGTAGAGCGATGTCGTTATCCTGAAGGAAATCATTCGCAAAATGTGCACGATGAGGGCGCGAATTGTCGTCCATCAAGGTGAATGCCTCGCCAATATGGTTGCACTATCGAACGCAGGACGGCATTCACGTATTGTACAGCCGTTACGACGCCTTCCATGGTCGCCGGCGGCATACGTCGGCCCCACATAATGCCACCCTAAAACAGCAGGGAACCTCCACCTTGCTGCACCCGCTGGACAGTGTGTCTAACGCGTTCAGCCTCACCAGGTTGCCTCTAAACACGTCGCCGACGACTGTGTGGTTGAAGGCATATGCGACACTCATTGGTGAAGAGAACACGATGCCGATCCTGAGCGGTCCATTCGGCATGTTGTTGTGCCCATCTCTACCTCACTGCATGGTGTCGTAGTTGCAAAGATGGACCTTGTCATGGACGTCGGGAGTGAAGTTTCGCATCATGCAGCCTATTGCGCTCAGTTTGAGGCGTAACACGAAGTCCTTTGGCTGCACGAAAGCATTATTCAACATGGTGGGGTTGTTGTCAGGATCCCTTCGAGCCATAATCCGTAGGTATCGCTCATACACTGCAGTAGTGGCCATTGGGCGGCCTGGGCGAGGCATGTCATTGACAGTTCCTGTCTCTCTATATCTCCACCATGTCCGAACAACATCTCTTTGATTCACTACGAGACGCCTGGACACTTACTAGTTGAGAGCCCTTCCTAGCACAAAGTAACAATGCGGACGCGATCGAACCGCGATATTGGCCGTCTAGGCATGGTTGAACTACAGACAACACAAGCCGTGTACCTCCTTCCTGGTGGAATGACTGGAACTGATCGGCTGTCGGACCCCCTCAGTCTAATTGGCGCTGCTCATGCACGGTTCTTTACGTCTTTGGGCGGGTTTAGTGACATCTCTGAACAAACAAAGGGACTTTCTCTATGACACAATATCCACAGTCAACCTCTATATTCAGAAACTGGGAACCGGGGTGATCCAAAACCTTTTTTGATGTGTGTATTTGAATAGATAAATATTCTCCGTAAATATGTCAGTGCAGTGAATTTCAGATTTTGCACATTTTGGAACTGGAATCCCACGACATCAGGCTCACGACGTCAGCAGCGAGACTACCGGAATCCTACCATTACGTGCAATAGATGTACAACGGATGTGAAGACATTGCTTTCAATTCAGCTCCGCCAGATACCAGCATTGCACGTTATCGTCACTGCACTATCTCGGAATCCTACAACGAGGTAAGCCGGAGCCAACGAGGAAGCATTCGATAAAGAAAACGAAATTAAATTAGACTCCTATTTGCAAAAGTAGAGTAAGACCTTTTTTTTTCTTTAAAATAAAATGTTGCTCAAATCGTAAAAATATAAGAAGTCGATCTAAGGCAACATTTTCATTACAATAACAACAAAATATAAATTTACATGAAATTGGGAATGCGGAACTGTATGCATCAGCTGCATCACCATTAGTGGTGTCTATTCTGAGAGAAATGTCCACCTGAACAGGCATCACTCAGATATATACAAAATGTCAAGGTAGTGTTTGCTCCATCTCCTACCCAGCAAATTTTCTACTATTTAGTAAAATAAATCACATCTGCCCCATTCACTCAGTTTCCCTACTCATTTTCTCAAACTGTAATTTCCGACGCAGTAAATAAATAACTGCGTAAATGAGCAGATTTTTAACCCTTCATTATACGGCTAGGTGGGAACCTATCATATATGTGCTTTGTTCCGTTTACCCGAGAACCGCAGACCGCGTGGTATTTATATTTGACATCTGGTATACACGTGTTTGAGTTTGGTTTGATTCTCAATACTACGTGAGCTGTATGGGCTGGTAGCGTCATTATGCTTCGAGTAACTGAATGAATTACAACTGTGCTATACACTGATCAGCCAGACATTACGACCAACTACCTAATAACCGGTATGTTCACCTTTGGCACGGATAACAGAGGCGACGTGTCGTGGCATGGAAGCAATGAGGCCTTGGTGGGTCGCTGGAGGGAGTTGGCACCACATCTTCACACTCAGTCCCCTAATTCCCGTAAACTCCGGAGAGGAGGGCGACAAGCTCTGACGCTACGTTCAATCACATCCCAGATTTGTTGAGATCTGGCGAGTTGGTGGTTGGGGAGAGGGGAGGAGTGGCCGCACGTCAATTGGAGCTCGCCACTCCATCACACTCCTGGCTTGGTGATATGGCGCAATAGCTTGGTGAAAAATGGTACTGCCGTCGGGAAACACGATGGGAATGAAGGGGAGTTGTAGTCAGAAACCAGTGTACCATACACCTTGGCCGTCATTGGTGACTTGCACGAGCTACACTAGAGCCATTGTTGCCCACGTGAATGTTCTACAGAGCATAAAGGAGCTGACGCCAGCTTGTCTCAGTCCCGCAGTACGCATATCAAGGTGATGTTTCCCTTGAAGACGACGGATTCGAGCCCCCATCGCCATGATGAAGCAGGTATCGGAATTCATCAGACCATGCAACGCTCGACCACTACACCGAAGTCCAATATCGATAGTGAAGCGCCCATTTCAGTTATAGCTGCCGATGTCTTCGTGTTACATTGGTACATACGCGGATCGTCGGCTGCGGAGGCCCATCGTTAGGAGTGTCCGGTGCACTGTGTTTGCAGACACACTTGTACTTTGCCCAGCATTAAATTGTGATGTTAGTTGCGCCACAGTTCGCCACCTGTCCTGTATTACCAGTTACCCAGCCTACGACGTCCCAAATATCTAATGAAGGGTGGTCGCCCAACACCAAGACGTCTGGACGTGGTTTCACCGTAGTTGAAGACACTCACCAGAGCACTCCTCCAACACCCAAAAAGTTGTGCATTTTCCGAAATTCTCGTACCGAGCCTCCGGGCCATCACAATCTGCCCTCGGTCAAACTCAGATAGATAGCGCGCCTTCTGCGTTCTACACACAGACAGCACAGTCACTGATACTAAACACCCCGTGCGTTTGTCTATCATTCACCGCCAGGTGACGTTGCTATCACCTGGACGGTTTAATATCGATAGTAGGTCGGTGGTCATAAAGTTCTGGCTGATCAGTGTATACTTGGCTTAAGACGACAGAAATGTAATGGTGCCATCCAGATTACGGGGTATGTGAACCAGAGGTAATGGTTTTGTGTAGCCGATGGTACAGCATAGCATCAGAATAGGAGTCGAGTCCATATGTCGATCGCGTATGTAGGCTTTCATCGTTTGTTCTTTTCAGAGCGTCCACTCACGGATATGTCAATCTTGATGCTGTTCGCAGAACCGGGGCTCGTCTGAAGAAAATACGTGTTGTCGTTGAACGCACCTGTGTCACCGCGCCTCCCTCTGCTGCCACATCAAAGGAAGCCGCAACAATAGTTGCTGGGCTGACAGTCTGTGGTACTCCATACGTTGTCGCATTGTCCGTGCGAATACTTGTCTCGCTCAAACAAGCCCTTTTTCTAACTCGGTGTACGTGGCGTGGCCGTACGATTCAGCACGGCCAAGTAACCAATGCGATTGTGACTCTGCGTAACGTTGAGTATGACCTTCCAGAACCCATCTATTCTATATTCGCATGACAGTAGTCGAATCACGGCCAGCTTTATCAGCAGTACAATTAAACGAGATGCTTCCGTCTCATTAGACCACGATCGAGCCGCCACTAAATTCTGACTCATACTGATAGATACCTCTCCTTCTTACACGATGGACCACACAACCTTCTCACAAACAAACAACGTTCAAATACGATTTCTGGATGAGAAACCCACTGTGGAAAATTTCCTTAAATATAGAATATAGATGATTTTGTTCCTATCAACGTTGTAGCGATTGCGCTGAAAAGCCAACCCTTTTGTGTATGTAAGCCTGTAGCACACTTCATGGCGATTTGACATTTTTTCCATGCTTCTTTCACGGTGTTGCAGTTTTAATGGCCAGCAATGTATAACTACGCAATGTTTACTACTAATTTTTTTGTATTAAACGTTCTCAGTCAAAGCTTCGCTTTAAATCCTTATAAAATTTCGAGCTTTTGACGATATCCAGCATTTTCCTCATCAAGAAAGGAGATGAAAGTCAGAAAGGTGACGGAATTCCACAGATAAAATGATTTAGTGCCGCCCCAGTGACAAGAGTTTACTTCGGTGTCAACGGGGATGCGATGTCCGTAATGACATTGTTCCAGTCGAGGGGCATTCAACAAGTAATGCAACACATTTTCTTTCTCGGCCAATTTCGAGTGAGCCCCCTGCGGGTTCGGGGGTTAGAATAGGTCCGCGGTATTCCTGCCTGTCGTAAGAGGCGACTAAAAGGAGTCTCAAACTTTTCGGCCTTATATGATGGTCCCCTGTTGGGTTTGACCTCCATCTCTCAAAATTTTCCGAAGAGCGAGCCGATTGGGGAAGGGCGCCTTACTTGGTGCATTGTGTCCATCTTGCAATCAGACCTTTCGCCTGCTTATACACCGTTGAACTGCAGTCCTGTCTTCTCTCCATCTCTTGGGCATGACTCTTTTTCTGCGTGCAGATAACACCTTGCACTGTGCAGTGCCTCTTTCTGCACCGACGGCACGGTAGCCAGTCCGCTGTGGTGGGGCCGCCATGTACCCTGTTGGTTGTAGCCCCCTGACAACACAGGGATCGCTCTACTGATGCCTGCGCCGTTAACTCCCCACGTATGCCAAGGAGTAGATGCCTATCCTCCTGGGGTATCGGGACTCCTGGCAACGGCCATCCTGCCAGGTGGCTCTTGCCGTGGCTGGGTGGCGCCCGTGGGGAGGGCCCTTGGTCGGAGTAGGTGGCATCAGGGCGGATGACCCGCAATGAAGAGTGGTACATCGTCTCTCGCTGGTGGCCAGCCGCCAGCACTCTCTAAGCGTTCTCGGGCTCAGTTTAATGCTCAGAAGTACGATCCGAAAACGTTCCCTTCCCTGGCCACACCGTGAGAGGAACGTAAGTCTCAGGATGGCAGTAGCAGTTATTCGCCCCGCTTCTTAGTTTGTACGAGGGCTGATCGGGAGTCTTTTCTCTCCACAAAGCCTCAGTTCTTCGTCGAACATTTAGAGGACAAGTTTGGAGAGGTGGAGGGCTTGTCAAAAATGCGCTCTGGGTCAGTTCTGATACAAACGGCATCCTCTGCCCAGTCACGACGGTTACTCGCTTGTGACAAGTTGGGGGATGTTGCCGTTACGACCACACCCCATAAGAGTTTAAATATGGTCCAGGGAGTTATTTACCATAGGGATCCTCTTTTGCTGTCTGATGAAGAGCTGCGCGCCAATTTAGAGCGTCGAGGTGTACATTTCGTCCGGCGCGTTCATCGGGGTCCGAAGGAAAATCAGATTGCTACGGGTGCCTTCATCTTGGTCTTCGAAGGAGATACATTACCGGAAAAGGTCAAGGTGATGGTCTACCGATGTGACGTTAAGCCCTATATCCCTCCCCCGATGAGGTGCTTTAAGTGCTGGAAGTTCGGCCATATGTCTTCTCGCTGCACTTCCAGCCTCACATGTCGAGATTGCGGACGCCCATCACATCCCAATACTCCATGTGCCCCGCCTCCCATCTGTGTCAACTGCGGGGAGCACCATTCACCTTGCTCGCCAGACTGCCGAATTTTCCAGAAAGAGCGTAAAATCATGGAATACAAGACCCTGGACCGACTAACCTATAGTGAGGCCAAGAGGAAATACGACCGACTCCATCCTGTGAGAATGACATCTTCCTACGCTGCTGCTACAACACCTGTGCTAGCCCCGTCTGTTTCTCCAATTGTGGCCGGATCGACGAGTAGTACAACTCCTCCTGCCCCCTCGCCAGTGGAGGGCTCTACCCACCGGGTTGCTCCTGCGCCACCTACCTCAGGAGAAACACCATCCCACCCATCGGGGACATCCGTCCCCACTTCTAAACCGGAGAAGTGTCCAACTTCTTCGGCTTCTCACGCTCGCAATGGGTCACTTGGGTCCCTCCCTTCCCAGGTTTCCGCCAGCGAGAAGCCTGACGACCGACAATGGCGTAAGTGCCCGCAATCAGCTGGTCGTAGGGCTTCACGATCCTCCTCCGTCCCAGAGACTGAATCGGTGAAGCCCTCCCAGTCGGTGCGACTCAAGGAACGGCGTGAGAAACCCAAGAAGAGCTCTCAGCCCAAGGAACTCGCGGTGGCAGCCATCCCACCGCAACCTTCCAGCTCTGCGTCTGAGGATGCGGTGGAGATTCTGGCGTCCGCTGAGGACCTCGATCTCGCTGGTCCATCAGACGCCATGGAAAGCACTATCACTGGTGCTAAATCGGAGGCAGCAGGTGACGCAGCGGCGTAATCTCCCTTCCCAGTCACGTCAAGCCTTTCTCAGCCATGGACAACACCATCCTCCAGTGGAACTGCAGCGGTTTCTTCCACCATCTAGCTGAGCTCCGCCAACTTATCAGCCTTCACCCTTTCCTCTGCATTGCTCTGCAGGAAACTTGGTTTCCGGCAATGCGAACCCCCGCCCTCCGTGGCTATCGGGGTTATTATAAGAACCGGGCAGCTTATGAAAGGGTGTCTGGTGGCGTCTGCGTCTGTCCTGAACTCTCTTCCCAGCGAGTCTGTACCTCTCCACACACCTTTAGAGGCTGTCGCTGTACGGGTGTGGACGCCACAGGCTGTTACCGTCTGCAGTCTTTACCTTCCACCAGATGGTGATGTCGCGCAGCATGTCCTGGCTGCTCTGATAGCTCAATTGCTTCCACCTTTCCTGTTACTGGGCGACTTTAACGCCCATAACCATCTGTGGGGTGGGTCAGTGGCAACAGGTCGAGGCGCCATCGTTGAGCATTTATTGGCGCAGCTCGATCTCTCGATCTTAAATGATGGTGCCTTCACACACTTCAGTGTGGCGCATGGCACATACTCCGCCATCGACCTTTCGATCTGCAGCCCAAGCCTCTTACTGTCTGTCCAATGGAGAGTGCATGACGACCTGTGTGGTAGTGACCACTTTCCGATCTTTCTGTCACTGCCACAGCGTCAGTCTTCTGGGCGCCCTAGCAGATGGGCTATGAATCAGGCTGACTGGGACTTGTTCTCCTCCACTGCCGCTATTGAGCCTCTCTCTAACGATGCCATTGGTGCAGTGGTTCAAACGGTCACCACTGGCATCGTTACTGCCGCCGAATCTGCCATTCCCCGTTCTTCTGGGTCCCTTCGGCGGCGGACTGTGCCTTGGTGATCGCCTGAGATCGCTGAAGCGCTCCAGCGTCACGAGCGACATCCCTCAATCGACCACCTTATCGCCTTCAAACGGCTGCGTGCGCGAGCCCGCTGCATTATCCGCCAACGCAAGCAGGAGTGCTGGGAGCGGTATGTGTCCACCATTGGCCTCCAAGTCACTCCATCGCAGGTCTGGGCCAAGATTCGCCGCCTCTATGGCTATCGGACCCCTGTCAGTGTCCCTGTGCTCTCACTGAATGGAGCAGTTTGTACTGAGTCCGACGTCATTGCAAACCGCTTGGCGGAGCACTTCGCTAGGAATTCCGCTTCTGCCAACTACCCCTTGGGCTTCCGCTCCATTAAGGAGTGGATAGAACGTCGGAGTCTTTCTTTTCGCACTCACCATCCTGAATTGTACAATGTTCCATTCAGTGAGTGGGAATTTCGAAGTGCCCTCGCCGCTTGTCCTGATACCGCTCCTGGGCCAGATAGCATCCACTCTCAGATGCTGAAACATCTTTCAGTGGACTGCCAGCGACGCCTCCTCGATCTTTACAACCGCATTTGGGTCGAGGGTGAGTTTCCGTCGCAATGGCGGGAAAGTCTTGTTGTCCCCATTCTGAAACCTGGGAAGAACCCTTTGGAGGTGGACAGATACCGTCCCATTAGCCTCACCAACGTTCTTTGCAAGTTGCTTGTACGGATGGTGAGCCGGCGCTTGAATTGGGTACTGGAGTCTCGAGGCCTTCTGGCTCCGTCTCAGGGTGGGTTCCGTAAAGGCCGCTCCGCCGCCGACAATCTGGTGAGCCTGGAGTCGCCCATCCGTACTGCCTTTGCCCGCCGTCAGCATCTGGTCGCTGTCTTTTTCGACATGCGGAAGGCGTATGATACGACATGGCGTCATCACATCCTTTCTACGCTTCATGGATGGGGTCTTCGGGGCCCTCTGCCGATCTATATCCGCAATTTTCTGTCGTATCGTACCTTCCGCGTGCACGTCGCAGCCTCATATTGTTCCTCCCAAGTCCAGGAGAACGGTGTGCCACAGAGTTCTGTTCTCAGTGTGTGTCTGTTTTTAATAGCTATTAACGGGCTCGCTGCGACCGTGGGAAATACTGTCTCCGCTTCCCTGTATGCTGACGACTTCTGCCTTTACTACAGCTCTATTGGCATTGCAGCTGCTGAACGTCAGCTACAGAGCGCAATCCGCAAGGCGCACTCTTGGGCTGTAGCGCATGGTTTTCAGTTTTCCGCAGCCAAGACCTGCGTTATGCATTTCTGCCGGCGACGCACTGTTCACCCGGAGCCGCGGCGAGCTTCTTAAAGTGGTGGAGTCACATAGGTTTTTGGGGATGGTTTTTGATGCCCGGTTGACTTGACTGCCTCATATTCGGCAGCTTAAACAGGCGTGTTGGCGGCATCTAAATGCTATGCGATGCCTGAGCCACACCAGGTGGGGCGCCGAACGATCTACTCTCCTACGGCTTTACCAGGCGTTAATCCAGTCCCGCCTGGACTACGGGAGTCTGGCTTATGGCTCAGCATCCCCATCTGTGTTGCGGGTGCTGGACCCAATCCTCCACAGCGGGATACGCCTTGCCACTGGTGCCTTCCGAACCAGCCCTGTGGACAGCATACTTGTGGAGGCAGGTGTCCCTCCACAGCGGTTACGACGCCAACAATTACTGGCTGCTTATGCTGCCCATATTTTTAGCTTGCCCGGGCATCCAAATTATCGTGTCCTCTTCCCGCAGTCAGTCGTTCATCTGCCAGAACGTCGGCCCCGGTCGGGTTGTCCGATCGCCGTACGTGTCAAGCAGCTTCTTTTCTGGCTTGGGTGTTTCCCTGTTCCACTTCCTTTCCGGGCTCCTCTGCGTACACCCCGTGGTGTGTGCCTCGCCCTTGCCTTCGGCTCGACTTGGCACATGGCCCGGACTCAGTCCCTCCGGAGGCCTTCCGACGCCGCTTTTATTCCATCCTGGCCACGTATCAGGGCTCTGGTGTTGTCTACACCGACGGTTCGATGGTTGCTGGTCTCGTCGGTTATGCACTAACTCTAGGGGACCATTCTGAACAACATTCGTTGCCGGCTGGCTGCAGTGTTTACACTGCTTAGCTGGTCGCCATCTTTCGTGCCCTAGAGTATATCCGCTCCTACTCAGGTAAGTCCTTCGTTATCTGTAGCGATTCCCTGAGCGGTTTACGAGCTCTCGACCAGTGTTTCCCTCGTTCTCGTCTGGTGATGGCTATCCAGGAGTCCCTGCATACTCTCGCCCGTAGCGGCAGGTCTGTGGTCTTTGCTTGGACCCCAGGCCATGTTGGTATACCCGGCAATGAAACTGTTGACCGCCTGGCGAAAGAGGCCACCAGTGCGCCATCTCTGAAGATTGGCCTCCTGGCGGCTGATTTGCGGGCAGTCTTACGCCGCAAAGTTCTCTCGATTTGGGATGCTGAATGGCGCGGTCTGACCACCCCTAACAAACTCAGTGCCGTCAAGGACACGACGACTGTATGGCGGTCATCCATGCGAGCCAACCGCAGGGACTCAGTCGTCCTTTGTCGGCTCCGCATTGGCCACACCCGACTCACGCACAGTTATTTACTGTGTCGTGAGGATCCCCCTCTTTGTCGTTGTGGGGCGTCCTTGACGGTGGTCCATATTCTGTCGGAGTGCGCCCTTTTAACCGTGCTCAGGCAGACTTTTGCAATGCCTGACACGATCTCTCCTCTTTAATCAGATGACTCTGCCATGGTGGACTTGGTTTTGTGTTTTATTCGGGCATGGGGTTTTTATCCTTTAATCTGAGTTTTTTAGTGTTGATTCTGGCTTTTAGCCTCTGATTTTAAACTGAGTTTTTAAAGTGTTCTTCGTGGTTGGCTTTTTCTCTTTTTCTCTACGGTCGGCCAACCACCGTCACACTGTGTGTTTTAATTTGTTTTGTCTGGTCTCTGTCAGAGTATTTCATGTCCTGTTTCGTCTGCTGTCTTTCCTGTTGTTCGTTTTTTATTCTCGTCGGGTGGTTTTAGTTTTTATGGAACAAGGGACCGATGACCATAGTAGTCTGGTCCCTTTAATCCCATACACCACCAACCAATTTCGAGTGATAAAACACGGAATTTGTCATGGGACATCGTTGAATATTCCAGGTTTAGCCCCTATAGTTTCATGAAGTTCCGATACGTGGTGGTGCTATATGTAGCATTCAAAATGGCGTCCGCAATGGAGGTGCGCTCCAAGCACAGAGCTATCATTGAGTTTCTTTTGGCGGAAAATAAGAGATTCGTAGTTATTCCTAGGTGCTCGCCGGAGACCTGTCAGTGAACAAAAGCACGGTGTGTCGTTGGGCGAGGCGCCTGTCATCGTCGCAACAAGATCGCGCAAACCTGTCCGATCTTCCGTGTGCCGTGTGCAGACAACTGTGACTTCTGCAATGTTGTAACGCGCGGACACTCTCACTCGAGGCGATCGACTGGTCGCAATCCAACAACCTGCTGGAGAACTGGATGTCTGCGTTGGTAATGCTGACTCACTCGTCCAAGACTTCTGGGCACTCAAAGTTGTGTGCCCGCTGGGTTACTCACCGCCTAACAGACCATAACGAACAACGGTGGGCCATTTGTATGGAACTGATTCAGCGTTACGAAGCTGACATTGACAATTATTTGTCGAACATCGTAACAGGCGATGAAATATAGGTTTACCACTTCTAACCGGAAACACATACCACCTCTCCTCCGAAGAAAAAGTTGAAAGCCGCATCCTCAGCCGGTCAAGTCATTGCGACGGTCTTCAGAGACTCTGAAGGGGTTACCCTGTTTGATGTCCCTCCTCATGGTGCAACGATCAACTGTGAAGTATATAATGCTACTCTCAGAAAACTGAAGAAACGGCTTTAGCGTGTTCGTCGCCACAAAAATGCAAACGAACTTCTCCTCCAACCCAACGCAAGGCCTCACACGCGTCTGCGTACCTGAGAAGAGCTCACAAAATTTCATCGGACTGCTCTTCCTCGTCCACCCTATAACCCGGATAACACACCTTTCTACTTCCATTTGTTTGGCCCAATAAAAGAAGCACCATGCGGGAAGCAGTACGTGGATAAGGGGGAGGTTGTTGATGCAACAAGATGTTGGCTCCGAGGTCGACCTGTGAGGTGGTACCATGCGGGCGTGCAGACCCTCCCAGTAAAGTGACTTAATGCCATCGCATCTAAAGTAGATTATTGAAAAATAGGTTTTTTTTGCCAAAAGAGTGGGGAATAATGTGGGGTATTGGTTCCCGAACAAAACCAATCTGCTTTCAGAAAAATTGCGTTGCATTACTTACTGAACGCTTCTAGCAGTTCTCACTAGTTGCATAATATCAAGAGCCCGCTTGTAAATATTGATGAATGTGTAGCCCATATACTTTTTAAGGTTGGTGACACGCGTTCTGAATTAGATTGTCTATCTGATTAATTCCAGAACGTATTTTCACTCTACAGCGGAATGTCCGCTTATTTAAAATATCCTGGCAGATCAAAACAGTGTCCTGAAGCGAGACTCGAATATAAGATCTCCGTCTTTCAGTTGCTCTGGAAGGTGCTCTAAAGACTCAACCATAAACGAACGACTCACTATCCGGCTTCACAGTTTTGCTTCTGCCTGTACGAGTCGTGAGTCATGCTTGTATAGCTCAGTCTGTAGACCAATTGCCCACGATAGGCAGAGGTCCCACGTTACGGTCCAGTAAAGTTTTGATCTTCCGGGACGTTTATTTGATTAGTAGTTGGGAGCGCAGGCTAGACTCGGTGGCTGCTGAAACAAAGTTTGGGCTGTTATGTGAGAGTGTTTCGGCCACCACTAGCTTTTATAGGTTTCTGTATTTGATGTGCCGCTGGTATTCGGCACATCGCTTGTAAATGGTTGGAAATAGTTCTTCAGATAGAATATTAAAATTTGAAGCTATAGCAATCCTTCTCGGGGAGCAGCATCTCTCTGATATTTTAGTAGACCGAGAAACGTCTATAATACTCTGCCTGTTTTGTTTCTCCACAGAACCTAATGAATTCAATGTACGGATCTCCTGATACTGATTGACCAGATACGAGTCTACGTTTTCCAGAAGTTTCTGACCAGATCTCACGTGCCTGATAATAATTTTGCCAAACAAAGACGTTAGATGTACCGTTCTTCGTTATGAGGGTTCTCCTTCGATATGATTTTACTCCTGCGTATAAGTGCTCAGTACAGGTCCCTTTTGCGGGCATCTTAGACTGTCAAATGGGAAGTGCGCAACGTGGGCCCTGATCTGATCACTGACCGTGCGTTATGGTGACGGCTGACTAGTCATGGACCAAGAGGACACTTTGGGTGTCTCATAGAGTCCAAGTCACAACATAATGCCACCACCAGGATGAGCCGGCCGGAGTGGCCGTGCGGTTCTGGGCGCTGCAGTCTGGAGCCGAGCGACCGCTACGGTCGCAGGTTAGAATCTTGCCTCGGGCAGGGATGTGTGTGATGTCCTTAGGTTAGTTAGGTTTAATTAGTTCTAAGTTCTAGGCGACTGATGACCTCAGAAGTTAAGTCACATAGTGCTCAGAGCCATTAGAACCATTTGAACCACCAGGATGACAGGGGCTTCATATATGCTATTAAGTATATTTGTTTAGTTCAGTTCTCATTAATCAACCATTGATCTCTTAGAACATTAACGGAGGTAGTCTGCAACGGAACTACAAAGTCGACTGACGTAATATTGATACACGTACCTCCAGGCAATTAGCAGTTATGCCAGAACTCGAGAGGCTTTGTCTTATTCACAGTTGGCCGATTAAATGTCAACGTTTGTGTTAAAAGATCGCATTCTTAATCTTTCCTCTGTTGAAAAATAAAGTTCTGATTATAAACGGAGTAAATAAGCATCTAATATTGGTGGTGGCTATATAAGGCGATATTCAGAGCAGGGATAGTTTTACGTCTAAAGCTGTACTTGCGAAATCTGACAAAGGAGAAAAGCCAGAGGATGAGGCGGGAGCCATATGGTCCGAAATGAGAAGGAAACCTCATAGCACACTGCAAGAGAATGTAAGACATGTGGGTGTAAAGAAAGACAATACTGCTCAGTATTAATTGGGAGCATTATGGCAATAATAATGAGGAGAAAATAGGAGGTAACAAGCGAGAAGGAACTGAACATCTGAAAAAGCGTCCAAAACTTTCTTGGGGTACATACAAAAAATATCTACGTCACAAAAGGCGAATCCATAAATGTCACTCCCAAATGTCAAAACAAAAACGCTTTACGTGTCTGAAACTATGATAAATGGTAACAGTTACCAAATAAAAGCCACCAAAAGCGGATAGGACAGTTCTCAAGAGTACTTAACGACCAAATAGAGGGAACTGAATTGAATGGTACATAAATGATAACAAATGAGTCACGATGAAGAGAAATATCATACATACAATCAGGAAATAGTGACTACAATTTGTTGCTCTCATGTACAGAAATTAAAAAGTGCTGCTATATAAATTATATTATGAATCTTGCCATAACAGTAAGAAACAGAAAATATTTGGCTAACAAGGAATGCTTGAGACATAAAAGAAATTCCGTTCATTGATGATAGAACCAAAATCGGAACCACAATTCACAAACATCAGTTTTATTAAATGAAAATATTCAGGATGCAAAAGAACTGCAGTTAATAGATTAAGATATTTCACATTGTAAGGAAAATTAGAAAAAAAGGCGCTGCACAACTTCAAACGCACTCTCCCGTTTAGATCAACAATAAAAACAACGGCGATTAATGCGGGTTAGGAACAGAAAGATCTGAGTCATTTACAATGTAGCTATGGATTCCCTGGTTAGTGAAGGTGTTTTATTCTGTGCTAGACATCACAGTAGAGGAGTCTGTCAGATTCAATGGTCAGATTTACTCTCTTCGTGGTTAGCCGAACTCGTATATTTCCTTGTCGACATCTTTTTAGGACTACGTATTTGGCATTTAATTATTCACTGGTGATGGAACGTTAAACTTTAAGCACCAGGATGAACAATTTTAATATCACCAAACACTCTATTTGCGCTCACTAAACTGTTAGAGATTCTCGTATAATTCTTTCCTTTCTTAAAAAAGGAAAGAAAACACTCGAAACATGTTCTTCAGAATCAAGGTTCTTGGGTTCTAAATGAGACAGTCATATATCAACAAAGTGTTGCGTCGTTTGGCGTGCAATGTACAAGCATGTTCCCCGTGTGCGAATACCTGTCCGTTGGCATCATTGTCTGAGGACGATCATATGTAGAGATAGGCAGAGAGTCGTGTAGGCCGGCGGCTGAGGGCCCGTACGTCTTACAATGAGCCGCGGACAGCGCGCCTAAACGGCTGCAGACAGGCGCAGATAAGCCGCTCCGACCACGACACTGCACCCACAAATGATGGCCGTGTTTCGCAGGACAGCAATAATATACGTCTACCGGAGCTCTAAACTTGGATAATCTTAAACAAAAAGGGCAATGGAAGAACTCATCATCTTGGAAAGTACCGCTGCGTCCGTGGAACAAAGACCAATGAGTCTTCTCATCATATTTCCTTTCTTCATATAGGTCTATTCTCGTTTAGATATCTCGGAAATTTCAGTCACGAGAGCTGCACATTCATGCGTCTGTTTTCTCAGCCTCCTTTAATCAGACTACCTGACTGACGCAAAGTCTTATCGTATATTGTGTTCAACGACGTGCGAGGTTTACGCCTTTCGTTCTCAGTTTCTTTCTTTTTTTTTTCTTCTACCGTGTTCCTTTCCTTCACAATTTCCATCTTGTTCTTCAGTTTTCCCTGACACTACTCCGCTCGTGAAGGACATTTAGAATCTCTTTTGTGACTGTACTCCCTTCGCAGCTCCACACAGGACGAGAGGAAGAAAACGGTGTGCGGAATTCGTCTGCCATTAGTATTGTCAAATATATTTTACGTCTAGAATCATTCTACTTGTTTACGTTTTGCGTATCCTGGGTGGAAGTAGAGTACTAGAGTAAGATTCTCCTAGGCGGGTCCAAGAAAGTGCTGGAAACCGCAATAAAAAATGTAACTGATTGGCGTAACAAATTATTCATCAATTTATTTAATGTGCGTAATTTCCCTTTCTAACACCACTATTGCTCACAGTTGTGCTCTATTAGAACAGGTCAGGATGTCACTCAACTTATAAAAGGAGGTAACAGAGGAATACTCTAAACCATTACGTTCCAGACAAGTCACCTGGCAGTTTTTACGAGTTGCCATATCAGTTCGAGGGTATTTAAAAGGAAAATAGAACATGAACTTGAGAAGAAACAAACTGAACTAAAAATTAAATTGATTATATTGTATTAAAAATAAAATCCTGTACAGGATGTCACAGCCCAAAGTAAGTGGAGCACACAACCATGACGTCTAGGAAGATTAAGGTTTAACGTCACGTCGGCAACGAGGTCAGTAGAGACGGAGCACAAGCTTGGAGTATTTCGTGGATGGGAAAGGAAATCGGCCTTGACATAGCAAAGGAACCATCTCGCCATTTCCTTGGGACGGTTTAGGGATATCACGGACAACATAAATCTGGATGACTATTACTTCTAATGTTGAACAATTTCAGTAGATCGAGAAACAGGGTTGACTCTGAGTGGATAGGATTCCTACAGTACGTTAAGGCAAGTTAGCAGCGAAAACATCTTTAGAAGCACATTCAAATAACGGAAAAATAAGTCATTGTTGTTGTGGTCTTCACTCCAGAGACTGGTGTGATGCAGCTCTCCATGCTACTCTATTGCCGGCCGCGGTGGTCTCGCGGTTCTAGGCGCGCAGTCCGGAACCGTGGGACTGCTACGGTCGCAGGTTCGAATCCTGCCTCGGGCATGGATGTGTGTGATGTCCTTAGGTTAGTTAGGTTTAAGTAGTTCTAAGTTCTAGGGGACTGATGACCACAGCAGTTGAGTCCCATAGTGCTCAGAGCCATTTTTTTGCTACTCTATTCTGTGCAAACTTCTTCATCTCCAGGTACGTACTGCAACTTACATCCTTCTGAATCTGTTAGTGTATTCATATCTTGGTCTCCCTCAACGATTTTTACCCTCCACGCTACCCTCTACTACTAAATTGGTGATCCCTTGATGCCTCAGAACATGTCCTATCAAGCGATCCCTTCTTCGAGTCAAATTGTGCCACAAATTCCTCCTCTCTCCAGTTCTATTCAGTACCTCCTCATTAGTTACATCTGCTAGCATGAGTTTCTTAGAAGTAGATACCTTAGGGGTTGCGAAGCAACTCAAATCGCTTGATACGGGCAAGTCTTCAGGTCCAGATTGTATACCGATTAGGTTCCTTTCAGATTACGCTGATACTGTAGCTCCCTACTTAGCACTCATATACAACCGCTCGCTCACCGATAGATCTGTACCTACAGATTGGAAAATTGCGCAGGTCGCACCAGTGTTCAAGAAGGGTAGTAGGAGTAATCCATTTAACTACAGACCTATATCATTGACGTCGGTTTGCAGTAGGGTTTTGGAGCATATACTGTATTCAAACATTATGAATCACCTCGAAGGGAACGATCTATTGATACGTAATCAGCATGGTTTCAGAAAACATCGCTCTTGTGCAACGCAGCTAGCTCTTTATTCGCACGAAGTAATGGCCGCTATCGACAGGGGATCTTAAGTTGATTCCGTATTTCTAGATCTCCGGAACGCTTTTTGACACCGTTCCTCACAAGCGACTTCTAATCAAGCTGCGGAGCTATGGGGTATCGTCTCAGTTGTGCGACTGGATTCGTGATTTCCTGTCAGGAAGGTCGCAGTTCGTAGTAATAGACGGCAAATCATCGAGTAAAACTGAAGTGATATCAGGTGTTCCCCAGGGAAGCGTCCTGGGACCTCTGCTGTTCCTTATCTATATAAATGACCCGGGGTGACAATCTGAGCAGTTCTCTTAGGTTGTTCGCAGATGATGCTGTAATTTACCGTCTAGTAAGGTCATCCGAAGACCAGTATCAGCTGCAAAGCGATTTAGAAAAGATAGCTGTATGGTGTGTCAGGTGGCAGTTGACGCTAAATAACGAAAAGTGTTAGATGATCCGCATGAGTTCCAAAAGAAATCCGTTGGAATTCGATTACTCGATAAATAGTACAATTCTCAAGGCTGTCAATTCAACTAAGTACCTGGGTGTTAAAGTTACGAACAACTTCAGTTGGAAAGACCTCATAGATAATATTGTGGGGAAGGCGAACCAAAGGTTGCGTTTCATTGGTAGGACACTTAGAAGATGCAACAAGTCCACTAAAGAGACAGCTTACACTACACTCGTTCGTCCTCTGTTAGAATATTGCTGTGCGGTGTGGGATCCTTACCAGGTGGGATTGACGGAGGACATCGAAAGGGTGCAAAAAAAGGGCAGCTCGTTTTGTATTATCGCGTTATAGGGGAGAGAGTGTGGCAGATATGATACACGAGTTGGGATGGAAGTCATTACAGCATGGACGTTTTTCGTCGCGGCGAGACCTTTTTACGAAATTTCAGTCAGCAACTTTCTCTTCCGAATGCGAAAATATTTTGTTGAGCCCAACCTACATAGGTAAGAATGATCATCAAAATAAAATAAGAGAAATCAGAGCTCGAACAGAAATGTTTAGGTGTTCGTTTTTCTCGCTCGCTGTTCGGGAGTGGAATAGTAGAGAGATAGTTTTGGTTCGATGAACCCTCTGCCAAGCACTTAAATGTGAATTGCAGAGTAGTCATGTAGATGTAGATGTAGATCTACCCATCTAATCTTCAGCATTCTTCTGTAGCACCACATTTAGAAAGCTTCTATTCTCTTCTTGTGTAAACTATTTTTCGTCCATGTTTCACTTCCATACACGGCTACGCTCTACACAAATACTTTCAGGAAGGACTTCCTGACACTTCAATCTATACTCGACGATAACAAATTTCTCTTCTTCAGAAACGCTTTCCTTGCCATAGCCAATCTACATTTTATATTCTCTCTACTTCGACCATCATAAATTATTTTGCTCCCCCAATAGGAAACTTATCTACTACTTTAAGTGTCTCATTTCCTAATCTGATTCCCTCAGCATCACTTGCTTTATTTCGACTACATTCAGTTATCGTTGTTTTGCTTTTGTTGATGTTCGTCTTATATCCTCGCTCATAGGAAAAAAATAAAAGAAGATTTTGGAGAAAAAAGAAACTACAACAAATCATGTGGCAAGCCAGTATAAAGTAAGAAGAGAAGTTCGAAAGGTGGAAATAACATATATAAGTGGTATATTTAAAAAGTAAACTGGAAGATAACGTTATGGAAAGGAAGAAGGAAGCAGATGAAGATGAGAGATGTGATTCTGCTAGGATAATTTGAGAAAACTAAAAGAACTACGTTGAAAGAATGATTAAAATAACTGAGAACCAGTCATAACAAAATTATTAAAACTGGTATACAAGACTGATGGGACGGGCAACCAGCATTCAAACTTCAAGGAAAATGTAATAAACGCATGCCAGAGAAGGATATGAATACTAAGGAACTATAAATTTAAGAAGCCTAAGTTGCGAAATACTGATATCGATTATTTACAGAATTAGGAAAACACTACTAGAATTTGAGATCGTGGAAGATCAGTTTGGGCAGCAGAGATTTGAAGGATCAAGC
The DNA here is from genome assembly GCF_023897955.1 of Schistocerca gregaria. Taxonomy (NCBI): domain Eukaryota; kingdom Metazoa; phylum Arthropoda; class Insecta; order Orthoptera; family Acrididae; genus Schistocerca; species Schistocerca gregaria. The sequence continues at coordinate 481,749,508 of NC_064931.1, read as the reverse complement.
GAGTCAGAAATAGTTCCATGGCTTATCTTAAGATAGCCAGAATAAAGACATCTGTAGATGTAGAGAAAGCTTTTAACGCTATTAACTGGAATACACTCTTTGAAATTCAAAAGATAAGAGATGATATACAGGAATCGGGAATTTTTGTACAATTTCTGGGTTCTGTAACACATTGCGGTTATAAGAGCCGAAGGACATCAAAGTGAAGCTGTATTGAGGAGGAAGTGAGACAGAGTTGTAGCCTGTCCCTCATGCTATTCAATCTGTATACTGAGCAAACAGTAAAGGAAACCAAGGAGAAATTTCGAAAAGAAAATGAATTTAAGCGAGAAAAAATAAGAACTTTAAGGTTTCGTTAAAGACAATAAAATTCAGTCAGAGATGGCAAAATACGTGGAAGTTAGACTGACCCGAACGGATGGTCACTTGAAATGAAGTTATAAGTTGAATAGGAACCTAAGTAACATAAGCATAATGAAATGTAGTCGAATTAAATTAGGCGATGTTGAAGGAATTAGATTAGAAAATGAGAAACTGAATGTGGTACTCGTGACTTGCTGTTTAGGGAAGAAGTAGAAGTAAAGACGATATACAAAGAGGTGAAAAAAGTCGTGGGGGTACTACTTAATATCGTGTCGCACCTCCTCTTGCCAGGCGTAGAGCAGTAGTTCGACGTGGCATGGACTCAAAATGTGTCTGGCAGTCTCCTGCAGAAATACTGAGTCATGCTGCCTCTATAGCCGTCCATAATTGCGAAAATGTTAGCGCTGCAGGATATTGTGCATCAACTAACCTCTCGATTATGTCTCATAAATGTACGATTACATTCGTGTCGGGCCATCTGGGTGGCCAAATCATCAGCTCGAACTGTCCAGAATATTCTTCAGACAAATCACGCACGAGTGTGCCCCGGTGACATGACATCGTTGTGTGAGAACATGAAGTCCATGAATGACTGCAAACAGTCTCCAAGTAGCCGAACATAACCATCTCCAGTCAATGATAGATTCAGGCGGACCAGAGGATCCAATCCATTCCATGTAAACAAAGCCCACATCATTATGAATTCACCACCAGATTGCATAGTAGCTTGTTGACAGCTTGGGTCCATGGTTGCTTGGGATCTGAGCCACACTAGAACCTTATCATCAGGTCTTACCAACTGAAATAGGGACTCATCTGAACAGTCCATGGCCGGCCGATGTGGCCGATGTGGCCGAGCGGTTCTAGGCACTTCAGTATGGAACCGCGCGACCGCTACGGTCGCAGGTTCGGATCCAGCCTCGGGCATTGAGGTGTGTAATGTCTTTACGTTGGTTAGGTTTCAGTAGTTCTAACTTCTAGGGGACTGATGACGTCAGATGTTAAGTCCCATAGCACTCAGAGCCATTTTGAACAGGCCATGATTCTCCAGTCGTGTAGGGTCCAATGGGTATGGTCACGAGTCGGGTCCAGGAGAAGCACTTCAGGCCATGTCGAACTGTTAGCAAAGACAATCACGTTGGTCGTCTGGTGCCAGAGCCTATTAACGCTAGACTTTGCAACGCTGGTCTAACAGATACATTCGTCGTATGTCCTACATTGATTTCTGTAGTTATTTCAAACAGTGTTGATTGTTTGTCAGCACTGACAACTCTACGCAAACGCTGCTGCTCTCGGTTGTTAAGTGAAGTCTGTTGTCCATGATCAGAGGCATTTCCTGAAATTTGATGTTCTCTGAATGCACTTCGCACTGCGGATCTCAGAATATTGAATTCCGTAACGATTTCCGAAATGGAACGTCCCATGCGTCCCCGCCATGCGGCCATAATCACGTCGGAGACCTTTTCGCATAAATCACCTGAGTCCAAATGACAGCTCCACCAATTCACTGCCGTTTTATACCTTGTGTACGAGATACTACCGCCATCTGTATATGTGCATATCGCTAACCCATGATTTCTTTGTCACCTCAGTGTCAAATGTAGGCTGAAAATGACAAATTTTTTTCAAATAAAGGAAAGTATGTTAACATCTGACATAAATTGTTACGATATGATTCTTCAGTTTCTCCTGGCGTATTTCTTGCTCGAACAGTCCACGGGTGTACTGCCGGTCCATAGTGTCCAACGGGCACAATATTTCGGCGATCTGACATGTCCCTATCGTCAGCTCCTGAGGGCAAGCGGCCGTCTTAAATCCCCTCCCCTCGCGAGGCGTTCTCCCCGCGGTCCGGCCCGCACGTCAACGGTCGCTGAGACGCTGGCGTCGGCGCCTGTGGTGGCGTCGGTGTAGTTGCCTCGTCCGCCCCAGTCGCCCGTTCGTTTCCTTTGCTGAGAGTCTTTTTAATTAGACTCAATGCTGGTTCCCATGCTCTGGTGAGGTTGTAGCCGCAATCTCGGTTGATGAGTCCGTCCCTGGTACGAATTTAGATAGCCTCTCTGACGACGCTGCCCCAGTATTTAGATGTGTGTACCAAGACCCTGGTATGTTGGTAGTCCATTTTCTGATTTTAGAACAAACAGCGCTCTACGACCGCCGACTTGTTGGGGTACCCAAGTCGAGCGTGCGTCGAATGTTCTTGGCAACGATCTTCGATGGTGCGCACTATCTGTCCAATAGAAGATTTCCCACATTGACACGGAATCTGGTATATGCCGGTCTTCAGCAAACCGAGATCGTCTTTGACACTTGCCAATAATGCTCGCATTTTATTTGGTGGGCAAAAGACAGTTCCTACAGGGTTTCCTCAATATTCGTCCTATTTTCCCTGATAGCGCGCCAGTATACGGTATATAGGCAGTGGCTATCTCTTTCTCCGTGACTTCTTCCGGCTTCACACGCTGTACTGTAGAGGTGGGGCTGAGAGCACGTATGATGTGCCATTCCGAGTACCTGTTTCTCCGGAATACAGTTTTGAGGTATTCCAACTCTTGGGGCAGACACTCTGCGTCAGAGATTGTGAGCGCCCTCTGCACCAGTGGTTTTAGCATCCCACTCCTCTGCGAAGAGTGGTGGCAGCTATACGCTTGCAAATACAGGTCGGTGGCCGTTTTCTTCCTGTACACCCCGTGGCCTTGGGTGCCATCCGCTCTTCTTTTGACCATGACGCCCAGAAATGGTAATCTTCCTTCTGCTTCGGTCTCCATAGTGAATTTGATTTTCGGATGTATGGAGTTCAGGTATGTAAGTAAGGCTAGGAGCTTGTCCCTTACATGGAACCAGATCACGAACGTGTCATCCACATAACGTAGAAAACAAGTAAGACTCCTTCCGTTTGTTCATAGTATTCTCCATTAAAGAGATAATACGTGGAGGTCACAACGTGCTTGAAAAGGTCAGTCGTCTTCTGCTCAAATTTCTGTGCAATAAGTTAAACTGACTCTCGAAGAGGCACCCTGGTGAATAACGAAACAAACTCAAAACTCACCAGGATATCTGAGTCTTTCAGCTTGAAGTTGTCGAGACGTTTTACGAAATCCACAGATTTACGAACTTGATGAGGGCATTTACACACATAAGGGCATAGTAATTCTGTCAGGTATTTGGTCCAAATATGTACACTACTGGCCATTAAAATTGCTACACCAAGAAGAAATGCAGATGATAAATGAGTATCATATTATACTAGAACTGACATGTGATTACATTTTCACGCAATTTGGGTGAATAGACCCTGAGAAATCAGTACCCAGAACAACCACTTTTGGCCCTAATAACGGCCTTGATACGCCTGGGCATTGAGTCAGAGCTTGGATGGCGTGTACAGGTACAGCTGCCCATGCAGCTTCAACACTATATCATAGTTCATGAAGAGTAGTGACTGGCGTATTGTGACAAGCCAGTTGCTCGGTCACCATTGACGAGACGTTTTCAGTTGGTGAGAGATCTGAAGAATGTGCTGGCCAGGGCAACAGTTGTACATTTTCTGTATCCAGAAAGGCCCGTACAGGACGTGCAACATGCGGTCGTGCATTATCCTGCTGAAATGTAGGGTTGCACAGGGATAGAATGAAGGAGCGAGCCACGGGTCGTAACACATCTGAAACGTAACGTCCACTGTTCAAAGTGCCGTCAATGGGAACAAGAGGTGGCACCCCATACCATCATGCCAGGTGATACGCCAGTTTGGCGATGACGAATACACGGGTACGACCATCATGATGCTGTAAACAGAACCTGGATCGAGGCATCACCAACAACGTTTCACCAGGCAACGCCGATCAACTGCTGCTTGTGTATGAGAAATCAATTGGAAACTTTGCTCATGTCAGCACGTTGTCGGTGTCGCCACCTGCGCCAACATTGTGTGAATGCTCTGAAAAGCTAATCATTTGCATATCATAGCGTCTTCTTCCTGTCGGTTAAATTTCGCGTCTGTAGCACGTCATCTTCGTGGTGTAACAATTTTAATGGCAAGTAGTGTAATTGCCCTAATGTTGCTGACAACTGGACATAACGGCACCCCTTCTTTGTGAACTTAGGGAGTCCATAAAGTCTTGGCGGTACAGGTCCTTGAGGTGTCAATTTCTTGGCGACACCCTCTGCTATATCTGCGTCCTTAAGAACAGCTCTAGTCTTCTTCTCCACCTTCATTGTGAGGTCAGCGTTGAGCTTCCTGTAAGATTCGTCATTTAGCAGGCTCTGCATCTTCTCATGTAGTCCTTACGGGAAAGAACAACCGTAGCATTTTCTTTTGTCAGCCGGTAAGACAACAATCTCAGGGCTCTGTCTCAGGTCTCGAATGGCTGCCGTTACCCTGCGGGTAATATTCGACTTGATCGGCTTAGTTCTCGTCAGAGCACGGTAGGTTTTCTGGCGTAGTTCTTCAGCTGCTTCAGGTGGTAGTCGCGCAGCAACCTGTTCAACTGCACTGACAATGTGAGCTACCGGCGTGAACCTAGGTGTGGGAGCAAAATTAAGTCCCTTCTCTAGAACAGAAACTACATCCCCAGTCAGCTCAATGTCCGTGAGATTGATGACCATCTTGCGTGGAGCCTCCAGCGATGGTTTGTCAGAGAGACAAGAGAATTCAGATATCTACCGTCCCGAGGTCTTCTTCTGCGCAGAATCGGCGGTCTCCCAGGTAACACCATCAATCCAGTCCCAGGTCACGGAATTCAAATGGTTGGCTAGTTGTAGATATAGTTTAAGTAGTTCCTGGGAGCTGTACTCAAGGCTGCGTCTGGTAAACTGTACCCTCTTACGAACCAAGGCGAGGCTACACGTTTCATAATTCTCTTAGCTGCTGCAGAATCGATGTGATGCGTGACCTTAGCAAAGTTTGGCACAACGTGATCGGCACGACATCTCTTCAGAAAAGGAAGAACACTCAACAAACGGCTCCTTTGGTGGCGCAACTTCGAATTTCTTCGTGCAGCGATACATATCTCCCCCCCGTAGAGGTATATGATGTGATTCTTCAGTTTCTCCTTGCGTATTTCTTGATTTCTTGCCCGAACATTCCACGGGTGTACTGCCGGTCCATAGTGTCAAACAGGCACAATATTTCGGCGATCAGACATGTCGCATATCGTCAGGTGCGCTGACGAACAGAGCTCCTGAGGGTGGGCAGCCGTCTTAAATCCCCTCCCCTCGCGAGGCGTTCTCTCCACAGTCGAAATTCGTACCCGAGATTGCGGGTACAACTTCACCTGGGCATGGGAACCCGCATTGAGTCTAATTAAAAAGACGCTCAGCAAAGGAAGCGAAGGGGCGACTGGGGCGGACGAGGCAGTTACACCAATGCCACTAGAGACGCCGACGCCAGCGTCTCACCGACAGCTGACGTGAGGGCGCGGACCGCGGAGAGAACACCTCTCGAGGGGAGGGGATTTAAGACTGCCGCTTGCCCTGGAGCAATGCAGGCGGCGTCGCCTGCGCTGTCTTCTCCTCTGGAGACAGACGCGACGAATCATCTGGGGACGAGATGCCGGCCGCTTCTTCGCAAGTTGAAGAAGTGGAAACCGACGAAGGACTGTCCCTCCCGCTACCAGACGAGCGGAGTGTGCAGCCCTTCCTGAAGAAGATCGTGGCGTCGCTGAAGGACGGGACGTACCCTCACGGGGACAACCCGTACCCCTTCACGCCAGCGCATGCGAAGCCACCCCTCCCCCATCAACCGTGCCACCTGCGCCACTCGCGTGGCATGTTGCGCGAGTAGGTGACGAGGAAAGAGCTGACATTGCTGAATAGCCGCCCCATCTTCACCCCCTCGGACTGGGAGCACATCTACTAGGCCACAGAGAAGTGGGTGAAGGAAGAGTGGCGCACTGGCAGGATAGCAGCACTGCTCTTTAGTCTCCCCTACCACCGGATTTAGGCAGTCCGTGATTTAGCGAGACGAGACGTCAGGAGCTCAGTTTGTCAGCGCACCTGACGATGGCGACATGTCTGATCGCCGAAATATTGTGCCCGTTGGACACTATGGACCGGCAATACACCCGTGGTCTGTTCGAGCAAGCGTTAGGATGTCTTTTATGAAAGTGTTAGTCAGGAATGTGGCCTAGTATGGAAGTGAAACGTGGTCGGTAAACATTTCAAAGCAGATGAGAATAGAAGCTTTTGAAATGTGGCGCTACGTAAGAAAACTGATTATTAGATGGGTGGATCGGATAGCTAATGAGGCGATATTGAATGGAGTCTGGAGAGTAGTTTACGGCACAACGCCACTAAAAAAGGGGTCTGTTGACAGGACACATCTTGCCGGCCGGAGTGGCCGAGCGGTTCTAGGCGCTACAGTCAGGAACCGCGCGACCGCTACGGTCGCAGGTTCTAATCCTGCCTCGGGCATGGATGTGTGTGATGTCCTTAAGTTAGTTCAATTTAAGTAGTTCTAAGTTCTAGGGGACTGATGACCTCAGATGTTAAGTCCCATAGTGCTCAGAGTCATTTGAACCATTTGAACAGGACACATCTTGAGGTTTCAATGAATAGTTAATTTGTTGATACATGGAATTGTGTGATGATGAAAATAATACCGAGAGGTTAAGGTTCGACTCCAGTAAATGGGTTTCAGTGGTTATATTTTGCAAATGCTATGCAAAGATGAAGAAGCTTTCACCAGATGTATAAGAGTGGAGATCTGCATGAGACCAACAACAGGGGACTGAGGGTACACTCAACAGAAACTATTATTTAAGGTTCGTTATAAAAGCTTGACTCGTTCGTGGTATCAGCACAATTTCTCTACTGCATTCCGTCAAAATAATGACCAATGTGCTATGTTTAGTAATAACTGGCTATGGTTTCCTAAAATGAAATGTAGAATAATATTTGTGACCACTGCGTTCAACTATGTCCATAACGGAAAAAAATGAATAACTCATTAAGACTGCCGATTTTGTGTCGACAGCCCAACAGGAAATGATTCCTCTCTCAGCAAGCCATATAACTTAGTCTCATTCATCATTTGCCTCATTAGTTTGCCTAAGGAGTGCTGTGGAGTTGAGCCCATGGAAGGTGATACTACCAAAAACGTGAGAAATCGTCTGTTGTAATCTTTACATGTTTTTATTTGAACTCATACATACGCAACAGTTTGTGTATCACGCAGTAGCAGTTTGGTCGTATTGCCCCGGAACGTTATTTAGGACACTGTGGGTAGATATTTTTGGTATCAGTTTCATACTCTCCCGATTATTTCATCATGGTTCTGCAGTGTGTTTTTAGGGCTGTTTGCTGTTTCTTTTCGGATATTTTCAGTACTTGTCTTCATGTTTTGTACAGACAATGTACAAGTAATGCAAGAAAGTTGTAATGTTCATTTATTAATACATTATGCTGAGCCTCCTTCGTCATCATGATTGTTTATTTTCTCCATCGATTGTTGGTTTTCTTTCTCTCTCAGTATATGATACCTAAAATTGATTTTATGTAGTGGACTTAATACTGTAACTGGTTGGTACACGAGATCCACGGTATGTCTCCTCAGCACAATGTCTTAAATTATCTAGCTTTCAGGCTCTGCCCACAATCTGGGTTTGCTACTTTATGCATCTAGTCCGTCATGCTAATTATACACTACTGGTAAACACTCTTTTAATACTAGTTTGCCTGATATCAAGCTGAAAACCACAGGGCATTACACTTTCGCAATCACTCGATAGAACTCCTTTGTTTATTCAGCCATTCATAAATTGTTGGAAGGAGCAATATCTTTGTGTGAAACTCCGTAGGCTCTCAGTATGTAAAATAAAGTAGAGCGTATCAGCATAATGATGCATCACTTCAGGAAATCTTTCTATTCCAAATTTTGAAATGTCATAATGGTCACCTGACAGTTGTAGGGGAAATATTTTCTGATTGAAATTAGTCTTTCAGTATTGCTTTAGAATTGACTAAGAAGTCTGTACACATGACTCAGAATCTGAGTTTTGTGTTAAGATTTCAAGTCCCGATGAATCTCGGAGCACAGAGGACTTTCTACCAAATAAGTGTCTTCCCAAAAACTTTGTGACAAAGGAAAAACCTTTCGAAGTCACAAAAATTCTAGAGAAATGATGGAACATTTTTCTTCTTATAATACGATGAATAGCTAAGGCCAAACGGAAGTGCCGCCATCGATGTTAACTACATCTTTCGAGGTCAGACGTTCGTATGTCACTGCTATGCAGCTTAAGGGTTTCTCTTGACGCTTGAAGGAGCCTCGTCAGACTACCATGCAAGCTACCTCTTTTGTTGCTTTACGTCTTTACTAGTCCATGGGAGTGCCAGTATGCAGCTCACCGTTCCACTTATGGTTCGAGACTCCCATGACAGGATCCAGCCACTACCATTACAGGCTCTTAAACCGAATCATCGTTTCTTTTCACAGCCCATTCATATGCTTAACTCGTCCTCCGCACGGAATGCTATTTTTCATTACTCCCTTCTAGCCCCCTCTACCCCACATCTCATATTCTTTCTCACTCTTTCTTTTTCTCATCGGGATTTGTGTTCGTTGGTGTCTCTCGAGAGGCGAGTAGTAAGGTTGGAATTCATTTTGTTTTTCGGGCAAAGACACGTGTATTTATTCACGTAAATTGCTCGTATTATCACTTATGTACTATTTTTCACTTCTGAGTTGTACATTGGAAACGAAGAAAAAGGAAGGAATACTAGATTTAACTGAATTTATGTTCTGCGTGTTCGTTTTTACGCATCGTCCGTTGCCAGTTGGTCAAAGCTACAATTATACGTATTATTAATAAAAGGAGGTTTTGAACTGAGTTTTTAATTAGCCGAGACGTCATAATCCATAACCCATGATTGAAATCTAACGTGAGGGACCCTAGTTACCACGGAGACCTCATATCTTGTGCTGTGACAGGGAGCAAAGGTACCTGCAACTGTTGGCATTACCAGAGGATGAGTGGTAGTAACTGAAAGCGGTAAGTGAAGAAATACTATTGTACGTATCGTGACCAGAATCTTCCACCTTAGAAGTATTTCGATGTGTTGTGTGAAGTGAACTATGCACATGGCCTGTTAGAATGTAGGCGAATTTGCAGTAAGTCGTGTCTGAGGTAACAGAAAAGTTGGAGTTAGATTGTTATCCGCATAGTCTATCGGTTACAGTTGGGACCTCTTGCTATGATACGCAGTGTCTCATAGTGTACAAATGAAATACTCTGCTTCAGTAAAAAAAAAAAAAAAAAGAGGCATCATGCTGACGTTATATGACTCTTTTACACTTATCTCGAGTTACCTTTATTTTTTTCATTTAGAGATTTGTAATTAACTGCTAGGTGCCTGCTGTGTTTGGAAATGGTTTTACTAATGTAAAATAATCTTAACGTGCCCTGATATGATGCGAAAAACTATCCATTATAATAATCCCAGTAATGATACGAATAACACGTTAATAAACACATTCTGACTAACAAAGTACGTGAAGTTAAGTGAACAGCATAGAGTTACAATATCCACGCAACGTAACATATGTAAATCGCAATACCAGCAATTGAAAAGTAGTGAACATAAAATATCAGTCAAAGGATCCTAACAGTATCTAAAGTGCTGTAGCGAGCAACTAACAGCCGATCACACTCTCATAGGAATGTAGAAAGCGTACTGCAATCACAATAGCCAAATATGAAACAGTGAGTAACTGCTAAAAGTACGGCCTAAAGTCGTTTGAATGGATTTTTGTTGTTCGCAGCATTTCAATATGCGTGGTCTACCAAGTCGAGCTTGACAGCGCGAGGTAATACTAAGTCTTGCGGAATATGAATAAATACGCGTTTGCGTCTCCAACCAGCGTCCGTCGTCAAAGCCCTCCTTGTTGGCTAAAATGCGTGCGTTAGGACGGGGATAGAGGAGACCATCTGAGACACGTAATACTTCTTGAAATTTATAAAATGCAGTAGTTGTCTGAGGCAAAGGTAGCACCTCTTAAAACGCAATCACGAAATGGCAACAGAAAAAAGGTTACGCCAATTTGTACTTAAATACTTAGTAAATGAATCATTAAGGATGAAATGTTAAATATTATTTGAGTTTAGATTATATAAATGATTCAAAATGTACATAGTAACACATTACTCCTTGGCATCAAAAAGGTACGTGAGTACAGGTCGAATATGCCAGCATGATGTAAGCTCAGTTTCTCACACGACATAAAGCAAATCATTGAATAAACTAAACTGAGGGAAAGAGTAACTTAGTTGACTGCAAATGGTTTTGGATTAAGTGACAAATGTTCGATTCTTTAAAGAGAGTCGTTGCTAACCGATTGTAACACCACGCGAAACAAATGTTCACTTCCGCAGCTGATAACAAGTATAATAGCAAGAAATTAGTGGAAAACAAGGAAATATAGCCGTGGAATTCGAAAACCTCAATATTTATTTAATAGAATAATTTTACATATCAACAATTCCTTCGGATAAACTCAGTAAACAGAACGGTTTCAACAAGATGGCAGCCGCAATCCTATGTAGTACGGATTCCATGCTGACGGGCAACAATCAAGTATTGGTAGAATGGGTGTTTTGTAAGTTTCCTCCTTCGTTGATGAATTACATTTCCTGAGGATTCTTCGAATGAATCAGTCTGACATCAGCTTTACTCACGAGTAATTTTTTATGTGGTCATTCTACTTCAGATCGCTCCGTACGCATACTCCGAACTGTTTTACGAAAGTAACTGCTTCCAGTGGTTGTTCTGATATTGTGTAATCATACTCTAATAAGTCTTTCTGCCTACGTATATCTAATACTTTACATTTGATTATGTTGGTCAGTTTCCGCTCCCTACACCTGTCGTCAATCCTCCGCAGGTCTTCTTGCGTTTCCCTACAATTTTCTAGCGTCACGGAGAGTCTATACACTACAGAATCATCTGCAAAAAGTCTCATGGAACGCCAACATCTAGTTCATTTATAAGTATTGTGGAAAGTAATGATCTTACAATACTTACCAGGGGCATGCTCGAAGTAACTTTTACTTTTGAAGACTTCTCCTTCACACAGCTGGTGTGATATTCCACACTGTCGAATTTTGTTCATTAGGCGGCAGTGTGAAACGGTATCAGATGCCTTCCGGTAGTCAATGAGCCTGTATTCACTGCTCTCTGGGTCTCATGGATGAATAGAGCGAGCTGGCTTTCACACAAACGTTGTTTTCGGAACCGATGTTGGTTCTTACAGAGAAGATTTTCGTGCAGCAGAAACGTCATAATACTCGAGCATAAAACATGTTGCAAAATTCCATAACAGACCGAAGTCAGTGTTAAAAGCCTATAGTTCTGTGCTTTTTGCCAATCACTAGGAACGCTACGCTCCTCTAGAGAACTACGGTACACTGCTGTTAGAAGAGGGTCAAGTTCTTTCTCATACTCTGTGCAGAATCGAAATGTTATCCGGCCAGATCCAGTGGCCTTTCCTCTGTTGAACGATTTCTGTTGATTTTAATCCCTGGGTCACCTACTTCTACATCTATCATTTTATCGCTCATGCGGCGATTTAAGGGAGGAATTACAGTGCGAGCTTTCCCTATGAAGCAATTTTGGAAAAGGACGTATAATACTTCTGCCTTTTCCGTATCATTCCCTGTTTCAGTGCCATTACTGTCACAGTGTGTCTGTACAGATGGCTTCAATCATTTTACTGCTCGACTATAAGCCCAGAATTTGTTATGATTTTCTGTCAAGGTGTTGGATAGAATTTTTCTTTCGTATTCGTTGAACGCTTCACGGATAGCCGCCCTTATGCTAATTTTGGCTTCGTTAAGTTTTTGTTTGTCTTTGAAACTTTGTCTACGTTTAAGTTGCAGTGAAGGCATCTTTGATTTCGTAACAACTTCCTAATACTGTTCCCAAACCACGGTGGATCTTTTACATGTCTCACAATTTTGCTCGGGACATACTTGTCTAAAGCGTATTGTACGGTGCGCTTGAACATTGTCCATTGATGGTTAATATTGTCAGTGCTGAAGATGATATTTCCGTAATGACTTGCCAGATAATCTCAAATCTGTCTCTCATCGCTCTTGCTAAACAAAAAGATATTCCTGCCTGTCTTCTTAATCCTCTTTACATCCATGTGCAGTGATTCTGCAACAGTATTGTGATTACTGATTTTCTGCTTCACGTTGATCCGCAAATTCCGGGTCTGTTTGTCAACAGCAGCTCTAAGATGTTTTCTCCACGAGTCCGTAGCTGATTTAACATGGCCAGAAAAGTTATGCGAAATACTCTCCTAGTTTCCCTCTCAACTGTTCTGCCACTCAAGCTGTGAGGCAGTGGGTCTATAAAAGCATCTAATGACCGTGTTTGGACCTCCTTTGACATTTATCTTCGCCCAAATTATTTCACATTCTGAAGATGTAGTAATCTCATTAGATACTATTGTATTTTTTGCTACTACACTGCTGGAAATTGAAATAAGAACACCGTGAATTCATTGTTCCAGGAAGGTGAAACTTTATTGACACATTCCTGGGGTCAGATACATCACATGATCACACTGACAGAACCACAGGCACATATATAGACAGGCAACAGAGCATGCACAATGTCGGCACTAGTACAGTGTATATCCACCTTTCGCAGCAATGCAGGCTGCTATTCTCCCATGGAGACGATCGTAGAGATGATGGATGTAGTCCTGTGGAACGGCTTGCCATGCCATTTCCACCTGGCGCCTCATTTGGACCAGCGTTCGTGCTGGACGTGCAGACCGCGTGAGACGACGCTTCATCCAGTCCCAAACATGCTCAATGGGGGACAGATCCGGAGATCTAGCTGGCCAGGGTAGTTGACTTACACCTTCTAGAGCACGTTGGGTGGCACGGGATACATGCGGACGTGGATTGTCCTGTTGGAACAGCAAGTTACCTTGCCGGTCTAGGAATGGTAGAACGATGGGTTCGATGACGGTTTGGATGTACCGTGCACTATTCAGTGTCCCCTCGACGATCACCAGAGGTGTACGGCCAGTGTAGGAGATCGCTCCCCACACCATGATGCCGGGTGTTGGCCCTGTGTGTCTCGGTCGTATGCAGTCCTGACTGTGGCGCTCACCTGCACGGCGCCAAACACGCGTACGACCATCATTGGCACCAAGGCAGAAGCGACTCTCATCGCTGAAGACGACACGTCTCCATTCGTCCCTCCATTCACGCCTGTCGCGACACCACTGGAGGCGGGCTGCACGATGTTGGGGCGTGAGCGGAAGACGGCCTAACGGTGTGCGGGACCGTAGCCCAGCTTCAAGGAGACGGTTGCGAATGGTCCTCGCCGATACCCCAGGAGCAACAGTGTCCCTAATTTGCTGGGAAGTGGCGGTGCGGTCCCCTACGGCACTGCGTAGGATCCTACGGTCTTGGCGTGCATCTGTGCGTTGCTGCGGTCCGGTCCCAGGTCGACGGGCACGTGCACCTTCCGCCGACCACTGGCGACAACATCGATGTACTGTGGAGACCTCACGCCCCACGTGTTGAGCAATTCGGCGGTACGTCCACCCGGCCTCCCGCATGCCCACTATACGCCCTCGCTCAAAGTCCGTCAACTGCACATACGGTTCACGTCCACGCTGTCGCGGTATGCTACCAGTGTTAAAGACTGCGATGGAGCTCCGTATGCCACGGCAAACTGGCTGACACTGACGGCGGCGGTGCACAAATGCTGCGCAGCTAGCGCCATTCGACGGCCAACACCGCGGTTCCTGGTGTGTCCGCTGTGCCGTGCGTGTGATCATTGCTTGTACAGCCCTCTCGCAGTGTCCGGAGCAAGTATGGTGGGTCTGACACACCGGTGTCAATGTGTTCTTTTTTCCATTTCCAGGAGTGTATAAACACGCCTCCGCCACCAGCGTTCAACTTAAGTTTTCGATAAACATTCCATTCGGAGTTTAGAATTTCATTGCTCTTAACCTCTGGTTTTACGCAGCTTTCCGTCCCTAGTGCTATGTGGTAATTGTGGCCGTTTATAATGGAGATTAGTCCCGCGACTTCTCCATATATGTTCCTGCAGTTAACCTAACTAATACTACATTAACACTTTCTTTCTCCGATCTACTGTGGAGAATGCTACTCTTTCTGGACTAAATACAATTTAATGAGGCCTGTGGAGGGATTTCTCTATCCTACAAAACTGACATGTGCATGCCAATCACACTCCACTACCCTGGTAAGACACTTCCTGCGTGTAGTGCCTGACTATTGAAGGGTCCTACATTTCTCCATCCGACAGCGGAGGTGGGGAAATTTACATCCGATACTATCGCAGCATCGTCTGACCCACATTACACTCTGCTCCAAACCGGAAGACCATGATCAGTTTTGTGAACGGTGCTACAAAACAATAGCTTTGTTTCCATCCTCGGGGAAGGTAGATGTCTTCACCAAATCAACCAGATGCCTATGAGAACCAAGGATGGCCTCTGAGCTCATACAGCACATCTCAAACACGCCGACGTGAGCCACGATTTGCAGCCAGTTGCACCTTCTGCGCTCAGTCGCTCCCGGCAGAGCGTCGTCCACATCTGTGATGAGACCCCCTGCAAGGAAGCAGAGTGGGCACTAGCTTTCTTTCCCGACCTGCCTGCTATTTTTGTGAGGTGTTTCATGATCCAGAGCACACTGGAGCCCCCAATGACCAGCATTCTTTCCTTTTCCTGCCGCTCTGTGCAGAAACTTGACTTAGGACCCCTTTCTCATACTTACCTCCTTATTGATAGGACCCTTCTTATAACGATTGCAATAGGATGACAAGCAATCCCACCCTCTGCACTTATCCGGACTTCTCAGGAAGATCGACCACAGGACATTCGGTGCTGGCTCAGGAGTGGACAGTACCTCAAACCTGTTTTTGAGGTGTGAGGGGACAGACATGCGGCCAGTTCCCACTTTCGCCTTCCGTCCAAAGACTCGCGATCCCACTACTGCTCGACAATAACTGTCAGGTAACTGTCGAGAAATCGGAGGCGAAGCAGCGGTGGGGGTCGCAGACGACGCTATGGGCTCCAGAGGTACCAAAGCATTTGTCTTAGGTGACCCAATGCCACCACAGCCCAGGTCAGCAGTCTGAAGCATGGAGACAGAGGCCAATACAGCGCCCAGTTGTTACGGACTGTGGGCAATTCCTACTGCATCCACACATAACGAAGACAGTCCCTAAATACCTTTAATCAATAAAAAAGAAGACAAAAACTAGCGATGTCCTCCAGAAGGCGCTGAATTCAATATTAATAACGAATGTCGCAAAATAAAATGCGTAAGCTGCTCTGTGAACACTAGTTCACTGGACTCAAGTGCACGGTACAAAGACAGCCAACGAACTTCTCAAAGATCATGACTATCTGTGATCGATATGGTCACAGAAACATCTTCCCAAAATATGTGGAATGCCTAGATTGCAACGTAAAGTAAGAATATAACTGAAAAATTGATACTGGTTATGTGACAGGCATCTTTCAGACTTAGTACGTAATCTCTCTCTCTCTCTCTCTCTCTCTCTCTCTCTCTCTCTCTCTCTCTCTCTCTCTCTCTCTCTCTCTATTACATACGAGGGTCGGTCAAAAAATAATGCCTCCCATTTTTTTTCTACTTAAAAAAATTAAGTTAAGTGAAAAATTTGAATTTGGCGCCATTCCTCAAACCTTCTTCTGCAATCCACTGCAGTAGTAACTTTCTGTGTCAACAGGTGGCAGCAAAGCAGAAGTTTGTAAGATGGCCGACATCGATGTTCGTTTGAGACAGCGTTGTGCGATTGAATTCTTGAATGCAGAAGGTGAAACGCCCATACGCATTCATGAAAGACTGAAGAAGGTGTATGGTGTTGTGACAGTGGATGTCAGCACTGTTAGACGATGGGTTCGTCGTTGTAAGGAAGCTGAAGGGCAAACACCGTTGACTGACGAAAAGCGGAGCGGCAGGCCGGTGAGTGCAGTGACTCCACACAACATTCAGCAAGTTGATGACATCATTCGTGGTGACCGTCGGGTGACTGCAGATGAAGTGTGTCGCATTATTTCTCTTAGTAAAGGCAGTGTGATCACGATTATTAAACAATTGGGGTACTCAAAAGTTTGTGCACGGTGGGTTCCAAGAATGTTAACCGATCAGAATAAAGAGGCAAGGAAAACAATAGCCTCCCAACACTTGCAGCGCTTCCGTTTGGAGGGAGATGAGTTTCTGAAAAAAATTGTGACCGGGGACGAAACATGGGTGCATTTTTTTGAACCCGAATCAAAGAGGCAGTCAATGGAGTGGCGTCACACAAGCTCGCCGAGGAAGAAAAAATTCAAAACTGTGCGATCGGCAGGGAAAGTTATGGCAACAGTTTTCTGGGATACAGAGGGTGTGATTCTGGTTGATTTTTTGGAGCAGGGATGCACAATAAATTCTGTTCAATACGTCACAACCCTCAAAAAAACTTAAAGCACGTCTTCAGCGAGTTCGCCCAACAAAATCAATGGCAGATGTTCTTCTTTTGCATGACAATGCAAGACCACACACCAGTCGTCACACCTCTGACGAGATTGTCAAAATTGGATGGGAAGTTTTGCCTCATCCCCCATACAGCCCTGACCTGGCACCATCAGACTTCCATCTGTTCGGGCCACTAAAAGAAGCTCATCGTGAGATTCATTTTGAAGATGAGGAGGCCGTCAAAACATCCGTGCGTCAATAGCTTAGGAAGCAGAGCTGTGATTTTTACCGTGCTGGGATACATGCCCTTGTTCAAAGATGGACCAAAACTGTAGAGATGGGCGGAGATTACATTGAAAAATGACAAAATGATCCTCAATGTTGTGGTTTTCAACCTATGTAATTGCATTTAAATTTCCTGACAATTAAACGTAGAAAAAAAATACGAGGCATTACTTTTTGACTGACCCTCGTATGTCTCTCTTTTGCATAGAGCTAGAGTACAAGCTGGGATTGAGGAAGGAGACAGGCTGTGTCCCTTCAAAAGAACCATCTCCGCATTTTCCGTAAGCGTTTCAGGGAAACCACGAAAGATCTAAATCTAGATGGCTGGACAGTGTCCTAAGACCACCACATTCGATAAAATTAATAACTAAATGTAGCAAAGACTCACGTAACATATGTTTTTGGGTGGGGTTCGTCTTTATGAAAATACAATTTTGTTTTTTGTCCCAGACATGTTTCACTGCAGTTGGAGCATCATCAGTGTTTTATTATTTATTATTATGGCTGTTAAACATACGGCATGTTCTTTACTGTTAAGTACTGTAAATATTAGTTTTTACAGCTGGTAAACAGTGACAGTGACAACTCAATACACAGAACTTGACAATGAAGAAGATGACGAAAAAAGAAAACGTAAGTGATACATAGCGTAAATACACACACACACACACATTTCACATAAATTATTAATTTCAGGCATAGCCATAACAATTTAGAAATCGTAATATTTGCGTAAATATTTTGCCTATATTAAGATGTATATAGTTGCAGATGACAAACTGTAAAGAAAAACAGACATTGTGCAAACGTAATACAGCAGGAAAGCCACACCATGTGGTAAGAAAATATGAATACATAATTTTATGTGCTTTTCAAAAATCTGCAATTAAAATATAGAAACTAATATTTATAGTATTTAAACTGTAAACAACATTCCTTATGTTTAACAGTCATAATAATGAAAACCCCACCGATAATGCTGCAACTGCAGTAGAACATGTCTGGGACAAAAAACAAAATTGTGTTTTGCTAAAGGCGGAGCCCACCCAAAAACACATGTTATTGTTAAAGCAAACACAGACAAAAGAGCTTCAACCTCAAGATGATGGTCTTACGTAACTTTCTGCTCAGTGATTAAAACTTCTGCAATTATGAGCCGAGTGATTTTTTTACGATTTTATACGAACGAGTTTCGAAAATTTTATTGAAAAAATATTTACAAAATCTTTGACGGTTTTCTCTAAAAGTGAACAGGCTACTTGGGTTGAGTTAGTTCACTATATATATTTTATCAAATGAGCTTCATGATTTGCCATACATCTTTACGAATTAGAGATATGTGAAACAAGTGGAAAACATTGACGAAAGTGAACGCGTGTCTGACATGCGAAAAATGAATGAAACATGTATAAACTCTAAGATAAAAAAAGTACTGCTCACCACGAAGAAATTATCCGAATGGGACTGAAACTGGCAGATGTTATGTACATGTACACATTGGTTATCGGGGTACAATTCGAAGCGGCAGTCACCGCAGAAGACAGTTCCACTCCAGTCAGTGAGACCCCAGGCCGAAGTCGTGTCTGAACGGGCCCTGGACAACAATGGTATACTAGTCTGACTGTCGGCAGCCATACGGCCCGAAAACCAGGAGAGATGGTCCAGGGAACCATTTTATTTCATAGCAGGAAATCTTTGCTTGTCATCCGAGGCACAGCGGTACGTCGACGATATTCTACACCCCTTTGTGTTGCCCTTCGCGGCAAGCCATCCTGGGGTTACATTCAGCAAGATAATGCCTGCCAGCACACGACGATAGTTTCTACTGCATATCTTCGTGGTTGCCATACTCTGTCTTGACCAGCACTTTGGCCAGATCTCTCCCAAATTGAGAAAATTTGGAATATTATTGGCAGGACCCTGCAACCAGATCGGGAATTTGACGATGTAAAGCGCAAATTTGACAAACTTTGGCACGATATCCCTCAGAAGGACATACATCTCCCCCAGAAGGACATCCAACAACTCCATGAATCAATGACAAGCCGAATAACTGCATGCATAAGGGCCAAAGGTGGACAAATGTGTTAAACCACCGATCTCCGTCCCGATGCGAATAATCCCTTTTTTCTTTTTTTTTGGTAGATGTATGTTTACCGTGGGTGATTTATTAGTATGTGGATTTGATTTAAAGACATGTACAGTAACTTCTCAGTAGTTACCAAGGTGTTAAACTGTGCTGTTTCCAATGTTGTACTAGTGCCCTTACACACTGTCGCAACAAAAGACATGCTAGATGAGAAGTATGGATGATATGGGATTTCGTTATGCAGGGATATTATAAACAATTCAAAGAGTATCCGCAGAAAACATTTATTCTGCTACCTCCAGTTGCTGCGTTGAAGTGAGTTTACGGATATACACTCCTGGAAATTGAAATAAGAACACCGTGAATTCATTGTCCCAGGAAGGGGAAACTTTGACACATTCCTGGGATCAGATACATCACATGATCACACTGACAGAACCACAGGCACATATATAGACAGGCAACAGAGCATGCACAATGTCGGCACTAGTACAGTGTATATCCACCTTTCGCAGCAATGCAGGCTGCTGGATGTAGTCCTGTGGAACGGCTTCCCATGCCATTTCCACCTGGCGCCTCAGTTGGACCAGCGTTCGTGCTGGACGTGCAGACCGCGTGAGACGACGCTTCATCCAGTCCCAAACATGCTCAATGGGGGACAGATCCGGAGATCTTGCTGGCCAGGGTAGTTGACTTACACCTTCTAGAGCACGTTGGGTGGCACGGGATACATGCGGACGTGCATTGTCCTGTTGGAACAGCAAGTTCCCTTGCCGGTCTAGGCATGATAGAACGATGGGTTCGATGACGGTTTGGATGTACCGTGCACTATTCAGTGTCCCCTCGACGATCACCAGAGGTGTACGGCCAGTGTAGGAGATCGCTCCCCACACCATGATGCCGGGTGTTGGCCCTGTGTGCCTCGGTCGTATGCAGTCCTGATTGTGGCGCTCACCTGCACGGCGCCAAACACGCATACGACCATCATTGGCACCAAGGCAGAAGCGACTCTCATCGCTGAAGACGACACGTCTCCATTCGTCCCTCCATTCACGCCTGTCGCGACACCACTGGAAGCGGGCTGCACGATGTTGGGGCGTGAGCAGAAGACGGCCTAACGGTGTGCGGGACCGTAACCCAGCTTCATGGAGACGGTTGCGAATGGTCCTCGCCGATATCCCAGGAGCAAGTGTACCTAATTTGCTGGGAAGTGGCGGTGCGGTCCCCTACGGCACTGCGTAGGATCCTACGGTCTTGGCGTGCATCCGTGCGTCGCCGCGGTCTGGTCCCAGGTCGACGGGCACGTGCACCTTCCGCCGACCACTGCCGACAACATCGATGTACTGTGGAGACCTCACGCCCCCACGTGTTGAGCAATTCGGCGGTACGTCCACCCCGCCTCCCGCATGCCCACTATACGCCCTTGCTCAAAGTCCGTCAACTGCACATACGGTTCACGTCCACGCTGTCGCGGCATGCTACCAGTGTTAAAGACTGCGATGGAGCTCCGTATGCCACGGCAAACTGGCTGACACTGACGGCGGCGGTGCACAAATGCTGCGCAGCTAGCGCCATTAGACGGCCAACACCGCGGTTCCTGGTGTGTCCGCTGTGCCGTGTGTGTGATCATTGCTTGTACAGTCCTCTTGCCGTGTCCGGAGCAAGTATGGTGGGTCTGACACACCGGTGTCAATGTGTTCTTTTTTCCATTTCCAGGAGTGTGTATTTCCTCGTGCCACAAAGGATGACGTGATCTTTGTTTCAGTTCTGTGCAGCTTCTGCAGATTTTCATTGAAGTTCAGTGACTGTTAGTTTCCATGAGTAAAAGTTACAGTCTGGACTGTTATTTCACCGAAATTCCTACCATTCTGGTTTCTAGCTCAGTTAACTGTCCCAGTCAATCTATAAATTTCGGATATTTAGTTTTCTCTATTGGATGTTATGATGCTGTGCATTATGTTATACTACACACTGTTATTTTTACGGGAGTTTATGCGAAGGCCAATACTTCGGAAAGCATTTGCAATTTGATAGGCCTACAAAATTTTAACACGGCAAAGAACTAGTATAAATGGCCAATATAAACACAGCTGCCGCCATCTGGGTCTCTGCGATTCACTGTGAAGTCTGTAGCAGTGAGTTTTTTATTCTAGCATATATTACAGCTTCTCCGGGTTCCGTTTGCGGACACCGTGTGGCAAGGAGGACTCTTGTATGTCCTTGTGCAAACTGTTAATAATCTAATTCTGTATTCACTGTCCGTACGGCATATATATCTAGGAGCCTGATGAATATTGTTAATTTCGATCCTGAGAAACGGTTCTTGCAAACACCGTCAGGTGGCTTGCGGAGTATGGATGTGGATGTAGATGTATTAATCATGTTGTTGAAATATACTTTGCACCTTTCCTTAAACATCTACCTGTTACGGTTTTCGTCATATTTCTTACACTCCCTCGTAGTCAAAAATGGTTCAAATTGCTCTAAACAGTATGGGACTTAACTTCTGAGGTCATCAGTCCCCTATAACTTAGAACTATTTAAACCTAACTAACCTAAGGACATACCACACATCCATGCCCGAGGCATGATTCGAACCTGCCACCGTAGTGGTCGCGCGGTTCCAGACTGTAGCGCCTAGAACCGCTCGGCCCCCCGGCCGGCTCCCTCGTAGTCCAAACGAATTGCAGACCGTATCGCCGTTCTTTATTACCATAGATATCCGCTGTTGGTTTGAAGTAATAAGCCGCGCGGAGTGGCCGTGCTCTTTGAGGCGTCATGTCACGGACTGCGCCGCCGCTCCCGCCGGGGGTTCGAGTCCTCTCTCGGCCTTGTGTGTGTGTGGTGTTGTTAGCATAAGTTAGTTTAAGTAGTGTGTAAGTCTATGGACCGATGACCTAAGCAGTTTGGTTCCTTAGGAATTCACACACATTTGAACATTTTGAAGTAATATGGTTACCGTTTCTGGAATCAGTTGTCGATGTGACACGATATGCCATAAACCTTCGCCGATCTTCTGCAAGCACTTACACGGCAATGCTAGGTGTTCCTGCAAGCCATCTTGGATGGTTCAACGAAAAGTACGGAGTGGCGTTCAGCACCCTTTGTTGTCATACGAGGGCGTCACACGGCGCTTTGGCGTACTGCACGCGACCGGCGGTAGGATACCCCACATAGTAGGAGACACTAGCGGCCAATGATTAGTTTTTAGGTTTCCAATATATTTGGTTCACTGTGTCATATCTCATAATGTTTCTAGAACGATTTTTCACTTTGCAGCAGAGTGTGCTCTGTCTTGAAACTTCCTGTCAAATTAAAATTGTATACCAGAAAGGGACTCGAATCCGGTAAGGCAAAGATTTCGCGTTAGACTCTCGGTCCAGCACACATTTTTAATCCGGGAGGAGGTGTCATACACACTTTGCCACAGTAAAAGGTAGTGTCCCAATTGGTTTCGTGATGTTTGCGGGCCGCTATCTTGAGTGTAGCTATGATCGTATTCCGACGACATATTTTTAATTGGTGAAGTTCTCTCGGTTCCAGCCGGATGGAAGTGTTACAATGTCGCGACATTTCGACGAGGGCTATACTTACCATCTTCTGACGACGTGAAAATAATGAGTACGACACCCGTCGAAACGTTTCGGTACTTTAACGCTGCCACCCGGCTGGAAAACCGAGAGCTCTTCACCAGCAGTAAACACAGGGAGAGCCTACATTCACATATTTGTCACTGGTATGCAACCAGTACACATGTACTACTCGATCACAACATTATTGCACCTGGAAGTGAGGGCGCTTCGATAGGATTATCGTAAGTTTTTCTCGTGACATTTGACGAGTACACTCTGAAGCACTTGATAGTATCCGGTGGTTAAAATTAAACTGAAACTACTCACGATGGTCCGGTGTGGGCTGTAATTATCGTATGGCATACACACTTGGCAGATATGTTAATGCGGAACCGATTTACTCTGGAAAACAAATTAGTTTAATTTGTGGCCACCAGGTCCAGTCTTGGGCTGTAAACTGTTTGCATGACGGTATGACATCCACTCTATCATTTGACAAGCCATGACGTGAGTGAACAGTATGGCTATCGAGAAGAGAGACTGTGTGCTGTTAGTGAAACTTTATGTGAACGACAGCAGTTAAACTGCTGCATTGAGAGCGCATCGCCGACTGAAAGATCTGAGCAGAACCCAGATGTTAAGGTGATAACTAAATTCGAAGACACGGTTGAGCTCGGTGTGGCGTCTAGGAAAGGGAGGGGTTCTATCCCGGTGGAAAGTGTTGACGAAATTGCTGTTACTGTAGCTGGCCATGCAGCAAGCGCCCCGCGTTGTGCTAGTGCTCGTACAGTGTCACGGGAATTGTCCATCACATGGTCAACAGTACGGAACGTTTTGCGGTATATTTTACACTGGTACTGGTACAAGATTCAGACGGTGTAGCAACTGAAGGCTCATGATCCGTAGCAACTTTCTGATTTTGCTCTTCGGGTTATAACACCGATCGAAGTTGATGATACGTGACTTGGAAATTTTCTATGGAGTAACGAGGCACGTTTTACACTACAAGGTGAAGTGAATGCACGAAACTGCCTAATTTGGGGTACCATTAAAACGCGTGTTGTGCACGACGAGCCACTGCACTCTCCCTATGACTGCGTGGTGTGGATTCACAAGCACCTTTATTCTCGGTCCGTTCTTCTTTAAGAGATTCCACTCAGAAGGTCTGTCTTGTGATCCGTGATGTTTGCGCGCTATCGAGGCTTCCTTGTACTAATTTGGAACAGCAACTGCGTGGAAACCACAATATATATGCAAGATGGGGCAACAGATCATACCGAGCGAGTTGGTGCAGCCCGCCTATGTGGCCGATCGGTTCTATTCGCTTCAATCTGGAACCGCGCGACCGCTACGGTCGCAGGCTCGAATGCTGCCTCGGGCATGGATGTGTGTGATGTCCTTAGGTTAGGTTTAAGTAGTTCTATGTTCTATGGGACTGATGACCTCAGATTTTAAGTCCCATAGTGCTCGGAGCCATTTGAACCATTTGAATTTGAGGTGGTGAAGTGGTTAGCACACTTGATTCGCATTCGGGAGGACAACAGTTCAAATCCGCTTCCGGCCATCGAAATTTATTTCTCCATAATTGCCTTAAATCACTTGAGGCAAGAACAGGAGTGATCCCTTTGAAGGGGCACGTTCGATTTCCTTCCCCATCTTTGACACAATCAGAGCTTGTGCTCCGTTTCTAATGGCGGTACGTTAAGCCCAATCTTCCTTCATTCCTTTCTTTGCAACAGTTCATATCGCCCGTCCTCTGAAAGATCGGTTTAATGCAACCTTCCACGAACGTGATATCTCCAGAGGTTTTCCAGATGCATGGCCAGCAAGATTACCTGATCTGAATCCACGTGACCCTTGGCTCTGGAGGTATCTAAAAGAACGTATGTTCGGTCTCTGCCTGATCTGAAAGCTAGTATACAGGAACACGCTGCTCAGGTTCCACCATAACTTCTGCGAGCAACTGCTGATCACGTCGTTCTACGAATGCAAAATCTCGTCGTCGTGTATGGTGCTCGTATTGAACAAATTATTCATAATAAGAACATTATGCGCTTATCACTTGTTTGACATTTTCTACTCATGGTCCGTTCCTAATTCATTACGTATGGAAGCACTTCTATATGCCTTCCTTGAATTTACTACGCCAGATCTGCACGTGGGGGCCACATATGCAGCTAATTTATTTCGAGCGTAAATCGGTTCCGTATTAACGCGTTAACGTATCCACCAAGAATCGCTACCATGCAATAATTGTAGCCCACACTGGACCTCTATGAGTAGCTGCACCTTAATTATAGCCACCGTGTATATGCACCACTCTCCTGAAAACATTCGCAATGTTATGCGTTTTCCTTCGCCGTCACTGTACCCCATGTTTCCGATAACGCCCACCGAAGGCCAAGTGCCATGATATCTTGTCGTGTAGTATATTCACTGTAATCATTTAATTCTTCGTTTGTATAAAACACACAGAGAGCCACTGCTCACCTGAAATCCAAGGAGATGCCCGTGTTGGGACTACAACAGTTATTTGTCCAATAATGAGTATTAAGATTAAATTTATTGCTATTGAGGGTCCAGTGTTTCCTAATAATTCTAATAACCACGATATCGGCTGTACAAGGCAGCACCGGTACTCCAAGTGAGAGGACGTGCGATTCATGCCGATTGTCTGAACACCTTCCTCAAATTGTGACCAGCGCTCCCAACAGCTGCCGCCTGCGATACTACGCGCTACGCAGACAGTCACAGCAGTCTGTCACTCCTGTTAAGATCAATTCAGTCTGCAATGATATCAGTATTCTTTCTCTTCTTCTTTCTCCTCATTCATATTTTCGCGTTTCTCTACTAGGTGGCATTCTTATATCATTTTTGACAGTGTTGGTGGGAACAGGTGCGAGCGCGCGCGCGCGCGCGCGCGCGCGCGCGCGCGCGCACACGCACACGCACACGCACACGCACACGCACACGCACACGCACACGCACACGCACACGCACACACACGAGAATTGTACAAACATGCCGTCGTTTGACCATCTCACGGACTCCCGCATGGACGACATAATAATAGGGATTCCTTGCGTACAGGAACAGCTGAAAGAGTTGATAATAAATACACTCCTGGAAATGGAAAAAAGAACACATTGACACCGGTGTATCAGACCCACCATACTTGCTCCGGACACTGCGAGAGGGCTCTACAAGCAATGATCACACGCACGGCACAGCGGACACACCAGGAACCGCGGTGTTGGCCGTCGAATGGCGCTAGCTGCGCAGCATTTGTGCACCGCCGCCGTCAGTGTCAGCCAGTTTGCTGTGGCATACGGAGCTCCATCGCAGTCTTTAACACTGGTAGCATGCCGCGACAGCGTGGACGTGAACCGTATGTGCAGTTAACGGACTTTGAGCGAGGGCGTATAGTGGGCATGCGGGAGGCCGGGTGGACGTAGCGCCGATTTGTTCAACACGTGGGGCGTGAGGTCTCCACAGTACATCGATGTTGTCGCCAGTGGTCGGCGGAAGGTGCACGTGCCCGTCGACCTGGGACCGGACCGCAGCGACGCACGAATGCACGCCAAGACCGTAGGATCCTACGCAGTGCCGTAGGGGACTGCACCGCCACTTCCCAGCAAATTAGGGACACTGTTGCTCCTGGGGTATTGGCGAGGACCATTCGCAACCGTCTCCATGAAGCTGGGCTACGGTCCCGCACACCGTTAGGCCGTCTTCCGCTCACGCCCCAGCATCGTGCAGCCCGCCTCCAGTGGTGTCGCGACAGGCGTGAATGGAGGGACGAGTGGAGACGTGTCGTCTTCAGTGATGAGAGTCGCTTCTGCCTTGGTGCCAATGATGGTCGTATGCGTGTTTGGCGCCGTGCAGGTGAGCGCCACAATCAGGACAGCATACGACCGAGGCACACAGACCAACACCCGGCATCATGGTGTGGGGAGCGATCTCCTACACTGGCCGTACACCTCTGGTGATCGTCGAGGGGACACTGAATAGTGCACGGTACATCCAAACCGTCATCGAACCCATCATTCTACCATTCCTAGACCGGCAAGGTAACTTGCTGTTCCAACAGGACAATGCACGTCCGCATGTATCCTGTGCCACCCAACGTGCTCTAGAAGGTGTAAGTCAACTACCCTGGCCAGCAAGATCTCCGGATCTGTCCCCCATTGAGCATGTTTGGGACTGGATGAAGCGTCGTCTCACGCGGTCGGCACGTCCAGCACGAACGCTGGTCCAACTGAGGCGCCAGGTGGAAATGGCATGGCTAGCCGTTCCACAGGACTACATCCACCATCTCTACGATCGTCTCCATGGGAGAATAGCAGCCTGCATTGCTGCAAAAGGTGGATATACACTGTACTAGTGCCGACATTGTGCATGCTCTGTTGCCTGTATCTATGTGCCTGTGGTTCTGTCAGTGTGATCATGTGATGTATCTGACCCCAGGAATGTGTCAATAAAGTTTCCCCTTCCTGGGACAATGAATTCACGGTGTTCTTATTTCAGTTTCCAGGAGTGTACGTCGCCAGATCCGAATGGAATCTGTTCGGTTTTACAAAGAGTACTCTACGACATTGGGCCCTTACTTAGCTTGCATTTATCGCAAATCTCTCGCCCAAGGCAAAGTCCTAAGAGACTGAAAAAAAACCAAAACTCCCGTGACTCCTGTATATAAGAAGGCTAAAAGAATGGACCTGCAAAAATGCAGTCCAATATCTTCAACATCGGTTTGTTACAGAATTCTTGAACGTATCCTGAGTTCGAATATAATAAATTTTCTTGAGACTGAGAAGCGCCCGTCCACGAATCAGCACGGTTTTAGCAAGCATCACCCGTGCGAAACTAAGCTTCTCCTTTTGTCACATGACATACTGCGAACTAGGGCAACAGGTTTGCTCCATATTTCAACGTCTCTGAAAATCATTTGACTCTGTCACCACTGCAGATTGTTAACGTAGGTACAGGCTTACGAAATAGGTTCCCAGACATGTGGTGGCTCGAAGACTTCTTAAGTAATAGAACCCAGTGCGTTGTCCTCGACGGCGAGGGCTCCAATGATAAGGGTATCGTCAGCAGTTATCCATGATAGTGTGATAGGACCACTATTATTTTCTATACTTTCCTGTATAGTAAGTGATCTGGCGGACAGGGTGGGCAGCAATGTGCTGTTATTTGTTGATGATGCTGTGATGTACGGGAAAGTGTTGTCATTGATTTACTAAAGGAGGACACAAGATGAGTTCAACAAAACTCCTAGTTGGCGTGATGAATGGTAACTAGCTCTAAATGTAGAAAAATGTAAGTTAATGGGGTAGACTAGGAAATACAAACCCGGAATATTCGGATACTGCATTAGTTTCATGCTGGTTGACACAGTAACCTCGTTTTTAGATCTGGGTTAAAGTCATAGGAAATGGAACGAGCTTGTGAGGGTTGCGGTAGGGAACACGAATGGTCTACTTCAGTTTATCGGAAGAATTTTGAGAAAGTGTGGTCCGTCTGTAAGGGAGACAGCATTTATGACGTTAGTGGGACCTTAAATAGTGCTCGATTGTTCGGAATCCGCTCCAGGCCGTATGAGAGAAACACATCGGTGCTTACAGAACTCAAATGGGAATCCCTGGAGGCAAGGTGGCGTTCTTTTTCAGGAACATCTTATTGAGAAAATATAGATAACCTGCATTTGAAGCCGACAGCAGAACGATTCTACTGCCACCGACACACATTTCACGTAAGGAGCACGAAGATTTGAGACGAGAATAAGGGCTGATACCGCGGCAGATAGACAATCGTTTTTCCCTCGCTAGTGAGTGAGTGATACGGAGTCCTGTCCACCACGCATCGTACCGTGGCTTGCGGGATATGTGTGTAGCAGGAGGGGGAAAAGATCAGTATTCCACGTCCCGTCGACAACGAGGTCATTAGAGCCGGATTGTGTCAGGGATGGGGAAGGAAATCGGTCGTGCCATTTGAAAGGAACCATCCCGTCACTTGCCTGGAGCGATTTAGGGAAACCACGGGAAACCTAAGTCTGGATGGCCGGACGCGGGTTTGAACTCCTCCCGAATGCGAGCCCAGTGTGCTAATCACTGCGCCACCTGGCTCAATAGTATGTATGTAGATGTATAAATTTTGGTCTATGAGTCGTTGTTTAATAGCTACACGACATATGGACTATAGCATCATCAAGCTCGTACGACGACAAACGACAATAAGTACTAAGAAATGAGCTTCCTGACTGATTCTTTCATGTTGCAGTGGAATTTGCTCTGTTGTGAAACGTACGCCAGACTAAAACAGTGTGCGGGACTGAGAGTCGAACTCCATACCTTTCCTTTTATCCCCGAACTTTTTCCTCCCAGGAGTGTTAGTTCAGCACAGTTTGCTAGAGAACTTCATTGGGTTTTGGAACATTGTAGAGGTGCTGCTGGAATTGAAGCTATAAGGGATAGTCGTTACTCGTGCCTCGATGTCTCAGTCGGTAAGAATATTTCATGAGAAAGACAAATATCAGGGTCGAATCTTAATCTGGGTCACAATTTTAATTTGTATGGAGATATTGTCTGTGTACATATTTGAGATAAGTGTTAACTACTAGATGCGCAACTACTATTATTTTATCTTTTAACGAATTACTCGTTCCATTCCTTTATTAATGTCCACAAAGAGCTATAATATTAGAGCAGATGTATTTTTGGATATGCTACAAACAAAAGCCAGTGGAAAACATATTTTATTAGTATAGATGCGGTTATGAAATTGTCTATCGCAATTGGTGCTGCAGTCTTGTGATAGAATTTTTGAGCGGCGTAAAAAATTTCCTTTCCGTTAAATATTGAAATATATTTTTAGTGTGGCATTAAATGATGATCACTGGTTTTGGCAGTATGGAGGGTAAGTTTGAGCGTGTCTGCTCATTATCAGCCCACTGAGGGTAGAGGCCTTCACTGGACGTGTCCTCGTACTACATTCTTTGGCTATTCACCCCCATGTTAATCTTGCATCTTTTTCTAACGGCAACCCCTCACTTTCCGTTGAAACTTTTAAATGATAGTTGCGGGAAATTCAAAAATCCAAGTTGGCCGCTGCAACATCCCCACTATCTACCGTATGACAAGTGACGCTCCTCTTACCTGTCATGTGAACCCCCCCCCCCCCCCCCCCCACCGCATCCCCTCCACCCTCCCCCCCCCCCCCCGTCCTTCTCCTCCTTCCTTCTCCAGCGTAGTAGTAAAGCTAAACAGTCAACGCATAGTATTTTGATGTCAATTACAATGAAATTGCAATGTAGCATCAGAGTAGGCATCTTAGCTGTGCTCACAAGTACATATACATTTATACTCCGCAAGCCACCCAACAGTGTGTGAAGGAGGGCACTTTACGTACCACTGTCATTACCTACCTTTCCTGTTCCAGTCGCGTATGGTTCGCGGGAAGAACGACTGTCTGAAAGCCTCCGTGCGCTCTCGAATCTCTCAAATTTTACATTCGTGATCTCCTCGGGAGGTATAAGTAGGGGGAAGCAATATATTCGATAGCTCATCCAGAAACGCACCCTCTCGAAACCTGGACAGCAAGCTACACCGCGATGCAGAGCGCCTCTCTTGCAGAGTCTGCCACTTGAGTCGGCTAAACATCTCCGTAACGCTATCACGGTTACCAAATAACCCTGTGACGGAACGCGCCGCTCTCCTTTGGATCTTCTCTATCTCCTCCGTCAACCCGATCTGGTACGGATCCCACACTGATGAGCAATACTCAAGTATAGGTCGAACGAGTGTTTTGTAAGCTACCTCCTTTGTTGATGGACTACATTTTCTAAGGACTCTCCCAATGAATCTCAGCTTGGTACCCGCATTACCAACAATTTTATATGATCATTCCACTTCAAATCGTTCCGCACGCATACTTCCAGATATTTTACAGAAGTAACTGCTACCAGTGTTTGTTCCGCTATCATATAATCATACAATAAAGAATCCTTCTTTCTATGTATTCGCAATACATTACATTTGTCTATGTTAAGGGTCAGTTGCCACTCCCTGCACCAAGTGCCTATCCGCTGCAGATCTTCATGCATTTCGGTGCAATTTTCTAATGCTGCAACTTCTCTGTATACTACAGCATAATCCACGAAAAGCCGCATGGAACTTCCGACACCATCTACTAGGTCATTAATCATATAGTTAAAAGCAATGGTCCCATAACACTTCCCTGTGGCACGCCAGAGGTTACTTTGTCTGTAGACGTCTCTCCATTGATAACAACATGCTGTGTTCTGTTTGTTAAAAACTCTTAAATTCAGCCACACAGCTGGTCTGATATTCCGTAGGCTCTTACTTTATCAGGCGACAGTGCGGAACTGTATCGAAAGCCTTCCGGAAGTCAAGGAAAATAGCATCTACCTGGGAGCCTGTGACGGCCGTGGTGGTCTCACGGTTCTAGGCGCGCAGTCCGGAACCGTGTGACTGCTACGGTCACAGGTTCGAATCCTGCCTCGGGCATGGATGTGTGTGATGTCCTTAGGTTAGTTAGGTTTAAGTAGTTCTAAGTTCTAGGGGGCTGATGACCACAGCAGTTGAGTCCCATAGTGCTCAGAGCCATTTGAACCATTTTTTTTGGGAGCCTGTATCTAATATTTTCTGGGTCTCATGAACAAATAAAGCGAGTTGGCTCTCACACGATCGCTGTTTTCGGAATCCATGTCGATTCCTACAGAGTAGATTCTGGGTTTCCAAAAACGACATAATACGCTAGCAAAAAACATGTTCTAAAATTCTACAACAGATCGACGTCAGAGATATAGGCCTACAGTTTTGCGCATTTGCTCGACGACCCTTCTTGAAAATTGGGACTACCTGTGCTCTTTACCAATCATTTGGAATCTTCCGTTCCTCTAGAGACTTTCGGTACAAGGATGTTAGAAGGAGGGCAAGTTCTTTCGCGTACTCTGTGTGGAAACGAACTGGTATCCCGTCAGGTCCAGTGGGCTTTCCTCTGTTGAGTGATTCCAGTTGCTTTTCTATTCCTTGGACACTTATTTCGATGTCAGCCACTTTTCGTTTGTGCGAGGATTTATAGAAGGAACTGCAGTGCGGTCTTCCTCTGTGAAACAGTTTTGGAAAAAGGTGTTTAGTATTTCAGCTTTACGCGTGTCATCCTCTGTTTCAATGCCATCCTCATCCCGGAGTGTCTGGATATGCTGTTTCGAGCCACTTACTGATTTAACGTAAGACCAGAACTTCCTAGGATTTTCTGTCAAGTCGCTACATAGAATTTTACTTTCGAATTCACTGAACGCTTCACGCATAGCCCTGCTTACGCTAACTTTGACGTCGTTTAGCTTCTGTTTGTCTGAGAGATTTTGGCTGCGTTTAAACTTGGAGTGAAGCTCTCTTTGCTTTCGCAGTAGTTTCCTAACTTTGTTGTTGAACCATGGTGGGTTTGTCCCGTCCCTCACAGTTTTACTCGGCACGTACCTGTCTAAAACGCATTTTACGAGTGCCTTTAACTTTTTCCATAAACACTCAACATTGTCAGTGTCGGAAGAGAAATTATCGTTTTGATCTGTTGGGTAGTCTGAAATCTGCCTTCTATTACTGTTGCTAAACATATAAACCTTCCTCCCTTTCTTATATTCCTATTAACGTCCATATTCAGGGATGCTGCAACGGCCTTACGATCACTGATTCCCTGTTCTGCACTTACAAGAGTCGAAAACTTCGGGTATGTTTGTTATCAGTAGGTCCAAGATGTTATCTCCACGAGTCGGTTCTCTGTTTAATTGCTCGAGGTAATTTTCGGATAGTGCACTCAGTATAATGTCACTCGATGCTCTGTCGCTACCACCCGTCCTAAACATCTGAGTGTCCCAGTCTATATATGGTAAATTGAAATCTCCACGTAAGACTATAATATGCTGAGAAAGTTTATGTGCAATGTATTCAAAATTTTCTCTCAGTTGTTCTGTCACTAATGCTGCTGAGTCGTGAAGTCGGTAAAAGGAGCCAATTATTAACCTAGCTCGGTTGTTGAGTGTAACCTCCACCCATAATAATTCACAGGAACTATCCACTTCCACTTCTACTTCACTGTGGGATAAACTACTACTAACAGCGACAAACACGCCACCACCGGTTGCATGCAATCTATCCTTTCTAAACACCGTCTGTGCCTTGGTAAAAATTTCGGCTGAATTTATCTCTGGCTTCAGACAGCTTTCCGTACCTATAACGATTTCAGCTTCGGTGCTTTCTATCAGCGCTTGAAGTTCCGGTACTTTACCAATGCAGCTTCGACAGTTTACAATTACAATACCGATTGCTGCTTGGTCCCCGCATGTCCTGACTTTGTCCCTCACCCTTTGAGGCTGTTGCCCTTTCTATACTTTCCCCAGGGCATCTAACCTAAAAAACCGCCCAGTCCACGCCACACAACCCCTGCTACCCGTGTAGCCGCTTGCCGCGTGTAGTGGACTTCTGACCTATCCAGCGGAACCCGAAACCCCACCACCCTATAGCGCAAGTCGAGGAATCTGTAGCCCACACGGTCGCAGAACCGTCTCAGCCTTTGATTCAGACCCTCCACTCGGCTCTGTACCAAAGGTCCGCAGTCAGTCCTGTCGACGATGCTGCAGATGGTGAGCTCTGCTTTCATCCCGCTAGCGCGACTGGCAGTCTTCACAAAGTCAGATAGCCGCCGGAAGATTTCCTCTGATCCATAGCGACACACATCATTGGTGCCGACATGAGCGACCACCTGCACATGAGTGCACCCTGTACCCTTCATGGCATCCGGAAGGACCCTTTCCACATCTGGAATGACTCCCCCAGGTATGCACACGGAGTGCACATTGGTTTTCTCCCGTCTGTTTTTGCCATATCGCTAAGGGGCCACATTACGCGCCTGACGTTCGAGCTCCCAACTACCAGTAAGCCCACCCTCTGCGACTGCCCGGATCTTGCAGACTGAGGGGTAACCTCTGGAACAGGACAAGCAGCCATCTCCAGCCGAACATCAGTATCAGCCGGAGACAGAGCCTTAACCGGTTCGTCAGACAAACTGGAGAGGCCTTCCGTTCAGCCATCCGGAATGTCTTTCGCCCCCTGCCACACCTCTAGACGACCTCTCACTCTACCACAGGTGACGGATCAGCCTCAATGTGGGCAGTATCCCAGGCAGCGACAGTTGTAGTCCGATCGTGGGATGCGTGGGACGAGCTGGCCGTCCCCGACAAACCCCCATCCAGACCCCCACAATGATGCCCATTGGCAACAGCCTCAAGCTGTGTGACCGAAGCCAACACTGCCTGAAGCTGGGAGTATCGAACGATCTGAAACTTACTGATTGGTGACTCCATGGAGTGTCCTGTGCACCACGACCAGATAATTGATATACTTGGAAGGAGAGACAGCGTTGGTCGTATTTTGTTGTTTTATTAACTGCAAAATCGATTTTCGGTCACTTACTGACTATCCTCAGTGCTGTAATATACAATTTACATTGGTAGGCATTCTTGTCAACAAGTTTAGAGCGATCACATAAACTAAAAAAAAAAAAATACTAAACTGGTTCTATTACACTCCAAAACATTCATGGGAACTGCTGTTGATCAAGTTTATGTGATCGCTCTAAACTTGTTAACAGCAGCGCCTACCAATGTGAATTGTATAGTACAGCATTGGGGATGGTCACTAAGTGACCGAAAATCGATTTTGCGGTTAATAAAAGAACAAAATACGACCAACGCTGTCTCTCCTTCCACGTTGATCTGAAACTTAGCACCATGTTCAAATGTATTTATTCAAAAAATTACATAGAGGGTGTATCTTGAAGTATTTACACATCTAAAATACAACAGCAACACCCCCCCCCCACACACACACACACACGTTGCAAGCAATACGCAAAAATAAATATAACACAACGAAAATTCAGAATTTGCATCAAAATAAAATTGCATTATTTCTCAATATAGGGAATACTTCGAGCACAAAACACGTTAGTCACTAATTTCATAATATAATTATTGTATAAGATTAAAAAACGTAAGTGACTTGCATACTGGCACTACCGCTAAAAACTCGTAGGTTGAACAGCACTTGCTAGTGGCCAAAGTTCGATTGTTGTACCACACTTCGTAAGTTAAAACTGATGCAGCTTGCCTATTGGCACTACCGAAATTAATTGTAGGTTAATAGATCAGTGTAGTTCAATCTTTGCACTACACATTAATCTAAATACATACAAAACTGGTTCTATTACACTCCAAACCATTCATGGGAACTGCTGTTGATCAAACTTATAGTTTACAGATCACTTGTTGACGCGAGTTACCAAAGTAAACAATGTTATCTTCTCACCAAAATTGGTTAAAAAGTCGTCTGATATCAAAAATTATAGTGACCCCATGCTAGGGGATCAATTTCATCTTACAATTCAAAACGTTGTCATCATCAACTGTTATAAAGTGGAAACTTGGGGAAAACTATCTTTTTTCATTGTCTTTGTAATATAACTTTCTTACATCATTGAAGCGAGCATCACAGCCCTTCTTTACCTATGAAATATATTAAAATGTAGTTACCTCATTGAAGTAAGCATTACAGGAGGAGAAGGGGGGGCGGGTGGAGGGGAAATCATAGGGGATCACGTGCCGTGTGTTCATTGTGTGTTGCAGGCTGTGTGATTGACGCAGCATACTGTAAGCAGCGGAATGGTCCAATATTCATGTCGGGAACAAGACGAGATAGTGTTTGTGTACGGCCAAGCAGCTGGAAAAGGTGAAGATGCAGCACGACTATACCAGAAACAGTGCCTTCACAGACACCAACCTCATCACACAACAGTTCAAGCCTGTCTGGGCGTCTGTGTGATCATGGGTCCTTACAGGCAGAAGAACGTGCAGGGAGGTGGCAGACCGTCCATACACCACATCTGGAGGAGCGGGTTCTACAAGATATTAAAACGAGCCCTGCTACCCTAGTAAAAGCTTCAGACAAGTGGCCTGTCAACATGGTGCAATCCTAACTACACTAATGCTCATAAACTGAGGATAATGCTGATACATGGTGAAATAACGTTCTGCTGGGCGGTTTGCGGGTTTAAATTATCTCGGGGTATGATCATGCGGTGAATTTGACCTGCGGTAGTCGCACGGTGGCGCTGGTAGCAGTCCAAATATACAGAGGTGTGTTGGTGCATGTCAGAGTACGGTGCAGCGAGTAAGTGTGCAGATGTTTTCAGACGTGCTAATGGTGACTGTGTGTTGAAACTGGGTCAAAGAACACATATTGATGACGTTATGAGGTTAGAATTCTACGGCAACTGGAGACTGGTCAAACACAGCAGGTCGTAGCACGGGCCCTCCGTGTGCCACAAAGTGTGAGCTCAAGATTATGGCAGCGATTCCAGCAGACAGGAAACATATCCAGGCGTTACAGTTCGGGACGTCCTCAGTGTACAATACCACAAGAAGACCGATATCTCACCATCAGTGCCCGCAGACGGCCTCGGAGTAGTGCAGGTAGCCTTTCTCGGGACCTTACCGCAGCCACTGGAACAGTTGTCTCCAGACACACAGTCTACAGAGGACTGAAGACATGGTTTATTCGCCCGGAGGCCTGCAAGGTGCATTCCACTGTCCCCTAGTCACAGGAGAGCCCGTAAATCCTGGTGTCACGAACACAGTACATGGTCATTGGTCCCAGGTTATGTTTGCGGACAAGTCGCGGTATAGTCTGAACAGGGATTCTCGCCGGGTTTTCATCTGGCGTGAACCAGGAACCAGATAACAACCCCTTAATGTCCTTGAAAGGGACCTGTGTGCAGGTCGTGGTTTGACGGTGTGGGGTGGGATTATGATTGGTGCACGTACACCCCTGCATGACTTTGACCGAGTAACTGGTCAGATATATCGGAACGTCATTTTGCACCACTATGTCCGCCTTTTCAGGGGTGCAGTGGGTCCCACATTCCTCCTGATGGATGATAACGCACGGCCTCACCGAGTTGCCGTTGTGGAGGACTACCTTGAAACGGAAGATATCAGGCGAATGGAGTGACCTACCTGTTCACCAGACCTCTACCCCATCGAGCACGTCTGGGCTGCTCTCGGTCAACGTATCGCTGCACGTCTTCAAACCCATAGGACACTTCAGGAGCTCCGACTGGTACTGGTGCAAGAATGAGAGGCTGTACGCCAGCAGCTGCTCGACCACCTGATCCAGAGTATGCCAACCCGTCGTGCGGTCTGCGTACGTGTGCATGGTGACCACGTCCCATGTTGGTCTCGGTGTACATGCGCAGGGAACAGTGGCGTTTTGTGGCACATGGGTTTCGGGACGGTTTTCTTAACTTATCATCAATACCGTGGACTTACAGATTTGTGTCGTGTGTATTCCCTATGTGCCTATGTTATTAGCGCCAGTTTTGTGTAGTGCTACGTTGTGTGGCACCATATTCTGCAATTATCCTTAATTTATGAGCGTGAGTGTACGGTTATGTGTATCCTGCATGACAACCGCTGCTATCCGTATCACCTGCAATGAGTGCAAGGATTATCTGCAGCGGATTTCCCTTTATGGGAAAGATATTGTTGCTGATTTTTGCAGCAGACGATAAGAAATTTAGAAATTTGTAAGTTCCTATGGGAACAAACTGTTCAGGTCATCGATCCCTAGGCTTACACATTACTTAACCTAACTTAAACTAACTTACGCTAAGGACAACACACACGCCCATGAGCGAGGAAGACTCGAACCTCCGACGGGGGGAGCTGCGCCAACCGTGGCAAGGCGCCCTGCACCATGCGGTTACCCTGCGCGGCAGACCATCAGAATTAGGGGATTTCTGTCACCATTTCTCTTTACCGACAAAGCAACCTTTAGCAGAACCGGCATCATCAATCTGCATAATCGTCATCTGTGGACAACAGACAATCCTTGGGGAATGGCTGAGGCTGCTCATCTGCATCGCTTCAGCATCAATGTGTGGGCAGGGATTCTTAGCCACCGCATATTTCGACAGGTTATTATTCGACAACGCCTCGACGGAGGAACGTTCCTGGACTTTCTGAGGAATACTCTGCCTGGGTTGCTTGAGAATAAGTCTTTCTCAGTACGCCAGCTTATGTGGTTTCTGCAAGATGGAGCACCACCGCACTTCCACTTTGCAGTTCGCCGACACCTCAAAATCATTTTACGCGGCGTTGGATAGGACGCAGAGGCCCTGTAAAATGGCCGGTTAGATCATCGGTGTTAAACGCCTTGGATTCTTACTTCTGAAGGCACCTGAAAAAAAGCGTCGTCTATGCTGAACCAGTTCCTGATGTGCAGACTGTTCAACAGCGTGTTCACCACTCCTGTGACTATTCGGAGAGATGACGGAGCGTGCGAAAGAGTGCAGCAATCCAAGCTGAGAACTGTTAACGCGTGAATTGCATCCCATGGAGGCCACTATGCACATCTGTTGTGACGTGGATGCGATGCAGCTCTGTACTGTGCTCCAGGACGACTTTGTCGCCGGACACACACCGTCCATTTCCGGACATATGTTCATAAGATCTTTTTTCCTCCATTTCCTGTTAGATAATACGTCCCTGCAGTTTGTCGATTTTATTAATGTCGTATGTATACAGACTGAAAGACTGGAAAGGTTGTAAGGCTGTCACAGAGTAGGTTCTGCTCAGTAATAACTGTTGAGAGAATAATGCGGAATGTTGCGCCGTTTGCCCACATCTCGTGGTTGTGCGGTAGCGTTCTCTCTTCCCGCGCCCGGGTTCCCGGGTTCGATTCCCGGCGGGGCCAGGGATTTTCTCTGCCTCGTGATGGCTGGGTGTTGTGTGGTGTCCTTAGGTTAGTTAGATTTAAGTACTAAGTTATAGGGGACTGATGACCATAGATGTTAAGTCCCATAGTGCTCAGAGCCAATGCTGTCGCTGCTGTGGTGCTGGTTACTCTTCGTGTTTTACTGTCCCTGTGAATACATGTCGATAAAGCAAATATCGCACTAGGCTAATCTGGGACCTCTCTATCAAATGGGAACGTATAATTTCGATTTAAAAATAATTTTATTTGCAACGGGAAACAAACCTACACTTCACGTCAACAATAGGCGTCACATGAAACAGGTGATGAGCACTGTTTATTTGGACTAAATACAGCTACAAAATGCAAAAAGCGAATCACAAAATTTTGTCCTGCGCTTATTTCCAGCAGCAAATGTACGTTAATGATAGGCAATCTGGCAATACAGTATGGTAACTACCTCTGCCAGCACCTCGAGTACCGCTGGACAGTTGATGCAGTGGCTGCGCGTTGGGTTACCATGCAGGAGGGCGAGGCCTCGACTATGGGTCGAGGCGCATTTGTTTCTATTTTGCTAAATATAGTCTACGTGGTACGGTATTTTGCGTCTTGATAGTTATACAGCGATTAAATTGGGTCTTCTATACAATGTTTGCACTAACCTACTACGGACACACAAATGGAAGTACAATCCTTTTCATCAGTGAGCTTTTAAAGAAGCATTTTGCACGTCGTAGACGCGAATTGTTTCTCTCACCACTGCATCTACTGTGTACCATCCCCCAATGGTCCCATCGATTAGTATCAACTATTATTGTTGCCATGTTCAGGTCCATTAAATTTCGTTAGGGCCTTACGTCAGCAATAGCAACGTGCCGAGATGAATCATGTAGAACAAAAGCTGTAAGAGAGGTGCTGCGCGTTAGGTGGAACAGTCCGCTGCGGCTAATGACGTTTTTATACGGTTTGCCCTGTTCACCAGACTAGGACTTGTTACTAGCAGAGTAACGCGCCTTTAACAGACTCCATGCACTTTCGTACGCATACCGTGTTTTCTTCTTGTGTTATTCTAAAACAGTGTGGCAGACGCATGGTATACACGAATGATTAATATATGGATATGTTATTTGTGCTTAATGCAACTGATAAGCGGGTTGGTGGTGCCGTTCTTGAATATGTTGCTAGATATCCTGGTCGATGTCATTCAGATAAATATGTGTTTCGTTGTATGGAGCTTCGCCTTCGGGAGACAGGTTTTCTCCTTCCACCATAGCGTGACACATGTATTCCACAGACTCACCGTTCTCCAGCTACTGAGGAAGCTGTTCTGGAGGTAATATATCAAGAATCCCAGCGCACTATACGTAGCGTAGCAATACAGTTGCGTGTCTCGCAACGCACGGTCGTTTAACGTGCTGCACGAGCATGGGATGCCTCCTATGATTATTCTTCAGCGCCTTCTGCAGATGCAATTCTGTGAATGATTTCAACAACGGGAAGTCAACGTTGACTTCATATACACTGTAAAATGATCGCATGAAGTAGCGTTCACTCATGAGGGTGCCTTCAATATGCACAACGCCCATCACTGGTGTGACGTTAACCCGCATGTCACTCGCGGCAATGGTCATCAAGTTCGCTTCAGCATCAGTGTATGGGCAGAAATGTTGGGAGACAGTAGTTTGTGTCCCTGCTTGTTGCCTGACTGGTTGACTGCACACAGGTATCATGCATTCGTCTCAAACTATTTGCTTGACGCACGGGAAGATGTTCCACTTCATGTTCGCCAGAGGTCTTGGTTCCAACATGATGGTGCATCTCTACTCTTTGGAATTAATGTGCGATGGTATTGAGACAGAATATTTCCAAGGAAATGGTTTGGACGGGGAATTGTATGGCCTCCGCGCTCACCTGATCTAAATCCCATGGATTTATTCCTGTGGGGACAGTTGAAGGTGCACGTTTTTCTACCCCTTTGGGACATTTGAACGCACTAATGGTGTGTGTTCGTGCTGCTCTTGTATCTTTGGATGCAGCCATGTTGCGAAGAGTCCAGAGCTGTGTGATCCAGCGGGTAGTGCAGTGTCTGGACGTGCAGGGGTGTCGCTTTGAGCATCTGCTCTGAGAACCACGTGTTCATTTGTAAACGTCATGCGGTCATTAATATGGAAATTATTATAGTCACCGGTTGCTAATGTGTTACATCTAACGCACGTACTGCATACAGTGTAAATGACTAGCATGTGATAAGTTATTTACTGTGAAATCATCTTTAGCATCTAGAAACTGAAATTGTTTTTTGTTGTTATTTTGTCCTATGACAGATTATTTGATTCAAGTGTCTGTTTCTGATTTGTCTGACCACGTTTTTGTTATGTTCACCGTTAGACAATACTGTAGCATGAAAATGTCCGATACGAGTGGCTTAAGAAACAGTGTATAATATAGTATTATATGAGAGAATGAAATTAGTAAATAAAAGCAAATATGCCTGGACCTAGAATCAAACCCTCCGCCTCTTGCATGCTAATCGAAAACGCTATTCACTGCACCAACTGCACAGCACTGCTCCTGTGTGCTGATATACTTAGTTACCGTAAATTTGATTACAGTTTTAACAGGCTGCCAATCTTTAACGTCCATTTACTGCCGGAAATATGCGCAGGTCTAAATTTTTCTAGTGAGATTTTTATATTGCTAGTATGTGAGGAACAGCACTGCCAAGTGAGAGTGTGCGAATTTTTCTTCACCCTGGGGTGGTACAAATCTGTACCGACAAACATCGAGGAGTTCTAGAGGGTGTTTTGAACACATTGAGGATAGGAACTCGTGTCCGGAAACGTCATCCAGCAACGCTACAGATCATCAAAGGTTTCAGCAGCCAATGTGACTCTGTACGCTCTAGGACCGTACGCGGAAAGTCTCGCAATGTGCTTTGTTACTCAGTGTTCACTACAGACTGCGACGGTCGCCAGTGGAGAAGATGGAGCTAAGGGCTGTCTACACAAGCTTTGTCTCCTATGAACGTGACGCTCTGTTGCCTTGGTGGATGACAGTTTTGGACGCCGGTTCCCAACCGCCGTTAATTTTTCTCCTGTGTCTCGAAAAACACTGGAAATAATAAACTGCAGATGGAAACCTCTCTCCGAAAACGTCATCCACTGATTCACCACTTTCATGGGACGTATGGCCGGTCTATGCACCAGCTAGCTCCATCTCCTCCACTGGTCATCGTGGCAATCATTCGCGATCACTGAACAACAAACAACATTGCGAGACTTTCCGCCTTTGGTCCGCGAGCGTACAAAGTCACGTTCGCTGCCGAAGGGGTGGCCTAATAGCAGGCGCTCTCGCCTATACTGCAGTTTTCTCCAGTGCCGTTGGATAAAGTTTACAGACACGGGTTCCCAAGCTCAGTTCCTTCCTCAAGACACCCTCTACAGCCCGTCGTCGTTTTTGTAACTCCTGTGTATGGAGGGTGATTTAGCTGCCTCTAACGATGTCGTTTTATGCGACCCATACTATGTCTGCATCAGGAACGGTATCCAGAAAGACAGCAGCCACGTAATCGATACAAGTGCCCTCTCAGAGCTTTGGTCGACTGTTAGCGAAAGGAATCATACTGTAAAATACAGAAATGACCATTGCTCTTACCTTACATGGCGTTTTTGGACCAATATGCACATTACTTCTGCCATACCTGTCCAAGTGTCTCCAAAGTTTCTTCGAGTAATTAGCAGTGTAGTCATACAGGTTCTGGACGTCTCTGTAAAGTTTAAACCGTTTATAGTAGTTCATCTTCCGTAAATGATTCAAGAACGTTGCCTTATACATTGTATTTCGCCATCAGAAACAACGGTAAGCATATTCCGCTTGTTTTAATCTTTCGTAAACTGTTCAGAAACGTTGCCTTAAATAGTGTGTTTCACTACCGAAAACAACAAATTAACATGAGATATAAAAATTGGAAGCATGTAAGTGACAATTTTCTGGCATATAACTCAATGAAAAGACAGCGCAGGTTTTATTGCATATGAATCGCCGCGTTAAGGTGCTAAAGTAGTTTCATAAACAAAATTTGTACAATAGGGCTGAAATACCTCCATATACTTCACCAGTTGTTCTGTGTCACTTTGACGATGTGCTTCACATCTGGAGAGCGAATTGGTAAACGACATTGTTCTGTATTGTGGGGTTGCATAAAGCGACATGGGTAGCGGCAGTTGAAGCGTCCTGTATACAGGGTGTTAGTTTTAACTTGAGACAACTAAACATCTCGGAAACGACACATTGTACTAAAAAAATGTTCCAGATGAAAAGTTAATGTTAGTTATAGAGACATCTGCCTGTGCAACAACTGGCAACCTCCTAGGCAACCCTCCGGCTTGGGATGGGTTAACTTTATTTTATTCAAATGGGAACCCCCATTTTTATTGCGTATTCGGATACTAAGTCGAAAAATACGAACGGTTTATTCAAATACATCTTTTAGTTGACATAGAACAAGAGTTCACCGGCTACTATAGGGGTACAACTGTCAGTGATGGTAGCAGACGTAAATTAAAGAATTCAACACGAGGTGTACCGACATGTACTGATAAAAAGTAAGAAGATGAAGCTTAGTCTAGCATTGAAAACTTATGGGCGTCGTGCCACTTGGTGCTGCCGCCAAAATTTGCAATCTGTCATTGTAAGTGTTCAGCAGTGAAAATTTCATCTCGTATTCATTACAACTAATAAACGCCATATTTTAACGTGACTACTGACTTTAAACGAAGTTGAGAGAGAGAGAGAGAGAGAGAGAGAGAGAGAGAGAGAGAGAGAGAGAGAGAGAGAGAGAGAGGTGGGGAGGGAGAGAAAACCGTTATGGCTCGGAGAAGAGGGGAGGTTCGACTCCCCACCCATCACCTACGCACCTGCAGCGATAGAGCACATCCACTGTGTTACGACGGCAGTTGTGAGTCTAAAATCAAAGAAAGAAGAGAATTGTTTAGAATGAAGAACTGAAAACCTATATAGAACTGTTTTTTGTATAACACTGCCGTAACTTTACCAGACATCGCATGCGCAACGCGGTGGGCTCATATCCATGGTTGACTGCACATTGATAAACAGGGATCACGGCACAACGCAATCTTAATTTTTAAAGCGATATTCAGTTCCCGATGAAAGTTTCTCCGACACAATTTTTCACAGTTACTATTCGCTCGGACTTTTAACTCATTTTATATCCATAATAACTACATGTACATAGCTTCTCCGCAAGCCACCGTACGGTGCGTGGAGGGGGGCACCCTATACCACTTCTAGTCATTCCCTTTCCTGTTCCATTCGAAAACAAAGCGAGGGAAAAAACACTATCTATATGCCTCCGTATGAGCCCTAATTTCTCGTA
Source organism: Schistocerca gregaria (assembly GCF_023897955.1). Classification (NCBI taxonomy): domain Eukaryota; kingdom Metazoa; phylum Arthropoda; class Insecta; order Orthoptera; family Acrididae; genus Schistocerca; species Schistocerca gregaria. Next base: position 481,705,508 of record NC_064931.1, on the reverse strand, counting down.
GCCTGCCTTCGTGGTCCTTACGCGCAATGTATGTTGACGGCAGTAGAATCGTTCGGCAGGCAGCTTCAGATATAGGTTCTCTAAATTTTCTCAACAATGTTTCTCGAATTCAACGTCGCCTTCAACCCAGGAATTTCCTTTTGAGTTCCCGAAGCATGTCCGTAAAACTGTCGTTCGAACCTACCGATAACAAATCTAGCAGACCGCCTTTGAATTACTTAGATGTCTTCCTTCAATGCGATCTTGTACGGATCCGAAACACTCGAGCAGTACTCAAGAACAGGTAGCACCAGAGGCCTATGTGCAGTCTCCTTTACAGGTGAGCGACGTTTTTCCTAAAATTCTCCCAATAAACCAAAGTCGGCCATTCGCGTTCCCTCCCACAGTTCTCACATGCTCGTTCCATTTCTTGTCGCTTTGCAACATTACGCCCAGATATTTGAAGGACTTGACTGTGTCAAGCAGGACACTAGTAACACTGTATCCGAATGTCACAGGTTTGATCTTCCTACTCATCCGCATTAACTTACATTTTTCCTCATTTAGGGCTAGATGCCATTCATCACAACAACTTGAAATTTTGTCTAAGTCGTCTTGTATCTTCCTACAGTTACTCAACTTCCACACCCTAACCCACAACACGCCATCATCAGCAAACAACTGCAGACCACCATTTCCGCCAAATCATTTATATACATAGAGAGCAACAGCGCTCCTATCACATCTCCCTGGGGCGAGTGCCTTGTCTCTGATGAACATTCACCGTGAAGTACATCACACTGGATTCTATTACTTCAGAAATCTTTGAGCCACTCTCAGATCTGTGAAAGTATTCCATACGCTCTTACCTTCGTTAACAGCCAGCAATGGGGCACCGTGTTAAACGCTTTCCAGAAATCTAGAAATATGGAATCTGCCTGTTCTCCTTCATTCATTGTTTGCAACATATCGTGTGAGAAAACGGCCATCTGAGTTTCGTACGAACTATGCTTTCTAAAACCATTTTGATTCGCGGACATAAGCGTCTCAGCCTCAAGAAAGTTTATTATATTCGAACTGAGAATATGTTCAAGGATGCTGCACCAAACTGAGACCTTCCAGTATCTTCAGGCTTCTTCCATGTATACAACCTTCTTTAATGATTCTTGAACCAAGTGTTAGATATGATTTAGTTCTGCTCTGTGCAAAATTCTACCAGGCGACTTCGTCTTTCATTCCTTACTCCAATTCCATATTCACCTACTACGTTTCCTTCTCTTCCTTTTCCTACTGTCGAGTTCCAGTCACCAATGACTTAAATTTTCGTTTCCCTTAACTATCTTAATAATTTCTTTTATCTCATCATACATTTCATCAATATCTTCGTCATCTGCGGAGCTAGTTGGCACATAAAGTTGTGCTATTGTGGAAGGCGTGGGCTTCGTATCTATCTTTGCTACAATAATGCGTTCACTATGCTGTTTGTAGTAGCTTACCCGCATTCCTATTTTTGTATTCATTATTAAACCTACTCCTGCATTACCACTATTTGATTTTGTATTTATAACCCTGTATTCACCTGACCATAAGTCTTGTTCCTCCTGCCACCGAATTTCACAAATTCCCACTATATCTAACTTTAACCTATCCATTTCCCTTTTTAAATTTTGTAACCTACCTGCCCGATTAAGGGATCTGACATTCCACGCTCCGATCCGTAGAACGCCAGTTTTCTTGATAACAACGTCCTCCTGAGTAGTCTCCGCCCAGAGATCCGAATGGGGGACTGTAGTGTATGCCATATCTAGTGCTTCTATAATATTTCATCAGAATTCTGAGAGATTCAGAACTGAAAGAGGAGTCAGGCAAAAGGGGTTCTGTCAAACCAAAATCATTTCGAATAGTTTACAGATCCTTAAGCCGGAAAAACTAAGGACGAGAGCATGACTACGGAACATATCTGAACCATCTTGACTTTGCTGGTGAGACAGGACTATTTTCCGCTAGTGCAGTCAAATGTCAACATAACAGAAGAACCTTGAAACTAGTCCCGAAATTAACCATACCTCAACTAAAAAATGTGTAATGAATAAAGCGAATTTGAAGAAAACAGCTAGACAGATACGGAATAGTAAAAGTGGTTAGGAGTGCCTATGAAACACTAAACTGATTTAACAAAACGGGTATTTCTATGTATATGAAAAGGAAACAACTTCCTGTGCGTATTACAAGATCTGTCTTCCGGCAGTGAAAATCGTCTTTTAACGCTAAAGCTATTAAATATCTAAAGGGCGTGTTGGGAATTACTAGGAGATAAAGGAAAATGAACAACTGTGACTGAATTTAATTATAGGGTTTCTAACAGAGTAACATATAATATTTATATTAGTCACTAGTTTCGAACCTGTTCGTTCATTCTCAAACCATTACCTACATTAGAAGGCACACTCTTATAAAGAAGACAAGAAAAACAACATTTTCAAACATTTTGTGATCACAGATTACAGCAGTGCAATAAATCTCTTACGACATACCTGCATTTATAATGTTTCACTGTACATAATACATTTGTTTTTGCATCAGATCAATACAACAGATGTAATTTGACTGAATTACGATGGTCTCGGTGCATTCAAGACCAAAACGCCTGTCGAATTTTGAACTCACCATTTTGAACTGACCTAAAAACAAATGTATCATGGATAGGGTAGCATTAGAAATGCAGGTATATCATAAAAGATTTATTGCGTTACTGTAATTAGTGCACACGAAATGTTTGAAAACTTTGTTTTTTCATGTTTTGTTAATAAGTGTTTCTTCTAATGTAGGTAATGGCTTGAGCATGAACGAAAACGTTCAAAACTAGTGACTAATAAAAATATTACATGCTACTCTGACGGAAAACTTAATTAATAAATTAAGAATATGTTGAGTTACTGATCCTGATACCAATACAATATTGAAATTATGTAAGTTGTGACTGAAGTGAAAATTAAGTTAAATGGATTATACAGACAAGCTTGTCGGCAGAACATCCGCAACTGAGCAGGATGAAAACGCCGCTTCAGTTGTAAATTACATTATTTTCACACGACCGGTTTCGGACTGTTATAAGCCCATCCTCAGGTTTTGTAGCTGTGCTGTGCTCCCCGAGCGCCGCGTGTACCAGGTGCGGTGTTCTGCCATTGAGCGCAGACTCCCGGACCCTAGTTCAGTTTCTGTTCCTGCCAGTGATTTTTTCCTTGGCGGGGGGAGTAGAACGGGAAGGACGAGTACCGGCTCGAAATGACTCCTTTTGGCAGAAGATGATACGGTGCCAGATCAGCGTAACATCGTTCTGCAGGTCTGATCACGGAGTAATTGAATACAACGTAACCGGGAAGGGATTTTTCCCCTTGTGCACAGTGGCATCTTTCCTCGCGATGTGTGTGCTGCCCAGTGCTGTAGGGTGGTGTGATGTTTGTGTTGCATATAGACGGCACATAGACTCGATCAACAGTGTGACATGCCCTCACTTCGTGAAAGAGAGCGAAGTATGGAAATTAAAGCAAGGCTTTGGAGCAACGTCTGGTAACCAGGAACAACCGTACTGCTTTTTTTATTTTTTTTGCTATACTATTTGGTACCTTTATTCTCCTGTCACAGCCTGAACTTCCGCTCTCCGAGTCTGCCTTCTATGCAGGTTTCTATGCAATAACTGTTGTCTTTGAATTATTAAAACTTTTATTTGGAAAACTAAAACTTTTCTTAAAAAACACAGCTTACAAGGTATTAAACTCTGATTCCACGAATGAACTCTTCTTAGTAAACATTACGACTCTTCCATGAAAAAATTAAAAGTATTTATCAGGAAAATGTCCTCCTTCGGAAAAAAACTAAACTCTTCTTCACAAAAAACGAACACTTTTTTGTGGAGGTAACTAGTCTTTGGAAGAAAAATTTCAGGTCTCTTTACAAGGCAAATATCGCAGCTACAACGATTCAAATGAAATAAGTCATTTAAAAATACGAAGATGTGTGTATTTTATCATCTACAATTATGACCAGCGTGTTTAGTCTCAAAGGACGTATTATTTATCTGAAAGCTTAACATTGTTAGTTAGAAATGCGAGGGGAGTCAAATGAAAACCTTACCTTTTTACGACATAATCTCCCTGCCGTTCAACTCACTTCTTCCAGCGCGTAGGAAGTGCACTGCACGAATTCGTCTGTCTGCTGTACCTCTTCATCAGAACGGAATTTCTTTCCTCCCGTAGCCTCTTTGTGTGGTACAACCATGTGGTAATGACACGATGTTAGGTCTGGCGATGGTGCAGGTCATCGATGGTTTCAAGTGCTGCACGGGGAGTATGAGGCCGAGCACTGTCATAAGCTGTAACGAGAAGTTCACGTCGTTTTCATCTTTTAAGGCCGAAGATGATTTTTTAACGTTTTCCGATATGAAGCACTGGTGATGTTTTCCCTAGAAATGAAGTGTTGCAAGACAACGTCTCGTTCGTCCCAAAAGACAGTTAGCAAAACCATCCCTGCACATGGCTGCGTCCGGAACTTAATGGGTTTTGGTGATGTGGACTGGTGTCATTCCTTGCTTTCTCTCTTTGTTTCTGGTTGTCGGTAGTGTACCTGGGTTTCGTCTCCTGTAACGATTTTCGCAAAGAAGCCATCACCTTCTACTTCAAAGGGGAATGAAACTTCTTCGCAGACGTCAACGTGTCGCTCTTCCAGTTCTAGAGTGAGCTGCCGTGGCACACCGATTGCAGACACTCTAAAACTTAAGAGATTCACTAATGATGTGATTTGCTGAGCCATGACTAATGTTCAGATTTGTAGCTATTTAATCCACTGTCACACGGCGATTTTCCAATGGCTACTGCTGCTGCAGTAGACCCTGGTGTCACGACGCCCGGATGCTGGGCGTCTGCCACAAAAGTCACACCATTTCCGAACTTTCTGCTTCATACATACACTAGTTGCAGTGATAGACCCGGATTACCGTGCTGGACCTTCACTTGCCGATGCATTGCAGTAAGTTTGTATCTTCGCTGCTCACAAAACGTATGACAGAATGCTGGTCTTCCTTGGTGTATTTCTGTCGCAAGTGGGCCAGCCATTATGAACTGGTATTGTGGACGCGTTTCGCTTGTCTGTAGTATGCTGCCTCCTGAAGGGCATTCGTTACGTGATTGGTAACAGTAATGCCAGCTTACAGAACAACAGTGCGAAATGGCGGTTTCTGATTACACTTTTAAGGTTTTCATCTGACTTCCCCTCGTATATGTTCACAAATACAATATATATAAAGTCACTTTTTCCACAATAGAACTTACTGTGTTGCCTTATACTCTTCCATTCTTCGTTGTCGAAGTACAAATACGTAATTTCGAGAGTTGAGCACAACACAGCGGAATGGAACACGATTTAAACTTGATAAAGACAAGAAGTCGACACGTCGAATCATATATGGTAAATCCGTACTGGAGTTGTCCAATATCAGAACCTACCGCCATCACATGAATGTCTGTTACATGATATTGTTTTTTGAGCGACTTCGTTAACCTTCAAATATCAAGTGAACAGAAACTCGTTTTCCCGATAAATGACCATAATGGGTTGTACAACGATCACAAACTCATATTTTAAAATCATTTTCATTCGGTTTCAGCCTTCCATACTGAGATATTTCCCCTGCTATGGTGATTAAAATTCTTCTCGCTAAAATCTAGAAATCTTGCTTTCAAAAGAAGTAATAGCTCTTCCCTGAAAACTTAAAACGTTTCTTTGAAAGAAGTCAAAATTAGAGTCTCTTCACTGGATAGACTAGAACTCCAGCGGTTGGCGAAGAAATCCTTGAAAGTGTTTCTTGTAATTGGCGCATGCCCTTTTGTACACTATCCATTGTTCGTAAGTGAGGTATTCTTTCCTTCCACTACGGATTGCAGGCCTCGCTTGTAGAGCGTAAGCTACAAAGTGTGCAAGAATCCAAGCGCATGCGTTATTTTTCGCTGATGGGCAGAATTTCCAATCCGGAAGGCTACGAAAACGGGTATATACACAATGTATGCGGGTCGGCTACCCATTTAAGGATTTCTGATTGACGTAGAGCTCACGAGCTCACTTGTCTCCTGCACGGAACCGCTTCCTTTGTACCTCCAACAATGCAATAAGAACCGGCTTTGGCTCGGCGTCCGCCGCTGCAGCCCACAGGCCACGGCGCGAGATCTAGATTTACGGCGACTACGTTTTTCCTGCGCTGCCACGAAATTGTGCGGCGGTCGTGAGCGGCGCAATGATTTGCAATTTGCACGCGTGCCGGCGCGCCGCCACACACACGCGTGCACGCCGGCCGCCAGGCCTGTCAGCGGCTCGCCTCCTCGCTGCTTAGGGTCACGCTTTGCCGGCACCTTCTGCCCGTGCAAGACGTAAGGACGTTAACCAAATGCTACGGTTTGTGTCGGGCGCTCTTACAGCGTTTACGTAAACCATCGGGACGTGCAGAGACACTCCTTGACAAATACACTACTGGCCATTAAAATTGCTACACCACGAAGATGACGTTCTACAGACGCGAAATTTAAACGACAGGAAGAAGATGCTGTGATATGCAAATGACCAGCGTTTCAGAGTATTCACACAAGGTTAGCACCGGTGGCGACACCTACAACGTGCTGACATGAGGAAAGTTTCCAACCGACTTCTCATACACAAACATCAATTGACCGGCGTTGCCTGGTGAAACGTTGTTGTGATGCCTCGTGTAAGGAGGAGAAATGCGTACCATCACGTTTCCGACTTTGATAAAGGTCGGATTGTAGCCTATCGCGATTGCGGTTTATCGTATCGCGACTTGCTGCTCGCGTTGGTCGAGATCCAATGACTGTTAGCAGAATATGGAATCGGTGGGTTCAGGAGGGTAATCCGAAACGCCGTGCTGAATCCCAACGGCCTCGTAAAACTAGTAATCGAGATGACAGGCATCTTATCCGCGTGGCTGTAATGGATCGTGCAGCCACGTCTGTATCCCTGAGGCAACAGATGGGGACATTTGCGAGACAACAACCATCTGCACGAACAGTTCGTCAACGTTTGCAGCAGCATGGACTATCAGCTCGAAGACCGTGGGTGCGGTTACCCTTGACGCTCCATCACAGACAGCAGCGCCTGCGATGGTGTACTCAACGACGAACCTGGGTGCACGAATGGCAAAACGTCATTATTTCGGATGAATCCAGGTTCTGTTTACAGCATCATGATGGTCGGATCCGTGTCTGGCGATATCGAGGTGAACGCCCATTGGCGTATCACCCGGCGTGATGGTATGGGGTGCCGTTGGTTACACGTCTCGGTCACCTCTTGTTCGCATTGACGGCACTTTGAACAGTGGGCGTTACATTTCAGATGTGTTACGACCCGTGGCTCTACCCTTCATTCGATCCCTGCGAAATCCTACATTTCAGTAGGATAATGCACGGCCGCATGTTGCAGGTCCTGTACGGGCCTTTCTGGATATAGAAAGTGTTCGACTGCTGCCCTGGCCAGCACATTCTCCAGATCTCTCACCAATTGAAAACGTCTGGTCAATGGTGGCCGAGCAACTGGCTCGTCACAATACGCCAGTCACTACTCTTGATGAACTGTGGTATCGTGTTGAAGCTGCATGGGCAGTTGTACCTTTACACGCCATCCAAGCACTGTTTGACTCAATGCCGAGGCGTATGAAGGCCGTTTTTAAGGCCAGAGGTTGTTGTTCGGGGTATTGATTTCTCAGGATCTATGCACCCAAATTGCGTGAAAATGTAATCACATGTCACTTGTAGTATAATATATTTGTCTAGTGAATACACGTTTATCATCTGCATTTCCTCTTGGTATAGCAATTTTAATGGCCAGTAGTGTAATATAAGCAACCTGAAAGGGAGGAAGAAACGAAATGAAACTTTCCAGGTTGATATGGTACGTAATGTTATTGCAGTGATTACGTCTTCACGTCAAATTGACAAATAACTGGGCAGTGATGTTGCACTTCAACTGGCTCAGAAGTATGCGGTGAGTCTGTCAGGAAAGGTGTCACAGAACAGTTGTACCCTCTTTTGAGGCGAGCTGGCACACAACTGCCGTAAGTGGTCCTTGATATCCTGGATACTGGGATGATATCCGAGGTGGTCCCAAACATGCTCTACATGGAACCGATAGTACACACTCATGACAAGTGTGGACGAGCCTTGTCCTGTTGAAAAATGGCACCACGATATTGTTATTTGAGGGGTAACACGTGAAGATGAAGGATGTCCTACTATTGTGCCGTCAGTGTTTGTTCAACCACTACCAACCGTGACCAGAGGTCATACACGATGGTTCCCCACACCATGACACCTGGAGTGACGCCACTGTGCCTCTACAAAACATTTGAAGAATGCGACCTCTCCCAAGCCGCCGCCGAACTCGCTTATGGTGGTCATATGGGGTAGTTCACAACCGCGATTCATCGATAAACAACAGTCCATGCTTCCCGGTCACGACACCAATCCAAACGTAGCTGTTTGTGTTGTGATATTGCAGCCTACAAGTGGGCCGTTATTCTGTAGTCGGGCTGCTGCTACACTCTGATCAATGGCGCAGGAAGACACAGAAAGTCGCAGGGCGGCATTTCTTGTTCTCAGATGGCAATCAGACATGGTTCACAGATACCTTTATGAAGAATATGCCTGCCCAAACATTCCCATTCAGTCCAACATCAGGCCTCTGTCACAATCTAATACCCCATAAACCTGGATATTGCACGATTCGCCTAATCAGCCAAATAGAGACCAACAACAAGGCCCCTCTCAAACTATGTGAGGTGCCGATAACGCCGTTTTGCACGAGTACGCGGCATCTCCGTGTCCCTGACAGCTATCATTTAACGTCTCACACTGTTCGCACCCCTTATATACCCTACCAGGCCTGTTAGCAACACTAACGTACTTTGGTGGCAGCTCTACTTGTCACAGAGAATTGCAGCTCTAATCATTTTATTTAATTTCATCGTATAGCTAGGATCCTCCGTTGGCAGGTCGGTCGCCGGGTGCTGGTCTCTCTGGCGACCTCCAGTCGATGATGATGATGATGATGATGATGATGATGATGATGATGATGATGATGATGATGATGATGATGATGATGATGATGATGATGATGATGATGATGATGATGATGATGATGATGATGATGATGATGACGACGACGACGACACCACAATACCCAGTCCCTGGGCGGAGAAAATTCCCCTACCCAGCCGGGAATCGAATCCGGGCGCAGAGGATTGACAATCCATCACGCCGACCATTCAGCTACCCGGGGCGGACAGCTCTAATCATTAGTACCTGCCGATGATATGCTCATGCGCGAAGTAACACTGACATCAAACCACGTCTTCTTGGCTTTATAAAAAGGAAATGCGGCATAGTATCCAAAAGCTCTCGAAATGCTTTAACATCACTGTTATCTGAGTGTGGATTAACCGGCTCACAATTATCCGTCCATAGTTCGGCCATTTTTTCGAAAATTAAACTAAAAAAGAAGCCTTAAGAGATATGTTATGATAAGATGAATATTTTCGTTTGGAATACAAATTTCCTGGTTGTGGAGACATAGATGATGGAACATTCGCAGCCTGTGAATCAGGCTTTGGAGTAGCTAAGTGACGTGGATAAAGAGAATATGCGTGTTCGGTAGAGGAAGACAGCGAAGGAGACGTGATTGGAACTCGTTGTCACACACACCGAGTCAGTAAAGTGCGTTAATCTATTATTAGAGTGTCCTACATAAAATTAATTTGACTATACGGATGTTTTAAATTTCTGGAAAATCTGAACAGGCATCCAGGAAAAAGTAGATGGTAAACGGAAACAGAAAAAAAATGGACAATTATTTCCCGAAAGTGAACTGAAAACAAGTGACCAGAAATACAGTGTACTGAAAATGTAGTTATGTAGGTATGTTGCCAATTTTCAGCGAATAACGTGGAAGTAGAGCAGCGGGCTTTCAAATGTGATGTGCACATTATTTGGTAAATATAGAACCGTAAAATGGGTGAACAGAAAGTTTTGAACTTAACGATAATTTCAAAAATAAATATTATATGTGATTGTAGGTCTTGCACCTAAATTTAAAATTACAATTAGATTTGTGATCTAACACATGCTTTTATACCACAAAAGAAAAACAAAACTTAGATTTCACTTTGCCCCGCATAGAGCGATGAAAAGGAAAAACAGTGTTAATCCTATCAGATTTTCCATTTTTTGGATAAATACGATATTGAAGGGCCTGTGTTATTCCGAATTACGATGCAAAGTCCCTTTGAATAGCGAAATGGTAAAGCGATCGCTCGAGATAAGCGGGAAATCCGTGTTAGAGTCCCGATCTGGCAAAAATTTTCATTGTTGCCATTCCATATACAGCTGATAGATTCCGATATTCGCAACTGCGAACACGTTTCATGTATAGTTAATTTTTCTCCTGTGCCACGAAAATCAACGAAAATTTTAGACGGTTCCAGGAAAAAAGAGTAAACTGCAGGTGGAATCTCGTGTCCAATAGAGCCATCTACCGAGGCCACAGAGAACCGCATTCATAGGAGACAAGGCCTGTCTGCGCAGCGCAGCTCCATATTGTCCGTCATATTCCCCCTGGCGATCGTGACAATCAGTCGCAATCACTGACCAATAAACAACATTGCGAGACTTTCCGCCTACGGTTCGTCAGCGTACAAAGCCACGTCTGCTGGCGAAGAAGTGCTCTGGCGGCAGCTTCGGTGATCTTTTGTGACGCTGGATGACGTGTTCCTTTCCTCAATTTGTCCCTTAAGACACCCACTACAACCACTCGAAGCTTGTCACAACATTTCTGGGCACCCTGTATGTAACTGACCTAGCAGACAACAAAAGTAGGTCTCTGATAATTCATGCGCACAACGTTGTTTTATATACACTCCAGAGTCAAAGAAACTGGTACACCTGCCTAAGAACGTGTAGGGTCCCCACGAGCACGCAGAAGTGGCGCAAGACGACGTGGGATGGAATCGACTAATGTCTGATGTAGTGCTTGAGGGAACTGACACCATGAACCTCGCAGGGCTATTCATAAATACGTAACAGTACCAGGGGTTGGAGATCTCTTCTGAACAGCACGTTGCAAGGCATCACAGATGTACTCAATAACGTTAATATCTGGCGAGTTTGGTGGGCAGCGGAAGTGTTTCAACTCAGAGAATGTTCCTGGAGCCACTCTGTAGCGATTCTCGACGTGTGAAGTGTCGCATTGTTCTGCTGGGATTGCCCAAGTTCGTTGGAATGCACACTGGAGGTGACTGGATGCGGGTGATCAGACAGGATGCTTACGTACATTTCACCTGTCAGAGTTGTATTTAGACGTATCAGGGGTCCCACATTACTCCAACAGCATACGGCCCACACCATTATAGAACCTCCAGCAGCTTGAACAGTCCCCGGCTGACATGCAGGGTCCATGGATTCATGAGATTGTCTCTATACCCGTACATGTCCATCCGCTCGATACAATTTTAAACGAGACTCGTCCGACCAGCCAACATGTTTCCAGTCAACAGTCCAATGTCGGTGTTGGGCCCAGGGGAGGCGTGAAGCTTTGTATCTTGCCGTGATCAATGATGCTTGAGTGGGCCTTCGGCTCCGAAAGCCCATATCGATGATGTTTTCGTTGAAAGGTTCGCATGGTTACACTTTTTGATGGCTCAGCTTTCAAATCTGCAGCAATTTTAGGAATGGCTGCACCTTTGTCACGTTGAACAATTCTCATCAGTCGTCGTTAGTCCCGTCCTTGCAGGATCTTTTTCCGGTTGCAGCGATGTCGGAGATTTGATGTTTTGTCGCATTCCTGGTATTCACGATTCTCTCATGAAATGGTCGTACGAGAAAATCCCCACTTGATCGCTACCTCGAAGATGCTGTGTCACATTGCTCATGCGCCGACTGTAACATTACGTTGATACTCACTTAAATCTTGATAACATGCTACTGTAGTAGCACTAACAGATCTGAAAACTGCGCCAGACACCTGTCGTCTTATATAGGCATTGATGACCGCAGCGATGTATTCTGATTGTTTACATATCTCTGTATTTGAATGCGCAAGCCTATACCTGTTGCTTTGGCGCTCCTAGTATAAACATTGAATTGATAAAGAATGACGCAAAATACTAGAAAACTTGAAGTACAAACCGTGTAGCTCAAACGAGTAAAGTCAATAATAGGATTTAAGGGGATGCTTTCTTCTTCAAAAGTGTTGCTACTTATCTTGCTCCTACTCATCACACGAACGATAGTCACGCTCTTATAGATATATTTGCAACAAAATTCCGAAGCAGAGTATTGCGTTCCTCTCAAACACCTCCACCTGGCATGTCCACCCACGACGTAATTTTCATGAAGTTTGTCTAGAATGTTCCACAAAGAAACCGCAAGTGACTGCATACCGAAACTTCGAACGCATCAATTTATCGGAACTTGAAACTGAGGTGCAAGAAGTAGTGTTGGAGACGTCCTTTATTCCATTCTGTGATATAAACGAAAAACTTCACGGATTTACTAACAAACTTACTAAACTATATAACGAATATGTCCCCTTGAAGACCCGAAAAGTAAGAAGGAAACCTGCACAGTGCCTAACTGAATATCTAAAACAGATCCTGACTCTCAGAGACGGTGCACATCAGGCATATAAACTACTCCCCACACCTGAAAATCTTAGTACTTACAGGGTGTTTCAAAAATGATCGGTATATTTGAAACGGCAATAAAAACTAAACGAGCAGCGATAGAAATACACCGTTTGTTGCAATATGCTTGGGACAACAGTACATTTTCAGGCGGACAAACTTTCGAAATTACCGTTGTTACAATTTTCAACAACAGATGGCGCTGCAAGTGATGTGAAAGATATAGAAGACAACGGAGTCTGTGGGTGCGCCATTCTGTAGGTCGTCTTTCTGCTGTAAGCGTGTGCTGTTCACAACGTGCAAGTGTGCTGTGGACAACATGGTTTATTCCTTAGAACAGAGGATTTTTCTGGTGTTGGAATTCCACCGCCTAGAACACAGTGTTGTTGCAACAAGACGAAGTTTTCAACGGAGGTTTAATGTAACCAAAGGACCGAAAAGCGATACAATAAAGGATCTGTTTGAAAAATTTCAACGGACTGGGAACGTGACGGATGAACATGCTGGAAAGGTAGGGCGACCGCGTACGGCAACCACAGACAGCAACACGCAGCTAGTGCAGCAGGTGATCCAATAGCGGCCTCGGGTTTCCGTTCGCCGTGTTGCAGCTGCGGTCCAAATGACGCCAACGTCCACGTATCGTCTCATGCGCCAGAGTTTACACCTCTATCCATACAAAATTCAAACGCGGCAACCCCTCAGCGCCGCTATCATTGCTGCACGAGAGACATTCGCTAACGATATAGTGCACAGGATTGATGACTGCGATATGCATGTGGGCAGCATTTGGTTTACTGACGAAGCTTATTTTTACCTGGACGGCTTCGTCAATAAACAGAACTGTCGTATATGGGGAACCGAAAAGCCCCATGTTGCAGTCCCATCGTCCCTGCATCCTCAAAAAGTACTGGTCTGGGCCGCCATTTCTTCCAAATAGAATCATTGGCCCATTTTTCAGATCCGAAACGATTACTGCATCACGCTATCTGGACATTCTTCGTGAATTTGTGGCGGTACAAACTGCCTTAGACGACACTGCGAACACCTCGTGGTTTATGCAAGATGGTGCCCGGCCACATCGCACGGCCGACGTCTTTAATTTCCTGAATGAATATTTCGGTGATCGTGTGATTGCTTTGGGCTATCCGAAACATACAGGAGTCGGCATGGATTGGCCTCCCTATTCGCCAGACATGAACCCCTGTGACTTCCTTCTGTGGGGACACTTGAAAGACCAGATGTACCGCCAGAATCCAGAAACATTGAACAGCTGAAGCAGTACATCTCATCTGTATGTGAAGCCATTCCGCCAGACACGTTGTCAAAGGTTTCGGGTAATTTCATTCAGAGACTACGCCATATTATTGATACGCATGGTGGATATGTGGAAAATATCGTACTATAGTTTCCCAGACCGCAGCGCCATCTGTTGTTGACAATTGTAACTACTGTAATCTCGAAAGTTAGTCTGCCTGAAAATGTATTGTTGTCCCAAGCATATTTCAACAAACGGTGTGTTTCTATCGCTGCTCGTTTAGTTTGTATTACCGTTTCAAATGTACCGGTCATTTTTGAAACACCCTGTAGTAACAGAAGCGGAGAGGAGTCGGTCAAGTTATGAGTATTGCATAACTCGGGCATTCTCATACACTAACCTATAACAAACAGACCACCTGTCCTATGGAAAAACCTGAGTGGTCTTTGTATAGACAAAGTAAAAGCTGCAGCTGATCCCACGGCCCACCTACAGGCACAAGTGAACCGCAAACGAAACAGAAATTCATCGATTACTTCATGGGGCCAAACAACTGCAGCCACGACAAATTCTAGCTATAGCATGTTACTTGTAATACCGTCAAAAAACCTATCATGTGTATCAGATCAGGATCTACTGAGCACGATGGCAAAATAGATCAAATAATGGAGCTTATTATCGACCAACTTCTGTCCACTATAACAGATTTCTTCCACCACTGCTTAATCGCAAGCTTTTTCCCTGAGGTCTGGAAACAGGGACTAACTAGTTAAGCTATTACATAGAAAGGACGTTGCCACTGCACCCTCTGGTTACCCAGTTATTTGCAGTGTTATTGTACGAATGCGTGGTGTCTGTTCTTTCGGACATATCCGACATTTCACTCGTACCTTCTGATTCCGCGTAATGTCGTACAGCAGCTGACAGCAGTGATCCTCTGCGATTCCTATGCTTCCTTCTTGTCTCCACCTTCAATTTACACATAAACTATTTTCACTCTTCTTGCACTGTACAACGTCTTGGACTATACATACCATGACCTACTAACAACATAGCGAACTACAAACAACCTACTAGACGAATACCGATCGCACTTCCTTAAACATCGCAGCACATCTGCCTTAATAAAAGTAATAGATGACCTGATGTTTGTCGTGGATGCGCAAGACACAGCTATGTTAAAATGTGTGTGAATTCCTAAGAGACCAAACTGCTGAACTCATCGGTCCCTGGACTTAGACGCTACTTAAACTAACTTATGCTAAGAAAATCACACACACCCATGCCCGAGGGAGGGCTCGAATCTCCGGCCTGAGGGACCGCGTAATCCTTGCATGGCGCCTTAAACCGCGCGGTCACTCCGCCCGGCAGACACAACTATCATGTTGTTCTTAGGCTACAGATAACCTTTGACACTGTCTACTTTGACATTTTACTTCCCAAACTCAACAGCCTAAGCTCCTTGCCAAGTGCTGTACAACGGTTTCATTCATACCTGACATCATGTCTGTCACCATAAAGTCACAATGGAGGCAGGTAGTATCAGGGGTCCCCCAGCATTCGGTATTAGGTCCCACAGTTTTTTCATTGTACGTAAAAGATCTGTCACCAGTTTTATCCTATTGTAAATACCTCACGTACACTGAAGGTCTCCAGCTGTGTGCAGAACCAATAAACCTAAAGAAAACTATCGAGTATCTCCATATCGACACGTGTGCACTATCAAAATGGGCGCAGGATATAAGGTTAAAGCTCAATACATCCAAAATCCAAGCGGTACTCTTTAGTTAGTGTACGCTCCTTATCTCGAAAAACCCAAGCGGTATTAGTTAGTGTACGCTCCTTATCTCGAAAAATCGGGAATCCATCTTTGACCCTAAATGGGAGAAATATCAACCTCATTCCTTCAGCAAAGGGTCTAGGAGTAATAATAGATGAAAATCTAAACTGGACTGAGCATGTAACTGCAATTTGCAAGAAGACATCAGCATCTCAGCATGCCGAACAAAAATATAAAGAACTCTCCCATTTTGACATGAAAAAAACTTGAACAAACACTTGTACTTTCAATTATTGATAACAGTGATTTTATCCTGCAAGGCCTTTCTCAGGGAAGCTCACAATGTCCGGGGCTGGTTGTGAATGACTGTATTCGTTCTCGCTTCCCCCGCCCGAGTTCGATTCCCGGCAGGGTCAGGGATTTTCTCTGCCTCGTGATGGCTGGGTGTCTTGTGTTGTCCTTAGGTTAGTTAGATTTAAGTAGTTCTAAGTTCTAGGGGACTGATGACCATAGATGTTAAGACCCATAGTGCTCAGAGCCATTTGAACCATTTTTGAACTGTATTCGTTATATTCGTGATGTTAGACTACTTTATCATATTTCACCATCATAGGCACAGCTATCCTGGCTGTGTGTAGACAAGCGCAGATATTTCCATACCCTCTGTGTTCATTACTATCTCATCAGTGAACACTGTCCTTCATATCTCTTTTCGACCATAACACTCTCGTCTAAACAACATGGCAGAAACGACAGTCCCCTTCCTTTCTGTCCCACTCCATTGGTCAGCCACTTTCTCGAAGTCCTTCCCAGTAGCATGAACCCGACTCTGGACTAACGTCTGCATTATACTAGAGAACTGGATGCCGTATCCAGCTTCAGACGATGGTTAATGACATATCTACTAAAGCAACAATAAGGATTACCATTGTCACTGTACGCATCGTTACTTTTGTACATCCCTCTTCCCAACCAAGTCTTCCTCACTTCCCAGTATTCTTACCCGATGCAGTCTCATTAAATTTCCTTTCTCCAGAACTCGCTGTATCAGAAAATGTCTACTTTGTACACCTATAAATTCTTCTTATATATGCCACTGTCATTATTGTCATCATTTTTTGTTATTACTGTTAACTATATTAGTGGCAGCAGCTGCGGTAGTATAAGTACTGCCAATATTAACTTTATTAGTTGATAGTGAGTAAGCCACTTCAGACTCTCAAATATTCTTAATACTAGTTGACATATCGAAACGTTAGGTCTTGCGTGACTATGATGTAAAAAAGACACTGAATGCGTGAAGCCCTGGTCAGAAGTCATAGATGGCCTGATGACCATAATCAGATCAGATTACATAAATAAATTAGTAAATAAATGCTTTGGGTGACTTCCCGATGTACTATTCGACAGAACATCTACAAAACCTAGCTTTGCGGAAGATATACGCCAGTAAAGAGCTGGAATGAAATACAATAACGTACAAAACTCGCGTCCATCCTCTTCTTAACTCGCTTTTCTCTCTCTGTAATAGGGAGGTAGGAAGGTAGGTACTTTGGGCTTCACGTTTAAACTGTTAGTGACGACGGGATGCTAGATCATACTGTAGGAAGACATCACGCTCTGCCTTATGCCATTGGCCTGGAGTGATTTAAGAAAAGCACGAATGGAAAGTAGCGGTTTTGGACCCATCCACCGCCAGAATAGATGTCCAGTGAGTATAAGCAGTGTGCGATCTCACTCCGATCTTTCTAAATGAGATTGAGTAAATACGAGGATGTGTGAAAAGTAATCCTTCGAATTTTTATGTCAAAGATCGTAAAGCTTTTTAAATAAAAACATTCTGTATCTTTATTCTTCATGTCTCCATATCTATTTCTCAACATAGTCACCGTGGTGAGGAACAAATTTCTCCTAACGAGAGCCTAATTTGTTGATACCGTCACTGCAGAATGACTGACTTCATTGACGGAGCCACATCACCACCTCTGTTTGCACCTCTTCATCACTGTCAAAGTGATGTCCTTGAATGTGTTCTGGTTTGGAAACAGATGAAAATGGGATGGGTCCAAGTCAGGATGATCGATGACGGTGAAGCCAAGGGGTCGGATTGCTGCAGACGTCGCTGCGCTCGTGTGTGGTCTGGCATTCTCATGCTGAAGGAGAGGGTGCTCCATGTGTCGACGAACGCTCCGAATTCGCGTTTTCAGGTTTTTGAGGGTCTGTTTCTCACGCACCGACGTAGTTACATTAAACACTCCGATGGTACAGGCTAAAATTCGAAGTAGCGGCAGAGGGCTGCAAATATGCAGACATGATGAAAGAAGATGTAGAAGATTAATAAAGTTAGTTTCATTTTTATAAAAAACTTTAAGAAATCTGACATAAAATTTCGGAGGCATTACTTTTCAGCAAGTGTTCTTGTAAGAAGATTTCGTGATCTCTGCGGAGGTTCGAGTCCTCCCTCGGGCATGGGTGTGTGTGTTTGTCCTTACGATAATTTGGGTTAAGTAGTGTGTAAGCTTATGGACTGATGACCTTAGCAGTTAAGTCCCATAAGATTTCACACACATCTGAACTTTTTTTTTTAGACTGTTGGAGACAGTCACAAAATTAAAACTGCCGTGGAGAGAGCTACAACAACATTGTTAAAGTTTACGCTTAAGTTAGTAAGAACGTGTCATAAAGATTATAATATCGGCACAGTACCACATTTATAGCTACCCGTCTCCACATACACGCACACACTGACCATGCTGGCAAAATCTAAAATTTAATCTCTGGCGACTTTCATGAACACGTTAAACATTACGTATTGGTAGTTGCTTTAGTAAAGATTTCTATGCGGAAGTTTACAAACTAACTGGTAAAGATTCCAGTGATAGGACTGTACAAATCCAGCTTCCTTGAAATATCGTTCTAATGTGAGTCGTGAACAAAATTTTATTAACTAGAGAATGGGAAGTGGTATACAACGTCACTCTGCAGCGATCTACTTTCTCGTGGAAACGAGGAAACTTTTTGTAATAATAGAAGAACCGCCTACAGAGCATTTTTTGAACTCCACAGAATAGATGTGATGTCACAGACACTGGTTCCGTAAATAGCGCCACGTGATATTAGTTTTCCTATTTGTTCGCAAATAAACACTGTCCATCCTAAAACATTAGAGACTGATCTTATTCCTGACGTATTGACAACGTCAGCGCAATAACTACGGTAGTAGCTTCAGCAAACAACTGCAAATAATGTATGTGTATTCGAGATGTCATTTGTGAGCAACCAGAATCAAGTGATGGACGTGCGGAAACTGTGTGTCAACAGTGCTGTATCACATATCGCGATGGAAAAGCATCTCTGAATCGAGTGGTAAAAACATTCTAGAGAATCTTGTGAAGAAGAGAAAAGTGTTTGCAAAGTTCGTCCCGCTCACTTGACTCCCGAACAAAAACAATGAGTGGACACTTGCTGCGACATGACGCAATGCAAAACGCAGAAACTTCTTTTCTGAAAAAAAATCATCATTGCGCGGGATATGGTATTACCAATACGATGCTACCACAAAACCAAACATTGAAAAACTCGCATGAAGGGTCACGCTTTGACGACATAACCGACAATGCGATGTGCAAGTTGAACAACATCCCAAAGAAGAACTTGTATGACTGTTTCACGTGGTTGTATGAATGTCCTGTGCCTTCTACTCAAGTGGGGAGAGGTTATGTAGAACACCTTAAGCATTAAAACCACCAGCTTAACTTTTCTCTTCTTTTTAATAAATCTAGTCTCTCTACATTTTGAACGGATGGGGGCATAAGAGTCCATTTACAAATTCCATGATTACAATGGAACTCGCACAAAGACAAAGTTGAGAATACAGTCGAGCGTATTTACGTGCGCTTCACACTGGCATCTCAAATTTCATCTTACTTCTAAAATAAATTTGACTGCTTGCTCTCGAAAGATTCCTATTACTTTTAATGCACAAGCAATGTTAGTCACCATTTTGGTTGCAAAATCCACAGAAAAAAAATCACTCGAGAGTTGCAAAATGCTATTAGCAGTCCAGCTGGCACAATGACTGCACACAGCGGGGTACAATGGTGAAGCAGCTCTTCATAAAAGTCATTCGTTTCTGTATTAACTAACGGACACTTGAAATGGTGTAAAGAGCGACGTCACTGGACAGCGGATGACTGGAAACTGGTGATTTTAAGTGATTAATCACACTATACCCTGTGGCAGTCCTGTGGAAGGGTTTGGTGAACACGTGGGGAACCTTACTTGGTATCACGTGAAGTGCCAACCGTGAAGTACAGAGGAGACTGTGTTATGTATGGGGGTGTTTTCGTAGTTATGGTATGATTCTCCTATCAAGCTTAAGTAAACGCTTAATATCGGAGGATATTAAGACATCTTACAGCACTGAGTACTGCATACAGTAGAGGAACATTTAGGAGACGATATTTGTCTGTGTCAGCATGATAGTGCAGCCTGTCATAAAGCAGTATCTATGAGACAATCGTTTGTGCACAATACCAATCTTGAAATGGACTGGACTGCCCAGAATCCCGACCTGAATCCAGTGGAACGCCTTTGAGATGAGTTAGAGTGTCGACTTTGCTTCAGACCCCAGCGTCCAACATCACTACCTTTTATGACTTCGGCTCTTGAGGAAGAATAGGGCGCCGTTCCTCCATGGACTTTCAGACACCTCATTGTGAGTGTCCCCAGCAATCTTCAGGTCGTCATAAAGGAGCAGGTTGGGGACAACCCATATTAACCTCCACTAATGGCTGTCCGGACGCATTTGATCAGATTGTGTAGACTACACATGCAACTATAAAATGTAGGCCTGTAGGTGAAATAAACTTTTACCGTTGGTAGTCGCTTTGTTTCCTTTCAAATTCTTTTACAGAGCGTAGTGAAATTGCTTTCTTCATTTGAATTCGTTCTAATGTGTCTTATCTCATCTACAGGGTGTTACAAAAGGGTACGGCCAAACTTTCAGGAAACATTCCTCACAGACAAAGAAAGAATATATGTTATGTGGACATGTGTCTAGAAACGCTTACTTTCCATGTTAGAGCTCATTTTATTACTTCTCTTCAAATCACATTTATCATGGAATGGAAACACACAGCAACAGACCGTACCAGAGTGACTTCAAACAATTTGTTACATGAAATGTTCAAAATGTCCTCCGTTAGCAAGGATACATGCATCCACCCTCCGTCGCATGGGATCCCTGATGCGCTGATGCAGCCCTGGAGAATGGAGTATTGTATCATAGCAGTCCACAATACGAGCACGAACAGTCTCTACATTTGGTTCCGGGGTTGCGTAGACAAGAGCTTTCAAATGCCCCCATAAATAAAAGTCAAGAGGGTTGAGGTCAGGAGAGCGTGGAGGCCATGGAATTGGTCCGCCTCTACCAATCCATCGGTCACCGAATCTGTTGTTGAGAAGCGTACGAACACTTCGAGTGAAATGTGCAGGAGCTCCATCGTGCATGAACCACATGTTGTGTCGTACTTGTAAAGGCACATGCTCTAGCAGCACAGGTAGAGTATCCCGTATGAAATCGTGATAACGTGCTCCATTGAGCGTAGGCGGAAGAACATGGGGCCCAATCAAGACAACACCAATAATGCCTGCCCAAACGTTCACAGAAAATCTGTATTGATGACGTGATTGCACAATTGCGTGCGGATTCTCGTCAGCCCACACATGTTGATTGTGAAAATTTACAATTTGATCACGTTGGAATGAAGCCTCATCCGTAAAGAGAACATTTGCACTGAAATGAGGATTGACACATTGTAGGATGAACCATTCGCAGAAGTGAACCCGTGGAGGCCAATCAGCTGCTGATAGTGCCTGCACACGCTGTACATGGTACGGAAACAACAGGTTCTCCCGTAGCACTTTCCATACAGTGACGTGGTCTGCGGTACCTTGTACAGCAGCATCTTCTCTGACGCTGACATTAGGGTTATCGTCAACTGCACGAAGAATTGCCTCGTCCACTGCAGGTGTCCTCGTCTTTCTAGGTCTTCCCCAGTCGCGAGTCATAGGCTGGAATGTTCCGTGCTCCCGAAGACTCCGATCAATTCCTTGGAACGTCTTCCTGTCTGGACACCTTCGTTCTGGAAATCTGTCTCGATACAAACGTACCGCGCCACGGCTATTGCCCCGTGCTAATCCATACATCAAATGGGCATCTACCAACTCCGCATTTGTAAACATTACACTGACTGCAAAACCACGTTCGTGATGAACACTAACCTGTTGATGCTACGTACTGATGTGCTTGATGCTAGTACTGTAGAACAATGAGTCGCATGTCAACACAAGCACCGAAGTCAACATTAACTTCCTTTATTGGGCCAACTGGCAGTGAATCGAAGTACAGTACACACTGACGAAACTACAGTGAGCTCTAACATGGAAATTAAGCGTTTCCGGACACATGTCCACATAACATCTTTTCTTCCTTTGTGTGTTAGGAATGTTTCCTGAAAGTTTGTTTTTGTAACACCCTGTATATGACTGCTATACGCAATATATGATAAACGTAATAGTATTGTTTTATATTATGGTTAAAATATTCGTCTTCAAAATTTACCTAACAGCTTTATCGGCAAGAATTTCGTCTTTTTTTTCAGTGTTTCCTTCACATATTTATTACGCATATCTACAGCACTGCAGTATGAAATAAAATAGTCTGTAAATCCCTTCAGCCTCTTCCTTCAGGGCATCACGGTAATGACGTCAAATGCTCGAGCTGTACCAGAGAACATATTTCACGAGAAAATATTTGTGGTCTACGTTCCAGATTCCCTTCGACGACTAACTTTAGTAGCTCGTGCACTTCATATCACTTCGTAACTTCACCCGAGGTCAAACCCTTCTTTACAATGCATAATAGAATACTGGTGTGATTTTTTCCTGTTTCCAAGCATTATCTTCGATTTGTCGATGTAAATGGCGAAATGAGTTTCAACACAGCGAGTGGAAATACCTCAAGAACACTGTAACTCGTCCTGATTTAACCAGACGTTACCTTCCGCACTGATCCAGAGTTACCGTTGGATTCCGAAAAGCTGAGATACAGCACTTGAGAGCAAAACGTGAATGTGAGAGTTTGCGGTGCAACCGGTTTGCCCGCAGCACGCGGAAACAAGTGAGGTGCGCGGCTGTACCAGCGGCGGAACAAAGGCTCGCTCGTGTCCAGCCCCCAACACACCCCGCCGCAGATGGCGTTGGGATCAAACAAATTTACGCATTGCAGAAGATCAATGTCAAATTTAGTTGCAGAATATGGTGTGTTTGTACGGTTCTTAAAATACTTGTGTGCGTATCGTTCAAATGTATAAACACAAATGCCATAGTTCAGTTCTCTAACATAGGCAGCTTATCAACAATAACAGATATACCTTCAAAATTGGTGAAGATTTGTACTAAGTAAGCTCCTTTATTTTCAACAGTTAAGAACGAGCGACGGAGTTAAACGTGTCTGTACATCTCTTCTAAAAACTGCAACCACAGACGAAATCAACGAAGTGCACGTTATGATACTGAATGATAGGATAATGAAATGGACTGGAATCACTAACGCCATAGGCATGTCAGAAGAAACATGACCGTACATTAACATTTAGAACTAACTCTGAGAATTTTTTGCGAGATTACTTCGGCATTTGTTTATTGTTGACCAAATACAAATACGAAAGAAAATTCACAGAAATGTGGAGACCACTTTAAAAGGAACCGAACTCATTCTTTTCATGGCTTTTACTGTGGATCAGTCGTAGGTCTCAAATTTAATGCTGATAAAGGGAGAGCTCTCAAAGCCGTGTGTAGCCCCGTAGCGAAAAAGGGGAAAATTATTTCATCATTACTGAGGTGACAAAAGTCATGGGGTATCCCATAATATCGTGTGGACCTTCTTTAGCTCGGCGTAGTGCAGCAACTCGACGTGACATGGACTGAACATGTCATTGGGAGTTCCCTGCAGAAATATTGAGCCATGCTGTCTCTACAGCCATCCATAATTGCGAAAGTGTTGCCGGTGCAGGATTCACTGACCTCTCGATTATGTTCAATAAATGTTCGATGAGATTGATCTCAGGTGATCTGAGTGGCCAAATCATTCGCTCCACATGTCCAGAAAGTTCTTCAAACTGAAACTTCCTGGCAGATTAAAACTGTGTGCCCGACCGAGACTCGAACTCGGGACCTTTGCCTTTCGCGGGCAAGTGCTCTACCATCTGAGCTACCGAAGCACGACTCACGCCCAGTACTCACAGCTTTACTTCTGCCAGTATCTCGTCTCCTACCTTCCAAACTTTACAGAAGCTATCCTGCGAACCTAGCAGAACTAGCACTCCTGAAAGAAAGGATATAGTGGAGACATGGCTTAGCCACAGCCTGGGGGATGTTTCCTGAATGAGATTTTCACTCTGCAGCGGAGTGTGCGCTGATATGAAACTTCCTGGCAGATTAAAACTGTGTGCCCGACCGAGACTCGAACTCGGGACCTTTGCGTTTCCCGAGTTCGAGTCTCGGTCGGGCACACAGTTTTAATCTGCCAGGAAGTTTCATATCAGCGCACACTCCGCTGCAGAGTGAAAATCTCATTCAGGAAACATCCCCCAGGCTGTGGCTAAGCCATGTCTCCACCGTATCCTTTCTTTCAGGAGTGCTAGTTCTGCATGTTTCGCAGAAGAGCTTCTGTAAAGTTTGGAAGGTAGGAGACGGATACTGGCAGAAGAAAAGCTGTGAGTACCGGGCGTGAGTCGTGCTTTGGTAGCTCAGTTCTTCAAACTAATTACGAACAACTGTGTCCCAGTGTCATGTCCAGATTTATTTCGGAACATTGAGTTCAATTATTTATTCTCATTGTTTAAAAGTCGTCGTTCTTCTGCAGCATCACCGACTGCTGCTAATTCAGCTGCTTGCTGGATTCTAGCTGACGTCTTTCGAGTCAGCTCAGCGCTTGCACTCCCAGGAGGTGATGTGATTGACCCTGGCAGCCGGCCGGCTGCCGGCGAGTGGGATTGGGGTTGCCCTGTGCGAAGTGGTTTTCGTGCCAGCCTGCGAAGTGTACTCAGTCCTACTGTAAATTCTACGATGACCCCTGATGACCCATCTGTGGTGTACCTGGTACTGGTAGTCGTGTGGTCGGTTGGTCTCCTCCCTACCCCTGGTAGGCTTCAGCATTCAAAAGCGCCTGAACAGGAAGATGGACCCTGAGAGACCCTGCTGCTGGCTTCTGTGCTGAAGTCCGATATGCACAGCACTCTGTGATGTGGTGTTGTCGGAAGATAGTTGGTTTTCCATCAGTAGATAATAGATTTACTGCAATATCGTAATCATGGAATAGAGTGCTGTTATTATCAAGGCCATTGATCCCAATGATCAACTAGTGACAACAACAGCAGAGCTGGACTATTTAAAGGGAGCTAGTGTGAGGTTATGATGCAAATCTCGGTTCGTAATGACCTAATGTGTCCTCATTCTGCAACATTCATTTGACAGGCTGTTAACTGCAGTGTCGATCCCTTGCTAAGTTCCCTTATGAAATACAGTGTCTTGCAACGTGCCTTACGAATTAACGAATATACTTGTGTCGCTTCTTTTGGTTTTCCATCCTCTTTTCTGCTGTATGCTTATTCCTTACTGAGCAGACAGTGACATCGACTTGACCCACGTGTGACAGTGCTTTCACCTTTCTCTCTGTCATGCCTTGAATTTCCTGAGGCAATGTGAGTATTAATAATTTTTTTCTAATTTCTACCCCTTACTATTCTGTACTGTAACATCCCCACAGTAAAATAGCAGCAGCAACATTCTTCGGGCTTCAAGTTGCCCATCTGGACCATCCGACCGCCGTGTCATCCTCAGCTGTGGATGCGGATAGGAGGGGCGTGTGGTCAGCACACCGCTCTCCCGGCCGTTATGATGGTTTTCTTTGGCCGGAGCCGCTACTATTCGGTCTACTAGTTCCTCAGTTGCCATCACGAGGCTGCGTGCACCCCGAAAAATGGCAACAGCTATTGGCGACCAGGATGGACACCCATCCAAGTGCCGGCCACGCTTGACAACACTTAACTTCGGTGATCTGGCGGGAACCGGTGCATCCACTGCGGCAAGCCCCTTGCCACAGTAAAATAGGCTTCCATATTTTTTGTGATTAATTATATCGTACATCTATTAGTCCAACCTGGTAAGTATCCTAGGCTGGCGACACATTCCATATTTTGCACATCACACACTATAGAAATCCGAAGGTTGCTATGCAGAAGATAAAAATTACAGATTGTATCGAACATGATGGGTATTTTTGTGAATATATATTAACATTAGCGTTGCGTGATGGAACTATAGTGTATTTACACATGTACTGTTATATGTTGTAGCATAGAGCTCTAAGCTAACACATCAAAAAGTGACCAGCTGATAAGCTCTTAATAGACAAGTCATCAAGCATTAAGTTTGCACAACACATTGATTCGTTAGGTACCTATATCTTTGACAGCAAGACTGGTGGGTCTCTAGAGATGTGCAACTGTTCTATGCATACCCACTGTTATTGTTACAGGGGAGACGCAAGTAAACTTACTTTGGAGTACAGGTCGAAAATGTCAGAATAGACACAGTTTACTGCATTAAGAAACACACAAAAAATCTATTTCTAAAGTTCCTTTATCATCTGTATCTGCTTAAAAAAGGTTAGATTGCATCTAAATGTGGCGGACTAGATGATGTACACCTAGGCCTATGAATAGAAGCAGTAGTTTAGCAAATGAATGGATGCATACCATTTACACAAAAATACAATCTCATTGCCGGGAACACAATGAACCATGTGTCTAAACCAGTGCAAAGATCAATAAACAGTATTAACAATGTGCTCCACTATATTCTTTGCCAGCCACGTCTATGTAGTATCAACTAACCAATAACTTACGGAACAGCTGCTGTGTGGTGTTGAACAGAGTTCTGCTGTTTGTCTGCTGGGATATTAAGTCCCTAAGCATGGTTAATGTGTTATGTATGCTAAAAAATAACTAGAAATGGTGAACAACAAAGTCAAGGAATGAAAAACTGGAGTATATGATACGAAAAACTGCAGTAAAGGAACGGAAAATGACGTCATTGTCACGTGACCAGCTTATTAGGTCGTAATAGATAATGCGTTAAGTCTGGTCGACACATTGACTCCTTTATGAATCTAAAGGAAGAGGATCAACTGCAATCGGGAAGAACCTATTGCAAATGTGCAACCAAAGTTTACATATTGCTTTAAACACAGAGTTTGATGAAATCTAGCTACAAATGGGGAATATAAGATAATAGCATTAAATATGAATAGCAATGGTAAGTAGCCATAAGTCAGAATAGTGGTAGAAAATGTCAGATTCTAGACCATTTAGTACCGTAAGGGATGCACAAAAAAATCCATTTATAAAGCTCTATTCATATCTAGACCTGCTTAAAAAGCATGGCTATATTGTATCTACATGTGACAGAGTAGATGTTACACACGTAGTGACATCCTAACCGTTTGCAGAGTTTAAAGCAGATGGAATAACAGCTTTTAACAGTATTTCGTTTGAAAAAATTGTTATGTTCTAATCAAGTTTGAAGTAGAAGCAATCCACAGCAGCCTGCTACCATATTACAGTAAATGCCGATCATTTAATGTATGATTTGATGCACACACCTCATTGGGCAGTGTACTCTGTTTCGAGGCTATCTGACCTAAATGCGGTGGCTGACCTGTGTGCTTGTTGACCTAAATGCTCTCTGTGTTCAGAACACATGGCAATGGATGACACTGCTCAGGCCCAATTCTGTGCGATACTGCATTTGCTGTGAGACCACACATAAGATACAAATGTATGATCGTATTTTGTGATATGGAAGCAGCAAACCTGCCACCGCCTCGCATACGTGTAATTTCGGGAACGCCATGGCATTTGAGCTATTGAGAGACTGCACGTGTACTCTCGCAGCATATGTAGTATCGTGGGGAAGCGGGCCTGACCACAGTCCATCATTGACATTCGTACTAAACACATCGTACATGCTCAGACCCGCCAGCACAAATTATGGAGGCTAGCAAAAAGATTACACTTTCCAAATGAGATGTTTACATTAAATCCAACATTAAATGGTTGGTATTTTATTGTATACAGAGAGGATTCCTCATTGGAACTTGGCATCAGGCTGGCGTGAAATGGTTCCGCTTCCAATGTCGTATAGTAATGTAGATCTTTATTTAACAATTTTTGCAAACGAATTACTGTTATTACCTTGTATTCCACTGGTTTTAAACTCTGAAAGCAGCTGTTATGTTGCACATGAGATGCACATGTGAATGGAACTCTGTAAAAAGATTTTTCTTGTGTAAATGGGTTAAACAATCTTGATTCCTACATTTGTGATCACTGCTCAATCATATAGCTGCTTACCACTGCTATTTGCAATAGCTTCTTGTTTGTCCAACTGCAGTTTATATTATTTCTTAATGGCAATTTTCTAAGCCATATACTCTAGTTTTTCGTTTCTTGACTTCGATGTCCTCCATTTCCACTATTCCTTTTCGTACAGATAACACATTAAAAATGCTTAAGGGGCTTATTACTGACGCAGACAAACTGAAAACCACTATTAAACACCACACAACAGATCTTCAGTAAGTTATTCATTGAAGATACAGCACGGAAGTGACTGTTTGAGTACAGTGCAGCACGTTGAAAATATTGTGTGTCGGTCTTTGCGCTGGGTCAAACACATGATGTTTTCTGTTCCCAGCTATGAGATTCTATTTTGGCAATAACTGGTAGACATCCATTCGCTTGCTAAATTGCTACTTCTATGAATATAAATATGTGTAAAACATGTAGCCCTCCACGTTTAGATGCAATGTTAAATCCTTTTTTAAGCAGATAAGCAGTTTTCTATGTTCATGTTGAGACAAAATATAGTAAGAGTCATTGTCCCTTATGGCAGTAACAATGGTAATGCAAACAACATCTGCACAGCTCTAGAGGCCCAATTGTCTTGCTGGCAAAGACACGAGTCCTAAACAGTCAGTACGTCAAGCAAACTTAATGCAATACCAACTAAGAGCTTACAAGCTGGTCACATAAAAGTGGCGTCGCTTTTAGATGTGTTAGCTTAGTGCTCTAACGCTATAACAAATAACAGTTTGTGTGTAAATTTGATATAGTTCTAATACAGTACACTAAAGTCAGTACGCTGGCCTGTGTGGCCGTGCGGTTCTAGGCACTTCAGTCTGGAACCTCGTGACCGCTACGGTTGCAGGTTCGAATCCTGCCTCGGGCATGGATGAGTGTGATGTCCTTAGGTTAGTTAGGTTTAATTAGTTCTAAGTTCTAGGAGACTGATGACCTCAGAAGTTAAGTTGCATAGTGCACAGACCCATTTGAACCAACTAAAGTCAGTACACATTCGTAAACATACCCACAATTACCCGTCGTGTTCAATCCAGTCTAGAATTACTTATCTGCCGCCCAACCATGTGTAGCCTCTGTGTGGTAAGCCTCTGTGTTGACTCTAATTTCGCGAATTTTCTCGTCGTGATCATTACGTGAGATGTACCGGGTGATCAAAAAGTCAGTATAAATTTGAAAACTGAATAAACCACGGAATAATGTAGATAGAGCGGTACAAATTGTCACAAATGCTTGGAATGACATGGGGTTTTATTAGAACCGACTGACGACCTCAGAAATTAAATTACGTATGCTCAGAGCCACTTATTAGAACCAAAAAAATTCAAATGTTCAAAAAATTTCAGACAGATGGCGCTTCATCTGATCAGAATAGCAATAATTAGCATAACAAAGTAAGACAAAGCAAAGCTGATGTTCTTTACAGGAAATGCTCAATACGTCCACCATCATTCCTCAAAAATAGCTGTAGTTGAGGAATAACGTTGTGAACAGCACTGTAAAGCATGTCCGGAGTTATGGTGAGGCATTGGCGTCGGATGTTGTGTTTCAGCATCCCTGGAGCTGTCGGTCGATCACGATACACTTGCGACTTCAGGTAACCCCCAGCCAATAATCGCACAGACTAAGGTCTGGGGACCTGGGAGGCCAAGCACGACGAAAGTGGCGGCTGAGCACACTATCAGTGACTTTTGCTGTCCAGCGCCATCTGTCGGATATTTTGTGAACTTTTTTGTTTTGTTCTAATAAAACTTCATGTCATTCCAAGAATGTGTGTCAATTTTTACCCCTCTACGTACATTATTCCGTGGTTTATTAAGTTTTCTGATTTATTCTGACTTTTTGATCATCCGGTATAGGAGAGGAAGTAATATGTTGTCAGAGTCCTTCCGAAAAGTGCTGCCCCGAAATTTTAACAGTAAATCTCTCCGTGATGCACAGCACCTATCTTGTAATGTCTGTCAATGGAGTTTGAGCATCTCAGTACTGCTGTCGTGTCGATTAAAAGATCCCGTGACGAAACGCGCCACTATTCGTCTCTTCTGATAAGGTTCAAAATGGTTCAAATGGCTCTGAGCACTATGGGACTTTACCTGCGACCGTAGCAGTCGCGCGGTTCCGGACTGAAGCATCTAGAACCTCTCGGCCACCACGTCCGGCTTCTGATACGAATCCCATATTGATGAACAATACTCAAGACTAGGTCGACAAGAGCATTATAAAGCATTTGCTTTGTGGCTGAAATTCTCCCTACGAAAATGTCTGGCATCTGCTTTTGCTACTATTTGTTTTATGTGGTCATTCCACTTAAGGTCGCTCTTGATAGTTACTCTAGTTACTCCAAGATGTTTTACGGTTGATCCTGTTTCCTGCAGTTTCTCATCAATTGTCTAGTTGTACAATAGTGACTTTTTTACTATGTATGCACAGTATGTCATATTTATTAACATTCAGGTTTAACTGCAGTGCCTGCACTATTCATTAATCCTCTGCAGGTCATCCTGCAAATCGATACTGTCTTCTGGCGTGGCTACTTTATTATGAACAACGGCATCATCTGCCATCAGTCTTACAGGACATCTGACTAATCTTTTACATGCGTTGTATACAATAACTTTCCTATCACATTTAGGATAATGCGGAAATTATTTTTATATCTGTCGAGTTTGTTCTCTTAAGAGGGACGTGTCGATTGTTTCTGCACGGAAGTCTTGAATCCAGTCGCTAATCTAGATAAGCTCGTATTTTTTTCACTACACGGCAGCGAAGGTGGTGTCAAATACCTCCCTGGAGTTAAGGAACACAGAATCAACTTGTGGATCGTTGTGTGCAGCATTATGGATCTCCTGGGGGAAACAGAGCGAGCTGTGTTCCGCGATATCTCTGTTTCCGGAATCCATGTTGTTTTCTGTAGAGTGGATTTTCGTTCTCCAGGAACGTTATGCTTCTTGACCATAATATGATATCACAATTCTGCAACAGACTGACGTAAGCGATATAGGTCTATTGATGATAGAGGCTGCTACCCTTCTTGAAACGGGAACGACGTGCGCTTTTTTCCAGTCCCTAGGTACCCTCGACTCGTATGCCGAAATTGGTAGACGGTACTCCTTCGTCGCCATTCTAATGCAGAGAAAAGCACTCGATTGTGTAAGAAAGAGTCTTTCTCTCAGGAACTGGCTGGCTCGCAGCAACCGATGTATTTCGCTGGCTCCTGCCTCACTTCACCTAGTGGCTGCGAGTATGCAACACGCCGTCTGTGAGCTTTCTAGAGAGCCTGAAGGCTGAAGCGATCGGCTCTAGAAGCAACACCTCTGAGCCGAATAACGGTGACATTCAGCACGTAGGTACCGGCTGGTGTCAGTTGTTTTCCGATAGATTGTGTCCCACCTTGCCTTTGGGAGTTGTACAGAGTGTTTCCGTAAGAGGGTGCTAAAATTTAACACGACATAGAGGATGCTCCACTGAACAATTTGAGGCACGGAAACTGGGGTCGGAGAAGTCAGCTTAAGGAGATGATAGGAATAAAATCACATCCTATGTACTTTTTATTTACATTACTTATAGTTAACTGCAAATACCATCATTGACGCAATGAACGTACCATTTGTACTATATCTAACAAAATGTGCTGAAACTGACGGCCATCAACTTCAATCGGCGAACAAGATTATGACTCATCCTGACAAATATCCCTAAATATCCTTGGTGTGTTTCGAATCACATCACAGGCAGCTACAATTCTGGTAATTATTCCATCTCCGTATCCACTTGGGTCCCCTACACAGGTGACTTTACATATCCCCATAGGAAATAATTAAGGGGATTCAGGTCAGATAACCTCGCACGCATGGAATAGGATCTTCCCTTCCAATTTAGCGGACAGGAAATATAGTGATGAAGTTACGCGGTTCACCGTCATGTTGCATCCACGTCCTCTCACGAACAGCCAGGGATACGTCCTCCAAAAACTCAAATAGAACTCTTTGCACAAACCTCAAGCACAGATATGGCCCAATGAGATTGTCGCCTACAGTACCGACCCAGATATTCATTTCCTCCCACACGACTATTCCTACTTTTAGAAACACCATCACGATCAAATGTGTACTCGTCAGTAAACAGCATTATTTGGAGGAAATCTGTCGATCAGTGCATTGTTATAGCAACCACTGACACAATACGACCCTTGGACCTTTGTGAAAAACCGGTCACAAGCATTGTATGGACTCGTTGTGGGTGATATGGGTGTAATTGTTTATGGAGTACTCGCCACACGCTAGTATGTGCAGCGCCCATTTCACTTGCAATACGTATACTTATGGTGGTGTCCGCTGCAGCAGGTTCCAGCACCTCTTCTTCAAAATCTGGTGTGCGAGTGATCCTCGTGTTGCCCGGCCCCTCGTGTCTTCTTTCCAATGAAGCAATCTCCCGCGTTCGTCGATCGAGAGAAATAAACACTCGTCGTCACGGATGATGCCTGTTAGGAAATCGTTCCCTGTACAGTCTTTCAGCAGTGAGGGCGTTGCAATGTCCTTCCCTTACACAAGATCAATGTGAGCGAGTTCTGCGAAACTGTACCGGTACTGCTCCATCGTATTGTACTGTAAGTCTCCGAGTAGCACTGAGTAATGAACGGGACTGTCGTTGATTTATAGCACATTCTGTCATGGGACAATGTAAATACTCGTACGATACAACTGAGCCACCTTATGGACAAAAAAGGTAAACAAAACCTGCATCAAGATCTACTAGTAACCTTTCTCGTCCTGCTTGTTACCTTGCAGGGAATAAATAATGTACATGTAAATAAACAGCATAGTACGTGTAAACTTGTACGCATGTATGCTGTAAATAAGGTGGGAAACAGTAATGATAGACTGAGCGGTCGACATGTTTATCGCCATATCTCCTTAAGCTGACTTCTCCGTCCCCAGGTTGCCTACCTCAAATTGTTCAGTGAAGCATTCTCTATGTCCTGCTACATTTTTGCACGCTCTTACGGAAACACCCTGCATACTTTTCCACCTACAGCAAAGTAATCCTACCGCCACTTCCTTGTTGTAAACTGAATACTCTTACACAGACTGTTAATATGCTGATTGTACTTGTACAGCTCTGCTTCTTCACGCTACCAAATGGTGGAGATGCGGTCCACGTACGAGTAGCAGCAATCAGCGTGGGAGGAGCTAAATGGTTCAAATGGCTCTGAGCACTATGGGACTTAACTTCTGAGGTCATCAGTCCCCTAGAACTTAGAACTACTTAAACCTAACTAACCTAAGGACATTACACACAACTATGCGCGAGACAGGATTCGAACCTGCGACCGTAGCGGTCAGGCGGTTCCAGACTGTAGCGCCTAGAACCACTCGGCCACCCCGGCCGACTGGGAGGAGCTGCACAGAGCTGAAAGCAGTTTGCTCAGACTCGAAGATATCTGCTGCTGCCGGAGAGGGTGGTGGGGAGTGGGTAGGAGGGAAATTCCATCGCTGTTCCGTCGTTTTGCTCATAATATTTGCCACGCCAGGTGAAACTGTTTGACTAGAAACACCGTCACCCAAGATCATAGGCATCAGATGGTATTCGTTCCCGAATGGCGCTGATGGTCTCTTCTATTGGTACGCTGGTGATGAGAGACTTTATATCAAATCTGAACATAACAAAAATTTATTGACCGTGCTGCTCCTGTCTAAGTAGGAGAAAGCGAGTCGAATCCTTCTCATACCATTCTGTGTGTCCCATAAGGAGACGTAGTTTTTGAGACATAAACTTCGCCAGAGTCCATCCCATTCATTATATTCACGAGAAGCAGCTTTCTGTATGGATCTTAGTTACTCCATAAACATTTCGGTGTTATCATGACTCGGGTAACGAGCCACCAGGCTATGTTTTGAACAGTTCTGGAGGCTCTGATTACAAATCACGTCTTCTTAATAATTTTTGTCGACGAATCACACCTAAATTCTTCGTAGTTGGAAGCACTAAATCAATCTGTCATCTAGATTAAAATTGCGATCACAACGATGGAGCTTCCTTTACCCGCCTGAAGAATCACTATGTCATCAATCCTCCAATGTTCCACTGTGGCTGCTATTTCTTCCAGAGAGGTGTTATGTTTAGACGGTGTCGCTCTTTATATAGTTCTGACCGCTCCATGTCTTACGTTTTCGGCTACGACTTCGACGTGTCGAGTGCTACCTCAACAGACTGAATAATTTCTTCCGTAGGGGTCTTTGTAGGCCCCACTGTGAAGTTTAGTCCCTTGAGCAGAACTGTAGTCACCGCGTTGCTGGTGATCTGTTGTGGCAAGTTTACGACAGTTCGAGATACGTCCAGTTCAGTTCAAGTACTATACATCATCCTCATTAGTTCTTCGAATGACATACTGTAACAAGTGAAGGTGCTATTTAATTTATTTTTATTCTACGGGCGCTTGGAGCCAGAGACAACTTTCTAGTTCAAAATTTACCAGTGGGTGGTAAATATGTATAAAACAAATGTAAAAATATTATATATTTATAAAATTGTGTTATGCAAAGGTAGATTCATACAGTGTGTAGTCCTGGCATCCCTGAATAAATATCAAATCACTGAATAACTTTTCCTTTTTCCTCAGTAGTTTCAGCTTTTTTATAGACTGATAAGCCAAAGTATTGTGACTACTGCCCATCGCCTGGTGGCGTTGCGCGCACTTGACGCAGTACCAAAAGTATGTAAGAGAAGCAGACAAGGACGGGGGATCACCCTAACGAAGATATGTGCTGAAAATGGGAAAATCCACTTATGTAAACGAGTTTGACAAAGGGCAGATTATTGTTACGCAAAGCTGGCGAACGAGTATCTCGAAAACGCCGAAGCGCGTCGAATCTTCACGTGCTACTGTCGTGAGCATTTACGGAAAGAGGTAGGACAGTGAAACTACCACTTGGCGCTAAATAGTTGGACGTCTAAGATTCTTCACAGAACGTGGGGTTCGGAGGCTTGTCTTCTCTGTAAAGTAGGACAGATGGAGATCCGCGACATCTCTGCCGAAAGTTGGTGCACGCACAAATGTTTCGGAGCACACCGTTCATCGTACATTGTTGAACATGGAGCTGCGCAGCAGACAACTTCTTCGTGTTCACATGTTGACCCAGCGACATCGTCAATTACGATTTCAGAATGCACGGACCATCGGGATTCGACCGTCGATCAATGGAAACGTGTCGGGTCTTGAGGTGAATCATGTTTTTGCTACACTAGGTCTGTAGTCGTCTCCACAAATGCCGTCATCGAGGTGAACGGCTGCTCGAAACGTGTCACGATTCTTAGTGGACTTTCAATATAAAATCTAAGCCATTTCACGTTTGTGATCTTAAGATAACGTTGGGAATGGATATACTGAAGCACCGACTCTCCAGCTAAATTACTCAATGCCCTAAGAAAGGTGCATCACGTACGAAACGACAGCTATTTTTATATTTTAACATTTTAAGGGTTTTATAAGATGATGTGGTAGTAAATTCAGAAATATTTTAATGAAAATACCTCCAAAATGGCATCCTATCACTCAGTTTCATTTGACGTAATTTTAAAACCCACAAGTGCTCCTATTAACGAATGAAATAAAACAGTGCTCTTCTGGAGTCATATGTTGAGGCAATTAGTAAGTTATCAGGCGCTAAGCATTTTTACTAAGTAAATTTTCGTTAACTTAAGTTAATATATAGGTTAAATAGACTGCAGATTGAATGATCTGTAAATGACTAGGTTCTGCATGTCAGATTTTCATTAATTGGAAAACAAAAAAATTTGGTTCTTTTCTTGTGCCAAGTTTCAAACCTGGAAATGTATCGGTTTGATGAAATTTATCTGAGATGCCAGAAGACCTCTCAGTAGTCCGGGCAGGGCACACCTCTGTTAAAAATCTCTTCGTGCATTGCGTAAGACTCGCTTTCTCTGGACGTGACGATGGTTGGGAATCATTCCTGGCACACTCCCACACTTTCTTAGCAAGCTACGTTTGCAGAATAAGGCCACTCACGATCAAACTTCCAAATCTGATTTCGACACATGTGTCTGTTATAAGTTTCTCTGGTACACTGGATAGCTCGAATATAAATGCAAACCAGATACTTAAATTTATCCGGTGTTCCTATTTCACAGAAATTAAGGAATCTTCGCACCAAATGGTATAATTCTCTATCGCTCTCATAAATTTCTTTTGTCTTGTGGTAACTTCGTTGAGTTTAACGTTGAATATTGCTAATAATCTCTGAAATTACCTAGGGTTCATTAGTTCATTCTACTTTCCTCTAGTTCATGAGGAAGAAATCTATGTATAAATGCTTCGCTAGAACTTTTATCCGCGACATATATATCAAGCAAGTTAATCAGAGCTACGAAGAACACTTTTGGTATCGATAAATTCAAATATATAGCCACATCAAGAGTATACTGCTTGTAAATTCTTTGCTTAATAATTAGATGATGTTCATCAAACGATGTTTTGATATTTGCGACAATAATGGAACATGATCGTTCACACGTTAAGGTAGCAATTGTTCGTGAATAAGTAAGATCTAATGTATTTTGCTAAGTGGAGCAAATATTATTTGTTGTAAATGACGATCTTTTAAACTTTTCTCTGCAGAGAACACTTTGTCTTGTAAGCCAGATTATTTCATTCTCATTTTCCACTAAGCTCGTTGGCGAAATTATTTGAGAGCATCGTTACATTATTCGTCGTTTACCTGGAACAGACAGTGGACAAGAATGACAAGAATCTAGAAATAGTTACGTGAAACACAAAGTAAATGATCTAAAGTAGTGTCACCAATCTTGAATTGTTGAAGTCAGTGAGATTACGTCCTTAACAGCATTGTCACTTGGTCGCATCAGTAAAATTCGAGTTGGGCTATTTACAGTAGAAATTTTAATAAAGCAAATGGACTTCATTGCTTAAGTTTTGGACTACTTCAGGTGCTACTGTTATATTCTGAAGTCACTGCACATTCTTTTCAGAATGTACTTCAGCAGATTTAGTTTTTTTCCATCGCGATGCTACTTCAAGAAAATTAATAAATCGAATTTACCAGTAAGAAATGTAGTCAAAAATCTCCAACACCATTTCATACTACCGTCGAGCAGTTGTCTCCCGCATATTAACATTCCGCTTTTGATAAATCGCAAGTTTATGCTCTTTATGGAAGGATCTTTGATCAGTGTACACTAAATTGCTAGAAGTTTTCGGAAAACTCGTTACTGTTAATTTTAAAGACTCTTGCCGCTTTAGCTATACACCGTAGAACCTCCTTCTTCTACTGTTAGAACATTTAGTCGTCGGAGAAGGCTTTCCCCTTGCATCATACGCAGTGATGGTTACTGTTCTGTATGAAGAGTATAAAGCACAACATTCTGGGTTTTTAGGTTAACTTACGTGGTACACCATCGGCTACCTACGTCGTTCCAAAGATTTTCTCCAGGTTTCAGGCCAGTCGTATTCAACAAATTCAGCTGGTATTCTTGGAAACACGATCCAATTGTCCTTACTATTGGAGTTATGAACTCATCATCGAGATGTATAAAACGATCGTTTCAAATTATCACCACACGTGTGGAGCATGTTGTGGTCTAAACTGTTTTCATAAAGCTCTGCGTTTAGTTTGTTTCTGGAACTTAGGTAGATCGTGTCTGTCTAAAAAATGTCACACTGTCATACGACAACACGTTTTATGTATTGTTAACATGATCGAAAGAACGAAACTTGTCTAGCTTGAAGGGGGAAACCAGATGGCGCTATGGTTGGCCCGCTAGATGGCGCTACCATAGGTCAAACGGATATCAACTGCGTTCTTTTAAATAGGTACCCCCATTTTTATTATATCTTCGTA
This sequence comes from Schistocerca gregaria, assembly GCF_023897955.1. Taxonomy (NCBI): domain Eukaryota; kingdom Metazoa; phylum Arthropoda; class Insecta; order Orthoptera; family Acrididae; genus Schistocerca; species Schistocerca gregaria. Next base: position 481,667,401 of record NC_064931.1, on the reverse strand, counting down.
TAGTACGTAAAGAAATATGAATGTTTCAGTTGGACCACTTTCTTCGCTTTATGATAGATGGCGCTGTAACAGTCACAAACACATGGCTCACGACTTTAGACGAACAGTTGGTAACAGGTAGGTTTTTTAAATTAAAATACAGAACGTAGGTACGATTGAACATTTTATTTCGGTTGTTCCAATGTGATACATGCACCTTTGTGAACTTATTATTTCTGAGAACGCATGATGTTACAGCGTGATTACCTGTAAATACCACATTAATGCAATAAATGCTCAAAATGATGTCCGTCAACCTCAATGCATTTGGCAATACGTGTAACGACATTCCTTTCAACAGCGAGTAGTTCGCCTTCCGTAATCTTCGCACATGCATTGACAATGCGCTGACGCATGTTGTCAGGCGTTGTCGGTGGATCACGATAGCAAATATCCTTCAACTTTTCCCACAGAAAGAAATCCGGAGACTTCAGAACCGGTAAATGTGCGGGCCGTGGTATGGTGCTTCGACGACCAATCCATCTGTCATGAAATATGCTATCCAATACCGCTTCAACTGCGCGCGAGCTATGTGCCGGACATCCATCACGTTGGAAGTACATCGCCATTCTGTCATGCAGTGAAACATCTTGTAGGAACGTCGGTAGAACAATACGTAGGAAATCAGCATACATTGCACCATTTAGATTGCCATCTATAAAATGGGGACCATTTATCCTTCCTCCCATAATGCCACACCATACATTAACCCGCCAATGTCGCTGATGTTCCATTTGTCGCAGACATCTTGGATTTTCCGTTGCCCAATAGTGCATATTATGCCGGTTTACGTTACCGCTGTTGGTGAATGACGCTTCGTCGCTAAATAGAACGCGTGCAAAACATCTGTCATCGTCCCGTAATTTCTCTTCTGCCCAGTGGCAGATCTGTACACGACGTTCAAAGTCGTCGCCATACAATTCCTGGTGCATAGAAATATGGTATGGGTGCAATCGGTGTTGATGTAGCATTCTCAACACCGACGTTTTTGAGTTCCCGATTCTCGCTCAGTTCGCCTGCTACTGATGTGCGGATTAGTCGCGACAGCAGCTAAAACACCTACCTGGGTATCATCATTTGTTGCAGGTCGCGGTCGACGTTCCACGTGTGGCTGAACACTTCGTTTCCTTAAATAACGTAACTATCCGCCGAACGATCCGGACACATGGGTGATGTCGTCCAGGATACCGAGCAGCATACATAGCACAAGCCTGTTGGGCATTTTGTTCCCAATAGCCATACATCAACACGATATCGACCTTTTCCGCAATTGGTAAACGACCATTTTAACACGGGTAATGCATCACGAAGCAAATACTGTGCGCACTGGCGGAATGTTGCGCGATACCACGTACTTATACGTTAGTGGCTATTACAGCGCTATCTATCACAAAGCGAAAAATGTGGTCCAACTAAAACATTCATATTTCTTTACATACTACACGAATATGTAATAAAAATGGGGGCTCCTATTCAAAAAAACTAAGTTAATATCCGTTTGACGTATGACAGTGCCATCTAGCTGGGCAACCATAGCGCCGTCTGGTTTCTCCCTTCAAGCTAGACAAGTTTTGTTCTTTGTAGTTTTTTCGTTTGATGCTTATTTCGTGGGATATTTGGACCGGTCACTATCAATGGACCACCCTATATATAGCAATTACTGTTCTGGTAACTTACATTCCCCTTAGATGACAGCATTTCTACCTTCTTTTCGTTGGTGTACATTCTACTCACACAACTGTTCAACTGACGATGGTTGACGGAATGATGGGTGTGCATTCTACTTATGTTACCATTTGTCCTCTGTCAACCTCAGCACGTGGACTTGTTCCATCACACCGAGTACCAGCACCAAGTGCTGGGAGCGTCAACGTCAACGTTGGGTTATGTAATTAATAACGTTTCAGTGAATGGTACACTGCGATACATTTTTGAATAGGTCTTTAGGAGAGGAAATGAATTACCGTATAAAAAGTACAGGGTGCCATTTAAAAAAGCCATACCGCGGTTCATATCTTTGTAAAAAACGAAGCTAGAACGAAGCCAATCCTGCTTGATCTCCCCCTGAAGGCTAAAGAACATTTGCTTAACAAATTTTGTAATTTGCACCTGGAGAAACAATTATTTAGGGTGGTCAAGATAAATGGGACACGTATACTTGAGCCTTATCAATTTCGGTTATTCATCACTCCATAAATTCTTCTGCTACTTCTCCACGGTCGAATGGCGAGAACAGCATTAATTTGTACCATTCTAAGCGAAGTTGTGCATTGTACATAATACACAGTTTACCTGCAAATATTTCATGAACAGAATTTTAGAGAGAGAGATAGACAGAGAGATAGACAGAGAGATAGACAGAGAGATAGACAGAGAGATAGACAGAGAGATAGACAGAGAGATAGACAGAGAGATAGACAGAGAGATAGACAGAGAGATAGACAGAGAGATAGACAGAGAGATAGACAGAGAGATAGACAGAGAGATAGACAGAGAGATAGACAGAGAGAGAGAGAGAGAGAGAGAGAGAGCGAGCGCGCCCGGGTTTGCTTGGAAACTGCTATACCCCCCTGTGGGTTCGGGGGTAAGAATAGGCCCACGGTATTCCTGCCTGTCGTAAGAGGCGACTAAAAGGAGTCTCAAACGTTTTGGCCTTGTGAGATGGTCCCCTAACGGGTTTGACCTCCATCCTTCTAAATTTTCCGAAGAGCGAGCCGATTGGGGAAGGGCGCCTTACAAGGAGCGATGTGTCCATCAAGCATTACCATCTCTAGCCAGGTTTGTCGTCATCGCTTAGCAGTCCCGCTCACCTACCATCTCTTGGGCGTGGATTTGTTCTTGGGTGCAGTTTATTGCAGTCTGCTGTGCTGTGTCGCTTTATGCGCCAATGACGATATTGGACTACATCACCTGAAATCCAGCACGGTAGCCAGTCCGTTGTGGTGGGGCCGCCATGTACCCTGTTGGTTGTATCCCCCTGACTACACAGGGATCGCTCTGCTGATGCCAGCGCCGTTAACTTCCCACGTATGCCAAGGAGTAGATGCCTATCTTCTTGGGGCATTGGGACTCCCGGCAATGGCCATCCTGCCAGGTGGTCATTGCTGAGGCTGGGTGGCGCCCGTGGGGAGGGCCCTTGGTCGGAGTAGGTGGCATCAGGGCGGATGACCCGCAATGAAGCGTGGTACATCATCTCTTGCTGGCGGCCAGCCGCCAGCAGTCTCTAAGCGTTCCAGGGCTCAATACAACGCAACTACATATGACCCCAAATCGTTCCCCTCCCTGGCTACACCATGGGAGGAACGAAAGACTAAGGATGCCAGCGAAACATACTCGCCCCGCTACCTGGTGTGTACGAGAGCTGATGGTGAATCCTTTACATCCATGAAGCCTCAGTTCTTCGTCGAGCACTTAGAGGACAAGTTCGGGGAGGTGGAGGGCTTGTCCAAAATGCGCTCGGGCTCGGTCTTGATCAAATCGGCGTCTTCCGCCCAGTCCCGCCGGTTACTCGATTGTAACAAGCTGGGGGATGTTCCGGTTACAATCATGCCCCATAAGAGTCTTAATATGGTCCAGGGCATAATATTTCATCGGGACCTTCTATTGCAGTCCGATGTCGAGCTTCGCGCCAATTTAGAGCGGCGAGGTGTTCACTTCGTCCGGCGCGTACATCGTGGTCCAAGGGATAAGCAGGTTGCCACCGGTGCCTTCATCTTGGCCTTCGAGGGTGATACTTTACCTGAGAAGGTCAAGGTGATGGTCTATCGTTGTGGCGTCAAGCCATATATCCCTCCCCCGATGCGGTGCTTTAAGTGCTGGAAGTTCGGGCATATGTCTTCCCGCTGTACTTCCAGCCTCACATGTCGAGATTGTGGACGCCCATCACATCCCAATACTCCATGTGCTCCGCCTCCCATCTGTGCAAACTGCGGAGAGCACCACTCGCCTTGCTCGCCGGACTGCAGGATCTTCCAGAAAGAGCGCAAAATCATGGAGTATAAGACCCTGGACCGCCTGACATACACTGAGGCCAGGCAGAAGTTCGAACGCCTCCATCCTGTTCGAATGACTGCCTCTTACGCCGCGGCTACTACTGTTATGGCCCCATTAGTTCTCCCTCAGACTGCCACCTCTCAGAGCCGGAATGCTACACCTGCCCCCTTGATGGTGGGGGGCACTTCACTCCCTGCTGCTCCTGCACTACCTGCCTCAGGAGCAGCAACCCCCCAACCATCGGGGACATCAGTCCCCACTTCTAAGCTGGGGAAGCCTCAAACTTCCCCGGCTCGAATAGCACGGAAAGGGTCCCTTGGGGTCCCTTCCTTCCCAGGTTTCCGCCTCTGGGAAGGGTGACGTCAGCCAATGGAAGAAAAGCAGACCAGCGGCTGGTCGCAGGGCTTCCCGCTCCTCCTCCGTCCCGGAGACTGACTCGCTGGAGCCCTCCCAGCCAATGAAACCCAAGGACCAGAGAGACAAGACGAAGAAGAAGACCTCTAAGGCCAAGGAACACGCGATGGCATCCACCCCACTGCTCCCTACAGGCCCTGCGTCCAAGGATAAGGTGGAGATCCGGGCGTCCGCTGAGGACCTGGATCTCGCCGGACCCTCAGACACCATGGAAGCAGATTGTACTGGTCCTCCATCGGTGGCAGCAGGCGACCCAGTGGCGTGATCTGCCTCCCCGGTCCCTTCACGCCTTTTTCGGACATGGACAAAGCGATACTCCAGTGGAACTGCAGCGCTTTTTTCCACCACCTTGCTGAGCTTCGCCAACTCATCAGCAGTCACCCTTTCCTCTGCATTGCCCTACAGGAAACTTGCTTTCCGGCAATGGGGACCCCTGCCCTACGTGGGTATCGGGGTTATTACAAGAACTGGGCAGCTTATGAGAGGGTATCTGGTGGAGTCTGCGTCTACATCCTTAACTCTGTCTACAGCGAATGTGTACCTCTTCACACACCTTTAGAGGCTGTCGCTGTAAGGATGTGGACGCCTCAGCCTATTACTGTCTGCAGTTTGTATCTTCCGCCAGATGGTGATGTCTCGCGTCATGTGTTGGCTGCATTGATAGCACAACTGCCTCCTCCTTTTGTGTTACTGGGCGACCTTAACGCCCATAACCCCCTGTGGGGTAGCGCCGCGATTACTGGCCGGGGTAGAGATGTCGAGACTCTTCTCTCGCAGCTTGACCTCTGCCTCTTAAACACGGGAGAGCCGACACATTTCAGCGTAGTCCATGGCACATTTTCGGCCATCGACCTTTCTATCTGCAGCCCCGGACTTTCACCATCCATCCACTGGAGTGTCCATGACGACTTATGTGGTAGTGACCATTTCCCCATCTTTCTGTCACTACCACAGCGTCACTCTTCTGAACGACCCTCCAGATGGGCTCTGAATAAGGCTGATTGGGGCGTGTTCTCCTCTCTCGCCACTATCGCACCCCCCTTCCCATGACACCATTGATGCGGTGGTTCAGTCGGTCACCACCGGCATCGTTTCTGCGGCGGCATCTGCGATTCCCTGTTCATCCGGGTCCCCTCGGCGGAGGACTGTGCCGTGGTGGTCGCCCGAGATCGCAGAGGCGATTCGAGATCGCCGGCGGGCTCTTCAACGCCATAAGCGGCACCCGTCCTTGGAGAACCTCATCGTTTTTAAACAGCTCCGTGCCCGTGCCCGACGCCTTATTCGCCAACGGAAGCAGGAGTGCTGGGAACGGTATGTTTCCACCATTGGCGTCCGTACCTCTGCATTGCAGGTTTGGGCTAAGATTAGGCGACTCTATGGCTATCGGCAACCTGTCTCTGTCCCTGGGCTTTCGCTGAATGGAGTGGTGTGTCCTGACTCCGACACGATTGCGGACCGGTTAGCAGCGCATTTTGCTCAGTGTTCCGCATCTACGAATTACCCACTGGCCCTCCGCTCCCGGAAAGAGCGGTTGGAAAGTTGGAGGCTTTCCTTTCACACGCGCCACGCGGAGTCGTACAATGCTCCTTTCAGCGACTGGGAATTCCAGAGTGCCCTATCTGCTTGCCCTGATACGGCTCCTGGGCCAGACCGCATCCACAGCCAGATGCTGAAACACCTCTCTGTGAATTGCCAGCGACGCCTCCTAGATGTTTTCAACCGCATCTGGGTTGACGGTGTGTTCCCGTCTCAGTGGCGAGAAAGCATCGTCCTCCCCGTGTTGAAACCTGGCAAGAACCCGCTGGAGGTGGACAGCTACCGCCCCATAAGCCTCACCAACGTTCTTTGCAAGTTGCTAGAACGTATGGTGAGCCAGAGGTTGAGTTGGCTCCTCGAGTCTCGAGGCCTTCTGGCTCCGTCTCAGGGTGGGTTCCGTAAAGGCCGCTCTGCCGTCGGTAATCTGGTCTCCCTAGAGTCTGCCGTCCGTACAGCCTTTGCACGCCGCCAACATCTGGTTGCCGTCTTCTTCGACATGCGGAAGGCGTACGATACGACTTGGCGATGTCACATCCTGGCCACACTTCATGGGTGGGGTCTTAGGGGCCCGCTCCCGATTTTTATTCAGAATTTTCTGTCGTCTCGTTCCTTCCGCGTGCAAGTTGCTGCGTCCCGTAGTTCCTCCCGGGTCCAGGAGAACGGGGTCCCACAGGGGTCTGTCCTCAGTGTCTCCCTGTTTTTAATTGCGATCAATGGGCTCGCTGAGGCGGTGGGATCGTCCGTCGCAGCTTCGTTGTATGCAGACGACTTCTGCCTCTGCTACAGCTCCGCTAGCATTGCAGTTGCTGAGCGCCAGCTGCAGGGCGCTATCCGCAAGGCGCAGTCGTGGGCTGTAGCGCACGGCTTCCAGTTTTCGGCCGCTAAGACCTGCGTTATGCTTTTCTGCCGGCGTCGCACGGTTCACCCTGAGCCACGCCTTTACCTTGACGGTGAACCTCTTGCTGTGGTAGAGACGCATCTGTTCTTGGGACTGGTATTTGATGCCCGGTTGACTTGGCTGCCTCATATTAGGCAACTTAAACAAACATGCTGGCGGCATTTAAACACTCTCCGTTGCCTTAGCCACACCGGATGGGGTGCCGATCGGTTCACTCTTCTCCGGCTGTATCAAGCGCTGATCCAGTCCCGCCTTGATTATGGGTGTGTGGCTTGTGGTTCGGCATCGCCATCAGCATTGCAATTGCTGGATCCCATCCATCACTGCGGGATCCGACTCGCCACAGGAGCATTTCGGACAAGCCCTGTTGACAGCTTACTTGTGGAGGCTGGTGTTCCTCCATTGCGGATCCGGCGCGACCGACTTCTGGCCGCTTATGCTGCCCACGTTTGTAGTTTGCCAGGGCATCCCAACTACCATCTCCTGTTCCCGCACTCGATCGTCCATCTTCCAGACAGGCGGCCCCGGTCGGGGTGTACGATCGCGGTTCGCATCCGGGCTCTACTGTGTGGGATTGAGTTTTTTCCTGTCCCGCCTGTTTTCCGGGCCAATCTCTGTCTGCCCCCTTGGTGTGTGCGCCGACCATGCATTCGGCTGGATTTGGCACAGGGTCCGAAAGACTCGGTCCCTCCTCCGGCCCTCCGCCGCCGCTTTGTTGCTCTCCTTGCCGAGTTTCCCGGATCTACCGTGGCCTATACCGACGGTTCGATGGTATCTGGTCGCACTGGTTACGCTCTTACTCTAGAGGATCATTGTGAGCAACGGTCGCTGGCACCCGGGAACAGTGTATACACTGCCGAGTTGGTTGCCATCTATCGCGCCCTAGAGTATATCCGCTCCCGCTCAGGTGAGTCCTTTGTCATCTGTAGTGACTCCCTGAGTGGTTTACGAGCTCTTGACCAGTGCTTTCCTCGTTCCCGTCTGGTGATGGCCATCCACGAGTCGCTCCATGCTCTTGCCCGTTGCGGCCGCTCCGTGGTCTTTGTTTGGACCCCAGGTCATGTCGGCATCCCGGGCAATGAGCGGGCTGACACGCTGGCTAAACAGGCAGTGAGTTCACCGGCTCTGGAACTCGGCCTTATGGAGTGTGATCTCCTGTCTCTTTTGCGCCAGAAAGTGCTTGGTGCCTGGGGTGACGAGTGGCGCACCCTGCCCACGCCCAACAAACTTCGGGCGGTGAAGGAGACGACCGGGGTGTGGCGCTCCTCCATGCGGGCCTCTCGGAAGGACTCTGTCGTCCTCTGCCGGCTGCGCGTTGGCCACACGTGGCTGACGCACGGCCATTTGTTGCGCCGGGAGGACCCACCGCTATGTCGCTGCGGGGCAGCTCTGACGGTGGTCCACATTTTGGTGGACTGCCCGCTTTTAACAGGACTCAGGCAGACGTTTGCGCTGCCTGATACCCTCCCTGCCCTTTTATGTGATGACGTTGCTATGGCGGACCTCGTGTTGAGTTTTATTCTGGCAGGGGGTTTTTATCGTATGATTTGAGTGTTTGTCCTTTTATTTCGTGTATTGACTTGGGCCTTTGGCCTGTGGTTTTAAACTGTGGGTTTTAATGTCATTTGGTGGTTGGATTTTCCTTATTTTCATGGTCGGCCAACCACCTTCACACTCGGTGTGATTTTAGTTCCGTTTGTCTGGTCTTTGTCTGTCTTTCTTGTATTGTGTCGTCCCTTGTCTCAGTTCTCCGTTTTTAACGACTGACAGTTTTTATTTCGTGTGATTTTATCGTGGAACAAGGGACCGATGACCTTAGCAGTCTGGTTCCTTCAATCCCACACCCAACCGAAACTGCTATACCCTCTTGCAATTACAAGAAGAGGATATGAAGTGAAATTAAGTTGTGGCAATTACATGTGAGGCCATTATCGGGAAGAAGAACGTCGTGTTACAGTTCAAGAGAAAAAATATGAATTTCAATAAGATATGCGACTACCGCAAAATGTTCTTACATGAATATGATAGAAAAAAGATTTCATTTCGTATCCTTTTCTTGTATATGGAATAGTATATATTAATTTCAAAGTATTATTATTTATAAATGAAATATGTATCTGAAATATTTGCAAAGCTTGGGCATATGTCTCTAATTTAGAAATCTGTAATAACCTCTGTTGGTGAAAGGACGCACAAAACCTGAAACACCCTCCGTACAAATTATAAACAGTATCTGAATGTAAAGTTCAAATGCTAAACCCGCTATCAGAATATGGATCTTAACTAATGTTAAGCAACATCTGTTCTAATGGTATGTTGTTTTTCTATTTCACAAACATCTGTTATAATTTCTGTAGTTATCCACATTATTGATGGAGCGACGATACCGAACAAGAACGTGATTATTTCGATAATTGAGCAAAAAAAAAAAAAGGTTCAAATGGCTCTGAGCACTATGGGACTTAACATCGTAGGTCATCAGTCCCCTAGAACTTAGAACTAATTAAACCTAACTAACCTAAGGACATCAGACTCATCCATCCCCGAGGCAGGATTCGAACCTGCGACCGTAGCGGTTGCGCAGTTCCAGACTGAAGCGCCTAGAACCGCTCGGCCACTTCGGCCGGCGATAATTGAGCAAAGCTTCAGAAACAGATCATAACTGTTATACATAAAATATAATAACTGATAACAAAGTTACGTAATTACAAAGTTTGTAGTTATGACACGATGTCCGATGACGGAATCATTCAGCACAGCCTAGAGACTGACAGCGCCATTTCAGCTAACTTTTCAGGCTTCCCTGAGACGTAATTGTACATAGTGACTCCCTAAAGCTACCACTTCAAAATGAAATGATTAATAGTGTGTCCGAGCACTTACGGTTCCTATAAAATCTTTATAACGGAAATCCAGGATTTTTAGACTCCTTCACTCATGCCCCGTAGGAAGTCAGCTGTGTTCATTGGCTCATTCCGATGGAACACACACACACACACACACACACACACACACACACACACACACACACACACACACTGTCACATCCGGCCTTTAGTTATATAACTTCAAACGCATACCTACACGACACATACAGTGCTCCAGACGGTGTCTACAAAGACGAAACAATTGATAAATGAGATGTTATAATTCCTAGAAATGCTACACACGGTATCTATTGCAACATTTTTAAGAAATGTGTATCAATGACCGCCATCACCATGAGCAAGATCTTCGATGGATGAGATGCACAAATATAGAAGACTGCAGGTATCACCACATACTACCATTTGACTGGAAAAAACTCAGTTTTTGCTATCTGTCGAATATCTTACCTGTACGTTCTGTGTATGTACACAACTGTGTGAGATTGGAAGTCCTGAAAGAGATCGAAATTTCATTGTTAATCTGGTATAGAAGACTGCCAATATTTTGAATTTTTTCTCCACGTTAACAGGGATTATCTCAAGACTGGTTCACCTAAATCTACATTTATACGTCGTAAGACACCTAGAGTGTGGCGGTAAACAAATAGTAAGTAACAAACATCGTCGGTGGGAGCTATAGTTGCGTTCTGAGCAAGAGACATAATTTATTTTTCTTATGTGACTGCTTTTACTCTTGGTTGGCACTATGTCAAAATGCATCTGCATCACAGCTTTCTGGAAAGCACCTCATATCGCGGATTTCATATTTAAAACTTCATTTTTAAAACTTGTTTAATTACCAGATTGTGGATCTTCTTTTCTAGCAAAGTCAGTTGACGAATTCAATAATAGCTCTACAACTCCTTCACGGCTTCACTTAACGAATTGCTATATCCATGAAAAGATTTCAATGCTAAATGCCTGTCTGTCATACAGCTTAGGTCTTCAACTTTTGTGGGTACGATGTAGAAGTATACAGACTTTTATGTTGGATCGGTCAACTCATACATGATAGGCAAGCAGTAGTCTAAAGCTGTTCCCTTTCAACGTTGTAATATGCGTGGTGTATGAATATAGACTGTCACTTAGTTTTAGCAGAAATCCCGTAAGGAGGTACCTGAAGCTAAATCTCTCTCAGGACGGCGTCGGCTTGATTTCAGCTTTGCATTGTATAACGGATAACTGAAACTGCCAACCAAATTACGATGACAAAATCGTAGCTCACCTGCTCAAAGAGTTTTTCCGACCTTTTGAAGATATCATTGCTAGCCACCAGTTACTGTGTTACTTAAAATGAGGAGGCGAGTATTACTTGTTTGTAAATAACCGATGAGCATGTCAGACATAGAAGCATGTGAGAGTGAGAAACAGAGATTAAACGTCTTTAACTGGAGCTGAATTTATTCTAAAGTGTGTCTCATCAGAATGTTAACGTATTATCGAGTGTCAGTCACAAGCATCACTACCATTTAAATGAATCACAATTTCTGGTGCGAGTTGGAAGAGAGAGGCACCGTATTGCAGAAGGCACAAGGTTTCGTTATTTCTTATAGAAGGAACAGCAAAAAGGTGGGGAACATTTTTGTGGCTTGCCAGCCGTACAAAATATCGCCCATAACGCTCTCGTCGGTGCACTTCATTGAGCAGAACCCGGCACAGACTCGTCAATATGGCACGGTGGTCGGCTTGCGCTCTCAGCTGTGACTTACATGCGGTGTGACCGAACATCCGGCATGCAACACCGTGCAGAAAATTGTCCTCAATAAAACATTTGTAATCGTTTAGGGTATTCTGAAACATTGAACACGAAACGATGAGTGACAGGTGCGTTTTTCCGCATGAGCACAATTTCTGGAGCTTTTTCTTTCATTTTCTCCTCGTTCTTCCAAGTTCTTTTTCTTTTCTTTTATTTTTGTTTAGAAGCGTCGCTTCTGTAACTCTATCGCTGATCACCGACTAGTATTCTACTTTTTGCTATGGACATAGTAACTGTACGTTGTGTGGCGGTTACACTAAAATTCTGCATGATCACGATGAACACTAACTTAATTACGGCCCGAATGACGCAAGGGACGTTTGATCTTGGAAGCAGAACTTGTGTTTTTCAGTCTCGTCACCAGAATCAATCCCATTCCTCTTGTTTGGAGCCGAGTGGCGGTGTTAAGCCAGAGGTTCAGATGATTCTGTGACGATCTTGGATGCGAATTTCTCGACTTCTGCTTTCGGGTTGGAGGCTTCGAGGAACCTCCCCCCTTCCCCGGCTACACCTTTTAATGGGCCAAGCATACATACAAGCAAGAAGCGGATACCAGGGTAGAGCTTCATATGTGGCATGAACAGATCCCTCTACAGGTCAGATAAGATAAGTTCTGATTTCAGACAGGAAAGAAAAATAAATGGTTCAAAGGCTCTGAGCACTATGAGACTTTACATCTACGGTCATCAGTCCCCTAGAACTTAGAACTACATAAACCTAACTAACCTAAGGACATCACACTACACCCAATCATCGCGAGGCAGAGAAAATCCCTGACCCCGCTGGGAATCGAACCCGGGCGTGGAGACATGAAAGAACATTAACCTCATAAGAAGAGTAGAATTGTTCAAGGCAGGTCGGAGAAAAAAATGTCAATACAGCATTAATTAAGTACAGGAGCTTCCATGGTAAGATCCCAGGACTAGTTTCGCCTATAATGTTGTTGTTTTGGTCTTCAGTCCTGAGACTGGTTTGATGCAGCTCTCCATGCTACTCTATCCTCTGCAAGCTGCTTCATCTCCCAGTACGTACTGCAACTTACATCCTTCTGAATCTGTTAGTGTATTCATATCTTGGTCTCCCTCTACGATTATTACTACTAAATTGGTGATCCCTTGATGCCTCAGAACATGTCCTACCAAGCGATCCCTTCTTAGTCAAATTGTGCCACAAATTCCTCCTCTCTCCAGTTCTATTCAGTACCTCCTCATTAGTTATGTGATCCACCCTTCTAATCTTCATCATTCTTCTGTAGCACCACATTTCAAAAGATTCTATTCTCTTCTTGTCCAAACTATTTATCGTCCATGTTTCACTTCCATACATGGCTACACTCCATACAAATACTTTCAGTAACTAATTCCTGACATTTAAATCTATACTCGATGTTAACAAATTTTTGTTCTTCAGAAACGCTTTCCTTGCCATTGCCAGTCTACATCTTGTATCCTCTCTACTTCGACCATCATCAGTTATTTTGCTCTCCAAATAGCAAAACTCTACTACTTTAAGTGTCCCATTTCTTAATCTAATTCCCTCAGCATCACCCGAGTTAACTTGACTACATTCCATATCCTCGTTTTGCTTTTGTTGATGTTCATCTTATATCCTCCTATATTGGAAGCTAAATTCATTTCTTTAAATGGTAACCCTAATATTCGATTCAAGATTTGAAAACAGAGACAAATATTACATTTAAAAACGATATATTATTTAAGCTCAAGGAAAAGTTCAATGCAGATCAAATCAAATAAGCCAATATGTTTTTAGTTCTAGTAGGGATTATCTCTGAATAGAGGATATATACAGCAAAATACAGTGTTAGATACAAATTGGAAGGAGTATTTGAGGTCATGTATCATAACCAGTAACCATGATATTACAGTTAGTTATCGAAGGTCATTCGAAGGTTGAGTTTTGTTTCATCATAACACCTATTTGTGACGTCGCATTTGGAAAGAGCGCGTAGAAATCTAAACTTGAAGTTTTAGTTAACGTGATTATTGGCAAAATAAATACATTACGACATATAAATGTTATTTTGACATTTGAAAGATACATCAAAGATAAACGAAATGTAGATGATTTACAATTCATTGAGTGAGTCACCTCGCCTGTCATTCCTTAGAATTCTCCTTCCAGATTGTATCGAACGTTGTATTTTGTTGTATCCCTCATCTATTCGGAGATAATCGCTACCAGAACTGAAAACATATTTGCTTATTTGACCTTCATTGAAAGTTGCCATGACTTTTAATAATGTATCACTTTATACGTAAAACTTGCCGGTCTTTTCAATTCTTAAATCAAATATTGGGGGTTTCCATTTTAAAAAAATGACTTAACCTCCAAATCACCTTGAAAATCACGTTCAAGGTCAAGGCCAGTAGTAGCAATGAGTGACACTATTCGCTACCTACACATTTTATCTAAAACGTTTTCCTGGACCTCATCTCTATCGCAAGTTATTCACCATCATGTATTAAAATCATCCACCCTGTAGATAAACGCATCATATGCAAAGTCTACCTGGACATTAATGTACGCCATGAACACCAATGTTATCAGCGCACTTCCATGGGACAAGTTTAAAGTTGTCGCTGACTTCGCATCGGAGATAACACGTTGTGTGCTCCCTTCCAAGAAATCCTCAATCCAACCACAAATTTAACTTGAGACCCCACATGATCGTACTGTCGTTAATAAGAATCTATGTGGTACTGAATTAAACGCTTTTCAGAAATCTATATATACTGCATGTATCTGAATGCCTTGATCCACGAATTTCAGGATATAATGTGGGAATAGCGCTAAGTGGGTTTCATGTAATCTATATTTTTGGAATCCATGTTGATTAGCATGTTACCCAATAGCTTATGACTAAAACATATTACAAATCATCTTTTTATATAAGATCATGAAGAATATCACGACACTGAAATAATTATAAAAGTAAAATAGTAATAACAACAATAATGATAGTAAGCTTTACTTCTATTTTGTTGTTAAGTGTAGTGATCGAATTTACCTACAGAAGGCTTCACGTTATAAACTTTTGCACATAACACACTAATACTTTCTCATTCAGAAATTTCCCCAAATAAGCATCGGGAAGCGGTGCCTTGCGAATGACTGCTTAAAAATATGTTTTGCTTATTTTAAAAAGGGTGGGACATTTGAGTACTAACGACAAATAAACGTATTTGAAACCATCTCAGCTGATAGTTTCACAGACTGTGCGTACCATCTATTCTGAGCTCCCAGACGATAAGGACACCCCGTAAAAGCGTACTAAAGACTCTGGCGATATCCAGTGAGCAAGTGGAACGTATTATTCATGAGATTTGAAACATGGCCATGTTCAGCCAAATACAGCTTCAGAGACCCGAATGTCGACTTCAGACACGATATTCTATTCCTTTGCAACAACTCTTTATATTGATTTTGGTGATAATTTGTATTTTTGAACTACTTCATTATTAAGACTGAAAGTAAACCATCCAGTGGCCAATCCTACTTTTCCTCAGTCCAGCAGTGACTTTTGTATGCAGCGATACATTCTGGTCAATTGATCCTAAGACAGAAATCGACAAAATGAAACGAAGATGGCTTTGTTATTCGGCTGATACCCCAAGATGACTTGCCAAGATACATAGTCATGCACTTATTCCCCTGCTTGGCGTTAACCCCTACCATTTTCCACTGAATTTATGAATTATATGTAAACGATCTTACAAGTCTTAAACCTCCTTCATTCTGTTGACACTGATTATGTCAAGATATTCATTTAGTTCAAAAAGCTGGGTGTCGCATTTAGCTCCATTCTGTAGCATTTAGCACAATAGTTTTTGCCGGGCGCAGATTGTGATCAGAATAATGTTATGTGGCGCTGATGACCTCCTCGTTGGGTGCCCGTAAACTACAAACGCACACTCTCTTCCTCTCTCTTATGTCTGTTGCCTGAGGCGTCTTTCGTATTACCGTTATGCGCTTCATTATCCTCTAATGGAAACACACTAACTACTATTTTCAGTCCGTTCTACTCGTTTCCTTTCAAATCGTCGTCTCAGCTGACAACTGGAAGCTGATACGTAGATTCTACAAGGAAATTAAATGTGAAATTTGTAACGAGATTTGAATTCGTCTTATACAGAGTATACCGTTTGGTCATTTGATTATTTCATAGTTCCCCCCTCTCCTCTAGAAGCAAGGCTGAGAAGGAGAAGGGGCGAGAGACGGTGAGTACGTGCGTGCGTGGATGCATGTGTGTGCCTCCTTTTGCCCTAGTTCTTGCTGCCTTTTCTGATGTAGTATGTTCTAAAATCTTTCTTCTGTCAAGTTTAAAGGATAATGTTTCTCTTCTACACACACACACACACACACACACACACACACACACACACACACACACACACACACACAGAGAGAGAGAGAGAGAGAGAGAGAGAGAGAGAGAGAGAGAGAGAGAGAGAGGGTGGAGGAGCAGCATCGAATTTTAAAACAATATTCTTTGTCAAAATGTTTTACGACTCATGACCCTAGAGAAAATCTCTAATGAAGCACCCAATGCGGCAACACTTCACAAGGAAGATCTTCGGTGAAGCTCTTCTCACGACTCCCAAACGCCATTTATAGCTTGCTTACTTTGGAAGCGGATCCGTAACGTTGTGACTACCATAGCTTCCGAATTGAAGCCTTGTCAGTTCCAATATGTAAATTTATTAAATGTTCTCTACTGTAAGTTGATGTAGTACAACACACGTTTTGATTCTGACATTCAACTTCAGCTTACTATACATCACTCGTAATTCGCGACACGTAAATTTATGGTACGATACATATTTCAGTGCTATTGTGATCATAACAGCATACCTCATTATAATATAAAATATGAATTGCATGATTTTCACTTGGTATTCAGTATGGTGTCCGGTGGTGGCAATACACACATGTTATCGGTTAACCATAAGAGTGCTAACATTCAGCCATATGTCAGTGGCAGTGGCGGTCATGACTACGTGGAAGAAGGCTATCAGATTTCGGTCCTATTATTCTTGCTGTCACTTCTCGCTTCTTTCTTCTGCGACAATGACTTGCTAATATGCCAAATGTGAAGTTTCAAGGTGGTTCAGAGCCTAGGTTAAAATATAGGTCCCCCTGTAATTCGCTGTGTACGACAGTTGACATTTCGGAGGAAGGGAACAGCATTCGTAGCGACTTTTGTATACTTCTATGAAGGATTAAAAACTTTAGTTTTTCTTCTGCTCAACGTATCTGAACGGTCTGCGTCGAACGAGAAAATTAAGAAAATATATACGAAAAAATTAACATTTCGTAATGTTGATTATTTATAACGTTAGTCGACCAGTAAGTATATTTAATAGGTACTCGTGTCAAAGAAAGAAACATTATCCCCTTAATTCTGGCCGAATGCTTAACAAAGGGGCGAAAGTAAGCTGTTACTGTAAGCTGGTCTAGAAGAAGGCTGCTAAAGTGAGACAGGAAAAGGAAAAAGAAGAGTGGGAAAAGTTTGTGAGAGGAACAGGAGGAAAGGAACTGGCGCTGCCAAAGGTAGAGAGCAGAGGTTGCGGCTGATTTATGTGGTTGCTGCGCTCGTGAGCCCGCCGACTGCAACGCCTAATTAAATTATCTGCCGAGAACCGAGAGCAGCACGAGCGCGCCGATCAGAGTCTTTATGTAACACGTAATTATTTCGCGGCCTGTCCGCGTCTTCTTCTTTTACTCGGGCTTGCGGTGTTTTCACATATAACACCTGCTATCTCTCCGCAGGGATTCACCAAGCGCTGGCGGCGGGATGTGCCTCGCGGAGGTAAAAGTGAGCCGACTCCTTTAATTACCGCAGGGGCTCTCGAGGTCCGTATGGAGCCACGTACTAGTCTTGCCTCCGCCGCCAACACTGCCGTTACTGTATCCAGTTACTAACCCTGGTTTAACACCAGAAAATCCTCAGCGTAATATCGGAAAAATACGATGAATGAGTCTGTAATTTGCAAAAAACATAACACGAAACTTCCCGTGTCTGCAATAGAGAAAGGAACTTCAAATTTGATGTATACGTTTTGTACCGAGCAACAAGCAAAAATAAAAACTCGAAAATCTGGTTCTTTAGTATTCTTCGCCTTTTTCCACTTTAATCTCATTCTAAGACAGTTCGGCAACCCTAACAAATAGTTTGTAGCTTAAGAAATTTTTGCCATTTAACTGAGTGCCCAGTTTTCTGGAACGATCAGTGAATGGTTAAGACATTACTGTACTTTATTAAACCCCGAGAACGTTTTTTTTGGCAGAAGTGTCGAAGTTTGAGATGTACAATACTTCTGTCATTTTAAAGTTTCGTATTTTATTCTTGGTTTGGTTAAAAACAGTCTTGGTTGCAATACTGGTCTTGTTGATTCGAATAATTAAAGGGAAGTCGCCTGACATTATTGTTCGAGATACAGCATGAGGTAGATTCAGTAGCCTAATTCGGCGGGAGTTTTTTTCTTCAGGCTCATTAGAAGCTTTCCTTAGGAAAATATGAAAGATTCTTAAGTGGTGGTGGTGGTGGTTGTGGTTAGTGTTTAACGTCCCGTAGACAACGAGGTCATTAGAGACGGAGCGCAAGCTCTGGTTAGGGAAGGATTGGGAAGGATTGGGAAGGAAATCGGCCGTGCCCTTTTCAAAGGAACCATCCCGGCATTTGCCTGAAACGATTTAGGGAAATCACGGAAAACCTAAATCAGGATGGCCGGAGACGGGATTGAACCGTCGTCCTCCCGAATGCGAGTCCAGTGTGCTAACCACTGCGCCACCTCGCTCGGTGATTCTTAAGTGTAATTAGTTTGGAACAGAGGACTGTGATAACTGCTTGTAGACTGTTGCGTGGTGAACGTGACGTCGATAACAAATTTCGTTTCTGTCTTACATTACAATTCTGACAGAAATGTGCGAAACAACATTTAAAATTTAGCAATACTTTTACTAGGAAAACAGAACCCTCTCGATATTGGAACATTACATGATAGGTTCATTGGAAATCACTTCAGACTAGCGCTTTTCACTGTAGTTTCGTTGACATCCTCAGAAGATATGCGTCATGGCTTTGGCTTGTGTAAGTGAAGCAAATTCTCAAAACTTTTGTACGTCAGTAGATAGTCTTAATCAGACAGGCTATAGAAATATGGTATTTGAACGAAAACCTGGGCATTTTCATTTCAAGATACTTGTCAGTAATTAGACACGTGTTTCTCCAAGAAATGATAGCGTCCCTCTAAATGAGTACATCGAAATGTGGATTTATTACGTACTTTCTCACCTGTAAAGTTAATAATGTTGCACAGGATAAAAAATTTTTATGATAGAAATATCTGAAAATCCTTCGAAAACAGGCAGTCTCTGCGATTATTTATTGCGAAATACTTTAGCTTACAGACCGTGAAAACATTTCTGTGCCATGAGAAGACATATCAAATTTTTCCGTCCTGTTAATGTATGAAAATGATTTAAAATGTGGAAAAAGATTAAAGGGATTAAGTTCTCTAAATATGTTTAAATCTAAAAATATTTTCTTAATTTATTTTATTTATTTGATTAGCCATCTCACGAAGTTTTACAACTGTTTAGCACGCATGGCTGAATGAAACTTGCTATTGACAATGTCTGACATACAGAATAATAAATCATCAGTTGCAGATTTCACGTTATGTTAATATTTCATTTTCTACAAAAACTGCATTTAGATACCTTCATTTCTCAGTTAAACTAGTTGCATGGCTCATCAGTCTCAACATTGCACATCGTTGGGTTTGAAACAACATATATACTTCCACATACCAGTAATCAGCGTGGTTTTAGAAAGCATCGCTTGTGCGAAACACAGCTTGGCCTTTTCTCACGTGACATACAGCGAACTATGGATGAAGGGCAACAGTCAGGTTCCATATTTCTAGATTTCTGAAAAGCATTTGACACGGTGCCCCACTGCAGACCGTTAACGAAGGTACCAGTGTATGGAATAGGTTCCCAAATATGTGAGTGGCACGATGACTTCGTAAATAGTAGTATTTTGTTGTTGACGGTGGGTGTTCGTCAGAGACAAGATTATCGTCAGGAGTGTCCCAGGGAAATGTGATAGGAGCGGTATTATTTTCTGGTGGACAGGGTAAGCAGCGGTTATTTGCTGATGATTCTGTGATGTACGGGAAGGTGTGGAAGTTGAGTGACTTAAGCAAAATTTCTATTGGGTTGATGAATGGTGGCTAGCTCTAAACATAAAAAAGGGCAATTTGGGTAGGAAAAACAAACCGGTAATGTTCGGGTACAACATTACTAGTGTCCTACTTGACAGACACGAGTCATTTAAATAACTGAGCGTAACATTTCGAAGTAATATGAAATGGAGCGCGTATGTGAGGATTGTGGTAGGAAAGGCGAATGGCGGATTTCGGTGTATTGGAGGAATTTTGAGGAAGTGTAGTTCATGTTTATAGGTGACCGCATATAGGATGCAAGCGCGACGTATTCTTGAGTACTATTCGAGTGTTTCGTATTCTCACCAGGTCGGATTAAAGCAAGACGTCGAAGCAATTCAGAGGCGGACTCCTAGATTTGTTACCGTTAGATTCGAACAACAAGCAGGTATTACGGTGATGCTTCGGGAACCCAAATGGGAGTGCCTAGAGGAATGACAACATTCTCTTGGAGGACTCATAGTGTGAAAATTTAGAGAACGGCATTTGTAGCCAGCTGCAGAACGATTCTACTGTCGTCAACATATATTTCGCGTAAGGACCACTAAGAGAAGGTAAGAGAAATTAGGTCTCATACGGAGGCTTATAGACATTGTTTTCCCCTCGCTCTATTTGCGAGGGTAACAGGAAAGGAAACGAATAGTAGTGGTACAGCCTACTCTCCGCCACGCACCGTACGATGGCTTGCAGAATGTGTATGTTGATGTAGATACCATTGTTTATCACCGAATCTTATGTGGAATTCTGAGGCACATGTGATATTATTTATGCAGTCACTATACAGAACTGCCTTCTCGACTGAGAAATGAGAAGTCTACATTAACATTGTTCTGTACGACGGATTGACTACATGAGTGCTTTATTCTGGCTTCTCATCGGTTTTTATTCGTTTTTCGTACCTTATTAAGTTTATCTTATTGTATCTACTGTATCAGAACATTAGTAACAACAATAATGATGATAATAACGAATATAAAAAATGAAACAAATAGCATTACTTATCAGAGCACATAATACTACTTCTCTGCAAAACGAAGAAACAAGGTAAGAAGCTCCTTGCCTATCTTAACACAAATGTTTGATAGTTGTTGTAGTCTCATTTTACCTTCCCTTCTTTGATTTTTGCTCCATGTCCAGTTACTGAATTAGATTGTGAACAAGAACGTTAGCAAAAACTGCTTTCGTACCCGTTGTATATAAATCGCTCTGTTATACTCGTACTATACTATGCTGTTAGCACTAGAGTAGGCAACCTATACTTTATTCTCTGTCGTATAATCTTGCTGCTGATTACTTCTCGTCTTACATATATGATCTACATCGTATAATTACGTTGTGAGGGCTGTTTGACTCAAGTGTGCCTGAAGGTGTTGATATTGAAGCGCTCTTGAAGTGGCTCCTAATCAAGAAACATTAGTTGTTTTGGGCTCTTACGCTCTTCCCGCAGATTTTTGACTGGGCCACCACGTGCATTTCGTAGAGAGCTCATGCCAAATAAGAGGACATGATTGAATGTAACGTAGAAAAGACGCGCATGATAGAGCAATCTGTCTACGTGTTCCGAAAGCCTTGTTGCAGGCTTCTACGTACTTCTGTACAGAGCATATAAGAGGGAAACTCCAGCAAGAATTTAATGGTAGTCTCTAAAATCTCGAAGAGATAAAGTTAAAAAAATGGCACATCTATTAATAAATTATCATATGAAACCATGTCGGGTACCAGGAACAACTTACAATAGTGCAAGTAACTGACGGAATAGAACTAGTACGAGAGGAAATCAGTATTATATGTAACTACTATAGGATAAAACAAGAGCTTCTGCATATCATTAACTCAAATCAGAGGCGTCTGCCGCGTTAGAGGGAATCATTAAATGTTGAAAAAACACTTCATTTGCATTTACAGATGGGGGGGGGGGGGGGGGGGGGGAACACTGACGAACCAGTTGCTGAACCATACGTCTGTGGTCCTTGTTCATTGGTAGACAGTTCAAGAAGCGTTTGCTGCTATGCTGTGAAGAAGACTTTCTGAGCACCACGTGGTTGAAGTTGCTTTTTGTTGCACACGACTGCAGATGTGAGTAGGAAGAGTTCATTACATCTTCTTTAACATAGGTGCTGCTCAGGGTGTCTGCAGTGCATAGTCCATGGTAACACATGCCGACATTGAGGAAATGGGTGTTGGGCGTCGCGAATAACACTAAAAAACACATACACGCACATAAACCCAAACCACTGACGTCTCGGACTATAGCGAGGCTGAATTGCAACTGCTGGTGTAATTTTCCTAAAGTCAACAGACAGAAATGTCTCGCTCATCTCTGATTGAAAGGGTATTCATACTAAAATTTGGAAAGTGTGGCCGAGCGGTTCTAGGCCCTTCAGTCCGGAACTGCGTACGTGCTACGGTCGCAGATTAGAATCCTGCCTTGGGCATGGATGTGTCTGATATCCTTAGGTTAGTTAGGTTTAAGTAGTTCTAAGTTTAGGGGACTGATGACCTCAGATGTTGAGTCCCATAGTGCTCAGAGCCATGTAAACCACTTTCAGTAGAAACTACAACCGAGCGATGTGACACAGTGGTTAGCACACTAGACTCACAGTCGGGAGGACGAAGGTTCAAACCCGGATCAGGCCATCTAGATGTTGTTTTTCCATGATTCCCTAAATCGTTGCATGCAAACGCCGGCATTGTTCCTGCAAGAGCACGCCCGATTGCCTTCCCCATTTTCGACGCAATTCGAACTTGTACTCCGTCTGTAATCGCCTCGATATCTATGGAACGTTAAACACAGTCTCCTTTCCTTCCATTAGAAATTGCAGTAGTTTACAAGAAAACGTTGTTTTGCATGCTGCACACGAATTTCTTTGTCTATATAATCAGACCAATTTCGGCTTTTAAAAAGGCATTCCTTATGTACTAGATCTCGCCGCGACGAAAAACGTCTTTGCTTTAATGACTTCCATCCTAACTCGCCTATCATATATGCCACACTCTCTCCCCTATTACGTGATAATACAAATCGAGCTGCGCTTTTTTGCACCCTTTCGATGTCCTCCGTCAATCCCACCTGGTAAGGATCCCACACCGCGCAGCAATATTCTAACAGAGGACGAACGAGTGTAGTGTAAGCTGTCTCTTTAGTGGACTTGTTGCATCTTCTAAGTGTCCTACCAATGAAACGCAACCTTTGGTTCGCCTACCCCACAATATTATCTATGAGGTCTTTCCAACTGAAGTTGTTCGTAACTTTAACACCCAGGTACTTAGTTGAATTGACAGCCTTGAGAATTGTACTATTTTCGAGTAATCGAATTCCAACGGATATCTTTTGGAATTAATGTGGATGACCTCTCACTTTTCGTAATTTAGCGTCAACTGCCACGTGCCACACCATACAGCAATCTTTTCTAAATCGCTTTGCAACTGATACTGGTCCTCGGATGACCTTACTAGACGGTAAATTACAGCATCATCTGCGAACAACCTAAGAGAACTGCTCGGATTGGCACCCAGGTCATTTATATAGATCAGGAACAGCAGAGGTCCCAGGACGCTTCCCTGGGGAACACCTGATATCACTTCAGTTTTATTCGATGATTTGCCGTCTATTACTACGAACTGCGACCTTCCTGACAGGAGATCACGAATCCAGTCGCACAACTGAGACAATAACCCATAGGCCAGCAGCTTGATTAGAAGTCGCTTGTGAGGAACGGTGTCAAAAGCTTTCCGGAAATCTAGAAATACGGAATCAACTTGAGATCCCCTGTCGATAGCGGCCATTACTTCGTTCGAATAAAGAGCTAGCTGCGTTGCACAAGAGCGATGTTTTCTGAAACCATGCTGATTACGTATCAATAGATCGTTCCCTTCGAGGTGATTCATAATGTTTGAATACAGTATGTACTCCAAAACCCTACTGCAGACCGACGTCAATGATATAGGTCTGTAGTTCGATGGATTACTGCTACCCTTCTTAAACACTAGTGCGACCTGCGCAATTTTCCAATCTGTAGGTACACATCTATCGATGAGCGAGCGGTTGTATATGATCGCTAAGTAGGGAGCTATTGTATCAGCGTAATCTGAAAGGAACCTAATCGGTATACAATCTGGACCTGAAGGGTATCCCACATCAAGCGATTTGAGTTGCTTCGCAACCCCTAAGGTATCTACTTCTAAGAAACTCATGCTGGCAGCTGTTCGTGTTTCAAATTCTGGAATATTCCATTCGTCTTCCCTGGTGAAGGAATTTCGGAAAAATCCTGCCTCGGGCATGGATGTGTATGATGATGTCCTTAGGTTAGTTAGGTTTAAGTAGTTCTAGGGGACTGATGACCTCAGATGTTAAATCCCATAGTGATCAGAGCCATTTTAACCAAATAATGCCAGATCTGGAGAGTCGACTGAATAATGCCGAGCTGGGATTCATTGGGCCAATCTTAAGGTAATGTAATTCATCCACGAAGAAAGTGGCTTACAAAGCACTTATTCGTCACAGGATAGAGTGTTGTTCATCAATCGGTGACGCTTACCAAGTTAGATTAATAGAAGAGATCGAAAGAAGGGCGGCACGTTTCTTATCACGATAATTTATTCAGGGCGAGAGAGTTGCTGATATGCTGAACTAACGCCAGTAGCAGGTTCTATACGACGGGTGTTGCGCGTCAGGGAGAGGAGCAGTTGGCTTGTGATTCAGTTCTCTTAGATGTTCTGCAAAAGTCGAGTAGTTTTTCCGAAACTTTCGGCCACTACGGCCGGCTGGCATTCTTTGTGTTCTATTTGTTCCGACACCAAAAGAGATATGTTACTGAAAAATCTTTTCAGTCCAATGAAAATTTTATGGAAGCTCTACGTAAGTCCTTTGCAGACCTCTAGCAACCGCACTTCTGGGATGAAATCTACCTGAAACTGGACTACGACCAGAAATGAAAGGTTTTTCTGTGCAAAGGGCGGAGGAAAGCAACGTGATAGTGTGAGAGCAGGGTAAGGGATTTCGAATCGAACAATAATTCAGAACATAACCATATGTCGGAAATGCACAGCAGTGGAGCTACGACTGTTAAAATACAGCCAATAAACAGCAGAAGTTCTTCGGTAACGGAACGAGTTTGAGTCTAGCAGTGCAGTTATATCCAACTAAGCTGCAACAATAATCGGAACATGCCAGGAATTTTCGATAGGGTGAACTATTCAACTTTTTGTCTATGTCATATTTGTAGCATTTCTGGGTGCAGGAATTTCGAGTCTTCGCCGAAAAAAATGTGATTTGAGAAAAAAATGAGTGTTTAAAATTTAATGTATGTTTTCTTTTTTTACCAATGCCTTGACACACACTTGCCGATATACTGTAGTTGTTACAACAAAAGTTCATTGACGATATCGGTACACAAGTGAAAATTTCAAAACATTGCGGCCTTTACGGTGCCATATGCCGACTATCATTCTGTAGTGCTGTTTTTTCAATAAAGCTTATAAGTACCACAAATTAATGTCATTAAGGTACTTTTCGCGTAGTTAAACAGTGGAGCTACGAGAAGGCAGTATATGGGGTTTGAGTTTTGAAGTGCCAAAGGGATGTTCCTGTCTTACTTCGGAATGCCCTAACGGTTCATGAATGTGGGGTCGATTCGGTTAAGCTGTTGTGTTTCTAGAGTAGATGTTTGTGTTTAGTGTTTTTGTGTTATTTCTACTTAAACATGCGGGTAAGTGTTAATTTAAGGCGGTAGTGATAAGTTTTCGAGGGTATTGGCCTAACGTTTGTATGAGAATGTGGGACGAAGTTTCTGGTTTTTCATGGAATTTTATTGATTTAACCTGAACAAGTGTGTAAATAGTAGTTTGGCCTAGGAAATATCGTATGTGTGTGTTCGGCATGTCTCTGTCAGCACCTGAAATGATTCAGAAAGTTATGTTTCGGAGGCGTTGTAGGCGAATGAGGGTGGTGCCTGGGGTCCCGGACAACCCTTCCGAGATGACTGGAAGTGTGAGGTGGCGCCAGAGTAGTAGGTCGCAGTTTATAGTCAATCCTCCAACCTTCAAGAGAGGGTACAACCGAGGTAGGAGTGTCCAATCTTTATTTACGGTTTTTGTTTCATGTTTGTGGCACGCGAGGCGCCGGTCGACTTGCTCACTTAAATACCCAACAGGCAAATCTCGACAGTCGGTGGCGAGTTGACAGCCTGGGAGTTTGAGTTTGGTCGTAAAGTGTATTACCTGGCACTTGCTAGGACTTCTCTTAACTTTCCACATATTACATCATTGAGTAATTTTATCGAGTTATTTTTGTAGTTTTCTGTGAATGAACAGGAGGTTGCGACAACTTTTATTAATTAGTAGTATCGTCGGCATGAAGTGCTACCTCGCCGCCGACTTGCTTGCTATGGCATTAGTGTAAATAGTGTACAGAACGGGACCTAAGACCGTGCATTGTGGAACTCCTACCGCAGCCGGTAGTGTCTGTTTCGATTGTATTCAACAATGATGTCCAGTAAGAAAGGAATCAATAATTCGTATTATGTGCTCTGGGCATCCTA
Source organism: Schistocerca gregaria (assembly GCF_023897955.1). Taxonomy (NCBI): domain Eukaryota; kingdom Metazoa; phylum Arthropoda; class Insecta; order Orthoptera; family Acrididae; genus Schistocerca; species Schistocerca gregaria. Next base: position 481,641,050 of record NC_064931.1, on the reverse strand, counting down.
TTTTATCGTGTGTGTAGGAGGCCTCCATCGCCAGACGCAGTCTAATGTTTTCTCTATATCTAGGATTCTCTCCTCGGCCTGGAAAGACAACTACACTGTAGCAAGTGCAGGGATTGGTGGACGATGTAACGCTCAGAGTGGAAAACAAACTGTTCAGTCATAAAGCTATTGTTTTCAATGAGTAGTAGGCTTATTGGTGCTAGTTACAATATTTTACTGAGACCTGTTAGTAAGGAGATGGGCCTGTGACTTTTAAGAAGAAGCAGATTTTTGTTGAGTTTCAGAACGATGAAATTTTGACGCCGTCTTAGGCTGGCAGCGTGCAGCGGATGATTTGGGGAGCTTCACGGCGCAGTTGTGATGCAGCACTGGCGTGTAGGGTCTGTAGCGCTTTGTATGCTGCGCCGCTCTCTAGCCAGTTGCTATGCAGCGCGCCCAGCCTGACACTCTCAAACTTATTGTTTCCAGCGATGCTTTATTGTGCGTATACGGGACGTTTCTCTGACTGCCGGCGCGCCGCCGAGAAATTATATCCCACGTCGCAGCACGCCCCTTCCAACATCTGTCACGTTCACAGCTCATATCGTCTCGCTGGCCAGCTCTCAGCTTTATGGTGTCAATACCATCCATGTGGCACTGTTGCGTCTAGCAGCTGTCCTTTGGTGCATTCAGTCTCCTTTACCCATATTCCTGACTAGAAACTCGTCTATTATGACTGCCATTGATGAAAAACCGAACTAAGTGGTGCAGTGGGCACATATATGGGAGGACGGCGGTTCATATTCCCATACGGCCATCCAGATTTTCTTTTCCCTTGTTTTAACCAAATCTCTTCAGTCAAATGCCTGGATGGTTCATTCCCCTTTCTTAACCGATCCGAGCATGTGCAGTGCCTCTAATGACCTCCTCATCGACCGGTCTTTAAAACGTAATCCCCATCGTCTCCCTCCTCCTTGATGATTGTCTTTTTAGAGGCTTAGACAAGTATGCGATTGGTTCAAAATATAACCCAGAGTGTGAGACGTTTACGCTACATTGGACTGTGATTCTTGATCAGAGATTAAGATAATGTCGATGTACCTCATGGAATAGTTGAAGGTCCCCTAATATTTTTCAGTATAAGAAAATAGAAACCTATCATAAGGTGTGAAGAGACGAGCGTTGTTCATGGAAAGGCATGATGGGGGCACTCGCTTTGTTATACTCCAGTCACCAAATGTGTATCTCCTTGCCACATCATTTCTACAGTAGTAGGTAGGGAAAGTCATGTATGCTGCCCGTTTACAAATAGTGTGTGGTATCGTCTAGAGATCTTGATGTCACAAGAAAGTCGGCAACGCGAATCGATACCACAGACATTAGCAAGAGCTCGCTACAATCCACAAAGATGTTTGAGAGACACCCCAGAAAATCATGCCTTCCTTTCAGCAATTGCAGTGTCCTGACAGTGAGCATGTAAGAGCTCAGTGAATGGAGACCTGCTGCAGTAGTCAACACTATCGTCTAGCAGCAATGATTGGTTAAACTTTCAGATGAACTTGTAGTGTTGTTAATGATGGACATTGTGCCTCAAACAAAAAGTTTGTTATATACTGCATCAAGTGATGCTTTGATAGTCAAATGGTTCAAATGGCTCCAAGCACTATGGGACTTAACATCTGTGGGCCTGAAGCACCTAGAACCGCTCGGCCACAACGGCCGACTCTTTGATAGTCCATGGCGGTTATAAATTATTTAGTTCTGCTGAGGCAAAGAAGTGTGTCACGGTTGAGTAAATCTTTTATTCTTTTATGTAATAAAGTGAACTAACATTTCACGGGTTCTAGTGTGATGAGCCTTCTCCCATAGCAATAAAAGAACCCACACTTGTGGGACAATTGTAGCCTCGTCTGGTCAAAAATAGTGTAAATATTATTCGGTCCGCCTTCATAGAGTGACGGTAGCGTTATCGCCTACCACGCAGGGGGCTCGGATTCGATTCCCGGCAGGAGACTGGGTGATGTGTGTCTTTCATCATCATCATTGACTCGCAAGTCACCGAAGTGGCGTCACCTAAAAAGGACTTGCAATACGGCGGCCGAACTCCCCCGAATGGGAGCCTCCCGGCCAACAATCATTTCAGTTTCTTAATATTATAACTATTTGCGTTTTGTTTTTCTGTGACGGAGAAGGTGAACAAAGCCGCCATTTATACACAAGGACGTGTTAGAGAGACTACAAACCAGCCCAGAGCAGTGAACGTTACTCTGGCGCGAACCGAGTGTGGCGGTAGTTTGACGTACTCTCAAGAACACTCGCCAGTCGATACGCATATAGGGGAATCACATTGCGTTCAGAATAAAGACAGTTCGACTGTAATAATTGTATCAGTAAATTGTCGAAGTATTCTTAGCAATATTCCCGAATTTACTGCCCTTAAGGAAAGTTCTCAACCTCAAACTATTCTTGGGACTGAGAGCTAGCTAAAGCGCGAAGTAAAAGCGCTGAGATATTTAGAGAGTTTTGAAATGTTTATCGGAAAGACATATTAGAAGCCATACGAAGGGGTGTGTTCATTGTAGTCGACAAAAATTTTGTCTCCACTGAGGTTGAAATTGGGTGTGATAGAGAAGTTATCTAGTCGGGCATAACAGGTCTAGGTGAAACCAAGGTAATTGTTGGATGTTTCTACCGACCATCCGACTGCACTCTGACAGTTCTAGAGTCATTCAAAGCAAGTCTATGGTCAGCTGTGCAAAAATACCCAGATCATGAAATACTAGTTGGTGGTGACTTTGACCTATCGAGTATAGTCCGGGACGTGTATGGATGCATTGCAGGGGCACTGACATACAGTCTTGTGAAGTACTTTTGAACATTTTCCCCGAGAACTGTCGGGAGTACTGCCAACAACACGCAATGGAAGTATCTTGGACTTTGTAGCTACAAACTGGCCGGACCTTATCGGTGATGTCAGTATAGAGACGGGGATTAGTGGTCATGATCTCAGCATAGCTACAGTGGTTAAGAAAGTTAATAAATCAGCCAAGAGGGCTAAGAGAGTGTTTTTCTTAGCAAGAGCAGATAAGCAATTGTTAGCATCTCACACAGACAATGAACTACAATCATTTAGTTCCAGAATGATGTCCATAGAGAAATTATGGGAAAAGTTAAAACAGATTGTACATTGTACTCTGGACAATATGTGCCTAGTAAGTGGATTAAGGACGGAAGAGACCCACCTTGATTTAATAACAAAATTCGGAAAACGCTGTGGAAGCAAAGGCTGTTCAAAAAATGTTCATGTGTGTAAAATCTTATGGGACTTAACTGCTAAGTTCATCAGTCCCTAAGTTTACACACACTAAAGTATCCTAAGGACAAATACACACACCCATGCCCGAGGGAGGACTCTAACCTCTGCCGGGACCAGCCGCACAGCCCATGACTGCAGCGCAAAGACTGTTGCTCTCCCGGTTCAAAAGAGGAAGCGCAAATGACGACAGGCAAAGATTAGTTGAGATTCGTGCGTCCGTGAAAAGATCTGTGGGCGAAGCATACAACAGCTACCGCTGTCATACCTCGACTAAAGATCTGGCGGAGAACCCAAAAAAATTCTGGTCCTACGTAAAATCGCTAAGCGAGTCTAAGGCTTCCATTCAGTCACTTGGTGGCCTGTCTGGTTTGGCAGAAGAAGATAGGAAGAGAAAAACCGAAGTTTTAAATTCCACTTTTAAGAAATCGTTTACGCAAGAGAATCGTACAAACGTACCGTCGTTTAACAATCGCACAGAGTCCGGTATGGATGACATAGCAATAAGCATCCATGGGGTAGAGAAACAACTATAAGAGTTGAAAACAAATCGCCAGATCCGAATTGAATCTCGATACGGTTTTACAAAGAGTATTCTACGTCATTGGCCCCTTTCTTAGTTTGTATTTATCGTGAATCTCTCAATCAGCGCAAAGTGCCAAGCGACTGGGAAAAACTACAGGTGACTCCTGTATATAAGGGGGGTATAAGAACAGACCCGAAGAATTACAGACGAATATCCTTAACATAGGTTTCCTACAGAATTCTAGAGCATATTCTAATATAATGAATTTACTAGATACCGGAAAGTTCATGTCTATGAATGAGCCCGGCTTTAGAAAGCATCGCTCAAGCGAAACCCAGCTTGCTCTATTCTCACATGATATACTGCGAAGTAGGGATGAACAACAACAGGCTGATTCCACATTTATAGACTTCCAAAAAATTTGCGATACGGCACCCTACCGCAGACAGTTAACGAAGGTATGTGCAAGCGGAATGGGCTCCAAGGTATGTGACTGGATCGAATACTTCTGAAGGTATAGAACACAGTATGTTATCCTCGACGGCTAGTGTTCGTCGGAAACAGGGGTAACATCAGGAGCGCCCCAGAAAAATGTTATAGGGCCGTTGCTATTTTCTATATTCATAAAACATCTGGCGAACAGGGTGGGCAGCAATCTGCTGTTGTTTGCTGATAGTACTGTGGTGTACCGGAAGGTGTCGAAGATAAGTGACTGTAGGTTGTTAAAAGATGTCCTAGACAAAAATTCTAGTTGGTGTGATGAATGGCAGCTGGCTCTTAATGTAAAAAAAAAAAAAGTAAGTTAATGCGGATGAGAAGGAGAAACAAACCCGTAATTTTCGTGTACAGCATTAGTCACGTCGTTTAAATATCTGGGTGTAACGTTGCGAAGCGATATGAAATGGAACGAGCATATGAGGATTGTGGTAAGGAAGGCGAATGGTCGACTTCGGTTTACTGGAAGAGTTTTAGAAAAGTGTGGTTCATTTGTAAAGAGGACCTCATATAAGACGCTAGTACAACCTATTCTTGAGTACTGCTTGAGTGTTAGGGATTCGCTGTTTGGGATTCGCACAAGGTTGGATTGAAAGTAGACATCGAAGCAATTCAGAGGCAGCGGGCCGCTGTGGGCGAGAGATTCTAGGCGCTTCACTCAGGACCGCGCGACCGCTACGGTCGCAGGTTCGAATCCTGCCTCGGGCATGGATGTGTTTGATGTCCTTAGTTAGGTTTAAGTAGTACTAAGTTCTACGGGACTGATGTCCTCAGACGTTAAGTCCCATAGTGCTCACAGCCATTTGAACCACTGAATTCAGAGGCAAGCTGATAGACTTGTTACCGGTGGGTTCGATCAGCATGCAAGTGTTACGAATATGCTTCGGAAGCTCAAGTGGGAATCCCTGGAGAGAAGACATTCATTTCTAAGAAAACTACTGAGAAAGTTTAAAGAACCGGCATTTCAAGCTGTTCATAGAAAGATCCTACTGCCGTCAATATGCAACTCGCGTAGGGAGCGCGAAGATGAGATACGAGGAATCAGGGCTCATACGCAGGCATGTAGATAGTCGTTTCTCCCTCGCTCTATCTCCGAGTGGAACAGGAAATGAAACGACGAGTTGTGGTACAAGGTACCCTTCGCCACGCACCGCACTATGGCTTCCGGAGTATGTAGACGTAGATGTAGAAGACCAGCTCATTAGACGGTGCACAAACTCAGACGGGAAGGAAATTGGCCGTGATGAAAATTTGGAAATTTTGTGGTAAGGTCTCATGGAACCAAACTGCTGAGGCAACTGAAACTCATAATCTGGATGACAGTACTGCGATGTGAACCGGCGTCCTCACGGATATGAGTACATTGTCCTACTACTACGCCACCTTGACCCATGCAACGTAACGTGTTACCATATTTTAGTCATAATTAAATATGTAAAATAATAGTCGCCTCTCTGTAGACTATTAATTAAAGCATTATTATGATATTTTGACCATTTACGAATTTGTATGGTAGTCTTATCGTATAACATGTGGGATGCATGCCTCTGAGTTCGCTGACACATTTTATATCATTTCTATGTTCTGGCTTCTCGCCCATATGAATGTATTTCATTAGATATGAAGGGCTGAAGCACTGGAGCCTGCTGCCCAGTTGAAGTTACAACAGAGTAATCGCATTAACTGATTAACGCATTACAACTGAGTAAGATGTAAAGATTGAATATACGCCGATAAGTGTACTAAAAGCATATTGTTTGTTCGTTTTATGTATTCGTGTGTGTGTGTGTGTGTGTGTGTGTGTGTGTGTGTGTGTCTTGTTTTTGTGTTTTCTGCAAAGTGATCTTTAAAACCCAAATACATTGCGTGCGCAAATTGTGTTAATAACTGCAAAGCTTGGGATAAAAATATGGGAATAAAATGAGTGCGGGACTTCAATCAGTTGTTAATGGACGGTTGGTACAAACATTACTCTTCAGATGTTGGATGCAGGTTGTACTGAAGTTTGGACTGCACGATCACAAAATGAAATATCATGGCATTCGTTTTCATTTAGAAAAGGGTTTAACTAGCCATTGCAAGAACTGAACTGTTTCAAAAAGTTATCTATGTGTCATAAAACGTAAAGAGCACTCATGTTCAGAAAAAAACAATATATTGAGCGACTAGAGATAGGACTTTCATATTCACGGAACATGTACATTAATGTGCTCTGCAGAAATGAGTTGCATTTGAGCCTTGTCGGCCTGCGGGTTCAAGGTCAACATCGATATCGCGGAGCATCACCTATCGGTAAAGTGTACCAGTGACTCTCGATTTCACTATAAGCCGAAAGCAATGGATCAGTGTGACTTGATCCGACGTGCATGATGCCTTGCAGACGTATGCGCGAAAGGTACCGCCTGAAAGTTGACGCATTACTGGAATGAGGGAATGTGATGCATCCATCCGGGAAATTGCTGCTCGTGTAGGACGAAGTGTTTCGGCAGTGCAACGGATGTGTGCGGAATGGTTCACTGAAAGCCGTAGAACCCGATGAGATGGGTCAGATCGCACAATCCAGACCTTATACCCTAACGCTACGCTAGGGAGGCGGACGATAACACGTAAATTACATAGAACATAAAGGACACCCACCAAAGCGCTGTCTCCCGGGACCAAGTGCACGAAACAGAACTCTACCTCCCTCTTGCTACAGTGGGACCACATTACCACAGATTTAGCTAAGAGGGTGATACGGAAAACTACCTCGTTAATATCGTTTCAAGTATAAAATGGCTGTGAAGAATGATATATCGTACCAGCAGGTTACTAATGGGCGCACTACAGTACTAGAAACAGATTCCATTCGAATGTCAATCCAAAACATGTTGACCCCACTCCTTACACCCCAAAATGGCCTATAAAATCCCCCAATGGAACGCAAGGTCACTCAAGGTAAACAAAGACTGCCTTCGACACTTTCTGCTCTAAACTAATATAGACGCTTATGCCAACCCTGAAACACACTTAAAACCGAACAAACAATTCGCATTCCTAGTCTACTCTGCCATTATAGAAGATAGAGATGATGGCTGCGGCGGTGCAGCATTGTTCGTAAAACAAGACATCCACTTTTCAATTGTCAATAATGGCACTCAGCATTATCTATTGAAAATGGTGGGTATCCGCATGTGGATCAAGGACCTCCATCTGAATTTGGCCTCAGCATACAAAGCACCTAACCACAGACTTTCCAAAATACAGTTAACAACAATAATTGACTCCATCAGGAAAGTCCTTGTGCTAATAGATGACTTAACGGTCTCCATTGCTTTTGGGGCTGCAGAAACGCTAACTCAAAAACAAAAATACTAGTGGACGGTCTAGATTCGGGAAACCTTATAGTACTAAATGTAGGCTCACCAACACGAATAGCCCGACAAAATGAAGTCCCAAATCCACAAGGCTTGAGCATAGCATCTCCTGAAATGCCTACCGGAACAACACGGGAAGTGATACGGGATAGGTTGGCTCGGATCGCTTGCCACTTCAGATCACAATAAAGACATAACCTAGGGAGACAGTCAAACACGCAATCAGTCGGAAATGGAACACAAACAAAGTTAACTGGAACCCATTCGGAACACTCCTGCAAGAAAAACTGGAATCAATCATCGAAACTGAGGATCCCAAAAGAGATCATATGGTCTCACTTATCAGTGAGGCAGCGGAAGTATTTGTACCTCGAAAAGGTTATAAGCGGACTACTCATATGCCATAGTCCTGTTGATGGAATTAAGAAAGTGACAGCAATCCCAAAGGAAGGAAGGGAAGCATTAAGGAAATACAAAACTCTCTAATGAAACAAACTTTATTGCCCTTATGAAAGCACAAGCTGCAGCCAAGGAAAATATTCAAGGGAAAAAAGTGGTAAAACTTCTGCTCGGCAAAGAAACACAATTAACCAGGATTTGGAATGTAATAAGGAACATAATAAACGGTCTAAAAGTGGCCAAGCACGCACTTTCACCATCCGACGAACGTTTAGAATCATTCTTGTGTATGATATCCCCACCTGACGCAATAGACTAGGAAGACGACTGGAATATGACGAGGACAACTGTATAATTACAAACCCTCTTCGCTGGAAGACCCCAATTGTACTCTCTCAAGGGAAGGGTAGTGCCCCAGGCCCGGATTATATGAACTACGCATTGCTAGGAGACATCCCACAGAAAGGGAAACTGCTGCATCTTAAAATTTACAACAGCATATGGACTCAAAAGATGAAAATCGACTTCCTAAAAACATGTCCTATCCTCCTCATCCACAAATCGAGAAAAATATGTGATTAACCCGATTCAAATAGGCCTACCACCTTACAATGAAAACATGTCGTGTCCTCCCCGTACACATATCGAGAAAAAGATGTGATAACCCCGATTTGTATTTGCCTATCATCTTACTACCGTGTTCGGCGAAGGTAATGGAACGTATTATTAAGAGGCTCTTAGAATGGTGGTGTGAAAACAAAATACCATCGGAAAAACAACTTCGGTTTCGAAAAGGGAAATGGACAACAGAAGCCCTTCACAGTTAGTTACTGGTATACAGCCAAATTTCTCTCAGAATAATTATATGGTAGGTGGTTTCATAGACTTGACATAGACTTGACTAAGACATACAACGCATTTTGTCAGTCTTAGGAAAAGTGCTAGAGAAACTTCAGATTCCAAAACAACTCGTGTGTAACATTTTAAGCTTCTTGAGCAATACGAAGATAATTATTTTGCAACATGGACCTATACTGTGACCCAGAGAAGCTAGCAGAGAACACACAGTGATCAGTCTTCTCTCCCTTATTATTCAAACTGTATGCTGCAGACCTTCATGACCTCTTTGCCAGTGACATGAAAATATTGCAATACGCAGATAGCATATGCATCTATTCCGATACAGTACTCTTCATCCTACCAACTGAAACTGCACACTACTCTCAAATGTCTGTATGAGTGATGTACCGAAACTGGCTTCGAAATCTCTAATAGAAAGTCTGCTCTAATGATCTTTACTCGCCACAGGATTCCACATCCTTAAACAATACAGCTGGGACAATGTAATTTCCCAGTTGCGAAAACAACACAATATCTTGAGATGCACATCGATATACTAACATGGGAAACTCCCAATCGCACCCCGCTCAGATGGTCCAGTGGATATCGCGTCAAAAACTGATCACAGATCAAGAATAAAAACAGGAAAACTATGTACTGAACTGCGAAAAAAGAAACAAAATAGAAACAGTGAACGGTCCAAGCTCAAGTTATGCAACGTAGAGAGAGATAGAAGAGACATGGCGTTGTGGACATGTGGTCACAGTGTTATAATGCAAAGCGGGAGATCAGAGTTAGACTTTCCGTCGTGCCACATTTTTTTCACAAATTTATGAACTGTCCGTCCGATCATTCACGTCTGTTCGCTGCATTCAGATTTGTGTCTGTGTGGTGGTGTAATGTCAGTTTGCAACAGAGAGGTGCAAGGAAGGGACCTATAATGAAACTAGATTCCGCACAACTATTCTATTAGCAGCCGAAAGGAAGTGGCTCTTGAATGGGAACAGCAAAGATTTGATGACAAGGCGACAAGTCAACCGAATCCTCCACCGTAAAACACGTATGGTGTGTCATACACGGCATTAGGGACAGTATGTGTGTCATATGATAGGAATCTCTTATCGACGCACCTAACTTGTACGTCTGGTGAGTGAGTGAGATATGCGTTCTTGCCTAACTTGTACGTCTGGTGAGTGAGTGAGATATGCTTTCTTGCCCATTCTAGGTGCTCCCATGAATGTGAATGTGATTACTCCAAAAGAAATGATGAAAATATGGTAGTTTGTCATCTACGGTGCAACAAATGAATGCATCATTTTCACGATCACACAATTTTTCTTGTGCTGTATCAAAACTTATGTTCTTAATATTTTTGAAATTTTGAATCTAGAATTCCTCTGTTGTAACATAGTTCACACCCGTTTATTTGTTGTTTCCATTTCTATAAGAGGTCTATGCGGCATCTCCTCTGCTCTCACTTTCGTCACATTTACTTGCGACGGTAATATATTCTTATCACATGACTCATATTCTGTAACTAATGTATAGTACGACAGTTGACAAGACTACAGAAATAGAACAAACCCGTCAAAGACCGGGCGGACATTTCATTATGTTGTGTGAAAAAGGGGGGGGGGGGCTCACGAGGGAGATTTCAACACGGATCTCCCCCCATATAGACAAGATGCCGTGGATCTTTTAACTTTCTCGATGTTGCACATCTTGAACTTGGACCGTTCACTGTTTCTATTTTGCTTCCTTTTCACAGCTCAGTACACCTTCTTCCTGTTTTCATGTTAGCTCTGTGTTCAGTTTTTGATGGGCTATCCGTTGGGCTATCTTACCACTAAATCTGAGGGGAGTGTGATGGGGAATTTCCCTTGTAAGACGGGCTCATCACAGCCGACATTTTATTATTGGTTGTGAAAAAGCGCCAAATTTCATCAGAGCTACCACTGTAGTATGGTGGTCCACGGTCGGCGGACAGCTATGGCTTTATATCGTCAAACCTTCCTGCTTGTCTGTCGTCTGGGAGCTTCTGTAGTCTTTTGTAATGTCCTGCCGCTAACTTTTAGCGCGGTGCGGGGCGCGAAAAAAATGATATGACGATTGCTCCTTAGACTTCCCCCAAACGCTTCTTGGTGGACCTGGATAATTTCTAGACCCTGCTTCACCCAACCGATACATACAAATAAGTGTCGCCTGCCTCCCTTAGACCCACTAGACATTGTTAAAACAACCACTTCCGCTGTACTACTACTCAATGTCCTGAAGCCGTCTGAGCACCTTCAAAAGTTTCGTAGTCACATCACTGGATTGGACAACAAACACCGCATTCATTTACTACACCGTCACCAATCGGTTTCTCCCATCTCTTCTGTAGACAACTCAGTAATACAGCCTATAGTCAAAGAAGGAAAGACATACATGTGTACTCCACACTTGCAATTTCTGTTTGGCCAAAATTCAATTTCTTCTTCTTCTAATATCCTTCGCCAAATCCACTACGTTCGTTACGAAAATCATCTAGCTAGCCAGTAACTCACCACTCTTTGAGGCGGTTTCTTACTTAACAATCCGCGTACGCATGCTAATATTAACACCCACCTCGAAAACCAATACTAGATTAAGACGTTTTCCACACGAGTGGAAGGGAATGCACTTCCGAACACTTGTGAACTTTCCACACCCAGAGAAAAACCCTACTGCATCCTGACTACTAACTTGCGAAATATTACACACCACCTCCGCCTCAGAAGGCTCAATTCGCCTCCTGCACCCCACCACTGCCTCCAAGTGACCCCTCGATTTCACGAGGTGCCCACTCTCCGCAACACTCTTTTCACATGCTGGCGGTGGCGCCACACAGCCTCTAGAGCACAAATCAACCCCCAGAGCAGAAAGTTGGCACTACGATTGGCCGTTTGCTTCTCACGCTTCTAGTGCTGGTGTGAAGTAGCCAGCCGCAGACACTTACAGTAGGTTGTTCCCAACGGTTATTAGAAAATGCCAGCCATCCTGTGGGAAACACGCACGCTTTTTGAAACCTCTCGTTTAGGCCAGATTAAGCAAAGACCGCCCACTTCGCTCCAGGTGTTAGAATAGTTCACGTCCCCTGGAGGGTGGGAAACAGACACGTCGCCCTCAAAAGCGTCCGACTTTCGCCAACTGTCGCTGCTGGGAAACGATTTGTTACAGCCGGTCCCTACCATGGACCCATTTTGATTATGGACCCATGTGCTGCGGGATCAGTGTCAGAAGTCATTCTCCGAAGACTCGACACTAAGCAGTAGAAAGTGATGCGCATAGTTGGTTGCTGGGGCGTTCATGTTGGCCTCAACCAAAGCATTACTGTCTGAAACGAATGAACCATTGTTGAAGTTGCAACGAACATTCTTCTGCATGAAATTACTCCTGCGGCTCCAATTCGACAAATATGGGCCCCTTGACGAAATATTCTGGGAACTAAAATCCTACTGTGTGTGCGGAATACATCGAATAAACAAGCAACTTCCATCCGTTGAGATATGGAGATCCAACTAACGCAACGGCACTTGACTTCACGTCTCACTGTCACGATGCGTGCGTTGTGTATACAGATGTGTCCCAAGTCTAGCGACGGCACTGGTAGTGCCTATTAGCTACCCTGAAACAAACGACAAAGCTGGATTCACACTCCACTATTACGACAGCGGAGCTGATTGCAAGTGTGGAAGCCGTACTGTTCGCAAAGATACTCACAGCATCTACATCTACATTTATACCCCGCAAGCCACCCAACGGTGTGTGACGGAGGGCACTTTACGTGCCACTGTCATTACCTACCTTTCCTGTTCCAGTCGCGTATGGTTCGCGGGAAGAACGACTGCCGGAAAGCCTCCGTGCGCGCTCGAATCTGTCTAATTTTACATTCGTGATCTCCTCGGGAGGTATAAGTAGGGGGAAGCAATATATTCGATAGCTCATCCAGAAACGCACCCTCTCGAAACCTAGACAGCAAGCTACACCGCGATGCAGAGCGCCTCTCTTGCAGAGACTGCCACTTGAGTTTGCTAAACATCTCCGTAATGCTGTCACGGTTACCAACTAACCCTGTGACGAAATGCGCCGCTCTTCTTTGGATCTTCTCTATCTCCTCCGTCAACCCTATCTGGTACGGATCCCACACTGATGAGCAATACACAAGTATAGTGTTTTGTAAGCCACCTCCTTTGTTAATGGACTACATCTTCTAAGAACTCTCCCAATGAATCTCAACCTGGTGCCCGCCTTACCAACAATTAATTTTATATGATCATTCCACTTCAAATCGTTCCGTACGCATACTTCCAGATATTTTACAGAAGTAACTGCTACCAGTGTTTGTTCCGCTATCATATAACCATACAATAAAGAATCCTTCTTTCTATGTATTCGCAATACATTGCATTTGTCTATGTTAAGGGTCAGTTGCCACTCCCTGCACCAAGTGCTTATCCGCTGTAGATCTTCCTGCATTTTTCTGCAGTTTTGTAATGCTGCAACTTCTCTGTATACTACAGCATCATCCGCGAAAAGCCGCATGGACCTTCCGACACTATCTACTAGGTCATTTATATATATTGTGAATAGCGATGGTCCCATATCACTCTCCTGTGGCACGCCAGAGGTCACTTTAACGTCTGTAGACGTCTCTCCATTGAGAACAGCAAGCTGTGATCTGTTTGCTAAAAACTGTTAAATTCAACCACACAGCTGGTCTGATATTCCGTAGGCTCTTACTTTATCAGGCGACAGTGCGGAACTGTATCGAGCGCCTTCCGGAAGTCAAGGAAATTGGCATCTACCTGAGAGCCTGTATCTAATATTTTCTGGGTCTCATGAACAAATAAAGCGAGTTGGGTCTCTCACGATCGCTGTTTCCGGAATCGATGTTTATTACTACAGAGTAGACTCTGGGTTTCCAGAAACGACATGATACGCGAGCAAAAACATGTTCTAAAATTCTACAACAGATAGACGTCAGAGATATAGGTCTTTAGTTTTGCGCATCTGCTCGACGACCCTTCTTGAAAACTGGGACGACCTGTGCTCTTTTCCAATCATTTGGAACCTTCCGTTCCTCTAGAGACTTGAGATACACAGCTGTTAGAAGGGCGGCAAGTTCTTTCGCGTACTCTGTGTTGAATCGAATTGGTATCCCGTCAGGTCCAGTGGACATTAGTCATAGTTACTGATAGTACTTCAGCCATGCAACTGATTAGAAACCATCATAATAGTTGTTCCACCTCCATAGTTGCAGCGACGATAGATTTTGTATTTCTGCTGTAGTGCGTCCGTCGCAACATCGTGATGGTATGGATGAAACGCCACACTGGGATACCTAGAGATGAACAAGTAGATGCCCTAGTGCAACAAGCATCTGCACATGGAACTATTAAACTTGTTAAAGTCGCTCTCACGGATATGATACCCGTGGTGAGAAAGCGGTTATTATCGAACTGGTGGGAGGAATGGTAGAGGACATCCAACATCAAAGCCATCCACTTCGCACTAAGTGATGCCACGATTTCATGTGTACCATAGTATAATAAGACACATTATAGAGGAGGTTCACGACAGTTATAGAACGGCTGAAATTTAATCATTGGAAATTCAACAAACATCTCTATCGGTTCAATTCAAGCGCCACCCCTCTAGGTTATGTGTTTGCGAAGAGGAAGAAAGGTCCAGACAATATATTCTTACAAAAGTCCTAGGAACACCTATCACATAAACGTACTTGCAAGTAGTCTTCGGGCTCTTAGTTATCAGTTGCCAAGCAGCCTCCAAACCCTGTTAGCATTGAACAATGTAGCAACATATAAAATACTGTAAAAGTCCAACAGTGCCTGAAATAGCACCTTGCGCTACTAATCTTATGTTCTTGATCATTAGAATGTCAGGCGAAGACCAAAGCACAACTAACTGACTATATACCCACGTGCTAATCATCAGGCTGTGGAACGCTCAGCAAATAAATGTACACTGAAGCGAAAAAGAAACGGGTATAGGCATGCGTATTCAAATACAGAGAGATGTAAACAGGCAGAATACGGCGATGCGGTCGGAGTTTGAATGTGGTATCACAGTCAGCGCACGAGCGCTGCGACACAGCATCTCCGATATAGCGTACGACCATTTCACGAGTGTACCGTGACTATCAGGAATCCGGTAAAACATCAAATCTTCGACGTCGCTGAGGCCAGAAAAAGATCCTATAAGACCGCGACCAAAGACGACTGAAGAGATCGTTCAACGTGATAGAAGTGCAACCCTCCCGCAAATTACTGCAGATTTCAATGCTGGGCCACCAACAAATGTCAGCGGCGACCCATTCAACGAAACATCATCGATATGGGTTTTCGGAGCTGAAGGGCCACTCGTGCACCCTTGATAACTGCACGACACAAGCCTTTACGTCTCGCCTGGGCCAGTCAACACTGACATTGGACTGCTGATGACTGGAAACATGTTGCCGGGTCAGACGAGTCTCGTTTGAAATTGTATCGAGTGGATGGACGTGTACAGGTATGGAGACAACCTCATGAATCCATCGACCCCACATGTGAGGCCAGCCGTTGTGGCCGAGCGGTTCTAGGCGCTTCAGTCTGGATCTGCGAGACCGCTATGGTCGCAGGTTCGAATCCTGCCTCGAGCATGGATGTGTGTGATGTCCTTAGGTTAGTTAGGTTTAAGTAGTTCTAAGTTCTAGGTGAAGATGACCTAGTCTCATAGTGCTCAGAGCCATTTGAACCATTTTTTTGAACCTACATGTCAGCAGGGAGCCTCTGTAGTGGTGTGGGGCGTGTGCATTTGGAGTGATACCTCATACGTTTAGATACGACTCTGACAGATGGCACGTGCGTAAGCGTCCTATCTGATCACCTGCATCCATTCATGTCCATTGTGAATTTCGACGGACTTCGGCTATTCCAGCAGGATAATGCGGGACACCACACGTCTAGAATTGCTACAGAATAGCTCCACGAACACTGTTCTGAGTTTAAACACTTCCGCTGGCCACGAAACTCCTCAGACATAAACGTTATTGAGCCTATCTTGGATGCTTTGCAACGTGCTGTTCAGAAGAGATATCCACCCCCTTGTGTTGCGGCACTTCTGCATGCTCGCGGGGGTCCTGCACGATATTAGGCTGGTGTACAAGGTTCTTTGGGTCTTCAGTGTATGTCACTATGTACCTCCAGTACTGTTTGTATCTGAATACTGGTGTAGCTTTAATACGCAAGTCTTGTTCTTGTATGCTGTTCTCATGTTCCGTCTAAATGTTACTTATGGACCTACACAGTTATTCAGTTCCCTGTCTGTAGCTTTTTTAATTAATTTTTACAGGACATGAAAAAGAACTTTTTACTTCTCATTTAAATGTATAGTCATCAAAATGAACTGAACTGGGATATTCCAAATGTGTACCAACGGCGATTTATCATTTCTTTTTTTATTACCAGTGGGATTTTTGTAGCACACTACCTCTGCGTACTGTAACATTTATGTCGTGTTTACTCGTTTCAGTATACTGTGAATGTAAACTCTGTTCTATTTCTGATTCTGTCATTTGTAAATCCTATGTAACTTTTTACCAGGATACGTTTTAAACTAATTTATACTCTGAATTGTCAAAAGAAACTGTAATGTAACATTTCCTGTGTTGAGTTGGATGTGATGTTATGTTTTGAAAGCCAATAAATTCAAAGAAAACTATAGCAAACAGCAGTTTACATAACATAATATACAGGCTGCAGTAGGCTAGCGTTTTGTTGATTTATACTTAACACTTACGTGCAGTCTCCCTTTCGTCGCCCCCCCCCCCCCTCTCTCTCTCTCTCTCTCTCTCTCTCTCTCTCTCTCTCTCTCTCTCTCTCTCTCTCTCTCTCTCTCTCTCTCTCTCACACACACACACACTGAACTTCAAAAAACTATAAAAAAAGAGATTTACGTCTACGGCTTTCCATTGAGGTCTGGTATGTGGAAATAGTTGTCTGTTACGGAAACTTTGGCTAAAAAATTGGAAAAGACGAAGATGCCCATTCAGTAAGAAAAGTAACACATTGGAGACAGAGTACCGATAGAATTTAATGGTATCAGCTGTTTGAACAGTAAAGTAAATTTGTTCTGTGTATAGAATAAGACACGTTACTCAATTGTTCCAGTAGAAATACTTAAGGATAACCGCATTCTGGAGAGAACTTGCCTGTTCTAGAAATTTTAGCACTCGTTTCCCACAAAACATCCTAAGTTTCATGCCGCTCCTTTTATCTCAGGAACCTGTAAGCGATCACAGTAAAGATATTACAAGTTGTACGGCGACATACACTCCTGGAAATGGAAAAAAGAACACATTGACACCGGTGTGTCAGACCCACCATACTTGCTCAGGACACTGCGAGAGGGCTGTACAAGCAATGATCACACGCACGACACAGCGGACACACCAGGAACCGCGGTGTTGGCCGTCGAATGGCGCTAGCTGCGCAGCATTTGTGCACCGCCGCCGTCATTTTCAGCCAGTTTGCCGTGGCATACGGAGCTCCATCGCAGTCTTTAACACTGGTAGCATGCCGCGACAGCGTGGACGTGAACCGTATGTGCAGTTGACGGACTTTGAGCGAGGGCGAATAGTGGGCATGCGGGAGGCCGGGTGGACGTACCGCCGAATTGCTCAACACGTGGGGCGTGAGGTCTCCACAGTACATCGATGTTGTCGCCAGTGGTCGGCGGTTGGTGCATGTGCCCGTCGACCTGGGACCGGACCGCAGCGACGCACGGATGCACGCCAAGACCGTAGGATTCTACTCAGTGCCGTAGGGGACCGCACCGCCACTTCCCAGCAAATTAGGGACACTGTTGCTCCTGGGGTATCGGCGAGGACCATTCGCAACCGTGGCTATGAAGCTGGGCTACGGTCCCGCACACCGTTAGGCCGTCTTCCGCTCACGCCCCAACATCGTGCAGCCCGCCTCCAGTGGTGTCGCGACAGGCGTGAATGGAGGGACGAATGGAGACGTGTCGTCTTCAGCGATGAGAGTCGCTTCTGCCTTGGTGCCAATGATGGTCGTATGCGTGTTTTGGCGCCGTGCAGGTGAGCGCCACAATCAGGACTGCATACGACCGAGGCACACAGGGCCAACACCCGGCATCATGGTGTGGGGAGCGATCTCCTACACTGGCCGTACACCTCTGGTGATCGTCGAGGGGACACTGAATAGTGCACGGTACATCCAAACCGTCATCGAACCCATCGTTCTACCATTCCTAGACCGGCAAGGGAACTTGCTGTTCCAACAGGACAATGCACGTCCGCATGTATCCCGTGCCACCCAACGTGCTCTAGAAGGTGTAAGTCAACTACCCTGGCCAGCAAGATCTCCGGATCTGTCCCCCATTGAGCATGTTTGGGACTGGATGAAGCGTCGTCTCACGCGGTCTGCACGTCCAGCACGAACGCTGGTCCAACTGGTGGAAATGGCATGGCAAGCCGTTCCACAGGACTACATCCAGCATCTCTACGATCGTCTCCATGGGAGAATAGCAGCCTGCGTTGCTCCGAAAAGTGGATATACACTGTACTAGTGCCGACATTGTGCATGCTCTGTTGCCTGTGTCTATGTGCCTGTGGTTCTGTCAGTGTGATCATGTGATGTATCTGACCCCAGGAATGTGTCAATAAAGTTTCCCCTTCCTGGGACAATGAATTCACGGTGTTCTTATTTCAATTTCCAGGAGTGTAGATAATTTTGCTTTTTCTACTGATACTTCGAGGATCATGAAGTAAGAGTTCATGGAGAATAATAGTTCCTCCACGATAACACTTCTGTGTAACAGAAACAATACTCACATATTGTTCACATTTCTCCCAGTCACTCAGAGTTATGTTATACTTTTCGACAAAGAAAAGAAACACAATCAATTTTCAGTTCTTCATCGTTCGTATAAGCGATGACTATGCTCTATTAATGCATAGAAATCTAGAAAATCGATGGAAATTATGTCATTATTGTACGGGAATATTATCTTCTACTTGACAACAAGCTTCTAACTTCTGGAATCTCAGAAATTTAGTTTTGTATGAAGATTAAAGTTGGTCGATTGGAGATATATTATGCAACCAATGACTCTACAACTTTCTGAAATGAAACTTTTTTCTCTTGAGGCATAATTATGAATATAGAGAACAGAAGTTGTAGGCGGAATTCATGAAATAAAGGCATACTTTTACGAAAAACTTTTCTCAAAAGATGAATAAAATTTGTTCTTTAACCCAAGAATGGGTCAGAGAATGTAATTTTTCACATCTTCATTCTGGATGCACTGAGTTTGTTGTGCATATGTCAGTTATTCAGAATAACGTCTAACACACAAATTGTGTAATGATATAGCCGCGTTGTAAATTCAGTTCTCTAACAAATGTCGATTCAAAGATATGTCGCTATTTTAGCTCCGATCACCTGGATGCGTTGTATACCTTGTGATAGGTATCATACATCTGAATATTCTTTCTTGGTTCGAATTTGAAATATTTTCAGTACAGTAATACAAGTTATTTGTCATGCATTATTTTTATTGGATGTGGAGGTTCAAAAAGCTATGATTAAGACATTGTTCGTACAGAGTGATAGAAAAGCAACTTGGCGTTGCAGCATTTCCAGATGCTGTAATTAAATAATGGAAACTGACTATCCCAGGTGTATCTGGAAATATAAATATTGTGCGAATCATCTCGAAAATTCAAAAAATAAATTAATTACCTTATATGACGAGAAAAAGCATTACTAAAATTCAGCTGTTCACGAGATACCTATTGCAAAGATTTTCAGCTACGTCAAGATGGAGCGAAACGAAAAGCTGAGTACGTCATAACACACAAAAAGAGATAGTAACATTTGGTTACATTATTAGTGATTCACAGTCGTAATCAACTGTAATCTGTCTTGCAATAAATATACCAGGAAGGAACAATATTTTGTGACCGTTCATATCTGCAGAGTTTTAAATAATACAGATGTTGGCACTTCCTCGGAATGTACTAGAATACTCCTCAAGTGTGTGGAACATCGATCGGGCTGGAATAACAAGAGAGACTGAGAGCGTAGAAACAAGTTAAGGGTGAATGCTAAGGCTAGAGTTCGCCTATCAGGAGAGTCTAACACTATACGTCTCAAACAGTATGAAAATGTACTTACAAGTTACCAAATTTTTGTTTTATGGCAGACAGCTCACTTCGAGATGGTGAAAGTAAACTTAGACTGCTAACATCCCTCACGGTGACTTAGAACCGATGATTTGTGACACTATACTTATTTTATTAACAAATTAAGATATAAATTATCTGATTCTTCGCTTGTTTCCGAGACGAGAGAGAGAGAGAAGGTTGATACTTGGCATTAATCACACTTTATCGGAGTAACTTTAGGCCACGTCTTTGAAAGAGTAACTACTGGTGGTCACCAAGATGCCGGTGATGGTTAGAGAAACTTTTTGTTTTGAAGACAGATGCCAAGAGCGCTGGACTACATTCCTGAGAGGTCCAGAATAGTTGCGGTTTATGATGTATACTGCATTGTCTTGCTAGTAGATTTCATCTCACATCTGCCTCATGAATACATGACATAAACATTAAGGGACGATAAAACAGAGAGAGATGACAACTACCGTACTGTCTCATCATTAGTAAATTTCATCTCTCTCCGTTTACATCAAATAATGTACTGAATCTCCATCAAAAAAATTGTCTCTCTGTTTGTCAGTCTGCTAACTCATCAGTAAAGTTCATCTCTCTCACCTTATAATGTATTACAATGGGAATGGGAAACAAAAAAAGTAAAAAAAATTCTTCAGGTACAAAACTTTTTATGAAAGGCGATTGCATTTCAAAGACAGTTTGATGTGCGCTTGGGTGACTGCACACAACTACATGCCCTCTCACTATGAAAAGGAGGATTGAAAGTGTAAATAGTGCAACGGTTTTTGCCTTTTATATTTTACATTTTCACACATTCAGTGTTTTTGCATTTTTTGTATGTGCACAATAAAAAAAATCCCAGTAGAAAAATATTACATTCCAGTAAATCACATTACCATATCCACACTACAATCACAGTGAACATTTACTTGCAGCAAAAAATTGTGTCCTATTTTAGGCTATCACAAAAAGTGGAAATATACAAATTTAATACAAACACTACGTCATCTTCAATAGTTTTTGTAGTGCAATCTCTTGTAAAATTATGTCATCATAATTTGAGTAAATACTTGATACATCTCCACCAACTAACCAAGTTGAGACAGTTGTGGTCTAGCTTTGACATCGAAATCACACTTAATTAAATAACGTGGGCAAATTGTATATTGCCTCCTCATAAAAACACGCTATCATCCTGGTCCTTTCGAGTATACAAGAAGCCGTGATAACCACAACTCACCAGTGTTCTGTGGCAGCACGATTTCCTGTTAAGTGCTTAATATCGCTCAGCTGTTAGTGAGGAGGACAAGACCAACCGACAGACATTTTGGAACGTGGTTAATATTGGTTTCTGAGCAAGAAGAATTTAAATGTGCTTTTGCACATAACTGAACCGTTTTGTAACGGCTGCATGGTGGCTAAAAGTTATCAAGTGGACTGACAAGATCAAATAGAGACAGGACAGCCTGTAATGTCAAACAAGGAATAGTGTTTCGTATTTAACAATTATCTATGTTGTAAATTCTCAAAGTTCGTCTTTACGACACAAGTCGTTAAGGGAAAATTATCATTTCTTGTACATGAGCTTGACAATATGGCAGTAAGCAGCACATTGAAAAACATGGACAAGGAAGCACTGGAAACTATTTCGAGAAAATATTAAAATTCTGCTACTGTACAATACAAAGTGGGTAGTAACAGCTTCATGTAGATGACTGCTAACATATGGAAGGAAACTGCACACGGGATTTTACTGGGATTTTTAATGAAATGAGGATGTCTGATTTCATAACATCATACCATAACTTCTGTTGGCAATAAGACTACCAAGTAAACAGCAGTATGATTGGGAAAAAAAGGTATTAGAATTAACTGTTCAAGAGCAAAAATCTGTAACAAATTTGTATGTTGAATCACAAGGTGTGGAGTGAAGAAAGACATTCGTAACCATTTTATCGATTTTATAAAGCGTGCAGGCTTGTAACTATGAGAAACGTTAATGTATTTCTTCCTAAAGAACGTGGGATTACCAGACTGGAAGCTACAAAATACAGGTGCCGATTGGATGATGCGTCTGACTGCTCTGGCAATAAGGATACATGAAGTCGACTGGTGTACAAGTGAAAATTCCAGACGACATCAAGGCCAAGGAGGATTACAAGACTTTGTTCTGTCTGCCTACAGTTTTAATTATTTACCTGTAAACTCTGTGGAACCTTTTAACACGTACTCCAACAAAGATGACATAAGTATGATACATAAGAGTGATATGAAGGCTCGAGAAACATAATTTTCTCAAGCCAGGATACCGTTCTTAATACTGTCGCCAAACATAGATACTGCTAAAGTGTGACTGGATAGCATGCATAACGTTATTTTACAGATCTCAACAGAGAGGCAAATGTATCACACTGACTTAGAACATTCCCCATTACAGAAATTACTCCTTTATGTGAAATGCATGTGTTATGCATATACAACAGAAATCTGGGTGTGGAAGAGACTGAAATCGAGAAACGAAAACTGGAATAACTTCAGTATTCCCATAATGGAAGAATTTAAACTTCTATTGGAAAAAGAAGAGGCCATTGTAGATGTGCAAGCAAGTCTTATGCATTATTAGAAGCATACAGTATGGTAAAATCTGGGTATGACTGGGAAATACATGTTATTGGATGTACTGTAAATACAAATTGATAGTGGTCGCGTATTGGCTTACTCACAGAAATCATTGGATCCAGGAGTTTTGCTGTATTGAAGGATACATGAAAAACTTGTTTATAAACATCCAAGGAATGGTTCAAATGGCTCTGAGCACCATGGGACTTAACTTCTGTGGTCATCAGTCCCCTAGAACTTAGAACTACTTAAACCTAAGTAACCTAAGAACATCACACACATCCATGCCCGAGGGAGGATTCGAACCTGCGACGATAGCGGTCGTGCGGTTCCAGACTCTAGCGCCTAGAACCGCTCGGCCACACCGGCCTGCCCATCCAAGGAAGGAACGAACGTAGGTAGGTTCGTGTTTAACGCTCTGTTGACAAGAAGGTCATTAGATATGGTTCACAAGTAGGGATTGTTTCGAGGATGAGGAAGGAAATGGGCCGTGCCCTTTCAAAAGAAACATCCTTGCATTTGCATAAATCTGGAAGGTAGGCATGACATTGAACATTCGTCCTCCAAAATACGAATTCATTGTGCTGAACAGTACGTCACCTCGCTCGAATATAAACATTCATTCCGATTCTGGATATGATGGATGATTATATCGTATGTGGGTTAGAGTTGCGTCAGTCGCACCACAGCGTAAGTCGTACTCTAGTGGTATCTGATTCTACATCTAGGAAAAGAGGCATAAAGTGGTATAACACTGAACTAATTTGTCGTACGAGTAAACAGAAACAAGTGAGAGGACCGCTGGCAGTCGTGACAGAAAAATAATTAACAAGTAAGTTTGTTTGAATGTTTTTTTAATTGCTCTTGTTCATTTTCAAGCAATTTCAGAGAAGAACATGGTGGTAAAGTAAATGTTTAGTATCATGCCTATTTTCATGGTACTCTACCATTGATTTAAATGTAATCAAACGGTAGAAAACTTTGGGGTTATGCCTGTAGTTCTGGTTTAGAACGGTATAGTTCTCACTCTTAAGTCGTACCAGTGGAGAATTCGATAATCATATCAGTACGCATGGGGCGTTAATGGAAATTAGATGCCAACTAAAAACGCTTGTTTTACCTGTTGATATAACGAAGAGAGATTACGATAAATGAAAGGAGGATATGGACGAAGTTTTGCTGAAACGTCGGAATGGTAAAATTGGATTTAATGAAGCATGTAGAAGATAAAATGTACGAAAGAATAATACTGCGTCGCCATTTGAAGGGGTAAATAAAACATCAAATTTTGGAATGCGTAATGATATGACAGCAGAGATGGAATATGAATTAGCACAACATGTAATTAATTTAGAACGTAGCTTCTTCGAAGTAATTATTACTGAAGTTAGGAAACTTGCCTAGCAACCTGCTAATAAATATTGTCTACCATATTGCTTCAATAAAGAAAAAAAAATGCAACTAAGATGTATATGAAGAATCATCCTACTTTGTCTTCGCAAGTTTCCGGAGCAAGGTGGATGACACGAAGGAAGGGTTTAATAAAGAGCATTTAATGCGTTGTTTGATAAATATGGGGATATGGTAGATGAACATAATATTACTCCTGACCAAATATGTAATGAGAATGTAACCATTTTCTCCACAGTTCAAAACCGTCTAAAGTATTCGCCGAAATTGCATACACTAATTGTAAGTATGGACAATGACAAGTGTAGAAAGGAGTCTTACAACTACATGTCTATGCGTAGTGGATGCAGCAGGCTAGTTCATACCTCCGATGTTAATATTTAAGCACAGCAGAATGAATGTCGTCTTTAGAAAGGGGAGCTCCACCAAACACAGCATTTGAATGCTCAACAAATGGAAGGATAATATAAGAACTGTTTATTTGAGGGCTAGAACATCTCATAAAAAGTGCAAAAGTAGGAAAAAAGGGACCACAAACAAATTTCGCTTTTACTGGATGCACATAGCACACACGCCAAAAGTTTAGAGGCAGTTCGGCGGGCTCGTGATTATGGGTATAATCGTGCTACTATTTCCTGATCACACGACTCAGCGTCTACTGCCACTGGATAGACTGTTCTTTAAAACGCCAAAGAACAGATATAATGAAACAGCATCTTCATGGTACATTCAAATTTTAACAGTGTCATACTATAAGCTAACACTGCAGAACTCCTGGGTAATGCATACCCCAGATCGGTTTGTATGGACATAGCACTAAACGGTTTTAAGTCAAGAGTTTTGTGGCCACGTCATGTACTGTAAATGTATTAAAAGAAAAGGTAGTTGTTACTCTACATATTGTTGACCAATTAGACCAAGAATAAGCTGATGCAACTGAAGCAAAAACACGAAAAATAAGGGGAGGTTCCTAACGTTGCAAACCACTCAACGGTCAGTCTGGACGGATCCGAAAACAGTATTGCAACAGCTGCCGAAATTGAGAGTCAACAAATAAAGCCTCAGTTGAATGCTTTATCTCCTATCCAGTGTATAACAATAGTTACGAAGAAAAATATGAAACAACCTAAATTAAAAATGGAATTGACATCAAATACTTACGGAAAGTAAACAGTAGTCAAAGAAAAGGCAAATAAAAAGAAGAAAGCTGTACATCAACGTATAAAAATGAGGCAGATACATAACAACTTTAACAAGAATGAGAAAAAGACAGATTGAACAGGTTATGTTACCTGTGTAAGGAAGATCGAAAAGGAGACATCATTCAATGTAGGAAATGTAAAGGCTGCGCACATGACCTATGCACTAGCGCGGAAAGTAAAATTACGAAATATTTCTGTGTTATCTGTTTTCAAACCTAAGTTAAGATTTCTTTATGTCTAACTATGGAACTAGCGTTTCGTTTATAGTTTACAATTTGCTACTACGACGTTTTGTTACATTATTCCATGTATTTATTATGTAGGCACTGCCTTTTTATCCTATGCAAGGCTTAGGATATAGGGGTACGGATTAGGAAACCAGGCACCTTAATCTCGCCGAAAGTACAAATTTGAAAGAGATTGAAAACTCATTTTGAAAAACCAGTTTTGTATTAGTGTGAAAGCTGGTTGATAGCTTAAAAAATAAAGATTGCTTGCACAAAAACACTGTGTTATTTAAATTATCATACCAAATACAGTAATTCTCCCTTACGGGATACGACTTGACCAACCTTACCCTAAATCTAATGGTCTAGACATTGTACATCTAGCAACAGAAATGATTTGCAGAATTCAAAATCGATATAAAACGTGTATTTAACGAGAATTTCGTTGTTAACATTGTAAACTTAGATTTATACGGAAATTCTTGTAGTGTGTGCCAGAGAAGAGTTGACAACATACACCAAAGAAGATACGGAATGCCTTAACAATTTTTTTAGTGCAGGATGTAAATGGCAAAAAAAGAACAGAATGAAGTGATAAAGCAGTAAAAATAGTTTGTAAGAAAAAATTAGATACGGATTAGAATTCTAGAAAATGGCTACTTTGCATTTATCAAATTACTGGTTAGAAAAGGCATCAGATGATATGCGTATGGATTTAAATTATAATTTAAAAATGAAATTTTATGTTATTGAAACTGCAACAAACATAAAGAATTTTTTCTCTTGTGTGAATCTATATACTAAAATTATATAAAATTATTATAAATATCGTGTATACGAATATCTCTCAAAAATCCTAAAAATTCACCTACTTATGGTGATCTACATGTGTCTTTTGGATGGTAATCTTGCAAATTAGTCAAAAAATGAGTTGTTGGACGACCTTAGAAAGTAGCCAAAACTGGATACCAAAATGCGTGGCAACTCACATTTCGTACCCAATGTATTGATTCGGTTTCAATATAACTTACTCGTTGATTGTTGCATGGAGGATATATTATTTATACCGTACACCTAATTTGCCCACAAAATGCAATTCAGTTTCACTTAGATTCTATTAAGTCAGCTACAGCTGTAAGAACTTGGTTAGCTGGTGGAGATATATTGTTTACTATAGGTGATATTCTAAACAAATGTTGAAGATGTTTATTAAGTTCGTATGTTATTCTGTGTGTGATAGCACAAACTATTAAACAATTTATGTTGTAAGTCAAAGTTCGCTGTGATACTAGTTTGTACATGAAAATGTTATTTCTGAGAGTGCAATCTTTTTCTTATATCTAGAGTATTTTTATGTTTCGAAATGTAGTCTGGAAAATGTACAAAATACTATATTTAAAAAACACTGCACGATAGACTACAAAATGAGAGAGAGGTGAAGTTTACTGATGACTCAGTACAATATCTGACATATGAAATTTACGGAAGAGGCAGATGTGTGACGGAAATTACAAGATGGATACATTTCGAGTGATCACGTCAATAAATTTAGCGAATCGATAACATGAAAATTTATAGAGCATTAGCATTCTTGATGCAATACTGCAAATGTTTTATATTTTTCTATATTTGGTGGCTGAAGAGAAACACGGCCCGTACTAAATTTAGCATTTTCGTCCCCATCCGCTTTCTTTTGTTTACATATGTTGGTGATCAAAAAATATTTGTCGTAGTTGCCCAGATTGTGGGATATGTCAGTGATCGTATACTCAGGCCTGCATTCCTCGTCGCAACTGTTATGTGCTGTACCTTGATATGCACAAGTGAAATGTCAGTGGTCCAAATCGGAAGGCAGGGTCGGCAATGAAGTACAACGCTTAGAAAGGAAGGAACGTTTATAACGAACAACAATTTACAGGCGGAATGAAATTTTCAATCTGCAGCGGAGTGTGCGCTGGTATGAAACTTCCTGGCGGATTAAAAGTGTGTCCCGGACCGAGCCTCGAACTCGGGACCTTTGCCTTTCGCGGGCAAGTGCTGTACCAACTGAGCTACCAAAGCACGAACACGGCCCGTCCTTACAGCTTTGATTCCGCCAGTACCTCGTCTCCAACCTTCCAAACTTCATAGAAGCTCTTCTGCATACCTTGCAGAACTAGCACTCCTGAAAGAAAGGATATTGCGGAGACATGAGTTAGCCACAGCCTAGGGAATGTTTCCAGAATGAAATTTTCACTTGTCTCCGCAATATCCTTTCTTCCAGGAGTGCTAGTTCTGCAAGGTGTGCAGAAGAGCTTCTGTGAAGTTTGTAAGGTAGGAGACGAGGTACTGGCGGAATTAAAGCTGTGTGGACGGGTTGTGAGTTGTGCTTCGGTAGCTTAGTTAGTAGAGCAGTTGCCCGTTAAAGGCAAAGGTCCCGAATTCGAGTCTCGGTCCGGGACACAGTTTTAATCTGCCAGGAATTTTCAATTTACACCCAGTACGAAACTAACCTCATGAACGGAAAGTGCGGCTATTCTCATAATCACTGAATTAACACTACTATTTGTGATTCTGTCGAAGTTACAGATAGTAGTTTTAATAAAAATGACTTGCTCACCCATTTTCCTGCATCATGCTAGAGGTTCATTAACATTGAATTCTCCACAATGCTGGTATTTATACAAACATGAAATATTCCGGAAAACAGGGCGTCTGTAATTAAAGTTACAGTTTAGAAACGCTAAAGGAAGAGAACTACTGCTCAGAATGATGTCAAATTTGAACAGAATATTATTGACACATAGGGAAACGTCATGAAAAAGAAATTAAAAACGAAAATTGGATTGATGTGAACACCAACGGATGCGAGGCATAGTCTGTTCCTCAGTTTGCGTTCGAGACTCCTGATCCGACTGTCCCCATGAAGAATCACGCGCTTCTGATAAAGCTCTTTTACACGGGCGGTAACTACACCAGGAGCCCTGTGAAAGTTCCGGACACTCAAGGTTATGAAAAAAGACACTGTTCCTATGTCTGCTAAATGTGCGAAGAAAAAGATTGCAAAGTTCTTTTGGCGTACGATGTGGTAGAAGGAGGAAAGAAGTTTATCCGACGTCTGCCGATGTTGACACAGCATTGCAGGAGATGTTCAGCGTTGATGTGAGAACATGCAGCGCGAGGGAGATTGCCCAAACGTTGGACATGCCTGCCAGCACGGTGCATAAAATCCTACTGAACTTCCTGCATTATTACCCAGACAATCATTAATGTTTTGAAGTTGTATCCCGCTGACGTGCCAACAAGACAAACGTTCGCACTGGAATTTCTCGCTCTCGTAGAAGTGGACAATGAATGGCCATGGAACATTCTGGTGACACACCAAGTCCATTTCCACCTTCAAGGAGATGTCAATACGTTGAACTGCAGAATATGGGCATCAGAAAGTCTGCACGCACATCAACCAGCACCACTCCATTATGGAAGGTGAGGATGTGGTGCGGGTTGACGGCATCGTTAATCGTAAGGCAGTATTTTTTTCGAGGCGATGAATCCTACGGATCGCGTTACCTGTGCCGTCATGCGTAAACGCCATGAGTCTTCTGCGCACCAACGTCATTGTAACCCTTCAACAACGAGAATGTGTAGGTAGGATCAGTTGTATGCAAAAAGGCGCTCCTTCGCACATTGCACAACCGGTGGAGCGGGTGCTGCAGAGGAATTTCGGAAATGCGAGATTTATCAGCTGTCGTTTCTCTGCGGCCTGGTCGTCCAGATCACCTGATCTTAATCTGTGTGACGCCTAGCTGTGGGAATTTCTGAAAAATGTTGTTTTCAGTTCTCCAATTACGATCGTTACTGAATTGTAGCCACAAATTACGCAATGCACTCTCAACGTGATACCCGAGACGTTCCGATGTGTTACGTAACTTGATGTTTCTCGGTTTTAACTTATGGCAGAAAATGGTGGACAGCATGTGGAACACACTCTGCACCAGTATCGCGACAATTAGAAATCGATGTCGTTTTGCTTTTTATGTGGTTTTTGACCACAGGACAATTAAAATAAGATTTGATTTTGGTTTTCGTGCGAGTTTTGGCCACAGGATCATTAAAAACGGATGTCATTTTGTTTTTATGCAGATTTTAGCCTCATGGCAATTAGAAATCGATTTTTCCCAATTGCTGTGGTGGATGGGCTCGCCTAAATAAGTGCCACAACTGTTAAAAACCGAATTTGTGCAGTCATGCACATTGAACAGTACGGATGGTGTAATGAGCAACTTTTATAGTCATCATATTGCGATTCATCAGTCATTTGTAGCCGACCTAATTTGCATTAAGACACTTACAGCAACATCTATGGGTAACTTTTTTTTGCTCCATGACATTTACCCCTGTGTCAATAATATGCTGTTCAGATTTGACGGTATTCTGAGCAGTAGTTCTCTTTCTACAGAGTTTTGAAAAAAAACTGGAACTTTAACTACGCACACCCTGTAGGTAAACATAAGGAGAATCAAGGACCTTCCACAAACAGTGATTGGCAAATAACAAGTTATTTACGGTGGTCGTGTTTTGATTGGTGACCTACAGAAAGGCAGGCAGTGACGCTAACCAGTAAACTGTATGGAGCAGAGCACACGGCATTGCTGCCTCTCCTGGGAAAACAGCGATCCAGTGTTTCAGAGGTTCTCACTGGCACTAACTGTAGTACCCTGGATCTAAATCTTGTCAAAGGTCCTCTGTATGTTGGCGCTCGCTGATCCTCGCGTTCTTGCCGTGCTTTACAACTTCTTCACTAGGATCAGCATCGAAAGTCGTCCCTACCGTCGAAGTTTTGCGATCATCGAGTGGGTCTTCAGTTTCAATGAACCTCCAATCGCAGATATGAAGACGATTGTCAAACACTGTATATGGAGGACATGGACGGCGTGTCTGCGATTTTGTCTGCTTGATGAAGGATCATGATCCTTGACTTCAAATATGACGTTCGCCAAGGAACGAAGTAGTACTTCAGCAACTTTTTCGGTAGTCCCACATACCACTCAGGTGATGAGGTGTTTCATGTAGCTATTCTTAGTATGATCCGTTTAAAACAGGAACGAGTACCCATTGTCGCTTTAGCCTCGATATCATGGAACAGAAAAATATGGCGTGAAGCCAGTAGTGTCTTGCTTCACTGTGTTGGATTCAAATGACAGAACAGGCAGCATTTTATCCCAAACACTCTGTTCGACATCAATGTACTTTAAGAACATAACATGTCTTCCAATGTCTTACTATAACGTTCTGCGCAGACATTCGTCAGTAGATAGTAGGCAGTTACCCTGTGGATGGGTGCTTATGTGAAATCACCTCTGATATTAGTCTGGACGGGAATACTTTCCCGTGATCAGAGATCACTACACAGTGTGTGCGTTGCTTCAGAATGATGTCTACCACAAGGAGCTTTCCAATTCACGGAACTTTGGCAGTGGGCAGAGCTTTTGTGGTGGCATAGCTAGTGAGGTACAACTGAAGTTTATCGACTTAGAGACTTCGCAATGAGGTCAATTCCAGTTGTGTATAATGGAGCTGGTACAGATACCAGATGCCCCAGAGATAATTGTGACACATGATTCCGCCGTTGGCATTCTTTACAGTTCGATTGGTATACCTTTCCACGATAATAAATCACCACATGCGGTGCTATGTGCTTCAGAATGATATCTTCTACAAAGAACTCTGTGATTTCTGGACATTTTCCAGTCAGCACAGCTGTGTTGAAAGGATACCTAGTGAGCTAGTCTGTGAAGACTCTCATCCATAGAGTTCTATTTGACGACTTTGCGAACCTCCCTAAAAGGTCGATTCTAATTTTTTAGAATGGCGTTGGTACATGCCGGATTGATACTTATTGCCCTGGCGGTAACTGTGGCATGTGCTTCCATCGTTGTGTGTGTGTGTGTGTGTGTGTGTGTGTGTGTGTGTGTGTGTGTGTGTGTGTGTGTGTGTCCGTCCTTAGGGTCTTTTAGGTTAAGTAGTGTGTAAACTTAGGGACTGATGACCTTTCCAGTTAAGTCCCACAAGATTTCACACACACTTGAACATTTTTCCCCCTTACTATGGCTCTCATAGTGACTATCAGATAGTTATGCAGGGTGTTACAAAAAGGTATGGCCAAACTTACAGGAAACATTCTTCTCACACAAAGAAAGAAAATGTTGTGTTGACATGTGTCTGGAAACTTTTGCTTTCCAAGTTAGAGCTCATTTTATTACTTCAAATCACATTAATCATGGAATCGAAACACACAGCAACAGAACGTACCAGTGTGACTTCAAACACTTTGTTACAGGAAATGTTCAAAATGTCCTCCATTTCCGAGGATAAATGCATCCACCCTCCGACGCATGGAATCCCTGATTCGCTGATGCAGCCCTGGAGAATGTCGTATTGTATCACAGCCGTCCACAATACGAGCACGAAGAGTCTGTACATTCGGTACCTGGGTTGCGTAGACAGGAGCTTTCAAATGCCCCCATATATGAAAGTCAAGAGGGTTGAGGTCAGCCCGCATCTCGTGGTCGTGCTGTAGCGTTCTCGCTTCCCACGCCCGGGTTACCGGGTTCGATTCCCGGCGGGGTCAGGGATTTTCTCTGCCTCGTTATGGGTGGGTGTTGTGTGATGTCCTTAAGTTATTAAGGTTTAATTAGTTCCAAGTTCTAGGGGACTGATGACCATAGATGTTAAGTCCCATAGTGCTCAGAGCCATTTGAACGATTTTTTGGTTGAGGTCAGGAGAGCGTGGAGGCCTTGGATTTGGTCTGCCTCTACCATTCATCGGTGACCGAATCTGTTGTTGAGAAGCGTGCGAACACTTCGACTGAAATAGGCAGGAGCTCCATCGTGCATGAACTACATGTTGTGTCGTACTTGTAAAGACACATGTTCTAGCAGCACAGGTAGAGTATCCCGTATGAAACCATGGCGGAGAATCGAGGAAGTACAGTACATACTGACGAAACTAAAATGAGCTCTAACATGGAAATTAAGCGTTTCCGGACACATGTCCACATAACATCTTTTCTTTGTTTGTGTGTGAGGAATGATTCCTGAAAGTTTGGCCGTAACTTTTTGTAACAGCCTGTAGATCTGGCCCGTAATACACGTCTGATTATATCCACAGTCTACGCGAATCACAGATGACCAGATGTTGGAGCATGGTGAAAATACTTCAGGATAGCTGGCCACAGATGAACTGGGATGACATACATCCATTTCTGCCCCCACTGGGTAATAGTTACTCTTATACAATATCCGACGTATTAATTGACATCCTACTTTGGTTGTTCCCTTAGTCTTTAAGACTTCTGTTGTTTTCAGCAATTTTAGATTCTTCCTCTGTTCAGCAACAATGTCATGTAACACAGTGATGACTTTGCTATCATTCACGCTCCTGTCTTTTGAAAGACAGTCAGCGTCCTTGTGTCTGCATTTTTGTATATTACTGTGACATCCTTGAACTGATGGATCTTTCAAGCTAGTCATTGAGCATGGAGAGTCATGATCCATCACAATGGTGAATGGTTTGCTAAATAAATGTCAGAACTTGGAGAGTACTTTAGAAACGAATTTATCATACGTTCAGCAAATTTCTGAATTTGCACTAGAAATGCGACTGTCCCATAACTACTAGCGTCTGTGTGAAGTTCTATCTCAGAATTATTGTCATACAATGCAAGGAATGGAGAAGATATTAGCGCCTCCTTGCACCTCGTTCCAGGAAAATTTTTCATCTCTCTTATAGCAAGGGTTGTATGTTAGAGCAGAAGTGCTTCATAAAATGATGCTGTAACGAGCACTTTCTGAGGAAACTTCTCTCGTCACGAATGTGCCAAGGAGTCTGAAAATCTTCATAATAGTTTTTTTTTTCTTGGAAGACGAAGGGGCACTTTTTCGGATTCAGATGGAGATCTGCAGTCTGAGACACTTCAGATTGATTGCCAGGTGGCTTAGATGTTCTTAAAATATCTTCGAAAAAATCGACAATGTCATACAGATAATAAAAGGAATGAGATCCATTTAAGGTGTTGAATCAGGATGTCCAGCATACATTCGAGAGTGCCTGAAGTGTTACAATATTTAACTACAGAATGGATGGCGTGTTTTACGGTGTGGAAGGCTATTTAGGTGTTTTAAAGGCCAACAAATAGTATTTGGGATAGCCTTCACTGTACTTTGTGCCATCTCCTTCTAAATGGTGTAAATTATTGAATAGTTTACAGAATGGTTGCCATATTGTGTTTAACATGTTATAAAACACAAAAGTTTGACTGGTGTAGAAGTAAAGCTTCCAAGATAACCGAGACCAAGAAATGTTGTCATTATGTTCCGTTTGGTTACAATTTTTATTGCTTACCTGTAAACTGTGTGTAAATTGTTAACACGTACTCCAACAAAAATGGCATAAGTATCATACATAATTTTTTTACGAAGCCTGAAAAAACATACTTTTTTCAATTCGGGACACTGATCTCCACACTACCGCAGAATATAGATATTGCTGAATGAGGACTGGTTCTCAACCAAAATGTCATAATAAGCGAATAAGTGTATCACACAGATTTAAACCATTCCATATTGAAGAATGTGCCCTAAAAATTACCATAATGGACGAATATAAATAGCAACTGGCTAAAGAACAAGTAACTGCAAATATGCAAGTAAGGCTTACATATTACTTTAAACAAAACTCTGGAAATGACTGGGAAACACAAGATGCCAGCATTTACTATAAATATCAATGGCAACTGTCTGGGATTGGAGTACGCACAACAAGCAATGTATCCGTTGACATTTACTAAATTAAAGTATATACAAAAAATCTGTTTACAGACATCCATTCTCATTTTAATTTGTTTAATAATGGTGGTTACATTGTATCTAAATGTCATGGGCTGGACATTCTACATCTGTAAACAGATAGTGGTTCACAAGATTTAAAACTGACAGAATAAATACATTTAAGGAGTATTTGTTCTCTAACTGTGTAAACCTAAAGTTTTACATGGAAATTCCACAAGTATGTGGTGGAGAAGAGTTGACCACATACACACAGGAAGATGTTGAGTACTTCAACAACAGGGTAATCCAAAATATAAAAGGCAAAATTAAACTCTACAAATGCTCTAGGTTAGTATAACTACCAGAAGGAACAAAACTAATCGTTAAACCAAAAAAGAAATACAGTAGTTCACAGGAAAAAAATAGGTACGGTACTAGTCGGAATTCGAAAAATATCTTGTTTTTATTAACCGAATTACTGGTGGAAAAAAATTAAATAATTTGGACGTAGTTTCAAGTTAAAATTGAGCTGTATAATTTGAAAACTTCACCAAAAACTTACAAAAACAGTTTATTTCTTGTGTAAAATTTGTAACTTGACATCATCTTCCGACTACTTTTCCTCAACAGTAGTAGTCGATGCTAGTAATATTTTTCGAGCCTCCCGCTGTGGCCGAGAGGTTCTAGGCGCTTCAGTCCTGAACCGCGCTGCTGCTGCGGTGATAGGTTCGAATCCTGCCTCGAGCATGGATGTGTGTGATGTCCTTGGGTCAGTTAGGTTTAAGTAGTTCTAAGTCTAGGGGACTGATGACCTCAGATGTTAAGTCCCATAGTGCGGAGAGCCATTTGAACCATTTATTGAATATTTTTCGAATTTGGGACAGGTCGCTATTATCTCCACAGATTTTCTGAAAAATTTCATATTTTATACACAATATGTAATGTTTAGAGCTAAAATTTATGAATAGGGATTATTATTTTGATTGTTATAATCCGTAAATACTAGTTCTGAATGTACAGTTAAAATTATATTTATAGAAAAATTTGAAAAATACAAATTATTTGGCTCACTTAAAACTTCTATTTTTAATTACACAATCTAGTACTGTTTATTATGTTACGTTCTTGGATTCATTTATGAAATAATAATCGAAACTAACAGAAATTAATTTGTCAAGAAAAAATGTAAGCCCTTGGGAATATTTTTATGCATCCGATGTGGTGGGACGTATTTTTGTATTTTGGGCGAACATTGTAATTTCGGCTCTTCATTGCGAAAATTGAAAAATCTGTGTTATGTACTAAAGTGTGCCAAAACAAATTAACCTAAAAAGAAAAACTCTGTAAGGACAATTTTTTAAAGTTATTTACATAAATTCAACCATGAGTAACTAAAATGTGAGAATTTCAGCTTCACCAATCAGATCACAAGACAACATGAAATGGAACCCAATCCCACAAGAAAAGATACGTGCACTAAAAAAATTATTGTTGTCTTGCTTCTCTCTAATCTTCAGAAAAGACTTCTCATTGTGGACAATAGCTACAACTAGGAAGGAGGAGGTACATTACAAAGGATATGCAAAAATTAATAAATACCTGTACAAGAATCCTGCAAAAGGTCACCTGTTTACAATGATCTACATCTGTCGTTTGGATGATGACCTTGCAAAGTAGCCTAAAGTGGGTAGTTTGGTGACCCCGAAAAGTAGCTGATACTAGATAGCCAAATGCACAATAACCCTTGTGTTGCACCTATATGAATTGGTTTCACAAGGTTTGATACTGTGTTTGAGTGAAAAGTGAGCCAGAGTCCCCGTAGATACACTACTTCTTTCCCTGCATAGCTTCAATATTGCCCACCTCCTATCACCTACTTTCCGCATTCTTGCCTCTCCAGTCATAATCTCACATCCTTTCACGTGTCACATGCTTTCGAATTCCATTCGCATCCAAATACAGGATGACAATTATTGAACATACGAAATTGGGAATTTGAGG
Organism: Schistocerca gregaria; assembly: GCF_023897955.1. Taxonomy (NCBI): domain Eukaryota; kingdom Metazoa; phylum Arthropoda; class Insecta; order Orthoptera; family Acrididae; genus Schistocerca; species Schistocerca gregaria. The sequence goes on along the minus strand of NC_064931.1, from coordinate 481,604,657 downwards.
AAATGGGACCTGGATAAACTCAAACAAACAGAGGTTGTAGAGAGCTTCAGGGAGAGTATTAGGGAACGATTGACAAGAATGGGGAAAAGAAATACAGTAGAAGAAGAATGGGTAGCTTTGAGAGATGAAATAGTGAAGGTAGCAGAAGATCAAGTAGGTAAAAAGGCGAGAGCTAATAGAAATCCTTGGGTAACAGAAGAGATATTGAATTTAATTGATGAAAGGAGAAAATATAAAAATGCAGTAAATGAAGCAGGTAAAAAGGAATACAAACGTCTCAAAAATGAGATCGACAGGAAGTGCAAAATGGCTAAGCAGGGATGGCTAGTGGACAAATGTAAGGATGTAGAGGCGCATGTCAGTAGAAGATAGATACTGCCTACAGGAAAATTAAAGAGACCTTTGGAGATAAGAGAACCACTTACATAGATATCAAGAGCTCAGACGGAAACCCAGTTCTAAGCAAAGAAGGGAAAGCAGGAAGGTGGAAGGAGTATATAGAGGGTCTATACACGGGCGATGTTATTGAGGACAATATTATGGAAATGGAAGAGGTAGGTGAAGATGAAATGAGAAATATGATACTGCGTGAAGAGTTTGACAGAGCACTGAAAGACCTGAGTCGAATCAAGGCCCTGGGAATAGACAATATTCCATTAGAAATACTGACAGCCTTGGGAGAGCCAGGCATCATAAAACTCTACCATCTAGTGAGCAAGATGTAGGAGGCAGGTGAAATATCCTCAGACTTTAAGCAGAATATAATAATTCCAATCCCAAAGAAAACAGCTGTTGACAGATGTTAAAATTACCGAACTCTCATTTTAATAAGCCACGGCTGCAAAATACTAACACGAATTCTTTACAGACGAATGGAAAAACTGGTAAAGCCGATCTCGGGGAAGATCAGTATGGATTCCATAGAAATGTTGGAACACGTGAGGCAATACTGAGTCTACGACTAATCTTAGAAAATAGCTTAAGGAAAGGCAAACCCATGTTTCAAGCATTTGTAGACTTAGAGAAAGCTTTTGACAATGTTGACTGGAATACTCTCTTTCAAATTCTGAAGGTGGCAGGCGTAAAGTACATGGAGGGAAAGGCTATTTACAATTCGTAGAGAAACCAGATGGCAGTTGCAAGAGTCGAGGGACATGAAAGGGAAGCAGTGGTTGGGAAGGGAGTGAGACAGAGTTACAGCCTATCCCCGATGTAATTCAATCTGTATATTGAGCAAGCAGTAAAGGAAACAAAAGAAAAATTCGGAGTAGGTATTAAAATCCATGGAGAAGAAATAAAAACTTTGAGGTTTTGACATTGTAATTCTGTCAGAGACAGCAAAGGACCTGGAAGAGCAGCTGAACGGAATGAACAGTGTCTTGAAAGGAGGGTATAAGATGAAGATCAACAAAAGCCAAACTACTATAGTGGAACGTAGTCGAATTAAATCGGGCGATGCTATGGGAATTAGGTTAGGAAATGAGACACTTAAAGTAGTAAATGAGTTCTGCTATTTGGGGAGCAAAGTAAGTTATGATGAAGTAGAGACGATATAAAATGTAGACCGACAATGGCAAGGAAAGCGTTTCTGAAGAAGAGAAGTTTGTTAACATAGAGTATTGATTTAAGTGTCAGGAAGTCGTTTCTGAAAGTATTTCTATGGAGTGTAGCCTTGTATGAAAGTGAAACGTGGACGATAAATACACTCCTGGAAATTGAAATAAGAACACCGTGAATTCATTGTCCCAGGAAGGGAAAACTTTGACACATTCCTGGGGTCAGATACATCACATGATCATACTGACAGAACCACAGGCACATAGACACAGGCAACCGAGCATTAACAATGTCGGCACTAGTACAGTGTATATACACCTTTCGCAGCAATGAAGGCTGCTATTCTCGCATGGAGACGATCGTAGAGATGCTGGATGTAGTCCTGTGGAACGGCTTGCCATGCCATTTCCACCTGGCGCCTCAGTTGGACCAGCGTTCGTGCTGGACGTGCAGACCGCGTGAGACGACGCTTCATCCAGTCCCAAACATGCTCAATGGGGGACTGATTCGGAGATCTTGCTGGCCAGGGTAGTTGACTTACACATTCTAGAGCACGTTGGGTGGCACGGGATACATGCGGACGTGCATTGGCCAGTTGGAACAGCAAGTTCCCTTGCCGGTCTTGAAATGGTAGAACGATGGGTTCGATGACGGTTTGGATGTACCGTGCACTATTCAGTGTCCCCTCGTCCCCTCGACGATCACCAGAGGTGTACGGCCAGTGTAGGAGATCGCTCCCCTCACCATGATGCCGGGTGTTGGCCCTGTGTGCCTCGGTCGTATGCAGTCCTGATTGTGGCGCTCACCTGCATGGCACCAAACACGCATACAACCATCATTGGCACCAAGGCAGAAGCGACTCTCATCGCTGAAGACGACACGTCTCCATTCGTCCCTCCATTCACGCCTGTCGCGACACCACTGGAGGCGGGCTGCACGATGTTGGGGCGTGAGCGGAAGATGGCCTAACGGTGTGCAGGACCGTAGCCCAGCTTCATGGAGACGGTTGCGAATGGTCCTCGCCGATACCCCAGGAGCAACAGTGTCCCTAATTTGCTGGGAAGTGGCGGTGCGGTCCCCTACGGCACTGCGTAGGATCCTACGGTCTTGGCGTGCATCCGTGCGTCGCTGCGGTCCGGTCCCAGGTCGACGGGCACGTGCACCTTCCGCCGACCACTGGCGACAACATCGATGTACTGTGGAGACCTCACGCCCCACGTGTTGAGCAATTCGGCGGTACGTCCACCCGGCCTCCCGCATGCCCACTATATGCCCTCGCTCAAAGTCCGTCAACTGCACATACGGTTCATGTCCACGCTGTCGCGGCATGCTACTAGTGTTAAAGACTGCGATGGAGCTCCGTATGGCACGGCAAACTGGCTGACACTGACGGCGGCGGTGCACAAATGCTGCGCAGCTAGCGCCATTCGACGGCCAACACCGCGGTTCCTGGTGTGTCCGCTGTGCCGTGCGTCTGATCATTGCTTGTACAGCCCTCTCGCAGTGTCCGGAGCAAGTATGGTGGGTCTGACACACCGGTGTCAATGTGTTCTTTTTTCCATTTCCAGGAGTGTAGTTTAGGCAAGAAGAGAATCAAAGGTTTCGAAATGTGGTGCTACAGAAGAATGCTGGAGATTAGATGGGTGGATCACATAACTAATGAGGAGGTATCCCACAGATTTGGAGAGAAGAGTTTGTGGCGCAACTTGACTAAAAGAAGGGATCGGTTGGTAGGGCATATTCTGAGGCATCAAGGGATCACCAATTTAGTATTGGAGGGCAGCGTGGAGGGTAAAAATCATAGAGGGAGACCAAAAGATGAATACACTAAACAGATTCAAAAGGATGTAGGTTGCAGTTGGTACTGACAGATGAAGAAGCTTGCATAGGATAGAGTAGCATGAGAGCTGCATCAAACCAGTCTCTGGACTGAAGACCACAACAACAACAACAAGAAATAAAAAAATCGTCATAACTTCTGAACTGTTTGGGTTAGGACGTTCAAACTGCATGTTTGGCCGCGCGACATGTTGGGAATTAGTATGCGCTGTATTGTTTGGTTTATCGACGAAGCCCACTTTTATTTGGATCGATTCATCAATAAACAAAACTGGTGCATTTGGGGGTCTGAGACTCCTCATTTCCCCAGAGAGGAGTCTCTTCGCGCTCAACAGGTGACCATGTAATGTGGAATGTCCAGTCACGGAATAATCGATGCAATATTTGTTGATGGCACGGTGACTACCAAACGGTTGGCGAAAGTTTGGGAAGATTACTTCATCCCCATTGTGCAAAGTGACCCTAAATTCGACAAGATGCCTCGTCGCCAATGTGGTTCATGCAAGATGTAGCTCGACCCCATCGAAGCAGGAGAGTGTCTGAAGTCTTGGAGTAGCACTTTGGGGCCGCATTGTGGCTCTGGGGTACCCAGAGGCCACTGGTATGAGCGTCGATTGGGCGCCATATTCTTCAGATCTGAACATCCCCCTGTGGGTTCGGGGGTAAGAATAGGCCCACGGTATTCCTGCCTGTCGTAAGAGGCGACTAAAAGGAGTCTCAAACGTTTCGGCCTTATGTGATGGTCCCCTACCGGGTTTGACCTCCATCTTCTAAATTCTTCCGAAGAGCGAGCTGATTGGGGAAGTGCGCCTTACAAGGTGCAATGTGTCCATCGCTCATTACCATCTCTAGCTTGGTTGGTCGTCGTCGCATAGCTGTCCCGCCCACTCACCATCTCTAGGGCGTGGCTTTGTTCTTGGGTGCGGTTTTTGCAGTCTGCTCTGCTGTGTCGCTTTATGCGCCAATGACGATCATAGACTACATTTCACCTGAAATCCAGCACGGTAGCCAGTCCGTTGTGGTGGGGCCGCCATGTACCCTGTCGGTTGTAGCCCCCTGACAACACAGGGATCGCTCTACTGATGCCTGCGCCGTTAACTCCCCGCGTATGCCAAGGAGTAGATGCCTGTCTCCTTGGGGCATCGGGACTCCCGGCAATGGCCATCCCGCCAGGTGGTCGTTGCTGAGGCTGGGTGGCGCCCGTGGGGAGGGCCCTTGGTCGGAGTAGGTGGCATCAGGGCGGATGACCCGCGATGAAGCGTGGTACATCATCTCTTGCTGGCGGCCAGCCGCCAGCAGTCTCTAAGCGTTCTCGGCCTCAATACAACGCTCAGGCATATGATCCACAATCGTTCCCCTCCCTGGCCACACCGTGGGAGGAACGAAAGGCTACGGTTGGCAGCGAACCTTATTCACCTCGCTATTTAGTCTGTACACGAGTCGATGGGGAATCGTTTATGGCGACCAAGCCTCAGTTTTTTGTCGAGCACCTGGAGGACAAGTTTGGGGAGGTGGAGGGCTTGTCCAAAATGCGCTCTGGGGCAGTATTGATCAAAACGGCATCCTCTGCACAGTCACGGCGGTTACTCGCTTGTGACAAGTTGGGGGATGTTTCCGTCACGATCACACCCCATAAGAGTCTCAACATGGTCCAGGGCATTATATTCCATAGGGACCTCCTCTTGCAGTCAGACGACGAGCTACGCGCCAATTTAGAACGGCGGGGTGTTCACTTCGTCCGGCGCGTCCATCGGGGTCCGAGGGATAATCAGGTAGCCACCGGTGCCTTCATCTTGGCCTTCGAGGGTGACGTCCTACCCGAAAAGGTCAAGGTGATGGTCTACCGATGTGATGTGAAGCCCTATATCCCTCCCCCGATGAGGTGTTTCAAATGCTGGAGGTTCGGCCACATGTCATCTCGGTGTACTTCCAGCATGACATGCAGAGATTGTGGACGCCCTTCACATCCTAATACTGCATGTGCGCCGCCTCCCATCTGTGTGAACTGCGGCGAACACCATTCCCCTTGCTCGCCAGACTGCAAGGTTCTACTGAAAGAACGAAGGATCATGGAATATAAGGCCCTGGACCGCATGACCTATACTGAGGCTAAGCGGAAATACGAGAGGCTACATCCTGTGGCTCTGACCAGCTCCTATGCCACCGCTGCCAAAACAGTAGTTTTGTCATCTGCTGCACCGATTCCACTGAACACTCTGCGCCGGAATACTACACCTGCCCCCTTGATGGTGGGGGGCACTTCCCCATCTGTTGCTCCTGCACCACCTACCTCAGGAGCAACGACCCCCCAACCATCGGGGACACAAGTCCCCAACTCTAAGCCGGAGAAGCGTCCGACTTCTTCGGCGACTCTCTCTCGCAAGGGATCCCTCGGGTCCCTCCCTTCCCAGGTTTCCACCTCTGGGAAGGGTGACGTCAGCCAATGGCTGAAAAGCAGGCCAGCGGCTGGTCGCAGGGCTTCCCGCTCCTCCTCCATCCCGGAGACTGACTCGGTGGAGCCCTCCCAGCCAGTAAAGCCCAAGGAGCAGAGAGAGAAGACGAAGAAGAAGAAGGCCTCTAAGGCCAAGGAACGCGCGGTGGCATCCACCCCACCGCTCCATACAGGCTCTGCGTCTGAGGATGAGGTGGAGATCCTGGCGTCCGCTGAGGACCTGGATCTCGCCATACCCTCAGACGCCAAGGACGCCGATTGTACTCGTCCTCGATCGGTGACAGCAGGTGACCCAGTGACGTGATCTGCCTCCTCGGTCCCTTCACGCCTATTTCGCCCTTGGACAAAGTGATTCTCCAGTGGAACTGCAGCGGTTTTTTCCACCACCTTGCTGAGCTCCGCCAACTCGTCAGCAGTCACCCTTTCTTCTGCATTGCCCTCCAGGAAACGTGGTTTCCGGCAATGCGGACCCCTGCCCTACGAGGGTATCGGGGTTATTATAAGAACCGGGCAGCTTATGAGAGGGTGTCTGGTGGAGTCTGCGTCTACGTCCTTAACTCTATCTACAGCGAGTGTGTGCCTCTTCATACACCCTTAGAGGCTGCCGCTGTAAGGATGTGGACGCCTCAGCCTATTACTGTCTGCAGTTTGTACCTTCCGCCGGATGGTGATGTCTCTCGTCATGTGTTGGCTGCATTGATAGGACAACTGCCGCCTCCCTTTGTGTTGCTGGGCGACTTTAACGCCCATAGCCCCTTGTGGGGTAGCGCCGCGATTACTGGCCGGGGCAGAGATGTCGAGACTCTTCTGTCACAGCTTGACCTCTGCCTTTTAAACACGGGAGAGGCGACCCACTTTAGTGCGGTCCATGGCTCGTTTTCGGCCATTGACCTTTCTATTTGCAGCCCCGGACTTTCACCATCCATCCACTGGAGGGTCCATGACGACTTATGTGGTAGTGACCATTTCCCCATCTTTCTGTCACTGCCACAGCGTCACTCTTCTGAACGCCCCTCCAGATGGGCTCTGAATAAGGCTGCTTGGGACTTATTTACATCTGTCGCAGTGATCGCACCTCCTTCCACTGATCCGATTGATGCGGTGGTTCAGTCGGTCACCACCAGCATCGTTTCTGCGGCGGCATCTGCGATTCCCTGTACATCCGGGTCCCCTCGGCGGAGGACTGTGCCGTGGTGGTCGCCCGAGATCGCAGAGGCGATTCGAGATCGCCAGCGGGCTCTTCAGCGCCATAAGCGGCACCCGTCGTTGGAGACCCTCATTGCTTTTAAACAGTTCCGCGCCCGAGCCCGACGCCTTATTCGCCAACGGAAGCAGGAGTGCTGGGAACGTTATGTTTCCACCATTGGCGTCCGTACCTCTGCATCGCAGGTTTGGGCCAAGATTCGGCGACTCCAAGGCTATCGGCCACCTGTCTCTGTCCCTGGGCTTTCGCTGAATGGAGCAGTGTGCACCGACTCCGACACGATTGCGGACCGGTTAGCAGAGCATTTTGCTCAGTGTTCCGCGTCAACGAACTACCCGTTGGCCTTCCGCTCCCGGAAAGAGCGGTTGGAAAGTCGGAGGCTTTCCTTTCACACGCGCCACGCGGAGTCGTACAATGCTCCTTTCAGCGAATGGGAATTCCAGAGCGCACTTTCTGCTTGCCCTGATACGGCTCCTGGACCAGACCGCATTCACAGCCAGATGCTGAAACACCTCTCAGTGCCTTGCCAGCGACGCCTCCTAGATCTTTTCAATCGCGTCTGGGTCGAGGGTGTTTTCCCGTCTCAATGGCGGGAAAGCATAGTCCTCCCCGTATTGAAACCTGGCAAGAACCCGCTGGAGGTGGACAGCTATCGCCCCATAAGCCTCACCAACGTTCCTTGCAAGTTGCTGGAACGTATGGTGAGCCGGAGGTTGAGTTGGCTCCTCGAGTCTCGGGGCCTTCTGGCTCCGTCTCAGGGTGGGTTCCGTAAAGGCCGCTCTGCCGTCGATAATCTGGTCTCCCTGGGGTCTGCCATCCGTACAGCCTTTGCGCGCCGCCAACATCTGGTTGCCGTCTTCTTCGACATGCGGAAGGCATACGATACGACTTGGCGCCATCACATCCTGGCCACACTTCATGGGTGGGGCCTTAGGGGCCCGCTCCCGATTTTTATTCAGAATTTTCTTTCGTATCGTTCCTTCCGCGTGCAAGTAGCTGCGTCGCATAGTTCCTCCCGGGTCCAGGAGAACGGGGTCCCACAGGGGTCTGTCCTCAGTGTGTCCCTGTTTTTAATTGCCATCAATGGGCTCGTTGAGGCGGTGGGGTCGTCCGTCGCGGCTTCTTTATATGCAGACGACTTCTGCCTACATTACAGCTCCAGTGGCATCGCCGCTGCTGAACGGCAGCTGCAAGGTGCCATCCGCAAGGCGCAGTCATGGGCTGTAGCGCACGGCTTCCAGTTTTCGGCCGCGAAGACCTGCGTTATGCATTTCTGCCGGCGTCGCACGGTTCACCCTGAGCCGCGCCTTTACCTTGACGGTGAACCTCTTGCTGTGGTCGCGACGCATCGGTTCTTGGGACTGGTGTTCGATACCCGGTTGACTTGGCTGCCCCATATTAGGCAGCTGAAGCAAACATGCTGGCGGCACTTAAACGTTCTCCGTTGCTTAAGCCACACCAGGTGGGGTGCCGACCGGTCCACCCTCCTCCACCTATATCAAGCGCTGATCCAGTCCCGCCTTGATTATGGGTGTGTGGCGTATGGTTCTGCCTCGCCTTCAGCATTGCGATTGCTGGATCCCATACACCACTGCGGGATCCGCCTCGCCACGGGAGCGTTCCGGACAAGCCCCGTCGACAGCATACTTGTGGAGGCTGGTGTCCCTCCATTGCGGTTCCGGCGTGACCGCCTTCTGGCCGCCTATGCCGCGCACGTTTATAGCATGCCAGGGCATCCAAACTACCGTCTCCTGTTCCCGCGCTCGATCGTCCATGTTCCAGACAGGCGGCCCCGGTCAGGGTGTCCCATTGCGGTTCGCCTCCGGGACCTTCTCCGTGGCCTTGACTTTTTTCCTCTGCCGCCTGTTTTCCGGGCCAATCTCCGTCTGCCCCCGTGGAGTGTGCCCCGACCGTGCCTTCGGCTCGACTTGGCACAGGGTCCGAAGGTCTCAATGCCTCCGGAGGCCCTCCGCCGCCGCTTTCTTTCCATCCTGGCCGAGTTCCCGAACGCGGCGGTGGCCTACACCGACGGTTCGGTGGTCTCTGGTCACACTGGTTACGCTCTCACTCTACGGGATTATTGTGAGCAACGGTCATTGGCAGCTGGCTCCAGTGTATACACTGCCGAGTTGGTTGCCATCTATCGTGCCCTAGAGTTTCTCCGCTCCCGCTCAGGTGAGTCCTTTGTCATCTGTAGTGACTCCCTGAGCGGTTTACGAGCTCTTGACCAGTGTTTCCCTCGTTCCCGTCTGGTGATGGCCATCCAGGAGTCCCTCCATACTCTCGTCCATTGCGGCCGCTCTGTCACCTTTGTTTGGTCCCCGGGTCACGTCGGCATCCCGGGTAACGAGCGGGTTGACGAACTGGCGAAACAGGCGGTCAGTTCCCCGGCCATGGAGATCGGTCTTTTAGAGAGTGACGTCCGATCCGTATTGCGGCAGAAGGTCCTTGCTGCTTGGCGTGATGAGTGGCGCACCCTGCCCTCTCCCAACAAACTTCGGGCAGTCAAGGAGACAACCAGTGTGTGGCGCTCCTCCATGCGGGGGTCTCGCAAGGACGCTGTCGTCCTCTGCCGGCTCCGCATAGGACATACCCGGCTCACGCACGCGTATCTCTTGTGCCGTGACGACCCGCCTCTCTGTCGCTGCGGATTGGCCCTGACCGTTGTACACGTCTTACTAGACTGCCCACTTTTAACTGCCCTCAGGCAGACGTTCGCGCTGCCTGATACACTCCCTGCTCTTTTAACCGATGACTCTACTATGGCTGACTTAGTTCTCCGTTTTATTCGAGCAGGGGGTTTTTATCATTCAATATGAGAGTCCCTTTTTATTTTTTTAGTGTCGACTGTGGCTTTTGGCCTGGGGTTTTAGTTTGTGGTGTTTTAATGTGTCCCTTGGTTGTTGGCCTTTCCAGTTTTATTTTCATGGTCGGCCAATGACCGTCGCACTCTGTGTGTCTTTTAATCTCTTTTCTCTGGTCTTCGTCTATGTCTTTCTTGTACTGTGTTGTCCCTTGTCGTCTCCGTTATGTGTTTATTGCTTGTTGGACTTTTCTTCGTGTATTCTTATGGTCGTGGAACAAGGGACCGATGATCTAAGTAGTCTGGTCCCTTTAACCCCCACAAACCAACCAACCAGATCTGAACACATGCGAGTCGTTTTTGTGGGGCTGTATTAAAGACAAGGTGTACAGCCCCCCCCCCCCCCCCAAGGGGTCCACAACTCTTTTGTGGATATGTGTGTAGCGAGCATAGGATCCCGAGCTAATGTGGCCCTCCTTCCGTTCCGGGCTGCATCCCTTCCTTTTCCGCATCCTTCTGTCTCCCTCCCTCTTCGCCCCCTCCTCCATCACCTCTGGCTCTTTCTTCCCTTTCTCCCCCTCTGGGAGTATGGTTTGTGCCTGCGTTTGAGACCTCTCTTCTCTTCTTTGCTTTCCCTTTCTTCGTTTTTCCCTTTCTCTTTCTACCTCCCTGTGCGTGTCTGAAGGCCGACCCACGCATTTTCGTGCGTAGTGGGTGACGGGGTAACGCGTAATTCCCCGCCCCGGGTAGACAGGTAGGACACGTACATACCCCCTGGTAGGGGCCAGGTCCAGGGAGGGGTGATTAACCGAGCTGATACCTTCCGAAAGTGCCGATTGGTGCCTCTGTCCGTTTGTCAGGAGGTGTGACCTGAGGTGGGAGTGCCCTCAGAGAGGGCCCCCACAAGGGAGGAGCGCGCCATCGGATACGCCGGTAATCATGGGGGATTCTTCTGCAATGGTTTCCTCATCTTCCACTTTGTCTGTCCACAAGCGTAAGTTCACTGAGTCTCAGCCACAGACAGTTCTTCCATCGTTGCCACAGTTCCTTGTTGTTTCTCGGTCTGACGAAGGTCACGACTTCTCCACGGTCAACCCTTTCATTATTCAGAAAGGTGTCGATGCAATGGCAGGTCCTGTAAAGTCTTCTTCCAGATTACGAAGTGGCACCTTGCTGTTAGAAACAGTCAGTGCCCTCCAGGCACAAAAATTGCTGTGTACTTAACTTCTCCACACCTTCCCTGTCCGGGTTGAAGCACACCGCACTTTAAATTCCTCACGTGGAGTTGTCGACACACGCTCCCTCGACGGATTGTCTGACGAGGAAATTTAGCACTACCTGTCTGACCAGGGCGTAACAGCTGTTCATAGAGTTATGAAAAGGGTTGACATTAACATCGTTCCAACCCATAGTGTCTTCTTGACATTTGATGGATTTCAACTCCCATCGAAAATAAAAGCGGGCTATGAGATAATCTGCGTCCACCCCTACGTCCCAAATCCTACGCATTGCTATCTGTGCCAGTGGTTCAATCACACCAGCGAGTCCTGTTCCAATGCAGCCAAATGTGTTACGTGTGGCAAGGATGTCCAAGAGGGTGCTTGTCCACCTCCATCCCCTCGTTGCATCAACTGTATGGGTGACCACGCTGCTTCCTCTCGAGATTGCCCCATTTTTAAAGACGAAAAGCTCTTTCAGGAAATCAGAGTGAAGGAAAAGGTGTCGACCTTTGCTGCTCGAAAATTATTCGCAAGTCGAAAGCCCACTATGCCTCAGACAGGAAGATATAGCACTGTCCTTGCCTCTCCTCGGCCAACAAAGGAGGTGGCCACACAGACTTGTGATTTCACCTTTAGTGACACGGTCGTCAGATCGGCCAGCGCAAAGATCGCCCGTTCAACCTCCCCACTTTCGCCTGCTCCATCTATGGCTCATCCTTCATCGGATTCTGCTAAATCTCGAACCCAAAAGTCAGACACCCAGACTTCCAAAAAAGAGCATACTCGTGAAGAATTTTTTACGTACCCCAACTTCACAACCATCGGTTCCTTCTTCATCTAAACATCATGGTTCTAAGAAAGCTAATAAGAAACCCAGTTCCTCTCCTCCTCCACCATGGCGTGTCTCATCTACAGCACCACCTGGCAGTAACCGCCCTCGGCCGTCTTCTGTGTCGCCAAGGCGCACTGCTGGCGGCCGATCAACTGACCGATCGCTGGTGGCAGGAGCTGCTCCTGAACAACCTATGGATCAGGATCTTTTGCCTTCGGCTGAGTGCCGTTCCACACTGTCGGTCGCTAGCTCTGAGCAGTCGTTGAGTTGATGGCAACCGTGGCCACATTCTTCCATTTTCTGTCCACCCTATGTCCATTATCCACTGGAATATCCGCGGCATTCGAGCCAATCGGGATGAATTGACGATCCTCCTCCGATCCTACTCGCCGGTCATCATCTGCTTTCAGGAAACAAAGCTGCGTCCCCACGACCACTTTGTCTTCCCTAATTTTCAGTCAGTCCGATTTGATCTCCCCCCTGTTGAAGGCACTCCAGCACATGTAGGACTCATGGTTCTTCTCCATAATACTCTCCATTATCACCCAATCCCCCTTAACACTTCCTTCCAAGCAGTCGCAATCCGTTTTTCCCTTTCTGGATAAACCTTCTCTCTTTGTACTGTATACATTCCATCGTCCACACCAATGGCACGAGCTGATTTCCTTCATCTTCTCGGTCAGCTTCCACCGCCCTATTTGTTGGTTGGGGACTTCAATGCCCACCACCTGCTTTGGGGATCTCCACATCCTTTTCCGCGTGGCTCACTATTGCTAGAGGTCTTCCACAAAGCGGATCTTGTTTGCCTCAACACTGGGGACCCTACATTTTTGTCTGCCTCCACGACAAATTTCTCTCATTTGGACCTTTCAGTCGGTACTGTTCCGCTAGCTCGGCGCTTCGAATGGTTCGCCCTTGCTGATACCCACTCGATTGACCACTTTCCATGTGTCCTTCGATTGGAGCCACAACTGACATATATGCGCCCGAGACGCTGGAAGTTTGCCCAAGCCGATTGCACACTTTTTTTCGTCTCTAGCGACATTCGATGACCGTCACTTTCCTAGCGTCGACGATGAGGGCACTCGTATTACAGACGTTATTCTTACAGCTGCGGAACGTTCAATACCTCGCACCTCCGAATTGCCCCGGCGCCCTTCCCCCCCCCCCCCCCCCCCCCCCAGTTCCTTGGTGGAACGAGGCATGCCGTGACGCAATACGTGAGCGGCGACGTGCTCTTCGCGTTTTCAGACACCATCCTACTTTGGCCAACTGTATCCGCTATAATCAGTTCCGTGCTCGGTGCCGTCGCGTCATCCGCGATAGCAAGAAGGCAAGCTGGAAATTCTTTACTAGCTCATTTAACACCTTCACTCCCTCCTCGGAAGTTTGGAGTAGGATTCGACGGTTATCTGGCGCGCCTAGTTTCTCCCCGATCTCTGAGCTCACTGTCGCACATGATACGTTAGTGGACCCCGTCGCAATTTCTAACTCATTGGGTCAACACTTTGCTGAGATTTCGAGCTCTTCAAATTACCCGCCAGCGTTCAGCGTTTCTCCCGAAGAAACGTGCAGCGGAAGTGCGACCTCTTGGTTTCTCCTCTCTAAATCGCGAAAGCTATAATACTGTTTTCTCCATGCGGGAACTCCAATATGCACTCTCTTCTTCTCGCTCCTCCGCCCCAGGACCGGATGTTATCCATATCCAAATGTTGCTGCATTTATCAACCCATAGTCTGCGTTACCTCCTTTCCCTTTATAATCGAATTTGGACCGACAGTACTTTTCCCAGACGATGGCGGGAAGCTATCGTCGTTCCTGTTCCGAAACCTGGAAAGGACAAAAATCTTCCCTCTAGCTATGGCCCCATTTCTCTCACAAGTAGTGTATGTAAGGTTTTGGAGCGTATGGTTAATTGCCGTTTAGCTTGGTGGCTGGAGTCCCGCAGTCTTTTAACACCTGCCCAATGCTGTTTCCGAAAGCATCGTTCTGCAGTTTACCATCTTGTTGCTCTCTCCACTTATATCATGAACAATTTTCTCCGGAAACGCCAAACAGTAGCAATATTTTTTGATCTGGAGAGAGCATACGATACCTGTTGGAGGACAGGCATCCTCTGCACACTGTTCTCTTGGGGGCTTTCGAGGTCGGCTGCCCCTTTTTCTTTGGGAATTTATGGCAGAGCGCACATTTAGAGTGCGGATGAACAACACTCTCTCCCGTACTTTCTCCCAAGAAAACGGGGTACCCCAGGGCTCCGTGCTAGGTGTTGTACTGTTTGCCATTGCCACAAATCCAATTATGGACTGTCTCCCTCCCGATGTCTCAGGCTCCCTCTTTGTGGACGATTTTGCGATCTACTACAGCTCTCAACGGACCAGCCTTCTTGAACGACGTCTTCAAGGCTGTCTCGATCGCCTCCACTCTTGGAGACTCGAAACAGGCTTCCGCTTTTCTCCCAGTAAGACAGTTTGTGTTAATTTTTGGTGTCGTACGGAGTTTCTTCCACCCTCCTTACATACAGGACCTGTCAACCTTCCATTTTCGGACGTCGCTAAATTCTTGGGTCTTCTGTTTGACAGAAATTTGTGCTGGTCCTCCCACGTTCCCTATCTTTCGGCTCGCTGTCTGTGATCCCTCAACACCCTCCGTGTCCTGAATGGTACCTTCTGGGGAGCGTACCGAGTGGTCCTTCTCCACCTCTATCGTGCCTTAGTGCGCTCGAAATTGGACTATGGAAGCATAGTCTACTCCTCTGCTCGGCCATCTATTCTTCGGCGGCTCGACTCTATCCACTACCGTGGATTACGTTTAGTGTCTGGAGCTTTTTACACCAGCCCTGTGGAAAGCCTTTATGCTGAGACTGCTGAACCTCCGCTGTCCAATCGGTGGGCAGTCCTACTGTGTCTGTCTTCCATGCCTGCTAATCCCGCCCATGACATTTTTTTCGACGCCTCCTTGGATGTAGGGTATGCAGGCCGCCCTTCCTCCCTACCACCACCGGGAGTCCGCTTCCGTCAACTGCTCCATTCTCTTTCCTTCCGCTTTCCTAAAACTTTCTTGACAACTTGGGGTATAGCACCGCCTTGGCTCCTTCCCCAGATCTTCCTGCTCCGTGACCTTTGTCAATTTCCTAAGGATGGTACCCCTTCACTTGTTTATCGTCGGGCATTTGCTGCTCTATGTGCACAAATAAAGGAAGCCACATTTATTTACACTGATGGCTCGAAAACATCGTTAGGTGTAGGGAGTGCCTATATTGTTGGCGACACCCCAAATCGATTTCGGCTTCCCGACCAGTGTTCGGTTTACACTGCGGAGCTATACGCTGTTCTCCAGGCTGTCCACTACATCCGCCGCCATCAGCGGATATAGTATGTTATCTTTTCAGATGCTCTCAGCTCTCTCCTCAGTCTCCAAACTCTCTACCCTGTCCACCCTCTGGTCCACCGGATTCAGGACTGCTTGCACTTGGTCCAGTTTGGGGGTTGTCTCTGTGGCGTTCCTCTGGATCCCATGACACGTTGGTATCTGTGGAAATGAGGCGGCCGATATAGCGGCCAAGGCTGCAGTCTCTTCTTCGGCCAGCTATTCGATCGATTCCCCTCGCAGATCTGCGGAGTGTTTTATGTCGTCGTGTTGTCCTTTTATGGCACGCACATTGGTCGACACTTTCCCATAATAAATTGCGGGACTGAAAGCTCTTCCCTGTGCTTGGACCTCTTCCTCCCGAACGCGTCGTCGGGAGGAGGTAATTTTAACCAGACTCTGGATAGGGCACTGTCTTTTCAGCCATCGACATCATTTAAGTGGCGATCCTCCCCCACTCTGTCCCCACTGCTCTCAGATGTGGACGGTAAGACACCTTTTAATTAAGTGCCCCTATTTTACTCCGTTACGCGCCCCTCTACAGCTTTCGCCTGATATATCATCCATTTTAGCAGATGACACGCGCTCGGCCGATCGCGTTCTCGGTTTTATTAGTGCCAGTAAAATGACGTCAGTCACTTGAAGCTCTTCTTGGGGACAACCAACCCCTTTCTGTAGTGGATTTTTAAGCTTCCCTTGTGCTTTTAGTTTCTCCAATTTTTTGAGTTTCGTTCCCATTGCTGCTGGTTTCCATTTTCTTTTTTTACCGTTTCCTAAGTCACAGACCGGGCGCTAATGGCCATAGCAGTTTTGCGCCCCCCCCCCCCCCCCCAAAAAAAGGAATACAGCAATAACCCCAAAACCACTGCTGAGCTGCAAAAAAAACCAGTCAGGAGGTCACTTGCTTTCAATGTTCAGAAATGTAAATTAAGAGTCTGCAGCTCGTGGTCGTGCGGTAGCGTTCTCGCTTCCCGCGCCCGGGTTCCCGGGTTCGATTCCCGGCAGGGCCAGGAATTTTCTCTGCCTCGTGATGACTGGGTGTTGGATGCTGTCCTTAGGTTAGTTAGGTTTAAGTAGTTCTAAGTTGTAGGGGACTGATGACCATAGATGTTAAGTCCCATATTGCTCAGAGCCATTTGAACCATTTTTTTGTAAAATAAGGCACTTCAGAAAACTCTAAACTCTAGTACCCTGTGATTATGGTATAAATGAGTCACAACCGGAACAAGTCAACACATGCAAATCCCTGGGTGCAACAATTTGTAGAACTATGAGATGGAATAACATAGGCTCAATCGTAGACAGGCAGCTGTTAAACCGCGGTTTATTAGTAGGGTACTAAGAGGATGCAAACTGTCTACAATGGGGATTCCTTAAAAATCATTCATGCGACACTTCAAGTATGTGGAACCCATACCAAATAGGACTAACGGAAGAACTGAACGTATGCAAAGAGGTGCGGTTTGTATGGTCACAGGTTTGTACCACACACGAGAGAGTGCATCTGACATGCTGAAGCTAAATAAATAAATAAATAAAATAAATAAAAATAAATAAATAAATAAATCGAAGTGGAAGACAATCGAAGGCAGACGAAAACTATACTCTGAAAGGCTACTTACGAAGTTTCACGAAAAAGTATTAAGTATGGAATGTAGAATTATCTAAAGCCCCCAACGTATCACTCATGAGATGAGCGGAGATACGATTAGACAAATTAAAACGCACTGCGAGATATTTAAGGGGGTAATACTGTTTGAAAATTGCAGAAAATTATTTTTTTTAACAGGTACACTGAGTTACGTACCTTATTGTAGTGTTCATAGTAAGTTCGTCACAAACTCCGTTATCCACTTACAAGATGGTTTGTGAAAAAGAGTCTGCAAAAACCATTCACAGGAAGAAAAATAGTGACATCGCAGAGAATGTGGCAGCATGTAATTTCAACGGCTGCCTGACAGGTATTACGGCAGTTATGAACTTGCTCGATATTGAGATCGGACCAGCCTGTTACAACTTCTGCACAAAAGCGGACGGAAAGCGCACTGAGTGAGCAGAGCAGCTAATGACGGAAGCTGCCAGAGAGGCCCGCATGACCATCACGGCCACGAAGAAGATGGAGGAGGATCTCACTTTCGGATTTGGAAGGACTGCTGTATGATCAAGGGATCGCTTAGTAGACGTATGTTTAACTTAACTACAAAATTAAAAAAAAAGTGATCCAAACCTTTAAACACATTTTTCTCAACACATTTTTGATCGCAATTTGATGCCAAAATTGTAAATCGAATTCTTTATCAGTGTACATAACCGCTTTGCTATATCTTCATAGGGTTATTTTCGGTCTGCGGCTTCGTCTCTACATTCTGGGCGGAAAATGTGACATTTGCTTCAACGCCTCACCGTTTTGTTAGAATTTAATATCACTCAGTTATCCTATGTATGCTGATAGACAATATATTGATCATGCATTATACAAAATTATTCTTGAGTTTCTCCCCGCGTATTTGATAATTAAAATATCCACGGGTGTACTGCGGGTCTACAGTGCCCGTTGGACACTGTAGACCGGCAGTACATCCGTGGATATTTTGATTATACAAAATTAGTTTGTTACAAATCCAATAAGAGGGCTTCATGAATTAAAGCTGATGACTAATTTTCCAGCTTCAAGCGATCCTTCCACATGGTGCAGCGGCTACAGGGAGTGTCCAATGCCGATACAAAAATCAATTTTTAAAAACAAAAGTGTAAACCATAAAACTGCATCATCAGATTTAGCACTACTTTTTATTTCATATGAAAAACAATTCACGAAAATTAGCTATTTTTCATGCTTTCAAGCAGCGTTAACCCCTCAAGCAGTACTTAATGCAACGGGAAGAAACTGTAGCACGTGGCACAATGGGACGTACCGTCTGCCACGCTCTTAAGTGGTTTGCAGAGCACAGGTGTAGATGAAAAAGCAGCAAATAATAAATAACCAAAAATAAAATCATTGGAGCCATAATTTATTTTTAATTGTGTTTTCTCAAAGGTAACCGTAGCTTAACAGCAAATTAATATTAATTCATCGCATAAAACGGAAAACAGTAGTAACATTAGTAAGGATATATTGCAGTCAAATATGTTTTACCTACTAAAACTCCTCTATGTGCTAGAAATGCAGATAATTATTATTCGACGAAGTCCAAAAGAGGCTACCAAACGTGGAGCAATGTGGCCGCGCGCACTGGAACAGAAATAAAAGGAGCGGCTGGCAGGCTGCGCATTGGGAGTCATGTAAAATGTGTACAGCAGTGGGGGGCACGAATATTTTATGGTGGCGGCCGATGGGAGCGAGCGCCGTGTAATTGTCCGTAATACCTCAGCTGACAAGTTTTATCGCAGCCGCGGCTCCAGCTGCGCAACGACAGCCGTTATTTACTGCGCTGCCCGCCTCATATAAAGATACAAAAAGTTATCATTTTTGGCGCATATCGTGTTCCCTAACAACCAAAGTCACTCGTACAGTGAGAGACCACAACGCGGGAAAAAAAGAAACAGACTGAAAGATTCTTGCCTATACGCTAACCGGTAGAGTGCCTGTTTCCTGCATGCGCACAACCTTACATAATTTTATTTTTCTTTATTAGACAGGTCATTCGTCGAAAGAAGTAGTTTATAGTTTCTTTGCACGCACATATCTCGAAGTAAAGACGGTGCCGATGGTCGTGAAGTTTCACCAAAACGACAAAGAGAACGAGAAAAAAATTTGTAGCACGTAACGTGGGCACCCCTAATATTGATAAACGGTTCAAAATATTGAAACATTGTTTCAGACCAATGAACGACTGTTTTGAATTATGCTTGTAACTCTTTCCAATGCCGAGGCACCGTTCAGTCCAAAAAGTTTCGAGACTGGATTAATAAAAGCAGATAAATGTTAAGACTGTGGTTTTAATACTTTAGTGTTGTACATAGTGTCCCCTTAGTTTGAGTACAACGCACAGAACGTTCGTACAACAATGTGAAACTGTGAGAAAAGTCCTCCTTTGGGCCGTTGTTCAACTCGCGCGTCACATTATCTTGAATGTCGGATATGTCGTCAAAGGGCTGACACTTCATGGGAATTTATGTACTTTGTCGTTTTGTGATAGGTTCGAATTGATAAAAGAAAGTCTCGTCACTCGTGATTTTTTCCAGAAAAGAACTGACGGCGTTTAGCAGTCCAGTCCAGTCACGGCAGACGTCCACAAGTCAATATTTTGTTCAGGAGTCAAAGTAGGCAGGACAAACTTTGCACACACTTGCCTCTTCTTAAAAAAAAATAGAGACTGTCTTGAACAATTGATTCACAGATATTACACCATCGCGATCTCTTACACAGTCATGTTGACACACTAACGGGGCAGGCTCAGTACTTAACATTGCTGCTCACAACTAACTGGTCGAATGCACAGCATTCTGTTGTTAATTCAAGCTGCCACCGTAGATAGCGCGCTGACGTCGCATGTACGTCAGGAATAAAATCAGTCTGTGAACTTTTTGGACGGATGTTATATACTAATAAATATATTTTTAAAATGGAACGATATCCATTATCTAACGGTATCTGAGATCTCTTGAAGATAGGAAGACACGACGTTTATCAATGTTTGTGATGGAGTTTCCGCAAAAATAGTTTTGCATTGTGCTAAAAGCACTTTGAAATATCACCGACATTACGCCGTACTCATCAAAGGGCTAAAATATTACTGATTTTTTTTAAAAAAATGTTTCATTTAAAATAGAACCAGACCTAAATGACTCTAATACTCTTCTCAGGAGCCGTGTAATACTTTTACGGAATTACATTCTTACATTAAGAGCTTCAGTGTCTAGCGCTTTTTCCAATCCCTCGAACACTTCTGGAGCACTGTTTCTTGGATATTTTTTAGTTGTCTCAGCGATGTGTTTTTAATCTCAATGGTTGTAAAACGGCGGCCACTTAAGGTTTTCTTAATCAGTTCAGGAACAGAAAAAGGCACATGGAGGCATGTCTGAGAACATAGTGGCTGAGCAATCACTAAAGTTTTGATTTTGGCTAAAAATTCACGAACGAGCAACTAAGTGTGAACAGTTTCATTATCTTCGGGTAGAAGTCACGAACTGTTTCACCACAAATCTAGGCTTTTTTGAAGATTGCTTCCTGCAAACGTTGTCGAGTTTTTGAGTATTTTTCGTTACTAATCGTCCGATATTGTGCCAAGAATTCATGGTCAACTGTGCTGTTAAAATTAAAGAACACAGTGAGCTAAATTTCATATTTGACCGCACTTGTCGAACTTTCCTCTCTCTCTTGGCGATGCCGAATGATTCCCCTGAGATGTTCGAGCCTTAGTGTCGATGTCATATACGTAGAACCACATTTCCTCACATGCTAGATGCTGTATGCCGTCGTTAATACCGAGCGAGGTGGTGGAGCGGTTAGAAACTGGACTCGCATTCGGGAGGACGACGCTTCAATCCCGCGTCCGGCCATCCTGATTTAGGTTTTCCGTGATTTCCCTAAATCCCTCCAGGAAATGCCGGGATGGTTCCTTTCAAGGGCAAGGCCGGCTTCCTTCCCTGTCCTTCCCTAATCCGATGAGACCGATGACCTCGCTGTTTGGTCTCCTTCCCCAAAACAACAAACCAACCGCGTTAATTTCATCTATTGACTCCTGAGTAACTTACACTAAATGAATTTGGAACAAATTTTACTGTGAGAGGTTTCATATCTTAAACATCCGAAAAAAAAATCATGAGTTGGACCATCTGATACGCAAACATAATAAGCAACTTTCCTGATTGCCATTCCATAATCTTTCATAGCTGTAACGTTCACTATTTTCACAATTTCATCGGTTGGTGGTGTGCTGGGGCGTCCAAGGTGCTCATCATCTTCAACGTTTTCACGGCCTTCTTCGAAACGCTTCTACAATTCGAAATCCCTTCTTTTATTCATAGCAGACTTACGAGGAACAATATTCAACATGTGTAAAACTATTCTGCACTTTCGATTGGTATAAGCAAATTCAATACAAATTCTTCGATTCATTTTTATACAAAATGAATAATCGGCGATACTACCAAAACATCTTTTTGACAGCTGGCAACAGATTAAATATCCGATACGACTAATACCTATAGATACTGTTCAGATATGTTCACAAACAAATCAACGAAAAAATTACTTTAATCGGGCTAATAAAACATCTGAAATTTCAAAGCTCCCCTTACTTTTAGAACAAACGACGTACAAAGCTCTGTATGCTTTTAATGTTGTGACGTCGTTACTTAAAGACGTTATATATTTTTGTAGTCTGTAGATAAGTAGGCTTCGGGAAAATCACACTAACCGCACCGAAAAACAATTTCAACCAGACCAATGATAGTATAATCATTCTGGGATGGTTGTTAAACCACGTCTCCCCGTTGCCTCGTCTTTTCTATCAGAGCGGAACTTTCCTTTGTCAATTAATAAGAAGTGAAACACATCAAATCTGACGAGCATGGTGGATAGAAACGTCAGTATTCTTCTTAAGAGCGTCGTTACTGGGAAATGTTAACCTCCAGCCCGTATCGAGCTTACCAGGGATTTGAGTAATAACTCTGTTGTAAAATTATGTAGAAAAAATGAAGGGTTCTCTTTTGGATAAGCCACCCTAGTATGGTGACCTGATTTAAATCAACCACAAAAAACCTACATAGGTGTTGAGGAGAGATTCGAATCCCACTGCTTCCCGATGCCGGTCCGATGTCTCCAGCATTGTCGTTCCCCTGACTGAACCATCAGTAATAATTCTGAATACCGTGCTTAAATAGGAGGATAGGGGCTTGAAGACAACCGCCTCCAGAGTTTAAACAATACGCCTCCAGTTGTTCATCTGGATACTTTTCAACATTGCAGTAGATTACTTGCCGCCGTCCTTTGAAGGAAGTTTGTCCACATTGTGCCCTCCAATAGCTATAATTAACTTAGTTTAATACGAATCACAATGCAACTAGTATTTTTCGCATATCACACTTAGTCGTAGAATATTTCCTGACTTTGAGTCTGTCTCTCGCCTCTGATAAAGCGTTAACTACGTTTACTTCTCCGGCGAGTAATCTTGTTTTCTATTTCTCCAATTCCTTCAAAATTCCTTAGGTTAGATAGATTAGATTTACACTGTGTAAGAGGACGGACAGCTATCTGAAATACTACGAAAGGTACTGCTGTCATTACTGTAAACTGTTTGATGAAATAGAAAGACTGACACGATTTCAATCTATGCTGATTTAGGGGGTATAAGTGACAATTGTACAGCAGTATTCTTCGTCTGAATCTTAAAGAGCACAAGAACACCCATTGAAGAAAGAATATTCCCATAACACAGGTCTCGTGCTTAGGATGACGAGACGCTGTGGCGTCAGGAATAACATCGGTACACAGAAGCAAATGCTACATCCATAACGAGCAAATTCTTAACTTGCCTTAAGCCCGCAATGTGAGATAGTGTAAGCAACGAAAAATTCTTTCACCAATGGAAAGCTCCTGTCTTTCTCGTCGGGTGGCAGCGATTAACATTCACGATCTTTCACCTGTTTCATACTCATCTTTTTCTGATTATAATACAGTTATCTCCTCAGGAAATAAATCTAGCGGTATAAAGTTAAAGACGGAAATAACGGTCACCCTAATGTTTGGCGATTTGCTTAGCTTCGGTGCAATCGATCTAGAGACTACAAAATGTACAGTCAGCAGGTGCTGGCAATTGAGTGTGCTGTAGATTACTCGTAAACTCGAGTCCTAGGCATCAGGTAATAGCACCTACACGCAGTGAAACAGCGCTGTCCTCAGGAAGTCCCACACCTACAGCCATAGTGCTAGATCTGCAGACGTTGTGGCAGCTACCAGCAGCTTTGCCATTAGTGGTAACCCATGCCAATGACCCTCACCTCATTACCGCTACGAAGAGCGAGCCCGAGATCGTCCACATAAGCAGTGCAACAAAATACATGACCATCGAGAGACGTCCAGACAGGTATTAACGGAGACCGCACGACAGCGGTTCCGTGCAGTGTGTGGACAGCCTTGACACACCAAACGACGGATCATGGTGGGAGGAGTGAGATGGCCTTTGGAGAGTACACAAGACGTTGCTCTGTGAAGCAGAGACGCATTACAAGTCGACGGTGGTATCAGGGTATCCCATATTGCGAAGAACCCCTTCCAGATAGTCATGATAGACCTGTTTAAAGTTAAGAGCGGCCAAAATTCCAGGCACATTACGAACATGTGATAGCTACAGAGGACAGCGTGAAAGTTACTGGAAACTGCCAAAGAGGTCTGATCAGGGGAAATCACGTATCGCGCCGTCCGCTTAAGCCATGCAGCCAACAGTTGAGTAAAGATCTTTGTGTCACAGTTGTGCAACGTCAGGGGAAGATACTCGCTTATGTACCCTGAGGGTTATGGATGGGAATCAGGAGACCTTCGAGGAAACCATCTGGGATACGTACAACGGGCGCCGGCAGGAGTGGCCGAACAGTTCTAGGCGCTTCTGTCTGGAACCGCGCGACCGTTACGGTCGCAGGTTCGAATCCTGCCTTGGGCATGGATGTGTGTGATGTCCTTAGGTTAGTTAGGTTTAATTAGTTCTTAGTTCCAGGGGAGCGATGACCTCAGATGTTAAGTCCCATAGTGCTCAGAGCCATTTTTTTGTACAACGGGCGAAATAAGGTCCTGACAAGTTTCTGTCCATACTGGCGCTAGTAGGTGAAGAAATGTTTAACAAAACTCAGGTGCGAGGCCGTCAGTTCTGGGCGACTTGTTCATAGAACCCACTTGTATAGCACTAACTATTATATCCATGCCGTCGACAAGCAGATACATCATGTCATAACCAGTAACCAAACCAAAGGAGTTTCTTTAGTTGCATCTTACTTGAACGGTGTGGGTCTGTGGCTGCTCAAAGACTTGAAGCAAATGAATACCGGCAGCCATAATTTTATGAACTGTTTTATTAACCTACCAGTTTTGGTGTCTCATTGGCACCATCTCACTATCTTCAACCCCTATACATTTAGCTAGATGTATCATCCAAACGGCTGTGCTGTTATAGGGATCACTAATTACAACTTATCTCTAGATGTGGACTCTCCACACCCCTCCACGTGGAGAGTCTACATCTACAGAGAAGTTTCAGGAATCTATAGTGTCCAGTTGAAATTATCTCTATAATAGCACAGACGTTTAGATGACATATCTAACTATGTGTATTGGGGACTGAAGGTGGTGCCAATGAGGCATCGAAACAGGTAGTCAAATATAATTTATAAAATTACAGCTGTCAGTATTTATTTTTTCGAGCCAAAGGAGATCCGGGAGACTGCCGTAATGTTGACGTGGCGGAGACGTTGTGCAGAGTACAGCAAAGTGTAACACACATGGAGGGTACGCTGGGTATCTAAGTGCCAGCCCCCTTCATCAGACGTAAGAACAGTAATCAGAGTCTTCTGGGGATGGAGCCATTCTGCTATCACATAGTACATAGACGGATGCTCCTGCAGTAACCCATTGTGTGTGTGCATCACGAGTATAGCTCCTTAAAGATGACATCGAGAGAGGGCAGTGAGAAGTGCCTTGGCATGATTCAACATCACCTGACATTCTAGCGAACACATCATAAAACATTTCCAGAGAATGGTGCAGCAGAAATCCTGGGTTCATTGCTGCAACACCCCGACCTCCCTTCGGTAACCAATGAAGGCCTTGCAGAGGACGGGCTTTGTGAGAGGACTCACCATGACAGGGCAGAGTGATATGCATCGTGGCTTGGACTACGGGCTATCCACGTGGTCTTGATGAGCTGTCAGCAGTCAGATGAAGTGAGATGGATCGCATTCAGTTTCCATGGCTCCCGTCTGTGTTGCACACTTTGGCGGCAGAGACAAAAATATAGATGTCATGGAGAGAGAACGCGATGGGCCAGACTTCAGCAGCCTGCACCCATCTGACAATATCGCAAGTGATATAAACATGGTCAAGACGAGTGGAAGAATGGCTAGTGAAACATGTAAACCACGAACGATCACCATGAGCATGCTCCAGAGTGTCCATAAAGTGGAGATGCTGGACAATAGTCGCTAGCGCCACACGGGGAGAGTGACATGGCAATTGATTTTTTGGCGCCTGGGTTGAGTTGAAGTCGCCTCCCATAATCAAGGTATCCTGCCGACCTAGGAAGAAATGCATGACTGCCTCATAGAAGAAAGTGGAACGTTTAATACAGCGACCTGTACCAGATGGCGCATAGATGTTGATGACCCTGACGCCACCAAACATGACAGCCATACCTCTTGCATATGGGAGATAGGAAACTATACCAATGAGGATATTGTCACATAAGAGCATCGCCACCCCACTACCAGAAGGTCAAAGACGAATACCGTAAAGCCAAGGGGAGCACAAAAAGTTGCAACATGTACCTCCTCAAGGAGTGGAAGTCATTGTCTGCAGCATACAGCATTTCATGGAGCAATGATAGATCACAGTGCGCATAAATGGCATTGACGCTGACTGTGGCTATGTGATAGGTTTGAAAACCTGCCTTGGGCCCCCCTGCGGGTTCGGGGGTACGAATAGGCCCGCGGTATTCCTGCCTGTCGTAAGAGGCGACTAAAAGGAGTCTTCAAAGTTTCGGCCTTATGTGATGGTCCCCACTTGGGTTTGACCTGCCATTTTCAAAATTTCCGTTGTTAGTGCGTGCCATTTGGGGAAGGACGCCTTATGTGGTGTTTTTCTATTGGTCCATCGTGCACCTCCATATTGCATGCTATCTCTTGACGTGTGGAGGGATTTACACCCCATGTCTTCTGGGTTGCCTCCTCGTCTTGTGCGCAATCCCCTTCTTAGCGCCCACGGCAATTGTGGACCCTTTCAACACCTAAAATCCAGCACGGTAGCCAGTCCGTTGTGGTGGGGTCGTCATGTAACCTCTTGGTGGTAGCCCCCTGACCACGCAGGGATCGCACTACAGATACCAGAGCTGTTTCCTCCCTATGCATGCCAAGGAGTATGTGCCCATCTTGTCTGGGGCACGGGGACTCCGGGCAATGGGATATCGGCCAGGTACCCGTTGCTTTGGCTGGGTGGCACCCTTGGGGAGAGCCCTCGTTCGGAGTAGGTGGCATCTGGGCGGATGTGGCGCAATGAAGCGCAATAAATCTCACCAAGCTGGTGGCCGCACTGCCACCAGCGTCTCTAAGCGAGGCAAAATTGAATTCGATGCTGCACAATATGATCCTCAGTCGTTCCCCTCGTTGGCTGCGCCATGGGAGGGACGCAGATCTAGTGCCCAGCAGGAGCCTTATGTACCACAATACCTTGTCTGCAGCAGGACTGATGGTGACTCCTTTCTTTCGACAAAGCCTATGTTTTTTGTGGAACACCTGGAGGATAAGTTTGGGGAAGTGGCGGGTTTGTCTAAAATGAGGAATGGGTCCATCCTCCTCAAGACGGCCTCCCCAGCCCAGTCACGGGCGTTGCTCTTGTGTGATAAGCTGGGAGACGTCCCTGTTACCATCACTCCCCACAGTAGGTTAAATATGGTCCAGGGGATTATTTACCATCGCGACCTCTTGTTACAGTCCGATGACGAGCTGAGAGCTGACTTGGAACGACGTGGTGTGCATTTTGTCCGTCGTGTGCACAGAGGACCCAAGACCAACAGGGTGGCCACCGGTGCCTTTATCTTGGCCTTCGAGGGTGCTGTATTGCCTGAGAAGGTCAAGGTAATGGTTTACCGTTGTGACGTCAAGCCATACGTCCCTCCCCCGATGCGGTGCTTCCAGTGCTGGAAGTTTGGGCATATGTCCTCCCGTTGCCCATCCAGTGCCACATGTCGAGATTGCGGACGCCCCTCCCATCCCGATTCTCCATGTGCGCCTCCGCCTGTCTGTGTCAACTGTGGGGAACACCACTCTCCATGCTCGCCGGACTGCCCCGTTCTTCATAAGGAGCGGAAGATTATGGAATTTAAGACCCTGGACCGGCTTACTTATCGCGAGGCAAAACTGAAATTTGAAAGGTTGCACCCTGTCCCTCTTCAAACTTCTTATGCTGCAGCTACGTTATCGTCGCCCTCGCGGGCGGCAGTTGTCGCCTCCTCTGTGCCGCCTTCAGTTGGCCCTCGGGGCCGTCCATCTCTGTCTGCCCCCCTTGTGTCTGGGGGCAAGCCTTCCTCTGTTGCCCCCTTAGCAGTTGGGGGCAAACCCCCTTCTGTCACTCCCCCCGCACATGCTTCAGGAGTGACATCTGCTCCAAAACCAGGGGGCTCGATCCCTCCCCCTCCCCCTCCCCCTTCTCTGCCGGCGTCGTCTCCGCCGGCGTCGTCTCTGCCGGCTCCTCTCTCGCGGAAAGGGTCCGTCGGGGCCCTCCCTTCTTCCGTTTCTTCTGCTACCCCACCGGATGTCAGCCAGTGGCTGAAGGTTCATCCACCTGCTGGTCGTAGGGCTTCTGCGTCGTCGTCAGCCTCCGACGCTCCTTCAGAGAAACTCTCCCAGCCCTCTAAGCCAAAGGACAGACGCGAGAAGAAGGACCGGAACGTGTCCAAGAAGAAGGACGCTCCGGCAGTTTCAGTACCGCCTGCTGTCAATAGCTCTGGCTCTGGGGATGCGGTGGAGATCCTCGCCTCTGCCGCAGATCTCGCCCTCACGGAACCCTCGGGGACCTCTCCTATGGACACAGCTGACTCTCGCTCGGTGGCGGCCGTTGACTCTGCGGCGCCGTCTGCCTCTTAGTGGACTTAACGCCCTCCCAGTCCCTTCCTGCTTCCATTCTCCAGTGGAATTGCGGCGGTTATTTCCGCCACCTGCCTGAGCTCCGGATGCTTTTGAGTGTTTCCCCTGTTCTGTGCATTGCTCTTCAGGAAACTTGGTTTCCAGCAATGCGGACCCCTGCCCTTCGCGGTTATCGGGGATACTATAAGAACCGCGCTGACTGTCAACGAGCTTCAGGTGGAGTTTGCCTCTTTGTTCACCACTCTGTCTGTAGCTCACCAGTACCCCTTCTGACGCCTTTAGAGGCAGTCGCTGTCAGGATTGAGCTCTCGCCGGCTATTACTGTTTGCTCTGTTTACGTTCCTCCGTATGGGCAACTCCCCCGACATGTCCTGGCTGCGCTGCTGGCTCAACTCCCGCCGCCATTGCTGCTTCTGGGCGATTTCAATGCCCACAACCCTCTATGGGGTAGGACTGTCTCCGATGACCGTGGTCGCGCTGTGGAGCATGTGTTGGCTCAGCTCGACCTTAGCCTCTTGAACACCGGTGCTCCCACGCATTTCAGTGTGGCCCATGGCTCGTTCTCGGCCATCGATCTCTCTCTTTGCAGCCCTGGACTTGTCCCATCCCTTCACTGGAGAGTGCATCCTGACCTGTGTGGTAGTGACCATTTTCCCATCTATTTGTCACTGCCCCAGTGTCATTCTTCTGGGCGCCTGCCCCGCTGGGCTCTCAACAGGGCTGACTGGCCGGCTTTTACTTCCGCTGCCACCATTGCTTCTCTCCCACAGGGTGACATTGACGAGGTGGTCCGTGTCTTGACCTCGTCAATTATTTCTGCGGCCGAGACTGCCATCCCTCGCTCTTCTGGACTCCCTCGGAGGAAGTCTGTCCCCTGGTGGTCGCCGGAGATTGCTGAGGCTATTCGCGACCGTAGGCGGGCTCTCCAGCGTCATAAGCGGCACCCGTCTCTGGAGACCCTCATCGCCTTTAAGAAGCTCCGTGCCTTGGCCCGTCGTCTTATTGCACGGCGTAAGCAGGAATGCTGGGAGAGGTACATTTCATCCTTGGGCTCCCGTGTCTCCCCGTCGCTCGTGTGGTCCCACATCCTGCGGATTTATGGATACCAGACCCCTATGGGTGTCCCTGGAATCTCCCTGGACGGCGCTGTCTGCACTGACGCTGCCGCCCTTGCTGACCACCTTGCCACGCACTTTGCTACGAGCTCTGCGACTGCAACTTACCCTCCTGCCTTTCGCTCTCTAAAGGAGCGCTCCGAGCGGACGCCGTTATCGTTCCACACACGTCGTTCTGAAAAATACAATGCTCCTTTCAGCGAGAGGGAATTCCTCGCTGCCCTCGCCAATTGCCCTGATACAGCGCCAGGACCGGACTGCATCCACGCGCAGATGCTGAAGCATCTCTCCAGGGACTGCCAGAGACACATCCTCACCATCTTTAACCGCATTTGGAGCGAGGGCGTGTTCCCGTCACAATGGCGAGAGGGTGTTATCGTTCCCATCTTGAAGCCCGGTGCGGACCCTCTGGCGGTGGACGGCTATCGCCCCATTACACTAACCAACGTTTTGTGCAAATTGCTCGAACGTATGGTGGGGCGGCGTTTGTGTTGGGTCCTAGAGTCGCGCGGTCTCCTCGCTCCATCCCAGGGTGGCTTCCGTCAGGGCCGGTCTGCTGCGGACAATTTGGTGCGGCTGGAATCTGCTATCCGTACGGCCTTTTCCCGCCGTCAGCATCTCGTTGCTGTATTTTTTGATCTGCGGAAGGCATATGACACAACATGGAGGCATCACATCCTTGCTACGTTGCGCGAGTGGGGTCTTCGTGGTCAGCTTCCAGCTTTTCTTCAAAACTTTTTATTGCGCCGCTCTTTCCGGGTGCAAGTCGGTGCCGCCTCTAGTTCCTCTTATATACAGGAAAATGGGGTCCCGCAGGGCTCGGTATTGAGTGTTTCCTTATTTCTAGTGGCCATTAATGCTCTGGCTGCAGCTGTGGGGTCGTCGGTGTCTCCTTCTTTGTATGCCGACGACTTCTGCATCTCATTTAGCTCAACGACTACGGGAGTCGCCGAACGCAGGCTGCAAGCAGCCGTTCGCAAGGCGGCATCATGGGCTCTGACTCATGAATTTCAGTTCTCTGCGGCCAAGACTCGAGTTATGCACTTCTGCAGGCGTCGGACGGTCCACCCTCATCCGGAACTTTACCTCGACGGTCACCTACTTGAAGTGGTGGACACTAGCCGCTTCTTAGGACTCGTCTTTGATGCCCGGCTCACATGGGTTCCTCATATTACTCAGCTGAAGCAAAAGTGCTGGCAGCACCTCAACGCCCTCCGCTGCCTGAGCCATGCGTCTTGGGGTGCAGATCGCAGCACGCTGTTGCGATTGTACAGAGCCCTTGTGCAGTCCAGGCTTGATTATGGGAGCCTGGCCTATGGGTCTGCATCGCCCTCAGTGTTGACGTTGTTGGACCCCATACACCACTGTGGGGTTCGGCTTGCAACTGGTGCTTTCCGTACGAGCCCCGTGGATAGTCTGCTGGTGGAGGCCGGGGTTCCCCCGCTGCGGATTCGCCGCCACCGACTGCTCGCCGACTATGCTGTCCACGTGCATTGCTCACCGGGCCATCCCAATCATCGCCTGCTTTTCCCTGCCAGGGTCCTCCCTCTGCCCGACCGGCGACCTAGGTCTGGGCTTTCCATTGCTGTCCGTGTCCAGTCCCTGCTGTCGGAACTGGGGTCGTTCCCTCTTCTGCCGCACTTCCGGGCCTGTGCACCCATGCCTCCCTGGTGTATGACCCGTCCGTCCGTCCGCCTGGACTTGGCACGGGAACCCAAGGACTCGGTTCCGCATGTGGCCCTCCGTCACCGTTTTCTTGCGCTCGTCGCCTCGTTTTCAGGCTGTGAGCCTGTCTACACTGATGGTTCCCTGGTGGATGGTCGTCCTGCCTACGCTTTTGCCCACGCTGCCCATGTTGAACAGCGCTCCTTGCCGGCTGGCTGCAGTATTTTTACTGCAGAGCTGGTGGCCATATTGCGCGCTCTTGAGCATATGCGTTCCTGCTCAGGTACGTCCATCGTCATCTGCAGTGACTCCCTGAGCAGCCTCCAGGCTATCGACCGCTGCTATACCTCTTGTCCTCTGGTATCCTTTATTCAGGAGTCTGTTTTTGCCATTACCCGCTCTGGTCGTTCGTTGGTCTTTGTTTGGACGCCAGGTCACGTTGGCATCCCGGGGAATGAACGTGTCGACAGGCTGGCCAAAGGGGCGGTCGACGCCCCCACTTTGGCGATCGGCCTCCCGGCTCGTGATTTGCAGCTGGCGTTGCGCCGTAAGGTGCTTCAGATGTGGCGTGACGAGTGGCGTAGCCTGACTTCTCCGAATAAACTGCGGGCTGTCAAGGAGACGACCGATGTGTGGCAGTCCTCCCTGCGGGCTTCTCGCAGGGATTCTGTCATCCTGTGTCGGCTCCGCATCGGCCATACCTACCTGACGCACGGACATCTTTTGCGTCAGGAGGATCCCCCCCTGTGTCAGTGTGGGTCCCGGTTGACGGTCGCCCACATTTTGTTGGAGTGTCCCCGCCTGCGCATCCTCCGGCAGACTTTTAATCTCCCGGGCACGTTGCCTTTGGTTTTATGCGACGATGCCTCCATGGCTGACGACGTTTTAAATTTTATCTGTGGTAGTCCTTTTTATGGTTCCATTTAGGGGGGACCTGTCCCTTTCCCTTTCTGTGTATCTTGTCCTCGAGTGTCTCATTGGTTGCAGATTTTAATGTGTGTATTCGGATGGTTGACTCTTTCCCAATTTTTGTACCCATGGTCAGTCAACCAGTCTCCGACCCTCTTATTTTCTTCCGTTTCTTTCTGTCCAGTGTTCGTTTGTACTCTTCTTGTCTCTAGTGTTCGCTGACACATTGGTGTTCTTTCAGTGACTGGGGGGAGGGGCGTCTCCTCCCCCCTTGGGGTTTTACCTGTTCCGTAAATTTTGTTTCGCCGGTTTTTTGGAATGGGGGACTGATGACCTTAGCTGTTTAGTCCCCCTTAAACATCCCAACAACATCCACATCCTGCCTTGGGCAGGAAGGTGGGTGATGCATACACAGAGGAAGGATGGGGAGCTGACTGATAGGCCTCAATTGAAGAGCACATCACTGTGAATGGGTGGAAGTCAACCCCACCAAAGGGATTCCATCGCCTTGTAGATCGATAGTACACCACTGGCCATTAAAATTGCTACACCAAGAAGAAATGCAGATGATAAACGGGTATTCATTGGACAAATATAATATACTGCAACTGAGATGTAATTACATTTTAAAGCAATTTGGGTTCATAGATCCTGAGAAATCAGTACCCAGAACAACTACCTCTGGCCGTAATAACGGCCTTGATACACCTCGGCATTGAGTCAAACAGGGCTTGGATGGCGTGTATAGGTACAGCTGCCCATGCAGCTTCAAAACGATACCACCGTTCATCAAGAGTAGTGACTGGCGTGTTGTGACGTGCCAGTTGCTCGGCCACCATTGACCAGACGTTTTCAGTTGGAGAGAGATCTGGAGAATGTGCTGGCCAGGGCACCAGACGAACATTTTCTGTATTCAGAAATGCCAGTACAGGACCTGCAACGTGCGGTCGTGCATTATCCTGCTGAAATGTAGGGTTTCGCAGTGATCGAATGAAGGATAGAGCGACGGGTCGTAACACATCTGAAATGTACCGTTCACTGTTCAAAGTACCGTCCAACAAGAGGTGACCGAGACGTGTAACCAATGGCACCCCATACCATCACTCTGGGTGATAGGCCAGTATGGCGATGACGAATACATGCATCCAATGTGCGTTCACCGCGATGTCGCCAAACACGGATGGGACCATCAGGATGCTGTAAACAGAACCTGGATTCATCCGAAAAAATTACGTTTTGCCATTCGTGCACCCAGGTTCGTCGTTGAGTACACCCTCGCAGGCCGTCCTGTCTGTGATGTAGCCTCAAGGGTAGCCGCAGCCATGGTCTCCGAGCTGATAGTCCATGCTGCTGCAAACGTCGTCGAACTGTTCGTGCAGATGGGTGTTGTCTTGCAAACGTCCCCATATGTTGACTCAGGGATCGAGGCGTGGGTGCACGATCCGTTACAGCCAAATGGATAAGATGCCTGTCATCTCGACTGCTAGTGATACGAGACCGTTGGGATCCAGCACGGCGTTCCGTATTACCCTCCTGAACGCACCGATTCCATATTCTGCTAATAGTCATTGGATCGCGACCAACGCAAGTAGCAACGTCGCGATACGATATACCGCAATCGCGACTGGCAGCAATCCGACCTTTATCAAAGTCGGGAACGTTATGGAACGCATTTCTGTTCCTTACACGAGGCATCACAACAACGTTTAACAAGGCAATGCCGGTAAACTGTTGTTTGTGTATGAGAAATCGGTTGGAAACTTTCCTCATGTGAGCACGTTGTAGGTGTTGCCACCGGCGCCAACCTCGTGTGAATGCTCTGAACAACTAATCATTTGCATATCACAGCATCTTCTTCCTGTCGGTTAAATTTCGCGTCTGTAGCACGTCATTTTCGTGGTGTAGCAATTTTAATGACCAGTAGTGTATGTCCATCCTCAGGATTGACGACTTCTGTGCGGAAGATAAACGTCTCAAGAGACTTTCAGTGGAACACTCTCCGCGGTGCGCCCATAAGCAGCTTCAGACACAGAAAGGTACGAGGGCAACTGCATCCGGCGCTGGTGGCGGTGGTGTCCTTAGCTGACCAGAGACTGACAAGGGGGGAGATGTCGCGTTGTCTGGTGCTAGGGCATCAGATGACAGCTCATCATCAGTGGGAGGGTCGTCGTCTTGTGCACACATCCAATGGAGTCAGTCACCAGAATGGGTACGGTGCTGTCTCATCCATCTCTTCCTAACACCTAGTTTGACGTCGATTGGCGGACAGCTGTCGTCCGACATGTGGCCCGATGGCAGAGAAGCGGAGGTCGTTACAGCTCCATGGTCAACAATCATGGGGTCGGGACAGACAGCTGGCGTATGCTGATGGCCATCGTCCACTGGTATTGCATCTAACGGCAGTGTAGGAGAGACACACAAACCGTCCATCACGTCATCGAGAGGAGTCGACACTGGTGCTGACTGATTCAGAGTGGACGCAGCAGGCAGCCCCGACGTGAACGCGCAAGATGGAGGTAACACAGTGAGCACTGCAGGCAGATGGATGTTTCGGATCGGCGCCTGAACCAGTCTGTGTAGGAGACATTTAGAACGGACATGAACTTCCCGGGCACAACATATGCAAGTGTGTGGCTGGCTATCACCACATGACGACAGTTCTGGAGCCAGAAATACCCAAATGAGGAGGCACATTTTTCCTCAGTTCAGTTTTTAGCTGACAGACACCACCGAGGCCACGGTGGGTTTCAAACGTCTTCCACGTTCCAGCAACATTACTGACAACGTTGCCGTAAGATTTAAAAGCAGTCACCACAATCTCCGACGCCACCTCGTATGGAAGTTCCAAAATCCTCAACATTCGGATGCCAAAACAGGACAGCCCATATATGGCCTCCAAAGTAGCATAATTGGAGATGATGGTGCCACACAACTTCGGCTCATAGCTCTTCTTTAACCAGCTCTATGTACACAGTGGTATGAAGGATTGAGTAATGAGTTCCGAGAACATCTTGCAGGGGGAGACGCATTTCGTCCCATATAAACCATTCTTCTTCATACGCCTTTGGTTGTTCATGATCCAAAGGTAAAGGTTATTTAATCGTAGCGTGGCGATAGAAAAATGCCAAGATGGTCTACGAATTCGGACATGAAGACAAGCTTTTTATGCAGAAGTAAACCAACGCTCTGTCGATCGCAAGTAGTACAACAGGCGAGAGGCAAACAAGACATGCTTACCTTACCTCACCTCACATCAGCCAAGGCATACTACCGCTGAGCTACGGAGGCGCATTATATTGAGCAAATATGACCACTGGCCGGCTATTGCGCGCTCTTAGACGTAATTCTACGAAAATGATTATTAGTTGGTTATGACATCCGACGAAGCATTCATCGACACTGGAATTCATCACCAAATAACTCCACTCCTTCAACGGTTACGTTACAATCACGTAACTTGTAATGCAGACCTTACATCAGTCTCCAAAGTACACAAAACGTGACTGGGAAACAACGCGATGGTCTGGCGTCTTTTGGTGTCTACTTGTAACTCAGAGATTTCGAGTGACACATTTGTACGCTACCGTACGATTGAAATACAGTACGTTCTCACAAAGTCAAATAACCATCATGAGCACACTGGTTAATATGCTACCATCCCTTTCCATGTATATTAATCTTGTCGCAAATGATACCCAGTGACACTTGAAATCATAATAATGGGCGTGATTAGAATGGCGCAAGAAAATGTTCAGCTGGAGGCGTCGTTCACATCGTAGCCATCAGGCAAGTACGCGGCCATTGCGGCTCGCGAAGCTGGTTTGTGGTTTCTCAGAGAAGCAGGGCTGTACCAATAAATACTGTAACTGCGGTCCCATTGCGACTGTGCGTTTTTTGGTAGTCTACAGTCAGTGCTTTATTCGAATAGAAGAGCCTCTTAGCAAGAGGCAGCATCCTGCATTAGTGGGAACTAACCTCTGCTCTGTGGCCTCTCTCCTGTCAACAAGAATTCCTCATCTTTGGGCGGGTCCTTCAGTCATTCGATATTAGTTCCTATGTTTCTTTCTTCTTGGACTACTCTTTCTAGTATCGATCTGACACACAGCAAACAGTTGCACAAGTACGTTTCAAGAACACACAATCTAGCCAGCAAGTGTGGCCACGTGGTGACGTTCTGGCGCTTGCCAGGTCGCGGACGTGCCGATTCTGCATATTTCTCGTAGAAGCCACCAACTAAATGCCTAACAATTTTTTCATAATGCGGGGCCACAGTAATAATATATTTCTTTAAAGTCAGTACCGCCGTTAGATTGTTGTTTATTTACAGTGTTACATTTACACTTACACAATCATGATATTGGCTTCAAAGTGCCATTATCAAGTGTTTTAAGTGTTACAAATTGCCTAAGATGTCATACTGTCATATTAAAATACACTACTAGACACATTATCTAAATGAAATTACAATTAAATCAATACCATTAGCTGATGACGGGCTTTGATATACACCAACGGGGTCAGTTGAAAATGTGTGCCCCGACCGGGACTCGAACCTGGGATCTTTTCCTTAGATGGCAGACGCTCTATCCATCTCGGCCACCGAGGACACATAGGGTAGTGCGACTGCAGGGATTTATCGCCGGCACGCTTCCCGTGAGATCCACATTCTCAACTTCTAGTCCACACACTACATTCGTAGTGCCTCTGCCATTATACCCATTACTCGCTGCAGACAATCCACTGAGTCCCGTAAGAGTTCAGGTAAATCGTGTGCATCGGCACTAAAGAAGGTCATCAGGCGGTTAGCTTTAAACGATATAAAGATGACATCTGTTCTTTCGATTCTCCTCTGTTCCGATTTTCCGACAGTCCGTGTTCCACTACCATACAGTGCTGTACTCCAGACGTAAATTATAAGAAATTTCTCCCTCAATTTAAGGCCAACATTTGATATTAGTAGACTTCTCTTGGGCAGGAATGCCCTTTTTGCCATTTCTAGTATGATATTGATGTCCTCCATGCTCCGCCCGTCATTGGTTATTTTACTGCCTAAGTAGCAGAACTTGTTAACTTCATCTACTTCGTGACCAACAATCCTGGTGTTAAGTTTCTCTCTGTTCTCATTTCTACTACTTCTCATTACCTTCGTCTCCCTTCGATTTACTCTCACTCCATACTTTGTTCTCATTAGACTGTCCATTCCGGTGAGCACATCATGTAATTCTTATTCACTTTCACTCAAGATAGCAACGTCATCAGCAAATCGTATCATTGATATCCTTTCAACTTGAATTTTTAGTTCCACTCCTAGACCTTTCTTTTATTTCTATCATTGCTCCCTCGATGTACAGACTGAACAGTAGGGGTGAAATGCTACATCCTTGTCTTACACCCTTTTTAATATGAGCACTTCATTCTTGGTCGTCCACTCCTATTATTCCCTCTTGGCTGTTGTGCATATTGTCTCTCCCTATAGCTTACCCCTACTTTTTTCAGAATCTTGAACAGCTTGCACCATTTTATATTGTCGAACGCTTTTTCCAGGGCGACAAATCCTATGAACGTGTTTTGATTTTTCTTTAGCCTTGCTTTCATAATTAACCGCAACGTCAGAATTGCCTCTCTCGTGCCTTTACCTTTCCTAAAGCCAAACTAATCGTCATCTAGCACATCCTCAATTTTTCTTTTCCATTCATCTGTATATTATTCTTGAAAGAAACTAGGATATATGCGCTGATTGTGCGATAGTTTACGCACTTCTCAACCCTTGCCGTCTTCGGAATTGTGTGGATGATGCTTTTCTGAAAGTCAGATGGTATGTGTGTTATCTATCCCTTATGCTTTATTTGATCTCAAGCCCTCCAAAGCTCTTTTAATTTCTGATTCTAATACTCGATCCCCTATCTCTTCTAAATCGTTTGCTGTTTCTTCTTCTATAACACCAGACGAATCTCCCCCCTCACAGAACCTTTCAGTGTATTCTTTCCACCTATCCGCTCTCTCCCCTGCATTTAACAGTGGTATTCCCGTCGCACTCTTAATGTTATCACCCTTGCTTTTAATGTCAACGAAGGTCGTTTTGACTTTGCTGTATGCTGAGTCTGTCCTTCCGACAATTATTTC
Source organism: Schistocerca gregaria (assembly GCF_023897955.1). Classification (NCBI taxonomy): domain Eukaryota; kingdom Metazoa; phylum Arthropoda; class Insecta; order Orthoptera; family Acrididae; genus Schistocerca; species Schistocerca gregaria. The sequence continues at coordinate 481,566,780 of NC_064931.1, read as the reverse complement.
TTTTTCGATGTCTTCACGTTTTTCCTGCAGCCATTTCGTCTTAGCTTCCCTGAACTTCTTATTTATTTCATTCCTCAGCGACTTTTATTTTTGTATTCCTGAGTTCCCCGGTACATTTTTGTACTTCCTTCTTTCATCGATCAATTGAAGTATTTCTTCGCAGTTACCTTCTGTGTACCTGTGTTTTCCTTCCCAACTTCTGTGATGGCCTTTTTTAAAGATGTCCTTTCGTCCTCAACTGTACTGCCTACTGAGCTATTACTTATTGCTGTATCTATAGCCTTAGAGAACTTCAACCGTACATCGTCATTCCATAGTACTTCCGTAACCCACTTCTACATCTACAGCCATACTCCGCAAGCCACCTGACGGTGTGTGGTGGAGGGTACCCTGAGTACCTCTATCGGTTCTCCCTTCTATTAAAAAAAAAAAAAGGTTCAAATGGCTCTGAGCACTATGGGACTTAACATCTGTGGTCATCAGTCCCCTAGAACTTAGAACTACTTCAACCTAACTAACCTAAGGACATCACACAACACCCAGCCATCACGAGGCAGAGAAAATCCCTGACCCCGCCGGGAATCTAACCCGGGAACCCGGGCGTGGGAAGCGAGAACGCTACCGCACGACCACGGGATGCGGACCCTTCTATTCCAGTCCCGTATTGTACGTGGAAAGGAGGATTGTCGGTATGCTTTTGTGTGGGCTCTAATCTCTCTGATTTTATCCTCATGGTCTCTTCGCGAGATATACGTAGGAGGGAGCAATATACTGCTTGACTCTTCGGTGACGGTATGTTCTCGAAACTTTAACAAAAGCCCGTACCGGGCTACTGAGCGTCTCTCCTGCAGAGTCTTCCACTGGAGTTTATCTATCATCTCCGTAACGCTTTCGCGATTACTAAATGATCCTGTAACGAAGCGCGCTGCTCTCCGTTGGATCTTCTCTCTCTCTTCTATCAACCATATCTGTTGCGGATCCCACACTGCTGAGCAGTATTCAAGCAGTGGGCGAACAAGCTTACTGTAACCCACTTCCTTTGTTGTCGAATTGCGTATTGCGTATTGATTCTTCCTGAATAATTTCTTAAACTTCAGCCTACTCTTTATCACTATTGTGATCTGAGTTTATATCTGCTTCTGGGTACACCTTACAATACAGTACCTGCTTCTACATCTACATCTACATCCACATCCATACTCCGCAAGCCACCTGACGGTGTGTGGCGGAGGGTACCCTGAGTACCTCTATCGGTTTTCCCTTCTATTCTTTCGGAATCTCTGTCTGATCATGATGTAATCTAACTGAAATCTTCCCGTATCACCCGCCCTTTTCCAAGTATACCCCCTCCTCTTGTGATTCTTGACAAGAGTATTCGCTGTTACTAGCTGAAACTTGTTACAGAACTCAATTAGTCTTTCTCCTCTCTCATTCCTTGTCCCAAGCCCATATTCTCCTGTAACCTTTTATTCTAATCATTCCCGTACAACTGCATTCCAGTCCCCCCATGACTATTAGATTTTCATCCCACTTACATACTGTATTACCGTTTCAATATCCTCGTACACTTTCTCTATCTCTTCATCTTCAACCTGCGACGTCGGCATGTATACCTGAACTATTGTTGCCGGTGTTGGTTTGCTGTCGATTCTCATAAGAACTACCATGTCACTGAGCTGTTCACAGTCGCACACTCTGTGGTCTACCTTCCTATTCATAAAGAATCCTGCTCCCGTTATACCATTTTCTGCTGCTGTTGATATTACCCTGTACTCATCTGACCAGAAATCCTTGTCTTCTTTCACCTCACTGACCCCTACTGTATCTAGATTGAGCCTTTGCATTTCCCTTTTCAGATTTTCTAGTTTCCCTGCCACTGACATTACAGTCCCCGACTCGTGGAACATTATCCTTTGGACGATTATTCAATCTTTTTCTCATGATAACCTTCCCCTTGGCAGTCCCCTTCCGGAGATACGAATGGGAGACTATTCTGGAATCTTTTGCCAATGGACAGATCATCATGACACTTCAATTACCGACCACATGTAATGAAAATACACATTGTCTTCAGTGCAGTGGTTTCCTTTGCCTTCTGCATCCTCATGCCGTTGATCAATGCTAATTCTTCCACTTTTAGGAGCAGTTTCCCGCCCCTAGGACAAGACAGTGCCCGGAACCTCTGTCCGCTCCTCCGCCCACTTTGACAAGGCCTTTGGCAGAATGAGGGTGACTTCTTATGCTGGAAGTCTGAGGCCATCAATGCTGATTATTAATCAAAATTTAAGCAGCGGCGAGATTCGAACCCGGGACTGATTACATTTTGATTATGAATCAAAGACTCTAACCCAGTTAGCTATTATGCATAATATTGTGAACTTAAAATTTAGCAATAGAGAAGACCAAAATACTACTGAGAGTATTAATTTTGTAATTACTATTTTGAATAATTTGTCTGAAATGTTGCCAGATAAACAAGAAATGATTACATTTTTCAAAGCTCAGGTTTCGTTGCTAAAATGTAAAAAGAGCAGGGCAAGATATTCATGGGATATTTTAGTGTTGTGGACGTCCGTTCATTTAATTTCTCCTCACTGTTATAAGCTTTTAAGAAGCAGTGGAATGATAATGATGCCTAGCCCTGCTATTATGACTAGAATTTGGTTTTTCTGGTAATCCTGTTCTTGAATAAGTTTCTGCGCATTTTCTAGGATGCATAGCTAAGTAAGTGTCATTTTTAACTGAACAAAAGCCAACAGTTCTCCTCGTGATAGATGAAATGCATTTAAAGTGACGGATGGCTTTCATAGGGAGGAATACTGTGGGTCAGACCTATAACAGTAGTGAATATGCACTTACAGCGTATGTATTCATGGTGCATAATTTGGGTAAACAGCACAATGATGTAGCTCATGTTCTGTCTGTAAATGTCATGCAGACCCCTGCTCTTTTCACCATCCTTAAAGATATTGGAGGGCATACGGTTTGAAGTTGTTGGTATTGTATCTGATGGCAATGTCATCAATAGGAGGGCTGTATCATACTTCAGTGATCCTCCAGAACTAGAAAATAAATACCTACATCCTTCTCCAGGTGCTGGATGTAGCCCTTTGTATTTTCCGTTAGACAGTGTGCACTTACTGAAATGTGTACGTAACAGTTGGCTAAATCAAAAAGAAGATATTATAGAATTTACAGATTTTAGCAGTGAGGTTGATGGTGGTTTTTCCTCTTTCAGTAGTTTTAAATCTCTTCATTCGATTGAACAGGTAAATTTATTGAAATATGCCAACAAACTGTATCTTAAATCAGTGTATCCATCAACCACAGAAAGGCAAAATATAAAACTTTCTCTTAATATTTTTGACCGTACAACAGCTATTGATTTCAAGGATATAAGTTCCAGATACAATACTGAACACTGGAATGATAATACCACTTTCACTGAGATAATTTGCAAGTGGTGGAAGACGATTAATGTTATATATATAACTTTCAAGAGCCACCTACCAGGAATTCTAAACACATACTAGAGTTCCTTCATCAATTTGAAAATTGTTTAATGATGGAAAATTCTGAGGATAGGCCTATAATTTGTCTTAGCAAACAAACTCATTTAACTCTTAGCCATACCACTTTTGCAGTGATGGATCTGGTTGATACTGGTGCAGTAAGAAAGGGAGACAATACTTCCTAACAGGCAAGGTTCCAACTGATAACCTGGAAAGCAGGTTTGGGAAGTATCGTCAGTTGAACGGTGGTAATTACCATGCCTCAATCAGTCAGATTTTTGAGACAGAAAGTAAACCGAGGCTACAAAGCTATGTGGCATTAATATTAAAGACACAAAGAAGGGTGATGTTGTAGTCACCAGGGATGATATTTTGTCCAATGAGTTATATATAATAAGCCAAAACATAATGAGTACTGCCCATCGGGACATCAGATACCGCCGTAGTGGGGTTACATGCTCGTGATGCGGTAACAAAAGTATGTAAGCGGAGCAGACACGGATGGGGGATCAGCCTAGCAAAGATATGGGCTGCAAATGGGGAAATTGAGATAAGTGACTCAGACTGTGGGCAGGATGTTATTACGCAGAGCCTGTGAACGATCATCTCGGAAACGGTGAATTTAGTCAAATGTTCGAGTGCTACTATGACGAGCGTCAACGGAAAGAGAGAGGAGGACAGTGAAACTACGACTAAGCGATAAATGTTCGGACGTCCACGGCTCTTCACAGAACTTGGGGTTCGGAGGCTTGTCCGCTCCATAAAGTAGGATAGATGGAGATCTGTGGCATATTTGCCGAAAGAGGATAATGCTGGTTTCACACAAGTGTTTTGGAGCACAATTTTCGTCGTATATTGTTGAACATGGAGCCCGCAGCGGACCACCTCTACATCTTCACATCTTGACCCAACGACATCGTCAATTAAGATTGCAGTGGGCACGGTACCATCGGCATTCGACCATCGATCAATGGAAACGTGTCGGCTCTCAGGTGTATCACATATTTGCTACACTGGGTCGCTGGTCGTCTCGACAAACGCCGTCATGCAGGTTAAGGCGGCTTGAAACGAACAGCGCGTCACGGAGGCAGGCTGGTGGGAGTGGTATTATGCTATGGGAGACACTCCTGCGTCTGCATGGTATCTGTGGTAGTAATAGAAGACACGCTGGCAAATGTGGATAACCTGCATCCCTTCGTACTTGATCTCTTCCCCGACGGCGACGTCATCTTTCAGCAGTATAATTGTCCGTGTCTCGGAGCCGGAACCGTGTTACAGTGGTCTGAGGAGCATTATAGAGAACTCACGTTAATGTCTCGGTGACCAAATTCGCCTGACGTAAATCCTATGGAACCCATCTGGGTCGCTATAGGGTGCCATCACCGCGTACGCAAAGCTGCTGTCCGTTATTTACGTAAGTCAAATAATCTGTGCGTAGACATCTAATGACACGTACCTCCACAAACGTACCAACAAACTACAGCCAGCCGGAGTGGCGGTGCGGTTCTAGGCGCTACAGTCTGGAGCCGAGCGACCGCTGCTGTCGCAGGTTCGAATCCTGCCTCGGGCATGGATGTATGTGATGTCCTTAGGTTGGTTAGATTTAATTAGTTCTAAGTTCTAGGCGACTGATAACCTCAGAAGTTAAGTCGCATAGTGCTCAGAACCATTTGAACAAACTACCGGCTTCATGATACGCAGAATCAGTGACGTATTTTGTTCCAAAGACCGACAAACAAGCTCTCAAGCAGGTGGTCGTTATGGTTTGGCTCATCACTGTATAAATGAACTTTCACAAGTGACATTTAACGAAGAATTAAATTTAGTTGTAGATGATGCTGACAAGCAGGAGTTAGATGAAGACATGTGGTCTGTACTTCATTAAATAAGCGGCTACTGTTCATATCGCTGTGCGGTCTAACGCACAGTTTTCCGGATTGGGTAGGAGCGCCTGGTCCCCGGCACGTATCCTCCCAGCGTACTTGTGTCGAGGTGCGGTGAGCCGACCAGTCTATGGATGGTTTCTAGACGGTTTTCCATCTGCCTCAGCGAATGCGTGCTGGTTCCCCTTATTCCGCCTAAGCTACACTATGCTGGCGATTGCTGCCCAAACACGTTCTTCATGTATGCGTACACCACCATTACTCTACCACTCAAACATAGGGGTTACACTCATCTGGTGTGAGACGTTTCCTGGGGGGAGGGGGGGGGGGGGTCGGTCCACTGCGGGCCAAACCGCACAATAACCCTGAAACCCTGAAAGAGTGGTTCGGTGTGGGGCGGTGGAGGGGTGTGAAGTGGACTGCGGTAGTCGTCGAGTGGTTGTGGACCACTGCGGCTGTGGCGGGGACAGATCCTGTCCGTCGTTTCTAGGCCCCCGGTTAACATACAATACAAAACAATAAAGTACTGTTCATATCGACGCATTAAGAAAAATATATCTAATATTGTAAAATGTTTCTAGCAGCAGATGATGAGGATGTGAAAGATGACCAAAATCGTTTAACAGCTGTTACCAGTAGAGGTGGACTGTGTTGTCCCAGTCAGGACGTTGTACACATGTATCATATGTATATCTTACTGCACAGAAACTCCTTACTGAAAAAGAAGAGTAGTTTCTTCGGGTAGTTGCCAAAGAAATGTATCGTTTTGTGTATATCATAACAACTTGCCTGATATATTTGTTGGGTTTGATTGTACTGCAGATCATACAGTATATGAAACCATTGGCTGTATACTTGGTCCTGCTGTCAATATTCCTTTGAATAATTATATGAAAAGGGTCAATGATATTGTAAATACAAATAGGGTTACGACACTCAAGAGAAAGAGATAAGTGTATTGAAAATTTGGTTCTGTGAAGGTTCCTGTATTTTTACGCACAAGTAAACAATAAATAATTAAATATAATAATAATTCATTTCTTACCGAATTTCAGAACCTTTCCTTGATTCTCCGAAACAGGTTTTTGTACAGACAATTCAAAATTTCACTTTTACTTCAAATTAAGTTTAGAAGTGGTTTAACGAAAAGAGACAGTGTATGATAAGAATAAGACACCAAATTTTCAATAACTAAAGTATCAGAATTTCCGTTTTATTTTAGGTAAGAATCTGATGAACGTGAAGTTCATAGGCTAGCAGCTGAAAGTCTCTCGCGTAGTGGTATGACTCCTACCGATGACGTCAGGAACGGAGTGTTGTGGCCTTGGTTCTAGTCCAATGGCAAACGTTACTAGAAAAGCGTTGTGCATCACGGAGAGGTTTACTGCTAAAGTTTCGAGAGAGCAGTTTTCGGCAACTCCGACAACATATTACTTCCTCCTACATACCTCTCGTGAAATAACTACGACGAGAAAATTCTAGAAATTGGAGGTAATACAGCGGCTTACAGACAATCATTCTTTGATAATTACCATGAGCAAGTGGAACAGGGAATGGGGAAGAATCAGAGGTACCAGAAGTACCCTCCGCCACACACCGTTAGGTGGCTTGCGGAATATGGTTTAGATGTAGATGTACCGTGGGTAAAGCTACTCACTGCTTTAATCTGCTGTTTTGTGTTGTCAGTTATGTGACATATTTATAGATTCATTCATTATGCTTGCAAAAGTATACCGAAAGCCACTTAAAAATGCAGCGCAAGTCCTCGTCTGGTTACATCTCACACAGTGTCGCCTAGCACGCGATGGCTCAATCATTACGACAGCCTGCACCTCTGCAGGTGACGAAGGTTTTACTGAAATACGCCTCTTTGTGGTGTGACGAGCAGCTGGCACTTTATAACCCTTCTTGTATGTTTTACAGCATTCAGACCTGAATTTAAGGCAGGAATTAACGTAACCAGTATTTTTGCCATAAGATCACTCCCTTGAATCCAAGCAACAGGAATGTATGCTGTTTTCGTGTACGGATTCTCAAATGTCTTCTCCACTTTGTTTCTGGACTGCAGAAATGGACTGATCTCTCAGAATATTCCTGTGATAATTTACTATAGTACTGCCACGTGGAGTTGGAATAGCCTCAAGCAGTTTGTGGAGCACACTGGCACACAATGCAAATTTTGTAGTTGGAACTGTGCAGTCCGTTAGACACTGTGCTACATAAAATCCATTTTACGCAACTGTATGAACGTGTGGTGTCTATTCTTTCGGACTTGTCTGAAAGAACAGACACCACGCATTCATGTAATTGATTCACCTAGAAGGGCAACAGGTCCGCTTCTTCAGTGCGGATGCATAAGTACATCCGATCTCCTGCACGAATCTCAGAGCAGCGAGCATGTAGGAAATGGATATGGACTGCGGATAGATGGCGCCCGGTCGGAATGTGGGTCGACTGTGAGACGTCCCGAGATACTCCGCCCATTTAGGATTACCTTGTATCCTTGCTGGCGCGGTGGGTAACGGACCTGCGTCGTTGGCAGGAAGTCTCGGGTTCGAATCCCGCAGCGGCACACGTTTACAGTCGTCTCCGCTGATTCCGTGTAATGTCACGATGCAGCTGACATCAGTAATCGTTTCTCTTTCCTATCCTCTCTCTCAAACCTTCCCCCTCCTTCCTCCCTCTCCCACCAGCTTTAATTTACACATTGTATGCAAGCTTCTACTGGAACAGTTCGTAGAATATCGTGAATCATCACTTCAAACTGCGTTTACTCATTATTCTGCTGTTTTCTGGCGTCGCTTCTCGTACCATGCGAGGCAGCCTCTGTGTGTATGAATGTAGCTTGTATTCACCTGGTAGTTTAAAATCATCGCGTCACACTGTCTTGCTAATAATTCGTTTATGATTAGCGACAGAAGATTTTCAGTTTGCCGTAGCTATTCTTTGAATTCTGTCCTTCAGAGGTCACGATGTATGGGCAGACCGAGCGATGTGGCCCAATGGTTCGCACACTGGACTCACATTCGGGAGGATGACGGTTCAGACCAGCGTCCGGCCATCCTGATTTAGGTTTTCCTTGATTTCCCCAAATCACTTCAGGCAAATGCCTGGATGGTTCCTGTGAAAAGACACGTTTGATTACCTTCCCCATCCTTTCCTCATCCAATGGGACCGATGACCTCGCTGTTCGCTCCCCTCCCCCAACCAATCAACGATCAGTCAGTGGCATAAATTATTCGAGGACGTTACCCACCCTCATAGCCGACGTCGCTAACGAATACTTGTGCAGCGGCGTTCGACACTTTGGTAATTCCTGTGGATGATGATGGTGGATGAATCTTTCACTATAAGTTGTTGGACGACAAGGAAAGACGAGATGGTGACGTAAATTTCCTTATCGTCATACTGTCCGCTAACGCGTTGAATTCAAAGGAGTTAAACTTCAGAGCTGCCCTGAGCGTTCGATGTTACAGGATATGTGAAACCACTGAAGATAGGGCGGCCTCTTTGCTGCTACCAGATAGTAGTGGCCAATGATCAGAAGAGAGATTTAAGCCTCTCCCTTTCCTGTTTCGTCACCATCAACAATAAAAACAGAACACGATATTACGCTCTACATTTTGCTGGCACTCAGGTAATGCACGTCGCTCATACTTGTCAACGATAGGGACACTGTGCACCAAGTGAAAAAACATTTCCAATGTGACGACTGAACAACTCACGTCGCCTCCTAGACAGTAATCATAAATGGCTTTATTTTACTGCGTATTTTGAAGATTGTGAGCACTACCAAATGTTCCGCTTCAATCTTTTTGTGCAGCGGTCTAACATCACACGGGTGCAATTTGTCGCTTGGCTTATAGCATTCTTCTCCGGTCGATTGTCGACATTCCTGGGAAGTTGCTTTACCTCTATATACGATGAATGCTCCTTATTCGGATAAAAATTACATAAGTACCCTCCTCTCCGTGCCCTTTTTGAATTAATTAGTTTATGCACGATAATATTACGTAATACACACCACAATAAATTCCGGAGACTTAACTATTGGCCGGCCGATGTGGCCGAGCGGTTCTAGGCGCTTCAGTCTGGAACTGCGCGACCGCTACGATCGCAGGTTCGAATTCTGCCTCGGACATGGATGTGTGTAATGTCCTTCGGTTAGTTAGAAGTAGTTCAAATTTCTAGGGGACTGATGACCTCAGATGTTAAGTACCATAGAGCTCAGAGCCATTTGAACCATCTGAACTTGCCTATTTTCTAATACGTGTTTTCTGAATTTACTTCACACTTTCTGCTTTTATCATGGAAAATGCATTATGGCTGAACTGTAGATTACTCTGTTAGATCACCCTTTCTTTTCCTTTATTTAGTAATCACATTCGTTGGCTTCGCGAACTCACAAGCAAATTGTCACCTTCCGAAGTAACCTAGACCACTGCCTACGGTTCATGTCTGTCTGTAACTACAACCAAGATGGCTGGAGAGGAGGGGAGGAGGAGGAGGAGGAGGAGGAGGAGGAGGAGGAGGACGCAGTATCACACTCTGACTGATATTTGATTGGGTAGTGGGGAGGGGAGCGGGGGGCGGGGGAAGAGCAAATTATTCAATGAACCACCGACAAAAATATTCAACGATTTTCTACAGAAAGCAATGTTGGATTTATTGCTTGATAAGCAAGAACGCGTTTTCTAAACACAAAGACTTCCGTATATAAGGTGAGCAAATCCTGAAGTTAGTTTTTCTCAGTACCTGTTGTAGACTTATAGCATTCAAAGGATAAAGGCGATGAAACACATTTTATTCTCGCAAGGGGAAGGCCTCATACGCATCTAACCAATTCCGCTCATATTTGGGAAGTCGCTTGTGCAGAACGTAAAATGGAAGAATTTTAGATATTTTATCTCAAGAACCATCCGTTTTTGAGAAAAAAAGCCCTAAATGTAATGCACGACAGTCTACTCAACACTGAAGCTATCGATAGGTTATTGAAAATTGTGCATTTTTTATCATCACATGTAGCGTACCCTAACACATACTTTTCCTGGAACTGTAGGAAAGAACCTTTTTCCTCTGCCGATTATGTATCCATAAGGTAGACGCTGCTCAACGAGAACACCGCTTGCCTAGCGACCAAGGCGTCTACCTGCGAAGAAGAGACCCTGTATTCGATTCTAAGACGCATTTTGTAGTTCCTTTTTAATATTTTTCCACATGGAAATTTGTGGGAATAGCGGGTTGATAATGTAAGTATCATTAAGAAATAATAATAATAAGGGCCGGCCAGAGTGGCTGGGCGGTTCTAGGCGCTTCCGTCTGGAAACGCGCTACGGCTACGGCCGCAGATTCGAATCCTGCCTCGGGTATGGATCTGTGTGATGTCCTTAGGTTAATTAGGTTTAAGTAGTTCAAAGTTTTAGGGGACTCATGACCTCAGATATTAAGTCCTATAGAGGTCAGAACCGCTTTTTTGTGCTATTGACAAGGGATTTCAGATCGATTCCGTATTTCTGGGTTTCCGGATGGCTTTTGACATTATACCACACAAGCGGCTCGTAGTGAAATTGAGTGCTTCTGGAATATTGTCTCAGTTAAGTGACTGGATTTGTGATTTCCTGTGAGAGAGGTCACAGTTCCTAGTAATTCACGGAAAGTCATAGAGTAAAACAGAAGCGATTTCTGGCGTTTCCCAAGGTAGTGTTATAGGCCCTTTGCTGTTTCTTATATATATATAATAGATTTAGAAGACAATCTGAGCAGCCGTCTTCGGTTGTTTGCAGATGACGCTGTCGTTTATCGACTAATAAAGTCATCAGAAGATCAAAACAAACTGAAAAACGATTTAGAAAAGATATCTGAATGGTACGAAAAGTGGCAATTGACCCTAAATAACTAAAAGTATGAGGTCATCCACATGAGTGCTAAAAGGAACTCGTTAAACTTCGGTTATACGACAAATCAGTCTTATCTAAAGGCCGTAAACTCAACTAAATACCTAGGTATTACAATTACGAACAACTTAAATTAGAAGGAACACATGGAAAATGTTATGTGGAAGGCTAACCAAAGACTGCGTTCTATTGGCAGGACACTTTAAAAATGTAACAGATCTACTAAGGAGACTTCGTACACTACGTTTGTCCGTCATATTTTAGAATACTGCTGCAAGGTTTGGGATCCTTACCAGATGGGACTGAGGGGGTATATCGAAAAAGTTCAAAGGAAGGCAGCACGTTTTGTATTATCGTGAAATATGAGAGAGAGTGTCACAGAAATGGTACATGATTTGGGGTGTAAATCATTAAAAGAAAGGCGTTTTTTGTTGTGATGGAATCTTCTCACGGAATTCCAATCACCAACTTTCTCCTCCGAATGCGAAAATATTTTGTTGACACCGATCTACATAGGGAGGAACGATCAACACAATAAAATAAAGGAAATCAGTGCTCATACGAAATATATTGGTTATATAAACCCTGCGGGTATTGCACAATCGCGTGGATACAGAAACGATTCACGACATAATTCATGGGCAACCTTCAGCACCTATTTTTCAGGCAATGATATCGTGTGCGTGGTGCGTGTAAAATTAATTCCACCAAATAAATATTTTTCAATCTATACAAAGTCTCTTTTCTGGCCAGTCTTCGAAGGAACGATGTAGTGGCGCACTCATCAGACGTTCTTGGTGTCGGCAGTATTTTTGCTTCGAATGTTTACAAGACATGTACCGTTCCTGTAATTGTTCGAAAGAAATTGAGGACACGTAACAGGGTGAGCGAGAGAGCCAAAGCAAAGCGACCAGGATTAAATTTTTAATTCTACACTAATCCAGGTCGTTTGAGAAATTTCTTTGGCTACATGTTATTATTCCTTATTGATGCCTTAGTAACCTTCGTGTTTCTACCAATTCTAAGCAGGAAGAAATACAAATGAAATAAAATCTACAGTATGCATTTGAAAATCGAATACAGGTTTTCTGCTACACAGCCACATGCCATGGTTGCCACGCCAACGGTTGTTTCGTCGACAGTTGCTGACCTTATGGGTGCAGAAGTGGCGGTCGTAAAAATTTCTTTTCTTCGATTTCTAGCTAATTATCCACTTGCGGCCTCCATATATGATGCTGAAAAAGCTCGATTTTTAGTAATCTATCGATCATGTCAGTTCAGAGTCAACTGCACATCACGAATTTTAGGAGTGTTTCTCTCAAAAACGGAACGTTCTATTTCAAGGAATTTTATCCTAACTAAAGATAATTTTTTGTGCTGAAAATGCGTATTACCGGGGGAAGAATTGAATGCGCAACGCTGCGCCGTTAGGTCTGCTCGCGGAAATGAAAGCCCGTGGGCGCGAGGCGTCGCCCGGGAGGCGGGAGGCGACGCGTGTGAAGGAATGCGACGTCGCCGGCCGCCCACACCGGATATGACGTCACACGTGCCCCTTTCGCGACGCGCGCAGGCTCCCATACTAATGCTACCCCCGCAGGGTGAACGCCCACGCAGCCGGACAGCCGCCGCTTCCGGACACTCTCCCCCTCCGCTGCCCACTGCACGCGGACGTGTTCGACATGTCATTGTTGCGAAGGCAAATGGCTGCCGGCGTTTGGACGCTGGAACAGCAGGGCTTTAGGAGACTGCTCACAAGCTGCCCGTAAGACACTGTGGCAAGTCAGATCTGAGCGAACTAGAGGGTGATGGGTCTCAACCAGCACAGTACAGGCACCAAATAATGAAGGTGCGTTTATGAGCGAAAACATTGAAATACGGTGGGCTGAGGTAGAGAAGTGGCAACTGGATGACTAGCGTCTTCTTTTCTGAGACGTTAGTGGAGATTAAATCATCATAAAGATGTTTCGACGATCAGTTTAACAATAAATAAGTCAAACATCGCACGTTTTAAAATGGAAGAACATGCGAAGACTGAGCTGTTCATCTACAGATCACCCTCCTTATTAAAAATGATCTACATGTTATTAAGTACCTCTTACGGCATCTAAATCTTAGGACAAAAAATACCCTTCGTGCATCGTTTACTCCCTCCGAAGATTGTGATATACAGAAACGAAATTCAGAAACTAAACCAGTTTATATCTATTAAATATAATGATGGAGAACAATAGTGTGATGGCAACGATAACTGCGTTTAGCAAACCGAATTCTTACAACAAACAGCGGTTACCCACTACTGACAATAGAAGTATTAAGTTCAAAAATAGTAATAAAGATTCTCAATTAACATAATCTTACCGAGTAACATCCTAGAAAATCCATAAAAATTCAAGAAACAGCTGTACGCCTTACAGATCAAAACCGATTTTTGTGCAAATGTGTGTGAAATCTTATGGGACTTCACTGCTAAGGTCATCAGTCCCTAAGCTTACACACTACTTAACCTAAATTATTTTAAGGACAAACACACACAACCATGCCCGAAAGAGGACTCGAACCTCCGCCGGGACCAGCCGCACAGTCTGACTGCAGCGCCTCAGACCGTTCGGCTAATCCCGTGCGGCTGAAACCGATTTTTAAAAAATCTTATGCAAGAGCGTATTAATTATATAGCGAGAATACATAAACAATATATCAGACAAGCTGAGCAGTATTCTCAGATTATCCGCTAGCAGCGCGACTATGAGGATGCAAATCAGGTTTAACGGTCCTTAGCGTTTGTTATCTTTGAGACAGTGAGATGATGATAGTCAAGAATGCTTTTAAGGCGACAAAGACGGAAGTATAAAAGAAACCATTCCAGATATGCAGAGCACTTAAAGCATCACAACCATCATTCTGCGAAATTAGCACAAGATATTAAAATAACTGAAACAAATGCCTCATCACAATGTGGTGAAGGTATCACATCTATAAATCCATTACACAGAACAAACGTGTGATAAACGACCAGACCCATATCAACACAACTCCTGTGCTAATTCTAATAAAACAAATGTAAGGTAAATAGAACGATGTCTAATATACACCTAATCATACCAAAACAAATACAAATTCACACACACACACAGGTGAGCACGCAGAGAGAGAGAGAGAGAGAGAGAGAGAGAGAGAGAGAGAGAGATTAGAGATTGCAAATATCACAAACACGCATTCGTTAGCTGGCTATAGCATTCTAGCATTCAACACTTGGCAACAACATCCAAAACATAAGATAAAGGAAATGAGTGTTCATTTCCTAGTGGTGTGGTGAAAATGAAATTTCAGGTGTCAGTAAGCAGAGTATCAAATCTAAGACAGCAACAAAAAGACATGTACAGTAGCTTCACCGAAACTCGGAATTAAAATTTTAACTGTTATAAAATCGTAGAGAATCAGAAAGTGTCAGAACTGTTTATAGGCTCAATTTACAAAGGTCAATATGTAAAACACAAATAGTACAAACACAAAAAACGTACATATTTCAAGCCAACTGATGATGCCTTTCAAATATAAAGGCGCAACGCGTATGGCATCAAAAATTCATTTTATTAAGTTGTAATCAGACAGACCTAAAGTGATAATTGTCTACATAATATGACATACAACAGAGGGTGACAGGACTATAGAAGTTAAAAAAGTTAACAATCTAGCAGTGGTAAACTTTGTGGTATTTTTATTGCTAAAATTGTGAAGTAAGATTTCCACTATACGTACTAAAAATACAAGAAGCTGTAAATATTTTACTAGCATTCCTTCTTTGTAAAATGTCTCGGCCCCTGCGAGTTTTGTGTACTTGTTCATTCACTCGATGTGTCCCATTACATGGCCATGCGAACGATGTTGCAATGAGCCACTCTACATCTCACTTTACGCCTAACTTGATGGTCCATACGAGAGTGTTAGTGACCTATTTTCGTGCCGTGATACTGGCTCATACGAACTCCTCAACTTTTATCTGCTCAAAACACGAACCCAGGAACTTTCTCAAAACTGCTGCTACCACCCTGTAACTTTCAGTAGACCTGCGACTTTCTCCCCGCAACACTTCAGTGAATCATATTGTACGGACCTGGTAATGTTAAGCTAAAAAGTATCACTACATTTTATTACAAAATTTAGAAAGAAGTGAATTATTATCTTAAATGCCTCAAGTGACAAAAGGATGATGAAAACGTGTTTAAAGAAATAAATTATAAGCTTCAAATGAAAGTACTTTTATTAATAAATTATTTTTAAGCTAATGATAACATTTAAGCTTTGTACGGAACACAATGACCATTTCATCACTGACATTGCACAATTTTGTTCTGGACTAATACCTGTCTTATTTTGTTTTATTGTCTGTTTTTGGTACTATTTGAAATACGAGGAGAGAAAGCTGCCTTTCCTCATCAACGTAAATTTCTATGAGGTAAACAGAGAACTGAATGATAATGGATCTTCAGGCATTGCGCCCATTAGGTGACAAAACGAAACGCAACACCTATATTTTCATATTTGAAGTAACTCAGAGAAAAGCAGTAATGAAATGATTTTTTCACATTCAGTTTCTTTTCGTTTTTATTGGATTTTCTACCGATTTCCTGAGATTTTTAATACTGAAGATAAACCATGAATGCAATTTCTCACACATCTTGGCAGTGTATGAACATTTACTAATCTAAAAATTTTGGCTTCACAATCCTTCTTGCACTATTGTTTCCCTACCGAATCAAACCTGATGTAAATATATGCTAGTCTATAACTGAAAAAAAAAATCGTCTTAATGGATTTCTCGTAACAATGGAAGCTGTAGAAACTACTTTGATGACTCCTCAGATTAAGTAATTGTGTACATATGTACTGTATGACAAGCAATGTGAGTTTTATAATGTATGCAATCTCTCTTAATTTCCTTAACTACATATTGGGGAACTTCTCCATCATAAAACACTGTGGTGTCTGTTCTTGACGTCCAAGAAATTGTGCTGGATCGTATTTCAAGGCTCTGTTCCGTAAGTGGCACGAAATGCAGATGAATCGCATTCTTATTGTAATTCCTTCTCTGAGACACGTCAAGGAACAACGTACTTCATGTTATAGGCCTTAATTCTGAAATTCTCTGATTGTGTTCAGCAGCTAGTGAAGCTCCATGATCTAACTCAAAATGGCTTCTAAAAAGGTTTAAGTTGAGGCCTCAGGTTTCCTAACACATGACATTCAAAGGAAAAGTAGGCCGATTTCAAGCCATAGGTTAAATAATTTTCAATGCGATAGGGTCAGCTGCGATGAATTTTTAGAAAGATTTCGTAATGCGTTCAGCTGCCAATCTCTTTATTTCAATTACGATTGTACAATTTCGGCCTTAGGCCATTTTCAAGTATCTAAAACGAAAGCATTACACGTTTGATACATTAGTGACACTTGTGTTTTCGATGTAGGAACAAATCATATCTATAGATATACTAGGCGCATTATAACTTACTTTATAGATGATTTTTTAGTAGTAAATTATGCCATGTGCGTCGTTGCTCCTATGACTCTATGTTATGCTCATAAAATAAATCCAAGATGTTTTACGCTAGTTTAGGAACACGTTACTCTCGAGAAGCTGTTGCAAAGCTCTTATACATAAGGTCCATGTTTTAACGCACTTAACACTACGAAGAATAATTATTTTACAGAAATCTGTTAATTAACCTGCATATGCTTTTGGTTTAAGTTACATTTAATTATCGTTCATCATTGGTATAAATATGACTATATGTAATTTATTTTAAATAACTTGTAAATATTTTTGTTTCATTGGGGAAGAACGTCTTTATTGAATATTTGATACAAAGATCTTATATATGAAATCTATCGCATCACTCTGAACTCTCATAGTTTTCAGTACTGTGCAAATATTTATAGCACTAAAAGTTAAATGTTGCTTATTATGGATCTTAGCTGAAGTGCAAGATCAATATTAAACCATACTTTTGGACAAAAAAATTTTCTTTGAAATTGGGAACATATTTGAAATGTGCAAAATGAATGTATCAGTGCGAATGTGATGATCTGATCGACAATGCAGAACATACAGTTGTGTTTCACGCAATTAATAATGGTGTGTTTGAGCTCCAAAGAAATGAATACCATTCTTATCCATAACACCTCTCAACAACGCAAGGGTCTTAGAAGAAGAATGAGATCAGCAAGACCCCTCCCGACAGAATATCATACATGAGATTAATACGTTAAATCCCTTTCTATTGCATATTATTTCATGAGACGAGCTCTCCGTGATTGAGAGTTGTCGCACTGCAAAATGCACCATCATTAGGAAGCACAAAAGGACCAAGAATATCATCTCTGTAGGTTTACAAAGTCACAATATCATGTGGAAAGGCGTAATTGGTAAAACGATTCTTTCCACATAAATACTGCCTCACTCGATGGCAGCCCTATCACGGACGTTCGCTGTGTGATAACGGATTCTGATGTTTCACAAATCCAAAATAAGTCCACTTTTACGTTGCAAACTGAACTGTAGCCCATCTGCGAAAATAAAGGTTCTATTTAGGTCGGTAATCTAGTCTACGTGTTGGCATACCAGCTACAATCACTAACTCCGGTGAAGAGCAGTAGGCATGTAGTCAGTTGCCTCGTACATACTGTATGTGTTCTTTTTCAAGCTTTCTGAGTACTATGTTTAGCGATATTGTCGCTTCAGTGGCTGCAGAAAGGGAAGACCGTGGGTGGTATGCGTTACAGCAAACGTTGGGCCCAGCAGTTGTCATAGCTTATGGTGTTCTTGGCTGAACCTTCTGGATGACGTATTTGTAGCCAAATGCATGTGTAGCTTAAAATTATCCATGTTATATGGAATCTTCTGAGCACTGCGACTATATTGTACATTTATAAAATAATTTCTACTGCTTCCGTTACTTTTTGCTAATACACTGAAGTGCCAAAAAAGCTGGTACAGGCATGCGTATCCAAATGCAGAGTTATATAAATAGGCAGAATACGGCGCTGCGATCGGCAACGCCTATATAAAACAACAAGCGTCTGGCGCAGCTGTTAGATCGGTTACTGCTGCTGCAATGGCAGGTTATCAACATTTAAGTGAGTTTGAACGTGGTGTTATAGTCGGCGCGCGAGCAATGGGACACAGCATCTCCGAGGTAGCGATGAAGCGGGGATTTCCCCGTACGCCCATTTCACGAGTATACCGTGAATATCAGAAATCTGGTAAAACATCAAATCTCAGAATAGCTGCGGCCGGAAAAAGATCCTGCAAGAACGCTACCAAAGACGACTGAACAGAATCGTTCAACGTGACACAAGTGTAACCCTTTCTCAAATTGCTGCAGATTTCAATGCTGGGCCATCAGCAAGTGTCAGCGTGTGAACCATGCAATGAAACAACATCGATATGGACTTTCGGTACCGAAGGCACACTTGTATACTCTTGATGGTTGCATGACACAAAGTTTATCGCCTCGTTTGGGCCCGTCAACACCGACAATGGACTGTTGATGACTGGAAACATGTTATATGGTCTGACGAGTCTCGTTTCAAATTGTATCGAGCGCGTGGACGTCTACGGGTTTGGAGATAACCTCATGAACCTGCGGACCCTGCATGTCAGCAGGGAACTGTTCAAGCTGCTGGAGGCTCTGTAATGGTGTGGGGCGTATGCGTTTGGAGTGATATGGGACCGCTGATACGTATAGCTACAACTCTGACAGGTGACACGCATGTAAGCAGCCTGTCTTATCACATGCATCCATTCATGTCCGTTGTGTGTTCCGACGGTCTTGGGCTATTACCACAGTACAATACGACAACCCACGCGTCCAGAATTTCTACAGAGTGGCTTCAGGAACACTCTTATGTGTTGAAACACTCCCGCTACCCACCAAACTCACCGGGCGTGAACATTATTGAGCATTTCAGGGATGCCTTCCAACGTGCTGTTCAGAAGGGATCTCCATCCCCTCGTACTCTTACGGGTTTATGTTTATGGACAGCCCTGAAGGCTTCATGGTGTGAGCTCCCTCCAGCACTACTTGAGACATTATTCGAGTCCATGCCTCGTAGTTTTCTTCTGCGTGCTCACGGGGGCCCTACACTATATTAGTCAGGTTTATTTGGCATCTCGGTGTATTTAATTAGCACGACGCGTTTCGGCATCATACTGCCATCACCATGTGCATTCCAGTTACATGTACACTATATTAATCTGAAATGTGATTAGGTTTATTTTCTGTGTACCTGAGAGATTATGTATGGTAAAACAGTTCCGTACAGAAAGATGTTGGGTTCAAATGGCTCTGAGCACTATGGGACTTAACATCTATGGTCATCAGTCCCCTAGAACTTAGAAGTACTTAAACCTAACTAACCTAAGGACAGCACACAACACCCAGCCATCACGAGGCAGAGAAAATCCCTGACCCCGCCGGGAATCGAACCTGGGAACCTGGGAACCGGGGGGTAGGAAGCGAGAACGCTAGCGAAAGATGTTTATATTTCAGTGTGTGCGTTAAGTGATTTGTATATTTAGATCACGTAATGATATAAGTGTCTCACTGAAACATACAGCAAATAAACATGATCACACTTCAGATTAATGAAACTGGAATGCACCAGATGATGGCGTTATTTTGCTGGAACGCGTCGTGCTAATTAAACATTAGTAAAAAGAGACTGAGGCAGTAGAAATTATTTCATAAATAAGCAATGTGCGTGTTTAACCAGCTTTCAATTAACAAATGGTCTTCCGCGGCAGATTGTGCCATAAATATTTCGTCTAGTAAGTTGCCTGTCCCAACTCTCACGGCACTAGCTACTATCTCGTCAAAAATTAAATCGCCTGCTATCTTTATGTAGACACCTGGAAGAGGTTGTCGACAAATAAGAACAAGCTAGGCATTATTTAAAAATAGTCCCGACGTTTGTAACAGGATAGTGTAGCGCTATACATTTGGGCACTTGTAACCGCTCGGATATGAAAAGATGAACATGCAGTGGAATGGCAGGTAAAATAGGACGTCAACAGATTTAGAAATTCTTTGACTGTAATTAGCTCTTCCACCTCTCTGTAGTTGTATGGAATTTTTTTATTAAAAAAGTGGGAGACGTAACACGAACTTAATTTTTAACTTGTCAATTGTTTCAAATTAAGAATTTTGTCAAGTTATTGGTTTTCTCCACCTTGCCGCAGACTATTCACTTTTCACATACTTTTTCCCACTATAAATCTATGGATGTACAACGAACATAATATTTGTAAGTAATTTTTTATCCTTCTCTCGTAATTTCAGTCGGAAGTGGTATTAAGTCGAAGAAAAAGTTTCAGCTTTATGTAATAATTCCTTCTGGGTCTGCGTCCTTAGCTGAGGTCGCTAATATACGTTAGCGTGCTTACCCTCAGTACGGTGGCAGACGGTAGTGGCTGGATCTTCCCTCCATCAGAAATTGGTTGTGGTTGTGGTATAAAACTTGTCATTTCAACTATATATAGGTGTATCACACTACATTTGTTCCTGTCTTTTCGTTTACAGGAAACCGAATGTCCAGAGTGACCGTAATGGGCGTTTCAGCTCAGTGAGTGAAATACTTGAAAATCCACAAACGTTATGGTTGAAATTGGACTGTATGGCAGTGTCGATTTGTACGTATTAAAGTAAGCTTGTAAGCTTTAAAAACTGTTGTGGGCTTCATATATCACAAACTGACTTCTAGAAAGTCCACACGCTAACTATCTATAAGCGCTAACACCAGAAATGGGTTTAATATGTCGCTGCGATCAAATGCTAAAGTACACACAAATTTTAGCTTTTAACATTTTCTTTTGTTATTATGTTTCGTTGTTAAGTTTCAGCTGCTCTGATTACCCAAGATAACGCAAACAGTGTTAGGATACATGCTTTTACTTCTAAACTCGAAGTACTACCATAAAACTACTGTAACGCCTGTCTGCATGCAGTCGTTGTTCTCAGTTACGTGAGCTGTGTCACTATACCATGATTCATGCGTTGAGTTAGCCGTAACCACATGTTGCTGTCAAGGGCGCATTCGTACCTGTATCACGATGACACGTAAACACAAAAAAATGCGATGAGGTGTAAGAGCAAAGTCGTCTTCATTTCCCCATCCTCTACGATCGAAATTTAGATTTTTCACTAAAATCATTTGAGAATATGAATGCTAAATTTTAATAAGCCTCTCACAATTAATCTTAACAAAAACTGTGAAAAACGAGTTTAATCAAAGTTTGTCTTCTTGATTAATACGAACTTTATCCAGTGCTATAAATAGCCTCGGCTGCACAAAAAGTTTTATTCTGTGTAATGACTTAAAACATTCCCAGGTGAGCTAGCGAAGCCGAAGATTACTGTTATGGAAGCATGTATTTCTCCTTACGAAGATGTAAGAACAAATCCAAAATGGAATCAGTAATGCAAAAGCTATTTTCCCCACAATGAAAAGAGCTAGGAAGAAAACTGAAGAGTTTCTGTCACAACTGTTTGTTTCGAGCCGTACTTGCAGAGCAGTGTCAATGAAGCTATTGACGGCTGTCAATATGTTGTGTGAGTAGAGGATAGTATGTTCCTGTTAGTAACACCATTACTAGCAGCAGCAGCTGCACTATGAAGTCTGCACACAGAATTTAGTTCAGATTTTTCTTGTGTTTCACTGTGTTAAGTGTTTTTAATTTGTTTATAGTTTTTTATATTTTTAGCAGCGAGACTCATACGTAGCTTTCACGAGAAGGCATGACTACAAATTATGGCCGTTATAGGATCGTGTTGGAGGTATGACTGCTGTCTGTGAATGCACGTAAGCCGAGTTGGAAAATGGACAGCAGACTTCACACAGCCGCACCCAATTTCGACGGTGATGAAGTGACAGAGACGTATCTACCTGTCATAAAAGCTAGGCGGAGCTTGCTGGTTACTCCCATCGCCAATGTAGACCTGATGGCGGCTGGCGGGTCATACACAAATTTGAAGCCTTTTCGTGGGAAAAGTTTTATCTGGTAAATTGTCGAAACGCAAACCCTATACTTCTGACGAATATACGGCAATAATGAAGAGCCAACGCACGTGGCCTCTTCTGTTCGAACAGCGATGACTACTTTATAATGATCCGGGCAGTTGTAGGCAGGTCAAATGCTACGTGCGTGGGATAAAAGTACAACGGAGGAAACGAATCTAACATGCAATCGGTGGTATATCGGAAGGAGATGTCAGTCAGATGCAAGACGAATCGTAGTAGCAATTAAGATCTGTAGTTCGTCGACCATGCTGGCACAACGACGTTTATCACCTGGTACCTGAGATCACTGTCGATTCGTTCCGAAGACTGGCGGAAATGCTGGGCATAGCTAGCCGTATTAATGAACTCTCGATACAGTTGTCGCTTTACAGCTTTGTTCGGAGGACTGATCAGGTTTCTCTGGTGTGGTGTGGGTGATTCTGTGACGAGCTCGTCTTTCGATTGCTCGACTTGCGAAACAGGAGAGTCACTTCCAAAGACTCTCCGGATAGGTGAAATGTGCTCTACAGAGTGTTACAAAAAGGTACGGCTAAACTTTCAGGAGACATTCCTCTCACACAAATAAAGAAAAGATGTTATGTGGGCATGTGTCCGGAAACGCTTAATTTCCATGTTAGAGCTCATTTAGTTTCGTCAGTATGTACTGTACTCCCTAGATTCACCGCCATGGTTTCATACGGGATATTCTACCTGTGCTGCTAGAACATGTCTTTACAAGTACGACACATGTGGTTCATGCACGATGGAGCTCCTGCACATTTCAGTCGAAGTGTTCGTACGCTTCTCAACAACAGATTCGGTGACAGATGGATTGGTAGAGGCGGACCAGTTCCATGGCCACCACGCTCTCCTGACCTCAACCCTCTTGACTTTCATATATGGGGGCATTTGAAAGCTCTTGCCTACGCAACCCCGTACCAAATGTAGAGACTTCGTGCTCGTATTGTGGACGGCTGTGGTACAATACGCCATTCTCCAGGGCTGCATCAGCGCATCAGGGATTCCATGCGACGGAGGGTGGATGCGTGTATCATCGCTAACGGAGGACATTTTGAACATTTCCTGTAACAAAGCGTTTGAAGTCACGCTGGTGCGTTCTGTTGCTGTGTGTTTCCATTCCATGATTAACGTGATTTCAAGAGAAGTAATAAAATGAGCTCTAACATGGAAAGTAAGCGTTTCCGGACACATGTCCACGCAACCTATTTTCTTTCTTTGTGTGTGAGGAATGTTTCCTGAAAGTTTGGCGGTACCTTTTTGTAACACCCTGTATACATCGAAAACGGACACTCTGGTGGCAGCGTACGTTCTGGGTACACACATTTTTCTGACGAAATCCTCCCAGCAAAGAAATCGATTATTAAAACCGATTTGCTGTCAAATGTGGAGAGTAAGTATTCTACGAGGAGACTTCACAAAATAAGTTACAGATATTATGGCAGGCCAAATAACTGTTAGTGAATACTTGACTACACTTTACAGGTAAATGGCACTATTTTTAGCATAATCGCCAAGTCTCTTTAAAGAACAGTCGAAGACTACTACCAACAGTGTAATCCCTAGTTCATAGAGCAATTTTGAGAACAGCTGTTTCAACGTCCTCATCGTTGTTAAGTCTTTTTCCTTCTAGTTGTTGTTCCTCATTGCCTGGACACGGTCGTCTGAGGTCGTTGTAGACAAGCGTCCTCCCGGAGCAGCACCACAAACGTCTGTGTGGCCTTGCTCAAATTGTTGACACCACTTCACTTGGGCTAGACGTGACATCTTATTTGGTTCATACGCCGTCGGAAATGCACTGCGTGTCTGCGTACAATTGAGACGTTTTGCCCACAAGAATCGTAATGCCCCACTCTTCCATTTGCCACACCATTTCACTCCCATACTGTGATGCTCCTGTTACCCGTGTCGCAGCAGAACTGCATCTGCAGGAAACCCAGTACATGTACATTCTTGTGACAATATCCCACTTCTGTTGAGCAATGGTCTGAGGGTTGGACGACATGTGTAACGTCTCTTTTGAAGTCCTTACGTACAATATTGGTCACAGAAGTCACATCCCTCCTAGAAAATACACTACTGGCCATTAAAATTGCTACACCACGAAGATGACGTTCTACAGACGCGAAATTTAACCGATAGGAAGAAGATGCTGTGATACGCAAATGATTAGCTTCTCAGAGCATTCACACAAGGTTGGCGCCGGTGGCGACACCTACAACGTGCTGACATGAGGAAACTTTCCAAACGATTTCTCATACACAAACAGCAGTTGACCGGAGTTGACCGGTGAAACGTTGTTGTGATGCCTCGTGTAAGGAGGAGAAATGCGTACCATCACGTTTCCGACTTTGATAAAGGTCGGATTGTAGCCTATCGCGATTGCGGTGTATCGTATCGCGACGTTGCTTCTCGCTTTGTCGAGATCCAATGACTGTTAGCAGAATAAGAAATCGGTGGGTTCAGGAAGGTAATACGGAACGCCGTGCTGGATCCCAACGGCCCCGTATCACTAGTAGTCGAGATGACAGGCATCTTATCCGCATGGCTGTAACGGATCGTGCAGCCACGCCTCGATCCCTGAGTCAACAGATGGGAACGTTTGCAAGACAAAAACCATCTGCACGAACAGTTCGACGACGTTTGCAGCAGCATGGACTATCAGCTCGGAGACCATGGCTGTGGTTACCCTCGACGCTTCATCACAGACACGAGCGCCTGCGATGGTGTACTCAACGACGAACCTGGGTGCACGAATGGTTCTGTTTACAGCATCATGATGGTCGGATCCGTGTTTGGCGATATCGAGGTGAACGCCCATTGGTGTATCACCCGGCGTGATGGTATGGGGTGCCATTGGTTACACGTCTCGGTCACCTCTTGTTGGACGGTACTTTGAACAGTGAACGGTACATTTCAGATGTGTTACGACCCGTCGCTCTATCCTTCATTCGATCACTGCGAAACCCTACATTTCAGCAGGATAATGAACGACCGCATGTTGCAGGTCCTGTACTGGCATTTCTGAATACAGAAAATGTTCGACTGCTGCCCTGGCCAGCACATTCTCCAGATCTCTCACCAACTGAAAACGTCTGGTCAATGGTGGCCGAGCAACTGGCTCGTCACAACACGCCAGTCACTACTCTTGATGAACTGTTGTATCGTTTTGAAGCTGCATGGGCAGCTGTACCTGTACACGCCATCCAAGCTCTGTCTGACTCAACGCCAAGGCGTATCAAGGCCGTTATTATGCCAGAGGTGGTTGTTCTGGGTACTGATTTATCAATATATATGCTCCCAAACTGAGTGAAAATATAATCACACGTCAGTTCTAGTATAATATATTTGTCCAATGAATACCCGTTTATCATCTGCGTTTCTTCTTGGCATATAAATTTTATTGGCCAGTAGTGTAGTTGTCCTCAATTCATGTTAAAAACTTAGAACTGGTATAAACCAAAAGTAGTAACTAGCAAAATCTTCGAGAAACAGTTAAAAGTGTAGGGCGTTCCGAAACTGTTCTTTCAATTTAAGACAGTTTGTAGAGAACATGTATGCAAATATATTTAGTTATGGTACATACTGTATAGTCGCTGACGGTAGTTTCTGATGATAAGGACAATTTACACATAGGGTAGTTCGGCATGTTAATTACAGCACTGGAATTTACAGGAACTGCTCGAATACGCGACCATTGGTCTATATGCACGCAGTACACCGTAGGACCATTGACCATCGTGTCTGTTCGAAGATTCCTGATATGTCCGCAATACCAGTAACGACGGCAGTTCTAGCTACCAGGTCTTCCTCTGTTCCCACAACAGTTTCGTACACCAGCAGCTTCATATGCCTCCAGAGTAACAAGTCCAGACACGAGGGCAGGTGACCCGGCAGACTAGCCCACAGGGCCACCTCGGCCTATTCATCGATTCCGGAAGGTGGCTATGAGATGCTTCCTCGCAGCAATGTTTAAACGGCAGGCGCTCCATCGTGCTTGAAGTATATTCTTCATCTAACATTTAGAGGTACATTCTCCAGCAGTTCTGGCAACACATGTTCCACGAAGATGCTATATCTCCGTCCGTTGGGGTAGAATGAAGAATGTATGATCCAATCGAACTATCACCGAGAATGCCGGCCCACACATTAACATGGAATCGTTGCTGATGAACGCGAGGTAGAGTACCTCATGCATTCAGATGTGCCAGAACACGTGAATTGTAGATACAGAAACAGCCTTCACGAGTAAACAAAGCTTTTTCGGCGTATAGCATCTCGGCTGGAAATAAGCGGTGCAGGGCAATCTGTTGCAAAAACTATTGAGTGAATTCCACGCGTTGAAGATGGAAAGGCTGAAGCTGCTGGTCATGTAACACATTCCACACAAAGTTGTGTCTCATGCCCAGTATGTATGCAGTACGCCGTGTACTTATAAATGGAGTTTCTTTAACATGTCGCAGAATCTCGTCTTCCATTTCTGGGGTTGGCACTGTTCGATTCCTATCTGTATCCTGCATATTTGCACGGAAAGTGTCTGTTTCACGTAGCAATCGATGCGGACGTCCGAATGTTTGGTGTTGATGAATCAGTCGGTTGGGAAATTGCTGTCGATACTCTTTCACTGCAGCTCGCCCATTTCCATTCACAGACCTATATCCCAGATGCATGTCAGCCGTGTCAGCATACGTAAACCGCTCCATGTTCACTGTTGTTGTCACAAGGCGGTAATGACTGCGTCTGAATAGGTTTGTTTACAAGGGACTCACTATTGTTGCCACGAGGCGGTGAAGCTTGTGAATGAATCGGTGTGTTGCCAAGCAGCCCTCAGAGTCAATCATCCTTACAGGCCACCTAAACAGCTATTCGCAAGCCGGGCGAGAAAGTCCTGCCTGTTCCCGCCTCTATCGTAGGTCTGCGTGAGCTTCCTTGTTTGTTCTCAGTGTCGCGTAAGTTGTTATGCGCGTCACACGGTTGATAGTGTCTCGGCATCTCTTGTTTGTGATTAAATTTTGACGCGGCGTTGTTTTGCGCCGTCATGTCGTCCATGGCTTTAGTTTTGACAGGGGCACCAGACATGTGAAGCCAAGTTCGTTAGAAATTCGTGATCGCTTTGAACAAATTCACACGTCTTAGATTCTGAATCGTATGTGTTTTATGTCAAGTTTCTAGGTTCGCTTCAGGTTGACAGTCTTCTTCTGCGGCACGGGCAACAAGTCCCTTTCACTCATTGTGACGGCTCTAATAGTATGGATATTCTGGCAAACGCGGAGGTAGAATATACGAATGTTACGGTGTTTAATGGTAAGACAGAGATTTAGGAACCAGGTTTTAAGTTGTAAGACATTTCCAGGGGCAGATGTGGACTCTGACCACAATCTATTGGTTATGACCTGTAGATTAAAACTGAAGAAACTGCAAAAATGTGGGAAATTAAGGAGATGGGACCTGGATAAACTGAAAGAACCAGAGGTTGTAGAGAGTTTCAGGGAGAGCATAAGGGAACAATTGACAGGAATGGAGGAAAGAAAAACAGTAGAAGAAGAATGGGGAGCTCTGAGGGATGTAGTAGTGAAGGCAGCAGAGGATAAAGTAGGTACAAAGACGAGGGCTGCTAGAAATCCTTGGGTAACAGAAGAAATATTGAATCTAATTGATGAAAGGAGAAAATATAAAAATGCAGTAAATGAAGCAGGCAAAAAGGAATACAAACGTCTCAAAAATGAGATCGACAGGAAGTGCAAAATGGCTAAACAGGGATGGCTAGAGGACAAATGTAAGGATGTAGAAGCTTATCTCACTAGGGGTAAGATAGATACTGCCTACAGGAAAATTAAAGAGACCTTTGGAGAGAAGAGAACCACGTGTATGAATATCAAGAGCTCAGATGGCAGCCCAGTTCTAAGCAAAGAAGGGAAGGCAGAAAGGTGGAAGGAGTATATAGAAGGTTTATACAAGGGCGATGTACTTGAGGACAATATTATGGAAATAGAAGAGGATGTAGATGAAGACGAAATGGGAGATACGATACTGCGTGAAGAGTTTGACAGAGCACTGAAGGACCTGAGTCGAAACAAGGCCCCCGGAGTAGACAACATTCCATTAGAACTACTGACGGCCTTGGAAGAGCCAGTCATGACAAAACTCTACCAGCTGGTGAACAAGATGTATGAGACAGGCGAAATACCCTCAGACTTCAAGAAGAATATAATAATTCCAATCCCAAAGAAAGCAGGTGCTGACAGATGTGAAAATTACCGAACTATCAGTTTAATAAGCCATGGCTGCAAAATACTAACGCGAATTCTTTACAGACGAATGGAAAAACTGGTAGATGCAGACCTCGGGGAGGATCAGTTTGGATTCCGTCGAAATGTTGGAACACGTGAGGCAATACTGACCTTACGACTTATCTTAGAAGAAAGATTAAGAAAAGGCAAACCTACGTTTCTAGCATTTGTAGACTTAGAGAAAGCTTTTGACAATGTTGACTGGAATACTCTTTTTCAAATTCTAAAGGTGGCAGGGGTAAAATACAGGGAGCGAAAGGCTATTTATAATTTGTACAGAAACCAGATGGCAGTAATAAGAGTCGAGGGGCATGAAAGGGAAGCAGTGGTTGGGAAAGGAGTGAGACAGGGTTGTAGCCTCTCCCCGATGTTATTCAATCTGTATATTGAGCAAGCAGTAAAGGAAATAAAAGAAAAATTTGGAGTAGGTATTAAAATTCATGGAGACGAAGTAAAAACTTTGAGGTTCGCCGATGACATTGTAATTCTGTCAGAGACGGCAAAGGACTTGGAAGAGCAGTTGAACGGAATGGACAGTGTCTTGAAAGGAGGATATAAGATGAACATTAACAAAAGCAAAACGAGGATAATGGAATGTAGTCAAATTAAATCGGGTGATGCTGAGGGAATTAGATTAGGAAATGAGACACTTAAAGTAGTAAAGGAGTTTTGCTATTTAGGAAGTAAAATAACTGATGATGGTCGAAGTAGAGAGGATATAAAATGTAGACTGGCAATGGCAAGGAAAGCGTTTCTGAAGAAGAGAAATTTGTTAACATCGAATATAGATTTATGTATCAGGAAGTCGTTTCTGAAAGTATTTGTTTGGAGTGTAGCCATGTATGGAAGTGAAACATGGACGATAACTAGTTTGGACAAGAAGAGAATAGAAGCTTTCGAAATGTGGTGCTACAGAAGAATACTGAAGATAAGGTGGATAGATCACGTAACTAATGAGGAGGTATTGAATAGGATTGGGGAGAAGAGAAGTTTGTGGCACAACTTGACTAGAAGAAGGGATCGGTTGGTAGGACATGTTTTGAGGCATCAAGGGATCACAAATTTAGCATTGGAGGGCAGCGTGGAGGGTAAAAATCGTAGAGGGAGACCGAGAGATGAGTACACTAAGCAGATTCAGAAGGATGTAGGTTGCAGTAGGTACTGGGAGATGAAGCAGCTTGCACAGGATAGAGTAGCATGGAGAGCTGCATCAAACCAGTCTCAGGACTGAAGACAACAACAACAAACAACGGTGTTTAACCTTCCACTCACTGTCGATGACAGTTTCCTCAAGACCGTCTTGCTTCCGGTTGGTGAAATTGGAAACTGGAAATTTGTGGTAAGGTCTTATGGGACCAAACTGCTAAGGTCATCGGTCCCTAAGTTTACACACTACTTAATCTAACTTAAACTAACTGACGCTAAGGACAACACGAACACCCATGCCCGAGGGAGGACTCGAACCTCCTACGGGGGGAGCCGCCGGTTGGTGACATACGGAATATACGGTGGAAACGCTGGTCCGTTCATAATCGTTTACAATTTCATAGCGGAGTTCGATCCGTGTACATGGTGGTTAAATGGGATTTCCCCTCTTATTTGCAGATGTGTGGGTACAGGGTACATATAATTTACCCACAGGGGAAAATGGGAAGTCTTTTATATGTAACGAGAGTGGACAAGTATGTACAAATTGCCTTCGTCATGTTAGGGTTTTAAAATCTACTTATGAACAACGTAAAAGGTTAACTTTAGCGGACCTACTTCTCCAAGCGACAGCCATTGTGACAAAAAAAGTTTCCGAGGGACAGCGCGAGCCATTGAGTGATGGTCCAAGTGCATTTCCGCCGTTAACCTCGCATAGGGACTTCGCCACTGTAGCTTCCGCGCCTCCACCACCTCCAAAACAGGCGTAGACAGACGCAAGATGGTGAGCAGTCAGACGATTCCTCCCCCCTTCTCCGCTCTACTGAACAGATTCCGTTGGAGGAGACCTCTCTCCTTCCCGAGTTAGACGGTATGATAACATGTCGGTTGCTGTTCAAGATTCGAAAGCGTCTAGCACTCCCTTCGATGTGACTCTCGAGACCGAGACCGCCTCTCAAAAGCAAATGAGGATAGTCCCATTCCGGAGCTCCGTACTGTTCTACGGGTTTCCATACATAGATGCGTCTGTGACGTGTTCCCACCCTCCTTATGCGGCCCCGGGCGAGAGCACAAGTGTGCCAGTGGAACATCTGGTGACACTAAAAGACGTACCGTAAGTTTTCGTTTCCGTTGATTCCCGGCCACTTGTTGAAGAGTGTGGTGTATCCTCTGTACCTGATACTGAATTTCCGCAGGACCCCACCACGCTTCCCGATGCGGCGGTTGCTTTCCCTCACAGTTGCAACAAACAGTGTTTTCAACCTGAGCGCGCGGACTCACGAAAAAAGAAGGAAAAAACAGAAAGACGGTGGCAGCGAGGGATCTACCTCTTTACATTCAGATTCATCCGTTTACTCTGCCAAGGACCGTTGAAGTTCATTTGCAAGTAATCAGCTGCATAGTTTTATAATCAATAGATGGAGACCTATACCTTTCATACCCTGAATGTGAACAAAGGTAGTTCGAGCTTAGCTTGCGGCGCTGCGACAATTTATTTACGATTAAAGTGCAGACGTGATATTTTTGCAAGAAGTGTTATTTGACCATTTTTCTGTTCCCAGCTTTTAGACTTTCTTTAATGAGGCTGCTAAGCTATGTACTGGTATTGCGTTGTTTTACAGAGAGGAAATACCACTCACTGACTTCGAAATTCTTGATAATGACAGAGGCATAGGCTGCACATTTTGTGACCTTAATGTAATTCTTCTCTATGCCCCTTTAGGATCTGGCCGTTTCACAGATCGTGTGCGATTTTTTAAAGACGATATTGTTTGTCTTTTTCGTAAAACTCCGCAGAACCATCTGTTAGCGTAGA
The DNA here is from genome assembly GCF_023897955.1 of Schistocerca gregaria. Classification (NCBI taxonomy): domain Eukaryota; kingdom Metazoa; phylum Arthropoda; class Insecta; order Orthoptera; family Acrididae; genus Schistocerca; species Schistocerca gregaria. Next base: position 481,535,169 of record NC_064931.1, on the reverse strand, counting down.
TTTTAATTGTGTGTGTTTTGCGTCCTGTGGTTCAGACCTCTATTCTCGTCAGCTACACATATGTTACAACGACTTCCAGCAGCAGATTCGAAAGCTTTTGTTTTTCTGATTGCTTATGTGGACAGCTGTTAACAATAGACGTATTACCCACTTGTTCCACTAATCACTGTGACGTAGCTGTCACTTTAAATCATGTGCTCCCTTGGATGTTAAACGCCTTGCTCTTTAAGGATCCTTCCCTCTCGATTATCGTTAGAGAGGTTTAGGTCCGTAGCTTGCTTTTGCAGGACCGTTATCCTTCTCTTATGGATTGGTGATCAAGGCATGATAAACCTTTGCTGTTAATGCGTCACGGTGCTGAGAGGGCGAGGGATCACCGTCAGACACAGGAATTTTATTATTCCGTCTTGCGAAAACTTTATGACGGTGCCAGACAAGCTCTCTTACGGATTATCGATGTCCGCCATGTTAAGTTAATAAGGCAACAAATGGAAGGACTCGGGGTACGATCGAAATCCCGCTCTTTCCTACCGGGTGAACTGACCTCCTTATATCACCGAAACCGATGGTCACGTAATGACGTCCCAACGTGACATTTGCAAAGTGATCTACCGGGTGATCAAAAGGTCAGTATAAATTTGAAAACTTAATAAACTACGGAATAATGTAGATAGAGAGGTAAAAATTGATACACTTGGTTAGAATGGCATGGGGTTTTATTAGAACCATCCCATATTGCTGAAAGATCTCTTGCGCCCGTCGTTTGGTGATGATCGTGTGCTCAGCCACCAGTTTCGCCATGCTTGGCCTCCCAGATCCCCAGACCTCAGTCCGTGCGATTATTGGCTTTGGGGTTACCTGAAGTCGCAAGTGTATCGTGAGCGACCTATATCTCTAGGAATGCTGAAAGACAACATCCGACGCCAATGCCTCACCATAGCTCCGGACATGCTTTACAGTGCTGTTTACAACATTATTCCTCGACTACAGCTATTGTTGAGGGATGGCGGTGGACATATTGAGCATTTCCTGTAAAGAGCAACATCTTTGCTTTGTCTTACTTTGTTATGCTAATTATTGCTATTCTGATCAGATGAAGCGCCAACTGCCGGAAATTTTTTAAACTTTTGTATTTTTTTTTTTGTTCTAATAAAACCCATGTCATTCAAAGCATGTGTGTCAGTTTGTACCTCTATGTCCACATTATTCCATGATTTATTCAGTTTCCAAATTTATACTAACTTTTTGAACACCCGGTATAATTACTTTACCGACCTTTTGTGATGTCCCTGCTATTCATACGACTGTCCCTGATGTCCGGGTTGTGTAGTTACTCCCGCATTGAATGATGAATTTGTAAGTGACTTTACTCGCGATGATATATATCGTGTTATTGTTGATTCAGCATCGCAAAAATCGCCAGATCTCGATGGTATTCCTAAGGAATTTTATGTACTTCCGAAGACAACCGGACGTCAAGACACTGATGAATTCCGCCAGATCTACAACTTAATTTCGATTACAAAACTGTCACCCGGGTGGTTAATAGCAGTTTGTCGATACTGATAGAGAAAGTTCTTGCTGTTCACAAAGCTGTGTGCCTCGGCGCACTATTCTGACAAATGCAGTCGAATGCCGGGATGTCGTCGAGGTGCTGTGGCGACATCTGTCTCTGGAGTCTTGCCTTTCTTTGATTTTTAATAAGAAATGTGACCGGGTCAGTCACGGTTTCTTAATGCCGATGCTCAAAGTGACCGGTTTCAGTCACACTGCGTGTCAGGTATTACCCAATCTTTTTACTGGTATTCACGCATCTGTCGTACTGAATGGACAACTTACTCCCGGCTTACCGCAGGGGAGCCCCTTCTCCATGTCGCTTTTTGTCTTGTCCTTAGAAGCTCTGCTTCGCCGTATTGCTGATCAATTCCGTGGTTGGAAGGTATTACGAGAAACCTTCCAGTTACGACCGTATGCTGATGATGTTATGGTATTGCTACGTCGTATCGATGACATATCTTTGCTCAAGGATATATTGGATTCCTTTTGTCCTCTCTCTGGGACCCGATTTAATGAACTGAAATGTACCCTGCTACCCGTGCAGGATTTTCAGCAAGCTCTTATTCCATGGACAACGGTAGTTGCTCGCCACAAATCGTTGGGGATTACCGTGGATCGCTCCCCGATAAAAATGGTGGCACTCACTTGGCGGAAGCTGACGAATCGAATTCAGGGGCCAATTCGTGAACACGAACGACGTCCCCTTAGTCTTCTTCACAAGTCTGCTGAAAATGTAGGAAACCAAGATTCAAAGTGTACTATGTTGCACAGATATTCTCGCTTCCGTGATGATAGCGCGCGAATTGATGCATTTGTCCGATCGTTTCCTCTGGAAAAGTCATACTTTTCCATACCGGTTCAAATGGTTCAAATGGCTCTGAGTACTATGGGATTTAACATCTGAGGTCATCAGTCCCCTAGAACTTGGAACTACTTAAACCTAACTAACCTAAGGACATCACACACATCAGTGCCCGAGGCAGGATTCGAACCTGCGACCGTAGCAGTCGCGCGGTTCCGGACTGAAGCGCCTAGAGCCTCTCGGCCACCGCGGCCGGCTTTCCATTCCGGTATGAAGTGGTTGCGAGGCCCCGTCATCTTGAAAGGTTGCTACTTGCCAATATCAAAATGAAGGCTTCAGTATTGTTTACACGGCTTACGTTGTAACATGTACTGTAGCTACTCATGTCATTACAGCTCGCTTATTTACGTGTCTTCGACCGGCCAATCTGACTCCCCCTGCCGATTTTGGCCGATTCAACTCTAAATTGCGGCACATGCGTGAATTTTATATTATGTTTTCTGGGGGCCGACATTTTAACAGTGACACAACTTACCACCAAATCTTCGCTTTCTCGTTGGGAAGTACAATCATCCCCGTACCCAGTTGAAATGGCCTCGCTATTGATATCCTGGAAAACACTGTGGTTTCACGTCAGTTTTCCTATCCGACCAACGAACGCCTCCATCGCACTGGACTTAAACCTGTGTGGTAATGTATCAGGTTGATGTCATGTGTCGCAAAGCCCAGTCGGACTGTATTTTGCAGACGAGAACACTGGCACTGGCTTATCCGACATCTGGCTGTTCAGCTGAGGCTGCTTTATCGGTTGAACTACTTCTGGTTCCGGATTTCCCATTTTTCCCTAGGACGAAAATTAATGCAATCGTGTGGCTCCTATGGCTATATAGTCGGGTGTGAGAAAGATCCCGACCTCCTTGTCTGTCTTGAATATATGGTGAACGCTCATTGAAAGTGGCAGAAACTTCCATATCGTGCTTTATATGCAAATATGTTGCACTTTGTCTTTAATCGTCAGGGAATTGGGTAGCTTTGTTTGTCTGTTTTTTTCCTTCTCTCTGTGTGTTCTTCCTAGAGTAAAAGATTGTTTTCTTTTGAATCCCGCAACTGTGGAATTAGTCTCTCAAGCTCTCTTTCCATAAAAAATAACAGAAAATAGGAAAAAATTTAAAAATATAAACTGCTAAAAATAATAAAAACATGAACTAACAGAAAAGCCAACCATGTCCATGTGAAGAACTAGCACAGTGACAGGTCTCGGCTTTCTATCCTTGCCCACCTAGAGTCCACCCAGCCTGAAACTGACTGTGTCTGCTCGATTCCCAGCTGGTCGGAGGTTTCTCTCCTCTCGAGGACTGGGTATCGTGTTGTCCTTATGTTCATATCGTCAGACATGACATTACCCTTTTGTGATGGCTGTATGTGCACGTCCATAAAGCCAATAAATTAAAAAAAATCTGTACACGAAGCAGTTTCGAATGTCAGCACACATTCCCAGTTAGCGATGCTGACACATCAGTTTCCGTCAACACCACTAACAAAATATTCCCAAATATTAGTTCACTTCAGCGATCATATGTACTGTATCGAAATATATTTGTTTTGATGTTCTTTATTTCCTGTATTAATTTGAACTAATAGTTTCGGAACAAACGCATGCCGAAAAGATACGTTAGACTCCTGAGGAGGAGGAGTGTTTATAGGGAAGTACAAACATTAGGTCCAGTGAGATCTATAATGAGTCCGACAGCGAACTCGTGTAGCTAACAGAAACGAGATCGGTGGACTGAAATATTCAGATGTTTGTAGCAGCCACTAAATTCAGACACCAGTCGCAGTCATTCTGCTGTAGCCTATACTCAGTAACAAGTGAATGTCACGAACGTACAGCATTAGAAGGGGTGATTTTAATAGTGGCCGAGCGGTTCTAGGCGCTACAGTCTGGAACCGCCCGACCGCTACGGTCGCAGGTTCAAATACTGCCTCGGGCATGGATGTGTGTGATGTCCTTAGGTTAGTTCGGTTTAAGTAGTTCTACGTTCTAGGGGACTGATGACCTGAGGAGTTAAGCCCCATAGTGCTCAGAGCCATTTGAAACATTTGATTTTAATATGTCTCCTATCAGCTGGGAAAACTGCGAATACGGTGGCGGTGGCTGAGACTAAGACCTGGCGAAGAAATACTGATCACATTTTTAGACAATTGCCTCGAATAACTAGTCCAACAGGGCACACAGGAAAAATATATTTTGTACATCATGGCATCAAGCACACCAGTTTTTGTGTCACTAAGGAGAAACGGATTATCATAATGACAGTAGAGGGACGATAGTCACTAAAGGCAGAAATAAAACTACAAGATATTTAAGAATGGCAGAACTAGTAGACAGTCAGTAAAAATTTATTTAAAATACAGACGCCAAACGGCTCTGGTTGAAGTTCAAACAGATTACAAATTGCGCTCAAGGTAAATCTGCACCAATAAAAGCAACAAAGTAGAACCTTGGTGTAAGGTACCAATCGTAGAAACAGAGCGAGATGACTTAGAGGATGAGACACAGGACTCGCATTAGGGTGATTTCCCTGAATCTCGTAAGGCAAAGCCGGAATGGTTTCAAAAAATGGCTCTGAGCACTATGGGACTTGGCATCAGAGGTCATCAGTCCCCTAGAACTTAGAACCACTTAAACCTAACTAACCTAAGGACATCACACACATCCATGCCCGAGGCAGGATTCGAACCTGCGACCGTAGCAGTCGCGCGGTTCCGGACTGAGCGCCTAGAACCGCTAGACCACCGCGGCCGGCCCGGAATGATTTCTTTGAAGAGACACGGCCTATTTCCTTCATCATCCTTTCCTAATCCGAGCTTGTGCTCAGACACTATTGACCACGATGTCAACGGAACGCTAAAAACTAATCTTATTTGATTCATTTCGAATTAGAGAGGACGGCGATACAAATGGCTGTATGGCGAATCTGATTTAGGTTTTCTGCGGTTAACTGAAGTCGCTTAAGGCAAATTACATTGCAAAGTTCATGGCCGAGTTCTTCCCCATCCTCCCCCCATGTGCTGTATCTCTAATGACCACATTTTCGACTAAACGTTACATCCTAATCTTCCTTCCTGCCAGTAGGAGAAACATTGCTACACCTCCGCTACAAAAGAGAATGTAGAAAAACTTATAGGCGGAATATCATGGGAAATCGTACATATTTAACATATATCTTGCACGAAGCGCATAACAATTTCCCCTCGGATCCAGTTGAAAGTCTGCCAGAAAATCCTACAAAGTTCAGCTCAAATGGATGGATCCAAATTTTATATCCATTACCTTGTGGACTGTTCTGGTGCTGAAACTGAAGACGTTAAACAGGAAGGCTAAATATTAAATACCACATTTAAACACGTATTCACCCATGAGGATATTACCATACAAAATTTATTTTGTCAGTGCTACATATTGAGATTTCCGTGGTTTTATGGTAAGAGATGGTAAAAAAATAGCTATCAGTCATAAAATGTATGACATTGTTTCAAAACATGTCATTGTTTCTTCCCATTACCGGTTTTACTTTTTGTTCATCATCATTGTTCATTACCAGCTGTTAATCAGCAGTCTGTGTTTTGCGTGCTATAGTGTACTGTAGTGGAAAGCAATTTTGACTTGAGCTTTTTCTTTATTTTCATTTCGAATATTTCTCAAGTTAAAAGCAACAGGATAAATGAATGTCCATGGTACATGGAAGTCTTGTGCCTGCGTCATCAGAGATCTGTAACTGCAAGCCACATCTGCCAAAGCCAAACATTTGATCTACCACTGATCTAGTCCGCGATAAGCAAAAGTGGTTTTTGGCCCCCACTGCAAGTACGTTCATTTCGCCGCTTCGTAAGTGGTAGCTTTGATCTTTCATTTCTTGATATGATCATGAAGTATCGCTCAAAACTCGTCAGCTGATATATAGCTTTTGTTTTCCAATAAGTTTACTTCAAAATGGTTCAAATGGCTCTGAGCACTATGGGACTTAACATCTGAGGTCATCAGTCCCCTAGAACTTAGAACTACTTAAACCTAACTAACCTAAGGACATCACACACATCCATGCCCGAGGCATGATTCAAACCTGCGACCGTAGCAGGCGCGTGGTTCCGGACTGTAGCCCCTAGAACTGCTCGACGACAGCAGTTGGCAATAAGTTTACTTCCTGCAACGTTTCGGAAATGGCCGTGACTGCTACGACGACGAGTTGTAAGGAAGATAAGATGACATTCGTCAACTTACCCTAAAATATTTTCACTAGTTCATAGGATTATTTGACCACTCATATAACTCCTCGGATTTTTAAATAATAATTTGACATTTTTACTGCGTTATAATTAAAATTTTAGAGTTTAAACAATCTGTACATTTTTTGTATTCTAATGATTCTGATTCAATCCAATCACCCTCTAGCTTGCTTCAACGTTCTTCGCTCATCCTCCACCTGGAACTAGCATGGCTTCCTATCTTCTGCAACTCCTGACTCGGTAAGGAACAAAAGTCTAGGTGACTCAAGATAAAACTACCTGTTATGTATCTCACTAGCACTCAAATCAAATAAATATTTCTTAGTTTATAAACAAGGGACAAATTGGGAAAGAGAGAGAATGACAGTTGGAAAAATACTGGATTCACCAAAATTAAATGCCCCGAAACGTGTAATCCTGCTAAACAGAAGGTCCACTGGAATTTCACCTCATCTTTGACCCGTCAGAAGCTTTCGAGTTCTTTAACGTCCTGTTAGTTGATACATACAATTCGATGGAGAAAACTGCATTACTTGTGATGAAATAGGGAAAATTAATTATGGTTGCCACTTTACATGTCCAAGTAATGAGCCAATGCCGCGTGTGATTTGCTATCAAGAGTTTTTAAGTGACTCAGGTAGTTCAATACGACTACTGGCGTTAAGAAACTGTAGGTGGCTGTGCAGTGTTGGCAGTGTAGTGTGTGGCTTTTACTCCATCAAATCAGAATACTTTCGAGTTTGTTTTAGAGTCTCTAGAATACAGTATGGCTGAAAAATTATCCGCTGGGGTTTTGCGAGAACAATGTCATCTTCCTTAAGGAATTAACATTATGTTCCTAGAGCATCATTGTTACACTTTCGTATCAGCTCTACGTATGCGTTACGATCCTAGATACGCGACGCTATCAACAAACTGGTCTCTTGTTGAGAGAAATGTGTTTGCCGCTAGGGTGACTACACCGAAGAATAAATATGCACACGAAGAATAAATACGTAGAATGTTAATAACGTTTATTTTACTTAAAAAGCTTACAGGGTTTTCAAATAAAAAATTTGGAGGCGTTACTTTCCAGCAGGCCTCCGTAATTACAAACGCTGTACAAAGCACAGCCTTATGTTCTACAACAACAAAAACAGCAGAATGTTCCGAAAGCTGCCGATTGCGATGTGTAGTGCCGATTCCTTCATGTAAGTCTAAAATCAATTACTAAATTTAAATTCGGCCCAGGAAACATAATGTGTTCTTACGTACACTATCCTCCAGATACAACATTCTCCTCTACCGTGATCCGAGCAGTTGCGATTTTGCCTCTTTTCAAATGACTTGAGGCATTGAGTGCAGATGGGTCAACTGGCCGTTTAACCAGCAGTGGGTGGAGGTTATGGTTCATTCCTGAAGTGGTCTGTGATATTACACTGTTGTTTTTCGTGCTGTTACCTGGCGCCACTCATTCAGATTGCTGTGGGCGTTAACCATGAACTTTATTTGCCGTTTCTTCTACATAGTCATGATCAGTATGCTGTAGACACTCCTGCTTTCCAGGATGTCAACAAACATGATAGCAGGGCTGTACGCATACGTTCCTGGTTTCACGAACACACAGGCATCCCATCACACCTTGACTGGCTAGCTAATTCACCCGAGGTTAATCTCATAGAAAAGTCTGCAACTCTTTGGAACAGTGAATAAAAAGTAGTGATCTACGTCCCCTCGCTTCACTAAATTTACCGGGTCAGTAAGTGGCTTCATCTGGATATGAAATAGCTGGAGAAACTGTCTGCAACTCTTTGGAACAGTGGATAAAAAGTAGTGATCTACATCCCCCTCGCTTCCTAGATTTACCGAATCAGTAAGTGGCTTCATCTGGATATGAAATAACTGGAGATTGGACACTGTCTGCAACTCTTTGGAACTTTTAAATAAAACAGACTTTATTAACGTTCCACATCTTTATTCTTCATGTCTACAAATTTATTTCTCCACATAGTCAGCCAGACAACGAACATATTTCTCCCAACGACAGTCGAGTTTGTGGATATCGACGCTGTAGAATGTCTGAATTTGTCGACGGAGCCACAGCCTTACTTCTACTTGCACAGCTCCTTCACTATTAAGGAGAAATCCTCTAAGGTGTTCTTTACGTTTTGGAAACAGATAAAAATCGGATGGGGCCAAGTCGGGGCTGTATGGAGGATGATCAGTGACAGTGAACCTAAGGCATATGATCGTTGGAGATGTCCAGCGCTCGTGTGTGGAGTGGCATTGTCATGCTGAAGGAAAGGGTGTTTCGTATGTGGACGAGCTCTTCGAATTCGCATATCGATTACGACACCCTGTTTTCACGCACCGACATAGTTAAATTACACACCGCCATGTTACACGTTACAATTAGGAGCGCTCCAGCAGCAGAGGATTGCAACCTGTGCCAGCGAAGCGAGAAAGCCGATCGAGTAATATGCATGGCATGTAATACCTCAACAGATATTGAGAACAGAAAAAAAAAATCGGAGGGGTTACTTTTCAGCACATCCTCGTATATTCGCTTTGGTCGATAACCATTCTAACGATTAATGACAGCGTTGCAATAATCCAGACTGACAGCAGGATAACACTTGATTCTTTACGAAATTCGAAGAGTCATAACTTTTTGATTGAAGACATACTATCCAAAATCAGAAGATTACAGAAGCACAGTTGGAAGGTAAATTTAGGTTGGGTTCACGCTAACACACGGGTATGGGTAATGAACTAGTTGATAGTCTAGCTAAGAGAGCAGCCCTATCACGCAGAACAGTTAGTTGCACCCAACTACCTATAGGTGCAATAATGAGCAGACTGAGAGAAGAGTTTAGAAACAAATGGGAGACTGAGTGGCAAGGAAATGTAAGCGGACCAAACATTAAATAGTATTTCCCTACGGTCGACCAATGTTTACACTTAAGCTACCACAATTACCGAATTAAACAGCCATGTTAGGGGGCCATGGAAAACTGAAAGCATATTATAAACGTTTCCTAATATCTGAAGACGCGCTGTGCTCATATAATGGAGAGGATCAAACCATTGATCACCTACTTTCTGACTGTAATAATTCAACGTTAGTGAGCGATACTGTCAGAAAGAAGGTAACTGAATAATGACGACGATGGCCCATAAATTAATCAGACTTGGTTCATAAATTCACAACAGGTTTTATAAATTTTGTAATTCGATAAGATTCGCAGTTGGATGAGAATACATAGTGTCGTCTATAACTTCATACATTCCTTGAAACACCTGCATGTATGGTGGAAGCCTAACAGCTTTGTACTCGTAGCTCGTACAGTCACTGACTCATTTATTAGATTGTTTCAAAGCACAGAGTGCTCATATCCATATTTCATTTTAAACAGTGAATATCTTAAAGACGCAAATCATTACACGTAGATATGGTTCAAATGACTCTGAGCGCTATGGGACTTAACTTCTGAGGTCATCAGTCCTCTAGAACTTAGTACTAATTAAACCTAACTAACCTAAGGACATCACACACATCCATGACAGAGACAGGATTCGAACCTGCGACCGTAGTGGTCGCACAGTTCCAGACTGTAGCGCCTAGAACCGCTCGGCCACTCCGGCCGGCTGTAGATATGAATTTTATATTTAAGTTGATTGTTGAGTTTTGGCACATTCTAATTTTGTATTTGGGGCGTAAGGCACCTAATGAAACCACATGAGTTGTATGATCCTTGTTGATCTCAAATTCTGTTGATAGCGTTTTATGTTAACTTTCAAACACGTAATATTGAATTATAGTGCGACATGTGTAACAAATAGATAAGAAAGAATCTATTAATGTGATTTCTCCTGGGGATGACAAATATTTTTCCGATGTGTTTATATTGACAACATTATTGGTCCTATTACGCCATCTTGGGACATACCCGATGTTATTTTCGTTTCTGTCGAAGTCTCACCTATAGGTACAACATACTGGGTTCGGTTAGCCAAACAATCTTCGAGGATATCGTATATTTGTGAAGAAACTCTGTGTGATTGTATATCAGTTCTCCATAGAAAGGTAGTATATAAAAGAGACTGTTGGCGTATCTCTCCGTACGCGCAGATAACGCGTTTAAGTGAAGTGTTACTGGCAAAAGCGAACGGCCTTCGATGAGAATCTCTTGTCCGGCATTACTGGCGAGGCGCGATTCGATTAGATCGGGTGGTGGGCGCGTTAAGAGGCCGTCGCAGGTAGCGCCGGCCATCTGATAAGCCGTAATGACCGCCGGCTCATCACGCCGCCTCCGTCCGCCGGCCGCCGCCCGTTTCCACGCGGCTGCGTTTTCATTTCGTCTTCCGATGGCCGGGATTTCGGAGGACGAGCCCGCCGCAGCCACTCTCCGGAAAATCCGTTGTCGCCAAACGGTTCTGCCAGTTCACCGCTTCCCTCTACTGTTTCCGAATGGCTCTCCGATTTCCGCAGACACTTTCCGTGTCGTTGATTAAGCGCAATAAAATAGCTGGTAGTCAGTTGTGTTCATACACCAATGTATACATTCACTCTTTCTCCTATCCAGTGCGTCTCTTTGCTAACTCCGTTTTGAGTAATTTCATTACGGGGAATTCGAGTTCGATTACTAAATAGGAGGAATATAATCAAATAAAGGAAAACTCTTTCTTTTCGTTGGTGTACGTCAGATATATAGAACAGGTATGGACGACAATTTTATTTTACGGTAATACGCACATAAAACGTCAAGGTATCCAGTCTGAAGCCAGCTGTAGCTCGGTACGTTAAATAATCGTCAAGATAAAGGTTGTCGAAGATATTTCAAACATAGTCTACGGACCAGCCTATATTTTTTTATTTTTGTCAAAATTAAATTTCACAACGATAGCGAAGTTATAACAGATGGATACAAGGATTAGGAAAGGCCATTGTTTTCTCAAAAGAATCCAGCGAAATTTTCATCGGCTGTGGTTATGTCTGTTGATTGGGATCCTTTAACTTCACATCCATAGTTTGATGGTGATGCCAATGGTGGTTACTACTACTATTGATAATGCAATTGTCAGCCCATATGCTAAACTCTTACGACAACAATGAAGTGTCTATCGTCAGTCTATTTATGTATACATGCTGAAGCGAAATTCGTGCACTCGGGCTTCGCAGCGCGGCTCCTCACATATCAGCAATAAAAAAATGTATGTCACAAAATTTCGTCCGGCGAGTACATCCGGCAGAAGGAGGACGTTGAAGGGTGGCAATCTGGCAACATTGTAACCGCATGTATGGTAACTACGTCTCACAGTACAGGTCACTAGTGGAGTGGACGCAGTTTTGGGTTAGCATGCAGGAGATCGATGGTTCGATCCTGGATCGAAACATATGTTTTTATTTGGTAAATGTCCAAGTGGTACGGTATCTGGATTCTTAATCGTCAACAGCAAATGCAGGGGGTCCTCTAGAAAACATCTGCACTTACATACTACAATCGTAGAAATGGAAGATTGATCAACGTTGAAAGTAGCCCTTTCCACGTCGTGGGCGTGAATTTTTTTGGACCACTTTATCTACTAGATGCGAAACCTGTTTTCTTTGTACCCTCCTGCAATGGTCCAACAGATTAGTACCAACTATTATTCTTGCCTCGTTCAGGTCCTTTACATTTCGTTAGGGCCTTCGTTACCAGCAGGACTAGCAACGTGCTTTGCGAATAATGTCCAAACTCGGTTACTATTCGTATGTGTCATCACCATGGTCACACTAATTATGCCTTTAAACATCAAGTCTGGTAACCGAATGCTGTTTAGTACGCATCTCAATGCATTCATATTGTTATTGTTACTATTATTCTATCGATGGGATTGTGGAAACATCACGTCTATTACCATTAGGGGAAACAGTGTAATTCTAAACCGAACATTTCACAATTAGCGGTATCGGGACGAATCATGCATAACAATACCTGTCAGGGGTAATGCACGTTAGGTGGAACAGATCATAGGACTGACGGAGTGTTTATACTGTATACGCTGTCCATCAAACAGGGACTACTCGCGAGCAGAGTAACGAGCCCATGACAGACTCCAATGTACATGCGTACACGTACCGAATTTTCTCATTGTAAACCTCTAAATCAGTGTCGCAGACGTATGTCATACACAAACGATGAATATGTAGATATGATTCTGGTCCTTGGTGAATCTGGCAACCGGGCTGGTGTTCCCGCTCGTGAATATGCTGCTAGATATCCTCGTCAACGTCATCCAGATCAAAATGTGTATCGTCGTCTGGAGCTGCGCCTTCGATAATCAAGTTCTCTCCTTCCAGCGCTGCGTGACAGAGGTCGTCCACGGACTCGCTGTACTCCAGCTACTGAGGAAGCTATTCTGGACGTCATACACCAAGAACCTCATCTAAGTACACGTAGCGTAGCAAGGCTATGCGGCTGGTCCCGGCGGAGGTTCGAGTCCTCCCTCGGGCAAGGGTGTGTGTGTTCGTCCTTAAGATAATTTAGGTTAAGTAGTGTGTAAGCTTAGGGACTGAGGACCTTAGCTGTTAAGTCCCATAAGATTTTGCATTAAAAAAAAAATAAAAAAATAAGCGTAGCAAGGCAGCTGCGTGTCTCGCGAGGCACGGTCGGATGAGCATGGACTGCACCCCTATCTTTATGCTTTCACGCCACACTTGCATCCTGCAGTTCGTATTCAGCGAATGCAATTTTGTGAATGGTTCCAGCAACAACAGGAAGCCAACTATTACTTCGTGAACACCGTAACACGGTTGGATGAAGCAGCATTCACTCGTGAGTGTGTCTTCAATATGCACAGTGCCCATCATTGGTGTGAGGTTAACCCGCACGCCACCTGCAACTGTGAATATCAAGTTCGCTTTGAAATCAACGTCTGGGCCGGAATGTTGGGCGACAGGTGTTTGGGCTCCTACATGTTGCCTGAGCGGTTGGCTACACGAAGGTATCGTGTATTCCTCTCAGACTATCTGCCTGGTGCGCTGGAAGATGTTCCGCTATATGTTTGGTAGAGGATATGGTTCCAACACAATGGTGCACCTTCACACTCTTGAATGGATGTACGACGGTATTTGGACAGAAAATTTCGAGGAAAATGGCTCGGACGTGGAGGTCCAGTAATATGGCCACAGCGTTCACCTGGCCTAAATCCCCTGGATTTCTTCCTGTGGGGATACCTGAAGGAGCACGTGTACTCTACTCCACCGACAAATGTGGAAGAATTGGTAGCACGTGTTCATATTGCTCTTGTTACTGTGGACGCACCGTTGTTTCAAAGTTTTCAGAGCTGTATGGTCTGTCGGGTTGCGCAACGTTAGGACGTGAATGGAGGTCACTTTGAGCATCTGTTGTTCTGGGAACAACGTATTCTGTTGTAAAGGTCATCGGTTATTAATGTAGACATTATCATTGTCACTGGTTGCTAATGTGTTAATCTGAGCGCTCGTATTACCTGTAGTATAAATGACAAGTAGATGTTATGTTAGTGTACTGTGCTATCATCTTTAACATCTCTAAACTGATATTGGTTTTGTAGTTGTTCTGTCCAATGACATGCCATTTGTTTCAACTGTCTATTTCTTAACTGTATAACCACGTATTTTTTATGTTCAGCGTTACAAAATGTTGTAAATTTAGGATACATCTGACCTGAGAAACGGTGTATATTGGAGCATGATATGTTTGAATGAAATTAGCAAATAAAAAATAATGCACCCGATCCCAGGATCGAACCCTCGACCTCATGCATGCTAACCCAAAATTCAATCCACTGCAAACTGTACAGCAATACTGCACTGTTCTGACCGAGATGGTTACCATGCATCTGGTTACAGTGTTGCAAGATTGCCACTCTGTAACGTCCTTATACTTCCGTATGTACTCGCCAGACTTCAACCAAATTTGGTACAGAAACAGCAGTGGAGATATAGGATAAAATAGTATTTGCCTACAAAATCAACCTGATATGCAGGTCTGTCTACATGTCAGGGCGAGTAATAGTTTTCCAGGCCCGAACATGTAGACTGTCTGCATGTTGTGGGAATGGTATTGGCCTCCTTTACTGAACTGTATTACAAGAGCTACATATGCCAGTGAGAATGGATGGGGACAGACTGAGACGGATAGAGGAGGGGATGGACAGAGGAGAAAATGAACAGATAGAGGAGAGGAGGGTGATATGCATGAGACAGGTGAAAGGTGTAGAGAATTGTGGGCAGGTGGAAAAAGAAATGGAGGCAAAGAGGAAGAGACAGAGGGGGAGGAGGATAAAGTTAGAGGGAGAGGGGAGGGATATATGGTCAGAGAGAAGGGGTAGATGGAACAGACAAAGAGAGGGGAGGAGCAGATGAAGAGTCGGAGAGAGTGTGGGGCAGGAGATAAACAGATAGAGGTGGGAAGATGAGTTGAGCTGAGAGAGGGAGGAAGAGGTGGACACAGAGAGCGTGAAAAGGAAGTGTGTTCAATATATGTGTCGAGCAGCCGGCCTGAGTGGCCGTGCGGTTCTAGGCGCTACAGTCTGGATCCGTGGGACCGCTACGGTCGCAGGTTCGAATCCTGCCATGGATGTGTGTGATGTCCTTAGGTTAGTTAGGTTTTAGTAGTTCTAAGTTCTATGGGATTGATGACCTCAGACGTTGAGTCCCATAGTGCTCAGAGCCATTTGAACCATTTTTTGTACCGAGCACATACACGAGAAAAGTCATAGAAAAGGCTAGTCGCACTATAAAAGAACTTAATGTAATTTTTTACCATATCATTCTCACTCATCTACATCGTAGCATACGAATCCTAATTTTTGGGGTTACGTTTGCGTCATTTATTTCAAATGCAATAACAAATAATCGAACGAAAGCCTGAGGAAACGTGTAAAGGCTGTCTGGTGCTTTGTGGTAATTAATGAATCAACCAGTTCGAAAATACTGAAAAATCTCTTGCAGCTATTTAGAAAGTACTTACTGTTGTATAACCACTCCGCCACTGGCCATACATTATGAACAGGTGCTCGATCGCGTTGAAAGATGCAATCACCACTCCCGAATTGCTCCT
Source organism: Schistocerca gregaria (assembly GCF_023897955.1). Taxonomy (NCBI): domain Eukaryota; kingdom Metazoa; phylum Arthropoda; class Insecta; order Orthoptera; family Acrididae; genus Schistocerca; species Schistocerca gregaria. The sequence goes on along the minus strand of NC_064931.1, from coordinate 481,519,455 downwards.
CAACAGTGGGAAGCAGGAAGATGCTTAAAACATCAATGTAGATCTGTGCTGTGATAGTGCCACGTAAAACAAGGGGTGCAAGCCCCTTTCATGAAATACACGACCACACGGTAACACCACAGCCTCCGAATTTACTGTTGGCACTACACACACTGGCAGATGACGTTCACCGGGCATTCGCCATACCCAACCCTGCCAACGGATCGCCACATTGTGTACCGTGATTCGTCACTCCAAACAACGTTTTTCCACCGTTCTATCGTCCAATGTTTTCCCTCCTTACACCAAGCGATGCGTCGTTTGCCATTTACCGGCGTGATGTGTGGCTTATGAGTAGCCGCTCGGCCATGAAATCGAAGTTTTCTCACCTCTCGCCTAACTGTCGTAGTACTTGCAGTGGATCTTGATTCGGTTTGGTATTGCTGTGTGATGGTCTGGGTAGATGTCTGCCTATTACACATTACGACCATCTTCAATTGTCGGTGGTCTCTGTCAGTCAACAGACGAGGTCGGCCTGTACGCTTTTGTGCTGTTCGCGTCCCTTCACGTTTCCACTTCACTATCACATCGGAAGTAGTGGACATAGGGATGTTTAGGAGTGTGAAAATTTCGCGCACAGACGTATGACACAAGTGACAGCCAATCACATGACCACGTTCGAAGTCCGTGAGTTTCGTGGAGCGCTTCATTCTGCTCTCTCGAGGTGTCTAATGGGTACTGTGATCGCAGATATGGAGTACCTGGCATTAAGTGGCTGCACATTGCACCTAATATGAAAACCGTATGTTTTTGGTGGTGTCCGGATTCTTTTGATCTCATAGTGTACTTACCCACAACAAAGCTTACTAGAAAATCGTATATAATGAAACAGGTATAAGTTCAGACATTTTTATATGCGGTAACTTCTATGTACATACATTGGTGTGTAGGTTGCTTTTTCTCTGTGTCGAACAGTCTTCTAACAAACACGTCACTAACGTTACTATCTGTTGTTAACTGCGTGGTCGTTGCTGCGCCACTAAGTGGACTACCTTGTCAGTACAGAATAAGCATTTTGTGTCCACACTTCAACACGAGACTTGCTGCCCAGGATAAAATAAGCATTAATGGCATACTTGGAGTACTACTGAATCTAAAACTACACAACCTACGAGAGGTGTCATTATTAGTGTGCAAATGATGGAAATACTGGTGTAATGTTGTTCAGTAACCGTCCTCAGTCACCAACAGAAATGTGTTGACCTATACCCGTACACTCTTTGTGTGTGTGTGTGTGTGTGTGTGTGTGTGTGTGTGTGTGTGTGTGTGTGTGTGTGTGTGTGTGTGTGAATGTTCATGGAAGTGTGTGAATGGTTTATGTTGCCCGTTAGAGATCGAAGTAGGAGGACTGCTAGCGACAAACAGATTCTACAGAGACTTCCAATTCTTATTCAGTTACTCTGGTTATACTCAATCACGCTAAAGGGACATGTCATTTCAAAGTAATTTCAATTTGGAGTGTTTGACTGTGGCATTGCAAGGTACTAGCGACAGTACCATCTATAACAGCACGTTAAACTTTAACCAGCTGCTTATTATAGACATTGAAGTGTTAGCATTTGGGATTAGCTGGCATTATCAGCTGCTACAGTTCGCATTATGAAACACATCAAAGATGTTCGACCTTATGAAAATTTTTAAAACCGGCGTAACTATTTTATTATATTGGAATAACGGAAAGCCAACCACTCATCTATAGCAGATTGATGTGCGGAGCTCAGAAACACGTAATAGAAAGAAGCATTCACACTAGTGTGTGTTGGGATGTCTGTATTGTTGTGTGTGTGTCAATGTGTGTCCCTTGATAGAAAGAGTCTTTTGCTAGAAAGTTAGTGTGAATGCTGTTTTCTGTTAAGAGTTTCTGTGTTCCACACAGCAATCCGCTATAGCTGAGTTGTTACCTTTCCATTATTTTACGTTTTGTTCCACCTAGGTATTTCTGTTATTGTTACCAGTATAGTGAAAGGCATTAGGACTATTTTAGAATAGTAATATAAATTAGTTTCCATAAATACTCAAGATGTTTCTACGTAAAAGGCATATAATAAATAAATTGCAGCTGATTTCGTTTTTTTATCATAGAAAGTGTATTCTTATAATATTGTAAAAGTTACTAACTAAATTTCAAATTTTTTAATGTTGGAGTATTTAACGTGTGCATTTGGCTTGTTAAATATGTAATGTAGTTGCAAAACCATTAAGAATATGTCAAGTGTGTAATTCGTTGCGTTTGCAGTTGAACACAAGCCAGAGAGAAACATTATGTTCCTGTCTCATACTGACGCATAAAAACTGACTCCTATCTTCGAACCGTATTTTATGTTTTTGTGCGTATGATAATCACTGAATTAAGTTATGATTGCTGCAATGCGTTCAAAAACTTCCAGTAGGCGCGGCTCAGGATAATGGCTGGTATTTAATGGTTTGTAGAAATGTATGCAACGTCATAATGTTACTGACGTATTAACTTTACAGTTCAAGTAGATGCATTTGCTTTATAAAGACGAAGCATATTTTTATTCACGTAAGATTAATAATGGGCATTAATGACTTGAAACTTTCTTCCAGAAATAATAGCGAACATTAAGAGGTTGATTAACAGATTCTCTAAAATCACTCTTGTACCAATGGCGACGTGTCTCATTTAGACCCATATCACACAAAAGTCTTAGAATAATTTATTTGTAAAACGTGATTTACCTGGTAGTACCCGGCCGTGGTGGCCGAGCGGTTCTAGGCACTTCAGTCTGGAACCGCGCTACCGCTACGGTCGCAAGTTCGAATCCTTCCTCGGGCATGGACGTGTGTCATGTCCTTAGGTTAGTTAGGTTTAAGTAGTTCTAAGTTCTAGGTGACTGATGACCTCAGATGTTAATTCCCATAGTGCTCAGAGCCATATGAACCACCTTGGACCTGGTAGTATGAATGTACATTAGAAACAGATGTTCGCTGTGTCGTGCGCAGCTGTGGTTGGTCCAACGTATGTCCCTGATTTCTAATTCAGAACATGCTCAATTGTAATATGCTAGCCACCATTTTGATTCTCTGTGTAATTAGTAACTAATATTTCCTTGTGCTCCTCAGTATACAGTTCCAGTTCAATAAATGCGTTACTATAAATTACAAAGTTGAAAGAGCAATGCAGGATATGGTACTAATAAAAATCTCTGGCCTTAGGTAAGCGCAAAATCTGTAATCCATTCCAAGAGAAGAAACGCGTCCACCAGGTGATGCCATACCGATATTGTTTGCACTTAAACGCTTTCCAGAGCCACTCTCGTTACAGTACTAATAAGATGTTAAGCCACGTCGAAGTCACGGAAAAGGGACAGCACTCCGTAGACTTAGTGTACGTATATGAGCCACGCCAACTGTAAACTAATTTTTGCTGGAAGAATGACTTTGTTATGAAAGATAGCGGGAAAAATGACACATGAAGATGATGCTTTAGCCTTATCAAATGTTAAATTTTCTGCATTGTGTAGTGTTGCTCCACGACTCGTCAGCTGCAATGAACTATTCCTGTGACGCTCAGGAAAGCGACGTCATACAGAGCGAAGTGTGCGTCGGCCTGAAGTCCAGACACCATTTCACAAGAAGACATATTCAGAACCAAAGAACGCTTATTCAGGAAGATAACAAAGCTGAAGCAGCTAGCAAATACCTTTGAAGGGTTAATTTGGTCAATATTACAGCTACGGCTAGACCCCTGTAGAATATGACTAAACAAGAAAATCAGAACACCTGAAGTCATCACCACGCGATGACGACACTTGGCTGCTACAGCGTGTTGTCCCATAATGGTTGTACGGGCTGCTGCTGCTGCTGTTAGAGAAGTACTGGCCAATACCATCTCACAAATAACCCCTCCCTCCGCCCCCCCCCCCCCCAAACAAACCAGATGATCTCAGGTGCTTGGCAGTGTTCTCTGCACATGACTACATCGGCGTGCGTACGCCATGCCAAACAACTCCGTCTTCGTCAGCTGTTAGCTTCGAGGTGAATACCACTGCAGTGCGAGATGAGGTATCGAGTCACATTCCACGGACTTCGTCTCCAGTAGCTGTAGGTGACCATCTGAGATGTGACCTGCATGCGGAAAATTTGGCGACTTCACACAGATGGGTCGTCTGACAAGTTTATCTTCAGCTGGCGACCACATCCCTGGTATATGCATGTTCGAGCCTGGGCTAGGGCTGCCCCGTCCCTATGTTGCTGTGTACTAGTTCCTGCAGGGCCGCGCCGTTGCTGAGAACTGCCTAGCGCGGGGTATAATGCGGAGATACGCCTTCGACTTTGGCCATACTGGGTGCCACGGTGTGGTATGCTGCAGCAATGAGGCTGCCCGGATCTCTGCAAGTCACATACTGACGGCAACCTCAGGCGTTCTAGCGCGTGCTGTCTCCCGGGAGCGAGGCATATGTGCAGTCAACCGTGGCAATGAAGAGCCAGAGGAACTGTTATAGGCATGAGTATTCAAATACAGAGATATGTAAACAAGCAGAATACGGAGCTGTGGTCGGCAACGCCTATATAGGACAAGTGTCTGGCGCAGTTGTTGGATCGGTTACTACTACTAGAATGACAGGTTATGAAATTTAACTGTGTTTGAATGTGGTGTTGTAGTGGGTGCACGAGCGATGGGATACAACATCTCCGAGGTAGTGATGAAGTGGGGATTTTTCCGTACGACCATTTCACGAGCGTACCGTGAATATCAGGAACCGGTTAAACATCAACTCTCCGACATCGATGCGCCTGGAAAAAGACCCTGCAAGAACAAGAAAAGGTGAAGAGAATCGTTCAACATGACAGATGTGCAACCATTCCTCAAATTGCTCCAGATTTCAATGCTGGGCATTCAACAAGTGTCAGCGTGTGAACCATTCAACGAAACATCGATATGGGCTTTCGGAGTCGAGACCCACTCGTGTACCCTTGATGACTGCACGACACAAAGCTTTACATCTCGCCTAGGCCCTTCAATACTGACATTGGACTTTAGATGACAGGAAACATGTTGCCTTGTCGGACGAGTCTCGTTTCAAATTTTATCGAGCGGATGGATGTGGAGATAAACTCATGAATCCACGAACCCAGCATGTCGTCAGGGGACAGTTCAAGCTGGTGGAGGCTCTGTAATGTTGTGGGGAGCGTGCATTGGGAGTGATATAGGGCCCCTAACACGTCTAGATATTACAGCTGTTAATTTCGAGGTGAATACAACTGCAGTGCGAGGTGATACGTACTTGAGCATTCTGTCTCATCCTGTGCATCCATTCATGTCCATTGTGCATTCCGACGGACTAGGGCTATTCCAGCAGGACACCGCGACACACCACACGTCTTGAATCGCTACAGAGTGGCTGCAGGATCACTCTTCCGAGCTTAAACACTTCTGCTGGTCACCAATCTCCCCATACATGAACTTTATTGAACAGGTCTGGGATGCCTTGAACGTGCTGTTCAGAAGGCATCTCCACCCCCTCGTACTCTTATGGTTCTGTGGACAGCCCTACAGGATTCATGGTGTCAGTTCCCTCCAGCACTACTTCAGACATTAGTTGAACCCATGTCACGTCGTGTTGCGGCACTTGTGGGTCTCGGGGAGCCATTCACGATATTAGGCAGACGTACCAGTGTCTTTGGCTCTTCAGTATAGAATAAATGATTGTAAACTATGTAAATAAAGCATTAAGTTAAATGTTGAACAAGTTCAGTCAAAACGTGAGAAATTCATTGTTTGCATAATCATAAAATATGACTTAACAGAAGTACAACTTATGTAAAAAAAAATTATTTGTGCGAATTGAGCATTGAAATTTAGGGAAGTTACTACTGTTGATACCTTATTCTGCATATCCATATCTGGCACTAATAGACATGATTAAAAATGCCGTTATTTGTGCTATCCAAACGTTCTCTAGAACTTTTTTTAATCAGAATTTTTTGGAAATTTCTTTTTTTTTGTACTGAATTGGTTTTACTAACTTTTGCACATTGGTTGCTTTCATGACATTTATTACTTACAAAATATGACTATTTTTGCTTTTTTAGGCAATGCAATAAAATCACGTTAAAATTTATGTCCTGCTGTTCTCTTCTATTCTGCCCTACGTAGGTACAAAAAGAAACAGTATTAGATAACGTAGTGTGTTACAATATTTGAAGGGGTCCTCTACATCGAATTGTCACTGTATCTTTCCACAGTAGAGGAAGACGAAACAACCCTTTAAAACTCAAATAAAATAAAATGTTCACTCTGTAACATTGTTCATTTACACCTGCGTTATTGCTGTGCAGTTTACAATTGAGTGAGTGGCAGAGGTTTCATGGAATCCGCTTCAAGCTATTCCTCTACAGTCCCTCTCTCTAACATCTCGCGGGAAAAACGAACACTTAACTCTTTCTGTGCGGAGCCTCGTTTTTCTTATTTTGTTGTGATGATCAGTCCTCCCAGTGTAGGTGGAGACCAAAACAATGTTTTAGCATTTGGAAGAGAATGAGAAGATTCTGCTGCAACGAAAAACTGCCCTGTTTTAGTGATTGCCACCCCAATTCGCGTATCATACTCGTGGCACTCTCTCCATTATTACTCTGTAACACAAAACGAACTTCCCTTCTTTAAAATTTTTCTATGTCTTCCGTCAATCCTGTCTGATATGGATCCCACGCACAGCAGTTCTCCATACGTGTACGGACAGGCGTCGTGTAGGCAGTCTCTTTAGTAGACCTGTTGCATTTTCTAACTGTTCTTCCAATGAATCGCAGTCTTTGGTTCGCTACACCCAAAATATTATCTGTATGATCGTTCCAAGTTAATTCATCATCACTTTCATCTGGTAAGTATTCCATGTAATCTCGTGGATGGAGTGGTAACGGGTTCTGGTAAAAAGCTCTACCCTGTAGATGTAGAAAGGGAATTAATGGTTATAGGTCTTTGACCGTTTTTGCAGATAATCGTGTATGTGTTGTGTGAATAGCTTGCAAGTAATGATTCCCGTGACGTTTGCCTCTTCTTGTTTAACTTTAGCGCCTCGTGTGGACTGACAGGAAATTTGCAGTATACGTTACGAAGTAAAATGCGGCTGTATTGCAAAAAATCTGTCTTTAACCAGTGAACTGATGTTTTATTTTCTATGAACATAACATCGACAAAAAAGTTAACTGAAATTAAGGAAATCGTTCTGATTGATCTCGACTACATTTATCATTACACTACCAGGAACAATGTAATAAAATTATTCCAGTCCTTACGTGTATCAAATTTTGCATCTATATCCTATTTTTGTTTCTTTCGACAGCTGCATAAATGGAATCGGCCTCCATTTGGGCGTGGTCAGGTTTCATACCTCCAAGTTACTACTACAGTGTTTTTACTTCTGAAATATATTCGTGAGCAACCAAAATAAAACACTGATACGTGCTTGTTCGTCACAAAGTACACAGGTAAATTGAGAATCCACAAATACCGTTTACAGAAAGCTATCCCAGTGTATAAAAGGTATGTAGATAAACTCTTTCAAAAATCAAATCAAAAGGAATAAATGCCTTAATTTTCTTTGTTGATCTTCTTCTGCTCACAGCTAGATTCTGGTAAATTTTATTCGTTGATTGCCGCACACATAGTGATGGATGTTTCAACGTGAGGACAGGCTACAGCGTCAGGTGCGAGGCTTTGCTGTGCCCACCAGTGGCCTCGTGGGATTCAACGTGTTAATTGAAATTTCTTCTCTTCTGTTTTACTTTTTTCTTCCTCATTATCAGCTGTTTGTAAACGGAGGTTATACGTGTCACATTTCTCAATGTATCGTTCTTGGCTCGATGCAAGGACAAGTTAAAATTTTCGGCAATCGTGTTCTGAAGACATTGACATGGCCTGAGACTAGAACAGCCTCGGAGTGTACGAAACGCCAGAAGGGAGAAGAGAGTTGGCCGGAACGATATGGCTCCCAGCCGCCGGCGCCGAGCAAAAAGGCCGCGTGGGAGCGCCGCAGACCGCAGCCGTTGTTTGCGCTGCAGCTGCTTAGGCGCGTCTATGATACGTATTAAGTCATTACGCCCACTATTAGCGGCCGTTGCGGCCGGCATGCGAACATGGCCGCTTCACGAATCATTAAACAACTCCTAATGAGCCACGGTCTATTGTCATTTCGGGGAACGCCGGCCGCTTTCTGGCCTCCTCCTCTTTTCCGTTCAGCAGCTATGTGAGCGAGTAATTTCACTAAAACGTTTTAAAGGCTGTGTCGATGCAGGGAATGGAGAGTTTTCAGAATAGGCACGTTCTCGGAATAAGTACGCATCGCAGGGATGTGCCTGTAGAGTCACGAGCTACCGTTTTCGTTTATAACAGAAGCTGCAAAAATCGCCCGTATTTTCGTCGAATGTCTGAGGACGATTAAGGGCAATCCAGAAAAGTGTGAAAACCGTACGCTTGTTACTGGATGAAACTGTCGGAGTGAAAAATAAATTAATCGAATTGAGAAGCTACAATGTCCACATGATAATTCAAATTTCCATTACATTCTTCAAGGACGTTGCCACAGCACCCTCTGATTACATATTCTTCTTGCATTGTCCCACCCTATTCAAGAGAAGCTAACCGACTGCTTCACTACAGACAACGCACTAGACGAATACTAGTCAGATTTCCGGATACAACGCAGCCTCAACAAATTTAATAGATAAGCTGAAGCTTGCCAGTGATGGGCATGAGAAGACTATCATGTGCTTCTCACACTCGAGCAAAGACTGTTACTGTTGACTTCAGCATTTTACTTGCCGAACTTAGTAGCCGAAATTTTTCGCCAACTGCAGTGCAGTAGTTTCTTGCGTACCTGATGTCTCGCCGGCAGTGTGTCATGTCCGGTACCATAAAGTCATAATGGAGACAGATAGAATCAGACGTCCACCAGCGTTCGATATTAGGTCCTTTACTCTTTCACTTATACGTCAATGATGTGTCTTCCAATGTTAGTTATAATCCGTCTTGATTGCAAAATTTGTATTCGTTTGACCTGTTTCGGTTCATATAGAACCATCTTCAGAGCTGATATTTCGGTTACAGGAGTAACCCCTCCAAATCCAGCAACTTTCACATGCTGCGTGTCAACAAAGAAGCATATGGAAAAGCACTGTATTAATTTTTTACACAAATTTTATTGTCCCATATTAAAGCCGTGAGTTCAAACAAATAAATTCTAAATGTATTTTATGACTCTATTGCTCCATACATGTTGAACAAGAAGCGAACGAACTAGACGATCGATCTATGGAATGAACGGTTTTTCCCCAGTTTCTGTTTTGTGTTTGCGCGTGTGTCTTATCATTTATTTTAAAGTTAGACAATAGAAGTATATTTCGTATCATCGTGGCCTGTGGTTAATTTTCTTGTAAACAGTTCGTCTCATTGAAAGTGAACGTAGTAATATGGCAAAATGGCCTAGCATATAGTGCTTTTCCGTAGGCAACAAAAGGTTATTAAACCAAATGAGTACATTAAAACGTTTCCTTTTGTAACTAAAGAGATTCGTTTTCATGATCCAGAAAAGGAATTAGAAAAAAATTGATTGATGATGATGAAATGGAAGAATGAAAAGAATTAAACAGTTGAAAAACGAAAAAACGGGAGAAAAATAGAGATAATGATTCATTTTCTATTCGTAGCAGATGCACCACCAGCACTAATCCATCTTCTTCATTTTCTGATAAACGTACTAATGAGCCAAAATTACTCCCATTAAGGCATTTTTCCTTTCCTCTTGTTTGGAGATAGGACAAGAAATCTCCATCCACGTTGGTACAAAATTCGTCCATGGCTGGTATATACCATCATAAATGATTCTGTATTTTGTTTTTTCTGCACATTCTTCCGTCCTCCAAACTCAAGGTACTAAAAGCGAATTCCTTAGCTTTGTAAGGGAAGGTTTCACTAATTCGAAAACAGCAAAGGAGTCTAATTCCAGCTTTATGTAGCGTGAGAACAGCTTCACCCACAAAAACTCTATAGTTGCTTGGGATTTTTCAAAATTTTGGAAGTTAAGTTTGGAGTGGATGCACAAATTGCTGCTCCACTAGATCAAACATGTGTTCTAGGAGTTCAAGGGAATATAGGATACATAGAAACTATTGCCCTTCAAGGATTAGTTGAAGGAGGTTCTAATAAATAGAAAGATAGTGCAAATAATTGAAATTTTTTAGAGTTGATGGAAATATAGCGAAAAAAGTCCAACTATTATGAAAGACCGAAATCTAAAAGGGAAAAATACACACATCATGATATACAAGATGAAATTGTTATCACCATGAGTTATATCGTTGTACAAGTAGAACATATCGCAGGTGACGTGAAAGAAGCCCAGCTCTGATGGTTGACGAGTCAAAATATTGTTCAAAAACTAAACAAATACTAGTTGAAATTGTGTATTATTTAGATGGTAACGTATACGAAACGTTTCTAAGTTTTGAACCTGCAAAGAAATATCATGCTTCTTCTTTGTTAGTCTGAATTTAAAAAATTTGCGAACTATGGAGTTAATTTAAATTACTGCGTTGCACAGACACATGATGGAGCTTCAGTTGTGAGTGTGTGGTCCTTGTGCAGATGTTCATGCTCTTTTAAGCAGGTGAGTCCCACAAGGTATCTATACACACTCTGTGAACCATAAGTTGTATCTCATCACAGTAGCAACATGTAGAGGGATCAACTAGGCTACAGATTTCTTTATGACACTATAGGTATACTGTGTTTTTATGAATGAGTGTACAGTAAATCAACTGTTTACTGATACATAAATAAAAATGAAGACTGTAAAAGTGGAATTTAAAAAAAGCCAAGTGACACTAGATGGGCGTGTCAGTACGGATCAAGTTGGGCTGTGAAGAGGACAACAGAAGCTGTCATTGTAATTTTAGTAAACATGAAGACCGAAAATTCAGAACAAGCTACAGAATAATCAGGATTTAGTCCAAAGTTAAACGTTTCTCTCATTTTTCATTTATGCCTGTTCACATGTTCTGAACAAAAGTGCAACTTGCTATCTGATATCCTTCATGTGAAAGATTGTGATATTGTTGCTGCAATCAATGTAATAGAAGCTGCAAGGAATAATTTCTACAAGGTGTGTGTATCAGACTCAGATTTCACTTATGAATGTAAAGACAGTTTAGATGTGGCAGTAAAAACGGTGCTGATATTCCCACAGAGTTATCTTGCCTTGGTAAAGTTTGAAAATTAGCAAACGTTCCTGGGGAACACCTGGAATGTGTACTGTTAATTGATTTCTAATAATTAGTATTTGATAAAGTCATAGGTATAATAAATAGTGAATTTAAGAGACGTTTGGTATCAGAATCTGTAATAATTGAAATCACTTTTCTGAACGAAAGGTTAAACAAACGTTATTACCATTGGCACAAAATTATTAGTGCTATAGTGAAGCGTTGGAGGCACAATTTAAAATATTGTTGTTATTTTTTTCATAAGACAACCAGTAAACCAGAGTGAAGACTGACAATTTGGTTACATTACTCAAGTTATGTAAGAAATATAAACTTGCATTACACGACCTGTACAAATTAAGTCAAATATTAGTGACTATTGCAGCTTTTTCTGCATGATATAAAAAAAATATTTTCGTATATGCGTCATGTAAAAAGTTATTTAAGGGATTCCATTTTTGATGATCGCCGAAGTTATTTGTCTACTCTATCAATAGAAAGAACTACACCAGATACCACAGACTCACAACCACAGAACCTTTGTATTCATGCCTCCAGCAGCAAACAGAAATTTGGGAATATTGTAGAAATGGAATGTTAATCAATTACTTTTATGTCTCATATTATTTATTACTATCAAGTTACATATGTAAATGAACTGTCACACGTAATTTTTTAAAAAAATTTCTCGTTCAACGTGGAAGGTTATCTGAGTCTGTAACTCTAAGCTTAAAATAACAAAAAGACTATCAGTCAGTGGTTTTATTTTATAACTACAATGGATTTCGATGGTTACTCTATAAACTTCATGTAGTCCATTCTCAAATTACATTGATTTACGTTCCGTCTCCTACCAACAAGTGACATCATTGGCATGTTTTGAATCTTCTTGCAGTTTTGTCTGCATCAAAAAGATTATCGATATTTTCACTAAAACTCTATTTTTTGCTAACACTGTAAACAGGAATAAACACTGCTTGTTTTTTCGTGAGAATGTATAATGCCAGCATGACTGCATGAGTTATTTTAAGTTAGTCAAAGACAACGATATAAAATTCCCAAGGGGGCGTGACAAACCAAATGATGTTCTTGACGAAAGATAGAATGACGGACAGAAGTTCAATTCGCTGCAAATATCGCCTACACATAGCCACTCTATAAAATTATATCTCGTTGACGCAGATACAAATGTGCAGAATAAATACAAGTACACAGCGACTGTCAATACACCGTACACAGGAGTAAATTTAATTTAATTTGATTTACAAACTAAATCTGGCACTTTATAATTTATATTCCAATGAATTTACTGGGAGAATTGTGTAAGGTCAATAAATAATATCGTATTTTTTACTATATTTTGTCCTTCATATTTATCCACGTTAACTCTAGGTTAGGGACACCCGTTTTATAATCTAGCGCAACCTTGTCCCACCTATGAGGCACATGGTAGAGCCACTACTGCTGATAAGGCAGTAAACAAAAGTCAGCTGCATTTCTTCACGGCAGAAAGGGGTGAAACTGACCCACCACATGGCTATGGAAGCTGAACAGCACGCCAAGATGCTGATTTTGTCTACAACTAAAGCGTGTATTTTCAACAAAAACGCTGGAATCACTTTTGGAAGATCTACATAAAATCTAATGACAGCATTGAAATCGCAATAAAGAGATGAGTTCAGAAAAATTATAACCGTGTTCGTTCAACAAATATTGACAATGTCATTAACATTTATATTTCAAATTACAACAGTAACAAAAGCTACAAACACGAACCAATCACGCGCGACATACTATTTGAAAGCATTTGAACTCGACCATAAAATGAGTATATTTGATGCAGTACAGAGCAGACTAAGTAAGTATTATAAATAAATTGTTGAATAAGTTTCTATTCAAGTGCCAAAACAAGAACTCTTCGCATCTACACTAAAGATTAGCAGCAGCACGAACAATTTACCTAGCTATCACAATTTATTTAGATACCTTTAAAATGAAAGTACGATAATATAATGTTATAAGATGTTCAGTACAGTGGTAACATAGGGGCATGGAAAATAAAGGTTAGAAATATACTAGGTTCCTACGATTCCGATTTGTAGTGTACAATAGTTACCTAAAACATGATTTCAGCTATGTACAGAATTAATCTGTGCAATAATGAGATGTAAATGGATTGTAAATACATCTTAATTGTTTAAAAATGGAACACGTCAAAAAATTCTAATTATATAGGGGGATTCTAAAAAATGAAATTGACAATAAGGACAAAATGGCTAGGCAGGAATGGCTAGAGCACAAATGTAAGGATTTAGAGGCATATGTCACAAGCGGTAAATCAGATAACGTCTACAAGAAAATTGATGGGGCTTTTGGAGAAAAGAGAAGCTGCTGTATGAATATCAAAAGCTTAGATAGAAAATGAGCCCTAAGTAAAGAAGAGAAAGCGGAAAGGTGGAAGGAGTGTAATAGAGAGTCTATTAAAAGGAGAGATGGGAGATACGATACTGCGAGAAGAATTTGACAGAGCACTGAAAGATCTACGTCGAAATAAAGCCCCGGGAGAAGACGACATTCCGTCAGAAGTACTGATAGCCTTGGGAGGCCCAGCCACGGCAAAGTCTTTCCACCTGGTGTGTAAGATGTACGAGACAGGCGGAATATGCTTAGACTTCAAGAAGAACATAATTATTCCAATGTCAAAGAAAGCAGGTGCTGACATATGCGGATATTACCGCTCTATCAGCTCAATAAATCATGGTTGCAAAATGCTAACACGAATTATTTACAGAAGAATGGAAAAACTGGTAAAACCCGACCTCAGAGAAGATCAGTTTGGAATCCACACAAATATAGGAACATACGAGGCAATACTGACCCTACGATTTATCTTAGAAGACAGATCGAGGAGAGGTAAACCTACATTTATAGTATTTGTAGACTTAGAGAAATCTTTTGATAACGTTGATTGGAAAACTCTCTTTGAAATTGTCAAGGTAGTGGGGGTAAAATACAGGGAGCGAAAGACTATTTACCACCTATGCAGAAACCAGACGGCAATTATGAGAGTTCAGAGACATGAAAGGGAAGTAGTGGTTGAGAAGCGAGTGAGTCAGAGTTGCAGCCTGTCCATGTATTCAATCTGTACATTGAACAAGTAGTAAAGGAAACCAAAGAAAAATCTGGAGTAGGATTTAAAGTTCAGGGAGCAGAAATAAAAACCTTGACGTTTGTCGATGTCGTTGTAATTCTGTCAGAGACAGCAAAGGATTTGGCAGAGTAGTTGAACGGAATGAACAATTTCTTGAAAAGAGGATATAAGATGAACATCAACAAAAGCAAAGCAAGCGTACTGGAATGTAGACGAATTGAATCAGATGATGCTGAGGGAATTAAATTAGGAAATGAGACACTAAAATTAGTAGATGAGTTTTGCTATTTGGGCAGCAAAATAACACGACGGCGGAAGTAGAGAGGATATAACATGTAGATCGTAAATGGCAAGATACGCGTTTCTGAAGAAGAGAATTTGTTAACATCTAATACAGAGTTCTGTCAGGAAGTCTTTTCTAAACCATTTGAACGGGGTGTAGCCATGTATGGAAGTGGAACATAAACAGTTTAGACATGTGGTGTGACAGAAGAACGATTAAGATTAGATGTGAGGATCACATAACTAATGAGCAGATACTGAATGGAATTAGGGAGGAAAGAAATATTTCGCAAACCCTGTCTGGAAGAAGCGATCGGTTGACCGAACACTTTCTGAGACCTCAAGGTACCACCAGTTCAGCACTGCAAGAAAGTATGTGTGTGTTTGTGTGGTTGGGGGGGACTCTTAGAGGACGATCAAGAGATGAACGCAGTAAGCAGATTCAGAAGGATTTAGAATGCAGTAGTTATTTGGAGATGAAGAGCCTTGCACGGAATAGAGCAGCATGGAGAGGTCCAGCTAATGGTTCAAATGGGACTTGAGGTCTGAGGTCGTCATTCCCCTAGAACTTAGAACTACTTAAACCTAACTAACCTAAGGACATCACACACATCCATGCCCGAGGCAGGATTCGAACCTGCGACCGTAGCAGCAACAGCACGGTTCCGGACTGAAGCTTCTAAAATCACTCGGTCACAACGACCGGAAGAGGCCCATCAAACCAGTCTTCGGACTGAAGGCCACAACAACAGCAGCAGCAGCACAGAAGGATCCTGTGATGATGATACAGATTTTAATGGATAATGGAGAAGTGTAAACGTATAAATTTGAGGTAAGGGACACTGGTCTTGAAACGATCGAGTCGAAAGTTGTAAGCGGAAATCGTTCCGAAACCTCTGATGGTGGATCTCTTCTACTGCAAGGTCTTTGCTTTCCATATTTTGGGACGAGGTAGTATGGACCAAGAGAAAAAAAAGTCCAGTAAGCGTGGGATCAAAAGTGCATGGCTTACCTATTGTGAAATGCATCTCTTTTACTGAACAAGTGCTCTTAGATCTTAAGGTAGACATTTTGGAGTCGACGTTTACTATAAAATATTTTCTTGGTTTGGACCATGCCACCTCCTCCCATAATATGGAAAGCAAAGAGCTTGCAGTAGAAGAGGGTCAAGGTCAGAGGTATAAGAACGATTTTCGCTTATAACTTTCGATTGGATCGTCTCCAGACCAGGGTCTCTTTTTCTGAAATTGACATATTTACCTCTCTGCATAATCCCGAAAGATTTTAACATTATTACGGACTCAGCCTGTATTTGAATGGTGGTCTACAACTTCCCAACTGTCTACAGCAATAGTCACGTGACAGAGTTGAGGAAGGAAGAAGCAGCGATGGAAAACGGTCTTTTTCATGTTCGTAACTAGTTGGGTAACATTTATAATAAGAAAAGAGCGGCCAAAGTGCTGTACGTGTTCACGACTGTTCGGTGGTGGGAATATTTCGACGTGCCCTTATTTCGGACTTAGTCGTCCATCAGTTTGCAGTTGAAAAACTATTTTAAACAGTCAATGTTAGTAAAGCTAACAGTGACTGATCTTCACTATTGTGAACTGAACATAAAACCTTGTAGAATTTATTGAGCGTTAGTAGTTTATGCAGTTTAGTCGAATTAGTGCACTGCTCGATGCCTCCGGTTTGTAATAGCCATTGCCTGTGAACGCTCACCACCAGGACAGTAATTCCTGATTTCCTTTATAGCAGTGTGTATAATATTACGTGTAAGGCCACGAATCAAAGTAAATTTGTTTTCTGTGACTAAACTAATAGTGAAAAATAATAGTGCGGTTAGGTTACATTAATACCTTGAGGCATCGTAGCACTTGTTTCCATTTTCGTTCAATCACTTATATATTTATTCGTGCGTTTTATATTTCATTTATTTCCTGTTTCATTGGGTCTCCCAGATAATTATTAGACGTTTTCATATTGCACAATGCAACAATGTACAATCGAAAACCTACGTATGAAAACGAATCAATCACTTTTACGGCTGTGCACTCTGTCTCTCTGGTGGAATGGTAGCAGCAAATAAATTCAATTGGTCAATAATATGTACAAAAGATACGCAGATAATTACAATCGCCCCATTCATTGCACTGATTGCGTATCCGGACACGACCAGCGACCTAGCGTAAGAACAAACGTGCTCATTCGACCAAGCCACCCGTTTCCAGGGTCCACTCTCGATGGTCCCGTGCCCACAGCAGTTGTAAATGACGGTGTCTGATTAAAATGAGATCTCGTGGTGCGCTGCGGAGCCCCATCTTCTACCATGTGCGCTGAACGTTGTGCTCCGAAACACTTCTACCTGCATCAGTATGTACTCTGTCGTCAGACAGGCCGCGCCCTATCCAGCTCCGCAGAGTGGCCATGTATCCGATCTCCAAGTTGTATGATGAGGCACGGACGCCCAACACGTTCCAGCTTAGTCGTGGTTCCGTCATGCTCCAACCACTTTCCGCAGATGCTCATGACATTAGCTAGCGGTCATCCGAGCAGCTTCGTCGTTTCCGAGGTGCTCGTACCCATGCACCGAGCCACAAAAATCTGCCCTTAGTCAGATTCACTTACGTCAGTTGATTTCCCCACTTGCGACCCGTATCCTCGATATAATGATTCCACTTTTGTCTTTCCTCCATTTATATACTTTCCTTGCCGCTACACGTCCTCCATTTCCACCAGACGGAATACTCGTCACCTTTGCAGACCCCGAAGAATGGAAGCTAGCTGCCTGAGTCCTGTCCTTTGCATGCGTTCATAAACATTTTTATCGAGCGAGGTGGCGCAGTGGTTAGCACACTGGACGGTTCAATCCCGTCTCCGGCCATCCTGATTTAGGTTTTCCGTGATTTCCCTAAATCGTTTCAGGCAAATGCCGGGATGGTTCCTTTGAAAGGGCACGGCCGATTTCCTTCCCAATCCTTCCCTAACCTGAGCTTGCGCTCCGTCTCTAATGACCTCGTTGTCGACGGGACGTTAAACGCTAACCACCACCACCACCACCACCACCACCACCACCACCACCACCACCATAAAACATTTTTACTCACCGTCCTTTGTGCCTGACGTCTTTGTGATGTTGTGTGTTAGTCTGATGGTGTTGCTGACTTGAAGCTGTTCCTGACAGAATACACTGATGATATCAGAGCTGCGAAATTCACTTCGTTAGCAGTTCCAAAATTTCTCTGTTTCAGTGACACTGACAATAGTTTAGATTTCTTCATCCGTATCTACAATTACCATATTTGGAATTATACCTTTTTCTTGCTCTGCTTTGAAACTCATTGTGTCTGCAGATCGTGGTCTAGCGGCTAACGTTACTGCTTTTGTACACGGGTCCCGGGTTCGATTCCCGCCCGGGTTGGGGATTCCTCTGTCCGGGGACTAGGTGTTTGTGTTGTTCTCATCATTTCATCATAATCATCACTCGTGACAGTGGCTGAATTGGACTGTGTAAAAATTGGGACTTCGTACGGTCGCTAATGATCGCGCAGTTGAGCGTCCCACAAATCCAACATCATCATCATCAAACTCATTACAGAATATACAAGGTATCTTACAAAGTTTCGTGGATGTTATCATAAGACAAATAAAACAGTCTACAAAAAATACAGTCATCTGCCGTCAGAGGCGTAGCCAATTGTTAATCTGCAAGTGGTGTTAACGCTATGAATTTGTATCCAGAAAACAGTATTTGGTTTAGCGACTTGTGGCTGGCAGGTGGTATTTAGTGACTGGATCAGATAGGTGAGTGGGCGCTCAGCAGTGTTCAGAGTCTTTGCAGCGAGATATGAAAGAGGTGAGATAGCTGTTTAGATGGCCGCAGTGCGAGTGCTACTTGGAAAAACCATGGTGGCTGATGCAAATTGTGGCACCGCATAATTACGGGCGGAAAGCAACATCACCAGGTTCTCACTGCGTTTAAACTGAGGCTTTGATTACTCACTATAGCACTAAAACCACTTCCAAACATGCCACAGAAAATCCAAACAGCGTTGCAGTTGCAATAAAAGAACAAACTACCTAAATTATTTCCATGTGCATAAAATAATTATTGACTAAGTTGTTAACATTTATACTGAAACAGATATTATACAGACACACAACCTATTATCATGACACACAGTTGTATAGGGCTTGATCTGAGATAAGAATGACATATACCCAACCAGCATTTAAAAACAAATTAAAGTAATTTCTGAACGACAACTCCTCCTCCTAAATAGGCGAATTTTTAGATGTGAATGTGAAGTAGTAACTCCCCTCTCCCCCCCCCCCCCCTCTCTCTCTCTCTCTCTCTCTCTCTCTCTCTCTCTCTCTCTCTCTCTCTCTCTCTCTCTCTCTCTCTCTCTCTCTCTCTCTCTCTCTCTCATATAACACGCAGGGTGGTCCATTGATCGTGACTGGGCCATATATCTCACGCAATAAGCGTCAAACGAAAAAAAACTACAAAGAACCATGGTGGCTGCCATAGGTCAAACGGATATCAACAGCGTTTTTGAAAATAGGAACCCCCATTTTTATTACATATTCGTGTAGTACGTAAAGAAATATGAATGTTTTAGTTGGACCATTTTTTACGCTTTGTGGTAGATGGCGCTGTAATAGTCACAAACATATGGCTCCTAATTTTAGACGAGCAGTTGGTAAGAGGTAGTTTTTTTAAATTTAAATACAGAACGTAGGTACATTTAAACATTTTATTTCGGTTGTTCCAGTGTGATACATGTACCTTTGTGAACTTATCATTTCTGAGTACGCATGCAGATACAGCGTGATTACCTGTAAATACCACATTAATGCAATAAATGCTCAAAATGATGTCCGTCAACCTCAATACATTTGGGAATACGTGTAACGACATTCCTTTCAACAGCGAGTAGTTCGCTTTCCGTAATGTTCGCACCCTTATTGACAATGCGCTGAAGCGTGTTATCAAGCATTATCGGGGGATCACGATATCAAATATCCTTCAACTTTCCCCACAGAAAGAAATCCGGGGACGTCAGATCCGGTGAACGTGCGGGCCATGGTATGGTGCTTCGACGACCAATCCACCTGTCATGAAATATGCTATTCAACACCGCTTCAACCGCACGCGAGCTAGGTCCCGTACATCCATCATACTGGAAGTACACCGCCATTCTGTCATGCAGTGAAACCTCTTGTAGGAACGTCGGTAGAACATTACGTAGGAAATTAGCATACATTGCACCATTTAGATTGCCGTCGATAAAATGGGGACCATTTATCCTTCCTTCCATAATGTCGCACCATACATTAACCCGCCAAGGTCGCTGATGTTCCACTTGTCGCAGCCATCGTGGATTTTCCGTTGCCCAATAGTGCATATTATGCCGGTTTACGTTACCGCTGTTGGTGAATGACGCTTCGTCGCTAAACAGAACGCGTGCAAAAAATCTGTCATCGTCCCGTAATTTCTCTTGTGCCCAGTGGCAGAACTGTACACGACGTTCAAAGTCGTCGCCATGCAATTCCTGGTGCATCGAAATATGGTACGAGTGCAGTCGATGTTGAAGCAGCATTCTCAACACCGACCATATTGAGATTCCCGATTCTCGCGCAATTTGTCTGCTACTGATGTGCGGATTAGCTGTGACAGCAGTTAAAACACCGACTTGGGCATCATCATTTGTTGTACCGAGCAGCATACTTAGTACACGCCCGTTGGGAATTTTGATCACAATAGCCATACATGAACACGATATCGCCCTTTCCCGAAATTGGTAAACGGTCCATTTTAACACGAAGCAAATACCGTCCGCACTGGCTGAATGTTACGTGATACCACATACTTAAACGTTTGTGACTATTACAGCGCCATCTATCACAAAGCGAAAAAAGTGTCCAACTAAAACATTCATATTTCTTTGAGCACTACACGAATATGTAATAAAAATGGGGGTTGCTATTAAAAAAAAAAAGAAAACGCAGTTGATATCCGTTTGACCTATGGTGCGCCATGGAACGAGTAAGGAAAGATTGTATCAAACAGACACGTTCCACACCATTAAAAAATGTCGTATTCATGATCTTTGGAACAAGTATTAGTATAATGAAACTGTTGTAAATAACTTACTGAGTAATCCCTAAGAGAGTACCAAAGCTATGGTTTCAACACATATACATTGACGATTAATGTCAAAATGAGTGGTAAGTTGCACTGCTCCAATTGTTAAGGTTTACTTAATGAGAAATTAATAAGCTAATTTTTGTTATATGACCATATGAGTTGCGTAGTACTGGAACGGCAAACTGAACAAAGATGAGAACTTAACGAGTACTTCGTCGCTCTGTTTGTGGTGTATAAAATTTTTAACAAAAGACAATTCTTGAGCGATGTTAAGTATTTAATTATTTAATATCAGACTGCACATAAACTAAATTATGTGCTACACGTGTCTGAAATATGTAAAAGTTGTAATATGTATACTCATAAGAATGGTGATTAAGTCGTCAGATCCTCCACTGAATCTAGTAGTGGGTCACTGACTAAGTTTTAAAACAGGCAGGCAGATCATGGTTCGAGGTCATTTCTTTAGCAGGAGTTTGACAGTATTGTGGGTTAAGAATTGTGTGGCCTGGTTGGTGCTTGTGTTTCAGTGATGGATGGGTCTTATAATTATTTCGATTTTCAACAGTTTGGGAATTACAAATTATTTCAAATGGGGCTATCACTAACTGAATTTTATAGCCAAAGTGAATTTTGTATTGTGTAGAATCTCGAGTGCATTTAGTGGACTTAAGGTATTTGTGCACGACTCCAAAACTTTGATTTTCATTCGTTACTGCCTGCGAACGCTCTGCTTTTTCTGCTCTCTGTATTTTGTAAAATGTGAACTTCCACTGCCGGAATAGTCACAAATAAAATACTCCGGGCTATTATGCCGTGGTCTAACGGATTTCACTTCAAAACTCGACGTATAGTCCCCGTCTGCGGAGGGCATTTAAAAGGGGGATCGTAGCTTTGTTGAATGTCCGATTCACACCCTGGCTCGCTACTGTTGTTGTTGTTGTCTTCAGTCCTGAAACTGGTTTGAATGCAGCTCTCCATGCTACTCTATCCTGTTCAAGCTGCTTCATCTCCCAGTACCTACTGCAACCTACATCCTTCTGAATCTGCTTAGTATACTCATCTCTCGGTCTCCCTCTACGATTTTTACCCTCCACGCTGCCCTCCAACGCTAAATTTGTGATCCCTTGATGCCTCAAAACATGTCCTACCAACCGATCCCTTCTTCTAGTCAAGTTGTGCCACAAACTTCTCTTCTCCCCAATCCTATTCAATACTTCCTCATTAGTTACGTGATCTATCCACCTTATCTTCAGTATTCTTCTGTAGCACCACATTTCGAAAGCTTCTATTCTCTTCTTGTGCAAACTAGTTATCGTCCATGTTTCACTTCCATACATGGCTACACTCCAAACAAATACTTTCAGAAACGACTTCCTGATACATAAATCTATATTCGATGTTAACAAATTTCTCTTCTTCAGAAACGCTTTCCTCGCCATTGCCAGTCTACATTTTATATCCTCTCTACTTCGACCATCATCAGTTATTTTACTTCCTAAATAGCAAAACTCCTTTACTACTTGAAGTGTCTCATTTCCTAATCTAATTCCCTCAGCATCACCCGATTTAATTTGACTACATTCCATTATCCTCGTTTTGCTTTTGTTGGTGTTCATCTTATATCCTCCTTTCAAGACACTGTCCATTCCGTTTAACTGCTCTTCCAATTCCTTTGCCGTCTCTGACAGAATTACAATGTCATCGGCGAACCTCAAAGTTTTTACTTCGTCTCCATGAATTTTAACACCTACTCCAAATTTTTCTTTTGTTTCCTTTACTGCTTGCTCAATAAACAGATTGAATAACATCGGGGAGAGGCTACAACCCTGTCTCACTCCTTTCCCAACCACTGCTTTCCTTTCATGCCCCTCGACTTTTATGACTGCCATCTGGTTTCTGTACAAATTGTAAATAGCCTTTCGCTCCCTGTATTTTACCCCTGCCACCTTTAGAATTTGAAAAAGAGTATTCCAGTCAACATTGTCAAAAGCTTTCTCTAAGTCTACAAATGCTAGAAACGTAGGTTTGCCTTTTCTTAATCTTTCTTCTAAGATAAGTCGTAAGGTCAGTATAGCCTCACGTGTTCCAACATTTCGACGGAATCCAAACTGATCCTCCCCGAGGTCCGCATCTACCAGTTTTTCCATTCGTCTGTAAAGAATTCGCGTTAGTATTTTGCAGCTGTGACTTATTAAACTGGTAGTTCGGTAATTTTCACATCTGTCAGCACCTGCTTTCTTTGGGATTGGAATTATTATATTCTTCTTGAAGTCTGAGGGTCTTTCGCCTGTCTCATACATCTTGCTCACCAGATGGTAGAGTTTTGTCATGACTGGCTCTCCCAAGGCTGTCAGTAGTTCTAATGGAATGTTGTCTACTCCGGGGGCCTTGTTTCGACTCAGGTCTTTCAGTGCTCTGTCAAACTCTTCACGCAGTATCGTATCTCCCATTTCGTCTTCATCTACATCCTCTTCCATTTCCATAATATTGTCCTCAAGTACATCGCCCTTGTATAAACCTTCTATATACTCCTTCCGCCTTTCTGCCTTCCCTTCTTTGCTTAGAACTGGGTTGCCATCTGAGCTCTTGATGTTCATACAAGTGGTTCTCTTATCTCCAAAGGTCTCTTTAATTTTCCTGTAGGTTGTATCTATCTTACCCCTAGTCAGATAAGCCTCTACTTCCTTACATTTGTCCTCTAGCCATGCCTGCTTAGCCATTTTGCACTTCCTGTCTAACTCATTTTTGAGACGTTTGTATTAATTTTTGCCTGCTTCATTTACTGCATTTTTATATTTTCTCCTTTCATCAATTAAATTCAATATTTCTTCTGTTACCCAAGGATTTCTAGCAGCCCTCGTCTTTTTACCTATTTTATCCTCTGCTGCCTTCACTACTTCATCCCTCAGAGCTACCCATTCTTCTTCTACTGTATTTCTTTCCCCTATTCCTGTCAATTGTTCCCTTATGCTCTCCCTGAAACGCTGTACAACCTCTGGTTCTTTCGGTTTATCCCAAATTTTTGCAGTTTCTTCAGTTTTAATCTACAGGTCATAACCAATTGATTGTGGTCCGAGTCCACATCTGCCCCTGGAAATGTCTTACAACTTAAAACCTGGTTCCTAAATCTCTGCTCGCTACTGACTACAGCAAAATTCCGCTTCCGCGTTGTGGCGTGACGTCACATGTTTTGAATACGTGAGCCCAACTGCCGTCGTCCGCTGTTACTATCATCCCGTGGTGAAAGACTGGTACACATTTTCTTCAGCACCGGAATCCAAATTTGAAGTGAAAACTCATAATAGCCCGGAATATCTCTGTTTCGTTCAGATAAAGAGCTGTGGGAAGCCACTATTCGAAGTAAAAATGTGTCCGATTTCAATAAAGTGAAAGTTACCAAAAACCGTTTTTTTCGTATCTACTTTTTTACCCTATGGGATTTTTACTATTCTTGCCAATCACTAGTTTTCCCACGCTAAATCAGTGTGCCGCGTGAGACATAGGTGTTTCTATTATGGCTTAAAGCAACAGTGCTTGAATGAGACAACCTAGTCTGAGTTAGTTAAGCCGGCCGCGGTGACCAAGCGGTTCTAGGCGCTTCAGTACGGAACCGCGCGACCGCTACGGTACCAGGTTCGAATCCTGCCTCGGGCATGGATGTGTGTGATGTCCTTACGTTAGTTAGGTTTAAGTAGTTCTAAGTTCTAGGGGACTGGTGACCTCATATGTTAAGTCCCATAGGTGCTCAGAGCCATTTGAACCATATATTTTTGAGTTAGTTAACTATGACTACAATGGATCAAGCCAACCGGTGTAGCAACTGGGTTGGCTAGTTCGAGAAAGGACTGTATTTGCGATTAATTCTAAGATTTATTTCAGGGTAGAATCTACCAGCAAATGTTCCAATGCTTTAGCAATAGACAAATAGTGTGGGTCTCCGAGCCTAATTCAGTGCGCAGCAGCAGTGGGAGCTTGAGTATAACCGTTAGCTATGGGATTACGGTTTGGTATTGTAGCAAGCAGAAGTCCACGTGAAGCTGCAGCACTCGTACGCTGTATCCTTGCCGTTGCGTTTTTTGCCACTATCTCTGTGTAACAAGTCCGTGCTGCTGCCTGTCGGTGCCGCAGTCTTTGCAGGGGGCGGCTGCATACACGCGCCGCCGCCTGTCCGTGCTGCAGTTTGCGCTGCAGCAGCTTCCGCGGCGCAGCGTATCAGCACTCCATTCTCCGATTTGTGGCTGTCTGTGCCACAGTGTCTGTGCCACAGTGTCTGGGCCACCAGCTCCACATGCCGTCGCCTGTCTGTGCTTTCGTCTACGTGCCTCACCACCTTCCTCGCCGAAGCATCTCTGGGCCACCGCTTCCAGAGACCACTGTCTATTCTTGTCGCCGTCTTCATGCCACAACAGCTTCATCACTGTGGTGCCTCTGGGACACTGCCTGTCCACTCTGCAGTGCCCTGACCGACGTGTCCGCATCCCGCCGTCTGTTCATACCTCAGTCTCCGGGCTGCTGTGTCGGTGCCACTGTCTGTCCGCGCCGCTATGTCCGAGATTCTGTGTCCATACTGCCACCCTTGGAGTCTACAGTCGGTGCAGTGACAAAGTGTCAATACGCCAAAGTCTTCCGACAACAGCGTCTCCGCATCAAATCATCTCTGCATCACAGATGACAATCCCAAATGTTGCACTGACTGCAAAGACGCAGAGGCATCATACAAGAAATTGAAGTTAATCACAGTCAGTGGCTGTATTTTCTTATGGTTTTTATCGTCAGCCATGGCCAACGAAGTCAGGTAGTTGCTTAGGCATTTTAGGACGGTAGTGAGTGATTTAGGCAATCATAAATTGCCAAGAGAAGTAGAGATGAAAAGGTGGAGCGCCATTAACTCAAATTTTATTAAAGTTGAATGCAGTTTTTGACAAATGTGATAAAAAATTCAAAGTTTGATAATATGTTATCAAAATATATTTTAGTCAAAGGGGAGGGGGGATTCTAGCAAGAAAACTGTAAAAGGGAGACTAATAACAGAAACTTAATTAGCAGAAAGGGATCTAGGGATGACTAAATAAAAATTATGAAAAGGTTGAAATTAGCTGCGGGGAGCGAAATTCAGAAAGTAACGAAGAAACAAATGTAGTCAACGCTGATATCGATCACATTGGGGATATAGTTGGAGATAACACTAAGTATATAATGAAAAGGACTGAGACGACTTGCTCTGAAATGGAAAATATAGAAGATGTCTTTACTGTAGCACATGTTGAAGCTATAATTAATGATCTTCGGGATACTGAGGCACAAGAGCTGGATGGTGTAGTATATGAATTGCAAACAAAGTCAGAGTGTACAGTGTTGTAATGTAAGTGAATGTAATAGAGCTATTAAAAATACAAATAAAAGTTTAGGAATGGAGGTGAGCATTATTGAAAGAAAATGGTTTAATTTGGAAGAAGGCATACCCAAAGAGCTAATGAGCATGGGATGTAAATTTGTTGGGTTTTTCAATGAAGGGAAAACTTATTATACTGTACAGCTTTTAACAGCTTTCAGGAAGCTGAGGAAGAAAAGAAAGCGATCTAAGTGTGCCAATGGCAGTTTATTATAAGGAAAAGAGAAATTTGTGGGGAGAATGAAGGAAGACATGTGCCAGTTAGACAGGAACAGTAGTTGTAGTGCGTATAGAAGTAATAAGAAATATAGTGTGAGTTGCAGTTATCATGTTAAAATGTATGGTAGATGTAATAACGATAAAAGATGTGTTACTGACGTCAAAAAGTTGGAATCTATTGCAGGTATTCTGGTATCTGTAATAGGGACTGTGATGTTACACTGTTGGGGAACATGTGTTGTGTTGGAGCAGAGGGACAATTTAGTTTGTGGTAAAGAAGTTATTAGTGAGGAATTCCTGTGTGTGTGTGTGTGTGTGTGTGTGTGTGTGTGTGTGTGTGTGTGCGCGCGCGCGCGCGCGCGCCTCATCGAAGTTAGCATGTCCTGGAAGCTTGTAATGGTGATGGTATACTTCGTTTATTACATGGGCCTGATACTGAGGTTTTATTGGAAACAATACAGCAGATCGTGTGAGGATTCTTCGTTTATTATTAAATAAGCATCTTCAAACTGAACATATGTCTGATATTGTGGTTTTATTGGTTATAATGTAGCATAAGGTATGAGTGTCCTTCGAGATTTTTTTAAGATTGTGCCTGCACCAGTGGATGCGCTTGGTAATATTATGTTAGTGTTGAGTGAGTGAGTGAGTGAAGTGGAAATAAATTGTTGCAGTGGTAGTGTTATTAATGACAGCTTGTCATGCGTCAGAAGTGGAAAAACGGATTGTTATGGAAGATTCAGATTACACGTTCTTACAGAACGATTTCAGTGGTATCTGGGTAAAGAACAAACAAGCAGGACTGATTAAAAATCCAAAGAAACGAAGAGAGATATTGGTTATATTAAAGAGTTTATCATGTTTCTGTGTAGGTTCAATTATTTTAGGCAGTAACATTGTGTAGTTAATGCAGTATAGTGTGATATAATGTGCACAGATGGTATGAAAATGTCATAGGTTTATTTGTATGGAAAGCAGAAACGCAGTTTCGTGAGTCATTTTGCATAGGAACACGTGCATGCAACTCAAGTAAAAGTGAAAAGTTATTGGGGGGATGTTATTTTTGTGGAGGCATATGGGAGATAACGTTTATTTACGCAACATGGCTGTATGCATGTTATGATGTGTAAATGAAGATTTGCGGCAGCTAAATATTGACGTGGGTGGACTTACAGGGCTTTTCAGCTAATTTAAAAGTATTGTTCTTGCCAGATGAAAGTAATTTGTGGCGATATATTGGTATATGCGTATATGGATGAATCATCATCGTGTAAGACAGGGTGCTTCAATTTGATGAATGAAATTGCAGAAAGAGGGCGAGATTTTAAAGAGAGCTGAAAGGTGGTAAATTTATGGTAAATTTACATGTGAAAAAAATCCTGACTATGATTATATTTTAATATGTGAGATTTGCATTTAGATATTATGTTGGCTGTAGCTAAATGTATATATTAGGGGTTTTATGCAGGTCAAAGTATGGCATCTGGCAGTTGAGTGTGGTGTATGGACGTGGAGTTAAAAAAAAGATTCATGTAAGTATCCTACTATTAAGGAACTAAGACAGAAGTAATTTGTATATTCATTGTTTATACAGGGTGGTCCACTGATAGTGACCGGCCAAATAACTCACGAAATAAGCATCAAACGAAAAAAAGTTAAAGGATATTTGCTATCGTGATCCACCGATAATGCCTGATAACACGCGTCAGCGCATTGTCAATATTTGTGCGAACGTTACGGAAGGCAAACTACTCGCTGTTGAAAGGAATGTCGTTACACG
Organism: Schistocerca gregaria; assembly: GCF_023897955.1. Lineage (NCBI taxonomy): Eukaryota > Metazoa > Arthropoda > Insecta > Orthoptera > Acrididae > Schistocerca > Schistocerca gregaria. The sequence goes on along the minus strand of NC_064931.1, from coordinate 481,491,218 downwards.
TATTGCCAAATGTATTGAGGTTGACGGACATCATTTTGTACATTATTGCATTAATGTGGTATTTACAGGTAATCACGCTGTATCTGCATGCGTACTCAGAAATGATAAGTTCACAAAGGTGCATGTATCACATTGGAACAACCGAAATAAAATGTTCAAACGTACCTACGTTTTGTATTTTAATTTAAAAAACCTACCTCTTACCAACTGTTCGTCTAAAATTGTGAGTCATATGTTTGTGACTATTACAGCGCCATCTATCACAAAGCGAAAAAAGTGGTCCAACTAAAACATTCATACGTCTTTACGTACTACACAATATGTAATAAAAAATGGGGGTACCTGTTTTAAAAAAGCGCAGTTGATATTCGTTTGACCTATGGCAGCGCCATGTAGCCGGCCAACTACAGCGCCATCTGGTTTCCCCCTTCAAGCTAGACAAGTTTCGTTCTTTGTAGTTTTTTCGTTTGACGCTTATTACGTGAGATATTTGGCCCCGTCACCATCAATGGACCACCCTGTATATACTATCATGGGGAACTTGGGACACTAATTAATTATTAAAATTAAATGACACATTGAAATCTCTGGTAGACATTTTGGTCATGCACAATATTCGAATTTTATGTGCAGTTTACTTCCTTGTTGCCTTCATATATCTTAGTTGCGAGCTAAAGACAGTCCTTGGCTCGTAACAGGTACACAGCACTGCTGACTGTACCTAGGTGTCACTATAGAGGGACTGCAATTACACTGTTAAAAGAAATTTGCGTGCAGCTAGCACAATAAATGGACAATAGACATATAGCCAACCTCAGGGATGCTTGGGTGCCTTCAGTGCAGGATGAATGGCGGCAGAGGGTTGTGTCAGGGCTACTGGCTGGAGGCATTCCAGAGAAACATGACTATTAAAATTAATACTTTACTTTACTCAGACACTTGCACCTTTCTGACATGAAGCAGTGACAACAGCTTTCAGCACATGGTGAGGACAGCGTAGCCATAGAGGTGACAGCTAGTGCCCAGCCAGCTGTCTGTGACATGGGTACCCATCATTGCTGATGCCAGTGCCCAGTATGCAGCACACAACCCATACACATAGTGTCAGTGAAACTGGAAGGCAGCCGGAATGCTTGCAGTGGTAGGGTGATGGTGTCAGGTGCACTGGCGCTTTCACCAGCTGAGGCGGAAGGTAGCCGTCATGCCTCAGACTCGACCTGCTGCCCCCTGGGCTGTATTTCAGCTTCCTGATGGGATGGGCATGGGATAGTCCTGCTGCGTCATTGCACCATGTCTGGAAGGTGGACTTAAAACAGGAAGCAGACAAAGTGATGGAGGCCACATCTCCTGACTGCTGAATGTGGCTGCACGTTCTATTACTAATACTGGGCTGTGAATGAATCTGCTAAAAATGAAAGCTATTTGTATCGGATAGCAACGCACTTGTCACGTCAATGCAACGCTTCTAGTCGTGTTCTAGACAACAGCACTAAAGTATGTCGGTGGAGAAATTTCTTGCCTGTACTGCATGACCTTTATTTTTCCGTTGTGCTGTCAGGTTTTACATAGCCAGCCGTGGCCCACCTCGAAATGCATTAACAGTCCTGTACCCATACTCAGAATGCCAACACCTCGCGTTTGTCAGCTGTTGGCGGGTGCTGAAATGCTTTACCACTATACTCCCACAGATTTACCCCCAAAATAATAGTGGCTCTCACTACCCCATTCTCCGGAAAGACATGGCTACTCAGGTCCTCTCTAGAACCAATGTGGACCAGAGATTCCCAAGTCCACTGAGTGTAGTGTCAAATTTCTGGAAACAATTTCCACCACAGGAGTGTTTCGTGGCTTAAACAACTCGGTTCAGAAACCTCGTTTAGCCTACAAAGCTTACTCACTAGACTACTTCTTACATCACTAGACTACTTCTTACATCACTAGACTACTTCTTACATCACTAGACTACTTCTTACATCACTAGACTACTTCTTACATCACTAGACTACTTCTTACATCACTAGACTACTTCTTACATCACTAGACTACTTCTTACATCACTAGACTACTTCTTACATCACTAGACTACTTCTTACATCACTAGACTACTTCTTACATCACTAGACTACTTCTTACATCACTAGGCTACTTCTTACATCACTAGGCTACTTCTTACATCACTAGGCTACTTCTTACATCACTAGGCTACTTCTTACATCACTAGGCTACTTCTTACATCACTAGGCTACTTCTTACATCACTAGGCTACTTCTTACATCACCAGGCTACTTCTTACATCACCAGGCTACTTCTTACATCACCAGGCTACTTCTTACATCACCAGGCTACTTCTTACATCACCAGGCTACTTCTTACATCACCAGGCTACTTCTTACATCACCAGGCTACTTCTTACATCACCAGGCTACTTATTTACTCTTAAACTTAATAGCCCAAAATCTTTTGGAACACACAGCTCATCATACCTTTACTATTTGTTTCACTAATCATGTGCCCTTAATAACTGAGTGTGCATGCCTTCATGGCCTGTTCTAAGGCCTCATATCCAAACAAACTTTATGGAATATATTTCTCATGGACACTCACACTAGGACGTTCTGCATAAAGTCCTCGTCATGGTCACTCGCTATTGCCTTTCCCTATACTGCTTCACATTCTGCATCAACTGTTCCGCTGAAACCCGTCCTTTTTGCACAGCTGTGAGTTGGTTTATGGAATGATTGAAGTCTAGTTTAAGTTCGTTATTGAAGAAGGTTAAATTTCCTATCAGAAGTGCCCTTAGAGATTCATCCAGCCAGTACCACTCTGGTAATGTTACGTTTAACTTGGTAGCCCCTGTGACAGTCGCAGGTTAATGTAATGTTGGTCCTGTTATGTCACATGCTGTTCCATTAATCAACAACCCACTACCTCTCATTTCCACTACTCGTAACAGTTTGTTGCCACTATCTCAACGTCATACACAGACTGAATCCAGTGTCTTCCCACTTCCTCGAAGTAAGGTTTAAGTTCCGTTATCTCCCTCAGACAATACTGGCCATCTGTTTTGACTAAGAACAGATGCCCCACACATCCGTCTGCACCAGTTTGAATTACTCATTCTAGACATATTGTTGCAGTTCCTTCTCCCTCATCACTACATACCCTTATTATGAGAGTAACAGCACTACATGTGTCCATAACTGTACAAATTTTTCTAAGATCTCCTACTCAATGGGTAGTTGAGAATGGTGCAACATTTAAACTGCACATGTCTACTCACTACAAGGAACTGAATCAGTATATACAACCGTGACTTGGCAGTCCTCGCCACTATCGATGCAACATGATAATAAAGAGCCTACTGGGCTTTGTAGTCTGTCTCAACTCCGGCGGTATTTTCCCTCACAGCATTCGTAATACCAACAAGTATTGGTCATTGATAACAGGACTGGACTCAGCTGTCTGTGCAATGTGTAACGAATAGTTTCCTGTAAGCTCGTTATCACCACACGTGCCTCCCACATGTTGTCTGCTGATGACGGTAACAGCCTTGTTGTTTTGACTCTTGCATCCAACACATCCACATGTGCTTGCATAATTCTCAGCTCCAGGTTTATGGTGTCCTCTGATGCCTTTGCATATTCCATCAACTTGCTTGTCAGCTTCCATAGGAAATGCATATTGTTCGATACGTCAGTCTTGAAGCCTCTTATCTGCGCGGTACGCAGCTCATCACCGACTTGCCACCTTACCTTCTTCACTGCCCCTACAATCCTGTTCAGCTCTCTAATATCACTGGCGCCTGCCGTGCCGAAAGCAGCCTTCAAAATTCTCTATCCCCTAGCACCGATCCAACCTCTTTGAGGTCGACCTAGCAAACGTGGCACCAACTGACTTTCCACTCCTCAGTAATGAATATGCAAAGATAGTTCCTTTTGTTGATGATACAAATATAATAACAACAAACAAGAATTAGCTGAGAAAATTTTAAAGTGTCTTTCAGATAATTATTAAGTGGACTATCATTAAATTTTAATAAAACACAGTACATAATTTCCTGTACAGTAAGCGGTATACATTATTAAATATAGAGCCTGTACAGAAGTCTGTAGCTAAGGCACAACATTCTAAAGATTTGTGAGTTTGTATTGATGAGAAATTGAATTAGAGGAAACACATTTACTATCTACTGAAACGTCTGAATTCAGCTAATTATGCTGTTAGGATTATTGAAAATTTTGGTGATAAAAATATCAGTGAATCAGCTTACTATGCTTACTTTCAGTCACTACTTTCGTATGGAATCATGTTTTAGAGTAATTCATCATTAAGGGAAAGTATTCATTGTACAAAAGTTTGTAGTCAGAATAATACCTGGAGCACATACATGACTATCTTACTGACATTTATTAAAGAAACTAGGGATATTCAGAGTAGTTTCACAATATATACAGGGTGATCATTTTAACTGAAGACGTCGAAATATCTCGCGCTGTGGACTATTGTGAATGTTCCGACGGTTCAGGTAATAGTAGTACTGCTAGCACAGTATCAAAAACAATGAAGTCTTAAGAATAACGAAACACACATTTGTAATAATAATACAGGGTGATTCAAAAAGAATACCACAACTTTAAAAATGTGTATTTAATGAAAGAAACATAATCTAACCTTGTGTTATACATCATTACAAAGAGTATTTAAAAAGTTTTTTTTCACTAAAAAACAAGTTCAGAGATGGTCAATATGGCCCCCTCCAGACACTCGAGCAATATCAACCCGATACTCCAACTCGTTCCACACTCTCAGCATATCAGGCGTAACAGTTTGGATAGCTGCTGTTATTTCTCGTTTCAAATCATCAATGGTGGCTGGGAGAGGTGGCCGAAACACCATATCCTTAACATACCCCCATAAGAAAAAATCGCAGGGGGTAAGATCAGGGCTTCTTGATGGCCAGTGATGAAGTGCTCTGTCACGGGCTGCCTGGCGGCTGATCCATCGCCTCGGGTAGTTGACGTTCAGGTAGTTACGAACAGATAAGTGCCAATGTGGTGGCGCTCCATCCTGCTGAAATATGAATTGTTGTGCTTCTTGTTCGAGCTGAGGGAACAGCCAATTCTCTAACATCTCCATATACTGTAGTCCAGTTACAGTAGCACCTTCGAAGAAAAAGGGACCAAAACTTTATTGGTTGAATGGCACAGAAAACGTTCACCTTAGGCGAGTCACGTTCATACTGAGTTGTTTCCCGCGGATTCTCAGTGCCCCATATACAGACATTGTGACGGTTGACTTTCCCGTTAGTATGGAAAGTTCATCACTAAACACAAACTTTGAAACGAAAGATTCATCTGTTTCCATTTGAGCAAGGATAAAATCACAGAAATCGATTCTTTTAATCTTATTAGCTGCAGACAGTGCTTGAACCAATTTCAGACTGTTAGGTTTCATAACTAACCTTTTTCGTAGGACTCTCCATATAGTTGATTGTGGAATTTGCAGCACTCTGCTAGCTCTGTGAGTCGATTTTCCTGGGCTCCGAACAAATGCTTGCTGGATGCGTGCTACATTTTCATCACCCGTTCTCGGCCGTCCAGAACTTTTCCCTTTGCACAAACACCCATTCTCTGTAAACTGTTTATACCAACGTTTAATACACCACCTATCAGGAGGTTTAACACCATACTTAGTTCGAAATGCACGCTGAACAACTGTCGTCGATTCAATTCTGCCGTACTCAATAAAACAAAAAGCTTTCTGTAGAGCGGTCGCCATCTTAGCATTAAATGACGCTGACGCCTAGTCAACAGCGCCTCAGGCGAACAAATGTACAACTAAATGAAACTTTATAGCTCCCTTAATTCGCCGACAGATAGTGCTTAGCTCTGCCTTTTGTTCTTGCAGAGTTTTAAATTCCTAAAGTTGTGGTATTCTTTTTGAATCACCCTGTATTTTAAACATGGACGCAATACTTAGTGATGACAGCTGTCTCATGAGTGGTGGGAGACTTGATATACACTTCAAAGGTGTGCACATTTCCGGAAAAAGCAGCACATTTTGTTGGTGGACTCAATCAGCTACTGCCTCTTCTTGCCATTTCGTTGCGTTGCCAGTATTTGTTGGAGGATACTCCTCCGCCGTGCAGTCATGCATTCCTCTGTCATCATACCTTTCCATTCTTGATGCAGAAAGCTGTGAGCACATTTCTCTGACAGATGTTTACAACAAATAGAGTTGTTAAAGTATTCTTTGCTCAACGCAACACATGATCCCTAGACGTATGTACAGAACGTGTAGAAATGACGTGGTGCACTCAGCCAGACTACAAATATTAAAATTGCCCGATGGTTGGTCCAAGTGGTTCAAATGGCTCTGATCACTATGGGACTTCACATCTGAAGTCATCAGACCCCCAGAACTTAGAACTACACTCCTGGAAATTGAAATAAGAACACCGTGAATTCACTGTCCCAGGAAGGGGAAACTTTATTGACACATTCCTGGGGACAGATACATCACATGATCACACTGACAGAACCACAGGCACATAGACACAGGCAACAGAGCATGCACAATGTCGGCACTAGTACAGTGTATATCCACCTTTCGCAGCAATGCAGGCTGCTATTCACCCATGGAGACGATCGTAGAGATGCTGCATGTAGTCCTGTGGAACGGCTTGCCATGCCATTTCCACCTGGTGCCTCAGTTGGACCAGCGTTCGTGCTGGACGTGCAGACCGCGTGAGACGACGCTTCATCCAGTCCCAAACATGCTCAATGGGGGACAGATCCGGAGATCTTGCTGGCCAGGGTAGTTGACTTACACCTTCTAGAGCACGTTGGGTGGCACGGGATACATGCGGACGTGCATTGTCCTGTTGGAACAGCAAGTTCCCTTGCCGGTCTAGGAATGGTAGAACGATGGGTTCGAGGACGGTTTGGATGTACCGTGCACTATTCAGTGTCCCCTCGACGATCACCAGAGGTGTACGGCCAGTGTAGGAGATCGCTCCCCACACCATGATTTTGGGTGTTGGCCCTGTGTGCCTCGGTCGTATGCAGTCCTGATTGTGGCGCTCACCTGCACGGCGTCAAACACGCATACGACCATCACTGGCACCAAGGCAGAAGCGACTCTCATCGCTGAAGACGACACGTCTCCATTCGTCCCTCCATTCACGCCTGTCGCGACACCACTGGAGGCGGGCTGCACGATGTTGGGGCGTGAGCGGAAGACGGCCTAACGGTGTGCGGGACCGTAGCCCAGCTTCATGGAGACGGTTGCGAATGGTCCTCGCCGATACCCCAGGAGCAACAGTGTCCCTAATTTGCTGGGAAGTGGCGGTGCGGTCCCCTACGGCACTGCGTAGGATCCTACGGTCTTGGCGTGCATCCGTGCGTCGCTGCGGTCCCGTCCCAGGTCGACGGGCACGTGCACCTTCCGCCGACCACTGGCGACAACATCGATGTACTGTGGAGACCTCACGCCCCACGTGTTGAGCAATTCGGCGGTACGTCCACCCGGCCACCCGCATGCCCACTATACGCCCTCGCTCAAAGTCCGTCAACTGCACATACGGTTCACGTCCACGCTGTCGCGGCATGCTACCAGTGTTAAAGACTGCGATGGAGCTCCGTATGCCACGGAAAACTGGCTGACACTGACGGCGGCGGTGCACAAATGCTGCGCAGCTAGCGCCATTCCACGGCCAACACCGCGGTTACTGGTGTGTCCGCTGTGCCGTGCGTGTGATCATTGCTTGTACAGCCCTCTCACAGTGTCCGGAGCAAGTATGGTGGGTCTGACACACCGGTGTCAATGTGTTCTTTTTTCCATTTCCAGGAGTGTACTTAAACCTAACCAACCAAAGGACACCACACACATCCATGCCCGAGACAGGATTCGAACCCGCAATCGTAGTGGTCACCTGGTTCCAGACTGAAATGCCTAGACCGAAGGTTGGTGCCCGAGCATAAATTCTATTAGGGCCCTGGGAACTCCTTTCTGTCCAACCAAAGGACACCACACACATCCATGCCCGAGACAGGATTCGAACCTGCGATCGTAGTGGTCACCCGGTTCCAGACTGAAATGCCTAGACCGAAGGTTGGTGCCCGAGCATAAATTCTATTAGGGCCCTGGGAACTCCTTGCTGTAGCGCCATTGGTCACAAATAGAGGGGATGGGATGATGTGACTGCACGAGTGCCAGATGCTAGTATCAGATATTCCACGTACGGTGATTCTGATGTCATCAGTTCTGGAAGTGATGCATAGAGGAAAAAAAGACACATCACGAAGGAATTATCTAAATGGGACGGAAATCGGTAGGTTTCACGTAAGAAAATCAAAAGATTACACTTTCAGAAAAAAATGATGGTTTATTCAAGAGAAAGAGCTTCACAAACTGTGCAAGTCAATAACTTACTGAGCCACATCTAGCACGTGTGCAAACAGTTATTCAGCTTAACACTGATTGTCAGAGTTGTTACATGTCCTCCTGAGGAATATCGAGCCAAATTCTGTCCGATTGCCGCATTAGTTCGTCAAAATACCGAGTTGATCAGGCTTAATTCTGTGCGGAACGTATCACTGAAGACAATTCTACGTCAGTCAATTAGATTCCAAACCGAAGACGTGCCTGGAGATACCCCAGATAACAGTGCGATACGAAATTGACTGTCGCCCGCCGTACGGCCCGACAGCCAGGAGTGATGGTCTGTCGTCGCATTTCTTTTTATAGCAGGACACCTTTGGTTGTCAATCGTGGCACACGTTTTTCTGCCCTTAATGGGAACCCATCCTGCACTTACATATCATCAATATAATGCCCCTCGCAATGAGATTTTCTACTCTTTTTCTTCGTGCTTCTCAAACCCTACTTTGGCCATCAAAATCACCGGATGTCTCCGCAGTTGAGAACGGTTGGAGCATTACTGTCAGGGAAATCCAACCAGCCGCGTTTCTGACGATATAACTCGCTAATTGGAGAGAACTTGGCACGATATCCCTCAGGAGGACATCCAACAGCTCTGTCAATCAATACCAAACCGAATAACTGCTTGCGTAAGAGCCAGAGGCGGATACACATGATACTGGCTTACTCAATTTGTGAAGCTCTTACACCCCTATCATGAAGAACACGTACCAGCACTGAGATCTAAGAATTTTTGAGGCTCACATTCACTTCTGTCGATAGACTATCCACTGCAGTGATGTAGTGCCTAATTTTGTATGGTTTTTACTGTTCACGAATGAGGCTTCATTCATCATTGATTGCCTCATCAGCTATGAGTGAAGTGAGGACAAGCCCCACGCCACCCACATCGGTGGCTCTCAGTAATAACTCTCTATCAAGGTGTAGGTGGGCAATGTCAAGATGATCTAATAGGACCTTACTTGCTGCCTCCCCATTTGACAGATCCATATTACTTTGTGTTCCTGCGAGATGTGCTCCCAGAGTCCTTGGAGACTGTACCCCTTGTTGTCCGTGAAAAGATGTGATTTCAACACGACGGTGCACCAACCCACTTTGATGTTAATGTCCATGAGCACCTTAAGTACACGTACTGTCATCACTGGAATGAAGGGGAGGTCCTGTCCTGGGGCCAGTGTGATAACTGGATCTCACACCTCTGGACTTTTTCCTCTGTGGTAACGTCAAGACTCTGGCATATGCAACCCTCATAGAAACGGATGAAACCCTATTTGCTAGGACCTCTGATTCTGTCTCCTGCTACAACAGACACCAGGGATATTTGAGAGAGTGCGGTAGAATTTCATGCATCCATGCATACAGACCGTCGGTCGTCATTTTAACAATTACTGTGAGCTACGTTGTTGTTATGCGGAGTACGCTGAGTATGTCCATAAAACAATAAAAGTGCATTCGCGATCTTTGGTTCCCTATCTCAATATAATCGATTGTAGACACACTATCATCTGTTTCACTTTGACCTAGAAGGTTTGAGACACCCTGTATATACAGGCATCACTAGAGAAAGCTGTTAGGCATTTGTAAGTGTTATTATAAAGGTCCCCCCGATGAACCATGGACCTTGCGTTGGTGGGAAGGATTGCGTGCCTCAGCGATACAGATGGCCGTACCGTAGGTGCAACCACAACGGAGGGGTATCTGTTGAGAGGCCAGACAAACGTGTGGTTCCTCAAGAGGGGCAGCAGCCTTTTCAGTAGTTACAGGGGCAACAGTCTGGATGATAGACTCATGTGGCCTTGTAACACTAACCAAAACGGCCTTGCTGTGCTGGTACTGCGAACGGCTGAAAGCAAGGGGAAACTACAGCCGTAATTTTTCCCGAGGGCATGCAGCTTTACTGTATGGTTAAATGATGATGGCGTCCTCTTGGGTAAAATATTCCGGAGGTAAAATAGTCCCCCATTAAGATCTCCGGGCGGGGACTACTCTAAAGGACTTTGTTATCAGGAGAAAGAAAACTAGGTTAAAGTTAGATATAGTGGGAATTAGTGAATTTCGGTGGCAAGGTGAAAAAGACATCTGGTTTGGTGAATACAGGGCTATAAATACAAAATAAAATATGGGTAATGCAGGAGTAGGTTTAATAATGAAAAAAACTAGGAATGCGGGTAAGCTACTACAAACAGCACAGTGAACGCATTATTGTGGCCAAGATAGTAGTACAAGTTTATATGCCAACTAGCTCCGCAGATGACGAAGAGATTGATGAAATATATGATGAGATAAAAGAAATTATTCAGATAGTTAAGGGAGACGAAAATTTAGTAGTCATGGGTGACTGGAATTCGATAGTACGAAAAGGGAGAGAAGGAAATGTAGTAGGTGAATATGGATTGGGGGTAAGAAATGAAAGAGGAAGCCGCATAGTAGAATTCTGCACAGAGCATAACTTAATCATAGCTAACACTTGGTTCAAGAATCATAAAAAAGGCTATATACATGGAAGAAGCCTGGAGATACTAAAAGGTATCCGATAGATTATATAACGGTAAGACAGAGATTTAGGAACCAGGTTTTAAATTGTAAGACATTTCCAGGGGCAGATGTGGACACTGACCACAATCTATTGGTTATGACCTGTAGATTAAAACTGAAGAAACTGCAAAAATGTGGGAATTTAAGGAGATGGGAGATCGATAAATTGAAAGAACCAGAGGTTGTAGAGTGTTTCAGGGAGAGCATTAAGGAACGATTGACAAGAATGGGTGAAACAAATACAGTAGGAAAAAGAATGGGTAGCTTTAAGAGATGAAATAATGAAAGCAGCAGAGGATCAAGTAGGTAAAAAGACGAGGGCTAATAGGCATCCTTGGGTAACAAAAAGAGATATTGAATTTAATTAATGAAAGGAGAAAATACAAAAATTCAGTAAATGAAGCAGGCAAAAAGGAATACAAACTTCTCAAAAATGAGATCGACAGGAAGTGCAAAATGGGTAAGCAGGGTTGGCTAGAGGACAACTGTAAGGATGTAGAAACACGTATCACTAGGGTTAAAATAGATACTGCCTAAAGAAAATTTAAGAGATCTTTGGGGCAAAGAGAAAATTAAGAAGACCTTCAGAGAAAAGAGAACCACTTGCATGAATATCAAGAGCTCAGATGGAAAGCCAGTTCTAAGCTGAGAACGGAAAGCAGAAAGCTGGAACGAGTATATAGAGGGTCTATACAAGGGCGATGTTCTTGAGGACAATATTATGGAGATGGAAGAGGAGGTAGATGAAATGAAATGGGAGATACGATACTGCGTGAAGAGATTGACAGAGCACTGAAAGACCTTAGTCGAAACAAGGCCTCCGGAGTAGACAACATTCCATTGGAACTACTGACGGCCTTAGAAGAGCCAGTCCTCACAGAACTCTACCATCTGGTGAACAAGATGTGTGAGACAGGTAAAATACCCTCAGACGTCAAGAAGAATATAATAATTCCAATCCCAAAGAAAGCAGGTGTTGACAGATGTGAAAATTACCGAACTATCAGTTTAATAATTCACAGCTGCAAAATACTAACGCGAATTCTTTACATACGAATGGAAAAACTAGTAGAATCCGACCTCGGGGAAGATCAGTTTGGATTCCGTAGAGATGTTGGAACACGTGAGGCAATACTGACCCTACGACATATCTTCGAAGCTAGATTAAGGAACTGCAAACCTACGTTTCTAGCATTTGTAGACTGAGAGAAAGCGTTTGACAATGTTGATTGGAATACTCTCTTTCAAATTCTGAAGGTGGCAGGCGTAAAATACAGAGAGCGAAAGGCTATGTACAATATGTACAGAAACCAGATGGCAGTTGCAAGAATCGAGGGGCATGAAAGGGAAGCAGTGGTTGGGAAGGGAGTGAGACAGGGTTTTAGCCTATCCCCGATGTTATTCAATCAGGATGTTGAGTAAGCAGTAAAGGAAACAAAAGAAAAATTCGAAGTAGGTATTAAAATCCATGGAGAAGAAATAAAAACTTTGACAGAATTACAATGTCATTGGCGAACCTTAGAGACAGAAAAGGACCTGGAAGAGCAGCTGAACGGAACGGACATTGCCTTGAAAGGCGGGTATAAGATGAACATCAACAAAAGCAAATCGAGGATAATTGAATGTAGTCGAATTAAATCGGGTGATGCTGCGGGAATTAGATTAGGAAATGAGAAACTCAAAGTAGTAAAGGAGTTTTGCTATTTGGGGAGCAAAATAACTGCTGATGGTCGACGTAGAGGAGATATAAAATGTAGACTGGCAATGGCGAGGAAAGCGTTTCTGAAGAAGAGAAATTTGTAAACATCGTGTATAGATGTGTCAGGAAGTCATGTCTGAAAGTATTTGTATGGAGTGTAGCCATGTATGGAAGTGAAACGTGGACGATAAATAGTTTGGATAAGAAGAGAATAGAAGCTTTCGAAATGTGGCGCTACAGAAGAAGGCTGAAGAGTAGATGGGTCGATCAGTTAACTAATGAGGAAGTGTTGAATAAGATTGGGGAGAAGAGAAGTCTGTGGGACAACTTGACCAGTAGAAGGGATCGGTTGGTAGGACATGTTCTGAGGCATCAAGGGATCACCAATGTAGTATTGGAGGGAAGCGTGGAGGGTAAAAATCGTAGAGGGAGACCAAGAGATGAATACACTAAGCAGATTCAGAAGGATGTAGGTTGCAGTAGGTACTGGGAAATGAAGAAGCTTGAACAGGATAGAGTAGCATGGAGAGCTGCATCAAACCAGTCTCAGGACTGAGGACCGCAACAACAACATTATAAAGGTGGTGACATGCGAAATATATGTACTATTATGAATGTTATCACACAAAAATTACCAACGGCACAAAACTTCTGAGGTAAGCAAAAAGATGCTCCAGAATACAGTACTGACGACATGTTGCAACTTCTGTGATCAAAAGCAAACAGCTGTTAACAAACAGGATTACTTGGAAATGTAAAGAATTACCGAAACCAGCTTGTTGGGTGTTCCGAGAGTCACTTACAGTGTGCAATGGAAGTCAGTACGTGACACGATCTATAGGGCTGCGTCATTCTGTTACAGAAAGATAACAACGGCTCGTAAGGAGTACCTAATTTCTCGACAGATGAAGGCAGGCATATATTTACAGCTCGCCTGCCACTGGCACTGGACAAGTCAGCCCTTAGCTGCGTTGCGTGACTTGGAAATGCGGTCTACAGCAGCCAAAATATAGCTTACAATAAACTGATTACTGAGTGTTAATACATCATAGCAATAACGTTAGCTTGGTGTAGTTAATTGCTGTTATCTTAACGTTCGTGGTTACAGCCTTGGAACAGGTGTGATCTCTGCCCATCCCTTGAGGATTACGTTAATGGCTGACTTGGGACTTTCAGTTATGTGAAATTATCGATAATCATAAATCTGTTGGAAGAAAAGGAGGAAGAGGGAGGCGTTCTGAGTTGATGACTCAGGCCTTAAGAGAAAGGTCTGAAGAAAAGAAGATTGTTACCAGAAATGGTTACATTCTAAAAGGCAGGAAGATAGAGATCACTACAACATAGTTACGAGATAAGGAAAAAAGGATGGTTATTGGGGCTAAAGAGAGTCGTGGGGGAAGAAATATGCCAACGTAGAACATTTAGTTGAATACAAGAGGGTGTCAGAAACTGGACGAGTTACGCATGAACTGAGAGCTGATACTAAAATCAGAAGAACAGCTAGAATGATTGGAAGACAAATTTAGATCTTCTTGCAGGGGTTAAAGAAGTCGTTCAAATGGCTCTGAGCACTATGGGACTTAATATCTGTGGTCATCAGTCTCCTAGAACTTAGAACTACTTAAACCTAATTAACCTAAAGACATCACACACATCCATGCCCGAGGTAGGATTCGAACCTGCGACCGTAGCGGTCACGCGGTTCCAGACTGCAGCGCCTAGAACCGCACGGCCACACCGGCCGGTTACAGGGCTTAGGCAGAGTTTCGAGAAGCACAGTTCGAAATGGACATCTATACTTTGGGATAAATGGCTGACAATGAAGTTTACCAGACCTTTCAAACATCAGAAAATAGAAAGGCAGCTGGTCCTGGAGGAATAGAATTATCGAAGTATGGAAGACCTAAAGTACGAGCAACACTAGTAACTACACTCCTGGAAATGGAAAAAAGAACACATTGACACCGGTGTGTCAGACCCACCATACTAACTCCGGACACTGCGAGAGGGCTGTACAAGCAATGATCACACGCACGGCACAGCGGACACACCAGGAACCGCGGTGTTGGCCGTCGAATGGCGCTAGCTGCGCAGCATTTGTGCACCGCCGCCGTCAGTGTCAGCCAGTTTGCCGTGGCATACGGAGCTCCATCGCAGTCTTTAACACTGGTAGCATGCCGCGACAGCGTGGACGTGAACCGTATGTGCAGTTGACGGACTTTGAGCGAGGGCGTATAGTGGGCATGCGGGAGGCCGGGTGGACGTACCGCCGAATTGCTCAACATGTGGGGCGTGAGGCCTCCACAGTACATCGATGTTGTCGCCAGTGGTCGGCGGAAGGTGCACGTGCCCGTCGACCTGGGACTGAACCGCAGCGACGCACGGATGCACGCCAAGACCGTACGATCCTACGCAGTGCCGTAGGGGACCGCACCGCCACTTCCCAGCAAATTAGGGACACTGTTGCTACTGTTGTATCGGCGAGGACCATTCGCAACTGTCTCCATGAAGCTGGGCTACGGTCCCGCACACCGTTAGGCCGTCTTCCGCTCACGCCCCAACATTGTGCAGCCCGCCTCCAGTGGTGTCGCGACAGGCGTGAATGGACGGACGAATGGAGACGTGTCGTCTTCAGCGATGAGAGTCGCTTCTGCCTTGGTGCCATCGATGGTCGTATGCGTGTTTGGCGCCGTGCAGGTGAGCGCCACAATCAGGACTGCATACGACCGAGGCACACAGGGCCAACACCCGGCATCATAGTGTGGGGAGCGATTTCCTACACTGGCCGTACACCTCTGGTGATCGTCGAGGGGACACTGAATAGTGCACGGTACATCCAAACCGTCATCGAACCCATCGTTCCACCATTCCTAAACCGGCAAGGGAACTTGCTGTTCCAACAGGACAATGCACATCCGCATGTATCCCGTGCCACCCAACGTGCTCTAGAAGGTGTAAGTCAACTACCCTGGCCGGCAAGATCTCCGGATCTGTCCCCGATTGAGCATGTTTGGGACTGGATGAAGCGTCGTCTCACGTGGTCTGCACGTCCTGCACGAACGCTGGTCCAACTGAGGCGCCAGGTGGAAATGGCATGGCAAGCCGTTCCACAGGACTACATCCAGCATCTCTACGATCGTCTCCATGGGAGAATAGCAGCCTGCATTGCTGCGAAAAGTGGATATACACTGTACTAGTGCCGACGTTGTGCATGCTCTGTTGCCTGTGTCTATGTGCCTGTGGTTCTGTCAGTGTGATCATGTGATGTATCTGACCCCAGGAATGTGTCAATAAAGTTTCCCCTTCCTGGGATAATGAATTCACGGTGTTCTTATTTCAATTTCCAGGAGTGTATTTTCAATAGAGTGTTTCGAAGAGGTGAAGTATCCCAAGAATGGAAGATATATTACCACCTTATATAAGAAAGGGAGCAGGAGAGAACCGACTAATTACACGGGAATAAGTGTGATGGCTTAGGTGAGTAGGTTGTTCGATAGTATAGTAAAGAACAGCCTGGAAAAGGTGTCACATGTCATTGTATCTCAGGGACAGTCGCGATTTACGGCCTTGACGCTGGAAAAAAAAAGTGTTAACATCTTTTGTTTATGTCATATGTGTCAGAAAATCGTCGCAAAATACCACGATCTCCATTTGGTATTTTTTGATTTAGTAAAAGCCTGCGATTCCATGCCAAGGAAGCAACTGTTGATGGCTTTGAAATGGTGGAGTGGATGGTGAATTAATGCAGTTGGTGAAATGGATGTACCACCAACGCTATCATGAAAGTTGATGGTAAGATGTCGGAAAGTTTTAAAACAAGTAAAGGGTTAAGATAATGTTGTTCTGTGTCACCAACCATATTTAAATTGTGTTTTGGCAGTTGCTCTTGGTTACAGAAATAGACAGTGCAGAAGTCTAGGTGTGGCAGTTCGGCATCTACATTTACATTCATTTCTGTTTGCCAGCGATCAAGTACTTACATCTCCGAATAAGGATGATGCTATCTATCAAATTAGAAAGTTAATGGATGCTCATAAACAATGGAGACTAACAGTCAATATGGATAAAACAAGATATGTTGTTGTTGTTGTTGTTGGAAGTGAGTAAGGTGAGGATTTGGAATTCCGGATTGGCCGAGTTAGAAAATTAGAAGCGCTCAAGTATTTGGGTTCAGTAATCGATAAGACTGTTCAGCGTAAAGTGGAAATATCCTGCAAGATATGTCACGCGAGGGTAGCTATTGGATCATTAAACGATATCTTTTGGAGTCGTCACATATCCAGATGGACAAAGAAAGTAGTGCTACGTGCTGTGTCTGAAACCATTCCGACATACGGCTCAGAGTGTTGGAAACGGCACGAGGGGCATGAGGGGAAATTTGAGGCTACAGGACGGACGGGTTACGGTGGAGCGTAAGAACGACCGTCTTCGCTCGACTGAGTACCGAATACGTAAGAATGGAAATGGGCTTGATGGATCCAGTCACAGACAGCATTGATACTCGAGCACTGAGATGATCTGGACATGTCCAACAGATAGAGGAATAACGGAGGACGCAGTGCTTGCTCAACTGCTGCCGCCAGATCTCGGGAGAGGGATCGGAGGGAGACCGATGGAAACATCGAGGAGAACTACAGCCCAAGCAACAGAAAGAAGAGGTACTGGTAGAAGACTTACAGGGTAGAACTTTGTGACAGCTGAGAACAGGCAACTAATGGAAAAACCTGCTAAGATAAACGTAAGTATAATTTGGAAACAAATACAGGGAGCGAAAGGCTATTTACAATTTGTACAGAAACCAGATGGCAGTTGTAAGAGTCGAGGGACATGAAAGGGAAGCAGTGGTTGGCAAGGGAGTGAGACAGGATTGTAGTCTCTCCCCGATGTTATTCAATCTGTATATTGAGCAAGCAGTAAAGGAAACAAAAGAAAAATTCGGAGTAGGTATTAAAATCCATGGAGAAGAAATAAAATTTTTGAGGTTCGCCGATGACATTGTAATTCTGTCAGAGACAGCAAAGGACCTGGAAGAGCAGCTGAACGGAACCCATAGTGTCTTGAAAGGAGGATATAAAATGAACACCAACAAAAGCAAAACGAGGATAATGGAATGTAGTCGAAATAAGTCGGGTGATGCTGAGGGAATTAGATTAGGAAATGAGACAGTCAAAGTAGTAAAGGAGTTTTGCTATTTGGGGAGCAAAATAACTGCTGATGGTCGACGTAGAGAGGATATAAAATGTAGACTGGCAATGGCGAGGAAAGCGTTTCTGAAGAAGAGAAATTTGTTAACATCGAGTATAGATTTAAGTGTGAGAAGTCATTTCTGAAAGTATTTGTATGGAGTGTAGTCATGTATGGAAGTGAAACATGGACGCTAAATAGTTTGGACAAGAAGAGAATAGAAGCTTTCGAAATCTGGTGCTACAGAAGAATGCTGAAGATTAGATGGGTAGATCACATAACTAATGAGGAAGTATTGAATAGGATTGGGGAGAAGAGAAGTATGTGGCACAGCTTGACCAGAAGAAGGGATCGGTTGGTAGGACATGTTTTGAGGCATCAAGGGATCACAAATTTAGCGTTGGAGGGCAGCGTGGAGGGTAAAAATCGTAGAGGGAGACCGAGAGATGAGTATACTAAGCAGATTCAGAAGGATGTAGGTTGCAGTAGGTACTGGGAGATGAAGAACCTTGCACAGAATAGAGTAGCATAGAGAGCTGCATCAAACTAGTCTCAGGACCGAAGACCACAACAACAACAACAACAACAACAACAACAACAACAACAACATGTTATATCAGATCAAAATGTTATATGCAAATCAGTTCTAAACACAACTTCTTTATCTTTTAAAATACGTGCTTATTTATTTTCTTGCAAATATTCTCTCATCCTCTTTGCATAATTTAAGTAATATAAACTGAAAATGAAAGTATAGTTAGATATACACTTAATCTGAGTACATCATACACTGAAGCGCCAAAGAAACTGGTGTAGGCATGCCTATTAAAATACAGAGATATGTAAACATGCAGAATACGGCGTCGCTATCGGCAACGCCTATGTAAGACAGGAAGTTCAAAGAATGTTCCTATGTGTGTGAAATCTTATGGGACTTAAATGCTAAGGTCATCAGTCCCTAAGCTTACACACTGCTTAACCTAAATTATCCTAAGGACAAACACATACACCCAAGCCCGAGAGAGCACTCTAACCTCCGCCGGGATCAGCGGCACAGCCCATGGCTGCAGCGCGTGAGACCGCTCGGGTAATCCTGCGCGGCTGAGACAGGAAGTGTCTGGCTGCTACAACGGCAGGTTATCAAGATTTAAGTGAATCTAAACGTGGTGTTACTAGTCGGCGCAGGAGCGATGGGACTCTGCATCTTCTAGGTGGCGATGAAGTGGGGTGGGGATTTTCCCGTACGACCATTTCACGAGTGTACCGTCAATATCAGAAATCCGGTAAAGCATCAAATCTCCGACATCGCTGCGGCCGGGAAAAGATCCTGCAGAAACGGGACCAACGACCACTGAATAGACTCGTTCAACATGACAGAAGTGCAGCCCTTAGCCAAATTGGTGCAGGTTTCAATTCTGGGCCGTCAACAAGTGTGCGAACCTGTCAACGAAACGTCATCGACATGGGCTTTCGAAGCCAAAGGCCCACTCGTGTACCCTTGATGACTGCACGATCAATAGCTTTACGTCTCGCCTGGTCCCGTCAACACCGACATTGGACTGTTGATGACTGGAAACAGGTTACCTGGTCGGACGAGTCTCGTTTCAAATTTTATCGAGCGGATGGACGAGTACGGGTATAGAGACAGCCTCATATATCCATGGACCCTGCATGTCAGCAGGGGACGGTTCATGCTGCTGGAGGCTCTGCAGTGGTGTGGGGCGTGTGTAGCTGGAGTGACATAGGACCCCTGATACGTCTAGATAAGACTATGACAGGTGAAACGTACGTAAGCATCCTGTCTGATCACCTGCATCCATTAATGTCCATTGTGCATTCCGACGGACATGGGAAGTTTCAGCAGGACAAAGCGACATCCCAAGCGTCCAGAATTGCTACACAGTGGCTCCAGGAACACTCTTTAGAATCTAAACACTTCCCCTGGCCACCAAACTCCCCAGACATGAACGTTATGAAGCGTATCTGGGATGCCTTGCAACGTGCTGTTCAGAAGAGATCTCTAACCCTTAGTACTCTTACGGATTTATGGACAGCCCTGCAGGGTTCATAGTGTCAATTACCTCCAGTACTACTTCAGACATTAGTCGATGCCATGCCTCGTCGTGCTACGACACTTCTGCGTGCTCGCGGGGGCCCTGTACAATATTAGGGAGGTATACCAGTTTTTGTGGCTCTTCAACGTATTTGCAATAATGTCGTTTATTTATTGATCTATTTGCGGATATAAGGTGTGTCAAAACGACACGAACATGTTCTGAAAAAAATCCAACTGCTCAACTTTTCAGAGGTAGAGATACCATTATTATCAAAGAAAATGGACAAGTAATAGACTCCAAAACTTTGCTTTATCGATGGTTCCTCGAATATAAAAATACCTCCGCTAGATATCAAATGCCAGTGGACATCAAATCGTGGTATCCAGTTGTATCATTATTCGAGCAGCATGAAATTCTGTAGACCATCGGACTGATAGTATATAACATAGTTTGAGAGCACATTTGGTAATGTTCCATCAGTTATTAGGCACGTAGCAGCGACAACATTGTTTCTTGTTCTAATATTTCGACTGCTGATCCTTTTCTACCTGCACAGTAAATTTAATGTCGGCGTAGGGACTCTTCAGATGTCTTAGAAATGCACCTAGCTTTTATTGACCATGGCCTCATACTGTAGAGGTGTTGCATCCTGCTTACTCGTCGAATATGGGGTGCGTAGGATATCTGCTTTCTCGGATCGCCAGACAACAATTCAAGCAAATCGTATTAATGAATTTTTATTACAGTAAGATAGATGACGGCACCTATCTTTCAGAATTTACAATGATGTTTATCAAGCAGTTGGCGACAGACAAAATAAGAAATCTCATCCACATAGGAAATGCCTAATAAATGTGAAATTATACAAGCCGTAACTTGCTACTGTAGAGGTCGTAGAACGACTAGTCTTCAACTGGGCCGTGGCGCTTATGTTCTCATCGCCTAGAGGCCGCTGCTATCTATTTGTCGTCCTAGAGAGGGTCGATCAGCGTACTTTTGGCTGAAGTCTTCTTCACAGCCCTCTCGGCACTAACGTTCTCCCCTAGCGTGCGGGCGCTTGACGTTACGCCGGAACAACAGGTGTCGACGACTTACCTGTCCCACACCTTAGGTATAGAGCTGCCAAGTCCAGTGCCTGTTCCTCGAAATGCTCCTTGAGGAAATTGGCAACCACTGGACTAAGTGGAGTAACCATGGCGATGTCTTCCAGCTGTGGTAAGACATGCATGAAACAGTTTGATAATGTCCTGTGGGAATATGGAACCGATATGCTTTGGAAAGCCATAGACTAGCTCTTTTATAAACAAATAAACAACATAAAAGCTGATCAAGATGTCGTTTGGCCCTTCACATGGCAGTCATACATGCTAACCACTCATAACGTATGAAAAAAATAGAGAACTGGATACATAATTAATATGTTAAATGAAATGTTTTATTTGAATCGCTTCCATGTTCCTACAGGACGTCTACTTGTGGGCTACGGAGAATAACCAGGACATGGTGGCACCCATTCAGCTTCAGTGTGTGTGTGTGTGTGTGTGTGTGTGTGTGTGTGTGTGTGTGTGTGTGTGTGTGTGTGTGTGTGTGTGTAGGGGGGATAATTGGCGACTGCCTCGAGGGAGCAGTCATCCTTCCATGGCATCTCATATGTGAGGCGTATTTGCAGTTCCTGCGGGTGACATGCCTGCTCCACAAGAAGACGTGCCTCCGGTGGTACAAATGGTGTTCAACAAATCCTGTAATATGCTTTAGGGGTTGTAGAGGGGACTTGTAAGACAAAGTTTCGATAAGTTTGAAGATCAGATCACATTCATCTCTCTTTCTTCACAGTATGCACACAGTGGAGACAATGAGCTCTGTACAGGAGTTGCTCCATGTGGCAACCCTGCTGTTTGTTGCCGAAGGTATTTCTGCGACGCATGCATTCATACATATGGTCCACAAAACCTGGTGGTGCTGAATGATTTCTGCCACCACGACATCTCGGGCGAGGAGAGCTGCTTCAGGAGTCTCATGGAAAAGACTCTTCATATGGTGCAACAACAAAAGGTCGAGAGGATTTAAATCTGGCGTCTGTCGCAGCAAGGATTTGGTCCATTTTGACCTACCCTCCTTTCACTGTATGTTTGGTGAAATGTTTGCCGACGTCAGGTGCAAATTTCACAGATGCACCATCACATTGGAACTACATTTGCTGAGAGAGTGGCAGCTGCAAGTCTTCTAGTAAGTCCACCAGTGCCTCTTGCATGTACGTCAAGTATCTGGGACCCATTAGGCGGTATGGCCCAATAAGACGACTATAAATTATACCAGCCCATACACTAATACAGAACCATTGCTAAAATCCACGTATATGTGTGGGATGAAAATTTTCTCAGCCAAAATGTGGTTGTTTCGACAGTTCAAATAGCCCAATTGGTGAAACGAGCGCCATCCGTAAAACGACCTGGACGAGAAAATTCAGGGATATCGAACCAATGATGTAGAAACCACATACAGGAATTGACTTGTAAAGGGAGATCTGTCACCATTAACGCACATCCATACATTCAGTCAATGGTGTGGGTGGAGCTACTGTTCATTCAGAACATTCCTGACCCTTTCGTGGGACACATTCATGGCATGGGCAATGTTTCTAATACTCGTCTTCGGGTTTATTTCACGTGACAAATGATGGCTTCTGCAAAGTCGAGATTATAGTGCCACCATCGAACACCACAGTCAACCTACCTTACTGCGAATGTACCAGTTTCTCGCTGCTGTAGTTATAGTTGGGCGAAATTGGCATGTGATGGACTGAGGCAATATGGAATTCGTTCCTGATACACACGTTTTGCAGCTCTACCGTTACCTCCATTTTCACCATAAACTATCAACACCTCTGTGTACTCTTAAAATGCGTATTCCACCATCCTGTACTTTTTCGGTCGTCCTTAGCGCGGAGTGACAGACTGACAGGCGATTAGAACGTTGAAGCTGTTATTGTAAACAGAATGTGCATTACGTCACAGGACTGATGACTGATGAGAGGGGGAAAGAGGAGATGAAGAAGCAGACAGTGTGGGGAGGAGGAGACAGACAGATTAAGTTGAGTGAGGTTGAAGTGTACAAAAAGAGGTGGGATGAGGAAGAGGTGGGCACAAAGAAAGGGAGGAGAAGATGTGTCCAATATATGTGTCGAAAGCTTACGTGTGTGTGTGTGTGTGTGTGTGTGTGTGTGTGTGTGTGTGTGTGTGTGTGTGTGTGTGTGTGTGTGTGATTTACGGTGAATTTTTCGTAAATATATGTACCCTTCGTAATATTATGTAATCTGAAGAAAGAGATTTGACACTTTGTTAATTTTCAGAAAGGATAGAAATAGTTCCAACGTTAGGGACTTTATTTAGTAAGTTGTCAACTGAACATGTAATCAACTGAGTGGCACTACATCGTTTCAATTTAGAAATGTTGCCACTGCAAACTTACTGAACGATCAATATTTTCGGACGTGTTTAAATGATTGAATTGACAAACTATGCCTGCAGAGATGGCATTTAAATTTGAACTGCTGTCTCATTTCAGACAAGCCGTAGCCTAAACCTAGAAACGATCCCATCATTCAACAAGAATGAGCAGGGAAACGCGATCGAATTTTGGCCTCGGCACAGCTTTACAGCCGAGAGAGTCGTGGCTGGCGTGTCGGCTCCCGTCGCCACTTCTTCTACATCTGAAGACCTGTTTCCAGCGCTCAACGGTCCATTAGCTCCTTAATTGGCCTCTCGACACCGTGCGAATACTGAAAAACTCTACCATGCAATGGAAGTCGAACTGGAGACCCAAGCAAGCGAACCGCTTGTGTAGTTGACTCAACTACCTAAGGAGCTCCTGATAAACTGAGAAAGAGCTACATCAAACAAAATTCGTGGATCATAACAGGAAATTCGCGTCTTATCAACAAAGTGCCTTCTTACACGATCGTAATGAAGCCTGTGGAGGTTATGTATCATTAGCGAAATGTTAGTTATTTAAGCGAAATCTTCGGTTCAGATACGTTCAATGACTCATTTGTGGAAACAGAAGATAGAAATTTCAAAATTTAAGTGCAGAAAAAAACTACAGGCCATCAGAAAATGTAAAAAAAAAACTGCTGAATCACCGTAAAACTGCGACACTAATGTCAATCAGCTCAGACGGGATCAGTACAAACAATGACGAATGATGACCACCTCCGTATCAGCTGCTACTGGCATCAGGGGCTGATAGATGGAACTGTACAAAATAAGGGCACAACAGTGAAGGTTACGTAACTTTTTCAGAATTTTCGAGTGTCTTATATTAACTTGTGGTTTGTTCACAACTTCCTCGACGAGGGCTCCGTAGTTGTGGATCGGTTGAGGCCAGTCGAAGTCGATCAACTTCGGGATCCCAGTGTGTAGTGTCCGGCCACTACTAACACTGACGATCTAACAATACAGTACCTGTGTGTAGTAGCCGTTACAAGGTGATTGTCGGGCCGTGCCAAACCAGTAAGACCGTATGTAGTGCCAGCACTGCATGAGGAAAGAACAGTTTGTTCCCTCCGTACCGCCACTCTCACTCCGACTGTCTCTGTGTTGGATTTCGGTAGGCGGAGCTTGTTTCCTCCATTTCCTGCACTCACCTGAAATATCGGTCAGGTCATCGTGAACATATTATATGTGTTCCATAGATAATTTGGACAACATGTTGTAGCAGTTGTGGACCGAGTCATTTTACGCATGGTTTAACTTAACCTAAGCCATTTTCCGGAGGTATAGGAAGTTTAAGTACCCAGTCGGCCCTAGGATTTTTTCAGTCACTTATCGGTTGTGGTAGTGACTTCTTGGTATGGACAGATTCAGGTTGCACCGTGAATCCAAGTCCATGTTAACCAGTAGTCCTGATATATGTGTGAATCAGAGAGAGAGAGAGAGAGAGAGAGAGAGAGAGAGAGAGAGAGAGAGAGAGAGAGACAAAACTGTCAAAACGACATACAGTCTTTACTTGAAAGATGTCGCCAGAGCCAAGGCTTTCCTGCGGAGATATGAAGAGACTAAAGTGGAATATGGACTGTATTTTGTTCATACGGTGGAACGTATACGTCGTTAGGGATCCAGCCCATGGTCAGCTAGACGGAAATGACGCAATGAGTCCGTGGTTGTTTTGCCAACAGAACGAGACCGGAAGATTAAATAAGTATCAACGTTCAGAAATATGAGCATCGTTCACCTCAAATTTACGGTCAGTGATTTAAACGCTATACAAATTCGAAGCTTAGTTTTAATTAACAATACGAAAGATTTTTCACTGTCTCCAGTTTTGGGAAGTGTCATAAAGTGATATTTAAATTTTTTTTTCGCCGTACCACATTTCATCGTATAAAAATGCTGTTGTTCGCAAGTGATATCTTGCAGACGCTTGGAAGCAACAGGTATTATCCGTGAACTGTAATCTTTGCTTCACACAAGTACTCGTTTTATTCGGCACTATAGCTTACAACTTCTGAAACGAAAGTGTAGCTATTAAATTTTTCATTATAGACACTGATTTGATTAACGACTGTCAAAAAAATACATAATATACCTATAATAAAGTTATTCTGCAGTTCACTCCATATCTGTTTCTCTCTCCACTGTTTGCTCTTTTCAAGAAGCCGTTGTCTCTCATACTACCCAACTGGTTACACCCATGAGTTCACTATTAACAGACCCCGTTAATTTGTTATATAAACAAACGATTACTGCATACTTTACAAGATGGTGCAAATGGCTCTGAGCACTATGGGACTTAACATCTATGGCCATCACTCCCCTAGACTTAGAACTACTTAAACCTAACTAACCTAACGACATCACACAACACCCAGTCATCACGAGGCAGAGAAAATTTACAAGATGTTTTTGCATATATACTACTATTTATTTCTGTATGAAAGCCACATGATTTTCAAATAATTCACTTATGTTATTTTAGTCTGTAACATAAATGCTGATGTTTAATTTCAAGCATTGACTTGAATACATCTACATCCACATCTGCGCTGTTACTCTGCAGTTTATACGTAAGTGGTTGGCAGGGGGTCATTCAACCACCGTAAGACCAATTCTGCACCGTTCCACTCTGAAACAGTCAATGAAAAAAATTAACACTTAAATCTTTCCGATCGACCACTGACTTCTCTGATATTATTACGATGATCGTTCCTCCCTACGTAGGTTGACTTCAGTAAAATATTTTCGCATTCGTGGCAGAGAGTTGGTGATTCAAATATCGTGAAATGATCTCGCCGCAACGAAGACCGGCTTTGTTTTAATGACAGCACTCCAACTTTCTTATCATATCCGTGACACTCTCTCCCTTGCTTCGCGGCAATACGAGGCAAACTCCACTTCTTTGAACTTCTTCGATGTCCTCCGTTATTATAATCTTGTATGGAATCCATACCTCACAGCAGTACTCTAAAGGAGGGCCGACAAGCGCAGTGTAGTCAGTGTCTTGAGTAGACCTGTTGCATCTTCTGTGTGTTCTGTCACTGAAATGCAGTCATTGGTTTATCTTCCCTACAATATTACCTATATGGTCGTTCCAAATTTAAGTTGTTCGTAATTGTGATCAACAAGTATTTAGTCGTAGTCACAGCCATTAGACTTGTGTGATTGATCACATAACCGAAATTTAGCAGATTCCTTTCAGTCCTCATGTAGATGAGTTCAGACTTGTCAGCATTTACAATCAGCTGCCACTTTTAGCACCAAACAGATACAGTGTCTGAGTCTTTTTCAGTTAGTTTTGATCTTCTGATGACTTTACCAGACCGTAAATGACATCATCATATGCAAAAAATTTAACGGAGCTGCCCATATTGTCTCCTAAACATTTTATATAGATTAGGAACAGCAGAGGGCCTATAACGCTTCCTTGGAGAACAGATGATATTATTTTTTCTGTAAGATACGAAAGTAAAAAAAAAAGTTTCAAGAGTTAATTGTGTTATATTTAACGCAAGTTAATTATTGTTCTTGTAGTGTTGAAATATTCATGCAGTTTGTCATGTTCTTTGAAACTTGTAGTGACTATATTTATTCTTGTGTAATTCTGCATATTTTCTACCACAGTTTCATAAACTCCAATTAAGAATGCATTATAACACCTACAGATATTTGTTTCTGGCGTGCTTACACTGCTATAAAAGTCCTCACGTAAGAACGTAAGCCCTGGAAAAGATGAGCCTGTGACTTAGAAATGTACATCGTTGTAGTAGAAACGCTATAAAAGATGTTAGGCGGATTTTATAATAAAATTTTTCATTAGTTGTCTCGGTTTATGGAGAATAGTTACTACGCATACCATGAAATTTTGAAATAAGTAGCTAGATTTAAGTGACAATTATCTTAGAATTCACTAGTGACGAAGTGGGAAAATGTTCCAGCCCACTGGATAAACGCTTGTCCGGCAGCGACAGCTTCCACTCTGGAGCCGTGAAGTAATTGAATTAAAAGCGGAGCGCTCGGTCCGCTTACCTTAGCAGCTTGTGAGCGCTGACCCGCTAAATGACAGGCCGAACACCAATTAGACGCGCGTGCCGGCCGCCGGAAGTGCAGCGCCGCCTGAAGTAAAGGAAAGCACACATTTTGCCGTCTCGTATCGCGCCTTTTTTGTGCCTGGCCCGCTGAAAGCATAATTGGCAGGTAATTTACGGGAGGGCCGCGGGTAGGATTCGGCCCCAAGGCTCTCGCACGCGAGGGGCCTCCCTGAGCTCCACACATCTCTTCCCTGCAGTCGACAACTCACGCTCCAGCTGACGAAAGCGACGTTGTTTGCTAATTGAAGCGCCGTCGTATCTCTGCTAATTAGGTGAAAAGAAGAATCCCCGGTATATTTCGTAGTTATTTATCGGCTTATACAATCCCGAAATGAAATACTACGCGCGCCGTTGAGCCTAGCACCTAGCTTTTGAGGATCTTATTCCAATAACTTCGAGAGGCTTCGGCATTAATTACGTTGGTTAGTAGAGGCTTATTTTATAATTCATCCGCTCTCTTCTCCGTTCGACGCTGTGCATCTCGGCAGGTACTGTCTTCTATAAAAGCTGAATAACGACTAGGGATTAAAGCGTTCTATGTACGCGCGGGAGATAATTTTAGTTTATTATAGTTGCACTGGCTTTACTCGTGACCCTTTAGAGTCATAGCACAATTATGGTGGGTGAGCGCACACAGGTAGAGAGAATTAGCCAAAATAGCGTTTATTCATCGAATGAATGCGACCATCATTTAGAGATTATCCCAGAAAAAGCAAACACGTATAACTGGTTTTTCCTAATACTGAACTAATATCCTTAGGGTACTGAAATTGTACACGTCTATAACATAACAGCAAAATTATTTTGCCACGATCTGCAGAGGCAGTTCTACATTTATCGATATGTGGTAATGGATATATTACGAGCTAAAATAGAGGTTAAGTGTACTGCACATTATTGCACTGACGCTTCCAGATGTCAAGATAATGCTTAAAAACAGTATTTTGGGTTGAACAAAATATTAACTTATCACCTTCCCGGAGTTCAACTGTAGGAGGAATGAATTTGCTTATGAAAACAATTTTAAAGTCAGCCACAACACTTTCTTAAATCCGTACTTTGAATAGATGTAAATTACTGCCCTAATGTGTACGTAGTTCGATACCTCAGTCGACCCACTAGATGACTGTATATGGTTCACGATTATCACTGGATGAATTGCCATTTTGAAGTTAAAGAAAGTTGGCTTCTGTCACGTTTCTCAAATGGATATTGACAAAAGCTCACATAGTCGCTTAAATTTTACCTTGTAACATAAGGCATGAAGTATCTGAAAATGCAGAAAGCTGTAAAATAGGGTTGTTTTGAAAATCAGTCTTATGCAAACACAATTTGTTTATTTTAGTATTTACCCAGACATGTTTCGACACCTATGTGTCATCGTCTGTGAGTTACTTTTTTATTTCTGTAAAGTACAATATGAAATTTATAATAATTTAACTGTTGCAGGTCTAAGAATTACAATACGTACAATTTGTACATGTATAACTTCAACTGTTAGCACTTTGTGTTATTATTTAAAAAACGCTGAAATTAACGATCAGCGGAAAGGGAAGCGTTTTTAAGATATTTTGAGAATACGTATGATCGCGCTTATTTTGTACAATTGTGGTAACACCAAAATACTTCTGACTATGCAATTCTGACAGAAAACGCGAGCTGATAGACTCCAAGGACTACGTTATTAGCCTTTTTTCTGAATGTCCCGTTTTCGTCTCGAAACGAATGGAAGTGACAAGGTAGTTTAGGGAGAAGTCTACACCTCAGCTGGTGGTCCTCTGAGTCTGTCACGGCCACTGCTACAGAGAGACAATTTTCCTGCTTGGGAGCGTTCCTATCTGCATATGATGTAAGAAAAAACATGCATATACTACAAAAATTTGGTCATTGTAAGTTATCAGACGTTTTTTAATTTCAGTTTCTACAAAATGGCTGAAAATTCAGCGGATCCAGTCGTCTAAGTGAACTATGTGTGACTGGGGCTATCCTACTTAAAAACGGTAACCAGTATTACCATAATTAATGTTCGCATTGAGGTTTCATATATTCATTAACGCAATTAGTTCCAAAGTGTTGGACATCTTTTTTGTAAGCACACCACATCTCATTGTTTCTAAGTGTGCAGCAAATAAACCACTGTTGTGAGCATACACGTCCCCTGAATTCTTGCACTGCCTGAGTTTATTGTTGTGTGTTCATTAACATTAAACATTCCATTGTTGTGAATTTGGGTGATATGTACTGTGCGTTAGCAGTTGGGACAGAGAGACCGGGCTGCTGGCGTATGTATATGGGCAGAGAAAAAATCGTTGCTCCAAAATGGAACTGTGTGACATAAACGAAAGTCGGTACGCGTGATTATACACCTCAAAGATTATGTCTGTAAACATTTCACGCCAGTCGCATAAGACTGGCACTAGTAGAGCCACTATGAGAACATAGACCATATTTTGCTTTAAATACACTCTGTAAAGGTCGTGAACGTTACTTACCTTTGAGACTGGACATGGTGAGCTGATGCTAGTCAAGAATCACTTTTAGATGACAAAGACACCATTATCAACATCTTATAGAGTTTGAATTAGGTCGTGTAGTAAGGTTACGAGAAGCAGGATATTTCTTCCTCGCTACTGCAGAAAGACTTGGTAAAAATGTAGTCGCTGTACATGATTTCTGGCATCAGTTGTCTCGAGAATGTATTGTTGCGTGGAGACCGGACTCCAGATTGACGCGTGGCACTACCGAGAGAGAGAACCATCGTGTTCGGCGTATGGCTCTGTCCCTTCGTCCTGCATCTGCAGCAGCAATCTGAGCAGTAGTTGGTACCACAGTGACTCAACGAACTGTACAGATCGGTTACTTCAAGGACACCTCAGAGCCAGACGCCCTGTAGCGAGCATTTCACTGATCCCAAACCACCGTCATTTTTGGTTTCAGTGATGTGAAGCGAGAGCTCATCAGAGGGCAAGGAGCATTTCACTGATCCCAAACCACCGTCATTTTTGGTTTCAGTGATGTGAAGCGAGAGCTCATCAGAGGGCAAGGTGGAGATCTGTTGTGTTATCTGGTGAAAGTTGGTTCGGCCTCTACTCAGTGATATATGAGAGATGCCATAATTATTGATTCCCTGAGTAAGTACTCTGCAAGCACCTACTGGCCAGGACTTCTCTCGAAATGGTGAAATATGAATTTGCAGATGGAAATTGAGATCCACCTGTTAATCCAATCAGATGCCGTGCGTGACCGCGCGCGCGCGTGTTTATGTGTGTGTGTGTGTGTGTGTGTGTGTGTGTGTGTGTGTGTGTGTGTGAACCAATGAATGACCAGTGCGCCAATGTCATTGCACTCTGAACCTCAAGGTAGTGTCACCAGAATATGGCTATTAACCAATACACGTGAAAGTGGGCCTACCACCTGACAGTGACTTGCCATTCCTTCTGCGTTCATCACCTTGGAAAGTTCAGGCTGGGGGAGACGGGCAGGAGTGGTGCAGTGTCATTGTAGAGACGGAACTGTCATTTTCTTCTACTTGTGGACCATATTGTATCAGCAATAGGCACAGCGGAAAAAGTGAGGAAGAAACACACCACTGCTTATACCTTCTTCCAGCGCACTGATGATGACATACATCGACTACTGCACTTCTGTTTACTGGTGTCTTGGATGGCTGATGAGAGACTATCATAGTCTGAAACACTCAGTTAGATCTCCTACCTACGTCACCCTGATATTATTAATGTGTGGCTCCATACTGTGTATTAAAATGAACACACTGAGGTAACGATAGAATTACTACAATTTAATGATGTCATGGCGTTGTCTGCAAGCATTACAAAGTTTGACCACCGCCCAGTACTCCAAAAACACATCCATAAATACAAGGCGCTCGAATGTTTAAGAAATTCCCCAATGCATTATTTAACAACTAATATATATTATGCCTACATTACCTCTACCATTATTAGTGTGATGTTGCTATAAGACAGCCGGCCGCGGTGGTCTCGCGGTTCTAGGCGCGCAGTCCGGAACCGTGCGACTGCTACGGTCGCAGGTTTGAATCCTGCCTCGGGCATGGATGTGTGTGATGTCCTTAGGTTAGTTCGGTTTAAGTAGTTCTTAAGTTCTAGGGGACTGATGACCACAGCAGTTGAGTCCCATAGTGCTCAGAGCCATTTGAACCATTTTTTTTGCTATAAGGCAACCCTAGTACACACATTAATAATAAAACCGATGACAAACATCCGAGTATGTGTGCCCACAATACAGCGATATCTACTTTATTTTGTAGTATTTTTTTTCTCCATATTACTCCAAACATGTAAAACGAAGCTGTAAAACGTTAGTATTTAAAACAATTTCTATGAATAACTTAACCGTACACTATTAAAAACTGCGACATAGACATACCAATGTACGTATCCAGTAACACAGAGATATGTGTAAATACGTGAAGAGTGGACAGTCACTCTCCGCAGCCAGAAGAACTGCCTCTGCAGTCAACAGAATTCAACGCCCAGACATCGCACCAGCCGAAGTCTGTCAGAAAAAAATCACGAACGCGCCGCAGATGAAAGAGCGAGGCCGACACACACGCACGCACGCACACACACACACACACACACACACACACACACACACACACACACACACACATTGGAGAAACCGCTTGACGGAAAGCTGGCAAGGCGACTAACGCTAGGAGGTTTCCTGTGATGATCCCATGATAGTCAACGACAGCAAGTACCTCACGCAGAGATGAGTCATGGTTCTAGAGTAACACACTGAACAGCCAAAGAAACTGGTACACCTGGCAAATATTGTGTAGGGCCCTTCGAGCACTCAGAAGTGCCGCAACACAACGTGGCATGGACTCGACTAACGTCTGAATTAGTGCTGCAGTCAATTGACACCATGAATCCTGGATGGCTGTCCATAAATCCGTAAGCGTACGAGGGGCTGGAGATCTGTTCTGAACAGCATGTTTCAAGGCGCCGCAGATATACTCAATAATGTTCAAGTCTGAGGAGTTTGGTGGCCAGGGAAAGTGTTTAAATTCAAAATAGTGTTCCTGGAGCCACTCTGTAGCAATTCTGGACGTTTGGGGTGTCGTTTTGTGCTGCTGAAATTTCCCATATCCGCGAGAATGCACAACGGACATTAATCTACATCTACATCTAATGGATGCAGGTGGTCAGACAGGATGCTTACATACGTGTCACATGCCAGAGTCGTATCTAGAAGTATCAGGGGTCCCGTATCATTCTAAATGCACACGCCCCACGCAATCTCAGAACCTCCAGCAGCTTGAACAGTTCCCTGCTGATATGTAGGGTCAATGGATTCATGAGTTTGTCTCTATACCCGTACACGTCGATCATCTCAATACAATTTGAAACTAGACTTTTCCGACCAGGCAACATGTTTCCAGTCAAATTTCGGTGTTGATGGGCCCAGACGAGGCGTAAAGCTTTGTGCTGTGCAGTCAAAAGAGGTAGACGAGTGGGCCTTCATGAATGGATGAATGGACACTTGGTGATAGCCCAGCATTGAAATCTGGAGCAATATGCAGAAGGGTTGTATTTCTGTCACGTTGAACGATTCTCTTCAGTCGTCTTTGGTTGCGTGCTTTCAGGATCTCTTTCCGGCGGCAGCGATGTCCGAGATTTGATGTTTTACCGGATTCCTGATATTCACGGTACTCTCGTGAAATGGTCGTACGGGAAAATCCCCACTTCATCGCCACCTCGGAGATGCACTCGAGCGCCGGCTATAACACTGCGTTCAAACTCACTTAAATCTTGATAACCTGTCATTGTAGCAGCACTAACCGGTTTAACAACTGCACCAGAGACTTGTCTTATCTACGCGTTGCCGACCGCAGCGCTGTATTGTGCCTGTTTACATATCTCTGTATGTGAACACGCATGCCTGTAAGAGTTTCTTTGGCGCTTCAATGTAGATGTGCACTTCCAGCCGAGCAAACCTGTTAGTTCCAAGTACTAACGGCTGTGGCCAAACGATGTCACTATCGTATAGACAATGAAATACCGAACATTCAAAACAATTTATTTTGGAAACTAAATGTTATCTTCTGCATCTATAATGTCCGTTATTAATTATTGCCGATTTCATATGTTTAGTTATTGGTGTATATGAGAAGCAATAGCCCACATCTCGTGGTTGTGCGGTAGCTTTCTCGCTTCCCACGCCCGGGTTCCCGGGTTAGATTCCCGGCGGGGTCAGGGATTTTCTCTGCCTCGTGATGGCTGGGTGTTGTGTGATGTCCTTAGGTTAGTTAGGTTTAAGTAGTTCTAAGTTCTAGGGGACTGATGACCATAGATGCTAAGTCTCATAGTGCTCAGAGCCATTTGAACCATTTTGAGAAGCAATATTATAAATGATTAGTTTTGTATCTACTAAAGAAGTATGTTAGCCAGAGAACTGTATCTAGACAGAATGAGTTAGTCATATTCTAGGGGGAAATTTGTAATGTACAATTCACTGTTTATGGTGCTGGGGAGCTAGAAACACGTTCAGATAATTCAGTTAGGTCAAAAAAGTAGTATTTTGATTTTGTGTATTTTCTGAATATTCTTCAGTTAATAAACTGCTCATAAGAGCTGTTAAGTTGTGGTTGGACCAATGAAAGGCGCGGGAATATGGGATTTATGACAGCGGATTGGCTATGAAGTTTGTGAGCCAGTCAGAAGACAATAAGTTCGCACGCATTTCGTGGGCTAGAGAACTGCTTAATGGAGTTTGTAAAGTATTCGGAGCTCAGCCATCATACTTTTCAGAAATGTGTAGTACGAACTCTGAAAAGTAGTAATTTTGCAGAATTATGAGTTAAACTGGAGCGTGGAATGCCGCATAATGAACATGGTCAAGTAGAAAGACGAACGCGCGAAATTCCGATTCTGCTGTGTAAACTGTGACTTTTGCATCAATTGAATTCCACGTGGCATGCAACACAAATCGTGACTGAGAACTGAACGTCCGAAGTGACTGGTTTGGATAACATAGTGTGAGTTATTGCAAGCGCAGAGCATACGTTAGTAAACTTTCGGGTAACAGGGTCGGCTGAACACCATAATCTAGCTGGTGGGGTGTGAATGTCGACACTGTAACTTCATATGAGCAAGAATTTGGCGGTGTGTTTTATCAAAGAAGTAACAGTTCATCGGATTGTTCATTCAAAAAATTATCTGTACTTTAATAGCTCAGTTATCCTGGAACAATAAAAACTTTTGTTGCACCCTGTAAACATGCATAGAGCGACTGGTTTCACTACAGCTCATCCATTCGCGAAACATTGTTCGTTCTCTAACAGGACTGGCGTGAGAGTTGCAGCAGAGGAATAAATCACCAAAATGTGAGTGGAACTGCTTTCTGTAGGCGAAACAAAACCAGCACCCCTGCAACATCCCCCAAGTACCGAGGATATTTCCAGTAATGATATGTTATTAACCTGCCTTGACCGTGACCCCCCAGTAGTACTAAGAGTCCCACTCTAGCTGCATGGAGACGCAAGCCAAGCCTTATCTTTGAGACCTATGTGGGGATCAGATGGAAGGTCAAGATAAACACCCCCCCCCCCCCCACCTTCTCAGGCCTCCCACCGCAAACCATATATTACCGCTGAGGTTACTCTCATGATAGCATAGGCAGCAGCATTTAGGATCCTGTTACAAGAAATGCAGAAAATGAACTCACTGCTGACGGTGGTGATATCGTGGAAACGGTGAGGGGTGGATGGAGTGGA
The DNA here is from genome assembly GCF_023897955.1 of Schistocerca gregaria. Classification (NCBI taxonomy): domain Eukaryota; kingdom Metazoa; phylum Arthropoda; class Insecta; order Orthoptera; family Acrididae; genus Schistocerca; species Schistocerca gregaria. The sequence goes on along the minus strand of NC_064931.1, from coordinate 481,455,957 downwards.
ACTACTCACTGCGAGAAACACACTGTGGGAGCTGTGTAGATGAGCGTATAACGGGAGAGTGCTGAAAAGTACTGCTACCAAATTTTTATGTGAAAACTCTTTAAGCTTTTCAAATAAAACAAACGTAAAGAAGATTCCACATTCCTATTTTTATTGAGTACTTATTTATTTCTCAACATAGCCATGTTGACGACCAGCAAATTTCTCCGAACGAGAGAACTGTTTGTTGATACCGTCGCTGTAAAATGTTTGACTTTGTTAACGGAGCCACAACCACACCTGTGTTTGCACCGCTTCGTCTCTCTAAAAGTGAAGCCCTCTAAGGTGTTCTTTAAGGTTTGGAAACAGATGAAAATAGGATAGGGCCGAGTCAGGACTGTGTTGGAAGATGATCGATGATAGTGAACCCAAGGCATAAGATTGTTGCAGATGTCGCAGCGCTCGTGTGGTCTGGCACTGTCATGCTGAAGAATAGGTTGCACCACATGTGGACGAACCCTGCGGATTCGTAACTCAATTACAGCACGCTGTTTCACACGCAGCGTCAGAGTTACGTTACAGACCAACATGTTACACACTATAATTCGAAGTCCTCTAGCGATAGAGAGCTGCAATGATTTAAACAGAGAGGATATATATGTAGAATATTAATGATGTTCGTTCTATTTATTTTGTTTAGAAGGCTTTAAGAGTTTACACAAAAAAATTGGATAAATTATTTGTCAGCATGCCCTCGTACTTTATGGTACGTAGTATGATAGGAGCTGAAACGTTTGTGGGATACATGTTACATGGGACAACGGAGGTCATAATATGACGCAGGTTTTTTTGTTGCTAGATGGGGTCGCGTCAGAGATATGAAAGGTCAACTTTGTTTCTTTAAATGGGATGCTATAGTATGGTACTTATTTCCTGGTAGCGGCTATCGAGGCGAATGCAATGATATGTAACAGTAATGTCTTTGAATGTCAGCTAAGCTAAAAAAAAGTGGCATGAACGTCCATTTACAGAAGGTGTTCGAAGCGATGACCGTTGGTATCAATGCTGTGCTGCAATCTTCTTATCGTGGATTGAGTGGTATTCCTTATCACATCGGCACTTACTGAAGCACAGGTACTGACAATTCTCTCTCATATATCGTGCAAATAGTAAATATTCACCGAATACGGCGTATCCATGTATCGTGGCATTGACATGTAAACACCATTAGACGGTTTCGCAATACAAGACTAATAGGAACCGTAAGACTTGTATCGTCGAATCAAGCGAAAGTGAATGACATATTCCTTCGAAGAACAAGTCGATAAGCTCCTCATTTACGGAGAATGCCAACGAAATGCAGTGAGAGCTAGAGACTTACACGCTGAAAGAAATCCTCAACGCAGTCACGCTACACATCGTACATTTAAATATGTGTTCGATAAATTGAGAACAACTCGATCTTTAACTTGTCGGAACGATATCTGGCAAAGGAAAGTTACTAACGAGGAAACTGGAATTGGTACACTTGCACTGTGGTTCGAGATCCTTGTGTTAGTTCGCGTCAAATCGCAAGGGAATATGGCGTGAGCCAGAGTAGTGTTGTTCGTTTACTGCATCGCCATAAATACCATCCTTACCATATCAGCCTCCACCAAGAATTAGTCCGCAACTCGTGGTCGTGCGGGAGCGTTCTCGCTTCCCGCTCCCGGGTTCCCGGGTTAGATTCCCGGCGGGGTCAGGGATTTTCTCTGCCTCGTGATGGCTGGGTGTTGTGTGTTGTCCTTAGGTTAGTTAGGTTTAAATAGTTCTAAGTTCTAGGGGACTGATGACCAGAGATGTTAAGTCCCATAGTGCTCAGAGCCATTTGAACCATTTTTGAACCATTTTTGAACCATAAGCCCTGATAGCATGTTCCATGCGTGATGGTATCGGGGCGTATAAGGCGCGAATGGCGTTCTGTGGTATAGCCAGCCAAGCTGCATTCTCCTGGCTCTAAAGTTCATCTGTGATGGTTGACATTGGGTCACAGCGCTGCAGCCGTCGTTTCACCATATCCCAAACATTTTCGATTGGCGGTAAATCTGGTGATCTAGCGGACTAGGGGTAAAGGCTGACATCCTGAGACACCAAGATGCATTGGAATGCTGAAAAATGGCGCCCGGGGTGTTGTGCAGAAACGGTATGACTATGAGTCGCAGGATGTCATTCACGTAGTCACACTGGTCACAGTGCACTGGACACACACCAACAGTGATTTGTGGCTGTGCCCAATAGCATCCCACTCCATAAGGCCTCGAGTTGGCGCTGTATGTCTTGTGCGAATGGAGTCGCTGTGATTCCACTCCCCCTTTCTGGGATGGACCAAAATGCGGCCATCATTTTCAAACAGTTCCTGCGTTCGTCGCTAAACACTCCCTGATGCCTTCCCTGTCCACAGTGACGTCGTTATATGCACCACTGCTGTAAACCATGTTGCTGGGTCCGGGCGGTGCGCCGTAACCCATCTCGTCGTGTTCTACGGCTTTCCATGAACTGTTCTGCACACACCTGTTGCACTGCCGAAACACTTGGTTCTACGCGAGCAGCAATTTACCAGATGGATGCATCACATTCCGTCATGAAAATAATGCGCCCTCTTTCAGACTCACTGATTTGACGGCACGGTTCGCATATGAGTTTGCGAGGCATCCTGCATGTCTGCTCAAGTCACACAGATCCATTTCCTTTGGTTTATAGCAACAACGGGAGCCGCAGGCACATTTTCCTGGTGTGTTGTGTTGCTCCGCGATATCGATGTTGACCTTGAATCCGCCGGTCGAAATGGTTCACATGCTAAACATTTCTGCAGAGTATACTAATTTATATGTCCTGTGAATATGAACGTCCTATGTCTAGTCGTTCAAGATGCTCTGTTTTTTTCTGAACATGAGTGTATGTTGTTCTTTGTTAGGTGTTAGTCGTTACTGGGTGTTCATAGAGAATTCCAACGTCAGATGGCCACAAATCCGTAAACTGGATTTGCTATCTGCTACGCGTGCTGGGGATCCACAATTCCTACAGGGGCATCGCTTTAGATATATGAGCTAGAACCACCCAGACACATGTAAACTGGTATGCGAGGCCCACAGCTCACACAGTAGCGCTAAAAGACGTAGAGAAACACTTTAGGTATGTAAAAAATAAAACTGAACATGGAGGAGAAGAAGTAAAAGGGGGTTCATTTCCAGGTGAGATGTGTGCGTCAGTTAACATATTACATGATTGGGATAAAGACGATCGTCGACCGTTACCACTTCCAGCACCGTGTAGATGATGATGATGATGATGAAGACGGCACAACAACATTCAGTCATCTCGAGGCAGGAAAAATCCCTGACCTCGCCGGGAATCGAACCCGGGACCCCGTGCACGGGAAGCGAGAACGCTACCGCAAAACCACCACCTGCGGACATGCACCGTATTGAAGAAGGCCCCTAAAACTGTCTCTCCCACCCTTAATGAATTGCATAGGCAATGTGTGATGAATACTTGCCTGCATAAAAAAGCACCTTTAAACGATATAGGGGAATCACCAAAACTATCGACAATGTCCCTGGATGCATTTCGTATTTCCAGCTCTAGTAATATGAAGTTAAGTCTAACATTGTCGGAAATGATCGTTTTGTTCGTGCCCAATATGAGAGCGCATGGAAAGAGCCTGAGTTGCTGTCCGTGGTGGTCACACACCCTAATAAGAACCACGTTCTGCTGTTTCTGATGCCACGGGAACTATCATAAGTCGCGGTGACTTCAGTGTAATTTGTTGGGTAAGAGCGTCATTACTGTTCGTCTGATGGCTTATTTCTGTCAGTTACCTTCCGTAGTGGACTGTATCAATGTGTGGTCTAAGTTTCATCCAGCTGCATTACTTATTAGTGAAAAATCAAACGAAAGTTACATTCACCCTTAAGTTTACTACACCAGCGTACAAATGTACATGTTGAAGAATGGAATCGCAAGCTCGGTATCTAGAGAGACGAAATCGTGGAACAAGACGGTAAAAAACTGCGCTCTGGTCGACAATTGTAGATTGATGCTCTGGCTGAGGAATTTCCTCATGTCGGAAAAGATACTTGCCATAAAAAAGGGAAGATGTGGGGGAACTGTCGTCTGGGATAGACCTCACTCACGAAAACGCATGTCCAGTTACCACTGCCCCTACCAAGAATAAAGTTCTGTATTTCCAACGACGCATAATTAATTTAATAACTTTCCTGCTTCTTAGGTTTTATAAACTTCGGAGTTTTCATAAAAAAGCTACAAAAATACATTTGATAGAATTGAGATTGATATAATCATTGAAAAACGTTACCTTTACGTATATCATGAACCAGTTTGAGTTTTATGGCATGCTGAAAGTAAAATGTACTATCTGTTTCACAGTTTAGACAACAGGTAAAAAAATTATGAAAATAAATAAATAAAATAAATAAATTTCCTTTAATACTTTCTCAACCATACACTTTTCAGTCCTTGCCTTGCAACCTGCAACTACTACGTCTTGTGGCACTTGAAACAACAGCTTGGTGGACAACGGTTTGAAGTTGGCAACGAGTTAATGCCACCGTTGTTAACTGATTCAGTGACCAGGTACAGCATTTCATAGTAGACCGATTGAAGAAGCTCGCTCAGTGTCAAGAGAAGAAAAGGATTATTATGTGTAAAATTAAAGGAAATCTCGTAGAAAACTGAAAGTACCTTTAAAAGCTTCCGATAACAGATATTTTTATGACCTAACGGCCCATAATTTCCGAATACGTATCGTAAAAATGCTATCATCTGAATAAAAAAGAAAGTCGTGCACTTTTTGTTAGACAGGAAACTAAAGGAAGCCACTGAAGATGATGGGTGAAATATCACCGAAATATCTAAGGGTGAGGAAAAACAAGAATTTGTGTTTTCCTCGAGGCAGAATGTTTTCAGAACATATTTATGGGCTCGAATAAACACATTCGTTGAAGGTATGCCTATAACGTAGGACCTGAAACCAGCACAGCATCCTGCAGCTGCCTCAGTTCAATGTAAACATATCACAGTGAAGTTTCACTAACAGAGGAGAGCAATTCTTCAAAACTCTAACCGTAAAGTGCTCAATTCATAAGAGAATGTGAATGTAGTAGATGTAGATTTACTTCATGCAGTATAGCTCTACTTGATGTTGTTGTTGTTGTTGTTGTTGTTGTTGTTGTCTTCAGTCCTGAAACTGGTTTGATGCAGCTCTCCATGCTACTCTATCCTGTGCAAGCTTCTTCATCTCCCAGTACCTACTGCAACCTACATCCTTCTGAATCTGCTTAGTGTATTCATCTCTTGGTCTCCCTCTACGATTTTTACCCTCCACGCTTCCCTCCAATACTAAATTGGTGATCCCTTGATGCCTCACAACATGTCCTACCAACCGATTCCTCCTTCTGGCCAAGTTGTGTCACAAACTTCTCTTCCCCCCAATCCTATTCAATACTTCCTCATTAGTTATGTGATCTACCCATCTAATCTTCAGCATTCTTCTGTAGCACCAGATTTCGAAAGCTTCTATTCTCTTCTTGTCCAAACTATTTAGCGTCCATGTTTCACTTCCATACATGACTACACTCCATACAAATACTTTCAGACATGACTTCCTGACACTTAAATCTATACTCGATGTTAACAAATTTCTCTTCTTCAGAAACGCTTTCCTTGCCATTGCCAGTCTACATTTTATATCCTCTCTACTTCGACCATCATCAGTTATTTTGCTCCTCAAATAGCAAAATTCCTTTACTACTTTAAGTGTCTCGTTTCCTAATCTAATTCCTTCAGCATCACACGACTTAATTCGACTACATTCCATTATCCTCGTTTTGCTTTTGTTGATGTTCATTTTATACCCTCCTTTCAAGACACTATGGATTCCGTTCAGCTGCTCTTCCAGGTCCTTTGCTGTCTCTGACAGAATTACAATGTCATCGGCGAACCTCACAGTTTTTATTTCTTCTCCATGGATTTTAATACCTACTCCGAATTTTTCTTTTGTTTCCTTTACTGCTTGCTCAATATACAGACTGAATAACATAGGGGAGAGGCTACAACCCTGTCTTACTCCCTTCCCAACCACTGCTTCCCTTTCATGTCCCTCGACTCTTACAACTGCCATCTGGTTTCTGTACAAATTTTAAATAGCCTTTCGCTCCCTGTATTTTATTCCTGCCACCTTTAGAATTTGAAAGAGAGTATTCCAGTTAACATTGTCAAAAGCTTTCTCTAAGTCTACAGATGCTAGAAAGGTAGGTTTGCCTTTCCTTAATCTTTCTTCTAAGATAAGTCGTAAGGTCAGTATTGCCTCACCTGTTCCATTGTTTCTACGGAATCCAAACTGATCTTCCCCGTTTTTCCATTCGTCGGTAAAGAATTCGTGTTAGTATTTTGCAGCTGTGGCTTATTAAACTGATTGTTCGGTAATTTTCACATCTGTCAACACCTGCTTTCTTTGGGATTGGAATTATTATATTCTTCTTGAAGTCTGAGGGTATTTCGCCTGTTTCATACATCTTGCTCACCAGATGGTAGAGTTTTGCCAGGACTGCCTCTCCCAAGGCCGTCAGTAGTTCCAATGGAATGTTGTCTATTCCGGGGGCCTTGTTTCGACTCAGGTCAAACTCTTCACACAGTATCGTATCTCCCATTTCATCTTCATCTACATCCTCTTCCATTTCCATAATATTGTCCTCAAGTACATCGCTCTTGTATAGACCCTCTATATACTCCTTCCACCTTACCTGTTTCCCTTATTTGCTTAGAACTGGGTTTCCATCTGAGATGCTTCTCTTATCTCCAAAGGTCTTTTTAATTTTCCTGTAGGCAGTATCTATCTTACCCCTAGTGAGATAAGCACTGCGACTGTTCCATCGACACTCTTTCGCTTAAACGGCACCTCGTGTAGCGATCCAAGGCTTTCATGAAGCTACAACGTCGGCGCATACCTGCCTACAGTTGCGAAATGTAAATCTGTGGTCGAAGCCTTTATGTTGTATTGTTCTACTATTCAGATGTGTATGTGACTGTTTTTCTGCCATATTAATAAACAAATTGATGTTCTGAGCTTCTGTTGCAGTGTAAACAACTTCGGGCTAAGTAAGTCACTGTGTTGGTTTCTTATCATTAGAAATTTAGCCTGGCTTCTTACGGAAACCCCTTAGAGTCGATGGTAACAGTGTCTTCTCAGTATCTACTAACAGACATCCGGGTAATTCTTGCAGAATGGTAAACACGCGTTAATGATCAGTACTGCTTCGTTACATTAAAGTTACTGTCACACAGAATTTGATCTACGACACAAATTATGCACCAGGTCTGTCCGAACTCCCCAACAATCACTGGCTTTTGACGTAAACTTTAAAATTTCTTTCAAAATTCGACCTTTTTGAGCTCCCAGTCAATAATGCTTACGAATTCCCCAAAATCAATAAGATAGCTATGTGGCTGATCGGGTTACTAAGCGTTCGCTCTTGGGGACTTCGTGAAGGAATTGGGGAAGCGCTTTAGGTGTTAAAAGCTTCGTATGGAGAGCTGGATGCAGCAGCTGTGAGAGAGCACGGGACGTTATTACCGGGCAGCCTAATGCAGGTAAGGGAGGCGGGAGGCGTGTTTTTTAACTACATGTCTCGTCTTGATTGGGTTGGGTATCCGTGGGATCGGGACTGGGCCCTCCACGCCCCTCTGGAGAGACCAAACAGGTATGAGTCGGCCGGTCGGCGGACCCTGGTCCCTGCAACACAGCTGGACGCAGTCGGAGTCACTGCTGTTTATTCCACTTCGGCGCTTTCGTCAGTGACAAAGAGCACACAACACTAATAAATTCAAATCCGAACGATCCTTTCATTGAGCCGCGACATTTTACTTAGGGCTAACTTGTACAGTTACACAGCGTTTCTTGTAATAAGAAGTGGACTCCATACAGTGAAACAACTGATCTGAGGCCCAGTTTTTATCATTTTTTTATTTGCGGTATAACTGCTTCTAGTGACTAAGTTGAAGAGCTCTATTTCTTCTGTACCTAAATCTATACTCCGCCAGCCACTTAACGGTGTATGGCGGGAGCAATTTCGTTACTCCTATCACCTCCCCCTTTCTCTCTTCCATTCACGATTAGTGCATGGGAAGAACGAGCGTCAGTAAGGCCCTGCATAAGGTCTAATCTATCTGATTACATCTACATGTACTTCATTCTCCGCAGGTCACCCAGTAGTGTGTGGCGAAGGGTGCAAATAGTATTACTAACTGATTCCCCCCCCCCCCCCCCCCTCCCCTACCCTGTTTCGCTCGCGAATGCCCCATGGGAAGAATCTATTGGCTTTAACTTCACAGATTTGTATTGGTTAAAAACAGTTTTGGTTGAAATTCTAGTTTTTTATTTTTTAACTACGCTTTTCGCCTTATTTAGGCATCTTCAGGTTGATGTTAAGCACTGGTTTTCTGTATGCCCCATCTGGATTGGAAGAACGTTTCAAGTTTTCTCGTTGTGGTTATTGCGCCCCTATGTGGGAGGAAATAATACGTTATCTGGTCGCAGGTTCGAATCCTGCCTCGGGCATGGATGTGTGTGATGTCCTTAGATTAGTGAGGTTTAATTAGTTCTAAGTTCTAGGCGACTGATGACCACAGATGTTAAGTCGCATAGTGCTCAGAGCCATTTAATACGTTATCCGACTCTTCAAAAATGGTTCAAATGGCTCTAAGCACTGTGGGACTTAACATGTGTCATCAGTACCCTAGACTTAGAACCACTTAAGTCTAACCAACCTAAGTACAACATACACATCCATGCCCGCGGCAGGATTCGAACGTGCGACCGGGGCAGCAGCGCGGTTCCAGACTGAAGCGCCTAGAACCGCTCGCCCACAGCGGGTGGCTATCCGACTCTTCCAGGAAAGTGCTTTCTCGAAATTTCAATAGTAAACCTCTCCGTAATGCACAAAGCACCTCCTGTAATGTCTGCCAATGAAGTTTGTTGAGCATCTCAGTAGCAGTATCGCGCCGACTAAACCGTCCCGTGGCGAAACGCGTCGCCCTTTCTTGCATTTTCACTATCTCTTCTATCAGTCCCATTTGTTAAGAGTCCCATGTTGATAAACAATACTCAAGAATCGGTCGAACAAGCGCCTTATAAGCCACTTTCTTCGTAAACGAGTCACATTTCATTAAGATTCTTCCTATGAATCTCAGTCCGGCATCTGCGTTTCCTACTCTTTGTTTTATGTGATCATTCCACTTGAAGTTACTCTGAATAATTGCTCGCAGATATTTTACGGTAGATACATTTTCTAGCAGTTTCTTATCAATAAGGTAGTTGTACAGTTGTGGCTTTTTCTTCCTACTTATGATCAATATATTACATTTATTTACGTTCACGGTCAGTTGCCAGAGCCTGCATCATTCATCAATCATCTGCAGGTCATTCTACAAATCGATGCTGTCTACTGGCGTTGCTACTTTTCTATAGACATCTGAATCATTCGTCAATTGTCTTAAAAAGCATCCGACGCTTTCTACTAGATCATTTATGTACATTGTAAGCAGTGACATTCCTACCACACTTCTTAGGGTGTTCTGGAAATTACTTTTACATCTGTCGATTTCATTTCGTTCAGAGCGAAGTGTTGAGTTCTCTGTATAAGGAAGTCTTGGTCCCAGTCGCAAATGGACGGCGTCAAATGCGTTCCTGAGGTCGAGGAACACGGCATCAACCTGAACGTCGTCCTCTGCAGCGCTATGGTTCTCATGGAGAAACAGTGCGAGCTGAATTTCGCAACATTTCTGTTTGCGGTATCCGTGTTGATTTTTATAGAGAGGTTTTCGTTCTTCAAAAACGTCATAATTCTTGAGCATGATATGTCGTCCATAATTCTACAACAGGCTGACGTCAAAGATACAGGTCTATAATTGTGTGAATGTGCCCTATGGCCCTTCTTGAAAACAAGAATGAATTGCGCTTTGCTCCAGTCGCTTCGTTGTTCAGTTTACAAGAATTATGTGTTAGAAAATAGTATGTTCTCCCAGTCTTCTTGGAACTTACACTCTTGGAATTTTAACAATAAAGTTGAAGCAATTACAGCACTCAGTCACAAAATTTAATTCTTTTGACCATCAGAAATTAAATATTCAAATTGGCCTATAACATAAGTACAAATTTATGGGAAATTTTTTTATACAAAAATGTAAGTACTGACTAACAGTACAGGAAAGAAACAGTACTTACACGTCACATATAAGATAAATATCAAGCGAGAAAGGCTTTAGTCACAAAAATTTTAAAAATAATACATGGAATGCGAGCCACCATATGTTGTTCATACTTACAAAGCCATAGGTAGCAACTGTGGGCAGGTGAACATTACACCAAGAGTGCCATCTAGTAGGCGTAAATATAAGTATTTAAAATATAGACGCTGAATATTAAGATGAACAGTATTTAGTGCATGAACTAACAGGCAAAGTTTCATTTGACAACAGCAGACATGGTAACTTTTTGTATGTAAAAGCTTAGAAATACGGTTTGAAGACTGAAAACTGATTAACAGTACAATAAGAAAACATTACTTACACGTCACGTATAAAATAAATACTAAGCGAAAAAGTTTAGTCACAAATTTTAATCTAGAATGCGTGGATAGCAGGCCACCACGGGCACCTCTTCTTCTTACTACAAAGGACAAACAGGACGTGCCATTACAACCAGCCAAAAAAGTTTACTAAGTTTCTTTTCGTGCTTACGCAATATGCCTTGTTTACAAATTTCTAAATGCTCGTTACTCTGTATCCAGGAATCGTCGACGTTAAAATTATAATTAATACGAAAGATATTTCTGAGCTCTAAATACAGATTGTATACCTCTTCATTAAGAAGATCTTTTTTAGCGTATATGCATTTATCAGAAATGAGATTTTTAACGATAGGTTTGAAGAACTTGGGATCTTTCCTACAATTTGCAAAATTAATATAGGGCCTCACATAATTAAGGACTAGGCCCCTTTTTTCATATTGCTTATTAAACTGAATGGACATACCCTTACATAGTAGTTTCTTCTTTGTATCTTTATACAAAAAATTAACAATAAGTTTTTCAATGACGCACAACCCCTGCCTTGCTTTTGCCGCTGGAGTTGAGCATCTACGCAACGCTCTCGTGCTTGCAAAGGAACCCGTGTTAAAGCGCTCAACTCTTTCATAGATATTCTGTATTTCTTCCGTTACTCTAACCCGGTAAGGGTTATACACTGATAAGCAATACACAGCGCACCCACAACGTCTGTCTTGTAGTGTCGACCGCTAAAATTTGTTGAGCATCTCCATGATGGCCTCTTGCTGCTGAAAAGTATCCGTGGGGAAGGCGCCACTGTAATCTGTAATTCACAGATGATCCAACGAAAAGTGATGCGTTGTTTATTGCCATTAATCCAACCTCGTATGGATTGTATACTGACGAACAGTACTCAGCAATGAGTCAAGTCCCCGGGAAAGTGTTTCCAGTTTAATAAATTCAACAACCATTTATTTTTAAATTATTTCGTGTGGCCTATAGCTGCCATTTCTCCTTTATTGATTGCACTATTAGATAACTGGAGTCTTAGACCATTATCAAGTATCTAAAATGGAAACACCATACGATCGGTGCATTTTCTGTCACTTAAGAATTTAACACAAAAGCATACCAGATACCCTAATACGTTAGGAAATGTTTAACTGAATTCACAAAAAATTCATCAGTGGCACCTTATGGTATTCCTGTGTATCTTTAAATAGCCTACCTATAAATGTACGTACCGTAATTGTCATAAAGTTTGAAGCACTAGCTCTCTTATTACAGAAGCACATCACAATTTTAAAAATAATATACCTTTCACGTTCCTCGCACCTGCACACACGTTACAGGCGCGCAGTGCTCAGGGTGCCCACGCGGCTAGTAAACATCTGTTGCAAATATCTTACGTTGAGGAGTACGCATATACACAAAGGCGATGCTCTCAATGTACATACATGGTACACACGAGTGTTAATTTTTCATGTGGACGTAGTAGTAGTGAAGCAGGTTAAATTAAAATAGAACTCTAGGTGTATAAATTACCAGTCGAATATATAAAATGTTGAAATTGCGCTCTTACAGCTAGGTAAAAATAAAGTCGTATGGCATGAAAGACTGGGAGTGCAGAAGACTAAGTTAACACGCTTTCGCTCCCTAGTGTTCGTATTGAGATGACGAGAGGACGGAAAGGGTGAAACTTGGTCCCAGCACGTAGCCTACTTCTCCTGAATAGCACCAAAGGGGCCGATAAGCTTCATGTCCCGATCCGACGGACTGATAGCCATCCACGGTACACAAACCCTCACTTCGTGTCACTGTGGAGTGGTGTGGAATTTGGTTTGGAATTTAATCCAGGATATTGGTGCAAATATTGGAGATCAGGAGCTTCACGTCACCTCCACTCCTCCTCTTGCCGGCAAAATACAGGCAGTGAAAATTTCATTCACCACCAGTATTCGCACTGGCTTACTTGCGAGACGAGCTCCTCCGCACAAGTGTGCGTTAGCGTCCTCTTACATGGAGGCAGGCTTGGATCTAAGTATTAAAATAGAAATGAAAAATATGAAAACAGAACGCTGTTGTCACGACTTACTATACGACTGCATGGTCTCCCGTATTGTAGCCACATACGCGTATCACTGTAGCAAAGACTGCGCGTCCCGTAGCCCGGCAACAGTTCGTAGCAAAACTGACGCAAAATTATCTAGAAATCTTCCATTTTACAATTATATTTGTTCATTTAAAACTCTGTCAAACGAGTCCCTTAGTTGAGTGTAAATCTCTGCTTCTTCCACTACGGCCATGACAAGCTTTCCGTACATTATACAAGACCTATAGTCATTTACTAACTCTAGGTACCTTGGGGACGGAGTCTCAAGTGTGCTGCAAAGGTGGACGGGATACTATCACTTATCGTGGTGTGTTCCTTAAATCGTGTGCTAACCTTTCTTCCTGTTCGTCTAATATAAAACTTAGAGGAATCCTGACAGTTGTTCACCGTGTGTCTGGCTGCTATGTGGAGGAGCTGGGTTCGATTCCCGGTACTGTCAGGAATTTTTCCTTTGTATGAGATCTGGAACGGGGTGCACTCAGCATCGTGAGGCCAATTCAAGAGCTACTTGAATGAAATGTAGCGGCCCCAAAATCAAGAAAGCCGACAATCACCGGTTGAGCTATGTGCTGATCCCGCGTCCCTCCACGCAACAGCCAATGACACAGTCGGGAGAGGATACCAAAGCGGTCGGTCGGTCCCGACTTGCCCATCAGAACCAAAACGCGGACCTATTCCGACAGTTCTCAGAGTTAATTTTATATATTCCTGATTGTTAAAAGGGTCTGACTCTTTCCATGTAGATCTCATTGAAGTTATTTCATCTTCGGGATTCAGGCAGCTCTTAGGAAAGTCGTTATTTGTAGCTAGAGAATGTTTAGTTCCTCTTCAATTATTTTTTTCCAGTGATAAATATACCAGTCTATATGTCATGCCACGAAAATATATAAGTTTGTGTACCCTCGAGTGACATGACTGGTTGTGGAAAATTAAGTCTGTTGTCGTAAGTTTACGAAAAATATCGATTGGCTTTTCAGACATATCAATTCCAATTTTTAAATAAAAAAGGTTGCTTTTGTTTTTCTCAATTTCTGTAGTGAATTTAATCTTATGATGGAAGCTGTTGAATTGTGAATATATAACATTACTCACATCTGTTGCGCCATCGAATGAGACTAAAGTGTCGTCGACATACCTGTTGTTGTTGTTGTTGTTGTTGTTGTTGTTGTTGTGGTCTTCAATCCTGAGACTGGTTTGATGCAGCTCTCCATGCTACTCTATCCTGTGCCAGCTTCTTCATCTCCCAGAACCCACTTCAACCCACATCCTTCTGAATCTGCTTAGTGTAGTCATCTCTTGTTCTCCCTCTACGATTTTTACCCTCCACGCTGCCCTCCAATACTAAATTGGTAATCCCTTGATGCCTCAGAACATGTCCTACCAACCAATCCCTTCTTCTGGTCAAGTTGTGCCACATACTTCTCTTCTCCCCAATCCTATTCAATACTTCCTCATTAGTTATGTGATCTACCCATCTAATCTTCAGCATTCTTCTGTAGTACCACATTTCGAAAGCTTCTGTTCTCTTCTTGTCTAAACTATTTATCGTCCATGTTTCAATTCCATACATGGCTACATTCCATACAAATACTTTCAGAAATGACTTCCTGATACATCTATACACGATGTTAACAAATTTGTCTTCTTTAGAAACGCATACCTTGCCATTGCCAGTCTACATTTTATATCCTCTCCACTTCGACCATCATCACTTATTTTGCTCCCCAAATAGCAAAACTCCTTTACTACTTCAAGTGTCTCATTTCCTAATCTGATACCCACAGCATCACCCGACTTAATTTCACTACATTCCATTATCCTCGTTTTGCTTTTGTTGATGTTCATCTTATATCCTCCCTCCAGGACACTGTCCATTCCGATCAACTGCTCTTCCAAGTCCTTTACTGTCACTGACAGAATTACAATGTCATCGGCGAACCTCAAAGTTTTTATTTCTTCTCCATGGATTTTAATACCTACTCCGAATTTTTCTTTTGTTTCCTTTACTGCTTGCTCAATATACAGATTGAATAACATCGGGGAGAGACTACAATCCTGTCTCACTCCCTTGCCAACCACTGCTTCCCTTTCATGTCCCTCGACTCTTACAACTGCCATCTGGTTTCTGTACAAATTGTAAATAGCCTTTCGCTCCCTATATTTTACCCCTGCCACCTTCAGAATTTGAAAGAGAGTATTCCAGTCAGCATTGTCAAAAGCTTTCTCTAAGTCTACAAATGCTTCTACTAGTTTTTCCATTCGTCTGTAGAGAATTCGTGTTAGTATTTTGCAGATGTGACTTATTAAACTGATAGTTCGGTAATTTTCACATATGTAAACACCTACTTTCTTTGGGATTGGAATTATTATATTCTTCTTGAAGTCTGAGGGTGTTTCGCCTGTCTCACACTTCTTGCTCACCAGATGGTAGAGTTTTGTCAGGACTGGCTCTCCCAAGGCTGTAAGTAGTTCTAATGGAATGTTGTCTACTCCGGGGGCCTTGTTTCGACTCAGGTCTTTCAGTGCTCTGTCAAACTCTACACGCAGTATCGTATCTCCCATTTTGTCTTCATCTACACTCCTGGAAATGGAAAAACTAACACCGTCACACCGGTGTGTCAGACCCACCATACTTTCTCCAGACACTGCTAGAGGGCTGTACAAGCAATGATCACACGCATGGCACAGCGGACACACCAGGAACCGCGGTGTTGGCCGTCGAATGGCGCTAGCTGCGCAGCATTTGTTCATCACCGCCGTCAGTGTCAGCCAGTTTGCCGTGGCATACGGAGCTCCATCGCAGTCTTTAACACTGGTAGCATGCCGCGACAGCGTGGACGTGAACCGTATGTGCAGTTGACGGACTTTGAGCGAGGGCGTATAGTGGGCATGCGGGAGGCCTGGTGGACGTACCGCCGAATTGCTCAACACGTGGGGCGTGAGGTCTCCACAGTACATCGATGTTGTCGCCAGTGGTCGGCGGAAGGTGCACGTGCCCGTCGACCTGGGACCGGACCGCAGCGACGCACGGATGCACGCCAAGACCGTAGGATCCTACGCAGTGCCGTAGGGGACAGCACCGCCACTTCCCAGCAAATTAGGGACACTGTTGCTCCTGGAGTATCGGCGAGGACCATTCGCAACCGTCTCCATGAAGCTGGGCTACTGTCCCGCACACAGTTAGGCCGTCTTCCGCTCACGCCCCAACATCGTGCAGCCTGCCTCCAGTGGTGTCGCGACAGGCGTGAATGGAGGGACGAATGGAGACGTGTCGTCTTCAGCGATGAGAGTCGCTTCTGCCTTGGTGCGAATGATGGTCGTATGCGTGTTTGGCGCCGTGCAGGTGAGCGCCACAATCAGGACTGCATACGACCGAGGCACACAGGGCCAACACCCGGCATCACGGTGTGGGGAGCGATTTCCTACACTGGCCGTACACCTCTGATGATCGTCGAGGGGACACTGAATATTGCACGGTACATCCAAACCGACATCGAACCCATCGTTCTACCATTCCTAGACCGGCAAGGGAACTTGCTGTTCCAACAGGACAATGCACGTCCGCATGTATCCCGTGCCACCCAACGTTCTCTAGAAGGTGTAAGTCAACTACCCTGGCCAGCAAGATCTCCGGATCTGTCCCCCAT
Source organism: Schistocerca gregaria (assembly GCF_023897955.1). Taxonomy (NCBI): domain Eukaryota; kingdom Metazoa; phylum Arthropoda; class Insecta; order Orthoptera; family Acrididae; genus Schistocerca; species Schistocerca gregaria. The sequence goes on along the minus strand of NC_064931.1, from coordinate 481,439,617 downwards.
TGAGCGTGTTTGGGACTGGATGAAGCGTCGTCTCACGCGGTCTGCACGTCCAGCACGAACGCTGGTCCAACTGAGGCGCCAGGTAGAAATGGCATGGCAAGCCGTTCCACAGGACTACATCCAGCATCTCTACGATCGTCTCCATGGGAGAATAGCAGCCTGCATTGCTGCGAAAGGTGGATATACACTGTACTAGTGCCGACATTGTGCATGCTCTGTTGCCTGTGTCTATGTGCCTGTGGTTCTGTCAGTGTGATCATGTGATGTATCTGACCCCAGGAATGTGTCAATAAAGTTACCCCTTCCTGGGACAATGAATTCACGGTGTTCTTATTTCAATTGCCAGGAGTGTACATCCTCTTCCTCTTCCTTTTCCATAATATTGTCCTCAAGTACATCACCCTTGTATAGACCCTCTATATACTCCTTCCACCTTTATGCTTTCCCTTCTTTGCTTAGAACTGGGTTTCCATCTGAGCTCTTGATGTTCATACAAGTGGTTCTCTTATCTCCAAAGGTCTCTTTAATTTTCCTGTAGGCAGTGTCTATCTTACCCCCTAGTGAGATAAACCTCTACATCCTTACATTTGTCCTCTAGCCATCCCTGCTTAGCCATTTTGCATTTCCTGTCGATCTCATTTTTGAGACGTCTGTATTCCTTTTTGCCTGCTTCATTTACTGCATTTTTATATTTTCTCCTTTCATCAATTTAATTCAATATTTCTTCTGTTACCCAAGGATTTCTACTAGCCCTCGTCTTTTTACCTACTTAATCCTCTGCTGCCTTCACTACTTCATCCCTCAAAGCTACCCATTCTTCTTCTACTGTGTTTCTGTCCCCCATTCCTGTCAATTGCCCCCTTATGCTCTCCCTGAAACTCTGTACAGCCTCTGGTTCTTTTAGTTTATCCATGTCCCATCTCCTTAAATTCCCACCTTTTTGCAGTTTCTTCAGTTTTAATCTACAGGTCATAACCAATAGATTGTGGTCAGAGTCCACATCTGCCCCTGGAAATGTCTTACAATGTAAAACCTGGTTCCTAAATCTCTGTCTTACCATTATATAAACTATCTCATACCTTTTAGTATCTCCAGGCTTCTTCCATGTATACAGCCTTCTTTTATGATTCTTGAACCAAGTGTTACCTATGATTAAGTTGTGCTCTGTGCAAAATTCTACCAGGCGGCTTCCTCTTTCATTTCTTTGCCCCAGTCCATATTCACCTACTACGTTTCCTTCTCTCCCTTTTCCTACCACCGAATTCCAGTCACCCATGACTATTAAATTTTCATCTCCCTTCACTATCTGAATAATTTATTTTATTTGATCACACATTTCTTCAATTTCTTCCTCATCTGCAGAGCTATTTGGCATATAAACTTGTACTACTGTAGTAGGTGTGGGCTTCGTATCTATCTTGGCCATAATAATGCGTTCACTATGCTGTTTGTAGTAGCTTACCCGCATTCCTATTTTCCTATTCATTATTAAACCTATTCCTGCATTACCTCTATTTGATTTTGTGTTTATAACCCTGTATTCACCTGACCAGAAGTCTTGTTTCTCCTGCCACCGAACTTCACTAATTCCCACTATATCTAACTTTAACGTATCCATTTCCCTTTTTAAATTTTCTAACCTACCTTCCCGATTAAGGGATCTGACATTCCACGCTCCGATCCGTAGAACGCCAGTTTTCTTTCTCCTGATAACGACATCCTCTTGAGTAGTCCCCGCCCGGAGATCCGAAAGGGGGACAATTTTACCTCCGGAATATTTTACCCAAGAGGACGCCATCATCATTTAATCATACAGTAAGGCTGCGTGCCCTCGGGAAAAATTACGGCCGTAGTTTCCCCTTGCTTTCAGCCGTTCGCAGTACCAGCACGGCAAGGCCGTTTTGGTTAGTGTTACAAGGCCAGATCAGTCAATCATCCAGACTGTTGCCCTTGTAACTACTGAAAAGGCTGCTGCCCATCTTCAGGAACCACACGTTTGTCTGGCCTCTCAACAGATACCCCTCCGTTGTGGTTGCACCTACGGTACGGCTATCTGTGTCGCTGAGGCACGCAAGCCTCCCCACCAACGGCAAGGTCTATGGTTCATGGGGGGAGGGTCGAGATACCTATGATAATAAATGTCTTGACTATTCATTACAGTGGATCGGTGGGAACGAGGCTGTTGGTTATGAAAACAACAAAAAAATAGCCTCACACATAAATAATTTTCAGTTTTACTGTGAATGATAACACTACGAATCGAACTAGATAATTATAGTGATTTTAGCAACTTCTACATTATCATAGGACGTTCCCACAGGTGGATACTAACCTAATTTCGCGTTCTGACTGTATAGCGTATGGAGCATAGAGCAGTCTTCATTATATCCCTAATGTACCTATCAAATTAATATTCACTCTTGCTCAGTACAGAGGTCTGTATCAATGTCATTAATGTTTCTGGTGGTTGGGGGTGGTTATGCACTCTCACTATAACTAGGTTAAACTCAATTGAAAACTGATTAACAGCAATGTGTAGTGACATTATCATTTAAAAGTAAAAAATATTATCGACTTAATAGTTGGTATTTACTATCACTGATTATAATTTCTATATACCATTATTTAAACCCAGGAACTCCAACTTAATCTTATGATGTCGTTGACCGGATACCTATAAGATGTAAATTACGAGAAATGCAGTATGTTGAGTATGTATTGACGTACGTAGTTTTTGGAAAAAAATTACAATGAGCACAGGTACATTTGAATATGAGGCATGAAGTCTCGAAATCAGTCACGGAATAAAAATATTATAAACACATCCTTGCAGCCTGATGCTACTTTATTTGCTACTATTATGATAATTGAGAATTTTCTTGGATGTTCGAGTGAACCTACCAAAAACCTTTTCATCTAAAGTATTAATGAAAATATTAGATAATGTACACACCATGAACCCATTGCCAACCCATCCTCTTCGAGATAAATTTCGTTCTGGAATGAGAATTAGTTGTATGCAGTGATCAACTGTACAAGTTCTACCATATCATAAACTTCAGTTTCACAAATTTTCTCGTTCGGGAAGGTAATTTTTAATGATTTAGACAGTCTCAGCTAACAGAATGTTTGTATATAAATTGGAGATATCAAACGATATGCATTTTCTATTATCTGGATTCTTTATATTTTTAATATCATAGATAATATCATCACTAGATTTATGGCGTATTCATTCTGATATATGTAACATTCTATAAGGGCTATACTATTATTATTTCTAACAGGATGTGCATATTAACAGTCACTCGAAACAGTATCCTTTTCTTATGTATCTCGGGCTGAGCATACAATGACGGTGTTTTTGGACACATTACAATTCGATCTCTTAAGTTTCTTTCTGTGAATACACAGTTACATATTTTCAGTGTCCTCATCAGTTACACTTTAAATTTGTTATTTAGGCCACAGCCAATTCTTTAATATTAATTAATTCAACACTTTACAATTGAAATACTCCCCCGACATAGTACCAATGTTGTTTCCTTTATCTGCCTTAACACTGATGCTATTTGTTCTTCAGGTATGTTATAAATTTGAATTTACTATCCTTTATTTCTGTATCCTTATTTACGTATTGTAGGAGTAATATCAAAATATAATGTGGAAGATAGGGATAACTAACAGAATTCCGAGAGGGAATAATACTGCCACATTTCACAATTTCGTGAAATGTCTGACTAACTAATTTAAAGCCAATGCCCACCTTTAAACGGAGATGTACATTTGTGGAATTTACGTGTCTTTCATGCAAAGAAACTGTTCTATTTTCCAAAATGATACACAGAAAGTATTGCCCTCAGACCGTTATGATAGTGCGTACAACGCACAATTTATTCTTTTTGGCTTTAGAAACAATCATATCTCTGTATGAAATACATGCCAGTTCCACAAGAAATATAAAACGAATGAGCTCAGAACAGGAGATAGATACGAGTAAAGAAAACGTTCATTTGACTAGATTTTCAAAACTTATGGGCACATTCTCATTCTTATTCCTGTAGACAGTCTGAAGCTGTCACTTTGGAATAGCTGTACTGAGAAATTAAAATAATACAGACACAATTGGTACTTCAAAACAGAACACAGAAGGAAAATAAAGTAAAAGTGAACAGAAGTAAAGGTGAGGGAGAAAATGTTTTGGTGAAGGAATAATGAGGAAGGAAAATAGGAGCAATGGAAAAGAAAGTGGAGAAGGACCGTTGAGGAAGGGACAATATTCTGCTGTCCTATCAGATACAACATGAATGGTTGTACCAACAGGCTTCTCTTGAGCGCAACATTATTTTTTTTAGACAGTACCTGAACTGTCGAATAGTTTCCTCTGAAATGATTTCGACTAAGTTGCGGTTCTGTGTGTAGCTACAGCAATAGGTGAATCAGATGGGGTTGTGTGTTACAGCATAGTTAAGAATGATAAGCATCTGTTAAGTAAAGAGGGGGGATGAGCAGCCCACACACTAAGACACAGGTGCTGAAAATAAGCTTCTGAAAATAGCGTTGCTACTCTGAGTCTAAGCCTATTGAACGTTACGGAAATTGTAGTATTGGTTTGTTTGTTTGTGTCAGATAGATCACAGCCAAGTATTCACGATTACGTATATCGTCTGTAATCCACTTCAGAGGTGTAATTCAACCTGGCACGAAATGTTAAAGGTTTTGAAAAGACAGGTGACAGTCAAATTGCTGATTTAGTTTTCGTAAGGGAATTGAAACTCGTAAAATGTTTGTATGTATTACAGAAAACATAAAAATGTGTTCGGTACATGATTTATGTCTTGTTGGATAAATGTGTATTTAATTGAGACATTTAGGTATCTTGTGTGCAGGCATTTGTAGTACCTGTGGAAACCAGTGATAGAAATGTTGCTTCATCGACCACGGTAACTAAGCTCTGTCTCTTTTACAGCTGGCGGGAAGCAGAGCAGCCGCCGCGACACAAGTGTAAGAAGGAGAGCTGGCTTGTGATACGATCTTCGACTGCGTGCATCGAGGTCATCTGAAAAGTAAGGGGGTTAACCCGGACTGCCAGTTATGTATGCAGTATGAGACACGGGTAATTTATGCGAATGGCGCGCTGCCATCGACTAGAGGAATTATATGGCGTCTCGGTCTGCGTGTATTGTCCGCATGAGTGACTGGCATCATCGTCAGCCGACATTTGCAATAGAGCACACGAGGGAACAGCAGCAGAATGAAAATGAAACGAATCACATTTAAGGAGTCCAAATGATTGTCATTTAGAAAATCAAAGGTTTTTGTAGATATTTTTCACCCATTAGGGAACTTGTTCAAATTATGAAATGCATGTTTCCAGTATCAAAGTCTCATTCTTCAGACGGTTGACTCTTATTAAAATGATAGAAATTCCGTTTAGACCTTTTCCCCCCAAAATTATATCCTAACAAGCAGTGTACGTTCTGTTACTGTACGCTGAAAACTGATTTAAGATTTGACCAAGCCTAAAATCTGAGATGCTGGAAAAGTTTATCCCATCGACAGACACCAATTCCAAATAAGGGCCTCAACAGCTCGATTTGGGATAGTCTGCCAGAAACTGTATTTATAAGTTTGAAAACATTAGAAATAGAAGTCCATGATGCTGTTATCACATATAAGTGTGGAAATTTTCCCAAGTGTTGGATACTAAAGTAATAAGAGATTATTCCTGAAGAGAACATGGTCTCGGATTTTCACTATTCTGACAACTGCAGAGTGCAGGATGCTGAAAGATCAGCGACAGACATGGCAAAAAGTCCAAGACAAGTGGCTAGACGTTATTAAATGAAGTTGGAGGACTCGCTGGTGACCAAAGAAGACAAAGAATATACGGCAGGTAGTTTTTAAACGTCTTTAAGTTTTCAAATTCGTTCTATTTTCTTTAACATCGGTTTACCTGATAGAATATCTTCTACTAGAAATGTGCCATTTGCTACAGAAGTATCCAAAATAATGCAGTGAATATAGTAGGCATCTGAATACCAAGCGTCTTCCACCATGTAGCCTCAAATAATGTGAAATTTTCTATTATTTTATTATAAATAAAGTGTTAAATTAAGAAGTTTCAACGTATGGGACCGTTTTTTCAAGTTTTTTTTAAATGTGCAACTACAACAACCTATTTAAGGTTTGTTATGATCCACAATAGCTTCTTCGAGTATGTTAGAAACTTCATTGCTGTAAATTCAAGCCGGCCGCGGTGGTCTCGCGGTTCTAGGCGCGCAGTCCGGAACCGTGCGACTGCTACGGTCGCAGGTTCGAATCCTGCCTCGGGCATGGATGTGTCTGATGTCCTTAGGTTAGTTAGGTTTAAGTAGTTCTAAGTTCTAGGGAACTAATGACCACAGCAGTTGAGTCCCATAGTGCTCAGAGCCATTTGAACCATTTTTTTGTAAATTCAATAGTTTTATCACAAATGGGGCAAACATTTGAGGTAAAATTGACATGGGACGAACAGGGAAATATGCATCATGCCATGGTCGCTATAAAGTAAGAGTACAAATAGTATGCAATGTCTCCTTCCTCACGATACTGCCGCTTTTATCGATTGGAATACTGACTGCAAGTCATCCCATAATTGTCTCAACATATACAATGAAATGCGTTTCCACTTTGTAGTTCCAGGCAAAGTTCAGACATAAAGAAGCTATTATTTCTAAAGCCGTGATCCAGTGACAATTCTATCAGTTTCCTCTGCTAAGGACATTCAGTAGCCTTTGTCGAATCTAGGAAGTAACTAACACACATTACTTTCAACACGAAATGAATAAGGAAGGGAACTTGCCTTAACGACTGACCGTATTTAAATTGTGCAACGACGCATTGAACTCACGGTGAAGAGCTGGTGGTTGGGGTTTTTGCTTTGATTAACGGATTGTTGTTAATAGTACAATGAAGTAGCCAGAAAATACAGAATGTTCATGAATGAATATGGAAGTGAATGGAAAAGCAGAAAGTCAATTTCCACGTCACTATACAACCTACTTCTTGTCGAAGGGTGATAAGGCCTCATCGATTTCAGTCCTCCTACCCGACAAACCATTCACCATTAGCTGCATTATGTTTCTCATTCCAGACGACGTTGCTTCGATGACCGACCCACGTCTAGTTTGTTCTGTCTCTAAAATGGAAAGAAGAATAATTTTCCCACTAGTGGTCCCGAAACAGCCTAGTCGAACGTCACTGTGCATTTAAGACTACGGTAGCGAATACGTATGATGCACATCATAAAGTAAAAAGCAGAGGTGGAGTAGCGCAAATTTTAAGATACACGCTACCAGGAAACTAAAATATTTGTAAAAGAAAATAAGAACTAATTAATGCACTTCGAAGAAATTGTTTTGGTTGTGTTGATATCGACAGAGCATTTGCACGTATCTGTTCAGTTAACTGAATAAATACACAAACCATTCACTATTTTACATTTAATTCTCCCTGTCGTATTTTTGAAGTGCTTAGTGTGCTAGAAAATAGAAAAACATACGCAAAAATTTCCATTTTCAACGACAGCAATCCGTCATTCGCACGGGAGAGAACTCGCATGCTTCAGTGAAGAGTACAAGGACGTAATCCTTCATCTAAAATTCAGCCTGTCGTACGGAGTAAGTTACTATTTGATTTAAAAATAGGTAAATTTGTAATATGACAATAGTTGCATGAAATAAATCCGTTTTAGATTCTGCAGCATTTGTGATTTTACACTGCTGGCCATTAAAACTGCAACAGTAGGGAAGATGGTAATGCACAGTTAAATTTCTGTGTGATTTGCGGATACACAGGGTGTGTGTTTCAGTACACAGAGTTCCTGCCTCACCCATGTTGCTTCAGCTCTGTGTGAGAATAAAAGACTAATAGTGGCTTACGACTGGTGTGGCAGTCTCTCGGCAACTCAAGGCCAAAGATTTTGAACGAGTGAGAGACCTGTAGAATTGGATGGTCATGGCAATGGTCGAATATCCTCAGTACCGTCGTAGGTCAGGACATCACGAGCAACATGCATTGTTGCGTTATTTTGTTGAAAGTTGACGTCAAGGAGATCCTGAAGATAGGGTGCAGCCAGCCGCCTCAACGCGTCCGACATGTAATGGTACTGTCCAAATTACCGGCTACACTAACCACAGGTCGCCCAGTTGTGAACCAAATAGCGCCTCATACCATCACCCCAAGTGCGGTGTCCATAAGACAAATATAAGGGGCGATAAAGAAGTTTTTGTTCGAAGACTGTACAGTCCCGAATCAGTGCGCCAATTAGGCTTTATCATCATGAGCACTGAGGCAATAATTCCACCGATGAGCAATCTTGGAAATACCCCTTTGGTACAACACCGTGTCTTGCAACGTGAAGTAGACCGTAACTGCCTGCTGTACGTCCTCTTTAGACCGGGATCGCCGACTCTTCAAAACCTTGAGTTGGCGTAACTTCTCCGCTGTGACATCTGCAATATTCGGAAATGCGTTATATGAAACAGCACCAGCACCACTTCTCACAACCTGCACAACGGTTTTTTTCAACACACATGCTGCCCCATATACATTCTTCATTCTCCGATGGATGTCTACCGGCGTTTGCCCTTCGGCTGTCAAGAAAAGAATGACAGCACGTTGTTCCTGTTGGGACGCATTTGACAATAACGTCGCCACAGTTCACGTGTCCATATTTAGCGCACGCACGTCGCAATGACGGGAATTATACATGAATCCCTTGCCCACATTTCGGTGCTTATGTACCCACATCGGTGTAGCGCTACATGGTATATATGGTGCAGCACTGGCCTCAGAGTTAAACTTTGCGATCGGCCCTTCTACAATCTAGTTACGTTAATCCTCCTCTGAGTCTACGCGTACTGACACGTCCATCGTGATGCTACCCACAGAACCACGAATCGTCTGGAAAGACGATGCTGTGCTACTCCTGCGTCGAGTGTTGTGATTGGGTGCATCAGTGTCTACTGCCACATCATGGAAAGACGTCCTTTTTTCTCTGGTATTGCGGACGTGGTCGCATTTTCGGTGTGGCTGCATGCCTTGTTGCAAAGAAGCCTGCATTTAACTTAAGTTACGTAACGGTGCTGTAAGATCGTTTGCCGCAGTGGGAACAGTATTGCCGCCCGCGGTTGCCGAGCGGTTCTAGGCCCTTCAGTCGGGAACCGGGCGACTGCTACAGCCGCAGGTTCGAATCCTGCCTCGAACATGGATGTGTGTGATGTCCTTAGGCTAGTTCGGTTTAAGTAGTTCTAAGTTCTAGGGGTCTGATGACCTCAGAAGTTAAGTCCCATAGTGCTCAGAGCCATTTGATTTGGGAACAGTATTACTGTCGAGAACTAGGCGCGTGGGGTCCTACGTATCCTCCATGGCTCTGAGTATGGCCTTCCTGGAAGCAGCGATCCCATATTCGGATAACAGTCGTGGAATTCCAACGAACGTGTGCAACAACATCAAGAAACAATAAACCGCAGTGGCGAGAAGGGAACGATCCTACCCCTGCCAATGAACACGTGCTGCTAGACGTTTCTCATTCTTACACGAGGCATAAATCGATCATCTCACAACCAACCAATCAGCTGCGTAATCTTTCATTATACGCAGAATGTACGAGAGCGTACTGAAAAATAATGCCTCCTAATTTTTTTAGCCTGTTCTCAATATCGGTTGATATATTATGCATACTACTTCGTCGATGTTTCCGCTTCGCTGAGGAAAGTTGTAACTGCCTGTTGCTAGCGGACTCTGAATTGTACTCTGTGACAAGGCGACGTGTAATCCAAGTATCTCACTGCCTGCGAAACAGCGTGCTATAATCGAGTTTCGAATCGCAGAAAACTTCCTCTACAAATGAAGCATCCTCTCCTTCAGTATGACAACGCCAGACGACACACGAGCGCTGCGACGTCTGGGCAACAATCCGAAGCCTTGGGTTCACTGTCATTGATCATTCTCCATACGGTCCTTACTTGCCCCGTTCAGAGTTTCATCTACTTTCAAAACTTAAAGAACACCTTCGACGACTTCGCTTTGATAGTGATGGAGTGGTGCAGGCAGAGGTGAAGTTGTGGCTCCGTCAACAAAGTCAAACTTTCTGCAGTGACGGTGTCAACAAACTGGTCTCTCGTCATGAGAAATGTGTTCGTCGCCAGGGTGACTATGTTGAGACATAAATATGTGGGCAGAAAGAATAAGGATGTAAAATGTTAACGGAGTTTGCTTTATTTAAAAAGCTGTAAGAGATTTCACAAAACAAAAATTTAGGAGGCATTAATTTTCAGCACGCTCTCGTAGATGGTCTTATTCCTACTGATGTCGTGCGTTTCCTCTGAAACGCCAAATATTTGCATGCCAAAGCATATAATACACTTCATTCAAATATGACGTGTGTTGCATGTAACTTTCATGACTCTGAAATTTTGACGGACAACATATTGTGAGATTCTGTAATTGATACACTTTGATAAACGATTTTCCACTAACGAAGTGATGCAAATCATCCAAGGAGGGATCCTAATGTGAGAAATTTATCATAATATTCTTGTCTATTTGAAACCAATTTCCGAAGGCAACCTCAATAAAAATTGCATGTTAATAGTGCCAACAGTTGGTTCCCAAAATTGTGGGTCTTACATAATGAAAAGCAAAATGGTCGAGAAGGAAATAACAGGAAACTTTCCTCACAGATTTCGTAACTTTTCATTGCGTTTTGCATACTCTCTGATGCCTAGCAGTTAGGTGGTTGTTGTATAATTATATTGACCAGTGAGTAGCTCATGCATTTAGTTCATAATTATGTTTATTTTGCGTAATTTGTTCTTGCAACTGTTTCCTTTCAGCTGTAATTCGGCTGTACTAACTTTAATTGTAATCATCTTCCTTATTAGATGGTAAACTTCTTTTTATCAATGTTTCAGACATCTTTTGTAGATTAGCGTACCTCTAACTGGTCACTAGAACTTTTACTTGTATGTTAGAAATTTAATTTCAACTGCTGTCTTTAATTTACGACACAACTGTCACCAACAGATGAGTTGAGGCCCACAGTATGGCGCATCACTCATTCGTCGACACATAAGAACAGAATTCCACTCATCTATAGAAGACTAATCTGAACGATCCTCAGAGTTAAAGGTAATGTCCTTTCGCAAGTTTTCTGCAATAGAACACTGATGAGGATCCATTTTTATTGAATAGTCTGTAGCTCCTAGCTATAATTTCATGCATCTCTATTCACATCTTCTAGGACATCCATTGGTACATTCATTCAGAGCGAATAAAATTTGTGTTCTCAGTTCGTTACTTTATTCAGCCATCCTGATTTAGGTTTTCCGTGATTTCCCTAAATCGTTTCAGGCAAATGCCGCGATGGTTCCTTTGAAAGGGCACGGCCGATTTCCTTCCCCATCCTTCCCTAACCCGAGCTTGCGCTCCGTCTCTAATGCCTCGCTGTCGACGGTACGTTAAACACTAACCTCCTCCTCGTTATTGTATTTACATAAAGTCTTTTCTGATTAAAATAAAAGCCTTTGGTGAAAATAATGAAAATTTTCAGTCGTTAATAATAGATTTCTCGTATGTGATTACGATATGTGAGAAAAGTTTTGAATGCAAGAAATAAAAGAAATCGGAAAAGTGCTGCTAGGACTATCCCTATGAGGGTTCCGTACAAACTTAATCCATACTTATTATAAAAGCCGATGTATGTATGTATCTTCCACACCTCCTCATGAACTACTGAATTGATTGAAACAAAACCTCGTACACACATCAGCTACTATCGGGAAAGGACCACTGTGGGGGTAAGAGCCACCTGTCTCTCAAAGGGATGGAGGTTAGGGCCAAGGTGAGGCGTAACTCACGACGCGGAAAAAGCCAGATTATATTCATTGAGTACTTGAGAATGAGAACACTTAGTGCTTTGCAACCAATGTTACACACAGCTTCAAACCTTAACGACACTTTCTGTCGCTGACTACCTCAGCAGCCGGCCGTTGTGGCGGTGCGGTTATGGGCGCTTCAGTCCGGAACCGCACTGCTGCTAACGTCGCAGGTTCGAATCCTGCCTTGGGCATGTATGCTTGTGATGTCCTTCGGTTGGTTAGGTTTAAGTAGTTCTAAGTTATAGGGGACTGATGACCTCAAATGTTAGGTCCCATAGTGCGCAGAGCAATTTGAGTCAACCAACCTCAGCAAATTATGAAACGGAAAAATGTTGATCGCGTATTACACTTTCGCTGTTCATGCAGTAAAACTGCCGCATCAGGAATGACCTTTTAATTTATTACTTCTTTACGACTAACTTTATTTGTAGCACAATTCGCGGACAGTGTCTACATATACTACTGGATGTACCTTCAGAATTTTATCACTGTAAAAAAAAACATAGTTCAGAAGATATGACGTCATAAACATTGAGTTGCGTGGAAACGGAAGTGCAGGGCGAAATTCGATAGAGATGCAAGTGAAATATGTATACAAATATGTGTGAAATACGTGAAATACAGGCTGATTGAAAAAGAAAACGTATACAAACTGGCATGGCACATGGGGCATCCAACAAGCATCATTAATCACATAGGGACAGGGGGTCGCAAGGGCAATCCGGGGCTACTAAATGGCGTTGCAGATATTTCGTCCCATCCTATAAATGGAAGCCCACTACAGGAGATGCCTAAAATTTTGTCCAGATGCGTCGCAGACACCGCATTGAAAGGCGCACCATTCAAAGATACCTGGCGTGTCTCGAAGACATCTTGCTGTCGCAACAATCCTGCCCAGTAGGTCGTCCGGCGACGTAACAGGTGTTCCCCACACAAAGCCCTTGAGATACCCTCACAGGAAAAAATCAATTGGGGACAGATCGGGTAATCGTGGTGGCCATGCGACTGACCCGGCCGGGAACGGTTCCCTGCAGATGGGCCCTCACTTGTCTGCTGGAACGCGCGGGAGCTCCGTCGTGCTTTTAAATGGAATGCGAAGACGAGTAGGCATGTGAACCTTATGTTCGACAAAAGCTCTCGCAGAAATACGAGATACGTGCGACCATCAGATGGGTCTGGGAGAATGTACGGCCAAATTAAACGAATCGCCCTCTCGTGACAATAGCGCCCTCCTGTGGCGTTTGGGTCCACCAGTTACTGTTTGGTTACTGATCCACGTGGTATGTCCGATGTGCCCTGTCAGTCTGTAATTTCTTTTTATATGTGACATGTTTGTATGTTGGCAAAGCCACGAGTAAAAAAGCACCTGCTAAACTAAACCCCTGTATGGATTTCGAGGTAAACTTGATAATCGTATTAGTACTTACTATGTGAAAATTGATACTGTAGGGGTAAGAACCATCAAATTCGCACTGAAGTGGGGGTGATAATGCGGGGAGAGAAGGGGAAGGAGGAGATGGACAGAGAAAGGGGGAGGAGGAGACTGAAGAGGGGGTGGAGGAGGAGATGGACTAATAGAAGGTTGGAATAAATACATACGAGGGAAACAACGGTTGCTCAGCTAGTTATGTATATACATAGTTCATGGACAGGTTTTCATGAATGAGTCTGCGAGTATCAAAATATTTGACATAAATAGTCGTCTTGCATGGCTGCACTGATTCAGCAGCTTAAATTTTTTACTTTGACATAAATTTCACCTGAATACCTCTAAACATTCCTGCGAAAAAGAGATCTTAACAGACGGGCAGACAGCCAGGCAGACGTACGGGTAACAAAGTGATCCTATAAGGGTTCCGTTTTTACCGACCGAAGTATGGAAACTTCAAAATGAAGAAAATAGACTTCCCTCACTATTAAAGTTAGCATTTCTTCCAAAGGTATAGTGACATATTTTAGGCAACTCTGAACTTAATCTCTCTGACAGTTAGCGGTGTTAGTAGAATTTTATCTTAAATTCTTGAAAAATGTAAGAAAACTATCTTATTCAGTTCTAAGGGATTCTTTTGTAAAACAATACAGTCGAGATGTACAGATACTACGTTTACTTTGGGACAACTTTTCACCTCTGCAGGCTGCTTAGTACTTCATTAATTCTGTATTTTTGAGTTTTATATGTTACAGATTATGCTTTCTAGTGGGATATTCTGTATACCGCGGATGCTCACCAAGTTCTGTAGTAAAATGTTTCACTGAAAGTAATATAGAAAGAGGAGGATTAGGATTATCGGCCGGTCGACAACGTAGGAAGTAGAGACTGGAAACAAGTTCAGAGTGGGAAAGTTTATTGGTTGTGTCATTTTCAAGGAACCATCCAGGATTTTTAGTAAGCGAAAACATGAAAAACCTAAATCTGGATGGTGAGACGGGAATTTGCTCCGCCGTTCTCCTTATCACAAGATCAGTGTCTTACCAGTCCGCCACCATGCTGTCGTCGTTAGTTAATGAAACGGGTTTTATGGGTATGCTCGCCTTCCCTTATATCGATTTTACGTCATCAAAAACTTATTATAGATTTTCTTTCACCTTGATATGATATTTCAGAGTTATATTTTCTTAGCATTGATCAATAAAAAACGTATCTTCTCGTTACAACACCAGGCACCAGCCTTTCCTGAAGAAACGGCTCCAGGAAAGTACTTCGGTCATTTGTTTACTACATTACGAGCTGGTAACTAGAAGCGAGCTTCTTCTCTAGTTTTGCATGTGTCCTTTGTAGTTAAATTCTTAAATTTTCCGTATGTTTGTGTATTTAGCACATTCTCACGTTTTAGTAACTACGTAGTACAGAGCTCCGCTATCTGTATCACCGGTGTAGCTTATTTGTTTTGAACACCTAGAGAACGTAGTAGACCACTTAGTCATACACCAGCCTTCGATCCAACAGCAGCACCAGGAAAGCACACAGTTCGTTTATTGTACTGTTAGATTCTAACTAGAAGCGAGATGGTTATTAACTTTGCCTATGCGATTTTGTAGCTTAACTCTTAAATTTCTTGCGTGTTCGTGTAGTATTGATTTCAGCAGTGTCTAGTGCGGACAGGGATGCTGTGTTTGGATGCGAGCTGAAATGGTGACCATTCGCTAACAGCTCCAGGCGTTGCTGGCTTTGGTTCGATTATTTGAGGCTGTTGCCAATGGGCATCCAAGATACGTCAAAACACGTCCCACGTGTTCCCTGAGCGGTCCATTACCATGGTCGAAATTAGAATTATATTAATATCGTCAGCTGCTGACGGGTGTCGATATAGATCAACGGGGACGGGTGAAAATGAGTGCCCCGACCGGGACTCGAACACGGGCTCTCCTGATTACATGGCAGACGCTCTATCCATCTGAGCCACCGAGGGCACAGTGGATAGAGCGACTGCAGGGACTATCTCGCGCACGCCTCCCGCGAGACTCGCACATTCTCACCTTGAATGTCCACACACTACCTTCGTAGTGTCCAACCCCAACGCACTCATTACTCGTGGAAGACATTCTTCCAAGTCGCCCTATCCACTGTGCCCTCGGTGGCTCAGATGGATAGAGCGTCTGCCATGTAAGCAACAGATCCTGGGTTCAAGTCCCGGTCGGGGCATACATTTTCACACGTCCCCATTGATCTATATCAACGCCCGTCAGCAGCTGACGGTATTAATACAATTATAATTTCCAGGTCATCAATGGTGTCTGTTCTTTCGGACATGTCCGAAAGAACAGACACCATATCCATAAAAGTGTATAATACCATGATCGGTCCGGTTTACTGCATTGAAATGGTCGAGTGTAGGGTCGCTTGAAGCTGTGGTAGACATCGAAAGACATTCTGAGCGACTGAAGAAAAGGCCTTGTCGGTTTATCTGACAGATAGTTTACAGGCAATTTTTGCGGCTGATAAAGTTCTTAAGCCAAGTACAGTCGTTTACCCTGTTTCAGAGGAAGCCTTTTGATCTGCTTTCATAGAGGGTGGGAATGCTGGTTGTTAGGAGCTCCAGTTTTGGGCACATGATGGGACCTCTTACACATATGGTTGCCATGAAGAGGGAGAAGTCCAGCGTCCACGCTGTGTACATACCATGGGGAGTCATCCCATATACGGAACAGGTCCTTCCAGATGTAGTCGGATGTACACCTTGCTCTTCATGACAAGTGATGGCTCTTGTTAGTACCGATAATGAGTCACGCTTTGGATAAGAAGCGATACTCTTAGTTACTGGTGGTGGCTCATGTTGGTACTAATGATGTTGCTTTAAATTAGAAGAGATTCTCTCGGTTTTCGGAGACTATCTGAAGTGTTAAACACAGCCAGCCTTCTTTGCAATTAAAGCGGAGCCCACCGTCAGTAGCAGTGCTGACAGGACCGATTGCTGACCTTTGGTACAGAGCTGGGGGCCGTGTAGCCTGCAGATTCCTTCTGAAGGGTTAAGCGGCTTGGGGATCCTCTTAATAGATGAGAGGTCAATTACACAGAGAGAGTGGCTACACTGTTAGTGAATGCCGTGAGGGGCTGTGTTTTAGGTTAGATGCTTGGGGAAGAGCAAAAACAGAGGTTCTGTCTCAAAAGGCGAAGGTCAAACTCAGGACGAGAACAGTTATACAGTTACACTGTAGTTGTGGGTGTCTCCAGTCTTCCCTGAGATGGTGATGAAAATATGTGCTTTAAATCGATGATAGCCACTGAACATCCTCCGAAATTGTACTAAATGCATTCTCCGAAAATTATTTTAACAGTTCGTTCAAGAGCCAGCACGAAGTGTAAATGGTTGTGGCAGTGCAGTAGACCTCTTGGCAACAAAAAATTCTGAGCAAATAGTGAATGTCATGAGAGATACAGCGATTAGTGTTCACAAGGTCGTTGCAACGAGACTGAATATCGTAACAGCCAAATACACCAACAATAAACGCAATATGCGTCTATTTAAAAAAAGCCGTTACGGCTTCCTAAGACAGAGTCTACGTTCTTTCCAAACTAACAGTGTAAGTGTAGACCAAATGTGGCTTGAATTTACAGAAACGGTTAAACGGCAATTGAGATATTCGTACCAAATAAATTAATAAGAGAACAGATCCCCATGTTACCCAAAACAACTCTTGACATTGTTGCAGAAGCAATAATAAAATCATGCCAGATTTTAAAAAAATGCAAAATATCCAAGATAGGCAATGTTTTACACAAACTCGATTTTTAGCACAGACTTCAATACGAGATGCTTTTAACTGCTAAAGCGATTCCAGTCGTGTGTGCAGTGTACCAGCGGCAACACACAACCATCACCGCTACTGCACTATTACAATAGTAATGTTACCGACGACAGCAGTATTAAAGCAGAGTTACTGATCACGGTTTTCCGAAATTCTTTCACCAAAGATAATGCAGTAAATACTCTAGAATTTCAGTCAAGAACAGCTGCCAACATGAATATTTTAGAATTAGGTACCCTCGGTGTAGGGAAACAACTTAAGTCACTTACTTACAGAAAGTCTTCCGATCCAGATCCTAAACCAGTCAGGTTCTTTACGGAATATGTTGACGTAACACCTCCATATTTAACAGTCACATACAATCGCTCAGCGAAAGATCCATTCCTAAGGACTGAAAAATTGCACAGGTCACACCAGTGCACAAGAAGAGAAATAGATGTCATCCGCTGAGTTATGGACCCAATAACTCACATCAGTTTGCGGTATGATTTTGAAACATATACTATGTTCGAACATTAGGAAATACCCTGAAGAAAATGATCTGTTGACACACAGTCAGCACGAATTCAGAAAATGTAATTACTATGAAATGCAAATGGCACTTCATTCATACGAAACAATGAGTGATACCGACAGTGGCCTTCAGATTGATTCCATATTTCTATATTTCCAGAAAGTTTTTTGACACCGTTTCGCACTAGCTGTTTGTAATCGATTTGCGTCCCTCTGGACTATCGTCTCAGCTGTGGAGCTGCATTCGTTATATCCTGTCAGAAAGTACATAGTTACTAGCAGCTGTTGGGAAGTCATTGAGTAAAATAGAGGTGATATCTGGCGTTCCCCACGGAAGTACACTGTGTTACAGGCCCTCTGCTGTTTATAATCTATATAAACGATAAGATTCTCCAAATGAGTACTAAAAATAATACGTTACATTTCGCGTAAACGATAAATCACAAACATTTAAAGTTTCTCGAATCAGATGAATGCCTCGGGATTACAATTGCGAACAACTTAAATTAGAACCATGACAGGAAATGTAGGGAAGACGGACCAAATTCCGCGTTTGAGTAGCAGAACACTTACGTCTTAGAAGACGCAACAGGTCTACTGAAGATACTGCCTACACTGCGCTTTTCTGTCCCCTGCTAGACTATGGCTTCACGGTATAGGACATCGAAAAAGTTCAAAGAAGGGCAGCTTGTTTCGTATTATCGTGAAATAGTGGAGACATTTTGTTTACTGACAGTCATTAAAACAAATGCGTTTTTCGTTGTGGTGAGACCTTTTCATGGAATTTCAATTATCACCATTTTCCTCCGAATGAGAAAATATTTTTTGACTCCCACCTACTTAGGGAAAATAATCATCAGAATAAACTGAATTAGAGCTGCATCGGAATGACTGATGGAGGCTGTAATGGATTTTGGTCCAAGAAATCGATTTTTCATAAAATATTTAATCTATGTCATGTGTGAATTTTGTCGTGATAGCAACTTTAGAAATGCCTTTAGCCGCCCGGAGTGGCCGTGCGGTTCTAGGCGCTACAGTCTGGAACCGAGCGACCGCTACGGTCGCAGGTTCGAATCCTGCCTAGGGCATGGATGTGTGTGATGTCCTTAGGTTAGTTACGTTTAATTAGTTCTAAGTTCTAGGCGACTGATGACCTCAGAAGTAAAGTCGCATAGTGCTCAGAGCCATTTGAACCAAATGCCTCTAAATTGTTAAACTGATCAACTCTGCTCTGGCGGCCACTCCCACCTTTCCTGGCATTTGGGAAACTGTTTGCTTCAGCGGAATTTTGGTTAGTGTGAAGGGTATTTTCTTTCGATACCTTTGACTGAAAATGTTCTTGCATGTGGTTTATTTACGTTTTTACAAAACTAACATATATTAGTGGCTGAAATGCTGAAGTTGCAAACCTTTACGTGGAAGTCAGGATTTGTGTATAATGGGCGGTGGAAAAACTTTACTTAGGAAACGAAAGTTTCCTAAGTTCGGTTTACCAGAAAAAAAAGAGGAAGCAGCTCGAAATGAAGAACGTAAGCTCTCAGCTTCAGCATCGAAACTTGGGACAGGAGAATTGTGCAGGCGCGTGAACGATGTTGATATGGATTCCACTGGATTCAGACTTATTGATTTAGAGCTTATCTGTCAGGCTATAAAGTTTTCGTGTTCATGTGTTAGGTGTAAAAATACGGAATGCATGATTGTTGTAGAAGAAATAAAAATGGGAATAGCTTGTGATTTTAAATTAATTTGTAATTCATGTGCCTATGAATTTTCATTTTCTTCCTCCAAAAAAAAAAAAAAAAAAAAAACTTACACTGGTACCCATGAAAGCAATTTTAGGTTAGCATATGCTCTGAGATGCCTTGGACAGGGCAGGGAAGAAGGTAATTCATTGTGTGGTTTTCTGTACGTGCCTCCACCATGTGCAAGGTTTGAAAAAATAAATAAAGAAATGTCTGATGCTGTATGCGATACTGCCAAAGTTTCTATGAAGAAAGCAGTGGAGGAATAGGTGGAAATAAACCAAAAAGATATAGATCCTGGGGTAAATATTCATGACAGGGAATCTGCTACAAATGTTACTGAACTATGTGTGTCTGTGGATGGGACCTGGATGAAAAGTGGTCACACATCTTTGTATGGAGTTGCATCTGTTATTGGTACTGACTCAGGTAAAGTTTTAGATGTAGAAATTATGTCTAAATACTGCCACCAGTGTGCAACAAGAAAAAATGTCCAATGAAGACAATGAGAAACTGTGGCAATAAACGCAAGCAGTAGCATGCTCATAAAGTTATAGTGGCTCATGTGGGGGCATGGAGGCTGCTGCAGTTGTGAGTATGTTCCCCAGATCTGAGGACCTGTATGGTGTTAGGCATACTAAGTACCAAGGTGATAAGGAATCCTCTTCAAAGCTATAACAGATATAAATCAGTAAAATACAACAATAGGTAAGTTTAAATGTGTTGGCCACATCCAAAAGAGGCTTTGTGGTAGGCTTCGTCGTTTGCTGAAAGAGGAGAAAGGTGAAGTACTTGAGAACGAAAAATCACTAGGAGGAAAAGGCAGGCTTACTCTGAAAGAAATTGATTCTCTTCAGCTATTTTGTGGGAGAGCACAATCTGTGTCCGAAAGACGATTGGTGTAAGTTCAGTTACAGAAATAAGACGTATTCACATAAACACTCATTACCAGAACCTGTTATGAATGCAATTAAGCCCACATTCAGGTTTCTTGCAAACCCTGATTTATTGAGGAAGTGTCTTCACGGAAATACACGAATTGTAAATGAAAGCCTCAACAATTTAATTGGGATTAGATGCACAAAAAGGACATTCTGTGGATTTGAAGTACTCAAGACAGGTGCTTATCATGCAGTTTTATGTTAAAATAACGGAAATAATGGGAGAATTGAAGTGCTGAAGAGAGTTGGTATAGAACTTGGTGTGTTTAAAAAAAAAAGCATTTTACACCATCGAAGAGAAAGGTAACAGACCCGCAAATACAGGCCAGGCAGATTCGGGAGGAGAGAAGAGAAACCTGGAAGATGTGGAGTATCAGTATGGGGGATTTTAAAACTGAAGTAAGCTTATTACATGTAGCAGTATGAGAAGAAAATCTTTGAACCTCATTTTCTCTGTTTTACATTTTTGACGTCATTAGAATCCTTATCTCAGAAAATATATGCAATGCTATGCAATTTTCAGGAACTGCTCGCAACGTGTTTGCTGTTTCCCCGAAACTAAAAAATGCTATATACTGTAATTACATTCTGATTTTCAGATGATTGCATATAGAAAAAAAAAGTTAATTTTGGATGTGCAAAATTAAAAACTCTGTTAATGATACAATTCGTACAATAAATTAATAACTGTAGTTCAGTGGTCTTATAACCTTCTCAGGACATAAAATAAAATTTTCAGATTAATTGTGTGATTAGAATTTGAGTTACGGCTTTTTATAAAAAAAAAGACAATAAAAATTAAAAATTAAAATTTCTGGCAAAATATTAATCCTGCATATTTTATTATATTTTTCCGTTAAAACACAGCTTTTTGCTTCACACATGCAAAATTTTAGATTTTTACAGCAATAAATATGGCTGTAATGATTTTTTAAATAACTTCTTAAATTTTTTGTTACATCCTCCCTTAAGTGTTCATTTTTCCCACGTGCTATTCGAGAGTCGAACTGTCGACGAACGGTCTGAAAGTGGTACTGTGAACCCTCTGCCAAGAAGTTGGATGTGAATTACAGAGTAGTCACGAAGACTTAGACGTACTGGCAACTGGATATCAAAGTGCATCGGATAGTTTTACCGATTAATTTTTAAACAAGTTCGAAATATTAATAATGAAATTGTTGGAAGCCCATTGCCAAGTTCAGGGTTTACTTTGTATTTTATTCTTTTTGGGCACCTTATACTTCAGGATCTCATTCCAAGAACCATTAACGAAATGTCGATGCATCGCTTGGTATTGAAACAGCAAGCACTGTGAAGTGACCAGATTTTGCAGCTGATACCAAAAACGCTATACGCCCTATACTACAACGTTCGCTTACAAGCCAGTCGGTTTGGTTCATGGTGGTCGAATAAATTGTTATGACGATGAGGTTAAAAAGAGATGCTGGAGTAAATTTACTGATCATTGGACCATGTTTCTATGACTTGGGTAAAAATCCCAAACATTTCCGCTATGCGTTATGGAGTGGTAGATAATATGCGTTAACGCGGAACCGATTTACGCTGGTTTCACTTTTGGCCTCCAGGTACAAATTGGGAGCTGTGAATGCAAGAAAGACGTATACAAATGTTTCCATACGTGTTTACTTAGGAATGGGACGTGTGCAGAAAAGGTCAAACAGGTGAGACAAGCATTATATTGATGCTATTATTGACAGCCGCTTACACAATTCGTTCACTATAAGCACCGGAGCCGTCGACGAGATGCTGTACAGCGCCAGGTATGCATGTGGTGGCCAAAATTGGAACAAATTTTTGCCATTTTAAATCCATTTCGTATTGGTGCGTTAGAATATCTACCAAGTTTTGGTGCTACACGATTATTACAGACCACACTGGACCTCTGTGAGTAGCTGCACTTTCATCATAATCACCCGGTACTATTACAGATCAGTAGGCTATTGGGTTTCAGACTATACGTCTGCTTCTGAAGTCAGCAACACGAAACATGACTCTTCATGCATTCATCACAATCAAGTATACGTTAAGCTACGGTTGAGAATAAACATTCACATTTTGCAAGGGAAATGTGCCCAATGGGGATGAATACAGAAAATCTTCTCGACTTAGACAGCTGAAACTCCGAGCAACAGTCAGCTAGCTATGTCATGTACCATTTACGTAAGATCTATACGTTCTCGACCTACACTGTTGCAAGCATGATGTTTCAATCGAATTCGTGAGTACACAACTAATAAATTATTATTGAACAAAAAAAATTATGGTTTGATAATTCTGCTTCTTCCATCGCAGATTTTCAAGTCACTTGGATTTGAACTAACTGATCAGTACCTTGCTATACAATCACTTCAAGACAGTTTTTAATACTTCCACGCTGCGTTCGTATTTAGATAATAACTGCAGTCACGGTCATGCATGAACCGCATGCGTTTACAGGAAAGTGGTAATTAGTAATTAAATAATGAATACATAATTTCACTACAAGACGTTCTGAAATGAGCAACTGCACTGGGCATAAAAAGCAATACTTCCGTTCTATACAGTACACAGTTTACACAATTCGAACATTATTTCGTTACACCGTTTCATGTCCCATAAGGTAAACAATACCCTCTAGACTACAAACAGCGGGTGCTGCTGTGCCTTATTTCTGGTTCTGTAATAGTTATGCAGGTTGTGTAAATATAATTAATAATTTCATATTAGTAGTTAATACCATTCGAAAGAAATCCCAGGAGAAAAGAACCACCGAGGAGAAAAGACGTTACATGACCATTTTTGTCAAAATTGTCGTGTACCATAACTAAATTCTGATAAATTAATAGATCCATGCAATCTAAATTGCAAATTGGGAATGAAAGTACAACTATGGTTAAAGTTAACGCTAGTGATTTCTATTTCTGGAGATTGGTTTAAATGTAGCTGGGAATTTTAATGAGTACAAGTTAAGCAGAGACCAGACAAGTAGGGGAGAGATTCCATCAGTCCTTTTCAGAAAAAAAGACACAGCCATTCCGGTAGTGGGATGAGAAGCTACGTAAAAATTGGGACCGGTATATTGCGTGCGTCTAAGTTCCCCCAGAGAGGAGCTGTCTGCTTTGTGTCCTAAATGACGGAAAGCTTTTTTACAGTGTGTTTGATGTCGGGAGGCCTCTGGTACCAAGGAGATGTGCCACGAGCTTACCGAGACAGGGAGTGCATTCAGGTTAGCGTCAAGTTACTTACCTCGTTGTTGACTCTGCTAAGAAACAGTAAGAGCTACTACATTTACAAATATGAATAAAGTATAGACTGGGAGAACCGAAATCACCACTTGTAAATGGAGAAGGTCTGGTTGTCTAAAACACGAAATAGGACAGATGGAAGATGTCAGAACTTGCTTGTTCCTGAACTCCAGCAATAAAAAACCACACGACTGGTTAATTATATGTTGAAACTGTCTATAGAAGGGAAATTGTTGCATTATTAAAACTGACATGAGCGGTTAGCACTAGGAAGAATCGTCGCTATTGGTGCTCAAAATAATGGACAAAACTCACTTGCACAAAGATAGAATTAAAATTCTGTTTCTTGGTGGGAGCCCTATGTGGAACTTACTTCCATCTAAGGCTCGCCGGGGGACACTTCAGTCGAGAGAGGGACTTCGATTCCGGGTCACTTGCAGGCACGAGTAACGCTAAGATGGTGAACAACTGCATCGTTCGTAAACCATATGATAGAATGTATGTGGAGTTCTCAGACAGACATTACAGCTTTTAAGTTCCTGATTGCCGCCATGTGTGGCCGAGCGGTTCTAGGTGCTTCAGTCTGGAACCGCAAGACCGCTACGGCCGCAGGTTCGAATTCTGCCTCGGTCATTGATGTGTGTGATGTCCTTAGGTTAGTTAGGTTTAAGTAGTTCTACGTTCTAGGGGACTGATGACCTCAGATGTTAAGTCTCATAGTGCTAAGATCCATTTGAACCTTTTTTTCCTGATTCTGGTACGTTTATTAGCAATATCGAACTCAACAAGTGCTCCATCAAGATAGTAGGTACATCCATGATTCCATCTGTAGTTTCTTCTTTCCCCTCTGATTAACATTCGTTATCACTGTGTGACTCCTGCGAGCTTAATCGTTCCTCCAAATGTTTTTGTTTATTTATTTATTTAAATGTCAAGTTCCGTAGGACCAAATTGAGGAGCAAATCTCCAAGGTCATGTAACGTGTCAGTACATGAACGTACAACATAAAAAGTAATAACAGATAAAAAAAATGTTCATGAACCTGAAAGAAAATCAGTCCATAAGTTTAAGCAAACTCTATCAGCAATACAATGAGAATCATCTTAATTTTTCAAGGAACTCCTCGACAGAATAGGAGGAGTGACCCATGAGGAAACTCTTCAGTTTCAATTTGAAAGCACATGGATTACTGCTAAGATTTTTGAATTCGAGTGGCAGCTTATTGAAAATGGATGCAGCAGTACACTGCACACCTTTTTGCACGAGAGTTAAGGAAGTCCGATCCAAATGGAGGTTTGATTTCTGCCGAGTATTAACCGAGTGAAAGCTGCTTATTGTTGGAAATAAACTAATATTTGTAACAAGAAACGACATTAAGGAATATACATATTGAGAGACCAATGTCAAATACCCAGACTCGTGAAAAGAGGTCGACAAGAGGTTCGTGAACTCACACCACTTATTGCCCGAACCGCCCGTTTCTGAGCCAAAAATATCCTTCTAGAATGGGAAGAGTTACCCCAAAACATAATACCACATGACATAAGTGAATGAAAATAAGCAAATTAGACTAATTTACGTGTCGAAGTATCACTCAATTTCGATACCGTTAGAATAGTGAAAATGGCAGTAATAAGTCTTTTAACAAGATCCTGACCGTGGGCTTAACATTACAGCTTACTATCTATCTGAACACGTATGAATTCGAACTGTTCAGTTTCACTAATCATATGCCCGTTCTGTGAGATAAAAACGTCAGGTTTTGTTGAATTGTGTGTTAGGAACTGTAAAAACTGAGTCTTACTGTGATTTAACGTTAGTTCATGGCTTGTAGAAAATAAACTGAGGTCATGTACTGGTCTACTTGAAACCGAGTCAATGTTGCATACAACATTCTTTACTACCAAGCTAGTGTCATCAGCAAACAGAATTATTTTAGAGTTACCCATAATACTAGAGGGCATATCATTTATATAAATAAGGAACAGGAGCGGCCCCAACACTGATCCCTGTGCATCCCCCTCCCCACTTGAGAGTACCCCCTCTCAGATCCCACATCACAGCTGTTATCAACATTGTGAATAATGACCTTTTGCTGCCTGTTGCTAAAGTAAGAGGTGAACCAATTGTGTGCTACTCCCATTATTCCGTAATGGTCCAACTTCTGGAGCAATATTGTGTGATCAGCACAGTCAAATGCCTTTGTTAAATCAAAAAATACTCCAAGCGTTCGAAACTTTTTGTTTAGCCCATCCAGTACCTCACAGAGAAAATAGAATATAGCGTTTTCAGTTGTCAAACGACTTCTAAAGCCGAACTGTACATTTCATAGCAAATCGTGTGATATAAAATGATCAATTAACCTTACATACACAGCCTTTTCGATAACTTTTGCAAACACTGATGGCATAGAAATAGGTCTATAATTATCTACATTATCCCTTTCTCCCTTTTTATAAAGCGGCTTTACTACTGAGTACTTTAATCGCACAGGAAACTAACCATTCCCAAAGGAAAAATAAAAAAAAAATGGCTAAATACAGGGCTAACATGTGCAGCACAGTACTTTAATATTCTACTAGACACTCCATCATAACCATGAGAGTCCGTAGTCTTCAGTGATTTGATTATTGTTTCAATCTCCCTCTTGTCTGTATCACTGAGGAGTATTTCAGACGTCAATCTCGGAAAGGCATTTGCTAAGAAATTTATATGATTTCCTGTGGATACTAAATTTTTATTTAATTCACCAGCAATGCTCAGAAAATGGTTGTTAAATGCTGTGCATATATCTGGTTTATCAGTAACAGAAACATTATTACTGCAAACTGACTTTATATCGTCAACCTTGTGCTGCTGACCAGACACTTCCTTCACAACTGACCATATGGCTTTAATTTTATCCTGTGAATTAGCTATTCTATTTGCATACCACATACTTTTAGCCTTGCTAATAACATTTTAAGCACCTTACAATACTGTTTGTAATGGGCTACTGTAGCCTGATTGTGGCTACTTCAAACATTTTGATATAATTCCCGCTTTGTTCTACATGATATCCTTATCCCACTAGTCAGCCAACCGGGTTGTCCATTACTGTTAGTTTAGAATGTTCTAGTGGAAAGAAACTCTCAAAAAGCATGAGAAATGTGTTATGGAAAGCATTGTATTTATCATCTATATTATCAGCACTATAAACATCTTGCCACTCTTGTTCCTTGACAAATTTTGAAAAACTCTCTATTGCTGTTGGATTAACATTCCTATGTAGTTTGTAATTATATACGACATTGGTTTGAGTACAAAAACCTTTTAGTGTTAAAATTTATGCATCATGGTCTGAAAGGCCATTCACCCTTTTACTAACAGAATGCCCATCTAGTAATGAAGAATGAATAAAAATATTGTCTTTGACTGTGCTACTGTTCCCCTGCACCCTAGTTGGAAAAAACACAGTTTGCATCAGATCATATGAATTTAGGAGATCTACCAGCATCCTTTTTCTTGCACAATCATGTACATTGAAGTCACCACATAGAACTACTTTCTGGTACTTACTACAAAGTGAATCAACAGCCCACTCTAACTTAAGCAAAAATGCTCTGAAGTCGGAGTTAGGGGACCTATAAACAACAGCAATTAGAAGTTTAGTTTCACTAAATTCAACTAATGCTGCACAACTTTCAAATATCTGTTCAGTTTAGTGTCGTGATACGTCTATGGACTCAAATGAAATGCAGTTTTTTACGTACAGAGCCACTCCCACACCCCGCAAGGAACTCCTTGAGAAACAGCCAGCTAATCTGTAGCCTGGTAAAGGAAGCCCCTGAATTATCAAATTATTTAAGTGGTGCTCTGATA
The DNA here is from genome assembly GCF_023897955.1 of Schistocerca gregaria. Classification (NCBI taxonomy): domain Eukaryota; kingdom Metazoa; phylum Arthropoda; class Insecta; order Orthoptera; family Acrididae; genus Schistocerca; species Schistocerca gregaria. The sequence continues at coordinate 481,412,144 of NC_064931.1, read as the reverse complement.
TACCAATAATTTCAGAGTTAACATCTATTAGCAGTTCACTAACTTTATCTCTAATACCTCTCATATTTTGATGAAATATGCTAATTCCTTCTCTACTTGGAAACACTACATCCTCTGGAGGTGAGCCATTAGTTAGAGGCACTTCCTTTAAGCAGGTATACCTATCAGCTGACTTCAGTCTAAAAAAGGTACAGCTCTAACACCAACTACTACAGGAATTTTTCCATGAGTGATAGCACTACCACCACCACCCACTACAGTGTCACCTATAAGCTTAGCCAGCCTCCCCTTCCCATACCTATTGAGTTGCAGGCCATGCCTAGTAAAACGCCATCTACTGATAGACCCAACTGGCACCACTGGTTGTGGTTGTGGTTGACTTCAAAATATTCGCTTCAACCTCATTATCTGATCTTTGCGAAGGTGTTGATTTTAATTCGGTAGCAACTCGTGTTAATAACTAATGAATGTAACGATTTTATGTCCTTGTGCAGTTGCATTTAACTTGAAGTCCACAGAAAATTGTTATAAATATGTTTTCATGGAGACCATTGTTTCATTAAAGAGCTTGATGAAATTTCTTATTTTTATCATCTTGTGAGTTACAGCACCTACGTTTATGTGTGGTAGGAATACCCTTGCTTAATGAATTAAATTTATTAAGTTATCTGTCGCTCAACACCTATAATTACATTCACGTCATTCAGTCGGGAGCTATCTGATTATCAGTAAGGTTGCCCGGTACAAATCTTTCTGATGTCCACAGGGGTATGTCGATGGCTCAGCCATAAACTCACAAAGGTAGGTTCACAACAGAAGACGATTACGTTCAGACACAGCTAAATGAATCTAATTCATTATATAGCTCTACGATTTGTACGAATTCCTTCACTAGCAAATACACATGTCAGTGAAATGAACTTCGCACCAGAGATTGGGTGCTTGTAATACACAGATCGTCAGTTAAGAACTCTGCATGATCTCTGACTCTGAGAACTCATTATATTGTGAAGCTTCCACCTACAGCAGCCAGGACATGTGCATGTTTGTGTGGAATTTCCCTCACCATAGTTCGTACCGATTCTGTAAAGCATCAGCAGTAGTTACTGGAGGGCCGTGACCAACACATTACTGATGATGGGGAACTAAGTGAATGCTTGAAGGAGCAGTATCCACAAATCTCACCTCATGCGACCGGATACTGGCCTCCTGAAATACAGCATGTGGAGTTTTTTTAAAGGTCTGGTAACACACCTGGCTGTAAAACCGAATGCAGTGGTTGCTATTCTGATTGCATTAACAAATAGGAGTCAAGATAGCTTATTGTCCTCAGTGGCGCTAAATTTAAGAGAGTTACCCAAAAAGTAATGGACTGCATTTTTTTCCTTCGATAATTCTTTATTGAACGTACTGAGAATTACACGCACGAAAAAATGATGTTTTATCTACACATCCTATTTTTCCACGTAATCTCTAACGCATTCTATGGCCCTTCTCCAGCGCGAAACAGTGGCGCCTATGCCCTGTCAGCACCAGTCGTTGTCCTGGTGGCGGAGCCAGCGCTCCACTATGTGAATCACCTCCTCATCGTCCTCAAAATGTCTTCCACTAATGGTATCCTTTAATTGCCCCAACAAGTGTAAATCCGAGGGGCTAGGTCAGGTGTGTCGGGTGTGACAGCCGTGGACGGTTCTCCAGACTGCTGCAAACCGTGGAGCTGCGCCTAACCGCCTTCTGTTGACCTCACCCTCCGTGCCCAGAGACTAATTGACCTTCAGTTGACAGCAGACGCTCCATAGACTTTGCACAAGCGTTTGTGAATGTTGCCCACAGTTTCTCTCTCTGCAGTGAGAAATTCAATGACGGCACGTTGCTTGTAACATACATCACCTACAGACGCCATTTTGAAACTGGCCTGCAGCTACGCTATCTGTCGGAAGTGACAGAAACTTGGCGCGCTCACTCAGGAGACTTCAAATAATACATACTTTAACGTTTCTCATTGGTAGTATTGTTTTCGGTTGAGAAAAAAATAGGGTGCATTACTTTCTGGGCAACACTCGCATATCCAATACGTTCATTGACAGCAAAAGCTATCAAACTGCAGTCACCGACCTTGCGTATAACAAGTATATGACCATTAGTGTAGGACAAGTTGAAAAGGTCCCAAGTACGAAATCACTTACATTTGAGATATAGCACTCTAGAAACTTTGCTCACGTCTCAAATTCAGCATGAAACGTTCCTGTCTTCTGGAGATTGGAACTCTCTGCAAATTCATGCTTGTCTCTAACCCAGCTCTGAGAACAGGTGTACGTATTGCGCTTTTAACCTGGCCATACTTGCCTGGTAACCAGGCAGGCAAGGTGCTGCACGTTACCGGCAGAATGGGCAGGCTGCCTTACTCCCATCCAAGCCGAACTGCGCCCAGTCCAAGCAGGCTAAGGGTGGTCTTGTTTGTCTGTCCGTCTTTCCACACATTTCAGCACGTCTTGGGATTGGTGTATCAGCTGTTTTCAATGTAATTATTTGGGTAACTCACCCATCTTCGCAGTTTCCTGATCTATGTAATGCCACAGTTGACATTGCTTGTCTATGAAGCTGTCAAAGATGATGCTTGACTCCAAGGAGACTTTGTGACAACAGTTCAGAAGCCTGGAGCAACTGTCATTTCAGCTCATAAGATGTCCTCTGCAATATCTGCTGCAAAAGCTGCAGTTGACCACATGCATGATTTTTGGTTTGACACAGCACCTGGCGAAGTTGTATCCATGCGTGTTATCAACTATGGATCGTATGGAGCTCCACCAGATGTTGTTTTCTCCTGTCCTGTCACGGTCGCGAATTTTTCTAATGGCCCTCCCTTGACGACTATAGAAATTATTCAGTATTCCTGATAAGAGCAAAAAGAACAGACAGACAGGCAGCCTCGAAACCATCCACTGCAAAATTAATTATAACTACTGTTCCCTACTCTTAACACGTCCTTTTTCCTTCCTAGTACTAAATCATTTAAATAAATCTGTCCTTTGGTGTTACTTTTGAATATGAAAATTGAAACTGACCTTTTAATCAAAAATAAAATATTTAGTGCTGTGGATCTTAATTAATGTCTTCTTGGCGGAAAAAGAGTAAATTATTAATTTTGCAGTAATGCGTGACATCTCCAGAGTCCACTCGCGCTCACCCAACGTTAAAGTTCTTCTTAGCAGCTAGCGTAAAACCAGCTTTTCAAGATCTGCGTCATAATGTAGCTCTGAAAAATTCTTGACGCTGTCATTGAAGAGTAAGTCAAACGGATACGATTCTGAACAACTATGATAGTCTGTGTCGGTAGGGCAAGTTCCACAAATTATCGCTTTTTACAAAAGAGAATCTGTTCATTCCAAAAGACCGCGTTATTAAACAGCTATCGCACAGTACTACCTAGAATTCAGTCTCCTAAGACATCTGCTTGCTTGCATTTTGTATGGTAATTACTAGGAGAGGAAAGATGAGCATAATATTCACTTCAGAAATGAGGAAAATTTTCCTTTTTAAGATAAGAATTATTATTTCATAAAAACTTTCTTCTGACTGTTCAACTATTATAGTATATATTCAGCTTCTTACAAGAGCATACATTAACAAAAATTAATATTTTCTGATATCTCGCAGCAGTGGCGGGTTTCGTTTCCTTTTTTAACAATAGAAGTATACCTCCTTAGATAAGACGTCCTTTTGTAGTCAAGTCGACTATAAAAAAAATTATTATTAAAGTCACGGAATACACAAGTTCGTTAAAGATCACGGAACGCTAACAAGCCAATGATGTTATTAACAAACGCTGCAGTTTTGTACAATATACTGACGTCCATTTTATGCTCTAGAAAGGCAACGTCAGCGTGTTTCAAAGGATTCATTGTTGTGTCCTGTAGCGATGTGTGTGTTCTAATGCAGAAAGCAGAGAATGAGACACACAACAACACTTAGGTAAAACTCATTTACTTCTGTTTAATGCAGAACGCAAGTGCAGTCAAATCCCAAGTACATGGCCACATCCACAACACACTATAGTAAGTGAGATAGGGAGAGGTAAGACACAGAGAAAAGGGTGGTGCATTTGAGGAGTCGTCATTTGTACTTGAGTTATTCTTCTGAAAAGATTTCCGACGTGATTGTGGCTGCACGACGGTAATTTATACACTTGAAACGCGGAGTGGTAGTTGTACCTAGACGCATGGGACATTACATTTCGGAAATCGTTAGGGAATTCAATATTAAGAGATCTACACTGTCAAGAGTGTGTTGATAAGACCAGATTTCAGGTGTTTCCTCTCACCACGGACAGAGCAGTGGCCCACGGCCTTCAGTTAACGACCGAGAGCAGCGTCATTTGCGTGGAGTTGTTAGTGCTAACAGAGAAGGAACAATGCGTGAAATAACCCCAGAAATCAATGAGGGATGTACGACAAATGCATCCGTTAGGAGAGTGCGGCGAGATGTGGCGTTAATGGGCTACGGCACGACATCCCTGGAGCGCCTCTAGAAGACTGTAAAACCGTGACTGATCAAATGAGTCTAGATTTCAGTTTTAAAGAGTTGATGGTAGGGTTCGGGTGTGGCACAGGCCCCACGAAGCCATGGACTCAAGTTGTCGACAAGACATTGTACAGTTGCAGGTGTCTCCATAATGGTGTGGACTGTGTTTTATATGGAATGGACTGGGCCCTCTGGTCCACCTGAACCGACCGTTGACTGGAAATGATTATTTGTGGCTACTTGGAGACCATTTTCAGCCACTTGTGTACTTCATGCTCCCAGACAACGACGGAATTTTAGTGGATGACAGTGTGTTAAGTCATCAAGGCACAATTGTTCGTGATTGCTTTGAAGAACATTCTGGACTATTCTGGGGAATGATTTGGCCCACCAGATCATCCGACATGAATCCCATCAAATTTGTGGAACATAATCGAGAGGTCAGTTCGTTGCCAAAATCCTGCACCGGCAACACTTCTGCAGTTGTGTGCGGCTGTAGAGGCAGCATAGCTCGATATTTCTGCAGGGGACTTCCAACGACTTGTCGAATCCATGCCAAGTCAGTTTCTAAACGACGGGAAAAAGGAGGTCTGACACGATATTAAAAGGTATCTCTTGACTTTTTCTCCCTCAGCATACTCTTCGATAGCGGCATTGACTGTGCCAGCTAAGGGATCCTGTGCGTGGAGCGACAGCGGTTGGTGGTCAGCGGTTGCTATGTGACTGCCTCTGGTGGCGATACTCGTCATGTACGATGCCAACGAATGAATTCGGAAGTGACAGGCCCAGCGTGGTTTCTGCGGCGAACGATACCATTTTCCGCCTCCCACAAACCTCTTCACCCTCGTTGTGCACTGGCTTCACTGACAACGACGACGAGGGGAGTGGGAGAGGGTAGGTATAGACTCAGGTGTCACTGAGGACGTAGGAGCTTTGACTGTGACCGATGGCAACTTCCTTCCGCAACCCGACATACCCATTGCAGAATGGGAGCACTTGCCGAAAAGCTGTTCACAGATTGAACATCCACGCACAAAGATGGAGCATTTTCTGGAACTGGTGGTTCCTCAGAGGCGTTTAGGAAGGTGGCAAGACATAGAGGACCAGACCTTTGCGACAGGGGCTACTGACTCTGCAATGACGCCGACGATGCTGGATCGACGTCCGTGGGCTTAACGTCTGGCACCGACAGTGCTGGAAACGAGGGAAGCGAGGGATGCCAGGAATCCGAGATGCCATAGTGTTCCATCTCTGAAACCAAGCAATCTGTGGCAGAATCTCGTAGCTAATAGCCTGAATCTGATTCTGGTGCCACCTGTGAAGCCCGACGAACCCTGTACAAGACAAAGAGAATGGCCCAGTACTTGAATGGCGATGCCCCTCGTCCCCTGCATCTTTCCCTAGGGAAGACTCTGAAAAAGACATGACCATTTACATTAAATGTAGTGCGCTGCGGAGGAAGGACCGATTACTGCGAGCATGCAGCAGATCCAGCAGTGTTCTGTAAGCGTCCATGCATCAATTCCGAAGGAAACTTGCCCTTACCTAGCAATGGTATAAGGACAGTCAAATCACCAGAGCCTGCTCCCATATTTGGGAGGCACTTAACTTGTCCATTTGCTGCGGAAACGATTTGTAAAAATGTTGAGAGAGGACAAGTTACTCTTTCACCTATTTTTCGCATACGAAAAATTATTAAAGATTTCATTACAACCTGACACGCCTTGAGCGAGACTCTAGAAAGTGAACGGCCAGAGCAGACATTGATGGAGCCTGGTACGGCGCTAAAAGCATCAGGTGTTTTTATGATTCTTAGTTCATAGACATAGCATGTTGTGAGTTGAAAGCAATTGGTGGTGAGCCCATCCCTTAGTAAATCTTGCTGGATACGTCCACAGCCATACGGGGCAGACAGGGCAGACACCTTGTCGAGACAGGTCTCCAGCAGAACAACACCGCACTATCTGCTGTGGCGCCAGTGGAAGCCTGGGGTGATGGTCTACAGGAACGCATCTACACAGTGGAGTCATAAACGAGGTATTGTGTGCAGAGCCACATGTGAAAAACATTCAGAAGCTTTCGTGTTCGCCAATAGTGCAAATAGGCCAGTGGACCACTGCCCCTGGCCACCTTCGTTGTATAAGAAAACTCCGGCGTCTGAGAAACATTTAGAGATAGTCTTTATTGCACCTTATAGCTAGGACTAACGAGATCCAAGGTTCAAGCGATTTAGACAAAAATATTTAAGATTTTATCTGTTCGCTTGTTGCCATGGGAAGTGACATGACTTTGGAGAAATTCATCTCTTCCCCATATTCGAAAACCTAAAAAAAGCCAGTAATTGATGGCTTCCTTTTTTTTAGAGATGCAGCGTTCTTAACTCTTTCCCTGTTTCGACATGAGTTTGTGCCATCGTGTGGGAGGGGAGATTTAGCTCCTCTAGAGACCTATGATTGGCTCAAGACGGTGTGAAGGCGGTGTTACTTGTGCGCTTTCCGGGGAGACGGTTATTTCTGGAGAGATTCGAAGCTCTCAGGTGCAGGACGTCGATTTGGTAAGCACTTCTGGTCGAAGCTCTGGCATGTGTGGTTGGTACTTGGGACCTGTCCTGAGACTGACTTCACCTGCGAGTAGTTTAGGCTTGGGGAGCCCGTGGTGATGGTCTTACTGTATCGACTTCAAACGTCTCGGACTGCTCGTTTGCCGAGAGAACACTTCTCCGTTTTTGGTTTACCAGTGTTGACGTTTGGTATTCTTGTGCACTCTGTCGTATAAGGGAGCCGATTTGGTCCTTGGTATGACCAGTGAACAGGTATGTCACACACTGGAATCTACCGTGATTTCAAGGCTCTGTTAGAGAGTAAATTTCTATCTGTCTGCCTGATCGCTAGACCGTGAGATTTTAGCATTTCTGTCGTGGCCGCGATCGATTCACAGGTGCCGCCTCCAAGTCTCACCTCCGCCGCACACGTCTCGCCAGCTGCAAGTTACATCGCCGCACGAAGCAAACAGGGTAATGCACTGCCGCTCCGGCACTGTCAGCGCGTGCAGATCTCAATCGCCACTTGCTCCGAGCAGCACCTATTTAGAGAAACTAACGTAGATTTGATCAGTCAAAGTATGCTTAGCGTCAGATCAGTTCAGATAGCGTTATCCACGTTTTTAGGACAAGAGCACTTGACTCACTCCACTAGTTAGACTGTCTCTGCCATCCGGGATCCTTGTCCGGTGTAGTCTTCAACCATCTGTCAACTGTCTACAGTACTCAATCAATAATTTGTTTAGCATAATTTATGTCTGTTTGTTTTTTTAAAATAAATGCTGTCAGAACACTAAAATTATGCCAACATTCTCAATCATTTAAAGAGTCCCCAGAAGGGTTGTATTTCAATGTTCTGCTTTGCCGTCAGATTGCGGGTGGAATGGTGCACTTTTCACATGATGAATACCGTTAGTGTCACAAAACCGCTTGAAGTTGCCAACGTAAACTGCTGGCCATTATCTGAGACCATCAGTGGAGGGAGGAATTCAATACAGGAAACTGACGTGAGAGTTTTACGATTTTGGTCGATTGCATCAGCAGCACATATACGAACTTGCTATAAATGTCTACAACAACTGCCCAACGGGTGTTCCAAAGTGGACCCGCAAATTCAATGTGTAGTGTCTGTCCAGGGGCGCTGGGGCTGGGCCCAACGAAGAACATTTGAAGTGGTGCTCTGTACAAGCTGACAATCAGAGATCAACAGTTCAATCTGTAAGTCCATACCGACTCATGTAAAGTGGTGTCACGAGAGCTGCTTTGTATGCACTGTGCCTCAGTGGCCTTGATGCTAAAGAAGAACAACTTCTTTCTGGAGAGACAGTGGAACTATCACGTGTGATTGATCATTACCTGTACGAAGCAGGATGACACTGTAGTATGAACAAGTGATGCCCATATGCTACGTGTCGGCAAAGCACTGGTTCGCGAATAGCTGTGACAGTATGGGGTCAACCAGTGCAACCGAAGCTGTAGAGTGGGATCCGAATACGTTACTTGAGCAATCCGACGATGATCTATGTGGAGTACATTGAGAATTTTGCGGTCCCACACTTCAGTTTCGAAACAAGCGTCCTCAGATACATTTAATAAATATTTATTCAAACGAAAGCCTGAATTTATGTTCTGCACTAGGACTGACATGTAATGCACACCTTTGTAATCTTCCGTTCATAAACCAATTCTACGTGCAGAGATATCAGTGTGAATTGCATACACTGTATGGGGTTGCATTTTGCTATGCACTTCATCAAATAACGTGTCGACTATCGGCCAGGAAGCACAAGATTTTTAGTATAAACTGAGCCATATTTTTTCCCATTTCAATCAATGTTTGCCTTCCCCATCTATACAGCTAAATGGCCGCAAGTTATTATCACACATGTACACACATTTTTCAGCCACTGAGTCTTTTTCCTCTTTGAAAATATTTATGGAGCAAGGAAATTGCTGACCCAAAATTTACAGTCATGTACCATATTCGAGGTTGCCGAGTAAGTGCGTAGTAACTCTTTACATAATTTACATTGCGGGGCACCTACCGATTTATTTTTCTTTATTATATTTCGATTCCCCCTCAGAAGGGGGCGGGCTGGCAGCAGCGTGATACGCCGCTCTGCAGCCTACAGATAAAATAAAAACGTAGTGAGGTGATATAACAATAAAAAGAGGTGATAAAACGGTGACTGTTTAAAACTGGTACATGGCGAAAAAGTTGTGAAGAAAACATAAAAAAAGCAAAGGGGTTAGTGATGTTGATTAAAAACACTTAGGAAATAGGTACAATTAAAAATACATGGCAACAGTCTGGTTTTTGTTCGCAACACTTTAAAAAGGAGATGCACAACACTAAATACTCACGGAAAACACTGCACTAAAGAGTACGAAGACATAAGTGTTAGGGGGGGGGGCGGCAGACAGAAGGGAGGGGAAGGGGGAAGAGAGGAAAAGCAAAAAAATGGAGCTGATGGAGGGAGAGGGCACAAAAAAGGGGGAGCAGGATGAACGCGAGAAAGGAGTGGGGAAGACAGTGGAGGGGAAAGATAAATAACTTGGGGGAAAGAATGGAGTCAAAGGAGTGGGCAGTTGGAGGAAAAACAGGATGGAAGGAGGGGAGAGGGAGCACGTGAAAAGGGACAGAGCGAGGGAGGTGGAGGTGAGGACCATAGTTGATAGAAGGGATAAATGTAGGGGGAGAGGGCATCATCCTGGAGGGGGAGTTGATGGAAGCAACCAAGGGAAAGGAGATGAAGGTTGTAGAGGTGGAGGGTAGGGGGCACATAATGGTGAAGGAGCGGCAGCAGGCGGGGGTTGGAGAGTAGAGGAGCCACCAGGGGATGAGGGGGATCAAGTCAGCAGGAGGTGCAGAGGACGCAGAGATGCTTGAGGAAAAGGAGCACATGGGGGAAAGGAGTCAGGTCATAGAGGATGCGCACAGGGATAGGAGGTGTATATGGAAGGCAAGGTGGAGCACAGGGCGCTTGAGGATCTGGAGGGACTTATAGAATTTGGGGGGGGGGGGGGGTGGATATCCAGATAGGACTGGCATAGCAGAGGATGGGATAGATTAACGATTTATAGGTGTGGAGGATGGTAGGGGGGTTCAATCCCCATGTCCAGCCAGAAAGGAGTTTAAGGAGATGGACGTAGTAGTGCGCTTTGGATTGGATAGAGCAGAGATCGGGGATCCAGGTGAGGTGGCGGTCAATGGTGAGTCCAAGGTAGATGAGGGTGGGGGAGAGATTGACAGGACAAGCAAAGATTGCAAGTGAAAATTCAAGGAGCCGAAAGAAGCGAGTGGTATGACTTATGATGATTGCCTGGGTGTTGGAAGGATTGATTTTGAGGAGCCACTGGTTACACCATGTGGCAAAAAGTTCAAGTTGATTCTAGAGAAGGCGCTGGGACCCTTGAAGGGTAGATCCAAGAGCAAGGAAGGTGGTGTCATCAGCATACTGCAGGAGATGAACTGGAGGGTGGGGAGGGTTGGGGCATATCTGCTGTGTACAGGAGGTAGAGAAGAGGAGAGAGGAGAGAGCCCAGGTGGACGCCCATGGAGGGGTAAAAGGTGCAGGAATTGGCATTAGGGATGGTAATGTCGGAGGGGTGGTTGGAGAGGAAGGAGGCAATCAGATGGACATAGTTGATAGGAAGGGCATAGGTCTGGAGTTTGAAGAGGAAACCGGGATGCCATACACAGTCGTAGGCCTTTTTGAGGTCTAGGGAGACAAAAATGGTGGAGTGACAGGAGTTAAACTGGAGGGAGAGGAGATGAGTGAGGTGTAGGAGTCGGTTGATGATAGAGAAGGAAGGTCGAAAGCCACATTCGGAGGAGGTGGAGTCTGTGGGGGTGGTTTGGATGCACTGGGAAAGGATGGATTCCAAGAGCTTGCTGAACACCAAGGTGAGACATATAGGGCGATAGGAAGAGGCATCAGATGGAGGCTTGTTACGTTTGTGGAACATCAGGAATGGGAGGTTTTCCACAGGTGGGAGTAGAAACTGGTGGCAAGGATTACATTCTAGAGGGCGGCTAGGACTGCATGGAAGGAAGGAGGGCAGTGTTTGAGATGGCTATGGGTAATGTGGTCATTGCCGAGAGCAGTGTTGCATTTGGTGTGGAATGTGAGGCTGATTGGGGGCTAGGGTTGTGGCGTTCATCCTGGGTGTGTATGGAGTCCCAGTAAGTATCCCAGTTGGCATGGGGGTAGTCATCGGCAAGCTTAGAAGGAATGTCAGGGCAAGGAGTGGGCTGGGGTTGGTGACCATCAGAGATAGTGATGAGGATGGGGCCATGGGCACTGCCAATTAGGTCATGGATGCAGGTGCTAGGGCAGATGTAGATGGTGGCACATGTGATGGTAAAGGTGGGGATGAAGAGGCTGAGGGTGAGATGTTCAGCAGAACTGTTGAGAGGTTGGGGCCGAACAGGTAAGTGCTCAAGATGGCAGATAGCAACCCTTCCATGTGCCACAGTATGGGTTATCGGTGCAGTGGAAGGTGTAAGGAGCTGTGGAGATGGAGATATGGGGTTGAAGGAAGGTTTCATTTAGGATGAAGGCATCCACACGGTGTTGATGGAGGGTGTGGAGGAAGAGGAGTTGTCACGTCATGGTAGAGGAGATTTAGATGAGGGTGGTGAGGGCGGTGAAGGTGAAGTGAGCCTGGTTGTGGGAGTAGGTGGCAAAGGTGGTGATGTGGAAAATGGAATAGGCAGCAAGGGCGATTTGGGAAAGGGTGTAGAGACATTGGAAGGGGAGGATATTTTGGAAGAGTATGGTGACAAAGCAGGTGATGTCCTCTGTGGTAGGTGGAGGATGGAGTGACTTGTTGGGGTGGATGGGGTCATCGACTGAGCTGACAGGAACAGTGAGCTCAGGGGTGACAGGAGGAGGTCTCGCTTTACATTTTGAAGAGTAGGTAGGATGAGGTTCATTACAGGTATTGCAGGAGTGGGGCAAGGTCAGGGCAGTTCTTCAAGAAGTTGGCGTCTATTGTAGATTTGGGCTCTATCTGTAAGGAGGCGGTCGATGGAGGAGGAGGATGATTCAGTGAATAGGTTCATTAGGTAAGTCAGCCCAGAATTATTAAAGATGCGACAAGCTGAGCTGATTTCAATGTTGGGATGGGAATTTAGTTCCACCAACATCTCAGCCTCTGTGACCATGGGGCTAAGCTTCATTATAATGGTGTGAAGGTCGGCAGATGTTGGGCAGGCTGAGGCTGTCAGGGAGTGGATGGGGTGTGGTAGGGGGTAAGGGTGGCTCATGGGCCAAATTGGATATGTGGGATTTTGGAGAGATCAGTGTGGAAAGAATTATTGAGGGTTTAATGAGGACCGAGTCCTTTTGAAGAATTAGAAGGGAGATGGGGGCATTGGGGAAGTATTTAGAGATGACCAGGATGAGGGTGCAGGCGTCAAGGAATTGAGGGTCAGAACTGGAGAGGACGAAGGTGTGGGCAGAAGGAGTTGTAGGGGTGGGGGACAGGGTTGCGCCAATGGTGGTGGTTGGGTCATGGAGAGCAGGGTTCTCTTTGTGGAGATGGTGGGGGCTGGGTCAACATTAGGGAATTTAACCGGTTTCTTCGACAGTACAGGGTGGGTAGGGGCCTGAGGATGGGTTGCAGGTTGCAGGATGGGGGTGGCAGGGGGAAGGTGTCCATGAAGGGCAGGTGATGCAGAGGATGAGGGCGTGGGTGTCGTAGAGACTGTGGCGCTGTAAGCGGAAATCCGTGCCAACTGGGGGCCTGTCGTAGATGATGCAGTGAGTAGTGGGAAGTCTGAAGATGGTGATGGGGCGACAGCTAAGGGTGAGGGAGAGTGACAGCCGAAAACAGGGCAGGAGTGAGGTAGACAGGGAGGGAAGGCAGTGATGAGGGTGGCAGATGAGCTCCAGATGATGGCAGTTGGAGCGGCTGAGGGGGAAGTGAAAATGATGGAGGTGGTGGGGGGTGGGATATGGTGATGGTGTGCAACTGAGGGGGTGAAGACGGTGACGGTGGTGACGGCCGCGGCAGCGAGGACAGAGGCAGCTGCGAAGGATGGCGGCGGCAGCAACAGCAGCGAGGGAGCCTTCAGTAAGAGAGGGGGGCACTCCCTCCGGCAGGCGGTGAAGGCGGTCTGGCGAATCCCTCTGGGAAGCGGCTGGACGATGACGGCAAAAGGGGGTGGCCCTGGATCCTCAGGCGGCGGCGGTGGCGAGCACCAGCGGCGGCTAAGGTGGACGGACGACAATAGCCGTCCGGCAGGCAGGCAGGCTGGCAGGCTGGCAGACCATCAAGAAGGCAGACGGACCGATAGCAACAGCAACAGCCGCTTCGAAACCATAGATTGCACCCTGAGGGTAGCCCAGGCCGTGTGATCCGTCGACTTCAAAGTGAGGGGATCCAACCCTCGAGATGACTGATTTATTTGAAGCTGTCCCATACAACTAAACTGTTCTCACTAAGGGTTTGAGCTCTGTTTTGCGACTAGTATATATTCCCCAATTCTCAGTATCTCTTCAATCTCACTTAAGTTTTTTTTTTTTTTTCTTCTCTCGCTGTTAGGATAACCGAGCTGCAGTGAAACTACCTATGCAGAGATATACCTGGCCATTCTGTAGTCACCGTGGGTTGATAGCACAATCTGTTATCAGGTCCAAGAGGCTGAATGGGTCCCATGTAATTTTCCAGGTTTGCGGAAAGCCCTGTTGGCCTGGTTCATACACATGCATGCTTGGAGTTTCGTCGCGATAGACTCAACTGCCGTAATAGTTGTGGCGGAGATAGGAGCAAGCAGGCTGGAAGGAAAATTTGTACACCTCTTGCCCCGAGCAGACAGGTCCACAACAGCGTCAGTGCACGAAAAAACTGTGCACGAAATGGAACACTACGTTGCGACCGAGCGAGGCGAGGCAGAGGTTAGCACACTGAAATGACATTCGGGAGGAACGACAGTTCAAATCCTCGGCCTACCAACCAGATTTAGGTTTTCCGTTATATCCCTAAAAGGCCTAAGGTGAACGCCGCTAATGTTCCTTTGAAATGGCGCTACCAATATCCTTCCCCATCCTTGCCTAATCTGAGATTGCACTCTGTCTCTAATGACCTCGTTGTCGACTCGATGTTAACCCCTGATCTTCCTTCCTGTATGTTACTACCATTCGGGCTGGATAGCGGTCACTGCTGCAGTGGTAGAACTGGATACACACACACACACACACACACACACACACACACACACACACACACAATCACCGTTGCAACATCGAATGAGGCGGCCAGTGGTTAGCACCCTGGACTCGTATTCGGGAGGACGACTGTTCAAACCCTCGTCCGGCCATCCTGATTCAGGTTCTCCGTGATTTCCCTAAATCCCTTCAGGTGAATGCCTGGATGGTTCCTTTGAAAGGGCATGGCTGACTTCTTTCTTCATCGTTCCCTAATTCGATGAGACCGATGAACTCGCTGTTTGGTCCCCTCCTCCGAATCAACCAATCAGCCAACCGTGGCACCACTAACCCCTTCACGAGAAACGACGTCACGGTATGGCAAATCCGTTTCTCCATAGACGCATAATTCACCCTTATTTGAATTCAGTCAGTTGCTAACATCGCTCACCTTGACTTGGCAGCTTGCTTTCACGGTTTCACTTCATTGAAGGAGCTCACACAAGAGTGGTCGCTGCTCGACCTACGTGTATGACCGGTCGCTTTAGTCCTGATCAGTTATTGCTACTATAACTACTTAAAACAGAAGAAGACAACTTAAATTTATCCGTACTTAACTATAAAAAATGTGTCCAAATTATAAGCAAAACATCTGTGTCAAGAACATCAGTTATGGATTTCGGAGGAAATACCTTACAAAGATATAAAATTGTCGCAGATAACAACTCACCTAAAAAAGGCTCACGTTTCAAGATTTAGGAAGTCACATAAGCTACGAATAAGAAGACAGCACAAAATTATTGGTATATTCTAAACCATATATGAATAATAACAGAAAACTTAAAAGGTACTACATAGAAACCAACTATTCTTATTTTTTTTTCTTTTTTTGGAACTGTATTAGTTCCAACAATACTGTAGGAATCTGAAACATGTGCGATTCTGAAAGCTTACGAGAAGAAAAAAGAAATTAATTTATGAGGAAAGTCAGAGAACTGCAGTTTATATTACATTGCAAGTAATGACATAAGGAGAGAACTAAACATGAAGCTAGTGATAATCTGCAATATAAAAAATTACTAACGGCGGTGCACAATTGTATGAAGAAAAGCAGATGGAAGACCACCAGAACTACTAACCACATACCGTTCGAATGGAATGAATGAGAGATGCAGACACACCTGGCAAGTGATGGTGAAGCTTAAAGAGCCACAGAAAAGGCTGACCATTTTGTCCTAAATGAATAAGACATATCTCTACTAACATTGGTCAACCTGGACGTTTCTCGCATACACGTAAGAGAATTCTGGACTGTATCCTCATTTTTGCGCAAACTCGTAGGTTGCAAAAAACATAGTCCAAGTTACATGATTCGTAGAGGGATGGTGCATATGATTAATCACGTAAGTTAGGCCTAAATTTTGGCGGTAGGAAGGGCATCTTGCTGCAGTAATAAATGTCAATTCCAACAGTAAGTAAATTCTGATATCAAAGAAAGTAATAAAGCTACAGTAAGCTACTACGTAAGAGGAAGAGGAAGAAGAAGAAGTGTAATAAATAGTCTGACACGTGTTGTTCACGTAGGCGAGAAACAAATAGGCCTGTTCTCTTAATAACTGAAATGGGCCAAACAATCAATTTCGTTTGAGGATAATAACTGTATGTATAATAATTAGTACTACTTGCAGCATCGTAATACACTTTTAAGACAACTAAAAGACGCACCACGAAGGGGTTATGCTAACAGGTGACGAATTAATATTCATACAGGTTTCGACGGGAAACGCTTGCACTGCACAGCTGGCAAGCATAATAAACAGGAGACATGACGATACCGGGGCATAAACTCTGTGAGAATTTCAGTCCGTGTACTCACTTGGACAGTAACTGTGCCTCTCAAACAGGCGCGTGAGCAATATATGTAGATGTCGGCATTTGAGAGGGGACGTGTAGTTGGACTCAAAGAAGCTGGTTGGAGCAATCTGTGAATCGCTCGACATTTGAATAGGAGCGACGCCACTATCAGACGAGGTTGACAAGAATGGGTGAACCGTGGCCAAACACAGCGGCAAGAAGCTAGCGGTCGACCTACAGACACAAACGAACATGAGCACCGAGTAATCGTCAGAGATGTTCTCAGAGCCATAGATTCATCATTATCATCGATTCGAAGTGCAATCGGTGCTTCAGTGACCACAAGGACCATTCATGGGCAGCTTACAGAAAGAGGGTTGAGTTAACGGCGCACCTTGCGCCGACTACTACTGGCCTCTGTACACAAACAAAACTGTCTCCAGCGTAGCACATTCGGAATTGAATCTCATCAGGAGGGAATGATGGTCTGGGGTGCTATTTTATTTCATAACAGGGTTCCTTTGGTTGTCATCCTCTGCGCCCTTACACCACAGCGATACGTCGACGGTATTCTACGTCGCACTTCGTTGCCCTTCATCGAAAGCCATCCTGAGTTAACATTTCAGCAACATAATTCCCACCCTCACATGGCGAGAGTTCCTACTGCTTGTTTTCGTACTTGCCAAACCCAATATCGGCCAACAAGGTCTCCGATTCTTTCCACAGTTAAGAACATTTCGAGCATTATGAGCAGAGCCCTCCAACCATCTCGGGATTCCGATAATCTGATAAATAAATTAATAAGATCTAATGTGCCAATTAGACAGAATTTAGCACGATAACCCTCAGGAGAACATCCAAAAAATCTGTCTGTCAATGGCAAGCCGAAGAGTTGCTTGCATAAAGGCCAGAGGTGCACCAATGCGTTATATAGCTGATCAGTTTGTGAAGCTCTTTCTCTTGAGAAAATCATCCAATTTTTCTGAAATTTGCAGCTTTTTTCGTATGTACGTCATATGTACTGATTTCAGTCCCATTCTAATAATTCCTCCGCGGTGCAACTTTTTTTGTCTTACTATGTATTATAAATAACGAAGAAACCAAATCCGCAGCTATAAAATCACTGTTGACCCCTTAATACATTATGAAACGACGAGTGCTAATGTGTCCACTACTGTTACTAAGAAGACACAGTGTCGCTGTTGTTCTTCTCGTTCTATTTCGAGCATTATGTCTACTGTTTCCCAGGAAACCTAATATTTGACAGGTAGATATAAAGTTTTAAATATCACCACAAAAAATACGATTGCGAACATTAAAACTGTTGATTGTATTAGTCCTTCTCTCAGTATAACACATTTTTCCAGTTCATGATGACTTAATGTGGATCTTGGTTGTAGAAGCCTGTATTTTGACTGTTCAGGAAACGTGACACTTCAATATTCACTTTGTTATCATTCAGGAAATGCCTGCCAGACAATAGTTTCTTCATGTGAGGAAAGAGGAGGACGTCACTGGGTGCACAAAGTCTGGATCCTGGAGAATAAGGGGAAGGCAAGCGGGGCATGGGTGGGTAAACTGTATGTGTGACTGTCTCCATCGCAGAACGTGCCAGAATGATCTGGGCCGTTTTCGTGGAATAAATTCTAGCGTAACCTCTTAAGGTGATTTCAGTGGTATGCAACTGTTTTTAGGTGGCGATGAAGCTACATGTCTCCACTGCTTGTTTTGAACCTTTGTCTCATGGGTCATAGTGATAATTCCAACACTTACCCATTGTGATTAGGCACATATACCGTCAGAGCTACAGCAGTGTCCTGATGTTCTGGTTCGGCGGGCTTGTTGAATAGGTGTATGCAGCGGCGGAACCCAACGGGCGGAGATAATGTCACGTTCAAAATGTCGTGCAAGATGGTTGAAAACTGATCTACGACTGATTTTCAGGTTTTCCGCTAGGGCCTCGTTTGTGATTCGCCAAAAAATGTGTGTGAAATCTTATGGGACTTAACTGCTAAGGTCATCAGTCCATAAGCTTACACACTACTTAACCTAAAGTATCCTAAGGACAAACATACACACCCATGCCCGAGGGAGGACTCGAACCTGCACCGGAACCAGCATCACAGTCCATGACTGCAACGACATAGACCGTTCGGCTAATCCCGCACTGGCGTGATTCACCAGTATTCGATCCATTGGTCCTCCGATTTCTAGTTCTTTACAGATAAACGGTTTACCATCTAGCTCTTTGTCATTCATATTTGTTTGACCACACTGGAAGCGTCTAGTAACTGTCATATGATGGTGTATTGTTGTCGTACACTCTCGCCAACTCAGCACTGATAGTTGTAGTGTTCTTATCTCTCAAATGCAAAAAACACATTACCGCATCATACCTCACTTCACCAACAGAATGCACCACTTTGTTTTGGCCCTCTAGTAGCGTTCTGCGGTACTGTGGCAAGGAGATTTCTATCTGTGCCTCGATAGTATAGCTATACCTGCTAAGAAACAAATATTTAATAAAGTAATTTTATTTTTTACAGATAATAATTAAAACGGCGTCGCCTCCTATTGAAACTATTAAGGCTTGTTTTACGACACTGTCTCCGTCTGAAACTATTCCAGACAATAACTGTTCTCTTACTTTATCCTTCGTTTCAGAACGGCACATCCGCAGCGTTAGCACTGCGCCATACGACTCTGCGATTCAGTGTTCCTTCACGGAACACACACTTCTGAAACAATTATAGTTAATACAGTGGGCAGTCATGTTGGCTGTTCCTTTCGATGGCTGGTATCGTTAGTTGTCATACCGTCACTTGATTAAAGCTCTCGGAAAAGTGCTCCCTTGCCTTTTGTGGATACCATGGCTTCAGTGTAGTCCAAAATGTCCAAGGTCTACCAGTTCTTGGTGGTACTTTGGGATCCAGTGTACTTAAAGTCTGCCACAAGCCAGCCAGTGCGCCTTCGTAGAGCGCACAGTCCTCCAAAGTGTGCCCAGAATAACACACTACCACAAAAGCAAATATAATTTATTTGTCATTTGATTTTGTATCCATATGTTGCATGAAGTCCATGACCAGTCAAGTACAGAGTCAGACCGTCCAACAGATTATAGAAACTGTCTTAATTTTCCCCTGATATAACAACAAACATCAGCCAATAGGGCACTTTCGCTAGTACTGTCTGTAGTACAGGCTTCGGTGCTCCACCTAAAAACAATGTATCATACACTGACCGCAAGGGACAGCCTTTTGAGATGACTCTGGTTATGTTCTGTGCTGATTACAATTAAGATGCTTTTGTACCTTCGCAGTAGTCGGTCAGGCAATTGTGTAGAGCCTCTAGGTAATCTACCTCTCTCAGATAGCCAAAGGAAGATGTCCACCAGTCATTACCGAAAGCGCCCACGATATTTGTAGTTTTTTTCTGGACTGTAATTGTATTGAGTGTCCAGCGCAAGCGATATAGCGTGTTGTGTCCTCTTGCATCATCTGAATTAGTAACGCCTGGGGCCGATACCATGTCTTAGCATATGGCCCTGTAATCTATTGTATAATAATTCATCGAATATCGCATTCAGTACATTAAGAAGACAAATTAACCTGTAGTACTTTGGGAATCGTCAACAGCCAGTAGCGGAAAGAAAATCATAGCAGTAACACTTAGATTTCTTCTATAATTCATTTACTATAGCTTTCATTGCCACCTTGTGAATGTACCGGAAATAAAGAAGAAGCAATATGGAATTACTGACCTTGAAGGAACGATTATTTATTGTAAGGAAATATGAGAATGCCTGCATAACGTCACCGTTCGACGGCCATTTCTGTCAGAGTTCGTAAAGAAGAGGACACCTAGTGAAGTAGGTGCCGCGCGGTAAGTTATAGCAGTGATTTTGAAGCCATCAGCTGGTCAATGTTCTGGTCTTCATCTCACACTGATTATTACTGTTGACAGGTTGATGACCAGATAGCCGGCCGCGGTGGTCTCGCGGTTCTAAGCGCTCAGTCCGAAACAGCGCGACTGCTACGGTCGCAGGTTCGAATCCTGCCTCGGGCATGGATGTGTGTGATGTCCTTAGGTTAGTTAGGTTTAAGTAGTTCTACGTTGTAGGGGACTGATGACCACAGATGTTAAGTCCCATAGTGCTCAGAGCCATTTGAACCATTTTTTTGATGACCATATATGAATTAAGTGGGAGTGTCTGCGATGCAAGACGCAAGGCGTCGAGATGAAAGTCCACATTCATGACAACAGGGAGCGTGTTCGCGCGTTCTTTGAGGATCAGCCAACCACATCCATTCGACAGGCGTCCCAACAATTAAGCATATCCAAAACATCATTATAAAGGCTCACGAATGCGGTGAGGTTGCATCCCTAAATCGTCCAAATGTGCTCAGGTGGCGCCGCTTCGTAACACCGTCCTTGCGGTACTCATTGGTCGGCGGTCTGCAGGTTCTTCATTGGTGACCATTTTCAAAGCGCAGCAGGTACCTTCCAGGCACCGGCTTTGACAGTATCGGAAACCTACGGCACTACAGGCTCTAATTACGATTTTTGGAGAAATTAGTATCACAAATATGTCGCCCTAAACGTGTTCCTTGTTGTTCTGCGTACATCAGGATGTCCGATTTTCAGCATTTTGGAACACTTTCCACTTACAGACTTCACTTTCTTCGCGTTTTTTTTTTCAAGTGTGTTACTCGTTTTATGTGTGTGTTTACTGTTTACAGTTTTGCAACTGTCACTTTGTGTTTTTTGATCGGTTTTTCCTTGGGTTGTGGTATCTCTGTTCACTTTGATACTCGTTTGTTTGTTATCTAGGTATGTGTGTCTTACTGTGTGAGATGGGGGGTGGTCTGGGAAAAGGAAGATTACAAGTACAGGGAGTCGCAAATACTTTTTCTTTTGTTTAAGGAAGAAATTGTCAGTAATGGGAATCTGAGTAAGCTAATATTTGGTCTGGTTATGTTCCCAGTCTTCCTTTGTTATTGTTTTAGTAGCCAACATGATCAGTGAGCCATTATGTATATTAATTTGATCATTTGTTACTGTATTGTTCATTGTAAAGTTTATTTGTATGTCAAAATTCTCGTGTAAGGCAGGAGTTTCTTGTTGCGATTGTTCATTCTAATATTTTTCGAATCTTGTTTCAGGTTAGATGGTTCATGCCCATGCTTTATTAGAGAAAACGCGCAATTGCTGTATTCATATATCCAACTTCTTTTGTGTTCTTTGTATTTATTTCTACCTATTTATTTCTATCTATCATTGCAAGATACAATCAGCTGAAATCTTCATATTCTAACTGATGTATATAGGCACCTTCGTATTTGTCTGGTTTTTCCCGTTGGTGAGTGTAAATGTGACCCGAAGGTGTTTCTTTTTCATTAATATATCTGTGCGTGTATGTTGATGTGTCCCATTAATTTTTTTATTCATGTAAAACGTGTTTCTGTTCTGTATGGATGTGTTTAGTTAGCACCCATGTTGGTTCTAGAGTTTTATGTTCCTTGTGCTCTCAGTTTCCAATTTTTGATATTTTTGTTTCAATTTTTTATCGACTCTTTGTATTAGATAGGTGTTATAAACATGGCAATAAGCTGTATTGTTATTCTTGAGTTTCTACCAGCGTATTTGATAATCAAAATACCCAGTGGTGTACTGCCGGTCTACACTGTCCAACGGGCACAATATTTCGGCGATCATACATGTCGCCATCATCAGGCGAACTGACGGACTGAGCTCCTGTGAACGTGCCGGGACGGAGATCCGTACGCTATGGCTGCTCAGAGGGAACTGGGTTCGGTCGCGGCGGGGTACTCAGAGTGGCAGATTCAACTTGCGCTCCGCCCAATCACTACAGCACAACCTGTGGAGATGGATGAAATCACGAGGGAGGAGGTAGGCACTGCGTTTATTCCATATACAGACGCACTCTCGGGGAAAATCGCCCGCATTTTGAAGAAACACCTGGTCGGAACTGTGTTTTGTCCTCTGAATAAAACTCGTGCACTGGTGGGGAGCGCCTAAGATGACCTCGGTTTGAGGAAGGCCGGCGTGTACCAGATTCCGTGTCAATGTGGCAAGTCGTATATTGGTCAGACGATGCGTACCGTCGAGGATCGATGCCGTGAACACTAGAGGCACACTCGACTGATGTATCCGAGCAAGTCGGCGTTCGCTGAACATTGTTTGTCGGAAAGTCACGCTATGGAGTATGACCGCACGAGGATTCTGGTACAGACGTCGAGATACTGGGACAGCGTTGTTAGAGAGGCCATCGAAATTCGCACCAATGACGACCTCATAAACCATGACTGTGGCTATAATCTTCGCAAGGCTTGGGAACCAGCGATTGGGTTAATCAAGAGTAAATCGAACAAACGTATAGTTGTGACGACCATGGCGGACAGAGCCATCACACCGACGTCATCTCAGACGCCGTCGCAATCTGTTCCACCGCGCGACCGTGGCGCGGGGCGCGGACTGGGGAGGGAGCGCGCCGCGGGCGGAGGGTATTGAAATCGGCCGCCGCCGCGACCGAACCCAGTTCCCTCTGAGCAGCCATAGCGTACGGATCTCCGTCCCGGCGCGTTCACAGGAGCTCAGTGCGTCAGTTCACCTGATGATGGCGACATGTATGATCGCCGAAATATTGTGCCCGTTGGACACTGTAGACCGGCAGAACACCCATGGGTATTTTGAATAAGCTGTATTGTTTCCAATTATTTTTCGTAGTTTCCTGTTCTTAGTGCAATTTTATTCAGCCTGTGTCTCATGTGTTGGAAAGCTGTCAGGTTTCGATTTTGTGGCTGATTTGATGTGACATGTATAGTTATGTCTACTGCTTTTGGTTTTTCGCAGTTGCCTAACTTCTGCTTATTCCTGTCTCCCTTTACTGCTATGTCCAAGGAGTGTATTTTTGTGTTTCTTTTTCGATATCAGATTGAATATATTTATGTATACTTTTTATGTCTGCATGAAGCTTACTTATTTCTCTAGCATAAATATTAAATCATCCTCAAATCAGTATCCTTCATGCGTGTTGTATGAAAGATTGCATTTTCTACATGCCTGATGCACTTGTTACCTAAGATTACTGATGTGGTGGAAGTACACAGCAACAACGCACCATAAGATGACATAATGGTTAGGTGGCGCTGATAGTTCCACTGTGGTCAAACAAGACCGAATGTCGAAGGATAAAGTGGCAAACCATCTTTCTGTGAAGAACCAGGAGTCGAAAGAGAAGGGCAGAACCTAGTGCTCGAAGACAGGAGTATCACAATCGGGATGACTGTGTAACTAAGTGAAAATCCGTCATGGATTAGTTTCCAACATCTTTCACGTCATTCTGAACATGACAAAGATCAGGCCCTTCCACGACAGCTCTCAAGTCCGCCGAACCGATGTTAGAGTTGTCTCAGGTGAATCCAGATTGCTTCTTTAGCAGCCTAACCACAGTGAATGAGTGGCCTTGAAGGTGTATGTTTTTTGGGACTGCCATGATATGCTATTAAGGAAGGAGCAAACCGTCAGTGGAGCATACTAATGGCGAGGTTATGGGAGACTGAAGACGAGGAGGAGGAGATTAGAGTTAGCGTCCCGTCGACAACGAGACTGGGCACAAGGTCGGATTAGAGAAGGATGGAGAAGGAAAGCGGTCCTGACCTTTCGAAGGAACCGTGCCGGCATTTGCGTTAAGTGATTTAGGGAAATCACGGAAAACCTAAATCAGGATGATCGGGCGTGGGTTTGAACCGCCGTCCTCTCTAATCTGTGAAGACGAAGCGTTGCGGAAAGCTATTCAAGGGGATGTTTCCGCTCCACGAACACATCAGTTCGTTCTGGAAACGAGATAGTCACACATGCTGCTTCTTTGGGCCTTCAAATTTTGCCTCACCCCAAATATTCTCCTGAGATGCCACCCAGGGACTTCTACCGCGTTTGGCAGACAAAGATGAGGAGTCTTGCCCACTCGTAACTAATAGGGATGCTATACAACAATTCAAACATATAGCATTAGTAGTTTTGTTTCTAGAAAACAAACTGACAATATGAAGATAGTAGCTGTCCGAAAGCTCTCTAGAATGAAATAATTAAATCAATACCCAAAGCTGCCGACAAGCATTGATATACATGAACAGTGTGTTGAAAATCTGTGCCCCAACTGGGACTCGAACCCGGGACCGCCTGCTTTCAGGGGAGACGCTCTATCCTTCTGAGCCACCGAGTGCACAGAGTATAGTGCGACTGCTGGGGTTCATCCCTTGCACGCTCCCCGTGAGACCCACATTCGCAACTACTAATGTCCACACACTACGAACAAATAACATTATTAGTTTTGTGCCTAGAATGCAAATTGACAATATTTAACTTTGACTACAGCAAATGTCACTAGCGAGAGGCGACACGAAAACAGTAAAGTTCTTGCTATACACAAAGTCTAAGTAAGCACTTTATATGGATCACGACAATCTGATACTGGAGCACTAATGTGCGTGGCAGACTGGGCTGATCTGTGTTTTTTTTTTTTTTTTTTTTTTTTTTCATCTTTCATTCCTCTCCCAGAAGGGGTGAGGCGGGCACATGGAGAGCCTATTGCTCTTTGGTGCCTTATATTATCTTAAGTTATGCTGTGGTGGCACATTTTATTTGGAAGAATGGGGAATGATATTTTTCTGTTCATTATATTTCGAGTTTCAACTCTTATTTGATCGCTTGTCGCGTGGGAGGGTGATGAGATCCTGGCATTTGCCCAAGTGCTGAGGGAAACCTCCCTAAAACCTCAGCAAGGATCTGTGTAGTCTTCTGTATGCTGTTTCTTTGTAGAGTGTTTTCTTTGATTTTGCTTCAGAATGTGTTGTGTTCTTGATTTATGTTTCATCTTCTTCTTCTGGTCCGTCGTCTTGCAGGTGTGTTATCGTGTCCTCTTGTATGTCATTGTTCGTGAAGTGGGCTGCTGCATTCATGTCTGTAGCCTTCATGCTAGTTTTGATTGTTATTGGTGGGTATGGATATTTTGTTTTCGGATAGTTCAGTGTTGTGTAGTCTCTTAGCAGGATTTCTGTTGTTGCTGTTTTATTCTGTAGTCTGTTGGAGCCAATTTTGGCAGTTAATTCCAGCCATCTTTTCTTTACAGGTTTTACTTTTGCGTTTTGGTATACTAATTCGTTTCCTGTCCTGGGATTCATGTTGCCTGCTATCCTTAATATTTTTCTTTCTGTCGCCATTATTTTCCTTGTAGCTGTTTTGTTGGTCATCCATACTGGAGCAGCATATTCCAGTATGGGGCGAATAAACGTTTTATATGTGTAGATAATTGTTTCTGTTTTCGCTCCGTTTGTTCTGCCTCTGAGTAGGCGAAGTAGGTTCCCTCTCGTTTTCGCTCTTGTTGTGATGTCTCTTGTGTGTGGCTCCCATGACATGTACTTGTCTAGGGTGATGCCCAGGTATCTAGCCTTGTCTGTCGCCTTGATAGTCTGTCCCCATAGTTGTAATTTGCAGTTTTCTGGGTTTTGCTGACGGGTGCGAGCATGTCTATGTTTAATGAGGATTAGCTGCGTTTTGCTTGCGTTGGGTTTTATTTTCCATTGGGTGAGCCATTTTTGCAGTTGAATTAGGTATTCTTGCGCTTGCCTGTTGGTTTCTTGTATTGTTGGTGCATGGCACCAGTAAGCCGTGTCGTCAGCGTATAGCGTTAGGCCCTCGTTCCATTTGTTCGTGAGTGGGATGTCTGCTGTGTATAGTGTATACAGCAGGGGAGAGATGATGGCTCCCTGTGGGACACCCGCTTTTGGCGTGAAAGGGTCCGACTCTGCGCCGTTGACGATTACTCTGGATGGGCGGTTTTCTAAAATGTTCGACAGAAGTGTGGTTATCTTCGTTGGTACGCCAATTTTGAGAAGTTTATAATATAGGCCTTTGTGCCACACTTTGTCGAACGCCCTTTCTATGTCTAAGAATATCGCAGCGGCGCAGTCCAGTATGTTTAGGCCTTTGATGACGCCGCTGCATAGTTGTACTATGGGGTCTATCGTGGAGTGGAATTTTCTGAAGCCTGATTGGCAGGCAGGTATTACTTGAGTTTTGTCTGCGAAGTTGCTTAATCTGTTTTTGATTATGGTTTCGAAAATTTTTCCTAGTACTGGAAGCAAGGTGATAGGGCGGTACGATCGCGGGTCGTTTGGTGGTTTCCCCGGTTTGGGAAGCATTACAATTTTTGCTTCCTTCCACTGCATAGGGATATCGCCTAACGTCAGCGCTGCGTTGTAGAGGGTCTTGAGGCTAGTTATCATTGCTTCTCTGGGGGCTAGACGTAGCTGGTTTCTTTTAATCCCATCTTTGCCTGGCGCGCTGTTTTTTCCTATTAGTAATGCTTCCTCCACTTCTGTGCTTGTGATTTCCTCTGTGAGTGAGGCTTCGGCTTCTGTTGGTGTATTTAGTGTTTTAAGCAATTTTTCGTATTCTATTGTGATTTCTTTTTCGTGCGTTAGGTCAAAGTTAGGGTCGGTTGGGAAGCTGTGAATTTCGTTGAGGACTGCTCTGAATAGGTTGGCCTTTTCTCTGTCGTCGGTGATAATGTTACCATCCTGATAGAGGGGTGGATCCCGTTTATGATCTGCACCTGTGATTTTCCTGAACGTGTGCCAGTATCTGTTTACTTGTTTGTGATCTAGGTTTTTGCTTATTATTCCCCATTTGTCAGCTCTGAATTCTTTCAGTTGTTGCTTTACCAAGTTGTTTAGTCTGTTCCATTCTCTCTTGTACTCGCAATCCGTTGTTCTTTTGAAAAGGTTGTATATTCGCCTTTTTTCTTTTATCGTGTTTAATATTCTCTGCGGTATGCGGTCCGCATTTGGTTTAATGATTTTGGTTGGAGCATTGTTTTCTGTCGCTTTGGTGATTGCTTGTATGATTTCTTTGTTGTACTCTTCTAGGTGTTCAATGTTTGCAATGTTTCTAGTCGTTGGTAAGCTTTCCCTTAGTTCGTTTTCGTAATTTGGGATGTTTAGGTTTTTCATGTCTATGATGGTTTTTCTATCTTTCCTGTGGTGTGGTGCGCTCATCAGGTGCGTGCGTATGATTAATGGCAGGTGATCTGACCCTATGCTATCTCCCGCCCATGGGGGGCTGAGGTGTCTATATATGGTTTTTGCGCAGATGATATGATCAGGGATGGATGTTCCTTGGTGTCCTATAAACGTGGTCTTGTTGTAGGGTAGTCTAACTCCGTTATTGATGTCATCCAGGTGTATTGTTAGAGCTATTCCGTTCCTGTTGGATCTTGAGTCGCCGAAAGTTTCAGATCTGGCATTGAAGTCCCCCATGATGATGAAGTCGCCTAAATTTTGATATAGTTTAAGAAGTCAATTGGAATTTCTTCATCAGGTGGATTGTAAATCGTTATTAGATGTAAGAATTTATTTGAGCGGGTTTGAAGTTGAAGGTGTATGGCTTGGATATTCGAGAATTTCGGAGGCAGATCGATCTTAATGGCTGGTGTTTTCTTGTTATGGAATACCGCCACGCCGCCCTTTGGGGAGCTTCTCGGTACTGGAATTGCTTTTAGTTCGTGTGTTATATAGTCTTGTATACGGAGTGGGTAGTTGACAGTCCTCGTTTCCAGCACTCCTAAGATAGCTAGATTTTCTTTCGTGACTAACCTTTCCAGTAATGGGTGCTTCGTTCTGAAGCCATTGGCGTTTACGAAGCCCATGTTTAAGTCCTCTTGACCCGTGTCATCCATACTGGTTCTGTGTTCTTTTTGTTGTACCCTCTGGTTTATAGGTGCGAAGGCATTGGTTTTTGGGACTGTACTTCTTGCACAGCTGGTATCTGTTTTTGACTGTTCTCTTTGCGTGTGATGGGTGGCTGTGCTTTCGGTTCTTGATTGTAAGTGACTGACGTTGTGTCTTCCTTGGGTGTTTGTTGTTTTCTGGTGTGTTCGGATGTTTCTGGTGCTTCTTTGCTGCCTTTGTTGTAGCGGGATTCTTCTGTAGTCTTTGTACTCTGCAGGTGGAAGTGCAGTTTGTTTCCGATCGGTACCGGTTCTAGTTTTCTGCCCAGGAAGGACTTTGATACCTCTCTCATTGCTTCCACGACTTTTGCTTTCCTGTCTGGAAGGATGTTTATCATTGCTGTCGTGATGGCTCTGATCAGGTCGTCAGTTTTGACGAATTGGTCACTTGTGGTTGTTACTGGTTCATGTTTTGTGGGTTTGTCGATGCACTTCACCGTTTGCGTTGATTCTAGGTTAGCAGGGGCTGATGGCCTTTTCGGGCATTTAGGGTCCATTGGATGATGATCGCCTTCGCAATTTGCGCATTTGACTTTTACTTCTTTTGAGCTGCATTCACTTGCGTAATGGTTCCCCGCGCATCTGGCGCATTTTGGTGATTGGGAACATTTGTCGGTAGAGTGCTCGAAGCTAAAGCACTTTGCGCAATGGGCTGGTTGTGGTGGGGGCAGGTGAGGTGGTTCTACCTTGTATGATCGCATGTGAATTCTGAAATTCTCAGTGAGGAGTTTGTCTACAGTGGTTTGGTCCCTGGTCAGAACCCGGATATTCGGCGTGAGTTCTGACGTGTTGCGAGACCGGATCCGGATCGCACGCTCGAAAGAGTATCCCAGAATGGTGAGTTGGTCTTCAATTTCATTAGTGGTGATATCGAAGTCGATATTTTTAATTACCACGCACATGCATGGTTTACTGGTGATGTTCCTCTCCTTGGGCGAGCGGTATTCTTTGACGGTGCAGTTCGCTTCTGGCCGGTGATGTGCCAAGAATTTGTCTATCTTGCCTTTGATGTCAGGATGTGAACTGTGTATGGTGGCGGATCTGTTGCGGTGTACCACTACCTCCGTTATGTGTTGTGCCACGTTTAGCGCTTTCAGCGCATAGCATAACGATTTTTGTGTCTCTTCTGCGGCCAGGTTTTGCACCGTCAGGGTTGTGGGTTTAGTGTATGGTTGTTCTGAGCTGCTCTCTTCTGCCTTAGGTTCGTCTGTATTCGCTGTTTTTTGTGTCGACACGACGATGTTCCTGCCGTTCGGCGTCAGCGATGCCACATACTTCGGAGTTTTGGCACATGGTGTAGCCGTGATGTCCGAGTATGATCTTCGAGTTCCTGCCGGTGTTTGTGGGCTTGGCCCTTTGGGGGCTGCTGCCGTTTTGGATCGTGTTTTAGCCTTTGTGTTTTTCTTTTCTTTGTCCATGGCTGGACCGGAAGTGGGGTCGGCCGGTGAACAATGGCGGCTCGCCCACGTGCGCGTGGTGCGTGTCGTTTGTGTCTCCTATTTGGTTAGGTGTATACCTTTCTCTTTCCGCGGGTGTACTGTTCTGGCCCTGCACCTTTTTCTTTGCCTCTGCGAGCGCGGGCTGGTCCGACGTGAACGGGGCCCTGGTTCGCGTATACCCTATCTAACCGCCCTAATTCCAGCTCTCTGGAAAATCTGCCCTATCTCTGATACGCCCTATCAGACATGACAATTTGCTTTTTATGAAAGAGACAAGATAGACTTGTCGGGTGTGCTGTGCGCGCGAGCGCTTAACTAGAGCGTAGCCGTAGCCGTAACACAACCTGCTGCGGCGGAGTCTCGCTGGCAAGAGCGGCGCTTATATTCAATTCTTTCAGATGGCGCTCCTGGCGCGGCGCGGTCCAATTCCGTGCACCATTGGCCGACGTTTCCTCACCGCCTTCTCTGGTTTTCTGGCGCTTGTGGTTATGCCAGAACAGAAGTAAACACTTCGAAACAGGCATTTAAAATATGACAACGAGATGATTTACGAAGTTGCACCCACTGATGTCTTCTTTCTTCATATGTAGAGACCATTGTGCGGCAGCCATTTTATTAGTTACTGAGTAAAAGTGTCGTTTCTGTCCGTCTCATTGGGTGTTTCTTTTAGTTACCCTCCTTACTACACTGTAGCAATTCTTTCTATCTATGGTCCAAGTTTCATCAATCTATTACAAGCGAGTGACACATCATGTTAAAGTTACTTTCGCCCCTAAGTTTTGTACAGTGTACTCAAAGTATCTCCAGACAAACCATTTGTTTCTTTATCAAGCTTTCACATCCATTTCGATTAATTCCATGCCCCGGTTACACATTTAAAGAAAACGTATGGCACGGAAACACTCCCTGGAAATATGATAGAATAATAAACGACATAGTGCAAGTCTCTTGCCAGTCATATACCCTTGCGTAGCATTAACTTCTTGTGCTACTCAAGGAAGAAAGACACGACGATGGTTTCAGCTACCTGCAAACAATGAAGGGGAGGAATATATAGCTAGTAACCAAGCACGTTATAATAGGGAAATCAGGTTAGGAGTGGCGATGGCAAGAACGCTGACGGTGCTACGATAAAAAAATCACGGGAGGAAGCCAGTTTCGAGTAAATTAATGAGAGAATAAATGTAACAGCTGAGGCAGCACGATCCTCAACAGCGCAGTATGGCACTGTTATGGAGCTCTCTGTCGTTCTCTAATAGTGTTATATGGAGTTTCTTTCTCGGTAATTCGTGTCTACATACCAACTCGTTGCTATTCTAACAGACATACAACAAACTTGGGTGTGTGCCGCTATGATTGACGCTCAAATGTTTCAAAAATTTTAGTAACTTTATTAATTCAGTATATTATGATGACGTTTCTCGGACTGTTTACCATGAATTTAAGAAGTGCCGCTTCTTATTATATGCGAAACAGCAAATTTAGCTAGACGGTCTGTTCCTTGACTTCGGGAAAGATTTTGATGGACACAAGAAATAAAAGCAGCAATGGCTATAATGTTAACCTTTCTTTGAGGTTAGAGTCTAAGTAGTTACTCGGATGCAGAAAGTCTGATAAACAAAGCGGACATAGACAGTTTCAAGAATCATCCTGGCGTTATCCTGAAATGATTGAGGGAAACAATAGAACAGCTGAATTAGGATGGCAGGAGAGGGATTTGATCTTCACACCCCAGAAAAGGTGAATGTAGTATTTTTACCTCTTCATCGATTCCAGTGGTAGTTATGATAAGAATCTGCAGAACCTTTAAGTACTAAGAAAAATTTCTATCGATTATGCAAGTGAATTGAGAATGTCTTCTCTGTTGTAACGCCGCATGCTCTCTTACCAACAATGAAATCGAATATAATTGTTGTACTTTCATCTTGTATAAATGGAATGGGACTGCGGCTCGTAATTTTCTTAATTATGTTATTGGACTGCCAGATTCGGTGCCTGAGTGACGCTATCTTCAGGCCTCTGTAAAAACAGTGTCTCGGTCCGGCACACAGTTTTAATCTGCCAGGAAGTTTGATAAAATAAAGTTTAAAATAGACCACAAATCTGATATGCAACGTCATTTGGCGTTATTAAAAAAATTAACCATACATATACTTTAGTAAAAAGTATAAGGAGAGAGATCAAAGATCTCAAGTTGGTAAACTGAAATGTATGACATGTTAACAGTAGTTACAGAATTGTCATCTACCTGTCATCTGTATTAATAAAAACAGCATAAAATGCAATGCTAACATAATATTACGAAACAAAATAAAAGTCTTTATACCTCATTAATTAAGAAGTCTTCAATGAAAAATATACTGATTCATGTTGTACAAACAATGGTATCAGTACAGTGGTCATACTGTAACGAAATGTCCTGAAGACAGAGATTCTGTCTCAATATATAAATACTGAAAAACAGGAAACCGAAATAATGAATGCGCCAATATGATAAAGGAGTAAAGTATTATGTAAATGCGGCTAGCCCACATGTAAGGCTACTAATGTCTCCGGCATATTTAAAAAAATTAATGGATGTCACTAACTGCCCATGATTCTCCCAAGATGATGCTGTGATATATGGATGGATGACCTCATGTAAATATTGTTGTGATATTCATGAACATTTTAAGGTATTCGATTACAGTGCTGCGAGTGACAGCTACCACTGAAAATAAGCAAATTTAATATTATGGGTATATTTAAACGAAAATTTCCTGTATTGTAGCAGTTATAACGCATTTTTCCAGTTCATTTATTCCTTGCAAGGCCTGTTAACTGTGACTCCAATACATATTGGTTTTTCTTTTTTATAACAACTAAAAAATAAGCAATGAAGACATCACTAACGCCTAATTACATTGCTGACACTGACTTGTGTCCTGCTGACAGTCACCACTCGTTGCTGGAGTTTAATGTTCAAATTTGATTGCATACAAATGTGTGTTTTAATTGTAGCGTAAACACAATAGGGAACAAGGAAGATTATGACTATTGCAGTGGAAAAGAATACTCAAAAAGACAGTCTCTCATCAGCTGCGTTTACTAAATTAAAATTCTCTTATTGAATTCCTTTGAATTGCCCCTCCAAAGTATTCATGAACTATCGCTGATTCTATGTTTTGTTAGCTGGTAGTGAGTAACGGATCACTGCAGTTTCTTGGTATCTCAGCTTAGAGGTCATTCCAGGAACGCTGATGTCATCATTAGCGTTGCCGGAATTCTCTTTCCCTCCCCTATCCCCCCCCCCCCCCCCCCGGCCCCAAACACTCTCTTCCCCCTCGCCAACGCCAGGGTGAATGCCCTCTCCAATGCCCTGGCCAATACTTGTATGTGTCGACATCATCTTGCTCTCAGACAATCGTACCGAGCAAGGTGGCGCAGTGGTTGCACACTGGAATCACATTCGGGAGGACGACGGTTCAAACATGCGTCCGGCCATCCTGATTTAGGTTTTCCGTGATTTCCCTAAATCGCTTTAGGCAAATGCGGGGATGGTTCCTTTGAAAGGCCAGAGCTGACTTCCTTCCACGTCCTTCCCTAATCCGATGGGACCGATGACCTCGCTGTTTGGCCCCTCCCCCAAACCAACCAACTAACCAAGCCAAACCAACCAATCATGCAATCGTTACAGGGCCTTATGGGACTAATGTTTCGATCATTGTCGTGCAAGCTCAGAACCCCTCACCCTATCACCTCACCACTCTGAAAATGTTATCTTTTATAGTTAGATTGTATGAGAGCCATCATTTGATGTCTGCGCTTTGTAGTGGCACAACCAGCATGAAGCCCCAGCAGAAATTAGCCACACAGAAGAACTTTGATACCAATTATTTTTCCTTTCAGTGAAGGCTTATTTTAAAGATGCGCTGACCTGTTGTGATAAATTAATAACGTCATGGCACTCTCCGTATGCTCTATGTATGTTTAATATGTTTATTCTTAGGTTCCGCTGCTGTTGTTAAAGCCCATGATTCGCTGGCGGCAGAACCACAACAGCCTCCAGTAGTACAGATTGAATTTAGAGGTAATATGAAAGAAGTGCACAGTGGCCTGTATCCCACGCAATGAAAACTAACTGACCAGCATGCCCCAGCATGCAACTAATATACGCGGGGGGCTATTTGTTCAACATTTAGAAGATATTAGCACCTCTCGAGCAACTGTCATGAATGCTCATGGCTGGCTTAGCGATGAAAGAAATAATAGCTATTGGGAGTTCGCATTCTGTGTACATATTTATGTAAATAAATATATCCTGTAAAAGTTTTTTTTGTTTTCATCCCTATAAGTCAATAACAGCACATAATCCCGTAGTTAGTAAAGTGTCAGCAATGGAACTTGCAACAGCAGGGCCTTATAAATGGCAACTGTATTACATTAATACAGGTTGTATGAGCCCTCATACATCTCAAGTAACACACACAAACAGAAATAGCGCCATGCGTCTCAAGTTTGTGAGCTAAATGGTTAGGGAATCCCTGTTTCGTTGTTGTTGCAATGGATCTACATATGTTACGATAAGAAACAACAGACATGACACACAACTACCAATACACGAGTATGTCACGTCTTGAAGTATGAACCTTTGTACCAGCAGTAGAACTTCAGTTTAACAAATTAAATTCTGAGTTGTTAGTAGCAAGACACACATTTGCAGTTTATAGAAGCTCTATTTTAAACATACAATACGTGTGGTGTCACAGTTCTGTAGTTTTAATGTCCCTACTACTGATGTGGTAACATGTCCGTGGCCTGTACTCCTATTTGTCTTTGTGAGGGCCTACATTGTAATTTACACCACAACATTGGGGTGAGTGATACAAAGTACAGCGAGCATATTTCCACCTTAGGGATATCGTACCAAATTCGGTCCATGTCGCACGTTAGATCGTCAAAATCCCGAGTATGTTGGAGAGCCCTGCCCATAATGCTGCAAACGTTCACAGTTGGGGAGAGAGCTGGAGACTTTGGTGGCCGGGTCTTAGCTTGCTGAAATGTAAGCTCAGGATAACTTGCCATGAAGGACAACAAACCTCCGTATTTAAAGATGCTGCGGATGACAACCAAAGAGGTCCTGCTATGAAATTAAATGACATACAAGACGATTACTCCTGATTGGCGGGCTGTAATGTGGACAATAATCAGGTTGGTATCGTGCTGCTTTCCGGGGCGTCTACATTTCAGACAGCGGTGTAATGCTAACCTGACGTCAGCGGTGGGATACCAACCTGACTGTCACCTGCCATACGGCCTGACGAACAGGAGTGACTGGTCTGGGGTGTCATTTCATTTCATAGCAGTGTCACTTCGTTTGTCATCCGCTGCAACCTTACAGCACATCGCCATGTCAACGATATTCTACGCCCCGTTTCGTAGCCCTTCATGGCAAGCCATCCTGGGCCTACTTTCAACATCTGGAGCAATGTGGGCAAGACCCATAACCAGCTCTGGATTTTGACGATATGACGTGCCAGTTGTATAGAATTTGGCGCGATATCCCTCAGAACGACTTCCAAAAACTCTGTCAGTCAATGCCAAATTGAATAATTGCTTGCATAACAGTCAGTGGTGGACGAATGCGTTATTGACTCGCTCGATTTGTGAGGCTCTGCTCTCTGAACAAATCAGCCAGTTTTTCTGAAATGGTAATCATTTATTTATCTGTACATGAACATCACACGTATGTCCGTCCCTTCTGAATAATTCCTTCATGGTGCACCTTTTTTCTTCTTTTTTATCTTAGAGTGTATAAGTATCGCCAGTAACATTAACTACGGTAAAAATACCTAGCATGAACGAGAATTAATGTGCAGGAATCTTAAGGAAAGAATGGGCAAGCTACAACCTTACCACACTGAAGTAATAGACAACTGCACTACCGGAGCTCATAGACTGCCAACTAGTATGCGAAGCTCGTCTAGTGGTGAGAGAACTAAGAGCAGTGGTGATGGGAGCTGTTGGCTAGAAATCTTTTGCTGCAGTTTGGGGTATGCGTTTGCTGAGGGGGTATTATTCAACAGGGTGAATCACAGTCATCAAAACATGGTCGATACATGAAACTTTTGGTGTAGGTATCGCTTTACTGTGCGAAGATGTAATATAGGTATCATATAAACGCATGAATATATAGCAGAAAAAAATTGGCAGTGATCAACACTCCGTAGCGCATCGACTCTTTGGTAAGTATTCCGGTGGTGCATAAACTCGTAGCGCTTATGTTTTGCATGTTCGTATTCCGTTGGGTTTATTTATCGATTGTCTTTTTTTTTTGTAGTTCACTGTTGCTGTTTAAGTTTACATATTGTCATTTTGTTATTTGGAGTTTAGAAATTGGAGTTCCAAGTGGAGAAATTGGTACATTCCCGACATATTCTTCTGTTTGATTTAAATAGAGGGGTGACAGCAGTAGCAGTGTGTGAGGATAATAATATTGGACAGAGCACAGCAAGAAAATGGTTTACTCGTTTTAAGTAGGATCGTTTTGATACTAGAGACGCTCCAAGTTCAGGAAGACATTCGGGGTTTGATGAAGATCGTTTGTGAGCATTAATCCATAATAATCCACGTCACTGTAGTCGAGAACTGGTAAATGTGACAAACTATGATCATTTCACCATCGTACAACATTTGCAGGTAGTGGGAAAGGTTCAGAAACTGGGTGTATGGGTATTGCATGCTCCTAGCCAATATCACAAAAAATCACTTCTTCTTGCTCATCAATTGGCTTGTGAACAACACAGACCATTCCTATTCTGTATCGTTACTTGTGACGAGAAATGACGCCCTTATGATAACATAAGCAAAAGCAAAGTAATGGCTGAGCCCAAACATAGGAGCAAGTCGTCGTACAAAGACCTACGCGCATCCACAAAAGATAAAGTTATGCATCTGGTGAAACGACGACGGTGTGGTATACTATGAATTGCTTCCCCTAGGCGACAGCTACTGTCAACAACTGAGACGACTTCCAGACGCAGTCCAAGAACAACGACCAGTAAGACTGCGTGAAATGATGCTACTCCACGATAAAACCTGCCCGCATTCTGCTAGGCAGGGGTTGGGTTGGGAAGTCATTCCGCACTCACATTATTCACCTTAAGCCCTCATATTTTCATTTTTTCCACTCTCTATTGAGCGACCTTCAAGGAACTTCCTATCCGGACGAAAATGAGCTCCGAACATGGCTCGATGAGTACTTAACCTCAAAACCAAGTGATTTCTACAGTCGCGGAATTGTGAAGTTACCCCAGCGTGGGCAAACACTTGTAAATGGCGAAGAAGCACATATTATTGATGCATAAAGTCTCTGTCATACGTATCTGCTGTGATTATCAAACTTGGGGAGAGACGCAATGAACTTACGCACCAACCATAGTAAAAGTATGTCTGTTCTTCTAGACCACGTTATAGTGGACGCAGAGCCCCCTAATCGTTTTAAAGTCTGCCACACTTTTTATGGCTGGTCGCACTTGACCAAGGCGACACGTGGACATGTTAATGTCCTTTTTGGTGTTCCCGCAGTGCAGTGGTATAACCCCTGGAAATGGAAAAAAGAACACATTGACACCGGTGTGTCAGACCCACCATACTTGCTCCGGACACCACGAGAGGGCTGTACAAGCAATGATCACACGCACGGCACAGCGGACACACCAGGAACCGCGGAGTTGCCCGTCGAATGGCGCTAGCTGCGCAACATTTGTGCACCGCCGCCGTCAGTGTCAGCCAGTTTGCCGTGGCATACGCAGCTCCATCGCAGTCTTTAACACTGGTAGCATGCCGCGACAGCGTGGACGTGAACTGTATGTGCAGTTGACGGACCCTGAGCGAGGGCGTATAGTGGGCATGCGGGAGGCCGGGTGGACGTACCGCCGAATTTGCTCAACACGTGGGGCGTGAGGTCTCCACAGTACATCGATGTTGTCGCCAGTGGTCGGCGGAAGGTGCACGTGCCCGTCGACCTGGGACGGGACCGCAGCGACGCACGGATGCACGCCAAGACCGTAGGATCCTACGCAGTGCCGTAGGGGACCGCACCGCCACTTCCCAGCAAATTAGGGACACTGTTGCTCCTGGGGTATCGGCGAGGACCATTCGCAACCGTCTCCATGAAGCTGGGCTACGGTCCCGCACACCGTTAGGCCGTCTTCCGCTCACGCCCCAACATCGTGCAGCCCGCCTCCAGTGGTGTCGCGACAGGCGTGAATGGAGGGACGAATGGAGACGTGTCGTCTTCAGCGATGAGAGTCGCTTCTGCCTTGGTGCCAATGATGGTCGTATGCGTGTTTGGCGCCGTGCAGGTGAGCGCCACAATCAGGACTGCATACGACCGAGACACACAAGGCCAACACCCGGCATCATGGTGTGGGGAGCGATCTCCTACACTGGCCGTACACCTCTGGTGATCGTCGAGGGGACACTGAATAGTGCACGGTACATCCAAACCGCCATCGAACTCATCGTTCTACCATTCCTAGACCGGCAAGGGAACTTGCTGTTCCAACAGGACAATGCACGTCCGCATGTATCCCGTGCCACCCAACGTGCTCTAGAAGGTGTAAGTCAACTACCCTGGCCAGCAAGATCTCCGGATCTGTCTCCCATTGAGCATGTTTGGGACTGGATGAAGCGTCGTCTCACGCGGTCTGCACGTCCAGCACGAACGCTGGTCCAACTGAGGCGCCAGGTGGAAATGGCATGGCAAGCCGTTCCACAGGACTACATCCAGCATCTTTACGATCGTCTCCATGGGAGAATAGCAGCCTGTATTGCTGCGAAAGGTGGATATACACTGTACTAGTGCCGACATTGTGCATGTTCTGTTCCCTGTGTCTATGTGTCTATGTGCCTGTGGTTCTGTCAGTGTGATCATGTGATGTATCTGACCCCAGGAATGTGTCAATAAAGTTTCCTCTTCCTGGGACAATGAATGCACGGTGTTCTTATTTCAATTTCCAGGAGTGTATTTACCCTGATGGGGCCTCATTTGCGAGTAACTGACGAAAAGAAAATTGAAATTTTGTGTGACACTCAATAGCGTTAAAGAAGCCGCTGCAAACAGTGTGGTTGCGTGGTATAATGGATTGGATAGTAGCTTCACATGAAGGCGGTGGCGTTTTCAGAGGCAGTAAAGTTTTTTCTTAAATTTTTAAATCTTTATCGAAATGACTTTGATCATCATCTTTATTCAGTTAATTAAGTGTAATTTCTATTTCCACGTCGCATCATTTTAATCGTGGTATCAACTTCTTCACAAGCTCTCATTTTTCTTCCTGTCATTCTTTTTTTGTACTCGAAATGTTTGTTCATGAGTTTTTAATTAATTTTATGTATTACTTTAAATTTAATTTCTCTTGTTTTATCACGCCGTTTTTTCATTCACATTATTGAATTCATTACATTTATTTTGTTTGAATTTCGTTGTACTTAAATAAACTCTTCTTTTCTTTAAATCTTTATATGCGTTATTTTGTCTATAGTGCAATAGGTATTTAGGTTGTGTTTCAAATGATTGTACGACAATTACAATGAAACAAAATTGTATAGCTGGTAATGAAAAAATAAATTTTTCACACATCAGCAGAGTCAGTGTAACTGATAGATTGGAATGTTCAAATAACTGAATTTTATAGTGGATAAATATAACTAAATTCATATTAACAAAAATTCAAGTAGAGAAGGAATGATATAAAGAAAAAATGAAACAAATGAAAAAATTCATATGGTGATTAAAATAACGTGGCAAAGGAATAGAAATAAAAAATACAATTAAATAAATTAATAGGATAAAAATGATGATCGAAGTCATTTCGATAAATATTTAGAAACAAAAAATTTACTGCATCTGCTCATACGCGAACCCACAACCTCTTCTGTATGAATAAATTGTCCTACGCACTATACCGCACAACCACACTACTAATTTCGACGATTTCATGTTATTGAGCATCACGCAAAATTCCCAAATTTTTTCGTCAGTTACTCGCAAACGAGGGCCCATCATGGTGAGTGGCTACAGGTTGTGATACCAGTAATCTCAACCTACATCACCGTATATTTGGATATTTGGTTTCAAAAGGTCAGTCCCACCGCTGGGGATCTCTCATTATTATTAAAGTGTGGAAAGTGTCACTACGTTTCCTGCCTTCGACATGTTTGCTGAAGGTGATAGGAAACGCGCAAGATCGATGCCAGGTAGTAAAAGTAGTGACCGAGCACTGCTTGCCACAATCAGTGGTGGTTTTAATTCAGTCATGGTATAAAACTGGGGTACCTGTATATGGCTTCGAATGGTTACGAGTCTCTGTGCTTATATCTTAAATGAGGAAGATACGCTTTCACTGATGATATTTCAAAACATGCTTCCGCATCTCGTGGTCGTGCGGTAGTGCTCTCGCTTCCCACACCCGGGTTCCCGGGTTCGATTCCCGGCGGGGTCAGGGATTTTCTCTATCTCGTGATGACTGGGTGTTGTGTGATGTTCTTAGGTTAGTTAGGTTTAAGTAGTTCTGAGTTGTAGGAGACTGATGACCATAGACGTTAAGTCCCATAGTGCTCAGAGCCATTTGAATCATTAGCCAAACATGCTTTGACGCATAGTAACACAAGAATTGTTCAGAGCGTTTGTTATCTATGTAAAACATTATATATGCCACTATAAATCGTCTCACTTCCTCTGGATATCGACTCGTAAATATTATGCGTAGACCTTAGCAGTTCATAGACAAAACATTTGGCTAAGAGCAGGAAGCTCTAGAGAAAGGAACTCATATACACAACATAAGCAATACTGCACTTTTGTTTATCGAGTGCGGCTTTATCGACAATTGTCGATAGATGTGTAATAAATACAATACTGTTACCTTGATAAGAATAGTAATGACTGATGCTTCATGCTGGTGCGCACCTGGCAACAGCCTGTATGTCTCAAAGGCGAAGTAGGGGGCGATGCTTAAACACCGCGTGTAGCGCGGCGTATACAATGCATATGCGGCATACACCGGGCCGTCTGGTCCGACTGTACGATCATTGCCTGGAAATGGTTGTGTTCGGCTAATTGGAGACCACCTACAGCCATTCATGGACTTCATGTCCTGAAACAACGATGGAATTTTTGCAGATGACGATACGTCATGTCGCCGGGCTGCAACTGTTCGCGACTGGTTTGAAGAACATTCTGGACAATTCGGGCGATTGATTTGGCCACCCAGACCGCCCGACATGAATCCCACCGAACGTTTTTAGGACATAATGAAGAGGTCAATCCGTGCACAAAATCCTGCACTGGCAACATTTTCGGAATTACGGACGGTTCTGGAGGCAGCATGGCTCAGTATTTCTGCACAGTTTCAACGACTTGTTGAGTGCATGTCACGGCGAGCTGCCGCACCACGCGGGGCAAACGGAGGTTGATACAATATTAGGAGGTATCCCATGACTTTTGTCAACTCAGTGTACGTGTGTCGTGTGTACGGTGTATGTACGGCGTACGTTCGGCATACATTTGGCGTAAATGGGGCGCACACGCTGCATACGTGCGGTGTATGTGTAGCGTAGTGACAACGTGGCATCACATTCGAGCTAAACATAAAAAGGCAATGTGTGGCAAGTACATAATTCGCAAATATCGGCCTGGAGGAGTACTGACATCTTCAAAGCAGACTGACCACAGAAGCTACAGCATACTGTGATACATGCACATCCTGAGCAATAATCGATTTACGGTAGTCACCACTTTTTATGACTGATCATACTTGTCAATGTGGATATGCTAACGTCATTTTCGGTGTGCTCTTGCCGCAGTAATAAAATACCTAAAAAAGCCACAGGGAGAACATTACCCATTCAATGCCTTCTTGATATGTATAGATCAAACACTGCAGTTATAAATCGAAGCTTAAAGACAAAGTAGATCAACCATATGCTGTAAGGCATGATATCGCCTCCTAAACAACAGTGCCTTGACTTCTTCGTTAAATAATAAAAACTATAGGCAGGTAGATAATAGCTGCATTACATGCACTGGTTCTTTTTCTTAAGACATACGAAATAACATTGATTGTAGGACTAATTCATGATTCAGAAATATCATTATTGGAAGGTACTGCGATAAAAAATATATTTGTTCTGCTGTTTTCACGTAACAATTACACAGCGGCATAGACTCTGGTTTACACACGTCAGTAAACACAATGTTCGTCTGCTACGAGTCCTGAGAAGCTGAGGCTTCTAAAAGTACTTAGTTGATACTTTTAGTAATCACCGACACGGTAAAAATGCATATGCGTAGGGACAGCGAAAATGCGAGCTGGCTAATCGACATGTGAGTCGAACAATACTCTAACATATTGACGTGAGCAGTCCCGCAGTTATTGATGTGCAGCTTTCGAATATTTTAATGTGTAGCACGCATATGCGAGAATGGACGGACTGCTGCCACATAATGAACGTATTAAGTCAAATAAATACTCTAACATATGCAATCGCTAATGTAAATGAGTTACACAGTCTCATAGGTAGAGCAGATAGTTGTGGAGTGCTCACACAAAATGTCCGATACTTTGCTGTTAATTGTGTTAAATTAAAATACGAAAACCATTTCGGAGCATTAATTACGGGTATATTGGCTACCATTTTTAGGCTGATAGCCTCCAGGACTAACATTTGAGCAGAATGCACACACACTGTAATGTCAAAGTTTCTTACTTTAATATTTACCACTATTTTGCGGAATATTCTGTGATGTCACATAAACACTGCAGTGTTTACCATTTTTCAAAATGTGTTTCTTACTACAGCACTGTGTAACTGGAACAATAATAAAAAATTAATATGTTGTAACAAATACCAGTATTGTGTTCCTAACACGTCCCACATCTTAATTTTATTAGCATAGCAACATTTTTTTGTGTATTCTGACGGTTTACCTTATAAAGTTGAAACCAATGGTGCTTTGTGTTAAATTGGTGTTTATG
This sequence comes from Schistocerca gregaria, assembly GCF_023897955.1. Classification (NCBI taxonomy): domain Eukaryota; kingdom Metazoa; phylum Arthropoda; class Insecta; order Orthoptera; family Acrididae; genus Schistocerca; species Schistocerca gregaria. Next base: position 481,369,809 of record NC_064931.1, on the reverse strand, counting down.
AGGGAGGTCACATCCCGTATCAACATGACACAGCTGACAGGTTAATAGACGTTGTTGCTACAAGTTCAACTGCTAGCGTTTTATAAACTGCAAGTGTGCTTATATATATAAGCACACTAGGGCCTCCCGTCTGGTAGACCGTTCGCCGTGTGCAAGTCTTTCGATTTGACGCCGCTTCGGCGATTTGCGCGCCGATGGGGATTAAATGATGATGATTAGGACAACATCCAGTCCTTGAGCGGAGAAAATCTCCGACACGGCCCCTTAGTATTGACATTCTGCCGCGCTGACCACTCAGCTATTGGGGGCGGACATTGGTAATGCTGATGTCAGCGATTCTACGAATGCTGACTTTGCTGTTCGAGTACCAGCAGTAGTGTTATCGTACTATAATGTGCAGTTTCTAATACAATAAACTGAAACAGCTCTTTCTTAAGCTCTTCTGTTCTGTCTCGGCTCATTATCAGGTTGATATGATCGAAGAAGTTGAAGTTCTAAGAGGCACTGTGTGCAGACCTATGTCTAAGCCCTCCTATTTGTTAGGTTCAGAATCATATCATGGAGTGGGAGAAGCCTCTTGGCTTCCTCCTCATACCACACCACTATTGATTAATAATAACGCAATTTACTAGGGTAGGACTTCGTTTAACCTTATTACAAAATTCTTATTGGACAGAACTTGGCAATGTCTGCTACTACTGGCTGGCGAGATTTCTGCTCTAGAAAAACAGCCAAGCTTCAGAGCATTATGATAGATAACAGTTGCTGCTAGGTAATGGAAAAGTAAATACTTGGACGGAGCCGTGCTGTTATAAAGAAGGATGTCTCCACTCTAGCACTGAATACGGAGGGGCGCGCGACTCGGTGTCTCTGGCCGCTGCCACTGCACCTTCCGTATTTCACGCTGCCCAAGTTTGGTAAGAATAGGCCGGCATTCCAAACACCGATGCGATTGGAACACAATGATCGTTAACTCTCATGAGGAGATAATTGCACAGTTTTAACATCTTGGAGTCAGCTAGTTGCTTTCATTATCTACTTATGTGATTTTACTGGCATTTGTACCCATTTTTCCGTATTCTTTCTGTAATTCACGACCATAATTGCAGTTGTTGGTCGTATCTACGTATTATTTTCATAACTATGCTTTTATTGCGTCCATGCACGTGTGTCAAGGTTCGATTTTATAATTACAGTACCTTGTCCAGTTAATAATTATTCATTCCGTTCTGTAAGAGGGTAACTCGTATCTTGCTGTGTTACAATAGTAAACCTGACTGCTGTAGCGACCACTTGTTTGTCATAGGTAGGCCATCCCTCTTCTCATTAATATATCTATGTGCGTGGCATAGTACCCATAATTTCATACTGGTCCAGCTACCTCTATTAATTATCATTTCAGTACGAGACCGAGCGAGGTGGCGCAGTGGTTAGCACACTGGACTCGCATTCGGGAGGACGACGGTTCAATCCCGTCTCCGGCCATCCTGATTTAGGTTTTCCGTGATTTCCCTAAATCGCTTCAGGCACATGCCGGGATGGTTCCTTTGAAAGGGCACGGCCGATTTCCTTCCCAGTCCTTCCCTAACCCGAGCTTTCGCTCCGTCTCTAATGACCTAGTTGTCGACGGGACGTTAAACACTAACCACCACCACCACCACCACCACCACCACCACCACCACCACCACCATCAGTACGAGATTTCCATTGTCTGACATGATCATTTCCTTAAAATGAACTTGTATGATCACGCAGGTTGCTTCACTTCTCCGAAGTTTACCAAAAATGATAGGTGTATGTTAAACTGCCCAACCAACGCCCCACATTCGTTAATGTTAGTCCGGAGCTCGTGGTCGTGCGGTAGCGTTCTCGCTTCCCACGCCCGGGTTCCCAGGTTCGATTCCCGGCGGGGTCGGGGATTTTCTCTGCCTCGTGATGACTGGGTGTTGTGTGATGTCCTTAGGTTAGTTAGGTTTAAGTAGTTCTAAGTTCTAGGGGACTGATGACCATAGATGTTAAGTCTCATAGTGCTCAGAGCCATTTGAACTATTTTTTTCCGTTAATGTTAATCCTCAACTTCCCCATCTACTCACTCTATTGTGATTGTGCTTGACCTGTGGGAATTCTGTTCGAATGTTGGTAGTGGAGTAAATATTCGTTTGGAGTCCTAATATTTGCGAGGTGCAGGGGATGAAGAAGTGATGACACACTGTTCAAATAACTTACGGGTTTCCTGCCGTGTGACATCGTCGAACACCGCCGATATTTCGACAGCAGCACACCCTGCCATTCTCAAGGCACAAATGCAAGGAAGAAATTATGTGCAAGCAAATTTAATACCTCGGTTCACAGAGGAGAAGCAAGGAAGACACCACACACAGAACAAGTGTCAACACAACCAAAGATAACAAACATCAGAAATATCGATAGTTACTATTAATCAACAGGTTAGGTAGCACTAATTCTGTCCCTCTGTCTTTTGATGAGAGACAGATTCGGATACCAAGCAGCATTTAAACAAAATCCACCATCTCTGTTAATAAGGTTACTTGATAGTCTGATTTCTCCTGCCGCCAATCGCATCTAGCAACGTGCTGGTTTAGCTCTTGTTCATGAAAGGATCCACTATACTCGCCGTGAATTAGATTTTGTTTCTAAGGAATTATTTCAGCTTCATTTAATGATGGCGTCTAATGTTTCTGAATTTTCTTGGGATTGGGTGAACGGTGCCTCTTGGGCGCAGTCTGACTGGGAATTTCAATCTGTAACTGCTTGTCATTCGGCGAAGTTTGAAAGTTTCCTTGGCTCAGTGTCTAATTGATTCTCGACGTTCTGTGAGGAATCTCACGGAGAAAACGTTCGACGACGCAGCTTTGTCTGTGCTGGGGAAAGGTTTAAACTTCCCACCGACGCCTAAGAATTTGCTAGTCGCTGATTTTATTATTTCTATCGAACAGGCTGTTTATAAACTACCTTCCAGGGCTGCGGAAGAGGTTAGGAGGGAAGCTTGTCGTGTGTTGACCGGGTCCCATCCACGCAAGTGTAACATTACAGCAGCTGAGGCGGCTGCTTTAGGTTCACTTCGAATGGATCCTGAGATTGTTATTTTACCTGCGGACAAGAGTAACACCACCGTTTTGTTGAACAAGCCGATTACATTCAAAAGATGCAGTGTCTACTTTCTGATTCGGCGTATCGCAAAGTCGGTGCTGATCCTACTAATAGTGTTGAGAAAAAGACAAATAACCTCATGAAGAAAAGTTCTTTGTCACAGGAGACTATCCAGAGTCTTAATTCTTACTGTGCTGTACCACCTAGATTATATGGCCTCCCTAAGGTCCATAAAGAGGCTGTCCCGTTGAGGCCTATTGTTTCTAATATTGCTGCTCCAACATATCGTGTAGCTAAACATCTTGCTACTTTGTTGAGCCCACTAGTAGGTAGGTGTGAACACCACATTAAGAACTCTGCAGATTTCTTACGTCGATTGCAGGGATTGCGTTTGAATGACTCTGATATTTTAGTCAGTTTTGATGTGGTTTCTCTTTCAACTCGCGTTCCTCTCTCTGATGCGTTGCAGCTAATTGAGGTTAAGTTCGGTGTCGAGTTAACAAATTTGTTACAACATGTGCTGACGTCCACTTACTTTTTATTCAATGGTCAGTATTACGAACAGACTGATGGAGTTGCAATGGGAAGCCCCTTGTCACCTTTTGTGGCCAATTTGTTTATGGAGGACTTTGAGGAAGGTGCATTGTAGTCAGCGACCTTGAAACCTGCGCGTTTTTCCAGATATGTAGACGATACTTTTGTTGTGTGGCCTCATGGTAGTGAGAATTTATACCGGTTTTTGGAACATCTGAATTCAATCCACTCGAATATTCAGTTCACTATGGAGGTGGAAAAGTATGGATGCCTTCCCTTCCTTGATGTGTTGGTCACAAGGAAGACTGATGGTGCGTTTGGACATTCTGTTTATAGGAAGCCACCCACACTGACTTGTATCTGCGAGCTGATAGTTGTTAAAGCCATCCAGCTCAGCGTGAAGGGGTACTTCGCACCTTGGTTCACAGGGCCCACGTTATCTCAGACCCTGAAAGTTTGGCAGCTGAGCTAGCACATCTCGAAGTCACTTTTCGTCAGAATGGTTATAGTGAGAGGCAGATCAAACGTGCGATGCGCTATCATCCTTCTCTGCAACGGGTGAGTGACGATAGCAACGAAGTGGCACCTAAGTCTACGGCCTTTTTGCCTTTCGTAGGAAGCATTTCCAACAGGATTGGCCGTATTTTGCGGAAATATGATGTGAAATGTGCTTTTCAACCATCTTCTAAGATTAAGGCCCTGTTGGCGTCCGAAAAAGATGATATTGGTTTGCGTAAGCCTGGGGTCTATCGTATTCGTTGCAGTTGTGGCATGTCATATATTGGTCAGACAATCAGGACTGTGGAAGACCGGTGTATTGAACATAAGCGTCACACACGCTTACAACAGCCATCAAATCCGCTATTGCAGAACATTGCCTTGACACCGGTCATCCTATGAAATACAACAACTCGGAGATTCTGGCTTGCACGTCCAGCTATTGGGATAGTGTTAAGGAAGCTGTTGAAATCAGACTATCAAGCAACCTTATTAACAGAAATGGTGGATTTTGTTTAAATGCTACTTCGAATCCGGATCTGTCTCTCATAAAAAAAAACAGAGGAACAGAATTAGTGCTACCTCACCTGTTGATTAACAGTAACTATCGATATTTCTGATGTTGGTTATCTTTGGTTGTGTTGACACTTGTTCTGTGTGTGGTGTCTTCCTTGTTTCTCCTCTGTGAACCGAGGTATTAAATTTGAAACGTCCCCTTAGAAAAATTTATACACGACTGTGCTTAAGCTGACACACAATATTTTTTAGCGCAACGCAATCTGACTTCCAAAAATCCCTACGAAAGAATGGCCCTGACTAACATTAACCTATGCGTTTCGCAAATCACTTACCTCACAAAAATCTTCGTTACTCAAGCTACTGTAATACAGCGAGCGCCACTACTGCCAGCTAAATAAAAGATTCAAACTACTGAAGGCACTAACTACTGATAGGTATAGTTAGCAAATGAAAGATTTTAATAGAGAACAAACAATGTATTTACCTCACTAGTCATAATATATACAGCAGTTCATGACACCAATTCTTACAAATTTCAAAACTCCGCCATCTCTCTCCCCACGTCCACCACTGCTGGCGGCTCACCTCCAACTGCGCAACGCTACGCGCTGTTAGCATCCAGCTGCGGCTGCTCAACACTACAATGGCAGACAACAATGCAAACTAAACAGAGACTGCGCACAGCACAGCCAGTGATTTTTCATACCGAGCGCTAAGCGGCGTTACCAATAAGAAAACCCAAACAGCCTACTTACATAGCCCCCATGCTCCCCACAAAAAATTTTTACAAATTGTTTTGGGCAGTGGCCAACAATGATTTGATAAAATTTTTCATAATTACTATAGCAAAGATATCAAATTCACACACTTATTGATACAATGTTGGTCAGAAGCTAAAATTCTCTCACAGTCCATAAAGACAGTCCTGATCGTTCATCATAGTAACATTGCAGTGTTTTTTTTTCAAAGTCTGAGCAATAAAAGAAATTGCACTTGGAAGTAGTGGATTTCTAAGCAGTCTTGAAGAAGTAGTGTTGTCCTTCCAACGAAAGACAGTGCTGACTCTCGACATGCAGACAGGTAATGGGCCACAGCAGAGTCAGTCGACATTGAAGACTATCGGTAGGTAGGTCATCACAGAGCAGACCCACTGTAGTCCTGGTACAGATTACAATTGGTGGGCCACCAGAGGTGTAGACCCACTGTAGTCCTTGTAGAGATGGTTAGCAGCCATCGGTTTGACTGTGCAGGCGCACAATGACCATTGAAGAGTCTTGCGGATAATATAACAAGTCCATAACAACCACTTGTGCACTCAGAAAAATTGTTTTTTAAATGTCCTTAGAACCAGCAATGCTGTTATCCAGTCCCTTACTGAGTTATTAACACACGTGCAGACACTACCAGTCCCTACTTCTCACATATTGTCCATATACTATGACTAACAGAAACGTGTGCAGTGAAATGTAATTTACAAGTTACTTAATTTGATGAACTGGTGTCAATTACAATTTTATAACATAAGAATACAATAACAAAGGTACAAAATACATCTTTAAAGAACATAACAATACAGATGACATTTGTAGTAGTACAGGATTTACAAAAGAATCGAAATAGCAAATACATCAGTGTTACAAAAATTACGACATAAGTACATACATAAAAGATCAGAATAACTTTTGAAACATCAACTTCACACATGAGCATTAGAACAAAACAGAATAAATAATGTGTCAACATCTTTACAAAGTAAATAACATGTTATTAATGCAAATTATATTTGAGGATAACAGTATTCCTCATCATAGTGAATGTAGCTTAGTATTAGAAAAATTCTGCAACATAAGTCTTATCAGATAAACATATAAAGACAGGAAGAACATAAATACACAAGGGTACACAAACACATAGTGGGATAACACAAGGAAAGGACAGGGTTTGTTTTACTGCAGTATTTTGCAAACAAAACTTTCTTTACTTCTCGGAGATCTCCCTTCGTTCTTCATTATTTCCAAATGTCCTATCCATACCTGATTTCTGTACTTTTTTCGTATAACTTCTCAATGCATTTCTTCCAATCCATCGCAAATCATTCTCTTATATAGGCTACCCCCTCTTAAGCTAACTTAAATCTACTGAGCTCAGATGCTTAACTAAGGGACAAGGCAGCAGCAGCAGCAGCAGCAGCACAAAACAATTAATACAAACAGCAATGACAAATAAAATGCAGATTTGCAAAGCAAGCAACAGTAAATGTAATAACTTACATCTAAACATGACAAACCCACAAGCAGAAAAAAAAGTATACTAAAGACAACAATGCAGAGAAGGACAACGTCTATTCAAATCTTAATGTCTATGCAATTAAAGTGGTGCACCACAAAAATTTATTGTAAAAAAATATTACCATGTACTTGAAAAGACAATTCTGTATGCAATTTCTGTGAAGGGAAATGTCTTTTTGTGCTACTTCGTTTTTTTTAAGTACATCATAAAGTTATTATTTACTGGATCTGTAGGCATAAAATATTTATATTAGTACATCCATAAAATTTATTTTAACCAATGCTTCAGTGCAGTTAGAAACTAGATATTAAACAAAATGAGTAAATAAATGCATAAAGCAAGCCACATGGCATTTCTCTCAACTAGCAGGACAATAGCCATGAAATGTTTCTCGTCGTTTCATTAGGCATTTTAGTAAATATCATAAATTAAGAACTGTACAGTGTAATCATGTTTTCAAGTTTGAGGGTGTCGTATTTGCGATGCTTTCTACAATGGAATGTCAATAGCGAGGATAATGGCTTCCCCCTTTTTTTTTACCTGTGCCTCTGAAAGGGACACACTAATGGCTTTTTTCCCAGGCGACTGTCACACAGCTGGGTGCCCACGACGCATTACGTGCAGGTGGTCACTTAATTGTCTTATCGAAATATTTACGACACCAGTTTCCGCTACAGTGGCAGTCTCATATAAAAAAATTCACAGGTGAAGAATTTGCGTTACAATCAGTAGAAACAAAATCCTATCGATATAACAGTGTCCAAAAAATTTTCGTCGGCATAGTAATACATTCATGCATTCACATACATTTCATAATTCTTAAAGTACGATTCTTGGTTTCCAACAACCTTTTTCACAAATCAGAGTCCCTAACCACTACTCATTATTTCTTACCTTATTACACACATATATATTCGTCGACACTTCTTCAATATTTAATCATAACAGATACGTAGCATAACCAAATAACTCATATAACATCAGCTTAAACATACCTCAGCAGCATAATTCACATCGTCATCGTAATAATATCATAACACGACAGTCAAATTCTCAAAATCTCCGTAGCTTCCTCCAATAATTTGAAAACCTAAAAAAAATTCTCTGCTCATGTCAAAAGTGTCATCTACCTCAAACGTACTTTAAAAATCATGACCCCATACCAAACACATCATTCAAAGCTCTCATAGTATCACAATGGTTCCAAAAAAAATATGAACAGTTCACAAAGTACAGACAAAATACAATTTCATAGGTGTTAAATCATCCAACTGTGTAATTGCGTAAACATGTGTCACTGATGATGTAGTAAAAAAAATGATTATCTCTCAGTTAAATGATCAGATAGCTGTGTAATTTATGTGTTAGAGAAATATGGTACCGATGTGTAAAGTTGTATAAGCAAATACCATATTAGCTAGGGCTCCTTGTGCTTGCCAAACACATGATACACAAAGTAAGCGTGTACCCCCCTGAGGATTAATGCAATTGTATCCTCAGGTGTTGCAGATTACAGCAATGGAATGAAATGTATAACAAAAAACTTTCTTTTTAATTCAACAATATTGATAAATAAATGGTTTAAGTACCAAATTAATCACTCAAATGCGTGCCCTGTAGTGCTAAATGTGCGTTTTGCTGTAAGACAATTCTGTGGAACTGTAGTTGGAATGTGTACCGCAGAGACAGGCTGGACAGTGAAGGGGGAGGCGTGTTTATAGCGATAAGAAGTGCAATAGTATCGAAGGAAATTGACGGAGATTCGAATTGTGAAATGATTTGGGTGAAGGTCACGGTTAAAGCAGGCTCAGACATGGTAACTGGATGTCTATATAGGCCCCCGGGCTCAGCAACTGTTGTGGCTCAGCACCTGAAGAATAATTTGGAAAATATTTCGAGTAGATTTCCCGACCATGTTACAGTTCTGGGTGGAGATTTTAATTTGCCGGATATAGACTGGGAGACTCAAACGTTCATAACGGGTGGCAGGGACAAAGAATCCAGTGAAATATTTTTAAGTTCTTTATCTGAAAACTACCTTGAGCAGTTAAACAGAGAACCGACTCTTGGCGATAACATATTAGACCTTCTGGTGACAAACAGACCCGAACTATTTGAATCAGTTAATGCAGAACAGGGAATCGGCGATCCTAAAGCGGTTACTGCATCAATGATTTCAGCCGTAAACAGAAATATTAAAAAAGGTAGGAAGATTTTTCTGTTTAGCAAAAGCGACAAAAAGCAGATTACAGAGTACCTGACGGCTCAACACAAAAGTTTTGTCTCAAGTAGAGATAGTGTTGAGGATCAGTGGACAAAGTTCAAAACCATCGTACAATATGCGTTAGATGAGTATATGCCAAGCAAGATCGTAAGAGATGGGAAAGAGCCACCGTGGTACAACAACCGAGTTAGAAAACTGCTGCGGAAGCAAAGGGAACTTCACAGCAAACATGAATATAGCTAAAGCCCTGCAGACAAACAAAAATTACGCGAAGCGAAATGTAGTGTGAGGAGGGCTATGCGAGAGACTTTCAATGAATTCGAAAGTAAAGTTCTATGTACTGACTTGGCAGAAAATGCCAAGAAATTTTGGTCCTATGTCAAAGCGGTAGGTGGATCAAAACAAAATGTCCAGACACTCTGTGACCAAAATGGTTCTGAAACAGAGGATGACAGACTAAAGGCCGAAATACTAAATGTCTTCTTCCAAAGCTGTTTGACAGAGGAAGACTGCACTGTGCTTCCTTCTCTAGATTGTCGCACAGTTGACAAAATGGTAGATATCGAAATAGACGACAGAGGGATAGAGAAACAATTAAAATCGCTCAAAAGAGGAAAGGCCGCTGGTCCTGATGGGATACCAGTTCGATTTTACACAGAGTACGCGAAGGAACTTGCCCCCCTTCTTGCAGCGGTGTACCGTAGGTCTCTAGAAGAGCGAAGCGTTCCAAAGGATTGGAAAAGGGCACAGGTCATCCCCGTTTTCAAGAAGGGACGTCGAACAGATGTGCAGAACTATAGACCTATATCTCTAACGTCGATCAGTTGTAGAATTTTGGAACACGTATTATGTTCGAGTATAATGTGTTTTCTGGAGACTAGAAATCTACTCTGTAGGAATCAGCATGGGTTTCGAAAAAGACGGTCGTGTGAAACCCAGCTCGCGCTATTCGTCCGCAAGACTCAGAGGGCCTTAGACACGGGTTCACAGGTAGATGCCGTGTTTCTTGACTTCCGCAAGGCGTTTGACACAGTTTCCACAGTCGTTTAATGAACAAAGTAAGAGTATACGGACTATCAGATAAATTGTGTGATTGGATTGAGGAGTTCCTAGATAACAGAACGCAGCATGTCATTCTCAATGGAGAGAAGTCTTCCGAAGTAAGAGTGATTTCAGGTGTGCCGCAGGGGAGTGTCATAGGACCGTTGCTATTCACAATATACATAAATGACCTGGTGGATGACATCGGAAGTTCACTGAGGCTTTTTGCAGATGATGCTGTGGTGTATCGAGAGGTTGCAACAGTGGAAAATTGTACTGAAATGCAGGAGGATCTGCAGCGAATTGACGCATGGTGCAGGGAATGGCAATTGAATCTCAATGTAGCGAAGTGTAATGTGATGCGAATACATAGAAAGATAGGTCCCTTATCATTTAGCTACAAAATAGCAGGTCAGCAACTGGAAGCAGTTAATTCCATAAATTATCTGGGAGTACGCATTAGGAGTGATTTAAAATGGAATGATCACATAAAGTTGATCTTCGGTAAAGCAGATGCCAGACTGAGATTCATTGGAAGACTCCTAAGGAAATGCAATCCGACAACAAAAGAAGTAGGTTACAGTACGCTTGTTCGCCCAATGCTTGAATACTGCTCAGCAGTGTGGGATCCGCACCAGGTAGGGTTGATAGAAGAGATAGAGAAGATCCAACGGAGAGCAGCGCGCTTCGTTACAGGATCATTTAGTAATTGCGAAAGCGTTACGGAGATGATAGATAAACTCCAGTCGAAGACTCTGCAGGAGAGACGCTCAGTAGCTCGGTACGGGCTTTTCTTAAAGTTTCGAGAACATACCTTCACCGGAGAGTCAAGCAGTATATTGCACCCTCCTACGTATATCTCGCGAAGAGACCATGAGAATAAAATCAGAGTGATTAGAGCCCACATAGAAGCATACCGACAATCCTTCTTTCCACGTTCAATACGAGACTGGAATAGAAGGGAGAACCGATAGAGGTACTCAGGGTACCCTCCGCCACACACCGTCAGGTGACTTGCGTAGTATGGATGTAGATGTAGATGTAGATGTAGATGTAGATGCCCTGTTGACAACTTGGGTCCATGGTTTCATGGGGTCTAGGTCGCACTCTAGCTGTACTGTCAACTCTTACCAATTGAAATCAGGACTCATCTGACGAGGCCGCGGTTTTAGGATTCAACCGATGTGGTCACGAGCCCAGGAGAGGGGCTCCAGCCGATATCGCGCGATTAGAAAAGGCAGTTGCGTTGGTCGTCTGCTGCCGTAGTCCATTAACGCCAAATTTCGCCTCACTGTCCTAAAAAATACATTCGTCGTACGTCCCACACTGATTTCTGCGGTTATTTCATGGAGTGTACCTTGTCTGTTAGCACTTACAACTTTACGCAAACGCCACTTCTTTCGGTTTTTCAAGTGAAGGCCGTCGGCCGGTGCATTGCATTGGTGAGATGTAATGCCTGAAATGTTGTATCCTCGGCACGATCTTCACACTCTGGATTTCGGAATATTAAATTCCCAAACGATTTCCGAAATCGAATGTCCTCTTCAGCTAGCTTCAGCTACCATTCCGCGTTCAGGGCCTGTTAATTCCTGTCGTGCGGCCATAATCACGTCGGAAACCTTTTCACATGAATAACCTGAGTGCAAATGACAGCTCTGCCAATGCACTACATTTTTACATCTTGTGTACGCGATACTACTGCCATCTGTATAAGTATATATTGCTATCCCATGACTTTTGTCACCTCTGTGCATAACACTCTCTCAAATATCAAAGGCGGACGTGGTACAACTAACTACAGACAGTGGTCCATGTTCGAAAGAACAGAAACAAGAAAAAGTGTGTGTAGTGAAGACGCAATCCCAGAGCATATACGGACAGTCTTGTGTTGTTCCCCAAGTAACGAGGATAGGGACTGTGGACAATTCAAATGTAGATTATAAGCAAATATTGAAGATTGAGAGCGATGATTATTCTAAAATATGACAGTTAACTATGTATCTAGGTTGTACGGTTAGGCCCTGAGGACTATTGGTCACATTGAGAAATTACACGTAACAGATTAGACGTTGACGTAGAAAATTTCTATTCAGGTAATTTGAATGCACCTCAGTGATACACTTATAATCTTTGCTTACATTATTGGGTAATTTCCAAGAATGATTGCCTATAGTCGCCTGGTCCAAACGATGCATATCGAACGTGCGATTGTAAATCGATCATGCGACTCTGGCGGGCGGTATGAATATGTTTACGTTGGTAACTACAGCAACGACAAAAGAAGAGCCTTACAAAAATACTTGTAATTGCAAAGGAGACGACTTACCTTACTCGTCGGTGTTGTCGTCATGTGAAAGTCCATTACGGTGGTGTGGATGGATAATTTGGAAGAGACGAACCACGTATTCTTCCTGATACTCGTTCGTTTTTCGCATTATCCGCAATGAAATTGTAACAGTATTTCAGCGTCGAAACTGTTCTTACGAAGTATTACGTATTTCGCACTACCACAGTCTACACAGTCCCTTATTTCCTCATCCGTTAGTACTCCGTATTTGCTACAAAAAGTAGAACAATTTTCTACGCTCCATGTGAGAGAATCCGCCGAAGAAACGTCAAGAACACCAGACATCCCACTCAATAACGACATAAATCGTTCGGGTTTCCCTAGCAACTCAGGAATAATTCGCAGAGGTATGTGATTTAGAGCCAGTAAGGGAATGATGAAAATAGATAAAAATGATGATTACAACGCCCGTCACCGGGGTCGCATGATCGAATTCGATGGCACGTTCGATACGTATCGTTTGGACCCCGCGACATCGATAGGCAGTCATTCTTGGAAATTACCCGTTATTGAATACAGATTATAAAACCTTTCTACTGCTATGCTGTGTGTACGAACTTTTACAGTTGCTAACAACATATTTCTCTAGGTGAAATAGTACGAATTTTAGCCATAGAGAAGATGAGACAACGCATAGGGGAATGTGGGTCCTAGAACCCTATCAAGGTACACAGTATGCGCAAATAACATCTAGCTATACAGACTATAAATAAAATCCACCAATGTGTTTCTCTGTCTGTATTTGAATACTAATCTCAGGACTACTGATGGGATTTTGATACGATTTGCTCTAACAGTTACACTGATTCACGAGGAGGGTATGCGTATACACCCTCCGTCCAAGAGTTTCCGAGTCTTATTTTCTTCCTGACGTATAAGCGACGTCAGTGCAGTAACTACGGTGGTAACTTGAACTAACAACTCCAAACAGCAGATAAGTATTCCACCAGTCAGTTATGAGTAGACAATGTTAAGTAGTTGGTGCGTCAACGTTGGTTGGTTGGTTGATTTGGGGGCAGGGGACAAAACAGTGAGGTCGTCGGTCACAACGGATTAGGGGAGGATGAGGAAGGAAGTCGGCCGTGCCCTTTCAAAGGAACTATCCCGCCATTTTTCTGAAGCGATTTAGGGAAATCATGGAGAACCTGAACCAGCATGGGCGGGCGCGGGTTTGAACCGTTGTCCTCCCAAATGCGAGTCCCGTATGCCAACCATGCACCACCTCGTTCGGTGCGTCATCGTTGATGTGACATGAATCGCAGTGAGGAAATATCTCAAAATCAAGTGTTAATGACCTTCTCCAGAATGTTTTGAAGATGTGAAAAGTGTGTGCCAGACTTGTCCAGCACACCTTAACTTCCGAACAAAAACAGCGACTCGTGGGCGGTTACCGGACTTGATTGAAATGCAAAGTCGCAGACAATTATTTTCTGCAAAAAATCATCACCGGTGATGAGACGGTGTTATCAGTGCGAAATTCACACGAATTGTCAATGCTTTGCCGTTGACACACGTTCATGCCAGCGTGACGCGCAAGTTGAACACCATCCCAAAGAAGGATTTTTCTGGCAGTTTCAAATAGTTGTAAGAACTTCTTGTACATTGCAGTCAAGTGAGGGGAGACTATGTAGATCACCTGAAGCATTAAAACCACCGTCTTAATTTTTCTCTATTTTTTATTAATCAATTCTCGAAAGTTTTTGAGACTGACTGGGTACAATTTATTATCACTACACCAGACAAGTCATTCGGCCGTAGACACCTACTGCTACCTGTGCGAAGCCACGACAAGTCGTTAGTATCATACAGTGTTATTCTATGAAGATGTTACAAAATTTCAGGGAAGTTGGAGAAGGATAAATATAACAATGTAAGGCTGGGGACCCTAGTCTGAAAGCAACCGAGTCGAGAGTTATTAGCGGCCGGCTGCTGTGGCCGAGTGGTTCTAGGCGCTTCAGTCTGGAACCGCACTGCTGCTACGGTCGCAGGTTCGAATCGTGCCTCGGGAATGGATGTGTGTGATGTCCTTAGGTTAGTTAGGTTTAAGTAGTTCTAAGTCTGGGGGACTGGTGACCTCAGATGTTAAGTCCCATAGTGCTTACAGCCATTTGAACCATTTTTGAGAGTTATTAGCAAAAATCTACTGAAGATACACGTTAGTCTCGCGCAGCACTCAAACAAGGATCCCCAACTTCCGAACCCTGAGCATGACGTACAGAATTCCCCTTGAGAATTTTCCAATACTCTCAGATAATTTCCCCTGTTGATGAGCTATTGACGGCCCACGTAACTTGAAGTTAGAGAGACCGAAAATCATGAGTCTACGGTACACTACTAATACATTCCATGTTCCTGCACAAGTTGCATAAGCAGCTACATTTATAATAGTTAAAAATGTCACCCAGTGTCAATTCATGCCTGGCATCGTCAGACAAAGATCTGTCGTACCAGTCTAATATCCTCGGTGTCGCCTGGGAAGTGTAGCAGGGAGCGAGGTTTCTTGCCTGAGTACACTCTTCAGTCTCGCCAGGCGTCTCGTTCACAAGAATTTCCACTTGGCCACCAAGAGAAGAACTCAAGAGTTGTGAGGTGAGGTCAGGTGAAGGTGTTGGCCACGAAACAGGGCCTCCTTTCCCTATCAATTTTTCAGCGAATGTCTGATCAAGGTGTTCATAAACCCGTAGTCCAAAGTGGAGTGAGGCTCCAACATGTTGGAACCACATTCGTTACCGAATAGTAAGTGGGGTATCTTTCGGGATCCTACGTTGTATGTCTCTGATAAACACTGTACATTGGTGCATTTAAGCAGGTAGGAAGAAGAAACGAGCCTAATACGCAGTCATTGACTATGGCTGTCCATATGTTGACCGAAAATTTGTGTTGATTGCTCTTCACAACTGTTGCGTGGAGATTCTCGTCGGTCCAAAGATGACTACTGCGACTATTTATCATTCTGTCTCTGGTGGAACAGGCTTCATCCGGGGAAAGTAAACACGAAGGAAAGTGAGGATCAATATAATTCGCTGCAAGAACAATCGACTGAACACGACACGAGGTTCAGCAGGAGACAAAGCATGCAGTTTCTCTGGATGGTAGTAGTGTAGCTGCATTTCCCGTAATATTCGCCACACATTACTCTGCAAAACATTAATTTCACGTGATACTGATCAAGTGCTGATTGCAGGCCTCTCATCCACACGAGCAAGCACCGCATCTTCTAATCGGGAGTCCGTCGTCCTCCTCGGCAGTACACAAGGATTGTTCACGTTAGTACACACTACGCCATCTGAATTTGCCCTTCTCCTTCATTCCTGAAAGTTTGTAACATCATCACGGAGTCTTTCATTATAATATGATATGGTGAAGACGCTGCACTCACCATTGAGGAGGGCGATTCAAATTCCTGTGTGCCGATCCAGATTCAGATTTACCGGGAATTTCCTAAATCGTTGTAGGCCAATGCCGAGATCGTTCCCTTGAAAAATACATGGCAAATTTCTTTCCCTGGCCGCCATCAACATTGTTTGGCAGTTCTTAGATTTTATTTATTTATTCGCTTTATTTGTATTGTTCTTTTCTGATGCAGTTTCCATTGTCATGCAATAAATTGAATTTCGTCAAACAATATGTAGTAGAAAATGTGTATATAACTTGGCGCCAAATCAGTTCGTGTAGGACCTGTTCTTGAGACAAAAGAATAACAGTAAATAAAATAGCAACTAGATGACTGGTGATATTTCCCTCATCATATATTTATAATAGGTGTCGAATATCACTTCATTTATCGATGTCATCTTGTACGCTAAAACGTAATGAGAATAACAACCCGAATCTTCCAAATGTTTCGGAAACAACTGCATCTCATAGTCGTGGCTGTTGCACTGTTCGCTCTTTCTAAGTAAATCATAATTTATCAAACGCGCGAGTGTTAATTCGATGAAAGAACAGTTTTGGGACTTATTACAAAGTCATTTGAATGTTCGAAAAAAAGCGTTTTAATATTTTTGTTTGTTCGCTCATCTACATGAATTAAAACGCTATTTCGTTTCAGACAAAATCCGTCGTACGAGAGAAACTGAAACTGATTTCGGTGGACAAGAAGCACGTTGCTGTTGGCGGGAAGTTGTGTTCTTTCAACGGTAGTTACGCAGCCTTCCAGAAACATTTGCAGCGCCCCAGAACTGCGACGGCGCTCACGTTGTCGAGAATTTCGAAGCGGCGCCGTTAAGCGCACTCGAGGCAAATTACGAAATTAACGTGCGTGCTCCGCGTCCCTGGCCGCCTCTTGTCTTGAGCCGCGTCGCCCACTTGATATCTGAATCTGCTTGTTAAATTTGTAGTAATCAGGCGTACACTTACACGCGGGGGACTTACATTCGCCTCCGAGTAAAAAAAAGAGCATATTTATATTTTTTCTGAGTATGTAGAGCCAAATTTCATCCATATCATAATGATAGGCTGGGCCGTGTAGCACCCTGAATCAATACGCCCGTGGCCACGAAGCGCGCATCTAGTTATTTTAAAAATAAATCAACGAGTGGAGACGAGAAAAAGGAAGACGGCGAGGGGCCAGCTTGTTGTAATCTGGAGGCCGATCGTCAGCAATCAAAGTTGGGATCTCGATCGCTGCTCAATAAGCACCTTGGGGACGAGCCGGCCAAACGCCACAGCGCTCCCGCCGCGCTCCCGGCTTTGCAACGCGCCGTGCCGCCCACGCCCCATCACATTTTCCGCGTCGTATTCGCTCGCAGCACAACTGAGGGTACGAAAAACGAAACAGCGGATGCAATCTTTTTCTACATTATTAACTCGTTCTCTGAGAAAGAACGGTTACTAAAGATGGATAAAACATGCAACATTCATATCCGTACTGCACAAGACTTGACCTTGGACACAGCTTGAACCCGTGAGAGAAAACTAATAAAAACATTAAATTCGTTTTATAAAAGGCGGTAGGTGTGAACACTGACAAGAAACTGAATCGTAAGACACTGATCGTTTCAAACATCTTGTTTTTGAAACTTTCACGTTCGGGTAACAGCAATGCCGACACATTCAAACATTTTAACTATTTTATTAATCAGTGTCTTACAGCATAGTATTTTAGGATCTTTATCTTCGAGTAATATTCATTGGTAGTAAATGCACGAAAATGGTAGCATGTGAAGTCTGCCCCTGCACGTCTTGATGTGAAGTTTGTAACGTTCCCTGGCAGCACACACACTGTTAATAAACTGAAATAACGTTTAATTGTACTATGTACGCCGCTATGAAGCAATTCGTATGTACTGTAATTGTTTAACAAAAAATATTATTTAATTTTGTATAAAGGACGTTGGTAACTATTGTAATATTTTCTGTAATAGTATTCTCGATGTATTTATGATTGTAATATTTCTGTACTCATAATGTAATTACGAAATATGTTAATGTGTGCGATGAAAAAATGTAAAATATAGCCACAGAGCAAAATAATGTTGTAAGATTACAAAGTGATATTAATAATCAGCAATACTATAAATAGCACTACATAATGTGCATTCTTTGTCGTCTTCCTCGAGAGCTGGAGAGAGAGAGGAACCTGTGACGTAGCATTATATGCATGAGTAGACTTCTTTTGTCTGCATGTGTCTTTAGCAGCCATTAGAGGAGAAATTATAAAGGTGTGTAATTTTAATTATTGTTGTGGTCTAAATACATTGTAATTTATCAAAATTGTGTATTACTAATGTAAATTAGCTTGCCCATGTCATCTATAATATTTCTCTAAAGAATTTTCAGCACTTTTAGCGATTATCGTTGGTGTTGCTGGACTGTGCCGCGACCGAACGATTTGCATCGGCGGTACATTTAAGAAATTGTTCCACTATAAAATTAACCAAACCTGTAAATCGGGAGCAGGTAAAATTAGCAGTGAATTACGAAATATTTTTCTTTTACAGCGATCCTGAGGCTGACTGAATTTATTACTGGTTTTACATTTGTGCATTCATAGGCGGATAATTAACGTTGAAGTTGTTAATCTGTTGGTTCTTTCAATTTCTAAAGCAAATAACTTAAACGTATAGTGAAGTGTGTTTTGTCAATGATAATTAAACGTTCAGGTCGGCTTGGCAATATTTAACCATTCTATGCTAACAGAGACAGTCTTGTGTTCCATAGCTAACGCCGGGACAGAATTCAGTAAATATTTAAAAACCCACTGCATTTAGAAAATGTGTGCCAAGGCCGAAGGGCGTAAAAAAATTAATTTAAATAATTTTCTAAGTCATAAATGTTATT
The DNA here is from genome assembly GCF_023897955.1 of Schistocerca gregaria. Lineage (NCBI taxonomy): Eukaryota > Metazoa > Arthropoda > Insecta > Orthoptera > Acrididae > Schistocerca > Schistocerca gregaria. The sequence continues at coordinate 481,350,964 of NC_064931.1, read as the reverse complement.
AAACACTTATTTTGAATTTATCAGCATGAGAGGGTTGCTAAAGTTCACGTAATTTTAAATGTGCTTAAATATGTCTAAATGAATTTTTATTATCACACGTAAAAAAAGGGTTCTACAACAAAGTTCGTACTGGAAGAGTAAATAACAAAAATATTTAAAACCATTTCTTCCCCATTTTCATCCATTCATTTTACATTATAATCATTAAAAGTTCTTGGACAGTTAAACAATGCTGCAGTAATATTCATAGACATGGCTATTTCTTAAAAAAGGTAAGGAAAACACAGTGTATATCGTAAAATCGTATAACACTGCTCCTAAAATATATCTCTCGACCTGCTTCTATTTCTTGATAAAGGAATTTCAGAAGTTAACGGCACTGAAGGGTGTCTTTTCCCAAACTTAGCATCACTATCCACGATAGTAAGTCTATTTAGAATAACGAGTATGAATATTTCTTAAGATAACCCTCTGTCAAGTCTCTGAAAAAGAAATAACAATAAGATGGATGTAAAAAATGTCGAATCTGAATATTCATCAGCAAATTTATGAACATTAGATACTTAAAGGCACCAAACAATATAGCGCAGTATAAACTGAAAGAAAATCGTAAAACCAACACTTACGGAGATACAGTATGAAAAATCAATACAAACAGTTTCCAAGCCTACTAGACATTCGATACTTTCATAGTAATACTGTTGGACTGCACGGAACAACCTACGTTACACAGATTAGTTTCTATGCTGACTGCTGCGTATTTCAGTACAACATTTACAAACAATTACAGCGCTCACAGAGATGTTCAAGCAGACATTCTTTCTGCGCTCCATACTGAGTGGAACGGGAAGAAGCCACAGTAACAGGTACAATGAGAAGTACCTTTGTCATGCCCCCGTAGTGGTTTGCAGACAGTTGTTATAAATGCAGAAACAGGATCTGCAATAAATAAAACTATTTTCATGTTTTGAGCCATATGTACAGGACGCTTCAGCGTAAGCTACAAATAGTGCAAGAAGTTATGAGCAGCTCGTGTCACCTATACACGTGTATAATGGCCTTTCACTTAGCAGAACAACAGGTCTTATATACATTACATGTACAATACGCTGATCCACTGGTGTGGACTGCATTTTTTTTATTTCTATTTTAAATCATGCTTTGTCGGATAGAAGAGATACAAGTGATCAGTGATGTTTTCCATCGAAGTACATGCAGATCGGATCGCGAATAAAAAAGAATTTGTTATTGCGTCTGACAGATGATCACTTCCGATTCTAAAAATTATAGCATTGCAGTTCTTCTTCGACCACCTCTAGCCTTCTTCATCCCTATACCACATAAGAGTCCTTGGCTCTTCTACTTGTCGGGCAGATTCCGGAGTTTGGAAGGGGGCGGGGGGGTTTAGTGAACCCCTCCTCGATCTTTTCTGGGCACAAATTACAAAGAGTGCAATTTATAGGTACTGCTCAGTAACACTTTCGCTTGCACTAGCATTGTACTCTGTCGACAGATCTGTTACAGATCGCCGACTACCCTGCTTTACAGAATGGTCAAACCATCGATCTCCACATTCTGTGCTAAGTCGTCAACGTCCAAAACACTGTCGTCTGCTCGTAGTTCATTGTCATCCAACCACTTTTCATAAATGCTCACGATAGTAGCATGCGAATAGCCGACAGGCTTTACCGTTTCTAATGTACTCATACCCCGGCGTCGGGCGGTAGACATCTCTCCTTTGCCAAAGTCGTTTGTGTCAGTGGATTTCCCCATCTGTGCTACAGTGATTCCACATCGTCTTTTCCTTATTGTTATTTCAGTTCCTCATCAAGTGGGGGGCTGGCAGTGGATAAAACTGCTCTTCTTTCAAATTAGTGCATATTTCACAGAAGTTTTGAGATATATAAAAAGCCGATGAGAATAAGTGATCAGTCAAATGGAAACCGGACACCAGCCACAACGTAACTATGGACGGGTTCCATTCAAAGTAATGAATACACGCTTTGACATTTATCTCACTGGGAGGTGAGACGATCAATTCCTGTTTCGTACAACGCGGTCAGCCATTGACGCGTACACAACTAAACCCACTCTTGCTCTTCCTCATCCGACTGAGACTGACATCCACGTATGTCTTTCTTTAGGTCGCCAAAGATGCGAAGATCACACGGTGAAAGTTCCAGGCTATACGGAGGATGTTGCAGCGCTTCACATCCAAATCACCAAAGCATAGTCTTCGTCGGACTGCCGTGCAATAAGATGATTACGTTTGACAGCATTACGACAGCCCGAGGGCAAACGGCGAAGCCAACAGTGGTGACATCACACATCTCCCCCGCGAAAGAAATCCAAAGCTGCTCACACAAGTTCTGGTTAAGTCATGATGACCATCTTCTTTGACTTCAGGGGCTCTCTGCTTGTCGAGTTCCTCGTGCATGGAACCACAATCAAAACGCAGCAGAGACAGCGAAGTCCCACAAAGGCTAAAAGCTCAAGAATGCTGTTGGACGGAATCATTATGTTGCACGATAACGCCCGACCAACGCTGCCAATCGGACAATGGCTTCGCTTAAGCCGTTTGTTTGGGAAACACTGCAGCATCCTCTTTATAGCCCGGACCCATCACGGTATGATTTTCACATCTTTGGAACTCTGCAGAAACAGATACATGGACGTCGGCTTCAGTAGAACGACGAAGTGCAGGAGTGAGTGCGGTTGTGGATCCGTCAGCGGGTGGCCGTGTTCCACGAAACAGGAATTGACCGTCTTGTCTCCCAGTGGGATAAATGTCTTAATTTGTGTGGTGATTAGTTTTGAATAGAACCATCCATGGTCCCACTGTACTCGGTCATTTTACTTTTTTATTTTATTTTACACAACTAGTTCCGCAGGACAAAATTGAGGAGCAAATCTCGAAGGTCATGGAAAGTGTCAGAACATGAACTAACAACATAAAAGTAACAACAGATTAAATAAATTGTTTATGAACCGAAAAAGACAAGCCATAACTTCATGTAAACGCAATCGACAATATAGTACAGGAATAAACTTACATTTTCAAGGAACTCTTCGACAGAATAGAAGACGTGACCAATGATGAAACTCTTCAGTTTCGATTTGAACGCGCGTGGATTATTGCTAAGATTTTTGAATTCTTGTAGTAGCGTATTGCAAATGGATGCATCAGTATGCTGCACACCTTTTACTGCACACGAGTCAAGGAAGTGTTATCGAAACGTAGATTGGATTTCTGCCTAGTATTAACTTCGTGAAAACTGCTAAGTCTTGCGAATAAGCTGATATTGTTAACAAGAAACGACAGTAAAGAATATATGTATAGGGAGAGGCCAATGTCAAAACACCCAGAAAATGAACAGGGGTTGACAAGAGGTTCGCGAACTTACACCACTTACTGCCCGAACTGCCCTTTCTGAGCCAAAAATATTCTCTGAGAATGAGAAGAGTTACCCCAAAATATAACACCATACGACGTAAGCGAATGAAAATAAGCAAAGTAGACAACTTTTCGCTTCGAACGACCACTTACTTCAGAACTGTTGGAATAGTAAGAATGGCAGCATTAAGTCTTTGAACAAGATCCTGAATGTGAGCTTTCCACGACAGTTTACTATCGATCTGAACACCTAGAAATTTGGACTGTTCAGTTTCATTAATCATATGCACATTCAGTAAAATTAAAACGTCGGGTTTTCTTGAATTGCTTGTTAGAAACTGTAAAAACCGAGTCTTACTTTGATTTTGCGTTAGTTTATTTATGGCATAAGTTATGGAGTTATGTCATGAACTGCACTATTTGTGTTGCACACAACATCCTTTACTACCAAGCTAGTGTCATCAGCAAACAGAAATATTTTAGAGCTACCTGTAATACTAGAGGGAATATAATTTATAGAAACAAGGAATGGGAATGGCCCCAGCACTGATCCATGGGGAGCCTCCATTTGACCGTACCCCACTCAGACCCCACATCATAGCCATCATAAATGACCTTTTGCTATCTTTTGTTAAAGTAAGAGGTGAACCAACTGTGAGCTACTCCCCGTATTCCATAATGGTCCAACATCTGGGACAATATCTTGTGATCAACACAATCTAACCCCTTAGATAAATCAAAACGATGCCTAGGGTTCGAAACCTTTTGTTTAATCCAACCAGTACCTTACGGAGAAAAGAGAATATAGCATTTTCAGTTGCTAAACCACTTGGAAAATCGAACTGTACATTTGATAGCAAATTATGTGAAACAAAATAATAAATTAACCTTACATACACAGCTTTCTCAATTACTTTAGCAAACACTGATAGCATAGAAATAGGTCTAAAATTGTCTGCATTATCACTTTCTCCATTTTTAAAAACGGCTTATTACTCAGTACTTTAATCGATCAGGAAAATGCCCATTCTGAAAGGAAAAATTACAAATATGGCTAAGTACAGGGCTAACATGTGCAACGCCTTACTTTAATATCCTGCTATGCATTCCATCGTATCCATGAGAGTCCTTAGTCTTCAGTGATTTAGTTATTGCTCAATCTCCAACTTGTCAGTATCACAGAGGATTATTTCAGACATCAGTCTCGGAAAGACATTCTAAATGATCAGGTTGACTCGAAGAATAAGGCATTTTTCCGATAATTTTCGGAATCTCCTATGTAACTAAGAACCCACATAACCCTCATTTTAGATTTATGTTACTTTTATGACTTACTATTTTTTCTTTCAACCAGAAAGCCTTGCACCTATTGCTATGATTTTGTTACATGTAGCGTTACTTGTCTGTATATTTGGAAAACGAAAGTTGTGAACTATTGGTACATCTTTCAAAACGTAAACATGTGAGACCATTATATTTCTTGTACGTAGATTTATGACAACGTCGATACACAACCTATGCGCTTTGTAATCAGACATATGAAGAAGTATTTTATACAACATTTTAATAAGTAGATTAAAAAAATCTCTTCTATCCCGTCCTACATCACTTTTGATATGTAATATATGTCCTTGTTACTGCATGTTCATGCATATGAAAGACTTCCCTACGTGTGTCAGCCAACGATAAGGCTACTTGGAGAATATATGTACGATAAATGTGAGAAGTTGATTCGGAGTAGTTTTCGTCGTATGTATACGAATTTCGTATGTATGCATCGAATATTCTGATTCTCGATACTATAAGTCGACCACTTCCACGATATCGTATCTGTGGTGCTGAAGTTATCTTAATTAAAATCTTTGAACCACTAGTTTTAACTTAATGTCAGTTACTACCTGCCTTCCGCATGGAACACGCCTGTCTCACCACTGACTACTAGTGTCGGACACATACGGTTACTGTCAACAAGTATGGTGAGTTACTTGTAAAAAGTTATCTACTTAGACGTCTTGCACGTAATAACAACGAAGCACGACCGTTTCTCCGTCCGCTTACCGCGTGTTACTGTTACATCACTTATAGTATGACTTAGCTTCCTTTGTAGATTCAATGTCAACTTGCTTGACGATACTTGAACTGTTTCCCCTGCGTGTAGATTTTCTGCTGTTTAATACTGATTATAAGATAGTAGTTACCGTATTTATATCAGCTTATACCTAGTATAGAGTTAAATATGTTGTCATTTCGATGAGTAACTTGGCCTCCTTAGACAGATTTTATACTTGGTGCATTATCAACTTCCGTTATTATAGTCAGTCTTAATCAGTAAATTGGTCTTACAGTCAAAATAATTGTGCTTCCAACTTTCATGCTCGTGTCTTGTAAATCAGTGGATAGGCGATATGCTTTAAATACCAAATCTATACAACTGAATTATAAAGATACGTAAAATGAATGAATCCCCATGTAGTAGTGGTGGTTGGTCCAGTAGTCTATTTTGCTCATAGTAAATAGAGATTAAGCGCATCATTGATCATAATTAACTAGAATTGACACTCTAAGAGATCATATACTTAATACATTAGTTACACATCATGTATTTTACTGAGTGGCTGTGTTTGTGTGTATTTATTAGAGGAACACCGTTTTTTTTCAACTGACATTACCTAGATTGCTTCTATTTAGAGCATTGCCACGTACCTGATCGTGCTTTTGACCATGTAAACTTACTGGAATTGATTATTTTAAACCTTGGTCATGGCCTTTGATGAGACACCGACATAGAAATTATTTCAGTAACGTTAACCTACACTTTTATTGGAATGAATAGTTTTTTGAATTGATTAATTTGTATTTTACACTATTGACTACCTTGTATCAACTGGGTTTCGCACTATTTCTTTCGTGGTGTTAGGAACGAAGTTGTCTAAGTAAATTAAACCACTGTTATCTTAGTATGACGACAGTACAGAATTTTGAAAACGTAACTCTAGTCTACCTTGCCCACCGTTCACTACTAGTAAACAATGTTTACCTAACATATGTCTGATTGGCAATGCGTATGTTCTTTTTATAGTTCATTATTAAAAAAAGAATACAATGTTCCACGCCTATGTTTTTATCCATTAGAATAACGGCTTGACACTTGAGCTTTTATATACTCTTTTTTTTAATATCTGATATTAACCTATAATAAAACGATTCTGCATATACATATTCATTTGTATTTAGTGATGCCACGTAAATGGCTAATGTCCAGAGTGATGGAATTTTAACAGAAATGACCAAAAATGTAATAGTTTCATTAAAATTATCCATTATGTAATATGGTTATAATACAATTGTTTTGCATAATAACTCATAAATGACTGTTGTTGCATTGGTTGTTTATGCATGGTATGTTGTATTTAGGGCCTGAAAATGATGTAACAACATCGAAACTAGTTGCCAATAAAACCAACACCTTAATGTAGCTGGAGGAATTAAGTCATTTTTAACATATTTTCCAAGAGAGTTATTCGATTCCCTGTTTTCCTAAGTTTTTATTTAATTCATCAGCAATGTTCAGAAAACGATTGTTAAATAACGTACATATATTTGACTTATCAGTAACAAAAATACACTCCTGGAAATTGAAATAAGAACACCGTGAATTCATTGTCCCAGGAAGGGGAAACTTTATTGACACATTTCTGGGGTCAGATACATCACATGATCACACTGACAGAACCACAGGCACATAGACACAGGCAACAGAGCATGCACAATGTTGGCACTAGTACAGTGTATATCCACCTTTCGCAGCAATGCAGGCTGCTATTCTCCCATGGAGACGATCGTAGAGATGCTGGATGTAGTCCTGTGGAACGGCTTGCCATGCCATTTCCACCTGGCGCCTCAGTTGGACCAGCGTTCGTGCTGGACGTGCAGACCGCGTGAGACGAAGCTTCATCTAGTCCCAAACATGCTCAATGGGGGACAGATCCGGAGATCTTGCTGGCCAGGGTAGTTGACTTACACCTTCTAGAGCACGTTGGGTGGCACGGGATACATGCGGACGTGCATTGTCCTGTTGGTACAGCAAGTTCCCTTGCCGGTCTAGGAATGGTTGAACGATGGGTTCGATGACGGTTTGGATGTACCGTGCACTATTCAGTGTCCCCTCGACGATCACCAGAGGTGTACGGCCAGTGTAGGAGATCGCTCCCCACACCATGATGCCGGGTGTTGGCACTGTGTGCCTCAGTCGTATGCAGTCCTGATTGTGGCGCTCACCTGCACGGCGCCAAACACGCATACGACCATCATTGGCACCAAGGCAGAAGCGACTCTCACCGCTGAAGACGACACGTCTCCATTCGTCCCTCCATTCACGCCTGTCGCGACACCACTGGAGGCGGGCTGCACGATGTTGGGGCGTGAGCGGAAGACGGCCTAACGGTGTGCGGGACCGTAGCCCAGCTTCATGGAGACGGTTGCGAATGGTCCTCGCCGATACCCCAGGAGCAACAGTGTCCCTAATTTGCTGGGAAGTGGCGGTGCGGTCCCCTACGGCACTGCGTAGGATCCTACGGTCTTGGCGTGCATCCGTGCGTCGCTGCGGTCCGGTCCCAGGTCGACGAGCACGTGCACCTTCCGCCGACCACTGGCGACAACATCGATGTACTGTGGAGACCTCACGCCCCACGTGTTGAGCAATTCAGCGGTATGTTCACCCGGCCTCCCACATGCCCACTATACGCCCTCGCTCAAAGTCCGTCAACTGCACATACGGTTCACGTCCACGCTGTCGCGGCATGCTACCAGTGTTAAAGACTGCGATGGAGCTCCGTATGCCACGGCAAACTGGCTGACACTGACGGCGGAGGTGCACAAATGCTGCGCAGCTAGCGCCATTCGACGGTCAACACCGCGGTTCCTGGTGTGTCCGCTGTGCCGTGCGTGTGATCATTGCTTGTACAGCCCTCTCGCAGTGCCCGGAGCAAGTATGGTGGGTCTGACACACCGGTGTCAATGTGTTCTTTTTTCCATTTCCAGGAGTGTATTTTTGCTACGAACTTACATTATATTGTCGACCTTGTGCTGCTGACAGCAACTTCCTTCACAAGTGACCATATGGTTTTAACTTTATCTGTGAATTGGCTATTCTGTTTTGGTACTTCATACTCTTTGCCTTCCTAATAACATTTTAAGTACCTTCAATAATGTTTGTAATGGGCTACTGTAGCTTGATTGTAACTACTCCTATTTCACTAAAATTCCCATTTTGTTCTACATGATATCATTATCTCACTAGTCAGCCACCCAGGCTGCCTATTGCTGCTAGTACTCTGTTTAGAGCGTTCTAATGGAAAGTAGCTTGAGAAATGTGTTAAGGAAAGAATTATCTTTTTCATATGTACTATACTAAACATCATGCCACTCTTGTTCCATAAAGAGGTTTAATAAACTCTCTATTGCCGTTGGATTAGCTTTTCTAGATAGTTTGTAATTATATACATCATTTGCTTGAGTACAGTAACTTTTTAGTGTTATAATTTTTGCATCCTGGTCTGAAAGGCCATACCCCCTTACACTAACAGACTACCTGTCTAGTGATGAAGAACGAATAAAAATATTGTCTATGACTGTGCTACTGTTCCCCTGCACCGTGGTTGGTAAAAGCAGTCTGTATCAGATCATATGAATTTAGGTTATCTTCCAACATTCTTTTTCTTGCACAATCACATACCAAATTAATGTTGAAGTCACCACATAAAACTAATTTTTGGTATTTCCTATAAAGTGAACCAAGAACCCTCTCAAGCTTGAGCAGAAACCCTCTGAGGTCGGAGTTACGGGACCTACAAACAACAACAATTTGAATTTTACTTTCACAAAATTCATGCCTCTGCACAACATTCAAATGCCTGTTCAGTGCAGTGTCGTGATACTACTACGGACTCAAATGGAATACTATTTTTTATGTACATGGCCACTCTCCCACTCCGTAAAGAACTCCTTGAAAGACAGCCAGCTAATCTGTATCGTGGTAAAGAAAGCTTCTGAATTGTGAAATTATTTAACTGGTGTTCCGATGTACCAATAATCTCAGTCAACATCTATAAGCAGTTCACTAATTTTATCTCTAATAATTTTGTTCTTCCTCTACTTCCTTTAAGCCATACCTATCAGCTGAATTCAATCTGAAAAGGTTGCAGCTTTAACACACACTGTCACAGGAATTTTTCCATGAGTGAGCCCACCACCGTCCACTGCACTGTCACCTATAAGCTTTGCCAGCCTCACCTTCCCATACCTATTGAGGAGCAAGCCGGCTACTAATAGACTCAACTGGCACCACTGCAATGTGAGCCATGCCCTCCGCCATCAGTGGCTTCTTCAGCCTCATGTTAACACACCTAACAGCAGCGTTTAGATGGAACCGATCATGAAACAGTCGCACAAAGTGCACATTAGTGCCACCAGTTTGAGTAGCTATCTTTGACAGATCACCACCTACGTCATACTCTGTCTCTATCAAGAATATTCCCTGCTCAACCCACTATCACCACCTGATCCTCTTTCATAAAATTCCTACATAACTACTCTACGTTAACAGTCGCCTGAGCCAACCCTGCACTAAGCTTCACAATGCTGATGACCTGGTACTCACTCTCCAACACTGCTGGCCCACACCTCTACCATGTGTGAATTACCTAGCAGCAGAACCTTCTTCTTTGTGTTACAATTTGCATCTGACTTCGGCTCTCAAACTGTTGAGGGCTGCTGCATGTTTCCTACACCTACAAGAGGCTCCTCTCCACTCAACTCTGACAGTTGGTCAAATCTATGGTTTATACGCAAAGTACAACTGTCTGAATACGTCAATGCTGCTAAGGTATAATGGCTATGCTTGTGGTGTATGAACAGGATCTCGTTCATGATAGAAGTGTGATGGTGAGTATGGCTGGGACCTTGTGGCTTCCTCAGTCATCTCTACTCCTCTTATGTACTTTCCTTATTACGTCTCGTGCCCGCATCGCCACCAGGTGCGTTTCAATCTCGCGGTGGGCAGTGGTCGTAATGTTTTGGCCTCTTAGTGTTCACTGCCGGAAAATAATGCAACACCCTCAGGAACAATGTCATTCTATTGGCAACTGAAGTGACAGTTAATCATTCTAGGAGTATATGATATCAAATTCAGACCAAACGGAACACACAAAGGGCACCCAAACGTATCAGTACACAGTGCGCCCCCTCCTGGCATCAACACAGCCGTGTATTCTTGGCTACACACTGTGATAAAGGTGCTGAATTGCATCCTGCGATAACTTTTCCCAAACACTGATCGTCGTTTATTGCAATTCGGCAATGTTTCTGGCAGTTCCTGGGGAACGTGTAAGTTCCCGCTTCACCGTCTCCCATACGTGTTCAATTAGCAAAAGATCTAGTATGTTGCTGGCCAGGGCAGCAACTGTATGCCACGAAGAGCACGCTGCATCGCAACCGCCTTACGTAGACATGCGTTGTCCTGTTGAGAAAGCATATTACCTTGCTACTGAAGAAATGGCAGTAGCACGGGGAAAACAGCCTGTGCAGTGTTACGGGCACTGGTCACTTTACCCTGCAGAAACACCAAATGTGACTGCGAGTTATAGCTGATGGCCCCCCGTCCCTCCATAACAAGAAATCTGGGGTAGGACGTGTGTGTCATGGGCGAATGCATTTCGGAATAGGCAGCTCACCGGTTCTGCGACACACGCGTGTACGTCCAACACTCGTGTACAGACAGAACCTACCTTCATCACTGAAGATAAGAGTGCCATTCCACACTCCATTCGACTCTTTCACGACACTGCAGTAGCCATCCTTGCTGGTGTCGTGGTGTCAGTGGCAGCCTGACGACCTTAATCATGCAGCAAGCAGGCGATTTCTAATGGTTCTGATGAGACAGGATGTGCAACATGTCCCAGCTTTTTATCCCTGTAGGATGTTCGTTTGGCCACCGCTGCTGTCACAGTGCGTCGATATACATGTATGTCTTGACCACGCGGACATCAAGAATCTGGTCTACATGTGTGATATTGTCTCACAGAGCACTGCTGAATGCAGCCTGACACCACCGATACACAGTGCCCAACATGTATAGCAATCCTTTGATACGTCCATCAGTTTCCAGCAGGCCGACAATGCTACATCGTTCCAATGTCTGGCGCTATTCGGCATGGGTCATGGCTGGATCCTGGAATGAACGTACCGAACATTGCTCACATCTAAATTCAGCACAGTTACTTCCTGCAGAGTAAAAACTGAGGGTGCATAGACGAGCCTTCTGTGTGCCATCTGATCGCCGACGACCGTGACAAATGAATTATCACTGCAACCCTTCAGGATGCACGTATTATACCCTGGTGCCACTGAAAACAACTCATGAGTGTTGCCTCTTTTGTCCGACGGTGTATATACAGTACCTTGTTAAGCTCCTAATCTCTATTAGCCATTATGTCTGTTATCATGATTCCCAGGCGAATCCCTAAATTCTTTCGATACCTGCTGTGAAACCTAGTTCCTAAGGGCTCCAAACAGTATAGCAGTACTATTGAATTGGTAGCAGTCGCGTTGTATGTTGTTCCCCTCATAGATACACTAAACTTCCCCATAAAACTTTGTCTTCTCTTTTTTATTACTGCTTTCACGTGTTCCTCATATAAGATATCGCTTCGTAGTATCTCCCCTAAATATTTAAACGACTTAACGGACTCCAGATGTTTACCACTTGTAATAGAATGCTTTCGGATCATTTCTCTTTGTTATATGTGCTGTATTGCATTTATCCACATTTAAGTAGCCGCTGTTTGGCACACCCGAAGAAAAACTGAGCGAGGTGGCGCAGTAGTTAGCGCACTTGACTCGCATTTGGGAGAAAGACAGTTCAAATACACGGCAAGCCATCTAGACTTGAGTTTGCATGATTTCACTAAATGACATTACGCAAATATCGGGATGGTTCCTAAGAGCACAACCGATCTCCTTCCCCTTCCTTAAACATAATAATCCGAGCCTGTGCTCCGCTTGCAGTGACCTCGTTCTCGTCGAAACGCAAAGCCCTAATGTTTCTAATCTTATTTTACCATGCGAAAATACTGTCAAAAATTTTCCCCATTGCGTTATGCTAATGCACTGACAATACATTGCTCTAAACAAAGGCATAGTCAACGAAGTATCTGATGAATCACATATCGTCTACTAAATACTTAATGTGTGTTGAGAACTAGAGCCATTCTCTAAACGGGGTGCTAGAAACTTAAGAAGTCCCTCGGTGGAGTCCACTGAGAGACTAGATTTGTTTCCTGAAGCGTTGATAGACTTAGACCGATATATTTAATAACTTATAATTATCAAGTTTCACCTTTCCTCCTCATAAATTTCCTTTTTCTTCCCCACAAAAATTAGGCCCTACTGATCTTTTCCGGCTTCGAAGGATTTATTCCCGTTTTTTTCTTTGGTCTTCCCACACGTCTACTTCCGACAATCATGTATTTACTTGCTGCTTTTGGTAGTCTTCCTTCACTCATGTTCGAGAGGGCCTTTCCATTATTTTTATGTTGTATTTTATTGTTTAGGTTATATATTTGCAATTCTTTAGTAGTCCATTCCTTTCTAAATCGATCTCGTATAGATCATCCTTTTACGGACCTTAGAAATTTCATTTAAGCTGTTTGTATGCTACTTTTATCTGCTCTCATTTTCCATTACTCACCTGCCTATCAATATTTAAAACCAAGGCATACATTATTTATTATTTGCAATTAGTTTTCTTGGCAATATATTTTAAGTTTCGTCAATATTGTTTTCATAAAAACTGGTTCAACAAATCGATTCAGATTTCCTGTAGATTTAACACCGTGATCACATATGATTCGCTCCATCTGAGCTCTCCATTCCTTCTTGTTTAATACTGTACTTATTACTTTATTCATTCTGTACTTCAATATGATTCTTTGCGACTGTCCGAGTGGCTTGTAAATATAGAATAATACGAATCTGTCTTGCATTCTCACTATATTCTTGCTCTTCAGCCCTAGGATGTGTTTTACTGCAGAGAGATTGGCTTTATTTTGTTACGTGAAATCACACATGAACTTCGTATTGGAATAACTGTTATTCCTGGCGTCTGTTTTAATGTTTCCATCCGTGTAATCGTCAGTTATTACCAGTGAATGGATGTATAAGCTGCGAACAGACCACTACTGGATATTCAGTGTAGTTGAATGTTTAGGTGTAGGTTTTCATTCTAACAGTTTCCAAGACATGCATTCTCACGTAGAACACAATAACAGGAAAGCGGTTTAAAGGAATAGCGTCACAGAAGATGTACTAGTAGTTGAGACTGCATATATGTTTGTTTCTGTACATAAAATTACCAAATTTTTGACAGTTCCGTACTAATCGTTACTTTTTGGAATGAACCTATACAGAGCGTATTTTAAACACCTTCAGTGAGACGACAAAATCTCTGTTTGAATCATAGTTCGAAAACATATGTGAATTTTTATGATGGAACACGGGACACTTGAAAGTAAAGGTTGTTGGTGCATTTTGTTGCTACTTGACTGTTCTCGGTCTACTGAAAGTTGACGGGATAACACTTACTCTGGTATTCGGTTGATGTGATTTGCAGTTTCCTTGATAGTCCAATCTCAAATATTGTCCTACATCAGGAATTAAAAGTGATAAGGATATTTATTAAAGCTAGAATGGTCTGAAATCTGGAACTGCTGAGATACTAATTTCACAAATGAGTTTTGAAATTATTGGTCACAACATTCTATCCCTGAACGAACAGGCGAAGAGTAATAGTGCAATGTGGCCATATTAATAGGTAACAGTTGACTAAATCTCTCATAAGAAATAGGAATCCTAATTTGAGAATGTATATCGAAAACTCAGGAGGAAGAAACAATAGCAGTAATAATTATGAATTGCTGACACTTCATGCTTACAAGAGCTCTCCTACCAGCATCGGATTCAGAGTGTTGAATGTAGCACCTTTAATTTAACATTTAATTTTGGCTTTGATACTCTTCATCTTATTGCCTTCAATTACATGTCAGTTTGATTAACAGATTACGCAATTACGTCTGAGCTAAGGGCACATAATAAAAGCATTTTAGACTGAACATGTGTTCATTAACAGCGCCTTAGCACTTAACCACCACCAGGATTAAGGGAGTAAGAATTAAGAAACGGATGACGCTTTACAGATAATGCTAAAACATTAATGCAAGCCACATGAGATATGTTATACTGTTTAACGATTGCAATCCTCTATAGGTGACAATCCATGGCACAACTTGTACTTCGTAATGGACGTATTGGAATAATTAATGTTGGGTAATGGTTTTAAAGTAATTCACTGGACATGAAAACTTTGTTGAAACGCGTCAATTTACTGGAGGCTAGTTTGTCCCAAGGAAGTATTTATAGTAGACCGTGGCCGGGCTGGGGAGCGGCGAAGGGAAGCGACAATAGGCAGCTTAGGACGGCTCAAACTCTGAGAAAGCGGAAACGGGGCGTGGCCTCCAGCTGCCTTAAGATGAGTGACAGTGAGGGGAAGTGGTTGACCCCATGCTGGTGTACTGGGAAGCAGACAGAGAACTTGTATGTCTGTTGATAAATGTCCATCGTCCCGTTTTCAGTGAAACATGCGAGAAAGCCGCACAAAGCTACGATGGAGCAGTCAACAGAGGGCCAAAATATGTATGTTCGTGACTATAGCAACTTCACGCTGAATTCAAAGTCCGCGGAGTCTGAAGTAAATCAGGTGAAGAGCGACAGAATGAAATATGCTGGCCTTCGATGGGAACATAGGACCAAGGAATTTGAAGTACTCTCCTGGGAGTCAGAATTCCAGAAAAATTGGTGTTTTGTGCAGACGCTAACCTTGATGGGTGGCCTGTGAGGAGCTAAATAGCAGAAGTTGAGAGGAAGGTAAATCTTGTGGGAATTTGTTCACTTCCCAGAGCAGGCATTGGGCGGCGCTGGGAAGCGACGCATAATTAACGCGACTTGCACTGCAATTGGCGTAAGTGATTTTGCTGGAGGGGAAACAGAGATGAAGAGCGGAGTGGCAAAGTCTCCATAGAGGTCTTCTGTTCCTAGCTTGCCTAGAGTGCGGACGTGGTGTTCTTTACACAGCTTGCCTGAGAGACAGAGTGAGAATCTCTGCAATTTAGGACTTAGCAAACTGAATGATTGAGCTTGGAGATACGAAGTTTTCGTTCAGCTATGTACTGATCAAGATAGCTAGGAGCGAATAGGAGAGTGCAGCCTTGCGGCACCATGAGGTCGGCTGACATCCGCACGATGACGACACCCCGCCATGCTGAATTCTGTGATACTGCGTCCACTCCGGCTTCAGTTAGACCACTGATTAATTTGTTGGGTCAAGTTGGCAAAGTTTCCATGAGGGTTTCATGGGCTGTGTATTGTAGAATTCTTCTCATACTTCGCATTACACCTGGGTCAGTCGATAGGAATTACTTTTAAGTTATCGAGCTTTACTCCACACAAACGCAATTTATTACCACTGGCTGTTAGGAGAGTCTTGTAATGTGATGATTTAAGGTCGTGAGTTGAAATAAATTTGTGCTAATCGACTGTATCTGTTTTTCAATCAAGTGGTTGACATCCCAAGTAATTTTCTTAATTAATTTTATGTTCAACATTTGCATCTGGTTTTCAATAGCTGAATATAACATCAATGTGCACCTCTTTTTAATTAAAAGGGATCAATTCTGAATCAATGTCAACACTGCCACCATAGTTCAATCAGGAGTCACAGGGCCTTATTACTTTGCCAGCCATGGTGGCCGTGCGGTTCTACGCACTTCAGTCCGGAACTGCGGGACTGCTACAGTCGCAGGTTCGAATCCTGCCTCGGGCATGGGTATGTGTGATGCCCTTAGGTTAGTTCGGTTTAAGTAGTTCTAAGTTCTAGGGGACTGATGATCTAAGATGTTAAGTCCCATAGTGCTCAGAGCCATTTTTGAACCTTATTACTTTCTTTGCATTATCCGACACTGCTGCAGTTCGGCACTCTCTGTTGATCTGTTAGTCAATTACCTGGGGTGAACACACACCAAAACCAGATAAGGTGACGAGTGTGGTGATACAACTTCAGCATGGCTCACTTACGGTTTGAAATTACTAATGCCAATGTCATCTTTAGTTTTTAGGAAACATGCCGAAAGGAGGATTGGAAAGTGCAAATTACTGTGCTTAAACACAATCCACTGATCTCAGTTTATCACCATGCATAAATGAAAAAAGTGTCCCAACATCGCAGCCTGCCATCGTTGAATAAAATGAATAGATCAACCACACTCTGACTTAGAACATGGTTGACTACTGCTTGACACATAATGTAGAAATTTTCAGGACTTTCCGGCTCTCACAGTCATTTGACAAAGTAAGGCGGGTGAATAATTAAAGAAGACGGATCGTAGAAATCATAAAAATCACGTGAAACAGTTGCTCCAGAAATTCTTTAAGAAAAAGCAGTGTTGTCACTACGATTATTGCGCATCGAGTCTTAAAAATAATTGGATTCCATTGATAAGTTGTTGCGCATAAGTGACTCAGTAATTGGGAATGCAAAACTCTGACTGCCGTGGTGTGTGGAATATGCTGTTAGGCACGAAACAGCAAGCCAGGGGTGTGATTTGGAGTGATACCCACCACTTAACAACAAGCACTTTTCTGTTGACCTCGATGTCGACGAGACGCTAAACGCTCTCTCTGCAGCCACCTGCAGGTTCTGGGACTGGTCTGTGCACATCATATCCTTACAAAATTACTTCTACCACTTAGGAGAAGTGGCGGTGAGTTGCGTAAGCCGTAGGGAACTGATGTGAACTTTTTATAACACCGTAGTGGTTAAAATATTGAAAGGCATGACAGTAGTATTTGTCAAATCAAGTACACGATAATTGAAAGAAGCAGTTGCTGGATTTCCGATGCGGCCATTGGTACAATATTAAATTGTACAACTATTGTCTTTGTGTGTTGTATGGTCGAATTAGGCGCAGATTGACACTGGCGTGTAATGTTTCTTTTCGCTTTTAAGGTGGTGCCAACTTACCGTGGGACAAGATTTGTAAGACAATAAAACGGTTGGGGACTACTGCTGATCTACAGACATTTAACAGTCACTCACAACACAGATGTTGACCAGATAAGCACTTAAGGCGAGGAGATCTGTTTCGTCAGTATCGCAGGCATGCTCATTAGTATTAATTTCCGATGAGTTGTGAGGTCAAATACCTTATTTCCATTAACAGTTTTCAAAACACCCTAACGCAATTCGCAAACGATGTTATGGTGCTCCGTCTTGCTACACGTACAGTAATGTTGTGTAATGCTGCAGGCAAACAAATGGACGCACTTTTATGAGTAAGACGCCTCCATTTGGTTCTCCTCATGAAATTTCAATCACCAACTCTCTCCTTCGAATGCGAAAATCATCACAGTGTCAAGTTACACTTGGTCGATGATATTACGTTCGTGTGACACCTCCGTCTGGTGATGAGACTGCAGTGGATCGAAAACTAGTTAATGGTATAACAAATCGTATCTAAAATCCAAAAAGCCCTTAGGTCCATATTTATAGCCAGATAAATAGCCAGTTTAGGAACTACTCTATATTAAAAAAACCTCTTAATAGTAAAGTCATTGGGGGTCTGTGCTGTAGCACTGACCTTCGTGAAATAACGTCAGATACTTCGTTTGTTGTTAGATTTTAGAAAAATAAAATGTGACAGTATATTGTTCACATAACCATCGAAAATTATGGTTTACTGGCAAAAGAAAAGTCCAACAATTCGTTTTACGCTAACTGTACACCACACTCCTTGTTCCATATTATGAAGAGTCTCTTTACACGTGTTGACTTTTTACAGAATTCCAGCGTCGATTGTTCTTCTAGCTCTCGTATGCATACAGATGCAGCGATGCTTGTCAGGAAAAAATACGATTTCGAGATTCACCTCAACACCGTACATAGGCTGCAATGACCAATTTCAGTACCGACATCGACCAATAATATTTGAATTCGTCAGCAGATGTGCTACCGGTACCTTCTGAGGTTTGAAACTGAAATCTTGCACAGTTCTTTGAGCAAACGCTACTGGCGAAGCAAGCTTAAATAATAAACGGTGCAACAATATTCTTGGATTTCTATCCAAGGTTGCTCCTAACTTGTGTAGTGTAGTCCCGGTTAAAATCGATACGCCAACACAGTCTATGCGACGACCAGAGCATCGTCTGGTGATTGCAGCGTGCTACTGTGTGTGCCTGCATAACGCCAGAGACGCTGCTTGTGTCGCACGATGACCATAAATGAAACACTCTGTGCTATAAAATTAGATAATTTAACATGTGGATGAATTTTAAAGCTCCTATTGTCACACATTTTCCGTTTTAGCGGAGTTAACATGGATTTTGGGCACAATCGTGACTTAAAGTTGTTTCAAACAGAACTCTACGGAATCACAGCACGGCGGAAGACGTAAGTTTCAGTATATGCACTACTCTTATTGTCAAAAACAGTCTTTATAAAAGTTTTGGTTTTGGTAAAAAAGTCTTTCCCGTAAGAAATGATACACTATCTGATCAAAAGTATTCGGACACCCCTATGTAATGCAGTATTGACGACTAGACGTCATGAGCGACGGACCCGCGAGTATAAAAGCAGGCGGGGAAAATTGTGTTGTTAGTAGAGAAGCAGTAACAGGAGAGCTCAGTGACTTCGAACGTGGACTAAACAAATCCATCATGGACATGTCACCATTTCTAAATATCACCAAATCGACTGTTGGCGACGTGATTGTTGTATGTGAACTCGAAGGAACAACCATAGCTAAACCCAGACCCCATGTAGTGACGGACAAGGAGCGTCGAGCACGGCGGAGGGTGGTTGTACAAAAACGCATGAAAGCGGCGAAAGGTATCACTCGTAAGCTACAAAGCGCTACCAACAGTCCAACTAGCATAGTACGCTGTGGCAGGGTTTTGGTCTGACGAATGTCTCGATAACGTTAATTGCCATCAGGTGTATTGCGAGCAGCGACGTTCGGAGGTGATGCTGTAGTGTGGGAGTGTTTTTCGTGGTTAGGGTGTGTCCTCCCATTGCGCTTAAGGAAACTCTAAATGCGGAAAGATATGAACGCATTTTACAGTATTGTGTGCTGCGTACAGTAGAGCAACAGTTTGCAGACGATGATTGATTGTGCCAGCATGACACTGCATCCTGTCATAAATCAGCATCTGCGAGGCCATTATTTATGAACAATAACATTCCTGAAATGGGCTGGCCTTCCCAGAGTCGCCACCTGAACCCAAAAGAACACATTAGAGATGCGGCAGAACACCGACTTCGCTCCAGACCACAGCCTTCAACTTTACTACCTCCTCTGATTTCGGTTCTCGTTGAAAAGGCGCTTCCATTACTTCACAAACATTCGGACACGTTATTGAAAGTGTCTTCGGCAGAGTTCAAGCCGGCATGAAGGCAAAGTGTGGACGCACAACGTATTGATATCCGCTAATAAGCCTCCTGATACTTCCGATCAAACAGTTTGTCCTAAGGTCATATAATATACAACATGCCACCTTTATAAACCTAAGTCATGAATTATTCCTGTGAAGTGGAGGAAGGACGTAAACAGTTCATCCCCTTATTAATTTTCGGGCTTAAAAGAATAGTACAGAAAACCAAACAAACCCATAAATTCTATTTCATAGGAGACCTATTTTGAAGACACTTTTACTACCGGGAATCGCAGCTTTCCGCCGTAAATGTAATGGAGGTAAAAGTAGATTGCGTTCTACAGTTCAGCAGAGCGAGCTGTCTTTCCGATGGTAAACGGCAGAATGCGGTTTGTGCTTGCTTCTGCACACAGTTGTATGTGATGATGCCTCCAGGGATCACCTTGTGCTTCTGTGCAAGAATTGTCAATTTACAAGAAGTGTTGTGTTTGAGGGAAGTTGGCCACGGAATCAGCATACACCATTTCCTAACATTCAACAGCTGTCGTAAGACACAGACAAAAATAAAGATCTCTCTTGTAGTGTTTTGTCTGCTGTCTTCAACACAAGCTGATGGCTCCTTAACTACAAACCTTGGCTTGTAAATTCATCGAGGAGACTGCGAAAGAACGATGCACTCTCTTGTGGAGGCCACTGGGTGGGCTATGTCGACTTACACAGTACACACCATCTCCTCAAAGTGACGTGACCTCAGTGCTTTGATCACAAACAACATTGAAAAACACCGTGGAGCACGAAGAAGACAGCCAACGGATATTCTACCACAAAACCTGGGTGATCGATGTCAGATTCTCTTCCTTGATTACTGCAGCATTTTTCTGATGTCTGCTGATACTCGTAGGAGGACGTGAAGGCGATTGGGTAATAATGCACATCTCAGGCATGTACGCATCTACATACACACTCCACAAGCCTTTTCACGCTGTATAGTGGAGATCACCAAGTGTCACTACTTGTGATTTATTTTCATGCGGCACTCGCAAACAGAGAGAGGAAAAAAACCACTATGTGCTTTGGTACCAGCACAAATTTCTCTTCTCCTGTCTTCGCGATCCTTAAGCTAAATGTACGTTGGCGGCGGGAGAATCGTTTTGCACTCAGTTGCAAATGCCTGTTCCTTAAATTTTCTCGATAGTGATTCGGGAAAAGAACTTTGTCTTGCCTCCGGAGATTCCCATTTAAGTTCACGGTGCCTCCGTAATTCTCTCTTGTTGATGGAACCTACAGGTACCAAGTATAGCAGAACTTCTCTGAATTGCTTCGATGTCTTCCTTTAATCCGACCTGGTGGAGATCTCAAACTCTCCATTACTACCCAACAATTGATTGCACAAGCGTTCCATAAACGGTGTCATTTGTAGATGCACAACATTTTCTTAAAACGCTCCAAAGACACCGCAGTTGCCCTCCCACCTTCCCTACTACCATCCTTACGTGATCGTTCCATTTCCGGTTTATAACATTACGCTTGGATATTTAATTGATGTGAATGTGTCAAGTAGCACACCACTATTACTGTATTCGAACATTACGTCGTTGTTTTTCTTACTCGTCTTCATTAACTTACATTTTTCTACATATAGGGCAACATGCCATTCATCACACCAACTACAAATTCTGTCAAAGTCGTCCTGTATCAAGCAACGACGTTGCTTTCCCGTATACTACAGTTTCATCAGCAAACAGTCGCAGACAGCTACTCACCCTATCCGTCAAATCGTTTATGTATATTAAGAAAAAGAGCTGTCCTATAACTCTACAGCGGTGGTATTCCTGGCAATAGCCTCGTTTCCGATGAGCACTCGCTGTCGAGGATAATATACTCGTTTCTGTTACTTAAGAAGTTTCGAGCCACTCACGTACCTGGGAACCTAATATGTATGCTCGGACCTTCGTTAACTGCCTGCAGTGAGCACTGTGTCAAACGCTTCCCGGAAATCTAGGAATATGGAATCTGCCTCTTGCCTTTCACTCATAGTTCGTATGATATCGTGTGAGAAAAAGGCCCGCCGAGCTTCGCACGAGCGATGCTTTCTAAATCCGTGCTCATTTGTGGATTAAAGCTTTTCTACCTTAAGGAAATGTATTTTCGAACTTACAATATGTCCAACAATTTTACAACATACCGATGTTAATAACATGTGTCTGTAATTTTGGGGGTCAGTTCTTTTACCCTTATTATACAGGGTGTTACATAATGGCGCTTTAAATATTTGAAAGATTGAAGAGAATGAAATTCGGACCATTTTGTAATAAACAACCTATTTCCGGAAATGTGAAAGTATGTTTCTACATCAATAGCAGGTGTATAACCACCTATGTCTTGGGTAGCTACCCTTTCATCCATTGACAATATGTTATTGCTGCACATTGAAGACCCTAAACACATACATATTATTCGCCCACAGTATTATTGCACCTGGGACTGATGGCGCTTCGGTCGGGTCTTGTATTTACCTGTGCGCTTGAAGCCCATCAGAATGTGCTCTGCTATTGTAAAGCCCAGAAAAACGTACTCATGAATCTTCCAAAGTGTACACAACAGTCGAAAAACTGAATATGGTTTTTGTTTACCATAACTCCATCGCTCCTTTCCGATAATGAGAACCGGAGGCCAAGTACTATAGTGTCGTGGCTGGGTAGCAAGTAGTCCCCTGAGCATGTGTACAGGAAGTTGCTTGCTTAGTACTCCCTGTCCTGCAGTTAACCACTCCCATCCACTGGCGCTGTCTTATAGACACATAGCTAGTCATTGTGAGTCAGTGTACTTATAGTGCTTCATATACTGTGGTTAAGTTCTAACTTCATAGAGAGTAATTACGTACTTGGAGAACTTGCTGATACGGATTTTTTTTATGTTGGAGCTCGCAGTAATGCTAGTGTTGTTCGTCGGTTGTATGCAGGAATGTACCCAAACAGACAACTTCTTAGCGTCTTACTTTTTCACCTATGTTGATTGTTGACAAAGGGAGAGAGTAAACATGTCAACTGACACATATGAGGTAGGTGCAAGGAGAAGGACACGAGCCCCTCAAATTGAAGAAGACTTTGTGGAATACGTAGCTGACTATCCTAGAACAAGCATACTGAAATGGCGAAAGCCGTGCACGTAGATCACTTGGGAGTGTGGCGGGTTTTGCACAGTCAGCATCTACAACTGTTCCATGATCAACCAGTTCAAACTATGGGACAGCCTGATATGAACCACGCTAGTTCGTTGTTTCATCAAGTTTGTCCTCCAGCGCACTTTGATCGTCGGGCCAAGGAGTATCTCACAGACAACTTCTGTCAGAGATTAATTGGAAGGAAATGCCAAATCACTTGACTTGTAAGCTCCCCTGACCCTCATCTACGGAGTTTTTACTCTGGGGCTGTATAAAGTCACTTGTGTACTGAACAGAAATAGGAACCGTGATTGCGCTCATTGATCGCATCTTACAGAGAACCAGACGAAACATGGTTCGTCGTTGTGCATCATGTAACAAAGTTGGTGTTCGTCACAGTGAACATTTACTCTTAAGTACGACTTCGGTTTATAGTATTTTGTGACTGAACGTTTTCCAAACCATAGTATTCTAGCTTTTCACATAGCCCACACAATGCGCAGAAACTTCATGGGGGTATAGAAACTTCCTTTCACATTTCCGGCTGTAGATTCACTGTTGCAAAATGATTCCAGATTTCGTCCTCAGCAACATCCCTAATTTTAAAACATAGCTCTGTAACATCCTGTTTACAGGAGTCACCTGCGCTTTATCGCAGTGCCGTAGAGTGCTCTCTTTATTGTCGCTCCTCGTTTGTCGGCACACGAACACTTCTCGCACATTGGATAACCTGAAGATGGCCGCCGTTGAAGATTGGGACAGACTTGAGCTGCAACATCTCAAACTTGTCACCAAGAAGATTCGAAGCATATTATAACACATTAAATGTTAAATTTTACCAAACAGTAGCATTTGACTTCACAGACGTACTAAAATGCTATTATTTTAGTTATTCTTTTGTTTTTATTTCATAGTGAAGGTTTTTTTTTACATAAGGCTTACTCTTTCAGTCAGTCCGCCCCCATAGCTGAGAGATCAGCGTGGCTGACTGCCGTGCAGGTGACCCGTTAATGCCGTGGATTTTTCTTGATGGGAGGGCTGGTACGGGACGTACTCAGCCTCTTGAGGCCAACCGAGGAGCTACTCGACCGCTTAGAAGCGGCTCCTAGGTCACGAAACCCGACGAAGACAGAGAGAGCTGTTTGCTGACCAATGCCCCTTCGTACTGCATTCGATGACGCTATTGGCGGAGGATGACATGGTGGTCGATTTTGTGTGATTGTTCCGTCAGGGATAGGACGTGGAACTTTTACTTTACTTCACTCTTTCGTTTCCTGCTCTCGTTGACTCTAGGGCCCCACATGCGGTGCAATGCGAAATATGAGAATCTGGAATCGATTCCTGGTCCCGCACACAGTTTTATACTCGCAGTAAGTTTGGCGGTGCATAGTTGTTTCTGGATATAAGTTCGAAGTTATCCTAAATTGTTCCATGGGGATCGAGTCGATACTTTGAACTAGATTCGAAACAGGATTCAGTGACTTTACTTTTTGGATACGAGCAGTGTAATGCTAAGGGAGTAAAATTTCGATTCCAGACTGTGGCCATAATGTGAGGAGCGTGCTGCTGTTGTATAAAATACTCTGGTAAACGCTTGCGTTCTCTCATCACCCGGACATGAATAGAGAAAATGGAAGACCCCAGATGTATGTAGTATCTCCACTGAATCTTACTCTCGTCGCAACAACCGAAGGTACATTCATTAGTCTTCCACCAGATCAACACACGTCTATTTGAGAGTTACACCATGTACTCACCAATACATAAAATTGCTCACTTATTCGCAGACAAAGGCGTTGTTTCCAAAAGCCGAACCAATGTCGCACGTGCTCTTGTGAGCAGCATCGCTATGAAGGCTTGATCCTATAGCCTCTCTGCAAATCGTCCTGTCACTGAACTTTCTATATGACATAAAACTATAGTTCTGAGCAAAAGCTGACAGGTACACTTGACCACTGATTCATACGTTTGATGTTCTTCTGTTCGTATCAGATATTTTCTAGGACTACGCTGATCGATGATTGTGTTTTAGTGTTTTCTTTCCGCGTTGACTCCTTCCGACAGAAAATACACTTACGTATATTCTTACAAAGGCTGGACAGAAATATGGAAAATTATGACAAAGAATAAGAGGAGGACAGCTGAAAAAGTCACAACAGAATTGAAAGTCGCACTCGCGAACACTGTCAGCAGCAAAACAACATGAACAGAGCTCCAGTAGTAGGGAACTGCACGGCGAGCAGAAATTACAAAACCAAACATGAATTATGCAAATGCACGTAATAGGAAAGAGAGGTACCCAAGTTACAAAACCTGGTCCATGGAGCAATGGAAGTAAGTAATTTGGTCGGAGGAGTCTTGTTTCACATTGTTAACGATTTCTGGCCGATTTTATGTCCAAAGATTGAAGCATGCAGGGGTTGACTATTTATTTGGTCAGACATATCGTAGTATTCCATGGGTCCCATGGTTATTCTGCACGATCGCTGGCCAGGTCCATCCCACGGTACAATGTTTGTTCCCCAACGTTGATGCTGTGTTCCAAGATGACAGAGCCCTTGTTCACACAGCTGGCAGCAACCGGTAGTATTTTTGCGAGCACTAAGCTGAACTGTCGCATCTGCTCTGGGCACCACAGTCACCACATCTCAGTATTACTGAGCATTTGTGGACTACGTGATCGTTATGTGCCTCTAACGTGGTTACCTGAACTTGCCGCTATCTTGCAGCAAGAATGATATAAGATCTCCCTGAAAACCACTCATGCCCCGCATTCGCCCATTCCGAGGTGATTGGAGGCTGTTTTGAATGCCAACAAGTTTCCAGTACCAGATATGGTAATGTGTTGTGTATTTGGTATTCCCCTATTGTTGTTTAAAAAATGCATTATTGGCCCAGCGAAACCCACGATGGCTTAGACAGGTAGAACATCAGCCTCAATGGAGAGTTAATGTCCGGTGGGTTTTATAGTTATGGGCCCGTATTTAATCAATGGGAACCTAAATGGCATGGAATATGCCAACTTTATTACACGAATTCTTCCTTGTCTTCCCGATGAAGTACCACTAAGAATCAGAATGCTTATGTGGTGCTAACACGATGGATGTCCAGCACATAATGCTTTGGGTGCACATCGTGTTCTGAATTGCTCACCTGCCAAATTAATTGCAGTTGAAGAACACTTGACTGGCCTGCTCGGCCTGCTGGCTTAACTCCCCTGGATTTCTCTCTTTGGGAGTAAACTTCTTTCATCCAACGCATGGACCAGTGTGTCTCTGTTCACGGTCTCCACTGTGAACACCTATGCATGTTCAACTCCTTTTTGTGCCCACATCTGATTACAGTACCACAAGACGGTATTACTGAGCACCATTAAGTTGAATGTTGTGCTTACTTGAATATATGACACGTTTTTGAACAACTCTTGAGGAGTGGAAGTGGATTACTGGAAGACTGAATAAAAATTATAGGGTACAGTTTCGAAAATGGTGAATATCTTCGTAATGAACGAAGTTACAACAGAGTCATGTTGTTTAATGTCAGCGTAGTATCCAATCAACATTTGCCGATACATTTCTTGTTTTGCTTCTGGGCAGAAAGTTATTTGCAGTGGTCAAGAGAACTGGGACTCTACAAGCAGATTAAGTTTGGCACACAAGTTTCAACTACGAGGACGTGCTGAAAACTCTTAAAGCCTTTAAGTAAAACAATCTTCATTAACATTATACAATTTCATTCTTCATGTCTACATATTTATTTCTAAACATGTCACCCTGGTGACGAGCACATTTATTCCAACGAGAGACTAGTCTGTTGATACGGCCACTGTAGAATGTTTGACTTTGTTTACGGTGCCACAAACTCACCGCGGTTTGCAACGCTTCAACGTTATCAAAGCGAAGTCAGCGAAGGTGTTCCTTAAGTTTTGTAAACAGATGAAAATCGGATCGTGTTGTATGGAGAACGATCG
Organism: Schistocerca gregaria; assembly: GCF_023897955.1. Lineage (NCBI taxonomy): Eukaryota > Metazoa > Arthropoda > Insecta > Orthoptera > Acrididae > Schistocerca > Schistocerca gregaria. The sequence continues at coordinate 481,323,904 of NC_064931.1, read as the reverse complement.
ACGACAGTGAACTCGAGGCGTCGGTCTGTTGCACATGGCGCACCGCTCGTATGTAGGCTGGCACTGTAATGCTGAACGAGAGGGTGTTTCACGCGTGGTCGCACTCTCCTAATTCGTGTTTTCAATTTTCTGAGGGTCTATAACGCATCGACATAGTTGTTACACGCCGCTACTTTATTCGCTACTATTCGGAAGCCTCTGGCGGCAGACGAATGTAATTTCGAGCAGCGAAGCGGGAAAGTAGACTGAGTAATAGGCATGTCATGTAATACCTCAATCTATATTGAGGACATAAGAAATATTCGGAAGTATTAGTTTTCAGCACATTAAAAACAATACCAACAGATTTATGGTAAGAAAGAAGCAGAGGGAATGGGGAATAATTTTGTAAGGAACTATTTAGTGAAACTGTGTGTGGGTCTTTGCGTCGAAGATTGATCTTTATTGAGAGAGCCATCCAGAAATTACCCAGTCTGTCTGCCAATAGCTCTTTCCTAGTTTACACACTAAATATTGTGTAATTATTAACTCGCGAAAGAACTTTTAAGCTATTTACAAACCACATAAACTATATCTTACTATATTCTTTCTCCTAGAGGTAGGTCAGCAAAGTATAGAGCAGGAGCTATGTGGTGCTTCGAAAGAAGGGGCCACGTAATTGCAGGTATGATCTGCGAGACATGCATATGGCGTATATCACTCTGATAGAGACTGATCTGCGAAAGGGAGGAGTCCAGGGTCGAATACCAGTCAGATACGTATAAAGTTGTGAGAGAGTTCCTCTGGCGGAAGGATATAATTTTCAAGTCTTTCTCATAACTTCAAATAAACACAGTCTATCTATCTTTTCACCTTAGTCAATGTATCGCCAATCACAAACGTAGTACGTGGTCTGAAAGTGTGGAAGTTGACTAGAGTCTTTCAAATCCTTGCATATCCTCAGACGATGAAAATTCAGATTAGGAAAAAATAGAGACTGGAGGTTGCTGGAAGCTGAGCTGAGCAACGTTTGTACTCCGTGTGACTGGAAATCAAGGGATCAAATCCAATGCGTTATTATAATTGTTGTGTCACCGCCAGACACCACACTTGCTAGGTAGTAGCCTTTAAATCGGCCGTGGTCCGGTAGTATACGTCGGACTCGCGTATCGCCACTGTCAGTGATAGCAGACCGAGCGCCGCCACACGGCAGGTCTAGAAAGACTTCCTAGTACTCGCCCCAGTTGTACAGCCGACTTTGCTAGCGATGGTTCACTGAATTCTACGCTCTCATTTGCCGAGACGATAGTTAGCATAGCCTTCAGCTACGTTATTTGCTACGACCTAACAAGGCGCCATTATCAGTTACTATTGATATTGTGAACTATGTACCGTCAAAACCGACGTTCATCATTAATGGATTAAAGTTAAGTATTCCACCAGATACGTCCGTTTTTTCTAAATTCTAATTTCTTTGTCCTGTTCCAGACCTCACGCCAGCCTGCGTGAGCTAAAACGCGTGCCTTTCGGCCTCCTCTAGTAATACGGTGTTGGCTCTCCTGCCAACCACAACAATAATTTGAAAATTTTGTACATTTGATATTCTCCAGATTGAAGAAATTGAAAATTTAATATTAATAATGATGTGTTTGACTTAAGCTGCTTTTTGAGTGCAGTTTATTTTAACGGACCCTTTATAAATACCGCTGATGGTTGGCGAAAGCGCGAAACAATCCGATAAAATAAATTTCCATCAATAAACAGGTAACGTCAAATCAATAATTATTAATGACATACTTGCTGTTATCGTAGTTTGCCTAGTTCGACTCATTAATATGGAATAAAATAATAATCTCGGTTAACTCATCTTTTAAAAAGAATCTTTTGGACAAAAATACACCATGAGAACTACGTGAGCATATCATCCTCAGTTATCCAGCGGACACCTCTTGAAGTACATTTTCGTAGCATAAGTCTCCCTCCACTAAACATGTTACAAGTATTCCATCACTGTTAAGGTGATAGTACTCATAGTTGAAATACTATTAGAAAAAATATTATTTATTCTAATTGACTCAACTAGACTACTCCCCATGGCTCTGCATGCGTATGTGTTAAACACATATATTTAACTCATATCCTCCTCCTCTCTGTGTCCACCACTTCCTTCCTCTGTGTATCTCATTTATCCACCTCGATTTATCTATCTCCTCTCCACACTGTCTCTTCACGTCCTCCTCCCCATCTATTTGTCCATTTCCTCCATCCCTTGCTCAAACTAAATCTTCCTACCCCCTCATTCTGACCATATCCTCATCACCATCTCTCTTTCCATCTCTGCCTCCCCCTCTTCCTTTTTCCATCGTCTACACCTTCCACCCGCCTCGTACGTTTTCCTTTCCTTCCCACGCCCTCTGTTAATTTGTGCTCACTCGCGCTGTCCATTCTGTCATCTATCCATCTCAACCTATTCCCAGCTATGGCCATCGGCACATGAAACCCCTGCAATACACTTCAATAAAGCACGCTGATACTGCTCTCACCATACGCCTGTTCGAACCCAGTGAAGTGTTGATAATGGCGTATTTGTGGCCTTAAAGGCATTATTGACTAACATAAACTCACTACGTCCAAACTCAAAGGTAACTAATGCTCACCATCGTTACAGCATGTATTAAAGGCGAACCTGATTTGCATTCTCAGTGGCGCTACCAGCGCCACACTTACGCGACTGGCGCGCAATTTACATAGACATATTTCAGATGTAGAAACACGCCTACAATCTTTCGTTTATGTTCTGCAACTCATTCTTCGTGTTGCGGTTATTCTTCCGTCAATATATTTACTTTTTCATTATTGAAAGTTCTTTGTCAAACATATAATAAGTACTGTTTTCTGTCAAACAAAATTGCTAGCGCTTCCTGTTCCTGAATGGGGGAATTTGCGTAATTACTTCGAATATATCCTTTGCCAGTTATCAAATGCCACAGGATTAATTCTTGTTTTATAAATTGATATCTTTCAAATTTAATGTCATGATCTCTTTTATTCAGAGCTTCAAATAACTGTAAAAATATAATGCACTATTCATGGGACACTGATGTTGTTACTAGAGTATCATCCACATTAACAGTTACTTTTGACAGTAGTTCAGGCTCCATTACAAAATCGGAAGATTGAATAAATTCAGCTACACAATTGTTGTTGTCTTCAGTCCGAAGACTGGTCTGGTGCAGGTCTCCACACTACTCTATCCTGCGCGCTTCTCTTCATCTCCAAATAACTACTGCAACCTGCATCTTTCTGAATCTTCCTACTGAATTGACCTCTTGGTCTTCATCTATGATTTTTACTCCCCAAACTTCCCTCAAATACTAAATTGGTAATTCATTGATGTCTCGGAATGTGTTTTACAAATCGATCCCTTCTTTTGGTAAAGTTGTGCCACAAATTTTCCACATGGTAGGCCCATCCAATATTCAGCACTCTTCTGTAGCACCGCATTTCGAAAGCTTGAATTTTCTTTTTATCTAAACTGTCTATCGTCTACGTTTCAGTTCCATACATGGCTACACTATACAGAAATACCGTTAGAAAAGACTTCCTAACACTTAAATGTAGACTGACAATGGCAAGGAAAGTATTTCTGAAGAAGAGAAACCTGTTAACATCGAATATAGATTTGACATCCTCTCTATTTCGGCCATCATCAGTTAGTTTGCTGCGCAAATAGCAAAACACGTCTACTACTTTAAATGTTTCGTTTCCTGATCCGATTCCCTTAGTATCACTTGATTTAATTCGACAACATTCCATTACCCTTGTTTTCCTTTTGTAGATGTCCATCTTATATCCTCCTTTCAAAACACTGTCCATTCCATTCAACTGCTCTTCCAAGTCCTTTGCTGTCTCCTACAGAATTACAATTTCATCGGCAAACCTCGAAGTTTTTATTCCTTCTCCTTGAACTTTAATTCTTACACCTAAATTTAATTTGGTTTCCTGTATTGCTTATTCAATGTACAGGTTGAATAACATCTGGGATAGGTTACAACCCTGTCTCACTCCCTTCTCAACCACTGCTTCCCGTTCATGCCCCTCGCCTCTTATTACTGCCGTCTGGTTTCTGTACAAATTGTAATTAGCCTTTCGCTTCCTGTATTTTATATTCGCTAAATTCAAAATTTTAAAGAGAGTATTTCGATCAACATTGTCAAAAACTTACAGAAGTCTACAAATGAAGTAGTGAAGGCAGCAGAGGATCAAATAGGTAAAAAGACGAGAACTAGTAGAAATACTTGGGTAACAGAAGAAATATTGAATTTAGTTGATGAAAGGAGAAAATATAAAAACGCAGTGAATGAAGCAGGCAAAAGGGAATACAAACGTTTCAAAAATAAGATCGACAGGAAGTGCAAAATGGCTAAGCAGGGATGGCTAGAGGACAAATGTAAGGATGTATAGGCTTATCTCACTAGGGGTAAGATAGATACTGCGTACTGGAAAATTAGAGACCTTTGGAGAAAGACAACTACTTGCATGAATATCAAAAGCACAGATGGAAACCTAATTCTAAGCAAAGAAGGGAAAGCAGAAAGGTGGAAGTAGTATATAGAGGGTCTATACAGGGGCGATGTTCTTGAGGACAATATTATGGAAATGAAAGAGGATGTAGATTAAGATGAAATGGGAGATACGATACTGAGTGAAGAGTTTGGCAGAGCACTGAAAGACCTGATTCGAAACAAGGCCCCGGGAGTAGACAACATTCCATTGGAACTACTGACGGCCTTGGAAGAGCCATTCCTGACAAAATTCTACCATCTGGTGAGCAAGATGTATGAGACAGGCGAAATACCCTCAGACTTCAAGAAGAATATAATAATTCCAATCCCAAAGAAAGCGGGTGTTGATAGATGTGAAAATTACCGAACTATCAGTATAATAAGTCACAGCTGCAAAATACTAACGGGAATTCTTTACAGACGAATGGAAAAACTAGTAGAATCCGACCTCGGGGTAGATCAGTTTGGATTCCGCGGAAATGTTGGAACACGTGAGGCAATACTGACCCTACGATTTATCTTAGAAGAAAGATTAAGGAAAGACAAACCTACATTTCTAGCGTTTGTGGACTTAGAGAAAGCTTTTGACAATGTTGACTGGAATACTCTCTTTCAAATTCTAAAGGTGGCAGGGGTAAAGTACAGGGAGCGAAAGGCTATTTACAATTTGTACAGAAACCAGATGGCAGTTATTAGAGTCGAGGGGCATGAAAGGGAAGCAGTGGTTGGGAAAGGAGTGAGACATGGTTTTAGCCTCTCCCCGATGTTATTCAATTTGTATATTGAGCAAGCAGTAAAGGAGACAAAAGAAAAATTTGGAGTAGGTATTAAAATTCATGGAGAAGAAGTAAAAACTTTGAGGTTCACCGATGACATTGTAATACTGTCAGAGACAGCAAAGGACTTGGAAGAGCAGTTGATCGGAATGGACAGTGTCTTGGACGGAGGATATAAGATGAACATCAACAAAAGCAAAACGAGGATAATGGAATGTAGTCAAATTAAGATGCTGAGGGAATTAGATTAGGAAATGAGACACTTGAAGTAGTAAAGGAGTTTTGCTATTTGGGGAGCAAAATAACTGATGATGGTCGAAGTAGAGAGGATATAAAATGTAGACTGGAAATGGCGAGGAAAGCGTTTCTGAAGAAGAAACATTTGTTAACATCGAGTATAGATTTAATTGTCAGGAAGTGGTTTCTGAAAGTATTTGTATGGAGTGTAGCCATGTATGGAAGTGAAACATGGACGATAAATAGTTTGAACAAGAAGAGAATAGAACCTTTCGAAATGTGATGGTACAGAAGAATGCTGAAGATTAGATGGGTAGATCACATAACTAATGACGTATTGAATAGAATTGGGGAGAAGAGGAGTTTGTGGCACAACTTGACAAGAAGGGACCTGTTGGTATGACATATTCTGAGGCATCAAGGGATCACAAATTTAGCATTGGAGGGCAGCGTGGAGGGTAAAAATCGAAGAGGGAGACCAAGAGATGAATACACTAAGCAAATTCGGAAGGATGGCCGGCCGCGGTGGCCGCGCGGTTCTCGCGCTGCAGTCCGGAACCGCGAGACTGCTACGGTCGCAGGTTCGAATCCTGCCTCGGGCATGGATGAGTGTGATGTCCTTAGGTTAGTTAGGTTTAAGTAGTTCTAAGTTCTAGGGGACTTATGACCTAAGATGTTGAGTCCCATAGTGCTCAGTGCCATTTGAACCATTTTTTTTCAGAAGGATGTAGGTTGCAGTAAGTACTGGGAGATGAAGCTTGCACAGGATAGATTAGCATGGACAGCATATCAAACCAGTCTCAGGACAGAAGACGACGACGACAACAACAACAAATGCTATAAATGTAGGTTTACTTTTCCTTAACCTATCTTCTAAGGTAAATCGTAGGGTCACTATTGCTACATAATTATTTAACCCAAAATTAATAACTCTACAATGGTAATAAGCTTTGTACTCTCGAAAGTATGAGGCAGTTGATCCATGTTTCGGCAGTTTACCATGAATGAGGCACACTAGATGTGTACGTGACAGGGCCTGGTGACCTCGGAGGTGGATTGTGTGATGTGCCAGGAACGCACGATCAAATGCACTGATATCGTGTGTACTGTCCATCCTGCGCTCGACTGCGATACCGATGACAAGTGAAAGGTCTTACAAATTCCAGTCAGGTGAGGCAGTAAATTATTCCATTGAATTTGCAAGTAACGATACAACGACCTTCGGAGACTACGGAAAGGTAAGATAAAAGATTGTCTCTCAGTGTATCAGCGTGTCATAGCAAACAGTAACAAATGACAGCATAAAGAAACGGAAACTTGTTACAGTTTTTACTGGAAATAACGTCCAGGCTGGCTAGTACACCGGCCCTCGTCATTAATCCACCAGACAGATTCGATAAGTGGTCGGCGAGCCGCCTCGAATACCAGAAGCGGCGTGCTAAGGTGCACGTCTATCTGAGCGTACCCCACATTAACCGATTGTGGTAAAACCACGCATCAGCAGTTGCACAGATCCTGCAGTATAGTATGTATTTAGATACAGTACAGTTATTTGGCTACAGCATATTCTGTCCTTTGGGCGGTTAAAATAGAGTACCGTTTGGCACCAACGTGCAAAAGGATGTTCCTTTTTTCTTTCTCTAAAAGACTGATGTACACTTCTGTTTGTTATGATCGCAAGACCATTTAGACTGTATAAAAAAATGTCAATTTGGCATGTTTGGCTTTACAAATGATAGGCGTTTCAGCGCAAATTCCCAAAGTACAGTGTGTACGAAACTTAAGGACGAAAGTAACTATCGCGTGATGCATCACAATCAAGTAACATAGCTCGATTGAACTTCGATCATATGTAGGAAGAGCTGCTGCGGTGCAGTAGAGAAGGTACCTGCGAAAAATACGCAGGGGGACGAATAGATATGACACTTTTATACGAAAACAATACTTACACTGAAGTAACAGCTACTCATGGTGGTCCCGTGGACGTTACTAAAGACAGATCACGGCTCTTAATGGGGTATGTGATCACCGATCACCACCCACCGCAGTACATGCTCTATAACATGCTACCATATTGTATTTTTTTTTTTTAAGAACATGCACGGTTATCCGGGCGGGTAACTTGATAAGAAGTTCTTGTGGTAGGACATAAAACTGCTGGATGGTCATTGCTGCATGTATCCCACATATACCAAACGGGTTTTAAGTAGGGGTACGGGAAGGCCCTTTCCGTTCGCTGTGAATATCCTATCGTTCCAAGAGTTCGTGTACCTGCGCTGTTCGATGTGATCGTGCGTCCTCATTCATAAAAATGACATTCGGTCATAAGCACCCCTGAAAAGACTCACGTGGGGAGGAGGAAACAGTGGCAGGTGAGAGTAACGTGTTATAAGAGTTCGAGGTCAGTACGCCCAGCTCCCATCTCATGCCATGCGACAGTACGTAATGCACCCAATGACACTGTCCAACATGATCCTTTCGTGGTCCATGTGTTATGGTGTGGGGAGGTAAAAATTGGGTGTACCTCCAAATTTTTGAACACAGTACACTGTCAAAGTTATTGTAACACTGTACTCTTTGTCCATGTGCATCTTTTCAGTGGCTCATCCGGCACCGACGTCATTTTCATGGGTTACAACGTGCGACCACGTCGAACACAGCAGGTGGAGGAACCCTTCGAACGGTAGGATATTCGGCGAATGGACTTGACTGCCCGTTCCTACCCCCCCCCCTCCCTCCCTCCCTCCCTCCCTTCCTTCCTACCTCCCCCCCCCCCCCTCGACTTAAGCTCACCGAGCACGTGTGGGATGCGTTGGGGAGACGTACTTATGTACCTCAGTATTTCCACGTGCACAAACGACCATCCAGCAGTTATCAAACATGATGATGGAGAAATGGAACGCACTGCCACAAGGACTCCTTACCAACCTTACTGCCAGCATGGGAACACGTTGCAGAGTATGCACTGCTGCCAGTGGTGATCACACATCCTAAGAATAACCGTTCTTAATGTTCAGAGGACTGTCGTGAATCTCAGTGCCTTCAGGGTAATTATTATTTTTGAATATAAGTGTATCCGCCCCCGGTAGCTGAATGGTCAACGCGACGGATTGGTAATCCTATGGGCCCGAGTACGATTCCGGGCTTGGTCGGTGAAGTTTCTCCGTCCAGGGACTGCGTGTTGTACTGTCCTCTCATCATCATCATCCTATCATCCTCATCGACTGCAGGTCGCCGAAGTGACGTCAAACAGAAAGACCGGCAACCGGCGAACGGCCTGCCCTACGGGGGCCCTAGCCATGCGATTAAATAAATAAAATAAAAGTGTAATTTATGATCGTCTCAGTGTATTTTTGCAGTTACCTTCTGTACTATACTGTAAGAGTTCCTATGTATGGTCCAGGTTTCATCGATCTATGTTACTTGTGAGTGAAACAACTGGTGAAAGTTATCTTCGGCCTTACGTTTTGCACGTCAGTATAGTTCAGAGTGACGCCATTTACGTTCTGTTGCTCTAGTTAGAACGTTCTTCACATTTCCCACCAATTGAAAGTTTTTTTACATGAGCTGCCGAGAGAATGACACGCTACCTCTCGCCAGCCACTGTGATTAACAGGCTCTAGCACAGAGCTGAAGTAGCATGGAATAACGTACCCCCATCTGATATCCATGCTCTGTTAGATTCGTTGACGTATGTACCGTCTATGCAACTAATTGAAGGCAGTTTTAGTTGGTACACGCGTTTCGTTTCTTTTATTTGGGAAGCTCTATCAGTGGCCTGTAGTACATGTTTCCTTCTATAGATACAAAATGGCTCTGAGCACTATGGGACTTAACACCTGAGGTCATTAGTCCCCTGGAACGTAGAACTACTTGAACCTAACTAACCTAAGGGCATCACACACATCCATGCCCGAGGCTGGATTCGAACCTGCGATCGCAGCGGTAGCGCGGTTCCAGACTGAAGCGCCTAGAACCGCTCGGCCACACCAGTCGGCCTTTTATAGATACAATACACGTATAATGTGGTAGGTATAATATGCTGCTATATTGCATTTTGTCTTGTCTTTCTCCTGTTTTTCGGTTAAAACCAACTTTTGTAGCACAAAGTTCGTAATGTGAACGTACCCTTCGGTGTTACTTACGATTTCAAATGTTGAAATGTGTGTAAAATCTTATAGGGCTTAATTGCTAAGGTCATCAAATCTTATAGGACTTAATTGCTAAAGTCATCAGTCCCTAAGCTTACACACTACTTAAACTAAATTATCCTAAGGACAAACACACACACACACACACACACACACACACACACACACACACACTTACGCCCGAGGGAGGACTCGAACCTTCGCCGGGACCAGCCGCACAGTCCATGACTGCATCGCCGTAGACCGACGGTTTCCTGCGCTGTTAACTCATGTGTGTGGTGCCGCAGATGTATTCTTTACTTTCCATACTCAAGCTGTCCGATTTCTGCCGTTCTTTCACCCACATTTGTCACATGACATGTAACTCTTGCCCGTTCCATTTCTGTGATAAACATTTGTGAGTATTCGGTGTGTATGGTTGTCAACTGTTATTGTGTATTTGTCTGTAGTTTCTTTGTATTGTCTTGTGGTTTGATATTTTTCATTTGTCGAGTGTGTGTGTGTGTGTGTGTGTGTGTGTGTGTGTGTGTGTCCAACCGGTTTACAACCAGAGGCGTCAGATTTAATTCCTAAATGTCACATCCTGTCTATCCCCAAATCACGTACAATTCTAATCACGTATTCTCACTAGAATGCTATGTACGCACAATAAGTGAAGTTTCATTATTTGCTGTTCTATCTCGTGTCGCAATTTAAATGATCAGTAGTGTAGATTCCTGCGAGCACATTTGTAGTCTCCAACGAGATTCTTGAGTGAGAATGTAGCATAAACCGCTTCGTGCAGGAGCAAGTTCAGTGCACGTCAAACACTGGCACGAGGCCTTCCCGAGCTGCGATGCGGGCGCACGCCGCCTCCATAGTGTAAATGAATTGTGCTGTTGTAGCGCCTGAGAGACACCGCGAGGCTCCTCCTCGTCGCGTCGCCGGTAAAGTGGTCGATAGAAGTGAAACGTGCGTTGTGTGCCACACCAGTGCTTTGTCCACGCGTTGTGTGGACGCCGTCGTGGCAGGCGGAAGCGCAGCTGGGAGTCTCGGTCGCAGCTTCTGAATTCTGATGGAACAAAGAGGAGCCGCACGAGCAACATCAGAAGCAGGCATCTTCAGATATTTCACGAGAAAGTGACTGCTGTCGCTTTACTCCTTGGTACTGCGGCAAAGTAAACAACTTTAAACGTGAGATATTCACTGAAGGAAAAAAAAACTAATACCGTTAAATGCAAACCAAAGACAGTCAGTCATTTTCAAAGAAATAGTCAAGTTGCAAAAAACAATCTAAATTAATGATAATAAAAATTCGCTTGAAGTAGTAACTGTTAAGATGATAATGCCAGTTCAAATAATAACTGTATGACTCTATGCCTTTCTTTTTGACTATATGGCTCTGTTGATGTGTGTGACTCTGATTAGTGACACTAGTTTCGTGACAGGCAATCTTGACACAATTTCTTCCGCTAGTTTTCCCCACACTCGTTGGAATGAATATTGATGATCTCCCTACGCTGAGAATCACTTTGTGTCAGTGGATTTTTAAGCAGTCATGAGATGTATTGGAGCAGACGATTTCACAGTGACTGGAAAATCGGTGTACTCATTGATTTCCTTTCGTATCCTTACTTTAAGTACTAGGTGTACCACATAGGCTGTGCAGCCTATGCAACAAAAGAAAATTGGAACAGGGAGTAAACACAGACGCCAGCTACCAGACCGCGATTAATCTTTCAGTGGAAGAAACAACTCTAACTCTCTTTACAAAGAGCATTACCCAGTGACATGTGGTTAGGTTATCTGGTGAAAGATCCCCCTTTGTAGTTGTGCTGTTGGATGCCACTACCAACATACCGTTTTTAATAGACTGCTATTGTAAAAGAAAAGGTAACACCAAGGTTAGCTCTGTTTTTACGTATGATGATACACGAGACTTCTGAACACGCGAATTCTTTTACTGTTTCAGACCTGTAAGAAGTATTGAATTTTTGTTTCTGATGAATTTCATACACATTGCTTTAGTTTCCTCAGCTACACATCTCGTAAAACAGGGATTAAAATTGGTTTCCGGTCGGGTAATAGAAAGCAATCTAAAAAGGACATGGGCTTATACAGAATACAGGGCAATGATTGTAATAAATTTTTCGTTTGACAAACCGGTAAAAAATATGTACGCAATATGAATAACATTGTTACACTCACGAAAGCAACCCATCGACATTTACTTTACAGTGTGGTGCAAACGTGTGAAGCAGACAACCATGCCACGGAGATACAACGTGCTTCCTACAGCCAACAGAGAGAGTTTGAAAGGGGTCAAATTGTGGCCCTCCGTGTGGTGGGGTGGTCCTTTGGGAGAATTGCCAGACAGGTTGCACGTGCTGCGTGAAATGTGCAGCAGCGCTGCTACCAGTGGTCACGTGAACTCTCTCACACCCTTAGACAGGTTCTGGACGTTCACGCAGCACAGACGGCCACCAGGATCGTTGTATTGCAGGGCAGCAGTGACGTGACTTACCATCTGAGGTCATCAGTCCCCTAGAACTTGGAACTGCTTAAACCTAACCAACCTAAGGACATCACACACATCCATGCCCGAGGCAGGATTCTAACCTGCGACCGTAGTGGACCCCCAACTCTCAGTGACCTTTGGTATTTAAAAAGGGGACACTAAACGGCTCTCGGTAGTTGTAGAATTTTGTTAGAGCAATTCTTTTGCCGTTCTTGCAACAGGAGGGTAATGTGTTGCCCCAATAGGTTAAAGCTCACCCACGCACTGCCCGCGAAACTCAACGTGCTCTGCAAGACAGGCAGCAGCTTTCCTGGCCAGCACGATCTTCAGATTTCTATCCAGTCGAGTACGTGTGGAATATGATGGGACGATAAGCAACTCGTGCGACTTTTCAACAAATAACTCTGACAGAACTACGTGAAAAGGCCGAGCAGGCGTGGCATACCGTATCCCAGGACTGTATCTGTCATCTGCACGATCGACTGGACGCCGGAGTCAGTGCCTGCACTCCCGCCCTTAGAGGGTGTTCCTGCGTGAGTTGATACCTGCTGTCACAGAACCGCTTGTGCTACTGATCTGCAAATGTAATCATTTCGCTTACTCCATATACACTGCTGCAACAATAAATCGTAAGTGAGCTGGAAACCTCTAAAAGAATGCATTAATTTTTTCCGGCATTGGACATGTAGCCTCTGCTATTAACAAAATTTGTAAAATTTGCTTCTATTTTGCTATAATTTTCAAACATTTTTGCATGACTTTTATTGTCCTATACCCATTACGTTGTACAACTGGAACTGGAAAATGATCTCTGAGTGAAATCGGTTGTAATATGAAAAATGAAGTACGCAGCAGCTTAACGTGTGACACTTTGCCATTTCTAAGTTACAAAAAATAGAAATTTAGTCTGCAGGATATTATTGAACAATACCGAGACATTGAGAAAGAGTGGTACAGCATTTAACATAGTCCAGCAATAGCATAATGGTTTAACCATCATGGTGAACCAACTGAAACGCCAGGTGCTGCCGTAACACTCTGTACATGGTGTGGTGTTCAAGATTTATGGGCCAGTCTGCCTCAGGACAACATGAGACATCTATTCAACTCAGTTGGAACGTGCTGTGGCATGTATTGCAGGAAAGGGTAATCCAAAACAATCCTGATTTTGCGTTGTAGTTGTACTTGCACCCACTGTATTAATTTCCGAGTCTCGATTTTTTGATAAAGTCAATATCTTATCTATATTATTATGTCTAATAAATTTCATTTCGATCCGATATTCCCCTCTTCGAGCGCTATTTTCAATGTTCCGCAGTGTATATCGCTTACGTCTATCTGCTGTAAAACTGTGGAACATAGTTTACGCTCACGTATTAGGACGTTTTTAGAGACCTAATATCTCCTCTTTGATAATCAAGATGGATTGCGCAAACGGAGGCCTTGGGAAACCCAGCTCGTCCTGTTCGCCCATGAGATCAAGAGCGGTTGATACAGCGTTTCTTGACTTCATAAAGGCCTTTTATGCAATTCCACAGTCGTTTAGTCAACATACGTTGCGCAACAGGCAACAGGTATCGAACCAAGTTTGTAATCGGAGGAAGGACTTCCTTACAGTTGGAACTCAATACGACGCTCTTAACGGAACAAAATCGAAAGATGTAAAGGTAAGTCCAGGAGTACTCGGAGGAAGTGTAATATGACCGTTGCAGCCTACATTAAAGTAAATAAATGTAAGAAACGAAGAGATCCACTACTGTTTGGTTATACTTTGGTAAAAAATCACTGGAAACAGTAATACCGTAACCATCAGGAGTGAAAAGACAACACAAAAGCAGTTTAAGGAAAAGCACGTGCCAGACAGATTCATCGGAATAATCTGAAAGAAATGAAATTCATCCATGAGAGAAACGCCACCCAAAAGTTATTCGACCGATTTTTAAGTATTGTTCATCAACCCGGGATACTAACCCGGTTGAATTAATAGAAGAGATATAAAAGATAAAGAAGAGCGGCATGTATCGTCAGGGAAAAGCTTAATCGGCTTGAGACAGTTAGGAATATTCTCAACAAATTCCTGAGGCAAAATCTACAAGAGAGGTGAGCTTTTCCATTGTAATTCCGAAAGCGGAAATTCTGGTAAGAGTCTGGCAACATACTACTACTTCCCTCATACGTCTCGAAGAACGACAACAACGAGAAAGCTACAGAACTGGCTGAGAAGCATTCTTCTATGCGCCATTCGTGAGTGCAATGAGGGTAGAGGTCATGTACGATCGACATTGTGACCACCCGTCAAGACGGAACACTCACCTTTTGCAGTGCCGACGTGCAGAGAGAGAGAGTGAATGTGGTTCTGGAAGGTATCGACAGTGATTTGGAGCCTTGCCGGCTCCAGTGTCGTGGACACCTGAGCTACGTTTCAAGGTTGAAGATCATTGACGGGAACAGACCGATAGATGTTTCCTCAGACAGTCGTTTGGGAGTAAATCCCGGGTATTTGGTGGCCAACCGAGTACGTAAACTCATCCTGGTGCCCTTCGAACCACGCACGTACACTACGAGCTGAGAGACACGCTGCATTGTCTTTCTGGCAGATGCCATCGTGCCAAGGAAAAGCAATCTGCATTCAGCGGTGAACATAGTCCCCAATGATAGATGCGTACTTGCGTCAGTCCCCTCTGGCTTCCAGAATGACGAGATCACCCAGAAAATGCCACGAAAACATTCCTTAGGCCATGACGCTCCATCCTCCGGCCTGGGTCCTTCCGATGATTGTTGCAGGGCGTACATGACGAAGGCCGTCTGTCCGATGGAGCATAAAACGTGATTCATCTGAGAAGGCCAACGGTCGCCACTCAGTGGACGACTAGTTGCCGTATTGGCGTGCAAATTCCAGCCTTCGTTGCCGATAACAGCAGTCAGCGCGGGTGCACGAATCAGACGCCGGCTACTAAGGCCTACACGCAGCAACGTTCGTTGAATGGTCATTGAGGAGACACTACTGGTACCTCTTTGGTTCATCTGGTCAGTCAGTTGCTCAATACTTTCACGTCTATTCGCGCACCGCAGTTGCCTCGGCCCCGGCTTTAGCTAGCCCTATTTTGCTTTCGGAATACAAAACGCAGTCACTAGTACATCGGTGAGGATAATAAATAAAGCGAAGTTTGTGCTGTGATGGTTGTGTCAGGCTAAGTTCAGCTGAGTCCCCTCTCGGGATAAGTTGGTTGGTTGTGTTAGGGAAGGAGACCAGACAGCGAGGTCATCGGTCTCATCGGCTTAGGGAAGGACAGGGAAGGAAGTCGGCCGTGCCCTTTGAAAGGAACCATCCCGGCATTTACCTGGAGCGATTTAGGGAAATCACGGAAAACCTAAATCAGGATGGCCGGACGCGAGATTGAACCGTCGTCCTCCCGAATGCGAGTCCAGTGTCTAACCACTGCGCCACCTCGCTCGGTCGGGATAAGTACGAGGGCTATCCACAAAGTACATTACGTTTTGGAATTAAAAATAAAGTATTGGAATTTTTTAATTATATACAGATGAAAGCCACACTTAAATACTGCTTTTCTACATAGTTGCAATTTAAATTAAGTCACTTATCGTAGCGATGGACGAGCTTGGAAATTCCTTCGTCGTAAAATTCGGCCACCTGCGCCTTCAACCACGTGGCGACTGCCTTTTGGGACAGAAAAAGGTGTGATTTTTGTGGATTTCCTGGAAAGAGGCACTACAATAAACTCTCAAAGGTATTGCCAAACTCTGCACAACCTCAGAAGAGCAATACAAAACAAGCGCAGGGGAAAGTTGGGCTCAAAGATCTTGCTGAGTCACGACAGCACCCGGGCCCACACGGGCAAATGCCACTCATGAAGTTCTCGAGTCTTTTAAGTGGGAGTTGTTTCCTCATTCGCCGTACAGTCCCGACCTGGCACCGAGCGACTTCCACTTATTCTCAGCAATGAAGAAGTGGTTGGTTATGCAGCGTTTTGATGACGACGCACAGCTTCAAGAAGAGGTAACCACGTGGTTGAAGGCGCAGGCGGACGAATTTTACGACGAAGGAATTTCCAAGCTCGTCCATCTCTACGATAAGTGCTTTAATTTAAATGGCAACTATGTAGAAAAGTAGTATTTAAGTGTGGCTTTCATCTGTATACAGGGTGATTCAAAAATGCATGTGAATATTTTAAGGGTGTATTTGTGAGGTAAATATAAGACAAAAATGTTCTATACAATTTTTGCTATACTTGGCTTATTACAGAGTTATGAACAAAACATGATAATACATTCAATACAACGTAAAGTATTTACTTCCCAGAGTTCACAGTTTAATTACAGTGCATTTGGACTAAAAACGCAAACTGGTAAAAAAACGTGACGTAACAAACTGAAACAATTCCTCGCGAATACTGTATTACTTTAGTTCCTGTTGATTGAACTAAATCAATGCAAAATAACTAAGGAAAATACGTGAAGAATTTACAGACTGTACTGTACTGTATTTGCACAAATCTTAATGCAATGCATGTTCAAAATGCTGTCCCTGAACTTGCAGACAGACCCGTGCTCGTCGCCGCAATGATCTCTGCACATTACACAGTCCGTTCAACTCTCCACAATAATTTCACAACCACCTTCAATTTTTTGTTGTAGCACTTCTCTGTTCGGTACTGCAGAAGAATACGCCAATGTCTTTAGTCGGCCCCATAAATAAGTCTAAAGGGTTCAGGTCAGGTGATCTGGCTGGCCAAGCAATTGGTCCTCCGCGACCTATCCATCGATGTGGATACGCATCATTGAGGTACGCCCTTACGTCGCGGCTGTAATGGGCAGGAGCACCATCGTGCATAAACCACAAGGTGGCTCGTGTTGCAAGAGGGACATCCTGTAACAATCCAGGCAATTCCCCCTCCAAAAATTCGCGGTAAGCGTGCCCAGTCAGCCTTGGAGGTAGAACATGAGGTCCGAGTAAGTCATTCCCCACAATACCACACCAAATGTTTATGGAGAATTGATGTTGATATCCACGCACAATTCTCGCGCCAGGATTCTCGACAGCCCACTGGTGCATATTATGCGAATTGATTACACCCGCACGAGTAAACATGGCCTCATCTGTGAATAATATCCGCCGAATGAACATTGGATCATTCAAATGACGCTCTTGTAACCACTGGCAGAATTGCTGACGGCGAGGATAGTCTGCAGGTGTCAATTCGTGCACTTTGTGCAGGTGAAATGGATGCAACTGTTGTCTCCGAAGCAGCCGCCATACAGTAGATTGTGGAAGTCGTACAGCTGCACTAATTTGTCTCGTACTGATGGCTGGATCTTGGTCTACCAGGTCCAAAACATGTTCCTCGACGTTCACTGCATGCTCAAGTGGTCGACTTGAATGTGGCCCAGGACGAATGCCATACTCCCGCATACGTCTGTCCACAGATACAAACGTCTGATGACTTGGTAACCGTCGTCTTGGAAACAGCTCACTGTACCTTCGTCTTGCTGCAAGTCCGTTTCCATCTGCTACACCATACACAAGGTGCATATCAGCATACTCACTGTTTGAGTACATCATGTGCACGAAACCTGTAGCCTTCCGACGATAAATGAACGACAGGAAGTACGTTTCCGTTACCAACAACATCAGCGCCATCTTCTGTACAGTAGGAGTAAACAGCAATTGCAAACACAAACAAACACTATTCATGCAGTTTCGAATCAACTGTTGGGAGATACGTATGTGCATTACGTACCAGAATATGGCATCCTGCTGCTTGCACTGACGTCGTTTTGATACGGACATGACTTTCGTATTTTAACGATAACTCTGGAATTAAACGTTTATGGAAAAACATTTATAGAACATTTTTGTCTTATATTTACCTCACAAATACACCCTTAAAATATTTACATGCATTTCTGAATCACCCTATATAATAAAAAAAATTCCAAAACTTTATTTATTTTTAATTCCAAAACGTAATGTACTTTGTGGATAGCCCTCGTATATCTATTACCACTGCCTTCTCTTTTTGCATTGCTAGGATGTGTAGCCTCGTAGTTTGACGCGGGTAGCGCGACCTCTGTATCTCGGCAACTTGCGGCAGACGGCGATCTGCGAGCGGGGCGGCATTTCCGTGGACAGGCGGTGTGGCCAGCGCTGTAGTGGTCAGTGCGTTTTTGTAGGTGGGCGAAAGGCAATCTGGGCCGGCTACCTGGGCCTCGGCGCAGGGGCTGCCTGCTATTAAACTCCACATGAGAGGACGTTATTATTGCTTTAATCATTTTCCGTGCTCACGGCAACATAATGAACTAAAATAATGCTCCCGAGCTTTCGCGCTCTATCGTATGAGCTATCCGGAGATCGAGGGTCTTAGCCAACCGAGCTTCTTTTTTTTTAATTCCACTACGGCACCAAAAATTTTTGAGTGTGTTACGCCATCGAGAAACGTAGCACAACAGTAGGAAATGAGACTACGCGGATTGTTTAAAACTGGCAGTGAGTTTTAGGATAACACACTGCCAAGATACTGCTCTGCATCTACATGTAAGGGTCAGTCAAATGAAAATAAGACAAATGGTAAAAAAGTACGTAAACTGTTTACTACTTCAAAAGTAATCACCGTAACTTTTATTACATGTATCCCACTGTGAGACGGGATGATCAATGCCTTTATGGAAGAATATTTGCTATTGCGCACGGACCCGTGATTGTACAAAGCCGTGCACCTCTTCGTCTGAAGCAAATCGACGGACACGAATGTCTTTCTTCAGAGTTCCAAAAATACGGAAATCGCATGGGGAGGGATCGGAACTGAATGTAGGATGTGTAATGGTATCTCAGCGGAACGTGTGCGTGGCTTTGAAGCCGTTACACATCCTCCATACACTCCCGATCTCTCCGCACGCGATTTTCATATTTTTGGAGCCGTGACGAAAAACATTCGTGGCCATCGATTTGTTTTGGACGAAGACGTGCACGCCTGGGCACAGTCATGATTCCGTGCACAACTACAGACACTTTTTAGTGAGGGCATTGACCGTCTTGTCTCACGGCGGGATAAACGTATCAACATTTATGGAGATTACTTTTGAAATAATAAACAATTTGCTTCTTTTTTCCGTCTGTCTTGTCTCGTTTCCATTTCACTGCCTCTTACACATAATAGACAAGTCCCTCTACAGCGCATGGCGTTGAGTACTTCGTACCAATAGGAATATGGCAAGCCTTATTCCATTATATCAGCGTATGCAGAGAGGAATAAATAGCTAACAACATAATCATAACCACTCTTACTCTGATAGTCCATAGCCGTCAGCTGCTAAAACTTTTGTTATCGATAATAAAGACTATTATCATACGATTTAGAGTGTGTGTGTGTGTGTGTGTGTGTGTGTGTGTGTGTGTGAATTCCTAAGGGACCAAACTGCTTAGGTCATCGGTCCCTAGACTTACACACTACTTAAACTAACTTATGCTTAGAAAACACACACACACACACACACACACACACACACACACGAGGGAGGACTCGAGTCTGCGGCCGGCAGGAGTGGCCGCGCAGTCCGTGACACGACGCCTCAAACCTCACGGTCACTCCGCGCGGCTTACGATTTAGTCTCCACTAAACTGTGTTAGTTTTTTGTTTATATGTTATAGATTCCGACAGCAGACCGGTACTCAAAATAGACTGTACAACGTTCCTACTGTCAGCATTATTGTTTTGCTATGAGGAATATAGACTATTCTCATACTGGAATGAGATTTTCACTCTGCAGCGGAGTGTGCGCTGATATGAAACCTCCTGGCAGATTAAAACTGTGTGTCGGGCCGAGACTCGGACACGGGACCTTTGCCTTTCGCGGGAAAGTGCTCTACCAACTTTTCTTTCAGTTTGATCGTTGTGTTTCGTCGTTGCGGACGTCACAATGACATCCGTTAAAGTTCGTTTGTTGATCCTTCCACTCAGATTTTTTATTACAGAGGCCAACCAGCCGTCTGACCGAACACGCCTAACTACTACGCTGGCTACGACTCACGCCCCGTCCTCAGAACTTTACTTCTGCCAGTACCTCGTCTCCTATCTTCCAAACTTTACAGAAGCTTTCCTGCGCAGGAGAACTTGGGTAGCTCAGTTGGTAGAGCACTTCCTCGCGAAAGGCAAAGGTCCCGAGTTCGAGTCTCGGCCCGGCACACAGTTTTAATCTGCCAGGAAGTTTATTATTCTCATACTGTTCACTCTTAACCCAGCTGTTTTATTTCTTTATTTTTTAATTTACTATCGATTCCGAAGCACTGCGTTCACCTGCAGATACCATAGCTGTTTGAGAGGTGTGATATGCAAACGAAATCTATCCACGTAATTTGCTCCTGTATTCTTTGTTGTAGAAACTACAGGACTACCACACAGGAACCACATATACTTCCAGTGGTATAACACATTTGTCACGGAGCTATAGCGTCCTAAGATGAAAACGTAATGGCTTCAGAATAGACAGTAAATAGAAAAATGACACTTAGATTGGAGAGTAAATAATATAAGAATAGTTTTTATTATCCACATTTTACTCTCTCTCCTTGCCCCACGAACCGCAGTCCGTATTTGACCTCGTCAAGCAGACTCCTTCACAGCGGTGTGCACTTGCCACCTCCTTCCCATGGTATAAGTATCTGAAGCTACTTGGCCACCTCGTCTCTCCACCTTCTTTTCGGTCTCCTGAAGGGTCTTCGTCCCTCAGATTTGTTGTCTGACACTTCTCTCAATCTTAATCCCTTCTTTCTTCTATAGAATTGGCCGACCTATCTCAGTCTGTCTATCTTGCTTCCGCAACAATAATTGGTTCATTATACATATCCACGAGCTCTGTCTGCTACCTTATTCTTCATTTTCCACCATCACAGAATAGTCCAAATATCTTCTGTGAATTTTATTTCTAAAAACCTCTTTCCCTGTCTATACACTGGTGTCTAAAATTAAAGCAACAAACCTCTATTTTCCGTCCTGTTTCTAATTCACTACACAATCATGCAAACTATCAATATGTGTCCGTACGATCGTCTTCTCAACGGACAACCACGTCAATGATTCAAGAATGAAATTTTCACTCTGCAGCGGAGTGTGCGCTGATATGAAACTTCCTGACAGATTAAAACTGCCCGCGAAAGGCAAACGTCCCGAGTTCGAGTCTCGGTCGGGCACACAGTTTTAATCTGCCAGGAAGTTTCACGTCAATGATGTCAGGGCACCTACGAGCGGGGCAATGTTTGCCGGTTAGTCCCATATCCACAATCGCTGTGTATACAATCACAGACTGGGCAGTATGGCACAGAGAAGCAGCCTACCACACTCTTTGCAATGGAGGGCCATAGGGAGAATGGAAGGTGGATAGTCGTAAACTGATGTGGTCCGGTGGCTTAATGTGAATCGTTCTGTTGCTTCTAGATTGTGGTGACAATTTATAGAGAACGAAACTGTATCCCAAAGACCATAGCAGGGCCGACCATTTGTGACGTCAGAAAGAGTGGATCATTATCTGACTGTATAGTCACGACGGTACCGCCTTAGCACAGCACGGCGACTGGCACCTGACCTATCAGCACCCACTGGACGTGCTGTATCTCGGTAGACGGTATACAGAAGGTTTCGGCAGAGTGGGCTTTACTGTCAGAGATCTGATGTATGTGCACCACTGACGCTTCTTCACAGAAGGAAACGTCTAGAGTGGAGTCCTCAACATGCCACCTGGATGCTCGAACACTGGGCCAATATTCTTTACACGAATGAGACCCGATTTGGTCCGGAAAGTGATTCTCGGCAGATCCGCACCTGGAAGAAAGATGGCACACAATTTCGGGACCCAAACATCGTCGAAATGGACCGATATCGAGAGGGATATCTAATGGTGTGGGCAAGGATTGTGTTGAAAACTCGAACACCTCTTCATGAGACTGTACTGGTGAATAGGCAAGGTTTAACTGCTGTCAGATATCGTAACGAGATTTGCAACCTCATGTTCGGTTGTTGTGAGTTGATGTGCTCCCAGATTTCGTATTGATGAACGATAACGCGCGATCATATAGAACACGGGAGGTTGATGTATTCTTGTAAAAGGAAGATATAGCACACATGGCGTGACGTTCTCACTCTCCCGATTTCAATCATATAGAGCATGTCTGGAATCCACTAGGAAGACGTACTGCATCACGTAAGCGTCCATCAACCACTCTCCAAGACTTGCGAGCCGTTCTGCGGGAAGAATGGGTGTTATTGCCCCAAAATGAGATTGATGACATCATTCACAGCATGGCCCGTTGTTGTGCCAGAGGTAGTCATACCCCATACTGAGCACATTAACCGGTTGTCGGAATGTGTGTGCAAATACGATAAGTTGTGAAAAAATAAGAGAATTTTTTCTAGTATTAGGTGTTAGAGTTGTTTACGTTCTATGTTGTTTACACTGTTTCTACTTTACTGTCACCTGTTTATACTATCTTGTGGCAAAATAAACGCAACCTTGCAAAATTTTCGTTTGTTGCTTTAATTTTGGACACAAATGTACATCTATTCTCCATATTTCTGCCCCCTTTAGTAGTACTGGTCTAAGTATAGTTTTATATATCTATATTTAGGTTTCTTTTGAAAAATGTTGCATGACAGTAATTTGTTGAGTGAATATGCCGCTCTGGGTGGCGCTTTTATCTTCGCTTCTATTTCTTGTTCCTAATCATTTGTGTTGTTTACTACAACCCCCAGATATTTAAACTTTCTTGCCTCATCAAACACGCGGTTACCAATCAGCATGGTTATCCACCTTTATGTCCCGTAATTTCTTTCTACCCTCATGAATGTTGTTTTTTCGTCATTTACCTCTAATACAACTTTCTTTGCTTTCTGAAATAACTTTCTTGCCAGTATTTTCAGGTCATGTATATTACCAATGATTAATGCTACATCACCTGCGAAGGCCAATATATACATTTTTATTCCTATGTTAATACCCTCTTCTGCTTCGCAAGTTGCATCCTGTGCTTCCTGCATTATTATGTTGAACAAGTGACAGTGGGAATGTCGCACGGTCTACTTCGAATACCGGTTCTGTAAATTTATCCAACAACGATGCTGCCTTCCTTCCAACGATTCGCATTTAACTTCCCTGAGAAGCGCTACTATAATACAGTTACCTTTTTACGATGCTAGCAGCGCATCTCAGAATTCCCCAAACGCCTCCTGTCAGGGTTTGTTGATAGCGATACCAAAATACTCAGACAGTTCTACAGAATAGTTCGCACGTGTTTCCTTAAAAGAAGCTCTGAGCTCTCGCTCTGCTTATTCTGTGTTTTCGTTCGTGCAGTTTGGACTGCAGCCCTTAATATTTAAACAGTGTGATCGCAACAAACGTTTGCTACTCATGTCGTTATCTGCTACAATAAGATTTGTTTCTTTTAGTTATGCACTTTGCCTTACATTCAGTCACACTTAAAAAAAGATTTCACTTACGATAGCATAGCCAACGAACAAACTGCGACTCTATTTACCTCACCTGTTAAATAGTTTTGTATGAAATTGGCACTGTACCATTAGCGTAAACACATTAGTCTTCAGTCGCACATCACAAAATGTGTGGAATAGTCACAGAACCTAAAAAGTACCTCATACAAATAGCTGCTGACTACCTTGGCACATTAGGGTAGAGAGCATAATTTCTTGGCCTGTCATAGAATTGACACTGATGTGATAGACAATGTACTTTATTTTGTTATGTTATCAAAACGTGAAACAGAAAACGCTCTGGGAATCACTAAAGGAAATGGCAGTTCCAGCAAAACTGATATCGTGACTTCAATCATTATACAAAAATAATAAAAGAAGACTCTGAGTTGTAAGAAATGGAAAAGAACCTGCCGATAATAATCAAAGAATTACAAAGAGTTTGCACTGTTCCCCTCCCATCTAAGTGTTTATGTAGATGTAGACATAAAATATGTCTCTCAAAACCGGTAAGCCACACATGACAGTTTGAATTTCATGACACTGCTGTTTGCTGATGGTCATCTTATAATAGGTAAATCGGAAGAAGATATCATATAGCAGAACACAAGTTGAATTAAATTGCCACTAAACGTGGAACTCGGAAGATAAAACGGAAGTAGTGGCATTTCAAGGGTTCCAACCCATAAGAGCGAAGTCTGTAATACATGAAAAAATAATTGTACAACTGCGAGTTTAAATATGTAGGTGAAATTTTAAATTTTCCAAATCAGCTGATGTAGAGCTAAAATGGCCACATTCAGGCAGTTTTGTGGAAGCGTTCATTAAAACGTAACATACGGGTAAAAATTTAATTAAATCTTACAGAATAATAGCCTTGCCGTTGCTACTCCATGGCAATGAATGTTGAACCCTGACATCCGATCAGTTACGACAAATCGAATAATGAGAGATGAAGTTCCTCCGCTTTGTAGTTCGATGCTCATTACTGGACCATAAAAGAAATACCGATGTTGGACAGAAACTAAATGTAGAACCCATTACAACCATAAATGAAATACAGACTGAAACTGAAAGACAGTCCAATGTATGTCCAATACTAGGGTAACTAAAACTACAGAACTGTATAAGCAAACAGTAAAGAAGAACGTTAGCCATCTATTGGCAAAATGACATAAACAATGCTGAGGCGGAAGTGGCAAAAACATCTAATTCTTAAAAACAATTATGACGATGATAATGGCGTTGGTAGAGGCACAGTGACGTTAGGTTAGCGTGGACCTGGTGTTACGAGCAGATTTTTCGTAATGGGAATTCGTACAAACAGTTGGTGAAGGTCCATAAGACTCCCCGAAGTCGAGTCAATTAGAGACTGATCAAGGAATTTGCGTGAACACAGGTGGGGTAGAAAATCGACCATGACCTTCGCAATCATATCGGCAAATGCATTAAGAAATTTAAGGTAACTACGGGTAAACTACATCTCAACGTGTGGATGGGATTGGAGTCACATCCTTTCTTGCACCATCGCTCTCAGTATAACGCATTTAGTTACTTTCTTCGTTTTTAGTGTCGATGGTTTATGTTCTTAATGTGTTGCGACCAGTGTCCTGTATAGTCTGACATACGCATCGTAAATCATATGCAACCAAAGCAAAACTGTGCCTTATGGCCCAGACGTGTCAGTCAAGACCGATCGACTGTCTCTGCTAATCGTCATTTAGACGCACTATTAAGGGGCATGGGTTAGCAACAGGTCTCCCGGCCGTTGCCGCCTTTCTTGACTTTGGAGCCACTACTTCTCAACCAAATCGCTCCTCGGTTGGCATCCCTGGGCTGAGTGTACCCCGTTCCAGTCCTTCCAGCAACAAAAAAATCAGACTGTACGGGGAATCTAACCTAGATCTTCTGCATAGCATTCAAACATGCTGACCACTTTTCTTTTTTTGGACTAAATGTATTTTTCCAAAGCTGTTTCACAGAAGAAGACTGCTCCGTAGTTCCTTCTCTAGTTTGTCGCACAGATGACAAAATGGTAGATATCGAAATAGACGACAGAGGAATAGAGAAACAATTAAAATCGCTCAAAAGAGGAAAGGCCGCTGGACCTGATGGGATAGCAGTTCGATTTTACACAGAGTACGCGAAGGAACTGGCCCCCATTCTTGCAGCGGTGTACCGTAGGTCTGTAGAAGAGCGTAGCATTCCAAAGGATTGGAAAAGGGCACAGGTCATCCCCGTTTTCAAGTAGGGACGTCGAACAGATATGCAGAACTATAGACCTATATCTCTAACGTCGATCAGTTGTAGAATTTTGGAACACGTATTATGTTCGAGTATAATGTCTTTTCTGGAGACTAGAAATCTACTCTGTAGGAATCAGCATGGGTTTCGAAAAAGACGGTCGTGTGAAACCCAGCTCGCGCTATTCGTCCGCGAGACTCAGAGGGCCTTAGACACGGGTTCACAGGTAGATGCCGTGTTTCTTGACTTCCGCAAGGCGTTTGACACAGTTCCCCACAGTCGTTTAATGAACAAAGTAAGAGTATACGGACTATCAGATAAATTGTGTGATTGGATTGAGGAGTTCCTAGATAACAGAACGCAGCATGTCATTCTCAATGGAGAGAAGTCTTCCGAAGTAAGAGTGATTTCAGGTGTGCCGCAGGGGAGTGTCATAGGACCGTTGCTATTCACAATATACATAAATGACCTGGTGGATGACATCGGAAGTTCACGGAGGCTTTTTGCAGATGATGCTGTGGTGTATCGAGAAGTTGCAACAATGGAAAATTGTACTGAAATGCAGGAGGATCTGCAGCGAATTGACGCATGGTGCACGGAATGGCAATTGAATCTCAATGTAGACAAGTGTAACGTGCTGCGAATACATAGAAAGAAAGGTCCCTTATCATTTAGCTACAAAATAGCAGCTCAGCAACTGGGAGCAGTTAATTCCATAAATTATCTGGGAGTACGCATTAGGAGTGATTTAAAATGGAATGATCATATAAAGTTGATAGTTGGTAAAGCAGATGCCAGACTGAGATTCATTGGAAGAATCCTAAGGAAATGCAATCCCAAAACAAAGGAAGTAGGTTACGGTACGCTTGTTCGCCCACTGCTCAGCACTGTGGGATCCGTACCAGATAGGGTTGATAGAAGAGATAGAGAAGATCCAACGGAGAGCAGCGCGCTTCGTTACAGGATCATTTAGTAATCACGAAAGCGTTACGGAGATGATAGATAAACTCCAGTGGAATACTCTGCAGGAGAGACGCTCAATAGCTCGGTAGGGGCTTTTGTTAAAGTTTCGAGAACATACCTTCACCGAAGAGTCAAGCAGTATATTGCTCCCTCCTACGTATATCTCACGAAGAGACAATGAGGATAAAATCAGAGAGATTAGAGCCCACACAGAAGCATACCGACAATCCTTCTTTCCACGAACAATAAGAGACTGGAATAGAAGGGAGAACCGATAGAGGAACTCAAGGTACCCTCCGCCACACACCGTCAGGTGGCTTGCGGAGTATGGATGTAGATGTAGACGTCAAAGTTGACCGTTGATTCCTTTACTCAGTTTGTTCTTTACAGAGGGCTGTTCGCCCTCTGACCGAACACGCTAAACTAGCGTGCCGGTACCACTGAGCTACGGAGGTGGTCGTGGACGATATTCAGTCCTTATAGCTGAAGAGGTTTTAAAATGTATTTCTTGCTTTACTCTGAATACAGGTGTTTGGCCTGAGATGGCTGTATGTTGCGACTGCAACGGAGACGAAAGAAGGTCCCCCATGACAGGAGTCTTGCACCGTTGACAGTGGCTGCTAATAAAAGCAGTGGACTATAGAAGGGTACCAGAAAGTATGGCCAACCTGTCTATAGGACATGGAATGATACACGCGAGGCCAACAGCATCATCTTGCAGTGCTTGTAGTATCAACATCACAACATACCACTGAGAGCAGCGATTACGAGTACCTTTCATATTAGGCTGCAGCAAGACGAGAGCGATGTGTACGACAAACGTCACAGCTGTATAGTGTAGCGTAGCGTAAAATTATCACTGGCACTCGTAGCAATTTGCACAATGAACAAAATAGTGGAAGGGTCTGCCTTGCATTTCGTTCTGTGCATTGTATGTGTTTCCTGATACACAAGAAACAACAGCACCTCTTTAAAGTTCAAACAGTGCGATTAAACTCAGTTATAATATTAAGACATTTCCAATGAAAGGATAAGTTGGATGTGAATAGAAAATGGCCGGACTCGTAAAAATCACGGTGTAGCGTCCCGTCAGCGGAAATTTCATTAGAGATTGTGCTCTTGCTCGGAATGAGGAAAGAAATCGGTCGATCGGTCGCAACCTTTTCAAAGGAATCATCCCAGAATTCATCTTAAGCGGTCTATGGAAACCACGGGAAATCTGAACCTGGATGGTCGAACAGAGAAATGAGTACTGGAATCTTAGTCCCTGTAGTGTCTTAGCGCTGTAAAACCTCGCTCGGTGCTGCACTTGAAGGGACATTTGGAATGAACTACGTAGGGTTATCCTAGCATTGTTTGAGAATTTGTGTTTTACTGAAACAACGATGTAAATATAAACGGTTTAAAGTATAGTCTCATTTACACATGACGATAAACATTTACTGGTATTAGAATGTAATATTTGTAAAGCTTCGCCGACATTCGGCATGGACAATTCAATGAATATTACGTTAGCATAGCGCAATTAGGTATGTATGCCATCATCCGAGCATACCCTTCAAAAGGATACTGATTAATGGTTGACGGGATGCTAAACCATAATCTTTATTTATGTTGATGGAAGGAAATCGTTCTACAGAACAAGCCGTTATTGATTTAGATAAACTAAGTCACGAAGAACAGCCAGTGTAATGAAGACGTATGCAATGAAACTATCTGCGATCATATTTTGTCAAATTTCTTGTTATTAGTTTATCATTTAAGCACTACACAAGAATGCATCCCAGCCGAGTGAACACTATTGCCTTCGTTGTCACAATGTGGAACATTTACAACTGATTTTACTGTGTCGCTGTCATTATCGGCACTTTCGTGTTACCCAAATAGACATACCATAATCACCAAATGCTAAACCAGAGTTCATCCTCGGTTAAATGTTAGCTATGGAACTCTTTCGTCATTCTTGCGAAATATTCGTTGCTGTGGTTTTAACTTACCTTCGAAAGAACAAATTATCGTAGCTTTGACACACATACTGTCACACATGTCTGTCTGAAGCTTCAAGAGATCTTTACCTTCGTAACTGTGTAGATATGCGTGTCACTCGTCGTAACAGCTAAAAATCAAGTTACAATAATTCACCGGGGGCCGAATTTCACAATAACCCTGGGTTCGGTGTGGGGCGGCGGAGGGGTGAAGTGGACTACGGTAGTCATCGTGGGGTTGCGGTCCATTGCGGCTGCGGCGGGGACGGAGCCTCTCCGTCGTTTCTAGGTCCCTGGTTAACATAACATAACACAACTTCTACTCATTGGGAAGCTTAAGTTTGAAATTTGGCTCAAAGGTGCGTACAACCTTCCTCTGTAATGGTGCAAAAGTGTGGAGCGCAGTTACGTCACCCTTGAGATTGACGACACTTCAAACGGCAGGGTGTTGACACATGCAAAACAAAGGCCGCATCTCAGAAGTGTGTTTCATATGTTTGTCACTGAAAAACTTAGAACAACTATGTACAGTGGTTTACGGGCTATCACGGAGTACACTAGTTTTTCTGTATGGCTTATATTAGAAAGGGTTCCAATACCCGAAACCGCTCATCAGTTAAGAAAAGAAATACTGAATTTTGCAAGTTTCGCTGTTTGCTACATCAAACTGGTTAAGACAGTTGCTGCCCTGTCATTAACCCGTCATGCTGTAAATCCAAAAATTCTACAGTTTGGTTTGGCAGTGCCGAGTATACATGAGTTTAAGTTGTACCCTGCTGTGAAGTTACATAAGCTTACCAAAGAACAGATTCCGATATAAAACAAATTTTACATTCACAGAATACGGAAATGAGTAAACAAGACGAAAATGTAACACCGGACCCACAGAGGTAGTGTGCCATAAAATGATGTACGTCTTCATTACGCCACACTGGAAGGCATTGCGTCCATGTCTGCATTAGTTGCTCCAGCGCTCTTGTAATAACATTTCTCACGGTCTTATCAGCGTCCCGATAGAAGTTGTTCTCATCCATTCTGATTTCTATTGTATCATTAAGTACAGAACACCAATATGTAGGAGCATGGGACAATATTTTGCCTTCATCAAACATTATTCTGTGTTTATTTGTAATACTGTGCTCAACAACTGTGAAGTTCTCAAGTTCTCGATTTTCTAGTGTGCCTCTGGTGTTCTGTACTGCCGTTACGAATAGACTGACTCAAGCACCCGCTTCTGCACTCACAAGGTATCTTATAAATTTCAGGGATCCTGCCACGGAGACGGTCCTGAACACTTCGTTTATCTTCTAGTTTCCTAGACGTAGCACCGCAGAAATAAAAAAGTAGAACTGTTTGTGAGAAGGACCACCTTGATTCCGAAAAATATCTTCTCGATACGTACTCAGAGAGATATAAAGTTAGCACTCTCTAAGAAATGAAAACACCGAAATTCTGAACAATTACATGATGATCTTTCTGTTCTGCTTCTTCCTTTCTGCAGTGAGATTTGATAGCAGAGTTTTATTGGTAACCTGGAATTAATAACTGAATAATTCAAATTGCCATCAGGAATCACCATTACTAAGGAAAATACTGGCGAATTGATTGAATTCTTGATCAATGACGAATGTGTCGCAGTGATGAGGTAAACTTTTAATGCTGTAGTAAAAAACTGTATTTCAAAGCGTTCAATATAAGTGTACCGATGTTAATAAACATGCGTTAATCCTGCATAGGATTGGCTAACTTTGTTTTCCATAGAAACTTAGATTCTATATCTCTTCATGTTTAAAACATTGACAGAATAATTGTCAGTACCACAAAGGGGTAGACATAATGTGGAGTACGGGGAAGTTTTAATTATCATCTCGAGAAAAAGGAAAAATCATACTCCGTCGTCCTCCCGCATGCGAGTCCAGTGTGCTTACCACTGCGCCACATGGCTCGGTTTGTTTCTCCGGTACTGGTAAATGGCACGATAACATAAAAATCCGAATTTTAGAGGCTGCATAATTTAATAACATCGTTATGGGAAGAAAAGTGCTAGCATCATCATTCAGACTGCAATATTTTTCCATGTAGAATGCCAGCATCACCTGGTATTCTCGCATTACTAGTTACCAATTACTGAGACCACCGACGCCATTCGAGACCTCGATAAGGCCCCTCGAATCATTACAGAACCTCGAAACAGGTTTCGCAGTTGGAAGAAATCAGTCTGTCGTATGCTGTTCCTAATACTCTTCATGAGTATACACGTCACCTACAAGGGAACCATATGGTAGTTGGCTTTTCGGGCCCCCTTACATGCTTTCGTTGGTAGATTCTCCAGGTTTCATACTCCTTGCACAGTGAAACCTCTTATTTGTATTTGCATGATTTTCAAGAACTATATGCTTAATATTTAATGTATACAGCCCCGTTCCATTACACTCGTCGACATTAACTATCCTCATTTCAACATCAGTAGGCTATGGAGCAGTTATCCGAGGTTACAGCTCTTTTTGGTGTTCATCAGTTCCTCTTACTAAGGGTAGTTCTTCCACTACTGTGGTTTCGGTGAAATTCCGCTAGAACTTTGTATACCGTAATGACATTAGTTACATCACTTCTAGGGAGAACTAGTAAATTTATGACAGCTTTCAAGAGACATAAACTACTGGGCACAAGTTTTCCATGTGTCTGTAGATCGAAGTAAAGCAAACGTATCACAGACGAACTGGATGATAAGAACCACGGTACCAGTGGTGTTGTTACACAAGGGAAAACGAAAGGCAACGTCAGTGTGTTACGTGAAAGTCCAAAATAGGGTATCTATCTCTGTATGTTCATGTTACTTTAACCAACCCCTACATACTTTTGCAGTAGAGGACTGGTAAGAACGGGATGACGCAAACGGCTTTCAACGACGACGTTGCGACGACCGACGCACAGAGTCGTTGTTCCGCAAACAAAACAAGTATTTATGGGAATATACTGCGACAAAGAGTGGTCCCGCGAACGAAGAAGACAAAGATAAGAGGATCGGTGCGGCTACAGGTTTTACTGCAGGAGGGGGAGGGAGAAACGCTGTGTCGAAACTGAAGATACGGATCTCGGAGCAGAGCTGCGGACGGCGTGTGACGCGACTGGGAATGGGCGGGGTGTGCCGCCTGCACAGACGCCGGCCGCCGCCGCAGCACCTGTTGCGAGCTACGACGGGCCAGCTGCACCGACCTTCAAACCCACATTTGGGTTTATACACTTTTCCTAAACCGGTTAAAGTGGATGACCCACAACCGAATTGTTACTCCGTTCTTCTAAAATCCGAAACTGTGCTACGTCTGTGATAAGCGTCGTTGTCAGGCGCGGATTTAGGGTTCGCTTTTGAGGACGGAGGCGTGTCACGGCTTGTTACTGGCTTACCCCTCCTAATATAACGTGTCATCGTCACCACTTCTAACGTGAAACAGATGCCTAGAATTTTCATAACAAAATAGTTAACATAATGATAATTTGTAATAATTTGTTTATATCAGTACTTAGTACTCTGCTTTAAATTAACCTGCTGGAAATTAAAATCCACAGAAATACATTCGTCCGAGAATTTTATATTTACGTATGTCATGCAGTTGACTTAGGAATTACAATAGCTACAAACTCTTACAGCTTTGATCTTTCGTAACGACATAAATTACGTAATGTACAGATCAGAGTGGGCCCTCACCATTTATAATATTCACTTACCACTACGATTCTGAACACAATTCTAAGACCATGGCCATGAGAACTTGCAGTTTGGAGGGGTGGGCGGGGCTGTATTTTTCAGTCGTGTCCATCTACGTTTGGCAAAGTCAGTCTTTCAGTTATTTTTTCTTTGTGCAGGGTCTTTCCCCTTCTGTCTTGTCTCGCTCAACATACTGTGGTTTCGTGGCTTTACACCGTCGCCTCATAAACTGTGCTGGATGTCCTGTTGGTAGCAGGTGTTGTCAGCTTGTGAATGGGTGTCTTTACCTGGCTGGTATGCCCATTGCAGGCGATCACCCACAAGATCGTCGGTGTAGGTTAGCAGTAGGGAAGTATCCTGTGAATATCATTTTCTTATCCTACTATACGTTAGTAGAACGCACTTTACGATCACTCGCCGGCCGTGGTGGCCGAGCGGTTCTAGTCGCTACAGTCTGGAACCGCGGGACCGCTACATTTGCGTGTTCGAATCCTGCCTCGGGCATGGATGTGTGTGATGTCATTAGGTTAGTTATGTTTAAGTAGTTATAAGTTCTAGGGGACTGATGACCTCAGAAGTCAAGTCCCATAGCGCTCAGAGCCATTTTACGATCACTCACACTGGTGTTGAAGCAGATATCGGTGGAATAAACAGGCGGTTCCTGGAGTTAACCACGCGGGAGTTCATGAAGTGAATGTCTAACCAGAAGCAAAGTCCACAGCGCAGAGTAAGACATCGTAAATGCTCGCTGTCTCGGAGGCGATTCGAATCGAAAAACGTAAACACATTAAAGATAAATCATTCTATCAATGACACATATCGAAGGCCTCCGCGAAGAGCGAGAACTGCTGGACAAGTGCAGAGGGGCCGTATTTGTGGACTCCGTCGCGTCAGTGGTTGGACCCACGTGACATGGCGACACCACTCTTCACGGGAGCAAGCCGCGGACATGGTATGAAGCCCGATACTCGGGCTGTGGCGCGGGTGAGGGGAGGAGGCGGGTTGGGAACCCGAAGACTGTAGGATGCTAAAACATACATTATAATTTTCTAGAATCCTTGCCGTTTTAGAATCTCGCAGTTTTGATGCTTCTTTATTCTCTGAGACTCCATGATAAATTTGAAAATGTATATATGTACGTGCGGCAACGGCCTTGCCGCAGTGGATACACCGGTTCCCGTGAGATCGCCAAAGTTAAGCGCTGTCGGTCGTGGTTGGCACTTGGATGGGTGACCGTCCAGGCCGCCATACGCTGTTGCCATTTTTCGGGGTGCACTCAGCCTCGTGTTACCAATTGAGGAGCTACTGAACCGAACAGTAGCGGCTTCGGTCAAGAATACCATCATAACGACCGGGGAGAGCGGTGTGCTGACCCCACGCCCCTCCTATCCGCATCCGCCTCTGAGGTTGACACGGCGGTCGTATGGTCCCGGTAGGCCACTCGTGGCCTGAAGACGAAGTGCTTTGTTTATATATGTACGTGGAATTATAAACTCTTTCAGTAACATGTTGTTTCGGGGACAGGGAGTGAGGAGCAGGGATCATGACCCCCTGGGACTCCCCTTCACTCGGCACTTGTTCGTTGTCGATTGGACGTTGAACAATCATTCTTGTTTCCTTCTTCCACTGGTGTGACGTCGATTCTGGAAATGCTACTAGTCCCACGTACACTCCAGAAGACGTGCAAAGGTTTCAGCTTTGCAGAAACAAGAAGCTGGCCCCAGCGGAGGTTAGAGTCCTCCCTCGGTCATGGGGGTGTGTGTTTGTCCTCAGTATATTTTAGGTTAAGTAGTGTGTAAGCTTAGGGACTGATAACCTTAGCAGTTAAATCCCATAAGATTACACACACATCTGAACATTTTTGAAACAAGAAGCTGGATCAGTGAAATAAGTACAATGACATGCTACAAAGGGCAGCCAAATGGAAGCGATACAGATGGAAAAAAGTATGTAAACTGTTTATTATTTCAAAATTAAGCACTATAACTGTCAATACTTTTATCCCACTGTGCAACAAGACAGTCAACGCTTTTATGGAAAATGGTTGCGATTGCCTACGGAGCCATCCACCTCTTCCTAGGACGACAATACAAGGTCACGAATGTCTTTCTTCAAGGTTCTAAAATATAAAAATCGCGTGGGAGAGATAAGGACTTTGTGGAGCTTGTGTAAGGGCTTCCCAGCGAAACGTCTGCTGCGTAATCGAAAGAACCTTGGCAACTTGTGGATCACCCACGTCCTTTCTATAGTGGCGGCCTCTCCCCATGCAAGTTCCATATCCGTTTCCATTTGACTGTCACTTACAGGTACGGTTCCCAGTGGTATGCCAGCTGAGGGGACCAGGTGAGCTGACGCAGTGCGTAAAACCCTGTGTAAGTGTCCCGGTTGGTACACTAATAATAATAATAATAATAATAATAATAATAATAATAAACCCCGTGGAGGCCCGGGAAAAGAACAGGCCTCCGGTATGTTCTGCCAGTCGTAAAAGGCGACGAAAAGAACAAACCACTCATAGGGCTAACCCCCATTTTAGTGTGATTAGTTGGTTCAGGACAGAGCTAAAGAAGCCTCGGACAAGCGCCGTCATGGTCGGGGACGACGCTTGAACCCTAAGCTCGTCCACAATGGTAACGACACTGTTAGCCAACTGGAAAATGATTGAAATCCAAATAGAGGTGTTTTGCAGGATATGCTTCGTGCAACTATTCTAGAAGAAAAACAAAGACAGAGGATGAGATGGTCAGATGAAGTTAACCGACACTTCATGTTCTGTTATTACCAAGCAACAAACTTAGGAACCAACACAACTGGATACAGATCACAAGTATACACAAAATTTATCACCAGACACCCAGAATTAAAAATTTTAACAGAACAACGACTAGCTGATCAGATCCGTGTAATAATCAAAAATAACAGGATACCCCAGTCTGAATTAGAAAACATCAAACAACAAGTACAACAAATACTGGAACAAAATAATGTGCAATCAGAAGAAGAAGAAAATACAGTAATGGACTCAAACATCCCAGAGCAAACCAACAAAGAACAACACACATCAATTAAACAATCAGAGGAAAATGAAATCTTGAGACAGCCACCAGAACAAACACAAATATAACACCAAGTGACACACACTAGGCAGAGATCAGAACC
This sequence comes from Schistocerca gregaria, assembly GCF_023897955.1. Taxonomy (NCBI): domain Eukaryota; kingdom Metazoa; phylum Arthropoda; class Insecta; order Orthoptera; family Acrididae; genus Schistocerca; species Schistocerca gregaria. The sequence continues at coordinate 481,288,147 of NC_064931.1, read as the reverse complement.
AACCAACACACAGAAGAAACCCACAAAACCAGCATGGCAACACAGGCTACAGATCAGAATAGAAAAACTGAGAAAAGACATCGGACAGCTAACACAATTTATTAGAAATGAAATATCAGACAAAAAACGATAGAGCAGTTAGATGAAAAGAAGCAGAAAATACAAGCATTGGCCAAACGATGTAGAAGATACAAAAAAGGTGAAAACAGAAGGAAACAAAACCAAACATTCAACACAAACCAGAAGGAATTTGACCAGACAATAGATAACACACATATTAAAATACACTCTCCACCAAACATAAAAGACATGGAGCACTTCTGGAGCATCATATGGTCAAACCCATTACAACATAATAGGCATGCACGGTGGATACAAGCAGAAACACACACATACAAGATGATACCACAAATGCCTGAAGTGATAATTTAGCAACATGAAGTCATCCAAGCAATTAATTCTGCTCACAATTGGAAAGCCCCTGGAAAAGATAAAATAGCAAATTCCTGGCTAAAGAAGTTCACCTCAACACATTCACATCTAACTAAATTATTTACAAATATTGGAAATATACACAGTAGATCCTAAGTTGATACAGTTCCTAAACATAGTAATGAAAAATTGGAAAACCACACTTAAATCCAAACAAATTCAAATACTATCACATCACAGCCATTACAGATTAAGTGTGGAATATACCAAGGAGACTCATTAAGTCCTTTCTGGTTCTGCCTTGCTCTGAACCCACTATCCTACATGCTAAATCACAAATTTGCTAAATCACACATTTGCTATACATGGATGATCTAAAACAACTTAACCAATTACTAAAGATAACAGGAGTATTCAGCAATGATAAAATATGGCTTTTGGAACAGACAAATGTAAGAAAAATAGCACAGTCAAGGGAAAAGACACTAAACAAGAAGAATACATATTGGATAACCACAGCGACTGCATAGAAGAGATGGAAAAAGCAGATGCCTATAAATAACTAGGATACAGGCAAAAAATAGGAATAGATACTACAAATATTAAAGAAGAACTAAAAGAAAAATATAGACAAAGACTAACAAAAATACTGATAACAGAATTGACAGCAAGAAACAAGACAAAAGCTGTAAATACTTATGCTATACCAATATTGACCTACTCATTTGGAGTAGTGAAATGGAGTAACACAGACCTAGAAGCACTCAATACACTTACACGATCACAATGCCACAAATATAGAATACATCACATACATTCAGCAACAGAAAGATTCACATTAAGCAGAAAGGAAGGAGGAAGGGGATTTATCGACATAAAAAACCTACATTATGGACAGGTAGACAATTTAAGAAAATTCTTTATAGAACGAGCAAGAACTAGCAAAATACACAAATCAATCACTCATATAAATACGATGGGTTCACCACTACAATTTCATAACCACCTGTACAACCCTTTAGATCACATAACATCAACAGATACGAAGAAAGTAAATTGGAAAAAGAAAACACTACATGGCAAGCACCCGTATCATCTAACACAGCCACACATCGATAAAGACGCATCCAACACATGGCTAAGAAAAGGTAATATATACAGTGAGACGGAAGGATTCATGATTGCAATACAGGATCAAACAATAAACACCAGATATTACAGCAAGCATATTAGTAAAGATCCCAATACCACAACAGATAAATGCAGACTTTGCAAACAACAAATAGAAACAGTTGATCACATCACAAGCGGATGTACAATACTAGTAAATACAGAATATCCCAGAAGACATGACAATGTAGCAAAAATAATACATCAACAACTTGCCATACAACATAAACTAATAAAACAACACGTTCCCACATACAAGTATTCACCACAAAATGCACTGGAGAATGATGAATACAAATTATACTGGAACAGAACCATTATAACAGATAAAACAACACCACATAACAAACTTTAAATCATACTCACCAATAAAAAGAAGAAATTAACACAACTAATCGAAATATCCATACCCAATACAACAAACATACAGAAGAAAACAGGAGAAAAAATTGAAAAATACATAGAACTGGCTGAGGAAGTCAAGGACATGTGGCATCACGATAAAGTTGACATTATACCAATTATACCATCAACTACAGGAGTCATACCACACAATATCCACCAGTACATCAACGCAATACAGCTACATCCAAACATATATATACAACATCAGAAATCTGTAATTATTGATACATGTTCAATTACCCGAAAGTTCCTAAATACAATGTAACATATACCGTACAGTTAAAAGGAAGTCACGCTTGATCAAGATCCGCGTCACTTTCCATTTTTAACCAGACCTAAGGTCTGAGAAAGGAAAGAAGATATTAATAATAATAATAATAATAATAATAGTAATAATAACGCTTTACACTACACTTCGATAGCTGATTAGAGTTCAATGCGTTCACTACTTCCACAGGACAGTAGGTCATTGTTGTATGATACCATTTCCACTAACACTGTAGGAGCTTCCCTCTCTGTTACACTACTGGCCATAAAAATTGCTGCACCAGCAAGAAATGCAGAAGATAGACTGGTATTCTTTGGACAAATATATTATACTAGAACTGACATGTGATTACATTTTCCCGCAATTTGGGTGCATAGATCCTGAGAAGTCAGTACCTAGAACAAGCACCTCGGGCCGTAATAACGGCCTTGATAGGGCTGGGAATTGAGTCAAACAGAGCTTGGATGGCGTGTACAGGTACAACTGCCCATGCAGCTTTAACACGATACCACAGTTCATCAAGAGTAGTGACTAGCGTATTCTGATGAGCCAGTTGCTCGGGCATCATTGACCAGACGTTTTCAGTTGGTGAGATATGGAGGATGTGCTGGCCAGGGTAGCAGTCGAACATTTTCTGTATCCAGAAAGGCCCGTACGGGACCTGCAACATGCGGTCGTGCATTATCCTGCTGAAATGTAGGATTTTGCGGGGATCGACTGAAGGGTAGAGCGACGGGTAGTAATACATCTGAAATGTAACGTCCACTGTTCAAAGTGCCGTCAATGCGAACAAGAGGTGACCCAGACGTGCAACCAATGGCACCCCATACGATCACGCCGGCTGATAAGACAGTATGGCGATGACGAATATACGCTTCCAATGTGTGTTCACCGCGATGTCGCCAAACGCGGGTGCGACCATTGTGATACTGTAAACAGAACGTTGATTCATCCGAAAAAACGACGTTTTGCCATTTGTGCACCCAGGTTCGTCGTTGAGTACACCATCACAGGCGCTCCTGTCTGTGATGCAGCGTCAAGGGTAACAGCAGCCATTGTCTCCGAGCTGATAGTCCATGCTGCTGTAAACGTCATCGAACTGTTCGTGCAGATGGTTGTTGTCTTGCAAACGTCCCCATCTGTTGACTCAGGGATCGAGACGTGGCTGCACAATCCGCTACAGCCATGCACATAAGATGCCTGTCATCTCGACTGCTAGTGATACGAGGCCGTTGGGATTCAGCACGGCGTTCCGTATTACCTTCCTGAACCCACCAATTCCATATTCTGTAAACAGTCATTGGATCTCGACCAACGCGAGCAGCAGTGTCGCGATACAATAAACCACAATCGCGATAGGCTACAATCCGACCTTTATCAAAGTCGGAAACGTGATGGTACACATTTCTCCTCCTTACACAAGGCATCACAACAACGTTTCACCAGGCAACGCCGGCCAACTGCTGTTTGTGTATGAGAAATCGGTTGGAAATTTTCCTCATGTCAGCACGTTGTAGGTGTCGCCACCGGCGCCAACCTTGTGTGAATGCTCTGAAAAGTTAATCCTTTGCATATGACAGCATCTTCTTCCTGTCAGTTAAATTTCACGTCTGTATCACGTCATCTTCGTGGTGTTGCATTTAATGGCCAGTAGTGTATTTTCAGGGTCATGAAGCAGGCAAGGCCGCGTGGGATATCCGCGTGGTTTAAGGTGCCTTGCCATCGTTCGCGCGGAACCCCGTAGTAGGTTAGAATCCTCCCTCGGGCATGGGAGTGCTTGTTGTCCTTAGAGTAAGTTAGGTTAAGTTAGATTAATTAGGGTGTAAGCCTAGGGACCGATGACATCAGCTGTTTGGTCTCACAGTCCTTACAACAAATTTCCAATTTTTTTACTGCACCAACTTCTGGGATTTCTTCCTGTAGAGTTCACATATGGAGCGCGGGAAGAATGACTGTTCAAATGCCTCTGAGAGCGCTGTACTTAATCTTGTCCTATCGATCTCTACGGGAGCGCTGCGTATCCCTAGATATAAAGATATTCTTGAAAACTTGTATGTAGGCTTTCTCGGAAGAGTTTACGCCTGTCTTCCAGTGTCTGCTTGTTAAATTTCTTCAGCTTCTCCGTGACATTCTCCGATGGGTCAAACAAAAGCATGACTATTCGTGCTACCATTCACTGTATACATTTAATATGCACTTTTAGTATTACCTGCTACCGGTTCCACACACTTGGGAAATTTTCTAGGACGGGTCACGCGAGTGTTTTATCAACTATCTTCATTGTATAATGATTGCATTTTTGTAATATTCTACCAGTCAGCCGAAGTCCACCACATGATATATCTACGACTGTGCCTATGTAATCGTTCCATTTCATATCCCTACAACTTGTTGTAACCAGGTATTTGTATGAGTTAACTGATTCCAGCTCTGACTCTTTGACATTGTAATCATACGATACTACATTTTCTTCCTTTGTGATGTGCGCAATTTTACGATCAGGAACATTTAAAGCAAATTCTCAATCTCTGCACCATTTTGAAACCTTGTTAAGATTCAACTGAATATTTGTGCAGCTTTTCTCAAAGTATACTTCATTATTGATAACTGTATAATGTGCAAAACACTTGCGGTTACTCTTAACACTGCCTACAATGACATAAATATGCAACAAGAACAGCAGGTATCCCTGCACAAATCCTTGCAGCACATATGAAGCTACTACTACATCTGTCGTTTACTCTCCATTCACGATAAAATTCAGCGTCCTCCAAACCAAGTAATCCTCAAATTAGTCGCAAATTTCGTTTGATATTCCATACGTTCGTACCTTACATGACAAGCGGAGTTGTGGTACGGAGGAGTAGCACTGAGTAAATTGTTTTTGGAATTCAAGAAATATTACATCCACCTTTGATCCATGGCTTTCAGGATGTCTTATGAGGAAATTGTGAGACGTTTCATTGTTTTTTCATATGTTGGCTGGCACGCATGAGGTCATTCCGTTCGAGAAACCTGTTCCTTACGTTTGAGATCAGAACATGTTTTAAGATTCTACAACATACGATGTCAAGGATATTGGATTGCAATTCCGTTGATCACTTCTGATACCTTTCCTGCAGACAGATGTGAAGGGCGCTTTCTTCCGGCTAGTGGACACGGTTTCTTTGATTGAGGGATGTTCAGTAGATTACGGTTAAAAATGGCTAACTCAGCCCCATAAACCGTGTAAAATCTGACAAGAATTCCATGGAGCCCTGGAGATTTGTTCCATTTCAGCGATTTCAGCACACCACTGAAGAAATACACAAAATGATCAAAGTACCCGGACACCCACAAAAACATACGTATTTCATATTAGGTGCATTGTGCTGCCACCTGCTGCCAGGTGCTCCATATCAGCAACCTCAGTAGTCGTTAGACATCGCGAGAGAGCAGAATGGGGCGCTCCACGGAAGTCACGGACTTCGAACATGTTCAGGTGACTGTCACTTGAGTCAAACGTCTGTATGCGATATTTCCCCACTCCTAAACATACCTAGGTCCACTGTTTCCGATATGATAGTGAAGTGGAAACGTGAAGGGTCATGCACAGTATAAATGCCTACAGGCCGACTTCGTCTGTTGACTGGCAGAGACCGCCGACAGTTGAAAAAAAGTGGTTCAAATGGCTCTGAGCACTATGGGACTTAACATCTTAGGTCATCAGTCCCCTACAACTTAGAACTACTTAAACCTAACTAACCTAAGGACTTCACAGAACACCCAGTCATCACGAGGCAGAGAAAATCCCTGACCCCGCCGGGAATCGAACCCGGGAACCAGGGCGCGGGAAGCGAGAACGCTACCGCACGACCACGAGTTGCGGACCCGCCAGTTGAAGATAGTCGTAATGTGTAATAAGCAGACATCTTTCCAGACCATCACACAGCAATTCCAAACTGCATCAAGATCCACTGAAAGTACTATGACAGTGAGTCGGGAGGTGAGAAAACTTGGATTTCATAGTCGAGTGGCTGCTCATAAGCCACACATGACGCCAGTAAATGCCAAACGACACCTCGCTTCGTGTAAGGAGCGTAAACATTGGACAACTGGACAGTGGAAAAACGTTGCGTGGAGTGACGAATCACGGTACACAATGTGGCGACCCGATGGCAGGGTGTGGGTGTGGTGAATGCCCGGTGAACGCCATCTGCCAGCGTGTGTAGTGCCAACAGTAAAATTCGGAGGCGGTGGTGTTGTGGTGTGGTCGTGCTTTTAATGGAGGGGGCTTGCACTCCGTTTTGTTTCATAGCACAGACCTACATTGATGTTTTAAGCACCTACTTACTTCCCACTGTGGAAGAGCAATTCGGGGATGCCGGTTGCATCTTTCAACACGATCAAGCATCTGTTCATAGCCGTCCGCTGTGACAGAGCGGTTCTAGGCGCTTCAGTCCCGAACCGCGCTGCTGCTACGGTCTCAGGTTCGAATCCTGCCTCGGGCATGGATGTGTGTGATGTCCTTAGGTTAGGATTAAGTAGTTCTAAGTCTAAGGGACTGATGACCTCATATGTTAAGTCCCATAGTGCTTAGAGCCATTTGAACCTTATTGAACCTGTTCATAATGCACGGCCTGTGGTGGAGTGGTTACACGACAATAACATCCCTGTAATGGACTGACCTGAATCCTACAGAACACCATTGGGATGTTTTGGAAGGCCGACTTCGTGCCAGGCCTCACCGACCGACATCGATACCTCTCCTCAGTGCAGCACTCCGTGGAGAATGGGCTACGGTTCCTTAAGAAACCTGACTGAACGTATGCCTGCGAGAGCGGAAGCTGTCATAAAGGCTAAGGGTGGGCCAACGCCATATTGAATTCCAGCATTACTGATGGAGGGCGCCACGGACTTGTGGGTCATTTTCAGCCAGGTGTCAGAATAATTTTGATTTCATAGTGTATCTACAGGGTGTAAAAGACGCTACATATATAACATTCTAAAGTGTTTGGGGGAGATAAAAAGAAACAATATTATATGTGACAATGTCACACGTGCACCATTTGTTTTAATACACAAGTGTCACCTGAGGGGTATTTGTTTTCAACGCTCAGATCTACCAGGTGCTTCACAAATAATGGGTGCAGATGCAACTAAAAAGGCAACCAAACGATATATACGGTTCATCTCGTTCCACAAAAAGGTATCCACCGGGGTGAGGTCGGAAGAACGTGGGATCAGGGTGTTGGCCTACACCTCATAATCCCCAACTTTTGGGGCCCACTTGTTGTTGGGCGAGCCTCAAGGACTTCATCCTACTGTCAGACCATGAATTCATTTCTGCCATGTCAAGGTTTCTTCCGACTGCGCAGTTTAAAAACTGTATCTGTGGCTCTGGATTGCCATCATTGCAATGTTTTCCACTATGTTGTCTTTCATCAACTCGCAGTTCGGTATTGTAGGTGTTCTTATGATTGTGTGATCGACTCTGTCTAGTAAGTGTACCCATAACTTTGTCAAATATCAAAATAGTCAAAAGTAATTTTCAATGTATCAACTGACAAAAGTATCTATTTCGGTAATTTCTGTGTGCTCAATTTAAGTACTTTGTGTGTTTCAATAAAATTTTCCAGTAAAATCATTTGAAGTTTATATAACAGTTCACTTCCCTTGTAACACTGTTATACTGCTGTAATACAACGCTGATAACATGATAAAAACTAGTTTATGGTTTGCAGATTGAAGCACTTCACAAACACTGTTAATATTGTCGTTCAGTTTTACTGTAATAAAATGTATTAATTTTACCACTATTCATGAGTTTGCATGCATAATTTAATCAGAATAATTCGACTATAAGATATTATGACATAGGGGCACACTACACAGTGAGCTCCACTGAATTTTTATGTTTATGAATTTTTATGTTTATGAATTTTTATGTTTATGAATTTTTATGTTTATGAATTTTTATGTTTATGAATTTTTATGTTTATGAATTTTTATGTTTATGAATTTTTATGTTTATGAATTTTTATGTTTATGAATTTTTATGTTTATGAATGTTTAATTGTTAATTTGTAAATGTTTATTTGCGCAACAGATTTTTTAATGTCTTTTCATTTGATGTAATATGACTGCAGTGAAATGTTAGTGAGAGGATCGGTGACATGCTAAGTTTCATCTTGACCACTGAAATTTCTGCGTCTCTGTTTGGAAGCAGTGTTCTGATGCGTCTTCTACTTTGAAGTATTCTGCTAAACTTGGGTACAGTTGCTACGTATCATCTTAAAGATCATGGTAAACACCACTTGTGTGTGTCGATCTTTTCTTGACATTAACTTGTCGGTAAATGATTAAATGAAAGAAGACCTACGATTATGCTTTTTGAGTTACAACTCATTATTTTCTCGCTGTTTTACGGTACAAGCTATTACCATACAATATTACCATTGGCTGCACCATATTTTTTCACCAAATTCAACACTGTTGAATATAAAATTTGTTCCATAAATTTCCTATTTATTTATCACACCTACATTGTGCTCTCAGAATTATTACAAAAATTTTTAATTATTTAGATATTTTTACAGTAATTATTTCGATAATTCTGCAACACTCTGGTACCATTCGTCGTCATTCACTCCTACATCCGCGAGTGTGGACCCCTTGGGCTGCTCTACTGTGTTGTGACGCTACCCTGGGGCCTCCTCCCGCGGTTCAGCGTCCCTGTGTCGTACGCTATGCTTTTCACTGAAGGCACGACGTGTTTCATGCGATTTGACTCTTCCAAACAACTTCCTTTCTTATAACTGCTTTTTATCAACAAAAAAATCAAATGTGTATGAAATCTTACCGGACTTAACCGTTAAGATCATCAGTCCCTGAGCTTACACACTACTTAACTTAAATTATCCTAAGTACAAACACACGCTCACACACCCATGCCCTAGGGAGGAAATGAGATTTTAAAAAAAAAGTGGTCAGCGCGGCAGAGTGTCAATCCTAAGGGCCCGGGTTCAATTCCCGGCTGTGTCGCACATTTTCTCCATTCAGGGATTGTGTGTTGTTTTTTCTAATCATCATCATTTCATCCCCATCTATACGCAAGTGGCCGATGTGGCGTCAGATCTGAAGATTTGCACCCGGCGAACGGTCTACCCGATGGGAAGCCCCTAGTCACACGATAATTACATTTTCTTATCACCAAACTGCTACGTACACTATCCAGTCATATTAATGTGACCACCTTTCAAAAACCTGAGTAACCACATTTTGCAGCCCGGACCAGTGCGACACGTGCAGGAGAAGAGTCAGTAATGTTCTGGAAGGTATCGACAGGGATGTGGTGCCATGCAAACTCCAGTGCTTTGCGCTAGGTTTCTCGGTTGAAGAACCGTGGTACAAACAACCTGATCGAGTTGATTCCACATATTCTCGATTGACTTTAAATCTGGTGCTCTTCGAAGCGCACTCGTCCACTGCGAGCTGTGTAAAATGTTGAATTGTCCTGCTGGAAAATGCAATCTTGCCGAAGAAAAACAATCTGAACATAGGGGTAGACATGGTTCCCAAGGATAGATGCATATTTGTGTTGATCCACTGTGCCTTCAAGAATGACATCACCCAGAGAATGCTACAAAAACATTGCCCAGACCATAAAAATCCCTCCTAGTCGCTCCGTGTTTACTACCAGACGTTTCACGCCGTACACGCCAACGGCCATCTGTCTGATGAAGCTAAAAACGTGATTCTTCTGCAAAGGCCATCTATCGCCATTCAGTGGACGTCCAGTTGCGGTATTGGCGTGCAAATTCCAGCCTTCGTCGCCGATGAACAGTAGCCAGCACGGGTGCATAAACCAGGCGCCTGCTGTGGATGCTCATGCGCAGCAACGTTCGCTGAACGGTCGGTAAGGAGACGCTGTTGGTAGCCCCTTGGTTCATATGGGCCGTCAGTTAATCAACAGTTGCACGTCTATTCGCAGCCATAGTTCAGCCCTATCATCTATGGCACGTGGCACCTCACAGTTGTCGCGACGCCAGTTTTAGTTCAAATGGCTCTGAGCACTATGGGACTTAACAGCTGTGGTCATCAGTCCCCTAGAACTTAGAACTTCTTAAACCTAACTAACCTAAGGACATCACACACATCCATGCCCGAGGCAGGATTCGAACCTGCGACCGTAGCAGTCGCAAGGTTCCGGACTGCGCGCCTAGAACCGCGAGACCACCGCGGCCTGCCCAGTTTTGGATAGCGTCATTTTGTGCCGTGCACAGTATACTTGAACCACGACGGCAAGCAAACAGTTTACAAACCTAGCTATTTCGGAAATGCTTCCACCCTTGTCCCGAAAGCCAATGATCATGCCATTTTGAACGTCAGACAAATCGCTCCTCTTTCGCCTCTTTCGCATTACGACAACGACTGCACTAGTTCCGCGCTCTCCCAACACGCTTTATATACTCTCCTCTGCTAGTTCTGCCACTTGCCGTCTGTGAGTCGTTATTCACGCTGATGTTGAACATGGGCGGCGATTGCACTGCTGTGACAGGATCCGGTGAAAGTGAGGCTGAGTTGAGGGTTAATTCAAATATTCTTTCACCTATACATTAGTTTTTAGTTATTTGTCAGTTAAGAAAACCGTGAAGTGACGTCAGTTTCTGTTCCTATCTCCTATGTCTGGAGACTAACTATGGTACCACTATGTCTTCACACATGGCCACATTTTATTTGGTTTTTATGATAAATCCTGTTGTGTTGGCTGAAGAGCCAACACCGTGTTACTAATGGAGGCCGAAACGCACGTGTTTTAGCTCACGCAGGCTGGTGTGAGGAGGGAAGAACTATACTGACGTGATGTCTGGAACATGACAAGGAATTAGAATTCAGAAAGTGGACGTAATTAGTTCGATACTAAACTTTAATCCATTAATGATCAACGTCGCTCTTGACCGTACATGCTTCCCAATATTATCTGTTCAGAATACATTCTTAAATATGGCGCCTTGCTAGGTCGTAGCAAATGACGTAACTGAAGGCTATGCTAAACTGTCATCTCTGCAAATGAGAGCGTATGTAGACAGTGACCCATCGCTAGCAAAGTCGCCTGTACAACTCGGGAGAGTGCTAGGAAGTCTCTCTAGACTAGACCTGCCGTGTGGCGGCGCTCGGTCTGCAATCACCGATAGCGGCGACACGCGGGTCAGACGTATACTAGCGGACCGCGGCCGATTTAAAGGCTACCACCTAGCAAGTGTGGTGTCTGGCACCACAAATCCCTCGATAATATTCTGCTACGGTAACCGTTAAAGCATTGACGCATTGCCCACTTGATAATCAAATGTCTTTGATTCAGCATCTCTTTCTCCATAGACATATGCTTTTTTGTATCTATTATGCTGTAGTCTCTCTTCAGTGTCTTTACAATAACTGTACACGATGGAGAGTTCCTCCCGTTACGACCTGTTCTAGTAGGTACATTCTATCAAGTGCATGGTCAACAATTCTAAATCTGAGCCTAGTTTTCTTTTACGTGCTCCTCTGCAGAAAGAGATAATTCTAGTTCTTTATTGAGATGAGATACTGCTGCCTCTTTATCCAGTTTTCTGAACATATAAAAGCTTTTGTATGTTTCAGTAGATCTTCGTAAGTTCATAATCATTGTTGCTACAACTACGTCAAAGTAACTGGCACCAGTTTCAATGGGGACATCTTCCAAGAGATCACTTTTTTTTTTTTTTTTTTTGCTATTACGTCCATCATATTTTCATGATGAGTGGGATTCTGAACCACCTGTTGTAGGTAGTTCCCAGATTTGGCATTTAATAATGTTTTGGAGGACATCCTGTTACGTCCACCGCTTAAAAAACCTTACTTTTCCCAGATAGCCGATAGATGATTGAAATTTTCTTTAATGATTGTTGCAGTATGATCAAGAAACTTAGCTTTTACTTAGCTTAGGTTTTCTGTAAAATTTTCTCTTACATCTGGAGGTGAGTCTGATAGTCTACAAATGGATCTCATTTAAGTTTATGCCCGACCTTGATACTGAGTCTTTCCCAAACAATCTCGCATGCAGTTTCAGTTTCTATCTCTGTGGGCTTGAGTTTCTTGCCCAATGTGACAAATACTCCACGTCCATTTACTAACAGGGCATCCTCTCGATGTACACTTAGATTTTCCCCAGGAATCTCACTCTTAACAATTTCTGGTTTTAGCAAGCTTTATGTACGTTATGCGAGCTGTACTGCCCCTTAGGACGCCCTTCAAAATATGGCGCGTTGTTGCGACTGCTTCGGCAAGTAATCACTAGAATTTTTTGCACGGAACTGGAAGACAGTATGCTGCTTGATATTTTATTTTCGCATTTAAACTTATTTCGGCTTTATTGCCTCCACCAGTACATAACTTTATATACTAAAATAAAATATCAAGCAGCATACTGTCTTACAATTCTCTGCATAGTGTCCTGCTGTGACATAATGTATGCAGCCGGTCCTACAATAAAGAAACTCCAGGATTTTAATACTATTGCCTGTGGTGGTACATTTCTTTGGATTTTATACTGCCACTTCTGGATTCACTTCACTATTTGTTATCTAGGCTGGACCTAACCTGAAAAAAAAAAGCTGATGCGCATTCCATACACTCTCAGCTACCTCGGTAGCGACCTATGATGTGTAGTGCACACCCAATCCATTCTGGGACCCTACCGTTCTTGACCTTATTGCTCAAGTTCAGGAAGCTGTAGCTTAGCTTGTCACAACCTTCGAATTTTCTGGTTCAGTCCTTCCACTCAACTCAGAAGCAGGGGGCCACGAACTGTTCCGGGGATAATGCTGCAAATTTTGAGCTTCACTCATTCCGTGAGCAAGGCTGATCCTCTCAACCTTGTCTGTCAGGTAATGGAGTGATTGAAGTATGACCTCGGAGCCCAGACGAAAGGCTCCATTTGTTTCAACATGAGGCACAACCTGCAGTTAGTGGCCCCTCTTCCCTCAGACGCTGTTGGAATTTTCTGTGTAACTCTTTGAATGTCGTCCCCAGGCAACCAAACTGAGTGCACTTGATGTTTCTTCCCATACCTTGCTGCCATTTCCCTAGAGCTTACCATCATTTGCCATACCCTTGCAATGTTGATAATTAATAGACGGTTACTCTTTTACATTTTCCTCTCGTTGACACAGCACACATCAGGATTCCCAACGCTTCTTGTCACATGCTGCTCGGTATAAGACACAGGGCCTAATTTTTCATTGTAAGTCGTTTTCGGTCTCTTAGCCGCTGCGTTCGTCGGCCGAGCTTAAGGGAGCCAAAGCTGGCCACAACCAGTTCTTGCGTCCAAATGCACCCTTGCCCGTGTTGGCCACGTAAAGGCTGGCCATGTCCTTTACTTTTGTTTCTTTTTTGTTGAAACAGCTTTTTGCTTAAAGTAAAATGACAGTTTAGTTAAATTGAAATCTCAATAAATTTCTTGATAATTTAGAACAAAAGAAAGAAGAACAGCCACCTCGGTATTTGTGATCGAGCCGTTGACCTCCAGACAGCATATCTGATTTTGTGTTAGTAGTAGGCTAATTTCACTAAGTTAGATGTAACTCGTTAGATGTAATATACGTAGAGCTAATGTTACGTACAGGTTAACAGATCTGTAGGAAACAGTACACAGGCACTGTTTCAAGTGCCACATTATGTTCACGGGTACGTACAATTTTAAAATGACCTTTCGGAAACAATAACCGATCAGTATTTAGCGTAATGTATCTATATGAAAAATATCTTTTATCGAAATTTCTTCTTCTTATTCTTCCTCCATATGGACTCCTCGTTTCGTAGCAAATTGAGTTACCCTGCGTACGACTTAATGCGTAACTACGCTTTCTAAGTCGCTTGAAAGATTTCGTCCGCTAATTTGTTTCGATATATTCATTGATCAACGTTCTCAATGGCTTAACACATTTCGCGTTCAGCGGTTATGTTGTGTATCTATGCGTCTCTGATGTTTATGTAATTTCCGCGGAAGAGGATTGTGTGTTATGGGGTTCCAAGTTGCCCGCATATATAAATTTGTGTCTGACTTGGACTCACGATGTTTAATTGCGTGGGATAAGGTCTGCGTTCAGTTAATAAGTGCGTCACGGTGCTTCTAGGATCGGTATATTTCATTCCAAACCACTCAGATATATTGGGGAAAATGTATAGTCTTTTTCCCTTAACGCTGACCTCCCGTACACCGGTTACCAGTCTAATGTAGTCTAGTCAACCCATGTTTAACCAGCCCATTTCACCCCAATAGTAGCAACAATCGGGTATATTCCAGGCACCACACACAGTGCTACCATTGCTGTGGCCCTGAAAGCCCCTGTCTGTCTAAGCAGAACACTCCTTTGTCCTCGTCTTACAGCTGCACTGTTTGCAACAAGAGTTAATCGGTGTGCTTATGCAGTGGCTGCAGAGAAGACTAATGATTCCAAGAGTGTACAGTGGTACGTTCGTACCTCCGATACACATAGTCTGCATTCCCTTGAGATTAATCTTGCAGTTTGTGTAGTATTTTTTCTGCTTTATATGTAGTTCTTTTGATGTAATCACGAAAATTTAATCTTTCACCGATGTTTATACCCAGATAGCATGTAACAATTGTTCCTTTTTATCTTTGTGTCCTCTATTTTTACTGAAGGATTCCTTCTCAGTCGATCCTTGAATAATATGTATATTGGTTTGGTCCGTGTTATCTTGAGTTTATTTGTAGTGCACCATTGCGTTATGTGTTTAGTGTGTAACTGGCTTTCTCTTCTAGTTAGGCTCTGTTGTTTGCTCGAATGACTCCACAGTGAGAAAAGATATAATCCAGAATGGCCTGGTCATTCCGTGAAGTGTACCTGGGTAGCTCAGTTGTTAAATATTTAAAGCCGGCCGCGGTGGTCTAGCGGTTCAGGCGCTCAGTCCGGAACCGCGGGACTGCTACGGTCACAGGTTCGAATCCTACCTTGGGCATGGATGTGTGTGATGACCTTAGGTTAGTTAGGTTTATGTAGTTCTAAGTTCTAGGGGACTGATGACCACAGATGTTAAGTCCCATAGTGCTCAGAGCCAAATATTTAAACTTCGATAAACACTCACGATTCGGACCCAGCTACGCACACAGTTTTAATGTCTGGAACTTTTATTACAACAGGAAATTGACTGTGGAATGGAAGATTCGTTCCCTGGAAAGTTGCACAGGTCACATCAATACTCAAGAAAGAATGCAGAACTAATTCGATGTGTTAAAGACCCATATCACAGACATGGATTTGCAGTAGAATTTGAAAGCTATACTGTGTTCGACCATTACAAATTACCTCGTGGAAAACGATCTGTTGACACACAACCTGCGTGGATACAGAAAATATCAGTATTGTGAAACACAACTACTTCTTTGTTCTCGCGATGAGTGCTACCCACAGGGGATTTCAAATTGTTTCCATATGTTTAGATTTCCAAAAGTCTTTTGATATCGTTCCTCACAAGCAGCCTCTAACCAAATTGTGTTCCTATGGAGTATCGTTTGGATTGTGCGACTGGATTCGTGATTTCCCTTATGAAAGGTCACAGTTGGTAGTAACTGACGGTAAATCAGAGAGGAAAATAGAACTGAAATGTGACGTTCCCCAAGAAAGTGTTACACAGCTCTCTGCTATTCCGTATCTATAAAACTGATTTGGGAGACAATCTGAGAAGCCCTGATGGATCGTCTGCAGATGATAATGTTGTTGAGCGTCTACTAAAATCTTCAGAAGATCAAAGCCAATTGAAAAGTGATTTAGACAAGGTATCTGTGTAGTACGAAAAGTGACAATGGGCCCTAAGTAATGAAAAGTGTGAGGTCACCCCATATTAATACTAAAAGGACTACGTTAAATTTCGGTTACATGATAAATTACATAAATGTGAAGTTTTTCTTTTCAACTAAATATATGGGAATCACAATTGCGAACAACTAAAATTGTGACGATCAAGTAGATAGTGTTCTGGGTAAGGCAAACCAATGACTGCGTTTCATTGGCAGAACGTTTAGAAGATGCTACAAGTCTACTAAAGAGACTACCTAGACTACGCTTGTTCGTCCTCTGCTAGAGTGTTTCCGTACGGCGTGGGATCCTTAAAAGATGATATGGACAAAGGACATCGACAAAATTCAAAGAATGGCAACTCGTTTTGCATTATTGAAAAATAGGGGAGAGAGTGCCACTGGTATGATACGCGAGTTGAGATGTCAGTCATTCAAACAAAGGCATTTTCCGTTGCGGCGAGATCTTTTCACGAAACTAGAATCTCCAACGTTCTCCCACCTACAGAGGCAAAAATGATCATTTTAATAAAATGAAGAAATTAGAGCTCGTGCGGAATGATTCAAGTTTTCATTTTTCCCTCTCTATCGTAGGGTGTGGAACTGTAAGGAAATAGAGTGAAAGTGGTTCGATGAAATTTTGGCAAGTGTGAATTGCTGAGTAGTAATATAGATGCAGAAGTAAAGTCTATTGTATTCATCGTATGACTAGATCAGATCTTCTGGTACATCAGCTCAGTCGCGGTGGCGCTGAAGTGAGACGAGATGTTAGAGGTCAGATTTTTGCCGGGCATAGTAAGTTGTGGTGGTCTTCTTGCTTTCCTTACGCTGTATCCGAAGCCGGGGAATCTACATTCACAACCCGATTCTGCGGTCAGTGACGTATCTCTTCTGGTGCGTAACAACCCGCACGTGACGGATCGAGCCGGAAATGGAGCCGGTGCTGCTACTTGCCGCTCTTTCCAGAGAAAATTAACGACGCCGGCCATGTTGAAATGCGACGTACCGCTGCGCCGGCTAGCTGGCGACTCTTTTATTGCGGCTGTGTACGAGCGCGCTGACTCGTTTTGTCCCTTCCCGCCAGCCTCGCCGGCGTGCGGTATTCCTTAATTTGACCTAATTCGTGGGCGATCGCCCTCGGGAGACAAGAAAGGCCGCGGGCCGTCATTTTCGGCTTACTGACGCCGGGCGTTATCAGCGGCGAGCCGATTCGCGCTCGGTTTATTTGGGCGCAGTGGCGCGCGCCGCCTCGGACCGTGGAAGGCACCGACATCTTTTTGTACGGTATTCCGCCGGGAAGTCGAGACGAGTATGCAAATGCCAAGTTATTAGAGGCCACCATGCTTAAACAACGCCATCGCTTTCGTCCGAGAGCGTACGACGCGGAGTACTCCGTAAATATTTTTCTCACCGCATTTCTCACGGAGCTGCTGCAACCGAGCTGCCTCCCACGGCGATCCTTAATAAGATTTCCCGAATGTCCGTTTCATTCTCCCTAAAGCGTACGATATGTGCTCCAAAAGTACCGGCAATAATTCTGTTAAGTCCCCGGCATTTATTGTTTCACTGACATCCATACACTAAAAAATTTCAAAACTACGTTAAGAGCAATTCTGTTCATGACTTGTGCAATGCGTGACGGAATTGATACTGAATAAGAACCTATAACAGGACACAGTATTATATTTTGAAAGGAATTTTATTTCTGTGTGTTACGGGAAAAGAGGACATGATCGTATAGTTTAACGTGCAGTGCACAATCTTGCGAGCCAAGGATATGAGGCAGACCCGGATAGAATACATGTGACGTAGGCTGGTACACCGGCCAGCATGATTGTGGTTTTTAGGCGATTCCCACGCTTGTGTAGGCAAATGCTCGGGTGGCCCTCAAATTTCGCTTCAGATGAAGTGATACGCTGTTAATTAAAAGAGTATTTGTCATGCACGAGTCTATTTTGAAGGTGTATAGATGATAGTAAACTGTCAGAATGAAGTAGGCCTACAGCAGGGACATGTTTATTAATTATTATTGTTAATAATAGTTCATTAATCAGTGGAAAGGGAATCAATAAAAAACACAAGTTTCTGTTTACGTAAACATTGTTAAATATCCAAAAGTAAAGACAGGCAATTTAGGATTCAAAATAAGTACCCGTCTACAATGCTGAAAATGATAATCTGAACATACGATGTTATGGTTAATATTTATCTCTTTGTAATCTCTTACATTTTCTCCTTGGCATTGATTTCACCACTCATTCTGTTGCATGCACTGTAATTTTACACCGTTTCTCTATTAGAGGTTTCTTTAGACTATTTCTCATATTCTTGTCGATTACATTTTACAAATTCATTGTCAGATTAATGTCTGGGAGTTGCGGTGTTGTCGGCATCCAGAGGGGACTGTTACGTAACAGCCACAGCGTTGCATCTAGAGCTGTATGTTTTGGATCATTGTCTTGTATGACAATATAATTCACAGAAAAACCCGTATTCACACTTGCGGATATCTATGTTTTTTAGATGTTTACGTAAACTTTGTGGTTCATACGTCATCCAACACAAATCCTCTACACGCATTGCACTCACGCAGCCCCAGACAAGTACTGAACCGCCGCTCATGTTTTACTGAGGCCGTTATATTTCTCATCTCAAGCTCACAATTCTTTTTTCTGCAAACGGTTACTCATCCATTTCACTGAAACATCTGATATCGATTCTCGTCAGTAAATACGATCTTCATCCAGAAATCAAACCCGTCGAATTTACGTTCTCTTGCAAATGCAATTTGCTTCCTTCTGTTGAGTTTACTGACTTATGATTTTCTACGGGCTCCTTGCTATCCATATCCAGCTTCAAAAAGCACATTTTTTAAAGTCTGTGCTGAAACAGGCTTTCCTAAATGCATCTAAATTGCAGTTGCAATTTTTTGAGCGTTTACTTTCCTCTGGTAGCTGCAGGACGTTTGCTTCGTGACGGGTAATCGTACCTTTTTTCTGTTTAAATTTATTATATGTTTTCCCTGTGCTGTTAGATTCGCCAATGGTTTCTCCAATCTCTTGAAAAGATTTACCTTTTCAAAAAATCGTGAAACTTGATTTCTCTCTCTTTTTTGTAGTTTCGCGACATTTTCTGCCCATATTACGTAAATATCACCCAACGGATTCGAATAAGGAGCGGTAACTGTCCGTACACTGGATGAAATACAATTGCATAAGTAAAGGGAGGGATTGGGGGGGGGGGGGGAGGCATCAGTTAGTTGTACACCTTACCTGGGTCTTGTTTACAAGACGAATGCTTGTATGATATCAACTTGGGCATGATTTTAAATAACTTGGATTTGTTCGCAAATGAAGCGTCATATGAACGCAAAACATTGTTTCATTTCTCCTCGCAGGAGAACTTCTGTAAAGTTTGGAAAGTAGGAGGTTGCTCAGATAGTAGAGCACTTGCCCGCGAAAGGCAAAGGTCCCTAGCTCGAGTCTCGGTCCGGCACACAATTTCAATCTGCCAGAAAGTTTTAGTGCAGTCGTTATCGTAACGCAGAAACGGAGTAATCTATCTGTCGTCCAAAACGGCATAATCACTGGCTTTCGTGCCAAGGGTGAAAGCACTTCGGAAACAACTAAATTGGTAAGCTGCTCGCATGCCGCCTTGCTTAATACATACCGTGCATGGGAAAATGGCCCTAATCTAAAACCAGCACCGAGGCAACTTCAGTGTACCACGGGGTACACGTGATCAAAAGTTTTGCATCACCTCGGTTCCGAGAGTCGCGGAACCTGTACAGAAAACTGGAATGGTGATCAACATAAACATCATTTCCGCCCTTTTTATTGATCATGAAAACTGCACATTGCATGTTGTACCACCATACAGCGAGACCTTCAGATGTGTTGGTCCAGATTGCTGTACACACCGGTACCACTAATACCCAGTAGCACATCCTCTTGCATTGATTCACGCCTGTATTCGTAGTGGCATACTATCCACAAGTTCATCAAGGCACAGTTTGTCCAGATTACCCCACTTTTCAACGGTGATTCTGCGTAGATCCATCAGTGGTTGGTGGTCACGTCGTCTCCAAACAGCCCTTTTCAAACTATCCGAGGCATGTTCGATGGGGTTCCTGTCTGGAGAACATGCTGGCCACTCTAGTCGAGCAGTGTCGTTATCCTGAAGGAAGTCATTCACAAGATGTGAACGATGGGGGCACGAATTGTCGTCCATGAAGACGAATGCAACGTCAGTATTCTGCCGATATGGTTGCACTGTCGGTCAGAGAATGGCATTCACGTATCGTATAATCGATACGGCACCTTCCATGACCACCAGCGGCGTACGTCGGCCCCACATAATGCCATCCCAAAACAGCAGGAAACCTCGACCTTAGGCACTCACTGCACAGTGTGTCTGAGACGTTCAGCCTGACCGGGTTGCGTCCAAACACGTCTCCGACGATTGTCTGGTTGAAGGCAAATGCGACACCCATCGGTGAAGAGAATGTGATGCCAGTCCTGAGCGGTCCATTCGGCATGTTGTTGGGCCCATCTGTACCGGTCCGCATGGTGTCGTGGTTGGCAAAAATTGACCTCGCCATGGACGTCGGGAGTGAACTTGCGCATCACACAGCCTATTGTGCACAGTTTGAGGCGCTGCACGAAAAGCATTATTCAACATGGTGGAATTGCCGTCGGGGTTCCTCCGAGCCATAATCCGTAGGTAGCGATCATCCACTGCAGTAGTAGCCCTTGGACGGCCTGAGCGAGGCATGTCAATGACAGTTTCTGTCTCTGCTCCATGTCCGAACAACATCGCTTTGGTTCACTCAGAGGCGCCTGGACACTTCCCTTGCTGAGAGCCCTTCCTGGCACGAAGTAACAATGCGGACGCGATCGAATCGCGGTATTGACCGTCTAGGCAAGGTTGAACTACAGACAACACGAGCCGTGTACCTCCTTCCAGGTGGAATGACTGGAACTGATCGGCTGTCGGACCCCCTCCGTCTAAAAGGCGCTGCTTATGCGTGGTTACTTACATCTTTGGGCGGGGACTGTGTCTGTGATGCAATATCCACAGTCAACGTCCGTCTTCAGGAGTTCTGGGAACCAGGTTGGTGCAAAACATTTTTGGTGTTTGTAGATGACAGGGGTGAACGACGGCTGCAGAAATGCGTACAGGCGAATAGATCTGCAACTGTTGAGCAACCGACCACCCAAAGTACCGAGGTGATGCAAAACTTTTGATCACGTGTACCTCGTGGTACACTGAAGTTGCCTCGGTGCTGGTTTTAGATTAGGGCCATTTTCCCATGCACGGTATGTATTAAGCAAGGCGGCATGCATAACTCCATATCTCTGTCGGTATCTTGCACAACCTCATTGACTATCTTCCTGCATGTCCACGCTGCAAAAATGTGGTCAGTTATTCAAGCTTTTCACAGGTGGTCTTGGGGCTTCGCTATTTCTAAAATGTATGGTTTGTAAATATTCTATAGACTGATCGATCGTGTCTGTTGAACCTACGCACTACGTTCCCCCCGCCCTCTCGCACTCCACCTCCCCCCTCTTAGTATATGACACATACATTGATCAGCCAGAACATTAATACCACCTACTTAATATAACAGCGGTGATGCGTCGTGGAATGGAAGCAATGAGGCGTTGGTAGTTAGCTGAAGGGAGTTGGCAGCACCTCTGCAACACAAAACATCTCATTCCTATAAATTTCGGGGAGGGGCGATGAGCTCTGGCGCCCCTCCATCACACACCAGGCCTTGTGACATGGTGCATTATCTTGCTGAAAAATGGCAACGGGAAACATGATCGTCGTAAAGTGGTGTACGTCATTTTCAACCAATATGCGATACTACTTGGTCGTCAGGGTGCCTCACACGAGCTCCACTGGACCCATGGATGCGCACGCGAATGTTTCCAAGGGCATAATGGAGCCGTCGCCAGATTGTCCCCGTCCCGCAGTACAGGTGTCAAGGCACTATTCCCCTGAAAGAAGACGGATTCGCTGCCGTGCATCGACATGATGAAGGTATCGCGATTCACCAGACCATGCAATGATCTGTCACTGTGCTAACGTCCATTGCCGATGGTCACGTGCCCATTTCAATCGTAGTTGTCGATGTCGTGGTGTTAACATAGGAGCCGGCCGCGGTGGTCTCGCGGTTCTAGGCGCGCAGTCCGGAACCGTGCGACCGCTACGGTCGCAGGTTCGAATCCTGCCTCGGGCATGGATGTGTGTGATGTCCTTAGGTTAGTTAGGTTTAAGTAGTTCTAAGTTCTAGGGGACTGATGACCACAGCAGTTGAGTCCCATAGTACTCAGAGCCATTTGAACCATTTTTGTTAACATACGAACATGGCTGGGTCGTTTGCTGTGGAGGCCCATCGTTAGGAGTGTTAGCTATACTGTGTCTTCAGACACACTTCCATTCTATTCATCATTAAATTCTGGTGTTAGTTCCGCCACAGTTCGCCGCCTGTCCTGTTTTACCAGTCTGCCCAGCCTACGACGTCCGACGTCCGTAATGATGGGTGGCACCCTATCCCGCGATGTCTGAACGTGGTTTTACCTAGGTTCCATCATTGAAGCCACTCATCACAACACTCCTCGAACGAACACCCGACAAATCGTTAAGTTTCAGAAATGATCGTGCTGCGCCTGGTGCCTGTTCTTCAACCCTGCTGCGGAAAGAGATCTCTCCGTATTTCCTTAATGCCTCGATGCTTGCGAAGAACAGCAGCACTTTTGCAGTTGCTTTGATAAAACAGTTCAACGAGAGAGGCCCTGTTCACCTTTCTTAGTCTCATCTTCGCTGCTTGCAACTGTAATGCACACCGATGCTTGTATTTCAACCCTATGTCGCCGCACCACTACCGGCGCCTAACGGCAAGTCGTGACAAACTACTGACGACGAAAATCCTCCAGCGTACAGCCTGAAAATCATTTCTTTAAAGTTGGGTACCCATATGGTAAATAGTTTAACATCTATACTGGCTCAAGTAGGGAACGTTTACTTATAAATACACTATCTTTAATGAGTCACGATTATGTAAGATGTCTCACCTTGTATACCTACGTAGGTCGCCACTACTTGTTTGTTTTCTTTCTTTTTTTTTCAACTAGGAAATAATCACTCAGCAATTTTACAAATGATTTCATGAATCTGTGTAGTTATTTATAATTCTGACTTCAAAAGCGTTTTCGTAAACAACACATTTGTGAAAAATGACGCTGTTACTATGTGTTCGATGACGAATAGCTCCCACTTTCCTGTTTTGATATATAAAGTAAGGCGATTTGAGATAAAGTGAGCTGTCTCACTTCTACGAGCCGCCGTTGGGTATGTTAATATCGAACCACGAATCGTGTCTCAGGCAGTGTAAATATCATAACACATCACAAAGGAAACGATTCCAGTGAAAAGCTCTCTTCACTGGATATTTTTACAGGTTGTGTTGCACTCATCATACTCGGCAGATAATATCAGAAACCTGAGTCCAGTGTTGGTTCACAGAAGGCAGCTGGTATCACACGCGAGTCCAAACTCAGCTCACTACTTATAGCATCGCACCACAGTTCTCTGATTAGGACCCTGTGAAAGATCTAAATCAGAGGCTCAGAGGATTCTGCGACATACCGTTGCGAATTTCTCGACCTCCGCTGTAGGGCAGAGAATTGTGGTGCTGCCCTAAATACGAGAGCTATTCCAAAACTAAGGAACAATAGGTAGCAAAATAGAAACCACAGTGAAAATCAAAACTGTTTTATTTGCAACAGTTAGCTACATCTTCCAGCTACTTATCTCCATAGTCGCTGATTCGACTTAGACGTTTGTCGTAGCGTTGTACCAACTTCCCAACACGCTCGTTATAGAAGGCAGCCGCCAGTGCTTTCCGCCATTTCTCTACGCTGGCCTACAGCTCGTTGTCTGTGCCAAAATGTGGTCTTCATAGCCAGCGGTTGATGCGAGCGGAGATGAAACTCAGAGGGAGACAATTACGGGCTGTATTGTGGGCAATCAAACATTTCCAATTGAAAACGATGCAGGAGCTTCTTCATTGCCCCTGCAGAATGCGGCTGAGAATTGTCTTGAAGAAACCGCACGACAGTTACGTAATGTTGGCTGCATATCTTCAGGCGACATTTCTCACCAGGCCCTCGTACTTGGCCGGAGGCACTTTTGTTCTAGGTATCTTTATGTGCTCCATGTGTGATCAGCACTAAAAAGAACGACGTAACGCGATCAGCGGGCGTACTAGAGACACTGCCTAACACACCTGTGCAAAACTTCATCGGATTTTCACTGTGGATTCCATTTCGGAACCGATCGTTCCTTACTTTCCGAATAACTGTCGTAGAAGAGACTGGCGTTACACTCAGGAAACGGCTAATAGGATAATGGATTAAGTGTTGGGTGTGTTTTGATTAGAAGAACCCGTGCTTGGTAAAAGTGAAAAACTGCCTACTGAAACTGGTGATAGATCAGGCTTACAACTCACAGGGAATATTTGTCGTATCAGACTGGAAACAAAAGGTTAATTGATGCAGGGGCTGATCAAAAATTTACGTTCGAAGGCTGTACAGTCTAGAATCGATATGCCAATCTGGAAAAATTGCCGTGAGCATTGAGGCAATTATCTCATTGATGCAAAAGGCTGATGATACCCGTTTTGGAATACACGGGATACTGCTGCGTGAAAAAGTTTGTAATTGCCTGCTGCACATCCTCGTCCGACAGGAATTGTCTATCCTTCAAGGACATTTTTAAGGAGCTGAAGGCGTGATAATCGCATGGGTGGACATCAGTACTGTAGGATGGGTGCTCGAATGTTTCCCACTCGAGTTAGCGTGAGTTCTGCGTTACGAAATTTACGATATGGGGACACGCGTTGTGTCGAATCGCGACCAGCGCGGAACTTGACTCACCATTCCAGAACGGTGGATTTCGACAGACATTCTGCCACATACACATCCGTAATTCTACAATGAATGTCTACTGGTGTTTTTCCTTCGACAGCCAAGAAAAGAATATCAGCTCGTTGGTCCTGTTTGGACGCTTTTGTTAATAACGTTGACACAGTTCACGTTTTCGCATTTACCGCGCGCAGGTCGGAAAGACATGAATGCCACACTAACCTCTTGCCTACACATCGGAATAGCGCTACCTTGCATATACGCTGCAGCACAGCTTTCGAATGGAAAACTGTTGATGGCCCGTTATGTTAGCGAACTTCAAGGGAGCTGTGGTATGTTCCCAACATTAAAATCGCTTATTGAAGGTAGCAATGCACAAGACAGTAATAGGAAAAGAAAGTTGGTTATATCCAAAAGTGAATAGCAAAGAAATCCTAAATTCAGATTGGAATATACAGGGTATTTTAAGGTCTTTGCATGAAACATCTAGGGGTGAGAGATTAAGTCATGGGAAACAACTTTTGTTGGAGACAGTCGAATGAACCCACCACAGTAAAGTACACTCCTGGAAATGGAAAAAAGAACACATTGACACCGGTGTGTCAGACCCACCATACTTGCTCCGGACACTGCGAGAGGGCTGTACAAGCAATGATCACACGCACGGCACAGCGGACACACCAGGAACCGCGGTGTTGGCCGTCGAATGGCGCTAGCTGCGCAGCATTTGTGCACCGCCGCCGTCAGTGTCAGCCAGTTTGCCGTGGCATACAGAGCTCCATCGCAGTCTTTAACACTGGTAGCATGCCGCGACAGCGTGGACGTGAACCGTCTGTGCAGTTGACGGACTTTGAGCGAGGCCGTATAGTGGGCATGCGGGAGGCCGGGTGGACGTACCGCCGAATTGCTCAACACGTGGGGCGTGAGGTCTCCACAGTACATCGATGTTGTCGCCAGTGGTCGGCGGAAGGTGCACGTGCCCGTCGACCTGGGACCGGACCGCAGCGACGCACGGATGCACGCCAAATGCACGCCAAGACCGTAGGATCCTACGCAGTGCCGTAGGGGACCGCACCGCCACTTCCCAGCAAATTAGGGACACTGTTGCTCCTGGGGTATCGGCGAGGACCATTTGCAACCGTCTCCATGAAGCTGGGCTACGGTCCCGCGTTAGGCCGCGTTAGGCCGTCTTCCGCTCACGCCCCAACATCGTGCAGCCCGCCTCCAGTGGTGTCGCGACAGGCGTGAATGGAGGGACGAATGGAGACGTGTCGTCTTCAGCGATGAGAGTCGCTTCTGCCTTGGTGCCAATGATGGTCGTATGCGTGTTTGGCGCCGTGCAGGTGAGCGCCACTATCAGGACTGCATACGACCGAGGCACACAGGGCCAACACCCGGCATCATGGTGTGGGGAGCTATCTCCTACACTGGCCGTACACCTCTGGTGATCGTCGAGGGGACACTGAATAGTGCACGGTACATCCAAACCGTCATCTAACCCATCGTTCAACCATTCCTAGACCGGCAAGGGAACTTGCTGTTCCAACAGGACAATGCACGTCCGCGTGTATCCCGTGCCACCCAACGTGCTCTAGAAGGTGTAAGTCAACTACCCTGGCCAGCAAGATCTCCGGATCTGTCCCCCATTGAGCATGTTTGGGACTGGATGAAGCGTCGTCTCTTGCGGTCTGTACGTCCAGCACGAACGCTGGTCCAACTGAGGCGCCAGGTGGAAATGGCATGGCAAGCCGTTCCCCAGGACTACATGCAGCATCTCTACGATCGTCTCCATGGGAGAATAGCAGCCTGCATTGCTGCGAAAGGTGGATATACACTGTACTAGTGCCGACATTGTGCATGCTCTGTTGCCTGTGTCTATGTGCCTGTGGTTCTGTCAGTGTGATCATGTGATGTATCTGACCCCATGAATGTGGCAATAAAGTTTCCCCTTCCTGGGACAATGAATTCACGGTGTTCTTATTTCAATTTCCAGGAGTGTATAAACTGATAGTGATTTTCATTAAATAACTTTAATAATGAGTGTCTCTAAGGGGAAAAGATTTTTAGAAGCGAATGAGGAACTTTAATTTGCGCGGCCTACCCGCTTTCACTTGGAGCGGATGACATGGTTACAGGCAACACACATTGCATACGCACGTCGCAGAGCGCTTACGCCGTGTCGACTCTCAGCGGCATAAACCATACTAAAGGACGGGCAGTGTCTCCTCCACGTGTCAGCGAACCTGTTGTTTCAAACGAAAATGAAAACGAGAGAGATATAAAGAAAGTATGCAATTTGTTTATTACGAGAGTTGGAACTCTAATAATGACAACAGTTTATTTACAGCTCGTACAAAATATATTCATGTTTCAAAGTTTTACTGATCTTCAAAGTAGTCACCAGAATTGTATATAACCCGTTGCCAGCTATGTGGAAGTCGTACGATACTCTTAGCAGTGCCAGTTGTGCTGACAGTTCGAGCGGCGTGGTCTATTACCCGACGAATTTGTAGCAGTGCTGAAGCGAATGCCGTGAAGTGTTTCCTTCATTCTAGAAATCGACTTGCTTAAGAAGGCTTAAGTCAAGAGAGTGCAGCGGGTGGTCTAGCACTTAGCAGCCCAATTAGTCAAACAAATCAGTAACAGCTTGCATTGTACGTGTTTGAGCATTGCTCTCCAAAATGATGGTCAGGTCCTGCAGAAAGTATCATCACTTCTGTCTCTATGCTGCTCATTTTTGGAACACTACCTACGACCAGCTTAGAGACAGAAGTGATGACACTTTCTGCAGGACCTGGCCATCATTTTGCAGGACGATGCTCAAACACGTACAGTGCAAGCTGTTACTGATTTGGTTGACTGATGGGGCTGCTGAGTGCTATACCACTTACTGCACACCCATGACTTAAGCCCTCGTAAGTTCAACTAGATTTCTAAGCTGAAGGAAACACTTCACGGCAGTCGCTTCAGCACTGCTACAAATTCGTCGCGTAATAGACCGCGCCGCTCGAACTGTCAATACAACTGGCACTGCTAAGAGTATCGTACGACTTCCACATCGCTGGCAACGGGTTATACACAATGCTGGTGACTACTCTGAAGGTCAGTAAAACTTTGAAACACGTATCTATTTTGTACGAGCTGTAAATAAATAGTTGCCACTATTAAAGTTTTAAACCTCGTACTTGAAAGGTAATTACCATAAGTGTTAATACATTTATCCCACTTTGAGACAAGGAAAAACGGTTGCGGTTGTCTGCGGAACCATGATTGTACTTAGCCGTGCACCTCTTCGTTCGAAGCAAATCGAAGGCCACGAGTGTCTTTCTTCAGGGCTCCAAAAATATGAAAATCGCATGGGGAGAGGTCCTGACTGTATGAAGGCTGTGGATGGGCCCACATGTTGTCAAGGTTGTTTCAAACATGCTACATAAGTTTCGCTGTTACTCCCTAACAGTGGGATAAATGTATTAACAGATCTGAGGTTTACTTTTGAAATAATAAATAGTTAGTTCACTCAGTTTTCATCTGACTGTCCCTTACAGTTAGAGAACGAACTCGTGAAAATAAGATCCTGGACCTCTTAGAAACAAACAGACCTGAACTTCTAGAATGAGCTAACGTACTGTAACTCATCGGTGGTCATAGGGCGATGGTAACGTCAGTGAGTAAGGGCGCCAGTAGGAATGTTATGAAAGGCAGGAAAACATTCTTGGCTAGCGAGAGTGACAGTATACAAATTGCTGAGTGTATGAGTAATCAACATCAAATAATCATTTCAGAGGACGAAGATGTGGAGTAGAAATGGGTAAAATTCGAAAGTGTCATTCAGTACGCCATGAGCACAGGGTCGGAATGGTTATTTACGGTATTAGGAACGGCTAGATTAAGGGGTGGCCGGATGCCCTCCCTGTCAGCACCCTGTTAGGGTACACGTATTCCGGCCCGGGGGAGCCTAACAGTCTGCATGCGGAAGTGAGCGAAAGTTTGCCAAGTATTTCCGAATCGTGAAAGAGAGGAGGGTCTTGGGTACCAGCCCACTATCCAACTAGTGGGATGTGGGATACCACCTGAAATCCACAGCCAGGGGTGCGGCCCACTGACCCTCGTCACTGATCCGTCGGGCAGACTCGGTCCAGGGCTAGTGCTCCTCCCAGTCTCGGAACCGGCGCTTTAACACGCGCGACTATCCTGGCGGGTGGGTACATTGCAGCCACAGTGGACACAATATAGTCACGTTTTGATTCGCGTATACTAAAAGTCCGTATAGAATATCAACAAACCAGTAATGACCTATAAACCAGGAACATAAAATCTTTCGTCTCTTACAATAGCAAGATAGAATCCATCATCAGTTTTACGCCACCATCAGAGTTATTTCACTTATGTCCTTTAGGTCTGGAAATAGAGGATACTCTGTTACCTATGCACATGGCCCTATGAATGAAAATAGCAAGAGAAACCCAGAAAAAGCGGACAATGTTTGGAATGCTCTCGAAGATGCTTGAACCAAAATTCTTCACCATCATGTTGAAATTTTGCTCGGCGTTTTGAATGTCCAGCCGGGTAGGGAAAAGAAAAATAGAACAAAAATGGGGGACTAGCTGGCACATATTAGAACCAATGAAAGTGAAGAAAGACTTAACGCCTTCTACACACAATTCAACCTGCAGCTGATGCCCACACATCTCGAAGCCCTCCCAAGGAAGAAGAAAACGTTTGTTTCTCCTAAAGCAAGCCTAGAGGAGTTCCAAATTGACCATGTACAATAACAGCCCAAAATCGAAAAGAAAAACTAAATGTCAAATTAAGAAAGAGCACCCACATCGACTCTGAGATCAAAGTAAGATTTCAGCCGAACAGAACTAAGTCGAAGATAAACGTAAAACCTAGAATCAACACACAAGAAAAATAAAGGTAAGTACCTCAAAAACCAGTCTAATATGGAGATGAACAGCTTGGAAAAATCAAAGAAGCCTTAACAAAGGCACCCGAAGGTTGGGGTTGGGTAGAACCCTCCCGCCCCCCTCGCCAAAACTGAAACACAGACGGTGGACTGAAAAGTGTTATGGAGTGCTTGATAGAACATCAAAATCCTGGCAGAGGTGGAAGTGTAATAAGATCGAGGAGAAATGGGGACATTGAAAGAATGAAAGGAAAGAAACATCCACGATTATAAAAGCAGAGGAAACGAAAGATGACACAAGTAGACGGGAAAAGTGGAAGAATTCTTCAAGAACACCACCACATAGTTTCACAGCACCTTCAAAGAGGAGCTGCGAGAACAACCACCACCAAATCTGAGCTGTAGGCAAACGGATTGGAGCATAGTTACGAAGGACAGCAAATTGTCAGCTCTTGCTAGACTATTTCAAAGTCTGCTAAACAGCGAAGAGCCTCAGTAAAGACTAGATACTCAGAAACAAATCAACAATAAGTTATATTCCAAAACACCAAGCCTAGTGAAACCAGGCAGTTAATCAAGGAGATCAAAGATAATAAAGCAACAGGTGATTGGAGAAAAAGTCACTGCAGCTGGAATTCACCGCCTTATAGAAGAAATATGGAAAACGGAGACGATACCGACAGACTGGAAATGTGCGCCCATATACTCACTTCATACGAAAGTCAATGGAACGGGTCTGAACAACTATAGAGCGATCGCCTTACCTTCAGTTGCTTGTAAGTTGCTCTCCGAAGCCCTGCTGAGATGAACTGAAGAACAAACTTATAACTTTTTGGAGAATATCAGGCTGGCTTCCTAAAAGGCGAGTCATCCGTGGAACAGATGTTCAGCGTCAGAAGAGCAATAATCCAGAAAACAGTAGAAATTTATGTCGACTTCAAAAAGCATACAAACTTTATACAGCGTTTTAGAGGAAAATAGAAACAAACCCTGTAAGACACCATCTCGAGAGTTATGTTTCTTCATAGAGCAGGTTTGAAAGCTGGCCTGAAAAATCAATCGTAAGGGGAGTCAAACAATCAAAAAGCAACGTATCGAATAGAAAATTGTAAAAACTAACAATGAGGCCTTAGAAACAGTTCACGGGTTTTTTATTTAGGGCAGCAAGAGACATCTGGAAGGGCAGCGAAAGAAAGAAATCGATGAGTGAAAATGGTATCGAGAGCTCTTAGTAAAGTAATTAGAATTTTCTAATTAAATACCTGATATACCGTAAATCGAAAGTTTACAATAGGTATGTGTTTCCAGTTTGGACTTAGGGCAGTGAGACATGACCTTTAACATGAAAATCATTAAAAACCTGGGCACTACTCAGCAAAAAAGTGGGAAATGCATTTATGGAATTACTTGGATAGTCAACAAGCCAAACAAATGGGGTTTAGGGAAGTCGCCTGGAAGACGTAACTACGACAAGGCGTAAAAATGGAATGGACGTAAGCGATGTGTCTAGAGGAGGGGTTGGCAGATGGACTAAGTTGTTTGGTAGATTTGAAGAGATAAGGGTAGACTGAGGTGACGATCGAATAGGAAAACTTGGAGGAACAAGGATGCGTATTCTGAAGACAGTACTGCACGGAACCCTTTTATCACAGATTGATGTGAAATGGCTGATAAGAGAAGTAAAAGAAATGATTACATCACAAATCTGACTGTATACAGTGATATATTGTGCCACAAAAACGAATTTCGGATATCTGTATGCTCATAATAGAATTTTCCTTTCATTTATTCGTTCCCTGGCAGGAATATAAGGAGATAAACGTTAGACATGTCTTCGCCGCTAATTGCTGATGAGCTGTAATTCATGGAAAGAAAGTTAAGGGACTCGAATGTTTCAGTTGAAGTCGTTACACCTACTTTCATGGAATTACTTCGTCATCCAAAGTACTGATCACCAAGGGAATTAAAATTTAGACCAGGGATAAATCTAGAGAGAAAATCTGGAACTGGTAGGGACGGGATTACCATTTCATTGCCAATCTCGTAATCAGTTGTTCAGACACAACGATATTTGTTTTGTGTAATCCAAAGGTTCTTTACGTGTGCTGGTCTCCTTAGAAATGTCGATTTCCGACGTAACAACTACCATTCCAGATACCTTCATATTTTCTAGTTTTCACAGCAATTAATTTATTCACAAATCAAGGTAAATTTCGATATACATACACAGTAGTTTAAAGTTTCCTCTACTGACGAATTTCAACCATTCTAGTCTTCGTTGCAGATGCTGCGCTAAACGCTAAACTCCCTTCCATGTCTTTTTGTAATGGCTACGTCTAGGTAACTGTAAAATACTCAATTTCGATACAATATATTTCTGTATACAGAGTGGACCTAGGAATCAAGAAACTATACATTGCTATATTTCATGGAACAGAGCATACTTCATTAAGAGAGAACAGATCGTTGAATCTTTTCTGCTGAAGACTGATTGCAATGCTTGTGCCTATGTTACATCGAACTAACACATAAAAAAAGAAAGGGAAGATAGACTTTAACGTTCCGTTGGCAACGCGATCATTGGAGACAAAGCACAAGCTCGGATTAAGGGAAATCACGGAAAACCTTAACTGGATGGCCGGAAGCGGATTTGAACCTTTGTCCATCCGAATGTGATTTCATCGTGCTGGTCACTGGGCCACGTCGCTCGTTGTGGATAAAGAATGAATATCTGTTGTATTGTGTTGAGAAATAACGCTGCCAAAAGTATAAATTTAAATAATGGGATGTATTCATGGCGGTAAAATTAATGATATGCACTGTAACACATGTTTTCATTACCAAGCAAGACCAAATTTCGGTAGTTCTTTCAGGGCAGTACGAAACAGGGAATTCACTGGAAATAAGTGTCTATTAACAAACATTTGCTTATGATATCTTAGCAGAAAAGCTACCAGGACACAAGCGCTAAGCAAAGTAATGTATCGCGCTGGTATATGTTAGGACAGCATGCAACTAGTTCTTCCAAAACGTGCCTAGAACCACGCAACACTTTGGGTTCCCCCCAGGGAGTCCACAACTCTTTTGTGGATACGTGCGTGGCGAGCACGGGGCCCACAGCCATTGCAGCCTTCTTTCTCTCCAGGGCTGCATTTCCTTTCCCTTCTCCCCTTTCCCCTTCTTGCTCCTTTCCCCTCGACCTCTCCTCTCCCTCTCTTGGTGTCCTTGCTTATGTTGGCCCCCGCTATCCTCCTGGTTCTGTTGGTTTTACAATTCGGCTTTATTCCATAATCATCTCCTCCTTTTGGAATTCCTTGGTCCCCCTCTGGGGTTTGGCCTCCATTACCAAATTTCTCCTCCGTAGTATGAGCCATTTGGGGAAAAGCTCCTTACCTAGTGTCTCCGACGTGCGCCCCCCTAGTACATTCCACCTTCTCTTTCACGTCGTTGTCTGATACTAGGGTGCATAGCCAGCACGGTAGACAGCCCGTGTGGTAGGGTCGCTGTGTACCATTTTGGTTGAGCCCCCTGAACACACAGGGATCACACTTCTGATACCTGGGCTGTGACCACCACATGCATGCCTTGGAGTGGTTGCTCGTCATCCTGGAGCATCGGAACTCCCGGCAATGGCCGCCGTGCCAGACGGCCCTTGCTGTGGCTGGGTGGCGCCCGTGAGGAGAGCCCCTGATCAGTGGTATCAGGGCGGACGCTATGCAAATGAAACGCATACGGGTCCAGAACTCTGGCCGTTCTTCTGCGGCCGTCTCTCTGCGTGGAACTGATTCCTCAAGTGCTGCTTCTCTTGCCCCTTCGGCCTTCCCTTCCATGGCTACCCCCTGGGAAGAGGGTCAAGCCCGTCGGCTAGGAGCGAAACCTTTCCCCCGTTATCTAGTTTGCACTAGGACTGATGGAGATACTTTCACCAATACCAAACATTTATTCTTTGTGGAATACATTGAAAACAGGTTTGACGAAGTGGACTTCCTGAGCAAGATGCAGTCGGGTTCGCTGATGATAAAAACTGCTTCAGCTGCCCAATCTGCAGCCCTTCGTGCCTGTAACCATCTTGGCACAATTCCTGTGTCCATTACCCCCCCCCCCCCCCCACCAGTCTCTAAATATGGTACAAGGTGTGATTTTTCACAGGGGCCTCATCCTTCGGACTGATGAGGAATTTCGGGACAATCTCGGACGGCGAGGTGTTCACTTTGTTCGGCATGTTCAGAAGGGTCCTAAAGACAATCGTATTGATACTGGTGCCTTTATCCTGGCCTTTGAAGGGGATACCCTCCCTGAGAAAGTTAAGATTATGGTCTATCGATGTGATGTGAAACCGTACATCCCACCTCCTATGTGGTGTTTTAAGTGCTTGCGTTTTGGACACAAGTCTTCCCGCTGTTCACAGGCACCTCTCTGTGGTGACTGTGGACGTCCACTCCATGAGGTTAGTCCCTATGTTCCCCATCCTGTATGTGTAAACTGTCATGGTAGTCACTCTCCACGTTCATCAGGTTTCCCAGTATATAAAAAGGAAAAGAATATACAGGAGTATAAGTCCCTCGATCGTTTAACCTACACAGAGGCCCGTAAGAAATATACACGACTTCACTCTGTGTCCATGACATCGAGTTACGCCTTGGTTACATCTTCACCCCTTCCTCACCCTTCCTTACCCCCATCCCGGACCCCTCTCCTCCCTCCCTCCCCTGCGGGTCCCACACCTTCTCCTCTGGTCGCTGCTCCCCCTCCCCAGCCGGAGAAGTGTCCCACTCCTTCGGTGTCTGCCGGTCGAGGGCGCCTCTCCCGGGATGCCCCTTCCCGGCACCTTCCAGGCCAAAGGTCTGCTGCCTCGCTACGACCGCGAGAGCCGCGGTCTGTCGGCCCCCAGATCGCCCGGTCTCTTTCTGTTCCTGATCTTGCTGCAGCTGGCTCCTTTATGCCACACAGCCCTCCTCGATCTCAGCCTGAAAAGAAGAAGAAACATAAGTCTCGGGACAAAGAGCCTCTGGTGTCACCGGAGGTCCATTCTCCGACTTCACAACCGGATTCTGACCTGCCGTTCATGGATGTCGCCCCCTCCTTGTCGGTGACGGGTGGGGACCCGGCGGTGTGACTGGATTTAGCGTGTTCAGCTCCCTTTAAAACCATCGTTCTGTGGTTCTCGAATGGAATTGTAATGGATACTATCGTCACCTTCCGGAATTGCGATCCCTTCTTTCGTCCTACTCTGCAGCTTGTGTGGTTCTCCAGGAATCTCATTTTACTGATGCTCACTCACCGACCCTCTGTGGGTTCCGTGTTTTCTGTCGAAATCGGGTCGGACCCCTGCGGGCTTCTAGTGGCGTTGGTACGTTGGTCCGTACAGACATTGCTAGCACGTGGATTCCTCTTCAAACTACATTAGAAGCGGTTGCTGTTAGGGTTCACTTAGACTCTGCGGTCACAGTTTGCAATCTTTATCTCCCTCCTGACAAGACTACACCTGCTGCCTTAACTGCCCTTCTTCAGCAACTTCCTCCTCCCTTCCTCCTTCTTGGGGATTTTAATGCTCATCATCCCTTGTGGGGCAGTGCCTTTCCATCTAGACGAGGTCTTCTTATAGACCAATTTATTGCAGACCACGACCTGTGCCTTCTTAATGATGGCTCCCCTACTCATTTCAGTGCCGGTCATGGTACCTTTTCTGCCACTGATCTTTCTCTTTCTTCTCCCTCTCTCCTCCCTTCATTACACTGGTCACCACACGACGACCTTTGTGATAGTGACCATTTCCCGTTGATTATCTCGCTCCCTTCCCGCTCCCCGATGGACAGGTTATCTCGTTGGTCTTTCCAACGTGCCGATTGGCCTCTATACACAGCACAGCTCGTGTTTTCTCCCTCTTCGTCGGGTTGTATTGATGATGTCCTACGTGACGTGTCTGACGCGATTGTTCGCGCTGCTAGCCTTGCTGTCCCGCGCTCATCTGGGCCATTTCGTCGCCGGCAAGTCCCATGGTGGAGTACGGCCATTGCCATTGCCATCCGTGATCGCAGTCGAGCTTTGCAACACTTTAAGAGGCACCCATCCGTAGCAAGCCTTACTACCTTTAAACGCCTCCGCGCTAAAACTCGTTATTTAATCAAACAGAGCAAGCGGATATGTTGAGAACGATTCGTTTCGTCCCATGGTTCTACTGTCCGTCTGTCATGGGTATGGGCTACACTTCGCTCTCTCCAAGATTGCCATCGGCAGTCCACCCTCCCAGGCCTTCACCTCCCAGGTGGCCTATGTACGGACCCATTAGTTCTTGCAGAACATCTTGCGACCCATTTTGCAGTGGCATCAGCATCAGCCTCCTATCCAGCTGCTTTCCTTCACCAAAAGCAGCAGGCTGAAGCTTCAACCTTATGTTTCACCCCTTGTGAGTCAGAATCTTACAACGAACCTTTTACTGGATGGGAATTTCTTTCTGCTCTATCTTCTTCTCATGATACGGCCCCTGGCCCAGATTCCATTCATAACCAACTGTTTCAACATCTCAGTGCTCCACAACGGCAACATCTTCTTCGGGTGTTTAACCGTATCTGGCTCCAGGGTGACTTCCCTTCTCAGTGGAGGGATAGCATCGTGGTTCCTGTCCTTAAGCCTGGTAAGAACCCCTTATCTGTTGACAGCTATCGGCCAGTTAGTTTGACCAATGTTGTTTGTAAGTTACTCGGACGGATGGTAGCCCGTCGGCTCAATTGGGTCCTCGAATCTCGTGACCTATTGTCCCCTTACCAGTGTGGCTTTCGAGAGGGACGGTCTCCAATCGATCATTTACTTCGCTTGGAATCTGCAGTTCGGCAGGCTTTTTCCCAGCGCCGCCATTTGGTTGCAGTGTTTTTTGACCTTCGCAAGGCCTATGACACGGCCTGGCGCCATCATATCTTACTTACCCTTCATCAGTGAGATCTTCGGGGCCCACTCCCGATTTTTATCGACCAGTTCCTGTTCCATCGGTCATTCATAGTTTGAGTTGGTACTGTTTTTATTTCTCAATGGACCCAGGAGACGGGCATCCCACAGGGTTCTGTCTTGAGTGTCCTTCTTTTCCTCACTGCTATCGATGGACTTGTGGCCTCTGTCGGTCCCTGCGCTGTATGTGGATGATTTCTGCATTTCGGTTAGTTGCTCCTCGATGGCATCTGCAGAACGGCAGCTCCAGGGAGCTATACGGCGTGCCTTTGCATGGACCCTCTCACACGGGTTTCAGTTCTCTCCTTCAAAATCGCGGGTGGTCCACTTCTGTCACCGAACTACGATACACCCTGATCCAGAGCTCTATCTCGCTGCACAACGATTGCATGTGGTCCCACAGTTTCGTTTCCTGGGTCTTCTTTTCGACTAGAAACTCACTTGCCTGAAACATATCAGACTCCTGAAGGTAGGATGTTTCCATAAAATCAATGTCCTTCGCTTCCTTGCCCACTCCTCTTGGGGTGCGGACCGTTCCCTCCTTCTCCGTCTTTATCGTGCTCTAGTTCTGTCTCGCTTGGACTATGGTTGTCAAGTTTATGGTTCAGTTGCCCCTTCCGCACTGCACGTGCTGGATCCAGTCCACCAGCGTGGTATCCGTTTGGCCACCGTGATTTCTTCTTTCTTTGTCCTGTCTTCCTCGCTCCCTCCCCTCCCTCCCCTCCCCCCCCCCCCCCTTGGTTAGTTCCTCGGCCTCGAATTCGGATGGATCTCCGCAGAGGTCCGAAAGATTCCATCCCCCCGGTGGTGTTCCGTTCCTTTTTCGCCGAATTTTATGGGAGTTTCGGGATGCTGTTGTTTTTTTACACTGATTGCTCTAAATCTGCTGATCATGTTGGGTATACCTTCACGTCCTTTGTTGGAACGGAAAATCATCTGCTGCCACATACATGTGGGGTGTTTACTGCGGAATTGATGGCCATTTCCCAGGCCCTTACCTGTATTAAAAAGTCCCAACACAACCGCGTTTTGTTATGTTCGGACTCGATGAGTGGCCTTCTTGCTATTGACCGGTGTTTTTCGCGCCATTCCTTGGTCTCTGCCATCCATGACCATTTCGCTGATATTCACTGTGCTGCTTGTTCCATTGACTTCCTTTGGGTCCCTGGCCATGTGGGTACCCCGAGTAATGAGCTCGCTGATCGTTTGGCTGGGGGAGCAGTCACTTACTCCCCATTTTCTGTAACCCCTCCTGCAGCGGATTTACGGCTTCACATAAAATCCCACTTCGCACAATCATGGGCCAATTCTTGGGAGGCTACTCCACTGTCTAATAAACTTCGTGCGATTAAGGTAACACCAGGCCCGTGGCGTTCTTCCTTTCGCCTCTCCCGAAAGAACTCGACCACACTGTGTCGTCTCCGCATTGGCCATACCAGGCTGACCCATGGTTTTCTTTTGCGTCATGAGCCACCCCCACTTTGTGGTTGTGGAGCCTTCCTGTCAGTAGCTCACATTTTGGTTGAATGCCCCCTTCTTTTGGCTCTGCGTGCTAAGTACAGACTCCCCCACACTTTACCTTTGATGTTGGCTGACGATTCCCTGATGGTTTCTCTGGTTCTCGGTTTCCTCCGGGAAAGTGGTTTTTATTCTCAGTTTTGAGGTTTTAATCTCTCTCTGGTGTTGGGACAGGGCGGTGAGTGTTTGGGTGTCTCCCACTGTAAGCCGTGTTTGGAGATTCCCGTTTCACCTCCCTGAGCAAGATCCTCTTTCTTCCCCTTTTACACTGCTTTTACGTTTTTTTAAAGGATTGGTTAGTCTCCTTTTCCCATACGTATTTCTACACTCTAGCGGTTGCACCTTTTAAGTCTCAGGTTGTCTTGCCTATGCTGCTTCAGCATAGCGTTGTGTTCGTTCTCTTGCCGACTTCCCTCATTTTGTTTTTTACCATTGACAACATGACTGCCCGTTTACGTTTTTACCTTCTTTCCATTTATTGTTCTGACTTTCCTGTGATGTCCCATTAGCGGAATGGACCCTATTTGAAACAAGGGACTGATGACCTTGCTGTTTGGTCCCTTAAACCTCAAACAACCAACCAAACACTTTGGGTCGTACTAAATATCAACAACGAATGTTGGTCTAGTGAACATTGAAAACTTAGAAATATACGCTGATAAGCCAAAACATTATGACCGCTGTCCAACTCGAGGTTTGATGGCACCTGGTTAGGTTGTGAGCATGTGACACACTATGAAAAGTATATAGTGCTGCAGAGACGGATGGGGGATTACCCTAGCGGAGATATGGGCTCCAAATGAGTAAATCCACTAAGATGAGCCAAAGAACAGTTTTTTTTAGCAAAGTCTGTTAACGAGTAGCTCGAAAACGGCGAAGGTGGTCGCATGCTGACGTGCTACTATCGTGATCATCTACGGAAAGAGGTAGAGGACGGTGAAACTATTACTAGGCGCTAAATGGTTGGACGTAGACGACTCTTCACAAAACGTGGGGTTCGAAGCCTTATACGGTCTGTAGGCTTGTCTGGTCCATAAAGTAGGACAGGTGGTGATCTGTGGCATCTCTGCCGAAAGAGCACAATGCTGGTGCATGCACAAGTTTTCGGCAGCACACCGTTCATCATACATTATTGGACATGGAGCTCTGCAGTAGACCACCATCAGGTCTTCACTTGTTAATCTAAAGTCAGCATCAATTACGATTGCAGTGGGCACGGGACCATAGAGATTCAACCATAGATCCATCGAAACATGTTGGCTCTTCGGGTGAACCACATTTTAGCTACACTAGATCGGTGGTCGTGTCCAGACACCGTCGTCGAGATGAACGGCGGCTCGACAAGTGCAGCGCGCCACGGCCGTAGACTGGAGGGAGCAGTGTAATGCTATGGAAGACATTCTCCCGCGCTTATATGGGACCTGTGGCAGTACTCGATGACACGCTGACAGCTGCGAACTACCTGCATCCCTTCATACTCTCTCCCCCTGTGAGTTCGGGGGTAAGAATAGGCCCACGGTATTCCTGCCTGTCGTAAGAGGCGACTAAAAGGAGTCTCAAACGTTTTGGCCTTGTGAGATGGTCCCGTAACGGGTTTGACCTCCATCCTTCTAAATTTTCCGAAGAGCGAGCCGATTGGGGAAGGGCGCCTTACAAGGAGCGATGTGTCCATCATGCATTACCATCTCTAGCCAGGTTTGTCGTCATCGCTTAGCAGTCCCGCTCACCTACCATCTCTTGGGCGTGGATTTGTTCTTGGGTGCAGTTTATTGCAGTCTGCTATGCTGTGTCGCTTTATGCGCCAATGACGATATTGGACTACATCACCTGAAATCCAGCACGGTAGCCAGTCCGTTGTGGTGGGGCCGCCATGTACCCTGTTGGTTGTAGCCCCCTGACTACACAGGGATCGCTCTGCTGATGCCAGCGCCGTTAACTCCCCACGTATGCCAAGGAGTAGATGCCTATCTCCTTGGGGCATTGGGACTCCCGGCAATGGCCATATTGCCAGGTGGTCGTTGCTGAGGCTGGGTGGCGCCCGTGGGGAGGGCCCTTGGTCGGAGTAGGTGGCATCAGGGCGGATGACCCGCAATGAAGCGTGGTACATCATCTCTTGCTGGCGGCCAGCCGCCAGCAGTCTCTAAGCGTTCCAGGGCTCAATACAACGCAACTACATATGACCCCAAATCGTTCCCCTCCCTGGCTACACCATGGGAGGACCGAAAGACTAAGGATGCCAGCGAACCATACTCGCCCCGCTACCTGGTGTGTACGAGAGCTGATGGTGAATCCTTTACATCCATGAAGCCTCAGTTCTTCGTCGAGCACTTAGAGGACAAGTTCGGGGAGGTGGAGGGCTTGTCCAAAATGCGCTCGGGCTCGGTTTTGATCAAATCGGCGTCATCCGCCCAGTCCCTCCAGTTACTCGATTGTAACAAGCTGGGGGATGTTCCGGTTACAATCACGCCCCATAAGAGTCTTAATATGGTCCAGGGCATAATATTCCATCGGGACCTTCTATTGCAGTCCGATGACGAGCTTCGCGCCAGTTTAGAGCGGCGAGGTGTTCACTTCGTCCGGCGCGTACATCGTGGTCCAAGGGATAAGCAGGTTGCCACCGGTGCCTTCATCTTGGCCTTCGAGGGTGATACTTTACCTGAGAAGGTCAAGGTGATGGTCTATCGTTGTGACGTCAAGCCATATAGCCCTCCCCCGATGCGGTGCTTTAAGTGCTGGAAGTTCGGGCATATGTCTTCCCGCTGTACTTCCAGCCTCACATGTCGAGATTGTGGACGCCCATCACATCCCAATACTCCATGTGCTCCGCCTCCCATCTGTGTAAACTGCGGAGAGCACCACTCGCCTTGCTCGCTGGACTGCAGGATCTTCCAGAAAGAGCGCAAAATCATGGAGTATAAGACCCTGGACCGCCTGACATACACTGAGGCCAGGCAGAAGTCCGAACGCCTCCATCCTGTTCGAATGACTGCCTCTTACACCGCGGCTACTACTGTTATGGCCCCATTAGCTCTCCCTCAGACTGCCACCTCTCAGAGCCGGAATGCTACACCTGCCCCCTTGACGGTGGGGGGCACTTCACTCCCTGCTGCTCCTGCACTACCTGCCTCAGGAGCAGCAACCCCCCAACCATCGGGGCCATCGGTCCCCACTTCTAAGCTGGGGAAGCCTCAAACTTCCCCGGCTCGAATAGCACGGAAAGGGTCCCTTGGATCCCTTCCTTCCCAGGTTTCCGCCTCTGGGAAGGGTGACGTCAGCCAATGGAAGAAAAGCAGACCAGCGGCTGGTCGCAGGGCTTCCCGCTCCTCCTCCGTCCCGGAGACTGACTCGCTGGAGCCCTCCCAGCCAATGAAACCCAAGGACCAGAGAGACAAGACGAAGAAGAAGACCTCTAAGGCCAAGGAACACGCGGTGGCATCCACCCCACTGCTTCCTACAGGCTCTGCGTCTGAGGATAAGGTGGAGATCCGGGCGTCCGCTGAGGACCTGGATCTCGCCGGACCCTCAGACACCATGGAAGCAGATTGTACTGGTCCTCCATCGGTGGCAGCAGGTGACCCAGTGGCGTGATCTGCCTCCTCGGCCCCTTCACGCCTTTTTCGGACATGGACAAAGCGATACTCCAGTGGAACTGCAGCGCTTTTTTCCACCACCTTGCTGAGCTTCGCCAACTCATCAGCAGTCACCCTTTCCTCTGCATTGCCCTACAGGAAACTTGGTTTCCGGCAATGCGGACCCCTGCCCTACGTGGGTATCGGGGTTATTACAAGAACCGGGCAGCTTATGAGAGGGTATCTGGTGGAGTCTGCGTCTACATCCTTAACTCTGTCTACAGCGAATGTGTACCTCTTCACACACCTTTAGAGGCTGTCGCTGTAAGGATGTGGACGCCTCAGCCTATTACTGTCTGCAGTTTGTATCTTCCGCCAGATGGTGATGTCTCGCGTCATGTGTTGGCTGCATTGATAGCACAACTGCCTCCTCCTTTTGTGTTACTGGGCGACCTTAACGCCCATAACCCCCTGTGGGGTAGCGCCGCGATTACTGGCCGGATTAGAGATGTCGAGACTCCTCTCTCGCAGCTTGACCTCTGCCTCTTAAACACGGGAGAGCCGACACATTTCAGCGTAGTCCATGGCACATTTTCGGCCATCGACCTTTCTATCTGCAGCCCCGGACTTTCACCATCCATCCACTGGAGTGTCCATGACGACTTATGTGGTAGTGACCATTTCCCCATCTTTCTGTCACTACCACAGCGTCACTCTTCTGAACGCCCCTCCAGATGGGCTCTGAATAAGGCTGATTGGGGCTTGTTCTCCTCTCTCGCCACTATCGCACCTCCTTCCCATGACACCATTGATGCGGTGGTTCAGTCGGTCACCACCGGCATCGTTTCTGCGGCGGCATCTGCGATTCCCTGTTCACCCGGGTCCCCTCGGCGGAGGACTGTGCCTTGGTGGGCGCCCGAGATCGCAGAGGCGATTAGAGATCGCCGGCGGGCTCTTCAACGCCATAAGCGGCACCCGTCCTTGGAGAACCTCATCGTTTTTAAACAGCTCCGTGCCCGTGCCCGACGCCTTATTCGCCAACGGAAGCAGGAGTGCTGGGAACGGTATGTTTCCACCATTGGCGTCCGTACCTCTGCATCGCAGGTTTGGGCTACGATTAGGCGACTCCATGGCTATCGGCCGCCTGTCTCTGTCCCTGGGCTTTCGCTGAATGGAGTGGTGTGTCCTGACTCCGACACGATTGCGGACCGGTTAGCAGCGCATTTTGCTCAGTGTTCCGCATCTACGAATTACCCACTGGCTTTCCGCTCCCGGAAATAGCGGTTGGAAAGTTGGAGGCTTTCCTTTCACACGCGCCACGCGGAGTCGTACAATGCTCCTTTCAGCGACTGGGAATTCCAGAGTGCACTATCTGCTTGCCCTGATACGGCTCCTGGGCCAGACCGCATCCACAGCCAGATGCTGAAACACCTCTCTGTGAATTGCCAGCGACGCTTCCTAGATGTTTTCAACCGCATCTGGGTTGAGGGTGTGTTCCCATCTCAATGGCGAGAAAGCATCATTCTCCCCGTGTTGAAGCCTGGCAAGAACCCGCTGGAGGTGGACAGCTACCGCCCCATAAGCCTCACCAACGTTCTTTGCAAGTTGCTAGAACGTATGGTGAGCCGGAGGTTGAGTTGGCTCCTCGAGTCTCGAGGCCTTCTGGCTCCGTCTCAGGGTGGGTTCCGTAAAGGCCGCTCTGCCGTCGATAATCTGGTCTCCCTAGAGTCTGCCGTCCGTACAGCCTTTGCACGCCGCCAACATCTGGTTGCCGTCTTCTTCGACATGCGGAAGGCGTACGATACGACTTGGCGATATCACATCCTGGCCACACTTCATGGGTGGGGTCTTAGGGGCCCGCTCCCGATTTTTATTCAGAATTTTCTGTCGTCTCGTTCCTTCCGCGTGCAAGTTGCTGCGTCCCATAGTTCCTCCCGGGTCCAGGAGAATGGGGTCCCACAGGGGTCTGTCCTCAGTGTCTCCCTGTTTTTAATTGCGATCAATGGGCTCGCTGAGGCGGTGGGATCGTCCGTCGCAGCTTCGTTGTATGAAGACGACTTCTGCCTCTACTACAGCTCCGCTGGCATTGCAGTTGCTGAGCGCCAGGGCGCTATCCGCAAGGCGCAGTCGTGGGCTGTAGCGCACGGCTTCCGGTTTTCGGCCGCTAAGACCTGCGTTATGCATTTCTGTCGGCGTCGCACGGTTCACCCTGAGCCACGCCTTTACCTTGACGGTGAACCTCTTGCTGTGGTAGAGACGCATCGTTTCTTGGGACTGGTATTTGATGCCCGGTTGACTTGGCTGCCT
Organism: Schistocerca gregaria; assembly: GCF_023897955.1. Classification (NCBI taxonomy): domain Eukaryota; kingdom Metazoa; phylum Arthropoda; class Insecta; order Orthoptera; family Acrididae; genus Schistocerca; species Schistocerca gregaria. The sequence goes on along the minus strand of NC_064931.1, from coordinate 481,243,881 downwards.
CATATTAGGCAGCTTAAACAAACATGCTGGCAGCATTTAAACGCTCTCCGTTGCCTTAGCCACACCGGATGGGGTGCCGATCGGTCCACCCTTCTCCGGCTGTATCAAGCGCTGATCCAGTCCCGCCTTGATTATGGGTGTGTGGCTTATGGTTCGGCATCGCCATCAGCATTGCAATTGCTGGATCCCATCCATCACTGCGGGATCCGACTCGCCACAGGAGCATTTCGGACAAGCCCTGTTGACAGCTTACTTGTGGAGGCTGGTGTTCCTCCATTGCGGATCCGGCGCGACCGACTTCTGGCCGCTTATGCTGCCGACGTTTGTAGCTTGCCAGGTCATCCCAACTACCGTCTCCTGTTCCCGCACTCGATCGTCCATCTTCCAGACAGGCGGCCCCGGTCAGGGTGTACGATCGCGGTTCGCATCCGGGCTCTACTGTGTGGGATTGAGTTTTTTCCTCTCCCGCCTGTTTTCCGGGCCAATCTCCGTCTGCCCCCTTGGTGTGTGCTCCGACCATGCATTCGGCTGGATTTGGCACAGGGTCCGAAAGACTCGGTCCCTCCTCCGGCCCTCCGCCGCCGCTTTGTTTCTCTCCTTGCCGAGTTTCCCGGATCTGCCGTGGCCTATACCGACGGTTCGATGGTCTCTGGTCGCACTGGTTACGCTCTTACTCTAGAGGATCATTGTGAGCAACGGTCGCTGGCACCCGGGAACAGTGTATACACTGCCGAGTTGGTTGCCATCTATCGCGCCCTAGAGTATATCCGCTCCCGCTCAGGTGAGTCCTTTGTCATCTGTAGTGACTCCCTGAGTGGTTTACGAGCTCTTGACCAGTGCTTTCCTCGTTCCCGTCTGGTGATGGCCATCCACGAGTCGCTCCATGCTCTTGCCCGTTGCGGCCGCTCCGTGGTCTTTGTTTGGACCCCAGGTCATGTCGGCATCCCGGGCAATGAGCGGGTTGACACGCTGGCTAAACAGGCAGTGAGTTCACCGGCTCTGGAACTCGGCCTTATGGAGTGTGATCTCCTGTCGCTTTTACGCCAGAAAGTGCTTGGTGCCTGGGGTGACGAGTGGCGCACCCTGCCCACGCCCAACAAACTTCGGGCGGTGAAGGAGACGACCGGTGTGTGGCGCTCCTCCATGCGGGCCTCTCTGAAGGACTCTGTCGTCCTCTGCCGGCTGCGCGTTGGCCACACGTGGCTGACGCACGGCCATTTGTTGCGCCGGGAGGACCCACCGCTATGTCGCTGCGGGGCAGCTCTGACGGTGGTCCACATTTTGGTGGACTGCCCGCTTTTAACAGGACTCAGGCAGACGTTTGCGCTGCCTGATACCCTCCCTGCCCTTTTATGTGATGACGTTGCTATGGCGGACCTCGTGTTGAGTTTTATTCGGGCAGGGGGTTTTTATCGTATGATTTGAGTGTTTGTCCTTTTATTTCCTGTATTGACTTGGGCCTTTGGCCTGTGGTTTTAAACTGTGGGTTTTAATGTCATTTGGTGGTTGGCTTTTCCTTATTTTCATGGTCGGCAAACCACCTTCACACTCGGTGTGATTTTAGTTCCGTTTGTCTGGTCTTTGTCTGTCTTTCTTTTCTTGTGTCGTCCCTTGTCTCAGTTCTCCGTTTTTAACGACTGACAGTTTTTATTTCGTGTGATTTTATCGTGGAACAAGGGACCGATGACCTTAGCAGTCTGGTCCCTTCAATCCCACACCCAACCAACCAACCTTCATACTCTCTCGGAGCCAGAACGGTGCTACACTGGTTTGAGGATCATTATCGTGAACTCACGCTCATGTCTCGGCTACCAAATCCGCCTGATCTAAATCCCATGGAACCCATCGGGGTCACTATCAGTGGAGACGCAAATCAGAGACCAGTTATTTACGCAAATTACATGAATTGTCGTGGACATCTAATGCCACATACCTCCATGAACATACCAACAATCTGCAGGATCCCTGATACGCAGAATCCGTGATGTATCTCGCTCCAAAGACGGACAAACAAACTATTAAGCAGGTGATCAAAATGTTTGGCTCATCAGTATACATAATAACTAGCCTATTTCAGAACTCATCATAGCACGTTCTGAGCTGTCAGATTCCCCTTCGATTATGCTCTAGACTGTACATGATCCGTACTGGCCACGGAAGGCGTGCCTTGGCGTTAAACAGTTGCGATCCTCGATAAAATCTGCAGACGGATCTTGAGCAGAGGAAATAACTGTAGACGTTCCGTAGAGAACTGCCAATTCTATGCATATGAGAATGACTGGTAGCTAAGCCATATATTTATTCCAAGTTCTGCAACCTCATTATCAAATTTGGGTGTCAAACATAATGATTGTGCCATTAAATCGGAGGGAAACACTTCAAACTCCTCTTCCTCCGGTTTACTTACAGTCCATATTTCCCTTCAGACAGAGTTTGGTATGAACATCTCAACTGGGCAGAAAACACTGTTGCTACATGGAGGAAGATTTCTGCTTTTCTCTTCACCTTCAAAAATTAAGACGTACACTGTCTGACAACTGCTAACGAACAGAGACATTGTTGGACGGGAATAATCACAGAGGGTGATCGACGACGTGAAACACAGTACATACACTGATGAGCTAAAGCAAAATGACCACCTACTTAATAGCTTGTTTGTCCATCTTCCGAACGAAATACATCACTGATTCTGCGTATTAGGGATCCGACAGTTTATTGGTAGGTTTGTGGCATTAGATATCTATTTACAGGTCATGTAATTCGCATAAATAACGGGCCTCTAATTTGCGTACGCTGTGATGGCATCCGATAGCGACCCAGATGGGTTCCATACGATTTACGTCAGGCGAATTTGGTCACCGAGGCATCAACTTGAGATCACTATAATGCTCCTCAAAGCACTGTAGCACTGTAGCACGTTTCCGTCTCCGTGACTCTGACAATTATTCCACTGAAAGATGACATTGCCGTCGGATAAGACATCAAGCATGAAGGTTCAAAAATGGCTCTGAGCACTATGGGACTCAACTGCTGTGGTCATCAGTCCCCTAGAACTTAGAACTACTTAAACCTAACTAACCTAAGGACATCACACGCATCCATGCCCGAGGCAGGATTCGAACCTGCGACCGTAGCAGTCGCACGGTTCCGGACTGCGCGCCTAGAACCGCGAGACCACCGCGGTCGGCAGCATGAAGGTATGCAGGTGGTTCGCAGCCGTCAGGGTGTCATCGAGTACTACCACAGGTGCCACATAAGGGCAGGAGAATGTTTCCCATTGAATAATACTCCTCCCACCAGTCTGAGTCCGTGACGCGCTGGTCGTTTCGAGCCGCCGTGCACCGAACACTTGTGCGTGAACCATCATTATACTCTTTCGGCAGAGATGCCACAGATCACCATCTATCCCACTTTACAGATCAGGCAAGCCTCCGAACCTCACGTTCTGTGAAGAGTCATGGACGTCCAACCACTTAGCGCCTAGTAGTAGTTTCACTGTACTTCTGCCTCTTTCGGTAGATGTTCATGACAGTAGCACGTGCATAGTCGACCATCTACGCTGTTTTCGAAATACCCGTTCACAAGCTTTGCGTAATAATAATCTGCCCTTTGTCAAAGTCGCTTATTTCAATGGATTTCCCCACATGCAAGGATATCCCCCGTACGTGTCATGTCTTACGTACTTATCGTAATGTGTCACGTGCCCACAACGCCAGCAGACGACATCGAACGTCGAGGTGGGCAGTGGTCATAATGTTTTGGCTTACCAGTGTACGCAACGGAGGTGGAATGGTACATTTATAACGAAAAATGGTACAGGATTACAAACACAACGTTCATGTTTGACCCAAGTCAGACTCACATTCCTGACACAAAAACTGAACTAAAAAGTCAAAAACCCATTCGCCATTGCTGATTTCAGCAACTGGGATATGGTACTCTGCAGTCATCTCCAACACCTTGATGCATTTTAGACAAAGCTGAAGCACATCCTTTAGTTATACCACTAATTGATTTACGTAAAACGAACCATGTCCAACAGTAAAGAAAATTCTCAGTAGCCCTTCTAAGCTCTCTACTTTTTCTCTCTCTCTTTTCTCGGCTGTCTTCACCACAGGTATTTCACTTTATCATCCATTGCTATTTTTCCCCCTCCTACCTATTTTCCCGCGATCACTGATGAACAGCTCAACTGTACATATTCTCTCCTCTTAACAAACCTACAAAACTAGACTTATTTCTGCTGAATGTATTACTGTTCGCTATATTATTAATATTTCTGCAGTTCAGAATCCATACGAAATAAGCTCACTGGACAAACAACACTCCCTGCAAGCGCACTGTGGTCACTTTGGAGCTCTGTGTCTGGCGTAGAGCTGGCATCATTCCAGGTGATCATGTAACCCTCCAACTATGACGTACGTCACGTCGGTGAGGTTGTCTTTATGTGCCAATCGATTACATGGAATCAACTCAGTAAACGGAGTAGACATTAAGACGTGACCGAACGGCAGAAGTGATCTATCTTGTTTGGATGCGCCCATGACCACGCCGTAAAGGAGTTGCCAGATTTGTTATTGTATCATCGCGGACTGTCCAATGTATCACCCATGAATGGTGTACCACTCGCAGCCATGTATGGCAGCGTAAAACAGTGCTCGTAAAAAGATCCTAACCGACAGGGGCCGGAGGCGAGTGTCACGCCCTTCTCAGTAATAGACGGTCTCAAACCTTACAGGAATTGCTGCTGCCAGTATATTCAGGTTCATCTCAACAAGCTTCTGATCCAAAACTGCGAAGGGAATTGCATGCAGTGGATATTCTTATGAGGTGCGTTCAATAACTAATCCAACACATTTTTATGAAAGCAAGTCAGTTTTGTTCATAATTCCAATACAACATATTATGCCGCACTGTTTTAGCTACAAAACCTTATTTTTCAACATTATCTCATTCAATGCTACTGCCTTACGCCCTCTTACTGGGCATAGCACCACCCTTATGGTCGTGGGTGGAGCCAACTTCCTGCTGCACCAGTAACCTCCCTGTCAACCACGCACTGCTTTCCGTGGAGAGCATCCTTCATTGAGCCAAACAGATGGAAGTCGGAAGGTGCGAGGGGCTGTAGGGTAGACGAAGAAGAACAGTCCTATGAAGTTCGTGAGCTCCTCTCCGGTTCGCATACCCAGTGTGCCTTGTGTTGTCATGCAGAAGGAGAAGTTCGTTTGCAGTTTTTTGGCGACATTTGACGACGTTTCCTTAGAGCGGCACATTACACATCAGAGTTGATTGTTGCACCATGAAGCTGGGCATCAAACAGAATAACCCTTTCAGACTCGTAGATGGCCGTTGGCATGTCTTTATCGGCTCGGAGTGCAGCTTCGAACTTGTTCTTCGGAGGAGAGGTGGAGACGTGCCACTCCGATTGCCACTTAGTTTCCGGTTCGAAATGATGAAACCACGATTCATCGCATGTGGCGATATTCGAGAAAACATTGTCACTAACAGCCCCGTAACGCGCAAACAACTCAGTACAGGTTGCCCTTCGTTGCTCTTTAAGGTCTGCTGTTAGGCGGAGGGGAACCCAGCGGGTACACCGTTGAGTGCGCCAACTGGTGGACAAGTGTTTCAGCATTACCAACAGAGACGTCCAGTTGAGTAACGACATGTTTGATTACGATCCGTCGATCACTTCGAATGAACGGGTCCACACTTTTCAACATTTCAGGAGTCACAGATTGGTTGCTATAATGAGAAACGTCTCGCCCAAAATCTCACGGTGCTTTCGTTCACTGCCATGTCTGTGCAAGCGCCTATGAATACCTGTGATGCTCGGGTTCTCCGTCAAAAGAAACTCTGTAACAGCTCTCTGCTTGGAACGCACCTCGCTTACAGAGGCCATTTTGAAGGCTGCGTACAGCAACGTCACCTATCGGGACTTCATGAAACTATAGGGGCTGAAGCGAGAATATTTCACGATGTCATATAACCAATTCTACACTTTTTCAATTGAAATTGGCACAGTAGAAATATGTTGCATTATGTATTGAACGCCCCTTCTAATCTGACGTCTTGCTAAAAGCCGTTTCTCACAGCTACGTATAACACTGGACATCTTCATCTGGTCAAGCAACATTGAAACTGAAGGCTGGTGACTGGAGGCACGTAATGTCCAAGTTATGTAAGGCGTCGAGTCCCGCGACAGCCGTAGTGTGTGCTGGGTGTGGTTCATGCCAGATGTGGGTCTGTGGTGCTTTGCAGGTATTCTTAGTAGCATGACTTGGGCATACCCGTCGTGAAAATAAACTAGAATGTTTATCTGAGCATTCCTGGTGATCGGATGTTACCCTTTCCTCTAAACCTTCATGATCAGTATGTTGTGAACGCTCTCATCTTCCAAGATGACAACATTTACGTGCATAGGGCTGCACTAATACATCCCTGGTCGGACAAAGAATCAGGCATCGTTTTGTGTCTTGACTGGCCCCCTTAATCACCGGTTGTCAATCTCCTAGAGCATAGATATCTGGAATTTTTCAGGAAAGCGGATAAATGTAAGAACGAACATTCCCACAATTTGGTAACTGTGCGACATCCCCTCAACAGGTGGGTTCAGTTGGATATGACATACCTCAAGAACCTTGTGGACTCTACTCCTCGCCGAACTGAGCACATTATCAAGATTAGAGGGCGAGTTGCACTTTCTTATCGTGATGTCTGTTGTTGGTGATGTACGTTTTGGTCAGGTGCCCGTAAAATACTTGTATCGTATGTGTTACAATGAATGTAATGGTAACATACACAGAATGCTTGATCATATGCAACGGATGGTGGTATCATCTCAGTCTTGCCACAACAGATGAGTCCATAAATATGTTTCACGCTGGTAAATTTACTTCGTTTGCAGAAAGTATTCCCACATTCTCAGACTTTTTCTCACTTACTTCAACCATTTTCAATAGTTCTGCCCCTTTCCCAATTTATTCCACAGGTACGTTGTCATTTGGTCGTTATTATAGTTGGTAAGCCATATTAAGACGCTGTAATCTCTGCTAAGTAGCTTTACAAGTCCATATAGTAGTTATTTAAAATCTCCTTCACGTTTATACTTTGAAATTATACGTGATGTTTTTCTCAACAAAGGGCAGGCGCATTCTCTATCGTATTTCAGTAGAAAATTGCAATCTAGTCTTTGCATTGTCTAGCTCGAGACAGCCCAAACAAATAATGCTCTTCGCACCTGTTATGCGAAGCCAGTGTCGACGGGATTGGCTTGTTTCCCATTACAAATGAAATTATTTTTAAAGCACAATTTTACGTTCCCATTCGATATAGCGGTCTCAGATTAGTTTAACTCGATATTCATTTTGTCGACATTAATTAACAGGAACAGTAAAACACAAAGAATAAACAGCGATCCAGCAGCAACTCAGCATGCTTGGCGGCAACAGCGAGCGCGGACCAGGTTGGTGCTGTCGTTGCCAATGGGTGTTCGATGTCTAATGATAAATGGAAGTCAGTTTCCAAACTTAAGTAATTTTGTGACACCTGACGAATTTGTTCTTGCTACAATCTTAGAACTCTATGGATATGAATAACAGCTGTACAAAATTTGCGTTGTATGAGTGTGTGGAAGCAAAATAAATGCTCATGTAAATCGTAAACCGTGGATTAACGGTTTTCATTGATTTTTCAGTAATTTTCGTGGTTAGAGGGCACTGGAATGCATTCAGGAGGCAGAGTACTAAAAGCTCCGCACGATTATTCAAATGCAGGTTTTCCTACATAGTTTTAAAAAAAAATACTCAGACGGTTCTCTTGAAATAAACATTGCCGATTTGCTTCTCGTGCTTGTCCTACTTGAGTTTGTATTCCGTATTTAACAATCTTGTCGGTGACAGGACGTTCAAAGCTTATCTTCTTCCCTTCCTAATATGAACTAGGAGTGTGAGAGGCATTCTTCGGCGGATTATTGGACTAGATATAGAGTAAGTAGAGTGTGTCTCCTACCTTCGTGACAGTAACTTTGTTTTGAAGATTTCAGTCTGCATTATTTCTAATACTACGGCAGCTGCAGACACCCGCTAGTTCCCTGTAATGCTACAAAGTATGTGACACCTACGCGTCAGTAAAGCTACGCACTTTACACACTAGTCTGCAGCTGTGGTTTGAATTTAAGCTTAAGTCCCTTACATCGCTATCGCACACCTTGTGGCTCTCACCACTGCGTTATTCAAGTAAGCCATGTGAGTGGTTGCTGTAGACACTGGTGATCCCGGAGTTTGAGGTTTTATTGACACGGCGGGGCCGAGTGTAATAGGCTGCGGGCACCGCGGCCGGTGCGTGTCCACGCACGGCTCGTTGTCATGGGAGGAGCGTCAGCGGCGTGCCAGCACGCAACTCCCACACGGCCACTGCTTAATATTTATATCTGCGGACAAAGGTAAAACTGGGAAGAAGTTTACGGCTGTCATCAGTGTTGCTGCAGAATTCAGAACAGTTAACATACACGTAAAGGCGATGAATCTATTGCAGCTCCACGCGTTCTCTTTGTTGTCAGTCCCGGCACCTCTACTCTCCGTAGAAACTATCTCAAGTTGACTGTCGTGGTACAGGTCTACCTGAGCAAACACTTCCTCTTAAAATGTTCAGTTTGGTGTTTCCTTTCCACTGCGAAATGTAGGGAGCGAAATGCGCTGTTTTTCCATATTATTGTGGCCATCGAAACAACTAGTGGCCTACACTCCATTTCATAGTTCCTGATTTATTTATTCAGAATGGAAAGATATGTTGTCGTTTCTCCTCATTCATGTTGTTAGAGATATGTACCAGGACGCTGGCAAAATGTTTCAAACACTTACAAAACGTTTACCGCCGTTGCGATGGAAAGGACAGACTTCAAAGCAGCTGAATCCTTCTACATTGAGGACGTAGAGCAAGGCGTACGTAGCACTTCGTGCGTGCTTTTCAAGAGAGTAGAACCAATAGTACTGTTTTATTACAAGTCAGTGAACCGAAAACTGAAATTCTAATGTTGCATTAGCAGGATAAACTGGAAGTTTTCAGCATTACACATACGTTTAGAATTTTCGTACATTTACATGGATGTTCCGGAAATCAGACTTTAGTGCCTGGCAAAGGGTTCATCAAACAACCGTCACAGTAATTCTCTATTATTCCAATCTCGGAAAGAGTTTGGAAAAACGAATACCTCTATCTTTCCTTGCGAGCTCTGATTTCCCTTATTTTATTATGATGATCGTATCTCCAGATGGATGTCGGTGTCGACAACACATTTTCGCATTCGGAGGAGAAAGTTGGCGGCTGAAATTTTGTGAGAAGATTCCGCCACAAACAGAAGCCGTCGTTTTAATATTATCCACCCCAAATCCTGCTTCATGTCAGTGACACTTTCTCCCCTATTTAGATATAATACAAAACATGTTGCTCTTCTTTGAACTTTATCGATGTGCTCCGTTAAGCCTATCTGGTAAGGATCCCAGAGCGCTCAGCAACAGTACTTCAAACCAGGACGGACAATTGTAGTGTAGGCAGTCTCTTCAGTAGATCTGTTGCATTTTTAAGTGTTCTGCCATGAAAACATAGTCTCCGGTTTGCCTTCCCCTCAACATTTTCTATGTGTTCTCCCCAATTTTAGTTCAAATGGCTCTGAGCGCTATGGGACTTAACTCCTGAGGTCATCAGTCCCCTAGAACGTAGAACTACTTAAACCTAACTAACAAGGATATCACACACATCCATGCACGAGGCAGGATTCGAACCTGCGACCGTAGCGGTTGCGCGTTCCAGATTGTAGCGCCTAGAACCGTGCGGCCACTCCGGCCGGGCAATTTTAGTTATCCGTGATTGTAATTGCTGAGTATTTAGTTGAATTTACGGCCTTTGGATTTGACTGATTTATCGTGTAAGCGAAGTTTTACCGCTCGTGTGGATGACCACACATTTTTCAATTGCCAATTTTCGCACCATGCAGATATCTTTTCTAAATCGTTTTGCAATTATTGATCTTCTGGTGGGTTTACTAGACGATAAACGACTGCATCGTGTGCATACAATCTAAGAGAGATGCATATATTGTCTCCTAAATCGTTTATATAAATAAAGAAAAGCAGAGGGCCTTGTGGAACCCCAGAAATCTCTGTTTCACTCGATCACTTTCCGTCAGTTGATACAAACCGTGATCTCTCTGACAGGACATCACGAATTCAGTCACGTAAGAGACGATATTCCATAAGCCTGCGATGTCACTTCAAGCCGCTTGTGTGGTACAGTGTCAAAAGCCTTCTGGAAATCTAGAAATACTGCATCTCAGATATTCTAATTTTCCTAATTCCTACGAGTTTGAAAAATGTATAAAATGTCTAAGAAGCCTAACAGAAGAAAGAAATAATGTATACTATACACACAACTGTACGAGGAATACAAAAATTAATTTTTGAAAAGTCATTAAATTCTGGTGATGGAATGGCATTTGACTTACGAGAATCAAGCCAAATACTTGTAGACTCAAAATTTTATTTACTTACACTCTGAGACATGAAAACACGCACCACGAAGGAATATCAGAATCGGACGGAAATCGGTAGGTGTGACGTACATGGGCGCGGTAACTGTCTTTCTTGTTTGCTTTGCTGGCTTCTGCTGCTTGACTCCTTGGTTGTTTGGTGCTCAGACAATAGTATGACACAGTATTATTATCTCGGCTACTGGATTCTGTGGTCGAATGTGCTTGATAATATTATGTGTGAGTACGATCCTGATTTTCAATTATTGATGAAACACTAGTTCACGCGACGGATAACAAGACACACATACAAATCCTACGAACTCAGCAACTGGGGCGGCAACCGATACCATTTTTTTTTTCAGGTCTACGCCTATATTCCTACCATATTATTAAAAGGGGGAGGGGGGACTAGTTGATTTGGCATTATTTATTCAGGTAAAAAGGGGCTTCTTACTCTTACAATGATGGATTTGAGCTTTAGGAGACGAGAGGTAATTGTCTGAAAATTCCAACTGTTTTCTTTTTGGGTGACTGAAATTTTATAACAAATTTAGATGCTATAGTTGAACATAATCTGGAAACACTGGCCTGAACTATTATCAGTGCTGACAAATATTGAAATAGCTAATTGGTCTCGTATTATCAGGCGATCAATAGTCACACTATAGGGAGGCTGAAAGGAGTTCATCACACACCAGGGCACAACCCTTCCACACGTCGCCACGCTGAAGCACACCGCGAAGCTCTACGCGAACTGCGGCTATTATATAAATTAATGCACAAGCGTGACAGCACAGAGCTGGGAAGCTACCACAGAGATGGTTCAGCCCATAATTTTCAAGTACGCTCGTGAGAAGAGCCAAAGACGGGAAGTTGGTTTGAGAACTGTATCTACTGTGATATACTGTATTTCACGTCTTACCACCTCCCAGACGGAGCGTCTTCACCCTACGCCCTCTCCTCAGAATATTCCGGCTACCTTCTCTCCGCCACGATACCGACCGGCCACCCCCGGCCGTTGTTCGAACTGCCACGTACCAGTTAGCCCTCTACGCTTTTCAGAACCGATCTTTCCAAAGAGCCTCAAGCCATCCCTGTGTTTAACTTCCCCAGTTTCTCTTTTTAGAAGCCTACCGCATCTACTGACAATCCTTTTAAACAGCCCTTCACCTTTCTAAGCCCAACACATTCGCACAGAATGCCCTCATATGTACTGGAAAGGTACAGAGAGGACGAGGAAGTGTAACACATTGAAAAGTAATCTAAATAAAAATCTTAGTTGCCTTCTTCATGTCCATTAACTGGGTTATTCATGAAGCTTCACATGTATAAATTCAAGAGAGAGAGCTTCAGAAACTGAGCAAGTCCATAACGGACTTGTCCACCTCTGGCTCGAATGCATGCGTAAGAGCACTTTGACAGTCATGGCATGTTCTCCTGAGGGATATCGCACCAAACTCTGTCCCATTACCGCTTCAGATCCTCACAATCCTAGCTGATTGGAGAGCACTGGCCATCACTGTGGCGAGATCTGGCGACATTGTTTGCCAAGGTACGGTTTGGCAAGTACGAAGACAAGCAGTAGAAACTCTCGCCGCCTGAGGGATTGGAAATGTAAGCCTAGTACGGCTTTCAATGAAGGGCAACAAAACGGAGTGTAAAATATCGTCTACGACGGCTGCGCTATCAGTGTGCCGCGAATGACAACCAACGGTGTCCTGCTATGAAATGAAATGGCACCCCAGACCATCACACCTGGCTGTCGGGCCATATGGCTGGCGACAGTCAGGTTGGTATTCCACTGCTGTCCAGGGAGTCTCAAGACACGTCTTCGTTGGTCATCGGGGCTCATTTAGAAGCGGGACTCATCGCTAAAGACATTTCTACATCTGTCAATGAGATTCCAGGCTGAATGTGTCCGACATCACTGAAAACGGACTCGTTGTACAGAAGTCAATGGTAGTCGGTGCAAGTGGTGCAGTGAGCTCATCCTCCTTTCTCTGAGCCGCCTATTAATGGTCCTTGTTGTCACTAAAGCACTTCGGATCGATATAATGATGAATCTGGGGCTGTGAGTAACTCTCTGACGACTGCTCGGCCCCCCAGGGGGCTCGCGGTCCTTTCGTGAGTACGTGCGTGGCGAGCACGGGGCCCCGAGCTATTGCAGCCTTCCTTCCTTTTTCCGGGCTGCATTTCCTTTCCCTTCCCCTCCTTTCCTGTCCTTCATCCTTCCCTCCGACCTCTCCTCTCCCTCTCTTGGTGTCCCTACTTATGGTGTCCTTCCTTATGTTGGCCCTGCTATTCTCCTGGTTCTGTTGACCTTGCAATTCGGCCTTGTTCTGTAATTCCTTCATCCGTTTGGTATTCTCTGGTCCCCTCTGGGGTTTGACCTCCATCACTAAATTTTCTTCCGTAGTGTGAGCCATTTGGGGAAGAGCACCTTACCTAGTGTCTCCGGCGTGTGCCATCATCATTGATTCCATCGTTTCCTTTACGTCGTTGTTTGACGCTAGGGTCCATAGCCAGCACGGTAGCCAGCCCGTGTGGTGGGGTCGCTATGTACCCTTTTGGTTGAGCCCCCTGAAAACACAGGGATCACACGTCTGATACCTGAGCTGTGACCTCCTCATGTAAGCCTAGGAGTGGTTGCTTGTCGTCCTGGAGCATCGGAACTCCCAGCAATGGCCGCCGTGCCAGACGGTCCTTGCTGTGGCTGGGTGGCGCCCATGAGGAGAGCCCCTGATCGGAGTGGGTGGTATCAGGGCGGACACTATGCTCATGAAACGCATAAGAGTCCACAACTCTGGCCGTTCTCCGGCCGTCTCTTTGACTGGAAAAGATTCTTCACGTGCTGCTTCCTCTGCCCCTTCCGCCTTCCCTTCCGTGGCTACCCCCTGGGAGGAGGGCCAGGCTCGTCGGCTGGGGGCGAAACCTTTCCCTCGCTATCTGGTTTGCGCCAGAACTGATGGGGATACTTTTACTCATACGAAACCTATGTTTTTTGTTGAACACATCGAAGACAAGTTTGGCGAGGTGGACTCTATCAGCAAGATGCGGTCTGGGTCACTGTTGATTAAAACCGCTTCAGCTACCCAGTCTGCAGCTCTCCGTGCCTGTACCCATCTTGGTACGATTCCTGTGTCAATTACCCCACACCAGTCCTTGAACATGGTGCAAGGTGTAATTTTCCATAGAGACCTCCTCCTTCAATCTGATGAGGAACTTCGGGACAATCTAAGCCGGCGGGGGGTTCACTTTGTTCGGCGGGTTCAGAGGGGTCCGAAGGACAACCGCGTTGACACTGGTGCCTTTATCTTGGCCTTTGAAGGGGACACCCTCCCTGAGAAGGTCAAGATTATGGTCTATCGGTGTGACGTGAAGCCATACATCCCACCACCTATGCGATGTTTCAAGTGTTTGCGTTTTGGCCACATGTCTTCGCGCTGTTCGCAGGCTCCCCTCTGTGGTGACTGTGGACATCCGTTCCATGAGGGAAGTTCCTGTGTTCCCCCTCCTGTGTGCGTAAATTGTCGTGGGAATCATTCTTCACGGTCACTGGATTGCCCAGTGTATCAGAAAGAGAAAAAGATACAGGAGTATAAGACTCTTGATCGTCTCACCTATACCGAGGCCCGTAAAAAGTATACACGCCTTCATCCAGTGACCCTGACAACTAGTTATGCTTCAGTAGTATCTTCACCTCCTCCTCCTCATTCCTTACCCCAGTCCCGAACCCCTTTCCTCCCCCCTCCCCCTGCGGTTCCCACACCATCCCCCCCGGGCACCGCTTCCTCTCCCCGGCTGGAGAAGTGTCCTGCTTCTTCGGCGTCTGCCGGTCATGGGCGCCCCTCGCGGGATCCCCCTTCCCGGCACCTTCCAGGCCAAAGGTCTGCTGCCACGCGGCCACCACGAGAACCACGGTCTGCGGGCCCCCAGATCGCCCACTCTCTTTCTGTTCCCGATCTTGCTGTGGCTGGCTCCATTTTGTTGCACAGCCCTCCACGATCCCAAACAGAAAGAAAGAAGAAGCACAAGTCCCGGGACAAGGAGTCTCTGGTATCGCCAGAGGTCTCGTCCCCATCTTCACAACCTAACTCTGACCTGTTATTCATGGATGTCGCCCCCTCCTTGTCGGTGACGGGTGGTGACCCACCGGCATGACTGACATTAGCCTGTTCACCCCCCAATTGACTCATCGTTCTTTGGCTATCCAATGGAACTGTAATGGCTATTACCGTCACCTACCGGAGTTGCAATCCCTTCTTTCGTTTTACTCTGCGGCTTGTGTGGTTCTACAAGAAACTCATTTTACTGGTGGTCACTCACCAACCCTCCGTGGCTTCCGTGCTTTCTGTCGAAATCGGGTCGGCCCCCTACGGGCGTCTGGCGGAGTTTGCACGTTGGTCCGAACGGACATTGCCAGCACGTGGATTCCTCTCCAAACTACATTGGAAGCAGTTGCTGTTAGGATCCACCTGGACTCTGGAGTCACAATTTGCAATCTGTATCTCCCTCCTGACAGAACTCCTACACCTGCCTCCTTAAGTGCCCTCCTTCAGCAACTTCCTCCTCCCTTCCTTATACTTGGCGATTTTAATGCACATCATCCCTTGTGGGGCAGTGCATTTCCATCTAGTCGGGGTCATCTCATTGACCAGTTTATTACCGACCACGACTTGTGCCTTCTTAACGATGGCTCCCCTACCCATTTCAGTGCCGGTCATGGTAGCTTTTCTGCCATTGATCTTTCTCTCTCTTCTCCCTCCCTCCTCCCTTCCCTACAATGGTCACCGCACGACGACCTTTGCGATAGTGACCACTTCCCGTTGATTCTCTCGCTCCCTTCCCGCTCCCCCATGGACAGATCACCTCGTTGGTCCTTCCAACGTGCCAATTGGCCTCTGTATACTGCACAGGTCGTTTTTTCTCCCTCATTGTCGGATGGTATTGATGATGTCATACGTGACATGTCTGACGCGATTGTTCACGCTGCTAGCCTTGCTATCCCGCGCTCATCTGGACCATTTCGCCGCCGGCAGGTCCCTTGGTGGAGTTCGGACATTGCCGTTGCCATCCGTGATCGCCGTCGAGCTTTGCAACACCTTAAGAGGCATCCATCCGTTGCCAATCTTATTACCTTTAAACGCCTTCGCGCAAGGGCCCGTTACTTAATCAAACGGAGCAAACGGATGTGTTGGGAACGCTTTGTTTCTTCCCTCGGTTCTGCTGTCCCTCTGTCGCGGGTATGGGCTACACTTCGCTCTCTCCAAGGTTGCCATCGGCAGTCTACCCTCCCGGGTCTTCACCTCCCGGATGGCCTTTGCACGGACCCGTTGATTCTCGCGGAACACCTTGCGACCCATTTTGCAACAGCGTCGGCATCAGCCTCCTATCCGGCTGCTTTCCTTCCCCAGAAACAGCGGGCCGAAGCTTCCGCCTTATGTTTTACCCCCAGCCAGTCAGAATCATACAACGACGCTTTTACTGAATGGGAACTTCTTTCCGCACTCTCCTCTTCTCATGATACGGCCCCTGGCCCAGACTTCATTCATAACCAACTGCTTCAACATCTCAGTGCTCCACAACAGCGACATCTTCTCCGGGTATTTAACCGTATTTGGCTCCAGGGTGACTTCCCTTCTCAATGGAGGGATAGCATCGTGGTTCCCGTCATTAAGCCCGGTAAGAACCCCCTGTTCGTCGACAGCTATCGGCCAATTAGTCTGACGAACGTTGTTTGTAAGTTACTTGAACGGATGGTAGCCCGTCGGCTCACTTGGGTCCTCGAATCTCGGCGTCTGTTGTCCCCTTACCAGTGTGGCTTCCGAGAGGGACGGTCTCCGATCGATCATTTACTTCGCTTGGAATCCGCAGTTCGGCAGGCCTTTTCCCAGCGCCGCCATTTGGTTGCTGTATTTTTCGACCTTCGCAAGGCCTATGATACGGCTTGGCGCCATCATATCTTACTTACACTTCATGAGTGGGGTCTTCGGGGCCCACTCCCGATTTTTATCCGCCAGTTCTTGTTTCATCGTTCGTTTAGGGTTAGGGTTGGTACAGTTTTAAGTTCTCCGCGAACCCAGGAGAATGGCATCCCTCAGGGTTCCGTATTGAGTGTACTTCTGTTCCTCATTGCTATAGATGGACTTGTGGCCTCCGTCGGTCCTTTGGTCACTCCTGCTCTGTATGTGGATGATTTCTGCATTTGGGTTAGTTCCTCTTCGATGGCCGCTGCAGAGCGTCAGCTCCAGGGTGCTATACGGCGTGCCTCTGCATGGACCATCTTACACGGATTTCAGTTTTCTCCTTTAATATCGCGAGTGGTCCACTTCTGTCGCCGTGTGACAGTCCACCCCGATCCAGAGCTCTATCTCAATGCACAACGATTACCTGTGGTCCCACAGTTTCGTTTCCTTGGCCTTCTTTTCGACAACAAGCTCACTTGGCTGCCTCATATCAGACGCCTGAAGATAGGATGTTTCCGTAAACTAAACGTCCTTCGCTTCCTTGCCCACACCTCTTGGGGTGCTGACCGTTCCACTCTCCTCCACCTTTATCGGGCCTTAGTGTTGTCTCGCTTGGACTATGGTTGTCAAGTTTACGGTTCAGCTGCCCCTTCTACATTGCACCTCTTGGATCCGGTCCACCATCGTGGTATCCGTTTGGCCATCGGTGCCTTCCCGACTAGCCCTGTAGATAGTCTCCTGGTTGAGGCTGGGATCCCCCCCCCCCCCCCTTTCCGTTCGGCGCTCCCAGCTTCTGGTTTCGTATGCAATCGCTGTCCGTTCCTCTCCCACTCATCCTTCCTATTCTATCCTGTTCCCTGCCCAAGGAAGTCGCCCACCTGACTCCCGCCCTCGGGCGGGTTTACCGGTTGGGCTCCGCCTAGCGTCTCTTCGCCGTGATTTTCAGCTTCCTTCCTTTTCCTGTATCCCACGTTCCCTCCCCAACACACCTCCTTGGTTAGTTCCTCGGCCCCGAGTTCGGATGGATCTCTGCCGAGGTCCGAAAGATTCCGTTCCCCCGATGGTGTTCCGTTGTTTTTTCCGCCGCATTTTATCTGAGTTTCGGGATGCTGTTGTTTTTTACACTGATGGCTCTAAATCTGCTGATCGTGTGGGCTATGCCTTCACCTCCTCTGTAGGCATGGAAAATCATCTCCTGCCAAATGCATGTGGGGTGTTCACTGCGGAATTGATGGCGGTCTCCCGGGCCCTGGCCTTTATTAAACAGTCCAAGCTCAATCGCGTTTTGTTATGTACAGACTCAATGAGTGGCCTTCAGGCACTTGACCAGTGTTTCTCCCGTCATCCCTTGGTCTCCTCCATCCATGACCATCTCGCTGATCTCCACCATGCTGCTTGTTCTGTTAGCTTCCTTTGGGTCCTTGGCCATGTGGGCATCCAAGGAAATGAGCTTGCTGATCGTTTGGCTGGGGGAGCAGTCTCTTACCCCCCATTCCCTGTCACCCCTCCTGTGGCGGATTTACGGCTTCATCTCAAATCCCACTTTGCGCAATCATGGGCCACATCCTGGGAGGCTACCTCCTTGTCTAATAAACTTCGTACGATTAAGGTGACACCTGTCCCATGGCGTTCTTCCTTACGCCTCTCGCGAAAGGACTCAACCACCCTCTGTCGTCTTCGCATCGGCCATACCAGGCTGACCCATGGTTTTCTTTTGCGTGGTGAGCCACCCCCACTTTGTGGTTGTGGAGCTTTCCAGTCAGTGGCCCACATTTTGGTGGAATGCCCCCTTCTTTTAGCTCTGCGTACTAAGTACAGACTTCCCTGCACTTTACCCTTAATATTAGCAGACGATTCCCGGATGGTTGAACTGGTTCTCAGTTTCCTCCGTGAAAGTGGTTTTTATTCTCAGTTTTAAGGATTTTCATCTCCCTCTGGAGTAGGGGCAGGGCGGTGAGGGTTGGGATGTCTCCCACTGTAGGCTGTGCTTGGAGATTCCTGACTCCCCTCCCTGGCCATGTTCCTTCTTTTTTCCCTTTTACTGTTTTTATCGCCTTTTAGGTTTGTTTAATCCCTTTTACAATCCGCCCTTTTACACTCTGGCGGTTGAACGCTTTTAAATAGCATGTGGTCTTGCTTGTACTGCTTCACAGGTGGGATATTTCCTCTCTTGCGTTTGCCCATTTACTGACTTCCCTCCTTGTGTTTTTATCATTGATGACACAACTGCACTTTTTTAGCCTTTTACCTTTTACCTTTTATCGTTTTTGACTCTTCTGAGCTGTCCCTCTGTCGGAACTGACCGTCTTTGTAACAAGGGACTGATGACCTTGCTGTTTGGTCCCTTCAACCCCAATCAACCAACCAACCAACGACTGCTCGGTCCTCAAGTTCTGTCGTCTCTCTAGGTCGACTGCTTCGTTCATGACGTTGTGTTCAGCCATGGTTCACCCACTCTAGCCAACATCGTCGACTAGTTGCATCGTTCTTATTCAAATGTCGAGCTATTCGTCGACATTTTAACCAGCTTGTCTGAGGCCAACCACATGTCATCAAGTGCTGATATCTGCGTATATTGTTCACGCTCCTGTCTGCGAGACATAGTTAATGTCCAAGAGTACACTGAATGAAATTCACAGACTGTATGCCCTGGTATTGACATGTCTCCTAAATACTATATTTACCAGATGCGCGGTGAAAATGCGCTGCAGCATCAAGTACTCATCGGCCGGCAAAATCTAGAGTTTTGTATTGTCTGTCGATACCTATATGAATATCAATATTTTACCAATTTGAATAACTCCTTCTTGGTGCGTGCTTTTTTTTGTCTTAGAGTGTGTTTATCCTGGCATGAATGATGTCTTACGCACTCTCAAATATCTAACCAGACCTTTTTCATAATTTACGTTAAAGTCATTATAACACAAACGTTATAAGAGGTCTTACGTCCTGCATTTTAAATTTTTTACTTAAATGGAGAAAATGGTGATAGCTAGTGCTGTAAAACTACAGAGTTTATACTTCTTGCGAAAAGTAGAATAATAAAGATAAATTACCGGCAAGCGCATTTAGACTGTGTACCGCGGCAGTTATGGTCGTGGGAGAAGGCATAGGGCGCGGTGGAACTTAAGTAACGAAGGCAGAAGAAAAAAATGGCAAAACGAAACGTGAAATAAGCGTAGTTAAGTGAAGAAGTGGCCATTTGATACACCATTTGACAGATATCAAAGGTCATACATGTTAACTTGTAAGGGAAAAGCTATGATTTTGAAAAAATTAAGTTCTTCAGCTAGTGAATTGCGTGTGAAGTTCAGGACAGCTTGTTAAATAATATCGATTGCCGTAATGGAGAAGAGGTTTGAGAATGTTTTTGTCTTATGTATGAACACATCTATGACAATGGATACGTCTAATCTTCCGTTTCGATTAAGATGAGATGTTACACAACTGATCTGTGGTGCAAGATGCTGGGTTCGTGCACGATGAGGGGCAGATGGAATATACTTAGAATATGGTATTCATGTAACGTGTCCAGCAGCAACTTTCGTAACTGCGAGTAGCAAGTACTGATGTGGTCAAACATATGAAACAGATGAGTACTTCAGGCTTAATGTACACAAGCGTTCACAGTAGTTTCCAAACCCATTAAGTTTTCACGGCCTCTGCCCTGTTGCATTACTACTCATTAAAGTAGTGGAGGTTCGAAAGAGCATGTGATCACCTGAGGTTACATTTCGCATACGCATACGTCGTCAGTGAGAGCTAGTAGATACAATATGTTATGAATACATACAAAGACGACTTAACTGTGTAGACGTTTAGCTAAAAGCCGAGTTTAAAGAAAAAGAAAACGTTGACATAGATTATTATTCGACCAGGCTGGATTATCAATTTGACGTTTTCGGAAGCAGTAAACCCTCCAATGGCACTTTCTCTCCTCTATTCCTTTTCGTTTATAACCATAATGACGTAAACATTGCTGCATATTATGTTATGGACGTGCACACTCACGGTAAACGGGGAGAGAACAACTTCAAACACTGCCCCTTCGGATCTCACTAATTTGATGTTTCCGCACTGTTACGGTTTTTTCAGTATTAGTACAGATAATAAAGCTTTGTTCTGTTAGTAACAAAGGTGTCGCAGTATTATTTTTATAACTGTAATGGCATATATCTCTGAAATGGGGATACGAAGAAAGGTGCTGTTTGTGTTATAATCTTCACACACACCTATAGTTTTCCGTTTTTTGCAGGTTACTCAGTGTGTCGAGTTCTCTCAGGAGCTGGATAGCATACGGAGAGGATTAGGCTGTGTCTGTTTGTTGATAACAAATTACTTTAATTCATGTCGTTTGAATTCTATTTGTTAATAATAATTTAACATTTTGTCATATAAGGCACCAGCAAAACCACACCTAGGTAATTATGTATTTTCTAACATTTTCGTATTCCACGATTTACATAATCATTTCCACATTTTTTACAAACTTTTAATCACTTATGTCAGTTCAGACCCACTGCTTTTGACCTCATGCCGTGGTGCGGCGTTCACGCCATGATGCCCTCAGCCGATAACAAGGCAGCATGAACCTGATGTACTTATCGTTGCTAACACACAACTTAATTACTAGTGTGTATGATGTCATGCTGTTAGAAACTAACACTTTGGTAGAAATAGTAACGTCACAACATATTAATGACGCCATAGCAAATTCTATAAACATTAACTGTTTCCAACCAAAGATACTGTTTGTGTAAGAAATGCCACACTGCCTGCGATAGAAAAAACCCTGCTAAGTTACCACTACATTACTAAACTGTGTGATCTCACAGCAAAATTCTTATTCTTCCAGTGGAAGACTCTGCAGAAGAGACGCTCAGTAGTTCGATACGGGCTTTTGTTGAAGTTTCGACAACATACCTTCACCGAGGAGCCAAGCAAGATATTGCTCCTTCCTACGAAGAGTCCATGAGGATAAAATCAGAGAGATTAGAGCCCCCTCAGAAGCATACCGACAATCTTTCTTTCCACGAACAACACGAGACTGGAATAGAAGGCAGAACCGATAGAGGTACTCAAAATACCCTGCGCCACAAACCGTCAGGTGGCTTGGGGAGTATGGATGTAGATGTAGTGGATGCTTTCAACCAAAGATAGGGTTTATACAGGGTGTTACAAAAAGGTACGGCCAAACTTTCAGGAAACATACCTCACACACAAAGAAAGAAAATGTGTTATGTGCACATGTGTCCGGAAACGCTTACTTTCCATGCTAGCGCTCATTTTGTTACTTCTCTTCAAATCACATTAATCATGGAATGGAAACACAGCAACAGTACGTACCAGCGTGACTTTACTTTGTTACAGGAAATGTTCAAAATGTCCTCCGTATGCGAGGATACATGCATCCACACTCCGTCGCATGGAATCCCTGATGCGCTGATGCAGCCCTGGAGAATGGCGTATTGTATCACAGCCGTCCACAATACGAGCACGAAGAGTCTCTACATTTGGTGCCGGGGTTGCGTAGACAAGAGCTTTCAAATGCCCCCATAAATGAAAGTCAAGAGGGTTGAGGTCAGGAGAGCGTGGAGGCCATGGAATTGGTCCGCCTCCACCAATCCATCGGTCACCGAACCTGTTGTTGAGAAGCGTACGAACACTTCGACTGAAATGTGCAGGAGCTCCATCGTGCATGAACCACATGTTGTGTCGTACTTGTAAAGGCACATGTTCTAGCAGTACAGGTAGAGTATCCCGTATGAAATCATGATAACGTGCTCCATTGAGCGTACGTGGAAGAACATGGGTCCAATCAAGACATCACCAACAATGCCTGCCCAAACGTTTACAGAAAATCTGTGTTGATGACGTGATTGCACAATTGCGTGCGGATTCTCGTCAGCCCACACATGTTGATTGCGAAAATTTACAATTTGATCACATACTGACGAAACTAAAATGAGCTCTAACATGGAAATTAAGCGTTTCCGGACACATATCCACATAATATCTTTTCTTTCTTTGTGTGTGAGGAATGTTTCCTGAAAGTTTGGCCGTACCTTTTTGTAACACCCTGTATATGAGAATTAATACAGCGCTACAAAATACACACTTAGAGATAGAACTGTCGAGTAACTGGAACCACTAGAGCGAAAAGAATGTCGCCTGCAGGTTAGCCCACTCCTCTAACTCCGACGTGTGTGTATAGCCTTGAACAATGCCCTCCCCCATCCTTACCAACCAGTGAAAGAGAAAGCTTTGTTGAAATAGTTTTTTGATACATGGGAGTAAAAGTATGCGCAGGGGAAGAGTACACATAAAGTTCGCAGGTTCCTAAAGCAGAGGTTCACTGTTCTCCCATTAGGCAGCCCATACGTCGTCATCTCCTCAGATCTACACTCCTGGAAATTGAAATAAGAACACCGTGAATTCATTGTCCCAGGAAGGGGAAACTTTATTGACACATTCCTGGGGTCAGATACATCACATGATCACACTGACAGAACCACAGGCACATAGACACAGGCAACAGAGCATGCACAATGCCGGCACTAGTACAGTGTATATCCATCTTTCGCAGCAATCCAGGCTGCTATTCTCCCATGGAGACGATCATAGAGATGCTGGATGTAGTCCTGTGGAACGGCTTGCCATTCCATTTCCACCTGGCGCCTCAGTTGCACCAGCGTTCGTGCTGGACGTGCAGACCGCGTGAGACGACGCTTCATCCAGTCCCAAACATGCTCAATGGGGGACAGATCCGGATAATCTTGCTGGCCAGGGTAGTTGACTTACACCTTCTAGAGCACGTTGGGTGGCACGGGATACACGGGGACGTGCATTGTCCTGTTGGAACAGCAAGTTCCCTTTCCGGTCTAGGAATGGTAGAACGATGGGTTCGATGACGGTTTGGATGTACCGTGCACTATTCAGTGCCCCCTCGACGATCACCAGAGGTGTACGGTCAGTGTAGGAGATGGCTCCCCACACCATGATGCCGGGTGTTGGCCCTGTGTGCCTCGGTCGTATGCAGTCATGATTGTGGCGCTCACCTGCACGGCGCCAAACACGCATACGACCATCATTGGCACCAAGGCAGAAGCGACTCTCATCGCTGAAGACGACACGTCTCCATTCGTCCCTCCATTCACGCCTGTTGCGACACCACTGTAGGCGGGCTGCACGATGTTGGGGCGTGAGCGGAAGACGGCCTAACGGTGTGCGGGACCGTAGACCAGCTTCATGGAGACGGTTGCGAATGGTCCTCGCCGATACTCCAGGAGCAACAGTGTCCCTAATTTGCTGGGAAGTGGCGGTTCGGTCCCCTACGGCACTGCGTAGGATCCTGCGGTCTTGGCGTGCATCCGTGCGTCGCTGCGGTCCGGTCCCAGGTAGACGGGCACGTGCACCTTCCGCCGACCACTGGCGACAACATCGATGTACTGTGGAGACCTCACGCCCCACGTGTTGAGCAATTCGGCGGTACGTCCACCCGGCCTCCCGCATGCCCACTAGACGCCCTCGCTCAAAGTCCGTCAACTGCACATACGGTTCACGTCCACGCTGTCGCGGCATGCTACCAGTGTTAAAGACTGCGATGGAGCTCCGTATGCCACGGCAAACTGGCTGACACTGACGGCGGCGGTGCACAAATGCTGCGCAGCTAGCGCCATTCGACGGCCAACACCGCGGTTCCTGGTGTGTCCGCTGTGCCGTGCGTGTGATCATTGCTTGAACAGCCCTCTCGCAGTGTCCGGAGCAAGTATGGTGGGTCTGACACACCGGTGTCAATGTGTTCTTTTTTCCATTTCCAGGAGTGTATTCTGGAACGTCGTAGCAGTCAGACGCTTACAACTGGAGAAAATGCGGAAAGTAGATTTTGTACGTTTTCGATATAAAATTTGTTTAGTTTTAAGAATTACATGAACCTAAATCTATTGATAAACTGTGCACCGGAACTGATAGCTATGGTAGTTTCCACTATCTATCTTCATCTCCACGAGTTTATTTGTGGAGTTATCTGCAGACTGCCGAAAAAGAAAATAATGGAATGAGATAAAAGTACGCAGGACTTAGGGGGTAGAAGTTGCAAGGCTTACTTTTACTCCATCAAGAAACTATTTGCCAACTTCTACCCCGAACCGTACTTTCTTCCAACGTATTCATGTATTCTTTTCTTAATGTATATTTACCTTAGGTGGCTAATTATTCATCTCAGAAAAGTTAAACAAATTTCTATTTCTCTATAGTTTTTCTTTCATTGGGTAGTGAATTTTTCAAACATACCGAACTCTGAAACACAATTTGAATATAATCACGTCTTTCATATCGGCACCTTTTCTTCCAGAAACCGACTGTGAACGTCAGCTCGACAGCCATTAACAGAGCCGCTGTACACTCAAGCTCTTGTCCTTTGAAAACGGGAGCTGAGTACGGCAAGCATGCAAAGCTACCGGGTTTTCAGAGGCTGCCTAACGTCTTAAAACCGACAAAAATAGTGAGCACTTCGGCCGATTCACAAAAACTTTTTCATTGGAGGATGACCAAGCAACAGTGCAGCACTGCATTTCCGTCGATAAACGTTTTTTCAGCCTTACTCACAGACCATTACATTTACTTTTTGAAAACACCGAGGAACAGTTCTTAATGTGTTTTTCCATCTATTTATTTGTAATACTTTATATTTTTCTCATTTGAAAGTAAAAGAACGCACTGCGCACTCTTGCTCAGGCCCACGGTATTCTTATCCCACAGCATGGGTAAGAGTACGCAAAATTATTTTTAGGAAAACTTTTATTGATCCCCTAAAAATAATTTGATGACAATGAAACTACAAGTTTCTTAAAAATATTTAGTACATCCAAAAAAGATTATCCCTACCTATCCTAATCCTCTCCAGACGGGTATCTGACACAAAAGTCACTGCCGCTGTATCAGTTCTAACGAACAGATCCCCCGCCTATGGTAATAGTGGCAAAGAGATCCTAACATGTCGGTGTAAATATCAAAGACTGCAACTAAAACACACTTAGAGTACTGAGAGAGCTCCACTGTCAGCCCAACACTAACCCAGGCCATCCTCCCAGGCATGATAGGAAAAGTTGCATAATTATAGGTGTAAATATCACCGACTTGGTGGCTTGCCTAAAAGGCACTGCAACGAAAATCTGATATTCAGAGAGCGAGCTTCCTACCCCAGTTAACCTGTCATAACTCGTAGATATCTACATGCTCACTAGCGGTAATCTGAGAACGCCGTTACGCGTAAACCTTACTAACAGATTAAGTATCAAACACTCCCCCTGTCATCAACTCTTCCCCTTCGGTCCAGTCAGAAACAAGCTCCCCTTCATCTCCCAGCTATCCTCCTTTTAAGACTTGCACTTATGCGTGGGTAACCTATTTTCAGCCATCCAACACTCCCCAGGTGGAAGGAAGACATGTAATTATAATAAACAAAATAAGGTCTGCAATATGTGACGTATATGTAACATTACTATAAACATCGTATCTTACACACAGGAAATTCCGAGTATTGCGATCGCTATTAACTAATTTCAATTGATTCAAAGTAGCAAACTAGACAGCTAGCACATTAAAGTTCAAAATGGTTCATATGGCTCTGAGCACTATAGGACTTAACATCTGAGCTCATCAGTCCCCTAGAACTTAGAACCACTTAAACCTAACTAACCTAAGGGCATCACACACATCGATGCCCTAGGCAGGATTCGCACCTGCGACCGTAGCGGTCTCGCGGTTCCAAACTGAAGCGCTTAGATCGCACTGCCACACCGGCCGGCCACAGTGCAGTGCTTAAAAAGTTGTTAGTACGAAAATTTATCAGAGAATTAGTAATGAGTGACGTCGTGTATACATGTACGGTATCCATAACGGAAAGTCAAGGCATTGCTAATAACCTGACACAACACGATATTTATACGAACAAACCCTGCAATACTACTAGTTTGCAGTGATCCCATAAAACTTGTAAATACACTTCAGCAAGAACACTGACTGGGACGAGATCCACAAGGGCTTCCAGGCAGAACAAAAAGACCTTTAACTTTAATCATCGCCATTTCTGAGATATGTTGTCTCTAAAAGTCTCGTAAACAGTTACAGAAATAATCCGAAGTATATACGTCACCACCTCACACATAGCAGAGACTGAGAAATGTTCTGAGAGAGGTACAGATATCCAGTGCAGTCTGTTAATGAAAAAATTCTTGATAGACACAGTTACAATTAATTTACCATCACGTGGATTTCAAACTGCCAACAGCAGACGCACAATGACTGCTGGAAAAAAGGAGCTGCAGGCACCTGGTAACCACAGCCGTATTTACAACGAGATGTTGCGCATCCCTGTCTGTGCTACCGCTTCTGGTGCTGCCGCTGCCGCCCCGGTCCGCCGCCTCCGCTGCCACCCCAACTGCCGCCTCCACCGCTGACATAAACGTCCGCCTCCGGCACTGGCCCCGCTGCGACTCGTCACCACCACCCCTTCCAGCACCCACCGCCTCCGGCCACAACCGAGAAAAGCTGGCTTTGCTCGAGACCGCCCAACATATCTCCGTACATGCGGCAGCCAGTCCCTGGGAAGAGACGTCTCACTGGCTCCAAGTAAGCAACAGAAATAATTTTACGCACACATATAAATCGATCGGGGATCTCCGATACGTGCACCAACTGCATTAACGGTCGAGAATTCTTTTCAACGGCTCGCAACACAAGCTACACCATTCGTCAGATAACGGAGCCCACTCCCTCACAAGGACAGACCACGACTTCAGACCTTGTACATTTTTAGTCCATTAAGAAAACACAATGCGCAAATAGTAAGGCATAATACTCTCGACAAAATTGCAAGAGAAGTTTTGCATGGCGTATACGCACCGGTGCATTGCAAGCAAGAACTGACGGCAGTCAAGTGGTTAATGTTAAAACTCGGTAATCCGTGGATCGCTGGATTATGTCCCGCAATTTCTTTTATTTCACTTTTTATTTTTTTCAACGCTGGTCATTTTAGTTCATGTACACTGAGGTCACAAAAGTCATTGGATAGCTGTATGCACATATATAGATGGTGGTAGTATCGCGTACGAAAGGTATAAAAGGGCAGCGCATTGGCGAAGCTGCCATTTGTACTCACATGATTCATGTGAAAGAATTTCCGACCTGATTATGGCTGGACGGATGGAATTAACAGACTCTGAACACAGAATAGTAGATGGAGCAAGACGCATGGGATATTCAGTTTCGGAAATCGTTAGGGATTTCAATATTCCGAGACCCACAGTGTCAAGTGTGTGCCGAGGATACCAAATTTCAGGTATTATCTCCCATCATGGAGAACGCACTGGCCGACGGCCTTTACTTAACGACTGAGAGCAGCGGCGTTTGTGAAGAGATGTCAGTGCTAACAGACAAGCAACACCGCGTGAAATAACCGCGGAAATCAATGTGGGATGTACGTCGAACATATCCATTACGACAGTGCGGAGAAATTTTGTGTTAATGTGCTATTGCAGAAGACGACCGATGCGAGTTCCTTTCCTAAAAATACACTCCTGGAAATTGAAATAAGAGCACCGTGAATTCATTGTCCCAGGAAGGGGAAACTTTATTGACACATTCCTGGGGTCAGATACATCACATGATCACACTGACAGAACCACAGGCACATAGACACAGGCAACAGAGCATGCACAATGTCGGCACTAGTACAGTGTATATCCACCTTTCGCAGCAATGCAGGCTGCTATTCTCCCATGGAGACGATCGTAGAGATGCTGGATGTAGTCCTGTGGAACGGCTTGCCATTCCATTTCCACCTGGCGCCTCAGTTGGACCAGCGTTCGTGCTGGACGTGCAGACCGCGTGAGACGACGCTTCATCCAGTCCCAAACATGCTCAATGGGGGACAGATCCGGAGATCTTGCTGGCCAGGGTAGTTGACTTACACCTTCTAGAGCACGTTGGGTGGCACGGGATACATGCGGACGTGCATTGTCCTGTTGGAACAGCAAGTTCCCTTGCCGGTCTAGGAATGGTACAACGACGGGTTCGATGACGGTTTGGATGTACCGTGCACTATTCAGTGTCCCCTCGACGATCACCAGAGGTGTACGGTCAGTGTAGGAGATGGCTCCCCACACCATGATGCCGGGTGTTGGCCCTGTGTGCCTCGGTCGTATGTAGTCCTGATAGTGGCGCTCACCTGCACGGCGCCAAACACGCATACGACCATTATTGGCACCAAGGCAGAAGCGACTCTCATCGCTGAAGACGACACGTCTCCATTCGTCCCTCCATTCACGCCTGTCGCGACACCACTGGAGGCGGGCTGCACGATGTTGGGGCGTGAGCGGAAGGTGCGGGACCGTAGCCCAGCTTCATGGAGACGGTTGCGAATGGTCCTCGCCGATACCCCAGGAGCAACAGTGTCCCTAATTTGCTGGGAAGTGGCGGTGCGGTCCCCTACGGCACTGCGTAGGATCCTACGGTCTTGGCGTGCATCCGTGCGTCGCTGCTGTCCGGTCCCAGGTAGACGGGCACGTGCACCTTCCGCCGACCACTGGCGACAACATCGATGTACTGTGGAGACCTCACGCCCCACGTGATGAGCAATTCGGCGGTACGTCCACCCGGCCTCCCGCATGCCCACTATACGCCCTCGCTCAAAGTCCGTCAACTGCACATACGGTTCACGTCCACGCTGTCGCGGCATGCCACCAGTGTTAAACACTGCGATGGAGCTCCGTATGCCACGGCAAACTGGCTGACACTGACGGCGGCGGTGCACAAATGCTGCTCAGCTAGCGCCATTCGACGGCCAACACCGCGGTTCCTGGTGTGTCCGCTGTGCCGTGCGTGTGATCATTGCTTGTACAGCCCTCTCGCAGTGTCCGGAGCAAGTATGGTGGGTCTGACACACCGGTGTCAATGTGTTCTTTTTTCCATTTCCAGGAGTGTAAATCATCTGCAGCACCTCCCCGTGGCTCGTGACCAAATCGGTTGAACCCTAGACGACTAAAGAACTGTGTCCTTGTCAGACGAGCCCCGATTTCGTTTTCTAAGAGCTGATGGCAGGATTAGAGTGTGACACAGACCCCACGAAGCCATGAACCAAAATTGTCAGCAAGACACTGTGCAAGTTAGTGGTGGCCTCGTAATGGTGTGGGCTGTGTTTATATGAAATGGACTGGGTCCTTTCGTCCAACTGAACCGATCATTGACTGTAAACGGTTATGTTCGGCTACTTGGAGACCATTTTCAGCCATTCACGGACTTCATGTTCCCAGATAACGATGTCCTGTCACCTTGTCACAAGTGTTCGTGATTGGTTTGAAGGACATTCTGGACAATTTGAGCGAATGATTTGGCCATCCAGATCGTCCAACATAATTCCCATCGAACGTTTATGGGCCATAATCGACAGGTCAGTTCGTGGACAACATCTGTACCGTTAACACTTTCGCAGTTGAGGACGGCTGTAGAGGCAGCGTCGCTCAATGTTTCTGCAAGGGACGTCCAACCACTTGTTGAGTCCATGACACGTCGAGCTGCTGCACTACGTAGGGCAAAAGGAGGCCCGATACAATGTTAGGAGGTTTCTCATGACTTTTGTCACCTCACTGTGGAGGACAACTGAAAAGTAACATAAGAGAACATATGTGCTGTGCCGAAACAAGCACTGTATCATTGGAGAGATACAAAGGCGTGCAAGCGTGTCAGGACTTACCCCAGTTCACTGCTAGTTGTGCCACATCACCCAAACGCGTCGGTGCGTATCAGACAAGCATTGCACCATAATTTAAGAATGGAATTAAAAATTAAAGTTGTTTTTCCAGGCTTTGTTATCATGTGCTTTAGTATATTAATTTGTGAGCGGTCAAATCTCAGCATGATCAGGTCAACATTTTTCCGTAAATACATGGTTTAAAAAATTAAGTAGCGCTAAATAATAAAGCTAGAAACCCAACAATTGGTCGTAATAAGCATATGTATGTCAAGATTAACTGCTGCCAGTATCAATGTGATTAAACAATCATTTTGGGCATAATACGAATTTTTAAGAAAAATTGAAGGCGCTAAATATTAGACGAAGAAATATGGAAATTTGTTTGAGGCTTCAGTTCAACATGAAAATTTTGATTATGTAACCCCACTGAGCTACCTCTAATAGTTTTCGAGTAGTTTGCAGAAAAATTTGGAACTAAAACGTCCTTATTTGTAGTAGATTAAGTAGATGTTATATTAATGCTGGAAAGTTTTGGTTACAGCAAGTGATGAAACCAATTAAATAATAGAACTATAACAAGTTTCAAGGCCTGGATGTAAATAACTACTACTTTAAGAGACCTTGTATTTGTTATTAAGAGGTCAGGTTCTACTTTCAGTTCCGTCCTGAAAAATCCCTTGGCCGTCCGCTACGCCACATGTTTAATTAAAGCCTGAGAGGCAAGACTAGACTTCACTTCGCACCCAGCCACTATATGTTCCGCATCAGTCGAACGCCGGAGTGCGCGTTGCCTCGGGTGACGTCAGAGATTGGCTGTTAATAAACTTATATTTTCAGTAATAATATAAAAGACAACTCGCGAAGACTGTACATTGTCCTCGATCGCTAAGATTTCGCGAAAGAAACTGTTGGTGTGCCGGCCGTAAGGTTAAAAAAAAGGTTCAAATGGCTCTGAGCACTGTGGGACTTAACATCTCAGGTCATCAGTCCCCTAGAACTTAGAACTACTTAAACCTAACTAACCTAAGGACATCACACACATCCATGCCCGAGGCAGGATTCGAACCTGCGACCGTAACAGTCCCGCGGTTCCAGACTGCACCGGCTAGAACCGCACGGAAGGTTAAAAAAATCCTTGTGGCAAGTGGTGATACTTGTTTCCCACTTTTGTGGTGAGCAACTATTTTGCTTAGCAGAAGTCAGGGGGAAAAACAATTTAATAGTAACTTACAGTAGAGGTCGCCTCTGAACTGCTTATAGGGCTCTTGAGGATAGAGAGATTTACTGTCAGTACGAACATAATGAATATTAAAATGTTGTGCATGTAAATCTTTACCAAATACATGTATCAATTAGAACTCTAAATCTTCATTTATAATCATAGTCCTGATCCCACTGAGCAAATAGAGAAAATAAAAATTTCTTTCAGTGGGCTGGACAAGAATGTGGACTTTCAGACTGGGAACTATGGTCAGTATGTTCTCCATCGCCTTCTGGCTGGCCACAGAAATGGTTTCCAGGCTCTCGTAAAAGACAGCGAGCAATATTCCAATATTCAAATATTTCCTGTTTCCTACTACTTATGACTGACACATTATTATTAACCCGCCGCCCCACAGTGTGCATTACCTTTTACTGAATTTGTGGAACCCTTGTTTGGCTGTCTACTAATTTAAATTATTACACCAAATACTATATTCATAACTATTGACAAGTAAACGAAGAAATGCGTGTTATTCTGAAAATTTATGGCTGTGGTGATCTGCGAAATCCCTCATATCTGTAATCGAGTAAGGTACCCGGAACTGCTTTGCACCTGGACACTTTGACCTTCACACAGAGGTTTGAACGACGAAGGAAAAGAAAAAGCCAAACATCGGTAAACAAAGATGAAAATAAATTAATGGAATAATACATTGAGTTACAGAATGCAAGAATATAACAGTAATATGCAGTTATTTGTCGGATGTGCTGTCGACATTACAAGTTGAGGGACGATATTTTCCATACACGTAAAGAAAATATGAATTAAAACTGACCTACTACACTGAATGAATGCAAATTTCCCGCAGGCACAGGGACTCTTCAGAGCTTCTAAGGAAAAACAAACGTCGTTGGCCTTTTGAAAAATTTATCTTTCTTCCGACAATTTAAGTGTAAACCATGCTTAACACAACATTTTCGTAAATATATGCGCTAATAACTGGTGATATACGATAGTATGTACTTTAATAGAATCTCCCTGAGAATAAATTTCTCCGTCGTTGTCAAACAAATACGAGCACCTGCCCGCAAAAAGCAAAGGTCCTGAGTTCGAGTCTCGGTCCGGCATACAGTTTTAATCTGTTAGGAAGTTTTGTATCAGCCCACACTCCGCTGCAAAGTGAAAAATCTCATTCTAAATACGACCAATTTTGAAGGCGCTTCACGAAGTTTTTTTCCTTGCTTGTAGAAATAAAATTCGCGCTATTGGCAGATCGGGGTACATTTTGGTGGTTTGATGTTAACCATGCAAGCTCCAAGATCCGCGTCATCGTTAAAGACGTCATCGTACAAACCAGGATTCCTTTGACTCCCCCAAGAATCTGTTATTAGCAAGAAGTATTCTTTTCCCACGTAAGGAAGTCTAACGCTGGTTAAAAACGAAGTATAGAGCTGTGGTGTGAGAAGACGGGGTGCGGGGGGAGGGGTGTAGAGGGGGAGAGGGCGGAAATAGAGAACTTCAGACTGTATTTTTGGATTCTAAGAAGTAACACTATTCTTCCTTGGAAGAGTTCTACGAGCCCTACAATGGTGGTCAGTTCCCAAATGGAAAAACTCACATACTATCCAAAAGCACGGTAGCAAATTGTAATTTATGAAGATAAGAACTGACACTATTCTGACTCGTATGATTTCTGCGAGTCCTGCATGATAGAAATATTGTTCACAATAGTGATGAACTGCAACTGCCAACACTTGATTCTAGAATGTACGGGCAGTTGCACAAAAAATTAACAATGATCTTCGATCCGAGAAACTGACTTTTTTCCGATACAAACACACAAACGTCAGTTCCATCATTTTTTAGAGCAGGAGCTTGCTGTACCGAAACAGGTTAACGGGTTCTCTCAATGGATTTGTTAATAAACGCCGGCCGCAGTGGCCGAGCGGTCCTGGGCCCTACAGTCTGGAACCGCGCGATGGCTACAGTCGCAGGTTCGAAAATGGTTCAAATGGCTCTGAGCACTATGGGACTCAACTGCTGTGGTCATCAGTCCCCTAGAACTTAGGACTACTTAAACCTAACTAACCTAAGGACATAACACACATTCATGCTCGAGGCAGGATTCGAACCTGCAACCGTAGCAGTCGCACGGTTCCGGACTGCGCGCCTAGAACCACGAGACCACCGCGGCCGGACGCAGGTTCGAATCCTGCCTTGGGCATGGATGTGTGTGATGTCCATAGGTTAGTTAGGTTTAAGTAGTTCTAAGTTCTAGAGGACTGATGACCTCGGAAGTTAAGTCCCATGGTGCTCAGAGCCATTTGAACTTTTTTTTTTGTTAAACACCAGTTAAATGCGCATCGTCAACGGCTGTAATGATGCTCCGACCACGCAATAGAGTGTTATAAAAAACGATAGCATGAAAAATTACTATCCTGCAACAAATAATTAACTATTGCAACGTACACCTATGTTATTACTAATGTGTGTGCCGTCATAATTTGTTCAAATTGACGTTAGCAATATACCTATAACTGTTACCTACAAGTTTGAATGATTTTATCTAAGGAACACAAAAACTGATCAATGTTACATTGGAACAAATTACGGTGATACTACATGCTTTGAACAGACAGCGCAGCGTGATATTTTTCAACAAAAGCACCTACATCCCAAGTTTAGTTATAATACGAAGGCTGTTCAGACAGTAAGGACCGATCGGTCACAAAATGTAAATCACAGTGAAAATCAAAACTGTTTTATTTGTAACAGTTAGCTACACTTTCTATTCACTTCTCTACACAGTCGCTCTCCGACTGAGACTTTTGTCGCAACACTGTATTATTTTTCCAATACCCTCGTCAAAAAAGGCAGGAGCCTGAGCTTTCTACTGTTACTCTACGCTGATCTGCAGCTTGTCTGTGCCAAAATGTTGTCTTCGTAGCCAGCAGTTCATATGAGCAGAGGTGAAAACCAGAGGGATTCAAGTCTGAGCTGTATGGTGGGCGCCAACATGAGCAAGAACTTGCAGAAGATTGCATCCTGAAGGTTCGATAGTCACAGGCAAGGCCACCTCCACATCTCGTATGAGGTTCCCCGGTAGACTTACCGAGTACACGCTGGCTTTGTTTGTGGCCCGGAACACTGTTTCCCTAAGAGACTCCATAACGCGTCTAACGTGAGAGATCGTGATGACTAGCAAATCCCTCCTCCCGTGTGCCTGCTCAGACCCGGCTGAACAAGAGGTTACCTGTCCAATCACAGGGTGAATAGGCGAGGCCAGACGGCCAGCCTCCACACTGAGACTCCACCTTGAGTGATGCGAACGCATTACCACCTGCCACTCACCTTGCATTGAGGGCGTGTCCTCTGCGTCAGATCTCCTAATATGTGCCTCGGGAGCAGAGACCGTGGACGAATCAACACCTGAGGTGCCGTATCCGATGCACCAGATGCGCCGTCACCACTACACCTCGAGCTTGTAGCCTGAACACGATTGAGCGTAGCCAACAGCCCCTTCATTTGTTCGCGAACTGCGGCCAACTCCTCCTGCGTCCACACACAGCATGCACACATCCCAGTCATCCTAGCATTACTAAGAAAGAAAGACCTAATGCATAACTTGGTGCTCTGTGGGTGTTCAGCAGACGACAGTTGGAACCTGACCAGTACCTCTACTGTGTGTTTGCGCTGCACCAGGTTCATCACCGGACCGTAAATACAGGCACTCACGTTGTAACCAACAGTTTCAGCAAAATTTTCCGAATGCTACCGTGTTACTAGTCCTTGTAGATGGCCACTATGTGAAAATAATTCTGTGGATACAGAATCAAGTGGAAAGTACGCAATGCATAGCCGAGGCAGCTGGTGAATGTCGATGCGGACGAACAAGTAAACGAATGTTTCGAACAGGCTGTAATGAATGTTTCGAAAAGGCTGTAATATACCTCGAGGAAGTCAGAATTCTTACCCAGGGGCCTCCAAACCCTTTAGTCCACGGGCCACATTGACTCCTTCACGAAGTCATAAGGGCCAAGATCTACGTAGTGGGATTACAGCACGCTAGCACTCCATGATCGCCGTAATGTAAGGCTAAAGGAAAGATGAAATCGCAAAAAACTAAGGTTGTGGGAATATCTAGCACTGAAACGAACTACGATTTTAATTTAATTACATAATTTTACATAATTTTGATTGGTGGACGTACCTGACCGAAATTCTGGCGTATTTTATTCTGGCGAATTTCACCGACAAAAAAGTATGTCACTGCACATTCTTCACGAAAGCGTCCTGCAAAGTTAACGAAATCTCAAAATCATTGTTAGCAACACTATTACTGCAAGACGTAACAAAGGTAAACTATGTCAACGTATTGTTATTTCAAGCAGCGCAACAATACGTTTAGTTATGTAGTCTTGTAGCGAGTAGCAGACCCAATATCGCAGTGTATTGGTCACGATAGGCCTCGAAACTCAATTGTTGGCAATATAGGTACCACCTCAAATATTTGGCGGGCCGGATACCGGGGATGTCCGGCCAGCTCATGCGGGCCGGTTTGCCGGCCATCGAGGGCCGGTTTCGGCCCGCAGGCCGTAGTTTCTAGACCTCTGAGCTAGAACATTATGACCACCGACCTACTATCGATATAAAACCGTCCAGGCTGCAGCAGTGTCACCTGGCGAGGAATGACTGCCAGTAAGACGCACGTACGGTGCATGTAGTATCAGTTACCGT
The DNA here is from genome assembly GCF_023897955.1 of Schistocerca gregaria. Classification (NCBI taxonomy): domain Eukaryota; kingdom Metazoa; phylum Arthropoda; class Insecta; order Orthoptera; family Acrididae; genus Schistocerca; species Schistocerca gregaria. The sequence goes on along the minus strand of NC_064931.1, from coordinate 481,207,693 downwards.
GCAGTCCGTGTATACAATGCCGAAGGCGGGCGATCTATCAGAGTTTGAGCGAGACAAAATTGCCATTAGACGGAGGCTCGGCACGAGTATTTCGGACACTTCACGACTTGTAGGGTGTTCGAGGAGTGCTGTAGTTAGTGTCTTCAACACGTGGCAAAACCAAGGTGAAACCACGTCTAGACGTCGTGCCGTTGGACGGCCATCCCTCATTACAAATGTTGGACTTCGTAGGCTGAGCAGACTAGTAAAACAGGATAGGCGGCGAACTTTGGCGGAACTAACTTCAGACTTTAATGCTGGGCAGAGTACAAGTGCGTCTGAACATACACTTCACCGACCCCCCAGAGACAAAGAACCAGGAATGTGCCAATGTTAACACCGCGACATCGGAAACTATGACTGAAATGGACATGTGACTATCGGCGCTGGACATTGGCGCAGTGGCAGAGTGCTGCATGGTGTGATGAATCCCTATACTTTCATCATCATACCGATGGGAGGGCGTGAAACCGTAGTCTTCCAGGGGAACAGCTCCTTGGCACCTGTTCTATGGGATGAAGATCAGCTGGCGGCGGATCCATTGTGCTCTGAGGAACATCGACGTGGGCACCCATGGGTCCAGTGGAGCTCATGCAAGACACCATGACGAACAAGGTGTAGCGTACACGGGTTGCAGATCACATATCCCTTCGTGACGATCATGTTTTCCGACGGCAGCTGCATTTTTCAACAAAATAATGCGTCATGTCACAAGGTTAGCAGTGTGATGAGCTGCTTCGAGGAACACAGTGGCGAGTTCCAGTGGACGTAATGGCCCCCCAACTCACCATATCTGAAGCCGATCGAACATTTATGGGATGTGACTGAACTAGGCGACAAAGTTCATCGTTGCCCTTCCTGGAATTTACGAGAATTAGGTAACTTGTGTGTGCAGATGTGGTGCTAACTCCTCTCAGTGACCTACGAAGGCCACATTGGTCCCATGCCACGATTAGAGGCCTCTGTTATCCGAGCCGAAGGTGGACGTACCAGCTCTTAGGTATGAGTAGCACGGTTGTCTGAGCCATAGTTCCAGTTTCATACACATGAGGTCTAGCTTCGATTCACAGTACAGCCAACCATTTTTAATAAGGATGAACAGACCCACTTCAACTCTGGTAACACCGGCTGAAGAACGTCTGGTTTGAAACCCATAATAAATATGATGTCCCTTTGCTACCGATTGGTGTAAAGTCTGTGTACTAGGCTGGACCATGACAGAGGTAGAATTCCTGGCATGTAGTAACTCTGTCACCAATAAGCTCCTTTGCGCCAGAAATTTTATTTTGTTAATAAATCAATCGTTATCTAAGGCCACTGAACACTAACTTTAATTGTATTTGGCCTTGAGATGCTGAAAATATTGTCGTGGGACTCGGATCCGACTTCTGAGCACCCCTTCGCGGGATTTGACACGTTTGTTTCCCGAAAATTTCAAACTCCTCACGGTGTCCAAGAAAGGCTCGTGCGTCGGTTCGAATCCTGGTCCGGTAGAAAATTTTCATCGAGTCATTTCAAGCTGTACCATGCACACAGTAAATTACAGGAGAAAAATAATTGATTCATAATGTCTCTCCGTGTGTTGTCGGCAATTTACGACTCCCAGTCAGATTTTATTCATACCATTTTAGGTTCAAACATGCCACTAGCAGCTACTGGTGAAAAAGAATTCGGGAGCTAACGTCTCTTATTGTGTAGTCAAAGTAGATGGTATGTTCAGGTTCAACTCCTAGTCTGCACTAAACTTTTTGTCTCGTTATTTCCAGTTCAAACATACGCACATCTCGATATAGTTTTAATAAAGCGGTGTATAAGGTTTCTTCGTGACTACAAAACAACGGGGACAAGTGCCGGACTCGAATGCCGGTAAGGCAAAATTGGTTCTTCTCGTTATTTCAGTTTAAGTGATCTCACTAAAGGTGTAAATTTCGATTTGATTATGATTAAGTAACAATGAGTTATGGGGCTTGATTCGAATACTAGAGCGACACAAAACTTTAAGTTACGTCGTTACAAGTTTAAAAATACATATACTTTATTTGTAAGTGAAACCATATTTAAGATCTTTCGTGGTTGGTTAACAGGGACAGTAGTTACTGGATCGTCATGTAATTTCAATTTGAAACTTCATTTTAGAGATGTAATTTATTGTAATAAATTTGGGTTTGCAAGCGTTAAAATACTATCTGTAATAATGTTTCCTGATCTGTGCGTTATCGTGGTATTAACTTTCATCTGCACTGATCGCCATAAAGAGCAATGTTCTTTAGTCGTCTCTTGTAATTAACCTTTTGTATCCTCAAATGACTGTACCGACAAAAATTAGAAGACCTGCAGAAATGTTAAGTTACGTGGGTTCCATACGAATCAGGTAGAACGCAATTCCGTTCGTTCGGATGCTTTCAAGCGTGATAGTACATCCATGCTAAGCAATAACAACCCCCCCCTCCGCCCCCTCCCTCTCGCTCTATCCTCTTAAACACCCGCTATCCTGATCACTCCCATTCGCCCTCGTATCCGCGCTTAGACAAACGAGCCACAATACAGGAGACCGTGAAGGCAGCACCCTTATAGCCATTTTCGTAACTACCCAACGTGTACCAACACAAAAAATTGCACTAATAACAATGCTTTCCTTGGATGACTGATTTTCTCGACCTCACCATAAGGTATTGTACATTATCTGCAAATAAAATGTTCACTTGTGTGTCTGATCTTCAGCTTTCTGATACGGAGCATAGTAGTCATCCCGTTTCAGGACCGTTCGGAAAACTTGACGACCACGGTCAGTAGCGTCGTTTGTGAATTACAGTGGCAGCTATGAGATGGATGATGAATTAAAGGGTTTTTGCTAAAAAAAACTGACACGGTTGGTTTGCTGAAGTGTCTTTTACTGGCTGTTTATTAACTATATGGACCACACACCTTTCGTAACGAAATTCAACTCATGGATGTTAAGCACAATTGGCAACCTGCTGTAGTGCCTTAGAAGAGAGACTAAAAATGAACCACGTCAACTCCAGGTTGAGCACGATTTTTTGACAGAACGCGGCCCAAATCCCCAAAGATTACACAGAATAGGAGACTGACTATGGGCATTGTGAGACTGTGTTAGCTGACGATCCCCTTATCATGTAGTTCCCAGATACCACCTCCAAGTGTAAACTATGAGACATGAATCCCTGGGGACGGAACTTGAATTCGGTAACACGACGGTTCAGATCTCCGTCCGGCTATCCTAATTGTGATTTTCCGTAATTTCTCTAAACCGCTTTTGACAAATGCCGGTATGGCCATCTAAAAAGTATAGGGCCGATATCATTCCCCATCCTTTCGTAATCCGAACTTGTACTCTGTCTGTAATAACCGCGCAGATGACTGGGCGTTAAAATCTAATCTTCCTTCCTTCCTTCCTTCCTTCCTGCGAAACATATTTATTGATAAGGAAGAAAAAAGTTCACATGTGTGTGAAATCTTATGGGACTTAACTGCTAAGGTCATCAGTCCCTAAGCTTACACACTACTTAACCTAAATTAACCTAAGGACAAACACACACACACACACACACACACACACACACACACACACACACACACACACACACACATGCACACACACACACCCATGCCCGAGGTAGGACTCGAACCTCCGCCCGGACCGATAAGGAAGACTTTTGCGTTGCTGAACCTTGTAACAAACAAGAGACGGACCCAATGCACCCAATCCAAAAGGTGTTTTGATATTGGGAAACCTGAGTCATTCAAAGTTCTGGTTGTTTGAACACCCATCCTATACATCTGCTTTAGCAGCTTCTAACATCCATCTAGTTCAGAATTTAAATAGATTTATGGCTGAAAAACGTCCCGAATCCAATGAAGAAGTAATGGCTGTTGTGTCCGAGACATTACAGTGGTCACGGAAGTTAATTGTTTCCGAGGCCACGGCACTGCGGCCACAATGAAAGATGATCTCCAGCGTCTTGCAAGAAGAGAGGTAGCGATGACAGTGCGCAGCAGATAAAGTATGCAGGTGAAACCCAAGCTCGCGACGCGGTTGGCAAGAGGCGTGGTGCGGCAGAAGCGCCTGTAGCGTGGCCGTGACTCACCGTGACGCGGGCTATTTGCCAGCCTGCAGACGGCACAAGGCTGCCCCTTAACGGTAGCGGGCAGCGGCCAGCGGCTAACGCGCGGCCTGCCCGAACGACGTTCATTTAGGGCGCCCACGTCGGAGGCAGTCCCAGACAGCGCGCCTGCGGCTCCGGTTTCCTCGTATCCGGCTACCAGTGCACTGCAGTAGATCAGCGTTTCACCCTCATTTACTATTGTCACAAACGAAGTGGAACTGCAGCATGCAACCAATTATTTGCACCGCAAAACCTGTAAATTACCCATGATAGGAACTCAAACGGTTGTGACTTATCGGTAAAGATAGAAGCTAAAGTAATGAATAAAAATTTGTGTGACAGCTCGGACCTGACTACAGGTCGTGTCCTTCATAAACACCATGTGCTAACAACTAGACCACCGTTGAACTGTGGCTTCCAGAGTTGTACAGCCTATGGAAGTCAATGTCCCGCTAACACAATGCAACGGTCGTTTGGTTGTTAGCACATCGGCCTAGTAAGAAGGAGACCTGCGTTCAAGTCCTGGCAGTGGCACAAATTTTGATCCATTACTTCGTCTTCCATCTTGGTGACAACATAGTTAAGACTAATATGTCTCCAGGAAAATGAAATTCCATCAGATCAATAGATAGTGACTTTTTCCAGTGTTGATATTTAAAACACCTACATCGACATTACAGTAAACCACACTTGTTGTACGAGGGCGTGCTGAAAAACAATATCACTTAATTTTTTATGTGAAAACTCTCAGATTTTTAAATAAAATAATCGTTATTAAATTCTACATCTTTGTTCTTCATATCTACATATTTGCAGCGCTCTCTATCTAGAAGGGCTCCGAATTGTAGCTCGCAACATGGCAGTGTGTAACGTAATGTCGGTGCGTGAGAAACAGCGTGATGATTCGAAGAGTTCGTTCACACATGAAGCACCCTCTCCTTCAGCATGACGATGCCAGACAACAAACGAGCGCTGCGACATCTGCAACGATCAGAGCCCTTGGGTTCACTGTCACCGAACTGGTCCCATCCGATTTTCATCTATTTCCAAAACTTAAAGAACACCCCCGAGGACTTGAGTTTGATAGTGGTGAAGCGGTGCGAGTAGAGATGAGGTTGTGGATCAGTCAAAAAAGTCAAACATATTACTAGTACGATGATTGTATCAACAAAGTTGTCGCTCGTTGTGAGAAATGTATTCGTCGACAGGGTAACTACGTTGAGAAATAAATATGTACACATGGAAAATAAAGATGTATAATGTTAATAAATTTTGTTTTATTTAAAAAGTTTTAAGAGTTTTCACGTATAAAATTCGGAAGCACTACTTGTCAGCTCGACCTCGTGCATTGAATTAGCTTTATGCAGTGGAGAAGGATCGGTGGGATGCAGTGGAGAAACGGTCCGTTGAATCCAGAAAAAATTCAAAGACGTACGTTTTATTTAAGTGCAACAAGTTGACAAGTTTTAATATTGCGATAATTTATTGCGTTATAGCGCCAATGTTGATTATAGAATAACCAAAATATTTCATTATAAGACTTTCTGCGCAGATTTCTTCGATCAACTAGAAGGAGGAGCCAAACAGGAAGTTTTTTAATTCAGTCTTAAGCTACAGCACTTCAAAACAATTACAGTAATACTCTGCGGCAGATTGTTGAATACGTAAGTGCCCTCGTGTCTGACTTATGTTTGTACTGCCCGCAGCCCAAAAAGTTTAGAGACTGGGTTAATACAATATAAGGACAGTTTAAGATGGTGGTTTTAATGCTAGAAGTGTTCTGCATAGTCTCGCTCCCCCCCCCCTCAGAGTACAGCGTGCAGAATGTTCATACAACCAAGGGCAACGGTGACAAAAGTTTGGAATGTTGTTTAACCCGCTGGTCAAACTGGCTTGAATGTCTTTTATATCAGCCAAGCGCCGGCCGAGGTGGCAGCGGTTCTATGCGCTACAGTCTGGAACCGCGCGACCGCTACGGTCGCAGGTTCGAATCCTGCCTCGGGCATGGATATGTGTGGTGTCCTTAGGTTAGTTAGGTTTAAGTAGTTCTAAGGTCTAGGGGACTGATGACCTCAGAAGTTAAGTCCCATAGTGCTCAGAGCCATTTTATCATCCAAGCGTGAATTTCTCTACTTTGTCGGAATGTGTCTCTCGTTCAAATGGGTGTAGCTTTGCCACACACATTTTTAACGCAGCGACTACTCGCTCGTTTGCCTACTGTTTCCTTCTTATCCTGCACATTTGGGGAAGGTCAAGAACGAAAACGAATTTCTGGCTAAAAATGTAGGTAACACAGCGAAAACAGGAGACATCGAATTTGCCAGTGTCACTGACGGCGAACCAAGGAGTGAGACGATGTACAGGGTTGAAAAAACTTGTGGAAACCCCCAAAGACACAGTACATCCCCATTCCTAATTCTATGTAGGAAAACAGTTGGCATTCAAAACTACTTCTAGTCATCTTAGAACGGATAAATACAGTTCCTGTTGGTTATCGAGGGAATCTCATATCTTTATTCCCGCAAAATTGTTGCATGTTCAGGTAACGATAAACAACGGAACGAGGATTATGGTATAGCGTCCCATCGACAGCGAGATCATTACAGACAGATCACAAGCTCTGGTTACAAAATAATGGAGAAGGAAATCTGTCTTGCCCTTTTTAAAGGAACCATAGTGAAACTTGCTTCGAGAGGTTTAGGGACATCAAGGGAAAACGTAAATCTGGACGGCCGGATGTGGCTTTCAAACGTCGTCTTTCCGAATGCAAGTCCTGTGTGCTAACCACTGCGTCACCTGGCTCGGAGGATAACGATGATGGAGTTAGATGGAGATAACGCACCCTTTTTGCAAATTAGACCACAGAAGCTAAAGAACATCGAGATCTGGTGACGGGTGGCTAGACGAGATGCAACATTCATACTCGCGCTCACAAAACCAGTCCTGGACGATGCGGGCTGTGTGAACGGGGGCTCTGTCGTCTCGGAACACAGCATTACCATTGAGGAACGAACTTTGTACCATGGGATGGATCTGATCAGACAAAGTGGTCACATAACCCTTGGCAGTAAAGCAGCCATTCACACTAACGATGGGGGCCCGTGTAATACTACGATGTGGGCCCCAAATCATCACCGAACCCCCGCCATGTTTCACTCTTGGGACGTAAACCCGATCAAAAGTTGGAAACGGTGTGAAACAAGACTCATCAGATCAAATGACATACTTCGTTTTTTCCATAGTCCAGGTTTTATGGCTTCGAATCCACATTTTTCTGTTATGGGCATTTGTATCACTGATGTGTGGTTTTGGAATTCCAGCACGCACAGTAATTGTTTTGATACTGATAGTGTTCGTCAGTGTGACATTAAGTTCTGCAGTGACTTTTGAAGCTTTCGCCCGTTTTGTGACGTAGCTGATGATGTTTCACCGCCTTCCCTGTATGCGTTATACATCTTCGACACGGTGCGTCTTGAAACATCGAACACTTCGGCTGACTTGCCCACGTTCGAATTCACTTAGCTCCGACATAAGGCACTCAAAATTCACACTGTGAGAACTGGGAAAAGAGTCGACCAGAAACTGTGCAGGTGTAGTGGGAATTTACTCCTTAAAATTCCTCTTCGTCCCTCCTATTACGAGAGGGATTCGTACCATAAATCCGTTCTTTCATCATACCTCAGAGAATATAGTCTAGAGAGAAAGGTAACAAGTGCCCCACTATAACAACCTTGTCGTCGAATAAAATATGCTGTGTACGTACATGTCTATTGAGATCCTATTACGTTGGAAGTATTATTCTTTCAATCGGATTATCAATAAGTAGAAGATTTGTTGGGATATCCATATTTGCATCGAATTACAAGCTGAGAAACACAGATAATACAGTGAAGAAAAAAACACATCACGTTGCTATGTCTACATGCGTATTGCACAAGCCACCTTAAAGTGTGTGGCAAAGGTTGATTTTGGTACCACTAAAGCCCCCTCACCCATCTCACGGTTTTCCCTACTACAATGACTATCCGTGCACCTCCGTATGGGCCGCAATAGCTCTGAATTTCTCGTCGTGGTCATTTTGTGAGGCTTACACGGGAGGGAGTGCTGAGGATGACACGGCAAACGGTCGGTACCGTTGGCCCTTCCAAGGTCTGTTCGGACGGAGTTTAGTTTTGTACGGGAGGGGGTACTAAGTTACAGATTGCTTCTGAAGCTCTCTGAATTTCAACAGTAATCATATCCATGTAGCACAACGCCCCTTCTGTAGCTTCTGCCGCTGGAGTTTGTTGAAAATTTCCGTAACGCTCTCGCTCTTACTAAATGATTCCGTAACGAAACGCACCGCTCTTCGTTGGATCTTTTGCCTCTCTCTGTGTCTGTGTTCCATTAATCCAACCTGCTGGGGTTTCCAGATTGATAAGCAATACTCAAGAACTTATTTCGTGGATGAATGCATTTTCTCAGTACTGTCCCAATGAATCCGTCTGGCATCTGCTTTTCCTACACATTGGTTTATATGGCCGTACCGCTTTAGATCACTCCGTATGGTCACTCCTAGCTATTTTCCGGTTGTTATTGTTTACAGAACTTTGTCGCTAATGGTGCACTGGAACAGCAACTAATACCTTAGCCTATTTATGCGCAACACGGTTCGTTCATTTTGGTTCGGGGTCAACACCCAGCAGCTGCGCCAGTCGTCCTGTGCAGGTCTTCCTGCATTTCGTTGCAAGCTTTTAGCTTTGTTTACACAAAACAGTATGGTTTACGAAAACACCGTCACGTAGCTTACGATGTTATCCACTACATCAGTTTCATACACTGTAAACGGCGCTATTACCCTCTTGGGTCACTCTGGATGTTACTTTTACATTTGTAGTTTTCGTCCCAGTGTCCGTGGTCAGCACTTTGGCGAAGAAAACTTCACACAAATTGCGACGGAAAAAATAGGACTCCACATACCCATCCTTAAAATCAGGAAGTGAATGATGACAGTTGGAGTTTTTTGTTGGACGTTTGTGGATGAGTGTTTTGGTAACTGGTATAGCTGGAAAAGTAAATCCGTGTATCTTCCGCATAAAAAGTAATTTATAATAAATCGCTTTTGTCAACAACTTACAGTTGGAACCATATACTTTATGGTTCATTTTTACATCCATACCCATCTTTAGGTTGAAGCTCACTCTTCTGCCCGTGTTTGCATGCAAATAAATTTGTTTTTGAATAGGTGTGGAAACACAGTTCTTTTCTTTTCCACTGAGACATGTTTCGCTGAAGTTACAGCAGAATAAGTAGGTTTTTTATATTTTTTTAACTAAATAACAGATAAATTTCTTTTTAATGTCTCTACATGTATAATTTCCGTTTTTAAGCGGAGTATCCATAAATTTGAAAACAAAAAATGTCTTATTAAAACATGGTGTGGTTTCTGTGGCTTGTGTGTATTTTGGGTTGTTACTGCTGTTTTTATTTTACTTTTTTTAATTTAAATAATTTAATACAGAAGGATTATTTACATCGGAAATTTACAAGTGTGAATGTTAGACTTTGATGATTAACACTGTTTTTTCCGTATGTGAAAGGTTTGTGCGTTTGTGCGTGTTAGTCTTCTGACAGTTCATTGACCGCAGAGAAGAGATCATTGCAGAGAGGTGTGCAGTAGTCAATTATTTATTTTGCTCCTAATAGTAGAAAGAAATCGAACAATCAGAACTTTCTGTCTATGGTAGTTCACTTCACGTATTGGTTTCGATGGACCGCCGTTGCTGTTTTTGAGAATTTTTAGGTCAGTGCTGATGTCTGTTGGTCAGCGACCAATACCTATAACATATTCTGCGACTGTAGAATGACAGTTGTTAATTTTTAGGGCTCATCTATGTTCTCCGTACAAAATATTCAAATTTCTGCTTTTCTGTCAATATTACGCACACGGAAGGAGTCTCCCCGGAGGGTGTCAATATATCTGATATACAGTACATCCGGGCGTCCCCTGGTAACTGTGTAACAGCCAGTTAATCCTTCCATTCCAAAGGCATCAGCCATCGAAGTGGGAACCCAGCGTGTCTCAAAATTGCCCACATCAGGGCCAGCTTTGACTATAGTCTCTGTCAATATAGAGGGCTTAAGCAACCAGGAGGAGGAACTCCTTAAGGAGCTGTGCCAGCTCAGTAGTTGTGAAATACTCTGCATCCAGGACACACATCGGAGCTTTCAACACAGGCGCCCCAAAGTACTTGGCATGACACTGGTCGCAGAACGATCTCATGGTCACTATGACAGCGCCATTTTTGCAAAATCCAGTTTATATATTAACTCTATTGGAATTACTGCAAAGAACAATATTTAAATCATAACAGTTGAGCTACATGGTGTCACGGTAACATCAGTTTATAAACGTCCCACACAAGCCTTCGTTTTTCAAGAAACACCTAATTTCCATAGTCAGCCAGCTAAGCGTGTAATAGGTGACTTCAACAGCCATGGTACCAGTTAGGGTTATAGTGAAGATGACGACAATGGAGATACAGTACTAAATTGGGCGGATTCTGGGTCTGACACTTATACACGATAGTAAGCTGCCACAGTCTTTCAGCTGTGCGCGATGGAAGCGTGGATACAATCCTGACCTCATATTTGCCAGCGACACCATTACACAGCTGTGTAGAAAGACAGTATGCTCGCCGATCCCCATATCTCAACATGGACCAATTATGTCAGATCTCGCCTGCAATACGTCTACAGTCTGTTCCATTTCACCGCCGGTAAAACTTTAAAAAAGCAAACTGTAAGAAGTTTACAACTCTTCTTCATCAAGAGGTGACACATATCAGCCCATAGCCTGAGCAATACGATCGTTTCGTAAGAGCTGTGAACAAATGTTCTAGAATGTCCATCCCTCGTGGATTTCGAAATAAATACGTGCAAGGACTGTCCCCTGAGATAGCACCAGATCTTGATCGCTACTACACAGGACCCTTTTGGCGAAGAAACAATATCTAGAGGATTGCAATTACTTGAATCAATACCAGCCACCAAGTTGGCTCAGTGGATAAAGCTTATGGAGGAAACTGACTTCAGCGAGAACAGCCAGAAAGCCTGGAAACTTCTCAGACGCCCTGCTAGTGCGACCCTCCTTGCAAACATAACAGCCAACGATATTGCCCATCAACTATTATTAGATGAGAAGTCGGATAACCGAAACATCAAGTCAAATTCTAATATCATGCGTACTTCTGTTGCCCACTGTCTAGACCTTTCTGCTCGGAAGAGCTGCAGAGGGCGATTAGTAAGTGTAAAACAGGAAACGCTGGCCTGCTGGATGATCTTAGGAATGAGCAAATAAAACGTTTTGGTCCTGCAACACTAAAATTGATTCTATATCTTTTTAGCAACTGCTTATGCTCTGATAGGATCCCACAAGTCTGGCGGAAAGCTCATTTCATCCCTATCCTTAAACCCGGTAAAGAGAACAATGACACTAAGAACTACCGTCCCGTTTCTTTTGTTTGCCATTTGTATGAAACCTTGGAGAGAATGATTCTGAACCGCTTGACAGAAGCTTTTGACTCTGCTCTCATACCTCAACAGACTGGCTTTAGACCGAATAAAAGCTGCATATCACAGATCTTCAGTCTCACCCAGTACACTGAAGGCGGTTTTGAATAACGTATAGTAACCGGTGTGGCCTTTGTTGACCTGTCTGCTGCGCACGACACTGTGAACCATAAATTACTACCGAGCGAGGTGGCGCAGTGGTTAGCACACTGGACTCGCATTCGGGAGGACGACGGTTCAATCCCGTCTCCGGCTATCCTGATTTAGGTTTTCCGTGATTTCCCTAAATCGCTTCAGGCAAATGCCGGGATGGTTCCTTTGAAAGGGCACGGCCGATTTCCTTCCCAATCCTTCCCTAATCCGAGCTTGCGCTCCGTCTCTAATGACCTCTTTGTCGACGAGACGTTAAACACTAACCACCACCACCATAAATTACTCCTAAAACTGTCATGACATTACTAATGGCTCTACTTTAACCACCTTAATAGCCAACTTTCTTAGCAACAGGAGATTTTTCGTGGAATTTCAAGGACGGCACAGTAGATGTAGTATATGGAGACTACTGAGGAATCGGCTACCCCAGGGCAGTGTTCTGGCCTGTGTACTCTAAAATATGTATATGAATGATCAACCACTCCCGCTGTACACCAGGAGTTTTCTGTATGCGGATGATCTCGCATTGGCCACCCAGGGAAAGAATTTCAATGACATCGAAAATAAGCCTTTTGGCGCACTGGAAGAAATAGGACGGTTCTACAAAAATAACAACTTAAGGCCCAATCCTACGAAAATGCACCTAAAAAAACAGACAGGCCAACCAACAACTAAATATTCCATGGGATGGCATTCAACTTGAACATTCATTTTCCCCAAAGTATCTTGGGGTGACCTTAGAATGGACCGTAACGTTCAAAACGCATTGTCAAAACACCAAAATCAAAATGTCTGCAAGGAATACGAAAACCAAAGGGATCTAACTGGGCTGCACAGACAGTCTATTCCGACTTCGGCTTTGGCGTTGTGCTATCCTGAGGGCGAATATGCAGCGCCTGTCTGGCATAACTTCTGCCATGTTAGGTTCGTGTACACCACTCTGAATGAGACATGCCGCATAATCATTGGGTGCCTGAGATCCACTGAAGTGGAGCGGCTGTATCATCCAGCAGGTATAGCTCCGCCCGACATCAGGCGTGAAGCAGCTACTCAAGCAGAAGGACGTAGAGCCTTGACGTCTGACACTCACCCATTATCTGGCCATTCGCCAGCACCGTCTCGCTTGAAGTCCAAAAAAAGGTTTTGCAAGTGTCTGTGTAAAAAACAACACAAACCAAAGGCCAGACATTTGGAGAAAGAGTAGAGACTGCTCCTCTAGGCTGGAGACAAACTAAAGAACTACCTTCCGATGATATTGAGAGCTGGTTTACCCGGAAGTACCTCAACAGATTACGAACTGGTGTTGGGCGGTGTAAAAGAACTCTTGAAAAATGGGGATACGCTAGAGGACCCTCAACTTGTGAGTGAGTGCGGAGAGGAGCAGACCTGCGTCACTACTGTCTGTGCCCGTTATCATGCACCGAAGAAGAGTTGATGCTGGCCAGTTCTAATGCCTTGGACATTGCCCGTTTGTGGGCGAAGACAATTTAATTCAATGTCAGTTAGTCTATACTTAAAGTGTGTTTATGAAAGTTCATTTATGTACAATTACTTTTAACTGTAATGCTTTGAACGTAGCTCACTTTTGGGCAAAAGCAAGTTAACTATAAATTTCTTTGTCCATTTTCATGTTTACATGTTAATGTCCTTTGTCTACTCACATGTTTTATAACTGTTCATTTATGTTAATTTCTTTGTAATTGATTCCTTTGATACGAATATGTATACGTACACAGAACACTTTAGAGCACTAAAAAGTAACCACTGTCATTTTGTATTCGTAAAACTCTTTATGGATATGGACCAAAGATCAACAAGCATCACACACTGGCCTAAAAATTCTGAAATGCAATAAATAACCCCACGAGAAACCACAGTACACAGACCTCTGCAAGGGAACTGTTTTCTGTTCTCAAAGAACTGTCAGACGACCCAAACCCATGCAAAAGTCTGACGTCTTCAGCCGTAGATTTTCCATGTAAATAAACTTTCTGTATAATGTTCTGTATGGTTCAAATGGCTCTGAGCACTATGGGACTTAACTTCTGAGGTCATCAGTCCCTTAGAACTTAGAACTACTTAAACCTAACTAACCTAAGGGCATCACACACATCCATGCCCGAGGCAGCATTCGAACCTGCGACTGTAGTGGTCGCGCGGTTCCAGACTGAAGAACCTAGAACAGCTCGGCCACACGAACTAGCTTTCTTGTTTCAAATTTGTGAAAATTTTGCTTAAGAACTGACAGTCTATGTGTACAGATAGTAAGCAGCAGTTTTTTCTATTATTTAATAGAAAGAAAATCAAAGAAAAAACAAAACACGGACAATTCTGTAACTTCAGAAAACATATCTGGGTAGGAAAGAAGAAAATATGTTAGGACAAGCGTAGACCTATCCAAAAACAAATCTGTCTTGCAAGTTTTGGAATGATTTCCTTCACCACGGTGCGTTGCTAGATTCGAGTTTCCACTGCGTTTCTGCCATTTGAAGTGTGCAATGGAAGCTCTCTATTTGCTTTTAATAGAGAAACTGGGACGACGCGTCCAGACAGCACATGTTCCAAAATTTCCGTCGACTTGCTTAGATTAGATATAGAAAGCGAGAAAATCCTATGTGAACATGGAACAAATCAGGAAAACAAAACTGAGATCCGTGTTTTACGCGAAAATTGGTATGCTTAGATTTAATATTAAGTTTTTAGCTCGTAAATGAATTCATCCTTAAGAATGTGGACCAAAACAAAACATTGGCTAAGTTTTTTATTTACCAATGAATGTGACAATATACTGAGAAAGATTCGACTATTTAAAAAAAAAAGACGTTTTCAGTGCCGTTCTGTCCTCTTCAGTGAGTGATGTTTGTTTACAGATCTGAAATACTGTTCGACAATGGTGTGTGAGACGGAGCAAGAATATTTTTCTTAAAAATAAAGTAGAGTTTGAAAAAACAATTCTTTCACTCATGGTTGGTATTGAAAATGCTTTTTCGCCGCAACGTCGCTTCTTTTTGAATTCTTTTTCTTGTCACAGTGTCTCGTAAGCAGTTACATCGATTTATTTAATGTTATTCAGACGATGAGAAGTGTCTACACAAATTTCAAGTCGAATAAATGATAAAACATTCGAAATTTAGTAAGTCATATGAGTACTTTTAGGGAACGAATATATGTTCATAAAAGCGTTTTTCCACTTGATTTGTCAGCTAACATTGGAAAAATATCTGGTAAAACACAGAATATTTGAAGTAACTTTCAACATTTCTCATTGATAGTCTAATTGTGTGCCAGATCTCCAGTAAAGTGCTGCCCAAGAATTTTTGAACGTCTGTCAAATGTTAGTTGTGATTGTCTGTGACAATTAAATCAATTCTTAATTGCTGGTATATCCGCTTATCGTGTTTTATAACCTGAGATCTGGTCCAATGTTTTTAGTCCTGACGTTTCTCCACGTCTGCCTTATACCTGATTTTCAGATTAAATGACATATTACAGATTTTCTATATTTGTAGTTATGTGTTATTCCCTTCTCCTAGTTACATTCTGGTTTTGTGTGCTACAGGAATTATGTGTTTTGAATATGTACCCAATTTTACCGACTGCGTTTATGTTAGTTATCTTCGCGTGTCGCAGTTTTTACTGTTTGGGATTTCCTGTTCTTAAGGAAGTTATTTATTATTATGTTCCATTAGGATGTATGTGAGAACTAAAATGATGTGTTATATTTTTAAGTCAAAGCATTTCTATTTTCGTCTTACAAACAATTCTTGGTCAAAATTAACAGTCAGCAAATAAAGAGCACATATCCTCCCTCAAACGCCTTAGATCACCGCGATAGTATTCTTTGCTGACCGCCAGACTAGTTCGGACGGACTCTGTATAAATAAATCAACTGTGACTGAGTGTTACACTTTCCTTGTCAAGGTTTTTTTGGCCCAGGTGACGGAGTACTCTTCCATTGCGACGATTGCTACTTAGCTGCACGCGTTAGCGCCATAAAACCAAGCTGCGTCGCCAGTGATGAACTTTGAAAGAATTTTGTACTTAGTGGTGTGTTTCGTACATACCTTAAATGTTATAGTGAGATTAAAACTACATGAGGTAGACGAAAATATGGCAATACCAAAAATGCAACACATTACCATGCCCAAAGCGGTGTAGGAAACCCGCTGACATTCAAAACAAATTTTGTCGTTTCAGAATGGATAAATACAGGTCCTGTACAGATTTCAAGGAGGTCATATACTATTCTGCCTGTCAAATAGTGACAAGTTTAGGTAACGATAATGAAAGTGGATAGTGATCACACACACTTTTCTCAAAAGTAGACCACAAAGGCTCAGATATATTGACATCAGGTGACTGTGCCTGTCCGGGGAGAAGCGACAGTTCATACTCGCTCTCACAAACCGTTCCTGGACGATGCGAACAATGTCTTTGAACACAGGACCACTATTGGGGAACGGACATTGTACCACGCGATGGATATGATCTGCTTAAATGGTCGCATAATGTTTGGCAGTAATGCGTCTTTACATAGTAACGACGGGGCCCATGGAATACCACGATATGGCTCCACGAATCGTCACTGGACCCGCGTCACATTTCAGTCTTGGAATGTAAGCTAGGTCAGGTGTTGGAAACAATATGGAACAAGACTCATTCGACCAAATGACATTCTTCCACTGCTCCATAGTCCAGATTTTATGGCTTCGGTAAAATATTTTCCCGTCAATGGCATTTGCATCACTTACATGGCTTTGGAATTGCTGCCCGTCCTCCAGTTCCCTACTTCTGAAGCTCCCTGGGTGTTGTTTCGGCGCTGACAAGGTTTGCGAGGGCGGCATTCAGTCCTGCAGTGACTTTTGCAACTGCTTTCCTCTTATTTTTCATCAAAATCCTCTTCAGCATCCGTCCATCATAATCACTTACTCACACTTGCGCTCGCGTTGTGACTTAGCGGATGCTGTTTTTCAACATTCTCTGTATGCGGTACAAATCTTCGATACGAGGTCTCTAGAAGCACCAAACGCTTCTTCTACGTCGGTTACGGAAGCACCAGCATTTGTCCACGTTCGAATTCACTTAGCTCCGACATCATCCACACCGAACTACACAGAACACTGCAGACACTTGCAGCGTATTGAAGACATTGCACAGGTGCAATCTGCGGGCTTGGATAGCATCTGCTACTATGCTCAAGTATGCATTTTTCGCAATGTTTCCATATTTTGTCCAACTTTTTATTTTCTGAACATACGTACTTGCAGTTGATTATCGTTTTATGCACAGACACTAGAACACTAAGGTGGAGGGGGAGGGGGAGTGTTACATTACTACTAAACCATTGTAAAGTTCACTACACCCCATACCATTCAAAGAAAGACATAATTTGTAAAAGTACTCTGTCTTCAGGCCAGGAGTAGCCTACCGGGACCATCCGACCGCCGTGTCATCCTCAGTGGAGGATGCAGATAGGAGGGGCGTGGGGCCAGCACACCGCTATGCTGGTCGTTATGATGGTATTCTTGACCGAAGCCGCTACCGTTCGGTCAAGTAGCTCCTAAATTGGCATCACGAGGCTGAGTGCGCCGCGCGGGATTAGCCGAGCGGTGTAAGCCACTGCAGTCATGGACTGTGTGGCTGGTCCCGGCGGAGGTTCGAGTCCTCCCTCGGGCATGGTTGTGTGTGTTTGTCCTTAGGATAATTTAGGTTAAATAGTGTATAAGCTTAGGGACTGATAACCTTAGCAGTTAAGTCCCATAAGATTTCACACTCATTTGAACATTTTTCTGAGGCTGAGTGCACTTCGAAAAATGGCAACAGCGCATGGCGGCCTGGATGGTCATCCATCCAAGTGCCGACCACGCCCGACAGCGCTTAACTTCGGTGCTCTCACGGGAACCGGTGTATCCACTGCGGCTGCCTTACATAACTTCTAGGATATGCGTTTTTTAATTACCCTTGTTATATCTCCAATGGTATACATACTAAATTAAATACAATACGCCTTGTTTTATACCCCACTGCAATCGAAAATCTTACAATGGTTTAGTAATGTAGGGTTAAATACTTTTCATAATCCACTGTGGCCGAGCGGTTCTAGGCACTTCAGTCCGGAACCGAGCTGCTGCTGCGGTCGCAGGTTTGAATCCTGCCTCGGGCGTGGATGTGTGTGCTGTCCTTAGGTTAGTTAGGTTTAAGTAGTTCTAAGTCTAGGGGACTGAGGACCTCAGATGTTATGTCCCATAGTGCTTAGAGCTAGTTGAACCTTTTTAGAACTTTTCTTCATCTTTCTGCGAGTTAAGGTATTTAAGGTAATAATTTACCTTTTTTAAAAATGTTTTGTTGAAATGTAATAGATTTCTGTCTTAACGTTGCCCCAGTCCTACAATATTGGTCACTGACGAGTTGTGGGGAGTGCCGAAGACAAATTCGCAATTACGCAGCTAGTTGCTTACTTTCGGTGCTAGCTGCAATGCCATTTTCGGCCAAGTTGTGTAGTTCGGGTATTGAGCAGGTGAAAGTTGTGAAGATCGTGAGAGACAGTATATCGTTGTCGGTTAACGGAAGGGTACGTAGGTAGCTTCGGTGAGCCGCAGGCGGCGCCGGCAGGACCGGCGTGAACAGGGCAGGCGGCAGCAGCGGCGACGCACACAATGGCAGCGCAGGCGGCGCGCCGATTGCGTATGCGTGCGGCGGGCGCTCGGCCACAATCCCTCATAAAGGCGGCGCGGGCACGCGCATGCTTATTACGCGGACGCGCCGGCGTGGCGCGGCCGCGCGTGTCGTCGCTCGTTAATCAGCGCACCGGCACACACTCTCCATCACCCGGTTTTTTAGCTCACACTTTGTTTCGCACTGAGGCTTGTCGCGAGAGCTGAAAAGCCGGAAGTCGTATGCGCATCTCGTACTGCCGCTGCCCGCCGACAGATGACTTTATTCCGCGCGTCGCACTAGGGATGGACTCTCGGCTCATGCCGGATAGACACATACAACCGCTTCTGAAGCGTAGATTTGAAAATTACGACTACTCTAACTTCTTTTACGGAGTTGAACAATTTCAAAAATGGTTCCAACGGCTCTGAGTACAATGGAACTTAACATCTGAGGTCATCAGTCCGCTAGAACTTCGAACTACTAAAATGTAAGTAACCTAAGGACATCACACGCACCCATGCCCGATGCAGGATTCGAACCTGCGACCGTAGCGGTAGCGCGGTTCCAGACTGAAGCGCCTAGAACCCCTCGGACACAGCGGCCGGCGAACAATTTCAGTTATAGTTTGTAACACCACTTGGCTGATAATGAGCCTAGTACAAGACTTTGTGACAATGTCCTGGTTTAAATACCAAACTTATCCGCAATGTCTCACGAAGAGAGGGCACGTGACACAGTTGAGGGTGAGACGTTCGTCGGATGGGGACGTTAACCATGGCGACCCCGTTGGTGCTATTCGCGACGAGTAAGCTATGTGCTAGCACCGGGTTTCACATTCTTCCTTCTCTCATCATCATCAAAACATATTCACACACACACACACACACACACACACACACACACACACACACACACACACACACACACACAAAATTCATACATGCAGTACTATAGATGTTGTAATGGAGCACGTTACAAGAGAGCCTAATACAAACGGTGTTTCAGAATGTACAAAATATGAGATGAGGAACCTTCGCTTACGTACTGGAATCAGTCAGAATGGAGGTAAAGAGTACGTAAATTAAAATGTTCTAATCGGACATTAAAATCGAATCTAAGAGGGCGTGCTGAAAAGTAATGCATCGTGATTTTTTACGTGGAAACTCTATGGCCTACGGGGTATCGTCTCAGTTGTGCGGCTGGATTCGTGATTTCCTGTCAGGAAGGTCGCAGTTCGTAGTAATAGACGGCAAATCATCGAGTAAAACTGAAGTGATATCAGGTGTTCCCCAGGGAAGCGTCCTGGGACCTCTGCTGTTCCTGATCTACATAAATGACCCGGGGTGACAATCTGAGCAGTTCTTTTAGGTTGTTTGCAGATGGTGCTGTAATTTACCGTCTAGTAAGGTCATCCGAATACCAGTATCAGTTGCAAAGCGATTTAGAAAAGATTGCTGTATGGTGTGGCAGGTGGCAGTTGACGCTAAATAACTAAAGTGTGAGGTGATCCACACGAGTTCCAAAAGAAATCCGTTGGAATTCGATTACTCGATAAATAGTGCAATTCTCAAGGCTGTCAATTCAACTGAGTACCTGGGTGTAAAAATTACGAACAACTTCAGTTGGAAAGACCACATAGATAATATTGTAGGGAAGGCGAACCAAAGGTTGCGTTTCATTGGAAGGACACTTAGAAGATGCAACAAGTCCACTAAAGAGACAGTTTACACTACACTCGTTCGTCCTCTGATAGAATATTGCTGCGCGGCGTGGGATATTACCAGGTGGATTGACGGAGGACATCGAAATGGTGCAAGAAAGGGCAGCTCGTTTTGTATTATCACGTAATAGGGGAGAGAGTGTGACGGATATGATACGCGAGTTGGGATGGAAGTCATTAAAGCAAAGACGTTTTTCGTCGCGGCGAGATCTATTTACGAAATTTCAGTCACCAACTTTCTCTTCTGAATGCGAAAATATTTTGTTGAGCCCAACCTACATAGGTAGGAATGATCATCAAAATAAAATAAGAGAAATCAGAGCTCTAACAGAAAGGTTTAGGTGTTCGTTTTTCCAGCGCGCTGTTCGGGAGTGGAATGGTAGAGAGATAGTATGACTGTGGTTCGATGAACCCTCTGTCAAGCACTTAAATGTGAATTGTAGAGTAATCATGTAGATGTAGATAGCGTTTTAAATAAAATAAAAGTGTTATTAACATTCTATATCTTTTCTCTTCATGTCTATGTATTCATAGCCCTCTGCAGCTGGAGAGCTTCGAACTGTAGTATGAAACATCGCAGTCTGTAATGTAGCTATGTCGATGCGTGAGAAACAGCACTCTGTAATAGAGTTTCGAATTCGAAGAGTTGGTACACACGTGCAGCACCTTCTCCTTCTGCATGACGATGCCAGACCACACACGGGCGCTGCGACATCTTCTATAATCAGACGCTTTGGGTTCACCTCATCGATCATCCTCCATACAGTCTCGACTTGGCCCCACCCGATTTTTATCGATTTCCGAAACTAGGAGGACACTTTCGAGGACTTCACCTGAATAGCGATGAAGCGGCACGAGCGGAGGTGAGGTTGTGACTCCGTCAACGAATTCACACATTTCACAGTGATGGTATCAACAAACTGGTCTGTCTTTCAGACAATTGTGTTCAACTCCCGGTTGACTATTATGGGAATGAATATACAGACACGAAGAATAAAGACGTCGAATGTTAATAACGTTCGTTTTATTTAAAAAGTCTTAAGAATTTTAACATAAAAAATTTCGTGGTATTACGTTTCAGCACGGCCTCGAACGTTGTGCAAATGGTACACGCAGCACATAAATATTTCTAGAAAGTCATATTTAAGAACAGCCAAGAGCTTCTGATGAAATAGATCTTTTGATCGAAACTTATAGTGAATAAAGACTCATCTCATCCGCAGTTGATGATGGTAATTAAATATGACCTTCTCAAGATAGGAATACTGCAGGAGACCATCCTGGCATGATTTTACTGCACTGTCTCCACCTATACATGTGGTTCTAGACAGTTCTGTAAAATTGAGACTACTGACGGTGGTTACCGCTGAAGTAACCGGTTTTCGATTCTATTGTTTTTTTTTTCATGCCAATTTGACTGTTAAAACCACGCAAAACAACCGAATTCTGAAGTAACCGATTTTTGATGTTTGATAACCATTATTTCCTGTAACAAATGTAGAAATCAGACAAGACTGAAAAATTTTGGCTCTCTCAGTTCGAAGATAGATAGGATTAAAGTATTATATTAAATAGGCAAATAAAAGAAAACTGTGTCCGTCTACCATTCGCTGCTTTTCTCGGAAAGTAATATGTGGCTGTAAAAATTATATTGCAATTGGGGATCAGACCACTATTTGGCATTGCGAATAGTTAGTGATAAAGGGTGAAAAGTGACGTTGAAAATTTGTTTTTCGTGTTAATTTGTCCGTTTCTAAGGGTTACAAGCAGGTAAAGGCGCAGTTAAGTATTGTATACTCTGAGTGAACTGTGGGTAAGTTTGTAATTTATTACTGTTTCCATGATTTCTTTCCTCTTTATCATTTCATAGGAACGGCGCACAAATCTTTAATGTTTTAAAGCAAATGAAGAATTGTACTTCATTTCTACTTCACTACGTAAAAATAGTTCCAGGCTAGGGTTGGTGCCGTTCTGCAATGCAATGAATGCAAGTCTTGCTCACTGAACGTACACACGCATCTTAAGCCACGACACATGGCAACGAAAACGTTATTCTCTCAGTAATGCAGTCCCAATCTTACGTGGTTTTTGTCAGCAGTGTTTTTAAAATGGCACTAATTGATTTATCCATTTTCTATAAGAACGCAGTATTTAAAACCACCACAAGATTTAGGAATAAAACTTACTCCATTTAAAAAAAGATTTATTCAAGAACGATAAATTTTTGGCACTGCTGTAATGGTTAATTGATATTTCCGTGTTTTACGCTGTTCAAAAATAGTTCAAATGGCTCTGAGCACTATGGGACTTAATTTCTGAGGACATCAGTCCCCTAGAACGTAGAACTACTTAAACCTAACTAACCTAAGGACATCACACACATCCATGTCCGAGGTAGGATTCGAACCTGCGACCGTAGCGGTCGCGCGGTTCCAGATTAGTGACTAGAACCCATCGGCCACCCCGACCGGCTTTTACTCAGTTATTAGAAGAGGAAAAAAAACTAGCCTTCTACGGGCCACAGGGTGGAATGTTAGGTGTCAGGTCTCTGTAATTGGGTAGGTAGGTTACAGGGTTTGAAAACGGATATTGATATGCTGAAGTTAGCTGCAGTTGGAATTAGTAAAGTATGGTGGCAGTAGTAACAAGATCTCTTGCCAGGGCAGTACAGCGTTATCAACAAAAAATCAATTAGGGATAATTGAGTAGTGCACATGATAATGAAAGATAAAATAGGAATGCAAGTTAAGTACTATGAACAACGTAGTGAACACATTTCAGTAGCAAAAATAGAAACAACACCCACCACAGACGTAGAAGTTTATGAGCCTACTATCTCAGAAAATGATGAAGAGATTGGAAGAATGTACGGTGGTAGAAAATTTCTTTCATATTAAATATCAATAAGGGAGTAAAACGTCAGTAGCTAGATACAAAGGCACTCTGTTCACTGTTCTCCTGTGCTACGGAAGTCACATCTTTGGGTGCGTAATAAGGATATATCTGTACTCTGTACTTTGAGGCGGAGCCCTACTGACCATTCAGGTAACTGGGCTATTAAGATGTGAGTTAGCTTGGCCATATGGACGGTTAGAAGTAGTATGACTTCTCTACCGCTGACCAGTGGGTCTAGTTGGGTACTTCTCTTAGTGTAGACTACGCGTGCAGCCAACATGATTCGCTCTGTTAAGTTCAGACGATTTTGTCTTATGTACGGTCGATGTAGTCATTTCTAAACAGCGATATCCTGGAATTCATAGTAACGGGTTGTTGGCTAGTGTGCTTTGGCGTAATATTCTATTACGTGATTTTCAGCTCTACAGATGCTTTTTCTTCGTGACCAAGGTTAAATCAGTTTGCTCCGATCGAAACGTTGTCCCATTTTCAAAAATTAAATTCTGACAACTGGTTAATGTGCTCAGTATGGGGTGTGGCCACCTGTGTCACCAATACAGGCCTGAAAAAGACGGGACAAGCTGTGAATGGTGTCATCAATCTCATGTTGAGGCAATAACGCCTGTTCTTCCTGCAGAGCTACTCACAAGTCTTTGAAAGTGGTTGGTGGATGCTGACGTGATAACCATGTCGCACATGGTCGGCCCTGTCCTGGCCTCCAGGATACGGTGCTTCCCAGATATGCTCTGTGGGATTCAAATCGGAGGAGCGAGCAGGTCACGCCACGCATGCAATATCTTCAGTTTCTATAAAAACGTCAACCACCCGTGCTTTATGAGATCGAGCATTATCGTCCATCATTACGACCTCTGGGCCCACAGCGCCTCGCAACAACCGCGTATGAGATCCTAAGATCTCACGATGCCTGACAGCAGTTACATCGTACTGATTGATCTGTAAAATATCATGAAGAGGTGTTCGAATGGTCAATGTAATCCGCGAGACCTGAGTTTCTCCTGGCGTATACAACTTTCAAATAACTTCCGGGAATTTCTGCCAGATAACACTTTCAACGACCGACGACATTTCGGCGGGAGAAGACCCCGCCATGTTTTTTGTCCGTGGAGGACCGATGTACTGAGTATAAACGGCACTCACGATTGCAGCAACCAAGTAGATCTGCTATTGCCGAACATTGCTTGTATACTGGCCACCCCATTTTATAGAATAACAATGAGATATTGGCATGCACGTCCAGCTATTGGGACAGTGTTATTAGGGAGGCAGTTGACATTAAATTAGCGAGCAACCTCGTCAACAGGGATGGAGGTTTATGTTTAAACTCTGTTTGGAATCCGGCTCTCTCCCTTGTCAAAAACAGAGGGACAGTGTGAATGCTGCCTCACCTGCGAATTCATAGTCTCCCTATCGATAGCTCTGACTTTGGTCATCTTTAGTGGCACTAGTGTTCAGTGTGTGTGTGTGTGTGTGTGTGTGTGTGTGTGTGTGTGTGTGTGTGTGTGTGTGTGTGTGTGTGTTATCTTTCCTGCTTCAGTCCGAGAACCGATGTTTGAGATTTGCATGTACGCCGCCTGTCCGTTGCAGTTTGCCTTGAAAATGGCGGGGTGTTCTCCCGCCGAAATATCGGCGGTCGCTGAAAGTGTTACCTGGCTGAATTCCCGGAAGTGATTTGAAAAATGTAATGAGTGTCCTCGCCTTTAGCAATCCTCCTCGATATGTCTCTTTCAACAATGTTTGGGTCCCGAAATCGTCTTACAAGTGCCCTCCACGTCGAGATCACTCTCCAGACAAAATCGGGACTCATATGTGAAATGAATATTGGCCCACCGTTCGACCGTGCAGGTGGCATATGGACGGATCCACTCTAGACGTTCCCTTCTGTGAAAATACGCCAGCGGTAAATAGATAGCAGGTCTCAAAGCAGAAAGCAGGAAACAATAAAGGCCACTCTGCTGAAGTCCTCTGTACACCGTTTGACGCGATACACACGTCCCGGCGATGCTGCTCCGTCAGATCCTAGTTGCAGTGGAGTACAAATGCCGTACCGGCGTGCCCTTACAGCCATATAACGGTCCTATCTTTCTGATGTCGCACATGGTCGGTCCTGTCCTTGTCCACAGTTTCTGTCTCTAAACCTGTCGCCTCACCCGAGAAACAACAGAACGATTCATGTTAAGCCATCGGGCCGCATCAGTTTGCAACTCTCCTGCTTCCATTCTTCCTATGACCCACCACAGCAGAGTCTCTGTAGGCGTCTTTTCTGTGCCATACTGAACCACCTGTGACTGTGTTCACAGCGATTATGGATGTGGGACTATCCTTTAAACACTACCCCGCTTGATGGGGGCCCTGACGTCATTGCTGGAGTTGATCGGAATGCCGATTTCCGTGCAGAACATGATCGTAACGACATCTGTTGCAGTTTGTATGATTATTTCGTGAAATAGACACAGGAAGGGGAAATAGCAGTTTGTTTCTACAATTTTGGCCACCAGTGTAACAACAATAATATTCGGTTACACAATGGAATATAGCGAACCTACCACATATGTATCCTCCGGTGGTCACGAGTTGGTGCGCACTGCGCACTCACTTGCTGATATTGTGTTTGTGATTCCCAACAGTTGGCAGCACTTGTGCATAATAAAAAGCTTGAACTTCCACAAATGTGTACCTCAGGTTTCGGTTGTCAAAAAATACTTCTGTTGTAGCTAGGACACAGCTACATTAATGCTATTTTGTCTAAAACCGTGGCTGTGTACAATTAATGTAGGTTAATTCTTTCAAAGAAGAAAACAGCAACCAGCCACTATTAATACTGCTATTTAGGTAAATAGCGCCGTTACCGGTTTCGAACTGGCAAGTTCTTCATCAGACGGCTGTTCACATGACTTTCAATATACATTTTACATTATCGTCCGTTTTCAATTTTTATTCTTCCACTGTGGCGAAGTATTTTTGGTGTGTTGTTGCTCTACGGTAGAAAACAGTGTTAGAAGCGCCCTATGTGAAAATAACTAACCTCCAAACGATGAAATACAGCATAAATATGTGAAGTGAAGTGGTTATGGTACTTACGTCGAAAATTAAGCGCGATTTTGTTGCGAAGTTGCAGGATTTTGTTTTTCGAATATTTCTAAACATATCCTGCAACTTCGCAAGTACGACGTTCCACTGAATGCTCTTTACACACAGCTTTGGCTTCCAGATATTATTTACTCAACGTTTTTATGTTTTCGTTATCTGATTGCTTCTGATACACACTAAAAATTTCATATACGGCATAGTCATGGACGGAAATTCGGAGCATCATTACATTACTTGTTGCTGTGCCCCGGACAGACGCTATTTTATTGATATACACATCTTCGCTTTGTACCCTCGTCGGAATTAAAACAACCCAAAAGAAAAACAAATTTCTCAGTCAAATGATTTATTTATGTAAGTGGCAGGTTCATATCTCTGTTTGTACACAAATTATTAGAAACACATTCCAAAGAAGGCTATTGTTCTTTGTTTCAGAAAAAAGAGTATTACATATGCTTTTAATAATGCTGAAGTAGGCAGGTATAGATCTCCAATTAGCGTAAAAGGCTATATAGTGTACAAGCTCATACACTAGTAGTTACATAACACTAGCCATAGATAAATTTCATGAATGTGGAGGAAATTAAGCAGCGAAAATAAAACAACATTGTATGTAGATTTATACAACTACACTACGCAGACTGCCACATATACCATTAAAATAGATAATCGTAAGGCCTTTAAAGTGTTCCATCTGAAAACTTTAGCACTGATTGCACCTACGATTCTTTCATGCGTAGCACGAAATGATTATTGTAGACTTTACACTGTGTAAACTGTTACGAAAATCGTAACAGCCTGAATAAAGTCTATTTGCGGCTTCTTATTAAAAAAAGAAATTTAATTACAATGAAGTGTGAATCATTACGTCAAAACATCATTCTGTGAAATAAAAACGTCTCAAAATAAACGAAGAGTTGTGTTGTTTTCAGCGGGTCACTTTACGATATTGAACTGCGTGACATTGCTAAAGACGTGTATTCATCTTGCTATTCCTTCAACGACAATTTTCGTATTCTAAATGTACCACGTTCGATTCCATAAGCAGCTCGGCTGCCCTCAAGTTCATCGTGCTAGTTTAACTGCAACGAAATGCAAATTTCTTACACTGAAAACTTTCAGACTGCCAATATATTTCGTGGTAAGCTTCTGCACGGTTAACGACCTCTCTCACCACTAAGTCTGTCATTATAAACTCCATGCTACGAAACTTCTTAGGGGACATGAGATTACTTATAATATATTTTTACCACATCACGAAAGTCACCACAATTTTTTGTGAATAAAAAATGACGTATTTGCTATTATATTCTAGATCACTGAAGGAAAGAGCTGGAGTTGGACTGTAAGACATATTGCTTACTAAAAAAAGCAAAGTGGAACAGAAATGATGGCTCACATTACGAGCACATATCTGCTCCAAAATATCAGTTATAAATATAATGATGCAATCTGAAAAGAGTGGTCCTCTTCATACTAACCCTCACGGTACCGCACCCTGGGTGTTGCAAAATGACAAAATCTCAGACAATTTATCAGCATTCGTAGTATAGTGTTTCATACACTCTCAAGATACAAGCCAAGAGCTGATAAAGCGAGCCGGTGCTTTGTTACAATAAAGCACATTATTCTGTTTCGGTAGTATCGGTGGAACGTGTTGGGTCAGGTCAATGTTCTCCTGACTGTGTATCACGTACCACATGCGCTCTATCCAGTCATCATCTGATGTGAATATAGTACTGCTGTACGAAGGTTCCTTAGAGCTTCGAAGAACTTGATGAGATCTTTGTGTTAAGGAGAAATTAGAACAGATGTAGCTGCATTCAACAATGAAAAAGGAAAAAAATTCAAAGGAGCGACTTTCGGTTGGTCACCTCTGATCGCCAGGAGAGAGACATGGTCGACCGAGCAAAAACTCGGGCTTCGATGAGTTTGAGGTGTCCTAGCAAATGCAGCTTCCATTCCAGGAACAAGAAAATATGCAATTTCTTATGTAGCGAACGTGTGTGTCTCAAATATCTGGCAGGTTCTACAAGGAAAACATGGACCTCCGTCTAATAAGCAACTTCTTTAAAACATGACCCGGCCTGATTTCGGAACTAGTTAACGTTTTCCACTGTAATTTCTACATCTGCATGATGATGTCCCAAAATTTAAAGTCAATCGCGATCATTAATTCCGCCTATGACTACTGCGAAAAAATCAAACCTCAACGTTCTAGCCCAGAGGAGCCAGTCGGGACCGGCCAATCGCGTTGTCAACCTCCGCCAATGGGGTAAGGGGTACGTAGGGACGAGGGCTCCGCACACCGCTCTCCCGGCCATTGTCGACTTTCTTGATCTTGAATCCACTAATTCTCAATCAAGTAGCTGCTCAGTTGGCATAGCGCGACTGACTGAAAGCCGTTCCGCCGGCCGCGGTGGTCTAGTGGTTCTAGGCGATCAGTCCGGAACCGCACGACTGCTACGGTCGCAGGTTCGAATCCTGCCTTGGGCATGGATGTGTGTGATGCCCTTAGGTTAGTTAGGTTTAAGTAGTTCTAAGTTCTAGGGGACTGATGACCACAGATGTTAAGTCCCATAGTGCTCGGAGCCATGATTCATGAAAGCCGTTCCAGTCCTCATACTAACGAAAAATCGCTGGCAGTACCGGGAATATAACCCGTGTCCTCCGCATAGCAGCCAGACACACTGACCACTGAGGTGGGCATAAGTAAAAACATTTTACAAAATATCTTGCCTGAAGTCCTGGAGGTCGTTTCCAGTTTTCGACGCCAATAAGACGTTGAAGGAAAATTAGGTAATGTGAGGTAAGGTCTTACGGGACCAAAATGCTGAGGTCATCGGTCCCTAAGCTTACACTCTACTTAGTCTAACTTAAACTAACTTTAGCTAAGGACAACACACACACACACACACCCATGCCCGAGACACGTTGACGAACACGCTCTCGAGTCTCCCACAAACGTCTTCAGTCAGAGAGTTCATTTACCTCGGTGCTTTTCTTACCTCAGCCTCCACTTTCCTTTCCTATGGGGCTACGTTAGGGTGCCGCGTCATAACACTGGTACAAAGAGCACGTGTACTTAGAGAACTTGCATGGACTTAAGAGGGGGACATAATATTCTACAATGTGTAAGCCAAAATATGGTTCAGAGTTTCATGCTACATAATTAATTCCTTCGTCCATCCCTTAGCGACTATGCTGGTGCTCCACCTTCACCAAGTTTCCGAGCCAGGATTTTGGCGCATTAACAATCTTTTTAATTTGTATGTATTTATACACCAAAAACTCTAAAATACACACGTCAAATACTCACATAAAAGGTGTGCTAAAATTGTTTCGGCATTATCGCAACGATCATTAAAAGTCAGTTTTAGACAATGATCATTCAAGTCTGTACAATACATGGAGGAAAATCATTCTCAGCCATGGTGACAGAAACTTCCTCAAAAATTTGTGGTGCAATTGGCTGTCGGCTTCTCTCAGGAATAATCTTCAAATTGCCAGTTACTTCGAGCTTGCCGGCCGGGGTGGACGAGCGGTTCTTGGCGCTTCAGCCTGGAACCGCGCGGCCGCTGCGGTCGTAGGTTCGAATCCTGCCTCGGGCATGGATGTCTGTGATGTCCTTAGGTTAGTTAGGTTTAAGTAGTTCTAAGTTCTAGGGGACTGATGACCTCAGATGTTAAGTCCCATAGTTCTCAGAGCCATTTGAACTTCGAGCTTCAGAAGCATGTTCTTCAGCTCCAGTTCGGAGAGAGGGCCTCTCGTATTCCCTTAATGCGTCGATACTCGCGAACAGTAGGAACACTATTGCTGTTGCTTTTATAAAACAACTTTACAAATAAAGCCCTTCTCACCTTGTCCATACCTATGTTGACTATCTACAACTCTAATGCACGCTGATGTGTGTTTCAACTCTACGTCGCCGTACCAGTACCGGCACCTAACAGCAAGTGCCGACGCTAACGCTTCTCACAAAGTAACTCCTACTCCTGCGGCGCTCAGTCTGAACATCATTCCTATTCAGCTGAGTACTCATCCAGTAAATAGTTTTACGTCCATGCGGGCTCAAGTAGTGAAAGCGAAGTGTTAAGTACCTCGTACATCCATTCCGTTTCCCCCACCGGTATTCGTTCTGTATGTTGCAGACAGCCCTATACTCCATTTCCAATTTCCTTATACGTTACTATGGCTACTGCCGCCATACCTTCATCTGATCCTGTACGAACAAGCCTATGATCCCAAACCGAAAACATCCATGCCTCCTGGCCAATGCATCTCATTCGTAACTAAATTATCTGTCGGCATTCTCTGCACCATTACTTTCAGATCCTCTAGTGTCTGCCTTAGCACTCTGTCATTGAGAAATTAGCAGTCCCTTTTTATCTAATGGCTTCCCTCGAGTGGTATCTTCTCGGATATTCGAATAAGGACACTTTTACCTCCGGAATACACGTATTTTACCGAGAACGAAGCCTTCAAGACACTTACAGTACAGAACGGCATGTATTATGGAGGGTGTACTCAATTCGAGTTATTCCTGAACAAACATTAATACAAAGTTCTCGTACAAATAATTTAAAACACGTTTACTCCTCTGATTTATCTACACCATCTTGAAGCTCATCGTGCTTTTTAGATATTAATTAGTTTCATATTAATGACCTCGAATAACCATTTCTCATAAAGAAATAGTTCTAATTTTTCCGAATTGCTGATGAGAAGTAGAAGGACCTGCTTCATAAACTGTTCCTGTTTAACGTGAAAACTGTTTTCCATAGTATCAATTACAACTCAAACAATGGAGGACTGCTACGACATTATAGCCACACCTTTGTTTTACCCACTCCGACCTGGTGTGGTGAGTAAGCTACATTGCTCAACGATGAACACGTAGATGGGGAGCATGTCTAGAGTATGATTCAGCTTGGCTGTCGCATAAACACGGTAGGCAGGTGCGCTATCAAGCAACGATCAAACCGCTGTCCCCTAGTTTACGAGACATGCATACCATTTTTTAAATCTGAAAGCCACGAGCTGAGTAAAATTAATTTTTGTTTCCCTTGTATATAATTTGAAGCAAAAACAAAAAACAAACAAAAAATAAAGCAGAAAGATTTAGGTTCAAAAGGAAGAATACAGAAATATAGTTCAACACCTCCTCGACTTCAGGGCCGATACAGTAACCTGACTTTCAATGGAAATATAATATTTTTTTCGGGATCAGAATGAATTTTCGTTTGCACATGCGAAATAATTGCTTCTATTTTCTTATTTAAATATACTCGGTCCAGTAACATTGATCTGACCACCGCCTACTTTCGATGTCAACGTCCAGTAACCACTCACAGATGACAGGTGCAAACCCTAGCAGGGGACAGTATATAAAGCGCGTCAGGGAACGCGGTATACGGTGCAGTCGTTGTCGTCATGCGGAAACGGAGTGATTTATCTGATGTCCAAACGGGCATGATCATTAGCTTTCAGGCCAAGGGCGAAAGGATTTCCGATACAACTAGTTTGTAAACTGTTCGCATGCCTCCGTGGTTGGAGTATATAGCGCACGGCAAAATGGATCTATCCAAAACTGACGCCGAGGCAATTGTGGCTCACCGCGGACAGTAGATAACAAGGGCCTCAACAAGGGCCAAAGAGATGTGTATAGGGGAATGTACGTGAAACGTTTGAGCAGCTGACGCCCCCCCCCCCCCCCCCAGGTGGAGCAATGGAGCAATGTCTTCTCAACTACCGTTCAGCGAACGGTGCTGCGTAAGGACCTCATCAAAGAAAGCTGTGATTTACACGCCAGTGCCGCAACTGGACGCCCACTAGCGGCGGCGCTGTTCCTTTCGTCCATAACCTATGAACTCGTTTGCAGAAGATCGCCGGTAGGAATGCCAACATAAATCTACCGCACTGCAACTCGCACCAAGCGTAACTATTCCGGGAATGGGGAAAAGGTCTTAATTTTGAATGAAAGATCGAAATACTGGAAAACTTCGGTACATTCTGAACCTTATTAATGTGCACATTCACTGCCAAGCCCGTGCTAATCTTGACACAGTCAGGCATAAACCCTTTCATTAGCGTTTGCAAGTTTATGGTAACATGTTTCCCGAAATCTGACCAGCTACTAACCACGGATTGTTCTTACATGAAAATGCTCGCCATACTATTAAGCTTACCGGCCGCGGTGGTCGTGCGGTTCTAGGCGCTCCAGTCCGGAGTCTCGCTGCTGCTACGGTTGCAGGTTCGAATCCTGCCTCGGGCATGGATGTGTGTGATGTCCTTAGGGTAGTTAGGTTTAAGTAGTTCTAAGTTCTAGGGGACTGATAACCACAGCAGTTGAGTCCCATAGTGCTCAGAGCCATTTGAACCATTTTTTTTTATTAAGCTTATCGGTATCTAACGTAATCAATGCCGTCACTTTAAAACGCTTCTGAAATAAGTAGCACAACTAAAACAGGAAAATTATAATTTCCTTCGGCGCTCATACTGCACGCGACTGTACCACTGAAAGGCTGGGCGCCGACCACTTGACAGCTGTAAACATTCTCTACCTCCAAGAGAAAAGACGCGCCAAGAATACTCCGTTCTGATCGGCCAGTTTTCTTTAAGGTAAATAGAAGTACATTTTTCTCCCGCGTTAGTCCGCGCTTTTCATGACTAATTAATCGACAAATAATACACTTTCGAACTGTACTTTTTCCTGAAATAAATATTTAACATTCTGATGTTTTGTTTATACTTTATTAACTATTTTCGTTTACACACGAATTTGTTTTCCTTTTACCATAAACTTACTTAACATAATTATGATACAAAATTTCCCGTAGTCTGCATTCACACTGTCTTGAAAATTTCTCACGCTTGTTCGTGCAGTGTCTATCAGTAGAACAGTGATCCTCATTTTTACTTTAGACATAAATAAACAGAAAAGCCTTCAAGAAATAAACAGAACAATTCACAAAAACATTCTCTTGACCTGTTCCTTGAATGTCTCTGTGCACTAATGTCCTCTAGCAGATGAAAATTAGAACTGCGTACTCGACTGAACCCGCTTCAGACCATCTGTCACTGTGCACGCACAAGTCATTCTCCCGATACACAGTCTCTAGACAGGAGCGATATAAGGCCCCACGCCTCACACTGAGGGGCGACAAGTGATCTTTCCAGATGAACCACGTTTTATGTTCCCTTGGACGTGAAACGTCTGAAAGCAAACACCCTGCTACGTCCACACTGGTCTTTTAGCTGAAATGCTGTAATCCATTTGACTGTGGCTTTCTACCAGCAAGTAGCGCTCGTGATAACTGTTGTGTATATTTACAAACAACTTAAGAGTCGACTCAGTATTATCCGACCACAATATTGGTGCACCTGGGAGTGAGGGCGCATCAATCGGTTTATGATGAGTTTTCATCGTGATATTTCACTACGACGCTCTAAACCACCTCATAGTATAAGCACAATTGTCTTAAAATCATTCACAGTGCTATGCGTTTTCATTAGTCCGCCTATACTTTTTTACTGTAATATCACCGCGTGTTTCAGACAGTTTGCACGGGAGGCCAAGCGCAATAATATCGAGATCGGCTAATACAGGAATAGTCACAATAGCAAGACACTTGCACGACGTACGGAGTTGATTCAAAACTTCTGTTAATATCGTGGAGGTATGTGTCGTCTGTCCAACAAAATGAAGGCAGTTTGTTTGTTGTCATACGCGTTTCGCTTCATTCATTTGGGAAACATCGTCAGTGTCCTGAAATACATGTTTCTTGTTATACATACAATAAACGTATTATGTGATAGATATAATATGCTGATATGTTACATTTTGTCGTGTTCTCTCTCTCTCTCTCTCTCTCTCTCTCTCTCTCTCTCTCTCTCTCTCTCTCTCTCTCTAAGTTAGAAGCAACTTTTGTAGCACAAGTTTCGTATTGTGAATGTATAGTTCGGTATTGCTTACGATTTCCAGCGCTGCTAAGACATGTGCGAGTTCCCGGAGATGTATTTGTTGTTCTTCATACTCCAGCTGGTCGATTTCTGGCGTTATTTCATACACACTTGTCACATCACATGTTTCACTTCCATTTGGTGATAAGCATGTGCTTGTTTTCGATGTGTAGTGTTGCCATCTGTTATTGTGTGTTTGTCTTTTGTTTTTGTTGTTTGATGTTGTACATTTGTTGTGTGTGTGGGTGTTCACACACGTGTTGTACTCTGCTGCTTTTTATAACAAAAATGTGTGCGTCTGTGTAATTTGCTGTCTGCAAATGTATTTTTTTAATATATGTGTGAGTGCGTGTCGGTGCGCGTGTAATTTACTGTGTGCAAATATATTTTTTTAAATACTTTAAATATGAGAGAGAGAGAGAGAGAGGGGGGGGGGAGGGGGAGGGGGGAAGGAGAATCATTAATTATTTATTCTGGTAACATTTCGGTTTGTTATTGTTTTGGTGACTAGCATGATCATGGAGTTACTGTTTATACGGATTTGGTCACTGAGTACCTTCTTTTCCATTGCAATGGCTCTTTGTATATGAAAGTTTTCTTGCAATGTCAGGAGTTTTTGTTGTGATTCTTCACTCTGATAACTGTCATGAACATTCCATGTTGGATGGTTCAGGTGTTTGGCGAAGGTAGAATGACTGCTTCCGTATTCCCAACTGCTTATATGTTCTTTATATCTAGTTTTGAAGTTCCATTTCTCATCCCCAGATATACTGATTCACATTCTTTGCACTCTAGCTGGTATATACCTGCTCCTTAGTATTTATCCGGTTTTTCTGTTGTTTGTAAACGTGATTAGAACGTGTTTCTTGTTCAGTAAGCTATTTTTAATCCCTGTTTCCTTTGTATATTTGCTATCTTGTGTGTAGCTTTGTGTTTGAATGTAAGAGAGTACCATATTTTTCTGTTATTCATGTCATGAGTGTTAGTACTTCGTGTTGCCGTGTGTGCTGTAGTGTCTGTGCTCTCTGCTTGTTTCGATTTTTCTTTAGTTGTGTTTTAATTTTTTGATTAAGTTTTTGTACTATTTGGGGGTTGTACCCATTGTTTGTATCTATGAGTTGTTTTGTTTGTTACTCTTTTTCATAATTTTCTTTGCTGAGTGGGATGTTATTTAGCCTGTTTAACACGTGTCGTAGGGCTGCTAATTTTTAATTTTGCGGGTGGTTGGATGAAGCATGTATGATTATGTTTGTGCCTGTTGGCTTTCTGAACATGTCAGATGTGTGTTTATTTTTGTCTCTCTTTATTGTTGTATCCGAGAAATGTATTTCCTTTTGTGTTTCTTTTTCCATGGTAAATTGAATATTTGTATGAAGCTTATCAATTTTCTCTGTGGGTTCATCTACCATACGGATGTCATCGACATATCTGTACCAGTAAACAACCTTGTGTCCTTTCTTTGTGAGGACTGTATCAAATATTGTGTTTATGTAGTTGATGAATATAACTGCCAGTGTTCCTGAAATTGGGGATCCCATTCGGAGATCATATTCTTGTAAGTAAACTTCCTTTTCAAATTGGAATTAATTTTGGGATGTGATTAGTTTATTAGTCTGAGGGTTTTTGTTATTCCATGAATATTGCCGGCCGCGGTGGTCTCGCGGTTCTAGGCGCGCAGTCCAGAACCGTGCGACTGCTACGGTCGCAGGTTCGAATCCTGCCTCGGGCATGGATGTGTGTGATGTCCTTAGGTTAGTTAGGTTTAATTAGTTCTAAGTTCTAGGGGACTGATGACCACAGCAGTTGAGTCCCATAGTGCTCAGAGCCATTTGAATCGATGAATATTGTCTGCAGGTAGTTTGTTGTATGGCAGTAAGTTTTCTTCAATTAGCTTTATTGTGTCTGTAGTGGGCATTGAGGTGTATATGCTCTCCGTGTCAAAAAAGGTGAGTGATGCTGTTTGTGGGATGTGTAAGTTTTTTTTTGTTAATGTGTGTAAGTCTACAAACTACTTTTCTAGAAATTGAACGCAGAAAAACAAAAATCTAGTTATAAATTACGAGAATGAATTTTGTAAGGCTTATTAGTGATTTGTCACCTGGAGACACGTGTTTTAATTTTTGCAACGTCCTTGTTAGCTTTACACTTTTTTCTTTCATAATTTATAATGGTCAATAAGAATATGATCTTAGAACAAAAGAACAATAACGCTGATTAACAAGTTTAACTAGTTTTAATAAGTTTTTAAAAGTCACAGAGCAGCGACAACAATGAAAAAATGAGACAAATGAAATGGAAGTTGATTACTGTACTGTATAACAGTAGAAGAAATTTGCAAGACTGCTCGGGGCTTCCAGAAGGTTCTGCCGGGACAGGTAGGTCCTACGATGCGTGAATGTGAGTAATGTCCAGAGGTGTAGGACCATAACATTAGCTCAGCCACGACCTGCTCTCGCTGCAGTCCCCGGAAGAGGAAGAGCTCGATGCCCTGCACTCATAATGCGTCATGAAGGCGGCGTGTATACCAGGCGATCACTACGTCTTTACTGCTCACATCTAATCACAGGATGGAGTGATTTAAATGGAATCGTCAACGTTTACACTGGATTGCAGATCGATGAGGCACCAGTCTGTTCACGCACGAGATCCAATGTGTCTTGCAAAATGACGCGGTGGAAGGTGGAACTCGATGCAATCTGTGAAAAATACTTAACGGGGATGTCTTTGGATCAGGGAGTGCCTACATCTGAGGTCTATCTTTAGGTGAATATATAGACGGCCATGTACTGGAAATGTGGCGGCGCAGATTTATCCAGACATCGTTGAAGCTTATGTAATTCCTTATACAGGTGCAATAGCTGATGATATCATCCTATAAGACTACAAATTTCGATTCACGGAGCTCGTCTCATTGAAGAATACATTCATGAGCAAAAAGTTCAACGGAAAGAGTGGCCAGAACGTGTTAGGGATGCTCTTTACAGAACTGACGCACGTGCGCAACACTAATGCCGTCCACTTCCTATAGAACTCAAAATACCGTCAACATCCATGTCACACAGCGCTGTGTGTTCCGTAATTACTGATACATGTAATTATTTTCCCCCTTGGCGTTGCTATTTCTGTAACGAACTAATACATTATTTGGTTTCTGTAGTTCAGTTTTGTGTAAATGGAATGGAACTGCGGCTAGTCAAAGACCCGAAGAAAATAAATACCGACAGCCATAATTTTATTAATTATTTTATTTGACTACCAGTTTTGGTGCCTCAATGACACCGTCGTTAGGCCCCTGTAGAAACAGACAAAATCAAGCTTGCAGTGCACAGTAAATCTGATACCAGTTGTCATTATTTAAAATAAATTAACTATACATTTACTTTGATAAAAAGACAGATCAACGATATCAAGGTGGTAAACTAAACTGCTTGAAATACTGACATACGCCACATAATTGTAATGTACCCATTAACTGTAGTAACAAAAACCGCTTACAGTACAAAGCGAATATAATATTACGAAAAATGTTAACATTCTCATATTGTAGTTATTACAAAAGCGTGGTTTTCAAACAAGACTTTTCTAACTACACAATACGGGAACTTTTACTGTTTTTCATAATATTATATCAGTATTCTATTTTTAGCGGTTCTTATTACTACAGTTAATGGGTACATGAGCAGTGTTTGTTTGTCATGCGTTTTACTTCACTATCTTGATACCTTTGATCTCTCTTCTTATACTTTTTCTGATGTGATTATTTAAAGTAATTTAACCATACATTCACAACTGATATTGCGTATCAGATTTGTTGTCTACTGTAGGCTTGATTTTGTCGATTTATACAGGGGCCTGAAGATGGTGCCGATGACCCACCGAAATTTGTAGTCAAATAAAGTAAATAATAAAAATATGGCTATCGGTATTTATTTTCTTCGTATAAATTATTTAGTACTCTAATGATCTCTTTTAAGCCTAATTTATTCAGTACATATAAAAATGATTTTATATCGAACGCAAATATTTTCCATGGAACGATAACCTATCAGTCCAAAAAGTTTCGA
Source organism: Schistocerca gregaria (assembly GCF_023897955.1). NCBI lineage: Eukaryota > Metazoa > Arthropoda > Insecta > Orthoptera > Acrididae > Schistocerca > Schistocerca gregaria. Next base: position 481,169,420 of record NC_064931.1, on the reverse strand, counting down.
AACTGGATTATCAAAAACGAGAAAATGTAAGATGGTTTTAATGCTTCAACCGTTCTACGTTGACTCCCACTACCTGAGCACAGTACACAGAACGTCCATAGAACCTTGTGAAACTGTCAGAAAGTCCTTCTTAGCGCTGTTATTCAACTTGCGCGTCATATTGGCTTGAATGTCGGTTATACCGTCAAAGCGTTGGCCCTGCAAGTAAATTGTTGCACTTTGTCGTTTTGTGTATGGTTCGTATTGACGACACAAAGTTTCGTCAACCATGATGATTTTTCCAGAGAAGGAGTGTCCGCAATTTGCATTTCGCTGAAGTCGCGACAGGCGTCCAGTTTGTTTGGCAGTCAATGGTGAGCGGAATAAACTTTGCACACACTTTTCTCTTCTTGAACACGTGGTTTAGTGACGTTGCTTTGTCGAGATTTGTGACGCAGCAACACTGACACACTATGATCGCATGTCCACTACTTAACAATTCTTTTTCGCGACGACTGATTGAATGTACATCTGTTGCTTACAGTTTTTAATTCTAGCTGCCTCCGTAGGTGCTACGCTGACATCATTTATGCGCAAGAAATAAAATCAGTTTCGGAACTTTTTGGACGTACAGTGTACATCCATATTTCAATTTAAGATGGTAACTAAGCCGTGTGTATTTTCATTTTAGGTAGTCCCACTTACGTATTTTAATGTGTTGTAAGCTGGCACTGTGGGAACACCCGCAAAAGGCTCGCATTTTTCTTTTTATTTATATGAGCGGTTTATTACAAAACCTAGACACGTCGAAGAACGGATTTTTTGAGCTAACATCACCTTGCTCTTCTCCGATACTACATCTGTTTCACTGGGGAATTTGTTTCGGCAAAAGCCTACAGATCCAAAGATATATCCACCTGAAAATCTTGCTCTTCTGCAAACGCAGACTGGTATCTTGTTATTTCTAATAAAGCTGAAGTAGGTCCATGATTCGTAGGTTTCCTGTTCTCATCTTGCTGGACTGATCATCACGCACCACACTCAGAGGAAGCGTCCCAGGTTTGTAGACGAAGGAGGACGTCCTCGTCATGCAGCTGCATTTTCCTTAGAGTTCAGAATTGAAAGTAGGGATATTTCAGTTTGTAAAATTGCATTTCTTAGCTTTCATGGAATAACAAAGTACACACTGTAAGGAATTAAGAACACTATTGTTATAAATGGGCAGTCTACAAAAGGTAAAAGAGGTTCCCATAAAACAGACGAGAAATGATACCAGAGGCGATTGTTCAGTTAACTAAATGTCATCTGAAGTTCTTTAAGGCACAGAAGACATACTCCTCTCTGTGTGACAATCTAAATCGAAAGTAACTGCCAGAAGATTTGACCATACGCGATATGAATCTTGAATCTTTAGACACGTACCATATCATTCTTCCTTACAAAGCTACAAAACATGCAACATACATTTGAGATATTATAGGACTGGTGCATGTAATACACCTGATTCATTGAACATCTGAATAAAAGTTGAGGAAAGAGATTTTGAGAAGAGGTCGTAACGCAAAAGACATTGCACTAGAAAAGGGCAGAAGCTTTTGTAAGCATGAAACTGAACTATATTCTAAAAGTAAAACAAGGGCTCATTAATTTTATTTCATTTGATTATATAAAGAACTTGCCACTACCGCAGTTGCAGTCAAATGTATTTTACTACTTAAGGCATCTGTAGTACTGTGTGTTGGGGATTCGCAGTCAGGGAGATGACTCAGTTTCAGTTTACCGCTATCTTGAACAAGAAGGAAGGATGGATCCTGATGAAATCACATCATGGTTTTGAAATATATACCCCACATTCCATTAGAACATCGAAGAAACAAGGTTGTTTTGATTTGTGACGGGTGTCATGGGCAGAATAAAGTTGTGGTTCAGTCTTTGTACAGTAAAGTGCATATCTTGAGGGTGTAGGAAAGGAGCACGTTTTAATTTCCAGTGCGAGGATGCAGACTGCAGAAATTTCTGCAATTGGAGTCAGGAAAACTGTTGAAGCTCGAACATAAACTCATCTATTCGAGCTGAAAATAATTAAACATGATGATTTCATAGACATCAAACGTGCTACTGACGCGTTCTGTTTGAAAATTGGCAAAACAATTTATTTAGTCCATGTAATCGGCATATCATAGTTAAGATATGTCGTACTACAGAACATACTACTTTGGATCTACCTTAGGTATTCAGCCAGCTGAAGCCAGAGATCGTTCGTAATTTACAAGTTCCTAGAAGAAGATGACGAAGCCCTCTACAACCACCTCATGTATGATACCACAGATGGTTCAAATGGCTCTGAGCACTATGAGACTTAACGTCTGTGGTCATCAGTCCCCTAGATCTTAGAACCTACTTAAACCTAACTAACCTAAGGACAGCACACACATCCATGCCCGAGGCAGGATTCGAACCTGCTTCCGTTGCGGTCACGCGGTTCCAGACTGAAGCGCCTAGAACCGCACGGCCATACCACAGATGGAAATTGTAATGAAGAGGAAGAGATGGAATATGATGATGATGATGATGATAGCAGTGTCTGGTGCGAGGATGAATAACAACTAATAATCGGAACAGAAGGAATAACCAAATCTCTGTTTTCAGTTTGTAGCAAGGAAAATAAAGTTACTTTGTGTTCGTTGTTAAATACTCCCAAACAGCACTTTTAAAACACGGTAAATTAGTTATATTAGAGGTTTTTTCCTTAACTTCCTGTATATTAGACAAGTATAAAGAAAAAATGCTTCTTAAGAATTGACTATAGAAAGTACACTTAAAAATGAACATTAGTTGGAAGGTAGCTCCTCTTAAACATGCTATGAATGTAAATTATGGCACTTCAGTCTTCGATCGCTATTCTTTATTTTCACTTACCGGTTTCGGGCTAGCTGCCCATCTTCAGATCATATATTGTAGTTATAGAGTAACTTATCCGTACAGAACACTCGGTTCGCAGTACTTATGACAGCGAACCGAGTGTTCTGTACGGACAAGTTACTCTGTAACTACAATATATAATCTGATGATGGACAGCTAGCCCGAAACCGGTAATTGAAAATAAAGAATAGCGATCCAAGACTGAAATGCCATAATTTATTTAATGAACGATCGTGGAATTCCCCATTGAGACAATCATATGTAGTTTTGATATGCTATGAATATGGTTTGAACGCTTTTCGTGCTTCGGATTAAGTGGCGGAATTTTTTTTTATTTCTGAAAAATCGTCATTTTTGACTTGTAGACATTTTGTAAACAACCCCTCATATGGATTTATTGCCTGAGATACGACGTACACATAGGTTGTGCCCGTAACTATTGTGATTGAGCGAAACCTGTATCACATGTTGCTTGCTTCACAAAAACGTGTGGAATATATGATGCTATTGCATTATAGTTTTTACTGTGATTTAGCTTGATAATGGCCAAGGGGGCGAAATTAGCTTATAGCTTACTCATAAAATAAAGTAGTTATTTCAAAATAAAACAGCCTACTCAGGAAAATGACTTCCCTCAGGATATCCATGTGTCACTTATGCTGTATGAAATACTATTTGGCCAAACTCCATGAGACGGTTCGCAGTCGATGCTTTTGTCTATAGGAAAGTCGCTACAGCCGTAGGCTGTAGAGAATCGGTCATTGGTGCAGCGACTGGCAGTTGACACTGAACGTAAGTAAGTCTAAAATGTTGCCCACAAATATGAGAAACAATTCATTTCTGTTAGGTTACGCTACTGGCGAAAAATCACTGGAAACAGTAACAGCCGATAAATACCTGGAAGTAACGGTCCGGAGCGACATAAAATGGAATGACCACACAAAACTAATGGTTGGAAAAGGAGATGCCACACTGAGATTCGCTGAAAGAATATTAAGGAAATATAATTCATCCAGAAAAGAAGCGGCGTACAAAATACTTGCCGGAGAGATTCTTGAGTATTGTTCATCGCTCGTTGAGCTATCCCTTTGAGAAACACTGCTGTAGTAAAGCTTTACATTTTTGGAGAGTTCCTCTTGGTACGATCAATCAGGTGCGAGAGTGGTTGAGTTGGTCATTAGGCTTACGAAGTTTGAATAGACTTGTGAGGTGGTTTGGACGCGGTAGCCATGAATTGTAAGCTGATCAGAGCTAGTGTTCGCAGTTGGAGTTTTGATGAGATCGCTAGAGCTATTTGCAGTGCTTGTTAATATGCGGAATTTAAAACATCTCAGTAGAAAGATATTAGTATCTGAAAGTTTACGTAGGTATCATTTCACGTGCTAGTTCGATGATGAATAGTGAGCGTGGACTTGCATTCAGTCGCTTGGTATTACAAAGACTCAGAGATCGATTGCTTTTCGTAATCCGGAAGCTGACAGTAGGACTGTTTCGTAGCCATTTAGTCTAATGATTTATGCACTCAATTTAGTCATCCTCTCCTGCCCTGCAGGTTATTTAATACACTGTTTGGATAAGTGAATAGAAAAGTTGTACTTCTGTGATGTTGGAAATTAGATTCATGTTTATTATAAAGCTCACGTTCTGAATATCTATTCTTTCGTTCCTTTGAGGTTAGCTCAGCATTGTGGTTAAGCATTTATACGGTTTTCAGTCATTTACTTAATTTTTATGTGTAATATTGAAGCACATAATGCTGATGCCATATTGACGACACCTGTTGCCATTACTCTCTCTACCAGTTCAATAGTTATCTATGACACACATATAGTTCGGTCAGATACAGTTTCTCCCACAAATTATTAATAAATATCCCGCTCTCTCCACATACAATTATCGGGTTTTGAAATGTGAGTCTCGTCAATGATGTTGGGACGGAGGTTTCCTCGTCGTAAATGTTTGTAACAGGTTCGCTGTTGTTTTGACGCAATAATTTTTGCAGAATATGGTGGTAAGGCCTTCAGCTTTTGTAATACTACTAGTAGATTTTTTTCTTGGGCAACACAATTATCCAATCACTTAAGTGAAGCGTTTTCAATACTAGGCCATTTTCAGATTACAGTATTGTGATTACAGTCAAGGGAACTCTACCCATAGTGCCGTCTTTAGCTAACCACATTACTGTCTATAATTTTGAGAGGCTTTTAAGAGTGATTTCACAGTTATTGATGATCAATCGTACAAACTATACATATCAATTTTTCGTTCTGCAGTGTTCCTATAAGTGTATGCTACTATGTTTATTTCTTTTGGTTAATTCGCAGTCAAATTAAGCTTCAAAGGTGATTATTGGGTAACGACTATTGATATAACAGTGTGTAGCTAAAAGCTGTCTGGGCTTAGAAGTACGCCAATTACAATGCAGTACACAACCCACAAACTCGAAGGACAAACAAGGCGTTGTGTTTCACGGAGACTTTTAGTGTTCAAATCCGAGAGCGTACGTACAAAGAAGAGCTTCACAAGAAATTGGTTCCCGCTGCATACCTCCCTTGGAATGAAGATGGCGAGAAAATCAAAGAAAATTCAGTTCGCACGGAGGTATCGGCAGTCGTTCTCCATTCGCGAAAAGAGCCGGGATGGGGAAAAATGATAGTGGTACCACAAATACACTGCGACACACCATAAGAGGGCTTGTGGGTGATCGATGTAGATGTAGATATTCCGCAGACTGAATAGTTTTTTTTAGTTATCGTTAGTTTGATAATTTTTTTGTGTATAAGTGGCGATCAAACAGCATCCGTTTAAGGGTGTTGCTGCAGCAAATATGCAACGTAGCGCGACTCCGATGGGGGTACATAACGACCAACATGTGGGCAAGTTATCAGTGTGGCATTCGTATTCTTCCGGCGTGCGTGTGGTAAATGCGGAAACACGAACTATGGCAACGTTATTATCAAATGCATCCAAATAGGATCAACGTGCTGTTGTTCTTTTCTCGGCCCCGTATAACAAACACCGATAGACATTTATCGAAGAATGAAGAATGTGTATGGGGCAGTATGTCTATCAAAAACCACAGTTGTGGAATGATGAGCGATGGGGTACTGCTGCTTCATAATAACGCACGTCCCCAGATCGCAAACGTAACGCGGAAGCTACGGCAACTCAACTGGGAGAGATTCGATCGCCGGCCCTGTAATACTGATCTCTTCCCATGCGATTATCACGCCTCCTTTCCTTTGAAAGTGGTCCCGAATGGTCGACAGTTCCTGTCGGGGGATGATCTACAACAGGCAGTTACAGACTTCTTCACGCAAAAGGACACGGTGTTCTACCGAAAGGGTTTCTTCAACCTGGTATGTCGATTGGGATGATTGCCTCAATGCTCAAGGTGATTCGGCCTGATTGGCATACCGACTCTGGAGTGTACGACCCTCGAAAGGAAACTTTTTCATCATCCCTATTATTTGTAGAGGCAGATTGAATTTTTCATGACAGACACCTTATTTATTCGTTAGAAATAAACGTGTCACTCTTCGCTCATCTCTGTCATCAGTTTATTTACATTTTTGCAAGGCACCTAAGTACATAGCGACTGCTGCGTGCCGTTATGTCCAATATTCGATCGTGAGGAGCTGTGAATGTTAACAGAGCAATTGAGACACGGCGATAAAGTTTGAGCAGCAGAACTGCAGGCGCAGCGTGTGTGACGGGGGGGACAGGTAGCGGCTGGAGCCGTGTTGCTGCCGGCCGCTGACCAGCGCCGCTTTACGATCGGCCGACCGCTCTCTTCATCTCGCGCCGCGCCGCCCGTAAAATGTTTCAAAACTTGGGAGCACTCTTAGGGTGGCCGCTCCCTATAAAGGGGGGCCCCGAGACCTGCAACTTGCCTAAAAGATTAACCCTAACTGCCTGACGTCACGCACACCGTGGTCCGCAAGCGAACCGTCGCACGGCTGCTCCGTCGCTTTCGCGCGGCTCGCCTTCCCAGCAGTACAGGACGTCGCTCCACACAGAGAGAGAGCACTCTCCTCGGAGTTTCAACCATCGTGCTCGTTTAACACTATCCATTACACCGTAATGAGACTTCTCTAACTACTCTTTAATCTCTTCCAACACTTGGACGCTTAGCATCCAGTTGTTTTCTACGGCCGTGGTCACCTAGGGACAACTACGAAGGCCCGAATCCTTAAACAATCGAACCACCATGTATAAAGCAGTTTCAACCGTCTGATTACTTTACAAATGAGTTAATGACTTAAATATTTGACGCTAAGCATGTAATGGAGAAAAAGCTTAGAAAAGTTTGAAATTGTGTGTAAAATTTGTTGAAAGTCGCTAAGTGCTCGCATTCTGAAATACTGGGTGAATGAAATCTGGGTATTCGCTCGCCGTCAGTTACGCTGCATCAAGACAAACACGTTTTCTAATTCTAGTAGTTGAATTGTTGTGTTAAACTGTGCACTTATGATATTCCTTAATGAGTAGAATATGATAACATTTTAAATTTTTAAATTTATCCAATAATTAAAATCAAATTCGTGTTTCGTCTCGAAGACGTCAGATAGGCATCCTGCAACTGTGGCAGAGTTCCGGGATCCGGGATAGACGCAAAGTAAGCTATATTGTGTAAATAAATAGGCCTAACGCTTACAGACTTTGTGGACTTGTAGTGGAGACGAAGATTGTTAAGTATACCACAGTAACTCATGCTCGGAACGTATCGTTTTTCCGCTACAGGCAAAGTACCGCAATAAACGTTGCTCTGTGAATCCATCTGCTTGTAGTCTGGGTGCACTTACAAGTAGGACTCGATATAACGAGCCCCGGCGTCAACACAGATACGGTACCTCCCTACCACGTACCGGAAAACACGATCACCAATCCCTGGTCATCCAGTATCTGCCGCAGCAACAACCGGCACCAGTAGGTATTTCTAGGATGCCAATGTATCTCGTAAATCAAGGATTCCATGTCATCCTGCAGGTAGTAGCCCAGCGTGTTCTACTCGGGAGGACGTGCAGGCCAAGCAATAGTCACCAGATCCTACTCATTGCTGGCCAAATGGTCCAGATGACCTCGGAGCGAACGTGCGAGAACCACATGCCAGGTCACACATGCAGTTGCACGTCTTCCAGGACCCCAGAAGTACGTCGCCAAGCAATGACAAATACGCTGCACCCATGAGATGTGGTGGAAGAAGGCATGGCTGAATTAAGGGTCTACCGAGGGACGCTGTCCAAATATTTCGACCATGTCGTTGATGAAACTCGTGGAAGCGCACAGCATGCCGGCTTTCATCAGGTCACACAAGAGTGTAGTGGGAAGTGAGAACACCATCCCTGCTGAACTTTGCTTCATCCGCGAAAAGGATCCACCGCGGGAAGCACACGACGGTACAAGAACCACCTGCAGGCGTGGGCTCGTGACGCAAAATCCTGTGGTTGCGTTGCCCGTACATTACATTGCGTTGCCCGTGCATTACATTGCGTTGTCCGTACGAATATAACTGCTGCACATGCCGAACAGCCAGCCGCAGTGTCCGAGCGGTTCTAGGCACTTCAGTCTGGAACCGCGCTTTTGCTATGGTCGCAGGTTCGAATCCTGCCTCGGTCATGGATGTGTGTGATGTCCATGGGTTAGTTAGGTTCAAGTAGTACTAAGTCTAGGGGACTGATGACCGCAGATGCTAAGTCCCATAGTGCTTAGTCATTTGAACCACATGCACAACACGGCAAACAGTTTGGTGATCCACATTGTCTACCTGCTATTTGTCTGGTACTCGTCGTCGCGCCCTCTTCCATTGCAACTAACAGAGCCTCTCCAACGTCGGGTGTGCGCCGCAGCCATGGAGCACCGCAGTCGGACCTGCTAGTGGTTACTGTACCCCCGTCTGAGGCCCGTTGGCACACCAAAGCAAAGAGGAGCGCGAAGGTGTCGGGCGACATGGAAAAAGCTCAACATAAAATTAATCATCAGCCCTTCCACTTCGCCGTGCATTAACATTATGTCTGGGTATTCCATTAACGCGTAGTTAACCATGTTCAACAGCAGCACACTAAAAATTAAATGTATCTACAGCCTACATGCTGTATTGTAGTGAATGATTACTTCTGTACAGTAGTACAGTACGAACAAAGAGCACAAGCACAACAGGAGGTAAAAACCTCTCTGGACAGATGAATGGCATGTAAACAAAATGCCAGTCACTGGTGTTGAAAATTTGGGAGATTTAAACGGTTGTTAGGTATTTAGAATGTAGTGGGAAAACGGTACGTTTCAGGACATGAGCTACTACGCTAAACTTAGCCGTATTAATCCGCACTAAAGGTCCTCAACATCTGTAAAGCGAAGTAAGTTACTCCCAGTAGGTGCCGTAGCAGAGCTCAACCTCAAGGAGCTGGTCGAACCTCTGACGTAAAAGCCCTCCCTTATCAATACTTCTTGGCTGTGTAGGAACTAATGACGTTCAGTCCCTAATCAGCTACTGCGCCAACGCTATGGTCATCGAACAAGTCCTTACATTCCTTTACGAATCTCAGGAAAGCTTACGGCGCCTGAAACGTGTGACTAACTTCTGCGTTAGATATATCTGTGACGTTCTACTCTTTGAGCATATTTCACCATATCATACACAACTATCAGAGCTATGTGCAGACAAGCCCAGAGATTGCCATACACCTTCTCCCCTACAACGTCTTATCGTCGTACACAGTCCCTCATATCTCTCCTCGACATTAACAAAATGTTCAAATGCGCGTGAAATCTTATGGGACTTAACTGCTAACGTCATCAGTTCCTAAGCTTACACACTACTTAACCTCAATTATCCTAAGGACACACACACACACACACACACACACACACACACACACACACACACACACACACACACACACACGCCCGAGGGAGGACTCGAACCTCCGCCGGGACCAGCCGCACACTCCATGACTGCAGCGCCTGAGACCGCTCAGCTAATCCCGCGCGGCTCGACATTAACACTTGTCTGAGCAACACAACAGTAACACTCGTTTCCGTCAAAGAAAAACTCTTTCTCTCCCACTACATCTCTCAACCGCTTTATCGAAGTCTTTTAGTACCAGGAACCCGACTCTGAAATGACACACCTCTTTATCTCAGAAAACTGAATAACAACTCCAGTTTCAAACTACGTTTAACTACGTATCTGCTGATGCAACAATAATGCCCTCCTTCGTTCCTTTATCGCAAAAGTGTAATATTTCTGTAACCGTAGTGGAGCAATTTTAAGTCTGAAAGAATTGAGTTTAAGTATGCTATCCTAATTTTATTGATAACAACGACAACAGTGATAACAATAATAATAATAAACGAGAAATACTTTATTTGCAGACGTTTCCATCATCTTGATGTGGAATATGTCAGAGGATAGATCTTACCCGATCTCAAGCGAGTAAATAACGTAATAACCTTAGGACTGCCTCATGATCTTCCCTGGCTACTTTTACACGGCTTTTCTAAGCGCCAACCCTCCCGCTTTATCGGGGCTTTGGATCCGTAACAGCAGCTTCTCAGTCCACCCAGTTAAAAGCTAAGAAAGAAAAAGTTATAAAATGACAAATATCATACACACCCACCTGAACCAGACAGAAAAACCTATCTTACAAAATGGAAAACTATGAGATTAAACACTGTTGATAAAACAGAAGCTCTTTAAACATCTAAAACCGAGATAATTTGTGGCAGGCTCCAAACAAAAATTGAAAAACAACAAAGAGAAATTCTTAGAAACATCTTAAAACCAAATCAAATGAAAGAAATAGAATTCGGATGAAAAAGAAATCACAAGAGGACTATAGAGTTGCTAAAATTTCAGATGTATCCGGAAATGGCGATTACAGTTTCATGGTCACCTATATAGAATTGACAACAAGGAGCTCACAAAGAAACTATTAAACTTACCTTATCGATAAAGGAAATTTACAACCGTAATTCACAAACACAAACTTGCTGAAAAGCCTATCTGAAAAAATCCAGGTTGGACAGAAAGACGTATAAAGAAACACAGTGAACGAATGAAGATACACTGGGAGCAAAGGAAGGGAAACAGTGCTGCGAAGTCCCATTTGCTCTTCTTACTCGAGATCAACAAATCAAATAAAACATGATAATTACTTGGTTTATTTTCATAGTGACTATTCCTTTAAATTTGAAGTTGTAAACATTTCTGTGTGTATAAACATTCCTTTCTCACCACTGCAATGTACGTTGAACATGGAAGAAGTAATGCGATACATTTCTTCTGAAATATTGATTTTACTCCGGATTTCAGTACTCCATATTATTCCGCACTCTTTTGGCTACAAAACCCTGTTTTTTCAGCCTACCTTGCTTGAAGGGCCCTTAAGCCCGCATGGTACGTGCATCAATAAGCTCCCCGTCATCCACGCACTGCTTCCCGCGGAGTGCACCACTCATTGGGCCAAACAAATCGAAGTCGGAAGTTAAAAGATCCGGGCTGTAGGGAGGATGAAGAAGAACGGCTCAAATGGCTCTGAGCACTATGGGACTTAACATCTTAGGTCATCAGTCACCTAGAACTCACCCAGCCATCACGAGGCAGAGAAAATCCCTGACCCCGCCAGGAATCGAACCCGGGAAGAACTGTCCAATGAAGTTTTGTGAGCTCCTCTCAGGTGTGATGACTTGTCAGGCCTTGTGTTGTCCTGGAGAAGAAGTTCGTTTGCATTTTTGTGGCGACGAACACGCTGATGTACTTTCTCCAATTTCCTGAGGGTAGCACAGTACACTCCAAAGTTGATCGTTACACAGTGAGAGAGGCCATCAAACAGAATTACTACTTAACAGACCCAGAAGAATGTCGCCATGACTTAACCGACTGAGGGAGCCTACTTTGAACATTTTCTTCGATGGAGAGTTGGTGGGACGCCACTCCATGGATTGCCGTTTTGCTTCCTTTTCCAAGTGATGAACCCATGTTTCATCGCCTGTGACGATGTTCGACAAAAATTGTTACTATCTGCCTTATAACGCCCAGGCAATTCCGTACAGATGGTCGTTCATTGCTCTTTAAAGTGTTCTGTTAGGCGGCGAGGGACCCACCGGATACACATCTTTGAGTACCCTAATTGGTGGACGAGAGTGTCAGCACTACCAACGGAGAAGTCCAGTTATACAGCGATGTGTTTGAATATGATCCGTCGATCACCTCGAATGAGAGTGTCCGCTCGTTCCAAGCTTGCAGGAGTCGCGCTTTATGCGGCCGGCCGACAGGCGGGATATCGGACAGGTTTTGCGCGACCTTGGTGCGATGATGACAGACGCCTCGTCCAACGACGCACCGTGCTTTTGATGGCTGCCTGATCACCGTAGACATTTTTCAAGCGCCCATGAATATCTGCAATGCTCTGGTTTTCCGTTGGGGGAACTCAATGACAGCTCTCTGCTTGGAACGCATTTCTGTTACAGACGCCGTTTTGAAGGATAGGTATAGCGCCACCATCAAAAAAATGTTGTTCAAATGTGTGTGAAATCTTATGGGGCTTAACTGCTATGGTCAGCAGTCCCTAAGCTTACACACTACTTAACCTAAATTATCCTAAGGACACACACACACACACACACACACACACACACACACACACACACACACACACACACACACACACACACACACGCCGGAGGGAGGACTCGAACCTCCGCCGGGACCAGCCGTAGCGCCACTATCCGTTGGAACTTCATGATACTATTAGGGTGGAAATGGAAATATTCCACTATGTCTCACAACAGATTACGCATTTGGTTCAACCGAAAGTAACCGAGGAAAAAAATGTGTTGCAGTACGTGTTCAATGCCCCTCATAATAGCTTCTCCTACGTTTCTAGAGATGCATTTACCATTACAATTTTTTATAAATAAATGAAGACGGAATAGCATGTTGATAGTAAAGATGGCAGACAAAAAAAAATGAAAGTATCTTATGGCATTGCTGGCCGGGAGGCCCCATCGGGGACGTTCGGCCGCCGAGAGCAAGTCTTAATTCAGTCGACGCATCATTGGGCGGGGGCAACGGCCTTGCCACAGTGGATACACTGGTTCCCGTGAGATCACCGAAGTTAAGCGCTGTCGGGCGTGGCCGGCACTTGGATAGGTGACCATCCAGCCGCCATGCGCTGATTCCATTTTTTCGGGATGCACTCAGCCTCGTGATGTCAATTGAGGAGCTACTAGACCGAATAGTAGCAGCTCCGGTCAAAGAAAACCATCATAACGCCCCTCCTATCCGCATCCTCAAAATGAGGATGACAGGGCAGTCGGATGGTCCCGATGGGTCACTTGTAGCCTGAAGACGGAGTGCTCATTGGGCGACTTGCCTGCCGGTGATGATATAATGATGGCGGACAACACAACACCCAGTCCACGAGCGGAGGAAATCTCCAACAAGGTCAGGAATCGAACCCGGGTCCGTCACATAGGAGGCAAGCACGTTACCACATTTTTCTCTCTTTCTGTTCGTGAGTATTCGTTGTATTTGTTCGGGTCGGACGTCCCATGACGCTTGTTCAACTGGATCGTCGTTCCATTAATTCAGTTTTTTTTTTATTACAGAGGGCGGCTAACCGTCTGACCCAACACGCTGAGCTTCGCCACTCTGGGGCAGACAAGGATGAACTCACAGGTGTCTGACCACTAGGAGTTCTCTTGCAGTTATGATCATTTAGACGTTTCTATGGGCAGAGTGTCGCAGAAAAAGCAACTGAATGTGTGCCAGATACATTATGTGATCAAAAGTATCCGTAAACTTGGCTGAAAATGACTTAAAAGTTCGTGGCCCTCTTCATCGGTAATGCTGGAATTCAATATGGTGTTAGCCCACCCTTAGCCTTGATGACAGCTTCCACTCTCGCAGGCATACATTCAATCAGGCGCTTTAAGGTTTCTTGGGGAACGGCAGCCCGTTATTCAAGGAGTGCTGTACTGAGGAGAGGTATCGATGTTGGTCTGGGACGCTTGGCACGAAGTCCGTGTTCCAAAACATCCCAAAGGTGTTGCATAGGATTCAGGTCAGGACTCTGTGCAGGACAGTCCATTACAGGGATGTTACTGTCGTGTAACCACTACACCACAGGCCGTGCAATTTAAACAGGTACTAGATCGTGTTGAAAGGTGCAATCGCCATCCCCGAATTGCTCTTCAGTAGTGGGAAGCACGAAGGTGCTTAAAACATCAATGTAGGCATGTTCTGTGATAGTGCCATGCAAAACGAGTGCAAGCGCCCTCTACGAAAAACACGACCACAGCATAACACTAGCGACTCAGAATTTTACTGTTGGCATTACACACGCTGGCAGATGACGTCCAATGGGCTTTCGCCATACCCACACCCTGCCATCGGGTCGCCACATTGTGTACCATGATTCGTCACTCTACACAATGTTTCTCCACTGTTCAATCGTCCAATGTTTACGATCCTTACACCAAGCGAAGCGTTGTTTGGCATTTACCGTCGAGCAGCTGCTCGACCATGAAATCCAAGTTTTCCCACCTCCCGCCTGTCATAGTACTTGCAGTGGATCATGATGCAGTGTGGAATTCCTGTGTGATGGTCTGGATAGATGTCTGCCTATTACACATTACGTCCTCTTCAACTGTCGGCGGTCTCTGTCAGTCAACAGACGACGTCCGACTGTATGCTTTTGTGCTGTACGTCTCCCTTCACGTTTCCAGTTTACTATCACGTCAGAAAAATGGACGTAAGGATGTTTAGGAGTGTGAAAATCTCGGTTACAGGCTTACGACACAAGTGACACCCAGTCACTTGACCACGTTTGAAGTGCGTGAGTTCCGCGGAGCTCCCCAATCTGCTCTCTCACGATGTTTAATTACTACTGAGGTCGCTGATATGAGGTACGTGGCAGTAGGTGGCAGCACAATGCACCTAATATGAAAAACGTATGTTTTTGGGGGTGTCCGGATACTTTTGATCACATAGTGTATATCCATGACGGTTGTATACCCACTAAACAGGGATGAAAAAATGGTTCAAATGGCTGTGAGTACTATGGGACTTGACATCTATGGACATCAGTCCCCTAGAACTTAAAACAACTTAAACCTTACTAACCTAAGGACAGCATACAACACCCAGTCATCACGATGCAGAGAAAATCCCTGACCCCGCCGGGAATCGAACCCGGGAACCCGGGAACCCGGGCGTGGGAAGCGAGAATGCTACCGCACGATAAACAGGGATGAAGTTAGAGCACAACAACGATAGAGGGTAGGAGATGGGGGGTATGAGAAGATGAACTTGTAACTGCGAAGCCTGCGTAATTAAGATGTTGAGATTTCCACGGGTGGTCCACGACGTACACGAAGGGAACAGCTCGACACTGAGCTAGTAGTTTTCGTCGGCGTGGCTCGTTTTGTGCCTTGATATCCCATCCTGTGTGAAGAGCTTTATGAGCCGTTTGCCGGCTTTGAGGGGACGACCGACTGTTAACATTAGTGGCTGTCGCGTGCCGAGTGGGAACAACTCGTTATGCGGCTAATTAGAGCCCGAGTGTCTTCATTAGAGTGTCGGGAGCTCACTTTTATTGCCCGCTCCCCGGCTCCTGCGGTTACTCCTTTTACTACCTGTCACATTAATTAATATTAAGTGCGGCCGACTCTCATCCGCTTTGTTCTGAATGCCTCTTCGCCCGCGCAGACGTCGGCTGCCTTTCTCCGTCTTTTATTAAGGATAATCCCGTCGGCAGCCGGCGAGGCGCAATGGCCGTCAAATAGCGCGCTGATGAGCGAGAGGGTCGCCGCCGGCAGGTAGGAGCTCGCCGACACGCGCTTCTCGTGCAGCTGTTCCACATTATCGCAGCTACGTTCACGCGTGTCACTATTTTTACGTACCATACTTAACTGTTCTGGTTAATAAAATGCAGCTTCGCGAATGAAATTTTGCGTTGTTATAAATTGTTCGATTCATTTTGCTGAAGACAGGTCAGCTATAAACGCAAACTTATGACGAATATTGTGGCATACACATACAAATGCACAGACATTTCTACCAAAATAAAAATCAGTCATCAACTGTACAGAATTTTTGCAAAACTCCTTTTGTTAAATTCATGACTTCCCAGAACTCTCTCCTTGCTTCCTTCTCCGCCCCCAATCACCCTCGCCCCATTTTCCCTTCTCCCTCCCTTTCTTTCAGCCACCCCATCCAACCCCCCTTCCCCTCTCCCCCACCAGCAGCAGATATTTGTTTAAAACATTGACTGCAGCTACAAAACACAGTACTCTGATATGACGTCCTGAACACACATGACGCAACTATTTACGTAAATTCTATCATTATGTACAATTGTTTTTCCCACTTATTGCAAAATATTAGTCGGTACAGATTTAGTTTTACTTTTAGATCTGAAGATGATCCTGAGTGATCGAAACATGTCATTTAATAAAAACATGTAACTGGGACTGAACTATAAATGAGAGTTATCTTAAATATCATAAGAGCTGCTGATTCTCACGAGACGAAAATGTCGGCTATAAGGAACCCGTACATTTTGAATCGTTCTTGCATAGAAAGGTCCGTAAGTACAAGTGGTAATACGATTTTCATGTCAGACACATCGGATGCTTATTTTTTAAAAGCAATTTTTAATTGACCAAAAACACTCAAGCATCTTCCGTTTATGTCTTTTTCTCTAAATGAAAATAAGAGCTTTAGAAATATACCCACCAGTATAAAAAAAAAAAGGCGGGGAGTATTGTACTTGCAGCAGAGAAGTGGCAACAGCAGAATGTGTCGGTCAGGCCAGATGAGTGATTCTAGCGTGGACTAGTCATTGGATGTTACCTGTGTGAAAAATATCCATCAGGGACATTTCAACCGTTGTAAAGCTGCCCAAGCCAAATATTTATGATGTAATTGTGAAGTGAAAATGCAAAGGAACAACCATAGCTAAACCAAGTCAGGTAGAACTCATGTACTGGCTAACAGGGACCGTCAATGATAACGAAATGTGGTTGTAAAAAATAGCATTAAATCAGCTGAACGAATCACTCATAAGTTCAAAAGTCCCACCAGCGCAGGGAGTTAAACAGAATAGGATGCGATGGTCTAGTAGCTCCTCATGAACATCACATTTCTGAAATCAGCGCTATGTGAAGGTTAGGGTGATGTAAATAGCGACTCTGCTGGACAGTGGATGCCTGGAAAGAGAGATTTAGAGACATGAATCATGCAGTGGCAGTCCGATGGAAGAGTCTGGGTTCGGCAACTGGCTGGAGAAGATTACCTGCAATCGTGTATAGTCCCATCAGTGGAGTAAGGAAGAGTAATGTTACGGCATGGGGTGTGGTACCGTTTTTGCACTTAAGGAAATGGAAATTGCGAAAGGATATCAACACATTTTACTGCACTGTGTACTTCGTACAGTAGAGGAACGCTTCGGAGATTTTAACTGTTTGTATGAGCATGACACTGCACCTGTCATAAAGCAGCATCTGTTAGGCAATGCCTCGTGGACTACAACATTCCTGAAACAGACTGGCCTGCTTAGAGTCCCAACCTGAACCCATTTAAACACCTTTGGAATAAGTTGTCACACCCAATTCGCTCCATACCACAGCGTCCAACTTCACTACATTCTCTGCTTCAGGCCCTTGAAGAAGAATGGTCGCCTCTCTTCCGCCGACACACAGACACCCCGTTGCAAGTGTCACCAGCAGAGTTAAAGTATTCATGAAGTGTAAGACTGGAAGACACACCCCTTACTAGTGTACGCAAATAGATGTTCTGCTACTTTTGATAAGATCGGTGGCAGTCGAAGTTTGCAGTTGAGCTTAAGCAGTAACGTAACTCGTTATTTTGCTACAAAAATGAGCCGTCCGAAAGTTTTCTCTCAAATTTTTCGGCCTTATGTGCTGGTCCCCTGTTGGGTTTGACCTTCATCTCTGAAAATTTTCCGAAGAGCGAGCCGACTGGGGAAGAGCGCCTTACTTGGTGCATTGTGTCCATCTTGCGATCAGACCTTTCGCCTGCTTATACACCGTTGAACTGCAGTCCTGTCTTCTCTCCATCTCTTGGGCATGACTCTTTTTCTGCGTGCAGATAACACCTTGCACTGTGCAGTGCCTCTTTCTGCACCGACGGCGACCATGGACCACATATTACCTAACATCCAGCACGGTAGCCAGTCCGCTGTGGTGGGGCCGCCATGTACCCTGTTAATTGTAGCCCCCTGACAACACAGGGATCGCTCTACTGATGCCTGCGCCGTTAACTCCCCACGTATGCCAAGGAGTAGATGCCTATCCTCCTGGGGTATCGGGACTCCTGGCAACGGCCATCCTGCCAGGTGGCTCTTGCCGTGGCTGGGTGGCGCCCGTGGGGACGGCCCTTGGTCGGAGTAGGTGGCATCAGGACGGATGACCTGCAATGAAGCGTGGTACATCGCCTCTCGCTGGTGGCCAGCCGCCAGCAGTCTCTAAGCGTTCTCGGGCTCAATTTAATGCTCAGAAGTACGATCCGAAAACGTTCCCCTCCCTGGCCACACTGTGGGAGGAACGTAAGTCTCAGGATGGCAGTAGCAGTTATTCGCCCCGATTCTTAGTTTGTACAAGAGCTGATGGGGAGCCTTTTCTCTCCACAAAGCCTCAGTTCTTCGTCGAGCATTTAGAGGAAAAGTTTGGGGAGGTGGAGGGCTTGTCGAAAATGCGCTCTGGGTCAGTCCTGATACAAACGGCATCCTCTGCCCAGTCACGATGGTTACTCGCTTGTGACAAGTTGGGGGATGTTGCCGTTACGATCACACCCCATAAGAGTTTAAATATGGTCCAGGGAGTTATTTACCATAGGGACCTTCTTTTGCAGTCTGATGACAAGCTGTGTGCCAATTTAGAGCGCCGAGGTGTAAATTTCGTCCGTCGCCTTCATTGGGGTCCGAAGGAAAATCAGATTGCTACCGGTGCCTTCATCTTGGCCTTCGAAGGATATACATTACAGGAAAAGGTCAAGGTGATGGTCTACTGATGTGACGTTAAGCCCTATATCCCTCCCCCGATGCGGTGCTTTAAGTGCTGGAAGTTCGGCCATATGTCTTCTCGCTGCACTTCCAGCCTCACATGTCGAGATTGCGGACGCCCATCACATCCCACTACTCCATGTGCCCCGCCTCCCATCTGTGTCAACTGCGGGGAGCACCATTCACCTTGCTCGCCAGACTGCCGAATTTTCCAGAAAGAGAGTAAAATCATGGAATACAAGACCCTGGACCGACTGACCTATACTGAGGCCAAAAGGAAATACGACCGACTCCATCCTGTGAGAATGACGCCGCTGCTACAACACCTGTGCTAGCCCCATCCGTTTCTCGAATTGCGGCCGGATCGACGAGTGGTACAACTCCTCCTGCCCCCTCGCCAGCGGGGGGGCTCTACCCACCGGGTTGCTCCTGCGCCACCTACCTCAGAAGCAACACCATCCCATCCATTGGGGACGTTCGTCCCCACTTCTAAGCCGGAGAAGTGTCCAACTTCTTCGGCTTCTCACGCTCACAAGGGATCCCTTGGGTCCCTCCCTTCCCAGGTTTCCACCAGCGAGAAGCCTGACGACCGACAGTGGCGTAAGTGCCCACAATCAGCTGGCCGTAGGGCTTCACGATCCTCCTCTGTCCTGGAGACTGAATCGGTGAAGTCCTCCCAGCCAGTGCAACCAAAGGAACGGCGTGAGAAACCAAAGAAGAAGAGCTCTAAGCCCAAGGAACACGCGGTGGCAGCCATCCCACCGCAACCTTCCAGCTCTGTGTCTGAGGATGAGGTGGAGATTCTGGCGTCCGCTGAGGACCTCGATCTCGCCGGTCCCTCAGACATCATGGATAGCACTGGCACAGGTGCTCATTCGGAGGCGGCAGGTGCCATAGCGGTGTAATCTGCCTTCCAAGTCATGTCACGCCATTCTCAGACATGGACAATACCATCTTCCAGTGGAACTGCAGTGGTTTCTTCCAACATCTAGCTGAGCTCCGCCAGCTTATCGGCCTTCACCCTTTCTTCTGCATTGCTCTTCAGGAAACTTGGTTTCCAGCAATGCGAACCCCCGCCCTCCGTGGCTATCGGGTTTATTATAAGAACCGGGCAGTTTATGAAAAGGTGTTTGGTGGCGTCTGCATATATGTCCTTAACTCTCTTCACAGCGAGTCTGTCCCTCTACAAACACCTTTAGAGGCTGTCGCTGTTAGAGTGTGGACGCCACAGGCTGTTGCCGTTTGCAGTCTTTACCTTCCACCAGATGGTGATGTTGCGCAGCATGTCCTGGCTGCGCTGATAGCCCAATTGCCGCCACCTTTCTTGTTACTGGGCGACTTTAACGCCCATAGCCCTCTGTGGGGTGGGTCGGTGGCGACAGGTCGAGGCGCCACCATTGAGCATTTATTGGCACAGCTCGATCTTTCGCTTTTAAATAATGGTTCCTTCACACACTTCAGCTTGGCGCATGGCACGTACTCCGCCATCGTCCTTTCGATCTGCAGCCCAAGCTTCTTACTGTCTGTCCAATGGAGAGTGCATGACGACCTGTGTGGTAGTGACCACTTTCCGATCTTTCAGTCACTGCCACAGCGTCAGTCTTCTGGGCGCCCTAGCAGATGGGCTATGAATAAGGCTGACTGGGACTTCTCCTCCACTGTCGCTATTGAGCCTCTCTCTAACGATGACATTGATGCAGTGGTTCAATCGGTCACCACCGGCATCGTTACTTCCGCCGAATCTGCCATTCCCCGTTCTTCTGGGTCCCCTCGGCGGCGGACTGTGCATTGGTGGTCGCCTGAGATCGCTGAAGCGATTACAGATCGCCGGCTGGCGGTCCAGCGTCACAAGCGCCATCCCTCCATAGACCACATTATCGCCTTCAAACGGCTGCGTGCGTGAGCCCGCCTCCTTATCCGCCAAAGCAAGCGGGAGTGCTGGGAGCGGTATGTGTCCACCATTGGCCTCCATGTCACTCCATCTCAGGTCTGGGCCAAGATTCGACGCGTCTACGACTATCGGACCCCTGTCACTGCGCTCTCACTGAATGGAGCAGCTTGTACTGAATCCGACGTCATTGCAAACCGCTTGGCAGAGCGGACGGAACGTCGGAGCCTTTCGTTTCACACCCACCATTCAGAATCGTACAATGTTCCATTCAGTGAGTGGGAATTTCGCAATGCCCTAGCCGCTTGCCCTGATACCGCTCCTGGGCCGGATAGCATCCACTGTCAGATGCTGAAACACCTTTCAGTGGACTGCCAGCGACGGCTCCTCGACCTTTACAACCGTATTTGGGTCGAGGGTGAGTTTCCGTCGCAATGGCGGGAAAGTATTGTTGTCCCCATTCTGAAACCTGGGAAGAACCCTTTGGAGGTGGACAGCTACCGTCCCATTAGCCTCACCTACGTTCATTGCAAGTTGCGTGAACGGATGGTGAGCCGGCGCTTGAATTGGGTACTGGAGTCTCGGGGCCTTCTGGCTCCGTCTCAGGGTGGGTTCCGTAAAGGCCGCTCCGCCGCCGACAATCTGGTGAGCCTCTAGTCGGCCATCCGTACTGCCTTTGCCCGCCGTCAGCACCTGGTCGCTGTCTTTCTCGACATGCGGAAGGCGTATGATACGACATGGCGTCATCACATCCTTTCTACGCTCCATGGATGGGGTCTTCGGGGCCCTCTGCCGATCTTTATCCGCAGTTTTCTGTCGTATCGTACCTTCCGCGTGCACGTCGCGGCCTCATATATTTCCTCCCAAGTCCAGGAGAACGGTGTGCCACAGGGTTCTGTTTTAAGTGTCTGTCTGTTTTTAATAGCCATTAACGGCCTCGCCGCGGCCGTGGGAAATCCTGTCTCCGCTTCCCTGTATGCTGACGACTTCTGCCTTTACTACAGCTCTATTGGCATTGCAGCTGCTGAACGTCAGCTACAGGGTGCAATGTGCAAGGCACAGTCTTGGGCTGTAGCGCATGGTTTTCAGTTTTCGGCTACCAAGAGCCGCGTTATGCATTTCTGCCGGCGCCGAACAGTCCATCCTGAGCCGCGGCTTATCTTGATAACTAACTTCTTGCTGTGGTGGAGACCCACAGGTTTTTGGGTGTAGTTTTTGATACCCGGTTGACATGGCTGCCTCATATTCGGCAGCTTAAACAGGCGTGTTGGCGTCATCTAAATGCTATGAGGTGCTTGAGCCACACCCACTGGGGCGCCGACCGATCTACCCTGTTAGGCTTACCAGGTGTTAATCCAGTCCCGTCTGGACTATGGGAGTCTGGCTTATGGCTCAGCATCCCCATCTGCATTGCGGATGCTGGACCCAATACTACACGGCGGGATACGACTTGCCACTGGTGCCTTCCGGTCCAGCCCTGTGGACAGCATACTTGTGGAGGCAGGTGTCCCTCCACTGCGATTGAGGCGCCAACATTTACTGGCCGCTTATGCTGCCCATGTCTTTAGCTTGCCCGGGCATCCAAACTATCGTCTCCTGTTCCCGAAAACGGTCGTCCATCTACCAGAACGTCGGCTCCGGTCAGGTTGTACGATCGCGGTCCGCGTCAAAGAGCTTCTCTCGGGGCTTCGGGTTTTCACTGTTCCACCTCCTTTCCGGGCCCCTCTGCATACACCCCCGTGATGTGTGCCTCGCCCTTGCCTTCGGCTCGACTTGGCACAGGGCCCGAAGGACTCAGTCCCTCCAGAGGCCTTCCGCCGCCGCTTTTATTCCATCCTGGCCACGTATCAGGGCTCTGGTGTTGTCTACACCGACGGTTCGATGGTTGCTGGTCTTGTCGGCTATGCGCTAACTCTAGGGGACCATTCCGAACAACGTTCCCTGCCGGATGGCTGCAGCGTTTTACACTGCTGAGCTGGTCGCCATCTTTCGTGCCCTAGAGTATATCCGCTCCTGCTCAGGTGAGTCCTTCGTTATCTGTAGCGGTTCCCTGAGCGGTTTACGAGCTCTCGACCAGTGTTTCCCTCGTTCTCGTCTGGTGGTGGCTATCCATGAGTCCCTGCATACTCTTGCCCGTTGCGGCCGCTCTGTGGTCTTTGTGTGGACCCCCGGTCATGTCGGTATCCCGGGCAATGAAAATGTTGACCGCCTGGCCAAACAGGCCACCAGTGAACCCACTCTAGACAATGGCCTCCCGGAGACTGATTTGCGGGCAGTCTTACGCCGTGAAGTTCCATCGCTTTGGGACACTCGGCTGACGCACGGCCACTTATTGCGCCGTGGGGACCCACCTCTGTGTCGCTGCGGCTCCGTTTTATCTGTGGTCCTCATTTTATTGGAGTGTCCGCTTTTAGACGTGCTCAGGCAGACGTTCGCACTGCCTGACACGCTCCCTGCCCTTTTAACAGATGACTCTGCTATGGCTGGCTTAGTTTTGCGTTTTATTCGGGCAGGTTTTTTTTATCATTTAATCTGAGCGTTTCTGTTTTTTAGTGTTGATTCTGGCTTTTGGCCTCCGATTTTAAACTGAGTTTTTAATGTGTTCTCGGTGGTTGGCTTTTCCTTTTTTTTTCTCTATGGTCGGCCAACCACCGTCACCCTCTGTGTGATTTTAATTTGTTTTGTCTGATCTCTGTCAGAGTATTTCTTGTCCTGTATCGTATACCGTCTTCTGTGTTGTTCGTTTTTTTTATTCTCTGTGGGTGGTTTTAGTTTTCTGGAAAAAGGGACCGATGACCGAAGCAGTCTGGTCCCTTTAATCCCACAAACAAACCAACCAACCAACGTACTTTTGATAAGATAGTGTAGGTATCTTTGCTGAACCATTACCTAGGAACGTCTCCGAAGAGGTCAATAGCACATAATAAATAGACTTATAATGGGAATCTGTTTTAAGCGTCACTAGTGGGATTAGACGGGAATGGCGTCCAAGGGCCCATTGTTGTACTTATGTAAACAAACTAACCACTTCCCCTAGGCTAATTTAATGACCCTTATGTAAACAGACCGCTCACTTGGGCTCGTTTATTGAGAACTTAATTGATGGGGTATGACTGGCATTTTTATCACCAAAATTTATCGCCAAGATGGTCACTAAGCACTCAAGTTTCTCAGTTGTCCAAGCCAAATCTTAATAACCGCAATCTATTACACAAAAATGTTAGTCTCCCCTACACCAATGGTGTAGTGTGCTCCTAACGGTTCACCTTCGCCACCTTTGCACCTTTTAGGGTACACAGCATTATGAGAGGGGCTTGGCATTTGTACTGTGTACCTACGTCGTACAACACCACTACAAAGCATCAGCAAATGTAGAGATCAGTTACTGCCTCCAGGGAGAATGAAAAGAAAAAGACTGTCACATTCGAATATAAGTATTAATTCCTCCCTCTCTCACTCTCGCTGCTAATAATAATAATAATAATAATAATAATAATAATAATAATAAAGAAAACAGGAGAAAAAAATGAAAAATACATACAACTGGCTGAGGAAGTCAAGGACATGTGGCATCAGGATAAAGTTGACATTATACCGATTATACCATCAACTACAGGAGTCATACCACACAATATCCACCAGTACATCAACGCAATACAGCTACATCCAAACATATATATACAACTACAGAAATCTGTAATTATTGATACTTGTTCAACTACCCGAAAGTTCCTAAATGCAATGTAACATATACCGTATAGTTAAAAGGAAGTCACGCTTGATCAAGATCCGCGTCACTTTCCATTTTTAACCAGACATAACGTCTGAGAAAGGAAAGAAATATTATTATTATTATTATTATTATTATTATTATTATTCCAGCTGAATTTAAGGGAACCACTCGATTTTCTACAGCACCTACCTGATCTATCACAGTTCAGGTTTCCACTACATGATGCGTACAACTTTGGACGTCCAGCTTAGAAGCAGCAGTGCTCCGGTGACGGATCGCAGTAGGACATAAAGCAATTCTTCTTCGAGGACTGTAAATTCCTGCTATCAACATCGGACGGTTACGATGGTATACCTCACCCATTAAAATATTTTATTCTCTCTTATATGTAATCGAAATGTGAGACGAAGTAAGCTTGTGGCTCAAGGTGTGCTCCCTAGAGGATAGTTCAACACTATGGTCGTCTCTGCAAATCAATAATTTAGGGACATGAAGTTTATGCTTTCATCATACGTGTGGTAGCAGTTACATGGGAATTTCTCAAAGCTGACTTCCCTGTCCAACAATCAAATATCCTCCCCTGTGTTACTGAGCTGTTACATAATATGGGTTGGGGAATATCCGAAAACAGTTAAAACGTACAATACAACAACAACAATAGTGTAGCGGAAGCAACATTCAGGAATTTGATGTGTCCTAGTTTAGGCCATCCAGCGTGTGATAAAAGCCTGTGTCGATTGGTGGTAGTACGTGTCCTCTTACAAAACTTGCTAATGATAACACTTCGGATAAACTAATATATTGTTCTCTGGTTTCCAGTAGACTGAAGTTGTCGAAAAGGAGCGACGTTCCGATCAGATTCACTTCCATGATTTTCGTCAGATTCAGAATACATTCTCAAACTGCTATTGAGTACAGAGTTCCTAAAGTAGCTTTACAGACACTCTTATTTTTACAAGTCTAATTTTTACAAGCCTAATTTCATAAGGAAACGTACCCAAGATGCCTAAAAATAAAAATAAATTAATATCAGACGACACGTCCATTGTTTAATGAAACATCTCTGCAGCTCTTCCATGCTGACAGCAACGAGAGACTGGACACGGCCTTGCAAGTAGAAACGAACAGTGTGTTTGTGTTTCCTTTCAGCGGACAAGCCGCGCTAGAAAACAAGGGACGTGTTTGCCGCGGCGAGTGAATCAACTTCGGTTGGCGCCAGCGGAAATGTGAAACACAAAGATTAGCAACTGCCGTTTAGCATTCAAAATATGTGGCGGACTTGGAGCGCGGTGTGAAATTCAGAACGCGGCCAGCGGGGAATTAAAAAAGACCGGAATTGAATCAAAATCGTGCCGGGGTTTTGACAAATTGTACGGCTTCTGTAAAAGAAGCGCTCGCAAACATTTGAGTCACGTGCGGCATTACGGGCGAAAGGGGTGGGGCGCGGACAAACACAATTAGTATTTCGCGTGTGTCGCACGCGCAGCACGCCAATTATTCTCATTTGGTGACATTTCGCCGAGCCGCGCCGGGAACGTTTTGTTAATCACCAGGCAGGGATACGACGCGCCGGCGACGCCAATGGACACAACGCAAGGCCAACAGCACCGTGTTCCCAGTAGGTGCCAGCCTTCTCACATGCAGACACGGAAATGCTTTCAGCGAGTCTAAAAATTTTATAGTTTCCTATTGTCTTCGTTGGGTAATAGAATAATAATTTCGTATGGCTTAATGGCTGAGTGACAGTCTCTCAGCAGAACCCCACGTCAGCGATTCGCGTGTCCCCAACCTATGCCATTTCTTCAGTCGGGAAAAGGAGAAATGGAGTTTAGTGTGGAATTTGATCCAAATGTCTTTTCTGGCGAATCTCCACATCACTGAGAGGTGAATGCTAGGCAAAAACTCAGACAGTAAAATCTGTGATTTGACCAGAATTCCATCCCACAACCTATCTCTTTCGAGGTCCGCTTCTTACCGCAAGACGACCAGGACTAATTAACCTCTGTTTATAAATTACTAATCTACGAATTAGCAGATAGGGCCTGTGATTCGTCTGCAGAGTTCCTAGCAAGCAGCACACAGCATGTCATTCTTAATGGAAGTAAATCTTCAGACGTAAAAGTAACTTCGGGCGTACACTAAGGGAACGTTATATGATAATTACTGTTCACAAAATATACGAATAACATAGTGCATTACGCTAGAACCTCTAATAGAATGTGCACGGATTATGCTGCTGAAAAAGTTGCACAGCTAAAAAACCTAAGTGAAAGGCAGGAATACCTCGAGGGGGCTGTGCTTGGTAAAAAGAATGTGGCAATTGACTGTCAACTTAAAAAATTGTGTACTAGCTTAGCGTCTGCTGCTTCGCTTGCGTAGACAGTATGGCCTGCGGATATTTTTCGCTTTTATTTAACCGAATTTTTCTGTTGTTCACAAATTGCTACACTTTCTAAGCTTCACACGCTAATTAAGCCAATGTAAGCATGGTCTTTAGCGACTGTATTTTTGACCAAAAAGCGATTCTGGTAGCTAGATTCAAAAGTTTTTGTTAATCATGCCTTTTTGTTCTTGTAGGGATATTTCCATAGCAACTGCATCCCCTAAAAATATTTCTTTATATCTAACCGAGAAGTGAACTACATTTTTTCATAAATTTAGTTTTAAAATTTTATTTAATGTGAAAAAATATTTTCTTAAAAATGTCATCACCTATTGCACTCCCTCGACTTTCCAAAAACAGGGAAACACGAATTTTTTCATCTGTAACCCAGAAGCCAGACAACAAGTTCCAAACGATTAGCTTTAAAAATGCTTTCGCAATGAAATATTTTCATAAAACGTTTCACCCACTGTTTCACCTCCTTATGAGTTGAATTTCCAGCAACAGTGAAACACGTATTTTTTATTTCTAACTAAGAAGCCCACTTTAAATATTCATAGATTTTGCTGTAAAAATTCTGTCATAAAAAATATTTTCATAAAAATTTCGACCCGTATTTCACCTCCTTAGGGGTTCAGTTTCCAAAAACACCGAAACACGTATATTTTTATTTGTAACCGAGAAGTCAAACACCACTGTTCATAGACGTAGCTTTAAAAATGCTATAGTAATTCTTTAATAATGATATATTTTCAAATAAAGCTTTCACCCCATATTTCAACACCATAGGGTTAAATTTCCAAAACTGCTGAAAAACGTATTTCTTTATTTCTGATCGAGAAAACAAATATCAATTTTTTAATGTCTAGCTTCAAAATTGCCTTATGAGCGACATGAGAAAAAGAACCTTTCATCCCCTATTTCACCTCCTTAGAGTAGAAATTTCGAAAAATACCTTATTAAACGGTACCTAAAGTATAAGATCCACACCTTCTCCAAATTTCAAGTTTCTATCCTTAGCGGTTTGGGCTTGACGACGATGAGTCAGAATATATAGAGATGAATAAGCGGATAGCTTTAGACGAAAGCTGAACCATCACTGGAAGCAGTTACATTGAATATCTGGGAATGCACGTAAGGTGCGATTTAGAGTGAATCGACCACAAGAAACTAATCACAGGAAAGGCAGGTGCTAAACAAATTCATTGGAAGAATTCTCAGGAAAAGTAGTTCACCCAAGAAGATGATACCTTTTACAGCCCTCGCTTCACCGTTACTGGAATATTATTCGTCAGTCTGGCACCCGTATCAGAAAGGATTTATAGAGGAAATAGAGAATATCCAAAGAAGAGCAAAGCGTGTCGCCACATGTTTATTTGGTAACCTCCAAAGCGCTACGGAGATGCTCATACGAATCGAGTGGTAGACGGTACAAGAGTGCCTTGTGAATACAGGTGTGGTATACTGCTAAAATTCCATGAGCGTATATTGTAAGTGTTAGAGGAATCAACTAACATTGCCACTCGTTGTGGCCGTGCGGCTTAGGGCGCCATGTCACGGATTGTGCGGCCCCTCCCGCCGGAGGTTAGACTCCTCCCTCGGGCGTGTGTGTGTGTGTGTGTGTGTGTGTGTGTGTGTGTGTGTGTGTGTGTGTGTGTGTTGTTGTTGTTGTTGTTGTTGTTAGCATAAGTTAGTTCAAGTAGTGTAAGTCTAGGAACCGATGGTCTCAGCAGTTTGGTCCCTTAGGAATTCACACACATTTGAGCGTTTTGAACAACCAACATTTTGCTTCCTCTTACGTCTATCTCTCGAAACGACCAAGAGCTTTGAGATCACACGAAGGTTTACCACCAGTCCCTTTCATCATTCGTGACGACAGCAGGAAATGAGGAGGAACGTACCCTCATAAACACACTATAAGATGGTCTACAAATATGGTTGTTGATGCGATTTGAAATTGGAACCTTCTCTTCCACGGTTATCACTATCACCTTGTAACGTTGTTGTATTAATCTGAGGTGTAAGCGGTGCTGATAGACAATAAAAGCGGGTTAAAATCTGTGAGCTATCTGAGAAAGTTAACCTTGCGTTACTGCGCAAGTGTTTCACCAGGTATCCAATCTAGCTTATCAAATTTCCAACCAGACTAACATTAATTATAATCTTTTAATAGTCATACGAAAACCGGTGATACATATATAAAAACGAGAATTTAAATAAAAATAAATAAATCAGTTTATATTTGGAAATTTATTTTAACATTGATCATTGAAATTTAAGCATATGAAACTTGAGTCATAACTAATCTGGTGCCTTATTTAGGATTGTGAAAATGTGAGTTTGTAATCTTACGGAACACATCAAATATGGAGCCAAGACTGGCAGACTGCATACAACACTGCATTCATAAAATAACACACGAAGAACGTTGAAACATATGCAAGAGGAAATTAACCACATAACCACAACCAACCGATTCAATTTTCACCCAAAGAAATTACGTTGGTGGCGCAATCCTGTCCGTCATGTAATTACCACCCACTGGTATACTAAATTCATACTAACTCTCTGTGAAATCTTCCCGAAAAGAATAGCTGAGGGCTACTTTGATGATTACACCGCATGCTTCACGTGGTCAACTTGGTTTACACAAAGCGTGTAACTCCACAATTATTTTAATTATCAAAATTAATTAGATCGAAATCAATTTACAAAAGAAAAACCTCGAACTGGTTACTATCGTCTTACTATTAACCTGATAGGTCAAACAATTGTATAAGCACGTGGTACTGGTCTCACGAAGTACACCCCACGTGGGTTGAACATAAAGAAAAGTTGCTATATTGAAAAATATTGTTAAGGCGAGACGTTATAATCTCACGCACATTCGCATTTAAGATTGATGATCTTAGTTAGAGTTACTGATCAACACGTGGTTCCACTTTACTCACAAAGTAGTGACAAAGCAACTACCGGAATATATTCTGAACTTCACACTCGAATTACACTGCGTTGCAATTTAAGATAACATTAGATATTTTAGAGCTAAACCTGAAATAAAGGTAATTAAATTTTCAGTTAGGCTGATCTTAAGAAATCCATTGTCCTACGGACTTAGCAGACACGCGCTCAGCCGGAGATCTTACCACTTCAGACGCTCGCCGCGGACAGACTGCCCTGCTGGGCTCCTACCGAGCGTGCTTCCGTATACAAAACGGAAGTGACTAGAGAGGCAGCTTCCTATACCAACATGACAAGGGACGGACAGGACAATACTAAGTATAGAAACCTCTTTGATTTTAGAAAGCGTAGCTACCTGTTCCGACGTTGGTCCTACTGCTCTCTAGCAGACAGGCTTGTCTGCTACCATCCAGCAGGCAACTAGAAATACATTTGCTCATTCATCCTCTCACACAGAAGGGAAGGGGGATGACAATATCTTATTATATACAGTATATAAAAGAAAGCGGGTCTAGGTTCCGTATGAGACTGTGTGACATGAATTACATATAAACTGTGTTTTAAAGTGTAGTAGTGTGACAGATCGTTCTGGTTTATGTGTAAAAGTAACACATTTCACTGCTCAGTCTCCTCCCAGATAGTCAGAAACACCACAGTAAATTTAGAAGAGGAATTTATGCCGTAAATGACAACAGATTTAAGAAATTAACGTGAAAGGAATCCAACAGAGACCTTTCAACCTTTCAACAACTGAGCTGATGTAATGTTTGGAAAATACGGCGCTTGGCGTGATCGGATGACTCAGTTATTAAGAGATCTGTCCGTGAACGTAAAAGATCCACGTTTCAAGCTTTACCCGCCAGTGTTTTATTCCATCCTAAATTTCCATGTCCAGGAAAAGATTCTCTATCTCTGTTCATTTACGCAGTCCATGTTTTACTTCTATTCGAAAACAGGAATTTTGCAGTAAATAAATATATCATCGGTCAAGAGCACGAGGCCCGTTTAGTGTGAATGGCATGTTTATGGCACATGTCTTAGTCCGGCACAAATTTTAATCCTTCTGGAAGTTTCGGGACAGCGTAAAAGACAGTCTGCTGGAGAGTTAAAAATTTATTCGAAAAATTATATTTTTATCCATTGAATAACACTACGTACTGGGGCTTATTCACCAGACAGTCTAGTCTGAAAGTGACGCCTAGCGATCTAATATTAGTATATTAAAGTTGATGCCGTGAACTTACGCGCTCTCGCTATTAAATTGTTAAATAAAACTCGGAATCCTTGATACCAATTTTATCGTTCTATATGGCGCAAAGGTAAGACAGTGTCTACAGGTGGTGGTTCAACTTTCCTTCAAGCCAGTCGTATTTAGGTGTTCAGCAGTTTCCTCCTGAAGGGTGCAGTCCTCTCTCAAAGCACGAATAATAGATGATTTTCGTGAATGTTTCAGGTAAAATAAAAATGAATGCTAAATCTGACGATACACTTACGCTTCTGTCTTTAAGAAATCACTCTTTCTTCCACGTAAGAGGCTCCCTGTAACCACGTGGAAGTACCTTTCGTAGTTGGCACATACGTCATTGGCGGGAATTCCCGTAGCCCTCATATTGGTCCAGTAACAAATTAATTTTGTGTAAGTAATTTTCAATACATTTCCATCACCAGAGGATAACTGAAAAATATTAAGTTCTAACAAAATGGGGGCATGTTGAAAGCAATGTCATGTTCATTGCCCAAAACATCGAGACAAAACTGCATACTAAAATTAGACTTTTGTTGATATCGTAAAACTGCTGTGAAGGGTAGAGAATTCAATGTACACTGATAAGACAAAGAAACTAGTACACCTGCCAAATATCGTGTACGCCCTTCGCGAGCACGTAGAAATGCGACAACATGACGAGGCATGGACTCCACTAATGTCTGAAATAGTGCTGGAGGGAATTGACACCATGAATACTGCAGAGATGTCCATAAATCCGTAAGAGTACGAGGGGGTGGAGATATCTTCTGAACAGTGCGTTGCAAGGCATTCCAGATATGCTCAATATTGTTCATGTCTGGGGAGTTTGGTGACAAGAAGAGTGTACCTGGGGCCACTCTATAGCAATTCTGGACGTGTGGGGTGTCGCATTGTCCAGCTGAAATTGCCAAAGTCTGTCGGAATGCACAATGGACATGAATGTTGCAGGTGATCAGACAGGATGCTTGCGTACGTGTCACCTGTCAGAGTCGTATCTAGACGTATCAGGGGTCCCACATCTCGCCAACTGCACACGCCCCACGCGGTTACAAAGCCTCTGCCAGGTTAAACAGTTCCGTGCTGACACGCAGGATACATGGATTCATAATGTTGTCTCCATAACCGTACACGACCATGCACTCGATACAATTTGAAACGAGACTGGTCCGACCACACTGAAAGCTCATATAGATGATGTTTCGTTGAATGGTTCGCACGCTGATACTTGTTGAAATCGCAAAACTCAAATCTACAGAAATCTGCGAAAGTGTAGCACTTCTGTCAAGTTGAACGATTCTCTTTAGTCGTCGTTGGTACCGTTTCGGATGATCTTTTTCCGACCGCAGCGATGTCCGATGTTTGATGTTTTACCGGATTCCTGATACTCACAGTAAACTCTTGAAATGGTCGTTCGAGAAAATTCCCACTTCGTCACTACCTCGGAGATGATGTGTCCCATTGCTCGTGCGCCGTCTATAACATCAAGTTCAGACTCACTTCAATCTTGATAAACTGCCACTGTAGCGGCAGTAACGCCAACGGCCTTGCCGCAATGGTAACACCGATTCCCGTCATATCACCTAAGTTAAGCGCTGTCGGCTGGGCTAGCACTTGGATGGGTGACCATCTGGTCTGCAGGGTGCACTCAGCCCTTACGAGGCGAACTGAGGAGCTACTTGATCGAGAAGTAGCGGCTCCGGTCTCGGAAAGACGCCTATGGGCTGAGAGGATGACACGGCGGCCGGTCGGTACCGTTGGGCCTTCATGGTCTGTTGCACATGAGTTTAGCAGCAGTAACGGATCTATTAACTGCGCCGGACACTTTTTGTTTTATAGAGGTGTTGCCAATCGCAGCGCTATATTCTGCCTGTTTACATATCTTTGTATTTGAATACGCATGCTTATAACAGTTTTTTGGCGCTTCAGTGTAGAATGACAGCATCAAAATTCCGATCACAGTAGTATGTAGCGTTCTCAGTTTGTTTCTTGCCAATTTGAAAAATATAGTCTCGATAAGAACGCGCTAAACTTTTGGGTTACTTTTTTGTAGTTAAGTTAAACATACTTCAAAAGAGCGATCCCTGGTCCATGCAGCAATTCTTCCAGATCCAAAAGTAGTTCCTCCTCCATCTCCTTTGTGGTGGCCATGAATGTCCTGCTGAACTCTTTGACAGCTTCTGCCATCCGCTGCTTTGCTCTCTCGATACGCCTTTCGTCCGCATTTGCGCAGCTTAGTAATAGGCTGGTCCGATCTCAAGTTCAAGCGTGTTCATAGTTTCCATAATGCCTGTCAGGCCGTCGTTGAAATTATGTGTTGCCACATTGGTAGCGACGTCGACTGTTTGAATGGATTTCGGAGACACTTTCTCACCAATCGCATTTTAACTCGATGATAAAGTTCCTGGTGAACTTGGGATAAACAATACAATAAAGCCGACATCCTAGTGAGTGTGTTAAGCTCAAATTCGACTTTCTGAAACTTCCAGAGAGGTCTAATGTCGGTATGGTTCCATTGAAGAGAACAAGGCCTGTTGTCTTCCTCATCTTTTACGAGCCTGATATTGTGCTCTCTTTCTAATTATTTAGTCGTCGAAAGAACGCTAAACCCTAATCTATCTTCCGTGACTTACGCCTCAAGGCCCGGCGGGTGTGTAAATAGTTGTAATTGCTACTATCTGTGACAGGTATAATGACCATCAGAGTGCATTAGTGTTGTTCTTGTGTAGTGATGTTACCAAGCGTGGTAGTGCACACAAGGGGCGTCATCAGTGTCAGATGTTGAGTGACCACTGTGAAGGACACGAGACAGCGTTACCAGCACCTGACGGTGTTTGAAAGGCGTGCATTGTGGGTCTCCATTTGGCTGGCTGGTCAGATAGTGCAATATCCAGATTTGGACTGTATGGCTTCATGAGGGTAGGCATACTCGTCGTCGAGGTTCCAGTCAACCACGATGACCCCTAAAACGAAGAACCGTCGTTTTTTACACCGCGCACATCCTAACCACTTCTCACCTGCGCCTACCAGCCGAGAACAAATAAGACTTCCTGTAACATTCTGTATTGTCTCGAACCACTGGTCGGAGACTAGCAGCAGCCGGAGTAAGGAATTACCGTCCCACGCGAGGCTGCCGTCAATAGCGTCACACATATTGCAGGTCTGGAGTCGTGCCAAGACCGGTAATAATGGACTGCTGATGTATGGCGTCACACTGTCTTCAGCGAAGAATCGCGGTTCTGCGCTATCCCGGATGACCACCGTCGGCGATTACGGTTGAGATCGCGACAGCGGACCCCTTCTTCCAATGTTTTGGAGAGACACAGTGGTGTTTCTCCCGGCGTCATGGTGTTGGGAGTTGTTGATTATGACTTCAGGTCACGGCTGGTAGCGACACTGAGGGAACAGATTACATTACGCGTTCTCGCTTACCACGTCCGGGTTCCCGGGTTCGATTCCCGGCGGGGTTAGGGATTTTCTCTGCCTCGTGATGACTGGGTGTTGTGTGATGTCCATAGGTTAGTTAGGTTTAAGTAGTTCTCAGTTCTAGGGTGTTGTGTGATGTCCATAGGTTAGTTAGGTTTAAGCAGTTCTCGGTTCTAGGGGACTGATAACCATAGATGTTAAGTCCCATAGTGCTCAGAGCCATTTGAAGCCATTACATTACGGTACGTCACGGACATTTGCGCCCTTATATGTTACCCTGATGTGACAGTAACGTGGTTCTATTTTTCAATAGGACAATGCTCGTCCACACACGGTGCGTGGATGCACCGTTATTTTGATAAGTAGGCTCGTATTTCCACGTTGTTTGTAAATTTGACTTGAATTTAGCCACTGAAATAACATCACATACGTTCTCAATCAATTTCATTTCGTTTCTTCCTCCTTTTCTGGGTGTATCACTTTCTCTATCAGGCATTGCAGTTCAGAGAATCTCTCGAAAATTGCTGTACGTTAAGGTTACGTAGTTAGTCAGAACTATAGTTCCAGAATTCTTTGTTTTTCGCCAACGGGCTTCCTCACTGGTTCAGTTAGCTGTACCCCTAAAATGAACATCACACTCGAGCCCAGATATGGTAAAGTAACGACCAGAAATGTTTACGTGACGTCACGTGGAATCATCAGAAGACTTAGTCCTGTGAAAGCTTTCGCGAGTCCTGCACTAAGGACACTTTTGTGAAAAGTCCCACCACCCAATAACGTCTATCGGAAATGGGAATGTCCCAGATGCCTTACACACTGGAACGCCTTCCGGTAACCCTGCTGAATCTCTCGCCCGTCGCGACAGTTAAAGCGGGCTGCCGCACAGCAGTGAAACCACGTAAAATAAACCTTCTGATTGATAACTCTTCCGACAACTTACCCACATGGGCTTACAAATGGAGTGTTACCCAGACTCTCTTTTCGGCTCTGTCGTGTACTATCCTGGAAGAGGAAAACAAAAAGTTAGTCAAGACCCAAAATAAGACAGGAGTAAAAGCTATATGGTCTGATCTAGTAGCTGCAGAAAATGGCATTTTATGCCTCCTTAATCACAATTTTCAATAGCAACACGTTTCTCGAAGTTCTCAACAGGTCAGATCTACCTTATACATCCTTTAATGTAACTTATTATCTGCCGATGACACCTTGCCTAAATAACGATTCCACTAAGAATGTCATGTGACTAGGGCCTTCCGTCGGGATGACCGTTCGCCGGGTGCAAGTCTTTCGATTTGACGCCACTCCGGCCACTTGCGCGTCGATGGGGATGAAATGATGATGATTATGACAACACAACAGCCAGTCCCTGAGCAGAGAAAGTCTCCGACGCAGCCGGGAATCGAACCCGGACCCTTATGATTGACATTCTGTCGCGGTAACCACTCAGCTACCGGGGGCGGACAAAATTCCACTGAAGGTAGAATGTTACATGCGCTCACATCAGCCATACCTCAGACAGAGGACACGTGAGAACATGTCACCCGATGATGGAAACGTGATAAGTGGCTTGTGAGTGAAAAATAAATGAAGAGAATCGGAATTAACTTTTGATTTTTTTGCAATAAATAAGCGCAACAATATATGTAATTAAATTACATACCTTCTCCATGGACTCACATGGAATACAAAACCACTAATTATCAAAAATAGAAGGAGAAGGAACTCCATATAATCTTTAGAACTCGAAAATGTTATGCAAATGAGGTAGTAACGTGAAGCATTACCTATATTCACGGATGAGATAGGGAAACACCGATATTAATCCTTGAATTAGGAACAAAGACTCTCTCCTTGGGACAACAGAGTTAACATTGTTCTCGAAGTAAGCACATCTATAAATCTGAAAATCATTTACAATGAACAATTACGCCATAGCACACTAGCAAGACACGTCCTCACCATAAATTCTTGTATGTTGCAGCGTAAAAATGAGCATCGAAATAAAGCATTAGACAAAGTCATGCAATCTGAATCAATAAAACCAAGAAAACTACATCCAGCATCCACACGACGTGACTACCACGGGGTTCAGCGGAGACACAAGTGTACTTTGTCTTTCCGACCACATGGACATGATAATTCAAACCTCAACCGCTCTGATACTGGATTGGTCAGTCAATTAGTCTGCAAAGCACTGCGTATAGATATCCTTTATATGCAGCCAAAGTTTGTAAAACCCTTAGCAGACGAAAACCGTGCTTGAAGTGTCTTTGCACTACGCCAGAGATAAAGGTAAATCATTTAAAAGACTTTTTCCAACAGATGTTTTTCGATGTGCAATTCGTAATTACATAATAAATCACACTTATATACCAAGCACTCATTTAAACATTATGCACCTCTCTGTTCGAAGTGTGTTTCTGGTCCACGTCATTTATGTTTTATCGAAATAACCATTGAGTCTCTTAACTGACTTATCCTCTGCTTTGGTCAGCGTATTTCGTTAAATTTCAAGTTCCCCATGGATTTTGTGGGCGAACAGGGGGAAGCCTCGTGCCTGGTATAGTGGTTCTGAGGAGAATTCAGATCATCCTGCAGTTAACTCGTTCGATCCGGCACCGGCGAGATTTTGGTCCAACTCTGTCTACGACTGGAACCGGTTTCGATCTCTGTCTGCACCCTGGAAGTCACCACATTCCGATGTTGAGCAATTTCCACTAGAGCCCGAAACATGGGCGCTGTTGGCTGCTCTCAGTAACTTTGCAGTTCTGGAACTGTACCGAATTACGGAATTTATTTTACTATGCCATTCCCTCCATTCCCAGAACATTCTCGAGTTGTTCTGTACATTCTCTACTTTTCTTAGATATTTCTTTCTTTTTACGTTGTTGAATATTCAATAATACCTTCCACACTTAAAAACTGAATACTAGTTTTTTTTCATTACAGAACTTCGACTCATCTACTAATTCGAACTAATCTCAATGTTTTACAGTTTTCTTACGTCTAATCTTGGAGGGAGCAATCAGAAACTGTTCTAATTTCAATGTGGAAGAAACACTTTAATTAGTGTCATGCTCACGGAATGGGCGTCAGGGGAGCAGATGCAGGAATCCTGCACAGGGTCCCATGGCAATGTGCCAATGGAGATGGTTTGCCGTTGCCTTCCTCTGATATGTCATGAAGTGTCACGTGTGTCTCTGTGGCGTGTGGATGACTGTGATGAGTGCTTGGACGGTGCAGTGTTGAGTATGTGGTTTTATAGGTGATGGGAAGAGAAAGGGTGAAACCCGGTTCCGCACATAGCCTGCGACTCTCAGGAGGCACCAAGTGGGTCGCAAAGCCTGATATCCCCATCCAACGGGCGGATGACCATCAACAGTGTCACATATCCTCACTACTTCATGAGACACTGCGGAGAGGCTTGGGATTTAATGCAGTACATGGGCGCAACAACTGAAGATCAGAAACTCTACGCCACCACATACTCGCACTGAAAATTGCCTCCACCACTAGTATTCGAACCGACTTACCTTCGACCCGAGCGCCACAGGACCGGCGAGCGTTAGCGACCTCGGCTATGGAGACTAGTCTTATCCATTTAATTCTGCTCAATCCATTTCATACAGCTCAGACCGGGCAATGTATATTTTTCCTGAAAGGTACTCCTTTTCAGACACGTCCAGACATTTAGGAACAATTGATGGTGTCATAACAAATTTAAATTTTCATTCTATGTTTCTTTTTACAACTTTAGCGTCAGATTTCCACCAACGATAAAGTTCTGTTGATGCTTAATGTCTGCACTTCCTAAGAACTTTGGCCTTTCTAATATTTTCTCCGCACGATTATTCGTCAAACACACTTTCACTGTGGATATACATTTTTGGCTACACGTCAGTTTGACTAAAACGAATATCATCTAGCTTTTTCTGTCCTCTATATTTCCTTTCTAATATTCTCGTCTGTACTGCATGCTGCTTTCTGGAATTTAGCCATATTGTCTATTATTCATTATGAATAATAGACACTCCCACGGTCCCCAGCTATATAACGGTGCAAGCCCACTGTGCACCGATAAAAGTTCATACAGCACGAAGCACCGGAAACGGTCAATCCACACAAACAGCTAACAAAACATTCACA
This sequence comes from Schistocerca gregaria, assembly GCF_023897955.1. Lineage (NCBI taxonomy): Eukaryota > Metazoa > Arthropoda > Insecta > Orthoptera > Acrididae > Schistocerca > Schistocerca gregaria. Next base: position 481,130,711 of record NC_064931.1, on the reverse strand, counting down.
CAATTCAGTGATCGGAGCTGCTGAGTTTGTTTGGAAGAGTTCTGTTCTTTGTGCAGGACACGACTGGTGCTTCCAGTTGGTGGTGGTGATATTTTCTGTGGTGTTTCCAATTTTAACATGGTCGACAAATGTGAGAATTAGCTTACCCAGTTCTCAACAGTGCGATCTCATGGGAGCATATCAGTACTGAAGCCCTTGCGGAAATTCCAACATCGGACCACAAGACTGGAAGTATGCATCTGCATTTATGTCTACACGATTACTTTACAACTCACACTTAGGTGTTTGGCGGAGGATTCAGAGAACCTCTTTCAGAGAACCTCTCTCTCTCTACCGCGTCACTCTCGAACAGTACACTTGAAAAGTGAATTTTTTTTATCTTCCCTTCCAAGCTCTGAGTTCTTTTCTATTATTACGATGGTAATTTCTCCATTTATAGATGGCAATCAAGAAAATATTTTGGAGTTCAGTGGAGAAAGTTGTTGACTGGAATTTCAGGGAAAAATCTCGTCACAACAAAAAACGTCTTTGTTTTAATAATTGACCCTTCAATTCCCTTATCATATCCGTGATACTTTCTCACGTATTTCGCAATAATACCAAATGAGCAGCCCGCCTCTCCTAAATGACCTGCCAGTAAAACGCTATCTTCAGGTTACATTCCCCAAAATATTTTTATGTAATGGTTCCAATCAATGTGAGTTATCTATAATTGTAATCCGTAGGTATTTTGGAGAATCTGCAACCTTTAAATTTGTTTTATTTATCGTGTAACCGATATTTATCGGAATTTATTCATTACTCATCTGGGAGGGTTTGAAGCATTTTATTGTTTATGGTCAATTTCCACACTCTGGACCATGCAGGTATATCACTTCCTTGGGAAACTCGAAGAATCCGTCAGATTACTATGAACTGTGACCTTTCCTGCCAGGAAACTACTGAATCCAGTAACAACTCAGACGATACGCCACAGGAACGAGATCTGACTTGTGAGGAATGTTGTCGAAAACCATCCGGAAATACAGAAATACGGAGTCGACATGAGATCCACGTCGATAGCACCCATTACTTCGTGTAAATAAAGAGTCACTGGTTTTTAATAAGAAAGATATTTTCCGAATGTGTACAGTTTATATACCAATAGATGCTTTCCTTTGACCTATTTCAATTCGTTAGAGCACGGTATCCGTCCCAAAATTCTGCTGCAAATTGATGTCAGTTACACTGAAGGGCCAAAGAAACACCTGTCTAATATGGTGTAGCGCCCCCTCGAGCACGCAGGAGTACCGAAACACGACGTGACATGGACTCGACAAATGTCTGAAGTAGTGCTGCAGGGAACTGAAATTCAGAAGAGTTTTCCTGGGGCCATCCTGTTGCAATTCGGGACTGTGGGGTGTCGCATTGTCCTGCTGGAATTGCCCAAGTTCGTCGGAATGCACAATGGACATGAATGGATGCTGGTGATCAGACCGGATGATTACGTACGTGTCACCTGTCAGTGTCATATCTAGGCGTATCAGGGGTCCCATATCACTGCAACTTCACACATCCCACACCTTTACAGAGCCTCCACCAGCTTGAACAGCCCCTTGCTGACATGCAGGGTCTAATTTTCCCTGCGGTTGTCTCCATACCCGTACACGTCTATCAACTCGATACAATTTGAAACGAGACTCCTCCGCCAAGGCAAAATGTTTACAGTCATCAACAGTCCAAAGTCGATGTTGACGGACACAGGCGAGGCGTATAGCTATGTGTCGTGCAGTCATCAAGGGTACACGAGTGGCCTTCGGCTCCGAAATCCCAGATCGATGATGTTTCGTTGAATGGATCGCACGCTCACATTGGTTGATTACACAGCATTGACATCTACAGCAATTTGCGGAAGGGTTGCGTCATTCTTTTGAGTCGTCGCAGCGATGTCGGAGATTCCTGATATTCACGCTACACTCGTGAAATGGTCGTACGGGGAGATACCCACCTCATCGCTACGTCGGAGATGCTGTGTCCCATCGACTGTAACACCACCTTCAGACTCACTTCAGTCTTGATAACCTGTCATTGTAACAACAGCAACCGATCTCACAACTGCGCCAGACTCTTGCCTTATATAGGCGTTGCCGACAGCAGTGCCGTCTTCCGCCTGTTTACGTATCGGCGGATAACTTCTATTCACTTTTTTGTGCATTGACGTAACCTGTGCAGCTTTACAGTCTTTAGATACGAATCTTTTATTTAGCGGTCGCTTGTGTATGATTGCTAAAAACTGAGCTATTTCATCAGCATATACCGTGAGGAGCTGGACTGATGTATAGTCAGGACTGAAAGACTTTTCTTAATTTACTGACTCAAGCTGCCTCGTTACACCGGGGTATCTGCTTACAAATTACTCATGTCGGCAGGAGTTTTTGGTTCGAATGCTGGAACATTTGCTGAGTCTTCTTTGGTAAACGAATTTCGAAACACCGAGAAATGAAATGCTATCAACCTCGGTGTGACCTCCTGTTCGCTCCTTGCACCATCCTATACAATCTCACCAAAGCAGAACTCTCAGTACAACAGTTCCAAGATATGAAGGTCAGAAAAAACTCCAGAACTACCATATCAATTCCCACGGAAAAATTCTAGTTTATGGACACCTGAATAATTGTCTCGAAGTACGTTGCGTCAGCCTGGACGTCCTCCAACTAACCATTAGCTCCCAAATCTAAGATAAAAATGTTGTTGTAGTTGTGGTCTTCAGTCCTGAAACTGGTTTGATGCAGCTCTCCATGCTACTCTATCCTGTGCAAGCTTCTTCATCTCCCAGTACCTACCGCATCCTACATCCTTCTGAATCTGCTTGGTGTATTCATCTCTTGTTCTCCCTCTACGATTTTTACCCTCCACGCTGCCCTCCAATACTAAATTGGTGATCCCTTGATGCCTCAGAACATGTCCTACCAACCGATCCCTTCTTCTTGTCAAGTTGTTCCACAAACTTCTCTTCTCCCCAATCCTATTCAATACTTCCTCATTAGTTATGTGATCTACCCATCTAATCTTCAGCATTCTTCTGTAGCACCACATTTCAAAAGCTTCTATTCTCTTCTTGTCCAAACTATTTATCGTCCATGTTTCACTTCCATACATGGCTACACTCCATACAAATACTTTCAGAAATGACTTCCTGATCCTTAAATCTAGACTCGATGTTAACAAATTTCTCTTCTTCAGAAACGCTTTCCTTGCCATTGCCAGTCTACATTTTATATCCTCTCTACTTCGACCATCATCAGTTATTTTGCTCCCCAAATAGCAAAACTCCTTTACTGCTTTAAGTGTCTCATTTCCTAATCTAATTCCCTCAGCATCGCCCGACTTCATTCGACTACATTCCATTATCCTCGTTTTGCTCTTGCTGATGTTCATCCTATATCCTACTTTCAAGACACTATCCATTCCGTTCAACTGCTCTTCCAAGTCCTTTACTGTCTCTGACAGAATTACAATGTCATCGGCGAACCTCAAAGTTTTTATTTCTTCTCCGTGGATTTTAATACCTACTCCGAATTTTTCTTTTCTTTCCTTTACTGCTTGCTCAATATACAGATTGAATAACGTCGGGGAGAGGCTACAACCCTGTCTTACTCCCTTCCCAACCACTGCTTCCCTTTCATGTCCCTCGACTGTTGTTACTGCCATCTGGTTTCTGTACAAATTGTAAATAGCCTTTCGCTCCCTATATTTTACCCCTGCCACCTTTAGAATTTGAAAGAGAGTATTCCAGTCAACATTGTCAAAAGCTTTCTCTAAGTCTACAAATGCTAGAAACGTAGGTTTGCCTTTTCTTAATCTTTCTTCTAAGATACGTCGTAAGGTCAGTATTGCCTCACGTGATACAGTATTTCTACGCAATCCAAACTCATCTTCCCCGATGTCGGCTTCTACTAGTTTTTCCATTCGTCTGTAAAGAATTCGTGTTAGTATTTTGCAGCTATGGCTTATTAAACTGATTGTTCTGTAATTTTGACATCTTTCAAAAAAATGGTTCAAATGGCTCTGAGCACTATGGGACTCAACTGCTGTGGTCATTAGTCCCCTAGAACTTAGAACTATTTAAACCTAACCAACCTAAGTACATCACATACATCCATGCCCGAGGCAGGATTCGAACCTGCGACCGTAGCAGTCGCACGGTTCCGGACTGCGCGCCTAGAACCGCGAGACCACCGCGGCCGGCTTTGACATCTTTCAACACCTGCTTTCTTTGGGATTGAAATTATTATATTCTTCTTGAAGTCTGAGGGTATTTCGCCTGTCTCATACATCTTGCTCACCAGATGGTAGAGTTTTTTCAGGACTGGCTCTCCCGAGGCTGTTAGTAGTTCCAACGGAATGTTGTCTACTCCGGGGGCCTTGTTTCGACTCAGGTCTTTCAGTGCTCTGTCAGGCTCTTCACAGAGTATCGTATCTCCCATGTCATCTTCATCTACATCCTCTTCCATTTCCATAATATTGTCCTCAAGTACATGACCCTTGTATAGACTTTCTATATACTCCTTCCACCTTTCTGCTTTCCCTTCTTTGCTTAGAACTGGGTTTCCAGCTGAGCTCTTGATGTTCATACAAGTGGTTCTCTTTTCTCCAAAGGTCTCTGTAATTTTCCTGTAGGCAGTATCTATCTTACCCCTAGTGAGATAAGCCTCTACATCCTTACATTTGTCCTCTAGCCATCCCTGCTTAGCCATTTTGCACTTCCTGTCGATCTCATTTTTGAGTCGTTTGTATTCCTTTTTGCCTGCTTCATTTATTGCATTTTTGTATTTTCTCCTTTCATCAATTAAATTCAATATTTCTTCTGTTACCCAAGGATTTCTACTAGCCCTCGTCTTTTTACCTACTTGATACTCTGCTGCCTTCACTACTTCATCCCTCAAAGCTACCCATTCTTCTTCTTCTGTATTCCTTTCCCCCATTACTGTCAATTGTTCCTTTATGCTCTCACCGAAACTCTGTACAACCTCTTGTTATTTCAGTTTATCCAGGTCCCATCTCCTTAAATTTCCACCTTTTTGCAGTTTCTTCAGTTTTAATCTACAGGTCATAACCAATAAATTATGGTCAGAGTTTACATCTGCCCCTGGAAATGTCTTAAAATTAAAAACCTGGTTCCTAAATCTCTGTTTACCATTATATAATCTATCTGATACCTTTTAGTATCTCCAGGGTTCTTCCATGTATACAACCTTCTTTCATGATTTAAACCAAGTGTTAGCTATGATTAAGTTGTGCTCTGTGCAAAATTCTACCAGGCGGCTTCCTCTTTCATTTCTCAGCCCCAATCCATATCCACCTACTACGTTTCCTTCTCTCCCTTTTCCTACTCTCGAATTCCACTCACCCATGACTATTAAATTTTCATCTCCCTTCACTATCTGAATAATTTCTTTTATTTCATCATACATTTCTTCAATTTCTTCGTCATCTGCAGAGCTAGTTGGCATATAAACTTGTACTACTGTAGTAGGTGTGGGCCTCGTATCTATCTTGGCCACAATAATGCGTTCACTATGCTGTTTGTAGTAGCTTACCCGCATTCCTATCTTCCTATTCATTATTAAACCTACTCCTGCATTACCCCTATTTGATTTTGTGTTTATAACCCTGTAGTCACCTGACCAGACGTCTTGTTCCTCCTGCCACCGAACTTCACTAATTCCCACTATATCTAACTTTAACCTATCCATTTCCCTTTTTAAATTTTCTAACCTACCTGCCCGATTAAGGGATCTGACATTCCACGCTCCGATCCGTAGAACGCCAGTTTTCTTTCTCCTGATAACGACATCCTCCTGAGTAGTCCCCGCCCGGAGATCCAAATGGGGGACTATCTTACCTCCGGAATATTTTACCCAAGAGGATGCCATCATCATTTAATCATACAGTAAAGCTGCATGCCCTTGGGAAAGATTACGGCCGTAGTTTCCCCTTGCTTTCAGCCGTTCGTAGTACCAGCACTGCAAGGCCGTTTTGGTTATTGTTACAAGGTCAGATGAGTCAATCATCCAGACTGTTGCCCTTGCAACTACTGAAAAGGCTGCTGCCCCTCTTCAGGAATCACACGTTTGTCTGGCCTCTCAACAGATACCCCTCCGTTGTGGTTGTACCTACGGTACGGCTATCTGTATCGCTGAGGCACGCAAGCCTCCCCACCACGGCAAGGTCCATGGTTCATACCGCCGAATAATACCACATTCTTGGGCTCATTAATCATACACACGATTCTGATAGCAGCAGCAGCTGCCTTTCCGCTATTACCACAGCCAAATTACTTCCGAAAAAATACCTCCTGCTGGCCTAAAATGCTAAGTTCATCTAAATTCCCAAATTTCGATGGTACTCTACACATAAGAATATGGTAGACACGTCCAGTCACCGAGATTTAGGATTTCCATGTTACCTTAACTAGCTGAAGCTAAATAATAAAGTTATTCATTTGAAAATGACGTAGCTGACTTCTTTCCACAAAATTTTCTAGTTCAGAATCTCTTGCAGTTTGTTATAGATTTAGACTTTTTAGCAAAATAGCTACTGAAGGATCTTCAGAATATTCCCAGCAGCGAAAGGTTTCCGTCCGCCGCATTATGTTCAGCATCCATGAAAATCCCTAAAATTCCCCATAAGGGTGCCAACAGAGCATCCTGTGCTGTTTCGAACTTTAGCTCGCGCTCGTCTGAGCGACGTAAAAAATTTGACTACTACAATTAATGTACGTAAAAGTATACACTGGATTGCAAACCTCATAGAATAATAATTTCTCTGACAACCCTGGAAGATACACATTACCTGACAAAACATAAAACAAAAAGAAGACATGGTCGATTATCGGCGGGTATGTATATGACTAGAGTTTCAATGATCTGCGACAAGTAGAACAGCCAACAGGATGCGTTAGTGCCGTTTATGTTTAGTGTTGTTACGAAGCCTGGTAGGGTATAAAAGGTCGTGAACAGCGTCAGATGTTGAGTAATCTCTGAGAAGCAAGCGGAGATGCAGCGTACTTGTGTGAGACAGTGTAATTAGCAAAAATTGGAGATTTGTGGTAAGACCTTATGGGACAAGACTGCAGAGGTCATCGGTCCCTAAGCTTACACACTAGTTAATCTAACTTAAACTAACTTACGCTAAGGGCAACACACATACCCATACCCAAGTGAGGACTCGAATCTCCGACAGGGCATGCCGCGCGGACCGTGAAAAGGCGCCTTAGACCACGCGGCTATCCTGCGTGGCCGTAATTAGCAGATGACGGTTTGAACTGCGCCAAATTGTGAGTCTCCATTTCGTCGTCTGGAGGATTCGTACAACATCAAGATTTGTGGTGTATTCGGACGTGACAAGGGCCCGATTTTGAAGTGTATGGGGATGTAATGGGGAGCATGCTCGTCGTCAAGGTTCAGATGGAACACATTTGACCACCACGGAGGAGGATTGCCGTATTGCACACCAAGCACATCGCAACCTCTTCACCTGTGTGCCTGACACCTAAGAACAAATAACAGACTATTTGCAACATTGTGCGTCATCCCGCACCATTGGTCGGAGACTACCTGCAACAGGACTTGGGAAGCACCTTCCCGAGCGAAGGCTGCCCTTTAAACCACAACACAAACGACTGAACTTGAAGTGGTGGTTCTAGGCGCTACAGTCTGGAACCGCGCTGCCGCTACGGTCGCAGGTTCGAATCCTGCCATGTGCATGGGTGTGTGTGATGTCCTTACGTTAGTTAGGTTTAAGTAGTTCTAAGTTCTAGGGGACTGATGACCTCAGCAGTTAAGTCCCATAGTGCTCAGAGCCATTTTTGAAGTGGCGCCAAGACTTGGAAGCATGAACTGCTGATGAATGGCGTCCCCCTGTGTTCAGTGATGAATCGTGGATGTGCCCTGCCCCAGATAATCATCGTCGAAGAGTATGGCAGCTGTCTGGGGAGAAGCCCCCTTCTTCCGACCCATTGATATCTATGCATTATCGTACTTTAGTGCATTAAAGTGCTTGAATTTGCTCGCACTATGACCTGACTGGCTAACGTCGATACTAATTAAATAGGAAACAGTGCAATGCATCGAACATTTTTCTTGATAATTATTTCTCAGCACAACCTACGCTTCAATACACTTGCAAGCTTTTCAGACTGTTTCTGACTATCCTGTATTCAGACCAGCTAATTGCGTCGTTGTAGAAACTCTCGTAGTATACTGGGTAACTGCAGCAGGGCTGCCATCAGAGACTGGGATAGGACTGAGGGCGGAAAGCTGAGGTAACGACGTCCAGTGGCACTTCGAAAGGCAGTTTGAAGACTCTTAGTGTGCATAATCCTAGTCCAGCATGGTCAACAGTAACCTCTCCGATGTGACCATCGGAGTGTTTGAACTTCAGAGTGTTCGCGCATCTGTTCACAACTGCGGGACATAACCCGTCATCGACCATCTTGACGTAAACGACGCTACTTGTGATGAATAGGTGGATACCGATGATGTGCTGTGTTGGTATTTGAACTTCGTCACGGATGAATCGTTAGACTTCAAAGGCTCGTGGTCCTGCGTAGTCGGGCTGGAAGCTGATCTTGATGGTAGCTTTTCTGTATGAATGAGCCATGGCGACTCTACGTTAACGGACGCGAGTATTAGCTGCGGCGAGAAAGTAAACAAACTACGCGCGCTCACGACTCTGCGGACGGGACGTAAACAAGACGTCCTCGCTGCTCACCGGCCGAAAGCAGACTGATCGCATTAGTGCTCTCGGCTAACCTTGCGGGTAGTAGGCATGATACAGGGTGTTTCAAAAATGACCGGTATATTTGAAACGGCTATACAAACTAAACGAGCAGCGATAGAAATACACCGTTTGTTGCAATATACTTGGGACAACAGTACATTTTCAGGCAGACAAACTTTCGAAATTACAGTAGTTATAATTTTCAACAACAGATGGCGCTGCGATCTGGGAAACTCTATAGTACGATATTTTCCACATATCCACCATGCGTAGCAATAATATGGCGTAGTCTCTGAATAAAATTACCCGAAACCTTTGACAACGTGTCTGGCGGAATGGCTTCACATGCAGATGAGATGTACTGCTTCAGCTGTTCAATTGTTTCTGGATTCTGGTGGTACACCTGGTCTTTCAAGTGTCTCCACAGAAAGAAGTCACAGGGGTTCATGTCTGGCAAATAGGGAGGCCAATCCACGCCGCCTCCTGTATGTTTCGGATAGCCCAAAGCAATCACACGATCATCGAAATATTCAGTCAGGAAATTAAAGACGTCGGCCGTGCGATGTGGCCGGGCACCATCTTGCATAAGCCACGAGGTGTTCGCAGTGTCGTCTAAGGCAGTTTGTACCGCCACAAATTCACGAAGAATGTCCAGATAGTGTGATGCAGTAATCGTTTCGGATCTGAAAAATGGGCCAATGATTCCTTTGGAAGAAATGGCGGCCCAGACCAGTACTTTTTGAGGATGCAAGGACGATGGGACTGCAACATGGGGCTTTTCGGTTCCCCATATGCGCCAGTTCTGTTTATTGACGAAGCCGTCCAGGTAAAAATAAGCTTCTTCAGTAAACCAAATGCTGCCCACATGCATATCGCCGTCATCAATCCTGTGCACTATATCGTTAGCGAATGTCTCTCGTGCAGCAATGGTAGCGGCTCTGAGGGGTTGCCGCGTTTGAATTTTGTATGGATAGAGGTGTAAACTCTGGCGCATGAGACGATACGTGGACGTTGGCGTCATTTGGACCGCAGCTGCAACACGGCGAACGGAAACGCGAGGCCGCTGTTGGATCACCTGCTGCACTAGCTGCGCGTTGCCCTCTGTGGTTGCCGTACGCGGTCGCCCTACCTTTCCAGCACGTTCATTCGTCACGTTCCCAGTCCGTTGAAATTTTTCAAACAGATCCTTTATTGTATCGCTTTTCGGTCCTTTGGTTACATTAAACCTCCGTTGAAAACTTCGTCTTGTTGCAACAACACCTAGGCGGTGGAATTCAAACACCAGAAAAATCCTCTGTTCTAAGGAATAAACCATGTTGTCCACAGCACACTTGCACGTTGTGAACAGCACACGCTTACAGCAGAAAGATGACGTAAAGAATGGCGCACCCACAGACTGCGTTGTCTTCTATATCTTTCACATCACTTGCAGCGCCATCTGTTGTTGAAAATTGTAACTACTGTAATTTCGAAAGTTTGTCCGCCTGAAAATGTACTGTTGTCCCAAGCATATTGCAACAGACGGTGTATTCCTATCGCTGCTCGTTTAGTTTTTATTGCCGTTTCAAATATACCGGTCATTTTTGAAATACCATGTATATCTGAGGACTAATATTAGATGTTACATTTAGTAATAAGACGATGGAACGAAAATAGTGTATGATAATCGTGTCTTCGGGCACTACATAAACTAGATAAATAGGAAGTAGATCATACGTCAGTTAGAAACTTTCACAGCAGAATCTTATAGGAAGAACTCTCACAAATTCCAAAGATATACTAGTCATACTTTACACCGCTTAGCAGCATCACAGGTAATGTTCAGACACTCATGGATGACACAAGAACGGAAACTGAGGGTAGCAAAGCAGAGGTACTGAACTTCGTTTTCAAATGTTACTTTAAGAACAAACACTCAGGAACACAGCCCCAGTTGAATTCTCACATCTCTGAATACATCAGTGATATAGAAATTAATGTCAATGACGTTGAGAAACAGCTGAAATTACTACACACGCTATTTGCATCAGAGATAGCCCCTGTCTTAACCACAATATACCGTAATTTCTGCGAACACTGTCACCAGTGTTTGGAAGAAAGCACGGGCCACATCCATCTACGGTAATGGTAATATAAGTGTTCCACGAAACTACCACCCAATATCACAGACATCCATCTGTTGTAGAATCTAAGCGCATATTCTGAGCTTTGAATGTACTTAGGTAATCTCGAACACAGTGACCTCCTCACAGCCAACCTGCAGGAATTTTGAAATCAACGATCATTAGTGAAGTCAATCACATAGACACAAGTTCAGGCGAAATTTTTGCGAAGAACCTAACGGTATTCCGAAAGGACAGGCTAACATAGTTGGCGGTGGCGTGTTTGATGCTGTTCGCAGTGGTTTATCTTGTAGTGAAATCGAAGTAAATAGTTCCTGTTAGTATAGGCGGAGCTCATTCTTGGCAACCGAAATAAAATACTATTAGGATCCTTTTACCGACCTCCCAACTGAGATGATTCAGTTGCTGAAGGGTTCAAAGAAAATTTGAGTTTAATTTCAAACACATACCCGACTCATACAATTATAGTTGGTAATGACTTTAATTTACTCTCGATACGTCAGCGATAATGCATGTTTAAATCCGGAGGTATGCATAGAACATCGTCCGAAAATGTGCTTAATACTTTCTCTGAAAATTATTTCTAACAGTTAGTTCATGAGCCCTCGCGAATAGTAAACGGTTGTTTTTCGCACTTGATCTCTTAGCAAGAAATCCTGAGCTAATAATGAGCATCAAAACGGATACGGTGATTAGTGAACACAGCACTGTCGTAGCGAGATTGAATACTGTAGAGCCAAAATTCTCCAAATATAAAGGGAAACTATACCTATTTTTTAAAAAAGAGACAAATTCGCATTACGCCGTCCTGAGAGACAATCTCGACTCCTTCCAAATTAACAATGTAAGTGTAGACCAGATGTGGCTTAATTCCAAGAAATGGTATCAACAGTAATTGACACCAAATTAAGTAACAAACGACGCAGCAGGTCCTCCACGGTACATAAAACGGGTTAGAATACTGTTGCAGAGGCAACGAAAAACGTACGCCACCTAATTTAAACGAGCGTGAAATCTCCAAGATCGGCAATCTTTTACAGAAGCTCGAAACTTTTCCGGGCTTCAATGCGAAATGCTCATAATAGCGTCCACAGCGAAACATTGTCTCCAAAGATATTCGGTCGTATGTATTGCCTGTTAGCGGCAAGACACAACCAATGAGTTTTCTGCGTGATAGCAATGGAAATACAATCGACAACAGTGCTGTCAAAGCTCAGTTACTAAACATAGCCTTCCGTAATACCTTCGCAAAAGAAGACGAAATAAATATTCCATAATTCGAAGAAGAAGTAACTTAGAAGAGCTTCCTCCGAGTAGTGAATCAACTTAAACTACTTAATAAAAGCAAGTCTTCCAGTTCAGACTGTATAGGGGAAGGCGGGGCAAGGCGGGGAGGTGGTGTAAGGCGGGGAAGGGCTATAAGCTACAGTTAGAGTATTGCCATCTGTGGATAGCTACGTCAACATCATCGATACACAGGTCCCAGTGTGTTGAAATTGCTGAACCTTAGTTTCGAGGCGGTTTCTGTGAACTTTTCAAGATACGTACAATTGTTATACTGATTTGCAATGTTTTACACCTTGTGAGGTCCTAAAACATGTTTCGTGAACATTAGTCCAGACTGTATATATATAGCACAGAATAGTACGTCTTATTAACAGTAAACTGCTGTGGCAGTAGTCAATTTCACTGCATAGTGTTCTTGTAGGCGTAACATAACCTGACAGAATCGTAGGGGGAAAGACGGGAAAGGGCAAGGTGGGGAGCTTCCCCGTCTCGCCCATACTATTTGTCCAACCGTTACATTCATATCATCTCATGTGCTAACCTCGCTGCGGGTCTTGAACACGTACATTATACGTTGAATACAATTGTTAATGGAATGGCATTCGTTATTCCAACACTTTCCTAATTATCTACAAAGTATGCCTCAGGCTATATGGTGAATAAAAATACACAAAACGTGCAAAGTCAGAATTCTTGCCATGCTTTAACGACTGAATATTGGAAATATGGTATCTACTGTATAATATAGATTACCAGGAATTATCTGACTCAATAGTACGTTCCACGTGTTTTATTTCAGATGGTTAGCAAGTATCGGCGAAAAACGTCTAGGCAAGATTGGTCATTGGAGTCAATGGAAGGCGATGTAAATGCTGTTATGGAAGGTCATATGGGTTCTTTCAGGGCTGCTCGACAATTCAACGTGCCACAGAAATATGTGTTTCAGCGTCGGGGTGCCCACGACGCTTATGCAGGGACAGAAAGTGATGATGACGAGGCTGTCCACACTTGTGTACTATGCGAAAGTAAGAGGCCTAAATAAAACGCAATACCTGATTCTACACTTCGCTGAACCATGTTTCGAAACCTTATCGTCACATTATTTCGTTATTCCAGTCCTTATTTAAGCTTTGGAGATGAATTCATGATATTGATAGTTCATGTTTCAAATCGAGATATTTCTAACTAAATGTAACAAGTTTGCAGGTTCATTTGCATGCTATTGTAATTCAATGGTTAAATAAACAAATGATAATCAAACCTACTTGAATTTGTTTGTTTTGTTCATTTTGTAAGGGTTTAAAGTTAGCTTCCCCATCTTGCCCCACCTTCCCCTACCACTTAGGTTCATTTAACAGTTTGCTGAAGCAATTGCTCCATACTTCAGAATCATATCCAACCGCTCACTTCGACAAAAGAGCCGTACCTCAACACTGCAAAGTTGCACAAGTAACACCATTGTTCAAGAAGGGTAGTAGGAGTAATCCACTAAATTACAGACCCATACCATTAACGTCTATAAACAGCAGGATTTTAGAGCATATATTGTGTTAGAACATTATGAATTACCTCGAAGAGAACGGTCTATTGACTCACAGTCAACAAGGATTTAGAAAACATCGTTCTTTTAAAACGCAACTAGCTCTTTACACACAAGAAGTATTAAGTGCTATTGACAAGGGATTTCAAATTGATTCTACGAGGGTTGTCCAGAAAGTAAGATCCGATCGGTCGCGAAATGGAAACCACTGGGAAAATCCGGTAAAGCTTCGCACATATGTTTGAGCAGTGCCTCTAGTATGCCCGTCAATCGTGTCGCGACGCTCTTTTTAGTTTTGAGTGAACAGTGAGCACGTACAGATGCGTAGGGAATAGCGTTTCCCGCCAAGCATGAGGGCCCGGTTAGAGATTTCGCCTGTGTCATGCAGCCCACATAACACAACTGTCGACCAGTTCCTTCTTCATGCCAATTCTCGGCCGCACACTGCAGGGGCAGTGAAGACGCTCCTGCAGCGTTTCCGATGAGAAGTGTTTGATCACCCACAACACAGTCCGTCATTGGCTCCCCCTGAGTCTCATCTCTGTTCACAAAAACCGCTGGCTATGAATCTTTCCATAGACAACGAGCTGCAGACCAGTGCAGATAACTGGCCGAAAGCACAAGTGGCTTTCTATGACGAAGATATTGGAAAGGTGATACAACACTACGACAGAACTCTAAGTTGGAGCGGCAACTATCTAGAGAAGTAGGTGGAAAGTACCTAACAGCCGGCCGCGGGGGCTGAATGGTTCTAGGCGCTTCAGTCCGGAACCGCGCGACTGCTACGGTCGCAAGTTCGAATCCTGCCTCGGGCATGAATGTGTCTGATACCATTAGGTTAATTAGGTTTAAGTAGTTCTAAGTTCAAGGGGACTGACGGCCTCAGATGTTAAGTCCAATAGTGCTCAGAGCCATCTGAACCATTAGTACCAAACTGTTGCAAATAAAACGTTGTTTCCATTTCGCGTTTGATCGGAACTTACTTTCTGGACAATCCTCGTATATTTATAGATTTCTAGAAGGATTTTGACACTGTGTCACAAAAAACGGCTTGTAGTGAAATTGAATGCAAATGCAATATTTTCTCAGTTACGTGACCAGCTTCGTGATATCCTGTCAGAGAGATGACAGTTCCTAGTAACTGACGGAAAGTAATAGAGTGAAATAGAAATGATTTCTGGCGTTCCCCAATGTGGTGTTATAGGCCCTCTGCTGCTCCTTATCAAATGGTTCAAATGGCTCTGAGCACTATGGGACTTAACATCTTAGGTCATCAGTCCCCTAGAACTTAGAACTACTTAAACCTAACTAACCTAAGGACATCATACACATCCATGCCCGAGGCAGGATTCGAACCTGCGACCGTAGCAGTCCCGCGGTTCCGGACTGTAGCGCCTAGAACCGCATGACCACCGCAGCCGGCGCTGCTCCTTATCCATATAAATGATTTAGTAAACAATCTGAGCAGCCATCGTAGACTGTTTGCAGATAATGCTGTCGTTTATTGTCTACTAAAGTCATCAGAAGATAAAAAATTGCAAAACGATTTAGAAAAGATTTCTGTATGATGCAAAAATTGGAAAATAACCCAAAATAATGAAAAGTGAGAGATCATCCATATGAATGCTGAAAGGAATCCGTTCGGTTACACGATAAACCAGTCTTATCTAAAGGCCGTAGATTCAGCTAAATACCTTGGGTTTACAATTACCAACAACTTAAACTGAAAAAAAAGCATTGAAAATGTTGTGGGAAAGGCAAATCATAGACTGCGTTTTATTGACACAACACTTAGAAAATGTAACAGATCTACTAAAGAGATTGCCAAGACTACGCTTTCTCGTCCTCTTTAGAAGTACTGCTACACGGTCTGGGATTCTTACCAGATAGGATTAACGAAGTACATCGAGAAAGTTCAAAGAGCAGGAGCGCGTTTTGTATTATTACGAAATAGGGGAGAGAGTGTCACTGATATGATACAGGACTTGGAGTGGACATCATTGAAACAAAGACGTTTTTCGTTCCGGCGGAATCTTCTCACTAAATTTCAATCACCAACTTTCTCCTTCCAAAGCGAAAATACTTTGTTGACGCCGACCTACATAGGGAGGAACTATTATCATAATAAAATAAGGGAAATTAGAGCTCGCACGGAAACATATGGGTGTTCGTTTTTTCCGCACCCTGTCTAAGATTGGAATAATAGAGAATTATTGTGAAGGTGGTTCGATGAAGCCTCTGCCAGTCACTTAAGTGCGATTTGCGGAGTATTCATGTAGATGTATCTTGATTTGCAGAGTCATTTGACTCAAACACGGCAACGCTTACTAACGAAACTGCACTGACATGTGGTGTTAAGGGAAATTTGTGATTAAATTGAGTATATGTTGGTGGGTAGGATACAGCATGTTAATTTGGATGGAAGTTTATCGACAGATGTACAGGAAATTTCCGGCATGTTCCGAGAAAGCATGCTGGGACCCTTTATGTTCAAGTTGTGTATTAATAGCAAGATACACGATATCAATAATACCCTCAGATGTTTTGCAGCTGATGTACGTACCTGTAATAAAGTACTGTCTGAAAAATGGTTGCACAAATATTAAGTTAGATCTTGATAATATGTGAAAGTGGTTCAAAGCTTGGCAAATTGCTTTAAATATTGAAATGTGTAAAGCTGTGCATATCACAAAACATTATTATTGCGACAACAAAATGTAAAAATGCGATCATTACTCCTACATGAAATTCCTTCGAAAGGTTTTATAGAAGACGTTCTTTATTTCGTTACTCAGCTGTATCATTCACTTATCTAGTACTGACAAAAATTTCGATTATTTATTTCTGTAACTAATATTTGGGAATAGTGTCAGTACCGCATTACACTATCAGCTACAGCTGTATGTAAGACAATAAGACATTGTGGACGGAACCCGACTAGGACTCGCGCAGCGGCAGTTTTTCAAGTGAAAGTCGGCCAAGTGTTTCTCCGGTTCTTGGACGAGCGTCCTTTGTTGGCAATATTTTGACGAAAAAATATGACCTATCGAGAAAAAAATCACACTCAACACGTATCAGCAAAGCGTGTTCTGATATCAGTAAAACTAGAGGTTGAAAAGAAGGTCCTTGTGGTCTCCAAATTGTAATGTAGATCTTTACACTTCTGAGTGTTCAAAACATGCCACACTCCGATAAATTACATGTAGGAACAGTGTGTACAAGGTTTGTTTTGCAGAATAAAACCAAGATTCAGTAAAGCATTTTTGTATATCTCCTAATTTCAATATCCCTAACAAAACTTTTAAGTGTAAATTAACCAGGTTACATCACTTCAAACGAGATATCAGACAAGTTTATTTCATGCACAGGTGCAAAGCTATGATTTTTTAAAAATGTATTAAAAAACAGCACTCCAGCTGCCCCATCCAGAGTGTCTGATGCCAGTCTCGAGTGTGTTAAAGTGTATTATTATCATATGCGATCAACGTCTCTTTCAGACAAATCGTACATGTCGAATTTTCTAATATATGTTTGAAGCAATTCACATTTTACGGTAGTGAACTGTTTGCTTCTCGTTCAGTACTAAATGACAGTTTGTAGTACGCGAGGCTACACAGAACAGTTACGACTGAGCTGCTGTACAGAAACGTAACGGTAGAGACAGGTGAACGAGCGGTGAAAATGCACACGACACATTGCAGAGACCCGCGACACCCACAGCTTGATTCGTAGACACGAGCGGAGCGGATTTATTCCGCGGCTCGGTGTCCAGCGCGGATTGAAATGCGTGCAGCATCGCGTGATTTAAGCGGCGTGTTGCCCGCCACCCGTCACCCTCGTGCCTTATTTATTTGTTTATAGTGATGGATTTACGCTTTCCCGCTTTGCATACTGTTTTTGTGGTGTTTGTATTCTGGGAAAGTGGCTTTGTCGGCCCGCGGTGCGCCTTGTAAACGTAAACAAGGAGATCTCGTTACTCGGGCCAGGTAGCGAGCGCCAGGGGGAAATTTGTTGACTTATTTACCGACGCTAACCGAGCAGCAGACATTATTTGGCTGTTGGGCAGTCTTTACCTTCACTTAGTGGCCAGTAGCCGCGACGCAGTCTCTGCGGCGCGCTCCGATCCGTGTTTAGCCGCTTCCTAGCATCTGGGTGTTAGACATTACATCGGAATGTGTACCTTGGTATCGCCGCAAATGGGCGCAATCCCTGAAAGGAGGAATGTGTACCGGAGCAGCGTGGGAGACTGACGATAAACACGAGTTGGAGAACATTTCGGGAACAACCCGGTATCTCAGACCGCAGCTTGACTACACGTGGTGTATCGTATTTCTGTTGTTAAAGTTACTATCCGGTTACCTGCCAAGAAGTCACTGGAACAGTTTGTGCTCTGAGTGGTTGTTCGCTGTGTGTAGAGGCATGCCCCTACACTGTCGCAATGCGTTCCTCGAAGTGTTTAAGCACAGATGCGTGAGCTGTAATTTAAAATTATACAAATTTGGGATCGTAAATTAACTGACTTTAGCTGACATACGACGAATTAATCCTCAGTCACCTGAAAACGAAACGGTAAACTACCGCTGGTGAGTAATGGACTGTGGAGCAGTGACTCATAATTACAAGTTAGGATTCCCTCTTGGTCACAGACAAGAATGGAGTCGTTGGAGGTCACTGAGTACCTTTCGGTGTGTATGCTCTGAAACATGCTCCCTTATTGGCCATAAGGTTGGTAAGGAGCTTCTTGTGGTGGGGCGTTCCATTCCCCCACCAGCACGACTGATAACTACTGAATGGTCATTGGTGATATGAACGTGCTGCAGTACATTTCTCCAACGGTCCAACACGTGCTCGATGAGATGTAAGTCAGGGGAACCGGTACACCAGTCCATCCACCGAATATCCCCTCTCGTTCCAAGAGCTGCTCCACCTGTACTGTTTGATATGGGTGCGCACTGTCACACACAACAGTGAAGACAGTGAAGAATTAACCCCTGAAAAGACGCAGTTCCCTCTTCACACAATAATGCCTAGACCACCATAACGATCAGGTACGACAGTGTTCCTGGGAACATCATGGGTTCCCACCTCTCGTTATACGATACTAGTCCCGAATCTCACATTAAACCTGTTGTCATTCGAGAAGAGAACGCGACCCCCACTTTTCACTGGCCCAGTTCCTATGCTCTTGGCATCATCGCAAAACGGTGTCGCCGTTGTGCAGGTGTCAACGGAAGATAACAATCTGGTCGTCGGGCAAAGAAACAACCTCCCCACAGTCATCGTGACACTCCGGAGCGAGATGCTGTGTACCTTGCAATCCTGTTAAACGGGGTTGCAATTACACTCAGTGTTTGAAGTGCGTACCCTCTTGCTTAATTCACAATTTAGCGGTCATCTGCTGCTATAATTGACTGTGGTCGACCAACGTCTTTCCATCGGGCAGCTGTATCTGCAGTTCTGAACACACCTCATGTACTTCAAGGGCTGCGGTACATACGTTTGACACTGCAGAAAAGAGAGTAAACGCTTTCCAAATGTGGAGGTGACTGGATACAATCGAATACAGTGCTATACTACGCCTCCCGATAAGTGCATTTGGGCTAGGTGTTGGCAGATGTACTACATTTACAAGTAATTCTAGAACACAGAACTAGAGGTTATGTTATGATCGCATGGATGGAACTGACATAAAATCGAAAGAACTGGGAATCGAAGCCGGAAACCCGGGCGCGGAAAGCGAGAACGCTACCGCACGAGCACGAGATGCGGGCTGAGGTACCAGTGATACATGTGAGTTTACTACTGTATTTGACGCTTTTCAGGAAGACAGAGGACCATCCGCCTCTAAATTCACATGCATCTGCGTTAAAGGATGACAGAGAGTGGACAGGGTGATCAATTGAGATGGAGCTGTAACGAGGTACGATTTAATGATAGACTGATGATGCATTCTAGAGAGGGCGAAGTTGCTGTAGGTCAGTTTTTCCACTGTTCTGTCAGGATGCGTGACATAGCCTGCATTCGACTCGTATAGAGCCATGTGTTCTGTATGTGATTTGAAGCACTGTCTACTTGCGATCGTTAACGGTAATCCTATCGGTCATCAGAGGACTTCCACATCATGTGTGATGAAATGTGACACATTAATCTAAAGGACTATGATTTATGCAATATACTCCTTCCCCCTGTCGCAATTTGGGTATAAAAGAAAGACTTCAGCTTCATAACTAAGTTAGCGATAGGTGCTTGTGAAGCACTACAAACGTCGTGTATACATTTGCATGACTGATGTGCTGTTTACAGAATTAGTGGGGGAATGACTTGTAATTTTCACATTTCCGACACTGCTGCTATGTGTTTGTCTGTTTCCTTGTAAGAGTTATTTCCCGTTACTAACTATAATTTTGTATAATGCTGATGCAGGCATAATATAATTTCTGAAGCGTGATCGGATGTGAACAGTACACGCTATACGTCTCTGGAAAGCTATGTTGTGCTCAAATTACAGTTCGATAACATAGTTTATCATAGAGAAACCGGGGAGAAGGATGTATGTCACGCGCTTGAAATATATTTCTTACATTGAAATATTAACAAAGTTGCATTCTATACGACTGATGGGTTGGAAACTCAGGCGATCTAACATAATAGCCTGTTTTAAGTGTGGAACGTTGTAGACTTAGGAGTGCGTGTGTTTATGTTCTCTCTTACCAATACCTTCCATGTACTCTAGACCATACTTTAGAGTTGATGGCGTAGTTGATTTTCGTACAATGCTTCAAATTCCATCTGTCTGGAGCTCCATCAAGCATAAAAACCACCCGTTTCTTATTGTTCTTAACCACCTGCTATTACAACACAACACTTTCAAATCTGTTACAATACACCGATAAGGGGTGCTAACCTCCTCGACATTGGAGCATCTGGAGAAATCTTGTGTACTTGGATGGACGAGGACTCGGTTACCGCCATTCATTCTGAGATGCAGAATGTAGCGGTCTACTTCCGGTCAGCTTCGGATTAAATCGGTAACAGTGCTGCAGTGCGGGCTGGTCAAAGACAGTGCGGATGTCTCTAATTTTATCCCAATACTGCGAGAATACTCTGTGACTCTCATCCGCAGACAGATAGATCGTAAACTATGAACTATGCTCGAGGTGCTAGAAATATTTAGAGCTCTGTCTGGTATACTTTGTGATGGATGTGTTTGGGAATTAACAATGAATGGATGTGCTGCACAGTCATCTATACACATTAACAATGATACTTGCAAAGTGGGGAGGGGGTGGTTTAGCTATGATACTGAAATTGGGAAACGTGCTGTCACATCATTGGTCGGTGTTGAAATTACTGTAAAATTGGTAAAATTGTTCACACAATCAACTGTAATGCTTATTATTTCAGTACGTCGGAGGTGTCTTTTCCATCCCATCCGTCCACTGGTATGCTGCTGATTACCACATAATGATAACATCGCTTGTTTGAGTTGGAGAAAGAGTTTTGGAGCACGGACAACACCTTCTGGGGACGAATATCACCGAAACAGTGATCGCGTACATCACTGCAATATGAGGAATCAGTCGAAATGGAAAGCGGAGCCATCAGCTCTTCCGTCACTGTGACAGATGAGTTTAAACGAAGAGGTCATCAATAACTTTCAGACAGCAATTTGGAAACTCTCCACAACGCCGTCACGCTCTTCCAGTTTTCTTATGTTGTAACTGTATTTTATTTAAAATCATCCAGCGTGTGTGGCATGTTATAGTAGTCTCAGTAACAACATGATTCACACTGTGCAGCATCTAATTTTCTGCGAGAAGCAATGGATCCGAACGTCTTAATGTCAGTTTACAACCTGACACAGACCTCGAAGTCGTGACGGAAAATCAAAATGTATGGCAGTGTACAAAGCGTGTTACAGCAGAAAGAAAAACAATGTTTTAAACAATGACACGGGGTCAGAGGGAGCATCTCTTGCGACTTACAGTATAGTCTGTGGGATACAGTCATCCTCCTACAATACCTGTATATTTAATAGGATTGTCACATGTGCTCGATGCCGGCATGCAGATGGGATTTGTTTTCTATATATGGGAGGAGAGAGGTGTGCTAAAGATCTTATCAAGTTCTATATCGGATCAGGGCAGCGTACTGGCACCCTTACTTTTTAACATATACACCAATGATCAACCACTGCCAGCTGGTACGGAAAACTATATCTACGCCGATGACCGTGCTATGGCCGTACAGGGTGACTCCTTTGAGGATGTTGAGACAAAGCTCACGGATGCGCTAGACATGCTCTGTCAGTACTACGCCGACAATAAACTCAAGACGAACCCTAGCAAAACACAAGTTTGCGCCTTCCATCTCCGTAACAAGCAGGCATCCCGTAAGCTGCGTGTCTTCTGGAAGGACACACTCCTCGAACACTGCGTTAACCCCAAATACCTAGGAGTAACCCTAGACAGGGCTCTGGCGTATAAACAGCACTGTATTAACACCAAAATGAAGGTGAGTGGCAGAAATAATATTCTTCGGAAAATAACGAACTCCTCCTGGGGCGCAAAGCCAGAGTTAGTGAGGACCACAGCACTAGCAGTTTGCTTCCCAGCAGGCGAACATGCAGGCAGTGTCTGGTACAACTCTACCCACGCTTAACAGGTCGACATTGCTCTGAACGAGACCTGCAGGCTCGTCACTGGATGTCTGAAACCGACGCCAACAGACAAGCTCTACCATATTGCTGGGATTGCACATCCTGCAGTGCGAAGAGAAGCTGCAGCCTATAGTGAAAGAGCGAGGGCTGAGATGGCAGATAGCCACCTCCTCCACAAAACTCAGCGTGCCACCAAACGCTTGAAATCTAGACGCAGTTTTCTCAGAGCAACCGAAGATTTTAGCGACCAACCTGGATGTAGGGTGGAGAGATGGAAGCGGTCGGGAGAAGGGCACTGGATGGAACCAAAGGAAGAATTGGCACCAGGTTACGATAAGGACTGGGTGGTCTGGAGATCACTAAACAAGCTACGCACCAACACTACACGGTCAAGAGATAACCTTCTGAAGTGGGGATATTCTACTACATCTAATCTCTGCGACTGTGGAGAGGTGCAGACGACCCAGAACTTGTATAACTGCCCTGAATGTCCTTCACACTGCACTTTAGAGGATTTGATGTTGGAAACCCCAAATGCTGTCGACGTAGCCCGCTTATGGGCCAAATGCCTATAACATTTTGTTTCGGTGCACACATATTTGTATATATATTTATATATATTTTCATATGCCTGTAATTAATTTTTTCTGTGTGCTATTCATTTTTTTAATATTCCTGTATCCATGATGCTTCTGACACGAATAAAAAAAATCGGATGAAGTTAGTGGAGCTTTTATATTTCGTAATTTTTCTCTGTTGGATAGTACAGAATAACTATGATAGCATGTTGGGCTGATTGACATGAATGGGACCTGAGGGACGTGGATCTGCTGTAGTATCTGTATGTAGTTTGGGGACGCATCACAATGTGCCAATTTCCACCGAATCGTCTAAACACGGTCCTGTCTCACTAACTCAGGTCGCTCTGTTTCTACACGGGTTGCAGAAGGTGGTGGATGTGGCTTTCTCCGACTTCTACCCAGTCCCGAATTAAATTGGAACGATCACATGTGCAAAGCTGGAGAGACAGCAGCAGTCGCAAGATGCGTATGGACCAACTAAAACCATGTTTACTATAACAGACAGGTGACTCATTTCAAGATAGAGTACCAGAAATATGATTCACTTGTGGCTGTAAGGAGACTCGTTTCGAGATACTGGAGTGCCAGAAATATGATTCACTTGTGGTTGTAACCATTAGACGACTTCTCCATAGGATATAATGCAGGTATGTGGTTGAATGGAAAGACTTGATTCCAAATCATAGACATCATTTCTACCAGATAGCATAATACAGCACACCATATACTACCGTTTCTGATCCTTCTCCAGCAGTCATCAACTCAGTGGATATATCACAGAGCCTCTGACATGGTATCAAGACAGAATACGTTACAAATACTCGAGAAATATCTAGTGGCGGCGGCGTGATGGGGTTGCAAATAGCGGTTTCATACCACGTTCCTTAGCCAAATCACTTCCCAAATTCAGCGATTTTATGACGGGGTTGCATTTTGGGCTAGGTGTAACTGGACTGCTGGTTTGATAATATACACTCCTACGCTCACCGTCACAGTATTTGTCTGGAAAAACCATATAATTCGTAGGTAATGCCATACATGGATGTATAAAGCCGGTATAGCTTTTTACATGAATTCCTGTGCGTGCATGTAGAACGAAGACTGCTTGTGACAGTGACATACAGTAATTGTTGAGATTGGGTTTTTTAACATCTGGTGGCTTTGAAGCCGATTAAACCTGTCTTTCTAAGACACAGTGGTAGCACTCGCAAGAAAAACTTACGAGACATGTCCAGCCATCGTTGATTTTCGGTCAGTATCACAAGCGATCAGTTACTGACGAAGTATTATATGTACTTAGTAGTAGGGGGGGGGGGGGGGTTGATAGATTCGCCTTGAGCATCAGGTTTATAAAAATGTTTGTGTTCCGACATGTGCAAAGGAAATGACTATGTCCATTTGTTAAGGAACGTATGGATTTGATGTCGAATGCTGAGGTGGCAAAGTGAAGAGTATGTGAAGTCGTAAGAATGGTACTCATATTTCTATTTCCAGAGCCACAGCCGTCAACAGGATGTATTCCCAATACTTCCCTCATTGTAGAATGTCGTTTAACTGAGACGGTGATCGTAACATTTAGTTGTAAGTACAGGGACAAAACATATATGTGACCGATTGCTTAGGATGATGATTCTAACTGCGAGTGCTTGGCATGCAGCGTCAGTGACCTGTGTGGGTTTGATTCACGTTTCTCTTTAACGATAGGAGCTGTCTGAATGGAGAGGCTTATTGGAGTATAGAAATGTAGGTTACTTAGCCGTATTGTCCTCAAGACGACCGAATAGCGAACTAATACTTAGTACGTGTTGGATAGTTCGCGTGATTGCATGCAAATAAGAGAAAATTGAATATGGAGGTGTGTTTGTGCTCGACTGTTAATTCCCTCCCCCCCCCCCCCCCCCCCATGTAAATTGTTCAGTTGACTACTTCTGCACATTTCGCGCCTTTATTTAGTTGAGAGAAGATCGATTGTGTTGTGTGCATCTAGCATGTGGAAGACATGTTTGCCAGTCCTCTAGACGTGAGAAACACCTTAGTTGACCTTGTAAATTATAGGGATGATTTGGAATCTGCTACATCACTGACATCGATATTCGCAAGTGGAAATATCAGTTGTGTCTATTTTTTTCGAGTTTCCATGTAAATGTCTTCACAGACGTGGCAAGTTTCTAGTTAGTCAGTCGTTTACAGCATGCCCCATCTAGCTAGAGTTTTGGGTTTGTAGAGAAATAATTTCCCATTTATATCTTCGGAATTATGTTGCGTGAGCGATTGGTAGCATACTGCTGTGTGATTGATATCGAGAAGTACTTCGAAAATGGTATAATGCACTCCTGGAAATTGAAATAAGAACACCGTGAATTCATTGTCCCAGGAAGGGGAAACTTTATTGACACATTCCTGGGGTCAGATACATCACATGATCACACTGACAGAACCACAGACACATAGACACAGGCAACAGAGCATGCACAATGTCGGCACTACTACAGTGTATATCCACCTTTCGCAGCAATACAGGCTGCTATTCTCCCATGGAGACGATCGTAGAGATGCTGGATGTAGTCCTGTGGAACGGCTTGCCATGCCATTTCTGGCGCCTCAGTTGGACCAGCGTTCGTGCTGGACGTGCAGACCGCGTGAGACGACGCTTCATCCAGTCCGAAACATGCTCAATGGGGGACAGATCCGGAGATCTTGCTGGCCAGGGTAGTTGACTTACACCTTCTAGAGCACGTTGGGTGGCACGGGATAATGCGGACGTGCATTGTCCTGTTGGAACAGCAAGTTCCCTTGCCGGTCTAGGAATGGTAGAACGATGGGTTCGATGACAGTTTGGATGTACCGTGCACTATTCAGTGTCCCCTCGACGATCACCAGAGGTGTACGGCCAGTGTAGGAGATCGCTCCCCACACCATGATGCCGGGTGTTGGCCCTGTGTGCCTCGGTCGTATGCAGTCCTGATTGTGGCGCTCACCTGCACGGCGCCAAACACGCATACGACCATCATTGGCACCAAGGCAGAAGCGACTCTCATCGCTGAAGACGACACGTCTCCATTCGTCCCTCCATTCACGCCTGTCGCGACACCACTGGAGGCGGGCTGCACGATGTTGGGGCGTGAGCGGAAGACGGCCTAACGGTGTGCGGGACCGCAGCCCAGCTTCATGGAAACGGTTGCGAATGGTCCTCGCCGATACCCCAGGAGCAACAGTGTCCCTAATTTGCTGGGAAGTGGCGGTGCGGTCCCCTACGGCACTGCGTAGGATCCTACGGTCTTGGCGTGCATCCGTGCGTCGCTGCGGTCCGGTCCTAGGTCGACGGGCACGTGCACCTTCCGCCGACCACTGGCGACAACATCGATGTACTGTGGAGACCTCACGCCCCACGTGTTGAGCAATTCGGCGGTACGTCCACCCGGCCTCCCGCATGCCCACTATACGCCCTCGCTCAAAGTCCGTCAACTGCACATACGGTTCACGTCCACGCTGTCGCGGCATGCTACCAGTGTTAAAGACTGCGATGGAGCTCCGTATGCCACGGCAAACTGGCTGACACTGACGGCGGCGGTGCACAAATGCTGCGCAGCTAGCGCCATTCGACGGCCAACACCGCGGTTCCTGGTGTGTCCGCTGTGCCGTGCGTGTGATCATTGCTTGTACAGCCCTCTCGCATTGTCCGGAGTAAGTATGGTGGGTTTGACACACCGGTGTCAATGTGTTCTTTTTTACATTTCAAGGAGTGTATTATGCAAACCATACGAAAATTCACGTGTTCTTGTAATCCCAGAGTCTGGAATGGGTGTAGGGAAGCAAGCAAACAAGCAGGTCCGGACCAGAAACAGTAACGCGTTTGTGCCGAGGCGGAACAGGCCCAAATTTGTAGAACCGTTTTGAGAGTGACTTCGGTCCACTGAGGACGCTCTGATCACCTGTCGGGGGTGGATTACTGCCGACCTCGCAGTGATATATATATATATATATATATATATATATATATATATATATATATATATATATATATATATATATAAAATGCTGTGAGAAGTGTGTACGGTGCTGTCTGTCTTTGCAGTATACATATGAATTATGTAAAAGGGATGATTTTGTGTGGTGCAGGATACGAATTGTATGTTTACTACATCGACATGGTACGCGGTGTTATATTGCTGGATTGGAGATCTGTTTCGTGCTCTAATATTCAAGCTCCTGTCCTTAGGGAGAGAGCAGTGTAATTGAGTAAGAGTCTTTCAGTATTTGATGATGTGTAGGCCACTTTTCAGGGTTTAATTTTTCTTGCAGTATAGTGATCTATACAAAATACAATCATAATGCTCTATTCATTCACAAGACATCCTTTGTGCCAGGACTTAGGAGCATCTGCAGACTGATTCGAACAAGATGGAGGCAAGGTGTGTACTGAAAGTTATGAGAAAGCAAGTGTTCAAAGACAAGTTAAAGCAGACCATCCATCTGCGCCGGGAATACAGTCACTCATCCGCCACTGTGGCATTAGGACATTTCCAGACCTGTAGCTGTAGGATACCAAAAATTCTGGCCATTTTTTCTCTTCTGTAAGACACTGTTTTGTGTAATTGTTCTGATCTCTCTCCCCCCCCCCCCTCCCAACCCATGTCTGTGCTTAGATAGTTATGGATAATGGTGTTTTCTTGAGCATGCACAGGCTTTTAGCAGTGAGAAGGTTTAACGTTTCTGAGACATATTGATAGAAGGACGAACATTACACATGATACGTCAGCCACGCTGGGTATGCATGCATGGCTAGATGCAACTTAGCACAGCCCATTAGGATCACTAGGAACAAACCACCCTGTGCTATTCTGTGATGTCAGTATCTGCAGGTTTTGGTTCAGCAACAGTAAACACACATGCTGCCTAGAGGCGTCTAGCGTATGGGACCAGTGTGAGTGCGCCTTGGAGTTTATAACACTGGAAAAACTCTAACTGTATACCCGAAAATAGCCACAAGTTTCACCTGCTCGCTGTAGGCAGTAGCGGCAATAGAGTGATGGCTGACACTGGCCTGTGTCCAGTGTTGGCTCACGGCAGCGTCGACGCTCACACGACCTTGGAACGTCTGTGCTCTGCAAATAGGTCTTCGCTCCTGTCTGGCCATATCACCAACGGTGCCTAGGTGATCACGCATTTTGAGACGAGTTTCTCAGGTGTCAAGTATCAAAGGGATGCCACCGCCTCATGCTTGAGGCACCTGAATGAGCACCTGTGTGTGGCTTGGTATATGATGGCCGCGTCACTTCGTGGGGGCTGCCGGTGTATCGCAACTTCTGGGAGCATGTGCGGTAGCCTCCTGTGCGGTCCAGTGGATAGTGGGCAGTGGGAAGTGCCTGCGCATGTTGTTTGCTTTTCTGTTGCATTATTTTGTGAGCAGGTCTGTAGGCTGTGCTCTGCGTTATTTGGACAGTTTATTATTTGGCTCTGAGCACTATGGGATTTAACTGCTGAGGTCATCAGTCTCCTAGAACTTTGAACTACTTAAACCTAACTAACCTAAGGACATCACACACATCCATGCCCGAGGCAGGATTCGAACCTGCGACTGTAGCAGTCATGGGGTTCCAGACTGAAGCGCCTAGAACCGCATGGCTACACTGGCTGGCTAGTGGAGGTAGCCCAAGTGACACATCTTCCCACCATTTTCTTAGGTTAGTAGAGGAAGTTGTGGTGTGTTGAATTGTCTTGATAGCGTTTGAATTTCACACCATTTTATGGGGGAATGGAGGGGAGGGGTGGTTTGGTTGGTGGAGGTAACTCATTTGACCTGTCTTCCCCACCAAAATCCTCCATATTGGATGACATTAAGCGCTGTTGCTATTTCTACAGGCTGCCATTTTGAATGACGTCATCGCCGCCATCTTGGTAACATCTGGCAACAATGGAAAGTTGGGTGACATTCTCCTAGCTGCACTACTAACAAGACTCATCCGACAAATGATTTTCTTTCATTGCTCCAGTCCATGTCCACCATTGGCATCCATGACAACATGGAATCGCACTAGAGATAGCTCTACAGCTGCCCGCAACTTCTAGAACGTTGAACCATGGAATATTTAGCTTACATGATGCAGTTCACGCACTGCGTAAAGATGGTACAATGCGTCCAGCATTCTGATCCATGGCAAGAGTAAGTTCTTCAACAACTTGTAGTACAATTTCCCATCAACCTCTCCCTGGAACAATTTCCAAATCACCAGGTAATTCTAACTTTCTGTCATGTTCTTCAACATCACCGGTACTGAAAAATGACCTCTTCCTAATCAATAAATACGCCTATAGTCGAGAGGAGCAGCAGCACTAATCCTGTTGCTTCGATAAAACAGCTTCACCTGTAAAGCGCAGCTCACCTTGTCAAGACACATGTCCACTGTCTGCAACTGTAATTCACACTAATGCTAGTGTTTCAACCCCACGTCGTCACACCAGTACCGACATCTAACGGCAAGTCATGACACTGTCACTATTAACAACGAAAATCCTGCACAGCACTGTCTGTACCTAATTCCTATAACACTGGGTACCCATACAATAAATGCTTTTACGTCTCCACGGACTCAAGTAGCTAAAGTTTAATTATAGCCACCGTGTATTATAGTTTCCTGTTTTCTTTTGTTTTTGTTTCTTGTTTTGGAAAATGATGTATCGGTCTATTACATGGTCCAAGTATTTGATTTGAAACTGTAAATTGGGAGTAACTGCTGTGTACAAGGCTGAACTGTAAATTACATGACGAGCAAGGGAAAAATATTTCAAAGTTATCATATCTACAAGATGAAGACAGGTAACTGGTTATGTTCAATGCATTTTGAATGTTTTGTAGCTGGAAAGAATGCTGTAGTTTTTAGTAAACATTTAGCTGAGAAACACATAGTAATTGAAGATATAATGAAGAGAGCTGGTGGTCCTGTATTAGCTGTTCGTACGTCAATTCCGAAATTGACTCTAGTTGCTGTAGCTAATATGTTTCGTGGACAACTATCCTGTGTTTCTTAAATGACATTTTCTCCTTCGACTGTATGTGCATGGTGTTCCAGGGAAACTGTCAATATTCAGGGATACGACAGGAATGATCATTCAAAACAAAAAGACTAGTAAACATGGAGACTAAGATGCGTACATTAAGAGCTACGAGTACGTGTTCATCTCTTTGATACTGTGAAGAAATTCTCACCCACTGCAAGCACTGCGTATTCCATACTTGAGCGCATGTTTACTATATTTTTATCTTATTTTGGTCTATATTACCACCTCAAAGAATTTGTAGTGGAAGAGATTTGCTTCACAGCATCAGAGATGAAGACGTCCTCACAGCTCTTAAGGTATGCGTTTTAGAGCCCATTTTTACTTGACTTCTTTGCTTCCAATGGTATCACTGAACAGTGACCGTTGCTCCTGGTATACCATGTTATTTTGTACATCCTCCATTTCAGTTTTGGCTTCATGACATTATCAAGTAATGTGGAGGCTGAAACGAAATCACGAAAGAAACGAACAAAATCATGTGAATATGGTATCTGTTCTTTTGTCCACTGGTGATGTTGCAGCTCTAGAAGAATGAAATTACAATGAAATCCAGCCATCTACAGGCGTTGATAAATATCAGTGGGGACAGCTGAAAATGTGTGCCCCGACCGGGACTCGAAACCAGGATCTCCCGCTTACCTGGCAGACATTCTATCTCACTGAGCCATCGAGGACACAGAGGACAGTGCGACTGCAGGGCTTATCTCTGGCATGCTCCCCGTGAGACTCACATTTTACAACTACTAGACTGACTGCCGCGGGTAAGGAGTATAGTGGGCTGGGGCACTATAAATGTAGTGTATGGACATTAAGTTGGAAATGTAGGTCTCACGGGGAGCGTGCCAGAGATAAGTTCCTGCAGTCTTACTGCCCTGTGTACCCTCGATGACTCAGTCGGATAGAGCGTCTGACATGAAAGCAGGAAATCACGGGTTTGAGTCCCGGTCGGG
Organism: Schistocerca gregaria; assembly: GCF_023897955.1. Taxonomy (NCBI): domain Eukaryota; kingdom Metazoa; phylum Arthropoda; class Insecta; order Orthoptera; family Acrididae; genus Schistocerca; species Schistocerca gregaria. The sequence goes on along the minus strand of NC_064931.1, from coordinate 481,099,749 downwards.
GACACATTTTCAAATGTCCCCATTGCTATTTATCAACGCCTGTAAGCAGCTAATAGTCTGGATTTCACTTTAATTTTAAAAAATGTGACTGTCGTATGCCATTGATGACCAGTTGTGTGGCTGGATTGAAGAGTTTTTAGCAAATAGAACACAGCATGTTGTTCTCAGAGAAGAGACGTCTACAGACGTTAAAGTAACGTCTGGAGTGCCACAGGGGAGTGTTATGGGACCATTGCTTTTCACAATATATATAAATGACCTAGTAGATAGTATCGGAAGTTCCATGCGGCATTTCGCGGATGATGCTGTAGTATACAGAGAGGTTGCAGCATTAGAAAATTGCAGCAAAATGCAGGAAGATTTGCAGCGGACAGGCGCTTGGTGCAGGGAGTGGCAACTGACCTAATAGACAAGTCTAAGGTATTGCGAATACATAGAAAGAAGGATCCTTTATTGTATGATTATATGATAGTGGAAGAAACACTGGTAGCAGTTACTTCTGTAAAATATCTGGGTGTATGCGTGCGGAACGATTTGAAGTGGAATGACCATATAAAATTAATTGTTGGTAAGGCGGGTTCCAGATTGAGATTCATTGGAAGAGTCCTTAGAAAATGCAGTCCATCAACAAAGGAGGTGTCTTACAAAACACTCGTTCGACCTGTACTTGAGTATTGCTCATCAGTGTGGGATCCGTACCAGGTCGGCTTGACAGAAGATGGAGAAGATCCGAAGAAGAGTGTCGCGTTTCGTCACAGGGTTATTTGGTAAGCGTGATAGCGTTACGGAGATGTTTAGCAAACTCAAGTAGCAGACTCTGCAAGAGAGGCGCTCTGCATCGCGGTGTAGCTTGATGTCCAGGTTTCGAGAGGGCGCGTTTCTGGATGAGGTGTCGAATATATTGCTTCCACCTACTTCCAGGCTTTCCGGCAGTCGTTCTTCCCGCGAACCATACGCGAGTGGAACAGGAAAGGGAGGTAATGGCAGTGGCACTTAAAGTGCCCTCCGCCACACACCGTTGGGTGGCTTGTGGAGTATAAATGTAGATGTAGATGTAGATGTTTAACGGTCTCTCGGAAAACGTGTTCTTCTTCCGCGCACACTGAGCCATTTCCTTGCCGATATATGAGAGTTATGTGGTATGTGCATTCGTAGAGTTTAGGTGATCGTAGTTTACGCCTATATACTGTAGGGTTATATTTGTGTTGCAGGGTAATGATGATCACAGAAGGGGAGGGGTAAAACCAGGTGCCGGCACATAGCTTATTCCTCTCTGCCGAGCTTGATGTCCCCATCCGACAGACGGATCACTAGCAGCAATGTCACATGCCTTCACTTCATTTGACACCGCCAAGACGTTTAGAATTTATTCCGGGACATTGGAGAGGAAACTTACGCTACCACCCTCCTTCTCTCTGCGAAAAACATTGGCTGTGACATTTTCACCCACCTTCAGGCTTCGAACCGACTAACCTGCAAGTCGAGCACCACTGTTCAGGGTTGCTTTTGCAACCTTGCCTACGAAGGCGAATCGAGAGGAACTAGATTTTAGTTTAATTCGCCAGCAGAACGCGATTAAACTATTTGACGAATTTGGGAACAGGATGAAGGTACTATTTTAAATGACTTGTACAAAATTACTACGTAATTCATTTTGGATTACAGTATTTGTTCGAAACACGACCTATTTGTTCGTTCCTAAATTGCACAAAACATAGTGAAGTGTTCGAAGAGCTCCTGGAAATGACAGCTGATGATGCACACTCCCCTGAGACATGTGTCTGTGGCCAATATGTGAAAGAAATCATATCAAATACATGCCGCTTTTGGGAAATATTTTCATAAATAATGGTTTTCAAATAATAGTAACCGTCTTTTTATCAACATCAGGTGAAATTTAGCTATAATTTCAATATACATTGCCTGAAAAACTTGAAGCACCCAGAAGGCGAGGAAGAAATCAAGTGAAACTGCACTCGTTGATACAGTATTTTCTGTTATTACAGAGACTACAGAACCGAGTTAGATTAACAAAAGTCTTGGCAGAATGTGTGAGCGACAGAGAGTGTACATGCATGGATTTTTTTCTTTTCCTTTTTTTCATTTTCGAGTTTTGATTTGAGTGATTTGTGCAGACGTTAATGGATGTGTTGAGGGGTATTATAATATTATGATAATAATAGTCCTTTGTTGTAGTGTTACTCTATGATTTTACATATTAGTGTAAATAATGAGCTTTTTATTACCTGTACTTGATCATTCAACGTTTTCCTTACTTCTTTGTTTTTTTTGTATGTGATACTTTTCTTACGGGATTATGAGGTGTTCTTTATTGCTGATGTGGAATGATTTATTCCATATTTCTGGGCCCTCGTTTGTTCTTTGTATATGCTATCAAATGTTCCGCCTGTTTGTCTTATGTGTCTGCCATCGCAAGTGTTACACTGTAATTGACGTATACCTACTTTCAGGTATGTATCTCTGTTCTTTGTTAGATTTGGTGTAGTTTTGAATTAAATTGTCTGTTGTGTATGCTATTTTTTTCCCTGTCTTTTGAAAATGTTGGTGATTTTATGTGTGTAGTTATGTTTGTATGTCATTGTGTGTCATCTTGTGTTTTCTCTTACGTTTTCCTGATTATTTTGTTTAGCTGTTACGGTACTGAGTGATTGTGTTCAGTTCTGTTGTGATGTTGTCAATGGTTTTGTGCTTCCTGCTTTTATTTTACTATTAATTTTGTTGTTTAGCTTTGCGACTATGTTACTATTGTCCCCATTGTTTTAGGCTATCTGCGTTATTATGTTCATTATGTTTCTCTCTCTCTCTCTCTCTCTCTCTCTCTCTCTCTCTCTCTCTCTCTCTCTCCCTCTCCACACACACACACACACACACACACACACACACACACACACACACACACACACACACACACACACAGGTAGAAACATAACACAAATGAATAGACGTTAGTTTTCAGCATATACTTTGTTAGGTTGCCAACATGTACGTAACCAACCCAAACAGGATGAGATACATAGTGCACTCAAAGTAATTATGTCTATATTAGTGTTATGTCTATATTAAGTCAAAACAACAATTGCAAAGAAAATGAAGTGTGAAGAAAAATGTCCGAAACACAAAAAAATATGCCTATGCTTCGTAAATAGAGCCGTAGTGCGACCTCGATTTGTCCAGATGAGAGGAAACGCCGATGCCAACTAAAAACAGGAAGAACCGTAAGTAATCACTAATTACATAAAAAGCGAGAAGTGAACTGTTTTACACTCTGCGAATAATACGTATCAAAGCAAAAGTGTGTCATAACTGTATCATTATAGATCCCACTGATCATATCTTAAAGTGAAAAAAGGCGAAACGCACCTGAGAAAATAAAATACAATGCAGCAACAGAAGACGTTTTATTTGCAATATAAACGTTTCTGTGCTTGCTGCGGAGGATGAGCACGCTCGTACTTGTTTACGAAACACACTGAAGCTTATCCTCACAGTTTAAGTGAAAAATGTGTTGGATAAGAAGTTGCACTTTCACGCCTTGTACAGTTGCCGGATAAGTGTTTATCATTTTTGAAAAGGGTCCAAAAAGTTTAATTTGCTAATGCGGCCTGTTAAAAGAATTAAGAAGGCAAACTGCCACGCAGTGATTTACTTCAGCTCATCATTTTTTCAATGCAGATACAGCAGAGCCGAGTTATCCGTTGCGAAGTAAGCAACTACTAAACGAACCTTTTGTGACAATATCAGGAACCATTTTAACTTACGAAATGTGATATAAATTCCAGAGACGCGTTCATGAGACAGTCATTCTGAGTATTGATAATCATTCTTTACATTCATTTACAAGTAGTAGAATGACGTTTAGATTAAGTGATATGGAAAGTAATTTGCAGAGCTATGTTCGTGTTTAGAAGTAAGGTAGCAATGGCGATTCTAGCTCAGACACTGTAATCGGAATTTAAAAGTACTACCGTTCCCATTACTAGCCAGAAGCGTTGGTACACATAGAGTTTCCAATTACTAAAAGTTGGCATATTAGTTTCAAGGTACTTCAGCGTCATGCAGACAGTTTCTAGAGACACGTGCCATGCGTTGACGAGCGTTTCTCTGTTGAAAAATGGCACCATGATAGCATAGCATGAGGACGCAGGACGTTCGTATGTATCATTGTTCCATCAGAGTTCTCTCAATCATTATTAGCCATGACCTGAAGTCCTACCCGATGAATCCCCATGATATAACGCCAGGAGTAACTCCAGTGTGCCTCACCAAAACATTGGAAGAATGGGACCTCTCCCCAGTTCGCAGCCATACTCGCTGACAATGGCCATAACAGATAGGGCACAATCACGAATTATCGCTGAACACAATGTGACACCATTCATCAGCAGTCCATGTTTCCTGGTCACCCCTCCAAACACAGTCGTTGGTGTCTTGGCGTTAATGGCAGCCCACGAATTGGATGGTAATTCCCTAGCCCGACTGCTGCTAGTCTCTGCCAATGGTTCGAGATACAGAATGTTGCAGGTAGTCAAGTACTTATTCTAGGACAGCAGGTGCAGATGTGAAGGCGGTTACAATGTGTTTGGTGCATGTAACGGCGATCCTTCGTTATGATTTTGAGACTTGATCGACCGTAAAATTGTCAACGAGTATGGCTGCCTTCACATTCCTGTGCAGTGCAACATTGAGCCACTGCCACATCCGAATGCCCCATAAATCTGGACATTGCATGATTCGACCAGCTGCCCAAATGGAGAGGTGGTACCTCTAATACTGGGTGGTTAGAAACAGTCTGAAAAGTTTGTAAGTGTGCTGCAGGGTACGCTGAACTGAGAAATTATTGTTATGACGAAAATTCGATTCCTTGCGCCTCTCACGAATTAATTACTATTAACAGTTAGCCACTCAGGCAGTTGCTCACGCAAATTAAAGTGATCCGTCGGAGACGGTATCGCCAAACGTATTCTTCATTAGCTTTCCTGAAAGAGATCAACAGAGCGATACAAAAGTTAGAGATGGGACGGTAGTAAGGATCGAATCCAAACCAAAGGCTGAGTAGTCTCGTGGGACACAAATTGTATCTGGCGGACCTCTTGAATTTGCACGAAACTGTCTGATTGGATAACTTCAATGCTAATTAACTCGGAAACAGATGAGACTGTTTCGGCCACCCAGTATGCTTTACGAGGCGTGGTGACAAGTCTAAACACGATCAACATTCAGGTGGCCGTTATACCTACTACAGATATTTGCGGCTCTAATCATTTACGTACCTTCCGACGTGTTCAAAATTATATTAACATTCGATCATTTTTTGTGGTTGCTTCACTTTTTTAGCAGGCAATGTAAATGCAGACATCTGTGTAATGGTGTCTTCTACTTATTAGCTTTTCGCTCCTGAACATTTGCTTCATTGCAAAAGGTGATATAAAAGCTGTACTTTTCACATTTGATTGAGCTACAGAATCCGCGTTACATAAAAGCCGGAGGTAAATTTTAGTTCATATTGCTGAAGAATGTTTATAGTTTAACTCACCCTTCTCATTTCCTCTACAGCGTACTGTAATATCCATAAAATGCACAGTACGTATATACCCTGCTAGATCCCGGACATGTTTGTTCGTAGCACTCAGCCAGTGACGTCACTAGCGGCAGTCGCAGGATTCTTTTTACATCGGCCTCTGTTTTGCACATCTGCATTGTTCAAAGCGTCCAATGTGTTCTTTTAAGTGAGTAATAATATTTCGTTGGATGAGCTTACTTATACCTTAATTTGACAAGTTTTTGTCATTATTTCTAGAATGAATATGGGTTTGTTGTTTAATGTGAAAAAGAAAGGAAGAAAGGAAGGAAGAAAGAAAGATTAGTGTTTGATGTTCCGTCGACACCGAGGTCATTAGAGACGGTTTAATGCCAAGTTCTAATGGTTGCTGTGTTGGTTTGTCTGAAGTTGTGGCAGGAGGCGATGATGCTCGCACGGTTGTAACCACCGATGTTGATGTTGCAATTCTAGCTCGTACAGGCCATGTTATTGCTTTAGGATCTGCTCAGCCGATGTTGCGTCACTGCCGCAAGCTGCAGTGTAACGTACTGTATGGGAGCCTGGTAACGGACTTGTGTTGCTGCCTGTATAATCGAACCTGTGCTCGGAGGCTCGGTCACGCTCTCCGCTAACGGATGTCACTTATCACGAAGAGCTACCACACGATGCCACAAGACGCGAACTTTAACTCTGACAGGCTTCCACCAGGAAGTCAGTCCGCACTCTACGTAGTCTCATAGATAGAGCAAGTTCTCTTTATGCGACGATTCTTACGTGGTACCAGATGTGGCCATCTGTGTCGCACTGCGACCTGCTTGCAATCTGCAGGCATGGTTATAAATACGCCGATGGCAGAATTATATTTCAGAGACCTGTGATAATAGCCCTGCACGAATTTTGCGAACAACGTGACAGATATTTCAACCATGACCAATTTAGTTAGTTATCGATAATGTCCTAACAAACGGAAGACACTGTATTGCATTAACTGAACTGCTTCAGTACCACATCACCTCAACATGAAAAAAAAATTGCAAAGCAATAAATTATTAAAAATATTGTGTAGGTATCAAGCTAAAAGTTCAAGGGCCCTTGGCTATTATTTTTTGATCAAGTGCCTGAGCGAACCGAAAACAAGACCCCTAGAAATTACACAATGGATTTTTGTGCGTCTCTTCATATCCAACGAAACGTGGGAATTGGACAAATAAGGTATCAGACATCGTAACATGAGGTTTAGTTTTGCAAATCATATTTCATGCTCTCTGAACAAAACTTGAAAGTAAAAACAACTAAAAAAAGAACACTCAAATGTATTGTGTAATTTTTCCTAAAATTAAGAAAAACTAAATGGATTAGAGCAGTATTTGACGCGCCTTTGAATGAGGCTCGAAATTCTGTACCGTAAATGAGGTGAATTAGTTCAATTTTTAACTTGTAATTTTAAAGAGTACTAGAAGTCATTTGTCTGTTGGAATATGTAACTTAGAACTTAAAAGATTACTAGAAGATATTTATCTGTTGGAGTGTGTAAACTGCACAGTCTGCCGTTGTTTGAGCTGGGTCTACTACAGCTATGTGAAATCCAGAGGTAAAATATTTCACCAGTTAAGTTACTGTATGATAAGTCAAGCGGCTAAATATTTTATGAACATTGTTACTATTTGTATGCAAACCGTAGCAGCTGAGATGCTTACACGTTAGTGACGTACTGGGACCACGGAATGAAACGATTCCAAATGCTATCTGATCAAAGATTCAAATTTTCACTTTTTTCCATGGGAAAAAGTGAGTGATCATGAACAGTAATGTCGGCAGCACTCTTAAGGGAAACTTCACTTCTTGCGTCAAACGCTTTCTCGTCTCTAATATTTGAAAGATTCCATTTTGGAAAATTATTGAGACGGATAAATTATTGGAACTATTTTTAAATCATCGGACATAGATTATAGTAATATTTAAAGGCCACACAACAGAAAACAGCAACGTCTTCTTATTCCACGGGGTAAATACCCTCTAGAACGCTTTGAATTTGTAAGATTCTGAGCTAAACATAGAATTCTAAATTCTCAATCGGCACCTTATTTGCTGCATACGATTTCGAGCATCATTCAAAGACGCGTCAAATGTGTCTCTAATCTGTTATATTTCTTCTTTTTAGATAAAACATTTCACAAAAAACTGATCGTTTTCTTTTAATTTTTTAATTCATGACGTATAGTTTATTTCACTTCTGACAGTGATTCATTTATGGGAAACACGTAGTGTTGCACCGTGGTTCGGCGCCCACGTGATCTATGTGTCCTCCTACAATAGGCCGGGTGAGCCACTTCATTGGTTGACAGTATGCAAAGGCATACCAAGTCCCGTAGGACAACCCTACCAAAACACTGCTTACAGTGTCCTTGAATTACAGTTGTTCCTGCAATATTTCCTCTGTGTGAGGGAACAATAGTAGTTTAAGTACGGTAACTTTCGGTTTCCTAACAGGGTCCAATTACATTTGTTACTTGTCGATGAAAGCCCACCAGTTAGTTTCTTTCACTAATATTTGTTTATTAATAACCAATTATCTGCTCACTAGGCCTTCGTCGGGTAAGGTGAAGCTAGCGCCGACAAACACATGAATGTGTAAGCAAATAAAACTTACAATTTGGGATACTAACATCTGCAGAGTACATTTGGTCATGACATTTGACAATATGTTATACCAGTTAGAAGCTTACATTTGAATGAATTCTCACTGTTAATCACAAATTACATGGAAGATTATAAATACGGCGATGGCAGAACTATATTTCAGAGACCTCTGATCGTTGTCCTGCACGAATTTTGCGAACAGACACAACAGTTCTGTGGGCTAAGGATACTGTTTGTGAATACACAGAGTTGCTGTGAAATATGACAAGATGGGAGACAATATAGGACCGCACTTATTCTCTATATGCATAAAGGATATAATGTCCCTTGGCCCGCACTAGAGAAAATAAGCAAAATAAACAGTCTGTCGCGCTTCCAGAGCAGCGTCATTGAAGATTACTTTCATAGTGAAGATTCAGTTACTGCACAATTCTGACTATTGCATTTTCAAGACGGCTTTTCTTCTAGATACAGCTCTAAGGTATATTCATCTGTACAGATTATTTGACCACCTTGTGATATAAAGTGTTTCATTCTAACTGTTTGCACTGCGCATTGTTGCTGACATTGGTCAATGTGTGCTGTGCAAGTAACGAACTGATGTCAAGAAGAAAAAGCGTTAAATTATCTTTCATGCTTAGTTACTGATAACATAAGCAATGGACCTACAACAAAAAATGGTTCGAATGGCTCTGAGCACTATGGGACTCAACTGCTGTGGTCATATGTCCCCTAGAACTTAGAACCACTTAAACCTAACGAACCTAAGGACACCACACACATCTATGCCCGAGGCAGGATTCGAACCTGCGACCGTAGCAGTCGCGCGGTTCCGGACTGAGCGCCTAGAACCGCTAGACCACCGCGGCCGGCGGACCTATAACAGAAGGCTGTGGAGCCCCCAAACCCTACCCCTCTCACTCCCAAATTTGCAGTATTCAATGAAATTTCAAATAGTCGCTGTTGGTAGATGCTACAGGACAACCTCCTGATTCCTATTCGAAGTGAACCATTGGTAAGCACGCCCCCTAATTGTATAAAGCTCTAACTTATGCAAATTCTAATGCTTTTATGAATTTGAACATGATCCATAATATCCTCATCTCAGCATTTAGCGACGAAAGTGTCATACAGCCAAAACAACGAACTGCATTTGCTATTAATGCACCTTGTGTGAAAGCCAACTATTAGTTTCACCCCAAATTATGAGATGTATTACTGGTCTGTTACACTTGCCTTTCTCAAAACAAGAAAACTCAGGAGACAAGTATTTCGGCTTGCAGTTAACTACATCATTTCCGTAGACATTATTTTTAGAAACTTATGTTTTAATGTGCCTGTAAACTAATCTAACGGTAAAGATATTTTATAGTGGTGCACCACTGTTCATAAGCCAATTTTATACTTCATCATACCCATATAAGTCTTTACTTATTGGAGGATTATTCGGTCTGCTATTTGTTAGTTTCGTATTGTTGAATGTAACATAGCTCTCCAAACGTCAGCTTTTAAAAGTAGGGGAGTACAGTACCTTGCAACAATTTTAGACTTTCGCTTCTACTCAGCCCAGTAATAAAAGTTTGATATATTAATGTCGTATTCCATTTCGAAATGACAACATTCACTTTATGTGCTCGGTAGTCTTTTTCTGAAATTACAAACATTGATCCAGAAAAGTAACGATTTTCCAAATGTGAAAAACTGTCCCAAGGTACAACATGGTCAAATACCTAAAAACAAAGTATCATACTTAAATTCAAAAGTGTAGCAATCGATGAAATCTTGTCAGTGTTATATTTAATGGTTTATGTGTTACATCACACATTAATAATTCGTAAGTGGACTGAAATTAAGAAGAATTATTATCAAAAACCAGTTACAAGTTAAAAACATTTTGAAATATGCTCTATCGGTAGCTAACACAAAGTTCCATTTTCAAGATAGGGAAAACTGTTGGCACTCTAAAGAAACTCAGCTCATTTGAAAATATCACGTATTTGGTGGTAGAAGATCTGCTTCTGTTTTAAGATACAAGACTGAGCACAGCCGGCGAAGTATGGCTTGACCGTCCACACGTTATATGACTATTTTTTCAAGAAAACGAAACATAATCACCATGCAACTCTGTAACCGAAGAATTAACAATATCCTCCAAATAGCTTTAACATATCGTAAGCACTTAAATATGTAACATTTACTAACGCTGCACCTCATGTCTCACAAAAAAAGTAAAAAGCCCCGAAAACTGTTTATGGCGCTCCCTAGTGCGCATTTCTTTGTGATTTTGAAATTAGTCACGAGACTGAAACACCGACCAGGAAACTTCATGTATTCCTACGTACGTTATTCTCCAGGTACAACACTCTCCCCTAGTATATACTTGTCTGTAGCAATAATATTTTGCTGCAGCTTGCCGATTATGAGTAAGAATAAACGTTTCTTCAACTCTTGGGAATCAGCGATAGTTTCGTTTTGTGAAAGACGGGATGTAATGCACTGGGGAGAGGATAATCATAATTCATCGTTCCACTGAAGACAAAGTCATTAGTGAAGAAGCACAAATTCGCAATGGGCCATGACTATTCAGAGCATACATTCAAATATTAGCCTTATTCGATATGTGGAGATTATGGAAAGACAGAGATGGCCAGACGGGCGTCGAACACCTTTTCTCACGATTGCGAGCCCAATACGCCAACCAATACGTGATGAGGTAGGGACCATCGTCATGCACGTACATGACATTCAGTACAACCATTTAAGGCACCTTCCGTCGAGACGTGTCGTAGCTTTCCAGATAAACGACCTGCTCCTCTTGAACATACTGTATATGCCCCGTCTTGATCTAAGGCTTGCCCTCCCTGGCGTGATTTCTTTAGAAGGAACATAACTTCAACGATTTTCGCTCACACATGATTGTGGACGCAATGTTTATTGCGTTCTTGCCAGTGACGATATCTGTCTCGGTATAAAACGTTGAGCACCTACTTTCTGCTCCGCTGCTACTTCCACAATTGACCTTACATCCTTATTTTATTTCTGATTGTAAAGCTTCGCTTTAGCCTTTCTGTCGAATTTCTTGAACTATGTATTGTATTCTAAGTAGTGAAATTAACTAAATGGAAAATGAGTGTCGGTCAGAGTATGATACATCTATCGTTATCTCCTACATGATACTTTAATGTAATTTGTAAACAAAACTGGTTGCTTCTTCGTACTGCAGTTAGTAATAGAAAAGAACTACCAAAGAAAGTGATGAAGGTTTCTATAATATTCATTCAACTGTTGCATTATAGGCTTGACCAGGAGAGATCTTAGATACTGACATTAAGTAGCTGTACTGGGTGTGAACCCATACGTTTTATTTATCATATTAGAACAAGAGTCCTCCTTCATTCCGTTCTGAATTCATTGTTCTAATTTTTATCACATTTAGCGCACCAAATAAGGAACAGCATATGAAAATGTTAACATGTTACCTTTCTCATCAAGTTTTATCACTAAAGTACGTTCAATAACATACTTGTCTTTGGAAAAACACGAAAGAGTTAAAAAAAGATTCATCCGATTTAAAAAAAATTATAATTCTTACGTTATTTGAGATATGTGAGTGAACAACGTTCTGTTAGGAAAGAGAGAACTCTAGAGTTTTACATGGTTCCCGCTAGGTAGCACCAGTATACGTCCACTTGAGTTCTAGTAAAAATGGTGTCGGGACAACATCAAGCGTCTTGTGCTCTACGTTTTGCTCAGTGCGGGTCAGTAATAACTATTCAGAGGAACTGTCGTACAAGATATGGTGTGGATGCTCCTACAGCACATAGCATTAGACGACGGCATGATCAATTTCTTGAAACAGGTTGTTCGTGTAAATGCCAATCGCCGGGCTGTTCCCGAGTGTCTGACACAGACGTCGAACACATCCTCCATAGTTGACATATGCCGTCCATCTCAAGGGGGGCATATTGAACACATATGAAAAGGTATGGAAAAAACTTTTTGAGTTTCCTATTCATCAAAAAACAAAATTGATTGTATATGTTTATTAGTTTCAGAAATATAGACGTGCCAATGATTCTTTTTTATACACCCTGTATGTCTTAATGAATGAGCTTAGCACAGTATCAAGTCTGTTGACACGTAGCACGTAGTCTCAAATGAAAGGTTTGTAGGAGAATTCTAATTAAATCTATTTTTCTCGTGATACACAGAAACTGTTGCAATGTGATACTTATTGTTCCACAACATTTTGCTCAGACAAGGAAATACACAGCTCGATCTGTTAAATGTAAACATATAAAATAGCCACCCTGAACTTCAATCGTTTTTAGTCTGCAAATAAAATACTGGCATTTAAGAAGTATTTATGGGCCGCGGGTGTGGACGTTGCGCTCTTCCAGGAAACCGTCACTCACATAACAGCAGTTACACGAGGACACTAATCTATATTGAACAAACGTGCGAACAGTGCTTTCCATGAAACTCTTTAAGGCTCTTTTTGTCGGGATATGGTATAGCATTCAATTTAACATCCTCTTCTTGAATATACATTCTAATTATAAAAAAAATAAGAAAACAACGGCACACGAATTGGCAGACGTGATGTAGATGTACAGAGAAACAAATGATAACAATTTTAGAAAAATTGGAAGTTATGTTTAGGAGAAAAAGCTCCATAAATTTAGCAAGTCAATAATGCGTTTGTCCACCTCTTGCCGTTATGCAAGCAGTTATTCGGCTTGATGTTGATTGACAGAGTTGTTGAACGCCCTACTGAGGGATATCGAGCTAAATTCTGTCCAGTTGGGGCGTTAGATCGTCAAAATCTCGAATTGGTTGGAGGGCCCCGCCCATAATCTGCCAAAAGTTCTAAATCTGGGAGAGATCCGACGGCCTTGCTGGCCAAGGTAAGGTTTAGCATGCACGAAGATAAGCAGTAGGGAAGGAAAGGGGGCGTAAAAAATCGATGACGTACCGCTGTGCTACAAGGGTGTCGCGGATGACAACCAAAGGGGTCCTATTATCTAAAGAAATGGCAGCCCAGAGCATCACTTGTGTTTGTCAGGCCGTATGGCAGGCGAAATTGAGGCTGCAATCTCACTGCTGTTAGAGGTCTCCAGAAACGTTTTCGCTGGTCATCGGGGCTCAGTTTGAAGCGGGGCTCATCAATGATGACAAGTTTCATTCCAGTCGATGATATTCCAGTCCTAAGATGTGTCTGGAGATGCTCCGGACAACGGTGTGATACCGACCTGAATGTCGCCCGCCATAGGGACCGATAACCAGGAGTCAAGGTCGTGGGAGTCATTTCATTAGGTTGTCACTCACGGCACATTTACAGCGCAGCGGTACGTCTACGACATTCCACGCCCAGTTTAGTTGCCCTTCATGGCAAACCATCCTGGCTTACACTTCTGCAAGATAATGTCCGCCGGGACGCGGCAGGAGTTTTTGCTGCTTATCTTCGTGCTTGCCAAACACTACTTTGGCCAGTACGGTCACTGGATTTCTCCCAGATTGACAACGTTTGGAGCGTTATGGGCAGGAGCACATCCAGAAACTCTGTTAATTAATGTCAAACGGAATAGCTACTTGCATAAGGGGCAGATGTGGACCTAGCGCTATTGACTTGCTCAGTTTGTGAAGCTCCTTCCCTGAAACTGTATAATTTGTTTGTTTGTACATGTGCATCACATCTACCGATTCGGATAAATCCCCGGGGTGGATCGTTTCTGTATTAGAGAGTAAATGCCCCCTCTCGCTCTCTCCCGCCCCCACCACCACCATGGTTCAAAGACCCACACTACCCGCCGTGCTTTCTTTAGGTGGAACATAACAAAGTTAATGATTTCCGCTCACAGATTATCATGAGCGGTGATTTTTAGTGCTTTCTAGCTAGTGATGGTCAGACACACAATTTAGTTAACGTGAAGAGCAACAGATTTTAGTCGGAGAACACCACGGCTACTTCTACATTATGGAGGACTTATACCCTACTCGATTTGTCACAAAAGATCCAAGCCTGCGAATAATGGCCCTTTTCCTTTTCGGACAATACAGCTTACCACATGTCTTTGAACTACACACCAGAACAAAGTTATCATTGACGTGGACGTTGGAGGTACAACTCTCAAGTTCTGACAGATGTTAGGTTGGAACTTGAATTGCAACAATATGACACAGCTCTGTCCATCAGCGGCATAAATATCCGAACAACGTAACAGTTTTAATCTGCCAGGAAGCGTCAACGTAACATGATGTTCACAACATTTTAAAGCCAAATTAGTATTCTTACTGAAATCTAAAGCATATTGGTCCTTCGCACTAAGGCAAACATGTAGTGATTTTAACAATTTTCCGCATAATATCACTGTTATTGGGCGTTTAAAGCAACGTAAATCACAGCCAGATTTGCTGCTCGTTAGTATATTCGGGGCCAAGATTTTGCAAAATGTTCCCACTACACATAGTCTGTGCATCATAGAGTGCAAGAACAACTGATGCACACCTTGCGGGATGCAGTAGACAATCAGAATGATATAAAGAGACGTCATCTATCATTTCAAAATCTGAAATTGTCCAGCCATCATACACGCTGCGATATTCAACTACTGGCTCAATACACTAGACCCAACTGTGACTCATAACCTGCCACAATATTATCAGTCCGTCATGTATTGTACGCCTGATGAACTCCACGCTCTTGAAAGTGCACCCAGAAAAAGATCGCTTGGAGTGAATGGTCTTCTAACAGAGTTTTACAAAAATCTGCTAACACATTTTAGGTGACAAACGATCATGTTAAATGAACTTCTACTGGAAACCCATGTTCTTGCAGAAGGTGTCACTTCTAATTCCTAGACAAACCCACTCTCAAACCATCCAAGATATCGCCCCCTGACACAACTGAATGAGGATTTGAAACTGTTGCCTTGTGCTCTTGGCGTAGGATATTAGCCCTTTATCCTTGTTGCTTGTTGATCTTCACGCAGAAGTGCTTAGGTATGGGGTTCTGTGATAACAGACTATCAATCTATAAGGACTCTGCGTTTACTGATCACGTGACCAGTAACTCAAATATTTTTACTTCCAGTACGTAATAAGCTTATAGCCGAGTAGAGTATCTGTAAGTTTTTGCTTCCATGACAACGTTTAAGTTCCATCCAACCTTCATTACATTAACATGAGCCTGTTTTGTATGTGGCGAACCAGGATCCAAGTGAATCAAACAAAAAAACAGGAGTTATATCTAATGATTAATCAAGCCATTTGAAATTACATGCCACTCTAACGACGTCTAAGGCAGAGTTGTCCGCTGTCATCCACCCTGTAGGCCACTGCAACTCCACCACTTCTTAGTAAGGTCCACTATAAATGGCTCTGAGCACTATGGGACTTAACTTCTGAGGTCATCAGTCACCTAGAACTTAGAACTACTTAAACCTAACTAACCTAACGACATCACACACATCCATGCCCGAGGCAGGATTCGAACCTGCGACCGTAGCGGTCGCGCGGTTCCAGACAGTAGCGCCTAGAACCGCTCGGCCACTCTGGCGGGCATGGTCCACTGCACTATGACAGGATTCTGTGACGGCAAAACTGTTGTTCAGGTGTTCCAGATGGCGCTAGTCTTACTGTGTTTCCACAACTAAGGGGACATACAGACAGAGAAATATTTCATCAGAAAGACAGCGGAGCCAACTTACATATCTCCAAATCGATGATCGTATCTTTACGACAGAATACGCATGCAATAATTTCCGACTGTCTACTCACAGAAACTGTAAGACAGAAGAAGCGGATGTATGGTTTCATTAACAGTAATCTCGGCATAAGCTTCCGCTCTTCGGAGCCTTGTTCCACGAACAAAAGACAAGGACATTAGATCGCCTCCATCGAGCTTATTTCTCCAATATCCAAGTTTTTTCCTAAATCCGTGAAATTGCTGCTGTCTTACCATTTCCAAATGACTTTACACACTACATACTTCATACTGCTGCTGGGTATCAATAAACCTAAATGTTTTCAGAGAGCATATACGACGACAACAGTCTATAACGGACGTCCGGTGCTCTATAATCCTAAACTTGCATGTCCTGCCACGTACCTCAAACGTACGCACGAGATTCCGTTGAGATGTCATTCCTACGAACTGATTATTTGTACATTCGCGAAATACTTCCTGGAGAGCAACTGTACAGCAGAATCAGTTCTGGACTAGTGGGTGTCTTCTATCTCATTCCGGCCTTGTGGCCGAGCGGTTCTAGGCGCTTCAGTCCGCAACCGCTCGACTACTACGATCGCAGATTCGAATCCGGCCTCGGGCATGGGTGTGTGTGTGTGTGTGTGTGTGTGTGTGATGTCCTTAGGTTAGTTCGGTTTAAGTAGTTCTAAGTTCTAGGGGACTGATGACCTAAGATGTTAAGTCCCATAGTGCTCAGGGCCATTTGAACCATTTTTCTATCTGAGACTGGTAGAAAATCCTCAGCCCCACCCGAGGGTAAACAAATATCTATGCAGACTGTTCAGACATTTCGGGATACATGCAACACAGTGCACTACCATCGCATGTTAGATCTATGTGGCACGATGTGGTTGTGAACACGGTAACAGTCCAACAAAAACAGCATAAAATTTTCTTGGTGCACACTCCACGTTGTACTCGCTGCCATCTGGTAGACTTCTTTGCACACAGATATTTACTTTTTGCGACCAGATTCTCATTTGACAATTGACGAGGAAGAGACGGGTCTTTCTTCTGCGCACGGCGGCACAACTCACTGACCTATCAGGTTAGATTACATTAGATTAGTTTTTCGTTCCGTAGATCCGTGCTGAGGAGATCCTCGTGGATATGGAACATGTCAATTTTTTTAAGCTGGAATAACGATACTAGTAATATGAGTATATACAATACATCATTTTTTAAGCTGAAATAACAATACTAAGAGTATGAGTATATACAATACATCGTTTGATTCTATTAAAAAATTCGTCAATGGAGTAGAAGGAGTTGGCCATTAGTAAGTCTTTCAGGCTCCTTTTAAACGGATTTTTATTTGTAACTAATTTTTTATGTTTGCTGGCAAATTATTGAAGATGAGTGTTTCTAAATAGTGGACCCCTTTTTGAACTAAAGTAAGTGCTTGTAAGTCCTTGTGCAGATCATTTTTGTTCCTGGTACTGTACGTATGAACTGAGCTGTTTGTTGGAAAAAGAGATATATTATTTAGGACAAATTTCATTAAGGAGTAAATATACTGAGAGGCAGTAGTTAGTATACCCAGTTCTTTGAAGAGGTTTCTACAAGACGTCCGTGAGTTTACTCCACAAATAATACGTATAACACGCTTTTGGACTCTGAAAACTTTTGTTTGACTTGAAGAGTTACCCCAAAATATCATACCATATGACATTATGAAATGAAAGTAGGCAAAGTATGCAAGCTTTTTCACTTTTATGTCGCCTATGTCTGCTAACACTCGAAATGCAAATACAGATTTGTTAAGGCGTTTCTGCAGTTCTGTGCTGTGCTCCTTCCAACTTAATTTATTATCAAGTTGTAATCCCAGGAATTTAAGACTGTCAACCTCTTCTATCTCCTCTTCTTCGTACTTTATGCATATGCTGGGTGGAAGCCTCTTACAGGTTCTGAATTGCATATAGTGAGTCTTTTCAAAGTTTAATGTCAGTGAGTTGGCTTTAAACCATTTATTAATATCCATGAAAATATCATTAGCAGATCTTTCTAGAACTACACTCGACATACTATTTATTGCAATACTTGTGTCATCTGCAAACAAAACGAACTCTGCTTCTGGCAGTGTAATTGATGAGTGATCATTAATGTACACGAGAAAAAGCAATGGCCCTAAGATGGATCCTTGTGGGACACCACATGTAATTTCTTCCCATTCTGATGATGACTGATGACTTAATTCAGTAGTCCCTTGCACTGACACCCTTTGTTTCCTGTTAGCGAGGTATGACTTGAACCATTTTGCAGCACTGCCCGTGACACCATAGAATTCTAATTTAATTAAAAGGATGTTGTGGTTTACACAATCGAATGCCTTTGACAAATCACAGAAAATACCTGCTGCTTGTAACATGTTATTTAATGAATTAAGCACATTTTCACTGTAGGTGTAAATAGCCTTTTCGATATCAGAAACCTTCAGAAATCCAAATTTGATAATATGTTATTTGTGGTCAGATGGTTGAAAAGCGGCCTGTACATTACTTTTTCTAAAATTTTTGAGAATGCTGGCAAAAGTGAAATCGGTCTTTAGTTTGATGGCATCTCTTTATCCCCTTTCTTGAATAGAGGCTTACATTTGCATATTTCAGCCAGTCAGGAAATGTCCCAGTTATAATTGACTGATTAAACAAGTAACTTAGAATTGTACTAAGCTCACAAGAACATGCCTCAATTAACTTTGTTGATATTTCATCGTAACCATTAGAATGCTTTGTTTTTAAAGGTTTTATAATGGAAGTTATTTCTTTTGGTGAAGTGAGTGACATATTCATGTACCTCAAGCTATTTTTAAAGGCTAGTTTCAGATATTCAAGGGCATTATTTACTGATCCTGACAATCCCATTCTATCAGTAATGGATATAAAGTACTTGTTAAATAGATTTGCCACACTGTGTCCATCGGTTATTAATGTGTCATCTACCTTTAGTGCTATTTGCCCCTGTTCCTTTCTGGTTCTACCAGTCTCCTCTTTCACAATATCCCATATTGTTTTTATTTTGTTCCCTGACATTGCTATCTTCTTCTCGTAGTGTATTTGTTTAGATGTCTGAATTACCTTTTTTAATATTTTACAGTATTCCTTGTATTTAGCTACATCATCAGCATTGGAGCTATTCTTGGTCGACAGATACATTCTCCTTTTTGTCTTACAGGAAATCTTTATTCCTTGTGTTTTATTATGGACTTCTGTTTAATTTGAGTAACTTTTAGAGAGGAAAACAGTTTTCAAACATGGTACTGACATTGTTTGTGAATGTGTTATATTTTTCATTCATGTCATGAGCACTATAAAAATCTTCCCAGTTCATATCTTTGAGCAGTTTTCTGAAACACTCAATTTTTGGTTGATTGAATACTCTCCTGTCCTCAGATTTAGCAGTCTTGATAGTCTGCTTAGAATTTACATCTAAAACAAGGAGCTACATGTCATGATCTGATATTTATTACAGGTTTTATGATATGATTTTGTTCCTTTGATTTGTCTATAAAAATGTTATCAATGGCTGTCCTTAAGGATTTAGTGATCCTAGTTGGAAAGTTTACAGTGTGAGTTAGATTGAAAGACAACATTACTAACTGCAGTAAATGTTTGCTGGAAGATTGAGTTAGAAAATCTGTATTAAAGTCACCAGCAATCAAAATTTCTTTGTTTCTTACTGTTAAGTAACTCAAAAGAGCTTCTAGATGATTTATGAATAATTTCCTGCAGGTGCTCGGTAAATAGTTACTACTATATAGGATCTGTTATGGAATTCTACTTCTGTTGCACATGCTTCTAGATGCTGCTCTAAACAGAATTTATTCATGTCAATGTTCTTGAATTTATGGCAGTTTATAATACATGTGGCAACTCCTCCTTCATCCATATCTACTCTGCAGACGTAGGAAGCTAGCTTATATCCTGAAATGTCTAACATATCTATACCAGTGGTCACTTGATGTTCAGAGGGGCAGATTATGTCAATTTGGTTAGATGAATTCATTTCATCGATACAAATGAGTAGTTCATCAACTTTATTTCTGAGTCCCGGAATGTTCTGGTGTAATAAAGATAACTGATACTGCATACTAATGGGATTATAACTGCTTTGGTGAAAATAAACTGGCAGTTTCTGATTAGTTTCTGTTAAACATTGTTTAAATGGAGGCTGTATGCTAAAATCTGACTCCTGTTCATCTGTTTTCTCAAACTGAGTGTGTCTGCGAATCTCTCTTAAAACTCGTTTTCTATCCCCCTTCCCTACCCTAAGAAAGGCATCCCTCTGACGCATGTGACCACTGGTATTTTACCACTTGTGACAGTGTCCACCCTTAAGTTTTCTGCAATCAAGCCAGACAGCTTTCCCTTCCCTTTCCTATTGAGGTGAAGGCCATGCCTAGTGTAGTCCCACCTATCAATAGCATCCACAGGAATCAAACCAATATGGGACCCTATATCCGTCCTAAGCAGCCACTCCAACTCCAAGTTCACCCTCCCTACAGAAGAGTTCAAATGAGGCCGATCATGGCGTCTCAACACAGACACAAATCCCACACCCGTATGCTTCGTTGCTGAAGCTATCTTCACCAGATCACTCTCTATGGAATATTCAGAGTCTCTGTCAATGCTGTTTCCCGGACCACCCACTACAATGACGGCATCCTCCTTCGTGAAATCCTTGCATAAAGAACCTATATCCTCTGTTACCTGACCCAGATCTGCACTAGGCTTGAAAAAGTTTGTGACCTGGTACTCTGGACCTAGATTTTCCTGCAGTAGTTGGCCAACACCTCTACCATGGGAACTATCTAACAACAGAACTTTCTTTCTCTTTACAAATTTCCCTGCCTTTTTCAAGTCCTTGAAAGCTTGTTGTGCCCTTTCTACAGCTTCAGCTACGTGAGGCTCATCCGATTCTGACTGAGGCAACAGGTCAAATCTATTTTCAAGATTTATCGCAAAGCTGTCTGATGCTCTCCTTTGCCTGTTCCCCCTATTACCTGTTGCCACTTCCCACCTCTGTTCACCCTTCCCCCTCTTTAACCTGTCCAGATCCTCCCTTGCCTTGTCTAGGTCAGCTTGAAGAGCTGCAATTTTCCCTTCCTGTTCCAGTATTTTCCTGTCTCTACTGCAGATTCTACAATACCACTGGTGAGCCTCAGTTATGTCCCCATTTCCACGTCACTACATTCGCCCTAATGAAAGAAACTGCAACACCCATCACACCATACCCCGGACCTAACGATCCTACGGCATGTCACACACTTCTCACTCATGGCAAAAACAGAACAACAGAAGTCGTATAAACTGATTTAAGTACTGGCTAATACGTAAACAAAGGACCCTAGAAACTATTCAGGCAGATATAAATAAGTTGAAAGAGTAATGAATAAAAAAACACTGGTGATTACATGTAAGTTTAAGTCACTGTTTACTTACGATACGCGCGCGTGAAATTAAACCTAAAGTCTGTGCTATAGGCGCGAGAAGGAAAATAAACTTCTTACCCCGTTTAATCTTATTTAACACTTCACTAACACTTCCACTAATTTAACAACACTTATATTATATTTATAACATCTTTAGACGTTTAAAAATAGGTTAATAACAACGCTTTATGTAATTATTCAGTGCAGCAAATACTCCAAGGTTCCGCGTCGGCGCAGTGTTGCCAACCAGAAGTATTCCGATCCGACCAACGACTCTTTTCATCACCTAAACGCAACCTCATGTGCGACCTGAAAGTGTTAACGAACAATGAGCTGGTCAAGTTTGTGACACCAGTTTTAGTTTACAAAGCATTGCGAAGCGAGAAATAGTGAATAAGACAAGTCAGAATTTTACCCTGTGGAGATGAATGTGCCCAGTGAAAAATAAGGTGTTGTTCTACGCCAAAAGCAGAATTTGAGAGACGTCAATTGGACTACGTCGTTCGCAGCTGTGGCCCATATTTGATGACTTCTGTTTTATAATTTGCATCCTACAAATCTATGCTGTTTTAAAGCACCATCACATTAAGGATATCCTGAAAACGCGTCATTTTCAGTACGATTTGTTGGAATAAAACGACGGGAAACGTAATATTAGTGGTTAAAGAATATTTTTGGTTCTTTATAATTATAAACGACGTGTTATGAACTTATGCCCTTTGAAGATAACTGCACATTAAGGATTTATCTACAAGACGACGGTCTTGGTACGATCATGGCTGCAAGTTCTGGAACTGGGATTTAGGGTGCAGAGCTATAAGACATCTCTGGATAGGTCAGATGTGTACTACACAAAGGAAGCAGCTACTCCGGTAGCGGAGTACTTGCCTAGTAACATGAGGGTTTTTTAGGCTAGGTGGTAGTATGAAGTGCTCTGCTGAACGGTCGCCAGTCAATATGCAGGGAGCGATATAAGGTCGCGTACAAAATAGACACACTTCGACTGTCAAAATATCAATAGTAAATCCTCGAATTATAAGTGACAAAGTTCCCAAATTTACTGCCCTCAACGAAATTTCTCACGCTCAGATGATTTTCGAGATCGACGGTTGGCTGAAACTCGAGGTAGAAAGCTCTGAGATATTTAGTGACTCATGGAATGCATATCGGAAGGACAGGTCAGACGCCATAAGAGGTGGAGTGTACATTGCAGTTGACAAAATTATTGCCTCTATTGAGGTAGAATTTCAGTGACAGAGATATACCGTGGACACGTAAAACAGGTTTCAGTCAAATGAAGTTAATTCCTGGGTGTTCCTACCGGCGACTCGATTGTGCTGTGACAGTTTTAGAGACATCCAAGGGAAATCTACGGTCAGTATCACGGATACACCCAGATCATGCAGTATTAGGTGGAGGCGACTTTAACCTACGGTGTATTTACTAGATCGTCTATGGATACACCGCATATGATATAGACAGACAGTCTTATAAAATACTTCTGAATACGTTGTCACGAAAACTGTCGTGAACAACTAATTAGACAACCCACACGCAATGGAAATATTTTAGTGCTTGTAGCTACAAACAGACCTGACCTTATCGACATGTCGGTATAGAAACAGGTAATGGTGATCATTATGTCATTACAGCGACTATGGTTACTACCATGAATAAATCCGTCAAGAATGCCAGCGGTGTGTTCTTGCTAGAAAGATCCGATAAGCAGTTTTTAGCATCCCACTTAGACACTGAAAAACGAAAAAAGGGATTATCGTGTGGCATTGATGGCCGGGAGGCACCATCCGGGGAAGTTCGGCCGCCGGGTTGCAAGTCTTATTTCAGGTGACGCCACACTGGGCGAGTGGCTTGTCGGTTATGATGAAAGGATGATGAGGATAACACAACAGCCAGTCCACGAACGGAGGAGGTCTCGAACACGGCCGGGAATCGAACCGGGGCCCGTTGCATGATAGGTATACACGTTACCACTTTTTTTGTTGATATAATTTTCTTCGTTAGTGTTCGTTGTATTTGCTCGGGGTGGTCGTTCCATAATTCTTGTTAGAGTTCATCGTTCATCTATGAACTCCGTTTTTTTTTATTACAGAGGGCAGCTAACCCTCTGACCGAACACGCTGAGCTGTCGTGCCGCAACTCAGCTAAGCAGCCGGGCACTTCGGAAATAAATGAACATAGCTTAGCTCCTGTATGACGGACGTAGAGAGATTGTGGGGAAAGCGTAAACTGATTTTAAATTGCGCTCTGGAAATCAGACAAGAGGATCAAGGATGGAAAGGTCACGTCGTGGTTTAATAATCAACTTCGAAAACTGCTGAGGAAACGGATTGTTCCCCTCTCAGTTCAAAAAAGAGCGCTCAAATGTTTACAGGCAAAAGTTAGTACAAATTGGTGCGTCCGTAAGAAGATCAGTGCTCAAAGTATACAAGTGCTTCCATCTTAATACGTTAGCGAAAGATCTTGCCGAGAACCCGAGAAAATTCTCGTCATACGCAAAATCATCAAGTGGGTCAAAAGTTTCTATCCAGTCACTCGTCGACCAACATGGTGACAATAGAAGACAGAAAAAGCCAAGCTGAAACGTTAAATTTCACTTTTCAGAAACTATTCAAACAGGTGGATCGTACAAACACATCGCCGTTTGACTGTCGCACAAACCCTCGAATGAGGAACATAAAAATTGGCACCCTTGCGTAGAGATGCAATTGAAAGAGTTGAAGACAAGTAAGTCGCCAGGTCCAGATGTAATCCCAATTCAGTTTCACACTGTGTACTCTGCGGCATTGTCCCTTGCTTTGCCAGTGTTTATCGCGAATGTCTCGCCCAGCGAAATACTCCAAACGAATGGAAAAAAAGCGGAGGTGACTCCTGCATACAAGAAAGGTAGAACAACTGCCCCTCATAATCAAAGACCGATGTCCTTAACACCGGTTTGTTACAGAACTCTAGAACATATTGCTACGGTCGCAGGTTCGAATCCTGCCTCGGGCATGGGTGTGTGTGATGCCCTTAGGTTAGTTAGGTTTAAGTAGTTCTAAGTTCTAGGGGACTGATGACCACAGCTGTTAAGTCCCATAGTGCTCAGAGCCAGCCTCTAGAACATATTCTGAGTTCGAATATACTAAATTCCGTAGAAACCGAAAAGGATATGTACACGAATCTGCACGGATATGGAAAACATCGCTCGTGCGGAAATCAGATTGCCCTCTTCTCGCATGATATCCTGTAAACCGTAAACGGGGAGCAACAGGCAGACTCCATAAACCAAGATTTCCGGAAAGCACCTGACACTGTGCCCCACTGTAGGCTGTTAGCGAAGGGATTGACGGAGGACATCGAGAGGGTGCAAAGAAGGGCAGCTCGTTTTGTATTATCGCGTTATAGGGGAGAGAGTGTGGCAGATATGATACACGAGTTGGGATGGAAGTCATTACAGCATAGACGTTTTTCGTCGCGGCGAGAGCTTTTTACGAAATTTCAGTCGCCAACTTTCTCTTCCGAATGCGAAAATATTTTGTTGAGCCCAACCTACATAGGATGGAATGATCATCAAAATAAAATAAGAGAAATCAGAGCTCGAACAGAAAGGTTTAGGTGTTCGTTTTTCCCGCTCGCTGTTCGGGAGTGGAATAGTAGAGAGATAGTATGATTGTGGTTCGATGAACCCTCTGCCAAGCACTTAAATGTGAATTGCAGAGTAGTCATGTAGATGTAGATGTAGATGAGGTACGAGCATATGCAATACGTTCACAGATTTGTTAGTGGTTCGAAGACTTCTTAAATAAAAGAACTCAGTATGTGGTTCTCGGCGGCGAGTGTTCATCAGAGACCAGGATATCATCAGGAGTGCCCCAGGAAAGTGTCATAGGACTGCTATTATTTCCTATTTACGTAAATGACCTGACGCACAGGTTAAGCAGCAATTTACGGCGGTTTGATGACGATGATGATGCTGTGGTGTACGGGAAGGTGTCGTCGTTGATTGGAGGAATATACAAGATGGCGTAGACAAAATTTGTTCTGATGTGATGCATGGCGGCTTGCTCTAAATGTATAAATATGTAAGTTAATGCAGATGAGTAGGAGAAACAGTCCTGCAAGTTTCAAATAGAGATTTAGTAGGGTGCATCGTCACAAAGTCGAAAACGATTTCAACAGTTGTGTACATGGAAAATATCTTCTACGATTATGTATGCAAAAATACTTGACACTACAAATACAGAACTGGAAACTGCACATTTACATACATTCAAAAAATTATTATAAAATGTGTTGCATCGTGTGTAATAAGTCGCATTTTATCTACCATAATGATAACTTCTCATGAGGTACTAACTCAAAATGAAACACTTTACATAATAAAAGTGTTTTGAAGGTATGTAAAGGTACAGCATCTACTTCCGTGTTTGTCATGTCAAACAAACATGTTTTTCTCAAACATTTTTTCATAAATCGTGACAGAAGATAGTTTCCATGAATATGCACAATGTTTCGGACAGTTATACAACTGTCAAAACCGGTTGTCAACAATGGAGAATAAATTAAGCGATCTTGGCTACTGAAAGATTTTATTTTTCCGCAAACTGTATGGATTAACGGTCAACAAGTTCCATGCCAGAAGAAGCTGATACCGACGAAGGTGGTTTCGATGAGCAGAGGATGTGCTGTGAAGTCGGGATGGAGGCCTTCATAAAACGAAACAAGCAGAAAAACTGAAAAAGTAACAGTCACTGGTTTCAAACATGCCGATTAAAAGTTCGCTTCCGGCCTGATGCATTCATTTAACAATTCTGATTTATAGAACATGGTGAGGCATATTTATTCACCTAGTACTGAAATTTATGAGAACATTTCAAAGTATTTATAAACATGAGCAATTCCTGCTGAGACAGGCAGTCCTGCTTCGCCTGTACGTCTTGTACGCTCTACGAACGTGCTTTCAATATTCAGCGTTACTTTTTGTTGATGAACCTCTATCGTAGATCCTGGATTCTACATTAGAAAATAAAATTTAACTGTTTATTAGTAATTTGACAATTATCACTGACACCCGAAATAACACAAAATGTTCTGAACAGTGGCTGCTTTCTGGTGACGCCATAACATAGAATGTCTTCTTTTTATCAAAAATTTTAGTGCAATATTTAAATCTGAACGAGAATGATTTCAAAATTGGCAGCTACTTCATTCTATCCAGAATCTTTATGGATTGTTATTGTCTGTATTATCTTTTTTTTTTCTCTTATAAACTAGGTTCTGAGGTGTCCGCATTCTGTTAGTCGTGCTCTCCAATGGCAAGCCTTCATTTCAGTTTTTCACACTTCAGAAGACCCTCAAATTTAATGGCTACTAGCGCACACTTTCCTGTGTACATCAGTCCTAGAACCGACCGGTTTATTATCCATCCACCGCTGTGGGGCGTGATGATTTTGCAGTTCCACATAGAATTTTGGTAGACGTTTGTTATGTTGTGGTTTCAATTTTTACTTAGGATAAAAGGCAACATTCATTAATATCTGTATTCGCTACGTCAGCTTTGCCTCTCCAATATTATTTTTGCTTCTCTGATACTATTTTCGTCTAGCACGTTTGATTAAACGTGATGTTTCCACAATTTTACACAATTGATTAAACGTGATGTTTCCACAATTTTACACAATTTTAATCACTGTACTAAAGGATACAATTTAGACAAGACATATTTCAACGCTTCGTTATGTTTGCTGTATTACTTTCGCAACTATTTTTGGCGATCGTTTATTGAGAATATACGATTACATCCCGGGAATAAGACCACAAGCCACCACAGCTAATCAGCGAGCGAGGTGGCGCAGTGGTTAGCACACTGGACTCGCATTCGGGAGGACGACGGTTCAATCCCGTCTCCGGCCATCCTGATTTAGGTTTTCCGTGATTTCCCTAAATCGTTTCAGGCAAATGCCGGGATGATTCCTTTGAAAGGCCACGGCCGATTTCCTTCCCAATCCTTCCCTAACCCGAGCTTGCGCTCCGTCTCTAATGACCTCGTTGTCGACGGGACGTTAAACGCTAACCACCACCACCCACCACCACCACAGCTAATCCACGACAAGTCATCCCGATTACTCTGCGAGCTGCGGCTGTGAACTCGTCCACCCACTGAAGCTGTCCAACATTCTACTTTTGCATCGCTCACAACGCTGCCGCCGTGTAATACATCTTCATTTGGTGGTTGTGTTACGAAGACCGCGCTGCCTCTCGGGCAGCCAGGACAGAGGGCTGGTAGTAGGTCTCCTGGGTGCCGTCTCGAGTGGGGAACCAGGAGGGTCACGTGTGGGGAGCCAGCACGCATTCTCGGCACAAATGTTTCTGATACTTGGCCCGTTACTTCTGGGTTCGGCGTATTCTGCAGTATGAGAAGACACTGATCTTCGAAGCATTATCGGTATATTGGTTTATTAAAAGCTAGTCCAGCGGGCTGTCATTATACCACTCTTACATCGCAGAGAACCCCTCCTCTTCAAGCGTAACATGAATTCCAGTATGTGGTTTTTCGCGACAGATCGTCTCGTGGTCGGCAATACCACAAATTATCTCAACGAAATTTCAGTCCAGTTCACGTCAGTTTGGACGTGAGTTGACGAAGACTAGCAGTGTCATTTGTTGTCGGGATTCGTAGCCTAATATACAGGATATAGTGGTTTCAGGCTTGAACGTCGTTTGTGGCGTCATCTCGCATTCAATAGGTAAATTTGCTGTGTAGGTCCATTTCGAACCGGAAATTAAATTCCTTTGCTGTAGCAGTTATGGCCGGCCGGTGTGGCCCAGCGGTTCTGGCGCTTAAGTCTGTAACCGCGTGACCGCTACGGCAGCAGGTTCGAATCCAGCCTCGTGCATGGATGTGTGTGATGTCCTTAGGTTAGTTATGTTTAAGTAGTTCTAAGTTGAAGGGGACTAATGACCTCCGATGTTAAGTCCCATAGTGCTCAGAGCCATTTGAACCATTTGTAGCAGCTACTGTTTTCTCATAGTGGTTCAAACTATTCCCTCGAAATATCATCTTCGGCGTGTCCTTAATTCTGACATGAATGTGCTTTGTCTGAGTTCATTGTTTTTTTTTTTTGCGGATCTGAGACAGTTATAATTTAATATTATTATCGACAAAATTTTTAATCTCCTGGCGCTGAACAACTTAGAACAAAATGTTCTACCCTATCGTCGAAAATGTACTTAAACGATGTGCCGATAGTCAGATGTCTGCTGTATAGTTAATTGGCATGGTAAGACATATATACTATTACTGCATGAATGTCGAGCACAGTTAATTTACAGTCATAGTATAATTCATTAATTACCCTATATAAACGATTTAGGAGACAATACGAGGAGCTCTTTTAGATTATTTGCAAACAATGCAGTGATTTGCCGTCTAGTAAAGTCACCAGGAGTTGAAAACAAATTATAAAGCACTCCGTCTTCAGGTCACGAGTGGCCTACCGGGACCATTCGACCGCTGTGTCATCCTCGGTGGAGGACGCGGATAGGATGGGCATGGGGTCAGCACACCGCTCTCCCGGTCGTAAGATGGTATTCTTGACCGAATCCGCTACTATTCGGTCGAGTAGCTCCTCAGTTGGCATCACGAGGCTGAGTGCACCCCGAAAACTGGCAATAGCGCATGGCGGCCTAGATGGTCACCCATCCAAGTGCCAACCACGCCCGACAGCGCTTAACTTCAATGATTTCACGGGAACCAGTGTATCCACTGCGGGAAGGGCGTGCAAAATGATTTAGATGAGATATACGTGTGGTGCTAAAAGTAATAATTGTGTCTAAATAATAAAAAGCGTCGAGTTCTTCACATGAGTACTAAAAAGAATCCGTCAAATTTCTGTTAGACCATGAATCACACAAGTCTGAAAGTTGTAAATTCAACTAAATACCTAGGGTTTATGCTTACAAAAATCTAAACAGGAGCCATCACACAGAAGAGGTTGTGGAGAGGGCGAACCGAAGGCTTAGAACGTGCAACAAATGTAGTAAAGAGACTGCACTAAGCTTGTTATTCTTCGTTTGGAATACTGGTGTTTGGTACGGGATTCTTACCAGATGGGATTGTCAGAGGACATCGAAGAAGTTCAAAGAAGGGCAGCGCTTTTTGTATTAGCGTGAAATAGGGGAGAGTGTGGCGGACATCACTGGAATGGGGTGGCAATCATTAAAATAAAGTCATTTTTCACTGCGACGCAGTCTTTTCACGAAATTGTATTCATTAATTTTCTCCTATGAATGAGAAAATCTGTTTTTGACTCCCACCTACAGCGAGGAATGACCATCATAAATAAGAGAAATCAGACTTCGCAAGAAAATAATTGTATTCGTTTTCTGACAGTGGATCGGTAAACGAAAAGGTTCAATGGGACTCGATGAATCACTGCCGGGTGTCAGATAGCTGCAGATGTAAGTGTCATTGGAACACCTACGAATATTTGCTTTTTCGTATAAGAACTGTCTGTTGATGTTTATTACATCTGCACTGTCAATTTTTTACTTTCATCTGCGCAATGCGTTTAATTTCGTATCATCTAATCTGACTGCAAGGGACACTGTTAGTGAAAGAGTCTGCAGTTCGCAATATTTATACTTAAATATTGACTCCCATAGTCTTTATATTAAGAATATGTCATAAACCGGTAAAAGACCAAAGTAATTAGAAGCAGCAGAAATGGGGGTTGCGAGAAATTTAACATCAAAATTTTTGCTCACTAAGTAGACGAAGTTAGGGAATTCTGTTACCTTGCAAGCAAAATAACCATGGTAGACAAAGCAACGAGGACATAACAGGTGTGGGGTCCTTCACCGGAGTATTAAAAAGAATCCGTAAAATTTTGGTTACTCAATAAATCACACAAATTTGAAAATTATAGATTCAACTAAATACCTAGACATTACAATTACGAGCATCGTAAACTGGGACCATCACATAAAAATGTGGGGACAGGCAAAGAGGTTATTCCTGGCCAAGAGAAGTCTACTGGTGTCAAAAATAGGTCTTAATTGTGCTGTCATCGTAGGACACCACTCGTGCTCTGGCCGTCAAAAGTCCGCCAGCGCGAACGTCAGTATCTGCAGACCCTGGGGGGTGGCGCCCGCGTACAGTATAAGCAAGTCGGGTTCCCCGCCTCCCCTCTCCGGAAGACTATACGACACCAGCGCCCTTTCCGGCGATGGCATAAAGGACGCCGACGAGAGCCCTCGGGGATACTTCGTCAGCGCAGATCGTATCCATAGTTCCAAAGCTCAGCTCCACGGGACATCGGCTGTCGACTTCATAGTTAATTAGGTCTGTGAGAACCAGCGCAGCTCCCAAGATAGCTTACTGTTGAGACGAAAAAAGACTTTATTCAGAGATAGGGAATCCTTTTTATATTCTACATGACTGCTTCTCAAAAGATAACTAAATGTGTTTGATTATTCATTTACAGCGCTGACTATTGATACTCTGCAGTGTGGCCATCTACCCTAGTCTGTCTCCTGCTTTCTAGTCTACGAACTGCTGTTGTGACAACTCGAAATACAACATTATTTAAAGGAATAAATTTCTGCGAATGCACATTTGGAGCATAGCATTGTGTGGTAGTGAATCATGGACAATGGAAAAACAGGAACAGAACAGAATCGATGCGTATGAGGTGTGGTGCTACAGAAGAAAGTAGAAAATTATTTGGACCGATAAACTAAGGATTATTGAGGTTCTCAGTAGAATCTGCAAAGAACGGAACATACGGAAAATACTGACAAGAGGAAAGAACAGGATGGCACGACATGTGTTAAGACATAAGGCAGTAACCTCCTTGGTACTAGAGGCAGCTTTAGATAGTAAAAACTGTAGTGACTGACGGAGATTAGAATACCTCCAGCACATACGGTGCAAGTGTTACCTCCCAGCATCGGACGTTTTGTAGAAAAATGCTTACATGGAAGAAGAAACCCGCAATTATTGGTTTCGAGATGTAAACTACTATTTTTCACCTTGTTCATCTGCAACAACTGTTAATACAGGGGCAGCAGATATACATTATGTGATTAAAGGTATCCGGACACGTGGCTGAAAATGACTTAAAAGTTTGTGGCGCCTTCCATCGATAATGCTGCAATTCAGTATGGTGTTGGCTCACCCTTAGCCTTGATTACAGCTTCCACTCTCGCAGGCATACGTCAAATAAGGTACTGGCAGGCTTCTTGGGGAATGGCAGTCCATTCTTCACGCAGTGGTGCACTGAGGAGAGGTATAGATGTCGGACGGTGAGGTCTGGCATGAAGTCGGTGTTCCAAAACGTCCCAAATGTGTTCTATAGAATTCAGGTCAGGACTCTGTGCAGGCCAGTCCATTACAGAGACGTTATTGTCGTGTAACCACTCAGCCACTGGCCGTGCATTATGAACAGGTACTCGATCGTGTTGAAAGATGCAACCGGCATCCAGGAATTGCTCTTCAACAGTGGAAAGTAAGAAGGTGCTTAAAACATCAATGTAGGCCTGTCCTGTTGAAAGGGTACAGTACCGCCCGACATTGAAAGTAGGTACAACATTCTTCGTTATTCTTGTCAGAACAACATATTTTTTTCTAATAATAACTCAATTTCACATAATACACCGAAGCCAGATACCAGTGTAGGAAAGAATGACAATTTATTTATTTAATTGATGACATGCGCACTCCCACAAAATAAATCCCTACATCCAATTTGGTGAGATCTGCGAAATGAATGAATGTATGGTCATCTGCTAACCACAGATAGTGAATGTGCAGTATGTGATCAACTTTGAGACGGTACTTGGATCACCTTTGGTGGGACCAAAGTGATGAAATTTACCTGAGCTTTGAGCGCCTGAAATGTAGCTGACCAGTACGGTAGCATGGTGCTCCCCCACCTTGGCGGAGGTGCGAGATCGGCCATGTTTCAGCACTCTGCCGCTGGATGTAGTGTTGGTAATACCTGTCTTAGGTGTGCTACGTAAAGACAAAAGAGTGGAGACATGGTATGCATGTGAAATACTTAAGAGTAGTTCGGAATAATAATTTCTCTATTTCAGAAACTTTTGTGGGAAGAATTAAATGTCAGGCAGGTAATATTAAGGGGATCGTAGTAATCTTCGGAAGTGACCAACTGTCAATGAAATTACGTGTAGCAATAAGTTGAAATACTTCCGAGTGCTTAAGTTAAGCTGAATTACTAGCGTGTGTACTATAAGTTGGAAATATTTAAGAAATGGAGTGTGTAGGACTTGAAATTAGAGGCAAGTACTTCCATGTGGTGGGTACTGTGTGAGTCTCAATCTGTGTATGAGACAAAAGATAAAGAGAAGTACTCGTCCATGGTATCAGTTGAGGACTCGCGTGTGTGATGAATATGTTCTTAATATTACTTTGCGTGTTATGTTTCCGTGTGACGCTTGATTCAAACTACACTCCTGGAAATTGAAATAAGAACATCGTGAATTCATTGTCCCAGGAAGGGGAAACTTTATTGACACATTCCTGGGGTCAGATACATCACATGATCACACTGACAGAACCACAGGCACATAGACACAGGCAACAGAGCATGCACAATGTCGGCACTAGTACAGTGTATATCCACCTTTCGCAGCAATGCAGGCTGCTATTCTCCCATGGAGACGATCGTAGAGATGCTGGATGTAGTCCTGTGGAACGGCTTGCCATGCCATTTTCACCTGGCGCCTCAGCTGGACCAGCGTTCGTGCTGGACGTGCAGACCGCGTGAGACGACGCTTCATCCAGTCCCAAACATGCTCAATGGGGGACAGATCCGGAGATCTTGCTGGCCAGGGTAGTTGACTTACACCTTCTAGAGCACGTTGGGTGGCACGGGATACATGCGGACATGCATTGTCCTGTTGGAACTGCAAGTTCCCTTGCCGGTCTAGGAATGGTAGAACGATGGGTTCGATGACGGTTTGGATGTACCGTGCACTATTCAGTGTCCCCTCGACGATCACCAGAGGTGTACGGCCCGTATAGGAGATCGCTCCCCACACCATGATGCCGGATGTTGGCCCTGTGTGCCTCGGTCATATGCAGTCCTGATTGTGGCGCTCACCTGCACGGCGCCAAACACGCATACGACCATCATTGGCACCAAGGCAGAAGCGACTCTCATCGCTGAAGACGACACGTCTCCATTCGTCCATCCATTCACGCCTGTCGCGACACCACTGGAGGCGGGCTGCACGATGTTTGGGCGTGAGCGGAAGACGGCCTAACGGTGTGCGGGACCGTAGCCCAGCTTCATGGAGACGGTTGCGAATGGTCCTCGCCGATACCCCAGGAGCAACAGTGTCCCTAATTTGCTGGGAAGTGGCGGTGCGGTCCCCTACGGCACTGCGTAGGATCCTACGGTCTTGGCGTGCATCAGTGCGTCGCTGCGGTCCGGTCCCAGGTCGACGGGCACGTGCACCTTCCGCCGACCACTGCCGACAACATCGATGCACTGTGGAGACCTCACGCCCCACGTGTTGGGCAATTCGGCGGTACGTCCACCCGGCCTCCCGCATGCCCACTATACGGCCTCGCTCAAAGTCCGTCAACTGCACATACGGTTCACGTCCACGCTGTCGCGGCATGCTACCAGTGTTAAAGACTGCGATGGAGCTCCGTATGCCACGGCAAACTGGTTGACACTGAAGGCGGCGGTGCACAAATGCTGCGCAGCTAGCGCCATTCGACGGCCAAAACCGCAGTTCCTGGTGTGTCCGCTGTGCCGTGCGTGTGATCATTGCTTGTAAGCCCTCTCGTAGTGTCTGGAGCATGTATGGTGGGTCTGACACACCGTTGTCAATGTATTCTTTTTTCCATTTCCAGGAGTGTATAATACTCTGAGAGAGAAGTAAGGTGAGTCAGCCGTCTATCCAGCAACGCCACTTGGCTTGCATTGCGCAGGAAGACGTGCATATATCCTCCAGAGTTCATAGTAGGAAAGAAAAATTACGAAGTGGGGCAGTGTCGTGTGAAACTGGGATAAATACTAATTGAAGTGGGCTTCAAAAATGGCTCAAATGTTTCTGAGCACTATGGGACTTCACTTCTGAGGTCATCAGTCCCCTAGAACTTAGAACTACTTAAACCTAACTAACCTAATGACATCACACACATCCATGCCGAGGCAGAATTCGAACCTGCGACCGTAGCAGTCTCGCGGTTCCGGACTGCAGTGCCTAGAACCGCACGGCCACCGCGGCCGGCTATTGAAGTGGGAAAATTGAAAGTGATGTGATTATAACGTTTTGACTATTCATTGTATTGTATGTTCCCAGTGTGATGTATTTTATGAAATTTAAGTATGTGTGGTTGGCATGGGAGAGTAACAAGATAGTTTCAGAGACAGTGGGTTATGCATGTTCCTTTTTTGTACCGCTCGGTCTGGAGGAAATTTTCGCAATAATGGGTGTGAGAGTCGAAGTGTGAGGTACAGCAAAAAGATCCACCACCCTATCCAGAAAGTGCACTGTAGCGTTAAACAATTACGAGACCATAAGATAGAGAATCACCAATGTAAAGCCATGTCCACTGGACGGAATTTCTCATGTGTTATTGTTGTAGGTTATAGAATTTGTGTGTTTACGTTATAGAATTTATCGGAAGAAATAAGAAAGTGAAAAAAAATATTGGTTGCATTTTCCTTCGAATAGTATGTTTTCATGATACCCAGAATTTATAAAGTGTGCGCCATTCATATTCAGTGCGATGGCCACGTGTTGATAAAAGCCGTCAAATAAGAAAGAAAATGTGGTATTGCCAGTGCGTAGTGAACAGTCAGAGTTGAGTAAATTACTAATAGTCAGATGTGCGTTTCCGTACCCGTTGCGTAATATTCAAACAGGAGAATAATTTGTAACTTAACTGTGAGTACTAGAGCTCATGTTACTTGATAAATAAAAAATGAATCCACTCGCTTGGCAGACCACTCATCTTGCAGGCCTGACTGCTTGATGCCACAGTATGAGCAAGGCATGTGGGCGCCTCTCACTGTGATAGTGCCACGCAAAACATCAAGCCTCCTCCATGAAAAACACAACCAAACCATAACACCACTGCCTCAGAATTTTAATGTTGGCGCTACCCACGCTGGCAGATGACGTCACCGGGCATTCACCATACCCACACTCTGCCATCGGATCGCCACATTATGTACCGTGATTCATCACTCTACACAACGTACTGCCACTGTTCAATCGTCCAATATTTACGCCCCTTACACCAAGCGAGGCGTCGTTTGGCATTTACCGGCGTGATGTGTGATTTATAAGCAGTCGCTCGACAATGAAATCCAAGTTTTCTGACCTCCTGTCACAGTACTTTCAAAAAATGGTTCGAATGGCTCTGAGCACTATGGGATTCAACTGCTGTGGTCAGTAGTGCCCTAGAACATAGAACTACTTAAACCTAACTAACCTAAGAACATCACACACATCCATGCCCGAGGCAGGATTCGAACCTGCGACCGTAGCAGTCGCACGGTTCCGGACTGCGCGCCTAGAACCGAGAGACCACCGCGGCCGGCCCATAGTACTTTCAGTGGATCCTGATGCAGTTTGAAATTCTGTGTGAATGGTCTGGATAGATGCCTGCCTATTACACATTACGATCCTTTTTAACTGACTGCGGTCTCTGTCAGTCAACAGGCGAGGTCGGAGTGTACGCTTTTGTGCTGTACGTGTCCCTTCACATTTCCACTTCATTATCACATCGGAAGCAGTAGACCTATGGATGTTTAGGAGTGGGGAAATCCCGCGTACAGACGTATCACACAAGTGACACCCAATCACTTGACCGCGTTCGAAGTCTGTGAGATCCGCGGAGCGCTCCATTCTGCTCTCTCACGATGTCTAATGACTACTGAGGTAGCTGGTATGGAGTACCTGGCGGTAGGTGGCAGCACAATGCACCTAATATGAAAAACGTAAGTTTTTGGGGGTGTCCGGATACTCTTGATCACGTAGTATAAGAGCAGATATGTTTTAAATGTGGTACCCTAAATATGTACACCATAAGTGTTTTGGTTCTTTTGTCTCCGAGTCGACCAGTCTTCCTACATACACACCATGTAATTTACTACCGATGTTTTCTGCACAGTCGTAACTGCTCCCCTGAGTGGACTAAGCCTGTCAGTATAGACGTCTACGAAACGTAAAAGCATTTGACTTGTCATAGCTATAATTATTAGTCTGCAAATGACGTAACTACTGATATAATGTTGTTCAGCAAAACTGTCCTCAGTTGCCGATAGAAATATCTGTACTTATACCCGTACATAATTAAACCAGCAACGACTGAACCACTTTGGTCTCTCACATCAGACACTTTGTTTGCAACTGATATACGAAATTTATCCTGAAAAGAAACTTTGTCAAATATAATGGTTTCATTATTTTACTTGCAATACTCGAGTCCTTCTTGCAACGGTATATTCAGTTCTAATCCACATACAAATTCTGTCAATGTAATGTTCTTGCGTACACCCTCACTTCTTCTATCGTCGATCCTTTCACTGAACAGTCTAATCATCACTGAGTTGGCATAGCTTCCCTCGGGTGTGTGCACATGTGTTTCATGTAATCACATGAACAGCCCATTAGGGTTGATACCAACAAAGCAGCATGACATACGCCTTTCACATGGTCGTCAGAGGAGCGTACTTCTCTTCTGGACAGTTTATTTTCCTTGTGGTGCTTTTACAATCAAACAGTTACGTCAAAGAAGCACTGAATTCATGGGAAGATCTAGATATTCATTTACGTGTAAAGGATTTTAATCGCCTGTTCATTAATAAAAACGTGTGGTGACATCTGAGGTCTCCAAAGATATGGTCACCTCTCAATAGGCCAATGCTTCAACTTAAGCGCTGCAAACCAAGAAACATCATAGTGCAGCATTTTTCCATTCTTCTAATTTAAACCCTAGTATATAGCTTATTTCTAATACCTAGTCTCGACTTCCTTTTGACCTACAGTTTATGCTAGATTTGTAGACAGTCTGAGTAATGAGGAAGGAATCCAGGCTGGAGATTTCCAAATAAAGGGGGAGGAATATATCAGATAGATGTGAGAGATGTTTGACGAAGATTACTTTAATTATACTTCATGGAGTTTGAGAACAGCGTTACATTAGTATAAAATTTTAGCGCACAAAATATGATTCAAAAGATTTGCAGTGGCACGAAATCTTCTGTCTTTCTGCTGGACTAGGAAGTATTCCCTTAGCGAGTTCTTCAGAAGTACGGCCTGCCCAGAAGCGACGTTTTATGTTCCTCAGTTGAGAAAAATTGAAAAAAAAACTAGCTGCAGTAAACATGTAAAAAGGGTGCAAAGAGGTATTTAACTGTATTAAACTGGGAAGGTGAGTTAATTTAAGTAGGTATGACTTTAAGTACTAAGTGAGGAAAAGTCTTTGCCTTAAATGCAGGGTGATTTTGCGCACCGTGTACAAACTCTAAGGGATTGATCGATGAGAGGATACGGAACGAAAAAGATCTGATGAACTTATGTTCGGAAATTCACGGTTTCCATGCTAGAGTGCTAGATACCATTTGTTCAGTCATGCTGCTGTCTAATATGCACTGTACCATGCAGTCACAGTTACAGTTTGCATTGTTTCCTCCTAGAGGGTAGTGCTGTTCCTCATACGTTATGCCCTAGCAGCTTGTCCTGCCATAGTAAGTGGTAACGTTGTGTCCGATTCACTTCTCTTGCTGAATCACCTGTAGTGAATGTGATACAGCGTTGTACACAATGGTTCCGTATTCTAATCGAGATCTTACCGACATGGTGTTTACTTAGGGAAAGGCAAACGGCAATGGGTGGCGGACAGCAAGGTTGTAACAGGAGACCTATCCCGCAAACAACAACCGCAGCATTCAGTGTTTGCAACAACAGTGTGTCACCATCCGTCTCAGACAAGGTCGTTTCAGGTAGCAGGAACTCATGAAGGACGTACCCGAAATGTTCGGACCCCAGACTGGGAGTAATATGTGATTAACCGCGACCGCCGTGTCCGTACCAGGCAGTTGGCCCACCAGTACAGGGTAAGCCAAACGAACGTGTGGAACATTCACCATGACAATTATTACTGTCCTTATCATTTACAGGGCTTGCTATCTACAGATTTCCACATCGGGGGCAGTTTTGTCACGGGTTTCTTCACCTGGAAACCTCAATTCCGGGGTTTGTGTAATCCATCCTATTCACGGATGAGGCCACTTTTACGGGGAGCGGTGTCTTCAACTTTCATAGCAGTCATCTGTGGGATAGTATGCAGAACCCCCATTGTATGGTGACAGCGAATCATCAGCATCGATGCAGCCGGAATGTGTGGGCCGTGATAATTGGTATTATGGGACCAGTCTACCTTCCACGTCGCCTAACAGACCGTAACTATTGGCGTTTCTTGCGGATGACTTTGCCTCCCTTGCTGAAAGAAATGCCACTGATGATTCGAAGAGTTATGTGGCTGCTACACGCTGGTGCTCCAGCCCACTTCGCCGTTAACGTCCGAACAGATCTCAGTTGTGTCTTCCTGGTCGATGGATAGAACGAGAGGTCCAGCTGTATGGCCTGCTCCTTCACCGTACCTCAGCCCCTTGCAATTTCTGGTTATGGGGCCATCTGAAGTATCGAGTATGCAGAGCCAATTCCAGATGTGGAGACACTGGAGCAGCGTGCTCATGATGCCTTTGACACTGTTGGGATGCAGCCTGGCTGATGTGAACGTGTGAGACAGAACGTGCTTCGGCGCGTACACGCATGCGTTGATGCACATTGAAACCATTTTAAACACATACTGTAACTGTGGTTGCATGGTACAGCGCGTATTAGACCACAGTCTTTGTAACAATGCATGATTGAATAATTGGTCTCTAGCATGCGACCATGTATTTTCCGGACATACTAGATATTTCTTGTTCCGTATCCATCATAGATCAAGACCTAGAGTTTGTACATGGTGGCAAAAATATCCCTCCCCTGTATATGTCACGTAATGCCAGTTTGAGTACACGCATTTGCTACCATGTCCTACCTTACAGTTCCAGAAAAGAAAGAACAAAAGTAGTCTCTGTTTGCACTTATAATTACTCACTTACAGCACACTATTTCTAGTACCCAGTTTCAAGATTTCAAATCAGACGTGTAAGTGAAAGTACTGCAGTCCTTGTCAGTTTATGGACAGTTTTTAAAAACGCAGTAGTACTATGCAGATCGTCAATTTTAGGTCTTTGAAAGTTCAGGTATGGCTGCACAGCAAAATGGTTCAAATGGCTCTAAGCACATCTGAGGTCATTAGTCCCCTAGACTTAGAACTATTTAAACCTAAGTAACCTAAGGACATCAGGCACATCCATGCCTGAGGCAGAATTCAAACCTGCGACCGTAGCAGCAGCGCGGGCTGTACAGCACGCCACAAGGAATTTATATCCCAGAAAAGATTTTTTGTACGAAAATTTAGTAGACGTCATCCACGAAATGTCTGAAATTTTACTAATTAATCAAATTCTTCAGAAATTCTTCTTAACGAAAATGCATAGAGCTCTGGTATATGTACCCTCAGGTCACCTGAGCTGACTATAGACTACTCCCGACTATCGCGTGAAATTTTTCTCACAGTACCGAATCATGAGAAAGATCTCTTCTCTGACTGTCCAAAATACACAGTAGCCAACCAGCTTCATAATTCAATTCACATAACCCGGTACTCTCCCTCTTTGGACCAATCCCACTTCCAAAATCAGTTTACACGGCACTACAAAGTGACACATTCCCAAAAAATCAGATTAATTCTATTTTTAATCATCTTAAAGACGGAAGTAAGTATTATATTTGTGGAGTACCGAAAACTGGTTGCTTTACAATAATCATTTCCCCGCGTTTACATATGTAACCCACACAAGGCTGCACAATCACAATGCCACGCTCGCACTTAGTTATTCACAGTGCCAACGATTCGTACGTTATTTACAGTTTGGTTATAATAAAGCTTTTGCTACTTGAGCCAGTGTAGATAGAAAATTATTTAGAGTATGGTTACTTAATTTTATAGGAGTGGTGATCTGAATGTGTGCAGCAGGATTTGCGTCTTCAGGAGTGTTAGTGGCACGACTTGCCGCTAGGCGTCGATACTGGTTGCCGACAGTCAACATGGGTCTGGGAAAGGTGAGCAGGGTTTTACTAATAAATCATTTTTGTTGGAAAAACATCAATAGTGTTGAATAAAATATTCTCGGACTTCTTGCCGCGTCAAATCTTGGTAAAACCTCGAGCTTTCGACGATATCCACAACCATCGTCATCGTCAGGAAACTGACTGGCTAAACAGTTCTATCACCTCGTTAATTACCGAGTCCCAGTATGTAGAGGCCTGAGACAACTTTTGTTTCACCAAACAAAATTTTATGTTTCGTCCTGTGAAGGACTGCCTCGGTCTCAGGATTCCTGGTATTTACAAAATTCCTTGTGAGTGTGGAAGTAGTTACATTGGTCCGTCAGTCCGGACCATTTCCGATCGCTGTACAGAACATCAACGTCACATTAAAAATAGGGAGCTGGAAAAATAGGCAATTGCGGAGCATAGCCTCACTAGGAAACATAAAATTTTGTTTGGTGAAACAAAAGTTTTGTCTCAGGCCTCCACATACTGGGACTCGGTAATTAAAGAGGCGATAGAAATTAGAATGTGCGATAGCAATTTTAATCGTGACTATGGTTACAATCTTAGTGGTACATGGAAGCGAGCGCTCGGTATGGAGAAGCGTCAGAGAGATTCGCCGCGGGTCTTCGATACTCCGGGAGCGATGGCACTACCAGTGCAGGCGTCGACAACATCTGCGACACCGTGACGTACTCGCCGTCCAATCAGGGACCGTCTAATCACAAGCCGTCCTGGGGCTACATAAGGTCCACCACAGCTGCTGTTTAGCCAGTCAGTTTCCTGACGATGACGATGGTGGTGAATATCGTCGAAAGCTCTAGGTTTTACCAAGATTTGACGCGGCAAGAAGTCCGAGAATATTTTATTCAACAGTGCCGTCGCGAAAGACTTCGTTCTCATCAATAGTGCTGCTGCTCTTCGCGAGAATGGACGCATTAAAGGAATACGGAGAGTTCTTGTTTCTGCACCGGGGTTGAAGAACATGCTTCGGAAGTCAGAATTAACTGACGATCTCGGAACTGAAAAGTGCTGCGAACAGTTGTGAAAAAGTAACCGTAGAAACGTCCAGGCTATCATGGATGCAGATGGTCATCACATTGAGCAATGATCGTAGCCTGGAACGTAATCGTGGTACGCAAACAACAAATGTTACCCTCGCCTGTGGAAATTAAAATGAGTTTCCTTCAAACTGTTATTCGTAATTTCTCTTCTGCGCATTGTTACAAATGTTTCAACAAAGTTTCATTGTCCTACGATCAATCTTTTTCATTTAGGCGTTTTCAAGTAGCAAAAGTTTAATTATAACTACCTTATACATGCGCACTTATTCTCTCATCCCTCGGACAACACAACAAATGAAAATATCATCCAAGAGATTATTTTTATTTATTTATACTATGTTTTTACAAGTACACTAAAGCATATACAGTCAATTAGATATGTCCAAATGTGACAATCAGTCCAGATCACTCGGTGTCAAGTCCTCAGAGAACCGTCACATGTTCGCAGTGGACAGTCATGAACAATGTGTCCTACTGTTTCCTCCTCACTAAGCAGCCACAGTCAGCAGATGAACAGAAACCCCACTTCTTCAAGGTTTAACCATACCTCCCTTGACACGTTTTGCGTGGTACTTGAAAATCCTTCAATGCTCTTTGTTGTGTCTTGAACCAGATGAGCGTTGCTGAGTGGACGCTCACTCCAGCGTTGTTGACACCAGAAGGTTACACTGAAAGAAAGAATAATTTGTGAGTCATCCCAAGGTGGTTTACGTGATTCCAGAAGAGATGTCGGTGGATCTTGAAGGATGTCTTACAAAAGAGAGTTCTTATGGGAAGGGATCATTAAGGTACTGCTACACAGCAACGAGTATACAAGAGATTTTATCCAACAGGCAAAGTAATGTTAGCAGTCTGAAACTGAAACTATTGAATAAATTTTAGTCCTTTCATCAAAATGGATTATGCCGTTATTTAAGAATCAAGCATTTAGTGAACACTCTTTACTAGCTTCGAAACAAAACATACGGTATTAATATTCATGAAGCTATTTATCATAAAAATCGTAAATTCTGTGTTTCATATTATTTCGCGTATCACAAGATACTACGGTGAAATTCACTATTTCTGTATCTCCGGCATGCTGGGGTTGTAATGGATCCACAACTTTCTTGTGATTCAAATAACTGTTATTAAATCCGTCCAAGGGCTTGGACATATTATTATAACCAAACATAGTTTACAAAATAAGACATGTTGTGCATGGAATACATTAATAAATACACACGAAACATTTTATTCTATTTGGTCACATAGGAATTACCCAACAAAATTTTTCCAAGAAATTCCCATCATTTGCACATTAAGCCACACACTGACAGTCGTGAAAAAACGTTACCCAGTATGATCACATTCATTGCAAGTGGTAATTTAACATCATGTAAAAATGAGTTGCTCTGCCTTTATTTGATGTAAAAATCATTCCAACAGTGATTAAAATAATTAATATTAATACTTTTATATAAAATTTACTATATTATTTCTATATTTCATTTCTATATACTTTCATTAACCAGTGACTACTGAGCTTATTAAATAACCATGGAAGCACTCAACACTGCCATGCTTAGGCAGTTCCAGTTTTTCTGGCACACAGACACTTAAGTTAGAAACAATGCTTTCAGAACCTATACGTAATATAACTTTTACCATAAGTCTAAATTTCCGAGGTAAACAGATATACCATTGGATAACGAGACGGATGCTGCGCTATTTTTGAGAAAAATACAAGTGAAAGTGTGTTTTTGCCACTATTACAAAGGCAAAAATCGGAGCAACAACAAGCAGAGTGGAAAGTAAGTATATGTGACCAGTAATGTATCGTAAATTTACAACTCGGCAAGTAGCTAAAGAAAACTGTTACTTTGCACATGACAGTTGCAGCACCCAAATTGCTGTCGGTGTTTTAACGATGTACAACTGAAGACTGAATATATCTTACGCCAACTGAAGATGGCTGAAAGTCTGAAATACGTATTGGCATAGTTAAAAGTTTCTTAAAACAATGTGTTCTACTTTAATTTTTAGAGGAAGGATATCTCTAGAA
Organism: Schistocerca gregaria; assembly: GCF_023897955.1. Taxonomy (NCBI): domain Eukaryota; kingdom Metazoa; phylum Arthropoda; class Insecta; order Orthoptera; family Acrididae; genus Schistocerca; species Schistocerca gregaria. The sequence continues at coordinate 481,056,048 of NC_064931.1, read as the reverse complement.
ATATGTATTTTACAGCGGAAGCGTTTTAGGTAAAATTTTCGGACGAAAGAGTTCACATGGTAATCAAATTACTTCAGCCCAGACGGCAATGCTGTCGGTGAAAATTGGACAATTTCACTTTTGAACGGGCAACACAATTTGTATTGCATGTTCTAATCTTGAGCTGAAAACTAAGTAACTAACTGTTATCTGAAAGGTTCTTTCATTCGGCAGAAAGAGGCTAAACGTGGAAGAAAACATATTTTTACGAAGTACGACGATTCTAAGTAAAAAATACGTTAATAAGAAGAACCATCAATGGAACTACACCTTTTGTAAAACATTAGCTATTGCAGTTAGTTGTACCCATTGTGTACCAAGAGAAAGTTACGGAAGGGGAAGCTGTCCATGTGGCTATGATAAATGTCGCTTGTTTTTTAACTACAAGAGACTTTCGGAGGAACGGATTTCAAATGCTTATACGGCCATCTAGATTTAGGTTCTCTGTGTTTTTTCTAAATGGAATATGGAGAATGCCAGGATGATGTATTTGAATTTTTTTCTTCGCCCTTTTACAGTCGGATCTTGTACTCATATCCCTAACCATTTCACGTCAATGGGGCGTTAGTTCACAATCTTTCTTTTTCTTCCAATAATGCTAACATTCGAAGACTCAACACATGAAATACACTCCTGGAAATAGAAAAAAGAACACATTGACACCGGTGTGTCAGACCCACCTTACTTGCTCCGGACACTGCGAGAGGACTGTACAAGCAATGATCACACGCACGGCACAGCGGACACACCAGGAAACGCGGTGTTGGCCGTCGAATGGCGCTAGCTGCGCAGCATTTGTGCACCGCCGCTGTCAGTGTCAGCCAGTTTGCCGTGGCATACGGAGCTCCATCGCAGTCTTTAACACTGTTAGCATGCCGCGACAGCGTGGACGTGAACCGTATGTGCAGTTGACGGACTTTGAGCAAGGGCGTATAGTGGGCATGCGGGAGGCCGGGTGGACGTACCGGCGAATTGCTCAACACGTGGGGCGTGAGGTCTCCACAGTACATCGATGTTGTCGCCAGTGGTCGGCGGAAGGTGCACGTGCCCGTCGACCTGGGACCGGACCGCAGCGACGCACGGATGCACGCCAAGACCGTAGGATCCTACGCAGTGCCGTAGGGGACCGCACCGCCACTTACCAGCAAATTAGGGACACTGTTGCTCCTGGGGTATCGGCGAGGACCATTCGCAACCGTCTCCATGAAGCTGGGCTACGGTCCCGCACACCGTTAGGCCGTCTTCCGCTCACGCCCCAACATCGTGCAGCCCGCCTCCAGTGGTGTCGCGACAGGCGTGAATGGAGGGACGAATGGAGACGTGTCGTCTTCAGCGATGAGAGTCGCTTCTGCCTTGGTGCCAATGATGTTCGTATGCGTGTTTGGCGCCGTGCAGGTGAGCGCCACAATCAGGACTGCATACGACCGAGGCACACAGGGCCGACACCCGGCATCATGGTGTGGGGAGCGATCTCCTACACTGGCCGTACACCTCTGGTGATCGTCGAGGGGACACTGAATAGTGCACGGTACATCCAAACCGTAATCGAACCCATCGTTCTACCATTCCTAGACCGGCAAGGGAACTTGCAGTTCCAACAGGACAATGCACGTCCGCATGTATCCCGTGCCACCCAACGTGCTCTAGAAGGTGTAAGTCAACTACCCTGGCCAGCAAGATCTCCGGATCTGTCCCCCATTGAGCATGTTTGGGACTGGATGAAGCGTTGTCTCACGCGGTCTGCACGTCCAACACGAACGCTGGTCCAACTGAGGCGCCAGGTGGAAATGGCATGGCAAGCCGTTCCACAGGACTACATCCAGCATCTCTACGATCGTCTCCATGGGAGAATAGCAGCCTGCATTGCTGCGAAAGTTGGATATACACTGTACTAGTGCCGACATTGTGCATGCTCTGTTGCCTGTGTCTATGTGCCTGTGGAGTTCTGTCAGTGTGATCATGTGATGTATCTGACCCCAGGAATGTGTCAATAAAGTTTCCCCTTCCTGGGACAATGAATTCACGGTGTTCTTATTTCAATTTCCAGGAGTGTATGTGAGACATTCACGAAGAGAAGCGAGGTCATGCTGCTGCGTAGAGGAGGACGAAAAGTGTCTTATGGCATACCTGAGAGGCCCAGATTGGTAGGTTCAGTCGTATAATCGGGAATGGTTTTCTTGTTCATCACATAATGGCCTCTATCCACATGGTCCATGAGAATTGCTTGTGTATGTACAGAGGCTGGACAAAAATGTGTAAACGCTGTGAGAAAAGCATGCTTGAACATAAATGCAGATGCTAACAAAACCTGCATATTGCGCTGTTGTTTTTGACAACGAATGGCACCTGTGTGATTCCCTCGATACGTTGCAAGTTTCAGTCGTGGTGAGAATAGTGTTTTGAGCAGTAGTGAGTGCATTATGTCGGAGCTCACTGACTTCGAACGAGGGTCAGTTGTTGGTGCTCGAATCGTGAGTGCTTTCGTAACTATGATGACCGAAGTGTTTGGTGTTCTAAGAGGCACCGTGTCAAAAGTTTATACCTCCTGCAGGAGAAGCTCCTCTGCTTCGTGATGACTGGCTGCTGTGTGATGTCCTTAGGTTAGTTAGGTTTAAGTAGTTCTAAGTTCTAGGGGACTGATGACCATAGATGTTAAGTCCCATATTGCTCAGAGCCATTTGAACCATTTGAGCAGGAGAAGCGGATAAACCTCATCCACCAACTCGAACGACAGTGTGTACTGAGTGATTGTGACAGACGCTCAGTGAAGAGGATTGTGACGAAAAATAAGAAGACGATAGTTGAATCATCTGTGATGAAAATGCCTGTAACAGGAAAATGTGGTTCCAAAGCTATAATACCCGGGCTACAGAGAAATAAAAGAAAGTAATTTTGTCGGATGATTCTTGTAGCACATGTTTCCACATCTGTCCGAGTTTACATCTCAAGAGTGAAACATGGTGGAGGTTCGATGATGGTTTGGCATTCCATGGATGCAATGGTTACTCTGCAATCAGGGATTGCTGCCATGGATTATGTGACCATTTTGGCTGATCCGGTCCAGCCCATGGTACAATGTTTGTTAGTCAGCCGTGTGCCCGTGTTTCAAGACGACAGGGCCCCTGCTCACACAGCTCGCATAGTCGTCGTCTGGTTTTGTGAGCACGAGGATGAATTGTCGCATCTCCACGGGCCACAAAAGTCGCTACGTCTCAATATTATTGATCCTTTGTGGTCTACTTTGGAGAGAAGGATGTGTGATCGCCATCCACCTCAATCATCATAAACTGGACTTGCAGGAAGACTGGACTATTTTGCTTGAAGAATGGTATAACATTCCCTTGAAAATCACACAGGACCCGTATTTATCCATTCTGAGACGACTGGAAGCTGTTAAGAATGCAAATGGTTTTCTTATACCGTATTAAGCATTGTTATGTGTTCCGTTCTCGGTGTTTCCCTATTTCTGTCTACTCCATGTATAGCTTAGTGTCATATTTCTATCGTATGATGACAGTCGAAGGGGGAGGGTGAAACAAAGTTCCGTTACAAACATGCACGATACCAGTGTTCGGTGCACGATACCAGGGTTTGGTTCGGGTACGAGGGGGGGGGGGGGAGGGGGGGGAGGGGGGGACGCTGCTTTTTTACAGTTTGTTACCAAATATAACCTGCTACCTCGTAGCACCACCATCCGACCAAAGGTCCCTATCAGACAGACGAATCACCATAGACAATGTTACATGCACTCATTTCACGCGACACTGCGCGCACATTTGTAATTTAATTCACAAAATGTTGCAATATCTGGTGGTCGAGAACGCTGCACAACCACCACCTCTCCTTTTCTTGCTCGAAAAATACTGGTGATCCAAATTTCTTCCACCACTAGGAAATTTTAGGGCCTCCTTCCATTCATACAGCCCCGCCTTGTACTCGCCCTTTGCGTTTCAATTGCTCGAGGCATACTACATCGCTTCTTCACACAATTTTCATGAATGTGCCGAACTATCCGAGTTAAATGTCGCCTCTGAGTACAGCATGTCGGAGTTAATTCTCTTTGATGATTTTGTTGTAGGTTTGAGTAAAACACATTTCTAAACAAAATACACTGCTATCCTAGTGAAACACAGGTTACATAATGCAAGGAAAAACAATATTCCAGTTATATCAAAAAGTTTTTAACTATATCGCTGATTCACGCATTCCGGTCTGTCGCTGATTCACTCATTCCGGTCTGTAAACTTCGGAAAGTAGCTTTAATGTGGGTTCAGGTTCGTTTATTCCTAATTCCTTAGTACATCGCTATGGTCGCAGGTTCGAATCCTGCCTCGGGCATGGATGTGAGTGATGTCCTTAGGTTAGTTAGGTTTCAGTAGTTCTAAGTTCTAGGGGACTGATGACCACAGCAGTTAAGTCCCATAGTGCTCAGAGCCATTTGAACCTTACTACATGAGCACCCTTATACGTTCACTGGATCATTAATGTTGCATTAGACTAGTGCTCTTGATCGTCTCCGGTCAGATTCACTTACTAACTGCTTTGTGGTACTTACACGAAGATAGCGAGTATCGGAAAAAAGGTATCGAGTTCGTACTGGTAAGAGTACTTTTTCATATCATCAGATTCGGTTGCATTCTAAACAGATCCACGAATCTCTTCTGATTCGTCATAGGTGTTCTTGGCACATTGGGACCGATCTTTCATTGGAGAACTGATTTCACATTGAGATAATTTCGGGAACGGGATAATGCAACACCATTAGAAAAGATTTAGAAATGCACAGCCAATTTATGAAGACGAGAAGAGTTTCATACGAATAACTTTCAGAAACCGCCAGTAGTATTTGCTGACCAAGAAAACCAGTACTTCGGTTAACCTATGTGACACGTTTCCGGTAAGGCTTGTTTCACAGCTCTTAGTAGATCAGTGGCTTCTATTACGTAACTGGGGCATAGCAGTCTTCCTGTCTGACTGTCATCTGTTAAAATGCTTCGTCATGTAATCCGTCATATTCGTGAGTCGCTTAACGAGATACTCACTTATTGTTTAGTCGGCCGCTGTGGCCGAGTGGTTCTAGGCCCTTCAGTCTGGAACCGCGTTGCTACTACGATCGCAGGTTCGAATCCTGCCTCGGGCATGGATGCGTGTGATGTCCTTAGGTTAGTTAGGTTTAAGTAGTTCGAAGTCTAGCGGACTGATAACCTCAGATGTTAAGTCCTATAGTGCATAGTGCCACTTGAAAAAAAATGGCTCTGAGCTCTATAGGACTCAACAGCTGTTGTCATTAGTCTCCTAGTACTTAGAACTACTTAAACCTAACTAACCTAAGGACATCACACACATCCATGCCCGAGGCAGGATTCGAACCTGCGACCGTAGCTGTGCCATTTGAATCACATTCACTTATTATCTAGTGAGATGTCTGAAGGGACTGTTGATCCGTCATCAGTATTTCGTTTCGTGCACTACGAGTCACCAGAGTTAGCTGCTCTACTGGTGATTGGTCGGGCAATGTTGTTATCCCCCTCTGGCTGTTGGCTTTAGTGTGTAACAGAATAGGTGAGCTTCCCGACCCTAGGACCTCGCGTTATTTTCTCCTTTTGTTTCTTCTCTTTCGCCTCCCATCATCACAGAAAGGCCCAATATCGGATTCCTGCACAGGATATTTGGAAGATCATTATATCACGACCATCTCTAATTTATGTATTAAAAACCATCGTACATCTCCGTTTCAAGTACAGCATTTCAGTACCTCAACGAAGATCCCAACTTAATCTATCATCAACCAAAAAATTCGATTGAACATCTGTTTGGTTTTCTTCTTATGAACATATTTTTGTATTTATCGATTCTATTATCAGTGACCCTACAGTTATCAGTCAGTCAAAAAAATGGTGTGACGTATCATCTTTCATATCAACAAAACATACACAGTAAACAAAGTATAGTTATACAATTAACAGAAAATTTACACTATAGATTTCTGTATGTCATTTTCCCAGTTAACAATAAATTCCCAATACATTAATTCCGACATACGGAAAATATACCATAGCCACAGATGTCTGTGAGTGTTACACAGATTCTGAATTACTGGCTGTAAAGCTGTCACATGAAAACGTGAGCTCAGCTAATAGCAGATACTAAAATGAGAAAACATTCTCACCACATTCGTTTAATTGCTTCTTTGTGACAAGTTTAATGTGTAGCTTATAATGGAATATTTTTGTTTCTGGATTAAATAACATTCTCTAATACTACGGGAATTTCCAAAACCTTTGGTGGGTCTAAATACAGATACTCGCCCGCCAGTGGCAGTTTTCCTTGACTCTAGTTCGGATTGTGCGTCTCGTAGCAAACATGGTTAAAATAATAGTTAAAGTGGATATCTAAACAGAACACTAAGTGGTCACAGAAAGTTAAAAATACATCAACTTTACACTGAGGTGACTGAAGTCATGAGATTGCGACACGCACATGTCCAAATGGCAGTAGTGTAGCATACAAAAGGTATAAAAAGTCAGTGCATTTGCAGAACTGTCATTCGTGTGAAGAGGTTTCCAACGTGATTATGGTCGCACGACGGGAATCAACAGACTTTGAATGCGGAAAAGTAGTTAAAATTAGACGCATGGCACATAGGATTTTGGAAATCGTTAGGGAATTCAGTATTCAGAGATCCACAGTGTCAATAGTGTGCCTTGAATACCAAATTTCAGGAATTACCTCTCAACACGGACAACACAGAAACCTTCACTTAACGACCGAAAGCAGCGGCGTTTGCGTAGAATTGTCAATGCTAACAGAAAAGCAGCACTGCATTATACGACTGCAGAAATAAATTTGGGATGTACGACGAACGTATCCGTTAGGATAGTGCAGCAAAATTTTGGCGTTAATTGGCTATAGCAGCAGATGACCGACGTGCGTGCCTTAGCTAACAGCACGGCATTGCCTCCGGCGTCTCTCCTGGGCTCGTGGCCATATCGGTTGAACCTTAGATGACTGGAAAACCGTGACTTGGTCAGATGGGTCCCGATTTTAGTTGATAAGAGCTGATGGTACAGTTCAAGACCACTTACAATAAATCAGACCCCAACACAGAAACCAAGATGGAGGCAGTCTTAGGCCAAGTATTTCAGCGGTACCCTAATACAAACTTCATAAATGGAAAGTAGATTCTAAATTGCGTAAGAAATTTCGTATTGTTATGTATTTTTCTATACTCCACTTCGGCCATCATCAGTTATTTTGCTCTCCAAATAGCAAAAATCCTTTACTACTTTCAGTGTCTCATTTCCTAATCTTATTACCTCAGCATCAACCGACTTAATTCGACTACATTCCATTATCCTCGTTATGCTTTTGTTGATGTTCATCTTATCTCCTCCTTTCAAGACACTGTCCATTCCGTTCAACTGCTCTTCCAAGTCCTTTGCTGTCTCTGACAGAATAACAATATCATTGGCGAACCTTAAAGTTTTTATTTATTCTCCATGGATTATAATACCTACTCCGAATTTTTCTTTTGTTTCCTTTACTGCTTGCTCAATATACAGATTGAATAACATCGGCGACAGGCTACAACCCTGTCTCACTCCCTTCCCAACCATTGCTTCCCTTTCATGCCCCTCGACTCGTATAACTGCCATCTGGCTTCTGTACAAATTGTAAATGGCCTTTCGCTTCCTGTATTACGCCTGCCACCTTCAGAATTTGAAAGAGAGTATTCCAGTTAACATTGTAAAAAGCTTTCTCGAAGTCTACAAATGCTAGAAACGTAGTTTTGCTTTCCCTTAATCTTTCTTCTAAGATAAGTCGTCGGGTCAGTATTGCCTCACGTGTTCCAATATTTCTGCGGAATCCAAACTGATCTTCACCGAGGTCGGTTTCTACCAGTTTTTCCATTCGCCTATAAAGAATTCGCGTTAGTTTTTTGCAGCCGTGACTTATTAAACTGGTAGTTACGTAATTTTCACATCTGTCAACGCCTGCTTTCTTTGGGATTGGTATTATTATATTCTTCTTGAAGTCTGAGGATATTTCGCCTGCCTCATACATTTTGCTCGCCAGATGGTAGGGTTTTGTCAGGACTGGCTCTCCCTAGGCTGTCAGTAGTTCTAATGGAATGTTGTCTACTCCCGGGGCTTTGTTTCGACTCAGGTCTTTCAGTGCTCTATCAAACTCTTCACGCAGTATCATATCTCCCATTTCATCTTCATGTACATCCTTTCCTCTTTCTATAACATTGCCCTCAAGTACATCGCCCATGAATAGTCTCTCTATATACTCCTTTATTTGCTTAGAACTGGGTTTCCATCTGAGCTCTTGATATTCATACAAGTGGTTCTCTTTTCGCCAAAGGTCTCTTTAATTTTCCTGTAGGCAGTATCTATCTGACCGCTAGTGAGATAAGCCTCTACATCGTTACATTTGTCCTCTAGCCATGCCTGCTTAGCCATTTTGCACTTCCTATCGATCTCATTTTTGAGACGCTCGTATTCCTTTTTGCTTGCTTCATTTACTGTATTTTTATATTTTCTCCTTTCATCAATTAAATTCAGTATTTTTTCTGTCACCTAAGGATTTCTACTAGCCCTTGTCTTTTACCTACTTGATCCTCTGCTGCCTTCACTACTTCATCCCTCAGAGATACCCATTATTTTCTATTGTATTTCTTTCCCCCATTCCTGTCAATTGTTCCCTTATGCTCTGCCTGAAACTCTGTAAACCCCTGGTTTAGTCAGTTTATCCAGGTCCCATCTCCTTAAATTCCCACCTTTTTGCAGTTTCTTCACTTTTGATCTACAGTTCATAATCAGTAGATTGTGGTCAGAGTCCACATCTGCGCCTGGAAATATCTTACAATTTCAAGCCTGGTTCTTAAATCTCTGTCTTACCATTACATAATCTATCTGAAACCTGTCAGTATCTCCAGGCTTCTTCCACGTATACAACCTTCTTTTATGATTCTTGAACCAAGTGTTAGCTATAATTAAGTTGTGCTCTATGCAAAATTCTACTATGCGGCTTCCTCTTTCTTTTCTTATACCTAATCCATATTCACCTACTACGTTTCCTTCTCTTCCTTTTCCTACTATCGAATTCCAGTCACCCATGACTATTAAATTTTCGTCTCCCTTCGCTATCTAATAATTTCTTTTATCTCATCATACATTTCTTCAATTTCTTCGTCATCTGCAGAGCTAGTTGCCATATAGACTTGTACTACTGTCGTAGGCGTGGGCTTCGTTTCTGTCTTGGCCACAATAATGCGTTCACTATGTTGTTTGTAGTAGCTTACCCGCATTCCTATTTTTTTTATTCATTAATAAACCTACTCCTGCAATACCCCTATGTATTTATAACCCTGTATTCACCTGACCAGAAGTCTTGTTTCTCCTGCCACCGAACTTCGCTAAATCTCACTATATCTAACATTAACCTATCCATTTCCGTTTTTAAATTTTCTAATCTACCTGCCCGCTTAAGGAATCTGACATTCCACGCTCCGATCCATAGAACGCCGATTTTCTTTCTCCTGATAACGACGTCCTCTTGAGTAGTCCCCGTCCGGAGATCCGAATGGGGGACTATTTTACCTCCGGAATATTTTAACCAAGAGGACGCCATCATCATTTATCCTTACAGTAAAGCTGCATGCCCTCAGGAAAAACTACGGCCGTAGTTTCCCCTTGCTTTCAGCCGTTCGCAGTACCAGCACAGCAAGGCCGTTTTGGTTATTGTTACAAGGCCAGATCAGTCAACCTTCCAAACTGTTGCCCCTGCAACTACTGAAAAGGCTGCTGCCCCTCTTCAGGAACCACACGTTTGTCTGGTCTCTCAACAGATACCCGTTGTGGTTGCGCCTACGGTACGGCTATCTGTATCGCTGAGGCACGCAAGCCTCCCCACCAACGGCAAGGCCTAGTTAACACATTTTATATATTTAATTTTCAGCCGGCCGAAGTGGCCGAGCGGTTCTAGGCGCTACAGTCTGGAACCGCGCGACCGCTACGGTCGCAGGTTCGAATCCTGCCTCGGGCATGGATGTGTGTGATGTCCTTAGGCTAGTTAGGTGTAAGTAGTTCTAAGTTCTAGGAGACTGGTGACCTTAGAAGTTAAGTCCAATAGTGCGCAGAGCAATTTTATTGTTAATTTTTTCAAGTCCTAGGCATCTATGCTACTTTAAAAGTGAGGGAGATGGTTAGTTATGTTCGGTAATGGTGGAAGTGGGGGGGGGGGGAGGGGGGGAGGGGGGGTTCGTGCGGGGGAGACAGTAGCAGCCTGTGAACCCCCACCCCCTTCTGAATCGACAACAGGATGCACGCCGCTGTATGACGGCCGTTTCTCTTCTCTCACCACGATACAACACAGTCATGGCACCACTCTGTCTACACTTAGGTGGTCCTTTATTTGTTTCGAATATTGACTTTCTTCACACACACACACACACACACACACACACACACACACTAGGTTTTTCTTGTGTTTTAAGAATAATTTAAAGACGTATTGTTCTGAAACTGAAGACGAGGGACTCCTGCCCCAATGGCCGAGAAGTTGCATATTGTCATTTCGTATTGTTTATTATTGCTAAAGCGTGTGTTACTGCTAGCATTAGGGTGGTCCTTATCTGGTGGTTAAAAAAGCTGTCAAGTGATTTGAGTACTGCCCCCTCCCCTACTTTTTTTAAAGTTTTGGCATGTTTTGACAATGTGCCAAATTTCATTATAGGCCTAATTGATTAATACTGACCCATACTGCAACCGACTTAAATATTTATGTAAGTTAAGTGTGTATATTTTCTATTGTAATACATATCTGAAATCAAGCTGCGTATCTATGTTTCGCAAATATGCTTAAAAATATTTAAATGGAAGACATTTAAGGACTACTATGTAACACACTACTACCATGTAGCATAAGAAATTTGTGAATGCAGCATAAATCAGTACGAGTTTTAACACAATTTTCTTTTTAACGTCTTCTGTTTTTACAGTCAGGTTATTGCCCCCGGTGACCTTGTACACATCGTAAAATTAATTATTTATGTTCTTCATAGGCTGTTAACAGTCCTTTAAAATCTTACATTAACTACATTTCTCTTCCTGTCACATCATATGTCACCTTATGACTTTTCGTAAGCGGTCTGGCTCTAAGGAAGGAAGCAGAAAAAAGAACCTTATTTAAGAAATTTAAATTTGCGCTTAACCTCTTCAACATATCCAAATTCTTGACTGAAAGTCTACACTTTGCTCGAGAGTGAAAATTTCATTCTGAAATTTTTTTCAGTGAGATTTTCGCCATTTGACCGTTAACTGTTCATTTATTTTACATAATCATGATTTCGGCTTTGTATCCATTCCCAAGTGCATGCTGAAATGTTAAAATATGTCTGACCTATCTGTGACATGTCATCGTCGAAAAAATATATTTCTGTTCTTATAGATCAATTGTGGTATTACAGGGTGCGAATACATACCCTATCACAGACGATGACATGTCACGTACAAGTCAGACGTATTTCAACATTTCAACATTCACTTTAAAATGGCTACAAAGCGGAAAACAAGACGGTGTAAAATAATTGAACAATTAACAGTCAAATGGCGGAATTTTCTGTCAGATATTTCTATATGACTGTGGTACTCCAGAAGGGAAAGATCATCCTGGGTACATACCCCAGGCTGTGGCGAAGCCATGTTTCCGCAATATCATTTCTTCCAGGAGTAATAGTCCCGAATGTTTTGGAGGAGATCTTCTGCGAAGTTTGGAAGGAAGGAGGTGAGGTGCTGGGGGAAGTAAAGCTTTATAGGACGGGTCTCGAGTCGTGTTTCTGTAGTGTAGCCGGTTGATGATTGTTCGCTAAAGGCAAAGGTCCCGACCTCGAGGTTCGATTCGGCATACAGTTTTAATCTGCCAGGAAGTTTCGTACAACACACACTCCGCTGCAGAGCAAAAATTTCATTCTGAAATATAACAGCAGCTAAGCACACCTGCAAGCAGTAACAAACAACAGATAGTGACATGACGCAACTTCTCGATCACTCGTCTTCAGTTTCAACAAAATAGGCGTTAACGTTCTTCTTAAAACAAAAGGAAAAAACCTATAGTGTGTTCGTGAGAATACGAAATTCTAGAAATAAGGATCACCCTAGTATACACTTCCATTACCCACCTACAATCAAGAAATATATTTAAGACCCAACTTCCACACACCACGAAGAAAGAGACCATTGTGGGATACCTTTTCAGATTAAGTGGCTGAACTTACTTCTTGGGGTCTCTCTGTTACAACACTTTACGGGTCTTTCTTCCTAGGAAGCACTGAAGAATGGTGTTCGTAATGCTAGAAACTGAGGTGACTCCAAACGGTAGTCTAAGAAATCATAAAGTTTATCCGAAACAGTGATTACTTGTTTCAGTAGACCATGCATTGGAAGTAGCTATCCAATAATTACGTTAAGCATAGTCTATAATGAAGCAGGAAATAGTCAAGTATAGAAAATCAAGGTATAAAAAACGCTATAGAACAACTAAAGAAATGATACTTCTTATTGATGGATGAAGGAGAAACGCGAAACTACCTTACGAACAAGGTTAACAAATGGAAATAAGCAACTGATAATCTGCTAAGAAGTAAATGTAAGGATATTGAAAATGAAGTGACTGCACAATGAAATCTAGGCTGTAAAGAGGATAAGGTATAGTAGTATGAGAAGGCATGCGTCAATATTAGTTCACGTGAAAAGTCACAGTTATTTCAAAATAACAGAGCTGATGCGTAAAAAGGATGCACAGGAAACGGTTATGATAAGGAAGACGTTTTCAGCAGCGTGATGGAAGAGTTGCGAAAGAAATATGCGAGCGAGTGCTGTCATCTAAGGAAGAGAGAGCAAAAATACAATGTACGTTGCCACTGGACGATTTATGTGCTGAAAATTAAAGCCATTTACCGTGAGGTTGGCATCACACGCAACCTCAGAAACAAAGAAGAGGAAGTGTACACAATCAAGGTATGTTCCTCTATTTCAGTAGCACTTTCTGTTTACGCTTAACAAAACGGTTCACCTTTGTTTTTCCAGCTAATGATAAATTATTTTGCGATATAGATTTTGTAAAAATCAAAAGAATTTTTGATGGCGATTTCTATCTTCTTTCCTGCTCAGGTGTAGTGTGTCATCAGGAAGATACACAATTCACAGAAAGATGCGTGATACCGAGCTAGGCTTTATGTACCCATAGTTCACTAGGCATAACATCCTACTGCATGCCTTCCGAGAAGGCTTCGGTGCTTCGGTGCATCTGGCCACTATGTATTTCTTAGTCGGAGGAACTGAAGGCTATGGCTACTTCGAAATAAAAAGTCTACTGTACGCTAAGCTATATGTTTACTGCAGCTAAGGCTTCCCCTAGCGGATATTACTCACCCGGAGACATTCCCAATGAAACACATCTCCGCGAGGTCGTAACCGCGCTGTTTTTATGTCTGTGCAGTCATTAAAGTTACTGCAGCGAGCCCTGCTTTCGCTTCATTTGTCACCTTTCCGCCTAATCTTCCCATAACCCCTGCCCCCACCTCAACTCCACGCTCCCCTGTTCATTCAAAATTTTAATTTGGTTTCCTCTCCCTTTCTCCTTGCAAAACACTCTTCTTTTTCCCTTGTTCTTATCAACTGAACGAAGTCTTTTGTCTTCTCACTAAACTGGCCAGAATACAAAGAAGCTACTGAAACTCAAGAAACTATTCTCACATGTTGTCTTCGGCTCACTGACATGCAGAAAAGTGCGACACGCCTTTACTCTTTTTGTAGCTGTTATGACACCCTCACAAACGAATGACTGCCTTGAAATCATTTGTGTACCACTAAAAACAGCAATCAGCGCCGAATAACACTTGAAGAAAGGTAAACGGCCTATATGAATATTAATCTTAACTGTGACTGATTGTTAAATGCTGGGTAATCTATTTTCATATTACTTCCAAGACTTAGTCATTTAACTGCAATGACAGATTATAGGAAAAAGAATTCCAGTTAACAGACACTGATCCGAGAATTTTTTATGTAAAACGAAGTAAATGTGTTAATTCCTGCACTTTCACGGTGTTTAGATTTTCTGTTGAACATTTATTCTCACGGTTTGAGCAGACGATCGATTGCATCAAATTTTCTATATTTTGGAGCACTTGACAGAAGCAGAAACATAGTTTAACTACAGCAGTAGTACAAAGGAGTGCTACAGTTACTCACAGTGATGCAGTGTAATGGAGAAAAGAATAAATATTACAGGTAAAAATATGAGCAACACTTCAACATTGCAGGGCTGATAAAGTAAGGGAAAGTGCAAGAGAGAATTCATTACAAAACTGCATCCCATCGTAGTTGCATCTCAGATCAATATATTATAGATAATATAGATATGTACGCTATAAGACTGCAGAAGAAAATTACTTTTTGGAGCAAAAGGACGAAAGTCAGGCTGTTAACAAATAAGAATATGGCTGAATATGAAACTTGTTTTAGTAGAATCTATAAAACAGTGTCCACAAGCAACTGTGGCTATTTCGTACAACACAGAACCATGAGGTCTAAGCTCTGGAGCACTCAGTTTGGCACAGCTCACACAACCTTTAGCTCGTGATCTGCCTAGGTTAATAACAAATTTCAAACCATTTACTATGACAACAAATCAAATGCCCTACTTAAAGATTAGAAATGAAGCTGTAAGGTGTACAGATAAAAGCTCTGTCACCCGCAAATTACAAAAATGACTTCAGTTCATAACACTTGAGGTACTGTGCATTCATTACAATCGTTAGCTTTGTGGAGATTAGAATCGAAAGTGTTTGAGTGAAAGAAGATATTTTTGATTTATGTTTAAGAAGTACTGGCGTGTTAGAATCCAAAAAATACTTAGTTTTCTTTGTCTTTAGAGGTACATTGAACCTCAGTGAGCCAAACCATTAGCCACTGGAAAAAAGTCTTAATAAAAAGCTGTTTGACAATGCAACACTCGTGAAAGTGAGTTTAGTAAGAGGAAAACATGTATATTATACAAAATTGTAAGCTTTCTCGAATCCTGTGAGATTATAAAATTAATTATATGAGAAAAGAACGTTTATGTATTCGCTATTTCAGGACTGATTGACTTCATTAATTGATGAAAACCGTTGATAAAAAACTTTAGATGAGTCAGCTGAAGGAATGTAAAAGAATATAAAAATAGAAATGTTTTCAGTATATGGAATTCTGTAAGTATGTGAGCAAATTGAAGTCTTCAGATACTTCTCTGGTCGCTGTGTTGGGGATATCGCTGAATGTTCCTGTCTAAGAGTCGAATTATAATTTAAGGTCAATGGTTGTTTACTTCAAATCACTGAGCCAAGGAGCAAAGCAAGCATTGATAAAATTGTGAGAAGTATTTATGAAGCATGCTTTGCTGTTTTTCGTAGTCTTTGCTTGAAAATAAGTTTAATTCTACCTCCCCTTTTCGAATTTCGGTCTTACAATATTCCGAGACATCATATACATTAAAAATGGCTTATGAAATGCTAAATCATATGTAAAAGAAGTGACTGAAGAAATAATTCAGATAAATACACACAGTAGTCCATTTCACACGACTTGTCATGATAAATATGTCTGACGATAACTGTAAAAAAGGAATTTTACTTACCTATTAGCCCAACTTTTAACTGCCAACTGAAACATTCTGACCGTACAAGAGTAAAAATGAAGCATAATTAGTTGTAAGGTTCAGTCTGAACATTTATCTCAAGAGTCCTCAGTACATTATTATAGTCTTTCATTCAAAAAGAGCTACGTAGGCCTAATAAACAAAAGAACAGAAGGCATGCTGCCCTGATTCACTCCGTGGCCATGAGTGATGCGAATCACGTGCTAACGAAAAATTACTCCCGTGTTGATAGTTGAATTTCTTAAAATTTGTTTTTCATATGAATTACTGAGATGCACTGACAGCTCCGATAGACAAGTCTGAATTACGATGAATGTCCGTTACTGCGTCCGCGTGAGACTAGGAACTGCAGTAGAGTGACGAATTTGTAAAATGAGATCGCATCCTTACTTCCAAAATATACCTGTCCTAGTAACGTATTTGTGCAGAGAAAGAGTCATCCACATTCTCTACATGTCAGTACTGTATGAAGCACAGCCATCCATACAGGTCACACTAATATTCAAAGAGTCGGATGTCCTGTACTCTGGCCGGAGAATACTGAGATGCAGAACAAATTTCAAATCCTGAAATCCAGTCTTCACGGGAAAAACGTTTAACGTAATTTTTGATTCTTTTGTATGTTAATAATACCTTTTCAACTTCATAAGAAGTTTAACCAATATCAAGACTGATCCTAAATGAATGTCAATAACTCTGAATCTGATAGGAGAGTTATTACACATCATGGTTCTAGGTAATTACTCCTATGGCTCTGTATTTCCAAACGTAGCTATATTTTCATATGCAGTTTTTTTATGTATTTTCAAATCTTGCAGGTGAGTCATCATAAAATTAAAGCATATCCCCCCTCAATTCAATTATGAATCGCACTCGACTTCAGTTATCTCCATTTGCATTTCATTAGGTGATACTGAAATATTAATTTAAAAACTACAGAAAACAAATAAAACTTATTTTCTAAAGTATAAAAATCTGTGAAATTTGTTTCAAATTAACTCCCAGGTTTCTTACTTTTTCTTCATTGTTTCTAGTGTAATACAATTTCTCTTAAACTGTATTTGTCCATATTATATATCGAGATATGAGTCAACCCTTCATTCTTCTGTTACTTTTCCCAAAGAACTAATTTGTATTTGTATGCATTAACTTGGTCTCACATGTTTGTAATCATCATTGCCTTGTAATTCGCTTAAGAAAGCAGAAATTTGTCGTTGAATTAGGCCTCGAGACTTAATCAAATTATTTACTTTTTTTGATAGATATTAATATATTTTCTGTGTTTAATTCTTTGCCGTAAGATTATGCAAAAAGAGGTCTGTATAGTCAACTTGCATTCATCATAAAACCATACTTTTTTCAATGATAATATGTAATTACTTTGATACGCTAATGAATAACGAAGGGTAATTCTCTTGGATATCTGAAGATCGATACGTACGTACACACACACACACACACACACACACACACATACACACACACACACCATTTGAAGATTATATGGTAAGATACCAAGATCTTCGTCATGGTATATCAGTTTGACACCCATGTTTTACGATGAAACATTCTTTTTTCGTTTAATTGTCGCTACGTCATCAACGCAGAAGAACGTTTTATTCTTTCCGCCTTGACAAGAGAGCTCTTTCTCTGTGATGTAGCCCTAAAAATCGAAATTATTCACAAACAATGTAAATGTAATCACACCTTTCAATGCTCCTATCCTTGGGTCTCGCTTTTTGATGGACTTTCGGTAATGCTGCATTCTGCAGCATAAAAAGCAATATGGCAGCCATACCGAGTAATATGGAAACATGTGCTGTAATTCAGATTATGGGTTTTCAATGGAAGTAGAAAATAAATTATGTAAATAATTTGTCACTGAAAAAATACTTAGCCAGTAAATAATAAACTGGAAACTTGAGAAACTGTTTCTTTGTGGCTACACAAAGCCTATCTTGGAAGAAGACTATTGGGAAATTAGAAATGTTTGTGTGATTTAACATGTGCGGAATAGAACCATTTACATGTTCGTCTGAGATGTTGGCCAGGATTAGGATTGTTATAGTGCAATACGAACAGTCAGTGCACAAACACTATAGTATGCCGTTATCACATTGTACAGAAAGAGGTACATCAAGCAGTCAAGCAGGAGAGACGGTGAAGAGTAGCAAGGGGGGTTCGAGACATTGTATGTCACTGTCTCTTCCCCTCACTCCACCTAACAAACAGAGGAGCATTGCTGGATCCACGGCTACAATATCTTAATATGCACCAAAATAGCATTCCGTGAATGAGATTTTCACTCTGCAGCAGGGTGTGTTCTGACATGAAACCTCCTGGCAGAATAAAACTGTGTACCGCCCCGAGACTCGAACTCGGGACCTTTGCCTTTCGCTGGCAATTGCTCTACCAACTGAGCTACCAAATCACAACTGACAGCCCCTCCTCACAGCTTCAATTCCGCCAGTACCTCGTCTCCTACGTTCCAAACTTCACAGAAGTTCTTCTGCGAACCTTTTTTTTAGCATTCCGTGACTTATTCTTCTGTCGTAGAATGAAAACAGTATTTAGACACTTCACTCTACCAGATTTACCCGATAGTGTGTTAGTGTGTTTCTAAGCCTAGTATCAATGTTAGAATCGTTGTACATGTGCAGGTTCTGTTGAAGTAAATGGAACTCGTGAACATACGACAAATAACCGAGAAATCGTGGGAGTTCTGCGTTATTCTCTTCATCTGGTTTCTTGATAATAGGAAAGCCTTTGATTGTGTTGTTTGGGAAAAGTTGTGGCAGGTGCTTGCAGGACCTGGTGTCCCACCACACTTGACTTCACTGATCAGAAATCTGGGCAATAATCATCTCGCAACTGTGAATAGAAGTGCTGGCACGTCTGATTTCTTTAGTATATCAAAAGATGACAGACAGGGTTGTGTTCTATAGCCACAACTGTACAACATCTACGCAGAACATGCCATTAGGAATGCTCTTGTTGGATGGAGTAAGTCATCTAAACTGGTGGTAGAACTATTAACAGCCTTCGAATTTCTGATGACACCGTGCTCTTAGTCAGCAGCGAAGGTGAACTTGCTGAGGTACTTACGAAAGTAAAGGACATTAGCCGTTCATACAGGTTAGACCTCAGTTGCAAGAAGTCCATACTCATGATAATTGATCGAGGAGCACAGGTTCAGCTCACAGATCTATTAAAGGAACTGGAAGTAGAGCATTATTTCATCTATCTAGGATCAACCATCTGTGATACGGGAAGCGGTGAAGATGAGATGAGAAGACGGATGACCCTAGGGCGAGTGGCTGTGAGTAAACTCACCAAGATCTGTGAGAGCATAGAGGTCCGGCTTTTTGAAATATTCATGTTTTCCATCTTCTTTCATGGTTGTGAAATTCGGACCTTTAAGGCCAGGGACAAGCAGCTTATTGATGATTCGAGATTTTGTGCTGCCGCAGGATGCTGCGCACAATATGAACTGAAAAAGGAAGAAATGTGCCCATTAGTGAGCATCACAGTATCTCCAGGCGTTATCTTCCCCTGCCACCCAAAATATTTTCCAATTCTTTGGCAATATTGTGAGAAGAGGTGGAGGAAACCCAGAAAAAATAATAGTGGAAGGAAAGATCGACGGCAAGCGACTGAGGGGGAGAGCAGCGAACAGGTACATGCATAAAATCAAGATTATCTCTGCCTTTCCTCTTCATCAAGTTGTAAGAGAAACTGGTAACCATCGAGGACGGAGACGCCTGGTTCGTGGGGTCACGGCTCTCAACAATAAGCTCAGCGACTTGTGATGGTGGTGATTTGACCCAAGGAGAATTACACGTCTTTTTAAATCAGCCACACTGAATTACAATGGAGGGACCGGGCAGCAGAAAGTAAGGACTGGGGCAGGGTGTTTACTTGGAATAGACAAGCTTGCATCTGGGGCTGGATGATGTCCTTCTCGCTGCAGAACATCGGCAGGGACAGCTAGCCACAACCGCACCGCGATTAAAATATTTATCGTCGACGTGTGCGTCATTATGGTACGCGAGATGGACGGTCTCGAGTTATTAGGCCGTTGTCCCGGCTTGTCGCAGCAAATAAACCTGCTAACAAAGTGGGCGGCCGCTGCAGCTTTCTATATAAGGGCGGCGGGACTCGTCAACTTTTTCCCCGGCGGCTGGCTCGAACCCGCGACCTCCTGTCTTCATTGTCTTACGTGCTATTGAGTTTTCTTACGTCCTGATCGGCGGGTTTGACCGCGTCCGTTGCTGGCGTGCGTCTTTTATTTCGTGTGCGGCCTTTGAAGGCCTATATTTTTACTCAGCGGATCGGCTGCAGGATAACGCTGTGTCAGTTTCCGAAGGTGAATTTTCTCCATTACATTTCCAAGTCGACTCTCGCTTCGTACGTTATTCAGGAGGCAGAGTTTGATCGTAGTTACGTATGGAAATTCATTATTTCTGTCGTCTCGTGCCCTAGCCTGGAGTAAAAGCACTGACACTACGTGAGCTGACGAATACGAGCGAACACTCCGTCGCAAATTGCAGACAGCCGTAATCTGTATTAATGGCTCGGACGGAATTAAGCACCATGGCAATGCGCCTCGCTAGAAATGAATTTGATAAAATAATTCAATTTTCAGTTGACTTCAGAATCGATTGATAAAAAGATAGATCGCAAAATGCTGCAATGCACACGAAAATAATACTTTTTACTTGATAAATAGCGTGACATTGGTCTATCCTAAATTCTTGTTTCAAATGATGATGCAGGCAGACCTTAGTGAAAACCTAATTTCAGCTCGTGCATCTGTAATCAGGAGTAAGCACGAAGCCTACAATAATTTCCATAACGTTACTTAACAGAAAGTTATAGGATATTCAGATGGTATACCGAGCGAGGTGGAGCAGTGGTTAGCACACTGTACTCGCATTCGGGAGAACGACGGTTCAATCCCGTCTCCAGCCAACCTGATTTACGTTTTCCGTGATTTCCCTAAATCGTTTCAGGCAAATGCCGGGATGACTCCTTTGAAAGGGCACGGCCGATTTCCTTCCCTAACCGGAGCTTGCGCTCCGTCTTTAATCACCTCGTTGTCGACGGGACGTAAAAAAAAAAAAAAAAAAAAAAAAAAAAAAAACCTATTCAGATGGTATGTAATCTTCCACCCAAGAAGTGGCCGATCAGTCAGGCATTAGAACCGAAGAGCCGGCCGCAGTGGCCGTGCGGTTCTAGGCACTACAGTCTGGAACCGAGCGACCGCTACGGTCGTAGGTTCGAATCCTGCCTCGGGCATCGATGTGTGCGATGTCCTTAGGTTAGTTAGGTTTAATTGGTTCTAAGTTCTAGGCGGCTGATGACCTAGTAGTGCTCAGAGTCATTTGAACCATTTGGAACCGAATACAACAAACAGAGAGGCGAAGTACACAGTCCAATCATACTAATGTGTTCGATGTCAACATGCAATAACCACTCACAGATGGCTGCAGGCAGCACTGGCAGGGGATAGTATATAAAGCGTGTCGGACAGACGCCCTAAAAGGTGCAGTCGTTGTCGTACTGGGGAAACGGAGCGATTTATCTGGCGTCCAAAGGGGCATGATCGTTTGTTTTCAGGCTGAAAAAAAAATGGTTCAAATGGCTCTGAACACTATAGGACCTAACTTCTGGGGTCATCAGTCCCCTAGAACTTACAACTAATTAAATCTAACTGACATAAGGACATCGCACACATCCATGCCCGAGGCAGAATTCGAACCTGTGAACGCAGCGGTCGCGCGGTTCCAGACTGAAGCGCCTAGAACCGCTCGGCCACTCCGGCCGGCGCAGTGTTTGCAGTGGATGAGAATTTCTTCACAGTATCAAAGAGATGAACACGTACTCGTAGCTCTTAATGTACGCATCTTAGTCTCCATGTTTACTAGTCTTTTTGTTTTGAATGATCATTCCTGTCGTATCCCTGAAGGTGGAAGCATTTCCCAACTGGCTAAGTATGTGAACTGCTCGCGTGCCGCTGTGGTTAAAGTATACCGTACATGACAAAATGGTACTCTCCAAAACCGCAGCCGAAGCAAGTATGGTGCACCACGGACCATATATTACTAGGACGAAAGGCGGCTGAGGAGTTTTGCAAGAGTGAATAGACATGAAACTGTTAAACAAATGACAGCTCAGATGAACCAAGGGGCTACCAAGTGTCGTCTCAATGACCGTTCTGCGAATATTGCTGCGTTTAGATCTCGCAGCTCTCGCCTGGTTCACGCACCCATGCTGATTGCTATTTATCAGCAACGAAGACTGGAATTTGCACTCTAGTACCGCAACTGGACTTTCACTTAGTGGCGACAGGAGGTCTTTACAGACGAATCACGTCTTATGCTTCACCGTATAGATGGCCGTTGGTGTGTACGGCGTGAAACGTCTGAAGGCAAAGAAACCAGGCCGGAGGAGACAGCGTTATGGTCTAGCGAATATTTTCATGGTATTCCCTGGGTGAAAATGTCTATCTAGAAGGCACGGTAGATCAACACAAGCATGCATCTATCCTTGGCGACCGTGTCCAACACCATATGCAGTGTGTTCTTCTCCGGTACGGTGGGCTCTACCAGCAGGTCAGTGCAACGTGTCTCATAGCTCGCTGTGTACGTGTGCGGTTCAAAGAGCACCAGGGTGAGTTTACCATAGGTTTCCGCCCACCAAACCCCCTGGCGTTAAACTCAGTCGAGAATCTGGAGCTACCTCGATCGGGTTGTTCGCGCCATCGATCATCAATCGAGAAAAGTAGCGCAGCACGCCACAGCACTGGAGTGGGCACGGCTCCAGATCCCTGGCAGTACCTTCCAGAACTCTCTTCCTCGCAGGGGTCCGCGCTGCAAAAGATGGTCATTCAGTTTTTTGACAGCTGGTCACATTAACGTGACTGGTCAGAGTAATACATTTTGGGTTTACAAATGGAATCACAAATGGGACGGCTTCCATAACAATGTTCGACACCGCCATACATTCACAAATGATAAATACTTAAATAAGGAAACCTGGTGTAAAAAAAAAAAAAAAAATCAGCATGACACCAGAATTGGACGACATTCCAGTTAGATTTTACAGTGAGTATGACACGAATGGTTTGTTAGCTCGTATTTATCGAGCCAGACTCGCACTCCAAACAGTCACACGTGGATGGTATACGGCATATGTCACTCCTGTTCACAAAAAGAATCGATGCGTAGAATTGCAGACCAAGACCACTAATGTCTGTCTGCTGCAGGATCTTAAAGCACGTTCTAAGCTCGAACGTTATGATGTAAAGCTACCATTGGAATATTAACTATCATGGATGCCATTCTTGAAACTTAGTTCGTTAAAGATATAAAGAGAAGTAAGTCTTTCCTACAATTAGCCCTATACTTTTTATTTGGTAACCCACATCCTCTCCTTAACACTTGTTCAGAACCGTATCACGGTGTACCGTTCCCATAATCATGACATTATTGAACACTTATAATAAAACTGACTTGGACTCCCTATATTTTTACACAATGCAGGTACTCAGGAGTAACGTAACTCGTCCACTTGCTGGGACCGACAGCAAAGAAATGTAAACACACGGAAAATTTGGACCAGTCATTCAGTCAACAGCTTTCAATTAAAGTTTTGAGCAAACAAAATGTACACCAACGAAGAGAAGGCAGAAATGCTACGTGTCTACGGAGAATATAATTTAACGGAACAGTGATTGTAATAATCTTCTCGTACTTACAACATTGGTACACGTAGTACAATTTTTAAGCGGTATGTTGTTCTACCTTCAGTGTCTGCTAGTACAGGAGAATCGAAGTCAAATTTGTGTTAGGTGTCCAATAACGTCAGATACAGATACACCGTAATAGGTTTTTGAACAGAAATAGAGCAGGGGAAGTGGATTGCCAAATAAAAAAGGACTGGTGTTTATTTTCGTAACGTACACGGTCAAGAAAGACAACCAGAGAAATGAGTCCCCCTGTATACCGATGATTCCGTTTGGCTAGCTTTCCGAAAGGTGTTCGACAGTGTACCACACTGCCATCTAATAATCATTATCAGTAGCATACGCAACACCTCAAATGTGCGATTGGCTTGAAGAAATTTTGACTGGTGGAACCCAGTGCGTTATTATGTACGATGAATGTTCAACAGAAACGAAAGTAAGAGCAGAAATTCCCAAGCAAACGTACAGGGCTGATAATGTTCGCAATATACGTAGGTAAACAATAACTTTTAATACAGACTTGGCAACTTTCTCTGTTCGCGGACGATGCTGTTGTTTACAGGAGCGCATCATGGCTGAATTATCGGAAAGGCAGAACGTTTGAAGAATGTGAGTGAATTTGGCAGTATTTTCAACATCGCTTATTCTTATAGTATAGTGAAATAAAAAACGTCGTAATTTATTTAATTAAGTAACTTCATATGAGGCCCGGCTATAAAATAACGGGACTATTGCTGCAAAACATTGTATTTAAGAAACATATATATTTAGTTATTGTCACTATACCTCTCTCTTCCATCCCTACAACGTTCCATTCGAATTTTCCATTGATGGAAACAGTGCTTCAAGTCTTCCTCCGTAGGCTCCTTGAGGCCACGGACTGCTTTTTCTGTCATTGCTTCAACGGACCGAAATTTTGTTCCTTTTAATAGAGATTTGACCTTGGATAATAGATAAAAGTCACATGGTGCTAGTTCAGTCGAGAAGAGTGGGTTATCTAACGCTGCGAAGCTGTACTTCCCTATAAACCTCTTAACAGATAATGCGGTATGAGCCAGTGTGTTGTCTTGATGCAGACTCCATGACTTGTTTTACTACAGTTCGTGTCGTTTTTTTTCTTATTTTCTCACGAAATTGAGCAAGAACCTCGTGGTAATAATATTCATAAATAGTTTGACCTTCAGGAACCCAAAGGAGCTACACAATTCCATGAATATCGAAAAAAAATTTATTATCGCTTTAAATATTTAATAGCTCATTCGAGATCTTCCACTCTCGGTGAAGGTGGGCCCTTAGGTGAGCCCTTCAATTGCAAGGATTGGCGCTTAGTTTCTGGATTATAAGTGAAACACCAAGCTGCGTCACATGTTATCACTCTTTCCAAGAAATTAGGATTACTTTCAGTGGTATTCAAAGTGTCCGTACAAACATTTTCACTAGCTTCTTTTTGTTGGATCGAGCTAATTTTCAGCGCCAGTTTCGCAAACTCTTTCCTCATAGTATATAGGTGATGTAATTTTTGTCTTAGATATTCTTTGACAATTGCTACAGTTTCAGAAATCGATCGAATACTCAACCACCAGTCGAGCAGAATCAGAATACCTACTTTCTCGATATTTTCATTCGTTTCCGATACTGAAGGGCGTCATTTGCGTGAGTCATCTTCAACGTCTTCTTGGCCATCTTTGAAAAGCTTGAACCATTCAAAAACTACCGTACGTGACATGCAGTAGCAGTTGTTCCAAGTTTACTTGCGCTATTATTACACTTATCACTTTTCTGGCAAAAGAAAATAACATCTCTTACACAAACGATGGCACGGCTACAATGATTCGTCTGCAGACACCAGAGATGCCGAATTAGACTGAGAACGCTTCATGCTTCACAGCTATTTGTCATTCATCTTTGCCTCATGCATACTTACTCTGTTGATAGCATGAGACACCCCTCCTATGGGAGCCACATATGATAAACGTAAGACGCTCTTTTTATTCTTAGCACTGTTTATCATTGATGATGGACTTGAAGATCACAGCGGAGGCCAAGTTTGCTGTAGGTAAGGTAATTCTGCAGTAGTTGTTAAGTTAACTATCCCAAATAAAACTTCATTCAACCCACTGCATCAGTCTTCATCTTCACAATGTTGACAACAATCGTCAGGTATGTAACCAGCTTCTTTTCTCGGTTGTTTTCGGCAGCTGTCATCGTATGGTGTTACGCAACAACAGCATTGTGTCCATGATGCACCTGTTGTTTTCTCACAACATATAAATAAGTCTTCTAGCAGGCATAACAAATCCAGTCCTCATCTTTCCCCTTGCCTTGACAATGTTGTTTTGATGAACTGGGTTCAACTATGTGGAATTGTTTACAGTTGTCTAAACAGATGTTGATGAACTAATCTTGGTAGGTTTCTACTACAACGAGACTTTCGGCAAACGAATCCTTTTTCCTTCTACTCTGATGCGGTGTTGACTCCTTAGGAACCTTCTACATATCCGACAGATTCTCTGGAACCCTTAAACTCTAACTAAAACGTTCTTTGACTTTAGATTACTTCTGCTTACTAACCACATGTTTTGCAGAAATAAGCGTATGCTCTGTTTCTTGTGTTGCAGCTAAATCGTACACAATTTTCTGACATGTAACACAGTTAATCAGAAATATCTATTGCTATATTTCAGGCGATGATGAAAGTGGTCTGTGCGATTTTTGCATTTGTGAGTGTCTAGTGTCTTTATTGTGCAGCATTGACTTTTGATAGTGTTGTATTGGACACCATGTAGTTCTGATGTTTTCCACTATTATATAAAGATTAGTCGTTCAACGCTGCTACCAAAAATCTCGAAAAGTACTGGACCGATTTACTTATATATATATCAACAATCTCTAAGATTTCTTGATAGATTTACTTCAGATTTTTACGCAATACTCTAATAAACATTCTGTCGGTCATAAGCTATATTTTTTTTAGACAACAATGCATAGAGTCTGTTAAAACCGACTGCGAGAAAGGAAATGCAGTGCTGTGAAAATGTGTGGTATGGTTTTCTTTCTGACAGCCTGTTTTTTCTGTGATCACAGGGCATTTAAACCATTATACAAATAGTTTCTCCCACATATATTCTTTCTCCTTATACACGATTTTAAACAAAAACTGTATACACGAGGCGCTCTTTTGTTTTCTTCCTCACAGTCGGTTTTAGCAGGAAAAAGTTGCTTTTATGGATTATCGGCTTATGATAAGAATACTGCCTCGGAATATAAACTACTCGTTTGCAGATCAAAATTATGCGAAATACTGTAATTGAAGCTACTATCCTTACAGATTCAGCAACAGGAGAGGCCTCTCACATTCCGTATATTAATGACCCCAGTCAATTTACCCTTTTATTTCAAGCGACTTCAATTATCAGTCAGGTTTTCGTTGGTTGTAACATTAAACAAGGAACAAAGGGGGGGGGGGGGGGAGGAAGTGGGCATTGCGAAAGAGAGAAGGATAGGTTGGAGGGAGAGAGGCGAGGAGGTGCCGAACAGAGAGAAGGGGGAGAAGGTGATAGACAAAGAGAGCGGGAGAAGATCAGAACGTATGTCCAGTTCCCATACATATTTAGCAATTACGAGGCATTGCTGGGTTCGCTAGTATAATCATATTTTCACATTCCAATCGTTTAGTAGCAACCAAGAGATTTTAAGTTTCGTAATTTATGCACACTTTTGTACTTCTCACTTTATTCGTTTCTATAGGTTCTAGTTTCACGCGCATTCCTTGATTATCAGAAGCGTCCTTCTTAGGGGCCACGTTGAACCAAATCCGGAACAATTCGAAACAAAATATATCAGCAATAAAACTTAAAATACATTTTACATGTTCGTGTATATTTAAAATAATTCCTCTGTTGTTAGGAAAGGTGAAAAAGTAAAGACGTATGGCAAGAACGGCAGGGAAACCCCGAAAGAGCAGGTACAGCCGCCTAAATATGAAAGTTTTTACTATACTTCGCAACCGTAGTCACCTTGCCTACACGTTGTATGAAAGTTGTGTGGGTAAGTAGATCTGTTAACTGTAGGTGACTGTCCTGTTTGAAGTGTAGTGTTGGAGATCATGAGAGGAAGGAGTGTGATACGTAGCATCGGAACATTGCCCACTCCTCTCTAACAGCACCAACGGTGTCTCCGAGATTATCGACTCCGCCACACGGACGGATAACCATCAACGACGTCGCATGCCCTTACTTCATGAAACACAGCAGAGAGGTGTGGAATTCAGTCCAGAACCTTAGACTAATGATTGGTGATGATGTAACTCGTCCTGTCCCCTGTCTCTTTTAAGCAAAGGGAAAATCGAAAAGAGCACGCGGCGTAGCTGGACGGTAGCCCATCCATTTCGTACTGGCCACGCCCGATGATGCTTAGCTTCGACTGTCGTATCCATCTAGGCACGACCGTCAATGAAGGTAATTTAGGCACAGTGTGTTAGGTAATTTGACAATAGTCGGAAATTCAATTTTTTTATAGTTACGTGTGTGAAATACTTGGCTTCAGTAACATTTGCAATAGATGTCTTGCGGGAACGCGAGAACTAATGTAATAACAACTTTAACAGTTGTCCAACTGAGTGAAATAAGATGGAGTCCGACTCAAGTAATACCAATCGTTGACTTCCTGTCTTCGCGTACTTTACAAAATAGACAAACTACGTTATTTACTTTGCACTACAGGTCTCAAAATACCTATTGCGTACAAATAAAGTTACTGCCTACTTCCTAGTAAGTAGTATGTGTATTACGTATGTCTTGCAGCTCTAAAGTGGATTTACAATTATGCTTCCACCATGAGATGCGTCGCACAACAGTAAATTGTTTTGTCATTGTATTTCAGTGACAGCAGGAGGTTTCAGCTGTAGCGCAACCCGAGAACACATTATTGCATCTGTTGTCAAAAACAAGAAACACTACATTGGCGGAATTCATCAGAGCAAGCTTATAATAAAAGGCTGCAAAATTCCGTATACTCCGAAATTATCTTAACTTACCGTACAGGCAATTTTTTCACTTGTAATGAATGGAAGCCCTCTCTAAATATGAGTAATCTCAAGATAATTTTCATAACTAGAAGTATCCCATTAAAATATTAGTGTTAAACGTTTGCAGCTCGTCACAATGTTCAAATGTTTGGGGGTAGTAAAACGGAGTTCGAAATCAGTATCATGGAAGATGATTAATCAAATTAAATTTGTTGATGTCCTTGTGGCAAAGAGGAGGACTGCAAAAATTCTGCTTCCTTCCACATGTATCTCGCATGAGAAAAACATAAGACAGATTTGAGGGCATTATTTATGCCCAGAGTCTTACAGAACTCCAGTGAGTATCTTTTATAATGTTTAGGAGACGCTATTTGATTAGGGGTAGTTTTCTGTTTCATTAGGGATCTGTCATTCAATTTCGATACTTTATTCAGTGCACTGATCATCTTGTTGCAGCTCACAAAATCGGTTCGCATAGTTTCGAGTCAATTATTTATCATTTCTTGAGCTAAAATATACTGCTAATCGTAGCACACTTTAACCAAAATTTCTGTTAGATTATTACTCTATAGCTCAAGTAGATCAATTTAAAATTCCTGCATTGATGTTTTTATTTCGTCTTTAAAGAAAGCGGATGTCAATTAAAAAAAAAAGAAACACTTTCACCGTAATCATTTAGAAGCAGCCAAGATGAAGAGGACTTTGAAGAATAAAAAAATATTCTTTTGGTTATTTTACGCTAACAGAACTAAATTTCATTTCATCTCTCGGTTTATGTTAAAAAAAGGCTACCAGTTATTTGTTGGTGCCTTCAACATGATGGCTGCAGACCATGTAGTTGTGTGTCATGTATAGACTCGTATTTAGATTATAGTATGCACTGGGTACAGAAGAGTTTGACATGAGACAACCACGACAGACAGAATAAAAATTTAGACAACCCATCACAACTGGAGAAACAAATGGAAGCAAAAACGATTAGCAACTAATAAATACACGCAAAACGAACTAAATACGGAAAACAAAATATACGCGGGCTACACAAGAAGACTATGCGAATGATCTACAATTGTGATAATTCTCTTATAATTTTATGGAAAAGTACTGTCGGTGATCTAATGCCGCTTTCGCAAAAGCGGAGAATTTTTGTGTTGTTGGGGTTAAGTGTTGTTCTGGTTACACCTGACGCTACAATCAAATATTTTCAGTAAATTTGGTTCCGTTATTTGAAACTAGTGGTTCTCTTCGTTTACTTGATCCTGAATGTGTTTTTTCTGGCAATGTCTTTAAAGAGTGTAAAAGTTTAAGGCGCTGACAAGTATTGTGTAATCGTGGATACTTTTTTTCTTTCTAAGGAGCTCTTAAAACTGCTCTGTGGAAAATGTCAAAAGATAAATAATGAATTCAGTGTCTCACTTTATATACGCAACTTAAAAGCTTCGACGTTTTCACCTCGAAAATATTCGTCTTATGTCATGCAAGAGCGTAAACTACCTGTTATTCACGCGTGGGATCACCTACATAATTGTGATAATAGTATCAGAACTGCGAAAGAATATTTATTTTCGTAAGTATGAAAATAACTTTATATGCACTACTGTAATATAGACAAAGCATAACTTAAAGAAGACAACAAATTTTAGGGGCGTAACAACCATTCTTAGCGTATCTCCATAAGGAGGCAAGGACGAGCATGAAGTCTCATCGACTGTTCTACAAAAAATCCATCAAGAGCATCACACATTTCCTGTGGACATTTGTTTGGTCACCATAGTGCTGAGCCCAGATGTACAATCGCAAGTCAGCAAGCTATAAAAAGGCATGGTCAATATGTTTAGGTACTTTGGTACTTTGGTACTTTTATTGTTTTGTCCGTGAGAAAAAAGAGCGTTAGTCTGCACAAAACATTCACTTTGGAACTATACCTCCTTTGTTAGAGTAAAATATGTGGATATTGTGTCCCATACTCTGACATTGTGTTACATAACTGCTCCCAAAATATGGAATGTAAACGTGAAGGTTAATACAACGTTTTCTATCTGTGAAATACAACATGGCACTTGAGAGGTTGTATCGCTGCGGCTTGTCTGTTAACATCAGCTTCCGCAGAGTCATCTTATTGTATTTATACTGTTTGAGCTAGTCCTTGAAGATATCATGCACGGCTGTTTTTGACATCTGCAATTGTTCACCATTAATTTCACAGGGCACAGATGATAGCACAGTCCCTATTCAATTCTAGACGTTTCCGAAAACGTGTAAGTTTCTATCATAGGCACGCCTTTTGATCGCAACCCGTAATGATAATTCGAGGTGTTTTTAATCTGGATCCTGCAGAGGCCACCAGAGGCAGTCTATCCAGCGACATAGAAATGTGCAGTTGGTATGCAACAACTCTCGAAAAATTTCGTGATTGGATAAATGAAAAATACAAGAAAAGTTAAGATGGGCTTTTAATACTTCACCCTGTGAAACTCTCAGAGAAGTCCTTATTTGCGATGTCGTATATGTTGCCAAAGGGTTGACCCTATATGTAAATTCCTGCACCGTGTCGTTTTGTGGCAGGTTCGTATGATAGCACCAAGTCTCGTCACCCGAGATAATTTCTTCGAGGAGAGACCTGTTCACGTTTTGCACTTCAATCCAGTTGTTTTTGTGTTGGAGTCAAGGCATGCGGGACAAATTTTTATCTTCTTCAAAACATCCTGAAGAATGTCTTGAAGACCTGATTTATAGCTGAAGCTCCATTCTGATTTATGGCAGAATAACGTTGACAGACTGCTGCCGCACGTTACTATTTAACACTGCCTCCTCACAAATAAATGGTCGTATACACATCTGTTGTTTACAGTGTTGTTAGTTCAAGTTATTATCATAGTTACTACGCTAGTTACGTTGCTTATCCGTCGCGAATAAAATCTGTCTCGGAAGTTTTTTTGAGAACGGTTTAGTCACGCTCCTTTCATAGACAACTGAATTCACTGGAGAGTATCGAAAAAGTGAGAGTCGCAGTAACTACACACCACACATTCACTTGCGGCAAGTCACCTTCGTGCTGTCATAAGACGCATGAACACTCAACAACGTTTCTTTAGTTTCCATGTCTATTTGCGTGAAATATCTTTTGACCACTAAAAGTCATCAAATACTGTTGGTTACTTGTCATTTCAACCAACATCTTGCGCCATACAAAGCCTGTATGCTTTTGTCTTGAATTCAGTGCTTTCACGACTTCTACATCGTATCGTCTTAATGCGAAGTTGTGTTTAGCAGTTACCACACTACATAACGTGCAGTACCTGATTCCATACTGCACCATCTACACCACTTTTGTGGACTCTTTAACAAAGCTGGTTGTACTTTAGCAGGATTTATACCACTGAAACGTGTTCTGGATCGCTCTGCATTCCCTCTGTAGTCATGCGCTTACGAACCGATAGCAACGAACTGTTTACAGATACTATGAATCGTAACTCACCAACTGAACTTTCAGAAGGGCAACAATCAGTGAACCAAACACTTCCCCCACGCTTGCAACCATTCTTCTTTGCTCTAGTGTTAGTCGACCATTCGTGACATAGTTTTATCTTAAACAAAAGATTAATTTATTTGCCTGCTAATTTAATTTTTAAAGACGCCCTATAATCGTGCTAAATTCAGGAGTGGAGATGATGTGCAGACTCTTAGATCTTCCTACACGTTATTGTTTTGGAGAAAAGCCTCCAGAAGATTCTCAAATCAGCGTCTCGTGTGGAGTTATTTATACTTATCTTGCCCAGGTTAATCCTTGTACTAAATTAATAACAGTGCCCAGACACTTTTAATAATGCCATTTAGAAGGGACAGATCCGTCTCCATAGCCTGTGTCACTAACGCACTCCTGTGTGGTGGCGCTCGAATCGGAGGTAAGCCGGTTCTAGTCCTGGTTGTGGATGAAATTTTCACTGCCAGTATTTGGTCAGTCAGGGGAGAACAGATGGTGACGCAAAGCTTATCACCAGTCTCTGCGCCAGTATCGGCAATGTCTCGTGAAGTGAAACCATGTGACGTTTTTGATAGTGATCCGTCGGTAGGACAGAGACATTAAGCCGGCGACCCCCTTGGTGCTATTCGAGGGGTGTAGGCTATGTGCCGGCACCTGGTTTCACCCTCTGCCTTTTCTCATCATCATGTAACACATACATGATAACACACACCTATTGCAGTCGTCTGCACTTTAACAACACACAACAATTACACCTCACGAAAGAAAGGTGCCTCCAGGTGCGAAGAATACAGAACACCTTTCTAATTCAGACGGCTGAACCTGCCCTTCTGGGTCTCCCGGACAATCATGCCATACGACGTCAGTTTTTACTCTGTTAGTAACTGGCATAACAAACAGAACACTCTCCAGAACTGTCCACACCTACCCACCTTCATCTGAGATATTTTCTTTTATTATAATGGCTTGTTATGTCACTTCTATGAAGTCAAAATAAGCCCTGCATCAGAATTACACAGAGTTTTATGAAGAAAATGATTTTTCCTACATTTTTCAGTGACTCTGAAGACCCATTTTAACTATGATTCAGTAACTCAAACAAGTGTTCCAGAACGCTCACAGATTGTCGGCCCTGTTTCCATGAAAATCATGATTATAATATACTGACTGATCCGGTTCAACAAAGGGCAGAAGGGTTAAAACATAAAAGATCTAAGATACATGTTAAACAGAATGTGATTAGATTGCATTTTAATTATAGATTACAACCTTGGGTTTCGATCTTGGTAAAACAATTTCGTAAGTTATCGATACAATTGTATCAGTGTTTTAATTAATTAATATTAACTGGAAAATTTTCCATAAGACTCGGGATTGCAGTCGGATGGCGTCGACATCTTGAGGCGTTATTTCGGCTAATATCCGTTCAGCCATCATTAGGAATCAGATTTGGAATATTGCCTTTTAGATTAAAGAAATTGTCTGTTTCGAAGTATTTAGACCTTGCACATAGACTGCGATACTTTACTTGCTTCATAATATCTTTCAAACAACTGTCGAAAAGCCAATTGAGAAAGGCGCTCATATCAGGCTTAGCAGCATTAGTTCGTGGAAGCCATCCCCCACAAAACCTATTATGTCACTATGAGTGGTCTGAATTCTAGTAAAGATTAGCAATGCTGGAGATAATTTCTAAAACAAAAAAATACGAAAAATTGAACCATACGAAGAAAGTTGATAAAGCAAATACAAATAAAAACCTAGATATGAAAAGAGACGACAAATTTTAAGAAATTTTATGCAACAGTCAATAATGTCTGTTATGATAAATCAGAAACAATTTGTATGACACGAACTTTTAGGTTATGATGGTTGTGATGAACAAAGAGTAATCGAGTAAGAATAAATCGATTGCCTCAATCAATCATTGACTTACGAAAAGAGCGAAAAATTAAACAGAGTTATATCACAGCTCAAAACAGCGGGAACAATGTGACAAACAGAGGACAAAGTAGTTACAGCAATGTCTTTGAACACGAGACGCTAACAGGCTATTATGTAGCAGACTGGTATAACAAGATTCATTATTCTTCGTTATTGTCAATTCTGTTCCAAGAAATCTCCACATGCCAACTGTAGCCTGACAATAAGTCAATTTACAAAAGCTGTTTATTTTTATGTCGTAAGGAGAACCACGACCACTGTGTTAATAATGAGGTTTTATCTACCATCCTGGGATCGCTTTGATACTCAATAAAATCTTATTATCACATTGGGTGCGTTTCCCCTTACGAAGTAAGAATGTCCAACTTTTGTATATAAATCTAGTGACACCTGTAAGATGCAAACGTCTCTTTTCTAAGGTTGCATATTTTATGCTTGCAACTACCACATGCCGCAAGTAAGCTTTATGTTTCGTAGATATGTAGAAGTGTATTTATGAATACTATAACTGCTTCAACGCGAAGTTAACTCAATTCATCAGCTTTCTTATACGGATTGAGTTGCGGCCAGTAGTACTGGTATTGTGGATTCTGGACTACTTTAAATTCTGGACGTCGGTTTGTCTACACACAGGGGCTGAGGATTGCATACATGTTAGAGACAATAACATCA
Organism: Schistocerca gregaria; assembly: GCF_023897955.1. NCBI lineage: Eukaryota > Metazoa > Arthropoda > Insecta > Orthoptera > Acrididae > Schistocerca > Schistocerca gregaria. The sequence continues at coordinate 481,021,431 of NC_064931.1, read as the reverse complement.
TCGAGATGGCCGAGAGTTAAAAGTCCAAGATGGCGTTGACGGGAAATTTATAAATGTAAAATGGATGGAAATTCTAAAGTGCAAGATGGCGAGAAATAAAAAACTTAAAAATTTAAAAATATGAAAGGCAGAAATAGCCTATTTGTACTTCATATGTCACTCCTTTCTCCTCTCCAGCAAATCATAGCGAAGTATTAAAACGAACCAGCCGATCAGAATGCAGTTTCAAGGATTAAGTAAATAAAAAAAAGCAAATCCTAGTTGTGCTTTGTACCCGACACACCCATTTCATTTCTCTCCAGCCTATCACAGCGAAGTATTAAAGCAAGGCGCCATGTTTGAAGACAAGCAGCAAAGAAAAGTATGTAACCAAGACGTGAAAGTGAAAGATTCGCATTATTTACAAATGCCAAAGATATTAATGTGCAGGTACATACCTCTCCATTTAGTCAGCATATTTTGCAAATGATGAGAAAACTGGTGAAAAGTTGCAATATTTCCATGAAAGTCAAGTACATTTCCATATATAAAGCTGTATTTAATCAGGGTACAGAGATAATTACACACACACACACACACACACACACACACACACACACACACACGAATCCAAAAAAATTCATAAGATTGTAGCTTGCAACATTTCATAGTAGTTTACATGGTGCTCAAAAGAACTCAAATACTTTGGTTCTTTTTTGCACATTGTTCAAAAGTATGTATCCAAAAAATTAAGAAGAGGTGTAACATGCAGTATTTTTGGCTGTGTTCAAAAGCATCCGAATGCTCTAATGCTTCTTTGTGTCATAGTCTAGGTAACACAAAAAAAATACATAAGGGTTACAATTTGCAGTATTTTTGACTATGCTCAGAAGTTCCCAAACACACTGAAATTTTTACATCATATTCGAAAGTATTTATGTAAATAATTACATGTGGAGTATAACGTGCACTAATTTTGGCCATGCACATTAGTATCCGAATACGCTGATCTTGTTCCGCTTGTTCAAAACATTTTTCCAAATAATAACGTAAGGGGCGTAACTTGCAGTATTTCCACATCTAAAAGTGTTTAACTGATCTTTAACATGGAACAGCCAATCACAATGTAGTTATCTCGACCACACTCAAAATTATATGAAGGGTCTAACTTCCAGTATTCCTACATCACATGTCACAAGGTAGACAGGCAGGCATAGGGAAGATTGAACTCGCTAAGTGTTTTGTTTGTTCCAAGTAATGTCTTACTGACTTCTAATTGGCATAATACGATATTCATGCCATCTTGCATAACACACTTGGACACTGCTGTTTAAAGTATACTTTTCGACGAGAGTAAACAACGTTACTGTCACGTCAAAAAGTCGTCTCTAAAACTGATATCAAAGTCAGTCAAACGTTATAGCGACCCCTAAATTAATTATTTTCCTCACCTATCATGCTTATTGTCACATTGTCCTCTCCACGTTGAATCTGTCTGTAGAAATATGTGAGCAACGTTAAAAATGCAACATTCACGTGACACACACACACACACACACACACACACACACACACACAAACACGCGTGTGCGCGTCAAATTTGTGTCTAGCATAAGATCGCGAATTGCAAAGTACATGCCCTAACGTTATTTTCGTATAGAAACACTTGTGATCTGCTTTGAAGATGGGTGAACTTCCTGCTGAATAAGAAAATGAGTGTAAAACATACTCCCCATTATTTAAAAAAATATTTATGCAGTGTAATTACCGACTTAGTAACACATAGTTGCTGAAGGTAAATTTTAATGCAAAACTTCAGAATGCAAAATAAAAGAAACTGCAGCTTTATATTCAAGGTGCTTGTCGTCGCCAACAGATGGCTGCACTTGTAGTTTCTCGTAATTCGATTGTATAATCGTGGTCTAAGACATAACAGAGCCTCAAACTAATTATTCTCCACATCCAGGATGTTTGCCAAACGTCACAGTGCCAATTCAACTTTTAAAATGTTTGCAAAAATACGTCAGCAAGTCATAAATGTGCGATGTTTACGGCGAAAAGTGGAAAGCTCTTCAACAAGAGCTCTTCACCAACCTTGTGACCAGCCTGGAAACCGATTCTAGAGCATTCACTACCGTCTGTGGTGATCACACATTCTACTGAGAACCACACCCCACCTTTGTGACGCCCAGGGTAGCACCGTAAATGATGGTTACAGCAGTATAATTATTTACTTTGAATAAAAGTGTCATTTCTTGCGTATTTCTTTCACTTACGTCTCGTACTATACTGCAGCAGTTCTTTCTTTGTATAGTTCAGGTTTCATTGAGTTATGTTAGTTGGCAGTGACACATCATGCGGAAGTTACTTTTCACCTTTAGTTCCGCATAGCAGTATATTTTTCAATCGGAAATTTGGTGCTAAGGGCCTCTAAACACATTACATACCTTATTTCCTGTAAAAAAAACCTACTAAATAACACCAACATCTAATAAAATACGAATTGTAAAACACCACACACACGCAACATAGCCATACACCGTTTTAGAAAGGTAGAAGATATTACAATCTATCACTAAACTGGACAACTTTTCCTTTGTTTACACACAACATGACTACAGACGTTGACAGAAACATAACATCTTCCAAGAGGATGACGGAATAGGTATCTCAGAAGTAAAAGATTTGATAAAATTATTTATCGTTTATCGAGAACAAAAAACAGATGTAGTTTGTTTATCGTAATACCTGAGTATAATTATAGATTTAGAAAATTTAGACTTCGCTTCAAAATCAACGTATAATATTTCGATCTCAGAAGACACCTTAAGATCGCAATAGAGCTTAAAATTAAATATTTTCAGATCTTAAATTCTCTGTATTACACACACACACACACACACACACACACACACACACACACACACACACACACATATATATATATATATATATATATATATATATATATATATATATATATTGCCCGAGGCAGGATTCGAACCTGCGACCGTAGCGGTCGCGCGATTCCAGACTGTAGCGCCTAGAACTTCTCGGCCTCTCTGGCCGGCTTAGATGATGTATTACCAGGATTAAAAGTAAAGCAATGCATGGTCTATTTAGACATCATTATGTTTTCCAAGAGTATCTAGTATCATGTAATGCACTTATACAAAACTTTTGTCCATTTATGTGCGCGACACTTCACGTTTTTGCCCAGGAAAATCCTATTTCGTATCGCAAGCAGTCTGTTACTTGGGTCAGGACAGTGTATACTTGTGGTGTCACGAGAAATTTTCCGACAAACACTGCTGAAAAGGCATGCTGTCTTATTTAGGCTAATTATTATAGAAAAGTGATCTTCAAATTCCTGAAATTTCAAAGCACCTCACAAAGCTGTTAAAGAAAGGAGTTTAATTTCAATGGCCTCTTGATAGCGAAACTGTATTTGTAAAACTGAATCATTTGTTGGGCTCTAGTCCAATTCTCACTTTTTCAGACTACTAAAAGCAGTTTATAATGCCATGTGACACAAGCAATTTGTACTTTATGTCAGAAAGTAGACAAGCAGTAACATCTAATAGCTAATGTGTCATGACAACTTCGTAAGGGACAGAAAAATTATTAGACTACTCAGAAACAATTGGTAGCCTCAATATTTGGAGAAGTGTATCTCTGTTGCTGTTTTTATAGATGAAGCGTCAAAGTAATAACTGATCAAGCAGCATTGAAATGGTTACTAGAGCTCAAACATACAATCAGTTGTTTAACTATGTGGACATTATGACTGAGTGAATTCGATTTTGAAGTTGTATATCGATCAGGTAAATCACATGGCAACGCAGATAATCTCAGTTGCAAACTGTGCGCCATAGCATGTGATACTGCAGACACAGAAGAATGGTAGACAACACAGAGTCCTAACCAAGACTGTGAGCATTTCCCAAAACAGTCACAATTAACCATACTAAAAAGTATTACTATCGAACATTCATGCCAGACAAAGGGTGATGCAAACCAATCCCTATATAACAAAGGGAAAGACTAAAAATTTTTGCGCATTATCAAGGGCCCGATCAAGTAATAGAAATGAAACCCCTCGCTCATATTACTGTTAAGCTGCCACTAACATCAGCAGTGAATGCAAGTCGTGTTAACCCTTTAAAGGAGACCCCAGAAGCGCTGCTACCATTTCTGGCAGCATCTTTGGAATAGAGGATGGGAGTGCCAGGGAAGAAATAAAATAAGTGGAAAACTGGGCGAGGATGACAGGACACTTCTTTAGTTATTCCGACACATTGCCATGAGCAGGAATAATAAAGTAACATAAGGATTTCCTCTACCATTAGGGTATGGTGTAGTTCTACATTCAACGGAGGGTGGCAGTTCCAGTACCAGGTATCGAGCTGAGGAAAAGAACATGGGAAGCCTTGCCATAAGTCTACTGTGCAGTTATGACGTGGCAGAAGCTCTCAAGGTAGATCTTCTAATAAGTGACATATTGAAAGCTCCTGGCAGATTAAATCTGTGTGCCGGGCCGAGACTCGAACTCGGAACCTTTGCCTTTCGTGGGCAAGTGTTGGTAGAGCACTTGCCCGCGAAAGGCAAAGGTTCCGAGTTCGAGTCTCGGCCCGGCACACAGATTTAGTCTGCCAGGAGGTTTCATTTCAGCGCACACTCCGCTGCAGAGTGAGAATTTCATTCTAAGTGACATATTATTCACACAACAACCAAACGTAATAATATATCATCAGTGGACCTTGAGACTGAATTTTAAAGTTTGGGCACCGGTAAACGAAATTCAGTGGTTATAAAATACTTTTAGCAATCTAAAAGTCATCATGAAAAATAAGAGAAGGTTTAACGATACAAAGGGACAGTATCAGCTGCTACAGTCATCTTTTATACGATTACAGAGGCAGCTACGCCCAGTCATGGAGTTAGTCCCATGAGTCTGACGAAAAAGTGGTTGGCTAGACACAAGTGGTCGAAATCTGGAAACCGTTTACCGTACAACGAACATAGATGATCTAGGAAAGATTAATAAGGCAGTACAGAAAGTACAACCGGATTTAGAAGTCAGCCAGGGAACAGTAGACCTACAATCCTTGCAGCTCGCTGGCCTAAATAATACTATACAGCTATGTTCCTTAGCTGCAATACTGATGTCCCACTTTCAGGCATCGGCAGACGTAAGTAATCATAGTATTATTACGTGCTGTCTTTAATCATTTAAAACCAATACTTCGACCATGTATCAGTTCCTAGAAGGGTTAAGTACGATTCAGACATAACTGCCTGCACCATTACAACTGCTAATTGCGGTAGGTCAAGAAATTTTATCGCTGTTCACTAGTGCACAAGAGGGTAATCGGCTGAAAATTCAGATACAAATACAATTAACTTGCAGAGACCACAGATTTGAGTGTTGCGCGCTCCATACTTACCCTGTAGCCTGGGGAGCCCCGCAAAAGCTCGTGAATCCGAAAGCAGGCGAAATATTATTAGTGACCCTGAAAAGACAGTCCCAAGCCATGCTTTGCACGCCGGAATTACTGTGCTACAGACTAGGGCCAATCACCATCTACCCTACACAACAGAAACACACTATCCCAAATTCGTGCAAGCTCATCCTCTTTGCAATGGAATATCCTTAAGAGATAAGCACAATTAAAACGGAATTCTTCCAAAGAGCAGGACTGCGCTGGTTATACTCTGTGGCAAACCCAATGGTCATCGTTGTTGTTTGTTATGCGAAAGGTCGTTACAGTGGCACACAGCATATAGAGCTAAAGCGATAAGCGTTATTAAACAACAGCACCCTATTTGGTGTTACCACACCACCTTCAGGTTATCCGCCACCATCATTAGAACCACAACCCTTAATATGACTTACATATTAATATACCTACCCAATGTACCTTTTTAGATCCTACACACTGTACACGTAACTTATTTGCATGGCTGTTTGGACCCGACTCTGCTCGCCTACCTGGATCAGATCATAGCTATGAAAAATGCTTGCATATTAATGGAGAACAATTTAGACCATGTGAAAAGGTATTGTACAGAACATTACTTTGAACTCGTACCTGTAGGAACCACAATCTCAGTTGTCAGAATGATTTTATCGGTAACAGGTACTGCTTACTACCAGTACAAGCGAAAAGTTGTTCAGATCCCGTTCATACCAACCTACAAATTAAGGCTCAAACCACTAACAACGACACCAATGAGGAACAGTCTTACGAAGGACAGAATAAATAATGAACCACAAACTCAGTGCTTGTGAGATTACGTAAACAGTGTAAAGGTTGGTTGGTTGGTTTTGGGGGAGGAGACCAGACAGCGTGGTCATCGGTCTCATCGGATTAGGGAAGGATGGGGAAGGAAGTCGGCCGTGCCCTTTCAGAGGAACCATCCCGGCATTTGCCAACCAGTGTAAAGGGCTGCCACTGTGAGCAGTGTGGAGGGTGTGAAGTGTAAATACTTGCAAGCAAATCAATGCTTATGCTACAGTCCGTTATCAACAGGAACCCGAGGGCCAGATTTTTCTTAGAGGGAAGGTCGTGTAAAAGAACAGGATATAGCCCATGCTCAGTGCCTCAGACAGAATGCTGTGTTCCACGCACTGACAGCAGCTGGTCAACGCCCTGCCTGTTCAAAAACTTTCACAACAGCGAGACACTTCTGTGCCACTGCTTCAATGACCTGGGACCCTGACAGGCTATCAGGAATCTTCCGCAGTTCGACCCACTAAGGTGAGGCAGCTGCCGAACCTCTATCACAGACCCCTAATCCAGACGTTTCCGCACAACACAGAAACGTAATCCATCTAATCTAGTTAGTCCCAGACAGACGCATTTGAACCCTTAGGGCCAGCCTGTAATTGTTGAATAGCTTGGCGCTAGTATGACGTCAAGTCTGCGCCGATCGACGACATAATAATGACGCTGACATCACTACTGTCGCACAGCCTCGAATCTCTGTCTGTCGCCTAAACACCGAGGCACTTGGGTAGCGCAGCACTTTGCTACCTTCACGGGTCTACGATACGGAGGTCCAACAATCCTCATCTTTGCCGAGGTTCCAGCAGAACATCCCTTCGCTATGTCTCACTGGGAGCACATTGCAGCCAATATTCACAGTGACAGCAGCGACGCAGGGCCGCGCACCTAGAGGAAGCAGCGTGAGTTTCCAACGACGATCAGCAGCCTCAGTGGTAGTGCAGAGTCAGCCCAACAGCCTATATAGCCCTATCAGAGGTCGGCGTACCGAGAGTCGCCGTGTCGGTGTACTTGTCGCGCTCGCCATCGACGCTACCAACATCGATGTCTAACGAATATAAATAAACAGCGACAAAGGGTTTCTTATATCCACGAGCTACCTTCTCTGCTTTGGCGGAGAATCACCGCCAACACCTAACCATCATTAAAAAAAATCCATTATAACTCGTTGTAGCGTTCAGGTAACGAGCAAGCAGTGTGGAAAAAGGTATACTGTCGCGCGGACAACACTGATTATTCCGTACAGTGATTAGAGCGCGCGTTGTGCAGCAATGACTGTCCGCTGCTTCATCTTACCAGTCGAAATGCCAGCCTATTGCAAATCCACTACACACAAAGTGTCATTTTACCCTATTAAACCTCTCTAACATACTGAACGGCATGACGGACCGGCCGATTGTTTCCACGTTTCTATTTCATTTTATAATTCTGCTGTGTCGTCCGAACAACATATTGCCAGGGCAAAAGCACCACAGGCACAAAGATGCGAGCTGGTCATAGAGACTCGCCGCTTGCGCCAGTTCTACCAGCGTCACGAGCGAAACTGAGGATGCAGATATCGACATCGCCTCGGCCAGTTCCCGGCTGAGTATAATCCGGCAATGACCGAACGACAACGGACAGAAGCCTACTCTGAAGATAGAAGAGCAGTTCTGCAGTTCTAGCTCATTTGGTTCTAGGATATCGTCCAGGGCTGACATTGACAGGGAACGTCGTTTAGGAGGAGGAGGAGGAGGAGGACGAGGAGATTAGTGTTTAACGTCCCGTCGACAACGAGGTCATTACAGACGGATCGCAAGCTCGGGTGAGGGAAGGATGGGGAAGGAAAGCGGCCGTGCCCTTTCAAAGGAACCATCCCGGCATTTGCCTGAAGCGATTTAGGGAAATCACGGAAAACCTAAATCAGGATGGCCGGAGACGGGATTGAACCGTCGTCCTCCCGAATGCGAGTCCAGTGTGCTAACCACTGCGCCACCTCGCTCGGTAAACGTCGTTTAGTGAACGCTTAGAAGTGAACAGACAGTTATTGTAAACTGCACTGTAAAGTTTAAGTACGATTATTTGCACTTAGCCGTTGAGCGCCTTTTTGTGATAAATTGCAAGCACTGTTGCAGACTTCAGTATTCAACTAGTCACAAAGATAAGTAAACCTTTTTCACTCATTTGTGTGACTTTGTTACTAATTTGTTGGAATGTAGAACCTTCGTTTTCCTATCCTGTTACCTGACCCTGGGGCATAGCTGTGTAATAGTGGCAGCGAGAAATTGTCTTAGCGGTGTACTGCACCAGAAGCCGTTTCACGAACTCACCGTAACAACAGTGGCACCTGGCCGTGCACAGCAGTAGCAACGAGGCTTTACAAAACTGGCGACGAGAGGTTACAAAAGATTCTTCACTGACTGAACTGTGCAGAACCGTGATGATCTGATTATACGAAGTTGGCACTGCTGGGGGTATGTAACCACCGTTTCACAGCACTGGTAATCCCTTGTTGCTCATATACTACACATTCCAGTCTTTGGATTCATTCGGAACATTCTTTCTGACTACCGCAATATTTTCAGAAAGGTTTTTTTTGTGTGTGTCGTGTATGGGTATAAAATAAGATTGTAATTCTTTCTCATCTTGAAACTTTGGTTGCAAGCAGCCACGCCTAAATCTCTGATAAGGTCAAAGATTGTTTTAGTAATTTCTTCGATCTGCTGCAAAATTCAATGTTCACGCCGAAAAAGACATACAGAGGCGGTTCTGTTACTCATTGAAAAGACAATGGGGACAGTTTCACTTCAGGCAAGTTGTCAGTAAAAATCGATGGGAAAACTACGTAAGGTAAAATTACTCTGCAAATGCTTAACACTTTTTGTTGAAGAATAGGTGAAAAGCAGAGCAAGAAGTTAAAGATACTCGCAGTTCTAACTCTCTGTTTACTCACACTGCGAATGAGTAACTGCAGGCACGTTTAGAGAATACCATAACAGTGGTATCTTCGGTAACTAATAAGAATCAAAATTTAATTTGACATAAAACGCATGATATTTGACCTAAAGTGCTCATTAGGGTACAGATTCATATCTGAGCGAAAAAAAAGCACAATTGGCCACCGCTTTCACATAAAATTAACATTTTTTCTAATACACCTAATTCATTCGCCCACCTAGTTAACTGGCTGCGTTAGTAGCCCGTTCCGGGATTCGGGGAGGCGCGTTTCTCCGGCTCGAATCCACCCGGTGGATTAAACTTCGAGGGTCGGTATTTCGCCCAGGCTGTATCTGGTGCTTAGAAGGTTTCCCACATCGGATTATTTGAATATCGGGCTGGTACCCACGTCCTGCTTCAGTTACTGAGTTCGCAAACAATTCGAAAACGTTCAAACGTTTTAAATAGGATAACATTTTATTTGTTTATTTATTTCTCAAGTAAAGACCTGCTGCCTGTTGTTATATAGCAGGTCGTACATTGTGTGATTATACATGTTAAATCACCGTAATACTCGAATGTTGATGGAATCTACCGGTAACAAAAATTGAATATATATATTATTTGTTAAAGTACAAATGTTTATAAACAATTTTCTTTAAGCTTGGTGGTGACTTAGATAATGACAATAAATAAGATACATAATAGGTTGTGAATGTATTTTAGCCGGCCGCGGTGGTCTCGCGGTTCTAGGCGCGCAGTCCGGAACCGTGCGACTGCTACGGTCGCAGGTTCGAATCCTGCCTCGGGCATGGATGTGTGTGATGTCCTTAGGTTAGTTAGGTTTAAGTAGTTCTAAGTTCTAGGGGACTGATGACCACAGCTGTTAAGTCCCATAGTGCTCAGAGCCATTTGAAGCATTTCTTTTTATGTATTTTAAATTAAAATTGAAACTTTATTTAACGGTAGAAGCAAGGGATAGCATTTTGACATAGATATGATGTGATTACATCTGTTACGTATGTTGTCTTGATTGTCGTAATACTTAATTTATAATATATTAATTAGTGTTTAAATGGGATGACGCCAGACGCAAACTGTTATGGTGCACAAATTCCGTCCCCTGTACCATTAACACTATCAAATCCAAACGTTAACACGTCAGCCCAGGGAAGATATGGGATAAGGTAAGGAAAAGGAGGAAGAAATAAAGAACATATGAAGAATAATGAAGAAAGGACACGAGGAAAGGCTTGGTGTCAGCAATAAAACAATTATAAATAAATGCGATGTGTTTCAGTGTTATATTATCTCGCAATGGCTTGTCATCGTCGCTGAGTTACCAAAATCATTATGTAGCCACTTGTTGAATCGAATTTCCGGCCCCTCATCTACTGGCGATCCGCGAGTGAATTGATATTTAAAATTTTCTCAGTGTTATCTTAGAAGTTACTGTCCCTACAGTAGAGAAGGAAATGAGACTGTGTATTTAATTACCGCAGCTCCATTGCTAATGGATTTTGGTCGATACGTAGAACCATGAACGAGATCTTGTTTCATCTGCTTTGTTTTTTCCTAAGCTCTGAAAAGAAAGTATTATTATACTGACTGAGAAGAGTGTGGTGGTTATTCAGTTTTTGTGGACAAAGAGAGAGCACCGATTGAAATTCACCGTGAAATTAAATCTGTTTCTCGGCCAGGTCTGATCGTTGTACTTCGGTTTCAATCAGATGACGTCGCCAACAACGCGGACAAAAATGACTGCGTGAAAATAGAGAGCTGGTCTGGAGTGCCCCACCAGATAACAGCCACGGCAGAAACGACGTTTCACTGTCTCGTCAGAAGAAACAAATGGTTAAAAAGCATGCAGTGGTGTCATTGTACATCTCGATTTACATCGTAAAATGTGACTTGGCACAGTGTATCTTCCTTTGCGAAAAAGCGAAAACCATGGTAATTGAAATCAACTGTTAACCTCGGATACTTCTGCAGCAGTTATGATAATCACAATACAGCGTCTCCAATGTGAATTAAGATTGAAATTTTACTTTGGGATACAACTGTTAGATTTTTTATTTTCAAAAGAAACACTCTCGCTTACAAGGGAGTATCTGAATTTGCATCTACCTCTACGAACACATTCAGAAGCCATCGTATGGTGCATGGCGGAGGGTACCTTGTACCACTGCCAATCATTTCCTCTCCTGTTCCACTCGCAGAAAGATCGAGGGAAAAACGGTTGTCTGTATGCCTCCACATGAGCCTTATTTTCTCTTCTCTTACCTCAGTGGTCCTTACGCGCAACGTACGTCCACGGCAACAGAATCGTTCTGTAGTCAACTTAAAATGCCGCTTCTCAAAATGTTCTCAATAAGGGATGTCTTACCTCCAGGGATTCTTGTTTGAGTTCTCCAAAGCATCACCGTAATACTCGCGTGTTGATGGAATCTACCGGCAACAAATCTAGTAACTCGTCTCTGAATTGCAACGATGTCTTCCTTTAATCCGACCTGTTGGGAATCCCAAACACTCACGCAGTACTCAAGAATGGGTCGCACTTGTGTTCTATTCACAGTTTACTTTGCAGATGAATCACACCTTCCTAAAATTCTACAAACAAACCGAATTCGATGATTCACCTTCCCAATTACCGTCCCTACGTGCTCTTACCATTTCATATTGCTTTGCAACGTTACGCTTAGACACTTTATCGACGTGACTGTGTCAAGCAGCACACTACTAATGCTGTATTCTAACGTTATTGGATTGTCTTTCCTTCTCATCTGCATTAACTTAATTTTTATACATTTACAGGAAGTCATTTTTTCTGTTGTCCGTAATTCCTTAGTTGTTTCAACATTCGTAGTGGTGTGTTCTGTCTATGCAACTAATGGAAGGCAGTTTGCTTATTGCCGTACGCGTTTCGCTTCTGTTACTTGTTTAGCATCTTCAGTGGCCTGTAATACATGTTTCCTTTTATACATGTTTCCTTTCATACATATGATAAATGTATTATGTGGTAGTTACAGTATGTTACTACTTTACATTTTGTCATGATTTTCTCATGTTTTTCAGGTTAGAAACAACTACTGTAGCACAAATTTCGTGCTGAGAAATTGTTGTTGTATGTTACTTATGATTTCCAGCACATTTAACCTATGTGCGTGGTTCTAGATATGTGTTCAAAAAAATGGTTCAAATGGCTCTGAGCACTATGGGACTTAACATCTATGGTCATCAGTCCCCTAGAACTTAGAACTACTTAAACCTAACTAACCTAAGGACATCACACACATCCATGCCCGAGGCAGGATTCGAACCTGCGACCGTAGCAGTCGCGCAGAGATGTGTTCATTAGTCTCCATGCTCCAGTTGGCCGATTTACGGCGTCCTTTCACCCATATTTGCATCAACACATTGTATACATCACTTGCACTTTAAATCTTGTGTTCAACACGTGTGTGTATACGGTGTGTAGTATTGACATCTGTCGCTCTGTGTTTATCTTTCGTCTTTTGTTCGTGGTCTGTGTGTGGAGCGTTGCTTCCTGGTGTGTCCTTCTGTGTCAGACGATGGCAACGACTCACGACGTTCCGGGGCAAAGGCCGCCTTTGGCACAATAAGCGAGTCTACTGCCATGCTATCGTCTTGTATCGCGTCACCCGTCGACGGGGGCGGCGTCATCGGGTTGAGTCCGTAAGTTGTAGAACGGATGTGTCGTCATCGCCCTGTATTGGAGGATGGAGCTGCGACTCGACAGTGGATATCTGCTGTCGTGGTGAAGTGGTGGCGGTCGTGAGAGCTGCTACATAAGTCACAGGAAGCAGCGTCGGCTGCGATGGCGAGTCCGCGTCACCTGGCGGCAGTTGAGTGATTCGAAGTTGGATACATTCGGAACTGAGGTGTCCCTCCTTCCCACAACCATAGCCGGTCATCGGTTGCCCGTCGTAGATGACGATGGCACGGCAACCACCGAAATTCAGATATGGAGGTTCAGGCCTGCAAGTTCTATTCGGAACTGTCGGACTTCGTTCAGTACAGGATATGTCTGGAATTGCGCGCATTTTTCCGCAATATGATTATGCGCCGTGGCGTAGGGGCGCAGCACTGCCACGACGTCCTCCGCCGGTATCTCGAATGGAAGTTCGAAAAGTCTGATCGTGCAGAGTCCCATGCCACCCAATCGACGTGCACAGTCGCCATATTGCCATCAGCGTGGCAGAAACGGAGGCCCTGTTTGGTCTCCCGAAGGATCCGTTCATATGTTGCGTCGCTGATGACCTTAACATTTACGATGCTGCTCACAATGAACAAGTGAATGCCAAGAATGTCAGTCGCCGGGATTTTTGCGTCTTCTCGTAGGAAACGTCCGACTTAAAGTGCTTCGGGTCGTGCAAATTCGTTGCGGAACGTAAATTTGAGCGTCGATTTTCTGTATTGGTGCACTATGGTGATCTACAGGGTGTTACAAAAAGGTACCGCCAAACTTTCAAGAAACATTCCTCACACACAAAGAAACGGAAACGCTTACTTTCCATGTTAGAGCTCATTTTATTACTTCTCTTCAAATCACATAAATCATAGAATGGAAACACACAGCAACAGAACGTACCAGCGTGACTTCAAACACTTTGTTACAGGAAATGTTCAAAATGTCCTCCGTTAGCGAGGATACATGCATCCACCCTCCGTCGCATGGAATCCCTGATGCGCTGATGCAGCCCTGGAGAATGGCGTATTGTATCACAGCCGTCCACAATACGAGCACGAAGAGTCTTTACATTTGGTACCGGGGTTGCGTAGACAAGATCTTTCAAATGCCCCCATAAATGAAAGTCAAAAGGGTTGAGGCCATGAGAACGTGGAGGCCGTGGAATTGGTCCGCCTGTACCAATCCATCGGTCACCGAATCTGTTGTTGAGAAGCGTACGAACACTTCGACTGAAATGTGCAGGAGCTCCATCGTGCATGAACCACATGTTGTGTCATACTTGTAAAAGCACATGTTGTAGCAACACAGGTAGAGTATCCCGTATGAAATCATGGCGGTGAATCGGGGAAGTACAGTACATACTGACGAAACTAAAATGAGCTCTAACATGGAAATTAAGCGTTTCCGGACACATGTCCACATAACATATTTTCTTTATTGGTGTGTGAGGAATGTTTCCTGACAGTTTGGCCGTACCTTTTTGTAACACCATGTATATGCTAAGTACGGCACGCGCAAAACGGCCGAGTACGATGTAAACAACACGAGCGTTCGCTCCGCGGTAGGAACACAAACATCGTGTCCTCACCGCTGCACTGTCAAAGGCCAACTGTTCCACTCAGCTATCGGGGCGGACACCACTATAATGAAATGTTGCTTCATTATTGAATATTAACCGCAGCAAAATTGTATTATCTCCCATGTCCTCTAGCAGGGCATTGCTGAAATCAACCCGTTTCCTTTTGTCACCAACACGAAGAGTTTCCACTAACTGTACTCTGTATGGTTTATAGATCAAACGACTCCTTCACATTCGCTAGACAATCGTACGAAGCATTGCCAGTTCTCTGGTAGCGCAGCTAGCAGACATTCGTGGTCTCTGCTCAAACGTTTGTCGAATTCTTTCCACTATGTTATCATAAATGCAAGACCGACCTGAAGTCATATCTGTCTGCAGCTCGTGGTCGTGCAGTAGCGTTCTCGCTTCCCGCGCCCGGGTTTCCGGGTTCGATTCCCGGCGGGGTCAGGGATTTTCTCTACCTCTTGATGACTGCGTGTTGTGTGATGTACTTAGGTTAGTTAGGTTTAAGTAGTTCTAAGTTCTAGGGGACTGATGACCATAGATGTTAAGTCCCATAGTGCTCAGAGCGTTTTTTTTTTTATGTCATATCTCTGCACAAGCAGCCTGTCTCTTCAGATTGGTGGTCCCAACGACAAATGTTTTTAAGTGCAGGCGGATCAATACCAAAACGCCGGCGAGAAGCAAGCTGCAACGAAATCACTGACTCTCTCTTTGCAAACTGCAGCACACAAAACGCCTTCTGTTCAGCGGACACCATCTTACTTCTGACTGAGGCCACACCCATTCAAACAATACACATTGCCTTGCCAGCACGTCCCTTGTTTCGTAATTCTTACCGTCCAAAATCAGGCCATTCTTTTTGTAACACCCTCTTCTAGCACTATATTTTTGTCACTAATCTATTATAAGCCAGAAAAAAATTTAAGTAGGCAAGCAATGTGGTGTTTACCGGTTTCTCAGATTTGAAATTATGAGGACCTCTCCTCATATACCCAATACTTATAACCATTCCATAACTATAGTAGAAAAGAAATTTGTCTCTGCATGAGTAAATACTGTACAACCATCTCTAACTTCTTGATCGTATCATCAGACTTCTCTGTAAAATAATCATCTTGGGGTTGAAGCTCTTTCTACCTGGTTTGATTGAACAGTAAATATGTTTTAGGATAGAATTTGCCTTTAGCAAAACACCATTTTGTTTTTTAACCCAAACATGTTTCATTGCAGTTGTAACATCTTCAGTGGTCTTTTATTTTATGACTGTTAAAGATAAAGAATTTTCTTTACTGTTTGTGTACATGTAACAATTAGCTTATAAATCATACCTTTTTAACACATGGTATGGTTTTTCTGATGCACTATTTTTCTACAGTGGCTGTTTTGTTCCACAGTTTGTAGTCTGCAACCGCTTACACTTTAAAGTAGATAAATTGTTTAAGCCAAAATTATGATCTGAAAATTGTTATTTCTATGTATGAAATTAATTAAATCTCTCTCTCTCTCTCTCTCTCTCTCTCTCTCTCTCTCTCTCTCTGTGTGTGTGTGTGTGGGGGGGGGGGGGGGGAGAGAGAGAGAGAGAGAGAGAGAGAGAGAGAGAGAGAGCGCAGGTTTGAGAATTTTTCATTACTATTATTATAAATATTTCATAATTCGAAACCAGAACTGCTGTTAGCATTAGTGACATAAAAGTAGATATCTTAAGTGTTGCGAAACAACTCAAATCACTTAAGAGAGACAAGTCTTCCGGTCCAGATGGTATACCAATCACATTCCTTTCAGAGTATACAGACACAATAGCGCCTTTCTTAGCAATCATATACAACCGCTTACTTGACGAAAGATATGTTCCTAAAGACTGGAAAGTAGCACAGGTCACACCAATATTCAAGAAAGGAAATAGGAGTAACCCATTGAATTACAGGCCCCTATCATTGACCTCAATTTGCAGTAGGATTTTGGAGAATATACTGTACTCGAACATTATGCACCACCTTGAGGAAAATGACTTATTGATACATAACCAACACAGACAGAGAAAATATCGCTCATGTGCAACACAGATAGCTCTTTATTCCCATGAAGTAATGAGTGCTGTCGACAAGGGATCTCAGATCGATTCTATATTGCTGGATTTCCAGAAGGCTTTTGATACCGTTTCTCACAAGCGACTATTAATCAAACGCGTGCGTATGGAATATGGTCTCAGTTGTGTGATTTCCTCTCAGAGGGGTCACAGTTCGTAGTCATGGACGGGAAATCATCGAGTAGAACAGAAGTGATATCTGGCATTCCGCAAAGTAGTGTCATAGGCCTTCTGCTATTCCTGATTTATGTAAATGATGTAGGTGATAATCTGAGCAGCCCACTTAGATTGTTTGCAGATGACGCTGTAATTTGCCGTCTAGTAAAATCACTAGATGATCAATTTCAATTACAAAATGATCTAGAGAGAATTTCTGTATGGTGCGAAAAGTGTCAATTACCACTAAACAAAGAAAAGTGCGAGGTCATCCACGTGGATACTAAAAGAAATCCGATAAATTTTGGGTATACGATAAATCACACAAATCTAAGGGCTGTCAATTCGACTAAGTACCTAGAAATTACAATTACGAGCAACTTAAATTGAGAAGAACACATAGATAATATTGTGAGGATGAGGAAACAAAGACTCCGCTTTGTTGACAGAACACTTAGAAGATGCGACAAACCCACTAAAAAGAGAGCCTACATTACACTTGTCCGTCCTCTACTGGAATATTGCTACGCGGTATGGGGTTCTTACCAGGTAGGATTGACGGAGGACATCGAAAAAGTGCAAAGAAGGGGAGCTCGTTTCGTGTTATCGCGCAGTAGAGGCGAGAGTATCACTGAGATGATACGCGAGTTGGCGGTTTTCTTTGCAGCGACATCTATTTACGATAATTTAATCACCAACTTTCTCTTCTGAATGCGAAAATATTTTGTTGATACCCTCCTACGTAGGGAGAAATGATCATCATAACAAAATAAGAGAAATCAGAGCTCAAACTAAAAGATTTAGGTGTTCCTTTTTCCCACGCGCCATTCGAGAGTGGAATGGTAGAGAAGTAGTATAAAAATGGTATGATGAACCCTCTGCCAGGCACTTAAGTGTGAATTGCAGAGTAGCCATGTTGATGTAGATTATTATTATTATTATTATTATTATTATTATTATAAGTACTTTTTTGAGGGCAGAGAGCAGAGTTCCATGTGTATTCATTTATAACTTGCTTTCTTTCCACTCTGGCTTTTTGTATCTGATAATTTTTCTTATTATTAGATTTTGTGGGGGGAGGGGGGACTGTTGCTGTTGCTGTATCTGAGAATTTTCAAATCAGTACTGATGTTTGTTGGGTTATGTTTCTTGTCCATAAGGTGTTCAGCAAATGTGGAATGACAGCTGTTACTTTTTTAACGCTCTTCTGTGTATCTGGTATTAAAGTTTCTGCTTGTCTATATAAACTGATTTGCAGTCCTGCCATGTTAGTTAGTAAATACCAGATGTGTTTGTCTGTGCTTGTGTTGGTTGTCCTTAGTTTTCTCTGTGTTGAGTTGTCTGTCCTGTAGGCTATTTTTACCCCTTCCAATATATGCTACACACACTGAACAAAACCTCACTCACTGAAAACAGCCCGCATCTCGTGGTCGTGCGGTAGCGTTCTCGCTTCCCGCGCCCGGGTTCCCGGGTTCGATTCCCGGCGGGGTCAGGGATTTTCTCTGCCTCGTGATGGCTGGGTGTTGTGTGTTGTCCTTAGATCAGTTAGGTTTAAGTAGTTCGAAGTTCTAGGGGACTGACGACCATAGATGATAAGTCCCATAGTGCTCAGAGCCATTTGAACTACTGAAAACAACTCTCTCTCTCTCTCTCTCTCTCTCTCTCCCCCCTTTTCACACACACAAAAAATGCACAGACACCTCTGAAAGATTCAGAACAACAACCAGGAACACCTTCAACTGTTCCACCGTAAGCCATCTTGTTTTTACACCTTCAACTGTTCCACTGTCCGCCATGTTTGTTTTTACACACACACACACACACACACACACACACACACACACACACACACACACAGGTTTAATTTATTTCAGATATAGAAATAACAATTTTCAAATCGTAATTTTGGCGTAAACAATTTATCTACTTCAAGGTGTAAGTGGTTGCAGATTACAAACTGTGGAACGAAACAGCCACTGTAGAAAACCAATACATCAGAAAATCCACACCATGTATTAAAGAGGTATGAATTCATAATTTTGTGTGTTGTTTCAAATACCTGTATTACGATTTAAAAACTAATAGTTACATGTACACTAACAGTAAAGAACATTCTTTATCTTTAACAGCTACAAAATAAAAGCCCACTGAAGGTAATGCAACTGCAGTGAAATATGTTTGGGTTAAATACAAAACTGTGGTTTGCTAAAGGCGGACCTTATCCTAAAACATATATATTCTCTGTAAAAGCTGCCGAGTGATCTACGAACAGTACAAAATCATGTAGCATTCGAAAGAAAACTAAATAATTTTTATTATTATAGGTGTAACTCTCCTCTCGATATACCAATCAATTTTCTCTCTGCCAACATTGTACTCAGTGCGACTCGTGCCTTCCTTCACCTTTCAAAAAAATTTTTTTTTTTGTGCTTGCTATCTTCGTTCCTTTCCCCTCACATAATCGTCTATTGAAATGTATGTATAAGGTGTGTCACAGTTGTTTACGCATAAGCATTTCATGCTGCCTCCCGAAAATTCATATGAACAAAGGACTAAGAAGACATCGTCTACTAGAACCATTTACAGGAGCAGAAAACATGTGGCTCACGATACTGACAGTGGAATAAAACGAGTTTAGCCATTTGAATACGAGCATACCGACAACTAAATACACCTGTTTTAAAGAGTTTGTGACTGTAACGTCTTCCAGGCTAATAATGTTTTCTGAACCAGGATTTTTTTTTGTGATTTTAGGGCGCACAACTACAATGGTTATTAGCGCCCTGACTAATTTAGGAATGTACCGCGAGGCACAAGGTTAAAACAGCAACTAAAAGGGCAACACTATAAAAGCCGTATTAACAGTCATAGGATTAAAAAACTACAGCATAATCAAACGTCCTTAGACAGGTGTGTCAAGTTGATAAAACGAAGAACGCGAGCGGCAGCTCCTGGGTCATCCGCTAAAATGGCATCCAGAGTACATTGCAGGCCAAGATCAAGACGCAGCGTAGTAAAATCCGGACAGGACGTTAAAATGTGGCGGACCGTCAGCAATTGCCCACATGGACAGAACGGCGCCGGCGCTGCCGTCAGCAGATGGCGATGGCTGAACTGGCAGTGTCCAATTCGTAGCCGGGCCAAAACGACCTCCTCCCGCCGAGAAGGACGTGAGGAAGACGTCCAAGCTACGGGAAGAGGTTTCAAGGCCCGAAGCTTGTTGTCCCTAAGTGCAGCCCAATCGGCATGCCACAGCGATAAAATGCGCCGACAAATGATCGTGCTACAATCTGATGAAGGGACACAACAAGAAGCCTTCCGAGGCTGGAGGACCGGAAGGCCTTGGCCGCGGCATCTGCAGCTTCGTTCCCAGGGATACCGACATGGCCAGGAACCCACATAAAGCTAACTGGAGACCCGTCGTCCACCAGTTGCTGAAGAGAGCGTTGGATCCGGTGCACGAAAGGGTGAACCGGATACGGATCACTGAGGCTCTGGATGGCGCTCAGAGAATCGGAGCAGATGACATAAGCAGAATGTCGGTGGCGGCAGACGTAAAGAACTACCTGATGGAGGGCAAAGAGCTCAGCTGTGAAGACCGAACAATGGCCATGTATCCGGTATTTGAAACTTTGTGCACCGACAATAAAAGAACACCCGACCCCGTCATTGGTCTTAGAGCCATCCGTATAAATGAAGATCATATTAATGAACTTCGAACGAAGTTCGACAAAACGGGAGTGGTATACTGAACCGGGGGTAACCTCCTTTGGGAGCGAGCGGAGGTCAAGGTGAACGCAAACCTGAGCCTGGAGCCAAGATGGCGAGTGGCTCTCGCCCACTCTAAAGGTTGCAGGGAGCGAAAAATCAAGGTGTTGAAGGAGACGACGAAAGCGAACTCCAGGAGGTAGCAGGGCACATACATACAAACCATATTGACGGTCAAGAGAGTCGTCAAACAAGGAACGATACGATGGGTGGTCGGGCATTGACAGAAGCCGACAAGCGTAACGACAAAGCAGCATATCGCGCCGGTAGGTGAGTGGCAATTCACCGGCTTCAGCATGAAGACTCTCGACGGGACTAGTATAAAACGCTCCGATCGCAAGCCGTAAACCCCGATGTTGTATGGAGTTGAGGCGGCGTAAGATGGACGGCCGTGCAGAGGAGTATACAAAGCACCCATAATCCAGCTTGGAGCGGACGATCGACCGATATAGGCGAAGTAGAACGGTTCGATCCGCTCCCCACGACGTGCCACTGAGAACACGGAGGACATTTAGAGAACGGGTACAACGGGCAGCCAAATATGACACATGTGAAGACCAACTAAGTTTCCTGTCAAATGTAAGACCCAAAAATTTTGTTGTCTCCACGAATGGGAGAGCAACGGGGCCGAGTCGTAAGGACGGTGGGAGAAACTCTTTGTAGCGCCAGAAGTTAATACAGACCGTTTTCTCGGCAGAAAAATGGAAGCCATTGGCGACACTCCAGGAGTAAAGACGGTCAAGAGAACGCTGAAGAGAGCGCTCCAGGAAACATGTACGCTGCGCGCTGCAATAGATGGTAAAATCGTCCACGAAAAGGGAGCCTGATACATCATCTGGGAGGCTATCCATTATTGGATTGATCGCTATGGCGAAGAGAGCGACGCTCAAAACGGAGCCCTGTGGCACCCCATTTTCCTGGCGAAAGGTGTCTGACAGGACAGAACCCACACGTACTCTGAACTGTCGATCCATTAAAAAGGAACGAATAAAAAGAGGGAGGCGACCGCGAAAGCCCCATGTATGCATGGTGCGGAGAATGCCCGCCCTCCAACAGATGTCGTAAGCCTTCTCCAAATCAAAGAACACGGCCGCGGTCGGGCACTTCCGCAAGAAGTTATTCATAATGAAGGTCGACAGGGTAACCAGATGGTCAACAGCAGAGCGGCGCCTACGAAATCCACATTGTACATTGGTAAGTAGGCGTCGAGATTCGAGCAGCCAAACCAACCGAGAGTTAACCATTCGCTCCATCACCATACAGACACAGCTGGTAAGCGAGATGGGTCGATAACTGGAAGGCAAGTGCTTGTCCTTCCCCGGCTTAGGAATCGGTACAACAATAGACTCGCGCGAGCATGCGGGAACATGTCCCTCAATCCAGATGCGATTGTAAGTACGAAGAAGGAAACCTTTACCCGCAGGAGAAAGGTTCTTCAGCATCTGAATATGAATAGAATCAGGTCCCGGAGCGGAGAACCGTGACCGGGCAAGTGCATTTTCGAGTTCCCGCATGGTGAATGGGGCATTGTAGTTTTCACAATTCGAGGAGTGGAAATTAGGTGGCCGAGCCTCCTCTGCCTGCTTTCGGGGAGGAAGGCAGGGGGTAATGAGTGGAGCTCGAAACCTCTGCGAAAAAGCGGCCGAAGGCATTGGAGACATCCTCAGGGGCCACAAGGACGTCATTCGCGACCGTCAAGCCAGAAACTGGTGAGTGGACCTTAGTGCCAGATAGCCGGCGCAGGCTACCCCATACAACAGAAGAAGGAGTAAAACTGTTGAAGGTGCTTGTGAAAGCAGCCCAGCTGGCTTTTTTTTAAAAATACGACGACACTGCGCACGTAATCGTTTGTAAGTGATACAATTCGCCACTGTAGGGTGGCGTTTAAAGGTGCGTAAAGCACATCGACGAGCACGTAAGGCGTCTCTACATGCTGCGGTCCACCAGGGGACCGGTACGCGGCGTGGAGAAGAAGTAGTGTGAGGGATGGAATATTCAGCAGCAGTGAGAATGACTTCCGTGAGGTGTGCGGCCTGATTATCGCAGCTTGTGAAGGTTTGATCCTGAAAGGTCGCCCTGGAAGTGAAGAGCCCCCAGTCTGCTTTGGAGATGTTCCAACTAGTTGAGCACGGAGAGGGGGTATGATGCAGGAGATGGATAACACATGGGAAGTGGTCGCTCGAATATGTATCAGAAAGCGCATACCACTCAAACCGGCGTGCAAGTTGGGTAGTACAGACAGAGAGGTCCAAATGGGAATAGGTGTGAGAGGTGTCTGAAAGGAAAGTAGAGGCGCCAGTATTAAGGCAGACTAGATTGAGCTGGTTGAAAACGTCTGCTAACAGGGACCCCTCGGACAGGATACTGGAGAGCCCCAAAGAGGATGGTGAGCATTGAAGTCTCCAGTTAACAAAAATGGTGTAGGGAGCTGAGCAATAATTTGCAGCATGTCTGCCCTGGTAACGGCAGACGACGATGGAGTGTAAACGGTACAGATGGCAAATGTAAAATTGCGGAGAGTAATGCGGACGGCAACTGCCTGCAGGCCGGTGTGCAATATGATGGGATCATAGTAGATATCATCCCGGACCAGCAACATAACCCCTCCATGAGCCGGAATACCTGCCACAGGGGGTAAGTCAAAACGCTCAGAGGTGTAGTGTGCCAAGGCAATTTGATCGCATGGGCGTAGCTTCGTTTCCTGGAGGGCTACGACGAGCGGACGGTGCGAGCGGAGCAGCAATTTCAAGTCCTCTCGGTTGGAACGAATGCTGCGAATATTCCAGTGAATAAGTGCCATCGTGAGAAGTAGAAGGTGCAAGAAGGGGTCATCGAGAAGGCCGCTGAGGGCCCGGCTTCGAGCGAGCACTGCCGCCGCTAGCAGGAGGCGGACAGTCATCGTCCATTTGTTCTAGAGGTTCATCGGCCATCTTGTGAAGATGGCCAGAAGGGGGAGCTTCCTCCGCTGGTGAACGGCCAGATGTTCGGCTACCAGCGGTGCGGCCAGGCGAAACGGATGACGGCCTGGGGCGGCAACCGCTGGGGGGCGCAGGAGGAGAAATTCGCCGTGGCGGGGAAGGAGAACTGTGCTTCCTATGAGCCTTCTTGGAAGGCCGTTTTGTGGAAGGAGTGGTCGATGGCTGAGGGTTCGAGGTACGTAGAAGGTCTGCACGAGACGGCTCTTTCTTGAAGGCTCGTGCTTCTGACTTCTGAGTCTTCGTCCTGGCAGAATCTGATAAAAGTGCTTGTGTCGGAGGGGCGACGGGAGGAAGAGGAGACGTCGACCGGGCGATCTTAGCACTGGCCGAACGGACGACCGTAGTGCTGAAGGTCAGGTCGCATGTTTGCGTCGCCACCTCCCTGGTAGTCCGAGGAGAGGCGAGGACAGTACTGTAATTCCCCGCTGGGAGCAACGTGGGCTTCCTGCTAGCGAATAGCTTGCGAGCAGCCGAGGTGGAGACTTTCTCTTTGACCCGAATTTCTTGGATACAGCGTTCTTCCTTGTAGACGGGACAGTCGCGGGAGGACGCTGCATGGTCACCGCGACAGTTCACACAACGAGGAGACGGAGGTGGACAGTCACCCTCATGGGCAGCCCTGCCACAAGTCACACATGTAGCCGCATTGGAACAAGAATGGCGAGTGTGATTGAAACGCTGACACTGGTAGCAGCGCGTAGGTGTCGTGACATAGTGGCGTACAGAGATAACCTCGTAGCCCGCCTTGATGCGTGACGGCAGCTGAACACTGTCAAAGGTCAAGAAAAGTGTCCGGGTCGGTACAAGGTCATTGTTGACCTTTTTCATGACCCTATGGACAGCCGTCACGCCCTGCTCAGCGAGTAAAGACTGAATCTCCTCGTCAGTCAATCCGTCGAGTGATCTAGTATAGACCACTCCACGAGACGAATTCAAAGTGCGGTGAGCCTCCACCCGGACAGGGAACGTGTACAGGAGTGTGGCCCGAAGCAGTTTTTGTGCCTGAAAGGCGCTCTCAGTTTCTAGTAACAAAGTACCATTACGCAACCTGGTACAAGACTTGACAGATCCGGCTATGGCATCTACGCCCTTCTGGATAACGAAAGGGTTGACAGAGGAAAAATCCTTTCCGTCCTCAGATCGAGAAACTACGAGGAACTGTGGGGCAGGCGGTAGTACTTTTGTCACTGGTGGCTGGTCAAGTTTCCGTTTGTGGGCAGAAGTCGAGAGAGAAGAAGAAGAGAAATCCATTGCGGAGGAATCCCTCATGATTGCGAGCGTCTCCGATGGCCCGCTCCTTCCTTGTGGGGACCCTCTCAGAGGGCACTCCCGCCTTAGGTGATTGTTCACACCTCAGGTCACACCTCCCGAGAAACGGACGGAGGGACCAATCGGCACAGTCGGAAGGTGTCAGCTCAGGCAATCACCCCTCCCTGGGCCTGGCCTTTACCAGGGGGTACGTGCGTGTCCTACTTGTCTACCCAGGGCGGGGAATTATGCGTTACCCCGTCACCGGCTACGCGTGCGAATGCGTGGGTCGGCCTTCAGGCACGCACAGGGAGGAAGGAAGAAGAGGAAAAAGAAAGGAGAGAGGGAAAGAAAGGACATACTGTCTCAAACGCCGAAGCGGAGACCAGAGAAGGAGAAGAAGGCAAGGAGAAGAAGGCAAGGAGAAGACTAAGTAAGACAGCGAGATGGAGAAGAACAAAGAAAGGAACCAATCAAAGGAAGGAAGAAACCAGAAGAAGTGAAAAACCAAAATGAACGCAAATATAGGTCGTGAAACCGTCCGTCTCCGGACGCAGGCGCTAACTACCCCCTTGAGGGGGAGGGACTCCTTTTAGTCGCCTCTTACGACAGGCAGGAATACCTCGGGCCTATTCTAACCCCCGGACCCGCAGGGGGGGAACCGGGATTCTAAGCAGGAACGTTTCCTTTCGGAGAAATATTCTTACCGACTACGGTGCCAATTTATGACTCACCATACACGACTTACCTTCACAGCTCAATTCCTTCAATAATTTTTAAGTAGTGGTGTATATAAGATACAGGTTGCTGTAGGTTTACTGCACAGAAATTCTTTCTCGAAAACATCGCATGCTATCTTTATACAGGTAATGTGTGTTGTTGGCAAGACAATGAGGGCGAGCAGAAAGGTAATAGTTACCTTGGCTGGAAACTGTTAGAAAATAGAGAAAAGGAGCTCAATGTCAGCATTTCAAATGTGATTCTGCGGGAAAAAAATAGTTCCGTTTAAATGAACTGTTAAAACTGTATTTTTTATTTAAATTCTTTTTTTTTCATTTTACCCCGTTTCAATGACAACATCAAAAAACTCTTAGTGGCAACGTGCCTGCCACGGATGTCATTCAACCAAAGCGATTGTGAAATGTTGTCGCCAGACTGCGTACCTGCAAATAACATGCCGCTAGTGCCATTATTCCTGTCTTAGAAGGAGCGTTTTGGCGGTATAGCGTCAGAAATTACTGTAATAGTCTTAAACGATTCTGTGTTATTGATTCAGTGATTGTATATTCCAACGAATAGACAGTTGATATACTTATGGCGTTCGGAGAATGTCGGTAGAATTGCTTAGATTATAAGCAGAGCAAATTGAGGATGGGAGGTATCCAGATCATGCTGCAGGTAACGAACTGTGTTTCAGCGACTTGTGGCTCGGATCCGCTTTAATGGCCAGATGCAACTGAACCAGAATCTTTGAAAGAAGGCAGAAGACCTGTTAGAGGCAATGGAAGTGCGGAATTCTCAATGATACTTCCTTTCTTGCGTCGCGCTTACATGTTCATGAAGTCTGACATAATCTCGTTGAAACATACCAATTTTTTTCTCCTTTTCCTTCATTTTAGACCGACATCGATCTACGAGATCAACGTCAGGTGCGTCTGTTTTCCTAATTTGGTAAACAAACCATAAAATAAACCTGTAGCTAAAGTAGGCACCATCAAAAGGTATAAGAGTATAATGAAACTGACAAACACTTGATAATGGCCGGCCTGGGTGACCGAGCGGTTCTAGGCGCTTCAGTCCAGAACCGCGCTGATGCTACGGTCGCAGGTTCGAACCCTGCCTTGGGCATGGATGTGTGTGATCTCCTTAGGTTAGTTAAGTTTAAGTAGTTCTAAGTTCTAGGGGACTGATGACCTCAGAAGTTAAGTTCCATAGTGCTCAGAGCCATTTGAACCATTTGAACTTGATAATGACTACTGGTCATTTGTGTTTATCACAACTTTATATTATGATTTTACACCTTATAACTTTGCCTTTCTTAGTTACAAGTCTTTCTTATATTTTGTTTACTAGCTGAGAACAACAGATGGGTCTCATAACGATTTCGTAAATCGAAACCAGTCTAAAACAAAGCTAAAAGACCTTTGCGATCAAAGAGTGACTTAAAATCCACCAATGAGTGCTCCCTGCCGCCGTTGGATAAGCAGCTGCAGCAGCAAGTCGTATAACCCTAGCTTACTTATTTGTTACATAGTTTAATTAATTTCTTTGCGTGTTTTTGGGTACTTGCATTGTTTAATTCATATATTTCGGGCGTATTATAGTATTTGAGGGTTGTAGCATCGCGCCTTAGTACCTGAATAGTGCAAATTTGCGTAGTCTTCTGTTTTTGTTGTGAACGGCCAGTGTCGGTTGGCCAGTCAGTGTGCTCCCTGCCGCCGTTGGATAAGCAGCTGCAGCAGCAAGTCGTATAACCCTAGCTTACTTATTTGTTAGATAGTTTAATTAATTTCTTTGCGTGTTTTTGGGTACTTGCATTGTTTAATTCATATATTTCGGGCGTATTATAGTATTTGACTGTTGTAGCATCGCGCTTTAGTGTTTACTTCGTAGATTCTTATTTAAATTGCGTGTGAGTTTCGTATAGGAGGTGCAATTTCGAGTTTTAGTTACTGTAATCGTAAATTCAGCAGATTGTAGCGCAGTCGTTAGGCATTTGTACAGGTTAGTTGATACATTCTTTGAGTGTTCCGCTTGCGTTATCTAGGCACCGACTTGTGTTTCAGTAACTGTTGTTAAACATCGATTAGAATGGACAGGGACTGCGATTGCTGTGTTCGGATGAGGGCTGACTTGGCATCCCTTCGCTCACAGCTGCAATCGGCGCTGACTTTGGTCGCGCAGCTTGAGGCTGTTGCCAATGGGCACCACTGTGGGGAGCCGGACTCGGGTATCACGGGGATGTCAACCTCATCCCGTCTGTCCCCAGATCGGTCTGCCGCTGTGGTTGCCCCGGTTGCTGCCCGCAGTGGGGCTGAGCCCTCGCCTGTGGTTGATTGGGAGGTCGTTCCAAGGCGTGGCAGGCAGCGAAAGGCGTCCCCGGAAGCTGATCAGAAAGCTTCCCCGGTGCGTCTGACAAACCGGTTTCAGGCACTGTCTCTGGCTGAGCCAGATGCAGCTGCCTGCCCTGTTTTAGAGGATCATTCTCAGCCTTCAAGGTCCGGGCAATCGCAGAGGTTGGGCTTACTGGTAGTTGGGAGCTCCAATGTTAGGCGCGTAATGGGGCCCCTTAGGGATATGGCGGCTAAGGAGGGGAAGAAATCCAGTGTGCACTCCGTGTGCATTGCGGGAGGAGTCATTCCTGATGTGGAAAGGGTCCTTCCGGATGCCATGAAGAGCACAGGGTGCAGCCAGCTGCAGGTGGTGGCACATGTCGGCACTAATGACGTGTGTCGCTTTGGATCTGAGGAAATTCTCTCTGGATTCCAGCGGCTATCTGATTTGGTGAAGGCTGCCGGTCTTGCTTACGAGATGAAGGCAGAGCTCACCATCTGCAGCATCGTTGACAGAACCGACTGCGGACCTTTGGTGCAGAGCCGGGTGGAGGGTCTGAATCAGAGGCTCAGACGGTTTTGCGACCGTATTGGCTGCAGATTCCTTGACTTGCGCCATAGGGTGGTGGGGTTTCGGGTTCCGCTGAATAGGTCAGGAGTTCACTACACTCAGCTGGCGGCTACACGGGTAGCGGAGGCTGTGTGGCGTGGACTGGGCGGTTTTTTAGGTTAGAAGGCCTCGGGAAAGTGCGGGATGGGCTGCAATGTCAAAGGGTGCTTGGCAATTACAGGACGTGCTTGGATCAAGGAACAGTCGGAATTATAGTTGTAAACTGTTGTAGTTGCGCTGGAAAAGTCCCTGAGCTTCAAGCGCTAATAGAAAGCACAGAAGCTGATATCGTTATAGGTACAGAAAGCTGGCTAAAGCCTGAAATAAGTTCTGCAGAAATTTTTACGAAGTCTCAGACGGTGTTCAGGAAAGATAGATTAGGCAGAATTGGTGGTGGAGTGTTGGTGTCTGTCAGTAGTGGTTTATCTTGTAGTGAAGTCGAAGTAGATACTCTGTGCGAATTGGTGTGGGTGGAGGTTATACTTAACAGCCGAATTAAGTTAATAATTGGCTCCTTCTACCGACCCCCAGACTCCGATGATACAGTTGCGGAACAGTTCAGAGAAAGTTTGAGTCTCGTAACAAATAAATACCCCACTCATACGGTTATCGTTGGTGGGGACTTCAACCTACCCTCGGTATGTTGGCAAAAATACTTGTTCAAAACCGGTGTCCTAAATGCATTCTCCGAAAATTATTTAGAGCAGTTAGTCCACGAACCCACGCGAATTGTAAATGGTTGCGAAAACACACTTGACCTCTTGGCCACAAACAATCCAGAGCTGATAGAGAGCATCATGACTGATACAGGGATTAGTGATCACAAGGTCATTGTAGCTAGGCTCAATACCATTTCTTCCAAATCCATCAGAAACAAACGCAAAATAATTTTATTTAAAAAAAAGCGGATAAAGTGCCACTAGAAGCCTTCCTAAAAGACAATTTCCATTCCTTCCGAACTGACTATGCGAATGTAGACGAGATGTGGCTCAAATTCAAAGATATAGTAGCAACAGCAATTGAGATATTCATACCTCATAAATTGGTAAGAGATGGAACGGATCCCCCGTGGTACACAAAAAAGGTCCGAACGCTGTTGCAGAGGCAACGGAAAAAGCATGCGAAGTTCAGAAGAACGCGAAATCCTGAAGATGGGCTAAAATTTACAGACGCGCGAAATTTGGCACGTACTTCGATGCGAGATGCCTTTAATAGGTTCCACAACGAAACATTGTCTCGAAATTTGGTAGAAAATCCGAAGAAATTCTGGTCGTATGTAAAGTACACAAGCGGCAAGACGCAGTCAATACCTTCGCTGCGCAGTGCCGATGGTACTGTTATCGACGACTGCGCCGCTAAAGCGGAGTTATTGAACGCAGTTTTCCGAAATTCCTTCACCAGGGAAGACGAATGGAATATTCCAGAATTTGAAACACGAACATCTGCTAGCATGAGTTTCTTAGAAGTAGATACCTTAGGGGTTGCGAAGCAACTCAAATCGCTTGATACGGGCAAGTCTTCAGGTCCAGATTGTATACCGATTAGGTTCCTTTCAGATTACGCTGATACTATAGCTCCCTACTTAGCACTCATATACAACCGCTCGCTCACCGATAGATCTGTACCTACAGATTGGAAAATTGCGCAGGTCGCACCAGTGTTCAAGAAGGGTAGTAGGAGTAATCCATTTAACTACAGACCTATATCATTGACGTCGGTTTGCAGTAGGGTTTTGGAGCATATACTGTATTCAAACATTATGAATCACCTTGAAGGGAACGATCTATTGACACGTAATCAGCATGGCTTCAGAAAACATCGCTCTTGTGCAACGCAGCTAGCTCTTTATTCGCACGAAGTAATGGCCGCTATCGACAGGGGATCTCAAGTTGATTCCGTATTTCTAGATTTCCGGAAAGCTTTTGACACCGTTCCTCACAAGCGACTTCTAATCAAGCTGCGGAGCTATGGGGTATCGTCTCAGTTGTGCGACTGGATTCGTGATTTCCTGTCAGGAAGGTCGCAGTTCGTAGTAATAGACGGCAAATCATCGAGTAAAACTGAAGTGATATCAGGTGTTCCCCAGGGAAGCGTCCTGGGACCTCTACTGTTCCTGATCTATATAAATGACCTGGGTGACAATCTGAGCAGTTCTCTTAGGTTGTTCGCAGATGATGCTGTGATTTACCGTCTAGTAAGGTCATCCGAAGACCAGTATCACCTGCAAAGCGATTTAGAAAAGATTGCTGTATGGTGTGTCAGGTGGCAGTTGACGCTAAATAACGAAAAGTGTGAGATGATCCACATGAGTTCCAAAAGAAATCCGTTGGAATTCGATTACTCGATAAATAGTACAATTCTCAAGGCTGTCAATTCAACTAAGTACCTGCGTGTTAAAATTACGATCAACTTCAGTTGGAAGGACCACATGGATAATATTGTCGGGAAGGCGAGCCAAAGGTTGCGTTTCATTGGCAGGACACTTAGAAGATGCAACAAGTCCACTAAAGAGACAGCTTACACTACACTCGTTCGTCCTCTGTCAGAATATTGCTGCGCGGTGTGGGATCCTTACCAGGTGGGATTGACGGAGGACATCGAGAGGGTGCAAAGAAGGGCAGCTCGTTTTGTATTATCGCGTTATAGGGGAGAGAGTGTGGCAGATATGATACACGAGTTGGGATGGAAGTCATTACAGCATAGACGTTTTTCGTCGCGGCGAGACCTTTTTACGAAATTTCAGTCACCAACTTTCTCTTCCGAATGCGAAAATATTTGTTGAGCCCAACCTACATAGGTAGGAATGATCATCAAAATAAAATAAGAGAAATCAGAGCTCGAACAGAAAGGTTTAGGTGTTCGTTTTTCCCGCTCGCTGTTCGGGAGTGGAATAGTAGAGAGATAGTATGATTGTGGTTCGATGAACCCTCTGCCAAGCACTTAAATGTGAATTGCAGAGTAGTCATGTAGATGTAGATGTAGAATATACGTACTCACCAGTCACTAAGTGTAGTTCATTTTCAGACAAGCTTCATCATCCACACCTCATTTATAAATCAAAATCTGGACTTTATGAATGATATACATTGCACTGACAAAGCTAATTTGAAATCCAGTTGTGAGGAAAACATCCGGAACGCCCACTGTTCTTCAGAAGAAAACCCACACTGAGTGTGTCAGCGAGCCAACTAGCACGTCTGGAGCATAAATAGTACGTGTGGACTCATCCATGATAAAATCATCACATCTTTATTTTTCTAATGAACAAGTAAATATTTAGTGGTATTTTGAATTTCTCCAGCACACATTGACAGAATTGCTAGAAACTGTTCCACTAGAAACATGATTGTTAGCGTTGTTGGAGCTATACGAGTGTCCAGCACATTTTTTGTTGGTGGTATGGCGTATATTAAATCAATTTTCTCTTTTTGTTTTTGAAGGCTTAGATCCTATAATTATTTTTTTAACAACGATATATTCTAATATTGTATTTGAATATTGCATTTGTGGTTAATCTAATCAATATTTGGTATGAAACTATAGTCATATTATACACAACTACAACATAGTTGTTTAAGACATAAATACAGTATGATAAATGTGTTCATGCCGTTGTGGGTTATAGACGTTTGGGTTTTCTGTCTCGGAAGTTGAGATGTAGGTTTGTTTGATCGTGTTCTGTGAGACGTAACACTGTCGGTGCGACATCACGATGCGTGTTGGATTTTTTTTTCCAGTGTAAGTTCCAGGTGTATATGTTTGGATTCGAGCTTTTTTTTCTTACTGGTAGTTTCTACGAAAAACATGTTTATATCTTCTTTGTTGTTGAAGTAATGTCGGCCATAATTTACTCTCCTGCAGGAATCATTGTGGTTCATTGTACACTTCGACGATATAAATCAAAGGTAAATGTTTGGCTGAGCTGTGAATCTTCGGTATTTAGTGGCAAAAAGACTTCTAATAATTTTACCGTATACGAATATCAGTCTCATAAATGCAGTACGGTTAGGTTTTGGTGTGTTCTGAGCATCGATGTATGAGCTACTGCATACGTAATAGCCATGTACTCTAGTACTGTTTTATTCACACATCTTACTAGGATCTTTTTCTATAGTACCCTAACGACTGTGTGTCTTGCGGCACTTTTAGAACGGGCGTAGGATGTAGCTGGAGTTACTTTATTTTACATCCGCTCGAAATTGTGTGGAGGATGTTAAAAGATTACACTACGGCATTCTCTTTACAGTGAAGAAGAAATCTTCAGTATTTATTTATTTATCGTATATTCTTTAAACACAATATTAAACATGATACAAACAATAACACATGTAATTTATAAGCAGAGATTTAAATTTTTAATGTTATCAGTTGCGCTGTTCGTTGGCGTCAGGAAACCGTCGAAAGTTCCACAATACGCCATATTACGACATTCTGTAACAATGTGACGACCTGTTTGCCTGGCTGCTCCACAACTGCATTTTGGAGATGAAATCTTACCCCATCTATCCGTGCTTCTGCCATGATTACTGCATATTCTATGAATCGCGGTCCATATTTTGCTCCATTTGTCGAAGCCTAGGGATTTCTTTCTCATGCAGGGCAAGTTATGGCTGTACGGAGGTCGTTCCCACGAATAGGTTAAGATGAACTGAGACGTGTTCAATTTCATGGCTGTTTGCACGGATGGTTTTCTTCATCGAAGCCGGTTTCTTTCTATGATAACGTCGTATTCATGGATAGGGAGTAGTGGGTTGCCTAGTAAGTGCTTAAACTCGGGGAGCGGAACGAGGCTCAGTATGGGCAGCCAATAGACGAGAGTTGATCTTGCTGTACCACTGATAATCCTCATTGTGTTGTACAGCTTCGCGTCTAGTGTTTGTGTTTGTATGTGCTGTTGAGCCATCAACAACACCATTTTTCGCAGTATAGTAGACCAGTGCAGGTGCTGATGTGCGCTGAGTTTTAGCAGGGGAGCCCCTGGTCGTTCCACACAGCTTATGTAGGATGTTGTTTCTTTGCAGCGGTGTTTACCTGGTGCTTCTTTTAATACAGTCTCTGAACCAATAAAACCCCTAGATACTTTGAGTGCTGACTGTGGTGCAGTGGTCCGTCGATTGCAGACTCAGGCTGTCGAGGACATGCACTACCACAACAGAGGCACTATGTGTGGTGTTCGGTGTCTTCGCGATCGACATAACGATCAGACATCGGGCGACGTCTACTGCCTTAAGAGGAGACGATATGATAAGACCAGGGAAATAACAAGGGAAGACATCGAACACAAACGTCAGCTAAACAGTTGGCGGTTGGATTTCTGGCAACGGGAATGGGACCCTAAGTGACAAAGGCCGCTGTGCTTACAACTTTTTCCCGAACATCAGAGAACAGTTACAGGTACATCATATCAATCCCGGCCACAGCATACTTCATTTGCTGATTGGGCACGGTCCATATTCAGCGCACCTGCAGCGCTTCTCACGTTCTGCAGACGGGAACTGCCAATGTGGTGAACATGGTTTCCTTGAACGCACAGTTCTGTAGTGTGAGCGGTACTCGCACACACGGCGGAACATAACAGGAATGACAACAGAACCACTACAAAACACACTTAAGGACTCAAAAAAATTGGGACAGCTAAAGGAACTGACAGACCACAACTCTAAGACAGAACCCACCATCTACAAACGAGTTAGGTTTTACAAGCATCGTAGCAGACGACAGAGAGACGACTGGGTTAAATCAGATGATGAACCCAGTACTACGGACTCCTCAAACACTGACAGAGGACATAACATACAAAAATGTACCGACATTCCTCTACCATCTAGAAACTGAATCAGGAGGATGGGAAACAATATGTTTAAAAGATGTTTCAGAACTCGGCAGCAGAACTTCAGGAATGAATTCCACATAAAACAAGAAAGAAAAAAGGCTATGACAACATGTGTCCGGAAATGCATAGTTACCGAGCTACCCGAGCATGTCACTGTTAGGCTGTGCACGCTGACTAATTATGTAGATCTACGAGGGCTATTCGGAAAGTAAGGTCCGGTAGGCTGCGAAATGGGAACGATAGTGAAATAAAAAATGTTTTATTTGAAACTGTTAGCTACACCTACCAGTTACTTCTCTACATAGTCGTCGCTCCGAGTGAGACATTTGTCGTAGCACTGAACCAATTTTCCAATATCCTCGTCATAGAAAGTGGCCGCCTGCCCTATCTGCCAATTCTCTACGTTGATCTGCAGCTTGTTCCAAGAATATTGTCTTCATATTCAGCAGTTCATGTGAGCATAGATGAAAATCAGACACAGCCAAGTCCGGGCTGTATGGTGGCTGATCAAACACAACCCATCGAAAACGCTGCAGGAGTGTTCTCATTGTGCAGTGTACGGTGGAGAATTACGAGGGCTATTCCGAAAGAAAGGTCCGATCGGTCGCAAAATGGAAACCACCGTAAAAGAGGAAAATGTTTTATTTGCAGCAGTGAGCTACGCCTTCCAGCTACTTCTCTACACAATCGCCGCTCCGGTTTAGACAACTGTCGTAACTCTGTACCAATTTTCCATTACCATCATCATAGAAGGTAGCCACCTGCGCTTTCTGCCAATTCCCTACTATCGTCTGCTGCTCGTGGTCTGTGCGAAAAGTTGACTTCATAGCCAGCGGTTCATTTAATCAGAAATGAAACTCAGGAGGGGTCAGTTACAGGCTGATTTGTGGGTGATCAAAGACCTCTCTTGGAAAACGCTGAAGGAACATCCTCATTGCCATTGCACAGCGCTGCCCCTCATTTTTACCACTTAAATTTGTGACCATTGAAATGAGTTACGTATCTGTTCTGTTCTTTTCATATAATGCATGCCGTTATTTGAAGCACATAGCATCAGTTAAGAAAATCATAGTTGTTTTCAACAAGGGGACTGGTTTCTATAGGCAAAAAAGAGAAAAACCAAGACATTCTCCCAGTCTTACGACGGACCATATCGCATTTTGGCACTCGCATCCCTATGAACACTGATTTGCAACCAGCACTGAGACCATAATTTTGACAGGCCAAAGCCATGCTGCGGACATCTGATACCATCACCAACTGCTATTCCTCTCGATTCCGCACCAGCTAAACCTGGCATATAACAAGGGATTCAATAGCGAGACAATTTACCGCTTCTGGCGCTCCTTCGGTATGTTCTACTTTCCAAGCATACGTATGGGCTACGGGCAAGTGATTAAACTTTATTTCGACAATATGTGTTTCACTGAAAGTATAGTACACTTTCGTCATGTATCCTTGTTCTTTTAACGTCACTAACTTTCTTCTGTGTCATAAACTTACAGACCTCCCTTACATATTCCCTGAAGAGGCAAAGAAACTTGTACACCTGCCTAATATCGTGTAGGACCCCCGACAGCACGCAAAAGTGCCGCAAAACGACGTGACATGGGCTCGACTAATGTCTGAAATAGTGCTGGAGGGAACTGACACCATGAATCTTGCAGGGCTGCCCATAAATCCGTAGGAGTACAAGGGGGTTGAGATCTCTTCTGGACACCACACTGCAAGGCATCCCAGGTATGCTCAATAATGTTCATATTTGGTGGCCAGCGGAACAGCGGAAGTGTTTAAACTCAGAAGGGTGTCCCTGGAGCCACTCTGTAGCAATTCTGGACGTGTTGTGTGTCGCATTGCCCTGCTGGAATTACCCAAATCCGTCGTAATGCGCAATGGAAATGAATGGATGTATGTGATCAATCAGGATGCTTAAGTATGTGTACCTGCCAGAGTTGTATCTAGATGTATGAGAGATCCCACATTACTCCGACTGCACATGCCCCACACCATTACAGAGCCTCTACCAGTTTGAACAGTCCCCTGCTGACATGCAGGGTAAGTTTGTCTCCATAACTGTACACGTCCATCCGCTCGATACAATTTGAAACGAGAATCTTCCGACCAGGTAACATGTGTCCAGTCATCAACAGTCCAACGTCGGTGTTGACAGGCGAGGCATAAGGCTTTGTGTCGTGCAGTCATCAAGGGTACACGAGTGGGCCTTCGGCTCCGAAATTCCATATCGATGATGTTTCGTTGAATGGTTCGCACGCAAGTGTTGTTAATCCATTACCAGCATTGAAATCTGCAGCAGTTTGCGGAAGGTTTGCATTTCTGTCACGCTGAACGATCCTCTTCAGTCTCGATGGTCCCGTTCTTGTAGGCTCTTTTTCCGGCCGCAGCGATGTGGAAGATTTGATGTTTTACGGGATTTCTGATATTCACGGTACACTCGTGGAATGCTCATACGGGAAAATTCCTACTTTATTACTACATGGAGATGCTGTGCCCCATCGCTCGTGCGCCCACTATGACATCACGTTCAAACTCATGTAAACCTTGCAAACCTGCCATCGTTGCAGCAGTTACCGATCGTACAACTGCGCTAGACACTTGTTGTCTTATATAGGTGTTTCCGACCGCAGCACCGTATTCTGCCTGCTTAAAAACTTCTGTATTTGACTACGCATGCCTTTACCAGTTTCTTTGGCGCTTCAGTGTATTATTCTCGGGACGAGAGGCCCTTCACCTCAGAGACATATTGAGGATAGGCGTGCAGACCAGTACGACGCCGATACGTTGCTCTCTCCCGGATATTTAAGGTCCGATGAGGTGAACTCCGCCGCAACTGCAGTGCGGATTACGCACGAGTCGTATTGTCTACAAGCAATTTCTCGATTAAAAGGAAGCACGTGTTCGGTTTTGTCCCTCAAACCGAGACGTCCCTATCACTTTCCCCGGGAAGGAAACCTCGTTAGTCCATTCGTGCTTGCCACTAATTAGGTGACGAAGTATTTATAAAACGATACAAAACACATGACGGGCGCGATCACTGCGCTGCCTATTTTAAGGAAATACTGACCTCAAGCCTTTGACATCTAACATCGCGATAGGAATAATAGAGTTTAACAATGAAGATGGGGTCATTAAAGATGAAGCAAAAGCTAGAACTGTTAATCTCTTCACCGAAAAGGATTTAATGACAGTCGGTAAAGAAGCTAAATGTAACAGCTTAAAGCTGTCGCCAGCCGTTGTGACCGAGCGGTTCTAGGCGCTTCAGTCCGGAACCTCACTGCTGCTACGGTCGTTGGTTCGAATCCTGCCTCAGGCATGGATGTGTGTGATGTTCCTAGGTTAGTTAGGTTTAAGTAGTTCTAAGTCTAGAGGACCGGTGACCTCAGATGTCAAGTCACATAGTGTCCAGAGCAATTTGAACCTTCTTTTTTTTAATTGTCATTTACTCGCTCACATTTACCATTTAATTTTGTGATACTCTATGCCGTCGAAAAACATACATAACATCATTTAATGAAATGATAGTTGCTCTGAGGTACAAGGAAGATTAGATTGTTAACGCTTTCCTGGTCGAAGAGATTATTAGTGACGAAGCATAAGCTCATACTGCAGATGGATAGGGAAGGAAATCGACCGTGGAATTAATTTCTTTTATTTCCGCCACTCATCACAAAACCTTTGGTCTTTAGAATATCGGTTTGTGATCAGTGTCGGAAACAAAAGACCACGTCGCAACTTATGAAATCGGCCATGTTTCCATCAAAGGATACATTCCGGTATTTGGAGAACCGCAGGCAGCCTGAATCTGGGTAATCTGGATGGCCGAAAGGGGATCTGAACCATCGCCTTACACACTGCGCCACTTCCCTCCATATCGTTGTTCAATTTGGCGTCTGATTAGTTGTTGGAAACATTTCTGGCAAGTGTATGAGGTATTGGTGGCGTTCACTTCACCTCCGTGTGTGCATGTTAAATCGAGCTGTATGTTGCAGTATATATAATCCGATTGAAGAATGCTGGGTACCGAATAGCAGTTTTAGCTGTGTATCATGGCTACTTTGCATAACGTGGCTGATATTGATTTATGCTGGCATATTTGGGTATGGCAGTTAGCTAATTTACAGACTATTTTTGCGAAAAATAGATACCAAGCTTTATATCATATCCATGTTTTGGGAAAATGTCAAATGCTTATAAAATCATACACCAGTCGATTAACAAAATTAACGCACATTTTTCCTCGAATATCTCACTGTATAAAATTGTTGCGAATATTAAGCATACCGTTTTTGGCGAGTATTATTTTATGGAAACCGCTGACTTAAAAGTCTTGAATCAGTGAGGAAAATTAGAGATTTGAAGTTACGATGAAGACCTAACAATGTGTTTGAAAAAGAAATCGTGGATTGTAAAGGGATATTTTTCTGTATAAAAAAAAGTTATTCTCTAGCGCTGGTTGTATGCGCTGAGCTGAATTTTGCCAGTAATTTGACAAAGAAACATAAATCCGGTACTGAACAACTTCTGTATCAGCTTACACTGCACTTGGCTGGTCGAGCTACCACACTTGATACCATTTGTTGAGGTGCAGATTTACATTATAGAGGCACATGTCAGTCTTCACCAGTTACAAACATTTCCAAAGTAATGGTCCAAACTACTCACCATCGTAACGTAAGTCAGTACGATACATTCATATTAGCACACTCCTGTCTGCAACCCTTTCATTACTAAGACTTGATTTTTTTCACATCCGTGAATTCAGTGTTGCGCATAACACAACTTGAGCGACACGAAGCAGTTTTTAATTGTTTAGGAATAAATTAATTAGGAATTTACGGGTTCTCTGTTACTCTATTAGGAATACTATGAACGTAAATTCCTATAAATTCCCTTAAATTATTTCCGTATATCATTATATTTCAGTTTTCTCCTCTAAGGATCGCCAAATACATCGTCTCTTGTGTTTTTAAAATTCTATTTTATTTCTGTATATCAGAGTACCATTCCAAGACTGGTGTTAATGAAAAACTATGAGTATCACAATAAACAAAAATTTGCCTAAATTGTGATGTTATACGGTCATTCGATAGAGGAATCTAAAATCTTCTCTACATTTATAAATTTGTGACAGCAAGAATCGTGGACAGCGTTTCCAACAACTGCCGAGCACGCTTGCTGTGCTGCGCCACGCTGTCTTCACAGTCTCATCACACCGTAGTGCTTGTCTTACAGACACATTTCAAAGTAGATACTGGATGCCTACACTTAATATGGAAAGTTCTCTAAATTCGAACTGTAGTTCGCATCCAATGTTTTCTACGGGAACCTACTTCGTGCTCTCGCTGAATCACCTTCGGCTGAGACTATACCACTGATATCCAAATTGGCTGAGTGGGAAATGCATAAAGTCCGGCACGGTAGCTCAGTGTGTTCTGTCAGGGAACTGGTTGCCCTCTGTAATAAAAGAAAAATTCCATGAATTTCTCATCGGTAAAATTTGAAAGACAGCAAGCAACAGCCGGCCGGAGTGGCCGAGCGGTTCTAGGCGCTACAGTCTGGAACCGCGCGACCGTTACGGTCACAGGTTCGAATCCTGCCTCAGGCATGGATGTGTGTGATGTCCTTAGGTTAGTTAGGTTCTAAGTTCTAGAGGACTGATGACCTCAGCAATTAAGTCCCATAGTGCTCAGAGTCATTTGAACAACAAGCAACATCCGTACAGGACCACTGACGAAAAACCGATAAAAAACTGATCGAACAAAAAAAAAAAACTGTGGTAAAGTGCTAAGCTGTGGACCCAATTGAATTGGGTTCGATTCCTGGTCAGTCCTAGGATTTTCATTTGTCATTTATCACTTCTTTCATTTCTGGCAGTGTTACCTGACGTGAAAAATGTGGAGCTGCACAGGTGTTCGGAGTCGACGTTAAACTGTAGGTCCTCACCACCTCCAGCAGCACCATGCCTAGTACAGCACCGCGGTGTTCAAAATAATCTTCGATTGGTGACAGCTTTCCATTATTCAGTTCTAAGCAAATGAAAGACAGTCAAGTTTTCGCCCTAAAATCACCGAAGAAACAAGGGAAAATCGAGTTTAATGTCTTGGAAACACTGATTTCATTATATCTGGAGCATTACTTAATTGCGTAAAGACGGAGAAAGAAATCTGCCGTAACCACTTTGAAGGGATCATCCCAATTTTAAATCAAAGTGATTTTTAGTCGAAAATTTACTGATTTTCCGATACATTCATCTATTACATGAATTTACTATGTCCAGTGATTTTTGAGAGATTAGTTTCTATTTCTTATCTGCGATTTGAGAAGATATGCAAGTACCCGTATATAGCTGACGCAGTCCCTTCATTTGATTCAAAGCGTTTTCCAGACGTAAAAATGTCTCTGGTCTGGCAATAGGCAGAATCCAGAAAAACTCAAATCTGCTGAACAAGCTTGATGTTCCAGAAATCTGTAATGGAGGTCACTCAATACATTTATTTCGAGAACAGCTTTGTAGGTACATACGGTGTCCATTTATTCCACAGCAAATCTATTGTATTCGCCACTTATTGTTTAAGCTTTTGCAAAGTAATCAATAACAAGAACTCTCATTATGTCCCAAAACATTCCCCTGACTGTTCCAGCAGATGAAACCGACTATGCGTTTTCTGGTGCAAGGCCACCGGCTGCCTCCCACGTTTTTAAATCCAGAACCCGGGGCCCGCTGAAACTTCCATCAGATTCTAAACATAACCTGGGCCCCAGTTAACTTCACTTTTAATCATAATATAGGGTAGATCTCCCGAACAAAGAAAGCACTGATCATAGCTTTGTGGGAGAGATAACAGAAGTGCTACACAGAACTACTGTTAAATATCTTTGGCATCCATCTGATGAATATTAGAACGTATTCTGAGCTGAAACATAACGAGGCACAGGGGATGGCAAAAAATATTGAACCACCAAAAACACAACACATTACCATGCCTAATAAGGTGTAGGAAATTCATCGGCATTCAAAACAGTTTCCAAATGCCTCGGAATGGAGAAATACAGGTCCTTTATGGTTTTCCTGGGAATCTCACACAATCCTTCCTGCAAAATGGTGACAAGTTCAGGTACGATGATGGAGGTGAATAGCAATAACACACTTCTCTCCAAAGTAGATCACAAAGGCTCAACAATATTTAGATCTGGTGACTGTGTTGGCTAGGGGAAATGTAATAATTCAGCCTCGTGCTCACAAAAGCAGTCCTGTACGATGCTAGCTGTATGAACAGGGCCTGTCTTCTTGAAACAGCATAACCATCGGAGAACAAACATTGTACCATGGGATGGACCTGATTAGCCAGAATGGTTACATAATCCTTGCCAGTATTGCGACACTGCACAGTAACCATGGTGCTCATGGAATACTACTATATGGGTGCCCACATCATCAATAAATGTTCGCCACGTTTCACTCCTGTGACGTAAATCCGGCTAGAATTTGGAAACATTGTGAAGGGGGACTCGTCCGACCAAATGACGTTCTTCCATTGCTCCACAATCCACGTTTTATGGCTTCGGCACCACGTTTCCTTGTTACGGACATTTGCATCACTAAAGAGTTTTGGAATTCCAGTTCACCCTGCAGTTCTCTGCTCATGGAACTTCCTTTGTGCTGTTTTGGTGCTGACAGATTCCGTGAGTGTGTAATTCAGTTCTGCAGTGCCTCTTGCATCCGTCGTCCACTAATTATTCATAACTCGTTAATGATCGTCTATCACGATCACTCAACACACACTTTCGTCAGCGGTATGACTTAGCGGATGATGTTTTTCCGCATTCCCTCTATGAGGTATAATTGATCGATACAGTGCTTCTTGAAAGGAGAAGAAAGAGTAAGGTTTAACGTCTCGTCGACATCGGAGTAATGATATATGGAGCACAAGTTCAGATTCGTGCAAGGAAATGGAAGGAAATCGGTTGTGCTCCTTGAAGGAAACATTCCGGCATTTCCCTGAGGCGATTTAGGGAAACCGCAGAAAACCTAGATCTGGACGGCCCCCCGAATGCGAATTCAGTGTGTTTACCAACGCCTCACCTAGCTCGGTAAATGCCTCCTAAAGCACCAAACCCTTCCGTTCCCTTGGTTACGGAAGCACCTACCAAACGAGCACCAACAATTCGCCCACGTTCGAATTTACTTAGCTCCAACACAAAGCACTCACAACTGCATAGAACACTGTTCCGACCACAATGACACTTGCAACATATTGAGGACATTGCACAGGTATCGTTCGTGGTCAAATACAACAGCGCAACCTGCAGGCTTGGTCTGCATCTACGTTTATGTTCAACAACTCGTTTATTGCGGTGTTTACATAATCTTTTCCAGCCGTTCCTCTACGCCAGCCAGCCTAAATTCTACAATTTTTTTCATATTGCATGAAGAAAGTGTTGTAGATGCCGTCTTATTGACATCCGAAATATCTACATCTGCATACATACTCCGCAATCCACCAGACGGTGCCTGGCGGAGGGTTCCTCGTACCATAATTAGAATCTTCTCTCCCTGTTCCACTCCCAAATAGAACCAGGGAAAAATGACTGCCTATATGCCTCTGTAAGAGCCCTAATCTCTCTTATCTTATCTTTGTGGTCTTTCCGCGAAATGTAAGTTGGCGCCAGTAAAATTGTATTGCACTCAGCCTCAAATGCTGGTTCTCTAAGTTTCCTCAGTAGCGATTCACGAAAAGAACGCCTCCTTTCCTCTAGAGACTCCCACCCGAGTTGCTGCAGCATTTCCGTACTTATGCGTCATTGGGTATCAAACGAAATTTGCGACTGGACTGAAGATTTATTGATAAGGGAGTGGGCAGAGTGGACAGAGAGTCAGCGTCATGTGCAGAAATAACTTCTTGCGGGGTCCAGGGAAATATGTAGGGACTCTTACCGCTCATGTTGTATGTTAGCGACCCGTGTAGTAACATCATATGTTTTGCGCGTGATGAAGTTATCAATAACGAAGTACTTTCGTAAAAAGCTGCCCAAGTATTCAGTCAGATCTTGATAAGTTTTGAAAGTGATACAAAGGTTGGAAACTCGGTTTAACATTGAAGAAGTTA
The DNA here is from genome assembly GCF_023897955.1 of Schistocerca gregaria. Taxonomy (NCBI): domain Eukaryota; kingdom Metazoa; phylum Arthropoda; class Insecta; order Orthoptera; family Acrididae; genus Schistocerca; species Schistocerca gregaria. The sequence goes on along the minus strand of NC_064931.1, from coordinate 480,978,098 downwards.
GCGATGTACGGTTGTGTACTCCTAAACACGTTAAAACATAGTATCCTATGATTACAATGAGAATTAGTCACAACTGGAAGTAATCAACTCTTTCAGATACCTGGATGTCACTGCTTGTAGGGATAGGAAATGGGATGATACATACACTGACGTAAAAAATCGCAACCCTAAGAGGGTGTCGTGCGATATAAGCGAAAGTTTGTAGGCGTGTTTCTGCATGTGAAAGATGCTGCTTATTCGTAGTAGTCGCGAAAGGGTGGCGCTAGTACTGCCCTTATGAGGATGCAAGTCAGGTTTGCTTTAAACACACGTCTTAACGGTCGTGAGCGTTAGCTACCTTTAAGACTGGGCATGGTGAGTTGATGCCTTTAAGGCGACTGAAATTGGACGAAGTTGTACAGTAGGACTACGAGAAGCTGGCAGCGGTGGTCACGAGAATGTGCAGTCGAAAGAAGACCGGTCTCCGGACGGCCACGTGGCCCTACCGAGAGGGCGTATGGCTCTGGAGCATCGTACTGCATCTGCAGCAGCAATTTGGGCAGCAGTTGGCACCGCAATGACATAACGAACTGTTACAAATCGGTTACTTCAAGGACAGCTCCGAGCTAGACGCTCTGAAGCGTGCATTCCACTGACCCCAAACCACCGCAATTTCCGACTTCAGTGGTGTCAAACGAGATCTCATTGGAGGTCAGGTTGGAGGTCTGTTGTGTTTTCTGTTAAAAGCTGGTTCTGCCTCGGTGCCAGTGATGCCCGTGTGTTGATTAGGAGGAGGCCAGTTGAGGGCCCGCAACCAGCTTGCCTGCATGCTAGACACGCTTGATCTACACGGTCTGAGGTGCGATTCAGTATGACAGCAGGAACACTCTCTCCGTATCCCACTCACTCTGACTGAAAATTTGTACTTCAGTCTGGTGATTCCTCCTGTTGTGCCGCTATTGACGAACAGCAATCCAGGGTTTTTTTCCAACTGGATAACGCTCGCCCACATACCGCTGTTGTAATCAAACATGCTGTACAGAGTGTCGACATGTTGCCTTGGCCTTCTCGACCACCAGATCTTTCTCCAGTCCAGAACGTATGAGATATCATCGGACAACACCAGCGTCATCCATTAACAGAATTAACCGTCCCCGTACTTCAAAAATGGCTCTGAGCAGTATGGGACACAACTGCTGTGGTCATAAGTCCCCTAGAACTTAGAACTACTTAAACCTAACTAACCTAAGGACATCACACACATCCATGCCCGAGGCAGGATTCGAACCTGCGACCGTAGCAGTTGCACGGTTCCGGACTGCGCGCCTAGAACCGCGAGACCACCGCGGCCGGCGTCCCTGTACTGACCGACTAAATGCAACAGGCAACGAACACCATCCAACAACCTGACATATGGCTTCTGCACAACAAAACGTAATCACGTTTGCGTGCTTGCATTCAATACTCAGGCGGTTACACCTGTTATTAATGTACCAGCATTTCAAATTTGGAAAGTGCTTATACTAATCTGTGATCTTGCAATTTTAATCACCTAATTCTGTTACTTAGACAAATGTATTCCGGAAGTTTCATTTTCTACATTAATTATTTCTCGGTGTTGCGATTTTTTTCCGTCAGTGTAGCTTCAGTAGGATATTGACAACTGCACTGATTCTGCAAAGGTGATTGCGTACAATACACAAGTGCCAGTAATCCTAGAATATTGCTTTTGATGGTTCAAATGCCTCTACGCACTATGGTACTTAACATCTGAGATAATCAGTCCCCTAGACTTAGAACTACTTAAACCTAACTAACCTAAGGACATCGCACACATACATGCCCGAGGCAGGATTCGAACCTGCGACCGTAGCAGTCGTGCGGTTCCGGACTGAGAGCCGTAACCGCTAGACCACCGATGCCGGCCGACCGTTGCAGCAGCGTGTTCCAGACTGAAGCGCCTAGAACCGCTCGGCCACAGCGGCCGGTTGATTGATTTTGAGAAGCCATTACCAAATAGGACTAACAGGGGATTTGGAAATAAAGGCAGAGTGGAGGTCACAGGTTTGTTTGACCTATGGGAAAGGGTTCTTGAGATGCTGAAAACTTAAACCAGAAGATGTTTGTAGATGGATCTCAAATAGCCCGGTAAAGCCACCTAACCAAGTTAGAAGGACTTGTTTTCAAGCAAGAAATCTAGTATACTATAGTCATCTGTTTACCGTCTCACGAAGACAAGATCAGACTGATTACAGCTCGTACGGAGGCATTTAAGTACTCAGTCTTCCCGTGCTCCATACTCTAATGAAACGGAAATGAATGTTAGTGCCTGGTAGAATGGGAAATACCTCCTGCGATGCATTTCACAGCAGTTTGCAGACTATGTAACTGGATGTTGATGTAGAAGTAGATTTAGATCTAGAGATTTGGATTTCGGTTGTGGCGTGAAGTGGTCGACCTCGCAGCATGCACAGCAACTGCCTCCACCAAAAATTCGTTGCGTTCTGTTTACGACAGTCCAAATATTTCTAAGAAAATAGTTTCTTCTGGTCATTATTCACTAAATGCAACAAACGCATTGCCCAAAACTTTCTCATAGCTAGTTCTTCACGTTAGATGACCGTTTTCTTTGTTGTGTTATACCAATGGCGTCAGGTATTTGATACATCTGTAATTATCGGTCGTCCGAAAACATATGGTGCACGTTCTCAGTGTCTGCATAAGCACTTTCAGGTTTGAAACGTCTTTCACATGGGTCATCTTCCAAAGAAGTAAGTCTTGTTTGAATTCAGTCACCAATTTCTCAGCTCTTGGACGAGAGGTGACCCTCTTTATAAACCATCACACACTTTATAAGAACTTCCATTGATAATATGCGGTAGGTAACAATTATTTTTACAAGGAAACCATATTAGAGTTTATCAATCGGGCCGAAATACACAACATGAGGTTGTTAAACCCGCATAAGGATAATTAGTCCACAGATCACACTGATCGTTGACTTTGGTTATTGTACAACATGTACCAAATGGATCAAATGGCTCTGAGCACTATGCGACTTAACTTCTGAGGCCATCAGTCGCCTAGAACTTAGAACTAATTGAACCTAACTAACCTAAAGACATCACACACATCCATGCCTGAGGCAGGATTTGAACCTGCGGCCGTAGTGGTCGCTCGGCTCCAGACTGTAGCGCTTAGAACCGCACGGCCGCTCCGGCCGGCAACGTGTATCAACACAATAAAAATATATTTTATTGATATCAACACCATATCTTTGCCACGCCGATATGGTTTCACCTTAAGAGCTCATTTCCAACTTTCTGTTCCCTGTTGCTCTGACAGCTGCAACGCAGAAGAATATATTATTTGTATGTTTCAGTTTCTTGTAGGTTCTGTTTCTCATCTTGTGTTGTAAAGCGCGCACCAACGAGTCTTCGCTCTTTGTGTGGCTGAGATGGGAAACCATCCAGACTAAACAGGTGTTCGGAATAACGAAATTAAAAAACTCATCCAGAAGTGCCTGTGGTACTGGAGCAACGTCTGTGAATGCGGCCCACAGATTCCATGCAGGTCTGTCTCTACACACTGTACCCCTAGTTCATTTTCTGTGCTTAAACTACAAGTACAGAGACCTGTAACTCTCCGTATGTGACCCTGTTTTCTATATCATTCCACGGATCCTACTACATTTGTATAAACGGTGTTCCGAAACTATTTGTTCAGATTAATACAGCAGGAAGAGAACATCAAAACAAATAAATTTAGGTACGGGACGTACGGTCCCTGAAGGCAATTTCTGATTCTAGGGCCGATTTATATGTAAGGTAATTTAGCACGCTACTTACAGGCAGTGGATTTTGCAGGAACTGCACGAATGCGCGAACACTGGCCTGTATACACGCATTACATCGTCGGACCATTGATTGCCTTGTCCGTTGTAAGACTCCTGGCATGTCCGCTATGGTTCCAGCAGCGACGGCAGTTTTAACAACGAAATTTTCTTCTGTTTGCACAACTATTTAATGCGCTAATTGTTCCTTATCCCTCCAGAGGAAGAAATACAGACACGTGAGGCCAGGTGACCTGGGCGGCCAAGCACCATGGCCTCTTCTGCCGATCCATCGATACCCAAACTTGGCTTTCAGATGATTCCTCAGTGCAGTGCTGAAATGGACTGACGTCCCATCGCGCTAGGAGTACATCCTTTTTCTAACGTTCAGAGGTACATGTTCTACGAACATGCCATATCTCTGTCCGCTGAGGAGGAATGGAACAATGTGTGGCCTAATCGACCTATCACCGAGAATGCCGGGCCACACATTAACACCGAATCGCTATTGACGAGGACGAGGTCGAGTGCCTCACATGTTCACACGTGCCAAAGCGTGCGATTTGTGGATATTCGAAAGTCACCACACATTCCCAGGGAGCGACATCGACACAACAGTGTACGTCAGTATTACTAACAAAATGTGCCCCGACATCACAAGTTGACTACAGAGCCTTATCGAAATGTATTTGTTTTAATGTTCTTTTATTTCCGGTATTATGAACGAATAGTTTCGGAAAACCGTGTCTGGTAGGACAGCGTAGTGAGTCATATCTGTGTTGTTTCATGAGACGTCTTTGGAGTTCATGAAGGGTCTCTTGTGAGGAGTAAAGAAATCACCAACAGACGGGTAACTCTTTCTTGAACGCGATTTATCTCTTCCTCTATTACATCTCGTTAAGAAATTGAGACACTTTAGTAATATCCAATAATATTTTGAACCATAATTTTCAATGCGAGCTACACTACTGGCTGGTACAGCTACAGCACCAGAAAGGATAGCTAATGACACACTTGTACTGATTATGCTTATTCAGTATATGGGAAGAATACCTGATGAAACTTGTAGGAGTTTTGGGTACACTGAGTGTAAAATTAAGTGCATGAAGCCGCCACCTCTGGCAACAATAGCACTAATCCCCCTGTGTATCGAGTTGAACTGAGCTTGGATGACAGTGACGCATACGTCCATCTATGCGGTTTAGCTTCATGCCAGTGTCCATCAATCGTAGTGGCTGGTGAGTGCTGGGGTGCCAGGTCTTTCAGCAACAAATGATTTTTTTCAGATGGTGGACAGTGTTCTGGCCAGGGCAACAACTGATCACCATCTGTAACGTCGTAGTTCAGTGCAGCATGAGGAACTTGTTGAAAAGTAGTGTCACAGACATCTCGAAGACAGAGGCAACACCGGGGTTATCATGGCAGAATTCCAATGGCTGCTGTCCAAATTGACGGCTATGTGGACCAGAGATGGTCGCGTTCTGTCACCAATGGCATTCCATAAAGTGAGCCCGTAAGATGATGATGAGTGCAGCTTGTCAACGTTCGTTCACTTTCGAGCCTTCACACGTATACAAGTCCATCGCGATGCTGTACAAGGCATTTGGACTCCTCTGAAAAGACGACGTGTTGCTACTCTTGTTTCCAGTGTTGTTGTTGGACTCCCCACTGCCCTCGCGACTCTTTGTTGCAGTGTCAAAGGAAGCTGCGAAAACAGCCCACATGCTGAGAGATCAGACGTTGTACTTTCCATAATTCCCTCTCGGGTCCTATTGTCGTGAGGCAGTTGTGATTCAGCATGGCATTAAATACGGCCAACCAGAACCCACAGAATGCGTTTTTTTACACGGCTGTCGCGGGATTCCGACCAATGCGAACAACATTATTTTGGAAAAATAAACCGCAGTCTCAATAGGCCACGACGCTGCAACTGTCTAATTCCGACACGTAATGGTGTACTATACAGCCGTTGAAACAAGGCATAATGCGATCTTCTCACGAACGAACAGTATTCAAATGCTATTTATGAGTAGGAAACACGCTGAGTAATCTTTCCTTATACATAAAATGCAGGTGGAGTTAATCTGATGTACGTGGGTCGTCCGATAAGTAAGTTTCCATTTCTCCGCCTTAATAAACTAGGCCCGTGAGATGAGAGGGCCGGCGAGTTCGTCTGGATGTGTTGACCACACACACACCGGCTTGTGATGCACACTCCATATCTAGCATCTATCAGTCAGCATGGAGTTACCACTACAAAGTGTGTCCGCTTCTGAGTTCCCCTCTGTCATGCGTTTATTAGAAGCAAAACAACTATCAGCTGTTGACAACCATCTGGAGTTAACCTTTGTCTATGGGGAGGGCTATGTGAGCATTCAAATGGGAATGAAACCTGGCTCCATAATTCGAGTCCTGTGACAAAAAACGTTAGAGTATGGCGTGGAAGAAGCATGGCGAAAGTGCCCCAAAAAAGGCAGAGGGCACATGTTAGACATGGAAAGTGATGGTAACCATCTTTTGGGACTGTTAGGGGTTGTTACTCGTTAACTACCTGCCTTGCAACACCACAACGAATGCAAGGAGGTACTGTAATGTGTTGACGAATCTGTGAGCTGCCATCAAAAGAAAGATCCTGGACTTTTGTCTCACAAAGTTCTCTTGCCTCATGACAATGCTCTGCCTTACGCAGCACAGAAGACCCAGGCGGTCAGAAGATTCAACTGGGAAGTGTTCCCGCATCCTCCATAATGTGCCCGTGTACAGCGTTTTGATCTAAGCTAGCAACAACCGAACTAGGTTGACGGGACGTCATTGTCCCGGTGTAGCGGAACGTCTGTGCTTCAAACTGGTGTATCTGGACGCACGAGCGATCTTTGGGGGAGAAGAAAGTTGACGGCAGAGTACATAACAGTTTTGCCGACGGACAGTGGAGAACGGTAAGCTGGTTGTCTGAAGCAGGGCGGCGGTTTCGAGCGCCGCCGTTTGTTTACTGGAGGCTACGCTCGACATAGCGGTTAGCGGCTTGCACGGTGTGTGTGTGTGTGTGTGTGTGTGTGTGTGTGTGTGTGTGTGTGTGTGTTCAAATGGTTCAAATAGCTCTGAGCACTATGGGACTCAACTGCTGTGGTCATTAGTCCCCTAGAACTTAGAACTACTTAAACCTAACTAACCTAAGGACAACACACACATCCATGCCCGAGGCAGGATTCGAACCTGCGACCGTAGCAGTCGCACGGTTCCGGACTGCGCACCTAGAACCGCGAGACCACCGCGTCCGGCTGTGTGTGTGCGTCCGGCTGTGTGTGTGTGTGTGTGTGTGTGTGTGTGTGTGTGTGAGAGAGAGAGAGAGAGAGAGAGAGAGAGAGAGAGAGAGAGAGACAAAGTGTGTTGCAACAGCCGGCGTGCACATAACGTCTCTCTGGAGGACAGTTGCGTGAAGTGAAATGCACCTGTTGCGTTGATGGTCTATTACTACAAGCACTGTCTCTCGGCAATATTATTGTCACTTTTTGCACTACAATATTAGATGGTGTATCCATTTCTTACTACTGACCTTGATGATTAAAATTGATGCCGGCCGTTGTGACCGAGCGGTTCTAGGCGCTTCCGTCTGGATCGCGTGACCCCTACGGTCACAGGTTCGAATCCTTCCTGGGGCATGGATGTCTGTGATGTCCTTAGGTTAGTGAGGTTTAAGTAGTTCTAAGTTCTAGGGGACTGATGACCTCAGTTGTTAAGTCCCACAGTGCTCAGAGCCATTCGAACCATTTGATTAAAATTGAAGTTTTGTAATCGCGCAGCCTTAGTTTAGAGACCAGGCAGCTGCTGAGAACATATTTCCTAAATGGTATTGTGAAATAAAGAATGTACTATATAAGCTACTAGTTCAGGTTATTAGTACGCTGCTATTATGCCACGGCAGTGACGACAATGGTTCAAAATGGCTCTGAGAACTATGCTACTTAAATTCTGAGGTCATCAGTCACCTAGAACTTAGAACTACTTAAACCTCACTAACCTAAGGACATCACACACATCCATGCCCAAGGCAGGATTCGAACCTGCGACAGTAGCGGTCGCGCGGTTCCAGACAAGCACCTAGAACCGCTCGGCCACAATGGCTGGCAGTGATGAGAATGATTAACACATAGTAAACACTGTTGAAATTTACTGTAGAAAAAGATTTGGTTGATTTATTAATTGTGAAGTTTTTTGATTCATTTCAGAAGTTGTTGATTCCTTTATAAGGTTTGTTTCGGAACTATTGTATTGTTTTTCAATGTTTGCTTCTGAAATTAATTATTACTTCAATGTTTCAGTGTTTATTGCAATTATGGACAAATCTGAAAAGAAATTTTTATGCAGATTTGGTCTTTAATAAATGTTTTCATTAAAAAAAAAAAAACACGCTACCCAGACACAATCAGTGGTTCCACCCTTCCCCACACAGCTAGCTGTACCAATATTCACCAGATCTTCTCCTAAGAGATTTTCGCATGTTCCCCCAACTCAGAGGTCGTTTTGGAGGTAAGCACTTCAACACCGATGATGCAGTGACATCAACAGTGAACAGCTGGTTACGAGCACAGGACCCGACCTGATACTAGTTTGGAAAAACGTGTGTCACTTTACGAGAAATGCTCCGAAAAACATGGTGACTATATAGAAAGATAACAGAGTCATTGTGCAATGTAAATAAAACTGCTTCGAAGTGATAAATCGTGTATGATGTTATTTCATAAAATAAGGAAACTTACTGATTGACGCACCTGGCAAATTTGTACGGTTGCGCTGAAATACTAATCATTTGCATATACGAACCTGTTGTGTTTCGTGCTGTCTTCATGGTGTTGCAGTTTTAATGGGCAGCAATGTATAAGCTGCGTTCAATAAGTAATGCAGTTTTTCTGAATGCAGATTGCTTTCATTCAGGATTTCAATACCCCATTGTTGTTCCCCACTCTTTGAGCTATGAAACCTATTTTTTTTTTCTAACATAATCTCCGTTCAATGCGACAGTGTTGGTTGGTTGGTTGTTTGGGGAAGGAGACCAGACAGCGTGGTCATCGGTCTCATCGGTGTACGGAAGGATGGGAAAGGAAGTCGGCCGTGCCCCTTCAGAGGAACCATCCCGGCATTGCGACGGTGTTATGCTATCTTTCCGGGAGGGCCTGTATGCCCGCAGGGTACCACTCTACTGGTCGGATACAACGTCGTGCTGCATCAGTAACCTCGCTACCATCCACGCACTCCTTCCCGTGGAGTCCCTCCTTCATTCGGCCTAACAGAGGGAAGTCGAAAGGTGCGAGATCTGGGCTGTAGAGTGGATGAGGAAGAACTGTTCAGTGAAGTTTTGTGAACTTCTCATGGGTGCCCAGAATTGCGTGAGGCTTTGCCTAGTCATGGAGAAGGAGAAGTTCGTTTGCCTTTATGTGGTGACGAACACGTTGAAGTCCCACTTTGCAGAAATCACAACTATGTGCGTCCGGTTTGCAGGCGGAAGATCGGACAGGTTTTGCACGACCCTATTGCGATGAGTACAGACGTCTCTACCAATGATTCACCGCGATTTTGTTCACTGCCAGGTCTCTCTGCAAGCACCTATGAATATCTACGATGCTCTTATTTTCCGCCAAAAGAAACTGAATGACGGCTCTGTGCTTGAAACGCAACTCCCTTAGATACGAGATTTTGAAGACTAGTTATAGGGGCATCACTTATCGGAACTTCATGCAACTATAGGGCCTGAAGCGGGAATGTACCCCCATGTTCCGCAACAAATTCCGCATTTTTTCAACCGAAATTAGCCGAGAAAAAAGTCTTGCATTACATATTGAGCGCCCCTAATATTCTGGTCGGTTAATTGTACCTCAATAGGTCATTTAACATTGGTCAGGAGCAGCACGGGAAACCGCGAACAATCCATGTTTGACTATATATTATACAAAATGATGGTCTCACGCTAACGGTGCTGGAAGGGAACCGGACTCATACGCGCACTTCAAGAATAGCGAAGCTGTGAGCAAGACCGTGAGGAGAGGAGGAGGAGGAGGAGGAGGAGCAGTGGGGGTGGGAGCGGGCTGTGGCGCTGGCGGAGCGTGACTGACAAAAAGCAGCGGCGCGGGCGGCGGGGGCGGCGGCTACTGCCTCGGTGCGGCGCGCCGGCTTCCCAGAGCTGTCGCCGGAGATGGACAGTGCGCCCGCCGGGCCCAGATCGCCGCGGGATAGCGCATCCGCCTGCGGTAACTCTACACCCGCGCCTCCGTAAATATGAGTCACGGGACACTTCAAATTGGGCAACCGTGCCGCCCGCATCGGTACCGATAAGGCGCACTTCCTGCCGCCGTCGGGAGAGCCCCGCGCTCGGTTCCGACGTCGCCATTTCCCCCCTGCCAGTTACCGTACTAGCTACCGTCTCATGCGTAACGCAAATCTTAGATGAAAATTTGAGTCCTCAAATGGTCATTTAACCACTAGTTCGCAAGAAGATACTGGTCTTGTAACGCTTTCTGAAGTCACTTATAAAACTATCGGCTACGACTACATTAGGAACACACCGATAATGTCACTTATGTGAAAGGACTGTTGCTTTGACCGTGATCGTGCGTATGCTGGATAAGGTTCTCTAAAGATTTCCATTGAAATGAAGCAATAGCAGAACCATTGGGAATCGAACCAAGTTTCTATTAGCAATGAGGTAAACTAATTACGTAAAAGGAAACGGTTGCCAGCCTAATTAGGCAACGTTGTACCAAGTACCAGCACGGTTCATGACGAAAGTTAACTATTGGGGTTGACTTTACTTGATAGTGAAATTATCTTTTGCTGAAAAGTTACTTGGCAGTAGCGCAGTTTAGCAAGTAATGTACGCGTGATTTGACATTAACTACACGGGAGGAGTAGTAATACGTTTAGGCAACAACTGGCTCTCAGTAACACTTACTATATGTACATTACAATAGGAAGCTAATAATCATTAAAGGTAAATGATTGCTGATGGTGGAGCACTACTAACTTGGACAAAGGTTTCTTCTGTCAGTCTAATTATTGGAAATTAGTACTGCTGAAGTAGTTTTCAAGTAACTGCATCATTTGTACTGATTACTATTTTTATTGTCGATGTGCATTCACTTCCTTATACTGTTTAGCTCAAATAGAACATGTGGTACCGGATATAGTATATGGAGTAGTTTTAGCCAGTTGCTTATTATAGCAAACAAATGGTACAGAATAAATATAAAATTTAAATGTGCCTCAGATACTAGCATGGGGACCCAGAAATGAATCTGTCAGCAGACTACGATTAAGGCTAAGCACTTTAGACATAACACAATATGAGAAACAATATTAACTACGTAACACATGAAATTATAAACATTGTTATTTCACTAATAAGAATCTTTAAATTGAATATGGTAAATCTTCTCTTAGTAACTGTACTGTGATGAAACTTTTAAGTGTCCTTTTGTGGAAATTACGTGGAGTATTTCAGAATAATTGCTTTTCTGTTCCATAAAATGGGATATTTGGAATAATCGTAGCACTTGGGATAGGGCCCTGTCTAGGCAAAGGCTAAGGATAAAATACGGGTGCTCAACACAAAGTTTGTAGAACATAAACTTATTATTGAAAGAGGAACCGCCTAACTGGTACACGCAGTTTTACAGTACTCAACTGGTAATTTGAGATGAAGGAGGTGGCAATGTCTGTCTCCTGTGCTATTCAAAAAAGTCGGCAAAGGTATCAATGGCTCCTGCTGTGTAAGTAGCTCTGACAGTTCTCTCTTAGCGACAGATTTTCGTAGTACAGAGCCAGCCAAAGAATGCCAAGAGTAATAAGCCAAATAACGTCTACAACCGAGGCTCTATTATATAATCTTGCAGTTCTTGCCTCGTTCACTTCACAAGATGCGAACACTTTGCCTGCTAGCCACGATCTGACTCATGCCAGAAAGAAGCTCTACAGTGCGACCTAGAGATCCACCTTTTCTATTCCTGCCAAGCCAGTTTAGTTGCAGAAGGGTCTTTCCTCCATGACTTACATGATCACAAACCTACATGCCCTATGCATGGACCGGTATTACAAGTAAAGTTTTAACTTTACCATTGTTTTAAAGGATATTACTTTTGAAATTACATCCATAGATTAATTACAATTTTATAAAATATCGTAAATAATGAATAAAACATTTACATGGATACTACATCAAAGAGCATGGTTATGCAGAAGTCATATAAAATAAAAGCCATTATAGGCAATATCGATAATAGTGTTAAAACTTCTCTACAAACACACTTTTCGACGGTAATTTTTAATATCGTATGGCACTGTTGGCCATGGACTGTTGGAAGGGTTCAACAGCCCATACTGTAAAGACGCTTTACCCACACTCAATGGAAGTCGTTTCTTTGAGTCACGTGAGTCTCCTCTTCTTTTCACTTCTTCCGTTTCTCTTACGGGGTCGATATTGTTACAGTGGTTTTGGCAATGTCAGAAGTAGTTAGTCTCCAGATACCCTTCTTTAGGCTACCACTCCCCCTCCCCCCACCAACGGACGGAATTTGTGTAGCCCATTTGATTGCATCTAGAGTTATCTCATGTTCAAGTAGGATAAAGTGTTTCTCAATGTTTGCATAGCATGTATCTGAGGTTTGACGTGGGGTCCAGCCCAGTATTTACCTACTTCGATGTGGGAAACCACCTAAAAACCACGTATAGGCTGTCCGACTCAACTGACCTCGTCGTTAATTCGCGAGGAGGATTCGGCTTGGGGCAGGCTCGCTTCCCCGCATCCGGAAAGCGGCGCGTTTACGCGCTCGGCTATCAGGGCGGGTTCTTTGCGTAATGTTAGTGGTATATCCGTAAATGTATAAGGGTGGTCAAGAAGATAAAGTTTATTTATGAAGTTACAGTACCGTACCTACAGTATCTTACCCACCTTTCCAATGAAGTCACATTTGCTCTCAAGGCACTTATTGTGACGTGGGACTAATTTTTCAGTTCCCATGTTGTCAGTGCTTGTTTGAGGTCTCCATTGATTGGAAACTCTTTTCCACCCAAAAATTTCGGAAACAAGTGAAAATCATTCAGTGCCACGTAACATAAAGTTCTTGCGATCTTATCCGCCTGTTTAGCTGAGTGGCAACGTGTTTGCCTACCATGCAGCGGGTTCGGGTTCAATTCCCACCCGGATTGGAGATTTTCTCCACTCGTGGACTGGGTGTTGTGATGTTCTCATCATCCATCATCGTCACCGACGCTCAAGTCGCCAAGTGCGGCGTCACCTGAAATAAGACTTGCAACCCGGCGGCCGAGCTCCGCCAGACGGAGCCCCCTGGCTAACAATGCCACACGATCATTTAATTTTTTGCGTTCGTGCTAATGCCGTAATGAGGCTGATAGGCTACTACTCGGATCATCATCGTGCACACTGGTTCTTGCTCGATTAAACATAATCGACAATTTCCTTACTGAAGACCTGCTCATTGCACTATCACCACAAACATTTTATACTTGTCTATAAATTTTGATAGGCAGAACATTTTGTGCATTCAGAAAGCGAATGACACGACACACTTCGCATTTGGCGAGATTTTCGATGTGCGCCGCCACTTCGAAAAATTACTGAACAAAGAGGTGTGATCGCTCGGCAACAAAACTTGGCTCACGGTGAGACGGGGCGTGGGGCTAACTGACACTCTGGGGCATCGGTAGCGGACGTGGGGCTCAATCGTTCTTTACTTTCTAGACGGCCCTCATAACATAAGGAGGTTCCTTTAGAAGATCGTACATCCAGAATCAGTATGCCTATCAGGCGAAATCACCGTGAGCATTGAGGAAATCATTCCACCGACGCACCAGATTGCGGATAACCGTTTGATAAAACACCATGTCCTGCTCCGTGAAGAAGTCCGTAACTGCCTGCTGCGTATCCTTGCCCGACAGAAATCGTCGTTCCATCTAGGTCTTTTCTCAGGGACCAGAGGTGTGATAATCACGCGGCGAGAGATCAGCACTGCAGGGAGGGTACTCGAGTGTCTGCCACATGAATTCGCGTAACTCTGCGATGTGCCATTTGCGATGTGGGAACGTGCGTTACCATGAAGCAACACCACCCCTTGGCGTACCATTCCACAACTGTGCTTTTCGAGAGACTTGCTGCCCCACACGCATTCTTCGTTCTCTGATGGATGTCTACCGATGTTTGTCTTTCGCCAGTCAAGAAAAAGAGTAAGAGCACATTGGTCCTGTTTGGACTCAACTGGTAATAACGTCACCGTAATTCACGTTTCCACTTTTACAGCAAGCATGTCGTAATAACACAAATGCCACACTGATTCCTTGTCTACACGTCGGTACTAATATACCTCCATAGGAGTCGCGCTACGTTGGATATACGCTGCAGCAACGCCCTCAAACGGAAACTTTTTGATCGCCCTTACAGATTGCTGTAGCACTCTATGATGACTGTGTTTTGTAGAGTGTAGCTTCGGGTTTCTGTTATTGCATATGACGAGAGACATAAAGGAGACAGTGCTTCATATTGCCTAATCATAGCATTTTTCTTTCCAACAACAAGGGATCGCCAACCTTAACGAATGTATAAATGTGTGTGAATTCCTAAGGGACCAAACTGTTGAGCTCATCGACCCCTACACTTACACACTACTTGAACTAACTTAATCTGCCTTATGCTAAGAACAACACATACACCCATGCCCGAGGGAGGACTCCAACCCCCGGTGGTAGGGGCCGCGCAATCAGTGACATGGCGCCTCAAACCACGAGGCCACTACACGCGGCAACTTTAACGTTCCCATTTGATAATCACCATCAACAGTTTCACTTGTCATTCTAATCGGACACAGCCGAATGAATGGATGATTAACAAGAAAACTAGCAGATGCGTCCTTGCGATCAAATATTGGTGGTGAAAAATTCTTCCAGCACAATAATTCGGACCTACTACTTCCGAGCCGAGCATTACCAAACTAGCAAGCGTTAATCATCTACGCTGAAGTAATCCCTTAGACGTTTCAAACAAAAATAAAAACTTCAGTGAAATTTTCAATCTGCAACGGAGTGTGCGCTGGTATGAAACTTCCTGGCAGATTAAAACTGTGTGCCGAACCAAGACTCGAACTCGGAACGCAATGTTCCTGAGTTCGAGGCTCGGTCCGGTACACATTTTTAATCTGCCAGGAAGTTTCAAAAATATAAACTCATAGAGGAGTAGCGACCAAACTACACATGTTACGAGGTTACATGATTCTACTGCAGTTACTACGAAAGTGCATTATATACAGATGCGTACGAAGTTTTTCGTGTTGAATGATCAGGTTGCTATTTCACGAGAGGTAGAGCAGGAGAAGACACGTTCGTATCACTACTCAGTATGATTCCTGAGGAGCACTACCAGAGGTAAGTGTTGGTAAAAATCCAATATTTCCCCGCACCCTTATACTGTGCTTTACACCCGTATCTTTTCGATATTGCTAAACAGGAGCTTCAAATGGTTCAAATGGCTCTGAGCACTATGGGACTTGACATCTGAGGTCACCAGTCACCTAGAACTTAGAACTACTTAAACCTGACTAACCCAAGGACATCATACACATCCATGCCCGAGGCAGGATTCGAATCTGCGACCGTAGCGGTCGCGCGGTTCCAGACTGAAGCGCCTAGAACCACTCGGCCACACCGGCCAGCAAACAGAAGCCTTCGTGAAATAAAACCAGCCTCCCTCACACTGTTGGGTCCAATAAAGGGTCTTTGTATCACTGGAGTGACCGGCGTGCCTGACTTGTAGGAAACGACGACACACATTTACACACAACGACGTTCCAGAGCCTTTCACATTACGTACGTACTGTGAGTACTGTTTTATAGTTTCTCTTTTGAGGAAAAATCAGTTGCTCTGTACGTGGCTCATCAGTGCTGTGGTATCAGTAAGAAATCCATGTGGTAGCCATTTCAAATCACCGCAAATCTTCAATTAATATTCGCAGGTCATGTGAAACCTCTTCACGTTGTTTGATAAGAGACACGTGTATAAAATGACTGCTTTCCCTTCAAGGCACTTATCGTTATATAAGCATTCAAAAGTTCGCAAACGCAAAAAAATGAGAGCGTATTTCTCGAACAGGAAGTTAGAGAATATTATTAACTGTAGATATCACATGTGATATTGGACGTTTTAGCATGTTCACTCTGAGATTTAAAGACTGCGGATGATGGCATTAAATTCCAAATACATTTCATACATGTCCTACAGGATTCAGATCCGGGATGCTGGACAATTTAACTGCGAGAAACTTATCCGCAGCAGCAGCTCGAAGCGGACGCGCAATATACGAGACCGGAGCGACTAAACTCATAAAAGTCGCGAATGTGGCAGCAGTATCTCAACTTTGAACGTTTTGGCCTTAACAGAATTCTTACGAATACCAAGGATGAAGCGAAGCTCACTACACTCATTCTGCCTTATGACTTCCTACATATTGACTGTACCTTCACCGACCTGATTTCTTTCAACGATGTTACTGTAACCGTAATGGATATCATTTCCCTTCCAGATGAAAGTGCATGGATAATCATTCTACAAACTGAAATGGGACTTAATTGTGCTCAGTAGAACTACATTTCCGCATTCATTCAAGAATAAAGATATGCGTCATGCGCTGGCTTGATCAAAATACGAGAGGCTTGGTCTCTGGGCTTTGACATCAGGTCTCTGGTCTCATCTCATTCTTTGACGTCACATATAAAAGAGGCGATTCATCCGTATATCGTAAGGCAATAATTATCAACCTCCGAACTGAGGATGGCATTGAACACACATTTTCCGAAAGAAAATAGCTGGTAAATGTGTTCGCAAGCAAGTGTAATACGAGTTGTATGTCTAATGACATGTGTGCCTCGTCAACATTTCTAAACCAAATTTTGTGGTCCAGTTTCATAGGAAACGGTGAGGTAGGATTCATCTTCTTTAGTCAGTGAAGTGTACTCAAGCTTGTCTCTGTAATGTGTGGATGAGTGCGATGTGTGCTTGTTCAGAGCAGTGGTGCGTTTGTTTCACTATGGCTGATTTTAAATATTTCTTTCACCACGTGGACTCAATCTTTCTGCACTGGGGTTAGAAAATAAAAAGGAAGACAACTTTAACAGTCAATAGACGAGAGATCATTAGTAACTGGACACTAGCTCCAGTTAGATAACAATGCGAATCAAATTTAATATTGCCTGTACAAGAGAACCATCGTGGCGCTTACCTTAAGTGTGTTGCGCAAATTATGAAATATCTCGATCTGAAGAATCAGACTGGGATATGAACCCCGGTCTTTCTAAACACATGTCCACTGAAGCAACCACTGCGTCCTCTCGCTCAGTATTTTGGTGATATCCTTTCTACGTTTAGCGGAGGATGTAGGGATAAAGTGACCCAAACTATATTTTTGCACGAATTCAGTTATTTTTTAGTAACGACGACCACTTCCCTTCTATAGATAACATGGTAAGTCACAAGATTCGTCTGTAAAGTTCAGTGAATGCTCACAGAAAATAAAGAAACCGAGAGTTACAAACAAAATACCTTTACTGGACTTCACAGTAATTACCATTAGCTACAACGAACTTCTACCACCGGTTCTAGAGCTGTTGGCAAATGTTAGCGAATCATTCTTGTGGGATCTCTCGAAGCATCGTAAACACGCGTTGTTGGATATCCGCATCATTACAGGAGAAGAGGCCTGGTGTTACCAGTGCGATACGGAGACCAAGCGACAGTCAATGGCGTGGTGTTCATCATCTCCCCCGCCTCACTCAGGTAGAAATTCATAATGGATAAAGCTCTTACCGTCGAAAGAGGCAACCAACATCGCCTTAATCTTGGGTTGTATCTTCTTTTTGTTTGGGGAGGGGGGGGAGGTGGGAATTTGAACACTATGTCACTGACTATCTCTTGGTCTCAGGACCGTACGGGTACTCGTATCACCAGATCTCATCTCCACTAGTGGTGCGAATATCCAACAACGCGAGTACACGATTCTAAGAGGGATTTCACAACTAGCGTCTCCTAACAGATGACAGCTTTACAATCGCTGTCAGAAGTGTGTTGTAGCTAATGGTGATTGATTTGAAGGCCAGTAAGACAATCTGTTTGTAACAAGCTCTTGTTTTCTTTATTTTACGAGACCATTCTCCGATATTTTCAGACTAACCTTGTATATCTATGTGCGGTTTTCACTAAGGTATAGCTGATATAGTGGCGAAATTTCTGAAATACTCAAATATTTGTTAGCTTTCACGATTAATGACACCGATTTCTTTGGCGCAACAGAACGTTTTTCTGTGACACAGGACAGGGCCTTCAAGGAGGGACTGAATGACATATTTGAAACTTGATCCGACAGTAACAAATAAACAGTGTTGCAAACCACTATCCGTTTGTCAGGCGAAGAGGTCTCACAAGCTTTGCCAACTATACCAAATGTAAGCAAACACTGAACTCAGGTACGCTTTGTGGTTTTAGCTGTGCTGTTGAAGCCTATCAGTTTGTACTCTGCTGTTGTAGCCATCAGACAAATTGTCCGTGAATCTATTCAGACTACCACAATTTTGCGTCGCTAAACTGTTGGAGCAACACTTTGATACTGTGCTGAAATGTTTCCTGATCAGGTAAAAGCCACACGGTCTACCTTTACGGACATTATTTAAGAAATTCAAGGTTCTGGAAGTGTGAAGAATAAAATACACCAACGAAAAATAATAGCGACTGATGACGGAAGTGCAGCTACCATTTTAACAGCAATAAGACTCAAACCAGATATCATTACCAGGTAGCCTAAATGTGCGAGTGGGATCAGCCAAAGGATTGTTCTCCGAATACAACATTTCCAAGAATTTCATCCATTCCACATTTCGCTCCATCGACAGCTTCATCTCATTGACTTTCAAAACCGCTTGTAGTTCTCCGAATGGTGTCTAGGAAAGCTGCAAAGTGATGCAGTGTTTCAGTGTAAGATGCTGTTTACGGATAAAAAATCGCTTGACAAGCCATTGTGTAAACCAGTCTTCGCAATATGCGCTACCGATCAGTTGGAAACCCAAGCCGGCTGGGAGAAATGCATAGACAATGACTTTCGTCTGTCAACGGAAAGAATAGCATCATTGACCTCTCTTTTTTTCACGAGACTCCGAACAGCCACAGTACATAAATCAGAGATACCCAAACTTTTTTTGTGTTGTAGACCATGTGCCAACTTATAATTGTTTTGGATAGCCCGATGCCTTTCACATATTGAATTTTTCAAATTCGTCGACTTCAGTACAGTGCTAATCACGTCTACAGGTTTCACTGTAGAGGTGTAGAGTAAAAAACTGGCTGATTTAAAGTAACAAAATGTAACTCTAGTAAAATGAATACGTTCGAGGGTAGCCCAGTAAGTTTTCCCCCGCCGAAAACAATGTTACGAATGCGAAATGTTACGTACGTATTATTTGAAGCCTCTTGAGTGAGCACACCAAGTTTCCGTCACTTGCGACAGATAGCGTACCTACAGGACAGTTTCAAAATGGCATCTGTAGCTGATGTACGTTACAAGCAGCGTGCCGTGATTTAATTTCTCACTGCAGAGAAAGAAAGTGTGGGGAATATTCACAAACGCTTGTGCAAAGTCTATGGAGCATCTGCTGTCGACAGAAGTACAGTTACACGCTGGGCGCGGAGGGTGAGGCGGAGCTGCACGACTTGTAGCGGTCGTGGAGACCATCCACGGCTGTCACAGCTGAAATGTTGAAGCGTGCTGATGTCATTCGCGAGGAGAGATGCCACTGAAAGATGCCATTCGTGGAAGACATTTTGAGGGCGATGAGGAGGTGATTCACACAGCGAAGCACTGGCTCCGCCATCAGGTCAAGGGTTGGTACCGACGGGGTAAAAACGCCCTTGTTTCGCGCTGGTGGAACGCCATAGAACGGTATGGAGATTACGTGGAAAAATAGGGTGTGTAGATAAAACACCATTCTTTTGTGTGCGTATTTCTCATTATTTTCAATAAAGGTTTGTTGAAGAAAAAAATGCGATGCATTACTTTCTGGGTAACTCTTGTCAATGCTTGTGATGTGGGGATGAGCGAGATGTTTTATTAGCAAATTCTTTTGCTTCAGTTTAGTTACGTTTATCCTTAGATCGCTTTGGTCATTGATTTACAATCTGGTTTCTTTCCTTTATTTTTTTTTTTTAGAAGACTTGCAACTGCGCTGAAATCCCTTTCCACGAGGTGTGAAAACAGAAAAACTATCAGAAACTTCCTCGTGTCAGTCCATATTACAGGCATATGTCACTGAAGCCAGAATTTCTGATATTCCTGTCTAAGCTGTACCTTAAGGCATTCAACACGAGGAGCGTGCCGGCTCGCTCCTGCAATCCATAGCCAGCGACGGAAGGCGTAACGGAGCGTTGCTCCTAACCCTTTTCAATGACTAAGAGCGTGATGAAGATGATGACGATGATGATTATGATGATGTTTGGTTTTGAGGCGCTCAACTACATGGTCATCAACGTCCGTACAAATTTCCAATTTTTACACAGTCCAATCTAGACACCGTCACGAATGATGATGAAGAAGAAACGACGAGGACAACACAAACACCCAGTCCGCAGGCAGAGAAAATTCCGAACAAGGACGGGAACCGAACCCGGGATCGCGTGATCAAGAGGCAGTAACGCTAGCCACTAGACCCCTAGCTGCGGAAGACAGAGCGTGCCAGCGCGCTCGCCGTATTTTGGCCTGCTTTGCTGGCTTGAATAGTAGAACTTTATGTTTGGCTGTTCTTAGAAAATACGTAGTCCAATTCAAATGTACAATTTTCTGAATTAAAAATTTACGTTCAAGCAGTTTTTACGTATATATTTTTTAGAAGTTCAAATTAGGTTCTTGATTTTTTTTGAAAAAGCGGTTCATATTTCAAAAACGATAATGTAACTGAATCATAATCAAATCTAAATAAATATATATCCTACATTTTGAAAAACTCACACACAAAATAAGAAAGTGTCATATATTTACGATAATATTGAAAACAGCTTGTTATGCATTACGTTGGCATATCTATGCAGATCAGACTTCTCAAATTCTGTGAGGAAATTATCAGATAGTCCTTTGACACAGTTCTTTTAAAAGGTCGACTCATTGTTGGCGTTGTGGTGACGGCACTTGCGACTCCAGAGAGTAACACACTACAATCGATAAGCCGCGCTCGAAACTCGTAGCGCAGCACCTGAATGGGTTGGCAGTACGAGGTCCGTCTGGGGCCGCAATTGCCAACCCCTTGGGCATCACGTGTGTGGATAGCGACTGGTTGCACTGAGCTATAGCAAACAGTTCTCTTAAGTGCGCCGAGTCGTGTACAATCTCCGGTTACCCACAAGTCTACAGGCTGCAGTGTTCGTCCGTCGTCTCTGAGACTCAGGCTCAGGAGGCATCGTAGGCCAGCTCTGGATTCTACGTAGACAGCACTCAGAGGCACAGTGACAAGGCTTAATATTTTGAAGAACTTCTAACAACGTCAAACGTCTAAGAAGCATCATTAAAGTTGAGTATCTATCCATACTTAATAACTATCATTTTATCACTAATTGTTGGGAATCGTTCTGGTTCGAGATAACCTACGCCATCCCCCTGCTTTCCCAACAGGCTTCTGTGTAACAGCGGGAAGTAGGGATTTTATTACTGAATTACGAAAGTCATAAGGCCTTTTTTGGCCAATATTTGTTATATTTTGTATACGAGTTATATAGGGATAAATGGAGAAAATATATGTCGAATTTTCTCATTCATTTGAGACTCTTTCTTTGAATCCTGTAATATGCCGTTATTTGATCGAAATGGACGACACCGCCCATTGATTTTTTGTACTCCAGGTTTCTGAATTACGACGCCTGGACGAGTTGTGGTTTCAACCACTTCCCACAAAACTTGTCTTTTGTCTTTTTATTTTTGTACACAGATTCCCTCGTCATTATAAACATTCACTAACTCCACCTTTTTTGGTTTCGAATTAACAATTTCTAATGGGTTGCCTCTGCGGTTATTCAAAAATGGTTAAAATGGCTCTAAGCACTATAGGACTTAACATCTGAGGGCTTGAGTCCCCTAGATTTAGAATTACTTAAACTCAACTAATCTAAAGACACCACACACATCCATGCCCGAGGCAGCATTCGAACCTGTGACCGTAGCAGCAGCGCGGATCCGGACTGAAGTTCCTAGAACCGCTTTGCCACAAAGGCCGGCACTGATATGACAGTCATAGTA
The DNA here is from genome assembly GCF_023897955.1 of Schistocerca gregaria. NCBI lineage: Eukaryota > Metazoa > Arthropoda > Insecta > Orthoptera > Acrididae > Schistocerca > Schistocerca gregaria. Next base: position 480,955,970 of record NC_064931.1, on the reverse strand, counting down.
ATAAACACACGAAGAGCACCAGATTGACCTGTCTACTTACATATGGTATAGTAAGGCATATGTTAGAGGAACCTTTTCTTCCGTCGGCGTGACAGACTTACGGCGCTATTACCTGATTATTACTTGGAAACGTTCCTCACACGTTATGTAGCTGATGTACAATTCTAAAGCTTTCGCCGTTTTACAGAAAATACTACTTACTTCGATTTAAAAAATAACAAATTCGGAGTCGTAATCCAGCAACAATAAAAGTCATAGTTATTGCTAACATCAGAAAATTCACCACATTGAACCTATAAATTAGCGAAATCGGCACCTTGATGCATTTATTCATTCTCCATATATTTGGAATGACCTATCTTATCTTCCACGTCATGTGTATTACCCGACTTCTATTGATATGCTACACACGAAACAAGTTTGTTATGTTACAACAAATTACATAATATGAGTGCTTCCCACACAGAGCGGAAGTGAATACTTGTCACGTACATCCAGGTAATTGGTATTAGTATCGGACACTGCAGCAACTGAGTCAGACAAGTACGGGCGGGGCAAAAGTGATCATGGCTTATGAAGGAATCATCATGGTATTCAAGTGAATTTGTCCTTGGCGACCACACACGGCGCTCCACGCGCTGCACATATCGCCGCGGAAGACAAGGCTCTTAATGCTTAGAGTACCATGTCTGTAATATTACATGGCATTCTTTCCATACTGGAAAGAATGCCATGCTCCTAACATTACGGGCACAACATCTTAGTGAGGGCCACCACGCCCGTAAAATTACGCACAATATTTCTGATTCAACTGTTACCTCTGGTGAGTTAATGTTAGACGTCCAGCAGATATATTACGGCGTATAAATACTTCTAGTACAAATTTCTGCCAGTCTGGTTCACGACAGCGCAGTCTGAGAATCGAAACAAATTAGTCAGGTCAGTATGAGACAGCACTCTTTGTGTGTTGTGTACTGGAAACAATATGTATGGTCATAGTTCTTTCAACGATGCATAGATTCTTCGCAATCTCGAAGAATCTGAAGATGATCGTAGAGATCGTTTTGATGCTGCCGACACAGATGAAGATCCTATCTTACACAGACAGGAAAACAGCCAACCAGGACTACATTCGAATATTTATTGTAGTCGTTTCGCATATGAGTGTCAGTGAGCGACCATCAACTACAGATCACTCGAGAACAGATGCGGATACCTAGATTCAGTGTGCTGTGTGGGAAGTGGCGTGTAGGGTGGAGCCAGTTCTACCATACAAAAAAGAACTATTTGAAATATTAATCTTTCTCCTAATATATTGTTCCATTTCACCGTACACAGTCCAGTCACATTAACGTGACCACCATCTATGTTCGACGTCAGCGTGAAATTACCACTCACAGACGGTAAATGGCAGCACTAAGTGTATAAAGCGTGTCGGGGGGACGCGGATAACAACGCATCGTTGTCTAACGCGGAAAAGTAGGGATTTATCTGACGTCCAGAAGGGCATGATCACTGAGTTTCGGGCCAAGGGTGGACGCGTTTCCGAACGGATAAGTCTCTATACCGTTCGGGTGCTGCTGTGGTTAAATTATTCCGTGCATGGCAAAATGGTGCTATCTAAAACCGGAACCGAAGCAACTGTGGTGCACCACCGACTGTAGATGACATGGGTGAGTGACAGCTACAGTGAGGTGTAGAGGCGAACAAATGTGCTACTGTTGAGCAAGTGACCGCACAGATGAACCAAGACGGTACCAACAGTGTCTCCTCAACGACCGTTCAGAGCAAGTTGCTTCATATGGCCTCAGGAGCAGGCGCCTAGTTCACTCACCCGTGCTGACTGACTGCTGTTCATTGGCGACGTAACGGGACGTCCACTTGTAAGTAGGCTGTTTAGGTTTTTATATTGGTAACGCCACGTAGCGCTCTGTATGAAAATCACTGACAGTGCTGTGTGCAGTCTGTGGCTGGTTTGCATTGTTGGAATATCTGCCATTGTAGTGTTGGGCACTTTGATGTGAACAGCGCGTAGCACTGCTCAGTTGGAGGTGAGCCGTCAGCAGTGTTGGATGTGGGGAGAAAGATGGCGGAGTTTTGAGAGCGGATGATCTCGACGTGTGTCCATCAGAAGGAGTAAATTTGTAAGACTGAATGTCATGAACTGATTATATAATGACTTTTGAACACTATAAGGTAACTTATACTGTTTGTTCTCTATCAAAATCTTTCATTTGCTAAGTATACCTATCAGCAGTTAGTGCCTTCAGTAGTTACAATCTTATATTTAGCTGGCAGTATTGGCGCTCGCTGTACTGCAGTAGTTGGAGTAACGAAGATTTTTGTGAGGTAAGTGATTCATGAAAGGTATAGGTTATTGTTAGTCAGGGCCATTCTTTTGTAGGGAATATTGAAAGTCAGACTGCGTTGCGCTAAAAATATTGTGTGTCAGTTAAGCAAATGTCTGAGAAATTTCAGTTTTGCTTAGCTGTTTGAAAAACAAATAACGTAAGGAGTTTATCAGCACAATCATTCATAAATTTTTCTAAGGAGAGGTTTGACACTGAGTGGCGGCAGCTGGCCTTTTCAGATGAATCACGTTTCATGCTCCATCGGACAGATGGGCGTTGGCATGCACTGCGTGAAACATCTGAAAACAAACTCCCTGCAACAATCACCCAAGTGTCTGCGCCGGAGGAGGGAGCGTTATGGTCTGGGGAATGTTTCCGTGGCTTTCCTGGACGATCACATTGTGAAAGGCGCAGTAGATCAGCACAAGTATGCGTCTATACTTGGGGGTCATTTCCACCCCTAAGTGCAGTTTGTTTTTCCTCAGAATGATGACGCCTACCAGCAGGACAGTGAAGTGCTGCTCGCAATCTACACTACCGTATACCCCTGGCCACTACACTCCGCGATTTAAACCCAGTTCGGACTCTGCGGGACCACTTTGATCTGGCTGTTCGCGTCATGGATCCTCAATTCAGAAACCTAGCGCTGCTGCCAGTGGCACTGGAGTCGGCAAGGCTCCCCGTCACAGTCTGTAGCTTCCAGAACCTCATTATCACTCTTCCTGGACGTATCTCAGTGGTCCGAGCTGCAGAAGAGGTGGTTATTCAGGCATTTGACAGGCAGTCACATTAATGTGACTCGACAGTATCTATTCTTTTATTTCATTGAATATTGAGACATAAACTCGTAGTTTTTACTCGTAAACTGTAAACGAAACGCTAAATTTTTTGAGCCTGTAAAAGGCAATTTCTTTCACCTCCTGTGACGTTGAAAGGTTTAATAGTAGAATGGTATAGTTACGCTTACTTGAAAAGCAATTAATAAGCTTTTTTTCAAAGTAAGGTAAATAAATTTACATTCATTCTTGAGCTTGTACCAGAGTGTCACATTGTAGTAAAAATGCACAGGATTCGATGGAGACGGAAATTAACAGGCTGGCACTAGGGTGGTTAGATTTATGTAAGTGAGTGGCAGTCAAAGTATTAAACAGAGCGCCGCCTCGAACCTTGCGCCGGTCGCTGTGGCCGAGCAGTTCTAGGAGTTTCAGTCCGGAGCCGTGCTGCTGCTACGGTAGCAGGTTAGAATCCTGCCTCGGGCATGGATGTGTTTGATATCCTTAGGTTAGTTAGGTTTAAGTAGTTCTAAGTCTAGGGGACTGATGACCTCACATGTTAAGTCCCATAGTGTTTAGAGCCATTTCAACTATTTCGAACCTTGCTCTATCCAGACTTCGCCGTCTTCCAATGGGTGGCGGCACGGACGCCACCAGACGACACCATCCTTGTTTCGATTCCCAGCATGCAAATGCAACCACAAGCGAGCCTTTTTAAAGACACCGCAAACCGATCCACACCCAGATCTCGGAAGACTCGCATTCATAATCGAAGGACGTAGCACGACGCTAATGACCTCATAACAGCTAGCAAGTGAATGTAGACTGAAAGTGCTAGCCCGTGATCTACAGAACTGTAATAGACAGTGTGAAACTGGAATTACCAAGGATATAAATGTTATGTATAAATACGTCACTCTTGTAAACAGCATAAATAAATATGCTTGTGCTTCAACCATGTATTAAATGTTGAAATGTCTGTCCCACCTCGTACCATAATTTATTCAGGGAAACAATGAAATATCTAAATCTTAATGGTCCAAACACGAACTTAGTCTCTTAATCACTGCATCACCTCGCCCGGTATTTTCCATGAATACTTGTATACGCACAGCAACCTTTCGAGAGGTGCTGAATTGTCAACTACGATGATATACTAACTTTTGTTGTTTGTTCTGAAACCGTGATTGTTTTATCATGTCAGGGATGGTCATTTATTATATAAACATTTCAGACTGTGAAAGTATTTGATTGACAAACTTATGGGTTGTACCTCATTTCTGCACTGGTAGCTAGTACCGATTACTGTTTAGAAAAACTGCCAGCAAGTATTCGCGAATGCTGTATAGAGCTCTGCAGCGTATCGGGAAATTTCGGGCTCATTAGAACGTTAGCATAGTTTTTCCAGTTTATATTAAATAGCTACAACTCATTCAGAAAATCTTAGAGTAAGAGCAACTCCCACCACCTCCCACACTTTCAGGTAACTCCACTTACCATATTTCATCAATGTCCGGTCCCATTTAGCGAGGAGTATGGAAACCGCCTTCAGAGCTTGTTCCACAGACCCTTCACCAATCGAACATGTTTGTATAGTGGTTAGTCGCCGTCCTACAACAACCAATATCGACGCTTTATGAGCACACTTTGTGTAAGACTACTTTCCTGGAAATTCACCGGCACTTCCTCTATCCTTTGCCCACGAAATTTAGAAGCTCTCACTGCTGCACGTTTGATCATCACATTAACCTCAATTCAGGAATTCAGAGATGCTGCCTAATACGCTGTCCACTTACATTAATCTGACTACATGTCAAAATAACCACTTTTTCCAGTGCCGATCGCCGCGAGATGTGCAAGAAGAGTGTCAGTCAGCTTCTGGAGGGTCCAGACAGGGACGTATAGCCATGCCGACCCCAATGCAGAGTCCAGCTGTTTCTCGGTTGAGGATCCGTGGTGCAAGCAGAGCCATCAAGATGGTCTCACAGATTCTCGATTGTGTTTCAAATCTGGGAAGTTTGGTGGCCAGAGGAATGCGGTAAACTAATCCTGGTGCTCGTGGAACCATGAACGTACGCTGTGAGCTGTGTGACAGGTTGGATTTCCCTGCTGGTAGATGCCATGAAATTCGTGTATGGGTGGACATGAGCCTCAAGTATAGATGCATGGTTGTGTTAATTCATTGTGCCTTCCAGAACGACGAAATCATCCAGGATATGCCGCGAACACATGCCACAGACCAAAACGCTAGCTCCTGCTTGAGGAAATTTGCTTTTAGACATATCACGCCATACATGAAAACGTCCATCTCTCCTATACAGCACAGAACGTGAGTCATCTGAAAAGGTCACCTGTCGCCACTCAGTGTACTTCTAGTTTCGATATTTTTGTGCAAATTCCAACCTTAGTTGCCGAAGGACAACAGTCAGCACGGATGCATGGGTCAGGCGTCTGTTGTGGAGACCCATAGACAGCAACGTATGCTGAACGGTCGTTGAGGAGATGCTGTTGGTAGCCCGTTGTTTCATCTGTTCAGTCAGTTGCTCAACAGGTGAACATCTGTTCTCCCATACAAATGCCGTCATTCAGCTCTATGAGCTATGGCCCATGGTGCACTGCAGTTGCCTCGGTGCCGGTTTTGGATACCGCAGTTTTGGCATGAACGGTATAGTTTAAGTACGGCGGCACTCAAACAGTTCACAAACTTAGCCATTTCAGAAATGCTCCCATCCTTGGTCGAAAAGCCAATGAGCATGTCCTTTTGGACGTGAGATAAATAGCTGTAATTCCACATTACCAGAACGACTGTACAGTTTTCTGAATCTCCCCGACATGCTTTATTTATATACCCTCCACTGCTCGTGCTGCCATCTCTCATCTGCGAATATTTATTGCACGTGTACATCAAACGTACGTGGTGTTTACATTAATGTGATTGGACTGTGTAAGTCCTTTATTGTAATGTAGGCCTGGTTAATCGATTGGATTTACTTCATTTTCATCACGTGTGTCAATCTGTAGGCTGTAGTTTTCATATATTTTAGTGTGTAATCTTCAATGTTCAGTCTCATAATCCTGGCTTACGCAGTATGTAATAATTTGCCTCCCATACTAATCAATCGTCTGTGCTACCAGACAAACCAACTTTGACTCCCTATCTTTTCTCTCCACACATGCTACGCGAGCCACCGTGCGGTGCTTCGCGGAGGGTACCCTGTACCACTACTAATCATTTCCTTTCCTATTTCCTGTTCCTCTCTCTTAAAACATTACGCTAATATCATATATACTGCCTATAGCCCTGATAATGGCCTCAGATCGGCGAGGAAGAAAGATCCCAAGTTCCTTCAGGTATGCTACATCCAGCTGACGCCATTCCTTGATGGTTAGAGCCTGTAGAGCTACCGAACTGCGGGGTTGTTGACTGCTATATTCCACCCACTGTTCCAAATAGTCCCATACGCGCTCTGTAGCATTAACATAAGATGATTTGACGGGCTAGTCCAGATCCGATAGGGTGCCCGAGTGTCTGTAAAACCAGAAAAGTGCGTGGTAGAACGGTGAAAATGGTTCCCATCGTCTTGGCAGACGAGAGTGGCCACACATTGCGGGTTAAACGCCTCACTGAGTCGTCGGTACACTAGACGTCCTGCTTCATTGGAAACAGGCAAAATTGCCACTCGTCACACTACATGCCTTCCGACAGCTACTCGCCAGTTTTTGTGTTGTTTGGCTTACTGAATACCTGCAACTTTATGTGACGCTGTAAGCAATGGCCTTTTGCTAAGTACCAGACAGCAGATGTCCATTGCATGCAGATTGCTTCGTAATGTTGGCTCGAAAACTGGTTGAGATGAGCCATTATTCAGTAACAGCTGCAGTTTCTTTCGGCTTTGAAGCGGGCGCCATTCCTTTCCGGCGCGTTGGACAGACCGCGTTGATACACCGGCATAATGGGGAGCTTGATTCACTGGCTGTTAATATGCACGTCCAGACACGGTAGCTCTTTTAAGCCAATCTGTCATGTCCCCGCATAGAAGGGTCTCAGTACGCTGATTCCGTACAGTCGAATGGCTCATACATAGCACTGCAATGAATTATGTGATCTACTTTGTCGATGGAGGATCACATGACCACCTGCTGCCAGTTCTATGCCATCTGCAGCGCCCCAAAGTGACCAGTATGCTGTTTTCAAGAAGTGATTAACATTTTGAGCAATGAGGGTATCAAAACTTAACAGATAAATGAAATCTGAGATATATCGAATAAAGACTTCTGGAACGAAACATACGTACCATTTTATAAAAGTGAGTAAGATCACGTTGCAGCTCACAAGGAGACCGTACGAACTTCCCCTCATCGATTTGATTCATATTAACGGGGTACTGGACCCGAGTAGGACATCAACGTATGTAAACAGGAAGACGCAACTCTTAACCGTTTTCGAGAACACCGAGATCGATCATTTCAGAGATGCTTACGTACTTCGTAGGGCCGCGATTGGGCTGTTGGCTTCGTAAATGCTACTTCTCTGGATCGAATCTGGCTAACGGTTTGCTTTTCATTCCCACGTACTTCTAACAACAGATTCATTACGACCATGAAAATTATCAACACCTAATCATTTATTTACTATTTTCCTAGCTTCATCCCGAAAAAAGGGGAGGACTTTTTTTTTCAAGAAAATCGGAAATGAAAGAAAGATACACAAAAACTTTCAATCAAATCAGTATAGTCATTTTATTTGTGATATTGTATCTACATTTGTGACAAGTATAATGTGTAACTTAAGGGACACTGCACCCATCGTGATATGATACTGATGGTAGGTATACGGAAAGCAATAATTATAGCGACATACAGCACATGTAACGAAAGCCGAAATTTTGCGTGTGGGTGGTTTTTTCAGTGTGTCTATTGCAAAACAAACTTGGTTTACATTTATAAACAGTTCACAGACGCACATGACTTCGTGGCCTACGACGCATATCGAAGTATGTCACCTGATATTGGTGCCGATAGCACATAAAAAAGTAGTACCGGCACCGAAGTTCGATCCAGAGACCTCGCGGTTATAACACTAAGAGATTACTCTCTCGACTGCGGCCTGCGTGGAAAATAGCGTCCATACAAAGTACGTAATCATGGATAAAATTTTCAAACTCGATTTTTTAGAAAATGTTCGACAGTTGCGTGTTCCTGTTTCCATATGTTGAAGTCCTACTCGAGCCCTACAAACCCTGTCAATATGAATCATATCGGTGAGGCGATATTCGTACCGTCCTCTTGTCAGGAGGTTTAAAGACAGTGCAGTTTCGAATAGTGTCCGATCCCACAACTAGTCATCATGTGATTGTTGAGGCACAGTTCCGTGCCTCAATCGGATGTTGAGAGGCAGGAAGTGGAGGCTAACCGTCGGAAGTCAGTTTAAAAAAACGCAGGCTCCGTTACACCTCCAACACGGTGTATGGTCGTAAAAAGTAGACTCATCACAATACTATGTAAGGGTCTGTCCTTTAACATATGCCATTTTGCGCTGATAGGCGTACCCACCAGGTTTTTGGTGCATGAGATGCACAAGAAGTTAACAAATTACATTTAAATAGCATTTATCACGGAGAAGAGGATGCCTTCTAGTTTATAAGAGAGCCTACAATCCACATCATGTGATGAAGGTGCGAACAATGCGGTATACCATTTTTGACTGGCATAATTTCTAGCCCTTCCATTTTCGTATATTAATGGGCCAGACCCTTATTCTGCAATATTATTCAGTCACTTCACGCGACAAAGTGAAAAAAATTTCATCAAACGGGTCTCCTTAAAAATGTTGTTTCACCTGCCAATACTTCCATCCCAAAAGCAGCAACTGACAACGAATTCCACCAAATGGTTCTTTTGAGAAAATACTGCATGTGCTGTATCCATAAATATTGGAGGCATGTCAAAGCCAAAGAATAAATGTTACACGATTTAGGTCACTATAAAAAATTTGTTCTCTTCGACTTCCTAGAAACACACAGAAATTTTTGCAGAGGCGTCCAAAGATTCTAGGATTATTTCCAATGACCGTACAGTCAATATGGAAGTGAAAGAAAATAATGCATTGTAAGTCGTACAGATACAAATGACATTGGGATAATTCCTTATAGCTCGAGCATAACATCAGTTTATGAACTTCCAATTGAAGAATTAATCTTGATGCCACCTATAAATTATAATATAAACAAGAAATTTATTGTATCACAGTTTTGCGTGGGGTTACCTTCTAGAGTACAAAATTTGCTGCTCTGTTGTCATTACTGAACGTATGTATTTTCCCATACTTACAATAGGAAGCTCCCTACTTCTTTTACCAGTGGAAAGCAGCCGTGAGGCTATAGCTGTCTCTTACTTTTTAGAACTGACTGCCCAGTTCAGCAATTTTCCGTATGTGTACGCATTTTCCGAACACTCAACATACTCTTCCTAGCTGGTAGTATGATTCAAAAGGAGATGGACCTCAGACCGAATGACTAAGAAGCGTTCGTCTATTGCTCATGAAACAAATCGATTACTCCTCACAACCATACTTAATGATTACTGTGGTGACTATCAAATAGTGCTCAAGGGCTGCTGTCCGGAGAGACTGTAGGACAAGACACCTTTGAGGGGTAAAATTCGAATTTCTCCCATGCTGAACGAGTACTGTAGATCTTACAATGAATGTTCCTTTATGCAGAGAACTTTTCTATTATAAGGACGTATAAGGTCTTCTATATCCCAGGTTCAGATCCAACAAGAATAAATTTAATGATGGAAGCTGACATAAGCAAGAGCACTCTACAGTACTGGCACTCAAATAGTGAATCTTTGTAAATAGGTATTCATTTAGTACTAAAGATGAGATTGCTTATCAACCGTTACTAAACGGTCATCCAACTTTTTCCATCAAACCAGACGTGAAAAACGTCATAATGCGACTTAGTGAAGAAAACACAAATTTTTTCCAAGCTTCGACATCAGTTTAACTTAAAATGGTTAAGGACTTAGGACTGGCAAGGCAACCGTACTGTATAATTCGAGAGGTGAGCACAAATAACAGGAACTGACACTTACAGCATAACTAAACACAATCCCGCAAAATATAAACAATTTTGAGCAGAGTTTTGCCAGCAAATATAGCAGCAATTCAAGAAGTTAATGACAGATTTCATTTGTCTCTTTTATGTGCTGCTTGAGAGAATAATCTTGCAGTTAATAAATGAAAAAATCGAACCGCTGCTGATCCGAGAACGACATCTCGTATAAATGTTAATCATAATATCTTCTTTCGCAAAACAGAATTTCTTTATCTACACTGCCAGAAATCTTCTTCACGACTGAATGCATTTTTACGGAACTCCAAAGTCATAAAAGCAGACAGACGAACAAAGAAAGTCTTACCTTAAGCAAGTTTACTGGCGTCATCTTTGTTCAACACATATGGTACTGATTAACCTCTACCTGCAGTGACCCAAAGTTTTACCTAAGCTGGCAATCGTGCTGTCTCAGCACAAGGGAGGAAATTTGAAATTGTAAAGCAGAAGTTTTTCACAGCCCGAAACACTCTTTGAATACCATAAAGGGAACGTTTTAGCACAGAAACATCTGAAAACACGAACATATATTTTGCGTCTGAGGAACGGTGCAATTTCTTCTAAGAAATAATACCATTGGAATACTACATAATCCCAAAATACATACACTATCTGATCTAAAGTATCCGTACAGCCCTGTCTAAAACGAAATTAACCACGAGAAAATGCGAGAGGCGGACTCGCCTGTTTAACACTGGCGGGGAGTATTGTTTTGTCAGTGTAGAACCAGTAACAGCAGAACTGGTCGTTCCAGAGTGCACAGTGACTTAGAGCGTGGATTAGTCACTGCATATTATTTGAGAAACAAATCGATTAGGAACATTTCAACCCTTATAAAGCTGCCGAAGTGGACTGTTGGTGATGAGACTGCGAAGTGGATACGCGAAGCAACAACCACAGCTAAATCAAAGTAAAGCAGGCCTCTTGTACTGACGGTGAGGGACCGACGAACGTTGTGGGAGAGAGGGAGGGAGGGGGGAGAGAAGTGGTTGTAAAGAACCGCATGAAATCAGTTGAAGTCACTCTTGAGTTCCAAAGTGCCAATAGCAGTCGATCTACCACAATGACTGTGCTTGGGGAGTTAAAAAGGGTGGAGAATAATGGTCGAACCGCTCCTCATAAGCCAAAACACTTGAGATGGCGTTAAGGGCGACGCCACTGGAGAGTGGAGTGAGTCTGAGTGATGAATCGCGTTGTATCTGTGGAAATCCCATGGAAGGGTCTGGGTTTGACGAATGTCTGAACAAAGTTACCTGCTATCATGTGTAGTGCCAGTAGTGAAGTATAGAGGAGCTGTTTTTACCATAAGGACGTATTTTTAGTAGTTAGGGTGTGAGCCCCTTATTGCATATAAGAAAACGCTAAATGCGGAAGGATATGAACAGAGGAACAGTTCAGAGACGATGATTGTATCAGCATGGCAGTAGATCATCTCGCAAAGCAGCATCTGTAAGGCAATGGACTTTTATTTTTATTTATTTATTTATTTTATTTGCACGTCAAGTTCCGTAGCACTAAATTGAGGAGCAAATCTCCAAGATGGTGGAAAGTGTCAGTACATGAAATTACAACATAAAAGTAATAACAGATAGAATGGGAAGAGTCTCCCCAGAATATAATACAATTCGACATAAGCGAATGAAAATAAGCAAAGTAGACTAATTTTCGTGTCGAACGATCAGTTACTTCAGATACCGTTTGAATAGTAAAAATGGCAGCATTAAGTCTTTGAACAGGATCCTGTACGTGGCCTTTCCACGACAGTTTCCTATCTGAACACCTAGAAATTTGAACTCTTCAGTTTCACTAATAATATTCCCATTCTGTGAAATTAAAAAGTCAGGTTTTGTTGAATTGTGTGTTAGAAATTGTAAAAACTGAGTCTTATTGTGATTTCGCGTTAGTTGATTTTCTACAATCCATGAACTTCGGTCATGAACTGCACTATTTGAAACAGAGCTAATGTTGCACACAACATCCTCTACTACTTAGCTGCGTCATCAGCAAGCAGAAGTATTTCAGAAATACCCGTAATGCTAGAGGCATATCATTTATATAAATAAGGAACAGGAGTGGCCCCAACACTGATCCCAGGGACACACCACCACTTGACTGTACCCCACTCAGACCCCACATCACAGCCATTCTCAACATCGTGTATAGTGACCTTTTGCTGTCTGTTGCTAAAGTAAGAGGTGAAACAATTGCGAGCTACTCCTCATATTCCGTAATGGTCCAAATTCAGGAGCAATATTTTGTGATGAACACGAAAACCTTAGTTAAATCAAGAAATATGCCTAGAGTTCGAAAACTTTTGTTTAACCCATTCAGTACCTCATAGAGAAAAGAGACTAAAGCATTTTCAGTTGTTAAACGACTTCTAAAGCCGAACTATACTCCCCTTCCCATACCTATAGAGTTGCAGGCCATGCCTAGTGAAACCTGATCTATTGATAAACCCAACTAACACAACTGAAATGTGACGCATCCCTCTGCCATCAGCGCCCTCTTCAGCCCCATGTTAACACGCCTAACAGCCACATTAAGATGAGGCCAGGCATGACGCTGAAATAGTTGCACGAAATGCACATTAGTGCCACCAGTTTGAGTAGCTATCTCCAACAGGCCACCACCTTCAGCATATTCCCCGTTCCTATCAAGACTGTTCGCCGCCCCACCCATTATCACTACGTAAACCTCCTTCGTAAAACCCCTAAATAACTCCTCTATGCCGTCAGTCATCTGAGCCAACCTTGCACTAGGCTTCACAATGCTGGTGAGCTGTTACTCACTCCCCAAACACTTCCCGCAACTGCTGGCCCACACCTCTACCATTCGAAGTACCTAGCAGTAGAACCTTCTTCTTTCTGTTAGAGTTTACAACTGACCTAGGCCTACTAACTGCTGAGGACTGCTGCGTGTTCAATACATCTACAGCCACAAGAGGCTCCTCTCCACTCAACTCGGACAGTTGGTCAAATCTATTATATATACGCAAAGTATAACTGTCTGAATACCTCCTCCTGCTAGCTGCCTTCTTGCCAACTGCCAGTTCCCATTCCCCACCACTCTTCACCCTCCATAACCTATCTAGTTCCTCCTTCGTGCGCTGTGCTACACCTGAAGGGCACAGATCTTACGCTCTTGCTCCGCAATTAACTTATTTCTACTACAGATTCTGCATTCCCAGGAGAGGATCTGACTAGAATGCCCACTGGCTTCCCCACTGCATTCCCCCCCCCCCCCCAATGAAAATACTTTGAACAAATCCCACACCTTAATCCACTACTCACAAACCTACTGAAGAGTCCACACTTCTCACCCATGGTAAAATTTTACAGTTACTGAAAAAAAACTATACGTCTACGTTACCTAAGTTCAGTTACATCAGTAGAAGTATTTATAGAACAATAGCGGTCTCGAAATTCTCTCTCTACTAAGAAAGCAACTACTTGTATCGATACTACTACACCACAGGTAATACCAATACCAATAAAGATTCAAAAAATTATTAGCTAAAACCAAAAATTCAAGCGTCCATTGGAGCACTCAACGAAGTTAAAACACTGAATGAAAACTTTACTGAAATATTTCACTATAAACAATAAGAAAAGTCAGCTGAAAACTAAAACATGAAATTTACTTCACGACTTCAGCTCATAGAAGACGCTAAAAAACACAGCGAGCGAACGTTTCCAAAAGTTTATTAAATTGTTATGTCGTCCCAAACAGCACGAAACACCTCTGGAAACTATTATAACAGTGCACAAATAACTTTGGCAGTACTTAGCTTTATAACCGCTACAGCTGCAACTGCACGCCGCAAAATGTAAACACACAACTGCGGCGCGAGGTTTGGACGAACGACGTAAGCAAATTCACGAATAACAGACCACTCGACTCAATACCGCAGGAAGAACTCAAGTGCGTACAATAGTTATGTGGATTCTCAACAGTTGTGAAACATGGGCTTGCTAGCTGATGGTACGCCCTCGCCACACGTTTACCCTCCACGGACGCTGAAGTTCCTCCTGACGAAGCCATTGTGGAGTTTCAACAGACGAATAGTGCATATTTCGGCGGTTTACCTGGCCATGATTGGCAAATGCGACCCCATCACTAAACAAGATAAATGACACGTGTGGAGTAGAGTCTTAACGCCCGTGTATAGAAGTTAACATTATTCTTGTAATCGTTTCCTTGAGTTTTTAATGAAGAGAGATTTTATAGGGATGGAACCTGTGTCGGTGAAGAATGCATAGAACACTTGCCTCCCTCATGCCACTTCCTCGTGTAATTGACCATGAGCCAACGAGTGGATCAACTGCAACAGCAGCAACATCATTAATTTCCTCTCTTCCGTCATCACTTGTTTCCTTCAGTTATGTTGTCTACGTGTTACATTACCGCTTTCACGTAACTGGTTGCAGAGGTTAATAAATAATTGTCGAGATAGTTGACATCTGTTAGGACATTTAGCCCCATACACCGTATAAGAACGAACTGCACTTTTTTTACACTCTCCATTAACAATATGAAAACGTCGGCTTTTTCTGCATTGGTAAATCCTATCGTCCACTCGGTACCTACTACTTGGACTGTCATACACTAACTGGCTAGCAAGTCGCAGGGCACTCAAGGAACCCACAAGCACACTGTAAGCAAACTTTACATCGTACCTAGCAACAATGCAGACTGAATGGCACACACAAGTGTCGGCGTGGGAGCCTTTCAAAATGCGTTACCTCGTAAAAGACTCGCACTCGAGTCCTGTAATAAACACCACTGACATTCTAATATACCTTACTTTTAGTTTGTTAATGTCAACAGGCATTGTTTCATTTAAAAAGTGTATGTTTGCACAAAAATACCCTTTCTAAGTGTTATTACAATCTTTTTATTAGCTAACAATACTTGCCCCTGACTATCAATTCATTCTGTGAAAACCGCACATCAATAGCACTTCCCGTTTCCGCAATATTTGCGGTGTTAGCTTTAGGTGATTCACCCTGTATATCTCAGTACTCATGTCTTGTATAACACGGAACACAGCATAAAAAAACAGTGATTTCAGCTGTCAGTGAGACATATCGAATCATTACACGTTGTCTGCAGCTCTTGCCTCTGGAGATGTTAAACGGATTTGTTGAAAAGAAGAGGCATGTTATTCGAATTACTACTCCCTCTGGCCACACAGAAGAATCACAAGAAGCACAAATAATCTTCGGCTTTTTGGTTTCACTGGGAAGTCTGCGTTATGTGACTGACAGACTTAACAGAAGTTACTGTAAGCGGCATGTGGCTGTCCAGTTCTGAAAAATAGTTGTGTAGTATTTGTAACCTTTTCATTTTATTCTTAGTTAACCTGTGTACATATGTTTTCTTTGCCTGTGATACGACCAGACCACACTATGTTATTTATACCTAAATCTCGTCTGTGACCAGACGTCATCCGGATCTTATGTATTGTTTCCAGCAGTCGGTAGCAAAATTTTAACAATACATTAACTACAGAAGTACCTAGTCTGCATATGTTGTGGTCTTCAGTCCTTACACTGGTTTGATGCAGCTCTCCATGCTACTCTATCCTGTGCAAGCTTCTTCATCTCCCAGTACCTACTGCAGCCTACATCCTTCTGAATCTGCTTAGTGTATTCATCTCTTGGTCTCCCTCTACGATTTTTACCCTCCACACTGCCCTCCAATGCTAAATTTGTGATCCCTCGATGCCTCAGAACATGTCCTACCAACCGATCCCTTCTTCTAGTCGAGTTATGCCACAGGCTCCTCTTCTGCCCAATTCTGTTCAGTATCTCCTCATTAGTTATGTGATCTACCCATCTAATCTTCAGCATTCTTCTGTAACACCACATTTCGAAAGCTTCTATTCTCTTCTTGTCTGAACTATTTATCGTCCACGTTTCACTTCCATACGTGGCTACACTCCATACAAACTTTCAGAAACGACTTCCTGACATTTAAATCTATACTCGATATTACCAAATTTTTCTTCTTCAGAAACGCTTTCCTTGCCATTGCCAGTCTACGTTTTATATCCTCTCTACTTCGACCATCATCAGTTATTTTGCTCCCCAAATAGCAAAACTCCTTTACTACTTTAAGTGTCTCATTTCCTAATCTTAGCATCACAGTTTATATCTGATACAATTTGATTCCTGTAAGAATTACGCCTATATGATCTGTTGTTTCAGTAGAATGATTTAGTCTTCTTCCTACTGTGTAAGTAGATTTTTACCTTCTTCAATTGTAATCCCTCTATCGTATAGAATCATCAGTCACCTGTTCTTTCTCTCCTAGAAGTTAATTTCTCTTTTGTATCATTTTCCTTGATGTTGTTCACAGGAAGCATCTAAAACCATTACATGTTGGACGCCTGTCGCTTAGATTTTATTAAGGCCGAAATAGTCAACTCTGATTAGCTTAAAGCCTTTTGGTAGTCTCATCACATAAGATAAAATATTACTTTTCCTGTGCGCTGCAGGGTGCAAGTAACTGCTCCGGGACTGACATATTACGTTATAAGGCGCGCCTCACGACTCCTGATGCCGTCTCTTTACAGCAACTCAGAAGAAACTGGATTCGAAGTGCACGTCTTGGCTGAGGGCCCCCCACCGGGCGCCGTCCAGCGGCCTCCTGCAACCTGCCACATCCCACGTGAAAGCGTGTCGCAACACCCCTGCGCAGAAAGAGCTGGCAAGCCGTACGGCACATGTACGAACATATCCTGTATACAGCACACAGATACATCTCCTAATTATGAAGTGGCAGCCAAACTGAAGCCTTTAAAATTATTCTAAACTAGCCATCCGCGTATTAGTTTGGTTTGTTATTAAGAAGATAACGCACAATCGCCAGAATCAAATTTATGACTAATTATAGCAAACGTAAAATAAGTTATATGACTGTTTGCAAATCGATTATACATTTTTTAGAAGTAAACATTCAATGCAAGTTTCAACGAATACAGTATAAATACATTACGAGGCACAAAGTTCCAACATTTTTCACGCTAATTAGTCACTTCTCAGTTTTGATCCTGGCAGTTCGCATTCAGATATCTTAACTGAATATGCCATTTTGTTGCGTGTGTTCGTTGTGAACATGGTAGTGTCATACTATGTAGTATTCTCACAAATTATTCTAGTCTCCCATGTGACGGAAACTCGTTGCAGAGTTCAAGTCGTAACCGCTGGAAAAAACATTCCCGAATATTTTGCACTTTTCGAGGATGCTGAACCTCAACTGATTCTGTGGTACAATATTGTAGGGAATGCCGTGAAAGACGTAGTAATAAAAATTTCAAGTGCTGGTGAATACAACTACTTAATAAAAATATCATAGTAATCACATAATAGTATCGCACTTTGTCTCTGAATGTTTGTTTGATCCGAATTGTTGAAAAGTGTAGTGAAGTTTATTTACAACTACACACACAAACAACTCTCTTGTTTCTTAATTAATCGTAGCCATATTGGCTACGTTTAGGAACCATGAGCTGTGCTGATTAATTATTTATTTGTATTTTCTGCTACCTGTTATTTGCTTTGTGTTCAATTAAACATACCGCGACGCGTTTTGAGCATGTTCTGCCTATCTTGAGGCGTTTATGCATATAGGAAATTGTTACTTAAAAAACTGTCTTCAGTTAAATTAACATAGAATTTATTGTTTACTTTTAGCTTCTGGAGTGACTGTAGGGTATGTGGAGGGAGGGGGTGGCATCGGTTGGCCAGAAACTGATGTCAGTGCCGTCTTCTGCTGGTATGGAGCTGTGTATCCTTGTTTATTATGACTGACACTACAGCTATTTTGGCGTCACATCGTTTGTATCATTGGTACACTTTCGGAGCTGTTGTGTAACATTAAACTATTTCACTACTTATATTGGCACTGTTTAAATAAAGATTGTGTAGTGAATTATTTTAAAAAAGACATGTACTTTTCCGAGACTGTCCATGTAGTGTATACTGCCAACCTGCTGTTACTATGGGGAACATCAATCGCTGCATTATCTTGTTTTGAAGCAGATATCCTTATAGAGCTGCCAGCATCTAGAGCCACAGAATGCTTCTTTTCTTTTTGAGAGCAATCGAAGAACTGTATTATGTCATTTACGTCACCAGTCTGAGTCATCTGCGGTAAGACTTCTAAAATGACGTATGTTTTACGATTTACGCACAGTAGTTTAAATGCTATGAAGTAAGTGCTCTACTGTAACAAAATAATGTAAAAAGTAAGTTCCTTCAAGCTTATTGGCCTAAATTGGTAATTAGTATGATTATCTTGAGATGGCAAATAACGATTGCGTAAATCGTCTAGCAGCACATCACTTTTCATTTCAGGTGAGCTATTCTTCACCGTGTATGATTTAAACGTCGTTTTCACTAAAACGAGAATATTAAACACGGCAAAAAACGAAATTAAATGAGTTTCGACTGAGGTGAGAGTAATTTATCACTGACCAAAAGTTTGCCGGCCGGAGTGGCCGAGCGGTTCTAGACGCTGGAGTCTGGAACCGCGCGACCGCTACGGTCGCAGGTTCGTATCCTGCTTCGGGCATGGATGTGTGTAATGTCCTTAGACTAGTTACGTTTAAGTAGTTCTAAGTTCTAAGGGACTGATGACCTCAGATGTTAAGTCCTATAGTGCTCAGGACCATGTGAACCATTTTACCAAATGTTTAAATGAGGTATTTGCTGTCTTCGCCGCCACGTTAGGGAAAAGCTTCCAACAACTAGCGATGACTCTCAGTGAACAGCTCGTTGGACTTATACGTATATGATGGGCACACAACGCTTTAAATATAGTGGATGCTCAGCAATATGTCCCAGATGTCAGATTCATTGAAATACAATCCAACAAGCGCTTACGAGGTTTGTCACCACGGTAGCTCTTCTTCCACAGTTTTCTTTTTTTTCAGTGATTTGATAGAGGACTTAAATTATTCTCTGAAATGAAACAATAGAACTATAGGCATTTGAAAGACACAACTGCCTTTGTTCTCTCTTGAAGAAATGCCATTCTCCCTGTTTTAATGCTGGTAAGATATCTAATTTCACTGTTTATATTATAAAGAGACGAAACTGCGCAGCCGGTCAGCATGTGATAATTATTTCGCTTTCATAATTACCCGTCACCATGTTTTACAATTACGCGTGGTACTAGTGCTCAGTATTACAACAGTGAGATGAGGAGTAGAATACCTATTCTGAGTGTAGACACACTGTGGATTGGAGGCTGATTGTGTTTTATTTATTAGGAGCATAATTGCGACTACTCAGAAATCAAGAATTAACGTGATGCGTTAATCGAAACGCGTTGCATTCAGAAGTGAGGCGACATTCTTTATCCGTTAAGTGAAAGACAAGGAGTCCCACCGACATCTACATCTGCATGACTACTCCGCAATTCACACTTAAGTGTCTGACGGAGGGTTCATCTAACCACCTTCTGACCTTTTCTTTACCGTTCCACTCTTGAAAAATGCGCGAGAAAAAGGAACACTTAAATCTTTGCACGCGAGCTCTGATTTCTCTTATTTTATTGCATGTTCGGAGGAGAAAGTTTGTGACCGAATTCGTGAGAAGATCTCGCCGGAACGAGAAACGCCTTAGTTTTAGCAATCGCCATTCCAGCTCACGTATCTTATCCGTGACATTATGTCCCCTATTTCGCGATAATACAGAACGAGACGCCCTTCTCTGAACTTTTTCAATATCTTTCGCAGACGTATATGGTAAGGATCTCATTCCCCACAATAATACTCTAACAGACGACGGACAAACGTGGTGCAAGTAGCCTCTTCAGTAGATCTGTTGCATATTCAGGATGGACAAGTGTAGTTTAAGCAGTTGCATATTCTAAGTGTTCTACCAGTAAAACACAAACTAGTTCGTCGTCCCCAGAACTTTATCTATTTGATCGTTCAAGTTTCAGTTGTTCGTAACTGTGATCCTTAGTTGGTTCAAATGGCTCTGAGCACTATGGGACTTAACTTCTGAGGTCATCAGTCCCCTAGAACTTAGAACTACTTAAACCTAACTAACCTAAGGACATCACAAACATCCATGACCTAGAAAGGATTCGAACCTGCGTCCGTAGCCGTCGCGCGGTTCCAGACTGTAACGCCTAGAACCGCTCGGCCACTCCCGCCGGCTGATCCTTAGTAGTTTAGTTGGAAGACAGCCATTAGGTTTGTGTGGTTTACCGTGTAACCAAATTAAACGGATTCCTTTCCTTACTCATGTGAATGACCTTACACTTTTCAATATTTACAGTCAGTTGCCACTTTTCACTCCATACTAACATGTCTAAATCATTTTGCAATTGGTTTTGATCTTCTGAATGACAGCATCATTTGCAAAAAATCTCAGAGAGGGCTGCCGACATCGTCTCCTAAACCGTTTGTATGGTTAGGAACAGCAGAGGCCCTATAACACTTCCTTAGGGAAAACAGGATATCACTTCTGTTTTACTCTATGTCTTTCCGTCATTCATTACGAACTGTGACTTTTCTGAGAGAAAATAGCGAACTCAGTCGCACAACTGAGATCATACTCCGTAACACGCAGTTTCATTTGAAGTCGCTTGTGAGGAACGGCGTCAAAAGCCTTCTGCAGATCTAGAAATATGGAATCAGTTTAACATCCCTTGTCTATGGCACTCATTACTTTGTGTGAACAAGGAGCTAGTTGTGTTTCATAAGAACGATATTTTCTGAATCCATACTGACAATCCACGCCCGGGTTCCCGGGTTCGATTCCCGGCGGGGTCAGGGATATTCTCTGCCTCGTGATGACTGGGTGTTGTGTGCTGTCCTTAGGTTGGTTAGGTTTAAGTAGTTCTAAGTTCTAGGGGACTGATGACCATAGATGTTAAGTCCCATAGTGCTCAGAGCCATTTGAACCGTACTGACAATCTGTCAACAGATCGTTTTCTTTAAGGTAATTCATAATAATCCCACAAAGCACATGTTCCAAAATCATACTGCACGTCGGCATCAGTTAAATGGAATGGTTATTCAGCGGTCTACTCCTTTTCTTGAGTATGGTGTGATTTGTACAACTTTCCAGTCTTTAGCTACATATTTTGATTCAAGTGAGCGTTTTTATATGATGGCTAAGTGCGGAGCTGTTATATTGGCACACTCTAAAAAAGAACCTAACTGGTATACAATGTGGACCGCAAGACTTTCCTTCATTGAGTGATTTGCACTGCTTCGCTACACATAGGATGTCTACTTCTAAGTTACTCATTTTGGCAACTTTTCTTGATTCGCATTCTGGAATTTTTAATAAGTGGGATAGTTTCTGAGTAGTTTAACATCTCGCCAACAGAGGAATTATTGGAGACGGGATCGTATCCAGCTATGAGATGCGTCCGTGTACCAAATGGTTCAAATGGTTCTGAGCACTATGGGACTTAACATCTGAGTTCATCAGTCCCATAGAACTTAGAAATACTTAAACCTAACTAACCTAAGATATCACAAACATCCATGCCCGAAGAAGGATTCGAACCTGCGGCAATAGCGGTCGTGCGGTTCCTGGCTGAAGCGCCTAGAACCGCTCAGCCACACCGGCCGGCCATCCGTGTACCACTTTTCAGTCTCAGAGGAATGCTAACGGAAAATACAATACATTTATATTAAGGTCACTAAATTTCGAGTCAAACAATGGTCGTTTAGATATCAGTTTCAGCGGGATGCTAAATGGTGACGTTGTTTGCTGGCAATATTCCACGGGCTTGTTTAGTTTCGACTGGAACGTGCTGAATAATCACGTAGATTTGGTGCAGAATCAAGGGATACAACGTAGTATCAGGAAAACACTGATAAGAAAAGATGTAAATCTTATTTAAAACTGTAGTTTTTTCTTTCCTTAATTTCCAAGAAAAAATTTGTTTAGCAGTCACCGCCAATAAATAATCCAGCAAGAAGTTCTTTTTCGGACTGCAAGTAGCTTAAGCATATACCTAACTTACTTAATTAAAATCCTGTATAGACTAGCAAGAGTTTTTAACATTAATTTACTTCCATTTGTAGCTGTTTTAATATCAGTTTACTCCTTGTTTTTCTGAAGGCGAGTTTCCTTTTATCTTTATAATGATCTTCTTTATTTAACCCACATAAGGAATATTTATATTATCATTTCATGGAAAGCACCTTAATATAAGAAAGTATTCATCTAAGAGAAGCACCATTCACTCTAAAATAACTTCATATTGCGTAACTCGGAATCCTGAGGCTGGAAACGTATACAGACAAGTTTATACTAACTGATTAGTATCGAGTAATGCAGTACGACTGCATTGTACTTCGTGTAACTGAAATAGATGAGAATTTAAGGGATGTGAGCAGTCTTCTTTTCGCTTAAGCATGACTGAATAAAGAACCTGTCGGACCATTTTTTTTCGTATAACTGGCATTAAGTCACATAGGTCATTCTCTCTTCTTTAAATTTGTACAATGCTCCTAGTGATCCTACACATTAGGTCGTACAGTATTTTAACACAATTAACTCAATACATTAGCTTTGACTTAAAAATATACCAACAATTTTTTTCAGAAAGGCTTTGTGGCTGACGCCTTTTGTACCAAGTTTGAAAACAATGATAACGCTAGTGATTTTGTTATTTGGTTTAAGAAATGAGAACTAAAATACAGAAATATAATTTTTATTCAGTTACTTCTTGCTTGCAGTTGCAACACCGCAGCTTGCGGTGTACAGGTGAAAAGTTTGGTTTCCATAAAACTGATGTGATGTAGTGCGTAAAGGAATGAAGTACCACCGACACGTGGAGTTTCTCATTCTCACAAGACATGATGACAATTAAAGCACTTAAATTTCTTTGATATCTTGCTTCCTCAAGGCAGCCTCCTGGGTGCACCTTTACATGTGCTGATAAAAATAACTTAAAAATTCTTTGGTTAATGTCAGTGAGACACCTTATTCCGTGTGGAAACTGAACAACTACATGACTGGTACTTGTGTCGAAATTTATCTAAATATGAACAAAATCTACGTTATTAACAAAAGTGTTTAAGAGTTGTTTCAGAACGTTGAGTGCATTAAGAACTGGCTGTAACCACCTTTATCTTTTTTATTACGGACGAATTCATGCCATGTTTTCGGTGAATATGTTCTGGACTCTTGAGTATATCGTTAGCTACCCTCTCAATAACAGATCGCTCTGCTAAAAAGAAAAGAGTCTTGAAGATACAACGTACTTGTTTGGAGTTTTGATGTCGTGCAGCCGCCATGCTTGCTTACAGAGTGAGTGGCTAGCTGTGGGTGCTATTTGTATTCGCAGGACAGCCTTCCTACGCACTGGCACCTGCTACGCCATACAGACGCCACTGCATCGTCGCTTCCTGGCGGCCAAGTCTTCAATCGAAACAAAGAATATATTCAGTAATACCATTACTTCATAAAAACTCTCATTTTTATACAAATATTCAACTCAGGCAATTCTAAGACACACACGTATTTTCCGCTTTTGTTGCTGTATGATTTCCATACTAAATATTACAGATATAAGACACTTACATAGTCCTGCCAACGTGAATCTTCTCGTAAGCAGATGGTTCGACGTAGGATACGATCGGAATTTTGTTATGCGTCATTTTTCTGTATAGTAATTATTTTGGTGAAGACACATATTTTTGCTGTGAAATCATGTCAGTTTCTATGCTGGATCCTGCTCTTCGCGGTGATAATTGTTTCCATACCGATATACTCGTCAACTAACTGTAGATTTTCGGCCATTTTTGATATTTATTTGAACAATTGTTAATCCTCACTCACCCCATTCACAAATATATAGAGTAAACAGAGCTTCCTATCAAATGGAGCTTAAATGGTTTCACTATCAGATGTTACGCACCGCTTTCTACATCTATATATATACCCTTGAAAGCCACAGTACGATGCATGATGAAAGATACCTTGTGCCATTGCTAGTCACCACCACTCCTGTTCCACTCGCAAATGGAGCGAGACAAAACAACTCTCTACATACACTGTTGTTTTTTCTTTTTTTATAAAATAAAGGGCAAGCCACGAAGGAGTTACGAAAATTGTTCACAAATTGATATTTATAGAGGTATCGAAGGAAAATCATAAATTATAAGCTTTGGCTGCCGATGGATGAATGTGCTATGGCGCTTCAGAGCAGTTTCACCACGCAGGGGACATGCATTCCGTGAACTCAGTTGGTCAGTAACTATGTCTCGCAGACAACAGGGTGAACAGTATGGCATATCTAGCATTACACCTCAGAATTTATTCAATGTTTTCGTTTAATCTGATCTGGTCCCCACGAAAAGCTCGAGCAGTACTCAAGAATGAGTTGCGCAAGTGTTCTGTCTACAGTCTTCTTTGTAGATGTCTTTCACGGTCACCGAAATCTCCTAAAAAAAGCTAAATCAATCATTCGCCTTGCCTACAACTGACCATATGTGCTCATTCCATTTCATGTCGATATGAAACGTTACGCCTTTTATTTAACTACCGTGTAAAGCAGCAAACCATTACACTGTATTCGAAGATTACGTGACTACTTTTTCTGATCATCTTCATCCACTTACGTTTTTCCACATTTAGAGCAAGCCGTCATTCATCACACCGAACATAAATTCTGTCAAACTCATGCTATGTCGTCCTGCTGTCATTCAACGACGGCAGTTTCCTGTACACCACAGCGTCACCAGAAAACAGTATCAGATTGCTGTTTATCCCTAGTGACATAAGTTGGAGTACGTCACAGAGTTCATTACCTTCTGTTACTGGTGTTGTGTTCTCACGTTGTACTGGGGTTCAGACCTTGGGGTTGTGCCACCCACCTGCGTTTGGTGGTGAAATTGGCCATACTTTGGATTGTTATCTCCTTTTCTTGTTTCCTCTTTCTTCCTCTTCGCTGTTTGCAGAAGCAGCTGACGGCAATAAAAGTAAGAAAAATGGCCAAGACAAGGACAGAAAGTTATAAACAAAGTAAACATAATGAATTCAAAATATGTGTATTTTAGTTGGTTATTATACAATACGTGGCGACGGAAGCTCTCGAATCTTGTCTGCATCTAAGCATAAGAGTTTGTATGAATTAGAAAGAAGTACTTCTTACAACTTTATTCTGCAGATGGCAACGATGTGACCAGCGTTTGGAATAGATTTTGACTATGTGCTGGACTGGAAATTGTCTAAAAACCCTTAGTTTGGGCACCACAATTTTTAAGATCATTCCGATACAGCTCCATTTTCTTCGCAGTGGTATTTTGGTGGTAATATACTGCGCTGCCGGTGTACATACGGTTCTTCAAAATGCATAACATCGAGTTTTACTACAAAGAAAGTCGAATGACTTCAGCGAGAGATTTAATATTGGAAAACGTACTATTCCCACACCGGAAGGAAATGATGCTGTGGTTTTATCGTCCCGTAAACATATCAGTCGATACGAAGAACTAACTCTTGGTAGGATAGTGATGCAAGAAGGTATCACTTGGAGGACGTAGCTGCTGAACTACATTGTGCCCGCATCTCGTGGTCGTGCGGTAGCGTTCTCGCTTCCCGGGTTCCCGGGTTCGATTCCCGGCGGGGTCAGGAATTTTCTCTGCCTCGTGATGGCTGGATGTTGTGTGATGTCGTTAGGTAGGTTTAATTAGTTCTAAGTTCTAGGGGACTGGTGACCATAGATGTTAAGTCCCATAGTGCTCAGAGCCATTTGAACTACATTGTGCTGCTCTAACGGGTATTTTAACCCACATCGACAATAAAACAAGTCCACTGAAAACCTAAATTGTGATGGTCTGACGGGCATTTGAACGCATATCGTCATTAAAACAAGTTCAATGCCTTAACAATCACTGTGCAACTCCCCTCACTAGCTCTAATCTAAATTACAGCCTTCATTAATTTTAGTCAAAGAGTTAGATATCTTTCGTTGGCATATTTTTTCATGGGTGCTGTAGTGTATAGGTACGTAGAAGTTACATGTTTTTCCTGGTGGACCCAAACTGCAAAGAGAAAAGTTCTAATATTAAATAATAGCCTACCTGTTGAATTTCTGTTGTTATATTTTCTATGGTACAAAACTGATCATCTGAGTCTCTGCAGAACATTAAATAATATAGTTTTTCCTGTCTGCTTAACACTTACAGTTCGCTTATGTAAACTGATGAACTGATGAGACACACATTTATCGTAGGAAACTCATTATAATTTAATGATAAATATTTTATAATTGTTTAGTATCGATGAACATGTCTGGTATGCTGGCTGAGGTGCCAGTGATGTTATACCTACACAAGATAAAATTTGTATTATTAATATCGTCATAATGGCATTCCGTTAAATTTCCTATCCGTTGTAACTTCGTGATTGTGACACCTGTCTTATGCATTTCCTGTAATGTAATCACTGACAAACTCCTCAAAATATGGTTTGACGGAACTAAAAAGAATATATTGTCATATGAATAAATGCGATCTCTATCAGGAATAATGCTTAACAGTCTGACTGAACAGTGTTCAATTACCATGCGGTAATGAATCATTCGTTTCTCGGTGTGATTCTTAGTATATAAACGTAAACTAGCAAACTAAATTTGCAACATTTTATCTGAATGGGTTTTCAGTGTGGTTTTTTTATGTTATATTCTTTGCCTCGTTAGCTGGTAAGTTGTAGGAGGTGAGTGATTTCGGGCCTCTTCCTCCACGAAACGGTACGTCTTTCTTTATTTTCAATAAAATAAAAATATCAGCCAAAAATTTATTTATCATAAGCTGGAGCAGTTGTCCTATCCGAACGTTTTCTCAACTACAGAGATTCAGATTGGAGTGCATATAATAATAGTTAAAACACTGTATAATGGAGGATAGCTGTTACATTGTAAATTACCGTTTAGGAAGTAACAGATTCGGCTCCAAAATGGCTTGGTTATCAAAATGCTTCAGTAAAGCATACTCTCCAAATAGTCACAAACATTTTTTCTTACGTACGGGTACAATTTGTGATAGGTTGTCAGATTCTGTTGTCATCGCATCAAGGCTGAATAATATGTAGAGCTACGTTAAAATAAATTCAGATATGACGAGCCGAGAAAACTAAGACGACTTTTAAAGACTGCGCCTTCAATAGCGAGAATAACACTCGATAATTTAGTCCAGAGAAGCTAAATTACCGTCCTTGCTTCTCACAGTTCACTTCACGGTTAATCAACTCTCCGTCATCCTTTATCTTTATCACTCTTGACCCATAAACTTCGTTTAAGAATAACGGTGATTTTGGTACCGTGTTATATTAGTGAAAAATAAAACAAAAAGTGGTTTTTATGTACATGCACTTACTGAATATGGCTTGACTTATTAATTAACTTTTCTACTTTAGCAACAAAGTGGTTAGTAGACGACTAAGTAGGACACTCCAGATATTGATTGAACAGACGGAAAGAAAGAGCACAAACTAATAGACGTGACAAAACTGATTCTTCATCTTCAGAGTGACTTAATGAAAAATCCTAACACTACAATTGTACAACAATGTCAGAAAACAGCCTGGATTAAAACAAGACTTGAAGCTTACACTTGACAGCACGACTGGACGACTAGTAGTCGTGTAAACAGGGAAGAAAGAACTGAGCGTCACATTTTGAGTGAAGAGTCTCAAAATGGAACTGAGAATGATACAACTGGCGAACCGAGTAACGAACGTAAATTTTAACGTAGAAAGGTTATTTGAAGTTAAAATAAGAGCTGAACCTTACTCTGAGTAATGCAGTGTTAACAAACAGAATTGAGACACAAAAAGAAAGTGTTTTAACTTCTCAACGCACAGAAGTTTTGAAAAATTGTGTTAATTGAATAATAAACGGGAAACACTGTGTCGAATTTCAGACGAAGTGAAACGACGATAATAAAAATAATCCTACATCATGCCGCACCCCATAGAAAACCATACTACTAAATCAATACGTATCCTCTTCTTAGCAACAATTTATCACAGAATGTAAAATACTGTTAATGAAACAAAAGCGTTGATAGCGTCAATGTCTGAAAATTTCACAAACATTAATAAATGGTTCAAATGGCTCTGAGCACTATGGGACTCAACTGCTGTGGTCATTAGTCCCCTAGAACTTAAACATTAATAAATGATTGGAGGAGGGCTAACAGGC
The DNA here is from genome assembly GCF_023897955.1 of Schistocerca gregaria. NCBI lineage: Eukaryota > Metazoa > Arthropoda > Insecta > Orthoptera > Acrididae > Schistocerca > Schistocerca gregaria. Next base: position 480,927,536 of record NC_064931.1, on the reverse strand, counting down.
AGTGATAAAAGGGAAATAAGGTAGTCACGAACTACGTTAGCAAAAGATCGATAACATCTGTTAAACTTAGATACCACAGTAGCATAGTACCCTAGTAAGACGATAGAAACAGACATCAACAAAGCGCATGAGAAATACCAAACGTCCACGGCACGCAAACCGGACCAGAGAGCTGCTACATCTTGTTAAATGCGGTGTAGGAAACAGAACATTTACGACGAAAATCAAAACAAAAAATTCATTAGAAACTGAAAAATTATTTTAGAGAAAGTTAGGAATAACTCCATAAGCATTTAAATTTTGTCCAGTACCTGAAATTTAAGTCGTTATTTTATTAGATACATACGATACCAACGGAAGCATATGAAATTCTATTTTTCGTATCTTCGGAGTAACATATTGTATACAAAATTTGTACATGTTGTTGTCTTCAGTCTGGAAACTGATTTGATGTAGCTCTCCACCAAAGTCTACCCCGAGCAATCATTTTCATCCTTGGTTGACTGCAGCATCCTACATCAAGTAGAAGTTACTGTCTTCTAGCTAAAGACTCACTCTACAATTTTTACTCCATACTTCCCTTGACTACCAAATTGACGATACCTAGATGCCTCAGGGTGCGTTCTGTCAACCCATCCCGTCTTTTATTCAAGTTGTGTCAGAAATCTTTTCTCCAGTTCAATTCAGTACCACTTCATTACTCATTCGATCTACCCGTCTAATCTTCGACATTCTTCTGTAGCATCACATTTCAACAGTTTCTATCCTCTTTTTGCCTGAATTTTTTATTGCCCACGTTTCACGTCCTTGAAATAATATTGTCTAGACTTTGTGGCTAAATATCGGATTTCATTAACGGAATGAAACCTGTTACACTGACACATAACCCGTAGGTACTACAGCCCCTAAGTTAAACTGCTTCGTTTCTTGTTATGATTATACTGCTCTGCACACTTCGGTCAAGTGTTGTATTATATTTAATCAATATAGCTCTTTCCGCTGCAATCCAACAGCTACTCAATTGGTATTTCGTTAATTTTCATCTTTTTTGTACCATTTAATTACCAAAGTATGCTAGTTTTGTCAATATAATATATAGGAACTATGTGCTGGAAATGTTGTAAATCGCAATGAAGGTGTAGGTGAACCCAAACGCTTAAAGAAATGACTGAGTCTGTACCCGAAGGCGGAATATACGGTAAACTGCACTTCCATTTGAATATTTTACGGCCGGCCGCGGTGGTCTAGCGGCTCTAGGCGCGCAGTCCGGAACCGCGCGACTGCTACGGTCGCAGGTTCGAATCCTGCCCCAGGCATGGATGTGTGTGATGTCCTTAGGTTAGATAGGTTTAAGTAGTTCTAAGTTCTAGGGGACTGATGACCACAGATGTTAAGTCTCATAGCGCTCATAGCCATTTGAACCATTTTTATTGAATTTTTACGTACTAAACAGAAAACAAAAAGCAGCATTGAGAATAAACTTACTTCCGGAAGAAATACTCGAGATATGATCATAAATCCACTCAAAATAGGTTCATAGAAAAGTACGAAGAATGGTTGAAGTTCATTCTGATCTCCTGAACAACAGTGTAATTGAAGTTCTATTCATCACAGGAATATTATGAAACAAGACGATGCTCTGGAGGCTTCGCTCCCATGCAACAAAATAAATTTGCTGCAGTTTTAGAACAGTCATTTAGAAGTATAGCTGAAGGCACGATGATGTGAAGTTCAGACTGCACTATTCTAAGAAAGGCAAATAGATAGAATCAGATGACTGGACACCGGTATAAAATGGATTAACGGAACACGGAAAATAGTAAAAGAAGAACTGTGTAATTTGTTGTGGGTTTGTCAAGTCAGAGTGGCAGCATTAAGGAAATGTTAAGCAGCGACACTGGGGGACGTTACAGAACGCCATTGTGCATCAAAATTCCGAAAGCGTAAGTCCCAAGGATGAGACAAGAAACATATTACTTCCTTCTACATACTCGTGCATCTCCCGTTATTTTCCTGGCGGTGAAAGTAAAAAAAATTCGGCTTTGTGCAGAGGCGCACATACAGTCGTTCTTCCGCGAACTGAATAGGAAGAGAGGTTAATGACATGGGAACACTACGTACCCTCTATGACACAAACAAGGATGATTAGTGAAGGTCAAATGTAGGAGGAAGAAAAGGAAACCAATGAAGTCACAACGACTCGATCTTTCACTTTAATAATTTCGGTAAGGTACGATGCTGGCCTCGGTCGGTATATATCGTGCATCGACAGAATATGTATGGAGAACGTTTTCGGAAGCTCAGAGACGAAAAAAGAAGCTAACTGTTTGTAAATGAAAATATCAAAAGAAAAAAATCTTTACAACTTTCAATATTCCTCTGACTCTGTTTCTGTAGCATGGTGTAAAAACGTATCTCGTCGCAGAGAAGAACAGATAAGCATTAAATGTAGCGCACCGATAAACGATAATAAATGGGCTTTATATTCCACGAAAAAACATAACTGATACTTAAATACTGAAAGAGAAGTAAGATGTAAAACAAGTGGTCAGGAAATGAATTTAACCTACTGATTGTAGGTCTAGGTACCATATCGAGCTGAAGCAGAGCAAACAGTGAGATTGAGGTACGAGTTGGGCTCTTTTCAGGACAAAATTGGCCAGAGTCACAAAGTAACAGCTGGCACTAAAAAACCTTTGGCGAAGACTGTTCACACCGAAAGGAAGTTAGTTGGTAGTAGAAATAACAACAGAACGGCTGAAAGACAACTATCCCTTTAAAAGTATTAGTCATGCTACAGGAATGATGAAGTAGCGTGCGAATGCGAATACAAAATGCTATAGACAAGTTTCAGTACTCGCACTTGTTGTTATTCACATAACAAAACAAATGTGACAAAAAGTTAAAAGTATATTTCAAACGATACATTAGACCTACTTCACTTAACATATATTATTTCGTCCTAGACTGTAGCGGCCCACGAATAAATCATTCCTCTAATTCCTATTTATATTAACGACAGTAACGGAACTCAGTAACTATATCAGATATGAAATGATTAAATGATGATAGTAACAGATCGTATATGTTTAAATTTATTACACCACTTTCCTTCGTTCGTTTTCTGATGGTGGCATATCTTTTTCTTACGCAGATTTCATTTCCACAATGCATATGTTTGTCCCTGGACATTAACTGAAAATTAAGCTGGACATCAGGGTACAAGCCTTCTTTTGTATGAAGGAAATTCAAGCCAAAATGGTGGATACACTTATAGTACTCAGTGAAAACTTGTTTTCTTTTATATATTTGTTTCCACTAATTTCACGACGACAGAATTTGTTGATTTTGACAATATAATCATGCAAAAAATATGGATCTTATGATTGTTAAATCATCTCTTCGAATAAACAAACAGCGAGGTATGAACCCATCACATATAGAATATTGAACGTCAGAAGGATCTGTCCTTAAAAACCGCTGTTTTAATTATATTTATCTTTATCCCAAACACTTTGTGTTAAATGTCTTAACTGTCAGCAGCACATATTCGGAAGTGCTACCAATGACATTTCTTAGTTTTGGTTCTTAAAGTTAGCATGGAGAAATGAGTGTCTCGTAAGGGGAAAAAAAAACTATTTTGCGTTAAGTACTTCAGCTCTTTATTGCCCACCTGAAAATTTCGTGCTCTGCGATCTTTATTTCCGTGGCAAACGAAAGCTATTGTAACTCAAATTATTGAGTATATTTACATCCAAGCTCAATATGTTGATAACTGGGTTTGTCTGCAGTGCTTTCAGTCATTTTTAATCTACAGTGCCACGCATGCAGGGATAATCTAGAGAAATTGCAAAGCCTTGCATGACTCAGCAAAGTTCTCCAATTCCTGTAGCTATTTGAACAGCTTCATCTGAGAGCATCTTGCGGTTGCTCTTGACCTTTTATCGGTCTTCTTTCACGTATATTGTGAGAAACGGCGTTCTATTACGTTGCACAGCAGGAGACCTGACGTTAATCATGTCTCTGATGACGACCCTTCCTCCGCAGGTTGCCAGTTGGGAAGTCTTTGATCAGCTCACAGATTTAAGAGGTAACTGACGAGACTTTAACTTGTTTACGAACCAGCATGGGGGTGCGTATCGAACCTTTTTTGAAACCAGGCATTTGAGCGTGCAATCAAATTTTCCGTGAAGACATCCAAAGGTATCTCACGCGATAATAAACAGCAGTTCATAAAACACACTCTTGAATAACTACTGTGATTTGTGTGTGAAAGCCGTTCCCTTAAAATGAATGACGCGCTGTTTTGTTCCACGGCTTCGGTTCACATCAGTAAAATATTTCTGCGATTCCTCTGAAGCTCGTGCTAAATAAAACTGTAAACTTCCCACAGTACCTTGCTATTCCAGTGATGGAATCTGCATACTGATTTCGCAAGTCTTAAAAATTCCATAAAATTTTGCTGTAGTAAAATAAGCAATTTTTGGTCAAAACGTGTTGTTTTCTCACACGATGTCTAACAATACTAAGTTTTGTCACAGTTCTCAATTCCGTTTGTAAAGCTCGCTGATTCCGTTCATGGCTTTCATGATGGAATTGTACAGTTAAGTGGAAGTCATAGAATAATATCGTATTGCAATTTTCATTGAGTGAGATGTCTTCCTACAATTTTGAAAGTTATCGTAGTGAATCCACATTTGGAGGGAGTGAGGTAGAAATAAAAGTGCGTTATTCATATTTAGGTCTTCTGTAGCTCATTACAAGCCAAAACTTTAATGTCTCCTTCAGAAAGTATAAATCCAATCCTCCGGCTTGTCATTGTCCTTCTCAGTTGGTGGTGTCTTAAAACATTGACGTCTTTGCGATGCTATTTTCTAATCTTACCTTTTTCGGCGAGTTGAGATTCACATTCTAATTTGATTCAGAACCACACTTCGACAGAAAGGAGGTAGTATAGCGGGATGTCCACATGAAAGAATACAGAAAACTATTTAGACAGCAGGAAAACATCTATATTCAAAGTCGTAGGATGATAAACAAATTCTTTGCTCTTTAAAACAAGATAGAGGAGTTACCTTCCATTTTGTTAGATAACGACAGTGGAGTCGCTGGAGACATTTTTTAGGGATTCATCTTGTAATGTGTCCGGAATGGTTTAGACAAGTCACATAACCCACGTATTCCCACTGTGCCACTTTACAATACAGCAAAGGAGTGGTGCTCACTGACATTTCTCACACAGTGAAACAATTAATTATGTAACCCTTATCCTTCATGTAAAACCCTAACTTTAAGACACATTTATAGTTTCCATATGATGACTGTTTTTGCGGCAACAGCTACTTAACTGCAGTGGAAATTCCAGTTGCAGATACAACAATGATGAAGTCTAATCACATCCCACTTGTCACGCATAAAACATTCTACACAATGATGAAATGAAAAATTGCGAATGATGGAATTCAGAGATAAAGAGAAGAAGAGTTCATTGTGGACCCACTTCAAGGGCAAAGAAGTAATTTCAGTATGATCGATGTATCTAAAAGCCTACCCGATGGAACTAAAAGCAAATGAGACGAAGACTTGAGTCTAGCGCTAAGTGAAGTTAACGACCGAACGATTTGGTTTTGTAGTTAAAGCAGTGTATTTCAAAATCCCGACCCTTATCAAAAAATTGGTCTCTAAACACTAATCCTTCTTCCATGTTTTTCAGTTAAGGATACTAACTGAAATAATATTGGCGTATTCCAGTAGCAGAAAGAATATCGAGAAAGGAGGTAGTATTCACAACACTCCAAGATATCAAGAAAAGAGGAAAGGACATAAAAGGTAAATGGCATCAGCAGTAACTTTATGCTGACCTGACATAGTGTAAAGTGGAGAAACGCACGACATATAATTTATTAAAGTGTCTTTTATTTCAATGCAATGCCGCTCACGTATGACTATTAGATTCGTTCGGTACGATTACTCTCAGCAAGCCGTTTTATTCGTTTTTAACTTACCCTAATATATTCAGTACTGGAACGAAATTAGTTGTCAGTGTCAAAATGTGTGACATTAAACTGTATTAAAAGACTTTTAGGAGCAACATTATAATTTCGGGAAATAAGTATTAGAACAGACTAGAAGATAATGCTACTGTGGTTGATTGTGTACAATGTAAATAGGTGGAAACAGATCGGCCGACCGTAGTACCTAGACTAGCAGCAATAATAAGACTGTAGTATTTGACACATACTACATTTTCTAACAGTAAGAATGAAACATCAAACTGTTTCTGTCGCAGACAAATGACGGAAGAAATAAGTATGCGGCATTACCGGATAAGGAATACGAAACTGACAACTTAATTGACATTGTCAACTTTCTTTCGCTACAGATGAGCGCTGCGCTTTAGTTTTCCCTTTCGCTGTAAACATTTCGTGCAGAGTATAGTAATGGATTTGCGTAGCTGACGAAGAAGAGGATAAGTGAAGTTGGATGCTGGAGCACAGCACTGGCCTGCTCTTCTACAGTAGCAGTAACAAAGGGACCTACGAACTTCTCTTCACCGATCTGATTCGTTCCGACGGGGCGCATGGGACACGAATAGCACTTCAGAATACGTAAACAGGAAGTCGCAACTCTCAGCCTTTTGCAAGAAAATCTATTTTCAAAGCTTTAGGCCTCTTACACAATTACATAATTTATATGGTCCCTATTATTCAAGGAGTCCTCATCTAAGCGAGTAAGCGGTTAATTTCATAAACGCGAGGCCCCTGGTTGGAACCTGACTAGGGTACATTTTGTTTTCATTCTCACATTGTTCTGCCAACGTCCAGTATTAAAAGTAATTCCTCCCAACTGTACATTGCTGGTGCAGGCTTTTTTTGTACATGCAGGTGAAGTACGTTATAATACTACAACACAATTGGCCGTACGCTGTCGAACAAAGTGGAGATCTAGCTTCTAAAGACGACTGCATAGAAATTACATCAACTGTACACCATCAGTTGTCTGTACCAATATACGGTGGTATGCTTCGATACGCGTGGTACGCCAGTCAATTGTGAGATGACAGAGAAGCGTTTACGAATGCTAACCAAGTTTGTTTTACAGTAGACCCACTGAAAAATCATGCAAATTCGAGAATTTGGCGTTCATAACATATGCTCAATGTCGCAATCATTCTTGATTTCCATATTTTTACGATCAGTATCATCCTGATTCATGCAGTGCTTCATAGACTACATATTATACCTGTCACAAATGCAGATACAATGATATAAATGAAATGACTATGCTGATTTGATTGAATGTTCTCGTGTATCCTTTTTCTATTTCTAGTCTCCATGTGAAAAAAGTATTTTTAGTTTTTCGAGGATAAATATTATGCAAATAAAAATGAAGCGTTAAATATCGTAAAGAATTGAGTAGGAATGAAAAAAGAAGCATCAGCAGTAAGATTCGATTCAGAAACTTCGCGCTTATGCAACTACATACTTACTCGATCGGCTGCGGGCTGCTTCCATATTTGCGACCACACAAAGTACACGTGCTATGAGGGTTGTGAACAAAATACGTCGTTTGAACGTAGGTTATGCTTTTTAAAGGTTCCGAAGAAAGTAGTGAAAACAATAGGGAAAAGAACAAATGCAGGTGATACTAAATGAAACATTGTGAGCTAACGTTTCATTTAATTTTGTACATTTCCTCATGAAAGAAGTGCAAAAAGCCCACCGTCAACAGCAATGCATTTTGCTTCTCTTGTAGGCAGCTACTGGACTGCTGATCTGAGCTGACACGTACTGTCCATCACTCGAGCACACGCGTATAAAAGACGAGCTGGAAGTTTCCCCTTTGTGTCCACTCGGCGCTTGTAGACTTCACACTTAAGACAACCCCATAGACATTAATACACTCCTGGAAATGGAAAAAAGAACACATTGACACCGGTGTGTCAGACCCACCATACTTGCTCCGGACACTGCGAGAGGGCTGTACAAGCAATGATCACACGCACGGCACAGCGGACACACCAGGAACCGCGGTGTTGGCCGTCGAATGGCGCTAGCTGCGCAGCATTTGTGCACCGCCGCCGTCAGTGTCAGCCAGTTTGCCGTGGCATACGGAGCTCCATCGCAGTCTTTAACACTGGTAGCATGCCGCGACAGCGTGGACGTGAACCGTATGTGCAGGTGACGGACTTTGAGCGAGGGCGTATAGTGGGCATGCGGGAGGCCGGGTGGACGTACCGCCGAATTGCTCAACACGTGGGGCGTGAGGTCTCCACAGTACATCGATGTAGTCGCCAGTGGTAGGCGGAAGGTGCACGTGCCCGTCGACCTGGGACCGGACCGCAGCGACGCACGGATGCACGCCAAGACCGTAGGATCCTACGCAGTGCCGTAGAGGACCGCACCGCCACTTCCCAGCAAATTAGGGACACTGTTGCTCCTGGGGTATCGGCGAGGACCATTCGCAACCGTTTCCATGAAGCTGGGCTACGGTCCCGCACACCGTTAGGCCGTCTTCCGATCACGCCCCAACATCGTGCAGCCCGCCTCCAGTGGTGTCGCGACAGGCGTGAATGGAGGGACGAATGGAGACGTGTCGTCTTCAGCGATGAGAGTCGCTTCTGCCTTGGTGCCAATGATGGTCGTATGCGTGTTTGGCGCCGTGCAGGTAAGCGCCACAATCAGGACTGCATACGACCGAGGCACACAGGGCCAACACCCGGCATCATGGTGTGGGGAGCGATCTCCTACACTGGCCGTACACCTCTGGTGATCGTCGAGGGGACACTGAATAGTGCACGATACGTCCAAACCGTCATCGAACCCATGGTTCTACCATTCCTGGACCGGCAAGGGAACTTGCTGTTCCAACAGGACAATGCACGTCCGCATGTATCCCGTGCCACCCAATGTGCCCTAGAAGGTGTATGTCAACTACCCTGGCCAGCAAGATCTCCGGATGTGTCCCCCATTGAGCATGTTTGGGACTGGATGAAGCGTCGTCTCACGCGGTGTGCACGTCCAGCACAAACTCTGGTCCAACTGAGGCGCTAGGTGGAAATGGCATGGCAAGCCGTTCCACATGACTACATCCAGCATCTCTACGATCGTCTCCATGGTAGAATAGCAGCCTGCATTGCTGTGAAAGGTGGATATACACTGTACTAGTGCCGACATTGTGCATGCTCTGTTGCCTGTGTCTATGTGCCTTTGGTTCTGTCAGTGTGATCATGTGATGTATCTGACCCCAGGAATGTGTCAATAAAGTTTCCCCTTCCTGGGACAATGAATTCACGGTGTTCTTATTTCAATTTCCAGGAGTGTATATTGGAGTAAGACTGGGTAACCGCGATGGTCATGAAAGGAACACAAGGCGACAGATCCAACGCCCACGAAATTTTCGTTGAGGTACTGTGTCACTGGCCGTACGGAATGTGCAGGAGCTTCGTCGTGCTGAAAATACTTACCAAATGGTCAGCAAAGACAACTGTCACTTTGGTTATATTCGCATGTGAGTTCTGGTGAAGAAATACATGCGACTGACGCCCGTGATCTTCAAACTGCTGTATAATGCTGTAGTATGCAGAGAAATTGCAGCATTAGAAAATTGCAGCTAAATGCAGGAAGATCTGCAACGGATAGGCACTTGGTGCAGCGAGTGGCAACTGACCCTTAACATAGACAAATGTAATGTATTGCGAATACATAGAAAGAAGGATCCTTTATTGTATGATTATATGATAGCGGAACAAACACTGGTAGCAGTTACTTCTGTAAAATATCTGGGAGTATGCGTACGGAACGATTTGAAGTAGAATGATCATATAAAATTAATTGTTGGTAAGGTGGGTGCCAGGTTGAGATTCATTGGGAGGGTCCTTAGAAAATGTAGTCCATCAACAAAGGAGGTGGCTTACAAAACACTCGTTGGACCTATACTTGAGTCTTGCTCATCGGGGACTGATGACCATAGATGTTAAGTCCCATAGCGCTCAGAGCCAGCCGTCTTACTCATCAGTGTGGGATCCGTACCAGGTCGGGTTGACAGAGGAGATAGAGAAGATCCAAAGAAGAGCGGCGCGCTTCGTCACAGGGTTATTTGGTAACCGTGATAGCGTTACGGAGATGTTTAGCAAACTCAAGTGGCAGATTCTGCAAGAGAGGCGCTCTGCATCGCGTAGTAGCTTGCTGTCCAGGTTTCAAGAGAGTGCGTTTCTGGATGAGGTATTGAATATATTGCTTCCCCCTACTTATACCTCCCGAGGAGATCACGAATGTAAAATTAGAGAGATTAGAGCACGCACGGAGGCTTTGCGGCAGTCGTTCTTCCCGCGAACCATACGCGACTGGAACAGGAAAGGGAGGTAATGACAGTGACACGTAAATTGTCCTCCGCCACACACCGTTGGGTGGCTTCCCAAGTATAAATGTAGATGTATGTCGGATACGGTAAGAAATTAGCATATGTTCATTTGAAGTTTTTTGTTCAGAATCATCAGAACTATCACCCTTCAAAGCATGCACCTTTCCTCCTGCCTCACACTGAAAAAGCACGCCTCAAATTTCCGAACTCTATCTGACAGTAGACGGTCGAGAGTTGCGTCTTCCTGTTTAGAAACGTCTACATCCTATGCCTGCCCCATACTCTCTGTCAATATGAATCAAGCCGGCGAGGGCAAATTCGTACGGTCCCTTGTGAGCAGTCCACCGAATGCCATGTCACCATCCGAGGGACGGATCGCCCTCAGCAATACCATATCACCAGCCATCTAGGAACAATTGATAATGACTAGGGATAAAACTCAGGATACAGGCACACTATGTACGCTGCCATCCCTCCTCCTCCTGGAAGATATTGGTAATGACAGCATTCTCCACTGTCGGAATTCGAGCCGGCTACCTCAGAGACGCAGGCCAGCCTACCTCTGCTTCGGAGACCGGTCTGATATATGGTGTTTCACCAAAGTAGTAACTCTGGGGGTAGAAAATAATTTCTCACTTCTTCGTCCTCGACCTGGATGCGAAGCAGAGCCCACGGTGCCGGTGCCAAGAAGCGCGTGCCGCGCTATAAATACGGAGAGAGGACGGCAGTCCGCGAACGCAGATGGAGATGCAGATGTACCTAGGAGACAAATATATTCGCTGCCGTGTAACACAAATCCTGTGGCCGGGAGCCGAGGGATATTTCAGACGGGAGCGGCGTCCTCGTCATTTTATTAAATAAAGCTGTTATCAGCTTTTATCGGGTGTCAGTCGCAACCGTAGAAGCAACACTTGGCTGCCGGGCGCGGCGCAAAAAAACGGAGCTCAGAGGCAGGGGGCAGGTAGAGGCGCACCCTTCCTTCTCTCGCCAGACCAGCAGCTGGCACCGCCTTCCCTAAAGCCTACCGCTTTTCCACTCACTGTCGCACTGGAAGGTACGTAATACCTTTAATCGATGTTAACAGGGCTCTGTGGCGAAATTAAAAAACTAATAAATAAATACATTGTAATTTAGAAGTCCGCTAACATTTGAAAATTTAGTACCTCGCCGGATAATGTAGGTTGAGAGGTAAAAATTGACCAACATGCTTGAAATACCGTGACGTTTAACTGAAACAAATAAGTGCAAGAAACGACTAAAATATGGCGCTTCATATGATACAAAAGCTATAATTAGTATCTCAATTATTTTATAGCAAAGACAATATTCTTTATAATAAATGTTCGTCATGCCGGTCGTCATTCGTCAACAATGCCTGTAGTCGAGGAAAAATGATGTAAACAGCACTGTACAGTATATTAGCAGTCGGACGATCGCGGTAGACTTGTGACTTCAGGTAACCCCATAATCCATAATCACATGGCTTGAGGTCTAGGCATGTGGGAGACCAAGCATGGCGACAGTGGCACGCGATCCGCAGCAAACGATGTGCCCAAGAGATCTTTCACACGTATGGGGCGCCATTCTACATAAAAGTGACACTTTCCACCATGTGTTAACAGCCAGGCTCAGGCCAATGCAATTGTGTAACACATCGGCGTACCTCGGACCCGTCACGCAGACAGTTTGTAAAGCAGCTACTCGTACTTACTCGGAGAAAAAGGATCCGATCAGGATTTTTGTGGTAAATTTACGCCACGCCGTGATTTTCTCATCATTCAACGGCCTTCCTACGACAGTTCTAGGATTGTAGGTAGCTCATACTCTGCAGTTGTGGGTGTTGTCAGACCTTTCGAGTGTGAAATGGGCTTCTTCCACACAGAACACGTTAGACAATCAATCGACATGTTCCTCCATTTTTTGAGTGCCCACACCACAAATGCTCTCTGCGATACAAAATGGGTAGCTAAAAGTTCATGATTACGCTGGATTATGTACGGATAGCATTTGAGGGTGTGTTTTAGTGTTTTCTAAACAGTAGTGCGTGGAATTCAGGTGCGACGTGCGACTTCACGAGCGCATACTTCACCATGCGGAGGTGAACCCGCTAATGTCACCATTTGTTCCTGAACTGTCGCAGCAGCAGTAGCACCTCTGGTCGCCCACTATGGGACCGATCGTCTAAAGAACCCCTGGCTTCGGACTTTGTGATTATTTTCTTCGCAGCGACATATGTTACAGTACATTTAACCGTACGAATACTCTTCTTAAGGCGAATTGATCGCAAAGCTGCGGTAGTGGAATCTCTATTCTGATAGTAAAGCTTCACTAACAGTGCCTTTCCTGGAAAACTCAACATTCCACAATTGCTGTCGCTTCTGACTCCCTCTCTCACTACAGTTCTTTCTACACACGATTCTCATGCGGCGTCACTTACGTGTTGTTGTCCAGCGCCATCTGTTAGCCAGTTTTTGCACTCGTTTTAGGTTTCAATAGACCTCGTATCGTTTCAGGGACGTATATCAATTTTTACCTCTCTACTTACGTTATTCCCTGAACTAGTGCAACTGCAAATGTTAACGGACTTTTGACTCACCCTGTTCGTGAACATATTGTTTCTAATGTAAAGTATGGCAGAATGGAACTTACGACTCATGACAGGCACTTTTTTTTTAAATTAATTGTTGGATAGTTTTTCGTTACGTGCCTGCAGGCAAAGAACTCTAATGATAGATTGTGAGGACATTTACAACATTCATTAGAATTGGATTTATATGACTGGTATTGTGAATACCAGTCATATAAACAACTTTCAGCGAAAATATAAATTTTTCGCGGTTTTTATAGGAGGGTAAAATTACAGCTGTGAATTATTGATAAAAGACCGAACGCAAGCATTTGAAACAGCTATCGACAGTGAAGGGTCAACTCACCGGTAATGTTAATAAATAAACCAACATTAGCCTAAAGCCGCTGAAGACAATGTATGCATGAAAATAATGTTCTTCAGACCCACTCTTTCAGTGTGATGATGCAGTAGAAACTGTTCTCGAAACGCCAACACAATAGACACTTGCTACTCATGCTGAATCACAAAAGCGCGATATGGGGTGTGGCACTCACGTTCAATAGGCAGCCACGTGTCGCCGAGTGGAATGCTGTGGGTGGCAGGCAGAGAAAACTAACCACGGTGCATCGTGGTACGACAGGTGTAAAACAAAATATAAAGCTATAGCTAGAGAGTTGTATACATGGAAGAATCCTAGAGATACTAAAAGTTATCAGATAGATTATATAATGCTAATACAGAGATTTAGGAACCAGGTTTTAAATTGTAGGACATTTCCAGGGGCAGATGTGGACTCTGACCACAATCTATTGGTCATGAACTGTAGATTAAAACTGAAGAAATGGCAAAAAGGTGGGAATTTAAGGAGATAGGACCTGGATAAACTGAAAGAACCAGAGGTTGTACAGAGTTTCAGGGAGAGAATAAAGGAACAATTGACAGGAATGGTGGAAAGAAATACAGTAGAAGACGAATGGGTAGCTCTGAGGGAACAAGTAGTGAAGGCAGCAGAGGATCAAGTAGGTAAAGAGACGAGGGCTAGTAGAAATCCTTGGGTAACAGAAGAAATATTGAATTTAATTGATGAAAGGAGAAGATATAAAAAATGCAGTAAATGAAGCAGGCAAAAAGGAATACAAACGTCTCAAAAATGAGATCGACAGGAAGTGCAAAATGGCTAAGCAGGCATGGCTAGAGGACAAATGTAAGGATGGTTCAAATGGCTCTGAGCACTATGGGACTTAACATCTATGGTCATCAGTCCCCTAGAACTTAGAACTACTTAAAACTAACTAACCTAAGGACAACACACAACACCCAGCCATCACGAGGCAGAGAAAATCCCTGACCCCGCCGGGAATCGAACCCGGGAAAATGTAAGGATGTGGAGGCTTATCTCACTAGGGGTAAGACAGATACAGCCTACAGGAAAATTAAAGAGACCTTTGGAGAAAAGAGAGCCATCTGTATGAATATCAAGAGCTCAGATGGAAACCCAGTTCTAAGCAAAGAGGAGAGAGCAGAAAGGTGGAAGGTGTATATAGAGGGTCTATACAAGGGCGATGTACTTGAGGACAATATTATGGAAATGGAAGACGATGTAGATGAAGATGAAATGGGAGATACGATACTACGTGAAGAGTTTGACAGAGCACTGAAAGACCTGAGTCGAAACAAAGCCCCGGGAGTAGACAACATTCCATTAGAACTACTGACAGCCTAGGGAGAGCCAGTCCTGACAAAACCCTACCATCTGGCGAGCAAAATGTATGAGGCAGGCGAAATATCCTCAGACTTCAAGAAGAATATAATAATACCAATCCCAAAGAAAGCAGGCGTTGACAGATGTGAAAATTACGTAACTACCAGTTTAATAAGTCACGGCTGCAAAAAACTAACGCGAATTCTTTATAGGCGAATGGAAAAACTGGTAGAAACCGACCTCGGTGAAGATCAGTTTGGATTCCGCAGAAATATTGGAACACGTGAGGCAATACTGACCCGACGACTTATCTTAGAAGAAAGATTAAGGGAAGGCAAAACTACGTTTCTAGCATTTGTAGACTTCGAGAAAGCTTTTTACAATGTTAACTGGAATACTCTCTTTCAAATTCTAAAGGTGGCTGGGGTAAAATACAGGGAGCGAATGGCTATTTACAATTTGTACAAAAACCAGATGGCAGTTATAAGAGTCGAGGGGCATAAAGGGACACAGTGGTTGGGAAGGGAGTGAGACAGGGTTGTAGCTTCTCCCCGATGTTATTCAATCTGTATATTGAGCAAGCAGTAAAGGAAACAAAAGAAAAATTTGGAGTAGGTATTAAAATCCATGGAGAAGAAATAAAAACTTTGAGGTTCGCCGATGATATTGTAATTCTGTCAGAGACAGCAAAGGACTTGGAAGAGCAGTTGAATGGAATGGACAGTGTCTTGAAAGGAGGATATAAGATGAACATCAACAAAAGCAAAACAAGGATAATGGAATGTAGTCGAATTAAGTTGGTTGATGCTGAGGGAATTAGATTAGGAAATGAGACACTTAAAGTAGTAAAGGAGTTTTGCTATTTGGGGAGCAAAGTAACTGATGATGGTCGAAGTAGAGAGGATATAAAATGTAGACTGGCAATGGCAAGGAAAGCGTTTCTGAAGAAGAGAAATTTGTTAACATCGAGTATAGATTTAAGTGTCAGGAAGTCGTTTCTGAAAGTATTTGCATGGAGTGAAGCCATGTATGGAAGTGAAACATGGACAATAAATAGTTTGGACAAGAAGAGAATAGAAGCTTTCGAAATGTGGTGCTACAGAAGAATGTTGAAGATTAGATGGGTAGATCACGTAACTAATGAGGAGGTATTGAATAGGATTGGGGAGAAGAGAAGTTTGTGACACAACTTGACCAGAAGAAGGGATCGATTGGTAGGACATGTCCTGAGGCATCAAGGGATCACAAATTTAGCATTGGAGGGCAGCGTGGAGGGTAAAAATCATAGAGGGAGACCAAGAGATGAATACACTAAGCAGATTCAGAAGGATGTAGGTTGCAGTAGGTACTGGCAGATGAAGGAGCTTGCACAGGATAGATTAGCATGGAGAGCTGTATCAAACCAGTCTCAGGACTGAAGACCACAACAAGAACAACATAGCTAGAGAAATGGTGAATGCAACGCATTTGGTTGTAAAAAAGGCAATGAGTGGAGCTCTCAGGGGCTACCGTAGCAGAATCTTACCTAAAGACCTCTCACAAAAGCCAAAGAAATTCTGGTCGTATGTGACCGCATTCAGACACGGAAAAAAACAGAATATCAGAGCAAAAAGAAAAATCCTGAACTCTGTTTCCATATGTTCCTTCACAACCAAATTACAAAAGTGCTGTTGTGAAGTAATTGCTATTTCTTTATGGAAACATCATAGCTTGGAGCCTTCCTCCCATCATGAACTGTTCTATCAGTACAAATAAGGGGCGATCAAAAAGTTCCCATTTAGGGGCTTTACTGCTGTGTATATTCAACGTAGCGTGACACCGGTACGGGTATATAAACATCGACAAGTAGGCAAGGGGTTAGTGTGGTATTCGTGTCCTTCCGACATGCATGCACTAACGACGAAACGTGAACTATGGCGACTTTATTACAAAATGCATACCTAATGTGTTGTTATTCTTTTCTTGGCTGCCGAAGGAGAACATCAGTGACAACCATCGCATAATGTAGAATGTGAATGGGGCAGCATGTGAATCGTAAACCATCGTTGTGGAACAGTGCGCCAAGTTCCACGCTACGTAAATTGTCTTCGCAGTTGCGAATATGGACAACCATCAGCTGTAAGACGGGACGAGGACAATAAAAATTTGTGCATGTCCGAAGTAAAATTCCATCGGAATTCGGAATAACACAGGCAGTGCAACACGATATTCTAAGTTCCGTGTTGGTCGCGATTCGACGTAAGACACACGTCTCCATATGAAAAATGTCGTAAAGTAGAAGTTTCGTCAACTCCAGTGACACTCAGGCACCTGACCTATAGTCTTGATCTCTTCCCCGAGCGATTACCACGGTTCCAGTCCCTTAAAAGAGTCCTTGAAGGGTCGACGATTCCTGTCGGACTATGATGTACAGCACTCAGTCACGGACTTCCTTACGCAGCAGGACACGGTGTTTTACCAAACTGGTATCTTCCACCTGGTTCTTCGGTGGGATGATTGGCTCAATGCGCACGGCGGTTTTGCCTAATTGGCACACTGATTCTGGACTGTACGGCCTTCGAACAGAAACTGTTTGATCGTCTCTTTTCCATGTCCAGGTTTTGGTCAGTTATTCTTTCACATTTCGGACACAATTTCCCCACATGCTACTACCCAGAGACAAATATTCCAAGTTCCTCATTGAGATATGACATTACTATCTCTTTATCTCGTCTGCTGAACATTTAAACGATTCCACATGTTTTAGTTGCCCTTTGTACCTTGGTAGTCATTGTCACTATGAAATCCACAAGGTCACTAATATCTGTTTCAACATGGACATCTTCATAATGCTTTAGCTACAAGTATAGCAATAACACCACCAAACTAATGATTGGAAAGAGGTGGTAGGGGAATTTACAGCTCGATCACCTGATTGAACTTCAGAAACAAGGAAGTTCAAATCAAATGGTTCAGAGCACTATGAGACTTAACATCTGAGGTTATCCGTCCCCTAGACTTAGAACTACTTAAACCTAACTAACCTAAGGGCATCACACACATCAATGCCCGAAACAGGATTCGAACCTGCGACCGTAGCAGCCACGTGGTTGAGCACTAAAGCGCCTAGAACCGCTGGGCCCCCGCGGCCGGCACAAATGAAGTGCCCAGGAAGATTGTCGCTAAAACATCATATATGAATGTCAGCGCGTTGCACATTGTATTACTCGTGGCTTCTCTGCCATCATGTATTTTTTTTTTCGCCCTTCATTCCATGCGTTGTACGGACACGCTTTATGTTCTTGGAAAATGCATTGAAATCGTGGATAAGTGAGAGCTCGTTGTGATTTAACCCCTTGGTCAAGAGGGGCACGTACCCGTTCTCTCGTTTTGTTTCAGATCTTTGTGGGACAGAATCCGGATAAACTTCAACGAAGATCCGTACCGCTGCAGCTTAACAATCCTCCACATTACGTTCACGACATTAACAATGTTGTCTGTCCGTACTGCTGTGGTGCCGAGAAACGCGCGGAACACAAATATGAATTATGAAATCTGTTCACTGTGTTTATTCACAAGACTCTAAAAGACAGTAGATGCTTTCGACTAGGCTGGAACCGTGTTCATTGACTTCCGAAATTTCCGAGCGGTTCTAGGCGCTTCAGTATAGAACCGCTTGACCGCTACGGTCGCAGGTTCGAATCCTGCCTCGGGAATGGACGTGTGTGATGTCTTTAGGTTAGTTAGGTTTAAGTAGTTCTAAGTTTTAGAGGACTGATGACCTCAGATGTTAAGTCCCATAGTGTTGAGAGCCAAAGAACCATTTGACTTCCGAAAAGTTTTCATTTCATTTCCGAAATTAGGCCTCATGAAGAAAATAACAGCGCTCAGAATACCAGACCAGCTATGTGATGGATTCTGTTCCTAGCAAATAGAAGACAACATGTCGATCATAACAAAGAGATACCTTCAGGCGTGAAAGCAGCTTCGGGCTTGCTCGATGGCAGTGTTATATTTTATTTAACCTGTTCTGATTAGGGGAATCAGGCTCTCTGTTACATCAGACAAGAGTTTCTCACACACAGTACCTTTTTTCATCATAGTTGCCTAGGGAATAATAGTTTTACTAAGACAAGTAGTATTAAAAGTATCTAAATGTGTATAGTGACAATGTGAGATGTTTTCGATCGGTTTCATATCCGGCGAGTTGGGGGACCACTACATCAACTGGAACTCGCTAGTCTGTTCCTCGATCCACTCGAACACGCTCCTGGATTTGTGTAGTGACTGTGAACTAATAAAGTTAATACTGAAAGTTCTTGTGCTCCTGTAATTGCTGCTACTGATAGTGATCATAGTAGTAGTAGTAATAATGACAATAATAATAACGATAATGATAGTAGCAGCGGAAAAAAAACATTGGAAGTGTACAAAGTATTTTTTTTCTGATACAGCGAGTTGTAAGGAAAGTAACTTTAAGGAACACTGCACCAGCTAAAATAGTGGGAAATGGGGAAGATCAGATTGAAAAGAGTGATGAGTGCGTTGAGGAAAAATTGTAATCATTATCGTTGATTTAGCAGGTAAGTGATTAACTGTATTCTGAAACAGGAGCTGTTATTTATTTCCCTAATATATTGCGGAGGTTATTCCAAAGTAGGGTTTCTTCTACTGAGAAGGATTTCTAGAAAATGGCTAAACAATAGAGCGGGACATAAAGGATTTCTCTCTTATTGGAACGGGTGCTTGTGCCATGTTCTTCAGACAACAGCGTTTAGATCGAGGTATTTAGTGGACAGAGAGGTAACTAACAAAACCTCATTCTGTCTCTTCGAATAGTCAAATGCAGACTGTTTCTCTTTAGTCTGTGACCGTCACCAGGTGGAACTGACAGAGGAAATAGTGAGGATCATAGGCAAAGAAGCATGTTTCGCCATGGGTTCGTTCAGTACACACGAACACGTTCATTCCACCCCAGTGGTAGACCCTA
The DNA here is from genome assembly GCF_023897955.1 of Schistocerca gregaria. NCBI lineage: Eukaryota > Metazoa > Arthropoda > Insecta > Orthoptera > Acrididae > Schistocerca > Schistocerca gregaria. The sequence continues at coordinate 480,907,934 of NC_064931.1, read as the reverse complement.
CAACAGAGGGGCTATGCATTACTATGTGGTTTACTGTTAATATTCCGAGAACGTCAGTTTCTAGGAGAAACAACCAACATATTGCTTTCCGCGGCACAGATCTCGCAGAAACACAACGAAGGTGAAGAAAATGAATTATCCGACTAGGCGACACGATTCCATTGATCCATGGTCTAGTCTCAATGGTTCTGCGCCTACGGGATCCGTAACTGACGAAGTTTATAGGTCAGCATGGAAAAATACAGAAGTCGTCTGCAGCAGACCTCCATGTTCTGGAAAATGACACATCCTACAAAAAAAAAAAAAAAAAAGGCTAGGTGAAAACTTAGCATTAGAAAAGAGGGCATTTATCTGTGCTACAACTGGCCACCTCCTAACCGCCCCTTCTGCATGGGCGTGGTCAACTTTGTATTTTCAAAGGGGAACACCCACATTCACTGCATACATTTCATTTACGATGTTAATATAAAGCTTTGTGTTCTAGCGCTTGCTACTGAGTGTTGAAAATGTGATTGTACGGTACAAGTAACATCGCTAGACACTGACATTTCTGGGAAATAAGATACTTGTATGGTAACGTAGTTTTCTGTGTCCTACAGCGTTCATTATGGTGGGTCCCCACACGATCGGAACGCTTGATTCGGTGGGCGCTCTAGAGCCGCGCCATCAGATCTGCTGATTTCGGTGTGTGTTTCCATCCACAGCCATTGTAACACGGTGAAATGTCCGTGAAGTGATATGATACTGAAAGGCGCACCTGTCATCGATGCTCAGCGGACTCAAGCACTCCAATGGTGAGAGGCAAATGGACGTACCCATATCAAGCATACCGATGGGAACAGCAAACTGTTACATCCACATCGTTTTTCCTGGATTATGCTAAACGTAGTTTATAACAGATAGTGAAATGGCTAACCATATTGTACTGTACAACGAAATGCGCAACACTAACGTAAATTTTGGACGTAAATATCAACTGTAGGAACACCTTTACAACCCATTTACATCGTAAATGAAACGTAGAATCAAACCCGGTGGTTCTTAATTGCAAAAGCAGAACACTTGATAACTGTCGATTCCAGCGCCATACCATGAACTGAAAACACTGAGTTGGTAAACCGTACGTACTTTTTGGCGTAGAACTCTAATGTGCAATAAAATTGGGGGGCTCTGATTTGAAAATTCGGGATAGTTTGGTGTCTCAAGGTAAAGAAACATTCTGTATATTTATTACTTTCGCCGAGTACAATAATACTGTTTATACTTGAATGGTACTGAAGTACAGTCACAGTTCAATGCAAATCTAACTTTAAACTCTGGCACACAGTTCCGATTATTAATACTAGCGCTGCCAGATATGTGTTATGTTGATGTAACTGTGGAGCGAGCTGTGCTGCGCTCTGACGTAAGTAGTCTTCCAGTAGCGGCGACGTGTGGAACCTCTTGATGGCGTTTCTGCACCGACGACTCTCATTCGTAGTTGCATCTGGCAGCGACTATCTTTAGCTTGTGATGTCCTTGTGAAATACCAACGGTAAGGTGCACTCTCACTATCCGTACGACAAGGCACTGAAAAGAAAGGTTGAATTCTTCATAAACAGTGCGGTGTCATGTGTGAGCTGTGAAACGTGGACATTCAACACCTTTTCACCTACCGGTTGTTTTACCATTCTTCAACAACTTTCTATATATGCTCACGACAGTAACACTCAAACAGCCAACCAGTATCACCTTTTCCGAAGTACTCGCTCCCAGGTCCCACAATCCTCCTCCCGTTGTCAAAGTCGCTTACGTCAGTGGATTTCACCATTTGCGGTCCGTATTATGGCCAGAACAATTTCCCATTCGTCTCTACTCTGCTGATACACTTTCTTTAACTCGTTATATGGCTCCAATACCACCAGGAGGCATTTAATTTTGTGGTGTGCAGTGGTAATAATATTTTCGGTCATCAGTGTATATGTAACTGTAGTAGTCACAGTATCAACTTGTTACGCACAACACGTATTGTGTTTTCAACAATTACCAGTAGGGAGTTATGGGCTAAGCCACTGGTAAACTGTACATTCTCTAGTTCATGATCTGTTCAGTCCATTCTCAAGTTAATCAAAGTGTTTGTCGAGGAGAATATTGTTATCAGATGAAGAAAAACTACGTTTCTGATAAACCCTCAACTTGTCGAGAGAAAATGTGTGCCATGCGGTTTTTGCTTAAGATTTTTTTTAAGATCAGGAACTATTGTAAAGTTAAGCTTATCCATTACGAATATTGTAGAACCCGTGACTGTTGATTGAATGTAAATACATAAAACTAAAAGCAGTCTTTTTTTGAACAGTTATTTTTATTTGCACGAACCAGTTTTCGAACCTTTTCAGGTTGATATTCATATCGTTTTCCGAAAGTTACATATCTATTTCTAGCATCATGCTGGGTGCTGGCTCTGTGACAATAAAATGGAACATGCTTTAACGTATCGCCATGAGTATTGCTTATCTGTCTATATGGATGCAAAATGTTTAATTTTGTACGTACTGCGACGGTATGGGCGGCTATTTTCTGTAGTTTCCATCTGTCTGCTCCCATTGTGATGGCCAGTTGGTACATCACTTCACACACTTCTAAACAAGTGGTGTACCAACTGCCCATCACAATGGGAGCAGACGGATGGAAACTACAGAAAATAGCCGCCCATACCGTTGCAGTACGTACAAAATTAAACATTTTGCATCCATATAGACAGATAAGCAATACTCATGGCGATACGTTAAAGCATGTTCCATTTTATTGTCACAGAGCCAGCACCCAGCATTATGCTAGAAATAGATATCTAACTTCCGGAAAACGGTCTGAATATGAACTTGAATAGGTTCGAAAACTGGTTCATGCAATAATAAGTAACTATTCCAAAAAAGTGACTGGTTGCAGTTTTATGTATTTATATTATAGTAAAGTTATTTTACAACCTGTGTTTCTTTAGACACGCATGTATGTCTGAAGGAACAGACATTGTAAACAAGTATTACAAGACAAGACGTACAAAACGATGATACGAGTAATAACACTACCGCTGAAGACGTTTCTCTGATTAACTCTGTTGCAGAAATCCAAGTAAACCTGCGAGCAATAAGAGCGTACAGCGTGGCGTATCGAGGTTTTGATCCGGCACAAAATTTCATATCACCAAGAGGTAATATTTCCATACCTAATACAGTTGATGTCGAAAGAACTCGCAGTTGTCGAATAAATTTCGTATTATTGTAAACTTTGAACAGTCGGAGTGGCCGTGTTTGGTTCTAAACGTGACTGATACTTCAATTCCTAAAATCCCGACTATTATGAGTTCGGGCTACCGCATCTCCTCCTTCCACGGCCGGTCTGACTCTCTCTCTCTCTCTCTCTCTCTCTCTCTCTCTCTCTCTCTCTCTCTCTCTCATGTACGAGTAGCCGATATTAAGGGATATGACAGGAATAATCATCCGAAGGAAAATAGTCTAGTAAATATGGGCTCTAAGATGCATAACTGAAGAGCATTTCCCTATGCTTGACACCGTGAAACACTTATTTTCTACTAAACAACTCCTGATAACTCTTAAGGTATGTATTTTAGATTTAATGTTTTCCCGGCAATTTTTTCTTGTTTTGGTCCATACTAACCCTTCCTAAAATGTGGAAAGTAGAGAGCTTGCAGAAGAGAGCTTGCAGTAGAAGGGTGCCGTAGTGTTATTGGAGCTTCTGTAACAGTGTAACGATTTTTATGGAAACGAAAAATTCGTAAAATCTGATTGAAATAGTGACGGGAGGATAGAGAGGTTAACATGTGTTATTTGTAGTAACGAAAGAAGATGATGGTTTATTGTCCCTCCGACGACGGGGTTACTAATAGTGCAGCACAAGCTCTGATGCGACATGACTGGAGCACGGAATCGACTACGGTCTTTTCACAGGAAGTATACCGGTATTTCCGTTAAGCGATCTGGATATACCACAGAATGATCGGGCGAGGATCAGTGTTTAGTCATGGCACCACTTCGTTCGGGACAGACATCTACATCTACATCTACATCTATACTAAGCAAGCCACCTGACGGTGTGTGGCGGAGGGTACCCTGAGTACCTCTATCGGTTCTCCCTTCTATTCCAGTCTCGTATTGTTCGTGGAAAGAAGGATTGTCGGTATGCTTCTGTGTGGGCTCTAATCTCTCTGATTTTATCCTCATGGTCTCTTCGCTAGATATACCTAGGAGGGAGCAATATAGTACTTGACTCTTTGGTGAAGGTATGTTCTCGAAACTTTAACAAAAGCCCGTACCGAGCTACTGAGCGTATCTCCTGCAGAGTCTTCCACTGGAGTTTATCTATCACCTCCGTAACGCTTTCGCGATTACTAAATGATCCAGTAAAGAAGCGCGCTGCTCTCGATTGGATCTTCTCTATCTCTTCTATCAACCCTATCCGGTACGGATCCCTCACTGCTGAGCAGTATTCAAGCAGTGGGGGAACAAGCGTACTGTAACCTACTTCCTTTGTTTTCGGATTGCATTTCCTTAGGATTCTTCCAATGAATCTCAGTCTGGCATCTGCTTTACCGACGATCAACTTTATATGATCATTCCATTTTAAATCACCCTTAATGCGTACTCCCAGATAATTTATGGAATTAACTGCTTCTAGTTGCTGACCTGCTATTTTATAGCTAAATGATAAGGGATCTATGTTTCTATGTATTCGCAGCATATTACACATGTCTACATTGAGATTCAATTGCCATTCTCTGCACCATGCGTCCATTCGCTGCAAATCCTCCTGCATTTCAGTACAATTTTCCATTGTTACAACCTCTCGATACACCACAGCATCATCTGCAAAAAGCCTCAGTGAACTTTCGATGTCATCCACAAGGTCATTTATGTGTACTGTGAATAGCAACTGTCCTATGACACTCCCCTGCGGTACACCTGAAATCACTCTTACTTCAGAAGACTTCTCTCTATTGAGAATGACATGCTGAGTTCTGTTATCTAGGAACTCTTCAATCCAGTCACACAATTGGTCTGATAGTCCATATGCTCTTACTTTGTTCATTAAACGACTGTTGGCAACTGTATCGAACACCTTGCTGAAGTCCAGAAACACGGCAGCCACCTATGAACCCGTGTCTATGGCCCTCTGAGTCTCGTGGACGAATAGCGCGAGCTGGGTTTCACACGACCGTCTTTTTCGAAACCCATGCTGATTCCTACAGAGTAGATTTCTAGTCTCCAGAAAAGTCATTATACTCGAATATAATACGTGTTCCAAAACTCTACAACTGATCGACTTTAGAGATATAGGTTTATAGTTCTGCACATCTGTTCGACGTGCCTTCTTGAAAACGGGGATGACCTGTGCCCTTTTCCAATTCTTTGGAACGCTACGCTCTTCTAGTGACCTACGGTACACCGCTGAAAGAAGGGGGCAAGTTCCTTCGCGTACTCTGTGTAAAATCGAACTGGTATCCCATCAGGTCCAGCGGCCTTACCTCTTTTGAGCGATTTCAATTGTCCCTCTGTCGTCTATTTCGATATCTACCATTTTGTCATCTGTGCGACAATCTAGAGAAGGAACTACAGTGCAGTCTTCCTCTGTGAAACAGCTTTGGAAAAAGACATTTAGTATTTCGGCCTTTAGTCTGTCATCCTCTGTTTCAGTACCATTTTGGCCACAGAGTGTCTGGATATTTTGTTTTGATCCACCAACCGCTTTGACTTAAGACCAAAATTTCTTACGATTTTCTGCCAAGTCAGTACATAGAACTTTACTTTCGAATTCATTGAACGCCTCTCGCATAGCCCTCCTCACACTACATTTCGCTTCGCTTAATTTTTGTTTGTCTGCAAGGCTTTGGCTATGTTTATGCTTGCTGTGAAGTTCCCTTTGCTTCCGCAGTAGTTTTCTAACTCGGTTGTTGTACCACGGTGGCCCTTTTCCATCTCTTACGATCTTGCTTGGCACATACTCATTTAACGCATACTGTACGATGGTTTTGAACTTTGTCCACTGATCCTCAACACTATCTGTACTTGAGACAAAACTTTTTTGTTGAGCTGTCAGGTACTCTGTAATCTGCTTTTTGTCACTTTTGCTAAACAGAAAAATCTTCCTACCTTTTTTAATATTTCTATTTACGGCTGAAATCATCGATGCAGTAACCGCTTTATGATCGCTGATTCCCTGTTCTGCGTTAACTGTTTCAAATAGTTCGGGTCTGTTTGTCACCAGAAGGTCTAATATGTTACCGCCAAGAGTCGGTTCTCTGTTTATCTGCTCAACGTAGTTTTCAGATAAAGCACTTGTCCCTGCCACCCGTTATGAACGTTTGAGTCTCCTAGTCTATATCCGGCAAATTAAAATCTCCACCCAGAACTATAACATGGTCGGGAAATCTACTCGAAATATTTTCCAAATTATCCTTCAGGTGCTCAGCCACAACAGCTGGTGAGCCAGGGGGCCTATAGAGACATCCAATTACCATGGATGAGCCTGCTTTAACCGTGACCTTCACCCAAATCATTTCACATTTCGGATCTCCGTCAATTTCCTTCGATAGTATTGCACCTCTTATCGCTATAAACACGCCTCCCCCTTCACTGTCCAGCCTGTCTCCGCGGTATACGTTCCAATCTGAGTTTAGGATTTCATTACTGTTTACGTCTGGTTTCAGCCAACTTTCTGTCCCTAGTACTATATGGCCGTTGTGACCGTTTATTAATGAGGGCAGTTCTGGGACCTTTCTATAGACGCTCCTGCAGTTTACTATTAGCACATTACTATTGTTATTCCCTGTTGCATTTTGCCTACTCCTACCTTGCCGCGTCTCAGGAGGCGTCTTGTCGGGCCTAGGGAGGGAATTCTCTAAAAAAAAAAAATCATGTGCACTCCACATGTACTCCGCTAACTTTGTAGCCGCTTCCGGTCTGTAGTGCACGCCTGACCTATTCAGGGGGACCCTACATTTCTCCACAGGACTTCAATCAGAAGAAGAATGCAACGTTAAAGCGAGCGACGTTTCGACTTACTACAAACAATAATCATTACAGTAGTTGGCTGTTAACACACTGCGAACGGATTCCTAGCTTAGTCATGTTTCGCACGCCATCCGTTACGGACGGATCTCTTGATAACTCGTGTTTTCTACACGCTGTCTGTAGATCCCGTCTTCTGAGTTACACTGTAACTATTTCTTTTCCTTAGATGTTTACACCAGTAATCAATGTAACACACTTCATTGCTTCCATGTACTTTTTGCGTATTTAGCATTTTCATTGTATTTTGATATTTCAAATAGTTGATACTTTCGTCTTAGTGTTCCTCCAGCTTCTGTAGACGGTCCTATTCAGAAAATGGAAGGAAATGAACGAATCTGAAATCTTTTCTGAGGTTTTGACGATGATTATTCAGATGTTTCTAGTGAAAATGAAGATCCAGATGATTGTGCGGATGAATGTTTTTATATTTCTTAGGACGATTCGAGTGACAGTAACATCATTAGACCTGCAAAAAAGCTTAAGGTGGCAGGGTTTTGAAGTTATTCCTGCAATAATGATGAAGATGATTCTGTTCTTGCGAATGACTCATTTTGTTCCAAGGTTTATATTTATTTCTCTTCAAGCTTTTTTTAAATTTATCGGCTTTCGGTAAGTCCCCTTACAGCCATTACAACATGAAAATCTGATTCTGTGGTTTGTTTTGACAATGCAGAGTATACGTTAGCGTAAGTCGTATACTGGTACGAAGTTACGTAGGCTTAACAAAGGACAAATCCCGACATGAACCAAAGCTTACAGCCACAGTTTACGAGAAAACAAGACGAAAATATAACACAGGACACACAGCTGTAGCAAGTGTAAATCCTATTGGCAACACATTTAGGATTTTCCTAATTCAATCCATATTAATGACTATGTATCTAAATTAACAATCAAATATTCTTTTGTATGTCCTGTAAAAATTGTCTCAAAGTCAGCGGATGGATAACTGAATATATCTGCAGGTCTACAAGTACCATCTCGGCAGTGTGCATTAAAGAGATTTGGGTATTACAGCAATACATATAGATACACCAGTTTTCAGACACATACATATAAGAGGAACTTAGTGGCATACATGTATAGGCTGAGAGTTCCACGTAGGAGTATAGTCAGTTAATTGTGCTCTGGTCTTCTCCTGGCATTATCATTACCAAGATCATTAGATTAGCAGCGCAGGAAGCTATATCTGTATGTTCGCATTGTTACTGAACTCGTATAGTATTTCATACGTTGCTATATGGTTGGATGTTAACATGGTTGGAGGCTGCTTGGAAACTGATGACCAAGCGCCAGAAGATTGCTTGTAAGGACGTTGATGTGATACTTTTTCCAAGGACATTTCAGGAACATATGGTTCGAATCTTCTTCCCTTCCACAAACACTTAGAGATGTGGCGCTCAGGTTGTGCCGACGGAAGTGTTTGTTGAACTTCCAATGATTGAATTTCAGCCGTACCATAACTTTCGTGAAGCTTCTCTATGTTTCTACGTGGGCTATTCGGTAAGTAATGTCCGATCGGGCGCGAAATGGAAACCAAATTGAAAATACCATGAAGCTTTGCACAGATGTGTTGGGCATTGTCTATAGTATGCACGTCGATCGCGTCAAATCGCTCTTTTCAGTTCTGGGCTCACGGTGAGCACGTAAAGATGCCTAGATAAAGTGTGTCTCCCTCAAGGTAGGAGGGCTGAGTGCCTGGTGAGAAATTTCGCCTGATGTCATTTAGCAAACATAACATAACTATCATGCGTTTCCTTCTTCATGACAATTCTCGGCCGCACTCTGCAGGTGCAATGAAGATGCTGCTGCAACATCCCCTAATTGGATCCTCCTGAGTTTCATCTCTACTGATCACATGACTATGAAGACAATGTTTTGGCACAAACAACGAGATGTAGACCACCATAGAGAATTGGCGGGAAACACAGGGGGCTACTTTCTATGACAAGGGTATTGTAAAGTTTGTATAGCGCTACGACGGCTGTCTATGTAAGAGCGCCGACTATGTGAAGAAGTAGCGAGAAAATGTTGCTAATTGTTGCAAACAAAACATTTTTGACTTTTAGAGTGGTTTCCATTTCGCGACCGATAGAACCTTACTTTCTGGATAGCCGTCTTAGCTTATTATATCAAGATATTGTTTAATCGTGGGACGATTAGTGCGTAGACGCTGCCTTTGATTTCAGATGTCCTCGATCATTCCTTTTGCTAGTCCGATGACAACCATTTTCTGGGCATGGATGTTATGTCGGTGAGAGTCAATTTATCACATAAAATTTGTTCATTTTAACTGGAGACATTGAAATATCTCGGAACTAAACATCGGATCAAGAAAAGTTGTAATTCCAATTTGTCTAGGAGGTGGACACCCAATGATACAGATTAAAATGGTTGCAGATTAAAATTCTACGGCAAAATTTACATAGATTTGTCTGAAGCATTTTCGTCGTTTCACTAAAGATGGCGCTGTAATCGGAGGAATAGAAATGGGTACATAATTGTAATTCATAACATGCTACTTAATGGCCCTTGAATATACAATGGCATGTACGACCCTAACCCCATGTTGCGAGAGTAGAACAGGCCAGTATTTCATAACTTTTAATTAGAAACCCCATTCGCAACGTCGTATTCCTCCAACATATCGAACAGGCGGCTACTCGGCGCGCCACCGTGGCCGAGTAGCGAACTACGACGTATCATAATAGGCAGTACATTGCGACCGGACTCACATATTGTGCATACTTAGAACAGAGAGCAGCTCTAGACATTATAATAAATGCGCAGTGTTTATTGCCTGCACACCTACCTATCATTTGGAGAACAGACGTGCAAGCCGACGATGAATGTTGCAACAACAGAACAAAAAATTGAAATGATCCTAATTTGCGGAGAATGTAGGAGAAATGTTGTGACTGCTGTTATCTTGTAAGCCGAGCGTTTTCCAGAGAGAGCTCGTTCTTGTTCTTTCGTTTATGATGTGTGATGTATGATGGCAGCGTAAAGACTAGCAAAAGGAAACGAAGCAACCGTGTTACAGGAGAAGCTACTGAAATAGCTGTACTAGCGGCAGCGCACCACAACCCACGAATGAGGCCGGCAACTACACCGCGATTACGGTATGCTCGTAGGTAATTTTGTCACAATATTGCATCGTCATAAGTATCATCCACACTACGTGTCACTGTATCAAGAACTTCATTTCCATAACCGGGTCGTGTTTTGTGGATGGACACGTCAAGAAATGCAAACGACCCGCACTTTTGTCGAGGTACCATTTTCCAACGAATTTACGTTCACAAACCACGTTAGCGTTAACCGGCTACATGCATTACTGGAGTGAAGACAATCCTCACTGGTTACAGCAAGTTGACCTTGGTCGGTTAATGTGTGATGTGGCATCATGGGAAACAAACTCATTGGTCCGTCTTTTGTCGATGGCATGTAGAATGGACGAGAATATCGTATGTTTTTGGAACAGGAACTTCCGTTACTACTGCCGGATGTTGCCCTGGACGTTCAACAACGTATGTGGTTTCAGCATGACGGTTACTTAGCACATTACACAACTGAAGCATGGGAGATATTAGACCGTGTTTACACTGGTCGGTGGATCGGCAGAGGTGACCCTATTGATTGGCCCGTCCGCCCCGGTAGCTGAGTGGTCAACGTGACGGATTGCCGTCCTACGGGCCCGTGTTTGATTCCCGGCTGGGTCAGAGATTTTCTCTGATCAGGGACTGGGTGTTACATTGTCTTCATCATCATTATATCCCCATCCGGCGTGCAGGTCGCCCAATATGGCGTCGAATGTAATGAGACCTGCACCAAGGCGGCCGGACCTGTCCCGCGAGGGGCCTCCCGGCCAATGACGCCAAAGGCTCATTACTATTGATTGGCCCGCTACGTCGCCGGATTTGACGTCACCGGATTTCTTTGTATGGGGATATTTTAAAGATAAGCTGTACCAGAAAGTGCCAATAGACCGTGAGGACATTGTTGATCGCCTCAGAAACGCCTGTGTTACATTCCCGCAGATCTGCTTTTGTCCTGTGTACGGTCGTTTGAAAAGCGGGTCACTAGGTGCACTGAAGTTGGCGATACTACCTTTGAACACTTACTGTAATTGGAAAAGTAGAGAACCATTCGCTTCGAGCCACGCTGATAACGGCGCGTTGAGTAGTCTCCCTGTTCGATATAACGGAGCAATATGATGTTGCGAATGGAGTTTCGAATTAAAAGCTACGAAATACTGGCCTGTCCTAACCCCGAAGCGTAGAGGTGTGGTCTCACGTGCAATTGTATCTTCAAGGGCCATTGAGTAGCTTGTCGTAAATTACGATTGTGTATCCATCTCTATTCCTCCGATTACAGCTCCAGCTGTGGCGAAAAGAAGAAAATGCTTCAGACAAAACGTATAGAGATTTTGCCGCAGAATCGTAATTTTGCAATAAAAAGCGGTGGTTCCCATTGAAGATTTCAAAGTTACCCACAACCGCTCACGCACGTCGTGGGGTGGGGGATCGAGTGTGGCATCATTGGATGGCCCCCTCAAACAAAAATTGGAATTATAACTTTTTTTTCAACCGATATTTAGTTTTCGAGTTATTTCAATGCCTTCAGTTAAAAGGAATAATAGCTCATGTAGAGATGCTCTCTCTGCGCCTCACATGCGCTTAAGCACCGTCGCGGGATGACTAACGCGAGCAATGACTCACAGAGCTACGTCTGCACAGATTGTTTTGTCTTTTAGGTAGCAAAAGCAAAATGTCAATGCACTAAAGTCACAGCCGAGAAAGGCAGCGGCGCGACAAACATCGCGTGGCAGGGAGACGGTGACGGGCGCGGCCCGCAACGAGCTTTGTGAAAGTGTGCTCGGCGCCCGCCACTTATCAGACCCACCATTTCACAGTCGGCTGCGCTCCTTCTTAAGCAGAGCATTTTTTCCGAGCTCTCTTTTTCTGGAGCCTTTGTGGTTTGGCGTGAAACGCGCTGCCAGGGAGCGCCGAGCGCTAGGGTGCCCGCCAGCAGCTGCCCCGCCACCTCCCTTCCCGCACTCCGCAGCTATTCACCCAGCCGGGGGTTTCATCCCAGCGCAGCTAACCGAATTACTCAGGCCGCGTCACGCCCTTACTACGTCCAGGAGGTCTACTTCAACATTCAGACCAGAACTGGGAGCAGGCGAAGTCCAATTTTAAATGCCCGAAGCCTGGGTTTGTCATAATTTTAAACATCTGGTTATGTGGATAATCGGATTACAAAATATCACATCTTTGCAAAACGTTGACAACATACTGTTGGTGTTTACGAACACTATCGGCTCGAAAGTATGCGGATGCCGCTACGTAATGCGTTATTGACCACTAGATGTCACGAACCATTTAGTATAAAAGGAAGCTGGCAGTGTTGTGTTGCGGTAGAGCAGCAGCAGCAGCGGAACAAGTCGGCCAGGAAAGGTCAGTGACTTCGAACGTGGAGTAGTCAATGGATAATACCTGAGTCACGTATTTGTTTTCAGCCCTTCTAAAGATGCCCACATGCATTTTGGTGATGCGATTGTGAAATGGAAATACGAGGAAACAACCATAGGTACGTGAATATAAGGCACACGTCATGTAATGACGCGCAGGAACCGTCGAGCGTTGTGGAGAGTGTTTATAAATAACTCACATGAAATCACCGGAAGGAATTAATCTGTGGTTGCAATGTGCTACCAGCAGCGTAGCTGGTACAATTCTTAAGCGTAAAGAGTTAGACAGAGTGGAGTACAATGATAATAAGGTACACATTTCTGTGGTCGATGCTAAGCGATACTCGAGGTGGTGCTAAGAGCAGCAGCACTGGATAGTGGACGCCTGAAAACGAGTGATTTGGATGGAGGAAACAAGCTGTTACTTGCTTCAATCCGTTGCTAGGGTTTGGGTCTGGCGAATTCCTCGAGAACGTTACCTACCATCACGTGCAGTGCCAACAGTGAAGCACGGAGGAGACCGTGTTAACGTGCGGGGCTGTTTTTCGTGGTTAGGATGTGGTTTCCTTATTGTGTTTAAGAAGAAGCTAAATACGGAAACGTATGAACCAATCTTACAGTCTTATGTAATGCGTGAACTAGAAGCACGGTTTGGAGGCGATGAGTGTATCAGCGTGACAGTTTACCCTGTCAGAAAGCAGCATCTGTGAGGGAGTGAATGGAATGGGCTGGCCTGTCCACAGTTGCGACCTAAACTCAACGGGACACCTTTGGGATGGGTTAGAACGTCGATTTCGCTCCAGTCCCAACAAAGGAAAGTGCTTACAATACGTGTGTACGTCCAGTCTTAGAGTATTGTTGTCTGCATGGGACCATTACCAGTTGGGTCTCATTCAAGAGATTGAGAAGACCCAAAGAGGAGCAGTAAGATTCGTGACTGGTACAATTAGGCATCGCGAGAGCGTTACAAGGCTCATAGAAAGTTTGAAGTGGGATGGGTACGCTTGCAGATAGACGATGCGCTAAACGGAAAGGGCTGCTCGCTAAATTAAAGAAAAAATGATTCAAATGGCTCTGAGCACTATGGGACTTATCATCTGAGGTCATCAGTCCACTAGAACTTAGAACTACTTAAACCTAACTAACCTAAGAACATCACACACATCCATGGCCGAGACAGGATTCGAACCTACGACCGTAGCTGTCACGCGGTTCCAGACTGAAGAGCCTAGAACCGCTCGGCCACACCAGCCGGCTCGCTAAATTCCGAAATCCCATCTTCGCCGAAGATGTAGCCCATATATTACCACCACCAACTTCATACCGCGCGATGATCACCATTAAAAGATATGGGAAATTAGAGCTCGTACTGAGGCGTTCAGTCAGTCATTTTTGCCTCTCGCAATCTGCGTGTGGAACAGAAGGGGGGGGGGGGGGAATATGACTTTGGCGCGAATTGTGTCCATCGCCTCACTTCGTTTGGTGGCTGACGGAGTATATATGTAGATGTAGATGTCTAACACCACTATTTCCTTCTGTTTCGGCTCACGTGGAAGAATAGATTGCTCTACCTGCACAGACATTAAGACACCTCACTGAAAGTGTCCCTAGCAAAGTTCAGTCCCTCATGAAGGGGAAGGGTGGGCATTCTCCATATTAATGTCCACTAATAGGTGACCGGATACTTACGATCAAATAGTGTACTTTTTGTGACTGGGAGTCATTACTGCGTATTGCAGATTTCTAGGATCGCTCCTATGAGTGGCGTCCCGATTGGCATTGGCAAGACCCAGTACACTACGCAAGGTGGCCAAGGTAGAACTACCAGGAGCAATTTTAGGTTTTAGACCCGTGTCCGAGACAAAACTTCATCTACAACTTAGATTTGTCTAAATATGATTTGTCTAACTTAAGACCCCGGTTGTCAGTCAACTGAGTGTCTTCGAGATTTTGCTCAGGGATCAGTGCTGGGGCCATTCCTGTTCCTTAGTTATAGAAATGATATGCCCTATACTCTCTAGTATTACAAGTGATTGTAAAATATTTATATTTGCTGATGACACTAGTTTGGTAATAAAGGATGTTGTGTGCAACATTGGCAGGTTTCAAATAGTGCAATTCTTGACATAACTTCATGGCTTGTAGAAAATGAACTAACGCTAAATCATAGTAAGACTCAGTTTTTACAATTTCTAACACACAACTCAACGAAATCCGACGTTTTAATTTCACAGAAGGGGCATATAATTAGTGAAACTGAACAGTTCAAATTTCCAGGTATTCAGATAGATAGTAAACTGTCGTGGAAGCCTACGTTCAGGATCTTGTTCAAAGACTTAATGCTGCCGTTTTTACTATTCAAACAGTATCTGAAGTAAGTGATAGTTTGACACCAGAAGTAGTCGCCTCTGCTTATTTCCATTCGCTTATGACGTATGATATTATGTTTTGGGGTAACTCTTCCCATTCTCAAAGGATATTTTTGGCTCAGAAACAGGCGGCTCGGGCAATAAGTGGTGGTTTGCGAACTTCTTGTCGAACCCTGTTCATTAATCTGCGTATTATGACATCTGTCTCTCTCTCTCTCTCTCTCTCTCTCTCTCTCTATATATATATATATATATATATATATATATATATATATATATATATATATATATATTCTTTACTGTCGTTTCTTGTTAACAATATCAGCTTATGCCCGAGAATCAGCAGCTTTCACTCAGTTAATACTACGCACTAATCCAATCTGCATTTGTATCGCACATCCTTGGCTCTTGTGCAGAAAAGTATGCAGTATAATGCTGCATACATTTCTAGTAAGCCACCACAAGAATTCAAATATTTTGGCAGTAATCGAAGCGCCTTCAAATCTAAACTGAAGAGTTTCCTCATGGGTCACTCCTTCTATTCTGTCGAGGAGTTCCTTGAAAAATTAAGCTGATTCCTGTGTTATATTGTTAATTGCGTTTACATAAACTTATGGCTTTAATTTTTTTTGGATTAATAAACATTTTATTTATCTGTTGACACTTTTATGTTGTAATATCATGTACTGACACGTTCCATGACCTTGGAGATTTGCTCCTCAATTTGATACTGTGGAACTAGACGTGTAAAATAAAAATTTAAAAACGCGTAGCACAGCAAATTAGTGTGAGACCCTCTTCTGGTATCTTTACAACAGGCTTTGGCACTGACTTTAAGCACGCCAGTCCTTTCTGAGCTTAGTTAGTGAAGATGCAACCGTATAACCGATTGCTGAATCCAAACTGGACGTTGCCTGCACACTCGGCGTGATACGCACAAGGTGCTGCTGTGCCCCGTACACCTGTACGCTGCTGTGCTTTGGGGCAACGTCGCTGAAAAGCATATCATGAGTCTTCAAACTCTACAGGATTGAGCGTTAAGGATGGTGATACACGTGGAGCTCCACTTTCAGGGATGGTGCACCACACTGATGGCGTTCTGTCTGCTGGAAAACGCAGGCTTCGCAAAACCCGAAGATTCAGTCGCTTGGACACAAAATATACGTTTCCGTGTGTCAACGAGATGGCCTGAACTGCTCTTTGGTAATGCCAGTTAGCACCAGAATACATCAAAGAAACTGATTAAGGAAGATTATAAACCGTGTCTGAAAAATCACAAGAAAAAGCGTTACAGGAATAGAAGGAATAACCGCAAGGTTTAAATTCCACAAAATAGCAAGGAAGAAGAAATTCCAATGAAGACCCGTCGTCGCATAAATGACATCATTTTCACAAGCGCTGTTTTCATCATACACTCCTGGAAATGGAAAAAAGAACACATTGACACCGGTGTGTCAGACCCACCATACTTGCTCCGAACACTGCGAGAGGGATGTACAAGCAATGATCACACGCACGGCACAGCGGACACACCAGGAACCGCGGTGTTGGCCGTCGAATGGCGCTAGCTGCGCAGCATTTGTGCACCGCCGCCGTCAGTGCCAGCCAGTTTGCCGTGGCATACGGAGCTCCATCGCAGTCTTTACCACTGGTAGCATGCCGCGACAGCGTGGACGTGAACCGTATGTGCAGTTGACGGACTTTGAGCGAGGGCGTATAGTGGGCATGCGGGAGGCCGGGTGGACGTACCGCCGAATTGCTCAACACGTGGGGCGTGAGGTCTCCACAGTACATCGATGTTGTCGCCAGTGGTCGGCGAAAGGTGCACGTGCCCGTCGACCTGGGACCGGACCGCAGCGACGCATGGATGCACGCCAAGACCGTAGGATCCTACGCAGTGCCGTAGGGGACCGCACCGCCACTTCCCAGCAAATTAGGGACACTGTTGCTCCTGGGGTATCGGCGAGGACCATTCACAACCGTCTCCATGAAGCTGGGCTACGGTCCCGCACACCGTTAGGCCGTCTTCCGCTCACGCCCCAACATCGTGCAGACCGCCTCCAGTGGTGTTGTGACAGGCGTGAATGGAGGGACGAATGGAGACGTGTCGTCTTCAGCGATGAGAGTCGCTTCTGCCTTGGTGCCAATGATGGTCGTATGCGTGTTTGGCGCCGTGCAGGTGAGCGCCACAGTCAGGTCTGCATACGACCGAGGCACACCCGGCCAACACCCGGCATCATGGTGTGGGGAGCGGTCTCCTACACTGGCCGTACACCTCTGGTGATCGTCGAGGGGACACTGAATAGTGTACGGTACATCCAGACCGTCATCGAACCCATCGTTCTACCATTCCTAGACCGGCAAGGGAACTTGCTGTTCCAACAGGACAATGCACGTCCGCATGTATCCCGTGCCACCCAACGTGCTCTAGAAGGTGTAAGTCAACTACCCTGGCCAGCAAGATCTCCGGATCTGTCCCCCATTGAGCATGTTTGGGACTGGATGAAGCGTCGTCTCACGCTGTCTGCACGTCCAGCACGAACGCTGGTCCAACTGAGGCGCCAGGTGGAAATGGCATGGCAAGCCGTTCCACAGGACTACATCCAGCATCTGTACGATCGTCTCCATGGGACAATAGCAGCCTGCATTGCTGCGAAAGGTGGATATACACTGTACTAGTGCCGACATTGTGCATGCTCTGTTGCCTGTGTCTATGTGCCTGTGGTTCTGTCAGTGTGATCATGTGATGTATCTGACCCCAGGAATGT
Source organism: Schistocerca gregaria (assembly GCF_023897955.1). Lineage (NCBI taxonomy): Eukaryota > Metazoa > Arthropoda > Insecta > Orthoptera > Acrididae > Schistocerca > Schistocerca gregaria. Next base: position 480,890,260 of record NC_064931.1, on the reverse strand, counting down.
GTCAATAAAGTTTCCCCTTCCTGGGACAATGAATTCACGGTGTTCTTATTTCAATTTCCAGGAGTGTATGTTTCTTACTTGCTGCTGTTCTCAATACTACTCCTTGCGTATCAGGTACAGTACCTACCATCTTTACATACATGCAGTACATAAAGTGGTACACACGGCACATTAGCTGAACGTATGTAAAACAATAAACTTCTCTTTATCTCCATCTCTGTTTTACTTATACGACTGTGAAACGAACTACCCAGTAACCTACTTTTTTTAAATTCAAAATGGCTGTACTTTCAAGAGTAGATAGAAGCCTTACCTTTTATCATTGGTGTGGCCTCCCTCCCCTCATATCTCAACTGTTATCATTCCGTTCAATGGAGGACCAGTATTTCTGTCACATTGTCAACACTATCCATGCTACCCTCATCCTTGTCTATATCTGTTTGCCTTTCTCCATCTCATCTGTTACCTGTACCATGTTGTTACTTGCTCTTCCTGTGACCAATCAACTACCTAACCCTTTTTCATTCCTTTTGTACTGCCGCCTACATTTCTGTTTGATGACTTTACTCACATTCCAAAACAACTTAATGCATTAAAGAGAGTGTTAATCAGACTGACAATTCTATAATACCGTATATTAATTACTTTATCTATTGATATTATCATTTTTAATACTATCATTATTATGGACTGATCATATACTGTGCATTTTTTTAACGATTACCACATCAGTTACTATCGTTACTATTATTATTGTTTCTGTAACTATGTACCTCGGTGGCTACAAATCCAGAGGCTTGAGTTCGGTGCCCTAACAGTTCTAGGACTTTTGCCTGTCAGTTATCACCCCTTTCACTCTGGCAGTGATTGTTAATATGAAAAACGCCGAGCTGCGCTGTGGTGCTGAATCCACGTTAAACTGTCGGTCCCCCTATAAGTGGCTGAGTAAGTCAGTTCAAAGGTCGAAGGAAGGCAACAGCATGCTACTGCCAACATGACTATGCCTAGTAAAGCACCCTGTTACTCAAAACGATCTTCAGAATGATGACTGATTTACTACTGCTACTATCATATACTACACACTGTAATGCTGACTTACTGAGGAAGCTTCGTTAGGCCTGCAATACATTGTCGAAGTTCCTTGATCAAAGACCTCTTTCTTAAAGACTTCGCCAGACTTTTATGACCGAAGTACTTCACTGGAGCTATTACACTATTGACAAATTTTTCGCCATAGTTTTTTCGGAATGAATGCTGAACAGTTAATGGGCTGTGTAATAGCATTTAATGTAACGCTGGCAGCGAGCTCATTTCTCAAAAGGAAAGATAAGCGAAAACAACTGTGGGTGAAACCATGGATATTGAGAAGAGAAGCTCGAGGTATTCTTCAGAATTTGCTTCGTGAGCCACAGTGCGAGGACATAAAGAGCTACGAAAATTAGTTGAGAACGCAAGAACAACCATTTCAATTTGAAATCCTCCACAGCGCAGCGATTTTGAATACAACTGATGGCTGCAGCTATTTCTTTATGATAGTCTAAGGGATTATTTAGATTTTTGTAATAATAAGATATTCATTTAAGAAGTTCGACTTCTACTAAAGATCGTCTGATGGCTCAGTTACGATTTTTAGTAACAAGCGAGAGCTAGTTGGAACTTGCAATATATTATTTGCATCCCACAGTGTAACATATCACGTACTGTTGCAGAAACATGTGGACCAATACATAAATCACTTAAGGAAGAATACACGAAGGTTGGGTTACTTTATATAGGGTAACAAATTTATTTATTTCACTTTTGTACACTTCGCTGACAACACTTTTATGTCCACATCACTATAGGTACGTTAATCCCTTTAATTTCTTCTTTACATCATTCATACTGTAGCCACTTTGAACGCAGCTTTCGGTTTATACACGGTGGTCAGAAACAGTGTGAAAAGCTTGTAAGGGTGTTTCTTGACGGTTGTGCTGAGAAGTAACTGCTAAGAAAAAAATTCAATACGTTACGCCGTTTCGGAACTGATCAGCGCTGAAGTTAGTGAATCAGGCAGTTGCGTGCGCCAGAGACGGTGCCACCATACGTGTTGTTCGTTTGATTACCTAAAACACAACAAGATAGCGATGTAACAAATTGGATGTAGGACTGTAGTAAGGATCGACCCCCAGATAAAGGCTATGAGAACAATTAATACGAATTGTATGTGGCGGGCAGCTTGAATTTGCTCGCGCAACGGCCTGATTGCCTAACTTCAATGCTTGATTAATTCGGAAACGGTGAAACGTATCGAATTTGTTTCTTAACAATTATTTCTCAGCACAATGTACCCTGCAACTCGCTTTCACTATTTTCAGACAATCCTGAATAATCAATGTCTTTGGTGTGTCAAGAACGTCGTTTTCTTCACACCTGCAAATTATCAATGTGGTGGCAGCCACACACCAATACTCTTTGAAGTCATTTTACAGGTTAGAAGCGACTGAAGCGAGTCAAATAAGTATACAATTTGATGAACTAGGCCCACGCTCTAACTTCGAGCAAATATCTTCGATCAAAGAAATCTTTAGTAGATCCCTAGTTCACTGTCAAAGAGCTGACCAGCGGATTTTGATTAAACATCATTTCAAAGAAATTTGACAGAGTAATATGGGCCATAGATGAGAGGGATTCAAAACCCTAATTCTGCCACGTGAAATAGTTAAATAAATTATTGAATTCTATAAGCCCTGCGGCTGTAGTGGGAATTCGATAAATCGCGCGAAGCTTTCTCTTGACAAAGGTGTCTCAGGCTGCTGCTCGTACCCAGAAAGCAGGCGACGCTGATCACGCTTGCTTCGGCAACTTCACTGCTGCTGGTAATTTTCCGAGTTCAATGAGTGCTCAGTTTTCTCAGTTGAACTTAGTTTCAGGCAACCTGGCTATAAGGCATGGCAGGCTCGGTGGCCGAGCGGTTGTAGGCGCTACTGTCTGGAACCGCGCGACCGCTACGGTCTCAGGTTCGAATCCTGCTTCGGGCGTGGATGTGTGTGATGTCCTTAGGTTAGTTAGGTTTAAGTAGTTCTAGGGGACTGATGACCTTAGAAGTTAAGTACCATAGTGCTGAGAGCCATTTGAACCATTTTTTATAACGCATGTTGCATCGGCAACGTATGTGTGTGCGTATTTAGGACACGCAACGGCGACATGTACCAAGTACCATGTCCGCATGTTACCAACGTTGCTTCGTGTACGCTGCAGAGGTTTCGCTCGGGTGCCTTTGCACACTTCCATACAGCCCATATCTCTCCCCATGCAATTTCATCCTTTTATTTTTTTACCGTAAATATTTTTCCACGATGGTACTGACCGTTTTGTCTTACAGAGTGATAAATGTATTTACAGTTCTGACGAGTCTTAACAATAAACTTAAATTTTGCTGGTAACGACTGCCTGTTAACAGGGACGACTTACTTTTTAAACTTTCACATGGCTTGTGAAATGTTATTAGTACAGCTTTCCTGTGAAATGACTACCTGAGAAATACTGTAAATATTGCAATACGTAATTAACGCCCTTGATTTGGACAGCATCATTACCTTCTCCTGCGTTTTTTTCCGAGGAAGATGGGGTGATAATAAATACTTACGACATCCTATTGTTAGATTCAGTTGCAAATTTCACTTCCAGTTACCACAGTACGTCGACATTAAAAATATTCATTGTAATAAAAACCACACAAATGTGATAGTTGCGCAAAGAAATACACGCGAGAGTGTAGTAACGGAAGTTAAACCTGATATATCAGACAACGCAAAATTTCTCCGGCTCATAAGAAATTCTACTTGTATGGAAGCACGTTCGCTTTGGTAGCTGAGTAGTCAATAAATTTCGGGATCATTACTTAATGCCACAGCCCATCTCTTTCATCATCATCGTAAGTACTAGCTTATACTCCTTATACTCCGTGGCTAATGGCCTCGAAGTCGAGAGCACGTAAAAGTCAGTATTGCCTTTTTGGTTCTCAGCTGTGAATTCAAAACACAACGCAAAATAAATTACACCAACCAGACATCTTTACATTAACTACTGCGCGGACAGCAGTACCAAGTGAACAAGGGAGAGGATATTGTTATGGGTGGCCAGTATTCTGTTTCTACAACACAAATGCACAATTGAATTAACACGGTTCTTTATTTAGAAGAACAGGAAGCTGCTTATCTTTGATAGAGTCCATGTGTCGTGGTACAAGTTCATTAGTAATAGCTCTCTTGCAGATAATATCGATAATCTTGTTATTACACTAATCTGGTCCTACTATGTGTTGGCGTAGCCTGTGCTGAACTATGCAGCTCCACGAATTAATGACAGACGCGAACTGGATGATTGAGTAAGTTAGTGAGGCCCTCCGGTCAGCGACGGCGGCCTAAATACTCGCTGTCGCAAGGGCGATGGAGGAGTGTTGATTGTCGGTGTCTTTGGCCTCACTCGTGATAGGCGCACTTGGTCCAGCGCCTACTATCGATGTTCGCGCTACATCTTTGCCGAACGGTGCTCTGGCGACAGCTTACACCATCACAAATTGCCCATGTCAGAAGGCCAGAATAGTACTACAGTGGCTTGAGGAGCACGATAGCAAACTCGTGTTGATGCGGTGGCCAGAAAATTCGCCTGATAAGAAACTTATGGAACACATCTGGAATGCTATCGGGAGCCAGCTGCGTGCCCAGAATCCACATACACATAACTTAAGGGATTTCTGTCACCAGCGTGTAGACATCTGGTGTCAAGTACTTCTGGAAACCTACAAAGGACTTGTCGAATCCATGCCACGCACAATCGTTCCTGCATTGCATTCCAGAGATGGACAAACACTGTGTTAGTCAGGTGGTCGTAATGTTTTTGGTCATCAGTGTATGTGAAAACGAAAGAATCACGATAGCCATGTAACACAACAGCACTATCAAAATTTATGTCTGTTAAATGTCGATTTTACTGTTCTTCTGTCCAGTTGTTTCATTTTTATATGCTGTAATCTGACTGCAGGAGCAAATAATAATGAAAGAGACTGCGACATTAATCATGTTCGACACTTTGTCGATAAAAACTCATTCCATCATTTTACTTATATTACGCGAATCTTTCTATTCTGGATGCTGATTTTATCAACGTTTTTGTGCCCATTCCCGCAGCATCCGTCTTCGATCGCTTCTCTGCTACCGTTCTATTCATACTCCGACCTGCCGGCCGCGGTGGTCTAGCGGTTCTAGGCGCTCAGTCCGGAACCGCGTGACTGCTACGGTCGCAGGTTCGAATCCTGCCTCGGGCATGGATGTGTGTGATGCCCTTAGGTTAGTTAGGTTTAAGTAGTTCTAAGTTCTAGGGGACTTATGACCACAGCAGTTGAGTCCCATAGTGCTCAGAGCCACTCCGACCCTGTTGTGGCGTCCCTTTGGCCGGACGCGTCCATCTGCGTCGTACGCCGTAATCACATGCTCAACCCACTGGGGTTGACAGCAAAAAAGCAAAAAGCACACTCCTTTCACGTGATCCTAAGAGGAATGTAATACCTTTCTGGACAATTGTAGTTTCTTTGCGGTACTTTGATGATCAAACAGCTAAGGGCAATGAGTCCAGGAGCAAAGTTAAGTATTCATTTACATACAAACAATTTGAACTATCTGCACACCAATGAAAATTTTAGGTGATATGAGAGACATCTGAAAACATAGTCACGTTACAGCCTGTACTCCTCTGTCTATTTCATATGCCACTGACGCGGTTTCGAGACATGATCTTATGCACAGAGCTAATGCCTTGAGAGTAATAAATGTAAAGCGTCGCTGTCTGTTAATGAGAAAAGTATTTTGAAAGTTTTCAAGGTCTTTCTCTGCCTGGCCGCAACATATTAATAATTGAGTAGTGCGGCGTCGTGGACCACTCGACGCGGACTTATCTTCACCGTTTATATCAGTTTTTTCAAAGTGGAATCACTGTTTCTCCTGCAAGAAACTCATTAGTTATCCCGATGATGCAAATAGCCGCTGTCTCCTAGGAAAAAATCTTGGCAATACCGGGGAACAGGCCTGATTCTATAAGGAACACGACTCTCATTTGCAACAGTATGAGAGGTTCTTAGTAAACAAATAATAAAACGTGAACCTATAACGCTGACATACGTAAGTCCACGTTTTAGTATTTGTTTACTGACAGCCGCCGACACAGTTTCAGATGACATGATGTAGGCCAAGAACAACGGAAACAGAAAATATGCCTCAAACATTTCTTCAAAACATGCTACAACGTACAATAAGCCAGTATGAAAGTATCCACAGAAAACTGTATTCCAAAAACAAACAGTACAAATGAAACAATGTGTTACAGTGTTTGTATAAATGCTTAACTTCGGTGATGTGACGGGAACCGGTGTTACCACTGCAGCAAGCCCACTGGCTCGTAATTAATAAAGTGAACGAAAATTATACGTCTGTAGATATGGTTATTGAATATTCCTTTGGTTATATTCTAAGCTACTTCCACTCGTTGTCGCAATTATTCTTTAGATGTTGTTAGCAACGGAAACCGGCTGCGAAGCCGTCCCTTATTTTCCACACTTGCAGAGGGACAAGTGTGAAGATCGTGCCAACCAAGGAGCTGAACGAACATCTCAGATGGCACCATGGATAACGCAAGTAAGTGATTCCTGCCGGAAGGGCATTTCTTTTTTATGTTCCAGGAAACGCCTGGAATGTGTTCAGCATTCTGTCAACAAATGCTAAGAGTAACACTATCATCGTTCTAGACTATGGAGTTCCATTTCAGGATGCCCGGAATTAGTCCTGTTTGTCTTTGTCTCATACAGTCCAATAATGTAGTTTTCCTGGTCATCGTCGGGCCCACACATCAGCACTGATGCAAAAGCAGGTTTTCCTCTCATCACGATACACAATTCATCCCTCCAAATGCGTCTTTCGCTATCTTATTGGATGTGTGTCTCCATGGTGGTGACATGTGAGAGGAAGCTCAGCGAGCATAGCTTATGCTCATAGCGATGCCCCAGCAAACAGTTACAAATAGTCTTCACAAACTCTTTGGGTGCGATATAAGTTTTAATTTATGCCATAGTCATTATGTAGTCACCAATAGCGTCTCGCCTGATGTGGCAGTCCACGTGTGAATCTGTGTTTTCTGCTGTTGCCTAAAAACACGAAATTAAAATGAGCGGTAACCGGGAAGTGTAGTCAAGGGGAACCGAAAGAAAGTGTGCCGCAGCTGCACAAGGTGCCCCTCCAGTGAGTCTTAAGGTGCATTTTCTCTGATATTTCAGCAAGGGTTTGCTATTTCGTTTTTGCAGTGTGTAGCTGGAGTCAGCACGAACAATTACTGATCATCACGTCTTTGGCGTACACCCAGCGTCGACGGAAGGCGTCGGCTTGATTCAAATTGCAAAATGACTATTTTTAAAGAGGAATTTTACGTGTCCATTCGACAGAGTGGTCCCAAATTAGTGTAGTGCGATACTTGTTTTGACGATATACATTAACAGGAACTGTGAAATAAGAAGACTAACCAGTATTCCAGCGGCGCTTGTGCATGGCGGTAGCTGTCAGCGCAAGCCAGGGCGTCGTGGGAGCCGCTACTGGAGCACCGGTTATCCATCGGGTTCTACTGGCCCTGTTACCACATATCGATGGAACGAATATCGCACTAGACTAATTTTGGACCGCTCTTTCGAATGGGTACGTGGAATTCCGCTTTAAAAATAATTTTGTATGTAAAGGGAAACAAACCGACGCTCTCCATCGACACTCGGCGTCGCATGAAAGACGTGATGAGCAGTATTTGTTTGGGTTGACTCCAGATACCCAATGCAGTAAATTGGCTTGAAAAATCTTAGGAGGGATACCAGCTACATGAAGTGCGTTTAGTTAAGCATCTGCAACTGAAGAAATTGCAGGTATGACAACTTGAGGAGATGAGACCTGGCTAAATTGGAAGAAACAGATGTTGTTGAGAGTTTCAGAGTTACCATTAGACAACGATTGATGATGGCAACAAAGAACTGAATACAACAGTAAACGACTAGGTAGTTTTGAGAGGCGGAATAGTGAAGGAAGCAGATGATCAAATCGGCAGAAGAACAAGATCTAGCAGAAATCCTTGGATAACACACGAGGTATTTATTTTAATTAACTAAAGGAGAAAATATAATAATGCAACAAATGAAGTTAAAGCGGTAAAGCAGGTGAGAAGTTTAATGTTTTAGTGTAAGGCGTGCATGGTTGGGCGAAATGTGGACGCTGAATAGTTCAGACAGTGAGAGAATAAAAGTTTTAAGCTTTTGAAATATGTTGCTAGAACAGGTTACCTTAGGCGCAACGGAACCGACCGGCAGGCACAACGGAACCGACCTGCCGCCGTGTCATCGTCAGCGCTTCGGCGTCACCGCATGATCATACAAAGGGGCATGTGGTCAGCACTCCGCTCGCCAAGCCGTTGTCAGTTTTCGTGACCGGTACTGTGACTTCTCAATCAAGTAGCTTCTCAATTGGCCTCACAGGGGCTGAGTGTACCTCGCTTGCCAACAGCACACGCTAGCCAAGCCCGAAAGCAATTAATTTCGGTGATCAAATGACAATCGGTGTTACTACCGTGGGAAGGCTGTTGGCCTGAAAATCAGATAGGCAGCCGAAAAACAACTAAGGAAGTACTGGATCTGACAGATGAAAAAAGAAATTCGAGTAATGGGCGGGACTGGTTAGGAGGACAAGCACTCAGACACTGGGGAGTCGTCAGGTTGGTATTGAAAGGAAGTGTGTGGAGGAAAATTCTAGATACGAACGAAAGTTGGCCATAATAAGCGCGATGAAATGGATGTGGCTTGCAGCAGATGTGAGAGATGAAAAGGACTGCTCGGGATACTCTAGAGAGGAGAGCTGCTTCAAACCAGTTTTAGGACTGAAGACCACAACTACTCTGTACATTACATGTTTGACTACGTGGTACAACACACACAAAACCAGTTTATTCAAAGAGGATACTTTATGAGAAAATAAAATTTCAGTACTAAATATTAATACACGGACCCTTCATACCCCACAACAATCCATGCTACACCAAGCATGAATTATGATTTGTAATAAAAAAGGGTTGTAACATAATAGGTAGTACTACCCTTGAGTAGCTGACTAAATCCATTTCGGTATCTCGACAAAGAGTTCCTGATCTTCACTCATTTCCGTATTCATTCTCATGCTGCCCATCTCGATACAAAAATACAAGCGTAAATTTTATGCCCAGCGATAATATCTAAACCTCCCCTTACTGTTACTAAGTTAAGTAAGTCTGTGGTCAGGCGACTGAAGGTTACACTATCACTTCACATGAACAGAAATAGCTCTAAGTACATCGACATGGACACATTAGCAATATTGAACTGAAACTTCCTGGCAGATTAAAACTGTGTGCCCGACCGAGACTCGAACCTTTGCCTTTCGCGGGCAAGTGCTCTACCAACTGAGCTACCGAAGCACGACTCACGCCCGGTACTCACAGCTTTACTTCTGCCAGTATCCGTCTCCTACCTTCCAAACTTTACAGAAGCTCTCCTGCAAAGGTCCCGAGTTCGAGTCTCGGTCGGGCACACAGTTTTAATCTGCCAGGAAGTTTCATATCAGCGCACACTCCGCTGCAGAGTGAAAATCTCATTCTGGAAACATCCCCCAGGCTGTGGCTAAGCCATGTCTCCGCAATATCCTTTCTTTCAGGAGTGCTAGTTCTGCAAGGTTCGCAGGAGAGCTTCTGTAAAGTTTGGAAGGTAGGAGACGGATACTGGCAGAAGTAAAGCTGTGAGTACCGCGCGTGAGTCGTGCTTCGGTAGCTCAGTTGGTAGAGCACTTGCCCGCGAAAGGCAAAGGTCCCGAGTTCGAGTCTCGGTCGGGCACACAGTTTTAATCTGCCAGGAAGTTTCATATCAGCGCACACTCCGCTGCAGAGTGAAAATCTCATTCTGGAATATTGAACTGGTGCATAAGTTCGTAGCGTTTTTCCATTAACAGAAACTTAAGTCTTTATTAATACATTCTCCTTCACTATTTACAACAGTCTGCTAACGTTTGTGTAACTTTTCGATTCCACGACTGGAGAAATAACGTGGTTTTGAGATGCCGTATTCGGAGCGCAGTTTCACCAGGAAAGGAAGTTCCTTGAAGATTGTTCGACAGAGCGCGGGAAAGGCGAAAATCAGAGGATGCACGATCAGATGAATAAGGTGGGTGCAGAATGACTTTCCAAGCCACGTCAGTCTAGCAGAATGCGGGAGGACGTTATAGTGGAGTAGCATCACTTTATGTAGTCATGCTGGTCGTTGTTGTTAGACTGCGTATGCAAGACGTCTCAGTTGTTGACAATAAACGTCAGCAGTGATGGTTACACCTCGGAGAAGCAATTCGTAGTAGACCACACCTTCGCTGTTCCACCAGATGCATAACACTATCTCCGCCCGGCGAATTAGTGTCGAGGTTCGGTGTGCCGGCCAGGCTGTGGATGGTTTTTGAGGAGATTTTCCATCTGCCTCGGCGAATGCGGGCTAGCTCCCCTTATTCCGCCTCAGTTACACTATGTCGGCCATTGCTGCGCAAACACTGTCCCCACGCACAGGTATACCATAATTACCCTACCATGCAAAGAATTGGGGCTACACTCGTCTCTTATGAGACTTTCCCGGAGGGCGGGGGAGGGGTGGGGGATGGCGGGAAAGGGGGAAGGGGTCCACTGGGTGCCGAACCGAACCGCACAATAGCCCTGGGCTGGGTGTGGTTTGTGGACTGCTGTGGTCTGTTAGGGGGTTGTGAACCAGTGAGGGCTAGGGCGGCAAGAATCCTCTCCGTCGTTTCTAGGTTTCCGGTCCAATGCACAATACTTCTCTCACTTCCTTCGCGAAACGGAATAGGATACAAAGCGACTTCACTGCATGATGACTTGCAGAGCACGTAAATCAAACTGTGAGGACACTGGAATGTATGTTGACGACCACAGGGTTCCGTTTATTTCGCGGAGAAATCAATACCACAGATTTGTTGAAAATGCGAAGTAGAATTTTAAAGTAGACAAGCTAACACGAAAAAGTTAGAAAGTTTTAAAGGAAGAAAAATTTAAGTGCACGCGTCGCCGGAGGACCTGAAGTCGTCCCAGTAGCATAGTGTAGCGATTAGCTGCGCCGCTGTTCCCGCGCCAGGTCGAGGTTAGTGGCGCTCTCTTTGTCGCTCTGATCGGGGCCCAGCCGTTCTCGCGCTACCTTCTCTGCGCCCTTCGACACAACTGAAGCGGCGAAGCGCTTTCACTATGTCTCTGACAAATGACTGGCAATTTGGAAATGTAGCTCGGAGCATTACTCTCGCTTTCAACCCGCGTGTCTTCATCCTCGATCTGAGAATGACTGAATTGCCTGTGGACCGTTGGCTGCTCCTTGCACTGTTCCGAGAAGTGAATCTACTAAAAACGCTTCTACTGCCACAGATACTGAGCTGCAGTTTCAAACAATTTTAAAAACTGTTGAAAGGCTCGCGTGCTACCTAAAAACTCGTCTCATGTTGTTTATTAGAAGCAGTTGTTAATAGAAAGAGCCCCAACTTACAAAAGGCAATAAACAAAGCAGTTCGCATGACAGTGCACAGTTATCTTCGGGCATAGCAAAAATCTTGCTTCAGAATGCATTCGCTCTTTAAACTGTAGGGTCAGTATCTGCCGTAAAATATATAGTAGTAACTATCCAGAGTGACCTTAAGTGGAATGACCACATAAAACAAACAGCAGGAAAAGCAGATGCCAGGCTCAGATTCATAGGGAGAATCTTAAGGGAATGTAACTCAACCACGAGGGAAGTGGCTTATAAGGAGCTTGTTCGACTGATTCTTGAGTACTGTTCATCTGTCTGGGATCCGTACCTGACAGGACTGATGGAAGAGAGAGAGAATGCCCAACGAAATGCGGCACGTTTCGTCACGGGACCGTTTCATCGGCACGAGAGCGCTACGGAGAAGCTCAACAAACTCCATTGACAGACGTTACAAGAGAAGCGCTCTGCATCACGGAGAGGTATATTATTGAAATTTCAAGAGAGTGTTTTCTGGGAAGAATCGGAAAACATATCACTTGCTTCCACATACGTCTCGTGTAATGACAAAGAGGAGAAAATTCGAGGAATTAGACCCAATACAGAGGCTTTTCGACAATCATTCGTCCCACACGTTATTCGCGGGTACAACAAGGTTGGAGAGCTCAGTTAGCGGTACAAAACGTACCCTCCGCCACACACCACTACGTGGCTTTCGGAGTATGAGGTGGATGTAGATGATGCAGATATGGAGTCTGGTGATTGGTACAGCCCTTCCCACCGCCATCGAGCGAACAAAACAGTCACAACGCGCGTCATATGCGCTCCGACATTGTCCTGAAAAATGATGGGCGATTCTGCAGAAAGTGTTGGCGCTTCTTTCTCTAAGTTGGTCGCACGCTGTGTTCCAAAAACGAACGTCTTAGAGAAGGACGTGGCAACAGTTTCTAGAGAGCCACACATCATTTTGCAGGACAGAGTTCTGGCGTAAATGGCGCAATGTGTAACTGATTTGTTCGATTGATGGGACATCAAAGTGCTGTACAACGCACCACTCTCCCGCACTTAAGCCCTTATGATTTCAGATTGATTCATAAAGTGAAGCAAGTACTTCATATCATTCGCTTCAGAACTATTACAGAGATTCGTCAGTCCATAGGCCGCTCCACTCGCATTATCAACACAATTGTCGCTGCTAAGTGTATCCTACGACCTCTACGTTGCTGGCAGTAGGTTATATACAATTTCGGTGACTATTTTTGAAGGACTGTAAGGCTTTAAACACGTTCTTATTTTGTATAAGTTGTAAATATGTAGTTAGCAACCTTAAGCTTGCTAGTGTCGTATTAAAGTGGAAGGTCGCACAGTTTTGTTTTTAGCCTTGAGAGTCTGCCCACGTATTTATGTGCAAGTTATGCTTTGTGTCACCTGTTCAGCGAAATTGCACAAATTTCCATTAACAATTTGAATAACTTCTTTATGCATCCATTATCATCGTGTCGGACAGCACATGCTACGCAAACGTTTAGAAGACTTTCTCACACTTGCACATTGATGGGGTACATTGATTTCGTACTTTGGGAGGGGGTGGGGAAGAGTCTTTAATGGGAATTGATGACCTTGCTTAGAAGTTTGGTCTCCTTAAACCCATAATCAGCAGCAGCTGCGTCACATTAGACTATCGATGGGTTAACTGCTAGACTTCACTGTTAACTCTTTATTTTTCAGTTTACCACCGTCTCAGGAAGTATTTCAAGTTACTATATTTATATTGCAGTTCCGATGGTAGTTCATGTGCTTCTACAGGGAAATGAGGGAAGGTTACAGTCATTAGATAGAGCGTACGCTGGGAATGGGGACAGATATACCGCGAAACTCCCTTATTTTACCTTCATGGTCTTTCCGAGAGATATGCATAGGAGGAAGTAATATACTGATTTATCTTTCTAAGAACGTAGTTCTCAGAATTTTAACAGAAAAGCATTTCTTCATGTAAAACACCTTTCGTCTAGCGTCGGACACAGCAGATGGATGGGCACCATCACGACGTTTCAGCGTTTACTATACCTACCTATGACAAAACGTGCTCCTCCTCTCTGGATCTTGTCTGTTTCATCTATCAATCCTATCTGGTGAGAGCCCAGAGAGACCAGCAATATTCAAGCATCGGTCAAGCGAGGGAACTGCAAGATACCTCCTAGTGGGTGCGCTACACTTCCTGAGGACTCTCAGTAAATCTGCCATCAGTTTTATGTTGCCGTTCCACTTTAAAATCGCTCTATACGTATGCTGCCATATACAGAATGTTCCAAAACTATTCGCTCAAATCAATACAGGAGGTAGAGACATCAAAACAAATATAGTTAGTTTTGGTACCCATGGCCCTCATGACTATTTCTAATTATAGGGATGATTTCCACAGGAGGTAATTTGCTTATTAAAGCAGTGGTATTGACAGGAACTGCTCGAATGTGCGACCATTGGCCAGCGCGCACGCAGTACGTCGTCGAATCTTTGATTGTCGGCCGGTCGGAGTGGCCGGGCGTTTCTAGGTGCTACATTCTGAAGCCGAGCGACCGCTACGGTCGCAGGTTCGAATCCTGCCTCGGGCATGGATGTGTGTGGTGTCCTTAGGTTAGTTAGGTTTAATTAGTTCTAAGTTCTAGGCGACTGATGACCTCAGAAGTTAAGTCGCATAGCGCTCAGAGCCAGCCGTTGATTGTCGTGTCCGCTCGTAGATTCCTGGAATGTTCGCAATGGAACCAGCAGCGACGGCAGTTATAGCGACGAGGTCTTCTTCTGTTTCCCAACGGTTTTATACGTCATCTGCTTCAGACGCCCACAAAGGAAGAAATCCAGACACGTGAGGTTAGATGACACGGGTGGCCATGCCGCAGGGCACCTCGACCGATCCATCGATTCCCGAAGGTGGCAGTGTTGACTTAGTCTGGCGCCCCTATCGTGCTGGAAGTACATACACATGTCCAACATTCAGGTCTGACAGCAAATATTTCCCCATATTGTAGAAGGCATGGTTCAATCAGCTTATTACCGAGAACTTCGGCCCACACATTAACACCGAATCGCTTTTGATGACCGCGAGGTCGAATTCCTGGCCGAGTCACGTGTGCCCGAACGTGCGACTTGGGGATATTTGAATGTCAGTACACATTCCCAGTCAGCGACACCGACACAACAGCTTACGTTTGCATCACTAACAAATAGTCCCTGACATTATAAGAGGACTTCGGAGACCGTATGTGTTCATTAATGTTTAATCATGAACACATATCCAGTAAAGTGACTCGTTCCAGGTCATTTTGATAAAAGGATAGTTGAAATGGTCTATGGAACATGTAACTGCCTAACAAACTACCGAACTACATTTTTTATGTTCTCTAGCTCCTGTATTAATCTGAACCAATAGTTTCAGAACAACCCGTGTTTAATACACATGACAACTTTTAATAAATATTCCGCTAGGGTGTAATCACACAGTAAAGTATTTTCGCACCTATTTATGCGCAGGACGCCACATCTGTTTAAGATGGTGGTCAAAAAATTGTGCCAGTAACGAATTAGCGGGAATAGTCACTATGGTTAGTATAATTCTTTTAAAGCATATTTCGGTTAGTAACCCACAGAACTCGTGAGCATAGCGTGTTAGTAATCTGAAGACTTTTCTGTAAATTGTCAGAATAGCGAAATAGTTCACGGGTAAACTATTTCGACCGGGTATCAGTTTCAAAAGGGCGCAATATTCATGCAGGCGACCATTTTGTCACAATCACATGCGCTGATCAACTGCCGAGATATTGCTCAAATGTTGTGTCCGTTGGACACAAAATCCGGCCATTCACCCATGAATTACTTTGTCATGAATTACGCTGGGACAGGTAGAGAAAGTGCATAGTCAAAGTAGTTTCAGTCTTGAATGAAATTTTCACTCTGCAGCGGAGTGTGCGCTGATATGAAACTTCCTGGAAGATTACTACTGTGTACCGTACCGAGACTGAAATTTTGCCACAAGCGACTTATGCTATTACTCGAAGTAGATTACATGGATTTTTTATTTTTATTTTCTGTCACCACATGTTTAAAGGTCGATATGTTGTGCCCATCTGAATTATAGTGGAAACAATGTTTCAAGAACTTAGTCGTTTTAACCTCGATCACGTTATAGTTTCCAAGCTAAATTCGCTTATTGTGGCTGTGCCTTGTGAAGACCATGACAGCAGTGCGAGAGCAGCTGTTAGAAGAGATAAATACAGCGATGAATCCTTTGAAAACATCAGGCAGATCATCCCAATACTCTACAATCTGAACTGCTGTTATGTCTCTAATGACTTCCACGTAGATCGGCTGGCTTTATTTTAGGCAAGGACGCGTTTATCATGAGTAATGAGTCAGAGAGAGTTCTGAAAAGTCTCTCTGGCAATTTTTTACCGAAGTTTCGCTTGTGCGCCTGTCATTTCAGAGGTACTGTTACAGTACGTTAAATTATTTATTATTTCATTCAGAATTCAGCTGCGTTTTGGTTAACGTTTCTTGCTAATGGGCACTAATCAGCGGTTGTTAATTTATGTAGAAATGTGAAAGTGAACCCTGTATTTGACACATGTTAACTAATCACCGTGTAAAAGACTGAACTAGGGTCCTACAGGGACTAAATGAGAAAAGAATCACACATATTTTGGTTTATTCTGATGAAGTTATTCATAAAACAAGTTACAAAAAATGACAATATTATTCTAATAATACCTTGGCACATCTGACAAAAGGGTCAGTAGGAAGGAATTAAATAATCACGCAAGTGGCTTAAATATATTGATGAAGTGTTTAATGATTGTCATGATGTTAATTGAAAGTCAGATAGTACTACAGATGGGAATACACCGCACCTGTTGGTTGGAGTGAAAGTAGTCTGATCACTGAATTAAAAATGCATGTCTTCAAAGCGAAGATTGAAGTGGTCGAAATTTTATAAAATGACTTTAACTTCTCTATGCATTGTCTCGCAGCTGCAGCTTAGTGTCACCATAGTATTGCAGGTGGAAGCTGAAGTGGCTGTAGAATCAGTCTTTGGCAGCACCAACAACTCTTGGCAATGGTAAAATGCTAATCAGCCCGAAATTTTTCAGAGTCCCTCGATACATCAGCTGTGGCAGTGACGATGTTGTCTGTGTTTGTGCAGAATGTTTTGGATGCTCCAGTGCGACGACACAAAGAGGTGTCTGGCCCATGGACTATTGATCTGTGAATCCATTGGGCGTCATTCTGCAAAATGGCTCTGAGCATGTGGCCTACTTTTACTACCCTGGCAGCCCGTCTGTTTCTGAACTGTCCAGTATGTTTTTAACGTCTTCTCATTCATAAACGGCATACAAATCTGAATCAAGAGTAAATGAAAAGTACTGTTACGTTAGTCAATTGCAAACAATAACTAGTACCGTAATTCATCACATTCGTTGGAATCAATTAAACGTTTGATGAAATGGGCTTTTCGTAATGAATTTACATAAATTACGAGACTTTTTTCTGGAAAATGGACATGTAATATTTTATCAGTCTTCATCCAGTGATATTTTCATAGCGTACACTGTCCCAACTTTTCTTGCCCATAGAAAAACGTTAGCTTCATACCACCATAAGAAACACCCCCAGAAAATATAAGAAAGGTTATACCAAGCTCGCCAGAAAAATATACCGCTAATGTGGCAGTATGTTTAGTGAGCCTGTTACGCTGGTAGTGTTAAGAATTTAGTGTTGATACCCCGGCTATCACTTATATGCCGTTTTTCAATCCTCCTTACATGCTTCCAAGCATATAAATGGCGCTTCAGTACTCTGCAACATACAAAACTAATTGAAGATATATTAGTATTCAGAGCACGTTACTGAAAGTTGGTATCTCCGAGGTAACGAAGTTGTAAAATTTTACGGTTGTTACAAGATAAACTGAATATTTGGGAGATTTGTTTTTTTTTCAGAAAGAAGCCTTGAAGTAAAGACTACAGTGTATAGAAACCCGCAGTAGCATACCCATTACTGGAAAAAACCCACCTGTAAGGAGAAAGTTGGAATACTCTAAATACACTCGAAGATAAAACGCGACGCACCACGAAGAAATCAGTAAGTGTGGTGTACATGTACAGACAAACAAATGATTACTATTTCAGAAAAAGTAGATGAGTTTTTTACGAGAAAGAGCATCACAGGTTGAGCAAGTCGATAACTTGTTGGTCCACCCCTGGCCTTTACACAACCATTTATTCGGCTGGACATTGACTAACAGGGTTGTTGTATGTCCTCTTGACGCATATCATGCCAAATTCTATCCAAATGGCATATTAGAACGTCAATACACATAGTGCTCCAAATGTTCTCGATTGGGAAGAGATGCGGCGACCTTGCTGGCAAAGGTGGGGTTTGGTAAGCACTGAGACAGACATTGGGGACTTTCACCCTGTACTAGTGGCCATTATCTTCCTGGAATGTAAGCCGAATGTGGCGTAGAAATCGCGGCGTACTGCTGTGCTGTAAGGGTACCGCAGATGAAAACCAAAGGGATCCTGATATGAAAAGAAATGGCTCTCCAGATAATTACAGCTGGTTGTCAGGCTGTATGGCGGGCTACAGTCAGGTAGGTGCCCCATCGTTGTCCGTCGCGTCTCCAAATGGGTCTTCGGCCTGATTCTCATAGTCTGGAGTAGAATTGTCCTACTTCGAACTGAGCCCCAATGACCAGCAACGACGTGGCTGGAGACGCCACAGACGAGGTGGGATACCAAACTGACTGTCGCCCTCCATACAGCCTGACAACCAGGAGTGACGGTACGGTGAGACATCTCTTTTCATAGCAGGACCCGTTGGGTTTTTTAGCGGCGGCACCCTTCAGCAGAGCGATACGTTGACGATATTCTACCCGTAATATTATTGCCATTTATGGCAAGTCATCCTGGGCTTACATTTCAGCAAGATAATTCCTACCGAAACACAACGAGATTTTACACTGCATGTCTTGGTGCTTAGCAAACTCAACCTTCGCCAGCAAGATCTGTTTCCAACTGAGAACGTTTGGAGCATTATGAGCGGGTGCCCACAAACCAGGACGGAGTTTTGAGAGCTAACGTGGCAGTCGGATAGAATATGGAATGATATCCCTTAATAGGACATCCAACAACATCATCAGTCTATGCCAAGCCCAGTAACTTTTTGCATAATGACCAGAGACGGACCAACACTTTAATGGGTACCCCAATTTGTGAAGCTCTTTCTCTCGAATAATCATCCAATTTTTCACAGATTGTAATCATTTCTTTGTCTTTACATGTAAAGGGTGACAATTATCGAGTTATATGAAATAAAATCGTCATAACTTCTGAACGGATTGCGTTAGGACGTTCAAACTGCACGGTTGACCGAGGGGCATGACGGGAATTAGTACGCGCATGTGCATGCGCCTTGTTGTTGTAGGCCATTTGCACGTGAAAATGTCACGGTACAGAGTGATTGAGCGTATAGCGTTTGTGAAGGCTGACTATGCGAGCAATAACAGCCCAACTGCGGCTCAAAGGATATTTGCGACCGCGTTCAAGCTGAAGACAACCGGTCCAAGTGTGATAACAATCAAGAATTTTATTCGCATGTTTGAGAGAACGGGTAGTGTTCCTGATTACAGTGTTGGCACTGTCGGTCGTCAAGAAAGGGCGAAAACGCCTGAAAACATCGAGAAGATGTCGACTTGCGCCATAGGGTGGTGGGGTTTCAGGTTCCGATGGATAGGTCAGGAGTCTACTTCACACAGCAGGCGGCTACACGGGTAGCAGGGGTTGTGTGGCGTGGACTGGGCGGTTTTTTAGGTTAGATGGCCTCGGGCAAGTACAGAAAGGGCAACAGCCTCAAAGTGAGCGGGGCAAAGTCAGGACATGCGAGGACTAAGCAGCAATCAGTATTGTAATTGTAAACTGTCGAAGTTGTGTTGGTAAAGTACCGGAACTTCAAGCGCTGGTAGAAAGCACCGAAGCTGAAATCGGCTTAGGTCCGGAAAGCTGGCTGAGGCCAGAGATAAATTCTGCCGACATTTTTACAAAGGTACAGACGGTGTTTAGAAAGGATAGATTGCATGCAACCGGTGGCGGCGTGTTTGTCGCTGTTAGTAGTAGTTTATCTTGCAGTGAAACAGAAGTAGATAGTTCCTGTGAATTATTATGGGTGGAGGTTATACTCAGCAAACAAGCTAGGTTATTAATTGGCTCTTTTATCGACCTCCCGACTCAGCAGCATTAGTGGCAGAACAACTGAGCGAAAATCTGAAATACATCTCACATAAATTTCCTCAGCATGTTATAGTCTTAGGTGGAGATTTCAATTTACCAGATATAGACTGGGACACTCAGATCTTTAGGACGGGTGGTAGGGACACAGCATCGAGTGACATTATACTGAGTGCACTATCCGAAAATTACCTAGAGTAATCAAACAGAGAGCCGACTCGTGGATATAACATCTTGGACCTACAGATAACAAACAGACCCGAACTTTTCGACTCTGTAAGCGCAGAACAGGGAATCACTGATCGTAAGGCCGTTGCAGCTTCCCTGAATATGGAAGTAAATAGGAATATCAAAAAGGGAGGAAGGTTTATCTGTTTAGCAAGAGTAATAGGAGGCAGATTTCAGACTACTTAACATATCAAAAGGAAAATTTCTGTTCCGACACTGACAATGTTGAGTGCTCATGGAAAAAGTTCAAGGCATTCGTAAAATGCGTTTTAGACAGGTACGTGCAGAGTAAAACTGCGAGGGACGGGAAAAACCCACCGTGGTTCAACAACAAAGTTAGGAAACTACTGCAAAAGCGATGAGAGCTTCACTGCATATTTAAACGCAGCCATAACCTCTCAGACAAACAGAAGCTAAACGATGTCTAAGTTTGAGTAAGAAGGGCTATGCGTGAAGCGTTCAGTGAATTCGAAAGTAAAATTTTATGTACCGACTTGCCAGAAAATCCTAGGAAGTTCTGGTCTTAGGTTAAATCAGTAAGTGGATCGAAACAGCATATCCAGACACTCTGGGATGATAATGGCATTGAAACAGAGGATGACACGCGTAAAGCTAAAATACTAAACACCTTTTTCCAAAGCTGTTTCACAGAGGAAGACCGCACTGCAGTTCCTTCTCTAAATCCTCGCACGAACGAAAAAATAGCTGACATCGAAATAAGTTCCAAGGAATAGAAAACCAACTGAAATCACTCAACAGAGGAAAGTCCTCTGCACCTGACGGGACACCAATTCGATTCTACACAGAGTACGCGAAAGAACTTGCCCCCCTTCTAACAGCCGTGTACTGCAAGTCTCTAGAAGAACGGAAGGTTCCAAATGATTGGAAAAGAGCACAGTTTTCAAGAACGGTCGTCGAACAGATGCGCAAAACTATAGGCCTATATCTCTGACATCGAGCTGTTCTAGAATTTTAGAACTTTTTTTTCGCTCTCGTATCATGTTATTTCTGGAACCCTAGAATCTACTCTGTAGGAATCAACATGGATTCCGGAAACAGCGATCGTGTGGGACCCAACTCGTTTATTTGTTCATGAGACCCAGAAAATATTAAATACAGGCTCCCACGTATATGCCATTTTCCTTGACTTCCGGAAGGCGTTCGATACAGTTCCGCACTGTCGCCTGATAAACAAAGTAAGAGCCTACGGAATATCAGACCAGTTGTGTGGCTCGATTGAAGAGTTTTTAGCAAACAGAACACAGCATGTTGTTCTCAATGGAAAGACATCTACAGACGTTAAAGTAACCTCTGGCGTGCCACAGGGAAGTGTTATGGGGCCATTGCTTTTCACAATATGTATAAATGACCTAGTAGATAGTGTCGGAAGTTCCATGCAGCTTTTCGCGGATGATGCTGTAGTATACAGAGAAGTTGCAGCACTAGAAAATTGCAGGAAGATCTGCAGCGGATAGGCACAGAGTGTGGCAACTGACCCTTAACATGGACAAATGTAATGTATTGCGAATACATAGAAAGAAGGATTTTTTTTCTATGATTAAATGATAGCGGAACAAACACTGATAGCAGTTATTTCTGTAAAATATTGGGAGTGTGCGTATGGAACGATTTGAAGTGGAATGATCTTATAAAATTAATTGTTGATAAGGCGGGTGCCAGGTTGAGATTCATTGGGAGAGTACCTAGAAAATGTAGTCCATCAACAAATGAGGTGACTTACAAAACACTCGTTCGACCTATATTTGAGTATTGCTCATCAGTGTGGGATCCGTACCAGGTTGGGTTGACAGAGGGGATAGAGAAGATTAAAAGAAGAGCGGCGCGTTTCGCCACAGAGTTATTTGGCAAGCGTGATAGCGTTACGGAGATGTTAAGCAAATTCAAGTAGCAAACTCTGCAAGAGAAGCGCACTGCATCGCGGTGTAGCTTACTGTCCAGGTTTCGAGAGGGTGCGTTTCTGGATGAGGTATCGAATATATTGCTTCCCCCTACTTATACCTCCCGAGGTGATCACTAATGTAAAATTAGAGAGATTCGAGCGCGCACGGAGGCTTTCTGGCAGTCGTTCTTCCCGTGAACAATACGCGACTGGATCAGGAAAGGGAGGTAATGACAGTGGCACGTAAAGTGCCCTCTGCCACACACCGTTGGGTGGCTTGCGGAGTATAAATGTAGATTTAGATGTAGAAGACAAGCGCTTTGTTTCAAACCATCACCAGGAAATCGATCATACGGGCTGCACAACAGGTGGGAATCGACTGGTAGACACTGTGACAAATTGCGAAGACCTGCCTCTCTTTCCATACAAAACTCAAAGCCATCAACCATTAATCCCCAGGGCCATGAAATAGCGGTTGTGTTTCGCCAACACTACTGTCCACAGAATTGACGAACAGGACTTTGATGTGAATATGGTTTGGTTTAGCGACGAAGCCCACTTTCATTTGAAAGGTGGCCGCCATATTCTCCCGATCTGAATACATGCGACTCCTTTTTGTGGGGCTATAATAAAGGCAACGTGTACAACAACAACCCAAAAACCATCAATGAGATAAAAACAACCGTTCAGGAGGTCTCCGACAGCATCGATTTTCCGACACTTCAGCAGTTCATGCAGAATTTCGCTATGGCCACATCATCGCCATTGATGGCAGGTATATCGAACATGTCATAACCTAAATCCTAATATCCGTAGTGACGTTTACATGTTGAATAAAGTGTGTGCATTCCGTAGTTTGTATCTAATTTACGATTATTTCTTATAGCTCAACAATTCTCACCCTGTATATCCCATCTACCGGTTTTCGTCGCATTCAGATAATTCCTTTGTGTTCCGTCGTTTTTGGTCTTAGAATGTTTTCAATACATGAAATCCATATATAGAGAATTTTGAGACGTAGCGTCAACATAAAGTGACTATAATACTGGACCCAGAAATATATCAGCTCTGTTGATATATAAATCTGGTACACAACATTATAAATATGTGTTTGCCGGAGTCTACATTTTGCTCTGTCTAGTACTTACTCCTGATATTCTAACTGTGGTCATGAGGTGTTGTAATGCACCAAGCGCCTAGTTTCGTTGACGAAGTTTCTTTCTGGTTGTATCACATAGATTGTAGTCAGGATTCTATGACCTTCTTTAAGGAGACTATTGACACTAGCGACACTAAACATCGTAATGTGGCTTTCCGAGTACAAGCGTAACTAAACATAAACATGTAGTGTCCATGGCGGTAGCTCTTAAGGATTCAGAATTTACAAGAGGCATTCAGTAACTAATGCTACACTTTTTTTCTGAAGGCAGGTTGGATTTATTCAGGATTCCAATACACTATATTATTCCTCACTCTTTTGGTTGCAAAACACCATTTTTCAAAATAATCTCTGTTCAATGCGACGGACTTACGCACCATATTGGGAGGGCGTGTATACCTGCCTGCATGGTACCATTCTAGTTGACGCCAGAGCGAACTTCTTACTGCACCAATAACTTCCCCATCATTCACGTATTGCTTCCCGCGGAGTGAGTCCTTCATTGATTGGGCCAAATGGTTCAAATGGCTCTGAGCACTATAGGACTTAACTGCTGTGGGCATCAGTCCCCTAGAACTTAGAACTACTTAAACCTAACTAACCTAAGGACATGACACACATCCATGCCCGAGGCAGGATTCGAACCTGCGACCGTAGCGGTCGCACGGTTCCAGACTGTAGCGACTAGAACCGCTCGGCCACACCGGCCGGCGGACATTGCATTTCATATCTGTTGGACCCTCTACGTTTTTAAAACAGTGATCTGATCAGATGAGTCTGGATTACAGATGTTAAGAGCATATGGTAGGATTCGAGTGTGGCTTGGTCCCTATGAAGCCATAGACCCAAGTTGTCAACAAGGCACTGTGCAAGATAGTGGTGGCTCCATAAAGGTGTGGACTGTGTCCCCTGGTCAAACTGAACCAATCATTGACTGGAAATGGCTATGTTGGGCATCTTGGAGACAACCTGCAGCCTTTCATCGACTTCATGTTCCGAAACAAAGATGGAAGTTTTATGGATGACTATGCGCCATGTCACGGGCCACAGTTGTTCTCGATTGGTTTAAATAACATTCAGGACAATTGGAGCGAATGATTTGGCAGCCCTTCGAACATTTATGGGGCATAGTCGTTAGGTCAGTTGGTGCACAAAATCCTGCACCGCCAACACTTTGGCAATTACGGACGGCTACAGAGGAAGCACGGCTTAATACTTCGGCATGGGCCTTCCAACGACTTGTCGAGTCCATGCCACGTCGAAGTGCTGCACCACGCCGGAAAAATGAGGTCCGATACAACATTAAGAAGTATCCCACGACTTCTGTCACCCCAGTGAATATTTTGCAATATTTCGACGACAATATGTCATTTAGACATGTCAGACATTTTGTGATCTTCCATCATTGCACCTGATAATAGATATAAACCTGAAATCGGAGAGTGCGAAATAAATGAATATTATAACATACAGTCAAATGAAGGAAATTTCATTCAAGAAAAAAACGTGGCCATGAGTTGCCGAGAGACTGGCACGCTTCAACTCACCATGCACTGCGATTGATGAATTCTGCTACAGTGTTGAAGCAGCATGAAGTTGTCTCGATGCCCAGCTGGGACAGAGCTGATATTGCTGCCAGAGGTGGCAGCTCTGTGCACTACATCGTCCTATTACACGCGCAAACAAAGTTGGCACTCGGCGCGGTCGCTCATGGGAGCGACTGTAAAGGCATTTCCCATTTACAGTTGCTCCCATCACCCAGAGCGCCGAGTTTTAACTTTCTTTTGCGCGAGTTATACTTACCTACCACGTCAGTCCAGGAAGATTCTAAGCCAGATTATTAACAAAATAGAGAAAAGTTAAGGTGGTGCCCTTAAAGAGTCATGCGTTCCACACTTGATTACAACGATCAGAACGTTAATGCAATATTTTAAAGTGTCAGAAAAATCCTTCTGTGAGACATTGTCCAACTCGCGCGTCACTTTAACTTCAGTTATGTCGTGAAAGTGTTGATGCTTCATATAAATTTCTGCACTTCGTCGTTTAGTCGTAGGTTCGTATTGATAACACCAAGTCTCTTCAGCAGCGATGGTATTTTATAGAAAAGGATTTTCCGCGTTTGACATTTTCATCAAGTCGTGGCAGGCTTTCAGGCGTCGTTGTTTTTGTTCGAGAGTCAGTGTTCCGGGATAAACTTTCTCTTCTTCAAAACGTTCCGTAGATAACTTAGACACTTGATTTAGAGGTGTTGCACCATTGCAATTTGTGACACAACGACGTTGACACACTACGGTAACATGTACACTTCCTAACACTGCCTGCTCAGAACCAACTGGCCGAAGCTGCTTCTGTTGCTTACAGTTGTTAGTTCAAGCTGCCAACCTAGTTACTGCGCTGACATCGCTTTTTCGCCATGAACAAAATCAGTCTAGACACTTTTTCCATGTGTGGAATACACCCAAGTCACCAACAAATTTAATTAGAACCTCACCGGACAAAAAAATTGTCACCTCTAGACATATCAATAGAAGCATCATTTAATAACGTACAATTCCTCCATGGACTTGACAACCGTATGGATTCGGTAAGGAAGCCGGTCTACAAGGCTGAGCAAGTAAGTGGCATGCAGGTTAAGCCACTCGCTGAGGTTTTGATGGCTCAATTTCACCAAATTTCGGGGATGTTGATATCGACATTTTACCCGCTTTTCCAGCATGTCCCACAGATTTTCCGTGGGGTCGAAGTTAGGTGATTTTGCATGTCAGTCGAGACGTAATAGGGTGGGGGAGTGTCTATAAAATCAGATACGTATTCTTCCAGCCCAACGAACTTCGCTGTTGTCATCTTTAGGTGCCTGTGTGGCCAATAGCTTCTTGCGAGGTTATCGACTCCAAATGTTCTTTGTGTACAGTTTCCGCCGCTATGTTCTCGGTAACGGGTTAGAATGGACCTTCATTCAGTACCTGCAGCAATTTCTGTCGAATTTAGAACCGTTTTTGATTCACAAGCTATGAAATGTGTCTCCGGCATTTCTAAGGATTTTTCCCGACTACAATTCTGACTTCGAGTTTCCTGGTCACACATGTTACACCATTGCTCTTAGATACGTTGTACAGTCGGCCACGAAACACCAACAAATCCAGCAATTTCACACGCTGTATGGCCATAGGCGCCGCCAAACACGCGTACCTCTTTTTGCCACTCTGCCACTTCCTTACATTTACCAATACCTGTGTTCAATGTCCTCTTGAAACATAAATATTTCCACTGATCGCTACTGCCTTATGCTCACGTAGCACTTAACTCGATCTCTGGGCCATCTGTAAAGGCTTAGCGATTCATCTGGGCGTGCATATTGGTGTGACTGGTTTTTTGTCTGGTGGGCTTATATTCCTTCTGCTACACTGTGTACGCGCAATTGGCAAAATTTCATTATTTGCTGTCCTTTCCGGTGCTGCAGTTTTAATGACGAACAGTGTGATCTCATCACTTAGGAAATAAAAGATTATAAAACAAAAATAAAAGTAAAAACGACCTGTCAGGCTGAGGTACAAGACGGCAGCGACTGATGCGGGCGAGTCTTGTGCACGTTTCCGGACGGCAGGCGTCTTTGTTTTCGCGGCTGCGGTCCACGCTGCGCCACGCCACCACGGCACGGCGGGGCTCGGCGCGACGCATTCCGCGGCTGCGTTTCTTGCGCGGCCGCCGTCCGCAGCGCCCGCTTCCTATATTAGGAGCCAGACTAGTTCTACAATGTGTACCGAGAATACGGAAACACTATGTCACCGTCTGCTGCCTGTCCCGCCAAAAGAAACTAGCCGCATTAACCTTATACGATTGCGCAACACTTCCATTCGATATATCTATAGCGGTATATAGGCTACAGAAAATCGCCTTCGCCGAATCCAGTTCTTTAACTTTCCTGAAACCGATACGACGCTGTGCTCGGCTCGACCTCTTGGCGACAAGTTTTCGACGCGGCCACGTGGATTCCCCGTGTCATGAACCTCTCTCAGTGTTGTGTGGTAGATGCTAATCACCAGACTATCGTATTTAATATTACATTGTTGAAAAACTAATGGAAGCGCCCAGATAGTCGGTAGCGTTAAGTTAAAACCTTTAACGCCCCACTTCTAGTATTCAGGGAGTCGAGCCAGCCCGGATCGAATCCACTTCGAGGATTAGCGACGAGTGTCACGGAGCTGGCCAGCCTGGAAGTGGTTTTCAGGCGGTTTCCCACATCCAAGTCGGTAACCGCCGGTCTGGTACCTACGTCACGCCTCAGATACACAGTACGCTAACATTTCGAAGACATTTTCACAGTTGAAAATGTGATTTACGTCGAGACGCAGACAAATGGGGTGCGCAGATCCCGTTTCGGGGAGGAGTGGAGGAAAGGCATCCGACCGCAGTTATCTCTAACTTTGCTCCAACCCATATAACAGTGCCGTTCCCGCAGAGAACTCGAACGAGCAACGAAAAAGAAGATGAATAAAAAGAAGATGAATATTGAACATTGCAAATGAAAATTAGTTTACAGTGCATTTTAATTTAATTTGGTTTTGATGCACGCTTGATTTTTGGTTTTAAAGTATCCTCACCCAGTCGACCTCATCAGCTCCGAAAACCAAACTGTGCCGATAACTGGGCTGCTATGTATGCAGTAGAAATAGTGTGGCGTGAAAACTATTTTTAAACGTTTTGCAGTCACTCACCTCATCTAGCTTTTCCTTCTCTCTTGATTACTTGTATTTCATCCTTTACTCACTATCCTCTCTCTCTTTCTCTCTCTCTCTCTCTCTCCCCCCCCCCCCTTCCTCCACGCCCCTTGCTGCTATAGCAGCATGTGTAAACCCCTATACATTTCCGCCTCTATGGCTACGTGATCATCGCAGCGAAATGCTAACCGAAGGACCTGGCCTCGATTCCCAGCCGGTTCGGAGATTGTTCTCCGCTTAGGAGCTGGGTGTTGTCTTTCACTTCAGTTCGAATCGTCATAACAGACATTCCACTGTTTACAAGGCTCTATAGGCACGTTCTAAAAGACAATACATTGAAAAAGATCCATATACCTGTGTAGCTCTCTTTCTTCCGCTCCTCTTCTCAAAAAACAAAAAGTAGGCTGCAGTTATTTCTGTTTTTATTATTTATATTAACGTTATTTTACTTTTGTCGTTATTCTTTGTTTCAAATTTTTAGAATTAATACTAAATATATTACCTGTAGAAGCAAATGTGTAATTACGAAATGATCATTACTGTCAGTCCATAGGAGGCTTCAGTAGAGTATGTAAGCAATTAGGCTAAAGTGTTCCCTCAGTTGAGCCGGAGGTAGTATTTAACTTCCCATCGATATCAACATACGAAATCCCCTGCTGTGCAAAGACTGGGAGGGAATCGGCTGCGACTCTTTAATGGGACCAATCCTGTATTCGCCTCCTTTATCATATTGGCCGGGCAGTAGCATGAATCCCAATTCTCTTGAAAAAGAGTCCAGGTGTCAAATATTTTGCCACGTCCTTTTTTCATTAAGGTT
Source organism: Schistocerca gregaria (assembly GCF_023897955.1). Classification (NCBI taxonomy): domain Eukaryota; kingdom Metazoa; phylum Arthropoda; class Insecta; order Orthoptera; family Acrididae; genus Schistocerca; species Schistocerca gregaria. Next base: position 480,861,569 of record NC_064931.1, on the reverse strand, counting down.
AGTGTTGATACTACGGCGAAAGAAACTTAGAAAACTACCAATAGAATTTGTACTGTTATTTAGTTAAAGATGATGTGAAGCTTCCAATAAAAGGACAGTACCGCTAAAAACAAACGTTACATATTCTACCAATACATATTCTTTTTTTTCGTCAAGCTTGAGTATTTACTCTTTATCAAATACATCACAAGCGTTTTTTCTGTTTTACGTGTTCTTTCGGGAACAAAATAGTAAACCCCAGTCATTAATGACAGGGCATGAAAGTCTTAAAATGTATTTCGTTTATGTTTTGGAGCAGAGTCTAAAGGAACGAGCACTGCTGTCACATACACACTGTGCAAAAGAGTGAAAAACGTACGAAGAAACTGCGTGACACAACAGAGTCGGTACTCAAGTGTAGACCAGTGTATTCTTAACAGGCTGCCATCTGGCAGTATATATTTTCTTCCCCTTAGTGTTATTTCATGCCCTCTGGGATGGGCGGGTAGGTGGGCTGTCAGCCTTACAGTTGTCTGCTCTTCAGCCAAGCGAATTAAAAATAAAATTGCAATGAGAACTATAAACAAAATTTGGTGTTGTTTTCTACTTTAAATTAAAAAATCAAGTAGGACAGATAAAAAACGGAAACATATAAATTCTAAAAATTCGTCACAGGAAGATGAAATTTTTCTGATAAAAACACCGAATCACTGCACTTTCACTTGTAAAATAAAGGACCTGCACTAGGGTGAGAGACATTGCCGGAGGAGAGAGTATGTTCACTAGCGTTGATGAGTGTGTATAGAAAGATAGGGGTCTGTTTGATAGGAAAACCTATGGTGGTGAGAGGTAGGAGATGAGGTGGATAATGCTAAGCTGGGTAGCCGCCCGGTTTACGGCGCCTTGCCACGGTTTGCGCGGCTGGCCCCGTCGAATGTTCGAGTCCTCTCTCGCCTCGGGCATGGGTGTGTGTCTGTTGCCCTTAGCGTAAGTTAGTGTAAGTTAGATTAAGTAGTATGTAAGCCTAGGGACCGATGACCTCAGCAGTTTGGTTCCATAAGAACTTACCACCACACCACGCCTGAGGTAGATAGTGGGAAATACAGTCGGTGGGAAAGACCGACGCTTTGGATTAGTGTGTCGTCTGGGTAGAGGAGTGGTTGCAAGGGAAAGGGATGGTGATGGACGGAGAGGAAAAGGCGAGAGGTGCCCTGATACGGAATGAGACCTGGCAGTATAGGCGCAGTGGAAGTTTAGTGGGTCTGTAAGCTCCAAGCCAGTTTGAGTGTACCGTTCAGGCTGTTTCTGCTCCGCACGCTAAATATTTACAATGCATCTACTTACACTACGCTTGTCCGCCCTATTCTGGAGTACCGTTGTGCAGTGTGGGATCTGCATCAGGTGGGACTGACAGATGACATCGAAAAAGTACAAAGAAGGGCAGCTCGTTTTGTATTATCGCGAAGTAGGGGAGATAGTGTCACAGACATGATACGTGAATTGGAGTGGCAATCATTCAAACAAAGGCGTTTTTCGTTGGGACAGGATCTTCTAATGAAATTTCAATCACCAGTTTTCTCCTCCGATTGCGAGAACATTCTGTTTGCACCCATCTACATAGGGAGAAATGATCATCACGATAAAATAAGAGAAATCAGGGTTCACACGGTAAAATTTAAATGCTCGTTTTTCCCGCGTGCCGTTCGAGAGTGTAACGGTAGAGAGACAGCATGAAGGTGGTTCACTGAACCCTCTGCCAGGCACTTTATTGTGAATAGCAGAGTAATCACGTAGATGTAGACATCTTGCTATGAAACTATGAAGTCATGCTGAAAAGCAGTGGCTCCAAATTTTTAATGCGAAAACTATTAAAGTTTTTTTAAATAAAACAAACGTTATTAGCATTCTACATCTTTATTCATGTCAAAATATTTGCAGCCCTCCCAGATAGTGGGCTGTGAACTGTAGCGTGCACTATGGCGGTGTGTATGTAACCACGTCGGAGTGTGAGGAACAGCGTGCTGTAATCTACTTGCGAATTCGAAGAGTTCGTCCACACGTGGAGCACCCTCTCCTTCAGCATGACAGTGGCAGACCACACACGAGCGCTGCGACATCTGCAACAGTCCAGTGCCTTGGGTTCACTGTTATCGATCTTCCTCCACACAGTCGCAACATGGCCCCATCCGGTTTTCATCTGTTTCCAGAACTTAAAGAACACGTTGGAGCACTTCGCTTTCATAGTGTTGAAGTGGTGCAAGTAGATGTGAAGTTGTGACTCCGCCAATAAAGTCAGACATTCGACAGTGACTCTGTCGACAAACTGGTCTCTTCTCGGGAGAAATGTGTTTGTCGCCAGAGTAACTATGCTGAGCAGTAAATATGAAGACATGAAGACTAAAGATGTAAAATGTTTATAACGTATGTTTTATTTTAAAAGTTTGAAGAGTTTCACATAAAAAAATCCGCAGGCATTGCTTTTCAGCACCCCTCGAACTACCGAGATAGCAAAATTGTTTTATCTGATGAATTCTGACTTCGTCAGTTTCTATATTGATTTCAAATTCTCCCATATTTTTCAGTACTAAAATTACTTTCGTTTTCCGTTTGTTCGCTTTAAATTTCTCTCGGGAGAAAATCAGTCTTATCTGAACGGGCATGTTCAAAAATGGCTCTGAGCACAATGGCACTTAACATCTATGGTCATCAGTCCCCTAGAACTTAGAACTACTTAAACCTAACTAACCTAAGGACATCACACAACACCCAGCCATCACGAGGCGGAGAAAATCCCTGACCCCGCCGGGAATCAAACCCGGGAACCCGGGCGTGGGAAGCGAGAACGCTACCGCACGACCACGAGATGCGGGCAAAACGGGCATGTCTTTATCGTAATACAGTGCTCGGCTAATCTGAGATTCTTCAAATATCTGATTACGAAATCTGGCAATTTTGTATTTTTTAATGAGGCAGAGGTGTAACTGTTGGGACAACTTTGCTCTTTGCTGTCCAGTGTTCACTTGGAGTTATTTCGATACCCATCACTGGCCACCGTTTCCTCTCGATTGGACTTCCCACCCTATACGCGGTAAATCGTAACGAATATCGCGCCTTTTCCTTTCCGTGTGTGCTCCTGCAGCCATTTGTGTGGCGGTGCAGACGTCGGACCTTACCGGAGGCTGAGCGCTAGCTGCTCGTTAATGAGCTCTCATTCTGGAGAGGGAGGCCTTATTACGGTTATTATGGTTTGTGAGCCGTGTAACAGTTACAGCCGCAATGGATAATTGCTCCGCTATGGAGCACAGACGGGTTATTATGTGATACGTAGTGCGAGCAACAATCTCGGGCGGCACCCGTTAGTATAAATAGTGCAAAAGGAAGCAAACGATATTAGCTGTTCTCAGTTTTGTTGTGCATTCGACTGAAGAAGAAGCAGTCAGTAGGCTCGAATATGCCAGTGTGCATTTACTTCCGTTACTGCTGGATCTAATATTTACTGCAACTCTGCTACAGATTGGTTTAAAGATTGCCGTTCCGAACACCTCACCAACATTCGTGGGAAAGTATTTACTTCGTAAAAATAAGTGAATACTTTAAGGGTGCTACATCAAATGCGACAATTCGATACCGTTCTGTAGCTGTTTCTCAAGGAACGTTATTTACAAATATTCCAATTTTTCTTCTTTTTCTGCTTTTCATATTGTGCTATTTTTCTGTCTTACAATATATACTATATGTCACACATCTCGTAAACAAAAATATAACTTAACACTACACTACAATTAAAATCACTCATTTAACACAGAAACGAATTTTCTATTGGGCATAGAAATACGAGGGTCGTCCAGTAAGAAGACGTCCCAATTTTATGAAGAACTTTATTCAATTTATCGTGTTCAAATAACTTTTGGACATTATATAGTGCATCTGTTACTTTTCTACATAGGTGCCACTTTTTTCCAGGTATATTTGTTAACTAGAGACAATTTTTTTTTTTTCCAAACCAGTGTTGTACCAGGTAGGGCCCGTGCCCGTAACCAGATGTTCACTGTTGATATTATTCCATCACCTGGTGTTGAAGTACTTACTTCCAAGATGACCTTTGAGTTGGGGGAACACGTGAAAATCACTTGGGGCAAAATCTGATGAGTACAGAGAATGCGAGAGTATTTCCTAGATGAGTCTTCAGAGCTCCGCCTGGGACATTCTTGCTGTATAAGGCCGACCATTGTCATGAATAAAGAGCACTTTGCAAGGCAAACGTCTAGGACGTTTTCTTTCGATAACAGCCCGCAGTTTCCTCGAGAAGAGCACAGGACACAACCTGGAAAACACTGTTTTGAAAAAACTTATGTCATGTTATGAGAAACGCTTGGAAAGTAACAGAAGCATTGTATAACGTCAATAAAATTATTTCAACATGATAAATTGTATGCAACATTTTTATATGTAAAATAGGAAAACTTACTTATTGGACGCCCCTCGTACATAACTACTGTCCAATCGAAATGCTGAGGAAAGAGGAAAGGCAAATGTGTTTCTAAAAAAAAAAAAAAAAAAAAAAAACGATTTATTTCATTTAACTGGCTTGGGGTTCAACCAATTTTCTTGTTGCACGATGCATTGAAGTATACCAATAAAATTTTCGCGTATTGTCTCACGTAGAAAAAGCTACCCTCCTTATAATTAGCAAATTACAATACTCGGTGAAAGACATATATTTGAAATCTCATAGGGCACATTACATCACTTTACTGCATCCAGCACTGTAAATCACGGTAGAGTAAAGAAGCGATGCTCGCTTCACACGAGCAATTCTGCAAAACTTCTCTTAAATGATGCTTCCGAAGTCTGAAATGAATCAAAGTTTGAAACAAGTTGTGTCAAAATAAATCGCTATATAGTAAAAATTTCTCGCCTTATTATTCGTGTTTCACAATTTCAAAGTTTGTTTCACCGCAACAAAACGTGGTAAACTGAAAAAAGGAAACTCTTTCCAGCCTGTGGTTTTGTTTCGTTTGCCGCCTCTAAAGATACCGATCTCGACGGAACGAAAATCCCAATTATTTCTTTTGTTTTGTGTGATATCTCACAAAAGCGTGTGAGATGGGGCATTGTTTAGGCACTAGACTCTCAGTCGGGAAGACCATGGTTCAGAGCCCCCAATGGCCATTTTCCGTGATTTCACTAAATTGCTTAAGATCGATCCTGGCAGGGTTTCCTTTAAAAGGATACGTCAGATTTTCTTCTCTATCATTATCTGTTCCGATCTTGTACTCCGTCTTTAATGGCATAGCCGTCAAATGGAAGATGTAGCGTCATCTTCCTTTCTTCCTTTCAAATTCCATAACGCTTTTTGAGCAGTCAGCCAAATCTTGAAACAGTCTTTTAGGAATTTTCTTTTGATTCTGTGTATCTACATGTATGAGAGAAGCTACAATGCCCATCAACACTAACAGACAGAAACAAACATAATTTGCTTTGAAAGATTTTTCATCACAGGCTCAGCGAAGTCACCTCTGACATCAAATAAAACGAAACGACTTGCTGATCTGTAGCTGTATTTCATTCGGTTGGTCAATGAAAATAAACTGAACGTCCGTACCTTAGCCCTTTAGCAGTGCTTTCTATCACATTAATGCATGTAGCTCTTTCGGAGAAAGAAACGAGAGCATCGAGTGTGTATTCAGCATGAATGTTATTATGGTGACAGAATTTATACCCGTAATCCATTAGATTTCTGCACCCATCAGCGGAGCTGACGTTTATTATTACCCCAAAAATCACTTAGGATGAACTGGAGAAAAAGCATGGAAAACTTTGTAGGAAAACTTGTATGTTGCTGCAAGAGCCTCCATGCTTCAGAAAACGTGATCAATATCTTAGCTTTGCCCTTTCAGTGTCTCCGTGTTTTTATTACAGTTTTCAAGTACCGATGCCGGTGAAGTGACACGTGACCTCATTCACATTATCTGTAACTCACTTTCTGAACATCTGTACTGTTGACATCGGTTTCAGACGCAATAAAAACTTCGGGATATTAGTGATAGCGAAACGTTTGCGATAACATGATTTCAGCACATAAGAGGAAAAGAAATGTGGCGTTATTATTTTGAGCTCAGCGATAAATAGTTCAAACATTGAAGTACATCAGCTACCAGTAATAGTAACCTTAACATCTCTCTGCAACTACGCCTTAATCAATAATCCGTGGGTAATGACATTCCAGAATACCGAATTTCTCATACAGTAAAACTTGGCAACTTAGCGACACTTTTAGCTGACAACTTGCAACATAACCTTATACAAATATGTGCGGCAACGTTTAAACTTTACATACATGGAATTTTGTATCATTTATTCTTTAAGGATACAGAGGACTTACAAATGGTGAAAAAATCGAAGTTTTTTATGACTTTATCAAATTCTATAGTCTTTCCTGATTGCATTGTTATATTCATTATAGCGTTTCAAATGAAAAATAACCCATATATACCAAATTTTAAAGTTAAGGTCATGTATGCTGCCATTCCCCCTTTATTTCCATTACAGAAAAAAGTATTATTTCCAAAAGAACTGTGAACTTTCTGTTTCCAGCGATTATGCCTATGATACATTGTATATGTTGGTAACAGTGCAGGTTTCTGGTGTCTATAAATGATTACCTTTGCTAGTATTTACTTTTGTTTCGCTGAAGCAGTTTGTTCACGTGTTACTGAATGTTTTTTATCCGAGTGCTATATGTATTTATGGAAGTACATATCCTTTAGTGTGCCATAAATACGAGCTATGCCACGCATCAAGAAATTCAATAAAAGGAAATTCTGTGGTAACCAGTTCACATGCAAAGCAAGCCTCACCGTTGAGAGTAACCTATGTATCAGTTCTTCGGGGAAGAAACTCCTACATAGTACGCCTCCCGGTGATTCAAATTTTTGTGTTAACAATGACGCTATTTGTAATGGATTTTTTGTTGTTGATGTGGGCATCTTATCTTGTTTGATGAAGGAAGTGTCGAAATGTGATCGTGTAGGCAGCGTGAAAATAATTGAACAACATAGTAGTAGGAAGGATTTAGCGTCAAAATTAGTTGTTCTGTGTGGATCCTGCAATAAATCTACCTCGAAAATGACTTCGAACATTATGCCTAATTCATATGATGTGAATTTGAAGTTAGTTTATGCACCGCGTGCAATAGGAAAGGAGAAAAGGCTGCTCAAACGTTTTGTGGTTTGATGGACATTCCTCCTCCTCCCAGTAGGTTCAGCAAGTACATAAAAAGACTTTTAGGTGCCTTGACGGTTGTGTCTAAAGCATCTACGAAACATGTAGCAGAAGAAACTATAAATATTATTGGAAACAGGAACAGTGCTGTAGCACTTGAAGGCACATGGCAACGTCGAGGACATCGTTCCTTGAATGGTGTTGTAAGTGCTACTTCTCTGGAGAATGGAAAAGTTGTTGATGTTGAGTGCTTATCTAAGTACTGCCACACCGACCATGGTAACACTGAAGGAAATATTTAACATCAGTGTTCTAAGAATTATGATGATTACACTGGAGAAATGGAGTGTGATGGAGCTCTAACTTTATAACTTTAAATATACGACGTACCTAGGCAAATTAATGAGTTCAACGTTTATGGTGATACCTTCGTAACAAAACAGGAGTGTTGTGGACATGTGCGAAAGAGGATAGGTGCTAGATTAAGGAAACCACGAAGAGAAGTGAAAGGAAAGTTGCTATCTGATGGAAAATCTCTGTCTGGCCGAGGCAGTTTGACAGAAACTGAAATAGACCTTCTTCAGAGTTATTATGGACTGGTCATTAGATGAATTGCACTTCAGAATGATGTTACAGCAATGGGAAAAGCTGTATGGCCCACCTACTTTCATAAGTTGTCCACAGATGACCACCCTATTCACAGACATTGCCCTAAAGTAGCAGATTCTTGCTGTGGTTACCAAAAAGAAAAAGAAAGTGTTCAAATATACCATCGTAAGCATTCTCTTCCTGAGCCTGTTATGAATGAAATAAAACCAATTTTTAGAGACCTGAGTGACCGTCTTTTGTTAGTAAATGTCTTCATGGGGGCACTCAGAATACAATTGAAAGTTTCAACCATTACATATTGGAAAGATTACCTAAGAATGTTTTTGTACGACTTAATTTTGTTCACAATAAAGGTTTTACGGGCGGTGAGGTATATGGACTATGTATTACAGTCACAAAGCTACCCTCCGCCTCAGAACAACGTTGTGATGTGAAGTCTAAGAAAGGGAAAGTAGAGTTGTCACAAAGATTGACTGCCATAGCATTTCTTTATGAAACACACTTTTAACATTTTTAAAAATGTGCCCATTTTTATGAGTTTGTTTTACCCATACACAGGAGAATATTTGTGACAAAGTTTTTCAATACGCATCTGTTCAGCGGTAACTTATACGTTTAACGTTATAGTTTGTAAAGAGAGTAACCAGTTCAAACTAAAGACAATTACTTAGAAGTTCAGTTGTAGGAGAAAAAGACAAAGTCATGACACATTCAATACAATATTCTGAACAACTTCATTCACTTTTCGAGTGGCTGCCATAACTTTTTTGTAAAATTTAACTCATATAAATAACGGTCTACACATATAACTTGTTTATATCAACTTACCTTCAGCTAGTCAGCTCTTCAAAGTTGATGGCAATAGCAGAAAGTTTCTAAAAATTCTACAAACACGCCTTTCTACCTGCAAAAGAGTGGCTTCGTTAACAGCTCAAGTGAAATGTTCATATTTGAAGCTTCCATCACTAACGGTAATGATGTATAAGAACTCAGTGCAACCACTATTTATTGAATGTTTTCCATAGTTAGCGTATTTAAGAACAGAAACTCTAGCGAGCTGTTGTCACACAGTAACACCTCAATAACAAATTTGCCCAATTTTACGGTATACTTCCGCCCATGACCTAATATCTAGAGTTTTATTACCAAGCTCTCTGCACGATACCCACACCGGAGATTTTAACGCATTGTTAGATTCCTCTATAAAAACTGGCTCGCCATGCGGAGTGGCTGCACGATTTGAGGTGCCACGTCGCGGATTCCGCGGCCTCTCTTGCCAGAGGTTCGAGTCCTCCCTCGGGCATGGGTGTGTGTGTTGTTCTTAGCATAAGTTAGTTTAAGTAGTGTGTAAGCCTAGGGACCGATGACCTCAGCAATTTGGTCCCTTAGGAATTCATATATATTTTTTTTGAAAAACTGACCCTCGAAATTTTGAAAGCGTCTCTCGACGTAGCGCGTGACGTGTATCGCAGGCGAAGAGATGCACGCTTACGCATCTATTCGGACTGCCTACGACAGAGCAGAAATTGTCCCGCTTGTTGTGGAGAAACCACAATAGAAATCAGACGGCGAATAAATAAAAAAATGTATTTTCTACAGAACAATCACACTTGAATTAGCGGAATTGTTATCGGTGCATACTCATGTGGAATTAGAGTGGCCCGCAGCACAGTCTCAGATGTGTCTTGGAAAGAGAGGTTGTGGTGTACCCTTATGAGAGACGACATTATTTTGGATGTGAGTAGCTACCGTCACATCTTTAGCGAATGGAGGAATATTGTCCATACTCAGAATTACAGAGATTGTGTAATGTAACTCCATATGCATTTCTCTAAATCTGCATTTAATTCATGGGAAAAACTACCTGTCTGCACTATCAGACGCTTTTCTTGCAGATACCCACCGTCTCACTGGTCACAGTATGCTTGGAAAGCATAAGGAAGACGAATTGCAGCCTGTCAGCTGCTATCAGCTGCTATTCCGAACATAACAAAACCATTTCTGAGGAATGGTATCGACTGCTAATGGAGTTTGTGCATCACCTCTTAGTAAGCGTGCCACATGGCTATAATAATGTGTGGAAGTATGGCGTAGCCATATCTCTTATTAAGTGTGACGAGTAATGGAGCAGTAGAATCTTTCTCGAGGGAAGAGAGAGAAAGAGAGCGCCGAGAAAAAGTACTTAGTGCGTGGTGGGGACTTCGTACATCACTGTACTACACTCGCATGTTACTGAAATTTTTGGAGGTGTTTTCTCCGTTTCGATGATGCTAGTGGCTCATATTGACTTTCTTCTTCATTCACCGAAGGTAATGTTACTTCACAGGGTGTGCACCAGTCGCGCAATCATTTCAAACAACCATAACTTGAGGCTCTCAGACACAGGGAATCGTGGTTTATTGTTAAACATTTAGCAGCTCTCGATTTCTTCTTTGTACTTTGTTGCACATTTGATCTGGAGTGCGTCAAATGGTGACAGATCAGGGGAAGTCACAATGTGTTATCTGGTGTGGAGAGTCCAAATCTCAACGGTACTGCGTAATTATCGACGCCAGTATGGGAAGTCTTCACTGGCAAGAACAAGAGTAATGAGGTGGTTCTAAAACTTTAAAGAAGTCAAACACCTACGTCGAAGTGGACGTCCCTGTATGTCTCAAGTGTGTATTTACAGAGCGCAAGACGCAGTTCAAGGCTGCCCGCAGAAGTCAAATCGTCGGGCATCACACGCATATCAGGAAACTAGATCAGCTGTCGATAAAGTGTTACGTATGGGGTTACGTCGTTTTGCACACAAAGTGCAAATGGTCCAACCGTTGTAGCCAAACGATCGCCCTCTGTAGTATGCACTCGAGTGAGCCATGCCGGTCTCCATATACACTCCTGGAAATTGAAATAAGAACATCGTGAATTCATTGTCCCAGGAAGGGGAAACTTTATTGACACATTCCTGGGGTCAGATACATCACATGATCACACTGACAGAACCACGGGCACATAGACACAGGCAACAGAGCATGCACAATGTCGGCACTAGTACAGTGTATATCCACCTTTCGCAGCAATGCAGGCTGCTATTCTCCCATGGATACGATCGTAGAGATGCTGGATGTAGTCCTGTGGAACGGCTTGCCATGCCATTTCCACCTGGCGCCTCAGTTGGACTAGCGTTCGTGCTGGACGTGCAGACCGCGTGAGACGACGCTTCATCCAGTCCCAAACATGCTCAATTGGGGACAGATCCGGAGATCTTGCTGGCCAGGGTAGTTGACTTACACCTTCTAGAGCACGTTGGGTGGCACGGGATACATGCGGACGTGCATTGTCCTGTTGGAACAGCAAGTTCCGTTGCCGGTCTAGGAATGGTAGAACGATGGGTTCGATGACGGTTTGGATGTACCGTGCACTAATCAGTGTCCCCTCGACGATCACCAGAGGTGTACGGCCAGTGTAGGAGATCGCTCCCCACACCATGATGCCGGGTGTTGGCCCTGTGTGCCTCGGTCGTATGCAATCCTGATTATGGCGCTCACCTGCACGGCGCCAAACACGCATACGACCATCATTGGCACCAAGGCAGAAGCGACTCTCATCGCTGAAGACGACACGTCTCCATTCGTCCCTCCATTCACGCCTGTCGCGACACCACTGGAGGCGGGCTGCACGATGTTGGGGCGTGAGCGGAAGACGGCCTAACGGTGTGCGGGACCGCAGCCCAGCTTCATGGAGACGGTTGCGAATGGTCCTCGCCGATATCCCAGGAGCAAGAGTGTCCCTAATTTGCTGGGAAGTGGCGGTGCGGTCCCCTACGGCACTGCGTAGGATCCTACGGTCTTGGCATGCATCCGTGCGTCGCTGCGGTCCGGTCCCAGGTCGACGGGCACGTGCACCTTCCGCCGACCACTGGCGACAACATCGATTTACTGTGGAGACCTCACGCCCCACGTGTTGAGCAATTCGGCGGTACGTCCACCCGGCCTCCCGCATGCCCACTATAAGCCCTCGCTCAAAGTCCGTCAACTGCACGTACGGTTCACGTCCACGCTGTCGCGGCATGCTACCAGTGTTAAAGACTGCGATGGAGCTCCGTATGCCACGGCAAACTGGATGACACTGACGGCGGCGGTGCACAAATGCTGCTCAGCTAGCGCCATTCGACGGCCAACACCGCGGTTCCTGGTGTGTCCGCTGTGCCGTGCGTGTGATCATTGCTTGTACAGCCCTCTCGCAGTGTCCGGAGCAAGTATGGTGGGTCTGACACACCGGTGTCAATGTGTTCTTTTTTTCCATTTCCAGGAGTGTATAATGACATATAAACAAGTTATATGTGCAGACCGTTCTTTATATGAGTTAAATCTTACAAAAAAGTGCGTGTTTTAGATGAGGCAACGTTCCACATTTCTGGACATATAATCGCTACAAGATAAGGACATGGGGCTCGGAACACCTACACAACACACGTTCACACATGTTTGGTATCCCGAACTTAATATTTGGTGTGGCCTAATGACAAGTCTCCGCAGAGAGAACCATAATGAGAAATGTATATATGGACATACTCGAACAGTTTCAGCTACCACAGATCGAAGAGCTACACCCATCTATCATTTTCCAGCACGATGGTGCACCCCCAAATTGAAGTTTGAACGTGCAGCACGTGATGAAAGACACATTTTCGAAGATGCGGATGGACCGTATGGTCCCATTGTGTAGTCTCCACTCTCTGCCGATGTCACGACCATAGACTTGTATTTGTGGGGTTTCGTCAAGGATCGCGTATACACAGCACCAGTCAGTGACATTCCTACTCTTCGTGCACAAATCAATGCACCAATCAGATTAGATGCTGTAATGTTGATCCGTACATGGGCAGAAATTGAATATCACTTCGATGTTCTATGAACGACGAGTGTGGAAAACATTGAAATCATGGCATATCAGGGGAAAAAAAAGTTTTCCAACAAACCATATTTCTCTGTCTGTAATAGTTTTCTAGTTACCATTTTTCGGAATTAATAGAAATTATATGGATATAACAGAAATCAGTGGAAACAATAGGTATGTTTCTTACAACCATGACGAGCATTCTTTGGCCGAATCTGCTCCAGGAAATCACAACGCTGCATGAGACGACGTCAAAGTGGAAAAGCTCGGTTTTTGTGAGTACCACACTCCTTGGAAGAGGAACAGAGAACAGACGGCACAAAAGGTCTCGTGGAGTAAACAAGTGACAATAAATTTTAACCTACATAGCATGGTTACGGGTGCAAAATTCAAGTCAAAGTTCATGGGTTTTCTATTGGCGAAATCTATTATTATGAGTTGATAATATTAATAGAATTCAGCAGATACTGTTTTTGGAATAAGGACTCAGGACTGTTGCCTGGCTCTATCGATGTTGTTTGGATGTTCTGGGGTTATGCAGTCATATCATTATTATTATTATTATTATTATTATAATTACTGACTAGAATCAGCTCTAATCAGCTCTAAAATATGATAAAAGAAGTTAAAAACAATAGCTATTTCCTGAGGATAATGCACACAGAAAGCAGCATTACGGAAAATTACGACATGAAATCGTGATGGTTATTATGTTTTTAGAATTTTAGGCCAATGGGGCTAGCTTCAGAGTAACACGCGTGTTTCACAAGCAGTTGGTTAGGCCAAAGAAGAGCATTTTCCGCAGTGCCATTTACTAGACATGGGCATAAGTCAAGTGAAAGGTCTTTCTTACGTTTGAAGGAAGGTAGTGCGCAGATTGTGACGACACGGGGTATCACCTGAGTTAGCACTTGGCCTAATGGCTACATGCACTCCTAACCTTCGACGAGAACACTGGCATTCACTACCATCACTCCTGTTGTTCGTCGTTTGCTACAAACTAGCAGAGTTCCGGGCATTTCCCGGATATGTATTTACCCCAACGATCTAATATTCGATCTCTTCCTTCTCTTTCTGTCCATCTCCTCCTTCTTCCCTTATCTACCCTTCTGCTCCTTTCCCTATGCCCATCTACTCCTTTCCCCTCTGTCCAGCTATTCATCCTCCTCTACGTCCTCCTCCCCCTTCCCTCTGTCCATCTCCTCCTTCTCCTTCTCTTCCTCTCTCAGTCCATCTCCTCCTCTTTCTTTTCTGTAGGTATCTTTTGTCACTTCTCTCCGTCGATCTCTTTCTCCCTCCTGTCTATGTCCATCTACTCCTGCTCCTTCTCTGCACGACCATCTCCTCCTACCCCCTTCTCTCTCCACGTTATCGCTCCTGCCGCAACAGAAAGTAGCAGGTTCGTACCCCCACAATATTTCATTGCTGGTAGGAAGTACACTACTGGCCATTAAAATTGCTACACCACGAAGATGATGTGCTACAGACGCGAAATTTAGCCGACAGGAAGAAGATGCTGTGATATACAAATGATTAGCTTTTCAGAGCATTCACAAAAATTTGGCGCCGGTGGCGACATCTACAACGTGCTGACATGAGGAAAATTTCCAGCCGATTTCTCCTACACAAATAGAAGTTGACCGGCGTTGCCTGGTGAAACGTTGTGATGCTTCGTGTAAGGAGGAGAAATGCGTACCATCACGTTTCCGACTTTGATAACGGTCGGATTGTAGCCTATCGCGATTACGGTTCATCGTAACGCGACATTGCTGCTCGCGTTGGTCGAGATCCAATAACTGTTAGCAGAATATGGAATCGGTGGGTTCAGGAGGGTAATGCGGAACGCCGTGCTGGATCTCAACGGCCTCGTATCACTAGCAGTCGAGATGACAGGCATCTTATCCGCATGGCTGTAACGGATCGTGCAGCCACGTCTCGATCACTGAGTCAACATATGGGGACGTTTGCAAGACAACAACCATCTGCACGAACAGTTCGACGACGTTTGCAGCAGCATGGACTATCAGCTCGGAGACCATGGCTGAAGTTACCCTTGACGCTGCATCACAGACAGGAGCGACTGCGATGAAGTACTCAACGACGAACCTGGATGTACGAATGCCAAAACGTCATTTTTTCGGATGAATCCAGGTTCTGTTTACAGCATCATGATGGTCGCATCCGTGTTTGGCGACATCGTGGTGAAAGCACATTGGAAGCGTGTATTCGTCATCGCCATATTGGCGTGTCACCCGGCATGATGGTATGGGCTGCCATTGGTTACACGTCTCGGTCACCTCTTGCTCGCATTGACGGCACTTTGAACAGTGGGCGTTACATTTCAGATGTGCTACTGCCCGTGGCTCTACCCTTCATTCGATCGCTGCGACACCTTACATTTCAGCAGGATAATGCATGACCGCATGTTGCAGGTCCTGTACGGGCCTTTCTGGATACAGAAAATGTCCGACTGCTGCCCTGGCCAGCACATTCTCCAGATCGTCTGGTCAATGGTGGCCGAGCAACTGGCTCGTCACAATACGCCGGTCACTACTCTTGATGAACTGTGGTATTGTGTTGAAGCTGCATGGGCTCCTGTACCTGTACACGCCACCAAAGCTCTGTTTGACCCATGCCCAGGCCTATCAAGGCCGTTATTAATTACGGTTAGAGGTGGTTGTTCTGGGTAGTGATTTCTCAGGATCTATACACCCCAATTGCGTGAAAATGTCAGTTCTAGAATAATATATTTGTACAATGAATACCTATTTATCATCTGCATTTCTTCTTGGTACAGCAATTTTAATGGTCAGTAGTGTGATATGTGTACCAGGTTCGGCTGAAATCCATCCAAAGGTTTAGGAGGAGCTTCTTGACCGTGGCATTGCCCGTGTACGCTCATTTCACATATATTTCATATACCTTGACATATTTCAAACATATTTGTACACATAGTTTACCTGCATCTCTTGCAAATTTCACCCTGAAGTTTCATTTTCACCCATATCAGAGTCTATGACGCCGTATCTCATTAACTATGTGTCGTACTATGATACTTTTGTACGGCGGGGTCAGGGATTTTCTCTGCCTCGTGATAACTGGGTGTTGTGTGCTGTCCTTAGGTTGGTTAAGTTTAAGTAGTTCTAAGTTCTAGGGGACTGATGACCATAGATGTTAAGTCCCATAGTGCTCAGAGCCATTTGAACCATTTGATAATTTTGTAGGTACATTCAGTGGCATGTGTGGATACTGTCCTCGAAGTGAATTGCGAAAAGAGTTAGTAGCAAAGAAATAACGAATTAAAAGTTCATGCATGGTGCACCAGTTTTTTACTCACCTCAGTGTTTAAGACATCATACCTCCTGAAACTGTTTCGTACAGTGATATAATTTTACAGGTGCACCCTTGATTATATGTGAATACTACATGCGAAATGTGTCGCGAATGCAATCAGTAGCAAAGAAGTAATAAATTACACCATCATACATGATGTGGGAGTTTTACTGCGTGAACAGTGAAATGGCGGAGGTTGTCATCGAGAAAAAATTTCTTTAAGGGTTGGAATGATGTGTAAAGTTTTTTGAAAGTCACTAAATACTCTCGTTCTCCGATACTGGATGAACACATCTGGGTATTGCCAGCCACTGTGACTGAGCTGTTCTAGCCGCTTCAGTGCGGAACCGCGCTGCTGCTACTGTCCCAGGTTCGAATCCTGCCTCGGGCATGGATGTATGTGGTGTCCTTAGGTTAGTTAGGTTTAAGTAGTTCTAAGTTCTAGGGGACTGATGACCTCCACGTTAAGTCCCATAGTGCTCAGAGCCATTTGAACCATCTGGGTATTCGCGCGCCGTGGGATACACTTCTTTTCATACATTTATCACCCCTTTGATGGGATGGTGGTTCTTACACCACACAACGATTCCGTTCAGACAGTAACCGATATGTGTACCAAGGTTAACGTAAACGGTCCAGTGGTTTAGAAGGAGATGTGGAAAATACATACATACGCACGTACATACGTATGTTTTTATAAAATCTATGGATTTCTACATTTATACGCTGATCGTGGAAAATGGTAGGCGTTCTAGTCTCAATATCCTCCAAGGTAGCGCCGGCCACGGAGTGCCACACATCACACGTGCAGTATGTGTGGGCCACGGGCGGGCCAAGGCACGGTCCTCCTCGTAAATATCCGGAGCAACGCTACATTTCAGTGAGTACTGTTGTCTGCCGTAATTCAGTTGCCGTTACTCTCGTCAATCGTGCAGATACGTAGTGTCAGCGCTGTTTACCCTTCGCTCTTTATTCGTAGTACGGAGAACGTTCGCAGCGCCAGTGGATGTTTGTACAAGAAGAGACAATTTAGCGATCTGTCGTCACAAGCCTTTAAAAATTAACAGGAATGATAGGAGAGCGGGATGAGAATTCTCAATATACGCTGAAGCGCCAAAGAAATTGGTATAAACACGTGTATTCAAATACAGGCATATGCAAACACGCACAATACAAGTGTATGGCGCAGTTGTGAGACCGATTACTGCTGAAACAACGGCAGTTTATCAAGATTTATGTGAGTTTGAACGTGGTTTTATAGCCGGCGCACGAGCAGTGGAACACAGCATCACCGAGATAGCGATGTAGTGGGAATTTTCCCTTACGACTTTTTCACGATTGTACCGTGAAGATCAGGAATCCGGTAAAACATTAAATCTCCGACATCGCTGCGGCCGGAAAAAGATCCTACAAGAACGGAACCAACGATGACAGAAGAGAATCGTTCAACGTGACAGAAATGCAACTCTTCCGCAAATTGCTGCAGATTTCAATGCTGGGCCATCAACAGGTTTCAGCGTGCAAACTATTCAACGAAACATCACCGATATAGGCTTTCGGAGCCGAAGGCCCACTTGTGTATGACACAAACCTTTACACCGCGCCTGGGCCCGTCAACGCCGACACTGGACAGCTGGTTACTGGAAACATGTTGCCTGGTCGGACGAGTCTCGTTCCAAATTGTATCGAGCGGATGGGCGTGTACGGGTGTGGAGACAACCTCATGAATCCATGGACCCTGCATCTCAGCAGCAAGCTGGTGGAGCCCGTGCAATGGCATGGGTCGTGTGCAGTTGGAGTGATATGGGGCCCCCGATACGTCTAGATACGACTCTGACAGATGACATGTACGTAAGCATCCTGTGTGATCACCTGCATCCATTCATTCCCATCGTTGATTCCGACGAGCTTGGACATTCCAGCTGGACAATACGACTCCCAGCACATCCAGAATTGCTATAGAGTCGCTGCAGGAACGCTCTACTCAGTTTAAACACCTCCGCTGGCCATAAAACTCCTGAGACATGAACATTGTTGAGAATATCTGGGATGCCTTGCAACGTGCTGTTCGGAAGAGATCTCCACCCTCTCGTACTCTCCCGGATTCATGGAGAGCCCTGCAGAATTCATGGTGTCAGTTCCCTCCAGCACTACTACAGACATTAGTGGAGTCCATGCCACGTCGTGTTTCGTCACATCTGCGTGCTCGCGGGGCCCTACACGGGCTCGTCAGTGTGCATTATGCAGTCATATAAGCGAAGGGGACTGCAAACTTGCTACGAAATAACATTAAAATACTATGTTAAATGTTTAGTTGACAATGAATGAGCAAATATTTCGACAATCCCGAGGAGGAAGTCACTGTTCTGTACATCAGGAAGCACCTTGTGCTAAATTTGCAGCCACGGAGCATGTGAAGAAATTGGTGGTACGAATAGTAAAATTTATGCCCTCGCACAGATTATTCCGCAGTCAGTTGCAACACTCCTCGATTCAACTGAACGAGGACTGCAAAGTACGGACATTAAGTCAAGGGACATGCCTGGAAAGATTTTTCGATTTGAAAAACGCCTTTTTTTAATTTATGAAGGAAAACGAAGTGCACGAACGAAAATTAGAACATCCGGAGTGGATTGTAGATATTACTTGCACACTACCCACAGTAAGACACTGCAAGGAGAGAAAAAATTTATTTATAATTTGATTGGAATGGATTTAAAAAGAAAATTCCTTTGTAGAAGGGACACATTGTAGCACATA
Organism: Schistocerca gregaria; assembly: GCF_023897955.1. Taxonomy (NCBI): domain Eukaryota; kingdom Metazoa; phylum Arthropoda; class Insecta; order Orthoptera; family Acrididae; genus Schistocerca; species Schistocerca gregaria. The sequence goes on along the minus strand of NC_064931.1, from coordinate 480,842,783 downwards.
GTCTACTTCCCTATTCTCAGTGGCATTACGGAAAATGCGAGGTTTGAAGAATTCCTTGTGGTTTTGAAAGAATTGCAAGAATAGTTCTTCAACATTTTGAGGATGCTGCCAGTCTTACATCTCCTTTGTAGCTGTTTTCGAGACTGTCTGCCGTTTCAGCTGCAAGCACCCCTTTAACATTAAAACTGTAAAAGAAATGGTTCAAATGGCTCTAAGCACTATGGGAGTAAACGTCTGAGGCTAGACTTAGAACTACTTAAACCTAACTAACCTAAGGACATCACACACATCCATGCCCGAGGCAGGATTCGAACCTGCAACTATAGCAGCAGCGCGGTTCCGGACTGAAGCGCCTAGAACCTCTCGTCCACTGCGGCCGCCTTAAAACTGTTGAGTACGTCTTTATTGCTCACCCAAATAGAGTTCTCACGTCTCTATAATAAGGTTGCAAAAGTGCTACAATATTTCGACCAACATATGTATGTGAAAGAGGTTTTTTCGATTATAGAATTAAATAAGTCACGATTACGTGCAAAAATTTGTGAAATCCTCTGCACATGCCCGTATGCCGAAAGTTTGTAACAGATAAAAATTATATGTCTTCAGAGTGTAAAAAAAAATAAAAAATAAAAAATAAAAAAAAAGAAATTGGCTTCTTTTCATATGTGTTGTTGAAAAATGTGAAAATTAAAACCAAGTCGTACACAGTGCGACTGTATTGCCATTTTAAATGCGGCGCTTTCGCTGTTTCCCCCTTCTCACGCTCAGAAAGCGTGGCGTGGCGGTGGGGGAAACGAGCCAGCCTGACTGAGCGCTATGGCCCTCGTGCTAGGGCATGGTGCGCAAGCCGAATTCTCGGCCACCCCTGTTCTAAGGAATACGAGAAATCGGTGCTCGTTGATATCGGTCACATCACCGGCCGCACTGTGCCATGATTTTGTGACGTTTGTGAGTTGTGCGGAGTGATGCTGCGTGGACATTACTGCTGTTCGCAAAACACACAATGTATGTACCTTCTCAGGGCCACAGCTAACGATTATATCTATTAACATAAAAGGCATAACACCAGCCAAAGAAGAACTGCTACGAGAACCATGCAGTCAGCGCCAGTGCCATGTACTGTGCTTACAGGAGACACATAGAAGTTGTGACATGAGCAGACCTAAAATGGACGGAATGCGTCCCGCCATCGAAAGACCACATGATAAATATGGAAGTGCAATATTTGTTCATCCAGATATCCAGCTCTTATCCACAGTATTCTCAGAGGAAAACAAGTTTGAAATTCTTACTCTAGAAAAAGTTAATTGCATCATTACATCGATTTCTAAACCACCTGGTGCTGAATTCATTGTTAACAAACTACCCAATTTTCTAAATAAACAACTGCAGATCGTGATCGGCGATTTCAACAGCCATAGTACTGTCTGGGGCTATGATCATGAATATGAGAATGGGACAGCAATACAAGTATAGGCAGAAGGAAGTCACCTGACTTTAATCCATAATGAAAAATTGCCTGGACCTCTTAACAGCGGCAGGTAGAGTCGAGCTTACAATCCTGACCTAATTTTTGGTAACAGCAGCATCAGCTAACAATGTGTAAAATCTGTCTGCTTCCCAATACCCAACTCGCAGCATAGACCGATAATGTGTCAATTATTTGCTGCTATAAGAACACAGAAGATATCTTTTAGGAGAAGGTTTAATTTTAAGAATGCTGATTGGTCAAGATTTGTGGAATTGCTCGACATCGAAGTATCTCTTATAGAACCAATACCCGAATGCTATGACACCTTCACGGCGGCTATAAAGAGATGCTCCAGAATGTCTATCCCTCACAACTGTCGAACATCTTATATCTCTGGGCTTCCTTCAGACCAAGCCACCCTACTAGCGGAATACAGCTACATATTTGAAGAAAACCCTTTCAGTGAAGCAACTGTGGAAGCAGATAACAAGCTTATCTCCTCTATTAGGGAGACAAAAAGGGATAAGTGGAGAAAAACCATAGAAGACTTGCATCTGATTTGTTTAAATGGCTCTGAGCACTATGGGACTTAATATCTATGGTCATCAGTCCCCTAGAACTTAGAACTACTTAAATCTAACTAACCTAAGGACATCACACAACACCCAGTCATCACGAGGCAGAGAAAATCCCTGACCCCGCCGGGAATCGAACCCAGGAACTTGGATCTGAAAAGAGACGCCTAAACAATGATCCGACTAAGACCATTACACATCATAATATCACTGCCAATCAAATATCACATCAGTTACTGATGAGCGGAAGCCGAAACACAAATCACAAAAACCGAAATTGCAAAGAGAACAGGAAGAGGAGAGTAATGACCTTACATCAACATTCAACATGGAAGAACTACAGAAGGCTATCAAAGAAAGTAAAAATGCCGAATCAGCTGGCTTAGATGATATACGAACCGAGCATATCAAACACTTCCGCTTAAATACAAAGAAATCCATTCTCCAACTTTTCGATAACTGTGTAAGCAGAAACCAAATTCCAAAAATATGGCGGTAGAGTCGAGTGATTGCTTTGCTGAAACCTGGCAGAGAAAGAAATGATCCATAGAATTTTAGACCAGTTGCACTGCTTCGTCATCTTTACAAATTGCTGGAAAGACTGATTTTAAATCGCCTATCACCTGAAACTGATCATTCACTTATTCCTCAACAATCGGTATTTCGTCCAAGTAAAAGCTTTACTGGACAATTGCTAAATCTCACACAGTTTATAGAAGATGGCTACTACTAGGCAAGGTCTGCAATATGACCAAAGATTTAGGTCTAACCAGACTCATCGCCTCCCTTCTGCAGAATCGCATGTTCTTCGTCGACTTTCAAGGGTAGCCTAATCGATGGAGAGTACAGAAGAATGGCCTCCCGCAAGGAAGTGTTATGGCTCCAATTCTGTCTGTGTTTTGGGGCTGTAGGTTGAATCAGGGGAGAACAACCTCACGAATTCCCTTGAAGATGGATTGACACTTAATAGATTTCACACTTTCAAAAAGCACTGCATGAAATGCAAGTCGAAAGTTTCCACCAGGAACAACCTCCTATTGGAACTGGGCGGATCACAGTGGGGTAGTCAACCTGAAACAATCCGAACATCTGCAATGACACTATGCTATTCTGCGGCAGAGTATGCCTGTTCCGTTTGGGTTAATTCAACACATGCCAAACAGGTGGATGTAGCTCTCAACGAAACCTGCAGAATTATAACAGGTTGCTTGAAATCCACTCCAGTCTAATGGCTTTAGCACCTCGCAGGGATAGAACCACTACCTGTTCGAAGAGAGATAGCTGTGAACAAGGAAAAAAAAGCAGTGGAACAGGAAATTACTTATCCTCTACATGGGCATGAACCGCATCCGCAGCTACTGAAGTCAAGGAAGAGTTTCCTTAGGGCATCAAAGGAACTTAGAACCACTACTGAAAAAGCTAGGTTGCAACTATGGAGAGCTGCGACCTACCTTCCCCATGGCTGGAAAAGAGTTGTTGAAGTTTTACCTCCAGATAATGACGGGGAATGGACAACTTGGAAGTCCCTGAATAGACTGAGATCCGGAGTTGGAAGATCAAAAGTTAACTTGGCAAGATGGGCATACACTGATCCAAATGATATTCGGTGTGACCGTGGAGAAGAGCAGACAGTTTGGCACATGCTTCGGTGTCTATTGTGCCCAGTGTCCTGTACAGAAAATGATCTTCAACAGGCAACAGAAAATGCACTGCAGGTGGCCAAGGTTTGATCACACGTAATTTAATCATAACTGTGTAACATGTATGTACATGCGCCTGTATGTTCCTGACACGAGAATAATAATAATAAAAATGTACGTAGTTTTTTGATTTCACATTCGTTGGCTTCACCAACTCAAAACAAAACTGTCGCATTCCAAAATAACCTAGAGCTCGGGCTACGGTACAGATCAATCTTGTCACCACAACCAGGGTTTCTGCTTTCACATTAGTTGGGTTCTTCACAACCATACTGAAACCTCCTCTTAGAAAAATTTATGAATTACTGTGTTGATAAACCTTTTACGTTATTTGATTTTCAAACAGCTGAGCAGAATTGAACGTACTCAGACATTTCTCTCTTTACTTATTCTGATCAACACTAAACTGACACACAATATTTTTAGCGCAACGCAATCTGACTTCCAATAATCCCTACAAAAGAATAGCCCTGACTAACAATAACCTATACCTTACATGAATCAATTACCTCACAAAAATCTTCGTTACTCAAACTACTGCAATACAGCGAGCACCAATACTGCCAGCTAAATAAAAGATTCTAACAACTGAAGGCATTAACTACTGATAGGCATACTTAGCAAATCAAAGATTTTGATAGAGAACAAGTAATGTATTTATCTTAATAGTGTTCAAGAGTCATAATATATATATCAGTTCATGACATCCAGACTTACAAATTTACTCTTTCTGATGGAAACACGTCCAGATCATCCGCTCTCAAAACTCCGCCATCTCTCCCCCCACATCCACCACTGCTGGCGGCTCACCTCCAACTGCGTAACGATACGCGCTGTTAACAGCCAACTGCCCAACACTACAATAGCGAATATTCCAACAATGCCAACCAGCCACAGACTGCACACAGCACAGTCAGTGATTTTCATACAGAGCGCTACGTGGCGTTACCAACATAAAAACCGAAACAGCTTACTTACAATATATATCGTACTGTCTAATCTAGACCTCAAGCTAAGTTACAGATCAGTCTGCCATCACAGCCAGTGTGCCTATACACTACCTGCGAAAAGTCACTTATCCCAGCAAGAGCCTCAGACTACGCAGAATTGTCTCTCTGCACAAGTGTCACTCCATCCAAATGATCCAACTTCCTTCCTCACCGACGAATATCAACGCGGACACAGCCTGCTATGGATCGTGACGTTGCAAGGCCAGCTACCAACACTTTTCCACAGTTCGCTGTCCTTAGAGTCGCCACTGCAGTTCCAGGCATTTACAGTCTTGTTTAGACCTTTTCAAAAAAAAGGTTCAAATGGCTCTGAGCACTATGGGACTCAACTGCTGTGGTCATTAGTCCCCTAGAACTTAGAACTACTTAAACCTTACTAACCTAAGGACATCACACATATCCATGCCCGAGGCAGGATTCGAACCTGCGACCGTAGCAGTCGCACGGTTCCGGACTGCGCGCCTAGAACCGCGAGACCACCGCGGCCGGCTAGATCTTTTATTCCCAACATTGTTCATTCTGTAACGGCGCTAATGTTAGGGAAAACTGCAATGTATATGTGACGAAAAGGAAATTATATCACAGAACAGGTAAATTACAATGCACAGTGAAACATAACACTCTTTGCCGCGTCAGTGGGCTATGTCCTTGGTCTGTTTTGGATACCAATATATGGGCAAAGGAAGATTTATTCAGCCTGAGGCTAATGGACTTGTCTTTCTACAATCCTTACTATGGGCTGTGATCGAGGTCTACTATGCTTGATTAAGGGCGAATGACTGGCCCTGGAAATAAAGTTTCGAAAAGCCCAGTCAGGAAACAGCGCTTTGCCGACGATTGCTATAGCGTATGCAGGAAATGGTCGCTCATTCTTTTATTTGTGTTACAGCCTACTGTCTAATGTTCTACAATAGGCCTACTTCAATATCTACAGTTTTATTTCTACATTAACTTTACATAAAATATGGCGATGTGCTAACAAGTAACGCCTCCGAATTTTGTATGTGAAAATTCTTAAAGCTTTTTAAATAAAGTAAACGTTATTAACATTCTGCATCTCATTTTTCATGTCTACATATTTATTTCTCAACACAGTCATCCTGGCAACGAACACCTTTCTCCCACCGAGAGACCAGTTTGTTGATACCGTCACTTCGAGTGTTAGACTTTGTTGACTGTACAATAACCTCATCTCTGCATCGATTCATCACTATCAAACTGAAGTCATCGAAGGTGTTCTTAAAGTTTTGGAAACGGACGAAAATCGGATAGGGTTCAGTCGCGACTGTATTGGGATGACCGATGACAGTGAACCCAAGGCGTCAGACTGATGCAGATGTTGCAGCATTCCTCTGTTGTCTAGCATTGTCATGTTGAATCAAAGAGTGCTCCATGTTTGTACGAACTCTTCGAATCCGAAACTCGATTATAGCATGCTGTTTCTCATTCAACGACATACGACACACATCAGCGTGTTACGATTCGGAGCCCACTAGCGACAGAGGGCTGCAAATATGTAAAGGTGAAGAATAAAGACTTAGATAGCCAATAACGTTCGTTTTATTTAAAATGCTTTAAGAGTTTTCACATAAAAAGTTAAGCGCAATACTTTTCAATGCGCCCTCTTAATACCGACCCTACAGTGAAAAATTCAGCAAACATTGTTATTACTATTACCGTTACTATTACTAGCGCTAGTGGTCAATGGAATTGCATCATTTCTGCTCCTCAATCTCATTATCTGAAGGGCTTGACTGCAAAATTGTTACGTGGGACGGAGCTCACGAGATAGAAAGTCAGCCGGCAGCCCTCACAACGGAGGTGGGGCAGTTGTGTGCCCTGCGTTGCGAAGCTGATGGTTCAAGAATGTCGAGCGCATTATTTCTGGAGCGAATGACCTTCAGTGAACAATTAAGTTGTTCCACCTGCAGGAAAGTGTTAACAGAGCTTGCTGATGCGTTTCCATAAGCGCAGATAGAATTTTTCTTAAGCTGCCCGTTTTTGATACATGTGTTGTAGTAGTCTCGTGAGCGCACACGTACTCGGCGGGGAAAGGTAGCATAACAGAATGAGGAGCCATCAGCTAACGAGGCAGACTGTTTCTTCCCTTGGAAAGCCGAAATGTTATGTTTTTTGTGTGTGTCCTTTTCCTGTTTGAGTTCAAACTATTAGCCCGTCGCTGTTTGTATCCGATCTAGTTTTTCGATAGTAGTCTGATTGCTACAGGGCATTTATTAGTGGTGTAGCAGTACATAGAGTTCATCAGACGGGAATGACGAAGGACAGACAAACGCTCCATTTTGCAGGATATGTTCGATCACAGTCAATTGATAGCTTTTACAATCATTTTTCAAATGATTCTGAAGTTTCTCACTTTTCCCAATTAATCTTTCACGATGCTAAAAGATTTTTTCCCGACAACTACTGTATTCTAGGTGCTACGCAATTAAAGATAAGAACGTTACAAAATTATCTTCTCTCATAACCAGTTGTCGTAATGACACACTATTTTATAGACTGGTCTCGTTTTTTAGGACGAACTTAATTAAGGTCTCGTGAATATGTACTCAATTTGAGTTTCCCTGTGGACACTAGGGTGTCAGACGGGTGCCTCTTGGAGCCAAATCACAGAGGGATTCTTCTTCCTTTTCCGTCTATATGAATATGCGTTATTTCACTTATCACTTCATATTGACCAGCATATTAAAAGTCGATAAAGCAAACATAAAAAACTGAAATCAATATCAGACAAATATACAGAGTGAATGGTGCGTACTAGAATGTGGATTTTGCGGTGTAGTTGAAAGTTGGTCTTGCGCTCGTTGTTAGCGGACCATTCGAGACTAAGACTAGGAGTACATAGACTTTATATCTCACTAATGGATTTTGTAAACAAAACTTCTTTAATGATTTTGACTCGCAATGAAGCTACGATTAGGACTCCGGTTCTCAGTGAAGTTACTCCTCTTTTCGACTCAAACGTTGAATTCTTAAGACCTGGATGTTTCTGACGAAATAATTATTGTTGCTAGAATAAAGAAACATTCAGTGTATGAAGGAGAGTGATTAATGTATTCTTTTCATTTTAATCACACTCATAAGCTCACCGGCCGAAAAATGAGTCATCCCTGGAGAAATCATTACAAGCATTATGCCGGCCACGGTGGCCGAGTGGTTTGGGGGCTTCAGTCCGGAACCGCGCGACTGCTACAGTCGCAGGTTCGAATCCTGCCTCGGGCATGGATGTGTGTGATTTCCTTAGGTTAGGCTTAAGTAGTTCTAAGTTATAGGGGACTGATGATCTCAGATATTAAGTCCCGTAGTTCTCAAAGCCATTTGAACCATGTGAACAAGCATTATTTAATACCGTCCAATTTTGACCTTGGTCTTAATAACCTACTGGTTTTGGTTAGGGAGTTAGTCCACGAGGTTGTGCAAGAACATTTTACCGGATTAAGCCAACCGCCCAGGATTTGATCACGCAATCCACCAAACTTCTGGGATGCTGACGTCCACGTTTTACCCACTAATCCAAAAAATGTACAAATGTGTGTGAAATATTATGGGACTTAACTGCTAAGGTGATCAGTCCCTAAGCTTACAACTTACTTAACCTAAATTATCCTAAGGACAAACACACAAACCCATGCTCGAGGGAAGACTCGAACCTCCGGCGGTACCAGCCGCACAGTCCATGACTGCAGCGCCTCAGACCGCTCGGCTAACCCGCTATTCCAACATAACCCACAGATTTTCTGTGTGGTTCAAGTCAGGTGATTTTGGAGGCAGTCGTGGTATAATAGGGTGGGGTAGTGCTCAGAAAATCAGTCACATCTTTTTTCCAGTCAATGAAGTCTGCTGTTGCCGTCTTGAAGAATAGGGTATCAGTAGCATACTCATCATGCAGGAATTGACTGAAAGGAAACACTTGATCATTCACGATGTTTAAATAAACATGCTACTTCATGTTAGTGATCACCTCTACGAGAGGGCCCAACTAATGATAGGAGAAACACTCCCAAAACATCATAAACTCACCTACGGATTGAACCTGACCTTGCAAACATTCAGGGTAAAGTGCTTCATTTGGCCTTCGGTGCATTCGACGACGTGTGTCGCTTGTATACAGGTAAAAAAGTCATTTTTCAGACCACATTAAGTCCGCCAGCCAGCTACTGTCCACGTTCGATGATCTATAGCCCACTGCAGACGCGCAAAACTATGTTCTCGTGTGAATAATAGCCTTGTACGAGATGACCGTCTCCAGATTTTCACTGCATGCAACAAGCAGTTCCTATAAAATCTGAAAGCGATTTTGATTAATAATCCGTGACACGAGTCTCCAGTCGCTCTCTGTCAGGATATCTTTTCGGCCAAAATTCCGACGTTGTGTTTCGTGGCTACGTACCTTGCACCACTGCTTGTGGACACGTTGAACAGTCTGCCGCAAAACACCAACAAATGCAGCAAAATTCACACATCATATGGCCAGAGGCATGATCAAACGCAATTTTCCCTTTTTGCCACTCTGTCAACTTGTTATATTTATCCATGTTTGCCGGCCGCTATGGCCGAGCGGTTCTAGGCACTTCAGTCCGCAACCACGCTGCTGCTACGGTCGCAGGTTCGAATCCTACCTCGGGCATGGATGTGTGTGATGTTCTTAGGTTAGTTAAGTTTAAGTAGTTCTAAGTCTAGGGGACTTATGACCTCAGATGTTAAGTCCCATAGTGCTTGGCGGCATTTGATTTTTTTTATCGATGTTTACGTAAAATGACCGTTTCCAACATAAATGTGTCACTGATCGCTACTTCTTTATGCTTACGTAGAGGAAGTGCGAGCGCGGTTGAACTCTGAGTCGATCGCTGCGCCATCTGTAAAGGCTGCCTCCGTCGGTGGTTCGAGCCCTCCCTCGGGCATGGGTGCGTGTGTTCTCTTTAGCGTGAGTTAGTTTAAGTTAGATTAAGTAGTATTTAAGCTTCGGGACCGATGACCTCAGCAATTTGGTCTCATAAGATCTTACCACAAATTTCCAAATTCATCTTCGATTGCCCACAGGGCGACTAATTTTTTGTCTGGTGAATTTATTTATCATATGATACCGACCTTTACAAGTTCCGGCAATACGTTGGCCATCTTCAGATTCTATACCTCTACGGCATTTGGTGAACAGCCTTATCACACTACATTTAACATGACAGATCTGAGAACCAAATTGTATACATCAAATATCACCTGTGACGAATCGAATTTGAACAGGGCCAATGTGTGGCGCAAACCGTTAATTGCTGTTATTATATGATACATTGTTACTGTGTTCCATAAAAAAAGTGTATAATTCGTGTGGAGTAATTTCATCTCTCCGCGCAAGGATACAAGTGTCAACACAAATCCATAATTTCGTCTGAATGGTCACTATAATTTGTCTTTAAGTTGCAGGTTAAGAGACATCAGAAAACAGCTCACTTAAAAGCTACACATTTTACTTTCATTAAATATCCCATGAAGTTACTCGATTTCCCTTCCCATATTTTTGTGGAACAATTCATAAACCGCTACCAAGCACAATTAAAAACATAGAAAATTTTGCATAACATGGCATCAGTAGGAAATATACCATTACACTTGTGTTTGCAATTAAACTTACGACTCTTCGAAACACTCAAGGTCTTATAATGCAGCTTGGAGGGTTTTACTGTACGGATAAGTGTCAGCACGATACGTTGTCGCGACGTTTAATGTCTTCGGCAGTGTTAAGGCCATCGTATTTTTAGCACTTCTTATAAGTCATTTACCGTCTACATTATTTATTTTTTTATGTGCACCTCAACATTGAGGGAAACTTGGCATGAGCTTTGCCACATCCATGATGAATGACCAATCCTGCTATCTGCTTAGAATTGGTATAGTAACACGACTGACAATTTAGATTAGAATGTATGGTGGTAGATTTAAATCTACACCTCCGTCCCGCACTAGTGAGTAATTGGTTTTGAGACTTCTACCGGCGTCAGCTACAGCAGTAGGAAAAGTAATGTCATTTGAGGTGACATATTATCTGCACTGTATGTTTTGAAAAGACGTTGGTGTGCCGTTCGCTTACGTGAGGCAGCATCAAGAGCACGTTGAAAACTTTGTTGTTGGAATGGAAGGATAATATTTAGAAAATCAAAGGTGCTAATATATATCATGGGCTGAGCTTGTGGAGGGAGAAGCTGCGAACGCACAGCATTTAAATGACAATGCAGTCTCATTGTATAAGAATCGGTTTTGTATTTCACATTTCGCAAAAGCATAGATGACAAAAAAAACAAATTTTAAATATTATTTAGTTATTTTCGGTGCGCTTAAGACATAATGCAAATGTTATCTTGTACGAAGTGTCGGCATGCAGAGAGGCGTGGACATAGTCACAGATTTTTGTGCTTGGGTTGCCTGACGAAAACAATATAGACGCCATGGACAATTTTAATACAAAAGGACTTGTCTTTAAAATGGTAATTACATTACAGATCAATCAGTTACAACGGCAAATGTGCAGGGGCATTTTCAACTGAAATGGTAAACTGTATCGAAAAAAGCTCAGAAATAGATGTAAGACTGGCAGTTTCCTCAAAGCGTTTAGAAAATATTTCTTGTATTCTTTCAAAGTGACAATGAATTCTTCGAATCTCGCGTTTAGTTTAATATCAGTGACCGCAGAAAGCTGAACTCTTCTGATCTGAATTTGTCCCTTCTATAGTGCGATTTTATTTTTAAATGAATATCAGTCAAATCAGAAACGAGTTGTTTAACACCTTGCAGTGTCTTACTGTGGGCAGCGTGCAGTGAAGTGCACTCAAAATGCGAGGTCTGCAGCCTATCCCAGATTCTCTAATTTTCATTCTTGCAGTCCTTTTCCCTTTATAAATTCGACAACATCGAGTTTTAAATTAAAAATCGTTCCAGTCATGCCCCTTGACTTAACTAACGTACTTTGCAATAATATATTCTCTGTGTAGTGGAATGATGCTTGCGACTTCAGAAATTTTACTAATCGTACCTGAAATTTCTTCACGTTCTACATGCCTGCAAATAAAGCATAAAATGCTACTCGGTGTACAGAACAGTGAATCCTGTCTAATAATCGTTGTAATTTTTTCTTTCATTGTCAACTAACTTTTAAATTCCTTCTGTGTGGCATTTTTTATGTCGTTTGCCGGCCGCGGTGGTCTCGCGGTTCTAGGCGCGCAGTCCGGAACCGTGCGACTGCTACGGTCGCAGGTTCGAATCCTGCTTCGGGCATGGATGTGTGTGATGTTCTTAGGTTAGTTAGGTTTAAGTAGTTCTAAGTTCTAGGGGACTAATGACCACAGCAGTTGAGTCCCATAGTGCTCAGAGCCATTTGAACCATTTTTTTTTATGTCGTTTCATAGCAAATCTGCAGTATGCGCCGATTATGCTACTGCATAACACATATTGAGATTTCTCATCCCTCTCTTCTGTCAATCCCATTCATTTTTAAAGCTTATGACGCTAGATCGCTAGACCGCCTCTTTTTGTGCATCCTCTGGACCTGTGAGCGTCCTCCACACCACAATCAAACTACGGAGGGTGAAAGCGCTGACACCACTATTCAGTCGAACCGTCAAGAGTTGTGCTGACCGAGGAACTAGCACATTGGACATAAAAAAATAGTCACATTCCAGGTAATAAACGTATAGCATCCCAAGAACCTTAAAATAATAACTTAATAATTTTATGCCAGTGGATGACTTCATAGTCCCCCTATTTCTGCCACCACTCGGGCATATCAGCTAGATTATTGAGTATCATCCCTGATGTTTGGTGCATTGTTTCAGGTAGTCCTGGATATTTCAAAGAAGTTCAGATTCGAATGACCCAGATGTGCGACTGACCTTGAAAATTCCACGTTCTATTAAGTTGCACTTTTAGCCTCGATGCATTTTGTCTTATAAGACAAGTTAGTAATTTTACTATCCTCCTTAATATGTCGAAAAAAAAAGTTATCCGGCAGTTTGATATATACATAGGTACCATTTCAAAGTAGCTGAAGTACCCTCAAAACATGAGTCAGCCTCCTCCAGCCTGCTATTCCGCTTGATAACATCGTCTCCGTAGTCTTTTTGACAAATATAACAAGCATTCATAAATAAGCAGAATCGTGATTCGTCTGAACAAATAACAAATTTTCAATTTTACGTGTTCCACTGATGGTGTCTGCTGCTAACGTAACCGGGAAACGTTGAGAATATAAGCGAGTAAGTGTCTCATGGATGTAACTCTACAGAAAATGCGACGAAGTTCTCACCCGACTGTTCATTTGGAAACGCGACGGGAAAGATCAAAGTTGCCACTCTCCAGGAATTGCAGCTTTGTAACGGAATGCTAGACAGGACACATGCCGGTACTTTTTCTCCGCCATTATCGTCTTTCAGCTGCAGTTCGAAGTATCCCCGAGGATCATTGTTGGTAAACCTATTCAGAAAATTCTTTACCATTTATCTGTGAGCCCAATGGTGTGGAACTAGTATTATCTTTGGGAGAGTCTGCATTATAGGCAAAATCCTTGTCAAAAGATTATTGAGAAGGCGGAAAAGTGAGCGTTCTTATCGCATTCTTGTAACAATATATTTCTTATCGGCAAAATCTCTAATTACGCACAAGACACATTTCCAAATTCTACAGTTAACAGTAATGCTAGTCTTTGGTACAGGCCACATATATGCCATACCTAACACTCTTGGACTTTGGCTACCCTTACTTCCTCCCACTCTTTTCAGCTCTTGCTTATGGTTCTCATTTCTGCCTGCACTAATTTTTCGTCAGGTGAGATATAATTCGAAGGGAAGCGCGGGGTGCTGTTAGAGGTCATGTTACGGAAATTGGAAATTTGCGGTAAGGTCTTGTGAGACCAAACTGCTAAGGTCATCAAGGTCATCGTTTCCTAAGTCTATACACAACTTAATCTAACTTAAACGAACTTACGCTATGGACGACACACACACCCATGCCCGATGGAGGACTGGAACCTCCAACGGGGCATCCGCACGGACCGTGACAGGGCGCCTCTGACCGCGCGGCTACCCCGCGCGGCTATCATGTCACGTGGTCGGGTCATAATTCGTGCTTCGATAACTTAGTCGGTACTAGAATTGCTCTCGAAGGTGTAGATTCCGTTTTTTAGTTCTGATCGGGTTAATGTTTGAAAACTGTCAGGATGTTTCGTCTGAACCTGGCTATAACTGTGTTCCGCTGAGTTGTGCTCGCATTGGTGTTTGTTGAGACTGAAGCAACTCGATAGCTACGGAAACGCGGACTGCCGATTTACTTCGTTTTAAAATGTTGCAAAAATCTAGGCGCTGATTTGATTTTCTAGTAAGTCTCTTCCCCACAGCGATTCCAGAAACATTCAGCCGATTTCATAAGACCATATCTTCCAGATGACTGAAGATAGAAACTAGAGTTAATTTTAACTTACAAAGAGAATTATAAAATTCATTATTTTCAAAATAACCACTTGACTTTACAGAAGTGTATCTATTGCTTGCATGCGTATACAACATTGAGGTACTTTTTACAATTCGACTACGTTTAGGATACGAATGTCCAATGTCCCCTCCACCGAGCACACGGAAAACACCCAGACAATAGTCAAACTCGTCTCACACTTTTGAGAGCATGCAGAGTTACCGTATTCACTGCCGTTCTTACGCGTTATCCCAGTTCACCTAAAGTTGTTGGGAGGCGAGATACTTAGACGGCCTTCTTCACAGACCATCACAAAAACAAATCACATATCTTGAGATCAGGCTACCTTGGAGGCCAATGGTGCAATAACACGTCAGTATGCCCCTTGCGGACAGTCCATCGTTGAGATATCTCATTATTGAGAAATGCTCTTACATGGATGGTCAAGAGTGGTGGTGGTGCTCCGTCCTGTTGAAAAATACAATTTTTGGCGTATTCTCAAAATTGTATAAAAAGGCAAATGCTCAACATATAGAGGTTAATACCTGCAACAATTTTTTTCTCAAAAAAAAAAGAACGAGTCGTACACATTTTATCGAGAAGCAGAACCATACACATGCAACTTTGGAGAGAGTCTCTTGTGCTCGACTACGGCACGTGCCTGCCGTATTCATCGCGTTCTTCAAATTTAGCCGTTCACTTTTCCACTTAAATGTAACGTAGCCTAATCGCTTAATATTGAATCTGAAAGAAAATTGTCATCTTCAATCTGCACACTCAGAATGAATTCACAAAAATCTATATCTTCTTATTCACAACTGCCATGAAGGACTTTTAAACATAAACGTCGAGTCAGAAGAAGGCCAGACAGATACATGAGGAATGGCTAACTTTCAGCTGGAGCAAAGAATAGATATCTGGGGACTACGTCCAAAATTCTGTTGAATGCTCTCTACGTTTTGAACGAGCACACGGGGAGCGGCTGTGGATTTTAACTTACATGTGCAACCATTGTCTGGCAAATGCTCATGCCATCGTCGAATTCTTTCAGCTTTAGGAGGTATAATCTCATATTCCCGACGGTAATTACGCCGCATAGGTGTATGAATAGCAGATGTTGAAAAGGAGAAGACTAAACGCGTGTCTTACTTCGTTATAACCGTCTCGACTCGACGCGCATTAGAAATGAACTAGAAAGCGAGTGAGGACGTGCACCAAGGAGACACCTATCAGCTACCACATGAACCGGAGCTTACGAGTTATACCAAGGTAAACTTTTAATTTAGGTACGTACGTTCAAAGTCATCCCAAGTTTCTAACTTCATTCGTGCAGAAAGTATAACCTTGTTAAACTGGATGTATCATTTTAAAACTGCCTGTGTTCCTCATCAATAAATCACGTGATTGAACACTGTTAATAATCATTAATAACTCATCGAGCACTAATTCTCGTTTTGCATTCCTAACCTTGCAGCATATCTATAATTCTCAGCTCGTGACTGCCCATTCTCTTCTCTTCTTGATAGGCCACTGGGAAATACACGGTTATGAATCATAACCTTACGACCGCCGGTTGTATGTCCGCTTATGGAATGCAGCTCAGTAGTGATGCTGCGTGGCGTAGATTCGACAAATCCTTGGTAGGTTTCCGGAGTTATGTGAGTAGAATAGCAATTACTAAGGCGACAAAATTCGACCTCGAACTTTCAGCTGAAGGTCATGAAGGTCGTACACGTGGCCATCACATGCAGCCACCTGTGACATCACAATCTGCAGGCCACTCATGTATCACGTTACAAGCCACGCACCTTTTTCAATTACTTCACAGTAGTGGCCATTAGCACTAAACAGAACTTTACCGGCAATTAAGACGAAAAGACGAAACAGCCAGTCACAGTGTAGCCCCATTGCCATCTTGGCTATGTTCAACTATCCGAGTGATCTGGCTCAAATGGCTCTGAGCACTATGGGACTTAACTTCTAAGGTCATCAGTCCCCTAGATCTTAGAACGAATTAAACCTAACTAATCTAAGGACATCACACACATCCATGCCCGAGGCAAAAGTCTAACCTGCGACCGTAGCGGTCGCGCGGTCCCAGACTGTAGCGCCTAGAACTGCTCGGTCACTCTGGCCGGCCCGAGTGATCTGAAAATGCGCCATGTTCAAAAGTATTTATCAGGAAAATTATGTAAAGCGTATAACTTGTACAATTTCCACGTACAAGATACATAAGTTTCATAGTCCACACACACATACACACACACACACACACACACACACACACACACACACACACATACGCGCGCGCGTGCGTGTGCTCGCAATATTAATGCCCAGGAGCTATCAGCTCGGAGAACATGGCTGCAGATACCCTTGACGCTGCATCACAACAGGAGCGTCTGCGATGGTGCACTCAACGACGAACCTGGGTGCACGAATGGCAAAACGTCATTTTTTCGGATGAATCCAGGTTCTGTTTACAGCATCATGATGGTCGCATGCGTGTTTGGCGACATGGCGGTGAACGCACATTGGAAGCGTGTATTCGTCATCGCCATACTGGCGTATCACCCGGCGTGATGGTATGGGGTGCCATTGGTTACACGTCTCGGTCACCTCTTGTTCGCATTGACGGTACTTTGAGCAGTGGACGTTACATTTCAGATGTGTCACGACCTGTGGCTCTACCCTGCATTCGATCCCTGTGAAACCCTGCAGCAGGATCATGCACGACCGCATGTTACAGGTCCTGTACGGGCCTTTCTGGATACAGAAAATGTTCGACTGCTGTCTTGGCCAGCACATTCTGCAGATCTCTCACCAACTGAAAACGTGTGGTCAATTGTGGCCCAGCATCTGGCTAATATAATATATTTGTCCAATGAATTGATGTAGCAATTTTAATGGCCAGTAGTGTAAGATCTCTGATCAGTAATGACAGTTTGATCTTTGCATAAGAATAAAAGTATTTACCAAAATAAAAAGATTTTGTGTATTAAAATTCACACACTCATACATGTTGCTAATCGTAATACGTAATTACAGTTTCAGGTACAATAATAAATATGTAAGATTTCAGGCACAAAGGACATAATTATCTACTGTAGTAACTTAAACTTTCTGTAACATTTTAAAAAATACACATGGCTCGCTTAATGACACTAGTGATAAAAGTTACAGATTACGGAAAATTGGTGGTGACCAAAGTATGATTGTTGTACTACACTTGGCTAGTCACAGTGGATTCTGTTCAAATTGGCGTGAATTTATATGGCACCAAACTGCTGAGGTCATCGGTCCCTAGAACTACACACTACTTAAACTAACTTAAACTAACCTGTGCAAAGAACATCACTCACACCCATGCCTGAGGGAGGACTCGAACCTCCGGCGGGAGGCAGTGAACTCTAAAATTAAATATTTCCTGTATAAATTGTTCGTATTACTTATCGAAACGCACACGACTTCCTTTCAGCCATTACTGGTTCCATCCTTGTAGCACATATTAAATTAATCAGAATAGATAAAAATTGTTTTATAACATCACAAAACACTACTGCTGATCTATCTTATGGTCTGAAGTTCACTTACCGATGACAATACTTTGATCTTTACACTAAAATAAACACTGTCAATCCCATGTCTGAACTGTCAAAAAATCATCTTAGTTTGGCTTACGCTGGTCTCAAAGCCAGGCAAACATTATAGTGACGTCCATACTAAGGCATTAACATCATCTTACAGCTTAGAACATCTGTAATCTTCTGCTGATAATGCTAACTTATGCTCTCACCCAGTGGAAACTAAATGGCACTTTGAGTGAGTAGAATTCAGAACAGTGGTACGACACACTGGTACAGGTAAGAAATGAGTGTTTCTATGCTATCAAGTAACCACTTCCAAAATCAGCCAAACATTATAATGATCCCACACTATGGTATTTGCTTTACCTTGCAGCACAGAATAAATTTACAGCTAGACTGAAATATAGGATTTGTTGGATTAGTTGATGGAGCCAGGAATCACCAGTTTGGAGATAGTAGGAAGTTTTTAGGTATATATCGTAGAGGGAGAGAAAGGTTTGAATGAATTAAGCAGGTTGAAACAGATGTAAGCTGCAGTAGCTATGCAGAGGTGACAGATGAATATGCAAAGCCGCATCAAACCAATCTCTAGAAAGAAGTACACAACTACAACACATGCTGTTTCTCATTGTATCCTCTGCTTCTGACGTATTTTAACTTTAGTACAAAATCCATCTCTTTTCATAGTAGGAGCTATTAGACGGACAAACAGTGCTGCACATTCTGAGAAGAGAACGGTGAGTCCGAGACCTATTTCCTGTGGCTCTAAAGTGTATGTATCATGAGATGTTTTAATCATGTCTCCTCGACACAGTAGCCAATAACCCACTTGGGCAAACTCTATACCCGTGTCCTTTGAAACACAATAATGCTATACAGTGTACTAGGCCTCTGAAAACAACATTTTTCTATAGAGCACACCAGAATTTTTTCTGGAGAATTTCTTGGGACTATGGCTAATTTCTGCTGTTCGAACGCTTCTTACTATTCTACGCTAACAAATTATTTGCTTGTTTTGCAAAAAGTAATTTGTTAGGAACTCTGCAGTCACGTATATCTATTTGCTCAACCATACTTAGCAAACTGCACCTCATTACAGCTGAAACTCTGATTATTAATAGTTGTTGCAATAACTCAACACATAATAAATCAACAAAATTTTGAGGAATCCTTGGATTCCAGTTGCTCGTTGCATTTCGTTTGATTTCTTATACCAAAAGTATCTGTAAATTAAGAAGATATGCAGTGCATGTGTTGCTGTTGACAACAGTAACGTATACTTTGAGCTCGATTGATTCGTTCTCTGGTCTGTTTTTTTTCCGGGAGTGTTAGTTGAACAATAACAACATGGATAGCTTTACAAATTAATAGGTGATCAATCTGCTTTTCGTTTATAAGCTGTTTCCTCATCTATGTCTTGAGTCGTCATTATGGTGTAACAGCTTTAGTGTGTGTCTTTTTTTCTTTTCCCTAAAGATGAAATTTTAAGCGAAGATAATTATTTAAACAGCGAGAGTTATCTTACTAATAGAACAATAGAAGAGGAAATATTGAAACTGTAATTCGATGCATTACTAAAACGCCTAACACCAATGATCAACGTCTGTCTGTATTATTTAAAGTATCAAAAAAATGGTTCTGAGCACTATGGGACTTAACTTCTGAGGTCATCAGCCACCTACAACTTAGAACTACTTAAACCTAACTAACCTAAGGACAGCACACACATCCATGCCCGAGGCAGGATTCGAACCTGAGACCTTAGCGGTGGCGCGGTTCCAGACTGTAGCGCCTAGAAGCGCTCTGCCACTCCCGTCGGCATTTAAAGTATCGTCTCAACGTAATTCAAAGTGAAAGTTTATTAACACAAAAACTAAAAACTACGCTATACGACACTAGTCCAAGGAATACAACGCATAATTTACTTACACGAGCATAGCCTCTTGGCTTTGAGGGTATTTCTACATCACGGGCATGGATCGATAATGAATATGGTGGGTCATCATACTCATCACGTATAAGAACGTGCACGGAACGATGTGTCCTGATACACTTTTGCCTGCACACTCATGAACTGTGTGTTCTTACCTGCCACAGATAGCCACCTATCCTGCTTACAGAACGTGCAGGTCTCCGACCACAACATTCTGTGATGAGGGGTGAACATGTAACACCTTGTCGTGTATTCATTGGTCAGCATACTTCAACCTCTTTACATAGTTGCTCTTTGGCTATAGAACGCAATGCCGTTTTCAAAATGCTCGATCTCAGGCATCGGGACAGAGCTGTCTACCCTTTGTCAAAACAACAAGGCTGATGGCTTCTTCTCTCTCTGCAAGGGTATGGCAATCTCTCTACCAAGAGACATGTCTTATCTTGAGTTGCCCGCAGCTGGGCAAGCAATGAACTACTCTACTGCTGATTAGACGAGGTCTTCTTCAGTGTCCGAGGTCTTGCATCTCTCTCTCTCTCTCTCTCTCTCTCTCTCTCTCTCTCTTTCTCTCTCTCCACTCTTCGAGCTGCACGCAAGTTTGTAACGTGTTTCATATATATGTGTGTGTGATGAATAGCGTCAACTCATGTAATTCAGTTGAATCTTAGATAATTTTTGGAAATTCTGTAAGATTGGCAATATTTTTCTTGAACACGACGCCATTTTTACGCAGTTCAAGTGAAGCTTCAGTATTTTTGACGCTGTGTGCACTTGTATTAGATGACAGGTACAGTTTTTGACATAAACAACTTTATAAATATTACAGCAGAAGTGAAAATAGTGTATTTTCACGTATCTTTGAACATTACACAAGAAGAATTCAGATACTTTTGAACATTGTGATCATGCTGAGTGGCCGCGCGGCCTCAAGCGGCATGTCACGGATTGCGCAACCTTCCCGCCGGAGATTCGAGTCCTCCCTCGGGCATGGGCGTGTGTGCTGTTCTTAGCATAAGTTAGTTTAAGTAGTGTGTAAGTCTAGGGACCGATGAACTCAGCAGTTTAGTCCCATAAGAATACACAAAGATTTGAACATTTTTGAACATTGTGATTAACTATTTTCTTTTAATGTCCACTACAGTGCTAGACTGTGAGTGTTGGACGAGAGAGGAGAGGGACGGGAAGAGAGGACTGATATGGCAAGGGACGGGTGGGCAGCGGGAGAGCAGTGGGGGTATGAATGCGTCACGTGTTCAAGGTGAATGATCTCATTCAAGGTCGAATTTGGAGCTGTTAGTACCTTGCCATCCTACATACATGGCAGATTTCTACGCACAAGTCGCGCAGTTCCTGTGAATTAAGGCCCGGTAGTTTGTGGACGCAAAGCTAGTGCCCGATACTGTCCCAAATGAGTTCCATCGGTTTCAGATCAGGAGAATCGGGTACCATGATAAACTGAGTCCAGTGAAGTACTAAAAACTTGTTCCCAGAAAATAAGCCCGGTATTATCTGAAATGCGCACTGCATTACTAACTCAAGGCTCTTTTCCTGAGAGCCTGAGATGTGCGGTTATTAAACACCTCGTTAAGAAACGTGATAACAGAGATGTCAATAATTACCGACTGGTTTCATTGCTAACATAATTTTCCAAAAATTTTGAGATGGTGTGTTCTGGAATAGTATCTCATCATCTCAACAATAATATCCTCAGCAACTCACAGTTGCTTTCAGAAGAGTTGCTCCGCTGAGAACGCAATTTACATATTTATTCACAAAATTTTACAAGCATTAAGTAATAAAATAGCGCCGTCTGGTATTTCCTGCTACCTGTCTAAGGAATGAAGTTTTATGGGACTGATAGTATAGCAAACCAATAGGAATGTCATATCTAATCAATAGAATACGAAATTTGTGCATGTACGTATTGTATTGTATGTTAACCGGGGACCTAGAAACGACGGAGAGGCTCCGTCCCCGCCGGAGCCGCTGTGGTCCACAACCCCATGACGACTACCGCAGTCCACTTCACCCCTCCGCCGCCCCACAGCAAACCCAGGGTTATTGTGCGGTTCGGCCCCTGTTGGACCCCCCAGGGAACGTCTCACACCAGACGAGTGTAACGCCCATGTTCGCGTGGAGAACTTGTTTGCGCAGCAATCGCAGACATAGTGTAACTGAGGCGGAATAAGGGGAACCAGCCCGCATTCGCCGAGGCAGATGGAAAACCGCCTAAAAACCATCCACAGACTGGCCGGATCACCGGACCTCGACACAAATCCGCCGGGTGGATTCGTGCCGGGGACCGGCGCTTCTTCCCGCACGGAAAGCCTTGCGTTAGACCGCACAGCCAACCGGGCGGGCTATGTTTGTGCTTAGTAATTCAACTAATATAGCCTGAAGAAATAATTCGGAGTGGGGAGAAATCACGTATCAGCTTCCCCAAGGCTCAGTCTTAGGTCCACTATTGTTCCTCATATATGTAAACGACCTTCCGTTTAATAAACAGGAAGCACAATTAGTTCTTTTTGCAGATGACACTAAGATTGTAATCAATCCAAGCCTAAATACAGTAATATAAGAAGTGGTAAACCAGGTTCTGAAAAGTATCATTGACTGGTTTTAAGTGAGTGATCTCACCTTCAATTTTAAAGAGACACGACATAGTCAATTTTGCACATCTAGGAGTGCAACACCAACGATAAGTGGGGTTAGGGTTGATTTGGGGGAGAAGAGACCAAACAGCGAGGTCATCGGTATCATAGGGCTGGTTTAAAGAAGGAAATCGTCCGTGCCCTACCAAAGGAACCATCCCGGCATTTTCCTGAAGCGATTTAGGAAAATCACGGAAAACCTAAAACAGGATGGTCGGACGCGGGATTGAACCGTCGTTCTCCCAAATGAGAGTGCCAACCACTACGCCACCTAGCCCGGTCAATGATAAGTGTAACACATGGAGAGAAAATAATAAATATGGCGAAAGTTCAAAATTCTTAGGTGTCCACACTGATGAGAATTGAAACTGAGAAAAGAACACTTTGGAACTCCTAATACAACTTAGTTTAGCCACACGTGCTCTTTGAGTACTGCAGATCTTTGGGACAGACAAATCAGTAAGTTGACATGTTTTGCAAATTTTCATTCACCAATGTCATATGAAATAATTTCCTGGGGTAGCTCAATTTAAGAAAGTCTTTGTTGTGCAAAAAACGTACTGTAAGAACAATATGTGGTTTTCACCCACGATCATCTTGTAGATAACTGTTTAAGGAACTGTGCATTCTGACTACTGCTTCACACTATATTTATTCCCTCACGACGTTTGCTGTAAATAATCCACTACAGTTCAAAAGGAACAGCGATGTGAATAATTAAAATAGTAGAAGGGAAAATGACATTCATTACTGCACAATAAGTATGCCTTCAGCACACAAAGGGGTGCACAGTGCTGCAACAAAAGTTTTCGATCGCTTACCCAGTGATATAAAATGTCTGATAGATAGCAAGTGCCCCCATGAACCATGGACCTTGCCGTTGGTGGGGAGGCTTGCGTGCCTCAGCGATATAGATAGCCGTACCGTAGGTACAACCACAACGGAGGGGTATCTGTTGAGAGGCCAGACAAACGTGTGGTTCCTGAAGAGGAGCAGCAGCCTTTTCAGTAGTTGCAAGGGCAACAGTCTGGATGATTGACTGATCTGGCCTTGTAACAATAACCAAAATGGCCTTGCTGTGCTGGTACTGAGAACGGCTGAAAGCAAGGGGAAACTACGGCCGTAATTTTTCCAGAGAGCATGCAGTTTTACTGTATGATTAAATGATGATGGCGTCCTCTTGGGTAAAATATTCCGGAGGTAAAATGGTCCCCCATTTGGATCTCCGGGCGGGGACTACTCAAGAGGATGTCGTTGTCAGGAGAAAGAAAACTGTCGTTCTACGGATCGGAGCGTGGAATGTCAGATCCTTTAATCGGGCAGGTAGGTTAGAAAATTTAAAAAGGGAAATGGATAGGTTAAAGTTGGATATAGTGGGAATTAGTGAAGTTCGGTGGCAGGAGGAACAAGACTTCTGGTCAGGTGACTACAGGGCTATAAACACAAAATCAAATAGGGGTAATGCAGGAGTAGGTTTAATAATGAACAGGAAAATAGGAATGCGGGTAAGCTATTACAAACAGCATAGTGAACGCATTATTGTGGCCAAGACATATACGAAGCCCACACCTACTACAATAGTACAGCTTTATATGCCAACCAGCTCTGCAGATGACGAAGAAATTGAAGAAATGTATGATGAAATAAAAGAAATTATTCAGATAGTGACGAGGGCTAGTAGAAATCCTTGGGCAACAGAAGAAGTATTGAATTTAATTGATGAAAGGAGAAAATATAAAAATGGCAGTAAATGAAGCAGGCAAAAAGGAATACAAACGTCTCAAAAATGAGATCGATAGGACGTGCAAAATGGCTAAGCAGGAATGGCTAGAGGACAAATGTAAGGATGTAGAGGCTTATCTCACTAGGGGTAAGATAGATACTGCCTACAGAAAAGTTAGAGACGTTTGGAGATAAGAGAACCACTTGTATGAACATCAAGACCTCAGATGGAAACCCAGTTCTAAGCACAGAACGGAAAGCAGAAAGGTGGAAGGAGTATATAGAGGGTCTATACAAGGGCGATGTACTTGAGGATAATATTATGGAAATGGAAGAGGATGTAGATGAAGATGAAATGGGAGATACGATACTGCGTGAAGAGTTTGACAGAGCACTGAAAGACCTGAGTCGAAACAAGGCTCCCGGAGTAGACAACATTCCATTGGAACTACTGACGGCCTTGGGAGAGCCAGTCCTGACAAAACTACCATCTGGTGAGCAAGATGTATGAAACAGGCGAAATACCCTCAGACTTCAAAAAGAATATAATAATTCCAATAATTGACAGATGTGAAAATTACCGAACTATCAGTTTAATAAGCCACAGCTGCAAAATAGTAACACAAATCCTTTACAGACGAATGGAAAAACTAGTAGAAGCCGACCTCGGGGAAGATCAGTTTGTATTCCGTAGAAATACTGGAACACGTGAGGCAATACTGACCCTACGACTTATCTTAGAAGAAAGATTAAGGAAAGGCAAACCTACGTTTCTAGCATTTGTAGACTTAGAGAAAGCTTTTGACAATGCTGACTGGAATACTCTCTTTCAAATTCTAAAGGTGGCAGGGGTAAAATACAGGGAGCGAAAGGCTATTTACAATTGGTACAGAAACCAGATGGCAGTTATAAGAGTCGAGGGACATGAAAGGGAAGCAGTGGTTGGGAAGGGAGTAAGACAGGGTTGTAGCCTCTCCCCGATGTTATTCAATCTGTATATTGAGCAAGCAGTAAAGGAAACAAAAGAAAAAATTCGGAGTAGGTATTAAAATCCAAGGAAAAGAAATAAAAACCGTGAGGTTCGCCGATGATATTGTAATTCTGTCAGAGACAGCAAAGGACTTGGAAGAGCAATTGAACGGAATGGACAGTGTCTTTAAAGGGGGATATAAGATGAACATCAACAAAAGCAAAACGAGGATAATGGAATGTAGTCAAATTAAGTCGGGTGATGCTGACGGAATTAGATTAGGAAATGAGACACTTGAAGTAGTAAAGGAGTTTTGCTATTTGGGGAGCAAAATAACTGATGATGGTCGAAGTAGAGAGGATTTAAAATGTAGACTGGCAATGGAAAGGAAAGCGTTTCTGAAGAAGAGAAATTTGTTAACATCGAGTATAGATTTAAGCGTCAGGAAGTCTTTTCTGAAAATATTTGTATGTAGTGTAGCCATGTATGGAAGT
This sequence comes from Schistocerca gregaria, assembly GCF_023897955.1. Classification (NCBI taxonomy): domain Eukaryota; kingdom Metazoa; phylum Arthropoda; class Insecta; order Orthoptera; family Acrididae; genus Schistocerca; species Schistocerca gregaria. The sequence goes on along the minus strand of NC_064931.1, from coordinate 480,817,199 downwards.
GAAACATGGACCATAAATACTTTGGACAAGAAGAGAATAGAAGCTTTCGAAATGTGGTGCTACAGAAGAATGCTGAAGATTAGATGAGTAGATCACATAACTAATGAGGAAGTATTGAATAGGATTGGGGAGAAGAGAAGTTTGTGGCACAACTTGACCATAAGAAGGGATCGGTTGGTAGGACATATTCTGAGGCATCAAGGGATCACCAATTTAGTATTGAAGGACAGCGTGGAGGGTAAAACTCGTAGAGGGAGACCAAGAGATGAATACACTAAGCAGATTCAGAAGGGTGTAGGTTGCAGTAGGTAAAGTTTGGATGTAGCTGTATTGCATTGATGTACTGGTAGATATTGTGTGGTATGACTCCTGTAGTTGATAATATAATTGGTATGATGTCAACTTTATCCTGATGCCACATATCCTTGACTTCCTCAGCCACTTGGATTTTTTTTTCTATTTTTTGTCCTGTTTTCTTTTGTAGATTTGTTGTATTGGGTATGGATATTTCGATTAGTTGTGTTAATTTCTTCTTTTTATTGGTGAGTATGATGTCAGGTTTGTTATGTGATATTGTTTTATCTGTTATAATGGTTCTGTTCCAGTATAATTTGTATTCATCATTCTCCAGTACATTTTGTGGTGCATACTTGTATGTGGAAACGTGTTGTTTTATAAGTTTATGTTGTAAGGCAAGCTGCTGATGTATTATTTTTGCTACGTTGTCATGTCTTCTGGGGTATTCAGTATTTGCTAGTATTGTACATCCGCTTGTGACGTGATCTACTGTTTCTATTTGTTGTTTGCAAAGTCTGCATTTATCTGTTGTGGTATTGGGATCTTTAATAATATGCTTGCTGTAATATCTGGTGTTGATTGTTTGATCCTGTATTGCAATCATGAATCCTTCCGTCTCACTGTATATATTGCCTTTTCTTAGCTATGTGTTGGATGCGTCTTTATCGATGTGTGGCTGTGTTAGATGATACAGGTGCTTGCCATGTAGTGTTTTCTTTTTCCAACTTACTTTCTTCGTATCTGTTGATGTTATGTCATCTAAAGGGTTGTAGAAGTGGTTATGAAATTGCAGTGGTGTAGCCGATGTATTTATATGAGTGATTGCTTTGTGTATTTTGCTAGTTTCTGCTCGTTCTAGTCAGAATTTTCTTGAATTATCTACCTGTCCATAATGTAGGTTTTTTATGTCGATAAATCCCCTTCCTCCTTCCTTTCTGCTTAATGTGAATCTTTCAGTTGCTGAATGTATGTGATGTATTCTATATTTGTGGCATTGTGATCGTGTAAGTGTATTGAGTGCTTCTAGGTCTGTGTTACTCCATTTCACTACTCCAAATGAGTAGGTCAATATTGGTATAGCATAAGTATTTATAGCTTTTGTTTTGTTTCTTGCTGTCAATTCTGTTGTCAGTATTTTTGTTAGTCTTTGTCCCTATTTTTCTTTTAGTTCTTCTTTAATATTTGTAGTATCTATTCCTATTTTTTGTCTGTATCCTAGATATTTATAGGCATCTGTTTTTTTTTCCATCGCTTCTACGCAGTCGCTGTGGTTATCCAATATGTAATCTTCTTGTTTAGTGTGTTTTCCCTTGACTATGATATTTTTCTTACATTTGTCTGTTCCAAAAGCCATGTTTATATCATTGCTGAATACTTCTGTTATCTTTAGCAATTGGTTGAGTTGTTGATTTGTTGCTGCCAGTAGTTTTAGAACATCCATGTATAGCAAATGTGTGATTTTGTGTGGGTAAGTTCCAGTAATATTGTATCCATAATTTGTATTATTTAGCATGTTGGATAGTGGGTTCAGAGCAAGGCAGAACCAGAAAGGACTTAATGAGTCTCCTTCGTATATTCCACGCTTAATCTGTATTGGCTGTGATGTGATATTATTTGAATTTGTTTGGATATTATGTGTGGTTTTCCAATTTTTCATTACTATGTTTAGGAACTGTATCAATTTAGGATCTACTTTGTATATTTCCAATATTTGTAGTAACCATGAGTGGGGTACACTATCAAAAGGTTTTCGGTAATCAATGTATGCGTAGTGTAGCGACCTTTGTTTAGTTTTAGCTTGATATGTCACCTCTGCATCTATTATCAGTTGCTCTTTACATCCTCGTGCTCCTTTGCAACAGCCTTTTTGTTCTTCGTTTATAATTTTGTTCTGTGTTGTATGTGTCATTAATTTCTGTGTAATGACTGAAGTTAATATTTTGTATATTGTTGGTAGGCATGTTATGGGGCGGTATTTAGCTGGGTTTGCTGTGTCTGCTTGATATTTAGGTTTCATATAAGTTATTCCATGTGTAAGTGTATTAGGGAATGTGTATGGGTCTGCAATGTAACTGTTAAATAATTTAGTTAGATGTGAATGTGTTGAGGTGAACTTCTTTAGCCAGAAATTTGCTGTTTTATCTTTTCCAGGGGCTTTCCAATTGTGAGTATAATTAATTGCTTTGGTGACTTCATGTTGCAAAATTATCACTTCAGGCATTTGTGGTATCATCTTGTATGTGTCTGTTTCTGCTTCTATCCACCGTTCATGCCTGTTATGTTGTACTGGGTTTGACCATATGTTGCTCCAGAAGTGTTCCATGTCAGTTATGTTTGGTGGATTGTCTATTTTAATGTGTGTGTTATCTATTGTGTTGAATGTTTGGTTTTGTTTCCTTCTATTTTCACTTTTTTTGTATCTTCTAAGTCGTTTGGCCAACGCTTGTAGTTTCTGCTTCTTTTCATCTAATTGCTCTATCGCTGCTTGTTGTGAGATTTTACCTAACTTTTTCGTTTTTTTCTGACATTTGATGTCTTATAAATTGTGTTAGCTATCCAATGTCTTTTCTCAGTTTTTCTATTCTGATCTGTAGCCTGTGTTGCCATGCTGATTTTGTGGGTTTCTTCTGTGTGTTGGTTGGTTCTGATCTCTGTCTGGTGTGTATATTTAGTGTAGTGAGTGCTCCTATATAAACCAGTAGTTGTAACTCTTCCATAGTTGTGTTTTCATTTATTTTGTTGTGTATGATTGTGTTAATAGTTTTTATTGTTGTTTCGACTTGTGGGTTATTTGGCGGTCTATGCAAGAATGGTCTAATGTCTGTATTTGTGTCTTTGTATTCTATACATGTCAGCTGAAATTTTTCTTCTATATCTAATATGTGTGTCACTTCGTGTTCTATTTGTACTTGTTCTGGTGGCAGTCTTAAGATTTCGTTTTCCTCTGATTGTTTAATTAATGCGTTGTGTTCTTTATTTGTTTGCTGTGGGAAGTTTGAGTCTTAATGCGTGGTGTTCTTTATTTGTTTGCTGTGGGAAGTTTGAGTCCATTACTGTATTTTCTTCTTCTTCAGATTGCACATTATTTTGTTCCAGTTTTTGTTGTACTTGTTGTTTGATGTTTTCTAATTCTGACTGGGGCATCCTGTTATTTTTAATTATTACACAGATCTTATCAGCTAGTCGTTGTTCTGTAAAAAATTTTAATTCTGGGTATCTGGTAATAAATGTTGTGTATACTTGTGATCGTATCCAGTTGTGTTGGTTCCTGGGTTTGTTGCTTGGTAATAACAGAACATGAGGTGTCGTTTAACTTCATCTGACTATCTCATCCTCTGTCTTTGTTTTCCTTCTAGGGTGGTTGCAGGAAGCATATCCTGCAAAACACCTCTATTTGGATTTAAATCATTTTCCAGTTGGCTAGCAGTGTCGTTACCATTGTGGGCGGGCATAGTGTTCAAGCGTCGTCCCCGACCATGACGGCTCTTGTCCGGGGATTCTTTAGTTCTGTCCTGAACCAACTAATCACACTAAAAGGGGGTTAGCCCTATTATCGGTTTGTTCTTTTCGTCGCCTTTTACTACTGGCAGAACATACCGGAATAGTCCCCCATTCGGATTGCAGGAAGGGACTGCCAAGAGGGAGATGACCATCAAGAAATGATTCAATAAGCAACGAAAGAATAACGTTCTACGAGTCGGGGCGTGGAGAGTCAGAAGTTTGAAAATCTGAAAAGGGAAATCCAAAGGCTCAGTCTGGATATAGTAGGGGTCAGTGAAGTGAAATGGAAAGCAGATAAGGATTTCTAGCCAGATGAGTGTAGGGTAATATCAACAGCAGCAGAAAATGGTATAATGGGAGTAGGATTCGTTGTGAATGGAAAGGAGGGGCAAAGAGTGTGTTACAGTACACAATTCAATGATAGGGATGTTGTTGTCAGCATTGACGGCAAACCAGTACGGACAAAGATAATTCAGATATACATGCCGATGTTGCAAGCTGAAGATGAAGAGATAGAGAGGGTATATGGCCATATTGAAAGGATAATAAAGTACGTAAAGGGAGATGAAAATCTAATAGTCATGGGGGACTGGAATTCAGTTGTAAGGGATGGAGTAGAAAAGAAGGTTACATGAGAACATGGGTTTGGGACAAGGAATGAGAGGGGAGAAAGACTAATTGAGTTCTTCAGTAAATTTCAGCTACTAATAGCGAAAACTCTGTTCAAGACTCACAAGAGGAGAAGATATACTTGGAAAATGCCAGGTGTTATGGGAAGATTTCATTTAGATTACATCATGGTCAGACAGAGATTCTGAAATCAGATCTAGATGGGAAGGCGTACCCAGGAGCACATACAGAAAAAGATCACAATGTAGTAGTGATGAAGAGTATGCTGAAGTTCAAGAGATTTGTCGGGAAGAATGAATACGCAAAGAAATGGGATGCAGAACTACTGAGGGATGATGAGATACGCTTGAAGTTCTCTAAGGCTATCAATAAAACTATAAGGAATAGCCCAGTAGGCAGTACAGTTGAAGATGAATGGACAGCTCTGAAAAGGGCAATCACAGAAGTTGGAAAGAAAAACATAGGTACAAAGAACGTAACTGCGAAGACACCATGGGTAGCAGAAGAAATACTTCAGTTGATTGATGAAAGGTGGAACTACAAACATTTTCGGGGAAATTCAGGAATACCGAAATGTAAGTCTCTGAGGAACGAAATAAATATGAAGTGCAAGGAAGCTAAGACGAAATGGTTGCATGAAGAATGTGAAAAAATCGAGAAACAAAGGAAGGACTGACTCAGCATACTGGAAAGTCAAAATAAATTTCTGTAATATTAAAAGCGAGGGTGGTAACATTAAGAGTGCAACGGGAATTCCACTGTTAAATGCAGATTATAGAGCGGATAGGTGGAAAGAGTACATTGAAGGGAAGATCTGTCCGAGGTGATAGAAGAAGAAACATGAGTCTATTTAGAAGAAATAGGGGATCTAGTGCCAGGATCAGAATTTAAGAGAGCTTGGAGGATTTAAAATCAAATAAGGCAGAAGGGATAGATAACATTCCGTCGGACTTTCTAAAATCGTTGCGGGAAGTGGCAACAAAACGACTATTTACATTGGTGTATAGTATGTATGAGTCTGGTGACATACCATCTGACTTTCGGAAAAGTATCGTACACACAATTGCGAAGGCTGCAAGAGCTGACAAGTGCGGGAATCAAGGCACAATCAGCTTAACAACTCATGCATCCAAGTTGCTGACAAGAATAATTAGCAGAAAAATGGAAAAGAAAATGGAGGATATGCTATATGACGATCGGAATGACTTTAGAAATGGTAAAGGCACAAGAGAGGCAATTATGACGTTGCGGTTGATAATGGAAGCAAGCCGAAAGAAAAATCAAGACACGTTCATAGGATTTGTCGACCTGGAGAAAGTGATCGACAATGTAAAATGGTGCAAGATGTTCGAAATTCTGAGAAAAATAGGGATAAGTTATAGGGAGGGACGGGTAACATACAATAAGTACAAGGCCAGGAGGGAATAATAAGAGTGGACAACCAGGAACGAAGCTCTCGGATTAAAAAGGATGTAAGACAGGGATGTAGTCTTTCTCTCCTACTGTTCAATCTGTACATCGAAGAAACAATGATGGAAATAAAAGAAAGGTTCAGGAGTGGAATTAAAATTGAAAGTGAAAGAATATCAGTGATACAGTTTGCTGATGATATCCTGAATGAAAATGAAGAAGAATTACATGGTATGCAAAATTAAATGAAAAATCTAATGAGTACAGAATATGGACTGAGAGTAAATGGAAGAAAGACGAAAGTAATGAGAATTAGCAGAAATGAGAAGACCGAGAAACTCAACATCAGGATTGATGGTCCCGAATTAGATGAAGTTAAGGAATTCTGCTACCTAGACAGAAAAATAACAAATGACGGACAGAGCAAATGGTTGAAATGGCTCTGAGCACTATGGGACTTAACGTCGGAGGTCGTCAGTCCCAGACTGAAGTTCCTAGAACCGCTCGGCCACATCGGCCGGCTCAAATAAACAGTTGTGGCTTAAGCGCTATTTGGGGACGATATGGTGTCGTTATTTTCCCGCTGTTACATGTGCATCTCTCTCTCTCTCTCTCTCTCTCTCTCTCTCTCTCTCTCTGTGTGTGTGTGTGTGTGTGTGTGTGTGTGTGTGTGTGTGTCGGGAGAGGGGGCAAAGTATATCAGCAAACTGTTTATAATGGAGGTGTAAACTGTTTGCCGACACAGTTTGGTTGACATTAAAGCTGTATGTTGTCCACCAATAGTTACGAACTGATTGATTAGTCTATACTTACTCTGCCTAAACATTGAGGTGTTAGCACATACAACATTATATTACACAATTCAACGTTGGACTGTACTGACAGAGTGGAGGGAGAAGATTTTTACAGTTTGACGTCCCGTTGACGACTAGCTCATTAGAGACGGAGCACAAGCTCAAATTATGGGAGAATACGGTAGGAAATCGTACGGGCCTTTCAAACGAACTATCTCAACATTCGTCTTAATCCATTCTGGGAAGCCACAGACAATGTGGATCTGGATGGTCGAACGGAGATTTGAATCGCCCTCCGGTGTGTTACCACTGCAGCACTTCCCCCGATACTGAGCTGACAGTGAATGTGTCCGTCGAAAGGAGAATTTCTAGTCAGGCTACGTATAGACCAGCGATGCCGTGAGCGATGCTTATAATTTCATAATCACGGCAAAAGTGCGGTCATAGACAAATTCTGAGGAGGGGGAGGAGGAGATTAGTATTTAGCGCCCCGTCGATATCGAGGTCATCAGAGACGGAGCACATGTCCGGATTAGGGAAGGAAGGAGAAGGAAAGCAGCCGTGCTATTTCGAAGTCATTTGCCTTAAACGATTTAGGGAAATCATGGAAAACTTAAATCAGGATGGCCGGACGCGGGCTTGAACCGTCGTCATCCCGAATGCGAGTCCAGTGTTCTAACCACTAAGGTCATCAGAGACGGAGCACATGTCCGGATTAGGGAAGGAAGGAGAAGGAAAGCAGCCGTGCTATTTCGAAGTCATTTGCCTTAAACGATTTAGGGAAATCATGGAAAACTTAAATCAGGATGGCCGGACGCGGGTTTGAACCGTCGTCATCCCGAATGCGAGTCCAGTGTTCTAACCACTAAGCTTCCCCGCTCAGTCACAAATTATGAGAGAGCAAATAGAAGGATTTGTGTTGGCAAGCTGCTATGAATGTAAATTGTACGACTGGTATCGACCAAGCCAGAAGTATCGTCTGTAATGGATCTGAGATTTTCTCTGCGTGGATACTGGGTGTTGCGTTGTCTTCATCATTTCATCCTCATCGACACGCAAGTCACCGAAGTGGCGTCAACTAAAAAGACTCGCCGACCGGTCTTGTCGATGGAAGGCCATCCACACGCGCAAATAATAATAAACAACTTCTACTTCTATGATTAAATGACGGCTGAGAGTACACGTGCTACAAGTGACATTTTAAAACAAAATGATCTAAAGACACATTTGGAAAGATGAAGTGTGGATCTCTTCTGAGAAAAAGAAGTAAAAGCGATTTCCTGCGTAGTGCCGCAGTCTGTGATGATGAAGTTTAAGCGCAAAGCCAATGCCTGGACTGCATTTAGAATACAGATAGTAGAAGTGAAATGGCAGATAGGACAGTTGCTGTTATAGTTAATGAAGGTTCAAGCAAGTACAGCGTATGCTTTTAAAAGTACTTATGATAATATTTAATGCATGTTTAAATAGGTCATATTTTGAAATAACGCTTGCACATCTTTAGGCAAAAATCATCATATTAACACAACAGATCATAAGGTCTTTGAACTTCGCCATACATACTTAGAATGTGATAAGGATTATGTCCTCTATGAAAAAGCAAAGAAACGCTTCAAACATGTATTTGTTAGACAGTATGGGAACAATGAAGTAGGTCAGAAGAAGGTTTTCTGTAATGGAAATTAAAATAGAAAACTTTCTTTCGAGCAATGCCATGGATGACATACCAAAGGACGAAGTTGTTAAAGACGCGCAAGGAAAAAAAATATAACAGTGGAATACCACGTGGATCTGAATCATAAAAGAAAATCCTCTAACAATGCGACTCAAGGATTCACTAAACAAGAGATCTTGAGTTTACAGACGCGGATCTTAGGAGGTTCAATATTGGTACCCTATCAATACCTCTTCTGCTGCCTTTGCCTTAAGATGAGTTTTAAATAAAATTTTGGAAACGGAAAAATCTTCAGGAGATGAAGAACTAGATCCCTCCACTTTATCATGTGGTCTGCAACAGTGTACCCCGTTCCCAGACAGAGGTTACCATGAGTACAAGAAGAGGGAGTGTAGAAATAAAATGACGTGGTCAAAATAAGCGAGGAAGATTGGAAAACGCACCCCACAGTGGTACAGCAGCACGAGTATTGCCTCAGGAAGGACATTCTTCAAGAGATATCACTGAAAGACATCATTATGAGCCTATAGGCACTGACTGTGAGGGGTTATAGAATGTTACCATCAATAATCACATCAATAATTTCCGTTTTGGTATATCAGTTTTATTTCCTACGTACCCGTTGTTTTACAGCTTGTATTAATTTCACTATAACTTCTCATATATCGCTGTTTTATAGTGAAAGAGTATTGTACTATGTATACAGTGTGTGCTGATCCAAAAATGGTTCAAAATAAAGCACAGTACATAAAATTTTTTTACACTTGTAGCCTACCTGTGGTACTCTGAAACGTTTTAAGACACAAGAGATATGAGCATTTTTAATATCTTATGAAACATAATGCTGGCGAATTAGAACTTCAACGATACCTACAGCTATACACAGACTAACTTATAATTTGGAAAAAATATCTGATATCTCGATAGTAACTCACATAATTTATAAAAGTCTTTAACTTTGGCAGTCATTTACTCTTTGCTTGAGCAATCACTTGTGCCATTTGTACTCTCAGCCCTTCAAATATAGCATGAGTGCGTATGAATTGTAGAAACATTTAATGGCAAATGTAGCTTAGTATTTCATCATTGTTAACACTCGCGTCAGCATGATGAGTTCAATTTTTCTCCTTTTTTACGACTGCAGTAAAGTTTCAATGGCAAAACCCAATTCTTCTTTGCAATATACGCGTCTTAAATTAAAGTGTGAGTAATTTGAAGTAAACTATTGTTGGGTTTACAATAGTAATTTATTCAGGACATTACTAATGATACTATATTTTGCTGTTTACGGATGTTAAAATTTCCTAAACCACAGGAGAGCAAAATGTATGGAGTCTTAATATACACGGTGTTTAAAAATTTCTGTTAAAGACATCTAGAGATTGCTTCCTAGATACATTTTCGATACGGGATTCACGTCCGGAAGTATACTATTTTGATGTGAAATAAATATGATGTGTGAATCATTTTCAAATCTTCCTCCTGACTCTTTGCTCAAAGCTGTGACCCGTGTGCTTCACAAGACCTTTGTAAAATGTAAACTTTCACGGCCGGAACTGTCATGATTAATAAAATTCTTTTCCGGGCTATTATGCCGTGGTCTGATGGATTTCGCATTGTAACCCAACGTTTCGTCCCCATCTGCGGAGGACATCTTCAAGGGGGGGGGGGGTTCGTAGTGAGTGACTCAGTAGTGAGATAGTGTGTGTTTCGGAAGTTAACAGAAGCCACGAACCCCCTTGAAGATGTCCTCCGCAGATGGGGACGAAACGTTGGGTTACAATGCGAAATCCATCAGACCACGGCATAATAGCCCGGAAAAGAATTTTATTCACAAGACCTGTTCCACATGGCGACCCTGCTGTTCGTTGCACAAGCTGTATCTTCACGGCATGCTTTCACATACATGGTTCAAATGGTTCAAATGGCTCTGAGCACTATGGGACTTAACTTCTGAGGTTATTAGTCCCCTAGAACTTAGAACTACTTGAACCTAACCAACCTAAGAACATCACATACATCCATGCCCGAGGCAGGATTCGAAACTGCGACCGTAGCGGTATCGCGGTTCCAGACTGTAGCGCCTTTAACCGCTTGGCCACCACCGCCGGCTTTCACATACATGTTCGAGGAGCACCATAGTCAGCCTTACCAGTTGAGGACGTATCATTTTCTTGCAACCGACACTGTCGTCGGACGAAAATGGTATTTGATGTAGTGAGGCAATCCGGAAAACGTTCTAGATACATTCATTGTGCAACTTTACCGTTACGTAACATACCAAGAAGAGGAAGATTTCAAAATTATATGATTTTTGAACTTATTTTTTACCCAAACTGTACACTTCCAGACGTGAAATCCTTATCAAAACATTATGTAGTAAGTTTCCCTTACAACGACCGGAAGCTTGTATTTTACAATTATGAAGAACCCTGTGTTTTGTGCAGGCGGTGTTCCACATCTCGTAAACATTTCGAGAAAGTCAGTTTTGTGCGACACCATAAACTGCTAACAATCGAACGCGTGCTTGCTACCAGTCTCAATATTTCAGATCGTCTGGCACAAAGCAAAATCTTTCATAACATAAACCTGAAATGTTCGCATAAAAATTTTCTATGCACCCTATATGGCATCAAAAATGCTATGTCGTCAGTGATAAAACTACAAAAATAAGCAGCTATTTTGCGTCATTGGAAATAAAGCACATAGCAAATAATAATACAGTACATTTCCTAGCAATAAAAGTGAAGCGTGGTCGGATTCAACCTAGCATCGACGAGTATGTAAATGATTCTCTGTGACAGGAAGAAACGCCCCCATATTGCATCAGCCTTGTTCGTGTCTAGTGTTGTTACCAGGTCTGATAGGGTATATAAGGGACGTGAACAGCGTCAGATGTTGACTAATCACTATGAAAGGCGCAGAAATGCCACTTACTCTTGTGAGAGTACTCAGCACCTCACAGTGTTTTGAATGGGCCCCATTGTGGATCTCCTTTGGGGGGGCTGGTAGAATCGTTCCTTGACTAGACTTCTGGGCCATTTGGACATGGCAGTGGCGTGGAGTTGGACTGCGTCGGAACGTAATGGCATAAAAACTCGTCGTCAAAGTTGCAGGCGACCACGTCCGACCACCAAAAGGAAGGACCGCCGTAATGTGCACCAAGGATATCGTAGCCCCTTCATAGATGCGCCTGCCATCCGAGAACAAGTAATGGACTCCAAGCAACATTCCATGTCATCTCGTACCAGTGGTCGGAGATGGGCAGCCGGACTAGGTACTTACGGGCCCAGCCATAGGCTGCTGTTAGCACTACGATACAAAAAAATGACTCTGAGCAGTATGGGACTTAACTTCTGAGGTCATCAGTCCCCTAGAACTTAGAACTACTTAAACCTAACTAACCTAAGAACATCACATACATCCATACCCGAGGCAGGATTCGAACCTGCGGCCGTAGCGGTCACGCGGTTCCAGACTGATGCGTCTAGAACCGCATGGCCACACCGGCCGACACTACAATACAAACGGCTGCGTTTGGTGTGGTGCCGTGACCAGGAAACATGGACTGCTTATGAATGACTTCACATTGTGTTCAGCAATCAATCGGACTGTGCGCTACCCCGGATCACCACCGTTGGCGGAAATGGCGGCGACCTGGTAGGGGAGATCCCATTCTCTCAGTGTTTTGGTGAGGCACATTGGTGTTAATCTTGGCGTCATTGTGCCATCTGTTATGACTTCAGGTCACGTTACGAAACAACATACTGCGTCGTCCCTTGTTACCTCCGATGCGACAGTATCTCGATGCCTTTTTTCAACATGAAACACGATGTACGTCCCCTAATGTATACAGACATTAATGATATGGGCCCGTAATTTGGTGGATTACTTCTACTGTCTTTCTTAAATATTGGTATGACCTGTGCAACTTTCGAGCCTACGGGTACGGATCTTCTGTCGAGCGAGCGGTTGTAAGTGATTGCTAAGACTGAAGCTATTGCATCAGAATATTCTGAAAGGAACCTAATTAGTATACTGTGTGGGCGGGATTACCTGCTTTCGTTAAGTGATTTAAGTTGCTTCATTACTCCGAGGATATCTACTTATAAGTTACTCATGTTGGCAGCTGTTCTTGAACCGAATTCTGGAATATTTACTTCGTCTTCTTAGGTGATCATACTGATAGGTGGGCTCATACTGCCTAGTTCCTTTTAAATTTGACTTGATGTTGTAATCAATGAAATAACATCATATACCCTCTCAGTCCGCCAAGTTTCATTTCGCTTCTTCCTCCCCTTCCGCATGGTTCACCTGTTTCGGTCGAGCAGTGTTCACATGAATGATGATTTTTAATCGGTGTGGGTAATATTTTTTCAAGGGAGAATCTTGTCCACAATGGAACTGTAATATGCAGGCTGAAAAATCATATGCGAGAAAATGGTTACGTCCACAGTGTATTTTATGTGGCAATTGGGATATGAAAATGTTAAAATAGGGCGTCACTACGGTGATGGCTCAAGTCAGGTCACGTGCCTACTTCATTTGTAGCATCTATCTGACACATTGTACGCATAACTCGAACGGACCGCCATTTTAGACCATAACGTACACAATTTGTCAATTTACATATCACACTCAGAACCAAATCCATCATGTTTTGAATATGGATGTTAACCGGAGATCTGATAAAAACTGATAATGGTCGAAGTAGAGAGGATATAAAATGTAGACTGGCAATGGCAAGGAAAGCGTTTCTGAAGAAGAGGAATTTGTTAACATCGAGTATAGATTTAAGTGTTGGGAAGTCATTTCTGAAAGTATTTGTATGGAGTGTAGCCATGCCATGCCTACAACAAAGGAAGTAGGTTACAGTACGCTTGTTCGCCCGATGCTTGAGTACTGCTCAGCAGTGTGGGATCCGCACCAGGTAGGGTTGATAGAAGAGATAGAGAAGATCCAACGGAGAGCAGCGCGCTTCGTTACAGGATCATTTAGTAATTGCGAAAGCGTTACGGAGATGATAGATAAACTCCAGTGGAATACTCTGCAGGAGAGACGCTCAGTTAAAGTTTCGAGAACATACCTTCACCGAAGAGTCAAGCAGTATATTGCTCCCTCCTACGTATATCTCGCGAAGAGACCATGAGGATAAAATCAGAGAGATTACAGCCCACACAGAAGCATACGGACAATCCTTCTTTCCACGTACAATACGAGACTGGAATAGAAGGGAGAACCGATAGAGGTACTCAGGGTACCCTGCGCCACACACCTTCAGGTGGCTTGCGGAGTATGGCTGTAGATGTAGACGTAGATGTATGGTAGTGAAACATGGACGATAAATAGTTTGGACAAGAAGAGAATAGAAGCTTTCGAAATGTGGTGCTACAGAAGAATGCTGAAGATTAGATGGGTAGATCACATAACTAATGAGGAAGTATTGAATAGGATTGGGGAGAAGAGAAGTTTGTGGCGCAACTTGACCAGAAGAAGGGATCGGTTGGTAGGACATGTTCTGAGGTATCAAGGGATCACCAATTTAATATTGGAGGGCAGCGTGGAGGGTAAAAATCGTAGAGGGAGACCAAGATATGAATACACTAAGCAGATTCAGAAGGATGTAGGTTGCAGTTGGTGCTGGGAGATGAAGAAGCTTGCACAGGATAGAGTAGCATGGAGAGCTGCATCAAACCAGTCTCAGGACTGAAGACCACAACAACAACAACATACAGGGTTTAGCGTCCCGGCGACGAGGAGGTCATTTTAGACAGAGCACAAGCTTGGAATTGGGGCGGATAAAGAAGGATACTGCCCTTGTCATTCATTAAGGAAACCATCCTGGCATATACTCCAGTAGTTTTAAGAATATCACGAAAAATCTTAATCTGGATGGCCGAAAGTCGATTCGAGCCGTTAAAGGGATCACTGAGGCATTAGGAACTGTCTCCATAGAGTCACTATCAGTCAAACTATAGACGCATCCTATAGACGTTTCGGCACAGGTACCCGGTACCGAGGTCTAGCTATTGTAAGGTGGCTATAATTTCGCACGTTACAAGCACTCATCTACATACTTTGGCGTGATTTACAACCGGAGTTAGGTATGATTTGGTATGTTGTAATTCTTATATATGAATAATTAAAGAAGACTGACATTGTCACGTATACCTTGCAAATAGTTGTTAACGCTTATTGCATGAAAGGTGACGGAGTGTCTTTATTATGAAAACGGCGCAATGAATGACCGCCTATACTACTAGAGGTTGGAACGCCAGTGGAAATGAAACGGCAGGCATACCTCGAGCCCTGGGTTGAAAAGCCAGCACAGGTGTGTTGGTCCTGCTTGACACGGGAAGTAGCCGAAACAGATGGACGGTCTGGGCACCTGAGCGCGGAAGCACAATACACGGCGGCCGGACGGTGTTGCAACGGGGGCCGAAAGGATAACCGGATAATACTTCCGAAACTCTGAAAATCTTGGACGCAGCAGAGATGAACGAGGAAGCTTTACCTCGGACATAGCAGGCTGCGTTATTTCCGAGGATCTTTCTCTGAGAAGCGTACCATTGTATGAATATAGGTATTTCCTCGCAAACTTTCCGAGCCGGACGACAAAAGACTAAAATATGGTTGGTCGCCGTTTGGAAGAATCTGTAGAGAAGGAGAATATTCCTTTGTTTCGGGGATATGATTCGTCTTCGGAGTTACGAGGGAGGGGAGCCGAGGTTTGCTGGGAAGCCAGCAGTAGAGAAAAGAAGTGTACCGTTTTGAGCGCACGGGTTTCACGGTCGCTCATTATCAGCTTTTGTTGGTACAAACGGAATTGCTGTCTTTGCTCTCAGGAGATTTTATAGTTAGAACGTTTAGGCACTGTGCTGTTGCGAACTTATACGATTCTGGACTTCGCCTCTGGGTGGGAAGTCGTCGTTGAGTACGCAGTATTCAGTGATTGAGAGCACTTCCTCTGTTTATACTCACGTAGAGACGTTATCTGAATTCCGTCCTTGCGGCTTGGAGTTCGCGTTTGTTGTCTGTAGAACACAGAGAGAAGGTTATAATAGTCAGAGGACTGCCTTCTGCCGTCCTAGTGTTTGAAAGAGTTTATTTTTTTTGCTGGGTTCCTTCCATCATCGCAGTCATGTACGAGAACCATCACTCCGACGGACCGGATGCAGTTCATACAGTGATATTGCTAATTGCTTTGGCTTATTAAGGCTATAAAGCTAAATAGCTATGATCACGTAAATTTTATTTCCACTGAGTTCGCACAACATTGTAGATCATCTTTGAAAGTAGTGTCTTCTAGTGTTTGGTACGTAGGTGATGTCAGTCATCTTGTGTTAGTTATATCAGGTAGCCATAGAAACGGGCTGATTTGGGCAATTGATCAATCATATTAGTTAGGAAATCCATTTGTATCTCTTTATGTCCACTGCACATTGGTATATTAACATTTGTGATTGTATAAAAGGGCTTTAATCCACAATAAATGTATAAGCAGAAATAACATTTATCATTTAGTAGTTACTAGTTCCCTTAATCATTAATTTATGTTTATGCTGCAATTTATGCGTTATAGACCAAGAAATTGGTAATCACAATTAAGAGACTCTAAGATCTGCTTCGGGGGTTAGTCAAACAGGGCCAAATCTTCATTTTGGCGTTCAGTATTTCCGTTGCGCACATTCATTTTTACACCCGCTTGGGTGAGGATGATGATGATGATGATGTTTGGATTGTGGGGCGCTCAACTGCGCCGTTATCAGCGCCCGTACAAATTCCCAACCTTTTCTCAGTCCAATTTTGCCACTTGCGTGAATGATGATGAAATGATGAGGACAACACAAACACGCAGTCATTTCGAGGCAGGTGAAAATCTCTGACCCCGCCGGGAATACAACCCGGGACCTCGTGTTAATTTTGGAGTATCACCTTGGACTACAAAGCAGTGACTTTCAAGAGGTGTACGGGTTGATGGAATGAGAACAGAATAACAAATAGGTTCCATCTTAAACACTGAAGGATGGAAAGAATGGAAAGGTGAAGATATTGATAAGGGCCAAAAATACAAGATTAGTTCCTGATATCAGCTAGCGGCTAAAACTTCTCCATGGAGCGCTTTTCAACTGTCATCCAGTAACTAAAATTTCTTCATTCTCTTTTTCTTTTCACCTGTACAGGGGCCTTCTGCCACTCACGTACATAGAAGTGGGTAACCGTAGTGTTAAATGACAATATAGTGACGAAAGAACCCCAGAGCACGTTGTCGTGCAATGTCGGGGTACGCCGATCTGTAGTGACAGTGAGACAATGAGGGAACTACATTGGGAATTGATGTACACCACAGCACAAATGACAGGATCTCAGTCTGCTTGTATGAGGAGTACGTTCCGTGATGAATCCTACCATCGATGCTGCGCTCGCAGCTTAAGCGGTGGTGATACTGCTGAAAGAATGGGTGCTGCTGAAGCTGCTACAAGGACTTGCATGGCTTTCCAGTTTGCGCCACCACATGGCAAGAACCAACAACTGAGAAGTCATCACCAATGGATGAGGAAATAATAGAGGAGTACAGAATGATCATTGTCATTAGACAATGATGTACATTTCGCCGATGATTTGTAGCACAATAAAGAGAGTTTTTGTCAAATGTAGTTACAGTTCTGTTGTAGTTAAACAAGTATTGTAGTTTGGTAGTTTGACCTATATAGGCAGCCACCAACTCACAGGGGAAAGGACGACACGGTTGCCGGGGCTGCAGTAAGTTATGGAAAGCAGGCAGAGCAGTCTGCCGACCGCAAAAGTAAGACTCCCCCGTCGAGGTGGAGGTAGCTTTCTCATCATTTTCTGTGCTTTTTTTGTTCTTATAAAATAGTACTAACAATAACAGTTCACTATAGTTTGGATGTAAATGTGATACAAACATAACCGTGTAAGGAAAATGATATGACGTAAAGGAGTAAATTTCACAGTTATAATACACTTTGACAATCTGTCCACATAAATGACAAAAATAAGTGGGAAAAGTTATGATTGCAAATGCAGATTAAATTTATTTCTTTGTGACAGCTTCCATTTCACAAATGAATTCCTCAGTACAGCTGAAAAGGCAGTTAATTACGTATAAATTACTAGCTTGTGTTTTAATGTATGTGTGCAACTGTTGTTGAAACGACATGTTCCATATCAAAATAGTTATCCAAGATGCGATCTAGGGGACACGTAAGTAAGTAGCTAATGTTAATTTCGTGTGACTAAATGGCCGGATGCAAGCCTTTCAATCGAACGCCATTTCATTGAATTGCGTGAGCCTAATCTATATCGGTTATCTAGCCGGGGAAAGGGAACCTACAGTTCTACTGGGGAACCGAATCACATGTCGTTCCTGGCGACTCTCCACGTAATTAAGAGCTGAGGGCTTGCTTAAATGCAGACTGAAGGTTTTCGAGGTGCGATCGGGATTCGACCCCAGGACCTCTCACTTTCTAATCAGTGAATTCATTTATTTTTTCGTCTCTGTTTGCTGTTATTAATTCTTTTAGTCTTGCGCTTTTAATTGTAATTTCCTTCAGTTTATAAAGGATTTAAGTTCTGCGAAATCAATCGTATGAACAGTGGTACAGTGACGTCAGCTTGGTTCATGGACTAACTTACCCATCAGATTAATGGGTGCATAGGTAATGCAACAACAAAGTACAAGCGACAGTAAATCTTATTGCTGCCACAGAACGAGATGACTTACTGTTTGTGTAACCACATTAAAGTTTCATTGATCTCTCTAGCACTGAATTTGATATCTACAGACACTGCCTGCCAAAAAAGTGAAGCACCCAGAACGGAAGGGAGGAAACGAAACAAAGCTTTACAGATTTAGAAGGTATATGATGTACTTTCAGTGATTACAAAACTGAGTCAAATTCAAAAGGAGCTTGTCAGTATGAGCCTACAAATCAGTGTAGTGTTGTACCCTTTCTAGCCTAAATGCATGCACTGATTCGATTAGGAAGACCGCTCTATCCTCTCCTGAGGAAAGCTGACCCAAAGCTGTTGTAATTGGTCCTTCATAGACTATATATTGGCATGGGGACGGAGTTAACTTCCGAGCTAGTTCCACATATTTTCCATCGGGAACCGATCTGAGGATCTTGCTGCCCACAGGTGCACCTGAACATCATGCAAACAGTTCAAAAAGGCAATAACTACAGGGTGTTTCAAAAATGACCGGTATGTTTGAAACGGCAATAAAAACTAAACGAGCAGCGATAGAAATACACCGTTTGTTGCAATATGCTTGGGACAACAGTACATTTTCAGGCGGACAAACTTTCGAAATTACAGTAGTTACAATTTTCAACAACAGATGACGCTGCAAGTGATGTGAAAGATATAGAAGACAACGCAGTCTGTGGGTGCGCCATTCTGTACGTCGTCTTTCTGCTGTAAGCGTGTGCTGTTCACAACGTGCAAGTGTGCTGTGGACAACATGGTTTATTCCTTAGAACAAAGGATTTTTCTGGTGTTGGAATTCCACCGCCTAGAACACAGTGTTGTTGCAACAAGACGAAGTTTTCAACGGTGGTTTAATGTAACCAAAGGACCGAAAAGCGATACAATAAAGCATCTGTTTGAAAAATTTCAACGGACTGGGAACGTGACGGATGAACGTGCTGGAAAGGTTGGGCGACCGCGTACGGCAACCACAGAGGGCAACGCGCAGCTAGTGCAGCACGTGATCCAACAACGGTACATCGCACGGCCGACGTCTTTAATTTCCTGAATGAATATTTCGATGATCGTGTGATTGCTTTGGGCTATCCGAAAAATACAGGAGGCGGCGTTGATTGGCCTCCCTATTCGCCAGACATGAACCCCTGTGACTTCTTTCTGTGGAGACACTTGAAAGACCAGGTGTACCGCCAGAATCCAGAAACAATTGAACAGCTGAAGCAGTGCATCTCATCTGCATGTGAAGCCATTCCGCCGGACACGTTGTCAAAGGTTTCGGGTAGTTTCATTCAGAGACTACGCCATATTATTGCTACGCATGGTGGATATGTGGAAAATATCGTACTATAGAGTTTCCCAGATCGCAGCGCCATCTGTTGTTGAAAATTGTAACTACTGTAATTTCGAAAGTTTGTCCGCCTGAAAATGTACTGTTGTCCCAAGCATATTGCAACAAACGGTGTATTTCTATCGCTGCTCGTTTAGTTTTTATTGCCGTTTCAAATACACCGGTTATTTTTGAAACGCCCTGTACATATGGAAGGGCGTCATCCTATTGAAAAATGCCACGCTATATTGTCGTATGGGAGGTAAGACATGAGGATGTCCGTGGCGTACCGATGTGCCTTCAGAATTCCCTCAGCCTCTACCAGCCGTGATATGAAGCCATACCCTTTGGCTCTCCGCGCCATGACGCCACGAGTAACGCCGCTGTGCCTCTTCAAAACATTGGAAGAATGAGATCTCACCCCAGGTCGCCGCTGTACTAGCCGGCGATGTTCATCCGCGGTCACGGCATCACTCCAAACGCATCGTTTTTCTTGTGCTGTTAGCGACAGCCTACGCTTGGGACGGTAATTCACTTCTCCGACTGCTGCTAATCTCTCAACAACGGATTGGGAGGACACATAATGTTGTAGAGGGTCTATTACTTGTTTTCGGATGGCAGACGCAAATATGAAGGTGTTATGTAGCTTGGTGCACAATACGGCGATTTTCCCTTATGGTGATCAGATGTGATCGATCAGTACCTTGACATCGAGTATGCCTGCCCTTGAGTCCCATGCAGTCCAACAACGGGCCTCACTAATCTGGATACTGTGCAGTTCTACCAACCTGCCAAATGGAGATCCTCGATAATGAGGCTCTTCCAAACTCTGTCAGGCGCTGACAACGCTGTCACACACGGGTACGCGACATCTTGCATCCTCCGAAGTGAGCACTCAGAATCCGATTCTGCTCACGTCCCTTGCGTGCATAGCCCAGTTGTCCATGATGGCATAGTCCCTGCAAGGCCTGGTAACAACACTGTACACGGGCAACCCTAATGCAGTCTGGTGTCCTTTCTGTCCGTCACAGATAACTATAGCTCTAAATATTTACATACTCGCCGATGGGATGTACGTATACGACGTTATATTGACGTCTGAGCATGTCTTCTGGGTGCTTCACTTTTATTTTTTAGGCCTATTACGTTCAACCTGTAGAAGAATCTTTATAAAACGGAGGAAACAAGAAGTATAAACAATATTTTAATTCGCCTGTTGGCCACAAGACCGTACTGACAAAATGTGTAAGGCTGCCACCGATAAAGGCCTATCTGGAATAAATCAAGTCTCGATTTCATAGTGTACGACATTCACTGAAATTTGAAGCAGACAGCTGTGCAGTGCGACGCGATGGTTGCCTAACCTACTGCGGATGAAACAGACAGCACGAAGTCTACATTTACGTCTCCATCTGCGTCTGTACTCACCAAGCCACGTTGCGATGTGTGGCGGAGAATTATTTACAGCCCTCTCCTGTTCCATTCGCGAATGGTAAGTGGGAAAAACTAGTGTCTGTAAGTTTCCATATGAGTGCTAAACTCTGTCCTTTTTTTTACGCCGTGTTCAGCTCACAAGAGAAGGGAATGTGTGTCACCCTTTGCAAGCCATTCCCATTGGCGTCTACTGTTCAAAGTAAGTCATTAGCAGCTAACAGCTTACTGGTCTTATTACTCGTGCTGACACTTCCGAACTGCCCTCCCTATACCTCACAACTGTGACCCGGATGTTATGCTCGTTGGTTATAAGTCTTCGGTCTTCAAACACCGTGATCGATCTCGACGCGATGTTAAACTCCAGCTTTGCTTAGACTTCCACAAAGTATAAATTTAAGCAAAACACAAAGTGAGGGCTTCTTTGGACAAGTGAAACGGCATTTTTCTGGGACTCTAACGCCTCAACATACGCGTAATAATGTACTGAAAGATAGCACTTCCAGAAACCCACACCTACATCAGTGGACGATAAGCCAACCCCAGGTCGTAGGTACGTAGTCTTAAGTCCCGACTGACACCAGTAATGAAATAAAATTAACAATATGCGCAACAAATAGCTTATTAATTCAGTCTACTGCCACCAGAATTGTTTCCGTTAGAGGATTATCAGACAGCCACATCTCTTAAGATAAAACAATGTGTAGATATGGACAAGAAGTACTGGAAGGGCTCCCGGAATTTTACAGCTCTGGAGTTTAATGAGAACTATCATAATAGTCTCTCGCTTACTAAATCAACCTACTACGCCTCTATTCTTCGGGTCTTTTTTATTTCCCATGTAAATCCTACCTGTTAAGTAGTGTGCCATATTATAGAGTGATACCCAAGACTCTTGTCAGACGAATGTTTTGAGAGCTACTTCTATCATGAATGAGTTACATTCCCGTTTAAACTAATGAATGTCAGCCAGGTGTCTGCTTTTCCTACAACTGTTTTACGTAATCGTTCTAGTGTTTGTCGCACAAGACATTTACTATTAAATGTTTTGTGGTCTTATGAAGCATCACATTTCTGTCGTTTATAAACGTTCGTGAATGCTATATTTTTAAATGTTTTTTTTTATCATCACACATAATCACATTATGAATTTGATAAACGGTTTCAATCATCTTAAATGGTTCAGCAGTTACCATCCATGCTGTTTTCCACTTTTTAGTCTGTATTTTGTGAAACAGAAACCAGGGGCAGATCTTCCATATAAAGAAATCTTTGCCGACTATTATGATAAGCCTATCTTTGTTCGTTCCCAATTTCTCCGATATCAGTATTGCAGACAGTTGCTGAATTTCCGTCTGCATTTGTGTCACTTGGTCGATGTTAGCTGCTGTTATGTTCTATGGAACGCGAAATGCATGAAGAGTATCGTGGACAATTCTCTTTCAGTGCTGAAAGCATTTGAAACAACCGTTAAAACTTATTCTCCTGGAGGACCCCGTCACCTCCACCTCACGCGTCTGTGTCGATCTTCTTCGTGATGCGTGACAAAATGTGGTGTTTATTTCTTCCTTATCACCACATTCGACTAGCCACAGTAGTTACATTTTCTTTAAATTACCGTCTTAAACGGGCAACAGCCTTGTCGCAGTGGATACACCTGTTCCCGTGAGATCGCCGAAATTAAGCGCTGTCGGGCGCGGTCGGCACTTGGATGGGTGACCATCCAAGCCGCCATGCGCTGTTGCCATTTTTTGGGGTGCACTCAGCCTCGAGATGCCAACTGCGGAGCTACTCGACCGAATAGTAGCGGCTTCGGTCAAGAATACCATCATAACGACCGGTAGAGCGGTGTGCTGACCCCATGCCCCTCCTATCCGCATCCTCCTCGGAGGATGACACGGCGGTCGGATGGTCCCGATGGGCCACTTGTGGCCTGTAAACGGAGTGGTGGTAGCGTCTTAGATGCTACGTTCGCATCTCTGTATGTCCATCGATGTGCCTCTACATGCCGTTTCCGTAATTATTGGTAATTAGATATCTAACAATTCACCATTTCTGACAGACTCACCTTTTACTACAATGCATTGAAGGACACTCACCTTCGAGATAAACTGTATGACCGTTTCGTTTGAAATCGGATCCATGGCATTACTTCCCACAGATTCTCATCAAATTGCGATGAGTTCCATAGTGGTTCATACATCGCTGATCGTCCTGGCCGCAGAGAGCTCGGCTGTGATCTTCCTGCAGTAAGTTTTTTTTTACTCCAGTGGAGAGTCCGTCTTTCATTCGCCATTCTCAGAGGAAGATAAATATATTTTTTTCCTAAATTTTCATTATTGAAGACATGATGTCTCAGGGAACTGTGATCACCTGTAATTATAATAAAAGAAGACTCCGTCTGTGCCACTTGCTATGTTTTGTTAAGTTCACCGATTTCGATCCTTGATACAAGTAATTCTCAGATGTATACATCTAATAAATGAAGGTAAAAGAGTACTGTAGTACAAATCTGATCTAATGTGGCGTAAACAATACAAACAGTGGTAGCATACGAATAAAGAATAAAAAATCATGAAGTCCTGTCACATTAAGATCAGCTTTGTACTTTTATTGCATGTGTGGTTCTGGGGATGGCCTGCATCAAAACTCGAAAGCTATTATCTCAACAAAACATACCAAGAGGCCTAAACTGTTTGTTAATTATTTTTTAAGTTTACTTACGACGACAATTACGTGGAGCGTAGAACATACTTTCCACAGCTGATTCCTCTCTACAGACTCTGTGCATTCTATTGCCATTGGCATCTACTGCACAAGGTGTGACATTGGCAGCTAACATTTTACTGCTCTCATTATTCGTGCTGGCAATTCCGAACAGTACACCCTATCGTCACAGTTGGAACCCGGAAGTTATCCTCGTTGATAGCAAGTGTTACGTCTCCATAGCTGTGACGGATCTCGATGCCGTGTTAAACTCGAGCTTTCTCCCACAAAGTATAAATTTAAGAAAAACGCTGAGGGATTGTTTGTCCCATTTCGTTGTGAATCTATGGCCTCAACTAACGAGTAATGTACCGAAAGATGGCACTTCCAGAAACCTATACTGACATCAGTGGACGATGAGCCTGCCCCAAGTCGTAAGTATGCAGACTAAAGTCCTGACTAGCAGCACAAAGTCAGTAACTAAAGGAAATTGACAATACGTGCAACTAATAGCCTATTAATGCAGTCTATTGTCACCGGAACTGTTGCCATTCCAGGTATTATCAAACAACCATATCTCTTAAACTAATAGAAATAAATCTCATGTTTAAATATTACGTCACTTTTGGATTGGCACATACAGTACTATCAACCCTTAACTCGTATATGCTTTCTCCTGAAACATCCAGTGTGTAGATGTGGGCAAGAAGTACTAACAGGGCTCATTTCAGTTCTCGAAACTAAGCATTAACGGTGGCACAGCTTGCCTTTTACTGGTGAAACATGTAATAGGATAAACAACATTTTAAAAACAAAGGGATTCTCTAGAATTTTCGAAGTTCAACATACATCAGGAAGGTTTTTCATCAGTTTGAAGTATAATTAACTTATCACGAAAAGTGGAGTTCATAATAATACCTGTCAAGAGCATCAGTCCAGCTATATAGGACAGACTGGGAAGTCGACCCATACTAGACCCAGGAAACATCACATAAGCTGGAGATTAAAGAAGCCAGAGTCCTCCTTTGCTGAACATTGCTTAAACCAGAACCACAAATATGTAAAAGATGTAGAAGTCCCACACACAAAGGGAAAGGGCGCAAGGCTCACTCAATTACAAATATTAGGAATTAGAGACAGATGCGCGTATCCCCACATTTAATATTGAATGAGAAAACTCATTTCAATTATTCACGGACTGTGGATAACGTTGCAATTTTCACATGGGAGAAAAATCTTGGTGTCTGCATACATAAGCAGAAAATCACAGAAATACCAGTTTCTGTGCACATAGCTCTACAAAGTATGTCCTAACGAATGTTGTAAGGCTGTATCATACAAACTCATCTATGTCGGAACGGTCAACAGATATTTATAGTTGTAATCGTGAATCGTTAGATTTTGGGGTTGGTAGGTTTTTATCTTTGCTTGGTTGCTACCTTTGGACAACGAAGGTATCTCTCTCCGCTGATGTTGCGGACCAGTTGCGTGTTTCGGCGGTCGCTCAACGTTAACATTTCCGACCTCCCCTGAACAAGGTTCACTGAAAGGTGTCGCGTTTCAGATCCCCGTCACTGAAAAACTCAGTTATGCTGCCTGTAATGCCACCCGAGATCGGGCCGGTCTATTAGAACGAATGCGGAAGTCCACGTTAAGTTGTGGGCGTAGTGTTTCGAAATCCGTGGGGGTCATTGGAACACCACCTCTAATGACACGTGCCGGTTTTTCGTTTACTAGACTGTACCAGTGCTGGGTAAGGTGCTACATGCTACGGCCTCTAGCTTGGAAACCAAGCTCGGGAGAACATACTTGTTCCATATCCTCGAAGGCACTGTGTCCAACATTTTGTTCTAGCGTTCAAAATCACCTGTATGGATCTACAATACAGTTATAAGAAACATACTGTACCATCAAAAGGGATAACTTCACCAAATATTTCATTTATTTAAAGAACTATGTGTAAACTGATATATGCTATTCTTCAAAACCATTATATACCCTTACTCTTGAGCTCTAGTTTCAGAACTTATAGGAATTTGATAAACTAAAATATCATTTATCAGTAAAAAATAATTTAAAAAAGTCAGCGATAATGAAGTTAACATGAAAACGTGCAACTTTCCCAGCTGTCTTAAAACAGGTGGAAATTACCAAAAAATAAGAGAGGAATGGTTATTTTAATATGATAACTCTTTTGGAACGATGCGTATCACGTGTAAATATTCAAAACATTAAACTAGGCAAATTTAAATACACACACTTTAGACTTCAAAGAAATTTCTGAATTTTTAATCGGAACAGGATAATTTTTCCAAGATTTTATTGGAAGGATGATCAATTACACACATAATGACTTAAACATTGAAAACTCTTCGTCAGACATGTTTGAGAAATAAAAACGTGTCCCTCTATCATTTGTTCAGAGATACCAACTCTTCATCTCCGTAAAACCGACAACGACATGTTTTAACCTCTCTTCTTCCTCAGAATTACTCAACACAGCCAGACGCTGTTGTGTCTTTGAATGGAGGCACTTTTCTTTATTTTCAGTAGTTCTAAGTGGAGTATTATCTCTTTCGGTTGTTCCTCCACTGCTCATCTCGTTACTAACCACTACAGGAAAGCAAGTTGCAGACCAGCATTCTCATAATTTTATTACATGCGGTCACCCATCTTGATATTGATCCGTCTTTGCATTTTAACAGCATATAAAACAAAACTAGTGCAAGATCTGAAAAAAGCATGGAAAAGTGTAGAAAATTCTGTGTTGTCAAAGTTGTTCAGTTTCCACCAAGTTTCCTGGGGCGACACCATTTACTCTTACTCTCCTGGCCTAAAAACCGCAGTCGGTTTTTGAGGTTGTCGTGTAGCCTTCTCCACAGCGTTCTATACTTGGCATCTTCTTTCCTAGCTCCAAGTATCTGAAGTACGTGACCACCCGCTCTCTCGATCTTATTTTCGGTCTGTCTAAAGGTCTACCTCCTTTCGGTCTTTTCTCTGACACTGCTCTAAATCTTGATCCTTCCTCCTCTCTATAAACGTGACATTGCCCCTATGCTGGACATCTAGACAGTGTGAGCCGGAACTTCACCGACGATTCTTCAGGGATACCTCCTGAGTAATTTGACACAAGGAACCGACAGTCTTCGGCGGCTCGTTAGAGTAATAATGTAATTATGATTTATTCAGTTTATTAGCCCAGCTACCTCCGTTTCTGTGAAAATGACGTCGAAACACTGAAAAAGACTGCAATACACAATCAAAAAAACGTACAACACTTTTGATTTCCCGTATAGCCTGTGTACAGGTGCAAAAGGACTGTGTCGTGTTTGCCGTCACTGCCGGCACAGCTGAGTATAGGCGTCGTTGTGCCGCCATTCCACTGCATCCAGTGAAACCACACACGAAGTGCACATCTGTCAACCCTCCATCAGTAAGCATACCCATACTGCTCTGTATATCTCTTAACCCGAAACTAACACTGCTGGAAAAACAAACCCGACAGAGGGTGAAGAATAACGTGGGCGTTATGTTTTTATTATTGTCGACAACAAGTACCGTGAGTGTATGGAATCAATTTGTTTGCAAACAATACTTAAAGCTGCTACCGTCGACATTTGCACTGTTGTGCACTATTTTCAGTGCAATATAGATACGAAGTTAGTTGGGGCAAGAAACCAAACGGAATGCAATAACTCCATAACAAACCGGTGGAGACCGTGGTTCCTTCGTACCAAAATAGTCGGAAGGTATCCCTGAACAACCTCTGAAAGTTTGTCGGTGGGTCATGGTTCACCCTGTATATCTCCATGAGCTCCCTGTTCTTTCTTCTTCGCCATTCTCCTCCCTCACAAATTGGTCCAGATATCTTCCGCAGCACTTTATTTTCAAAAGCCTTCATCATTCTCTCTGTATACGTATCTATTCTCCATTCTACCACATAAAGAAATACTCATCCGATTGAATTTTCCCATTTTGAGAAGACAGAAGGAGCGATCTGTTTTGATTACTAAAAATTTTCTACAGCCAATATCACAAAAATATTTCTTTATTTAATACGACCGGTTTTGTCAGACTTTGCTGACCTGAAGATTACAACAAGGTCTGCCGCAATCGATTGTTTTGAATAAAAAATATTGATTCGATCCTGGCTTTAGAATGTTTTTAGTTACTCATATGATTATAGTTTAATATGTCCTTATGTTGGTTCTTCTTTCATCTGCTTCTTCGAAGACTAAGTTATCATCAAACTGGGGGAAACATTCTCAAGTCAAATTATGAAATCAAATATAACATAATATTTTTATCTATAACTGATTTTGAAAGAAAATTATGCTACGTTTCAAGCAAAACAAGTAGATTTGCCTCAGATGTGAGTGAATGAGCAGGGCGAGACACATATGAAGATTGCCAGTAAATGGTGTCCTCCAAGACGGAATCTAAAATGTCGACAAAGACATGTAATAAACACGTACAACGTGGCAAACGAGCTAACTGTACTCCGCGTGCAGCGCAAACAATCGTGCCTCTGTTGGCTAATTAAGGGACTTTGCAGGTCGTTAAAAAGGCTACAGCCAGTTTTCAAAAACTGGCAAACTTATCCTGTTTGACAAAGTTATCCTACTTGACAGTATGGCTGTCACACGGGATATCTATAGTTACGTCTATGACGACGAACGGCACGTTCGTATATAATGAGTGAAGGATTACACAAGTACCGGTAACGGAATTCACTCAGCGATAATGTAACTCTAGCTACGCGTCTGAGATCATTTCCATTAGCCGCAAGAATAGGGCGGCGCTTCGTCACAGTATCTCGCGGTAGTCGCGATACGAAAAGAAACGAGTGGCGAGTCAAAAAAACCGTCGGTAATTACGAGTGCGATTGTTTGCGCGGGTGTGCTTACGGCTGGCAGCGTGCGCCCGCGCGGGGCGGCCCCGCGGCGGGTGGGGCGGGGCGAGGGGTGGGGGGCGGCCGGCGGCCAACGGGCGCGCGCCTAGGCCGGGGGGGCGTGGCTCCCGCCCACGGCGGCGGGCCAGCACGTGTGCGCGCCTCAGTGCGGTGCGCGAGCGTGCGGCGTGCGGAGACCAGGCAGTGCGGCGTGCCGCGAGCGCGACCGAGCGCGTGTGTACGTGCAGGGTGCTGCGGTGATGGAGCAGAGCGGCTACACGTCGCCGTGGGCCGCGGTGCTGGGCCGCCACCACGCCGCCGCCGTGCCCGTCATGCAGGACCACCACGGATACGGCCCGCCCGGCGCCGCGCCCATCGACCTCCACGTGTCGCAGCCCTTCCCGTACTACAGGTGCTCACCCTAGCTACTCGTATTCTCCGCTGTCGTAAGTCGCCGACCCTCCTCACCCAGCCGTCGACGCGCCCTGCAGGCCGGCGGGACGACAGCTTTGCTTAGCGCGGTCGTCGATCCACGTGTGTCACCTGTGTTCTCGTCACACACCACGGGCAAAACGACGCAGCGCCAACGCACCCCCTCCTCCTCGCAGAAACGTCACGGCAAGAAACCGTACTGTTTAAGTCTGCGCGCATTGTTATTGTAGGAAATAGGTTATGGTACCCACAATAGGATGCTGACCTTTGATGTGTCCGTCACCCATAGCGTCATCTCGTACATTTATTACCGGCCTTCGAAACCTGTGTCAACTAGGAATATTTTACCAGTTCTAACTTTCTTTTTATTTATTTTGACGTACTGATTGGCGAAAGATGGCGTCACCTTACTGAATTTCTCAATTTTTCGTAGGAGGGAACGACGGTAAGATTGTCATCTTTAATTAGATTATTTCCCAAAAAATATGGAATTCACAATTTCTCCGCCGCATACTTATTGGCTGGTGGTGTCAACGGAGCTGAGTGCAATGGCCAGCCTCTTCTGCGAGAGACTCACAGTTATGCCTCTCTTTTGACAGACATTCTTTTATCTCATTTGCACATGGAAAACAGGTGACTGATGGACGAGACTACAGCTAATGTCGGAGTCGGTAAAAAAAGGTCTTACGTAGGATATTAACCTAAAAAGCCGCTTGTTCATTTCCATGCTAAACTCTTTCCCGCTACATCAAGTTAAAAGAAGAATTTGACCAGAACCGGTCTTGACAAGATGCCTGGATTCTCGTCGACCAACAAGCTCTCTTCTTTTTACCTCTTTTCTTACAATTTTTTATACCTCTGGGAGCAAGATTTCGGAAAATATACAGCGGAAAGAATGATCAGTCCGACGGAAAATATTCTGACGACAACCCCATTCGCTGCACAAATTCTTGTTAGGAATAATACTGCATTTCTATGGCTAATAAAGGGCGTTTCACAAGGAGTTTGGTTTGTTTCGAGATACTGTGTACTTGTGGGTGGATTTTGAAACTACATGCGCGCGTGCTCCTAGCTTCAGCCGGCTATTAGTGAGCTGTCACTTTCGCTCGCGAGAGAATTTGTAAACACGCACGGGACGGGCGTCGCCCGGCCACGAGACCGGTTTGCTATTTGATGTGAAGCGACCCGCGATTTGCGTGCCGCACAAGTGGAGCTGCCAGCGGCTGACGCGCGTTCTTCTTCGCACGCCGGCCGGACATAAACAACGTTAGTGCCATGAGGGGCCTCTCGTTTACTTCTATTTTGGAAGGCCGCCTGCATACCGTTATGCTAGGCCGATTAAAAAAGAGCACAAAAAGAGGCGGCAGTGGGCTTTTGTCGCACGGCGAGTTGTTCCATCAGACGCGCCACGGTCGGCTGCGCCAGCATCCAGACGGCTGCTAGGCCGCTGCTGTCAAATTGGCCATTCACTACTCGCACTCACACGCTCTCCTACGCTTCTTCACGCACAGTACCAGGCCCACATGCTGCCGCTCCTACACCACACATGTATGTGTTGCATTCTAGGAAGAAGGGATTCACTACACGTTTCACCAAAGTTCTTAACGCGCATCATGTAACTTGGAAACTTTCTCCAAGGGGTCAACAGTGGAGAAAGTGTCTTTTCTTTTTAAAAAAATACGTTTCCGTTTTTTATTATGAACAACAGAGGCCAACTACAAATAAAACTCTGCCTTAAATGAAGCACTTTCGCTGAAGAATCCGTGATACACAGGTCATCCCTGAAGCATTGTTCTAAGCGCCTATCGGGAATAGGAATTTCATTGTAAAGCTACCTCATTAGATTAAATTTATCCGTTAGGATGTTTAAGAATCGTGAATGTTTATTGAATATAAACACAGAAAACGGCAACAGTCACATTTTTGAAACAGTTATTTATTACATAAACTAGTTTTTCGAACCTTCTCGGATTCATACCCAGATAGTGCACAGGAGGTTACATAAATATTTCAAAATGTAATTCTGAGTGCTGTCTTTGTGACAAGAAGACGAAACATGTCCTAATGCATCTCCATGAGTATAGTTTATATGGCGATTTGGATCCAAAAATGCATTTTGTACTTACTGCGACAGTATGAGGACTTTGTTGTTAATATCCAATCACATCGTCCATTGCACTTGTTGAAGAAACATGCCAAAAATATCATTTCACGTGTGAAATAATAAACGTCGACCATCCCAAGAGACTGTTTAGTACGAGTGTCTTTTCAAATCCAGGCCGGGGATACAGCAACAGATGTAATTAATGTACACAACACAACCACATATAGCAAATTATTCCATTTATTTTGATCAGATTTTTCAGACAATTGCCCCAGCGGGGACACGTGACAAGTTAAAAGCACCGCTCGGTACCATCATCAGTGCAAAGTCTCACTTTCCATCTCCTCAAATAGAATCTAGAAACATCAAAAGTAACAAAGAAACATATTATTAAAATAAGTGCACAACATTTTCGCAAGCTACGTAGCCTACAAATCGTCGGTTGAGAGTAATAGTAAACTGTATTTCAAGGGCTTGTCACTGTGCAATTGGACAAGCGCTTTTGTTATCGCCCGTGGCTTTTCTACGTCTGCATCTTATCAATTAATTGTGAAGCATCTTGAGTATCTAAGCGCGTTGCTCCTATAGTCCCTGTGCGTTTCCTCCACTGCAGCTGAGATCTGCGTCTTCTTCTCTGGCGCGGTATGCACTTGTCAGCACTGCACACCGGCTGGAAAGGGGAAAAAAAGGACTTGTCGCAAAGGTGTAAATATATTTTGACAAAAGCACATTGGGTTGGAAAATATAAGAGCATATTAAAATGCAGCAAAGCAAGCGCATATGTATTGCAGCAGTAACACAATGTCACTGAAAATGTTGCACGGTAATCTGAAGCAAGGCGAGTACGTCAGAAAATAAATTGTGCTTATTCCGCTGCGCAGATACGTACCTTTTTTTATGTATTGATAGAAGATCGTCTAAAAATGATAATGGCTACTGTTTAAAACCTTCTCGATTTTCACGGACATTTTTGAAGAGTTGACGGTAGAATCTGGTTTCACAACAAACGTACCTAAATATTAAGTTACATCGTCTACATAGACACTTGCTCCATACCAATTGTTCGTATACAACTTAGGGAGAAGCCATATTTCAATCATTTTGTGAAAGAGTTGATAAGTTCTTTTGTTTACTCAGTGTGTCCGTTGACATCATGCCTAATTTTTGATAACTGAAAAATTTGTTAGGAAGGCAGACGTGTTGTCTGTCTTGGAATAGGGTAGCTTAATAATTTCGTGAATGACAATGGATCGAGCAAGCACTTGTGGAGCCTTGCGTGACTATCCTGGTTTGTGAATGGCCCGTGCGAGAGTTACAAAAACTATTAGGGGCGGCATAGCGCCCCCTTTCGTGCGTAATTAGCGGCACGCGACTCCGCGATGGGGATGCTCAACGAGGAGCACTCCACCTGCGTGGAAGCTCGAGCAGGGGCTGTTTTAGCGGATATTTTCTCATTGTTGTGTTTCGCTTCCAGGGTTGGCAACTTCCACCAGCAATTATTTTTGTATACGTATTCCTCTAAAACGCTACTGCTACATGCGAGGCTGTCATTTAATTTCAAGTAAAGGAAAGAGTACTACGACAAAAATAAGTAACTCGGTTTAAAATACAAGAGAGAAAAACGTATGATTTAATTTCTGGAACCTGGTAATATTAGGATTTAGTTTGCATATCGAACAAACGTAAAAAATTTGACAGATATTTTTCTGAATGTTCGAGCTGTGAATTGCAACGCGAAATTTGATATGCCTGATTGCCATTTCAGCACCTATTTAAAGTGTAATATGACGCATTTTTGTATTTGTGTTTTGCTTCGCAGACTGATATTCAGTATAACAATAATGCCTAAGTAGCATTACCGTAAATTACTGATGGGGAACGGAATACTACATATAATGCTAAATATGCTGAAAGTTTCTTTTCTGTTACTGAGAGTCATATTTTAATCCTTTCAAACTTTGTCTTTCTATCAATAAATTAGTGGTATTAGAAGATGATATAAACTAAAAATAATTCTCCTTTTTATTACTTAGCAAATTGTCTTGGCATAAATTCATAAGGTTGTGTTTTAATAAAGACAAGGATGTCAAAAGGAATTATATTCCTCCCGTTCTCAAATAAAATATGGGAAATATTTTTTAAACCTCTCTTGCCTTAAAGTGCTTGGCAACTATTTTTAATGTAGTCTATTAGAAAATTACTTATTATTTTCAAACAGAGCACTAAATACAGATTTTCTTATATTAAGCAGATCACTCTTAAAAATAAATATGACAGGCAAAGGGTGAAAGAGTAGTTCTAAATCACATTTTACTTGATACTATTTGTGGATTATAAGAGTTTTCTGTGTCAGTTTAACTCAGAGATATCATTTAAAGCATGAAAATAAAGTATCATAATGGTTAGAATATCATACTATAGACAACATCTAAAACATCTGAAGTTTTATAATACAGTAATCAGTTTTGTTTGTGCTCTAGTGCGTTTCACAAACATATAGAAACAGCAGTAAATTCCCATGTTTATTACCGGACTATCTGGACAGTCTTGTTTGAATAGTCCGTCACAGACTTGTACTGTAGAACGCATGTTGTAATTTTGTTCCACCCGCTACAAGAAGATATAAAATATTAAGACTTCTTGAGCGAACAGTGAAATAGTATGAAAATTTAAGATCTTATTACCAAGATTTAATCTTTATCTGCTAGTAACATGGAGTATGTTTATTAGTGACTGCCTTCAAACAGCTGCATAATAATTTCTCGGATTTTTTGGGATTTAGACATTTTTCTGAAAGGATTTCTTAAAAAAGAGGCATTTCATTTCCCTTTTAAAGTTTGTGTCCTGCTGTGTTATGATAAGAATTTTGTCTGCAGTCCAGGCTTTGAGTTTGCATGGAAACAGAAGTTGTTTTTCGTCTAATCAGAAAATAGGCGCAATTGTGCAGTTATATGCCAGAAATATTCGTGCAGTTGAACGTGTGTATAGTTACAATTTATGTCCGCATACGTATGTCTGCAATTATTGAAGTTTTTTGCTGCTGGAAAGTGGTTTCATTTTTTGTTTTGTTTTCGTTATATCAGCAAATAATCGCGTTTTACGCTTTTCCCTTTTTTATTCCCGGCAAAATTTGATACAAAGTCTTTTCATAACACCCAATCATCAGATACCTAGACCCTACATAGATATCTAATGTGGAATTGAATGATACCGGGGCATAAAATCTGTTTTTAATATTTTTAATTACGATTATATTGATAAATGGACCACGTAAATAATGTGACAAAATAGCGTCGTCCTTGTCCAGAGGAAATGGAATATGTAAGCTCATACAACCAATAAATATTTATTTTGACAATTGATGTTAAGGACTACTACGATTTATTGAGTTGTACATTATGTTTTCTTTGTCACTGATAAAAATGCAATGTAACGTAGTTCAAGTTGCGTAGTTTGGGAAATGGGATTGATTAGCTGCTGGTTTTACGTACGACCTACGTTTTAAATGTTTCTGCACGCAATGTTTCCCAATTATTAATAACAGCAATAATGGTAATAATATTAAGAGCCACAGTACATTAATATGGAATTCTTCTATTATAAATAATTTACTATACAGCCCAGTCACAATGAAAAACATAACGTGTGTCCTGGTTATATTCAATTTTGTGTTAAAGACGTAGATACACAGTTGAATATGGTATCATCCTTTCGAAATGTACCGGGATAATGTTAATTGGTGATAAATAATTTGCTTGATGCAGAAAATGCTATGTTGATTT
Organism: Schistocerca gregaria; assembly: GCF_023897955.1. NCBI lineage: Eukaryota > Metazoa > Arthropoda > Insecta > Orthoptera > Acrididae > Schistocerca > Schistocerca gregaria. The sequence continues at coordinate 480,782,490 of NC_064931.1, read as the reverse complement.
TGTGAGATTTCCAGTTACCGTCGCAGACATCAGCGAGTCAGTTTGTAACATGGAAAACCCCAAAATTATATTTTTTCGTCCATGTTACGTGAATCTACTTGCAGTAATTTTAGTATTCATTCAGTTTGCCCGCTGTGGGTGACGATGCCTGCGAATCGTTCACAAAATTATTAAGTGTGGGTGGCAGCTGGTCATAACAAAAGTAGAGGTCACGACATTTTGTGAAGCATTTTTGAGTTCCGAATGAAATCTTCGGCCCCGTTTTCGGAAGAAGCTTTGCAGTGAAACTAATGCAGACATTATCTACTGTATTGTTGGATGCTAGCGGCCCAAATATAATACAAAGCGACTGGGAGATAGGTGGACGTTGACGCGAGATCCGAAGAAGGCAAGCGGATGGTCGTAGGTAGGAGTAATATGGCACGGCCACGGCTCGGGACCAGTTTCTGGTTTCTTGCTCGCTGCCGATGCGCTTGATGGATGTGCCCCACGGTGACAGATGGCACAATCCCGCTGCCATTGTAGTCTGACCCCAAGGACACTCCTCCTTTTTCTCGGCCGGTCGAGAGTTGGAATAATTTGGCTGTTATGATATGAAACTGAATCCCCCCCTTGCGCCACGTCGAAGCGCAAGAAAACCTTAATTATCATCTCGCAGCAACTGAAATACGTCCATCTTTGTGTAACGGATCACCAAGTACCCTTCATAATGTCTTCTGCGTTTTCTCTCCTGCTGACAGATGAATAATTGCTGCTGTATTATGCTTCGAAGCGAGCATCGTTGAGAAAAAAATGTTTCCTACCTTCGGGACATCAGCAGTATAACGCAAAAATTATGTCGCTGGGTAGTACAAGTGTGTTTGAAAAAACTGCTCCCTTTCTTATGTTTGTGGGCAAACAGCATACGCTGATAAACCGTCATGGTCGCTCAAGACCGCGTTACCTAGCTCATCGAGACTAACACACTTTCAGATACATAATTTCTAATTCTCATCGTAGGTGAGCTTGTCTTCCGAAACCGTCATCTTATACTTCTTAGCCATCATTATACACCATTCCTGACGAAAAGAAGAAAAAGCAGTTACCACACTGTAGGACTATCAGGCCCTCTCTTACATTTAACGAGGCATTTTGCGTTACAGTATACCCATTACGACAATTTTATGAATTAGATCTAATATAGTATCCAACAATTAAATGTACTATGACGTAAATAGTGGGAACAGGAGTAGCTACAAAAGAAAATGAAACACAATTTATGTTCGTTAATGAAAAGGAGAGCAATAAAGACAATCGACATAAAAGTTTTCTCAGAAAAATTTTACGTCGACTGACGCTGGCCGCGGAAGCCTACGCAATTACAATAAAGACAAGTTACACGCAGCTAGGTTGGAGCTGTGAGCTCTAGAACGAACAGACATGAGAGAGGATTAGGACAGGGAATGAAAAAGGAAGATGATAAAACACAAATCATGATGATAAAAAAAAATGAGGCGTCATGGTGGGGAAATGGTAAGCGTCGCTGGGAGAAGATGAGGGCATTTGATTTACTCTTTGACGAAGGGAAACTCTCCCTGACGTCGACATTTTTGGGGACAAATAATGACATTCACAGGAAGAACTGCTTCAGCTCTCGCAGTGCAATACGAACTTTTCATTGCAAAAGACTGGACAGTTTACATCGACAATATATTTTGAAGTGCGTCAGTTACTGAAAATGACTGCTTCCTCTCAGATAAACTAATTGGCAATTTGAAAAGAGAGACTTGCTTGTCCTCATAAACAGATTTTTCTAAAAATATTAAAAGTTCTTCATCTTGCACAGCCGAATTATTGACAATTGTTTCCAACTGTGATGACAGGAGTAAGTTAGAGATGATGCAGCTTATCCAAACAGAAGTTTTCTGTTTGTAATTACCTAAAAATGCCCTTAAGTTATTGCGTATTTCTAATATTTTCACGGTAAACTTCTAAATTAAGGGAAAGCCTTCTGATGCCGCATTACTACTGACAAAAATTAAAGGGATGTATCGAAAAGAGAGTACATTTTCTTAAGATGGTCCACCGAATAAAATTTATCCGTTTACATGGAACACGTGTTACCTGTGTAGTTCTTGCTGAATGAACGCGGGGAGCCAGGGAGAACATTCGTTGTCAACTCGACTGGGTGGTCTGGTAGCACAAACACAGCAAAAAAAATTGCCCGTATCTTTTCCCAGAGGACACACACATCAGCCTCCCGCATCGCGTTTCCTGCTTCGGTTTCCTTCCGATTGCATAATTTATTTACATTGAAATCTGCTGTAGTACTGGGTATGAAATCTTTTTCAAACACGTCCCGCATTGAGCTGCTTGTGTTGTGCTGATTAATGAGCCTTGTTGTATTGTTATCTGAAGTGTGCGTCTGCGCTAAGTCAAGGAACCTGATTGACCATATTCTTTTCATAAAATTTTCGTGTGTGTGTGTGTGTGTGTGTGTGTGTGTGTGTGTGTGTGTGTGTGTGTGTGTGTGGTGTTGGTGGGGGGGGGGGGGGGTCCTGTACTCTCTTTCGTTCCCTGTTGCTTTTGCCGTTTTACGTTTATTTCATTTACTTTCAATTTCCGAATGCGTTTATTCTTTGCCGGCCATACCTTTCTTCGACAGGTGACTACATTAACACAGTTCGCATTAGTAGGAACGTTAATTGTACATGTGTACTTATGTACCTATGTAACAATTTTGGCTAATATAGACATCTATTTAAGTTATTTAGATTGTAATTAGAGACACATCGTGTCTAAAATAAAGCGATTAGATACCGACATAACTTACTTATTGTATATAAAGAAGGAAAGTGATGATTATGAACTCGTTCAGTGTGTACTGATTTAGTTGGTAAATAAATATGTAACTGACTGAAAATAGTGATTGTTTCTAGACAGTTTCAGACTCACTGGTACTCCAACTTTAAATCTACTTCTCACACGTGAACTGAAAATGCAACGTTTTGCGCAACATAAATCTGTCGCGTTTAGCGTGTGATTGCGGTAGAACTAAGCATTTCATCAAAGAACTTAGGAACTGCAAAGAACGATGTAATTTCCTTTAGGATAAACCCCTTTATTTATGTCAGTGCTGCTGCACTACAGTAGACAACGTATTTATCGATAAAATGCCGTCGAAAAAACTGGAGAGAGGTAGTAAAATTTCGCATCTCTACTAGTAATTATAGCTGTTTGGTGTACCTAACGTTTACTGATGTTCTTGTAGCCATATCCCGCTAAACCCGACAATAAAACCTGTCCGCTCAACAGCTCCCTTCGATGCCTTCCGTCGGTACTCGCGCCAGTGTGGAGTTAACACGAATACAAAATTTCTCTCCGGCTACAGTGTGCTTATGATTATGGCTTCTATTTATGTTAATTCAATTCAGTTGTGCGCATTACTCAGCAGCTCCGGGCTTATCCCAATAAACAAGACGTACGCAGCTCTTAGCAACTTGTACGGCGGGAAATATACGACTATTTGGTGTAATAATATCAATTTGGGCCACGGCGGTGGTAGGCGGGTTCGGCTGTTACACATGCCGGCGGCGGGACGCGTGGGAGCTGACAGCTTTACATTTCACAGCTGAGTCGTCTTTTTCACTGTTCGCAGCAAAGAACCTCTGCGCCTGCCTGTAGCAGCTTCGCGTGTTATGTGATTTTCCAACTGCTCAAAACAAATACAGATCAACATCCTTCCATTTTTATTTGCTTCGACCGTATTTGGTCAGCGTAGCCAGCCGTGTTACCTGACAAGTTATAAGTAACAAAACCGTCACAAGTATTGATTTTATTTATGTTCTTCGTTTTTGTAAATTTCTTTGTTGTCTACCGGTGGAGGCTACACTTGACGCTGAGTACACTGAGTCAGTGCCTAGGATGCTCCACAAAAATGCTAAGGCATCTCACAGGAAACGACATACATTACACGTAAACTATCATGTATTTGGCAATTACATATTGACTAATTTATCTAGACAGCGTATACATAAAATATGATGAATACACAGTTCAACCACCAGGAGCAGCTGTTAAGTAGTTCTTTATTTACAATATGTTTTACTTACTTCACACTATCTTCAGGTATCAAAACTATTTACAGCAGAGTCCATGGCAACAATGATACGACATCAAATTAAATAAAAGCTATTCTGCATCGCTGCCGTCAAAATTAAGTACGTTAACCAATCAGTATTAAAATTCACAAACACAGCTAATCTTCGTCTACCGATATGATAAAGTTCTACATAGTACATGGAGTGCTTCCAAGCTGAAAGGTAGAATTGTATTAATCGACTGTTCCGTCAGTTCTTGGTGGGATATTTTATATATTAAGAATGAGAAAGTCTGGAACCGCGCGACCGCTACAGTCGCAGGTTCGAATCCTGCCTCGACCATGGATGTGTGTGATGTCCTTAGGTTAGTTAGGTTTAAGTAGTTCTAAGTTCTAGGGGACTGATGACTTCAGAAGTTAAGTCCCATTGTGCTCAAAGCTATTTGAATTTGAACGAATGAGAAAACACGCGACACTGGTGAAACAGTCCACAATATTTACTATTTACCTGTTTAGTCCCACTTGTTACGTGGTTCCTGCTCGTGTTATTGGACCTTTAAAAATGGATTACCTTGTTCAGTCACCTCCTTGGAACATGTCACCAAATTTTACTGTATATTGTTGAATTTATTTTTCCTCTCTCAACAGTTGTAATTTGTCATGTAGTTAATTATATAATGTGTCACCTATTGTCCCTATCCTAAATGCTTTTACATCTCAGTTTTTACTACAATAATCACTGTCGTTATTATCTTAAACCAAACATCAACGGTTGTCATCTTTGGAAACCAACTGAGATATCCTGTAATTGCCCTATTTTAAAATCCATAATCCTACAAAAATATCACAGCCACATACACATACATCTTTGTACCTGACACACCAGTGTTGTGGGTTTTTTCATTCATAATGAGAAGATGGAAAATTATGATAACAGCAGGCGAAGATTAACTGTGTTTCTAGATTTTATTATTGACTTCTTAATGTACTTTATTATTGATGGCAGAGATGCAGAGTTTATTATATTTGACGCCAAAGCATTGTTGCCATGTGGGTTACTGTAAATTATTTTGATGCCTGAAGATCGAAACTATAAGTAAATAAGGATTTATCTAACACTAGCTCTTGGTGGTTGAAGTATGATGTTTTTTTCCCATACACGTATGATTTGTGAGGTATCATATCGCTGAATACTCATGGGGTATTGTATTTATTTGTGTCATTTAACTCGTCGTCAGTTAAAAGTTGTACACACATTGTATTCTAATAACTAAATGCAAAATAAAATGCGGTAGGAAGGTTGTCTGGCATCCTACTAGAAGCTTTCCTGGTTTTTCGAGTTTTGCCCCTATGTAACTTCTTAACAGATATACCATATGTCCGCCTCCTTTATTTCAGCTTATATTCAGTTGTCAGAGAAGAAACACGAAGTGGTCCTTTTATGCAGCATGTTTATATCTGACGACTCAATAAAAATGAAATGCATTGCACACAAAAAATACAAGCAGTTATGAACACGAAGATAGCGAAAAAATAATGTTAGATTTGCAGTTATTTCTCATTATTTCGTTTAGCCTTTCAAAGAGTACGTACAATCACTACTTATGTTTAGTCTTCTTCTTCTTTCCAAAACTTCATCCTGTTACAATGAGTCTGTCACTCTTTAAGTGTCCATGTATTTTTTAATTTCAGACTTCTTTTGGTTAGTTTGGAGGTGAATTTACTTGGAAAGGTCTTCTGAGACTCTATGTGCTTTCTGCAGTTGCCAGGAGGTCAACAGCGACATCCTTGATACTCTTTTGGGTATTGTTTAGTCGTAGGAATTTGGTTTTTGAGTCCCATTTACGACACTGAAAATTATCGTAGCTAATCGTGAGTCGTCCGTTCGTACTCTATGTAATTTCAGACGTCTCAGTCGTGCTTTTACACACAGTCATTCTTTTGAACTTTAACGCATCCAAATACCGTCTTGGATCTTGCGTCCGAATATTTGCCACTATATTTGTCGTTATCTTTTCTCGATAACATTGACATTCGTGGTTTATCATGATGTCTCAACTGTTTGGTAGCGGCGTCATTTATCTTCGTTGGAAATGTATTTGCCGTTATAAATATACCAGATGTTTGTTTAGACTTTACGTATGTCATATTAGATTCTTGTTAGGCTATTCTTCGTTGGGGTAGAGGTCTTGCACTCCAAAGAAGCATTAATGTGTCGCGCCATATGTGAGACCATAGGCATGCGTGCTTGTGTTTATTTACATGCTTCTGTTATCGGAAGAGACTGTAGCGCGTATCCACGAGAAGTTAGTATCACCAGGCGATCTGTATTTAATGGTTAATAGAAATATTGAATTACTGTCTGGAAACGGTATTTTTAATATTGGTGGACTAAATCTTCTAAGTCCCTGCTTTTCTCCTGAAAATTATAACGAAGTTCTTGTTAATATTGGCTTACAGTCATCCAGTGAAAATGTTGTATTTCCCTCTTGAGCCAGTGTGCAGAAATTGATAACATACTGGGTTTACAATGATAGGTTTATTATTTCCCATAAATGTCATGAAGGTAGCCATGGTCTTATAGGAAAAAGTTCACAAAAATCACAGCAATAATCTTCTGATGACTAGTGCATAGTGCTTTTATTATCGCGGCTGTAGCATCTCACGATTACACTATCTAGTTTACGTTACACAAATGTGGCGGGGCGCCATTTCGCTTCAATAAAGCACATTATACGAAAAAACCAAATTTTTTTTACTTTATTTTAACATCGAAGGAGTTGACATCTGCTGGAACAAATTTTGTTTCGGATCTGGTGTTAAAACAGTGTTCTATAGCACAGAAACACCCTACAGTGAAAGACTATGTAGCTGATAGGGGCGCTATACATCACCGCGGTACACATTACGTTCTTCACTTGTAGACGGTGTATCTTACTAATGTTGGCAATAAGCTTACGTCGTAATATTTCCAAGAATTCTATGCCTATAGGCCCTAACAGTGGAGATAAAAATAAGAATTTCGGTTTATGTACAACCGTGTCTTCGATGTGCATATGGCGAAGGTTATGTGTTGTTAATATTACTATTAAGATTTTATCTTCTTTAGTGTCTCGCACTTGCTCATGTGCGAACCACATTTCATCTGAAAACTCATATCGAAATACCTTCAAACTCTGACAATAGCAGCTAACCCTTCGATCTGTAGCTGCAAAGTACTTGGTCTAAATAGTACGTCCTTATACGATTGTTGGGCGAAACACGTCAGTAATATCAAACTTAAGAGTGCCCTGTGACTACATGTGATCACGTTTTTTTGCGTTGGCTCTAGAAACAGTGGTATATTTGCCTTTCATTCCTGGTGTTGCTCTTCAGTTGTTTTTTACCCTTTCTATGCACTACTAGATCGATGGAATCAAATCACTACGTTATCTGTGCTATGATTCAGGAAGAAGGTGTCCTTCACGCTGCTGAGAAACGGGGGAGAAGAAGGGTTCAGATGAATGTTTATCTGTAAAGGATGCCTACACTAGGTTTGCCGGACGAGGCGTCATGTGTACCAGCACATGCTTCATCCTACATGAATGAAGGGGAACTGAAACGATCCTGCACTGTGCTCTCGTATCTCTACCAAGTCCAATCTAAACAAAAAAAAAAAAAAAAAAAAAAAAAAAAAAAAGAAAAGAAAAGAAATGAACAGCAGCACAGATTTAGCATCTTCATGTTTTGCTGACAACTGCATACCTCGCTTAGTAGCGTGACTCTTCAGTGAAATGTATGAATTTTGTTGGATGCAGATATATGTAGGTAGTGTTCTAGTGGAAAGCAACTTTGTAGGTTGCATGGTATCTAACTAGGCACGGGCTGGAGATCATAGCCGGAGAGCGTGCAAGACGATTTCAAACACTTTTGATCTGCGTATTCGAACTAAGTGCCGGTATTTCTTTGACTGGCATTAACTGCAGTAAGCTTAAGACGGAGAAACCAATAATAATTGCGCTTAAGATTTATTTTGTAGTTTTATTTCTGTTTGTCAAAAGGTGCTGTTAAAGTGACTACGATATCTCTGCAAAATATCGCTCTTTAAAATTAGTTCGTGGCTAGTTTACAAAAGGTCATCATCGCGAGAAATTCCGTTCTCAGTTTAAAAAAAGAGTGGCATATTTAGTGTTTGTTGGGAGCTTTTATGTCGATGTTCGTTTACTATATGTTCAGCCCCCTAAACACGCATTCAGTTACACCAAGGCTTGTGCGCCCGGAATTGATACAGTTCAAACCCTTCCAGTTCTCTTGGTGTCATTCGTTGATGTAGGCTGAAGTGAGAACAATCGTCGGGCCATCGGTGTAGCTAACGCTCTTTTGACAAAATACGAGGGTTACCGGAAACTACTGTTACAAGACGTGTAGTTCAAGTGGTTCAAATGGCTCTGAGCACTATGGGACTCAACTGCTGTGGTCATCAGTCCCCTAGAACTTAGAACTACTTAAAACTAACTAACCTAAGGACATCACACACGTCCATGCCCGAGGCAGGATTCGAACCTGCGACCGTAGCAGTCGCACGGTTCCGGACTGCGCGCCTAGAACCGCGAGACCACCGCGGCCGGCAAGACGTTTGGTTTCAGCATGGAATGTCCGTGGTGGAAGTTGGTAACAATTCCGTGTAGCGGGAAACCAGCGGAAGGAACGAGCATTTCCAACAATCAGGAGCTCGTCGATTAATGTTGTGGTGACTGTTATAAATGAGTGTTCTCATTCTGGCTCCCGCCAAATGTGAAGTGCGCGCTGTAATTCGCTACCTAAATGCTAAGGGGATGAACGAAGCTGCGATTCGACGCGAAATTGTTTCAGTTTATGGAGAGGACGTTATTACAAGGCAGCATGTGACGAAATGGGTACGGAACTTCAATTTTGGAAGGACGGAAACTGACGATGAAAACAGAAGTGGAAAGCCGTCTGTTGTGACTGATGACGTGGTGCAGAAAATTGAACAACATTTTTTCTCTGATCGCCGTTCGACAATTGACGACCTGCATGCACTAAGTCCATGCATTTCACGAACCGTTGTTCATGAAATCGTAACTGATCGACAAGATTATCGCATGTTGTGTGCGCTATGGGTGCCCAAGCACACAAAACGAACAGAGTCAGTGCCGCTCGCGAATTTCTTGACGGTTTTGAGACTGAAGGCGAGACTTTTCTTAACTCTATACTGACAGGAGATGAAACTTGGGCTTATCACCAACCCCAGAGAGTAAACGGCAATCAATTCAGTGGCGCCACACTCATTCTACTTCAGCCAAAAAATTGAAAACTCAGCAAACAGCGAGGAAAATCATAGTGTCAGTGTTTTGGGACAGAAATGAGGGTTGTCTCGTTGACTTTTTGGAAAGAGGTGAAACAATAAAGGCTGCAAGATATTGTGAAACTATGATGAAACCTTGGAGGGCCATGCAATCCATCGTCGAGGGATTCTGACAACGGGAGTCTGTTTCCTTCATTACAACGCGCGTCCTCACGTCGCTCGTGCAGCACACGAGTTGTTGACTTCGTTTGGTTGGGATGTTTCCAGCCACACCTCTCACTCGCCCGATCTCGCACCTAGTGACTATCATCTGTTCACTAACTGAAGAAACATCTTCGTGGAAAACACTTTTCCGACGACGACGAGGTAAATATCGAAGTGAAGAACTGGCTGAAAAAGATGACGGAAGATGTCTATGACACAGGAATAAAAAAAACTCGTCCCACGGATGAAAAAAGTGTATTGAAGTGAATGGTGATGTGTGGAAAAATAGTGCAAGACCTATACTACAATGTATGTGAATTTTATTAAGATAAATTCATTTTTTGTACTTCAAAAAATTCTTGTAACCATATTTTCCGGATTAGCCACCCACAACACCGCGACGACGACTTGGCATTCTCTGCCACGAAAGACACATGAAACGACTACTGGATCTGGTGCACTGAACGGTGGATGCCGCATGTAATTTGCCATACAGTGTGTTAGACTTTGCTTCCAATGACCGCTCAAGAGGGGACAGTGGTTCAGAGAACAGGCGCGCATTTGGAAAAGCGGGATTCACGTCCGTGTACGTCTATGGCAACTTTCGTTTCATGTGATCTGCCTAAATCGATAATGACTAACGTCAGAATGACTGTTTAAACAAGTACACCGCCGAACTATTTTCTCATTTTTGTTCCCTCACGCTAACTCTCCATGTATAATCACCTGTTTACATCACATGCACTGTCACTAAATGAAACATGAATAATCTTATTTGTGTCTGCAAGCTTAACATTAAAGTTTTTGTAGGAGCCTCTGGTAGTGGGCTGACATCCGTGAGGCTGGGAATTGTCGAGCTTAAAAATGTGTCAGTGTTAATGAAGTGTGGAGTGCGAAGTTCGTAAGTGAAAACGACAGATTGACCTTAACGATATATGATAGTTCTGTGAGTGAACCCTTTGAGGTTCGTTGTAACTAGCTATTAATTTCACCCAACTAAGTAATTCAGGCACTCTTTTTCTTGACTAGTAACAAATGTGATAATGCAGTGAAATAATCGAGGCACTCCGCAAAATATGAAAATAGCTGTCTAGAATATTTTCAGGAGTAGCATTGGCTAATCAATAACTTTGTGGACACAGTGCCCAGGAAAAGAAAATTTGAGATACCTGAAGCGGAGACATGTTACTCACAACAGTGATGTTCTAACGTTCTTCACAGTACACCAGTTGTAGTAAAAGCTGCTCAAGTGTTGATCGAAATTTTTTGCTATTTTAGAAGGTGTTACTTACTGTCACGCATCACAACGAAAAACTTATTCAGCTCCGACTGAGTACATACCTGCGTATATGCTTTATGATTTTGGGAGCGTGATTAAATAAAGTGATTTTTAAATTATAGAATAGGTTTATTTTAAAAAAGTCATTCATTGTTTGTTATTTTGATGATTTCAAATCTTCATATTCTTTATATATGTTTTATTTTCGGGAAGCATGTTTGTTTTTTGTAGAACCTATAGTCTACTTCTAACAACGTCTAGCATGTCACTGTCTGCGGGGAATGAAGGGTACACAGTTGCAACATTTACTTCACTCTACTATTAATAAACACAGAAATTCGTTCTCAAGAGAATTCCTACCTACTAAAAATTCCCCTTTCTTTATTGCGTGCGCATGTACAAGCCAAAATACTTCTTTTATATTTTCATTTTAAAAATAAGCATCGAATTAATGACACTTTCTGTGCGTTTTGACTTGTTATCAGATTTTTTCCAAACTATTTGGTTCTGTTTAAGACAATAGAGAATGAAATTATACTTTAATCACGTTTTTGGATAGTTTAATAATTTACGGAGAAGCTTTTTGTTTATCTTCCTGCTTATTGAAAGCCAAATAACTTAACCACATCTGTTAATACGGTTCTTAGTTATTTTATACACTTTCGATGATGGTGCTAGAAAGGCATACGTGAAGGTGCAATTGTTGCTTTAGTTCATTTTTATTTCCTGTTGAGATTTTTGTATAAGAGGCTATTATTGGAATAATTGTTTAAAGCTACAGTCCGAATTACACCTACGTGGATAACATATGATTACACACAGAAAAATATGCCGGTTGCCAAACAGTTGCTTGACATACTGAATGTCGAGCAATGATAGAACAAAATCCATTCTAATGTATTTCCATGTGTGCTAGACCACTCACGTCGAGCAGTGATAGAACAAACCCATTCTACTGTTTTTGCATGCGTGCTAAACCACTCACAGAAAATAGTATTTTTGCGAGCGGACAGTAATGTATTAACTATATGGAATAAAACAGTAAAAAAAAAAATCCATCATCTTCAGATCGTGCATCCAGAACAGTAGTACTTCGGCTGTGAAACACACAGCCATCTTAAAGGCGAGTCGATGATATGATTCTAAACTTTTGGAAGAAGTCAACACTGTTCTGCGGATGATATAATTGCTGATTGTTCGTGTTCATTAAAGGGATCTGAAATTGATCTCACAGTGTTCTGCTGATGATATATTGACCGTTCATGTTTGTAGCTCCTTAAAGGGATTTGCATCTGGTTTCACAGTCAAAGTTTGATAGTTGAGATGTTGGAATATTTTAATAACATGAAGGCTGATATTTGGAGAACAATTAAAGTATTTAATTTTGTTGAATCTAAGCAAAATTTCACACTCCCTACGTCTTTAATGAATCCTTTAATATGCAGCAGATTGTAGAGTAGGGCAGCCCTACCAACTTTCGTGACAATCCATTAACTGTAGGCTTCAAAATGTGTTACAAAATGAATGAATGACTTTAAAACTTTACTGTGTTAATAGTGTTATTCCAAACAGTAAATCTAGTGTCAAAGCGAACACCATGCACAATCCGTGTTCTACCGAACTTTTGAAGAGATCGTTCAACGTAAGAAATGCCAAGTTCACTCTTTTAAGTTCTTTTAAGAGTTGCAGAGTTGCTTCCGGTATGTTAGAAGTATGATTTTACTGCTTCTTGTGTCGGGTAAATAGTAAAATACATCTAACTGCCGTGCTGTAATCGAAAGTTATTGTTTACACAGTGTTGTCCCCCTCGCGATAGAAAGTGCTTTCGGTATTCAGCCGACGATCTGGACATGCTGGAACTCTGTCGACATCAGCGTGACAATGCTGTTTCTCTTGTATACAGTCGCCGTATCAGATAGACAGGCGAACACGTATTCACTAGCAAACAGGAACAAGAGTTGTTATACTCTGAATGAAAAGCCAGGTCAACTTAAGGAGTCAATGCAGTGTACTGTTCAGTTGTGTATACTGACTATCTATTGCGAAAATTATTTATCGTATTAGACTGACAACCGTCAAGAGAAGTTTACGTTATAAAAAAAAGCACTCTTTGCTTACCACCTGAGGCGGAGAATTGTTATAGAGTGTTAACTAGCTAATAAATGCATATTACTGAAAAGATCCTACTATTTGCTGGGGGATGTATACCATATAAAAATGTTGTTTTACCTTCTTATACAATGCAGGTCTCGTATGTAACTAACGTACAGAAACTGTACAGCCTCTTCTGAACTTTTAGGCAACTGGTTATGTTCAGTCCCCCAAAGCTGCAGAGTAAAACGTATTGAATCATTCACATCCCATTGCAAGCACTATATGTCACAACTTTTTAGTAGGCTACGCTATTTCTCATTGGAAACCATTCCCACAGTATTTGAGGGTAGGATTATGTCTTTACTATCTGTGTATAATACAAACGTTGCACGTACGTGAGACTGAGTGGGAGCAACTTAATGTCGAGGAGTGTACAACGCCTTATATGGATTAGAACAACTGTACAGCGCCTTCTATAAAATACATGTTTCCCCCGAAACGTTCACACTTTTTTATATAAGTAGCCGTATGTCTCAATACTTACTAAGACCAGACTGTTTTAGTGTATTATTAGTTTCTTCTTTCACACGTAATAGTGTTAAGATATGCCTATGTCCAACAAAACATCACTCTATGCATGAAGTTTCGGGATTCATTTTTTAAATTTCTGGCGTTAGGGATCGTCATATTGTGATGGCCGATACCACTTCTTGTTAGCGGCATTAGGGTGTGACAGTGATACAAATGGATTACTGGCTGATACACAATGATCAGTTCTTGAACATTTTACTTTTAATATCGCCATTTATTTTACTTCGCCTGATTTGAGCGTTACAATAATCTTCGAAGATGAGTCAAGAATATAATATAAATAGCTAACGAAAAAAAACACAACAGACTATGAAGAAAATAATTTTTAACATTTTGTGACTATAAAAGCATGAGCTAACAAAAATATAGTGCAATGCTCATGTGTTGAAAATATGACACGTCAATTATCAATGAAGAGATCCGCTACGAATTACTATGTGTGTTACTTTCTATCGTTAATGTTGAGCATGATTTTGACCTGCTTCCACAAGCTGTGTTCCATACCCTGAACATCGCAGCTTAAATAGTAAGTATATCCAAATCATTAAGATGTTTGTTTAGAAATTAACTTTTACAATAGATAAATGCTGTAAGTGTCCTTAATGTATGTCCGAATGGAAGTATAGCGCTCGAAAAACGTAGCCTACACTGAATATCTAGCAACCACAAAAGTTTTAGGGGATGGTCCAACCGAGCAATCTATAGTGAAGTGCGTCATTGAAACTGACCTTTAATCACAGCTTAAAATATTTTCTTCATTTCGTTTCTGAACGCAAAGCGCCTTTATTAATTGCTTGCCCTCGTGTTGCGCTCTTCCCGTCGACGCCGGCGGCTGTGCGGGCTGCCAGATCGGCTGATAACGTCCAGCTAATCTCCATAGATGAAATAATTGACGTAATGAAGCGCGCAGTGCCCCCATCTGGCACGCTCCGTTCTGGACGGGTAACAATCTCGTGGTATATTGCGGATGCCTCGCGAAGCGCAGATACGGGCTGGCAATCAACCTCGCAGATCAGAGATTAATGACTTCGGCCGCCGGGCTCACTGCTTACATAGTAATTATCACGCGGAATCGGCTTCGGATCGAAGTCGAACCTGGACCTCCCGTCGATTAAGTCTCTCGAGGGTTGATGGGCTGCCAATCCTCCTGCGCTAAGAAGTCCAAAAGAACGACTGCGATATAAGATTACTGCTTCACACATGGATACGTTCACATACTCAGTTTCTGAAAAAAAAAAAAGAAAATAAAATGGCAACACTTCTTTGCAACTCAGAGACGGTGAACTGCAGCTTTATAGGACGGGAACATGGAAGACGATTTTCACGAAATAACATGCATACCGATGCTTCACTTGTGTATTTGCGCTGTTGCTGCAAGTCCGGTTTCGCAGCATTTCCATCGTAATTGGGAGGATGACGGTGAGTATGTGCCAATTCATAGATGGCTGACCTCTGTACCGTGCAGTTGTAACCGTCATTCAGTGAAAAATATCGGTAATCGGAAGAGATGAAAACATAACGTAACATTTTGGTTATTTATTTAAATTCATGTTATGTGACTTTCACCTCGAAACGCATGTTAAGATGGCTACATGTGCTTGTAATACAGTAAATGAATGTTAGTCGGTATGCCAAAGTTTGCTGAATAGTACTTTCTTTATCTACTCTGACAAGGGAACTGAAATTGTAACCGGAACTATACCGAACAAAAAAGTTGAGGCGCTATGAAGGTTTCTTATTTAAAGAAATATGATGCCAATCTCATATTCTTTAGTAAAAATTTTAACAGCAGTACATTTCACAGCGAGTCCGTTATCGATCTAAAACATTCCTCTAAATAACTTGCCTACGATCGTTACACTGTATTATAGTTAACGAAACTCATTTTACTTGTTGCTGTACATAATAAACAGAACCCATACCGTTTTTCATTAGGACTAGGAAAATAAATTCAAACACACATAGCAATCTGGAAAAGGTAGCCTAATTTGAATCCTGTAGTGAAGGTAATTTGGATACGTAAATATTGTCAATGAATGCGTTAAGTCACTTCCCTTCTTTTCACGTATCAGTTGCAGAGAGCGCACCATCCACCAGGACTTGCCGTTCTAATCATTATTCTGTAGTCTCTTCTTGTCTATGAGACAATTAGGATAACTATGTCACAGTGTTTATTTTATGTTGTTTGACTTTGGATTTTTCCTATATTATTGGTGCATCATCTGTGCATCCATCTTGAGTTTCTGCAGTTTTACTCATGGATTTTTCCAGAAATTACTTGTAGCATGTTAGAAACTGGACCCGTCTTAAGAAAAAGAAATTACATTTTACATTCCCATTGAAATCGGTACCATTTTTCAAATATAATCATTTCATGTATGAGTTCGTATTTCAAAACATACACAGAAGAGAGTTTGCTTCACTGATCAACGCTACAAATTACAGACAGGAAACGTCTCAAAATACACGTCTACGAAATTTTCATATCTGAACATAGCAGAAAATTTCAATTTCGGTACACAGGATAAGCTACATCTTATTCCAATTTTCATCAGTCAAACGATAAATTTAAAGCATAAAAAAACTGTAACCATTGAAATATGAAATATAAATCTACATCTGGCTCATCGCGATGAGAGCACTACAAATAAAAATTATTTTTCCATAAAGCAGACTGAGTTTCAAGAAATAGGTATACTTACGAGGATGTTTCCTTGTTGGACACGATCTGAACAAAAATTTCTGTACCTCCTCGTACCCTCAACGAAACGTGTTTTGATTTTAACCTGATTTAGTTGCTATACAATGGAAGCGTAAATTTCTTTAATGTAAAGCAATGAGAATCAGAATATTCTGTACTCAGAACACGGTTTTATGCAGTAATATGCATTTTTAAAATTACTTAATGTACGAAATCTTCCTATTTGCTTGACGCTATCCTGGAATTTACTTCAATAAAAGTGAATTCGAAATTCAAACTGTCTTGTTAACTAGTGGAATGGAATTCGTTCTTTTTACACTTGTGTGACAGTGAACTTGTTTTCCGCCTTCTACAGTAACGAACAAATCTTTTTCAAAACTTGATGGTAGCGATAGTATTCACGTCACAAAGATTACGGCGAGTCGCATAAGCCTTTTCCGTAGCGTTGTTTCGCGAAAATAGTTAGACTTCCGATTTCAGTTTACAGAAAAGGTCTACACATTTGCCTTCCAGAACGAATTCGATAAATGAAGTTCTCTGCTAATGGTTACTGCATAATCTTAAACATAGCTGTACCTGCCGTGCTTTAGAACTATTACGAATGTGGGCTGTTAGGTGCTGAAAGTTCGTCCCGACAAGGAAACGAGCTGCCGAAGTACTCTTGTTAGCGTTTTCACGGTGTCGGTGAGCTACGATTCCTGTAGGTAGCCGAAACAAGAAACAGCGTTCACACCGATACAAATGCCTGTGTTGCTATGACATCAGGTAGCCGAGCTGCGTATGTAAATGAGACAGTGGCGCTCACAGTGTGTGCTGTGGTGTGAAGAGGGCTACATGTACAAATAAAAAATAGTCCACCACTCGACGACATAAACGAAAAAAAACCTGACTTCGAAGGTTATCGGCAGGGAAATATTTTAGCCCAGCGATGAAAACCCTTCTGAAACGGTAGGCTTTTTAAAAGAGGGGTTGTAAGACTATTAAAACTCTCTAACATGGCTTTAGGCGTTTCTTCAGAAAGGTAATAGACGCACAAACTAATTTAGTACACAGCAGATCATGGTCAGAAGGCGGCAGATTATCTGTAATGGCGGCTTTAATAGAGGAGGCAATCTACAGAGGAAGCTGTGCCGTGGGTCAGCGGTCAGCGGGCAGACAACTTGGACCGCTTGTTCGGGACAATCCCCCACCCTACTGCCGCTCCATGGCATTCCCTACACGCTCCCCACACCGCCTCAATCTCCACCACGGCTGTGAATATCCAATGAAATATGTCAACTCTCATCACACGATATGTTGCAGCGCAGTTTTGACATTCTCCTAATTTCAACTTTTTTTCATCGGAAATTTCTTTATAGACTATACTTAAATCCTTTAATGAAAAAGAATAAGACTTTCCGGCAGCATTAGTGGTCCGTAGACCCCATCTGGAGTTGTACTGCCGCCTAGTGCATGTCTTTTCATTTGACGCCCATTCGGCGGTTTTCGCGTCGATGGTGCTGAAATAATGACGAGGAAAACACAATGCCACGTTCCGGACGGATAAAATCTCCGACCTGGTCATGAATCGAACCCAGGACCCCCTGTTTAGAGGCAGCAATGCTAATCCGTATACCACAAACTGCGGACATTTCATTTACTGATTGACTCTCAAGGAACATACCCATTTGATTTCTTTAAAGACTTACCCGCAAGAATCCACCCTTGTGATTTCACTATACTTTGATCTTTACGCTTATTATTGAATCTGCAGCGCAGAGAATCAGACTTCGACGTAGAACTGGTGGGCCTTACAGCATATCAGTGAAACCACCCGATGTCGAACCCCGAGACACCTCATGAAGACAGCAAAGTTTCCTTTCGTGTTAGTTCCAATCGTTGTCGTCTGTTTCACCTCTGCGAACCCTGTGTCGGCGAGACTGCTAGTGATCGCGTGTGACAGTAATAAGACAGCCTGAGCCGAAAGCGCCCGGTGTGATGGCTGTATGCTCGCTGTCCGGTTTCTCAGGCTCAGTGCACGCGTCACCTCGCTTCGCGCTGCGGCCACATGTGCGGTGAGATACAATTACCGTTATCTCTAACTTCAATTGAAACGCTGGACTAACTGCCCGTAACTTTTAACGAAGTGCACCTCTAATTTTGTCTGTTATTGTGATCAGAGAACAACGCTAGCGTGACACGTCGCCACGAGACTCTTAAGACACAAATCGCATGTGCCTACTCAGTCACATCGCAGCTGACTTCCTTTCAGTTCTTATTTCAATCTCTCGCTATATTCTGCGAAACAATGAGAGACCTGAAATTAAAGCAAGTATTTATGAGTGGTACATTTTCCCCTGTAATAGTATCAAAAAGTTATCTTTGTTATAATAGAAAGACGTATACAAAGTTTATAATGAAATGCTTTCTGGACTTAAACATTGCTGTTCGACTTCTAGGCCATCAGTGCTTTTACGGTGTTTTCATTGCTCCGTTTTTAGAAATATTACTTCGTTACCATGTCTTACAAATATATACATTATTTTAAATTTGAGATTACTCTTGTTCGGATCATGAGCAGACATACTGTACGCAGCTGTGAAGAAAACGTCTACACCACGTATGAAAACATTTTTTAATTTAAAAATAAAAAAGTAAGCATATTATGTTATTCCAAAAGCGTTGAAAATGATTAAAAGTACTTGGCATGAAAAGTATGTTACTTTTGTAAAGTGTTAAAATCTTGTAAGAAACTGAAGTCCGCTTTCTGACGCGACACCCTACCATCTTAGCGAATTTGTATGAGAAAAAAGTTAATATTTTATGACTGTCTATAATGTCTTTATTCTCAGCGGGAAATTACTCCTTATTAAAAAAATCATGGTAAATTATTGATTGTGACCCATTACAAGCTTTGTCTACGGAAGTTGCAGTGAATTTATTAGAGACGTAAAACGTAAGCGTATTTACATTGCACTTAACGTCTATTACTACTTGTGAGAAGTTATTGTCGTATTAAGTGCAAACCAGAAATCTAAAGAGTAATTCAAATGAAAGTGTGCAAAAATTATCGCTTCTGGATAATACAGTACTGAGTACATATGACGTTTATAACTGACAGTGAAACACTGGTGCGATCGTGGCAGCATACAGTTACGGAAATTCATAATTTTGGTACTTACTAAGATCGTGTGCCTTGTTAAAAAAAAACTTTTAACTAACTTCCTCCGAGTGAGAATGCAAACCTAAAAACGTAAACATAGTTAGATTCATAAGGAACCACTAAATGATCCATCAGAATGACTAATTTAGGTGTTAATTTTTATATGGACTGCTTTATATCACAGTATTATCTCTGTCTTAATAATATAGTCCCCACACACGAAAATAATCACTTGTTTCAGTGTTTTTGTGTGAAATCTTATGGGACTTAACTGCTAAGGTCATCAGTCCCTAAGCTTACACACCACTTAACCTAAATTATCCTAAGGACAACACACACACCCATGCCCGAGGGAGGACCTCCGCCGGGACCTTTCAGTGTTTTTCTCTAATATATCACATACACTAAGCGCTTTGAGGTTGTGAAGTGTCAGCTGTATGTGTACCATAGTTTCTCGTCTAAAATTATTAATACACTAGCTGAAAGAAGCACTTGAACAACTTCACACAATAATTCAACATCGATTGCCCCTAATCAGCACCAGTGGTAAGGGTTCCTGACAATCCTTAGCATTGTCTACCTCTGTTTCCTGTCGCACTTAGTCGGCGACCCAAAACTATGTTATTTTACTTTTCTGACATGGCAATTACTTCAGCTGACAGACTTCCCAAGAATAATTCATGTAGTCATAGATGCGTGTGAAAACTGGCTCATAACAGGTCGTGAAACTGCAGTTTTATTTCTAATTTAAAAATTGGATATAATATGAGTGGCACCCGCCCTTTCCACTCATTCTTTATTTTACTAATATCGTATTTATGAATACAATGCGCTCTTCTCTATGTCTTTTCTTTTGATGATAAGGTGGAAAAATTATTGTCCCGTTGTTTATGACTAAGTTCTCACACATCTTTTTCTTACTGTTAGGTAATGCATTTTTGCAGATTGTTACCTGATACCCTGCAGTAGTTTAAGCAGATGGGTTTCATTGTCTGTTCCACAATAAATTTCCCAGATACAGTGCACGTCTTTAGATTTGGCAGGAATTATGAAATGAGTTGTACGTGCCATTGTCTAGGTCTCCGTCTCGGTGTAGCCATGGAGTGATTTAACGAATCGACAATATCTCTGATTCAGAATGGCCAGGCAGATATTTGAACTATTTCTTTATTGGTTTTGAGTACAGCTGCACCAACTCGCCAGATAAAATTCAGTTTCGAGCGGATATCATCGTTTGGAGAACAGAAGCTCGTATTCGGCCACACGTTGACCTTCGCGCTTGTTATTCCGAATCATTCTGTATTGTATCTACATGGGCACGTACGTAAAATGTAGTTAAAAGACCCTACAAGGTGCAAAATCTGTAGCTTTCAAGCCTATGAATGGTGAGATCTCAGCAACAATAAATCGTAACGTGTCTAATTTTCCACAAACTGTTTCTATTTTGATGTTTTCTCGGAACCGTAATTTCAAAATGTGCATTCTCTCATACATAGCATAGCTGAATTTTCGGATTAAATTACTGTTGGGGCAGCACATCACCTGAATTTAAATATCACGATGTTCTTGACGGTAAGTTTGCCTTATTTCCCAAGAAGATGGTGCCAGTTAATTAAATCGATGGATACTGAAACAGAACTAACCATTTCAGATACGCAGAGGCCAAGATTCCTTGCATTGTTGTTGCCTAAGAGCACTCTGCTCTTGGGCGATTCAGACTCACGCTGGTACCAGCAATGTTTTCTACGTCTGGAATCTGATGTCGAGGAATAAGTTTTTATTTCTATATTGTGTAATCCTCTTTCCAGTTAGACATCTTGGACGTTATGCTTCATTCAGTAGTCCTTATTTATGATATTAATATTTACATTGTGTTATATTACCCCATCTTCAGACCGTCATACAGTTGTCCAGATTAATAGGCCACGGAGCAGATACAGCAAATAAAATTGCCTGCAAACAGTAGATCCGCTGTGTCGGTCTATTGTAGAAGTTGATAACATTGAGGCACATACGAATGTCAGAGAGACTGAGCGTATTATGAAAAGCTTTTTATTATCTGTTAGAATAACAGTAGATCCGCTGTGTCGGTCTATTGTAGAAGTTGATAACATTGAGGCACATACGAATGTCAGAGAGACTGAGCGTATTATGAAAAGCTTTTTATTATCTGTTAGAATAACTAGCGCGTTCTTGGATCATCTGGTTATTCAGTTGGCTTTGACAATGGAACTCCTACATAATGAACCCGAACACGATCGACAAAATTTCGGAGGTTGTTCTGGAATATTTTCTGAATATATCGATACGAAGGACCCACGGTCTCCGATGGCTCGTTGAAGAATAATTGCATTTCGTTTGATTTTGCACCTCCATTTACGTTTGTATTTTCGTTGCACTGAAAATATCGGCACAGCGGTGGAAATGTATATGGTATGTGTTGTGTGTCTTGTTTGGTAACAAACTCATTCCATTTACTCACAGTACTTACTGGTGGTAACAGTAATGTACTATTCAGTCGTCGCCCTCAAGTTTGCATTCAGCACTGGTTGGTTCTGCCTCGTGTTTGTTTCTCTGGTTTTGTTAGTTGTATGTTAACAGTGGTACAGAGCATCATGGATGAATATACTAATGAAGATTGGCCGATATGCACTTCGTACATGGATTCGCTGAATGTAATGGAAGAGCGGCAGCCGGCCGCTGTGCCAGAGCGATTCTAGGAGCTTCAGTCCGGAGCCGCGCTGCTGCTACGGTCGCAGGTTCGAATCTTGGCTCGGGCACGGATGTGTGTGACGTCCTTTGGTTAATTAGGTTTAAGTAGTTTTAAGTCTAGGGGACTGATGACCTCAGATGTTAAGTCCCATAGTGCTTGGAGCCATTTGAACCATTTTTTGAAGAGCGGCACAACGACTGTTCCCGCAGCGACAACAATCACATCACAATACTTTTGCAGCTCTCTGATGGCTCTTTTGTGTTGTACGTTTAGGTGACTTTATTAGTGTTGTGAGGGTATTTTCACAGAAACAAAGATGACTGACGTAACAAACCGAATGAATCATAATTATACCTTTAGCCTACATTATTAGGAGCTACCGGAGACAACAGATCCCTTGTATCAAAATAACCATTAAGTGTCCGTGAACAATCTTCGACATTTTATCGATGGAGTTCTGGTTCACGCCGTATGTGTAAGCCATATGATCTACTCGATGTGCTCCGTGGTCGCCTCATCTGGACATCAATATGGACGGCTGTGTTTTGAATTATTTAACTCTGAAGTCGATAATATAATGTAAATATGTACGTCATCAATAAAGACAGCTGAGTCCAATACTACTACCTCGAGTTGTAAAACTACTGTAACCTACCATAAGTAAGCGTAGACTACGATAATTTTCCTAGTAGCTATGGTCAGTTGACGTCGGACCCTCGTTACCTGTACATTCAAAAATGGTTCAAATGGCTCTGAGCACTATGGGACTTAACATCTTAGGTCATCAGTTCCCTAGAGCTTAGAACTACTTAAACTTAACTAACCTCAGGGCATCACACACATCCATGCCCGCGACCGTAGCAGTCCCGCGGTTCCGGACTGCAGTGCCTAGAACCGCACGGCCACCGCGGTCGGCTTACCTGTACAATGGGTATGTTCTTACCTATCAGGTATTACCTCTTAACGATCGCTTCCTGTACAAATTCGATCAGTGTCTTACTATATTCCACTAAAAACAGGAAGTGGTGAACGGTCTAGAAATTGAGTGAGGGTATATAAATGGCCGGCTAAACTACGGAACATTTTTGTTCTACGGAGTTCTCCTGCAGTCTGTTACTTAAGAATAAATGGTATCTATATTAAAACTGAAACTACCAATGTTTAATTCGGGTCTTATTCGAATATTGTTGATTTTTGCATCGCGGAATTGCAGAGCGGTCTAGGGCGCTGCAGTCATGGACTGTGCGGCTTATCCCGGCGGAGGTTCGGGTCCTCCATCGGAAATGGGTGTGTATGTTCGTCCTTAGGATAATTTAAGTTAAATAGTGTGTAAGCTTAGGGACTGATGAGCTTAGCAGTCAAGTCCCATAAGATTTCACACACATTTTTTGTTGATTTTTAACACGAAACAGAGGGCCGTTGTAACAAAAATAAAGAAAGCAATACAGATTTATTATATAGCCCTAGAAAATGCCATTTCCTCAACAAAAAGGTAAAATAAAAATACAACAAAACAAAATACATAAAACGTCGCTTCAATACTTTGTCGAACTTATATAAAACATGTTCCTGTTATTTATAAACAACTTTCGCATTTATTAGTACGAGCAGTGAACTCTTGTCTTTGATCATGATGAAGACATTCTATTGAGAACAAAAAAAATATAATAAATATACATATTTTTTATGTCTGTGAATGTAGACTTTACTTTCATCAAAAATAATTGGTTTGGTTACGTAACAGAGCAGAAGATACGTGATCAACTGATTTTTATATAATGCAATTTATATTCTGTAAGGGTGTAAAATACACAGTGGACTAACACTGAATGTTGAGCCGTTCTCATTATGCGCAAAACAAACAACAAGAAAAGAGAAGTCGACGGCTCCCAATTTCTCTCTTACACATGCATTTGTGTTTGTTTCCTCACCAACTCTACCAATTCTACCAATAATACCGGCAATCCTATCATTTTCTATGTCGTTTATATAGTGCACCATAACTACCGAACCTTAGAACACAAGTGTACTCCTAGCCACAATTCTGACGTCGAGCGACTTACGGAGGGTAGCAATAAGAGTATGTAGTAGTTGAACTGTGGCTGCACTTTGTCCAAAGTGTAGCCACCAGGCATGAAGGTGAAATGGTGTTTTAGAGACTAAACTCACACTCGTGACAGACGAGAATCAAACCACCGCAGAGCCATCATATTCTGATTGTCCATAGTTTCCTAAAATTACTCCATGCGAATGCCAGAATGGTTCCGTGAACTTGACGTCGTCCAATTAATTCCTTCTTCTTCGACTCTAATGACAGGAAAGTAAAATTTTTTGTGTCGAAAGAATGGTTCTTTTCTCAGTTGCAAAGCCACGATGGCATATCTTCCTCACATCTTTTTTTCGAGTTCGGAGACAAATGGCCTTTCTCTAGTTACTTACACAGTATAGTTAATCGACGAGCTGCTCATCATCATGGACAGATCTGTGGTTACTACATAGCTTTGATTTTCATTTGTTTATTCCTAATAGAGTGATATACTGGAGGGAGCCTCGTCAAGTGTAAAATGTACGACGGACTTCTTTGGACCTGAAATTTAATAGAGCAAGAAATTTTACACGCAAATTGGATTAATCATCCTTCTTAATAAAATGACACTCATAATTCTAACACGCTCAGCAGGAGAAACGTATCTGGGTGAAAATGTGGCACTGACATTGTAAATGTATGTTTATATACGGTATGAGTAACGACGCGGGCGTGTTCATTATGCTAAGAGGCTGACATTAATTGTGGCGCGTTTATATATTACGGCAATTAGCGCGCAGTCGTATGCAATTACCAGCGGTGGCACGCCGATCGCGTGCGGGATAGCTCCCGCCTCTGCGGGCTGCCGCTGCCCCCACAAATTACCAAATTCCGTCTAACGACGCTCACAAGCACGGCTATTGTCAACGAGCGGCCGACACCTCTGCCCGGCTCCATCCAAGCATTTCCTTGCAGATTCTGAAGTTCTGTAAGTTGCGAACCTTCTCAGACTCAGAGGATATTGGTTCCTATCGCGGACTGTTTATTATTCACCCCATATCTCGATCTTTGATGTATGTGGGCCCTTCACACCTTCTCATTTCGTATGATTACCAAACTAGTCCTTCGCGAAACTCGTCAGTGCAGCTCGAGATACAGAAACGAAAAAACCATACAGTTTCCACAGGAAAATAAAAATAAACGCTGCCTGTTACGTCGTTAATAAAATGAATGGCCCATTTGTTTATAATTAACTGTGCCAATATAATATGCTACTATACAGATTCTAACTCGTTGTAAATGGTTGGACATCACTACCGTTCTATTTTCTATAGGACTGAACACAACATTAATGACATGCCACCGCTTACGTTTATTATAGGCCAAAACAAGTATTTGTCATAATTCTTGTACGATTAACACCTCCAAACGGGCTTCTCAAAAAAAAAAGAAAAAATCTTAATTCCTCTGCAAAAAAGGCCGATACACATGCGAAGATTCCACCTGGATTGCACCATTATCAGACAGAGATTCTTGAATGAGATATTGGATTGTAAAGCGCACCCAGCGGGAGAAGTATATTCCGATCAGAATTTAGTATTGACGAAGAGTAGTCTGGAAGAATCAATGTGTTACATGTGGGATACTGAAGTGCTACGGAATGGTGGGATGCGTTTTAAGTTCTCTAAGGCTGTAGATACTGCAATAATGAATACCACAGCAGTCAGTTCAGTTGAAGAGCTGATCTAAACAGAAATTGGACAGACGAATATAGGTACAAGGAAGCCAACAGTGAAGAAACCTTGGATACAGAAGAAATACTTCAACCAGTGGACGGAAGAAGGAAGTACAAAAATATTCAGGCAAAGACAGGAATACAACAATGTAAATCGCTTAGGAATGAAATAAATAGAAACTGCAGGAAAGCCAAGGCGAAATGGCAGCGAAAAAAAGTCAGGATATCTATAAAAAAAATATTTTCGTCGGAAGGACTAATTCAGCCTCGTAGAAGAGCCAAAACAACCTCCACTGAAATTAAAAGCAAGGGCGACAACATTGAGAGTGCAATGGGAACTCTACTGTCAAATGCACAGGAGGAAGCGAAGAGATGGCAAGAGTGTTTGGAGAATCTCAACTAAGGGGAAGACTTGTCTAATGACGCCATGGGTTAATACGTGGGAGTCGATACGGAAGACAAAGGGTATCTAGTTTTAGAATCTTAGCTTAACAATGATTTGGAAGACTTGCGATCAAAGAAGGCAGGTAAGATAGATAACATTCTTTCGGAATTTCTAAAATCATTTGGGTGAGCCGTGTTCAATCGAATATTCAAGTCAGTGTGTAGAATCTATGAAACTGGAGACATATCATCACGCTTTTGGAAAAATTTCAGTCACACAGACGTGAATCAAGGCGTTAGAGATGGCTATACTATAGATGGGTGTTGTAAATTAGATGGACTGATAAGATCAGGAATGAGCAGCTTTTCCCAAAATCGGCAAGGAGAGGAACATATCGAAAACACTGAATGAGGAGCAGTACGATAGGACATATGTTAAGACATCAGAGAATAACTTTCATATCTATAGAGGGAGCTGTAGAGGATAAATCTGTAGGGGAAGACATAAATGGGAACAGTTGAACAAAAACAGTATACTTGTCATTCAACCTTACATATGACATTGTTCTACCAGGAAGTAAAGAGAGGATCCACAAATAAGATATTGGAATTATCTGACAAATAATTGAGGACGTAGTGTGCGAGTACTACTATGAGATGAAGTGGTTGGCACAAGAGAGGAATTAATTTCCTTCAATATACTGATAGTATTCGAAAACGTGAGCCCTCACTAGTAAACGATGTCTATGTAATATCTTCTTAATTTTTACTGTAAAATATCGCTTTAATGTAATATTCTTGTAACAAATAACACTAAAATATGGTGTGCTAGTGTCGTCGTCAACTAACAACGCCATCGAAGGTGAACAGAAACGTGAGTATCGAGCAGTACCACCAACGTGAATTACAATGTCTTCCATTCGTCGTAAGTTAGAATGGTGTGTGATGGTCCCACGTGGAGATACGGGACAGATCGCTCAGCAACATGCCCTACTTGCTTGGCTGTGATGTTGGAACATTCTATACGTTTACCGAAACTTATTAGTAAACAGTATTGAGGCTTGAGACTGAGGCTAGTATTTTCAGCGTGCAGCGTGTGAGTGAAAAAACTCAGCACCGTCAACATTAGTCCCCTTCCTGTAGATAGAAAGCGTATAGAAGTTGGCGAAAGTAACAATTAAACTAATTTATTACCAAAAAAACTGATGAAATAAATGTATACACTAAGACACCCACTTTGGTTGGTCGAAAACGTTGGGCCGACCGGAGTGGCCGAGCGGTTCTAGGCGCTACAGGCTGGAACAGCGCGACCGCTACGGTCGTAGGTTCCAATCCTGCCTCGGGCATGGCTGTGTGTGATGTCCTTAGGTTAGTTAGGTTTAAGTAGTTCTAAGTTCTAGGGGACTGATGACCTCAGCAGTTAAGTCCCATAGTGCTCAGAGCCATTTTTTTGTTTTGAAAAAGTTGAAAAGGATGCTTCGTCTGGATTGGCATACAGCAATGTAAATGGACCATTCTATTTTGAATGCACAGAAGCGACAATAGGTAACTGAAATACTGAGCGCATCTGGGTCACTCGCCATTCGTACGATCTACAGAAGCAAGAAGTTGGCTCATGGCGGTGTCACGAAATGTATCAACTGATCTTTCTAACAATCTTCCTGAACAGTGAATAGAACGAAGATGTGCAGCTAAGTTCTCTCCACGTCCTCCAGATTGAATACCGCTGGACGTCTACCCACGGAAAATCCTACAAGACGTGTAACGCCTAAAGCAGCTGCTCCCTCTACATCTACATCATACACCGCAAGATACCTAATTGTGTGTGGCGGAGGGTACTTTTTGTACCACTAACTGAGCCCTCCAACCCTGTTCCAGAAGCGAATAGCCCGTGGGATGAATGATTGTTGTTAAGCCTCTGTGCCGGCCGCGGTGGTCTCGCGGTTCTAGGCGCGCAGTCGGGAACCGTGCGACTGCTACGGTCGCAGGTTCGAATCCTGCCTCGGGCATGGATGTGTGTGATGTCCTTAGGTTAGTTAGGTTTAAGTAGTTCTAAGTTCTAGGGGACTGATGACCACAGCAGTTGAGTCCCATAGTGCTCAGAGCCATTTTTTTTTTTTTTTTTTGTTAAGCCTCTGTATTGGCTCTAATTTCTCGAATTTCCTCCTCATGGTCATTACGCGAGAATATGGGAGCACGTAATATGTTGTCCGACTCTTTCTGAAAAGTGCTCTCATGAAATTTCAATAGTAAATCTGTGCATGATGAACAAGGCCTCTCTTGTAACGTCCGCCAATGGAGTTTGCTGAGCACCTCCGTAACGCTTTCCTGCCGACTAAACGATCCCGCGAAGTGGGTGCCGGTCTTTGTTGGGTCTTCTCTAGCTCTTCTGTCAGTCCTATCCGGTAACAATCCGAGCTAGGTGAACAGTACTTAAGAAGCGGGCGAACAAATGCCTTATTAGCCACTTCCTTCGTGGATGAGTTACATTTCCTTAAGATTCTTCGTATGAATCTGAGTCTGGCATCTGCTTTATCCACTATTTCCTTTATGTGGTCATTCCATATAACGTCACTCTGGATAGTTATTCCTACATATATATTACGGCAGATACTGTTTCCAGAGGTTTTTTATCAATAGTGTAGCTATACAGTTATGGATTTTTTTTCCTATGTATGCGCAATATGTTACATTTACTTACCTTCAGGATCAACTGCCAGAGCCTGCACCATTCATGATTTCCCTGGAGGTTATTCTGCGAATCGTTACTATCTTCTGCCGTTGCTACTTCGTTATAGACAGCTGCATCTTTTGCGAACAGCTTTCTACTAGATCATTTATATACATTGAGATTCAAGAAGAAATCTGAACTGTAAGCGTAGCTATGGGAGTGCACACTGTGACAACTACTACTCAAGTAAAAGCTCGCCGTTACTCGAAGTTTCCGGGTTCTGGCGGTGAATGGGTTGGGCAACTATAGTAGTTCTGTATTTACAACTACATACAGGGTGTTTCAAAAATGACCGGTATATTTGAAACGGCAATAAAAACTAAACGAGCAGCGATAGAAATACACCGTTTGTTGCAATATGCTTGGGACAACAGTACATTTTCAGGCGGACAAACTTTCGAAATTACAGTAGTTACAGTTTTCAACAACAGATGGCGCTGCAAGTGATGTGAAAGATATAGAAGACAACGCAGTCTGTGGGTGCGCCATTCTGTACGTCGTCTTTCTGCTGTAAGCGTGTGCTGTTCACAACGTGCAAGTGTGCTGTGGACAACATGGTTCAAATGGCTCTGAGCACTATGGGACTTAACATCTGCGGTCATCAGTCCCCTAGAACTTAGAACTAATTAAACCTAACTAACCTAAGGACATCACACACATCCATGCCCGGGGGCAGGATTCGAACCTGCGACCGTAGCAGTCGCGCGACTCCGGACTGCGCGCCTAGAACCGCGAGACCACCGCCGTCGGCGTGGACAACATGGTTTATTCCTTAGAACAGAGGATTTTTCTGGTGTTGGAATTCCACCGCCTAGAACACAGTGTTGTTGCAACAAGACGAAGTTTTCAACGGAGGTTTAATGTAACCAAAGGACCAAAAAGCGATACAATAAAGGATCTGTTTGAAAAATTTCAACGGCCTGGGAACATGACGGATGAACGTGCTGGAAAGGTAGGGCGACCGCGTACGGCAACCACAGAGGGCAACGTGCAGCTAGTGCAGCAGGTGATCCAACAGCGGCCTCGGGTTTCCGTTCGCCGTGTTGCAGCTGCGGTCCAAATGACGCCAACGTCCACGTATCGTCTCATGCGCCAGAGTTTACACCTCTATCCATACAAAATTCAAACGCGGCAACCCCTCAGCGCCGCTACCATTGGTGCACGAGAGACATTCGCTAACGATATAGTGCACAGGATTGATGACGGCGATATGCATGTGGGTAGCATTTGGTTTACTGAAGAAGCTTATTTTTACCTGGACGGCTTCGTCAATAAACAGAACTGGCGCATATGGGGAACCGAAAAGCCCCATGTTGCAGTCCCATCGTCCCTGCATCCTTAAAAAGTACTGGTCTGGGCCGCCATTTCTTCCAAAGGAATCAATGGCCCATTTTCAGATCCGAAACGATTAAAGCATCACGCTCTCTGGAAATTCTTCGTGAATTTGTGGCGGTACAAACTGCCTTAGACGACACTGCGAACACCTCGTGGTTTATGCTAGATGGTGCCTGGCCACATCGCACGGCCGACGTCTTTAATTTCCTGAATGAATATTTCGATGATCGTGTGATTGCTTTGGGCTATCCGAAACATACAGGAGGCGGCGTGGATTGGCCTTCCTATTCGCCAGACATGAACCCCTGTGACTTCTTTCTGTGGGGACACTTGAAAGACCAGGTGTACCGCCAGACGACACTGCGAACACCTCGTGGTTTATGGAAGATGGTGCCTGGCCACATCGCACGGCCGACGTCTTTAATTTCCTGAATGAATATTTCGATGATCGTGTGATTGCTTTGGGCTATCCGAAACATACAGGAGGCGGCGTGGATTGGCCTTCCTATTCGCCAGACATGAACCCCTGTGACTTCTTTCTGTGGGGACACTAGAAAGACCAGGTGTACCGCCAGAATCCAGAAACAATTGAACAGCTGAAGCAGTACATCTCATCTGCATGTGAAGCCATTCCGCCAGACACATTGTCAAAGGTTTCGGGTAATTTCATTCAGAGACTACGCCATATTATTGCTACGCATGGTGGATATGTGGAAAAGATCGTACTGTAGAGTTTCCCAGACGGCAGCGCCATCTGTTGTTGACAATTGTAACTACTGTAATTTCGAAAGTTTGTCTGCCTGAAAATGTACTGTTGTGCCAAGCATATTGCAACAAACGGTGTATTTCTATCGCTGCTTGTTTAGTTTGTATTGCCGCTTCAAATATACCGGTCATTTTTGAAACACCCTGTATATACTCCACTAGTCACATTGCATTGTATGTCAAAGGGGTACTCCGTACCATTACTATCAGTTTTATTTGCGTCTTCAAGGAGAAAAAAATGACGCGTTCTATGCGATTTCATTTTACAAATACACTGCATTTTCTTAACAAATCCAAGACTTTCACCTTCTTGTGTTTGTACCAGTTTGATATCACCATGTTTATTTCTTTTTTTGTTTTCCTGAAGTGTACCGCATATACATTCTTACAGGCCATATATATTTTGCTAAAAACCTTACATCGTCACGTGTTTGTATTGCAAGGTAAATAATAAAAAAAATGGTTCAAATGGCTCTGAGCACTATGGGACTTAACATCTATGGTCATCAGTCCCCTAGAACTTAGAACTACTTAAACCTAACTAACCTAAGGATAGCACACAACACCCAGCCATCACGAGGCAGAGAAAATCCCTGACCCCGCCGGGAATCGAACCCGGGAAACCGGGCGTGGGAAGCGAGAACGCTACCGCACGATCACGAGATGCGGGCAGGTAAATAATACATTCAAAATGTATCAGCAGTAGCGCATCCTCTAAGATCTCTGATGCGACTACTAAGGATCCTGTGCCAAGAGAAAATGCTGAGTAATCATTGGTTCTCTAGAGCATGCCTGAAAGCGGCCAGAAAGGAGGAGGAAAGAAACTGAACAAAGAAACTGTTCCACGGCAGATTTCGGCTGTAAGCTGATCACTAGGAACCCGCCTAATCGAACGACCTTCATCTTACGAGGTGGCGTCATGTTAAGACACTAGACACTCACTCGGGAAAAGAGGGGTTGAAACTTCTTCTCTGCCATAAGGCTTTAGTTTTTCCATGCTTTCAGCGCATCACACGAGAGGCGTATGCTGGGGTAGTTTCTTCAGAATCCACGACTGACTTGCCCCTCCCCCCCGCCCCCCACCTCGCTCCAACAGCGGTGGTGTTCCGTCGCTGATGACCACATTGTCGACAAGACGTTAAACTCTGACCTTTCTTGCTTCTTTCCTAAAGCGGGAATTCCCTGTTTTGCCCCATGTCTTTGGATAGTAAACCAGTTCTTGTTACACTTTGAAACGTGGACACGTATGACCACCACTTAAGACTAATTGCTTTATTGGGCCACTAAGAAGGCATTCAGGACTTTGCGTCATCCGAACGTTTATTGCTGCTTTGCTTTGTTCCTGCCAATATTTGAGAATATTTCTTCCTGGCTATACGAATATTATTATTATTATTATTATGGCTAGGTACGTTGTTTCCGAGGCAGACACTGACGCATGTGAATTAGTTGTTACGTGAAGCGACCACATAATGGAAAATTGAAAAATTTTTCTGTTTGTCTGATTCATAAATAATATATAAAAAAGGAGGAGCCTCTAGTGTCACTTATGGCATACACAAAGCATGTTGTCATGACAGTGTGTGAGAGAATCACGCATAATGAGAAACTTTGTGCTAAAAGTGGAACTTATCCTTACGCAAAAATTATTGTGTGATAACAGTAGTAATCTCTTTACACATTTATTATTGTTCGCAGTATAAATTTATGCTCTTGAACGGTAACAGATGTATGACCACCACTTTCATCTATGCATATCCGCCACTCTTGTTCTTGGACACTATGTGTAGTTTTCTCTCAGGAACAAAATAAATCATGGCACAAGCATGAGCGTAACTAGTAATTTCCAGTGCCGTATTTTTTCAGTCTTGTTCTAGGTTCATTGAGAGGAAAAGACAAATAATCCTAGAAAATAAATCATTTAGCGACTTACGAAATATGAGCCTTGTATTCCTTTTGTTCGCTAAGGTTTCCCACATCTCCGATGAGATAAAAATTGTTATAACCGGTGTTCATACTGCAGAGCTTATGACGGTTATTTACAAACTGATTGTGATTTTTGTGACTCGTATGTAACCAAATTTTATCGCCTGTCATAATATTTAGATAGCTCCTTTTACTACACTTAATCCCAAAGTACTTTGCAGTAGAAGTGATACTATTCAAAGAAACGTTCTCGAATTTTGTTGGGAGTAATATAAAAAGCATTATTTGGAAATTTACATCGCTCAACCTCGGTACAGCATACGTAATAGTTGTTTTATTATTAATGTATTATTATGATAATGATTGTTTTCTAAACGTGATGCATTATTCGTACCAGTCTGTGCTTCCTTTCTCTAACACAAAGGACACATAATTCGTACTTTACCCTAGTTTTGTCCTTTGATCAGTAATGCAGATTTTGATCACTTCAACGAAGCCGCATTAAATCTATACGTATTTTGTATTTTCTTGTAATGTTGGAATTTTTTACTGTACACTTCCCCATTTACGTTTCAGATAGGCACTGACGTAGATTTGGTAACATAAGAGAAGTAACACTAGGCAGATATAACCAGCTGAAAGTAAAAACTAAAGCGTGCACCAATAATGCACAAAAACATATCGCATTTAGTGTCAGAAAACTGTGTTAGTAGTGGGCATATTTGTTCTTGCACGCTTCGTCGCCTCCCATGTAGTTTCTCCGATAACTTCCAATAATCAAATATGGCGCTCTTAGGAAAGTTACTGTGACTACAGCTAGTTAATTTCTAGGTATTGCAACTATTATACCACTACACGTATGATTCTCTGTAGTCGCTCTAACGAGTTTAAGCTTTTAAACCCACAGTGGGGTTGGTAATGAAGTTCATTGGATTGTACCTTGCCTTCTTTTGAATACGAAATTCGTTGTTCCGTATGAAAAGCCAATGAAGAACTTTTAGTTTTTTGCTTAATCAAGAAAACAAATTATTAATAATTCAAATCACTTCGCTTGCTCTTAATACTTGTTACAGGCTCATTGCCTTCCTGGCGGTAATTTAATAAAATGGTACAGCTATCCCCGTTAATTTAAGACGCAGAACGCAAAACTAATCAATATTGTACCAGCAGGCAGAGCACTACTCTCGTACTGCTG
Source organism: Schistocerca gregaria (assembly GCF_023897955.1). Classification (NCBI taxonomy): domain Eukaryota; kingdom Metazoa; phylum Arthropoda; class Insecta; order Orthoptera; family Acrididae; genus Schistocerca; species Schistocerca gregaria. The sequence goes on along the minus strand of NC_064931.1, from coordinate 480,748,286 downwards.
CAGCTAGAGTTAGCCGTGCGCTTTGTGATACGCAGCAAGGGCATGCGGGGTATCAGGACACCAACATACCGCACCAGCCCGTTGCCTGTCAGCTTTTCCGGGTTTAATGCGTCGTAGGCAAAACATTAAGGAGGACTGCTACGGTGAACACTGTTGGAAACGAAAGGAGCCGAGGCCAATTTTCAAATGTCGGCTATGCAGATGAGCTTAATAATTTTCTTGCAATGTCTATAAAAATATTTTGTCACTGTGCAAGAAACAATATTGACTTCTCAACTTTAAATAATCTTCTTTATTATGAAATTTTATAAAGGGCAGAAAAATTACTTGTTTTTAATTTACAGTGGCAAACTTCCTAAATGCTTGTTTGTAAGCGCTATTGCGCTGTTGCGCTTCGTCTTCATGTATACTGAGTATCCCAAGGCATTTTTGCAAATGGATATGACAGCCATGCTTTTAGAAAATGGTCTATTATTAAATCTTTCGGTAGTAATGGCAAGGGAAAAAAAATTTTTAATGTACTTCCAACCAAGAAGAAACAACGATCTGGAATAATGTAGCCAAAAGATGTAAATGGGTTTTCTGTAATTATTTTCAACCGAAACCTGATTTCCGGTCTAAAAACTATCATTTTAATCAGCAAATGGACATTTTAGAAACATAAATGTAACAAAAAGACTTTGCTCTCTGCAACATAAAAAATAAATTGTAAGTTGAGCAATACTCCTACAGAATTTTCTTTTCTTTAATGGAGCTTGAATAGTCAGTTCATGGATGATTACTTTGATGATATCATGGGATCGGTTCTATATACTAATAACATCCCAGGAAAAAATGTGTTTTCTTTTCCGAGAGCCTTATTCAATCACACTTACTTTAGCCATCCTCCCATTTCAGACTCTGAAGTTGACCTTGTTTCCTGCAATTTCCAACGAACTGAAATTCACCATTCAGTTCGTGCTTAATAGTATTTGTAACGCGTATTTTTTTAAATGCTGTAGCCGTAGATCTACGACACACAGCAAAGTCGTCATGGTGATAGTTATATCATGATAATTCATGGTATTACCCTGAACTAGCTTTATTAGGGAACAGTGTGAAACGCATAACTCACACAACATGTCCAGCTGATCAAGAATCTCCTAAATTGCTCACGTCTAATTCTTTAAAATTTTTCTCTGTTTGATCGCCACTACAATTAACAAATTAGACACAGTGGTTCCAGAGCTCCGGAACATGGCTTTCCCGGAACACTCTCTCTCTCTCTCTCTCTCTCTCTCTCTCTCTCTCTCTCTCTCTCTCTCTCTCTCTGTGTGTGTGAGTGTGTGTGTGTGTGTGTGTGTGTGTGTGTGTGTGTGTGTGTGTGTGTGTGTGTCTGTGTGTGTGTGTGTTTTCATGAAATCATCTTGTCTCGTTTTCTGGGATAACAGTTCGAGAGAATCACTAGTAAGTAAAACAAAATGGAAGTTGTAACGAATGAACTTAGGTGACTTTTCGCATCTAAATAATTTGAATCATGATTTAAGACTGCAAAGTTAAAAAGCAATTTGAATCTATTTAATTTCGTGTAGTATTTAAAACCCTCAAGTTTGGAGTACAGAGATTTTCCGTCTTTTTACGTGTTGACGTTGTCTCGCCGGGTTTCATCGTAAAGCATAGGAGCAAGGGCTCCTGTTACGGTCTGAGTTTGCTACAAATATTAATTTATATTTACATAAATAGTCGATGCTTTTTAAACGTCATCGTAAAAGTAATATTTCTACGTACCCACAAAACTAGGTAAACTGGATGTTGTGTAAATTTATTGAGCCGCCTGTTCTGAGGTGCCTTGCCACGGTTAGCGCGGCCCCCTCCATCGGAGGTTACAGTCCTCCCTCGGGCTTGGGTATGTGTGTTGCCCTTAGCGTAAGTTAGTTTAAGTTAGATGAAGCGGTATGTAAGTCTAGGGACCGATGACCTTAGCAGTTTGGTTCCATAGGAACTTACCACCTATTTCCAATTTCCAAATTTATTGACTGTTTTTACGAATATAGAGCATACTGTAACGAAATGTATTTTTTGTGACTAAGGATCGTTTATACCTTCACGTAATTACTATGTGCTGTACTTCTCACTAGCTTATTCAGTCCTTTCGTAAAACTCTCGACTAGACTAATCCATAATTTCGAGTAACTGCTTCAGTCGCTTAAGCTTTGAATAAACATATTAAAACCCTACATATTGCTGACGTATGTACCACCGCAGTCAGTTGCAGAATGTTTTTGTCGTTATTTATGATGTTGACCTCACAATAAGTGTTCATGGCGCATTACAACCTTTGCATTTCCTTCTGTAGACAACTTATGTATTGAATACTTACCCAAATTTAATCTATTTCCTATATTTCACCAATCTTTTGTTGTACTTCTACATACAATACGTTTATAAATAGGTGGGTAGTTTTTGTTGTAGATATCGTTACTTCATTTAAATCGAAATTCTTCGGGGAAAGACTGTCTTAGGTGCTACTAAATAACGCATACTTCATTAAAAGACGGTGCCTGAAGTAAACATTCGTATATCTCTTTCTTCACGGTGACGAAGTATCTCAACGAAGTCTTCTTTGTAGACGTTGCATTTTTCGGAAATACAGTGGAATTAATATCATATCATAATGACACAAGAACTTATGGCTGTGCTGTCGGTTGTTGGTGTCCGAAAGTCACAATGATTTAGTTATTGATCCTATCGCTATCATCAAAATTGGTTCAAATGGGTCTGAGCACTATGGTACTTAACATATATGGTCATCAGTCCCCTAGAACTTAGAAGTACTTAAACCTAACTAACCTAAGGACATCACACAACCCCCAGTCATCACGAGGCAGAGAAAATCCCTGACCCCGCCGAGAATCGAACCCGGGAATCCGGACGTGTGAAGCAAGAACACTACCACACAACCACGAGCTGCGGACCGCTATCATGAGGTGCGTTGATTTTTTGATGGAAGAATAACACGGGCGGTACATTTGTCCACTCTTTTGTTATGAAATACTATGGGGGGAAGCAGAAGAATCAAATACTATTATGATTTTGTAGCACACTGTATAATACGAGAAAGCTCAAATGTGTATTGCAAGGCCAGTTTAAAAATTAGACACAAAACAAAAATTCGCATCAATGGTCACCAGTGTATATACAGCTACATTTCCGACACATGTATGGTCTCTCTTGTGTCTACATTGACCTGAACAGTCTATAATTACTGCTGAGTTTATTATCTTAGACAATTACCCCAATTACGAATACTGTAGTATCCTGGACTAAGAATACCTTTCAGTTTCTCTCCTCTAATACACGGATATTTGGTAATTCACTAACCCAAACGTTTCGCTGTATTAGCGTAGACTATCAGAAGGAACAACGTGGATAATTTGGAGACTAACTAGTAATCGACGCTATTTTTAGATATTTCACGTCACTGAAAATAAGAGAGCATTTCGTGTATCGCATTCGAAATACTATTTAAGTTATCACGAGCCCGATATCTGCGAACATGAAACATTGCTTTTGAATTCAGGATTGTTGTGACGTTTTGTTTGCTGATCTAGTCTAACATTTGGAGGAATTACCACCATAATTTGAAAATACATTTAGAAATTTCATTAAGGTGATAAATTTTATCGGCGGTTATACAAGTTTTATTAAACATCGTAAAACGACTCTCCCGACATTATTCGTTCCATAAAATAGCCTAATACGTCAGTAAATGTATGCACACAAGGAGTGTCCCTAAACCCACCTCCCCACTCCTCTCTCTCTCTCTCTCTCTCTCTCTCTCTCTCTCTCTCTCTCACACACACACACACACACTCATATTTTTCTTTCTTCAGTGAAATAAAGGAGTCATCGTGGAGCACTCTTTCTCCCTTCGTAATCACCAGTACAACTATTCTGCCAATATGACCACTAGAACCTGCAATGAAGTACCCTTTCTCGCCTTTTCCACCCATCAGATTCCTTGGCGTATGCTATGCACACTATTAACGCAAGGGCCAAGGTTTTTTTTTTCCTCTAGATTATTGGGGGAGCATTGTCGACAGCACAATTGTCACTTTCTGCCAGATAAGTTCAGAAGAAAAGCAAGATTAATATATTTTCTGAAGTAATGGCACTATGTAATATAGTGAAAAACTAAAGCGTTCGGGGTTGGTCGGTAAATTTCAGTGTACGGTTCCATATTAGCACAGTCGATCATCCAGCTGTTGGTATTTATTTGCGTTGTATATGTCATCAACAAAGCAAACCAGCAAATTGAATACTTGTAAATCTGATATCGGACAGCTCTGAGCGAAGCACGTTAAGTAACTGAAAGCCTTTCCAATGAGCTGTCAGGAGAGTGCAGCATCTGATAGACGGCACTTGGGCTAAGCTGCAGGCAACGCAGCGCCGCGCCGCGGGGAATTAATACGGCAGCTGATCCGATAAGTCTCTATTGAGTGTCCATTGTTTCCCAGCTCGGTAATAACCTTTAATGTGAAGAGTTGCCTCATCTCAGCAAGTCCCCAAAAACACACACAAAAATTTGCTGGGCGTCTAGAGGACTGTAGGATACATCGGAATTCAACACAATACGTCCTGCCCAACGGTCATGGTTGTTTGTGAATGCATACCAAACCCGCGGCAATAAAAATTGATAATTAAATTATTTACTGTAGACATAAAGAAAATCGTTACTGTAGACTGACAATTTTATTTTAAATAATGTTAGCAGTAAATGAAACAGTTACCTTCATATTGGATTACATAGTGTCACTAAGCGTAATGCGGCCACCGACCAGCAGACTCGTTTGATTACAGAACTGGTTTATTGGAAGTGGTCGTTTTTCAGGCTATACTTCCTTGCCTTTCTTCACACGTTTATTAAGTTCTGTAATTGATGTTTTGAAATCGTGCATAAACCATAGTGCAGCTAGAGCATGATGAAAGTAGCAACCACAATATAAGGTAATGAAAGTTGGATGTATTCTGAATGTGAATGTTTGTTTAGTGCAGTATACCAAAGCCAATCCGGTGACAGTAATTGTTGACGCTTGGGCAGCCTTTGCAATAGACAGCGGCGTATTTTGGAATTATTTCAGATGCAGTGCGCCCAAGGCCTCTTTTTTGCTTATTACGCTGCATCCATTACTAAACAGTACATTAAAACGGTCATTTTATGCTGTGTTCAATTTTTTTTAATTTTTAAATTTTTTCTTTTTCCCCTGGGAATATGAATAATTCCCTACGTTTCTCTGTAGATAGCATTACTGTAGACTACAGCACCCTTCGCCATATACACAATTACGTGACCAAGCCGTGCATATCCTTAGCGTTGGTGTCAGTATTCTGTTATCTTATGTGGTGTCACGAAGTATCAATATCACGACGACGATAGCCGGTTGCTTGTGGCCGAGCTGTTCTAGGCGCGTCAGTCCGGAACCGAACTGCTGCTACGGTCGCAGGTTCGAATCCTGCCTCGGGCATGGGTGTGTGTGATGTCCTTAGGTTAGTTAGGTTTAAGTAGTTCTAAGTCTAGGGTACTGATGACCTCAGACGTTAAGTCCCATAGTGCTTAAAGCCGTCACGGCGATAGGAACATAGTTATAAAGGGTGTTTCAAAGCAATTCATCCGATTTCATAATGTTACATGTTGTTGTTGTTGTGGTTTTCAGTCCGGAGACTGGTTTGATGCAGCCCTCCATGCTGCTCTATCCTGTGCAAGCTTCTTCATCTCCCAGTACCTACTGCAACCTACATACTTCTGAATCTGCTTACTGTATTCATCTCTTGGTCTCCCTCTACAATTTCTACCCCACACGCTTCCCTCCAGTACTAAATTGGTGATCCCTTTATGTCTCAGATTGTGTCCGATCCCTTCTTTTGGCAGGTTGTACCACAAATTTATTTTCTCCACAATTCTATTCAGTATCTCCTCAATAGTTACGGGATCTTCCCGTCTAATCTTATATATGAATAAAGACAGATTTAGTGTTGGATTTCAACTTACACATAAGACGACAAATTTTTTATTTCAAAAGAAGGACCGATTTTACAAGGGTATGTCTATTCCATGTTTGTACATGCAACCCCTAAGTGATTTTTACAATCACTTTTGGAATCAAAATTTTCATTTTTATTGCGATTTAGTATAACATTGGTGTTGTTTCTTGCCGCCTAGGTTCCAAAGTTTTCTATCTTTCCCATCTTCCACCTGCAGATTCCTCTCTGACACACCTCTTACGTTTCACTGTACCAATTTCTTTTCGACCGTCTTCTTTTTCTTGTCTTAGGCTTCATTCCATCACCTTCTTAGGCCACTCAAACGGCGTACATATCCATAACATCTCCATTGACAATAATTTCCTCTTTATTCTTTTACTTATTTCACGTTTGTGCTTCAGATGCATCTACACTTTCTACAATACTTTCCAAAATCCTAATATTCGTTTTCTACCTAACCCGGCTGGATTGCCATGAGTGTTTAGTCGGCCGCTGTGGGCGAGCGGTTCTAGGCGCTTCAGTCCGGAACCGCCCTGCTGCTGCGGTCGCAGGTTCGAATCGTGCCTCGATCATGGGTGTGTGTGATGTCCTTAGGTTAGTTAGGTTTAAGTAGTTCTAAGTCTAGGGGACTGTTGACCTCAGATGTTACGACCCATACCGCTTAGAGCCATTTGAACCATGCGTGTTTAAGTGCCCTTTCCGAGACGGGCATGAGCACCGGCCCCGTGTCGAATTCGCACTGAGGGTTAACGACGAGGATCGGCGTGTCGGCTAGCCTGGATGTGGTTTTTAGATGGTTTCTCACATCCCACTAGATGAATACCTGGCTGGCACCAAAACCCAGCTCAGTTACACGATTCTAAAGCAATTAGAAAACATTTGCTCACTTTCACATGAATAATACTACACGCATGTACTTCCATTACAGGGTGGTAACGGGATGGCGTCAGGAAAGGCTGCCAGCCACCCCTTAAACCAACCACGCCAAATCCATTCATAAGCAAGCGACCCTGCGCTGATGCGGGACAAAGGCACAACAAAAGAAGGATCTCCATTTCTGACGTAATTCACGTGCTCCATAAAACTCTATTTAATAGTTCGGCTGCTTATCTATCTGGCCCACACCGCTTCTTAATTTCGCTTTTACTGGATCCTCCTATGTTAATAATGACTCCCAAATATTTATAGGAGTCCACAGACGTTACTACCCCAAAATCGAACGTCAGGTCTTGACTCACTGCCCCTGTAATCAAATATTCCCTTTTGTCTAAGTTAGTGGTTAAATCTCATTTCTGATATTCTCTATGCAACTTTGTAACCATTACGCGAGCACGTCTGGAGTTAACTGCATTCACTTTAGTTATGCACCGTCACCGTTCTTCCAAAGTTGTTGAAGGGGAACCACATGAACAGAGCCCTCCACAACCCCCCACGAACAAATCGCAAATCATAAGGTCAGGCGACGTTGGAGTCCAGTGGTACAATGCGAGATCTGTATGCTCCTTATCGGTCACACAGAAATGCTCTGATATGCAAGAGACAGTAGGGTGGCTTTCAGTGATCTTGAAGAATGAAATTTTTGGCATGTTCTCACAAGTGTGGAAAAAGCCATATCTCCAACATATCCAGGTACGTGTTTCCTGTAACCGGTTTTTCCGAGTGAGCGAGCTAATTAGTTGCTCCAGAGAGCCCCTTCCGGGAAACGCATGAACCAGCAACTTACATCCAGCTCCACTATAAATTTTTTATTTCGACGCGTTTGCAAAAGTACAAGTTTTTGTGAAAACTCTTGAAGCTTATTAAATAAACCGTTATTAGCATTCTTCGTTCTTCGTGTCTAAATTCTTCTTATCTCTTAAAATAGACACCCTGACTAAGAACAACTTTCACCCAACGAGAGAAGCGCGACTGAAGAAAATTTGACTTTGTTGACGGAGCCATAATCTCGCCTCTGCTTGCACTGCTTCATCGCTATCAAAGTGACGTACTCGAAGGTGGTCTTTAAAATCGGGTGGGGCCAAGATGGGACTGTGTGGGGGGTGACCGATGACAGTGAACCCAAGGCGTCGGATTGTCGCAGAAGTCGCACAGCTCGTGTGTGGCATGGCATTGTCATTTTGAAGAACAGGGTGCTCCATGTGTGGACGAAGCTTTCTGCAGTTACAAACTCGATTAGAGCACGCAGTTTCTCAGGCTCCGACATAGTTGCGTGACATACCGCCACGTTACACGTTAAAATTCGGAGCCCTCTGGCAGCAAAGGGCTACAAGCATGCAGACGTGAAGAATAAACAAGTATAATGTTAATAACGTTTGTTTTGTTTAATAATCTGAACGTGTTTTCACCTAAAAAAGACGGAGGCATTACTTTTCTGGGCACCCTAATTGGATGAATCTTTTCGATACTCCCTGTGAACGTTGTCAGGATAGTACATATGGTGTCACCGCCAGACACCACACTTGCTAGGTGGTAGCCTTTAAATCGGCCACGGTCCGTTAGTATACGTCGGACCCGCTGTCGCCACTATCAGTGATTGCAGACCGAGCGCCGCCACACGGCAGGTCTAGAAAGACTTCCTAGCACTCGCCCCAGTTGTACAGCCGACTTTGCTAGCGATGGTTCACTGACAAATTACGCTCTCATTTGCCGAGACGATAGTTAGCATAGCCTTCAGCTACGTTATTTGCTACGACCTAGCAAGGCGGCAGTATCCGTACTATTGATATTGTGAATCATGTACCATAAAGAGCGACGTTCTCCATGAATGGATTAAAGTTAAGTATTCCACCAGCTACGTCCGTTTTTCTCAATTCTCATTCCCTTGTCATGTTCCAGACCTCACGCCAGCCTGCGTGGGCTAGAACGCGTGCATTTCGGCCTCCTTTAGAAAAACACGGTTGGCTCTCCTGCCAACCACAACAGTACACATCTTCTTTACTGAACCCTTAACTGCATCGATACTGCGCCCCTGTCAACAAGAGGACAGTCTTTTGGGGTGTTGCGGCTGATGTCTGTTGCAGCTGCCGCTACAGGTGCGTGTGCAAGTAGGGAGCCAGCTTCTCATACCGCATTCATATTACTTCGCGGTATTCAAATTTGTGGGGGGAGAGGAAATGTGCGATGAGCGGAGTTTTCTTTCAAGAAGCACCTTGTATACTTATGAATATTTTATTTCGCGAGGGCTGCTCGTCTGCGGTGCAGCCACCACCTTACGGGCCGCCGATGAGTTCGTTACACGGCAATAAATCTCTTATGCAGACTGCACCACAGGGCTGTGTTCCAAAGGAATCCGAAATTCTTCTGCAGTGGTGCATTGTAAGGAAGGGTCTTTCGGCTGCTGAACAGTTGGAGGGCAATGTGTATAGTGTGTAGTTTAAAGGAATTTCATAGAGAAAGCCGGAACACCTAAAATTTTATAGTTGGGAAAAGTGTACTTTTGCGTTACTTAATTAACCACTTTAGTTCTCGTCCTACAAATATTATTTTTTAGGTCATACTTCAGGATTAATGTGTCCGTAATTATGAATATGACATTACGATGACTTTTCCAGTTTCGGAGCAAACAGGGCTATTCGCACTGGTGCTGACAAAAGGATTAATTGTCTATCTTCCTTATTTTATTCAACCCTTTATCTCTTTTACATTATTCTTTCTTCACACTTTTAATTTTATACCATTCCTATAAATTGCCGTTTAAACTGGAGAATTTAACGATGTTCAGAAGAAGACTCACATCCACATTATCTACCGACAAATGTTTCAAAATGTACTGACCGGAGACTAACATGCCATCAAACATTTTATAGAAGGGAAAAGTAGCAATTTTACTACGTTTAAGGATATGATTCAAATTTAAAGGCTAATCAGCATCGAGCCAGAAATCTGTGTACTCGGGGAACACTGAATAATAGAACAAAGAAAGCACGCAGGATCGAGTTTCATAGAAACAATGCAACTGAAATGCCAATGAAACTCGGAATAATAGTAAAACAAATTGGAATAAGACTGCAAAGATCAGGGATAAAATTTTCAAGACGAATTAAGGCTTTCAGAATGTAATTACATTATAAGTGATGATACCAGAGAGACACACACACACACACACACACACACACACACACACACACACTCACACACACACACACACACACACGTAGAGTACGAAAGACCAAGGATAGCAAAATTAATTAATCTCGTTTACATTAAACTGAAGGAGATGGAACAGTCAGGAGGCCGTAGTTAACAATGACCCATAAATTCCATAAGCTACTGGAGAAAACCACAATACAATTAGTTTAAGGTCAAGCAACTGATCGAAGTGATTATGAACAGAAAATAATCATAATGTACATAATTCCAATACCAGAAGGGAAAATGACATTCGTTACTCCACATTAAGGTTGTCTTTAGCGCAAAAAAGGGTGCAAAATTTTTAATAATTTACCCACCGACATAAATATCTCCTACAGCAAAATAAATTTGAAAATTAACTGAAACCGTTTCTCCTTGACAACTCCTGTTCCACAGAATAATTTCTATCACTGTGATGCGCAAAAGGTGGTGTATAGAAATTACCAACTCACATCTGTATGTTTAATAGTAATAACAACGATAACTTGTAAATGATCAGCATGTAGACACATTTACAAAATATTTTGCAATATGAATATAAAGTGACTCCACATCATTACAATGTAGCTTGCAAATGATCCATAGAACATGAAGCTAACTAACTACCATTCTGAGTACTCACAAGATGATTTCTCGAATAGAAATGCGCTTTTAAGTAAAAGTAGCCTAAACTTAGGCTCATTGGAACTCTGTTCGTAGCTCCATGAGCTACCAGCGATATGGCCGGTGGGCATGTAGTATTCATGTAGTTTTCCACACTCATTGTACTTTTTTTGGATTCATTTCACGCTTTACTCCCGTGTTCTAGTTACTTCAGATTTACATTGATCAAAATGAGTGTAGTACTTTACAAACCAAAAAGCATGTGTAATATTGCCATGTCTTTGCGTATCAGCTGGCAATTGGCTGGAGAGTGTTTTGCACGTAGATTGCCGCTGAAAAATTTTTCTGTGTATTGTGGATTGATGAACGGTGATTTTACACGAATATCAGCCACAGAAATGCGTAATCCCTAAGTTATTAATGGAGCTTCACTGTAAAGCACGCCTCCAGGCACTCCTTGATTTCTCTTCACATTTAAATTCAATTTTTTTGAAATGCATCACAACACTTATTTCGTCATCGTACATTATTTGTCTCTTTTATTGAGGTATCCATTGTTGATTCATTCTTGCCCAAAACATGCGTGGCAGTTGGTGACTTAGACGGAATGGACACCTTTGTAAACCGTACATAACGAAGTCCTGCACCTACACTACCAATTCCTTCTCACGAGGGGCGTTCAATTTTTTTTTTCTGGAAGCAGGGTGCTTTTATCCAGGATTCCAATGTGCCATATTATTCCCCACTCTTTTGGCTACAAAACTATCTTTCTTCAACATAATCTCCGTTCGATGCGACGGTCTTACGCCACCTGACTGCGAGGGCATCTTTTCACGCGTGGTACCAATCCACTGATCGATGTCGCAGCCAACGGCTTGCTCCATCAATAACCTCCCCATCACCCACGTACTCCTTCCCGCAGAGTGCACCGCTCATTGGGCCAAACAGATGGAAGTCGCAAGGTGCGACATTTTGGCTGTAAGATGGACGAGGAAGAACAGGCCAATGAACTTTTGTTAGCTCCTCTCGAATTGCAAACTCTTCTGAGGCCTTACGTTCTCATGGAAAAGGTGACGAACACGCTGAATCTATTTCTTCAATTTCCTGATGGTGTGTGTGGCCAGCAGGCACGCGGGAGATCTGGCAGATTTTTGCGATCTTCTTGAGATGATGACAGACGCCTTACCCAACGACTCACCGTGCTTTTGTTCATTGACCGGTCTCAGTAGACATTCTGTAAGCGCCTATGATATTTGCGATCCTCTGGTTTTCCGCCAAAAGAAACTCAGTGATAGCTGTCTACATGGAACGCAATTTGGTTACGGACGTCATTTTGAAGGCTACATAGAGCGCCGCCACCTATAGAAACTTCATGAAAGTATAGGAGCTGAAGCAGGAATATTTCACGATGTCCCGCAACAAATACCGCATTTTTCAACCGAAACTGTCCGAGCAAAAAATTATTGCATTACTTATTGAACGTTCCTATTACTTAACGTGGCTACCCTTCCTTCACTTGGGTATAGGAGACATATCAGATAACACTGTGCCACGGATTTCACGTTAAATTGCTGGTACCACCACAATTTGCTGCAAAACTGTTTCCTAGGTAGGAGGAAGACAAGGCTTGCTATTTTCAATAGGATAATGCCCAGAGAAACGCCTGACGTTCAGACTTTCAGGTCGCTACGTACTTCTCTTTACTGTAAACATGTAAGTGCGAATTATCGCATGAAGTGTCTAATTTCGTAAACTATTCCGGTTGGGTTGTTTTGGGGAAGGAGACCAGACAGCGAGGTCATCGGCCTCATCGGATTAGGAAGGAAGTCGGCCGTGCCCTTTGAAAAGAACCACCCCGGCATTTGCCTGGAGCGATTTAGGGAAATCACGGAAAACCTAAATCAGGATGGCCGGACTCGGGATTGAACCGTCGTCCTCCCGAATGCGAGTCCAGTGTGTAACCACTGCGCCACCTTGCTCGGCAAACTATTCCGAATCACATATTTTGTACAACAGCAAAACTGACCCGCCCGGATAGCCGCACGTGTTAGTACTCCCTTTCCGCTATTCGTGGAGACGCCCGGCGGATTAACAACAACGGCCGATGTACAGGCCAGACTGAATGTGGTTTGTAGACGGTTTCCCAAACCCCACTAGGTGAATACCAGGGTGGCACCCACGTCTCACCTCGGTTACAAGATTCGGAAACATTTCGAAACACGGTCTCGAACTTTCTCGAGGGACAACACTAGACGCAGATAGCTGGAGTGGCGACAGGAAGTGCTTTGGGCAAACCTCTATCAGTAACATAGCCAAATCCGGAAATTAGCATGCCGCTCCCGTGAAGATACGGGATAAAGGCCACAATAAAGAAAAGAAGTTAAGTACGATAGTGCAGCTGTGGAGATGTACATTAGCATGCATGACTGTATAAGTAAACAGTTCCAAGATCGGGCAAAATAAGACCGCCATTCATAGTGAGAGTGGTTTTTTGAATCTTTGCTGATTCCTTTTGGAAGAATGCTATAGCGTAAGCACCTTGCCCATTTCAAATGTAATGGTAAGGAATATAATGACATTTAGTGCCAATCTATATGCTTCAGTAACAAGTCGACAGCATTTTTAATACCTATAAGACGATAAGTGTCTCAAATAATGACGTATCTAATTTCAAATATAAAGTTAAATATTTGTTTGTGCTATACTGCTATCAGTCTCGATGCAGTATGCTGTGTTTCATTTCAATGGCCGCAAGTAGAAATCTGTGAGCAATGACAGTCGGTACTTACACGTACATATCAGGGTGGTCTCAAACAGTCTAAGAAGCCTGTTAAGAGGGTTGCACGGTAGGTTGTGCTGAGAAACAGTTATGAGGGAAATAATAGATACGCCTTGTGCCGTTTCCGAGTTAATTACTATTGAATTTAGCCAGCCAGGCCGTTGGGCGCGCAAATACAAGCGGCCTGCAAGAGACGGTGTCGCCAACTGTTTATATCGTTTGGTTTCCTAAAACCGTACAAGAGAGCGATACAAAACTGGACACGGGACAGTAGTCAGGATGGAACCAGAGCCAAAGACTGAACAGTCTCGTGCGCTATTTTCTACCCTATGAGAACAATTGGCACTAATTGTCTCTGGTGGGCCGCTTGAATTTTCGCGTGCAACGGCCTGATTGGCTAACTTCAGTGCTAATTAACTCGTAAACTGCGCAACTTATAGAATTTTTTCTTAACAATTATTTCTCAGCACAACCTACCCTACAACACCTTTACAAGCATTTCAGACTGTTTCTGACAACCCTACATATTCCGCAAGCCACATTTCAGTGCGTAGCGGAGGCTACACCGTACCAATATTAAAGATTTTCTTTCCAGTTCCATTCGCGGGTTCTGCGGGGAGAAAATGTCTAGCTATAGGATTCCTTACGTGTACAAATTGCGTAAAAGTAAACATAAGCATAATCGTAAACAACCCTGCGGGGTTAGGCCTTAAGCCTCTTCTGACTAGCCGACTGCTGCCTATAAGGCAGTAAGAGGAGTGATCTATCATTGTGGGACATGTGATCAGCTTATCGCCCATGCCACTAGACATTTTTACCAGAAGATAAATCCAGATGATACGGCCACTACTTTACCCCAGCAGCTCCTCGTTTGGCCTCGCGAAGCTGAGTGGACCCTCTTACTCACCCTCTCCCCACAAAAATCTGAGGAGGCATTTGGAATCGAACTCAGGGCCTTCCCACCAAAGACAGCAATGCGAATTATTTTTTTGTCTTCTTCCTCTAGATCTGTTTCTTCGTTTTCTTTAATGACTGGTTATGTGTGGATGTCGCATGACATTCAGTAGATGAGAACTCCACTCGGTTTTTCGTATTACAGAGTGTGGCTAGTCTTCTGACGCAACAGGCTGAGCTTTCATGCTGGCTAAATAAAGGTATAAGTGGACTCGAACCCACTACTTTGCGCAGCGTTTACCACTAGATCAACAGCAGATACTGCATCCTCCTACTGAGACGGCTTGCTCTAATATCACACATCTTATTCTTGCGTCGGATGGACGATGTTGGCGGATCGCATAGCCTTTTCCGAATACAGGCTCTGTAAATTCACCCAACAGTGTTTTGCGAGAACTACTTCTTCTTGCTTCCAAGGATTCTCATTTGAAGTCTCGAGCATTTCTGTTGAACTTTTATGTCGGTACACCCACCTGTTAAAATCCTAGCAGCGCGTCTGTGAATTCGTTTGAAGTCTGACGTCGTACCTACTTTGTAAGCAGGCTAATCTGTAAAAGAACACTCCACAATCGGTCACACTAGCGTCTTGTATGCAAGCTTCTTTACAGAATCATCGAATTTTCCCAGAACTCTTCCAGAAAATCTGAGACTTCCATAAACTGATCATACGTTATCGTTCTATTTGATATCGCTTCTTAGTGTATTCCCTAAATACAGAAAGATTATAATTAAACTTCCGCTGCTTCAGAGGGCCCCCATGAAAAACGAGTGATCGTAGGATAATGAAACTTCGTGGAAAGATTTCTAAAGACATCAAGAGAAGTAATGAATAAACCACTGAAAGACACACATTTTAATTTTACCGTGAGATGGTAACATTTATTAAGTGCGTACCATGTTTTCGTTCCAGGTTACAAACGTTGCTCAATGTGATGACCGTCTTCATCCACGGCAGCCTGGAACCACATTAACGAATGCATTTCACAATTGTTCGCAGCACTTTCCGAATGGTGGACCACGGAATGTTGAGCTGTCGTCACACAGCTAGTGCACTGCTTGAAGATCGCACATTCCGTCCAGCGTTCTCAGCCACGACAAGAGTAACTTCTTCAACAGTTTGTGGCGCAACTGGCTGTCGGCCTCTCCCAGGAGAAATTCTCAAATCGCTAGTTAATTCGAATTTACGAATCGTGCATTCCAACTCCGGTGCGGAAAGGGGACCTCTCCGTGTTCCTTCTATATCTACATGGGTACTCTGCAAATCACATTTAAGTGCGTAGCAGAGGGTACATGGAACCACCTTCACAATTCTTTATTATTCCAGTCTCGTATAGCGCGCAGAAAGAACTTTCCGTACGAGCTCTGATTTCCTTTATTTTATCGTGGTGATCGTGTCTTCCTATGTAGGTCGGTGTCAACAAAATATTTTCGCCTTCGGAGGAGAAAGTTGGTGATTGGAATTTCGTGAGAAGATTCTGTCGCAACGAAAAGCACCTTTCTTTTAATGATGTCCAGCCCAAATCCTGTATCATTTCAGTTACAATCTCTCCCATATTTCGCGATAATACAAAACGTGCTGCCCTTATTTGTACTTTTTCGATGTAATCCGTCAGTCCTATCTGGTAAGAATCCCACACCGCGTAGCAGTATTCTAAAAGAGGACGGACAAGCGTATTGTAGACAGTCTCCTTAGTAGATCTGTTACATTTTCTAAGTGTCCTGCCAATAAAACGCAGTCTTTAACTTACCCACAACATTTTCTATGTGTTCCTTCCAATTTAAGTTGTTCGTAATAGTAATTCCTAGGTATTTAGTTGAATTTGAGGCCTTTAGATTTTACTGATTTATCGTGTAACAGAAGTTCCTTTTAGCAACCATGTGGATGACCTCACACTTTTCGTTAATTAGGGTCAGCTGCTAATTTTCGCACCGTTCAGATACCTTTTCTAAATCGTTTTGCAATTTGTTTTGATCTTCTGATGACTTTATTAGTCGATAATCGACAGCGCCATCCGCAAACAAACTAAGACGGCTGCTCAGATTCTGTCCCAAACCGTTTACATAGATATGGAACTGCAAAGGGCCTATAACACTACCTTGGGGAACGCCAGAAATCACTTCTGTTTTACTAGATGTGACGATATTGTCGATATTCGCAAAGAGCAGCAGAGCTATTGTTGTTTTCATAAATTAGCTTTACGAGTAAAGCCCTGCTCACCCTGTCCAGACACATGTTGACTGTCTGCAGCTATAATGCACGTAGATGCTCGTGTTTCAACCTTAGTCGTTCTACAGGTATGTGCGGCGAAAATGTAAATCCTACAGAACACAGTCTGAACATCATTCGTATAAAGTTGAATGTCTATACGGTACTATACTGGCTCCAGTAGTGAAAGTTAAATTATAATCAACCCGGACTTATAGGATGTGACGTGCCCAAGTAAAGGAAGCAAGGAAGGAAGATTAATCGACATTGAGATCGTTAGAGACGGAGCACAAGCTCGAGTTAGGATGGGAATGGAAATCGACCGTGCCTTAAGTGATTTAGGGAAATCAAATAAACCCTAAGTCTGGATGACCGAACGACTGTCAGAACCGTCGTCCTCCCGAATGCGAGTCCAATCTGCTAACAACTGCTACCTCGCTCAGTGATGTGCTCGAGATATTCACCACTAGTATCGTACCGCACACAGGTTTCTGGATCATGCCAACAACAACGGACGACAAGTTGACTCCTGATTCTGAAAGTAGCTGTTCTCGAGAAAGCTGAAAGGATGTATCTACAGTGTACGTTCGGTCGAATAAGCGCGTGACGTTGGTCGGCAGAAGCCGAGAAAGTAGCGGAAGTGTCGGCAGAGGCGCCGCCAAGTAATTTCAGTAACGGGGGTGGCTGTAGAGGGCGAGGCGGCACCTGCAGCCGCCTTCTCGTTATGCGGAGCCCATTTCATTTTGGCGCAATCTCTTAAAGAAGTGTAACGGTCTAATTTGCGCGGATCTCAAGCGCACCGCTTGCATCGCCGCCGGCCGTTCAACTTAATTCTGAATAAACAATAAGTACCCGGGCGCGCGGCCTTCATTAGCTGTGACCCTAATACACAGATGAAATGTCATTTGCAGCCGTTGTGCGGCGCCGCTGGCTGAACACATAGTCTAAAGTGTACCCCTCTCCCACCTTCTCTACACACACACACACACACACACACATACACACACCACTCTCCCCTCTTTTCCTTCGCCCGACACCTCCCCCACCTCTCTCACACAGCCTCCCTACGAGCTCAAACCCACACTTCCGAAAATTACACCCTATCAAAATTTGCATCGCAAATTGGTGCGAGGACGAGCTGTTATTAAGGCTCTATCAAGGGAAGGCGATGGCCTCTAATAGCGACTGATGTCTCGACGTGGAAAAGCAAAACAGGACTTCCTCGCCGGTTCTGGGATTCCGTCGTTGCGCAGCTTTTATTTCGTACCGTTGCTAAATCGCTGTCGCGTCTTTTCTGGGTCAAAGTGTGTCACACGGGCTGGCGGATAATTTTTGGAGCCCGGGGTCTCCTCTGCTGCGAGATTATCCGCCGCGCCAGGACCCGGCTCGTCACTTGTGGCGCAGTGCGTAGCCGCCGCCTGCAACATCCTGCTGTCTGCTTGTTATGCAACGCGGGACACCGGCCCGCCGCTCATTAACGTAATTCTATGTGGTTTGCACCTCCTGGATTGCTGCTTCCGAATCAGTTCGGTGCCAAAACATCCAAGGGACGTCCCCTTGCAGAATTGCCTCATCTTGCGTGGCCGATATTTGGGGAAACCTCGTGTGCGCTCCCACTTCACTTCAGAAATTGCTTAAATGAGAGTCCGCAAATGAGAGCGAAATGAAGCCTCTCTTGATCATTTGGAAGGTGAGTGGTTTTTTATGGCTGCATGAAATATTAGCGAATGAATCATCTCTCGACGACAACTTCTTTAGACTTTGTGATGATGTCAGTCAAGGCTGCTATACGGTTGAAAGGTTTTATTCAGAAGATGTTTCCTACCAATATTACCGTTTAGTTTCAAACACGAGTCAGTTGAACTGCATGTACAGATACAGTTGGAAACACAGATAGGCGACATCCAATAAGCAGAAGACGTCTGATCGCAATATAAGCTGCCGAAAGTTGATGCCGAAGAATTTATATTTGCATTCTCTTAATCTTCCTCAATTCAAACATCAACTAGGCATAATGGTTAATTATGACAAAGTGAAACAGATAAATTAATCATGAGAGCTACAGCACTGCAAACAGTAAATCTGAGAGAACCTTGAAGATCAGCAACTCCACACCTAAACAGGTGGATCGTTAGTGGAAAATGTAGGAAACTTCGTCGTAGGAATATAAAACAAAATTTCCTCTTTCTACCAGAGTTCAGGATCTCCACAGCACTCAAATCTTCATTGTGAAGTTGAAGCTATCAGTACTGCCGTAAGTCTGCTAAACTACCTTTTACACACATATCACAAAGCTGCCTATTTTGTGATTCCAGAGCAGCAATATTAGCAGTTATTAACAAACAAGTTCCAAAAATCATTCAAGTTAAAGAAATCCAAAAATTAATTAAAGTACTGAAACAGAAGAACAAGAAAACTGCAGTTCAGTGGGTATCATCTCACTGCCGCTTATATGCTAATCAAGAAGCAGATTTTTCTCTCTAAAAAGTGCACAAAAATTAAAAAGATTAGAAAAACTAACAGATCATATTTGCAGTGAAAAAAGGACATTTTAAAGAGTGTGCAAAATTAATTGTAATACAGACTTAACAACACTGTGAAGCAATAAGGCGAATGAGTGCCAGAGCATTATAACAATGATACTTAATCTTATCAAGTGTAAGCCAATTTCGATTATTTGTGCGTTCGAAATTTTATATGTGTAATCGTATATTGTCCGTGTCAGTAATGAGTGCAAGTAGAGGGTAGTTTCCCTTTTTTTTGTAACTATTGACATTTTCAGTAGCATACATGTGACCTCTGGATTTAACGTTTTCTTTCGACAACCGTCGGCCGGCCAGTGTGGCCGAGCGGTCCTAGGCTCTTCAGTCTGGAATCGCGCGACCGCTACGGTCGCAGGTTCGAATCCTGCCTCGGGCACGGACGTGTGTGATATCCTTAGGTTAGTTAGGTTTAAGTAGTTCTAAGTTATAGGGGACTCAGCTGTTAAGTCCCATAGTGCTCAGAGGCATTTGAACCATTTTTTCGACAACGTTCGAGCAAGATGGTAATACACTGGACTCGTATTCTGATTGAGGGCAGTTCTAATCCCCATCTTGCTATCCGAATTTCCCTAAATAGAATAATGCAAATGCCGGTATGATCCCTTTTGAAAAAGGACGCGGCCGATTTTCTGTTGCCATTCCTCACCAATCCGTGCATGTGCCCCTTCTCTAATGAACTCATCGTCGACGAGACGTTAAACGCTAACGTTCTTTTTCATCTGTTATTTTTGTTCATTCGAGCAACGAATCACTGTCAACACTGTCACATGAGATATGAACATAAAATTATCTGATGATAAACTTCACCCTACAGCCTCGCTTCCGCTTTCATGACAAATATCATGGCGAAAATTTCTCCCACCATTGGCGCACGAGCCGGCTACCTCCAAGAGAAGCGTCATCGTGTTAGTACTGGGGTAAGTTAACGGTGCCCAAGGCGCCGAAGTGGCGTCCAATGGAAGGAACTTGGGAACAGGCGGCTGACCATCTCTCTTGAGGGACTCGACGACAATTCTGCCAAACGGCTTTACTTTTGTGAGTTAACAGACTTAACTGCGGAGGCGACTGTGTGCAGAAACGGTTTACAAGATTAGGTTGCTTCTGTTTTTTTCCGTATTTATGCATTTTCCAGTTACTGTACACAGATGTGAAACCATTTCTTCCAAGGATATAAATTATCTGTCGACACACTTACTAGATTTTTCAGTTTCGCGACCGTAGTGAAAGTTCATCTGTATCTTGCAAATATGAACAAGCAAGTTCGGTATAGTAACTTCAATGTGAATAATTATGGTTGAGCATGGCCGTTACCGTTATGAATATCAATTGGAAATACAAATTGCGTCCACATTACATGTGACTGTTCACAGCAGTCTGTATTTTCAACTGACGTTACGGTAAGTAGCAGACGAGTCATAGGAAAACATATGCATAGCGCGAACGTGGTTCATGGGTTCTGAATGACGTAGTTTAAAATGAAACGGGAAAAAGACATGCAATGGCTATAATTTCATTATTTATCTCGTATTTTCAACCAGTTCTTTGTGTTTTGTTGATTATTAAAAGCCACAGAGTTTAATGTATGAACTGAGTACTATTTGCAACTCGGTTGTGCATCGATGCTGTAACATATTTGAGTATAACTTGAAGAATTAGTCAGGAAGATTCAGGAAAATCTTACTTAAAACACAACTTCTTTTCCAAACGTATGCTTCCGTATTGTCCACCTTATTTCTAGGAATCCACCAGTTGCATTAGTTACTCTTTGTAAATAAGTCGCGGTTTAACAGTTACTTAGTAATGTCCCGGTATGTCAGCTTTAACATATTATGTACAACGTTACACAATCAGACGAGGAAAACAAAGAAACTGTGAGGAAGAAGCAGTGCACACTGTCAGAGGCCGATATCCGTTCTTCGAATCAACGGTTGTTCTAATTTCCCAGCCTGCCTCATTAGCAGAAATGCCATTATTCGTGCTGTCATTTTTACTCGAAAGGCGGCGCAAAAAGTGCCGCCTCGCAAAGGCCCGTGTGACACCGCGCTCGTTAGAAGCTCGCCCGCTTCATTACGCTCACGTAACTTAGAGCTCTTCAAATACGCGTATTAGTAACAGTACTATTCGCGTCCAGAATGAAATAGTGCTCCATCTGGTACAAGTAACGTCAGAGCAGGTTGTAGAATGCAATTGATCACTCTCAAGTACGTAACAAATTCTTTTCCCCAGCGCGCTTCACTTTATCCGCACATCTTTTCGCAGCTGACGAAGCTTAAAGGTGTGCATACGTGTGAGTATGCGGAGAATAGTAGTGCCGACGGTGACTGCAAGATTTTTAGGCTTTTTGCAACGGTTTCGACATAAAACAATCTATTTACTAAGACGAGTGGTACTACAATCTTCGTATCATACGCAAGTCTTTAAGGAAGCATTTTGTTTGGTTGATAACTTCAGCGGACGCCTGTATTATATAAACATCCAGTCATCACTGGAATTATTTAAGGGGAGACATCGATCATTTGTTGTATAAAACCAGATGAATATTCTTGTCTGTTGTTCACTGGATGTGTGTATGTCCCTGAAAATATGACATTCGGTTTCTCGATAATCATATAATGTCCAGTTCTGTGCGTGCAATGACGAAAATTATTCCAATACAAATAAGTGTTTGATGTACCACATTTTTTAAATGGAACTTCAAAGTGTAACATAATTTCCCCTAACTCCATACTTGTGACTTCTTAATAGCTATGAAAATAGTGCGGCTGGTCCCCGTGGAGGTTCGACTCCTCCCTCGGGCGTAAGTGTGTGTGTTTGTCCTTACGATAGTTTAGGTTCACTAGTGTGTAAGCTTAGGGACTGATGAACTTAGCAGATAAGTCCCATAACATTTCACACACATTTGGTGTAAAACACGGGAGTCACATGCAACCGGTAATAGTAAGGAGGTGAACTATTCATGCCTCAGTTACGTGTGTATTGCATGCGCTCAGATTCATACCTATTAAAAAAGCACAGTCATAAATTTTCGGAATTGTATATACGGGATTAGGAATCTGTATGGGGTTAGGAGAAATTATTTAACATTTTTAGATCGATTTTAAAAAGTGCTATATTTTCTGGTTTTTAGTCTTGTGTATGTGAAACTTTTCAGTCGATCTCAAAAATACTAACTAGGTTATAACAGAGACATGGGGTACTTTTTAGGTTTATTCAGTTTGTCATGATCTGATTCAACAAATATTCTTCTTCCTCCTAATTATATCCCGGAAAAGACTGAGAAGGTAAAAATTAAAGAGCTTGGAGCTCACGCAGAGGCTTACCAGCAATTGTTCTTCTCATGAATGGGACAGGAAAAGGGGGAAATTGCAGCGGTACACAAAGTACCCTCCAACACACATCAGACAGGAAAGCGAATTAATATTCCACTGTCAGCCAGTTCTGAATTTTGTTTAAAATTTTATGTCTCTATCTCAATACAAAGTTGGATCAAAATGAATTTCAGAGTTTTTGCCAAACAGATAGACAGAGAAGTAAGATATATTCATCTCCTCTCCATTCCTCTCTCTGCTGAGCTGTGCCCATCCGCCTGCATACCACCTGGAACTCTTTCCGATGCTACCCACACACCACCCTGGTCTTGCAGGGTAGTTGAGATGTCAGGCGTTACCAAACTTTTTCACCCCCACCCCTGCGAGAGCAGATCGACGAAAAAGTGAGTTAGTATTGCATTATCATCCACTTCTGAGCTATATTTACGATTTCAGGCTTAAATCTTGTCGGAAAGTTGGTTTAAAATCAGTTTAAAATTTTGTACCGAACAGACAGACAGACAAGAAAGCGAACTAACAAAAACGAGGTAGAAATAGAGGATTCATTGGCGAATTTCTTTAGCATAAAGTAAATTAATGTAGGACTGATGGCTGATGCATCCCTCATGCTCTTTCAGCCCCCACAATTTCACAGGCATCTGTGATTAGATCTGGTATTATTTCTTCAGGAGATGATAGCAATTTACTACAGTCTATAGGTTCAGTGTGGGTGATTTTTATGGCAGCATCGGAGAGAGATAGCTAAGTGGGTACGGCTGGGGATTCGCGTTCGGAGAAGCGCGAATCTAATCCCCACCGGGACACCTCGCATTAGGTTCTCTATTGTTTCATCAAACTGCTTAAGGGAAACCTCGGGATGGTTCCTTTCAAAAGGATATGGACGATGTTCTTTCCCTCTAATGACAATGTCGCCGACGGCCCGTTGAGCTTATATCTTCCTTCCATCCTTTGCTACGTGAGCACGCAGTGCAAAGTCGTGTCTGCGTAGCTGATTATGGAGGTAAGTACAAAACCAGGGACGAAACGTAGCGTATTCCGCTCGCAAGCGCCTAGGGACCATTAGGACTGATTTACCCAACTTGGTATCTCAGAAGTGTTTTAAATTTCCGAATATTTGGTGTACCCTCTGGTGACCGTAAACTCCATAACATCCTTTGTCTATCTTACCAATCGAATTCCGGCTATGAAAATATTTTTTTCCACTTCTTGGGGTACTATATGTGAAACTACGATATAAGCGACACCAGGCGATCTAACGATCTTCACGACCATGTGGTGTGCAAATTTAGACGTGGTCTATGGCGACTGAATTCCCATTCACAGTGTAAGACTATCAGTATTTCTGTTTCGCTGCTGCAGACGATACAGTTGTGACCTATCTAGCATATATCTATGTATTTTTAAGAACATGCGTTATTATAGTTTCTCTTCGACAACAGAGTAATTTTGTTGGTGCATTTTGGTCATGTATTAGATTTCATGTATCAGTCTCTGTAGCTCAGTGGGCAACGCAGCTGACAGCTATGCGGGGGAACCAGCTTCGATTTCCAGTACTCTCTGGGATTTTATTTTCATGAAAGGGATGGGGCGGAGGGCACTGAGCCTCACGACGCCAGCTTTGAAGCTGCTTGACAAAGTAGTAGCGGTTCCAAGACACGATAACTGACAACCACCGGCAGGCGGTGTGCTGATCCCACGCTCCCTCTATACCACATCCAATGACGCAATCAGTGGAGGATGACACAGTGGTTGGTCGGTACCGAAGGACCCTCCAGGGCCTGTGGATTGAGTTTCACATCTCATCTCTGGGGACGCAAACCGAGCCTTAGTCAATAGAGCTCAGTGCAATGATGCTTTATCTTTATGCTGGGCGGTACCATTTTAACCCAGTCTGGCTCTTCACTCTATAAACGCGACACCTTGGGTTTCAGTGTAATCACATAGTCACCTCGTTCTGGATCTCGTGCACAGTTTGACGATATCGCCCAGTTTATTAAGGCTGTGACTTGTCTGCGATGCTACGAGTATGTGAGCTAAACGGGGTTGAGGGTTAAATATGAGAATAGGTGTTGGCGTAGTATTTATTCCTTTGTAAAGAGGTGGTGCTGCGTATGGCTAATAATTGGAAGAATCCGGGATAAAATCTCACTCTGCTAATTCTGCCCTAGGTATACGTTTTGTGCAGGTCAACCGTTCCAGGCGAATCCTGACAAGGGTTCTTGGACAATGCCTTCAGCCGTCCTTATAAACTTCCCTGCTGTCGGTATATCAACATTGAGAGTAAAACAGAAGCCAGTAGCTTTGCGTTTTTAACGGAAGTATAACTTGAGGTACAGGGCTGCTAGTGACATAGTTTTCAATCGGAGAGATAAGTTCACAATCAAAAGAAAAACATATTTTAGATCATAAAAATTCGTAATTAATCACTACAGCTGTTATTATTCCTGTTATTATTATTATTGTAACAATAAACATAGGAAATTAGATCAACATACGGGATTTCATATTTTATCACTAAACGGACGCTTCTCAAGAGTCTAGGACTGCATGATGTATGGCCGAACAAATCTTGCAGATCCCAATAAAGTGGCTTTTTGTAGTTAGCAGATGAACATTTTATAAGTTTCAGTGGTTTTGAAATGTCCATTAAGAACTTTTAATACTGCTCCATTGGCCCAAGAACCACGGGAACTACAGTCACTCTTAGGGTAGCCGTATTTCTGTTTTCAAACCCTCTTATCTAGAAATGTTTTCATTCGTTTCTGGTATCATCTGGGACGCCAATGTTAATGAAGCACACTTTCTTTTTTTAGTAGGTTGTGTTCCAACAAACGATCTGACAGGTCGGAAGTCACTCAGTAATTATTATTAGCACTACAATAGTAATTATTGTTATTATTTTATCTTAGTAACAACTTCAGGTGCTTTTCGGCTTTGTATGTTTGCTATCTTCTCCGTACGCTTTCATCTTCCCTTGTCTTTTCCTTTCTTCTGTCCATGTTGTTTCAAATTTCTTATTGCTTCTGTCTCAAAATCCTAAATTGAATGTTTTATTCTTAAATCGATTTCTATCTGTTATTTCTGATTCCTTTATTATTATTATTATTTTGTTAGTGTGGTCTGTATCTGATTGCTCACTGCGCGTCAGCGTACATATCGAGATATAAGCAGTTAGATCCTAAACTGGTAAAATTTTTTTCTGGTTTCTGTTTTTCAACTATTCATGTGTTGCGTTTCTGAAGAAAATATGGCGAATCTACCAGGTTGAGAATGGGAAACCGCCTAAGATTCACACGCTGACTGTCCGGGAATCTTGACCAAAAGTCGTTAGTTCATAGCACTGGTTGTATTCATCGTTGGGCCTTTTTGTCTAGAGAGAGCAGGAAAAATGCTACGAATTACAGAAGTTAGTACGCGACTATTAACAGCGAATTATTAATTGGAGCGCAAAGAGTTAGTGGGTAACCTTTGCATTAGAGTTGTGCAAACGCGCAGCATACATGCCTTTTTTGTAGCGGACTGAGGTCGGCAACGCATAAGTGTGCACTAATATATCCCGCGCACTAAATTCGGTAACGCGATGGGACGCCACAGCGGCCGGGATTTGGCATCTAAACATGACGCGGCGAGCGGCATGGGCAGGCTGCGTATCCCGTAATGATTAACGACGAATAAAGAGGACGGAATGACCGTAATGACCCCGGTTTTTTGTATCGGCCGTGGGGTTTTTTAGCGTTTTGTTTGGTGGCCCGCTGCGGCGGCCGGTAAGTGGACACCTACGGGACCGGGTAATAGTGGCCGCGCCGGAGTCGCTGGGGCCCGGCTACGACACCGCGCCTACCCGCCACAATTACAGGCTGGCTTTAAGGTGATCGAGAATTAAAGCTGCGTGTGTGCGCGGGGCGGCTTGTTATTACGCCCGACAGATGGTCAGCAATCAGACGGACAAATTATTGGCCGCCATCGGTCACGATTCCGTCCCGCCATTACGACTCATCCGCGGAGCGCCGTCCGCCGACTGCGCCGCCTGCTAGTGTCAACAGCGGGCTCCCCGCCGTCGTGGCGCTCACATTCGTGGCTAGCGAACCGGCCAGCTGCGCCGAGTGACACGCTGCCCGCCACTGGCCCTGCAGTCTGGAGGCCGTGCTTCCACTGACAGCGCGAAACGGAGAATTCAGTTTTTGCCAGTTAATTTCGTAAAGGAAGATCCAGCGCGGCGTTCCGTATTACCCTCCTGACCCCACCGATTCCGTATTCTGCTAACAGTCATTGGATCTCGACCAACGCGAGCAGCATTGTCGCGATACGATAAACCGCAATGGCGATTCGCTACAATCCGACCTTTATCAAAGTCGGAAACGTGATGGTACGCATTTCTCCTCCTTACACGAGGCATCACAGCAACGTTTCAACAGGCAACGCCGGTCAACTGCTGTTTGTGTATGAGAAATCTGATGGAAACTTTCCCCATGTCAGCACGTTATATGTGTCGCCACCGGCGCCAACCTTGTGAGAATGCTCTGAAAAGCTAATCATTTGCATATCACACCATCTTCTTCCTGTCGGTTAAATTTCGCGTCTGTAGCACGTCATCTTGGTGGTTTAGCAATTTTAATGGCCAGTAGTGTATTATTTTTCATAAAGAAATTAATTCAGGCGTTAAGAGGTTACATGACGTCTCATTTTCACGGAAAGTTTCATTATCCATAATATGTACTACCAAGGGGGTGAGGGGTGGGAGGGGGGACAACTTATTCGCACCACCTACCATAAAAAATTTAGAAAAGTTAATTCCCTTAATTGCTGTTAACTCTTATCAACAACATACTTCTCGAATAGATCCTGATGTTTAAGTAGGGCCCAGAACCTGACTATATATTTTGGCACAATCTTATCAATACCAACACATTTTCTGAAATGTGTAACCGATGGGAGAGATACTTTATGACCACAATTTTTTTTATTAAAAAGTAATTTCGTTAATCGTCGTTGACTTTGTGTAAGAATGGTCCTGAACCTGAAAATACGAATTTGAAATTTGTCTACACCTACATCTACATACATACTCTTCAAGCCACCGTACGGTGCCTATCACTAATAGGCGTTTCGTTTCCAGTTACACTCGTAGACAGGGTGAGGGAAAACGACTGTCTGTGTGCCACCGTATGAGCCCTAATTTCTCGTATGTTATCTTCATGGTCGTTACACCAAATGTACACTGATCAGTCAGAACAGTATGACCACCAACCTGCTATCGATATAAACCCATCTAGGCGATAGCAGCCTCACTTGGTGAAGAACAACTGCTAGTCCGACACACGCACGGTGCGTGTAGTATAAGGAAGTATGCCGTCTGTGTGTGGAATGGGAAAAGCGAGCGATCAATCTGAGGGCAGATTGTGATGGTCCGGAGGGTCGACACAACGATTTCGGAAACTGCTTGACTTGTCGGGTGTTCGAGACGTGCTGTGGTGAGTGTCTTCAACAGGTGGCGAAACTAAGGTGTAACCACGTCCAGACGTCGTGCATTTGGGCGGCCACGCATTAAAATCATCGGACGTCGTGGGCTGGGCACACAGGTAAAACAGGACAGGCGGCGAACTGTGGCGGAAGTAACATCACATTTTAATGGTGGGAAGAGAAAAAATGGGTCTGAACACACAGTTCACCGAACATTCGTAACGATGGGCCTCCGCAGCCGACGTCCCATGCATGTGCCGATGTTAACACCACGACATCGGCAATGGGCACGTGACCACCGACACTGGACGATGGCACTGTGGTCAAAATGTTCTGGCTCATCAGTGTATGTTGGCGGCAGTAGGATCGTTCTGCAGTCAGCTTCGAATACAGGTTCTCTAAATTTTCACAATAGTGTACGTCGAAAATAAGGTCGCCTTTCCTCCAGAGATTCCCATCTGAGTACCCCAAGCATCTATCTAACACTTTCGTATTGTCCGATTACTACTAATACTCAAAGATTTAGGTTAAGTTTTGCTGAAGAATTAAAAATAATTATGGATTTGGTATAAGAAAACATTGGTCTGGTATTCTGGATAAGAGGAGTGCTTAAATCCCCATACGGCTAGTCTAATCTAGATTTTCTGTTGCTTTCCTATATCGATAAAAACGAATGCTGGGACACTTCCTTTGAAATAGGCACCGTCGTGTACCTCCTCATTCTTGCCTGATCTGAATTTGTGTTCCGTCTCCAATAATCTCATCACCGACGAGACGTTAATTTCTAATTTTACGTTCTTCCTTTACCTTCCCTAACTGGTCTGCTTTCCTGCATCTAATTATTCGAAACAGGAAACAAAAGAATGGTTCAAATGGCTCTGAGCACTATGGGACTCAACATCTGAGGTCATCAGTCCCATAGAAGCTAAGGCCCTTCTGTTTCGCGGTGGATATGAAGAAATAACGTCAACATCCAACTTGCGGGTGCCTCTGTAAATTTACGTAAGGAGTATTTTCTATTTCTTTCTTAAAAACGCACTCAACTGCGTTTCGTTATTACATTTTCCGTTGCAATGCGAATCACTGCCGTAGCTGTGGCAAAGAATGTGGCAGGGTTTGGAGAAAAATCTGTTTCTTTCCCATAAACCCATATAAAATCACGCGAGGTTAGGTCTTGAGATAGTGGTGACCATGCATACCACACGTCATCATCAGCTCGTGCACGGCCTTTCAATTCTCCAGGAGGTTGTGTGGTTGGGTGTTCCCGCACACCGAGGTGCACCATTTCGTTGCAATATGAAGTTGTTAAAGTCTGCTTGTAATTGAGGCAGAAACCACTAAGAAAGTGTGTCGCGGCAGCAAATCCCATTGAAGGTTTTCTTTGTGAAAAAGAAGGGTCCACAGACCTTCCCCATCGACACTGCGCAGCACACATTGCCCTTTGGCGAATTTCTTTCATGTATGATGGAGAAATTGGCGTTTTCTTTGTCCAAAAACGAACTTTGTGCCGATTAACTTTAGCGTTAGTATGAAACGTTGCTTCAGCACTAAAAATTAACCTCTTTGATTTGTCTTTATCATAGTCCATCCTCCCTAACATTTCGATGTAGAAGTCAGGACGTGCAGTATAATCCCCTGGATTGAGTGTCTGAACCGACTGCAATCTCTACGGTTGCGTGCACAAACGTTTACTCAGAATTTTTGAAATTGTTGTTTGTGGAGTCACGACTTGCTCGGCGTGTTGATTTCTGTGGACTTCGCAAGAATGCTGTTCAAACACTATCAACATCTTGCTCCGACACAGGAGGCGGGGAGGTCTTTTGCCTTTGCAAAATATTTGCAACAGGCAATAATGGAGACTCTGCTAGTTGTTTCCTGGTGAATTTGACTGCGAAATTCAAATTGAACAGAAATTACCGTGTCCCTTTTGGCTTACCGAAGGACCCACCAGCGCTTCTGTTGCGGTGGAGGTGCCATTTCCTACACTAGCACCATCTGGCGACGGCAGCTTACAACAATAGTATCGTGCCCACACACAGAAAAAGTTCCAGAGATATTCTATTAACAGGTTAAGATCTGAAGAGAAGAAATTGTAACGTTTCCTTTGTATGAATTTTATAATATGTTAAGTTGTTTTATGACCACCCAGTACTAGGTGAAATACCAGACATTTTATTGTGCGAAGGACGGTCGGTACTTAATGTTGTAGGTTGTCGTCCTGTTGACGTTAAGTGCACATTTTTTATTGGTTGTTCTTAGGTATTAATGAAGATAGTTACTCATAGCTGTGATTGCCCTATTTGCAAGCTGTCTGCAACTTAATTGTTGTGTTTGTGTCTCTACTTCGTCCTCTGACAGTGACGCTGTTGTCAGACATAAGAAACACAATCGTCTCCTGCATCAGCCGTTCTGTACGTATAGTTCTGAAATT
Source organism: Schistocerca gregaria (assembly GCF_023897955.1). Classification (NCBI taxonomy): domain Eukaryota; kingdom Metazoa; phylum Arthropoda; class Insecta; order Orthoptera; family Acrididae; genus Schistocerca; species Schistocerca gregaria. Next base: position 480,717,829 of record NC_064931.1, on the reverse strand, counting down.
GTGGCGGCATCAGGACAGGATTCATGATTCCGTGGAATGGGAATAATGTAAACAGTGGAATGGTGTTCTGGTATTCGAACTGGAAATGGCAGACGTGGTATTCTACTACGGTTTAGCCGAAGACATTAATTGCCAGGAACGTATTACGTACGCCGGATGACACCCTCAAAGCCACATTCCATCTGAAAAATGCTGAGCAAGTTGTTCCTACGACTTGCAGTCACGGACAAGATATCGCAGTAGATCTCGCACACTTCTAACTCCAAATATGGGAGATCGAGTGCTGTGACGAGTAAAAGAAGATCCTGAAACGTCTGTGCGAAGAACTGCAGGTTCTGAAGGCATGAACCACGGCTTTTCGTGGTGACTTCTGAGTGATGAATTACTTTATCCGTGTCACAGCGCGTGCAAGCTCTCAGGTCATATATACACTGTATTAGATTACTGTTTTGGTGGTGAATTCTAGAACAAAGTGTGGCGCTGCGCTTCTGATCCGAAGAATTGTGTTTAGACTGCTTGACTACCAGATAATCAATTCTACCATGCAACCACAACGCAAGCCCCACTGTATTCTTGAAGCATAATTTGAAATATATCTTTGTTAAACTTACAGATCCTTTAATTTTTCAGAATGTTTCTCTTGGAGAATAGTGTTTTTTTTTTGTTACTTTAAAAGAAAATAAACAGTGTCGACTGGAAGGAACATTTTTTTTCAAGGTTACCGGCTTTGGTCTGTTTTAGGCCATCTTCAGCCTTCGTACCATGATGGCATGCGGTTGTGCAATTAGCGTTCGTGGAGTCGTAAAGCATGCTCCGTTCACCGCCACCACATGAGGTCTGAAGATGGTCTAAAACAGACCGAAACAGATAACCTCAAAACAAAAGATTTCTTGTGGTCGAGACTTTATATTCATTCTACAGAGGATTTGTTTCAGACTGAGACTTTATTTGAAAGAAAAAAAGGAAAAAAATCCGTTCACTTGCCCTCTAGAAATCGCATTTCAATCGATAATAATTGAAATATGCTGTATATTGATGAAGTTTGTGCCAAAATGTAATTATCTACTATTGTAATCTTAAAGTATCATTACGGCTGAAAGATTATTCTACTAAGTGAATGAACAGAGTGGCCAGAAACAGCGTTTAAAGCTTGGAAGAGGGTTACAGGGTAGGCCGTGCTGAGAAACAATTTTTCAGAAAATAAATTGGATACATTGCATCTTTTCCCATTTAATTAGCATTGAAGTTAGCTAATCAGTACGCTGCGCGTACAAAATTACAATCTGTCGGTCGTTGTCACAGCCTGTTGTTGATGGCACACGGAACTGCCTAGTCTTTGACTCGAGTTCGATCATTAATACTGTCCCATGTCCAATTTTTGTATCGCTCGCTTGTTTACTTTTACGAGGCCAAAGGAATATCACGTTTTGCGACACCATCTCTGGCGGGCGGCTTGAATTTGCGTGCGCTGTGACCTAATTGTTAAACTTCAATACTAATTAACACAGAAACGGCACTGCGTATCGAATCTTTCTCTTAATAATTACTTATCAGTAAAACCTACCTTGCCACATCCTTACAAGCTTTTCAGACTGTTTCTGATCACCTTGCATAAACAGCGTATAAACTGTTGCTCGATCTGTCTTTGTAAGTAAAGTAACTTCAAAAATGGATCAAATGGCTCTGAGCACTATGGGACTTGACTTCTGAGGTCATCAGTCCCCTAGAACTTAGAACTACTTAAACCTAACTAACCTAAGGACATCACACACACCCATTCCCGAGGCAGGATTTGAACCTGCGACCGTAGCGGTCGCGCGGTTCCAGACTGTAGCGCCTAGAACCGCTCGGCCACTCCGGCCGGCAAAGTAACTTCTTCACCCCATAAATAAGTAACTTTCAACTCTGTACAAGTTTATTTCCTTCTGATTAAACTGAAACATGTTTACATGCATTCTGTTAATATCAGACAGTCACAGACTCACTTGTACATCATTACCATTTCGTTACAGTTACTACTAGAGTTTCATGTTTTAGTTACAATAGCATCGATTTATACCTGAATGGAGCCAGATTTTCGCAATAGTCGCGTCTGCAGGATCTTCTGGCTATCGCTGGCCGTCCCTTCAGATATAGCGGCAGCGAAGACAAGTGAGGGCAGTTTTGATCTGTACTATATCCTGCAGGATTGTGGGACACCTTTTTTTTTTCAAAAAATCATGTACTAAAATTCACAAACAACTGAATTTTAAGAAAATGTTAGGTAGTTAACTGTTCTCTGCTTAATACTTAGTCAGCTACAAAAGTCGGTGTTAACTGAAAGTGGTGATACAGGCAGTAGAGTATCCGTATAGACCTACCCACAGTTACTCTTTCATGACAGCAATCGTGTGGCAGGTGGCTGCGACGCTCGGGAACTTTCCTCATCTCCAGTGCTGGTGACCTTTCACTCACGGCCGAAAAGGTGGCGCACCACATTTTCATTGAATTCATATTCTAGAACACCCTGGCTTGATTATCGGAACAAGAGTTTTTGTCTGCAATTCCTTGGCCTGCCTGGGGAGAGCCTTCTACTGTTTCCACAATAAAGGCCATGGTCAAACTTTTACACGTTTTCTTTGTTGCATCGCTGAAGAATACTTCTTCTTTCCTGAACTCTATGTTTTGGTGTTCTTATTACCTATTGAGTACTATTTTCTACGGTATTTTAGTTAAACTGATAATTTTGTCGATTATACAACGTTCGTGTAAAATGTTATGAGGACTTAGTCTATACCTCCATGTGCTGGAACCTCAACTGCAACCCATCATCACCATCCAATCAAATGTATGAACTTTTCAAAAGAGAATATTAAGCATATCTACAGAGCCCCACACTTGCACATAGACATCAGTGGAAAGAGGCTTCCACAACTGGTAAGCGTACCGAGAACAAAAAGACAGAGTCACGTACAAATCTTGTTTCTAATTTTAAGTAGCCCATTTTCGCCGGGAATTGAGACACCTAGTTTCAGTTTTATGTAATAGCAGGAGAGATGTCATAAGTACCAGGAAAAATACAGAAATAATAAGTTCACAGTAGCACGTACAACAACATTAGAAACATGGTCATGGATACAGATAGTTTCGGGAAATTTATTTTGTAAAATGGGTTTGGTAAGTTACATGTATTTATACAAATTCCTTTTATCGAGACTGTTGTGACTACTTTCGTGTCCTCAGATACGTATTCTGGCCATTGCTCCCACATAGTTCAGTACAACCAAATATCTGTCTTCCATCATTGCGAAACGATTTCTGAAACGTTCTGCTGGAGAGCGGAAAGTGTATCTTGCTGTATCGATGGCGAAAAGACAAGAATGGAGAAGAGCGTATCTCGAAATGAGTATAAGAAGAACATACTCATACATTTGATATGTAATAAAACAATGTCTGCACCTATTGCCCCGCTGTCGATGAAAAGTTAAACAACACAATGGGGCAAAAAGCAACAACGCACATTATCTGCACTTCAACGCAAACTACTTGTGCAAAAATCCGCGAAGAAAGTTTTCTAATTTCATCTCACAAATAATCTCCTGAAATAAAAATAAGGAAGTAAGACACGTCTAACAGCAGTTTATGGCATCGATATTTTAGCTGATTTCGCTTGACGTAGTGTATTTCATAAAGTACTCAGCCAATCAATCTACACTAGGTTATGCTGTCACACTGTCATTCCTAGCGTCCATAAATAAACGAGCAAGAAATGCAGCACAGATATTCAGTCATGTGTTCTTTCCTGCTCCTCAAGAAAGTTCATTGTACTCGAGGAAACAATATAAAATCAAAGCATAAATAGTATTTTTTTTATGACTGCCTTGATTTCACAAGCGGGTGTTCGCTTTTACTGTAGGTACTTATCAATAAGGTACTTTGTGGGATTACTTCCACTTCGAATAATACCAGTGTGTTATATCCGTTCGCTTAAAAGAATTCCAGATGACATTAGGAGCTATTGTGAGGAAACTAGAAAATTCAAAGGTTCATTTTTGTGATCTGTTCACCCTGCAGGATAATATCTAACGTTGCTGCACAGTGATAAATCATCGGACAGAAATTGCTCGTAAACACTCCCTGCGAATGTTGGAATGTTTTTATCGACAAGGCTGTGGAAGATTCCGTCTCGAGTCACAGGCTCAACCCAGAAAATTGTGTCGTAATGGCTAATTCGCTCTCAACTGATGCTAAACACTAATTTCAAAAAAGTTCTTCAAGGTGTTATCCGTTACTGAAATTTCCACAAGAACATTGCAGAGCTCTCTGAAATATCTGTTCCGCTTGTGGCTACATGCTTTGACAGCTTTTACGCCGCTCTCTCCCTCCTCCCTCAACCTCCTCCCTCCCTCAACCTCCCCTCCCCCTAACTCCCCTCCCCCCCCCCACCGACTCCTACACGTCTAGTTTCAATTGACTTCTTGCCGGTAATGGCGGAATGTGAGTTCCTATACTTGCAACATCATTACATGGATGATGTTCAGAATACTAGTACAAATTATGTTTACCTCATGTAATCATGCTGGTAACCCTCTGTCATTCTCTTTAGCATATTTGGTCCAAAACACTCTTCTTGACAGTCTGTTTACATGTAATAATTTTGTAACAGTGACGTTCTCGCATTAAAAAACTCCTTTGAACTCCGTTTGATTTCTCCATTCGAGAGCACTAATAATTTGTTTATTTAACTGCATTCGATTTGATATATGCGTCAGAATTCGTTTCTTTTGAACCTTATCATCCGGAATAGTACTCACTGTTCTCTGTTCTAGTCGATTACCAATAACTTGTATAAACGACATATCCTTGGGACATAACCTTCATATATACCGAAAAGTACTTTGTTTTTGATAAATATCTTCAAAACATCCGCGGCTTGAATTTCAAAATGAACTGAAGGTTTTTTCTCTGGGGCTTGTTGGACTTCTAGCAGTTCTGAATTTAGATTAATCAAACTGAGGCAAAGAGTCATGTTTAATGTATATTCGTCTTAAAACCACGAATATGTCCACTGTTTTAGTGGCCGAGACCATGTTCGGCGAATCTGTCCAATCCGGTGTCATCTGTTTTCACAGATGCAACGCCACATACATTTATCTCACTACGGCAACTGTTAACTGCATAAGTGTTTCTCTGCTCAGTAAGTTTCCTTCTTTTCTGCATATCTGCTCTTTTTATTTTTTGTGTTGCCTCTCTGCCGAAGTTTTAGTTTCTGAACGCCAAATTTAGCAACATCGTGTGTTGGAAATGTAAAAGTGCTACCAAACGCAGAGAAAATTAAAAAAATATGTTTTGAAAAACATTGTCTTCTGTTTGTTTATTTATAACAATCAAAGTTTTCATTTTCTCAATCATAGAATTAAGTCATGATGTCATAATATAGTTTTGTACTTTTATATTATATATTGTTTTCATTGAAAAGGGAAAATCCTTGTCCGTATGCTAAATACATTGCGCAGTGTTGTTATACTTTTATTTCCTCATTTGTGCTTGGTTATTAAAGACTGTTATTTTGAAACTACTGTCTTCCTGAAACAGAATAATGAGCATAATTGTACTGTGCTTTGTTCATATGTAGATTTATTCTTCATTGGCCATGAATATAAATTCTCGTCGATCGCGATGTTTGCCGTCCACATATACCTGCACAGATTATACATATATGCCTGCTATTTTTTCTGAGAGTCGTTGGATGCTAACCGTGGATTTTGTTCAATACTACTAGTATACTATCACACCTTTTCACTTTACGCACGAAGTTCTCTGATCCTCACATCAACTATCTACGTTTTATCCAGTGGCCAGTGATCAGCCTCATATGTGTCAGCCGCTCTTTTGTCTGTTTCAATTTAAATGTCGAGCTAAAAATTGACAGAATCTTGACTATGAGTTGGGTATCTGTGGGGGGCATTATAGAAAAAATGTTTGGATGACACATTGAAAGCAATATTTAACATTTGCGTCCTGCTGTTTAGTTAAAAAATTCATATTATTTAATGCTTTTCAGTATAGTTTCCCACTGAATGTGACAGATGTTGGTTTAGGCAGAACTTGATGAAACTTTAAAGAGTCTCAATTACTGGGCAAAAGAGGAAGCACCAGACCGATCTGTACACATATTTTAGGCAGCCGCCACAATCTATGTGATACTGGAATGAAACAATTACGTCCTAGTCCCCTTCTGGAAGTTACTGCTGAAGAGAACGATACGCCTGATCAGCTTATTTGATCTTCCGTCATATTACTATCATCAGAGATCTGGGAAAGAACTGAGTGTACACCACCCAGTGATTTCAAAGTATTTTTTACGCTTTCGATGCCTTAAACCAGGGTAATCCGTAGCCATAGAGAATTTATTACGTCGGTCACTGCCCAAATTCCTGTGCGAGATGTAATTTTTTTCTTTTTTCTATTGTCGCTCTACATTTTGTTTACGTAAAGCACAGGCTTCCGAAGGTTATTTACAGAGGTAATGAAACAGTAGGTACCTGACATTTCTGGAATTTTATTTTCTGCTTAGTTCAATGAAAACTAGACAACCTAATAAGAATGCAACGCAGTACGAAGTTTATTATAAACGCTAAATGCCCTGTTACTAAGGACTCTCTATGGGACAAACATTTCACAAAATCCCGAGAATACACGGCTTTCGGATAGCCTCTTGCCGTTCCATATGTAGAACTACTGTAAATCCCTGTGTTCTCAGTCGCCGATACTCGTCAGTGTTAGAGAATAATGTTTCACAGTTTGTAAGTTGACTGGCTTCCTTATGCAGATAAACAGGAGAAACTGACGAACGTGGTGGCACCATGCAGAGTTCGGCCTCCGTACGACTCTCCTTGCTGAATGTCGTAATGGAGTATCAAAGGAGCAGTTTTTTTGCATCTGTTACAAACGCCAGGCACTGCTTACTTATTTATTCAGTAGTGGAAAAGGCTGCAACAAAGTGCTCTAGTCAGTAGGCAAAAGCAGGTTATGGAACTTTGAAACAGCATACAGTCGTACTAGTGCCAACGCTTTGGTGTAGCTTTCAATAAATAACACACCTTGATATACGATTACAAGTCGGCATAGGCTGGCTGGACGGCTTTGGTGGCGAAAGCAGAGGCGACTAATGAACAAGAAAGTTATAGACATGTTCCCCTCCGACGTGATCGTGTTTGAGACCATGTGTGTAAACGCGAGAAAGGGATTGGCTGTCTGTGATACTTCCGTTGCTCAAATCAGACTTTCTCAAAAACAATATCTTACTTTTACCTCTTCGTCTTTGAATCTCAACTTCCCTAATATGTGCTTCTGTTTTGCGTAATACTTCGAAGATGGAAACAAAAGGGCTGACCGCAAGTAACTAACAGCTGTCACCCTCATGTTTCTTGAAATTCTACGCATTAAATCTAAAAATGGTTCAAATGGCTCTGAGCACTATGGGACTTAACATCTAAGGTCATCAGTCCCCTAGAACTTTGAACTACCTAAAACGTAACTAACCTAAGGACATCACACACATCCATGCCCGAGGCTGGATTCGAACCTGTACCGTAGCGGTCGCGCGGTTCCAGACTGAAGCGCCTAGAACCGCTCGGCCACTCAGGCCGGCTATTAAATCTATTTGTTGGCTTTGTGAAAGTATTGTTGACAAAGTTAGCGAGCCTCTGTATGTTGGATGCGTATCTTCGCACCGAGCGAGATGGCGTTGCGAAGACAGTGTGCTACTGTTGGGGAAAAGCGGAGCTAAAATCCTGATATAACTGTGTTGCTAAGTTTTACCGTGGTGACCCTAAACCCTTATAGACGAATACCAGATATGTTCCTTGAAGGACACCACCGCCATTTCCTTCACGAATCCTCGTCGATGTTCCAGTTCTCGGTCTATAACGACCCCAATATTTCTTTAAATTCTTTTTGGGCTTGCTGAACCATATTGCCAACGCCGTGGTAGAAATGTGGAAAGACCTGTACAAAGAAGTACAGCATAAAGAGTTCGAACAAGGCTTTAAGATTATTTAACAGAATCAACTTAGGCACAAAACACGCAGTTAAATCAACTCAAGATCTCTTGCAAAGAATACACCTGGAGATTAAAATGTTTATGTAACCACTGAGCGTCTGGTGAAGCAGCATATGATAATTCGAGAGACATTATCATAATTGAGTAATTGCTAATCACTGGACAAAGCCTACCGATGCGCTGTGGCCGATTCCTTTCATGTTGCCCTTATGACCTCAGTTTGAAACGATACTCGGTGGTAGAAAACAAGCCGCCGCAGTTCAGCTGTCAAGATATTGAATAACGATCAACTGCTCTGTGAGGGCGCTCCCGTGCGGCGCTTAGAACCCGCTGGCACACATTCCGTACCCGCCAGCGAACACGGCTTAGCATGTCCGCCGTCACTGCGTCTCTACGCAGACTACTAACAGACACTTTACGTCTTTGATTTCTAGATGTTTTGCAGAGCAAGAGCGTGTCGGGAATTGGATTGGGGGCTGAAGTGGCTGTTACTACCTGAAAGTAGCCGCGGTTAGGTTTTATTTGCTGGAAACTTGTCGGCTGAAAGGAAGCGAGAGTGCGTGGGTGGAGGGGCACTATACGCGCATGGAGCATTTGTTGCCAATACCGGCATCGTGCAGGTATAGCCCACTCTACACGTTATTGTGCTCATGGCACAAATGTACTCCAAGTTCTTCGCAGATTCAGAGCAATTTCTCTTTTTATAATACATAGCGCGTTCCGAAACAATCTGAAAAGTAGGGTAGGCCGTACTGAGAAATAATTGTTAAGAAAAAAATTTTATACGTTGCGCCGTTTCCGAGTTAATTAGTACTGAAGTTAGCCAATCAGACCCGTGCGAGCGCAAAATCAAGCGCTCACCACATACAATTAGTGTCACTTTTTGTCATAGTGTAGATGATAGTGCACGAAATTCCTCAGCCTTTGGCTCATGTTCGATCATTACTATCGCTCCACGTACAATTTTTGTATCGCTCTCTTGTTTGGTTTTAGGAAACAAAAAGAACATGTTTGGCGACACCGTCTCTAGCCGGCCGCTTAAATTTGCGCGCGCAGCTCCTTGATTGGCTGATTTCAGTGCTAAATGGCTCAGAAACGGCGCAACGTATCAGTATTTTCTTAAAAATTATTTCTCAGCACAACCTACCCTGCAACACTCTTGCAAGCTTCTTAGACTGTTTCTGACCGCCCTGCATGCTTCAACACACCTGTTGAAGACAACTAATTGTGATAAAGGACACCTGTACATATTCCACTGACTCAGTTTGTTTTACACTTCGCTGGAAATAAAATTTCACTATATAAAAATATGAATAGCCCACTAACTGTATTTTTTTTAAGAAAAACCTCAGAAGCTGGCCTCACATTCAAATGAGACGTATGTGTCGATCACCCCACAGACGGAAATCCATTCACAGTTCATTGATACAAATGTTGTGCCTCACTTTGTTACGGTGCAGTTAAAGGTTCTCGAATATTGTACAAAAGGAAGTTGTTTAAGTAATCCAAATTTGTTTTTAATCAGTCAGGACTCTGTTTACAGTAACATTTTTTTCGCACATCTTCCATCTCGTAACATAAAGTGAGTCGTCTTTCCATTTTCGCATTTATTTTTATTTTGTAATGTCTCTTGCGCTTCATCACGCAGTCACTGCCCTGCTCCCTTAATTCTTCAGTCTATTACCTTCCTCGAATATGAACTTTGTGCTTTACTCTTTGATGAATACCTTCTAACATCTGAGACTCTAATATGTTGGAACCAAGTAAGGTGGAGCAGTGTTTAGGACATAGTGCTTACAGTCGAAGGTGCGTGGTTTCCTCACATCGTTTAAGGCAAATGCCGGTATTGTTCTTTCAGAAATGGCATGGCCAATTTCCTATTGCATTCGTTTCTAATCCGAACTTGTGCTCTGTCACTAATAACTTCATCGACGACATGACGTTAAACGCTAGTTTTCCTTCTTAATTCGTTTTCAAATGTTGCACTTTCCTAAGTCATTACACTTTCCCTAACCCAACCATTAATAATAGTTTTATTACGGTGGTTACTTATCAATCTGGTTAGTAGTTTATTTTCCTTAATTCAATACAGACGTCTTGGAAATGAAGATATCCGTTTCCTCACGGTTTCAGAAGTTCTCTTCACATTCTGCTGGACTTTCCTGTTGTTTAGAAGTTTCCATCTATCTTCATTCCGGCTTACTCCCATCATTTTCCGCAGGTTTTTCCTTTCTTCGACATTCATTGGTGTAACACGTATCTGTTTTCACCGCGGTTGTATCGCATTATCTCGGTTTTCTAGGACATGTGTTTTTTATTGTAATATTTTATGTCAACTCATACGGTATGCCCATTTTTATGAATCGATCTGTATCAGTAGATCTTCAAAATCCATTCGCAAGGAGAAATGGGGTTTAACGTTTCGTCGATGTCTTATTAGAGACGGAGAACATGCTCGGATTGGTGAAGAATGGGGAAGGAAAGCAGCCGTTTCCTTTTCAGAGGAACCATTCCGGATTTGCCTTAAATGGTTTAGGAAAATTGAGGAAAATGTAAATCTGGATGATCGGATAGGTATGTGAACTGCTGTAATCCCGAATAGGATTCCAGTTTCGTACCACTGGGCCATTTTGGTTCCCTTCAATCATTCACCTGCATAGTCTTAACAAGATACTTGAACTTTTTGATCATTTCTGTCTGTCCTACGTCCATCCAAAGAATGTTGTTCCTTATTTGTCGTTGCGACGATTTTTTTTGTCCTACTGACCTTCTGAACCCTGAAACTTCCTGGCAGATTAAAACTGTGTGCCCGACCGAGACTCGAACTCGGGACCTTTGCCTTTCGCGGGCAAGTGCTTCGGTAGCTCAGTTGGTAGAGCACTTGCCCGCGAAAGGCAAAGGTCCCGAGTTCGAGTCTCGGTCGGGCACACAGTTTTAATCTGCCAGGAAGTTTCATATCAGCGCACACTCCGCTGCAGAGTGAAAATCTCATTCTGGATTCTTCTGAACCCTGATGATACAGTGATCTGCAAAAGGTCAATCTCTGTGTTCGCCTCTTCGAGGCAGCTGACTTTAGGCACTTCTCTCATTTTTCCTGAGCACATTTTGCTTCTTCCAGGACCATCACATTCTGAGTTCGAAGTCTTGTTTCTCCTCCTTAGAGTGCAACTGAGCAGGAGTTGCAATCCGTTACTGAAACTTATGATTAACGTAATTCCGCAGGATTAGGAGAACTCTGATCCCGACCCTCGGGGTTAGATTTGTTAAGTTCTTCTCGATTATTTTCATTAACATGTTTTTCATTAAAAATTTAATGGTGATGCTCTCTAATGTCTCTTTGCCCATCAAGTCGAAAGCCTCTGTCAAAAATATCATGTTTTTCTTGCTGATTAGCTTTCTACAATTACTTTTAGGAGTGGCCCTTTTTCCAAAGCATTCTTGGTATCCCCGACTTGCTTATCTAAGTTTTCCTCAGTCTTATCCAGATATCATTTCTAGATAACTGAAAGATGCAACTTACTTCGGTAGTTGTCTTGTTAGTCACTTATCCTGTTGACCACGTGTACCAGCGTTATCTTTCATTTGTCTGTGGGTTGCTCCATTTTACAGGCTTCTGCAGCTGATGTGGTTAGGGTCTCCCTCTTTAACATTTCTGATGGAGTTAAGATTACGCCTCTCAACTAATTTTTTTGATGTTGACAACTTCAGTTTCTTATTCTGTTGGTGGTTTGTCATCTCTAGATTATTTATGCGGTTAAACATTTAAAGAGTGCGTAGTGCAATCGCGAATTCGTCTTTGATATACTACATGTAGAAGGGTTTTCTTTCACCACACGCTCCATTCAGTGAATAAAGTTTTGGCTTGTTAATGTAGAATTAGATTCCGAACTAAAGCGGCATAGATTTCAACCATGATTTTTTCTTATCATTTACTTTACTAAAATTTTCTGCCACCTCTGTCCTGTAATGCCATTAAGAATGTTGACCAGAATCCTCGTGTAAACTAGGTGTGGGCATATCATCGATATTCAGAAACACCAAAGTTTTCTAAACCGGTGTTGCACCTCTTCGTTGTTCATCTTTTGTGAGATGAAGTTTCGGGCATGGGTCTGGATATGACGCGCTTTAAAAATATAGAGTACTTATCCTCGCATATTGCACCTAAATTTTTCTTACACCAACCACTTCAGTTGTGTAAACTCACGAACGGAAATAACTGGTGGACGGTTCAAATGGCTCCAAGCCCTATGGGACTTAACATCTGAGGTCATCAGTCCCCCAGACTTAGAACTACTTAAACCCAACTAACTGAAGGACATCACACAGATCCGTGCCCAAGGCAGGATTCGAACCTGCGACAGTAGCTGCAGCGCGGTTCCGGACTGAAGCGCCTAGATCCGCTCGGTCACAGCGGCCGGCTACTGTTAGACGGAATCCTATCGAGGACGAGGTCATTAAAGTTGGAGAAAAAATAGGTTTGGACAAGGGTATGAAAGGAAATAGGCTGATGTTTCCCTGAAGTAATTTAGAGATTTCACAAAAAATGTAAATCTAGAGGGACATCTCTAATACGAGTCCAATGAATTAACCATCTCACTTGGTACGAACTAGGAAAGTTCGAAACCACTTGTCTACGTAAACAATTCCAATCCGGGACAGAAAGAAGGAACTGGCAATCCCGTTGAACACGGTTTTAGGGCCCTCATCAGTTTTTTAATGATGTCATAATAGGAAGTCATTAATTCAGCAGTATTTTACTTTAGTCGCATTGGCTTTGTGCGAATGTTCTCGTACGCACATGAGATGGCTTGCAATGGACCCATTTGTGTCGAATGATACATGTGTTCCCTGCCACTTACTGCTGACTTTTGTAAACAAGTTAAAAGACACTACGCAATATAGAAGTAAGACATGTTCTCCTGTTTTCCCTTTAACGTCCAAAATTTTTACCGCTGCTATAATGCTGCTATGGTGTATGTTGTGCCAGCCGATACTGTGGGCTAAGTATGTATTTTTGGTTAGCAGGAAACATCTCTCTCACGCTTCATAGTCTATCAGACCACTTAGAATGGAACACGTTACAGCGGCAGAAGAGTCCATCAGAAAGGTCACACAAGTCAGTATAATAAATATGACAGGCAAGGAAGAAAGACGACGGTGAACTGAAATATGGGATGTTGAAGGTATTTGACAAACTACATCTTAAGACTATTCTCCAAGAACATTCTACAAAAAGTAAGGAAAGAAGATAAGGATTTAACTTCCCGTCAATAACGAGGCCATTCGTGACGAAGCAGAAGCTGGGATAGGACAAAGATTGGGAAGAAAATCGGCGTGTCCGGTTTCGCCTTAATCGATTTAGGGAAATCGTGGAGAAGCTTAATGGATGGCTAGACGGGTATCTGAACCCTGCTGTGCTCGAATATGAGTTTAATGCGATCGCCACTGCGACACGTCAATCGGTGAATGTTTCACATGTTTCTGGAAAATACAGTTTCTCTAGGCATTTTGTCTTTGTGTCAGATATAGAAACGGACATGAGCGTACTACTGAGTTTCAAAAATGGTTCAAATGGCTCTGAACACTATGGGATTTAACATCTGAGGTCATCAGTCCCTTAAAACTTAGAACTACTTAAACCTAACTAACTTAAGGATATCACACACGTCCATGCCCGAGGCAGGATTCGAACCTGCGACCGTAGCAGTCGCTCGGTTCAGGACTGAAGCGCCTAGAACCGCTCGGCTACCGAGACCGGCTGAGTGGTTTTCATTCTAAGCAGTTGGAACATTACGTTGAGCAGTACTGGGATGTGCAACATAAGATTCCAAAAAGTTTATTGATGATTTGATTCTAGATGAATTCATTTTGATGGCTCTCAGTCATATGTTTTAAGCTCTGAATAGCTAACACACTTACGAAAACATAGTTCGCGTAATACAGTTATGGAAGCGATGAAGGTATGAACAGCTAGTCGTGCGGAAGGTCAGAAAAAATGTTAGCCGCAGCTTCTGAATGCACAGTACACTGCGGAAGTGACTTGAAGATTGGCGATTCCTCGTGTGCGATTGCGGTGGGAAGTCGCTATTGTTGTAGCACTGATTACTTTATCGGATACTGACCTGCTCAAGCTGTCACAGGTAAGGAAATGCAAACGAAGAAGTTGGTCAACGTGAGACAAGTAAGTGTTACTGCACAAAAGTTGCCTGCAGGGATCCCATCGCCTATATGTGTATTCCCTTATTTACTTACAGGTCACAGGAGAAAACTGGAACAGTGATTAGTTACTATAAATTGACACATTGCTGCTTTTTAAACCGTAGTAAGGAATTCTAAATTCTTCAATTGGACAGATGAAGCTAAGCAGAAGACAAAAGATGTCTACGGAGAAGACAGACTTTGTAACTCAAAGATTTGAGATGGTTGTAGCATGATACTAGATGGTCAGTTCTGAATGTATGACGATACTGTACAGTGACTGTAGATATCTGTGAGAGAGACAGCACACGGGAAGGAAATGCTATACTTTTAACTCGGTTCTTGCTATTCGTACGTGAACAACATTACGATTTTGTGACCATACGTATTTTAAAAACTCCGTCAAGTTACTTGCTTTTTAGCGAACGAACTCATCAACTTTTGTACAAGCAGATGACCCTGAAAGAGTTACAGTTATTATAAACATCTTGATTTAAAAACTAGAAAAAAATTTTGTGTAAGGAAATATTAATTTTTTTCTGGAGGGTGTGTTCATTTGCCAGTTGGCTTTATTTATGTTCTGAATGCAACTTAAGTCATACAGCTCGACCAGTCGATAAGGACGCTACTGTACTCTGTTGCGTTTCGGAGGGAAACAGATGGCACAATTCGTGTAATCATCAAACATTAAATATGGAGTTCCCGAATTATATGTTATGGTTGGCGGTATTCTCCTTTCTAGAGGAGATGTACAGAAATAGGAGCCTGAAAGACTATTTGAGAGTTCTATGTCCCAAGGAGCAGGATAATGTATCGCAGTATCTCCAACGCACGTTTTGTTTTGTAGAGCAATACAAAGGAGTGGATTGGTTATGACAGCTATAGTCAACATTCTAAACAAGCTGCAGAGCAGTGTAAACTGATAGAGTAGGTGGTTAGAATTGCATTATGAATAAGCATCTCTCTAATACCTGCACACTGGTAGACAATAAATTATCCCCTGGATTGTTGGTGCTCATCGGTTTTCTGGAATGTACTCTTCTCTACAGACCTTTCGCAAAAAAAATTCTAGTGCTTTGAGAGACCATGCCTAAAACTGCTGCACATGTTGTCCATAGGATGCTTAAAATGCTGTGTTTGTAACCTTGATGCAGACAGCTTTAATATTTACTTAAATGGCACAAGCTACATGAAAACATTCTTCTTATTAGAAATTCCTTATGCACCTTGTTGTCATGTTTTGGCACGGAGGAAATGAAAGTGATGCTTCAGAATGGTTGTGAGATGTGATGTTCATTTCCACAATACAAATTAATTTATTAATTTTTCCCTGGCTGAGTTGAATGGCATTTCTTTAGTCTTGCTCCGAAGGTTTCTAATTATATATTTGGTTATAGCAGTTGGACCACTATCAACAGTATTTATTAGTACAAAATAACGACGTACAGTTTCAACGGGCCTAAACTTCTTGTCTCTATTAAGATCGTTCTTCAAATGAAATCTTTTGCTGCTCATACTTACACCAGTATAACAGCTACGTGTCTCTCAATAACATCGGAAAAATATTTTTAGCAACAGGACTGAGACTGAAATCAGAAATGAAATTCATGGCATTTAAGTTATTATTTATCGCTTGTAAATTGTTTTCGGCAAATTTTCATGCTATAATAATATTTTAACGCTATATTTCTTTATTTACTGTTGGTCTATTGTAGTCTTCCTTTGTGATTACAGTACATCCGTACCAAGATGTACCGTCCCAAGTCCCTACGCTCTCCGTATGTCTATCCAGAACTCCATGACGTCATACAGAGCAGTTTTATACCAAGGACGACACACACCGTAAACACAGGACACGGTTTGCTTAACAATTAGACGAGTGTTTAATCATCCGTGTGTACTGACTGATAAGTACCAGAGAAGTGAGGAACGAACGTGACCAGCCCATGATGTACTTCACTTATAAAGCTGTTCAACTTGAGGGTTACTTGCTTTCCAGAATCTGTGTTCTTGAAAACCACTGACTCTTGGTGTATGTGGTTCAAGCACGTGCATTCTGCAGTACGGTCAATTAGGATAAATGTATGACTATCGATGCCATGAGAAAAATTTTTGGACGAGTTTCCCTTAACGTTATTAGTAAGCTTCGTCGTTATTTCATACTGATTGGTAGTCGTCTTTTTAGTACCTCTAGTGACATGTTAAACATCTGCCTTATTGGAAACAGCTAAGAGCAGTTGTCAACATAAAACAAAATTCGATCCCTATCTTTATCAAGAAGAAATAAAATATCATTATATCAAAAGTGAAGTTTAGGTTGAAATATAGCGAATGTTTACTGTAAAAACTCGATAAAACAGAATACAATGTGATAACTAGAAGACGACTTACAAACTTGAGACTGGCAACTTAAATTTGATGCACTGTTTGATATGTGTCGTCAGTAATAAGAAAGTTTAGCGAAACACATTTTCTAGTTAATTTTCACAGTTGTAGATATATCGCAACGTCGTTTGGATTTCATGTTCTCATGACTACGTGCACGAGACTGCGGCGAAATCATACAGATCATCACATGAAGGGCACCGTCTCCATAGACCTTTTCCAGCATTTTCAGGTGTTTTTGCACTGCTTGAAATTTAGGATATTTCTGTACAAAGTACTGCTCAGTATTCTGTTACCGTGTTATGTCAGCGATACATCATGTCGTAAAAGGGTACACGTGACAGAGTTGCCAAGATGAGGCCGCCACTAAAAGCAGACATGAGATTTATGTGACACCGTAGTTTTACATTGTTGCTTGCTATTCAGAAAATGTCTATCGCCTTTGTCATAAAATTTAGCTGTTTCAGAAACATTGCAACTGCAAATCCCCCATATTTCATTACTGTAAGTACAAAGTAGCTTAAAGTCTAAGCTTCTCTAAAAATGCCTCTTTTCCAGTGCTTAAGTTTTTACGTGGGCGATGTTTCGAAGATAGTGGAGTCATCTTAGAGTCTGTCCCAACATATCGTCCTCAAGCCCTTGCCAGTAGTTTCTCTTACGAATGCCACAACATTCCATCATTGCCTATGAAATTTTACTTCATATAAGCGCTAATCTATCATACTGCTTGAACCACCCAGATGATAATATGACAGCGCAACTACTGAGTACGTCCGATTGCGTTTTCAGACTGACTTCGTACAAATCCCAAGTGGTGCCGCTGTATACAGTAATGGATCACACGACAATTATGTAACAAGTCTCCTTCGTATGGATTCTGTACGCTTGCTGTTAAGAACGGAAGTTTGCCACCCGCTTTCTCTGCTAAAAACCCAGAGGTTAGAGTGTAGCGTGCAGTCGACGTTGGGAAGAGATCTAGTTCAAACAGACAAGACTGAGGAAGAAGATTGGCTGTCAGTTTCTTAAATAATATGTGCTAGCATTAAACTGAAATCTCAGGAGATGTAAATCTGGCTACATGAGTATTTAAACCCCTATCCTCTGGAAAATCAGCCCCGTCATTTAAGCTTGGTTCATCATCGCTCGGTCGCTTTCTCTCCATTTCTCTTCGTGTGTTCACTGTATGTTAAATTACTTATAATGGTTCTATAGCTAGTTTTTGGCTAAGATTCGTCTAAAAGTGTATCACTATAACTGTTGTCGAAAACTATCACGTTTTTCAACAGTGCTACGAGGATTAGGTAGCGCTTATCCACAGATGAACTCCTCTTTACTGTATGAAACGAAATACTAGTTTTGGATTTCCATTTTCTTTCCATGCAGTATAAGTTATAGCGTATTCTATCGAATTTCAGGAGCCTGTACGTTAATGTTCTTAATAGCAAGGTAATTAATTAACATTCGTTTGAGTTAGTATGTTTATGTGCATATGCTTTTAAACTCTAACAACGTCAATAAATGCAAGTTATTCTTTGAGTCTAAGCTCACACCGGAAACTGGTCATGAATTAAAATAAATACTTTACTAATTGTAATTACCGCTGTTTGCGGTTTTTCAGTAATAATTTGTTTTCGAATGACAACAACATTTTTCGCGATTGCAGTGTCTGCTAAAATGGTTTACATTTTATGTCAAATTTTGATGAAATTTCCGAGAGGTTGAGGACTGTCTTCAGCGTATTCTTCTTGATAAAACACCTCTCTGTCAAATACGTTTCCCTTTTCTTATACTATTCTCGTATCGAAGTTGATTACTGAGCCCCAAACAAGACATCACATACATTATTGTCACTAAGTTGCTTGATATTGATGAAGACAAATTTTAATTTTAGAGTTGATATAGCAAAAAAATTCATAGCATTTTCCCCTCTTCTCTGCACTTATCCAGAAACTGAAGCTTTCTACAAATAATGTAATTTCATTTCTCAATGCGATTAATCCTCCCTCTACATCCTCTCTCAGTTTCCAGCCCAGGAAGTATATCGTGCTCGTTTGGGTTTTATTATGTATAAATTTTATTTATTTCTTATAACCATAGTAAGCATTTAAATTAGATGAGAAAGACAAAATTCGACAAAAATGTTTGGCAAGCACGTCGATAGCAATAAAGGAGTTAATTCAAGGAGACTCAGACGTTTTAGGTGTTACGTAATACTCCCAACAGGGGAACATCGCAAAAATTTTTCAAGCACACGCACAGTCAGACGTTTAAAGCTCATATGTTACACTGTGTGGCTGTCGTCACATTCTTGTTTGATCCATTCTTACTGATATTGGTTTTCTTTCTCTCTTCACATTACAGATGAGATTTTGTGCTCCACTCTTCGCAGCCAGACTCGAAGCCTGCAGGGAAAGTTTCTTTTACGTCCGGCCACTTCGATGAACGTGTTGTGGCTTAGCATAACTGCATCATCGTTTCTTCCTATCAGGAGATCGCCTTGTGAACATTGTACATTGAGCTTTTTCTTAGGTTTCGGATGTGCCTTTGCACTGTGATATGGAAAGAGTGGGATGAGCTACGTTTTTTTGCTGCCTTGGCTCGTTTAGATCCGACTGCAAGCTCAGGCTAGAAGCCAGGTGGACCACTGCCAGACAGATAGCAGAGACGGCACATAGGCACAGGTTTCAAGCACCCTTTTATTATTCTTCATGGATCTGTTAGTGGCATTACGACCTGATGTGCCTGTGTTCGCTGATGTTAGGTAGATTCTGCCGCTGTGCAACACAGAAGCGACGACACTTCACATGATCCATCTGGAAGGACAACATACGTTGGCTCCATTGTTCCTCAAAATAAACTATCCTATTTCATTACCTTTGTTTCGTATGAAATCAATGAGATTTTCGTGTTTCATGCGACATATAATCACACTTAAATACTTCCAGAGGAAACGTTTTTTCCAATTCACGTGGAGGTTTACGGTTCTAGAGTTGGACAACGCAAAAGCCGGCTTATAAAAATGCAGTACAGTTTAGTTTAGTCTGTTATAGCTGGAAACATTACTTACAGCATCAGTTAACAATTGTTCCACCTCCTAAAATTGTCCACTCAGCTCGGTTAGATGAAGTTCATCGGTATATGTAATTTTCTGTGCAGGAATTGGCAAGAAGAGTAATGACACTCATACTGAACAGTAAAACCGTAACAAGTCCTGTATTGGTCAAGGTACTGAACTCAAGTCCTTTACCCCTGTCCGGCCATACCGATTTAGATATATTATGGTTTTGCCAAATCATCTGAGGCGAATGTCTGGCTGGTTCCTTAAATAAGGCCGCAGACGATAACCTACCCCGAATGTGACCAGTCGAAGCCTGCGCTCCGTCTCTAACGTCCTTGACATCGTTGGGACGTTAAGCTCTAAAAACTTTTCGCCCCTTTCGTAAAGGAACAGTGAGGATATAATGTACTGGGCAGGGAAAATTCGTTGACACATCTCTAGCAAATATGCAGCTTTCATATATGTACAGTGAAATTCTAGAGCTCCAGAACACATCTCGCCACGAATGAGGGACCATAACAGATTATTGTAGTTTACTGGAGAAAACTTTTAGAGCAGTATCAAAAGCCACTACCACTTACACATGTAATCCCAAAATCAACTTCTTAAGTTAGTGAACCTCATTATCTGATAGAATCCTTATCTGCTAACCTGAATAACTTGTCAGTGGCGGCATCAATCAAATTGAGAACATCATATTCTGGCTGTGCACTTGTGTCTGCGACTTGCGGCATTTTGTGCGCCTCGCGCGAGAGGCTTTTACTACATGCGTATTCATTTTAGTACAGAAGCTTTTCTTTCTCTGGAAGTCACGTTTTTTCCCCCTTATTATTTCATTCTTTGATCTGGCATGGCGTGTGTAGGCTGGTAGCGGTTCATTACCGTCTTTCAGCCGAGGTCATTAATAAAACAAAAAAGTTCCTGCAAAAATTAAAAATATGCTACCTGACAAAGAAAAGGTGAAGCATCCAGAAGAGGAGGAGGAAATGAAATGAATCACACGGTTTCAGAGGATATGTGATGTTATTTCAGTGGTCATAAAATCGACTCAAATTTACAAAGAACTTTGCAGTATCAGCGAAGTTATCAGTACGACGTTATACCATCTCTGGCCTGGAAGCGTGCACTGATTCACTTAGGAAGGGTGTCCAACAACCGTCATTTCCTCTCCTGAGGCAAGCTGGCCCACAGCTGTAGTAACTGATCCTTGATATCCTGGACACTGGCAGTGGATATAGTTGACGCTGAGCTGGTCCCACACGTGTTCTATCAGACAGTTCTAGGAATCTTGATGGCTTCAGGATGACCTCAATAGTACGTAGACAGTTCATACAGACACGTACATTGTGAGGATATATATCGTCCTACTGAAAAATGGTATAACTATACTGTTCCATGAGTGGGTACAAATGAGGACGCAGTATGTCCTTGGCGTACCACTGTGCCGTCAAATATCCTTCTAACACTATCAGCCATGACCTGAACTCATATCCGATGTCTCGCCACACCATGATGACTGGGATAACACTGCTACGGCTCTTCAAAACATAAAAATAATAGGAGCTGTCTCCAAGTCGCCGCAATGCTCGCTGACTATGGTCATCTGGGGCAGTGCAGAATCGCAATTCGACGCCGAACACAATGCGACACCATTCATCAGCAATCCGTGCTTCCCGGTCAGCAGTTAGTGTTGCAGTGTTGACGGCAACCTACACATGGGACGTCATTCCCTGGTCCGGCTGCTGATAGTCTCTGACCAGTGGTGCAGGAGAGACAGAATGTTACGGGGGATGGCAGGTACACATGTGAAGGGGTTATGTTGTACAAGGTGCACAATACGGTGAGCCTCCCTTGTAACTTTCTTGTGCAGTCCAACATTGGGCCACTGTCACGTATGAATGGACCACAAATCTCGATATTGCGCGGTTCGACAAGCCGGCCAAATGGAGATCCACAATGAGCCGCCTTTCAAACTCTGCCAAGTGTCGATAATGCTGTTCCACGTGAGTACGTGGCATCTCTGTGATCTTCACAGTGGTCACTCAACATCTGACGTGGCTGACTTCCCTTAGGCACCCTAACAGGTTGATGACGGCGCCAACAACGAACGACACTAATGCCCTCTGGTGGCCGTTCTATCTGTCACAGGCAATTGCAACCGTAATTAAACATACCCGCCGACGTTGTGTTTGTGTGAGACGTTACACTGATATGCTACCAAGTCTTCTGGGTGCTTCATATCTTATCAGACAGTGGATGTAACTCCATCCGAAGAGGCCATGAAGCCCTAACGGCACCGACCGGATGTCGTGTCAACCTTAGCTCACAGGCGTCACTGGATGCGGATATGGAGGGGCATGTGGACAGCACACCGCTCTCACGGCCGTATGTCAGTTTACGAGACCGGAGCCACTACTTCTCAATCAAGTAGCTCTTCAGTTTGCTTCACAAGAGCTGAGTGCACCGCGCTTGCCAACAGCGCTGGGCAGACCAAATGGTCACCCATGTAACTGCTAGCCCAGACCGACAGCGCTTAACTTAGATGATCTGAGGGGAACCGGTGTTGTCACTGCAGCAAGGTCGTTGGTTGTGCATATAACAGCCACATTTCTTAAATTGTTAAAACTGGCTGTTTTATATTAAAGATATGAAATCAAATATTGTTATGTTCTTTAAAATAGTAAATTTACTTTTAGCTTTATAAAACAAGGAACTTTACTGGTCGGTTGCTGGAGATGAGTAGTAAGTGAAAAGCGTTGTTGTAGGAGAGTCTTTCAGAAAAAGGATGTGGAATGAAAGAGTTGGGGAGAATGTCTCCGAACCAGGGGTTGGAAATGGAGGGAAGAGAGTGGGAGAGGAGATGAAGAGGATCCCCGACACGGACAGCAAGAGTAGTATTCTGGAAGAGTGTGTAGACTCTACGTGTGTTTCATCAACGAGGAGGAGGAGGCCGTCGGAGAAGGACGTGGGGAGTGTTTAGCTGTAAGGTTAGGTGAGATAAGTTAATAGAAGCATAACAGAGTAGAATGATTAATAATCAGAGATGAAACAATAAAGTAGGTGTTATCAAATTTGCGAGAACTGTAGAAAATACGAATGTGTGTATTGTGAAAGAGAAGAGAAGGGAAATTAGTGCTCTTTGTTGCATGGTTAGTAGGTGGTATTCCCTTGTTAGTTGACGGTCCTGAGTGAGTCCGTGGCAGTTTAGAGTGTTAGTTACTGGGATAGGACGGTTGCAGTTTGTGAAGAAGACACGAGTGCGGTTGGTTCGTCCTGCAATTATTACCTGTTTCTTGGAAGGGTTGATTTTGGAGAGTAATTGGTTGCACCAGGAGGTAAACTGGTGGAGTTGGTGGTTGAAAGGATCTTCGGGATTTATGAAGAATGATGAGTAGGACTTGTGCGGAGGAAATGTGAAGGATGCAGAAGAGTGGAGAAAAGACAGAGCCTTGGGAGCCATTATTGAACCCTGTAGGCCTAAGCTTTATAATTTTCTAAGAGCAGACCAACATTTCTGAAGTAGTTCCATCGAGCTAGGTAAGGTGAAGGTAAAGTTCCGCCTTTTGGCCTTAGGTGGCCCAATCGGGCCTGACAGACTGCCATGTCATCCTCTGCCAGTGGCATCATCGGAGGCGGTATGGAGGGTCATGTGGTCAGCAAACCGCTCTGTCCCGCTCTCCCGGTCGTTTCCAGGTTACTTGATCCTGTAACCGCATCTGCTCTATTAAGTAGCTCCACCGTTGACCTCGCGTGGCTGAGTGCTCAACGCTACAGTCCTCCCACCAGGGAAAAATCTCCTGGCAGTACCGGGAATCGAATCCGGGTACCCCACTCGGCAGTCAGCCGACCACTAAGCTACAGATACGGACATCGAGTTATGTGGTACAACTATTAAGACACTGAACTCGTATTCGGGAGCAGCTGAGTTCGAATCCTGGGTTTCCTTTGAATATTCTCAAAAAAGACAAGACACCTTCTTTTAATGACCTGAATGTAGGCGAAACGTTAAGCTTGAGCTGTCCTACCTTCCTTCCAGCTGGTAGAAGAGCACTGTTCATCGTCAGATGGTAGGTGTCCGGTGCCTCCGTTCAGTAGGACGGGGGCTCGGCACCGAGATTCGAGGCGTTCGTCTATCGTATTTCCGATAACCGGCGATTAGCCGCGAGGCGCAGCGCGGAAACGCGTCGCCCGCCAGCGGTCGCTGCGCTGCGGTGTAAATCGTGCGCCTGGCGTAATGGCGGCCGTAAGGATAGTTATTACGAACATAACTAAAACACGGGCGCGCCGCAGCCGGACACGGATCGCAGATTGAAACTCGCGCGCAAAAAGGGAGAACCGAGTGCCAAATTGATTGAGATAGATCTGCTTTATGGGCGTTAAGTGGCGATACCGACGGCGATAATTGTCCTCGCAGCCCTCACTACAAAAAGTTGACCTATAAATATTGATTGCTCGCTACTGACTGACCTGTGCCTTCCATTTTGTTTCCTCGTTTTGTTCCGGTGGGAGCGTTTGGGGGCGTTTCGTTTTTTAATCTCTCTTATTATCATGATCGCCGGCGGTTCCGTCATGCACCCAGTTTAAATCAAAATCTGATTCGCCGGGAAATGCCTCTGTTTTTTTCCGTTTTACCAGCGTCACAACTGCAGTAAGATAAAGGCTAAATAGCTGCCTTTATGTAGAGGTTGCTCGGTTTACTCTCTGAGAACATGTCTTAGTTTATATACCGTAGTACGCCGCTATCACGCCAATTATCGATATTGTTTTCTATCGTAAGGTGCTGCCCTTCCCCTCCTGCCCGGAGATGAGCTGCCCAGCTCAGGCCGAAACAATTTGTGTAGCTGGGAACACGGGCACTGACAACCTTCCTGACGCACATTGACAGACCAACGTGAACCAGCATCACCTTTAGGTGCCCACTGACTAATGTATAAAATAATAATTTTGTAATCTCATCAAATAATTAATCAAGAACAAATTGTACAAAACTCTTATACTTTGGATCCCCAATAACTCTCTCCCTCCGCCGATAGAGTTGGCGCAGTTCTTAGCACACTGCAATTGCATCCAGGAGGACGTCGGTTCAAATACCCGTCCGGCTATCCAGATTTAGTTTTCCGTGATTAATCCTAAATCGCCCCACGTAAATGCCAGGATGGTTTCTTTGAAAAGGGCACAGTCGATTTCTTTTCCCATCCTTTCGTAATCGAAGCTTGTGCTCCGTCTCTAATGAGCTCGCTGTTGCTAGGACATTTAACTTTAATTTTCCTTCCTTCTCACCCTCCCTCACGCTCTCCTTTCTCACATTACCTTTCCCTGTCCCCCCCCCCTCCCTCTCTCTCTCTCTCTCTCTCTCTCTCTCTCTCTCTCTCTCTCTCTCTCTCTCTATTCCCTCTTTCTTACACACACACACACACACACACACACACACACACACACACACACACACACACACACATAAGCGAGTGTACTCACATGAGATTTCGTAAATGCTCTTAGACGTTGGTATCTTCGGCCTACGCTCCACTCTATTTCTTACGATATAAGTCAAGGAGAGATAAAGTAGCGTCCTTTGCCATAACAGAACAGGAAACTTTTATTACCTGAAATATACAAGGGAAAGGAATTACTGTATTTTTATTCGCGACTTGGCGTTTAGGAGGTATCAAGTAAATGTTTTGATACTTGATCCACAGAAGTAGTCTACACAGTGTATGTAACTCACATCGTATTTGCCAAAGCGCTTGATTGTCTCACCTGGTTCTTATGAGCTGTTCTGGATAAGCGTCGTGTTACTTAGGCTTTTCTGGTAGTAAGAATCGCACGGATGAGACCAGAAGGTCCAAAACAAAGGTAAGATTGATATTATACTCTTCGATTTTTGTTGTTGACAAAGCTGCTTTATCAAATATATTTGACGTATTGTAATGACCCCACCTTAGAGTTGATCAAAGAAAGCGATCGTCTTCTGTTTACTGTAAGAGGCAGGCATGTAACCGAGTGGTTATGATTTAAGTACACATATTCACAGACGACCAGTGTGGGCTGTAGTTATTGTACAGCAGCGGAACCTGGTAGATATTCTAACGCGTTGATGCGGAACCGATTTACGCTGCAAAAAAATATTAGTTTTATCGTACATCGTACTCATACTCGAAAAACCTCTGGCCCGTTTAGTGTTTGGGAACTATGGAACTAACAGAATTAAGAATAGAAATTTTCGGCTGAAATCATGCGGTTCCTCTGTTACTGCATGTCTGCCATTCTGAAGCAACTATGATGAAACAGTTGATGACTGTAACACCCGCCGGCCGCTGTGACATAGTGGTTCTAGGCGTTTCAGTCCGGAAACGCGCTGCTGCTACGGTCGCTGACCTCAGATGTTGAGTCCCATAGTGCTTAGAGCCATCTGAACCATTTTTGTAACACCCCTCATTATGCCGCCTCAAAGAAATATGTAATCAAATTTCTTTGTCAAAGAAATTTGACATTGTAATAATTGCCTAAGCAAGTGAGTACTAAGAGAGTAAATGCTTCTTCAGAGAAGAAAAAAGTTCTATCTTTTCTTTCTGAAAACGGCAGTGTATCGGCTGTGGAAGCTTGTGACAGGTCAGAATGTTCTTAACTGCATAAATTATCCGGTCGTTCATTTTTATTCCCGAAAAGCTCATCACGGGAGATGTATTGAGTGTACAATATAGAACTTTCCAGCTATTTCTCTACAGGCTATCACGCTCGCTTGAATTTATTTTTGTCGTCATTACCAGTGGAGAAACTGCAGCGGACAAGTAGGGACTGGTTAGGTTCATTAATAAAATAGCACCTGCTGTTGGTACACATATTCCCTCATAGCTTCTCATTGCAAGGTTTCCGACTGACGTCCTACCCCTTATTTTGCTAACTGTTGCTTCTCATCCATCTTTGAACGTACACCTCTTCTTCATCAAGACAAACTAATAATAAAGACATTATTATTATATAAGTAATCCCTGCATTTGAAGGGATCACTCCCATTCTTTGTAATGCAATCCAGAACAAACGAAAAAGTTGTTTGCGAAAATCATACATGAAGCATTTTTAATCACTCTCCGAGATAACTATGCCCACGTCTCAACACTTATTGATTTTCACGAGTACTCTCATTTCTTTTCTTGATGTGTGCTGTTGGTGTCCTGCCCTCATGCTGGTGTGATGCTTTCTTTTCCAGCTGAGGATACCTCACTTAAAATTCAATGCACGTCATCCGGAACAAATGAGGAATACTGGTGGCAATAAAATAACACGTTTCCTCCATTCCATTCACAATGATCCACAAAAACCACGGAAAGGTTCTTAAAGGATACCAACAGCAAACTGAGGGAGGTGGCGCAGTGGTTATCACACTGCACTCGCATTCAAGAGGACGACGGTTCAAACCCGGGTTTGGCCATCCAGATTTAGGTTCTCCGTGTTTTCCCTAAGTATCTTCAGGCAAATGGCGGCATGGTTCCTTTGAAAGGGCACGGCCGATTTCCTTCCCCATCCTTGACACAAACCGTGCTTGTGGTGCGTCTCTAATGACCTCGATGTCGACGGAACATTAAATCCAATCTTCATTCCTTGACCAACAGCAACTTTAGTGATATTATCCTTGGAAGTAACTGACAAAATTGTGCGATAATTGCTTTTTATATATTAAAATATTTATCTTTTCTAAAAGTAATGGAATGATATCTCAAAATTAGGAAATTATATTTTCCACTACCTGTATATTTGTCTTCAGCATTCTTTGAGTATGCAAAAA
This sequence comes from Schistocerca gregaria, assembly GCF_023897955.1. Classification (NCBI taxonomy): domain Eukaryota; kingdom Metazoa; phylum Arthropoda; class Insecta; order Orthoptera; family Acrididae; genus Schistocerca; species Schistocerca gregaria. The sequence continues at coordinate 480,690,361 of NC_064931.1, read as the reverse complement.
TGCTGCTACACATAAGCGTAGAACGCTGACAACGAAGAAGGAGAAATATAAATAGAAAAATCTTCACTTATTTTAATAAAATTCTTTTCCCCAGAGGCTAGCCGATGAAAGCTGCACAACCTTGGAGAGGGCTAAGCTAAGCTGCTAAGATCTTATGCACATGGCGCTGTACCGTTGGAAGCAGCCGGCTGACGGTATCGGAATCACTGCAACATTCACGAACCTGTTTTCGAGACATGACGCTGCCGCTGGTACATGTGTACAAGTTATCTATTGTCTAGAAGTTACTCACCTTTTATTGACCGCACTGGCTACTGTAATAATCAGAGGGCAAATTGAATAGTACACTAAGTGGTTTGTTCGTGCAAGTTAGTCATTTATTTTAAAGAAAATATGCCACATGAATTCTTTTCAGTATGTGTGACATGCTCGCACTGCTCTCTAGGTACATGATAATTAAGAGGATAAGCAGAGGTCGAAATTTTCATGAATTTGGTGGGTGGTCGGATGCAGCTGGATAAAAATAAAGATTTTTTGTGTATCTTCAAACTCAGTCAGATATTAGTTTATTACAAAGTGGGTATTCGATTTCATGACAACTGTGTACTGAACCACATCTGCATTTATGAGACCTGGTCACCGACGTCGAATGGCATCGATGACATGCATCAACCACGTCTGACATCCACCTACCTTTACAGTTTATCGTGACCTATTAACTAACTCACCTGACGTGTCCGGAAAAGCCAAACATCATTCCCACCGCACGTTAAGCCTTCTCAGTTTTTTCATATGTTAGTGACGTTGCTAGGAATCCAGTCCTCGGCCAGGTACCTATTCCTTGGCCGCAGATGTATGTGAGTTACAGGAAGAACATGTGCTATTCGCCAGCAATATGAGTGTGTTTCTTTATTATTATTTTACGACGTTTGCACATAGGAATAGGAGATGCCGTGGCCCGTAAACTGTAACATTTTATTGTTGGTATCGTAATCCCTGGTCTGCAGTGTGCTGTCGAATTTGAAAATGCTTGGCTCAATTGTTAAAATTTCGCTTTTCCTTAAATTACATTCCTGAGAGGATTTTCCGAATTGCCTCACAGATTCAGATTAATCGAGAAATATTATTCTTTCTTCATTAAGCTATAAATAGAGCCACTTTCGTCGTTTTAAAATATGACTGTTGGGGGTGTTCTTGTTGTTTCTCTCATTCCTGATGATAAACTTCATTAGAAATAACTACAAGCTGTCCTCAACCTGAAAGTTGGTGTTAACACCAAAGCGGTTTACTAGACATCGTTTTTCTGGGGCTAGTTTCGTAAGAAGTTCAGACAGAAATAAGCAAATTACGTCCTTTCTGTGCTATCGAGGCCTTCGAAATCACCCGGAGGTTGTCCTGTCTGCCAAAGGTCTCTTTGAGCTTCCAGCGATTGCATGACATGTGGCGTTAGCAAATTCCTGACGGCACTAGCTCAATGACCGTTATGTAACAGCGATAAAGAACAAAACAATTCGAGTTGTATATTTTTCTCACAGAACCGTAGATGACATGATCATGGGTCAAGATTAAAGAATACAGTATTATGATACTTTCTCTATTTCCTCTGGTGTTCGAAGAATGTCGCAGATGCTACTGACAAATATGTACGTTAGCCTCCATCTTCCATGTATGACGTTTTCCAGTTGCACTCTACTAAACTTTTATCACTACATGGCTTAGTTTCTTCTAGAATCACGCACAGATGAATGTACTGACTGATTAGAGCACCAGTTTAGGTAATGCTTTTGGCTGAGGATTACACCTATTTAAACCTCGGAAGTATAATACATTATAAGTTTATTATTTTATACTTTTCTCAGCGTTGTGGTCAAAGGAGAATTGCCCCCCCCCCCCCCCCACACACACACACACATAGGCCGGATTTGAACCCCCTCGACTACTATGTTCCGAGCGTGCTGAAAAGAGTTACCAATAAGACGACACACCCTTATGTCGCATCTTTAAGCACCGCTATCGAAGCAGCATTAGCGAATACGGTCAGCGCTGTTTTGAAGAGTGCGTGCGACCTCTTCAGGACAAGACTGGAGGCGGTCATTGCAACGAAGGGGGTTACTTTTGAAAGATACCACTACGCATATGTAAAAGGATTTACACTTTTATTTGTATTTTGTTTTAATGAATTTGCGTGGAAAAAGTTTATTTTGCCTGGATTTAAGCGTCACATCCTGCGTTATATCACTGCGAATAAACGGTAATTATTACGGCTGGTAACGTTTGGCATAATTTCTGAAAAGGAAACCAAAGGTGGAACTTGAATCACACGACGAGAGACGATCGAGTAAATGTACATAAAGCTACTGGTACAAAAAGAGACAAATAATTTTATGTTGTGGCTGGAAGTGTCTGTTACGGTACATCAGAACCAGCTTTTACTATGTGAAAATTCAGGCTACTATTAACATAGACGCTTCCGCCCGAAGCAGTTGATAGGCTGCAGACGGACTGCATGCAGTCGACCTTGGACTAACAAGAGGGACGGAGAATTCAGCATAACAATATGACAACGTTCATTAGGCAGTTGCTACAGTGTGAGAAATAAGTGGCCGTGCGTACGGCATCCTAGTGTGTGCGAAGACTTTTGACAGAAGATGAAGTTGGCGTGCGTGCAGCGGGTTAGCACACCGCGGGCAGTGATTTCCTCGGTTAATTTCCGTGCGAGGCGAGGGCGGCGACTTCCGCAGGACGGCGGCCGGCGGTCGGCTATCGAGATGTTAGGGTGTGGGCCCACGACGCCAGATAGCGCCGCCCAGGGGACCAACTACGCGTGTCCCGAACACGAGATTTCAATTAAACCGACACGTTTAGTAATGAACCCTGGACAGATTTATGTGCGTGGTTTCTGCTTTATTTTCGGAGTCTACACGCCAGGTACCTGCGATGGGGCTCTCTCGGGGACGCTCATGATGGCCGTCATACTCCGTCACCGCCGCAAGAGCGCTCTTCTTCCCTTCAACCTGTTGCTCTCGCGATAAAACCGAAATATATCTTGCAAAATTCCAAACTTTCTACAAGTTACTGTCTCAGATGTCGCGTTTGTCTCTGTGAATGCGACGGGTTTGTTAGCGATGTTACCGCTGTCGCCCAGAAGCATAGGAGTCATTTATTGTTAAGCGGAGTAATATTCTGGGTCGAGTGCTATAGAGAATCGAAAATTTATGCAAATAATTCATACTGAAGTCATTTTTCAGTGAGAAGTCGCATAGGCAGTTTACATCTAGACATTTTATGTATAGGGGGCTCCAGATTACGTCTATGAAATTCATCGGGAAAGCTGCAAGTTCATTTGTCGGCAGAATGTTGGTTAGGTAACCAATGAAGATCACTTAATATTTTTTTTCAGATAATCCTAAGTTGGGTTTCGCGGCTTTCATGTCCGACACGTTTATGCATAATTACCACAAAGCTACTGAAATCTTTGTTGTTCTGTGATTTAGTATGAGAATATGTCATCCTTCGGCAGATTTGGGTGTAATATGTAATAAGAGCTTATAATTTTATGAAGGAATATACATATTTAATACGATAATCATATCATTAACAACTTACTTTAGAATTTTAAAACGATCTAAACCACACGTTTGTAGCTTTGAAATACGTAATATTTTTATTTAGCGCTGTGAAAATACGTGGGTCTGTAAACACAAGCATAATGTCCAGCAGAACCGTGATGCTAGACATCAGTAACAGCTACATTTCACATGGTTACACTCTACCTGGATCAAGGCACGACAAATGAATTAGGGCTCCACGCATATTTCATAGTTCTAGGCATGTGGTATACACCATTTTAAAAATTTCGATTATGTATTTAGTGACGTAATATTACAGTCGTAATTAAATACGTCTCCACCATAAAATTGTCTGCTCTTATTATATACACTATCTGGTCAAAAGGATCTGTACACAGTTATGTAATGCAGAATCGACCACTGGATGTCAAAAATGGTCAAAATGTCTCTGAGTACTATGGGACTTAACATCTGAGGTCATCAGTCCCATAGATCTTAGAACTACTTAAACCTAACTAACCTAAGGACATCACACACATCCATGCCCGAGGCAGGATTCGAACTTGCGACCGTAGCAGTAGTGCGATTCCGGGCTGAAGCACCTATAACCACTCGGCCACCGCGGCTGGCTACTGGCTGTCAGCAGGGTCAGATCCGCCAGAAGAAATCGAGGCGAGGAGAACTGTGTTGCCAGCAGAGAATCAGTAACAGTAGAATGGATAGGTCAGGAGAGCTTAGTGACTTCAAAAGAGGGCTAATCGTTGCACATCACCTAAGTAACAGACCTATCATCAATATTTCAACCCTTCGAAAGCTGCCCCAGTCGACTGTTGTTGATATGACTGTGAAGTGCAAATACGAAGGAACAACCACTGCTTAACCAAGAACGACGAGCAGAGACTGTTGAGCACAGTGGAGGGTGGCTGCACAAATCTCATTAAATCAGCGGAAGGAATGAAGTTGCTGCAAGAGACCAGTTAGCACAATAACTGTGCATAGGGACTTAAAAAGAAGGAGGTACAATTGTCGAGCGTCTCCTCCTAAGCCACACATTTCTGCAGTCTGTGACAGGCGACGCTTGAGGTGGTGTAAAGAGAGATGTCACTGGACAGTGGATAAATGGGAACAAGTGATGTGGAGGGATGACTCACACTAAAATCTGTCTTAAACCGAGAGAAGGGCTTAGCAGCTCGCGAATACCTGAAGAAAGTTACCTGCCATCATCTGTACTGTGTGGTGTCACAGTATTCGGGTGTTTTTCGTGGTTAGTTGTAGTCCCGTAAGCGCACGTAAGAAAGCCCTAAATACAGAAGGATATGAATACAGATTACAGCAGCCGGCCGCGGTGGTCTCGCGGTTCTAGGCGCTCAGTCCGGAACCGCGCGACTGCTACGGTCGCAGGTTCGAATCCTGCCTCGGGCATGGATGTGTGCGATGTCCTTAGGTTAGTTAGGTTTAAGTAGTTGTAAGTTCTAGGGGACTGATGACCTCAGCAGTCAAGTCCCATAGTGCTCAGAGCCATTTGAACCAGATTACAGCACTGTGTACTGCGCAAAGTAGAGGAACAGTTTGGAGACAATTATTGTTTTTATCGGTATGACAACGCATGCCATCATGAAGCAGCATTTGTGAGGTAATGGTTTGGGGACAATGAAGTCCTAAACGCAATCGAACACCTTTGAGATGAGTTAGAACGTAGACTTCGCTCCAGAAACAGCGTCCATCTACTTTCGCTAGTATGGGCTCCTCAGGAAGAATGGGTTCATTCTTCCACAGACATTCAGACACCTCATGGAAAGTGTAGTCAGCAGTGTTTAAGCCGCCATGAAGGCGAATGGCGGACCCACCCAGTATTCATTTAGAGTAGTAGGTGTACAGATACTTTTGAGCAGATAGTACGTCATCTCCAGGTCTACCAGGCGATAATACAGTGTTGAAAGAACTGCCAGAACTACAAGGATTTTAACAGCTTTGTGGTGGTTTTGCATAAAAATGTCTCATATTTTTTTCATTGTGTCACAGAGAAGCCTGAGCATGCAGCGTGCCCATTTGGTCGGACTGTAGTCGGTGAACACGCTCAGTTCCTCCGAGTCTAATTTCTCGACAGCAACTGTGTCGCCTGGCGTGAATTTCCTTCGGCGTATGTTTGATAATCAGTGCTCATTTCCTAGTGACGAGCCCGCGTATTCGTAGCCCAAAAAGCATACAACCGGGACTGGAATCTCAATGACAGGCGTCAGCTTGAATCGGATGATGTATTTCATCGGGATACGAGGCTTCTGATGCAAGAATGTGTCCGGGTTAACTACTCCACATCGTTCGCAGCAGAAATCTATTCGACGTGCTACGCCTCGTTCTGGCTTTTTATTGCGGAAGGTCTCACACTGTGGGACGTGAATCGTCTCTCGCTTTGTGTACCGGCTTGCGTTTCGAATTCGGACCGTTATGCCGTGTGAGAGCGACTGAATGGATAGACGCAGCTGTAATGTCTTCTACACGCACTGAAGGATCTTCGGGCTTTGTACCAAACGTAAGTCTCTGCGACGTAGGTTTGTTCCTTTTGCTCTTTGTGGAGCCATCGGAGTGTAACACAGGACGATTTGTCTTCAGTTTACGAACACATCTTTGCATACAGTCTGTTAAGTAACAGCGTCGGCATTACACACAGATGGTAAAAGATATCGCCTTAGTTTTTTCACGACCCAACAAAAGGAACCTTTGTCCTTCATGCAGTGTAAAAGGCCAGAAGTTGATCGTTGTTGCAAGAAATAAATTTCAGAAAGACAGAGAAACGCAACGTGAAGTAGCATGGAGGTGCACAGTAATAACCCGTAAGACATATATTTACTGAAACCCACATTCTGTTTTAATAATGAAGTCAGTCATTAGGATGTAGTAGTTGAGAACTTAAACAAATAACTCCAACAGAGTAAAATGGAAGGCTATTACTAAATTGTACAATTAGTTTTTAAATATATTGTCTCCAATGGACTCGATATGAAAGTGAAAATGTTGCCTGTTTTGGTGATTATCTGATAACGCACTTTACAGGCTCCGAAAGTGTGTTTCCGCTCAAAATTTTACAAATATTATAAATTCAGAAGGAACAACCAGTGCTAGTGAGGTATATCACAGGGCTTTCGGCCTTAATTTTCAGAGTGCATATCCACCTATATTATATTTCGTTGGCGCTATCGTTCAGTCTCAGAAAGCGACCAGCATTAAAATGAATTATACAGGTAGGCCTAACCGTCCTAACAAAAAACATCAAAATCATGAGCAATGTATACACGAACTGACTGGAAAGTACAGAAATGGGACTATGATACGTTTGAATTTTTTGGAGAAACGTTTTTTGCTATTATCATAAGGAATGAAATTGTTTCCGGGCGTTTTTAAATACCATGAGAGTGCCCCATTACGGACGTGACTATTTTATCAAGCATTTTTGACCATGCCTATGACTGGTCTAGCTTAGCAGTGATATAGTGTCCCAAATCTCTGTAAATGAAAGAAAAATACTGTAGTGCCAACTTAACTTGAGAAGTTGACTTGACACACAAATTGACCACAAGACGCAGCTGGCCCATTTAGAAAAGTGACAGCGCACGCAGTTGACCGCTTCAAGAGCATGTAAAATTTTAGGTCTGCGCGCAGTCGGGATCACCCGTTTTTCTGTAACTCTTCTTCCGTTATTCGTTAACAGGCAATAATGAAAGCCCGACGCCATTTAAAAACAGCAGATGTCTCTTTTACTACGGAGTGCCAGACAATGAGGTTGTTAGCGTTGTCAGAGAGCTGAATGCTCGCGCCGGAGTTGGGGTCCGGTAGCTGGACGTGAGTCAACTGTTGGGCTGCGGTTGGCGAGAGATGGGGATCTGAAGCGGCGGGCGGCGGGCGGCGGGCGGCGACTTGAAAGCACCAGCCCCGCCTGCCTTATCTGCTGCGGCGGCGGGCCCGCGCTCTTTATCACTGGCCCTTAATTAATTCCATCACACTGCCACGTGATACCTTTCCTAAGAGGCGTTCTGCAACCCCAAACCGGACCACCGCCCTCACCTTGCTCGTTTGTTTCTGTGAGTGCTCCAAAACGATCAAACAATCAATGATTTCGAACGTTTAAAATTTTTAGAACGCGAGATTAACGGACCGTATTATTGAAGTATCACCTCAGGATGTTAAGCGTGAACTGGATGCTGAGGTCAACAACAGAATTACCTTCACTGTCGTTTACAATGAAACACACAAGCTCGTTTACTTTCCTTAGTCTCAATCTGTTTTGTCTAACAGAATGCTAAGGTGACATTTTCAGGACACATTCCTTGCTCGTAGAAAAACAAAAATACGTTATACTATCATGGGTTCGGAAACGCTTTACTTACCCTCATTTCATACACGTCGTCATAGTAAATTAATCACAGGAATTAGACAAGTGCAGAACACACCATACGCCGTAATCTGGCAACATTTGGTAATTTTTTCCATTCATTATCTTTCAAAACTGCTCTGTCCGATACAGATACGGAAAATATTGTTGAAGTGGTTAGGTTTTCCTGAATTTTGCTGAAAAATTGATAAATAACTGTCAAAATTTTAGAAGACACGCCCAGTACGAGCTTTTTGATTTTTTGTCTGCATCATTTTTCACTTGTTTTGGTCCTTCTCGCGGCTGAAAATGTCTTACTTTTTACAACTGCATTTGGGTACTGTCTAGTAACAACTGAGGAAAATTAACTTCGTTCGATATCCCTGTTCACATAGGATTTTAGAATCCTGAAAATTACTCATAATCGCAAAAATTTAAAATAAATAAATTGTCTGTGTCACTTACCGATTTTGCCTAAATTTGTAAAGCATCTTTGTTACCATGAAGGAATGAATAAGTTCAGTTATTTTAATTAGCAGCAAGTTAATATAACGTAGCTTTTTAAATGTTTGCCTTGTGGGAATTTTTTCGAATTGGACGTTGTCCAATTTTCTGAGCGGAAATGTTAATTAATCACAGTTCAAACTGTAATCCGTCATTTCAATATTTAAAATGTACATTTATTATTATGTTAGTTTATTGCTATAGGAACAAACTCTCGTCAACATCGATGTCAAAACGAATGAAGTATCCTATAATCATACTGAACAAGGAGAAACAGACAGAAAGACGGTCTCTCACAAACCGGTAACGTCTGCTGGTATATGTAAAATAATCTTCGAGCACAGATGACGTTTCGTACGTTCCATGTAGTTCAGCGTTCAGGGAAATAAATTTAGAAAACTTCTAAAACAGAGTACATGTGCTTAATTGCAATCGTGTGATATTACTTTCTCGAGTTGTCGATTCGAGCTGAGTTGCAGCATCACTCTCTCTGTCTCTCTGTCTCTCTCTCTCTCTCTCTCTCTCTCTCTGGAATGTCACGCACTCTGCGTGCCTAGTTAAATAAAATAATTTGTAACACAGCGTTTGCAAATTGTAGGAACTACAGTATAAGGTCGGGGTTGTAAGTACTTCGGCAGACACATCACGTTATGTGTTATCGCAGCTGCTTCTGTTCTTGACGTGCGTCCAAGTCTCCACGGAACTCGAATTCCGTCATAGTAAAACATTAGCAGTTGAGTAAACAACAGAACCGAGCTAAGTTACTATTGTTTGACCACAACACGTATTGTGGTATAATGCGTGGAAACTAATCAACATTTCACTGTTTGTTCCAAGAAGATTTTTCTTAAGTCATTTCCATGTAAATGAACCTCATTCTCTGTTGCAAGAACAGAATAACTTTCACGTCGTAGACATTCAACCTTCGCCACAAACTGTAAATATGCCATATTATTAATTAACTGTTAGACAAAAGCTGCTTTGTGATAGTATTTTATTTCTCCGGGCTATTTTCGGGCGTTGCCCATCATCAGCGGTATCTGTATTACACAAAAGACACCTATTTCTTATTTTACGAGCAATAAGTTACAGAGTTTATTGCAATGTCTTTATGCATATGCGGTATTTGATGTTCCCTAGCGTATCCGAATGACAATATTTCGTTATATTCATGTAATAATACAATTACGTGATTTATATCTACACATATTTAACCAGCAGAAGGAACTGGTTACAAAACATATGTAGTTGTCGTTGGCAATTTCTGTGCACGAAAATACTACTTTTGGTATACATCACGTAACAAATATAATGCTGCTTCTAGTTTTTATTACCTCTCTTAGCAGAGCAAAGAAATATGTTTTCATTAAAGAATACTAGAATAATTTTCCATGGATTTTTTAATTTTTTATTTTTAGATCCGTCTGTTCCTTTAAAGTTCGGATGTTTCGTGATATACCTGAAAATTTCTATTTCTTCCGAAATATTTAGTAAGCTGCTTATTTTGTCAATGTGTAGGACTTACAGGCATTGTGTCGTGTCACTGGCAGTGTTGTTGTGGTCTTTTAAGTCTGTACTAACTTGACAATTACGTTCAGATGTTATTTAAATCTTGCTTTAAAATTTGGTCCCGCTTGTCCTACGTAAATTTTCTAACATTTATCGCATTTTAACGCAATACCTGCAATACCGGTCAGTCCTATATATTGCCGAGAAAGGCAGTTTACGAAATATTTTGGAAAAAACAGTACTTTTCACATATATAACGAAACATCCTGACATTATTTTAAATGAACAGAGCAATTTACAAAACAAGTAATTCATCGAATATAATACAAGCATATTTTAATGAAAACACATTTACTTCTGTGTTCTGCTAACACAGATAATACAAATTAGAAGTAGAATTACATACATTTTGTGATGTATACCAAAAGTAATCTTTGCATGTACAGCAAATGACAATGATAACTGCACATATTCAATAAATATTCCTTATTCTGATTACATATTGTGTGTACATATGTCATTTAATCGTGTTATTACATTAACATAAAGAAATATTCTCACTGGGACACGCTAGAGACCATCACGCATAAGGCAACTCGAATTAAAGTGAATTGAAAAACCACATATCCATAAAACACTAAAATATACATTGTAAGTAACTAATTATAATAAGAAATATGTCTTTTGTATAATACATATACCGCTAATGATGAACAACCCACGAAAATAGTCCCGTGAATGAAATATTACCACCAAGCAGCTTTTGTCGAACAATTAATTAATGTGTTGTAGGAACCAGAAACCATCCCGGCATTCAGTTGTTTGCAGAAATCTAGAAGAACCTCGTTATCATGGGGTTGTGGTTTGAAGTTCGCTCCTCCCGAAATTACGTTTTCTTCTGCCCGTGATTTTTGGTATTTCTTTGCTGCAATATTTTTTAGAAATCATACTGAGTTAATAACAGGTGCAAAGATACTTCCAGTTGAGTATCTGCTTCATTTTAATCAGCAGTAAATTTCTAACTGAAAGTGAAAAGTAACGAAACTATTCCAGAATGAATTTTCACTCTGCAGTAATGTGTGCGCTGATAGAGGACTTCTTGGCAGGTTAAAACAGTGCGCTGCACAGGGACTCGAAACTGTGACCTTTGTCTTTTGCGGTAAAGTACTCGACGAACTGAACTACCAGATCATGATTCACAACCCGTCCACACAGCTTTACTTCAGCCAGTACTTCACTCCTACCTTCCAAACTTCACGGAAGTTTTTCCATGAAGCTTGCGGGACCCTGGAAGAAACGATCAAGAATGTCAATAAAATTGTAGGAAACACAATTCCTAAAAGTTATCTCTCTTACACTAATACGAAATTCCAGTCACCAATTTTCTCCTCCGAACGCGAAAATATTTTGTTGACATCCACCTACGTAGGGAGAAGTGATCATCACAATAAAATAAGAGAAATCAGAGCTCGAACGGAAATATTTAGGTGTTGCATTTTTCCCACGCGCCATTCGAGAGTGGAATGGTAGAGAAATAGTATGAAAAGGGTTCGATGAACTCTCTGCCAGGCACTTAAGTGTGAATTGCAGAGTAACCATGCAGATAGACTAGCCTAGTTTTCCATTACATACACAAGTCAGGGGCTGGAGATAATTAATTACTTACCGCTTATATTAAAACGTTTAAAACATTATGCCTCAGATTCATGTTTTTCTTAGTGCATAAAATAGCTTAAGCATTCAAAAAAGGTTTTCACGACGAAAAAGACTTTAAATTCTGTTTTAAATATATTTCCTTCTTTCATAAACTTTGAATCTAAAGAAACAGACCAGAAAAGAAATAAAAGTGTTTGAAACTTTAATATACCCTTTCTTTCAAAGAGTAAGGAAATACCTCCTTTCAGACGCCCCAGACAGATTGTTATAAGAACTGGCATACAGATTGTCTTAACACGACTAAGACGTTATAGATAATAGCGGTTATCGCTTGAAGAAACTCAATAATAGTCCTAAGAGTATTCGTCGTTTGTTAATCTGATCCAGACACACTTCTCATGTTAACGACCTATTCAAAGAGCAAGAGTTTCAATGAAGCTATCAGAAGGAATTTTATATATGTGTGTGTCAGTAGCCACAGTCCACATTGGTGAATATTGATCCTAAAGAAAATAAGAAGTAACAAACTATCGGAAACCCTTGAGATGCTCTGAACATCAGCGCTGATGTGAAATATAACAAGAAGAAAGGAAGAGTGACGTCGCAAACACTACAAAAGGACGCAAAGGAGTTACCAAGACTTTTGCTAAATTCAAATAGCAAAACTTCGACCAAAAGTGAATATGAGGAAAGATACACTGTGGACTGTCAAGCGTATGATCTCAGAGATTTTAGTGCTTCGGTGATGTAAGGAAATTGTGTGCAGAAATGATTACAATTCCTTATCTGTCCAATTTCAGAATTAGCAATAGGTCCCTATCAGCAGTGACAAACTTTTAGTTGATGGTTTTATTCATTATCGGCCCGACAGTGTCTCGTAGCATACTACTTGAAACAATAAAATTTACCATTGAGATTTGAATTAGCAATGTCAGTTATTATATAATAAGTAACAGTATTATTAAGTTTTTGAAGAAATATAAATGAATATATTCGTATGCTCATGAAATTTGTGCGAATATTGTGCAGCTGATGGAGATCACTGCATCAGCCAAAATTTGTCTGAGCCAAGACCTTATGTTCACAAAAATTGTAAAATCACAATTATTTGCCACTTGTTTCACTAAGTATCAATTCCGAGACCTCGGTTTCGGATTGTTAGCCCACTGCGTAACAGCACTGAAAACGATGTTGTTGTGCGTACTGGTAGAATCATAAACAAAGCAAAGAATTTACTGTTTAGAAAAAAAGTTAATTACTGATTCTAAACAAGTAAAAGTATTCGCTTGCACTGATATAATACAAAAATACATTACTGGCTAATCCATTTGTAGTGCGACAAAATGTAACAAAAATGGACAGGACAGTCAGTCAGGGTTGGCAATATAAAAGAGTGGAGAGTAACTGAAGTCTGCTTATTCATTCAGTAACTGTACAGGATGGTTCTTGTACCTCTCCACGTCCAGCATTTCTAGCGAAGACAGAATCCAGAATGCAGTATTTATAGAGCCACTAAATAACTGTGTCTGGTTTCCAGACAGTTTCGTGTAAAGTCACCAGGGACTGTACGTCTTTTTATTTAAACAGACTTTCATCTACTGTTTCTGCGGTATAGCAGGTTACTGAAAAATATTACTGTACTGGTAGACTATCTGCCGACAAATGATAATACATTTCTTTTTCCTTGTAATCGTTTGTCACACTGTTAGTGGATACACTAGCGTCTTAACTCAAATTTTTAGCTTTTCCCTTAAAATAGTGTCAATAAGAGTTTTCTGGTAACCGTGCTTTATAAATAATGTTCTAATGACTTAAACACTATTGGCCATTAAAATTGCTACACCAAGAAGAAATGCAGATGATAAACGGGTATTCATTGGACAAATATATTATACTAGAACTGACATGTGATTACATTTTCACGCAATTTGGGTGCATAGATCCTGAGAAATCAGTGCCCAGAACAACTACCTCTCGCTGTAATAACGGCCTTGATACGCCTGGGCATTAAGTCCAACAGAGCTGGGATGGCGTGAGCAGGTACAGCTGCCCATGCAGCTTCAACATGATACAAAAATTCATCAAGAGTAGTGACTGGCGTATTGTGACGAGCCAGTTGCTCGGCCACCATTGACCAGACGTTTTCAATTGGTGAGAGATCTGGAGAATGTGCTGGCCAGGACAGCAGTCGAACATTTTCTGTATCCAGAAAGGCCCGTACAGGACCTGAAACATGCGGTCATACATTATCCTGCTGAAATGTAGGGTTTCACAGGGATCGAATGAAGGGTAGAGCCACGTGTCGTAACACATCGGAAATGTAACGTGCACTGTTCAAAGTGCCGTCAATGCGAACAAGAGGTGACCGAGACGTGTAACCAATGCCACCCCATACCATCACGCCGGGTGATACGCCAGTATGGCGATGGCGAATACACGGTTCCAATGTGCGTTCACCGCGATGCCGCCAAACACGGATGCGACCATCAGGATGCTGTAAACAGAACCTGGATTCATCCGAAGAAATGATGTTTTGCCATTCGTGCACCCAGGTTCGTCGTTGAGTGTACCATCGCAGGCGCTCCTGTCTGTGATGCAGCGTCAAGGGTAACCGCAGCCATGGTCTCCGAGCTGATAGTCCATGCTGCTGCAAACGTCGTCGAACTGTTCGTGCAGATGGTTGTTGTCTTGCAAACGTCCCCATCTGTTGACTCAGGGATCGAGACATGGATGCACGATCCGTAACAGCCATGCGGGTAAGATGCCTGTCATCTCGACCGCTAGTAATACGAGGCCGTTGAGACCTAGCACGGCGTTCCGTATTGCCCTCCTGACCCCACCGATTCCATATTCTGCTAACAGTCATGGGATCTCGATCAACGCGAGCAGCAATGTCGCGATACGATTAACCGCAATCGCGATAGGCTACAATCCGACCTTTATTAGAGTCGGAAACGTGATGGTACGCATTTCTCCTCCTTACACGAAGCATCACAACAACGTTTCACCAGTCAACGCCGGTCAACAGCTGTTTGTGTATGAGAAATCGGTTGGAAACTTTCCTCATGTCAGCACGTTGTAGGTGTCGCCACCGGCGCCAACATTGTGTGATGCTCTGAAAAGCTAATCATTTGCATATCACATCATCATCTTCCTCTCGGTTAAATTTCGCGTCTGTAACACGTCATCTTCGTGGTGTAACAATTTTAATGGCCAGTAGTGTAGTTACTGTTCTTGATCAGTCGTCGACACTGAAACTGGCAACAACCGGTGGATTACAAAATGAAAAGCACCATGTTTGTGTGAGGAAGGTAATTTTCAATATTTGTAAGGGGTCTACTAACAGCCGTCAAATAATGTACCAAATGAATGTTTGGCCATGTCCGAACATAAACAGAGGATCCAGTCTATTCCATTTAAACACAGCCCACACCGTTATGGAGCCACCACCGGCTTCCACAGTGCCTTGTTGACAACTTGAGTCCATGCCTTCGTGGGGTCGGCGCCACATTCGAAACCCACATCAGCTCTTACCAACTGATAACGGGATCCATATGATCAGATCTCGGATTTCCAGTCGTCTAGGGTCCAAGAGACATGGTCACGAGAACTGGAGGCGATGTCGTGCTGTTAGCCAAGGTACTCGCTTCGGTCGTCTACTGTCGTAGCCCATTAATGCCAATTAATTTTGGCGCACTGTCGTAACGGATTCGTTCGTATTGCGTCTGACAGTGATTTCTGCGGCTGTCAGCCAGTATTGCTTGTCTGTTAGCACTAAAAACTCTACGCAAACCCCTCTGCTCTGAGTCGTTATGTAACGGCCGTCGGGCACTGCGTTGTCCGTGGTAGAAGATTATGCCTGAAATTTGCTATTCTTGGCATACTCTTGACTATGTGGATCTCCGAATACTGAAGTCCCTGACGATTTCGGAAATGGAGTGCCCCATGCGTCTAGCTGCAACTACCCCTCCGCGTTCAAAGTCAGTTAATTCCCGTCGTGCGGCAACAATCGCGTCGTAATCGTTTTCATAGGTATCTCCTGAGTACAAATGAGAGGTCCGCCAATGCATTGCGCTTTTATACGCGATACTACGGCTCTCTTCAGGTGTGCATATCACTATCCGATGACTTTCACCGTCTCAGTATACGATATACAGCGCATATCGTCGAAATTTGCATTGCTATTTAGATGTTGTCCGTGCAGAACGGACATGTGGTAAAGATGGATAAAAAATTAATCGAAATGCAACTACTAAGTAACGAGCCACCGAAGATTAAAATGGGTGATCAAAAATTTCCTATTTGAGGGTGTTACCGCAGCGTATTTGCAACTCAGGGCGACTCCGATGTGGTATATAAGCTCCGACAAGTATGAGAGGGATTAGTGTGGCATTCTTGTCTTTCCGACGTAAATGCGGTAAATTAGGAAATAGAAACTATGTAGACGTTGTATCCAAATGCGCCCAAACAAGATCAAAGTACTGTTAGTCTTTCCTTGGCTGGCAAAGTGCAAACAGTGATAGGTGTCCATCGGAGAATGAATAATGTGTATGGGTCAGCATGTTTGTCGGAAACCACCGTTGTGAAATAGTGCGCCAAGAGTTGCTGTTGCTTCCTGATAAAACACGTCCCCATATTGCAAATGCCGTAACGCAGACGTTACGCTAAATCAAGTGGGAGACACTTGAGCACCCTCCCTATGTTCCTGACCTTCGCCCGTACGATTATCACTCCTTGTGTCCCTTAAAAAAGACCTCGAAGGGTCGAAATTCCTGTCAGACGAGGATGTGCAGTAGGCTGTTAACGGACTTTTTCACGCAGCAGAATACGGTATTTTACAAGACGCGTATCTTCAACGTGATGCGTCGTTTGGATGACTGACTAAATGCTCACGGCGATTTTCACTGATTGGCATACCAATTCTGGACTTCACGGCCTTCGAACCGAAAATTTTCGATTGCCCTTATATTTCCAAACAACCTACAGAATTTTGTCGGTGGAGTTCAGCTTGGCCTTGCAGTTTTACCGCGGAAACGAACGTGCTATAAAATGGATTACGATTCCGTTGTAGTGCAGCCACCAAAGTTCGCAGCTGGAAGACACGGAGCGCGCAGGTGCGGCGGTCGGTTTTGCGGGATATGAGGAGAGCGTGTGGCGCATCCGTCAGTGCGGGCGCAGCCGCTGCATGTAAAGTTGGCGGCAACACGTGTCCGCAAGTGTCAGCCACGTGCCCGTAACGGCCGGCGCGCCACCCCACCCTGTAATCACCATCTAATTGTACCTACCTGCGCCTGCTCCCCTTCCCAGCTGTTGTGTTAATCGCCATCTGTATTTCACTCGACGCCGCTTCCTTCACGGCTCACGAGAAGTTATCGGATTTTGTACCTCAGACTGTACCTACTGTTTGGTCGATTTCCAGACTGAATTATATCGAGTGGCCAGAAACAGCTAAAAGCTTGGAGGGGTGTTGCAGGATAAGCTGTGCTGACAAATGATTGTTAGCAAAAAATTTCGGTATGTTCGAGCTAACTAGCACTGAAATTAGCCAGCCAGACGGTAGCGCGCAGAAATTCAAGGGGCCTCCCACATACAATTAGTATCAGTTTTTCTCATAGCGTGGATGAGAGCGCACGAGACTGCTCAGCCCTTGGCTCGCGTCCAGTCCTTACTAACGTCCATGTCCAATTTTTGTATCGCTCACTTCTTCGTTTTTAGGAAACCAAACGAAGCACACAACGAAGAAGACGTTTGTTATGACGGACCGCTTGAATCTGCGTGCCCAACGGCCTGAGTGTCTAACTTCAACACTAATTAACTCGGAAACGGCGTATCGTATCAAATTTTTATCTTCGCAATTATTTCTCAGCACAACTTGCCCTGAAACATCCTTACGAGCTTTCAGAATTTTTTGACCTTCCTCTATAAGAATAGCCAGGTTCACAACCCAGTCACTGCGCTTAACAGAAATTCATAAGAAGCAGAAGCTGCTCCGCTCACCTAATGTACGAAAAAAAGGTTCTTCTTCAGCACCAAGAATTATTCTACAGGGGCTGCTAGGTAATGAAAGTCGAAACTGACGAGAAGCAAACTATTCTGAATAAAATTAGCAGCTGTTTGTAGGAAAAAATGGCTGTAAGCACTACGAAACTTAACATCTGAGGCCATCAGTCCCCCAGACGTAGAACTACTTAAACCTAACCAACCCAATGACATCACACACATCCATGCCCGAGGCGGAATTCGAACCTGCGAGCGTAGCAGCAGCACGGCTCCAGACTGAAGCGCCTAGAACCACTCGTCCACAGCGGCCGGCTCTTTGTAGAAAATGACGACCTTTAATACATTACCTTAAAAGTGGAAGTAAAGTGCTGTTAAATGGAAGAGGGTGTGAATGTGATGCTGTGTATGCCGGACCTCAAGTTCCCATGTAGTCCAACATCGGCCTCTGTCGTATCCGAATGCCCCAAAAAATCTGTATGTTGCACAGTTCGACCAACTGGCCAAATAGAGATACACAGTGAGGTCCCTTTCAAACTCCTTCAGGTGGTTGAACGCTGTCTCATACGGGTACCCTTCAGTTTCGTGTCCTTCACAGTGATCACTCAAGATTTGATGCTTTCACTCCCCTCATACACTGAAGCGCCAAAGAAACTGGTATAGGCACGTGTATTGAAATACAGAGATATGTATACAGGCAGAATACGGCGCTGTGGTCAGAAACGCCTATATAAGACAAGAAGTATCAGGCGCAATTGTTAGCTCGGTTAATGGTGCTACAACGGCAGGTTATCAAGATTTAAGTGAGTTTGAACGTTGTGTTATAGTCGGTGCACGAGCGATGAGACACAACATCTTCGAGGTAGCGACAAGTGGGAATTTTCCCGTATCACCATTTCACGAGTGTACCGTGAACATCAGGAATAAGGTAAAACATAAAATCTTCGACATCGTTGCGGCCGTAAAAAGATCCTGCACGAATGGGACCAACGACAACTAAAGAAAATCGATCAACGTGACAGAAGTGCAACAAACTGCCGCACATTTGAATGTTGGGTCATCAACAATGAGCAAGTGCCAACGTGCTAACCATTCAACGAAACGTCATCGATATGGGCTTTCGGAGCTGAAGGCCTACTCGTTTAACCTTGATGACTGCACAACACAGAACTTTACGCCTCGCCTGGACTCCTCAATACCGAAATTGGACTGTTTATGACTGGAAACTTGTTGCCTGGTCGGACAAGTCTCGTTTCAAATTTTATCTAGCGGATGGACGTGTTCGGGTATGGAGGCAACCTCATGAATCCATAGACACTGCATGTTAGCAGGGGATCATTCAAGCTGGTGTGGTAATAGTGTGGGGCGTGTGCAGTTGGAGTGATATGGGACCCCTGATAATCTAGATTCGACTCGGACAGATGATACGTACGTGAGGAACCTGTCTGATCACCTGCATCCATTCATGTTCATTGTGTATTACGACGGACTTGGGCAATTCCAGCAGGACAGCGCGACACCCCACACGTCCTGAATTGCTACAAAGTCGCTCCAGGAATACTCTTCTGAGTAAACACTTCAGCTGACCACCAAACTCCCCAGACATGAACATTATTGAGCATATCTGGGATGCCTTGGAACTTGCTGTTCAGAAGAGATCTTCACTCCCTCGTACTCTTACGGTTTTATGGACAGCCCTGCAGGGTTCGTGTTGTCAATTATCTCCAGTACTGCTTCAGACTCTAGCCGCGTCCATGGCAGGCTGTGTCGCGGCACTTCTGCTTGCTTGCGGGGACAGTACATGATATTAGGCAGGTGTACCATCTTCTTTGGCTCTTCAGTGTATAACCTACCGCTTATGGTAACAACACTAGAAACGGACACAACCCACTCTGGTGGCCATTCTACCTGTCACAGAGAACTGCCACTAAATCATTTACACACCTGTCAACGGTGTGTACCTGCACGAACGTACACTGCCATCCGACCACGTCTTCCGACTGGTTCACTTTTTTGTCAGACATTGTACGTTAACGGTTACGAACTAATTGTATAAGAAAAGAAGGAAGAATTTAACTGTGGCTTCACGGTGCAACCATTCCGAAACTCGACTCGCTGAAGTTAGGAAAACCACCTGATACCTTAATCTGGACAGAGGAACGGGGTTAGGAGTGCAGTGTCATGCCCATGTGTTATATCGTTCAATGTACGTTAGCGCTGGAGCGTAACACTCGAAAATGCCGATGTGGGCCCGGCGGCCTTAGCTACTGGAGCGTTGCTGGGGTCTTTGGCACTGCGTGCTCTGGCTGTACACTTCGTGGCAGGTAAGGGCCACGTGCAGAGGACCATCTCGCCGTCACCGTGGCTGCGCATGGGCCGACATGCAAAGCAACCCAAAGGCCTGCCAGGCGGCACGGCAGCGACGAGAAGGAGCGCCGAGTCTCGTGAATACGGTAGCTCCACGACGTGATTCGAATCCTGGACCGGCCACACTCAACGAGTTACACTGGCATTTTTCCTGCAGCTCTACGTGAATATCGGTATGGCTCCAAAAACCAGTTTACAGCCTTTGGCAATGCTCTGTGGTATTACGTGTGTGATAGTCATAGCAAAACATAGGGGAGGAATAACGTCGATAATTGTGATTTCGTGCGTCCGAACAATGTCTGCACAAGAACTAAATCAAAAAATTGAGAGCAGCGCGGTACTTCCAGATGCGTTTGGTGCCCTTTTTTGCCGTTGAGAATTACAAAAGCAATAGGCATGACTGAAAAGAGAGAGAAGAGGTGATAATACTGCTATCACATATCCCCCGTCACACACCGTACACCATAGGAAATGAAGTCCGCCTGCAAATGAGGACTAATCTAATCTCCGCCCGAACAGGCCATTAAGGCCCAACAGTACCGACCGGCCGCCGTGTCATCTTCAGCCCACAGGCGTCAATGGATGCGGGTTTGGAGGGGCATGTGGTCAGCATACCGCTCTCCCGGCCACATGTCAGTTTGAGACCGGAGCCGCTACTTCTCAAGTAGCTCCTCAGTTTGCCTCACAAGGGCTGAGTGCATCCCGCTTGCCAACAGCGCTAGGCAGACCGGATAGTCACCCATCCAAGTGCCAGCCCAGACCGACAGCGCCTTACTTCGGTGTTACCACTGCGACAAGGCCGTTAGCCACAAATGAGGTAGCTCACAAAAGTCTTGTTCGAGCGGTACTTGAATACTGCTCGTCAGTCTGAAATCCGTACCAAATATCATTGCAGAGAAAGAAAAGAAAAGCTGCCAAAATGAGAAAAATGTCCTCGGTGTAATGAAGCAAGTCCAATCAATTAACCGCACGCTCCAGATTGTATACCAGTTAGCTTCTTTTCAGAGTACGATGATACAGTAGCTGTATACTTAACAATCATGTACAATCGCTCACTCTACGAAATATCCGTACCGGAAGGCTGGAAACTTGCACATGTCACACCAGTACTCAGCCGGCCGCTGTGGTCGAGCGGTTCTAGGCGCTTCAGTCCGGAACCGCGCTGCTGCCACGGTCACAGGTTAGAATCCTGACTCGGGAATGGATGTGTGTGATGTCCTTAGGTTACTTAGGTTTAAGTAGTTCTAAGTCTGAGGACTGATGACCTCAGATGTTAAGTCCCATAGTGCTCAGAGCCAGCCTGTTCTAAGGCTAGGGGACTGGTGACCTCAGATGTTAAGTTCTATAGTGCTTAGAGCTATTTGAGCCATTTTTTTACACCAGTACTCAAGAAAGGAGGTAGGAATAAACCGTTGAATCACAGACCCAGTTCACTGAAATCTGTTGAAGCAAGATTTTTTAACACATTTTGTGTTCGAATATTATGAACTGGCTCGAAGAATACGGTAGATTGACACATCGTCAGTACGGATTCAGAGAACATCGCTCTTGTGAAACGCGAGTAGCTTTTTACTCACGCGAGGTAATGAGTGGTATCACCAGGTATGGCAGATTGACTCCATGTTGATTTCCTGTAAGAAATATCTCAGAAAGTAATGGCCGGAGAAGCAGTAACAGCAGTATGTGTCACGTGAGCTCAGTGACTCCCTACGCGGACTAGTCATTAAATTTCACACGAGAAAAAATTTATAAAGAAAATTTCAACACTTCGAAAGCTGCCCAACTCAACTGTTTTTTATGTGATGGTGAAGTGAAAACACGAAGGAACAGCAGCAGCTTAACCAAGACTTTGTAGACCTCATGTATCGATTGGTCAGGGAAGTCCGGTATTACTGAAAGTGGCTGTAAAACATCGCATGAAATCAGGGGAAAGGATCACTCGTGAGTTCAAAAGCTCTACCAGCAGTCCAACTAGCACAATGACTGGGTGTAGGGAGTTAAAAAGAGTGGGGTACGATGGTCAAGCTACGCACCGTACGCAACCAGTTCCTGTAATTAATGCTAAGCGACGCTTGAGGTAGTGGAAACAGCGACACCACTAGAAATGGATGACTGGAAACTCATGAAGTGAAGTGATGAATCACGCTATAATCCATGGCAATCCGAAGGTAGGGTTTGGTACAGATGAGCTGGAGTTTAGATAGGGGAATCGTTTTCGTGGTTAGGATAAACCTGTTGTCCCTTTATTGTGCTTAAGAAAACGCTAAATGTGTAGGGATATAGAAACAATTTAAAGTAATGTGTGCTGCGTACAGCAGAGGAGCAGTTCGGAAACGATAATAGCTTGTACCAGTATGACAACGAACTCTGTCATTAAGCAGTGTTTGCGAGGCAATGGCTTATAGATAGTAAAATTCCTGAAAATTACGGGCATGTCCAGAGTTCCGTTCTGAACTTAATGGAACACGTTTGGGATGAGTTAGAAAGTCGCCTTCGCTGCACACCACAGCGTCAAACATTACTACCGCCTATGACTTTGGCTCTTGATTAAGAATGGCCTTCTATTCTTTTACAAACATTCAGACGCCTCATTGAAACAGTCTCCAGCAGACTCAAGGCCGTTATAAAGGCGAGATGTGGACGCGTCCCATACTATTTTTCACTAACACGTGTCCGGGTAGTTTTAATCAGATGATGTATGTGTGATTGTGGAGTAGTGTTGTGTGGGGGGCTTCGGTTGGATTTTGAGACGTGTGAGCTATTTCGTAAGCCTGATAAAAGTCCAGATAAAAACTCGCTGCCTTTCTGACTAATGGCAGTATTGATTATGGTGTACTACGAAGGGCGTTCACTTAGTAATGCCGCACATTTTTTTCCGAAAGCTTGTAGTTTTTAGTCAGGATTTAAATACGCTATATTATTCCCCACTCTTTTGGCTACAAAACCCTATTTTTCAACCTAATCTCCATTCAATGTGACGACCTTAGACCATCTTTCAAATAAGGATATACCTGCATGGTACCACTCAACTGGTCGACGTCGGAGCCTTCGTTTGGCTGCATCAGTAACCTCTTCATCATCCATGTACTACTTCCCACGGAGTGCATCCTTCATTGGGCCAAACACATGGAAGTATCCGGGCTGTAGGGTGGATGAGCGTGGATGAAGTTTTGTGATTTCCTATCGGTTGCGCATATTTGTGTGAGGCCATGAGTTGTCATGGAAAAGAAGTTCGTTTCCATTTTTGTGGCGATGAACACGCTCAAGTTTTTTCTTCAGTTTCCTAGGGCTAGCACAGGTGTGTGCTGCCGGCCGGTACGCTTGAGATGGCACAGGTTTGCGCAACCTTGTTGCCACGACGATAGACGCCTCACCCAAAGACTCGCCGTGTCTTTGTTCACTGCCAGGTCTCCGTAACCGGCCGGTGTGGCCACCCGGTTCTACGCGCTTCAGTCTGGAACCGCGCGACCGCTACGGTCGCAGGTTCGAATCCTGCCTCGGGCATGAATGTGTCTGATGTCCTTAGGTTAATTAGGTTTAAGTAGTTCTAAGTTCTAGGGGACTGATGACCTTAAATGTTAAGTCCGGTAGTGCTCAGAGCCATTTGAACCATTTGAACCAGGTCTCCGTAGACATTCCGCAAGTGCATATGAATATCTGGGATGCTCCGAGTTTCCGGCAAAAGAAACTCAGTGCTAGCTGTAATCCACCCCTCGTTCCCACTTACAGTTATTGTCCACAATAAGCAAAGTCTTTCATGAAGATTTTGAGAGGAGCGAAGGTTACAATAAACTTTATAGTTTACTTAGCTTTTCGTTTAGATTTGTCTCCAGCTCTTCTTGTCTATGGGTCTGATTCTTAAAGCTGAAAATGTCACATTGTAGGTCCTCACGGTTGGCTTGATCTAAATAAATTTGAAGATTGTTGTCGGAAAATTTTTGTTGTTACCTTATATACTCAAATAAAAAAAAAGTTTTGCATTACCTCGGTTCCAGGAATTCCGGATCCTGTATAGAATATTGGAATAGAGACCAACATAAACAACATTTTCACCCTTTTTATTGCTCATGAAAATAACACGTTGCATGTTGTACCACCATACGGCGAGACCTTCAGAGATGGTGGTCCAGATTGCTGTACACACTGGTACCTCTAATACCCAGTAGCACGTCCTCTTGCATTGATGCATGCCTGTATTCGTCGTGGCACAAGTTCATCAACGCACCGTTGGTCCAGATGTACCACTCCTCAACGGCGATTCGGCATAGATCCCTCAGAGAGGTTGGTGGGTCACGTCGTCCATAAACATCCCTTTTCAATCTATCCCAGGCATATTCGATAGATTTCATGTCTGGAGAACATGCTGCCACTCTAGTCGAGCGATGTCGTTGTCCTGGATGAAGTCATGCACGAGATGTGCACGATGGGGGCGCGAATCGTCGTCCATGAAGACGAATGCCTCACCAGTCTGCTGCCGATATGGTTGCACTATCGGTCGGAGGAAGGCATTCACGTATCGTACAGCCGTTACGGCGCCTTCCGTGTCTACCAGCGGTGTACGTCGGCCCCACATGATGCCACCCCTAAACAGCACCTTATTGCACTCGCTGGGTAGTGTGTCTAAGGAGTTCAGCCTGACCAGATTGCCTCCATACACGTCTGTAACGATTCTCTCGTTGAAGGCATGTGCGACACTCATCAGTGAACAGATCGTGACGCCCATCGTGAGCGGTCCATTTGGCATGTTGTCGGGCCCATCTGTACCGCGCTGCATGGTGTCGTCGTTGCAAAGATGGACCTCGCCATGGACGTCGGGAGTGAAGTTGCGCATCATGCAGCCTATTGCGCACAGTTTGAGTCGTAACACGACGTCCTGTTTCTGCACGAAAATCATTATTCAACATGGTGGCGTTGCTGTCAGGGTTCCTCCGATCCATAATCCATAGGTAGCGGTCATCCACTGCAGTAGTAGCCTTCTGGCGGCCTGAACAAAGTATGTCATTGACAGTACCTGTCTCTCCTTCATGTCGGAACAACATCGCTTGGGCTCACTTTGAGATGCCTGGACACCTCCCTTGTTGAGCGCCATTCCTGGCACAAAGTAACAATGCGGACGCGATCGTACCGCGGTATTGACCGTCTAGGTATGGTTGAACTACAAATAACACGAGCCGTGTACCTCCTTCTTGGTGGAATGACTATAACTGATTGTCTGTCGGACCCCTCCGTCTAATAGGGGCTGGTCATGCATTGTGGTTCACATCTTTGGGCGTATTTAGTGATACCTCTGGTCAGTCAACGCGACTGTGACTATGATACAATGTCCATAGTCAACGTCTATCTTCTGGAGTTCTGGGAACTGCGTTGATGTAAAACTTTTTTTGATGTCTGTATTTCGTTACATTTTAGTATATCATACAGTCTCTTGATTTGTCACGTTAAAAAGCCTAAATTATATTGTTCGCACAAAATACCAAACTACGCCAGATCACATCAGAGACATGCTTAGCGCACTCACACTCTGCGGAAATAACTATAACCCAAAAGGTTTGCAATATTTCGTAACAAATGAATTTCTGTTAGTTACTTTAGATTATTATTTCATAAATGAATCCCAAAATAAACATAATAACCAGTACAGTATTGCGTAATTAATAATAGAAATTTCGCGTGCGCCAAATAATTCGTAATTTGAAACGTTTCTAAAAAAATAATTTTAAATATACATTCGGAGGTAGTACTTATCGATTATAACATCTAGGCTTAAACATTTTATAAAGTAATTCATTTTCATAAATTTTAGCTTGAAATATAACATACTGTGTATAAAATTGTGTGTTTTCAGATAAGCAACTGAGATAATACTGACCTCTCCAAAATTCGAAAAATGATACAGGTATCCACAACTATTGTTGAGGAAAAGTATCGGTGGAGGAGAGTGTCCCTTTATATAGCTCTCTCCTTGGAACGCACCACCGTTACAGGTGCCATTTTGAAGACTACGTATAGCACCGTCACTTCTTACAACTTCACGAAATAGCGGCTTAAGCGGGAATATTCAACGATGTCCCTCAACAAATTCCGCATATTTTCATTCGAAAGTGTTCAAGGAAAAAATGTGTTGCATTACTTATCGAATGCCCCTGGTACAATTGTTTCGGTATTAGTACAGCTTTGCGCGTTCGGCAGGATGAAAGTAGAAACTTGCACGGGTGGCGCACTCGTTGTGACGAGCGTCGGCCGCGAACAATTCCCGCCGTTGTTCCCGGATGTAAGAAGAAGCGCACGCGACAAACCCGGCGCCCGGCATTCCAGGCGCGCAGCGCATCCCCGATGCGCGCCCAGCTCTACCCCGGCGGGTCGCACTCGTGCCGCGTCGGATATACAAGTGGGTCGTGATACGCTCTGCCGCGCAATATAAATTATTCGCCGCGGCCGCGTTAATGAGGAGGGATCGTCGAGAGCCACCTGGAGCGGCGCAGCTCCGACAAACGCGGCCCTCGTGTTACGAGGCGATGACAGCGGCCGGCCGATGCTATCGGTGCGTCGCAATAACAAACAGTGGCGCTGGGGGCGGCCAGTGAAATATTTTAATTGCGCCGGCTATCAGCGCAGATAGTAATTGAGCGGCGGCCGGCTGGCAGCGCGGCGGGGCGCCGCCAAACCTGCTCCGCCACAGATTTATACCCGCCGTGTCACTCCTCCGCAGCCGGCACAGTCACCGCTTTTCCGCTCCGCGGCCGCTGCTGGCGCCGGCTGAGTTTGGTTGCGCAGTATCGTAGAAAATAAACAAAGTCTGTTTTTGAAAGGCCGCTCATCAAACGTCTGTGGTCATTGGGGACAACTTTTGTTGAACACACAATGTTCGTTGATGCTTCCCGGCCACCCTAGGCGTCTTATGTGATTAGTTATGGTAAAGGACACGGATGGGCAATCTGCGACCCGCGGGCTGGATATGGCCCGCGATTGGTGTCGGGCCAGTTCGTGGAAAAAATTCTGGAGGGTGGGGGAGGGGGGGTAGCGGTGAGAGAGGGGGAGGGGGGGAGCGAGGCACGTGGCGCTCGCATTGTATTTCGGCACGTGACACATTTTCATATATTTCTGTAATCAGTCATCAAAAGCATTTTTGGAAAAATTATTTTAAAAATGCTAGCTGATTGTGTACACGAGCGCACTTAATTTTAAACACTGGAATGACCTGGCTAAGGCTAAAAATCGCAAACTTGCTCCTTACTTGCATGTCAAATGCAATTACTTATCTCACTGCCGTATCTTTCTCTTATTAACATTAATAAATAATTCTTGTCCATTGTGGACGTAATAGAACACTGCAAATGTTGAAACTGTAGGTTAATTTTTAACGTGCTTTTATAGACGTTTATTTTCCACGATGACACATCAGGATGCCTTGCAGTTCTTCTTCAGGTGCTGACATTTATTTACGTGCATAAAAATTATTTCCTTGCTAACGGCGTTGAAGATTTTCGCAACGGAAGTTTTTAAGTCAGCTATTGTAAAACATCATAAGCAAAGAAATAATCTTCACCACACTTAAGCAAACTTAAACTTCTGAAAATGGGGTGAATATAACTAAAATGCATGTAGTCTCAAAAATGTGAGTTTTGAGGCATAATTTGCTGTCATTTCGTGTCGAGAAAAGAGCGTCATTCATATCGGTGCGTTAATCCATGGACATGGGGCTGTATGATTTTTACTTTATGCACTAGCAGCGCAGCTCTCACGTCACGTGACGAGATGGTCCGTGAGCTTAAGTACGTGAATCATGCCCGCGGGTCAGCAATGGTTGTCCATTCCTGAAGTAGGCACTCTGCGACTTTCGTGTGCAATGTGTGTTGCCTATAGCCCTGTCCAGCTACACCTGAAGGAGGGTAGGCCGTACTTCCAAAATAACTTGCTCCGCTTAGAGACAATCATTCTAAGGGTTTGTCGAAAATCACTCTATCAGTTTAGCGGGGTAGGTAGTATGTAGATGCAGCACACCTGGTTAGTAGATCCTGCTGATTTGTTGAAATCCCGTCGTCCCAGGGCCGGCGAATTCAATGGAATGATGCGTAGTGTCGCCGGGAAACATGAGCAAACATTTTGTCTCTAACCAAAGTTCTCCCCCATGACGTGATCTATCACTCTTTGACTTTTGATGCAAACACTTTGAAACACCCTGTATAGTTAGTGGTGAATTTAGTAAAACACTTTAATTTATGGTTTGCTTGTAGTCCACGTGTAGAGAAACACATACATTTTAAAGGCTACTCACAAGATTGACAGTGCACAGTACACACTGAAAACAGCAAACGCACAAAAGAAAACAGTCATAAATATATTGACATATAGTCAACGGAGAGCACTCTATAGATCGTCTACGGCGCTTATGTACTATTTTTTTGTGCGGATGGTATTTTTCATTAGTAATCTGCATAATTATTTGCTTATATCTTGCCGGACGCTGTGGCCGAGCGGTTCTAGGCGCTTCAGTCCGGAACCGCGCTGCTGCTAAGGTCGCAGGTTCGAATCCTGCCTCTGGCATGGATGTGTGTGATGTCCTTAGGTTAGTTCAGTTTAAGTAGTTCTAAGTTCTAGGGGACTGATGACCTCAGATGTTGAGTCCCATAGTGCTTAGAGCCATTTGAACCATTTTTTGCTCATATATTATTTTCAGTGGAGTTATTGCTATATAACGCTATTTTATTTGAATCTTTAATGATGCCGTCTACGCATCTGAAGAAATTAGTCACTTTTCCGTTTTTCATTCAATGTTTGGTTCTCATATTTCTTATGATGTGAACGCATTTCCTGTTCGTGCAACATATCCATTTTATGACCTTTATGTAGATGGTGAAGTACTTTGGCATTTTTCACTACATTTCCAAGTCAGATACTTTATTGCGTTTACGTGTGTTGCTATTGCAGTTGTGAGTCTGAGATGTTTTTTTAGGCTCTAGTACGGTGTGTATACCTAGTATGAAAATCTCTGTTTGCTTGCCATGGGTAGAACATGAATAATACATCCTATGTAATTTTATGTATTCTGCAATCTGAAAGTGGGTCACAAATAATAACGTAATACATGAAAGAAGCAACTTTAAAATAGGAATAATTTCCCGAAACGAGTCTTAATAGAAAATTAATGAAAGAAAAACATGACTGGCAGCAGCAATAGGTATTTCAAAAACAAACCCACCGTTCTTAGTCGCAGAATTTCACCAGACATTTAGAATGGATAAGATAAAAATATCTAAATCTATACTCTGCAGACCACTGTAAAGTGAATAGCAGAGGGTAGTCTCATTCTACTATTCATCAGACTTCTTTCCGTTCCATTCCTGTATGGAGCGCGAGAAGAATGATCGCCTAAAACTAAACGCCTCCTTGATTGCTGTAAGTGGTCCGTCCAGAGTTAGTTTACCCACACGGTACATTGGATCACTTGGAGGGGGGGGGGGGGGCGGTTGCAGGACTATTGGCGTATTCTATTGACAGTAGCGACAGTTCAATTTGATCATAAAACCTGCCGCTCGGTACGCAGAGTCGTGTGGGCTTTGTTTGCATTTTATGTGTGTTCAGCTGCCCTGTTGTTGCTGGTTTGAAGATTGCGTGAACTCAGCTGGCGGGCCCAGTCAGGTTTGCCGTGGTGCAAGGATTCGCCTATATTATGTTGCATGTTTACCACAGCTGCTTAGTTGTCCCTAAGGAAATTTTATAACATTATAATGTGGTGCATTTTATTTTTTTAATGTGAGATTTAAATTCAATTTGGAGACAGTCTGCGAATATCATCGCCTGCTACGGTGGACATATGTCACTTCTGCTTACTAGTGATTCGAGCGACGGTAAACATATTTAACAGTGGTTATCATTTAATGCTTCCTTTGTGGAAACAAAACTAAAAGTATTTAGATCACTTGGTCAGTTTCAGTGTATGCACAGTATATGTATGTTTTCGTCCAAAATATTTTATTTCAACTGTATGATCTTCCTTGCTATTTAAACAGAATTAAGGGTCAACTGTGACGGGTGGTTCTAGTTTACTGAATAATGTTAACGACGTTGCTCAGGTGATGGTTCAAAATTCGATGTGCAACGTGTTAGTTACAGCTTAAATTAATGAAATAAAATTTTATTAGGCGTTACCCTCACGTGCTGAACGTAAGTAAAATAAGACGCTTGAAAGGAATATCAGTACATATGGCGGAATATGGACCCTGCAGGTAATCAGTGTTACGGGCCTCACACGATCTAAAACCTGCCGTGGTCTAAAGTTCTCGTCGCGATCCCCACCGGAGAGATACGTAGAGAACTGTAGCTTATTCTCCTACTCCTCACTTACAGCTCCATCTTTAAACATTATAAGTAAACTTTCGCAGCGTACGCAGAACAGAAATTGTGTCGCCAACTTACGTTACCTCCAAAGGTAACTAAGTAAGGTTCAAATGGGTCTGAGCACTATGGGACTTAACATCTGAGGTCATCAGTCCCCAATAACTTAGAACTACTTAAACCTAACTAACCTAAGGACATCACACACATCCATGCCCGAGTCAGGATTCGAGCCTGCGGCCGTGGCGATCGCGCAGTTGCAGACTGAAGCGCCTAGAACCGCTCGGTCACACCGGCCCGCGCGTAAGGTTTACCCGTAAGCGCTCTGCAGATTTAGAAGTTGAACAAAAATATGGAAACGTTGCGGGAAATGCGTGCTGGAACATAAATGCAGGTGTTAACCAATCCTGCACATTCCGCTGTTGTCTCTGACGTCACATGTGCGATGTCCTCAATACGTCGCAAGCATGAGTCATGGGCAGGACAGTTCTCAACATAGTTGTGAGTGCACTATGTCGGGCCCAGTGCATTCCAGCGTAGGAAAGTTATTGGTGCTAGTATGATGACTGCTTCCGTAACCAAAGTAGCGGGAATGTTTGATGTTTCAGGAGGCACTGTATCGAAGTAGTACCACCGCATACAGGGAAAGAGGAAAACCATCCACTAAGTCACAACGTGGAACAACGTGCTCGTTGAGTGATTGTGACAGACGGTCACTGAGGAGGACATCAGCAAAAGTCACTGTTGAACTGAATGTCGCACTCACGAACGCTGTCAGTACAAAAACAACACGAAGAGTGCTTCATTAGCTAGGAACTGCAGAGTGGGCTAGTATTCTAAAACCCATATCGTGATATTCCATGGGCCCCATGGTTACTCGGCAAGTATGGATTACTGCCAAGAATTATGTGGCCGTATTTGCTGATCAGGTCCAATCATTAGTACATTGCTTGTTCCCCAATGGTGAAACTGTGTTCCAAGAAGACACGGTCCCTGCTCACACAACTCGTGTCTCCACTACTGGTTTTGTAAGCACGAAGCTGAATTCTCACGGCTCCCATAGCCATCATAGTCTACAGATCTCAACATCAGTCACCCTTTATGGTCTATTTTGGAAAAAGGTTGCATTATCGATACCGATCTCCATCATCGTTACCTGAACGTGGCGCTATTTTTGAAGGAGTGTGGTATAGGATTCCCTGGACAACAATATAGGACATATAGTTATCCGTTACGAGACAATTGGAAGCGGTTTTTAATGCCAACGGTTTCGCTACACCGTATTAGGCATGTTAATGTGTTCAGTGTTTGTTTTTTCAAAGTTTTTGTCCTCCCATTGCCATTACGTCGCCAGTACAGACAGATCTCGTTTAAAGGCGTTGTGGATTTTATGCACGTGTTTGATAGGCAAATTAATGATCTGGTGTCATATGTTTCATCTTCATTAATTCTTAGTGAATATAAAATTTTAATCGCATATGCCCATCCTCCTCGACACAGCCATTAGTAAAACAGTTTCCTAGTGTGAATACTTCAAAATAAGAACAATGACTAAAAGATCTGTATAATTTGGAGGTAATGATTCAGAATGTCACATATAAACCTTATCTTCAGGTGAAAATTGTTCGAAATCTGCATACAGTCGACGGATTGTTTGGTAGCACACTCCCACGTAACAGCATTATTATGTTTACACTGGGTCTCGCTATTTCTCAAGGCAATATAACTGCTGCTATTATTGTTATTATTATGACTATAATCAGACGCCTATGGTACTTACCTTTTCCCCTTTTACGTATTTTCATTTTCACCCATAGCAGCAGAAATAATCCATCTTTGCCTGTAATTAACAAATAAATGTGTAAGAACAGGGCAAATAAGTGTAATAGTAAAGTTTCGATCTTAGTACAAAGTATAACAATAACCGTTATACTGAACTAATCTGACGGCTCTAGGCGCTGCAGTCTGGAACCGCGAGACCACTACGGTCGCAGATTCGAATCCTGCCTCGGGCATAGATGTGTGTGATGTCCTTAGGTTAGTTAGGTTTAACTAGTTCTAAGTTCTAGGGGACTAATGACCTTAGAAATTGAGTCCCATAGTGCTAAGAGCCATTTGAAACATTTTTTTGAACTCATGTGAAGACCACGGTTTGATGTCACTGACATGCATAGTACGTTATGCTCAGTCCACACTCGACCCTGAAAACAAGCTACTAAGACAACTTAAAATGTGTAGCACAAATATTCTAACATTCATAGTGGTGTCTGTTTGTTCTATATCGTGTCTCCCTACCACTTTCGCGCAACGACGCTCTGAGCGTGTTTTTTAGGCAATTGACCAGTTTGAACCTGGGACCTGTTGCTGGTAAGGAGACGCCAGACCACACATGACATGTAGAATTCAGAAGAGTTCCGTGAGACTATCGATGATATAACCAAATACTTAATGATTTCAGCGTCAGCTCCACTGCACCCCCTGTAAAAGAATCTTAATACTAACTAAATTTAGTGGAAGGGGTTCAAGGCTTTCCTATTTTTAGTTATCTGGTAAAATAACGTCGAGAAAGCAGTTAAGTTTACCATTGGAAATTTTATTCTATTCACAAAACATTGTTTATAAATTGCCCTATTGATAAAAAGAAATGTTTCAATACAGGATGGTAAAAACCAACTGCGTTCAACAAAAATGTGAACGAATATTCTCTGAGTGGGTTTCCAAGTTCTACAATGGATCGAAGGATGACCTATGCAATATCACATCTATAATCTAGGTTTAAATTGTTTCACAAAAGAGAAAACTATCAAAATGGTCTACAGTACCCTCAATTATCTTTAATTACTTACCTAACTTGTCGTAAATTACAGTGGCTGATGTGGCTTCTCAATAACTATATAACAGAAAAATCATCGCGTTTCAGATTTTTACTTCAAGTGGCAAATGTAAACACCATGAGCTTTAATTGACGATCGACACTAGTATTACGCCAAAAGAGGGTATAACAGATGAGACTTCTGCAGTTATGAGTTAAGCTTTATGCGCTGTTATGCGGCATCTCGTGCGTTCATTACCTTGTTGGTGTTCTTCAGGGGGCGGCGGCAGGCGCAGCAGCCATCCAGCTCCGTCTCGGAACTAACGAATTTCTCCTAACTTCTCCTTACTACCATTTACCGAAGGTGGTTTAAAAAAAACTATCTGGCTATGTGTTCATCTGACCAATCAGGGTCTCAATGTTAACCTTAAGCTCCGCCTACAAAAATTCTGTCTATCCAATAAGAAACGTTATAGTTTTCGTGGTGGGGCAATGTTTTTAAAGTTTGCAACGTAACAGAGACACGAAAAAGTCTCACGCTAAAACTTGCAGCTGGGGTGGTCCTCTTAGCGTTATCGTAGGATCTATACTGTTTTTCTGGAGGGCTCTAGCTTTTAACATGGGCTGGGGGGGTGGTCCTTGACGTAAACTGGTGAATGACTATAAGAAATTTGCTCTTTGCATTTCAATAGTTCAGAAATGGGTGACTGAGTTCAAACTATTTTCTTCCCGAAGATTTTCCACGTGCAACACGTTCTAGTACTGTACCATGGTTGGAAACACCGACAAAGTGCACAGTAGGGTGTTGGTTAGTCAGCAGTTAGATATGTGAAACAGTAGACGCCTTACTCGTATTGCAAAGAAGAATATGACACATGTTACAGGAAGATTTAGTTACGAGAATGCTTTGTTTGAGGTGGATACCACACTTAATAAAATTTTGACTTTAAGCAAATGGTAACAACTTTCTCACTAACATTTGGAGCATTTTTAACGTAAAATTCAACTAATTTCGTGCAATGGTTTGTTGCTGTCGATAAAACGTGAGGCTAACAGTCCACTTCTGAAACGAAATGTGAATAGAAGTAGTGGGTAGAAGTCGATCTCCTTGCACCAAAAACAAAACAAAAAAAGTTCAAATGTGTGTGAAATCTTAGCTTACACACTACTTAACCCAAATTATCCTAAGGACAAACACACACACCCATGCCCTAGGGAGGACTCGAACCTCCGCCGGGACCAGCCGCACAGTCCATGACTGCAGTACCTTAGACCGCTCGACTAATCCCGCGCGGCGCACCAAAAACACACGAAATCGATTTCATCTGCTGGAAAGATTAGGACCAACGTTCTTGCTGATACAAAAGGAATTCTTGTTATTAATCACCTTTCAAAGGACAAAATAATAATGGGACAACTGAGGAAAAAAAATGGTTCAAATGGCTCTGAGCTTTATGGGACTTAACATCTCAGGTCATCAGTCCCCTAGAACTTAGAACTACTTAAACCTAACTAACCTAAGGACATCACACACATCCATGCCCGATGCAGGATTCGAACCTGCGACCGTAGCGTTCGCGTGGTTCCAGACTGAAGCCCCTAGAGCCTCTCGGCCACCAGCGGCCGGCAGGGAAAACTGAGGAACTGGAAGTAGGAATCATAGGTGCACCCACTTCAACCACCAGGTTTTCAGCCCTCTGATCTCCGCCTACTCCTGCATTATAAATATTTGTGGTGTAAAAGTTCACTGAGTTCAGCGGAAAGGATGTTGCTTGTGAGGATATATATTTTGCAAAACTTCCAGAATCGCATCTTCTCACAAAAAAAAAAAGTTTTGCATGAAGTCTGTTGGCCTAAAATGGGGGTGCGGAGAAATAACAAAAGCATTTTTATACCAAAGAAACTCAGTTGTTTGCTGTGTCAGTGAGAAATGTTCCCTTACTTTCGAACAAAGAGTATTCATAAAAGTAACTATGAAATTTGCGCTGCAGTTTCACGAGTGTGCGTGGTCGTCGGTTGGTGATAAGTCAGCCAGGCAGAGATACCACTCTTAGAAGGCATGAAGGAAGATCAGGGATTAAAGTGCCATCTACGACGATGTCATTAAAGACGGAGCACAAGCTCGGGTTTGGGAACTACGGGGAATGAATTCCACTGTGCACTTTCAAAAGTAAACATCCTGGCAATTTTATGAATCTCGGAAAATCTAAATTTGGATGGCCGGACAGGGACATGTACCACATCTCTTCTCTACGGCAATAAGTCAACTTGTCGAAATATCCGATTATCAGAACGATGTCACCGGGACGAATACGTCAGAACAGTTCAAAATCAATCTTCATGTCGCGATCACTAGTTTGAAATCGCACATTGTAATCATTCACCATCCAATAATCGCAAATATCGCAGGTATTTCAGTCATTTGAGAGTATTTTTCACCATTTTTCCATTTTTAAACATTCTTTTATGTATATAGCTCACATATCTGAAGAGCAACCATCAACGTGCCGCCAATCCGCCCCTTTTGGGGGAATGAGGGAAAGACGCTAAATAAAATATAGCATTTAGTTATAAGCTAAAGGGGAACGTTGGAGAAAATCGTAGGGTTCAAGAGACATCTCGTAGCATGTACCATAATTACCAATAGTTACATGGGAACGTTGTGAACGAAGAGCTTCCTCTATGCTTCTGCGTATAAATACTTGAGTGGAGCAGTAAATTGGATTTATTTCCGTCAGATCTTCACGTTTCGTGTTAATTAACGGCACAGCAGTGTGTGATTTCAAATCTCATGTCAGGTCTCTGAACGCAGCAATGGGAGAAACTCGCACTGCTCAACCGTACGAAGCCTTCCTGGGATTTGTTCACTTTCGTCGTGCACTGTGTTACTGCTGCTACGTTTACGCGTTAGCGGGCAACGATGAAAGCGGAATGTCGTAGTTATCTTTTTGTGGATCATAATAGATGTACTAACTCCTCGCCTGTCAAGGAATACTAAATTTGAAAAGAGCCGTTTAGTACAAGGAAGCAAGTATTTTCCAGTCATAGCATAACTTGAAGGAAGGAAGATAGTTTAACTCCCCTTCTGCGTCGAGTTTATTAGAGACGGAAGCATAAATTCTTCCAAATAGCACTCGCTCAAGAAATCACTCGGACGGTAACACGATGATTATTTCTACAGATATGCACGGAACCAACCGACCAGGTTGACCATATAATCAATTTAACTTAGAACCGATGATAATTATCTGCTAAATCTTTCACTGAGATTTTTTTTGTACTTTGTGTACTAGCACCCCTCGCTTATCCATCTTCTTACTCAGGAGTACATGAAAGACTTTTCTCTAGAAGGTTGAATGTATCACCCTACCCGTAATCTTCTGAATGGGTTTTTCAGAGGTTTTTCATTGGTGAGATAAGGATGGTTTTTGGAGACGAAGGCACTTAGACCCACAAGGTCTTTGATAATACTGAATATCAATGCGACATTTTCTAGAGAACAAGATAAATGTCGCTGGATGTTCTTGTGTTAGTAGGTGGGTGAAACTGTCAATTCCAGCGTTTGTTGCTAATGTTAGAGGTTAATGCGTTTTCCATGTTTCAATCAACGTCATTTTTTAATTTAAATTGCCTGATAATTTAAATGTGAGTCATTCAGACCTCATATCTAAAAGTCGATTCATAAAGCGAAAAATGTTTACTTTATCACATACTCAGTTTACGCCGCTTATTTCACTAACAAGTGCCGTAACCTGCAATACCCTCTTATAAGCTTTCGGAGCACGTTACCGTAATGTATTGAACGGAGAGACTGATTACATATATCTAGCTCTAAATACCAAAGCTGTGGGCTCTTACCTTTGAGAACAACCCAGTTGCCCATTCTTCATTTTTTGTTTCTGTGTTGGAATGAAATTTTGTAAATCGGCAACACATTCGAAGAAGAAGAAGAAGAAGAAGAAGAAAAAGGATAAACCCACTGTGTGTTCAGTGTACAGAACGAAAGGAAACTACGGACTTTCGTTCCTTCTGTAATCCAATCCCAAAATTAATGCTCCCTGTAGTTGGTAGATCGGACATTCGAATTCTATTTTTACACCGAGACTTTTAGAAAATATCTAAGTGCAGAAAACACACAGTGCTGAGTGTACTCCACATATAAAATGTAACAACGGAATGACGTAACTTTGAGAAAAGTGTTGTGTATCAACCAAAGATACTTGTGCCGTTTATTAAAGAGGTATACTATTCGTTTACAGAAATACAGTTTCAGATTTGAGATAGCTTAACTTATACGAACGACAGGACATGTCGTTTACGTTTAAAAGTCATTCCTCGCGGTTTCCCAACAACTTTAAACAGTAACTTTGCAGTTTCGAATACATTTCCCGCGTACTTTTACATTAAGTCATTAACAAGAAGAAGTCATACAATGCACAGGAAAATATAACTCTCATTTTATTCTTGTGTACTTTCTCAGAATGAAGTTGAAGAAATAATTTTCTTGTTTCTAATTTCTTCTGGATGTAAACTTTGACTATACTTTCTTCCACGCCGTTCTGCGAGATTCTAGCTTACTTCTGATGCTATTTGATCATTTAATAATTTCAAGGAACTTCGAGTTTTACAGGGTCGTTATAACTGCACTTTCGCTGCTTGAGAGGGCCTCCATGAAAATGGGCAATGAAACTTTGTGTAAACATTTGTAAGGTCATTTGGAAATGATATAACGAATAAAGCATCGAAAAAAACCACATTTTAATTTCCATATGTGAGGGTAGCGTTTGTTAACTGCGTATCATGTTTACATTCAAAATTACAAAGGTTTTACAAGGTGACGATTATCTGTATCCACTACTGCATGGAACCACACTAGAGATACCATTTCACAGTTGTTCTCAGCAGTTTTAGATTGTAGACTATGGAATGTTCAGCTGTCGTGACACATCTCGTGCACTGTTTGAATATCGAACATTGCGTCCAGCATTCTCAGAAGTAACCTCTTCAACGGTCTGTGGCGCAGTTGGTTGTCGGCCTCTCCTAGGAGCAATTCTGAAATCTCCAGTTAATTCGAACTTCTGAATCATGTTCTTAAACCCCGATGCGGAAAGAAGACCTCTCTGTATTTCTTTAACTCGTCGATACTCGCGGAGAGGAGAAGCACCATTGTTGTTGTTTTGATGAAACAGCTTTACGATTAAAGCCCTGTTCACCTTTTCCGGGCCTCTGTAGACGGTCTGCAACAGTAAATGCGCACTGGTGCTTGTGTTTCAACCCTACGTCGCCGTAACAGTACAGACACCTAACGGCAAGCCATAACACTAACACAACTAACAACTGCAGTCTGGACGTCATTCCTACAAAGCTGGGTAGCCATACGGTAAATAGTTTTCCGTCTACGTGGGCTCAAGGAGCGTAAGTTTAATTATGATCACCCTGTATTTTAAGTGCTTCATGGTTCGACTGTGGGTTGATTATTGGCTTCGTATGAAACACTGAAAATGGTTGGAGAACTGTTTATCCTGTTGAAGGTAATCCAGGGAAATGGATACGGAAGTAGATCTGACCCCCTACCCACGTGTTAGGTTACATTTGGTCGGAATAGTGCCGTTGTCTACTTACATTGCGCTTTACGTCGTTCTCGTTTCTTCAGAACCACTAAAAACTCTTTTCACTTCATTTGTCTGGGGACAGTTCATCAGTTTACTTACGTACCAGTGAGACTTTATCTCCAACGTTGACGAGAGATGAACGCGAACAGTTACATATTTGTCTTCAGTGAATAAAAGTTCAGTGATTCACCTGTCAATTACAGAAATAAAATTTTTAAAAACCGGAAGAAAGAAATAAATCTTCAGAGACGAGATTTTTATATTAGTTTGAGGAGATGAACCCTCACACAGTCTGGTTCCTAGCAGCATATGCAATATTATACAGCAGCGCATAATACAAATGTTAAAACTGTTAAGAGCCTCCTTCTCCATATTTAAGAGCAAAATTTATGTAGCGTCGATTTGATCTCGAAAGAGCTTCCTCAATTTTCTGTTAATGATTAGCCAACGACATGTACTGGATTTTTTTTAGACCATTACTTTTGGGAAGATGTTTTTCTTTAAAGTGCATTTTGCGAGACACATTGAGCATAATCATATATCAACATCACATCGTCAGTCATTTGGATAAACGCTTCCACTACACTTCCCCGTAAATTACGGTCTTCAGCCATCTTCACCTTCTTTTCCTGGCCTTTCTCCCGTAGCTTCACGAGGTCGGCATGTTAATCTGGACTTGACTGTGTTAATGGCACAGAGTGGCCAGATGCCCTTCCTGTGCCCACTGCCCCTCCCCCCCCCCCCCCCCCCCCGCCCTTTTCCCCGTCTTACTCTCTCGTCCTCACCCCTCGCGACGGAATTCATGGACCTCATTTGTTTGCGTCTATTGTTAACCATTTGAAAGTGTGAAACGTTTGAGAAATGCTTACGAATCGTGTAACGGAGACGGAATGTGGGCACCAGCCCGGTATTCACCTATTGGTTTGTGGGAATACTGTCTTCAGCCGTACGAACTTATGTTGCTACTGAATGTTTCATAATGCCGTGTATCCCCTTAAATTAGGGCGGCGTCCCTTTCGTGGAATACAACCAAGAAATCCTTGGACCATTTACTATCCATCCGCCAGGATACTAGTCCATCCCATTTACATTTCCATTTGTTATAGTTATACTTATGTCATCCACTTTAGTTGTTCTCTACTTCACTGCCTTGTTTTCCAGTGTCTTCTGCCAGTTACCAATAGGTACATACAAACTAAACTAAACTCCGTCCGAACAGGCCATGAAGGCCCAACGATACCAACCGGCCGTCGTGTTATCCTCAGCCCTCAGGCGTCATTGGATGCGTATATGGAGGGGCATAAGGTCAGCACACCGCTCTCCCCCTCTCGTATGTCAGTTTACGAGACCGGAGCCGCTGCTTCTCAATCAAGTAGCTCCTTAGTTTGCCTCACAAGGGCTGAGTGCACCCCGCTTGCCAACAGCGCTCGGAAGATTAGATTAGGCAGACCGGATGGTCACCCATCCAAGTGCTATCCCAGCCCAACAGCGCTTAACTTCGGTGATATGACGGGAACCGGTGTTAACACTGTGGCGAAGCCGTTGGCCCATGTATATACAGGTTGTATCATAATTAATGGCGTAAGTGCATACGGCCGAAAGTACACGATACTAGAAGCAAAAAAGTCTCAGTAAACATAGGGTCGAAAATGCGTACCTTAAGACCTACGAGTAATTTTTCATCTTCGATACTGTGAAGCAAATCTCTTCTACTGCAAGCTCTTTGCTTTCCACATTTTGGGAAGTAGTAGTATGGACTAAAACAAGAAAAAAATGTCCCGTAAACATTTTCTCTAAAATGCATACTTTAAAAGTTATGAGCAATTGTTCATTAGGAGAGATGTGTTTCAAAACAGCGAAGATGAGCACATGCTCTTAAGGTATGCATTTTAGAGCACATGTTTACTGGACCTCTTTTTCTTGTTTTGGTCCATACGACTACTTCCCAAAATGTAGTAGAAGAGATTTGCTTCACAGTAGCGAAGATGAAAAATTGCTTGTAGCTATTCAGGTATGCATTTTCGACCCTATGTTTACTGAGACTTTTTTGCTTCTAGTATCGTGTACTTTCAGCTGTATGCGTTTACGCCATTAATTATGATACAACCTGTACATACATGTACCAATTATATATTTGAGGCAATAGGCGATAGGAGTAAACTTTATACACGAAAACCATTGTGAATTCCTTCGTGGTCATATGACGCTTGCTGTTTAAGTAATTAACGTGCAGGGCGTCTGCATATAGACTGTAGCTACGATCCTCAAAATTTATGGTGATCAACGTCAATGACTTAAGTTTTGGCAGCAAAAAATGTGTCATTTGTGTACATACTCGTAGTCACTGCCACAATTCCCAAGTCGAGAAATTTAGTTGTCTTTTCATTAATGTTTTTAAAATTTGCAGTGACGTTCTTGCACTTCAAGTGAGTTGCAAATGGCGCTGTTGGCAAGAAACCTGACATTTCTTTGTAAGTAAAAGGGCGAACTTTGTGGCTGGAATGGGAGAAAGAGGAGACTTTAGTAGAACAGAGCACAGTGTCTGAGTCAAGTTCCTGACTTAGTGGAGCGTCATCTGAAACTCGTTCCCGGTAACTCGAATCTCTCTTTCAAATTTACGACTCACTTAACCGAGAGAACAAGGCATGCTCAGGAGTAAGCTGTTATCAGCCGACTCATACGGGCTGACGTAAATATTAAAACACTGCTGATATATTAAGCTTGCAGCACGCTGAAAACTTAATTACAGCAGGGCGCACTTCCAGATTTTAGATAGTTCTGAAGGCACTGTTGTTGCTTTAGCAGAA
Source organism: Schistocerca gregaria (assembly GCF_023897955.1). Classification (NCBI taxonomy): domain Eukaryota; kingdom Metazoa; phylum Arthropoda; class Insecta; order Orthoptera; family Acrididae; genus Schistocerca; species Schistocerca gregaria. The sequence goes on along the minus strand of NC_064931.1, from coordinate 480,648,827 downwards.
TACATGCTGCTCCTATCGTACGTAGGTCATAACTCGCAGCGGTTGTTAGCGGCTTTGTGACCTGCGCCGCGGCGCGCTCGCGCCGTTCCCACAGCCTGCTGCCAACTAATTGTTTTGGCGCTTTTCGTACTCATTGGGAGCAACAGTACGTACATTAGCTTGCGCGACTACGAGAACACTAAATGGTAGTTTAGAAGCATGTCTATTTTTAAACAAACAGTAGACGTCTGAGACGGAAGGGGAGCCCCAGAACATCCAGAAACTTCCTGTGCTTTAGCGTTCTTAACGTTCGGGACGGTATTGACATGTTAAGTAATCATTGAAGATGTATAGTTCACTGATTTAAACGTTGGTCAAACTAACTGAACAAGACGCCTGTAAAATAATTCTGATCCATAATCTAGTCATCTAGAATTTTACGTTAACATCTCCCTTTCTGGTTGCTGGCTAGATTTCACCCAAGAATATTTCTTCCCTTACCGGCTACGAGCTGGCTGCTTCAGGTCGATCTACGTGACACGACGATGATTTGGTGGAACGACGTCGATTTGGTACCCTGTGTAGCATGTAATGCTAATCTCAATCGTGGAGTCCTTCTGAGAGTGTGCATCTTATATAGGTAAAATAGTGCCAATGTTTCAATTTATACGTAGGTTTCCCTAACATTAAATACTTTCTGTAGGTCTAAATACTAGGTGATAGGACGAGCCATTCTGAAATGAATGCAACGTACACAGCGCAAACACGTGCTGTGTACTGCATGGGTTCGGATCTGTTTCACATTGTTAGAACTGGACGAGGTACAGGAAACAGAGAATTAGCTTTTCGTGCTCGAAAATACCACTGTTAACTTCAATGTATTTTGCAGTTTGTTTTTGCAGTTCATGTTGACAGATGCCGTGTCGCTAATCGGAACTGGTTTCTGACGAATACATTATTCAATACGTGCGTACGAGACGTTAAAATACTTGATCTGGACGTTTTGTCTGTAGACCGAGGTGTTTTACCAACCCTACACGCGAGACATTTTACCTGAGAGAGATCGACGATGATGCCACAACACCCCCGCGACCTATCTATCGAGCAAACTGACGGAAGTGGCGCAGTTTTTAAGACACTGAACTATTTCTATGGGAGAAAATCCTGTTAATATGTTATGATTTGGATTTGTTTTGTGTTTCCTGAGTAACTATCAGAAAATGTTCAGATGATTCCTTAAAACTGTCGCTTTCGTGCCTATCCTTCATCCCAAATGACATCGATGAGAATCAGACTCTAATCTTCGTCCCACCAATTTTCGATGATTGATGTCATAGTCACTGCATCATTGGCATTGAGAGACGTGCAGCGGCTGCATTTTGTGGGACGTATATTCCAGTCCTAATTTCCAAAGAAATATTTCCCAACAGCTCTGAACACAGAAATTGCAGTTACCTTGCTTGGTTAAGAACTTAAGTAGCAAGTTACTTACGGATGATATCTCAACCCAACTGAGAAACGAAGCTTTGAATTATTGTCTACGTTAGCACTGGAATCGCATCCGTCTTTGCATGCGAGTCGTGTCTGTTTCGGGTTATCTTAAATTTAGTAGCAAACAAAATCAAAAATGGTTAATAGGCTCTGAGCACTATGGGACTTAACCTCTGAGGTCATCAGTCCCCTAGAGCTTAGAACTACTTAAACCTAACTAACCTAAGGACATCACACACATCCATGCCCGAGGCAGGATTCGAACCTGCCGACCGTAGCGGTCGCGCGGTTCCAGACTGTGGCGCCTAGAACCGCTCCGCCACCCTGGCCGGCAACAAGATCAATTGAAATAGCTCGTTACTGTCAGTGGCCCATCGGTTCACGCAAGTGGTACATGCACCATTTTTCAAGAACGCTTCACATTAAAGTGGACAAAATGAAAAACACCGAGTTTCAGAAAGGTGCATTTAGGAAATATTTGAAAATAGATCAAATGGTTGTAGAATATCTTTCCTCGTGGATTGTCCTTATTGTCATATCTAAAAAAAAATGGCTTTCTCCTCCTGAAATACCCTCAATAATTAGATATACCTAAACGAGAAATACAAATTTCATTGCAATGAACGTTTCAAAATAAATCTAATTTATAATAATATGATGCTATCGAAGCAATATTCTTACCAGTTATTGTTGTTATGTTATTAAGCCCGAGGCCTAGTTTGATGCAGCTGCTGTATCCTTGCAAGCCTTCATCCGCAACGTTTAAGAGCGACACTTCCCTCCAATACCAATTGATGCCTCAGGAAGTGTCGTATCAACTGGTCACTTATTTTAGTAAATTTGTTCCATAAACTTTATTTCTCCTCAGTTCGAGTCAGTACCATCTCATTAGTTATCCGACCTACCGATCTAATTTTCAGTATTTTTCTGCAACACCGCATTTTATAAACCTTCTATTCTCTTCTCTTCTCGTCTGAACTGTTTATCATCTGCATTTCACTTCCTTATAAGGTCGCACTCTTGACAAATACCATCAGGAAAGAGATTTCAACTCTAAAATCTAAATTCGATGTTAGCTAATTTCTCTTTCACAATAATTTTATACAAAAAGTAGAGCGTCTTCGATGCTGCTATATAAGCGGCGAAATGCAAGCGAGGGATTAGCATGGCATTAATGTCTTTCCGACGTGTAGTGCAGTAAATGCAGAAACATGAACTAAGGGGGACGTTATTTCCAAATGCGTCCTAAAAGGACCAACATGGTGTTAATCTTTTCTTGACTGTTAAAGGACGAACACCGGTGGACATCCATTGGAGAATGAAAAAGGAGAATGGGGCAACATTTCTGTCGGAAACCATCGTTTTGGAATGATGTGCCAAGAGGTGTTGATGTTTGATGATAACAGACGTCCACATATCGCAGATGTCGTAATGCAGAAGTTACGCCAGCTCAAGTGGGAGACGCTAGGGCACCCGCCCTATAGCCCTGATATGTCCCCACGCGATTATCACGCCTCTGGTCCAAAAACGGCCTCGAAGGGTCGACAATTTCTGTCGGGCAAGGACGTATAGAAGTCAGTTACGCACTTCCCCACACAGCAGGACACGATGTTCTACCAAAAGGATATCTTCAAATGGCTCTGAGCACTATGGGACTCAACTGCTGTGGTCATTAGTCCCCTAGAACTTAGAACTACTTAAACCTAACTAACCTAAGGACATCACACACATCCATGCCCGAGGCAGGATTCGAACCTGCGACCGTAGCAGTCGTACGATTCCGGACTGCGCGCCTAGAACCGCGAGACCACCGCGGCCGGCGGATATCTTCAGCTCGGTGGGATGATTGCCTCAGTGCTCGCAGCGATTTTGCCTGATTCGCATACCCCTTCAGATCTGTACGGCCTACGAACGGATACATTTTCATCGCCACTTGTATCATCTCTACCTCAGAACAAGTAACTAAACCAGTGTACTATTTTTAGTGTCTCACTTCCTAACCTATGTCATTCAGTATCGCCTTATTTAATTCGAACACAGTCAATTACCCTTGTTTTACTTTAGTTGATGGTATATGAGATATTTTATTTCGCTTTTCGTGTCTCAAGCGTACAAAAAATTATGTAAGATATTACGAGACGTATTCCCCTTTATTGGTGAGATTAAAAACGTATGATATTGTTGGATGAGAGACCCCAAAGGTCGGATTCAGTCGCCTAAAAAAAATATTTGTCTGTCCTTGATGCACGATGGCACATTTCCTTCGCAAAGTGTGGTAGTTGTATGTTTAAAGGTGTCTGGTAAGTGTTGGTGACTGTAATGGGTGTGTGCGTGTGTGTTGTGTGGTGTCATATTTATGTCGTACAATGATGAGAGAAGGGAGAGGGTGAAACCTGGTTTCAACACTTATCTTACTACTCTCGAAAACAACCAAGGGGGCCGCTGTGCTTAACGTCTCCATCCGACGGACTTTCTTTCTTTCTTTCTTTCTTGGGGTCTTTGTCGCGCGTCACGCATGGTCGGCCGTGTTACTATTGATTTGCCAGTGTTAGTTGCAGAGGGTAGCCTAATGCCCTTCCTGTCGCCTCCCCGAACCCGCAGGACGGAAGTAGTGTACCTCAGCTGTCTGCGTCTGGTGTAAACCATGGAATAGTGTGAACGTTTTTCAAATGTCTATGAGTCGTGTAAGTGCGGTGGAATAGGGGAAACAGACCGGTATTCACCCAGTGGGATGTGGAAAACCGCCTAAAAACCACATCCAGGCTGACCGGCATGCCGGCCCTCGTCGTTAATCCACCGGGCGGATTCGATCCGGGGCCGGCGCACCTACCCGAGTCCAGGAAGCAGCGCATTAGCGCTCTCGGTTAGCCTGGCGGGTCTCCATCCGCTGGACTAATTACCATCAGTAGAGTCACAAGCTCCCACTTCTTGACACGGTGAGGAGGGGTTAGAATTTAATCTAGGACACTGATGCAGATTTCAAATGGTTCAAATGGCTCTGAGCACTCTCAAATCTGAGGTCATCAGTCCCGTAGAATTAGATCTACTTACAACTAACTAACCTAAGGACATCACACACATCCATGCCCGAGGCCGGATTCGAACCTGCGACCGTAGCAGTCGCGCGGTTCCGGATTGAAGTGCCTAGAACCGCTCGGCCACAATGGCCGGCCGATGCAGAGTCTGGTGATCATTAACTCTGCGCCACCACCACTTTTTCCCTTTGCTGTAAAGTTAAAGAGAAAGCTGCCAACAACACATGACGCATCCATCCAAGTACTTGCCACACCCGATGTTGCTTAACTTCGGTTATGTGACGAGAACTAAGGAGGGTAGTTATTGCTGAAATAACCTGTTATATTGGTTTCTTTCCACTCCAGTTTAGCTTGATTGTTAAAACCGTTCAAAGTAACCGGTCTCTGAAGTAAACAGATTTTCGATTTTTCGTTCCTGTTCTTTTCTGTAATAAAAATATAAATAGAGTAAAGATTGAAAAATATTGTCTCCCTCAGTTTCAAGACATGCAGAATCAAAGTATTAAATGAAATAGACAAATCAAATAAAACTTTGTACGTCCACGGTTCGCGGCAATTCTCGGGAAGTGCTAAGTGGTTGAATACAAGGAAGAAAAAAATCATCAGTATTTTCGCACTGATTCTAATTTTCTGAAACTCTACCAAAATCATGTTGTAATCAGGGATCATATAAGTATTTCGGTATTACGAATAGTCAGAGCTAAATGGTGAAATCTGAGGTTGGAGAATTCTTAAACGTGTTAATTTGTCCGTTTTCAAAGGCTACAACCTGGAAAAGACATGTTATGTACACGCCGACAGCAGATCAACTACTTTCTGTTTTTATTGTGCATCATGAATGAATGGTTGTTAAGTTTTTAATTTTGTATTGTTTCTTATCCTTTCTCTTTTAGTATTTCACGGAAATGATACACACATATTTAATCTTTTAAAGTAAATGAAGCAGTCTACTTCGTTGTTATGTCAGTTCGTAAAAATATTTCCAGAATGGAATTGGTGCAGTTCTGTAATACAACGGATTTCTGGCGCCGACAGAAACTAACGTATAGACCGCGTGGGGACAAGTCTTGCACACTGCACATACACGCGTACCTTACTCCACGACACCCGCAAATGTCCGCAGCTCGTGGTCGTGCGGTTCCCGGGTTCGTATCCCGGCGGGGTCAGGGATTTTCTCTGCCTCGTGATGACTGGGTGTTGTGTGATGTCCTTAGGTTAGTTAGGTTTAAGTAGTTCTAAGTTCTAGGGGACTGATGACCATAGATGTTAAGTCCCATAGTGCTCAGAGCCATTTGAACCATTTGACACCCGCAAAAAGGGGCGTTGTTATCTCAGCAATCTGTACCAATTATTGTGCAATGTGTTTGTTGCTCGTTTCTGCCAGTATTGTCATTAAGATATCACCAATCGCTTTTCCCATTTTGTATACAAATACAATACTTCAAAATAAACAATATTTTACGTATAAAAATTACTTTTCTTTTTAGAAACGTTTATTTAAAGGCGAAAAATTTTAGCGCTGTTCCCATGGCTAACTGATATTTCGGTTTTTAGTAAAAAATGAAAAACACCTTTTACGAAAAAATGGCTCTGAGCACTATGGGACTCAACTGCTGTGGTCATCAGTCCCCTAGAACTTAGAACTTCTTAAACCTAAGTAACCTAAGGACATCACACACATCCATGCCCGAGGCAGGATTCCAACCTGCGACCGTAGCAGTCGCACGGTTCCGGACTGCGCGCCTAGAACCGCGAGACCACCGAGGCCGGCAAACTTTTACGAACGAGACCAAATAAATACTGAAAAGTATCGGTTATTCGGAACTAAAATATCGGTATTGGTTTTAATCTGTCGGTTTTACCCATCTCTAACGAGGACCGATGTATTCAACGAGGCAAGGCCGTTGTTGCTATAGCATCATCAATGGTGACACTACACTGAAGTACCGAAGAAACTGGCATAGACACGCGTCTTCAAATACAGAGACATGTAAACAGGCAGGATACGGCGCTGCTGTCGGCAATGCCTGTTTAAGACAACAAGTATCTGGCGCAGTTGTTAGCCCGGTTACTGGTGCTACAGTGACAGATCATCATGGTTTAAGTGAGTTTGAACGTGGTGTTACAGTTGGATCACGAGCGTTGGGACACCGCATCTCCGAGGTAGCGATGAAGTGGGGATTTTCCCATACGACCATTTCGCAAGTGTACGAATGATATCAGGAATCCGATAAAACATAAAATTTCCGACATTGCTGAGGCCGGATAAAGATCCTGCAAGAACAGGATTAACGGCGACTGAAGAGAATCGTTCAACGTGACAGAACGCAACCCTTCCGCAAATTGTTGCAAATTTCAATGCTAAGCCATCAACAAGTTTTAGCCTACGACCCATTCAATGAAACATCTTCGATATGGGCTTTCGGAGTCGAAGGCCCACTTATGTACCCTTGATGACTGCACGACATAAAGCTGTACGCCTCACCTGGGCCCGCCACCGCCGACATGGGCTGTTGATGACTGAAAACTGGTCGGCCGAGTCTCGTTTTAAATTGTATCGAGCGCATGGACGTGTACGGGTATGGAGACAAACTCACGAATCTGTGGACCCTGCATTGCAGCAGGGGACTGTTCAAGCTGGTGGAGTCTGGGTAATGGTGTGGGGCGTGTGCAGTTGGAGTGATATGGGACACTTGATACGTCTAGATTCGACTGTCACAGGTGACACGGATGTAGGCATCCTCTCTGATAACCTGCATCCATTCATATGAGTTGTGCATTCTGACGGACTTGGGCAATTTCAGCAGGACAGTGCGACAATCCACACGTCCAGAATTGCTACAGTGTGGCTCCAGGAACACTCTCCTGAGTTTAAAAACTTCCACCGGCCACCAAACTCCGCAGACGTGAACACTATTGAGCATATCAGGGCTGCCTTGGAACGTGCTATTCAGAAGAGATCTCGACCCCCTCGCACTCTTACGGATTTATGGACAGCCCTACAGGATTCATGGTGTCAATTCCCTTCAGCACTACTGCAGACATTAGTTGAGTCCATGCCACGTCGTGTTGCGGCACTTCTGCGTGCTCGCGGGGGCCCTACACGATATTAGGCAGGTGTACCAGTTTCTTTGGCTCTTCAGTGCACAAACGTTTTTCACACGTTATGCATATGTTTATATTCAGATTAAGCAACAAATGACGTAATTCACGTGTACAAATCTTCTCTTTTGTATACATAACTCTCTTTAACTCTACAGTAATCGAAGTGTAAAAACGAATCATTTGTGGAAAATATTTATAGAACGCCACTGATAATGCTTTGCCAACAAAGATGTACATCTGGCTAAAACTCTGGTAATTTAGCGTATGCTTAATACAGGAAAAGGCCAAAGAATCCCGGGATTTATAACTGATGCGCCCCATGCTACAAGTACGAGGTTCAGTTCTTTACACGCTATCGTGGTGGACGTATGCACAATAATTGGATGCTGCGGCCTGAACTCTAGCACGCAAACGTACGCGTAAGGCGGTTACGTAAAGGAGCGACGTGGGGTGAGGCTCGTTAGCCGGCGCAGGCGCATTGTTAATTGGCGGTTATTGCGCGGACGGCTAAGCAGCGCCGCGGCCATTCATAACGGCGCCGCTCGCCTATACATGCAGGAGAAAAGCCGAGAGCAAATGGCCGCCATGGGTGTGCTGTCGGCGGTGCCCGCCTTTTTGATCCGAAGCACGTGCCCCTCCACGCCCAGCACCTGTTGGCTTCTACTTCGGTTTCTTCCCAATTGCATTCGTCCGTTTGGAGAGAAGTCTCAGAGGAATTACACACATGTCAGACGCCTGGCCTTTAAAGGTGTGAATTTTACTGATTCACTCTTCGTGCCAGAAACACTATGTGATAAAAGGTATCAAGGAACGCGTTAGTGAACATCAGTATGGGCTGGGTCTGCTGTTTGCCTTTATGGTGGCTTGAACTCTGCTGGGGACACTTTCATTAAGTTGTCTAAATGTCTTCGATGGAATGGAACCCTGTTTTTATTTTTTGTCAAGAGCGGAAACCAGAGAAGGTTGTGATGTTAGACGCTGAGGTACAGAGTGAAGCTGGCCTTCTGACTCATCCCAAAAGATGTTCTGTTGAGTTCACGTCGAGACTCTGGGCAGGCCAGTTCATTTCAGGGAAGTGGTTGTCCATAAACCATTGCCTCACAGATGTCGTTTTATGACAGTTTCCATTGTCATGCTGATACATTCATCGTCTCTAAATTGTTCCTTCCCTGGCCGAGCGGTTCTGGGCGCTTCATCCGGAACCACATGGCTGCTGCGGTTGTAGGTTCGAATCCTGCCTCGGGCATGGATGTGTGTGATGTCCTTAAGTTAGTTAGGTTTAAGTAGTTCTAAGTTCTAGGGGACTGATGACCTCAGATGTTAGGTCCCATAGTGCTTAGAGCCATTTGAACCATTTTAAACCTTGTACGGAGTACATAATGCTATAAAATACGTTCTTATCTTTCTGCATTTAGCGTATGCGTAAGCGCAATAAGGGGACCGCATGCTAATCACGAAAACCAGGGCCTTCTCGTAATACCACCTTTTCTGCATTTGTCTATTGATGCTGCAGACGATGGGCAAAATTGTTCACCAGGCATTCGCCAAACGAAAACCCTAGGTCAGGATTGCCACAAGGTATAACGTAATCAATTGTCCTGTAGCATCTCTCTTCACTCAGCCTCAATCGTCGCTTGGCACTGATGACAGAAATGTGTGGCTTATGAGGAGCTACTTGATCATTGTATAACTTCTTTTTAATGTCTTACGCACAGTACACTACTGGTCGCATTTTGGAACTCAGGAGAGATTTCCTCCGCTGACTTTACAAGCACTATCCACTATGCTCGACCATACCACGCCGTCAGTAAAACAGGTCTGCCTGGTTTTGATTCAGCTGTGGCTATTTCTTCGCGTTTCTAATTCACAGTAACATCACCAACAGTCGACTTGGACAGCTTCAGGACAGCGAAATGTCCCTAATGGATATGACACTTAGGTGATATCCAGTGACTGGTCAACGTCTGAAGTTACGCAGCTCTTCTCACCGATTTATTCTCCTGTTACTGTTTCTCCACTGCCAACACAGTACTTCCCGCCACCACTTATACTTGTAGATCTGCCTGTCGTGATATCTACAGGTCAATTCCGCATTACGTAGTGCTGTGCGGATACTTTTGTTCAGGTAATGTGATAAGAATTTTAAGTTACTCCCAACGATGATAGATATTAAGATTTACTTCGTCCTGTGTCATAAGTTCTGATCTCATTATCTGCAACGTTCTAATAACTCTAGTGTTTTACTATGCATCTCAGAAAATTTCCGCGTTTGAGGTAAATTTCGTGTCCGTAAGGTTTCATACAAGGGAATATAGTAATACAAACACCAAATAGATTTCAGAGTAAGGTATATATTGTTGTAATTTAGTTATCAATATCTGAAATTAAACATAAATATGAAATATAGTGTGGAGAAGGAAATTTATGTTATGACTAAAAAAAACTAGCTTCTGCTTTTTAACTTCACCTGTATACATTAAAATATCGCCTAGAATCTATGAATAACGGTAAATTAGACAATATTCTTCCTGGTTTACTTTCCATACCTTGCCCAAATTGATAACGATTCTATAACTTGGCCATAAACTCTATTAGGGAGGTCAAAACACTAAACTAGTCCTGCAAAATTTACAAAATTAGAAGTCGGCTACGATGCAACGGAAGAAAATACATCATTTTGGCGATCATCTAATCTCCGTGTAAGTACAACGCCCTATTGACATCACGGACGAGACACCATTTCAGCAAGTTTGAATCAAAGTAACTGCTGTGTCTTTTCTGAAGAAAACAGTCGAGAATTATATCGAAATTTTTTGTAGTTACCAGGTATGGTCTGAATCAGTAAGGCTGAGTTCAAATTTGATCGAATACTCTCGTGTGTTGTGTTTGGCAAACGAATGTCCGTACTGCGAATAAACTCTTTTTCTTGAAGGGTTAGTGATCTCTCCACTCATACGTCGACTGAGACTGTAGCTGATGGGTGCAAATTATTTTCACATTTAAACTACAATCCGCCAGCCGGGGTGGTTGGGGAGTTCTAGGCGCTATAGTCTGGAGCCTCGCGACCGCTACGGTCGCAGGTTCGAATCCTGCCTCGGGCATGGATGTGAGTGATGTCCTTAGGTTAGTTAGGTTTAAGTAGTTCTACGTTCTATGGGACTGATGACCTCAGATGTTAAGTCCCTTAGTGCTCAGAGCCATTTGAACCATTTGAAACTACAAGCCACCACATTGTTATTGTTGTCATTATTATTATCATGTAGGTAAGAAAAATTTCGTCTGTTACAACTGACCAAACATGTTTCGCATATTCATACTAGGCATTATCATTGGTCTATCATGTAATGGAAATGATCCAGCTACACATATTTTGTAAGGAGATATGTAGTGTTTCCTGGCAATATGTTTAATTTGGTAAATGTTGACAAATGTTGAATTATCGCATACTTTTATTTTTCTGTTCTTTCATGTATACCACAGTTCTTCTGTAGACACTAAATGCACGTAACGCATTTCCTACATATAAACTTCCCTGTTGCACACAAGCGCATGACGAGTTAATCGTACAGCAAGTGAGCAAGGCCATGGGCAGTGTGGAACAGGAAAGGCTACGTGTAGTGAAATGTACTGTGTGCATGTAGTGCCCATAGAAGAATCAAGGGGTGTGTGCATCAAGTGTCCACAAAAGAACCATGGTGTGCATAAGAAGAATGTAAAATAGAAAGTAAGTAATAAATCAAAACAGTATCTTTGTAAATAGTTAGATATGTGAAATGTATTGCCAGAAAATACTAAAGATTTCCTAACAAAATATGTATAACTGAATAATTTTCTTTATATACGAGCAGTCGAATAAAAACGAGGAGGTTAGAAAGAAAGTAAGTAAACCGTTCATTGTTTCAACAGTAATTACCGCCTCTGTCAATAGATATTTCTCACTGGGACGAGACCGTCAGTGCCTTCATTGAAAAATTGTTGTGGTTGCTTACAGAACCATGGCTGTACCCAGGCGAGCATCTCTTTGTCCGAAGCAATTTGAGGCCACGAAAGCCTTTCTTTGCAATACCAAAAATATGTAAATCGTATGGGGAGAGATCGGGACTGTATGGAGGATGTATAAGGGCTTTCCAGAGTAACTTCTGCAGCGTTGTCGAAACAACATTGGCAACATGTGGGCCCGGCATCAGGTCCAAACACAAAGGAACGTTGACGGGAGGAATCATTATTTTATGGGGTAATGCCCGTCCAAATGTTGCCAACGACCTCTTTTGAAATAATGAAGAGGTTACTTACTTTTCTATCTGTCTCGTTTTCATTTCACTGTCCCTCATATTATAAATCGCTGATGATACCTAGCATGAACAGACGATACATGTCTCGTTAGAAAAAAATATTTAGTTCCAAAAGACGGAAATTTTTCTGCTATATGATAGACATAATTGAAGCAGAAACTAAGGAACAACGGCTGCAAATATTGACATTATTATTATTATTATTATCATTAATAGTATTAGTATCCATTTTCGCATTGTTGTCAGAGTAAGACAAATAAAATGTTGACGATGCAATAGCGCCCGAACAGGTATTTGGTAAAAAAAAAAAAATTATAGATACAGTGACTTTACTCACATCATAGCTCTTTTTCCTCTCATTTTATATTTTCAAAGTGTAATACTAAGCTTTAAAACAGTTTTTAGTCCAGTCGAATAACCACTTGCAGCTTTTGCACACTAAAATTTATTATCGTTTTACCACTACTCGTATGATTTTAGAAACATAGAGAACAGAACGATATGAAAGCTTCCCTAACCAAAAGTTTTGTTCTTTTAAGAGTGCGATTTTCATATGAGTTTTGTTCTCTCTTTTAGGTATATACAGACTAAAATCTCACTTGCTAAGAACTTTTTTATCGAACGTGCTTAAGGCTTCTCGTCAATGTTTTGCTCCTCCTGTGTGGCTCCAAATCGTTTTCTGCTTACGAACCATGACATTAGCTAGTGAGGGAGGATATCGGATGCTGTAACACTTACGATTAGCTGTCAGACAAGACGGGCGTGAATTTCACGCGCTCCAATTGCTCATTTCGTAATGCTACAAAAGGTGTGCTGCTTCGTCAGTAGCCTCTAACAACAATCGCTGTAGCATCTAACAGTCACGTCTCTCCATCAATGAAAGATTCACTGTTGCCCGTGGGCCACCGGAAAGCATGAGGCTACGGAACCCGAATAAGTACAATGTACCGTTTCCACAGGCCGCATGGACGAGAATCACCAAAAGCTTTTGAACTAATTTGTTACGTGCTTCTTTACTTTGAAGTTACCTTCGACTGGCTGACATGTTCAATATTCGACTAAGAATTATGCATTTGGGAAGCAAGCTGAGACTACCCTACTTTAAGCAAACTACAGGAAATGAAACTAATGGTAACTTCTTCTCTTGCATACATTCTTGACTAGCAAAAATTAAAAAAAAAATAAAGCCTCCCAAGACCAAACAACAAACACAAATTCATCACACACTTATAGGGCTTATAAGATCATAGCAAACTACTGACACTCTAAAACAAACTACGCGTCAAACAGTCACCCCTTCCCCTCGCCCTTCTAAAAGAATTTTATTTGCAGATAGAAAACATAATAATAATAATAATAATCTACAGCACAAGCCTCTCCTTGCACGTCATCAGACGTTATATGCAACTACCAGAGAGGAAAACGGAACAGTTACACAAATTCACGAAAAAAAAGACAAGTGGGAATTCAAAAATCAATAACCTTTAAGCTAACCGAATGGAAACAAGTAGCGTTAGCAAACGAAGAAATTGTAAGAAAAAACATCCATGAGAAAATACGGACAAACATGAGAATGTAGTACTTTAAGCTAATGCTCATTTGTTTCCATAATATCTAAATTAACGATGCATATGGTCAGGAACTGCCTTAGTCTAGTTTTATTAAATTAATTGGGTCACGTAATTTACTATGACATGTAATATTTAAACACACACAGCTGCATCGTCTCTGCTGACAAGAAAAGAAACAAAATGTAAGCAGTTATAAGTAGAATGGTTTATTAACCATTTGCACATAGGTTCAGCGGTCAGTCTTGCTAATTCAGTAGCTTCTTACAGGTCGCTGGTATTTGTAGGTAGATAGTATTGGGCACTAGAATCTTTGCACTCTGTCCAATGATTCTTCTTACCTGGAGGATTGCAGCGTCCTGAGTTTTGACTGAAATTCTTAAGAATATCCACTAAATAATGTCTGCATTGTTATACCCCTCCGACGTATCCCTGTGTATGGGAATGTGAACTAAACGAGACAGTGAAATTGGTCACCAGACGGCAAAAGCTAGAAAGAGCTAACGTAAGGACCCGACAAGTCTCCACAGTATCTTACCAGCAATCAGAATCCGAGGTCGCAAGTTCCTTACCAAAATCTAACTATCGAACCAACAAGGTCAACTCCATGATTAAATTGACGAAACCATGTGTTCTCGTCCCAGTGTAATCCAATGGCCAGCCTCGCCGCTTCAGACGAAGCCGCGACAGCTACGCTGTGGTCCCAGAAGAAACACTGTGACTGTGTTATCTATACTGTGTATTGTCACTGCCATGTGGTGAGAACCTGTACAGGAATCTCATGTGACATATACTGTGTGGCTTGCCGACTCCTTCAGATAATGAAACTTCCTGGCAGATTGAAATTGTGTGCCAGACCGAGTCTCGAACCCGGCCAAGTGCTCTACCAACTGAGCTACCCAAGCACGACTCACGGTCCGTCCTCACAGCTTTACTTCTGCCAGTACCTCGTCTCCTACCTTACAAACTAATCATTTCTTCAGATAATTCTTGCTAATGGGAACAGGTTACTACGAAAAAACGGTTACGGTAGTAAAATGGGCCGATCTGGTTGACTTTTCCTATCGTGAGATACTGCATCTGCGAGTTGATGACGTCAGCACATTTACAAAAGAGTGAAATCGCATAATTTCCTGACGTCAAATATGTGGGGGGGGGGGGGGGGGGAGGGGAACGAAGCCTGTCTTCTCGGATCCCTAGACAACATTTTTCAAATCGTATTAATGAGTTTTATTACGAAATGAACAATGACAATACTTAACTTCGAGAATAATACGGAAGTGTTGCAGGCAAAGGGAAACATGCAAATAAGAAATCTCTTCAGTATATACAATTCCTAAGTCGCTGCTCTCGAAGTGCCTAATCTTGATGTTGCTGTAGAAGTGGGCCGTGAGCAGTCGGGAGCGATGCTTATGTTGGAGTTCCGGCGCTTGACTTTCATATCCATTATTGGGTTCAACGTCGTTAATTTACCTTCTCTGACTATTAGATTAAAATTACCTTCCTTTGGATATCAATATAAATATATTATCAAGATCTTCGCTTTCGTAAGTTGCTGAATGGCTTACATACCATTCATCACGAATGTCCCACTGTCTTATCCTGGAATCATCATTTTTAGAGTTTTATTTCCTTCTGCCAATTGATGCATAATAGTAAAATAGCTGAAAATATTCCTATTATGAGATTTCAGCTACTATTAAATTCAAGGATTCAGGATTGGATTCAGCTACTATTAAATTCAAAGATTCAGGATTGGATTTGCGGTTGTTTCTAAAATTGTTTGTGGAACTTAAGGAGGTATTGATACCTCGTTATTCAGTGCATATAGAAGTAAGTCAAGGTGCTTCGTACTTCAGATTCTACATAAAACTGTAGATGCTTCAAGTAATGACATATGAGGGCAATGAAGTTCAGGTCCACATTAGGTGATCCAAACTGAGTAGTGGGGGCATTATGATGTTATGTGGGACGTTTGTCTGGGCTTCCACAGGACCTGTGGTAGTATTCGATGGTAGCATCACAGGTGTGGAGTTCAAAAATGTTTCAAATGGCTCTGAGCACTATGGGACTTAACATCTGAGGTCATCAGTCCCCTAGGACTAAGAGCTACTTAAACCTAACTAACCTAAGGGCACCACACACATCCATGCCCGACGCAGGATTCGAACCTGCGATCGTAGCGGTCGCGCGGTTCCACGCTGCAGCGCCTAGAACCGCTAGTCCAGCCCGGGCGGCTGGTGTGGAGTACTTGTACATTATTGCGGACCACGTGTATCCCTTCATGCCTGAAGTCTTGCTCGACACGATGACAGCTTCCAGCAGTATGACCCTCAGCGTCACAAGAGCAGAATGGTGCTACAGTAGTTTGAGCAGCATAATAATGATCTCTTGATGATATCTTGGCCACCAATTCACCTGATCTGAACACGATGAAACATATCTAGTACACTACCGACTTACAGCCTTACGCCAATAAACCACATGCCCGAAATTTATAGGAATTTCTTCTCCTGTGCGTAGACATGTGGTGCCGTATACCTCAGAAAACCTTTCAAGGACTTGTTGAATCCATGCCGCGCAAAATCGCTGGTATATTGCGTTCCAAAAGTGAATAAACACACCGTTAAGCAGGTAATCGTAATGTCTTGGTTCATTAGTGTATGCTGTTATTTGCTCTTTAATCATCATCATCGTCGTCGTCGTCCTGATCAGCCAATTCGATCACTTGGGGATGTGGCCCCCTTGATTCGGCGTGCAATATAGGAGCCCTGCAGGTTCTTACATTTCTGACGGTCTTGAGCTTCCTGTTGCTAATTCAGTCCGGCTATCTTTCTTAAGTCTGTGTCACATCTGTGCGGTGGTCCACCCCTTAATCTTTTTTCTTTTTTTCTTTTTTGGTAAAATCGGCTTCAGTCTAGTGCCGGTTTTCACCACCTGTCATCTTTTCTTCGAGCGATTTCATCAGCCCACTGCCATTTTGAAGTATTCACTATTTCCATTATGTCATTGACCCTTGTTGTTTATCTCATATCAACTGCTTTCTTTCTGCCTTTCTTCGTGTGGCTCAATATTGATCCTTCCATTCCTCTTTGGGTTACTGTTAGTTTTCCAACAATAAATACATTTAATGTCCACGTCTCCCAGCCATAAGTTATTACCGGCGGCATACATGGGTCAAAAACTGTTTTTTTTTTTTTCTGCTCGGCCGATGTCTTAGACTTTAAAATTGAAGAGTATCTCCCGCAGCCTTGCCAGCCTAATTTAATACGTCAAAATAGTTTTGGTTTTAGTTGACCTTTTATATGTACAATTTGACTCAGATAGACATATTCCGTGAATCTTAGCAGTTACTTACTTCCAACAGATACGAGTACATTTTCCCACTGTATCCATTCATTCATCACGATCTTGGTTTCATCATAGTTCATTTTAGATTAGCTTCAGAGCAGACTAACGCAAGTTCATGAACCAATATTTGAAGATATTCTAAACTATTTACAAATAGAAAAATATCTTACTACTTACTTATTATTGTTATTTCCTCTTACAAGTTACGTTCCGCTACGCATAGAAACCGTACTTGAAGAGTTGCTATTCCACGCTGGAATTTGTCCACTGTACACGACACTCTCATAGGACACAGAGCGATGGGGAGGGTGATAGTCCCATAAATCTGAATCCGCAAAACACGAGCTATACTGAACTATATTTTGAAGCACCATACATTTAGAACGCAAATGATGTCCATCCTATGTGTAACAGTTTTCGGTATGCACAGTATCGCTTCAGCATACGGTTTACAAGTCGCGCAGCGTAGTACCGAGTTTCATTAGTGACTGCGAACGTAAAAGCAGAGGCTTCTGTCTGTTGAGAACCATTCCGGCGTCTCCCTAGAGTGCTATATGGGGACCTGAGACACGTAAATCAGGCCCGTCAAAGAGACTCTGCCCTTCGGAATACTCGCTGGCGCGCCCGGATCCTTTACTGGCGACGCGGTCGCTGGCGTAGAATACTGAAGGCGACCGGTGTCCGCTGGCCAGCGAGCTGCCGAGGTACGCTCACTTTGTAGCCACCTTCATAGGACACGGATTCCGTGCTATGTCCATGTCCGTCACGTCCAAATAAGCTTTGCTGGGCACTGAATGAGAACACAGAAGCTCAAGTTGTCACCATTGTCTTGTAGGTAAGCTATAACGTATATCATGGCACCTTGTGATCTCGTGCCGATGCTGTTGAATGTGGAAAGCTGTGCAGAATTCTAAGATTACTACTTTTCTGTAAAAAAGTTGTTCCGTGGGCATTTCTAAGGGCAGTGGTCTGTATTCAAATGGTTTCGGTTTGGAGTAGCACGTATTAAAGTTCTCGGGGACGGCTCAAAAATGCCCGGCCGAGGGATAGATGTAGATTTTAACATGTATGGCCCTCAGCTGTAGGATATCCTTCATTGTCTGGTAATTATTGTCAACGCCGATCCTACTTCCAAGGGAGTTCCCTATGGTATCAACTTCTTTTGGTGTCAAAACGAAATAAATTCCTCTGTACTGCGACAGAATAAGATGAGAGCCCAGCCGTTAACATACAGGACTCTAAATCAGGTGAAATGCAGAAAAATTCCCATCCGCACATCCTGACTGTTGTTTCCCTGAATAGCTTAGGGCGAATACTGGAAGACTCCTCCGATAGGACCAAGGCTTATTTCTTCCTACATCCCCGTCCAATTGAATTGGTTCTCCATCCCCAGTGACTTCCTGTCGACGAGACAATACCTAATACACTCTTTCCTTTCTTATTTGTCAACGCTGAATGATAATTAGATAAAATTATTACGAGAGAAAGATTCGAAACGTCGTCAAGCATTAGTATAAATTAAATGGTGTGTTTCATCATTTCTATTGGAAACGACCATTCTTAAATGACACTTGGAGTAGTGAAATGGGTTCATCAGAGTACTGTTGTCACAAAATGGTTCAAATGGCTCTTAGCACTATGCGACTTAACTTCTGAGGTCATCAGTCGCCTAGAACTTAGAACTACTTAAACCTAACTAACCTAAGGACATCACACACATCCATGCCCGAGGCAGGATTCGAACCTGCGACCGTAGCGGTCGCGCGATTCCAGACTGTAGCGCCTAGAACCGCACATCCACTCCAGCCGGCTATTGTTGTCATAAATACTGTTATAATTAGTTGATGTCTATGAAACGATTATTTGTAATAAACTTCAGGAATTACTCGGTGAGGGTCGTCGTATATCGTTTTCCCACGATTTTGTTTGGTTTTGGCTTACTAACTGAAATCCCATTTTAGCGCTGTAACTTACAGGTCGGATAAGAGTGAGTGACACATGGGCACAGTAGGACTGAAAGTGCAATTTCATCAAACGTAAGTTTATTGTAAGACTGTAGTGGAATACTTAAGATTCTAGGAATGCCACATATTTTTCAGTTTTTCCTGAACACTCACGCCTTAACTTATTCTCCTCTTGATAAAGTGCCGGCAGTGTGCTACATGGTTTCACGTAGTGTGTGGGTGTAAAAGGACGGAAAAAGTTTACTTGTGCCAAATGCTGAAATACAGTGGCCGGAAGAGCCTCTTGACTGGGTGGCATAGCTCTCCAATTTTTATATATTGTGGTTTATGTCTTCTCCAGTCGTTTGTTTAGTACTTTTTATATACTGAAATATATTCTCAATTAATATACCATAATTGTATCACGCTGACATATTCTTTTCTTAAACTGTCGTGTCGTATTATGTAGGGCTTACATCTGAAATGATCGGAATAGCCCTGTTGTACTCTGTGGATCTGAAAAGGAATACCTCCGTACTTTTCATATGAAAACTCTTAAACTTTCTTAAATAAAACAAACATTATTAACATTCTACATCTTTATTCTTCATGGCCACAAATTTATTTCTTAACGTAGTCACCCTGACGACGAACGCATTTCTCCCAACGAGAGACCTGTCTGATGGTGGTCGCTGTTGAATGTTTGACTTAGTTGACAGAGCTAAGACCTCACTTCTGCTTGCATCGTTTCATCGTTGTCAAAGTGAAGTCCTCGAGCGTGTTCTCTAAGTTTTAGAAACAGATGAAAATCGGATGGCGCCGAGGCGCTGTATGGAGGATGATCTATGACAGTGAACACGAGGCGTCAGATTGTTGCAGATGTCGCGGCGCTCGTGAGTGGCCCGTCATTGTCATGGTGAATGAGACGGTGCTCCATGTTTGGACAAACTCTTCGAATCCGAAACTCCCTGAGAGCCCCCTGCTTATCACGGGTCAACATAGTAAAATTACAAATGGCTGTTACACGCTACAAATCATAGCCCTCTAGCGGCAGGGGGCTTCAAATATGTAGACATGAACAATAATGATGTAGCATTTGAATAACTTTTGTTTTATTTAAAAAGCTTTAAGAGTTTTCACTCAAAAAACTCGCACGCATTACTATACAGCAGGCCCTAGTAGGACTAATGAGTGGAATGCTAGATTTGCTACCAGTAGTTTCGATCAGAACGCAAGTATTACAGAGGTGCTTCTTGAACACAAATGAAAACCCTAAAGGAAAGATGATGCTCTTTCCGGAAGGCACTACTGCGCAAATTTAGAGAACCACCATTTGAGGCCGACAGCAGAACGATCCTATTGCCAGCAATGCACGTTTCGCGTAAGGATAACGAAGATAAAAAGTCTGGAACCATGCCTCGGGCATGGATGTGTTTGATGTCCTTAGGTTTGTTAGGTTTAAGTAGTTCTAAGTTCTAGGGGACTGTTGACCTCAGAAGTTAAATCCCATAGTGCTCAGTGCCAATTTTTTAAACAACGAAGGTGAGATGAGAGATACTGGGGCTCGTACGGACTCTTTTAGACATTCGTTATACCCTCGTTTTATTTGTGAATGCAACAAGGAAAGAAATTACTGGTATTGGTACAAGGAAGCTTCCGCCATGCACCGTACGGTGGTTTGAGAATTATGTATGTTGATGTAGATGTGCGTCAAATAATGTGTTTCGGTAGAAGCCAGATTCCTCTTTTTCTTTTTCCAATTTTCGATTAATTGCGCATATTTTCATAATTGCTGTTGCATTAACTGTTTTTATCCCTAGTTCTGAGGGATCTTCAGCGTTTTCTAACAATTTTAGCCTTTCTGTGTCCGCTAGCTTCAAATATAAGTTTCGTGTAAGATTTAATAGCATATGTATATTTTCTATCGTGCCTTTGTTATCACGAGTTCGCGTTTTCTGCTGCACGTATTGAAAATATGGTCACCTGTTCAAATTTTACTAATACAAATCCTACACTTTCTTTTACTTATGTCGCTCCTATTATATTTCTTAGCTGAAAGAACCTCGGACAGACAGAATGGTACAAAAAAAGGTGCACATGAATACCCATTTTTTGTAATTCCCATTTACGCTTTTCCAATAGAATCTTTTTTTGTGGGAAACATTGTTTCCGTCTGTGTTCTTCTCTGTGTGTGAACGCCTATATTTTCAGGTACCAACGTCACGGCGTATAATTATTATTTTTGAGTATCCATCTTTTTGATTTGCAGCTTCTTGTATTGGCTGTGTTTGCAGTTAAAACTTTTTGGATTTGAGGTCCGCCAGTTATACAAAAAACCTTTTTACTCAGTACACAAACATGTTTCGGCACCACTGTGCCATCATCAGTGTGGCAAGCACTTCTATTCTCCGCATCATGCTGATATGTTGTGATTCATATAACGTAGTAAAACGCTTTTCACTACACCAGAACACGTCACAACATCTCAGCATGATGCGGAGAATTGAAATGCTTGTCACACGCAAACGTAAGTAAAAACGAAAATAGGCGCGGAAACATCGCGAAAAACTTAATTACACTCTAGAAGATAGGTTAACTCTCAGCAAAAACACTTTTTCATCAGCATAGTTTGGTTGCAGAAGACAGGCTACCTGTAATAATTAACACAAAAGTGGTCCAGAAAATTCATGCTCACGAAATGAAAAGAAAGGAACGATCTGTTGTTTGAACTAAAAATGAACATAATTTTATAATCATGTAAAAAAAAGTCCACATTGCAGAAAAATAAAAACGAAAACCTACTGATGATGGCACAGTGGTGCGGAAACATGTTTGAGTACCGGGGAAAACGGTGTTTTGCATAAATGGCGGATCTCAAATCCAAAAAAATTATTTTTGAGTTTTTAAAGTGATAAGGACAGTCTAAAAATAAAGACCGAGCGAGATAGTGCAGTAGCACTGACATGGAAGTCGTAATTCGAAGGAGCAGCTTTCGAGTCTCCGTCCGGGACATCCTAATGTAGGCTTCCTGTCGTTTGCTTAATCACTTTGAGTGAATGTATCAGCCACCTGTGCTAGCAGTTTGTCTCAAATCGTGTCAGCGTTGACGTGACGTTAATGCCCAAGTTCCTTCCTTATGAGAAATAAAGTGTTGAATTGTCGTAGAGGTACGAAGAGCTTTTTTTTTAGAAAAATCTTCTATGTAGATAGTCCACCTGCTCTGTTGGATGAAGCCCAGACTTGGCCTTAAAATTATGTATCTAGACGAATGTAAATTTGATTGCTGGCTGCGAGCAGTAGCCGTTAATTTGTAGCGAGCTGGCGGGAGTAATTTGGAGCTGAGGCGGCGCGGCGCCTTGCTGGCGACACCTAGAGGCCACCCCAGGCGGCGAGCAGCGCGCTTCTAGGGCGGCTTACAGCGAAAAGCTTTTTATATGAGTGTAGCGGCCGCGCGCGATATGAATGCAAAAGTCGGCAATAAATCGGCCGTGCCCTGTAAATCAAGGGTGAGTAATGCGGGAGGGGAGGGGGAGGGCGCGGCGCTCAGCCATCACACATCCGTCTCATCGCGCCTCCTCCTCCTCGCTTCTCGCCTTCACTCAATTATTCCCCGCCCTGTCCCCCCTCTCCCTCTTCCCCGTGGGATGCTTAATATTGAGAATACCATCATCCGAAGGTCTTAAATTTCTTCCCGAGTCCGGGAGCAACACCGCTTCAGAGTGGCGTATTGGTTCTTGGAAATGGTTAACTTCTTGTGACAGAGGAACACCCTCTGACTGAACTGTAGTTCTTACAAATTCGCTATACGCCGTGTAATTGCGCAGTACACTCTGACAGACGTATTTCGCCAGGGCGAGCTTTCGAGCTTTATCCAGGATAACGCTAAATGTGACTAGAACCGAGGGCTCCTCAAAAATTGGCATTATTGAAGCGTGGTCGGTTATTGAAAGATTCACAGGAGGTCACAAAGTTTTAATTATCATCTCAAAAACGGCACATTATCTACTTGTGACCGTTTGCAGATACAAGTCTGCAGTCCTGTGACGAACTGAAATAAATAAAAAAAGTAGTTAGTTTCATGGATCATTTTACACTATAAATCTTAATGCTATAGAACGAGTTATTTACATTAACATCCCAAGTAAATTTGAAAATATGGCTACATGTTGAACATTCATAAGGAGAAAATTTTTCAGTTTGTTCTCACATTTTACTTTGCTGTCTGTGAGGCATTTTGGATCACTGGATAAGTGATCAAAGATTTTTGGTGCAAACGTTTCTGTGCTGAAGACAACCTTAATGTGGACTGTGAATGCCATTTTTCCTTCTGATATTGTAAGTATGAACATCATTGTTCCTTTTGAACTGTAGTGGATTATGTACAACGAACTTCACGAGTAAATATAAATGCTGCGGAAAGTAGCCACAATGCTCAACACCCCAAACAGATGTTTACAAGACGAACGTGGATGAGCACCACATATTACAGCACGTTTTTGCGCAACGAAGACTTCACCCCACAACATTATTCCATATGACATTACTTTATGAAAATATGCCCCCTTACTGATATGTCTCTCCTCAAGATTTACAGTGACTCTACCTGCAAATTTGGCTGAACTAAGTTGTTTTAGAAGTTCAAAAATGTGCCTTTTCCGGCATAAACTCCCATCAATATGGACACCTAAGAATTTGAAGTTGCCACCATATTCATTATTTCCTCATCATATGTTACACTTATCATTGTTGTAGTACTCAATACTAGTGTCATCAGCAAAAAGAACTAATTCTACTTGTGTATCAGACGGAAGATTGTTCACATCTATGAGAAACAATAGTGGACCTAATATTGAGTCTTGGGGAACCTCATACTCAGTTTCTCCCTTCCCCCCTCCCCCCTCCCCCCCTCCCCCCCCTCCCCCTCCCCCCCCCTCACCCCCAATCACAATTCTTTCCAAGGACTACATTGGTTGAGTTGCAAAGAACAACTTTCTATATCTCTTATCCCCTATCTTGTAAAGGTATTTAACGGTGGCATATTTCAGTCTCTCTGGAAAAATGCCTTGAATTAATGATGACTAGGATTTAACGTCCAGTCGACATCGAGGTCATTAGAGACGAAGAAGCAGCTCTGAATGGCCAGACGCCGGTTGGTGTAGTCCTCCCGAATTCGAGTCCATTGTGTCACCTCGTGACGCAATACCGTACAAGCTACATAGGTCAAATATGGTCTTTTGCGACTGTAATAAGAGTCTTACTAAGACCAAACGCGTTTCTCTTCATTTTAAGGCATCTTCAGTGGTCAGGTTTTTTTATGTCATCTTCGCGTTCTTCTACACAAATGTGGTATATTTTAGTGCACAGCACATTCACTAACGCTAAATATATTCACGTTCTTGTGTTGTGCAGAACCACTTCCATCTCGCCATGTATGTGTAGAAGAACGAGAAGACTGACGTAATAAATAAAAAATCGACCACTGAAGATTCTTTAGAATAAAGCGAAACGCGTTAGGTCTTAATAAGGCTTTTATTACAGTCGCAAAATGCGGTATTTAACATATATAACTGTGGTGTCGTCGGAAGAGTGAGATCCTATGGTAAAGTTGGTACCGCACGACGGCACAGCAAGCGGACTCCAGTCGCTACCAGTCGCAGCCAGGAATGAGAATCGTCAACGAAGACGCCCTCAGACATTCCGTACGCCGTGGCTGCTCAAGTCTACTTATGTCAAAGCGCAATGCCGCTCGCCCCAATCTTTGATAGCCCACTCTGACAGCAGCAGCATCGTAATCGAGATACGGCAACGAGCTGGTCACAACTATTCATTGTTAAATGAAAGTGATATCTGACAGTCATTCGGCACAAGACAAACACTGTTGCGTCATTACATTACTCTATTATTCAGTACATAACTCATATGAACGTGAACTAATATTCTATAAATATTCTGGCCTCCACTCGACGTCCTCCAGAAGTCAAGCCTATAGAACTATTGTCTAGGCTTGCTGCAACGCATATAAAAGTAATTTCTATAGCTGCGATTGATTGAAAAGAGAGATCTTACAACAAAGAAGACAACATGTGAAATACTGTACCATGCAGCTATAACAGCTGAAACAAAATCGAGGAGACAATCATTAGGTAATTCGTTTTCTGGTTTTGAACTAGAACAACGTTTCACCAATCCATGCTCAGCTGGAGGATCTGTAAGAAAACAAATCACCAACATATGAAACAGTTTGGAATTCCGACATTGTACTGGTAAAAGGATCCTTAGGTGTATTCAGTTTTATCATTTCTTCATTTTTCCATATCAGTGCTGTGACTATTTTGCTTACTGGTGACCAGTTCGAAAATGGTTCAATAATGAATGTAAAAGTGTGAAACTAGTCACCACTAACCCAAACTGTCAATGCGGCTGAAATGCAACAATAAAGAAAGAATAATAATCTCACCGGACAAAGATTTAGTCACCCCTATAGAAATCATAACAAGCATTATTTAATACCGTGTAATTCCGCTCCTGGACTTGACAACCGCCTGGATTCTGTTCGGAAGTGAGTTCACAAGGTTGTGTAGGTACGTCGCATCCAGGTTAAACCACACGCTTAGGATTTGATCACGCAATTCTACAAAATTCTAGGCGCTTCAGTCTGGAACCGCGCGACTGCTAACGTCGCAGGTTCGAATCCTGCTTGGGCATGGATGTGTGTGATGCCCTTAGGTTAGTTAGGTTTAAGTAGTTCTAATTCTAGGGGACTGATGGCCTCAGATGTTAAGTCCCATAGTGCTCAGAGCCATTTGAAAACTACGATCTAGAGACGAAGCGACAAAACAAGCAATGACATTATGTTGGTTCACCAAAGTCATAAAAGGCGAAAACCCAACCGTTATCGGCCACGGTGACGCTGAGTGTGTATTCGGACTGCCACGGTTTGGTGCTAACAGATCAAGCTTAGAAGGGTCAATAGTCTTAGGAGCACCCAACCGAAATCTGCCGACGAGGGTATAGGAGACTTTCAACAAGAAACATCGCAGGAATATGCCCAAGGGGATGCTTTTGGTCTACAAAACCCTCATCCTGCACAGGACGTTGTCACACATGCTGCTCCTTTGGGCTATCAAATTTTGCTTCCCCACTCGTCTTCAACTGACATGGCACCCAATGACTTCTTCCTCTTTGGTCAGATGAACCACTGCGTCACATGAATGACGAGGAGGTGATTTCCGAGATGGAATGCTGTCTGAACAACCAAAATGCAGACTTCTTACAACCAAGGTCTCGGGAGAGTCATACGAGCAATATCCGGTAACTAAGGTTACGAGGCCTGTAACTACTCCACGAAATAGAGCTTTTCACAGTTGGTACCACTGTTGTATGTAGAGGTGCACATTGAAACGAATAAGTGGTAATGGAATTAGATAATTTTCTTGTTGCAGATTGTTCATTTACCGATGTTAGCGAACTATCGAGTGTTAAAAAAACTAAAATGAAGAACTGTTTGTGAGTGATACATTTGGCGCCAGTCTTCATTAAAGAATAAGTCGTAGTTCGTATATTGAAAAAAAATGTTTGTTAATTTACAGACTAAACTAAGGATATGTGATTTCATTTCGCTCCAGAACGAGGAGAAAACTAGATTGTCTTTCTTTGTGTAGTAATGACATTTTTATTTAAGTTTTTGACTTCACTGTAATGGCTAAGCTCCGGGATAATCTATTTCTTTAACACTGAAAGATAGTGTGACACTGCTGAGTCACAAAAGTTTAATGATAATGGGAGGAAAAATCACTAGTATTGTGCATGAAACAAACACTTTTAAAAAGTTACCAACTGTTTGGCCAAACTTCTCGTTTTTCATCATTTGAATTCTGATATGGATGTAGAAGCCTACACCCGGTTTCTGCTAGTTACGACCTTCAATCAACAATTAGTGATAGAAACTGTTACGTTAGAAAAGACGATAGTTTGTCAATATGTAACTACGTATGTATTCAGTGCAAACTGCTTCCGCCTGAAAATCCCATGTCGTGACGCCGACTTGACGTCATATACAAACTGCTTCCGTAAACAAATTCACACACTTTGTAAAGAACTTACTGAATAACAACACTTTACGAGTAAAATATATTGATACTTTTTCCGGTACGTTCTACCAATCAGCTATCATTGGGTTTATTCACATGAACTATCACACAATCAAGATGTGACAGACTATTTTCAGAATAAGGTGATTCCCACAATTTAAACAATAGAAGCATGCTAACCGCTCGAAGAGCTGTAC
Organism: Schistocerca gregaria; assembly: GCF_023897955.1. NCBI lineage: Eukaryota > Metazoa > Arthropoda > Insecta > Orthoptera > Acrididae > Schistocerca > Schistocerca gregaria. The sequence continues at coordinate 480,621,776 of NC_064931.1, read as the reverse complement.
AAAACACAGCCTAAGCTCATCGGCGAAGCCTGGGATCTGATTACTCATGCACGACGATGCGCTTACTGGAAGCGAAACGCATCCGCCTTTTTTGTGTGTGAGCTGGAAATGGGCAGGAGCCATCTACTGCCGCTGCCATCTCCGCAGCGCCCGTGTAAAGTAATTTAGGGGCACAATCGACAGCGTAAATTAGGAGCCCTGAGCTGTTAATTGAACTTCGGTTTTCTCAACTAGGAAATCTACTTGCTAGCCCTACATTCCACCACTCCAGCAGTTAACGTGCTGACGAAGGGCACGAAGAGGAGTTGCGTAATTCGTTTCTTCGTCACAAGACATCTGAAAACGCCATAAGGTGGCGCAGTAGCTAAGCCGCTAATCTCTAATTGTTGAAAAAAAAATGAAGTAAGATAAGAATTTGACCTCCAGTCGATGAGGAGGTCATTAGAGATGGTTGTATTTTGAAAAAATACGGTTCAAATTTCAGACCAGTACCGTGATTCAGTCTTTCAGTAGTTTCCTTAAAATATTTCTGGCGAATGCTTGGAATATTCCTTGAAGAAGGCCACGGCCGTTTCCCTTACCTAGCCTTTTTCTTACCGCGCCACTGCTCTACCTACGACGACTTCAATGACAACACGTAAAAACATTCTTTCTTTAGTTCAGCTGGAAACTGTGATTTCTACAGGAATTCGTCCTCCGTGGCTTGCTACTGTCACGTTGTCTGGACCCTGTCATCTCACATGTCACAGATGTGTGCAATTTATTGATACTGTTCTTAAGCTTTTTGTTTCATTTGGTTGAATACTGAACCATCAACAACCATGTAGTAACAACTGATTCCACTGTATGCAGCAGTAAAAGTAATGTTTACTTCAACAGTGTTCTATGAATCATAGTTATTGTTCGCACTGCGTGCTCGCTGGACTCACCATATTAGTTTAACCATTGGTCTTTATTCCCAGTCTGAAATAATTCAGTGATGGTCATGGCATAAATTCATTTTTCAGAGGGTGTGAATTTTCGATTATTGGTGTTTGACTAACAAATGAAGCAATAAATGGGAAACTTGTTACCCGTAACTGACTGTTCTAAACTGAATCCTTCATTGTGCGCGTCATTGTCAGATCCTAAATATATTCTCAAAGTACAGAGAGTTTCAAAAAGAATATACCTATTTCGAATGCATATAATTATTAAACTTTAAGACATTGGAATATGAAACTTTACACATATATTTACGAACCTCTCGAGTTGAGATTACAGGTGTTAAATATGTCCTCCATCAGCGACAGGAACAGCATCACATCGATACTCAAATTTCTCCCATACTCGGGCAAGCATGTCCTTCGTCACTGATGTTATGGCAGTACGGATGCGGTTCTCCAACTCTTCCAGATTCTGTGGGAGTGCTGGTACATAAACGTTGTCTTTAAGGAAACCCCAAGGGAGGAGGCCGAGGGTGTCAAATCCGGTGACCGTGGAGCCCAGCTGAGACACGCTATGTCGGCAGCTCCGTGACGACCAATCCAACGGTTCGGTAGAGTTCCATTCAGATATTCACGCACTTGGCGACTCCAGTGTGGGGGTGGCCCGTCTTGTTGAAAAACGAAGTTGTCTTCATGCAGCTTCGGAAAAATCCAGTTTTGTAAGACAGCAAGATACTGCTGAACCGTGTTTCCATCAAAGAAGAATGGGCCGTAAACCGATGATCGGGATATCGCACAAAACACATTGACTTCTGGCGAATCTCGTACATGTTCATTGGCTGCATGTGGGTTCTCTAGGCCCCTAATTCGAACATTGTGTTTGTTTACCTGACCACTGACACTGAACATGATGCGTTGTGCGAAAGTGTTATCATTGTTAGTAGCATCAAGAATCTCGTTACAAAATGCCACACGTTTGCGTTTGTCGTCACGACGCAGAGCTTGTAACAGCTGTAACTTGTACGGTTTCATAAACAACCGACGTCTCAAAACATACCAAATACTTTTTGTAGGCAATTGCAACTCCCGACTGGCACGACGAGTTGATTTTGAAGGACTATGTTGGATAATAGTTTGAATTCGTGCAACATTTTTTTCAGGAACACGAGAGCGGCCAGGACTCTTTACTTTACATACACTTCCTATATCTAGAAACTGTCGATACCATCTGCGAATGTTCCATCCATTCGGAGCATCAATTTGGTAGCTCAACCTGAAACGTCTTTGCATTGTAATAACGGAATTGCACTTCGCAAACTCGAGAACACAGAATGATTTCTGCTGCCGAGTAGTCATTTTAAACATATGACGGTTACCAAGAAAAACAGAAAACAACTGACATCTAGCGGCTATTAATATAAACTAGACTAAGTATTCGTTTCTTCTATAGCCGAGCCGAGGCGAAGCGATCAATAGTTTGGACAAAATAATACTTTGTAATACGTATATTATTTTTGAAACACCCTGTATAATGAAAATTTATGCAAATCGCTACGCAGGAAATAGAAACTTGTAACACACAGTTTGGGGGAAAGTAGGATAGCATTCGAATTGGTGATGAGAAGGTGAGCAATGTAACATCGCTTCTCGGCGGGAGTATTACAACGTACTATGCACCTACTCGTGAACGAGGCGGACGGTGTGTGCAACGTACATCGGTAACTTCCTTCCACTGGCTAACAGTTAATGTGCATAATGACTCTCTCATTCTGCAGTGGAATGAACATGGTTTTGAAAATTCCTGACAAATTAAAACTGTGCTTGACCGGGACTCGATCCCGGAGCCTTGTCTCCCACCGGCAATGATCTTAACGACTGAGCTATTCAGGCACGCCCTCGCAGCCCCACATCCACCAATTCATCTTTCCTTCATTCCAAAGCTCATACAATTCCTACTGAATACCCTTTGAGAATACTACTCGTGGGAGAAAGAATGCTTCAGAGAAAAGGATTAGCCGCCTCTTAGGCTACTGTTTGCAGAATGAATCTCTTACGTTGCAGTCGAGAGTGCACGGTTTCGAAACTTCCTGGGAGAGTAAAACAGTGTGTGTAGCTTCAAGCTAATGTGCAGTTCTATTGGCTAAACGTCTTGTTGCGTTTCTTAACACGCCTCCACAGTGGGTCCGTCTCGTGAGCAAAGAAAAACTGCTGGGTCAGAGCTCCCTTTAGTGTGAGTGGAACGTGGGGTGCCATACGTGCCACCACTTATCACCCGTCAACAAGCCTCGCGTGTGTTTTGAAGACTTCGGCTTGGCAAATATACGACGCATGCTCACGCTCTGATTGAATAGAAAACAGCAGGCGCGTCGGGCGTGTTTTACGGCGCGGCGCGACGCCTAATTCATATTTCGGCGCGAAGGCATCCCACCGCGGCATTGTCCACTTGGCACGTATTTCACAGTCGCCGCTGTCGCGCCTCGAAATTACTCCATGATTTACTTGCTGCTGTCTTCCTCCGCCGCTCTTTCCGTAATACACTATGCGGGGTCCTTTTTGTCCTACTATCTATCGATCTTCAAGTCTTCCGGTCTTCCATCTCTATCTGAAACCCCCGATACGTATAGTACATACTGGACATTTAGGGTTTATCTACAATACTTTCCAATCTCCCGTCGTCTGCCTCGTTACCTGTTGCACCACATTACAGATATTTTCATGATAGTCTAAGAATTTTTTAAAGATAGCTCTTACTCCGTCCCTTTGGTTATCACAAATTTGATTCATATAGTGGAAGTGTCAGTCAGCAGAAAACAAATATAAGACAGCTGGGAAAGCATTTAAGATAATGCCACCTTGACTAACTGTGGGAAATTATACGTTTCAGAGAGCTCTGCTCTTAAAATACACTTACATCTGTAAGTGGGTATTAATACAATACGTGGTGTGCCCACCCTTCCCCTCTGTGTCGGCTTGAGTTTTGCTGGGCACGCTTTCAGTGAGCGGTCTGAATATTTCAATAGCATCCCATTCTTCCTCAGGAGCCGAAACCAAAGAAGGCACTGGTGTTGAACGCTGGGGTCTGAAGTGAAGTCGACGTTCTAACTAATCCCAAAGTTGTTCCATCCGGTTGAGGTCGGGATTCTGTGTAGGCCAGTCCATTTGAGTAATGTTAATGTCCACTCGTTTCCAGTTATCCACTGTCCATTAGCGTCACTCTATGCACCACCTCAAGCGTGGCGTAGCACTGATTCCAGGAATGTAAGACGTATGAGAAGCGGCTCGCCCATTGTACCCTATTCTCTTTGACTTCCTAGGCTAGGTGGGCTGCTGGTAACACTCTGGGACTCAAGCGTCTTTCTTTCCACTGATTTCATGCGATATTTTACAACCACCCCTATCCATCAGTACGTAAGTCTGCCTCGTTTAACAGTGGTTGTTCCTTCGCGTTTCCACGTCACAGTTACATCACTAACAGCCGACTTGTGCAGCATTAGGAGGGTTGAAATGTCCCTGGTGGATCTGTTACTCAGGTGACATCCAATTACTAGTCGACATTCGAAGTTACTGAGATCTCCTGGTCGACCCATTCTGCTGTTTTCGCTTCTCTACCTACAACACACTACTCCTCGCCTCCTTTCATACTGACAGATCCGCCTCTTGTGATATCCAGGGCTCAGTTCCGCATTACATATGGGTGTTCGGATACAGTTGACAGTCACTCATTGCAATTACACCTCTAGTAAAATCAAGAAAGAATAATCGGCAGATTAATTGGTAACAAAACGCGTATACTACCAGTACACACGTATGCCCCGAAAACGTGGTCATTAATCTCAAAAGATATTATAATTCTACGTGGCTTTGAAAGACCGGAACTTCGAAGAATCGTGGCCCAAACTGTGAAAGAGGAAGATGGAGGAAGTGCACAGTCGTGTGCTGGACGCTGTATGTAAAGACTCACCTATTAGAAGAATAGTGAAAATAGCGAGATTTTGATGGACGAACTCATGGCACGCGTGAGTGAAGCGGAAGATAAGGATATTAGAAGAAATACAGGGGTTCCAAGAAGATGGTGTTGACAGAGAACCAGCTGGATGGGTGTAGTCAAGGAGGACCTGCAGAAGATAGGCTGTAGAGGATGAAAGCTCGAGAATTTGATTATGATAGTTGCCGGCGAACTGTTGAGGAGGCGAAGGTTCACAACGAACAGTAGAGCCACAGAAGAAGAACTGAAACAGGAATAGCACAAATTGATCTTATGATTCCATCGCGATCTTGTAAATAGGGTTCATTCAGTAAATTTAATACGACCATCTCTCTCTCCTCACTTTCATCCCATCGCACGGCGTCCAATATTTTCACTACCTGGGAAAATATATATATTTATATCAACTTTGAAACTGCTTGTGTAGCTTAGCGCTAATCTGACATGCGTGTCGGCCGGAGTGGGCGAACGGTGCTAGGCACTTCTGGAACCACGTAACCGCTACGGTCGCAGGTTCGAATCCTGCCTGGGGCATGGATGTATGTGATGTCCTTAGGTTAGTTAGGTTTAAGTAGTTCTAAGTTTTAGGGGTCTGATGACCTCATAAGTCAAGTCCCATAGTGCTCAGAGCCATTTGAACCATTTGAACCGACATACGTCTGGCTCACCTTCCTGTCTCGTAAGCTACCGCGCTGAGCATTAAGCTGTCCGACCTGGTTCGGTCGAATACAGCCACCGTGAATTTAAAAGCATTCCGCCCTCTTAGCCTGTCCAATATCGATAAATATGTATTCTGGTTGAAAAATAGATATGATTATGAGCAACGTGTTGAAACGACATGTGTTGACAAATATTCAGTCAGACTTCTTCCAGAATTCTTCAGGCATTTGCTACTGACAAGTTACGCACACGTCAATCTATAGGTTGCACGGGAGATGGTAAATTGCAAAACAAGAAATCACACCGTTACCTATCCACACACTTGCTAGAATGCGACAGTCTGAGTGGAATGACAAATTTAACTATGACAGACACAGCTGGCATGGTTATACCACAAGTTGAAGCAGATCCACTGACGCATTTGAGCTCATAAGTGACAAGAATCGCAAAAAAACACACAGAGGAATGAACGTATGATATACAAGTGATATTTGAATGTGTGGGCAGAGTGTCGCTGGTGATCGCACAGAACACGCCACACTATAAACGACATGAGGCATACCAGCTGCACTTAACGAACTCTTGCGTGAGTTTATCTGACGCTGATGAAGCGTGGTGACGTCAGCTGGAGCACTCGATTGGCAACCAAGCCGGTTAGTTTGCGTGCTCCTCACAGTCGTTGCCGACCCGCCACAAAAATGTTGGGTATGAAGCCAGCTGATATCGAAAGCACTGCCGGTGAAGGTGACTGACTGCTCAGTTTAGCTCCATTCAGTTTCTCTCCACATTACTTCTGCAATCTCTTTAAATGTTTATACAACGATGATCTTTGGAAATGAAATGTCAGGTGAATTACAGCTCGAAATATGAAAGAGAAACTGTAGGATACAAATGGCCATCATGTGTTCGGCGATGAAAGATTTCATCATTATGCCCACAAAGAACGCGGGATGCCAATCACAACCGTAGAGATATCAGTAGTGGTTCCTTCACTTAAAACAAAGCACATACTTTAACAGCAAAAAGCAAAGTTATCAGACGCAGAAATCCATTCCTAACGTTGCAAGCACGAAATGTAATTTTAAAATTCCATAACAAGCTTTTCTACCGATATAGTAGCGGACTGTTAAGAGACAGGTTTGGAGAAAGGTGCTAATAAAATCAGGAATGAAACACAAACGTGGAGAGGGCGGCAATGTCATTGGTGGCTGAGTACTCCTCTGTAGAATGATAGGACAGGAAACTCACATTGGGTTTGCTAAGGAACTGTCTCTGCATTCGGCTTAAGTAGTTTAAGACCATCACGACAGTTCTCTGGGACCGCGCTGGATTAGCCGAGCGGTCTAGGGCGGCTGATCCCGGCGGAGGTTCGAGTCCTCCCTCGGGCATGGGTGTGTGTGTTTATCCTTAGGAAATTTAGGTTAAGTAGTGTGTAAGCTTAGGGACTGATGACCTTAGCAGTTAAGTCCCATAAGATTTCACACACATTTGAACTTTTTTTTTTAGTTCTCTTGATGGCTTAGCGATCGCTAATCGGAACTCAAGTCTATCTCAGTAAGAGAGGGGTACGGGAGGGCGTCGGCTATTAGCTGTCGAAAGAAACCGTCTCAGCATTTCAGTGTCTTACCCACTTTTTCGTTGATACAAACGGAGTTACTGGCCTTAAAGATTAAGTGGTGTCCATTACATATTGTGGATACAGAAGACCCACGCAGACAATAGAGTGACGTGAATAATAAGTAAGTAGGTCAAAATCTAATCGTAGCTCTTGAGGTGACCTGCAGTTATGTATGTGTGTTTCATCGCCTCATAATAGCCAACCTTTGACTTCCAGCAAATTAGTGCTCTGCGCCTTTTCTTTTTTCCTTTTATGTAGTGTGAGATGCATCTTATTACAAAAAGTACAAAAATACAATTTATAACTAACGGAGAACAGTAATTTATGTCTCACTGTTGTAAATATTATGAGGAATTGTTTGCTTGTTGCCGTTCAGGCAAGTGGGAGGCTTATCGGAAACATTTCGCTATTGTTCGCGGAAGAAATTAGCGTTAGTGTATTAAAGGTTTTTCCTGCAGACTGATGTAAGGAAAACATTGAACCTAAATAGTGAGGCTATCTTTCGATATGAACGCAGCTCTTCCCTACTCTGAGTTCAGCATTTTACCTCCACTCCATCTTTTCACGTAATTAAAGCGCCGTCAGTCGCAGCAGTGAAAGTTTCACTTCTCTATCGAAAATTTGCTTAGTACTTCCATATGCTGTGTGGAAGGTATCCACTGAACCGTAATAAATGTATTTTTCACGTTTCATTACATTCATCTTTCCACTGTATATACTCTCTCTCTCTCTCTCTCTCTCTCTCTCTCTCTCTTCCCACTTCGCTTCACTTACTTCACTTCTTGATATCTGGTGCAGGTACATGTGTAAAGAACAGTACATGCAAAGAAATCGTTTATTCAAAAAAATCATACACCTCTTTTCGGTGTAAGGATCAAGTTAATTATTTTTTTTGAATTGTTTCCTATTTGCAGTCGCTCTTAATAAATGAAACATAAGTGCTGACAGTCTTTGGCCCTCTATAAATTTGAAAATTAGCAAGAACCACTCTTCTTAGAAATTTGCTGGTGATACTGCAATAATATGCACGCATGCTTTCTCACAAAATGTCTCTCGTTAAGAGTTCGTGTGGATCTGTACTTTCCTCAACAAAGTGTTTTGTGTTTCAGGTACCAGGAAGAGGCGCTGTGCTGGTCTGACAGGTGAGTATCGTCACGTCCGTCGGCCATGTTTCCTAAACAAACTTTCAGACAAAGCCCCGCATACCGTGCTGTCTAAAGCGAAGAAATTCCGTGGACGCGTTAGCGTTTTTCTCATGTGGCGGTAAAACAGTAACACACATTAGCTCGAGCTCAGAAACCTAACGCTGAAGCGATGGTCCGTTGCCCATAAATTTGCTGTGCAGACACACTCCATTCATATGAACTTTACTCAAAGCCGAGTACAGCAGAGACGTATTTCTGTCAGACTAGTCTGTTACAACTGTTTTTAAGACGTTCGTAGAACTATAAATCGGTACCACACGAGCACTGAACACTACCGACGTGTGGAACATAAATGATTAGAATTACACATTTCGAGTGCGGATTGAGCAGCCTCTTACGAATGGCAACGATAAGATGTATAAGGAAGTGCAAAAATCCGACGTACGTTGTCAAACGAGGGATCACTATTCTTCGTCTTTCAGAAAAGTGCACCATTACCAAGTTACGGAATAAGAACGAGAACCAAAAATGATTCTTACGTGAATGCTGTTGCTCGTGCTGTGAAATTCAAACTCGTGCAGTAACAGTTCAGCTGCAGTGTTGCATGTATAACTGGCAAAGTTGTAAACCTGAAATTGGCCCACAACGTGATACTTTGGTTTGGGTGATAGACATTCGCAAGACAGTGTGTTTCCGTAGATGGCCATCGAGTGTTCTCTAAGCGCTGAAATATTCCCACCAAGTGTTTTGTTCTTTGATCTCACAGTTCACCAGCTCCTGCTACGCTGTGTGCATGAACTCCCTTTTCCAGGAAACCCCTAAAAACAAAAATAAACTCGGCCCTAACAGACCATGAAGGCCCAACGATACCGACCGGCCGCCGTGCCATCCTCAGCCCACAAGCGTCACTGAATGTGATAGGAAGGGGGATGTGGTCAGCACACCGCTCTTCCGACCGTATGTCAGTTTACGAGACCGGAGCCGCTACTTCTAAATCAAATAGCTCCTTAATTTTCCCTCAAGGACTGAGTGTACCCCGCTTGGCAACAGCGCTCGGCAGACCGGATGGTCACCATCCAAGTGCTAACCCAGCCCGACAGCGCTTAACTTCAGTGATCTGACGGGGAGTTGTGTTACCACTGTGGCAAGGCCGTAGGTCGAGGAAGCCCCTAGCATCAAGAAACAAGTACCTGCTGGTGAAATGATTTCCCTGATGCTGGTAATAACATGTCGATTATCGAGAAGTCGTTGGGGGTCTCGCTCAGTTTGAATCATATTGCTGGCATATGAGATGATGTTGGCGCTATTAGGTGCTACCATGGATTCCATCTATTCGAAATAGTGATCTCTCTCAAATTCCAACAACAATGTCAAAAATGGTGTATAACGTGACAAAGGATAGTTCAGAGAACATTTTGCTAGAATTGTTTTCTGGAAAGTAGGAAGCTCGTTTCCCTCATCTGACTCTTAGCCATACAAGACCATATATGAACTGTTTATTGCCCGTGATACATGTTCGGTTTTGAATTAACTATGGACTAGAATGATATGATTACTCTGCAGTGGCGTGTGCGCTGATAAGAAACTTCCTAGCGGATTAAAACTGTGTTTTAATTCTGTGATTCTTTCTTGGGCCTAGTTTGGAATGGATTTGCTCTTTGAGACATTCATAACGATTTCAACTTAATACCATAAAGCTTAGCTGCCTACAGTTGAATGTCTAAGACTGACTCTGAGACATAATATTAATTTATAGCAATATGTATTTAGCTGTTTGTTGGCTACCCTTAAGTGATTTTATGATGTTTAGTCATCACTGTAAAACATTTGTCTCTATGAGGTTTATAACGGAGACAGTAAACAGCCCCAAGAATGATTTTAAAAAATTTATTAAAATCAAACCATGGCCGATTTCGGATTTCTTAAAAATCCGTCTTCAGGTCGTTCCTAGGGATTTCCTTGTTTTGTAGCTTGGGCCTAGTTTGGTGTTCGTAATTGGTTTGCAGCAGAAAGTATTTTTGTACACTATTTGGTAGTAGTTATTAGAGATATAGCTCTTTTGACCTCTATAAAAACATTTATGAAATTGTTTCAAAGTTAGTAAAATATGTAGTTTGCTGACAACTTACGTGCTTTATGATTTTGCTTGACGAAATGGCCGTGTGTTTTTTTATGAACTTTAAAAACAACACATAATTGGACGAGCACTATGAGAGTGCTTTTAAGTTCATTGGAAAAGACTTTACACCAGACTTATGTTTAATGGCAGCACACACGATAAACATTTACAAAGTGTAACCCAGTTTCACATGAGTAACTTAATTTGTAAGAAATCCGAAACCGGTCATTGTTTGATTCAAAAAACCATTTTTAAACGGTACTTCTGGCTGATTTCTGTTTGAATTATAAACCTCAAATTATTTCAGCCACGGTTCTCAAAATTTCAGTTTTCGACTAAGTAGCATTTGTCTCTATAGTTGTCTCAGAGAAGTTTGTTTATAGAAATTTCCATATAAATATAATTGGTATTATTTATCGTTCAGCAGTTATATCGAAGTAGACAAACGAAAAAGGAGGCCAAGAATTTTTCTCCATGACGGATATCTTAAGGGTTCTGTCAAATGAGACTGTGTAGCAGTAAAAGCTAGTGGTAACATGTTGACCTAAAAAAATTACAAATAGAAATTGAAGTGCATCACTAGTTACACGAGTGATATAAAGACTAATATAGTTAGTGTTATTACATTTAAGCTAGCGTGCCATGTAGTGACCTCTAAATGGCTGCTTGTAGCAAGACTCACAAACAAATCGTGTATATATTGTCTGTACACTCACTCATTCCATTTCATTTCAATCAAATCCGTGTATCCGATCTATGAAGGATATAACTAAGCAACTCGATGACAGAAGATTATGTAGCGTGTATTAGAAATTGTCATATCGCTAATATTAAAGTAACACAATTTATACGTTGTAGCGGTGGGTGATTAGTTCTGGAAGAACCATGGCAGGACTACAGAAGATATTGCAGCAACAAATAAACGTATGCATAAAAGCACCCTAGACCCACTGGTATGGCGAGGTGGGCCAGTAATCTGCCGTCAGTGAGAGTGGCCGTGCAGTTAACGTCAAACGTCTGCTGAAGGCGCTCACCAGAGCGAGCCAGGTCTGATAACTCGTGGTTTTTGCCATAGACAGACTGTAGTTGTATTTTAATTAGGTACTGAGATTAAATGATTCCTCTGAGTTTTTTCCCGGCTCATTCACTATCTACTTCCTATGTTAAGAGGCAGATTTAAAACGCAACCAGGGTGTCCTCAGAACAGTTTCAGTTCGGGCGAGGTGCTTAGGGAGATCCGAGCACTGCCCAACAAGAGAGAGAGGGAGAGCAGCGTACCGTGACTACCAAACTAACGCTGCTAATTTCCTGTAAGGCCCATCTTTCGGCAGCAATGCTCATAACAATATTTTTCTCGAAGGTGTAGTCTCCAAGACTTAATCTTGTGTAACACAAGTACTCGTGATTGAGACTATCAGTATCCACAAACGTTACCTATGTTCAATCCTTGTTCGTGAATCATTGTCGTAAAGTTCTCTGCAGTACGAGTGACGTGTTATTTCCTAATATTTTAGCATGACTATGTGATCCCAATGGTGCTCTATCATCACCCTTAATTGCGACTTCCAAACACCTGATAACTGAACGATAGAATGCTTTAATATGCTGCAAAATCCCAACAAGCACTCAATCTTGCAGGAAACATGCCTCCCACAAAGAATATGCGCTGCTCTCAATTATGCTCTCAAGGAACCACCACAAAAATGATTGATATCGTGTCTTCATGAAATAAAAACCTCACCGCACACTCATCTTAGGATGGGTGCTACATCCATTCATTTCAACTGATCGCCTCATGATGTCATAAATTATAAAAATAGTAATTTATGTATTTGAGCGGTGACTGTTCTATGAGATACGTGTGACAGAACAGACACCAATCAAATATATACTTTTATGTAAGAGCGAGACGGCTCCTTGACATTTGTTTCAGTGTGAATACACTAATATCGTCCGAACTCCTAAGGTAATCAATGATCTGTGAGAATGGGGTTAATGGGTGAGGGACGCTGCATTGCAGCGTATGATAAGTTGGAAATTTGAATCGCTCGGGAACCGTGTCCGGATGGCCGAAGCGGTTACGGCAACCGCTCATGAGAAGCGGTAAATCCGGGTACGAATTCCGGTCAGGCACAAACTGTCAACTTTCACCACTGCATTAGCAAGCTGCCCTTTGTGACTGGAAGCCACGAATTCCCACCCAAAGATTCCCTTTCTTTCCTCATTCTCTGTTTCATATAAATATAAAAATTGTGGCATACACACTGAAATATTACATCTGCTGCATGAATTTACTACAGGCTGCGGCAGATAAAAGTGGCCCGGACGAGAGGAAACGATTGGACGTGAATTTGTGACACCATTAACGGAGGAGGAAAAGACCTAAGGTTACTTCCAACAACTGCCTATAAAGCCGGCCGAACTTTGGAGCACATGTAAACAATCCTCACGCTTGACAGAGTTGTCCACCCCGGTCACCTGATCTCTCAGTGTGCGGGAGCCCTTAAGTCTAAGGTGTATCGCAACAACCCTCATAGTCTTCAAGAACTGCAGCAGAACATTTGGGATGAGATTGCAGGAATTGCAGCAGTCCACCTTCGATCAGCCTTCAGCATCTTGCTGACCAGGGTCGATAAGTGCCAAGACATGAATGGTGGCCACTTGCAACATCTGCTATAGTCAGGTTAGTACTGTATTTCTTTTCCCTGCCGTTTTACTTTGTACCCTGGAACTCTGTTCTTCGGGGCCACTTTTATTTGCCTCACCCTGTACTTGTTAATAATACGGTATGAGTAGTCCCGCAGTTAATGATTTGCATTAATACCAGCGCAGTGCTTAGCTAGAGTGCGGACACGCAGTTCTAATCTGCCAGTGTTCCAGGTGCTGACAACTGTTTGCTGACAGGTGTCGCAATGTCTCCTTCCTTCCTGTCAGCCGTCGTTGTGTCTGTCATCTGCAGCGGATAAATTTCCGCGCGGGCTGATTCGGCGAGTGCCCCCATGCAGGCGGGCGTTTTTAGTAGCGCGGTCCAACAATGCGGGCTACTGGAGCCAGCCGCACTATTTATTGGCCCACATTGCTGTCGCGTGGTGCAATATGTCGTACCTGAGAAATGTCCACCAACCGTCGAATCGTGCGACATCTTCCTGCGGTCGAGGACAAGACTAACAGTTCATTCAGAGAGTACGGTGTGTAGAACTAGAGTGCTGTGGACTAAGATCGGAGCACAACCGGCTGGAAGTGCGAAGTAGTGTACAGCTTGACCCGGTCCTTCTATACCATCTTGTTTCACATCCGCATCATTATTATGATCATTGTCATCATCATGAGACAGACACCAAACAAGACGTGATTAAAAGGAACATGTCTAACTGCGCACTGCATCACACATCGAGCAGGCTATGGTCCGCTCTGAGTTTCTGTTTGTCATCTATCTATTGGTAAAAATTTCCATCGCGATGGAAGGCGTGAACGTAGTCGTGTGTGACTTGAAATTATAAGTGACGATAAAAAGGTTTCCGTCTGAGGCCGTTGCTGCAGCATATATGCAGGTATGTAAGCACCGACACAAAGGCAAGGGATTAATGTTGCATTTGTTCATTTGCAACATGCGCGTGGTGAGTGCGGAAACGTGAACTATGACGACGTTATTACCAAATGCGTCCAAACAGGACCAGCGTGCTGATATTCTTTAGTTGGCTTCCGAAAGACGAACATCGGTAGACATCCATGGGAGAGTGAGGTATATGTATGGGGCAGCATGTCTGTTGAAAACCAGACAAAAAGTGTGACAAGTTTCGCGCTGGTCGTGGTTCGACACAAGACGCCAGTCGATCTGGGAAGCCAACTTCATCCATTACGGAAAAGTGAGGCACACTCGAGCAGTCTCCCATAGTCCCCATCTCTCCCCATGCTATTATCGCGGCTTCAACTCCTTAAAAACGCCCTGAAGGGCACAGCAGGCAGTTACGGACTTATTCACGGTGTTTCCCCAAATAACTACCTTCAACCTGGTGCGTCGGTGGGAGGTTGCCTCAATGCTCACGATTATTGTGCCTCATTGGCATACCGACTCTGGAATGTACAGCCTTCTAACGGTAACTTTTTATAGCCTTTGTATAAATAAGTTAGCATCTGACTGCAAGAATCGTCTTTAACATCCTTACTGCATTAACGATTTCAGGACTGCCAACCCCATCATCAGATACACCTTGTATGTACATATCTAATGGACGTTATGTATCATTTCCATGGGATCACCAACTCCTGCCGACCGCTCAGGTGTCATATTCTAGACACAGGTTTTTATTGATCGGTGATGACAGTAAGCTGTGATCCCGAAAAAATTATACCAACATCGATTAGATGTATATATACAAGCTGCATCTGAAGATGGGTTTGGTAGTCCCAAATTCGATAATGGAATTTAAAAAATGAGATGATCCATGCTGCCGGAGCCTAATTTACTTATGAATTCAACTAATCTACTGTTCATTAAGTTTGTTGCACATTTTCGTTCACAGCGGCTAACTAGTGGAAGCTCATGTCTACATCTACATCTACACCTACACACCGCAAGCCACCTTGCGGTGTGTAGCGGAGGATACTTTGTGTTCCAATGTCACTTTGCTCTTTTCTCTCCCAGTCGCGTATGGTTAGCGGGAGGCCTCCGTATGGGCTCGAACCTCTCTGATTACGTATCCAACAATGATACATGAAACAGGTTAAATGAGGAAATCGGAACAAATGTCGAGGAACAGAGCTTACTATGAATGTTATCAACTATTGCCGAAAACATACGAAGCTTTTTTAATAGACTACCGTAACAACATATTCATCCAAAGCTAATATGGAAACCTTAAAATATGTATAAGAAAAGCTAATATCGAAGGTGTAGAGCCAATAGTATTTTCTCCGATAGTGGATACAGAAGGGCAGAACCGACAGTAATACTGAATGTATCCGATGGTGTAAGTATGCGGCCATTATTACCGGAATGGTGTTTATTACTTATCTACATGATGCTCAATAATCTATACTAAAATAACTAAAACAAAACACTGAAAAAGGCACTACGGATTTAGATACTACATATGTGGTGCTGAAAGCGACAGCCGAAGTGTTGCTGCCTTGACTCAATAATGTCAACGTATACATATATACTCCGCAATTCACCTAATGTTGTGCGGCATAGGGTACTTCTGTGAATACTATAATTTCAACAATAGAACATATTACAGGGAACCACATTCTTGGCATATGAATTTCACTTTGTTCAGCGCAGATTATACACTGTGTCAAATACGTGTGATAAGTTAACACAGAGTGCAAGGCTAGGTATCAACTCTACATACCTACCAATCTCGGTCAGGGCGCTTCTAATTGCGCTTCACCAGGTACATTTCACATACTAGCATAAAGCCTCTGCTTAAACTAGCTCCTTCATATTCCTTCCAAATTCCACAGAGGATCTACTAGAATGCTGCAGACCTAACACCACTTGGAGAGAGGCGACATTCTTGTCCCCTATGCGCGTTATGAGCACCAGTGTCAGTATCTCAGATGTGCGAGGATAGCACAATTGGTACCGCAAAGCCTGCAGTAGACAGATGTACGGGCTCGAGTCACAGTTCGCGTCAAGTTTTAAGTGATCGTTATTAGTACACGTAAAGTAACTTCGTAAATGAAACCTAATTGGTGCAGTGAAGAGGCCAAAGTTTCCCTCATATTCAGTCTCCTGGTGGTAGTAGACCCACAGCATCGTAGAAGAACCTCTGCGAAATTTGGGAGGAATGATGAGGAGCCAACAACATGTTGAAGCTTTAAGTTGGTCATTGGAACGCGTTGTTAGCTCTCCACCCTCTAAGCCAGATATCTGGATTGGGTCCCAGTGCGACAGAATATTAAGTTAACATGTACAATAAAAATTCTTCTGTATCTTAAACATTTTTGCTGTACTCGAGCAATTTGCTTAAGGAATTCAGCAGATAAAGTGTCACATCAACAGACTTTTGTGCTGTATAGCTTAGGCATATTGCATACAGCAATCTGGACGGGGAAACCAATTTGCAGCGTTTACCGTTCGTCGTGTCAGTGAAAATCATGTTTCGCAAACTACATTTATTGATAGATGTGCCAAGGATCATTTTCACTTCAGTCGTATAATTGTGTCGATTAGGATTAGTTTAATCGCAAATTGACAACAGTATCGTTCATTTAAGCTCCACTTGATAATCTGAGAGAGAGAGAGAGAGAGAGAGAGAGAGAGAGAGAGAGAGAGAGCGAGCGAAAATACAGACGTATACTGTGTGTGGTCGCATAAGACAGTCTAAAGAATTCCCTACTATGACATTGTTGATGGACACACGCCTTCAATTGAGACAAGCCTGTATCTCACATGAAATAATACCCCGGCAAGTCCACATCCGCCGCATTTGAAATTAAAAATTCTGATGTACACCTGTCGCTTCACAGACCGCAATTAGTCGTGTCGTAGCAGATCTTTTCCAATTGCTTTATTACTGAATGTTGACGGAGCTTCAAGACAGTTATTGGACTTGCTCTCGTCATATTTCACTAGGCTAAAAGAAGAAACTGACTGATGGGAATTAATTTAGATGTTCTATGAGATGAAAGTGGAGGCTAAATAGAATTTCAAATGAGCCTCGCAGTGAATCCACATTGATATGTATATGGCTCTGCAGAAGAGCGTTCGTCGTCTGTGGCTGTAACACTGAGATTGTAAACAAACTGCAGCCGGACAGTAATTTTTTTCTTTTTTTTAAGACGAAAGTCACATTTTTCTTGACTTACCACATGTTTGTAATTGAGGAAACCGTGGGTATAGAGTTCCATTTGAATTTTCAAAGAAAATTCGTACCTGAAAATAAGCTACACAATCTTAACTTACAGAAGAACAGGAACTCAGTATATTACAAACATCTGACACAAATAGTTACATTCGTTAATAGAATGCTTGTTCGCAAATGGCGCTTAAGCCTACTGCCATGTGTTAAATCATTCTTTGATGCAGAAATCAGTTAATCTCTTTGATTATATTTTAAAAAGTCTTGTAGATAAAGGTTCTCTCGTAACGCAGATTCCTTTTGCAGTGACAACGTCTTCCATGCCAAACAGAGCCTTAAAGACAAATAAGTAGTTAGTTACAAGCCCGTAAATGGCCAGTATGCAGTATATAAATACATAAGCGTGTGCAGTTACTGTTCAGCTGACAGGATTTACACCATAATGTTTATTGTGAAGATTATGTCTAGAACAAATAACTATTGAAGATGTAGTTTTTAAACAAAAATCTTTGATATCCTTCGGGCTGTGATCTGCTTAAATTCAGTACTTCGTGTAGGCCATCTCAGAAAAAACAAAACAATGAGATTAACATTCTCCATCGTTCTTTTATCCTGTCTTCTATGGTAAAAAGTAGTTTATAGGACATTCTCACGACCAGATCTAGAGTACTACTGTTCACTCAGGGTTACAGATCAGATGTCACTTATTCTAGAAACAATAACGTATTGTAGAAGAGCACTGTTTGTGGAAGTCTCATTCCTTACACAAACGACAGTAAAGTAGAAATTTTACAGCAATTGTGACCCGAATGTGAAGGCATGCTGTAAAATTTCGAGAAAGTGTCTTCTTCACAGAAGATTATGGAAATATGCTGTACAAACATTTATGAGCGTATTGGTATGAGTCCCCCCTTCTCGCCCCCCAAACCTCCTTCCATTAAACTTATACGGTGGTTTTGGGAGAGCGAAAGGAAACGTCCTTGAAAATTATTTGCAGAATTAGTTACTTTCACTCTCGTGTTCAGATTTGATTACGGCTGTATTGAGCAGTATTACTTCTTTCCGCGAGTCTCTAATAACTTGTAAAAGCAGGGGCCTTCTGCCTCTGGAAAACAAGTCCTACTTTATACTTTAGATCTACTTTAATATAAAGTTGAATTCTGGCATTCTATCCTCAAGTTAGATATTCCTCATTTACGCTATCTGATTAAAAGTATCCGGACACTCCTATGTAATAAGAAATTGACCGCTACATGTCAAGAGAGGTGATTCCGCCAGTGTAAAGTCAGGCGGGGAATATTGTGTGCCGGCCAGTGTGGCCGAGCGGTTCTAGGCTCGTCAGTCTGGAACCGCGCGACCGATACGGTCGCTGATTCGAATCCTACCTTGGGCATGGATGTGTGTGATGTCCTTAGGTTAGTTAGGCTTAAGTAGTTCTAAGTTCTAGGGGCCTGATGATCTCAGATGTTACGTCCCATAGGGCTCAGAGCCATTTGAACCGTTTGAGAATTGTGTGGTCAGCAGAGAAGCAGCAACAGCACGATGGGTCAGTCAGGTTGGCTCACTGGTTTCCAACGTCTACTAATCGTTGGATTTCATCTGAGCAACAATTTCACCAGGGACACGTCAATACCTCTAAGGCTCTCCACGTCAACTGTTGGTGATGTTGTTGTGAATTGGAAACGCGAAAGGAACAGGCATAGCCAAAACAAGACCAGACAGAGCTCATGATATGACGGACAAGAACCGTCGAGCAATGCGAAGGGTGGTAGTTAAAAATCGCAGCAAATCAGTGATCAGGAATGACTCGTCAGTTTCGAAATGCTCCCAGCAGCCCACCTAGCACAGTGAATGTACGTTGGAAGTTAAAAGGATTGGGGTACAATGGTGGAGCAGATCCTCAGAAGACACGCATTTCTGTAATCAGTGCTAAGCATAAAGAGCGTCACCACTGGAGAGTGGATGAGAGGAAACGAGTGAGTAGGAATAACGAACCGCTCTCTACCCAGTCGGAAACCGATGGAAGGGCTTGGGCCCGGCGAATGTCTGGAGCACGTTGCCTACCATTGGGCGTAGTGCCAACAGTGAGATACAGAGGAAGTGGTGTTACAGTGTGTGTGTGTGTGGGGGGGGGGGGGGGTTCTTTGATACGATGTGGTTCCCGTATTGCTCTTAAGAGAACGCTAAGAACGGAGGGATACAATAGTACATTCGTGCATACAGCGCGCAGTAGAGGAACAGCTCGTAGACGACGATCGTTTGTATAAGCATGACAGTGGACCCTGTCATGAAACAGAATGTGTGAGGTAATGGTTTTTAGGCAATAACATTCCTGAAATGAACTAACCTGCTCAGAGTCCAGACCTAAATCCAATGGAACATCTGTGGGATGAGTTATAATGTCGACGTCGCTCCGTATTCCAGCGTACGGCATTATTATCTTCTCTGGTTTCGGCTCTTGAGGAAGGATAGGCTACAATTCTTCCACAGTCATTCAGACACCTTATTGAAAATATCTCGAACAGAGCGCAGGCCGTCAAAAAGGTGAAAAGTGGACACACCCCATATTAACTTCATATGGCAGGTGTCTGGATACTTCTGGTCAGATAGTGTATACAAGCACGGATGTTTGACGTCATCTTTAAATATCACATATGTCGTGTGATGATATTTGTTTTGACAGGTAATTCCTCAACATTGGCCTCTGAGAAGAGGCATCAGGAATTTCGCGGATGATACCTCTGCAAATATAATGCATTTCGCTATAAAAGTCATCAGTTACACGAACTATCGATTTTATACAGGGTGTTACAAAAAGGTACGGCCAAACTTTCAGGAAACATTCCTCACACACAAATAAAGAAAATATGTTAGATGGACATGTTTCCGGAAACGCTTACTTTCCATGTTAGAGATTATTTTACTTTCGTCAGTATGTACTGTACTTCCTCGATTCACCGCCAGTTGGCCCAATTGAAGGAAGGTAATGTTGACTTCGATGCTTGTGTTGACATGCGACTCATTGATCTACAGTACTAGCATCAAGCACATCAGTACGTAGCATCAACAGTTTAGCGTTCATCAATGGAGCACGTTATCATGATTTCATACGGGATACTCTACCTGTGCTGCTAGAACATGTGCCTTTACAAGTACGACACAACATGTGGTTCATGCACATTGGAGCTCCTGCACATTTCACTCGAAGTGTTCGTACGCTTCTCAACAACAGATTCGGTGACCGATGGATTGGTAGAGGCTGACCAATTCCATGGCCTCCACGCTCTCCTGACCTCAACCCTCTTGACTTTCATTTATGGGGGCATTTGAAAGCTCTTCTCTACGCAAGCCCGGTACCAAATGTAGAGACTCTTCATGCTCGTATTGTGGACGGCTGTAATACAATACGCCAGGGCTGCATCAGCTAATCAGGGATTCCATGTGACGGAGGGTGGATGCATGTATCCTCGCTAACAGAGGACATTTTGAACATTTCCTGTAACAAAGTGAAGTCACGCTGGTACGTACTGTTGCTGTGTTTCCATTCCATGATTAATGTGATTTGAAGAGAAGTAACAAAATGAGCTCTAACATGGAAAGTAAGCGTTTCCGTACACATGTCCACATAACAAATTTTCTTTCTTTGTGTCCGAGGGATGTTTCCTGAAAGTTTGGCCGTACCTTTTTGTAGCAACCTGTATATTTTTTCAAGCACTCATTATTCGTGCTGAAAATTAAACTGAGCTTGCAGCGAAAAATATTTTAATTTCGATGCGAAGCGTTATAATATGTCCAGTATGACAGGTATCATATACTGTCTGTCATGAACAGGATAATAACACATGCAGTACATACTCCAGAATTTCCTATGGAATCACAACTCTCGTTTCTTGGGATTATTTGAAGAAAAACTTCCGTCTTGCCTAAGAATTAAAGCTACAAGAGAAAAGTTTATTCAGGAGGAAGGAGGAGTAAGATTTAACGTCCAGGCGACGAACGAGGTCATTAGATACGGAAACACAGATAAGAATTATCGCTTTTGCCATCTAAAGGTAGCCATAACGGAATTCTCCTTAACTGACCTAGGTAAGCCACCGAAAACAAAAATATCAGAATTTTTTGTCCTGTGAGCTTCCACAGCCTCTTATTATTTTTATGAGAGGTATTTGGAAAGTGAGGTCTGATTGGTCGCGAAATGGAAACCACTGTGAAAATCTAAAATGTTTTATTTACAACAGTTGGCTACACCTCATAGCTACTTCTCTACATAGTTGCCGATCCGACTAGACATTTGTCGTAGCGCTGTACCAACTTTCCAGTACCTTCGTAATGGAAGGCAGGTGTCTGTGCTTCCCGCCAACTCTCTGCACTGGTCTACATCTTGCTGTCTGTGCCAAAATGTTGGTCTCCATAGCCAGCGGTTCACGTGAGCAGAGATGAAACGAAGGGGGGGGGGGGATTACGGGCTGTATGTTGGGTGAGCAAACACTTTCCATCGGAAACGCTGCAGGAGCATATTCATTGCCCCTGCAGATTGCCCCCGAGAACTGTCGTGGAGAAGGAAGCGCATGACAGTTATGCTATGTGGGCTACATGACATCAGGCGAAATCTCTCACCAGGTCCTCATACTTCAAACACTATTTTCTTGGCATCTTTACTTGCTGACTGTGCGCTCAGAACTAAAGTGATCGAAGGAATACTAGAGACACTGTCCAACACACCTGGGCAAAGCTTCATCGGATTTTCACAGTACTTACAATTTCACGCCCGATCGGATCTAACTTTCCGAATACTCTCATAAAAGAAAACATGGTTAGTAACAGGGTGTAATAATTTACTTTGTAAAAGAAACGTCAGTCCCCGTACTTGAATTTGAACCCCACTTCTGTCCATTGTTACCCCACAGCTTAAGCGACTGGTCACCTCGCACGCTAACTAGATATGGGCCGCTTGCGAATAAACTGGTCCAAGGAACAGTTCACAAAACTGAACGAAAGGAACGTGAAACTACTCGTAAGTAAGCAACGGTCGTTCATCATTCTCTTCAAATTGCTCTCTGTCTCATTTGCTCGATCTCATTCTTTTTCGGATAGCCACTCATTTCTCGTTCCAGCTCCACCGTCCTTTGTGGAGTACGGAGTTGTAGTTTTTTTTTTCATTTTTTAATGTAGCTTTAGGGACGTGCCCATACAGCCATCTCAGTTGTGAAAGTTACGGCAGTGTTGTTCGAAAAATTCAGAACATGGTTAGACTTGTCATGTGACGCCATGCAGGTGATTTTAGTGTCAGCTATGACGGTACGAAGACAAGGACAATACATCACCCAGTCTCCGAGCGGAGAAAATCTCCGACGCGGCCGGCAATCGAACTCGTGCCCCTTCGATTAGCAATCTGCAGCGCTGAGTTCTTGTTGATTCCGCTCATTGTGTTCGCCCGTCTTTGTTCAATATCAAACCGTTTCCGAAATCTCGACTTACAGTTCTTTGTTAAGCCGTTCACTGTCCACGACCAGCGAGAGCCGAAGTTCTGTGCGACGTCGAAAAACTGGCTGCACGGTCGCCGTGCCAAGCTAGTATACCCGTTACGTGGCGAACTTCAACCGGTCCCGTCTGACTAGATTGACTGCGGTATTCTATTATCCCGTTCATTACCTTGTCTGCGAAACTGTAGGCGAAAATGTATGTCACTTAAATGGCAGACTGACAGCGGCTTGTAGTAACTAGACAGATACAATTTACGAGCTGCTTACGAGGGGAATCACACATGTATGGAAATATCTCACTTCGGTTCATTCACTATGCCTTCAGGTTTGGAGTAAGTATTGCACTCAGTTCCGTTTCACTACTAAAGCAGTATTTTTTGACTATGCTCAGTGGCCGCGTTATAATGCAAGTGAAAGGCGAAATTTTTATAATATTGATTTGTAACGAATTCACTGCCTATCAATAGATGAGCCTGTACTGATTTCGTAGTCGAGACATGTCCGTTGGCTTCGGATTCCCAGTTGCATTAGCTTTACTGCACGAAACTTCAACCCAGTTTATATCTGGGTCATTCAATCTGTGCGACCTACTTCTTTTGGATGACAGATGTTGCAAAGTTGGTTATCGACATCTGAAAAGTTGAGGGGGCAGAGAAAGTAATTTTTTTACTCTTCCAAGATCTTGCAGCCGTCAGTACTGCTAATACAAACATCTCAGTAATTAGTATCAGAGTCCACAACCATCTTTTCTCAAAATGAACAGTTACATACATAAGAGTGCTTTGAAAAAATGTAACATGTAGTTCACTACATGTAGAGTAAAACAACACTGAATTGATTAATTTTAGTTTTGTTAGTTCTGACTTCGAATGGCACCACTGTCGTATTGTACAGGGTGACCCAAAACTCTGTTAACATTTGAAACTTCAATGCTTCTCGGAATAATGTAAGTAGAGAAGTAAAAACTGACACACATGCCTGAAATGACATGGGGTGCTATTGAAACCAAATAAAGCAGAAAAATGATCAACAGCTGGCGCTTCATACGATGCAAAAGGAGTAATTAGCATAGCAATTGATTCTTAGCACAGATAATATTCTTTACAAAAAAAACGCTCAACATTTCAATCACCTACAATACCTCTAGTCGAGGGACAATGTTGTGGACAGCACTGTACAGTGTATTATTAGGTATGATGAGAAACTGTCGTCTGATGTAGTCTTTTAGCATCCCGAATGAGGCCGGACGATGGCGGTAGACTTGCAGCTAGAGGTAGCCCCACAACCAGTACTCACACGGTCAAAGTCCGGGTACTTTGGAGGCCAAACATGGAGGCAGTGGCGGCTCACCACGCGGTCCTCCCCAAACTACACTCCTGGAAATTGAAATAAGAACACCGTGAATTCATTGTCCCAGGAAGGGGAAACTTTATTGACACATTCCTGGGGTCAGATACATCACATGATCACACTGACAGAACCACAGGCACATAGACACAGGCAACAGAGCATGCACAATGTCGGCACTAGTACAGTGTATATCCACCTTTCGCAGCAATGCAGGCTGCTATTCTCCCATGGAGACGATCGTAGAGATGCTGGATGTAGTCCTGTGGAACGGCTTGCCATGCCATTTCCACCTGGCGCCTCAGTTGGACCAGCGTTCGTGCTGCACGTGCAGACCGCGTGAGACGACGCTTCATCCTGTCCCAAACATGCTCAATGGGGGAAAGATCCGGAGATCTTGCTGATCAGGGTAGTTGACTTATACTTTCTAGAGCACGTTGGGTGGCACGGGATACATGCGGACGTGCATTGTCCTGTTGGAACAGCAAGTTCCCTTGCCGGTCTAGGAATGGTAGGACGATGGGTTCGATGACGGTTTGGATGTACCGTGCACTATTCAGTGTCCCCTCGACGATCACCAGAGGTGTACGGCCAGTGTAGGAGATCGCTCCCCACACCATGATGCCGGGTGTTGGCCCTGTGTGCCTCGGTCGTATGCAGTCCTGATTGTGGCGCTCACCTGCACGGCGCCATACACGCAGACGACCATCATTGGCACCAAGGCAGAAGCGACTCTCATCGCTGAAGACGACACGTCTCCATTCGTCCCTCCATTCACGCCTGTCGCGACACCACTGGAGGCGGGCTGCACGATGTTGGGGCGTGAGCGGAAGACGGCCTAACGTGTGCGGGACCGTAGCCCAGCTTCATGGAGACGGTTGCGAATGGTCCTCGCCGATACCCCAGGAGCAACAGTGTCCGTAATTTGCTGGGAAGTGGCGGTGCGGTCCGCTACGGCACTGCGTAGGATCACACGGTCTTGGCGTGCATCCGTGCGTCGCTGGGTCCGGTCCCAGGTCGAAGGGCACGTGCACCTTCCGCCGACCACTGGCGACAACATCGATGTACTGTGGAGACCTCACGCCCCACGTGTTGAGCAATTCGGCGGTACGTCCACCCGGCCTCGCGCATGCCCACTATACGCCCTCGCTCAGAGTCCGTCAACTGCACATACGGTTCACGTCCACGCTGTATCGGCATGCTACCAGTGTTAAAGATTGCGATGGAGCTCCGTATGCCACGGCAAACTGGCTGACACTGACGGCGGCGGTGCACAAATGCTGCGCAGCCAGCGCCATTCGACGGCCAACACCGCGGTTCCTGGTGTGTCTGCTGTGCCGTGCGTGTGATCATTGCTTGTACAGCCCTCTCGCAGTGTCCGGAGCAAGTATGGTGGGTCTGACACACCGGTGTCAATGTGTTCTTTTTTCCATTTCCAGGAGTGTATGTGCACGAGGGACATTTTACTCGTGTAGGATTATGGGGATGTGGCCATCGTGCATAAAAGTTATACCTTCCAGCAGGTGTTTATTAGCCACTCAAGGCATCATGTTGTTCTGTGACACGTCAGCGTACCGATCACTTCGTGCGGAATCACTGACGTTGCAGTCCAGCGCCATGTGGAAGTGGATTATGCACTCTTTTCTGGTTTCAATAAAACCTCATGTCATTTGAGTCATGTATGTCAATGTTTACATCTCGACCTACATTATTCCGTGATTTAGCGCATTTTCAAATGTTAACGGACTCCTCGGTCACCTCGTATTTATCAAATGACTACTTTTCAAAAATGGTTCAATGGCTCTGAGCACTATGGGACTTCACTTCTCAGGTCATCAGTCCCCTAGAACCTAGAACTACTTAAACCTAACTAACCTAAGGACATCACACAAATCCATGCCAACAAATTACAGTAAACGGTCTCTCTCTCTCTCTCTCTCTCTCTCTCTCTCTCTCTCTCTCTCTCTCTATTTCACACACACACACACACACACACACACACACACACACACTACCTGTGTTACTTTTTATTCCTTTTACGCGAGTGAACTGATAAGTTTCCAAATGCCATCAGATATTCTAATTTTTACAATTAAAAAAATTGTAAGCTACATTGGAAAGTGACTCACTGCCTCAAAACCTTCAGTGCTTTAGGGTTGCCGACATAGTGACGACTGAATGATAAGAGTCTAATTACCATTGCTGAAGCAGTTAGTTGGCTTAGGATGCAATTGCAGAAAGTTTCGGGTTCGAACAATGGTACTTTGCGTCACAAAAGTTCTTAGTGGTGTTTTGAGGGCCCTATTAGTATCTGACAGATGTCTGTGAAGAGAGAGACCGAGTGAGGCGACGCAGTTGTTAAGCTACTAGATTCTCATTCTGAAGATGCCGAGCTCAGATTCCCGCCTCGCCATCCTGATTTCCGAACTGTGGACGGGCCCACTCAGTTCAGTCGGTTGTTCAGGTAATGTCATAATTAGGTCATAGCCGATTCCTTCTAGCGTCTTGGACAAAGGAGTGAAGGCTAGAGGGAAGATTTAGGTTTAGCATTCTTTCGTCGGCTAGGTCACTAGAGATGAAGGACAAATTCGATTGGGCAGTGATGGGGAAGGAAGATCAGCTACTCTCGCACAAAAGAATCGACGTCGCTGAACATAAAATCTGTCTCTTGAAGCTTTCCCGGCGGCTCGAATATTTCACCATTTTTCCGCAGTGCCTTAAAAATCTTACAAGCGACTCATGTTTGGACAGGCTGAAAGGTATTCAGAAGAATATCGAAACAATGTTAAATATGTCTCGTATGCAGTGCCAGATAGGGTTTGAGTAACAGCCCTTTCGAACCTATACAAAGGAGAGGATTCAGCTTCACATATTTCTTTTTCTTTTACTTTTGGCTTAGTATGGATCAACAACACAATTTCTTATATACCATAGTGTTGGCAAACACTCTGTTTAAAATTGTTTCTATGTCAGAAGCTGACATCGATTAGGGTCGTTTTGAGACCGAAAGAAAGAAACCTTGGCTTAGTGCTTAAATGTACCCTAGTGAATGAATGGTCAGTGTGTTCCATCCCAGTCAGTTCTAGGACTTTTATTTGTCGCTTATTACTTTTCCCATCTCTCGCAATTTATTTACTGTAAAATATGTCGAGTTGAACCAAGGATCGTAGAAGTAGGAGGATGCTTAGTAAAGCATTGAGGTGTTCAAACCAACCTGCGGGTTGATGAAAACTTTACTTACCACTCGAATACAATGCCACCCGACCACTGCCCCATTTCGCTCGACCCCTTCTACAACGTAACTAGTGACCCATCTCGAATGATCTCGATCCTGAGGGCACGTTTGGTTTTTAACGTCCTCATCTTTACAGGGTTCATAAATAGAAACGCAATCATTTTTTGCAGAGACGAACCAAGGACTGATGTTGAAGCTATGTGAGAAAGCTGAGAGAGGGGGAAGCATCAGCTGTTGGTGTATCGATCAGGTGGCGCTTAGATGACGCATGCGGAGGCTGTTGAGCAGGGAGCGGCAGGCGGGGTGTGTTAACCTCATTTGGGAGTGCATCGTCTCCGCGCTGCGACAGCTGCTTTCCGTCCTCCGCCCTCGTCGCTCCACTCCATGCCATTTTACCAGTAATTACACGCTTGCCTGCAATTTGGTGTCGCTGCAGCCGTATTGCCTGTTTATGTTATACAAGTTCCGATGCTCTGCTATTCTTTAAGTCCTGTCAACAATAAATTTCATTGTTATCTTCTCTAGAAATCGGCCTTTAACCGGCGAATATCTCTCTTAATTTTCCTTGCCGTGAAAGGGTGCTATGCACACACATTAAAGACTTTACGACAGTTACCAAATTGTAACTATGTAGATATAGATCGGTAATAGGCTAAAGACTAATTCTAAACAAAAAAGCTGGCAATGCCTTTTTTTCTACTATTTTAGAATTTGTGTACAATGACCACTGGTGCGCAGTGCACTTTTCAATATTTATGTTCAGATACAGTCATCTCTTTGATGATGCTTGTCGTTGCTGATAAGCTTCGAACTATAACTATTCAAAGCTAAGTGTTCAACAAAGTACATTGGAAGACTTTAATATTCCTACGGTTGTAAGTTCAATCTATCTTGAGAGTCTCTTATTTTTCCGCATAGTTCCTGATCATCTCTTATACTAAATTTCAACTAATTGTGAGGTAAGTGGGTGACGTTCCAGTTTCACTCTTTTGCACATGGGCGAACTGAATCCGATATAACTGTAAATTACATCCGACACAGCAAGTAAATGACGTGAAGTCATCTCAAAATGCCTATAAATAGTGTTAACTGTAGTTTGTCATTTTATCCACTGTGGTAGAAATAAATAATAGCTTCTTACTTTAAATGAAAGCAAGAATTTTCGTCTCCTGGAAAACATGGAAAAATTATTTCATTTTTAGTGGTATTTTACGATAACCTTACTGAGAAGAAATAATCAAGCGCAGAATTTCTTTAGATTCGCAAAATCACTACTTCTAACAAACCAGATTTCGAAAGTTTCATCCTGCTTAGCTGTCTTTCAGAAATCTGCCTAACCAAGGGTGAGTCCACCCTGAAATTGATAGAATGCGTATGTCAGTACAATACTATAACATACTGCCTATCTATCAGTTGTTTAGTGTTTACTGCAATTGCTTCCTTATGTACGAAGTGCTTTTGTTATTTCTAGAACACTGAAATTCAAGAATCAATCTTTAGAATGCCAGAGTAAATAAACCTTTACCTCTAACAGCCAGTAATGTAATAATAGTTAATTACTCTGAATGTTACGGAAGCCTCTGTCCCAGACGTCAACTTCTGTTCATCGTGACTCATAGCGGACAGAACCTGCATAAGTGAATTTAATAAATACTCTTCTTTATTTTATTTCAAGATCTCAGATGGCAAGGGAGCCATCTGCTTCTATTTTTTGAGAAAAAGAAATTGGTCTTGTTGTCAGAATTGCTAACTATTGGCATAGAGGTCCTAGATTCGGTTCTCAGTCACCACCTCGAATTTTTATGACGCAGAAACGTCAGAAGCCACAGTCAAATCCAACTTCACTACCTGATGCATCCTCGCTTCAGAGAGCTTTGCGTACCAGTGCGCCAACGATTTAGTTGCCGCCAGAGAATGTATCCAACTTCAGTTCGTGCTTGATGGAATGACGTGGACGATAAGGAAGGAGACTGGAAATTTTCACGGTAGCAGCGACTTCTGAGTGGTACTTGCACTGCAAAGCTACATTTAAAACTGGTCGCCTCCAGTGTGCATTCACTTGTTTGTAAGTAAACCTGCAACTTAGTGGGAAAAATACTTTTATTTTTGTTGATCCTGTAATACAGTTCTTCTAATCTACGACAAAACATCTGAGCTGCCTTTCCACGTGCGGCAATATCCTTACATCGGGGCGACCGTGCCTGTCTGCGAGCCAGCTGAAACAAACGTTGCAGCCGTACGGCGAAAATCGCGAGTCGCAACTTTCCGAGGCGGGGAGCTCGCTTAAAGAACGGACGATCGCATTTGCGCGTATGTTGATGCTAGTGTGTAGCATCGAGCGCGTTCTTGTAAGTGAGCTTGAAGCCAGCTCGTTTCTCTGCGCTCATGAATACTATCGGCAATCAGGCGGCTGCCGCGCTCTCGGCTTTGTAATCGCCGCACTGAGCCTTCAACGTCGCGGCTGGCCTCCCAGATCGATTAAGTCCCAAGCCATATTCTAACTGGCGGCCTAGTGTTCTTGCCTGGCACATTCATCAGACGCCACTGGAGTGACAAGCGCAAAAATAATTATTCCATTGAAGCTGCGTACCTGCAGTAAGTGCGTGCGTGCGTGCGTGCATATTTGTGTGTGTGTGTGTTTGTTTGTTTGTGTGTGTGTGTGTGTGTGTGTGTGTGTGTGTGTGTGTGTGAGTGTGTCTGTGTCTGTGAGCACGCGCGCGCACCAGGTAGTGCGTTTGAGTACGTCTTTTTCTTAGATACATAAAAGTTCACATAATATCCATTAATATCCATCGGTGCCGTTTCCTGCGGTAAACGTCAGTATTCGTCTCCATCAGCGAAGGAAAACGGTGAGAATGAGATTAAGATGTCTGCATGGGGAACAAATAAAAGTCGTCCGTAGTAGTAAACATCTTAGCCACACGCCATCATCTACCCCACTAACTTACTGTGGTTCAATAAAGAGAGCTCAAGTCTCTATGTATCGTCGTTTCCATCTTTTTTTCTTTATGTTTTCTTCTTTTTCTTTTAAGTACAGGGTGTCCCTGGAGGTATAGTCATTATGCAGGGATATGACAGGAATGATCATTCGAAGCAAAAACGTCTGGTAAACATGGGCTCTAAAATGCATACCTTAAAAGCTGTGAACACTTGCTAAGTAGAAGAGCTGTGTTTCACAGTAGTGAAGATGAACAAGTGCTCATAGCTCCTAAGGTATGCATTTCAGAGCCCATGCTTGCTGGAATTTTTTGCTTGGAATGACCTTTCCTATCTTATTCATAAATGCTGACCATTCCTCCTGAGACACCCTGGTATGTCATGACACTGGACTCGTATCTCTGAGTTAAAGGCTTCCCCTCTGAAACGGATTCCAGCATTGAGATCTGAAATTCTGTTACATGCTGATTGAAAAGAACATAATGCTTCTTAACTGGTTACTTCTCTTCATCCTTCACTTGTATACAGTTTTATCAGGAACACACCCGTGTTACAACCGTTCTCTGCAAGTCAGTTTGCTTCTTGGTTTCTACACTAAACTGTAGTTGATTTGAATATCTTTTTATCCTTGAAGCTCACTTAGGAATTTATTGTGAAAGTAAAAATATTTCTGTAGAATTCGTCAAATGTGCGCCTTATTCAGGAATATTGGTGGAATCTTATATCGCGCTCCAGCATGTGCGCAGGGAGGAGGGACAAGGAGGGAGGAGATTCAATTTAGAGTTTTACAAACGCCCTATCATTATCTCTGTGATATCTTAAGGTCAGCAATTGAATCTTGCAGTTACACTCACTCTAAGCGCCTTCCACAATAATAAAACTACCGTTTAGGTGGGGTGATACAAATTGTTGCATACATTCTTCGTTACCAACCGTGCTCCGGGTCTATGTTCTAACCTATACCAGTATGATTCGCAGTTACATGAAATGCTTCAGACTGACACTGTCTCTCTACTTAGTTCGTATACAGTAGCGATATCTGAATGTTCCATCAAATGTTGGAAGGAGACTTAAAATTACAATCTTTTTGGAAGCAAACATAAAATTACAATTTTTGCTGTTAGCAACACATGACTTCACAAATCAGCGATCTCAAAGCAATATTATACTGCACAAGGGAATATTCAAACAATGAAATCCACTGTTAGGTGTAAATTACGTATCATCATAATAAGGACAGAAAAACTAGTGACAGTCCGTAAATCTACTATGGTATATGGTTCGTGTTCTTGGTGGAATCTCAGGAAGCTGAGTTTGGCGTACCGAGTTCATAGATCCGGTTTTTAATGGCTGTTTCAATTATATACCATTAGAAAACATTCCTTACTATGTTTCACTTTTTTCAGTTTTGTTAAACTCCGAATATATATTCATATTTTGGAAAATTCCTCCCCGGCCCCTGTGCTCGAGCGGTTCTAGGCGCTTCTGTCCGGGACCACGCTGCTGCTACGGTCGCAGGTTCGAATCCTGCCTCGGGCATGCATGTGTGTGGTGTCCTTAGGTTAGTTAGGTTTAAGTAGTTCTAAGTCTAGGGGACTGATGACCTCAGATGTTAAGTCCCACAGTGCTTAAAGCCATTTGAACCATTTTGAAACTTCCTCATTTAATGACATGTAAAAAGATGAGACGAAGACAACACACACACAATAATATACTACGAAAGCCAGAAAAAAATTAATTACTCCCAGAGACGGGAAGTTATTGATAAAAATTTAATTTTGAGTAAATAAATGTAAATAATAGCTTACTGGAACCGTAAGCAATTGGTGACTGGCGGTCCCATGCAGTTGAGCTGCCCCTGCAGAAACAGGCATAGCTACGTTTTCTAATCGCGCATTTGCATCTAACATGTATGCCTGTTTCAGTAAGCTAGTGAAAAGACTACTTAGTTTTCGATTCTGTTTGTTTAACATTATTTCAGTTTAAGTTGATGCAATGTTGTCTTCTGAACATCTGCAATTTCCAAAGTAGATAGATAGTTTCTCAGACGCTACTTCTATAGGCGACACGTCGGGGCTGATAGAACGAAGTGAATTCTCGGCAGTTTCTAGTAATTCAGGTGACTCGCCGATCGTTCTAGAAAATAGGCATCTTCTATTCCAAATGCTTATGGGCAACAAAGGAGACTTTGTCAACACAGACTGGAAACTCGTGTTTCGAGGGGAGATCAAAAGTTCTTTTGGAATCAGTTTCGGCGAGCGGGGCGGGAGGTGAGAATCCTCTCCGGATGAGGCGCGGTATGGTAAAGCAGGCAATCTACATTCACATGGTCCGTATTGACTGGGCGCCGATCACTATGGAATGTATCGGGTCGCTCCTTCTCTCCGTGGATAAGCCCGGAGAGCGTTGCGGACGCTCGCTCCTGCACTTCGCCTGAAGAATGAACGCGAGGGCCGAGTGAAAGCGTCACACGTGCCACAGCTCCCGGTCCGCACCGAGAAACGAAATGCGCTCAAATAGCTGCAGACTACCACACCCGATAGCGAGCTATTATGGCCAATCAGCTCAGAAGCCATGAGATCATCATTACCCAGTGCTACGCCACGTTTCATAACCAGGCAATTGCCCATCCATGAAAAAGATTTCTGTGACCGCACTTCAGAATCGCTCTGGGATACAATAAATCACGGAAGGAAAAATTGCTTAAAAACTTTCCATTTCGAAATTTTATTGCTTGAGACCGATACCAATTATTTACAGAAGAATTGGAAAACTGGTAGAACCCGACCTCGGGGAAGATCGTTTAGGGTTTCTAAGAAACGTAGGAACGCGAGGTGCAATACTGGTCCTACCACTTGTCTTGGAAGTTACGTTAAACAAAGGCAAATCTACGTTTATAGCAATTATAGATTAAAAACTTTTGACAACATTAAGTGGAATAGACTCATTCAAATTCTGAAGATAGATGGGATAAAATACAGAGAGTGATGGGTTGTGTACAGCTTGTTCAGAAACCAGACAGCAGTTGTAAGTGTCGAAGGACATAAAAGGGAAGTAGTAGCTGAGAAGGAAGTGAGACAGAGTTGTAGCCTATCCCAGGTATCTTTCAGTCTGTGCCCTGAGCAAATATTAAAGGATACAATATAACATTTAGACGATTTGTTGGAAACTGCTGTTCAACGGAAACAGAGTCAATAATATGAATTGAGTCAGTTGGCTGTAATAGGAAGTGCTCAGAACTTTGGCTAAGGCCTAAATATGGGCTAGCTTGATATTTCGTCCTGGGAGATGCTGTAGCCTAGCGGAAACATGTAAAACAGCGCTTCAGGCCACGTCACTTGTTCTGTAGAACCGCCATGACAGTTCATTGTCGCATTCTATTGTAGTCAACATAAACTCAATTTCGGCCATCTTAAAACTTTCGTACATATGCATTCATTATTTTTTCATACAGTTCCTGTGTTTAGCAATAGTCATCTCTCTAGTATGTCGTGTTTAGAATAATCTTAGCTTTTAGACCATCTTTAGTTTTAAAAGCTACTTTCCGTTGTTTTGTAACTAATCTAAAAATTACATAGTGATTATGGTCTAAATTCGGGCTAGTATGTATGGGCTAAATTTGGTCTATAACCAGATTTTGGACCATTTTGTCTGTATGACTAACTGCGTTGCTTTCGTTCTAGAATGTCGAGAACAAAGCCAAAACACAATGAACAGGAAAAGAGGAAGAAATAGAATTAAACAGGAACGATCAAGATGATTCGTGCAGTCACAGATGAAACTAAGGGATATTGAAGGCTACTAATATATTTAATGTGCCACTATCGACATTGCCGGCCGCGGTGGTCTAGCGGTTCTAGCCGCTCAGTCCGGAGCCGCGCGACTGCTACGGTGGCAGGTTCGAATCCTGCCTCGGGCATGGATGTGTGTGATGTCCTTAGGTTAGTTAGGTTTAAGTAGTTCTAAGTACTACGGCACTGATGACCATAGATGTTAAGTCCCATAGTGCTCATAGCCATTTGAACCATTTGAGCCACTATCGACATTAAAAGCATTTTCCAAGGCGCGAAGTTTACCTAAGCCCTGTGGAACTTCATCATGTGCTCTAGGATGTAATAAAGAAAATGTTGACACTTTCTTTAATCTATTACAGGAGGCCTATCTCAAAAACAGCTTTCCGGCTGACAGGATCTACAATGTAGCTGAGATGGGATTAACAATTGCACAAAGTAAAATTCCTTATGTAAGTGGGCGGAAGGGAAAGCGACAACTTGCTGCCCTTACCTCTGCTGAGCGAGGTACAACGATTATAGTGATTGCCTGTATGAGTGCTTCTGGACATTATGTCCGTCCTTTGGCCATATTCCCTAGAACAACATCAACAACCAACTAAGAGGGTTTCCTCCAGGGACAATAGGTGTTCCACGCTCGTCAGAGTAGGTGCAGACCAACCTCTTCTGTACAGAGTTCAACTGTTTTGTAGAAAAAGTGAATCCCTGAAAGAAATTTCCAGTTTTACTCATCCTGGATGGACGTTTCACTCATGTGCATAATTTCGATCTGATTGATAGTGTAAGATGTAATCATGAGCTCATTGTGCCACTTACCCTACATTACACACAGACTGCTAGGATCTTTCGAAATTTACTACACTGAAGAGGTAAGGTAATGGCATAGCCATTAAGGTAGAGCACTAACCATTTATGAAAAGACAGAATTGTTTGGAAAAGCATATCAAAAAGTACTAACAGAAGAAACTGCAATCAATGGTTTCGCAGTCACAGGGGTATAACCTCTCAACAAAAATGTCTTCACTGAAGCTGACTACTTGGAGTTCACGAATGACGAGCGAAAATCTGTAGCTCGTTGTCAGTATTTCAGCAAAATGATCGCCAACAACCTTCTCAACATCACACATACATTTCGGGTAGTCTTACGCCGGAAAAATCATACGTGTCAGCCCCTTTAATGCAGGAGCCTCAGCGAAACAGGCCTACCTCATCGGCTGATGATCCTCACGAAATTCCTCCTGTTCTTACGGCGAACAAAGTGAAAAGTAACAAAGGACGTAAGGCCTTAGGATCTGTCCCGATAACTAGCACCCTCTGTAAAACAATGTTACAAATGTTTTCTGAAGAAAACATTAATACCAATCTTCCCAAAGAAGCCGCTGCGAAAAATAAATTTAAGTTTGAAAAAGAAGGTGAAATCATTTGAAGAGGCGAGGGATGACAATAATAAAAGAAAAAGAAAAAATAGAAACGGAAATGAACGAAAAAGGCAAAAAGAAAATTAAGGGGAGTGATAGATGAATCGGCCACGTTACTAACCCCTGAAGACATGAGTGATTTAGATTTCCCTGCTGGAAAAAACAGGGCAAACAGTGAAGATGCAAAATGCATTCATTGTGAAGGAAACTCTTCTTTTGGGTGTAAGGAAAGGCAAAAAGAAAATTAAGGTGAGTGAAAGATAGATGAATCGGCCACGTCACTAACCCCTGAAGACATGAGTGATTTAGATTTCCCTGCCGGAAAAAACAGGGCAAACAGTGAAGATGCAAAATGCATTCATTGTGAAGGAAACTCTTCTTTTGGGTGTAAGGAGAGATATGGGTTATGTGCGTCATGTGTAATATGTGGGCGCATAACGAATGTACACATGCTGATAAATACATTTATATTTGTAACTTTGGACAATTGGTTAGAATCTACTACATTACGAGCCCACCTTTTGATGAACCATTGATTTAAAAATAGAAATACGTCTTACTGAACTATTCTCTGTGATATCTCAATATTTTTAGAACTAGCCACAATTTAGAGCACATATCGACATTTTGCCAACATTTTTAAAATGCAAAATAAGGGAAAATAGTGAAGATGTGTTAAACTTAATCATAATGAAATGAAATATGATATTTCAAAGTGTTCTTTGCTGTAACATTTTGTAATTTACTTCCAAACGAACTTAAGTATTACCTTAAAAAGTAAGCGGTAGACCACATTAAGACCACTTCCTCCACACAGCACAGCAGATAAGAAGCCAAAAACCATTTCTAACGGAACTCTGCAGTTGTTTCGTTCCTGCTTTTCCCTCGTTACACCTTAGTTAGGGCTAGGGCATGAAGAAGTGTATTCGATGATGCTCCTTAAAATCCTGGAGAATAATGAGAGGACTGTCAGTATTTATCGTCTGTGTGATTATTACACAACACATCTTGTTGCCAAATAACAGCATCTGGTTTGCTTAACTGCGCAGTGTATATGCAACGAGAAATCCCAATTGGATTTTAAAAGAGGTATATTTGATTGACAAACGTTGTTTTTAACCACACACTGCTTTTCTGCATAGATAACAGCAGTCGCTGTCCGCAGTGCCTGTGACTCGGGGCGAGCGATTGAATAAATTATATTTACGAATTTTCTGTAGAAAACTAACAAATTATTAGCGAAGAGGCAGTTTACACTGAGGTGACAAAAGTCGTGGGATAGCGATACACACATATACAGATGGCGACAGAATCGCGTACACAAGGTATAAAAGGACAGTGCACTGTCAGTTGTACTCAGGTCATTCATGTGAAAAGTTATCCGACATGATCATGGCCGCACCACGGGAATTAACAGACTTTGAACGCGGAATGGTAGTTGGAGGTAGAAGTATGAGACATTCCATTTCGTAAATCGTTAGAGAATTTAATATTCCGAAATCCACAGTGTCAAGAGTGTGCTGAGAATGCCAAATTTCAGGCACTACCTCTCACCACAGACAACGCAGTGGCAAACGCCCTTCACTTAAAGACCGAGAGCAGCAGTGGTTGCGTACAATTGTCACAGCTAACAGACTAGCTACCCTGCACGAAATAACCGCAGAAATTTATGTAGGACCCTTTTGGTCAATGCGGCAAAATTTGACGTTAATGGGCTATGGCACCAGACGACCGACGCGAGTGCCTTCGCAAACAGCACGACATCGCCTGCAGCGCCTCTTCTCGTCTCGTGACCATAACGGTTGAATCCTAGAAGTCTCAAAAGCCGTGGCCTGGTCAGATGAGTGCCGATTTCAATTACTAAGAGGTGATAGTAGGGATCGAGTGTGGTGAAGACCCCAAGTTGTTAACAAAGCACTGTGGAAGCTGGTGGTGGCACTATAATGGTGTGAGCTGTGTTTAAAAAATGTTTCAAATGGCTCTGAGCACTATGGGACTTAACATCTGTGGTCATCAGTCCCCTAGAACTTAGAACTACTTAAACCTAACTAATCTAAAGACATCACACAAATCCATGCCCGAGGCAGGATTCGAACCTGCGACCGTAGCAGTCCCGCGGTTCCGGACTGAGCGCCTAGAACCGCTAGACCACCGCGGCCGGCAGCTGTGTTTACATGGAATGGACTAGGTCTTGTGACTTGGAGACCATTTGCAGCCATTCGTGGACGTCATGATCCCAAAAAACGAAGGAATTTTTATGGATGACAACGGATGCGCGACGTCACGGAGTACCAATTGTTCGCGATTGGTTTGAAGAACTTTCTGGACAATTGGAGTGCATGGTTTGGCCGCCCACATCGCCCGACATGAATTCCATGAAACAATTATGGGACATAATAGAAGACAGTTCGTGCACAAAATCCTACAGCGGCGACGCTTTCGCATTTATTGACACTATGGACGCAGGGGACATCCAACGAGTTGTTGAGTTCGCGCCATGTGGAGCTGCTGAACTATGGCGGGCAAAGGAGGTCCGCCACGATATTACGAAGCATGCCATAACCTCCGTCACCGCAGCGTTGTGGTAGCACATTGTCGGAGGTGGCACGAGACGGGACTCGAGTTAGTGGCCGCTGGCAACGTCTCGCTACGCTGGTCGGCCACACTGGCCGATCTGAGGACGGGGAACTCCATGGGTGGGTCGTGGTGGTCTCTTTTGCTTCGGCTGGGCCACGTTTAATTTTCAGTGCTGGCGCCTGGGCCATCACTCACCGGCACTACTGCACGGAGAACCTGCAATTAGCAGCTGCCACGGCCCGCCAGCGGACAGCTGTAATCCCCCGCAAGCTTCCGCCCCGTCACCGACTCGCCACGCAGTATGACATTCTGTCTTCCCCGCTTCTAATATTTCATTAAGCTCCGCAGCCTGAACTCGCCGGTTCCACTTATTTCCAATACTGTAAAAAGGAAAAAAATCCTGTCAGTAAATTTCTTCCACTACACAATTATGCGCCCAGACATCACATCGAAGTTCGTCTCAATTGTTGTTTCCTCTCCCTGTCTCGAACAAATCAGTCGCCGGCCGTAGTGGCCGAGCGGTTCTAAGGGCTTCAGTCTGGAACCGCGTGACCGCTACGGTCGTAGGTTCGAATCCTGCCTCGGGCATGGATGTGTGTGATGTCCTTAGGTTAGTTAGGTTTAAGCAGTTCTAAGTTCTAGGGAACTGATGACCACAGACGTTAAGTCCCATAGTGCTCAGAGCCATTTGAATCATTTGAACAAATCAGTCAAGGCGAAAAACAGTATTTTTTTAAAATTACGCCACGAATGTTTTATTAACACTTTTGTGAATATTTTCAACGTTTTCAGACATTTCAAATCCTACAGCTATAGTATATCGAGAAGTTGCGTAACAGAAGTCATGGGATACCTTATCATATCAAAAAATGTTCAAATGTGTGTGAAATCTTATGGGACTTAACTGCTAGGTCATCAGTCCCTAAGCTTACACACAACTTTACTTAAATTATCCTAAGGACAAACACATACACCCATGCCTTAGGGAGTACTCGAACCTCGGCTCATCATATCGTGTCGGACTTCCTTTCACTCGGCGTAGTCCAGGAAATCGACATGACATGGACTCAACAAGTTGTTGGACGTCCCCTGCAGAAACAATGAGTCATGTTGCCTCTGCAGCCGTCTGTAATTACGAAAGTGTTGCACCTGCAGAATTTTGTGCACAGACTGACCTCTCGATTATGTCAGATAAATGTTCGATGAGATTCATGTCGGGTGATCTGGATGGCCAAACCATTCGCTCGAATCGTCCAGAATGTTCTTCAAACCAATTTGGCTACGTCTTCGAATTCATGCTTTCACTTTTCTGAGGGCCTCTCAGTACAGTACGCAGTTTATTGTGATGCTTTTAGACATGTACTGCAAATGCACCACACCTTGAACATCGCAGAACACTATGAGCATAACTTTTCCTATCGACTTCGTGGTCTTGAACTTTTTCGGCATCGGTGATAGTTCTTGGCGGGACTCCATTGATGCACTCTTGTTTTCGGAGTCAAAATGGTAAACTCTCCTTTCACTACTTGGCTCAATGTTGTTAAGGAAACCATCACCCCCACGCTCAAAACGCAAATGAGGTTGTTGGCAGTTGTACAGTCTCCGCTGTTCCATGTCAGGAGCGAGCATTCACAGCACCCACCGTGCACACAGTTTCCTATACCGCAATTCTGCAACGATGACCTGAACACGCTCTCGTGACAAGCCCCAAATACCCGACAACTGTGTCTGTGTTATCCGACGACTTGCGCTGATGACTTCATCAGCCCTATTGCGGTAAGTCTCGTCGATTTCCGTACGCAGTCGTCCGCTCCGAACTCTGTCACACACGCTGAGGTTACT
This sequence comes from Schistocerca gregaria, assembly GCF_023897955.1. NCBI lineage: Eukaryota > Metazoa > Arthropoda > Insecta > Orthoptera > Acrididae > Schistocerca > Schistocerca gregaria. Next base: position 480,581,887 of record NC_064931.1, on the reverse strand, counting down.
TGCACCGACATAGTCATGTTACACGCTACAATTCGGAGCCATGTAGAGGCAGAGGATTGGAACTTGCGTCAGCAAATCGGGAAGGTCGACCGTGTGAAAGGCGTGTCATGTAATTCCTCAACTGATACTGAGACAGAATAAAAAATTCGTAGTCATTGCTTTTGATCGCGCCCTCCTACCTCGCACGAAACTCGGGCATGATGAGTTTGGGTTCCGGATAAATGTAGGAACTCGCGAGGCGACACTGACCCTACGAATTGTCTTAGAAGATATGTTAAGGAATGACAAAGTCATATTTATAGCATTCGTAGACTTAGAGAAAGCTTTTGACAATGCTGACTGTAATAAACTCATTCAAATTCCCAAGTTAACAAGAATGAAAAAGAGGGAACGAGAGATTATATTGTACAGAAACCAGAGTCGACCGCATCTCGTTGTCGTGCGGTAGCGTTCTCACTTCCCACTCCCGGGTTCCCGGGTTCGATTCCCGGCGGAGTCAGGGATTTTCTCTGCCTCGTGATGGCTGGGTGTTGTGTGATGTCCTTCGGTTAGTTAGGTTTAAGCAGTTCTAAGTTCTAGGGGACTGATTACCGTAGATGTTAAGTCCCATAGTGCTCAGAGCCATTTGAGCCAGAGTCGAGTGGCATGGAAGGGAGGCTGTGCATGAGAAGGGACTCGGACAGTATTGTAGCCTATCCCCGATGTTATTCAATCTATACATTGAGGAACCAGTAAAGTAAACCAAAGAAAAATTTGTAGAGACAATCAAATTTTAGGGAGAAGAGATAAAACTGTGGTTTGCAGCTTACATTAAAATTCTGTCAGAGACAACAAACTACTTGGAAGATCAATTGAACGGAATGTGCAGTGCAGTGTCTTGAACGAAAGATATGAGATGAATATCAACAAAATCAAAACAAAGGCAATGGAATATAGTCAGATTAAATTAGGTGATGCTGAGGAAATTATATCAGGAAATGAGACAGCACAGTGTCTTGAAAGAAGGATATGAGATGAATATCAACAAAATCAAAACAAAGGCAATGGAATATAGTCAGATTAAATTAGGTGATGCTGAGGAAATTAGATCAGGAAATGAGACAGTAAAGGTAGTAGATGAGATCTTCTATTTGTGCAGTAAAATAACTGATGATAGCCGAGGTACATATGTTATAGACTGCCAATGACTTGAAAAGCCTTTCTAAAAAAGAGAAATTTGTTAACATCAAATATAAATTTAAGTGTTACGAAGTCTTTTATGAAGATATTTGTCTGGAGTATAGCCTCTTGCCGAAATGAAATGTGAACGATAAGCACTTCAGACAAGAAGAGAGAATAGAAGCCCTTGAAAAGGAAAATGATGAAGATTACATGAGTGGATCGTGCAAGTAATGAAGTACTGAATAGAATTGGAGAAAAAAGAAATTTGTGGCATAACTTGATTCGAAGAAAGGATCGGTTGATAGGCCACATTCTGAGACTTCAAGGAATCATCAGTTTAGTATTGAAGGGAAATGTGGGGGTTCGAAATAGTAGAGGGAGACTAAGAGAGGAATACAGCAAGCGCGAGCAAATGGATGCAGGTTGCAACAGTTATTCGGAGATGAAGAGGCTTGTACAGGACAGAGCAGCATGGAGAGTGGAATCAGACCAGTGTTCGAACTGAAGACCACAACAACAAATGACACGTGATACCTTTCCTCTACAGCTGGCATTATAATTGTGTTCTTAAGCAGCGAGGTTCAGATCTCCATCTGACCTTTCACATTTGTTTCATTTTCTTTTCTTTCTGAAATAGCTGAACGCAAATGCGTTAGACTACCTTCAGAAAGAACTCAGGTAATTTCCTTTCGTAAACCGCATTTGTGGTCTGTTACTAATGATTCATCATCTATAGGAAGTAAAACTTTGATCTTTCCTTGCATTTCTTCCAAAGCTAAAGAAGAATAATGCGCTGCTCTAACTGCAGTTGAATGAGTGGAGTCGTCGGTTCTGTGGCCGAGCGGTTCTAGGCGCTTCAGTCCGGAACAGCGCTGCTACTACGATCGCAGGTTCGAATCCCGCTTTGGGCATGGATGTGTGTGATGTCCTTAGGTTAGTTACCTTTAAGTAGTTCTAAGTCTAGGGGACTGATGACCTCAGATGTTAAGTCCCATAGTGCTTAGAGCGATCAGCGATCCGATCTGAAAGAGTGGAGGGAAGTGCTTGATGCAGATATTTATGCAGATGCAGTAACCGTGAAACAAAGAAAGAATTTCTGTGTGTGCAGTTCAAACCCCACCCGCACCGTAGATTTTATTCCGAAAAGTGTTTGGTATAAATGTGTGATTTTATTATCAACCTCTTAAATAGAGTGGTTATGCAGAGTAGCATAATGGTTAAAATAGGTAAATCGCAAGTTTAAGACATGTAGTGTCAGCTGACAACATGATTATGTTTGGTGATGCGTTACATACTCGTGTGGCGCTGTCACGTTGCCGTCTATGTTTATATTACTACCGTTTTATGCCTTTCCTTCCAGAGACGTCAGCACATGATCCATAGACATTTGGACCGTCCCTAGTCGCTGTATGCCCGATGGGCCAGCTACGCAATCGCTTAGGGCAGTTTTTTAATTTCGTTTTCCACTCTGCCTTGGCTTTCGCATTCGTCAGGTACTGGAATTTTTAGGCTTTTTGGATTCCTTTCGACGCGAGCTTTCCTCTGACTTCAGTTTTATTTAACTCCGAGCATATTTACTCGTCATACGATTCGACATCTTTCATTATTTTGTAATTTTCAGTTTAATACCAATTTTATTTCGACGAATACTTTTATTGTCTCATTTTGGATCCTAGTAATCTTCCACAAAATCTTCATAGACACCTGAATCTGTGTCCTAGCTAATCGACTTTCCACGATACACCAATTTGTGACTTTACACAAAGCTAATTTGTAACAATCACCTGCATGAACCTACACTGGTATGACGACGTCACAGGCAAAACAAATTCTGTACGAAGAATATGCACAGACTTGCTCTGTCCGCTGTGGGCTCAACGATTGTTTACACATTATCAGCTTCATAGTTAGTAGCGGCTCAAAGCTGACGACACATTGTCAAACAAGAAAGTTCGACCGATTAACACTTAACGACCGTTTAAATGTTTTCACCCCATGAAAGGTAAGCTTAGAGTTTGAAGTCACGTCGACGGCGAAATTGCTACAGGCGGACGAATGAATGATTTGGAGAGCACTGGAAGAACGAATCAATAAATCCCTTGTTCAATGAGCTATTATACTGTTCGTCTGAAGCAATTAGTGGAAATTGCAGAAAACTTGGACTGGAATAGGCGGCGGTGGGTCTGAATTCAGCTCCTCTCAAATCAGAGCCCAATGTCTTAATCACCGCGCCAAAATGTTGAAATGGATAATTACTTTAGCTGTAACAAAGGTGATTGTTACAGAAGAGTGCCTGGAGGCGCTTCTACCTTTTCCTCTAAAGTAAAAGTAAGAGGTGGCTATATGCAATCGCATTTACTTAAAGGAATCCTTGAAGTATCGGTGAGGTGGGTCTTTACGGCCGGATGCGCTGCCTCCATAGTTCATCTCCTTAAGTTGCCCCTGTGGCCGTTGCATTATTTGTAGTTTAATTCATCTAATGCGGCCGCGGAATGAAATAATTCATGAGGCGGGCGAGCGCTATGTATATTAAGAAGCGAGCGAGCCGCGGCTCCGTCGTAGCCGTCTTATCCGAGGCACGTTGAGCATTACCAAATTGACTCCCTATCAGCGCGAGGGTGAACCAGGATTAATCACACGAGCCGTTGTAATTTATTATCAGTTTGAGAATGTTATTAACGCTCTTCTAATGAATCTTTATTACGGCGTGACTCGAATACTAAATCGGCTGTGTCCTTGCCAAATTACGGCGACAGTCGGCTCTGGTTTACCGCCGAGCCTTATTAGATGTTTTTAATATGTGGAGGCTTGTAGCACGGAGGAGGAACTACGTTAACGAAGTGTGTCAACGAGGCACCTTCTACGTCTAGTGGAGTTACCTACAGAATGTTGTTCCATGGACGGTTAAGTTGCCGTTAGAGCACTGTCTTCTTGCAGAGACTTCAAAGTGTTGTCAAAAATGCAGCCGTCATCAGAACTGTGGACTTTGTGTGACAACGCTGTAGACACTTTGTCAGTGCACCAAGAATGGGCCCTTGACGACCAAAGCAAGTATTCCGCTGCATTCCCAGCCCTTAGGTATACTTGGGCACCACACATAACAGAGCTAACAGTCAGGGCCAAGGATTGGCAATCGGCTATTCTCGCTGCGCAGTATGGTTCAAATGGCTCTGAGCACTATGGGACTCAACTGCTGTGGTCATTAGTCTCCTAGAACTTAGAACTACTTAAGCCTAACTAACCTAAGGACATCACACACATCCATCCCCTAGGCAGGATTCGAACCTGCGACCGTAGCAGTCGCACGGTTCCGGACTGCGCGCCTAGAACCGCGAGACCACCGCGGCCGCCGCTGCGCAGTATTGTCAGTTGTCTTATGAACGTCAGATTTGCTCATATCTCAGACTAAATTGTGGTCTAATGGCTGAAACTGTAGTCTACTCTCCACTTCTGCAAAAATAAGAGAAATATACATCTTTTACTGAAGTTTTCCTTTTATTTTACGCTGTAGAGCAATGGTTCCCAACCTTAGAGTGTCCATTACCCCTGAGTGAATTCAAATATCAGCTTGCACTACCCTCCTTCCCCCACCCCACCCTTATTAACATAGTGCCCAACTAAACTTCAGAATGAAAATGAATATTTTTTAAAACGACAGTAGCTGAAAAATGTTCAAATCTTTATCGTGTTTTATTAAACCACGAAATAATGAGTCAATGAGGGAATTGGTGCTGTTTCTTTCTAACAATTTTTTTCATGGAGTGATGAACCAGTTCTCAGTGATCGTGAGTGCTAGCTACAACTGCTTCTTAGAAAAGAAAACTAACTATCCACATTGAGGGCAGACACTTGTTACAAAACATGCTTACTCTGTACCAGACTTCTCTCTAGCGTCGCAAACTTCACCCTCACCATACACCCCCATTTAAAATCAACAAAATTTAAATGTGTGCACAGTACTTACTGTTTGTAATTCACTTGATTACTGGACTCCTTACTTCTGAACTGACAGAAACTGGAAGACGTTAGGCCATCAAGGGTTTGGATCTAGTCACGGTCACTAATAATAATAATAATAATAATAATAATAATAATAGTGATAATACTGTAGACCATACAGCAGTGTCGTAATCGTTTGATACATACTATAGTGTTGTGCTGTCAATTTGTTCGTTTATTGTTGCCAAGTGAATCATGAAACAACTTCTGGGCTCCTGCGGGAACTACATACCTCTGAAAAACTATTATCATGAGATCTTTAAGCAGTGTGATACATATTTCTCTTTATTGTTAAAGATGCGAGGTAAAAAGTTTGTGTGTAGTGGGTTGACTGTGTGAGGAAGATGAACAGGGACAGCATGTTTATTTTCGGGTTTGGTATGGTTCATTTAAGGGGTGCCTGTATGTTCTTCTCGTAACCCCCCACACCACCACCATCATCCTCCCCGCCTCTTCGGGACGGAATACGAGTACCCCAACTGTCTGTGTGCTGTGTGTGGTGTTATTCGAAAGTTTCCAGAATTTTTGAGAATAGTGTTACTGAGGCGGGACTAGAATACCCGCCCGGTATGCACATAGTGGGATATGAGAAATCGCCAAAACACCTCATCCAAGCTGGACAGCATACCGACCCTCGCCGTTAATTCGGCGAGCGAATTCGATCCGGGGTCGGATCACCTTCCCGTCCCGGAAGCGACTTTGTAGCACGTACCACTATCCGGGAGGGTAATCATTGTAACGACCGCCGCCTATGTTCGACGTCAACGTGCAATAAACACTCACAGACAACAGGTGCCAACAGTAGCGCTGGAGGTTATATAAAGTGTGTCGGAGGGACGTGGAAACGGAGCTATTTATCTTGAGCCCAAAATGGCATTATCATGGGTTTTCGGGCCAAGAGTGGAAGCATTTCCGAAATGGCTGTGTTTATAGACTGTTCGCGTGACGCTGCGGTTAAAGTATACCACCCATGGCAAAACAACGCTATCCAAAACCGGCGCCGAGGCAATCGTGGCGCACCAACGATCATAGATGACAAGAAGGACGATAACGGCAGAGATGCGTATGGGCTAATAGCAGTGTAGCTTTTGAGCCCTGACCGCCAATATTGTCCAAAGGGCTACCAACAGTGTCTCCTCAACGACGTTCTGGAAATGTTGCTGCGTATGGGCCTCAGCAGCAGGCATCTGGTTCATGTACCCATGCTTACTACTGTTCATAGATTGGAATTTCCATGCTAAAACCGCAACTGAACGTCCACCAAATGGCGCAAGATGGTATTCTCAGATGAATCACGGTTTATGCTACAGCAAACAGGTGGCCGTTGGCGAGTGCAGCGTAAAACATCTGAAAACAATAATCGTCCAAAGGGTCCAGGCCTGAGAGCATTCCATGTGTGATCTCATCATTCTGGAAGGCTCATAAATTCAAAGCAAGTACGTATCTATCCTTGGGGACCATGTTACCCTCTAATTGAAGTTTTTGTTTTTTCTCAGCCCGATGGCATCTACCAGCAGGACAATGCATTGTGCCACACAGCTCGCAGTCTACGTGAGTGGTTCGAAGAACACCACGATGAGTTTACCGTACTCCCCTGTCCATAAAATACCCCGGATTTAAACACAATCGAGAATCTGTGAGACCGCCTCGATCTGGCCCGCACGCGCATGGATCCTCAACTGAGAAACCTAGCGCAGCTGGCCGCGGCAGTGGAGTCTGCATTGCACCACATCCCTGTCGGTACCTTCCGCAGCCGTCCGCGCTGCAAAATGAGTTTATTCAGGTTTTTGACATGTAGTCAGAGTAATGTGAATGGACGGTGTAGACAGTGACTGCCGCAGGAAACCGTTTTATTTCTAAGTGCTCCATGCAGTGATGACACCTCGTCGAAGCGCCGACACGGTGTATTCTTTGTTGCACTTTAAGTACTGAGAAATTCCTGGTGTCAGAAAGTGAAATGTAATCCAAGGAGACAAAGACGCTGACACACACACACACACACACACACACACACACACACACACACACACACACACGCACACACATGTTTAACAGTTGAGGCAGTTCCATTCTCGATATCTCATCGACTTACCGGTTTTAGAGGTCGAATGTTGTTGCTTTTGTGTACTGAAAGTCGGCATGTGCCTTGTATTTTGCGAATTGGACATTGAGTGCGCGTTCAAGTTGGTTAATCACTGGCTACCGCCTATACCGCCATGAGCCTAAATGAATGCAGGGAAAGCACGGAAACAGTAAATACGGAGAAGCCTTCCTCTCGATTGCGAATACTACGTTTTGAAGCAGCGACACTGTAGTCAGCCTATTTGGTGATTAGGTATTTGCCTCTAACAGCTGAAGAAGACCTTACTGGTTATATTCATCGACGTCTTAGAGCTACTCTGGTGTTCCACACGGCCAGTGTCGCTTCCTGAGTGCGTGGTTAGTTGTTATACTGTAAATGTACAAGTTCGAGTTGCGCGTAATGCTTTGTCCGATGTTTCTTTTTCTGTACTACGCTAAACTTCGTCTCTCCCTATGACTGGCTAGTAAAATGTAAGGGGTGATCGAAAAGTTTCCGTCTTAGAGCATTGCTGCACCGTCTACGCAACATATCACGAATCCGATGTGGGTATATAAGCACCGACATGTAGGTAAAAGATCAGTGTGGCTCTCCCGTGTTTCCGACTTGCTTGCAGCAAATGCGAAAACGTGAATTATGGCGATGTTATTATTAAATGCTTCCAAGCAGGACCTGTTTGCTGTTATTCGTGTTTTGGCTGCTGAAATATATACATCGGTAGACATCCATCGAGGAATGAGAAATGAGTATGGATGGAAAGTCTGTCGAAAACCAGAGTTGGGAATGGTGCGCAATGGGTGCTGTTGCTTCATGACGTACGCAAATGTCGTAACACAGAAGCTACTCCAGTTCAAGTGGGTTCAAAATGTTTCAAATGGCTCTAATCACTATGGGACGGTTCAAATGGCTCTGAGCACTATGGGAATTAACATGTGAGGTCATCAGTCCCCTAGAACTTATAACTACTTAAACCTAACTAACCTAAGGACATCACACACATCCATGTCCGAGGCAGGATTCGAACCTGCGACCGTAGCATCAACGCGGTTCCGGACTGAAGCGCCTAGAACCGTTCGGCTACAGCGGCCAGCAGTTCAAGTGGGAGACACTCGAAGCACCCGCCCTATTGTCCTGATCTCTCCCCATGCGATTATCACGCCTTCCGCACCTTAGAAAAGGCCTTGAAGGATCGACGATTCCTGTCAGACGAGGATGTGCTTCAGGAAGTTACGGACTTCTTCACGGTGTTTTACCAAACGGGTATCGTTAACCTGGTCCTTCAATAGGTTGACTGCCTCAATGCTCACGGCGATTTTGCCTGATCAGCATACCTCCGAACGGTTTTTATGTCGGAGGAAGGTTGGGGCACATCTCTACCGGATAAATGGATGTCTAGTACCCACTGTGGTATTCAGATCAATCCTCCGATCTACTAGTGTTTAACTTTTAGCGTGGATTTCCTCGCTCATTCTAAAGGTGTTTTATAAGAGCTTTTCATCAACAATGAAAGAAGAACTGCAGCTTAGGATTACGTTAATTAATAACCTATGCTCAAGTGTGTGCAACCGATATCACATAGTACTAACGGAGGATAATGAATGAATGCAAAGATGAGAGTTGGTGCAAGTGGTCGTAGGTTTGTTTTAATCACGGGAGAGCGTCACGAAACTGATGAAAAACTTGAACTGGCATATCCTAGAAGAGACATTCTTCAACTCCCTACTTCTCGCTCCCGCTGAGACCGTGGAGACAAGATTAGATTGATCACAGCACGCTCAGATACATTTAAGCAGCTATTTCTCCGCGTTCCATTCGCGATTGGAACGGGAAGAAACACTAACATGTAGCTCCGTGGTAAGCACTCAGTAGTTTGCTGGGTAGGTACGTAGATGTCGGTGTAGAGTCTGAGGATGGTTGTTGACGGAGTTGAAGAACACACTACCGGAGTGAAAAGTCAGTTCGTGGAAAAATCTCTTCTCTACAGCACTGAAGCTGTCACCGAGTGTGTCGGTGACAGAGACTCCTGGCGCTCCACGTTCCTTCGGTCAGTTCCCTTCGAGGAACCAAAAAACGAAGGCGACTAGGGTGAGGAGGATCGTATCTCTCAATATTTCCCACTGTGTCTCCATAACTAATTTCGCCTGCGTGGATAATGAATTACTGTTAGAGGCCCGCAAGTCGTCAAATCCGCCACGGGGCAGCGCGCAATTAGCGACGTAAAAGTCGAGAAAACCGCTACGAAGCGAGAAATTTCCGGAGAGCGGCGCTATTTGTTCCGGAAGGGCCGGCTTGGCCAGTGCTGTACCTCCATTCATGTTGGCGGGAAGAACCTGTTCTTCTTGTTTGTATTGGCGAGCTGGCGGCTTCGGCGGCCGTGGCTGCGTCGCTGGCGACAAGCGCGTCTGCTGACGACCGCCTCCGATAAGGACGGACGATCGTGCAAAAAACTCCCGCCCCACCGGCCAGCTGTAACTCATAAGTAAGATCGCCCGGCGGAAAATTTGATGTCACTTTCGTAGCGACACTAAACATCCCCCTTCTGACCTAATGGCTGCTCTTACTACTCTGTCTCTTCGCGTTTCCACCACATCCACTCTCCTGTCATCGATAACATCCTCATTGTTCTGTGGCGCCAAAATATCTAGCGTTCCCACCAGCTTTCAGTTACTGAAGAAATCGCAAAGGCTCAACAAACGGTGACTCGTGGCAAGTATGTCTGATTAGCATTTTGTATCATGGAGACTCACTAAATCCAAACTAGCAAAACTAAAGAAGAACTGCCGTTCTTACATCAACAACTTTCCCATCTTACCTAATGCTTTATATTACCCGTCTGTCTCTTCGCTCATGTTCACTTCTCCCTTGTCACGAATAACATCTTCATTGTTCTATGGTGCCAAAATATCTTGAGTTCCCAAGAGCTTCCATTGATTGAAGAATCGGAATCGCGGTTACACTGGTTAGAGCAAACCACGGGTATGCCAACAACTACGGAATTGCACCAAGTAACGATATTTTGTATGGAAACTGGCTCTCGGATAAGGATATGGCGCCTTTACGGAACACACTCTGCAACAATTCACAATTAAGCATTTACCTACAGTAGTCAAATCAAGATAATGACTTGGAAATAAATCTGCCTGAGATGAGATAAAAATGTTCAGTCTGTAACTGGAAACAGTGTGTTGCACCTAAGTAACACAAATTTTCCTTTTCTTATTTTATATCATATCATAAGCGATGCTCTATGCAGACTGATAGTGTATTGCTCAGAAAGATGTCTTACAACCATAAAGAAATCCTACGTAAAGGTCTACTGGAAACTTCTTACAGCAACATAAACAGACCATTCTAACGTGGTAAAAATCAGTGAGGAAAACTTTCACCAGAGATCTAAATCGTGAATATTTTTATTAATGTTTTGCTTAAGAGGTAGCATCGTCTCGTGAATGAGGTATTTGAAGAAATAGTACCACATAAATTTCGGAAGTAATTGCGGAAAATAATGAACGTTGAATTTTAGAAGGAACTATTCCGGAATTCTCCCGAAATTATTTAAGAAAACCAACGAGACGAAAATAATGATAGCCAATAGGGCTCGTGGAGTCACATAAGCGAACTGATGTAACACATGAGGCACTGAGGAGGTAGGAGGACGTAGGTGAAGATGCAATGGGAGATACGATTAAAAAAAAAAGGCTCTGAGTACTATGGGACATAACTTCTAAGGTCATCAGTCCCCTAGAACTTAGAACTACTTAAACCTAACTAACCTAAGGACATCACACACATCCATGCCCGAGGCAGGATTCGAACCTGCGACTGTAGCAGTCGCGCTGTTCAGGACTGAGCGCCTAGAACAGCTCTGCCACCGCGGCCGGCGGAGATACGAAACTGCTTGAAGAATTTCACAGGCACTGAAAGATCTAAGGCGAAACAAGGCTCCAGGAGTAGACAACATCCCATTAGAACTACTGATAGCCTTGGAAGAGCCAGCCGTGACAAAACTCTACCATCTGGTGAGCAAGATGTATGAAACACGCGAAATATCATCAGACTTTAAGAAGAATATAGTAATTACAATCCCAAAGAAAGCAGGTGTTGATAGGTGTGAAAATTACCGAACTATCACTTCAATAAGTCATGGCTGCAAAATATTAACACGAATTCTTTACAGACGAATGGAAAAACTGGTAGAAGCTGACCTTGGGGAAGATTAGTTCGGATTCCGTAGAAATGTTGGAACATGTGAGGCAATACAGACCCTACGGCTTATCTTAGAACATAGGTTAAGGAAAGGCAAAAATGCGTTTCTAGCATTTGTAGACTTGGACAAAGGTTTTGGCAATGTTGACTGGAATACTCTCTTTCAATTTCTGAAGGTGGGTGGGGACAAATACAAGGATCGAAAGGCTATTTACAATTTGTACAGAAAGCAGATGGCAGTTATAAGAGTCGAGGGGCATGAAATAGAAGCAGGCAGTGGTTGGGAAGGGAGTGAGAAAGGGTTGTAGCCTATCACCGATGTTATTCAATCTGTATACTGAGCAGGCAGTAAACGAAACAAAAGAAAAATTCGGAGTAGGAATTAAAATCCATGAAGAAGGAATAAAAACTTCGACAGAATTACAATGTCATCGGCAAGCCTCAGAGACAGCAAACGACCTGCAAGAGCAGCTGAATGGAATGGACACCGTCTTGAAAGGAGGATATAAGATGAATATCAACAAAAGCAAAACGAGGATAGTGGAATGTAGTGTAATTAAATCAGGTGACACTGAGGGAATTAGATTAGGAAATGAGACGCTTAAAGTAGAAGATGAGTTTTGCTATTTGGGAAGCAAAGTAACCGATGATGGTCGAACTAGAGAGAATATAAAATGTAGACTGAAAATGGTAAGGAAAGCGTTTCTGATGAATAGAAGTTAGTTAACATCGAGTATAGATTTAAGTGTCAGGAAATCTTTTCTGAAAGTATTTGTATGGCGTGTAGCCATGTATGGAAGTGAAACGTGTACGATAAATAGTTTAGGCAAGAAGAGACTAGAAGCCTTCGAAATGTGGTGCTACAGAAGAATGCTAAAGATTAGATGGATAGACCACGTAACTAATAAAGAGGTACTGAAGAGAATTGGGGAGAAGAGGAATTTGTTGCACAACTTGACTAAAAGAAGGGATCGGTTGGTAGGACATGTTCTAAGTCATCATGGGATCACCAGTTTGGTATTGGAGGGCAGCGTGAAGGGAAAAAATCGTAGAGGTACACCAAGAGATGACTACACTAAGCAGATTCAGAAGGCCGTGGGGTGCAGTAGTTACTTGGAGATGAAGCAGCTTGTACAGGATACAGTAGCATGCAGAGCTGCAGTCATACCAGTCCATGGACTGAAGACCGCAGCAACAGAAGTGGGATTCAACCGTCCATCCGCCCATCGTACTTACAAACGTAATTGACTTAATGCGAATATCAGAATGTTTTCGAAGAAACCATGACAGATGTCCTGTTCCATCCTTCCTCAGTTCTACCTTGTGCCATGTCCCTAATGACCTCGTCATTGACTCGATGTTGTCTCCTAATCTCCATTCCTACTCTTGTACTAGGCTCCACCTAGTATGTCTGGGGTTTCATTACTAACTCAGTGAAAACACCACCTAGTAATGTAAATGTAGGGTTGCAGTTTATCTATAATGGGAGGAAACTATCAAAACATTAGTCTTGAGTAATTATCAGTGGTGGTTGTTACAGCTAAAATGTCCCAAGGAAACGAGTCACTTAATATATAGTAGTTTACCTGACGACCGAATATGAGATTCGCCGCACTGATGCCCTCGGGAAGTAACTTTTATTTGTTGTGCAACTCAGAGAAAGTGGCACGCCATACGCTGAACAAATATATCTCAGTTAGTTGTCCGTTATAATTGAACAACAAGAGAACAAAGACAAGGTTTTACCTCGAAGTAAGATTTAATCGCCAAATTTAAGCACGTTTGAAGTAGCACAGTCCCACATTGTATTCAAAGGAGCATTCCTATAAATTGAGCTTTATCTGGCTGCGGTAATGTTAGCAGTAGTTAACCACTAAGCTTATCAAGATGTTTTAGCTGCAGGTGGAACATGTCCTCCCTCAAAGGCTTCAGCATTCAGCCGCCTCAATGGCCATTGCTTTTGTCGCTGATTCTTCTGTTCACAGCCGTTGCTTTAGTTTTGCCACTCTCACGAGTGTGAGCTTTATATGAGCCTGAAAAACAACCAGCGACGTTTGGGTAATCGATTGAAAGGTATATATCTTAACGAACTTGGAATTAAGTCAGTATCAGTCTATCACATTTTTTTCGATGTCTTCTCACACTGCGAATAAAACTTTATATCTATAACAAATTATTGCAAAAGGCAATTTTCTGCAACAGCTATAAGAATAATGTGTTTAAAAAATCCTTGGAGTACAACAATGTTAATATTTTCTATCCCATAGGCGTTTCGCAGCCTGAAACGGGTTTCACATAATAGCGAACACGTGTATGAGAGTTAATACAAAGATTACAGGGCAACAAAGTTGTTTTATTTATAAAAGAATAATTATAACTATATTAATCTCACAGGAATAACACATTTTGGCTCTTCTTAGAATATTTTCGTACATTTCTTCTGCTTAACACTAGTATTAATCTCCTGGAGAAATGAAAAAGGTTTACTGGCAATGTGTATCCATCGAAGTTTCAAGGCTGCCTCTCCGATTTTTATTATACTACTATATTTCTTCCAGAGTATAAATACGCGCAATGTATTTACTGTATACTAAAAATCCATTCATTTTTCTGGTTATTTTTTATATATTTTATCGGAAACTTTTGCAAATAGCTAAACTTTTTTTACGTGTATATTACTGTATCATAGCAAAGCAACTTTACTATGACACCATGTGTTAGGTAAACTCGTAATCATTCGTTAATCATAAATACTAGTTTTCCATTTGGAAATAAGAACGAAATGGTGGTTTGCAACCGTCTGAGAGCTGATGCTAAAAACATCTTATTATCACTTGTGGACGTCGCTGCACTTTTATTCAATAAATTTAAAAAAAATCTGCATTAGTCTCTTTTCTTTGCTTCCAAGACATGTTTTGACTGCTTACGCCCTCTCATCCAAATGGCTCAAAGTTTAAGTTAAAATTTCTTGTTTTGGGCGTAGCCAATTGTCTATTTTAATCTTCACTATTATTTTTAATGAATTTCTGTGTTCTTTCTGGTGAAACATACTCGAAATGAAGGATCAGATAGACATCTGGCTACACACAGGAAGAGAAATAGTTGCGAAATCTGTTGATCCACCTGGAGATCAAATTGTGAGCACTCGAAACGCTTAGTGGAAGAAAATAAAAGTGCCTGACACATACCTTTTTTAAAAATTTGTATCATGATCAGTCACAGTTTCCAAATCACATTTCATTTTAGATATCAAAGGTGGTACATTCAAACAAAGTATTCACCAACTGGTGATAAAAATCACTTATCTATAAAGTTAGCCGCCTCCGAAGTCTAGTAGTCAGTATTCCTGACTGCTGATGTGGAAGTCCTGTGTTTGATTGTCAGGAAATACTTATGATTTTCTTAGCTTAAAACATATAAAAACTGTGTCCCCCCCAGCTTCGTTGTGCTTGAAAAAATAATCAGCGTGAAACAGGTAACCACCGAAGTTTTCGATTCTGTTGTATCGAATGGCTTGTATCTGCCTGTGAGTCATACGAAATTTAGTTAGTTAAAGTAAAACTTGATTCAGGCTATACTGTAATACTGAATTTCGCAGATGGTATCCAGTATACACTAGCGTGTAACACAACACAGTCGGCAGCAGTAGTAGTGACGTTGGTTTTTTCAATACACTATCTGATTTCAGTATTATTAAAATCTCAGAAGATGGAGATTATGCAAACAGTAGTCGAAAGAATTTGGATGCCGATGAAGGTCACCAATCTCACTTTGTATTTGACTAAAGATGAAAAATGTTGCCTAACTACACATTTATTCTCATGCAGAAAGGCATTTCTTTTATAAAACTGGTATTCAGTTAGAAAATAAGCACTGCGAGATATTAAGATTCCCGTAAAAATCCAGGACACATTAAATGAAATACCAGCACAGATTTCATTTTTCCCTCCTGAAAATAAAGAAGAGCACTATCTCCCTTACAATCAATGACACCAGTGAACCCTTTTTTCGTAGATTCTTGCAGTAGCTTGAGGCATAATTCGGACGCTTGCGAAATTAACGTCATATAGGAGAAATGAAGGCCACGTTTTTGTGTAAAGACTGGCCAAGATGCGGTTGTTAAGCACGTGAATGTTATCTAGATGGTTTTCAACTCATTTTTGAACACACAGACGCACAATTCTAACGGTATTTTTACTGAAATCTAAGGTTAGCCGCAAGTGTTAGGGAAACATGTTATTTAGAACAGAAGTTCGCACATGTACATCCGGAGCTATTACGCCAGTACCCCCGTTGAAAAGTTAGCGTCTAATAATGTATTACATTATCTGTATGTTGCTGAATTTTGTCTACTGCAGCTCATAAATTCTTGAATTGTTCCACAGGTATATTGAGGTAATTCGTTTCGTTTGATTATCTTCCATCAAAATTGAGAAGCTAGATTACACCTATTTCGTATTTAACAACTTCGGTGTTGCTGGGACACGGAATGCTGAGTGTTCCACCTAACCGAAGTTCCTGAAATTTGTGTCAGAAGCTCTATTTTAAGGGGGAAATGATCCATTAATGAATGCACCAACGGTTCTTAGGTAATGAGTGCGATAATTTTGTAAAATTACAGCAGAACTGTAGCGTCTCCGGTGCACTCGAATCTTTAATTATTCGCTTTTACTTGCTTTTCGAGACTTCTGTCGCAGCAATCAAGACATGCTGCTCGTACTATTGACGGGACAAGTCGATTTTCCTGTTCAGTAAGAGTGATCTTGTTTTTCGCAGCTTGATATTACTGTTTCGCATTCGGGGCTGTAACATACATCGTGTACCGACATTAGTAGCCGCATCCATACTGCCAGTTTTTGCTGCGACCTGATACAGGTTGACGACGGCGCTTTGAAATCAGCATCATTTGAACTACATCCATGAGTGTACATCCAAGTGCGTCTTCGGATACATAACAACTACGTCACATGCATCAGTAAAATACTCTTAAAATCTAAAAGAACGTGAATAATAGAAAGCATCACACTTCCCATGTCAGAGGTCGGCGTATAATCAGCTCAGCACGCTTTGGGTGAAGTCAAAGTTGGTCGCTGGCTAACAATGTAAGAGTCAGACTATAAATTCACAGTCGAGGCTCAGCCTTCAGTGAATTCTATAACTTTTTCTATGACTTATCGCTTCTTTAAGTGAAGGAAAGCTTGATTTGTACGGATGTAGGTACAGGATGGTGCACTTAAAAGCAGCCTCTTCCCCTTTGAATTCGAATGGAATATTTCGACTTCTGAAATAAAAACCTACAACAATGGACAGTTTTATGTAGTAATCGATTGTTAGCATTCTTCTATCAGCATTCCAGTTTATTTCATCAGTGGAGTTATACGTTTCTCTTCGCAGAATGCAAAACGACTTTTTGGATAGAAGGAAGAATTGAAATTGGCGAAGCATGAGTGTTGTCGCTTAGGGAGGTCAAACAAATCCTGTGCTGCAGTAGGAGGAGGATTTGCGGAGAGATGAGACATGGTAAGAGATGTGATACTCAGAAGAGCGGGCGTGAAACTGTTGAATGTTGTTTGCTTGAGCGTGATGTGGCAACGATGAATTAGGTGAATGTAGTGTGATAATATGGGGCTGTTTCAGGGTGTACCAAGGCTTTTTATCGACAGTAAAATGAGCGTAAGCGTTTATGAAAACACTTTATATCGTATCATCCTTTTCACTCTACGATAAAAGTTTGTAATGGGCCATTCCTGTTCCTGGACGGTAGTACTCCTGTCTTAGCTGCTGGTAAACCTTTCTGGATTTGAGGTCGTGGTCCAAGAAACACTTCCGTTCCTGACTTCTCGTCCCGAACTGCGCTGGATATCTTCAGAGGCGCTCCTCCGCTGTCTTGCCGAGTGACTGGTCGGACGTCCGAGAGCGAAGGCAATGAAACTTAGCGACTTATGGACAGTAGTTCTGCAGAATCGATAGACAATTTTATATTTGACAAGAAGACAATCGACAGTTAAGTTTTATCTTTCACAAGGATTATCTCTGCCTACCACGTGTTTCTTCGACCACGCCCCCTTTCCTAGAGTATATATGACTCTCTCGGACGTCCGACCAGTCAGTCGGCAAGACTCTGCCGAGGAGCGTCTCATAAGATGTCCAGTGTAGTCCTGGACGAAACGTCAGGAACGAAGAGTTTCTTTCTTGGACCACGACCTGACATTCCGAAAGGTTTACCAACAGCTATGTCATCCGGTCGTGAAAGCCTTCATTCTATGATCAGTACTCCTGTCTACTAAGTAAAGACCTTTGCCTTATTATTCCAAGAACAGCGGGTGTCTCTGGTGCTCTGGCATGCTCAAAATTCATAACTGAGCCCCACAGAAAGTCCTTTGTCATTAACAAACATTTCGATTGCGTGAGAGACTATATCGCCATCAACAGTCATTCGTCAAATTAACTACGAAGTTAACATATAATACTGTGACAGTAATAAATCTTATAATTCTTAATGCAATGTACTATTGCCCTATTTCGGCAATCATGTCATTTAAAAGCGAGTTTGCCTTAGAAATTTATCGAGTGTAGACAGGAACGTCTGTCTATTCATTGCGGGTGGAAAGGACAGACAGTCTTGCGAAATTGTTCCTAACACATTTTCCGAACACTGTCTTGTGGAACTCGTTCGACATCCCTCACGTAGTGGAAATGTTTTAGATATTGTAGCTACAAATAGGTCTGACCTTATCGACGGCGTCGGTATAGAGACGGGGATTGGTGATCATGATATATAACAGCTATGGTTACTAAAGTTAATAAATCACTCGAGAAGGCTAGAACGGTATTTTTTTGCTGGAAAGAGCAAATAGGCAGTTGCTGGTATCCCACTTGGACAAAGAACTGAAATCATTTAGTTACAATGTGATGGACGTAGATGAAATACAGGCAAAGTTTAAACTGTTGTAAATCGCGCTTTGGAGAAATATGTGCTTAGTAAGTGGATTAAGGAATGAAATGACATACAATGTTTTGGTAACAAAATTCTAAAATCCTAAGGAAACAGACTGTTGCGCTCTCGGTTCAAGAAAGAACGCAGAAATGTCGACAGGTAGACGTTCGTAGCAATTTGTGCGCGTGTAATAATATCGATGAGTGAACCATTCAACTATTTCCACCGTCATACGTTAAAAAAACTATTGCCGAACACCCCAGAAGATTCTGATTCTACGTAAACCCGCTCAGCGGGTAAAAGGCTTCTATTCAGTCACTCGCCGAAAAGTCTGATGTGTCAATAGAGAACAGCGAAAGGAGAAGATGAAGTTTGAAACTTCCCGTTTGAAAAAAAAATCACTCTCATGAGGCTCGTACATACATACATACCATCGTTTGACTGTCGCTCAGACTCCCTTATTAAGGACTTAGAAATAGGCATCCCTGGCGCTGAGAAGCAAATGAGAGAGTTGAAAACCAATAAGTCGCCAAGTCCGTATGGAATACCAATTCGGTTTTATGAGAGAACTCGTCGGCACTAGCCCCTTACTTAGCTTGCATTTATTGTGAATCTCTGGTCTATCGGAAAGTATCAAGAAACTGGAAAATCCAGCAGATGACTCCCGTATGTAGTAAGGATAAAACAGCGGACACGCAAAATTACAGACCACTATCCTTATCGTCGATTTGCAACAAAATTTTTGAGCATATACTGAGTTTGAATACAAAAAAAGCCATGAGACAGAAAAGCTTCTGTCCGCAAATCAAGAGATTTAAAAAACATCGCTCGTATTAAACTCAGCTTGCACGATATCCGCCGGCCGCGGTGGCTGATCGGTTCTAGGCTCTTCAGTCCGGAACCGCGCGACTGCTACGATCGCAGGTTCGAATCCTGCCTCGGGCATGGATGTGTTTGATGTCCTTAGGCTAGTTAGGTTTAAGTAGTTGTAAGTTCTAGGGGACTGATGACTTTTTTTTTTTTTTTTTTTTTTTTTTTTGCACGATATCCTGCGAACCGATGATGAAGGGCGACAGATAGATTCCACATCTCTAGATATCCAGAAACAAGAAAATGATTGACACAGAGCCCCACTGCAGACTGTTACTGAAAGTCTGAGTATACGGAATAGGTTTTCAGATATGTGAAAGATTCGAAGACATCTTCAGTATTTGGACCTAGTACGATGTCCTAGACGAGTGGTCACCAGAAGCAACAGTATCGTCAGGAATGCTCCAGGGAAGAGTAACAGGACCGTTCGTTTTCTCTATACACATAAATGATCAGACGGTTAAGGTGAACAGCAATCTGCGACTGTTTACTTATATTCTACCGTATGGGAGAGTGTGTAGTTGAGTGGTTGTAGGAGGACGCAGGACGACTACTAGACAATAGTTCTCTTTGGTGTGATCAATGGTAGCTTGCTATAAATGTAAAAAAGTAGGTTACCGCAGAGGAATGGGTAAAATTCCTATTCTGTTCGTATACAGTACTAGTAGTGTGTTACCTGACACAAACACGTCGATTAAGTATCTAGGTGTGACGTTGCAAAGGGACATGAAATGGAAATAGCACGTAAGGTCTGTAGTACGAAATTTATTTGGGGAGTTCAAGATAAGTGCAGCTCAGCTATAACCATATCGCGCATAGAACACTAGTGCGACACATCCATGAGTATTGCTCGAGTGTTTGGGATTTCCACCAGGTCAGGCTGAAGGAAGACATGGAAACAATTCAAAGGCGTGCAGCTCGATTTGTAACCAGCAGATTCCATCAACAGGCTAGTATTACGAAACCGCCCTGTGAACTCAAATGGGAATCCTTCGACCTAAGACGAAGTTCTTTTTGCAAAACACTATTGAGAAAGTTTAAAAATTGCATCGTATAGTACTCAGTGGTACTTTCTTATTTTTATTAAAGACGATCGATTTCTGTGATGACCCTGACCATCTTCGAGTCGAAAAAAAGTATTCAGCTAAGTAGTACACAGTTGCAATACGCATTACAACTCTTAATGTGCTCCATTCTTAATACTACTGCCAACGTTTAACAACCATGTCATGGAAATACCAATTGATCAGGTACATTACTGAAATCGATCATTTTTAACAAAAATAAGAAATTAGAGCTGTTTATTGTGTGATGCAATTTTTAAAGTTTATCGAATTTGTCCAGCACTGTCTACACAAAGTACTACTTTTGAGAAAGTTTATAGAACCGGCATTTGTGGCTGACTTTAGACAGATTCTACTGCCACCAACGTACACCCTGCTTGCATAGCTGCGAATGCAAGATAAGTGAAAGTAGGGCTCGTACGAAGGTATATAGACAGTTTTTCCCTCGCTCCATCTGCGAGTGGAAAATGAAAGGGAATGACTAGTAGCTGTAAAAGTTATCCTCCGCCATGCACCATATCGTAGTTTGCAGAGGATGTAAGTAGATATAGATTTAGGATCAAACAATTAAACACATCAGGACAGTAGAAAGTCTTCAGATCCTAAAAATGAGAACTGCGATAAGGAATACGAGTTTACGGGCCGTATAGGGTCAACCTTCGTTTCACTGATGACACTGCATCGTTTGTTTCTAATGCACATACATTTGAATAAGTGATGGAAGAGCCTAATAGAGAAAACAGGAAGGGATTCCTGAAAATTACATACAGTAAGGCTTAAAATAATTAATAATCATAAAACCGAAAATAATAGCTTGTGGTGGAGGAAAGTTTTTTTCTGAAAGAACTCCTTTTCTACACTCTGAATCTGTTTCCTGTGTAGTAGTGTAGTGTAGGGTGCGCTGATTTACATAGTCTGTTGATGTGTGATTATTATGGTAGTTACGAGTTACTAATTTTTTTTATATTTTTTATTACATTTAGAAGAAAATATGCACTCGTGGGCAGTGTCAGAGCAATGCGTCGTCACTGATTTAAAAGGCGCGCTGATAAGCTGCCAGGTCATCTTGATGAAACAGCTCGTGGGTGCCCCTTGTAATTTATTTGGGTAGAGTTGAATAGAGAGGGCGAGGACTTATCTGCTTGTTGTTCAGTTTAGAGACAGACGAAGTCATAGAAGCAGTCGATTAGCTACTTTGTTTAGGGCTGGTAAGGGAAACGACTGTGTCGACAACAAAATAAACAGAAGAAGAGAAGATACGTGATTTTCTTCTGGTAAACTAATTCGCATTTTGAAAACTAAATTTCCCATGTGTGTGAAACAGGAAGTATTCAAGCAGTGTCTACTATCAGTACTGGCGTATGACAGTGAGTTCGAGAATTGTGGACTCCAGGTGAAAAATTGAGCGAACAATGCTGACAATTACTAGAAGCAGGGTATCAAAGAAATGGACGAACATACCGAAATAAGGCAAAATTTCTAATATAAAGAAAAGAAAATGAAGATGTAGATCGTGCACACAGGCGAATGGAAGGCAAAAGCATCAAGGCGATTATTTGTTGGATTCCTAGAGCTATGAAAAGACGGCCACAACGGTCAAGTGGAAGGCGGGAAGACGAGTGTCAACGCTGGTCGTTCGTTAAATGTGATTATTGTTTCTTATTGGAGTGCAGAAACTAAGCTTACTGCACACTAAGCTGTCTGCTGGCATTGCAATTATGCAATTAGCCAGAGATATACAAGGTGAAATTGGGGACCTCAGTGACTTTCAGGATGAGCAGATTGGTGGAGTACTTCTTGTTGGAGAGAGGGCATCAGAAACTGCAAATGTCTTTGCTTATATCTCGTCGGCAGCAGGGTACAAGGTGGTGATGACGTAAACGACTCTTGCAAGGTATCATCGACAGTTATTAAGTTGTCAAAATCACCTAACACTGAAGAGGACTGTCACAGTAAATGAAATATGAGGGTACGATGTCAGACTCTAACAACTTGTTTTTGCGTTTCAACGAAATCTGTAACGACTTAAGAAGCGCTGCTGTATGCAAAACTTGTGATTAACAAGAACCTCTAAGGGAATGCTACCGACACCATCAAACACGAACCAATCGTGATTGGAAGAGAGCAGTGTTCTCCGATACATCACACTAAAATTTGTCTTCAACACCTGGTAAGGTTTATGTATGGTGGACACCAAAAGACCTTTACGCATTGGACTCTTAACCTTCTGACGCTAAATCATGAGGTGGTTGTAGATAGTATATACTGCCGTTTCGTGGTATTCTGTTGATTCTTTTGTTATATCTACAATGAAGAATTCCGGCTAACGGTTGTGTATACGTTTTGAGTGATCGTACGTATCTTTTTCTGCCTATCACGTTGTCAGACCGGATAATAATGCAACAGACTTTTTTTCTGTTTTAATTTGAAGGTTATAGATCATGTGTTGTCGAATTTTGAGCGTGGAATGCACGGTACAGTACATATCCTACCCGTCACCACCAACGGAACTAAGTGACGCAGTACGTGACGAAAACATTCACGAGCCCTGTGCAACAATGCGGCCACAAATATGAGCTCAACGGCAGAGTAAGCGTAGTCCTTTAACAATTTGTGTTTCGTGTCTTAATAATGAACAGTATAAATATTAAATATCGTGTAAGAAGTACAAGCAAAAACAGAAGATATTTTATTAAATTTCAGTACGCATCACGTATTGCACATAATTATTATCAAAATATGAAATACAGTAAAAATACCGTTGTCAGCTAATGACGGCTTTGAAAGGTGAAAAATTAAAGGGAGGAACGAAAGAAGATTAGGGTTTAATATTCCGTCGAGAACCAGGTCTTCGGCAACGAACCATAAGTTCGATTGGTAAGGACGGACCACGAAACTGGCTGTAGCCTTTTCAAGGGTCCTACCCTAGTATACAAATGTGAGCCTGCTCGTATCACACTGAGATGTTCAGAATGTTTGTTCGTTACTAAACATGAAACTGTTCCACTAAGGAGCAACGAAACAAAATATTAATATATAGTACGGTATATAAAGGACAGATATGAAATTTTTCTGAAGGCAGTCTTCCAGAACGCACTGTTTTTACTGAGATGCACAAAAGACATTAAGTTAGTTCTGAACAGGCTCCCACTTAAGATCAATACTAATTCATGATCGTGCGGCTTTGGTTTCTGCCTTTCTGTTTTGAACACTTTCATTTCCCCCTATGAATAACACAAGCGCCTTTTTTGAAGATCCGATCGGTTTCGAAATGGAAACCTCATTGAAAATCATATTTATTATATTTGCGACATTCAGGTACGGCTTCCAGTTACTTCTTTGTATAGTCGCCGCTCCTGCCTATACTTTCGTCGTAGCGTGGTACCAACTTCCCAATGCCCACGTCATAAAGGGCAGGCAGCCACCTGTGCTCTACGTCAATTCTCTACGCTAGTCTGCAGCTCATCGTCTATGCGGAAACGCTGTCCTCAAAGCTGGTGAAACATGTGAGCAAAGAAATGAAAATTAGACGGAGCCACGTCTGATCTGTGCAGTGGGTGATAAAACACTTCCCATCCGTCAAGTTGCAAGATCGCCCTTGTTGCAGCTGTAGTGCGCGTCCCAGAATTGTCACGAAGAGAGACAATGCCTGAAGACAATATTCCTCTTCTCTTGTTATGAATTGCCCTTCGTAGACCATTTTCTCAAATCGCCTAATACACTTGCCGAGAAAGATCATTGGTTGACACTCGTTTCCTTCCCTGACTGCCTGTACGTCCTGTTTCGAAGTTCCTGCACCACTACCGCCCTTTGCTTTCACTCACGACAGTTGCGTTATGTGGGCTGCGTGGAAACCAGGCGAAATCCCTCAGCATGAAGAAATCGAATGACGGCACGCACTTCATACTTGGTGGGAGACACTTGTTTTACGCATCTTTTCGTGCTCTCTGTGCGCTCATAACTGAAATATGCCACTAGACGCGATCGACGGGCGTTCTAGAGACACTTCACAACACCTCTGCGCAGAGAATCATCGCATTTTCACAGTGGCCTTAATTTCGCGAACGATCTGACCTTGAAAAAAACAACCGCCCTCTCATTTAGTGTAGTAGATGTTTTATGGTTTCAGTCCCGTCGGCGGTAGTTTACGGTTGCTCATTGTAGTCTCTGATCGCATATCCATGAATTCAGCTGTTCTTTGGATGAATAACGGAAGGGAGACCAGCGCTTAAGGTTCTGTCGACAAGCGGGCCATTACAAACGGAGCACAAGAGCGGAATGGGTAAAAAAAAAAAAAAACACAGACGTGACTCCTCAACGTGACACGTGACAATCGTGGCATTTGCAGCAAGTAGTTTATGGAAATCGTAGAAAGTCCATATCTAATTTGTCATACAAGGATTTGAACCGCCGTCCTCCGAATACGACTCACTCTAGTTTCTTAATACTGTCCCTCCTTGCTGGGTTAGTCTTTGGAAAGACGGGGGTGAATGTATTGAGGGTGAAGCTGAACCGGTAAAGCTACTGACAGCCGGTGACACTTCTCCTGTGATATCTGCGAGCGTCTTCGTAAAAATCACTATGGGTTTTATTTTCCTTGCCATTTTATTTAGACAGCACCAAAATGACATATAATCTCTATTAATTATGGTTTACCTTCGACTGTGATGAATGATTACGTAGCTGTTCAGGGTATCAAAGTCATTTGCGCTTACTGTCACATATTCGATAATTTTTTATCGATATAATTTCTATACTTGGGTCATCAGACTCTAACAGACACGAGTTTGACAGAAATGTTATACAAAAGGAAATACATCACGACTGCTCGTGTCAGTACCGATCTAAGTTTGCTCCTGCGACCGCTGCCTTACATCGCAGAACCATCAGTCTCAGTAACAAACATTTAATCATTAAAATGGCATGGATATGTTACAGCCTTTCAAGCGAAGGAAGCGAGACAAAAATTACTAAAATTTACTCTGCTATTTCCAAAGAAGTTTCCTCAGCTGAGTTACGTGACTTGAAAGTGTACAGCCACAGAAATCTCTTGTGTCCCTGTTTTAAAAACGTCTCAATAAAACAGTGAAAAATTGTTGTCGATTCGGGTGATGAAAACACTAATAATTTGATGCCACCCACAACGAACAAGTAAAAGTCGAAATATTCTGTTCATTACTGATTATTTGTATCAAGGCAATGACTGAGACACCAGTACAGTGAATAAACATGTGTAATTCCGATTATTAAGTGAGCTTCATTTTATCCACTGGGAATGCTGAGGGCTATCCAATGCGATCAGGTACTTTTGGCTGTAGCGTTACTTATTCTGTATTATGCTTCTCTATTACGTTATCTTGTATTGGGAGGTTATAATTAAAGTGCAGCTACTCACTGAGGTCCAATGTGGGCTGTGATTATCATATGGAAACGATAGTTTGTAGATATTCAGTGTGTTAATGCGAAACCGATTTACGTTGGGAAAACTGGGGAAAAAGTTAGTTCCACTTTTGGCCACCAGGTTCAAATCTGGCGCTGTGAATGCAAGAGAGACGTAGAGAAATGTTTCCATAGGTAATGGATTAGGAACGGGACGTGGACAGAAAAGGTCGGACAAGTGAGAATAGCATAATTATGATTTTGTTAATAACCGCTGCTTATACAGTTTGTTCAATATGAGCACCGAAAACGTCGACGGGATGCTGCATCCGTAGAACGACGTGGTCAACAGTTGCTCTCAGGAGTTGCGGTGGAACCCGAGCAACGTCTTCCTGCATACCGAACATGTCCCTGGTAAAAGCTCTCTTTTAGACATCCTCAGAACCAAAAGTCACATGGATTCAGATCAGGTGATCTTGAAGGGCATGCATGTGGAGAACCTCAGAAGATAACACCTTAGTGGAAGGTTGTATTAAGCAGATCTTTACGAGGACGAGAGACATGAGGTTTTTGCCATATCTTGCATGAAAACAGTGGTTTTCACGCAAGTGTGTTCTACGAAAGCAGGAATCACGTGCTGTACAAGGAGGTCTCGATAACGTGCAGACATCATGGCTGACCTGACATGTCCTCTCGGAGTATTCTCTTCAAAGAAGAACGGACCGAGAGTAAAGGTGTTTGTGAATCCTCACCACACAACCACATACGGCGAGTACAGTGGCTCTTTGCGCACAACACATGGTTTAACAGCACCCCAGTTCGACAGTTCTGTGTATTCACGGCGTCTCTACTGTGAAATGCGCCTCTTCACTCCATAGAATATTGCCTGCCCAAATGTCATCAACTTCGACCCCTGCTAGAAATCCTAGAGCAAATTCAGGACGCTGCTGTCGATCGTGAGATTTCAATTACTGCACAGTCTGGATCTTCTACCGGTACCAGTGGAAAATACACAACAATACTTTTGGTACTGCAGACCAAGGGATGGAAAATTATCTTAACAGTACACGAGCACTAGCATTACGCGTGGCACGTGCTGCATGGTCAGTTACAGCAACAGCAACCTCGTCAGTAACTTCCACTGTGATAGGATGTCTTGCTGTTCCAGGTGCCACACCAAGCCCACTCGTGTTTTCGAATTTCATTATCATCTTCTTTAAACTATTTAATGACAGGCCTTTCAGATGGCTCAATATTTCAAATTTCTGCCGTTCACATAAAATAATTTCACTGACAGTGCACGATCTCTCTCCTCACTAGCTATATTATTCATTCATTTTAAGGGTTGTCGAATAATATCGTGGATGTCATACCGTCCAACAAACTGTGTACAGCGCCAAATTTTTACCTGGTGGCCACAACTGGAATTACATTTTTTTTTTTTTTTTCCAACGCAGATCGGTTCCGCATTAACGCACTAGCAAATCCACCAAGTTGCGCTGACATACGATAATTACAGTCCACACTGGAATTCCGCAAGTAGCTGCACTTTAATTATAATTAGCCGGTAGCCTCAAAATAGTGCTCCCGAACAACGGAGTATTTACAGTATTAACACTGGTTCCTTGTTCAGCGAAATTATCGACTGGTTCAAAAGAGCAGTACGTTAGGTGGTACACTAATATACTTTTTAGAACACGCTACTTACAGCTGCCGAATGGTCTCTGACTGGATTTCAGTGGAAGGGAGAAAAAAACTGTTTGTTTTCTGCTGAAAACGTTTGTTACGAGTGGAGCGGCCGACTGTCCGGTGTGCAGAATATCCGGGCCGGCAGCAGCCTTGGGGCTCGGCCGAACAGCTCACGGCATGAATGGCTCGATTAGCCGTTATGACCGAGAGGCCCCACTTAAATTCGTCACGAGGCCAGTATTACACGCCACGGACGTGTCTTCACTGTTTGCGTTAAACGGCTCGGACCTACACGCACAGGAAATCATGCCCAACGTATGATGTCTCTCTTATCTTGCTTCCAGTCTAATCAGACTCACTTTTGTCTCATTTTGGCCTGGCATGCTTTTAATTAACCCTTTTCAGAAAGTTTGCTGTGTCTTTTTTTTTTTTTCATTTCCGTACATACATTTCTCCTTAGATCTTCATTAAGTACAATTAATCCTCTTTTTATTTCTTAGGTCTCTTTTATAGACATTATTGTGATAATGTGCACAAGGACTACCATTATAGCAGGCGTTTGTCCAGATTAGAAAAACATGAACATACCAGAGGCTCTGTACCTCACGAACGTTCTCTATTCATCGCAGATATATTTCTTCCTTCTCTTTTATTTGAAACGCTGATTTATCACTAACTTTAAAACAGCGTTTAATTTCTCATTTCTCAGTAAGGTTTAGATTAAATGAAGGGCTTCTTTCAATAGTGGTACAAGTCCATTTTTGTTCATTCTGAGATACCGAGTCCTAAAGTTAAATGAGCGCTGAAAAATCTGCAGTTGAGATACCAGAAATATTCAAGTATATATATTTCAAATGCAGATTTTTCAAGTATATATACGTGAATACTTTTGGTATCTCAACTGCAGATTTTTCAGCGCTCATTTAACTTTAGGACTCTGTATCTCAGAATGAGCAAAAATGGACTTGTGCCACTATTGAAATAAGCCCTTCAAATGTTCCCATTAGTTTTCCTACTGACCCCATCTTCTGGGCGACAATGCAAATCTTGAGATCTTCGAAGCTTTTTACAGATATTTCTGGGCACGTTCTCGCACGAAATCGAACACAACAATGGAAATATTACATTAAAGATATATATGATCTTTATACGTAATTTAAGTGCGACATCTCGATGTAACTCAAGCTTACATTCGAATGGGAATGACGAGTACTCGTCTGACGGGTGTTATCAGCGCTAGTCCATAAATATGAGTTAAGCACGAGAAGAAGCTGGATGATGTGATTCATGAGATTCAGTGGAGGAGGTGCGCTCAGTTATCAAACTTTTTTACTTAAAATCACGTGAGTGATACAATAAATTCCAGTCACCAGAAGTATAGAGGGTGGACAAAAAAAATCTAGGACCATCGCGAGAAATACAAGCTTGAACACAAATGCAGATACTAATGAATACAGCAAGTTGCGGTTTTCTATTTGACAATGAACGGCATCTGTCAATCATCTAAATAATACGTCGCAAGTAGCAGTCGCGGCCAGAACAGTGTTCTGCGTAGTTGCTAATGTACTATGCCGGAGCTCAGTGCATTCTAACGCGAGCAAGTTGTTGGTGCATATATGGTGCGTTCTTCCGTAACCAACGTAGTATTCAATGTTTCGGGAGGCACTATATCAAAGATTTGTACCGCATGCAGGAAATGTCGCCGGATGGAGGCATTTTCGAAATGGCTAAGTTTGTAAACTACGGCGGCAAGGAAAAATTTCCATTATTTCAGTTCTCAGCTGTGCTAGGAGTTTACCATACGTATATTCCCTACAAATTTTGCTTTAGTTATTAATAATCTGTATTGTCATTGCAAGTTCCTTAATTCTGTTACCGTGATCTTACTCTCTGTAAAAGGACGGTCCTTCATAAACCTCGCCGAGTGATCGCGCGGTTAGAGGTGCCATGGCACTAATTGTGCGGTCCCTCCCGCCGGAGGTTCGAGTCCTCACTCGGGCATGGATGTGTGTGTGTGTGTTTTGCCCTTAGCGTTAAGTTAGTTTAAGTAGTGTAAGTCTATGGACCGATGACCTCAGCAGTTTTATCCCTTATGAATTCACACATAAACCCCACTTTCACTATTCAGGTGACAAACTTCACAACACACACAGTTTTGGAACCGACGTATAAACAAAAATGGTCTCTCGCGACAGATGAATCTCAGTTGAAGAATGAAACACCAGAGGCTCTGCAGTAGAATCATCTGTCACGAGTTCTCAATTGAAACAAGAAAGTCGCTCTTGTAAAAGGGGCTTAAGATGTATATCCAGAATGACAGGTATAATAGTCGAACGGTCTGCGACACGTTATAATCTCACAAGCTAAATTATGGTAGCAACAGCCTCGTATCTGGTCCCAACACCAAACCGCATTGCAAATTTTCAGGGTGCCGTACGTCGCCAGTCGCATTCGTGGCACAATGGCTGAACCTACGAATGTCTGCGGCGTCTGTACGAAGAGATTCTGTTATTTCAGATACGGTCAAATAATATAATCTAGATCATCAGGCAGTTATATAATATAAAGGAGCCGTGGCTGGGCTTGGTTGATAGCAGCGGCCATTACGGAAGTGGTGGCGAGTTCCGGCAGGACCGCGGGCGCCGTGTGGCTGTCCAGTCTGTGAGAGGCCGCCAGGCCACTCACTGTATCTGCCGCATCGGACGCCGCGGGATTCGCCTTTATCGGTTTTTAACTCGGCGTTAAACGTTACGTTTTTCTCCGGCGTGCCGCTGCACAGCATCCTAAATTTAATTGCCGCCCACTAACATTTGAATGTGTATGTTTATCGGATGCACGGTTCGCGCCATTTTCTTAGGCAACGTATCTAGATGCCTTCCGGCTGAAAATCGAAACAGTCCATAAAATGAGCATAAACAGTATACAGTACCGGCGCCCACGGGCCACAGGCAGCTCCCCTCCCCTCCCCTCCTCTTCACTCGCTAAGGACCGAAGCGTTAAGAATTAACGACGGTTATGACGAGATAAGCCTAACAAATGCGAGTGAACTCTGAAGCAAAGATTTTTCGTCACCTAGCTTTATCCAGTGACCATCAGCCATTTCTCAGGACCAAATCAGCGCTAGTAATGTTTTTGGAGATGACCGTAAGGTATTATGGGTATCGTTACCGATCTATGTCACTGAAATCAAAAGGAGGACAGAAGATTAAGGTTCAATGACCTCTCTATGACGATATAATCAAAGACGAAGCGCATGCTCTCAATAGGGAAGGGTAGGGAATGAAATAAGCGCAGTCCTTTTGGTAGCAACCATCCAAGCATTTGCCTTAAGCGATTGAGGGAAACCATGGAAAACATAAATGTAGATGGCCAGACGGGTACTTGAAGTGCCATCGTCTAGCATGCGAGTCCATTGTCATAACATTGCGTCGCCTCGCTCGATGGATGAACTAAATTAAGTTCAAAGTTCTTATCACTCTTTTTCGCCTCTCATCAGCAGTAAGGAAATAAAATTGGGTTAGGAAAAAAACCTTCAGATAGGTGACTGACGGTTATGTTATTTCCTTGAGTGGTAATACACTTGCAGAGTTACACATGATCGTCACTTCTCTTCCAGTGACAGGTAGTATTATTATTATACTCAAGTTCAGAAAAAAAGAACAGAACACCCTGAACGACTAGAGATAGGACATTCATATCCACAGGACATGTACAGTACTATGTTCTGCGGAAAAGATTAACATTTCAATCACCTCCGTGCAGCAAGTGTCGTGTTGCCTAGCAGGCGCAGGGTCCGCCATGGGCACTATCTGTTGCCACAGTGACGTCGTTCCAGACACCGTTGCCATCTAGCACGACTCTGCACATTCGTCAAAGGTAGGCGGTGAACCGGACGACGCGCACGTGACCCGTGCCGTAATAAACGGCGACGGACTGTCACCCCTGATGGTGTACGATGTGTTACACTGTTCCACTGCTGCGCCAGAGCTGAGCACGACGCAGATCTGTCCTGCAATGTCATGAAGATGAGTTGTCAGCCTTCTCGTGGGTTGTGGTCTCTCGTTGAGGTTCTACGGCCTTCCGTGAACAGTTCTGTACACACCTGTTGCACTACCGAAACACTTCGTCCCACAAGAGCAACAGTTTCCCAGATGGATGCATCACAGTCTCTCGAGCCAGTAATGCGCCCTCTTTCAGTACTCACCGATTTGACGGTACGGTTTGTGCATACGTCTGCTCAAGTCGCACTGGTCCATTACCGTCAATTTATAGCAACAACGAGATCCGCAGGCACATTTTACCGATGGGTGGTGTTGGGCTGCGACATTGATGTTGTCCTTGAACCTGCGGTCTGGCATGGTTTAAATGCTAATCATTTCTGCAGAATATACTAATGTACATGTTCTGTGAATATGAACGTCCGATATCTAGTCGTTCATGGTGTTCTGTTTTTATCTGAATATAAGTGTATTATTATTTATTGATGTTTTTCTTATTTCCACTCCAAAATTTTATGGTTACTGTTATATAAGAATGACTTTTTTCCAGGACAAACACCGTCCAGTCACATTAATGTGACCACCTCGAAAAGCCCGAATAACCACCTTTTCGCCGCTGCCACTGCGAGATGTGAAGGAAGAGTCTCAATGACTCAGTGAAGTTCTGGAATGTACCCAGAGGGATGTGAAGCCATGCCGACTCCAATTCCGAGGCCAGATGCGCTCCATGTCTCTCGGTTGAGGATCCATGGGGGGAACAGCCCGACATAGATGGTCCCACAGATTCTCGATTGCGTTTAAATCCGGGGAATTTGGTGGCCATGGGAGTGTGGTAAACTCGCCCTGGTGCTCTCTGAACCACACACGTACACTAAAATAACAGTGACTCAACTGAGATCTGGTGAATTTTGACAGGTTCTGCAAATTATTCTGCAAGAGGCATACTATTCTATATCAGAAGACGTTCGTGGGTGAACCTAACTTAGCTGTGTGTACAAATCTCTTCTTATAAGGCGCCCTGGCACTTTTTCTCAAGTATCTGTACTGTTAAAAATACGTGGCAATGTCCTGCCTGTAGACGTATTCGTGCCAAGGAAAAAAGCAAACTACATGTAGCGGTGGGCACGGTGCCCTAGGAGAGATACGTACTTATGTTGATCCATTGTACCTCCCAGAATAAGTAAGTCACCCAGGGAATGCAACGAAAACATTCCCTCTCTCGTCCTGCCTCCTGTCCAATGGAGATGAAAACATATTTCTTCTGAGAAGGCCACTCCCCACTAAGTGGACGCCCATTTCCGGTACTGGTGTGCAAATTCCAGCCTTCGTCGCCGATCAATAGCAATCCGCATGGCTGCAAGAACCAAGCGCTTGCTGCAGAGACTCATACGGAGCAACGCTCGGTGAACGGTCGTTGAGGAGACACTGCTGATAACCTCTTGGTTCATCAGGGCGGTCAGTTGCTCAATAGTTGCACTTGCCTCTTTGTCAGTTTTGGATAGCGCCATTTTGCCATGCAAGATGTACTTTAACCACGGCGGCATGCAAACAGTTTACAAACTTCGCCGTTCCGGAAATTTTTCCTGGCCCGAAAGCCAATGATGATGGCCTTCCGGACGTCAGTTAACTCGCTCCATTTCCACATGACAACGACTGCACTCTTTCCCGCGTCCCCCGACGTGCTTCGCACGCCCTCCACTGCTAGTGGTGCCGCCTACTGACTGTGAACGCTTACTGCACGTTGACGTCAGACGTTGATGTGACTGGACCGTGTTTCAAACTGTATTGTATGGCGTTGTGTTTTTGACAAAGAGGTCATATCGAATACAAATTAATTGGAAAACGAGAAAAAAGTAAGGCTCGAATATACCTTTTTTTCCTAACATAACAGTGACGCAACTGAGATCTGGTGAATTTTGAGAGGTTTTGCAAATGATTCAGCAAGTGGCACACTGTCCTCTATTTGAAGACGTTCGTACGTGAACCTTACATAGCTGTGTTTACAAATCTCTTCTAATATGGCGTCCTAGCACTTTTTTCTCTGGTATCTGTACCGTTAAAAATAAGAAAGATTACATTTCACCTTTTGCAGTCTTCCCGGTTATAAAAGACGGATCACAGTACCGGGGAGGACAACAACATGTAAGGAAATCGGCCACGCTGTTCAGAGGAACCATCCCAGAACTTCCCTTCATTGATATAAGTGATCCAGAGGTAATCTAATTTTAAATAACTAGACGGGGATGTGAGACTCACTTCTCACGCTTGCGAGTGCAGAGCCGCCTCATAAACAAACACCGTCCGGAGCAGACCTTGTAGGCCCAAAGGTACTGACCGGCCGCCGCGTCATCCTCAGCCCTTAGGCGTCACCGGATGCGGATACGGAGGGGTATGAGTGTGGTCAGCACACCGCTCTCCCGACCGTTGTCAGTTTTCGTGACCGGATGCTCTAACATACTAAAGTAGGAAAAGGAAATGACACCGACATCTGTAACTAGATTTTTGTTTGTTAAAAAAGAAGATCTGCAAAGCTGTCATGTAAACAATTATATGACCCGTATATCGAAACTTCAATCAATTTGCAAATTAAACCGCTATACGCAGCCCACAAGTTTAGCTTTTCATCTTAGTAGCCTCAAATACATTTTAGTGCAGGCTCTAAAGCTTCCACAGATTGGTTACATTTATTCTATTATTCATGCTACTCAAAACTCTATTTCAAGCAACTGACATAATAAGGAACGATGATTTGAGATTCGGTCGACTATAACGTTATTCTACATTGCAGACTAGCTCGCATGGAAGAATAAGCTGAACACGGCATTTTAAAAAGGAACATTCCTCCATCCACCTAAAATATTTTTTTCAGGAATCACGGAAGAGATTAATGTGGCTGCACGGCCGACGATTTGAAT
Organism: Schistocerca gregaria; assembly: GCF_023897955.1. NCBI lineage: Eukaryota > Metazoa > Arthropoda > Insecta > Orthoptera > Acrididae > Schistocerca > Schistocerca gregaria. Next base: position 480,547,589 of record NC_064931.1, on the reverse strand, counting down.
GCGGCCGGCCGAAGTGGCCGAGCGGTTCTAGGCGCCACAGTCTGGAACCGTGTAACCGCTACGGTCGCAGCTTCGAATCCTGCCTAGGGCATGGATGTGTGTGTCGTCATTAGGTTAGTTAGGTTGAATTAGTTCTAAGTTCTAGGGGACTGATGACCTCAGAAGTTAAGTCCCATAGTTCTCAGAGCCATTTGAACCATTTGAATGCGAGGTCAGTACCTTAACCAACAACGCTAGGTTAACACATACAGAAATTAAGAGATGCCATTAGAAATTTTAGCCTGCTAGGGCTTAACTACAGACTGGTGTTGTAATACTACAGTGAAAGATCAGCAGTTGGAATTGCTATCATACGAACAGTGTGAGTCATTTTCGTGGTTATTTGTTCTAAGTACTAAATTGTGTCGTCTGTGCATCTGTATCGTACGGATGACCAACACGAGTGACTGTGTAGTGTAGTATTGCTACGGATGATTATGGAAAGTTCTGAAGAAAATAAGCCTCGGAACCTAACCCCAAGTGCCGCAGCCGCAGAGCTTAGTGTCTGATCAGAATCAACTACGTAACGTGGTTCTCTATATGAGAAGCTGAGGAGAGGCAGTAGATTTAATGAGAGGCACAGACATACAGTCTGATTTTTCTCTTCTAACAAGCCGTTAATATAGATGAAAATTTGCCTCCACCACGACAACGCCAGTCGCTTACCTTGCTCTCTAAGGTACCATACCATCTGAGTGTGCGCTCTCGGCAACGGACGTAGGTCGTAAAGAAGATTGATATTCGGTAGTAAAATATCACCGTTCTATTTACTAGTTTCCCCCATCATTTCAGTTTCCTCGAGTACTCGGTTTTAACAAGAAGTGGCGAAATACATAACAAACCAACATCAATAACAGGGTTTTGAGAACCCACAGTTTTTACTGTAACGGACGCTGTTTAAGAAGTATCAGTACGGTTATCAAAGAGGACATCGACGTATATCGTGGAAAACTGCTCCGAAGTAAGCTTTATCTCCACATGTCGACACCAAATCTCAGAGAATTTAAATGGACACGACACACGAAGCAGGCGCGCTTCCTCGGGCTCCCGAATTTTCTCATGGAAACTATCTATACGTGCATCGCAAGCCGCGGGGCGGATATGTAGTTAGATATTTACTCTCGATATGATAATCGAGGAGCGGCAATATTGATAAAGCGCGAGGATAAGAGGGAGAGGACATCAGATAGGTGCGACCAGCTCCGGACGTTGGCCGGCGCTCGTTGCAGGACAACGCAGGCGCGGCGCTGGAAGGCGCGTGCTTTACTCCGCTCAGCGCAGACTTGCAATTCACGTTCTTGTGTTTGGGTTGTCGGTGGTTACTTGAACTAATTGTCATATGCGAACAATGCGCTTATCGTTAGAGATCCGTCGACCACTGTGTGGCGAAATGGTGAATGATGTGAGAAATGACCGAAGTATGTTCCGAATTGAAAAAAACTGTAAGTAAGCTTTATCTCTGCGGGTCCGACGATAGTGTTACTCGTAAAAGGTTTGTTAAGCAACATTTTTTTCTGATGAAAAAGATCGATTTAATTAATATGTCGGAAAAAAATAAGCCGACCGCGGTGGCCTAGCTGTTCTAGGCGCGAAGTCCGGAACCGCGTGACTGCTACGGTCGCAGGTTCGAATCCTGCCTTGGGCATGGATATATGTGACGTCCTTAAGTTAGTTAGGTTTAAGTTGTTCTACGTTCTAGGGGTCTGATGACCTCAGATGTTGAGTCCCATAGTGCTCAGAGGCATTTGAACCATTTTTGAAAAAATAAAATTGCGTAATTATTTTTTTAATGAGAAAGCAGTCCAACAGTTCGCCGTAGGCTGTCAAAATATTTTTATGCGCACACTGAAACGCCACAGAAACTGTCATAGGCATGCGCAGTCAATTACGGATATACGTAAACAGGCATGATACGGCGCTGCGGTAGGCAAAGCCTATATAAGTCGACGAGTCTCCTACGCATTTGTTAGATAGGTTACTGCTGCTACAATGGCAGGCTATAGAGATTTAATTGAGTTTGAACATGATGTTACAGGTGGCGCACGAGCGATGGGACACAGCATCTTCGAGATAGTGATGAAGTGGGGATTTTCCCTTACGACCACTTCACGAATGCACCGTGAACATCAGGAATCCGCTAATATATCAAATCTCCGACATAGCTGCGGCTGGAGAAAGATCCTGCAAGAATGGGACCAACGACGATTGAAGAGAATCGTTAAACGCGACAGGATGCAATCCATTCCTCATATTGCTGCAGATTTCAATGCTGAGCCATCGGCAAATGTCAGCGTGCGAACCATTCAACAAACATCATCGATATGGGCTTTCTTTCAGCATATGAGTTAAGTTTTCCGCTGCACGAGCTTACGAGATGCGGGGCGTATGCATTGAAATTCCTTTGCAATTTCAGCAAAGGAATTTCAATGCATACGCCCAGCATCTCGTACGCTCGTGCAGCGGGAAACTTACCTCATATGCTGAAAGAAAGAACATTTATGTGCCAGGTGTGTGCAAGGAGCATACAAGTAGCTTAGTCCATTACAAGAAGTCAAACTCTTGACCCTGTGGAAAGATAGTCAGAGGACTCTTGGTGTGTGACATCCGTAACAATAATTTCAAATGAATCTCTACTGAAACGAACATAAACGTAACGTTTACTCCAGTCGGAATGCAAACATGCAGTTGGCCGAATACTAAAGACACACCAGTGCATAATCACATATTACCGAAAGTGCAAATTCATGAACCATTAAAATTATTTTAACTATAAAAAGTCATTAAAACACACTGAGAATGGGTATAGGAAAATATAAAGAACAAATAACGGAGACAAGAACGACAATGTGGGTCAGAACACGTGTCGAATTACCGATTGATCGACATGCACGCTAAGAACTGCCAAAAACAGCTAATCGAAACTCTGCGGCTATAATAAGTCCATAATATGGCGTCGATTCTAACAGTTTAAGCAAGTATGAGGAATGAACAAAAACCTTTCGCGAAACGTACATAACAATGGAGATTCAGGTACCCACAACTTGCAGCGTAGCTCATTAGAAGTAAGATCTCTCTCTCTCTCTCTCTCTCTCTCTCTCTCTCTCTCTCTCTCTCTCTCTTTGTGTTATAGTCATTCGGAAAATGCCTTTTCATCAAAAGGTGATACCCTCCTTTCCGCGTTGCCAGAAATGATCGTTACTTACTGTGATCACCGTAACGAGGAACACGTTCCTGATGTCTAAAGAGTTTTCTGTTACAGGCATATCGATACTGACAGGCTACCTTTACTTCAACAGGTACTTCGTCTGGTGAAAGCTGACGTAGTCGTAGAAGCGTGATGAAAGTTCGTGTGTTAATATTTGTCGCCGCAAAAATCGTCAATACAGCCAGCTTTTATCTTATTGCACTGTCACAGACGAATGTATGTGAATGGTCGACTCTTTTTAGATTCCGGCGTCATTCACTCTACAGAAAGAGAGGTAACACTTGACTGACATTGCGTCTACAATTACAAACTAGGTGGCATCATAGTTACTAGCTCTGCACAGTTGGGCTGAAAAAAGTACTACTTTTTCATACTTCGCTAACGACCAGAGTGTTGATATTATGTTAAAAGGAACTTGAATATATATAAAAAAATATTTTTCCAGTATGGACACATCTTATGTCATATCTTGGCTTAAAAACATCAGCCCTCACTGAATAAAGTGTCATACAGCTATTGTCCTGAACAGAGTGGTCACTCAGGTTTCCGTTCCAAAGCTGTGGAACGTCACACGAGCAAGTGACTGCTCTTGGGGTAATCTGTAGCTGTTTCCAAAATTCGTTTAAGGCTGCGAAGAAATGTGTTCGGATTAGTCCTTAATCGGGGGCACTGTCGGTTTCACTGTGGAATTTTTTCATACAGAACACGTGCAGAGGAGGGAAGGAAAATCGATTTGATCTTTTCACTGTATAAGCAGAATGAGTATCGAAGTATACAATACGACCATCAATGGTTTCAAAGCACCGTTTCGCTTGGATATAACGAGATTAAATTTTTTGTGACTGGTTTCGTTACCACTCCTCGCCACTTATTTCACTTCCATTGCCACTTAAGATCTTGCCTCATCGAGAGGCCGAAGCAAATAATAATCTGTTCGTGTCTGACAAGGACATAGCAAAGATAAGGTGCGAAGGATAGGGCAGAATTCTTGTGTATTTGATTGTAATTGATGGTTTCTTTAGTTATAATCCTTCAAAATAACATAAAACACGAAGAAAGAGCGACTTTTCTAACTTCACACCAGTTTTCAAATAGTTCTTAAGTGAATAACTATTTCACTCATCCTTCACAAAGCATCCCCCCCCCCAATGGAGAAAGCCGTAGCCGTATATAGCTTTTTTCTGAAGGAATTAACCATTTGCGTATGTAGCACCTGTCGTCGGTACAACTTCAATATTTTTCTAATAACTTTGCTATACAGTTCCAACAAAAATACACATTGATTACCTTTGTCCCCTTCTAGTGGAAAGTATCTACTGCTGCAGCATGTTGCGAACGATACGATCAACACATCCTTCTATTGGCTGTTTGTCGATGTTCACACACCAGCTTTGTCATATGATTCAATCTACTATAGCGACAATGCATCACATTTATCATATACTATCGACCTGAGCAAGCAGCATTAGTAAGTTTCTGAGTAAAATGATTTCGAAGTACGAGGCCTTCATATGTGGTCCGTATTCGCCTGCATTTACCGTATACTACTTTTAACAGACTGTGCAGTTATCAATAAGAGAATGTTACTTCCACTTTCAGATATTTTTTCTTGTACTTTACTAGTGATACTATCACCGTAGTTTCAGTATCATCTCATTACTCGTTCGTGATTAGCGTCTTTGAAAAAGCACAAAGAGCATTGTCTTCTTTTCGGCATATCTCGCTTCTCGCTCAGTGGTACACTCTTGTGCTATGGACCATCTTCAACGTCTCTCTTCTTCTACCTTAAACACTGGTTTTCTAGATGTACGGTAGCTTCTTTCTTTGAAATAAAATCAGAAATTTATTCTAAACTGAGGTTTAAACAGTATGTGTAAAAAGACAAAGTGGCTGTCATAGTAAAGCAACCAATCGTGTTTAAAGTTACACGCAATTATCTCAAACGAATAACGTTTGCTTTTGGAATATTTCTTAGTTCCTTTGTGGGAAACTGGTAAGAATGTCTGTATCGACTACAAGATCATATTAAACATGGAACATAAAAAGATCTAAAAGACCTCGCTAAGATATACCGGGATGATTACAAAACAAAATAGTCTCGCTGATAGTAAGCACATGTAATGAAAAAAATGAATTGTTTCCAACATAAAATTAACAAAGTATCGATTAAAACATGCATATTGACCGTGGAGATGATTATCGGTGCATGTGAGGAAGTAATGAAGCATCGTCGTAAGGCAGGTCCGATGTTAGCCGCCTAGCCGCCTCAGGTAATTGGAGTGAGAATCAAGATTGGGACTCTCCTTTTTTTCCACTACCAGCAGCATTCTCATGTTTTTATTAATCCAGCTCATATGATAGCTTCTTTTTTTTTTCAACATTGACCAGTTACTGTCGTATTTTGCTAGTGGCCATCAAATACGATTTAATTATGCGGCTCATACCTTTTCGCTATTGGAAAGCGTCTTCAAGAAGTGTTTATATCAATTCCAACTAACCCAACATCATCTGCGCCAGAAATTAACATGACGTTACGATCAAAAATCACCACTACTACTGTTGTGACTTTCTTCCATTTTTTGTCACATTAGCACTGTAAAAACTATGGATTTCCCTTTGAGTACAAAGGGGGAAGAATACCCGGTGTCCTTTCGATGCAGAGTCTACCAGTAACACAGCAAAGTGTTAACCGATATAAACTGAGATCCTAGTCTTAAACACCTTCAACTTCGTAAGATTGTGGAAAGTAATGGTGCAAACATCGGCAGAAACCACTTTTAAATTAGATCGGATATATGACTCATTAAGAAACAGACCTTCCAGTGAATGATGGTGTAACGCGTCAGTGGAACAGCTAATTATGAGTTATGTTTTACAATAATATTGTTAACATCTACAGCCACTTTCCTTAGTTGCTAATAGTGACTTCCATTGCGTTTTATCATAAAGATTAAATAATTTCCGTCTTTTACAACTGAAATTTATTCTTGGGTACCAGACATGTTTCACCTATTCATGTTAGGCACCTTCAGTGGTCCATAAAACACATAAAATTATTTAAGTATGCATATTTTGTGAGAGATTTCACAAATAAAAACAAACATGTTCTCAATGACCAAAAGAGCAATAATAGAAGACGAATATCCAAATTTATTCACAGTCTACCACAAAAAATATTACAAAATAATATTAAAAAATTTAAAAAAATGAAAATAATAATAAGATAGGTACACACACATTAGAGAGTCTGTCTGTCAGTCAGTGCCCAGAGTCCCTCAGCCAGTTTCCTACAATATAGGTTACGTGCATATTTACTGGACCAAACATATAACAATGTCCACTTAGCACATATAGGACAACAAATAGCCACATGAACAGGACACAGGGATGAATGTAAGTAAAAAAGAATCCAAAGATATTATTGTAAATAGAAACAACTAGATCCAAACAAATAGCAAAAGAATTACAATAAATCTCGCATAAAAAAAAGTAAGCTGTATAATTATTATAAATCATTTAAGATGCATAACATGAATAGGCAAAACATATCTTTGCAAAAGACGAAAGTATTCTTATCTGTTTGATAAAACATAACTGAAGTTACAATAATATACGTATCATATGTTTCAGTGAGGCCTTAAAGTCCGGTCTACGTCTGCATCTACACCTTTACTTAGCATATCAACTTATTTATGCTTTATGGCAAGATGATACTTCGTATGCCACCATAATTTCTCCCTACGCTATACCATTCCCAAAAGGAGGAAACAGCAAACTCCCCATGAGCTTGAATTTTTTCTGACTGTACCATCATGATCATTCTACAGGTGATATTTGTGGCCGAGCGGTTCTAGGCGCTACGGTCTCAGGTTCGAATCCTGCCTCGGGCATGGATGTGTGTGATGTCCTTAGGTTAGTTAGATTTAAGTAGTTCTAAGTTCGAGGGGACTGATGCCATCAGATGTTAAGTCCCATAGTTCTCAGATCCATTTGAACCATTTTTTTGATATTTGTGAGAGAATAATTTTTCGATTGACACTCTTTGGAATATTAACCTTCTCAGGTTTATTAAATGAACCTTTGGTGAAACTTACTGCTACTCCTGAAACCATCTCTCTTAATCTGACTTTATAAAAGACCAAAACTGATCATCAGTACCCATGAATTTGCGGAATGTTGATTTTATGAGCTGCTTCCTTACGGATGAGTCATATTTCCTTAGTACCTAGTCTCCCGAGGTGTCTCAGTGCGACACCTATATTTCATATATCTGCTTTATGTGATAGTTTCACTTAAAATATCCTACACGTTTAACGGTTGGAACTGATTCCAGACGATTGATTGTCAGTCACTGAATCCAGCAATAATGGTTCCTACTGCTGTTTGTGTCAGTGTCGATGGTCAATTATCGGTACCTGCAGTAAGTATCGCTCTTCTGTAGGTCTTCCAGCATTTCGCAACAGTTTCATCGAGACGCGATTTCCCGATACTGCGGCGTCCTCTACCACCGGCGTCATGGAGCTCCCGACGCTATCGACCACTTAATTTATGCAGTCCGCAGCTCGTGGTGTAGTGGCTAGCGTTGCTACCTCTAGATCAAAGGGTCCCGAATACAATTACCGTCCAGGTTGGGGATTTGCTCTTCCCGCGGACTGGGCACATCGTCATCGTCATCATCATCATTCGTGACAGTGGCTAGACTGGACCATCTAAAAATTGAGACTTCACTGATGACCGCGCAGCTGAGAGCCCCACAAACCTAACATCATCATCTTCATCTTCATCATCATCATCACTCTATTTATGTACGTCGTAAACAGTATAAAATGATAGGGCTTAACGAAATGTCTATGTCGACCTTTACTAGAAATGACTCATCGACATGGAACGAACAAGAATATGGGAGAAAATCGACCGTGACCTTGCTTAACGAGTTCTCCTGGCGTTCGTATTAAGCAGATCTGGGTAGCCACAGAGAAGGTGAATATCAGTGTATGAACAGGAATCTGTAACTGTCTTCCATCGGATGTGAGTGTGGAGTAACCATCTCTGCCGGCCGGGGTGGCCGAGCGGTTCTAGGCGCTTCAGTCCGGAACCGCGCGACCGCTACGGTCGCAGGTTCGAATCCTGCCTCGGGCATGGATGTGTGTGATGTCCTTAGGTTCGTTACGTTTAAGTAGTTCTAAGTTCTAGGGGACTGATGACCTTAGATGTTAAGTCCCATAGTGCTCAGAGCCATTTGAACCATTTTTAACCACTTCTCTTGGAATGCGAAATCGCATTTGAATACGGAAAAGAAGCTAATGAGAAGGGATGTTCCCACCGACTATAATACTACAGCATATGATGCAATCGTCTTGTGCCTTTGTCACGTATCGGCGGAGAGTTGACATAGTTATTTACGGATTTGGGATGTTTAGTTTTAGGGATGGCCGTATGCCTTCCCTGTCGCCATCCTGTTAGCCCCAGATACGGAATCAGTGTACCCCAACTGCCTGCGTGTAATGTTATTCATGTGAAAGTGGGCGAAAGTTTTCTGAATGTTTGAGAATCTTGTAACTGAGGCAGGACTTTTGTACCAGCACGCTATTCACAAAGTAGAACGTGGAAAACAGCCTAAAAACCAATCCAGGCCGACCCGCACGCCACCCGTCGTCGTTAATCCGCCTGCCAAATTCGGTCCAGGGCTGGTGTACCTCCGCGTTCCGGAATCTGCACTTAAACAAGCACGACTGTTCGGCTAGGTTGACAATAGGTTGCAATGAAACATTCAAAGTTTTACAGATGCGATTAGGACCTTGGCCTACTTAAATACAACCAACATTTTTACCGATGCATAGAAATTACAAATATTTTCCTGTTGTAGGTACATTCGAAAAATCTGTCAGTCGTTTGTTTTTAAAATGCGAAATGATTTTTGGAGTCCTTCGAAGCTACAGTTACAAGGGCGTATATCAACTAGTATGTAATTCAATTATGTCGTTGCTACTTATGTCTTTACTTCATATCAATATTCATCCAAAGACAAGTCGCTAGACGTGAGTGGTGCCACTGACGCTCCCTTGTTACCAGGTGACGTAGTTTCCCACCGCTGCCGTGAGCATTTTAACGTTAGTGGCGCTACTTCTTTCACGACAGTGTTATGAAGGAGATTATTCGACAGATATCACTGTGAGCAATAATTAAGTTTCGGTAGTACATTACTCCGGCTTCAGTAAAAGCTGACACCATCGACGAGATTTAATATGTGCATGTGTCGTTTAATCAAATTTTTACATTATTATATCCGACAAGTCGGGCCCGTGAGCGTCCCGATTAGTGATACTGTATATTTTTCTCGTTTCCACAAACGAGCAAAAAGTATCAGGCCTTTCACATCTAAATCGTTGTCAATTAATTAAGAAGGGGAACTGAGAACAGCGTCTGGTGCTGAAAATGTTATCGACAGCTCGGCATGCGTTCTCCGCTACCTGGGAAACTACCGCGGACGGCTACGTCGTGGCGGTAGTCATTTATTTTTCGTTTTCTTAATCAGTCATGCCAATCAATTACTGTGTGAACCAAATCTTCCTGTTTCTAAGGGGACACTTTTTAGGCATTACTGAAATATTGAATCCTCCTTGAATACTTTAATCGTATATACAATCTGAATCATAAATAAATTCATGTTTATCCTAAAAAGAAAAAAAAAACTTGACTTGTTGCATAAGTAGCCAATAAAGCCACCGTGAACATTTTCAACCACAGTTTTGCGTTGAAAATAGTGATCGAATGACACTGTATTAGTGATTTGGCTTTGTCATTTCTTATGTGTGCAACAACCGTGTTTCTAACGTACAGTAAAAATATTTTTGACGTCATTTAGGAACCACAGCGATCGTAAATTACAGTTTTAAGAAAACGAAATAGGATATTCTTTCGGTACTAACATTCTGTCGATATTTACATGCGTTTATGTCCTTAGAATCCATTTACTGTTGTTTGAAGCATGATCAAAAAATAAGTGAGGTACTTCACCAATTCTGATGTGAAATATAGTTCTCAAGAGAATAAAATGTTTCTGGTAACTAGATTTCTTTTATAAACTGTCCCAGAATATAACAATGTGTGAGTCGTTCTCGACCATATTCGTCAAATAAGCTTGATGTAGAAGATTCGTATTTGAACATACGATCACGAAAAAAGTACTATTCCATATTTCATATATCTGTGTTGAGACGAGAACCTTAGCGGAGGACAGTTTCGTGCGACGATCAGTGTTCTTTCAAACGACTGACTGTTAAAGGCCAGTTAAGAGGAGGATAAACAGTTTTTTCACGTAGGCTAGGAAACAAAGACAAAAGATATGATATTAACATCCCATCGAAAACGCAAACTCAAACTGAAAAAAGTGACAGAATTCGTCCGACACTTTTCCACAACAATTATTCCAGCTTTTACTTTAATTGATATAGGGAAATTACGAAAAATATAAACCTGGATGGATCGACGGTGATCGGAACACTCCCCATCTCTGCATTCGAAGGAAGGAACATTGTATCGTTCTTCTTAACAACACAGGCCCTACAGTATTGTATTTAACCGCCGATTCCTGGGAGCGACTTTCAATTAAAATAGCCGCCCCTGTACGAGAATTACGTAATGAATCTACGAGTACAGACTGTGCCGCAGGAACGACGACATATCCAAGCTTAAGTCTGGCAGTGAGTGGCGTAGGGATAGCTCGAACGGTTAAGGTGACTGGGCACGTAAAGCTAAAATTCCGCGATCGAGTCCCGGTGCGGCACTAATTTTTACTGTCATCATTCTCTTATACAGGTGATGATTGTTCGTATTCGCAACTGTGAATACGTTTCATGTATTTCAAAAGCAGTACCTGTCAGATTTCTATAAGTTTCAAAGTGCTGAAAGGATTGGCGACTTGTTGTAAATGTTACAAAATGTAACTCTAAAACGTATTATAGATTCCAATATAAATGCGTCATAAATGGTGACAATCAGCTAATCGAATAACAGGGTATAACAGTCTCTGTGGATATCGAATGGAATGATGACGTATGTTCAGACGTAGATAAAGTGGCAGGTAGGAAATTTCGAGCAGTCTACAAGATAAGTGCTTCCAAACGCTGCGTGCGATCCATTGTGCAATATTGCACAAGTAAGTGAGATCCATACCAAGCACGTTCAACAGAGGATATTGAAAATGTATTCGTACACTATCTGATCAAAAGTATCCGGACACCTATTAACGGTCATTAATTAGTTGTGTGCTCACCCTTCTCTTTTATGACGACTTGATCTCTGATGAGGACACCTTCAATGAGGTGTCTGTGATGAAAATGGCAGACCATTGTAGCTCAAGAGCTAGTGATGTTGGAAGCTAGTGTCTGGAGCGAAGTGATGCTTTGATATATCTCTGAGGTGTTCCTCTGGCTCCAGGTCCATTTCAAAAATATTATTGTCCACAAACGATTTCACATACATCCTGCTTCATGACAGGGTGCATTGTCATGCTAATACAGTCACTATCTACATACAGTTCGTCTACTGTATGCAGTACATAATCCTTCTTAATTTACTGTTTTTTTTTTTTTTTTTAAGAGCAATAGTGGGACCATACCCTATCCACAACTGCCGGTAGCGCTTCGGAACTCTCGAATGATTCCTTCTGCTGATTCATGCCATTTTTTGACAAACAACCTCCGCAGTGTTCGACGGTTCCTGCCCGTCAGACGCGCGGGATAGCCGTGCGGTCCGAGGCGTTTTGTCACGGTTCGAGCAGCTCCCTTCCGTCGGAGGTTCGAGTCCTCCCTCGGGTATGGGTGTGTGTGTTGTCCTTAGCGTAAGTTAGTTTAAGTTAGATTAAGTAGGGTGTGAGCCTAGGGACCGATGACCTCAGCAGTTTGGTCCCATAGTCCTTACCACAAATTTCAATTCCTGTCCGTCAGTACATGAGGTGTGGCTATCCTTCGATTAGCTGTGGTTGTTCCTTCGAGTTTTCACGTCACAATTAAATCACCAACAGTCGATTTGGTCATCTTTAGAGGGTTGACATGTCCCTTACATACCTGTTAATTAGATCACCCTTTTGCACTGGAGGGCCTGCCTCAGGTGATTTCCAGCAGTCAGATTCGCATTACGTAGTGGTGTTCACATACTTATTATCAGATAGTTTAGAAGAGCAATACAAACGGTCACAGGTTTGTCTGTCTCGTGAGAGAGCGCCACGGAGATACCTAAGAACCTAAAAACCTAAACTGGCAGACGTTTGAAGAAATGCGACACCTATACAGTGAAACCTTACTTACAAAGTTTCAAGAGCCTGTTTTAAGTGAGGTGTCGTGGAATATGGTAAAACTATATACGTACCGTTTCCGGGATGGCCGCGAGGAAACTCTAGCAAATCATATTTCAGATCGGAGCGTTTAAGCAACCAGTCTTCCTACGTTCCAGACGCAAATGGAGGGGGAGGAAGGCCTTATAAATGATAGAATTATAAGTCCCCTCTGGTTCGCAGGTTATAGATTTGGATGTAGGGGAAACTACCTGGCGGATTACAACTGTGCGCAGGGTCGGGAGTCGATCCTGTGACCATTGCCTTTCGCGACTACCGACTGAGGCAACTCACGACACGCTCTCACAGCTGTACTTCCACCAGCACCTCTTCTTCTACTTCCCAAGCTTCACACAAGTTTTAATCTGCCCCGAAGTTTCGAATCAGCGGACACTCTGCTCCAGAGTGGAAATTCCTTATAGGTGTAGACGTTTGTCATCACTAATGTGGAAAGTCACACGAATGGCAAGCAGATACAGCTGCACTTCGGTGCGTGTGCTGTTGCGGTTTGCAACTGATTGCGCAAGAGAAATGCAGCAGCCGGAACTGGGAAGCAGCAGCGGGCAGTGAGGAGTCTGCGGCGAGCAATTAATGCGAGTGGGCGTTGCGCAGCGGTGACGGACGTGGCCGGCTCCGTCTGCGTCCGCGGCTGACCGCCTCGTCTCCCGTGCAGAAAAACCTACCATTGTCTGAGCTTCCTTATCGGGCGGCCTCTGCATGAATTAGCCAGCGCCGTGTCCTTTTGTTGCGGTAACGAAGCCAGATAAATCTCTGCGAGGCAGGGCGCGGGTCGGCGCCCGCCGCCGACGCCCGCTGCACGGGGTGGGCACCACGGCAACACGCCGCGGGCTGGCTCTGGGAGGGTGGCTCCAGAGTTGCTGGCCTTGCTCACAGATGGCGTTGATAGCAGTCTGATCTTGCTTTACTTAGGTTGGTGCACGCTGCGCAATGACCTAACTCACGTGTCAGCTCGATTTACGGAATAATTCAGTTATACAGTTTGTATGACAGTTATAAAGTCTTGTTTACTTCCTGACACAGTCACTTTTTTTATGACACAGTCGTAATTGATTTCGGCCACGATGGTCATCTTCAGATACTGAAAAATAAAAAAGCTTATATTAAAATCTTAAAAAGCAACAATATGTTTACTAGGTCTGCTTGTCAGCTAAATAAAGTGCTGTTCATATACTTGTGGATAATACTTAAAAACGACATTTGGTGAACACATGTTCATGTGTTGTCAAACTGAACGTAAAATCAAAAGTCTGGTACTTATATAGGAACCTCTAAGTGTTCTTTCCTATCCACACCTTTTGCATTAGTTGCATAAGACAATCTGTACGTTTGAATACCATAAAACATGACAGATATACCAATAATATTTCAGTCAGTTATTCGTAAAATATAAAAACAGAGTACAGGTCATTAAATCAATACAAACATATTTAAGAATAGAATACCATTTTTATAATAAAAGAACAGCTGATGGCACTGCACCTCTGGTTGTTAGATGTTTACCTACTGCCCTAAGCTCAGAAGAGATGATACGGGCTGGTCAGCAAAGGTGCCATTCTGTGCTCGCTGATACTTCCGGCTGCGAGGTGTGTTTACATTTGCTAGGCAGATGTTAGCAAGTGGCGGCGTGGTCATGATCACACAGGACAGCACTCGGTCACAGGGGGCGGGTGCAGGGGTGGGGGTGGGGGTGGGGGTGGGGGGAGGAGGCAGGAGCCGTGGGATGGTGGGCGGAGGCCCGGCGGGAGGGAGGCGTCATTAGTTGGCGTGTATGTAGGACGCAGCAACCCTCTCAACTGTAGAATAAATAAACAAAACTTTATAAGTCACTCACCGTCTCCTTAAACGAAATGTCGTATAACTATTATTAGCAAAAACTGACACGGATGAGAATATACAATAACTGAGAGACTACTGAATAATACTAAAGAGACTGCTTAAACTACATTTGTCTGCCCTCTTATGGAGTAGTGCTGTGCAGTGTGGAATCCACATCAGTTATATGAGTAGGAGATTAATGTTTAACGTCCCGTCGACAACGTTATAGAGACGGAGCGCAAGCTCGTATTAGGGAAGGAAATGGGCCGTGACCTTCCATAAGAACCACCCTGGCATTTGCTTGAAGCGATTAAGGGAAATCACGGAAAACTTAAATCTGGATGGCCGGACGCGGTTGTGAATCGTTGTCCTCCCGGATTCGAGTCCACTGCGCTACCTCGCTCGGCCACATCACTTAGAATTGTCGCAGGACATCGAAAAAATCCAAAAAAGGGCCGTTCGTTTTGTATTACCACGAAATACGGGAAAGAGTGCGACGGATAATACACGCAAACTGAGGTGACAATCCCTAAAACAGAGACATTTTTGTTACTATAGGATCTTCTCATGAAATTTCAATCACCATCTTTGTCGTCCGAATGTGAGTATATTTTGTTGGCGCTCAGCAGCATAGGAATAAATAATCATCGTAATAAAATAAGAGAAGTCAGATCTCGCACGAAAAGATTTAAATGTTCATCTTTCCGAGCTGTTAGAAAGTGGAACTGTAGAGAAATAGGTTGAAGATGGTTCCCTCCACCAGGCATTTAATTGTGAACTGAAGAGTAATCGTGTAGATGTAGCTGCTCCAGTAAATGTTCCAGTAAACCTAGATTTAACTGGGAATGTGTGGTTACGAACTGAAATATTAGATATTGTCCTGGTTCTTTCAGATGTATTTGAAATATGAAGATTTCGATTAAATCCCTACCTAATGGGCTCAGATTTGACTGGGGAATGTGGTAAAAGCGCGATGGAGCACCGGCATATTTTTGTTGCTGATGTGTGAATGGGTGGATCTAAAATTGTTGGGCACGAAACAGCGTGGTCATCGCCGCCCTTCCTCAAGGTCGTGGTACCGTTGTACGAGTAGTCACTCTTATTAAAACGAAAACTAAAGCCATAGTCATAAAAATTTCACATACGTTCTCCAGCAGATCTGTTCATGCCGTTGTCATACGTTAATAGTATTAAAAAATAGTCGACGGCGTAATTATGGCAGGTTCACCGCGGAACTAAAAGAATGAACCAGCGACGCAGGACGAAATTAAAATCTTCGTCCATTTAAACTGGGCAGGAATACCGACGCCACACAAAATATCTACAGTTTTCTAGATATTGTCTCGTAATCGCCTAAAATTCAGCGTAAGTCCATCAGTAGACCAAAAGCTTCCGGTTATCAACATACAAACCACACGACATTGAAGCATTATGCAATGTGTGTGTGTGTGTGTGTGTGTGTGTGTGTGTGTGTGTGTGTGTGTGTGTGCGTGTGTGTGTGTGTGTGTGTGTGTGTGTGTGTGTGTGACGCTGCTGCTGATGTGACACTATATGATAAGCGCCAATATTGTCCTAGATGAATAGGTCGAGAGGCGCACTTAGTTGGTTTCCGAGACCATCTGACTTCAGTCGTCTGTTTTTTTTTTTTTTTTTCAGTCTCGGGTCATATCAAAAGTGAAGAGTACAGCACTTCCGCTGATATGGTTGAAGATCTGAAGCTGCGAATTATGCATTATTGTCAAGATTTAAGAGATAATGCTTGACTATTTGAAATGATTCGTAACTCATTTAAGTGACGGGTGCATTCAAAGGCGAGGACGACATTAGGAACAAATCCTTCATGAGTGGGAAGTAAACTGTTACATGTAACGTGCAGCAACACCATTGTATTTCTTGTTAAGTTAGACAATGGTTGCAATTTGAGCCCAATGACAAGAGGAATTAATCGAAAGCCCTCATATCCAGTACATTCATGTCAACTATAAAGATATTTCATACAGAACTAAGCGCCTAGTAACCATACATTCGTTTGCGGAACGTTTATTGGGACTTTGCTGTTAATTTTGATGAACCCTGTGTTGCTGGCCATTTTTTTCTGTGTGTTCCGTTCAACTGGAGAAACTGGTATGCTATCTCGTCATAAAATGTACTGTTTTGTAAAATTTTTCGCTAATAGAAACCTATCTAAAGCTGATGAAAGGGCATAACATTTTCGAGAACTGACGATCGGTCATCTGACTGTCCAGTCTGCTCTCGAAACTGATTCACGTGTAGGATGTCCCAAAACTACAAACACAAAAACAACGGGAGGTTGCTCAATAAGATGTGAAAATGTGGGTGATTTAAGTTGTATGAAATACGAATAGAAAATGCAGAAACGAAATTTTCGGCATAATTTGGCCATTTTGAAAAGAATCTGTTTGATTTTATCCATAGATTTGCTGCAGTGGCAGAGAAGTTGGTGCTACAAGTCACGCTAGAAATAAAACACTAATAAAAAGATAAAAAGTGATGCATAGGTATGAAAACAGTAGAATCCTGAAAGTATACCGCCAGTATTACTAAGGTTGTTTTTATTGATCGCTTTCAGAATGATAGAAGAAATAGTGACAAATATCACGCAGATCTTCTGGATCACTGGATGCAAGAAAGAAGCCCATACAACAAAATGAAAAGGTCAAATGCATTTGTCCAAAAAGATCGGTTTCCAATGGGAAAACTAAAGGAACTGAGGTATGAGTAATTCGAACGTCCATTCTATCCACACGGATTGGCACCAACTGACCAAAAAAAAAGAATACATGAGCCGTGGGTATATAGTCTATAGTGCGTAGACCTAAATGAGGACGCCGTAGCAAAAGAAATGCTTTTTTTTTTCAAATGACGAAGTACATAATTTACTACTGTGTGGCTAATACCTGTTAACAATGCCCTCGTACAGCGGCTGAAGACGGACTTAAATGCCAATTACCAGGCTTTGATAGAGAGACTGACTGATTACAGTGAGACGGGTAACTTCTGGTTCTCAGTGGTTATCTGTGAAAGGAATAAGAGTTCTAGTTTCTTGCTACACCGACACCGATGTCATCAGAGACGAAGCGCTGGCGCAGTTGGAGTGAATTTGGGGTATTAAGCTGCTGTGGCCATTCTAAGCAATCGCCGGAATAAGTTATATGAAATACGGAAAATCTAAAATAGGGTGGCTGGACGAGTGATTGAACTTTCAACGGGAGAACACAGTTCCTCAAAAGCTAAGATGTCTCGTCCAATACTGATAATTGTGTGCTCAAATGAAATTCCACTGTCCCATAGCGAACGAGTTTGGGGGGGGGGGGGGGGTGTAGCTCTGTCTCCATTTGCCCATTGGGGAACCTACAGGCTGACTGTGAACTTGAAGATAACTCCCCTGTGGAATACTAGGCTGGCCTTCAGTTTTCGTATGAAATATTTGAGTACATGCTGGCAGATATGACGAGGGACGAGTGTGTGTTACCTTTGTGTCCTGCCGTGAGAGCTGGTTAAAGCCGAGGGAATTGGGTGTGTTACGCTATCGACATTTTTACTGTTAGGTACGACATGGAAGTAACTTTTACGTAACAGAAACCTGAGCCAGGTGCTGTTTTATAATTATGTAGCTGTCTAATTTGGAAAGTTCGCTTAGGATTAACAAGAGGGTTGTCCTTGTTTATATTTGCTCCTTCTGCATCGGCAGTGGTAAGCTACGCCCAGTACTGTTCAACGCGAGGCGGTTGTGCGTTCATTGCTAGTCTAAGCAGGAACGTCCCGTGTCTAATGACTTGGATGTTAGGGAGACGCTAACACCATAACCACGGACAGTACCTATTGTCCCTGCAGTAGCGCCTCGATACGTCTGAGACGAAGGAAACGCTGAAAAAGTGTACAGGAGCGCTTCTTTGTGTTGCCGTTGTCCGAGCTGCAGCCAGACGTATCGAGACAAAAACACGCCCTGCAAGCTGCCAGACGCTTGCTCTGTCCCCACCGCACCTTCGCTTTTTGCTCAGTACTCACGCGCGGTCGTAAGGATACTATTTTGACTTGATCGCACTATACTGACTTGCGGTACATTGACCATCTGTTCATTTATGTGTAAATATTAGGGGAACAGAATAGTAATAAAACGACTAGAGTTCTCCTGCTGGAAAGGCCAACAGAAAACTGCACCCAAAATTGGAAATCCAGAATTTTTTATTTGTCGGTCTTACCTACGTCGCAGATTAAAAACTGTTTAAATACATTTTACAAGTCCTACCGTTGCTACCTCGTGTTCTAGATGTATTACAAGAGAATGACATGCCAATGTTACATATTGGCACTTATTGATAAATAAACGTGTGAAAACTACTGCTTTTATACAAAGTCATCACGTTAGAGCAAAACTCAATTGGTAAAAAGAACAGCGGTGTTAGTGGATTTGTATAGCCCAAACAAAAGGCATAGAATGCATTTGTTTCTTTCATCTCGCTGCGATAAATGTAGGCTGGTCAAGAAGCCTGGGTGCCTGATCTTCATTGCGCAACAGAACTGCGTGGTCACTTGTTCGAAACCCCTTAATTGCCTTCCACTGCGACGCATAAGTTTGAAATTTGGCTCAAAGGTGCCTAAACCCTTCCTGTATAATGCAAGAAACGAATTCAGAGCTGCAAATATGGTCAACTATTAGCTGTTTGATGGAATGACGACAACGAAAATTTGTACCAGACTGGGACCCGAACCCGGATTGCCCGCTTACCCCGATCAGACGCCATACGACCTTTTTAACATCGTTATTTATTATTTTTGGCATTTGATATGTGTGGACGTCACATGACATCTAGTCAAGTTCATCGTTGATTTCTTCACAAAGTTCTTTTGTTACACAGGGCAGCAAGCCCTCTGACAGAACACGTTGAGTAATCACGTCGGTATGTCATTAGGCTATCCGAACACGCTTCACGGACAGACCCTAACTTCCATACGTCGTCAAACATGTGTCTCCGACCTGCACTTGCACATCCATTACTTATATTCCCGCACAGGGGAGACATTTTAATTGAAAGTTGCTTGCACGGTGTTGGCGGATAAATATGACACTGCAGGGCCTGTATTGTTCAAAAGTACAATGCAACGTTCCTTCAGACATACATGAATGTCCCAAGGAACATAGCGTCGTACTCTTGAACAACACAGGCACTGCAGTATGATATTCCTCTATAATGGTGCAGAAGCTTGGCCCACTGTGACGTCACCCTCGGGCTCGGCGACGTTCAAGACAGCAAGGTGTCGACACATGCGCAAGAAAGGCCACAGCACGGAAGTTCATGTGAGCTGTAAGGTGTGTTAATGATGCGACATTGGCACCAAATGTCACCACAATTCTACCCAACGCCACAGTGGACGTGTCACACGATGAGATGGTTGTCACATCCCTTCTTACCCACATTTCACCCCTTCTTTTTACCTCTCTGCAGTGGAGGTCAGAATCACAACACCCATCGTTGAAATCACGTGGTGGCCGAGGAAAACATTTCAGACCTACTGCACGATACGAACATGGCTCAGGGGGTGACATAAATGGCGTCAACGAAACTCCCTCTTTCCTGGATCGTTGATTCTTACGCATTTCGTGGTCGAAAACGACGGTTCGTAATGCGATGAGCAGCAGGAAGATGTTCTTGACAATCTTCGACACTGCTGACACCATCGGAGATGCAGCCCTTCTTTAACGACGCTTTGGGGCTGCGTACCCATTGAATGTGGTCGCACCTCTTTGGAGTGCAAAGTGACCACAATTCTGCTCTAGTGTACAGTATGAAACAGCTAGGGATCGTTAAAAACATTCGAAGAAATCTGAACGCGATCCGAATCAGAAAAGGGTACTTACTCTTTTTTAACCCTCCTGTTTTTCTTCATCCTGTGGCGTGATCACTTGGTAGTGCAGCATTAACATGTGCGTAAATAAAACGGCAAAATGTCTCTCAAAGACACCCCCCCCTCCTTCTCCAGTTCGGCAATACACTCGGTGCCACCCACACACACTTGCTGAGCTCATTGGAAGTGTACCCTCAGAAATTTCGACACCAAATAAGCCTGGCGGCTGCTCTACTGCCTGAGTGTAGGAAAACCTCATCCAAGTGGCGACGAAGGGGTTGCCAAACCATCAGGCGCTAGAGCAGTCGCCACGCTGTATGATCCACTTATTAGTGTGATTATGTGCCCACTCTGGTTGGATACATGCACAGATTTGATTGGGAAGGGTGTATGAAGCCGCTGTATCCTCTTCTGAAGTAATCTGGCTTCCAACTGCTGCAATTGGTCCTCCATATCCTGGATACTGGCACGCGCTCTATTTGGACGAAAATTATCCTCTTGAAAAATAGAGCCACAACGCTACTCATGAGAGGTGACACGTGAAGACGCAGGATGTCCGTGACGTACAGTTGTACCGTCAGAGCTTCCTCAATCCCTACCAGCCGTGACCTGAAGTCCACCCCATGACACCTCTTTAAAACACTGAAAGAATTAGAGCTCTCCCGAAGTTGCTGCCATACTCGCCGAAGATGGTCACCCGGAGTAATGCAGAACTGCGATTCATCTTTGCCCACAATGTGACGCCAATCATCAGCAGTCCATGCTTCCTGGTCACACCAAAACTCCAATCCCAGCCGTTTGTGTTGCTGTGCTGACGTCAGTCTATGAGTGGGACGGTAACTCCCCAGTCATGCTGCTGCTGTTGTTATCCAAGGGTGCGAGATGACACAGAACGTTGCAAGTAGTCCATGATTTGTTCGTGGATGACAGGTGCAGACGTTAATAAGTTACGATGTGTTTGGTGCACAGTGCAGTTATGGTCCGTTGTGGTGGTCTACCGGAAGCATGCCTGCCCTCACGTTCCGTGCAGTCCAACGTCGGGCCACAATCACATCCGAGTACCTAAACAGATCTGGATATGCCGGCCGCGGTGGTCTCGCGGTTCTAGGCGCTCAGTCCGGAACCGCGCGACTGCTACGGTCGCAGGTTCGAATCCTGCCTCGGGCATGGCTGTGTGTGATGTCCTTAGGTTAGTTAGGTTTAAGTAGTTCTAAGTTCTAGGGGACTGATGACCACAGCAGCTGAGTCCCATAGTGCTCAGAGCCATTTTTTTTAGATCTGGATATTGCACGATTCGATCAGCCGCTGTTAAGAATAATTTATTGTTAACAAAATGGTTCAAATGGCTCTGAGCACTATGCGACTTAACATCTGTGGTCATCAGTCGCCTAGAACTTAGAACTAATTAAACCTCACTAACCTAAGGACATCACACACATCCATGCCCGAGGCAGGATTCGAACCTGCGACCGTAGCAGTCGCGCGGTTCCGGACTGAGCGCCTAGAACCGCGAGACCACCGCGGCCGGCTATTGTTAACAGCACCCGATAAATTATGCTGAATACTGAATGTTCAATACAAATCAAGTTAACATTGGTTACTCCGCAGACAAGCATGGTTAAATCACCAATGGTGTCATTGTACGTGACCTTCTTACTGAACAGAGTTGGCTGTACTGTCCGTTTATTTAGTAAAGTTGGTGTTATTATAGGCTCAAATGGTTCAAATGGCTCTGAGCACTATGCGACTTAACTTCTGAGGTCATCAGTGGCCTAGAACTTAGAACTAATTAAACCTAACTAACCTAAGGACATCACACACATCCATGCCCGAGGCAGGATTCGAACCTGCGACCGTAGCGGTCGCTCGGCTCCATGCTGTAGCGTCTAGAACCGCACGTCCACTCCGGCCGGCGGTGTTACTATAGGAAAGGTATTATGTTGTATGACAGCATCGAAATGGGAAGCAACTTAGATAGTATTTTCACTGGCTGGAATGAACGACAGTGTGCATAGATACAAGGTAAAGGTCACCGCAAAGAGAATTAACGCGATTGTGCCGAATTATAAGATTAGTGGCTAAGCTTGTGGACTGTGTCACATAGTTTATGCATTAAGGGAAGGAAGAATTACTTATGTTGAGAGGTTTCTGGGAATGTGCGCCGCGTCTGTGAAGAAAAGCACATGTAAAAGCTAGTGCTACTTACTCGAGAGTACTTCTCCTTTGTTTGGCATCCGCCTCACGTGGACTTAACAGCAGACTTCGAAAGAATTCAGAGCCGCCCTGCTGAAACACCAAAGACAAAAGTAGAGCCGAGAGATCAGGTGACTTAGTGGGAATCATTGTATGAAGGGCAACACGTTCTCGCGAAACCCTCTTGGGTGAATTTAGAGTACTGCCGTTCGAGGCAGTTGTGTAACAACACTGCGGTCTCCATTTAATATGTCACATAGGAACAATGCGAATAACATTAGAAGCATTTGGGTGCCTACGGAGACATGTAGACAACTGCCCTCGCTTCGCTCCATATCCAAATGGTACACGGCAGGGGTTGTATGATATTTTTCCGAAGTAATCTTCTCTGCTCACTTTTCTACGACCTGAGTAGTATACTCGTATATGTCGCTGTAGATGTATGAAGTAAAAGACGAGATGATCAAGAAGAACTTAAGTGTATATTCCGCTATATTACTAGTTACTTGTCAAATTTAGCCACGCAGTTCAAATGCGTAACGAACGCTGGATAAAAATAGCTGCAGCGAACATATTCTACTAATTAAGTGAAAAGAGGTAGATCGGCTTCTATTAAAATGAAGCAGAGCACATAAACTAACACATTCACCTCTCAAGTCCACAATACACAGAAAGAAAAACAGTTTGTATTGGTTAAGAAACGTACAACCTAGGATGCAGTACTAACAAAGCAAACAACCTGAAGGCAGGTAACGCAGAACACATGCGAAAAATATATGCATGGAGAGAAAATAAAAATCAGCATAGAAAGAATTTCCACACACATTATAGGGCACATTTCAGTAGCTTAAGCTACCTTATCAAATTTGTGAACTGCAGTAAAAATCTGATTGCCTCGAGAAATACGGAGTTCATAGATATACTAGCGTGTAATTTACATATGGACAGTTGTTATGCAGTTTTGACACGTTTGCCTGACTTACAACATGTTTGATTTGTGCGTAAATAATATGTGACAGCCCACTTTTTAGACATTCAGGATGTCCAAATGGAAACTACTGATTACACTGTACTTAAAATATTAATATTTATAAACAGAAAATTGTTTTCTACTCACTAAACTCTACGCAAGTGAAGCATAATATAACGAAAAACACTATAAAAGCTGCACACCTCGTTAAAACAGTTCTGTAAAGAATTATGAGAAATAAAATTTGTAATTCGAGGGATAAGTCGATTTACCTGCTTACGAAAGTAACACCGTCTGTCTATGGAGAAATAAAAGGGAATAAATGCTGTCGAAGTCAGCGTAGACATGATATGCTTTACAATAAGTGGACCAGGTACTAAATCGTTATGGAAAGTCTTCAACTTTTAATTTGTTTATTTCATATGAACTGTGGCGTTCAGCCACTTCTTGCTGGTCCTGTAGCTGTGTAAGCAAAAGACGGTGGTTTCCTGCGGTTAGCCCAAAGCATTTCCTTTACCGTACTCGCGACATGGCGAGAGATATTTTTGTGTCGGCCGTTTCCGCGGCACATAGAGAACTGACCTCTGTCAAGAGTCTCGGTGGCGCAGGTGGACTGTTATAATTATTTTGACCTTGTCGGGCGAGCCGCAGGGCATTTTTGTATTTTTTGCGGCGGGTCTTGCAGTCGCGAGTGGCGGGCTACAAAAGGGGGTTGCGGCGGAGCGACCGCTGATTGAGAACAAGAAGTATCGCCGGGACCGGTTCGCCTGCCATTGTCGGTGTGTCGTCCATGTTGATGAAATGTGCCGACCGATGTTTGGAATCTCGCCTGCTCGGGAGGCCGCATCTCATTACTCGCCATTGTTGAGTGTGGACACTTTGATTGATCATTGCCAAGCGGCGCACCGGCTCACCACGCACTCTTCCAACTATTGCACTTTTTAGCGGCAGTGCACGCGAAAAAGATGTGCGCCGCACCCAAGTCGCTGCTGCTCCCCACGTCATTTTTGAAGACTCCACCAGATCTGCCCAGCCGCCTACACCAGGACATGGTCTTCCGGACATACGTACCAGATGGTGGTCAGTATTTCTCCATTCGTCCAAACCCGAGGTCATTCCTCCGTGCGGTTTCATATTGCTGTGTGTGTCATACTAAGTCCACTGTTTGTGTATCAGGAAGCACTTCTGTTTCATAGTAACATTAGGGAAACACTTGATCACCATAAGACTTCCTTAGGTCACTGAGCCACACATGCATCCTCAAAATCCACGCCCAAGCTCCGTTTCCACAGATATAATTTCGACCGGTAATATTTTTGCTAAACATCTGCAGGTGAGTTCCTTACAGCCTGACAAACTAGTGAAGCACCCAGAAGACACTGTAGGGAGTAAATGTAACCTCGAACACATAAACACCATCGGTGCGGATGTAAATGATGAAAACTGCAATTATATATGAAAGACAGAACGGCCACCAGAGTGCATTAGTGTCGTCCGTATTCAGTGTTTTTACGAGGCCTGGTGGGGTGAAAAACGTAAGCGAACAGCGACAGATGTTATGTGAACACTGTGAAGTCCACACGAAGAAGCCGCGTACTTCGTGTCACACAGCGTTTTCAGCATCTGAAACAGTTTGAAAGGGGTGTCATTGTCGGTCTTTATTTGGCCAGTCGGTCGAGCCGTGCAATATCCCTATCTCTGGAGAATTCAGATGTCACAGTGGCCCAGTGGTGGACTGAACGGGAACTTGAAGGCAGGCATACTCGTCGTGAAGCTTCCGATCTACCAAGGGAGGATCGCCGCATTGTGCACCAAGCACATCATAACCCCGTCACATCTACTCCTGCCATCCGAGAATGGACTCCCTGCAACGTTCTGAGTGATCCCTTACCAGTGATTCGTGAGTATCAGCAGCCGGATAGGGAAATACGGTCCCATGTGCAGCCTGCCGTTAACATAACAACACAGACGGCTTCGTTTGGAGCTGTGCCACGACGTGGAAGCGTGGACTGCTGACGAATGGCGTCGCGTAGTGTTTAGCGATAGATAAGGGTTTTGCACTACCTAGGATGACCATCGTCGGTGAGTATGGCGATGACCTGGGCATTATTTCAATATTTTGGAGAGGCGCAGCGGTGTTACTCCTACCGTCATCGAGTGGCTCACAGCTTCCAATACTTAGACTATGTACCACACACAGAATTATATACACCAATTACACCATGCGACATAAAAGAAGTACTCCACAAAAAACGCAACACATCTTCATTACTTATGGACACCCCAAAGAATGGTAGCGTTTGAAGGAACTCTGACGGCACAGGAGTACGTCACGGACATCCTGTATCCTCACATGTTACCCACCTTCCGACAGGTTCGTGAAACCATTTTTCAACAGGACAATGCTTTTCCACACATCGCACGTGTGTCTATCTGCGTGCTGTTGAGGTACTCGCGTGGCCGATATTTTCTTCAATCTGTATCTGTCTCAGATAGTGCGTGTGTAGGACCAGCTGGGTCGCCAACGCCGTCCTAATGCTAGTACCCACGATACGAAGGACACGTTACAGCAGTTGTGGGCCAGCTTTCCTCAGTAGTGGGTACAACGACTTTATGCCTCCCGTCCCCCAAATCCGATTATACATCCATACTGCCAAGTTCTACGTCAATTAGTGCAAATATTATGACATACACTCTCAACGTGTATAGTTTCATTTCGTTTTCTCCTGCCCATCTGGGTGCTTCTCTGTTTTGTCAGGTAGTGTGTGTGTGTGTGTGTGTGTGTGTGTGTGTGTGTGTGTGTGTGTGTGTGTGTGTGTGCGTGCTACATCTACTTTTATACACCGCAATCCACCATACTCTGTGTGACAGAGGGTACTTTCGGTACCACGATCTTCACTTTCCTCTTTTCTGATCGACTCACAAATGACACGCAAAAAGAACTATTGTTGGTAAATCTCCGCACGAAATCTAATTCCCATGATTTTTGGCCGTGACCATTTTGAGAGACGTGTGTGTAATGAAGTAACATGTTGGCCAACTATTCTAGGAACGTACGGTCTCTACATTTCAACAGTAAACCTCTCCCTGTTACACAACGCTTTGTTTGTAGCGTCTGTCATTGGAGTTTATTTTCACCAAAATTCCATTGTAGCCCTAAAAAAACGAGCACAAATTGTGGAGGTAGTCACATCTACGCAATGCAACAGATGAAATCTCACAATCCCATGCCTACACTTAAAATCTAACGTCAGACCTAACGAACCGATAAATACCGCCGAACCTTATTCACAGCATCCGTTTAAAGGGATTGTCGGACTGCATGGCGGGACACGAGAGTAATTTCGAACTTTTGTATTTCTGTCAGGCTACATAAGATGTCGTCGTCGGCATTCACCTTATCCATCATCGGCACATCCATTTCCGCAGTTTCCACAGCAGCTCTTAACAATGTTGCTATTAATCCATTTGCGATAAGTTTTCTCCACAAAAGCACAAAAACACTTCACGGACGTTGCTGTTTCAGTAATAGCGTCCATCTGGTCCGACATCGAATGATTGCGTCTGCTTGAAAATTGAATAAATAGTTCCTTTCTAACACAAGGACAGTGAGGTATGTGCGTGTTCACATACTGTCAGTACCTTCCTTGCCGGTGCTCATCTTGTGGCATAAGTGAGGAAGTACATTCTAACGGCGGAACATGTTGGTCTCGGTCACAATCAGGTGTCTCGACGGTGTATTCTACACTCAGTGTTAGTAATGAACGTGCCTTATTATGGGTCAGACATTACTTCTGTATGATCGACCACAACATAGCAGGTATATTTAGCCATGCTCGCTGCTATCTTGAATAGAGGCCTTGAGACTACCAGGATAGATAATAATTGATACTCGAAAGTCTCACTCTACCGAATGAGATGCCTGGTTCGAGGAAGGCAGTGACTGATGCTCTTCATGGTAACCTCCACTGAGACAACTGAACTTTCCTTTTACCATTGCAGTCGACCTTCACTATCAGAGATATACCGTTTGTCTACTACATATTCTGCCTATTGCTCTAAACAAAAGTGGAGGTAACCGAGTGAGTACGGAGGGAGAACAACGCCCTTCTCAATAGTTTGTACTAAGAGAATCTAAACATCATTGGACCAACACTGAATCCGTATACTGGTATCAATCTAGGTTTAATAAGAGCACCTCATCGAACATTGTTAATACCCCTTTAAGCCTCATTTACTCTTTGGCAAAGATGCTCATAATCCGTAAGACTTGTGAACAACTTTCATATAGAAGCTTTTCAGCGCGACACTCAGATTGGGGTGATGGAGGGGGAAATCTGCAGCCGTCTTTTTGTTACTAAGCGTGTTCGATGGTTTAAATCAGGTAATTGTCCAGACAGGGCCAAGCACTGAAGGATATTTCAGTTACCCAGAACTTACATCTGAGCGGGGGCAGCTATGTAAAGTGGGTAGGTCACTGTCTTCTTGACGGATCAAGAGGGACACGTGTACTCCGAGGTGCACTCGGTGTGCTAAAATATCTGCAACGAGCGAAGTGACGCAGTGGTTAAAACGCGAGTCGTATACTGGAGCAGCTGAATTTAAATCACTGATACGGAAGTCACAGACGCAGAAATAATGCCGGGTTTGTGCCTACAAAAAGATAGTCGACCGTCTTTCAGTCTCGTCCTTGTCCATTCCTACCATTAACCCGTCTCCATCGACCTTCCTCTTACAATACCCTAGTGACCTTAGTTCATAGTTACTCAGTGAAAAGGTACCGGTACTGGTGTATCAGACGAATGACAGGAATCTTCTCTCAACGTTTCTAGTGCCATCGCCACAATAAACAGTCGGAGATAAACAGGACTTGGACCGAAAGGATTGTTTGGATATCTGCCATACAAATATCCGACCTAACGCGGTACTTTTAATGACCAAATAGAGAAAGTAAAGTTGTAGTTTAACGTCTAGCCCAGATTCGGTTTTTTAGGGATGGAGCGCTGTCTCAGGCTGAGAAGAAAATTTCCGAGGTATATTCTGTGGAGCCACGTCAGCAGTTGCCTAAATTGATTTAGGGAAACTGTGGAAAAATTGAATCTCTCTGGACGTAGGTGGATCTGAAACGCAGTTCTCCCGAATATGAGTGCAGTGTCTCAACCACAGCGCCATCTCACTAGCTAACAGTGCTCAGAGGTCCATAGACAGAAATCTCAGAGTATATTGAAATTTCTACCTCCTCCCTTTGCATCTGCTGATGAGCTCCTACACTGTATACAATTCTCTGGTAGCATGTAGCATCCATTTCATCCTTGATGATGATGATGATGATGACAGCGATTAGACGTAGTTTGCATATATCAGTTTAAACACGGTTACTGGACGTAACAAAACAGACATAGGTGGCATCACAGTCAAGACAAGAACACTCATGTCTGTGCAGTCTTCATCAACCGACTCGCACACACATTGTACTCGCTGAGATGGTGACTTGCCTTTTCAAATGTTCAGGTTGTCAGCGGGATGAAGCAGCCGAATAAACAGTTGCAAATTTTTTGCTGTGAGAGCATCGTATCTTTCGCCTGCTAGCTCCTCAAGCAGACTTACCAGTCGCTGGATTTCAACGCAGACAGATGACTCCAGTATTAGCACCATCACCTGCTTGATGTGTAACTTGCTTTGCAGTTTTATAGTATACCGATATCACCATCGCCATCATGTAAGGCGTGACTTATTAAGTCCAGGAGCCCTTTTACAATGTTTAGGATGTTTATATTCGTGGACATAGCGTCACTGCCTTCGGTGTGGAAGGACTGGGGTTCGATTCCCGGTACCTCCGCAGATATATATGGAATCGGGAAAACACCTCCTCATGACACCCAACAAGGAACGGCTTGAATTGAGAAGCAGCGGCATCATCAGGTTTCATCTACTGGCAATAACAGCTGGAGGGATTGACGACATGCTGATCACATGTCCCACGATCTCAGATCGCTCCTCGAACTGCCTCGTAGGCAGCAGTCGGTCAGTCGGAACAGGGGAAAAATCCTAATCCTTGGCCGATGTTTACGTTTATGTAGTCGTCAGCAAATTTCTGCGCCCTAAGGTTCTGAATCAGCTGAGGTACACGAACAGGGCACTGACTTTCGCTCATCATAGCGTGAAGAAAGTTCTGAATGGTAAGGTGCTTTCATGTTGTCATCCGTTTCGTTGTTGTTGCCAAGACACCAGACCCTTCAAGTTTTATCTTAATGTAGGTATTAGCAATAACTCCTTAATATGGCGACGCGTAAAATATCCAGTACCTGGTCGATTTACGATATGGAGTTCACCCATTACCTTGTCCCGACGATCTCACAGCGATAGAATGTTCTGTGATTCCTTGTCTTGCAGATTCTGCTAATGATATCGTTTAGACTGTCAGTGCAATATCAGACGACACTGACAGCACTTTCCAAACCGACCTGTTCTAGCTACTGTGGTGGCAACACCTCAAATACTTCAGCGTGGCAGCATCCTTATATCAATTGTTCAGCCATGTAAATAAAAATATTGAAAGTGTAAGTTGATATAAGAAACTCGGCCAGAGCGCCGAAGGATTGCACATTCGTCTTCTCTTTGCTATAAGACAATCAAGTGACAGATCAGTGAACGGAAAGCGCTGGGCGCCAAGGTGCTCTAGGAAAAACAGTGAGCGGGAGCGGAGGAGGGCGGAACAATATCTCGGGTGATTAGCCGCCGAGATTCCAGCACGGCTCGTTAACGGCGGCCGCCTAGCCTTTTAATTACATGCCATTGTTGTCTCCGTATTGTCAGCTCTTGGCAAAAGGAAAACCTCCCTGACGCGGCTCCTTAGCAATGCGTAATTCGCGGCACTGCCCACTTGCCGCTAACTGATATTTCCAGTTGCCAGCTCCTTTTCGTCTTTCTTGCTCACTTTGGATTAATTCGATACTGTCTGATTCTTCATCTTCTTTGACGAGTGACTGCGACTAACAGTTTCCTTTTCAAACGTACGTTGTTATTTGAAAATAATGGAACCGACTTGCATAAAACATTCTCCGACTTCTTGCCGCGTCAGTTCAGGGTGAAATCGCGAGCTTTCGTCGATTACCTTCATCGTATTCGTCAGGAGCAAATGTACGTCAAAACTGCTGCTGTGGTGGCCTTATATTTCCCTTAGACGGCTTCTGATTGGTCGGTAATTAGGTAATGCTGTAGCAGACGATGTCAACGTCCGCGCTAGTTGCGCCACCGCTGCCATTATAGCATAAACATTGCGACGAATATCTCTGCCTCTTCTCCGCATCGAGAGCTTGCTTTCTGACAGTCAGTTGCTCCTGACTAATACGATGGAGGTAATCGTCGAAAGCTCCAGCATTTAGGCTGAACTGATGAGGCAAAAAGTCAGAGAATGTTTTGCACAACAGTGCCGTCGTGAAAGACTCCGTTCTCAAATAAACCGAATTGACGCTCTCGTGATCCGTGTTTTCTTCCATTCCTTCATTAACACCTGGTACGACGCCAATGATAGCCGGCCGATGTGGCCGAGCGGTTCGAGACACTTTAGTCTGGAACCGCGCGACCGCTACGGTTGCAGGTTCGAATCCTGCCTCGGGCATGGATGTGTGTGATGTACTTATGTTAGTTAGGTTTAAGTAGTTCTTAAGTCCCGTAGTGCCCAGAGCCATTTGAACCATTTGACGCCAATGATAACCACCAAAATGATATTAAATGTATATATTTGGTAATAATTATCGCATTTTGCCGTTAATGGATATGAGAAATGTATTAATTTGAGGACAATAGCAAATTATATGAAGAAGTACCAAATGACCACCAGCTCCGTCACAGTAGTGGGATACTAAATAAAAAGAAGTATCTTAAGTAAAGTATCCATTCATCTCTTAAAAACGCAAGAGGAGCAATACAAGGAAATAAAGCAAACAAGTTAAAGAACATACAGCACTAAAAGCACTGAGAACTGAAACTTCATGACAGACTAAAAATGCGTCCCGATCTTGAACCCAAAGAGTGGGACAAAGCTGAAAGTATAAATAAATTAGTCTCTCGGAGCAAGCATAGTTTTCAGTTTCTTCATTGCTTTATCAATTTCGGGTTTACCAACCCCATCTTCTGATACACCTGGTAACGTACCTCTAATCCATGTTTTATAACTTACTAGGGACTAAAATTAGCTGCCATCAGCGATCATCAATACGAGAAACAAACATGTGTCTCCAACACTACACAAAATTAACACCTCAGTGATCGGTAGTGGTTTTGTAGACACAGGTTTTTGCACGTACTGTTCATCGGTGGTGGCAGCCTATAATCCCGAGGTAGTTAAACTTAACACAGATTAGATGTATGTTAGAAGATGCATCTCAATATGGCTCTGGTAGCCTCGAAATAGATAGTGCAAGGAAGAAATTGAAAAACATCCCTGCAGCCAGGAGCTAATTTATTTATCATCCATCACAATGGAAAATTTAAAGATGGGATAGGGTTACTGATAATGTTTAACGCGTAGTGGTGGGTCCTAAGCTCTTGCACTGATGGCTCATTCGGTAAAAAGGCAAGAGCATCTATCCGAGTTCCATTCGTGCATAGAGTTTTAATCCGTCAGAAAGTTTCCGAAGTAGCACTAAGAACTTTTAATATCAAAAGAAAATAAAGACAAGTATGCTGGATCACACACGCGCTATGTTCACATGACACGATGCAAAGATGAAAAATAGTACTAAATTAAAGATCAACGAATTGGTGAGACGTTGCTGGTAGAAAAATACAGATTCATGGTAGAAAGGTTATCTTTCTCTTGTTCGAAAACCGAAATATGAAGGAGAAATAAGAAGCAAAAGAAGAAGGAGGAGGAGGTGGCGGAGGAGGGAGAAAAACGAGACAGGTAAAGTGAGAACAGGAAAGGAATAGGCTGACAATTTAAGACAATACCTACAGTGCATCAACATTCTACTAACGTTCTGAAATTATATATATGCAAGGTGCCACAAAAATTGACCAACAAACGTCGAGGGGACCTAGAAGGTGTCTTGGAGAACATCATGAGGATAGGGGCTCGTGACCGAAAACGGCATCCAACGACGCTACAGAGTGTCGAAGTTATAGGCACCGGCGCCTGTGCTGGGTGATACTATAAACTTTCAGGGGTAATGTAAAAGGATAAATGTATCAATCAGAGTTAAGGGACCCGGGTCCGGAAACGAATCAGTCACAGGTTTAAAATTGAAAATTTATCTGATACCTCTGACAGTGGAATACATGTACCGGTACTGTTGTTGCTAAAACTGCGGGGTAAGCAACGTCCAGAGGTGGAAGTATAGGCCACAACAAGAAAAAATGTCCAGTGATAAAAAATAATCCAGTGGTACACGCCGGCGTCTGTACCTCCGACGCTCTATATAGAAATGCATGACGTTCCACGACACGGGTTCCTGTCCTCGATTCGTTCCTTAAGACACTCTTTACAAACGCTAGAAGTTTATCGCAACACTTCTGGATTACTCTGTATGACGGGAAACATAACTTACGAATAATTAACACTGAATAATTACCTGCTATCGCACTTCCGCAGTTTGTGTTTTCCTACGCAGTGCTTGAGGTCCTTCGTTGATACCCCAGCCCCCTGTTGCACGGAAATGACTCTGGTGGCCCGGCGTGAAACAGCTTTGTGCTGCAGAGAGAGCAAAAATTACAGTAGGCCCACATTAGCATAAGTTATAGTGAAGAAAGAGAGAAATAATGACTGAAATAAAGAGTTTACATCGTTGAATGCATGATTTTTGCAAAAAATCTATACTAAGTACCACGTTCCTTAGTATGAGCATTAATGAAAAGACCTGAAACTGTTTCGGAAGACACAAAAAGAAAAATAAATGTCACGCGTAATGGGATTAAGCAACTATGCTTGGTGTGGCAGGAGACAGGTTATTTGTGTTGCAAATCGATTTTCTCGAATGCCGTCGATTGCGCATTGCATTAAACCCTTTCCGTTCTTTGCCACACAGCGCTTTTTTTTTTTTTTTTTTAAATCACGTGAGGTGCCGTAGCATGTGATCATTCTTCCAAATGGACAAACAGTCAATCCTTAAAATGGTTTCACATGCTTTAGTGACATATAACATAGCATGTAATAATCTTTCATTATCAACCAAATACGGAAAATATTTCAAGTTGCATTTTCCAAACGTTATCAAGAGAACAGTGGATTTGCAGCAGATACAGTTCAAAAATTTCTCCATTAAGTATTAAAATTCTCAATTCCTAATCGGAGTGCACGAGGCAGAGATAACAGGATTTCCCTTAGATACTCAGGCTTCAAATGAATTCTGTATTTGTTTCGGACGCAGCCAGCCGTAAGAATAAAGTGACAGTAATGTCTGTGCTGACCTGACAGAAGGCGTTTAACAACCAGTTAGGCAAACAAACTCGCGTAATTTATTTTTCTCGGAAATATTTCTGAGCTTGCTAAGTTTCATTTCATACTGCAACACTTCCAGAGACGTAAAAGCGCTTGTAAAAGAGTCCCTTGTAGGCAGCGTGACAACTTTTGCAAGAAAAGTGGCAGGGGACGCAGGTCCTGATGAGGTCTGAGCAGTATCTTGCTACTTGAATGCTATGCAAATGTGCAGAGGGCTTCTTTGCAGGGGAGCCGGCAGGAATATATGCCATTCCCCCGCGATTGGCTTGTTATAATTAAGTGCGGGGCTGCAACAAGTTCGTCGCTGCCGCAAGAAGTTGGCGCTGTCCCCTCCGCCTTCGTCGAGTAGCTTCACGCTTCGGTGAAACACTGCCCAACTTTTGCGTGTGCGTAAAATTCTGACGTTGCTGAAGGGAGAGAGGCGGTAGGTATATTGACTATAGTTTAAAATCCCGTAGTCAGTGATGACATTAGAGACGCAGCAATAGTTCGGTAGGAGAATAATGAAAGAGCAAATTGGCCATGGCCGCCTTGAGGAATCTTACATACGTACTCCCGAAGTCATTCTGGAGAATCAAAATCAGAAGAGAGTGACAAGACTTTGTCTCCAGTTTTTGGGTAGAGGTTGCACACTCGCTTTTTTTTAAAACAATTCAGTAAAAAATAAGAATCCAGATTGAATATATATATATATATATATATATATATATATATATGATCAAAAGTATCCGGACACCTAGCTGAAAATGACTTTTAAGTTCGTGGCGCTCTCCATCGGTAATGCTGGAATTCAGTATGATCTTGGCCCACCCTTAGCCTTGATGACAGCTTCCACTCTCGCAGGCATACTTTCCATCAGGTGCTGGAAAGTTGCTTGGGGAATGGCAGCCCATTCTTCACGGAGTGCTGCACTGAGGAGAGGTGTCAATGTCGGTCGGTGAGGCCTGGCACGAAATCAGCGTTCCAAAACATCCCAAAGGTGTTCTGTAGGATTCAGGTCAGGACTCTGTGCAGGCCAGTCCATTACAGGGAATTCGTCGTGTAATCAGTCCGCCACAGGCCGTGCATAATAAACAGGTGCTCGATCGTGTTGAAAGATGCAATCGCCACCCCTGAAATGATCTTCAACAGTGGGAAGCAAGAAGGTGCTTAAAACATCAATGGAGGCCTGTGCTGTGATAGTGCCACGCAAAACAAGGGGTGCAAGCCTCCTCCAAGAAAAACATGACCACACCATAACACCACCGCCTCTGAATTTTACTGTTGGCACTACACACGCTGCTAGATGCCGTTCACCGAGCATTCGCCATACTCACACACTGCCATCGGATCGCCACATTGTGTACCGTGATTCGTCACTCCACACAACGTTTTTCCAGTCCAATCTTTACGCTTCTTACACCCAGCGAGGCATCGTTTTGCATATACCGGAGCGATGTGTGGCTTATGAGTAGCATCTCGACCATGAAATCCAAGTTTTCTCACCTCCCACCTAACTGTCATAGTACTTGCAGTGAACCTTAATGCAGTTTGGAATTCCTGTGAGATGGTCTGGATAGATGTCTGTCAGTCGCTCTTCAACTGTCAGTCGACAGACCAATTCGGTCTGTACGCTTTTGTGCTGTACGTGTCCCTTCGCGTTTCCACTTCACTATCATATCGGAAACAGTAAACCTAGGTATGCTTAGGAGTCTGGAAATCTGGCGTAGAGACGTATGACACAAGTGCAAGTGACACCCAATCACCGGAGTTCCGCAAAGGGTCTTATTCTGCTCTCTCTCTCGATGTCTGATGACTGCCGGCCGCGGTGGTCTCGCGGTTCTAGGCGCGCAGTCCGGAACCGTGCGACTGCTACGGTCGCAGGTTCGAATCCTGCCTCGGGCATGGATGTGTGTGATGTCCTTAGGTTAGTTAGGTTTAAGTAGTTCTAAGTTCTAGGGGACTAATGACCACAGCAGTTGAGTCCCATAGTGATCAGAGCCATTTGAACCATTTTTTGTCTGATGACTACTCACGATGTCTAATGACTACTGAGGTCGCTGATATGGAGTACCTGTCAGTAGGTAGCAGCACAATGCACCTAATATGAAAAGAAACGTATCTTTTTGGGGTGTCTGGATGTTTTTGATTACATAGTGTTTATACTACATCTGATCCGACTGTCTGGGGTCTGCTACTCGCACAGTAGTACATCGTCCCCTTCGACATGACTGAACAGGAAAGCAAAGCGGAGTTTTGAGTAATTGAAATCCTGACCATGTGTCGAACGTAGTTCCTTGACCTACGGAAAAGTAGCAGATATTAAACCTCAGAGTTTTGATACAAATGGAAATGAGTAGCTGAGATTAGCTACGGTAGACTCGAGTTTACTCTGTGTGTCTTAATTCTTACTTGGTTCAGGTGTACATCTGCGTCTACATACATACTCAGAGAGCCACCGTACGGTGCGTGGCGGAGAGAACCCTGTATCCCTACTGGTCATTTCCTTTCCTGTTCCACTCGCAAACAGATCAAGGGAATAACGACTGTCTTTGTGCATCTAAATCTATGTTGGCCGCAGTAGGACCGTTCTACAGTCACCTTCAAATGCTTATTCTCTGAATTTTCTCAGTAGTGTTCCTCGGAAAGAACGTCGCCTTCCCTGCAGGGATTCCCATTTGAGTTCCCGAAGCATCTCCATAACAATTGAGTGTTGCTCGAACCTACCGGTAACAAATCTAGGAGTCCGACTCCGTATAGCTTCGATGTCTTCCTTTAATCCGAAATCATAAGGATCCTAAACTCTCCAGAAGTACTTGAGAATACTTCGCACTAGCGTCCTATATGCTATCTCGTTTACAGATGACTCACACGTTCTCAAAATTCTACCAACAAACCAAAGTCGACCATTTACCATCGTTCCATTTCGTATCGCTTTCCAGCGTTACCCTCAGGTATTTAACACTTTGTTGCCTGACGGTACTTAAAAGTGGCAGTAAGTTTTGACTCTCATTATTTTCTCGTGGTGCAGTTTCGTGATCTGAGAGCCTGTCGGTACGTAACAGTAACTCTGCTCTACTGTTTCATAGATGTTATTGTGCAATACATAGATCTCTCTGGCGGTCAGAGCTTGAAATTGTTTTACGCGGGCTGCTGTGAAAACAGAAGATTGTATGTGCTTGTTTCCATGGTATTGCCAGAATTTGTGCGCAACTTATTGAAACTTCCGTTGAGTTTTCCATTGTACGTACTTACCTTCTTTGTTTTTTTATAATAGTTTGAAGCATTACATTACAAGTGAATGAGATAAAGTGGAAAACATAAGGCGGACTTATTAGTACAGTCAGGTTGTGCAAACACTTTATTGTAGCAAGAATGCGTTACCTCTCACTAGTTGTTCTGTCCACTTTTTCTTACACAGAAATCCATAAATACGTTTGCCTGTGGAACAATTAGAACAAACAGGAAAGGTTTTCCAGGGAATTTACCTAAGGAAAAATGTCTAAATCAAATAACAGAGAGTCATCTTTAGACCTAACAGTATTTCAATGGAAGGAAAATAAAGTAGTGTATTTTGCATCAAACTTTCATGGCACTGAACAGAGAGTAGTGACAAGAAAACAGAAAGATGGAACTAGTATGACCATACCATGTCCAGTTATTGTATGTGATCACAATAAAAACATGGGTGGTGTGGATCATGCAGACAGATTACCTTCAACTTATGGTCTTGACAAGCGATCAAAGAAATCGTGGCACCGTCTCTTCTGGTGAGCAATAGAAATTGCTTTTGTCAATGCTTACGCCATTTTCAGTGATCTACATGGGGCACTGCCACTGCTGGAATTCAGGCGTGCTGTGGCACTAGAGCTAATGAATGAACAGCAAGTGCGAAATCTCAAAAAGAGAATTCTGGTAAAGATGAAATAACTCTCCCAAAGAGAAGGAAGGATAACTTTTCTGTTCCGAAGGATGTACGTCTTGGCAACCGAGAAAACCATTTTGTAGTGTTCAGTTGTAAAAGAGGACGATGCGAAATGTGTGCGAAAAATAAAATTCAGTCGAGACCACATTCGCGATGTTGTTGTTGTTGTTGGTTGTTGTTGTCATCAGTCCTGAGACTGGTTTGATGCAGCTCTCCATGCTACTCTATCCTGTGCAAGCTGCTTCATCTCCCAGTACCTACTGCAACCTACATCCTTCTGAATCTGCTTAGTGTACTCATCTCTCGGTCTCCCTCTACGATTTTTACCCTCCACGCTGCCCTCCAATGCTAAATTTGTGATCCCTTGATGCCTCAAAACATGTCCTACCAACCGCGATGTAGTACATATAAAGTGTATTTGTGCTGCAATGAGAAAAAGAATTGTTTCCTAAACTTTCATGAGGTATCATTAAATATGTGATATGTATATACTGTCAAAAATGGATAGCTAAGTTACTATGTATTGTGAAGTTGCTCTAGAATAAATTTATGCGAAATTTAAAGAAAGTTCAGAAATATCATATTTCTGTTAATTAATTTTCTAATGTAAAAATATTTAATATTTATGTGGAATAAAGTACAAGTTATAAATATTGGAGCATTTTTCTGCGCATGATGTGATTCTGTCCATGGAGTCTGACGGTACTTCTGAGTACCAGGAGGGAAAAAAGTTGTGAAAAATAAAATAAAATTTTACAAAAAATCCTACCGTCATTTGAGGCCACAATAGCATAAATTCTGCAAAGAAAAAGTTAAAAAGTAAATTTTTTCTTACGACAGGAAACAAAGGGTTAAACATCTTGACTGTGTCAAACAGGACACTACTATCGCTGTATCCGAACACCACGGGATTGTTTCTCCTACTTATCGTCAGTAACTTACAGTTTTCTACATTTAGAGCTAGCTGCCATTCGTTACATCCACTACAAATTTTATCTAAATTACTCAACTTCGACACCCGTACACCACAGTATCATCAGCAAGTAACGGCATATTGCTGCCCACCCTGTTCACCAGATCATTTATGTATACAGAAAATAACAGTGGTCCTGTCACACTTCCCAAGGGCGCTCCTGACGATACCCTTGTATATGATGAACACTCACCGCCGAGGACACCATACTGCGTTCTATTATTAAGAAGTCTTCCAACCGCTCACTGGGAACTTATTCCACATGCTCGTACCTTCGTTAACAGTCTGCAATAGGGTACCGTGTCAAATGCTTTATGAACTCTTTAATCATAGAATCTTTCTGTTGCTCTTCATCCATAGTTCGCAGTAGTCATGTGAGAAAACAACAAGCCGAGTTTCACCCGACCGATACTTTCTAAAACCGTACTGGTTCGTCAACATAAACTTTTCTGGCTATGGAAATTTATGGTATTCGAACTGGAAATACCTTCAAGTATTCTGTAGTTAACTGATGTTAGGGTTACAGTTACAGGGTTTCCGTCTAGTAAGTGGTGGCAGGAAACTTGTTACAAAAATCTTAGTAGAAGAGGAAATGAAACCAAATTTTCTCATGACATACCTTCATGATTGAGAAATTAAAGCGCAGTACGAGAGTTGCTTGAAGTAACCTCCCACCACCTGTATACACAATTCAACACGGCGCTGCATTTTCCTGAATGTTGCTGCCAGAGAATCGGATTTCATGGTGGATGTTCTCACTTAAGTCATCGACGTGGCAGCACCTGTAAATGTGATAACATTGCGGATCAACTTTTCTTGAGATTTTTATAACACTTTTATCGCGGTCATGTGGGACTCCCGGTACCAATAGAGAATGTCTGTGTTATCACCTACAGGATCCATATTAACTGCTGACAAATGCGGCTTCCTGGTCACTTTGAACTCGGTGCACAGGAAAATCATGCACAATTTCTGCGAACTCCACGCAGCTCTACAGACATGCAACTTAGGATGGGGTGCCTGGTGAATATTCTACTGAGGCTTACGCCGATGTTGCATACACGATAATTCACTTAAGAACGCCTCCGGTGCGATACGGTTTTTTTATATTTTTTATTTTATTTTATTTTATTTTATACGTGGGAACTGCTTCAGACACAGCAGTATGGCAGAAGATAGTGTAGTGTTGACATGCAACGAGTCGGCGCTCATATGGAGGAGATAATACAGAAAAGGTTTTTTATTTAAATACACCTATTCTGTGCGTTTTCTCCAAAACAGTGTGCTTGAAGCGACACATTCAGTGTCGTAGGTATTTCGAGGGAATAAAGAACCCAATTAATACTGGAATTTTACTATTGGTATTGCTGTCGGCTCAACGGTGCACACATAGAACTTTGGCATTTTTAAGCTAAATATACGTTCTTCTTTCGCTGTAAGCTACCCATCGAAGGAACTGGGTAAAGTGCAGTGGAACCTCGTCTGTCCAAATCAAGTTTTTTGTGATGTATACCAATGCTAATTTAGTACTAGACTCTAGAACATTTTTTCCCATATCTCCGTCAAACGAAATTCCATTTAATTACAGACAACTGATTATAATATCAAAAAGTTAGATGAGTGTGACAGTAGTTAAAAATTGTTGGACAATAAGCAAATAAATTATCTGCAGCTAGTGACATCTTGAGGAACAGAGTTAGTCTCCTCTATAAAATAGTTGTTGCAGCACTTTATCTTTTACAAGAATACACCTAAGAAACGGAACGCTTCAGGTAATCTGGGTAGGTGCCACTGTCAGAACAATGACGAAATTGACTCGACATTAAATTTTTGTTGAAGTCGTATTACAGTTGCGTAGAAATACTTATGAATTCATTGCGTCTTAAGATAATTGTTTACAACTTACTTCAGTTCGTCACACACATTTGTGTGATATCTTGTCTATCTGCACACGACTTACCTAATCAGTTTTGAAAGCTGGATGAAAGACATTGACAAGAAACTTTAAAACAAATGATATTGCTTGCACAAAGACAGGTACTAAAGCGCAGTTGCTTGATTCATTACATGATTTTGTTATATGGTTATCCGGGTATTGGTAAGAGAAGACCTTTTTAGTTTATTATTAAAGATTTTTGTGGCTATAAAATTCAGACTTTCACGGATGGTGTATACTATGTAGCTGAAATATGGTATTTAGGCATTAGGTCACGATCATAGACGGTATTTTCTGCACAGTTATTCTCCTGATACGATTCACATCGTCGGAGTCTACGGCTGTAGTTGGTTTGATCACTCAAATTTCATTGTTAGAAAATTCATTAATTCTAACACTTTACTGCTAAAAATAGGTCAGCAGATCTGTGACAACTGACATCTGTTAGGAAACAACGTTACACATGTCTACAAACGAATATCTTCCCATATTTTCTTAGTCATTGTAGGTGATTCTAATGTTATTGATATGCTAAGTTCCAAAACGCCAATGGTTTCCTCTACTATTTGATATTTGTTCATAAGATAACGATGAATTTCTGGGAAATTCATACAAAACATGCATTCAGGAAAACCTTGTTAAAAACAAGATAGAATGTGGCACTCTCAACATTATAATGAAATATTATGTTCTACAGATATAATGCAAAGGCATAAATCTTAACGTCTATTTTCTTTTCCCTCAGATATCCACTGAGTTTTCTTGTGTGCACTGACTGATGACTCTCCCCGTGCAGCATCCAGCAGTGGTCAGCTATCATGCTGACATTTCATCGATACCGGAACCCCTGTTCCATTTTGTTTAATGTTTTGATGGGACCTTTCTCCCTGTTCTTCACTCACAGCAACTAGATTTTCTAGGAAACACTGACACGAGAGTTCAGAAAGTTCAGCTTCAAGTTATTTGAAGCATCCTATACTTCGAAGTAATCCAGCATGTTGCTTTCATATTCCCGTAATCAAGATCTTTACAGTTCCCAAGAAACTTGTTGACAACTTGTTTAAAGGACTTGCAAGACGATCTTTCAATTTCGTTCACTTCGTCTTCAAACGTTTCGCAGGTCAGTTTCCAAACTTACCTCCTTTCATCTTAGCTTCTTGTAGCTACGGTAACTTAATTGGCCAGAGTCATTGAGACCAGTGCTTGTCTTTACCACGACTTTTCCTTTTTCATAGGAAGCAAGGGTCCTCACAACTTGAAACAGTCGATGTGGGGCGCATGACTTCTTCTGATCCCCAACCTTTACGCCACAGAACGCAAAATAAACTTCCCTTACAGAGTCTGAGATTGTCCGCTGCTGCTTTTTCACTACAGGTTTGCCACAGATGTATCGGAAGTGGTCAGGAGAAGTAATATAATCCTTTGAAGCCATTGAATTCCCAAAATCAGGCACCAGTCGATTTATCACTCGTCGTTGAAGTTTTCACGAAAAACGATATTTAAAACAAACTTATAGGACTGAACATTACAATATCACCAAAATATATGGGTATCTGTATTACAGACTATAAAATTAAACTTATCTTTGTAGCAGGATACATTTAGAACCTTCACAGAAGAAAACTGACATTATTATAACAATTAAATGTGATAAAATCTTATTGAGTGACCATTCGAGTCGTGGTATCGACTTGTCGCAACGTTTCGATAAGTTTCGTACCCATCATCTTCAGGCGAAGATGCTCATCTTCACCTGAAGATAATGAGTACAGAACTGACTGAAACGTTGTGACATGACAACGGCATCACTCGGCTGATCACCCGAGAAGATTTTATCATGAGTCTCGTGCCCATCATCTTCGCCTGAAAATGATGGGTAAGAAACTCATTGAATCGTTGCTACGAGAGGATGTCAACAATCTGCTGATTACTCAGGAAGATTTTATCATTGGAATTCCCCAAAAAAGACTGCAATCAGAAATAATTACTTCGCTACATTTTGCATATCTCACAGAAATTCTAAATTTATATCAGAACTCCATGTGACTGAAGTACTTTTCAGCATCCAAAAATACGTACACCACAAAAACCTTCGACCTTTTAGAAAAATGTCATTGTGAATGGTTTTGTCAGTCACCTTTCCCGGAAAGTAACATTTGTAATTCCTTCTTCACGATAACCAATGTTTTTCCTTAAAACATTTCGGTCATTGGCAGCTGGATTTTATTTTTGAAACGCGGAAAATAAATAACTAAATAAATAATTAACTAAGACTGCATGGTAAACTACGATGTACAAGTTGGTCGTTTTCCGCAGTTGAGAAATACTGAACCATTAAAGATAGCTCATATTTATCGACGAGTTAAAAGCAAAGCGATGTTTTGCGCCACGGCACACCTAAAAATGCTAAGTTGTTTTCATCAGGCCTCGATCAATTAACAGAAGAGCTAAAAGTGTATAATTAATCTGGGTATTTTCGTCGATTTTCCAATCTTAAAACTCTATGTAACTCGGAACTCCGTTATTTGTCGTTTATGTAGAGTGTGTGAAAGCGGCAGAATTTGCGCGTGGGGGCGCAGAAGGGGTGAAGCAGCGTGGACTCGGACAGACAGGGGTGCTCAGAGCAACGCTCGTCTTACACACGATACTGCGCCGGCAACTGCTTGTAATATGATGTGCAAAATATGCAGATTGCGCCCTAAGCCATCTGGAGGAAAGAGCTAGTTTAACGCGAGGAAATGGAAGCGTTTTCAAGATTGAGGTTACAAGCGGAGCTCGTTGCGGCGTCAAATGTTCATTTCCTGGCTCACATGCACTTAGCGCGGCCGTCCTCGCGCTGGCTGCAACTTCAGCTTCAGCCTCCTCTGCGGCCGCATTAGTCTGCCCCCTTAACAGCCGACTCACAAGTGAAAACAAACTAAAACACTAGCGCGCTCTCATGCTACACAGTCGGACGTCTTCTATAAACGAAGTGGGGCACACGCTTGCTCTCGCATTGCAATAACCTCAACGAATGACACGTTTAAGTACCTAAACAGATTAAAAAGTAAAGAAAACAACGCCTGTGTGTAAAAATGCTGCTCAATGGTCTTTCTTTGATCCTACTGCTACCTATTGTAATTCTGATTACCTTATGTAACTCCTTCCTCTAGTGGTTCGTACATTCCTAGAAACTTCTGTCTTGACGACTCATGAACAGAGGAACAAACTGTCATTAGTGTTCTGACTTTTTTGATGTGGTCCGACGAATTCCTCTCTTTCGCCTGCCTCTTCATCTCGGAGCAGCACTTGTGTCATCAATTATTTGTTGGATACACTCAAAACTTTTGTTTTCCCATTCAGTTTTAACCCTCAACATCTCACTTAATTAACATGGAAGTCATTCCTTGATGTATTAACAAATATTCTACCATCCTCTTCCTTCTTCCTGTCAATGTTTTCCACGTGTTCCTCTCATAACTGATTCTGCAGAGAACCTCATCATTCCTAATCTTATCAGTACACTTAATTTACAATACCCTTCTGTACCACGACATGTCAAACGCTTCGATTCTCTACTTTTCCTGTTTTCGCACAGTCCATGATTTGCTACCAGACTGTGCTCTACTCCAAACGTACATTCCCTG
Source organism: Schistocerca gregaria (assembly GCF_023897955.1). Classification (NCBI taxonomy): domain Eukaryota; kingdom Metazoa; phylum Arthropoda; class Insecta; order Orthoptera; family Acrididae; genus Schistocerca; species Schistocerca gregaria. The sequence goes on along the minus strand of NC_064931.1, from coordinate 480,503,264 downwards.
AAATTTCTTCCTCAAATGAAGGTCTATATGTGATACTAGAAAACTTCTCCGGGTCTGGAATACCCTCATTGCATGTGCTAATCTGTTATTTATGTCCTCTCTGCTTCGTTCGTCACATGTTATTTTGTTTCCAAGAAGGGGAATTTCCTTCAGGTCTTTAACTACATGATCCACAATTCTGATGTTAAAGTTCATCGCTAATCTTATTACTTTCGTATTTCTTCGGTTTGCTCTCATTTCATTGCGTGTGCTCATTACAGCACAGGTTCTGCAGTTCTTCTTGACTTTCACACAGAACAGCAATCTTATGATTGACGTTCCTTTACCCTTAATCTAAATCTCACTCCTCAACCATTCTTTCATTTACGTCATTGCTTCTTCCATATGTAGATCGAACAAAAGGGGCGAAACAGACATCCCTGTCTCATACGCTTCCTAGTCCGAGTACTTCGTTCTTGGTCTCCCATTCTTCTTTTTCTCTTCTGTTTTTTATACAGATTGTATATTACGTATCTTTCTTTACCTGTGGCTTACATCTACTTTCTTGAGAATTTCGAACATCTTGCACCATTTTGCATTGTGTAACTTTTTTCTAGGTCGGGGTCTTGATTTTTTAAAGTCTTGCTTCCATTATCAAGCGCAACGTCAGAACTGCCACTTTAATGCCTTTACCTTTCCAGTAGACAAACTGAAGGAATATAGTTCCTTTGAAAGGGATACTTTCAGATTTTCATCCCCGTCCTTGTTCTATCTGCGCCCGTGTTCCATCACTAATGAGTTGATCGGCGACTGGACAGTAAGGGCTAACTTATTTCACCCGGTTCTCTGTTCTGTTCCATTTACATAAGGAACGAGAAAACAATGTCTGTACTCTTCCGCTTGGTCAATAATCACACTTAGGTCACTCTTGCGATCCATACGCTACACATACACACAGCAAGAACAGTTTTAAATCATCTCGGTTCCGAGAGCTCCGGAACCTGTACAGAAAATTGGATTAGAGATCAACATAAACAACATTTCCGCCTTTTTTATTGCTCATGAAAACCATATATTGCATGTTGTGCCAACATACAGCGAGACCTTAGTAAGTCGTGGTCCAGATTGCTCTACACACCGGTACCTCTAATACCCAGTAGCACGTCCTCTTGCATTGATGCATGCCTGAATTCGTCGTGGCATACTATCCACAACCTCATCAAGGCACTGTTGGTCCACATTGTCCCACTTCTCAACGGCGATTCGACGTAGCTCCCTCAGAGTGGGTGGTGGGTCACGTCGTCCACAAACAGATTTTTTCAATCTATCCCAGGCATGTTCAATAGGGTTCATGTCTGGAGAACATGCTGGCCACTCTAGTCGAGCGATGTCGTTATCCTAAAGCAAGTCATTCTCAATATGTGCACGAGGAGGGCGCGAATTATCGTCCATGAAGACAAATAACTCGCCAGTATGCTGCCGGTATGGTTGCACTACCGGTCGGAGGATGACATTTACGTATCGTACAGCCGTTTGCCTTCCATGACCACCAGCGGTGTACGTCGTCCCCACATAATGCTACCCCAAAGCAGCAGGGAAACCTCACCTTGCTACACTCGCTGTAAGGTGTGTCTAAGGCGTTCAGTCTGACCGGATTGCCTGCAAACACGCCTCCGCCGATTGTCTGGTTGAAGGCATATGCGACACTCATAGGTGAAGAGAACGTGATGCCAATCCTGAGCGGTCCATTCGGCATGTTGTTGGGCCCATCTCTACCGTGCTGCATGGTGTCGTGGCTGCAAAGATAGGCATCCCCATGGACGTCGGGAGTGAAGTTGCGCATCATGCAGCATATTGCGCACAGTTTGAGTCGTAACACGACGTCCTGTGGCGACACGAAAAGCATTATTCAACATGGTGACGATGCTGTCAGGGTTCCTCCGAGCCATAATCCGTAGATAGCGGTCATCCACGGCAGTCGTAGCCCTTGGGCTGCCTGAGCGAGGCATGTCATCGACAGTACCTGTCTCTCTGTATCTCGTCCATGTCCGAACAACATCGCTTTGGTTCACTCCGAGACCCCTGGACACTTCCCTTGTTGAGAGCCCTTCCTAGCACAAAGTACCAATGCGGATGCGATCGAACCAGGGTATTGACCGTGTAGGCACGGTTGAACTACAGACAACACGAGCCGTGTAACTCCTTCCTGGTGGAGTGACTGGAAATGATCGGCTGTCGGAGCCCCTCCGTCTAATAGGCGCTGCTCGTGCATGGTTGTTTACATCTTTGGTCGGGTTTAGTGACACTTCTAAGCAGTCAAAGGCACTGTGCCTGTGATATTGTATCCACAGTCAACGTCTATCTTAGGTGTTCTGGGAACCTGGGTGATGCAAAATTTTTTTGATGTGTGTACAATGGAAGCAACAAGACTGTCGCATAATGTAACTGAAATACTTTTTGCTTTTCTTTATCCAGCTGGCCGGAGTAACTGATGACCTCAGATGTTAAGTCCCATAGTGCTCAGAGCCATTTGAACCACTTTTGAATACTGCATAACGTGAGTTGTCAACACAGACATTGTACAATAACATAATATGTGGAACGTGCCTCTACGGGTTAAAACGACGATTACATCGAATGTCGCTCTCTGGTGATAATCACATGGCGTGTGTGTGTGTGTGTGTGTGTGTGTGTGAGAGAGAGAGAGAGAGAGAGAGAGAGCGCATTAGGAGACTTGGGCAAGTGTGACATTTGGAGATTCGGAGCGGTTCCCTGAGGCCTGTTCCAACAGCCGAAGTGGTTAAGGCGACGGCGGGAAATGCGAGTGAAATGGTCCAGCACAGATTTTTATACGTCACCGATAAATAATACAGTTGAAGTCAATTTAAATTTGCAATCTTAGAATCAAATATCGTAATGTACGATATAAATAAGTCACAGCTGGATTCGGTCAACTCATAAAAACTCATGGGTGTAACAGTTTGTAGGATATGCAATGGAACTGTCACATAGGATCGTAGATAAAGCGGGTGGCGCGCTTTGTTAATATAATACTAGGGAAATACTATCATCCTACAAAGGAGATGGCTTACAAAACACCTAACTAACCTAAAGACAACACACACATCCATGCCCGAGGCAGGATTCGAACCTGCGACCGTAGCGGTCGCGTGGTTCCAAATTGAAGCGCCTATAACCGCACGGCCACACCAGCCGGCTATACATTATTCCTTCAGACATGAACACATCAATTTCTAAAGGAATATAAACTACGTAGTGATCGAATGTTCCTCCTTGGTGCGTATCACACTGTGTGTGTGTGTGTGTGTGTGTGTGTGTGTGTGTGTGTGTGTGTGTGTGTGCGTGCGAGCGCGTGCGCGCGCACTAGATGTGGACAAGTGTGACATGTGGAGATTCTGATCGGTCTTGAAGGTGTGCACGGATAGACAAAGTGGTTAAGGCGACACCGCATGTTAAACGGGAAATCCGGGTTCAAGTCCCGCTCCGGCACAAATTTTCATATGTCGCCGATAAATAGTACGGGTCATTCACAACTTGGGAATCAAATTTCGTAATATTTAATAAGCAGCTGTGGATTGTTACCCAGTGTCTGTTCCTTGAGGCATGCATGAATGTCTGAAGGTACATCGTATAACGTGACTCAATATTATAGTAAGTATTGACATTGTAATCACAGTATACTATGTTTTCTCGTTTTGTGAAGAGCAAAATTTTACATTTATGAACATTAAAGCTAAGTTCCCAGTCTATATACCACTCTGAAATCTCATCAAGATCTGACTTAATATTTGTGCAGCTTTTTTTCAGACAGTTCTTCATAATAGTAACAACATTATCTCCAAAAAGTCTGAGGCTACTATTAATATTTACTGCTAAGTCATTTATATAAAGACGAGCGGAAGTGGTCCCAAGACGGTATCCTGGAGCATTTTCATAACATATTCTGGACTCATAGGCCAACATTGTAAGGGACATGTCGTAAGGATACCATCTGTGGAAGGTTTCCGACTGACTGCCTTCGGCAGACGGGGCATGGCTGCTTTCAGAGGCGAGGCGTAACGATACATTGACAAATTTGGCGGTTTTTGCCATAAACAAGCTGGAAAAGATTCTCTTTATGCGGTTGGAAGACACACACAATTCGAATCCGAACAAATTCTGAGATGTTAACATTGTCACCAAAAGAGGTACTAAAAACGGTGTAACAGTCCGTGACAGCTTGCTCGTGAAATGTGTTAATTACGTAGAAGTGTTGTCATTATTAGACAATAGCATTCCTGCAAAGTTGGTGCTTTCGCGAGATAGCTAGCGGAGAGTGGGCGCCAGCGCAGTATGTGAGAGGTGGCAGCCGTAATGGTTTTTAGGGCGCAAGGAGCGGAGGGGCGCGGGCCCCGGTCATATTGCACACGCCACGCCGGGGCACAGATCACGCAAAATACAAAAAAATAGCTTCGCACTTCTGGCTGTGCTTTAATGTCCTCCTCGCTAACGAACATTTGATGGCGCCGTCGCTAGTGCCATCAAGGTGAAACAAATAAAGCGCGCGCCGCGTTGTTTGTATTTGTAACGGGGGAAAGAAGCCAGCTGCGATTTTTCGCTAACTTCAGATTTTCACGCAGAAGAAAAGGAAATATGTGCTCCGTTTCAGCGACTTGCTGATATTGCCCAGTGAATAAAAGGTGGTGTGAATTTTAACGAATTCGATGGTGCTTTGTTGAAGACACTGGACTCGTTTTGGGAGGAGCAGGGTTCAAGTCAACGTACAGTGATGCAGACGTAAGTCTCTTATGGCTTCCCGAAATTGCTTATGTCATGCCCGGCTGGGTTGGCTTGTAAACAACGCAACTGAGTTCCTTCCCGCCAATTCTCCTATCTGAACTTGCACACCGTCTTTGATGACTTCTCCTTCAACGATAAGTTCCTGGCAACGCTGTTTTGAGAGTCGTCGTCCACACTTTTAGTCACGGTCCGTATTAGCATTTTGTAGTTATCACTTTGGAAAATAATTCCAGAACTCCAAAACTGAGGCTCTTACACTCTACAGAGCACAAGTACTTGCGTTGTTATGAATTTTTCTCATTAACTTCTCCTAAAGCACCGCAAACCACTATGAAATTATGGGGTTTTCATGAAGTTTGAAAACTGTGGTCGAATTAATGCGCAATAAATGATAGATCAGTACTCCTGATTGTCGATTTCCTGCGATCTGACGCAGTAGAATGTTTGGTCAGTTTCCGACTACAGCCTGACGTATCACCAGCAGGGTAATGGGTACGCTGTATACAGATGCACTTCGCGATTCCGCTAGCCTAAGGTAGCCTTCATCCGAGCAGTAATTGGTTCAAATGGCTCTGAGCGCTATGGGACTTAACTTCTGAGGTCATCAGTCCCCTAGAACTTAGATCTACTTAAACCTAAGGACATCACACACATCCATGCCCGGGGCAGGATTCGAACCTGCGACCGTAACAGTCACGCGGTTCCGGACTGAGCGCCTAGAACCGCGAGACCACCGTGGCCGGCGAGCACTAATTGTTCTTGTTTTACAAGATATACAGTGCCTGATCAAAAGTACCTGGGCATCTATTAGTGGACATTAATATCAGGTATGTCTATCCTTCGCCTTCGTGAACTCTCTTCGCGACACTGTCAGTGAGGTGTGTGAATTCTTGTAGAGAAATGGTATCCCATTCTTCCTCAAGATCCGAAAGCAGACAAGGTAGTGATGATTGACGCTGCTGTCCTGAGCCGATACAACGTCCTAATTCATCCCAAAGGTGTTCCATTCAGTTCAGTGGCAGGCCAGTCCACTCCAGAAAAGTTATTGTCTCTAAATCATTACCTTACAGGTACTGTTTTATGGCAGCACGCATTTTCATGCCGATGCAGTCACCGTCTCAGTACTGTTCCTCTACTCAGCGCAGTACATACTGCTGTAAAATGTGTCACATCCTTTCGCAACTACCGTTTTATTAAGCGCAGTAAGGAGCTACACCTAACTGCGAAAAACACTCCCACACCCTAATACCACGCACTCTATTTTTCACTATTGTCGCACAAATGATGGCAGGGAATTATTCCCAGGTGTGCTTCTAACGCAAACCGTTCCATCTGATTGCCTCGGGGTACAGCGTTATTTTTCACTCCAAGTCACTCGTTTCCAGTACAGGGACATCACTCTTTACATCACCTCGTGCCTCTCTTAGCACTGATTACAGACACTGGTGACTTCTGAGGAGCTATCCGACCATCGTAGCTCATTCTTTTTAACTCTCTACGTACTTTCATTGTGCTAGGTGGACTGCTGGTAGCACTTCCAAAGTCACGAGTGTTTCTTTATGCTCGTTTCATGAGATTGTTTACAACCACACTTCGCATTCTCGACGGTCCCTCTCCGTCAGTACATGAGCTGTGCGTCTGGTCTTGGTTTAGCTGTGGTTGTTCCTTCACGTTTACACTTCACAGTCACATCGCTCACAATTTAAATAATACGACAGCTTTAGAACGGTTTAAATGTCCCTGATGGATTTGTTACTAAGATGATTTCCAATGATTAGTCCACGTTTGAACTCAGTGAACTCTACTGACCGATATGTTTTGGTGTAAGTGCTTTTCTCACAACTTTACCCCTCTTATACAGGCGGATCCGTCTCTCGTGACGTCTGCTGGTCAATGTCCGGATATTGTGATCAAATAGTGACAATTTTACCTGTAATTACACCTGTGATGCATGTGTCTCCCTTGAAGCGTCTGAGATTGGAGTTAGAAGAGCACCTCGGTAAGTCTCTTGCGCTTACTTAAAGAACACGTGGAGAAACACACCGCTCTGCTTCAGATATTTTATCTCTTGTATTGAGCCTAGTTGGTAAGTGTCCCGTTTTTTATCGTTAATTCTGTTTCATTGTTCCACTTTAAGTTGCTCCGGACGATTACTCCCAGATATTTTAGGGTTGTTACTTTTTCCGTTAACATATCGCAAGTAGTGTAATCGTACAGTAACATTTCTTTTCGCCTGTTTAAGCAAAATCTGTGATATTTGTTTAAGTTGATGGTCAATTGCCAGTCCCTGTAATAATTATCAGGGTTCTGTAGATCATTTTGCAGTTCGCTGCAGTACTCTGGGATTTCAACTTTCCTATATACTACAGCATCATCCGTGAACGGCTTCTGACGTTATTCGTGATAGCCCTGGCGAGCTGGCAGCAAGCACATGTTGGAGATCGTTGTTTAACGAGTTCTGGCATAGCCAGAAGGCACGTCCCATGGATAAACGGGACAATCTGTGAAGGAAACACATGTGAAGCATCTTGTGAGCTGATAACACCATTTCGATACGACGGACGTCATTACGAAATACGGTGCTATTTAAAAAGGAGGAACAGATTTCAAACACTTTTTGCTTACAAACTACAAAAGATAGATACACGATTCCAACCTTCCTGAAAAGAGAAAAGTTCAAATTTTTATGCATTCAATGTCAACACCATGTGTCGCCCGAAAAATCAAAACGTTGTCTCATTTCCTGCCACACCGCTCTCGTAATCGAATTCACGGCTTCAACAATGCGATGTTACAGACTTCTAAGAGCGTCAGGCATAGCACTCCGTCTTCAGGCCATGAGTGGCCTACCGGGACCATCCGACCGCCGTGTCATCCTCATGGAGGATGCCGATAGGAGGGGCGTGGGGTCAGCACACCGCTCTCCCGGTCGTAATGATGGTATTTTTGACCGAAGCCGCTGCTATTCGGTCGAGTAGCTCCTCAATTATCATCACGAGGCTGAGTGCACCCCGGAAAAATGGCAATAGCTCATGGCGGCCTGGATGGTCACCCATCTAAGTGCTGACCACGCCAGACAACGCTTAACTTCGGCGATCTCACGGGAACCGGTGGATCCACTGATGCAAAGAGCGTCAGGCAGATAAGTTACAAGTTGTGAGCTCTGAAGACCCCGTAGGCTACTAGCGATGAAGTTCATCGTCCGCTCCTCCTCTTCCACTCCAACGTCCTACAACAGTGTCATTCAGGTGACGTCGGACCTGCACACTCTTTCTGACTTTTATCAGTGGGGTTACGTGAATGGCCGCATTTTTATCACCCCTATGCTTGACACTCTTGACAGTTTGCGACATTGCATAGCTGAAGCTGTGAATTCGAAAACGAGAAACCATCTGCTTCGTGTGTGGCAGGAAAAGAGCCACCATTTTCACATTTTTCGTGAAACACATGGTGGTCATATTCAATGCGTAACAATTTGAACTGTTCCCTTTCCTGGAACGTTGGGATTCTGTTTCTATCTTTTGCTGTTTGGAAGCAATAAACGTTTGAAATCTGCTGCTCCTTTTTGGACAGACCTGTATATTTCCATGCTTAAACACGCTTCTCACGCTGGATGAAGTTTAACAGATGAACTGTTAGTCCATCCAGAATGAAACTGAATAATTCGAATCAAATTTACTTTCGAAAACGTAAGAAATTGTTCTTATTATTTGACTATGAGAGCTAATTGATACGCGGGTATTTTGTGTGAGTGTTTCAGTCTACGAGTGTTCTGCATGGAGCAAGGGCCCTGAATCATGGAAAGATCTCTTATTATCTGTCGATATGAACTACAAAGCAATGAAACAGCAAACATTATTTTATGAGTTTCAGCAACGATGGATGCAATTACAATGGTAACTGCATATGATCTTCAATGTGTGGGTTCAAAGTGAGGTTATCTAGCGAAATGGCGCAGAAATTGAAGTACGTATTTACATTCCAGGTGAGTGGGATTTTCTTGGACAGCCGATTGTCTCCCTCGTCCTTTTCTAATTATGGTCTGTTATCCGTTTGTGATAACCATGGCAAAGATAGGACGTTAAACAACAACATTTCTTTCCTCCCTTTATTCCATTTTAAATGTCCCAGTAATGTGCATTGTGTGACAGGAACTGAGGGCACTGCTTTCTGTTATAGTTGTAATCAATTTCTTTTTGCCGGATATTGATAACATTCACTGCTGTGCTTTCACGATACTTATTACAGCGAACGCTGGTGTCACTTACAAGCTTAATATGTTGGTGTATCTCCGGATATCCGTTGGTTTGTTATAGGTGGATGTTAGAGAAAGAAATGGGCCGAGTATGGACCCTTTACTATATTAGTTGGAAAGTGAGATAACAAAGGTAACAATCATACATGTTGTTTCAGCGCGAAACCGCTACATTTATATTAAATGTTATCTACCATGATCGATTAAAGAGCAGTTTTCATTTGGTGCTTCTATGTAAAATCTGAGTTGGCACATAGATGCTTATCATTTCTTCTTCTGAACTATGTACAATGAATACTGAGCACATAGTCCAGAAACCGGATTGAAATTTTTTACACGTCTCAGCTAAAAAGAAGACTCTCAGGTTTTGCTGCACCAATCTTTCGCGCTATTTCCCAAACAGCAAGGTCCGACTAATACAGTGGCTCCCAACCTGTGGTACTTACTTCACGAAAGGTAAACACTAAAAGGTACGATTGAGTTCAGGTCACGAAATTATATTATTTGTGAAATATTATGGCTAATATCATTCAAAAAATGGTTCAAATGGCTCTGAGCACTATGGGACTTAACTTCTAAAGTCATTAGTCCCCTAGAACTTATAACTACCTAAACTCACCTAACCTAAGAACATCACACACTAATAACATTATTTAATTAGAGTGTCATACTAATTACCTAAGTTAGCAACACTTAAATTTTTTAAATAAATACTAGCATTAACATATGAAACAATGTGGAGGGCCCTAAAGCCCGTGAAACAAATGATGAATACCATCTGCCTCACCCAATCCACGCACTACACACATGCTTTGCACTTTGTATCATGCATCTATAACATTAAAACTCAGACATAACAGACACCACATATACAGGTGGAGTTACTAACTGTTGCCACCAAGAATAACTCCTAAAGTATGAAAGTGGGACGCTGTTTTTTTTTTTTTTTTTTTTTGATAGGTGGGTCCACTTCAGAGATATAAAGGTCAACTTTTTTTTCTTTTTTAATTGGATGCTACAGTTTGTTACTTATTTTCTGATCGCTGCTATCGAGATGAATCCACTGATGTGCAACAGTAAGGTCTTTGAAGGTCAGAAAGGTGGCATGAACGTCCATTTACAGAAGGTCTTGGAAGTGATGACTATTGGTATCAATGCGGTGCTCCAATCTTCTTATCGTGGATTGAGTGGTATTCTTTATCACTTCGGCACTTATGGAAGCATATGCTCTAACGATTCTCTCTCGCGTAACGTGCAAATATACCTAGTTAATATTCGCTGAATACGTGTCATGGACATATAAACACCATTCGACAGTTTCACAATGCAACACTGACACGAACGGTACGACTATCGTCGAATCAAGAGAATGTGAATGATGTATTCCTTCGAAGAACAAGTCGATATGCTTCTCATTTATGAGACTTTTAAGCTGAAAGATATCCTCAACGTATTCACCCTACATGTCGTACATTTAAATATGTGTATGATAAATTGAGAACAACTAGATCTTTAACGCATAGGAAACATACCCGGCAAAGGAAAGTTACTAACGAGGAAATGAAAATTGGTACCCTGCCACTGTGGTTCGAGATCCTGGTGTTAGTTCGCTTCAAATCGCAAGGGAATCTGGCATGAGCCAGAGTAGTGTTGTTCGCGTTCTGCATCGCCGTAAGTATCGTCCTTACCACATCAGTCTCCACCAAGAATTAACTGGTACTGATTGTATGCGTCGCAATGAATTTTGCGGTTGGGCTCAACTTCAGATTCAGAGGGATGACACATTTATAAATCTGATTTTATACAATCACGAACCATGGAAATGTTAATATGCGTAACATCCATTACAGGGCAACTGAAAATCCATGTTGACTGTTGCAAGTTGCACACTAAAAACAGTAGTCGGTTAATGTATGGTGTGGGGTTCTGGAGGACAGCATTATAGGAACCTATTTCACGAAGGAAATCTTAATGGTAGGAAGTACACCACATTCCTGCAAGAAACATTAGGTCTGTTTTTGGAAGAAATACCTTTAGGAACAAGGAACAGAATGTAGAATCAACACGATGGGTGTCCGGCACAGTTTTCGCTGATGGCTAGAAATGAGCTGCAGAGACAGTTCCCAAAGCGTTGGATTGGACACGGAGATGTGTAGTGGCCGGCTCGTTCGCCAGACTTTATGCCTGTTTATATTTTCTTGTGGGGATTCGTAAAAGACATTATTTATAAAGACGTTGCAACTACACCTGAAGATATGCCAGAGAGAATTGTACGTACATTGATGACTGCCGATGTGATAAGGAATACCACTTAATCCATGATAAGAAGACTACAGCACTGCATTCATACCAATGGTCATCACTTCAAACGCTTTCTGTAAATGGACGGTCAGGCCACCTTTGTGACCTTCATTGACCTTAGAAGACCTTCCTGTTCCACGTCATTGGATTCGTCTCGATAGCCGCTATCAGAAAATAAATACCAAGCTATAGCATCCCATTAAAAAAAAAACAAAGTAGACCTTCATATCTCTGAAGCGACCCCACCCAGCAACAAAAAACCAACGTCATATTATGGCCCCCGTTGTTCCATGCAACATTTGTCCCACAAACATTTCAGCTGCTATCGTACTTTCGAAGTTATTCTATGTGGTAATAGTTAGTGAGTTGCCGTGTATATAAGATTCGGCGACCATAGATCTATTCTTTCACTGCGGATGTACATCAAGCCTGATCTCTTGTGCGTTCGCGATGCGGAATGGCGAGTAAGGGGTTCATGGATAGGTGACGCTACGCTAGTAGTGCGTAACAGGGTGGGAATTCGGGAATCGTGCCCGGATGGCCGAGGCGGTTAAGGAAACTGCCCGAGTTAAGAGCGAGATCGGGGTTGGAGTCCCACTCCGGCACAAATTTTCACCTGTCATCAACGATTCCTTTCGACGCGCAAATGCGCTTAATGTCACTGAAAACCTTTGGCTCAGATATTTATGTCACATATGTTTAAATATCTCATGAAAATGTCTTCTCCTGTTGGTAGGTACCTACCACAAAATACTAGCTACGTTATTCGCTTTGAAACAGATAAACGAACTAATTAACAGCAGAACACAAGAGTAAATGTGTAACGGCTACTACATTGCCGTAGGACCTATACAGTGTTGTTATTATATTATTATTAGTGGCAGTTTGAAGTCTGTCAGTTTAGAACTGATTCACAAACAAAAAATACAATGCACAAAATTTAACTTACTTGACATTAAGTGGGGGTGCTGGGCATGGGTGTCGCTTCGGAGAGGCGTGGTCTAGAGAAAGCATATTTTGTAACAGGTGTCTACCCTCAATGTGGACAGATAGATTTCGTTTCTGAGGAGTTGTAGGTAGCACTCGCGATGCAGTAAAAAGTGCTTCGTCATTCTATAAAAATGTTGATATAAATAAGCATCACCAATTGTCTCATCGTACCAATTGTCTCATTGGTGTTTAGTAAAACACCTACAAAAACTAAATGTCATCTATATTTCGTCATTTTAAAAAAGTACTATTTTGCAGCGTCTGTGTTTTACGGTGTACTGTGCAATGTCTTTCAGCAACTGTACGAGCGCAGGATGTGGACATACGGTAACATATGGCGGTTTGGGGCGGTCCTGACAGCGTGCTCGGGTAGCTGATGGTAGCTCAGCTTGTTCGTTCAGAGGGTTAGCTGAAATCTGTAATAAAAAATTGCATGAATGGATCAACGATGAACTTGAACGGGTTTCATGGGACATCCACCCCAAACAAATGTAACGAACAATAACGAACAAAATGAGATAAAAAAGTGGTTTAAGCTACAGCGCGTATAAAACAAGAAACGCAGGTTATAGTCCCGATCCCGTAGAGATTTTCATGTCTCACTAATCAATTGTGCAGCTGAAGTCTAATCGTGCTGCAATTGCGAAAACATTTCTTCCGTTAAAAATAAGTGTTCAAAGTTGATGATAGAGAGGGCGAAGAGGGTTACTAGCTAATATCTGTTTACACTCACGGTTAATGGTCTCGGACAGGTCGGGAGCCATTGGACTTGGCTCATATGTAAACAGCAGCGCGGCGTGGAATGGCACGATCCGTTGTGCGTAGCTGGCTGGAGCGTTTTTGCGCACGGCGGGCAGCGGAGCGTGCGCCGGGGCAGCCGCCGCCTTAACGGAGTGGGCAGGCGACCTCGTTGCTCGTTGACCCCTCGGCTGCCGTGCAGACGCAGACAGGCGCACACGTCGTACCACGCGTCGCCGCTTCCGGAAAACGGCGCCTCAGGTAGCTCGCTTTCCACACAACACTCAGAGATTGGAAAAGCCACTTGTCGGCGCCTAGCAACGATGTAATTTCGAACTTTATGGACCACAGTGTGGCGTCTGCGAATGATCAGTTATGTATAAATAAAACTCATTTTGTGTAATTCACAATTCTACGCGTTTTCATAGCCGTAGCCAGAAATATCAGAACCATTACTTGTCTATAAACTAAAAGTAAACTCCGCCAGAACGGAAGGCCTAAAGGCCGAAAGGCGTCACTGTCGGCGGATATTGGGGGGGGGGGGGGGGGGGGGTCATGAGGTCAGCACACCGCTCTCCCGGCCGTTGTCAGTTTTCGTGACGGAGCCGGCACGTCTCGATTACGTAGATCCTCAGCTGTTCTCACAAGGGTTGAGTGCACTCCACTTTGCCAAACAGCGATTGGCAGACCCGGACGGTCACTCATCCAAGTGATAGCCAAGCCCGACAGTGCTTAATCTTCGTGACCTTACGGGAAGCAGTATTACCACTGCAGCAAGGCGGCTGGCCATTACTTGTCGTCAGCTCATTCAGTTCTACTAGTCACAGCTACGAAAAGTTATGATAAAGTTTCAATTATCACTTCGAACAAATCAAGGTGGGGCTACAAAACTTGATGTAGGTCTCAGTCCTTCCCTAAATATTCATCCTTCAGCTCTAAACTAAAACACCGTCCACAGGCTCTGGCTAACCCATTCCTGCGCACAGTGGACTAACTCACTTGAAAACCTAGCATAACAGAAAAATGGATATAAAATCCAATAAAACTGTGTTCCTTTTACGTTTTTGAGGTCGCTGATTATGAATCCGATGATGAAATTACAAAATTCAAAATTTCGAATCCAATATGGCGGATCAGAATTTATAAATTTAGCGAATTTGAGTAAAATTTAGGGTACAAGATATTCCGAGGTCGCTTATAACGAACTAGGAGCCGGAATTGCCACATTGAGAATGCTTTATTTGATATTATACATTTTTCAATGGAAATCTTAGTCACATTTTTCGCTTCCGTCGTTATTGCTATTGTATAATATAAAATTAACATTACCACACTAATATAAAGCATGGAGTGTTGAAATGAACGATAATACGAACGCGAATGGTAATCATTACAAATGCAGTTTTTCCGTCCAAACACTGCTTACTGACAACGTCAAATCGATCGCGTACCCATTGACCCTGGTTCCACCTTATCCACAATCTCGATAAAATGAATCGTAGTTGCCTTTCATTACCAGCACTCAGCTGAAACGGACTGCCTACGTCCTCGAACAATTTTTACTGTACAGCCGTGACTTGAAGGTCAAGTCCTGCAGCCCATACATTTCGTACAAAGTCAAGTACTTGGCTACGATTTCCGTTCTCTGAATGGAAAGCAGATGCTGAAAAAAAGCCATTCAAAATGTTCATCACAGAATTATCCGCAATTATTGATTAATTTTCAATTCAATACTGAAGCAAGTATTTACTTCAGTTTTAATTAATTTATATTTTTTGCTTTATTGCACAATAATTTCTATAATATTGTCCATTATTTGCAGAAAATTGATCATTATTGCACAATAAATGTCTACTGTGTAACACTGCCGCACTAGATAAATGACCCGCGTCCACTAAAAGCGCACAAATATGCGCACGTAAATACATTTGAACTATAGGCCCACTATTAAGGTAGTAGGAGAGCCATTTTGAAAAGTGGAGCCACGCAAGGGAAATTTTGTAGTCAACGATTTCGAATAATAGCGGTAGTCGTTTAATTTTCATTCGATATACGTCATTACACCGTTTAAAAATGTCATAAATGTTCGATCTGTAATGCTCCTCGCCTAATTTTCTCTTGACAAATGGGCATGATCGCTGTACTTACTGCATAAAAATCACGTAAATAATATCTGAAAAAATGTTTCGTTGTCCGGTTCACTGTTTGCCGGCAATAATGACACGTATCATATCGACTTCTGTCTGGAAACCTATCACCACATTCGACAAGTGTGCACCAGTGCTATCTACACAATATTCCGCGAGAGTGAAATCGGAACGCGCACCTTTATCTGTTTCTATTCTGTCCATGTTCTTGAGCTAGCTGAACACTGTCCGCTGTGTCGAGCGCTGCCAGTGGCGTCATTGGATGCAGTCTGAAGGGGCGTAGGTTCAGGACACCGCTCTGCCGGCTGTTACCAGTTCTTGTGACCTGGAGCCGCTACTACTCGGTCGAGTAACTTCTCTGTTGGCATCACTAGGCGGAGTGCACCCCGTTTCAGTCCTCCCACCAAGGAAAAATCCCTGGCAGTAATGGGAACGGAACCTGTGTCCTACACACGCACTGATCACTCAACAACGGAGGTGTACATTACTTTTTCTCAACGATGGATGACTTGGCGGACACCTTGGTAGCAGAAGTGTGCATTTTGGCTGTTCAGCTTACGTTCTACCACTGAAATAATCTCGTCATCATCCTGGAAATGACTGCCACGCAGTGATTTCTTAATCCGATGAAAGAGGAGGAAGTCACTGGGTGCCATATCACGAGAATCAGGGGGCGAGGCAAAATCTGATAGCACGGAGAAGCATCATGTGTGGCTGTCTTCTGGGGCGTTTTTGTGGAGCAGAACCACCCCTTTGGACAGCCCCACGCAATCTCGTCAGAAAATTCCATTACTATGCTCCTCGATATAAATAAATAAATGAAATTATGCTCCTAGGACATTTTGCAACCTACGAGCATGATACACTGACAGAAAAAAGTCGCAACACCAAAAAATATTTAATGTACAGTAATGAAATTGGGGAATAAATTTGTCCAGGTAATACATTTACGTGATTAACGTTGCAAGATCATCAGTTAATATAAGAGCGAGTTAAGCCATTGCAAATGTGAAACGCTCGCACATTAATAAACGGTGTAACCGGCAGAATGTTGAATGCTAGAACGCAAACGTGCATGCATTGTGTTGTATACATACCAGATGTCAGTGTGTGGGATTGAGTTCCATGTCTGTGACACGTGATCGGACAATACAGGGACTGTTAATGCTGTTTGTGGATGACACTGGAGTTGTCACCCGATGATGTCCCGTATACCCTGGATTGGAGACAGATCTGGTGGTCAAGCAGGCCAAGGTAACATGTCGAGACCCTTTAGAGCGTATTGGGTTATAACAACGGTTTGTGGGCAAGAATTATCTTGTTGGAAAACACCCCTAGAATGCCATTCATGAATATAAGTACAAGTGGTCGAATCACCAAGAACGACGTACAGATTTGCAGTGCGGGTACAGCTCTTGCTGTCATACGAAATCGCTTCCCTGACCAAACTCCAGGTGTAGGTCCAGTTTGTCTAACACACAGACAGGTTGGTTCAAAAATGGTTCATATGGCTCTGAGTACTATGGGACTTAACATCTATGGTCATCAGTCCCATAGAACTTAGAACTACTTACACCTAACTAACCTAAGGACATCACACAACACCCAGTCATCACGAGGCAGAGAAAATCCCTAACCCCGCCGGGAATCGAACCCGGGAACCCGGGCGTGGGAAGCGAGAACGCTACCGCACGACCACGAGCTGCGGACACAGGTTGGTTGGCAGGCACTCAACTGACTTTCTTCTACCTAACGCACGTGCATGACTGGCACCGAGCCACAACCAAATTTCATCAGAAAATACAAAAGACTCTGCCCTCCCATGAGATCTCCCTTGACACCATTGAAGTCGAAAATGACGGTCCCTTGGGATCAGTGGAATGCACGCTACAGAGCGTCTGGCTCTGAGCCGTCGTTGAAGTAATCGACTTGCAACAGTTTGTTGCGTCACTGTGGCGCAAACTGCTGCTCAAATTGCTGCTGCAGATGCAGTACGATGCGACAGAGCCACATGCCGAACACGAAGATCTTCCCTCTCGGTAGTGTACGTATCCATCTGGGTCCCGGTCTTCTTGAGACCGTACATTATCGTGACCACCGCTGCCTGCAATCATATATAGAGGTACATTCCTGCCGAGTCTTTTTACAGTATCGCAGAAGGAACATCCAGTTTCTCATAGCCCTATTACACTACCTCTTTCAAAGTCAGTGAGGTGTTCATAATGGCGTCTTTGTTGCCGTAAAGGCATTCTTCGCTAACATCAACTCATCACGCCCAATCTGAAAGGTAGCTAACACTCAAGACCGTTACAGCGTGTATTTAAATCCTCATAGTGGCGTTATTAGTGCCTCTGTTGTGCGACTGGCGCGAAATTAGAATAGTCATCATCTTTCGATGTAGAAACACGCCTACCAACTTACCTTTATGTCACACAACTAGAGTGGAAATCCCAATAAATACTCATTACCACCTTGCCCGATGATGGTTGGGTCTTAGCATTTTTCTGTCTTGGTTCATCCACATATTTCCACTGTTTTCTTTGCCCATTTATCTCAGGATGATACTGATACTCCTAACACCCGCCCACGGTGATCAGGCAGCTTTTGAAGTCATCTGGACTGATGTGACTTGCTGTAACGTTCTACCTGCGGCCTCAGCTTGCCGGGAGTTTTGAATGGATGTGAACAGTCGTGGAACTAAGTGCCAGTGACCTTTGTCATGTTCAAAATGGCGTTCAGGTGGTTAAGAACTGATTCGTGAGTGATATTAATTTTTTAGAGACTCGCCTCTAATGTAATACGTCGATCTTCGAACATCAGCTCCTTCACTTGTCTTGCGGTTCTCCACAAGGAGATGGTCCGCCACTTCATTCTTCGTTAAAAAAATGGTTCAAATGGCTCTGAGCACTATGGGACTTAACATCTTAGGTCATCAGTCCCCTAGAACATAGAACTACTTAAACCTAACTAACCTAAGGACATCACACACATCCATGACCGAGGCAGGATTCTAACCTGTGACCGTAGCAGTCGCTCGGTTCCGGACTTAGCGCCTAGAACCGCTAGACCACATTCTTCGTTATTCAGACTTTTTTGGACCTCAATGGAAGAGTCTGTGCCATCTGAACGCAGTGTCATATGATGGTTCATTGATGCTATACACTTTCATCAACTCAACGTAGATTTATGCGAAGTTGTTGCTCATAAAATGCAAAAAACGAACTACCGCGCGGTACTCCACCTTACCAATGGACTACGCCATTTTCATTTGGTTCCTGTTGCGGTATGCTACGTTACTGTAGCGTTGAGTTGCCCGTCAGTACAGTCAGTACGTAACAGGACTGCAGACACGTTCCTGAAAAAACAAACTGGACAATTTTATATCATCTAGATGATAATTAAACCATAATGACTACCTGCTCCTATCGTAACATGAAAAAGGGGAATATGTTCTGGGTAGATTTAAGGATGTAAAAAAGGGAACTAACTTTTCCACTTATCTGGCATCTTCAAAGACATTTAAATCAAAACAACTTGATACATACGCACATTTTTACTTGTTGGAATTAGTACCCATGTCATGTAATACAATGCATCGTGTCAAGTAAAGTAACATAATGCATGACGTCATGTCATATAACATGGCACATGCCATCATGTCATTCAGAATGGCGTTCGTCATCTGGTTCAGTATGAGACAATGTGCCATTAAAGCTACCACTCTGCGATACTTCCTATTATAGATTCACTCACGCTCTTGTACACTTCCTATTGTAGATGCAGCGCACTCTGTAGGAGCACATAAATCTGTGTCTATTTCTTCTTAAACCCCTCACCATACATTAACATGAGGTCGGGTCTAAAAAAGCTCACTGAGCTGGGGAAGCAGTGTTAGCTCGTAAAGAAGTGCTAATATGTAGGGATGTTTTGATTTAAATGTCTTTGTAGCGGCTAGGTAAAATACATCCATAACTCTGCCCTGGACGAATTCACCCTTCTTTTGTGTAAGCATCGATAGAAGCATTTTTCACTCTGGTTCCCAACTTTTACCCTACGATAATTTTGACATTAGACTGCCATAGCTTGGCAACCAATGGAGATATTTGTCGACTCAGGTCACGACTTATCCGGTGTACGTATTATTTTTATTGTCTTTCGAAACATGTTGTTTATGTCGTGGTAACGGACAAAGCTTTCACAAAACAACGGGATGGCCATTAATTATATGTATTTGTCTATTTTCTTACAAAATTCTAACCGATTCACACAAGTTTGAAACACAGAAGTGACAGCGTAAGAAAACTCGCAAAAACGTGTTTTTTGCACGTAAGATCCGAATCAAGCTAGATTTTCGAAAGCGAGTTTTCAATTTCATCGTAAGAATGCAGTTTCTATTTGATTCACTTTAAACCGTTTCCGTGCATTCAGTTCATGAAATAAAGAATTTTACATGCTACATTTAGGTCGACTTTAAGCCATCGTATCTCGACAAGGGACAAAGATCATTGCACAAAAAAATTTCGTTTTGACCTTATCCATTTGTATACCTTCGCGAAAAGTTTTAACGAATTTGTACAGTTTAAGGCATAGGTGTGGTGCGCTTCAACCCCCCCCCCCCAGAAAAAAACGTGTTTTTACACATAAAGTCCAAAAAAAGCAGTATCTTTTCAGATGGTTAAAACTTACCTCAGAACAGGTTCCGATACATTGGTGGACCAAATTTGAATCATCAGCCTTGTTCCTGTCCGGAGTTATTTAAAGGTGACTGTTTTTGCACGTAAAATCCGAACTGTGCACTACAAAGGGAGTCATTAGCTGTCCATTAATTTCAGCCCAGTTAAAATCTTTGGCAAAAGCAGTTAATCGATTCGCACAATTTGCCTGGGCGCCAGCTCCGGTTCGTCGTTCAAACCTTGTTTAATATACCGTAATATAGCTGTGGTAAGACAGATGTTCGAATGTCTATGTCATTGGCCACTGGTCCTGCCTAAACCATAAATTTTTCACCCCATGTTCCTAGCTCAAATAGGGGCCGAGCACCAAGAGTGAACCTGCGCGCGGCCTTTCAGACATACACTGAGGTAACAATAGTCATGAGATACCTCTTAACATCGTGTGAGACCTCCCTTGAGTTCCCTGGAAAAATGTTGAGCCATGCTGTCTCTATAGCCTTCCATACTAACGAAGGTGTTGCCCGTAAAGGATTTTATGTACAAACTAACCTGTAAATTATGTCACACAAGTGTTCGATGGGCTTCATGTCGGGCTATCTGGGCGGCCAAATCATTTGCTCGGACTGTCCAGAATGTTCTTAAAACCAGTGACGAATAGTTGTGGCCCGGTGACATTCCGTTGGTGATTGGAAACATGAAGTTGATGAGTGATGGCATTTCCAGTCACTTATCGGTTCAGCAGGACCAGAGGAACCACTCCATTCCATATAAACACAGCCCACACGGCTATGGAGCCACCACCAGCTTGCACAGTGTATTCTTGACAACTCGGGTCCGTGGCTTCGTGGTGTTTGCGCCATACTCGAACGCTAACATCAGCTCTTACCAACTGAAATCGGGACTCGTCTGACCACGGCACTGTTTTGCACTCGTCCAGGGTCCCGCCTATATAGTCACGAGTCGAGGAGAGGTGCTGAAGGCTTCGGTCGTCTGCTGCCATAGCCCATTATCGCCAAATTTCGCCGCACACTCCTAACGGATACGTTCGTCGTACGTCCCACATTGATTTCTGTGGTCATTTCACGCATGGTTGCTTGCCTATTAGCACTGACAAGTCTAAGCAAAAGCCGCTGCTCTCGGTCGTTAGGCCGCGCGGGGTAGCCGAGCGGTCTAGGGCGCCTTGTCACGGTCACGGTCCGCGCCGCCCTCCCCTTCCCCCCACCCCCACCCCCACCCCTCTCCGTCGGAGGTTCGAGTCCTCACTCGGGCATGGGTGTGTGTGTTGTCCTTAGCGTAAGTTAGTTTCAGATTACGTAGTGTGTAAGCTTAGGGACCGATGACCTAAGCAGTTTGGTCCCATATGACCTTACCACATATTTCCAGTCTGGGTCGGTAGCGAAGGCTGTCGGCCACTGGGTTATCCGTGGTGAGAGGTACTGCCTGAAATTTGGTATCCTCGGTACACTCTTATCACTACGGATCTCGGAATATTGAATTCCCTGACAATTTCCGAAATGCATTGGCTCATGTTTCTAGCTCCAAGTACAATTCCGCATTCAAAGTCTGTTTATTCCTGTCGTGCGGCCATAACCACGCCGGGAAACTTTTCGTACGAATCACCTGAGTACAAATGACATTTCCGCCAATGCGCTGTCCTTTTATACCTTGTGTACGTGGTACTAGCGCCATCTGCACACGTGTATATAACTGTCCCATGACTTTTGTCACCTCAATGTATTTTTTACAGCTCTTCCGTGCTGTAACGATACGTTAAGAGATGCTTTACTCTAGTGGTAAAGTTCTAATATTAAATGTCTCACTGTCACGTGTTACGCGCGTTAATAGACACATACGTAACGTGTATTGTGATCTTCTGCATCATCACCAATACCTGTTTGAGACTATAATCCCTGTAAAATTTCCTGGTAACCTGTGCGGTACTTAGCTCTCGTGCGCATGCGCGCGCACACACACACACACACACACACACACACACACATCTCTTTATTTCACGAAGGTCGCTACGTCGAAACCTGGCTGTGGAACAAATTTTCATTATTTGTGTTGCACCAACTAAGGAAGGAGAGATTTTACTATAGTTACCGATTGTTAGTGTGTGCCAAAGTCATCGATTAAATTTTAAATCTCTCTGCAATATATTGATGATAGAGGGCTACACAAGTGATGATTATAATATGATAATTTGATATGGAATTTGAGCTCGGTAATCCAAGAGGTTTAGCTATGTATCTCCTCAGTATATCACCCTCTCCTTTTTTGTGTTCCATGATAATCCATAACAACACAGCACTACACTTCACAACCACTTACGGCAGTCATCCACACGACACAAGGAAGATAATGACCAACCCATCTCTATTAGCATCTTGCGTAGGACAACAATAGGATTTTATCATTGTCCCCAAAACTCGAACGACTGCATACATATCAATCCTGTCGAGTCTATTATTGACTTTTCTGAAGAAAAAGCACTATGTAAAATTGAGTATATTTAGCATTGGTGCCACGTGAAACGTTTTATACAATTACTGTCTATTTGTCTTGTTTTTGATGCAGTGCCTAACATCTGAGCAAAAGCATCAAAATATAAATGTGCAGTGACAGGTAAATTTGTTGCGCTGTGGCATTACACAGTACTTGGCAGACGGATTACATCAAAAGTCTCACACGCCCTCAGTCAGTAAGGCATTGTGGAAAGGTTTGGGGTTCAAGCCAAGACACTGACGTAGAGGCTGATGTCTACTAAAATATAAGCCTTCAAGTCTTTTGCTCTAGTTGATATAATACCAGAGCGTATATGCAAGAGTCTAATCGGAGTTTTCCACATCGGGCGCTACTGCTGTAGCGTGCATTAGAAGTCTGGGCTATGAAGACTGACAATGTCGTGTGTTTATAAAGTCACTTACCATTTATGTCTTAACGTTAAAAATTTTGACTTTTTGCACAGAATCTAAATGAATGTACGCAACAGAAAAATTAACAACTGTTGTTTCTGACCGACTGCGTGGAAAATCGTATCGTGAGACGCGGAACAATTTCGCACGTAAATTTTACAAACCAGCTCCTTCCAGGCTTGCAATTAGGAACGTGATCAACAAATTAATGCGAACTGGTCGTGTTAGGAATGCATAGCGTTCAGGAAGGCTGGGTGTAGCAGAAGAATGTGTAGGAACGATTCAGGAAGTGATTACTCTATGCAACACAACATCAACCAGAAGCCTAATCAGAGAACTTGGTATCGCACACACAGCAGCGTGTGGAAGACACTGCTATTCAAATCGGACAAACGTGTCTACAATTTCAAGTCGTCTATAATATTGAATGTGAGGACTATGCTGCCGCAAGCTATGTGATATGAGTTAATGAATGGCGCTAGAAACATATATTTAATCCATCATCTTCTCTTCAGCGACCAGGCACCATTTTCCACCTGTCCGAGGACACGCGAATGTCACTTCTGATGGGAGACTGACTGACCGTGCCTCGCCATGACTCGGGGTACCCGCTCACCCGGTTTGTCACGAATGGAATTTTTCGTCTGCGGATTTGTCAAGTCCGAGCTGTATGAAATGAAAATAACATTATTCAACAACTAAAAACCTCATTTTTGTAGCTGTGGTATGTTATCAAGGGAATTCCGGTCCACACAGGAATGATGGAACTCTTGCTTACATTTCTAGAGACGTCACATTGAAATGTATTAAATTTTTATAAAGAAATGTCTCAGCGGCTGTTCATGTTGCTTATAATCCACAATAAAGTTATTTAATGGAAAATTGTATGAGGCTTCATAAACATCCCGTGAAATGTTAATCTGAAAAGAAGGGAATGGATTACATCTGTGGTTAGGTTATGATTTCAAAATTTTCGTTGAATGGTATTGGAAAACGATTGTATATCTTTACACTACATAACAGTACTAGTTGCTGTGTAAAGCTCCTCAGAAGTATCTGGACAATGTGTTAATGCTGTTCCACATAACTCGCTATGGATTTTGCACGTTACGCCTGCGAGATTCCTACTTAGTCGCCTTACAAAGGTTGCATTACGTTTTTACCAAGAGATCTGACGCAAAGCGTTATAGCAGTTTTTCACGTGCTGAACACAGTTTCAACTTTTATACAGAGTTTTGAAAGGTAAAGGATAAATCTCATGCGTTTTTATGGCAAGTGGCAGTATATTCCGATACAAAACGTCCGGTGCAATTTTCAGTGCTGCATGTTGCGTTAGCACTAGAAATAATACGACGATAATCTCTTATTGTTTCCTGATAACCTGGAACGTACCAGAGATTCATCCAACCAGCAGGTGTTCTGCAGCGAAATGCGCTAATCTCTTATTGTTTCCTGATAACCTGGAACGTACCAGAGATTCATCCAACCAGCAGGTGTTCTGCAGCGAAATGCGCTAAGTGCCCTAATCTCCAAATCATTTCTCAGACGACGATAGGAAGGAAAAGCAAATGGCTCAGGTTTCATAATCGTTCGGGTCTTGTTTATTGCTTTACAAATATAGTGCAAGAATAAAAGAAACAACGCATGTATACATACAGACACAACTTTCAGTGAAGTATCGTACTGCAACAGAATTAAATGTAAGTTACTAACGTTCCACAAATTTCATATACGACAGAAACTGATTCAAGTTGGAGAACATAAACGTGTGTGGCGTTTCAGGTAGCGCTTTCTAATTTCTGTGCCTAGGTAAACGTTCCTCGTCTTGATCATCCACAGCAGTCTAAATCTGTCTTTTTTTGCAATGCTACACATATGTGAGTGAAATATATCATAAGAATCTTAAGTAATAACCTCACAGTAGTACTGAATTTTGTCCCCATTAATTTCTTTTTCGCCGCGCGGAATTAGCCGAGCGGTCTAGGCGCTGCAGCCATGGACTGTGCAGCTGGTCCCGGCGGAGGTTCGAGTCCTCCCTCGTCCATGGGTGTGTGTGTGTGCGTTTGTCCTTAGGATAATTTAGGTTAAGTAGTGTGTACGCTTAGGGACTGATGACCTTAGCAGTTAAGTCCCATAAGATTTCACACACATTTTGAATTTCTTTTTCCATATCAGAAAAAAAACACGTAAGTGTTCCTCAGGCACCACTAATGTTTATTAGGCTTACTGATTTTTCCTTAAGGCCGTAATGACTTAAGTGATGAAATTAATTTGTGTGATATTGTTCATGTGCGATAGTGTTCATGAGAAATGTCTACTAATTTATTATATTTAATGGAAGATTGTAAACAACATATTAATATCATTTGTACTTAGATCTAAGCAAATAGCTGGTCCATCTGGGACTGGCTCGAAGTTGTTCCGATGCCCTCCCACCTGTAACAGCCAGGTAGTGGGACACTTTCGTCCATTAAAAACCTCCCCTATCATCTATTAGCTTCTTCTTAAATTTTTAAATTGTTTCTCTTTTATTTTCTTCACTTTACGTTCATTTTATTCCACTACCAACTCATTATTGTTACTCTTATTTTATTGCTCAAAAAACGGTAGAAAAATGGAACAATGTATTGTAACATGCAAAATTGTAAAATGTACGACCTGGTTTTTAAAATAGGCAGCAGGTCTTTCAATATGCAGTAAATGAAATGAAATGTTCATAGTTTCTATTCATATCTGGGTATGACTAGCTGTGAGTGCAGATCTAGTCATCCGGGTCGGCTGCGCACCTGCGTATCTAGCTAAACTAGTCCCCCTTGTTCTGCGATTTGCCGACTTGTTCGCAGCAGCTCCTGTAAGACAATGTCCATAGGCTGGTGTAGCCACTAATGAAGCTGTCGAACAGCCTGTCTGCACGAGTGCACAGCTTTCTTCGTGCTTGCGTACTGAATTGGCTTATCTCGCGTACAGTTGGCTAACCAACACAGCGCTCCCGTAAACAGGCGTGCAATACACCGCCATATCGACATGCAGGCGGGCGGGTGAACCTTTCTGTGCTAACCCTGCCGACGGGTACAATACGTTTCTGTCTACACTCCCTTTTCCTCAAAATAATGCTTAATTCGCTAGGTTATTCTGAGGCAACAGACTACAAGGTAAATATTACATTTTATTTTGCTCTTACAGTTTGTAATAAATGGTTCAAATGGCTCTAAGCACTATGATGGGACGTAACATCTAAGGTCATCAGTCCCCTATAGTTAGAACTACTTAAACCTAACCAACCCTAAGGACATCACACACATCAATGCCCGAGGCAGGGTTCGAACCTGCGACCGTAGCAGCAGCGCGGACTGAAGCGCCTAGAACCGCACGGCCACATCGTCCGGCACAGTTTGTAATAATATGACAGGATTTATAATTAGGGCGTTATTATGCAGTAAGTAAATTACTGAACCACGAAGCCGCTCAGTTAAATTTATACGGAAAAAGCAAATAAATGCACCGATCGCATCAAATATCATTGCTAGCAGAACCTAATCAATATGACTAAGCCAGTCGCCGAAGATTGAACATAAAAATGAAACCTATACCTACACTATAAATCTTGAAATACAACTTCTGTAAATGGCGCGTTGAAAACCACAGAAATAATGTCGTAGAGTCTTTGGTGATTTGGGGTTTTGAAGATGATTTGTCTCTACGACTTTTCTGTGTGCAACTGTCATTATTCCCGGCGGGGTCAGGGAATTTCTCTGCCTCGTGATGACTGGGTGTTGTGTGCTGTCCTTAGGTTAGTTAGGTTTAAGTAATTCTAAGTTCTAGGGGACTGATGACCATAGATGTTAAGTCCCATAGTGCTCAGAGCCATTTTAACTGTCATTGTAGCTCCAAATCAGCTCCATCGGTTTCACGTTCCATTCGGTTACAAAACCGGAAAGAGTTGACTTGTGTATGGGAGACTGGGTCTAGCTTCCCGTCGAGGATACTATCGTTAGGGACTGAGCACAATCTCGTAAGATAAATATGGGTGGAAAATACATGATTTAATTTGAAAATATCTTTCTCATCGTTCGCTTCAATCTACAGGGTTGTTATAATTAAACTCCCGCTACTTCAGAAGACCCTCACGAAAAATGAGTGATCGCAGGAGATCGAAATTTTATGCAACCTTTCTAAGGACATATTGGAGAGAAATCACGTCTAAGTCATTAAATAAACACACACATTTTAATTTCCAATTTGTTAGTTGTATACCATATTTATGCTCCAGGTTGCATACGTTGCTCAATGTGGCGACAATCTGTGTCCACGACGGCCTGGAAGTTTGTACAGAAACAGTTTCACAAGTGTTCACAGCACTTTTCCAAAGGTGGACAATGGAATGTTCAGCTGTCCTCATCCACTCGTGCACAGCTTGAAGTTCGCATTTTGTATCTAGCATTCTCAGCCATGGCAATAGTAACTTTTTTAACAACTTGTGGCGTATTCCACCGTCGGCCTCTCCCACAAGCAGTTACCAAATCGCCTGTTACTTCGAACTCCGAATCATGTTCTCCATCCTCGGTGTGGAAAAAGGACCCCTCTCTGTATTGCTTTAATGCGTCGATACTCGCGGAGAGCAGCGGCCCTATTGCTGTTGTTTTGATGAAACAGCTTTACGAGTAAAACCCTGGTATCCTTGTCCAGAAGTATGACTGTCTGGAACAGAATTGCACACTGATGCTTGTGTGTCACCGTACCAGTACTGGCGGATAAAGGTAAGTCATGTCCCCAACACCAATAACAAGTTGGGTCAATATGGTTCAAAAATGTTCAGATGTGTGTGATTTCTTAAGGGACGAACTGCAGAGGCCATCAGTCCCTAGACTTACACACTACTTAAACTAACCTATGCTAAGAACAACACACACACACACACACACACACACACACACACACACACACACGTGCCCGAGGGAGGCTCGAACCTCCGGCGGGAGCGGCCGCCCAGTCAGTGGCATGCCACTGTGCGCGGCTGCCGATATGGTAAATAGTATTCCTTGTAAACTTGCTCAACTAGCCTAAGATTAGTTGTAACAATGCTGAATTTAGGAAAACAATCGAAACACTAAATCTGGATGCCCGGATGGTGATTTGGACACCGCTCCACCAGCAACATAATCCACGGTGAGGTTATGGGCACATCAAAACACGATAGCTCTTTTCACCTGTTCTATAACGTCTACATTTCGACCAATCTTACTGCTCTAATTACATATACCGACACCTATCCATCATTTTATTAACATTACATGTCTGCGGTGGAAGGTCACATGACCATCTGTTACCAATTCTAGGTCATCTAGAGCGAGAAGTAACGAATGTTTTGTCCGATGAACTGTGTGTTTATACTGTTGACCATATTCGGTACTGTATTCACTAAACAACTCCTGGAAACTATATTCACCAACTATCTCTCTGCTTTAGCAACCCCGTAAATAAGTTTTCAATGCGTTAGAAGTCAACGGCAAGACAAGAGGCAAGTCTTGGCTTTCGGGAGTCTGGCAGGTGCACAGTAGCCTGTATGGCATAGAGAAGAAAGAGCGGCCCTGGGTACAGCAATCGTTAAGTTGGAGTGTGAGGCGCTATGTTTGGATGGCTGGTTAGAGACTTCTCAACGCTCGGGACGCTGTGTGTCTGCCCCTGAATCTGTAGCATCTTCCAGCGGATTTATTGCTTCACGACCGTAGCCTTCATTTCTCGGACACTTTCGCCGAGCGAGTTGGCTGGAATTACTGACATGTATTCAGGAGAAGCGAGAATAACGAAATCGTGAAGAAATGGAACTGTTGATTACAACTTCGAAATATATGTAGAAAATTTTACCAAAAACAGAATGTACTTATAGGGATACAATGCACACATAGATCCAACAGCGCTCTTTCTTATTTGATCAAGAAGGTGGGTGTCACGCCAAGCTCATTCAGTGAAGATTCGTCAAATGGCGTGGAAAAGTAAAATCAAGTGCGAGAATGCCCCGCCCACATCCAAGCACACATGCCTGCGAGAGAGTTCGAATGTGGCAGTTCTATCGGCCTCCTGACAACGTATTTTTCTCCTCGTGATACTTCGAGTCGCACAGGATATTCTGCGTGTGTGGAAACAATTCACAGGTGGATGTCGTATACAGCGACGACCACGTAGTGGACCACTCAGTGTATACACAGCACGAGATGATCGCCATCCTTGCCATCCTGCCGTGTGGCTGTAACGACGAGTTCATCTTCAACCGTGGAGTAGTGTCGATAGTGGATTACTGCAGTGGTTGTGGACTTATCCGTGTCACCAGCTTTGCAAAAGACGGGAGCAGTAACACCATGTCATCGCATGGCTTTACATTGTCCAGAAACCTCAGTAAAATTTAATGCTTCCGAACGTGTCTTGCTTCAATTTTTCCAACGGTTACAGCCTTGTAAGTTCTAGAAGCTACAGTGTGACCATATCTGCCAGCCTTTATGCATTAGTCAAAACAATTAGGGGGTCATTTGAGATATCTAGGTTCTGAAGTATTGTCATCGGCAGAGAACTAAAATAGTTCGACGTCTTTCCGTCGGTTCTACGGAATGGAGACAATAACTTGACAGTATTAACGGAAAGTTGCTGCATAGGAGTTGATGTTGACTTTGTTTACTCTACCAAACGAATTGCACAAGCATTTGGGTTCAGATAGTGTAATGCAGTGCAACAACAACGTGACTTACCCGAACCTATGGCACGCAGAGCCATAGGACGGTTGGAAGCTGGACAGACACAGAGGGAGGTGGCTGGAGCTATTGGAGTGTCCCAAAGTGTAGTTTCCAGGACCTGGACGCGATTTCAGGCAACAGGAACCGTTAAAAGAAAGCAAGGCCAAGGCCGTTCATGTGTAACATCAGCAAGAGATGACCGTTATCTCCGGTTAACAGCCCGTCGAGGCAGGAAGCTGAATGCACCTGAGCTGCATCGCACCCTCCAGCCCGCAACAGGACGCCCAATATCAACACAGTCAGAAATCGACTTCGGGAATGTGGCCTCTATGCACGGAGGCCTATTGCGTGTGTCCCATTAAATCCACGACACCGTTTACCCCGAAGAAACTGGGTGGAAGAACATCAGGCTTGGAGTGGTAATGAATGGTGCCGGGTGCTCTTCACAGATGAGTCAATCCTGCTTATGTGCAGGAAACGTCACCATATTATGGTGGTGGACGAATGGTGTAGGCAGGAGTCTGTATTGGCGGACGTACGGACCTCCATGCCGTTCAGAATGGCGCTTTGACTGCTCAGAGGTATAGAGACGAGATCCTTCGACCTTTCGTTGTGCCCCAAGCTGGTCCCATAGGAGATGTGTTCCTTCTGGTGGACGATAACTCTCATCCCCACAGAGCTGCACTGGTGGACAACATACTTGAAGCTGAGGGAATTGAACGGATGGAGTGGACAGCGTGTTCACCGGACTTAAGCCCGATTTAGCATGTCCTGGGTGCAATAGGCAGACGCATTGCAGCCAGACCCGCAGCTCCCACGACTGTTGCAGAGCTGGATAGTGCACTCCTGGTAGAATTGCCAAATATCCCTCAAGAGCTGACTTATAACACCATACTCTCCATGCGACGCAGGTATGAAACTGTACTGGCCGTCCGAGGTGACTACACACCATATTACAGGGCAACGAGAATGACTGTTTCACTAGTATGGTAGCCCCATTGTGCCTCGCTCTAAGTAAACTCCATGTAAACCTCAAGTAAAGGGTTGAGACAGCATAATATCGTACTGTATAACACAAAAACTACAATTCTAATCCATATCTGTATAAAATACGTTACCATATGTCTATTGTGTATGATATTTCACCTGATCCCCTAATTGGTTCTAGGCGCTTCAGTTTGGAACCGCGCGACCGATACGGTCGCAGGTTCGAATCCTGCCTCGGGCATGGATGTGTGTAATGTCCTTGGGTTAGTTAGGTTTAAGTAGTTCTAAGTCCTAGGGGACTGATGAACTGAGAAGTTAAGTCCCATAGTGCTCAGAGCCATTTGAATTTGAACCCTAATTGTTTTGAGCAGTGTATTTCAGCCACATAGCAAAATCGTGGCTTGGGGCGCAACTGGGTACAACAATCTATCTCGATGCGGATGTATTGAGGGAATATGAACGGCAGTCTCTACATCAGGGAGGTTTGGAGAGTGTTGTTACATCTGAATATGGCAAATTCTAGAAGGGAAGGATAGTGTTCAATTAAGTATTCACATTTAATTAATCTTTGATATTTGGTTAATTTCAGTCACGTGTGTCCTTCTTGCAGTTGGAAATTTTCGCGAGCATGAGAGTAATGTATCTTCACCACCTGCAGAAAGACTCTGCTTTTTCTTACCTCCTTGCCCATCATAATAATAATGTCGTGTGACTAGTGCCTCCCCTGGGGTGGACCGTTCGCCGGGTGCAAGTCTCTCGATTTGACGCCACTTCGGCGACTTGTTCATCGATTGGGATGAAATGATGATAATTAGGACAACACAACACCCAGTCTCTGAGCGGAGAAAATCTCCGACCCAGCCAGGAATCGAACCCGGCCCTTATGATCGACATTCTGTCGCGCTGACCACTCAGCTACCGGGGGCAGACTCTTTGCCCATACATATATATCGATACCGCTCCTGATTTTATTTCTGAAATCGTGTGCTACGTTGAAACAACTGAGTAATACAGGATGGTTATAATTAAACTTTCGCTACTTGAGAGTGGTCCCATGGAGAAAGAGTGATCGTAGGACAATGAAACTTTATGCAAACATTTGTAAAACCGTGCTGAAGAGAAATAACAGATACATTATTGGGAGAAACACATTTAAATTTCCATATGAGATGGTAATATTTGTTAATTGTGCACCACTTTCACGTTCGAGGTTATAAAGTTGCTCATCGTGACAACCATCTACGGCCACGACATCCTGGAACCTCATTGGAGCTACAATTTCACAATTGTTTGTAGCACTTTCCGAACGGTGGACCACGGAATATTCAGCTGTGGTGAGACAGCTCGTGCACTGCTCGAAGATCGCACACTGCTTCCAGCATTATTAGTCATGGCAACAGTAACTTCTTGAACAACTGTTGACGCAGCTGATCCTCTCCCAAGTGCAATTCCCAAACCGCCAGGTAATCCGATCTTACGAATCGCGTTCTTCAGTCCCCATGCGGAAAAATAGACTCTCCGCGTTTCTTTAATGTGTCGGTAGTCGCGAAGAACAGGTGCACTAGTACTGGGCTGTGCGAGTAAAGCCCAGCTCACCTTGCACAGACCCACGTTCACTGTCTGCAACTGTGATGCACAATGATGCTTGTGTTGCAACCCTCCGTTGCCGAACCAGTACCGGCGCCTAACGGCAAGTCCGGCTAGTCATGATACTAACACTAACAACAAAGGTAATCTTGCAGCGCACAGTCGGAACATCGTTCCTATAAAGTTGAGTACCCATATGGTAAATAATTTTACGTCTACAGAGGCTCAAGTATTGAAAGCTCAATTTTAACCACCCTGTGCAATAGATATAACTTCATTAGATGAATAATTTCGCTTTTAATAACATAACATATCCTTGCTGAAACAAAAGATCATTTTCATAAAGGTTCAATAATACTGATACATATAAGGATGGAATAAAATAGACTATTTTTAAAAAAAGTTTTTGAGTTCAAACTATTTCATTCTATAGCACTTTAGCACTCGATCCTAACAAGTTTATATGCTTAATTTAATTCACATACCAAGCAAAACCGACTACCTTGGCTAGTTAAAACTACAAATGTGACAA
The DNA here is from genome assembly GCF_023897955.1 of Schistocerca gregaria. Taxonomy (NCBI): domain Eukaryota; kingdom Metazoa; phylum Arthropoda; class Insecta; order Orthoptera; family Acrididae; genus Schistocerca; species Schistocerca gregaria. The sequence goes on along the minus strand of NC_064931.1, from coordinate 480,470,635 downwards.
CCGTCCCGCTGACATCGTCTATTAGCGCGGATTACAAAGAACTATGTTTATCTTATGCTGAAAGAACTTCATTTCTTGAAAATTTAGTTTGTTTCGGTTGCCTTGCTCAAGGGAAGGGATGCTCGGTTTCGCTGGAGACGATGTGCAGGCAGTGTCTTAAGTTTTTGTGGCTACCATGAATATGGAGTGACACTCGGACAACATTGGTTCCAATTACGCATCGCCCCATAACTCATGGCGTGCGGCTCGTGATGCACCTGACTGCGAATGCCTACATACGTTAAGGACGACGCGCCGCGGGCTCTTTTTGTCGGGCACTCTGCAGGCGGTGCCCCTTCGCCTTTCGTTGTTAGCGTCGTGTTTCTCACAGCACAGCCAGGTATAAATCTGAACCGACGCATAGCTGCCGCATATACCTCAGCTAGCTCCAAATTTCACTTTCGGGTGCACAGAAATTACTCAAGATATCCCATTATCGAAGATACATATTTTTTTAATTTCTTTATGTTACCGGAAGTTCGGTGGCAGGAGGAACAGGACTTCTGGTGAATACAGGGTTATAAATACACAATCAAATAGGGGTAATGCAAGAGTAGGTTTAAAAATGAGTAAAAAAAATGGGAACGCGGATAAGCTACTATTAACAGAATAGTGAACGCATTATTGCAGATAAGGTAGACACGAAGATATGCTATCTATCTCCGCAGGTGAGAAGAAGATTGAGAAAATGTATGATGAGATAAAAGAAATTATTCAGATAGTTAAAGGAGTCGAAAATTTAATAGTCATGGGGACTGGAATTCCATAGTAGGGAATGGAAGAGAAGGAAAAGTAGTAGGTGAATATGGACTGGGGGAAAGGAATGAAAGAAGAAGCCGCCTCGTAGAATTTTCTACAGAGCATAATTTAATCATAGCTAACCCTTGGTTTAAGAACCACGAGAGAAGACTGTATACGTAGAAGAGGCCTGGAGACACTGGACGGTGCAAATCGGTATCGATAAATCCATATTAGATGTTCCACTAGCTTCCTAAATCACTCCAGGTAGACGGCCCGATGCTTCCATTGAGCCGACCTGTGTGCCCGAGCGGTTCTAGGCGCTGCAGTCTGGAACCGCGCGACCGCTACGGTCGCAGGTTCGAAGCCTGCCTCGGGCATGGATGTATGTGATGTTCTTAGGTTAGTTAGGTTTAAGTAGTTCTAAATCTAGGGGACTGATGGCCTCAGATGTTAAGTCCCATAGTGCTCAGAGCCCTTTGAACCACTTGAGCTTCCATTGAAAGGGTACAGCCAATTTCGTTCCCCATCCTTGACACAATCGGAGCTTGTGCTTCGTCTCTAACGATCTCGACCTCGACGGGAAGTTAAACCCTAATCTTTGTTTTTTCCTCCCTGACCAGCCATGTGTATACACCAACTTGTCGATAAACTACGAATGTTCTTCCTGCTCAAAAACTAGTCCTGCCACAACACTAATTTTAGATAATCAGTCATCGTAGAGGAGAATAACGCGACCCTTTTTGAAGAACTTCCTCTCACATTTACAATGCAAAACTTAGTGTCATCCTTTGCTTATAACACTTAGGTAAATTTTGTTTTTTAGGCTAAAGGTTAGGCGCCGCTACTTAAATGAAATGCTGTAGTCTGGCCGTTCATGCAAATGAGTGCGGTGTTCCAACCGGGAACGCTGTTCGTGCGATCAACGTGCAGACGCGAGGCTGGCAATGAGCGCGCACTGTGTCGTCACACGGAGCCGTTATTAAATCTCGGAGCATAACAAGCCGGTTTACGGGCCTTTTATGAGAGCCACTTGCAGATGTTATCTACCGATCTCTCTACAAATCCGCGACACACAGCAGAGCTATCTTCCGCACCAGCAAAAGCTCCACTATCGCAACGAAAGTACAAGGCTGGAAGCTACTAACTGTCCTTCCCCTGCGCGCATCCCATGCCTCACAAAGTCAAGCCTCCAGTGCTTGGGCACTGACATAAACTTTTACACGAGCAAGAAACAGACTTAATACATTTATGTCCTCCTCCATTCTCCTGTTTCCAGCAACTGACATTGTAAACACTGTTTTATATTTGACTTTTGTTTTTCTGTCTGTCAATTCAAATCCCTTTTTTCAGTCTGTATCTCCAGTCTGCTCTTCACTTGGCAATATTTTTATTTTCTTGTTTACTTTTTAGATCGTCTACAGGTATCTAAGGGTTGATACTTCATTTAACTTTAAAATGTGAGTAGATAAAACAAAAGCAAAAATCGTATGACAAAAATATTCTGTGTAAAGTCTTCCACAATATCTCCTACACACATATACCTCTTGGCGGAAATCTTGTCTGTTGATAATTGCGGCAAAGACGTATCTGATAGTTGCCAGAGTTGTACCTGTCATCAGCAGCCCCATAAAACTAGTCACCAACAAGATGGAACGAGTGACATCTTTCTGATATTTAGGAAGCATGAGTTGGAGCAACAACAGCTTATAAACATAAATAACTACCCGCGTTGCTGATACTGTTGCCGCTGCCTCGCTAAATTAAACCATAGCGCAGGGGTTACCCACGATTTAATGTGAAAACCAGATCAGCCGTCGATCTTGCTCTTTCTGCTGTATGGATCTATTGCTTGGTGTCTGCCCAGAGGTGACATCAAACATTTGTGAAACTCCGACATGAAACGCCTTTCGAAAATTTTTAAACTGAAAGGGAAGAACATGTGCAAAACAACGAAATTCAATTGAAGGGCCAGCTAAAATGACGTGGTCACGTGGCGCTGTACTTTATTCAGAACTTCGGAGCTGCAAGCGCAAGTTTGAGAGTCAATACCTCCACTACAAGGATGCCCTAAAGCGTAGACCAGCGTCTTGCGGTTTGTCAGTGGAGAATTTGTATCAACTTGCTCAAAAAGCTATGAGGGCCGATTCAAAATAAAAGGTATGGAAACATTTATAGAAACATGCGTAGACTATCTTAACGGAAACACACGCCCGAAGTCAGCGTACGTCTGCACGACAGCAGCCATTTCTCCTACCTGGCTAACGACCGATGCTTCAACACTAAGATACGCCATCCTTGTTACACCCATCGCAGCAGATGAAGCAGTGCTCGCTGTTGGTTAATACGTCGATGGGAGCGTTATCATCACTATCATGAACAGCAGGTGTGTTTGAGTACTAACACACCAGAAGTTTTGCAGTTAGTTATTCTCCAACGCTATCTGAGGAAAAGGGACAGAGTATCTATTAGCTAATATTATTGTGGGATGTGTTCACCCATTGTCTTTATAACGACCTGAACTCTGCTGGGGAAACTTTCAATAAGATGTGTGGATGTCTGTGGAGGAATGGCTTTCCATTCTTCCTCAAAAGCCGAAACCAGAGAAGGTGGTGAATACGGACGCTGCGAGCTGGAGCGAAGTCGATGTTCCGAGTTATCCCAAAGGTGTTCCTTTCTGTTCAGGTTGGGAATCTGGATAGGCCAGACCATTTCAAGAATCTTACTGTCCACAAAGCATTGCCTCACAGATGCTTCTTTCTGGTAGGGTGCATTGCACTGCGAATATAATCAATGATTGCCTCCTAACTGTTTCTCTACTGTACGCAGTACACAGTGTTGAAAAATGTGTTCATATTCTTCCTCATTTAGTGTTTTCCTAGCGCAACAGAGAGACCCCACCCTAACTACGACAGCCAACTGCATACCGTAACACCATCTCTTCCATATTTCCTGTTGGCACTAAACATGGCTCGTAAAGTACTCTAGGCATTCGCCAAATCCAAACCCTTCCATCGTACTGCCGTAAGGTATAGTGCGATTCATCAATAGAATACACTTACTTACAGTCAAAAAAAAATGGTTCAAATGGATCTGAGCACTATGGGACTTAACATCTGTGGTCATCAGTCCCCTATAACTTAGAACTACTTAAACCAAAGGACAGCACACACATCCATGCCCGAGGCAGGATTCGAACCTGCGACCGTAGCAGTCGCGCGGTTCCGGACTGAGCGCCTAGAACCACGGGACCACCGCGGCCAGTGACATTGTTGTTTACATCACCTCAACCGTCGTTTCAGAGATGTGTGGCTTATGAATAGCTGCTTGACTATTATACGCCACTTTATATAGGGGTGTCCACATATTTTTGATCCAACAACGAGTATCACTCATCAGATGTAAGACAGCAAATGATATACTCCTTGAACCGAAACTGACAGTCCTGAAGTACAAGAATATAAGCGGCCACTGCTACGAATGATGCATGGGTGGTCGTGAGTTGGCAGAACTGATACTCATGTAATCGAACATGACTTCCAGATTAAATTGTATCTGACTCGGAACAACTGATATGGCGTTGCACTTACACAGCAGACGGTTTAGAATGTTCGACGAGCATTCAATGATGCACTAGATTTGACAACAGAAGAAACCATTTACAGGGACAAGTTGAAAACAATGTTGCATAAGAGACAGCCGTAACGCTCTATCTTTAAATATTTATTGGGCTGCGAAAATATGATGTAGACTGCATTTAAAATTCCCCGCACTGATTAGCTGTTCACTCTGGCAGTCATTCAACTGTATATATCTAATACACAAGCCATCCTTAGAACTCATTTTCCATACAAAAAAATGTCATTTAGTTTATAATTTTAACCAAGCGACCATGAAGTTTACCATCACCTCCACGTAGTGTGTCCCCTTGCGCAGCTGATCATAAACGGTCTACAGATACTGCGGGACTCCAAGGAACGCAGGGTGAACATTAATAAAAACCGACGAACTGCAGGGACGGATTCATGACTGGAAATGTAATAAAAATGGTCCTGTGAAAATGTGTCCGGAAATGTGTCGTTGCCGCGGTAGCCGTTGTGTTCCTTGTGTATTGCAGGCTGTGTGATGGAGGCAGCTTACTGAAAGCAACAGAATGGTCCGATATCCATGTCGGGAACAAGCCTAGATGGTGTTCGTGTACGGCCAATCAGATAGAAAAAGTTGAGAGGCAACACGGCTATACCAATACAAGTAACCACACAGACATCAACCACACCTGGTTCTACAGAATGTTGAGACGAACCCTAGTACACGCTGCAAGCAAGTGACCCGCCAACATGGTGTAAGCCAAAGTACGATTATTTGTATCCTGCAGAACAACCGCTACTATCCCTATCGCCTACAATACCATGGAAGCCACTTTGAATATATGTTGTGACGTGGATGCGATTCAGTTCAATACTGCGTTCCGGAACGATTTGATGTCGTTGAACAAGGACGGTCCATTTCTGGACACATGTTCACAGAACCTTTTTTCCTACAGTTCCAGTCACGAAACCGTCCCTGCAGTTTGTCGGTTTTGTTAATGTTCGCCCTGCGTAAGTAAAAAATGGTTCAAATGGCTCTGAGCACTATGGGACTTAACATCTGAGGTCATCAGTCTCCTAGAACTTAGAACTACTTAAACCTAACTAACCTAAGGACATCACACACATCCACGCCCGAGGCAGGATTCGAACCTGCGACCGTAGCGGTCGCGCGGTTCCAGACTGAAGCGCCTAGAACCGCTCGGCCACTGAGGCCGGCCCTGCATAAGTAAGTAAAATTAAATGATTTCATCAGTAATTGAATTTTATAGTTACTTCCAAGTTACGGATCTAACTCAGTTTTTGACCTTAGCTGAGTTTACAACAATAACACGTAACAAAAAGGATGACAAAAATTTAACTAGTTTGTGCCTACTTTACAGTGACTAATTATGTTGAGGTAAAGAGCAGAACAAATGAAAGGTGTTTGACCTTCTCAAAAGCTGAGCATTTTAGGTCGGCATTACGGTCGTCGTCGTGAAAGTTTATTGGAAAAGAAGACCACTTTACTTGAGACTTGTTCGCGTCTGTAGTTCAGTGGTCAGCGCGTCTGGCTGCTACTAGGAGGACCCTGGCTCGATACCCGGTGCTGCAAGTGACTTTTCCACTGAGGACGACTGGAAGGGGGTGCACTCAGCTTCTTGAGAGCTACCTGAGTGAGAAGTAGAGGCTTCAAGATCAACAACGCCTGCAATGACTGGGGGAGCTGTGTACTGACTGCATGCTCCTCCAAATCGCATCCGAATGACGCCATTGGCAGAGCATGACACGGAGGTCGGTAGGCAACTATTGGCCCGTCTGTGCCAGAACGTCAAATTTTGCTTTGCTTCTTTTCAGGAGAAGTGTGAGATCGGTTCCTGCCTAAGAATCCGCTGAACAAGCTAGTAATGTGAGCAGATGGGACGGGGTTACTGTAGTTTAACGTGAAACTGAAACAAAAGGCAGTTTGAGTGATACCGCGCTTAAGTTCACAGATTAAAAACCTCTTAACTGCCAGGCCCCATCTTTATATCAACTTCAAACATTCCGTTTTTGTCAGACTCGGGATGAAATGCGCTGCTAAGCCGCACTGAGTAGCGTGAATGAACACCGTTAAACTTTCTGAAATCGTGTCAGGTGTTCAGAATCATTGGAAACTATCGATTGGCTTAAAAATGTATGTTGGGTTAGTGCCACTTCTACTACATCATGGTTGCGACGCTAGCGGAACAACTTTGAAAAAATAACGTACGGCCTGTGGGAGAGAAACTTAGAGGTTACAGCAAATGTAATGGGGCATAAAATCTGTTACAGCATGGGAAAGGTGTAACTTGGAACAAGGCCTCCAACGACAGCTAAAACGTAATGCGAATTTTACTGTTACGGCAATGATTACTGGTGGTTTACATCTTCTTTCCGACACCAGGTAGCCGAAACGCGCGAGCAGCAGGTAACTTTATGCCGAATGGCCGGTGCGTAACACGGGAGCCGGAAGGTAGCATTTAAAAGGCACGTAGTGTGGCCCCAGACCATACATCGGTTACTCGCCACCTGTTAGATTTCCGTGAGAACGACACCGTAAAGCCGTAAGTGTTGGCGCAGTAAAAGCTGCGCAAAGCAGCCGGCCGCGCCTCGCGTCGCCCTATCATCTCCATAACAGCGACGCCCCGCCGAGAACAGACCTCATATTGCGAGGAATGCGCCCGTGATGAAGGACTTCATATAAATGTCCGGCAAATTCCGATTGCCGGCGTGTTTATGAGTTCTCATAACGCGACCGATAAATCAACTCGGCGCCGCTCTTCTCGCGCTGGCGCATGCGCGCTGACGGCGCTGACTCAACGGCGCGCCGTGGCCTTCGCTGCCAGCCAGCATCGGCTGTCGACGAACCGAAAAAACACCAACATCACGTATCAAATTTTCGCAATGTTCTTCTCGCCTTGATTAAGTATAAAGTTCCAAGCTTTCGACAATATTCTCTGTAACATTCTGCAAGAAAGCAGTCGACTGCCCAAAACCATTGTCTGATAAAAAAAGTGAAGCACATAAGGTAGGATGTCAATGTACACCTGCACACCATCGACAGGTATGCAAGTGATTAGTGTTGCAGTTCTCTGAGACAGGTTGGAGGACAACAACAGTGCATTAGTGTTATCCATGTTTAGTGTTGTCAAATGGTTCAAATGGCTCTGAGCACTATGTGACTTAACTTCTGAGGTCATCAGTCGCCTAGAACTTAGAACTAATCAAACCTAACTAACCTAAGGACAGCACACACATCCATGCCCGAGGCAGGATTCGAACCCGCGACCGTAGCGTTCGCTCGGTTCCAGACTGTAGCGCCTAGAACCACACAGCCATTCCGGCCGGCTTAGTGTTGTCAGCAGGCCTCTTGGGGTATACAGAGTGTTACAAAAAGGTACGGCCAAACTTTCAGGAAACATTCCTCACACACAAATAAAGAAAAGATGTTATGTGGACATGTGTACGGAAACGCTTACTTTCCATGTTAGAGCTCATTTTATTACTTCTCTTCAAGTCACTTTAATCATGGAATGGAAACACAACAACAGAACGTACCAGCGTGACTTCAAACACTTTGTTACAGGAAATGTTCAAAATGTCCTCAGTTAGCGAGGATACATGCATCCACCCTCCGTCGCATGGAATCCCTGATGCGCTGATGCAGCCCTGGAGAATGGCGTATTGTATCACAGCCGTCCACAATACGAGCACGAAGAGTCTGAGGGAACTCTGACGGCACATTTCTACTCCACGTCCTCATGTGTTAGTTCTCGCCGGCCGGGGTGGCCGAGCGGTTCTAGGCGCTAAAGTCTAGAACCGCGCGACTGCTACGGTCGCAGGTTCGAATCCTGCCTCGGGCATGGATGTGTGTGATGACCTTAGGTTAGTTAGGTTTAAGTAGTTCTAAGTTCTAGGGGACTGATGACCTCAGAAGTTAAGTCCCATAGTGCTCAGAGCCATTTGAACCAATTTTGTTAGTTCTCATGAAACATTGACGTCGAGTTATTTTTCAACAGGACTCTGCTCGTCCACACATGATACGTGTCTCTATGAACTGTGTGCGTGCTGCTGTGTTACTCCAGTGGCCAGCAAGATCTCCAGAGGCGTCCCCAGTGGAACATATATGTGACCAACTCCTTCCCAGAACCATTACCCATGATATTACATCTACATCATACTCTACAAGCCGCCTAATGGTGTGTGGTGAAGGGTACTTTCGGTGGCACTATCTGATCTCACCAACCCTGTCCCACTCGCGAGTAGTGCGTGGGAAGAATGATTGTCGGTAAGCCTCTGTATTAGCTCTAATATCTCGAATTTTCTCCTCGTGGTCAATACACGAGATGAATGTGGAGGACATTAGTATCTTGCCCAACTCCTCCTTAAAATTGCTGCTCGAAATTTCAATAGTAACTCTCACCGTGAGAGGAATGAAGGACCAGTTACAACAGCTGTGGTCCAGCTTTCCCCAGGAGAGGCTACAACGGCCTTCCGACAACCTTCCCCAGCCAGTCAGTGTATACACCCAGACCAGAGGGAATACAACATCATACTGATAAGTGAGCCCATAGTACTGCCTCTCAACCTTTTCCATCTGCAACAACATCACATTTCCTCTCGTACCGTAAAGTTTCATTTCGTTTCCTCCTCGTCGTATGACTGTTCTCGTATATAATGAAATGGGGTACGCCCTGCAAAATTAAGTTTCTGATTCGCTTCTAAAATAATTTTCTCCGTTTGAGACATTCATTCTTCAGATTTTCATGTTGAAAATTGCTATGGCTTAATGGGGTAGGTAGTACGCAATGCACAACGTTAGTAGACTCTACTAGTCCGGTTAAGTCTCGTCGTCCGTGGTCAGGCGAATACCATGAAAGGGCGATCAAAAAGTTTCCGTTCGGAGGCTGTATAGTCCAAAATCTGTATGCCAATCAGGCAGAACCGCAGTGAGCACTGAGGCAATCATCCCACTGACGCACCAGGTTGAAACCCGTTTGGTAGAACTGCGTCCTGCTGCGTGTAGAAGTCCGTAACTGCCTGCTGCCCATTGTTGTCCAACAGGCATCGTCAACCCTTTAAAGTCTTTTTTAAGGGACCGCAGACGTGATAATCACGTGGGGAGAGATCAGGACTACAGGGCGTGTGCTCGAGTGTCACCCACTTGAGTTGGCGTAATTCATGCGTTACGACATTCGACATATGGGAACGTGCGTTATCATGAAGCAGCAACACCTCTTGTTGCGCATTATTCCGAAACGGTGGTTTTTGACAGACATGCAGACAAGCTGTCCCATATACTCTCTTCATTCTCCGATGGATGCCTAATGGCCTTCGGCAGTCAAGAAAAGAATAACAGCATGTTGGTTCTGTTTGGACATTTTTTATAGTAACTTCGCCATAATTCATGTTTTCACATTTACCCCGCGCACGTCGGAGAGACACCAGTGCCACACTAATCCCTTTCGTACACGTCGGTGCTTATGTATCAGCATCTGAACCGTTGTATATAAGCCGCAGCAACGTCCTCAAACGGAAAGTTTTTGATCGCCCCTTGAAGATGACGCTTGTGGCGTCAGGAAGCGTGTGCGAAGATATTGCGTCTAACAAAAGTTATTCACTATGACGTGAACTATCATCCCTAGACGTATGATGCAAAGATACTGAGAACACTCTGTATTTAAGAGAAACATTGATGGATTCACTGATTTTATACGACATAATACAAATGTGCTTATTATGCAAATTCATGAAAATCGTAATACTTACACTGTCCTTTTATTTTTAACCACATATTAATTATTATTGCGGATATCCACAGATACAGCAACAGATATTTCTACCGGAGCAGGCTTTTATTCGTAATGTAATCATTACCGCTGATTTGTCCTAGATATCTACATCGGGGCAGACCTCTAGTTACAGAGTATCGGTTTATAATGTTGTCCGGCGTATCGAGGAACGTGTATGCTCCGAAGCAAAATAGTTCGGATTTCGGCAGCGGTTCCTGGGAGCGCAGCAACACGATTTCGGGAGAGGTAGGAAGTGTCCCGATGTAAATGCGCCGGCTCACAATCAGCAGAAATCACAGCTGCGACACGGCCGTCCACGATGAGCCTTTTGTCTGCCTCACAAAGGCCACCAGACATGCGGAATTTTCTGCCCGGAGCTGCTCTACGCTACGACGGCCGCGACGGAAGAACAAAAATAACGAAAAAACCGGAGGAATAAAATTTAAGGCAAAACCCCGGATATAAATAACGCATTACAAAAAGAGAGAACCGTTTTGACATTGTTCTGTGTTTGGTAATACAAGACGTAATGGTATCGTTTAGAATTCCCGGCGGGGCAAAAGGAAGCAGACGCGAGCGGAGCCTTGATGGAAGCCTTGTTACGCGTCGTGTCGGCGGGCAGCCGGGCCGCGCGCATATTTTAATTTACGAATATGTTGCGCGCTTTTTCACGGCGCTGGGCTGCGCCTTTGATCGCGCGCATGCGCACGCAGAGCTACCTTCCTAAAATGGACAGCGGCCGGCGTACTGCATACTTCCGCGCCGGCGACATACGACGCCGGCCCGGTAATGATCTTTGGCCGGGGCCCGATCTCTCGTAAATCCTGCGCTTCCTTAAGTCCGCGGCCGGCTAATACGGCTCCCTCAAAGCAAATGTGACGTGTCTCGTCCCGCCACTGTCAGCCGATACCCAGATACCCGGCTACCTGTTTCGTTTTTGCCGCGAGTGCTCTTTCCTAACGGCTCGTGGCGTCACTGTTTAAATGTGGGCCACATCTCCCTCATGTTTGCACACGTGTAGTCTGGCACACCGGGGCGGAGCTTTCGGACTGCGAGGCTGTGTCCACGTCCTCAGTTCCTGGTCTTTGTCACTATCGCCGCCTCTGGAGCGTGCGGTCCCGGGTTTGATTCCCGACCACGTTGGATATTTTCTTCTGTTAGGGATCGAATGGTTGTGTTGTCCTAATTGTACCACCTCATCTTCATCAACGTCCGCCCCTGGTAGCTGAGTGATGCCGGCACGGTAGCTCAGCGTGTTCAGTCAGAGGGTTAGCAGCCCTCTGTAATTAAAAAACTGAGCTAATCGATCAACAACGAATTGACATGGGTGTCTTTCGACGTCCGCCCCAACAGATTCAACAAACGAAAACGAACAAAATGAGAATTTAAAAAAAAGTGGTCAGCGTGACGGACTGTCAATCCTAAGGGCTCGGGTTCGATTCCCGGCTGGGTCGGAGATTTTTCTACGCTCAGGGACTGGGTGTTGTGTCGTCCTAATCATCATCGTTTCATCCCCATCGACACGCAAGTCGCCGAAGTGGCGTCAAATCAAAAGACTTGCACCAAGAGAGGTGTCTACCCGACGGGAGGCCCTTGTCAAACGCCATTATTATTTTCTTCATCAACGCACAAATCACCGAAGTGGCTTCAAATAGAGAGACTTGCGTCAGGCAACGGAACAACTCCAGTCAAGGCGATACAAAGTGTGATTTAAGGCCAGCCTTACTACACTTGCTTCCCACATACAATTTTTGTTTAAAAAATGGTTCAAATGGCTCTGAGCACTATGGGACTTAACATCTCAGGTCATCAGTCCCCTAGAACTACTTAAACCTAACTAACCTAAGGACATCACACACATCCATGCCCGAGGCAGGATTCGAACCTGCGACCGTAACGGTTAGACTGAAGCGCCTAGAACCGCTCGGCCACACCGGCCGGCACAAATTTTGTTTCTGGATTCAAGTCCTTCAAGAATGGTCACAGACGTGGCAGATCTGACAACAGTCCAAAAGAACACATTGCCAGGATAAAGCCAGATCAAGCTATTTAGGCGTCATACCACTACTGCAACGCGCATCCTGCTAGATTACGGCTGTTATCCTTCACATCTTTACAGGATGAAATTTGAGCTATCTTCGTACCGCGTTGTCTGCTGAGATTGCAGGTCTCAACCAAGTGCTACTCGGGTGTTTGCGTTACAACAGAGAGCGCTATTAGTTTCTCATGGCCATGATCAGAGCAGGAATTCCCGAACCTACATATGTGACGGACCTGTCTCGTCAGTTGTCGACAACGGACTATGTCAGTATTGCCCTGTTTCTGCAAGAAGCGGATATCCAATTGTAAGTCAGACATAAAGGATCCAGCGTGGGAAGACGTTACATATGAATTGTTTTGAATGTGTTAATGTACAAAGTGTACTATGAAGTTTATCTGGTATTAATGTATTATCCAATCCCCATGCTATATGTATGATATTGCGCACCAAATCTATAATTGCTCACTTGTCTGGCTAAATGCTAACACCGAAGTGCAATAAATACATGAAAAAAAAGAAACAGATGGGTCTCTCGGTTAATAATGCCATACGCTCATTTCATTTCAATGTGTCCACATTGGCTGTGGCTTACCATTCGTCCGTCTTGCATCGAGCGCTGCCTGTAGAGGAAAGAAGGGACGTCATGAGTGAGAGAAAGATGCCAATAGAGTGTACAAATTTGTAGGGACGCGAAATGGAAAGGTCACGTGGGGCCATGCACAGGTAAAGTAGATGACAGACTTCGGTTTCTTGATAGGATAATTAGATAATGCTATCAGTCTAAATCAAACTGATTACAAAACACTCGCACGACCTATCCTAGAATACTGCTCAAGCTTGAGGGACCCATGACAGAAGGCACTAACAGGTGGTGTTGAAAGTATATAATGAGCAGTAGCACAAATGATCACTGGTTTACTTGACGTACGGGAGAAAGAGAAACACCTGGACTCTTAGACGCCAACAACCCAGCAAAAAACTTACAAATCTTCCAGTGCCAGCCTCCAATGAGGAATCTTGAACAGACAACAACCCCCAACGTAATGCCCCATAGAGATTGCGAAGACAAGATTAGACAAATTACAGCGCGCACAGAGGCGTTTAAGCAATCTCACTCCCTGCACTGCCTAATAAATGCTACGAGGGAAAGTATCCTCTGCCATGCACTTCACAGTGGTTCGCAGAGTATTGATATAGAAACAGATGTAAAATAGACGTTAATGGTGCTGAAGGTGAGGGCATGAGTTTCCTGAAATAATATGCAGGTAATCGTCTACTTCATCTTATTTTATTACTATTATTATTATTTGAGATTTCCCGTTTCTCTGGAGCTTGACATTGTTGTATGACTTGTTAGGCCTGTAATATCACTGACTGGAGTAGAATTGGCTTCAGTGATGAGTCCCGTTTCGAGCTGAGCTCAAAAGACCAGTGAAGACGAGTCTAGAGATTCCCAGAACAGCAGTGGAATACCGCTCGTCCGCCATACAGGCTTACAATCAGGTGTGATGGTGTGGGGTGTCATTTCTTTTCATAGCAGGACCCCTTTGGTTGTCGGATGAGGCACCCTCACAGCACAGCAGTACGTCGACGATATTCTATGCCTCGTTTTGTTGCCCTTCATGGTGAGCAATCCTGAGCTTACGTTTCAGCAAGATAATGCCCGCCCGCACGAGGCGAGAGTCCCTACTGCATGTCTTCGTACTATCCAAATCCTGCCTTGGCAGAGAAATGTCGCCGGATCTCTCTCCAATTGAGAACGTTGGAGCATCACGGGGCAAGGCCCTCCAAACGGCTAAGGATTTTATGATCTAACGTGCCAGTTGGACAGAATATGGCATGATATAACTCAGACGAACATCCATAAACTCTACCAATCAAAGCATACTCGGTTAACTGCTTGCTTAAGAGCCAGAAGTGGAGCAACGTACTGTTGACTTGCTCAGTTTTGTAAGCTCTATCTCTTAAGTAAGTCATCAATTTTTTCTGAAATTTTAATCATTTGTTTGTATATGTACATCACATCTACTGACTTCCGTCCCATCATTTGGATAATCCTTTCGTGGTACGTCGTTTTTTTCTTTTCTTTATTTATTTATTAGAATGTACATTATTAACTAGTGACAGGATACCACGTATGCAAAGAATTCTGACGACGTGGTGTTTTGGGGAATCGTTCAGTAACTAGACGGTTAATTGTATTGACAATAGTAAATTTTGCTTACGTCAGTGGTATCAACGTCCTCGCCGCAGTGGTAACACGGGTTCGGGTCAGATCACCGAAGTTGAGCACCGTCGGGCTGGGCCAGCGTTTGGATGGGCGACCGTCCGGGTCTACTGAGCGCTGCTGGCTAGCAGGGTGCAATGAAGGTGAATGGAGAAGCTACTTGAGTAAGAAGTGACGGCTCTGATCATGAAAATTGGTAATGGCCAATAGAGTGGTGTGCTGAACACATGCCCCTCCACATTCGCATCCACTGACGCCTGTCTGTTGAGAATGACACGACGGGCGGTCGGTACCGTTAAGCTTTCCTTAGTTTTAGTTTAAATAAGTAGTAAGAAACCAATACGGAGTTGTCCCGCAGAGATACGGAACCTCGCAATAACTTTAGAACCACGTAGAGAATACGAACAGTATATGGATAATATTTGGGAAAATTACAAATGACCGTAAGTGTAGTTATTTTCCTACTCACTGCAGACAAAATTTGAAGAAATACCGAGGTAGCCGAAAGCCATCAAAAGAAATCCACATTGCTGGGAACACTAGAAGTTACTTTAATGTATTAATGTTTGTTTTGGTTTTTTACAGTACTCATTTTTGAGGGATAATGTATTTGGTATTATAATAGCATAATAAATTACGCACTAGCATTATTAGTTTTAAGAACTTAGAGGATACTACTGTGTGTTGGACGACTTGCTTTGGACACATAAGGGGATAGGTTTTTAAAAAGTAACAGATAAATCATACAATTAGTAGTAACAATAATAAGAATAATAAAGTCTGTTCAATGTCCCGTCCACGCCGGAGAAAGGGCAATTATAGTTTAAGGAGCCATCGACTTCAGTACTGTTGTTAACTGAAATCGACATCTAGGTCATTGGGGAGACAATACCATATGTCATCCAAACACGTAAATGAAAATCGGTCTGGATCTCTTTGAAGAAATCGCCCAAGAATTCAGATGAAGAGACTTAGAAAAATACACAGCAAAATTAAATCGACGTGGCTAGCCAGGGATATGAAGTCTGCTCCTCTCTAGTATTAAGAGCTGCGGCACCTCGCTCGCTTCCTGTAGAGCAAGCACGTGATTGTAGGTATCTGATTCCAATAATATGGTGTTTCTGTCATCAAGATAACGGGACTATCAAAGGGATTTTGTGCATAGTCGGATTTCGCTTCAATAATCACACTTGACGGAAATCATCCATGTGGTTTAGTGGTTAGATCATTGGACTTGTCTTCATGTGGAGCGATGTCTGGATTTCTGTCCATGCGTTCCGAAGTAGACATCGTGGTTTACCTGTACCAGAGCCAGACGAATGTTGGTATGATCTGGAAATTCGCTACGGTCCAGTCATTCGTCTAATATTCCATATCTGTCTAATTACTCGGTCTCTAAATGTTTTATTGTCGAATAGATGTTAAAATCTAAAAAAAATTTAAAGGAAACCGTGTTTGCGATCGCGATCAATGGTTATATACCGACGTAGTACATACAAAGAACATAAGAAAGGCTAAGCATAAAAGTAACTAGTATGATGGCGTAACTTACGTAGAAACTAGGTACATACATACAAGCAATAGGTTAAGGCACCGGTGAGTAAATGTTCGGAGCACAGTTTATTAGTTTCATCGTAATGCACCTGAGCAGATCTGGTGTTGAAGTATTTGTGGAGCATTTCATATTCAGCTCTGTCGGACAATCAGGTATAGTACATTGTGTTGGTACCTACTGTACTTCGACGACAGGGGCATGACATTTTTCCCTATCTTGTGCCGGGGACCAGTGAAACAACTACAGGCCTTTCCACTTTAACCTGGAGAAAATTTTGGACTTTTACTTAAAGTAACAGAAAGCAGTTTTACGACGGATAGTAGTTTTTTCTGTATGCTCCCTTAAACAGGATGCTCCAAATCTCTGGGATGGGAGTTATACAGAAGGTAGAGGATACTAAGTTAGGTTCTTTCATAGAAGGTACTAGTGTTCGGAATTGCACATAAGTTGTTTTTGTTGACAAAAGCAACTCGTTACTTACAGCAGCAAGTTATGACAATAGCAGCTGACGACCGTTCATATTCTCTTAGATATTCTTGTTGTCCATTGTAGAACAAGACAAGCAGCTAGGATCTTGTAAACCTTTTCCTCTTCAGTTCCTGCTGGGAGCTTATGCACCAACGACTTCATGTAATCCAACAGGAAAAATTCCGACTTGGAGACATCGCCGATAACAGTGTATTGTTTCTCTACGTCAGGAAACTTACGTCGGTTTAGAAATAGAAGCAATTTACGTACATATGTGTTGCTCATCCAACACCCATTAGAACCAGAAATATTCATTAATGACTATTGGTCCTTTATCTCAAAACATTCAGTTTAGATCCTTCCTCTGCCTTTATAATTTTGACTGTAACGTACTGGAATGCCTTGAAGTCGTTTTCGTAATAACGGCGTCATAAAAATATGATTAAATGGTTCCTGACTCAAATAAACGACTTGCTTCGTAAGGAATAACAAGCAGAATCTAGAAGAAGCAAAGATAAATAGTGTTGGCAATATTCCTGACAGATTAAGGAAAAGAAGACTTGAAATTCTAATTACGATTAGTTCCATTTGAATGCTTGGTAATTTTATTTCATATTATTTCTACAAGCAGTCAAAATGGTTCAATCCGCAAGACACATTCAATAACTAGTTCTTCCGTTATTCAACAAGGGAACTGTTTCTACCAGCCCTTTCCAAAGTGTGTTCGTTCTTCGAATCGAATGACCACATAGCGGAATGGTAGAGAATCGTTCGTATTTCTTACCACCCTGCGGCAGGTTTATGTAACTGCATGCCCACAACTCAGACCACTGTCGTGATGTGTGACGCATCCAAGTACAACTGTTGGACAGTTACAGTTATCACGCGAAACTCTGACTTAAGGAATCTGCCTTTCCTCGAGAGTAGCGAGGGCATTGTAGAAGAAAAGCCCAAGTTGCCGCAGTGTCTCAGGTTCCTGGAGCAAGTGGTGACAATAGAGGCTAAATGTTTGTCAATTGGATAATAGTAGCGGCCCGCAACGAGCCTCGGGCAGCCACGGCCTGTGTCCAACTGCACCTGCCCCGCCATGATTCACTCACCAGCATCGCGACCTTTCTCCCGGTTTTGCTGGAGACGTAGCCCACATATTTCGTCAGTGGCTGTCAGATCACGTCCAATACACAGTTTCCCTTTGGTTGGAGGGGTTGCGTTACTTAAACCGTGAGCGAGATTAGTCTTGCACTGTAAATCATCACAAAATAAAGCTGCTGAATGGCGTAATCGCCTCCATTACACAATAATGGGCTTGCACACATTTTTAAAAGTCTCAAAATAGTTGCCTCTTTAGGTGGTGACTCCTGTTGGTGTGAAGTAAAAGGAACCACATTTTCGTAGGAGCATCCTTTAGATTTCCATTAGATACGTAGCTCAGAGGGAAAGTGACAAATGAAGAATCCACAGTTCACAGTTTCGATCTCTGGTCGGTACTAGGATTTTTGTGTGTCCCTTACCTCTTCTTTCGTCAGTGATAACGAACGTTGATGTGAAAAATTCCTAGTTGCACCGTCGTTCGGAATCCGCAATAAACGGTAGATCCCCTTATAATTGGCTGCGTACCTCAGTTCGGAGGTCGAAGGAAAACAACGGCTTACCACCTCCCATTGGATCACGCTTAATAAACCAGTGCGGTGTTGGAAGCTACCTTTGGCCTGGCCCTGACAGCTTTACCTATAACTATCTTCTGAGTCGATAAAGCAATTAAAAACTTATATATAAAAATATTAGTGATAGTTGCTCCTGGTGTTTTTATGTGAATTCATTTATTTCTATTTAGTGAGGCTTTTCATGAATGTGTATGATGTTTTCGGAAAAATAATCGGGATTAACAGAGGCTAAATTGTTCCTGCTTCCCGAGAAAGAGTATGCAAAACACAGTATAAGACTAAACTAAGTGAAATATTACTGCTGATTCGTTGTGATGTTTAAGTAAAAACGACTCAGATACGCCACTCAAAAATCATGTTCGATGAAGTGAGGTAGCCGCCATTTCTATATTCAAAACGCGCTGTGTTCAAATCCCCGTTCTGCCATCTGACTTTACGTTTTCTACCGTTTTCGTAAGAATGCTGAGATGTTACCAACGACTAGCACATGGTCGGTCTCCTTCTCCATATTCATAATGCAATCCGAAAAAAGTAAATTAATGAACGGAGATTACACTGTGAAAAGGTATATTAGCATTTAAAGTATTGTCAGCACCGAGGTTACTATAGACTATTCAAGCCTCGTATTTTTACACGTTTAAAACGGTAGACTGGTGTTTAAGGTATCGTCACCTTTGAAGTTAATGTAGACTATTTGCAATCTCTTACTGAGTGGGAAAGGATAACGGTCATAACTGTTTAAGGAAACGTCTCAGTATTCACCTCCAATGATTTACCAAAAACATGAATGTGGCCGGCTGTCTGGAGATTGGAGTCATGTTTCTGTTGCACAAGAGCGCACTGCGTTGACCACAGTGATATCTCACTCACTCGAATGGACTTAGTAAAAAAAGTAAAGCAGTAAAAATCACAATGTCATGATAGATATGATTTTGTCTCTATCGTGACGGGTAATGGATACTATAAGATGTGGATGGGAAACGTTACGTCAGTCTTTAGTATTGATTTGCTAACAGTACTGAAATAAATTTACATCTCAATTTTGTGTTGTTCTTAGTGCCTCGGGTCTAGCTGTACTGGCCGTTTGCTCGTTTTGGATTCTTCCTGTGATCGGGTCATGGGACGTGGCTCGTATTGTCTTAACGCCATCTATACCCAGAACTGGAGAGAGAATTGAGTACTCAGTCGCGTGTACATGGTAAATTGGTTTCGTATATAAACTGTTTTCATAGTGTAATCCTCAAGTGAAAATGAGGAATCAGTCCGAAATATGGGTGGATGTAGCACAGGACCACCTACAAACGACATTTGAATACGAATAGACCGATATTATAGATCAGCGGTTGTCAATACGGCACATCGATTCTAAGGAACATTAAGATTAAAACCCAGCGACTATTGTATTGCCAGCTGGGATGGCCAAGCGGTTCTAGACGCTTCATTCTGGAACCGCGCGACCGCTACGGTCACAGGTTCGAATCCTGCCTCGGGCATGGATGTGTGTGATGTCCTTAGGTTAGTTAGGTTTAAGTTGTTCTAAGTGCTAGGGGACTGATGACCTCAGAAGTTAAGTCCCTTAGTGCTCAGAGCCATTTGAACCATTTGAACTATTGTATTAGATACATGAAATGTATTCGCAGAAGTGAACATGGACAACCATCAGCTGTATAATGAATGACGACAATGAAAATTTGTGCCGGAGGAGGACTCGACCCCGGATATCCGCTTTACGCGAGCGATCACCTTGATCGCTCAAAGTACCTTGCATGACTCACGGTCAGACGCAACCTTCCATATATCGTCTTTCATGCGTCACAATCCGCAATCGTACAGATTATGTTATTCCCGTATAGGAGGAGGAGATGTTAATTGAAAGTCGCTGCCTGGTATCAGCAGGTAATTACAATACTGCAATGCCTGTGACGATCAATGCAATATCGATTGTATGAGAGTTGGGGCACGGGCTCCGATTGCGAAGGCTGAAGAAAGATATGGCCACTCTATTTTCCTGAGGAATCGTAACGGTATTTACCTTACAGTATTTAGGGAAACCATGGAAAACCTAAATATTAATGACCGGATTACAATCCGAAACGCCATACTCCCGGTTGCGAGCCAAGTTACTTAAGCTCATATTTTATCCGAGTGCGACACGGCTATGCATTTTGTTCGCCAGAGTTCTGCGCAGTGGACTGTGTGGGCGGGCTCGAGTATCGGTGTTAGCACTAAGTTAATTTTTGTCTCTGGGTGCAACTCGATTTAAAATTACGTACTCGGTGCGGCAGCTCGGCGGTGTGCGTATTGTGGAATTTAATCAGGAGGGCGATAGCCGGCCGCTCAGTTTTAACGAGTGCAATTGTTTCTGAAGACTGTTTTACGACGGCGGAATCAGTGTCCGGCAGCGGGCGGCTTTTTTCTGTTATTCTGCTTTATTAACCCTAATCTGGGACGAATCCTTGTCCCTTGTCTGGTTATGCAAATAGGGAGGGTGCGCGGCCCGGCGCGTTCCCTTAATCCTGGCGTGCTCTTGCTTGATGATATCATCTGGGGTATAAGGGCCTTAATACGCGCCATCCGGGGGGACCGCGGCCACTGGACGCAGCCTTTCTTCCGAGCCGCAGTTGCACCTTGCCCTCGTCCCTCGTCCCTCGCCATTCGGCCGCACGGCCACTGAACCGCGCAATCTCTCTTGCGTCTCCCGCTGCCGTTCTCTGACATTTCTAGCGTTCGTTCACTAGCCCTGAAAGTAGATCATTATAGCTCCGTACACCATCCCATAAACAATAAAAAATTATGTTGCAAAGCATTTTAACTGAAATGAGGAAACAGTACGTTTGCTTTTAGTCTACATCTACATCTATACTCTGCAAATCACTTTACGGCTGTGACTGAGGGTACTCCTGTTAGTAGTATATATTCCCTCCTTCTCTCTTCCATTCGCGAAAGATGCGAGTGGAGAACGACTGTTAATAAATCTCCGTATCGACTCTAATTCTTCAGATTTTCTCGCAGTGGCCATTTCGGATGCATATGTGAGAGGAAGTAATATGTTGCCCCACTCCTAGAGCATTCACTCTGTGAATAACGACTTCGCGGTGATACATAATACCTTTGTTGTAGAGTATGCCCTGGAGTTTACTGAGCATATCTGTAATGCTCTCGCGCTTAATGAATGACCCCGTGACGACATGTGCCACACTCGTTGCATTTTCCCTGTCTCTTCTATTAATCCAACTTTGTAAGCGTCCCATACTGATAAACAGTATTCAAGAATCAGTCTTACAAGTGTTTTGTAAGCAACATCTTCCTTGGATGAATTTTATTTCCATGGTATTCTTTTAATGAATTTCAGCCTGGCTTCTGCTGTTTCTACAATTAGTTATATCTTCATCCCATTTTAGTCCGCCCCCGGTAGCTGAATAGTCAGCGTGACGGATTGTCAATCCTGAGGGCCCGGGTTCGATTCCCGGCTGGGTCGGGGAATTTTCTCAGCCGAGGGACTGGGTGTTGCGCTGTCCTCATCATCATCCTATCATCCTCATCGACTGCAGGTCGCCGAAGGAAAGACGGCACCCGGTGACCGGTCTGCCCGACGGGGGGCCATAGCCGTACGATTGAATAGATTAAATACATTCCGCTTTAGGTTTCTGTGGATGCTGAATCCTAGGTATCTTGCGGTTGCTACCGGTTTCGACAGAAAAGTAAATCTCCGCTTTCTGGCCCTAATGGGCCAATCGCTGATGGACGACCGCCATGTCATCCTGTGCTAGTGTCGTCAGTGTACGCGTGGTGGAGGGATGTGGGGTCAGCACACAGCTCTCCCAGTCGTTGCCCGCTTTCTACCTTGGAACCGCTGCTTTTCTCCAGAAGGCATCCCGTTCCAGTCCTCCCACCGAAATTCCCTGAGAGCAACGGGAATAGAACCCATGTCCTTCGCATAGCGGCCGGATACGCTGACCACTGAGCTACGGAGGAGGACCATTGTTCCCAAAGCTTTATCGCTGATAGCGTAATCGAACAGTAATGGACATCTTGGCCTTTTATATCCAACATGTTAAATTTATTCATGTTCCATGTCGGCAGCTAATCCCCACCCCACTCATAGGATATCTGCAGGTATTCCTGCATTTCACTATAGTCTTCTAGCGTGGCAAACTTCCTATAGATAATACCATCGTCAATATGCTGGACAATACGTTGACCATGGCATGTCTCTTCGTTATTTCGGGACATATTTTGACAAATTAGAACGTAACATGCTGTGTTAGATGTTACTAGATCCCAATATGAATTACCCTTTTCTCATTCAAGATGTAAACCTTGTATCTGTAAACGTACAGTATGTGTTCATTCAACGAGATGTGGGACACCTTTACATGTTTTTATGAGGACAGTCAAATGAAAACCGAACACGCGCCACAACTGGACCATGAATTGGTTCCATTCAAAAGTATTCACAACACGCTTTAAGACATTTATCCCACTGGGAGACGAGACATCCAGTTCCTGATACGTAGAACACGATCCGTCGCTGACGGATCCACAATCGTCCCCACTCTTGCGCTCCCTCGTCCGACTGAAACCGTCGTCCACGCATATCTTTCTTCAGGATACCAAAAATGTGAAAATCACGTCGTTGAAGATCTGGAATGACGCAGGATCTTGCAGTGTTTCCCAACCAAATCGCTCATGCGTAACCTTCATCCCATTGGCAGCGTCGGGCGGGTGTTATCGTACATCTGGATGATTCCGTACGACATCATTGCTGGGCGTTTTGACTTTAGCATGCTCGCAGTTTCTGCAAAATGTCTTCATAGGTTGCACATTGATTGTGGTTCCACGGTCGAGGAACTCGACGAGCAGAGGGCCTTGAGTCGAAGAAGGAGGTCATCATGACCTTACCGGAACTTTTGTGAACAACTTTGAATTTCTCTGGCTGGCGAGATGTGGAATGTTTCCATTACTGACTTTTCGTTTACCCTCGGGCTGTCGGCATTCTGTCGGACAGAAGGATCCTGTTGCGCGATAATACCCGCCCCCACACTGTCAATCGGACGAAGGCTACGCTGCAGCCATTTGGTTGGGAAACATTGCACCATACTGCGTACAGCCCCGATCTTTCACCGTGTGATTTTCACACACTTGGCTACCTCAAAAAAGACATGCGTGGACGTTGGACGAGAAAGTGCACGAGTGCTTGCGGTTTTTGGATTCGTCAGGGGTTGACTACGTTCTACGAAACAGGAATTGATCATCTCCTCTCCCAATGGGATAAATGTCTTAACAGGTGTTGTGATTACCTTTGAATGGGACCATTCTATAGCCCAATTTTGGCGGCTGTTGGGTTTTCTTCTGACTGCACTTTACGTATTTAATACTGCTTCTTGGATCATGTAATGCCGGGAAATGGAAGCATATAACACGTTGCATTGTGTGACATTCCTTGGTAATATCTAAGGGGTGATAGGAAGAGAAGGTGAAAGCGTTACATCCCATCAGGGTAACAATTTGCGATGTGGAAAAAAACGGAAGAGGGGAGGATACTTACACATTACGGAAAAAGTGGTCTAACTTCTGTATGACCAACAAGGAAGACTGAGTCATTTTCCTTTATTTTCAGCTTCGTAAGCTATTTAACTGAAAACAGGAAAAGGTAACACGGGTACACAAATCTACGAGCCCCTTTACTGACTGGTACTATTAACTGTTGGTTGTTGTTGTTGTCTTCAGTCTTGAGACTGGTTTGATGCAGCTCTCCATGCTACTCTATCCTGTGCAAGCTGCTTCATCTCCCAGTACCTACTGCAACCTACATCCTTCTGAATCTGCTTAGTGTACTCATCTCTCGGTCTCCCTCTACGATTTTTACCCTCCACGCTGCCCTCCAATGCTAAATTTGTGATCCCTTGATGCCTCAAAACATGTCCTACCAACCGATCCCTTCTTCTAGTCAAGTTGTGCCACAAACTTCTCTTCTCCCCAATCCTATTCAATACCTCCTCATTAGTTACGTGATCTATCCACCTTATCTTCAGCATTCTTCTGTAGCACCACATTTAGAAAGCTTCTATTCTCTTCTTGTC
The DNA here is from genome assembly GCF_023897955.1 of Schistocerca gregaria. Taxonomy (NCBI): domain Eukaryota; kingdom Metazoa; phylum Arthropoda; class Insecta; order Orthoptera; family Acrididae; genus Schistocerca; species Schistocerca gregaria. Next base: position 480,446,441 of record NC_064931.1, on the reverse strand, counting down.
CAAACTAGTTATCGTCCATGTTTCACTTCCATACATGGCTACACTCCAAACAAATACTTTCAGAAACGACTTCCTGATACATAAATCTATATTCGATGTTAACAAATTTCTCTTCTTCAGAAACGCTTTCCTTGCCATTGCCAGTCTACATTTTATATCCTCTCTACTTCGACCATCATCAGTTATTTTACTTCCTAAATAGCAAAACTCCTTTACTACTTTAAGTGTCTCATTTCCTAATCTAATTCCCTCAGCATCACCCGATTTAATTTGACTACATTCCATTATCCTCGTTTTGCTTTTGTTAATGTTCATCTTATATCCTCCTTTCAAGACACTGTCCATTCCGTTCAACTGCTCTTCCAAGTCCTTTGCCGTCTCTGACAGAATTACAATGTCATCGGCGAACCTCAAAGTTTTTACTTCGTCTCCATGAATTTTAATACCTACTCCAAATTTTTCTTTTGTTTCCTTTACTGCTTGCTCAATATACAGATTGAATATACAACCCTGTCTCACTCCTTTCCCAACCACTGCTTCCCTTTCATGCCCCTCGACTCTTATTACTGCCATCTGGTTTCTGTACAAATTATAAATAGCCTTTCGCTCCCTGTATTTTACCCCTGCCACCTTTAGAAATTGAAAAAGAGTATTCCAGTCAACATTGTCAAAAGCTTTCTCTAAGTCTACAAATGCTAGAAACGTAGGTTTGCCTTTTCTTAATCTTTCTTCTAAGATAAGTCGTAAGGTCAGTATTGCCTCACGTGTTCCAACATTTCGACGGAATCCAAACTGATCCTCCCCGAGGTCTGCATCTACCAGTTTTTCCATTCGTCTGTAAAGAATTCGCGTTAGTATTTTGCAGCCGTGGCTTATTAAACTGATAGTTCGGTAATTTTCACATCTGTCAGCACCTGCTTTCTTTGGGATTGGAATTATTATATTCTTCTTGAAGTCTGAGGGTATTTCGCCTGTCTCATACATCTTGCTCACCAGCTGGTAGAGTTTTGTCATGACTGGCTCTCCCAAGGCCGTCAGTAGTTCTAATGGAATGTTGTCTACTCCGGGGGCCTTGTTTCGACTCAGGTCTTTCAGTGCTCTGTCAAACTCTTCACGCAGTATTGTATCTCCCATTTCGTCTTCATCTACATCCTCTTCTATTTCCATAATATTGTCCTCAAGTACATCGCCCTTGTATAAGCCTTCTATATACTCCTTCCACCTTCCTGCCTTCCCTTCTTTGCTTAGAACTGGGCTGCCATCTGAGCTCTTGATATTCATACACGTGGTTCTCTTCTCTCCAAAGGTCTCTCTAATTTTCCTGTAGGCAGTATCTATCTTACCCCTAGTGAGATAAGCTTCTACATCCTTACATTTGTCCTCTAGCCATCCCTGTTTAGCCATTTTGCACTTCCTGTCGATCTCATTTTTGAGACGTTTGTATTCCTTTTTGCCTGCTTCATTTACTGCATTTTTATATTTTCTCCTTTCATCAATTAAATTCAATATTTCTTCTGTTACCCAAGGATTTCTAGCAGCCCTCGTCTTTTTACCTACTTTATCCTCTGCTGCCTTCACTACTACATCCCTCAGAGCTACCCATTCTTCTTCTACTGTATTTCTTTCCCCTATTCCTGTCAATTGTTCCCTTATGCTCTCTCTGAAACTCTGTACAACCTTTGGTTCTTTCAGTTTATCCAGGTCCCATCTCCTTAATTTCTCACATTTTTGCAGTTTCTTCAGTTTTAATCTACAGGTCATAACCAATAGATTGTGGTCAGAGTCCACATCTGCCCCTGGAAATGTCTTACAACTTAAAACCTGGTTCCTAAATCTCTGTCTTACCATTATATAATCTATCTGATACCTTTTAGTATCTCCAGGGTTCTTCCACGTATACAACCTTCTTTCATGATTCTTAAACCAAGTGTTAGCTATGATCAAGTTGTGCTCTGTGCAAAATTCTACTAGGCGGCTTCCTCTTTCATTTCTTAGCCCCAATCCATATTCACCTACTATGTTTCCTTCTCTCCGTTTTCCTACACTCGAATTCCAGTCACCCATTACTATTAAATTTTCGTCTCCCTTCACTATCTGAATAATTTCTTTTATTTCATCGTACATTTCTTCAATTTCTTCATCATCTGCAGAGCTAGTTGGCATATAAACTTGTACTACTGTAGTAGGTGTGGGCTTCGTATCTATCTTGGCCACAATAATGCGTTCACTATGCTGTTTGTAGTAGCTAACCCGCATTCCTATTTTCCTATTCATTATTAAACCTACTCCTGCATTACCCCTATTTGATTTTGTGTTTATAACCCTGTAGTCACCTGACCAGAAGTCTTGTTCCTCCTGCCACCGAACCTCACTAATTCCCACTATATCTAACTTTAACCTATCCATTTCCCTTTTTAAATTTTCTAACCTACCTGCCCGATTAAGGGATCTGACATTCCACGCTCCGATCCGTAGAACGCCAGTTTTCTTTCTCCTGATAACGACATCCTCCTGAGTAGTCCCCGCCCGGAGATCCGAATGGGGGACTATTTTACCTCCGGAATATTTTACCCAAGAGGATGCCATCATCATTTAATCATACAGTAAAGCTGCATGTCCTCGGGAAAAATTACGGCTGTAGTTTCCCCTTGCTTTCAGCCGTTCGCAGTACCAGCACAGCAAGGCCGTTTTGGTTAATGTTGCAAGGCCAGATCAGTCAATCATCCAGACTGTTGCCCCTGCAACTACTGAAAAGGCTGCTGCCCCTCTTCAGGAACCACACGTTTGTCTGGCCTCTCAACAGATACCCCTCCGTTGTGGTTGCACCTATGGTACGGCCATCTGTATCGCTGAGGCACGCAAGCCTCCCCACCAACGGCAAGGTCCATGGTTCATGGGGGGGGGGGGGGAGGTAACTTTCAAAAAATTGACACAAGCAGACAAGAGTTTTTGTATAGAAGAGAGGCCCTTTGAGAGTGAGTAAACACTCTGCATCTTTAGCAACTGGGGATTTGTTGTATTAATTCAGTGCCTACAGGCGAGCTTGTCTATAACATTAAGGCGTATCTATATATAGGGTATTATATATAGGGTATTATATATAGGGTGTTGGGATTTTTTATGTATGTGAGTACTTCAGAAGTGGTACAGGGATATTGTAACATCGAGTAGCACAGCAAAACGCGCTATGTTGTCTCTGTTGGTTCAACGTTGCTCGCAAAAGGCAAAACCATGGACTCGAATCCGTGGTCTAACACACAGTTCCAGCCAACTATCAACTTTCACTACAGAGTGTTACCGTTAGAGAGTGAAGATTTCACTCTGAGAATGCTTATGTTTATGTTGCTGTTACAACTTTATAATCAGTACTGGATACTTCTGAGTTCAGAGCAACATCGTGGACAATGGCTTCGAGAAATTTTGGAATGAATTAGAATCTAAAACTTTTCGGGTTATATTATAATCAACGTACAACAGACTCCCTTGTATATATTTATAGAACAATGTGTGTCAGATGAGTTGCCGTAGTTGTTGATCATGACTAAGGAATTTCGTTTGCTGATTAGATGTATGAAGGCAGTAGGCAAATATGAGTATTTTTAACCACAGTCGAGACACTTTGTAATGTTCATATTGATGTCTGCAAACCAATCGACGTTAGCAACACGCACAGTGGGAAGGCGAACCAAATGAGTCTCAGCTACAGTGATATTATCAGCAGTTAAAGCGCGCAAGTCGAAAGATTCTCACAATGAGTTCGGAAGTTTCAATGCTCCCCAAATGCTCAACTGGGTTAAGATCTAGGAAAGCAGTAGACCAGGAAAGTATAACAAAATCGTAATCACGATGTGCCAGTTAGTTATACACACGTTTAGCTATGTAGAAAGAAATATTACCTTGCCAATGAATTCTTAGGTAATGGGTGAAACTGCCTTCCCTGTTGATTATTGCTCATATCGATTGCCACAAAATCATTTCTGACACAATAACCTCAGCCTTACTTCCTAGTCATCTTCCATTAATGATGGCTGAGTATTTGTTTTGTAATGTTTCTCACTGGAACAATAACGTCAATGTTCCATATGAAGCAGAGGACGTGATTTGTCGTGTATTAACTAACTGTCACCAGTTAACAGCGGCTCGGGAAATTTAAATTTTTTCCATCGATGCATCGTCGACATATCGATCTGCCTCTGGAACCCCAAATTCTGCAGGTTTCACTGAGACACGATTTTGTTCTCCCCTGGTTTGTTTGATACTACAGCATGTCACGTACTTACGTACGTCGGACATGTTCAAGTAGACCTAGAATTGTAGAACGCTACAAAGTCCACTATGGTTATATGCAACGGACATTTGTTTCACACTTACGTAGCAGTAGTAGTTTAAATAACGCACTCATTCCTCCACACCCGCAGCCTCCTTCACATAACCGTGTCTGCATGTTGGATGGATAGCTTCCTTTACCAATGGTAGCACTGAACGAAATACCTACTTCAGATGTGTTAGGACATACGTTGTAAACGGCAAACATAGTTTTTGGTCGTAATAATGTGAACCGAAATTGCAGATTATAACATGTAGAAAAAGTAAGAACGCATTTATGTACGAATGTAAAGAAGAAATGAAAAGTAACAAAGGTACTTATCTAATATGTAAAGAAGTTAAGAAACTTGGTGAACTCATGTCATGGAAAGAAGCACGAAACCTGTTATTACTAACTACACGATTTCGTTGACGTCTCAGTCTCTTCATAGTGTTCCGGATACCTCCTGACAGGCTGGAAACTACTCGCATCTTACGTTCGGTTACTGCAGTGAAACCTTTAAGTGCATTACCGCGTACCGTGTGCTGTCATCTTCTGTTCGGGCAGACGAGGCGTAATTACGTTTGGATTATTTCTTTATCACGATTTTCATTTTGCATAATTGCACATACAGAGGGCCGCTCCTCCATTATTCTGTGTGGCAATCAAGGTAATTTGGATCTATTGTTTGGAAGTTTTCAGGTGAAGATACCGCTCGATCTCTTGAATGGTTTTCGCAATGTCGGGGGTATGCAGCGCGGCCGCCATGTTTTATTCATTGTGCTTGACGAAACGGCGTGCTGCGCGCCTCAGTTTGGGAGGTTGAACGAACGGTGGGAGTCGTGAGAACTCCTGTAGCGCCTTCTTTTTTTCGGCCAGCTTCCCACTTCTGCTCCTCGCCAACAAAGTGTGCGCTAACTGCTGCTCAGCTCTGTAACACTGGCTACGTTGCAGTACTGCCGCCTTTTGGCATTCAGAATTTCCGGGAACGTGCGGAACGGACGCAATCTTTTGATTTGCTTTTATGGAATACGTGTTACTAATTTTTGAAAGGAGCTCAATGTGCACTGGAGCTGATGCAGGAGCAAAACACGCAAATAACGTAAGTGTTCGATGTTTTACAGCTTGTCGCCTTTTCCTCCGAAGTACGAAAGTAATTGTCAAGAAACACTAGATACTCGCATGAGGAGTCTCTCTGTTCAAATGCCCAACGTCACAGGTAAGCAAACGGCACACTGTGCTGCGAGTGTATGCTTCTGCGTTCGTTTTCGCGTTCGCGCTCGTCTCATTGCGACGTTCTGGTCACTGTCGCAATGAGAGTATCTCTCACATATCAGGAAAAGTATTGCTGAAGATAGCACACTGATTAAAGTCCCATGCGCGAACCTGTTCGAATATTTTCTATTAGATTTACCTAGCATAATCAACTGGAAAAGAACACTCAGAATACTGTCAACAAATTTCCTCCTTCCCCCTCATGTTGTGCCCTCTGTCCTAAGGTACATCTATATCTACATATATGCTTTGCAGGCCAACGTACGGTGTGTGGCAGAGGGTTCCCTGTACCATTGTTACTCATTTTATTTCCTGTTCCACTCGCAAATAGAGTGACGGAGAAACATCTGTCAAAATGGCTCCGTATGAGCCCTGATTTATCGTAACTTATCTTCTTGAACCTTAAGCGAGATGTATGTTGGCGGCAGTAGAATCGTTCTGCAGTTAACCTGAAATGCCGATTCTCCAAATTTTCTCAGTTGTGTTCCTCGAAAATAGTCCCTTTCTCACCAGGGACTCCCGTTTCAGGTCCCGAAGCATCTCTGGGACGCTTGCGTTTTGTCCGAACCTATCGGTAATAAATAGAACAGCGCATCTCTGAACTGCTTCGATGTCTTCCTGTGCGGATCCCAAACACTTGAACATTACTCGAGAGTAGGTCGCAGTGGGGTCCTGTATGGGGTCTCGCTTGCAGATAGACCACATTTTCCCAAAATTCTCTCAATAAACCGAAGTCTACCATTCGCCTTCCCTACCATAATCCTCACATGCTCGTTTCATTTTATATCCCTTCGCAACGTTACACCCAGATATTTAAACGGCGTGACAGTGTCAAGCGGGGCCGGCCGGAGTGGCCGAGCGGTTCTAGGCGCAGGCGCAGGTTGGAATCCCGCCTCGGGCATGGATGTGTGTGATGTCCTTAGGTTAGTTAGGTTTCAGTAGTTCTAAGTTCTAGGGGACTGATGACCTCAGTAGTGAAGTCCCATAGTGCTCAGAGCCATAGTGTCAAGCAGGACATTAGTAATGCCGCTTCCAAAGATCACAGGCTTGTTTTTCCTACACTTCCGCATTAACTTAAATTTTTCTACATTTAGAACTAGATGCCATTCATTACACCAATTAGAAATTTTGTCTAAGTTATCTTGTTTTCTCCTACAGTCTCTGAGCTTCCTCACCTTCCCGCACCCCACATCATCATCAGCTAACAACCGCAGATTGCTGACCACCCTGTAAGCCAGATCATTTATGCATATAGAAAATAATATAGGTCCTATCATACTTCCTTGGGGCACTCTTGGGGAAGGCCTGGTCCTGATGAACACTCGCCGTCGAGGACAACGCACTGGGTTTTATTACTTAAGAAGTCTTCGAGCCACTCACATATCTGGGAATATACTCCACATTATTGTACCTTCGTTACACAGGGGCACCGTGACAAATGCTTTTCGAAAATCTAGAAATATGGAATCTGCCTGTTGCCCTTCATCCATAGTTCGCTGCATATCATGTGAGAAATTCACACTAGCGAAGCTTTCTAAAACATTGCTGATGCGTGGACATACGCTTTTCGGTCTCAAGGAAATTTTTGAAATTCGAACTGTGCTGCTGCAAACCAATGTTAAGGATATTGGCCACTTGTATTACGCTTCTTGTATACAGAAGTACTCTCTGTGAAATCGGACTGATATTCCATCCGGACCTTGCGACTGGTTTACTTTCAACTTTTTCTGTTGTTTCTCTATGCCGAGGATGCTTGTTGCTGTGCCACTCATATTAGACTCTGTGCGATGGTCAGAACAACTCACCATAAAGACTACTTGCCGCTTTCCATGCTTGCATGAACTGGGCGCTGTAAAGCTTTTGAAGATATCTTTGTGGAATACAGTTCAAAATGCTCGATTCCCCTGACCCCTATGAAGATAAAAAATTAAAACAGAAATATTTGCTCTAGACCGGAATCGAACATCTTGCCGTTCTTTAACACGTCACTAGCATCAACTTTCAGCATCCAGAAGTCAAATAAAATAAAGTACTTTAGATTAAGAAGTCTCATAAGATACATGTATTTTTAGTTTTTTTACGAGTACACTGTAGTACGTAAGAAATAAAAAACAGGATTGGTGTTCCTCGCGTTCAAAAAATAAAGTAAGAACTTTTTACATAATGACTCACGAACTAATTATGAACACTAGCTTATAATAATTTGTGCAAATTTTCTCGTGAAATTGTATCCAATCAGAATGTACCCTATTAGTAACTGCGGAATAGGCTTAGGAGATGAGAGCTCGATCTTCTTCTCACTCATGTTTGTCGTTGCTCATTTCGCTCCAGCCTTATACACAGTGGAGGTCTAGTTTCCTCAAAATACATAAACGATTTATCAGTCAAGCTCAGCACTATAATATGTTTCAATGACGACGATGATGTGTACAGGAATATATCTTCATTCGACGATCGTAAGGAAATGTGAGAAGCCTTTGGCAAAATTTCCACTTGGTGAAACGAATGGAAGCTCTCATTAAATGTTGGTAGATGCAAGATAATGCCTATAGCAAAGTGAGAGAATTCGATGGCATCTAATTGCAAGAACTGAGGGCAACACCATGGGCACAATAAATCGGGGAAGTGAGAGGGAGTGCTGAAACGTTATGTCTCCGAAATTTTTATGTGAAAAATCTTAAAGCTTTTTTCATAAAACAAACGTTATTAACGTTTTACAGCATTCGTCTTCATTTCTTCATATTTATTACTGAACATAATCACGCTGGCGACGAACACACTTCTCTCATCGAGAGACCAGTTTGGTTCAAATGGCTCTGAGTGCTATGGGACTTAACTTCTGAGGTCATCAGTCCGCTAGAACTTAGAACTACTTAAACCTAACTAACCTAAGGACAACACACACATCCATGCCCGAGGCAGGATTCGAACCAGCGACCGTAGTGGTCGCGCGGTTCCAGACTGAAGCGCCTAGAACCGCTCGACCACTCCGGCTGGCGAGAGAACAGTTTGTTGACACCGTCACTGCAGAATATTTTATTTTGTAAACGAAACCACAACCTCACCTCTACGTGAAAGCCTTCATCACTATCAAACTGAATTTCTCAAAGATGTTGTTTAAGTTTTCGGAACAGATGAAAATCGGATGGAGCCAAATAGGGACTGCACGGGGGATAATCGATGACAGTGAACCCAAGGCGTCGGATTATTGCAGATGTTGCAGGGGCTCGTGTGTGGTCTGGCATTGTCGAGGTGAAGGAGAAGGAGAAGGTTATCCGTGGCGGCAGTAACTCTTCGAATTCATCCCTTCATTACTCTGAAGGTTTTTCTCACGCCGGCATAGTTAAGCTACACATCGCCAGATTACACATTGCAATTCTGAGTCCTCTAGCAATAGAGGGTTGCAACCTGCATCAGGCAAGCGGGAAAGTCAACCGAGTAATTTTCATGACATTTAATACTTCCACCGATATTGAGAACAGAATAAAAAGTTCGGAGTTATTACCTTTTCGACACGCTGAGTACAGCTGGTTCTGACTATTATCTTAAATTTATTTGCATGGCTTTCCGATATTTATGTATTCTCAGCCATAATTCTAGGGACCGATGACCTCAACAGTTTGGTCCCATAAGACCTTACCAAAAATTTCCAAAATTTTCAGTTATAATTCGCTAAAGAATAGAACAACAGCGACAATTTCACATAGACGCTGGATCATCGTGCACATGACAACCCCAATACCGAACTGCGTAGAGCACATGACTCATATTCGGGAGGAGCGGGGTTCATATCCAGCCTCAGTCATCTAGATTTATATTTTTAGCGGTTGACCTAAACCAAAAAAGATGAATGCCGTGATGGTTGCTTCGAAACGGACCTTTCACGTTCTAGTCATATCCATACTGCCAGACAGAAAAAGTGCAGCAACCAAACAGGGAGGAGGAAACGGAATGAAAATTCACAGTTTTAGAGGGTATGTGACATTGTTTCAGTGATTACATTATAGAGTCAAATATATAAATAACTTGGCGATATGAGGCTACTTTTCAGAATGTCGTTGCGCCCCCTCTGACAGGATGCATACACTGGTTAGGTTGGAAGGGTGTCATAAAGACGTTGTATCCTCTCCTGAGGCAAGGTGGCCCTCGACTGGTATAAAGGTCTTCCACATCCTTGTTACTGGCATTGGAAACGAGTGGTCGTTCGATCTGAGCCTACCCGTGTTCTATTAGAGACAGATCTTGGGATCATGCTGGCTACGGGGGCACCTCAGCATCGTGTAGACAGTTCAGACAGACACGTGCCATGTTTGGGCAAACATTGTCCTCTCGAAAAATGGTACCATGTTACTGCCTCATGAGTGAGAGCACATAAGGTCTCAGGATGTCCATGAGCTACCACTGTGTCGTTATAATTCTCTGTCACTACAAGGCGTGACTGAAGTCACAACCAATGGCTGCTTGTACCATGACACCAGGAGTAACATTGCTGTGCCTTTCCAAACCGTTTGAGGAATGGAACCTCTCCCCAAGTCGCCGCTATGTTCGTCGACGATTGATCATCTGGGGTAGTGCAGTACCGCGGTTCGCCAAATGCTGCCGTTTCTGTTGTGGTGTTAACGGCAGCCTACGCATGGGACATAAATTCCCTAGTCGGGCTGCTGCTAGTCTCTTACAAATGGTGCGGTAGAAAACAGAATGTTTCCCAGAGGCCATTACTTGTTTTCGGATGGCAGGCTTAGACGTGAAGGGGTTACTATGTGCTTGGTGCCGAATACGGTTATCCTCCATCATGTTGGTGAGACGAGGTCGACCGGATACCTGTCGACGAGTATGCCGACCCCCACCTTCCCATGCCGTCCAACATAGGCTCACTGTCACATCCAAATGCCAGGGAAATCTGGATATTGCACGGTTCGACCAGCCGACCAAATGGAGACCCACAATGAGACAACAAGGCTCCATTCAAACTCTGAAGGTGCTGATAACGCTGTCTCACACCAGTACATGGCACCTCCGTGTCCTTCATAGTGATCATTTAGCGTCTGACACTGCACACGCCGCCTCTAAACTAATGCAGTCTAGTCGCCATCTTACCTGTCACAGACAGTTTCAACTCTAATCATTTATATACCTGCTGATGGAGTATACATGTGCAAAGTTGTATTAATCCTTGACCATGTCTTCTGGGTGCTTCAACTTTTTTGTCAGCCAATATGTAATATAAATTTTGTCGTCGGCGGAATGTTAAACGTTTTTCTTCCTTGATTTACGACCCAAAATATGTTCATTGGAGCTTTCATTACAAATTTCTTAGCGTAGCGTTCGGTTGTACATATGAATATTCGAATAAAGCTGCAGTTGGTCTTAACCTCAGTATTTTTCTGCTATAAGATTCACTCCTTGAGGAAGACATGGGTTCACCACACAAAACAGTTTACATTACGAATATAAAGCTTTCTTATACTTATCTTACTTTGCAGTTGTTCCTACTTACTCGGTGACTTCATGTCACTCACACACTCTCAGTTTAAATTCCGTGGTATTGTATAGCTGTTCCAGATAACGGTCCTAGCGCTACAACATGTCCTTGGTCCAGTATGAACGTATTTTTTTTAAAGTTGTTGTGGGCTGTATTTCTGAGTCTGAGAATGAGAACCAGTTCACATTTGCTTGTGTGTGTGTGTGAAGCTGTTCCAAGCTTACAGTCGTTAACCTCACGCGTATATTCAAGCCTTTTACGGTTCACCAGTTTGCCTGCGTCTTACGTGTTATTCTAATGGAAGTCTGAGTTTGGCAAAATAAGAAGCAAAATGTTTTTAGGAAAGAAAAATTGTTTCGCATTGTGATCCTCACCGTAGTTAATACATTAGAAGTAATGAAATTCTGATCGCCAAAGCCAAGTAATGTTTCCATCTATGCATAATAATCATATACAGCTCAAATAATCCGTTTATTCAACAAAAATGTGTTCTCTGCAAGCCAAGCTTTTGATATTAGGAAATAGAAACAAGTCAATGGGACAAAATATGGAGAGTGGGCTCAGTGGGAAACTTCGGTTACCCATCTCATACCGGTTTAAAATAATCTCAACAAGCTTTAAGCAATTACATTTTTATGTCGAATATAGTTTACTCTCCGAATTAAAAGGGTTTTATCGTTAAATGATGCTCATCTTTAACTATGTGCAAGAAACTCGTGACACTTGTTACTGCTTCCTACAAACAACTATGCATTTATGTTGCTAAACTTTGCAAGGCCCACACTTACTAATAGCGTTGTCGCTTAACATTTGATAGAAGTTACCAAGCTTGTCGATCCACCCCCATATAGCTCTCATCAGGATACACAAATAGCGGCAAAGGTTAGTTGAAGATAGTGGTAACGCTATTCTGTTAGGAAGTTCCTTAACGCACCAGTAAGATGTCTTCTAAATTGATTGATACACGGTGACTAAATATGGTATTGTCCTAATGGTTTGGCCATACATCATACTACTAAAAATCTAATGAAGTTTTGTTATCTCTCTTCGTTAGTTGTTAATGCATCGTCAGTGTCAAGGTCAATACATTGGCAAGAAACTGCCAGTGCCTTTGTCGAAGGAGACATTCCAGCATTCACCTGTAGTGATTTAAAGGAACAACGGGATCCATGCGCCTAGACAGTCAGACCGGATTTTTAGCCCAGTTACCTCAACTATGAGCTGACCGAATTACTCGTACCACTGTGCCATCCCTGTGGTATTCGCAGTAGCGTCCCAAAACAGCGAAACGTGGTTTGGCGCACTTGAGCAACCGAGTGTCACGAGGACACGTGCCTCCTAACACGGTCGCAGTGCAGATGATAGAACAGGACAAAAGTCAGGAAACCTAGCACCGTTTGAAAATAATACATAATCTCGCACTGGGGAGGTGTTAGGTGGGACAATGAAACATGTATACTAAAAAAAAAGGAAGAATGCCTCACGAATCGTGACAAGAAATATAGGCGGCAATTTGGAATGTTGCCCAGCGTAAGCTTATAAAAGTCCCATCCCTGCCCCCACCCCTCCTCCTGAACGGTCGGAGAATGGTATTCTCACAGAGCCACACTCTCTCAGTAGTCTTTTTTGCCGCGAGAGAACAGGTTCTTTAAGGCTTAAATTTTGAGGTGATGATGACTATCGATTTCTCTGCAGCGTGACTAGCACGGAATTTTTTGTTTATCGGGATTGCTACTGGAGTAAGCACTAAACACCGTAGCATTTCGCCGAAACGTCCGTCCGAGCTAGGTCACAATGGAACGATTTTGCGTGGTAAATTCGTGGAGATTAGCCGACGCTGGAGCCACGTTGTAAAGGTGGTGTACAGCTTGACCACGGTACCTAAGTGTGAAAAGAGAGAGAATTCTTAGGGAGCAAATTGTTCATCTGAAGTGTCTCATTATAAGGAAGCGTCAAAGTGACAAGACGCGTAATAGAAGGTGGAAATCAAGTTGTCATTTTCAGATGAAGTACTTGCCTGAGGGGTCACCCAGTTTAAAGACGATTTTTTTCTTTGTTTTGCATTTTCCTCCGCTGGCGGTGTAAGTAATTAGCATGTCGAGTGCTTGAGTGTAAGGATGTAATACGGCCGGAGAACGAATATGGCACAAAAGACCCTAACTGCTTGCTGGGTGGTCATCGTGCTAAATGAGTGAGTTTTCTGGGACATCGCCGCGTCCCGAGTAGAGTAAGTGAACTTTTCACATGTTTTTCTGAATTTACGTCGCTGAATATTTAATTGGGCCCTCTTAGTGCTGTTATGCTAACTACATCACCAAATGTGTTGAACAAATTTTCCATTTTTTTATTTATTGGAAAGATGAGATACATTTTTATTTGATGGGATGATTGGCTGCCAGCCCTATGAGTAGATGCAATAACTGAAGGAGTGAAACAAGATCACATGTAAAAATCTTTTCAGTTAATGACAAGATAGAGGTGAATAGAATGAAATGGGAGGATCATATTGATAAAATGACAGAAAACAGACGGCCAAAAAAAAAGATAATGACTCATTGGCCGAATGTAAGAGAGAACTAGATAGACCTCGTAAGAGGTGGATGGATGGATGGCTGGATGAATGGACGATAGAGATCGGAACAGGTGACTATAGCAGCTAATCCTTGGAAAGAGATGATGAATTGAAAACCTTGCGATCTCATAGGAGTGTGGAGGTAAAACATTAGAACATAAGTAAAATTCTAGCTTGGCTGGTGTCTCCTCATGTGTACTTTCAGTCATTGATACCTATGTGTTATATCATAATGGTTCTACTGGCTCTGATCACTATGGGACTTAACTTCTGAGGTCATCAGTCCCCTAGAAATTAGAACTACTTAAATCTAACTAACCTAAGGGCATCACACACATCCATACCCGTGGCAGCATTCGAACCTGCGACAGTAGTGGTCGCGCGGTTCCAGACTGAAGCGCCTAGAACCGCTCAGCATACTATCATAGATCTGTTATGTCCACCTTATTGTGGGTGTTTCTCCTTTGGAACCCATGTGCAGACATACGTCCATATGGACTTGTTTGCTCCTTATCATTCAGGGAAAATTTCATGCAGTTTGTTCCCACTTAGAAAACTCAACCTGTGTATCAGTGCTGGATATTAATTTTAATTAATGCTAAATAGAATCGTGTGTAAATAATTTAATGCCTCTTGTCAGTATTCAGAATCCACATCGCTTGAGCCTCTCCACCCACTCATCTCCCGTGGGGAGACAAGTGGTGGGACAGAACGTATTACGAATACGTATTCTGCTTCCTGGTCGCGAGTAACCAGTTGTGCGGAAATGAGTTAGTGAAATATTGCAACGCGAAGTGCAGTGTTCTTGTCAAAATCTGGATAGGGGATTTTCGTGTAGCTCATCCTTTTTTTCCTTTGTGGCCCACGACTAAAAAGATCTTATTATTCATTCACCTGTATCAAATTACTTTTTAGATTTGAGAAACGACGCGTGCGTTTAAAGGCGGGCCGCGGTGGCGCAAGAAAAGAAACAGAAAGGAAAGGCGCTCGCAGAATATGGCGGCGCGCATTCCGGCAGCCGCGTGTAGCTGCGCGTGCGGCTCGTATTAATCCCGGAGTTTGTCACCCCGCTATGCCGGGCATCTCCGCGTGTCCGGCCCACTTGCTAACCCATCAGCCTCCCCATATTCGTTTACGCTTCGCTTCTTCGGGCCGCCAAATTTATTGCGTTTTCTGCGTCTAGGCACTTATCTGCTGAAATACGGTCCCAGAAGACGTGTTCCGGTTTGAATATTACAAATGGGCAGGTGCGACAGTTGCAGATGTGGCAGATAGGGCAGCATCTCGAAGCGAGTGAGTAGATTACGGCCGTGTTTCTAAACAGACTTGACTCGGCTACGCTACCACCGCCTGACTGCCGCACGAGCTCCAACGTGTGTTGTGTGTTACTGAAGCGAGCATCACCGAGTTGGAAAGCCACCTCCGTTGGAAAAAGAGTACGATGAGAGATATTGATGCGTTTATTGTTCCATTTTCTAATTATTGGCCAAAAGACTTGAAAATGCACTGTCAAACAAGTCTGTAGCTTTCTGTTGAAGTCTATATAGTGCATTTGTTCAGATGGTTCAAATGGCTCTGAGCCCTATGAGACTTGACATCTGAGGTCATCAGTCCCCTAGAACTTAGAGTTACTTAAACCTAACTAACCTAAGGACGGTGCATTTGTACTCGATATCGTACAGTCCTGGTAGAAACGGGTTTCTGACACTGAAAATTCAAAATGGCGGCAGTCTGTGGCACGGTAGATCCTCGATTGCACCGTTCACGAAATTCCAGTCACCACCTTTCTCCTCCGAATGCGAAGATATTGTATTGGCGCCCACTTACTTAGGGAGAAATGATCATCGTAATAAAATAAGCGTAATCAGAACTCTCACGGAAAAATTTAACTGTTCGTTCTTCCGGCGCGCTGATGGGGAGTACAACAGTAGAGAAACAGTGTGAAAGAAGTTGGACGAACTCTCTGCAAGGCACTTAAGTGTGAGCTGCAAAGTAGTCGTGTAGATGTAGACGTATGGAACTATGCAGCCGACGTGGCATGTGTTTGTTTGCACGACAGTTTATGCGTGTATTTGTCTCTGCTGTATTAACGGCCGCCCCCCTTCCCCTCTAGTCATGGCAACCTGAGAAATTCAAATTCCTGTGTAATAACCGATATGTAATAGCCCATGCGTCTTCACCCGTTATCATCCTACATTCAAATTCGGTTAATTTGCGACGTGTTGCCGAGTACATTACACACCTGCACACCTGTCCGTAACAGACAGGTACACTAGCGCCACGTGCAACGTCTCCCGAAACATGAACGCGTCTTCTAATCAGAAAAGCATGGCCTTAACGTTTGGTCACTCAACTTAATTTCATTATATAATTACCATCTTAAACTGTCCAGTCACGCTATTGTGCCCAGCTGTCAAAAGCCTCACTAACCAGCTTTTGCAGCGCGAACCGTTGCGAGGCATGCAGGAAGAGCGTCAGTGAAGTTCTGGAAGGTCCCAACAGGGATGTGGAACCAGGCAGATCCTAGAGCCGTGGCCGGCTGCAATAGATTTCTCGGTTGAGAATCCGTGGCATGAACTGCCGGAGTGAGGTGGTCCCATATATTCTCGACTTAGTTTAAATCCAGGGAATTTAGTGGCCAAGGGAGTTCAGTAAACTCATTCTGATGCTCTTCAAACCGCGCACATGCACAGCAAGCTGTGTGACACATAATATTGTCCTGCTGGTAGATAGCATCATGCCGAGGAAAAAACAAACTGCATGTGGGGGTGAACATGGTATCCAAGGATAGTTTCTATGTATACTTGCGTTGATCCATTTGTGCCTCTCAAAACGGCGAGATCACTCAGGGAATGCCCTCCCGCCTGGAGCCTTCCGACGATTGTTGCAGGGTAATTGCTTCCAGGCGTTTCACGCCAGCGGCCAACTGTCCGACAGAGCATAAAAAGTGATTCATCTGAAAAGGTCGACTGTCGCCACAAAGTGGACGTCCACTTGAGGTATTGGCGTGCAAATTCCAGCAGTCAGCATGGGTGCATGAACCAGGTACCGACTGCATAGACCAATAGGCAGCAACTTTCGCTGAACAGTCGAGGAGACACTGTTGGTAGTCCCTTGGTTCAAATGGGCTGTCAGTTGCACAACAGTAGCACGTCTATTCGCCAGTAAACATTTCGCAGACCTCGTTCAACTCTGTCCTTTACGACCATTGGTACACACAATTACCTCGCCGCTGGTTTTAGAAAGCTTCATTTTACCATGCACGGTGTACTTTAACCACTGCAGCACGAGAGCAGTTAACAAACACAGCCTTTTCGGAAATGTTTCCAATTTTAAACCGAAAGCAAATGATGATGTTCTTTTGGATCTCAGATAAATCTCCACATTACGACAACGACTGCACTGTTTGTTCCCATCCTCTCCCACCCCATCGAAACACACTTTATATATATGCCCTGCATTGTTAGTGCTGCCACCTGCCACCTGTTAGCGGCTATTGCACGTTGATGTCGAATGTAGACGGTTGTCACATTAATGTGACTGGACTGTGCATTTGGAGTATACTTTCAGATTGTCTCACTCAGCGAATAGGCCAACACAGAAAATTTATGACCAATATTCTTGATCGTCGACTATTGCAGGATCATGAAATATATTCCAAACTCGAATAATGTTGTTTTACAAACAGGTTTTTTTTCAGTTAACCAATATAGATTTCAGAAGAACCCCGTTTCAGACATACACTGATCAGCCAAACCATTATGGCCACGGCCCAGCGTGGACTGAATGTAGCCTGGTGACGTTGCGGGTACGCGAGGCTCTAACCCGAGCAGGGAGAACAGTGAGTCATTCTATCGGCCATATGGGTGGCCCAGATGGTCGCTAGAATGTCTCGCTTTTCGCCATGCATGGTGAAAAATCACTGACATAAGAGAGTTTGACAAAGGCAAATGTTATTACCGACAGCTGGGGACGAACACCTCGGAAACGTCGAAGTTCGTCTGTCGCTCGCGTGTTACTGTCGGGAACACCGACGGAATAGGGTTGAAGAGCGATCAAATCAGGAGTAGACTTCAAGGAGCTGGACGTCCACAAATCATCACCGAACGTGAATCTCGGAGACCTTCTGGCTCTGTAAATCACGAAAGGTGGCGATCATAGCAGTTCTGGCGACACGACACAATGCTTATGCAGGCATAAATGTTGCGGAATACACCGTTGCACGCATGTTGTTGAAGATTGGGCTCCTCCGCAGACAACCCCATGTTCCTCTGTTGGCATAACAACCTCGTGTGTGTGTGTGTGTGTGTGTGTGTGTGTGTGTGAATTCCTAAGGAACCAAACTATTGAGTCATCGGTCCCTAGACTTAACACTGCTTAAACTACATTATGCTAAGAACAACACACATGCCCTTGTCCGAGGGAGGACTCGAATCTCCGGCGGAACGACCTTATCGATTACGGTTACAGTGGGCACAGGGTCATTGATCTTCGACCGTGGATCGATAGATACGTGTTTGCCTGGTCAGATGAATCATGTGTCCAGACACATCACCTACTAGACCAACGGCTGCTCCATCATGCACCGCGCCACGGATGCAGATCAATGCGGCCACTAATGTACTAAGGGGGATCTTCGCCTGCACTTTCATGGGACCTGTGGTGATAATCGAAGGCACCGTGACATCTATGGAATACGCGAACATTATTGCGGACCGCCAGCATCCCTTCATGCTTAACATCTTCCCCGACGGCGATGGCGTGTTTCAATAGGATAACCGTCCGTGTCACACGGACATAAACGCGCTAAAGTACTTTGAGAAGCGTAGTAGTGACCTCACGCTGATGTCTTGGCCACCAAATTTCCCTGGTCTGAAAATGATGGAACATATCTGGAACCCGATCGGCTGCCGCCTCCGCTACCGTAATATACGGGAATTGCGTGACGCGTGCGTAGATAATCTGGTTAAATAAACCTCCGGAAACTAACCAACAATATGTTGAATCTATATCATGCAGAATCGCTGCTGTCTTGCTCTCCAAAGGTGGACCACCATGCTATTAAGTATGTGGTCACAGTGTTTTGGCTTAGCAGTGTATTCCACTCTCAGTATATGTGATTACATTGGAATTCGTGGAAGCGAATGACGCGTGGGAAGAATGATTGTCGGCAAGCCTCTGTATTGGCTCTAAATAGTTGAACTTTAGCATCGTGGTCCTTTCTCGAGATGTTTGTGGGAGGAAGTACTATGTTTCCTAACTCTTCCCGGAAGTACTCTCTCGAAATTTCAATAGTAAACCTCTTTGTGATGCAGAACGATTCTCGTGTAGCGTATGCCACTGGAGTTTGAGATCATCTCTGTAATGCTCTTATGCCGGCTAAATGTTTCCTTGACGAAACGTGCAGCACTTCGTTGGATATTCTCTATCTCTTCGAGCAGTCCTACCTGGTAAGTGTCCCAGATTGATGAACAATACTCAAGAGTCGGTCGAACAAGCGCCTTGTAAGCCACTTCTTTCGTTGGCGTGGTACTTTTCCTTAAAAATTCACTCCGTCTTCAGGCCACAAGCGGTCCATCGGGACCATCCGACCGCCGTGTCATCCTCAGGTAAGGATGCGAATAGGAGGGGCATGTGGTCAGCACACCGCTCTCCCAGTCGTTATGATGGTTTTCTTTGACCGGAGCTGCTACTATTCGATCGAGTAGCTCCTCTATTGGCATTACGAGGCTGAGTGCACCCCGAAAAATGGCAACAGTGCATGCCAGTCCAGAAAGTCACCCATCCAAGTGCCGGCCACGCCCGACAGCACTTAACTTCGGTGATCTGACGGGAACCGGTGTATCCTCTGTGGCAAGGCCGTTGCCACTTTTTCGTAAGATCCTTCGTATGAGTTTCAGTTTTGCATCCCGTTTCACTAATATTTGTTTTATATGGTCATTCCACTTAAGATGGCTCCGGATAGTTACTCCTAGACATTTTTCGATAGGTTAGCTACTAGGCAACGACCGTTTTCCATTCTTTCGAAGGTCGTTTACTTTATACACTGTATGTGTCCAAGAGAATCGTTCTTCAGCATTTACATAAACATTTTATGTAAAGTGAAGGTGGAGGGGACAGAAAGGAAAGGAAAGGAGAGGAACTCATGTGAGCTGCATCGGGCCTTTATGCGGAATCAGCGGCGCAGAGTGAAAATGTGTGCCGGATCGAGATTCGAATCCGGTATCTCATCCTGCTTACTAGGAAGCTGCGTTAACCACTGCGCTATCCGGTGACAATGTTTAGCGCAATTAGGCAGAATGTCCCGGTGCGTCTCCCGACCGACTCACAACCCCACTCAGCGCCACCTATCCACAGTCCCCGTCCATGTTCTCCATGCTCGCCATTTTGAGATTCCCGGAGGAGGAATCGCGCTGTAGGTGGTGGATTTATTGCCCATAGAGGCTACTCAATTATATGAATGCGTGGCGTCTGTTCCGTAAAAACAGACACCACGCGGAATTCGCAACTGTGATACACATTACGCAAACGTTCGACCTCCTGCAGAATCCAAACCATCGAGCACGAAGTACGTGGACAGATACTGGGACTGTGGATAGGTGGTGCTGGGTGGGAATGAAGGTCGGCCGAAAGGCGTACCGTGATAGTTAGCGCAAGAGCGCTCAAACTGTGTCCGGGTGGCGCAGGAGATCCCGACTTCGAATCCAGGTCCGGCACGCTTTTTCACTCGTCGCCGCTGATTCTACATGAAGTCCCGATGCAGCTAACATCATGAGTTCCTTCCTGTTCCTTCATTTTCACCCCCTTCACCTTCAGTTTACATAATATGTATGACAGCTGTGGGTTCCGCATGGTGTCTGTGCTTTCGGATATGTCCGAAAGAACGAAAGACGTCACGCATTCATATCATTTAAATAAACATCTTATGTTACAGAGTGAAAAACACTTTCAGATGGCGTCGATGCTGCTGAAATTTTCTACGGGTAAATATCGTTGACGGATGATTGGAGAGTTCCAGACAATGTAGTGAACGGGTTCACGGTTTAAATGTCGATAATTGCAAGGTGACATGTATATGAGATAAAATACTCAGTTCTACCATCGATTAGTCTTTGCAGTTTTTACATTGGTTAATCTCGTAGAGGAAATGATATGTTACCTGAAACTGAGTGAAACAAAAATATATGGTGGTAACTGTGAAGGTAAGACATGATTGTATTGGTTGAATTCTGAGTAAAATTAGTGGATCCGCGAAGGATGCCACACATGAGGCTCGTGCAAACGATGTTGGGATGTTGCTGGAATCCTCATCAAGTCGACGTGAAGGGAGAGATCGGAGGGTTTTTATAGCTCGGTTTACTCCACACAAAACTATTAATTAGGCGCACGTGGAACTGAATCGGCAATTATTTGAAGATTTGGGGCATATTTCAGTATTTCAAAGAAATTCAATTAAGGACTGTAACTGTGAGGCAGGAGAGGTAACTGTTCATTGGGAGCCACAGAAATAGTTATTTTTCGGTAACTCTACACGAGAAAGGTTTAGGAAAGGCAGCGGGAGTTATGTACATTCTTCTATGCCCTGTACAGTAGCCTAGTGAAACCTGCTTAACACCAGAGGAACTACACGTTTCACCAGTCCAAAAATAAACCTCAGTCACAGCCCCTGAAGTTACGGTAGCAGAATCTCAATCTATTCCTGAGTGCCTGTGTGTAGTACGAATTCCACCTCATCTACAATTTTCTCCCTGCGGTCTTCTGTTTCCCCTTTTTCCTTCACATTAGTCGTTACGTACACTTGATGTGGCATCTTACTTGTCTGATCGCATGAGAGCGACAGCGGAGATAACTAATGGAATAAATAAATTAAAAAACTGATTTCTCAGTTTTTTAATTACTTCCAATTTCCACCAATCTTAAATAACTAATTGCAACAGTACTATTGTGCTTTCGCGCTAGAGTTGACGTATGCCATATGAATTTGTCCATATTCTTTTAATCGTAGACAACTATGTCACATTAACGTGTAGTATTTACTTTCACCTGTACCTGCAACAAAAACACAAATATCAAGCGTTTTCTGACTTCTGTTCCAGGTTTTTAAATATGAAAAAGTCAGTTATTGTAAATAAAAGCTTGAGAATGATGAGTAATAATCAAATCTTTTTTTCATTAGATTCTATAATCGTGGTACAATTACTGTATGGAAATATTTTATTCGGATTATTTCACATCGTTTCTGTCCAACGCATCTATTCTTAGGACATTCTAGTACTGAATAGTGGATCCTGCATAGCAGTTGTTACACATACATTGCTCAGTTGCAATTCATTTTCAAGTTTACTTCCAGAAAAACGAGGAAACGTTGCAGGAGGTAGAGGAAAAACGTGAAGACAAATACTGTACCCTTTTAACAATATTTGTAGACTTTTTCTTACCTATCTGGACTGAGTAATACTGTAGCATAATTAAACGAGGCGGGAGCCACAAACCCAGATTGCTCTCTTCCTTTTATCTCCGGGAGCTACTTCCACTTCCACTGGCGGTGATTACTATAAAGATCTAACGCAGGGAACCTGTAGGGACGAAGAATGTCCATTATCGGAAGTGAACTTGCCTGTGGTATCTTATCAGCGTGACGGCGATTCCAGAGAGAGAACAAGCGACCGATTCCCCCATTCATTAACGATACTGGAGTTGAATTGCTGAGTCTGTTTACCTACATCGTGCGAGGCCACTGTTCCGTTCACGAGCCCACGCACCCTTCTTCGGAAGATAAGCAGCTGCCCCCACCAAGACGTGGCATCTTAGGCTCGTTCGTTAAGGTTACTAAAAAATCATCTGGAGGAAGCTGAACACCGTCGAAGTAGTGAACAGAATAGAAGCACTGGTCCTTACAGATGCCTTGGAAGGCTTAATTCAGATCTTTCCGCGCAGGAAAAAGGCAGTGGACGTGACAGCATAACATTGTGCGTATTTGTTTCCCAAGGCAAGTAGTAAGCTAGAGTGAAGAAAATGATGTATTTATGTGTACAGTTAAATGTTCGCAGTATATTTTATGGGACTTAAGTAAGATGGAGTACTCTTTCTTATTCAAAGTGGTTTCATATTTATTAAATTAATAGTCAGAGCTCTGCATAAGTTGAAACTCAGAGATACATTTAAAGGCTTCACTACCTGAGAATCATGGTGTAATGGAGATGCAGGTTTAGAACTTCATTATTTGAAGATTGCTGGGGGTATAATTCCAGCCCGACGTTTCAAATAACCATTTTCCTTGTTTCCTTAAATTATTTTAGACGAATTCGCTGATTGTTCCTTTGAAACGGTTCACACACACTTTCATAAAGCTGAAGCAAGGTACCAATAAACAAAGTTGAGAGTAAATGCAATTATAAGCCAACCAGATATTAAAAAAAAAACATGCAATTCTTTGTACGAGAACTGTACGCTCATTCAAAAGACAGAAAGTTTTAGTTATTAGGTGAGGTGCAGCGTAGACATCGCGCATATGTTTTTCCGCGTTTCGTCAGCACTGATCAGAAATGTTCGTAGACTGGGTGTGACTGCTAGTAACTCAGTTAAGAGCGGTTTCCAGTTATGGATTTTTGAATGCAGAAGAAATGAGGAATAGTATTACCCAGCACTGGTGATGGGTTCTGTATGACGCTGATGTATAAAACTGAAACTAAGCACAAGTACGCTTACGGTTTTGTATGTGCATACTCTCTGCTTTATTTATTACTTCTCTTGCCTCACCGCTGGCTCGTCAGGACGATTAGAGATAGTTATTACTTCTACTATGGCGCTGGTTTGTTTAGTTTTTGTTCATGAACTACGTCATTACTTTTAAGTAATCAGCACTGAAGTGTCATGCTTACACAAAGTGCCTGTTTTTGAGAAATCGTGTAAGAGAAATCTATTGAAAGATGGTCCAAAGTACAAGTAAGACGGAATGTTAGATAGTTTGCCATACATTCAACAAAGGTATCCCACTTCTCTTGTGTGATGTATCTTACGGTGAAGGTAGCATATACATTGAAAGTATGTAAACACACACATTACACATAACTAAGGATACATTGTTCTCGGATGAAACTTCCTGGCATATTAAAACTGTGTGCCGGACCGAGACTTGAACTCGGGACCTTTGTGTTCCGCGGGCAAAGGTCCCGAGTTCGAGTCTCGGTCCGGCACACAGTTTTAATCTGCCAGGAAGTTTCATATCAGCGCACACTCCGCTGCAGAGTGAAAATCTCATTGTTCTCGGATGTTTCTGTAAAATCTTTTGGTGTGATCCCCATAGGTAGAGCATGTTTAAAAATCGACGCTCTTAGATATTACACGCAAGCATTAGTAAGCCACCTGTGGATGGCAGTATGCTGTTGAAATCTATGGTTTAAATTTCACTAGTAATTAGTAAGTAGCACGGAAAACTATTTTTAAATTATCAGGTCCGTCACACACAGCAGAGAAATTATCATTTCCAAAATGTATAAGATTAAGAAACTCGAGATCGTTAGAGGAGGAACATTGAATTAATCGGAAAATGAGATGGGTATAAGTTAGGTGTATCCCTTTGAAGGAGTCATGCTAGAATTTACCTAAAGTGATTTAGTGGTTTCGGAAAATCCACTGGATACCTACATCACGGAGTTCAGACTAGGATTTAGTTCCTACTTCTTCTGAAAACAAGTACTTTGCAACACGTCGTTCTGTC
The DNA here is from genome assembly GCF_023897955.1 of Schistocerca gregaria. Classification (NCBI taxonomy): domain Eukaryota; kingdom Metazoa; phylum Arthropoda; class Insecta; order Orthoptera; family Acrididae; genus Schistocerca; species Schistocerca gregaria. The sequence continues at coordinate 480,422,086 of NC_064931.1, read as the reverse complement.
TCAGTGGTGGATTTTTCTGTAAAATAAAAGCACTATAACACGTGTTCTATAAAAGAAACAATTTCTCACTCCTCCAAGTTTGTACAATAGTCATATCTAGCTATCAGTAAGTATGAAAGAGTAAAAACACGAAAACTTTTAATTTTGGAATCATGATAATATGATGACCATATTCGTTGCTTATTGTAGTTAGTGAGTACGTGATAGAGAAATTATGCACTATCCTAGATCATTGTATTTTGTAGACTCTTTATAGCGAACAGCAATAACGAACCACAAATAGATTTTGGTTTCGAATGAACATATTCATCGTCAACAGTTTGCATAGTTTTATCATACACACCGGCTTGTAAAAGTAAACAAGTACTCTCTATTTTGTTTTCGCTTGGTACAAGTCAGTAAGAACATGTGATGCTCCTCCATAATTTGTGTTATATCTCATCGAACGTGACTAGTAATCAAGAACACTATGAGGAATGTCAAAAAACTACAACGTGGTTGTTATTTGTTGTAGAAATCCGCTAAAAACCAATGTAGCGGGCGGACATTTCACGGCGGCTTACCTTTAAATCACCGTACCATTTGTTTTGATAGTGGCATGCAAGCCGTATGACGATTAATTTGTAAATTCAAAACCTTTAACTGTACTTTTGCGATAGTATAAACAAAAATCAAATTGTGGCTGATTGCTGCTGTACGTTATAAACATTCTGCATCACAATACTGTAGTTATTCGAGAAAACAGCAGTAAGAATACTTTGAAAGTCTTTCTCCGCTTCAAGAATTGCAGAGAGACTACGAAGAGAGGTTTTAATGAGCAGGTGGTGAACGTTTCATCTTGTTATTGTATGGTTATAGTGTTGAAAAATTCAGATCTGACGGTGGAGTGCACAAGACCTAGCATCGGTAAATTCCGCTCGCACATTTGTCGAACTCGATTCGCCAGGGACGGAAAACGGAAGACCGCCCACGTAAGGGTTATGCTCTGGCCCGCTATTATCTTACATGAGATGTGCTAACATTCGGAGAGCCGCTGATCTTTCGCCCTCATGAAATTTTAAATTCAAGTAGGCACTTGCTCCCAGTGCTGAGGGCGTCCTCCCCGGGTGCTGTATTGACACCATCGGTTTTAACGGAATGGCTGCCAGTATGTGGCCGCGCATCGCAGTTAACCGCGGAATCTATGTGAACGTTACTGTCAATAAAAGGGGAAGAAAGTACGCGAGGCAAACAGCTTGGCTAACCGCCTTCATTACGTCTTTTTTTCTCCCTCGTGACGTGAACCAGAAGATGCGAGCCCGTCTGCGGCTTCCCCATATTGCTCTTCAGCTAGGAAACAAAATTTAACGGTGTGGTTTCATCGATGTTGCAGCCCGGTTCACCTCAAATTATCGCTTACGTGGTGGTTCCAGTTGCCACATTTTATAACGCCAAAAAATAAATTATTTCTCTGGCGAAAGACAGTGGGTTCTCATGTTTCTTTTATGAGCTCTTGGTAAATGCTACACATCCTTATAGTACGCGAAAGTAGCAAAGACATGCTCAGAAGGTGCTAACCAGTTTTAACCCTTGTCTACCACTGGGACGAACGTATGCCACGATAGGTTAACTAGTGGGAATTTACTGCATGATATTGCTACGTATCAGTGTCTCGCTGGTAAAAGGAAGCCACCAATATTTTGCAGAATTCTTACAGTTACAGGCTGTACACATTTGCATAGCAAGCTGCTGTCGCACCTTACTGGAAAATTCGTGTCATATGAAGATGGTATCTGCTCTTTCGGACATGTCCGCAAGAACAGATACCATCTTCATATAGTTAAAGCTAACCGGCCATTGAACTTCTTCTTCTGTGCAGATGTACACGTATTGCCCGAACTCTTACTGGACTCGGTTAAGATTGTCTGCCGCGAGTAATGAGTGTAATGGGCAGGGACACTACGAATGTAGTGTGTGGACATGAAGTTGGGAATGTGGGCCTCACTGGGAGAGTGCAAGGGATAAGTCCCTGCAGTCTCACTATCCTGTTTGCCCTCGGTGGCTCAGATGGAGATCATGTAAGCAGGAGATCCTGGGTTCGAGTCCCGGTCGGGGCACACATTTTTAACTGTCCCCGTTGATGTATATCAACGTCTGTCGACACCGTAGGGTCTTGATTTAATTATCATTCAATTCGTGTCATGGATTGCACTCACTTACTGACATTTACCGCATCACAAGCGGTATCCATATTGAGAACCTATATTGCGAGTTACAAAGTTGCAGAGATGGTCTATCCACTCATATGTGTCTGTTTTCTGTATGTCTTTTAGTTTTAAAATAGACGTTTTCTGAAACCCAGCAGTACTGGATGGTTCTAATTAAAGTACAGCTACCCACAGAGTTCCAGTTTGGGGTATAATTGCTGTATAGCAGCGAAACTTGGTAGATTTTCTAATGAGTTAATGTGGAACAAGTTTACGCTGGAAACAAATTAGTTTCAGTTTTGGCCTCCAGATACAAATCTGGCGCTGTGAATGCGAGAGAGGCATATGGAAATGTTTCCAATATAATGGATTAGAAACGGGATGTGGACAGAAAATGCCAAACAAATGAGAAAGGCAAAATGTTTATTTTATTATTATTAACAGCCGCTTACACGATTTATTCAACCGGAGACGTCGACGAGATGCTGTACAGCGCCAGATTGCACATGGTGGCCAAAATTGGAACTAATTTTTTCCATTGTAAATCGGTTCCGCATTAACATATTAGCATATCTACCGAGTTTCACCTCCGTGAGTAATTGCACTTTAATTATAACTTCCTGGTACTTCAACAATACACTGTATGTATCTACTCTCCCCGCGTTGGAATACGAAACAGCAGGAGATTTTCTTTTTTTCGTGTTGCTACATACGACAATGACATTAACTGAAATTAATAAAGATTAATGTGTTTCACTCAGAAAAAATATTGATAGTCAAAGGGTTAAATTGAAGTTGGTTTCTCATTAGAAGAACAGAGAAGTCGACTACATTTTTAAGTAGTTTCATAAGCCATTCATCAGTCTGAGCGCCGTGTTCTTGAGTCGCAGTTGTTCTCCTACAGCACAGATCTTCAGTTTCACATAACGTTAACATAGTGACAGTCACTGAATAGACGTCTACATATTTCAGAAACAGGAACGGTAGTCTCTATACCAAGGGTCTCCTGTGGGTCGTCAGGCGCATTTTCTCTGGTGTTTCGCAAGATATTTGCAATTTCGTATTTGCCACCTGCAGCTGCAGTCAGCTCAAACGAAATCTGCTTATCACGTCTTCCATACGACGCCCAGCTGGGACGGAAAGAGTCTGTCCGTTTCACATTACAAACAAAATGACTTTCAAAATGGCATTTTATGTGCCCATCTTTAACATAGTGCAGCTCTTCAGCACCTGTGAATTATTCAGAAATTAAGAAAATCAGCCTTCAGCCTTCTGAATTTTACCCGTCCATTAGATAGAGCGGTTCCAAATTAGTCTAGTACGTTATTCGTTTTATCGATATGTATTAACAGGAACAGCGAAACACCAAGAACAATCAGTACTTCAACAACGACTGAACAGAGCTTCTGCTTGGCGGTAGGAGTCAGTGCAGGGAGGTGGGCTACGCGTTATCCTGCATGTTCTACTATCCCTGTTAAAACACATCGATAAAATTCCACTTAATTTTTTTGTAGTGGGAAATAAATCGCGCCTTCGATCGATGCTGGGCGTTGCATGAAAGGTGTGATAGATGTAATTGTTGTTTGGCGGAGCGTCCCACTTTGCTCGCTCACGGTATCTAATGACTACTGAGGTCGCTGATATGAAGTACCTGGCAGTAGTTGGCAGCAAAATGCACCTAATATGGAACAAGTATTTTTTGGGAGTGTCTGGATACTTTTGATCACATAGTGTTGTTTTTACACACATGTCTTCCTTCAGTGTACTTCTTTTGCTTTTGAAGTTGGCATAACGCACTTTAATTCTCTGCGAAGTATTAGTGACAGTACTTTAATATGAACTATACGCCGATGAACGGAAGTTCTCTTACAGTGATGTAATGTGTCGGGTATACTAAAAGCCGGTTCCGAACTGAAACGTGTGTTATAAATCATCTGCTGCTTGAAAGAGGTCCCGAGAATTCTAAGGATGGCGCCTCCGAAAACTAGCTGACATCCTTGGGTTTTTTCGTACTTCCTAGTTCTCTTCTCGTATCTGTAGAGGGCAGCTTGAAGTGCAGAGAAAAGAATACGTTCAGGTACTCAACTTGAAAAATATCTCCGGAGAAGCTGGTGCAAACGGGTCGACGTACGGCGGCTGTGAGCCTCCACGTCCAGGGATCTGAATATGAATGTGGCCTGTGTTTGGTGGGGGGTCAGGTTGTTTATCTCTCAGCCGCGTGACCACCATATCGAATCTGGCGTGTTTGTAGCGCACGTACCTGATGTCAACAGGTCCCCGCTGTGCTTCCCTCTGCTACTTCCTACCATCTACCGCACGCAGTTGCTCTCGCTCAGTTTTTTTTACCATGTCTTTTGAGTGCCTAAATCTATTTTTGTGAGAACAGAATTACCTTAAAAAGCTTAGACCGTACTTAATTCTATGCGCTAGTCCTGACGTGTACGAGAATATCAGAGCTTCCATGGAACCAATTTATTTGAACCGCAATGTAGCTAGTGAATGTGGAATAAATGACAAATTTTGCTTACTGCGTATTTTGCTGCTGCTACAATAATGACAGGATGCAGAGAATTAAGGCTGATAACAATCCGGTATAGCAGCCGGCCGCGGTGGTCTCGCGGTTCTAGGCGCGCAGTCCGGAACCGTGAGACTGCTATGGTCGCAGGTTCGAATCCTGCCTCGGGCATGGATGTGTGTAATGTCCTTAGGTTAGTTAGGTTTAAGTAGTTCTAAGTTCTAGGGGACTAATGACCACAGCAGTTGAGTCCCATAGTGCTCAGAGCCATTTGAACCATTTGAACAATCCGGTATAGCAACTTCACTAAATGGGACTGAAGGGCTCAGAGGAGGTTGACGACCGACATACTTCCATAAAAATTTAAGTACTCGTGTAGCACCTCAGCTATCCACGATAACTAACTATTTAACGTTTTATTTCTGTTTACTGTTCCATGAGGCTGCTTAAATTCTTCTCTTTTTCAAAATTGTAACCACTGTTCAAATTTCGACTTTCGTCAAGAACATTTTAGTTCTGACATATTTTACATCTGAATGATTTTGGTTCGACCGCATAAATATGGATCGCACAAAATGGTGCAACGTTCCTATGCGTAAATTATTGTTTCGTGGTCCTCAGTCCGAAGACTGGTTTGATGCAGTTTTCCATGGTACTCTATCCTGTGTGAGCCTGAACCACATCTTTCTGAATCTGCTTACTGTATTCATCTCTTGATCTCCCTCAACGATTTTTACCTTCCACACTTTTCCTCCAGTACTAAATTGGTGATACCGTGATGTCTCAGAATGTGTCCTGTCAACCGATCCCTTCTTTTGGTAAGGTTGTGCCGCAAATTACTTGTCTCTCCAATTCTGTTCTGTACCTCCTCGTTAATTACGTGATCGACCAGTCTAATCTTCAACATTCTTCTGTAGCACTACATTTCGAAAGCTTCTATTCTCTTTTTGTCTAAACTGTTTATCGCCCATATTTCACTTCTATACATGGCTACACTCCAGGCAAATACCTTCAGGAAAGAGTTACGTTCCCACTGTGAGCTCAGAAGTGTAAAGAGCGACATGATGCGATCGACGGCCCTCATACTTGGCGAGAGACGCTAGTTTCTAGACGTCTTTACGTTCTCACTGTGAGCTCAGAACAGAGAAGAGCGACATGATGCGATCGACGGCCCTCATACTTGGCGGGAGACGCTAGTTTCTAGCCGTCTTTACGTTCCCACTGTGAGCTCAGAACTGAGAAGAGCGACATGATGCGATCGACGGCCCTCATACTTGGCGGGAGACGCTAGTTTCTAGCCGTCTTTACGTTCCCACTGTGAGCTCAGAACAGAGAAGAGCGACATGATATGATCGACGGCCCTCATACTTGGCGGGAGACGCTAGTTTCTATATTCGATGTTAACAAATTTCTCTTCTTTAGAAATGCTTGTCTTGCCATTACCAGTTTAATTTTATATTCTCCCTACTTCGGCCATCATCAGTTATTTTGTCCCGAAGAAACAAAGTTGATCATATGAACATTTTATTTGGTCGCACAAGATTACGTTTTTGTAGAGTTAAGGCCGTGTTCCAAGATACAATAGACAGTGAACGATAGTATGTGCCCATCGCATTGTCCATTCACAATCCAGACCCTTGTACGAAGAGGCAGGACAAATGATCACGAATACTATCCCACTGTAGTTCAATCGATCGTTCACTCGTTGATCGTCGCGTAACATTGGTATTGTAGTTGGCGATGATGTCCTATCGACATCCCAGACCGAAGTATGCTTGCAGTCGTCTTTGCTGTTTCATCAATGATGTGAAGTTTCGTCAGGAACCACACTTGTTTCGGATTGCACGTTAAACTTTAGGTCCCCTTTCCACGGTCTGATAACTGGGGTAGCTTAGCGATACAGAAGTGTCATCCAAATGAGCCGTCAGTTATACGAAATTATTATATACTTAAGACAGATATCATTGGAAATACGCTGAAGCTTCCTAACTAAGAGAAAAAAATAACTTTCCAATGGAAGTGGGCCTAGCAGCACCAAATATTAACCTTGAAATTAATGATAAGTCTTGAAACAGGCATGGGCAGGCTGCTAGATCATGGGTTATGGAATGCCGAGCTTAAGAAAGTGTTAAATAAGAAGCTCAGAAGTGCCAGTTGTGTACTGTGGCTGAAGATCATCACACGAGAACTCTAAGTTGTTTTACTTTGCTTAACGCCACGTAGAGAACTTAGCTAAACGAAAGCTAGATTATTCTTGAATGAATTGTGGAAATTTTTTGCAATTTTGTCATCTTGCGAGGCGGCGCAATGATTAAAACGCTGAACTAGTATTCGACAGGAGCAGGATTTTGGTCCTCGTCAGTTTATTTCGATGCAAAAGTTACGAGATTTCTATGAATCAGCTCCATCCAAATATAGTATACAGGGTTTTGATAAATCCTATTCACGTTTCTATGGGTTTCAGAGGGGACGTAGTAGATAAAGTTCAATAAGGAATCCATGGCCGAAAATGGTCTGTTTGGACATACGAGTGGTCTTCAATAAGTAATGCAGCACACTTTTTTTTCTTAGGTCAATTTCGTTTGAAAAAAAATGTGGAATTTCTTTTGGGACATCATGGAATAGTCGCTCTTCAGCCCGTATCGTTTCAATAAGTTCCCATAGGTGGCGGCACAATACGTAGTCTTCAAAATGGCGTCTGTGACGGAGGTGCATTCCAAGCAGAGGGCTGTTATTGAGTTTCTTTTGACGGAAAGCCAGAGCATCGCAGTTATTCATAGGCGCCCTCACAATGTCTACGGAGACCTAGCCGTGAACAGAAGCACGGTGAGTCGTGTGCCTGTGTCTGTAGTCATTGCAACAAGGTTGCACAAACCTGTCCGATCTCCGGCGTGCCGACCGGTCGCATACGGCTGTGACTCGTGAGTGCTGGAACGTTTGGACCCTCCCAGTCGAGGTATACACTGCAAAATTGGAAGTGTCTGTTGGTAGCGCTGACACACTCGTCCACAAGATGGGGTACTCAAAGATGTGCACCCGCTACCCTCAGGATATTGCAGAAACGCCTTCAGCGTGTTCGTCGCCACAGAAATGCAAACGACCTTCTCCATGACAACGCAAGGCCTCGGAGGTCTGCACTTCTGAGAGGAACCCACAAAACTTCATTGAACTGTTCTTCCTCATCCAGCCTACAGCACAGATTTCGCATCTTCCGACTTCTATCTGTTTTGCCCAATGAGCGGTGTATTCCACGGGAAGCAATATGTGGATGATGGGGAGGTTATTGATGCAACAAGTTGTTGGCTCCGACGTCGACAACTTGAGTGCGGGCATACAGGCTCTCCCAGGAAGGAGGCGTAAGGCCGCCGCATTCAACGGTGATTATGACGAAAAATAGGGATTTGTAGCCAAAAGAATAGAAAATAATAGAATGTTTTGGAATCCGGAATAAAACTGTCATTTTGAAGAAAAAATGTGTTGCGTTACTTATTGAACAGTCCTCGTGAAATTAATTTGAAGACCACTTTTAAATCTCTCGTCACTCGGTGCGGCACATAATGTTAGAACTGTACAACGAATATACGGAGAATGCTTCACGAATCGCCTCAATCAATCACGTGCCGTTTTCGTCCAACTATTGCGAGAAACTGGCACGTTCGCAACGAGAAAGATTGCCTGTGGTGATCCGGGAACGTACGCCATTGTGTATGAAAGCTCGCGTCTCAGATTCATCTCGCGCAATGAATAGTAGGGTCACCAAGTGGAACAGCTCGAGTAGAGCACACGCATCAGAGCTGTCAGCTGTTTGCGTACCGTTAAGCGGGAGATTTGAAAATGATCCGTTCTTTAAACTTATTTTACCTCCAAAATGTACATTTCCGAACTTGAGTTACTTATCAAAACTTTATCAGCCAAGTCCCCTCTACAAAACCTAGACGCCTGAAATAGGAATCATGAAACATTATATAGCGCAACATTCCTGTGTGCAAGTTAACTAAGTAAGTAGACTCGTGTTATGTATACTAGACTGCATAACTTACAGAACTTGTCTATCCAATGAGCATTTCGTTTGCTCAGAAAATCCCACTAAAAACAACTTTCAAACGAAGACGTACCTCACCATTCCGCACGCAAAAGAACCATTATGCGTCTACGCTAAAACAGCCTAACAGATCGGCCGAAACAGTGGGAGCAGAAAACCTAAAGATACCGATGCGAATTGTCCGCGGCGCTACTCTTCCATCCATACCAGCTGCCCATCTAAACAGCGAGCTGCACCGGAGGGTTAAGCTCCAATGTTCAGCCGTAAATTGAAAGCCGAGTAACGTTAACATTTTGTGATTCGGCCCCGCAACATTCTCTCCTGTGAGAGCCAAGACGCATCGCGCAAGCTGCGACGTCCCGAAGGAACGGCCGCAGGCGCGCCGAACATCTGCTGTCGGATAAGCTCATTAGGGCCTCAAGAACACTGTACCAGAAAATCGCACCTTACGGTGGCTGTGTGTTCTCGCTCCATTGGTTATCGCAAGGCGCGGATTAGGACTTGATCAATAGCATTAGACTGCGAGCGGACGAGAGAAAGAGTTGCCATTGTACCAGGATTACCTGCTTCCCCGAGGCAGCTAGTCGGCCACACTCAGCCGTCACCTGAAAAAATTCTGCAACGGGAGCAGCAAAGGGTACAATCTCTGTAGTATGGCAACACACATTTTCTTTCAAAGATTCAGATAATTATCTTTCGGTGGCCACGTTTCTACCCTGGATAAATATTGATTGGCGACGACATCAATATTACTCTTTCTTCATCGGAACAAGACATTGCTATTAACGAATGACGATATTTTCATTATCCAATATGTAGACTAATGACTATCGTGGTGTATCTTTATTGTAGTAAATATGTGCGTGCCCTTCTCTAAAAATACGAGTGGTGTATCGAAATATTGCTAAAGAAATCTATAAGGGGTTGTCAAATGAAGACGAGACAGATGGAAAAAGTTAAGTAGAGTTGTCTATGATTTCAAAAGTATTCGCCATAACTGTTAATACATTTGTCTCACAAACTGACAAGACAGTCAATGCCTTTACGGGAAAAATATTTACGGTACCGTACGGAACCATGATTATATCCAGGTGTTCACCTCTTCGTCCGAAGCAAATCATCGGCCACGAATATCTTTCTTCAGGGCTTCAAAAGTACGGAAAATGTTTGAGGAGACATCGGGACTGTATGGACGATGCGTAAGAGCTTCTTAGCGAAACTTATGCAGCGTTGTCCGAACAAATTGCCAAGGTTGTTTTGACTACGGCGCAGAAGTTTCGCTACAAAGCCCTTCGCGTCCTCCATACAGTCCCAATCTCTCCAGATGGGATTTCCATATTTCTGGAGCCTTTAAGAAAGATGTTCGTGTCCATCGATTTGCTTCAGACGAATAGGCGCATGCCTGGATACAATAACGGTTCCATAGGCGTCCGCAAATATTTTTCCATGAAGGCATTGACAGTCTTGTCTCTCGGCGGGATAAATGTATTAACAGTTATGGCAACTACTTTTGAAGAAATAAACTGTTTACTTGCGTTTTTTCTACCTGCCCCGTTTTCATTTGACTGCCCCTTTAGAATATGTTTGTCATATGGGATATAATGTAACATAGATAAAAACAAAAACTGACATAAAGTATTACATTGTCCAAAGCTTCGGGATAAACTACACTTGGCTTGTATATGTTGAAAAAATTTGTTGAAAAAAAATTTTTTTGTAGAAGTAGCCCTAGCACCATTGACGTTTTAAAGAACCACGAAAATAGTGCTGGATAGTTTTATATGCTGTGCTGCCATGCTGCTGTCCATTCTTTTGTGCTATACAATGTTCCACCAACCCCTTCGGGACTCCAAGGCTGTGAATGAAAGAAAGAAAGGGAAGAGAAAATCCGTGAAGCTGTGAACAAAGACCAAAGATGACGGTTCTGACATTGATTTAACATGATAGATCCGAACAAGGTGCTATATTTCTCTGAGAATGATTTTGTCGTTTGTCTTACGTGGTTTAGTAGCTTGTTTAATCAAGATATTAAATAATTTTGATCATATGGAAATAGCTGCGGAGTTCTTTAGTTATTTTGCCTACAGTTCAGATCTCCTCGAATCTTTATTGTTTGTGATAATTCGTTTGATACAACCTAGAAGGAAATCACTCCGTTTATTTATATGTAGGCCCAATGTGTAATAAAGAGCAATGAACTGATTTCAACGCCTGGCCGCTTAATGTTATCACTGCCTGGAGGTAACGATGAGCGTTCAGCCTACAGTAATTATTCAACAGTAATTTGTGTACATTTACCTTGGCAGCGTACATCTTACGACTTACGTGAAGCTATGTTATTAACAGGTCCATGAACGGAGATTACAAATTTCTCATGTTGATCACACAACCTGTCAACAAGGCTGCCTTCTCAAACTCTCATGCTGCAAAATGAATCTAAACGAAATTCCTCTGTCAGTCAAAAATAACACCGGGAATAATATATCTCCTAAATAATGTGATAGCTTCTATAAAAATCCGGATTAGATTAGTGGGTATTCTAATAATCAGAAATATGAGTCATCTCGTTCCTTGTTCTTTTTTTTTTGTGAGCTTCCTTATTTATGATTTCGCACCAGTGATCGTATTCGCAACAATATCAACAATATCAGTCCTAGAAATCTTCGAACATTAAACAACCTTTCTTTCACAGTACGTTTGCTGCAAGCGGATGACAGTATTCCGATAATTTTTATGATTCATGTGGTAGTCTGTCAGCATTATTATTTGTGCGTCTTACTGCCGATGTCCTCGCAACTGCTATTACATATCTGAGGAAGATGCGTCGGTCTGGTAGTCATATATTGTTCTTTGCCGTATCTACCTACAGAGTGCGGCAAATAAAAGTATCTCAGATAACTGGATAAGATTGGACGTGAATGTTTGCATATAACCACATCCCATGATACGCACACCACGTGTACGCCCGCCACGTCATCCACACCGGTTCAAATGGTTCAAATGGCCCTAAGCACTATGGGGCTTAACATCTGAGGTCATCAGTCCCCTAGACTTAGAACTACTTAAACCTAGCTAAGCTAAGGACATCACACACCCCCATGCCGGAGGCAGGATTCGAACCTGCGACTGCAGCAGCAGCGCGGTTCCGGACTGAAGCGCCTAGAACCGCTCAGCCACAACCGCTCGGCCACAACAGCCAGCATCCACACCGTTCAGAGCTTAGTGCGAGCTGTGTCAGTGCGAGTGGATCAGTGCAAAGAGGACGATGGTACTCACAGTGGAGCAGCAGGTGTTCACTGTGGAGAGTTACGTGACAACAAAGTCGCGGAAACGGTGTGACCAGTTGTTTGCTGAGAAGTTAAATGATATCAGAGTGCCAGTAAAGAGTGTGTTGGCAAGGCTTAGTCCGAAAATAGCGTCAGACAGGATGTTTTGAACAAGTCTAAAAACATTCCGAAACACGCCCGCACACCAGAAAATTTGGCTGCAGTTCACCAGAGAATGCTTCAGAGTCTTACCAAATCAACCCAACACCTGTCGCTAGAGACTAGCATATCATGTCGAACATGTAGACGAATACTCCACCTGGACCTGCACCTGCATCACAACAGATATTCTGTTGTTTATGCATTAAAACCAGCAGATGCTCCTCAGCGCCTCCAATTTTGAGAGTCTCTGTTCACTCAGATAACAATGAATGGCTTGGACATGGATCTGTTCTTTATGCGCGATGAAGCCTGGTTTCACCTGAGTGGTTATGTCAACTCGCAGAATCACAGGTTCTGGGCAGCGAAGAATCCGCGTAGCTCCCACGAAACACCGTTGCATGATCAGAAGGTTGGGGTTTCGTGTGCAGTGTCTGCACGTCGCATTATTGGTCCCATCTTCGTTCACCAGACGCTGATTTCGGCGCTTTACATTGCCAACATTTTGAAACCATTTGTGGCAGCATTAACGAAGGAGGGAAAGACCTACAGTTACTTCCAACAGGATGAAGCAACTGCTCATTCAGCCGGCCAAACTTTGGACCACTTGTACACAATTTCACGGCTCACAGATTTCTCAGCAGACGTCAGTCTGGTCGAGGTCCTAGCTGACCACACAGGTCACCTGATCTGTCAGGGATTTTTGTCTGCCTCGAGATGACTGGGTGTCTGTGTTGTCCTCATCATTTCATCATCATTCATGAAAGTGGCTAGATTGGACTGAGATAAGGTTGGAAATATGTACGGGAGCTGATAACTGTGCAGTTGAACGCCCCACAATCCAAACATCATCATGATCATCATCACCTTATCCATCAGCGTGTGATTACTTTTTGCGGGGAGCGTTCATGTCTAAGGTGTGTGGCAACAAACCTCGTAGCCTTCATGAACTGCAGCAGAATATTTCGGATGTGATTGCAGCATTTCTAGCAGTCCAGCTTCGGTCCGCCTTCACCAGCTTGCTGACCAGTGGCCAAAAGTGCCAAGAGGGAAATGATGATCACTTTCGACATCTGCTACAGTTACGTTAGCTGCTGTGGTCCATTGTACACTCGAACTCTGTTCTGCGAGACACTTTTATTTGCCCAACTTTACATATAATAGCGCCCATTTCACCACAACAAGCATGTAAAGCTGCAGCTAGTAAACTAACAAGGTGTTTTGTTCAGAGGTAGATAAATTCGGCACAAATATATATGATGGCGAACAATTTCACGTCCGTGCAAAATTCTCCACATGCTAGTAATATATCCATTCACCGTTGTTCCCAAGCGTGACTGCAGAACCTTTTTTGGTTGTGACAGTTTAATGTCCTGTGGAAGACGACTGCATTACAGTGGGAACAGTAGCATAGTTTTCACAAGGACTCGGGACTCCTATGGCTGTGTGCTCGTCGAAGGAGTCATTATTATATATTCCAGGAGGCATTGTAGGTTACCGCGAATCATCTAGGAGGCAATAACTTTGTGTCATACCCTGTCCTCGAGACTGATGACGGTTTACACCGTTATGTCCATTACACATCCCAACATCCCAATACGACTTCCCTCCGCGTGGATCGCGATGGAATACAGTTCAGTAAGCCCTATTCTTTCTTCCGCGATTAATGTGTGTCTTCGCAAAATGTACATTTAATGGAGTCAGTGCTATCAGCCATGAAGTTCAATGACGGTAGTTACTTGAACATGAAATAAAAACTCTACATCTCTTCAACCCCTAGGCATGTGATGTGAATGTTCAAATGTGTGTGAATTGCTAAGGCACCAAACTGCCGAAGTCACTGGTCCCTAGACCACACACACACACACACACACACACACACACACACACACACACACACACACACATGTCCGTGGGAGGACTCGAACCTGTGGAGGGGGGGGGGGGGGGCGCCATCCGTCACATGGTGCCTAGTGAGGAGAAGATCAAAACGATAAACATATGTTCGATGAGAGTAAGGTCAAATACCACTTAAGTTTTAGTTTTTCTAGTTCCCTTAAATCACTTCGGGTGAAAGCTTGAACGATTCCTTCAGCATGTCCGCGACCGCTGTTCTCTCGGATCCTTTTTCAGTTAAGCTAGCCCTGCTCTTTAATGACCTTGATGCCGATGGGACACCCAACTAGTCTTTCCTTTTTTAAGTGATAGAGACTGAAGGTTCTCACTGTTCAAGTTACGTTGAAAATACCTTTACGTTTACCTAATTCGACCTTCTAGCCAAGGATGAGGTGGAGACGAGTTGGTGAGCAACTAGCTTGTAGCATTGCTCCTCAGTGTGAGTTACCTATCACATAACGGAATGTCGGCCATGTGAGATCGGTGAGTGTAGCAACACGGCCGAGGCTTGGCGCAGCGGTAACTAAATTTTCACTCGGCGGAGAGAAATTTACTACCGTTCCGATCCGGCGCGTATTTCTGCGCGCGGCCTTTCTTACACGAATTGCCGCAACGGCGGTGGTACGGCGATGACGCAACCGCATTCCCACGTCAGATTGAGAATGGCTGCAAGCGGACCACAGGGTTTGCGGCCCGCGCCGAGTCCACCCCATGATTCTCTCCAATACGGCGACTCCTATTGCACGTTCCACACTTTTCCACGCTTAACGCTTTATCCATTTTCATACATAAACGATTTGTTCATTGAGAATATTTGAGACATTTTGGAACTACATCCTGATGTAGCTATGAAGACAAAAAAGGGACAGAAGTAAGATCAGCTCATTCAAGCGATTTGCCAGTTTTCTCTATGTGGATAGTTTCTTAATGCCGCAATACCTGTCCGTGGGAAGGTATCAACCAATTAAGTGACTAGTTCACTGGTTTTGATGTGAAAGTTATGTCTCCGTTGTAAATGTAGTCTCTCTGCCACCACAGAATTGGAGAAAACTCATGAAGCCACGAATAAACAATGACTGCATGCTTACCAAAAGTTAAAAATATGAAGTTCCTAACATCGAAAGGTATCAAAAAGGATAGTCTGAAGATTCTCCTGCAACAAAACATGAGATGATGATTGTTCTGCTACTGTAAAGACAGACTTCCGCCATTGGTTTTTCCACAGCCTTGATGTCATTCTAAGAGTTTCAGCTTCTCCTGATGCCTACTATTGCTGCACTTCCTCTCCTGATGTCTTTAATTCGGCCCCTCCTCCTAGAATCGTGCACATCTCATTCTACAGACTTTCTAACAACACTTCCTTCTTCACCGCTTAGAGACTGTGCAATCAACACACACTTCATCTGCTGAATAGCTATGGTAGTTTGATTCGCTGTGACCGACAGTTTCTAGACATGTTTCATTTCAGATCATAGTAAGTCGGAACGATGGCTCTGAGCAATATGGGACTTAACATTTTAGGTCATCAGTCCCCTAGAACGTAGAACTACTTAAACCTAATTAACCTAAGGACAGCACACAACACCGAGCCATGACGAGGCAGAGAAAATCCCTGACCCCGCCGGGAATCGAACCCGGGAACCCGGGCGTGGGAAGCGAGAACGCTACCGCACGACCACGAGATGAACAAGTTTCGAAATTATTTGCTGGACCCAGCAGCATCAGTTACACAACCGAGCCGTTGCGACCTTCCCCGAACGTATCGAGGGGTTTCTGCAGTCAGTGGCGCGATACCACGCAGCTGCCTGGAGTCTGGGTTGTTTTCAAACTAGAGCGTGAGAATGTCAGGGCGATTTGTTACATTTACGTCCAGTCACAGTCATATATGACTACTATGAACATTCGGCGTTTAGGAGAGTATAATTGCTGGATTTACAGCTCTGCACTTAGCGAGTAAATAAGAGAATCTGTCATTTGCGAAAGGCATCCAGAAGACCAGCGCCCAGAAAGGGGAATCCTTGTTGCACTATGGCGTCATATGTTCCAAGCTGTGTAGCTTTGCTACAGCTGAGAGACTATTAAGTCACTAGCAGCTATTTTGCCAAATAATGACGTTGTTGGAGAACCGTGACCGTTTTATAGTAGAGAATGTTGAATGAACACCGCCTTGATCTTCTATATAATAAAGTAAATCAGAACTAAATTGTAAATGGTTGCTGCTGTATACTGTCAACATTCTGCTACGTTGCAGAAGTGAATGCAGTAGTCGTTTCTCAACAACAGGCTGCTGAGAACAAAGTTAATCGTTGAGAAGTGAGAGGATTAAGGAAATCCTTTGACTCCGCGTGGAAGTTGTAAGGATATTTGATGCATGTTTAAAAAATCTCTCTTTCGGAGTGGCTGCGACAATTATAAATGTGGCAGCACCACATACGAAGATGCCAAGAAACATGAAAACTGGAACATGTAGCCTCATTTCTAAAACATATATTAAGAGAGAGCAGGAGCTTGTTACCATTTTCACACACTTGCGGCTTGTTTAGTGGTTTTAAGAACAATGAAGTACAATTGTAGCGTATAACTGTTTAGCCAGAGTTCTTCAGCGTCGCAGAGACAAACCTGTACTAGAATTGTAAACGGAAGTCGACATCGCAAACTTGGGAGCGAAAAACCATTTCTTTCATAAGTGTGTCTTATGTACAGATTTGTACTGTTTCTGTTGGTCTCCGTAAAATGTTACGTACGTAAGAGTAGATAAAATTATTAGAATGAATTGGAGAATATAAAAATTACAAATTGTGCAAAATGTGCATTTAACATGCGATATGTAAATAATGATACCGACAGAATACGAAGAAATATAAAAATATAATTTAAACATTTGTCTTTTTATGTAATTGCATCATTGTGTTGGTATAAGGATCAGCAGCTCAATATGTCTGTAATTCATGAACTAAGGTTTCCGTCAGAGTTGCAGATAACATTTTTATTAGTGTCTAGTTTCGCCGCGCGGGATTAGCCGATCGGTCTAGGGCGCTGCAGTCATGGACGGTGCGGCTGGTCCCGGCGGAGGTTCGAGTCCTCCCTCGGGCATGGGTGTGTGTGTGTGTGTGTGTGTGTGTGTGTGTGTGTGTGTGTGTGTTTGTCCTTAGGATAATTTAGGTTAAGTAGTGTGTAAGCTTAGGGAATGATGACCTCAGCAGTTGAGTCCCATAATATTTCACGCACATTTCAACATTTGACTAGTTCGAACTTTTTGCTCATTCTCAAACAACTACCTTTGTTAGAAGATAAAATGTTATTGACATTGGTTTTAGAATGAACGAAAAGTTCGAAACTACTCACTAATAAAAATATTTGCAATTCTGACGGAAAACTTAATTAATAAATTAAAAATAGCTTTTTGACCAAATATATGTATACAGGATATACAACGTACCCCAGTGGTTTAGGGGAACTCAAGACGAACAATTTGTTATAAGACATTTGTGGTCAATCAAGCCAGGACACAACCTCAAATTGGCCTATAAAATCCACCTAAGATACACCATTTACGCTCCGCGCGAGATTTTGAATTCTGTAAAAAATAATTGTGCTTCCAAATCTATTTCAACTAAACACTTACATGCACAGTAGACTCGTATAAGAGGGCCAGAGAAACAAAATGCTGCAAACTTTACGCTGTTAATATTCACTAAGTTGTAAGGTAAAATGTGCACCAATGTCAATTTCAAAATTTTTAAAGTGCACTACTAAGCCGTTGGCATGAGAGACCGAGAGGATATTCAACATCTGGCGCGGCGAGCATGCGTTCTACCGTTGTGGCTTTTGTAGCCAAATTTGAGATTGTTTCCCGGCTTGGCAGACCACAAGTGTCCTGCATCAAAATGTTTGTCTCGACTTCTCCTAAACCACTGTCCTATACTGTAAACAGTTACAATTCACTCTCTGGTTACGTAGACTGACATAACCTAAAAATGTAAGTTGATAGGCGTAAGATTAGTTGCAGTGTTACAAATACTTTGATCATGGTGTATATTTCCTGCAAACTTTTTGCATTTAATTAACGCCCGTCGGCGGTTCTGTTTTCTGCGAATAGTAGGCCAACAGGACGGAAACCAAACGAGTTAGAGCCCTAGCCGCCAAGAACGGGGACCTCACTGCTAATAATTGGCCCTCCCTGGCGGCACACATTTATTAATATTCATACATGTGATCGTGTCGCTCACTGTAAGGTGTGTTTTTGTTCGCACCGGTGGCCCGAGCGGCCGCCCCGTGAAGCTGAGGAACGGTTGGAGGGAGAGGGGGGGAATGGGGGTGAGACAAGTAAAAATCGTGTAGAAAACGAAACATCAAAAAAAGGGGGATAGTGAAGGAGAGGGGAAGGGATGGCGGGTGGGGGGTGCGAGGGGAGCAGCGTGCTGTCGGGCGCGGCTTAATCACACGGAGAGTGCGCCAGCGCAAAAAACGCCGCCGCCGCCGCAGCAGCAGCAGCAGCAGCAGCGAGGGCCATGCCGGCCCAGCGTCATGCAGTCGCACACGCAGACGCCCCCGCCGGACTCCACGTGCTGGTGAGCGCCCCATACCTCAGTCGCCTTCTATACGCGGAACCTACTACCGACATTTTTTCAGTCAGCGATGTGTGTGTTTACGATCCAGAGGTGCGGAAACGTAGGGACTGTACTCTGCTGTTTCGGATAAAAGAGAGATGTTCTACATTTTCCAGGAGGACTAACCAGTTCTGGAGGATTCTATTTGACAGTTCCGTGTTAAAAACTTTTTATAACAGAGTATCCAGTTTTAGTGTGTGTGGAGGTACGGCTGCTTCGAGTCGACACGTACATTTCGGATCCGAGAGCTTAATCTCATGATCACTGGCGTGATGCCGGTCTCAGGTCTACTGCCTATGACAACACGAGTGTTTAAAACAGTGTTTATAGCGTACGGCAGAAACCAACAGCAATTTCTTTCAGACTGCTTTGCTGAAAATGCACCGTTACCGGTTTCAGCTTTACACATTCTGCGTCAGATGCTTTTTTTTTTCTTTCAAGTCATCGGTTTTATGTCGTTTTGACAAAAAACGTGAAAACTGTCAGGTGATGACTCTGTAATTTACGCAGCTGTAATAGTATCTTTTCAATAAAATAAACCGACATCAAATTGTGGTTGGTGCTATTGTGCACAATAAACATTATATGTCATATAATAGTCATGGCAACTGAAGAAAACTTCGAAAGACAAGATCGCTAAAAAAGAAATTTATTGCTTGACTGGTGTGTCGCCATCGGATCTGCTAGAGGATGAACAAAATTTGATTGGAAAATATTTTGCAGTCATGATATTACAACTTGCTAAATTATCTTGCTATAAAACCTACGGAATTATAACATACTTTATGTTTCGAAATTTTTACAACGTAAGGTATGTTATAAGTCTATAGGTTACGTAACAAGACAGTTTATCATGTTTTAATATCATGATTGTAAAATATTTTACTATCAACTTCTTTTCGTCCTCCTGCAGATCCTTATAGTGGCAGCACAACTCTGTCGAAACTCGTCATTCAATAAAATGCCTTTCTTTTAGGAACCTTGACTTGTGATGTTTTCTTCACTTACCATACACTGCAGATCGCCCAACTGTTGAAAGTGTCAGGAAAATATATAACAGTCAAGGTTCTCCAATAATGTCATTGTTTGACAAAGTCGACATGGATTATGTGCATGGCATCATCAACTGATAATTGAAAATCACGGATTAATACCATTCATACTGTTACTAATGGATTTACTTACAGTTTACTTTCACGGGTAACGACGTAAGCTACATCCGCAACTCACATTTGTTGTGCGACGGAAATTCTAATACCACCGTGGAGAAATATTTTCAGTATCACTTCTCTGTACATAATTGTTGCTTTGCGGCTGCCAGTCGTTTGACTGGTCCGCTTAACAAATCCAGACGTTACAGCACGCTGTTGCTCCACCAGACGGGCTTAGCGTACACTGCACTGTACCTCTGACTCTTTGTCATGGCACTGCGCAGTTGGTGTAGCCGCTGACGGCTGCAAATTGTGCACTTTTAGAATGGCGACTTCGTCGTTGTTACCTGTTCCATATTGAAATTATGTACGTTGTTCGCGTTATGGCCTCCAAATCCATGAAGTCCCTAAACTACTGCCTCTTTTCTTAAATGTTCATAAAAAGTTTCGTACTTACCATAAGCAGTAATTGCATTACGTACGACGTCGCATTTAGTTGCCAAACACATTGTATGTATAAACATTCCGGAACACTGCTCAGAATTTCGTAAATGTTCTACGCCGCATTTGACAATTCCCTGGCGGTAGATGTTTATGTTTTATCTGCATAACATGCTCTGAGGGGCCAAAAAATTTAGACCAGTCCCCACCGCGAACCTTAATGCCGCTTGCTGCCTTTGCAGGCGTATAACACGTGAAGGGAAGTATACAAAGTCGTCCAAAACCGTCTGAAAATCTTATAAGGGTGTTGCAGGGTAGGCAGTGCTGAGAAATAATTGTTAAGAAAAAATTCTATCCGTTGCGCCGTTTCCGATTTAGTTAGCACTAAAGTTAGCCAGTCAGGCCGTTACGCTCGAAAAATCCTAGTAGCCTACCAGAGACTTCCGAGAAAGACACATTTTAACTGGTAATCAGGATCTGAACAAGTGGTAACTCACGGACCCACAAATGTCTGTGCATTACCGCATTTCAGAGCGTGCAAGTGCTTGCATTTGTGCGCGCAACGACCTCATTGGTTAACTTCACAGCTAAATATCACGAATCGGCACAACATATTGAATTTCTGTGTTACCAGTTATTTCTTGGCACAACACAGCCTTCAACAGTCTTACACGCTTTCCAGACTTGCTGACCCTGTGTAAGCTGAGCAGAGACGAATGGCGAACCATTCTGGCGACTATAAGGGCCGAAGATGGAGAGATTCAGTGTGACATAAGTGACTTTGACTGCGGGCAGCTTGTTACGACCCGGCGCCTAGGAGCGAGTTATCTTGGAAACGACGAAGATGATCGTCCATTGGCGTGCTGCTGACGTGAGCATCTATGGAAAGTAGTTGAAGTACAGTGACACCACAAATAGGCGACGAAGTGTTGTACGTCCAAGCCTCATCACAGAACGAGTTGGCAAGAGGACAGCACGATCCGTAAAGCTAAATAGGCGGCGATCTGTGGCAGGTCTGGCGACACAGGACAATGCACGCGCGGCAAAACGTTTTCGGAGTACACGTACTCCTACGTGTTCCCTTGTTGACCCATCGTCATCATCAACTGCGACTGCTCTGGGAACCGGATCATCGTCACTGGACAATGGACAATGGACATGTTCCTCTTGGTCGGATAAATTACGTTTCTTGTTACACAATGTCGACGGTCTTCCGGAACATGCACCGCGCGATGAACACAGGCCGGCAGGGGCAGTACAGCGCTATAGCAGACATTTATCTCGGCTTGCTTGGGTCCTATTGAAGCAATCGAAGGAATCATCAGAACTGGGGACAACGTTAAAATTATTGCGTACCACGTGAATCCCTCCATCCTTGATGTCTTCCCCAACTGCGATGGCATCTTCCATCAGGGTAACTGTCTGTACAACAACGCCACAATTGTGTTACAGCGGCTTCAGTAACATGATGGCGAACTCACGTTTCAGATTCTCCCAGTCTGAACCTGACCACGAGTTACGGAAAATGTGTGATTTGTGTGTAGACATCAGTTGCCAGTTACCTCCCGAAGACTACCAAGGAGTTTTAGAAACCATGCAAGGCAGAATCATCGCTGTTTTTTCTTCCAAAGACGGATGAACAGGGTATGAAATACGTGATCATAGTGTTTTGTCTCATCAGTCAATTTTCAGCAAATCAATTCGTCGTAATGATGTTAATTCCAATGATTTCAAATTTGATGCATTCCAATATATTCAAACATACAGTGCAAGTAATAATGTTACGCTCAGACATTTTTATTCTTTTTCTTCGAAGCGTATGACAGATTGCTGTTATATTTTGGCGGTCATTTTGTTATACGACTGATGTACTGAGATCGTAAATATTTTCGTATCTAATGTTCACTTTTTGATTTACAAGTACTTAAATTGCATCAGCAGAGAATAGGAATTAGGCCTGGTAAAAGACTTACACCACAGGTTTAGCGACATTTCGAAACGCGTCTTACAGCAGCAATCGCTGCAGAAGGCGCAAATGACCTGTATAAGTTTCATTCAGCATGTAAGCTGCCAGATTGTCCAGCCATCGTCAGAAACCGCCAAAAGTGGCAATATATATTTATGGAACGTTTCTAAGCCAGTTTGATGGCCCATATCCACGATTAACGCGCTGCACTAAGTCGTAGAGCTCCTTTTTCGGAAGTATTGTTTTCTCCTTTCCTCCGCCACCACATATTTGTCGAATAGTTGTCTGTAACTTCTGCTTACGCTAACTTTACTTATACCAAAAATGATTATTTCGAGGATGAACCCTATGAGCTGCCGGCCGCGGTGGTCTCGCGGTTCTAGGCGCGCAGTCCGGAACCGTGCGACTGCTACGGTCGCAGGTTCGAATCCTGCCTCGGGCATGGATGTGTGTGATGTCCTTAGGTTAGTTAGGTTTAAGTAGTTCTAAGTTCTAGGGGACTAATGACCACAGCAGTTGAGTCCCATAGTGCTCAGAGCCATTTTTGAACCCTATGAGCTTTTCCTCCTCAGTTTCATGAAAATTATCCATCTACAGCTACAGCTACACTCCAGAAGACACCTTACGATGTGTGGTGGAGAATTCTTCCGTACCATTACCGTTTCTCCCCTTTCCTGTTCCATTCACGAATTGTGCGTGTGAAGAAAGACTTTCGGTAAACCTCGAAATGGGATGTAATTTCTCCAATTTTCTCTTCGTGATCATTCTGCGAGATGTATGTGAAGGAAGTAATATGTTGCCCGTTTCTTCTGGGAACGTAGCCTCCCGGAATTCCAATCATAAACCTCTCCGTAATGCACGTCGTCTCTCTTGTAGCGTCTGCCAGTAGAGTTTGATGAGCATACCTGTGGCGCTCTAACGCTTACTAAACGATCACGATCACGTCGCGAAACGCACCGCTCTTCTTTGGGTCTTTTCTGCCTCTTCCATTAATATCATCTTTGAAGGGTGCCATACTCATGTGCAATACTTACGAGTAAGCCAAACGAGTGATTTATAAACCAGTTCTTTTTGTATGAAATCCATTTACTGTTATTAGTTTTTACATATGATACATAGAACATTTTTTTCTAGGCCTCCAATAGCCCGATGGTCAACTTTTGTCACACGTAACATCTTTAGTTCAAGACGACATGTATCGTACAGAACCTGGATACATTACCGGCGGTGCTTATCACTAGTTGTCCACGCCTAGGTCACGTAATTGAAATAAGCTAGCACGAGATAGATTCTTATCTGTGAGGCTGTGTTCTATAACATGTCAGATAAGTCTGATGACACTGAATTACTAGTAATTTTGGAGACAGGACATCAACTAGAATTCATTTACATGTTCTTCAGTTCATTGTATCACAGTTCGGGCCTAGTGGGTGCTGTAAGTTGCTTTTCAATGTGTAGAAGTCATCTGATACAAAAGCATTCAAGTCGTCAACAACCTTACTGACGTACTAAATGGTTCAAATGGCTCCGAGCACTATGGGACTTAACTTCTGAGGTCATCAGTCCCATACAACTTAGAGCTACTTAAACCTAACTAACCTAAGGACATCACACACATCCATGCCCGAGGCAGGATTCGAACCTGCGACCGTAGCAGTCGCGCGGTTCCGCTTGGCCACCGCGGCTGGCTACTGACGTACTATAAAGAGTTTGTTGTCCCTCTCTCACATTACTAGGCCCCAGTAGAACGCCTCCTGTAGCACTCACATGTGTCCATGCGTCGGTGCATTTTTCCAGCAGCCGATATTTCGGAAGATGACACATCCTGCCACAATCACCAATGTGGTGTGGCGGGAAACTTGATTACTCCAACCAGGCAATTCGTTTCCATTGCTCTACTGGTTAATGACGATGTTTCCCTCCCCACTGCAATCGTAGTTTTCATGCCACCGCTAAACGAAGACACGCTTACGGATCGTCAGCTGAATAGGCCACCTCACAGCAGAATGCTATGAACAGTGCACTCTGTATTAATGTGAGTGGTCAAAAGTCACAGGAATGTTTGTCACATTTAAAGATGTCAGCTGAATGTTACGGACAGATAGAGCGAAAGCCGCTAGTGATTTATACGATATCTGAGCAGTCTGTTGCAGACAGGTGTGTAGCGAACTTGGAGCAAGTCACGAGTTAACCGACTTGGAACATGGGATGATTATCGGTGCAAGACGCAGAGCCTTACGGAGCGATCGACGGCCTGCTGCGGCCGACTTCACATCCAGTACCTTCCCATGACCTTTGGCCACTCTCCAGTACTACAGCCTGCCGTCGGTATGTCCACTCTAGCTACCTGTTATGATTTACAAAGCATGCAAACCTCCGACGTGCCCTTCCTTTGACGAAGTATAGGCAGCCATCCATAGATTTGTCATTCATCCGCTCTGAGTACGTACTGATTATAGCAACACGGGGATACTTTACGATATATGATGTTTCTGTGACTCTCGTCTCGACCAGTCGTTACATCATAATCTGCCTTTTCTCAAAATCGCTTCAGCAGCTTACTCATTCTCTGTAGATGGATTCGAGCGAGTTGCTCCTCCATATTTTCTGCTCGTATTACGCATCTTTCCTATCACGTCGCACACCATCCAGATGGAGCAGATGTCCCAAACGGATTAGTCACTGAATGTGATGTGAAATCCAGATTCACATGAGGATTTGAACCAGACAGCTATCACCTTCCAGTGCACAACTTCCCTGTGCTGAAAACAAGATTTCAGCGGAAATATGTTTATTGAACGTGTGCCACATTTACTACCTACACTTTACACATATGTTTTTACATTCATTTACAGTGCACTTCTCATTAATAATTTTTGTGTCTTCAATAACGGTAAGTAATGATGTTATTAATTTGACCTGTTGATGCACCGAGACTGTGGAACGCCCCTCTCTCTCTCTCTCTCTCTTTGTGTGTGTGTGTGTGTGTGTGTGTGTGTGTGTGTGTGTGTGTGTGTGTGTGTGTGAGTGAGTGAGTGCGCGCGCGCTAGAAGACAATATTTTAATAGTTTTTGTCCTCAGTCCTTTATATGTCTAGCATCTACCATATACCTATATATACTACTCTCAGTATCGACGGAAAGTGACTTGTCCTTTTGATTCTATATTACGCTGCAGATATGAATGTGCATCAATTACCCATATTCATCGTCCCAAATATGCAGTTGGTTAGAAAAATTTTAGAACTGCTAAAGTTCTTTAAGTACTTCATTGCAATTGATGATTATAAAAATCTAACGAACCTTGTTTCCAGTATCGTTCATTGTCTGCTGATTCGTAATGGATTCGGAATGGGACATTCCACTCAGATAGAGAATTCAGTCTTGCACATTTGTCTTTATTAGGGACAGTAAAAAAATGGTTCAAATGGCTCTGAGCACTATGGGACTTAACATCTGTGGTCATCAGTCCCCTAGAACTTAGAACTACTTAAACCTAACTAACCTAATAACATCACACAATACCCAGTCATCACAAGGCAGAGAAAATCCCTGACCCGCCGGGAATCGAACCCGGGAACCCGGGCGTGGGAAGCGAGAACGCTACCGCACGATCACGAGCTGTGGACTTAGGGACAAATATTCTGTATTTGAGGTGAAACATTACCCCTACTAGAGATGAATTTCTGTCAACAAGACTAACGGAATATCAGTGGAGACGAGAGTATGATTCCAGCCAATGGTTCTGAAAGATTTAGATCATTCCCTAAACCACATATATCACAGGCTCAAAAAGAACTCCTTCCTCATACCTGGCGCACAGTCACGCGTTTCTCAGTATTAAATGAAGAACTTAAACTACGTTACGCAATCGATATCCTCCACGTTTAGAGATCCATTATTCCTAGCTCACATATTGCGAAATGTTTATTCCAGCACAAAACTTGACATGATTGTTTATATCTGATAACAATACTTAGTTCACTTCTCTTTTACTTATCTACGATTTTCACAGTCAAATATTGTGTGATAGAAAGAGGTGATGACAATTTACCACATTCCTAAAGTTTACTCAGTACCAGCCATACCGAATTTGGTTGTGTGTGTACCATAAAGTGTTATCCCGCTGAGCTTTCCCCGTGAAGGAGTTAAAGCAATGCCCCGATGAGGAATTGGATCTGAATATGCACACAATCCTTTAAGAGACGTTTTGTGTCAGCTCCTAGTGACAAACGTATGTCACTGGTCGTACAACCAATCACGTTCTTTGTTGTGTTTGACCTACAAAATTTGCTAAGTATTTGTCGCAAAACAGCAAGGCACTGCAAAAGGGCCACTAAACATGTGAAATGTGCGTTCACAGAGCCTAGTGGCACTGATACCCCTGTAGGACAGAGCATTCAGTAATACAAGGACAACATCAGTTTAAGAAGGTGGTAAGATATTTTTAATGTTGTATCTGCTGTTGAACAATCTAATTTGTCTTTTTAATAATAAGAAATATGTATAGTTTACACAGAGGCATCTTCCATGTTGTATTTAATGTTATGAGTCGCTTTTCCAATTATATATTTCATATCTGAATATTGGTTTCGAAAACTACTTCCCTAGAAACTTCAGTATTCGATTCGATTATTTAAGGGACACCACGCGACCTACATGATATCATATAGTTCAGTATTTTGAGTCTAAACTAATTGACTGACCGTTTGTGCCCTACTGGATGTAAGTGTATGCCACAGAAGGTCTGCGCAGCCTTATAATTTACGTCACCGACACACAGGTAGACAACGGCAGGACACGGAACACCGGAGACTGAGACAGTGTTAAGTACTTGCCTCCTCATATCAGATGCAGGGCAACTGCGAGAGCTGTGTTCACACGCACGTATCGAATTCGAAACAAGTTTAGATGTCTTACTCACAGCTGTCTTCCTGGCACTGCCTGGCGTCACTGCCTACTGGCACAGGTGCCAGGATACGCAAGTTCGTTTACATCCATCTGAATAAGGCAACACCAAATGACTGTCTGCAACTGTGCCAAGAAAAATCGAGAAGTGACATGGTTACTAACACCTTGTTGAGTTCTTCCTCGTTTGCCAGGAATTCAAATTTGCTACTGACCTCACGGATGTTTAACAATGTACTGCTCTTACGAAAACAGAATTACAAATTTTACTCGTAGTACCTGGCAATTGCTACACGTGTACCAGAGAGTCTTATTTATCTTTTTTAGACCAATGTCTCATAAAGGATTTTACGCTTCAAAACTAATTTGTGTGCCATTGTCAACTAGCAGATATAGGGGATAGTGCAGAAACCCTGATTTGCCATCGCAACTCGCACACTTCGGCAACTTTTCTGAGGGATATTAATGTGTCTTAAGGGTTACTGTAGATCACTTCTATGACTGCTTCTGAAGTGCAACGTTGTGTTTCTGTTACAGATAATGGAAATGTATGAAAAGGTACTGGAATCTAAGTTTTCTCCTCTTGATACAGAACAACATGGCTGACAAATTTAACGTCTGTATCTGGCTGATACTTTACCTTTTAGAGTCTCCAAGACATCCTACTCTGTACGAAAGTGCAGAGAGATTTGAGAGGGGAAAGGATGGGCAGAATTTAACATCTTATCGACATCGACATCAAAGACAGGGCATTGTTCTGTTGGACAAGAGTTATGGAAAGGATCTGACACGAGCTACACCTGGGGACCTCTGTGGAATTCGCCCAAGGTTGTAGGGAAATGCAGGCAAACCTACTTCGAAAATATCGGGCCGGGATTTTGACAATGGCTGCTCCTAACTGTGAGTCCATAATTTTGATGAATGTGCAACATCACATAATGGTGAAAATTGTATTCAGTCTGGTTCTCAGGATCTTTGCGCCACCACCGCTCTGTTCGTCAGTCCCCCTTTAGCACCGGAATACGATCAGCCTGTCACGGGTTCGAACACGAATGCCTCGTCGTGATATGGCGACCTCGGGCACAGGCTCAGACACCTACAGCTTGTTCACGGTCTGGTAGCTATACACGCTCTCATGTCAGCGAATTTACTGTTAAATGGGACAAGGTCGTAGAGTGAGGAATGTTTAACAGTAATTTTGAGAACAATCCATGACTCAATTGCAGAAGAAGCAGCTTCCAGATTGTATGGGAGAAAATGGAGATCAGGCTGCTGACCACACACTACATGATACAACTTTTTTACTCTGGTTGTGTGCCAACAAAACCGTGCTTTGATGTTTACAAAAATAATTCAAAAATGTTCAGATGTGTGTGAAATCTTATGGGACTTAACATCTAAGGTCATCAGTCCCTAAGTTTACACAATACTTAACCTAAATTATCCTAAGGACAAACACACACACCCATGCCCGAAGGAGGACTCGAACCTCCGCCGGGATCAGCCGCACAGTCCATGACTGCAGCGCCCCAGACCGCTCGGATAATCCCGCGCGGCTACAAAAATAGTCAGTTAATCGGACATTCTGTGTAGTGATTGGTTGCCTCGTGTTGCACAGAAGCTTACTGCACCATGATTTTGACACCACTCGTCACAAGAGACTTTTAATCATACTGCATGGCTATGCAATACGCTTCAGTTGTGTGACTGGATTCATTATTTCCCGTCAGAAAGGTCACAGTACGTAGTAATTGCCGGAAAATCATCGAATGAAGCAAAAGTGATAACTGGCCTTCCTGAAGGAAGCGTTCTAAGTCATCTGCAGTTACTAATCTATATGAACGACATAGGAGACAATTTGAGCACCCCTCATAAGATTGTTTGCAGATGATGCTGTCATTTACCGTTTAGTAAGGTCATCAGAAGATCAAATCCGATTGCAATATGACTTGGAATCGACATCTGTATGGTGTGAAAAGTGGCAATTATCCTCAATAAGGAAACGTTTGAGGTCATCCACATGAGTACGAAGTGAAATCTGTTAAATGTTAGTTAGATGATAAATTACACAAATTTAAAACCTGGAAATTCCACTAAATACCTAGAAATCACAAATACGAACAACTGGAATTTGAATGATCACATTTCCTAATGTTGATGTGAAAGTCATGCCAGAGACTACGTTTTATTGGCAGAACACTAAAAAGATGCAGCAGGTCTATTAATGTGGTTGCCTACACGATGCTTGTTCGTCCTCTGCTGGTGTGCTACTGGGCGGTATGGCATCCTCACCAAATAGGACTGACATCGCAGAAGTTCAAATAAGGGCAGCGCGTTTTGCTTGTCGAGAAACTGGGGAATGAGTCACGGATGTGATAAGCGAGTTGGGGTGGCAATCACTAAAACAAAGGCATTTTGCGTTGCGGCAACATCTTTTTACGAAATTTCAGTGACCAACTTTCTGCTCTGAATGGGAAAATATTTTATTGTCATCAGCTTACGTTGCGAGGAATGATCATCTCAATAAAATCAGAGAAATCAGAGCTCGTACAGAAAGAATTACCTGCTCTTTTTTCCCACGCACTGTTAGAGAGTGGAATGGTAGATAAATAATCTGAAGGTTGTTCGAGGAACCCTCTGCCATGCCCTTAAGTGTGAATTGCTGAATGGTCAAGCAGATATAGATGTGGATGTTTTGCGACGTTTTTGAACACCGAGCTCGCAATATAGAGAGACCCTTATATGCATGTGCATAATAAGAGCTAAATATTTGACATACGAGTATACCAAATTTCTGGATATGCATTCTAAGTTCTCCTAAAAGTTTATCGTGCCTTTGAACGAAAGTTATAGCTTTTACCTATGTGCGATTGCTACGTCTTAGCTAGATGGAAAAACAGTACCGAAACTTATCCAGGTGAAAGTAAAAAGTTGCCTACGAAAGCTTCAAATCTTTCTAAATAACACATAATGTTTACTTAGCTATGGATCTCTTTTCTTTCGAACCGAGTTTTCTTGTATCCGAAGTCAGACGCAAACATAGTGAACGTAAACATTAGTGTCCACCATTTTTATCCTTAGTCTACTCCATGGTTAAGCTTGTCATGTATCAATGAAGCAGACCTCGATGTTGTATTGTATAAAGTAAAACTTCTCCTCAAGTAAGTAAAAGTTACGCATCTTACATATAATGTGGAAAAACTTTAGTAACTTAGAAAATTACGAATATTTTGCTTTACTATAAGATAAATATGTGGAATTTCTACGAGAGATCCTTTCTGCCGCGTGAAGATGGCGGTGAAATTAATCATTCACTAAAAAAAAGGTGTTGCTGGTTGCGGTTTTTTCTTCAGTGACCTTTCCCAAAAGAGCTTCGACTTCCTCAAAATATCATTGATAAATTTCTTCATAGGTTAACAGGTGAGCCGTAGATGGTTTGGTTGGACTTTTTGTGATTGCTCGTAGCTGACGGGCTGTGGATCGATAAGTCTGAGAGCAGGTGTGGTGCAGAGCGCGGAGTGCACAGCTGAGAGCGCACACTCATGCTCGCGTGACCCTTCGCTGGGTGGGCCCGCACTCCCACGCCTTCCTTTTCGTTTTTGCTCTCAGCTACTAGTCTCTGCAGCGCCTCTTGTATTCGAGAGCTCGTAGTCAACACTTTTTATCAGTTTCTTGTCCCGTCAGCAGCGCGATAATTAGAAATCGAGTACTCGCTCCGAATTGATTGTAGTTGGGGAAATAACACGCTCTATCTTTGTGCAACTGCCTATTCCAGCTCTCTGCAGCACTTAAGAAATTATAAATGCCTTTGGAGTCCAGCATAAACATGGAAGGAAGGTAACCCCCTACAACCGAAAGTAGTTCCTGTTATTAAGGTGGCTTGCTTGCACAGAGCAACTGCACAGCCTCGTCACAGGGCATAATAGGTTTAGTCAGACTACGGCAAAACCGCACAAATTAACAAGAATTTACAATAATTTATGAAAGGAATTTATTCACTAAATAACTTGAATTTGAAGAGAATGCGCCGGCCGAGGTGGCCGAGCGGTTCTATGCGGTACAGTCTGGAACCGCGCGACACATAGGACACATTATTCGCACAGTCCAATGAAAAGTTCACCAAGTGTATGAAAGGCGTCCTTTCTAATAATGAAACTGAATCACTCCTAATCGACAAAACCGTATATCTGTAACGTCATATCTTGAGTTTCGTAATAAAAACAATATCTCTAAGCATTACAGTGTTCCACTTCAGCATGTGTGTTAGAAATTTAAGTCACAGTTTTCTTTTTGCACTTATATGAAGAAAGTTAGTGCTAAAATTTGGATTCTGTTGATGAGTCACGAAAGTACCATAACAAAAAAACAGACAACAACAAATAGCCAGGTCTGAATCACTCAGAAGGTTTCACTTTTAATTTTATACTGTCGCTCATGCATTACAAGAAATATATCCTTACAGAAACGCACCCACGAAGCTTCTGAACTGAATTTTACCTCGAATGATGATTTCTACATCTGTGCGTGTACTGCGATTACTGATGTAAGGCTTCAAAATGAGTTCCCTCAAACAGGACTAAAATTATCCACCGTCCACACCTTCAAAAGTTCTATGTATTAATCATGCCAACAATTTCTCGCATACAACGACAGACTGATAACATCGATACCATCGTCAGTCACCGTTCGGACAGAGGACTGTAGAAAGGTATGTGGTGCCTCCGCATTCACTATTAAAATCTTTGAGATACTTTGTTTTATTTTCATTGGCTGTTACTCAGCTCAGAAGCTTTAAATTATCCGTGAAACGAAAAATTACTTTGTTAAAATGGCAAATTTTGGTTGTCTGTGGATGTACTTCCTTCTTTGTTACCTTGAGGTACATTTTTCTCTGCGTAATACTACATCAGTCTAGAATCTATAAGCAGAGGCTGATCTGTGTGAAAACAGTATCACTCAGTCACAGCAATAAACACTCCTTTAACTTCTATGCCTTCATTTCTAACTTATGTGGTGACTTTACAATTTAGTTAGCTATTTTCAGGCTAGGTTATATGTTTAATATGTCTATCACTTTACGAGTCTGTTGTGATTAACAACCATACAGGGACGAAATTTTGCCCGTTTCTTTACCAGAGGTTGCTGTGTGTTCAAATGGCACTGAGCACTATGGGACTCAACTTCTGAGGTCATTAGTCCCCTAGAACTTAGAACTAGTTAAACCTAACTAACCTAAGGACATCACACACATCCATGCCCTAGGCAGGATTCGAAGCTGGAACCGTAGCGGTCTCGCGGTTCCAGACTGCAGCGCCTAGAACCGCATGGCCACTTCGACCGGCTGCTGTGTGTTGAATTACAGTTGTTAACTAATGCATTGTATCCTGGTGCTCTAGCACACCATATCCAGTTGCCTATATTCGCAACATAGTGTCTCGTGTCACCTGCCCGTTGTAATATATGTTCATGTGCTGCCGCGAAAGGTTGGAGGTATCTCGTTCAGATGATACAAAATAAGACGAGAATTAAAGGGGAGACGCACGGTATGACTGGGAAAGGACACAGTAGGGATTTCTCCCGAGCCAAATAAAAATATTTCACAATTTTTAATTCAGTACTTTGCATGTACGAAAAGAACGTATTCCATGACTATTCAGCAGTAACAGCTTTTTTAGTGACGTATACATGTTTTTTGTACAAGTATCCTTAGGGCTTTTAATGCAATTTAGGTTTTGATTTCGGTAACGGACGGGAAATTCACGATGAGCCAATTGCTAATGGTGTGGGTACTTGCTTCTCTTGCAGGAAACACTCCGTAGACGATGTGAGCAACCCCACGTCCGTGAACGCTCGGTAAGTGAAGCTGCATCGCTCTGATTTTTCTTACCGGTGAAGCTTGTGCGGCAGCGAAACACTCATCAGTGTAATGTGCGAAATTGAGGAAACAGCCTGTTCCGTAGTTGTTAGATGAGATGAAGTCTCTTGCCTGATCTCTGCATGAAAACAATACTGGCAAGAGAGAGGAACAGTTAGAATAAATGGTTACGACTTTCCTGCAGATACCGAATGTCTAATTGAAAGTTTGTATAGCAGTACAGCTGTCCCCAACCCAGAAGTTGGTTTGAACAGTGGAAGGAATGGTCCTATCGGATGCTTGCTCTTGCCTTCCAAAGAGATTGGAAATGACTTACCCAGTCAGTTGTAGGGGGGACCTATATTATATCGTGCACTCCGAAGAACAGTGAAACTTGGCAGTCTTCACATACACACATCAGTTACGTAGTGCACAACATGTGTGTCGACACAGACTGAAGCTTTGGAGTAATTACAGTTCCTAAAACGCTCATCGTTTATTAAAGTTAACTACGCCATAATTCTCATTTTATGTTTCCATTACAGTATTGTAGCTTAAATAGTTGTTGCTCTGCCAACCTGTACCCAGATACGTATCTTTCTTGCACATGGAACGCAACCCCACTTACAGCCAAAATTGTTGCTAACCGTCGATAGAACCGATTAACATCACGACTCTTGTTTTAAGTTCTTTCAAAATTGGCTTGGATTACATGTAATATCGCGTGTGTCTGTAGTGGAACAGGAAGGTAGTCGGTATCGTTTCACATTACACATCCGTCTATCATCCTGAACCATTTCCTCTTACCTATGAATTGTTTGTAATGGTGATGCTAAGTGCTTCTATTCTGTGTCTGATTTCTTTTCTACATTTCCCTCGCATTTGTGTTTTCGTAAGTAAAATATTGAATAAAAAAGGTTTGCATTTTCTTCTGTTTTAGTAGGCTCGAGGTCAAGATTACTGACAAGGAAACACAATTAGACGTACTGCACAAGTGCGAATCTTCAGGAAAATTTCTTGAGTAAAACGGCAGAAATATTTACCGAGGTCATGGATTAGATCTTAAACCCTTGTGCAGTGTTTCACGAACTGGGCGCACGTGACACAGTCACGGTGATCCACCCAGCAGACGCAGATCTAAGCGCGGTGGCCCCCTGATGAAGTTAAAGAGGAGTGGGTTGTGTCTCATATTCATGAATTACATAAACACCGTACTGACTCTAGACGCATGCCACGTAACATCCTGCACTAACCAGCTACACTTAAAACACAGTATTCAGGATCCACGAAAGAGAAGTGCCAAAATGTGCGAAGACAGAAAACCTCTGCAGTCAGGCGGGTGAAACTTACCCTCAGGGTCTTGCCGCTGATGAAGTCGAGCGACCTCGCTTTTTTTCATTGATTTTTCGTTTTTAAATACTTCAGCCACGGGTACTGTGTGATGTCCTTAGGTTAGTTAGGTTTAAGTAGTTCTACGTTCTAGGGGACTGATGAACATAGATGTTAAGTCCCATAGTGCTGAGAGCCATTTGAACCATTTGAACTTCAGTCACGATGTTCGGATCAGAATTCAAATCAGACTTCTCTCATGTATGAAGGAACTAGTGTACTACTACGTCACCTGTTTCGATTTGTTACCAGGCAACTACAAGCAGCTCCTAACAGGTTAAAGAATGCGATGCCCTGGCCTTCCTTCACGAATTTCTGCCCTCGGAAGGATAGGGGAGAGCTGGCGATAGGTTTTAAGCTATGCGGAGATGAAAGTTGTAGTTTCGGATAGCTCAGATGAACGACTGCCGATACAGTTTACTTAATACATGCTTCTGAAACAGGAACAACGAGCGCTTACGAATATTTCGCCGAGGATGAACTAACCCGTTGTTGAAACTAGAAGTCTACGGATACCATTAACATAATACTGGCCCCTATTTCGACAGGAAGTGGGGTTAGATTCCACGTACACCTTTGCCAGGGGGTCTAGAGATTGCGTACTGAAACGTCGAAACTGGTTACATAAATATCTACATCTACATCTACATCCATACTCCGCAAGTCACCTGACGGTGTGTGGCGGAGGGTACCCTTAGTACCTCTATCGGTTCTCCCTTCTATTCCAGTCTCGTATTGTTCGTGGAATTACATTCACAAGATGCAGGTGTTTTTAGTTTTACATTCTGGTTAATGTCCCCCCGGTAATTGGTACTTTTCGTTTTTATTTTCCCTCTGGGCAAAAAGTAGTCAAGAGAAATAGGATTTCGTGTATATTGGCAATAGTGCAGGCGATTATGAATTTGTACCGAGAAATGCGAAGATGAGAAAATGTTATGCTACCCAGAGGCGCCTCCGGTTGCGAGGTGTGCTCAGAGAAGGCCGGCGATATGGCCTAAATTATGTAAGGCAACGCGACGCGTCGGCTATGGCGCGTGCGAGGCCTACAATGGCACCCGCGCGCCTCGCATGCCAAGACGGTGTACGGTACCGGCCTTTGTCCCCGTTCCGTTCCGTTCGACTTTTCTTCCGGCAGCCTTCTTTGAGGCGGCCACAAAGCTGCTGACACTATCTAATAAAACATACCGAGCGACGCTGCTGTCAGAAGTCTGTGCTCTTATTGTGGAGGAAACAAAGACGCCAATCGTCGACATTGTTGCTCGGATGTCGGTACAAGCTACCCCTAACGAAGGCAGCACCTCGCCCTCACGAGGAGCCCTCTCTGTAATCCCCAGCCTATTAACATCGCCTCTATTTACTGTTCTCATTTAATTTTGTTCCACATGAATGAACTAAGAGGAACTTGTACGTTTTGGGAATCTTTTTAGTTAGTATCGAAAAGATATGGGGAAACTAGTGATATGAAACGAGTGTCGTCAAGGAAGACTTGTGGAGAGAATGTGTTCGACACTCTAAGACAAAGAAATGAGGCACCACAAAGAAATTGTCCGAATGGGACGGAAATCGGGAGATGTGATGTACATGTACAGACAAACAAATGTTCACAACTTCGTAAATCACTAGAGGTGGTTGGAGGGCTCAGGCCCATAATGCTCCAAATGTTCTCAATTGGGGCAGATCCGGCGACCTTGCTGGCCAACGTAGGGTTTGGTAAGCCCGGAGATAAGCAGTACAGACTCTCGCCGTGTGTGGGCGGGCATTGTCTTGCCGAAATGTAAGCGCAAGATGATTTGAAATGAAGGGCAAGAAACGAGGTGTAGAATATCGTCGACGTGCCACTGTGCTGTAAGGGTGCCACAGATGACAACCAAAGGGGTCCTACCGTGAAATCAAATACTATCCATTATATTAAATGAATTTGCAGTTGCGAACATGAATAACCATCAGCTGTATAAGGGAATGACGACAATGAAAATTTTTATCGGACTGGGACTCGAAACCGGATTTTCCGCTTATCGCGAGGGGTCGCCTTACAATTTGGCTACCTGAGCATGATTCACGGCCCGACCCAAACTTCCATATGTCGTCAGCTATGTGTCTACAACCTGTACTCGTACGCCCATTATGTATATTCCCGTACAGGGGAGATATTTTACTTGAAATTCGCTTGCCCGGATTCGGCGGATAAATACAATACTGCAGCGCCTATATTATTCCGAATTACGATGTAATGTTCCTTCGGGCATGCCTGCGGGCGATGGATTATCGTACCACTCCTGGCTGTCAGGCCGTATGGCGGGCGACGGTCTGGTTGGTATTCCACTGTGTCTCCAGACACATCGTCGGCCTGAAATCTCGGTGACTGGAGTATAATTGTCTTTAGCGATGAGCTCTGCTTCTAATAGAGTGCAGATGACCAGTGACGAAGTGTCTGGAGACGCCCACATAGCGGAGGGATACCAACCCGCCATCCGACCCGACAACCACGAGTGATGGCCTGGGGTGCCATTTCTCATTACAGCAACACTCTTTGGGATGTCATCCGCAGCTCTCTTACAGCACAGCGGTACGTCGACGATATCCTATGCTTACCCTTCATGGAAAGTAATGCCTGCCCGCACACGGCGAGAGTTACTGCTGCTTGCCTTCGTGCCTGCCGAGCCCTACCTTGGCCAGCAAGGCCGTTGAAGCATTATGGGTAAGACCCTCCAAACATCTCGGAATTTTGACGATCTAATGCGCCTTTTTGACAGAATTTGGCACCTTCGCGGTGTTTCAGTTTTTATTTATTTATATTTATTAGAGTGTATCCCGGAAGCTAGCGAGAGAGGCGAATTCCGGTAGAGTCTAGCATATTTGCATTGAGAATAATTTCCAAGCGTCTACTAATATATTCTGAATATTTTTGTACAAAGGACTCGTGGTTTCCGGTGGTTGTTTAGAGAATAACTGCATTTCATTTGATGGCTTACCACTGTTTATCTTTGTAACTGAATTACATTGAAAATATCTACATTACAGTGCAAACGTCGACGGTGTGCGCTCTGTGTCTTGCCTGCAAACACAACTTAATCCACTCCTTCACGGTACTTGCTGTTGACA
The DNA here is from genome assembly GCF_023897955.1 of Schistocerca gregaria. Classification (NCBI taxonomy): domain Eukaryota; kingdom Metazoa; phylum Arthropoda; class Insecta; order Orthoptera; family Acrididae; genus Schistocerca; species Schistocerca gregaria. Next base: position 480,384,602 of record NC_064931.1, on the reverse strand, counting down.
ACAGTGATGCTTTGTAAGTTTTGGTTGTGTCACACTACAGGCTTTTTCACTGTTGTGACGGAATTTCCACAGAAGAAGGTAATTGGGATGACAAACGGAATTAACTGTAATCTGTAACGATCTAACGGAGACCGTATGTGTCTTATGCCAAAATACTCAGAATATGTGTCTTAAAAAGTTCGGTAATTTTGGTGGTGCTGTTCGGATTCACCCTACACACTAGGTGCATAGGCCGGCCTAGCTGTGCCTGATCGGGAAAAAAAATTCAGAGGCAAGCTGATCGTATAATCACTAGCAGGTAGTACAGACTAAACTAGCAGATTTGGTATATGCTATGTTTCTAATGTCTAACATGTCTTGCATAAGCACAACAGGGCAACGGTAGTGAGAATTTTGTCTTTCTTAAATGACTGTAGAAAGTGACTAGTTTAAAGACTTGGACGGTACAGTAAATGTAAGAATTTCATCTGTATCGTATTATAACTTAAATTAATCGTACTGAGCGAGGTGACGCAGTGGTTAGCACACTGGGCTTGCATTCCAGAGGACGACGGTTCAAACCCGCGCTCGGCCATCCTGATTTACGTTTTCCGTGGTTTCCCTAAATCGCTTCGCCCAATTGCCGGAATAGTTCGTTTGAAAGGGCACGGCCGACTTCTTCCCCATCCCTACCTAATCTGATGAGACCGATGACCTCGCTGTTTGGTCCCCTCCCCCGAATCAACCAGCCAACCAACCAAATTAGTTATTTTCTCCACGAGACACAACGGCGTTATGCACCTGTAGATGTCTAAAGTGGTCGTCGGGAGAAAGCGCTGAACAACAGGAGTGAATTATGAGATATTACTCGTTATACGTCGAGTTAAATTCAAAATTAAGAACATAAATACAGTAAAAAATAAAAGAAATTAAATGGCAGACAACTCTTTCTAGTATTACAACTGAAATTACTTGTTACTCGAATGTGGTACATTCTAAAACACAAGAAGCCAGTCTGTTCTTTACTAAATTGAGGATTAACACTTTCATCCTTTGACCTTTCATTTATAATGAGCAAACAGACGCGCCAATTGCAGTGCTTTATTAGTAAAGCAACTTTCTATTAGTGTCGAATCATTGTTAGGTATTCTGCAGATTGGTTTGACGTTAATGAGTGTCTAGAAAATTAGCGTTCCATTTGAATATTCATAGCTGAAGTATATAATAACGTTCCAACATGTCCTACATCTGTTGCGATCGTTATTTTCCCCCCCAAAAAGAAAATGGTTCAAATGGCTCTGAGCACTATGGGACTTAACTGCTGTGGTCACCAGTCCCCTAGAACTTAGAACTACTTAAACCTAACTAACCTAAGGACATCACACACATCCATGGCCGAGGCAGGATTCGAACCTGCGACCGCAGCGGTCGCGCGGTTCTAGACTGTAGCGCCTAGAACTGCTCGGCCAGTTATTTTCTCAGAAACAACTATTATTCTGTTTGACAGTCAATGAACATAAAACATTTTATTGAACGCATAGTAACGATAACCCTCTTTTCTAAAGCAGTCGTACCAGACCAGGTGGAACTCTCCTGATGACAGTAAGTACGTGTCATTTCTTTGAAGCATATCAGTATAATAATCTTTTCGAGTGAATTAGTTCTTGGGAATATGTGGCAGTCTTCTAATAGTGAAGTATAAAGTTTCGCAGAGAACTTATGTATTAATAGTTTGAATGATCACGACTTTATCGGTGCATTGTTGGGTGAATACCGAGACACAACCGCTTGTACAGAAACCAATACATTTCCACTATCTGAAGCATATACGTAATGTATGTCTGGCAACGGTGATATTAAACCTAAATATTGAAGTCTGGGAGGCAATTTGAACTCCATTCTTCCCGAATGCTGGCCCAGTGTTTTAACTGTAGCCACACTTCTCTCGCTTTCCTTTGAGGCTTCTATGGTTGTGAAAGTCTGTGGGTGGACTCTTATGGTGTTGATTTTCTTTTTTCTTTTTTATTTTGCTGTCATTGACGAACTGAGTAGCGATGTAGCTCTCGCCGGATTTTATATGTACATAAATCTATTCTCAAAACCAGCAGGTCAGTAGCCTTTTATGCGTCCAACTGATTCGCTTTGATTTTCTAATTCTCTCCGAATTTCTGAAACACTGTGTATTTGCCTTGCAAGGCACCGCACAACGCTCTATACACGCGGGGATGGTTCACTACAGTACTACGTCGACTACGATGCAATCATTATTTTTCCAGAGACCATTTGTCTACCGCAGCAATAAATCGACCTTCATGACAAAACGATTGACGAGTTTAAGCGGAATGCAGAGTACCGTTAAACATGTACGCTAAACAGAAATCTTGTGCCCATACTAGCAATAAGACGCGAAGCAGCTTTTAGTGCGGCGTACGGCCTCCCCGTGGCATTTCCGTTATTTTTGTGACGGCCCTTTGGGTATCGGATTTTTATTACTCCCATTACTCATCCATCTTCGGGGCCAGCGCGCGACTGCTAACTAATGGCTCCTGAGCCGATAAGCCGATCGCAGCAATATTTTGCATCCTTGCCGCATTCCTGTGTAATTTGGGAGTTGGGGCCATCAGTGAACAGAGGGCAGGCCTAATTAAATAGCAAACGGTAGCCGATCGGGCGGCAGTCTGAGGCCGTAGTTGATTTATCTGCGCCCGATGGACTTCATACGCTTCGTCGACATAAATCCAGCGCGGCGCGGCGCCGGCCTAAGCACGCGATATTTCACGCCGGCTTTTGCGGCCGCACGTCCAGCTTTCACGGCGCCGCATCCGATTTATTTCTCCGCTTCCATACAACACCTGCGAAGCGCACGCCACGCGGACCACATGCGGCGATTTCTGGGAACGGGGAGGCATGAAGGCGGCGAGTCTCCTGTGGGGTTAATCGTTGATGTCCCCGCAGCTAATGCCAAAGGTTTGGCCGCTAGCTGGGCTAGCCGCGTGTACCTACTAAACAGGCACGATGAAGCGGGAACGCCGTGAAACAGCATTTGGAGCCGCCCCCACACGGACCTATACTTCTGACGTCGCCGATCTGTTGTAGAATTTTGAACATGTTTTTAGCTCGCGTATCATGTCGTTTCTGGAAACCAAGAATCTACTCTGTAGGAATCAACATGGATTCCGGAAACAGCGATCATGTGAGACCCAGAAAATATTAGATACAGGCTCCCAGGTTCGATACAGTTCCGCACTGTCGCCTGATAAACAAAGTAAGAGCCTACGGAATATCAGACCAGCTGTGTGGCTGGATTGAAGAGTTTTTAGCAAACAGAACACAGCGTGTTGTTCTCAATGGAGAGATGTCTACAGACGTTAAAGTAACCTCTGGCGTGCCACAGGGGAGTGTTATGGGACCATTGCTTTTCACAATATATATAAATGACCTAGTAGATAGTGTCGGAAGTTCCATGCGGCTTTTCGCGGATGATGCTGTAGTATACAGAGAAGTTGCAGCATTAGAAAATTGTAGCTAAATGCAGGAAAAACTGCAGCGGATAGGCACTGGTGCAGGGAGTGGCAACTGACCCTTAGCATCGACAAATGTAATGTATTGCGAATACATAGTAAGAAGGATCCTTTATTGTATGGTTATATGATAGCGGAACAAACACTGGTAGCAGTTACTTCTGTAAAATATCTGGGAGTAGGCGTGCGGAACGATTTGAAGTGGAGTGATCTTATAAAATTAATTGTTGGTAAGGCGGGTACCAGGTTGAGATTCATTGCGAGAGTCCTTACAAAACACTCGTTCGACCTATATTTGAGTATTGCTCATCAGTGTGGGATCCGTACTAGATCGGGTTAACGGAGGAGATAGAGAAGATCCTAAGAAGAGCGGCGCGTTTCGTCACAGGATTATTTGGTAAGCGTGATAGCATTACGGAGATGGTTAACAAACTCAAGTGGCAGACTCTGCAAGAGAGGCGCTCTGCATCGCGGTGAGCTTGCTGTCCAGGTTCCGAGAGGGTGCGTTTCTGGATGAGGTATCGAATATATTGCTTCCCACTACTTATACCTCCCGAGGAGATCACGAATGTAAAATTAGAGAGATTCGAGCGCACACGGGGCTTTCCGGCAGTCGTTCTTCCCGCGAACCATATGCGACTGGAACAGGAAAGGGAGGTAATGACAGTGGCACGTTAAGTGCCCTTCACCACACACCGTTGGGTGGCTTCCGAAGTATAAATGTAGACGTAGAAACCACATCAGCAATGAGGCCTAAGCACTCGGAATAGATTCTCAGATTTGTGAGTAGCTCGAAACTTCATAAGTCATAGAAGACAGTACGTTTTACTGGACGACGAATGTTCATCGGAGACTATGGTGTCGCTAGGAGAGTCCAGGGAAGTGTGATATGATCCCTCTTGTTCTCTATGCAGGGTGATCAAAAACTGTCTGAAAGTCTGTAAGGGCGTTGCAGTGTAGATCGTGCTGAAAAATAATTGTTCAGAAAAAAAATCGATACGTTGCGCCATTCCAGAGTAAATTATCATAGAAGTTAGCCAATCAGGCCATTACGTGCGCAAATTCAAGGGGCTCGCCAGAGACGCGGTCGCCAAACGTATTCTTCTTTTGGTTTCCTGAGTTCGAAAAAGACAACGACGAGAAAATAGGACAAGTAACTATAGTAAAGATCGAACCCGAGCCAAAGCCTGGGCAATCTCGCACCCTATCATCTGCGCTATGAGAGTAACTGACACTACTTGTATTTGGCGGATAGCTTGAATTTGCGCGTGCAGCAACCTGATCGGCTAACTTCAGTGCTAATTAACCCGGAAACGGTGCAACATACAGCATTTATTCTTAACAATCATTTCTCAGTACAACATACTGCGGAGTATGTATGTAGTTGAAGGTCAGGTCATTAGCTGTGTCTTCCTGCAGTAAGGCGACAGCATTGCTCGAGTCCATTTCTGCGATGACACAGACCAGAAATCAGAATTACAGTTGAAATTACCGTCGACATTTAACTCATTAGAAATGAAGAACTGGCTCAACTGCACAAGAGTAGATGAGGAAATTAATTAGGCATGGCCTTGTTCAACGATCCAGCCCAGTATTCCAATGGAGTGGTGTAGGGAAACGTAAGTCAGTATGTCTGGGTGACAATCTGAACCGAATGTAGATTTGTAGCCCGTTGCGACTGAATATGAGTTAAGTATGACAGCTACTGCATCCCCTCCATTGGTGTATATTCAGGACACAGATCAATTCTGAAGACTACGGCGATGATGATGATGATGATGATGATGATGATGATGATGATCATTATGAGGAGGAGGAGGAGGGGGAGGAGGAGGAGGAGAGCAAGATAGTGATTTTTGATTTGAGTTGTTCCAATGTCACTGTGTTCACTGCTATGTTATTGTTACTTTTCTTTCGTTTCGTCTTTTTCTTCCTATCTGCCTTCCTTACTTGCTTCTCCGGTTTCCTTTTTAGGATCTTTTGTTCATCGTTCTAGATACGTATCATCACCTAGTTATCTTTCCCGAGAAATGATAACTCTCAAAGTGTAAATCTGTGAAAGTGCTTTTAATTGGAGATCTGTGTTAAAGTTTGGCGCTATTTGTATAACAAAAGCTTTAATAAAATAAATATTACTTTTGACAGTTACCAGGAAGGATACCTACTACAAATGTGATACGTCTTGCATTTCATACATGATTCTAAATATTTAAACGATGTATTCAGTAAGAAGAGCAAGTAATTTACCACAAGATCAACAACTGCAACATTTTACTTTGCCATTAATTTGAAGCAAACATGAAACGATGTAATTTTCTTTATCGGTAATTAGGTCTATCGAAATGAGGTATAAAGTGAAATTTCAGTGTTCTCAGTAAAATATATCATGAAAAAAAGTAAGAAATATGGTGGACGTGCAAGTCCAGTGACATTAGGTTGTCCTCCCACCTGTGCGAGAAGTTTCGCTGCAGACATTAACAAGGGTAATCCTCATGACCTGTTGAGTTCCGTTAAGAAAAATTATTTAGTTTTTTAATATATATATATATATATATATATATATATATATATATATATATATATATATATATTATTTTGGCGTCTCGGTAAATAAAAATGTTAAGCGCATTTGCTACTCAGTAATTTACCTTTGTTTGTATATTTTGCACAGCTTACGAAATATTATGGATTGTGAATGCCTATTACGTACGACACCCTATATTGAGATTTAATCGGTATTGAAATATAATTGTTAAACCGAGTGTTATTAGAATATATATCAGCTAAGTACTGTTGCTTCAATTTGTGACTGTACATCGATTTACTTGGCAGCAAATATCAAATGTATAGTTGTAACTGTTTCCTTGATGAATACACCATACAGTTTTACTGTAATGTGATTTTGAATCAAGGCATTCCACGACGTAGCCTGCAGAACAGTTGTTCAAGTCCAGTACGCATCATTCTACCTCCTTGCTATGACCCACCATCCTATACCATACTGTGCATTTATTTAATCGACATTTTAATCTGTCCATAGATGGATCGCTCTTCACGTGGATAACGTTCAAGGAAAGTACAGCCATCTTTGGGTTTACGGATTAGTTCATAATTAAATTTCCTTTACTCTATGTCTATGGTCACAAACTTTTTGTCAACAGATTACCAGTTTCGGCCTATAATGACCATCTTCAGCGATGCCCTAATGTACTGCAACCATAGTTCACAATTGTTCAAAATAAAATAGCAGGCCTCTTCGCTAACTTTACACGAATTCCGTTGGCTTGTAAACTGTTCTGATGGAACACGTAACGTTCTAGAGATAAAGTTTTGCACAGAGTTCAATTACTTCGCAACATGTGTCAACAGAAAGAAAAAAATAGGTGATATCGACCCAGTCTCTGTTAAAGACGCAGAACTTTTTATCATATTCTCAGGCTTTCTGTATCGCGATGTGCTATTCCGAGAGCTTACAGTACTTGAAGTGTGAAATAGAATAGTATATTACTTCCTCCTACATATATATGTCGCGAAAAGACCATGAGGGTCAAATTTGAGAGATTCGAACTCACATAGAGGCTTACCAGCAATCGTTCTTCTCGCTAGTCATTCACGCTACGAATAGGAAAATGAGGACCTGACATTGGTACAAAAAGTACTCTCAGCCACACACCGTGACATGACTTACGGAGTATACTTACAAATGTAGACATCTACCACCAGCGAATGTACATTTTGGCTTCATTAAAATGTAGCAGTTTCCTCATATTGTTTTCCGATGAAGGCAAAATTTCTTTGAACGCCGAAACAGCAGGCACTACAACCAGAACGAGAAGCAGTGGAGGAGACCCAGCGGCGGATGCGATTTTTAGCAGCTGTGTGGTTTGGTGCAGGGCGCCGTAATGCTCGCAAGCCGGGCTAAGACCGCCATTACACACGTGTGATCCCGCGCACCCCAGGGGACAGCACGTGACCTGGAACGCAACGCTGCCCAGCAGCCAGCATTAACAACTACCACCTTACGGCGCTCTCTGATAACAACTACAGTGGCTCCAAAAAGTATTCTTCCAACCATAGCGCGTAGAATACAAGAAGCACAATCATACAAATAGAGCTAAGAAACGAAGAATGAGTTCACTGTAAGAAAAAAAAAGTCCGCACCACGAGGGAATCATCAGAAAGAGACGGAAATCGGTAGATACGGTGAGCGTGTGCAGACAAAACAAATGGATAAAAATTCAGAACAATTCTATGATTCAGTCAAGAGCTTCACAAACTGAACAAATCAATAATGCGATAGTCCACATATTGCCCTTATGCAAGCAGTTATTCGGCTTGGCACTGATTGATAGAATTGTTAGATATCCTCCTGAGGGATATCGTGCCAAATTCTGCGTTGGTTCGTCAAAACCAGGAGCCGGTTGGAGCGCTCTGCTCACAGCGCTCCAAACGCCCTGAAATCGGGAGAGATCCGGCGATCTTGCTGTCGAAGGTAGGGTTTGGCAGTAGTAACTCTCGCCTTGTGTATGGAGGCGGTATCATACTATAACGCAAGCCCAGGACGGCTTGCAGTGGAGAGCAACAAAACGGGGCGTACAATATCGTTGACGTATCACTGTGCAGTAAAGGTGCCGCGGATGACAACTAAAGCTGTCCAGCTATGAAATGAAATGGTATCCCAGAGTATCACTCCTTGTTGTCGGACCATATGGCGGACGACAATCAGGTTGGTATCCCACTACTGTCCGGGGCGTTTCCAGACACATCTTCGCTACAGGCCGCGGTGACCGAGCGGTTCTAGCCGCTTCAGTCCGGAACCGCGCGACTGCTACAGTCGCAGGTTCAAATCCTGCCTCGCGCATGGATGTGTGTGATATCTTTAGGTTAGTTAGGTTTAAATACCTCTACGTTCGAGGGGACTGATGACCTCAGATGTTAAGTCCCATAGCGCTTAGAGCCATTTGAATCATCTGAACATCTTCGCTGCTCATCGGGGCTCAGTTCGAAGCAGGACACATCACTGAACGCAATTCTACTTTAGTCATTGACATTCTAGGCCGAAGACTTGTCTGAAGACACAGTGTCCTTCAGCTTCATTAAAGTGACAAAAAAGTAGCTCTGAACACTATGGGACTTAACTTCTGAGGTCATCAGTCCCCTAGAACTTAGAACTACTTAAACCTAACTAACCTAAGGACATCACACACATCCATGCCCGAGGCAGGATTCGAACCTGCGACAGTAGCGGTCGCGCGATTCCAGACTGAAGCGCCTAGAATCGCTCGGCTACACCGGCCGGCGACTAAGCATGATTGAGGATTAAATAAAAGGAGAAAAAAGGGAAGACATCGGGTAGGTGGCCGGGAGATACGGGGGATGGGGGGGGGGGGGGGGATGGTGCGAGAAATTATAGTTTGCCATGGACACCAAGTACCCTGAGCTTTTCTCAGGACTGTAGAGAATATTTTTGCTACACAGACAAAAATGAAATAAGAGCCTGAATAATGATATGTACTGTGTACTATGAGCGTATATCGTCTACGTTCTAATCTGTTATTAATGATGCTTGACAATTTTATTCTGTTGCGATGCTTTCCAAAATATGAACTTTACTGAGTTAATACTTGGAACTCACCTTATTCTTTTCCCTCCCTGTTTCCGTTTCTGTATGGTTTTCGGAGTTGTACTGGTTTTGGCAATGTCAGTGACAGTTGGAGGCCGACGCCACCACTCTCCACAGGACGGAATACGTCTGTGTCTACAATAAGTCTGAGGTTAAAGTGTAAAATCGTTTACTAAATATTTGTGTAGCGAGTATCTTACGCTAGACATGGGTACCAGCCCGGAAATTTCCAAGTGGGTCGAGGGAAACTGCCTAATAACCGCGTCCGGGCTGGCTAGCACACCAGCCATCGCTGTTAATCCGTGAGGCGGATACGATCCGGGGCAGGTTCGCTCCTAGAATCCAGAACGCACAGCGTTAACGCGCTCGGCTATCCATGCATGTAATATTTGGAGCACTGAACAGTTGACAAATAAAAATTTACAATTTCTCTTTGGTAATTTAACACCTTAGTTATAAAAATTGTAACACAACTTGAAATTATTTTCGTGGCAAATTTCAACTTATTATTTATGTTGTGTGAATGAATGTGATCTGCTTTGCAGATGCATTGCTTGATGATTTCATAAGATAGAATATCTTTGAAACATACATACTTTATTTATCTCTGGCTCACGTTGCTGTTTCCTTCGGGTTCACCATCACTTATCAACCAGTTGAAGTTTTCTCTGACTTCCCTGAACCACATAAGGGAAATGCCGAAATGTCGCCTTTTGAAACTGACACGGCCGAGTTCCTTTCACAACTTTCCTCAATCTGAGTCTGTGCTCCGCCTCTGCCTTTATCTTTTTTATTTCATTTTATCTGCTTTCAGTTCGTGCACATTTAGGCTTGTCAGTAATGGAAAGACGATGTGACAGTTTATTGCAGACGATTTTCTTGTCAGTTACGAACGTAAGGACAACACAACACACACTCCCCGAGCGGGGAAAATCTCCGACCCTGCCGGGGATCGATCCAGGGCCCTTTGGCTTGGCAATCTGCCACGCTGACCCTGCAGCTACCGAGGAGGACCATCGCCTCTAATTAGATCGATGTTGACGAATTTAAGCCCTAATCTCCCTTTCTGTTTTCGACTTATGGCCGCGGACTAGAAAGTCGGATGAGCTGGAAGCGAGCGCGGCTAAATCCATCTTTCGCAGCACCTGGCGACGACATCTAGATCAGTCGGTGCAATATTGTGAATAAAAATGGAATCATCAATCCTGTTGGGCACCTTTTTTTCTTATTTTCCACCATATTTGCACTCAAACATACTAAGAATTACAGTCTTTATATGAAAATTCCCCTCGCTGTTTGTATTCAAAGAGGCTAAACTGTTATAACGCTGTACTCATTAATAATGCGAAAATGAAAAAAAATGTTGTTTATTATTTTCATAAATTACTTCCTGTCCTTCTAGATTTGCGTCTGTGGCTTCTGCTGAATGAAAAAAACTGTTAACTTTTCTTGGCTAACTTTTAAATCGCTCAATACTGTTGATGTACAAGCTATCCACTGACGTCTATGAAGTAGGTATAAATACATCAGTTGCTCAGATCTCACACTCTCTCGCTCAGATTAATTATCTTTATGTAAGAATGTACCTCTGATTTACACACGAGTAAATTTGCTTTTTGTTTAACATGAAAACCATTGTAAGTTGTGTATGCTGGTCGTCCTGGAGAGGAAATTTCATTGATTTCTGCTTTGGTGTATCGCGCGTTTATCTCGCAGCACTTGGCGACGTCTGTGGAAACTGTCAGACCAAGTTACTTTGACAGCCATACGAGAGCAGCTCCGCTGCGAGAGAAGTTATTACTCCGTTGCGCCACAGGTACATCCATTTACATAGCCGCACACTGTGTTCATCTTCTCAACCATCCTCGTGTTTTTTATTCTTCTCTCAGAAACTCTTAATTGCATTCCATTTTTAGCTTGCAATGCTTTCGTACAGACCGCTGCGCTAGACAGTGTGTTTCTCCCTGTGATATAAACGAGACAGTATTAATTTACATAATCGGCATGAAAATATTGGGGAAATAGACTTGCGTTGATCACCACGAAATTGTTACCCATGCGGTTGTGATCTTTCAACTGAGAACGGTCTGTTGAGAATGTTGTAAACAGAAGCTTCTGACAGAACATTTGGGAGTACCACGAGCAACAGCGTAAGTCTCACTTCCTGATCGAGCGCCACAGTTACCTATTTCATATGCGCCTTTCTAATTCATACGCGGTTGCTACAGATGATTTCACCCACAATATTCTATAATTTCAGTCAGTTAAACAATACGTACCTGCGGGGCGAGAAAAGCCAAAGGTTAAAACCGATACCAGTATTTTAGTACTGAATAACTGGTACTTTTCGGTATTTGTATGGTATCGGTTATAATAAGACCTCTCCTCAATTTTTGCTAATAACTGGGTAAAAGAACGGCGTATCAGCTTGCCATAGCAGCAGTGCTAAACTTTTTGATTTGTAATTAAAACATCTTTTTAAAAAACTAATAATATTTATTCGTAAATGGTCGACTGCTTTCAAATATTGGACTATTGCAGAAATTGGGAAAAGCGATCGGCATTATTTTTATAACAACACCTACAGCTAGAAACTAGCAACACAGACGTGTTTCCACGTGGCTTGGTGTATTAGACGGTACGCGGGGACGTGCAGTGTACAAGACTTGCCCCAAACTGGTCTATACAGCAGTTCCTCGCTGTCGACCCCGCACGTCAGTTGTATTGCAGAATGATACCGTCCCTAGTGTGGAAGTGTTTTACGAAGTGTGGGAGCAATGAACTACAATGCTCTATTTGATTCAAAAGATTAAAAACGGAAGGAGGCACAACAAACTTGCAACACCATATAAGAAGAAAATATCCGTGATGTTAATTGGAAGAGAAGGCAGATTTAATCGATACACCTATTATTTTAATGACGTGCGATAAATCTGAGATAATAACTGAACCCTTAATTTTATGGTTGCACCACATATCCAAATATGAAGATGCAGGGAAATTATCAACTGGTGACTTTCCGTTCTCTATGTCGCGCCCCCATCTCCTTCACCTTCACCATCTATGCTGGAGATAATGAGACCTATTTCTGCCACAGACACAACGACATGTTCAAAGCTTATGTTTATTACTGAAAGTGATAGTAATAAAAAACAGAAAATCGTTTATTTCCGTAACCGGTGATTTTTGAACGGTAGTATAACAGAAAACCAGACGTTTCAGTAACAGTCGTCGTCCCTAGTTTTCACCTTGAAACATCACCGTACAGAAATTCCATCGCAGTTTTCTGTCCAGAACCTATCTGGAGTAAAAGGTTTAAATAAAGAGCCGTGATTAGTTTTTTCTCCACAGAGCGCTATTAGGGCAACGTTTAGTCTCTCGTTGCAAGAGCCTCACGTTAAAGTTATTTTGTAAATTATTTACCTCAGTAATAATCACTTAACAGCTTAAATGGGGCAGAGGAACCAGCTTCGAGACTTGAAAGTTATCGTCAAACTAGCTAGGACAGTTAAAACCAGTGAGTATGAACTAGTGATACACAAATGTTCGTCTTCGAATTATGGCCTGGTACCCAGTTTCAGTCTCGCGACGGTTCCATACTTAAGCATGTCGACCGGTCAGGATCAAGGGCAACAACTTGAAAAGACTTGGAAACTTGACTGTATTTGAGTGCTGAGTACCAAGTGTCCAAAAAAATGTATTCCATTAGAAAGATACAAAATGTTAAGGGCCATTTCATACCAAAAAGGCAGTGTAGCGAATTGTTTTAAAGTGTTACCAATACATTTGCCAAACGAAAGTGAGCTCAGCATCCGTGGCCTACGTCTAACAACGATTCAATCTCCCCTGCACTTGTCTGTCAGTTTTAGTTGCTGTTTGAGTGATAACTGAGACCGAGCGAGATAGCAGAGGTTAGCACACATGACTCGCATTCGTGAGGATGTCGGTTCAAATCTGCGTTCGGTCATCCTGATTTTGGTTTCCTGTGATTTCCATAAATCTGTTAAGGCAAATGCCGGGGCAGTTCCTTTGAAAGGACACGGCCGATTTCCTTCATCCTTCTTCCTTAATCCGAGCTTGAGCTCCGTCTCGTTGTCGACGATATGTTAACCATTAACTTTCCTTTTGATAACTAAGATTCATGAATAAGAATCGGATCAGGGTCTTTTTTTATCTCTTGCATGGAGCAAATGGGTTGCTTTAAAGACTAGAGCAACGATGTTTTGTTAGTCGAAATAGCTGCCGCTCCGTGTGGCCGAGCGGTTCTAGGCGCTTCAGTCCGGAACCGCGCTGCTGCTACGGTCGCACGTTTGAATCGTGCCTCGGGCATGGATGTGTGTGATGTCCTTAGGTTAGTTAGGTTTAAGTAGTTCTAAGTCTGGGGGACTGATGACCTCATATGTTTAGTATCATAGTGCTTAGAGCTATTTGAACCATTTACGAGTAATCCACTAAATGACAGGCCCATATCATTAAGTAGAAATGTAGCAGGGTTTTGGAACATATGTTGTGTTCGAACATTATGAATTATCTCGAAGGAAACAATCTATTGACGCACAGTCAACATGGATTTAGAAAACATAGTTCTTGTGAAACACAACTTGCTCTTTACCCCGCATGAAATGTTGAGTGCTATTGACAAGGTATTTCAAATTGATTATCTGTATATCTGTTACCTCTGGCTTCGCCTTGTCCGTAAGAATAAAAAAAGCACGAACGCGTTTGACCTAATCGACTCGTGATGGTTGGTGAATCACTTAAAAGCATTCACTTGGATGTCCACAAATTTCTTCATTATTAAAGCTATGGCTTCTACAAAGAATGTGAGCATTTTCAAAGCTATTAGAATCACTGATAATTCTTTGGCTTGTGTCTGCAATCTGATCAAAGAAACCCTCCATAAAATAGAGACTGGCCATAGGATAGATGTTCTCACGTTTAGGGATTCTTGAGATATTTCAAAGCCTGCATATTGGAAATAATATTAAACTTGTACAGAAAAGAACACAGAAAACCTGATTCAGACGTAAGTTCTTTGACGTCTCTTTACTTTACACTTTTCATAAAGCTTAATGTTTGGCCTTTTCTTAAACTGTAACCTGACTTTATTATGAAACCGTCAATAAGACAAAACGAGAAAATCGTTACTGTATCTGTAATGCAGTTTTGAAGACTGATAAGGCAGTAAAGTACACATGATTTCTATTAAAACTTGTGCCCCTACATTTTAAGCTTTAAACCTTTTCATTGATAAGTATCCAATGTCGCATTTTTTAAAAAAATATTTAAATTTCTTACTCGTGGCAGTTTCTGATTGATCCCTTCTAATGGCGAAGTTCCAAAGTTCAGCCCTGCAAACGTGAGTTGCAGAATTCCGTAACGACAGTAAGCACCACTGAGACAGGGCCAGCAGCTCTACCGTTTCCTCTGACATTTATGACATGTGCATTTTCAACTCCAAAACTGTTAACAGCATATCAGTTTCCTATGACACCGCTTACAGCCGTTCTCTGTAAAGTTTCTTGGCTTCTGCTCCCATCAGCTTTAGGTGCATCAACCTCCAGCTCGGAATGCACCTGAGTTCTTTGGCACTGGGCTGTTTCCAGCTGTGCCATTGTCCGAGCGATCGCCAGATATTTCACCTATCGAATCGAAAACGTGTACTGGTAAAAAGCGGTCGCCGGGGAATGTCCAGCCAGTGTGCCCACGAGAAGACAAAGAGTGCAGTGGGATATTTCTGAGCAAACCAGTCACACACTTTTTCCTCCAACTGTTACCGAGTATTTATGCCTGTTTGGAGATAGACAGTCTTCCGTAACTCTAAAAGATTATCCCCAAAGGAATCCAAATAAAAAGGAAAACGAGAGAACAATATACAACGCAGGGTGTCCGTAATTAAAGTTACGATTTCAAAAGGCTGTAGAAAGAGCATCGCAGCTAAGAACGATGTCAAATATGAACAAAGCGTTATTGACGCAGGGGGAACGTCATGAAGAAAAAAAAAGCGAAAGTATGATCAATAGATGGCGCTGTAAACATCGGAATATGCACGTCAACAGACGCGCGCCACACAGCTGTTCCTCAGTTTGTGTCCTACAGGCCCAATGCGGTTGTCTCCATGAAGGATCGCTTGCTGCTGGTAAAGCGCTCTTACAAGAACGGTGACTGTGCGCCAGTAGCCCTGCAGAAGTTCCGGACATTCAAGGGTATGAAAAAAGGCATTGGTCCGATGTCTGCTACGGATCTAGAATGGCCAAAGAACACTCTGTGGATTGATGAAGCCCATTTCCATTTCCAAATCCGCACTCACATCAACCGGTACCACTTCTTTCTGCAAAGGTGACTTTGTGGTGTATCGTTTATCGTCGGGCCGTATTTTTTCGGGCAGATGAGTCCTGCGAGTCCTGTTATCTGTGCCGTCAATGGCGAATGCTGTGAGAGTCTCCTTCGCTGATGGCACAGCCAATGAAGCAGGTGCATTTTGGAAACACCCCACTTACCAGACGTCATTTCCCTACAGCCTGGTTGACCAGATCACCCGATCTTAATCTTTGTGACTTCTGGCTATGGAGCTATCTGAAAAATGTTGTGTTCAGTGCTCCAATTACAAACGTAACTGAAATGAAGGCAAGCACTCCGCAATGAATTCTGAATATGGCCCCCTATACACTCAGATCTGTTCTCTGTTTCAGCTTGTGTCAGAACACGGTGGACAGCATATTGAATATGACTTGCGTCACTCTCACGACAGTTAGAAACCGATGCCATTTTGCTTTTTATGCGGATTTTGGTCCATGGACAGTTAAAAACCGATGCCATTTTGCTTTTTATGCGGTTTTTGGTCCGTGGACAGTTAAAAACCGATGCCATTTTGCTTTTCATGCGGTTTTTGGTCCATGGACAGTTAAAAACCGATGCCATTTTGCTATTTACGCGTTTTTTGGCCATAGGGAAATTTAAAACCTTCCTCATTTAGCGTTTTATGTGGTTTCTGGCCTGAAGACATTTAAAAAGCGATTTTTCCCATCCGTATGGTGAGACCACGCCGTGGTTGATGGGCTTACCTAACTAACGGTGCCAGACTTCTGACTGTCGAACTTGTGCAGTCATGCACATTGAACACTACGGATGGTGTAATGTGCAGTTCAAACCACAGCGATCGTATTGTGATTCATCTGTTATTTGTAACAGACCCCATTTACGTTAAGGCACTTACAGCGCCAGCTACTGGTAATTCTTTTTCCATGGCGTTACCACATGCGTCAGCCATATGCTGTTCAAATTTAACGTCATTCTGAGCAGTAGCTCTCTTTCTAAAGCGTCAAAGCATTTCTTCTACCAGACAACTAAATAACTGTCCGGAAAAGATGTCTCGCAGTGATCTGAAGAGGGCAGTGTGCCTTCCATAAGCATGTTATTTACTTCCCAAATAAACATTCAGTGATAAGCTAGATGTTTCATTTTTTCAAATGAACGTCACAGGAAAAAAGGAAGGTACATTTATGTGCAACATCTAATCGATATCTAGATCATTAGTGACACAGGACTTGCAGAGGTGAACAAATATGGCGATGAAAATCGTACGTGGTTCCCTGTTTTTCCTCGAAAGAAACAACCCTGAAATTACCAGAAATGATTTAGGGAATTCGTAGGAGCTGCGTTCCGTCTCCAGATGTAGATTATCTGCGAAGTGCATGTCCATCGACTTAACCGCCACCTCCGTTCGTCTGGTCGTAATTAAATTTGCAAATGCTATCATGCACCGTTCGTATCGTGGAAAAAATGTTAAAATCCCTCCTTCCCGTAATTTCCGCATTTCTGCTAGAGAAATGTACACGGCTATAATAAGAGCGATCGTCGTACAGCTGCTGAAGCCAACACCTCAAACATTAGAGGTAAGATCCCGTTTTGAACCCCCACTCATTTTCTGGCAGGGATAGTAAAGCTGACATTAACCACTAGTTTGGCCTGACCAGCAAAGTCATTTACTAGACATTGCTTTATTAGAGGTGAGTAGCCGTCTTAGATTTTTTGCAGATAATGCTGTCATTTATCGTCTTGTAAAGCCATCAGATGATCAAAAGACTTGCAAAATGATTTAGATAAGATATCTCTAGGGTGCGAAAAGGGAAAATTGACCCTGAATATGGAAAAGTGTGAAGCTATTCACATGAGTACTAAAAAAAAAAAAGTTAAATTTCCATTGCGCGATAAGTCACACAAATCTGAAGGCTGTAAATTCAACTAAAAACTTAGGGATTACAATTATAAATAACCTAAATTGCAACGATCACATAGATAATCTTGTGGCTAGAGCAAACCAAAGACTGCGGTTCATTGGCAGAACACTTAGAAGGTGCAACAGATCTACTAAATAGACTGCTTACACCACGCTTGTCCGCCCTATTCTACTGTGCGGTGTGGGATCCGCATCAGGTGGGACTGACGGATGACATCAAAAAAGTACAAAGAAGGGCAGCTTGTTTCGTATCATCGCGAAGTAGGGAAGATAGTGTTACAGGCATAATACAGGAATTGGAGGGGCAATCATTAAAACAAAAGCGTTTATCGCTGCGACGGGATCTTCTCACGAAATTTCAATCACCAGTTTTCTCCTCCGATTGCGAAAACATTCTTTTGGCACCCACCTACATAAAGAGAAATTATCATCACGATAAAATAAGAGAAATCAGGGCTAGCACAGAAAAATTTAAGTGCTCGTTTTTCCCGCGTGCCGTTCGATAGTGGAACGGTAGAGAGACATCTTGAAGGTGGTTCATTGAACCCTCTGCCAGGCACTTTGTTGTGAATAGCAGAGTAATCACGTATATGTAGATGTCTCTAGACTTTCTCCGACCTCTGCACTGACTTACTCAGGCAATTTCAGAGGGGCCCAAGTTTAACGTGAATTCCAAACTACAGTGTTTCCGACGTTTTTCACATTATTAACTGTCTTACGTGAAAGAGTGAATAAGTGCAACATAAAAATTCTGAGAATGATCAGGGATCAAACTCCAGACGTTTATATCCATAATCTGGCAATAAAGTAGAAAGCTGAAGTTTCAGTTCCCATCAGAACACAGTGCAGTCTGTCGCTGGTAATAATATGTAATTTTTCTTCTAACACGCACACTCTTTCCAGCTCCCAGAAAACGTTTCTTTGTGTGTCTGAGACATTAACTGCAGTTCCTGAATCACAGAAAGAGCCACGAAACGTTTCTGCTATTTGCCCCAGAGTGTTTCCCCACGGACTTGCGGCAGTGCAGAGGCGAGCGTTCCGCGGCGCTTCTATAGGAACGCTGCTGGCCGCCATAGGTCATTCTGCTCAGGCGCTTAGTAAAAACTGAGCAGTATGTGAAAGCAGTAGCAGCCGAGCGAAAGCGTCACCACAGCGTTCGCATACCAGTACCGGCCGATCGTAGGTTTCGATCGAAAGCTATAAGGCCGGCGAATATTTATGCCGCAATATGCCTCGGCTGGGAATTTCGTAGTTCTTGTGCTCGCGCTGTGCGGAGCGGTGCATTGCTTAAATGGCTAGCTTGCGACACACGGAGAGATCTCCGTCGCTAGAGCGTAATTACCGAGTGAGCCAAATTGTTGCAGTATAGTGTAACAAAAGGAACCGCCGGCTGCTGTACTTTTTGAGGGTCTGGAAACTGATTGCTACAAAAACCGCCGACATTCTTTGCTGTAAGCGAGCTTTCGGTGAATGTTTTTTTGCTTTGGCTTGACTCAAGATTCGCTACGGTACATTCGTTTACGGTGTTTCAGATGCAATACTGGAAGTCTGGACTAGATTTCATTTCGAAGAAATTGGAGACGTCACGATAACGGACGAAATCTGTTCGTATTTCTTCCGTATGTGCGCTGTAACAGTAAATGCAATAAGTGGCAAAGAACTAGCCTTTTCTACACAACGGCCTTGCAGTGGTCTTACGAAATCGGAACTAGAGCGCCGTTACTGGCAGTGGCGCCCGAATTCTAACGAAGTAGTCCGACAGAAAGCATTTGTTGTAAGCTACGCTGTACCACCTGCAGGGCCAGCTTTGTCTCGTGTAGTAAAAACTGATTTTGGCCGTAAGAAGTAAGTTCTGTCATTTGCTACTTGTTGTTGTTGTTGTGGTCTTCAGTCCTGAGACTGGTTTGATGCAGCTCTCATTGCTACTCTATCCTGTGCAATCTTCTTCATATCCCAGTACTTACTGCAACCTACGTCCTTCTGAATCTGCTTAGTGTATTCATCTCTTGGTCTCCCTCTACGATTTTCACCCTTCACGCTGCCCTCCAATGCTAAATTTGTGATCCCTTGATGCCTCAGAACATGTCCCACCAAACGGTCTCTTCTTCTTGTCAAGCTGTGCCACAAACTCCCCTTCTCCCCAATTCTATTCAATACCTCCTCATTAGTTATGTGATAAATCCATCTAATCTTTAGCATTCTTCTGTAGCACCACATTTCGAAACCTTCTATTCTCTTCTTGTCCAAACTACACTCCTGGAAATGGAAAAAAGAACACATTGACACCGGTGTGTCAGACCCACCATACTTGCTCCGGACACTGCGAGAGGGCTGTACAAGCAATGATCACACGCACGGCACAGCGGACACACCAGGAAACGCGGTGTTGGCCGTCGAATGGCGCTAGCTGCGCAGCATTTGTGCACCGCCGCCGTCAGTGTCAGCCAGTTTGCCGTGGCATACGGAGCTCCATCGCAGTCTTTAACACTGGTAGCATGCCGCGACAGCGTGGACGTGAACCGTATGTGCAGTTGACGAACTTTGAGCGAGGGCTTATAGTGGGCATGCGGGAGGCCGGGTGGACGTACCGCCGAATTGCTCAACACGTGGGGCGTGAGGTCTTCACAGTACATCGATGTTGTCGCCAGTGGTCGGCGGAAGGTGCACGTGCCCGTCGACCTGCGACCGGACCGCAGCGACGCACGGATGCACGCCAAGACCGTAGGATCCTACGCAGTGCCGTAGGGGACCGCACCGCCACTTCCCAGCAAATTAGGGACACTGTTGCTCCTGGGGTATCGGCGAGGACCATTCGCAACCGTCTCCATGAAGCTCGGCTACGGTCCCGCACACCGTTAGGCCGTCTTCCGCTCACGCCCCAACATCGTGCAGCCCGCCTCCAGTGGTGTCGCGACAGGCGTGAACGGAGGGACGCATGGAGACATGTCGTCTTCAGCGATGAGAGTCGCTTCTGCCTTGGTGCCAATGATGGTCGTATGCGTGTTTGGCGCCGTGCAGGTGAGCGCCACAATCAGGAGTGAATACGACCGAGGCACACAGGGCCAACACCCGGCATCATGGTGTGGGGAGCGATCTCCTACACTGGCCGTACACCTCTAGTGATCGTCGAGGGGACACTGAATAGTGCACGGTACATCCAAACCGTCATCGAACCCATCATTCGACCATTCCTAGACCGTCAAGGGAACTTGCTGTTCCAACAGGACAATGCACGTCCGCATGTATCCCGTGCCACCCACCGTGCTCTAGAAGGTGTAAGTCAACTACCCTGGCCAGCAAGATCTCCGGATCTGTCCCCCATTGAGCATGTTTGGGACTGGATGAAGCGTCGTCTCACGCTGTCTGCACGTCCAGCACGAACGCTGGTCCAACTGAGGCGCCAGGTTATAAATGGCATGGCAAGCCGTTCCACAGGACTACATCCAGCATCTCTACGATCGTCTTCATGGGAGAATAGCAGCCTGCATTGCTGTGAAAGGTGGATATACACTGTACTAGTGCCGACATTGTGCATTCTCTGTTGCCTGTGTCTATGTGCCTGTGGTTCTGTCAGTGTGATCATGTGATGTATCTGACCCCAGGAATGTGTCAATAAAGTTTCCCCTTCCTGGGACAATGAATTCACGGTGTTCTTATTTCAATTTCCAGGAGTGTATTTATCGTCCATGTTTCACTTCCATACATGGCTACACTCCATACAAATACTTTCAGAAAAGATTTCCTGACACTTAAATCTATACTCGATGTTAACAAATTTCTCTTCTTCAGAAACGCTTTCCTTGCCATTGCCAGTCTACATTTTATATCCTCTCTACTTCTATCATCATCAATTATTTTGCTCCCCAAACAGCAAAACTCCTTTACTACTTTAAGCGTCTCATTTCCTAATCTAATTCCCGCAGCATCACCCGATTTAATTCGACTACATTCCATTATCCTCGTTTTGCTTTTGTTGATGTTCATCTTATATCCTCATTTCAAGACACTGTCCATTCCGTTCAACTGCTCTTCCAAGTCCTTTGCTGTCTCTGACAGAATTACAATGTCATCGGCGAACCTCAAAGTTTGTATCTCTTCTCCACGGATTTTAATACCTACTCCGAATTTTTCTTTTGTTTCTTTACTGCTTGCTCAATATACAGATTGAATAACATCAGGGAGAGGCTACAACCATGTCTCACTCCCTTCCCAACAACTGATTCCCTTTCATGCCCCCCAACTCTTATAACTTGCATCTAGTTTCTGTACAAATTGTAAATAGCCTTTCGCTCCGTGTATTTTACCCCTGCCACCTTTACAATTTGAAAGAGAGTATTCCAGTCAACATTGTCAATAGCTTTCTCTAAGTCGACAGATGCTAGAAACGTAGGTTTGCCTTTCCTTAATCTTTCTTCTAACATAAGTCGTAAGGTCAGTATTGCCTCACGTGATTTGCTACTTAGTTTATAGAAACAATACCGTTACAAGCAGTATGCGCCTTGATAGCATACATATTATTATTATGTATACTTTGCTCTATCTTTTTCCTTAAGACGGAGTGAAATGGTGCTGCAGAAAGAAAACTAGACTTGTGTTTCGAAGTACAGAAGTTGAAAGCCCCGTCTAGGAATACATATTTGGATTAACCGTGATTTCCCTAAACTCACATAAAGCATGCCAGGGTTGATACCTTCCCAAATCTGAGCTTGTGCTTCTCCTCTAATGATCTCTTCGTCTACGGGATGTTAATCCCTAGCCTTTCTTTCTTTCCTTACTTCCTTCCTTCCTTCCTTTTCTTTAAGCTAGTTCGATAACTCGATTTAATGCGCTGGTGTCCGATCAGTAATAGTAGCTTTTTGCGATATGAACCTATAATCGTTATCGTCAGTAAATGCATGTGTTTTTTAAACTTTTCGGCTTTCGTAAAATCTCTTGAATGGATTGGTGAAATTAAAGTTACAGAAACAGTCGAATTGTATAGTGGTACACAGAAATATAGTTTCCTTACCTTATAGGTTTTGGTCTTACGCGTTTCATCTGTATTAAGTTTACAGAAGACATGACTCAGAGAAGCGGGGATAGATAGCAGCTTTCGTTTCGCAGCCTTTCCAGAACAGTTTGGGTGAAGGAAGAAAAGGTTGTAATATGCGTGAATTATAGCCTGCCTGAAGCGGATCTCTAGTAAATTCACATAATTATTGCCCAATGCGTGGTGACGATATCGAATAGCGTATCCAAAATTGTGCTAAGACGAAGAAGGCATTCAAGTCACAGCTGTGGGTGGCGTATTGAGTTTATTTATGCTGTGGCGTGGATGTTTTGTAGTGCGGCGCTGGTTTTGTTTTGTTGTGAATGATTCCGGGAACGAATAAGAGGGCTGAAACCCCAGGGTGACAGATACCCTACTTCTGTCGAGAAGCACGAAGCAGCCCGCCGTTGTCGTCCGACATTCAACTTACCACAACTGATCATTATGTCGCAAATTACAAAACACTACACAGAAGTTTCAAGTTGAACACGGAACATTGACTTGAAGTGTTATGATCAGGGAATGGAGCCGCGCGGGGTAGCCACGCGGTCTGAGGCATCTTGTCACGGTCCGCGCGGCTTCCCCCGTCGGAGGTTCGAGTCATTCGTCGGGCATGGCTGTGTGTGTCATCCTTAGTGTAAGACAGTTTAAGTTAGGTTAAATAGTGTGTAAGCTTAGTTACTGATGGCCTCAGCAGTTTGGTCCCATAAGACCTTACCACAAATACACAAATTTCAGGAAATGGACACAACTTTGTCCTCTTCTTCTGATCAAATCTTGACGATGAAAATGCAACCAGTCACAAGGATTCGAACCGAATACTTCCGTACTTCCGATCGAGAATCAGAGCGTTAAATCTCGTTATCGAACTATCTTAAGGAGAGAGATGGAATGGAGATTAAGGCTTAATGTCCCGTCGATAATGAGATCATTAAAGACAGAGTACATGCTCGGAAGCGACAAGAAGAGGTAAGGAAATTAGGTGTTGAGGAGCTTTCCTGGCACTCAACTTAATCGAGTTTGGAAAACACGAAAAACCTAAATCTGAATGGGAGGACAGTTTATGAATCACACTCCTCCCGGATACGAGTTTAGTGCCGTAACAAAATGGCTCTGAGCACTACGGGACTCAACTGCTGTGGTCATTAGTCCCCTAGAACTTAGAACTACTTAAACCTAACTAACCTAAGGACATCACACACATCCATGCCCGGGGCAGGATTCGAACCTGCGACCGTAGCAGTCGCACGGTTCCGGACTGCGCGCCTAGAACCGCGAGACCACCGCGGACGGCAAAGTGCCGTAACCACGGTGCCACATAGACGCGTGTGAGTAGAGGTATCAGGTACTTTTACCATTGATTTATCTGGTAGGTATTGATTATAAAATGAAATATTCTAAAAATTCTAGAAAGGAAAATGAAGATCTAAAGGCCAAGGTGTATTACGTACATACATAATATACAACGTATTAGTTTCGTAGCTTGCGTCTTTTGACGTTTGGGAGAAACCTGACGAAACTCGGGGTGTAAGTAATACGAAAAAAGCCCGAGCACACGAATTACAGGCTGCGGTAATTGACGTCCATGGCTCCTTCGTTGTCATCATGCATTCTGTTAGAGATCCCTCTGTCGACATTTTTCAAACGACACAGTTTTTCACTTTCGAAGCCATTTTTTGGAATATTTCGTGCCATGTTTCCATATAATACTCGTCCATCTTACACAGTGAGGTAATTTTCACTCTACGATCCATAGAGACCTTGCATACATGTCACGAACTTACAAACGCTTCACAAAGGAATTATATGGATATATCCTACAGTAACATTCTACATTTCATGAAAATAAGACGATAATAGTTTTAGCAGACTCAAAAGCGTGCTTAAAAGCTCGCCATATACAGAAACCTATAGGGTGTTCCAAAACTATACATCCGATTGCTCAGTGGTCAGCGTGTCTGACTGCTAAGTGAAGGATCTAGGTTCGATTCCCGGTACTGCCATGGAGGGCTGGTACGGCGTGTATGTTGCCTCCTCAGGCCAATTGAGGGGCTGCTTCAATTAGAACTAGTGGCTCCAAGATAAAGAAAAGTGACAACAGTCGGGAGGGAGGTTTGCTGAACCCCACTCCCCTCCATAACGCATCCAATAACGGCGTTCTCAGAGGATAACACGGCGCTCCATGGGTCCCGCAGAGCTTTTCTTTTCTTTTTCTTTTAC
This sequence comes from Schistocerca gregaria, assembly GCF_023897955.1. NCBI lineage: Eukaryota > Metazoa > Arthropoda > Insecta > Orthoptera > Acrididae > Schistocerca > Schistocerca gregaria. The sequence continues at coordinate 480,359,991 of NC_064931.1, read as the reverse complement.
TTTTCCACATAAAACTTCGGCTAGATTTTAACTCATGCATAAAGCTACAACGTCTTTATTTTCAAAAGAACCACTCGATTTTACAGAGGTATATCTTTTACTTACACAACCTTGCAGTTTTCCAATAATATTAGGTATATAATCAAAGTTTTAATTTGTCTTTCGCAGATGTTATACGTAACCTCTGCCAGATGCTCCATCTATTGTTCCATACTTTTGTGGCAAGTGTGGAGTAACTGCAGTGCGGTGCGGCGTCGTAGGTCATCGAAAGTCCCTAAAATAACAATAATAATAATAACAATAATAATAATAATATTAATAATGCAGTCGGATCAGGTGACCTTGGTGCCCAATGGTTCACGACCCATCGTTGGAGAAATTTCCTCTTAAACGGAGGTGGTGCTCCGTCGTGTATAAACTGAAATTTTCGGTATAGTCTCGCAGTTGTGGAAAATGGCACATCTCCATCATATCCAGATATGTGATGCATATAACCGTCTTTTCCGCGGAAAAGGAGGGGTTGTAACTCTTTCCTGTGGAAACGGCGCAGAACATAAGAAGTTTTGGAGAATCCTCGTGGTTGTTGTGTTCCTCATATACTTAGGTTGTGGCGCTTCACTTTTGGATTTAAATGCAACGTAACCTTATCACTGAGCAGTAAATGTGAAAGGAAACTACTATCATCTCTTCCACACCGAGAATGAATTCACAAAACCCTCCGCTACACACCGTCAGGTGGCTCTTCAAGTTGTTATCAACGTCAAGAAAAGTTTGAAGAACCTGAATTCTGTATGGTCTGAAATACAAACGTTGCGCAAAACACCGCAGACAGACACATGAGGATTGGCTAACTCTTGGCTGGTATAACGAGTAGATTTCTGTGGATAACGTGCACTTTGCACCTTGGACGAGCAAGAGGGGCGACCTCTGAATTTCTTACGTAAACGGCGAATGTCGTGAAACTATTGGTACTCTCGTCGAATGGTTGGATATGTAGAAGGTGCAATGCCGGGCACTCGACGAAAATTACGTCCCACGGTTGTAACTGATTTGCACCTGCTCGAACGGAACGCAGAATGACTTTTGCTCCTGTGTTATTGCCAGTTCGTCTCACGTACATTCGGTAACAGATGAGCTAGCCAGCTGCGCCGCGAAGGCCCGTACCAGCAACCACATGAACTAACGACTTCAAACTAGGGCCAAGCTAAAATTCTAATTTCAGTGCGTCAGTTAACGTCTGTTTGAAGTTCCTGTCTTCATTCGTGTAGAGGATATAGTTTTGTGAGATCGGATGAAACTTTTTGAAACACGCTGTATTTCGAAACCGGCAGAGCGTAGAGATTAATCCGTGGTTTGTGCATACACCTGCACAAGGCATTTCACTATAGAGATCTTGTGGTTCTGAACCATATTTCGTAGCCTGAAAATTGTCTTGAAAATATGTCAGCTTCCACCTTCATGTGAACTTCGCTGCAGTTATGGCTGATTAAATGGTTCCGGCACACGTACAAAATTCCAGAGCGGGGCCCCGACGGTGGCCTGGGAGACTGGACGTTGAGCGGCGAGGAGAGACGCAGCGTGAGACGCGCGTCCAGGCGGCGGCATGGTGCAGCGGCCAGCGTGCTGGGTTAATCGGTGCGGTGGAAGGCCTGGTGTCCGGTCGAGGCTAATGGGGCCAATTGACCTTGCTCCCGCTGCCGCCGCCGCACCGGCGTGGGCTGCCTCTTCACTCCTGCGCGCACGGCGGGCCCTCGCCAATCACGGCCCACCTGCCTCTCCCCGGATGCATCTCTGCATCTAAAACGAGTACCAAAACTTACAAATTTCACGTGAAAACCCGGGAGGATATCTGATTTGATGAGACAGCGTGGAACAGCGATTTATGTTCCCGCTTAGTGTCTCATATCTCCTTTCTTGTCCATTGCTGGGAGGGGGGAGGGGGTGGCGCACGTGTTCTGCTGGAGCGCATTCGCTGGTCCGACGGAGGCTGGGCGCAGAGAACTGTTCGTCTCATCTGCTTGACAGCTTGATTCTCCAAAAAGGCCCATCATACACCGTCCAATTTTATGATACCCTTGTGTACTGGAATCTTATAACCTATCCTGAGCTCAAACGCAATGAGCTTTCTCGATCAGAAAGACATCCTCCATGTTAACCAGCATCGATTCTGAAAACATTGGTCATGTGGATCCCAACTCGTGCTTTTCTCACAAGACGCCCTGAAAGCCATGGATTAAGGCAGCAACGTAGATCAAGTATTTCTATAACTTAGAACTACTTAAACATAACTAACCGAAGGACATCACACACATTTATGCCCGAGGCAGGATTCTAACCTGCGACCGTAGCGGTCGCGCAGTTCCAGACTGTAGCGCCTAGAACCGCTGGGCCACATCGGCCGGCTCTCTCTCTCTCTCTCTCTCTCTCTCTCTCTCTCTCTCTATATATATATATATATTACCCCTTCCCATTTCCTGCCAATAATAAAATGATAATTCCTTGATGCCTCCCTAAGTCTGATACCTTAGTAAATTTGGATTATAATCCCCCCTCCCCCCCCCCCCCAATTCGCTTCAATGCTACCGCGTTTGATGATGCCTTGCTTGGCGTGACTAAATGTGTGTCCTAAATCTCTCCTTTCCTCAATTCGATTCAGTACTCATTTGTTATTCGTTCTACCCATCCCATCTTGAGCATTCTTCCATAGGATCCTTCTTCAAAACCTTTTATTTTCTTGTCTGAATGCTTATCGTCCATGTATCAATATTGAACTCAAGATAAAAATCTTCAGAAGAGATATCTTAACGCTTAAATTTGTACTAGATGTTACAAATTCTTCTTTTCCAGAAAAGTTTTTATTGACATTGCTATTCTCTTACATTCTCTCTACTTCGGCCATCACCAGTTATTTTACTGCCAAAATGGGGAAACTTATCTACTGCATTTAGTTTCTCATTTTCTACTCTTTCTGATTTAATTCGATTATACCCCATTACCCTTATTTTAGTTTTGTTCATGATCATCTTATAATTCCTGTTCAAGACACTATCCATTCCGTTGAACTGTTATTGCAAGTCCTTTGCCGCCTCTGACACAATAGCAAAACCACCTTCAAATCTTAAAAAGGCACTGATTGGAATTGGGGAAAATAAATTTATTCCACAACTTGCCTAAAATAAGGGTTGCTCAGCACAGACTAGCGTGGAGAGTTGTATTACAACAGTCTTCAAGCTGACGACGACGAGGACGACGACGACAAGGTCGGCCGGGGTGGCCGAGCGGTTCTAGGCGCTTCAGTCTGGAACCGCGCGACCGCTACGGTCGCAGGTTCGAATCCTGCCTCGGGCGTGGATGTGTGTGCTGTCCTGAGGTTAGTTAGGTTCAAGTAGTTCTAAGTTCTAGGGGACTGATGACCTCAGATGTTAAGTCTCATAGTGCTCAGAGCCATTTGAACCATTGTTTTGACAGCGACAACAACAACAACAGATTGACATACATAGAAAATGACGGTAGCATATCGCGAATCGCCATGTTCCAATGTCATTTACCGGCGTATTTAATTAACTCATAGGTGGAAATTGAAATACATTTAACTTTCTTCACATCACCTCGGTGTTGGATGAATGTTTTCTACAAAATGTTCCAAAGCTACTGGCACCACTACCCAAGCAGCATCAAAATGCCATCAATCAGCACTGCAATAGCTTGAAAAAAAAACATATGTTCATATTCATGTTTCCGCGGCGTAAAGACTGGCACTGAACCACTGTTTCATCTTCCTGGGACTCAGTAGTGAAAGAAGCAATTGAAATTCGGTTGGCGACGAATTCAATTAATAGAGATAGCGGCTTCAGCTTTGTCAAATCGTGAAATCCGGCAATTTATGTAATTAAATCACAAAGACGTCGGGACGGTACAGCTCTCCGTGACACATCGATATCTCCCTGTGGATCGACTGCACAGCTATAGATTTAATTTCCATGCATATGTTACACCTCTTTGCCGCCCATCAACGTCTCTGGCGCCTTGTGTATCTTTGGCCGCGTTCGCAGTGGTTCAGTCCTCGGGTTTAAAAGGATGTAGCAAGGGCTGGAGCGTTAGTCACTCTCAAGATGGCTGGACGGTATTCAGCCTTAATATTAGAAGAAGAAATTGAATTTATGCGGCTGCACGCCCGAAATTTTATGGAAAACATATATTTTTGTATTTATTCCAAAGATGAAATTAATGTGAAAGATACGACTTCGGTACAAAGCGAAAGTATATACGATAAATCAGGGAAAATTCGTAAAGAAGAGTGTACATATCTAGATAACCGGCGCTAGCATGCCTTTTACGCAGTTTTACAAACAATTTCATTTTAACAAAGCTTATTTCGTCAAGTGACAGATGACGCTATGTTTGTTCTTTTCGCCTGTAATGGCTCCTTATGTAAAAAATTTGTGGGGGTATAGGGTGTCAAAATATTGATACCTCTCTCCAGCTGACGTTAGGGCTGATGAGACGCTACAGTCGTGTATTAAAATCCGACACTTTTTCCGTACTTTACACAGTGTCAGCAAACCTGTCTCGTCTTGAAGTCTAACGGAATTCATACAGTGCGTTTGTAATTCATAGCAGCCATGCGTATGTCGAACGTTCTTTTCTTATTATTGCCACAAATTTGTTTCTTATTTGTTATGCTGTGTGGCTGTATCCTTATTGTTACTACATTTTTAAAGATCAAGAGATTTGTGAGTAAAACATGTATCGTTGTCTTGGACAGTCTTTTCGCTTTCTCTTGTGTATAGGTTGCACTCGATGACGAAACCCAGAGTGAAGCTCGGCTCGGGTTACGTGAAATTACGTGAACAATTAAGTCACTGTTTCCACATATGGATATATGTTTTGATGTAACCTCAGCGGTCGACCGATGAGAGCAATAAATCATTCTATACGTGCAGCGATTTCTGACGAGGGGCATTAAATCACAGTTCTCTGAAACACTGCTTTTCATTCTGTCGCGACAGTTCTGCGCAGACTTTTCAACAAAAGAGTCACCGCTGTTTCTGTATTGTGTGGTGGAGATGAGTATCGCTTATAAGACTCGCCGATTAAGTGATATTACAGCAATTTCCTCCTGTCGACGATGAAATACGGTTCTGGGTGACGGAAGCGGTAACACAAACGAGTACAGATCAGTTTTGGACATTATATTTGCCATTTTGTCAACCTGAACAGTAGTTCTGATCACATCTTTCTCACGAAATTTCCCTTTTATTGGGACGACACGATAATATTACTTTGCTTTCTTGACTGGTCTGCGGGAATAAGATACCAAACTTTGAAAGTAACTGGCATTATTATTTAATATATTCTTTTTAAGATTCTGCAGCCTGAGTTGTCGATCCATTTAGATGAGTGTCACCTGTTTTCCTAAATGTCAGAGATTTCTCCTCAGAATATGCAAATTTAAGGAGAAACGCCAGCCTCGCTTCACCTTCACTTTCGGATTTGTTTTCTTTCGCATATTACAACCTGCCATACATTCCAACTGAAGCTGTGCCAGTTATCTCTCAAAATCCGAATAGCTATACTGATCAAATAGCTGCACAATCACATAAAACTGATATATGACATGAGATACGTTCAGCCGTATAGGCTACATTACTGGAGCAATTTTTCGTACATATATGCTGGACTATTTATGGCAATTGAATGACAGTTGTATCGAGACGGTGATTGAATCGTTTTTTGTGCGTACGTTATGCATTGTATACTCTTCTTCAAAATACCGTTGTTCAGAGGCAACACGTTTCACCGAGAATACATATAAAACATAAGCAACATCAGAGACCTCACTCCTTGAATTATCAATTATAGAAGAAGTACTTCCAGATTTGGATTATAGGAATAGAAAAGGACCATCGTAGGGAGCTGAATTCCCCACAACATTCAACTTTACATAACGAACGGGAAAAATCAAATACACCACTGTCGAAAGAAGATGAACACTTACGTCGCTGACAAAGTAATAGATGAGGATCTGTTGGATCAGGCGAAAACGGAGTTAGTGTATCAAAAGATGAAAGAATGCTATATCATATATGCCAAACCAACAAGGAGTAACCAATTTAGTTGTTGAGTGTGTAGTAGATCATCAAGACTGAAAGCTCATTACGAAAGCACCCCCATCTAAGTTGTTGGAATAGGAGGGAAGAAAGTTAGTTCAAAAAACCATCCTTTCATACATTTTAAATGACTTAGCAATGGAAACCAGTATGGGAATTGATACCCACTCCTCTTACTCATAAGTATCAGTTTAGTGCCTTAGCTACTTCGTTCGGTGGGTTGACTAAAATACAACTTACGTCAAAGATCAGTAAGAATGTCAGATGTGATCGGCGTCTAAGTGGGTAAGTATGTAAAAGAGGGAGTTCAACTCAAGTCGGGCCAAGAACTTGTTTCTGTAATCGTATTCGTCTACGGCAATGACTTGTGTAGGTGCAAAATAACACTTTGGTTCGGAGTGCACATTTAACTGAGAGTTCAGAGTTGGGAAAGAATAAAATGTGTAGGACCTCCAATAGCAGCTTTCCTAGTAAACCACTGTGGTGTTAAGCCTACCTTCGGGTTGAGGATAGCACGTAGGCATTAGTAACGTGACTGAAAAGTACTGATCAATCGAAGTATCACAACAAGAAGTCTGGGCTTCTTTTCTGAAAAACTTATTCAGATGTAGGGAGGACCCAATGAATTACGAGAAAATTTTGTCTTTAAAATAGGCTTTCAGAAAAGTGAATACGTGAATCGACACAATATCTCCAAAATACGGGAACTAGGACAAGTTGGGATCTTCAATTGTGAAACTTTGGAAATGAATTGAAGGCATAGTAGAAAGAACTTCTACGTTTCCCGCTAACAGTATTCCTGTCTTCGTGAGCACTCCTCATCTATAAAATCTCACTTCTTCCCTTAAGGCAGCCAGAAGTTTAGAATAATAGCGATAAGTGAGGGTTTCGTCCTACGGCAAACACACCTGCATGAAGATAATGGTGACCAGCTTTCCGAATACGCTAAATCTATAAATTGTCCTTCTGAGGGCGAGGAGATGCTGTTTTTTCAATTGCATCTTTATTCATTTCGTTTCTCAATTACAAAATAACAATAGAACTCTCTCATTTCTTACAATCAACTGGCAGGATGTTTTATATCTAGCTAGCGGTGGATTACCATTTGTTTCTTACTTTCTCTCGAGTCTTCCTCCTCGAAGAATGAGAAAGCCCAGTGTGATTTACTACACTCATATACTTCTTTCATCTCACTATGAATGTTTCTATCGTATATCTAGAAGATGAACGTATTTAATGACACCCAACAATTCTGGTAAATGAAATAAGACTCAAGATTCAAACTGAAATTCAGTGTGCATGCCTCAGGAGTATGAAGTATGTCATGCGCATTGTAGAAGTTTCTCACCTTGTCTGCTTCAGAGCAGGCACTCGAAATATTGCAGTATTATTAGCTGCCCACAGTATTATTGCACAAGGGAGCGAGGGAACTTCGATCGACTTGTCGCAACTGATCTGAAAGCATTGACTCTGCAGCGCGCTTTCCTTAGTCACCACTGTGCTTGGCTACTGTAACGTCACCGCGCGTTTCCGATAACGGTCAAGTACAATAATTCGTGGACGATAGATCCCTCATACTTGCGTACTGAGTTAGCCTGCCCATTGAGTGATTAGTCAGTCTTCTTAACACGCGCTCGGAAGGAGCTCTTCGAATACCCATTCAGCCTTCCACATTTAAATTTCATATGGGTTTCATAAATCACTTCAGGTGAATGCTGGGATGGTTCCTTGAACATCAGAGCCCCGACTTCCTTTCTATTCTTGGACTATTCTTCGTCACCAACAACATCGACCCCTACAGAACGTTATGCTCCTGTCTTCCTCCCTTTCTTTCACATCGACCTGCTTCTAGCTGAAGTTACAGAAAACGGAGTGAAGATACTACATATACTTATATATAGTCGCGTGCGAAGTAATTCAAGGGAGCACAGTGAAAGATTTCAAGTACTGCTAGAAATAAAGCTGGGAGTAAAGACTTGCCGTTTACCAACAAAAGGAATTGTTCCTCACCACCGCCGTTGACATTCTTAGTCTTACTGTTTTTCATTCTGTCCAAGGAGAGATCACTGGCGCAGATTAAGACGACGCTAATGTATGAGAGCTGGAGAAAGACTCTATATCTCATACCTCAAAATAAGGGGACGTGACAGAATGTGTAATTGTCCTACAGTTTAATGCTAAATAGAGCATGTCAACGGAAACTATTCAATTATTGATCAAGTTCAGCGTAGAAAACTGCTTACAAAAGTCTCATAGCTGAGCCAGCTTCTGATAATTGGACTAGGCGAGGCTCCTTGAAAATCGCTGCTTGTCTTTATTCAAATGATATATTCCAACTTACTAGTATCTCATTACAGATCCTGCTCGGTTAAGTCGATCTTTGCCATCTCACATCTCATCCTCCTCTGTTTTTTAAAGACTCTGTCTTTCATGTCGGGAGGTTTTCTTCTTACGGTTTAGACTGCAATTGCCCTGCTAGGCGGCAATGTACGAGTAGCATCCTCCCTATAAATCAAGTGCCAATTCGGGAGGCGAGAGTGAATGCAAGCAATTTGCATGTGGCGATGGGTATCTGCGGACACGGTATCGCTGCCCTGAATACTAAGTAGCGGGAGTGCCTCGCGCGATACCAGCATTTCTTGCCAGCGACACGGCGTTGTCTTCAATGGTGTCTCATTAATAAAACTCTATGAAGGAAAGAGCAAGCACTGCTAAATTAATGTTCGCAGAGCCACATCCCCGAGACTATCATCGCCGCTCTTAGAAAAGAAAAGTTCAATAAAATAAAAAAAAGGTAACATTCATGAGAAGGTGAGCACCTTGTATGTATGAAATGGTAGAATGTACGAAGAATACAGAGTGCATATCCAAATATGCCCGAACTGTATCATGAGCTGCAGAATGGCGTGTTCGTCCTCTCGCGAATTTATGTAACACATGCAAGCAATACCTAACGTGGGAAGTTAATGTGGTGTATGTGAGGTGGTTGTGAAAAATGTAAAATATGTCGTTCACAAGACACTTCAAAATGACCTTTGATATTTGACAATGAGAAAAATTTACATCTACGGTATATGGTATGAGGACGGTGACAGAAACTGGGAGAAAATGATTCCATTTAGGTATAGAAATATAGAGAAGGAGGAATCTGATGAAACAAAAATAAAAAGGAATGAACAATAAATCTTCGTAACAACTCAAAACCTTCTTCTCAAAGAAAACCTTAAATTTTTTGCTTGCACAATGTACGTCAAAGCACTTTCTGTAATTTTAAACAGAGAGGTTCAATACTAATATAATTATTATCTCCATTATATGTAGATAAATGTCATGCTAATGGTTAAATTGTTTTGTGGCCTCACTGTACTTATCAAACTGAAATTAAGTCGAAGTTAAAACAAGTAGGAGAGCATTTTCGAGTATCATTCTAGACACTAACGGTATACATCAAGGAACAGTGTTACACCGTTCTATAATTTCTGAAGTCTTTATTATGGTAAACTGGTAGGTTACTAGACGCATGAAATTTTGGTCTGGCCGTGAGTCGTGGAGCAGATAGCAAAAGCGGGTAAAGCGATCGCTCGCGTAAAGCAGGAAATCTGGATCCCAGTTCGGCACAAATTTTCATTGCCGTCTCTCCATTATACAACTGATGGTTGTCCGTATTCGCACCTGCGAATACATTTCATTTATTTAATGTAATCCAAAAGAGTTGTGAAACGTATTTCTCTCTATCATATAATTGTGGCGAAATGACCACGATGAAAAAATCAGAGCAATTTCATCTCATCTGGAGGCTTTGAGACAGTTGTTCTTCCTACGCACCAACCTGAATGAAGATGGAAGTGGGTCCCTCCTACATACGCCATAAGACGGCTTACGGGTTATACAGTAGATCTAGATGGAAAATGTTGCCATGCATAGAGCAGAATGATATCGCTACTTGCGTTGAGAGGACACGTAGCAGTTTGTAGGCTTGTCAGCTGGCGCCTACGCTGCAGTCTGAACTACCAAAATTAGCCCACTTACTACACTACCAATGAGTCGGCTGATGTTTGCCGCCAGGACTTCGCTACTCCAGTTGCGCGTGCGCAAGGGCCACTTTCCTCTGTATGCGCCTCGCTCCTCTGGTGTGACCGTGGTACAAGTACACAGGAACCAGAGCTAAAACAACGGCAGACCATTTCCATTGAGACCTTTCTCAACGTTCGTTGACGAGAGGGGAATCGACTTCGGTTGAGAGGTGTGGACGTTGTAGTGTTAGCGGCTGCTGCGGATTGCAGGGGCCTGGCCGTTTGGTTGCCGGGTGTGACAGGGCGGGGTGTAGGGGGGGGGGAAGAGGAGGGGAGGGGTGGTGGATAGGAGGGCGCGGCGAGAGCCATTCAGCTGGGGTGGCGAGCCGAGCCGTCTGCCGAAATGCACTCGCCCGGAATCGCTAATAGAGGGCCGATATTAGGTCAGGGATGGGCTGACAGACGCACCGACCGGTTTCCGGCAGCCGTCGCGTCCCGCCTAGAGCCATGAATAATGCTGCTCCCGTACGTCATTCAGTCGAATGTCGGATAGATCACTAACCGAAGCCGACTGTCCAAATAAATGAGCTCCAGAGGCGTTCTCGGTCTACGGCACGTTGGTTCCAATCAGTTTGTTCTGTTCATTCGAAGCTAGACGCTGTCTCTTCCCTCATTTGGAAATTACAAGTATTGCCTACTAGCCTTTTATGTCCGTGTCGATGTTGTACACATAGGCGACAGCTACACCGTATTAGGAAGAATACTGTAATGAAGAGAGATAATGTGCAATGTTGTCTCGTGATGGCCTCCTATGCTCATCTAAATTCTATGCAATTCTTGTGAAAAAAATGTGAACGAAATAATGAAGTCTAACTTTCGGCATAATGCAACTTACACTCAGCACCACGCTCGTTAGAGATGGGTTGTTGCTTTGTTGGCCATGGATGGAAATAGGAATCCAAAGTGATCTTGTTGAAAAAGCGACTTGGGCGTGACGAATGGGCGGAGATATGTATTTCGAAACTCCCGGATACCAACAGAGCGTGATGGCGCAGTGATTCGATCGCTGGACTCGGATTCGGGAAGAGACGAGCTCTAGTCCCCATCTGACCTTTCTGATATAGATTTTAGTTTCTTTTATTTTTACGATGAAGGCTAATACTGGGGTGTTTCCATTGTAAAGGACACGGCCGAACTCCTTTAATACCCTTCTCCATTTCGATGTTACGTTTCACTCCAATCTTATTCCCCTAGCCTTATCCGTTGCTTTCATGGCGTCGGCATGTTTTTCTGATTTGGCGGTGTTGCCCTTCCTGTAATCACTGAGCCCCTGCCCCCCCCCCCCCCTCCCACCGCCGGCAAAGAATATACCCCATCGGTCTGTGTCTAGTGTTATCTATGCGAAAGTGTGAGAAAGTTTTCGAAATGTTTGCAAATCGTGGAACTGAGGTGGGTCGTGGGAATCAGCCCGGTAATCTTCCTACTCGGGTGCGGGGAAACCTCCTAAAAACAACAACCAGGCTGGACGGCACACCATCCCTAGTCGTTAATACGCCGGGCGCAGTAGATCCGGGGCCGGTATACCCCCCCCCCCCCCCCCCCCCAAATCTCGAAATCGGCGTGATAATGCAAGCGACTACATGCTCGGGAGGTGCCGCAATCACTGTGCAACAATTTCCTGGACTACTGTAAAGACGGAGTAGTAGAATGGCAGATGGACAGCCGAAAATTAATTAAAAGAATTACCAAAGGCTTTCCTCAAGTGTCGATCTGCGGCCCCATCTTCTGGGACATAACAATCGATCCCGTCCTAAAACTCTTAGCCGGCCGCGGTGGTCTCGCGGTTCTAGGCGCGCAGTCCGGAACCGTGCGACTGCTACGGTCGTAGGTTCGAATCCTGCCTCGGGCATGGATGTGTGTGATGTCCTTAGGTTAGTTAGGTTTGAGTAGTTGTAAGTTCTAGGGGACTAATGACCACAGCAGTTGAGTCCCATAGTGCTCAGAGCCATTTGAAAACTCTTAGGTGGGGATGACAGGTCAGACGGAATTGTCGCCTAAGCAGATGACCTATTAGTTGTAGTCACTGCAAACAACAGAGCACAGCTAGAAGAGAAATCCAGTAGCATACTACAAACAATTACACAACGGTATCAAGCAACAAACTCAGGATAGCCAAAAACAAAACAACACACACATTACTGAAAGGATCACTCCAGAGGAACCCTTCAGTTAAAATAGCACTAAATGTTATACACGGATGAGCACCTAATGTTAGTGCATAGGATTACCAATACTATTTCTCTAATTCTAACCAAACTTCTTTTGTTGTGACTGGCGGTCAGCATCTCGAAGAAACCATCCCGAGGTATTCACCGCCGGTCAGAATTGGTGATGCCACTAACAAATTTCTCATCTATTCTACCATCTGTTTACATTCTTCTGAAAACAACAAAATTTTACTTATATTTCGGCCTTATGTTACTGTTATTTTAAAAAAGTATTATTCTTCGTCAAATAATGTAGACAAAAACAAAACAAAAAAAACTACAAAAAGATGACAACGAAAATTTAAAATACCAGATAACAGGTCTTTAATCCTCCTATAAATAAATAAAGAAATAATATATGGGCGGCTCCATTGCTTCGTCTTGAGTGATCTTTTCGTTGATGAGACATTATTTCTTCAGCTTCCTTCCTTCCTGAACATAAGTTCTATACGTCACCTTACGTCTAAGTCTTTCAGTAGTCTCACTTAGTTGTCCCATACGTTACTGCTGAAATCCGTCCTAGTGACACATTCTGGTTTACTGCCATGGCTATCGAATTTCATAAGGAGTGCCATGGCTTCGAGGAAAGGAGAGAAACATCGTTAAGAGTAATATTAAAGTAGTACAAGGCATGGTTGCAGGCGGACATCAAAAAGTGAAACAGCAGTTCGTAAGAAGTCAGATTTGTTGACGGCCTGTTGAGGAAGCGGCGGTGCCGTAATGGTTATGCGGGGGCCACACACTCAGGCGCCGAGGTAACTAGCAGACGCTGGCCAGAATGTTCGAGAATCTTCTACAGGGCTTTGCAGGAATCCATACGAAGACTTTCTGAACAGTCAGTGTAAAATATCTCTATGCGAAAAACTCCCACAAAAGCCCCTGAGAAACCGATGTATTAACGGCTAGCGCGTAGGGCCAAGTCAGTCAGTACCATGAGTTAGGAGGAGCGATTACCAGGAAACAGCTAGGAACAGTATAACAGCCGAGTCGTCGGGAGCAGCCACCGTAGTGTGACCCTCTGATGCCGATGCAGTAAAAACTACGTGAAGTCTGTACACCTTCGAGGGAAGACAAATGGCTTTCCGATATATGACCACCAACAGCTGTTATCTTGAGTTTCCTGTCTGTTAGAAAAGAACAAGCTTCATAGGGTTTGTCTCTAGTAGTAGGTATGAGTAATTGGCGATTATTCCATGAATCAGAATATGAAAGCTGTCTCGCACATGCCTCCAGTTGTGGTGAAAATTTTTAAGTGTGCATTATCGGAACGAGTTGAAAGCAGAGCACTCGTCTCTGATAACGAAAAGTGAAACTCAGAAAATGGGAGTTGCTAGAACCTACATCTGCTCTAAATTTTCTTTAGAAATCTATCTTTAGTGATACAGAAATAGCAGGAATAGTTATAATTTACATAGTCAGGGCAAATAACTGACCTGACATTCCTTGCATATTAATTAACGATCTCCCAGTCTCTAAAGCAGATGTTTCCCTAAAGAACTTCACGAGAATGATGGGAGAATGCCTTCAAGTGTTCGCATCAAGTTCATTCCCAGTCTAGGAAGATTTGTGAGACAGCTGTGTCTCTGCAGGTCTAGATACGAGCGCGATGATGAACTCCAACCTTCGTTCTTCGCCAAATTATTCAAGCTGAAGACTATATGGTATGGTTTTTTTCCTGAAATCCCAAATCCGGTAATCTCTCGTATTTTAGAAAAGAACGGTGTGAGAATAAATCCAAGCTGAAGCAAGGTGAGAGCTGTAGTACTGATTAGAACAGCATGTGTTTTAATCTAGACGCTGCGAACGCCGGCCGAGACGTGATCGGCTGCTTGCCAGTTGACAGCCGCGTCCCTCTGCGTAATGACCGTCATTTTCTGTGCTCAATTTCCACAGCCTCCCAAGTCTCTCTTGTTTTGTTTGGTAGACTGTCCGCGCCGTGTTTTTAAGTCGCTTGGGCCCTGGCAAGGAATGCAGTCCGAACAAAGCGGACGACCGTCTCCTCACTCAAAAGCGATCTTTTTATTCATTCAGAGATGACATTTCGGGATCAGAGAACCTTGTTCGTCATCTGCAACACGGTGATTTAAGTGTCTCGTTGATTTTTGATTACTGAAGCTTACATAACATGCTCCAGGAAATTTCGCATTCGAATAAATCGAAATAGAATATAGCGCTTTCCAGAACCACTAATTGCCTAATATACGTAAAAATAAAGCAATAAAGACAGATTTTTTTTTCCTTGCGTAGAGCCGTTCCATATAATGCTTGGGGCTTTTGATGCGTGACACAAGAAATAATTCTCTGTCATCTATTGACACACGTCTTGATGTCGAGAACTGGCTAATCCTTGAACTGTGTTCCTGACAGTTCATAGTGATTCGCAATTAAAATCAGTTCCATGCTTTTCTACGAGAGGTTGGAAGTCGCAAATGTGCGGGGCTACAGACCTCCCCAAGGTCCACGTGAATGTGGTTTGACGTTGTGATGGAGGCCTTCTAACGACTTCTCAGCATAGTGTCCAGTGTTAAGTCTCTATCAAGTGAGTTGTGGGTCTAGCAGAAAGACGTTATATTTTATTTCTGTTGGAAGAAATGGAGCTATTCGTGTTCCTAGATAAAAAAAGTAACACTAAGTACATTAATTTCCCGACATCCCAGGCATTCTCCTCTCGGGAGAAAAGAAACAATTAACATCGACTCGCTATTATACTGCACGTAGTCAGTTCCAAGATGGACCGCTGTCCTTCCATGCACTTACTTTGCCCGGTTGAGCAGTATCTACAAATTGATTTTGGTAAATGGGGCAAACTGCAGGAAACCATCCCTTAAACGATAACGAGCAAAAACGTCACTTGGACATGAGGCCAGAAATGTGTTCCAAGGGAGTTACCCAACTTGAAGTTGGAGATGAAGAACCTTTTACAGTGACCTCGGTATCGGTACCAGACAGATACTCTGCCATCATGAAATGAAATGAAATGATCGCATAGCATTAAGGGCCGGAAGGCTCCATTCGGGGAAGAACTTGGTCATTGGAGCCGGATCACAACCTCCGTCTGTGTTCAAGGATGGGGAAGGATATCGGCTGTGCCCTTTGAAAGGAGCCACCCCAGCAATCACTTCGAACGATTTAGGAAAATCACCGAAAACCTAAACCTGGTGGCCGGACATGGATTTCAACCACCGACCTTCCGAATGAGTCCATTGTGCAAGCCACTCCGCCATCTCGCTCGGCGTGTGGAGTGATCTCCACTCTGATTGCCACCATCCGAATTATTTACAGTGCGTGCAAGCCTTATTACCTATGGACTGTCTCGTTGGCGACAGTTTCGTCGCTAGTTCCTCGCACACGCCATCACGGTGTTGGGATTTCTGTCATTCACATATTCACAGAGGAAGGTACCTTTGCGAGGGGCAGTATCGTCAGCCATCACAACATCCAACTGTGGGCTATGGAGAATCCACATGGTATGGTGGCAGCGAACCATAAACACCGGTTCAGCCTTGATGAGATGGCGAGACTATTGGGTACCATCTCGTGGGAGTCATCCTTCCACAACGCCTCACAGGCGATGCTTATTTGCGTTTCCTGCGGATGACCCTGTCTCCTCTCCTGGAAGATGTTCCTGTGTTGGTACGAAGGGTAATGGCTACCACATCATGGTGCTCCAGCTCATTGCCGTCTTGAGTGTGGAGCTACAACACTAGTACACACGGAACATTCCCACTTTTCTGGTGTGTTCTCTTGTGTGCTTTCAATCATTGAAACCTACGCCGTCAAAGATCTTTTATCTCCAGCTTCACGTGGGTGAACTTCCCATGGAACACATTTCCGACTATATGACCATATTACCTATTTTGCTTCTCATCCTCTCAGGGATCGTTTCCTGCTGTTTGCCTCCATTGAGCAAAGGAAGTCTGCTGTGATAGCCTTAGCGGTGTAGTGTTATGATTCTGTTTCCGTTGATTGAAGAAAAGGGCAGAATGACAGACGTTTCAGGTACATAGTCTATTCCTGTTTCATACCACAATGGGAACCTCGGAGCATAACGACCCCATCCAACTGAGGGACCAGTAATAGTTTCACATGTTTCATTCCATTAGGTAGTGCAGCCGGCTTTGGAATTAACCCCAGGGTACTTCGTACACGGTCTGGTGATCACGGACTGTATATCACACCACCCTCTTGCATCTTCTTGCCGGCTAAATACTGGTAATGAAACTTCTCCCACTAGCGAGATTGGGATCAGCTACCTCCTCTCCGACCGCAACGCACTGATGGCATATGAATGTGGAGGAGGCAAGCCCGGTCATTGTCGCTGACTCGCTCAACAGCCAATTTTTGTGGCCTTTGAACTCTGGTAGAAACTTTATGACGCCATTTCTGAGGGAAATTTTGATATGTTGCATGTGATCCGCTATAATATTTCATGCAGTGTTGTTATCGCGACGTGTAACCACTTCACTAAATATTATTATATAACAAAATATTTATAGTAATGTAAATAAATATTTTACATTAATATATAATACGTACAATACAATTGTTTAATGAATAATATTAAGGAAGGTACACCAAATAAGACTACCTTAAGGTTTCACGATTTTTCTTCGCCAATCATCTCTGGTGATTAACTGTAAACTTCGAATGCCTTTAGAATAGCTCCTGATTACTAAGAAAAGAAATATCTGTTCATTCAAAACTGCTGAGGTATATACTAAATTGAAATTTCAGAAAGTAGTAAATGGCCTTTTTGGGTATACAGCGTGCCCAATAACTCCACCCCATTCAACCCAATAAGGCCAAGAATAGAAAAGGATAGGTAGGAAGCAGTCAAATGTCAGACAAAAAAAAAACTACATATTAAGAGAAAATCAATAAGAAAAATTGACATTTTCAAACTGAGACTTGAACAGTACCATTTCGCAGTAAGGGGACGGATAGTTCTCTGTACTCTCTCTCTTGTCGATTGCGGCAAAAAGTTCGTGAACACTAGTCTATACAGTGGACAGCGAATCATACCTCTACCAAGATACAGTACAGCTTAAACAATGCTTAGATGTAGATGCATCCGTTTTTGAGGTGCTGGGGGGATCTACACAAAACGTTTCGTCCTTTCCGCACAGTGCCTTCCATTTCTAACAAACCCACCTTAAAATAACGGTTGCAGATCTACTATAAATATGCTTCAAAAGAATCACCAGTTCATAAAGCAGCCGTAAAAAATGTTTTCTCTAGAGTTTAGGAAAAACTTACCTCAGTAGCTTAGCAGAAAACTCCAACACCAATGATTCACGTCTGCAACTGAATAACGTAAAACACGGCATCTCTTCTCCCCTTTCAATAGGACGCCATTTCCCGTCACGTAGGTGCTGCCATCCGACGGATTTGACAGGAAGATTGTAAAATAAAGTGAGGTAGCGTTACTGGAAACTATATATCCCGTTTTGCTCACCTACCTTACCATTTGCAAAATAATCGATTATATTAATTATGATTATATAATTATTTTACTAAGATTATTATACACTCCTGGAAATTAAAATAAGAACACCGTGAATTCATTGTCCCAGGAAGGGGAAACTTTATTGACACATTTCTTGGGTCAGATACATCACATGATCACACTGACAGAACCACAGGCACATAGACACAGGCAACAGAGCATGCACAATGTCGGCACTAGTACAGTGTATATCCACCTTTCGCAGGCTGCTATTCTCCCATGGAGACGATCGTAGAGATGCTGGATGTAGTCCTGTGGAACTGCTTGCCATGCCATTTCCACCTGGCGCCTCAGTTGGACCAGCGTTCGTGCTGGACGTGCAGACCGCGTGAGACGACGCTTCATCCAGTCCCAATCATGCTCAATGGGGGACAGATCCGGAGATCTTGCTGGCCAGGGTAGTTGACTTACACCTTCTAGAGCACGTTGGGTGGCACGGGATACATGCGGACGTGCATTGTCCTGTTGGAACAGCAAGTTCCCTTGCCGGTCTAGGAATGGTAGAACGATGGGTTCGATGACGGTTTGGATGTACTGTGCACTATTCAGTGTCCCCTCGACGATCACCAGAGGTGTACGGCCAGTGTAGGAGATCGCTCCCCACACCATGATGCCGGGTGTTGGCCCTGTGTGCCTCGGTCGCATGCAGTCCTGATTGTGGCGCTCACCTGCACGGCGCCAAACACGCATACGACCATCATTGGCACCAAGGCAGAAGCGACTCTCATCGCTGAAGACGACACGTCTCCATTCGTCCCTGCATTCACGCCTGTCGCGACACCACTGAAGGCGGGCTGCACGATGTTGGGGCGTGAGCGGAAGACGGCCTAACGGTGTGCGGGACCGTAGCCCAGCTTCATGAAGACGGTTGTGAATGGTCCTCGCCGATACCCCAGGAGCAACAGTGTCCCTAATTTGCTGGGAAGTGGCGGTGCGGTCCCCTACGGCACTGCGTAGGATCCTACGGTCTTGGCGTGCATCCGTGCGTCGCTGCGGTCCGGTCCCAGGTCGACGGGCACGTGCACCTTCCGCCGACCACTGGCGACAACATCGATGTACTGTGGAGACCTCACGCCCCACGTGTTGAGCAATTCGGCGGTACATCCACCCGGCCTCCCGCATGCCCACTATACGCCCTCGCTCAAAGTCCGTCAACTGCACATACGGTTCACGTCCACGCTGTCGCGACATGCTCCCAGTGTTAAAGACTGCGATGGAGCTCCGTATGCCACGGCAAACTGGCTGACACTGACGGCGGCGGTGCACAAATGCTGCGCAGCTAGCGCCATTCGACGGCCAACACCGCGGTTCCTGGTGTGTCCGCTGTGCCGTGCGTGTGATCATTGCTTGTACAGCCCTCTCGCAGTGTCCGGAGCAAGTATGGTGGGTCTGACACACCGGTGTCAATGTGTTTTTTTTTCTATTTCCAGGAGTGTATAATGTATCTCATTTAATCAGTCATTAATAACAATTATCCAAAAGTATTGACTATATTAATATAAATGGCTTATATGATTTAATCTTCCATAATTAGTGACAGAAAAGGAAGATTAAATAGTAAAGATACTAATACAATGCATTCATCAGAATAGTAGTTCTATCTTTATCAGTATTTATATATAATAGAGAAGTAATTGTGGTCACGAGGAGCTTTCGATCTAAAATTTTTCGAGTTCTTTTTGATTCCTCTTCTTTTTTTCCAAATGTTTTTGTGATTTTAGTAAAAAAAAATTATTTAATTATTATTACTATTATTATATATTTATTATTTTATTATATTATTTAATTATTGCTCGAAACTTTGAATACAAATATTATATCATTGTACGTTCACATTAGACTAAATTTTATTCTCTCCTGGTGATTCTCATAGTACGTCGCAATCTACGCAATTCGTAGTAAATTGATACACATGTAATTTCGTTTGTTGTAGGCATATTCAAAATGTGGAACAGTAGTCTTCAAAACAACGTTTCTCTATTACTTTCTGTCGTGAAAGCCGTAAATTCTGTGCCAGCAGCTCTCCTTTCTGTGTTTTCCACCGAGCGAGGTGGCGCAGTGTTTGGCACACTGGACTCGCATTCGCAAGGACGACGGTTCAGTCCCGCGTCCGCCAATCCTGATTTAGGTTCGCCGTGATTTCTGTCAATCGGTGCAGGCAAATGCCTGGATGGTTCCTCTGAAAGGGCACTGCCGACTTCCTTCCCCATCCTTCTATGACCTCGCTGTCTGGTCTCCTCCCCCAAACAACCCTTTGTTTTTTCCAGGTGTGATTTATAGATAGTACATTTTGCAGCTACCATCTGGATTGACTGTTCCATGTTTCTGCATCCCTATTTTTAAAACACACCCATTCCCATTCGTCAAGCGACGCGAGAGAAGTTATTAGGTGTGCTCGCAGAGCGTGATGAAAACGACAGTCAGTAGGCCATTTATTGTAATCCGCAGATGAGTCGCTCAGTTTTGAAATTTATGTGCATAAAGATTTAAACGTTGGCCGGGACAGCCTCCTTTAAGTACAACTGCACCGTCTCACTCTCTTGCTTTTATCCTTAAGACTCTTATCAAATGTTAATGATATAAAGGTTACGGTATTCCTCTTTGCTTAATAGTTACTTTACAACAACTTAATAACAGTATAAATTGACTAGTTGCAAAGCTACTTTTTATTAATGACATTACTCCTAGAAATGTGTAGCGGTCTTATAAATAATTGATCAATGTAAATCCTTCGTGAGCTAGTACTGTTTTTGCCAACAGAAATAAAATTTCATTACGAGCTATATAAATGTTTACAGCCTCGGTGCTGGAATTCGCCATATTGATTCTAGCACACCAGCCAGTCTATGTGCATATTTTATGCGATGTTTATTACGTTTTATTTGAACGATACTCCACAGTAATATCATACAAATATTCAGGAGAGCTACGCTAAATTTATCGAATAATATGTGAGAAAAACTGGAACCAGAACTCATTCCTTCTGTGGGAGGTATATCGCACACGACGTTCCATGAAACACATTAACATCTGTGGCATTTGTTTCTTTACGAGGTACGACACTTTAAATTTATGGCGAATGGAACTGCCATTGGTACGTGATGGTAGGCGTAACTGATCGTAATAATTGAAGAACTCTTTATTCCGCAGTGGAATGTTTGCTGCAGTATGACTGTTATGGCTACAGAAATTACAAGTACCAGAAATCCGGGCTAACCTGTTTGGCCGATTACTCCTCCAATAAATACGGCTTATGCCACACGACGCTACTCCGAAAAACGAGTTCACGTTGTTGAAACAAACTTCTCTTCCAGTATGATACCTGTTCTTATGCTACTGCTTCTTAGGACACTGCAACGATTAGAATTCTTGTACGTCCTCCATTGCCGTGGGAGCATTCAAGTTGCATAATGTGGTTCAATAAATATATATTTCTAAATTTTTATTCCATCCGCAAAGTTCTGATTTTAGTAGTGTTACAAAACCATTGTGAGTGTTGTAACTGTTATTAGTCAGTTTAAAATGTAATTATTCTAGTTTTCTTTCATAGCTCCTGTTCGCTGTACACCATTGTCCTCATGTACATGTTACAGCTACGCATCAACAATTCTCGATCAGAGACAATTTTCCCTTTCTGACTACCACTTTCATACACTTAACACAAAATAACAACCATAATAAATATCCATGCTAGAATTCCACGCTTTTCTAGGTGGATTCCAAATACTCTTCATATTTCTTTGTAACAATAAGTTCCATGAGACCTACGTAGCAGCCAAAACTATGCAGTTAAGACTTTAACCTGCGTGCATAACAATTATGACTGTGATACTAATTACCTAAAAATATTCTCCTTCTTGTACAAAATTTTGACCCGTGAATGAAAACCAGCGCAATCTGACTATTGTTAACTGAGTATTAGGCATGAAGCACACTTTCATGGTGCAACAAAATATATGAGATCTTTAGCAGGTGTTCAAGGAATACAATGTTATAACCAAGAACACATCCTATAAGTACAGATGCGTCTTGTCTTGTACAGAAAAGGTGTATAGTGCAGATATAAACTGCACTTTCTCTTGCTTAACATCTAATACAAGAAACATGGCTCCCAAAGGAACCAACTCTCCCTGTATGCAGGGCTGTAACACGTATCTCTAAGTTCTCTGCAGCTGATATCTACCCTATATTGGCTGAAAATTTCATGCAAAGAAGAAAATATTCTATCTGATAAAAGCCGTTTATAATAATATTAATTCTGCCACGGGTAGATTGTTTTCAAATAATCAGTGCTCGTATCGGTTACTGACGTGAATAATGAATAGCCGAGAAAATGAAGATTGAACGTAGAAGCCGTAAGGCTGAGCGATCACGTCATTAAGAAAATAGTAGAGGAAGAATTGGACACTAACTCCAATTACTAAACAACAAATGAGAATCAAAGTTCCAGAAGAGTGGATGCTTATGACCTCTACGGAGCCCCGTGGATATACGAGGCTTGGAACTTTAATAGTGGCAACTATTTATTCACGCCCTATACACTACAGATATATGTTTGAAAGCTTTGCTGTCCTTTAGAGTAGTCACCGGCATTGTGTGTAACCCGTTGCTGGCGATGTGGAGATCGTACGCAGCAACAGATGTGTCGACAGTTCGAGTGGAGCGGTCTGTTGCCTGATGATGAATGTCTGTAATATTTCTGAAGGGAATGCCATGAAGCGCTTCCTTCAACATGTTGTATGAAAGACGTTTCTAACATACGGCTTGCACTGTGAATGTTAATCAGGATTTCTTCTTACATTTAAGTTCGTCACGCAAATAGTAACCGATAAAGGTAAATGTAAGGTTTGCGGCACTGAGAGTAGGCTGAATTAATCTGGGGCAATCA
Source organism: Schistocerca gregaria (assembly GCF_023897955.1). NCBI lineage: Eukaryota > Metazoa > Arthropoda > Insecta > Orthoptera > Acrididae > Schistocerca > Schistocerca gregaria. The sequence continues at coordinate 480,337,207 of NC_064931.1, read as the reverse complement.
TGGAGAGACTAGAACGAGGAAAAGTTCTCTTTCTCACCTGGGATTCAAACCGAGACCTAAGTGGTTGGAGTTAGCTCTCTAACCGCCAGACCGCCACAGCCACAAATAGTAGCTGCAGTTTGTAAAATTGCTCCCCACTTTACAATGAGATGACAAAAGTCTTGGGATACCTATTCATATCGTGTCGGACCTCCTTTTGCGCCGGCCGCGGTGGTCTTGCGGTTCTAGGCGCTACAGTCCGGAACCGCGGCACTGCTGCGGTCACAGGTTCGAATCCTGCCGCGGGCGTGGATGTGTGTGATGTCCTTAGGTTAGTTAGGTTTAAGTAGTTCTATGTTCTAGGGGACTGATGATCTAAGATGTTAAGTCCCATAGTGCTCAGAGCAATTTTTTGAACCTCCTTTTGCCCAGCGTATTAGACCAACACGACTTGCCATGGACTCAACAAGTCGTTGGAAGTCCCCTGCAGAATATTGACCCATGCCATCTCTGTAGCTCTCTAGCTTCGAATTTTTGAGTCTTAGAAAATGTGAGACTGTTGCTTGCAACGACATTTCTTGAGAGACAATTTTCTTTTTGTTAAACTAATCTAACTATATGCGTCTAACACTTCGAAAAATTCTTGTGTCACTGGGCATGTATCATTCATCAGCTCCTTCGTGGTATATTATTTGAAAATTAATTAACACGATAGATGCTCCTAATACACTCCTGGAAATGGAAAAAAGAACACATTGACACCGGTGTGTCAGACCCACCATACTTGCTCCGGACACTGCGAGAGGGCTGTACAAGCAATGATCACACGCACGGCACAGCGGACACACCAGGAACCGCGGTGTTGGCCGTCGAATGGCGCTAGCTGCGCAGCATTTGTGCACCGCCGCCGTCAGTGTCAGCCAGTTTGCCGTGGCATACGGAGCTCCATCGCAGTCTTTAACACTGGTAGCATGCCGCGACAGCGTGGACGTGAACCGTATGTGCAGTTGACGGACTTTGAGCGAGGGCGTATAGTGGGCATGCGGGAGGCCGGGTGGACGTACAGCCGAATTGCTCAACACGTGGGGCGTGAGGTCTCCACAGTACATCGATGTTGTCGCCAGTGGTCGGCGGAAGGTGCACGTGCCCGTCGACCTGGGACCGGACCGCAGCGACGCACGGATGCACGCCAAGACCGTAGGATCCTACGCAGTTGCCGTAGGGGACCGCACCGCCACTTCCCAGCAAATTAGGGACACTGTTGCTCCTGGGGTATCGGCGAGGACCATTCGCAACCGTCTCCATGAAGCTGGGCTACGGTCCCGCACACCGTTAGGCCGTTTTCCGCTCACGCCCCAACATCGTGCAGCCCGCCTCCAGTGGTGTCGCGACAGGCGTGAATGCAGGGACGAATGGAGACGTGTCGTCTTCAGCGATGAGAGTCGCTTCTGCCTTGGTGCCAATGATGGTCGTATGCGTGTTTGGCGCCGTGCAGGTGAGCGCCACAATCAGGACTGCATACGACCGAGGCACACAGGGCCAACACCCGGCATCATGGTGTGGGGAGCGATCTCCTACACTGGCCGTACACCTCTGGTGATCGTCGAGGGGACACTGAGTAGTGCACGGTACATCCAAACCGTCATCGAACCCATCGTTCTACCATTCCTAGACCGGCAAGGGAGCTTGCTGTTCCAACAGGACAATGCACGTCCGCATGTATCCCGTGCCACCCAACGTGCTCTAGAAGGTGTAAGTCAACTACCCTGGCCAGCAAGATCTCCGGATCTGTCCCCCATTGAGCATGTTCTGGACTGGATGAAGCGTCGTCTCACGCGGTCTGCACGTCCAGCACGAACGCTGGTCCAACTGAGGCGCCAGGTGGAAATGGCATGGCAAGCCGTTCCACAGGACTACATCCAGCATGTCTACGATCGTCTCCATGGGAGAATAGTAGCCTGCATTGCTGCGAAAGGTGGATATACACTGTACTAGTGCCGACATTGTGCATGCTCTGTTGCCTGTGGCTATGTGCCTGTGGTTCTGTCAGTGTGATCATGTGATGTATCTGACCCCAGGAATGTGTCAATAAAGTTTCCCCTTCCCGGGACAATGAATTCACGGTGTTCTTATTTCAATTTCCAGGAGTGTAGTTTGTATCAGGCCTTTTGACTATTTTTAGCTACCGAAAAAAGTCCACTAGGATAAGTGTACCCTTTTGTATACAAAGTGGAGATACATCGTACGCTCCGAAGCAGTACGAAAGAGAAAAATTAAAGAACGCAATGTCTCTCATATGTGGAGCCCACATCTCGTTTAATATTATCTGAGTGTAACAGGCCATTTTATTGACAGGTGCTGATTAAAGCACCTAGTGGACGTGATTTGGAGGGAACGATGTTTGTCTGTTTCGCATGTGACAGTTTGTACAGTACCACGCAAGCTTATGAAAACAAGTAACATGAAGCCAACGCAGAATTTATTACTGTTTCTGACTAGCCACATCAGGTGGTTTTACGAACTTCTACATAGCTACATCATTTTCGTTCGCCACTCACTGTCGCATGAAATATCACACAGGGCGGTTAAAAATTATTGGTCAGTTTCATAAGAATATATTTTCACCTACTGAATGTTAACACACGAACTTAGCACAGTTTCAACTAGGAAAATTTGAAGTTACACGTTTGTGTGTGATTTTTATATGCCAAATTGGAGGAATGGTGGACTTCGTAATTGTTGGAGAACACGGAGTCCTACCTACATACATTATGTGATCAAAAGTATCCGGATACCTGGCTGAAAATGACTTAAAAGTTCGTGGCACCCTCCATTGGTAATGCTGGAATTCAGTAGTATGGTGTTGGGCCACCCTTAGCCTTGATGACAGCTTCCACTCTCTGAGGCGTACGTTCAGTCAGGTGCTGGGAGGTTTCTTGAGCAATGGCAGCCCATTCTTGACGGCGTGCTGCACTGAGGAGAGGTGTCGATGTCGGTCGGTGAGGCCTGGCGCGAAGTCGGCGTTCCAAAACATCCCGAAGGTGTTCTGTAGGATTCAGGTCAGGACTCTGTGCAGGCCAGTCCATTCCAGGGGTGTTATTGTCGTGTAACTAGTCCGCCACAGGCCGTGCATTATGAACAGGTGCTCGATCGTGTTGAAAGATGCAATCACTACCCCCGAATTGCTCTTCAACAGTGGGAAGCAAGAACGTGCTTAAAATATCAATGCTGTGATAGTGCCACGCAAAACAAGTGGTGCAAGCCCCGTCCACGAGAAACACGACCACACCATAACACCACCGCCTCTGAATTTTACTGTTGGCACTACACACGCTGGCGGATGACGTTCACCGGGCATTCGCCATACCCACACCTTGCCATCAGATCGACACGTTGTGTACCGTGATTCGTCACTCCACACAACGTTTTTCCATTGTTCAATCGTCCAATGTTTACGCTCCTTACACCAAGCGAGGCGTCGTTCGGCATTTACCGGCGTGATGCGTAGCTTATAAGCAGCCGCGACCATGTAATCCAAGTATTCTCACCGTCCGGTTAACTGTCATAGTAGTTGCAGTGGATCCTGATGCAGATTGGAATTCCTGTGTGATGGTATGGATAGATGTCTGTCTATTACGACCCTCTTCAAATGTCGACGGTCTCTGTCAGTCAACAGACGAGGGCGGCATGTACGTTTTTGTGCTGTACGTTTCCCTTCATATTTCCATTTCACTATCACATCGGAAACAGTGGACGTAGGGATGTTTAGGAGTGTGGAACTGTCGCGTACAGACATATGACACAAGTGACACCCAATTACCTGACCACGTTCGAAGTCTGTAAGTTCCGCGGAGCGCCCCATTCTGGTCTCTCACGATTTATAATGACGACTGAGGTCTCTGATATGGAGTGCCTGGCACTATGTGGCAGCAAAACGCACCTAATATGATAAACATATGTTTTGGGGGCTTCCGGATACTTTTAATCACAACGACACAATTTGTTTGTGATTCTTTTGACATTTGGACTACACTTTTAATGTCTAACTCTCCAGTGACATCAACAGGAACGAAAGTGGGACAGTGTTTCCGACAGAGTCTACGACTGCCATAAGAGAAAAGGATAATACTGGATATAAGTTTAAATGAAGATACAGTTGTTAAGGCGTTCAGAGTTTTGCTGCGGATTCCACAGATAACATTACGGGAATCGAGCCAACAGCTACCGTTATTAACATATACAACGGGGAATATCAAAAGGAAGCGCTGGCAGTAAACACTGTACAGTCTGCTAAAGGGTATAACATGCAATCAAATGGTTATGTAAAGAGTAAGGCTGGCTTTGAGAATTTTACGGCCTTTGCCGAGGAGGATTTCTGTTTTCCAGAAGAAATCATTATGAATCATGAAAAACCAGTAGGTATGATGAATGGATATGAGGGTCAGAGAAACAAAGTGCTGTAGTTGTGTCAGAGGAAAACGTGTTTCGACCGATTCCTAAATTACGTGTATTTGCTCAATTTTCTTCAAAAATGGCTCTGAGCACTATGGGATTTAACTTCTGAGGTCATCAGTCCCCCAGAACTTAGAGCTACTTAAACCTAACTAACCTAAGGACATCACACACATACATGCCCGAGGCAGGATTCGAACCTGCGGTCGTAGCGGTCACGCAGTTCCAGACTGTAGCGCCTAGAATCGCACGGCCACTTCGACGGCCAATTTTCATCGCCGGGGAAACTGTCATTGGACAGTACGGGAACGTGGTCACATCCTGTCATAGGCTAATGATAAAATTATATCGGAGGAGGAGAAAGAAAAGACAGATTCCACCGTAGCGACATACGTTCGCGTGTCAAGTACCATGTAGGTGGACCCAGACAATACATTTTGGACATGATCACGGCAGTTGTAGGGTCACTTAGCCTGTGATTTATTCCTTTGACACTTCATCAAGGACAGTTCAAATGGCTCTGAGCACTATGGGACTTAACATCTGTGGTCATCAGTCCCCTAGAACTTAGAACTACTTAAACCTAACTAACCTAAGGACATCACACATATCCATGCCCGAGGCAGGATTCGAACCTGCGACCGTAACAGTCCCGCGGTTACGGACTGACCACCTAGAACCGCGAGACCACCGCGGCCGGCATCAAGGACAGTGTTTATATGTCTATACTTGAGAGACACTGACAGAGATGAGAAGGCATATCACCAAGCCATCATAAACATCGCAAGAGATGTGCTACAGAGGGATTGTCGAGGATGGGACGCTGGTGCACTTCCCTCTTTATGGTAATGCAAATATGATGTAATCCTTTTTTGTTGGTACAGACATAGACTTAAGAAGTATTTAGTAAGTGAAAACATGATGCCTGATGGCACTTCTTATGTATATTCGGTTTACCGGTTTCCAGTTTTGTTAAATGTCGTTTGCAGACCCACATCTAACAAGAGAAGAGGAAGTAGTGTCATAGTACGAGGAGCATCCAATAAGTGATGCAACATATTTTTTTCTTAGCCATTGTCGGTTCAAAAGATGCGGAATTTGTGGTGAGACATCGTGGAATATTCCCGCTTAATTCCCCTATATTTTCATGAAGTTCCTATACGTGGCGGCGCTATAATGTGGAATATTCCCGCTTAAGTCCTCTATAGTTTTATGAAGTTCCGATACGTGGCGGCGCTATAACGTCTGTAACGAAGGTGCGTTCCAAGAAGAGAACTGTCATGGAGTTTCTTTTTTGGAAAACCAGAGCATTGCAGATATTCGTAGGTGCTTGCAGAATTTCTACGAAGACCTGGCAGTGAACAAAAGCACTGTCAGTTGTTGGGCGAGGCGTCTGTCATCATCGCAACAAGGTCGCGCAAACCTGTCCGGTCTCCCACGTACCGGCTGGCCGCTCACAGTTATGACTCCTGCAGTGTTGGACTTCAACGTCTTCCGTTTTAATGCCAAAGAGTGGGGAATAATATGGTTATTGGAGTTATGAATAAAACCAACACGCTTTCAGAAAAAAAGTGTTGCATTAGATCTCTAACTCCCCTGGCATAAAGTTGACCCTGACTTCTATACATATTATGAACTGAAGTCCGCCGCTGCGCTTTTTTTTCTAAATGTGAAGACTTATTTGTTAGGAACTACTGTAGGGATTTTAACATGGTTAGAACATCTGAAGAGGATGGCAGATGGCGGCATAACCAAACAAATAATGAAAGGAAGATAGATTCCACCAGAAGGATCGACCTAAAGCTGAAAGTCAGGATAATGTGTTGGCTGACCTTACCAAGAAGGAGATCCGAGGATGGAACAGAAAAGCGAGAACAGTGATGGATGGAGGCACATTGTTGAGGACGCCAAAGCTGGTCAAAGTTTGTAATGGCTGATAAGAAGAAGAAGACGAAAAAGAAGTAGAGTGATGGGTGCGTAATAGATGTACTGTTGCCCGATGCATATTTAATTGAGGTTTGGGGTGACGTCTCGAGGCACTGATGATAGCTACTAACTGGTGAACGACGGAGGAGGCGGCATCTGGCGGGAAAAGCAGTAAAACGAGTGCCGGCCGGTGTGACCGAGCTGTTCTAGGCGCTTAAGTCTGGAACCGTCCGACCACTACGGTCGCAGGTTCGAATCCTGCCTCGGGCATGGATGTGTGTGATGTCCTTGGGTTAGTTAGGTTTAAGTGGTTTTAAGCTGTAGGGGACTGATGACCTCAGATGTTAAGTCCCATAGTGCTCAGAGCCATTTCAGCGTCTAATATTTTCTTCCTGACATGATCGCTCAGCCTTACGACTTTTACGTTCAATCTACATTTGCTCGGTTATCAATTTGTCACGCCAGTAACTGATACGAGCACTGCTCAGAGCCATTTGAACCATTTTGATGACGAGTAAGCAGAGGTGCACATATTGCCAGCGGTTGATTTTGGTGTACAGCACGCGGTACCCACACACCAGGTTTTTGAACCTTCCACATTGCATGCGAATGTGACACGATGGCGGAATGATCACAGTTAATCACATTTGTCATTTCTCGAATACACTAATGTGCATCATGGTGGAGCAATGCGTTTAAATGATCTTCGTCGAACCTCGAATGTCTTTTTGAACTTAGCCGAGCGGTCTAAGGCGCTGCAGTCATGGACTGTGCGGCTGGTCCCAGCGGAGGTTTGAGTCCTCCCTCGGGCATGGGTGTGTGTGTTTGTCCTTAGGATTATTTAGGTTAAGTAGTGTGTAAGCTTAGGGACTGATGACCTTAGCAGTTAAGTCGCATAAGATTTCACACACATTTGAAGATTCTTCTTGAACGATGAGAGTCACTTATGCCAAAACGATCCTCCTTAAAAGGAGAAAGCCATTTTCTTGTCGTGCTCTATCCAATATCATTAACCCCACACATGGCGCAAATGTTTCCGGCTGCCGCCACCGCTGTTATCTCTCCACTGAACTCGAACGGAAGAATGTGTCGGAAATGTTCTGATTTCTCCACTTGGCACTCCATTTTATATCGTTCAAATCTACACTCACTATGTGCAAATGACAACATGCAAACTCAAATAGCAACAGTGAACTACGAACAGAAAATGAGAGTCGATAAATAAGCCCATAGCAACCGGAATACCAACATGCAGAGCAAAAACACCGCGAACTTTCACATCAACCTACTACTTCCGAAGTAGCTCGTAATTTGTAATCCGTTTGATTCTTTGTCACTGATCAGGTATACGAATTCTTAACAGTTCAGCTGCATGTGTTATCGGTACTACCGTAGACGAGGTTGAAAATGCACTGTCGTCGTAAATCGAGAGGATCGAAACGTGTGTCGCAGTCGGTTGTCTGCTCTGGTCGACTGGCGCCGTTCCAGCCGGCAGGGTAGCTGCTGCTAATACGCGCACGGGGGGCATTTAGATGGGCCGTCGGATTGAGAGCTCGCCCTCTTGTCTGGCGCATCTCGGCGCAGTGCTCGCCGCGGTTTCGGCGAGTGAGTAAATCGAATCGCTACGAGATAAGCGCGCCAGCCGGCGGCCGCGGCGCGCCGGCGCTGATGTGACAGATAGCGCGCGCTGTGTGCGCATGAATTATAAATCCCGCTATTATCTGTGACGGAAGTGGGCGGTCGAGGTGTTGGTTTCCTCTTTATCTCCGCATTCTCCCCGAGTCATTTCGTTGCGTGGTAGGATAAACATCCAGGAATGTTAGGAGCCGGAGCCCCGCGGCAGGCGCCGTTCGCTCACCCCGGCCGCGTCTTTAGTGGACTGACTTCTTCATTTGGCGCTCATTCCCTTCTGTGGCGGCTCGTCTTTAGCGTCGCCTTTAGGCCATTCTCGTTTGGGAAAAAAGTCGGACAACTTTTTTTTTTTTTTAAGTAGAGTGGCTGCCGACCCACTGGCTTGTCTGCGTGAGTTGACGCTGCCTCCCCTGCTTAAGGATGAATAACGAAGCCATCCTCAAAACCTTCAGCATTTGTCTTCGAGAGTCATCGTCATTGGAAGAACTTGCCATTTATTTGAAGACCTCCGTTGTAAACAGTGGTAAGAGACAAGTGGGTTGTTTTGAGATACTGCACAGTAAAGTTGCACCAAAATCTTCGTGAAGAAATAATAAGCAGCCAGTCATTTGCAAAATGGAAGTTCTGTTTAAACCCATTGACCGTGGTCTCAACATTTATAAAAAGTCTTCTTCAGAACGAAATTAGCTATAACTCGGTTAAATGTAGCAGACGGACGTTAAAAATTGGCGAAAGCCAACAGTAAAATATAAAACTCCGCCTCCATAAAATTAAAATCATGCCCAACACTGTGGTCGTCATTGAGAAGTACCTCATCACTGCAGAGCATGATGGGCATTAATACAGAGTCTAGGGCAGTAAAACGGCCGAGCAGTGATTTCAATGGCAAAAACTTTCTACCGATTCTACGCTACGCACTCAAGCTTCCAACACAATTTACTTATCTAGATCCGTGCCGGCCACAGTTACACTACTAGCGAGTCACTGACCTCGGTTACAGACAAGCGTTCCGTTTAATTAAACAGCTCCTAACTGATTTTACAAACTTGAAGTGCTTTAACACCGAAAGAACAAAGAACGAGCAGGAATGAAAGAAGAATGCAGGCAATTTCTTTGTCACTAGAAGATGACCTACTTGCTTGATTTTTAATCAAGGACTTAAATATTTCGTTACAGCTGTAGCCACGTGTGTAGTACACGACCTAGTCTAATCAGTAGCAGAAAATTTTGTCTAGTGACAGTGTAAGTTATAGGAAAGTGTAATTTGTACACCTAGGCTGTGACAAAGCCAAAAAGTTCGAAATTAATGCCATATACGACGCAAACTCAACCAGTAGAATCACATCACCGATACAAATTCCATTTTGCTTCGCGAGTTACATGAAACAGTCAGTTAAGTAGGGAGTAGTTCTATGTTATTTCCTACCAGGCTGTTTCGATGCGAGTTCACAGATGACTGGTCCTGAATGCCAAAGGTCGATCATGGGTCGGTTAGCGAGTGACCTTATTTCACACACGTTCAATTGCTGACGTGTCTGGCCGACGAACAGGCTAACAAAGAAATGGCATTTGCTGTGCTATGGAGAAGACATCGGTATTGCGGTGTAGATAAACATGAGTTTCATTTTATTGAAAATTATAAGGTGTCCAAAAAGGTACTTTGCAACTTCAATATAAGATAATTCGACTTGTAATTAGCGTAGTGAAAAAAAGTAAAGTTCGTCCGACGCACCAATTCAAAATAAGATTTTCTTGTAGGCTTTAATGAGGTTCTGCATGAGTTATATTTATTAACGTCCCGACACACGTGAAGAGTCGATTCATCTGAAAATACAACACGCTTCAGAAATTATTCATGCCTATCGATAAATGCAACAATGCACTGAGTAAACGAAGCACGTTTCGGCGTGTCATATGGTTTCGATTTTCTGTGACAATTGCAGTCTGTACGGAAACGGATGAAGACACAGTAGCACTGTCGTACGAGGGATCCGCTGTTCTTTTGGTGCCTTGCGAACAGACTTCTGTGGTGAATGCTGGAAAACCTGTCGAATTCTCTCCGTGTCTTCCTCACTTCTCCTTGGCCAGCCTACAAGGTGTTTCAAATTCACACTCCCGATTTCCATGAAGTTCCTGTGCACTTTTTGTGGATGGGAGAGAGGGTGGTGGTCTTGCGTATTGCGTTCTGAAATTTGTCTGGAATTCGGTGTCTGACTTCGCTTCGAGACAAACCAAGCCACATGTTGTTCGTTTTGGAAAGAAGGAAGCAAGGAGAGAAGACTGGGTTTAACGTCCCATCCCCTGCTGTGCCTTTTCCTGTGCAGACTCCATTCAGTTATGGTTCTCCCACCACACTGCAACAACATAGAAAAAATGTTTTCAGTTATGTTGCTCTTGTCACCTAGAAAGGCAAACCATTTATTCAATACCTTCCAAAATAGAATTTTGTTTCGGTGCATCAGACAAACTTCACTTTTTTTCTGTAAGTTAATCACAGATCAAGTTATATGACAATTGAAATTGTGAAGTACCTTTCGGGGTACACTGTAGAAAGGTGGTTGTATCGAAGATAAGCCATCTGCACCTACAAATTTCTCGAAGCTGTGATTTTAATTTTTAATATCTTTGATTTTTACAATCATATAGCTTTACCTTATCTATGAAAACACAACTCATTGTTTACTGACACACACACTCACACACAGACACTCACTCACACACACACACACACACACACACACACACACACACACACATACACACACACACACACACACACACACACACACTATAACGTGTTCAAACATACTCTGTTTCATCACTCCATTCACAACTCCTCTTGTCAAGACTGCGAAGGACGTAGGACGTACTTGTGTAACACCGGGTCGTTGGTGATGTCTCTTGCAAATCTAGAAAAGCATGTGATACCTGTATCGCATATGTTAACAACAGCATACCAAACGCCTAGGAACTTGAACTGTTCCGTCTAGCTTATAATATGCCCATTCTGTCTGATCAAAATATCGGTTCTTGTTGAATTGTGAGTTAGAAACTGTAAAAAGTGAGTCTTACTGTGATTTAGCATCAAATTATTTTCCACAAGCCACGAACTTATTTCATGAACTACATTATTTGATACTGTTTCAATATTATATACAAGATCCTTCACTACCAAGCTGGTGTCATCAGCAAACAGAAATATTTTTGAATCACCTATAATACTAGAAGGCATATCATTTATATAAATAAGAAACACCAGTGGCCCCAGCACCGACGCCTGGGGAACGCCCCACTTAACAGTGCCCCATTGGGACTGAACATCACTACCACTCTCAATATTGCACAGAATTACCTTCTGCTTTCTGTTCTTAAAGTAAGAGGCGAACCAATTGTAAGCTACTCCCCTTACTCCATAATGGTCCAACTTCTGCAGTAATATTTTGCGGTCAACACAGTCAAAAGCCTTCGCTAAATCAAAGAAAACACCTATTTGAGTACTACATTTTTATTGTTTCCCCGAAACTATTCTCGATTCATCTGCAAATCCGTTATTTCCATTTGACTTGCAGCTGATAAACATGGATTCAACTTTGTAAAATTGGAGCCCCTAATTACTGTTAAAAAATAAAAATGATAAGCCTCTTCCATGACTTAACTCACTTAGTATTTCAAACTGCTTAGATGTTCCTCCGACAAATTTCAGTTTACATGTGTCTCTCATACTGTTCGGAATTACGATTCTCTGTTTTAGTATGACAGAAAATTCTGTGACTGCTTTGTTCATTGGTTCTGTGTGTACTGAGCTGAATTCTTTCTTGGGATGAAAAAATCTTGCTGTTTATGACGGGTGAGAGTTATTTATGTATTTTTTTCGTATCATGGAAGAATAAGAAAGACAGAAACTTCGTGTGTTGCAACTGAAATATTTGGGGCAAAGGTTGGGAGTATTGCGTGACGTAGTGGCATTTAATTGCGGATGTCACGAGCATAAACGCGGGCGACTCGCACAAAAGGCGGTGGGAATGCGATAATCCGCACGGAGATTTCAATATCGGCGCCCGCAGCATTCCTCAGCCTCCACTCTCTTTTCAAGATTGTCTCCTGGACCCCACGCGCTCACGACCCCTCTATAAAGCGGCAGCAAAATTAACTGCAGTGTTATATAGTCTCACTTTGCGGAATTTCTCTACTTTAGTAATTCATCCACGAAAGAAATGGCTTACAAGGCACTTCGACTGATTCTTGAGAGTTGCTCGTCAGTTTGGGATCTTTATGGGGTTGGATTAATAGAAGAAACAGATAAATTCAACAAAGAGAGGCGAATTTCGTCACGGGATTTTAGTCGGAGCGGGAGCCTTACGAAAATGCTCGACGAATTCCAATGGCAGACGCTATAACAGACGTGTTGTGGACCACGGAGAGGTTTACAATTTAAATTCGGAGAGAGTATGTCCCAGGAAAAGTCGGGTAACATATTACTTCCTCCGATGTACGTCCTATGAAACGACTAGAGCTACTACGGAGGTTTACCCATTACCACTCGCCATTTGCGGATGGTACGGGATAAGGGGCGACGGGAGCAGGGTTGGGGGGAGGGGGGGGCAAGGGAGGGAGGAGATAGTAGTACCAGAAGTACGCTGCGGCGTATACTGTAACGTGGCTTCCGGAGTGTACATGTAGATGTAGAGTAGGGTATGGAAAAAGTTCTCCACTTGATAATAAAAATTGTGAGTTTAGTAGGCAAAAAAAAATATATTTCCAGTTGTTTTCTTTAGGTCAAATGTACAATGCTTTTCTTTTTTGCCGGTGAGTAGATTCCATTAGTGAAGTGTGACTCCCGAAGCTCTGCACAATTCCCATCCATAGCTCCCTTAAGTTCTTCATTGGACTGAAAACTTTTCCCCAACCACAAATTGTTTTGGATATGGGATTGGTTGGAAAGCAGAAGGTACCAAACCTGGTGAATAGGCTGGTTGTTTCAAGAATTCGTACCTCAAAACGTTCGTTTTTCCATTCTTCAACATTTTTGTGTATTGTCTTGTCTCCTACTGTGCACTCTGTATTCAATTTATTCAAACGATTTGTATCTGTGGCGTTCTTTTTCTTTGTAGCAGTTACAATCGAGTACTTATTTTTTGGTATACAGCTTCCGTATTGCACTCATTGGTTGGTGTGTTGCACTTCTGTCACGCTGATCGATTCTCTTCAGTCGTCGTTGGTCCGTTTCTGTAGGATCTTTTTCTAGCCTCATCGATGTCGAAGATTTGATGTTTTACCTGCCGGCCGGAGTGGCCGAGCGGTTATAGGCGCTACAGTCTGGAACCGCGCGACCGTTACGGTCGCAGGTTCGAATCCTGCCTCGGGAATGGATGTGTGCGATGTCCTTAGGTTAATTAGGTTTAAGTAGTTCTAAGTTCTAGGGGACTGATGACCTCAGAAGTTAGGTCCCATAGTGCTCAGAGCCATTTGAGTCATTTTTGATGTTTTACCGGATTCCTGATATTCACGGTACGCTCGTGAAATGGTCGTGCGGGAAAATCCCCGTTTCATCGCTACCTCGGAGATGCTGTGTCCCATCGCTCGTGCGCCGACTGTAACACCATGTTCAAACTCACTTAAATCTTATTGACCTGCCATTGTAGCAGCAGTAACCGATCCAACAACTGCGCAGACACTTGTCTTACTCATACAGGCGTTGGCGACCGCTGCGCCGCATACAGACTGTTTACGTACCTTTGTATTTGAACACGCATGCCAATATTAGTTTCTTTGCCAATACAGTGTAGTATGACCTGTGTCAAGACAATTTTCTGCAATGGCGGATGTGCGTGTGTGACGCTTATGCGCAGTACATCGGTCCTCCACTGTTCTGATAGTCTGACCAACATGTGACATACCACAACTGCGAGGAATACGGTAGGCACCCGCCTTATGCAAACCAAGATAGTCCTTTACGCAACCAAAAAGGACCCTGATCTTGGATGGTGGTCGAAAAACTGACACCACATCTTACTTCAGCAAAATATGACCAAAGCTGTTTGAAATGCACTCTGCGTAGGGCGAAAGGGCCGTAGACTTTGATGCCACCTTGATATTATCATCACTCACCCGGCGCACAGTTGGTCGATAGCATAACGCACGTCTAACCTGTCTTCCTCTATAACCATTCTGACAAAAGGCGACTTCAGTATGGGCTAATTCAGCTGACAAATTCTTATGGTCCGAGATGACATGCGCACTGTGAACCAAGGTACGAAGTATCCCTTCACGTTGAGCTGTATGGTGACAGCTGTCAGCCTGCAGACACACGTCAGTGTGAGTAGACTTCTTGTGAATAGCATATCCCTACGTACCATCCAATATGCTCCTGACCAACGCATAAGGGAAGAGAAAACAGCCATCCCTTTCCGACCCCATCCTCAAACGAATATTCACGTGGATTGAATTCAGGTGTCGTTCAAACTCTCACTTCCATTAATCCCACGCAGAAGTGTTGTCTAAAACTCTGAAAAAATACCTACGTTTCAACCCCTCTGACTACAATTCACGTTCCTCGAAACCTTTAATAAACAAAGTGGCAATAATGGGTGACAACGGGCTTCCCATTGCAACTCCATCTCTCTGCTCGTAGTAGCGGTCATTGAATAAAAAGTAATGGAACTCAACACTTGTCGAAATAGGCTCGTTAAATCGGCACTAAAGCTAACCTCAATCAACCGTAACGAATCAGACAGAGAAACACAAGTGAAGAGAGAGAGACAGCATCAAACCTTAATAGAATATCAGAGTCATTCTAAGGGATACCCTCTAATCGACGTAAGAAATCTGCCGAGTTCTTAATGTGGTGCTCATACCGACCTACTATAGGGCTCAACATGGTAACAAAGTGTTTTGCTACACTATATGTCGGAGCACCAATGCTACTCACGATCGGGCGAAGAAGAACACTTTCCTTGTGGACCTTAGGTAGGCCATATAACCTAGGGGGAACAAGACAATTAGAATTGAGAGTCTTGATGGTCTCCTACGATAAGAAACTTTTCTACAGGTGGCTGTTAGTCCTTCTCTCAACACTTCTTGTGGCAGCACTGATCCTACAATACGTTGAATCAAACAGTGAACACTACATCTTTCGAACGTAATCCCGCTTTCCCAAAACAACGGTAGCATTGCCCTTGTCCACAGGTAAAATAACAATATCTGGATCAACTATTAGTGAATGTAAAGCAGCCCTCGCAGCCACTGTGATATTTTGGAGGTAGTTTCAAAGCAGCCTGTTCAATTGAACTAATAAAATCAGCCACTGGCAAACGCTTGTGAGTCGGTGCAAAGTTTAAGCCTTTCCCTAGCATGGATAAAGCGGCATCGTCAAAAGCTTTCTGCACGACATTAATCACAGAACGTCGAGCAATGGTATTATAATATGAGCCCTGGAAACGATCAAACTTCGCCAAATGCCAGGCAGTTATAGAATGAAATTCCCAGTCAGACGGCGACCATGAAGCACTGTCCAGCCAACCTCCAAGAAAAAGCCGAAATTGTAGAAGCAAACATTAAATGAAGCCAGAACAATTCCTTGGAAACAAAATCCAGCTGTTGACGAGTGTAATGGATCCTTTCCTGAACAAGAGCTAGGCCAACACGTCGCTTGGCTGTTGACGGCAGGAGTATTAATATGATGCACAACTTTGGCAAACGTTGGAACAATATTTTGATCACGACACAGCAGCAAAAACGACAACGCACTCGCAGTCTTTCTCTAGTGCTGCCAATGTTATCAAACCTTCACAAGCACAGTACATTTCCTCCCCGTACAGGTAAACAATGTAAGACCCGAGTTTCTCCCGGCCTATACAGTGTTCAAGTAACTGACGGTAAAGTAGCCGGGTGACGTGGTCGACAACTGCCGATATTTGGACACGAGCGCACACAGCCATTTTCAGGGCAAGACTGCGGCAAGTAAGCGCTGTGCAGTCTATCGATAATTTCTCACGTCGGTCATCTTTTGTTTGCGATGACGCCAGTGCTTACAGTAAGTGCGTGTATGTTATCTTTACGGCGTTTCTGAGGAAACCGAGGTTATAAATTCGCTTGTGCAGCGCTTACTTGCTGCAGAGTTGCCTTGAAAATGGCTTCTGTCGAAATATCAGTGGTTGTCGACGTCGTCACCCTAACGTTCCTATCCGGCGAACGGATAATCGCCGTCAATATCTTTTCCCCTCATTCCATCTGGCGTATCACGCAAGTGTGGAAATTAACCAATATCATAGAGACGCAGTTAAGCGATGGTGAACTTGACGTTGCTCTTTGTATCTCCGTCGTCGCCTAAGTTCAGTGAGCGAAGTAGGGGTAAGTGAAGCGGTAGTCACTAGATAAATCGTGCGAGTAAGAAAAAGGAGGTCCCAGTCCAGAGTCCATTACTTGGGAAAACATCAGGAAGAGGTCAACGGCTCGTACCGCCATATATATCCATCGTGTGCTGGTATGGATAATTCTTCTTCAATATCCATGTTAAATCCACCATCCACCATTTTAAGGATACGTGTGTGTCTTCAGATGGCCATCAAACACAGATTGCAGATAGTTATGACTCACGTGTCTCGATATGTGATGCAACTCTGTATTTATCCTCTCGACGAAGACGGAGGGGCTGAATACCAGTCAGGCGAGACCGAATTTAATTTTTACTTTTTTTCACTACAGTAATTATGCACAGCAGTTATGCTCATTTTTTATGTGATACTTAAAAATGTTGTTTTTCCAAGGAACCTGCCGAAAACTTTTTATAAAGGCTAAATGTTATCTAATAACTGGTGATAGTTAACAAGCCTCGTTGTAACCAAGAGAGCAACCTGTGAGTTAATAATCAGCCGTACCTGTGCAAATACAGCTTTAACCGTAGATTACTAAACCCTCGTAAAATTTACGATTGCGCCAGTGTATAAAATGGCTGTGAGCACTATGGGACTTAACATGTGAGGTCATCAGTCGCCTAGACTTAGAACTACTTAAACCTAACTAACCTAAGGACATCACACACATCCGTGCCCGAGGCAGGATTCGAACCTGCGACCGTAGCAGTCACGTGGTTCCGGACTGAGCGCCTAGAACCGCTCGGCCACCTCGGCCGGCGCACTAGTGTATAAAACGAGAAGTTTTATACATACTTTGGTATCTAACATACCATTGCAGATCTAGTAATAGTAATTAACTAATGCATAACCTATAAATTTTGAATTACTTTGAATAAATTTGGACTAGCAATTTACTATGGTTTAGTAGTAATGTAACAATTTATCCTCTTTAGTGGAGTAGGGTTAAGTTCTATTGAACGACGATGTTAGTATGTTCAGTCGGTGATATGTATTCCACTGGCTCAGCGTCAGTTCTTTAGCGTCAGTTCTTTCCAGAAGCGGCGGTAGGTAGGGGTGGGACTCTTATTTTTCGATCCCGCGCGAGTACGCAGTTCTTGCGTAGAGCTGTTCAATATTAGAAGCGCATCGGCGCCTGGGGCGCGAACGGAAGTTCTCACATCAGAGATTACTTCAGTGACGATTCCGCCCGAGGTGTGTACATAAAAAGAGAGCGCCTCAGCAGCGCGCCGACAACAATAGTGGTATTGATCGCGGAGTGGCCTTCCACCCCAGCTGTTCCATCCCCGCAGATCGGATCGCATCGGCAGTTTAGCGCCGCCTCCTCGCCGGACAGCCGGTCATTTAAAATATTGAAAGTGCCGCCTTGTTTCCCGGAGAATGGAGCCATTGCGAGGTGCGGCCGGATCGAGCCGAGCGCCCTAGCCGCTAGCCCTCTGGCCTCCCGGCGCCACCCCACACTCGTTCTCCCGACCCCGACCACGGCCCGCTGTCTACTGCTCCCGCTGCCGCAGCCAGACATCCTAAAGTCGCTACCTCCCCGTCTCCATTCTCTTCCAAGAGTTGCACCAACTGTTGTTCCTTATAACAAAGGTGATACAGGTCTATCACAAGTGAGTCATTAGAGTTTAACATGTTTCTTTTCATTGGCAACTACCACAGTAGATGATAACTTTACCATGATTTGGGGCGACAGTCATGTAATACTTTTTAAATGAAAGTTTTGCCATAACTAGTGCGCATAACTTCATGCGATCTTAAAATCGGTCTCTAAATTGAAACAACTACGAGCAAAATTCTATTGTTGCTAGTTACACTATCTTACAGGTGAAACACTCGCCCCTACTATGTCTATGGAAACAACGTTTACGATGTTAACAAAAACAAAGCGAAAATAATACATACGCAACGAAAGAAAAAGTTGGTTTGCAAAAGCCGAAAAATCGTGAAATACTTTTTAAATGAAAGTTTCGCCATTTGACTTGGGTTAGATCGTTTATTCTACTTTACAATCATGATTTCGGCCATTGGCCATTTTCAAGTACCACGATGTTTGGCGTGATCCAACTTTTATAAAGGAAGTCATTTTCGGAATATAACAATCTTGGTTATATACTGTAGACATAAAAACGAGAACATATTCACAGAGAGTCTGGCAGAAATAAAACAAACATATATGATACACAATGAATAACTGTATCATAAAATGGTTACCAAAAACGGTCATTATATGCGCAGGCTCTATTATCTACAGTGACGAAATCAGGTTGCTGAAGTCACCAAAATGTTGCATTTACTAATATACGATACAACTTCATTTCAAATTGACATATTGCCTCAACAACACATGATTAACAACCTCTCCCATGCTAATTTCGAAAGCCTAACAAAAACCGACAAGTACAGAGACAAGAGATGATAAAACAAAGAAGAGTGCGAATGGAACAGTCCTAGATAAAATTATGGAGCTATGTAAATTGATGCAGTAATGACCATGACTGAAACACGAATATAAAACAGAATGAGAATTTTTTAATAATGCTAATTCTGGAAATGCGCCCTGCTATGGTAAAAGAATCTAAAAGACGACGCGGGATCGAATGAAAGAAATAGAATAATACATGTGAAACGCTGAAATACCAAGAATTACTTTTCTTTAAAATGTGAAACCACTGTTTATGACTTAAAATAAGAAATTGTATAAGATTATGCAGTATTCGTATGCAGAGGAATAAGGAAATAATGGGCACCAACATCTGCTGCTGATGAAATGGATTCTGCCTAAACGTTGAGCATGCGCTAATACCGGATAGCAAAATAGAATACTGTATTTCGAATCTAGGCGGAAAATTAAGCTGTAATTGGTGTTTTAAATAAAGATGCGGCTCTAAAACAGTTTTGTACATGGTGTTATCGTCCAATATAAAAAAGGCTTCGTCACTTTAATTGCTGCAGATTCCTTTGTCTTAAATCTAATCTTCCGTTTTAGTTCAAATGGTTCAAATGGCTCTGAGCACTATGGGACTCAACTGCTGTGGTCATTAGTCCCCTAGAACTTAGAACTATTTAAAACTAACTGACCTAAGGACATCACACACATCCATGCCCGAGGCAGGATTCGAACCTGCGACCGTAGCAGTCGCACGGTTCCGGACTGCGCGCCTAGAACCGCGAGACCACCGCGGCCGGCTTCCGTTTTAGTCATCAATATCATGTAGATGCATAAATATTCTGTTCCTTCCAGCAAATATTGAATTTACAGTTTTGCTGCACTTCAGGCAGATAATGGTTGGGTCGAGAAGATCGTCTTTTAGATAAGCCACTGTTGGTTTCCCACTCTATCCTAGCCTAATCGAACTATTCTGTGTCTAAAGATTTCGATTTCAGCAGGCTCGAAAACTAGGCCTCCCTTCTTTTCCTTGCGATTTACACACTTGTTACATCGAAATGGGTCTCCTAGATCTGTCTGTAGATATAAATCTACAGTATGTTTAACAATTTTTGTATCTAAAATCTTCGGGTGTCAGGTGACGTCATAGAGAACTACTTTTGTTCGAAACAAAATGTTGACTGTAGCTTCCCCGCGGCACTAGGCGTTCCTCTGTGGAATTCGCTGGCCCTGGGACGACAAGATTTTACCGAACTAGCAAGGTATACTAACCAGCTGTGCGGCATTTGTTTGCTACCTACCCCATTAAATCAGCAGAGTGATTTTATACACGAAAACCTTAAGAATGAGTGTCTCTCATCGCAGAAAGATATTATGGAAACTCGGCCTACTCTCTTCCATGTCGAGCAGATGACTGGATTATAGGCAACACACATTGCATACGAACGACATTTCGTGCCTACGCCCTGCTGCCTCTCAAGGTGTGACCCAATCTTCCATATGTCGTCAACCATGCATCTGCAACCTGTACGCGTGCATCCATGTATATTCCCGTACAGAGGAGGGAGAAATTTTTATTGAAAGTCGCTCGCCTGGTGTTGGCGGATAAATACTATATTTCAGTGTCTGTGTTATCCCGAATTACGATGCAGTGTTCCTTCGGACACGCAATATCCTATTTATCTGTCAACACCGGGCAAACGACTTTCAAGTGGAAAGTCTCCCCTGTACGGGATTATACATAATGGATGTAAGAGTACAGGCTGTACACACATGCTTGACGACATATGGAAGTTTGGGTCTGGCAGTGAGTCGTGCTCAGATAGCCAAATGGTCGCCCTTGCGTTGTATTAATTTCTGTGGTATGGCTACTGGAAGTCGCGTGAACATGGCAAAGTTGTGAGAGGTGAAAATCGGCATAGGACTCCCAAAGGGAAGTTGGGCACCGTTACAGCCTACAGACAAGATGAAACACTTGTGAATTATCTCCACTACAGACGTTCGACGCACGGGAGCTACAGATATCTTCTGCAAACTATTCGTCAGAGTGTTCTAAGTCACAGGTTAAGAGTGCTATACATGATACAACGGGGTCACCTTTGCCAACACTGATCTAGCATCTCGCATCGCCCTACCTAGCTCAAGTTCTTCCGAAGCCGGTGGTGTTGGCGGGCCGAATCATGGCGGCACTAGGATATTTTGCGAGCACAGGGTTGCTTTTTAAAGTCGGGTATGAAACCCTCACTCTCCCTAGTTGCTGTGGAGGTCTTGGGCTAGTCCACGCCCGCGACCGATCAGTGGCGATTTGTGAAATTACGATGGTCAATATGTGGAGACGACACCAGGTAAGTCTGACGGCCACCTTTATGAAAGAACTGGCACAATCTGCTTGTCTGGCACCGGTAAGTGTGGCTCACATCTCACCATCTCTTGCCCATATACGAACCTTTTTTGTGGAACACTGTTATGTACATATGGAACCACCGACTACCAGCATAACAACGACACGCGATATTTATCGCATCTTGACTCAAGCGCGGCTGAGTAATACCATAGAGAGGCGGCAACCAACAGTGACATGGTCAGTGGCATGACGTATAGTGCACCACCTACACCTTCATAGGGGGACGTGAGCACTGTGGTATCAGGTCGTAAATGGGAAATATGTAACACGTTCCAGGTTACATTACAATTCACATGACGGTTACGCCACTGTGTCCACAGTGCAGTGTTGTAGACACAGGTGAGCATCGCCTGATATGCGGGCCTTCGGCGGCAGTGTGATGCTTGGTTCAAAAGATAATCACCTTATTCCTTCGGATAGTGCCGAAAGCAATAGGACCACGGATACTACTTTTCCCAGGTATGACATATTTTTACCGAACGAAGACCAACGCAGTAACCTGGATTTCGGGTCTGACTTTACCAGTC
Organism: Schistocerca gregaria; assembly: GCF_023897955.1. NCBI lineage: Eukaryota > Metazoa > Arthropoda > Insecta > Orthoptera > Acrididae > Schistocerca > Schistocerca gregaria. Next base: position 480,315,526 of record NC_064931.1, on the reverse strand, counting down.
AGAATGTGCTAGACTTTTGGGCCTTACTACGAGAACTTCACTCAGTGATTATGGATAATCAGAGATATCGAACATATTACGCGTATCTTTTACGGAATGTCTTGCTTGATCCCCCACCCAGTTGGGGTGTTCTGGGTAGGAGAATGTAGTTACTACATATGATTATTCTGAATAAGAAAGGACGAGGGCAGTGGAGAGGATCCACCATCATACTTGAAGACATACCCAGCAGCAACACGAGGTACTACGGGACTGACGAGGAACGCGTCCACGAACACGGACTGAAGGAAGTAGTTTATTATTTGTTACACCATTTATGTAAAAAAGTGATGTTGAAAACCTCCACTTATTTACGTTTTCCTCATATATTTTATTGTATAAAGAACATCGTCTTATTTTCACACAGTAGAATATTTATTACCTTCGTCATTTTAGCTGCAACATTTTATTCCTGTAATAGGAACTTTTCTTTTTTGTTCTCCATAAGAAAACTTTATTCCTTATTTCAAGAAGAGGCATATAAAGAAAAGAGCGCTTAAAGTGAAAGATCGCGACAAGTGGGAAAAACTGTATGGTGATTGCTCGAGATTAGACGGAAATCCGGGTCCGAGACCCGGTCCGCAACAAATTTTCTTTGTCATCACTCCATTATACAGCTGATGGTTGTCCATATTCGCAACTGGGAATACATTTCACATATTTCATAACGGCTGTAGTCGCAGATTTACGTGTTCCTTCGCCCATGCATGCTTGTCAAAGGAAAATTGAATCGTAATTCGGAATAACACAGGCACTGCAATAACGTGATTGTAAAAGACGCCTTTGGTCGCCGGGTAGCGTCAGCGAACATTTTGTATCTTACAAAAGTTGTTCCCCATGGTGTTGCTCTCACGATCCTAAGCCTTTCGCTCTCTCAGCAGTTTAAATGTTTAGTAAACTGCCACTGAATGGATAGCATGTTAAACAAAATATATTTTACTTCCATGAAGATGCAAGAGGAGGCCTTCAACCACTCATTGTACTCTAGTATCCAGATAGCATCGCAGATACCTGAAAACTTCATAACGTGCCTCTGAAAGCAGCAGCAGCAGCAGTAGTACGTCGTCGTTGTTAGCATACATGAGGTCTAATAGACATGCGAAATGTTATAGTTAACTGTAGTTATTTCATTTTTTTATATTTTTTCACGTCGAGGTTGGTATCTTTCCTCGATTCAGCTGGGTAATAGAAAGTGTACTACTAAGACACTTTTGGAATGGACGTGTTTAAAAATTAGAAGAAATTTACAGTATTATTTTAGAATCACAAGTGAAAATGTCCTCTTCTGAGATTGTCACCACGTTTCCGTTTCGAAGGTGACGTGTTTTTGCTTTTCTTCTTTACTAAAATATAACTGATAGTTGACAGACTGGGAGCAAAATTAACGTGGTGGAAGAAAATATTCCTTTTCGTTGAATATTTAATTTCTTAAACAGTAAGTTTAAAAAATCAGCTACAGGTACTAAAGAGAACATGACAAAATTCAGAAATTACAACGGAAAAAATATGTTGAATTTTGTATCTGAAGCGTCATTATCGGATTAATACTTTATTTTTAAGACTTCTATAAAGTGAAGGACATGGCTCCCTGAGTATAAGGAATATAGAGTGGACCACAGTATCGTACATCCTGCACATAGGAACTGTCATTTAATTGAGTACATGTGATTAAGAATAACGTGCAAATAAAAATGCATCTTCTCTGACGTACAACTATGATATTAAACGCCCTCTACACTTCAAAGATCGTGTGTTTATTACAGAAATGCAATATAACCGTAATGGTCAAAACAAGAGAACGCGTTTATCACAATTAGTATACTTAGGTAGTTGACCATCGTTTCGTTGTTACGTGATAAATTTCATGAGAATACGGCAGGCGGAATGTACCCGTAGCCCGATGGTCACATATTCACGATCATTTTCTACTTCTCTACTCTTTAACACTTCACAGTTTACTACTCCTGTTCTGTAGTGCTTCCGGAAAACTGAGCTTCTTTACTCAGTTTTACAAATAAAAAGAGTTAGGATTAACATACCGTCGACAACGAGGTCATTACTGGTGTAGCGAGCCCGTAGTTCGTGGTCTCGCGGTCGAGTTCTCGCTTCCCGAGCACGGGGTCCAGGGTTCGATTCCCATCGGGGTCAGGGATTTTCACATGCCTCGTAATAACTGGATGTTTTTGTTGTCCTCATTATTTCATCACCATTCATGAAGGTAGCGAGACTGGATTGAGCAAAGGTTGAGAATTTGTACGGGCGCTGATAACCGCGCATTTGAGCGCCCCACAAACCAATCATCATCATCACTGTTGGAGCGAAAGCTGGAATCGGGCACAGACTGGGAAGGAAATCGGCCATGTCCTTTCCACAGAAATTATTCGGCTCCATTGAGTCAATGAAATCAGGAAACACAAACTCGGGCGGCTTCTCCTGAATGGTCGTGCGATGTCTCTCCGTGAGTACCATACTGAACTCGCATCCAGAAAGACTAGAGTTCAAGTCTCCGTCTGGCTATCCACATTTAAATTTCCGTGATGTCCATAAACACCGATTTCGAGATGGGTCCTTCATACGAGACAACGCAGAGTCCGTTGTCCATCCTTGTTCAATAAAAAGTTGTGCTCAATCTCCAACAACTCCTCTGTCAACGGAACGTTCAACTCTTGTCTTCCTTCTGAAGGCCAGTCGAACGCCTTACAATGAAGCACCTGGCCTTTAAGGTAACCACGTGCTTTCCTTTCAGCCTCTTCTAACTTGACAGGCGAATATTATGCTGCAGTTCTCAAATGCCTGCAGGGTGTTATAAAATATGTACCGTATTCCATGTTTTGGGAGGTGGTAGTATGTAGCCCGCATCTCGTGGTCGTGCGGTAGCGTTCTTGCTTTCCCGCGCCCGGGTTCCCGGGTTCGATTCCCGGCGGGGTCAGGGATTTTCTCTGCCTCGTGATGGCTGGGTGTTGTGTGATGTCCTTAGGTTACTTAAGTTTAAGTTGTTCTAAGTTCTAGGGGACTGATGACAATAGATGTTAAGTCCCATAGTGCTCAGAGCCATTTGAACCATTTTTTTGGTAGTATGTACCAAACCAAGAAAAAGTCCATTTAACATGGGCTCTCAAACTCAGCCGTTGTGAGGCAAACTGAGGAGCTACTTGACTGAGAAGTAGCGGCTCTGGTCTCGTAAACTGATATACGGCCGGGAGAGCGGTGTGCTACCAGATCCTTAAGAGCTATGAGCACTATTTCATCTGTGCTACTGTGAAACACGTCTCTTCTACTGCAAGTCCTTCGCTATTACGAACAACCTGCACAATGTTCTAAGTAAATGAGGACATGTTACTCTGTCACTGTTCATGGTTACAGAGAGCAGTAAACATCTCTTAGTGTTGCTACAGTAAGCAGTATTCACAGCTGTAGGTAAGCGCAAGCGCATTGGCTAGTTCTAATGAAACCAGTTTGTGTCAGGGAGGTCCAGTACGTTGACCAACACGTTCCCCAGTCATAAATTTCTGGATCTTTGGTTGTGGGGACACTTGGCATCTTTGGAGTTTGCAAGCCCCATTACTCATGTACAAAAACTACACATCAGTGTCTCTCATCAAAGCGATGACCAACCTGCTGGAGTTTTTCAGAGTGCATAATTCCCTAAGACTTTGGACGGAAGCATGCCTTACTATGAATGGATACCATATTGATCATATACTTAAGCGATGTCTCACAACTGCAAGTCGTATGTAATAGCAAATAGAATACACAAGAACCTCTACTTTTTGAGAGTAACAGAATGACGTGTTCTCATTTTTTTACTATTTTCTCCAGGTCAATCGTAATAGCAAATGAACTTTCCGAGAGAGATATATATTTCAGAGTAGCGAAGTTGAATAATTGCTCATAACTCTTAAGTATGCATTTTATAGCCCATCTTCACTGGTCATTTTTTGTTTTGTTTTAGTTCATACTATCAGATCTCAAAATATGGACTGCTTTTTTTACACCCTGTATATTCGTTCTACATTTCATGTGTTCCTGCCTTTTACTAATTTTTAGTTATGCAGTATAACGTCAAGGTAAAGGCCTTGCCGCAGTGATTACACCCGTCCCCGTCAGATTATCGAAGTTGAGCGCTGTCGTACAGGGCTAGTTCTTGGATGGGTGACCATCCGGTCTGCTGAGCGCTGTTGGCAAGCGAGATGCACTCAGCCGTTGTGAGGCAAACTGAGGAGCTACTTGACTGAGAAGTAGCGGCTCTGGTCTCGTAAACTGATATACGGCCGGGAGAGCGGTGTGCTACCAGATCCCCCTCCATACCGCATCCAGTGACGCCTGTGAGCTGAGGGTGATACGACGGCCGGTGGGTACCATTGCGCCCTCATAACCTGTTCTGGCGGAGTTTAGTTCTTTATTATAACGTAAAGACAAGTTAATTTTCTCTATCCTTATTTATTTCTACAAGGTCGTGTTGAAAAGTAATGCCTCCCAATTTTTATTGTGTTCTCAATATCGGTTTAAGTATTACCCTGTCGACTTTCCCGTTTTGCTGACGCAAGTTGCTGCCCTGTGTCGCTAGACGGCTCCAAACTGTACTGGTATGTAACGTAACTATGCCGGTACGTGAGAAACAGCGTGCTGTAATTGGATTTCAATCGAAGAGTTCGTCCACACGTGGAGCACTCACTCCCTCAGCATGACAATGCCAGACCACACACGAGCGCTGCGACATCTGCAACAATCCGACGCCTTGGGTTCAAATGGTTCTAAGCACTATGGCACTTAACATCTGAGGTCATCAGTCCTCTAGACTTAGAACTACTTAAACCTAACTGACCTAAGGACATCACACACATCCATGCCCGAAGCAGGATTCGAACCTGCGACCGTAGCAGCAACGCAGTTCCGGACTGAAGCGCCTAGGACCGCTCGGTGACAGCGGCCGGCTGCCTTGGGTTCGCTGTCATCGATCATCCTGCGTACAATCCCCTCCTAGCCCCATCCAATTTTCGTTTGATTACAAAAACTGAAGAATACCTTCCAGGACTTCACTATCATAGTGATGAAGCAGAGGTGAGGTCATGACTCCGGGGACAAAGTGAAACATTTTACAAAGACGATCAATAAACTGGTCTCTCGTTGGAAAAAATGAGATCGTCGCCAGGATGACTATGTTGAGAAAGAGATGATGAATAAAGATGTAGACTGTCCATAAAGGTTGTTTTACTTTATAAGAAATTGGGAGGCATTACTTTTGAGCACCTCCTCGTACTTTTGTCTACACACAATTTCGGTAGCTTGCCAAACAAGCTTAAGTGTTTGAGCGACGATAGCATTTGAAAACAGAGGCGAAACTGAGAAGCGAGAAATTTGTGTCGGTCTCTTCTAGAAGATAGTTGGTTCGTCCAGTCGGTCGAGGGATGGGGGAGCACGAGCGGGAAGAGCAGAAGTTGAGGACAGCGAGCAGCGGGCAGTGAGGCGCCGTGGGGGCTGCTGCAATCCTGTTTAATTTAAGTGGGATTTGTCCGGCCGCAGCTGGCGCCCTCTGGGACCGCAGCTTACGGCGCGGACGCATGCGTCACCTGTTGGAACGCTACGCGAACAGACCCGAGGCGCGCCGCGGTGTAGTGACGTATTCACAGACACCGCACTGACTTTAGCAGTCGGACTTTTTAAACGAAACCAAAGCGGAGGCAACAGCTTCGCCTCGCTTGACGATACTGAGTGAGTAGAAAATAATGTCCGTGTTTTACTTAGCATACACACATAGTGTGACTTTGTACTAAGTGAGAAGTTTTCCAGGATCAAGGAATTTATGCTCCTAATGGCTAACGTATATGTTCCTATTTTATTTTGTTTGTGGCCTTCGTACATGTGCTATTCTGCCAGCTTTTGATTCGTGACATGCCATTTAGTTTCTCTCTCTCTCTCTCTCCCTCTCTCTCTCTCTCTCTCTCACACACACACACACACATCGTGTGTTTCCTAAAGGTCGTCGGGCACATTATTTCTGATGTTTCGGCAGATATTTGCTATTTGTTTCTGGAATGTGTAGCTTGAGCAAGTCCAAACAAATACTTCTCATCAGGTCTTCCTTACGACGCCCATAGCTGACGGAAAGTGTCAGTTTGTTTCCCGTTACCTACAAAATGGTTTAAGCGGAATTTTACTTGTCCATTCGACTGAGCGGTCTCAAATTAGTCTAGTGCGATATTCATTTTATCGATCTGTGTTAACAGGGACAGTAAAAGACGAATAATAACCAGTACTCCAGCACAGCAGCGACTGAAAAATGCTGCTGCGTGGCTGACAACTTAGTCGACACTGGGTGTGGCGTGAAAGAAGTGTTGAGAAGTATTTGTTCGGAGTGATCCCAGCTACATATTGCAAAAACTAAATTGCAAATATATGGCGAAACACCAGAGAAAAAAAGACGGCCGCGGTGGTCGTGCGGTTCTAGCGCTGCAGTCCGGAACTGCGGGATTGCTACGGTCGCAGGTTCGAATCCTGCCTCGGGCATGGATGTGTGTGATGTCCTTAGGTTAGTTACGTTTAAGTAGTTCTAAGTTCTAGGGGACTGATGACCTAAGATGTTAAGTCCCATAGTGCTCAGAGCCATTTGAACCAGAGAAAAAGCCACTGACGAACCATAGGAGAAACACACTATTTACATTGATAGTGAACATCGTAATTATGATATGTTCACCGTCCGTCCAGAAAGTTCCGAGAAGATTTATTCTTGGCGCATAAGCAACGCCACAGTAGTAACTACGGTGGCAACAAGAACTAACATCTGTAAACAACAGATGTGCATTCGAGCACTCATTTGTGGCAGGGCAGTGTTGAGTAGTGGACGTGCAGCCGTTGTGTGCCAACGTTGTTGTGTAACAAATCACAACAGAGTAACGTCTCTACAGCCAAAGTTCAAGATATTTTCGAGAATTTTTTGCAGAAGAGAAAAGTGTGTGCATAATTTGTCCCTTGTACCTTGGCTCCCGAACAGAAACAACGGCGCTTGGACACCTCTAGTGACCTGACTGAACCACAAGATGTAGGCAGTTATTTTCTTGAAGAAATCGGCAGGGAAGACGAGACTTCGTGTTATCAATCGATCCTACCACAAAACGTCAAAGTGCAAAATTTCACAATTGGCCTCATAACGGGCATTCAAGCCGACATGATGCCCGAGTTGAACGACATCACAAAGGAGGACTTTTCTGACAATTTCACAAGGTTGTACGAACGATCTGTGCATTGTAACCACGTGCGGGGAGACTATGCAGAAAACACCAGGAGCACTAAAACCGCCATCTCAACTTTTACCTTTTTTTTGCTAATCCAGTCTCGTAACTTTCTGTACTGACTGGGTAAATTTTTATGACCTGCAATTATTTCTACACTTATGACAGATATGTATGGAAACAATGTTTTTTTTTTTTTTGTCTTTAACTTGCACACTCCCCCCAGAAAGCTTAAATATTTTCATTCTTATTTAAATCTTCTTTGAAATGCAACTAAGATCTTGACCTGTTACTTTAGCTCACCGCGAAGCACTCTGGATTGGGAGACATGGAGGTGAGGCAGATCCGGATCGAATCAGCGCAGCGGATTAACGACCATTCGCCTGGTACACCGTCCATTATGAGTGCGGTTTTTGTGCCGTTTTCCACGCTCGTTAGGCAAATGCTGGCCTGATCCCAAATGGAGATTGAAATATATCCTAATTGCGTGATTATTCTGTAACGAGCTACAGGATACCACGAGCCCTTATTGCAAAATACTCAGGAAATATACCTGAACAGCGTCCTAAATGTTGTCTGTGGAGTTCGTGTCCACCCTGTACATCTTACGCCCTGAGACGGACTGACGCAGGTAAACCTATGATGAGATTCAGGAGGGCGTGCAACTTCGACCTTTTGATGTTACACTACGGTCGCAGGTTCGAATCCTGCCTCGGGCATGGATGTGTGTGATGTCCTTATGTTAGTTAGGTTTGAATAGTTCTAAATTCTAAGGGACTAATGACCACAGCATTGAGTCCCATAGTGCTCAGAGCCATTTTTTTAATGTTACAGCCTCTGGGGAGTCATTGGACGGCAGTACGGAGCACGCCGTTCTCCCGGCCGATAATGACAGCTTTCTAGACCAAAGCATGTAACCTTCTTTAAGAACCTACGAAATACTCTTCACTCCTCTTATCATAAAAATAGTTTTGTCAGGATGGGAGTCTAATGCGGGTCCTTCGCTTTAGAATGAGACACACAGGAACACTCAGCTACCGAGGCTGACTGATTAATGTCGTCAAAAGAAACTTCGCGTATTTAGAGATAGTATCACCCATTCTGCAGCACACTGGCTGCCGTTACGTCGCCGTATATTGCGTATACCCTCTGTTGGGCGAAACGCCCGCGATTTACTGCGTCATTGAATGGCATGACTAGCGGCAGTGGCACGCGCGCAGATTGACAGCTTCTGGGGCAGGTTCAAAGACCCTGCGCCGATATTCAACTGGTTGCTGCAGTACGCGCTGACCGCGTTGCTTTTTACCTCCGTGTGGCCGGCCGGACTCTAATTTATTGGTCATTGAAGACGGTCTGGCGGCGCTGTCAGCTGCCCAATATTTATGCTGAGCCGACTCGGGTCCCCTTGTCAATCGCCGTTTAGCGACCCATACAAATGGGGGCAATAGATCCGTCACATTAGCAGGCTCCACAATTATAGAACGCCTGGCGAGCGCACGCACATTTATTACTGACCAGGCCTGCCTCGCCAATAACTCCGTCAGACGGCCGCGATAGCGCCCACCGACGCCGTAAAGACCTCCGAAAGCAGGACGACAAGCCGGCTTCGCTTTTAAGTACGCGCCTCCCTTTCCGCGGTGTATATTTCTCTCAACAGAAAAGGGACTGATCCGCGACTCTTCTACCGCTATACCCTTCCACACGGGAGCTTTTTGTAGAAACGAGATCAGGTCGGTCGCAAATGGATGTCTAAGAAGCCCGATCGGGCGAAAACACTGAAGTAACTACTGTATTTTAACCACTCTTGTTTGCCGCGAAGAGAATCTTGTAGTCGCTGGATCTGGTTCGAAGATGACTATCTCGTTAACAGACGTCTCAAGTTGTAGAGAAAATTGCTCGGTGCGCTAACATTTACCTATAATTTAAAGAGAATTCCTCTAAATGCTAGCGGTCATTACATTGCTGTCACTGCACGTGAAACGCTTGTCTACATCAGTGACTTTCCCTTTAGGTTCACAAAAGACAAAACCCCTTCTCCACTTCTGTACAGCCAGTTTACTTCGCAGTCTGATTGTGCTCAAGTGCGTCCCCTTTCGTCATGTAGCAAAATTTGATTGACGAATCTATCCTATAGACTTTAAACTGAGTACATTAGGTTTGAGTAACAGCTATATATCTTCAAAAGTACTGACAAATTTATCACGTTAAGTTTCCGGATGGCAGCCGGATGAAGCCAACATCTTGTTCATTATTTAAAAAATCATTTGAGGTCTTTTTATCAAGCAAAACATATGTTTTCCGAATTGAATAACAATTTTGAACATATATGTCTATAATCGGCGATACAAAAAATGTTTCTTTGTATCAATCAGTTCTGTAGTACCGCCAATACTGCTCGAATAATTTCACTGATAGCATGTTTTGGTTCGTACGTACGTTCCGCAATGACATTACCCCCCAAATGGCGAAATGGTTATCACAAAAAGCTCTTCTCGATTTCTATCCTGAATGTTGACATATCCAGGCAATTTCTTCATTGTTAATAATTCTACCATAAACGGGACCTTAAAAAAGCACCGGAAGTACAATAAGATCAACATTTCCTCCCTGACACGTTTCATCTGAACTCAAAAACTCCGAGTGGTTTGGCATCCTAGGCAAATGTATCTGACACTCCTCATACCCAAGTTATTTTTAGCCCGTTCCACCCAAAACTGTTCTAAATTTTTGATTTTTGTGTTAAGTTATTTAGACGACTAATACAATGATAAAATACGCCAGAAGTGGGCTCAGTAAAAAATATGATACTTAATTTTTAAAAACAAGAGTGTCAGGACTTTTGAAACTTACCATAATTATAAGAAATCAAGAAACAATAATTATAACTGCAATAAAGCACGCAAATTAACACAAAGTACTGTGTATTGCGTATCGTGTGTGCAGTAGACAAAATGGAAGATTCCTTTCATTTACTAAACAGAAGTATTCATTTTCCACCTTGGCCGTATTGCAAAAGTTCAGAAAACTGTAACCATGAACCTTTCATCCATCCAGCAGCTCTCGACAAATTTCCGTTTACTTTTCCTTGTGTAAGCTGCCGCGGGACCAAGTTCGCACACACTCGGCAATAACCAAAGTTGCGTAACATCTTGTCCAAGGCAGTACAGTCGAATTCGACTGTTTACAGAATTACTAGGTCGTAGTCCACCGATTATGAAGGACGAGTTGATCCTGACACTTTTCATTGTGAGGTATGACAGCTGAGCAAGGTAATTAACATGTGCATCACCTACATCTACATTATAACTCCTCAAGCCACATTAGGGCGCGTGACGTAGAGTACTTCTGTTAGCACTAGATTTTTCCTTCCTTCCTTTCTTGCTCCATAGCGCTTCGGAAGAGCGACTGTCGACAAGTCTAAATATGAGCTCGAATTTCTCTGATTTTCTCGTTGTTATCATTCCGCGAGACAAATGTAGAAAGAAGTAATACGCAACCCTACTGTTCTTGGAAACCACGCTCTCGAAATTTCAACAGCAAACCTCTCCGCGATATGCAGTGCCTCTCTTGCGTTTCCAATAGAGTTTCTCGAGCGTCTCCGCAAGCTCTCCTCCAGACTAAACGATTATGTGACGAAACGCGAAGCTCATCGTTAAATCTTTTCTACCTCTTCCATTAACCCTATCTGGAAAAGTTTCCAGACTGATGAATAGTACTTACTGATTATTGGAACTAGTAGCTTGCAAGCAACTTCTTTCGTGGAGAAATGAATTTCCATAAGATTTCGCCAATGAGTCTCATTCTGGCATCTGTTTTTCCCATGTCTGTTTCATGTTTTGTTGTGCATATCCTTTCCATAACTACCGAAACGAAGTACCAACCGCCTCACGATACTCAGGTCTATTGTATCGTCTCCATACGCCTGTAGCAAGCGCCGATGGATATCAGTAGTGCAGTTTGTTCATCAGTGAGGGGTTCAGTGACATATCTCTGTTCTGCACGCACCAGGTGCCTTTTTATGACGCTCCCCTGCTGCTGCTATCTATCACAGGGCAATGAAACCGAGAGGACATAAGCGGGAAAGGTTCGAACAGAATGAAGTTCGGACACAGAGAATCAACAGACTGAAAGAAATGGGAGGCATTAGTTTCGGAATGACCCCCGTAGTTCTCCGTCTTTCGTCCTGCAAAGCACAAGCAGTCTGGCATAGCTTCAGCTTCCTCCCGATGGCTCGCAGACGGCGGTGGTGGCTGTGGAGTACGAGCAGTGTGGCCGCGGAGCGAGTGCGAGGAGAGCTTGCGCTAGCCGGGGCCTGCGAGTTGAAGGTCGGGGAGCCGGCCCCCAGCCTTTCATTATGCCGCATTCCCAGTATTCGTGTGTGCGCAGCTCGCCGCACGCGCAGCCTCCATTCTCCGTCACGGCTCGTCTCCAGCCAGGGCGCATATATGACACAGCGCTGATTTTGAGATCCTCACAGTTCATATTTATCGCACATCTCCTGGACACAATCCTGAGTCCAAGCTTAACGCTGCTAGAGTCTACCGTTTTTCTTAAGGATTACGAAGAAAATAAGCAGGGGTAGTCGTAAAGTTTTAATCACCTCAAAAAAAAAAAAAAAAAAAAATGAGGATGCGACCGTGAAATCTAATGAAGGTGTCAGTGCATCTCTACATACCCACACTTAAATGCGACACATTTTTCCCAACGTTAGATATTTGGAAAGGAACATGGATATAGAAGGCTTCATGTGGGCTGTTTCAAGTCGAAAATCACCTCGTCGTCGTTCTGCCACGAAATGGTTTCTTCATCCGAAGAAAGAATAATATTTCACTGTGTGACATGGTCGCAGGATACAAGTGAGGCAAAATTTGACTTCCTAGAGAAGCAGCATGTGTGACCGTGCCCTGTGCAGAATGAGTTGGGGCGTTGTCATGGAGCAAAATCACACCTTAGACAGCTTTCCGCGATGCTACGTGTTGCACCACACAACGGCAATCACATACAACGCTCGCGAGTAGAACACGGCAAGTGCCATAACCCGATTTCCCAGAAACGTCGCTCAGTGGAAGAGGAGTCAAAATCAGTGAATACGTGTCTCGTCTTAGCCGTAGTTACTCAACTGTTTCTGAGAATACGACGGTCAATGTTTTCAATTTAATTTAAATACCTTTTAGCACTCGATAATGTCAGCGTAAATGGTGGCACAGGGGCTAGCAACACGACCTTCTACTTATGCGCTCCGTGTTCGGAACCCGATAATTATTTTTATTAATTTTTTTCCATTTATCTACACACGTCCGTAGAAGGTACAGGAGTAGGCAACAGTTACAGCAAAATGATAGCAACACAGATTAGAACAATGTACAATAATTCATTATAGACAACCTCCAAATACTTAACTGCAAAGTGGAGATGGTGCATGGGAACACTTTAGTGTTCACTCACACTGACCTGTCTTTAACTCTAGTGCAGCCCTAAATCCAGTGAATGATAACTGCGGTCACTAGTGGAATGTCCAGGGCGGCTCTTCTTGGCAGCCACTGTAAAAATGCTGTTTTTGGGTACTGTTGATCTCATTTTTACTGGCCTTTATCCCATCGCCGCACGGGGTCGACACGTTGATCAGGACTTGCTAATGTTAGTGGTAGAGGGTAGATGAATGCCAGTACTGAAGCTCTGAGACGGGGTCCAATGAGAAGTGCGGGAAAAGAAGAACGTGCTCCAACAAATAAGCCAACTCGTGTAGGTAGGCACATCGCTGTCCAATTGAAATCGAATGAGGCGCGGACCCAGCATTCGGATTTGTACGGGGGCTTCAGTTTGCTAAGAGCTCCACCATCCTCTCACATTCAGTTTTGTCGTCACTTTCACTTTAAAACTGCCACAGATGTCTAACGCTTCAATAATAATAAAATAATTATTATGTAATGTTTTGATATAATAATGATAAGGATATTAAGTCTGTGGTGCAAGCTATACGCGGTCCCCCTTACTGTTTATTGATCTATTACTTATCATTACTTGCTTAAGTCTGGCTGGTTGGAAAATTAGTCATCGGACATTCATAAGTAGCTAGATTTGGAGAGCGAACTTACTCCCAATGGACATGCGCTGATAACTTAAGTTCTGACCGTCAGTCCACAGCTCTATCTATTGTACCACACCATCTTATTATTTCTTCCCTTCCAAAATATTGTAATAATAATGACTAGGTTGCAATACATCATTCCTTTTGTACGGCACAGTTAATTTATTCCGCTTTAAACTTGATTATCATTTCCCTACTTGATCTGATCTTACCCACACAAAGGTTACAATCAGTTTGTCACGAGCTTATATGAGTTTACCATTACAGGTTCCCTACTGCACGAGCTACTTTTCACACTATAACAACTCCTCCAATATGATATTAATAATATGCTTAAAAAAATGGCTCTGAGCATTATGGGACTTAACGTCGATGGTCATCAGTCCCCTAGAACTTAGAACTACTTAAACCTAACTAACCTAAGGACATCACACAACACCCAGCCATCACGAGGCAGAGAAAATCCCTGACCCCGCCGGGAATCGAACCCGGAAACCCGGGCGTGCGAAGCGAGAACGCTACCGCACGACCACGAGATGCGGGCATGCGTCAAAATTCTCACTTCGCTCACACACATCCCCGTGGCACTCGCGTGATGGCTCTAGTGCTTTCCATAATCTTTCCACAAAATACTTCATTTTTTACGCAGTCGCGGGAAGCACGGGTCATAAGAATATGCCCTGCAGGCATACTCCGGCACGGCTGACTCATTCCTTCGCGCCAAACGATCTCCAGGCACCAATCACTCCGTTTCAGAACTGTGGGGCACCCCCGTTATTGACGCCACTGTGCTGTAGCAAACAAGTGTATAGGAGATTAGATGCTTCAAGTATAGGATCGATATCTATACCCTTACAAGGCCGGCACAGTGACCGGGCTGTTGGCCTGACTGTTGGGAGAATACAGCCTTTCATACCCGCGGCACGAGGGCGTGCGCCCGCCAACACCGACATTGGACTGTTGATGAATGGAAACATGTTGCCTGGTCGGACGCGCTTCGTTTCAAATTGTATCGAGCGAATGAACATGTACAGATATGCAGACAACCTCATGAATCCATGGACCCTGCATGTCAGCAGGGGGCTATTCAAGCTGGTGGAGGATCTGTAACGGTATTGGGGGCGTGCATTTCGAGTGACCCCTGATACGTCTAGACACGAGTCTGATCGGTGACACGTACGTAAGCATCCTGTCTGATCAGCTGCATCCATTCATATCCACTGTGCATTCTGACGTACTTGGGCTATTCTAGCAGGACAATGTGACACACCACACGTCCATAATTGCTACAGAGTGGCTCCAGGAACACTCTTTTGAGTTTAAGCACTTCCCACTTCCGCTGGCCATCAGACTCCCCAGATATGAGCATTATTGAGCATATCTAGGATATCTTGCAGCGTGCTGTTAAGAACAGATCTCCACGTCCTCGTACTCTTACGGATTTATGGACAACCCTGCAGGATTCATAACGCCAGTTCCCTCCGGCAATACTTCTGACATAAGCAGCGTCCATGCCACGTCGTGCTGCGGCACTAATGAGTGCTCGCGGGGCCCCTAGACGCTATTAGGGAGGTGTACCAGATTCTTTGGCTCTTCGCTGTATTTCAAGTGGATATTGTAAGTAAACGTGGGTAAATGTAAGGACGTGACAGAGTGGCAAAAAGGGACAATCGTGCTTGGCCGTGCCATGGCCATACAGTGTGTGATATTGCTGGATTTGTTGCTGTTTCGCTGCGGACTGTTCACCGTTCAAATGGCTCTGAACACTATGAGACTTAACATCTGTCCCCCTAGAACTTAGAACTACTTAAACCTAACTAACCTAAGGACATCACACACATCCATGCCCGAGGCAGGATTCGAACCTGCGACTGTAGCGGTCACGCGACTGTTCACCGTGTTCAGAAGCAGTGATGTAACACATGCGGCCACGAAACACTGCGTCAGAATTGCGGTCAGAAAAAATATGCTTATTGAGAGGGACTGGAGATGTATTTCGCAGCCGGTGAATCACACTCGCTTCCAAACAGCACAGCAGTTCCAGCAGGCAGTGAATTAAGGTGAATCTTAACCTGTTAGCGAGAGAACATTGCGACGAGAACTGTCACCTCGCAGGAGATCATTGCTTACAGAGCACATAAAGGCAACAGCAAAGCTTATCGGTCTGGAAGATCAGGTGACTGATTTTCTGAAAACTTCCTCACCCAATTACACGTCGACAGGCTTGCAAAATCACTTGACTTGAACCCCAAAATGGTTCAAATGGCTCTGAGAGCTATGGGACTTTACATCTTAGGTCATCAGTCCCCTAGAACTTAGAACTATTTAAACCTAACTAACGTAAGGACATCACACACATCCAAACGCTTGGCAGGATTCGAACCTGCGACCGTAGCAGTCACGCGGTTCCGGACTGAAGCGCCTAGAACCTCTCGGCTACCACGGCCGGCCACTTGAACCCCATAGAATATCTGTGGGACATCTTGGCACAGCCGGCCGCGGTGGTCTCGCGGTTCTAGGCGCGCAGTCCGGAGCCGTGCGACTGCTACGGTCGCAGGTTCGAATCCTGCCTCGGGCATGGGTGTGTGTGATGTCCTTAGGTTAGTTAGGTTTAAGTAGTTCTAAGTTCTAGGGGACTGATGACCACAGCAGTTGAGTTCCATAGTGCTCAGAGCCATTTGAGCCATCTTGGCACAGCGGGTAAAATGGCGACATCAGGATCCCCGCAATTAGGTGGAATTGCGCTAACAAGCCATCGGCGAGTGTTTTAATCTGGCTGCGATGTAGATGCTCAACCCTGTGGATTCATTCCCTAAACGAATCCAAGTGGTTATCACCTCCACGGACGGAACTACACTGTATTAAATGATGTCTATAATGATTTCTGTGCGGGGGAGTAATTTGTTGTCCTGTGAGCTTAGATTTATTCTAGATGCCGACAAGTGGGATATACAGATTCCGTTTCGGCGAGATTGGTGGCGACACTATGGGCATCGTACTGAAACGGGACAAAGAAAAAGAAGAAATAGGTAAAGCAATGTTCTAACCATGACATGAACACTGTATTATTAGTATTATATTTATTAAAATATGTTATATATTTTATTGTTGTTATTATAATTGTACACTTACGTGGCACGTTAAGCTTGGGTTTAGGGGTAACGGCAAATTATATTTGTAGTGCTGGTGGTGGTGGTAGCGGAAGGGGGAGGGGAGGAGAAACGAGACACAATGACTGTGACGCCTCCCCTTCTCCCACTCCAGCCGAAACAAACCTTGGACCCTGGATCCGCGCTGATTCGTATTGGGCCAGTTTTGCTCGCGAGTAATCACAAAATGGTATACTTGGTGCGCAAAGCGAACACAATGACGTCGCTAGACTAAAAACCTGTTGTGGAACGTAGGAGCCGCGGGCAGTGACCTGCAGCAAATCCGGAGTGCGGTGTCGGCGGCAGGAAGCTGAGACGTGCGGTACGGAGCGATGCGGAATGCGTCACAGGCTCATCGCGCCGCCGTGACTTGGGAGCCAACCGCGCCACTGGCACGCAAATAATGCTGTCTGCTTTTTACTGCCCGCAGCTTACGGTACACTCAAAACTGGGTTACCGGGAGAACTTTATCGTCTCGCATTGACGCTTTGCGCTGTCACATAAAACACGGTCGAATTTTGATTCGCTTTAGTCCGCGTTCGATGCATTACTGGCTTTCAAACAACAGCAAACTAGAGCAAATACTGTAGTCGTTGCTGAGGGCGTTGAGGTTTTGGATACTTCTACGGGAGTCTGTCATAATGTTGGATAATTTGTGGGTTTCAGCATTACGTTATGTGGGGTAACAAACACTTGCTTTTCCTATTCTAATCATGTATACCTAGCTTTTTGGAATTAGTAATAAATATTATAGGAGATGATGATGATGAAGGTAGTTACTACTAAAACAAAATTTCGAATGTTGTTCAGAGTTATTTTTTGGGTTCAAAATGGTTCAAAGGGTTCTGAGCACTATGCGACTTAACTTCTGAGGTCATCAGTCGCCTAGAACTTAGAACTAATTAAACTTAACTAACCTAAGGACACCACACACAGCCATGCCCGAGGCAGGATTCGAACCTGCGACCGTAGCGGTCGCTCGGTTCCAGACTGTAGCGCCTCTAACCGCACGGCCACTCCGGCCGGCATTTTCTGAGTATTTAGTACTAGGTACCCTTGGGAACAGCGGCTCGTTATAGGGTAATTATATTCCGTTTAATTTCAAACCTAAGGTCATTTTTGTATCTGCATTGCACTTCTGCACAACAGTGCAAATTACGACAGTACGCTCCACCTTTTTTTAAAAAATAAACTTGTTCCATTCACTCACGGTACTCTCTGCTGCCAACAGTAATGCCCACTTTATTTTGGGCATCAAGATAGCGTTCAGTATTGTTCGTTTCTGTTTGATAGTGCTTTTGCGGAAGCGTTAGTTGTACGTCAACAATCATACATGATAGTATGGATAGATATATTGGTGAATATTTAGTCAATATGTACGTCATGTGTGGATTTACTGGATGCAGTGGAAGGACAGTACAACGACACTATGCCAAGCTGTACTTGTAGCGGCGGCACACGCATCACAGTAATTCTGAGGGTTGTTGCATTACTGAGTTTTGGAGAATTCGTATTACAGGATTTTTCACTGTTGTGATAGTACAAGATGCTGTAGTTGGGGCTGTACGCACCGCAGAACGCTGGAACATCGCAGTTACGTTCATTAACCAGGGCGCTCTCTGAGTATGCTGAAATGTAATAATTCTACCTTCTGCCACCAGGTGAAAACGTGGCTCTTTAAGCAGGCAGAATGTAGTGCGGGGCCAGTAAAAGAGGAGGAATGACCAAACACATTACAACGGAGATTCTGGCACGTTTATTAGGATATGGTCACAAGTTACAACATGTGTTCAGTATTTGCTCCCGACTCAGCAACACGCCGCAACCGTTACACGTCATGGTCAACACTTGCTCGCAGTATATCCGGTGTAATTATAGTGATATGTCACCGTATGCTATCCTTCAGATTAGTAGTAGTCCGGGTGCATCCCTGATAAACACGATCTTTCAGAAATATTCCCAAAACCAGAAGACACATGAATTTAGGTCAGGGATTTGGGAGACCACACCTCTTGAAATTGCCTAGAGATATGCGGTCGTTACCGAAGGTTTCTCGAAGCAAATCCACCTAGCAAGTGACATGTGGTATCGCTTCATTATGCATGAAAATAGTACTGTGGACACAGTTGAGTTTTTGCAGAACTGGAATCACGTGTTACAGGAGGAGGTCTTAATAACATGCAGATGTCACTGTACACCTAACAGGCCAGCGAGGAGTCATTTCCTCGAAGAAAAACGGACCGAGAACGAAGGAGCTTTCGAAAACATGCCACACAGTTACAAAAGCTGAGTGCACTGGGTGTTCCTGCACAACTTGTGGCGGGAAAGAGCGGCAAACGTGACAGTTCTGTGCACTCAAGGCACAATGCAGGGTAAAATACGCCCCGTCCGTCCCAAGAATATTCCCCGGCCACACATCATCCATTTCCAGTCGTGACAAAAAAGGAAATGCAGATTCGCGGCGTTTTAACCTCTCTTGAGATTTGAATTGTTGCACATCCTTGTAGGGATAATAATATAAAATGCGCCCCAAAATCTTTTTAAGTTATAATCAGAGGAAAGACAATTCCCGTGACACAGCTCGAGCACTGGCTGCAGAATTTGAGGTATGTGCTGCACTATCCGTTATGGCTACAGCAACTTCGTCAACAACAGCCAAGGTAGTGAGCCGCCTGCCTCTCCATGCTGCGCAACCTAATTCACCTTCTTTTTAAAATACCTTGATCTTTTTTTACCCCATTTATTGGCATGGTCTCTCTTCGTGTGTGTTTCTCCCGGTGACATTCACGCAGTGGAACGCTGCTCTTGGTGATGTTCTAAAATGGTTCAAATGGCTCTGAGCACTATGGGACTTAACATCTGCGGTCATCAGTCCCATAGAACGTAGAACTACTTGAACCTAACTAACCTAAGGACATCACACACATCCATTCCCGAGGCAGGATTCGAACCTGCGACCGTAGCGGTCACGCGGTTCCAAACTGAAGTGCCTAGAACCGCACGGCCACACTGGCCGGCCGGTGATGTTCTAATAAAACTACTTACGACCAGAGCACGGTCTTCTTCCTCAACAGCCATTGCGTTTCGTATGGAAAACCTTCTTAAGCCATTACACGAACAGTCACTTCACAAAAGAAATAAATACGCTACGACAAGCGACAAACAGCATACTGACGTCAAAACAGGAAACATTCTCATTATGACTGCTTCCTGCGTCAAATTTTCACCTGGTCGCAGGAAGTGGAATTATTATTTTTTTCAGTATACTCCGCTAGCGTACATTTTAATGAATATCCCGAAGTTGTTTCAGTATCCTGCAATGTATACAACCCGCACTTGCAGCACTCGGGACACCGTCAGATTAATTATAACTACCTGGTATTTTCATAGAAGGTATGGTCACTGGTAAACAAACCGAACAGATCATAAGTGCATTATTATTCCGTCACGAGCCATTGGCGACCAAGATACCCTTGTAAAATACTAAAAGAATGACTCTGAAAGACCACATAAATTTTGTCAATAGAGTTCAGGTTCACTCGGTTTACGTATCACAGTGTACAGAGGCCTAGCTTTGGAGAATCAACTCCCTTGATGCTCTCGCAGACCGTGCATTTCCAAATATGAAGACATGCGCAGAAAAACAGCCTAATCCTAAAATGTAAAAACTTATAGATAAGTGTTGCTATATGTTGCTGGGTAGGGAACTATCAAAACTGACATTGGGTTACCGCTACGTGGTATTTAGGGGTGAGATCAATGTCAATTTTGATAGTTACCCGTAAGTGATATTTAGGGGTGAGATCAATGTCAATTTTGATAGTTCCCGTACCCAGCAACAGATGGCAACACTTATATCTAAGTTGTTACATTTGAGGGTTAGCCCGTTTCTCCGCACATGTCTT
Organism: Schistocerca gregaria; assembly: GCF_023897955.1. Taxonomy (NCBI): domain Eukaryota; kingdom Metazoa; phylum Arthropoda; class Insecta; order Orthoptera; family Acrididae; genus Schistocerca; species Schistocerca gregaria. The sequence continues at coordinate 480,295,116 of NC_064931.1, read as the reverse complement.
CATACGCAATTATATTTTCAACAGAAAATTGTTTTCCTGTGTTGTTTTGTTGACTGTCCGATTATCGAGAGCACTTTGTCTTTGGTTCGTAGGGAGAAGTCCTCCTGTTCGCCAGGGTTTGGATCTGGCGTAAACTCAATGTGTGATGTTTTTCCATGATGCTTAAGTAGAAGTTAGATGAACGAAGAAATTTGAAAAATTAAAATAATAATTAAAGAAAATGAAAAAGATCTAATTATATTGCAAATGCTGAACAATCTTAAACTTTGCAATTATTTTTGAAAAATATCACAAAGAAAAAATAAAACCAACAATTTGGTTGAACATTGGAAAACGCACTGTTACTGAATCACGGCGAGAAAACCTAAGCGCTCATGAAAATTTCTTACAATAACAAGTTTCTAACAGGCTACCTCATGCTTGAGACGCTCCGTATCGCAGTTCCTTGCTCTTCTCAGAGACGTGGATGTCGTCGGACAAGGAGACCTTACGGACTCTATTACCTTAGATTTTCTTCGCAGTTACAGATTTTGCAATGTCAGTGACCCCACATTAATTAGTTAATGCTATACGACGCAGTTCTCAAAGAAACTCAGGAAATATTACCTTTGAAGATGAGAAGATTTCGGAGTGTTGTTAAGAAAAAATTATTTTTAGGTTTTTGACGTATTCGTCAGTAGCTAAGCGCATAGCGTAATCGTGCTGTGGCAGGGTCGTATCTAGCTTGTTGTAACTTCTTTTTTTCCTTTTATTTTAATTAGCTGTTAATTACAAAATTGAAATGTCAATTAACAAATATTGAATCATAATTTTAATAAAAATAACATATTTTTGTTGTAAATTCCTGTTCATATGAAAATTAATAAAATTTGATACTTACATGCGGCTTGCTTATTGTTAAATAAAAGTTGTATATAAGCTGAATTCAAAACTAAACAACCCAGAGTCTCTAAAATGAATACCACTGAAAGCAACGTAACGTTACGCCGCCGTTCCACGCATTCCTCCCAGTATCAGGAACCGTTCTATACCCTTTTGTTCTTCTTTTGAAACTATCATTTCACTGTTTGCAGCACAACTGATTGCGGTGGACAGCCGATGCGTGGGTGCGCTCGCTCTGCCATCCCGAGTGTGTGCGGCCACGCTCCCCTAGTAGCGAATTTAGGACATCAGCGCTCTTATAGGGACAGGACACCCTTCGGCAGGCAATGACAGTACGATCGTTTTAGCGTTTCCATTTTACGGCTGCCTGCTCGTTACTTTTTGAATGCACCTTGTATATCAATAATACTGTTAAGTTCTAGAAATAAGAGGATTGTTATTTTATATGTGATGTTTCGCATCTTATACGAAATTTCAGTTTACTGTGAATACTTACGTTTTTATGTGAATATTAATTATAAATAAAATGTTATTTTCATGAAAAATTAGTAGTCAATGTTCGTTAAGTAACATTTCTATTTGTTAATAAACAACGAATTCATATAAAAGTAAAAAAAAAGTTTCTATCAGGATTCAAACCAGCGACCTATTACAATCCTGTTACACTATGCGGTAAGCCAAAACAATTTATACTTAACAGCAGTCGCAAATCTTCTAACCTTCAAAGTTCGTAAGGTCCCATTGTTAAGTACTGCTACCTTAGTTGCATTTTCTTGCAGAGCGAAAGTGCCTCGGGCAAAGTGTGGCCGGAAAACCTGCTGTTACCAGTAACGTGTACGGCAGCTGGCTATCTTCAGCCACAGGTGAGAGAAGACGCGAGACACTGTGTATCGAGGATTGTTGGCACGAGCAGGAAGAAGCGCAGAGGAGGAGGCGGCGGCGCCACCTGAGGCCGCCGTCGGGCTTGCGATGCGGAGCACGGCGCGGCCTCTCAGGATTAGCGTGTATCACAACACCGGATTCAATTTCGCCTCTGCCCGTGATTGAAGAGGGTGCAGGGGCTCATTCCCATGCATAACTCGACACCCTATACCGCGGCCGTCGCGCTCCACTATTCTTTACCGCGACTTGGCGTACCCCGTCCGCCCTCGACACCGCGCCTATGTTCTACCCTCGGCTGAGAACGGCGAGCCTAGCACAGCCAAGCGGGCTGAGGCTACTCGCGGCGTACGAAGCATCTAGTGTAAAGAACGAGCCCAAAACTTGCGGAGGTGTGAGGAGCTTCTTTGACCAGAGGACACCATAATGAGATTTTCACTCTGCAGCGGAGTGTGTGCTGTGAGGACGGGGTGTGAGTCGTGCTTGGGTAGCTCAGGTGGTAAAGCACTTGCCCGCGAAAGGCAAAGGTCCCGAGTTCGAGTCTCGGTCCGGCACATAGTTTTAATCTGCCAGGAAGTTTCAGAGGACACCATGTTACAAAAGTTGATACCGTTACGTCTGAAATTTCCCTTAAGTAACAGAACTTATATAAAGCTCTAGTGTTAGTTTTACGTCTAGTTAATGCTCAACAGCGATCTTCCATTCCACCTCATCAGACACACGTCACTTAGTCTCCATTCTACATGTATTTTCATTTCTATATTATAGGCCTCCGTAGCCGTGGTCGCTAACGTATGTCTGTGTGATGGCGATCGTCTCGGAGGTAAGCCGGTTCGTATCCTGGTGGTGGATGAAATTCTCACTGTCTGTATTCGGCCAGCAGCAGGAGGAGAAACGAAGAATGGCTCTGAGCACTATGGGACTCAACATATGAGGTCATCAGTCCCCTAGAACGTAGAACTACTTAAACCTAACTAACCTAAGGACATCACACACATCCATGCCCGAGGCAGGATTCGAACCTGCGACTATAGCGGTCACGTGGCTCCAGATTGAAGCGCCTAGAACCGCTCGTCCACACCGGCCGGCGCAGGAGGAGAGGTGGTGATGTACATTCCTCGACCACCACCCTAGGCGCCAATATCCAGGGTTAAACTCCAAACCTCTCCGCACTGTCTCAGTAAGGGGGGGGGGGGGCATTTTACACTGTCGATGGTGATTCGTCCGTGGCATGGGGACGTGAACCCAAGGGGTTGGTGCTATTCACGAGGAGTAGGTTATGTACCGGTATCAGGTGTCCCACTCTCCCTTCTCTGATCACGAGCACATGAAATAAATCCACTACTGCAGGGCGACACTATTGATGACAAACCACTGGAAACAGTATCTACCGTAAAATATCCAGGAGTAACTATCCAGAGCGACTTGAAATGGAACGACCACACAAAAAGCTAGTTGTAAAAGCAGATGCCAGACCTAGATCCTTGCCAGCCGGTGTGGCCGAGCGGTTCTAGACGCTTCAGTCTGGAGCCGCGCGACCGCCTCGGTCGCAGGTTCGAATCCTGCCTCTGGCATGGATGTGTGTGATGCTCTTAGGTTAGTTAGGTTTAAGTAGTTCTAAGTTCAAGGGGACTGATGACCTCAGATGCTAAGTCCCATTGTACTCAGAACCATTTTTGAACCTAGATCCTTAAGAAGAACCTTAAGGAAATGTAACTCATACACGAAGGATGTGGGTTATAAGGCACTTGTTCGACCGATTCTTGAGTATTGTTCGTCTACATGGGATTCCTACCAGGTAGGACTGATAGAAGAGATAGAGGAGATCCAACGAAGAGCGCCGCGTTTCGTCACGGGATCGTCTAGCCGACGCGAGAGCTTGACGCAGATGGTCAAGAAACTCCATTGGCAGACGTTACAAGAGAGTCGTTGTGCATCACAGAGAGATTTGCTATTGAAATTGTGAGAGAGCACTTTCCGGGAAGAGCCGGAGAACGTATTACTTCCCTTATATTCGTCTCGCGTAATGACTGCGATGAGAAATTCGAGAAATTAGAACTAATGCGGAGGCGTTCCGTCAATCATCCTTCCCACGCGCTATTTGCGAGCGGAACAGGGTAGGAAGGCTCAGTTAGTGGTATAAAAGTACCCTCCGCCGCTTGCTATTTGGTGGCTTACGGAGTAAGATGTAGATGTAGACAAAAAGTCAACACAATATTCACATATTCGTTACAACAACCTACACGCAGAAAATACAAATACGACACAACTCTCACATACACGCAGAGAAAGGAGCAGTTGTGAACAGAGGAAGAAACACTATTCGACTAGGCTTCTGAACCTACCTTTTACTCATCTCCCAGCCAACGATACCCTACGATTCCACCTTTTTATTTATATTTGTGCTGCTCCAGATTTCATGATCTCGGGGCAACGTCTTACATGTCCCACTGTCTAGCCTTTCTTCAAAATGAGCTTCCAGCAATACTGTAAGTGAGTTGCTAGGGTACAACGACGGGTACGTTCTTCCAGCATGACGGGGCAACTCAAACTTCTACGAGTCAGATTACACATTGGCTAAGCCTAACATTCCCCAGTATATGGGTTGGGAAAAATAGTCACGTTTCTTGGGCACCAACTTGTCCAGGTATTACCACCTTCAGATTTTTTCCTGTGGGGATGATTAAAAGACGGTGTCTGCAAAGAAAACATAAACAAAAGAGACCAACTGATCGTTGGGAGTGTGAATAGTGCTGCTCTGATAGACGAATGCTACACCTTCAGTAAAGCTACACCCGATGTCGTCATGGTAAGTCGAAAGAGCATTGAAGTTCAAAGTGGAAATCATGAAAAAATACTTTGGACTGAATTGTAACCCGGTACTTAACACGTTGTCGTACATTTTAATAGCTGTAACTGTGTAACCAATAATAAATAGACAAATTTTATATGGAGTGTTTTATTCGAATTAATCTATACTAATAATTGCTAAATTATATATTATTCCTCTCGAAACACCGTGTATAAAAGATATATCATAATTAACAGTGAAAACTTACAGGGGCGGAAGTATGCGATAATAGAAGAAAAGGTCGAGTTTTTGGAAATTTGTGGTAAGTTCCTACGGGACCAAACTGCTAAGTTCATCGGTCCCTAGGGTTACACACAACTTAATCTAACTTAAACTAACTTAGGCTGAGAACAGCACACACACAGACACACATGCCCGAGGGAGGACTCGAACCAGATTTGTTTCCCTCTCTGCGCTTGTAACCTGTCTCTAGAGACCTCGTCAGCGGCTGGACGTCGAACCCCAGTCCTCCTCCTTTAACAACACTATTAATTCGTAGAAAATGAGATATTACTTGCAAGGAACATCTACGAACTGGCACTTCCCACTTATAACAGTGCAAAATAAAGGAAAAGATCTTAGATGAACGTCCAGCAGCAGTAGTTACCACATTATCGATTACTGCTTTTGATGGTAACTTTTTGAAATAGTACTTTAAAAATAAAAACCGTGTCAGACACTAATTTAACATTCTGGTCTCATCACTATTCACAACTGACATGACGGCGCGCATCATTCTTATGCTTTCAAAAAAAATTGTGTATAGAAACTCAGACAATAGAGCTGACTGTGTTTCTCCGAATATCGTGCCCTTTACGTGAAGTAGATATCATGGTAGCAAGTAACTACCAATATTAATAGTCTAGTAATTCAATTTTAACGAACTGCACCATTACGTCATACCACAAGTAATGTACACCGGTCCCCAAAATGAAAGCAACAGACGGGAATTTTGCGAAGATGTCTTTATTTTGCCACAAAGCAGTATATACAGGTGATAGTAAAGTAGAAACAATGTAAAGAAAACACAGCGTAAACAACTCCAATATGCATAACAGTAGACAAAAATGTTCTTCGTTTTATCCAACTTAACAGATTTGCACACACATTCCGATAACTGGTTAATATGCTCATTATGGGGTATGACCATCTGTGGCAGCAATACGGGCCTGAGAACGGCGGGGCATGCTGTGAATGATATCGTCAATCTCATGTTGAGGCAATAACGTCCATTCTTTCTGGAGAGCTGCTCGCAAGTCTTCGAGAGTGGTTGGTGGATGCTGCAGTGATGCATCGCATCTCCCTAGTGCACCCCAGACAGGCTCTTTGGGATTCAAATCAGGAGAACGACCAGGCCACGTCATGCGTGCAATATCTTCCGTTTCCAAGAAAACATCAACCGCTCTTGCTCTATGAGGTCGATCATTGTCGTCCATCAGTACGAAGTCTGGGCCCGCACAACCTCGCAACAACCGCGCATGAAGTCCCAAGATCTCGTCACAATACCTGACAGAACTTAAACCTTGCCGAATCATACATACAATTTCATGAAGAGATGTTCCTGAGCTCAACATAATCCCTGTTTACAACATTAGGGATCCTCCTCGATAACTATATCTTTCCATAACACCTGGGTTCTGAAATCGTGTTCCACGTTTCCTCCACATGCGAATGCGTCGAGAACCACTCTACAGATCAAATTGGGGCTCATCTGTGAAAAGAACAACGGCGCACTGTTCGCCCGCCTAGGTGGAATATTGACGACTACACTCTAGACGTTTCCTTCTCTGAAGAAGCATCAGAGGTACACATACAGCAGGTCTCCAACAATAAAGGCCATGTGCCGAATTCTTCTGTGTAATTTTTGTCTAGATACAACGCGTCCAATGGATGCCGCAAGGTCAGATACCAATTGCCGTGCAGTACTAAGGCGGTACCATCGTGTCCTTACATCCAGATAATGGCACTCTCTTTCTGATATCACACACGGTCGGCCCTTCCATGGTCTTTGGGGTACTGTTTCGGTCTCTATAAATTATTGCAACATCCGAGAAACAACAGAACGATTTACATTAAGCCATTGGGTCTCATCAGTTTTCGACTACCGTGCCTCAATTCTTCTTACGGCCCTCCACCGCAGAGAGTCTGGTAGGCGTCTTCTTTGTGCCATACTGCACCATCGGTGACTTTACACACAGCGACTGTGGATGTGGGACTGCCCGGCAAACACTACCCCGTCTGATAGCTACACTGACGTCAAAGTTGATGTGGTTGTCCGTTGACCGGAATGCCGTTTTGCGTGCAAAGGACGACTGTACAGACATCTGTTGACAGTTTGTATTATTATACGGAGAGCTAGACACAAGGCGGGGAAATAGCGGTTCGTTGCTTTAATTTTGGACGCCATTGTATTTATCAACGTAGATGTTTCTTACGGATGTACACTTTAAAATTGAAATTATCAGTCACGAGTAAAGTATTCTTTACTTTTGGGACGGGTAGTGTGTTGGTTGATACTAGAAATAGTCTGTCCCTTGTGTTATTATTATAGTGGTTGCTTTTGCTAACAACAGACATTTAAAAAAGCTAAAAATGTATCACTTTCTAAGGTTCGGTCTAGAGTGACAAAGTGTAAATGGATAGTGGTCTAAGTGTTCAACAAGTACAAGCACGATTGTCTGACATTTGCACGTGCTGAATATCACGTCTCTGTCTCACTACTTAACATAACTCCAACCCATGCTCTGGAATAATGTCCTATACAGTGGATTCCCACTTAATGTTATTTTGTGCCCTTCACAAACAAATAGTTATCACCGATTTTTTCCGTTGTACGTAGTAAACTATCTCTCAGACCTGCACTGGTCTCCCTATTGACGGCTGGGATGTAATCACCCTCGCCTCACTCGTCTCCCCAAACACGGCAAAAATCCAGTCAGTGAACTACGTATGCAAAAATTGCTACAGGGGAGACGAAACGCTGTAGCGGCTGGATATACAAAAACTGTCAGTGACCGTCCAGCCGGAATAGTTACGCCCAATATAACTACTAGCCAAAAAACACTCGGTAATGCCTAATCGTGCAATGCGTGTACCTTGCTTTAACATTCCTTCAACGTTGTACCAATCAGTACGAATGGTGTAGTTATCGTTCATCCGCATAGGAAATGCTTGTTTTCAGTTTATTAAAACAGAGACCTCCATAACGAGTCGTACGTGAAAGCAAAATCCATACGTAACCGCACTTCAGCCGCTCACACGTATTGTCACTGGGTGCCTGAGTTCAGGACGAGCTTTTTCCGCGGCTTCTGCGCGGCGTTGAAAATGTCGAGCCATCCCGGAGTTGGCTTCTATTCAGCGCGTCCTGCTGCATTCATTCACTCCTGGCGTCCGTTCCAGTAGGGCCGGTTCTTCTCTTTAGCAGCCGCCACGGAAAACGCGCCGCGCGCTCTTCTGCGAGGCAGCGGTATTCTTCGATGCTCACTTCAGGACACGCACAATGTAGTCACTTTTTTATCCGAAAGTATTTCTTTTAGCTCTATAGCACTTACCACGAAAATATATCTAGTTTCTGTCTTACTAGTCGACCACAATATAATTGCACCTGGTAGTGAGGACGTTTCCCTCGACTTGTCGTGAGTTAGCGCGTGGTCGGGGTTGACAGTACAGGCCCAGCTCACCAGAAAACATGCCTTTTCCTTAATCGCCACTGCACTTGTTAACTGTATCGTCACCGTGTGCTTTTTGTAAGGGCCAAATACAACTATACCGTGGTTGAGTAGTGCGTCTAATTTTAGCGAAGTAAACATCTTCACCTGTTTTTAAACCTGAAGGCAGGCCGGAGTGGCCGAGCTTTTCTAGGCGCATCAGCCAGGAAACGCGCGACCGCTACGATCGCAGGTTCGAATCCTGCCTCGGGCATGGATGTGTGTGACGTCCATAGGTTAGTTAGGTTTAAGTAGTTCTAAGTTCTAGGGGACTGATGACCTCAGATGTTAAGTCCCATAGTGCTCAGAGCCATTTGAACCATCTTTTTTAAAACTTGAAATCCGAATTGTTTCGTGACCAGAAATGACAGCAATACAATGGACGTGAAAAAATTTAAGAATACATTGAAATGTTTGATATTTTATGATAAATGCAGATGCTGTAGGGAAACACTGAGAGACTGCAGTTAACATTAATTTGGAGAGAAAACACTCTCTTTATAAAATAAAATTTAGTGAACAGTCGGTTTGCATCGTTTAATGCTGGATTTATCCGGTTCGCCCCTTTCTCTCTTCTTGGTTATCGATTTGGGGGAGGGCACCAAACAGTGAGGTCATCGGTCCCATCGTATTAGGGGAGGATGGGGAAGGAAGTCGGCCGTGCCATTTCAGAGGAACCACCCCGGGGCGATTTAGGAAAATCAAGCCGGCCGCTGTGACAGAGCGGTTCTAGGTGCTTCAGTCCGGAACTGCGCTGATACTACGGTCGCAAGTTCGAATCCTGCCTCGGGCATTGATGTGTCTAATGTCCTTAGTTTAGTTAGGTTTAAATATTTCTAAGTCTAGGGGACTGATGACCTCAGATGTTAAGTCCCATAGTGCATAGAGCCACTTCACCCATTTGGGAAAATCACGGAAAATCTAAACCAGGATGGCCGGACACGGGTTTGAGCTGTCGTCCTCCCAAATACGATTCTTGTGTGCTAACCACTGCGCCACCTCACTCTGTCGTCTGCTCTTCACACAAATAAAAATTCTCCCTCCCCCTTTCCCTCTCTCTCTCTCTCTCTTTCTTTCTCTTTCTCTTTCTCTGTCTCTCTCTGTCTCTCTCTCTTTCTCTCTCTCTCTCTCTCTCTCTCTCTATATATATATATATATATCTCTCTCTTTGTCACACACACACATTTCTTGTGGAACCAAACTAACTCTTCAATCTTTGCTGTGGACAGACTGTGTATTGCTCCTCAGATCGAATACTTCTAATCACTATCCTGAACAGGCAACAGACCAACAGGGACTGCATATGTCGCGGCTTGTAATAAGAAAATGGGAGTTGTTTCCTCGTCTCAGGGAACGCCGTAGGAGGGTTCATCGCTCTAATTGTACGTATCCACCTAGCGAGCCCGTATCTGTCTTACAAGCGGCAATAAAACACGCGCAGCTCTTCAATATTGCAGGTTTATAGGGCTGCACCTCTCGACATTCGTCACGATTTGCGGGGAGGCGCTCCCCTCGGTGTAACCCAGTAACCCGGTACAACCCTCGCGGGAGCAGCATGTCATTTCCCTTTCTTCCTCCATTCTTCGTGGCTCCCGCCAGCCGTACATTTGCCTGCTTTATTCGACCTCGCGCTCTCCCTCGCACGGGGGCGCCAGGCGCCTCGCCTTCCGTTTCTTCTCCGGCATATTGCTTTTTTATTTTTTCACAAATCGCGATGTGGTCTCCGACAGTTGGGCGAATATTTTAATGTTAAATCCACGTTGAAAAGGCCTCGGCCGAGCCATGTGTTTTGATCCGCAGGGCGCGCGCTGCGTGCCGTGAAATATTGATGTCCCTCCTAAGCGAGGAGCCGGCTGGCTACCACAATAAGAAACTTCCTCGTCCGCTGCCTCGGCTGCTTAACGCGACCCACCCGTGCCAGGTCAGGAAGCGTCACACTTAAGACAGAACCGAACATTGAAGAAATACCCCGGTTAATAAGCTCGTCCAACGAAATACACTGACAGAAAAAAATCACAAAATCCAAAAAAATTAATGTAGACTAATGAAATTTCGGGAGTATATTTGTATATGTACCAGATGTAAGTTATTAACATTACGAGATAACAGGTTAATGTAAGCGGGAAATAAGCCATTGCAAATGTAAAATGGTGGCACATTAACAAACAGTGGAACCACCAGGAAGTTGAAGGCAAGAATGCAAACGTGAATGCATTGTGTCGTAGAGATGCGCAGGTATCAATTTTTGGGATAGAGTTCCATGCTAGCCGACCGGTCTAAGGTGTTGCAATCATGGACTGTGCGGCTGGTCCCGGCGGAGGTTCGAGTCCTCCCTTGGGCATGGGTGTGTGTGTTTGTCCTTAGGATAATTTAGGTTAAGTAGAGTGTAAGCTTAGCAACTGATGACCTTAGCAGTTAAGTCCCATAAGATAAAAAAACGAAAAAAAAACAACGAAAAAGCTCTATGCCTATTGCACTTGGCCGATCAGTACAGGGACGGTTAATGCTGTTTGTGTATGACGCTGGAATTGTCGTCCGCTGATGTCCCATATGCGCTCGACTGGAGACAGATACACTACGTGATCAAAAGTATCCGGACACCTGACTGAAAATGACTTAAAAGTTCATGGCGGCCTCCATCGGTAATGCTGGAATTCAATATGGCGATGGTCCACCCTTAGCCTTGATGACAGCTTCCACTCTCGCAGGCATACGTTCAGTCAGGTGCTGGGAGGTTTCTTGGGGACTGGCAGCCCATTTTTCATGGAGTGCTGCACTGAGCAGAGGTATCGATGTCGATGGGTGAGGCCTAGCACGAAGTCGGAGTTCCAAAACATCCCAAAGGTATTCTGTAGGATTCAGGTCATGTCCCTGCACAGGTCAGTCCATTACGGGGATGATATTGTCGTGTAACCAATCCGCCACAGGCCATGCATTATGAACAGGTGGTCGATCGTGTTGAAAGATGCAATCGCCATCCCCGAATTGCTCTTCAACAGTGGGAAGCAAGAAGGTGCTTAAAACATCAATGTAGGCCTGTGCTGTGAAAGTGCCACCTAAAACAACAAGGGTTGGAAGCCTCCTCCATGAAAACCACGACCACAACATAACACCACATCCTCCCAATTTTACTGTTGGCACTACACACGGTGACAGAGGAAGCTAACTGGGCATTCGCCACACCCACACTCTGCCATCAGATCGTCACATTATGAACCCTGATTCGTCACTCCACGCAACGTTTTTCTACTGTTCAATCGTCCAATGTTAACGCTCCTTACACCAAGCGACTCGTCGTTTGGCATTTATCGGCGTGATGTGTGGCTTATGAGCAGCCGCTCGACCATGAAATCCAGGTTTTCTCACCACCCGGCTAACTGTCATAGAACTTGCAGTGCATCCTGATGCAGTTTGTAATTCCTGTGTGATAGTCTGGATAGATGTCTACCTATTACAAGTCAAGACCCTCTTCAACTGTCAGTCGACAGACTAGGTCGGCCTGTACGCTTTTGTGCTGTACATGTCCCTTCACGTTTCCACTTCACTATCACATCGGAAACAGCGAACCTAGGGATGCTTAGGAGTGTGGAAATCTCGCCTACAGACGTATAACACAAGTGACACTCAAGTCACCTGACCACGTTCGTAGTCCGTGAGTTCCACGGAGCGCTCCATTCTGCTCTCTCACGATATGTAATGACTACTGAGGTCGCTGATATGGATTCCCTGGCAGTAGATGGCAGCACTATGCACGTAATATGAAAAACATTTGTTTCTGGGGGTGTATGGATACCTTTGATCACATAGTGTATGATGATCGAGCAGACCAAGGTAACATGTCGACACTCTGTAGAGCATGTTGGGTTACAACGGCGGTATTAGGACGAGCGTTATCCTGCTGGTAAAACCACCCTCGGATGCAACTCATGAATGGCAGCGTAACAGGTAGAATCAAAAGACTGACGAGAAAATTTTCTGTCTGGGTGCTGCTCCTGCTGTCATACGAAATCGCACAGTAACTCCAGGTGTAGGTCCAGTGTTTCTAGCAAGCAGACAGCTTGGTTGGAAGCTCTTAACTGGCCTCCTATGACCAATACAGGGCCATCACTGGCAGAGAGGCAGAACCGGCTTTCATCAGAAAACAAACAGACCTCAATCCTGCCGTCCAACGAGCTCCCCCTTGACGCCACTGAACTGGTGGACGAATGTGTGAACACTACCAACAGAGACGTCCAGTAGAGCAGCGAGGTGTTTGGTTGTGATCCGTCGATCACCTCAAATGAGAGTTCCGAAAGTATCTAAATTGCTGACGTCAGTGATGGGTGCAGCCGGCGGAGACGCGAGAGATCGGATAGGTTTTCGCGACTTTGTTGTGATGGTGACAGACGCCTCGCTCAATGATCGCCGCACTTTTGTTCAATGCCAGGTCTCCATAGACATTCTGCAAGCGTTTACGAATGTCTGCGATGCTTTCGTTTTCCGCCAAGAGAAACTCAATGACAGCTCTCTGTTTGGAACACTTCTCCGTTACAGACGGCAATTTGAAGGCTGCGTATAACGCCTCCACCTATTGGAATTTCTTGAAATTATATGGGCTGAAGCGGTAATATTCCACGATGACCCACAACAAATTCTGAATTTTTTCCTACCGAAAACTGAATGCGCATCGTACTTGAATCACTGCAACACGTGCTCTCAAAGCCACCATGCGGTATTCAGTCTCGGTGTGGTCAGTGTCATAATGTTTCGGCTCATCGAGGATTGGAATCTCAGTACAAATTAATCGACGAAGTTCAACATACTCTACTATTTCTGGATTTGGTCAGTATGACATATGCTAACAAACAACAATTTGATGAAGAAATTTAGAGTCTCTTTAGTGGAGAAATAGTAATTTTTAAACTAGATAGTTGCAGATAGTGTATTATCGATATCACTACAACGTAACAGAATGTTTATGGGGACCATTTTGGTTACGGCACTAAAAGGTTAAAAGTTTCCAATTACAGACTTGGTAGAAAGACACTTATGTGTGTGCGTAAATATCTTATTTTGTAACCTAATTTCCGTCTTTGTAATAAAAAAGGGGTTAGCACCTTACGGAACCTGGTATGAAACTGTTTTCATTCATTCGGACAGCTTTATCTTACTCTGTAAGAGAAAGTAACCTCCAGCTTGTCTCTCTCTCTCTCTCTCTCTCTCTATCTCTCCCTCTCCCCCCTCTCTCTCTCTCACTCTCTCTCTCTCTCTCCCTCTCCCCCTCTCCCTCTCCCCATCTCTTTCCATCTGTCTCTCGCACATTCACTCGCGTGTTTTCAGTTCGTTGATTTTATCATTGCACCGTGAACTGGTATAAAGTTTTACGAATATAAGAGAGCGAGAGAGAGAGAGAGAGAGAGAGACGGTTAATCACAATTATACCAATTCTCTTTGTGAAAACAGACCTAAAAATTATGATTATTTTACATAATCGCCTTTACCTGTGTTGATGTGCACTATAATATTTATTTTTGCCTTAAACAAATATTTTGTCTGTTGAGCACAGTTTTGAATACAGGATAAGTGCATTCATAGTTCGTCGCCTATGTGTGTCAATATCATGCATCAAACCAAAGAGAAGTTGCTTTTTTAACACATGAGATACCTCTACTTCACCTTTAGAACCGACCTAGGTGTGCTGGTCGGAGCAGTTTTAAGTCGTTTGTGCACACGTGTCGAGGGAGAAGAGGAGGATTTGGCTCAGCGGCGGCAAATGGTATGCACAGAAAGCGAGATCCAGCACCTTATCTCACCAAGAAGTAGAAAAGAAGTAACCAGAACGCAGGAATGAAAAAGTAAAAAAGAGTGAAAAAAGACTCATCATTACAAGAAATAGCGGGCTCATACTTGAAATTTCTGCATAATTGTTCCAATCGAAGAGCCCGCGAGTGGCATTTGTGGAGACGGCCGTCTTTGTGGAATCGTTGCGCGGCATAATGCGAGGCGTGTGCGATACATCACAGGCTCACAAGGCACCGCCGTCATAAATCAGGGACCGGCCAGGCGGGCAAACTTGCACTCCCCTAAACACACAGCCGGCCTGAAAGTGGGTGGCGATATTAAATAAGTGCCTCGCCCGTGTCTCCGGCATGGCAATAAATATTAAGCAGACTCACGTGAGCCGTGACGAGATTTAAGTGCCGAAAGACGTGAAGTTGATCCGAGAAGAAGGGACACAAGAAAAGGAAGGCAAAACTTTGGTGTGAAATTTATGTAGGCTGCGTTCTTACGGGAAATATTAATGTCTCCGTGTAAAATAAAGATTAATGGCCATATCCGAAAGGTAACTAGCTTTTCATCAAACTCTGAACGAAGATCAGGCAGCAGGACACATCGATAAATACAAATAGAAGTTGAATCCAAGGACGTGGTTAGTCACCGAGAGTGTTCAGGTGTGCCTCCACTGAGAGGAAGTAGGTTTACAGTCCCTTTCAGGATAATTTCATTAAAGGTGGTGCTCTAGGTGCGAAGGATACATGGGAATAGCAGTTTTGTTAAAGGAACTTGACCGATATCCGAATTAAATATCTTAGGGGAATTAATGGAACTCAAAATGAGGATGACTGGACTAGATGTCAACTGCGTTCATCCGCAATATAAATCCACGTTAAAACCTTTGTATCATATTCTTGGTCCCAAGAAGAGACTTTTCCACTCGTCACGATTTATTGTGCCTACCTTAAGCGATGTACCGCTGTCCTCTCCGACTGCAAGGACTCCAACGTCATAGATAAATCTGTGCCATCGTCTCAGATAATTCCGTACAGACGGCAAGAGGTCGTCTTTTTCGAAGCAACAATCGTCGGCTTATATGATTATGATAACAATTGCACTTTGCAACTTCGTGGGGAATAAACATTAATAAGAGCTACATGGATGACGCCCAGTGTTATGGTTTGGAAAGATAAAACTTGGAAAACAGAGCGGTCAAATATTTTGTGAAATGATTTATCTAAAATAAATTAATAAAACATGTTAGGCAAACATTTGACGCACATTCGAAGGAAGCTCGATGTCATGTAGAGTAAATGAGGTATCGACTGAGAATTTGAAGTTCTGCGTTGAATTTAGAATTTTAAAGAGTAGTAGAGGATATTTGCCCTGCCGATTATGTACACTATGTAGCCTGCGGTTGTGTGGCTTTGTAATACAATTGCCGTGTGAAGTCACGCGGTACAATATGTAAACCGTGGAGATACTGTAGCTATGGAAATAATTATCCGTGACAGCTGAGATAATCATACATTAATGATGTTACGGGACCACTGAGTGCAAATTATACTGGTCGAATGTCCCACTTTTATTCAATTTTCTCGATTAACCTTTTCCTATTGACAAAGTTTAATGAGCAAGAACAATGTTATCAACAGCATTGTGAAGTGCTATACTACTTCTTTCACCCCACGCATCCGTTTTCCTAGTATTTGAGCGAGTCTCTAGTTAAAAGCTTTTTCTGTCTCTAAAACTGTTGAAGCTTTTTCACACATACTTTCACACATCAAGGAACTATGTGATTGCCACACAGCAGCTCTGAGTATTTTGAGAAATATCCACCAGGGAAATATTTTCTAGAACAACTGAAAATTTCAGTTCGAACACTAAAAAAAAAATATGGTTGACGTTGCTATGTAAACTCAAGTATTTATATATTTAAAGTCAGAAACAAAGAAACGTAGCAGCTGCAACGCCCATGCGCTAGTTATGTAGAAAGAGCACTAAGTATAATCCGTAGCTTGATTGTAACTGCTGTCTGAGTTACGGTTGTACGTAATTTTATTCTTTTCTTTCTATATTTATTTTTATATCGGAAAAAATGGGTAAACAAGAACAGTGATGTCAAAATCACGTGTGACGGAGACATTACTTCTTGCTCCTCACGCATTCACTTTCCTGATGTTTGAAGGATTATACAGAGTATTCAGAAACAGTCTGAAAAGCTTTTAAGGATATAGCAGCCGCGTGACCGCTACGGTCGCAGGTTCGAATCCTGCCTCGGGCATGGATGTGTGTGATGTCCTTAGGTTAGTTAGGTTTAAGTAGCTCTAAGTTGTAGGGGACTGATGACCTCAGATGTTAAGTCCATAGTGATCAGAGCCATTTATTGATATTGCAGCGCAGGTTGTGCTGAAAAATAGTTTTAAGAAAAATATTCGATACGTTGCGACGTTCCCGACTTAAGCAGTAAATCAGGCAATTTCTCTCGCAGATTGTATTGGCCGCGAGTGACGATGTTCCCAAAGATTGGACACGGGGACGGTAGTAAGGATCGAATCCGAGCCAAAGAGTGAGCAGTCTCGTGCGCTGTCATCTACACTATCAGAACATCTGACAGTAATTGTGTCTGACAGGCCGCTTGAATTTGCGAGCACAAAGACCTGATTGGCTAACTTTAGTGACGATTAACTCTGAAACGACGCAACGTATCGAATTCTCAACACAACCCACCCTGCAGCGCACTTACAAGCTTCTCAGACTGTGTCTGACCGCCCCGTATATTGAAAAATGTTATCATAGTCATATATATTAGAAACTGAAAAACGTTGGAACTTTTTTTACACCTTTGGGCATAGATGATAGAAATGTGAAGGCCATACAGCACAGACTGCACGGTCTCGACCAAACATGCTTTCGTGTCTTTAACATTTTAAATTTCCAAGTTAATGGTTGAACTTCAAATTCTCATTCGAGCCCTCATTTGCTGTGTATGATATCGAGCATCATTCAAATGCACGTCAGATGTTTGCTAACCTGTTTTAGTACTTGCTTTTATACCAAACATTTCACAAAATATTTGAACAACTGTTTAGAAATCAGTTAATCTTTTTTGCAAAGGTAGACGTGACGCGTGACGCTCGTGGATTTTACGCCTCATTCCTCCAATTCGCGTTTTTTGTTTTTTTGTTTTTTTTTGCTACGAAAATCGAAGAGCCTTGTTTTCGCTCCATTCAAAATATTTGACAAAATAACATGTCGACGTGAGGCGATTTGAGACAATGCTCAAGCTCTTACCGGTTGAAGACGTATAAGGAAGTAAGCGCGTGGTTTTCAGTGGAAACATACATAAGGGCTAGTAATTATTTTCATTTCTATAAATGTAAAACGATGGAATGTTTCAAGAGGTTGGTCAGAAACTTAACATTACTTCCTTTAAGTAAAAGATGGATAACAGTGTTTTGTGGTCTTACCTGTATATGATTTTACCCTGTTACTGGCTGCGAGATTTATAACATATTTCTTCAACGGTTTATCGAAAACTGAGCAGTCGTTAGTATCTACGGCATGTTATACTGCAAACGGGCGTGCACAATGTTTTTTTTCCTAGAAAAACGAATAAAAAATGGTTCAAATGGCTCTGAGCACTATGGGACTTAACTTCTGAGGTCATCAGTCCCCTAGAACTTAGAACTACTTAAAACTAACTAACCTAAGGACATCACACACATCCATGCCAGAGGCAGGATTCGAACCTGGCGGGCTGCTACATTTGTTACTGGTAGGTTTGATCACCACGCGAGTGTTACGGAAATGCTTCAGGAACTCGGGTGGGAGTCTCTAGAGGAATTCTTTTCGTGAATCACTACTGAGGAAATTTAGAGAATCAGCATTTGAGGCCGACTGCAGTAGAATTTTACTGCCGCCAACTTACATTTCGCGGAAAGACCACAAACATAAGATAAGAGAGATTAGGGCTCGTACAGAGGCATATAGGCAGTCATTTTTCCCTAGTTCTGTTTGGGAGTGGAACAGGGAGAGAAGATTGTAGTTGTGGTACGTGGTACCCTCCGCCACGCACCGTATGGTGGATTGCGGAGTATGTATGTAGATGTAGATGTAGAACCTGCGACAGTAGTGGTCGCGCGGTTCCGGACTGTAGCGCCTAGAACCGCTCGGCCACTACGGCCGGCGAAACGAATAAGGAAACAATGAAAGATTATAAAGTGAAGCGTAGATCCAATGTGCTCAAGAAGTGACTGTAACAGGAAAACTCAATAGGGAACAGCATTCTTTTGTTAATATCCGAGACCATAAATATTTTTAGTCAATGTGTTGAGAGCATTTAAGTTTATTCTGCAGTAATTGAATTCTTTCGCTGAGAAATGTTTAATTACCGAACCGACGCTGCGTTTATTCTCCTTTCCCTCTTCAGAAAGAGCAGCGTGCATTGAAGAAACTGAGGGGGAGTGTGGGAGGAGACTGAGAGATGTGTTACGACGTGCAGGAGTTTATCAGCAGTAAATTCTCTTAATTAAAAGTGCGGACGTTTCTAAAAGTTTCTCTTTTTTATGTTTCTAAGCTCCTAACGGAACAAGTGTTAATTAGAGGCGCCCGATCTTCACGCCAATTTTTAACCCTTCCTTGCAGCGTACAAAATTGAATACGTTAGCTACACAGTAATTTTTGTTCCTTTCGCGGATGAATACGCTGTCGCGAGTGTTCTACCTTTTACCCCATGCAAACGATACTCGCTCTGTTATACATATGTCCCTGGATATTCCTATTTTTTTTAAGATCTCTGATTATACTTTCGACTAGAGCATCAATTGAATCCGAAGAGTATATCCTATTCTTCTGCACCTAACAGTATAGTACTTTATTTAATTTATTGGTGTTTGGCATTAACCATTTAGCCACAGAAGTGAGTAATTACAGATTTGGTATACAATATTATACATGCAGCATAGTCATTAGAAATTGCATTAATTTCAGTTAAACGTCATGGTATACTTTGCACATTCACACATTCAACACAGTCCATGTATCGAAACTTATCACGTTGGATCCTCTGTGCCTGACTCATAAGTGGATTCCGCTCCTTGCAGAAACAAGGCAATACTGACGTAACTCGTTGTGGACAGTTCCGAAACAGGTCCGTCACATATGTTGTAACGTAAATGTTCCTGACAGACTCAAGTTATCTGTCTGATCTCGAGCTGGAGTTATATGCTCCTCTATAACGTTTGAACCTCAAAGCCTGAAGCCGACCGTGCAAGGTGTCGCAGTGGTCACGACCTGGACTTGCATTCGGGAGGATGGCGGTTCAAGTCCGCCCCCGGCCATCCAAATTAAAATTTTCCATTGTTTCCCTAAATCGCTACCGACAAATGACTGGATGGTTCGTTTTGAAGTGTACGGTAGATTTCTTTGCTTGTCTTCGAAAACATTCCAAGCTTGGACTCCGACTCTAATGACCTCAATGTCGACTGGACGTTGATAACCAATGTTCCATCCATTTCAAGGCTCAGTTCACGGTTTTAAGGCATCAGTAGCACCATCCAGCTTATAAAAGCCTAACAGTATTTTATACAACTGCCTGACATTAAAGAGTAGGAGGTTGAAACGGCTCTGAGCACTACGGGACTTAACTTCTGAGGTCAACAGTCCCCGAGAACTTAGAACTACTTATACCTAACTAACCGTAGGACATCACACACATCCATGCCCGAGGCAGGATTCGAACCTGCGACCGTAGCGGTCGCGCGGTTCCAGACTGTAGCGCCTAGAGTAGGAGGATGACTAGAGTTAAAGGTTACGTCAATGGAGAGGCCATTAAACAGAATGCCAAACTCGTGATGGACAAGGTTGGGACAAGAAATGGAAGAGGCATTTTCAAAGGAACAAACTGAGCATGCACCTGACGTGACTAAAAGAAACCACGGGAGACATAACTGTGGGTAGTGCGACGGGAATTTGAACTCAGACTTTCGAAAATGAGTCCACTCATGCACCACTTCTGTGGATTGCGTTTGACAGGATTTGTATTTTTTTAAATAACGCAAGGAGAAAACAAGAATGGGAGTTTTAGATGCTTCACAAGTCCGCGAAAATTCATCATAATGAAAAGAGAACTCCCAATTGGATGGCATTCTCCCTTTTTTTCCAGCACTGTCTTCTGTTTTCCAGGAGATTAAATAAAGAATTTGCTAAACACCCCGGCGACATTTCACGAATCCTCTCGTCGGAGTATCCTGTTGCGACGTTTTTTTCCGTGTGTCGTTTGTTTAATGAAAGAGGAGTTACTAAATGGCCCGAAGCAACATACTAGACTGGAAACCAAGCTCTGCTTCTTGCTGGCGGCTGGCTCGCTTGGTTTCCTCGGGAACCAGAGGGTACCAGCGCGTTTAACACACCATTAGCGCCTGCAGGAATGAAAGGCTGAGACAAGAGAGGGGAAAAATAAATAAGGAAGGGGAAAAATTAAGGAGCCGCGCTAGCCGGTAGGGGTGTGGCGGGGGACGGGGTGGGGGAGGGGGGGGGGGGCGAAGCGAACAAATGGCTAACACACAGTTGGAATAAGAAACGGGACAACGAGCAAACAAATTGCTGCCGGGCTCTTTTAATTAGTATGAGTCTCTTTGAATGAAACGTGTCTTGTTTTTATAATTACGATCCCTTTCTCCCTGACGCTTAGCAAAATGTCACTTCTGTACTTGCTTTTGTGCAGAATGGAACACAGAAACAAATGCACGGCGCAGAAAGCCGGTCGTAACACATTTACTATCGACGCCTCTGATACTTCATAAAGGAGATACCGAAGCAATGTTTTAGATAACAAATTCTTCGTAAGAAAACCAGTATTTTGTTGTATCGTTAACTTTAGATTTTTTTAATTTAGCGATGTGTTAAACTATGCGTTGTAAATTAGATTTCAAGAACCTTTAAAGTATAAGGACATTAAGTTTTTAAAGATTTCACAAAGAATTTTTCGCATATAGAAAATATGCCAAATACGAAAGCCAAGAGCTGACTCGTTTTCGTTGAACATTAAATATTAAATCTGAGATAACGAGCAGAAACTTCGTTATACTGTCTACTTTGATCTTCATATGCAGCTGATAATTTTTATATTTTAATTTAATAAGTGTATAATCTATAGACATCTATTTGCAAGGGCTCTTGAATCACATTGGAAGAACTCTACGATTCCACAGAGAAGAAGTTATTTCAGTATATCGGTTAAGTTAATCACTTTGTTGTGTATTTAAGACGCGTAACATATTTACCGGACGCAAGTGAAACGCATTTTTTTAAACGAAATCCGATAGCCCTCAAAAAGGCTAGTATAGTTATAAAAGCTCATGTTCAATGTTCACATTAGAATTTTATGCATAAAACATTCGGGAAATATTCTAATTATCAAGACGCTAGGGGATTTTACATTTTACAGACAATAGAGGTGAAAGATGTACCTTACAATTAATTTTTGTTTCCTACATTTTTTCTTTTGTAGAAGATTCACTGTGGACGTTAAAATCGTTATACAGTTTTAGTCTCCTTCCAAAAACTCAAATACAGATAAAGAAGTACGACACTCAAAATTAAAAGTCCTGTTACTCCTTCGAAATCTGAGCAGATCAAGTAGTTTAGGGTATTTATAGAAAAGAGTAAGATGAAACAGAGATGTTCCTTTGCGTTCTGCCGAAACGTTACCCTTCACATACAGTCGTTTGTGAAGTATTAGGTGTGTCTTCATAATATGTACGTCCTGTATATCCAAGACTAAATCACCGTAAGAGTAATCAAGTTCCTTAATTAATGTCTGAGTCTTAACTAGAGAATTTTCATCAATTCATATTTATTACTGGCTTTCAAAGTTAACTACTTTCGATGAAATCAGTTTGTTAGTTACATTACCAATTGTGTAGTTGTGACAGATCCCCTCCTTGTTTTCCTTGTATTACAGCTGAAGATATAAGCTACAGACTATAACAGCAAAAGATCTGTTGCTGTAAGTGACGATGCCTAACTCTTCATTCAGAGCGTCCATTCAACGCTCTTAGCGTAACACTTCAGATTAAATGTATTGTAGATGATGTATGCGTGTTCAAAAAATGGTTCAAATGGCTCTGAGCACTATGGTCATAAGTCCCCTAGAACTTAGAACTACTTAAACCTAACTAACCTAAGGATATCACACAACACCCAGTCATCACGAGGCAGAGAAAATCCCTGACCCCGCCGGGAATCGAACCCGGGAATCCGGGAGTGGGAAGCGAGAACGCTACCGCACGACCACGATCTGCGCACGCATATTCCAGCGGGCTAAAGTGTTAGTCATCTATCGAATAAAAATACTCTCACTCAACTGTTTTCGTGCAATGCTGAAGTGACTGAAGTATCTGTATATTTTCATGCAAATGTAAAGTGATCTTTGACTGAAAAAATAGATTGTCGAAGCTATGATTGCTGCTATCGCCTATCCATCACGTATTCGTAGAAAAACTTGTGATTCCTTGCTTTTTCAAGCAAAGGCTTCTTAATACAGTTTTTCACACTCGTGTAAGGGATTCATGGCTTGAAAGGGCGTAGATATTTCACCATTTTCTGGACATTTCATATGTATCGCATACATTTGGTTTTGTAGTTGTCTGTGAGGGACACGTCACAGTCTTCTGTTGATCTTCTTCATAAATGCTGCGTCGTAAGACAGCTGTATCTACAGTTTAAAAGAAAACCATATGCCCATTTTATAAATACACGTGTGAGCTCTTTATGTAAACTTTTTCGTTATTAAATTGTTTTCGTCTCGAAAAGTATTTCTGTGTTATTGCGACCAACATATCCGAATTTGTTGGATCTTCCCGTGCTGTCCATACCATGGAAGAAAGTATTCCAATTTTCACAAACTTATAGTATAGGAATTCATGAGTTTACATCGCAAAAATGCAGATATAATGATGTTGACTGAATTTCGTCTGTGCGTTGCTGGAGCTACATTTTTAGAAACTGACGCTTCAGGACTTTTCCGTAATTGCTTAAAGCCGTTGGTCGGACCCTCCATCCCTTCGGTGTATTGAAAGAAATGGAAACAAATGCGGGAGGCAGTTTATTGGATCTGGAGACTGGAGTGCCCCGTCTGAGGAAATGAACACCCTCCACGACCCTCGTCGCCGCCTGAGGTAATTTCCTTTTGGGTGCAACGTTTTTCTTTATGGTAATTCGTGTCTATTTGTTAGGGTGACGAGTAATGAAACTGCTCTCCGCTCTTGCTTTATGTCGCGACATATTGTTCGTATTTCCGCACTCGGTGATAAATGAGCTATGAGGCCATAATAATCCCTGCACAAATTAAGTGAAGGCTGTCTCCATTCCCAGTGTAACTTCGGTCCGTATTCCCTGTTGTGATGAGATGCATAATGCAGTCGACTCCTCGAGTGCTACAGCTACTTCACGTGTTGCGGAAAATGACCTCTATAAAAGCGAAGGAAAAGATTTGCTTTCCTTCATACTGTTCCCGAAAATAAACACGCCCATAGCGCCGTTTTTAGGTACCTTTTACAATGTATGACTTGTAAACTAATTTAAAAATATATATTTTCTTCATTAATTTGTGGTTCCATGCAGATCAGGTGAGAACTTCTAACGCAAGTTCACATTGTACTCAATATGTGATTAAATTGGTTAACTAACACACACACACACACACACACACACACACACACACACACACACACACACACCACTCACGTTATTTATAGATATTTCCTTTATGGAGAAGACGGGGATGTAAAGCAAAAATGATTTCAGTTAGTATTTTAATTTGTTTTTACTGTCTGTTAGCATTCACTAGAAAGGCTATTGAATAAATTTTTTGACGTATCATTCTCCACTTTCTGTGACACAATATGGTTCATTCGTAAATAATCGAGGTCTTACTGTATTAATTCCAAGGATATACTTAAGGATTGTACCGTTGTTCTCAAATTCTTACCGATTCTAATTAAATGATTCGTAAGAGAGTGAATGTAGTAGAAAGCCGATGTTAGCGTCCCTAAATGCTTCAATACTCTTCTACTGGATGCTTGACGATGATGAAGGTACATCAACAACATTCTACGTTTTTGCGTCATGAATACTTAATATCTAAATGTAGACATTTCCAGAATATTATTTCACTGGATGTCAGTTAATAGAATACGGCAAAGCCAAGAAAGGCTGTAACAATTTGAGCAATAAAGTCAACAATCATACGCAGGACATAAGTTGCTGAAATTAAGAAGACTTATAATGTGTCATTTACAAATGGTTCTGAGCACTATGGGACTTAACATCTATGGTCATCAGCCCCCTAGAACTTAGAAATACTTAAACCTAACTAACCTAAGGACATCACACAACACCCAGCCATCACGAGGCAGAGAAAATCCCTGACCCTGCCGGGAATCGAACCCGGGAACCCGGGCGTGGGAAGCGAGAACGCTACCGCACGACCACCAGATGCTGGCTGCGATTTACAACTTCAGTTCTTATCAGTACTCACGGGCGGAATTACTATCTTGTTTTCCGTATTGCCTTTTTCCCAGTTTCTTCGGTATTTTGGGAAATTCTGTTGCACAAAGACTGTTGTTATTTATTGGCTGGAAGGAGTGGGATGAGAAAATGGAAATAATTTAAATTTCCTTTTCTCTACAGTAGTTCCTTCATATTAATTTTTATTGTTTTCATCGTAAACAGTATTTCTCAGTGAAAACTTTAACCATTGTCACTCTTAACCCAGTGGTAGTGCGTATGGATGAACCCTACGCAGTCAACGTTTAACCTGTTTCTTTCCCACGCGTAATTTCCATGAGTGACAGGCGTGATATTGGTTGAATAGCTCGCTACTTTACCACTGCAGTTCACTTTCGGAGCGATAGTCGGTAAATAATCTACACCTGGGACAGGAATGCTCTTATCCAGAAGGTATTGGCGTCTAGATTCCTACGACAGAGTACAGCCCGGAAAGGTGAGATAGCTGTAAAACTCTCGAATAACAGTGGGCGATATGCATGTTCAGGTTATAGATGTATCATTTCAGTAATACTCACGCGCTTCTCCGAAATCGCCTTAGACGCTCAGTAAGCATCTTGACGCAACACTCCTACGACCAATTTCTTTCTCCGTCCTTCCCAAAGTTGGCGAATTCCTTTTCTCCAATGACATCACTGTCAATGAAAATTAAATACAAGAAATCTAGAATACACCAGTAACTGACATCAGTGAAGAACAGAACAACATTTATTTACGTAGCTCCGAACAATACAAAGTCTGCTGCCTGTTACCATAAAAAGGTTAGTTGTAAATATTAATTACCTAAATGTTCTTGAGATTGTTGGAAGAAACGTGCAGTTGGAAGCAATACAGTTTTGCTGTTGCTTCAGGAGTTTTTATTTACCATTTCTCTTTCGACAAAAAGTGTCATGTTCTCTTTATTACCAGCACGCAATAACGGTGTAAATTCTAGTTAATCAGTCACCTAGCTCTGAATAAAGGGATGGAATCAATACTTTATTTCTGTTTCCCGATTACTATGTTTTCGATTTCTATTTCCAATGTGGAGGATACTTTCCTACGCTATTGGTTAATTACAGTCGTGAATAACGAATTTCTTTAGTAAAGACGATAATAATTCACACAACCAAAAAGACCTAAAAGTTTAGTTTGTCACACAGTGCATTATACCGCCAGTACTCTTCCTAAACTGTACGCCTGTTGTGTAAAATGTGCCATCTTAGTAAACTACTTTTGGAACATCACAGTCTTTCTGCCAAGTTGGTATCACATGGAAATCTTTGCTTTCACGATCCTAAGCAAGGTATTTCTGCAAATGCAACATATTTACAGCAAAATAGAACTACATATACGTCTACATTTATACTCCGCAAGCCACCTCGCTGTATGTCGTGGAGGGTGCTTAGCGTATAGCTGTCATTTCCCACTTTCCTGTTCCAGTCGCAAGAAGAACGATCGCCGGTAAGTCTCTGATTTTATCTTCATAGTCCCTATGTGAGATATACATAGGACGAAACAATATATTTGTTGACTGTTCTAGCAACGTACGCTGTCGGAATTCTGGTCAAGATGCAAACAGCCTCTCCTACACTGCTTCTCTTTAGATCTTCTGTATTTCCTTTATTCATCCTGTCTGGTACAGATCCCACACTGGCGACCAGTATTCAAGTACTGGTCGAACGAGGATATTGTAAGCTAGCTCCTATGTGGACAGACTAAATTTACTGAGGATTATTCCAATGAATCTGTCTGGCGTCTGACTTTCCTGCGATTAGTTTTATATGGTTGTTCCACTTGAAATAGCTCCGTACGCACAATCCTAGCTGTTTTACGGAAGTAATTGTTTCGAGCGTTTGTTTTTCAATCGTGTCATCATACAATAATGGATCATTCTGTCTCCTTATACGCAATACGTTACATTTGTTTAGGTTTAGGGTAAGTTGTCATTCCCTAAACCAAGCGTCGATGTTCTGCTTCTCTTCCTGCATTTTGATACAATTTTCTAGCATGGCGCCTTTTCTCTATAGAACAGCATCACCAGCGAAATGCCTCATAGAACTTGACAAGTTGCCCAATACGTTTCTTGTGCATATTGTGAAAAGTAATGGGCCTATAGCACTTCTATCGGAAACGCTCGAAATCACTTTTCTGTCTAAAGATTTCTCTCCATTGAGAATGGTATGTAGTGTTTTGTCTGCAACAAACTCTTTAATCCAACTAAGCAGTTTGATATTCTGTGTGCTCGTATTTTGTTCATTAGGCAGCACTGAGAAACTGTATCGAATGCTTTTCGGAAGTCAACAAGGCATAAACCTAGGCATCATTATCTACGGCCTCCTGGGTCTCGTGGATGAACAGAGCGAGCTGGGTTTCACACGGTCGTTGTTTACGAAACCTGTGTTAAGCGTTTGATAATGTTAATTACGTGATTTCTGTACGTTTAAGTGCTCCATTTTCTCAAAGCACACACCGTAAGCATGTTGTTATTACTTTTTTTTTTTTGGCGCACACTTCAATTAATACACAAAGCGTTTCCGGGTGAAGAGGAACATCAGTTGACAAAAACTTTTTTCAAAATTTGTTTTCGAAGTCATATTTTTCATGTTAACCTAGAGCTTACTGGAGAAGAGGTCTGTGCATGTGAGCGTTGTGCACCGCTTTGCGGCATGTCCCTAGGCTTGCAGAAGGATGGAAGGACACGCGTTAAGCCGGCGCACAATTAACCAGAAGGATGGGTGGCCGCATCTTTAATCCGTGTTTCCACTGCTACGTGCCTCTATTCACGACGGTGCTCGGCTCCACAGTTAACTCGTTTGGAATCTCGTAGCTGCTTACTTATTCTGTAAGTTCTTTCCTAACTCGTTTAAATGTGGCTGCTCGAAAATAATGTAAAATGTAACAAATATGAAAGTTAAAACAGTAATAGCGATAATTTCTTGTCGGCGGGCAGATAACTGTTATCCATAAAGAAACGAAGTAGAGAAAACAGAGCTTACTCGATTGTAAAAAATTACGTGGTGCATGAAGAGCAGCGCTAATGCATAGCTGGCTACCATCCTCTTGTAACTAGTCGTCGACGTGGTGCCAGCCGCCATGTTTTCCAAGAAAGAGGGATGCGGAGTAATACTTCCAATATATCTTGTAAACGGGTGTAGGAACAGCCGCAGATGAAATTTCATCAGTGGTTTTCCCTCAGCTGTGAGAGAGTCGTTTACCTGTTGTGTAGATTATGCGTATATTTTCACGCACAAGAACGGCTAGTCAGTTTCACGAAGGTTAATTATACAAGATTCACGTGTACATCCCACTATAAGCGTCGCTTTTTACAGCTAGAAAATGAAACACTGAAGAGTACTTAACGTAATACATACTATTTCTTCGTGCTCGCACTCGCGCGTGGGCGCACACAACAAACACACACACACACACACACACACACACACACACACACACACACACACACACACACACAGAGAGAGAGAGAGAGAGAGAGAGAGAGAGAGAGAGAGAAAATATCGCTGGATACCAAATCTATAGTGCAGAATATTTTGCAACATGCTTAACTCATCTTCATGTCTATGTTTGCTGTCTGTGGATTAGTACAGCTCTCAGCAAATGGGAGAGGTTGCATGCAATTCGTTTTACTTTTTCCTTTGTTACGTTGTAAATCTATCAATATTTTTTGTGCAGAATCCTCTTGTTTCGTTCTTTGACTTCCCTTCTCACGATTAACTACCGTATCTAAATGAATAGTAAAGGAAACTTTGCTTCCCACCACAAACTAGCTGAATTTCGTATGCTTCGTAGGTCTCAAAGTAAATCGCTAGGCTGTTATTTTCATAACATTTTCGTTTGTCTGAATTAATATTATACAACATTTTTATACTTCTCATGCCCATAATATGTCAGCCGAACTGTCAACATCATCTCATTAGTATATTTTGTTCTTTATTTAATACATAATTAAGTGTAATGTCGGCTAAAATTCTGTTAAGCAGACTTCTTAATCGTATGTTATTCTTTGCAGGTGAGTACCAGTCGCTGTATATACTTCATCGCAAAGACTTCAGAGCTCTGCGATCTGTGGCACTGACGGTAAGTGTCAATAACTGCATCTTTTGCTGTGCTTGTAGTGAGTGTTTCTTCTAATAACCATCAGGCGTATTTCCTCTGGTGTTCCGGCAGATATTTACTATTTCGTTTTGCAAACAGATACTGTTTATTACGTCTTTCATGCGGCAGGGTAAGCAGAAAACGTCGGTTTGCTTCCCATTGCAAACAAAATGATTTTTAAAGAGGAATTTTATATGCCCATTAGACAAAGTGGTCCAAGGTTAGTCTAGTACGATATTCGGTTTAGCGATATGTACTAAAAGCGACAGTAAAACAGGAAGAATAACCAGTACTTCAGAAGCTTGCTGCCACCACAAAGCAGCGCTGCTCAGTCGCTGCTGGAGTACTGTTTACCTTTAGTGTTTCACTATAACTGTTAAAACATATCACTAAACCGCATCTCGCACTAGACTAATTCAGGTACGGCTCTATCAAATATTCTTGTAAAATTTCGTTTTAAAATCATTTGAATTTAATGAGAAACAAACCGACAATTTCCGTTGACTCTGGGGGTCGCATGAAGGACGTGATCAGCAACATTTGTTTCAGCTCAGTCTACCTGCCCACTACATAAATGAAATTGCAAATATCTGCCGAAACACCAGAGAAAATCTGCCCGACGACTCTATGGGCAGCCCTCTACAGTCCGCAGCTCCTGGTCTCGCGGTCGCGTTCTCGCTTCCCAAGCACGGGGTGCCGGGTTCGATTCCCAGCGGGGTCAGGGAGTTTCATCTGCCTCAAGATGACTGGGTATTTGTGTTGTCCTCATCATTTCATCATCATTCCTGAAAATGACGAGATTGGGCTGAGCAAACGTTGGGAATTTGCACTCCGAGAAAAAAGAAAGTTGCGACACAGTGACGATGGGGTATCGCCGGGAACTGTGCTCCCACACATTTGCGCAGAGAAACTGCAGACCTGGAATACAATCAGAGAAGGCCATGAAATTACTAAAACCGAAAAAAGAGTCATACTGAGTGAGTGTTACGATGTGTATCAGAATGTGATGTACTTGTACTTCATAAAACCGATTCAGAGAGGTGTTTCGTGTGTTCGTAGGGCATCAGCGATCAGACAGCTTCGATCCAAATCCAAAGCTGATACTTAATGAGTTCTAGAAAACGGCGTCAGCAGATCGCACACTGTATTTAAGTAGTTAGTGACGCGTCTGTCAAAACAAATGGAAGGATGAGTTTTCTGCTACGCTAGGACAGTGCTTAGAGCAATTTTGAATTGTTGGCAGTTTCCATATAATTTCATCAATATACCGAAGGAAAGGATTAGTTTGTTTTCTACAGATTCCAAGAGGCTGTGATTTTGAACTGGCACATTCGCAATTCGTGTCAGTCGTAACGATTGATTACAACACATCACCCACCACATATTATCCCCATGTTCATGATGTATAGCGCTGCAAATGCCAGTTTGCCTTGATGCACATACAATGACGCCTCACACCAAGATTGGCGCAAGAGTACAGTCATTGGGTAGTCGGGCGGACAACAGCTTGCACTGTCCAAAAGGTATCGTCAATTTTCACTTACAATTATGGCCGCATACTGATTCGGTAACTACTGTGTTGGGACCCATTAAATGAATCACAGACAAGAGAACATGTTGTTTTTCCTGCTTATCTTCGATCTATAGTTTTCCACCTATCGAGTATTCACAATAGAACCTGTCGCATGTTGAGAGGTGCCAGAAATAAAGCTGCACGCTTTTATCAGCAGATTTCTAGTCTGGTTCTAACACCAGAGTGTCTCTTAAGAAACTTTCTAGAACATAATGTGGCTATAAAGGAAACTAATCAGTACCTGTTGAGGCTCAAGACTGTCGAGAAAATACAAGGCTTCTCCGTCTTAGTTATAATGGACTCAGGCACGAGCTGTCTGATTCATAGTCCTAAGTAATGCAAAATTCGCTAAATGTCAGCGAAAGAAACAAGCTTGGTTGCCCCCTGGCTTATTTGGACTGCAAGATGTTCAACTGTAGCACGTTTTTTGACACACCTTGTTCCCTTCAACTCACCTTAGATGTAAGTGTCACATGAAGTTCTGTAGTTCCCACCACGTCGCACATAATGGTGTCGTTTCAAAATGGCTCTAAGCACTACGTAACTTAACATCTGAAGTCATGACATCACACACATTCATGCCCGAAGCAGGATTCGAACCTGCGACCGTAGCGGTCGCACGGTTCCGGACTGAAGCGTTTAGAACCGTTCGGCCACACGGGCAATGGTGTCATTTCATCAACACATTATACACTATCATGACAATGGCACAACAACAGGTCACGAAGCACATATTTTCAGAAAGTCTTTGCCGTTTGATGAAATGACTCTTACTCGTTCCTCTTATAACTTGGTTATATCTCTTCCCTGAACCATGGTAGCAGTGAGAAATGTACACTCAGCCTCCTAGTCCACTTACATACCCACCCTTTCAGTGTATGTTACACCACCTAAGGGGTAGTGGTCATGCTAATGAGGGTTCGGCTGTGTATATATGCACTCAAGAACTAGAGCACCAATTCCCTTCAGAAGTCTTTGTCCGTTAATTGTGTTTAGGATTGAAAATCTGGCAGGTAATACCTAAAAAATAGATCTAAATAGCCTGATTTATTGTACAGGGAGAACTCAGACTCCGTAGACAATTTTTTTGAGGTTATCCACGGATATTTTCTGTGAATTTGGAAACATTTCAGGAGATCATGATGTGGACTGTTACTACTAAAACAATTTTTTTATTATTTTTGTATAGGGGACCCGTGGCGAATGGTGGCTCGTTGCGGAGTAATTGCATTTCGTTTGATTTCATACATTCCTTTATCTTTGTGTCTTTATTACACTGAAAATATGTGCGAAGTGTTTCCAGCGTCGACAGTATACACAGCTTGTGTCTTGTTTAGAAACATGTGAAGAACCTAGTATAGGAGACTCT
Source organism: Schistocerca gregaria (assembly GCF_023897955.1). Classification (NCBI taxonomy): domain Eukaryota; kingdom Metazoa; phylum Arthropoda; class Insecta; order Orthoptera; family Acrididae; genus Schistocerca; species Schistocerca gregaria. Next base: position 480,263,434 of record NC_064931.1, on the reverse strand, counting down.
CCGCGATACACACAAGGACTTGTTGCTATGATTGTCACAGCCGTAGTAGCAGCTCGCTAAACTATTAGGATTCTTAAGTTTTTAAAACAGTGCGCTAGTGCAAGGGCTCCCAAACGTTTCCCCAGACGGAACACTTTGAGAATCCTGGTACTCTGATGAGACGCGATGTTTATTTCGAAGGTTAATAATTTTTCTAAAAATGTGGAAAACTTGTTTTATGCAGTGATTACTTCATTTTTAAATTACAAGTACGAGCTCCTCTCCCGGCCGAAAAGTCCCAGTGGTCGCCGTGTCAACCTCTGCCTTGCGCCATCATACGGATGTGGTGTGGTCAGCACATCGCTCTCCCTGCCATTTTGCAGACTTCCCATATCGTCGAGCCGCTACTGCTCGGTCAAGTAGCTCCTCCGTTAGCGTCACGAGCGCAACTCGTGTCAGTCCTCCCACCAAAGAAAAATCCTCTGCGGTATCGGGAATCGAACCCGGGTCCTGTGGATGGCAGCCATCTAAGCTGGTCGCTCATCTTCGGAGGTGGACTTAAAGCATAACTAACAACACAGAAATCTTACCAAAATTCTAAAAAACAAAAATAGTTTTGTCAAAATGTTGAAAAGACGCCATGTTATTAGTAGTTTCTCACGGAGCACTAATTCACTCCCGAAGAACACCAATCTTTCGCGGAACACCTTTTGAGAAGCTCTGCTCTTGTGTGATCAACATGGTCGACATTTTGAACAGTGCCTGTAAGGGACAGTTGTGCAATTGTTGCGTACTATACTGCACACTGATAAAGCCGTAGTGATAAAACTACACATGTTTCGTCTGCTGGTTGTTCCATTACATATGTGGTAAGCCTTGACGATTGCGTATTACAAGCTTCTTCTCTGTGTAACGCGGATTTTCAGAGTAGCAAACGTAATTGTGACGACAAAACCGCATAAATCCCGTAACGATCCACCAGAGACCATGTGTCCTGTATACCAAAGTACTCAGAGAATATCCCTGAACAACCTACGAAAAGTTTTGCTTCCACTTGAATAATTCAAAAACCGTTCAAAGCGCGATCGATTTTTTGCACTGACCTAAACGAGACTTTGCAGCTGGAAGAAGCGGCTCAAAACATCAGTTTTCGGTTGTGACATAGTTTTGATAGGTACTTCGCTTGTTTGTTCGTATTACCATTAGGCAATGGTGCTGCAAATTTAGGTTTCCTAGTGTACCGTATATCGTTTAGTAAATTCTTTTTAAATTGTGTGCATAGAATACTGAGCTTTACAAGGTTGTCGTACCCCAATCCTGAGATTTTTACGGGGAGTAGTAATAAAGTTATAATTATAATCACGAAGAAATATACATAGTTATGTAAATAAGTTTTTTATGTTTGCAGGTACGGGAAAATGTCTACATTCTTGATACACATTGAAATCGCCACACCGCAGTTCCATAGCACGGCACTAGAGGATTCAAAACAAAATGGCACACCCCGTCGACGAACTGGACTCCTGTAATTCGTTTTCAACTGAAGAGGAAATGTTGGAGCTGTGACAGTCCAATCCAGACGACTTATTTAGTCCTCTGAATTGGCCTGGCACAGATGCAACATTTCCTGTTCCGCAGAAAAGTAATTACTACACGAAACTCCGCTTTATCGTAGCTGAGTTCCTAAACCAACTGAGTGCCATGCGGAAAACCCGAGTTCGATTCCCTGTACTGCCAGTGGTTTTTCTTTGGTAAGAGGACTAGAGCAGGGCGCACTCAGCATCTTGATGTCATTTGAGGAGCAACTTGAGCGAGTAGTAGCGACTCCAGGTCGCGAAAACTGACAACGCCCCGGAGAGTTGTGCGGACCCCGTGTTCCTCCATACCACACCCAGTACCGCCATTGCCGAAGGATGACACGGCGGTCTGTCGGTACCGATTGGCCCGCTAGAGCCTGTGGACGGAGTTTTGATCCACTTTATCAACGGGTTGCGCCATTTTGTTTTTTACTTCTGTAGCGGCGTCCTGTGATACTGTGGTGCGGGATTTCAATGTTTGCCAAACCCACAAACATGTACACACACACACACACACACACACACACACACACACACTCACACTCTCACACACACACATACAAACACACGCGCGAAAAAAATTAATTATGTAACTTTATTTTTCGAGGCGATAATTAAAACTCTGACTGCCCCTGGTGTATGAGACGGTCACAGGCTGGTTGCACCCTTGCCATAAGGACAATTTGCAGCGGCACAGCGTGTAAGAGAGAACAGCGGGCGGGAGCGGAAGGTAGGTGGCAAATCTTGGCTGCGTAATGAAGACGCGGCCCCGAGGGCGTCCGTCAATTAGACCTCGTGTCGCGCTGATGGCCCGACTCCGCAAATCAACGGACACCCCCTCCCTCAGCCGCAGACCGCCTCCCGGCTCCCAGCTCCCAGCTCACGCCTTGCCTTCCCGAGCTACTTCAGAGCCTCCAGGTTCCGTCGCCCCTTTCTCCCACGTCCTCAGAAGGTAGGCTGAAGAAAAGCAAGCCCACATTTATTAGTTTCGCACACTTAGACAAAGCTTTTGACAGTGTTGCCTCGAGTCCACTCTTTGGGACTCTGAAGTTACCGCGGGTAAATACAGGGAGCGAGAGGTTATTTATCTCGTACGGAAACCAGAGAGAAGATGTGAATCGAACGACGTGAAAGGTATGCGGTAATTGAGATGGGAGTGAGACAGGGCTGTAGCCTATCCCCAGTGTTATTCAGCCTGTATATAGAGCAAACTGCACAGGAAACCATGAAGAAATATAGAAAGGGAGTTGAAAGTCAAGGAGAAGGAAAAAAATTACCTTTCTATGTAAACTGAAGAGGGAGGAGAGGGGGTGGGGGAGAGAAAGGAAAGGAAAAGGAAGGAACTAATAATATCAGCTGCATCGGGACTTTATGCAGAATCAGTGGTGATGATTGAAAATGTGTGCTGGATCGGGATTCAAATCCGGGATCTCCCTCTTATTATGCAGTTGCGTTAACCACTGCGCCCCCAGACACAGTAGTTATGGCAAATGTGCAGCTGACTGCTCGCCGGCCGACGAACATTCGTACCTAGCGCCACATACCCACCGCCCCCGCCCATGTCCTTTATGCTCCATAATTTTAGATTCCCGCTGGAAATCGAATGTCAAAAATGGTTCAAATGGCTCTGAGCACTATGGGACTCAACATCTGAGGTCATCAGTCCCCTAGAACTACTTAAACCTAACTAACCTAAGGACATCACACACATCCATGCCTGAGGCAGGATTCGAACTTGCGACCGTAGCACTCACGCAGTTCCGGACTTAAGTGCCTAGAAACGCACGGCCACCACGGCCGGCAAATCCAATGTCAATGTGCTTCCGGACTGAAGTTTGTGGATTTGCACATGTCCAAAAGAACAGACGCCAATCATTCATATAATACACACATCAAAAAAGGTTTGCATCACCACTGCTCCTGAAGACATGTTAATTGTGGATATTGCATCACAGACACAGTCACTTTGACTGTTCAGAGATGTCACTAAACCCGCCCAACGGTGTAAACAACGATGCATGAGCAGCGCCCGTTAGACGGAGGGGGTCCGACAGCTATCAGTTCCAGTCATTCCAACAGGAAGGACGTACATGGCTCTTGTTGTCTGCAGTTCAACCGTGCCTAGACGTTCAATACCTCGGTTCGATCACGTCCGCATTGTTACTTTGTGTCAGGAAGGGCTCTCAACAAGGGATGTGTCCAGGCGTCTCGGAGTGAACCAAAGCGATGTTGTTCGGACATGGAGGAGATACAGAGAGACAGGAAGTGTCGGTGACATGCCTCGCTCAGGCGGCCCAGGGGATACTACTGCAGTGGATGACAGCTGCCTAAGGATTATGGCTCGGAGGAACCCTGACAGCAACGCCACCATGTTGAATAATGCCTTTCCTGCAGCCACAGGACGTCGGTTACAACGCAAACTGTGCGCAATAGGCTGCATGACGGGCAACTTCACTCCCGACGTCCATGGCGAGGTCCATCTTTGCAACCACACCATGCAGCGCAATGCAGATGGGCCCAACAACATGCCGAATGGATCGCTCAAGGTTGGCATCACGTTCTCTTCACCGATGAGTGTCGCATATGTCTTCAACCAGACAATCGTCGGAGACGTTTTTGGAGGCAACCAGGTCACGCTGAATGACTTAGACGCACCGTCCAGCGAGTGCAGCAAGGTGGAGGTTCCCTGCTGTTTTGGGGTGGCATTATGTGGGGCCAACGTACGTCGCTGGTGGTCATGGCAGGCACCGTAACGACTGTACGATACGTGGATGCCATCCTCCGAACGATAGTGCATTCATATCGGCAGCATATTGGCGAGGCGTTCGTCTTCATGGTCAACAATTCGAGCGCCCATCGTGCAAGTCTTGTGAATGATTTCTTCAGGATAACGACATCGCTCGACTTGAGTGGCTATCATGTTTTCTAGATATGAACCCTATCGAATTTGCCTGGGATTGATTGAAAAGGGCTGTTTATGGACGCCGTGACCCACCAACCATTCCGAAGGATCTACGCCGAATGGCCGTTCAGAAGTGGGACAAGCTGGACCAACAGTGCTTTGATGAACTTGAGGATAGTATACTATGACGAATACAGGCAATCATCGATGCAAGAGGACGTGCTACTGGATATTAGAGGTACCGGTGTGTACAGCAAACTTGAGCATCACCTCTGAGGGTCTCGCTGTATTGTAGTACAACATGCAATGTGTGGTTTTCATGAGTAATAAAAAGGGCTGAAATGTTGTTTATGTTGATCTCTATCCCAGTTTTCTGTGCAGGTTCCGGAACTTCGGAAGCGAGATGATGGAAAACTGTTTTTGCTGTGTGTATTTACGTTTTGCCAATGCCATTGTAATTTTGTCATAGAAAGTAATAAAAATGGACAGCGTCTTGAAAATTGAACACAAATAAAAGTGAAGAAGGGTAATAGAATGTAATAGTACTAACTCACTGACTCTGTGTCATTGTGGCCCATAGGAGGACGTCGGTCACGTCGTTTTCGGCTGCCTATTGCAATACCACGCGACAACCTATTTCCTGCAGTGTTGAACTCTTCGTTGACAACTCTCCACCAGAATGAAGACATTACTAACAACGGATGATGTGCCACTGTATAAACATATAAATGTATAACTTTTTAGTAGCTGAGCATATCACGATACAGCTACACCCCTAACCAATGTAAATATTCTATGTGAGTCGTGTGTGTGTGGGGGTGGGGGGGGGGGGGAGGGAGGGAGGGGTTGTATGTGTCATTTAATTTGTAGCATATCATCACATCACATCACACCAAGGGCTGAGTAAGAGGATCATTTCCAGAGGCCATACATAAACTGGAAAAAATGTGGGTGATATTGAGAGAACTGGAGTAGTCAGAAAATGAAAGCAGCAGACGAGGTACATTACTTTGGCAACATAATCATTCATAATCGCAGAATGGAAGCGGATTTAAATTGTAGGCTGTCACTAGCAAGGAAAAATTCCTGAAAAATAGCAAAATCTTAACACCGAATATAAATTAAGACATTGGGTATTGTTTTCTGAAAGTATGTGTTTCGAGTGTTACCTTGTAGTGGAATGTGAACGATAAATAGCACAAACAAAAAGAGAACAGAATCTTCAAAATGTTCTGAATATGAGATGGGTAGATCAATAACTAAAGAAGAGGTGAACCGAATTGCGAAGAAAAGAGCTTTGTGGCAAAAACTTGACTAACAGAAGAAACAAGTTGGTAGAATGCATCAGGGGACATCAAGAAATGGTTTACAGAAGAGCTTTGATTATCCATATCCCGATCAACCGAAAGATCAGTTAAGCGAAGGCCTCCAAACGGTTAATTTAGTCTGCTCGTGGCCTGTAGAAGTTCCGCTGGCTATGGGGTGGCCAGTTTGGTGATTACACCCTCCCTGATAACCGTCACTGCTGTTCTGTGTTGACGTCAGAACGTTATCTTTCGATACATAGTACTGTTAAGCGGTTCGGAATATCGAGTACTCGTAAAAATGTTGTTCTTAGTGATCTTACAACAATAAACCAGCATAGCTCGAGAACATGAAGTTGCAAATGCACCAATATTCAACATTGAAAGTAAATGTGATTTGCAAAATTTGCGAATGTACTTGACAATGAAGATGGAATATTGCACAGAAAAAGAATGAAAATGGCAGAAAACCGGGATTTGAGCATTGCACAAAGCCTGGAATGGGCTCCTATCTTTAGTTGAATATATCACTTCAGCTGAAGAGCCATCAACAGCCAATTTTTATCCGAACTACATGGTCTGATTAAATAACATTCACTATTTATAGAATACGCTGCTGGTCCCGGCAGAGGTTCGAGTCCTCCCTCGGGCATGAGAGTGTGTGTTTGTCTTTAGGATAATTAAGGTTATGTAGTGTGTAAGCTTAGGGACTGATGACCTTAGCAGTTAGGTCCCATAAGATTTCACACACATTTGAACATTTGTTATAGAATACGATCAAGAAATGCAGTCTAATATCAAAAAGAGAAAAAGACGCACCAAGAAGGACCAATCCTCATGGGACGAAAACTTGTAGAAGTGGTGTACATGTTCAAAAAAACTATGATTACAATTTCATTAAAAAATTGAATGGTTTATTACAGAGAAAAAGCTTCACAAATTGAGCAAGTCAGTAACCCGTTGGTACACCTCCAGCCCTTTTGTAAGCAGACGTTCGACTTGGCTTTGATTGACAGAGTTGTTAGATGTAATCCTGATGGATATCGTGCCAAATTCTGTCCAGTTGGCGCGTTAGGTCGTCAAAATGTCGAGCCGTTTGGAAGACCCTGCCCGTAATGCTCCGAAGTTTCTCAACTGGTGAGAGATTCGGAGACCTTTCTGGCCAAGGTAGGGTTTGGCAAGCACGAAGACAAGCGACAGAAACTTTAGTCCTGTGCAGGCGGGTATCAACTTGCTGAAATGTAATTCTAGAAAGGCTTGCCTTGAAGGGAACAAAACGGGGCGTAGAATACCGTCGACGTACCGCTGTCCTGTGTGGGTGCTGAGGATGATAACTAAAGGGGTCCTGTTACGAAAAGAAATTTCACCCCAGACCATCTCTCTTGGTTGTCGGGCTGTATGGCAGGCAACAGTCACGTTGGTATCCCTCCGCTGTAAGAGGCGTCTGGTCGTCGGGGCTCAGTTCAAAGCGAGGCTCGTCACTGAAGACAGTTCTGCTCTAAGATTCCGGGCCGAATGCGTCCGATACCACTGCAAACAGGCTTTTCGATGCAGAGAGGTCAATGGTAGTCAGCGCAAGGTGTGCCGTGAGCTCAGCCGCCTACTAATGGTCCTTGTGGTTACTGAAGCACCAGTTGCCCATCGCATCGATGATAATGATGAATCCAGAACTCCGACGGGCTCTCTGACGATTTCTCAGTCCTCACTTTATGCCTTCTCTCTAGGTCGACCACTTTCTTCTTGACGCTACGTTCGGCCATGGTTCACCCATTCTCACCGACATCGTCGAATAGTGGCGTCGCTCCAATTAAAATGTCGAGTGATTCGCCGATAACTCCATCTGGATTCTTTGAACCCAACTACACAAACATACAAGATACTGACATTTGCATATTTTACTCGTGCGCCGGTCTGCGAGGCATAGTTACTGTAAGATCCTTCAACATCGCAGCGCGTCAGCAATCGTTGGTTAATATATTAAAAACTAAAAACCCGCCTCGATTGCGAAAAAAAGCACCTAGTATTAAGTGTTAGGTGCTTTTTCGCACTCGAGGCGGATTTTTAGTTTTTAACATAGTTACTGTCCTATTGAGAGCACGGAATGAAATTTGCAAAGATTTTATGACCTGGTATCGACATCCCGTTGTTTTGATTATCCTTGACACTGCGAGGTGAAATTGAGGTGCCGAGTCACACATCCATCCATCGGCAGCCGAAGTTTACAATTTTGTATTTCCCAACGATTCCTGTACTAATATAAATTTCCATTACTTCTTCGTCGTGCGACTTTTTTTTTCTCTCGGCGTGTATTCACGACTGCCTCATATGTCATATTTATGATCTTCTCTATCATGTACTGACAGCCGATGAGATAAATGTTACTGCCATCGTCGACCGATACCCTTGCCACGGCGAGGAGGAGCCTAGTGGCAACGACCGTGCTGAAAAAGTACCACCCAAGGAGGAAGCTTTCACTACCTCGAGACAGATATGAAGTGGTCAGAACAACAAGAGGATTATGATTGAGTCCAGTTGCTGTCTTTAAAACGTTTGCGAGATATGGCGACAAAAACAGTCTGACCTCTGAAGCAGAAACAAATTTTTGACTTTTTTCCTAAACTGCAGGGCTACTTCAGCTGCCATTTTGAACTTCTAAGTCTAGGATATGTAGTTTCTGCGTTATTACGTGGTTCTTTTTGCTATTTGTAGGACGTGAGATACAAAATATATACACTCCTGGAAATTGAAAGAAGAACACATTGACACCGGTGTGTCAGACCCACCATACTTGCTCCGAACACTGCGAGAGGGCTGTACAAGCAATGATCACACCTACGGCACAGCGGACACACCAGGAACAGCGGTGTTGGCCGTCGAATGGCGCTAGCTGCGCAGCATTTGTGCACCGCCGCAATCAGGGTCAGCCAGTTTGCCGTGGCATACGGAGCTCCATCGCAGTCTTTAACACTGTTAGCATGCCGCGAAAGCGTGGACGTGAACCGTAAGTGCAGTTGACGGACTTTGAGCGAGGGCGTATAGTGGGCATGCGGGAGACAGGGTGGACGTACCGCCGAATTACTCAACACGTGGGGCGTGAGGTCTCCACAGTACATCGATGTTGTCGCCAGTGGTCGGCGGGAGGTGCATGTGCCCGTCGACCTGGGACCGGACCGCAGCGACGCACGGATGCACGCCAAGACCGTAGGATCCTACGCAGTGCCGTAGGGGACCGCACCGCCACTTCCCAGCAAATTAGGGACACTGTTGCTCCTGGGGTATCGGCGAGGACCATTCGCAACCGTCTCCATGAAGCTGGGCTACGGTCCCGCACACTGTTAGGCCGTCTTCCGCTCACGCCCCAACATCGTGCAGCCCGCCTCCAGTGGTGTCGCGACAGGCGTGAATGGAGGGACGAATGGAGACGTGTCGTCTTCAGCGATGAGAGTCGCTTCTGCCTTGGTGCCAATGATGGTCGTATGCGTGTTTGGCGCCGTGCAGGTGAGCGCCACAATCAGGACTGCATATGACCGAGGCACACAGGGCCAACACCCGGCATCATGGTGTGGGGAGCGATCTCCTACACTGGCCGTACACCTCTGGTGATCGTCGAGGGGACACTGAATAGTGTACTGTACATCGAAACCGTCATCGAACCCATCGTTCTACCATTCCTAGACCGGCAAGGGAACTTGCTGTTCCAACAGGACAATGCACGTCAGCATGTATCCCGTGCCTCCCAACGTGCTCTAGAAGGTGTAAGTCAATTACCCTGGCCAGCAAGATCTCCGGATCTGTCCCCCATTGAGCATGTTTGTGACTGGATGAAGCGTCGTCTCACGCTGTCTGCACGTCCAGCACGAACGCTGGTCCAACTGAGGCGCCAGGTGGAAATGGCATGGCAAGCCGTTCCACAGGACTACATCCAGCATCTCTACGATCGTCTCCATGGGAGAATAGCAGCCTGCATTGCTGCTAAAGGTGAATATACACTGTACTAGTGCCGACATTGTGCATGCTCTGTTGCCTGTGTCTATGTGCCTGTGGTTCTGTCATTGTAATCCTGTGATGTATCTGACCCCAGGAATGTGTCATTAAAGTTTCCCCTTCCTGGGACAATGAATTCACGGTGTTCTTATTTCAATTTCCAGTAGTGTACACAAAAGCTTTGTTTCTTATTTCTGTGAACACTGGTACACTAAGTTCTTCGTAAAAGATCGGTTATCCGAAAAGTCAGTTGTGTCGACACTCTCCGCGTTCCCAGTAGTTTCGGATAATCGATGCTCTACTGTATCTGATAACTGAGGGAATGAGGGAAGTTGGGTGGGAGTTTTGTGGTACAGCGGTGAGTGACGGGGGGGGGGGGGGGGGGAGGCGACGGCAGAGTTGGAGGGGGGCGGGGTTGAAGTTACAGAACGAGACATAAATTTAAATAAAGTTAAAAGATAAATGGATGTAGGTCGTAGTAACTATGAAAATCTAAAAAGTCTTGCACAAGAATTGTATCCAGTCAGTCGTCAAACTAATGGCAAAACAACAGAAAATGTCTTACTTAGAAAGTCTCACTTCACCTTTGAATTCCACTCATATTTATACTAAACGTGCTCCGGATTAGGAATAGCTGGACAAGAGGGGCGCGTAGCTGAAGTCATCTCGGCGACGCAGCCCTGCCGCAAATTGGCAGGCATTAATAGAAAGTGGGATCTGTTGCTGGAGGCGCGTCCCGCTAAATGGACTTCCGATACGATATTTTATTCAGCAGCTGTCCGCGGCCGCTATTGCTTCTCTCTTGGCGTTGATCCCGCGGCCGTCCTCCCGGACCAATCTTCGCGCGCCTGGCCACGGGGAGAGTCCTGCGCGCGCAGCTGCTCACCAGATGAAATTCGTGCGTGGGCGCCTTTCCGGCTACACCCCTCGCTAGCTTGTCGCACTTACATCTTCACTTGCATCTAACAAACAAAGATTTCGAGATTTAATTCACGAGGTATAAAGTGCATCATCACAGCTCACACGTCATTCAGGTGTAGTTACATAGCCTGACAAAAAGAGTGAAAAATGAAGAAGAAATGGTCGGATACCAATGTAGCTTCTTGCACGTACGAGTACACACCATCGACGTGTATGTAAATTACGAGGGGCGGTCAACAAGTAAGACAACGCTTCTTTTTTTTTTTTAAGTAGGTTGGTTTAGTTCAGGATTCCAATATACCATACTATTCCCGACTTTTTTGGCTGCAAAACCCTATGCTGCAACAATAACCTCTCCAAACTATTTTATATTCCGGGCAACCGCAGCTGTTGAGAGGCATGATATTAGGAAGAACTCAGCTTACAGGTTATGACATTGCCATCGAGTAAAACTGAAGTGATATCAGGTGTTCCCCAGGGAAGCGTCCTGGGACCTCTACTGTTCCTGATCTATATAAATGACCTGGGTGACAATCTGAGCAGTTCTCTTAGACTGTTCGCAAATGATGCTGTAATTTACCGTCTTGTAAGGTCTTCCGAAAACAGTATCAGTTGCAAAGCGATTTAGAAAAGATTGCTGTATGGTGTGTCAGGTGGCAGTTGACGCTAAATAACGAAAAGTGTGAGATGATCCACATGAGTTCCAAAAGAAATCCGTTGGAATTCGATTACTCGATAAATAGTACAATTCTCAAGGCTGTCAATTCAACTAAGTACCTGGGTGTTAAAATTACGAACAACTTCAGTTGGAAGGACCACATAGATAATATTGTCGGGAAGGCGAGCCAAAGGTTGCGTTTCATTGGCAGGACACTTAGAAGATGCAACAAGTCCACTAAAGAGACAGCTTACACTACACTCGTTCGTCCTCTGTTAGAATATTGCTGCGCAGTGTGGGATCCTTACCAGGTGGGATTGACGGAGGACATCGAGAGGGTGCAAAGAAGGGCAGCTCGTTTTGTATTATCGCGTTATAGGGGAGAGAGTGTGGCAGATATGATACACGAGTTGGGATGGAAGTCATTACAGCATAGACGTTTTTCGTCGCGGCGAGAGCTTTTTACGAAATTTCAGTCACCAACTTTCTCTTCCGAATGCGAAAATATTTTGTTGAGCCCAACCTACATAGGTAGGAATGATCATCAAAATAAAATAAGAGAAATCAGAGCTCGAACAGAAAGGTTTAGGTGTTCGTTTTTCCCGCTCGCTGTTCGGGAGTGGAATAGTAGAGAGATAGTATGATTGTGGTTCGATGAACCCTCTGCCAAGCACTTAAATGTGAATTGCAGAGTAGTCATGTAGATGTAGATGTAGATGTAGATATTAACACACGACCGTTTTCGCGGCTTCAAGCTGCATCATCAGGTGAACAACTTTAAACGATCATAGACATATCCATCCCTCCTACTCAAAATTTAGCATTCAGGGAATATTTCCAATACTGTGGCTAACGAAAGGTAAAGACAACGTGCTACATTCTTTATAATTTGCTTGCAAGTCTTCTCAGCATTCTCGGGTCCGCGGAATTTTGTGAGGCCTTGCGTTGTCATGATCAAGGAGTTCATTTGCATTTTTTTGGCGACACAGACGCTGAAGTCGTTTCTTTAATTTCCTGAGGGTAGCACAATACACTTTGGAGTTGATTGCTGCACCGTGAGGGAGGCCATCAAACAGAATAACCCTTTCTGAATCCCGGAAGTCCGTCTCCATGACTTTACCGGTTGAGAGTGCGGCTTTGAACGGTTGATTCAGCGGAGGGGTTGTGTGGTGCCACTCCATATAATGCGGTTTTCTTCGCGGTTCGAAGTGATGAACCCGTGTATCATCGCCTATGGCGTTTTCTGACAAAAATATTATCACGAAGAGCCTGGTAACGCGCAAGTCATTCCTCACAGATGTTCCTTCGTTGCTCTTTATGGTCTTCTGCTAGGCGACGAGGAACTCGACGGGCACACCCCGACTGGTGGACGAGTGTGTCAACGCTACCAACAGAGACGTCCAGGTGTTTGACTGTGATCCGTCGAGCACTTGGCATGTGGGTGTCCGCGCGTGGCAACACTTACAGGGGTCACAGATGAGTGCGGCCAGCCGGCACGTCAGAGCTTGTATAGCTTTGCGCGACCTTGGTTCGATCATCCAGACTCCTCGCCCAACGACTCACAGTGCTGTTGTGCGCTGACAGGTCTCTGTAGACATTTTGCAAGCGCCTATGAATACCTACGATGCTCTGGTGTTCCGCCAAGAGAAACTGAATGACACCTCTCTGTCTGGCTACGTACGGCGCAGCCGCCTATCAGAAACTGTAGGGGCTGAAGCGCTAATTGTCCACGCTGTCCCAAAACAGATTCTGCACTTTTAAACCGAAATTGTGCAAGAAAGAAAAGTGTGTATTACTTACTGAACGCCCCGCGTATTAGATCTGCAATTCTTTGTGGCAGGTAGACCGGTCATCGGAGCGCTTAAGTGTTGCTCGAGTTTATAGTTGTTACCAGCCCTGGTAGTGTATATAAGGGGCGTGAACAGTGCCAGATATTGGGTGATCACTGTGAAGGACACGGATTTGCCACGTGCTCGTGTGTACATAAACAAGCCCGTTTCCAGTGGTGTTGGAAACTTTCGGCCAGGAATCTTAGGGTAGAACTGTGTTCAGTGACGAGTCTCGCTTTGAATTGAGCTCCGATGACCAGCGAAGACGTGTCTGGAGACACCTCGCACAGCGGAGGAATACCAGCATGACTGTTGTCCGCCATACAGCCCGAAAACCAGTAATGGGCTCCCTACAACATTATGTCAGTCGTCCCGCACAATCGGTAAGACACTAGCAGCAGCCGTACTACGAAACTACAATCCCATACGTATGCTGCGTTACCACAACGCAAACGGCTGCTGTTGGAGTGGTGTCGTGACCGGGAAGCATGCACTGCCAGTGAATTGCGTCGCATTGTGTTCAGCAATGATTCGTAGTTCTGAAATGTCCCAGGTGACCGCCGTCTGAGAGTATGGAGGTCATCTGAGGAGAGGTCCCATACTTGCAATGCATTGGAGAGGGACGGTGGTGTTATCCCTGGCCCCTTGTTGTGGGGAGCCATCGGGTATGATTTGGCGAGAGGGCTGGTAGTTGAGGGAACTCTGACGACACAACAATGTAACGGAAATCCAAAACTGTCATGTAGTGTTATTCCTGGCCCCATGTTGTGGGGAGCCATCGGGTATGATTTGGCGAGAGGGCTGGTAGTGGAGGAACTCTGACGACACAACAATGTAACGGAAATCCAAAACTGTCATGTAGTGTTATTCCTGGCCCCATGTTGTGGGGAGCCATCGGGTATGATTTGGCGAGAGGGCTGGTAGTGGAGGGAACTCTGACGACATAATAATGTGACGGAAATCCAAAGCTGCCATGTATTATGCGTCGTGCGACAGTATCACAGTAGCTGTCATGTGTTTTCTGTCGTGCGACAGTATCACGGTGAAATATTTCAACAGTAGAGTACTCGTTCAGATACGGCACGTATCGCTATGAAATGACTGCGTGATATTTGTGTACTCCCGTGGCCAGCATGATTCTCAGGTCTGTCGCCGAGCCGCGCGGAGTAGCCGTGCGGTCTCGGGAGCGTTGCTACGGTTCGCGCGGCTCCCCCCGTCAGAGGTTCGAGTCCTCCTTCGGGCATGGGCGTGTGTGTTGTCCTTAGCGTAAGTTAGTTTAAATTAGATAAGTAGTGTGTAAGTCTAGGGACCGATGACCTCAGCAGTTTGGTCCCTTAGAACTTACCACAAATTTCAAATTATTCTGTCTCCGACAGGACACATGTGAGACTGTGTCCCAATGCCAGTATTGAGAATATCAACCGTTGTGGGCCAAGTTGCCTCAGGAGAGGATACAACGGCTGTGTGACATCCCAACCGAGTCAGTACGTGCATCCAGGCCAGAGCGCTTGTAACGACATACTGATAAGTAGGCACATACTGCCAAATTCTTTGTCAGGTCATATCACTATAATGTCACATGTCCTCTCGTTTTCTCTTCCCACTGTGGGTGCCTCACTTTTTTATCAGTCAGTGTATTTTATTATCGCTACGTCCGAATTTTACCGAGTGATATGCAGTAGCTGACCCCGGACACAAATTCGGTAGAAGCGAAGTTCAAGCCCACTCAAGACCATTGAAACTCTGCTTTTCTGTGGTTAACCTAAATCATTGTAGGTGGATCCCGAGACAGTTCCTTCGAATGGACCGTGGGCTATTTCCCTTCTCAACCTTGTCCAGCTGAGCACAAATCTCTCTCGATTGTGACCTTTCTTCCATTACTTATGATTTTTTCTTTCAATTTAGGCAGCCGGTAAGTGCCAAAACTTGGTATAGTGCAAATGACGTAAAGACGGAATAGAAAGTACCGGATGTTTCAAAATGTTATTGCGGTGTTGAGAGAATTTATCAAATATACTAAAATAAAAGATTACGCTTACACTTTCACTACATTTGGAAACAAAACAAAAATTGTATGTAACTGCTATGATGACAGAGCACAAAGTTCAAGTGTTAATGCTGTCCTGCATTGACGAGTACTTCGTTCCACTGACCAGATTAAAAGAAAAATGACAGATCCAGGGAAGAATGTGAAATAAAATCGTCAAATAAAAGTGCCAGTTTCTACTAATAACCTGATATTTCAGGCGCAGGTGTTTGCAAGTAAATGTCGCCAGTAAATGAGCGTGTTTTAAAAAACCCTTACGTATCCATCATGTAGTATGGAGTAGTTAATGATGATACATGAGAACGAGAAATCAGCTGAAATAACAGACACCATTACTGTAAGCATAAAACAGAGGAATGATGTCACCTTTCCGTCTTATTTACTAGTAAAGTGAAATGAAATCTACTTTTAGTGATGTGCTTCAGTGAAACGCCTAGTAGGTGTGCCTGATACCAATGAAGAGGAATTTTGTCTTTACCTGCTGTCTAAAAGGATGAATTCCGTCTTCGCTACAACTAAATATAAACAATTTACGAAGTCGATTAGATGCACCCTTGTAAACTCGATCGTACGGAAAGATACATATATATATAATCCTCCTCTCACTTCGAGGCAGCTTGTATGTTTACTTCTGTGCTCCAAAATATCTCGATGTTATAAAGGAAGACACTACTCTATATAAATCGTCTTGAAAGAATGAGGGTGCCTTGATGTCCACTCAGTACCTCTACAAGTAATTAGCTGCTTCAACCCAACGAAAAAAGATGTACAAAATATGTAGTTGAGGAATGGTAATTCTAAGTATGTGTTGTTTTCTAAATCTTTATTAGAATTAAGACATTAAACACTATGCTGTTTCATTACTTTACCAGTAAATTACATTTTCCACACACTCTCCTCCATGAACCAGCCTGTGCAACTACTGAAACCACTGTCATAGTCATACTGAATCCAGAAACAGCCGTAAAAATATCAATCTCATAAAGTTTAGCGTCAATAATGACTGAAACAAAGGAGTTATTGCATTTATTGCCCTCATCAGACTTTGCAAAAGACAGAAATAATGAGGATGCAAATGTAATCTGATGTCTTTCCTCGTGACTCGTCTGAAGTAAGCCACATAAGAATACTAGTTTTTATTTGACAAATGCATCTTAAGCTGAATAAGTTTCTTTATTGGCCTAAGAAGTAAAAAGGCATAGGAAGGCTTGATGCCATTCAGTAGTTTGTAAGTCAGTGTGCGTATGTTATATTTCTTTACGCAGACAAGTACCGAGGACAAAACAGAGGAGAGGGACAAAGATGAATGCTTACATAAACAGTCTGGAATCACCTTCCTTCTGACAGCAAGTAAAGCCTAGAGCAAGAATGCCGCCTTCACCATAGTGCAAACTGACCAACGCGAACGTTAGAAAGCCACCACGACGTGACGCATTCCACGCGTTTGGTCACGTCCACTCTCGGATATGGCCACAGGTGGATGAAAGTAGAGGGATATCCAAAGAAAGAGCTTAGAGTAGATGGAAAGAAGTGCAACAGCAAGCAGGGGTAGAAAAAAATTCAAAGACGGTATGAAAGACAGCAGTTTTTTAGTTGCGTGCCAAATGCGAGTTTCCCTGTGTCTGCTACACCCAGACAATTCAGTTCCCGATACGAAATAGATCATGAAAGTTTAGTTACGCTGTAGTGGACTGATAGAGGTTACAGATGGTGTTGCATCACAAAGTGTTTATTTACTATAGTTAAATTCCTTGTGAGATTCCGCACAGTTCCTTATTTTTGGTTAATAAGCTGGCGAAGCCAGGCCAGGATTAATGAACAGGAGCTTACTGTGTTACGCAACACTAAGTAAAACGTATAACTGGCCACTAGGAGTATAGCTGGCGTCAAAATATGTTCTGATTGTTAGCCTTAAGAGTGCGGATCAATTTCATCGAGGTTCTTGAAATTCGCCGAAAGACTTTACAGATCAATCCTGGACTCTGGAGTCGAATCACTTGGTACTGCTGGCCATGGCACGCTCACTATAGATCCTTATCCTTTCCTCTCAATAGGCGGTAAAGATATGCATTGTATGGAATTTAGTACAATTTATGAGGCCAAAAATAAGATACTTAAAGTAACTTTACCCTCCTCTTTGGCAGAGCCCTCATTGGCTCAATTTGGCATTGGCTGAAGCCAGAAGGAATTAAAGCTTGCTGTTTCTGTGAATAGTGGAGTGTAGCTACTGTTTCCGTCTTACTTTCCACACAATAGTGAGACCAATACAAATTTCAAGAGTGTCTGATACAATGCTGATTAACGACAAATCATCCCCGTTTCTTCCGTGTCGAGTTTCTACAGTGTATTGGTTTTTACGATCGTTCTATTGTAGCACTACTTATCCTGTTCACTTTAATTGATAAAACAGTTTGGGAAACGTGATGTACGAGGGATATCTCCGACGTGGGTACTTAGTACAATACAACCTCTCAGCTCGTCTTCAGAGCACGAAAATTATATTTGCTAAGTCCGTAACACTGTACAACATTTCATTGCAGCAGATCGACTGTACACTTCAACTTGACACACGGCAGGCAGTCTTACAGTCCTTTTCGTCATGACTGATCAAGTCAATACATATATCACGCCGACTCCAATGTATTCATGTAGTTGCCTGACAACACTTTTGACGATATACTCCTATAAGTTGGTCGGATTTGTCTTAATTATAATGTGAACAATCATGTGCAAAATAAATCATTTTATGACACTGCAGAAAGAACAGTTCGAAGGTTCTCGTTTCCGATTTGAATGTTATTCCACAGCTTCGTAACTTTCGACTCAGTCATTTTCGGACCAAGGTTCACTATCTCTCATTTTTACGTTAATCTCCACCATCACCATTGTAAAATTTTATCACCACCAAGGAAACTATCTGCACATTTCGTACAGCATCTAAAACTACGAAAACCTTCTCTAAGACATTTTTAAATCAACATTGTGAGATTACCCACAGAGCTCATTGATGGTTGTTAGAGTGACTTTCAGTTTGTAACTAAGTTTCGTGTCTACTTTACACATTTGGGGATCAGGAAATAGTCTCTAAATTAACATATACTCAGAATATTTTTAACACTTGTAAAAATTCCTAGTAGATTAAAAATGTGTGCTGGACTGGACTCAAAACTGAAAATTTTGGAAATTTGTGGTAAATTCCTATAGGACCAAACATCTGAGGTCATCGGTCACTAGGCTTACACACTACTTAATCTAACTTAAACTAACTTACGCTAACACACACCCATGCCCAAGGGAGGACTCGAACCTCCGACGGGGGGAGCCGCGTGAACTGTGGCAAGGCGCTTCAAACAACGCTGTCATCCCTCGCGGCTCTCAAATCTGAAACCTGCTTTTACAGGGCATTACCCTTACCGATTGAGCTATTCACGTAGAACACACGACTCACCATCACAGCTCTATTTCAGCTAGTACCTCTCTCCTATTTTCCAAACTTCACAGTAGTTCTCCTGCATACCTTGCGGGATTAGCACTTCTGGAAGGAAAGATAGTGCGTAGGAATGGCTTGGTCACAGCCTAGGGGATTGTTTACAGAATAAAGTTTCACTCTGCAGTGGAATGTGGGGTTCTTTTTCTCTGCCATAAAGTTTCCTAACAGTGCACACTTAGCTGCAGACTGAAAATTGAAAAAAATCCCCTAGGCTGTGGCTAAGCTACTCCTCTGTAGTATTATTTCTTCCAGCAGTGCTAGTCGTAAGAGGTATGCTCAAGTGTGTGGCACGCACACAAAATGTCACTAACTGGGATATTGGACACATACAAAGAAGGGCAGCACGAATGCTCGCAGATTTGTTTGACTCATCGGAGAGCGTCACGGAAATGCTCTGAAACCTTAATTGTCAGACATCTTAAGACAGACATCAATTATCTCGCGCAAGCCTTTTTACAAATTAACAAGAACCGGCACTAAGCAAATAATCTAAGAATGTATATCAACTCCCGTAGGGAACTTTGAATGGATTAGTTCTTCCAACGCCAGAGAGCACATCGGGCAACAAGCTTCTTCCACAGGACTACGATCAGATGCCAGATTTTCAGCTTCCTCCCTGTTCATACCCATGTACTAAAGATCCTCCACCTTTGTATCAATCCATCGATTTCCACAACAATGTTGATTTGAGGGTACTTCATCTTTCATGCGCAGAACATGTCTCGCAAGTTTCAGTCTCCTTTCACCAATGATTTTGTGCAGGCTGTCATCATTTGAAACGTGGCCGCGATAACTCATCTTCAAAATTCGCCTCAGGCAACGCTGGTGCAGATGATTGATATTGTATGCTTATTTTACTGACATTTTCAAGGTCTCACTTATTTATATGGCCATCGGTAGGATGTTAAAAGAGTACAGCCTTATCTTTGTGAACACCCTTATAGTGCCTAATTGCCATTGGTATCGTATTCGTTGGAAGACTGCAGAAGCTTTCTCAGTTCTGCTGTTAATGTCTATACCTACGTCTCCGTTGTTGCAGATGGGGCTGTCGCGATATGGGACTCGGTCAACGTCATGTAGTTACCTTCTGTTGCACTGTAATTTCCGTAGATACATTTCCAGTTTATATGCACATTGCTTTTGCCTTTTCATCGTTCATTTTTAGCCCCGCAGAAATGACCATTACTTACAGCTTGGTAGTGATCAGTTGAAAACTTTAGGGTATTTCTGTCAGAAGAACTGTGCCATCAGCAAAATCCGCGAAGACAAAATTAGGCTAATTACAGCGCGCACAGGGGAATTCAAATAGTCATTTATGGCCAGCTCCATACGCGATTAGTACAGGAAGGAATCTCAACATATGTTACAAGGCTAACTATACCTTCCTTTGTACTTACAGTGTTTTGCATTGTACGTGTGTGGACGTAGATAGATTCAAAGCTGAGCCCAGTTAGTCTCCTTAGAAGTCAAATAACACAACTTGATTGTATCCACGTTATGGCTATAATGTATGAATCGTGGAAAGGCCCGTTTTTAACCCCTACATATAGACTTTGAGAATTAGTATGATGTGCGGGGCAGAGGTATACGTAAATGACCTGACGAACAGGGTGTGTAGCAATTTACGTCAGTTCGCTGATGACGCTGTGGTGCACGGGAAGGTGTCATCATTGAGTGACTGTAGGAGTATGCAAGATAGCTTACGCAGAATTTCTAGTTGTTATGATGAATGGGCTTGCTCTAAGTGTGAATGAGTAGTAAAACCAATTCTGTAAGGTTCAGAGTGCTGCTTGACACAGTCACATCGATTAAATATCCCGGCGTAACGTTTCAAAGCGATATTAAATTGGATGGGCACTTGTTGTTAATAGAAGAAAGGCGAACGATCGACTTCGTTTTATTGGGACTATTTTGGGAAGGTGAAGATCATCCATAAAGGAGACGGCGTTTAGAACGGTATCGCGACCCGTTCTAGAGTACTGTTAGTGTTTGGATCCTCACAGCTGGCCGCGGTGGTCTCGCGGTTCTAGGCGGGCAGTCCGGAACCGTGGGACTGCTACGGTCGCAGGTTCGAATCCTGCCTCGGGCATGGATGTGTGTGATGTCCTTAGGTTAGTTAGGTTTAAGTAGTTCTAAATTCTAGGCGACTAATGACCACAGCAGTTGAGTCTCATAGTGCTCAGAGCCATTTGAACCATTTCTTTTGGATCCTCACCAGATCAGATTAAAGGAAGTCATCAAAGCAGTTCAGAAGCGGGCTGCTAGATTTGTTATCGGTAGGTTCGACAAGCACGCAAGTATTACGGAGACGCTTCATGAGCTCAAATGGGAATCCCTGGAGGGAACCGACGCTGTTTTCAAATTTAGAGAACAAGCATTTGAGACCGACTGCAGAATTATTGTACTGCCACAAGGTGCCTTTCGCGTAAAGACCACGAAGATAAGATGTGAGAAAGAAGGCTCGTACTGAGGCTTTTAGACAGTTATTTTTTCCCTCGTTCTATTTTCGAGAGGTTCAAATGATTCAAATGGCTCTGAGCATTATGGAACGTAACTTCTGAGGTCATCAGCCCACTTTTTCGAGAGGAACTGGACGGGAAATGACTAGTACTGGTACTTGGTACCCTCAGCCACGCAACGTACCGTGGCTTGCGGAGCATATATGTAGATGCAGATGCAGATGTAGATCCCATTCTACCAGTTTTAAGGAGTTTTTCCCATTAAGGTCGCCTATGAAGGGCGAGAAGTTTGACCGGTTAAAAGCCTCTGTGCGCGGAGTAATCAGCTGATTCTGTCTGCGGAAGCGATACGTAGACGGTTGTAGTACATTCCAAAAGTCTTCATTTAAAACTGGTTCTTGAAACTAAACCGAGAGAAAGAGGCACTCTACGTTCGTGCCCCACTACAGATCATAGTAGCAACATGAATTTGTATTAAGAGACATCGTTACACCGACGTTTAATAAGAATTGCGCGTAGTAAAGAAGAAACTGGGGATGCGCAGGCATAATGATCAGCTGGCGACCCCGAGTGCGGGACTGGGGAATGGGCGGCCGGTCAAGATAGGCTGGTTGCGGCGACAGGCAGCCGTCCCCTCGTTGCGGTCGTAACTACGCCGTCACCTTGCTGTAGTGGCCACACTGACCTCTGAACTCCGCGATGGCCGGGGCGACCCTCTCGTTTGCATAATGACAGCCATTCGGCGGGCGCTCTCCCCCGTAATGTGTACAGGGGCACGCTCAAATGGAATTTTGTTCTTCTCCGAGACCGCCTCTTGGCAACACGGATAGGGCGCCCCGACCCCGCGCGCTGCGTCGGAAATCGTTCGCCGAGGAAAGCTCCGTCTGTGTATTTGCTCGCAGGCTGCCAGGCCGGCGCGGAGAATTACTGCCGCAAAAACACGTTCTGCATGGAACAGCCCGCGTGATTCCAGTTTAATTCACGTGAGCTGGATCCGAGCACCTAGTGCGACGTAATATTACGTTCTAATTTCACAATCATATCAAATTGAGCTTCATTAATGTTCAAAAAATTCTAAATATTTTTTTTTTCCATTCCGTCACTTAAATTTTGTCGCAACATATCTTCAGTGAACTAGATCAGCGGTAAGTTTTGCAATAACTGAAACATTTGGGTGTTTCTGCAAGTCTGCAGTTGCTATCGACGGAATCCACACCATATCTAACGTGTATCCGATGTGATCCTCGATTATTCTGACAAAAAAGGCAACGCTTTTTAACTCGGCTGTATTAATGAAATTCCCCGCCAGTAGGGGATAAGCAGCCAGTCGGGTAATATCACGCCGTGTAACGTCGTTATGAACAATTACGTATGTAAATCGAGCAGTTTGCGCTATGTACTTTCTTCTTAAAATATGTCCTTGTAGATACCTCGAGCAGAAAGAATCGCTCGCTGTCTCCAGTTAAGACGAAAATATCCCCTTATGATTATTCCGGTGGCCGTAATCTTTTATTACTTAAAAACGACGAGCGGCTCAAAATGGAAGAGAATGGTTAGCCTGGACACATAATGCGTAATATTAGTTTTAATAGCGGGCCGTATAGGCCGGAGTTGTCTCGGAATGTGGTCGGGGGACGGGAGGCCGGCGAACCATTACGCAGCTTGGGAGCCTGCCTGTCATCGGCGCCCTGCCAAAACGTCTCACTTCTGCTGCCGTCCACTCTCATTAAAATTAGTCGACCTTTTCCGCACTAAAATGCAAATGTTGAACTTTATTGTAGCTGATATTGCTCTGCAAACCTCAGAGAGTTGAGAAAAATCGCCCGACATCGTTACCTTATATTCCTTTCCTTCTGGAGTTGAACGTCCTGTTGCGCACAACGTTGTTAGAGAGAGAACAGAAGCTCAGCTGGATGAATTTCGGGGTAAGGAATTGGTTGCGACCTTTTGAAAAAGGATTTTGGGAATATCCACCTGAAATGAAATGTGTTAAGGAGACAACAGAAAGCATTTCAAGTTGCCTACATTTTGATGTTTCCGCTCTGGAATCACAAGGAATGAGTTCGCAGGTGTGTTAGACACGAATGTTTGAAAGAACAAATGTGCCGTCACGTTATCAGTTCTGTCCTGTCTGTTGAGATACCGCAAGCTGAGGTAATATCGGACGGAATTGCAATATTTGCGGTAGCTTCGCAAATAATATTGAACACATGTCTCAAAAAGCGCGAGATACCGGGACAATACTGCAGAACAATATGATCAAAAAAATTGAACCGAAAATATTAATTAAGCTACTAGATCATAAAAAACAAAAGTGTCCGACGTTACCCCGCACGATATAAATTCGGATGCTCCTTGAATTTCTGTCCAAAGTTCCATATTTTCCTTCAGTGAGTTAATTTCGGACACAAACTATCTTTTTAAAAAATACATCTGCTTAGAAATTCATTTTCCATGTTTAGAAAATATTTTACACATGATCACAAAATAATTTACGTTTGTTCAGAAAACAGTTGATACATGTTCAGAAAAATTTAGACACACACATAGTAGAAAATATTTGGTTACAATGACAGTTAACTCATAGCATCAACCATAAATCTGCAATATGTTCTCAATGGATAAATATTTCCTCTCCCTTTCTTTTTTTTTAAAAAAAAATCTTATGGGACTTAACTGCTAAGGTCATCAGTCCCTAAGCTTACACACTATTTAACCTAAATTATCCTAAGGACAAACACACACACCCATTCCCGAGGAAGGACTCGAACCTCCGCCGGGACCAGTCGCCTCTCCCCTTCTCTAGGAATCGGCAACACTCTGACAGTTTGCTGTTTTTCTACAGTAAACACAGATCTGCTGCCTTGAAATGGACGCAGAAATTTGACATTCACTTCTTTGGCACTCACTTCTGCTACCATTCCGACAAAATGCCCGTTAACCTGTTTGCTTCCAATCATGTGCTTGTAGTCTAATATTGTACGTGGTATAATGAATTTACATGATGCCTTTCTGTACGACAGTTTTCTGATCTTGTGGCAGCACCTGCCTTTTCAACATTTTGATGCTCAGATCTGGGCCTCGGAAGGGCAGTGAGTCTCCTTTCATAAATCCACACTTTGTCCGATGTTCCCCCAAAGTACTTAAAATTAGTGCAAGTAAAATACATGGACAAACTACATTCACATTTCTTTCTTAATATTTAAATAAATAAATTATAAGAAAATTATGCTTACCGTGTTTTTCTCTTCAAGTACAATGACGAAAGTATTCCCATAAAGATAACTAGCAATAGTTATACATTGCATTGAAATCTGCAACACACTACAGTCTTAAGTTCGTAGGGCAACAATGCATGTTTGAATCTGCTTGACAATTCATAAGGTGTAATCATCAAAACGAGTAATCGAAATGCCAGTTTACTTTTAGTGCACCAACGTATGAACACAAATATAGTGTTCCCGTGCGAATTTATCCCTTTGTCCGATATTTCTCCATCTTACGGTAAGGGTTCATGCCACAATGAGAGCCTCAGCGGGTGCCAATCGACGAACCCATCACCCGTCTGTTGGATACCTCCTCTCGACCACTAACGCGGTATCGAGTAATTTCTCCTGTGCCTCGAAGTAAGAAGGAATCAACCTGTGAATGCAACTAAGGAGAAGAGGATTAAAGTCCAGGAAGAAAAATAATAACTTTAAGGTTAGCCTCTGACGTTGTGACTCTGTCATAGATGGAGAAGGACTGGAAGATCAATTGAACGAAATGGATAATGTCTTCAAAAAAAGTTAGAAGATGAAAATCAACAAAATTAAAACAAGGATAACGGGATTTAGTAGAATAAAATCTGGCGATGCTGAGGGAACTCGATTAGTGAAAGGGATACCAAAGCAGTACATGAGTATTTGGGCAGCAAAAGAACTGACGATAGCCGAAGCAGTGAGGATATAAAATGTAGACTGGCAATGGAAAGAAAAACATTTCTGAAGAATAGATTTTTCTTAACACCTAATATACGTTTAAGTGACATGAAGTCTTTTCTGAAGGTACACGTCAGGACTGTAGCCTTGTCTTCAGACAAGAGGAGAATAGAAGCTTTTGAAATGTTGTACTACAAAAGAATGATAAAGATTAGATGGGTAAATCAGATAAGTAATGATGGGATACTCAATACGCTTCGGGAGAAACTAAAGTTGTGGCACAACTTGACCATAACAAGGGATCTGTTGATAGGACACATTCTGATACATCGAGGAATGATCAGTTAAGTATTGCAGGGAAGTGTGGAGAGTAAAATTTGTAGAGGGAGGCCAAGAGATGAATGCAGTAACTTTATTCAAATGAACAGGTGGCAGTAGAGACTTGCGCATTATAGACTAGCGAAGTGAGCCGCATCAAACCAGTCTTGGCCCTCACTGAAGACCACAACAATCAAATTACTATTTAACGACCAGTCACCAATGATGTAGTGTGGCCGAGCGGTTCTAGGCGCTACGGTCTGGAACCGAGCGACAGCTACGATCGCAGGTTCGAATCCTGCCTCGAGCATGGGTGTGTGTGATGCCAGGTTGGTTAGGTTTAAGTAGTTCTAAGTTCTAGGCGACCGATGACCTCAGAAGTTAAGTCGCATAGTGCTCAGAGCCATTTGATGTGTTTGTTTGGGTCATTTGTTATAAGACAGATTGCTACAAAGCGTACTACAAAGTAATGTCTCCGATTTTCTTATGCGAAACTCTTAAAGTTCAATATGTTTCAAATGGCTCTGAGCACTATGGGACTTAACTTCTGAGGTCATCAGTGCCCTAGAACTTAGAACTACTTAAACCTAACTAACCTAAGGACATCACACACATCCATGCCCGAGGCAGGATTCGAACCTGCGACCGTAGCGGTCGCACGGTTCCGGACTGCCCGCCTAGAACCGCGAGACCACCGCGGCCAGCTGTGAGGATCCAAACACTAACAGTACTCTAGAATGGGTCGCGATACCGTTCTAAACGCCGTCTCCTTTATGGATGATCTTCACCTTCCCAAAATAGTCCCAATAAAACGAAGTCGATCGTTCGCCTTTCTTCTATTAACAGCAAGTGCCCATCCAATTTAATATCGCTTTGCAACGTTACGCCGGGATATTTAATCGACGTGACTGTGTCAAGCAGCACTCTGAACCTTACAGAATTGGTTTTACTACTCATTCACACTTAGAGCAAGCCCATTCATCATAACAGCTAGAAATTCTACGTAAGCTATCTTGCATACTCCTACAGTCACTCAATGATGACACCTTCCCGTGCACCACAGCGTCATCAGCGAACTGACGTAAATTGCTACACACCCTGTTCGTCAGGTCATTTACGTATACCTCTGCCCCGCACATCATACTAATTCTCAAAGTCTAGATGTAGGGGTTAAAAACGGGCCTTTCCACGATTCATACATTATAGCCATTACGTGGATACAATCAAGTTGTGTTATTTGACTTCTAAGGAGACTAACTGGGCTCAGCTTTGAATCCATCCAGACTGAAGCGCCTAGAACCGCTAGGCCACCCCGGCCAAATTCTTAAAGTGTTTTAAATAAAACAAACCTGCGTAACATTCTAAATGTCAGGTTCTTCATGTCTACAAATTTGCAGCCCCTAGGCACTAGATGATGCTGAAATATTGTGTGTAACATAGCGGTGTGTAACTTACCTATGTCGGTGCCTGAGAAAAAGCGAGCTCTAATCGAGTTTCGAATTCGAAGTGTTTGTACACACATGGAGCACGCTCTCTTTCAGCATCACAATACCAGACAGCACATGAGCGCTGCGACATCTCCAACAATCCGAAGTTATGGGTTCACTGTATTCGATCATTCTGCATACAGTACTGACATGATCCCATTATATTTTCATCTGTTTCCAAAACTCAAAGAACCCCTTCGAGGAATTGACTTTGTGATGAAGCGGTGCAAGCAGAGGTTAGGTTGTGGCTCCGTCAACAAGATCCAACATTTTACTCTGACGATGTCAACAAACTAGTCTCTCGTTGTGTGAAATGTCGCCGTCGCCAGGGTGACTACAGTGAGAAATAAATATGTAGACATGAAGAGTAAAGATGTGGTGTGTGCCGGCCGCGGTGGTCTCGCGGTTCTAGGCGCGCAGTCCGGAACCATGCGACTGCTACGGTCGCAGGTTCGAATCCTGCCTCGGGCATGGATGTGTGTGATGTCCTTAGGTTAGTTAGGTTTAAGTAGTTCTAAGTCCTAGAGGACTAATGACCACAGCAGTTGAGTCACATAGTGCTCAGAGCCATTTGAACCATTTTTTTGATGTGGTGTGTTCATAACGTTTGTTATATTTAAAAACTTAAGAGTTTTCACATAAAATTTTCGGAAACATTACTTTTAGCACGCCCTTGTAGTAGATCCTCTATTAAAGCAACAGTGTAAAGTATATAGAGTTAAGTAACTTCGTGACAAGGCCAGCAACAAGTCGTAAAAATACGAAAGAATAACAGATTGTATTGATCAGACAGTCACAAGTTCCTCACGACATGCGCATTGTGTGTCACATAACTCGGACACTGGCACTACTTTTAAGCAGTAAAGATATCTGATCAAGGCGTACGGTAAGTGATTTTAAATAACAAAACAGTATTTTATTGTATAGGTAATGTTATTAAGGTTTATTACTGCAGAAACAAAAAGGCAATTATCGTTGTTTCAATACAAAGTTTTGTTTTCAGTCATTCAATAACTCGTGAAAAGATTAGCGTTGTAATGCAACATAAGTCAGTGCGTTCAATGAAAGTTTTTGGAAAGGAAGTCACGAGGACAGTTTCGGCGCCTTTTCGCTTCCATTTTCATCTAAAGATATCACAACGGTGGTGAATTTGCACTGTGTTGGCAGACGTTCGCCTCAAGTTCATCATATTTCCGGCTACTTTTGCGAAAAGTTTCTCTACCAACCGTCATATATATGTGTACTAGTACTAAACTGTTCTCTCGAACTATCGAATGAATTTGAGAAATAATCTCACGGCACTAACAAAACAGAAAGAATTATAGGTGCCTAAGTATTTTGGAAATAAAAAATTAAGTACATTAAAATAGACACTCTTCTTTCAAAATCTATAACTGTATGACTTGGTCAGTATCAACATGCTGTGAAGTCCAGATATTCTAAGCAAGAAAAGCAAGAAGAGTAAGAAGAGGCCAGTGGAGCTGAAACGTTTTTTTTTTTTTTTTTTTTTTTTACAAGAAAGGAAATAAGAATACAGAAGCGACTGATCTTCAAAAAGAAACACATCTGGCGACATCTGGTTAGATAACCTGAAATTATCGGCGAGAACTTTGCCACCCAGAATTGTGTCGAAAATCGAATACGTTACTTACATTGCCTTTCTGCAAAAATTGTAGGAAAAGTAACCTGATTGCTATCGATTGCACTACGTATCCGCTATTTACGTCGATAGGATAATTTCTATCATCTAAGGTCCTCCTTATCGTGAGCCTATAGTGCCAACTGGACGCGGAAGCTGTAGGACCTACACTGGTGTGTCAAAAGCGCCATTACTACGAAATACGACTAGGAAGAATATGGGGACAGGCAACGGGAGGAGGTGCACAGCACCTTTGATCAATTTTTAGGGTCTACTGGGGTGAGGGCGCTGGAGCGGAAGATCATTGCGATCCGAGTTATAGCTTGATAAATGATTCATCGCGTGGCCTTTTTACGGCCTGCCCGCCGGACACGTTGGCTAGCTCGCGGTCGGGATGCGGCGCTCTTACTCCGAGCCCCAAGTGTCCGTTGCCGGCCGCCCGCTGTCAGACGCTCCTATGTAGACGGCGGACTCCCTCCACATGAGTGACGCAATGGCTGCGACAGTGGACTCATATCTGGCAGCAGCAGAATCAGCGTCCCCACTGATCATCCAAAATATAAGTTCTCCGTGCTTTCCCCCACGATACTTCAGACGAGAGATGAAATAGTGAAGGTAGCAGAGGATCAAGTAGGTTAAAAGACGAGGGCTGGTAGAAATGCTTGGGTAACAGAAGAGATACTGAATTTAATTGATGAAAGGAGAAAATATAAATATGCAGTAAATGACGCAGGCAAAAAGGAATACAAACGTCTCAAAAATGAAATCGACAGGAAGTGCAAAATGGCTAAGCAGGGATGTAGAGGCGCATATCACTAGGGGTTAGATAGATACTGCCTACAGGAAAATTAAAGAGACCTTTGGAGAAGAGAGAACCACTTGCATGAAAATCAAGAGCTCAGATGGAAACCAAGTTCTAAGCAAAGAAGGGAAAGCAGAAAGGTGGAAGTAGTATATAAGAGGGTCTATACAAGGGCGATGTTCTTGAGGACAATATTATAGAAATGGAAGAGAATGTAGATGAAGATGAAATGGGAGATGTGATACTGCGTGAAGAGTTTGACAGAGCACTGAAAGACCTGAGTCGAAACAAGGCCCCGGGAGTAGACAACATTCCATTGGAACTACTGATAGCCTTGGGAGAGCCAGGACTAACAAAATTCTACCATCTAGTGAGAAAGATGTATGAAACAGGCGAAATACCCTCAGACTTCAAGAAGAGTATAATAATTCCAATCCCAAAGAAAGCAGGTGTTGACAGATGTGAAAATTACCGAACTATCAATTTAATAAGCCACGGCTGCAAAATACTAACACGAATTCTTTACAGACGAATGGAAAAACTGGCAGAAGCCGACCTCGGGGAAGATCAGTTTGGATTCCGTAGAAATGTTGGGACACGCGAGGCAATACTGACCTTACGACTTATCTTAGAGGAAAGATTAAGGAAAGGCAAACCCACGTTTCTAGCATTTGTAGACGTAGAGAAAGCTTTTGACAATGTTGACTGGAATACTTTCTTTCAAATTCTGAAGGTGGCAGGGGTAAAATACAGGGAGCGAAAGGCTATTTACAGTTTGTACAGAAACCAGATGGCAGTTACAAGAGTCGAGGGGCATGAAAGGGAATCAGTTGTTGGGAAGGGAGTAAGACAGGGTTGTTGCCTATCCCCCATGTTATCAATCTGTATATTGAGCAAGCAGTAAAGGAAACAAAAGAAAAATTCGGAGTAGGAATTAAAATCCATGGAGAAGAAATAAAAACTGTGAGGTTTTTCCGATGACATTGTAATTCTATTAGAGACAGCAAAGGACCTGGAAGAGCAGCTGAACGGAATGGACAGTGTCTTGAAAGGAGGATATAAGATGAACATCAACAGAAGCAAAATGAGGATAATGGAATATACTCGAATGAAGTCGGGTGATGCTGAGGGAATTAGATTAGGAAATGAGACACTTAAAGTAGTAAAGGAGTTTTGCTATTTGGGGAGCAAAATAACTGATGATGGTCGAAGTAGAGAGGATATAAAATGCTGACTGGCAATGGCAAGGAAAGCGTTTCTGAAGAAGAGAAGTTCGTTAACATTGAGTAGAGATTTAAGTGTCAGAAGTTTTTTCTAAAAGTATTTGTATGGAGCGTAGCCAAGTATGGATATGAAACATGGACGATAAATAGTTTAGACAAGAAGAGAATAGAAGCTTTCGAAATGTGGTGCTACAGTAGAATGCTGAAGATTAGACGGGTAGATCACGTAGCCAATGAGGAGGTATTGAATAGAAGTGGAGAGAAGAGAAATTTTTGGCACAACTTGACTAGGAGAAGGGATCGTTTGACGGGGCATATTCTGAGACATGAAGGGATCACCAATTTAGTATTGGATGGCAGCGTGGAGGGTAAAAATCGTAGAGGGAGACCAAGAAATGAATACACTAAACAGATTCAGAAGAATTTAGGTTGCAGTAGGTACTGGGAGATGAAGAAGCTTGCACAGGATAGAGTAGCATGGAGAGCTGCATCAACCAGTCTCAGGACTGAAGACCACAACAACAACACTTCAGACGATATTCGGAACAGGTATTTCGAATAGGCCACGGTCGATTTACTTCATCGTCAATGTTTGACTGAGCTACTTTAATTAATGAAATTTGTAGCGGAATACGTGTTTTGAAGCTCAAATTTACAGCTGCCATGGAATTCCACTGAAAGCAATTCGTAATGGAACAACTGATTTCTATAAACTACTGCGAGGGATACCTGCAATTCTCAAGGCCATAGCAAATTCCCTTCTCATCACAATTTGTCTGAGAATAGCTTCATTTCAATGTCTTCAATGTCCACTGCATCTTTAATTCAAAGCGTTTTTCCTTTTTAGATTACTGCTATTCGCACAGCTTCTTCCTGGCAAATTTCCTTCTATCCGTATTTTCTTGCTCCAAGCTTACCGAGGACTATCAATCGCAAGATGACGGATGTGCATTGTATACAAGGCGCTCCGATACCCCCCTCCAGAAACTCTGAAGCAAAGTGCGTACTGTGAATCCCTTGTAGGGAGGCGTAGGGTCGCAGGCGAGAATTCTTGTAAGATAGGCCTATTATAGATATAGGGGAAGACTGAACTGTATAGAGAAAATTTGGAGGTAATTCAGGGATACTTTCTGAGTATTTCGTACCGATGGCTTACGATGGCTCGTTGCAGAGCAATAATATAATTACGGTTTATTCGGCTTGTTACCCCAATAACCATTATTTCTGTAAAAAATCTTTCACAGTGGCGAGGAAGCCTGTAACATGCTTTCACCAAAACGTACAACGCAAAACACACAGTAAGGCAATATCCATTAGATGCAAAAATACTGTGATATGGTTGCCGTCGCTGCGGGAAGCGCACTGCATAGTGATGTTGCGCAACTCTTCCATTGCATTCGGTGAATACTTAGCACCGAGTGAGCTGACGCAGTGCTTAGCATACTGGCCTCGCATTCGGGGGGAAGACGGTTCAAATCCGCGTGCGGCCATCCTGATTTGGATTTTCCGTGGTTTCCCTAATTGGCTTCGGGCAAATGCCGGGATGGTTCCTTTGAAAGGGCGCGGCTGACTACCTTCCCTCTGCTTCCCTAATCCGATAGAACCGCTGTTTGCTCCACTCCCCAAAATCAACTAACCAACCAAGTAACCAACATGTAGCAGAAGATTCATATCAGCCAACACTTCATCACTAAACGTATCGAAACTGCTGTGTATCCCTGTTAACGCACAACTAACATTGACAAAAAAAAAAAAAAAAAAAAAAAACGAAATCCAGCTGAGCAGTACTTTAGGGTCAAGAGAAACGTGGGCGTTACTGTTATCAACAGCGAGTACACTGAATGAATCAAACAAGTTCATTTCCAAACTAAACACATGGCACTTATTGTCGATACTTGCACTGTTATGCAGAACATATATGAAGATAACGGAGCTTAGTAAGTAAACGAAATGCACTTATTCTGTAATGTGCCATGGAGGCAATGAGTCCCATATACCAAAATACTCAAAAAATATCCCAGAAGAGTCTACGAAATTTTTTCGGTTGAATTCGGGTTTACCCTGTGGACTCTTGATACTCGTTCTCTTACAGTTCAGGTATTGAGAAAGATTTATCCGATATGCTCTTTATGTAAATGGAAATGAAATGAGCTTATGGCATCGTTGGCCGGGAGGCCACATTCAGGGAAGTTCGGCTGCCAAGTGCAAGTCTTATTTCAGTCGACGCCATATTGGACGGCTTGCGCGCCGGTGACGAGGGTGAAATGATGATGATGACAACATAACACCCAGTCCCCGAGCAGAGAAAATCCCCAACCTGGCCGGAATCGAACCCGAACACGCTTGCCCGCTTGCACGCTACCACTCAGCTAAACAGGCGGACATTATGTAAATGAACTTGAGGCATAAAGCATATACTGAAGCATATACTGGGCATCCAGCGAAGGAGTCCCTGATTTCAAAATAAATATCTGGAAGCCTAAGATCGATAGACGAGTGAAGCAGAAGAAATGATTACTGTGAAAGCTGTGACAATTTTATACACCAGTTATACATAAGTTTCGAAATAGTTCGAAAAGCTGCTAACAGATGAAGCTGTACGCTATGCAGCTCGTATGGTATCAGTATCGTCCTCTGCAAGCAGTCATTGCAATTACATCTCAGTCTTTTCGAAATGCCCTCACTCGCAGTACGGAAAATGAGCAAACAAACAATGAAATTAAGGAGTCAGATCGGGCGAACATGGAGGACACTCCATCAAGGGCTCTGAGCACTATGAGACTTAACTGCTGTGGTCGTTAGTCCCCTAGAACTTGGAACTACTTAAACCTAACTAACCTAAGGACATCACACACATCCATGCCCGAGGCAGGATTCGAACCTGCGACCGTAACGGTCGCGCGATTCCAGACTGTAGAGCCTAGAACCGCTCGGCCACTCTAGCCGACACTCCATCCCTGTGTCAGTAAATTTGCAATAATCCAGCTCAATGACTCTATTCCCCAATTGTTGAACAAGAAAGCGAAATACCTGTTCTGTGCTATGTGGTCTGGCCCCATTTTGTATGAACCACTCGGTGCCTGGCCGTTCTTCCAACGCTGCAGCGTAACGTTCGCTAGTGATCAGTCCTCGTATGAATAAGGGGCCAATAATACAGCAGCCCAAACACTAATTTTGGGAGAGTACAGTAGTTTCGCTTCACACAAATGGGGATTTTTGAAAGCCCAGTTTTGTTCATGCACGATTCCATCCAGGTGAAAGTATGCTTCACCAATACAACATCAAATCCTTCACTATCAATCATTATGAGAATCTCGTTCGCAAAGTCAGCCCGCTGTCGTACAACTCTTAAAGCTAGAGCCTGGTAGCTTTGGATTTTAAATGGAAACATATGTCGGCTCTGTCTCAGTATTTCCTGCATGCTGGAATCCTGCAAACTAGACTCTGATGCAGTTCTTCGTAATGTACTTAATAATTCCAGAAAACTGAACGAAATATTCAGGAGTAACTCCAGTTTGCATAGGGCCAACATTCCTCGATAGATCAGCGGCCACGCTGCCTCTCCGCTGGAAGAGCTTGAGAATGGTTTTTGCATCGGGTATTTTTGGAACATTAAACCTTGTTTGAAAGCGGCACCTTGTTGCTGTAGAACTATGTTCTAACCTGTAGTATTCCAGTATAAGAAAACACGTTCAATGGAATACATGATTTCAACCCCTTTCTTCGGAACGCTAACCTCCTTTCACGTTTCAACGGCGGAACTGATCGCTCTGAGCTGAGGCACACTATTTGTAGGCACTACGTATTACGATTACATCACTATGAGTTAGCAGCTTTTAGAAAATTCTGTATAACTTTTGTATAAAATTGTTCACAATAAACATACCGTGTGTTTCATTCGTCTGTCAATCGTAGTGTTTTAAAGAATTTTTAGATCAAGGACTCCTTCCAAAATGATCGTGTCTTCTGGAGTAGGAACCCTGACTACGTTATTTTCAAGCAGAGATCAGAGGATACAGGTACGCTTACTTCAAAAACAAATCCGTTTCCTTTATAATGTAATGAATCATACGATTTAGTAAATCTGCAAGTACTAGAAGAAAAGGGAGAGATTTCTACATGTACTTCGGGTAGACTAGCTAATTAACGCAAAAAATTGTAATACGTATTAATATATTCATATTATGAACATTGTAAGTATCGAAGATTGGGATTAATCAGCATGCATGCTTTTTACCGCTATTGAAAATAAACCTGGCAGTTACTGCGTTCGCTAGAGAAGGGACAGTATACTTGGCCGAATGACAAAAAATTATCAGATAATCGTCAAGCAAAACTTGAAAGGCGACAAATAAATTGCAGGAGGAGCATTATTTAATGAGGGAGTAGCGCTCGGCGACTTCTTTTGGGGAGTAATTTTCGTAGCCACGATACCAATTTGTTCCAGTTACGTAATGCGGCGACAGACGTTACACGAAATTCCGGTCGCATAGAAAAACTTGCCCACCGACGAAGATTTTGACGGTTAGGTGGTGAGTTATTACAAATAAAAAGAAAAGCTGCTGTTCAGTCTCGCATCAGAAGTGTAACACATTGCGCAGGAATGCAGAAGTGGCTCTTGGGAAGTGGTTTACTGGCTTTTGTAGGAGCTCCTTGGAAGCTCTCGGTGGTGATTTTTGATAGACATCACAACGAACTGAAGAAAAATTGAGCATATCAAGATTACGTAATTGATAGTACATCAGAGTATTTCGAAGGCGGACAGAAAGCACGTATGATAACGTCTCTCAATGAATTAAGCGAAAACCGTTGAAATATTATTTATATGTTTCCGTTTATGGCTCGAGTAATGAAGATTGGAGAGGCGAAGCAGCTCAGCATTCTTTCAGTCTTGTCATGAAAAACAAGCTTAAAATCTGAGTCAGTGCACCTCATCCGAGAGAGGAGAGTTCACTTTTCGGTGTTCAATAGATTCCGTAAATCAATTAAGATGAAAACGGAAATGTTTCCTTTAGAAAAGGACATGGCCTAATTCCTTCCCCATGCTTGTCCTATTCGTGCTTGTGTTACATTTCAAGAAGTATCATCGTCAACAGTACTTTCAGTTCTAATCTTCCTTTTATCCTTATTCTTACTATTACTTTCTTTTATTTTTCATCACTGTTCAACAAGGCAAGGTGACGCATTGGTTAAGACACTAGACTTTCATTCGCAAATAGCGGCACTGAAATCGTCGCGCAGGAAGTCTGATTAGGTTTGCCGTAATTAGTCCGGAACAGCGGGACTGCTACTGTCGCAGGTTCGAATCCTGCCTCGGGCATAGATGTGTCTGATGTCCTTAGGTTTGTTAGGTTTAAGTAGTTCTAGGTTCTAGGGGACTGATGAACTAAGATGTTAAGTCCCATAGGGCTCAGAGCCATTTGAACGATTTTGCCGTAATTTTCAAAATAATTTCATCCAAAGCACTAGAATGGTTATTTCGATGACTTCACCGACCTTGCCAATACGACTTTAGAGTACAGACTGGGACGTCTATGGACTCACTGTTGGGGGTTCCACCAGGCAATCTCGTGAAGTACTTTTAAACAGGTTTTCCGAAGACTGTGTTAAGCAGCTAGTTCGAGAGCCCACTCGCAATGGAAATACTTTAAGCCTCGTGGCCACAAACAGGCCTGACCATATCGATGACGTCAGTATAGGGACTGGGATTAGTGATCATGACGTCATCGTAGTGACGATAATTACTAAAGTTAATAAATCAATCACGAAGGTTAGGAGAGATTTTTTGCTAGAAAGAGCAGATAAGCAGTTGTTAACATCTCTCTTAGATAATGAATGGACATCATTCAGTTACAGTATAATGGACGTAGAGGAATTATGGGCAAAGCTTAAACGAGCTATAAATCACGCTCTGGAGAAGTATGCGCAGAGAAAGTGGATTAGAGACGGAAAAGAGCAACCGTTATTTAATGATATAATTCCGAAAATGCTGAGGAATCAAAGAAGAACGTGAAAATGACAACAAACAAAAGCTAGCATAGATTCGTGCGTCTCTAAAAAGATCGATGTCAGAAGCATACAACTGCTACCACGGTCACATATTTGTCAAACTTCTTGCCGAGAGCCCGAGTAAATTCTGGTCACATGTAAATTCGCCAAGCGGGTCGAAGGCTTCTATCCAGTCACTCGTTGACAAGTGTTGGGTGGCAATATAGGACAGCAAAACGAAAGCTTAAGTTTTAAATTTCGCATTTGAGAAGTCGTTCACTCAAGATGATCGTACAGACATACCGTCGTTTGACTATTGCACAGACACCTGTATGAAGGACGGAGTATCATTGGCAACTGAAAGGGTCACTAGATCCGGATGGAATCCCAGTTCGGTTTTACAAAGAGTACTCTACGGTATTAGCCCCCTACGAAGCGTGCATTTACCGCAAATGTCTCGCCGTGTGCGAAGTCCCGATCTATTGAAAAAAAAGCACAGGTGACTCCTATATACAAGAGAGGCAAAAGGAAGGATCCAAAAATTACAGACCCATATCTTTAACATCGGTTTGCTGCAGTATTCTTGAACACATTCTCAGTTCGAATATAATAAATTTCTCTCCCCGTCGGATCGGTGTGTGTGTGTTGTCATTAGCGTAAGTTAGTTTAAGTTAGATTAAGTAGTGTGTAAGCTTAGAGACCGATGACCTCAGCAGTTTGGTCCCATAGGATCTTACCAAAACTTTGCAGTAAATTTCCTTGAGACGGAAATACTCTTGTCCATAAATGAGCTTCGATTTAGAAAGCGTCGTTCGTGCGAGTCTCAGCTTACCCTTTTCTCACATGATAGCATGTGAACCATGGATGAAGGGCAACACCAGATTACATATTTCTAAATTTCAGAGAAGCGTTTGGCACGGGGTCCCACTGCAGACTTAAGGAAGGTACGAGCGTACAGAATATGATCCCAGATATGTGAGTGACTCGATGACTTCTTAAATAATAGAACCTATTACGTTGTCCTTGGCGGCGAGTGTTCATCAGAGATGAGGATATTGTCAGGAGTGTTCCAGAGAAGTGTGATACGAGAGCTCTTATTCTCGGTCACATAAATGATCTTACAGAGCAAGTGAGTAGGAGTCTGCGCCTGTTTACTAATGTGCTGTGGTGTACGGGTAGGTGCCGTCGTTGAGTGACTGTAGGAGGTTACAAGATGACAGAGACAAAATTTCTGGTTGGTGTGATCAATGGTAGCTAGCTCTAAATGTAGAAAAAAATTAAGTTAATATAGGCAAGTAGGAAAAATAATCCCGTAATGTTCAAATACAGCATTAGTAGTGTACTGCTTGATACTGCCAAGCCCGTTAAATTTCTAGGCGAAAGCTAGAAAGCGATAGGAAATGGAACGAACATGTGAGAATTGTAGTAGGAAAGGCGAATGGTCGACTTCGGTTAATTGGAAAAAGTTTAGGAAAATGTGGTTCATCCATAAAGCAGACAGCGTATAGAACACTGGTGAGACCCATCCTTGAGTATTGTTCGAGTGTTCGGGATCCCCACGAGATCGAATTAATGACGGCGTAGAGGTAATTTAGAGGCGGGTTGCTAGATTCGTTATTGACAGATTCGATTAACACCCAAGTATTATGGAGATGCCTTGTAAGTCAAATGTGAATCCCTGGAGGGTAGGTGACGTTCTTTTTGAGAAAATTTTGAGAAAGTTTGGAAAACAGGTATTTGACGCAGACTGCAGAACGATTCTACTGCCGCTAACGAACATTTCGTAAGGACCACGAAGATGAGATAAGAAAATCAGGGCCCATACGGAGGGATATGGACAGTCACTTTTCCCTCGCTCTATATGGAAGCAGAACAGGAAAGGAAGTTACTACTAGTGGTACAAGGTGCCATCCACCACGCACGTATGGTGGCTTGAGGAGTGTGGATATAGACGTAGAGTTCAACTCTAATGGCTTCCATGTGGGCGGGATGCTAAATTCTAAACAACTTTATTCCACTGCTTTACACCCAAGTGGCATATACAAAGACTTTTCGAGATGGAAATTTTATCGTAAATGGAGTTTAATTCTACAGTTTTATCCCATTCGTATAAATCCTGATTTTGACAGTAGCTCCTGCCTCGAAGTACTGCCGTCTGGTGTTTCATTCGCTTTTTTTATCTGCCCAACACAAGAAATTTTGTCAAATTCCAATCGAATTCGTACTCCGGATTGATAACGACACCCTGGTTTTCCACATCTATTAATACAAACACGAGATGGATTCTTGTTTCATTCTCAGCTGTGTAGACAAAAAACTGAAGCATCCTGAAGGCATGGGCGGATGTCAATTTTAATTCGTACACGCACCCACAATCGGCTGGTTATGTAAATGATTAACAGCTGCAGTTTTCTGTGAGAGTTGGTGGTTTATATTTAGAGTTGTTACCAGGGCTGGTAGAGCGTATAAGGGGGAAGAACAGCGTTAGACCTTAAGTGATCGGTATGAAGGACACGGAGATGTCACGTACTCGTGTGCAATAGCATTATCGACATCTGACAGAGTTTGAGGAACAGGGTTGAGGGTAGTTTTTAACGTCCCGTCGACAAAGGGGTCATTAGATAGGGAGCACAAGCTCGGATTAGAGAAGGATGGGGAAGGAACACGGCCGTGTCTTTTTGAAGGAACCATCCCGGCATTTGCCTGAAGCGATTTAGGGAAATCAAACAAGCACTAGACTCCCTACAACGTTCTGTATCATCCTACACGATTGGCCGGACTAGGCTATTACCGTGCCACGAGTACGCTGCTGTTAACACCGTACTAACGGCTGCAATTGGAGTGACGCCGTGACCAAGAAGCGTGGACTGTTAACAAATGACATCGCGTTGAGTTCAGTGGTGAATCGTGGTTCTGCACTATCCAGGAGTATGGCAGCGATCTGGGGAGATGTGTAATTCTTCCAATGTGTTCGAAAGGAACAGCGTTGTTACTTCTGACCTCATGTTGTAGGGTGTCAATGGGTCACGGCTGATCGTGACTAGGGCTTCTCTGGCAGCACAACGGTACTTCAGACATCCTGCGTCCTTATGTGTTACCCCTCATGCGATAGTATCATGGTGCCATTTTTCAGCAAGATAATGCTCTCCCAAATATGGCACATTTCTCTGTGATTCGTCTTCATGATGTTGAGGTTCTCTCGTGGCCACCAAGATCTCCAGAGTTGTCCCCTTTAGAGCATGTTTTGAGTCAGATCGGACGTCAACTGCGTCTCAGTGAGATTATGGAGGATGTCGCGTACAAGTTACAACATTTGGTTGCCTGTTTTCCTCAGGAAAGGATACACGGCTCTCTAACCCTTAAGCTTCATTACGTTCACTTCTCTCTTCTGGGTGCTACACTTTTTTTTGTCAGGCTGTGTGGTTACAGAACGCAAATGTAGAATAAAGTTACTTGATTAATTGTGTCACGTTGTACTGCGTCGGCACAAAAGAATCAAGGCTGCTCGTGTTTCTAAGGACCTATCACGGTGAATTTTCGCTGCGCGACTCATTTTCGACCCTGTACTGAGTCTTACTCTGTTAATGTTTCATCAGAATCGATCGATGAGGAATGTTTTTACAGTTTTCCTGTAAGGGTAGAGTATGAGGTGGATCAAAAAAGAAACAAGACGGGTGCGACAAGCTTGGATACCTATCAAATGTATTAAGGTTGTGCTGTTTTCCTTCAGAGTATCCGCCATTTGAGCCAGTGTTCAAAGAAAACTGTTTACTATATGGGAACCGTACACTGTATCAATGATGTTCAGACTATGCGCCGCATGATTCGCGTTGTTAGCAGTGTTAGTGTCATGACTTGCCGGTATTGCGACGTAGGACTGAAACACAAGCACCAGTGTGCATTACAGCTGCAGACAGTCTACATGGGCCTGGACAAGGTGAGCAGGACTTTAATCGTAAAGCTGTTCTGTTGAAAACAACAGCAGTAGTACTGTTTCTCTTCTCGAGTATGGAATTAAAGGAATACGAAGGTATCGTCTTTCCACATTGGGGTCGAAGAATACGATTCGAAAGTTCAAATTAACTGGGACTTTGGGAATTGCTCTTGGGAGAGGCCGACCATCAACTACCCCATAACTTGTTGAAGAAGTTGCTGTTGCCAAGATTGAGAATTCTGAACGCAATGTGCGATCTTCAAGCCGAGCACGAGCTTTGTCACGAAAGCTGAACATTCCATGGCCCACCATTCGAAAAGTGCTGCGAATAGTTGTGGAACTGGATCCCTAGTGAGGTTCCAGGCTGTCCTGGATGCTGATGGTCGTGACATTAAGCAGTGTTTCTAACCTGGAACGTAAACATGGTACACAGTTAACAAATGTTGCCTTCTCATGTCGAAATTAAAATTTCTTTATTTCTGTGGTTCATTCCTTACTTCTCTTTCGCTTGTCCTTACATTTTCCCAAAGTTTCGGTGCACTATGATCACTCATTTTTCATGGGGTCCTCTCAAGTAGAGGAAGTTTAATTACAACCACCCTATAAGCCTGTTTAACTCCGCATACGTTTGCTATCGTTCCTTCCACTGTCCAAAACATTTGTGAATGTCGAATGAATGCTTCACGGTTGCTCACGGTTTTTTTCAGGTTACCAGTATCTCGAGAACGAAGCGAGATCGGGAAAAATTTTCAGTGAAATTCTTGTATGGTTTCTGAACTCTGTCTAATGGTGAAATTTTCGTGAACTTGAAATGGCCTTTAAATTCTGCATTAGGGATTAACCTGAAAGCAAATATCATTGGCATTTGCGGAACCCAATGCGCACCACGCGGAGATTTTCCAGCGGACTTCGCACACCGTTAGCCCTGAAGTTGGGGCTACCATTTGTAAAAATGAACTTGACCTTGGTTTAATCTTGAAAACTGGGTTCAGGGTCATTTCAAGGTAACCACACCATGACCCCCCCCCCCCCTTCGAACCTTACAACTTTAACTAGTGACTTATTTTGCAGAATTGTGGCGCTCCAGAGGTATCGGCTGGTATAGATTAAAATGGGACTCCCTGTATATTCAGCCTGAAACTTTCGACGACTTCCTTTGTCGTCATCGCCCGAAGTTATACTTGGGTCGCGCAATAATTCATTTATTTGAGCGAATTATGTGATGGAGCCATTATGAATTAAGGAAATTTCATATGCTATGCGAGATGACGTCAGTTCCTATGACGGAAGACCATTAGCAGCAATGCTGATTTGGGCAGATGGTGAAAGATGACGCTCATTTCTCTATTGCCTTTCAGCAACCAAGCGACCATTCCATACACCAATACCGGTGTAGCCGCTGACCCAGTTAAATTTGTTGTTAAACATTCTGATCTCAACCTATTATTTCATGATAGAGTCCCAGCAGACTGGTTCATGGATTAATTTTTCCATTTCATCAAACATAATCGTATTTGTGTTCATAAGGCTGTGTTTCTATTTGTAGAAACATCGGTATTTAATGTGGCGTCGATGATCTGTATATCGTTCTGAAATGCAAGGGAATAGGTGTCTTATGCTGAAAGGCTGGTTCAAATGGCTCTGAGCACTAAGGGACACAACATCTGAGGTCATCAGTCCACTAGAACTTATAACTACTTAAACCTAACTAACCTAAGGACATCACACACATCCATGCCCGAGGCAGGATTCGAACCTGCGACCGTAGCAGTCGCGCGGTTCATGACTACAGCCCCTAGAACCACATGGCCACCGCGGCCGGCTTTGCTGAAAGCAACAGATATATAAGCTGAGTCATCCATTACCTAAGGAAATCAACATCGCTACCAATCATACAATGTAAGCTTTCACTGCTGGTACTGACGTCATTCAAAACTTCCGGGCTATTAGGCCGTGGTCAATGTATAACACTTTCTCCTAACATTTCCTGTCCAACAGCGGGAGACATCTTCAGAGGTAAAATGGCTAAATGCCATGACCATTTATGTATCTAATTTAAGTGACTACTTATTTTTTCTTCAGAGTACGTCTCTGTGAACCAAATAAAGAGGCAAGAGTATATATCAAGGAGTCAATGTAATTGTTAACTACAGGGTTTATTATTCCGGCGTACGTTTAAAATGCACCAGAGGTTTACAGAACCGTTGGAGGAAATGCAGCCCAAAGCTTGAAGATAAAATGGCTCAAATGGCTCTGAGCACTATGGGACTCAACTGCTGTGGTCATTAGTCCCCTAGAACTTAGAACTACTTAAACCTAACTAACCTAAGGACATCACACACATCCATGCCCGAGGCAGGAATCGAACCTGCGACCGTAGCAGTCGCACGGTTCCGGACTGCGCACCTAGAACCGCGAGAAGATTAAATGTTCAGATGTACATTCTCTCTTGGATATTAAAAATGAAGTTTATAGTGCAACATCTCGTCGACGACAATATCGTTAGAGGCGAATCACAAGAGCAAGTGAACAAGAACAGACAAGGAAATCGGCAATGGCCACGTCGGAGGCAGTACGCGGACAGTTCGTCTGAAGCGATTTAGAGTAGCCACAGGTGACCTAATTAAGATCGTCAGGGATGTATTTAAATCCCGCTCTTCCCGAAAATAAAACCATTTAATTGGGAGATCCTTTGATTTCTTTCTCAGGCAGACAGCACGAACTTCACAGCAGTTGTGCAGACAAGGTTGTCGTTCGACAGAGCAGCATCGTTTTTCACACGATGTACGAAATAGTTTTCTGCCTTTCTGCAAATACCTGTTCTTAAGTGCATATATTCATTAACCTGGTCCCAGGGGACGCTGGTGCTAATGACCGTAATATGCGCGTCAGCGCAGCGCGGCTGCCTACTGCGCGGTGTCAAAGAAGCCAGCTGAGCCTTGCCAATTAAGTGTAACGGCGCTTATAGCGGAGATGGCAACATACACTACACACTTTATAGGACCAGTAGCTACCTAATATATTCATCCCCGACGTTCCGTCAGGCCCCTACAGTTTTTCGCCCAAATTTAACG
This sequence comes from Schistocerca gregaria, assembly GCF_023897955.1. Taxonomy (NCBI): domain Eukaryota; kingdom Metazoa; phylum Arthropoda; class Insecta; order Orthoptera; family Acrididae; genus Schistocerca; species Schistocerca gregaria. The sequence continues at coordinate 480,219,899 of NC_064931.1, read as the reverse complement.
GCATTTTCCAAGCCAAATATTTCAGGTGGTCATTGGAAATGCAAATGAATAAGTAGCTCGAAATGGAGAGGAAGGGTGTTGTTTGATGTCCATAAATGGAGTGAGTTAGCTGTTTTGTGCTGTAGTGGACCAATATCGAAGCAGTTACCGTGTAAAAGACGCGACTTTGAGGCCCGGAATTGTCTTTACGTGTGCTAAACCTGCGAGCCCTGCTGTGCAAGTGTGTCTAGACATTTCATCAACGAAAATTAATGACTAAAAATTTAGTGGCTTAGCACAATTTTATCGGAAATTTGAATCAACTTTCCTGGCCAGTTGGTAATTTGCTCGTCTCGCGTGGAGAGAAAATAGATACCAGTTCAACGCTTTTATGAGCCTCATAAATGATAGTAGTACATGTCTAGTTACTATTCATAACGATGCTATTTTGAGTGAGAAATGTCTGAGTCATGTGTATATCACACTGGGTGGTTTATGTAACTGTATTAATCAGTTACTATGCAAATAAATGCTAGAAGAGACTGCAACAGAAATTTGAAGTGACCACTGCCGTATGATTGATATTTATGGTTAGTCATTAGTGAAAAATGGTGTAATTGTACATACATAAAGTGAATTTGAGTGACGCGCCGATCATTAATTTTTCAAATACACGCGTTGTTCGACTAAAGTGGGCCTAGTTAATGCTGCATTTTTCAGGTAAATTATATAATTCTCTTAAATAGGTTTCGAAATACCTTGAAAAAAGGAGCCTAATGATTTGAAGCTTGTTATAACATGCAGAGAAAATTCTTGCAAAAAAATGAGACAAATTTACAAAGTGTGAACGTCCGTGCAGCTCATTTTTCGCCTCGTTATATTATGTTTGCCCAGTACTGGAGTCAGAGACGCTCTCAGTGTTCACCAACTCTGTCTGTGTAAACGTTCCGTTGAAACTTTAGTATGCTTCATATTATTATGCACTCTTTAAGGGTTCTCTCATCTGTAAAGAACAATGAACAGTTACAGTACAGTAAGACTACTTAGTTTCCTATGTGTCTGTCTAAATAAATGATATTTCAAGCTTTAGCTACACCAGCATATGCTTTTTTGATACGCACTTACCTCTTCCATTCCTTGTGTACTCAAATTATTATAATTTTTAGCGCAAGAGCAAAATATTTGACAATGGAGCAAACTTTGCCTGTGAAGGAAGCATGATGATATCCATTGCAAATAGGTGATAATGGAAAACAAGATAAAAATCCATATCTAACAGCCTCATTGCCTGCAGGATTTTTAAATCAAAAATCGAAAGAAAAGAGAGAAGAATTCCACTTTCCCTAATTCATCCTACTAGTTTTCTGTTGCTGCATTCTCGACGTAATTCTTTCCTGTTTGAGCCAGTATGCTCGTTCTTATGTCATAGTTCGACGATAATACGATATACAGCGTTGGTTTGCTCCTCTCATTTTCAGGCGAATGTCATCAACAGGTTCTCAGAAAAATAAGACGACTAATTCCTACCCGTATGTATCTTACCCAACTGTGTCGTATGATTATGGTCATCTGTGCGACTTCAATCGCAGTATTATGGCATGATTAACGTTTAAATTACAACTAGTACTGTGCAACAGATGCGATGTGTGTCCTTCCGCGTACATTCAAAAATACAGTAGTTCGTCAGTTTATCCAAAATTATCTGTTTTCATAACTGCCTTTTTGATGATTTATATAACTTCGCAAAAAGCTTGCTGTATCATATCTAAGGAAAATAAATAGCGCATGTCTCTTTTGTCAGTTTTCTTGTTCTTACGCCAATAGATTTCCACGATTAATGCTATGTAGGCTGTCAGTTACCGTGATTATATCGCAAATGTCCTTGTTTACTTTTCAGCATGTCTCCACACCCTCTTTCTTTAAAACTTTCAGTGCAGCCCCACAACCTACTAAGAAAATACTATTAGCTGGGACATGTAACAAGGTTCGTGACTGGTCTGAATATTTCTCCGAAGCTATAATGCAGCTTGTTATCCTATACATACCCACAGACTACTCCCAGTGTGACTCCGGGTAGAGCATTGCTGTTCGTAGTACACATTAACAACTTGACAGATGATGTTAGCTGTATCGCCAGACGTTCCGGATGTGATACTGTTGTACATGAGTGTTGTCCAAAGAGAACTACTCGAGAGTCCAGTCACTTGCAGAGTCTTCTTCAAGCTCTAGAAGCTTTTTGTAAATGTAGAAAAAAGAAACTGTAAAATACATTAAATGTGTGGGTATTGTGCCTGATTGTAGGATTTCGAGCGGGAAATAAGTTTTGTCAAATCATATAAGTAGTTTGGTGCAACAATATGAAAATGCGAAAGGTAACAATTGCATAGGCTCTTTTTTGGTGCCAAGTTGGAGGGCTGTGGATTTCGAAAACGCAGTTAATGTACAAAGGTACTTCAATACAAAACGCTCCTAAGGTTTACCGTTACACTACTCGGCCATTCGTGATCCGTATCACATTGAGCCTACTCTTCGTAGCTAGAGTGTTTCGAGATTTAAAATTGGATAGTATCTGATTTGTGCAACGAATCAAAGAGTAGCAAAAATATGAAAGGAAGTCGTTGCAACGACGCTCTTGTTATGTTCTGTCACAGTTTGCTTTTATTCCAAACGGTGTTACTTATTTTGTTAGAAATTTAGCTTTTGCTACAGGTGTTTTATATTTTCCTACATATTACTATCTTCCAACACGAAAATGAGTTGCTATCTGATGATGATTTTGTAAGTCACAATCAAGGCTGCTGCATAAATATTTAGAAGACGAACATTCACAGTCTTGCTTTCCATTCTTAAAATTTTGATGTTTAGTTTTATTATGACATAAAACATATTTTATTTTGGCGCTGCAGATGTTTTTTTTTAAGTGTGATGCATTTAGAAGATCTGTAATAAGTACTGAAATAAGACATCGGAATACTAAAGGAGAATTGCTGTAAATGCGCGACAATATGTGTTTCGTGTTTCCTTGTTACCTCTTCCGTCCATGGTTCAAATGGCTCTGAACACTATGGGACTTAACACCTTAGATCATCAGTCCCCTACAACTTAGAACTACTTAAACCTAACTAACCTAAGGACATCACACACATCCATGCCCGAGGCAGGATTCGAAATTGCGACCGTAGCGGTCGCGCGGTTCCAGACTGAACCGGCCGGCTCTTCCATCCATGAACTAGTCAATTACTCGAGCAACCGATGCGATAAAATGTCAACTGTTCATTAGCTGGCTATCTGGAGTATTGTGTTTAGTATCAGTCTCAACAACTAAACTGGATTCTGAGCATGATAGATTTGTGGGAACGTTTCATAGAACGCCAGAGCTCTAAGCAAAAATTGTTTTTCTGGTCGAGACTCATTTTCATGTAAGATACTCTACTATAACCATTAAATAAAACAATCACGAGCATAGCGGCTCTCTGTGTGAGACGTTTTTTTCTGTATATCCCGTTAACCTGAGCTCATGTTTATTCATTCTAGCGTAACAGCACCGGACAAAAGGCCGCACCGCAGTCACGTAAGGTGGGTCTTCTGCAGTCGCACTGCGATCTACGAGAGTTCGCCGTGAAACCTGGCCAAGGCACTGACTGCGTGTCGCAGAGGTTATCAAACCTCTCACCTTTATTTTCTCGACCTCCATGTAGGCTGGCAGTCTCTATGAACCATAAATTCCGTCAGCTCTCAAAAATATTGACATTTTACTGAAATATACGATATTCTCCTAGTAGTAATTCAGTAATATAAAATGTAAAATCCTGTCCATAATTAGGTCATGCTGTGTGCTGCCAGATGCCAAGGGCTAAGTCTCAGTCTCAAACACGTATACGCCGTTAAGCTGTGTCTCTCAATAGCACGCACAGAACATCGTATCAGTGCATGTCGACATTGAACAGCTGACGCCTGTATGTCCTCAAAAGTGGTAATTTAATCTATAATAGAATATTATGTTAGTACATCGGACTTTCCTGTAGTATCGGCTACATTCTTGGTAAGACGAACTTGTTAATTTGTTTTCCACTTCTAAAGCATAAGTTTGTATTTTTACATCTCTCATTGTCCTTAGCTTACCAGAGGTGCTTCACTCCTTCTGATGCTCCCGGTCTGGAAAGTTTAAATTGTACGGATTACTTTCCAAAGTCTGCGTCAAATTGTGGCAGCTCATGAGTCGTCTCCTTGTTAAGTACTGTAAGTTATTTGTCAAAAAGGTATGGATTGTCTAACTGACTGCCCGTAAGGAAATATAACCGTCGCCAGTCGAGTCATCAGAGACTCAGTAAGGACAAGGAAACCGGCCTCGGCTTCCTTGAAGGAATTATTAAATTAGTAAGGCCAAGAAAAATATAAATTAGAATTCCATGATGTCGATTTAACTCTTCTCATTACCTACATGAGTCTGGCGTCGTAACAGCTTCACCATTTCGCTCGATCTTCTATAGGTGAGTTGAAACTTCAGCATCCGGAAGGGTCGCCGAACACAGGACACGTGCCACGTCTGCAGTGAAGAAAATTTCAACAGGTGTAACAACAGCAGCGTCAAGCCAATAAGATGGAAAAGATTTCTTACAAAACCAAACATGCGTGACTACTACACGAGCCGCAACACCTCGCACACCAGATGCAATATCTGAATTGCTTCCTGAGAAACAATGGATAGTCCAGCAGAGGTATAAGAATTGTCACGAAACCGAATACTGCGAAGCGAGAAGAAATGTCGAGCGCGTCCTCTCTGCCATATATCGTCAGAGTGAAGTACATAATCAGCCGTATATTGCATGGACACGGCGGAAGGGCTATGTACAAGGTGTTAATAAAAGAGTATTCCATGTTCTGATAGGCAGTGGTATGGGCCACAACAAGACAAAAATGTTTTACTATGAACGGGCACCATGATGAGTACCTACTTAGCAATTGCTCACAAGTGCAGGTCATATGTTTAAGGAGCAATCAAAAAGTTTCCGTTTGAGGGAGATGATGCAGCGAATATGCAATGTAGCACGACTCCGGTGTAGGTATACACTACTGGCCATTAAAATTGCTACACCACGAAGATGACGTGCTACAGACGCGAAATTTAACTGACAGGAAGAAGATGCTGTGATATGTAAATGATTAGCTTTTCAGAACATTCACACAAGGTTGGCGCCGGTGGCGACACCTACAACGTGTTGACATGAGGAAAGTTTCCAACCGATTTCTCATACACAAAGAGCAGTTGACAGGCGTTGCCTGGTGAAACGTTGTTGTGATGCCTCGTGTAAAGAGGAGAAATGCGTACCATCACGTTTCCGACTTTGATAAAGGTCGGATTGTAGCCTATCGCGATTGCGGTTTATGGTATCGCGACGTTGGTGCTCGCGTTGGTCGAGATCCAACGACTATTAGCAGAATATGGAATCGGTGGGTTCAGGAGGGTAATACGGAACGCCGTGCTGGATCCCAACGGCCTCGTATCACTAGCAGTCGAGATGCCAGGCATCTTATCCACATGGCTGTAACGGATCGTGCAGCCACGTCTCGATCCCTGTGTCAACAGATGGGGACGTTTGCAAGACAACAACCATCTGCACGAACAGTTCGACAACGTTTGCAGCAGCATGGACTATCAGCTCGGACCATGGCTGCGGTTACCCTTGAAGCTGCAACACAGACAGGAGCGCCTGCGATGGTGTACTCAACGACGAACCTGGGTGCACGTAAGGCAAAACGTCATTTTTTCGGATGAATCCAGGTCCTGTTTACAGCATCATGATGGTCGCATCCGTGTTTGGCGACATTGCGGTGAACGCACATTGGAAGCATGTATTCGTCATCGCCATACTGGCGTATCACCTGGCGTGATGGTATGGGGTGCCATTGGTTACACGTCTCGGTCACCTCTTGTTCGCATTGACGGAGCTTTGAACAGTGGATGTTACATTTCAGAAGTGTTACGACCCGTGGCTCTACCTTTCATTCGATCCCTGCGAAACCCTACATTTCAGCAGGATAATGCACGACCGCATTTGCAGATCCTGTACGGGCCTTTCTGGATACAGAAAATGTTCGACTGCTGCACTGGCCAGCACATTCTTCAGATTTCTCAGCAATTGAAAACGTCTGGTCAATGGTGGCCGAGCAACTGGTTCGTCACAATACGCCGCTCACAACTCTTGATTAACTGTGGTATCGTGTTAAAGCTGCATGTACACGCCATCCAAGCTCTGTTTGACTCAATGCCCAATCCTATCAAGGCCGTTATTACGGCCAGAGGTGGTTGTTCTGGGTACTGATTTCTCAGGATCTATGCACCCAAATTGCGTGAAAATGTAATCACATGTCAGTTCTAGTATAATATATTTGTTCAATGAATACCAGTTTATCATCTGCATTTCTTCTTGGTGTAGCAATTTTAATGGCCAGTAGTGTATAAGCACAGACACGTAGTCAAGGGATTAGTGTGGCATTCGTGTCTTTAGGGCGTCCTTGCGGTAAATGCGGAAACGTGAACTTTGTGACGTTATTGCCAAATGGGTTTAAACAGGACCAACGTGCTGTTATTCTTTTCTTGGCCGAAGGACATTATCCATGGGGTTAGCATTTCTGCCGAATGGTGCGCGGCAAGGGGTGCTGCTGCTTCATGATAACGGACGTCCCCATATCGCAAATGTCGTAACGCAGAAGTTTCGTCAACTCAAGTGGGAGACAATCGAGCACCCGACCTATATTTCTGATCTCTCCCCATGTGATTATCACTCCTAACGTCCCTTAAGGAAGCCCTATATGGTCCACGATCTCTGTCGGACGATGGTGTGCAGAGGGCAGTTACGAAATTCTTCAAGCAGCAGAGCACAGTGTTTCACCAAACGAGTATCTTCAACCTGGTGCGTCGGAAAGGAAACTCTTTGGTCGCCCCTTATAATAGCAAGCAGATTACATTAGAAGCTCTGCTTATTCACCGTAACAGAACATTTGTTTACTGCATGCCGTAGGTCGTACTTAATAGCAAAGAGATTGCAGTAGTTTCACAGTTGAGAAGATGAACAAGTGCTCATGGCTCATAAAATGTGCAGTTTAGAGCGCATGTACATAGGAAGTTTAATTCTTGTTTTGATCCATAATACCGCCTCTATAGGTTAGATGGATAGATCGCGTAACTAATGACTAAGTATTGAATAGGATTAGGGAGAAGCGGAGTTTGTGGCACAACTTGACAAGAAGAAGGGATCGGTTGGTAGGACATGTTCTGAGGCATCAAGGGATCAACAATTTAGTATTGGAGGGCAGCGTGGAGGATAAAAATCGTAGAGAGAGACCAAGAGATGAATACACTAAACAGATTCAGAAGGATGTAGGCTGCAGTACGTATTGGGAAATGAAGAAGCTTGCACAGCATAGAGTAGCATGGACAGCTGCATCAAACCAGTCTCAGGACTGAAGACCACAAGAACAACCGCCTCTATAAATATGGAATACCTTTTCCAGCAATCTTTGCATACAAACCGCCCAAGAATATCAGAGTGCGTTATCGGCAATGGACAAACGGGACTCATTCGCAGTGTTGTGCGAACGCCGCAGACTACATACTTTTGGAAAAGTCTGTGTTGGAGTGACGAGACGATCCATCAAGGTAAGGTAAAGTGATGCTGAGTTGTATACTTGTGTGTGTGTGTGTGTGTGTGTGTGTGTGAGAGAGAGAGAGAGAGAGAGAGAGAGAGAGAGAGAGAGAGAGGGTGGGGGGAGGGAGGGAGGAAGGGGGGAAGGAGGGAGGCTTGTCACGATGTGGTGCTAACAGATTATGCTCGTAAGGAGCGAACCGACACAGGAGCACACTACCGAAATATCCTGCACAGGTTTCGGGGTGCTGTGAAGACGAAGTCTCGTGGTAAATTGTTCAAGGGGGTGTTTTTTTCTCCAGGAGAACGCATCAGCTCAATCTGTTCACGACGCAAGCTGCTTCTGTGGAATGTCGAATTTTGCTTCAACTTTCGTGTTCTCCTCTCGTGGAAATCAATCACGTCTTCCTCCTTTCTCGGATGAAGAGTCATTGCTTGGCAGGCGTTTTCAGACTGGCGACGAGGTGACTCTTTCTGCAGATGCAACGTTTCTTAAACAGCCGAAATGCAGACTTCTACAGCCATAGTCTCCGCCAAGTCATCCAGCACTGCAAAACTACGTCGCACTGAAAGAAGGGAGATTAGTGTTTGACGTTCCGTCGACATCGTGGTCATTGGAGATGGACCACAAGCTCCGACTGAGGTAGGAAGGGGGAGGGAATCTGCTGTGTCCATTCACAGGAACCATTCCGACATTTAAGGAAACTTTATAATATGGGCATCTGTAGCAGAAGGTATACATTCTTCAAAGATAATCCGCAAACAACTGAAGTACTACCGGTTCCACAACGTCAGAATTGTATTTTCAGGTACATCTGAACAACAAAGAATAACACATGAGGGATTTAGAAATTATAAAAGATATTTAGAAATGGCTTGAATCTAGGGAGAAGAAAATATGACATGCTATGCGATACGTAAAACTAACAAAAAACCAATTTAAATATAGTAGTCAACTTACTTATTTTAAGATCATTTACATCAAAAAGTTGAGAGCATTGGACGTCCCATCACTTCCCGTTAGGTTATAATGAATTCGTCGAAGCAGTGACAACAGTCGAAATTTGAAATAGAAAGAACGAAGAAGACGGCCATAAAAGTAGAACAGCTCTATAAAGAATTATAAAGTTGCAAAACCAGGAAAAGGGGGAGTTAACGATGAACAGCTATATTAAATAGTAATCGCGATCAAAAGTCAGGACGTGGTGAAAAGCACTAAAAAAGGGTAATACGGATAAGACATGTTTTTGTTTTGCGTCTCTTCACCGTTGTTTTATTCATTCTAATTTTTTTCTACGACCCTTTTTCATTGGTATTTTTCAATACGTCCTGTGTTTTGACCGCAACTACTATTTAATATCTCTCTTCATCTTTAAGTCCCCCTTTTCCTTGTTTTCAAACTTAATTGTTCTTTTTAAAGCTCTTCTGCTTTTATGGCCGTCTTCTTCCTTCCTCCTGTTTCAAATTTTGACTATCGTCACTGTTTCGACGAATTTACTGTAACCTGTCTGGGAATGATGGGACATTCAAGCGCTAAGCTTTTTGATGTGCGTGATATGAAAATAATTAAGCTGACTATTATATTTAATGATTGGAATAAGCAATACCGCTGCGGTTGTTAGAATTCTTTATTGGAGAACATGACTGGTTTCACAAATTAAATTTGCATTTTCAGGTGCTTCACTATATACAGAGAGATAAAAGAATTTATCAGAAATTCAGCCATTCCAAGAAAAGGACAAATAAAAGCGTTAAGGTCTATGTCTACTTACAGTCAAAAGATTAAAGGTTCTAATTAAACCGAATAAAGCCATTCCCAACATTTATATGCAGGTATTTAAAACTTCTGACTCACGAATGTGCGAGCGTCTATGATAAAATGTATTAGGGGCTAAGGCCATCTTCAAACCAAAAAAAGAATCCAATAAAAACATCATAGTAAGAAAGTTGCACCTATTAAAAGGGATTTATCTGAAACTTTTTGGCAGATTAAAACTGTGTTCCGGACCGGCACACGTTTTAATCTGCCAGGAAATTTCATATCAGCGCACACTCCGCTGCAGAGTGAAAATCTCATCCTGGGATTTATCCAGTTTAAACAGAACCTTTAATCTTTTGAAATGCATCTGAAGATGAAAATTTAATTTACGAGGTCTTGTTGATTCAAATAATGGAGTATTTGGACAGTGGTTGCCGTGCATATAAAGTAGCGTTATATTTAAATTTGTTTTTGTCCATTACGTATCGTATATCACGTTATATTTTCTTCTCCCTAGATTCTTATCATTTCTAAAAAATTTAATAATTTTTAATTCCCTCATGTGCTATTTTCCTTTATTTAGGTGTGCCTAAAAATGCAACTCTAGGGTTGTGAAACCGGTGGTTCAAGATGCACGATATTTGCCTTACGCAATTTTGAGAAAATCTCTGAAAACCTAAATGAGGGCGCCTGGACAGGGTTTTGAACCGTAGTCCTCCCGAATACCAGTCCACGGTGCTAAACCTTGCACTACCTCGGTCGGTCTGTCGCACTGAAGGCAGAATATGTAGAGAAGAAATTCGTGGTCGTAGCTCGATTTTTTTTCGAGTTGATGATTAAATCTTTACGCCTACTCGTCGTAGTAAGCCCGTAATGAAAACCGTGTGGATAAAATACTACAGCCGACAAGCGGTTTTTTTTCGTGCTGCACGAGTGTTTAGGTGACCGTGAGAATGGTGCGGCGCCTGTAAGCACCAGCGGCCGGTATGCTGCCCTTGTTTACGTCGATCCAGGACTGGCCGCCTACTTTTGTTTGCAAGCTGCCGTTTAATTTTAGTGAGCAGCCTGCGGGGAGCTCTTGACAGAGCGGGCGCTAACAGGGGTCAGCCGGCTAAATTACAGCCTTTCTCACAACATTACATTCGCCGCCGGACACCCCTTAAGTAGGTAATCCCTGACGCCGTGTTGTAGCCTACGGAGGGATACGTGCTGGGACAAGTGCCACTGAACAGCCTTCCACCTGTCTATCGCCGGCCATTTCCGTATGGCGAGACCATTAGCTCCGCTGCAGAATCGTAAAGACGGTGGCTGCTATGTTGCCATCACACACAAGTGGACCAAAGCTATGGTACGCCATTTCGCCATAAACAGAGGCTAAGACCTTCGCTAGTCCATTGAAACTAACCAGGATCATTCGCTTCGCCACTGAGTTAGTCAGCTACATGCTTAGTAGATCATTTAAACGATTATTTTCTCGAGATGATGTGGAATGAGTCAGTTTACAGCATATGTATACATGATTGGTGTTAACATTACTGAACACGTTATTTTTCAGTCCTAATCACGCAACAACACTTAAAAGCAAACTTTTACTGGCCACCAGTTTTTAAGTAGAAATCCGACTATGGAATAGAAGGAGTGTAGAGGAGAAATGATTTTAAGTCAGATTTTGCACTAGTTTAGGTACCTATCAGACATTTTGAGTTATTGGGTAAATGATCAAAAACTTCTGTTACTGCGTATTGAGCTCTTTTTTGACCCATTTGACCACTTAAATAATGGGTAATAAAGGTCATTTTTCCCTCTAGTGTTGTAGGTATAGACATCACTATTCATCTCAAATTGTGATGGATTATTTATGACGAATTTCACTACAGAATATATTTACTGTTAGGGTGCAGTTAAACTGCCTCCGTGGGTGAACGCCACATATCATTCTTACTGCTCGCATTTTTGCAATAAGTACTTTCTTCCTAAATGATGAGTTACCCGAGAAAATTATTCCGTAAGGCATCACTGAGGGGAAATATGTGAACTATATCAGGAGCATTGTTAGTTTGTTCCCAAGATCAGCAATTACACGAAGAGAAAAAGCAGGTGAACTTAATTGTTTGAGAAGCTCAGTAATATGCAAGTCCCAGTTCAAGGTTTCGTCGGTATGTCCATCCAAAAATTTGGAACACCCTACCCTATTTACTGACTCCTGCTCATGCGCTACATCAATTGTTGGTATGTCATTTGTTGATGAAGGACTGAATCCCCAGTGAACAGAATGTGACATACAATGACCATCTGAAAAGTGATAATGATGAATATAATTTTTATTTACTTATCTTGATCGTACAGCTTTTTGAATATAACTACGTTTCGGCTATACAATAGCCATCTTCAGACACTACAATAGATTCTTTTTTACTTACTAGCCTAATAAAAATATAAGCTGGAATATGAGAAACTGGATAATTTGCATGTTCTCGAAGTTTATTCCCTCTTCTTCCTTTATAAGACTAATTTTAGAGCCCTCACAATGTATTATATTTTAGAATTATTCCTGTAATCAGTTTTGATTTTCAATTTTTTAATTTTTGATCATTTTGTTACTTTCCGGCCAGTTTTAAACTCTCAGAAGACGAATACATTTTTCGTATGGCTAAACGTTTTTTAAAAATCTTGCTTCCTTATATGAAACCGGGAATAGTTTAAAAACTGCACATTGCAATGAAATTCCTTTTAATTATCTCGTATCATTATTTTGCGTTGTTTACACATCAACGATCTCTCGGATTGCTTTACACCCTGTATATAAGTGGTTGGAGCATTCGTGGTAGTTCTGACTCATTTTTTATGTTTACGACTTTTTGCAGTACAGCAGAATGAGAGATAGGTTGTGTTTTTGTTATAACACATATCATTTCTTTTAATCTCTTAATGTAGCAGCTAGTAATGCAGATTCTTTCACTTCTGTTGTAGAGTCTGACGATGGCTATTGCATAACCGAAACCGGTAACTGTATTTAAAACGCTATGTGATCGAGACAATTAAATACAAGTTATGAATATCGTGTATTTTCTCAGGATTTAAGGAGACTCCATTTTCTGAGAGCCTCTTTAAAACTGTTTGTAAAATATCATTTACCATCTCTTATGTCGCTTTCTCTCTAATGGCAGTTATTATAACACAACTATTGTATGCAAAAAGTACCAATTCTGCTTGTTTAATATAAAGTATAAGGTCAATTGCATATTTAAAGAACATGAGCGGACCGAAAATTGAACCCTGTGGGTCTCCCTTTGGGATTTCTCCCTTTGGGATTTCTCTCTTGTCACTAAAATTTTCTATCCTTCCGACAGTGCTTCAATTATTTATATTATATTTTATATAGGTTGAACCTGAAGTCTACCGTCTAGGTATATTTTCTGAATAATTTTGTGTATGGGTCGTTCCAGAATAATTCCATTTTGTGGGATTTCTTACGCCCCATTTATTTTTGTACCGCATTCAAAATATCTGCACAACAGTTCAAACGTCGGCGGTCTCCACTGATGTCTTGTGTGGAAGCAAACTTATTCAATACACTCATGGTACATGTTATTGGCGATAGTAACGTCCACTTTACTCTTCGCTCCCAAGATTGTATTCGCTATTGCTCGGTTCCGTCTCAGGTTTGTTTTTCCACCAGTTTAGGGGTTCTTTAAAACTGATACAAAGCTGTATGAATATGTTTCTGGATAAAGAGTTGGCCTACACGCTCCTTTTCTATCGGTTAACTGAATACAACGCAGTAGCGGCACAACGACACGTCCTGACCTGTTCACACAGCGATGGCAACCACACCACAGTGCTTTTGCATCTGTACATAGGCGCCCATGAGAAAACGGATCATTTCATGTTAAGATGACTACATATTACAACATTTCTCAATGTTGCGGAAGTAGTTTCACAGGAACGTAGATAAATGGGATAATAAACCTAAAAAATCGTAATTACATAACTAACCAAAGGAGACTACCTGACATTATACCAAAATTTTCAGAAAGTTATCAGGACAGTCAAAGGTTGCACACTGATGGACAAGATATGAAACAGACAGATAAAACAAGAGCTAAAGATTTTTGATTTGGAAACTAAGATTAGGAAACATGAATTCGACTGGTGTAACCATTTATTCGTGGGATATCGCTTTAGTGCATGGCTGCTGCTTTGTCGAAGACTAGAGTGCACGTACAGTAGCAACTGCCATTAGAATTTCTTACCTGCCAATTGGTAATCTCATATGTTTTGAGTTCGTTGGGTTTCTAGTGAATTTCATCCATTCTTATCCATCGATTGGTACTCCAAGCAACAAAAATCATTTTTCACCCAATGCATCAGCAGAGGATATTTTACGTACTTCACGCACGGTGTCATATACTGTAGTGCATAATAAGTGAATGCTGTCATATTGACGTGGTTTTATGTCGTCATCATACTGTACACTTTTTTAATTGTTTCCCCAATGAATCATTTATTTATATTGTGCATCGTAAGATAGCTGTTCATACATTGCAATGCGTAGTACGTTAGTTCCCGAGACAAGCAGGAGAACTAGTGGTTGATCGAGTCTGTGCGTTTGATTGACGTCCAGTGATGTAACACTCCGGCTAGCCTAGGAGTAGTATATGGATGAAATCCAAACCCGTGTAGGCGAGCTGCAGGCTGGTTCCCATTTCTGCCTCAGAAATGTAAAATGGCCCGGAGCACTATGGGACTTAACTGCTGAGGTCATCAGTCCCCTAGAACTTAGAACTACTTAAACCTAAGTAACCTAAGGACGTCACACACATCCATGCCCGAGGCAGGATTCGAATCTGCGACCGCAGCGGTCGCGCGGTTCCATACTGTAGCGCCTAGAACCGCTCAGCCACTTCAGCCGGCTCAGAAATGTGACAAAGATAATTAAAACAAAAAATAACAAACAACAAACCCACACACAAAATAAAAATTTGAAGAATCGTAAACATAAAGCGCACATACTTCATAAGAGAACAAACTATACAGTGTTCGACGACAGAAGGAAGTTTAGAGCTTAACCCTCCATCGAAACAGAGGTCATTAGATTTGGTATACTAACTCGCACTCGGACGAGGATGACTAGAGGAGTGAACCGTAATCTTTTTTTAATTCACTGTCCTGACACTGGTTTAGGGTAACCGGGAAAACCAGCTACGGAGATAGTTAGCTGGGGATTTGAACTCTGTTATTCCAGATTCCTGATATCTGCACCATGTCACTCGGTACGAGCAAATTGTCAGACCCATTTACTGCGTACAACACCTGGCGTGTAAAGTGACCAATAAGCGGTTAGATTATCTGCGCTCACGTGTTTACCGGATTGTTTATACGCCAAGGATTAATACACAGTTTTGATCTATAAGCGCTCTTTTGGGATTTACGTTAAAGTGACGTAAGGATATCTTGGAAGGGAAGAAAGTGACAGCTGCAACGTGAGGGAGTGCAGGTTCACGTAGTGCTAAGCCTACAATACGGCCTACCAACAGAGAGAAGAGAGAGAAAATAAATGGCATAATGAATCATAGAACCAAAAGAAAGAATTGTTCCGAAGTTATAATAATTTCTTGAACAGTTAATGGCCAGTGATAACACTAAGACGAAGTACAGGGTAGTTACAGTTAAGCTTTGGCTACTTGGAGCAGCATATACGGAAAACTATATATCGGATGAGTACCCAAATAAGAATACTGTTACGACTGTGTGCTGCAGGATTTGCGTTGTTGCTGTTCAAATGTGTGTGAAATCTTATGGAACTTAACTGCTAAGGCCATCAGTCCCTAAGCTTACACACTACTTAACCTAAATTATCCTAAGGACAAACACACACACCCATGCCCAAGGGAGGACTCGAACCTCCGCCGGGACCAGCCGCACAGTCCATGACTGCACCGCCCCAGACCGCTCGGCTAATCCCGCGCGGCCTGCGTTGTTGGTAGTGTTAGTGTCATGACTTGCCATTAGGAGCAGTTCCTGGTGAGGGGAACTTGTACTCCAAAGAACCAAGGACATGCGGCGTGAACGGCACTTGTTATTGTGTTCTGGTTCGCCAATATGTGATCCCTGCTATAAGGGAGAGAGGTGTTCTGCACTCAGCTGTTTCAATGCACGATGAAGCTCCACCTCACCTTGATCGTGAGGTCACACGGTTACTCAACGTATTTGCAGAAATCCAAATCGTTGATCTGCCGTCCCAAACTACCCGGCCACGAAGATCACCAAATATGGACAAGTGTGATTTCTGTCTGTGCGGTTACCTGAACGACGCGGTTTATTAACGGGGCACTGGCACACACTGAAGGTTGAAGATGAGCAGAGCGAGGGATGTAGCCGATATCCCACATGAGATGTTTCAGACAGCAGTAGGGCAATCTCTAGTGTTGTGGATGCAGATAGTCGTCACGTTGAGCAACGTTGGTAACCTGGAACGTAAATATCGTATGCAACTAACTAATGTTATCTTGTCATGTGGAAATTGAAATGTGTTTATTTCAATGATTTATTCGTTACTTCTCTTCTGCATGTCCTTACAAATGTTTCCACAATGTTTCATTGTCCTACGATCGCTCTTTCTCAAGGAAGGCCCCCTCAGGTAGAGAAAGTTTGATTATAACCACCCAGCACTTCGTCTTAAATGTTAGCACTGGGCAATAAGTGTTTAAAAATGTTTACAACTGCTGTACTACTAGTTCTTTTGGTTCTTTGATTTATTATGCTAGTTGCTTCCTTTTTCTTCGTCTTGTAGGTAGCCCATATCGGAAGTAGGTACGGTATGAGGCATTACCGACTCTACTCCAAAGCAGTGAAACAGCTTTACTAGATAACTGCTGTGCGGCGTTGGTGATTAGTAGAAATGTTTGTCTCATGAACTGCAATTGCATATAGCAGGGAGTAGGACAGATACAGACAGACATTTCGAAGAGACTCGTACTTCGACGTTCGTAGACTGTGGAAGAAGCGACAGGCGAAGCATTTCATACTGCGTAGTTACAGTGGATCTCGGTTGCATGTTAAATCGGCCATTTATTAGTGATACGTTTTCACGGATGCTTGAAGTAACAGCCAAACTACATCGAAGTAGCAGAGTTATGATGCTAAGGCTGCCACTGACGGATACTAACCCAAATGCATTGCAGAAATACCTTCACGAAGGTGCACTGCATGCTCGTGTCTACTAACCAGTTATCCAGCAATAAATATAACAGTGTTGAAGATGAAAACACGAATGAGACCCGCAGTCATTGGGTGTTATTCTCCTTCACGTTATTCTCCTTCACGATTTTATTAAACAACAGTATTGACACACCGTTGCCTGAAGCAAAATAGGGACATGTTACTGAGAGATACTGAGGTGTAGTTCAGGTTGCATGCTCCTACAGCGAATTGTTTGTATGACGGTACTGAGTCTGGGTACAGATGCAACATTTTCCAGAATACTAACACGATGCGCCGCCAGTAGAAAACCATCCGGCATAATTGTACCGGATGGTTATAATTAAAGTGCAGCCAGTTACAGAGATGCACTGTGGGATTTAATTATCGTATGACAGCAAATTTGGTTGATTTCCTAATGCGTGAACGAGGAATCGATTTACGCTATAAAATTATATCCAATTTTGGCCACCAGGTGCAAATCTGGCGCTGTACAGTATCTCGTCGACATCTCTGATACTCGTATTGAAGAAATTGTGTAAGCGGCGGTTAATAATATCAACGTTATGCCTTTCTTCACTTGTTTGACGTTTTCTCCCCACGTCCCGTTCCTAACCTGTACATATGGAGACATTTCTATACGTTTTTCTTGCATTCACAGCGCCAGATTCGCACCTGGTGGCCAAAATAGGAACCTTTTTTTTCAGCGTAAATCGTTTTTGCGTTAAGGCATTAGAATATCTACCAAGTTGCGCTACCATATCATAATTACAGCCGACAATGGATCTCTGTGAGTAGCTGCACTTCAGTTATAATCACCCAGTAGTTAGCTCCATCTCCAGACTGTTTCATTTCGCTTGGTTAGAACTCTGTTTTCCTTGGAACACACCGACGTAGCAGCGACGAAAGCTACAGCTCCAGCACATGTTGAAGTGCAATAGCGATGCGTTACGGAAAGAGGACCTTCCTTCGCCTTGGCTGTAGTCGTTATGGTTGTGGTTCTGTCTGTTTATGACTCGCTGACAACGGATAATTACGTAGCCAGCCTCATTTAGGTTTTAATTTTCCCCATAACCGACGCCTCGCCAGTACGCTGTAACAAAATTCCTTACAAGAAGACTGGTTACTACTCTGTCTCCTGGAAGCAAGTTTGTATACACCTCCACTTGAGATTTTGTTGTCAGCTTCGCGGTGTAATGAATTAGTGACGCCTCACAGTACCGTTGTAAAGAACTGTCATTAAAATATTTTGTAAACATTCGAGAGTGAGCAGCTCATTTAGTTTGCCGTTTGTGTCGATGTACAGAGAAATCATTTACAGTGATTTAGAATGTAACATAAAGCACTGACATACCATAGACTCTGTGACATCATTTAGTCATCCTTTTAGGTTATATGGACAGTGGGTCGTTTCTACTCTTCTCGATGTTACGATTTATGCTTACCATCTGCAATGTTGTCACAAAGAGCAACTACTTGAGTTTATCGTGTAATATTCGTGTAGGAAGGTGTACTTCACTCTGCTGTCAGTTATTATAAAGGGCGTTCCGTGTTACGCAACATGCTTTGTACAAGGAATATTACAATTAACAGTGAAAATTGACACAGGTGATTGACTGTGATAATAGAAACGAAACTCGTTCCAGTAAACGTGGCTACGCAAACGAGCCGTTTGCGAGATAATTGCGAATGTGTATTTACGAGCCGCTACTGACTTCGCTATGGAATATTGTTCCAGTTAGTACAAACGTATTTGAAATGTAAACTTTTCAATTAAGTCCTCATGTAATTGGGCACAAATTCACTCACAGCACACCTTAACAAGAAGTACAGTACTACCTCAGCACGTTACATGTTATATACTGAAGTGATCAAATTTATGGTATACCTCATAATATCGTGTAGAACCTTCTCTTTCACATTGCAGTGCAGCACGTCGAAGTATATGTACTCAACAAGTCGTTGGAAGCCCCTGCAGAAATATTGAGCCATAATACTTTTATAGCCATTCACAATTGTGGAAGTGTTGCCGGTGCTGAATTTTGTGAACGCACTGACCTCTCGATTGTGTCCCATAAATCTTCGATGGATGGCCAGATCATTCGCTCTAATTAGCAGAATGTTCTTCAACCCAATTGCGAACAATTGTGGCCCGGTGACATGGCGCATTTTCATCCATATAAATTCCATCGTTGTATGACAACACGGCCGGAGTGGCCGCGCGGTTCTAGGCGCTACAGTCTGGAGCCGAGCGACCGCTCCGGTCGCAGGTTCGAATTCTGCCTCGGGCATGGATGTGTGTGTGCCCTTAGGTTAGTTAGGTTTAATTAGTTCTAAGTTCTAGGCGACTGATGACCTCAGAAGTTAATCGCATAGTGCTCAGAGCCATTTGAACCATTTTTTGTATGGCAACATGAAGTTAATGAATGGTTGCAAATGGTCTTCAAGTAGCCAAACTTAACCATTTGCTGGCAGTGATTTGTTCAGTTGTACCAGACGACCCAGTCTATTCCATGTCAACACAGCTCACACCATTATGGAGCCACCACCAGCTTGCACAGTTTCTTGTGGACTACTTGAGTCCATGTTTTCGTAGGGTGTGCGCCACACTTGAAGCATAAAAAAGCTCGTACCAGCTGAAATCGGGACTAATCTGACCAGGCCACAGTTTTTCAGTCGTCTAGTGTCTAGTCGATATGGTCACGAGACCAGGAGAGGCGCTGCTGGTGGTTTCGTGCTGTTAGTAAAGGCACTCGCGTCGGTCGTCTGCTGCCATAGCACATTAACGCAGATTTCGTCGCAGTGTCCTAACGGATACCTTCGTCGTACGTCCCACATTGATTTCTGCGTTTATTTCACCCAATTTTGATTGTCTGTTAGCTCTAAACTGTTCGCAAACGCCGCTGCTCACGGTCGTGAAGGGTAGGCCATCGGCCACTGCGTTGTCCGTGGTGAGAGGTAATGCCTGAAATCTGGTATTCTCGGCACACTCTTGAAATTGTCGATCTCGGAGTACTGAATTCCCAAACGACTTCCGAAATGGAATGTCCATTGCGTCTAGTCCAAACTACCAATCAGCGTCCAAAATTTGTTAGTTCTCATCGTGCGGCCGTAATCACGTCAGTAACCTTTTCGCATCAATCACCTATGTGTAAATGATAGCTCCGCCAATGCACTACCGTTTTATGCCTTGTGTACACGATACTGCCGCCATCTGTACACATGCACATCGGTATCCCACCTCAGTGTATAACCGTAGTATCTGTTAACAGAGGTATTCCAGGTGTCGTCCCCGCATTTGGATGCAATATTACACTTGCTACATTATTTACTTCACGCTAGTTTTCACTATTAATTATAGTATACATGTATTATAACCACTGAAGTTCCAGCAGGTTAATTTATTACGTACCAGTAACCGTTCGGCGTTTGTCCTATTTACTCACTCGTAGTATTTTTAGTATGTCAATGTTTTCTCAACACTATTTCCGTCAAACACTAAGATATTTTACAGCAAAATAAAGTATATTGCACCTTTACTTTATCCAAACCACGGCCTCTCTTGTAATTATATGGGAAATGCCCAAGAACGATAGCAGAATGCGGTCTCTGAAGAGAGGGATTCAGCTGATGAAGGTGTGTATCTCCGGACACAGCGGAAAAAGAACAGAATGAGTGCAAGCAGGACGCAGTCGACGCAATCGAGCAAGGCGGGCGTGGGTGACAAAGTGGTATATCTCACTGACCCACATCCCTACGCGGTTTACGAGCCCCGTTTTAATCGCCATAACCCCCACACCTTGCGCGACCGTAAAAGTGCAGTAAAACGCCGCCGCCAAGTCGAGGAACATGGAATTGCAATATCGGCAGCAGGGGAGGACGGTAACTGCCCGACTGGGGAAGATTCGGCTATCAAGCCAGTGCCGACCTTATTTTATTTATACGCCGTTTCTGTAGCGGGCAGTTGTGCATAATAACCCCATAACGCGATGGCCGGGCAGTAAACATAACGGCGGCCATAATAATAGAAATAACCAATTATTCGGCAGATGTCATGTATGCATGTTTGTATGGAGCAACCCTCCCAGGAGCGTATAAAGCTTCTGGCTTGCAGCTACCGCACTATCAGTCTCTACGCGGGGCATAAAAATTCATCGTGCGGCACATCCCAAGAGGAATGGCTCGGGATTTGCTTTAAATGTGGTTTATAGTAGCATTTACTGTAAATTTCCGAACGATCTGACCCGAACTATTAGCTGCGCGTGCTCGTGAAAGTAATTTATGAGCTCCTCTTAGTCCGTTCCAGCTGTAACGAATTATTGTGAGTATAGTTCGCACGTCCTAGGTTACTTGCATATTGTGAACGTGGTGTTCAATGAAATTTTTTAAAGGAAAGACGGAACAAAGGTTAGAGAGTAATCTCTGGTCGACGTCGGCGATAACATTAGAGGCGGAGCACGGGCTCAAAAGTAGAAACCGGCAATAATAGAGTACAGATTTTGATGACTTTTGAGCGAATATTTCTCACTAAAAAAAATTCGACTTTTTTAAAGACGATGTTCGAACAAATACCGACATATGCGTCGAATAGTTTTTCATTTATTACTTTTTTAGAGACGAAAAACTGTTTAAAATTTCATCGCAATACTTGGCCCACAACGGGCGATCTCCACTTGTGAGCCTCAGAATGAAGGGAAAAAGAAAGCGGATTGGGCTTTTTCAAGGAATTATACTGAAATTCGTGTGAACGTATATGGCAAACAATTTTTAGATGATTGCCATAAACCAAAATGCCCTAACAGGATTTGCATTTCACAAACCACTAATACGAATAATGAAGGATGGTGTGCGTAACAAAGATGAACGTACGACTTACGAACGAAATTCTCTGCTAATGCAGTCAGCTATAATGGGAGATTTACAATAAATATATTTATTCTACTCTGCGGTACCTAACCACTGTGCCATACCGCGCAATTACGTAATTATAAGGTGTGTGAATCTTTGGCTACAAATGGCAAACAGTAGGCCCTACGTTTTGTCAAAACTACTAGCACATCGCTCAGACAAGGCGAAATCAGGATACGTACCTCGACAAAAAATACAATTGCTCTCATCGCTAAGGAACTATTTGTCTTAACATGCTGTGAGTGATACATTTCGCCCTTGACCTGTATCATTACGCGGCAACACGACCTTGTGCTCCACCGACGGCAAAAACGGCGATTCTCTCTATAAGCATTTTAAACAAAAACGTGCAAAAACATTTTAATCAGTGGAAGAAACAAATTCAGATATATGTGTACTCAGATGCGTCCTTCTTTGACGATGACCATCACTAATTCACCATGTGATCTCTCAAGTATTCTCTTCATAATTCATTAATGGTGTATTTTTGGGTTTTCAGTCGAGATGTTGTCTCCATTTTATGCTCAATATTTGCAAAAAATGGAAACCAGAACTCGGCTGAACATCTGTCAGTACACTATTAACTAACGAAGGTATGCGTCTTTTTATATACCTGACGCGTATAATGTTTTAAGATTGTTTACCACAATGCCTAAGTTATGCATAAATCATGTTCTGTTTTATTTGTTCGTCGTTATCGAACAGACTTCCATAGATGTTGGATCTACGGGTTAGCTCCGACAGTTCAATTATTTCACTTAGTTCTCTGTTTTACGTATACCAACTATTCTGCCGATGTCAGCTCCGAAAGATGTGCCATCGAGATAACTTCGGGGTCTTCACTTCTGTGTCGCAAATAAGGAAATAGACAAACAAATTCTAAAGGTGGCAATTTACCCTAAGTAACAATCACGAATCGATGTTAAATAAAACTCTCAGCTGTATCTATTCGTTTGGCAGTGTAATTTCCACAGTGTAGAAGTTCCGTGTGGACATTAATAAAAATAGAGAGGAGATATTTAAAGCTTTGAGCTGATCTGGGAATTGTTTTCAGTTAGCCCATCGGGAGAGTATCATTTGCACAAAGAAGCTGTTCAGTATGGAGGCGTGGTCCGGCACATCCAGATTGAAATCGGACACCACCGTCAAAGTGACAGAGGTAGCTCACGGATACTTTCAAAGTATTTTGATGGAAAGGCCGGTGGTCCACGGCAGCTCATTACAGAGTAATAATGTAATTATGACACAGAATTCAGTGACAGTATACACGAGGGGCATATCGACCAACTCTCCGCCAGTAAACGTATCCACACTGCTATGTATCACTGTTAACATATAACTGACACTGCTGGAAAAACAAACTAGAGACGAAGCCGAGAAATACGGAATGCAAGCTTGAGGGCGAATTGTCAAGCGTACATTACAAAGCACAGCTAAGTGACAAATCCAATAAAAAAATTTAACTGAAAACGATAACGACCTGGTCGCCTTACAGGCTGAATCCGAAGGAAACCTTATCTGAAGGGAAAAATATTTGGCTTTGATTTGATCGGAGAAACATACTAAGAGCCTATATCGTAGTGACGTATACGACGTCAAATACTGAAAATTTGCTCTTTATTCTCACTTGCCCGTCCTAATTTTTAAAACTGGCAAGATCACCTTCGTTACATATTCCAACTAAACAGGCAGTTTTCACCCTCGTGGAAACTGTTCGGATCATGGTTTTTCATTAGCAACTTTCAGAGAAGGGTTCGAATCCTCCCTCGGGGCCGGCCTAAGTGGCCGTGCGGTTCTAGGCGCTGCAGCCTGGAACCACGAGACCGCTACGGTCGCAGGTTCGGATGCTGCCTCGGGCATGGATGTGTGTGGTGTCCTTAGGTTAGTTAGGTTTAACTAGTTCTTAGTTCTAGGGAACTAATGACCTCAGAAGTTGAGTCCCATAGCGCTCAGAGCCATTTGAACCTCCCTCGGGCATGGGTGTGTGTGTGTCCTTAGGGTAATTTAGGTTAAGTAGTGTGTAAGCTTAGGAACTGATGACCTTAGCAGTTAAGTCCCATAAGATTTCACACACATTTGAACATTTGAACTTTCATAGAAGCAGGCTACCAAAACAGCTTATAACCCCAGCTCTGTTTCTCGACCCCACAGCAGCGTTACGACATAGTTAGAAGACGGGGTATATCATTAAAACTCAAGAAAGTGATCCGTTGCAAAACTATCATCAACTTTATTAGTGTCATCTTTCTGATATATGCTTCCGAGTAATCACGGGTGACTGAGCGCTTACATCTAGCTGAATACCAGTTTTCTGTAGGGTCCCATACTGGCTTCACTGTTAAGCAGCCTTTATATAAGTAATATTCCCGAAACCACCTCACGAAAATTTGGATATGCCGAAGATTGCGTCCTAGCAATAAATTATCAAGATACAGAGGCCACTGAGGACATCAGGACGAAGGCGCTAAGAGTTAATGGGAAATACTTCCGCCATTGGAGATTGCAACCCAGTGACAAAAAGACAGAAGTCTTTACGTTCCAAGTCAGCAACAAGTTAGCCATCAGAGAACTCAGTATTTACTTTGAGAACGAAGTACTGTTTCACATTCGACACCCAAAATACGAAGGTACCATCCTGGGTAGAACACTGAGCTTCTAGAATAATCTCTCAAACACAGCTGCCGATCTCAGAACTCGCAAAAATACCTTACAATAACTAACTGGCACTTCATGGGGACCTTCATTCACCACGCTACGACCTTCAGCTTTTGGTCTAGTCTGTATGATAGTGGGGTATTGTGCACCAGTTTGGCTCAGCAGAACTTACACTAGTCGCAATGATGTCCAACTAAATAAAACTGCGCGCCTTGCCATAGGAATAATAAACGCGACCCCGCGCTCAACAGAATAGCTCTTTCGCATCTGCGACAAGAGAAATCGCTCATTGGAGAACTGAGAAAGACTGAAGATAACCCTCTTCCACAGATCCAACAATACATTTCCGACAGTGAAAGAACCAGACTGCACTCTAGTCATTCACCCCTAAAGAGTGCAACAATTTTGAACGAAAATGAATTCAGCCTAAGTGATCGTTCGAAAGAGGAATGGACCACTCAGGCACCCCCTGCCTTTCATAACATGTCTAACACCATACCACCCGGATTCGACAAGCCTCGCAAAATCTGGCCCACCCCAAATAAAATTCTAACAAACTGTTGTTGCTCTACTGACTCGTATAGACAGGAGAAAATAGATTCCCCCAATTACGACTCTGGCGTTGCTAGGCAAACCGTTAAACATATAGTTTAAGATTACCCACATGTTGTTTTCAAACAAAACAAACAGCACATGCCGTCGACATTTGTACTGTTGTATAAATACTTTCAATGAAGTGCAGATACAAAGATAAATGACGATAAAAGTTACTATAGAATGAGCAACGGAAGACCACGGGTTTCACATACCGAAATAGTCACGAAATCTCGCTGAACAGCCTTTAAGCTAGTCGCTGGAGTTCAGGTTAGTCACGTACACTATGTGATCAAAAGTATCCGGACAGCTGGCTGAAAATGACTTAGAAGTTCGTGGCGCCCTCCATCGGTAATGTTGGAATTTAGTATGGTGTTGGCCAACCCTTAGCCTTGGTGACAGCTTCCACTCTCGCTGGCATACGTTCTATCAGGTGCTGAAAGGTTTCTTGGGGAATGGCAGCCCATTCCTCACGGAGTACTGCACTGAGGAGAGGTATCGATGTCGGTCGGTGAGGCCTGGCGCGAAGTCGCCGTTCCAAAACATCCCAAAGGCATGCTATAAGATTCAGGTCAGGACTATGGGCAGGCCAGTCCATTACAGGGATGTTATTATCGTGCTCGATCGTGTTGACAGATGCAGTCGCCATCCCCGAATAGCTCTTCAACAGTGGGAAGCAAGAAGGTGCTTAAAACATCAGTGTAGGCCTATGCTGTGATAGTGCCAGCAAAAAACAAGGGGTGCAAGCCCCCTCCATGAAAAACACGACCACACCATTACAACACCCCCTCCGAATTTTACTGTTGGTACTATACATGCTGGCAGATGACGTTCACTGGGCATTCGCCATACCCACACCCTGCCATCGGATCGCCACATTGTGTACCGGGATTCGTCATTCCACACAACGTTTTTCCACTGTTTAGTTGTCCAATGTTTAGGCTCCTTACACCAAGCGAGGCATCGTTTGGCATTTACCGGCGTGATGTGTGGCTTATGACTAGCCGCTCGAACATGAAATACAAGTTTTCTCACCTCCCGCCTAACTGTAATGGTACTTGCAGCGGATCCTGATGCAGTTTGGAATTCCTATATGATGGTCTGGATAGATGTCTGCCTTTTACACATTACGACCATCTTCAATTGTCGGCGGTCTCTGTCAGTCAACAGACGAGGTCGGCCTGTACGCTTTTGTGCTGTACGTGTCCCTTCACGTTTCCGCTTCACTATCATATCGGAAACAGTGGACCTAGGGATGTTTATTAGTCTGGATATCTCGTGTACAGACGTATGAGACAAGTGACACCCAATCACGTTCGAAGGCCGTGAGTTCCTCGGAGCGCCCCATCCTGCTCTTTCACGATGCCTAATGACTACTGAGGTTGCTGGTATGGAGTACCTGGCAGTATGTGGCAGCACAATGTACCTGATATGAAAATCGGATGTTTTTGGTGGTGTCCGGATACTTTTGATCACACAGTTTAGATAACATGTAAAGAAGAGTCAACAAGGTGTACACTTCGCGAAGATGAACAAAACCCCATCCTCAGATTTTAGGGATTAGACCATCGACATATGCTTACATAACGTGTATGAAACGTACCCTTTGAAAAATTATACATGGCTGTGCTTAAACTGACACACATTACTTTTAGAGCAACGCAATCTGACTTTCAAAAATCCCTACAAAAGAATGGCCCTGACTAACATTAACCTATACGTTTCACAAATCACTTACCTCAGAAAAATCTTCGTTACTCGAGCTACTGCAATACAGCGAGCGCCATTACTGCCAGCTAAATAAAAGATTCAAACTACTGAAGGCACTAACTACTGATAGGCATAGTTAGCAAATGAAAGATTTTGATAGAGAACAAATTGTTTGTATTTACCTTAATAGTGTTCAAAAGTCATAATATGTAATAGCAGTTCATGACATCCAGTCTTACAAATTTCAAAACTCCGCCATTTCTCTCCCCACATCCACCACTGCTGGCGGCTCACCTCCAACTGTGCAACGCTACGCGCTGTTCACATCCATCTGCCCAACACTACAATGGCAGACAACAATGCAAACTAGCCACAGACTACACACAGCACAGCCAGTGATTTTTCATACAGAGCGCTACGTGGCGTTACCAATAAGAAAACCTAAACAGCCTACTTACACGTGCACTAATTGCTATTCACAATATGTGTTACACAACGCTACATAAGTGCCAACCGACTTATCGGATGACGCAAATTGCTTTACGAAAATAGATCTACAGCTTTCAGCTCGTGACAGGGAGCTCGGGACTAGGCCTGTATGATTTTTCTGATATTACAGTGATTATCTTGCGACTGTAGGCCCGGTTTTCTTGTGCTGCCAATGGCATTCTTCTTCCTTTATAGGGTGTCACGAGTACGAAACTTAAGTTCCATACAAATTTATTATGGTGCTACTGTGAAATATGAAGGTGGTCACGTTCTGCACAGCGAGATTTCTCGTAACCCTCCCGGCGCTGACGCGAGCCGTATAACGGCAAGCACAAATTAAACATCCTGCACACCTCGCTATCCTGTTTTACAACTGTCGTGTTTCATTCCGGCATTGCTCAAAATGAAGGAACGGCCGCGAGTTTATAATAAAGTTAGTGCGCATTGAAAAAGTTAGGGGCAGGTTTACGACGCCAGGAAGACGTGTGATACGAATTTTCAGATTACGACTTTTCACACAATAAAGTCGTCTCCGGTAAGGGCGGTTAAATGCGTCGCCTGTGATGAAGTCGAAACCGAGATTGCGTTTCTGTGGGCAGGGGTCGCGGGGGTAAACTTTCTGGTGAAGTTCAGTTCCTAAAGATTTAATGGGTATGGCGTAAAGGGCAAATTTGACTGCATGCACGTCGTAGAGTGTATGAGATTTTGTCTTTCCGTCAATTATCCATAATCTGAGGTGGATCATGACTGGCGTGAAAAAAAATTAAGGAAGACGGGTATGTATTCTGTCTTAGCACAGCATTTCACTTAGTATCAACAGAGGACGCTGTCTGCTTGTAGCCAGGGAATATTATCTTAGGATGAACAGACAGCACCTCTCCCACGATTCTCAGCATTTTACTCGCCCCCAAGAACTTCAGTTGCAACGCTTCTTTTATGCTGTATTCTGCATCGAAAATCTGGGGATAAGAAATGCAAGTCATTCACACAAAGTACAACATACGATTTAAAGAGCAACTTCTTAGTGAGGTGATGTTAAATAAGAACTGTAATAACGTGTCATCATGTTTGCATCTGCAGCGGATGCTGATCGATAAATGGCACAGCATCCGAAACTGGGTTACCCTTATGTATTAGCCGCGCGGAGTAGCCGCGTGGTCTGCAGAGCCTTGTCACGGTCTAAGCGGCTCCCCCCGTCGGAGGTTCGAGTCCTCCCTCGGGCATGGGTGTGTGTGTTGTCCTTAGTGTAAATTAATTTAAGTAGTGCGTAAGCTTAGGGGCCGATGACATCAGCAGTTTGGCCCCATAAGATCTTACCACAAATTTCCAAAAATATTTCCTTATGCATTCTACCGCTAATACCTGGTCTTTCCAGCCACCTCTCGCTATAACAGGTCAGCAACTGGAAGCAGTTAATTCCATAAATTATCTGGGAGTAGGCATTAGGAGTGATTTAAAATGAAATGACCATTTAAAATTAACCGTCGATAAAGCAGGTGCCAGACTGAGATACACAGGAAGAATCGTAAGGAATTGCAGTCCGAAAACAAAGGAAGTTGGTTACAGTACACTTGTTCGCCCACTGATTGAATACTCCTCACCGGTGTGGCATACGTACCAGATAGGGTTCATAGAAGAGATAGAGAAGATCCAACGGAGAGCAGCGCGCTTCGTTACAGGATCATTTAGTAATCGCGAAAGTGTTACGGAGATGATAGATAAACTCCAGTGGAAGACTCTGCAAGAGAGACGCCCAGTAGCTCGGTACGGACTTTTGTTGAAGTTTCGAGAACATACCTTCACCGAGGAGTCAAGCAGTATATTGCTCCCTTCTACGTATCTCGCGAAGAGACCATGAGGATAAAATCAGAGAGATTAGAGCCCACACAGAAGCATACCGACAATCCTTCTTTCCACGAACAATACGAGACTGGAATAGAAGGGAGAACCGATAGAGGTACTCAAGGTACTCTCCGCCACACACCGTCAGGTGGCTTTCGGAGTATGGATGTAGATGAAGATGCAGAAACAAAGAGGCTGAATGACATTGATATTAATAACGAAACGGTTATGAAAAGTTTTTCGGTTATTTGATGACTATATTATCAGACCGGGTCTTCCGTTCAATATGGTGAATTTTCCCTCGTACAAAAGAGCCAATCATCTTACTTTGTTTGTCAAAGAGTGACCACTACACTACCATAGACAGCCATCCAGAAAGCTGGATACTTCTGCTACCACCTTGCCACGGAAACTTTATCAAAGAGGTTCTGCCGGCCGGTGTGGCCGAGTGGTTCTAGGCGCTTCAGTCTGGAACCGCGTGACCGCTACGGTCGCAGGTTCGAATCCTGCCTCGGGCATGGATGTGTGTGATGTCCTTAGGTTAATTAGGTTTAAGTAGTTCTAAGTTCTAGGGGACTGATGACCTCAGATGTTAAGTCCCATAGTGCTCAGAGCCATTTGAACCATTTTTGAAAGAGGTTCTATGCGTAGTGGAGTCCTGAGTGCATGCATATTTTGCGTATTTACATACATAGAACAGCAAATTATCCAGTTTACCTAGAAATGTGACACGGCCTTCTGGCGTAATTAATCCATTTTCTTCAAACCACTAAGGACAGAAAGAACTGAATCTGTTAAAGTGAAAATGAAGCCCACGATTTAACAGTTGTTAATAACGTAGCATATGCACTGATGTTGCCTACCGATGCTAGCTTATTGTGTGAATTAAATTGGAGTGCTTCAAAGCGTTGCGTCGCTGAAAGGCGCCGAAACTAGCATACATGGAGACAATCGACTTCTGTGCTACAGCAGTTAATAACATTTGAAATTTTTCTGTAAGAGAAAGAAATTTCTTTCAACTTATAACATGTATTGGCGAATATACACATTTCACCTTCCATGATACTAATCACTGCTACGAAAAAAGCAAGATCAGAGTGTAACGTCCCATCGAATTAAGCCAAAGTAAAAGCTCGTATTAAGGTAGGATGAAGAGGAAAATCGGCCGTGGCCTTCCCACATAAACAGAGGATAGACTGGCGTAAAAATGTTCGGACACTGGCTTTATTCCTGGGTAATAAACGACGCTAGGGCAGTAACTATAGTTGTAGCTTTAACTAACAACTGTAAACAATAGATATATATTCGACCAGCTAGTTGTGAGCAGGTAATTTTAAGTTGAGAACGTGCGGCCGTAGTGTATCAACGCTGCTGTGTCACACATCGCAGTGGAGCAACATCTCTAAATAAACTGTTGAATACATTGTCCAGAACGTTTTGAAGAAGAGAAAAGTGTCTGCGAAGCCTGTCTTGCACACATTGACACCTGAACAGAAACAACGACAAACGCGCAAAATACTTTTCTGGGGAAGATCGTCACGGGTGACGAGACTTCATCACTACGACCTACCACAAAAAAGTGCAGAAATTCAAATAAAGGGTTACCGCTTTGATTGTGTAACTGACATTCAAGTCAATGTGACGCGTGAGTTCAGCAACACCCCAAAGGACGACTGTTCTGAAAGTTTCATATGGCTGTATGAAGCTTTTGTGCGTTATAATCAAGTGGCGGGCGAGACAGTATGTAGAACACCTGAAGCATTAAAGCCACCACCATCTCAGCTTTTCTTTATTTTTTACCAACCCCATTTTCGAAACGTTTTGGATTGGCGGGGTAAATAGGCTGCCGTGGCATGTGGCACTCTCATTAAACTCGTTCTGGGTGTACTTCAGCGTCATCTTACAAAATTCCTCAGAGGAAGGCCGCTGCAACACAGCGGAAACGTCTCGTTATTTTTGAACATAAACATTTTAAATATTTTATAAGGTGACGAGACAGTACACCCAGAAGAATTATGATGAAAAAGGTAATACTCTATATTCCGGTCTTCCCATCTGTCGCGTATAGATTAGATCTGTGTGTCATCAACGCTGTATCGCGGAAAGGAATCAGTTGAATCATATGAGTAAGCAAGAGAACCAATGCTTTCATATTAAAATAATTAATAAGTAAACACATTTTCTCTGTATGGTTCGGAGTTAAAGATTTAAATTCCTCGGAAATATAACTGAGGTGGGGAAAATGGAAGATTTTGCAAGTCAATGGTAGATAGATAGAAAAGTTCTAAAGCTAAGCGCAGAACATAAATACTGAATTTAGCTGATAAAATAATGTAAATGTTGCGTCACTAGGACCTCTCGGCCGTTAGACCGTTCGCCGGGTGTAAGTCTTTCGATTTGACGCCACTTCGGCGACTTGCGCGTCGATGGAGATAAAATGATGATGATTAGGACAACACAACTCCCAGTCCCTCAGCGGAGAAAAGGCGGGAATCGAACCCGGGCCCTTATGATTGACATTCTGTCGCGTTGACCATTCAACAACCGGGGGTGGACAATTGAGCTGATGAAAATCCATAAAAATGGGACTTTGAGATGTGATGGTCATTCTTTAAAGCCACGAGAAATGAAGTTAAGTGGAAAGAAGAGAGTTTGTTGATCTCTCTAACATCGAGATAAACAGAGACGTGCGCTAACTGGGCAAGGATCAGGTGCCTTTTGGCCAGAGTCTTGTTTTCAGGACCCGACGTGGCATTCGACTCAACTGATTTAGGGAAACCGCCGAAAACATAAAACACGTTGGCAAATTTGAACTCGCTCCTCCCTAATGCGAGACGCGTGTCTCTAATATTGCAGCTAACTTGGTGAGATAAATAGGGACTTTTGACTTTCGCGGTCTAGCGCTCCACCGTTTTGAAATATCTAAGCATGACTCGTTTTACTTCCAGAAGTACCTCATTCCCTACCTCCCAAGTTCTCCTGCATACGTTGCGGGACTAGAAGAAATTATATTGCAGTGTCATGGCTTACCCACGGACTGATGGTTTGTTTTCAGATTGAATTTTCACTCCTCAGCGGAGTGTGCGCTGATCTGAAATTTTCTAACAGATTAAAACCTTACACCGGAGCAGGACTCGTATCTGGCTTGGACCATTGCCTTTCGCAAGCAATTGATGTGTCGACTCAGCTATCCAAATACGACTCACGACTCGCCCTCACAGCTTTACTTTCACTAGCACCTCATCCTCTACTTTACAAACTTCGCAGATGTCCTGTATACCTTGCGGAACTAGCTGTCCTGGAAAAGCCCTAGAAGATCGCAGATTTGAAACTTCAGATAAGAGAATACTCCGCTGCAGACTGAAAATTCACTCTGTCAATTCACAGAATTTGAAATCGAGCAGTCAAGGAGCTGGTTTGACGATTTCAAGGATGTATCTGAGCTAGTTGGTCTAGGAATGTAAAGAGTACAGAGCCCCGTGGCGTGGGGCAGCGAGTGTGCCACCGCGGGCCGCGGGCCTTGTTTTGAGCGGCAACAGATTTGGCCGGTGGGCAGTTGAGCGGCCGCCGGGCCAGCTAACTGAGGTCAATGTCAGCCGACCTCTGCGACGCCGGGCCCACCGTGGGAAGTCGGCCCGCGCGCAGCTCCGCACTACGCTAATTGCCTATTCCTGCACCGCCAACACGCTGGAATGTGTCACCCACCCTTCACCTTCCCACAATTGCGCTGCAGCTGATTAGCTAATAGAACCGTCGCTCGCTCCAGATTTTGCCGAGTCCATCGCACGGGTCTCTTAAATCTGATTTGTTCTAAGCGGACTCAAGTGAACTGCACGCTAGAAGAACAGCAGAATAGCAGATTATAGTGTGCTTCATTGATCTTCTTCTACGTCATGCAAAATATGTAATATCGCTTACGATAACGGCTACCTCTGTCCAGCAGAATTCAGGTTCAGTTCAGAGTTCTGAAGAAATTAACCCTTAGTTCGACAAGTAACTCTCGTAGTCCGACATTATCAACTGAAAGTTTTCAACGCTATCCAGGAAACGGTGCGTCACTCTGTTAGTTTATAAGCACTGAAAAATGCATTTTATACTGTCGTACTGTCCGTCAATCTGTGATGCACTTATTTACTTAACACATGCGTGACCGGTTTCGGACAGTATTTCACACTCTCACCTTCGTTTCATTATGATGAAGTGTCCTACATGTGCTATTTGCTTTATGCTACTATAATGGTGGTAACTTCGCTGTGTTATTATACGAGTTTGTTAGTCTTCAGGTGCAGAACGATGTAAAGTATGTTGTACTTGTGTAATGCCTGTATGCTGCTGATATCGGTATTTCTCTTTCATCATGTTGGAAGAAAAGTGACGTTATTCTCGCAAAGCCCTGTTGGGTTAGTATAGAGAACCATTATGCTATGAACACAGTTCTACAATTTGGTACCATCCTCGTACATCTCGTGTGGGGATTTAAGAAGAATAAGATTAAGAATAGCGAAGAAAATCGATAATATTAGTAGGAAGTCCCATCAGCCACCACTGTACAGTGGCTTGCGGTTTACGAGGAGAAGGTTATGTTCCGACACATCCATTCCGTTTCATTAATAACAACAACGACGAAAGCACGATACTGCATTCTCCACAAACTCATCACACACAGACGCTGACACTATACAGTTACACATCACACAGGTAGAACACTCGTAACCGAAGTGGATTCAGTAGAAACGATTCTATCGGGCAAAGACCTCCCAGGAAGTAAATAAGACAGTATAAGTTATACGGCCATTCATCTGTCCAAGCGACCTGTTTTCACGCTTCAAGTGTCCACTGGTAATGTTTTTGTACCCAGGCCAAAATCTACGCCCCGTTGAGGTGTATTCTGTAGAGATGCTATAATGGTAGAATCATTCTGCGTGGTATAGGTTTTCGCATGTAGTTGTGTAGCACTGAAATGGGAAGAGATCAGCTGTATAGTGACCGATCTGTCCACTGTTAATATGTCGGATAGTTAACTGTGAAACTTATAGTCCGTATATAGTTGATAATAGCAGCAGATATTGGTAATGGAAACCTTACGTGGAAAGTAATATCCAAGGTAGAAAGCTAAAATTGTATAGTTTTTCGTGGAAAAGTGATCCCTGACATCAGAGTTTAAGTTCCTCACACACCAGTTTTGATAAAGTGATGACTATAAAATGCGTTGTATTTTGACCATTCTGTCTGGGACAGACATCTAGATGACCAATAAAATTTGTGACAACACGATGGTAACATACCACGTCTTGGCGACACGACACTTCACGTGGGATTCCACTTTTGGGCAAATATGAGTATATGAAAGTAAATGTCTGTCCCATGTACAACTTCGATCACAGGACAAAGATGTAGTACTACTTTCAATGTATGCTGTTGTTTTCCTCCAAGCTGTTAATAAAGTGTCTAGTATGTACACTGTGTGATCACAGTTATCAGTTCACATACACTGTATGCGCCAAAAAACTGGTAAAGGCATGCTTATTGAAATACAGGGATATGTAAACCCGCAGGTACGGCGCTGAGGTCGGCAACGCCTCTACATAAGACAGCAAGTATCTAGCGCAATTGTTAGATCTGTTACTGCTGCTACAATGGCAGGTTATCAAGATTTAATTGAGTTTGAACATGGTGTTATAGTTGGTGCAGGAGGGATGGGACACAGCATCTCTGAGGTAGCGATGAAATGAGAATTGTCCCGTACGACCATTTCACGAGTGAACCGCGAATATCAGGATGCCTCTAAAACATCAAATCTCCGACATCGCTACGGCAGGAAAAAGATCGGGACCAACGACGACTGAAGCGAATCGTTCAACGTGACAGAAGTGCAACCCTTCCGCAAATTGCTGCATATTTCAATACTGGGCTCTCAACAAGTGTCAGCGTGCGAACCATTCAACGAAAAATCATCTATATGGGCTTTCGGAGCCGAAAGCTCACTCGTGTACCCTTGATGGCTGCACGACACAAAGCCTTACACTTCTCCTGGGTCCGTCAACACCGAGGTCGAACTGGACTGGACTGGAAGCATGTTGCCTGGTTGGACGAGTCTCGTTTCAAATTGCATCGAGCGGATGGACGTGTACGGGTATGGAAACAACCTCATGAATCCATGGACCCTGCATGTCATCAGGAGACCGTTCAAGCTGGTGGAGGCTCTGTAATAGTGTGGAGCGTGTGAAGTTGGAGTGATATGGGACCCCTGATGCGTCTAGATACGACTCTGAAAGGTGACACGTACGATGCATCCTGTCTGATCACCTGCATCCATTCATGTCCATTGTGCATTCCGGTGGACCTAGACAATTCTAGCAGGACAGTGCGACACCCCACACGTCCAGAATTGCTATGGAGTGGCTCCAGGAACGCTCTTCTGAGTTTAAACACTTCCGCTGGCCACCAAACTCCCCAGATATGAACATTATTGAGCATATCTGGGATGCCTTGCAACGTGCTGTTCGGAAGAGATCTCCACCCCACGTACTCTTACGGATTTATGGACAGCCCTGCAGAGTTCATGGTGTCAGTTCCCTCCAGCAGTACATAAGACACTAGTCGAGTCCATGCCACGTCGTGTTGCGGCACTTCTGCATGCTCGCGTGGCTCCTGCACGATATTAGGCAGTTGTACAAGTTTCTTTGGCTCTTTAGTGATATTTTTCAGTTTATTCCTTGTACAACTCAGTATAGTAGGTTGGAACAGGATGTCCTACAGTACATAACACCGTGTACTTATGCAGCTGACAGCATAGGACAACTCGTCATGCTGTCAGCTTCAGAACTATGTTCCATTTCCTCGTTTTGTCCTACAATGTTTTAACATCTACGCACGGTAAGCACAATAAATTAATCATTTTGCAGTTTTTATCGTTTGACAACATATGTGGACAGTAAGCAGCAAAAAAGGCAAACGTTGTCAGAGGATAGAGCGAACAAGAAGTAAAACGTAGAGTGCTTTGATAAATATATGTGTGTTGTGGGGTGTAATGACAGGCGGGCGCTGATATTGTGGCGGAGTAATTGAAAGTAGGGCTATAAAGCGCACGTGCGCGGCTCTCGTAACTCACAGCTACGCGCCGATTATTATTGCGGCCGCGACAAGCACATATTGCGCCTCGTCCACACATCCTTCTGGCAAACCCACTTGCACGATTCCTGCCGTGAGTTATGGTTCTGTTTCGCCAAACTTTCCACTGTTTTCTCACTTCCTCGCGCTGTCTATAACCGAGGAAAGTAGTTCTTTCCCGTAGTAAGCGGCAGACGAGAAATCTGCTGTCCGACGACATCACACGGGGGTGACGCGTTCGTAAAACAGAAAGAGAGAAAAACTGAGGTTCCACCTTGCTATTTATTCATCTTTTAAATACTGAATGAAACAAACGCTTAGTTTGTTTAAGATTTCAAAAGAAATATCCTTATCGCTATCGATTCTACGTTGTGTGCTGTAGAACGAGCATTATGCGAGGTTATGTTAAATGGTAGGACGTGATACAATATTAGAAAATGCTCAGAAGAAATAAACTTTTTGTTTATTATAGAAAGACGGCGTTTTAGAGCTAATTTTAACACCTAAGGAAGCAGCGTACAGCTATCAGTCGGGGTCAAAATGACGCAATTGGTAGTGTATGCCTAACTGGGTAATTTCAACCAAAAATTGTCGAAATCGTCTAGTTCTAATACAACACGATCAGAAACAAGAACCGGTATAGAATAATAAATAAAAACACTGCTTCTTCGTTGATGAAAGCACAAACAACCGTCTCTGTCTAAAAAGAACATGAACTTCTCTATAAATTTATTTCTTTGTGCACTAACAGACAATCAGATATGCCCGAGTCGCTGATCACTGGTGTGTATTCTTTAATCAATTGAAGTAAAGAAAACATATTCAGTGAACCAAATGCCCATCATGAAACCAATTGATCCACTGGTACCTACAGGTTCGTAGCAAAAAAATGGTTCAAATGGCTCTGAGCACTATGGGACTCAACTTAGAACTACTTAAACCTAACTAACCTAAGGACATCACACACATCCATGCCCGAGGCAGGATTCTAACCTGCGACCGTAGCAGTCGCACGGTTCCGGACTGCGCGCCTAGAACCGCGAGATCACCGCGGCCGGCGGTTCGTAGCAAATGCTAAACTTAACATATATGATGTTTCACTTGGACTACTTCCACTACTTTACTAATAAAGTCATTTCCCTAATTGTTTCACGAGGAGTTCCCAAATTCCTTTTACGCGCGTTGAGAACTTGTAGTGGGGACTGAGGACGTATTGTTTTGACCCTCTGAGTCCCAGCAATATGAAGAAAATATAATTTTAAAATTTTTCACATAATTTACCTTTATTATCATAGTAAGCTAAGAATACAAGATGAAATCGGCAAAGGGTAAACAATCAGTATCTTTAAGCAGGTGGTTTCACTTTTTAATTACTGGGACGCACAGTTTTCAACCACCTATCACATCGTGTGATACATGTGACAGCAAATTCGCCGTTTTGTAAGGTAAAATCCCACATATCGAAACTTGCGTGAACTCGTAATTCCGAAAACAAATTATAGACCTAAATAACAAGCAAAAATGTGCCTAAAAGCTAATAACCTTCTTATCAACTACGTACTGTCGCAGTGGTTTCACTTCGATAATACCCATAAAACTGGTAGTACACCAAAATTTACGTTTCAACAACTTAGATATACTTAATTTCACTGTCAATGATGTCCATTATATGACAACTATAAGAGAAACCGCATATATGAATGACTCTCCTACAACTACGTAGCACAATTTCGGCGTCGACTGTTGCTTTTGAACTTATGAATGACTGCTACAACGCACTACAGTCGTAGAAGTACCTCAGTCCACCACTAGCAGTCTCTGTCTTGCAATAGTATCGGTGGTTTCATGCGAAAGGCAATGGTGCTTAAAAAAGGGGTGGGGCGGGGGGGGGGCGGATATGGTGGTTCCATGCATAAACCACAGGGGGGTTAAATCATATCCTTAGACGTGCCGTTTTGCTGTTACAGAAATAAATATGTAAAATAATGTACTGCATTCTTCGACGCCTGGTGGTTAAAAAGATTACAGATTTTAAATTAACTGATGCATTTTTAGCCAATTCACTACCGTGGTAACTAGACTTAATGCTAATACTCAAACGATGCATGCAATACGAGTAACGTGGTTCCATGGGTATCTCGGCATCCTATCTCACTAGTAAAACAGAGCAAAGATGCCACTGGGCGCGAAGAACAGAAATCTTTTCCACTTAGGAGCTGAGTCTGCTCTAAGAATCTTTAAGTCAACAATGCTATACGACTTTCTTTTTTACCTCACTAATCAACGGTGAAAATTGCATTATTAAGGCGAATCCTATTTAATTAGCCGGCAGAAGTTGGACAGTGTAATGCCTGGATTTATACCTTTGCTGTTGCCGTGCGGGGACCACTAAGCTTTTGCGCTGATTTTCTATGCGTAATGATAACTACTCGGTTCACAACAGAATGCATAAAAGTGTGTAATGGGAATTTAGAAGAGGCCTGTCTAAAACACAGTGGTTAGTGACACTGCTGTTGGATATAAAAACCTTCTCCTATCTAGGAGTTGAATGAGTTATAAGAATGACACGGTTGGAAAAATAAAACGATGATATTCCGAATGGTCATTGTAATTATTAGTAGATCACTGAATAACAAGATCAGGAAAGTCACAGCATAAAAAATCTGAATGGAAGTATGAACTGTGATATCTCGAACTGAGACATAGGATCCGCCAGAGAAATACAGGGTGATCCAAAAGTCCGCTTCAATTTGAAAATGCACTAACACGAAGTAATGTAGGTAAAACTTGACATACACGTCTGAAATGACATGGGTTTTTATTGAAATAAAAAACGATGGGGAAATCGGCTAACAGATGGAACTGGACGGCAACACGTCTGTGAAGACGCATGTGAATCGTTCATAAAATGAGTTGTGACGCGTACGTGGTACGCCGATATGTAACAGGATCGTATCATCCCTAGCCTGGCTGATAAACACCTGCTGGAAGTCACGACTTTTATTCGGTGTGGCACTCCACCCCATATTGCGCACATCGTTTGATGAGGATCGCGTGCTGAGCCGCTCCTTCCGTCATACTTGACCACCAAGGACCCCAAACCTCAAGCCGTGTGATTATTAGTTGTGAGGATACACGAAGTCGCAATTCTACAGCGATCGTTCGTCCACATTAGGGACGCTAGAGGTCAACACCAGACGAAAATTTCTCACACTTCCTACTGATACGCTGTACACTGCTGTTCATACTATTGTTCCTCAACAATAGGTAGGCCTATTGTTGATGAATGACGGACGAAATTTAGAGCATCTGTTACACATAACATTGTCTTTGCTAAAAGTCAATTGTAATGCTAATTATTGCTTTTGTATCATATGAATCGCCGTCTGTTGGTCATTTTGTGCACCTTCTTTTGCTTTCAATAAAACCTCATGTCATTTCAAGCATGTGTGTCAATGTTACCTTTCTACCTACATTATTCCGTGAAGTATTGAGTTTTCAAATATAAATGGACTTCTGGATCACCCTGTACTCCAAAAAAATACAAGCAACGGAAAGAGAAATATCAGTGTACTTTACGGAGTAGATAGGACAAGAAAAGATAAGATACTGATAGAACTGAATATTATTAAAACTGTGACAAGAAGAAAGAATTGGAAAGACCACAATAACAGAAGCGCCAAGAGAAGGTTATCCTAAGTTGTAACAGCCTTCTGAGTAAACGAGCAAGGAGATGCTGGAAGACCTTGAAAATGATGGGAGCTGGTATTTGCGTGGAGTTATCTATATTGTGAGGTGCTGCTAATAATGACGATTATAACTCAATTAACTGAAGCGCTGTTGTAAAACTTATCAGATGTCTGAAGCAGTAAGTCTGCTTCCAGATTCATGAAGCTTCGCAGTATGGAAATAACGTAATAAACTTCATGAATGCAGAAACTGAGTACAAATCTTCATTTTTTTCCTTAGTGCCTGTAACTCAATCGATCGTTAACACTCCTAAGAAATTAACGAAGAGGAATTGTAAAATGGTTTCCGTTTTACTTTCGCAATTAAGATTGTTCGGTAGGCAAGCGCTCCCTGTTGGGCCACGAAATAAAAGATCGGAGGTTCGAGTAACTATTTTGGCTTATAGCTTGAAATTACATAGGCGCAAATTCTAGCGAGCTCCGCACGCCTCCCATTGTTCGGATAGCAGGCCTGTAATTAACGCTGTGACAGGCGCCTCTACGCTGTAATTAGGAATCTCGATACTTAAAAAGCCGATGTCGTTTCCCAATGAAGTCTATTGTTTTACACCATGTTTGTGTTGTCTGAGATAATGGAAATGGTCAGGGTATGGCTCATAAACACACATTACATGTTCTTCGAGACACGAAATATGTAATATTCCCCGAGCACCGCACACCTTCTTTTGTATAACAGTCAATAAGAAATCGGTTTTACAATGAATTACCGCGGTATCACTAAAAGCTGCTTCTTTTGAATAAAAGTACTGGCTAATTTCCCTGCATCATAAGAACGAATGTGTTGACGGTTGTTGTATAAGCATCGTCCGGGTTAAAAGCTTTTGGTAGAACCAGAAGAAAAATTAAACCATGTGTCTATTTCACAATGTATTACTACAACTGTTTCCAACATAATACACTGTAATCCTATTCACTTGTACAGCCATGTTATCCGTAATTACTAAGTAAGAAATTAAAGCCGGCCGGTGTGGCCTAGCGGTTCTAGGTTCTTTAGTCTGGAACGGCGCGACCGCTACGGTCGCAGGTTCGAATCCTGCCTCGGGCATGGATGTGTGTGATGTCCTTAAGTTAGTTACGTTTAAGTAGTTCTAAGTTCTAGGGGACTGATGACCTCAGATGTTAAGTCCCATAGTGCTCAGAGCCATTTAAACCATTTTTAAGAAATTAAGAAATTTATTTGTTCAGGTTTCGGCAGTGCAAATATCAACAACTCAGACAGACATAAGGGTCGGTCTCTCTCTCTCTTTCTCTTTCTTTTTCATTTTCTTTGCACACACACACACACACACACACACACACACACACACACACACACACACACACACCTTACAAAAACAAGTAGAAGTTTTTGTGATTTAGAATTATGGGATCAAGTTGGAAGCACGTGTATACAAAACTAAATAGAAACTCCAGAAATACCTTTATAACAATAAGCCCGTTTTCACACATACTATTACTTCCAAAAATTTAGACACGGGTGACAGAAGAGACATGCACCATCAAGAAGAAGAGCTAAGAACAAAACTTAGTTTCATGCTGTAAGAAATACAATGTTAGAAAATTAAAAAAAATACTGAACTTACCTTTAATTTCAGTTGTTCATAGTGTTGTTTACTGCTAAATTCCTATCATTAACAACCCTTATATTAAACATTACTTCTTTAACCATGAAAAGGAATTTTATCTTACACGTACAGTATTGTAACCAATAGTACCCATTATGATGCC
This sequence comes from Schistocerca gregaria, assembly GCF_023897955.1. NCBI lineage: Eukaryota > Metazoa > Arthropoda > Insecta > Orthoptera > Acrididae > Schistocerca > Schistocerca gregaria. The sequence goes on along the minus strand of NC_064931.1, from coordinate 480,178,530 downwards.
AAATTTGGTTGACAGTTTTCTGCTTCATATTAGATACTTTTTGTCACATGTGTGTAATGTATAAGTAGCAAACTTATTTCTAGAGTCTTGAATTATAATTATAGTGCCAGATCTCCTGTTTGTTGTTACTTCGGTGCCTTGGGCTCTTCTCGTGTGAATTAACAGCGATGTCAGAATATTATTATACCTACTATTCCGGAATATTTTTCGATATTTTCCTGCATATCATGTTTTTGACGACGATTTTGAGCTGTTTTCTGATCACCTTGAATGTCCAAAACCATTTCGTAAAATAAATACATGTAAGTCATTTAAGGTTTTTAGTTCATTTTATTTTTTTTTGTTTTTAAACGTAAGATCATTGTACTTCGCAGTGACGAGGAATCAATTTCATGAAGTCTGTGTGAAGTTTATCGTAATTGACAATCTCTTTGTGTCAGTGTTAATAACAATTACCTCAGCTCCAATACCAGTTGTTCAGAAAGTGTATGCAAACATCAGGGATTAAACCAGTACAGTGAGGGAGGTTACGACTGTAAAACTGATTTAAGGCAACGGTCTATTTTCTGTTTCGCGAAGAACTTTTCCTGTGCTTTCGCTAATATGATCACAGCTCTCCTGTTCCCAGTACTGATATGATACTGTTGTGCTGATAATACGAGTGAAATATTTTCAAGTACGGGGAATTGTACAAAGTACTGTGGTCCCATACCTGAAGTGTGTTACCCCAGATATAATGTTAGCTTCACTTTGTTTAGAGAGTGGACGTTTTATACGATTTCATGTCATTCAACCCTTCTGTTGTGCGCAGGAGAGGCTGCTATGAGGTAATATAAAAATTTAGCTCGAATTTTACCTACGTTTACAATACAAAAAACAGTAACCTTCTGAGTCCGAGGTGATAGGTAAGGCAAGTGACGGAATTTAATTAATTTTTTCTGCCTCCGCTGAGTCGCAGGTCTGTGCTTTATAACGCTTTCGTTTATCAAACCGAAACGAATGCGGTATGCACAAATGAGGATGAAGTCTTAATTCGTTGATTAGAGAGGGAGTGCTGGCGAGTGGTTTCGTCGTAGTTTCGAGATCACAGTTCCGTGCAGAATCGATTATTCCATTTGAAAGCCAGTAACTAATTGTAAGGTGAGAGCCAATTTCGTGCAGTAAAAGAGATTCAGTCAACCCTTCTGTGCGCTGTGATTAAAGAGGAAAGGATTGAAATACCACTGAATAATATACTTTTTAAATTAGTTTCTGCCCGATTATCGCTAGTACGGTGAACTTAATTATTTAATTAAACAGATGTAATTACGACTGTGGAACGTACCAGGTTTTATAAGTCATGTAATAGAAGTTCATCTTACCGTGAGAACAGTTCAGAAGTAATTTACCTCGACTGCTCTCTTTCATGCCAACGTGTATGTACTTCTCGATAAAACTGAAGCCTGATTTCGGTGTTATAAACTTCTCTTTTACAGCCGTGTAAATAATCAGAAACAGAAAAATCGTGTTTATGCAACTTGCAGATTTATCGAGATTTGTAGTATAGATTCAAAGTGAGCATAGCTGACATGTGCTCCGTGCGCACAAAACATTTTACAATGAACACACTAATAAAATGTTACACTTCATTTCTCAGACAAACAGCTGCATTTTGTATCGAATGAATTTATCAAGTTCTTGTTACACTGTCAGGCTAGACTGCTTCAGATGTCATAGCACAGGCCATTCGCTTCCTGCAGCAACTGTAGCAATCTCTGATCCCTCAATGGCATCCCATACGTCTTAGTAATCTACGCGATTCGTAGAAGGCTGCCACGCGCCGTGGTGTGAGCGCTGCTTCGTTTTCCGCCCAAATCCTCGCCAGATATCAGTATTTCTCCCCAAGCGCAATGCACTGGTTTCACTCATTCCCGACGTCTCGCCAGCAATGCGTCATGTCCGGCACCATACAGTCACAATGGAGAAAGGTGGTATTAGGCGAACATCACGGCTCGTCATTAGGCTCTATACTCTTTTCATTTTATGTCAGAGATGTATAATCAGTTTTGTCCTACGGTAAATACCTCGTATACGCTGATAATCTCCAGTTGAAGACAGATACCGAACATTTCAATGCTGATTATCAAAACCTAGCAACATACAGGAGGTCCTACTTAGTCATACAAGGCTCATTATCCCGAAATATCGGGAATCAGTACCATCTTTAAACTGAAATGAAAAAAAAATCCGTGTGTCTATTTCACAATGTATTACTACAACTGTTTCCAACATAATACACTGTAATCCTATTCACTTGTACAGCCATGTTATCCGTAATTACTATATAAGAAATTAAAGCCGGCTGGTGTGGCCGAGCGGTTCTAGGCGCTTCAATCTGGAACCGCGCGACCGCTACGGTCGCAGGTTCGGATCCTGCCTCGGGCTTGGATGTGTGTGATGCCCTTAGGTTAGTTAGATTTAAGTAGTTCTAAGTTCTAGGGGACTGATGACCTCAGATGTTAAGTCCCATAGTGCTCAGAGCCATTTGAACCATTTTTTGACAACTGAGTTATCCTGCCAGGTATTTCTCAGAAAAGCTACGGCACCTGGAACTGGTCATGAACGCCTGTGTTCGATTGATCTGTGACATTCGACTCTTTGATCATATTACACCATCTCATACGCAGTTATTCTGATTAAAAGCAAACAAGCACAGGCATTTCCATACACTCTGTCTCCTCTGCTGTCTTATCGACGTACCCTGTCCCTCATACCTCTCCTCGACCTTGACACTCTCGTCTGAACAACAATGCAGAAACACTCGTCCTCATCAGAGCAAAATCCTTTCTGTTCTAATCCGTGTCCCACACGCTTTCTCGAAGTCCTTTTCAGTAACAGTGAACCGAGTGTGCAACGGTCAGCTTTACCATATCAGAGAACTGGATAACATCTGCTTCAAGATACAGTTAATAACATATCTACTGAAGCCACAATAATATCACCCTGTTTCCCTGTACGCAGTCATTACCCCAATATATCCTTCTTTTCAGCCAGATCTTCCTCATTAACCAATGCTCTTACCTGGTGCATTCGACCTAAATTTATTTCTTTCAGAACTCGTTATGTCAGAAAATATCACTTTCGTTCACCCATAAATACATTCCGCATCTGCCACTATAATTATACGTTATTATAATAGCAATAATAATAATAATAATAATAATAGTTACTATATTATTATTATTATTATTATTAATATGTTATTATAGTGACTGCAGCACAAGCAGTGGTAGTGGTAATGCTAGTATTAACTTCGTTAATTCTTAATCGGTACTATGAATTTCACATTCTCTCTACATACATTCAAGTCCCTTTTAATTCAATTTATACTATTATATTACTGTTTGTGAAACGAATATTATTGTTAATTTTTAGGTAATTATGGTGTCAAAAAATTACTGTCTCTCTGAAACCCTAGCCCAATGTTAGAGAGGACCTAAAGGCCCTGATCTGATCAGGTTAAACAAGAAAACAAAACAAATACTTATTTAAGGGTTACGTGATTCATACACTGTTCCTGGTCGCTAATGTTGACTATCGAAAGCGCAACCAGCACTTCCACCTTCCAGTATTTTCCGTCTTGCACTAACAAATCGTAGTGGACACCATTAAAAAACTTCCCAAACTTCGGAAATATCCGATGTGACCACCGGGAATCGAAACTGGAAACGAGTGATTTGTAGTGTTGAATCACGCTCTTCAATGTGGAAATCCGATGGATAGTTTGGGTTTGGCGAAACCTTGGAGAACGTTATCTGCCATCACGTTTAGTGCCAATAGTAATGTCACGTTGTGGGGGTGTTTTTAGTGGTTTGGGTGTGGTCCCTTTATTGCACTTTAGGAAACACTAAATGCGGAACGACAGAAACACATTCTACATAACTGTGTACTTCGTGCAGTAGAGAAACGTTTGTTGTTTGTATCAACTTGATAATGCACTCTTGTCATATTGCAGCATCTGTGAGGCAGTGGTTTGTGGACAATAACATTCCTGAAATAGACTTGCGTGCCCAGTGTTCCGACCCGAACTCAATCGAGCACCGCTGAGATGAATTACAACGTCGATTTCGCTCCATACTTCAATGTCCAACTTCATTACATTCTGTGTTTTCGACTCTTGAGGAAGAATGGTCTGCCGTTCCTTCACAGACATTCACACGCCTCATTGAATGTGTGCCCAGCAGATTTTAAGTCGTTATAAAGGCGAAGGGTGGACACCCCATATTAATATCTACTAATACGTGTCCGGATACTTTTGAGTAGATACTGTACAGTTAGTACCGCTTATCGTGCTGTTCACCTGAGTAACACGTGATCATTCAAAAGGCAGTAGGGAGCTCATATTCTGGCTAATTAGTGTTGGTGTAAATATAATGACAGATCATAATTGCTGAAAATGTAGTTTTTCAGAGTGCTAAAATGTTTCTTCATATTTAAATGCATGCCTTTTTAATTATTTATTTCTTTATTTTGGTGCGATAATTCAGTGCGCAAGGTATTAGTTTTAATTACTAAATTTCATCAGAAATCGTATTTTTTTTTAACTCATTCACATCCGAAAAGTTTGTGTCTCTATATATCACTAAATACCGAGTATCTACTTGCTGTTGAGTCAGTCATTTTCACTATGCAAACAAAATTAAATTTAATTTACATACAATTACGAAATAACACAATGCCATGAACATTACTTTCTATTGCACCTAGAAATATTTATTTGAGAAATCGTAAACTTTCTTAGAATTATACCAGATTTGTAATTTGGCTTTAATTCTTTAAGACAGTTGATTTGGCGTGAACATTAGATAGGAAGGCAAAAAAAAAACTGGTCGTTAAAAATGTCCAAGTCTGGGACATAGCCTTTTGAGAAGCTGACGGATTCATTGGAACTATTAATCTATAGGTTACCACTAGCTTTTTAAGCAACATTGCTCTTTTTCTCTTATGTCAGATACTCTACAGCGCTAACGAAATTTCGTATATGACTGACAAGGTGAGCCAGGTTTGGTCTGAGTTCCAGTGTTTTCAAACTTACCACATTCTCTCTCTCTCTCTCTCTCTCTCTCTCTCTCTCTCTCTCTCTCTCACACACACACACACACACACACACACACACACACACAAGCGTCGCAATTTCTTCTATCTTCTATCTTCTATCTTCTATGTCAATGCAAGTATATATGTCAGGTCCAGACAGACATACCCCAGGCATGTAAATGCCACACAAGAGAATACGCGTCGCTCTTCGTTAATTATTGGTTTGTATATCTATCTCACCCGTAGGTTAAAAGGGAACCTACTAGCTCAGTTTTTTCCTACCTGCTAGAGAAGCCATTCTGATCACGTACGATTGGTATAGATGATATTCCATAACAGACGTAAGTAACTCATATTGTACTACAACTGCGATAATGTAAATGTACTATAGTGCATATTAACCTTCTGTTTTTGTTCCCTAGCATTTACTGCGTCGTTATTGGAGAGACCATACCAGAAGGATCAGAACTGCAAGTAGGACAGGACTGAACAAGAGTCGTTGGTGAATTCTTAAATGAAATCGTCGTAGCATACCATAGAAAATAATTTACTGAAATGGAGTTGTGAAATATTCATGTTGCTTGATGTCAAAATCAATAAGGTACAAGGAGGTGATCATAAGTTAAAACTATTAGCGAGGCGTCTGACTTCAACAGATGAATGAGAAAGTTGCTCCTTTTCGGAAACTGTTGTTTCTTCAATTCAGATACAGTATAGGCCTTACCAGTACACTCAGCAGTGATTATTTGTATGTCAGTAATTTCTGCCCAGATTCCATATCATTTGCAACTGTCTTTTTTTCTGGTTCCATTGTTCACAAGAACAACTCGCTAACGTTATCCAAACAAAACGAAATAATTAATATTCGGACAACTTTTGGTAAATACGAATCCAGTGTGATATCGTAAGGGTTAAGATATTGGATCTGAATTTCTAGTCAGTGATTCCTACATCTTGTCTGCCCATTCTTAATTTGACCTCCCGTTCACTTCATGGGAACACCTGAGTGCTTCCTAATAACGGTCTCTACCAGTTTGTTTCCAAAAATTTACCCAGTGAAGTTGTAGCTAAATATCTAATGACTTTCCAAAGTGTGGGTTACAGACAATGACACTTGATTTATGTTCTCCTGAATAGCGGTACACTCTCTTTGGCGGTCCAGAATTTTTCCGGAATAGCATAAACGTTTCTCTGAACTCAGAATTTGTTTTAATTTTGTGTGTGTATTGGTGCTTTTGGTGTCTATTTATGGATGCTGGCTATTAGCCTTCTTCAGTTTTACCCATTGCAGTGGTGTAAGTAATCCAGCCGGATGACGTTTCAAGAGCACTGTTGCCATATCAAGCATTCTGATTTCGGTGAACTTGCGGCGGTTATGAGCTCGCAGAAATCATTGTGGGCCGGTGGGTGGGTCGCGGCGCGGTTCGCCGGGCGGCCGCGGCGGCGCTGTGATCGACGGCGGCTGGCGCCACCCCTTTGGCGCCGCGGCGCACGCAGCGAGCATCGGTATTTCGAATTGAGCGTGCGCCTACCTGGCCCAATGTGGCAACGCCGCCGGCACGCCTGCCGGCCAATCGCAGCTGCTGTTCGCGCGCCACGCGGCCAATGGTTGATATGGAAACACGATCGTCTGCATGTGGCGCGGCTGACTTTTGTCACCCAGAACAGTCGGTGCTCTGCCGGGGAAGCGATTGCTTCGGTCCGAACTACCTTTCCTGACAAGGCAAATGTGTCGACAGTTTCGTGACGAATTGCATTAAATGTACCATACTGTACACAACACCGTGAATTATTAGGTTGAATCAAAAGCCTGCTGCAGGTTCTCTCTATAAACCTGCAACGAAAACAATTTTATTACGAGGCATGCTCAAAGAATATTAATAATAAGAAGACGAAATATTTATGATGATGAACGAAGAGATAGACACACACACACACACACACACACACAGAGAGAGAGAGAGAGAGAGAGAGAGAGAGAGAGAGAGAGAGAGGGAGAGAGATTAGCATAGTGTAATAATCGTGCTCGCAAGAGAAGGATCAGGAGCTACGTTGGAGTAGAGTAAGAGAGGGAATCAGCCTTCACATCCCAGAATTACATGAAAGTCGGGAGAAAATTTTAACAAAAACTTGAGTGGTCGGATGGGACATGACATTCCCCTTGTCCTGAGAACTTGCCCATTATTTTAACCACTACGGCACTATGCTAAGGGAAAGTTAGAGAATTTATTTTCATGCCATGGAACAGGAGGAAAATTGGGTCCATGTCAAGAAACGGTTGCGGTATTAAGGCCTTCAGATTATCTTTCTACGGGATAGCAACGGCCGAAAACTGTTATATCGCAGCTTTTCCGCTCGGTCGCTTCCTTCGATTGAGGTTACCATTTGTTCTGAGTTGCAACTAAGTGACTTTGTACTAAATTTATTTTCTGATGGAAAAGTTCTCAAAACTCACTTCACGATGGCGAGGTATCATAGTGCACGATGAAAGATATGCATAGTGATGCTAATTTGTATGGTCTGGTTATATTAAACCGGTTCAGATGAATACTAGACTGTCCCCGTCAACAACATGACTACCGATTCCATCACATTTCAGCTAGTGCTCCACAATTCCTTACGACAACAAATGCTCCTTGGAACTTGGAGAGATCAGATAACCCGTGTTAAACCCACGTTCCAAGGCGAGAGACGTTGGGGTTGGGTTGGGTTGTTTGGGGGAAGAGACCAAGCTACGAGGTCATCGGTCTCACTAGATAAGGGAAGGACGGGGAAGGAAGTCGGCCGTGCCCTTTCAAAGGAACCATCCCGGCATTTGCCTGGATTGATTTAAGGAAATCACAGAAAACCTAAATCAGTATGGCTGGACGCGGGATTGAACCGCCGTCCTCCTGAATGCGAGTCCAGTGTGTTAACCACTGCGCCACCTCGCTCTGTGCGAGAAAGGTCTCTTCAAATGTGGAACAAGTGCGGCTCTTGCGAAATCTTTTGTATGATGGGTGCAATTTGCGGACTGTGACTAAGGTAGACGAACAAACGGCAGAAGCGACGAAAGTTTAACCTCGAAGATGTTCAAGATACAACTGAAGAATGTCATGTGTGCCATATACTGACACGAACAAATCGCTAACGAATATTTCAAAACTGCTGTGACAAAAAAGTAAAACACTCAGAAGGGGAGAAGGAACCGTAATGAAATTTCATGGGTTGAGAGGGTAGATATTATTATTTGAATGATTATAAACTCCAGTCAAATTTACAAAGAAGATGGCAGTATGACTGTACTACCTCTGACGTGGATGGATGCACGATTCTGTTGGGGAAGCCGCATCTTCTCGTGGGACAAGCTGGCCCACAACGTAATGTAATTTGACGTTGATATCTTGGATACTGGTACTGATACAGAATTGACGTCCGAGCTGCTCACACATGTGTTCTATCTGGGACAGATCTGCGGGTTTTGCTGACCACAGGAGTACCTCATCATCACACAGACAGTTCAAAGAGACACATGCCATATGTATTTGAGCATTGTCCTGTTGAAAAATGGCACCATCATTCCGTCACCTAAGAGGTAACTCACGGGAACGCAGGATATCCGTGACATAACGTAGTGCCGCTCCCTCAGTCACTTCCAGCTGGGTCTGCAAGTCATACCCGACAGTTCCTTACGCCATGACGCCAGTCTGCCTCTTCCCAAAATATTGAAGAATGGGACCCCTCTCCACGTCGCCGCCATACTCGCCGACGATGGTCATCCGTGGTAGCGCGCAACCGCGATTCATCGCTAAAAAAAATTAGACGCCATTCGTCACCAGTATATGCTTCCCGGTCATGACACCTCACGTAACTCAGCAGTATGTGCTGTGGTGTTAACAGAACCTCGCGCATGGGATGCTAATTCTGTAGTCCAGCTACTGCTAGCCTGACTAATGGTGTGGGATGATAAACAGTCTTGCAGGTAGTCCATTCATTAGTTGTTCTCAGATGGCAGCTGCTGATGTGAGTAGGTTACTATGCGCTTGATGAACAATGGAGAGACCCCCTTGTGGTGATCAGACATACTCGACGGGAGTACGTCTGTACTGACGTTCTACTGCAGTACCACTACATGTCATGAGGGACTGGTCCGCCAGTACAAGGGACATGTGGCGTATTGTGTTGGCAGAAGACAAGCACTAACAGCAGAATGGGCAGGTCAGTGACTTCGAACGTGGACTAATCATCGGATGACCCCTGAGTAACTAATAAATTAGGAACATATCAATCCTCGTAAAGCTACCCAAGTCGGCTGTTGGTGAACTGATTGCGAAATGTAAAATGGCAGGAAGAACTGCAGCTAAGCCGAGAGTAGGCAGACCTCATCTTCCGAAGTGCTGCCACCAGTCGCGCTAGCACAATGACTGTGCAAAGGGGGTTGTAAAGAATGGGCTACAATGGTTGAGGACCACCTCATAAGTCACCATTTCTGTAGCGATGCTTGGGGCAGTGATAAGAACGACGCTGTTAGACAGTGGATGACTGGAAACGATCGATTTGGAGTGTTGAATGGTGCCGCAGCTTGTGGCAATCCGATGGAAGGGTTTGGGTTTAGCGAATGCCTAGAGAACGTTACCAGCCATTATGTTTAGTGTTAACAGTGAAGTACAGAGGAGGTGGAGTTGCGGTATAGGGGTGTTCTACGTTGTTGGGGCGTGGTTAGCTTACTGCGATTAACAAAATGCCAGATGCGGAAGTATTTGAACACATTTTATAGCATTATGTACTGTCTACAGCAGAGAAATATTTCTGAGACGATAATTATTTGTACCAACTTCACAATTCACCCAGTCATAAAGCAGCATCTTTGATACAATGTCTTGTCGTTAATATCATTCCTCAAATGGACTTCCCTGCTCCAAGTCGCGACCTGAACCCAGTGGAATCCCCTACAACATACTTACATTCTCTGGTTTCGCCTCTTGAGGAAGAATGGAAAACCACAGACACTTTGACTTCCTCTCTTTCTGAATTCATTTCTTTTGACCTGATGAGATATTGTTACGAGATGAGTCGGACACTGGTTATTACGTTAGTTCGACTGAATAAAATTCATGACCATATTTAAGGTGGTACAGTGTTGTCTTCCTCCGCCTTGTGAACAGACTCATAGACTCGTTTTATTGTGGTTTACACTGTGTCATAGGTTGTGAGCCATGGTGAAACTTGGGATTTTAGAGTACCGTAGCACTGCCACAGAATAATGCCAGAACAAACTCTACAACAAACTGAAGATTGCTAAAATTTATAGTGCGATTATTCGCAATGTATCAGTATGAGTACTGTGGTCGACTTAACTTTTAACACCCGACTGTAAATGTCAGACGATAGTGTCAGTATTAACAGTATTGTATCAGTCGTCTTCTTGTTTTACAGTAACGAGCACTTTCTTTCCCATTCCGCTCCGAAAACAAGGCTTCATCGTCTCATCCTCTCCGCCCAGTCGCACGTGCCACTACTTACAAAATCCACACCATATCTCGCTGCTACCACTCCACATTTCCACTTAATATCTGAGGTCATTAGTCCCCTAGAACTTAGAACTACTTAAACCTAACTAACCTAAGGACATCACACACATCAATGCCCGAGGCAGGATTCGAACCTGAGACCTTAGTGGTCGCGCGGATCCAGACTGAAGCGCCTAGAACCACTCGGCCACAAAAGGGCCGGCCATAGTCAAGGCCAGGCATACAAGGACTATACCACTTGGTTTCTAACCATAAACGTTCCACATTACACCAAAACCCAAACCTATTTCCCCATTGTTGAGCCTGCCCCATAGCTTCAAATGTTCAAATGTGTGTGAATTCCTATGGGACCAAACTGCTGAGGTTACCGGTCCCTAGACTTACACACTACTTCAACTAACTTATGCTAAGGACAACACACACACACACACACACACACACACACACACACACACACACACACATGCCCGACGGAGGGAGAACTCGAACCTCCGGCGGGAGTGGCCGCCCGATTCGATCATGGTGCCTCTAACCGCGCGGCCACTCAGCACAGCCCCCATACCTTAACAGAATCATTCAACCACCACATCACTAATTTTTGAGGACATGCCTCTCTGGAGTACAGCTGTTTATTTATTATTTAGAAATAAATATGAACATCCGCAATACACTTTTTTTATTTTTTTATATAAGGTCAACGGTCTCGGTCTGTTATAGACCATCTTCAGACCCACACCATCATGACAGACAGTTGCTGTGCACACGGAGCAGCCGCTATACCTCCACAAACGCAAACTGCTGTGATTTTATATCACATCACTTTCCAAAGTTATTCTTCCTCAGTGTTGTTTCTTCCCGCCCACCCTCACGATCATCGGTTTATCACCACCACCTTAAAATTATTAGTGTTCCCCTATAGTTTTTAATTTAGGTAAAAATTCTTTAAATGATGGGAGTATTTTATGAGCTGGCCTAAACTAACTGATCAGCTACTTTTTATATCCTTACGGCTGAAAAGCAGAAATTCTTACCAGCGTCAGCCGATTTACTACACTCACCATCACCGCCATGTTAAGAATATTAGTGGTCTAGAATAGTTCTTAATGTTTCGATCTTATTTTTTTTAAATGACGTTAGGTTCGCCATTATTTATAATTTCCGAAATTGCAATTTTGCCCGTGAGTCATATGTAGTGTTTAAGGTGCTGAAAATACAGGAGTTGTTAACATCAATAAAATAAGTAAAAAGGCTATATGGCTCATTGTCAGCAATAGTCACATGTACAGTAGCTATGCAATAGACGCAAATATATGTAGTAAAAATGACATAAGATCGAAATTGAAGTTGTCGAAATTATAATAAATAGTACAATCGATGGTGAACGTAACGTCGTTTTAAAAAGATCAGTCCTAAAACAAATTCAGTTGCGTAGTTAAATTTCTTTAATCGACAGGACTTTTTTATTTTCCAAACTCAACTACTCAACCATTCCTTTCAAAACCTCACGGCTGAAGAGTAGAAAATTGTAGTGCCGCGCCGGACGGGGTGGCCGAGCGGTTCTAGGCGCTATAGTCTGGAACCGTGCGACCGCAACTGTCGCAGGTTCGAATCTTGCCTCGGTCATGGATGTGTGTGATGTCCTTAGGTTAGTTAGGTTTAAGTAGTTCTAAGTTCTAGGGGACTGATGACCTCAGAAGTTAGTCAATCAATCCTCCCCCTGGCAGAAAGGGGGAAGGGTAGGAACAAGGCAAAAAGAGATGAAATTATGGTACTGTTTTTGATTCAATTTTTTGAGTACGTGTCTCTCTGGAGTACAGCTGTTTATTTATTATTTAAAAATAAATACGATCAGTAACAACTGCAATACACTTTTTTTTATTTTTTTATATATGGTTACCGGTTTCGGTCTGTTTTAGACCATCTTCAGACCCACACAATGATGGTAGATGGTGGCTGTGCACGGAGCAGCCGGTATAACTCCACGAACACTAACTACTGTGATACTATATCACATCACCTCTATTATGCTTCAGGTCATACATAGGACAACAATACCTTATCCCACGCGCCGGTATTTCGGACAGTACTAGGGCCACAGTCACAGGCCGTGCTCGCGAACTGGCAGAGTGGAGGACTGTGCAGTGTAGTAGTTGTCGGGGCATTAAGAGCGCGCCAAACGGCAGATCGCAGGGCCCCGCCAACTTCCGGCGTAAACAGAGAAGGCCAGATTATCCCGCATTGGTATTCCGGCGTGCGCCGCCTTCTGCACGAATTGAAAAAAGAATGTGTTTCTTAAGTAGCCGCCTCCGGAATAACTTGTCGCCACGCCTGCAAATAAGCACGTCGTTTATTCCTTACGGTTGTGAATCGCGCCTGCATGTATAATCTGCCAGCCTTATGGGCACGGGCGAACTGTTTGGCGGTCCTCGGCCGATATTGCGAGTTGGCGACGATATTGCGGCCGGGGGCGTTCTGTTGTCGATGGGGCACCGAACACGCTGCGGCCTCATCTGCGCCTCCTCCGGCGTGTGCCACACTTACGCCAAAGTTATCGCTAGAATACAGATTACTCCGATCCATTTATTGCCTTGCTTTTTGGACGGCGCGCGACTGCTTAAGTGCTCTCTACGTCTGTGTGGGAATCCTCAAAACTATGATGAAAGAAAGAAAATTATTTCGTTACTGACTTCAGTTCTTCGTCGTTTCCACCTGCTGTTTCCTGGGCATCATACAAATGCTGTCACCATCTCTTTTTATGAATGCATAGATAGTGCAAGTCGTCTATCTGTTGCTCATGAGCTCTATACAAGTACCGCGGGCAGTTTCACCCTTCAGTTTTCAATAGACATTTTGATCTATTAACATTCGAGTTTTCAATAGACATTTTGATCTATTAACATCCGCTCTTGGCTTACAATATCCCCTACCTTTTTCTTAAATATTAGTCTGTGGTGCAAGCCCCCGTGACCACATTATCGGCCCGACTGCACCTAGAGTGAAGTCCTCCTATTCGATTTGCCACGCCCCCCCCCCCCCTCCCCCCTTCCATCACTAATCGCCAAGTGGCCCTGCTGGGGCCATCCTGGAGCGAGTGCGATTAAACACGGGACCTCAACGCTAGACCACCACGTCTACTTGTCTAGATTCGTAGTGACTTATAACCGTACGTAATGAATGAAGCACAACGCTGATTTACTGTCGTCTTATAGCATAGTATGTTTAACAACACTAAAATAAGATAAATAAGTAACAATGAAATGAATAAAGAAAATACACTACTGGGCATTAAAATTGCTACACCACGATGATGACGTGCTACAGACGCGAAATTTAACCGACAGGAAGAAGATGTTGTGATATGTAAATGATTGGCTTTTCAGACAATCCACACAAGGTTGGCGCCGGCGGCGACACCTACAACGTGCTGACATGAGGAAAGTTTCCAACCGATTTCTCATACACAAAGAGCAGTTGACAGGCGTTGCCTGGTGAAACGTTGTTGTGATGCCTCGTGTAAGGAGGAGAAATGCGTACCATCACGTTTCCGACTTTGATAAAGGTCGAATTATAGCCTATCGCGATTGCGGTTTATGGTATCGCGACGTTGGTGCTCGCGTTGGTCGAGATCCAATGACTGTTAGTAGAATATGGAATCGGTGGATTCAGGAGGGTAATACGGAACGCCGTACTGGATCCCAACGGCCTCGTATCACTAGCAGTCGAGATAACAGGCATCTTATCCGCATGACTGTAATAGATCGTGCAGCCACGTCTCGATCCCTGTGTCAACAGATGGGGACGTTTGCAAGACAACAACCATCTACACGAACGCCTGCGATGGTGTACTCAACGATGAACCGGGGTGCACGAATGGCAAAACGTCATTTCTTCGGATGAATCCAGGTTCTGTTTACAGCATCATGATGGTCGCATACGTGTTTGGCGACATCGCGGTGAACGCACATGGAAATGTGTATTCGTCATCGACATACTGGCGTATCACCTGGCGTGATGGTATGGGGTGCCATTGGTTACACGTCTCGGTCACCTCTTGATCTCATTGGCGACACTTTGAACAGTGGACGTTAGATTTCAGATGTGTTACGACCCGTGGCTCTACCCTTCACTCGATCCTTGAGAAACCCTACATTTCAGCGGGATAATGCGCGACCGCATGTTGCAGGTCCTGTACGGGCCTTTCTGGATACAGAAAATGTTCGACTGCTGCCCTGGCCAGCACATCCTCCAAATCTGTCGCCAATTGAAAACGTCTGGTCAATGGTGGCCGAGCAACTGGCTCGTCACAATACGCCAGTCACTATTCTTGATGAACTGTGGTATCGTGTTGAAGCTACATTGGCAGCTGTACCTGTACACGCCATCCAAGCTCTGTTTGACTCAATATCCAGGCGTATCAAAGCCGTTATTACGGCCAGAGGTGCTTGTTCTGCGTACTAATTTCTCAGGATCTATGCACCCAAATTTCGTGAAAATGTAATCACATGTCAGTTCTAGTATAATATATTTGTCCAATGAATACCCTTTATCATCTGCATTTCTTCTTGGTGTAGCAATTTTAATGGCCAGTAGTGTAATAAATTTCTATAGTTAGGACTCACCACTTCATTACTACACTCACTGCCTTTAGTACCGGCAGCCTGTTGGAGAACATCAGTTCTTGCACCCACTACAAGACGTTTAATCTAACGTTAATTTAATCTGTTTATTTAGTTAATGGATACCGCTGATTTTACTTACTGGGAGATAGTCGGGTAGCGGGAGCACGTGGAAACGAAATGTTACATCAGACGGTAGCGAGACAGGCTGTCGCTCTCATCCCCTCCACTTCTTTCCTCACTCTTGAAGATGTCTTCTGCAGATGGGAACGAAACGGTGGTTTTCTCCAATAAATTCAATTGACCACTACGCAGTAGCCTTTATTAATGACCCAGTCACACTGCCATCACCTTCTTGTAAGTCAACATTGGTTGTGGTTCACTTACAACATAAAGCAGTGTAGTAGTTATTGCACTGAACACTTGCTCAGCAGCTAAGATGTTCAAATCTCAATTCCATCATTCTCCTTTAGGGTGTGCAGGGATTTTCTGAAACATTTCGGGTACAAAGTTACTATAATTTTTGGAGCCTTTAGTAGAGAAGTTAGGAAGGGAATTTTGTACCAGCATGAAGTAACTTAAGAACTGACCCCGTTAGTAAGCATAGATGAACCTCACAGGTATCTGTGCAGCTGACGTGCTTGGAGTGATACCTTGTTATTTCAAAGTGTTGTATCCTACCACAACACTCATTAGTAGATTAGATCCAACACGCCCCTCCAAATTCGCAGAAATAAAATTGTCCCTGTACAACGTTAAAAATAATTTCTGCGTCCAAACGTGCAGAAATCGTTCACAGATGTCTATTGAGGTCTTAGTTGCGAGAAATCCGTGAATTTCAATAGTCAATTTGGTCTTTTATCAGTTTTTTGTTAATGTATTAGGCTTATAAAGTCACTAAGGCATTACACAGACTAATAAACCGAATGACAACGAAATGTGCAACGAAGTGCGATAAAACACTTACACGTGAGTTACACTACCGATCTTTATCAATGCGTTTACTCTACTGGAGGGTTTTTCTAAAGCTGTCTTTGAAAAATGGGACCACCAAAAGCGTGGTAAGTGTAGGGACGTACATTATGAGCTGTATTTCGTGCAGTAGCGCCTCAGGAAAATCTTCACACAAGTCCAGAAAATGAACTAGATCACAAAAATATCTAGTGATTCAGTGGGACACAGAACATATCACCTCGACCCACCTATCGTCGCATATACTGCAAATCAAAGTGTCATTCACAGCCCGTGGAAAGCGTTCTGGTGACCCGTCACAATGAAACAACGGAAGCCGACGAATTATCACCAGAACATTACCCAAGGATTGCTACAGGAAATATTCAAAGAACGTTTCGTAGATGTCATCGTTCAGTCTCTAGGGAGGGATGGATTTCTTGTAACAAACCACACAATAAACATCGCTGAACAGGCATCGAAAGCTTCTGAGGCACTGAAAGCATCGAAAAATTTTCGATACCAAAATCACTTGTCTTCTGTGAAAAACATCTCTTCTGCTGAAATGTGCTCCTGGCTATTGGGATATACCTTTTAGAGCCCATGTTTACTAGACTTTTTTCTAGCGTTGGTCGATACTACTACCTCTGAAAGTTTGTCTGTGGAGTTCTGATACACCCTGTATGTTCTGTTGTTGTTGTTGTTGTTGTTGCTGTCTTCAGTCCAGAGACTGGTTTGATGCAGTTCTCCTTGCTACTCTATCCTGTGCAAGCTTCTTCATCTCCACGTACCTACTGCAACCGACATCGTACTGAATCTGCTTAGTGTATTCATCTCTTGGTCACCCTCTACGATTTCTACCCTCCACGCTGCCCTCCAATACTAAATTGGTAGTCCCCTGATGTCTCAGAATATGTCCTACTAACCGGTCCCTTCTTCTAGTCAAGTTGTGCCACAAATTCCTCTTCTGCCCAATTCTATTCAGAACCTCCCCATTAGTTACGCGATCTACCCATCTAATCTTCAGCATTTCTAAAGCTTCTATTCTCTTCTTGTCCAAACTATTTATCGTCAGTGTTTCAATTCCATACATGGCTACACTCCATACAAATACTTTCAGAAAATACACTCCTGGAAATTGACATAAGAACACCGTGAATTCATTGTCCCAGGAAGGTGAAACTTTATTGACACATTCCTGGGGTCAGATACATCACATGATCACACTGACAGAACCACAGGCACATAGACACAGGCAACAGAGCATGCACAATGTCGGCACTAGTACAGTGTATATCCACCTTTCGCAGCAATGCAGGCTGCTATTCTCCCATGGAGACGAGCGTAGAGATGCTGGATGTAGTCCTGTGGAATGGCTTGCCATGCCATTTCCACCTGGCGCCTCAGTTGGACCAGCGTTCGTGCTGGACGTGCAGACCGCGTGAGACGACGCTTCATCCAGTCCCAAACATGCTCAATGGGGGACAGATCCGGAGATCTTGCTGGCCAGGGTAGTTGACTTACACCTTCTAGAGCACGTTGGGTGGCACGGGATACATGCGGACGTGCATTGTCCTGTTGGAACAGCAAGTTCCCTTGCCGGTCTAGGAATGGTAGAACGATGGGTTCGATGACGGTTTGGATGTACCGTGCACTATTCAGTGTCCCCTCGACGATCTCCAGAGGTGTACGGCCAGTGTAGGAGATCGCTCCCCACACCATGATGCCGGGTGTTGGCCCTGTGTGCCTCGGTCGTATGCAGTCCTGATTGTGGCGCTCACCTGCATGGCGCCAAACACGCATACGACCATCATTGGCACCAAGGCAGAAGCGACTCTCATCGCTGAAGAGGACACGTCTCCATTCGTCCCTCCATTCACGCCTGTCGCGACACCACTGGAGGCGGGCTGCACGATGTTGGGGCGTGAGTGGAAGACGGCCTAACGGTGTGCGGGACCGTAGCCCAGCTTCATGGAGACGGTTGCGAATGGTCCTCGCCGATACCCCAGGAGCAACAGTGTCCCTAATTTGCTGGGAAGTGGCGGTGCAGTCCCCTACGGCACTGCGTAGGATCCTGCGGTCATGGCGTGCATCCGTGCGTCTCTGCGGTCCGGTCCCAGGTCGACGGGCACGTGCACCTTCCGCCGACCACTGGCGACAACGTCGATGTACTGTGGAGACCTCACGCCCCACGTGTTGAGCAATTCGGCGGTACATCCACCCGGCCTCCCGCATGCCCACTATACGCCCTCGCTCAAAGTCCGTCAACTGCTCATACGGTTCACGTCCACGCTGTCGCGGCATGCTACCAGTGTTAAAGACTGCGATGGAGCTCCGTATGCCACGGAAAACTGGCTGACACTGACGGCGGCGGTGCACAAATGCTGCGCAGCTAGCGCTATTCGACGGCCAACACCGCGGTTCCTGGTGTGTTCGCTGTGCCGTGCGTGTGATCATTGCTTGTACAGCCCTCTCGCAGTGTCCGGAGCAAGTATGGTGGGTCTGACACACCGGTGTCAATGTGTTCTTTTTTCCATTTCCAGGAGTGTATTTCCTGACACTTAAATCTATACTCGATGTTAACAAATTTCTCTTCTTCAGAAATGCTTTCCTTTCCATTGCCAGTCTACATTTTATATCCGCTCTACTTCGACAATCATCGGTCAATTTGCTTCGCAAATAGCAAAACTTTTAATCTATCTTCTAAGGTAAGTCGTAGTTTCAGTATTGCCTCACGTGTTCCAACATTTCTACGGAATCCAAACTGATCCCCCCAAGTGTCGGCTTCTACCAGTTTTTCCATTCGTCTGTAAAGAATTCGTGTTAGTATTTTGCAGCCGTGACGTATTAAACTGATAGTTCGGTAATTTTCACACCTGTCAACACCTGCTTTCTTTGGGATTGGAATTATTATATTCCTCTTTAAGTCTGAGGGTATTTCGCCTGTCACATTACATCTTGCTCACCAGATGATAGAGTTTTGTCATGACTGGCTCTCCCAAGGCTATCAGCAATTCTAATGGAACGTTGTCTACTCCCGGAGCCTTGTTTCTACTTAGGTCTTTCAGTGCTCTGTCAAACTCTTCACGCAGTACCGTACCTGCCATTTCATCTTCATCTACGTCCTCTTCAATCTCCGTAATATTGCCCTCAAGTACATCCCCCTTGTATAGACTCTCCACATACTCCTTCTGCCTTTCTGCTTTCTCTTCTTTGTTTTCCATCTGAGCTCTTGATATTCATACAAGTGGTTCTCTTTTCTCTAAAGGTCACTTTAATTTTCCTGTAGGCAGTATCTATCTTACCCCTAGCGATATATGCCTCTAATCGTTACATTTATCCTCTAGCCATCCTTGCTTAGCCATTTTGCACTTCCTGTCGATCTCATTTTTGAGATGTTGTTGCCTGCTTTATTTACCGCATCTTTATATTTTCTCCGTTCATCATTTAAATTCAATATCTCTTCTGTTACGCATGGATTTCTACTAGCCTTCGTCCTTTTACCTACTTGATCATCTGCTGCCTTCATTATTTCATCTCTCAAAGTTACCTATTCTTTTTCTACTGTGTTTCATTCCCCTCTTCTTGTCAACCGTTCTCTAATGCTCTCTCTGAAACACTCTAAAAGCTCTGTTTTTTTCAGTTTATTCAGGCCCCATCTCCTTAAATTAACACCTTTTTGCAGTTTCTTCAGCATTAATCTACAGGTCATGATCAATAGATTGTGGCCAGAGTCCACATATGCCCCTGGAAATGTCTTACAGTTTAAAACCTGGTTCCTAAATCTGTGTCTTACCATTACATAATCTGTCTGAAACCTTCGAGTGTCTCCAGGCCTCTTCCACGTATACAACATTCTTTCATGATTCTTAATTAAAGTGTTAGCTATGATTAATTTGTGCTTACCACCATTCCATATGACCCCTACTACTTTCCCTTCTATTCCCTTTCCTACTACCGAATTTCAGTCCCCCATGACTATTAAATTTTCGTCTTCCTTCACTATCTGAATAATTTCTTTTATCTCATCATACATTTCTTCAATCCCCTCGTCATCTGCGGAGCTAGTTGGCATATATACTTGTATTACTGCGGTAGGCCTGTGCTTCGTGTCTATCTTGGCTACAATGATGCGTTCACTATGCTGTTAGTAGTACGAGTAGCTTACACGTGCTCCTAATTTTTTATTCATTACTAAGCCTACTCCTGTATTACCCCTATTTGATTTTGTATTTATAACCCTGTATTCACGTGACCAGGAGTCTTATTCCTCCTGCCACCGAACTTCACTAATTCCCATTATATCTAACTTTAATCTATCCATTTCCCTTTTTAAATTTTCTAACATACCTGCCCGATTAAGTGATAGGACATTCCACGCTCCGATCCGCAGAACGCGAGTTTTGTTTCTCCTGATAACGACGTCCTCCTGAGTAGTCCCCGCCCGGAGATCCGACTGGGGGACTATTTTACCTTCGGAATATTTTATGCACGTGGACGCCATCATCATTTAACCCTACAGTAAAGCTGTATGCCCTCGGTAAAAATTATGGCTGTAGTTTGCCCTTGCTTTCAGGCGTTCGCTGTATCAGCACAGCAACGCCGTTTTGGTCAATGTTACAAGGCCAGATCAGTCAATCATCGAGACTGTTGCCACTGACACTACTGGAAAGGCTGCTGCCCCTCTTCAGGAACTACGCGTTTGTCTGGCCTCTCAACAGATACCCTCTGTTGCGGTTGCACCTACGGTACGGCTATCTGTATCGTTGAGGCACGCAAGCCTCCCCACCAACGGCAAGGTCCATGGTTCATGGAGGGGAAGGGGGGGGGGGTCACCCTGTATGTATAAAGAAAACCAACGTACACAGAATAGAATCTTTTGACAGCACCCCCCCCCCTCCCATCCTTTCCACACAAATCACATTGCCTCAGTCAGATTCAAATCTCTTCTATTTTTGTAGACACTGGAGAACATTACACTCCTTCCTACTGTCCATATATGAAGTAGAACACTGATGAGTGTTTCCGCTACTAAAGTTCCACTTTATACACAACTAGCATGGTTCTGTATAGTTTGGTTGTGTACGGCCTGTACGATATAGATAATGGAGCACGCCTGTTGAGAATACGTATGTTGTGGTTCTGATTCAGAGGTGAGAAACAGCCCAGCATTCGTCTAAAAAGTTCCAGCCAAGATGCCTGACGTCCCGGACAAATGATCGGTTGTCAAAGTCGGATTCGGTCCGTGTCTGGTTCACCTCCCCGATTCGCGAACTGCGCTTTAACGCTTCACAGAATAACAGCGAGTGTTCTCATTGAAATCTAAATCCGATGGATAATGTGACTGATGTGGAAATCATTCAGACTTAACCGCAAGTGTACAGGGAGAATGCCCTCAAATCGATGCACAGACGTCAGGATTCTGACCACGAAAGAGAAACAAACTGCTGCACAAGAGGAGTGGTGTTGAAGTGTATCGGTGTCAGAGAGCCGACGAGAGGTTAAGGCAGACAAGTGGAGTTATCGAGAAAGGCAGCGATAAATCGGGGTGCTCGCTAAGATAAGGAGCGGCGTGAGCGTCGTCTGTCGGCCGTTGGGTGTTGATTGCGCGGAGCAGGTGGCGCCTAATCCCCGCAAGCCGCAGCACGCGTACTACAGCGCCGCCCGCCGCCTCCCCGAGTGCAAACTCTTGTTAAGAAACCCCCTCCGCCCTCTCCTTTATTAGAGAGGAGCAAGTCTTAAGCCTGTCTCCGCATTAAGCTAACTCCCACCAACTTCAACTTTATTATATTGTTTTATGTCAGCTGCTCCCGGGAAGTGCAAATCTGCGCGTACGGAAGTCGCCGGCTAAAGGTTGTGTTTTAGCGACGCTGTTATAAAGCCGGCACGAAGCAAAAACAGAACTTGGCACGACCTCGCAACGCTTACGAGCAACAACCCGCGCTTCCCGTACAACTGTAAGCTTTCGCCGAACAAAGCGGAGGAATGTTAAGGTGCTACGTGTTGTGGTCACAAGGAGTCACAGTGATTACTTCTTTCAACATTTTTGGCACAGTTACACTGCTAATACGCTGATATTATATGCTTTACAGTCCTGTCAATGTCAAAATTTCCTTAAGCCCTTACGCAAACATTGTGTGTGTGTGTGTGTGTGTGTGTCTGTGAGCGGGTGATGGAGGGGAGGGAGGGGTGTGAGGAGAGTGGGTGGTCAGAAGTTTTTCAAACCTCCGGCCTTCGTAGAACGAGAAGATACAGTGAAACGACGATATTTTAGTGTCAGTATTTCAGTGTTGTTAAGAATCACTATGCAGTGTTCCTTAGGACATGCATATATGTCCATAGGAACAGGCACTGCGGCGACTACATCCGCCATGAAGTACATGAAGCGTATTCACAGTTGCGAATACAGACAACCATCAGCTGTCTTATGGAATGACAACAATGAAAATTTGTGTCGGCCCGGGACTCGAACCCGGATTTCCCGCTTTACGTGAGCGGTGCCTTAATCGCTTCGGCTATCCGTGCACGAATCTTCACCAGACCCAAACTACCATATTTTGTCGTTCATGCGTCACAACCTGTAATCGTACATATTCCTGTGTGCTGAGACATTATCGTACTGGGAGAGGAAATTTAATTGAAAGTCGTTGCCTCGTATCGGCGGATAAGTGCGATATAGCAATGCCTGCGTTGTTAAAAAGCACTAGGAAATGTTCTTTCGGACATGCATCCCTTCAAAAGAAAACTGCTAAGCCGACGTGAGAGCGTCACAGAATGTTCAGCAGTCACTAGCTGGAACGGCTAAAACTTTTACTATCAGAGGCTGTATCTTCCTGGTCAAGTCAAGAAGTGTATTACTTCCTCCTGAAACAATTTCACTTTACAATCACGTCATTTTTTGCTGGTGGTTGAAGGCTCTCCTGAAGGATCAGTGACACTGCTCCTATGTGCACTAGCCATAAGGTGAAACCTATATTAAGGCGAAACGATAGAACTTGTAGCATTCAAAGAACTATACATAATGAATGAAAACTGCAGTTCTTAGATATGCGCTTTAGAACCCATGTTTACTGGACGTCTTTTTCTTGGTGTGCTGTAGCATACTAAATCATTCACCATATCTATGTTAACGTTCAAGTTATCGTATTAATGTGTTGTGTAACAGCCACGAGTTTACTGTGTCATTATTCGTGACACATGTGTATTTGTATGTCGCAGTGGTATCGTGCGACAGTGGCAATAAAACAACCGAAGCTATTTTTGAGACTATAGAAATGTAATTATATGTAGGAAACAATACTAAGTCATGATTTACAGACATAATATGAATGAGAATCAGTAACTGAAGCAGATTATTGAAAATTGTCCTACGTGTGTAATGACGATAAATAAATCTAAAAGAAACTGCACCGTCAGATTCCTCAGATAATTAATCTCAGCACATTTCGAAGTTATAGTCAGTGCCAGTTTTGTGAATGAAGGGCCCACTAACTAAAGTTTATTTATCGATTTTTGTACTATAGTGTCTGTAGTTTAACATTTTTGCCTGATTAATTCATTAAGCCTTTGTATACGGAAATATGTTTTCAAAATATCACACAGTCTGTTATAAATGTTGTATATGTGTTTTAACGCAACAAATATTTTGAGCAAAACTGCGTTCGCTACACTTCTTTAAAACCGTCGGCGCTTTCCAGTGAGCTCCCATTGTGTGGTAAGGGAAATCAAGCAAAGCTCCGCATTCTGGCCGTGTTGAGCCAGTAGGACCCGACCGACTGCCATGCAGTCCTCTGCTCAGTAGCGTCACAGGACGTACGGTATGGAGGGGCGTGGGGTCAGCACTCTGCTCCCCTGGCCGATGTCGGCTTTCTTGACTTTGGAGTCGCTACTTCTCACTCACGTAGGTAATCAGGTGTCATCACGAGGCGGATTGGACACTGTTTCGCCGTCCCACTAATGAAAAATTCCCTAATAGTGCCGGGTCCTGCGGATATCAGCCAAACACGTTGAAAATGGCTCTCAGCACTATGGGACTTAACATCTGAGGTCATCAGTCCCCTAGACTTAGAACTACTTAAAGCCTAACTAACCTAAGGACATCACACACATCCATGCCCGAGGCAGGGTTCGAACCAGCGACCGTAGCGGTCATGGAGTTCCTGACTGAAGCACCTAGAACCGCTCGGTCACAGCGGCCGGCCCAAACACTTTGACCACTGAGCTACAGAAGCTGATATTGTGTGACATATTACCTGAAATATAAATGAATATATCTTTGTAAGAAACTTAAAGTAATTTTTTATTGATGATTCCTATTACTTTTCGCACCATTTTCTTTCTGGCGTAAAATGAGCGATATAAGTAATGCGTAACCGTCGCTAAACACAAACATGCATAACTGTAAACGACTGGGTTGCAGATAACTTATACTAGTATCTGATTGTCTTACATGGTGATGTAAAACTGAGACGTTTGTCATATTAAGAGGTAGGGTGTCCTTGTGCTTGGAATAAGAAGTGTAGAGGCTAATATGGTAGCTGTAATGAGTCTCATAAAATGTTAATTTCATGAATATTTCCAACATATTTTGAGTACTTGGCAAGCTGTTGTGGACAGAAAATTTAGGTTCAAATGGCTCAAATGGCTCTGAGCACTATGCGACTTAACATCTGTGGTCATCAGTCCCCTAGAACTTAGAACTACTTAAACCTAACTAACCTAAGGACGTCACACACATCCATGCCCGAGGCAGGATTCGAACCTGCGACCGTAGCGGTTATGGATTTCCAGACTGAAGCGCCTAGAACCGCGCGGAGAAAATTTAGGAAATGCATGTAGCTGCGTAAGCCGCATTGTGAGTAAAATTTAAATCGTAAAGGAAAAACTGTCAGTTACTTCCTTGTTCACACGAAGTGAGTATCAACCATTCAGTGTAGCAATGGTACATTTAGAAATGCCCAACTTGTGACATACCTTGTGGGAATTTGACAATCAGTGCAGCGCTTGTTTAACGCATTCTGTTATGTTCTACGTATTTTGTGTTCTTCAGCACGTTGGTTTTGTAACATGACTACATACAACATGTAGAAGGAGTAATGTTGGTGGTGGGACATTGTCGTCACACAGTTGCGAGGCATTAGCAGGACCCTGTCTGGCGGTCGTAACGTGTTATTAGAGCGAAAGCCGCGCTCGTAGTGGATGCGGGCCTGCGGTTCCCAGCGCACTACAGCCCATACGCAACCGCTGATGGGCGCTCTTTACCGCAGCTTCCTTTCTCAAGAATCGGGATGTTCACTGCACACCCTCATACGGAAAGAGGGGCAGTAATTGCTCAGTCTAATGCCAGTACTGTTCCCTCTCGCGCTACACAGTCAGGAGGCAAGCGATCATTAATTTTATTGCTTAGCCATTATTGCTCCTCCGTTTTCAGAGCTTACATTCTTTACTAAACTAAAATAATAAAGATTTCTGAACAAAAAAGGAGGCGTGAAGAAAAATATGTGGCTTTTAAAATCCATTATTTCAGTGTTCAAAGCGGGAAGATTATAGCTTCTCGTAAACGGACTACTCTCTGTCCGCGAGTTGTTACAAGAGGTAAGCGATTAGCCAGTGAATACTTTTAGTTGGAAGCCGATAATGGAAGGAAGAAATACAAAAAATTTCATGCACTTCTAAATGGAAAATCTATCTATGATGCAATTGTTTTGAGTGATCTAACGGGATGCCTATGACTCACCGAATATGTTGATGGCAAAGCTCGAAGCTAAAACTGAATGTGATCTAAGATTACATAAGATTATTAGCTTTCCTATGTAACTGATTATGGTATCTTGGGGTACTGTGCATCGACGACAGAGGAGTGTGCTTGTGATACTGTCAAGGGTATTCCGAACCACTCCAGCGGAGTCATACACGTGGATCTCGTAATATACTAGACAGACGTCGCTTTAGGTGCATTGCTGCTATGTGTTGGGTAAGGGAAGGAAATACACTACTGGCCATTAAAACTGCAGATGATAAACGGGCATTCATTGGACAAATATATTATACTATAACTGACATGTGATTACATTTTCACGCAATTTGGGTGCATAGATCCTGAGAAATCAGTACCCAGAACAACCACCTCTAGCCGTAATAACGGCCTTGATACACCTGGGCATTGAGTCAAACAGAGCTTGAACGCTGGTCGATCTGCTAGGCCATCCTCACCCATTACGTACCAATACCCACCCCATAGTCCTGCTCTCTCCCCATGCGATTATCACGCCTTCGGTCCCTTAAAAATGCCTTGAAGGGTCGTTTTTCCTGTTGGACAGGCAGTTCTGGACTTCTTCACGCAGGAAGACACGATGTTTTATCAGATGGGTATCTTCAACTGGGTGCCTCGGTGGGATGATTGCCTCAATGCTCACTGTGATTCTGCATGATTGGCATACCGATTCTGGGCTGTACGGTCTTAGAACAGAAACGTTTGATTGCCATTTATATGATAAGCCAGATTAAATCTGCTAAACTGAATTTCAGTACCAAGAAACATAGAAGAAACGTAATTTAGTAGGTAATTCCGCCACCTGTCCGAAGATTGGTTTGAACACAACGGCGGTTTATTAGACAGGGTCCTGTTGAAAGTGGTACGCCGTTGTCGTCTTACGACCTTTGGGCTGACTTATCCATTCAGCTGTATAGGGACCTACATCGACTCTTAACATCGACTCTCAAGCACGGTTCAGTTTGGCATTGACAAACATTGATAAGAAGTGAATGACATAAAATCCTACGACTGACCAAAAATCGAATTTATAGACTTGTCCGTAGTTGCTTTAAAACATTTATAAATACCATGTGTTAATTTTGTAATAATTAACACAATTTAAACCCAAATTGTGAGGCTCCTCTTCAATAGGTAATTATGCCTCTCCTTGACGATGATGGATTGTTTGATAGCTAGTATTATTTGGCTATCGTTATCATGAAGTTCATTCAGCACAGTACATTAGGGCGTCGCTATTATTTTATTATATCCTTTGTCGAAAGGTGTTATTGAATTGTAGTAACGAAATCATGCCACGTGATTCGAATAAAACGCCAAATTTTATGAATGTTTCATTCTTCGACAGCGTACCCTACTTGCGAATTACTGTTCAATATTCTTAATGCACGTGACTGTAAAATTCAGTACACTACTTGGCTTCCTTTAGAATATTTCCCCCGACCGAATGTTTGCGACCGAGCACATCTGAAAACTCCTCAATAACGAATGCCGCACTGGCCCTCTCCCAAAGATAAGATACAGTGAAACTCATTGTTGAGGCCAAAAATGATTAACTGCGCGTTGTCGCACCTCACAGAGACTGCATTTGTTCTCGTATCGATCGAGATGCAGAAACGGCAACCTCACAAAATGTAATTTTACTGTCATCAGAGATCAACGTGGAACTATCGATATCACGAGTTTTGACCAAAGGAAACCTCTACTACAACGGAAACTTTCGAATATTTGCGTCCCTCACACTATTTAGTTTGTTTGTGGGAGTTGTTATCTGCGGGAAATTGTGTGTATCGTCGTAGAATTAACGTAACTGGAGGGCATAAACAATATTTTCCAAACTGAGTTTTGCACCAAGAGTAATCTCTTGGACTCAAACTATTTCAAGTAATGTCTTCTGATGATTTTATGATGTAAAGAACTCTAGACAACTCTCCACTTTCAGTGATTATTTCTTTCGATCCTTTGCTGTCTTTTCTACAACTACAGAACAGCCCCAATAATGCTATGAACGGTCACTAAGAACGGTACTGTGTGATGATAAGTCTGTAGGGGACTTGTAACAGGTATCTGCAAGTTTGCATATGAAAATAAAAATTCTACCCTCTCGGAAAGTCAATAATTGCAGTCCTTTCTCAAAACCTCTACTGAGCTACTTTTCTCGTCAATTTTTGTCAACTGAACTAGTGCCATAGCTCGAATGTAGTTCTCTTAGCCACATATTACGAAACATGCAGGACATTCAAAACGAAATCATCATGAGCTTTTCATTGTCCTGCCAAATAGTAGATAGCGATGAAAACTTCTTATGTGATCCGATTTAAAAACAAAATAAAATTTAACAAAGTTCTCTACTCTGGTACTAATTTCTTGAGCGTGTTTGTGGCCTCCTTCTGCCTATTAGCAACTATTTTGATGTGTAACTATTGACCAGACATTTCTGCACCTACGATGCTCAACAGATTTGTTTTTACCCTGATACCTCTCCGTCATCCTTGAAAGATTTTCTCTCGTCAAGTGTTCATTACAGATCCAACACTGTAGTTCAGACGTCGCTGTTCATTCCCTGTACACGATTTAGTTCTGAGATTCACATTAATTACAACATATCACGATCTGCTTTGAACGCACCTCCCCACGCTAGGTTAGTAATACCTATTACTGCAATGGCACTCTTCCGGAGGTAGATGGTTTGAATTTGGATCATACAAGGAATTTTCATAGCCCTCTACTATTTGGCAAGCAAAATGAGGTGATGATGATTTCGTTTTGGAATGTCTTGCGCTTTACGCAATATTAGAGCATTTCCTTTTTGGTGTTGCTACTTTCAAAAACCATAGATTTTCCACTTCTGACCGATTTTACAGAATACCCGTAAAATATGTCTTAGCAACTCTTATGGAAGAAAGCAAGTTTTTTGGGTGGTAGGCCAGCTGACTCTTTACTGGAGAATCCCTGCTGTAAGCAACGATGAAGCTACCGGAGACTTTTGTGGTCGCCGTGTACGGAGTAACCCCGCGTCCTCTCGCCGTCGCGGAGACACGTCTGAGGAAACGGCGGAAGGAGTAGTGGTGTGTGTGTGTGTGTGTGTGTGTGTGTGTGTGTGTGTGTGTGTGTGAGTGTGTGTGTGTATCTTGAGGCCGTCGGAGTGCGTCCAAGGAGACGGTCGTAAAGAGGCCTGCACTTCGCCAGGGGTAATTGTGTAATGAAGGTCCGGGGACCGCGTGGTCTTAAAAAGTTATTAGTGTGTTGTGTCCGAGGTTACGAGCGCGGCCACATTACTGGATTACACGGCGTCTCCCGGGACACTAACGCCGCCCCACACCTGTCACGGCCGCCCCCGTGCCGCCTCTGCGCCACCCCCGCTAGTCATGTCGGAATGCGACTGCCATCCCACGACCTGCCTCGCTCTTCACTAATCTAAGGTAGCCGATGTGTCACTCATTTGGCCGACCAGCTTTGCCAAGCAGTGGCATTTTCAATGCCAGACTGCATAGAATACATCCTCTCAGTTTCCTCAAGCGCCAATGAACGACCCAAAATTTATTCTCGGCAGCCTACATTGACAAGAGCCACCGAGGCAACGACGAAGTGATTGAGAGCGAATGACGCTTCTAACCCTCAAATAAGCAATGGTGATTGCAGCGGACCTTTTGGACTTCTAATGAACTCCTTATCGCCGGTCTTTCAATAACCAATCAAGAACTCGTCTCCATGTACCCTTGCATATTTCTGTCTCTACCCCCTCCCCTCTTCTCTCCCCCTCTCTCACCCTCCGCCCCCCCCCCCTCTCGTCTCTCTCTCTCTCTCTCTCTCTCTCTCTCTCTCTCTCTCTCACACACACACACACACACACACTTCCATGCCTGCTTCTGTTTCCGAAGACAAGAAGTAGGCTTCATTACTGCATAGATACTTATAAGAGACATTACACAGATCACCCTTACATTACTAGTGACACACAGAGACGTACAATTTAGTAATCACAAAATGGCAGTAAGTGCGTATATTCCTACAAATCTAAAGTTGGCCTGCTTCCCTAATATAAACGCAAATGATGGTAATGACAAAACAGGAATCCTGGTTACTACGAAGTTAAAAATGCTCCTCTTCTGTATTCAGTTTTTACTTTTTGTGTATATTCCCCGAATTCATACTGTTTCTTATGTTTTTGTCCTTATGCCCAACTCTAGTAAATCTGTCTTAACTACTATGATCCATGAAATGTGCGTTTTGCGATTTTTGACAAAGAAGTTGAATATTTTTTGTCAGTCTGTCGGTATTCATCCTTTGTAAGTGGTCATGAAATGTAATCCTCCACTTTTCCATTATATCAATTATATTACAAATTTTCATACATATCCTTGTTGCCTATCAGTTGACAAAGCGTGTTATCATGCTTTTTACCTAAAATTTTTCGAATTATTTCTTTCTTCTTCAAATTATTTAACTGTTTCGTTGTGTATATGGCGAGGCATTATGAGGCACAGAGGCAATCGGTTTTAATCACATTATAGTGCCTCAATTTTGTATCAACAGGTAAGGATTTTTAATATGTGTCTCCTTTGGTAAATGGAATGCCATTTCCATTTTTCTGCCTCTAATTGTATTAGCTGCGTTGTCCAGAGCATTGGGAAGGATTGTTTGTACCAATTATTTGAATTATGAAACTTAATTAGTTTTCCACGTTTTGTTTATATATATTTTGGTGCACCCTAATCGTTTGTCCCATATACGTTTTGTTTGTTCGTTTTTTCTTTCTTTCTTTTTTTTTTCAAACGAAGTTCTTAATCCAATTTTTTCTGCTACCTCTTGAAGAATGCTTATCTCTTTTGTTGCATCTTGTAGACACTCTGCTACGATTCCTAAATCATAAGCAAATGCTAAGCAGTCAGTTTCAAGGTTCTCTGTCTTTCTTCTAAGTTTTTCTTCATCTAGTCCCTATTCACCTGTCCTTTTTATCCATTCTCGCACTACTTTCTCCAACATGGAACTGTATAATAATGGAGACAGTCAATTTCCCCCCTATCTCGCCTTGTTTTAATTTCGACAGGTTTCGTTATTTAATGTAAAAATTTGTCTTTCTGAATTGTATTAGGCAAAGTTTGCTTAATTATTGCCTTTTTTTTTACCGTCAGCGCCAAATTCTTGTAGGTCACTGAATAGCGTATTTCTATTTAGAACAGTTTCCATCATGCATCGGCTATCTCAAATCATTTTGAAACTGTTATAATACAATTCAAAACTTTAAACTTTAAAACTGGGATTATGAGTCTTAGAGAGCTAGTTTTGGTCTGCCCCGGATATTTCATTTCCGTCGTACCATCCATATCTAGGATGCGTTAGCTTTTCGCTACCTGGGGTGGCGCCCAGTGAAGGATCTAGCACCATCACACGGGTTTGGATTTCTATATTAGGCGTATTTTAAGCCTCATATCCGTTTCACTAGAAATAAGTGAAAAACAGAAAATATCTTGACATGTTTCTCCTCTCGAAACTTCACGAGCAACAAGACGGAAATTTGAATTTCTGTTTCCAAACGCGAAGCATCTATACAAGCAATATATCCACAAAATCTAATCTAATCCCATGTTTAGCCAGTGAGTGCTGCGGACTACGCATTAATCTCTCGTCTCTTACAAGCTCCTTGTGGATGTGGTTTTCCAATGACTTCCTCCGACTTATTAATACGATATAAAGTGTATATCAGTGTCATGTGGGTGACTGTGACAAGTGCTGGTAGGGTGTTGGTAGAATTCTGCGTTGTGTTTGCGCTGTTCTCACCTAATATGGAATGAAGGAAGCGAGATGGCGAAACCCGGCGCCAGTAATTACGTACCTTCTCTCGACTGGCATCAAAACGGTCACTTGGCTATGATATGTGAACCACTGCTGGGCTGTTTTGGGTTTAACATAGGACGGTATAACCCAAGGTCTGTTCCTTACTTTTTGACCAAATCCTCATGATTAAAAATTCTTCATTCACTCCTTTTTTCGGGAGGACGACGGTTCAATCCCGTCTCCGGCCATCGTGATTTAGGCTTTCCGTGATTTCCCTAAATCGCTTCAGGCCAATGCCGGGATGGTTCCTTTGAAAGGGTACGGCCGATTTCCTTCCCCGTCCTTCCCTAACCCGAGCTTGTGCTCCGTCTCGAGTGACCTCGTTGTCGACGGGACGTTAAACACTAATCTCCTCCTCCTCCTCCTCCTCTCCTTTTTCAGGTCTGTTTGTACTTCCAATGTATCTTCTTGTTGCATATGGAACGGTGTATTTTGTAAAATTTCAGTGAGTTGCATGTAAGAAAAAATCCTTTAAACATTATATAGGGCATGCTTCATTGGAAAAACGTTTCCTTGATAAAAAGTTGACCAAATGTCTAAATAAAAGCGATAGTCGGTTGGCGAGAGGTCTCATAAGAATTACGAATCCAGGCGAATGTGTTCTTGCAAACCGAAATTTCTGCAGTGTCATGCTGTAATATTTATGTTTCGTCAGTCAGTGTGTAGTACTTACCCATTATTCTTTGTCTCCGGAGATGAGTAACAACAGGGCACCATACGTCTTCGTTATCTCCCTCGAATGAAAAGTCATTTGTAGCATGTGTCTCGACTTCTCATCAGCATCCATCTGTCATGCACGATGGCGACGATTGCTAGGTAATACTCATATGGCGTAATGCAGTCGTCGTCTGCTGTTAATTCTTACAATTGCATGAATATTATCGAAATGTGGCTAAATACAAATGAATCCTGTTTGGGGAAGCCATTTCGTGATTTGAAAGTGATCCGCTACTCCTTTTACTTACAATGATCTCGAATCGATACTTCTCTGTTGACGATTAACAACAGTGATACTATGACACCAACCAGCGAAACATTCGATGTAAAACTCGTGTTATCGTTACACACTCGTTCTGAATTACGCCATCGGCTGTAGAGTAAATGGTCTGCTTAGACATTATAAATCGAGAGTTTCATTAACATCCGTCTTCTGGTCTTCCCAGGTTATGTAGGGTCACTGACGCCAAAGCAACTCGCTCGTGGAACAAATCATTACACAAGGCACAAGACACTGATAAAAACTGAAATCTAACACATAAGAAACAAGAAAATAAGCAATTTAGAATACAAAAAGAAAATGAATAACACATTAAAGCGAATGGCTCATTAACACTACGAAGAAATCGTGGGCAGAAAGTAATTTATTAGCTTTTGAGTATTGTACATTCTCTTAATTTGCTTGCTAACGAACACAAATTAAAGAAAATTTCCGTATTGTGCAAGATGTAATTCATTTATTTAAAGAAATAATGGAACCTCGATTCGCGAAAACCTCCTATAATCTTCCTAAAAACACGTATGAACTACGATACTCCAACAATTAAGTTGTAAATACAAAATTTATATCATAATAATTAATCTAAAAATCCAAATCAGAAAGTAAAGCACAGTGCTGGTTACATATTCACATATTGTAGTCGTCTTAAAATTCATCCACTTAACGGGGCACGCCACTGGATGTTAAGATATACCCTCTGTTCGCATTCTGTACAATGATCAGGAAGTAGTGAATTGCATTAATTTGCCATGCGTGTCAGCCTTGTAAGTCTATTTTTGTATATGTTTCTTAATGTACAGAAACAAAATATATCTGGTGGGACCATTATTTAACACGTGATGCGAGCTGCACTTCTTCCAACTAAGTACTCTGCAAACAACTTTTTTAAAATTATTATTATTAAGAGGTCGGTATTTGGCTTCCATGAAGCTCGAGATGGAAATTTATCAACCTGACATGGAAATATGATTGACATTGATTAAATTCCAATTTGGTTATGTTAGTAAATATTTCTCGTTATAGTCAAGAGTCAGCTTGATCTACGGAACAGGTTTGTTAACATGGCTTTTCAAGTAATCTTGTCGTGGGTGTTTTGTTCCAGTGGACAAAAGGGGATACTGTACGACCCTCACTTACTTAGTTTTGACGTTTTATCATGAACGAAAACTAATGTAAGAAAGGAAGGCTTCAAATTGTTCAAATGGCTCTGAGCACTATGAGACTTAACTGCTGAGGTCATCAGTCCCCTAGAACTTAGAACTACTTAAACCTAACTGACCTAAGGACATCACACACGTCCATGCCCGAGGCAGGATTCGAACCTGCGAACGTAGCGGTCGCGCGGTTCCAGACTGTAGCGCCCAGAACCCCTCGGCCACTCCGGCCGACAAGAAGGGAAGGAAGATAAAAGTTTAACGTATCGTCGACAACGACGTCTCTAGAATAAGAGCACACTCTCGTTTAGGGAAATAAACTTGCCGTGTCCTTTGAAAGGAACCACACCGGCATTCGCCCTATGTGAATTAGAGGAACCACGGAAAACCTAAATCTGATTGGCCAGACGCAGATCTGAGCTGCCGTCCTTGCGAATACGAATCCAGAATAAGTTCACACTTTGTTTATTCACACAATGTAGACTTTCGCCGACGTATTTGCGTTCTTGGCGATTTTTGTTTTCTGGTCACTAGGACGTGGCCTAAAGCCTTTCTCACACCAGATGAGTTGGCTAAATTGACGTGGATCTCTAAGAATTTTGTGACGTCACTTCCTGTTATTTCACACGCTAAGGAGTCATTGCCTGGCCTGAAGCTCAAAATAAGTTCTACGGGATTTCCGGAACGTGCTACGAAAGACTGAACCAATATGATACAAGAACACTCTCGCGTCACAAGCAGAATTTTTGAGACGCCATCTTGGTCTTCGTCGTTTTCAGTTGAGGCCATATCTGATGGGTTTTGTATTATAGCTTACATCCTATGAATATATGCATTTTCAAAGAGCTAGCACAATTAGGATGTCGCAAAAAAGCTTTGTTAATGGTACGATTTGTTTTAGTGAATTACGAGAAACGTCATACTGGTGGTTAAACAGTTATCGTAATTGGAACCTTTCGGGAACGGCATATTAAAGATTTACCAAAAATCCGTTGCTCTTGGTAGTATTTGTATTATTAAATTTTAGTTAATACCACACGGCTAATAAACAATTCTACATATCGTAGCATAAAACACAAGGTCGTATGTATTACTGGTTGGAGGCACCAAATTTTGAAATCATAGGCAGCGTATTTGTGTCTTTCTGTATCAGTTTTTTTTAGTCACCTTCGCGTTTTCTAAAAGGCTGTGGTACTTTCTTATTAACCGAATAAATGTATTGGCTGTAATATTCGATATAATGCAAATAAAACTGCGCTCTCTCTCTCTCTCTCTCTCTCTCTCTCTCTCTCTCTCCCTCTCTCTCTCTCTCTCTGCTTCTCCCTCTCTCTCTCAGGAATTCTTATAAGCTGATATCCTTACTGACTGGACATGGAAAAAAATTGGAAATTTGTGGTAAGTTACTATAGAACCAAAGTGCTGAGGGCATCGGTCCCTAGGCCTACACACAACTTTAACTTAAACTAACTTCCGCTAAGGACAACACACACGCGCGCGCACACACATATATATCCTTACAAGCAGAACAAATCGATCCAATAGAAACTGAAGACAGAAATATATACAGGGACAAGATACACAAATGGAGTGTGAGAGCCGCATGGTTTGAGGCGCCCTGTCATGGATTGCGCGGCTCCTCCCGCCGGAGGTTCGAATCCTCCCTCGGCCATGGGTGTGTTTTCAGCATACGTTAGTTTAAGTAATGTGTAAGTCTAGGGACTGATGATCTCAGAAGTTTGGTCTCTTAGGAATTGACACACACTTGAACATTCGGAATGTGAGATCATAGAATGAAGTCCCAAAGAAACCTGAGACAAAGTGGACTGAAGACAGAAAGAGACTCCATGGAGAAAAAAATGAGATAATCGTGGAAGATCAGAAAGTACACTCAAATCAGGCAGAATGCTTTGCGTGATCCTACAGGGTATCGATTCAAATGATAATAATAATAATAATAATAATAATAATAATAACAATATATGGTGGTCAGAAACAGTGTGAAGTGCTTGTAAGAGTGTTGCAACCGGGTAGGTTGTGCTAAGAAATAATTGCGACAGAAACTATTCGATACTTTGCGCTGTTTCCGAGTTAATTAGCATTGAATTTAGGCAATCAGACAGTTGCGCGCCCAAATTTCAAGCTGCCTGCCATAGACGGTGTTGCCAAACGTTATTTTCGTTTGGGTCTCTCAAACCGAACAGAGAGAGATACAGAAATTGGTCACTGGAACGTAGTGAGGATCGAACCCGAGCCAAAGGCTGAGAGGTCTCGTGCGCTATTATCTACATCTACATGACTACTCTACAATTCACATTTAAGTGCTTGGCAAAGGGTTCATGGAACCACAATCATACTATCTCTCTACCATTCCACTCCCTAACAGCGCGAAGGAAAAACGAACACCTAAACCTTTCTGTTCGAGTTCTGATTTCTCGTATTTTATTTTGATGATCATTCCTACCAATGTAGGTTGGGCTCAACAAAATATTTTCGCATTCGGAAGAGAAAGTTGGTGACTGAAATTTCGTAAAATGACCTCGCCGCTACGAAAAACGTCTTTGCTGTAATGACTTCCTTCCCAGTTCGCGTATCATATCTGCCACACTCTCTCCCCTATTACGTGTATATCAACGTCAAGAAACTACAAAACTGGTTTATTTGCTGTTAATCCCACCTTACTTTGTTCTCATTACGTTTTATTATGCACTGTAGATGCTTGAAAATGGTATTATGCCGAAATTACGATTGTAAAATAAAATACTAATCGCTGACTGCAAAATGACGCCATTTAAAGAACTTATTAAAGCTGTGGACCTATATTACAAGAAATTAATAGCTATAACTAAATTGCACCTCTTGAAACGTCTTTTTCTTAGTGTGTCATCGCCATATTGCGTATTGGATGAACTAGCTGTACCAGGGAGACCCCGACAGGAAAGCACAAGTGCCAGTAATTTACAACTACTGCCAAAGTAAACTTTCAGTTTCGGTGGGTAAGTTAAGGTTAACCCCAAGTCTCTAACTTCATTCGTGTAGAAGATATAGTCTTGTGAAATGGGGCGAATCTTTTTGAAACACCCTGCACAGTTGGGCGCCCTGGTCGCTGACGTAGCGCCGCTTTTGGACGTTAACGGAAACAAGATTGTGTTGTCGCTGACGTCTTTCCCTCGTTCAGAGCGTGGACGGCGGGCCGAAATTAATGTTCTCCCTCCCAGTGACTAAGCTAAATACTGGCAAACGGATGGCTTTGTGAGTGGCGGCGCGGGTCGAGTCAGTAGATCGCGCCAGCTTGATTGAGTTGCTGGGCTGTGCATTAACGGCCGGCGAACACGGCGCCGGAGTCATAGGTCGCCATCGGCGATGTTATTTGTGCGATCGCAGATCAGCGCGACGGCGACATTCATCAGCCGCACTCCCACATAGCGGCGCACCGCGCACAGCCAGCACTTCGTTCTAGATAAGGTTCTGCACTATCACGCATCTCCTCCCAAGGGAAGCGACTACAATTCTATCTATAACTTCTTTTTTAATTCTTCCTCTAAATCGTAGGATCCACATTTTCGAATAAATCACAAACAAGACGGCAGTTATTCACCTACTGATTGCATCTATAAGGAAACACTATTAAGTGTTATCCTGAAAGTTATTGGTAAATTTCGGCCACTTTCTAAATATTCGGTAAAAAATTTAAAAAAAAAATTAAAACCAGAAGACTACAGATAATAAGACACTGGACAAAAAATTGGTCACGATTGGAAGACTTAACGCTAAAACAGTGTGATACCGCTTCTTGCGTTGATAATTGCCTCCGTTACGCGAAGAAAAGAGTTCACGAGTTTCTTCAGCTATACCACAGTCATCTGAAGTCACTCTTTGATATAGGGAGCGATGAAAAAGTTTCCAGACCGTACAGTCCGGAATCGGTATGTAGTCAGGCAAAATCGCGGTGAGCACTGAGGCAATCATTCCACCTACGCACCAGGTTGAAGATATCCGTTTGGTAACACACCGTGTCCTCCTGCGTGAAGAAATCCGTAACTGCCTGCTGCACACCCTCGTTCGACAGGAATCGTCGACCCGCCAAGGCCTTCTTTAAGGGACCGAAGGCTTGATAATCACACGAGGAGAGATCAGGACTATAGGGTGTGTGCTCGAGTGAGACACACTTAGGTTCGTTTAGCTTCTGCGTTACAATACTTGCGATATGTGGACGTGCTTTATCATTAAGCAGCAGCACGCCTTGTCGCAGTTTCCCCGGACGTTTCGCCTTAATTGCAAGCTGTAATTTCTCCAGAATTTTGTAGTACCTTTCCCCAGTGATGGGGACACTAGGTTCCTCGAAAGCAAGGAGCGGTGGGCCCCAGTAATCAAGGAACAGTGTGAGAATCGGCTTTCCAGCGGATGGCTAGCTCTTGAACTTCTTGGGAGGAGGGGCGATGAACGACACCACTGCATAGTTGTTGCTTTAGACCTTAGTTCCCAGTAGGTGGCACCAGATTTCGTCGCCTGCAAAGCTGATCGCCATATTTCACGTTTTCGTATGTACTACTGTGCGTTGATGGACAACAGCATGGCCCTTCCACCCAGGAAGGCCGGGGATGTCAGTGACTGCTTACAGGTACTATTCAGGGGCAGCAACGGTTAGTACGCCTCCCGAATACTGCGATAAGTGGATGAACTGGCGAACATGATCAGTTGAACTCACCAAGTCAGAAGTAGAAGTCTCCAAGTCCTCTCGTTAGTGATTACGATGTCGGCAGTTCACACCAACCGAGTACAACAGACTAGACAGGTAGCAGTTTCGAAGGCGGTAGTGTTCTTTGCGAACTGTAGTGGCACATCACTAGCTGATCTTCGTAGCTGGTGAACTGCAACGAAATTCCGCGAAAGGCTCGGAAGCCTTAGTCTTTCTTGCTGCTCTTCTGAGACAATGACGTTATGCCAGGCTTGCGATAACTGAATGTGGCCTACTGTCCCGGGCTCGTCAGCAGTCTTCAACCTACCTCTATTTCGGAAGAATTGCTTTCAGGGTTTCAGCTTGTTGCCTTTCCGTGTTATCGGTATTACTGTAAATCTTTTCTCTTTTGTGACATCAAGCTATGCTGTTAGACTGACGTCACGTATTCTAATCGCTGAGATCATGTCGCTGAGTCCACGTTTCCGACCTGTCACTCGTGCAAGGTCAGTAATATATTCCGGGTTTACTGTGGTGATGAAGATGAAACGAAATGTTATTTTACGCGTTGAGAGAATATGCGATAATTCACTGATTACAAATACAAGTAAAATTTACGAAGAACTAGGCAGTGTGAACCCACTTACTAGTCCGTGCGACTGCTACGGTCGCAGGTTCGAATCCTGCCTCGGGCATGGATGTGTGTGATGTCCTTAGGTTAGTTAGGTTTAAGTAGTTATAAGTTCTAGGGGACTAATGACCACAGCAGTTGAGTCCCATAGTGCTCAGAGCCATTTTTTGAACCACTAACTAGTATGACGATGCACTGCCTCTAGCCGGGATGCCCGCACTCATTCAGTTGGTAAGGTCGTCGTATCCTCATCTGAACAGGTAGACCCACAACTGTTCCTTCATATCTTGGACACTGACACTGGGACATAGTTCACTTCCGACATGGTCCCATTCATGTTATATCGAGGTCAGATCTGGGGATGTTTCGGGCCACGAGAATACCTCAGACGAGCGAGGTGACGTAGTGGCTGGACACTGGACTCGTATTCGGGAGGACGACGGTTCAATCCAGCGTCCGGCCATCCTAATTTAGGTTTTCCGTGATTTCCCTAAATCGCTCCAGGCAAACGCCTGGATGGTTCCATTCAAAGGGCACGGCCGACTTCCTTCCCCGTCCTTCCTTAGTCCGATGAGACCGATGACCTCGCTGTCTGGTCTTTCCCAAAACAACCCAACCCAACCAAGCACACAGACATTCCATACGGACATGTGACATGTGTCAACGAGCATTGGTCTGTTGAAAAATGGCACAACGGTACCGTCGAGTGAGAGATGTCACATGAGGACCCAAGATTTTCGTGAGGTACCGTTGTGCCATCAGAGTTCATTCATCACTACCAGCCGTGACCTGAGTCATACCCAATGGCTCGACACTAAATGATACCTCAAGTATTACCGCTGCCCTATCCAAAACTAGTACAGCTGCTAGTGCGGGATGACAAAGAGTGTAGCAGTGCGGCCATTCCTTGCTCTCGTGTGGTAGGCCCAGATATAATGTGATTACGATATGCTTGGTGCACAATTCGGCGATCCTGCCTTGTGGCAGTCAGACGTGGCCTACTGGAACCTTGACGACGAGTATACCTGACCTCACGTTCCCATGCAGCCCAACATCAGGTCACTATCACATCCAAATGGTTCAAAAATGGCTCTGTACACTATGGAACTTGACATATGAGGTCATCAGTCCCCTAGAACTTAGAACTACTTAAACCTAACCAAGCTAAGGACATCACATACATCCATGCCCGAGGCAGGATTCGAACCTGCGACCGTAGCAGTCGCGGGGTTGCGGACTGAAGCGCGTAGAACCGCTCGGCCACCGCGGCCGGCTCACATCCGAATGCCCTACAAATCTGGATACTGCACGATTCGACTACCTGGCCAAACGAAGACCCAAAGTGTGGCCCATTCCAAATTGTTAGATGCTGATAACGCTGTGTGCCACGAGGACGCAGAATCTCCGTGCACTTCACATTGATCACTCAACATCCAATGTTGTTCTCTTCCCTTGCATTCCTTATCAGGCCTGGTAACAACAGTAAAGACAAATAATACTGACGCACTATAGGTGGCCGTTCTGCCTGTCATAGAAAATTGCAACTCTAATCGTGTACATCTCCGCCGATGGTGTGTACGTTTATTTAGTTACACTGACATCTGACTATGTCTTCAGTGTGCTTCTCTTTTTTGGTCAGCAGGGTAAATATACTGGTTCATTTCCACGGTAGCATGAAGGAGTGGGCCTAAGTCACGAAATGTGCACCCTCGCTCCCCCTCCACAAAACATCGCAGAACTAAAATACACTTCGCACAAGTGGCAAAATGAACGCCTCGTTGGACCGCCGGATCATTCCATTTTTGTATGCATCCGGTTTTTTGGTCCATTGAAGACGTGCAACCTTATGCGCTGCTGTGAAGTGTCATGCAGTTCCCTTCTCATTGTTCGCTGAGAGACTGGCTAAGATGGGCAGCAGCAGTACCTGTTGAGTTTGAAACCGATTGTCATTGTGAAGTCGAGACACTCGCCTCCGGTCCCTGCCGGTTACGATTCTGTCCCGAACACTGTTCTAACATCGTCTTACATGGCTATTCGTGGTTCTCCAGTCTTTGTAGATCCAGTGATATTGGGTAAATTTATTCACGGTGCAACCATAGGTAAGTCGAAACACAATAGCTTCTTTCTGCCACTCTGTCACATTTCCAGTCCAACCATGTTACATCATACACATACACACCACTTCACTGCCGTATGTCAGTGGTAGAGGGTCACTTGACCACCTGGTACGGGGTTTACACCTGCAGCGCTCCAAAGCGACTAGGGTGATCTTTTAAGGAGATGGCTAATACACCGTCCAGCGAGCTTGTTTGTATACGGCATACTATCAAAAAACCCTTTCCCCTCGTAAATTCCTTCTATTCCAGCTGCTTAAGTTGATGAAAGATAAATTTTTAAAACTAATGTATTTTGGAAGTCGTTTCGTCAGCACAGTCCTCTTTAGTTTTCGATAGTTACTACGAAACAAACTTTAGTTCTTGGATGCTGCAAAGAAATAGTGCAACAGTTGATGCATGAAATGGCCGGTTGATATGTGATGTGCGTAGTACAATGTACAAGTTGCAGCTGGCTGTAATGCGAGACTTCTCCATGAGGGGGAGCAAGAGAGGAAACATGAATCGGTGGGATCTTCTTCGGAGAAACATGAGAACATTAGACCGACATGTGATACACGGATACTTGGATCTCTCTCATCACGTAAAAATCATCTTTCCACTGAATCAACTCGTTTCACACAGATCACAGCTAGAATTGACAGTATGGTGACCTGATTGCGAATGTTCTTCTATGAAACCAAATGATGTCTTAGAAAGACGCGGAATCAGTACTCGGTACGAACTGTGTTTCGTTATTGCAAATAGTGAGTGGCCTAAGCCAGTTTAGGTTGGTAATGAGGTGCATTTGACAGACACTATGTGAAACATGAAGACTTTAGAGATCGTGAGGTGTTTTATCAGGTACTACAAATAATGCGTTTACTTCATGGAAACGTTTTTGTACCTTTAGCATACACACAAAATTTCAGTAGCGTCCCTGCTAATGGCATTGTGTCTGGTTCGGTTCAACTGTCGGGCGTACACACGGCCAGAGGAGGAGCACTGCTACGGCGGAGGTGGATGACACGTGGCAACTGCTCTGCAATCAGA
Organism: Schistocerca gregaria; assembly: GCF_023897955.1. NCBI lineage: Eukaryota > Metazoa > Arthropoda > Insecta > Orthoptera > Acrididae > Schistocerca > Schistocerca gregaria. Next base: position 480,136,164 of record NC_064931.1, on the reverse strand, counting down.
TGCAGATGTGCAGCAGTTGTTGTTGGATACAAGACCATTCTGCAATGTTGCAGCCAGGCGTAGCTTAAAACTGATGTGTGTAAAATGTATTCTGCGTGTAATACTTGATCCAACAAAGCGCCTCTGATTGAAGAAGAGAAGCGCCATACCATTGTTTTCGAGTCTCAATTTTTCGGTAGTCGTTATTGAAGAAACGTTCGAAACTTTAGCATTAACTACTTCATTACAGTTCGAAACTACGCACAGGTAATACCCTCAAATGAACAAGAAAGCAGCTCGTACTGTGGCGCACTACAGCGAAACGTCTATCCTACATTTTACGAGAAGCAATAAGCAATTCTACTTTTGAATATGAGTGCTGCAAATAAAAACATTGAGCGTCAAATCACAGGTGGAATTAACGCGAGCGACAAGCGTTAAAGGTACGAGAGCTACAAGAATGTGCCTGTACAATTTGCTCAATGCTCCAAAGCATGCAACCAGTAGGCATTGTACTATACATGTCACAGGTAGATCAGTTGTCACGCGATGCTACAGGGGCCTCACACAACAACGTAAATGTAGCTGCTTTATAAATGGTTCAAATGGCTCTGAGCACTATGCGACTTAACTTCTGAGGTCATCAGTCGCCTAGAACTTAGAACTAATTAAACCTAACTAACCTAAGGACATTGCACACATCCATGCCCGAGGCAGGATTCGAACCTGCGACCGTAGCGGCAGCTCGGCTCCAGACTGTAGCGCCTAGAACCGCACGGCCACTCCGGTTGGCGTAGCTGCTTTTCTGTGACCTATTAGTGACAAGTAAGGCCTTTAATATGGAAATACTTATGATTTTTGATTTTTTTGGTATCTGCATTCTGTTAAGCAAATCAGGAAAAAAATTGTGATTTACAGTGAGAAAGCTTACTTTCCAGCCGAATGTAACTTTTAACCCGACGTCTTTCAAAGACCGTTCTAATTCACTTATTCTCAAAACTTTTGCTTCTGTGAGAAATGATGACTTGGTGGTCCTCCGCGAGCTTAATTTGATCTCCACATCGGCGGGAGGATAGGCGAGGGGGGGGGGGGGGGCTATGCACAAACATCCAAAGTTTCGGCCGTAAAAACTCGTCCTTTTGAGAGATTATTAGATGTTTTTCTTACAGTATATGCCTGGTGAGATTTTAAAATACTTCTGTTGCACTTTCGTGCGAGTCAAATAAGCACGTATTTCTCCCGTATACATGTTTTTCAAGCAAGCTATTTCGTAGACAAACAGCAATTTCTCTACGTCCTATCAATATATGGAACTCTGCCAGTCACTTTCACTCCAAATGAGCCTATGTTAGCACCCGTCGACCTCGAAGTCATTTGAGACGGAGAACTGACGCAGGTGGGGAAGGTTGGTGGACGCAGGGGGCCTTGGCCGTTCTGAGGAACTATAACCTGAAACTGCTTACAGAAATATCGGAAAACTGAAATCACTATCAATGGACGGGGAATTGAGCTCGCTCCTGCCAAATACGAATCTAGTGTTTAACAACTGCCATATCTTGCCTCTTGCTACGTTTTTCTCCATCTTTAATGACGTTAGACGTTGCAACTTAAATCTCTTTGTTCTCCTTAAAAGGTTTTTAGTATTATTATTAATGATAATTCTTCAATACACCACATTTCTAAAAGTAATAAACACTACACACAATAAACGTTGTCCATATATATATAATTCATGTATGAACCCGCAATGCTCATGAACAAACTCGGAAATATATTAATTAATAAAGGATAACATTAAATATATTGATCTTACATGTGTTAACATTGTGAACGATTTACGTTAATTTCTTCTTTAGAGACAAAAGCACACCTCCGTTCAAAATATTATTTCTGCCTTATCCCTCTTAAAAACTGTAGTAACCAACCCGACGTACTCAGTTTCGTTATCGAATTCATAAAACTAACTTTTTTTCCACTTTTTACCTTTGCTCATATTTGAAAGTCCTACTGCAAGGCTGTAGAAATAACCTAAAAAGTTCTGGATACTATAAATCAAGTATGACGTATTCCAAACTGACGCCCCTGCAATGGGTAAACGTCCTCAGAAAACGAGTGTCTATTGCGAACATTAGAATCTGAATTAATATTCCTCCTCCACGAGAAAAAAGAACAGGCGCAATGGGCTCCCAGGTACACGACGCTTCTTTCGACTCAGTCCTGTTAATATGACAGAAATGGAATGGTTGTAAACAAACTGTCGAATGTTAATTCATCATTGGTGGTAACTGAGGAAACGAGAGCTCAGCCGGGAACTGCGAACCACATTTAAATCTATTGAAAACAACTTATCTGGGATTCAGTATAATGACTTTTTTCGCAGGCCGATATTTATACAGCTTCTTTTACATGAGAGAAGTTTCCTGTTCCTTCATAGTAAATAATAGTTCACATGCAGAATTGAGGAGACGTAAGGGGTTCAAAAATTACCCCTTAAATCTTAAAAAAAAAGCTATGAAACTAATAATCTGTTAAACTATTTCAAGCAAACGTAGTACAAGCTAGCGTCGTAGATCTGATCACGAGATTGGTAATCAAAATCTTAAACACGTAACATACTGCTGAGGGTTAACATTAAGAAGTGATTTGATACGGGAGGATCACGTGTTCGAGAAGGCGAATGAGAGACATAGTTTTGCTGGAAAGAGAAAATGCAATGCACATAGATGTACAGGAGGTGGACAAAAACATGGAAGCACCACAAACACCATAATATGGTGTAGTAAAACCTATGGCATTCAAAACAGCTTCCAATCGTCTCGGAATGGACAAATACAAATCATGTATGGTATTTTAGCGAATCGTATACCATTCGCCTTTCAAAATACTGGTAAGTTCTTGTAACAGTGAAGGAGGTGGACAGCAATCACGCATCTTTCTCTCCAAAATAGACCACAAAGGTTCAATAATATTGAGATCGGTTGACTAAGGGGACCAGGTGAGATGCGACGTTTCATCTTCGTGCTCAGAAAATCCGACCTGGACAACGCTAGCTGCGAACAGAAGCCCTGTTCTTTAGGCGCAGCATTATGATTTGCGAGACAATGGGATGGAGATCAGCCAAAATGGTCACTTAATCCTTGGAAGTAATGTGACATTGCAGTATAACCAATTAGGCACATGGAATACCACGAGATGGCTGCCCACATCATCACCGAACCACCTACCATGTTTTACATTTGGGACTTGAACTCGGCCAGACGCAGGAAGCACCTAGAACTGCTCGGCCACAGCGGCCAGCTACCCGACCTAATAACTTTCTTCCATTGTACAACAGTTCATGTTTCATGGTTTCGGCACCAAGTTTTCCTGTTACGGGCACTCGCATCACTGATAACGGTTTTGAAATTCTAGCTCGCCCTACAATTCCCTGCTTCTGGAACTCCCTTTGTGTTGCAGTTCTGACAGTGTTCGCGAGTGCGACATTCAGTTCTGCAGTGACTTTTGCAGTTGCCGTCCTCTTACTTTTCGCCAGAATCATCTTCAATGACCGTCTGTCGCAATCACTCAACACACTCTTTCGATCGCTGTGTGGCTTGGCGGATTAAATGTTTTTCACTTTCCCGTTATGCGGTATAATTCTTCGATATGGAAAGAAAAACCTCCGTCTTCAGGCCACGAGTGGCGTACCGGGACCATCCGACCACCGTGTCATCCTCGGTGGAGGATGCGGATAGGAGGGGGGGGGGGGGGGGGTCAGCACATCGATCTCCCGGTCGTAGGGTGGTTTTCTTGAACGAAGCCGCTATTATTCGGTCGAGTAGCTCCTCAATTGGCATCACGAGGCTGAGTGCACCCCGAAAACTGGCAACAGAGCATGGCGGCCTGGATGGTCACCCATCTAAGTGCCGACCACGCCCGACAGCGCTTAATTTCGGTGATCTCACGGGAATCGGTGTATCCATTGCGGCAAGGCCGTTGCCCAGTCTTCGGTACGTTGCCTTCGGAAACACCAAAGACTACCTTGCCCACTGAAGCACCCACCACAGGAGCACCATCAGTTCGCCCACGTTCGAATTCACTTAGCTCCGATATAATGCACTCACAACTACACACACATTTATTCTGACGACGACTGACGCTTGAAACGGTATTGCGGACACTCCACAGGTACTCTTGGTGGTCCAAAACAACATCGCATTTATGCTTGGCTAGCATCTGCATTTATGTTCTAGCATGCATTTCTCGCAGTGTTTCCATTTTTTCGTCCAACCCACTTTACAAATGAAAATTTAAAAAAAAAATTAAAATTCAGAAATGACGTCCATCTTCGGTTGTGCAATAGAAAGCTTTATTTCGTGAATGTTAACTTACCGAAACGTTGAGTGGTAACACACGGAGATATATGCAGAGTTGCGCTAGCAAACAGTTATTGCCGCTAGTAAATAACGAGCTGTAGGCAAGTATGACATGGCCGCGTGTGATTGAGCACGCGTTTTGCGCTCGGCCTGAGCGCGCATCGATCATTTGAGGAGAGACGGAGACCGCAAGGCAGGCGTTGTGGGGCCCTCGGCTCTCGGGTCGCGCCTATCCCCTCGCGTTATAAATCTGAACAACAAACAAGCTCCGCGCCGAGATTCATTACAGCTCCGGCCGCCGCACTGGGTTAGGGGGGCAGTCGCAGCCCAGGCGCACACGATCCTCCGAGGTGCCAACACCACATACAGTGTCTCAGCATCAAAGGCTCAACGCAAACACACACCGTGTGTGTGCTTCATCTGTGTGGCCATAGTATCAGCCGTTGCTTTACAATGATTTGAAATACGTCTTTACAATTAATATACTGTACGTATTTATTTTACAACACTCCTTTCGCTTTATTTGTTTAGAAGATCGTCAATGATCTGGAATGAAACGTATTTACAGTCTTTGTGTGCTTCACAAAAAAAGTGTGTGAAATCTTATGGGACTTAACTGCTAAGGTCAGCGGTACCTAAGCTTACACACTGCTTAACCTAAATTATCCTAAGGACAAACACACATACCCATGCCCGAGGGAGGACTCGGCTAAGCCCGCGCGGCTGTTTGCTTCCGCATCGAAAAAAAGTTTGCTACAAAATATATTAAAATGAGAATTTATTTGCAGCATTTTACCTGATTCCCGTGTACCTCTGCAAGTGTCAGATGGTTCAAATGGCTCTAAACACTATGGGACTTACCATCTAGAGTCATAAGTCCCCTAGATTTAGAACTACTTAAAGCTAACTAACCTAAGGACATCAGACACATCCATGCCCGAGGCAGGATTCGAACCTGGAACCGTACCAGCAGCGCGGTTCCGGACTGAAGCGCCTAGAACCGCTCGGTCACAACAGCCGGCTCTGCAAGTGTCGCGTACTTGCATAATTTCTAGGTATTCCCACTTTCGGTACAGATGTTTTAGGCCTAATTTGATGGTGGCAGATTTCTTGACGTTAATTATTTTTTGAGTGCTTTCACGATAACAAATATGCAGTGCTGCAAGCCAATGCGAAATTAAACCAAAACCATCAGAGTCAAATGCAGGAATACCTGGAAAATGTGCAAACGTACGATATTTCCAGATGTTAGCTGAAATCAGACAAAAATGCTCTAATTAAAAATCACAGTTCAATATCTTTTGTAAAGAGCTGTTTTAGTTCTAGAAGCGAACCAGAATTGTAAATACATTTCATTCCAGACCACTGATGACGTTTCAAATTAATAAAACGGAACGCATGTTTAAAATAATCACGCACTTCTTAGAGAACAGCAAAGACAGATTACAAATACCTTTAATAATTACACATAATTTATTTATGTTGTTCATGGCTTTCGCCTCACAAAGCTTTTTTTTAACTAATTAACAAGTATCGTATAGCTCCAATACTTTCTGTTTTCATTGATAAGTATGAAACGGTTTGTTTTTCCGTGCGGTCACCATTCCCCTAAAGATTCCTATTTAAAATTTCTGAGAATCCCCGATAGGCTTTCGTGTGGGCTCTGCCGATCTTTTACGATGCTAATAGAATGTCTCTGAATCCTGATTTCTGCTATTATGCCTGCACATGCTAATAACTGCAAATGCTGGGACAGTACACTGGGATTGGCAGAGCTCGCCTCTTGTATGCAGTGCCCTTTATAGATCCACTCCACTTTCCAGGAACCCTTCCAACACACTTACGTTTTCAATTCGATTCCCTATCATAATTTTTTTGTGTTCTTCCCATTTTGTATCACATCTTCCTGTTACCTCTAAATATTTAACCGATGTAATGCGGTTTGTTTACAGCTAATCTTGTTAACGTATGCGATCTGGTTCTGTATCTCTGTTACGGCCATTATCTCACATCTAATAAGTGTACCTTCTTTATTGACAGATATATTCAGCCAGCCATGACTGAAACAAATGTAAGATTGACTTTATTCAACGACATCCGATGACTATTCAGAAACAGGGCAGAGTATAAAATATGTTGAAGTCTACATTGAAAATTTACGCAAACACTACCCGGAAAATGAATGACACACAGTCGGCACAAAGAATTTTGCCACAATTACCACATTAATAACACGTAATGGGGTGGAGACCACACTGCGTCAACAACTTTTCCTTTCTCTTACAATACGTGTGTCGACCTTTCTTGCAAAAAGTTTCAGCACAAACGTGAGCAAGTTTCATATCACATTACTTATTATCGACTATCGAAAGTACTTAACTTTTCATTGTCCTATTTTAAAAGCCACAGTTTCTTCAGTATTTGTCTGGTTAAAAAGACTATGCTAAATGTTGCTTCTCAGCTAACAACAAGAAAATAATGTAGTAACACATATATAATTAATATATAACGCAACTAGTATGTACATAAAACAGACATATATTGCAGGACACTGAAGATGCGTCACCAAAACAGAAGCGAAATGTGTCCACCACGAAACAAATATCCTTTCATTTAGTTACATACACGGGCCAGGTTACACATAATATCAGGGCTGTTTGTACTGGAATGTCAATGTCGTAGGGCAAACGGCCTTTATCAGTGGTCAGCACGACTTCTGTGACTGATAATTGGTGGTTCTATGACAAATGAACCTTAACACGTCTCACTGTGCCTCTAGCTTACACAGTAAGATGTCTGTCTTCGTTGTGGCTGCGACGCTGTCTCGGCCACTCTCGGCACACCCACGTGCTATTTACATGTCGTTCGCAGTAATGAAGTAATTGCGCATCCGTTATACAGCAAGAAATGGGACCTCATGGTTTCTGTGGCTGAGACCAATACGATTCTATCGTATGCCTAACGTTTTTCACCGGTTACAGCACTGCTTCCAACGTAATTGTCGTTATAGTTCCGTATAAAGCCTTGCGTATCCTGCAGGGCACCAGCAGCTGAAGATAAACTGATCACTAATGTGCTAGAGAACCTCGGAAATGTGTCACATGCGCAACAATACATCTGGTATTCATGATGTGATTCTTAGACTAATTATTATAAATTATTAAATTACACTCCTTGCAAAATTCTGCTAGATGGCTTCCTCTTTCACCCCTTTCCCCCAGTCCATGTACCCCGACTACTTTTTTTTCTCTATCTTTTTCTACTATCAAATACAGTTCCCCGCGACAGTTTTCTTCGCCCTTTTCTTTCCATCTTTCCATCATCTGGGCTATTAGAAGATTGTACAACTGAGGTGAGTATTGCCTTAGCATCTGTCTTGGTTATAAAAATGCGTTCACTATGCTGTTCATAGTAGCTTACCCGAATTCCTATTTTCTTCTTCATTATTAGACCTACTCAAACGTTACCCCTACTGATTTTGTTTTACTAACTCTGTACTCACATGACCAGAAGTCCTGTTCTTCCAGGTATCACACTTTGCTAATCCCCATTATCCATTTCCATTTTTAAATTCTGTAACTTACCTACACTGTTAAAGGATATAACATTCCCAGGTTTATGTATTTTCCTGATGACGACATCCTATCGAGTAGTTCCAGCCAGGAGAGACGATTTGGGGGATCATTTTATCTCCGGAATATTTTACTCACGAGGATGCGATCATCCTTGCCTCATGGCTCAGGAAAAATAACGGCTGTGGTTTCCCTTTCCTTTCATCCGTTCACAGTTCCAACACAACAGGCCATGTTTGCTACTATTGCAAGGTCAGATGAGTCAATGATCCGCACCGTTGCGCCCGCTGTTGCTACCGTACCTCTTCAGGAACCGTAAGTTCGTCTGGCCTCCACAGATACCCCTCAGTTGTGGCTTCACCTGTGGTAAGGATGTCTGTATCGTTGAGGTACACAAGCCACCCGACGTCGGGCAAGTTCATATTTCATGGGGAGGTTGCATACGCCGAACAGACGTGTAAGCACTGGGAGGTTTCATATAGGTATATAATGGTGAGAAAAAGAAGTTGATGCCAGATTTTAAACTGTAAGATATTTCCAGGGACAAATGCGGACATGTACGATAGTTTATTAGTTATGAAATGCAGGTCAAAACGGAAGAGACTGCAAAAAAGATAGGAAAGTAAGGAGATGGTACGTGGATACACTGAAAGAACCAGAGGTACTTGAGAGTATCAGAGGGTGCATTAGGCAACGATTGACTGAAACTAGGGAAATGATTACAACATACGACGAATGGGTAGTGTACAGAGATGAAATAGTGAATCCAGTAGAGAATCACATAGATAAAAAGACAAGCCAAAGTACAAATGCTTCGATAATTCATGATAAATTTAATTTAATCACGAAAGAAGAAAATATATAAAAATGCCGTCAATGAAGCATGAGAAATGGAATACAGACGTATAAAAGAGGAGATACACTGAGAATCCAAAATGGCTAAGCAGTTATGGCTAGAGGACAAATGCTAGGCTGTAGACACATATATTACTTGGGGAAAGATAGATGTTACCTGTACTCGTAGGAAGATGAAAGCGACCTATGGAGTAAAGAGAAGCAACTGTGTGAATATGAAGGGCTCAGATGGCAAGCCAATACTAAGCAGGGAGGGTAAAGCTGAAAGGTAGAGGAAGGGAAGAGGAAATAAATGAAAATGAGATGCCAGACATTTTCTGCAAGAAGAATTTGGCAGAGCATTGACACAAGTCGAAACAAAGCTCATGGAGTAGATGACATTCTGCCAGAACTGCTGATATCCTTGGGAGAATCAGCCATAATTACACTGTTGCGCGCAGTGTGCAAGATATATAAGGGAGGCAAAAAAAACCTAGGCTTCCAGAAGAATGTAATAACTCCATGTGCAAAGATGGCAGAAGCTGACAAATGTGAATACTGCCGAATCATTAGTTTAATAAGTCGTGGTTGTAATAGACTGACACGAGTTGTTTAGAGAAGAATGGTAAATTTGGTAAAAGCCGACCTAGGGGGAAATCAGCTTGTGTGCCGGAGGGATGTAGGAACGCCAGAAGCAATATTGGCCTTACGACTTATGTTAGAAGGCAGATTTAGAATAAGCTTTTAACAGTGATGAGTGCACTCTGAAATTCTGAAGGATGCAGGGATAAAATACAGGAAGGAAACGGTTATTTACTACTTGTAGCGAGACAAAGTTGAATCCTACCCTCGGTTTAATCAATCTGTACATTGAACAAGCAGTAAAGAAAACGAAGGAGAAATTTTGAAAGGGAGTTAAAGGTCTCCGAGAAGAAATAAAAAATCGAGGTTCGCCGATGACGTTGTAATGTTTTCAGAGACAGCAAAGTACGTGGAAGATCAGTTGAACGGAATGGGTAGTGTTTTAAAAAGAAGTGATAAGTTGAACATTAACGAAAGTAACACACAGTAAAAAAGCCATTATAGTCGAATTAAATCAGACGAAGCTGGCGGAATTAAATTAGGGTATGAGACACTAAAAGCAGCCAGTAAGTTTTACCATTTTGGCAGCTGGTCGAAACAGAGAGTACATGAAATGCAGGCTGACAGTGGCATTACGGAAAAAAGTAGAATTTGTTAATATTTAAGATAAATTTAAAAGTTAGGAAGTCTTTTCTGAAGGTACTTGTCTGGAGTGTATCCTTATGGAAATAAAATGTGGACAGTAAACAATTCAAATAACAAGAGAATAGAACTTGAGAAATGCGGTGATACAGAAGAATGCTAAAGGTGAGATGGTTAGATCGGATAACTAATGAGGAGATACTGAATCGAAATGAACGAAAATTATGGACAGCTTGACCAAAAGAAAGGATCTGTCGGTACGACACATTATGAGGCATCAAGAAACCGTCAGTTAGGTACAGGAGTAAGAGCTGTAGAGTGAGACCAAGGCATGAATACATCAATCAGGTTCAAATGGATATGGGTTACAGTAATTATGCAGAGATAAAGAGCTTCGCACAGGAGATACTAGCGTGGAGAGTTGCATCAAATCAGTCTTCGGACTGAAGACCACAAGCAAATGGTCTGTATCCCAACAGGCGTTGCGTTTCTGTTCCGTAAGCTTTACGACCCAATCCGTGCGCCGAGTTAACTGTTGCCTGTTTGTTGCTTGCTTTTCCTTGTTCGACAGTCTCTGCTTTTTTCCTAAAAAATATTTTAACAGCTGATTTCGACGTCGGACAAAGGTGTGGACCAGATGGTTTGTTAATAACTTGTCACGTGACCGACCGATGTTTACGACTGTGTGCTCTCTTCGCTTACGGCGAGTTTAGCGCCTTTGGCTGAGCTCGTAAACGTCACATTTGCGGCCGAAGGGCTCAATCACCAATCGTCCGACCCCCTGGGACGTTTCTGAAAGAAGAAACTGCGCTGTGATGCCCCATCTATTTGCTCACTCTCCCTCGTTATCCGTTTTCCCAGAGAAGGGAAGCGTGTGTGAGTGATGCTAGATGCTATATGCTTCAGTTCTTTTTCAACTGGGAAGGGTGACGTAAATGTTTTTTCTTTTCCAGTTTCCACATTGCTTCAAGTGCCATCCCAGCTTCCTCAGACGTTGCACAATGCTATGGCAAGACACATCACTAAAATTTTGTCTTATCTTGGTTTTATCCAATGACGAGACAAATTTGTCAAGAAAGCCACAATTATCCTTTCACTTACTTTGTCATTTCTCACGTATTCCTTCTTTTCTTACATTGGTGCCCTTTTTTAAAGCATTTACAATCTTCACGGTGTATCATCTTCTTTGTGTTGTAATAAGGCAGTGTAAGATACCTCATTAACCATACATGTAATTAATTGAAAAAGGGGACCACTTACCGAAAGTTGTTTACGTAAAAAACAATACAATTATATATATATATATATATATATATATATATATATATATATATATATATATATGTGTGTGTGTGTGTGTGTGTGTGTGTGTGTACAGAAAGAAAAATTGTGTAATCGTGAACTGTGGAACCAGGGGTATTCTTTTCACTTACAATACTTTTCGTTTGATAATTCTAAATAGATTATAGACCACCTTTTATATCAAGCGAATCCACGTGGACTTCGGAGATAGTACATGAAACCATTTTCAATCACGGTACCTCACTTACTTTATGGTGTCGTGTCGGACAAAAGTGATACAGGTCAAGCAGCAATTTACGAGTCCGAAATTGGCCTGCCACAAAGCATATTAGCCTCTTACCGATCTATAAATTGCTAGTACTTATCTGTGTTTAGACTTCCTCGTAAAAATAAACTTTTTTTTCTGGAGATGCACCATGAGGGTACGTGGTTAAAACTTCAGACAGTAACCTTGCATCTGAAAAGTGAATAGTTCATGGAAAGGAAGATTAGGATTTTATTTCCCGTCCGCAATAATTTCGTCACAAGCTCGGATTGAATAAGGATAGGGAACGGAATTCGTTGTGTCATAAAAGCAACCATCGCGGTGTTCATCTGAAGTGGTTTAGGAAAACCTCAGAGAACTTAAATTAGGATTGCCAGACCGGAATAGAGTGGCGTTTCTTCCGAATGTGGATGCTGACCGCAGTTCAAGTCGAGATCTGGAAATCCTGAATTTATGTTTCCTTGATATTCCTAAGTTACTCGAGGCAAATACGAGGACGGTTCTTCTAATAACCGGACAGGCGTTATTTCCTGGTCATAGTCAAACTGAACGACTGTTCTGTGTTTACTGATCTCTTTTATACTAAACGCAAACCTCTAACGTACTCAACAATGAATTTTCCCTCTGCAGCGGAGTGTGCGCTGATACAAAGCTGTCTTGCTGATTAGAACTGTGTACCGAATAGGGACTCGAAACCGGGACCTTTGCCTTTCATGGACAAGTACTGAACCAACGGAGCTTCTCGAGCATAGGTCACGACCCGTCCTCACAGTTTTGCTTCCGCCAGTGCCTCATCTCCCGCCTTCCAAACTTCTCAGTTCTTCTGAGTGATTTGGGGGACTAGCACTCCTTTATCAAAAAATGGTTCAAATGGCTCTGAGCACTATGGGACTCAACTGCTGTGGTTATCAGTCCCCTAGAACTTAGAACTACTTAAACCTAACTAACCTAAGGACATCACACACATCCATGCCCGAGGCAGGATTCGAACCTGCGACCGTAGCAGTCGCACGGTTCCGGACTGTGCGCCTAGAACCGCGAGACCACCGCGGCCGGCACTCCTTCATCCCAGGTTTGCTAGTACCGCAAGTACAAGCAGGAGAACTTGTGTGAAGTTTGGAAGGAAGGAGATGAGATATTGGTGAAAGTTCAGCTCGGAGGAGGGGTCTTGAATTATGCTCAGGTAGCTCAGTTGTCTACGAAAGGCAAAGGTCCCGGGTTCGGAACCCGGTCCGGCCAGGAGGTATGTAATACACTGTATTTTCTGTTGAAAATTTCATAGCTCATTGATACTTTTTCTGTTCCTCCTCCCATCTACAGTAAACCTCTTGTTTAAAGATATGGACACGTTCCTTATAAGGAAACAGAAATGAATCACAGCTGAACAACGGTATATTAAATCGTAGTTACTAAAAGTTCAAACTTCTAACAGTCCTTGTTAAGTGAACTGTGGTGTCACCGCCAGATACCACACTTGCTAGGTGGTAGCCTTTAAATCGGCCGCGGTCCGGTAGTATACGTCTGACCCGCGTGTCGCCACTATCAGTGACTGCAGACCGAGCGCCGCCACACGGCAGGTCTAGAGAGACTTCCTAGCACTCGCCCCAGTTCTACAGCCGACTTTGGTAGCGGTGGTTCACTGACTTCTACGCTCTTATTTGCCGAGACGATATTTAGCATAGCCTTCAGCTACGTTATTTGCTACGACCTAGCAAGGCACCAGTATCCGTAGTATTGATATTGTGAATCATGTACCATAAAGACCGACGTTCGTCATTAATGGATTAAAGTTAAGTATTCCACCAGCTACGTCCGTTTTTCTCAATTCTAATTCCCTTGTCATGTTCCAGACCTCACGCCAGCCTGCGTGAGATAAAACGCATGCATTTCGGCCTCCTTTAGGAACACGGTTGGCTCTCCTCCCAACCACAACATAAACAACGCTCAAAATTCGGATTCATGGGACCGTTAATGTTAGAGACATTTTAAACGCTTTATTTGAAGCTCCTTGACATTTCTAAAGACAACATAAGAATATAATCTCCGTCGCACCGACAACGCAGTTTTCCGACACCATACACTTTTACCCTAAAATTTGGTTCAAAAAATGGCTCTGAGCACTATGGGGCTTAACATCTGAGGTTATCAGTCCCCTATAACTTAGACCTACTTAAACCTAACTAACTTCAGGACATCACACACATCCATGCCTGAGGCAGGATTCGAACCTGTGATCGTGGCGGTCGCGCGGTTCCAGACTGAAGCGCCTAGAACCGCTCGGCCACCGCGGCCGGCTCTAAAATTTGGAACATCCGGTGAAACTGAAATGGGTGGATCAAAAAGCAATACCCCATGTGTCTTAAAAATTTAATAATGGACACAAAAATGTAGAATTATTACATATCGTGTCCTGAACTTCAGTCCGGAACCGCGCGACTGCTACGGTCGCAGGTTCGAATCCTGCCTCGAGCATGGATGTGTGTGATGTCTTTAGGTTAGTTAGGTTTAAGTAGTTCTAAGTTCTAGGAGACTGATGACCTCAGATGTTAAGTCCCATGGTGCTCAGAGGCATTTGAACCATTTTTGTCCTGAACTGACCTCTACACAACACTACCGCTGCACATAGTCGCCACGCATTTGCACACATTTGCGCCATCTTTGAACCCAGACATCAAAACCTGTTTGAAAAAATCGAGGATTTTGCTTGTTCACCCATTGTTTCAGAATTATTTTAAAGCTGCTGACTGTGAATTCTAGCGCGCCTGTCTCCTCGAATCACTTCATCAGCACGTTCACTGCCTGGGTTCAACGATGGTAGAAATGCATGGTGGCTACACTGCCCAGGCATATTACCGTGACCAATCAAAAGTCTGAATTATCATCTTTCGCAGCGCGGACCGCAGGAAAATAGCCACGGGGTGCCGACAGGGACGAGGAGCCACGCCGACTCCAGCGCCGTGGCCAGCTGCCCGAGGTTTCTCGGTTTAGGATACATGGTGCAAACAGCCCGATCGAGGTGATCCCACAGATTCTCGATTAGGTTTAAATCGGGGAAGTCTGGTGGCCAGGAGGTCCCGGTAAACTCATGCTCGCGCCCTTCGAACCCCACACGCACTCTGGGAGGTGTGTGACACATTGCATTGTCCTGCCGGTAGGTGCCATCGTGCCAAGGAAAAACAAACTATACGTAGGGGTGGACATTGTCCACAAGGATAGATACGCACCTGTGTTGACTCATTGTTCCTTTATGAATGAACAGACCACCCACGAAGACATTCCCCAGACCGTAACCCTCCCCCTTTCGGCCTCAACCCTTCTCACAATTGTTGCAGGGTGTTTGCTTTGAGAAGTTTAGCACAGTACACACAACGATCATCTCCGATAGAGCATAAAACGAGATTGATCTGAAAATGTCACTTATCGCCCCTCAGTGGACGCCCGATTGCGTTCCACGCCGCTGAATAGCAGTCAGCGTAGGTGTATGAACTAGGCGACTGCTGCGGAGGCCCATACACAGCAATGTTCGCCGAACTTCCGTTGAGGAGACACTGTTGGTAGCCCCTTGGTTCATTTATGTGGCCACTCTTAACATCTCTCTGCAGCCGTCGTTCACGCCTGTCGTCACAGTTGCTAAGACGCTGGTTTTGGATGGCACTATTTTGTCATGGATGTTATACTTCAACCACGGCAGCCCGCTAACAGTTTACAACATAGCCGTTTCAGAAATGCATCCACCCTTGCCTCGCTAACCAATCATCGTGTCCTTTTGGACGTCAGATAAATCGCTTCTACATCTAGGTCTATATCTACATGATTGTTCTGCAAGTCACAATTAAGTGCCTGGCAGAAGGTTCATCGAACACTCTTCAAGCTATTTTCTCTACCGTTCCACTCTCGAAAAGAGCGTGAAAAACGAACACTTAAATCTTTCCTTGCGGGTTCAGATGGATGGATCTAAGCACTACGGGACTTAGCATCTGAGGTCATCAGTCCCCTAGACTTAGACCTACTTAAACCCAACTAACCGAAGGACAGCACACACATCAATGCCCAAGGCAGGATTCGAACCTGCGACCGTAGCTGTCGCGCGCTTCCAGACAGAAACGCCCAGAACCGCTCTGCCTCAGCGGCCGGCCTCTTATTTTATTATGATGATCATTCCTCCTAATGTAGATGGGCGCCAACTAAATATTTTCACAATCTTAAGAGAAACTTGATGACTGACATTTCATGATAAGTGCCTATTGCAACGGAAAACGCTTTTGTTTTAATCATTTACACCCAATTAGCTTATCATATTCGTGGCACTCTCTCCCCTACTTCGCGGTAACACAAAACGAGCTGCCATTCTTTGAACTTTTTCGATGTGTTCCATCAATCCTATCTAATGCAGATCTCCCACCGCACAGCAATGCTCCAGAAAATACCGGACTTCTGTCTGGAAGCGCGCGACAGCTACGGTCCCAGGTTCGAATCCTGCCTTGGGCATTGATGTGTGTGCTGTCCTTCGGTTAGTTAGGTTTAAGTAGGTCTAAGTCTAGGGGACTGATGACCTCAGATGCTAAGTCCCATAGTGCTTAGATCCATTTGAACCATTTGAATAAAATGAGAGAAATCTGAACCCGCAAGGAAAGATTTAAGTGCTCGTTTTTCACGCTCTTTTAGAGAGTGGAACGGTAGAGAAAATAGCTTGAAGAGTGTTCGATGAACCTTCTGCCAGGCACTTAATTGTGACTTGCAGAGCAATCATGTAGATATAGACCTAGATGTAGAAGCGATTTATCTGACGTCGAAAAGGACACGATGATTGGTTAGCGAGGCAAGGGTGGATGCACTTCTGAAACGGCTAAATTGTAAACTGTACCGTAAACAGGTTCTTTAGTAGATCTACTGTATTTTTAAAGTGTTTTGCCAATAACTGCAGATTTTGGTTTGCTTTCCCCACGACATTATCTATGTAATCGATCCAGTTTAAGTTATTCATAACTGTAATCCCAAAGTATTTAGCTGAATTTACAGCCTTTAGCGAGCTCATGTGGATGAGTTCACACTTTTCGTTATTTAAAGTCGTTTCCGCGTAACGAGAGCGACTGCACTGTTTTCCACGTCTCTCCCCCTCCCCTCCGACACACTTTATATACAGTCCACTACTAGTTCTGACTCCTGCCATCTGTGAGAGTTTACTGCAAGTTGACGTTGAACATAAGCTGTGGTCACATTGATTTGTTTAAAAAAAAAAATGGTTCAAATGGCTCTGAGCACTATGGGACTTAACTTCTGAGGTCATCAGTCCCCTAGAACTTAGAACTACTTAAACCTAACTAACCTACGGACATCACACACATCCATGCCCGAGGCAGGATTCGAACCTGCGACCGTAGCGGTCGCGCGGTTCCAGACTGAAGCGGCTAGAGCCGCTCGGCCACTCCGGCCGGCTAATTTGTTTGAACTGTTTATTTTTCACGGTAGTGTTCTGTAGAGGAGAGTTCAGACTATAATTTGTATAGCTTGTACTAATTTCGCAGTTATATGTCTATTATTACATTTTTTCATGACACCGGTTGTCTTATTGTTTGATCCACTGTCGTAGAACACAACATCCCCGTAATTTGATGGCTCTGCGGGAACTGATCATCAACATACGGCTTCATTTGGTTATTGCGTCCTTGAGGTAACTTGTGGACTTTCTTCGACGCCCGGTTGAGGCTGTAATCAGTGCCAGAGACGACGTTACACGGCACTGGAGTAATGTATCCTGGAGGTCAATAATTTTTTGTACTGCATTCTTTTTATATGTCGTAAGGGAATCTGGCACTGAAGATGTGGAATGAAGTCTGGAAAAGAAAAAAATTCTGTTCGTATTGTCTCCACGCGTCGTGCAACACGACAGAGATCGTATTATTTTCATCTTACGCGGCGGCGTTGCATCTTTCTTCAAAGAAGTGGAAGCGTAAGGGAAGAAGGAAAATGACCAGCTAGGCGCTAGCAGCTTTCGGAGCCGCGCGAAGTTCCACCGTATCGCGTTACAGCAATCACAACCGTGGCAACGATAAATCTTTGATTAAAATTCGGCACTTGACGTGCGGCGTCCGAGGTGAGGTATGATTGGGCGCGGGGAACCGCAGCCGCCATTACCGCTCACATGCGGTGCGCTACAAATGTGAATGCCTGCGGAATTACGGGGTAGTGCGCCGGCCTGGCTCCGGCGCGCTCTCCGGATTTCAATTATTTGAGGCCAATTACGTGATGGTTGTCCGATGGCCGGGCCGCAGGCACGTCCCAGGGATGGACAACGACATTCGCGCTTCCTCAGTTATCGAGTGGCCACATCATCTCGCCGGATGGGCGGTCCCTTTGTCTGAAAGAGACGCCTACGCCCGATTCACGGAAAGCCTGCCTTATTGTGGTTCCCACGTAGCCGCCGCACTTATCGCCGCATTCTTTATGCGTGCGCCAAATGCAACGCGCCGCAGGTCTTAATCTGTCAGGCTGGAATATTCGAATCTGCTGCACGCCAACTGACAACCATTTTTGTTATGTAAAATGAGGACAGAAGACGAGGCTCTCTTCTACATCTACCTCAGAAACTGTGTGGGGATATTCACACATGGGCCGTTCTACATTTATATATTCGTCTTTATCTGCACTTCGCAAGATTCACAGTTTGTGACAGAGGTCAGAAAGTGTTAGAGAATCTTTTCTCCCGGCCTCCTTTTTGCTTAACTCGCGGATGATAGATGGCATCTGACAATATAAGGCAGTCTTAGAACTGACTTTTGAGTGTGTATTATTAATAATATCAAATAATTGAACGTTACGCAAAATCTGACATTTTCAGTGCAGTACTTTGCTCAATGTAAATAAGTGTTCTGATATAATTTTCTCTCAGAACGCGTTGTTCCAATAGTCTAAGAATTACCGTATGTACGTCAGTGTAATGCACAGTTACATGTTTGCGACAAGTTCGTTATTACCTTTTAAGTGAAAATATGTTTCAGATTTTTTGTCTTATTCCATATCCATGAGGACCATTTCATTTAGAATCTGTGGAAGAAACGTTACAAACTCTCGTTTCCTGTGTTGTTGTTTACTCCATGCTCTACATCCCAGAGAATACAGATGTATGGAACAAAGAGGATATCGAATCAAACCTAATGAATTCCTCCAATTGCTGCTACGCTAGACAAGATGAACTCTAACCTTAACACCAAAATTTAGGGTACTTTAATATTGCTCGTCAGTCTCGGATCTGTTCCAGGTATGACTGGTAGAGGAAATAGAAAAAAAATGGTTCAAATGGCTCTGAGCACTATGGGACTTAACATCTGTGGTCATCAGTCCCTAGCACTTAGAACTACTTAAACCTAACTAACCTAAGGACATCACACACATACATGCCCGAGGCAGGATTCGAACCTGCGACCGTAGCAGTCGCGCGGTTCCGGAATGAGCGCCTAGAACCGCTAGATCACCACGGCCGGCAGAGGAAATAGAGAAGATCCTACGAGGAGGAGCATCTTTCCTTACAGCTTCATTTGGTAAGCCCAAAAGCCCCACGGAAATGTTTATCCAGCTCACTTGGTACACGATACAAGATAGGCGTTGTGCGTAAGTGTGTGGTTCACTGTAGTTAAATATTCACGCCATTCACTGCGGAACAGGAAAGGGGGGATGTGTTGATTGTACCAGTAATACCCTCCACCAAACACCGTCAACTGGTTTTCAAAGCATTGCTGTAGATGTAGATGTCTTTAGAGAGCGTACGTTCCTAGAAGAGCGAACCAATATATTGCTTCTTCTTAAGTACGTCTCATGCAAAGACCATGAAGGTAAAATTATGGACATTCAAGTTTATGCAGAGGCTTGCCAACAATTGGTTGCTGCGGAAAATTTGCGACTGAAACAGGAAAGAATGAAGTGACAGTAGTACACAAAGTACCCTCCCTCACATACTCTATGGTGGCTTGCTGGGTATAGATGTATAGAGGTAGCTGTATTGTGGTATAAGGGACCCGTAGTCTTCGGTGTCTCGTTACAGTGTAAGAACGTTATTATGATTTATTCGATTTTACCCCAGATACCTTTGTTTATGTGAAAATAACTTCAGAACAGTAAAAAATGCCTGTAATATGCGAAGCCAAAACAGTGCAACACAACTCACCAAAGCGTCTTTGTGACATTCTTCCACTGTATTCAGCCATACTTAAGGTGCATATCCGCCCTCTTCATCAGTAAACCTATCCGTACTGAGTTTTAACGCATAACTGCTGGCAGTACTCAATGAAAGCTTGAAGACGAAGAGTAAAGTGGTCATTACTACTGTCTACAGCAAACACCGTTAGTGAACGGAAGAAGTATTTTTCTTGGAAGGACACACAGCGCACATCACCGACATTAGCAATGTTGTTCAGGTATTTTCAGTGCGATACAGATACAGAGATAAATGGCGCTAAGAACTCAAACGAAATGCAGTTACCCTGTTTGGAGCCACTGTAGACCACAGGTCTCTCGTACCAAAGTGCTTATTAAATATTCCTGGGCAATCTCGGAAATTTTGTCTTTGGAGTTGCGGATCGCCCTACATGTTTCTTGGGTCGCATTGGAAAATAGGCTTGCTGAAATTTTAGGTTTAAATTCTCCGCTAAGCGCAACGTTTTTATTTTTATATATTATTTTTTTGTTGCATCTCCCGTTAGAGGTCTTAGAGCAAAGCTGTAAAGTTCTCTCGCAGGGTAACAAACCTGTGACGAACCGTACAGCTTGTCTTTGAACACCTCTCCTCCACTAATTCCGACTCTAATGGCCTCTTTCTCGACGGGACGTTAAACCCTAAACTTCCTTCCTTCGTTCCTCCCTTCCTTCTGCCACTAATGCAAGTAGATGAGAGTCCCAGATCGACGAAGAATACTTAATAAATGGTCACAATACGGGTTTTTAGTGACCTTCATAGAAATTACATTCTCGTTCCTTTTTTATGGTTTCTAGTATCTTGTAAGTAATTGTGTAGTCAGATGATGTCAGAACATAGCGCTGTATTGCATTTATTTATGTTGAGGCTCAGCTGCCAATCTTCCTTTGTTTCGTAAAGACTTTCGAACAACCTGTCCTTCCTAGTTACAATAGCATCATCGTCGTACAACCTCATAGACAATAATAGGTCAAAATAGCGAAGCAGGAAACAACTGACTCAAAAGTCATTCGGGGTTGCTATCAAATTAAATTTTGCATTTTCGGTTTTGCTGTGTTAGCTGTCTTTGATTATCACCATAGAAACGAGAAGGAACGATATAGTACAATGCTTGGATGGAGAACGGGTAAGTAACCTGCTGAAAACTATTTCAGGAACTTTCCCAGCGTGCTCATTTAATGGCTTAGGAAACAGCGGAAACGTAAACTGGGGCAACCGGACGTTTAATCCTTGTTCCTTTCAAATATCAGCGAAGTATCTCATTCACTTTTCCACATCGCTTATCATTCTACAGCGGAACCGAAGAAACGACTGAATGTAATTCTGCTATTGACATCTATGAGGCAGAAGGGAATTAAATTCTCTCTCAAAACACATATTTTTCATAGGACATATAGGACCATGAGAACTAAGTCGGCTAATTCTTCTACGTGATTTTTAAAGACAATTTTACAATGTGTAACTGCGTCAAATATTTGGCGTTTTCAAACTTTTTGTTTCCTGAGTTGAACCTATAAACCACAAGCAATGCTAAATATTTACGAACGCGAACGGAAAAGCATCATGTATCTGAAACGGAATTCGATTCATGGGTACAAACTGTTGACACTGAGTTCCTTCGTTTTGAAAGCATCAGCAACATGACGAATATTGTAGGTTATCTAGAACAAACTGCTGCATTAAAACTGATATTACTTTGGCAAATTATATGTTAAAAAGACATCAAAAATCCAGTTTATGCTAAATTTTAAAGAAGTCCTTAGTTTGTTGAAGTACTTACGAAATTAGTATCATATGGAAAATGCTTGCGGTATTCATCCGATGAAAATCTTCGTTTATTTGTCTGGGTTATTCGTTATGTCTACACTCCGAATGCTTATAATAGTTTCGCGTATCCCTCCAAAGGGAAAGCAGAAACGTATAGTGTTGTCGGCACTGTGATTTCTGATAACCTTTCTATTGTCACCAATACTTACTTTCATAGTGTAAGCTAAATTTTCTTTTAATGCAACTACAGAATTTTTCAGTTCGTTTATTTAATGACTGTGCACGATCCTTATTATGAACTTATTATTATGAACAAAATGTCAATTGTCGTCATTTGTGTTGCATCTTATATCTCGATACACTCTATTCCCCCAGGAAACACTTGCCGCCGGTGGGGTGCTTGTGTACCTCAGCGATACAGGTAGACATACCGTAGGGGTATCTGTTGACACCGAGCGAGGTGGCGCAGTGGTTAGCACACTGGACTCGCATTCGGGAGGACGACGGTTCAATCCCGTCTCCAGCCATCCTGATTTAGGTTTTCCGTGATTTCCCTAAATCGTTTCAGGCAAATGCCGGGATGGTTCCTTTCAAAGGGCACGGCCGATTTCCTTCCCAATCGTTCCCTAACCCGAGCTTGCGCCCCGTCTCTAATGACCTTGTTGTCGACGGGACGTTAAACACTCACCACCACCACCACCTATCTGTTGAGAGGCCTGACAAACGTGTGGTTTCTGAAGATGGGCAGCAGCGTTTTCAGTAGTTGCAGAGCAGCAGTATAGATGAGTGACTGACTTGGCCTTGTAACATCAACCAAAACGGCCACACTGTGCTGGTACTGCAAACTGATCAAAGCAAGGAGAAACTACAACCGTAAGTTTTCCGAGGGCATGCAGCTCCACTGTATCGTTAATTCAGAAGATGTAGGTTTCAGTAGTTATTCGAAGCTGAATAGGCTTGCAGAGGACAGAGTGTCATGCAGAGCTGCATCATACCAGTCTTCGGACTGAAGACCACAGTAACAATAACAACAACAACACTCTGTGTACAAGAAACTGTGGGGAGAAAAGCACCAATGGTAGACACTCAGGTATTATAACGAAAGTCAAAAGCTTGAGGAATTTAATCATTTTAATCTCATACAGTGGATCATGTTTAGAAAAAATTGAGTGAGTAAATTTTATACAGCCTTTCATTAACAGATACCCACATAACGTACAGAAAAATATTTGCTTAGCCGCATGTGAAAATGTATATAAGTTTGTTAGAGCAGGAAATTCATTAGCAACTGCGAGAAGGTAAAAGTGCAAGTTCCGCAGAAGGTAAATCAGATAACCCAAAGCTCGATTAACGTTACGCAACTGCAGAAAAATATATCTTACTACATTTCAATTTTTTGGCATCTTTCCAAAGTCAATGCTGTCCAAGCGGTACCTTGCCATAAATGGTTGCAAAACTGTAGAATAGACGGTAGTAGGACGGTGGACGTGGAGCTAGTGCGCTGGAAACGTGCCCGTAGCCGGGAATGGACAGCCCTGTACTGTCACCTTGTAGCCGCGCTGTGTAATTGTTGGTCCTGATTACAGGCTGGACGCCGTACCTGCCCTCGTCGTCGGCTACATGCTTACACTACCGCTCGTCTGCAGCTCTGTCTCAAACACCGCTCCCAAAAATTCTGACTAAGCTTTACTCTCCGTGGCGAGTCTAACATAGAGCTAACACCATAATATTTCTTCGTTTATACTCGTATTTCATTTGAAGAGCGAACACAAGCGTGTTTTCGGTGAGGGCTTTGATTTTAAAGTGATAGATGTCTCAAAATCTCAGGCAAAACAAGTTATCACCAGCTGATCAACATACTCGTGCATTAGACTTCAAATACAAAGAAACCAGTTGACTAGCGTCCACAAGAGGCACTAGTCTATAAGGAACCAAACATTCTGGTAGCATCCACACACAGAATCTTTCTTCGTGACATTAGATGAGAAATTTCTTGATTCAAACAACTTTAGCAACAGACGTATGTTTTGTTTATTTTATTTTATATCTCAAATGCTACCAGTTTCGGCAACTCAGTATTGCCATCTTCGAGCCCCTTACGCTATTATCGTATTAACAATCTTATCGAATGGTGCCATAAAAGTGGAATCGTAAATCAGATCGTTATGCAACAGATTCCTGTGAACGGGTGACACTGACTGAGCCTACATTCAGTCCTCGAAACGTGGTCAAAAATAGTCCCCCTAAAAAAATAAACCAAAACATTCGGCTGTTGGTAAAATTTTTTGAATCAAGGAATACGTACCAGCCAATGTCCCCCAGGCCATAATGGACCGACAGAGACTTAGGTGAGAAATGTCAAATCGAGTGATCATCACTCATGTTATGCACCAAGATTTAACACTGTAATTTAACATGTGTGGTGCATTACCTGAGTGAGGAGCGCTCGATATATTTCTCATCTTTTGCTACGACCAAAGATTTTGTGTATGTTGATAGCAGACTATTTTTGCACCTAATTTTTGTTTTCCTACATTTTAATGTCTCTTGCAGGTGCTAGTCAGCTGTCTGGTGATGATAGTCCAATTAGCCGAAAACCTGTTCAAAATAACAAATATGCGCTCTCACTTATCCTTGACATAAGAAAGGAAATAAGACAGATTTTAACAACTATAAAGGAATATGTTTAGTGGCTGTTACGTACAAAATTCTATTCAGGCCCTTCAAAATCGTTTGGAAGTGAACAGCAAGTGGCATGTAGAAAGGGAAAATCCTGCGTGGAATAGATGATAACACTGAAACTAACCGTAAGGAATTATTACCTATGAAGCAAAAAAGTACTGCTTAGAAAGGATTGTAGCACAGGATCTGATTGCTGGGAATTATTATCTACGAAGCAAAAATATTGTCATACTCTTCGTAGACTTCGACAAAGCCTACGACTCCATAGACAGAGAAACACTCTTCAGTGCTTCAGAAGAATTCGCAGCAATTAAAAAACATCGACAAAAACACAGCGGCGTATGAAAAGCACGGATGGAGCGGTGAAGAGCTCATATGAGAACTCACACGACTTTTCAGCCATTTGGTAGCTCCGCGACGAAATGTTATATGGAGTTTCCTTAGAGAGATCTACTTTGAAGTTATTGCGTTTCACTGCATATCATGAATCAAACGTGACTTACTCGAAAGCACCTCATCCGGCAATATTAACGACAGAAAATGTTTAAAAACGTAACCCAGGGAGACATATTTTTTAATCTAATTGTGTTCAAACAACGTACGATAAACGTTTTCCTACATGTCCAACACACACACACACACACACACACACCAGACGTCTTTCTGTCGGTAGCCAGGAAACATTGTTAAGAATGTTGACGTACTTATTACAGTTACACAATGCCTCAATAGTCTGTAGAACTCATGGACACATTGTCCGTAAAAGTTCGTACAATGTCTACGAATAATCGGTCCGTCCGGTGTCATAGTCGTTGGTAAGCACAAATCATCAGCATATTCAATATTTTCTCTGCAGATAACCTCAATATTCATGAACCTCCGCTCCACCAAATGAACGTAATTATAAACTAGCGTGATATCAATTGTTAACAGCGATCGTATTTCATATTTAAACAAAAAGTACTCCAGATTGCAATAATTATCTTTTACTTTTAAGTTTGATTTGGTCTGAGGATGGCCTTACAGACCGAAAACTGTTACCAAGAACTTAAAGTAAAAAATATTGCAATTGGGCTGCTTTTTATTAAAAACTATGTTGGTTTTGTCTGTATTACGAAAGAGCCTGTCGATGCAATATTAATCACGAAACATGAACCATAAATAAATAAAAATAAGAAGTGTAATACTTATAATATGCCGCGTATTAAGAGTAAAATCTAATATAAGTTGTGTTGGGTATAATCAGTTCATTTTCTAACAACCCAGTCACGGAATTCATCTCTTTTGAATAATATAAATGAAGTGACGATGAAACAGCTTTAACTTAGGTCTATTGTCATGGCATCAGTAGGTAGCATAACTAACACAATCAGACATTTTTTTAAAGGTTCAAGAAGCGAATGAACTAACAGGGTCATGTACATATTTTCGCTTCTGAAAGAAAGCATTTCTCATTGATCACTTTTTGATGTGTGCGTTGGTAAGAAAAAAAACTTTTTATCGTTATACTCTATTCTGAGCAAGTCGTCGTTAATCACGCCTCTGAGTCATCGAGTCTTGCCCTTGTTGCTATTCATTCGATATAAACAGTGGAGTAATGCAGCTCATGAAACATTTTCTACCTTATCCTCGTTTTCAAGACAGCAGTACAATTGTTAAACCGATCTGTGTGTTGTTTACGGTATAATATACGCTAAATATTATTATCTGATGATGGGAAAGCATTAAAAGTGAACTAGTGGGCAATAAACACCAATGAAAAAATATGGACAGGTTGCTTTCTGCTGTAGTGTATCTTCAGTTTACAGTCGCAACGATTAGCAAATCTACGATAGACAAGATACACGTATTTCAATAGTAACAGCATGCGACCTACAATAAAAATTGGTCTTGCACTAGCATTTATTGAATTACTAGTTTTTCCGTGTGTTTATTCCGCAACTTTGTTAAATTAATTATATTGACTCAAAGTTCCAAACAGCAACTGGAGCGGGTTTTCATCATTTTCTTATCGAATTCTCTAAAATGATACGAGTTTTTATCAGTACACAGATAGAGCTTACACTTCGTGGGCGTGGTCACTGTTGACACTAAATCTCTTTACAGTCTGCATATTTGCCTATTTCTATTACCAAGGCCAATGACAGGCTCCATTAACTCGACCAGACTGGTCAGGCAACGATATTATTGTACCCTTGAACTTATTAATTACAATTATCTTTCCACATTTACAGCCTATTTTTCCTTTTCCTTATCATATTACTTTCTAGCATGCAGAGATTTGCAATTCTGCATTTATTTACAGATCATTTTCTTTGTCAGCATGAATATCAATTATTTCGGAGTTCGTACCACATTTTGAACAAGAGTTCATCTGAGGCAGGTCAATAACTTCTCCAAGAATGAACTAGATGCTTCTTTTCCAATTACAACACACGGACAACTGTCGCAATAAAGTGTAATAAGGGCTAAGAATATGCCAGTTCTTGCGATAATCATAGGTGTAGTTTATCTAGGACATTTTGCGTTATTCACTGGAGCCCGTATTCAATACAGCGAATTTCAGTTGCTATTGTATTCATTCGTGATGTAAGACGTTAAGGTAGCATTTTAAAATTGCAACTGAGGTATTGTTTAGGGCGAGTATGTGCAGCCCGCTTTCGTGTTGCAAGTTGCTGGAGTTTGTTTACCCGTTAGTATGTCACTGACTTTCCCCGGGTCGTTGCACTCCGGCTTGAGGACTTATTTTTAACTTAGATATGGAAGAGAGATACATAACTGTGAGACCTCCGACTCCCAGAAGAAAACGAATGCGAAGATCAGACGAGAAGATAAATTTACCTCACATTCTACTACATTTTGTTTTCGTTTCGCAATCTCTAACCATGATAAGTAATGCAAAAGAAAGAACACACATTTTTCATTGTGAGTAATGCAATCTCTGTTTTTCTTTTTCAGGTAAGTCTGTGTCCTAGAGTTGTCAAGAAGCTAACTCATCCGGCACAAGGTAAGACTACAAATGATGCTTAAAAAGAGCTGAGAAACACACGCTGTATGCGTTTACTGTTACAGCAAAAAATTCATTAAAATATATTTCACAACAAAATATTTGATACGGCAAATGAACATATAAACTCCAGAAAGATTGTATCATGTTGTGTAATAATTCCACATAACGGTTTTAAATGAAGATGACACTTCATTTCTGAAACCTACCACAGAGAGTTGTAAGAACACTGTGGGAAGTTTACGAGTTCATGCCTTTCGTATTAGTAGCACAAGTACTTGGAACTAATACGAAGGAACTTGTAACTGGTTAACTCGTGGTTTACTTTGAGTTTGCAGCTTCAGAAAGCATAATTTGCGTATTTTTGATAACACAATACATTTTGAATAATTAATACATGTGAAAAAGACGTCTACGTCTCTAACAAGACGTTGTAACAAAAATATCGGCGTAGTTACGTCAAACTTCTTCCTAACAAGTGTTCTAGGCTGCCATCGTATATTTCAGAATGAGACTAACGAATGATGCATTTGGTGTTATGCAACCACGCAGTTCGACTATATTCCAGACTTTTCCTGAGATTTTTAAAATTCCAAATGACGCTTCATGCCACGAGCAGTCGTTTCACGCAGAGTAGTGCAGTCAAATTTTAGTGGTTGAAATATCAGATGTCTTCGGAGCAGCACAAAGCCTAGAGCCACGCAAGTAAAAATCTTTAATTTGTGTGAGAAAGTGTGCTACTTGTGTAGTTACTTAATGTGTATTAAGTGTTAAACATAATGAGAAGTTATACTTCACATAGCTTAGAAGTAGTTTGAAATCGTCTTTACAGCGATACTTATCACTTTTATCACAAAACAGCAATATTTTTGTGCGCCGACAGCCCTACTTTCCTGAGTGTCGTGCACACAGAAAAGGTAAAGCTTTTCCTAAGAGTAACTTTTTGTCTTAGAAAGGTAATAACCCCGATTAAAACGTTAATTGCAGTGCGCGAGACGCTGGTCGTGGTCAGAGGGAGCGGGACTGTGTAAATATTATTTTCGAATGCGGCCAGCGCGGCTCAGTTTCCAAACCGTGATGGATCAATTCGTTTTTATTGTGCGGGGATGTCCAGGCGCGTCCACCCTTGTGGCTGCAATCTTGAGCAATATTCCCCGGGCCACCCCCCTCCTCGGATTACGGCAACAGACTTCGCCAATATGTCGGCCGCCATAAATCATAGTTAGGAATGACTAACAGCCGCGGGGCTCGCCACGAGAACCTGCCCCCTGGAAAATATGATGTAATTTATATGGAAATGCTTCGGAAATCTTGTGTCATTTAGAGATATGAATGAAAAATTCAGTGTATAGAGAGGCGGGCGACCGGCGGAAGAAATACAAGAAGACTTCGTCCAGTGTAGTCGCTTGTAAAGCGAGTTCCGCAAACAAGCCACAATTTACTACGCGCGATAAGAGAGCGACCAGCTCGGCTGTTCGTCTGCCGGAACGAGCGACGGCGTCCCGATGCATTCCACCTGCCTGCTCGCCACTGCCGCATATATTTTCAGCAAAAATACCATTTGCACCGTGCGGAACACACAGCTTAGGACAAAACACCAACATTAAATCTGGCAGTGATCGTCCTGTTGATACGGTAAAAGGCTGTTGGAAGGAATGTCACTTGACTCCAGAACGCAAAGTCCGAAGTTCGATTCCCGTTGGGAGAGGGAGGGAGAGGAGGGTGAAAAATTTCTGTCGTTACATTTTGTTCCAAGCACCTGCCCTACATTTTAAGTATCAAGACAGTAGTGTCTCGTGCTGATTAAAGACATTTCAAAAAAAGTTCACTGAAGCTCATTTTGCCATAAAACAAGAAGTCTTTTCCTTTAATAGTTAGTTACATGTTCCATAGATCATGTGAACAATTATCTTATAGAAATGATATGAAACGAGTTTGTTTACGGGAATGTGTGTGTGTGTGTGTGTGTGTGTGTGAAGTTAACATTTTCGAACACATTAGTTTTTTGATCCTACTCGTCCCATTACACTTTAAAACTAGATTTCTTTACGGGCTACACGTTTTGAAATGTAAATTCGTCCATGGAATAGAGGCAGTTGTGCAGAAGAACTGATTCTAGATTAGATTTAAAACTTGCTTTTCTACCTGAGAGACATTTTATGGTTTGCGCAGATGATCAAAAAATGTTGTAGTTGCATATTGGACTCCTTTCAGCGCCATTGACAGCTTCAGTAATGGGTTATTCCTCTCTCTAGTGTTTTTGCTACGGAAATCACTATTCTAAAATTGTGATGGATTTCATACGACGAATTTCATTAACGAATGTATGTATTGAGATGGTGTAGTTAAATGCCCACATATTTTTCTTACTGCGCGCTTTTGTGCAATCAGTACTTTCTTTTTAAGTGAAGAGTTACCCCAGAAAATTATTCCAAAAGCATTACTGAGTGTAACAGCGGAAAAATATTTCAGGAGGCTGATTCTTTTGTTTCCAAGAATAGCAATTATACGAAGAGCAAGAAGAACTGAGACGTTCAATAAAACGCGTCTTACAGTTTTAGGTTTCACCAACATGTACACCAAAAATCTAAAGCGGTCTACCCTATTTACTTGTTCATATGTTACATCAGTTGTTGGTATAACTCTATTTGTTTTATAGAATTGAATATTGTGTGCCCACTAAAAATATAAGGAGAGTCCATTGTCATAGAAGCACTTAATAATTCTTAGTAAAACATCATTAACAATCTCCTCTGTTGCTTTCTTTCTAATGGGGTTATTATAATACTACTATCATCTGCACAAAGTACCGGTTCTGCTTGTTTAATGTTAAGTCGAAGGTCATTCATATATTTAAGTAACAGGAGTGGATCCAAAATTGAGCCCTGTGGGAGTCCTTTAGTGATTTTTCTCCATTCACTAAGATTTTCTACTTTTCCAACATTATGTGAACCATTCCGTCCAATTTTTTTTTCATCCTGTTTGTCAAGTATGGTTTACGCAAGTTTTGTGTACAGCCATCAATTCAATGAAACTTATTTTTTTCGAAGGTTGTAACATTATCTACACAATTAAACACTGTGTAAAGATTTTATTATTTAAGCCTTCAATATCTGATGGGTGAACATGTAAGTAGCATTCACAGTTCGGTAAACCTTCCGAAATCCAAAATCTATTGAGCTAAGTCAGTTTTTTTCTAATTAAATGTTAGACTACTTTAGAGTACACAACTTTTTCGATTATTTTGGAAAAAGATGTCAGTAAGCAAATCCGACGACAATTACGTAAGTCTTTCCTGTCACCTTTCTCATAAAGAGGCTTAATATTTACATATTTCAACCTGCCTAGAAACATTCTCCTTGACAGTGATGCACTACATATGTTGTTAAGAACTTTACTTATTAAGTCAGACCAGGTTATCAGAATACTGTTTCAGATTCCATCAACGCCAAATGAGCCCCTGTTTTTTAGAATTTTTACTATTCTGTTAATTTCAGTGAAGGTTGTTGGTGCTATTTCTAGTTGCTTAAAGTTTTCTGGAATGACGTTTATAATACATCCTCTCACAACTTCAACTGAACCACTTAATCCTGCTTTTGCTGCTACATTTTGAAACTGGTTGTTGAAAGCACTTCCAGCTGGCGAATAATCATTCACAACATTGTCACTTCGTTAAATTGTTACGGTATCTTGTTTAGTCGTTGGCGGTCTTTTCTCCTGTTTGACAATATTCCATCAGGCAGTACAAATGGATGAATCCATTGATTTCATAAAACCTTTGTTTCGATCCCTTATCTTCTTTCCTTCATATTTGAAATATAAAAGCTGTTGTGCCAAACTTCGAATTTGTCCTCAAGGAGACGCAGGTGACGTAGTCCTCTCTGCATCGTATTCTACGTGGCATCAAACTGCCATTTACTACCTACGTCTACATTAGTTCATTTTAAGTGAGCTTACACTTGTATTTTAAAATTTTCGTTTGTAGTTTTTAGATCGTTTCTCACTTTGTGTTTTACTTTTATCGTTCCAACTTCAATTTTGATTTTCACTGATTTGTAAACTACAGTTAACCAAAAGCACCAGTCAGATATTTTATGAAATACACAATTCGACAACTATAGTCGTTCTCTATCAAGCTCATTCACATATGAGACGTGCATTCACCTTACATTTCACTTTAAAGAAATCTACTGGTCATCGAATTTGTTTCAGGAGGCAAAAAAGCATGAAATTAATAAGCTGCTGAAGCGGCAGCTGTTTTTTGTGATTTTTATCGACGTACGAACTAACAAATCCCGTAAACAGACGCTGGCGGCCCATCGTTACCGACCGACCGCCGTGTCATCCTCCTCCATTGGCACTACTGGACGCGGTATGGACGGACGTGGGACCAGCATATCGTTCTCCTGGCCGTCAGAGCCGCTATTACTCGGTGAATTACCTCCTCAGTTGCCATCGCGAGGCTGAGTGCACACCGTTCCAGTCCTTCACCAAGGGAAAACCCCTAGCAGTACCAAGAATCGATCCCCAGCCGTCCGCATGGCAGTCAGGAAAGCTGATCACACAGCTGCGGAGGCAGTCGACGTACTTAGTACGTTCGCTTTATTTGGCAATTTTCGCGACGTTGATCCCAAAGTTCTCTTTTCATTTTTTAACGCCTACGTTTTCATTGGTCTCCACATCTACTGAACTGACGAATGTATGTCTCTGCTTGGAAGTCCGAACCGCGTGGTCTTGAGGTTAGGGACACTGCTTCTAGATCGCGAGGTGCAGGGTTCGATTTCCGGCTGCATCGGAGATCTTTCTCGCTCTGTCGCTCTGGGACTGGGTGTTTGTGTTGTCTCCTGACCAGTAATGCCACACAAACATTTCATTTCTTGTAGGATGTGAGTACTTTCACCATACTCTCTTCTTACTTCGAATGTTATCTCGTTATAGTTCTGCTAAGCAAACTACATATTTCGTTTTCACGCTACGTGATTCAATAGTTCCTGGAAAAAACAGGACAAGCACGAGTAGAGCTCAGACTCTGAGAGTTTCGCACAAATTTAACTATGTATACACATGATTTATCAACAGGTTTTGCTGAGTGAGTTTGCGACTATCAATATTTGTGAGATAAATGACCATATCTTTTGATTGCATTCATTTAGAAGCTTAATTTTTTTTTACACTGCCCAGGGACTGTAGACCTTAGCGACAAAAATTTCAACTTGATACATCTACACGTTCCCGAGAAAAGTGAGTCTAAACAGACGGAGAGAGAGACGCACAACAGAGTGATCGTATAAGGGTTCCGTGTTTACCAATCGGGGTACGTCAGGTGATCTGAATCCTGCATCAATAGTAATTGTTCGTAAGCATTTTAAATCTTTCTTTTAATTTTTTTTTTTTTTTTTTTTTTTTTTTTTTTTTTTTTTTTTTAGTGGCTGTCGGGACGTGTCCATACAACCATCTCATCAGGGGAATGCCATTTTTGATGATACGAAAGTTAGGCCAGCACAATACCAAGTCGCCGAGAGAAGAATATCTCCGACCCAGCCGGGAATCAAACCCGCGCCCCTTAGGTTAGCAATCCGCGTCGCTGACCACGCAACTACCGGGACGGACAGCATTCTACTCACGAACGCAGTTTCTGACGTTCACGTATGCTTTAAAACAGCCAGCGTTAATCTTCACCTGCGCTATAACTCGTTTCCACAAGAGCTCTCAGAAAAGAAGGCTTCGCTGTTTGTTTTGAAGTCTCATATATGCTGGTACTGCTCATCTTACATACCACTCTGTTCGCCATTGTCTCTTAGAAACGTTAGTTCATTGTGTAATTTCAAAAGCATCCACCTTTGCACTTTTTTTTCCTTTTGCTTCTACAGATCTTGGACTGTTGCAGTTCTTTAAGGTATTCTTTGCAATTTAATTTTAATGTCTAGAATAACTATATCCCACGAATTCCCCTTCTTCATGCTTTTGCCTTCGAGTAAGAAACCTATCTTATCGCCCGCATCTCGTGGTCGTGCGGTAGCGTTCTTAATTCCCACGCCCGTGTTCCCGGGTTCGATTCCCGGCGGGGTCAGCGATTTTCTCTGCCTCGTGATGGCTGGGTGCTGTGTGATGTTCTTAGCTTAGTTAGGTTTAAGTAGTTCTAAGTTCTAGGGGACTGATGACCATAGATGTTAAGTCCCATAGAGCTCAGAGCCATTTGAACCTATTTTGTCTTACAAGCACTTGGCATCAAGCTTTCTTTGTATTCTGTCTCGGAACAACAAGCACTGTACATGCTCTGTCATAGACTACCCC
Organism: Schistocerca gregaria; assembly: GCF_023897955.1. Lineage (NCBI taxonomy): Eukaryota > Metazoa > Arthropoda > Insecta > Orthoptera > Acrididae > Schistocerca > Schistocerca gregaria. The sequence goes on along the minus strand of NC_064931.1, from coordinate 480,102,695 downwards.
TATCTGATGCAAATTTTAACGTCCGGTGACAGTATGGCATTCTCTTTACAGTACTCTCACTGTCATAGTTGCTTGCCATTCCAGATCCGCCCACTTCTTATCGTCGAACAGGTGCAGTTCCTGTCCACATATTGCCTCTAGACTTCGTAAGTTTCTTCTTCACAGTCGGCGCGTATATTCTCCCCTCCACTACTGCAGGTCCAGTGGGTATAGCTCCAAGATTACCAACAGAAGCTCGAGCGAAGATAGCGACAATAGGCGAAGGACGCAGCCGGGGCTTCTTAAGGCGAGGAGGGCGCGAGGTAATAGCTCGCGCCCTCGGCGCCCAGCAATATGCCACCCCGCGCAAGTAATTAATGACGTCATCGCAGCGTCAACCCTTCGTGGTCGGCGTCCAGCGCGGCCGAGCAGGCTGTGCCCCACACTCTGCGTCGCCGTCCTTCTTACTCAGCCGAGAAGGGGGAGCCGCCGACTGGAGGGGCCACCGGGCTATAAAGAGGCAGCGGGCACGCGGTATGTAGCGGCTCCTTCTGCTCCGAGGGCGCCCGGAAAGCGGGGGCGAGATAATCCCCATATTGAATATCGTCGTACTTTTTCGTATTAAATGACGAATTTTTTTCTAGTATTGTGTTGCTGGACACAAAATATCTGATTTAGTAGTGCAGATTAGAGCTACCGTAACTGTGTGGAAACGAGCTTTTAATGTCAGACTAAGACAACATTTCTTGCTTCACTCTTAACCGACCTGATTTAGGTTACCCGTGCTTTGCCTGAATCACTTCAGGTAAATGCTAGACTGCATCCTACTACTATAAGTCCACAACTATTTACATATTCCATCATTGTTAAACTAAACCTGTAAGTAAGTAAATTCCTGTATTTCGCTTTACCGGTTTCGAAAATTAATTTGTCTTCTTCAGAGCCTACAAAATTAGGGATATTATAAATCTCTAGGGCTTGGCTGTACATTTATGTGAAGTATAAGATGTACATCATAGAAACTTACTATTGATTCGGCAGATGTCAATATCTTCTTCATAGAAGCATAACTTCATGATGTGCCCAAAAATGTACGTATTCTGTGTAGTTATTGTAAACAAAGATTGACAATTTAGGGTAAATGAATCACATCTATGTACATGTCAAGGTGTTGCGCTAGCAGCAAGGAACCTATATAAAAGTAAATAAAAAGTACAAATAAGGCATATAAAGAAGTTGTACGTAATGCATTTCAAAAAACATGGCACATAGTTCTAATAAACACGGTGATTTTTTTCCACCATGTACAAACACTAGGAGTTGATCGATGAGAGGATACGGAACAAAAAGAGTCTAATGAACTTATGTCCAAAAATACATGATTTCCATGCTAGAGACCGTTTATTCAACCATATTTCGTTACAGAGACTGCGGTCTAATACGAGCTGTACAATGCAGTCACATTTACAGTATGCATGGTTTCCTCCTAGAGGGTGGAACTTTTCCGTGATACTGTTCCTCATACGTCATGCCCTCGTGCCCTCTCTTGGCATAGTAATTGGTAATGTAATGTCCAATTCACTTCTCTTGCTGACTCAACTTGTGGTGGATGTGATACAGCGTTGTACACAATGGTTCCGTATTCGATTCGAGAGCTTGCCGACGTGGAGTTTAATTACGGGTAGGCAAATGTCAACGGGCGGCGGGCAACAATGTTTTATCACGAGACATTAAACATTTAAATGTGGACAATAATAACTCGAAATAGTGAAAATCAAATCTTTCTTGTCCCTGGAAACTGTTAGACAGGCAACCTGCAACTGGTTTCGGGTTCAGGGAGAGGAGTTTAGTAGTATACACTGAAGCGCCAAAGAAACCAGTACAGGCATGCGCATTCAAATGCAGAGATATGTAACCACGCAGAATACGGCGCTGCGCTCGGCAACGCCTATATGAGATAACAAGTGTCTGCCGCAGTTGTTAAATCGGTTACTGCTTCTACAATGGCAAGTTATCAAGATTTAAGTGAGTTTGAACATGGTGTTATAGCCGGCGCACGGGTGATGCAACACAGCATCTCCGAGGTAGCGATGAAGTGGGAATTTTCCCGTACGATCATTTCACGAGTGTACCGTGAATATCACGAATCCGGTAAGACATCAAACATCCGATATCGCCGTGGCCAGGAAAATATCCTGAAAGAAAGGAACCAATAACGACTGAAGAGAATTGTTCAACGTGACATAAGTGCAACCCTTTCGCAAATTGCTGCAGATTTCAACAAGTGTCAGAGTGCAAACAATTCAACGAAGGATCATCGATATTGGCTTTCGGAGCGCCGAAATCCCACTCGTGTGCCCTTGATGACTGCTCGACACAAAGTTTTACGCCTTGCCTGGGGGGGGGGGGGGGGGGGGGTAGCCATTCAGTCTTGTCACGGTCCACGCGGCTCTCCCCTTCGGAGGGTCGAGTCCTCCCTCGAGCATGGGTGTGTTTGTCGTCCTTAGCGTAAGTTAGTTTAAGTTAGACTAAATAGTGTGTAAGTTTAGGGACCGATAACCTCAGCAGCTTGGTTCCATAATACCTTACCACAAATTTCCAAAACAATTTCCTTGCCTGGGCCCGTCAACACCGACATTGGACTGTTGATGACTTGAAACATGTTGCCTGGTCGTACGAGTCTCGTTTCAAACTGTATCGAGTGGATGGATGTGCACGGGTGGAGACAACCTCATCAATCCATGGACCCTGCATGTCAGCAGGAGACTGTTCAAGCTGATGGAGGCTCTGTAATGGTTTGGGGTGCTTACAGTTGGAGTGATATGGGACCCCTGATACGTCTAGATACGACTCTGACAGGTGACACGTACGTAACCATGCTGTCTGATCACCTGCGTCCATTCATATCAATTGTGCATTCCGACGGGCTGGGCAATTCCAGCAGGACAATGCGACATCCCACACGTCCAGAATCGCTACAGAGTGGCTCCAGGAACGTTCTTCTGAGTTTAAACACTTGTGCTGCCCACCAAACTGCCCACACATGAACATGATTGAGCATACCTGGGACGCCTTGCAACGTGTTGTTCAGAAGAGATCTCCACCCCCTCTTACTCTCACGGATTTATGGACGGCCCTGCAGGATTCATGGTGTCAGTCCCCTCCAGCACTAATTTAGACATCTGTCGAGTCCATGTCATGTCGTGTTGCTGCACTTATGCGTGCTCGCGGAAGCCCTACACGATATTACACAGGTGTACCAGTTTCTTTGGCTCTTCTGTGTATATTGTAAATTAAACTCCTCTGCCGTGTTTCTCTGTCTGTATGTGAAGGCTAATCTTAGGAACTGCTGCGCAGATTTTGATACTGTTCTCACTAATAGACAGACTGATTCACGAGCAAAGTTTGTGTATATAATTTATTACTGCTCCGTGAGACAAGTCGTGTGTCTGTATATATTTAGTGTTATCCATGCGAAGCCACAACAAATTTTACTTCATTTGCAAATGCTTTTTTGGGCTGCAAGTGGTGTGTGTGTGTGTGTGTGTGTGTGTGTGTGTGTGTGTGTGTGTGTGTAAATACTGTGGTTGACTGTAACACCATCGGTATCCTTCTGTCATTGTGGTGACGTCAGGAATATCAAATAAAACACATTTTATCACATTCCGCCGTTTTGTGCAGAAATAGCAAATCTACACTCAGAGAGAGGAATGACGTTTATAATTACAGACGACGTTTGTACGTTTTTAGGCTTATTCAGTCTGCATTCAGTGTCTTGCTAGTGTTTGAAAAGCGTCGAATAATGGATAGTACCACATTATGTTAGTGCTCGCTTTTAGATACATACAGGTACGTTTTAAGATACATTAAATGTAATGTCAGAGTTGTTTGTAGATCTTTCTTAGAAGTTATTAAGACTATATTCTGGCATGAAAAGAAGGTTTCCAACGTGGAAGAATGTGACTGGGACTGAAAAGAGACTCGTGAGATAGCGTTGCCATGCTTCATGCGTTTAAGGATAGCAACCATTCTCATGTTTCGTCACAATGAATGGTTTCCACAAAAGAGGCCGTAAGAAGGAATTCGCTACATAACAACATACTTGGCCATCTAGCTTGAGGCCTGACATCTTCCATTCGGAAGCTACAAAGAGCCTTCCGACGTTCAGCTCACGCACTGGAAAGGCTACTCCGAATAAACACAACGTTGCGGCCGAGTAACAACGATGCTAGACAATACAAGACCCACATAACTGATTCAGATCAGCTTTCTGCGTTGTCAGTTCGTAAAAGGAAAGCGCACCGAGCGAGGTATAGAGCATATCAAGTTTGATTTTGCTTCTGCAAGGTGTAATCTTTCACTCATTATAATGTTTTCTAGTGTCGAACATTTGTTTTTGAAAACTGTTTCCACATACTGCAACTATGCACGTTATTTTGTGCAATAAGAGGTTAAAGATACTAATTTTCTAACTTCATTCAAGTTGGCGGTGTCGCTGATATTCAGCATCCCTTAGACACTAGGTAACTAAATGTGATTCGGTAGCTCAGTTTTATTAGGTTAGAAGAAATAAATTGCTGTAACCTCCCTGAAGTTGTGGTCCTTTTTCGTAACTAAATGAAAAGCTATTTGTTTTGTGCCATACGCGTTTCGCAACTTTTTATTTATGAAATATCTTCAGTGGCCTGCAATACATGTTTGATTTGTATATTATAATAATTACGTAATGTAATTATCCCATATAGGTTATTGTATTACAGTTGGATGGGCAAAATAACACTGGCTCAGAAAATATTTCATGCACATGAAGATACACAACCAATCTCACTTCATCTGCCCCCTCGTAAGTGTGATGTAAGTTGGGTTGCCTATTTTAGAGTATATGAAGTATTTCCCGTTTTTTTGTTTTTTTTCTCGTCCTGTACATGTCTATCGGGAATAATACACACCGTTAATGCTTTACAGACCGCCGGAAATGATACATAGATAAAAAGAAGGGAAACGTGTATGAGACAAAAAAACAGCCTTTCATTTATTTATATAGACGGACTACATCTCAGAGAATACGTAAGCAATTGAGTAGCGACGGAAAACATAAAAGATGACTGTTGCAACCCTGTTTTATAAACGAGTGAGAGAGATTTTGAAATTTATGGATATAACCGAAAGCTTACACTATGATATTCGGATGGGAATTTGACCCCCGCCTTATCTACTTGTCACGCCTATCGTATCAAACAGGACCTCTCTCGGTACATATATAAAACGGCTGGTCAAATTACTTTGCAAATATCTTTCCATGCCTTCCGTAATTTAATTGTTGGCTGTAAGAAACTGTTTTAACAGGATCCTTTTACCTACCATCCACGTTAGTACGTCGGTAAAACTACAGACCCGTACTCTGGGTGCCAGTTGCAGCCTGATCTTTCAGTGGTATGTTTCCCATAGTTTGCCCAAAGGACTCTGCACAGACGCCGCCTAATTCTTCTTCATTGGTAGCAATGAGACAACGTTCTGCTCTCTATGACGGTAATGTCGATGGATTGAGTACAACTGCCAGCATTGAAGACCTGCCTTCCATTATCTTCTGAGATGTTAGAAGCATGTTAGAGACCTTCCTTGCCCCGAACACGGCTCTTGGAGGAAGATCACGTAGTATTTATGTTCTTCTGAAAGCCTCTACCGCTCATATAGCATAGTCATACAGTGCGATGCAGTATCAGGGGTGTTGCATTGGCAAGTGCATTTCAGGTTTTTCATTTGTTTTCGAGTGTTTCTCCTCATTTGCCTACGTTTCGGAACATCTAGCAAACTCAGGAGCACATAAAAATCCTCTGTAACTCTTCGATTTTGAGCCATTGCTTCTACAGTAACTATTTTCTGTCAACAACGGGATGTCTCGGTAAGACACCGGAATCATATTCGGTAGGACAGCGGTTCAGATCCCTATCCAACCATCTAGATTTAGGTTTTCCGCAGTTTCCCTAAGCCTCTTAAGTTAAATGCCGAAGTGGCTGATTTCCTTCGCTATACTTCCTTTAACCGAACTCGTGCTCTGTAATGCTTTCGCCAATGACGGGGCGCACTTTTTGCTAGCGGAAATCATCTACGCTTCAGCACGTACTTTGATTAGCCAAAACATTATGACCACTTGCTTAATAGCTTATTCGTCCATTTTTCTAACGAAATACATCACTGATTCTGATTATGAGGGATTAGACAGTTTGTTGCTATTTTTGTGGAGGTATGTGGCATTAGATGTCTACGCACAGGCGCGTAATAAGCGTAAATAACGGGCCGCCAATTTGCGAACGCACTGATGGCGCCGAATAACGACGCGGACGGGTTCTATAGGATTTACATCAGGCGAATTTCTTTAATATAAAGCTGCTCAAACCACCGTAGCACGATTCTGGCTCCGAGACACGGACAATTGTACTGCTGAAAGATGACATCGCAGTGGGGTAAGACATCGAGCATGAAGGCATGCACGTGGTTCGCAGCTGTCAGCGCAACTGCGATTACTACCACAGGTCCCACGCAAGAACAGGAGAATGTCCCCCATAGCATAATACTGCTCCCAGCAGCCTACATCGGTGGCGTGCTACACGTTTCGAGCCGCCGTTCACCTCGACGACAGTATTTGTGGAGACGACCATCGACCTAGTGTAGCATAGCAACAATGTGATTCACCCAAAGAGCTACCACGTTTCCATTAATCAACGTTCGAATCCCGATGCTCCCGTGCGCACTGCAATCGTAATCGACGATGTCGTTGGGTGAACATGTGCTGCGGAGCTCCAAGTTCAACAATGTTACATGAACTGTGTGCTGCGAAACACTTGTGTGTGCGCCAGGGTTGTGCTCTTTCGGCAGAGATGCTACAGATCACCACCTATCTTATTTTACAGAGCAGACAAACCTCTGAACCCCACAGAGGGAAACTGCGGAAAACCTAAATGTAGATGGTCAAGAGTTGAGGACGTCCAGCCATTTAGCACCTAGTGGTAGTTTCACTGTCATTCTACCTCTTTCCGGAGATGCTCACGACAGTAGCACGTGGACAAGACACCAGCTTCGCCGTTTTCAAGATACTTGTTCACAGGCTCTGCGTAATAATAATCTACCCTTTGTCAAAGTCAGTTATCTCAATGGATTTCCCGATTTGTAGCCCACATCTTTGCTAAGGTGATCCGCCACTCGTGTCTGTTCCGCTTACATTTGTTGCCAGGTCACGTGCCCGCAACGCCACCAGGTGACATCCAACACCAAGGTGTGCGTTGTTCATAATGTTTTGGCTGATCAATGTATATGCATTTGTCTGGACGATTACCCATCCGAAAAGAATTGCTGATCAGCGACCATTCCCAGGGAAGGAAGCGCCTATAGCGTCTTTGCGTGTCTTAATAGCGAAGTATGCCATTAGCGCATCACTCTCTAGGCAATGAATATAAGTTTTCTAGGCGGAATCGTTACTTCTCCTTCTAATAATTCCTCAGCTGTCTTAATGAAGCAGAGTGAATCCAGTTCAAGACCCTGCCTTCCCCCCCTCCCTCCTCACCCACCACGATTAGTTACATTGTTATACGTTCAATAGATAATTCGATCTATTGTTTTATGGAAATGATGTGGAACGAGTCAGCTTATAAGATATATATACAGGATTAGTGTTAGCATTAATGAACATGTTTTTTTAGACACACTCATGCAACTTTTTATCAATGCTACACGTTTTTAATTAAAATTTGTCCATGGGATAGAAAGAATAGTCCAGGATAAATGATTTTATGTTGAATTTAAAACTCGCTTTGTAACCTATCAGACATTTTACATTATTGATCAAACGATCAAAAAATTTTGTTTTGCTGCGTATTGCCTTTGACAGCTTCAGTAATGAACAATAAAGATCATTTTTTTCTGTAGTGTTGTAGGCATGGACGTAACTATTCTTCTCAAATTGTGATAGATTATGTATGACGAATTTCATTAGCAAATACATGTATTGTGATGACCAGTTCCTTGATGAGGTACCTACATGACCGACCGCTGGTGAACACACAAATTATTCTTACTACTAGGTTTTGAGCAATTAATAACTTCTTTCTAAATAATGAATTACAACAGAAAGTTATTCCATAAGACATTATTGAGCGTAAATGAGCAAAATACGTTTTGAGGCTGACTCGTCTGTGTGCAAGACTAGCAGTCACACGAAGAGCAGAAGTAGCTTTTTTGAGTGGCCAAAAGTTTTTGGCAGTATGTATACTCACAAATTTGGAGAATTCTTCCCTGTTTGCTGACTCCTGTTCACCTGCTACATCAAAATTTATTAGCGCTTTTTTTTTAGACAGTACTGAATATTTCCTCAAAATTTAGGGAGAGACTATTTTCAGAGAACCACTTAATAATTCTTTGAATGTGTCGTTAACAATCACTTCTGTTCGTTGACAGAACTGAGAACCGAAACAGAAGCCTTAACGTGCAGGCACTTCCGATGACTAGATGGCTACTTAGGCAGACGCGTCCTTCGGTAGTGGAGAATATTTTTCCGGGAATAGAGAATACTCAACCCCCACATAAATAATTTGTTAAAATTTCGTTAGCGACCTTTATCTCACACGTCTGCGGATACAATGTCCCCGCTGAGTTTTGCAGAGCAGCCGTATTTCTTCTTTATTTTTAGGTACTTATACGTAAAAATAGACCCTGCAGGTGTCGAGCGATTAAAATGACTGAAGGAGACGGATGAGATTTATCGACAAAAGATTTTTATGAGTTCGTGTCATCTCAGAGCGGGGATAAATTGGCGCCCGTGACGTAGATGCAGACAACACCTAAAGCACCAAACGGCCTCCGCGTGGCAATAACGAGAAGCGACGCCCGTTTCGCCGCCTGTAAAAATGTGGCGACGCGAGCCATAAAAGCAAAGCGAAGGGGCGGTAATGAACGCTGCCCTCTGCCTAATTACGGCCAACACCGGCACAGCGCGCCACAAATTGGCCAACTTGGCGCGCCGCAGATGCTAACAAGCGCGGCCGCAGCCACACACGCCCCGTCGAGGCGCGCCCGCGGCCTCTGATCGATACGACAACTGCCTAGCTAACACCCGACTACCGCAGTCCGCATGTCTCCCTTGCAATTATTGTTGTCGCAACACGGACACCGCGCCAGCGTGCCAGCTGTTTACTTACTTCAGATGCGGGGGTGTGGGCGCCAAGCAGAGCAGTGGCAGAATTCGCTACGTCCATAGGCACGTTCCGTTCCTTCCAACTTGTCCACTTCAATGAAAGATAAGGTACGGATCCCAGTTTCGGTACAGCTAGACAAGAGATGTACAATAATTTACCAAACGACCACATTCCAGCCCCAAGAAAATGAAAATTGCTACTCGATATCTCAAATTTGATCACCACTTTGTACTGGACTCCGAGTGGAATGTGGGCATGATAGAGTAGAAAGTTCTATTACGTGCCACCGTCGAGAGCCATAAATACACTCAGCTGTATTTATTCCTTTATTTTTAGGTTTCATGGAACTAAAAGTCACATCCTCCTGCGAACATCTGCATAACAATAAATCAAGAAGGAATAACAACCTTCCCGGGTTCGATTCCCGGCGGGCTCAGGGATTTTCTCTGCCTCGTGATGACTGGGTGTTGTGTGATGTCCTTAGGTTAGTTAGGTTTAAGTAGTTCTAAGTTCTAGGGGACTGATGACCATAGATGTTAAGTCCCATAGTGTTCAGAGCCATTTGAACCATGTGAATAACAACCCTGAGACATCCACGGATGTGATAATTACCTAAAATTATTTTAAGATTTTAAAAAAATTAAAATTATTAAAAACTAAAATAAATGGAAAACCATTAAGACCTTTTTGTGGCTAGCATAAAAACCAAGGAATCTGAATAGTTTTCATATATAGTCGAGAAGCATCACAAGAAAGGCAAGCCGCTGCATCTAGCACTTCGACAACAAGATGTGTTAGAGCAGCTTATTAACTGGGTGCAGCCAAGAAGTTATGTCCGTACAACCACAGGACTATCCAAGGACTTCCCCATGGCAGTTGGCGTCCATCATTATCACCACTTCTGTTCATTCTCGTAATGGACACCGTGACAGCTAACCTGACACCGTCCATTACAACGGGCCTTACTTCATGCTGACGGCGTGATGCTTGCAGCAGAAAACAAGCTTGATCTGCAGAGCCAAACTCAAAACTGGAGTGACCGCTTGGCGCATCTTTGACACAATCCGATGTTGTGCTCTGTCTCTGATGACCTCGATGTCGACCGGACGTTAAAACAGTCTTCCGTCTTTCACTTCGAACTGCACGGACAGAAATCAGAAGATGCTGAGTTATATTTTTTGAGTATTTTGTAATAAGGAACCCGTGGTCTCCGGTAGCTCGATACAGAGTAATAATGTAATGATAATTTATTCGATTAAGTATCCCAGTTGCCTTCGTTTTTGTGAAAAAGCCTTCACAACAGTGGAAAAGTCAGTAGTGTACAATCATCAAAAGGTACAATATACAATACAGAGCAATTCTAGAACCATCAGACGATGCACAAGTATTGGAATGTGGTTGCTATAACAGCTCCGGATTCCGTCGATGTGCTGTCTTAAAAAATGGTTCAAATGGCTCTGAGCACTATGGGACTTAACATCTTAGGTCATCAGTCCCCTAGAATTTAGAACTACTTAAACCTAACCAACCTAAGGACACCACACAACACCCAGCCATCAGGAGGCAGAGAAAATCCCTGACTCCGCCGGGAATCGAACCCGGGAACGGAAAGCGAGAACGCTACCGCACGACCACAAGTTGCGGGCTGTCCTGTCTTACATAAAATTCAATGAAGCCATCTGCGAGTTGCATATCCGTCAATTGTTCATCAGTGAACGTACCCGTACCGCTATGTATCAGAGTCATCGTATAATTAACGCTGCCGGAAAAATAAACCCGATAAAGATCATAGCATGGACATCAGTACGAGTTTTTCCAGGAAGAGTCGCAATGCTTTAAAATTGCCGTAAGGTCTAAGTCGTACAGGTGACAAAAACATTTATTACACCCCTGAGAATTGATGGTAGTCCACTCAATAGATGGCTGAAAGCTATTTACTCCACATTACATTCGGGGAGCAAATGTGCTGCCCTCTTGTCCCCCCCCCCCCTCCCCCACCCCTCCGTTGTGGCCACCAATGGAACAGAGTGGTATTAAGCCCAATCTTGAGGGCGAAGAGAAAAGTAGGAATTACTGTATTACTGTTGTCAACACTAAATACTTTGAGTCAGTGAATCAACTTTGTATTGATTGACTGTTCCTTCAGTTCTTGGTAGAATATTTATACATTACGGATGAAACACACACAACACTGTTGTAATATTCCACAGTATTTATTATTTATTACACGAACCGGTCTTAGGCTATTACGCCATCATGAGGCGAAGTGAAATTTTGTTGCATCAACGATTTTAAACTAGTGAATGTACCGAGTATCTCCATTCCCCGAGAAGGAAAATGTTAATGTTAAAGTTAAGAATAAAACGTGGAATTATGTCAGTGTAAATGCGATGTAAGATTGTTTAACTAAGATAAAATATGTGACACATTGACAAATGAATTATAGACAAATTACAACAGTTTTACAAAGTACAACATGACTGAACAGTAAACTTTCGTGACGTATTCCAAACATTTGGCTGAACAAAATAATTTTGTCTTTAAAAGGTTTTAAATTACAGACAGGTAATACACTCCTGGAAATTGAAATAAGAACACCGTGAATTCATTGTCCCAGGAAGGGGAAACTTTATTGACACATTCCTGGGGTCAGATACATCACATGATCACACTGACAGAACCACAGGCACATAGACACACGCAACAGAGCATGCACAATGTCGACACTAGTACAGTGTATATCCACCTTTCGCAGCAATGCAGGCTGCTATTCTCCCATGGAGACGATCGTAGAGATGCTGGATGTAGTCCTGTGGAACGGCTTACCATGCCATTTCCACCTGGCGCCTCAGTTGGACCAGCGTTCGTGCTGGACGTGCAGACCGCGTGAGACGACGCTTCATTCAGTCCCAAACATTCTCAATGGGGGACAGATCCGGAGATCTTGCTGGCCAGGGTAGTTGACTTACACCTTCTAGAGCACGTTGGGTGGCACGGGATACATGCGGACGTGCATTGTCCTGTTGGAACAGCAAGTTCCCTTGCCGGTCTAGGAATGGTAGAACGATGGGTTCGATGACGGTTTGGATGTACCGTGCACTATTCAGTGTCCCCTCGACGATCACCAGAGGTGTACGGCCAGTGTAGGAGATCGCTCCCCAAACCATGATGCCGGGTGTTGGCCCTGTGTGCCTCGGTCGTATGCAGTCCTGATTGTGGCGCTCACCTGCACGGCGCCAAACACGCATACGACCATCATTGGCACCAAGGCAGAAGCGACTCTCATCGCTGAAGACGACCCGTCTCCATTCGTCCCTCCATTCACGCCTGTCGCGACACCACTGGAGGCGGGCTGCACGATGTTGGGGCGTGAGCGGAAGACGGCCTAACGGTGTGCGGGACCGTAGCCCAGCTTCATGGAGACGGTTGCGAATGGTCCTCGCCGATACCCCAGGAGCAACAGTGTCCCTAATTTGCTGGTAAGTGGCGGTGCGGTCCCCTACGGCACTGCGTAAGATCCTACGGTCTTGGCGTGCATCCGTGCGTCGCTGCGGTCCGGTCCCAGGTCGACGGGCACGTGCACCTTCCGCCGACCACTGGCGACAACATCGATGTACTGTGGAGACCTCACGCCCCACGTGTTGAGCAGTTCGGCGGTACGTCCACCCGGCCTCCCGCATGCCCACTATACGCCCTCGCTCAATGTCCGTCAACTGCACATACGGTTCACGTCCACGCTGTCGCGGCATGCTACCAGTGTTAAAGACTGCGATGGAGCTCCGTATGCCACGGCAAACTGGCTGATACTGACGGCGGCGGTGCACAAATGCTGCGCAGCTAGCGCCATTCGACGGCCAACACCGCGGTTCCTGGTGTGTCCATTTCCAGGAGTGTATATAATAGTGATATTAAGCAGGTAAGTGAAGCAGCTGTGATTACACAAAGAAAAAAATTTTAACACAACATGAGGAATTACAGTAATCGAAATAAAGGAAATGGGGCATGTGGGTAAGAGGGGTAAGTTACAACATGGCCTGGATTTAATTATGAAGAGTATCTGCAGTCAGAAGTGGTGAATAAGGGAACTGTGTATGGTAATTCAGTAGTAAGCTTGGGTTGATGGATGAGTGTTTCTTAATTTCTATTATTTCAAGGTGAACTATCTTGAAGCAATTTCAAGATAGTTCGTCCTGAAATAACGGAAATTAATAAATACGTGACCATTAATATCCGTATTTGTGGACCATTGGGCTATGATAGTGACCCAATGCTGGACTGCAAGGTAACGTGAGGCCGCTCAGCTATACTCGTCATCAAGGCTCCGGTGGACCACGTGTGACCATCACAAGTGAGAGTCATCATACTGTGCACTACGCACATCGTAACCCCTTCAAATCTGCACCTGCCATCCGAGAACAAGTAACGCTCCGTGTCAAAATTCTGAAAATTTGTGGTAAGTTCTATGGGACCAAACTACAGAGGTCATCAGTCCCTAAGATTACACATTATTTAATCTAACTTGAACTTATGCTAAGGACAACACTCAGACACCCAGGCCCGAGGGAGCACTCGAACCTTCGCCGCGCACTGCTTACCATCCCGCATCGTTGGTGGCAGACAAGCGACAGGCGGACTAGGAAATTACCGTCCGATGCGTGGGCTACGTTAACATTGCTGTGACCGGGAAGCATGGACTGCTGGGCAATGGCGTCGCATTTTGTTCAGAGATGGATCACGATTCCGCACTATCCCAGGCGACGACTGTCGGCATGTATGACGGCGACCTGGGGAGAGGTCCCGTTCTTACAATGTTTTGAACAGGCAGTACTGTATTACTCCTGACTTCACGGCGTGGAAAGCCATCGGGTATGACTTCATGTCACAGCTGGTATCCATTGAGGGAACTCCGCTGACACAACGGTACGTCACGGACAACCTACGCGCTTACGCGTTAGCTCTTACGTGACAGCATCGTGGTGCCGTTTTACAACAGGACAGTGCTCTTTCAGAAATGGCACGTGTCTTTATGAACTGTCTGCGTGACGTTTAGGTACTCCCGTGGCCAGCAAGTTCTGCAAATCTGTCCCCGACAGAACATGAGCAGGCCAGCTCGGACGTCAACCTTCTCGCAGTACCAGTACGCACGATACCAAGGGCCAGTTGTAGGCCAGCTTTCTTCAGAAGAGGGTACAACGGCTTTATGACACCCTTACCAGAGGAAGCAGTGCGTGACTCCTGGACAGACGGGGTGCAGCGTCGTACTGATCTGTGCGCTCTAACTGGCTAGTTCTTTTTACATTTGGGAGCGTCTGAAGTTACTGGAATAACAGCACTTACTCTGCTAACCCGTGTAGTTTCATTTCGTTTCCTCCTCCCTTCTGAGTGCCTCACTTTTTTTTCAGGCAGTGTATATAATGATAATTCACTAAATTCACAGTAAAGTTTTAACAAAAGTTTTGTGTAATTATGTATATTCTCCATCATAATTTTGCAAATAACTATTAAGAATTCGCTATAACCGACCCTGATACGCTTTTCTGGTGTGTTGACGTGGCAATGAGTGTCCGTACATAACATCTCGGGGATATGTACCATTGGTTCAGAATAAAAATATTACAGGATTATACAACAAATGTATACGGGCTATAAGTCTTACATGCCTCAGACAAGTGATTCGGTGATGCAGTGTCTTTGAAAAATGTTCATCGACTTCACAAGACTATAGGTCATACATGAGAGAAGATCCACAGTTGGTGTAAATTTTACTCATGCAATGGGCTGCTAAATTTTTATTTTTAACGGTATACGTTTTACGTGAATGCACATACAACCTTGATGTACTTTATGCAGCTACGTTTACGATTAAAGTTTTCATTTAACTTCCACAAATGTTTAATGTGTCCTCCACCAGACGCATAGAAACATCCAGACGATAGTCAAACTCGTCCCATACTTACGCGTGCATGTCTGGAGATGCGGCATTCACTGCTGGAGCTATGCGTCGTAGCAGCTCGCTCAATGTTATTAGAAGGGAAGGCACATACACTAAGTCCCTTACAAACCCCAACAAAAGATCGGCATATCGTGAGATCAAGCAACCTTTGAGGCCAATGGTGCACTGCGAAATCCGTTCACCCATCAGGGTGCGCACAGAAAGGAAGCGGGTTACCTGTGCAGAGGGGCCCAGCGCGGGGCAGCTTGAACCATTGCGGAAAATATCCCTCGTTATCTAATGAGGCAGCACACAATGGCAGCCGACTGGCGCACGGCTTTCGGCGCACGGACGGCAACGCGCTGCGCTAACAGAATCGAGGAGCGCGTCTTTGAATCTTTCCCCAACGATCTTACAGGAACCATTCGATAAAAAATTTTTATTTTTGCGTTACTTATAGTTTTATACGTCAGCTTTATGGTGAAATGCCCATCTCCATAATGGTCATACTTATTGTGATGCTCGCATTTAAGTAATACACTGTGCGAAATTCGAAAAGTTTGTAATGAAACAAGTGTGTGATGGGGGAGGGAGGTAGGGGGAGGAGGAATGCTGGGAAGCTTTCGTTAGGGTGCCGCCGTCTTTAAATGCGGCACTGCACGTCGGTATAGCAGCTGGATATTTTAGTACCATTGACTGTTTGTTTACTCGGAATGCAGAATGTGCACTGTTGCGAGCTGCGAGAGGGAAACACGATGACGGCATGAGCTCGCCTGTTAGCAACGGATAACATAGTGCGGCCAACCAGGCCGTGTAACAAATACACTTAAAACCTGCCTCCGAAAGAGTTCTGGTACGACTTTCTCGATATGGAGTGAAGTAATACATCAGGCCGCGACTTGTCCGGGCGAGCCGATCACTCGCTTTCTGCGCGCGGCCTGAGTGTGCGGCTCTTATCTGATGTTATTCGCGGCCGCAGACGCGCACCTGACCTTGTACGGCCCGCGTAAACTGCGCTATCACCACCACACACGTTCAAATTGCGGCCCCGCTTATTCACCAGTCACAGCGTTGTTCGTGCCATTCGATTACGTTTAGCGTACACATGGGTCCGCTAGCGGGCATAGGCATGTGATCGCCGGGAACTGTAGCCAAGTGTCGCGTGTTTTCCACCGTATGTTTACAGATCCGCTATAAGAATATAGTGCAATGCGCAGTGCTAATGACATCCATTGGCTATAGATCAGTTACGTAAGGAATTGCCGTCACACTTTCACTTTTGTCTTTTCCTCTCACGTATTACGTATTGTGGACTCTTAGGACTTTTACTTTGAGCTGGCCACTCTGGTGCTTCCATCTTTTACTTGGATAGCATGTACAATTGTTGAACCCGTACTATACCGAAAAAATTTCGGAGCTTCTTCTAGGATACTGTACGCCTGTTTTAGTGAAAGGGAGCAGTTTACTCTGGTAGCTCGTTTCAATATAATTTACTTATCATATTTATCTCGGCACGCTAGATGTCTGTCCTTCAGTTCTGCAGTACAAATTTTGATGGTATGCGTTGTGTCTCGTGTTTGGAAGCAAACTTGTTTAAAAAAAAAAGAAAAAAAAGGTTCATATGGCTCTGAGCACTATGGGACTTAACTTCTGGGGTCATCAGTTCCATAGAACTTAGAACTACTTAAACCTAACTAACCTAAGGACATCACACACATCCATGCCCGAGGCAGGACTCGAACCTGCGACCGTTACTGTCACGCTGTTCCAGATTGTAGCGCCTAGAACCGCTCGGGCACCCCGGCCGACAAACTTGTTTCATTGTGAGTGAAACACATACGACAATGGTATAATATTCTACACTTTTTATTATTTGTTACGTGAACCGGCCGGCCAAACGGAGACCCACATTGAGGCGCCTTTCAAACGCTGTCAGGTGCTGATAACGCTGTCTGCATGACTACGCGATATATCCGTGTCGTCACAGTGATCATTCAACACCTGAAGGTGTTCACGTCCCTTGAGTAACTTATCAGGCCTGGCAACAAGATTAAAAACGAACAACACTGATGCTCGCTGGAGGCCATTCTTCCTACCACAGACAATTGCAACTATATATATATATATATATATATATATATATATATATATATATATATATATATATACTGAGACTTTTTTCTAGCATCGTGTACTTTGAACTGTATGCATTTACGCCATTTATTATTATGATATATATATATATATATATATATTTCTAGCATCGTGTACTTTCAACTATATGCGTTTACGCCATTTATTATTATGATTATATATATATATATATATATAAAATCATAATAATGAATGGCGTAAACGCATACAGTTGAAAGTGCACGATGCTAGAAAAAAGTCTCAGTACACATAGGGTCGAAAATGCATACCTTAAGAGCTACAAGCAATTTTTCATCTTCGATACTGTCAAGCAAGGTACATTCAGTGATATATGTGCCTACTGCCAACGAAATGTATTGCGAATAGAGTTAGTAGTAAAGAAGTAATAAATTAAAACGTCATGCATAACGCATGCATCCCAGTATTTGACGTCATAAATCCTGAACTATGTGTCGTACAATGATGTAAATTTTCTGGTAGTTCAGTGGTATATGTGAAAACCGTCCGGAAAATATATCACGATTACGTTTAGTAATTAAGAAGTACTAAATTAAAACGTCATACTTCATGTGGCAGTTTTGCTGGATGAACAGCGCAAATGTAGTAATCGATAAACTTTTTTCCTATCATCGTTTTCTGGTATTCGCCAGCGATAAAATATTTCGTAAGGGTTTGAAATTATGTGTAAAGGTTGCTACAACTATCTAAGTGTTCTAATTCCCAAGTACTGGATGACTAAATTACGGGTTTTCTCACGTCGTGGGGTACACTGCTTTTTCACTCCGACCCACACCCCTCGCGTAGATGGGTAGTTCTTTCCAGACACTAAATGATATGTGTACCAAGTTTGTATATATTTAAACTATAAAGATACGCCTGGATTCTGTGTCATAAAGCAAAAGTATTGAAGATTTGGTTCACAATAACTCGAAACCGTCCATACATAGATGCAGATGGATAATTTTTAACAGTTTTATGACGTATCTGATGAGAACTAACTTTCGCTAATGAAAATTTAGATTACGATGAACAAAGTATTTCTCTAGTAAATAATCGATTATATGAAAATCGAGAGTACTTAATCGTCCTTAGTCTGACAAAAAGAGCGGAGTATTCAGCAGAGTTACACATCAACGCGTCGCGTGTGAAATATTGGTAGCTCGCAGGGGCCGATTCGATCACAGCAGAGCAGCGCCCGGGTTTCTCGAAATGCAGTTGACCGAACGTCCGCTGTTTCTTCGTGGCAGTCGCGGCGCCCCCGAGGAAGTGTGTCCGGGAAGAGAGAGACTGGGCCAAGACGCGGGGCTCTCCTTTATGCGCGACGGCGCAATTCCATCAGCGGGGTGGCAACGCGAGCGGCATATTAGGATCGAAAACTCGCCCGCCGAAGAAGCGGGGGCTGATGAACACGTACACACTGAAGCAACAAGCCGCCGCACTGACGCTGATCTGAGCAGATTTGCCACATACCTTGTTACGACATGCAAATTGTGCGTATCCATATGCAAAGACTCGGGCCGGGCTCGCCTTCAAGGAAGCGTCGAGCACTGCTAATCAAATGCAGCCAGCCCAGATAAGATTGCGCCCGGAAATTTTATTTAAATTATGTATAAACATATCGATCTATTGTTCTGATATCCTCAGGCGGGGACAGTAAATGGTGTCTTACGTACCCAGTTAACGAACGCCCGTGAGGCCTCCTGGGACTGCTGTTGCAGAAAAATGGATCCCACCTCGAGAGTTTCATAAGAAGTGCAGAGAGCTACTCGGATTAAATTAATGGCGTTGTCTAGGTTTTTCAGTCATTGATCCGTTACTTTAACCCAAAATAACAACGGAAATACTTCCTTTATGTTTCCGTACTGCAGTCGGTAAAAGCGGAACCATTATAGGATTACTTTGTTTTATGTCTGTCAATCTGTCTCTCCGTCCATCCGGCATTTAAGAATCCTTTTTCTCAGGAACTGGTTGACGTACTAAGTTAAAATTAAGACGACATACTAACGTGTACGGTCCATTGGCGCTGTAAAAAAAGTAAAGCGTCTAAAACAATGAAATCAAAAGATACGGTCATTAATGTCACATATTTTGATACTCAAAACACTTATTGACCAAAACCTATAATGCAAGCCCCCTTGACCTGGAATCATGAAAGCTTACGCAGTAAAAACAAAGGAAAATATACGAAAATGGTTGATTTAAAAATATATCATTGGAAAAATTTTTTGTAATATATTAGCCAACTGTCTGTCTGTGTGTTAAGACCACTTTTTCTCAGCAACGGTAAGACGGATCAAGTTGAAATTTATGTCCCGTACTAACGTCTGTGGTTCCTTGGCGGTGTAAAAATATTAAGCTTCAAAGTCAATGCGGTCAAAAGATACGGCTATTTAGGTCACATATTTTGATACTCGCATTCTTACTCATTAAAACCTATAGGGTACTTTCCGTTGACCTAGAATCATTACCTTTGGCAGGAACTAAGGTTCGCAGTACACGTGAAGGAAAAACTGTTAACTTATAAATACGTCTCACAAAAAATATATTACTTTTGTCTTTTGTTATCCGGCTTCAAACTTAATATTAACTAAAAATTAAAACATTCTAGAAAGTCTTAGTGTTCCCAGGATCGATCTCTTGCCAGTATCAATGTCTATAACAGGCAGCAATCGTCAATATTCTCGATTCCCGGGATCGATTAACTTTACACAGACATTATTAACTTTGTACGGAAGAACCCTCAGAGCTCGAGTCGTCCTCGCGCATGTTCATTTTTTATTCTTTATTTATTTTTTACTTTGAACATCTCGCATCCATGAAACACTCCTACATCTTAACCAGTCGTTTAAGGTGTATAACGTCGTTTGAATTGCTTGACATAACGTACTTTTAGTCCGTCTGATACTAAGATCGTTATAATGAAAAGGTTTACGTGAGGACGCTGACGTATGCAGCGTGCACCGCTGAGGCAAAACATGTTCACTGCCCGCCGCGAGATGGAGTGCCGTCTGATGATGCAGCGGACACGTGCGCCAGCAATGGAAGTAAATGGAGAAGAAACGAATAGGGAACAATTCTTGTGACGGTACTGGCCACAAATGGATAAATCCTCTGACATAATCGACTTTGACAGAGGGCAGGTTATGTGAATTGAAGTTGGAGGGGAGGGGGGGGGGGGGGGGAGAAAGGAAAGCTGCTTCGACACATGTTGCGGAATCATCGACGAGTAAAAAATGTTTGCCGGACCGGGACTCGAACCCAGAATCTCCTACGTATTAGACAGTTGCGTTACCACTGCAGTACCTGAACACAGTTATATCGCAGATGTGCGGACTATCTCGGTACGTTCACCGGCGACCCACACCTAGCGCCACCTATCCACAGTCCCCGCCCATATCCTCGATGCTCGCTAATTTTAGGAAATGTACATCCTCACTGAAAGTTACAAATTCATTGCCCATTGAAGCAAATCGACTATATGAGTGCCTGGTGTCTGTTTTTTCGGACATGTCCGAAAGAACAGACACCACGCATTGCGAACGAGTATCTCAGAAACGGTGAAGCTGTTCGGCTGCTCCGGTGCTACTGTCGTGAGCATCTATGGAAATTGGTTGAAGGACGGCGAAACCACGAGTATGCACCAAGGTGTTGACGTCGACGCCTCATGGCACTACACCCTCTCCGTCAAGCAGCATAGACGGCCATCTATGGCAGATCTGGCGACAGAGGACAAAGCTGGTGCAGGCACAGACGTTTCGTAACACACCGTTCGGCGCACATTCTAGATCAATGGGCCCTGCAGTAGACGAGCCGTACGTGTTCCCACGTCCGCCCAAAGAAATCATCGATTATGATGTAAGTTGGCACGGGATTAACGAGTGTGGAGGGTGGACCAATGTAAACGTATCGCTCGCTCTGACGAATCACGTTTCTAGTTACACCATGCCGATGGTGGTATCCCCAGAACCTTTCATCGAGGCCAAAGGCTCCTCGAAAATGCACCGGGTCACGAACGCAGGCTGATGGGGGCAGTAACATGCTATGGGGAGCATTCGCCTGAGCTTCCGTGCGACATCGTAACAATCAAAGGCAAGATGAGAGCTGTGGAGTACGTGAACATTATTGCGAGCTATCTGCATCCCTTCATGCTTGATGTCTTCCCTGTGGAAGAACACACAGTGCTACAATGATTTGAGGAATACAACAGTGAACTCACGTTGATGTCTTGGCCAGCAAATTCGTATGATCTGAAGCAAATGGAACATATATGGAACGCTATTTGGTGCCAGCTACACGCCTACAAACCACCAGCCAGTAATTTCCATGAATTGCGTGACCTGTGCACAGGCATCTAATGTCGCCCACCTCCAGCAACTTACCAAAGGCTTGTCGAAGTATCCATGTCGAGCAGAATCGCTTTGGTATTACTTTCCAAATGTGGACCAACACAGTATTAAGCAAGCTGGCGTAATGTGTTCAGTGTATATCGATATGGTGTTGGGTGGTTGAGGGTCAAAGGACTAAACAGCGAAATCATCAGTCCTTTGATCAAGATACTGTGTTCATAGTTTAATGTGTGTTACTGCCTGATCTGAATTTCAGTTAAGTCGTTGTTCCAGAGAACGCCTCAATTGGCATCAGTTGGACCGACAATAATGAAATATGATGAGAGAAACAGTCGGATCAGTTGGTGGATGAGCCAGGTGGGAGCTCCCGGACCCAGCACGTGACAGGGGCCGTACTTCTTGCAGGCGTACGAACTCCGGTCCGTTAGAGCCAAGGGATCAAATGTGGGAATAGCACACAATATTTCACACGAAGCATAAAAAGGTGTTCAACTGTCTTTTCATTATCAACTTCTATCAGGCATAAGGAATCCTTTAATGTCTAGCGTTCACCGAAGTGCTGTTTCTGAAACGTACAAAAGAGTGCAACAGAGAAAAACAACTAAATCAGAATAAAGAGGGATGACATTGGCAGCTGGCAGAGGAGGTAGAGCCGACGGTCCCCCAGACCCAGCACTCGCCGGGATATGCCCCAAAAGTAGTTTAAAACGTTGCATATGAGAATAAAAACTAGATTCTAAGAAAAATAAAGAGCCCGTTCCGTTATCCCTATGACAGCCGCCAGCATCAGGAATCCGCAAGACCGTGCTTAGCATGGAGAGCCAGGAGCAGAGGGCAATTGATGTCGTGTCCATCCGGAAAAAAAAGAACTTGTTTCGCTGTTAACCGCACCACTGGCGACGAATGCGAGGTTCCATCTTTGTTCAGCGCCACATCGCAGATATACAGTGCGAACTACCTAAATTATAAAACCTCTAAAACCCCGCACACGATTAGAGATATCTAAACAAAGTACACGAAAAATGAAAATCTCAAGAGGAAGAATATTTTTCTATATGGTTAATAATGCACTAGCTTTATGCCATTAAACCCTAGATTCCGTAAAGAGTTGAACGTCTATGTATAAAACAGCTTCAGACGTTCTTTGCTTTACAAGTGAGCTAATGTGTTAAATACTTTGCTTGGAAGTGAGAAAAAGTTAAGAAAATGTTTTAAATCGTAGTTTGTTGGACGTCATTATGTGTACCCACTATGACGCACTGGATTAATGAAGTCTGCATAATTTTCGCTCCATTTTAAGCAAAAGCTTGTTTTTGAAGCAACTCAATGTTCATGACGACATAATTTTTCAAGTACAATCAGTGATATATGTAGATAGTGTCAGTAAAGTGTGTTGCGATTAGATTTAGTAGGAAATAAGTATTAACTTAAAACGTCATACCTAATGTTGAAGTCATACTATGCACCATTTTTAGTAGCAGCTAGATTTTCATGCATATAAAAGCCTATTAGGGCATATATTTTGAACTGTGAGTCGTACAATGACGTAATTTTGCAGTTACGTTCAGTGGCGTACGTGAATGCTGTCTGCAGACTGTGTTGCGAATAGAGCCTGTAGTAAAGAAGTAATAAATTGAAACGTAATTTCTGATGCTGGAGGTCGACTGCATGAATGGCGAAAATGTAGTAAGCAATAAGCGTTGTTTTTTTTTCATTTTGTGTGTATGTGTATGTGTGTGTGTGTGTGTGTGTGTGTGTGTGTGTGTGTGTGTGTGTGTGTAAAAGGGGAGGAGTTGACAGCTAGAAAAAGTTTTGTAAGGATTTGAAAGTATGTGTAAAGTTTGTTGAAAATCGCTTCATGCTTTCATTCTCAAATACTGGATAAAGCCTGGGTATTAGCGCTCCATTAGTTAGGCTGCCCCCAGATGCTACGTAAGCATTTAACGAGCCCAACAGATAAAGTCATCAGTCTCCTGCTCACACTTCAGGACAGAAGCCATGTACGCAATCTCTTTGCACATAGAGTAAATTCTGTGTGAGAAAGTGTTCTGAATATTTGCCTAGTGTGTACCTGATGGGGAACCAGCCCGGTATTCACCTCGTGGGATGTGGGAAACCGCCGGCCAGTGTGGACGAGCGGTTCTAGGCGCTACAGTGTGGAACCGCGTGACCACTACGGTCGCAGGTTCGAATCCTGCCTCGGGCATGGATGTGTGTGATGTCCTTAGGTTAGTTAGGTTTATGTAGTTCTAAGTCCTGACCTCAGAAGTTAAGTCCCGTAGTGCTCAGAGCCGTTAGAACTTTTTATTTTTTTTGTCGGCGCACAGCTTAACATGCCTGGCGGATTCGAACTGAGGACGGCATACTTCCCCGTCCCAGAAGCGGTCGCCTTAATACACACGAATATTCGTGCGGGTGCCTCAAGACCTCAAGACAAATACTAGGTTTCTAACTGTAATATTGTTCTTATTGTGTCTACATTTAACGTAAGAGTGTAGCTCTCAATGAGTAGATTATGCCAGCATTTTAAATTGGTGTGTAGTTACGTGAAATATTGGAAATAAAGTTTTTGTTGCTCCTGGGAGACGTTAGATAGGCAACCTACATAGGTACTGGGTTCTGTGTTGTGGACTAGTCGCTTAGTAATATAGGTACCGAACTTTTGAATAACTTCTATCCTTATTTCTGTCACAAGGATTAAAAGGAAAACAAGGAGGATTTGGATTTGATGTCACGTCGATGGCTTCATCATTAGAGACAAAGCACAAGTTAGAATTGAGAAAAAAAGTTGGGAAATCGGCCTATCTAAAGGGACCATATCGCCATTCACTTTAAATGATTTAGGGACCACGGACACAATAACTGCGATGGTAGACTGGGGTTTGAAGTCCAATACTCGTGAATGCGTCTTCAGTGCACTGATATAGCATATGATTATGATAATGAGGGAAGCCGACTTCCAATACCCGTCTCATCATTTTCATTGGCGTTTCCGTGTTTTACTTGAATCCACTGATTTGGATCCTCGGAAATGGACAGGGCGTTTTTCCTTCCCCACCGGTACCCTATCCGCACTTCACCTCACTCAGCCTGTAATGACATCGTCGCCGATCGGTCATCGAGCCCTTATCTAATCTCTCCTTTTCTACCGTAAAGCGAATTTTTAGCATTGACAGACTAGAGTTACAAGGACGTGGCCCTTAAAATGTTCCTGCCACTGACTTATTTACCAGAGCCTACGGAATTTTTTGTGAAAATTTTCCCTATTACCTATCGTTGGCGTAAATTTTACCGCTGTACTGTCCTTTTCACGAGCTGTGCAATGCTCTTAAAATTTGATTGTAGAACTGAAAAAAAACGCAGTTGTTTCTACATTTCGACAAGTGAAAGAGGTTCTAGTACTGAGCTCATAGCAAAATTATCCCACATTTACGTACTATCTAAGATCAAAGTTCTTATTTCGATATTTTGAACCGCTTATTAAATATTACAGGATGTACTAATGCTGCATAGCATTTTCAGGTTTACCTACGAAGCAATGCTACAAAATCAGTAAACAAAAGTGCATACGCCGCTGAAATGCTTTTCACAGCAAAGACTGAGCTACTATAAAACAAGAAACCAGTTCCGGAAATAAATATTTAATTTTAATCATGCACCGGAAGAAGTTGGATTCAGAAGTCGTGAACGATGTGGTGCCGTGCGAAGAGCGATGTGCGAAAGCCATGGTACCTCGCAACGCAACCACAAGAAAAAATAGTCGCTGCAGTCCGTATCAACGGAAGAGCAACAACAGCGTAGCCACGCGCAGAAACGTTTCGCCACGGTGCTGCAACGTATCTTCTACTTATGGTCGAGCACTGTAACGCTCACGCCAATCCGTGATCATCGGCTAAGACGACAGCATCGAATTCCTGTAGACCAACGGTGTGGTCAGTGTATTAGGCAGAACTCGACGTGAAAGTTATTGTCAAATGAACTCTGTGTTTGTTAAACTTACTGTGAGTGAGATACCTATATTTTGAAACTTCCTGGCAGATTAAAACTGTGTGCCCGACCGAGACTCGAACTCGGGACCTTTGCCTTTCGCGGAAGAGCTTCTGTAAAGTTTGGAAGGTAGGAGACGGATACTGGCAGAAGTAAAGCTGTGAGTACCGGACGTGAGTCGTGCTTCGATAGCTCAGTTGGTTCGTTGTCGACGCTGAGATGTGGCCGGCAGCGTTCACGGATCACCTCGCATATGTGTGTACTCTCACCCTTCCCCGCCAGCGCGTCCGCCGAAGTAGGGGTCCGTGGCGCCTCAATGTGGCCCTTCTTGATGAGATAAATTGCAGACGCGCAGTCGAGTCCACATGGAGCAATTGCCACCGGCGTTTACCCGCCTACCGTTCTGTACTTCAATGGTGGTTACGGTGTGCAAAACCCGCACTGTGCCGAACATTAGTCAGCTATGGACGCGACCGAGCGCGCTGGTATACTGCGACTACTGATTTTTACTATACTGCGCTCCGCGAACTGGCTGTACAACCGCCGTCGCCAGAGCGACAATCAGCAGTACAACGCGTCAAGGCACAATTGCTTCGTATCAACGCCGTACGTCTTGCGGGTGTGCGGGTGCGAGCGAGGACGACTGATGATGTTCGTGGTGAACGGCCTTCCCTCCACCATATCATTCAAGAACGCCGAAGACGCAAGAGGCAGCTCATTACCGAGGTTGAGACAGAGGACGGGCGACGCGTTGACGCACAAATGGATATCGTCCGAGCGTTCGCACAGTCATATAAACTTCTTTACGAGAGGGAGTCCCACATGAATGTAGGGGTCAGGGAAGTCCTATCTGACCTACCAGTCTCTCGGAACCTACAAGATGATGCTACGCTCTTGTCGGCGGTGACTTTGGAAGAACTGCGAGAGGCTCTGTTGCGTGGCTCTCCCAACAAAACGCCTGGCCCTGACGGCCTCCCTCTTGAATTTTACAAGCGGTTCTTTGATCTCATGGGCCCAATGTGGGTCAGGATGTACAGTGAACTCCTGGACGCCGATTTTCAGGTACCATCTGACTTTACTGAGGGTCTCTTGATCCCTGTGCCCAAACCCGGCGGAGGCCGTCGCCCTCTTGATTTTCGCCCGTTGACAATGCTAAACACTGACTATAAGCTGTTGACACGCATGCTCCGTGAGAGGCTCAAACCTACGGTAATGGCGGCCATTCACACTGATCAAACCTGCCTCGGGGGCGACACTAATGTGTTTACGACTTTAAGCACCTATAGAGACGTGGTGGCGCTCATGCAAACTTGCCGCCTCCAAGGCGCTCTTGTTGCGCTGGACTTCGACCATGCTTTCGACCGCGTTAACCATGGTTTCCTGCGTACTGTTATGGAACACATCGGTGTCCCGCGTCTGACGACGTCTGTTGTGCTTCGATTGATTCATGGGGCTGTCACGAGGATTATGATCAACGGCTGTCGGTCCGCCCCCGTCCGCGTCAACAGGTCCGTCCGGCAGGGTTGTCCTCTCTCTGCCATGCTCTTCGCCGTTGCCCTCGAACCAGCTCTTCACGGACTACGGCGACGCTTAGAAGGACTTACCCTCCGTTCCGTAACCTTTCGATGTGGTGCATACGCCGACGATGTGATGTTCTTAGCACGGTCTGGTGACGAAATACACACGGCGTTTTCCTGGCTCCACCAGTATGGGGCGGTGGCAGGCAGTGTGCTCAACCTTCGGAAATCACGCTACATGGAGGTAGGACGAGGAATGCCTGCAGGTCTGGCCGTACCTCTGACAAAGGTCCCGATGCTCAAGTGTTTAGGGATATCACTCCATCGACAAATACAACGCACGGCGGCCTTTACGTATCGTATGGTCTTACGACGACTCCGTTTAGAGGCTCGTTTCAATAAATTCAGATCATTGAACATTTTGCAACGCGCCCAATACGTTAATGTGTACATGGCTTCTCACCTTAACCATTACGCCCATGTACTGCCGATAACGGACACGATGGCTTCCAGGATACAGGCAGTGTTTGGACACGTGGTGAACGATGGTGCTGTTTTCAAGATCCGTTTTGTTACGCTTACTTTACCCTTCGACAAAGGCGGTGTTGGACTCACTCACGTCAAGCACAGAGCGCTGGCACTGTATCTCCGTTCCATGAGGCGACTCTGGCTTTCACCAACAGCCAGTCTCCCCGGCCTACTGATTGAAGAAGTGGCCCCACGTACGCTGTACCCACCGGTACCAGTTGGACATTTATCGCCCTCGCTGTCACACATTAGAACGTTTTTCGTAGAGCATAGCTATGTGTTGCGGGTTATATCGGAGACACGGAATCCGACAGCGAAGACTTATTATAGTGCTCTCCAGCACTGGACTCCGGATAACGACATTGTACGGCGCCACCCTACGGTCGACTGGCCACGAGTATGGCGAGCCATCCACGCGCCGTTCCTGTCTACTTTCGTGCGATCGACGTGGTATGTGGTCGTTAACGAGAAACTTCCAACCCGACAACGGCTGCATGCCATTCACCTAATTGACGACCCTGTGTGCCCCCGTTGCACGACGTTAGACACGGACGAACATAGACTGAACTGTGGCCCCGCGCGTGAGTGCTGGAAACTGATCCGCCAGATCCTGGCTTTCCTGCTCCGCCGCCCCTACGTTTCGATTTTACCCCAAGAACTCTTTCATCCCGACGCTGTCTATTTCCCTATGACCCGGATGAATGCGGTTAATTGGGTACGAGGAATGGCGATACACTACATATACCGCGATGGAGACAAAGACGTCCTCGATTTATGGTACTATATGATCGACGAGTTTCTGGTCTTAACGAACAGACAGGATTACCGGAACCTTTTTGCGAACTATTTGGGTTCGTCATTCATGGACCCACCACCCAGCTGGGGTGTGCCGGGTGTGAGAAGACATTAACTTGTAGATGTGATCTTTCCACGATTCCCCTATGGTAACAGAAACAGTCTCTGACTGTGTGCAGCGGCCCCGGGCGCTCCAACGATTGGTGGCTGGTGATGTCCAATGCAATGACGACCGCCCGTTCCTGGCCGCCCGCCTAGCAATGTGACCGCGGCGAGCAAGATGGCCCTTTTTAGTTCACTTTATTGGCAACTTTTTGCGCATGGCTGCCTTGTTTTTTTTTTTTTCATGCATTCTCAAAAAAAAAAAAATGTAGTTAGTAGTTTGTGAAATAAGCATTGTAGGCTGTGATTATATTTTTGTTGAGCTTAATAATTAGTGTGTGTAGAAACACCATTTTCTTTAAGTATTCATTGACATATTTCTGTACATGTTATTTGCATAAGTGCCTTAGTACAACTTCAGTTTTGTGGCTTTGTCATCGCATTTCCATGAAAGTAACCAAAAAGATGGGAGGTTATTTTATGCACAGACTGATTTTTTCTTTTCTTTTTTTGTAATATTTTTATTTTCCATTTGAAGTGTAAAATTTGAGCTTAATTGTTATGTTCTGCACCACAAAGGTGAAGCTTTGTAAGACTTTTCCCAATAGGTTGTTTTCTTGTGTACTATTTTGTAATTGAATCTCATTTGTATTAAACAATAAATTTTGTACAAAAAAAAAAAAAAAAAAGTGGTACCGCCTGTGTCTCCTGTTCCAACGTTTGAGAAAGTCGTCAGTTCTAACCGTGGCAGGGGCAGCGCGTGCGAGCTTTTTTTGTGTATTATTTCATGGAGCTGCGAATTCCCTGAAAAAAATTCTGTAACAAAACCAGAACAAAACCTTTACACAACTAATCCTCTTGGCAGCTCGACTCAGTAAGTTGTGTTAATGGTCGTAGATCTCGGCTTTCAGATTGCCAAGCTGCTATACAATACAAGTTTCTTGAAGAAATTAAAAAAAAAAAAAAAAAAAAGTGGTCAGCGCATCAGAATGTCAATCCTAAGGGCCCCGGTTCGATAAAAAAAAAAAAAAAAAAAAAAAAAAGTTGGTAGAGCACTTGCCCGCGAAAGGCAAAGGTCCCGAGTTCGAGTCTCGGTCGGGCACACAGTTTTAATCTGCCAGGAAGTTTCATATCAGCGCACACTTCGCTGCAGAGTGAAAATCTCATTCTGGAAACATCCCCCAGGCTGTGGCTAAGCCATGTCTCCGCAGTATCCTTTCTTTCAGGAGTGCTAGTTCTGCAAGGTTCGCAGAAGAGCTTCTCTAAAGTTTGGAAGGTAGGAGACGGATACTGGCAGAAGTGAAGCTGTGAGTACCGGACGTGAGTCGTGCTTCGGTAGCTCAGTTGGTAGAGCACTTGCCCTGAAGGCAAAGGTCCCGAGTTCGAGTCTCGGTCGGGCACACAGTTTTAATCTGCCAGGAAGTTTCATATCAGCGCACACTCCGCTGCAGAGTGAAAATCTCATTCTGGATACTTCTATTTTATTTGTATGAAATTATACGCTAATGTTCAGAGACAGTTCTAAATACATTCTTGCGTTTCAAATGGCTCTAAGCTCTATGGGTCTTAACATCTGAGGTCATCCGTCTCCTAGACTTAGAACTACTTAAACCTAACTAACACAAGCACATCACTCCCTTATCATTTAGCTACAAAATAGGTCAGCAACTGGAAGCAGGTAATTCCATAAATTATCTGGGAGTACGCATTAGAAGTGATTTAAAATGGAATGATCATATAAAGTTGATCGTTGGTAAAGCAGATGCCAGACTGAGATTCATTGGAAGAATCCTAAGAAAATGCAATCCGAAAACAAAGGAAGTAGGTTACAGTACGGTTGTTCGCCCACTGCTTGAATACTGCTCAGCAGTGTGGGATCCGTACCAGATAGGGTTGATAGAAGAGATAGAGAAGATCCAACGGAGAGCAGCGCGCTCCGATGCAGGATCATTTAGTAATCGCGAAAGCGTTACGGAGATGATAGATAAACTCCAGTGGAAGACGCTGCAGGAGAGACGCTCAGTAGCTCGATACGGGCTTTTCTTGAAAATTTCGAGAAAATACCTTCACCGAAAAGTCAAGCAGTATATTGCTCCCTCCTAAGTATATCTCGCGAAGAGACCATGAGGATAAGATCAGAGAGATTAGAGCCCACACAGAAGCATACCGACAATCCTTCTTTCCACGAACAGTACGAGACTGGAATAGAAGGGAGAACCGATAGAGGTACTCAAGGTACCCTCCGCCACACACCGTCAGGTGGTTTGCGAAGTATGGATATAAATGTTGATGTAGATATGCCCGAGACAGGATTCGAACCTGCGACCGTAGCAGGAGCACTGTTCCGGACTGAAGCGCGTAGAGCCGCTCGGTCACAGCGGCCGGCGGAGCAAACTAAAGAACCCTCCATTGTACCGGTGAGCGTATTTTTGTCCGGTTCAACAAATGTAATTAAAGAAAGAAGCAAAGAATATGAACAGTTTTGACTCGGTAACATGGGTTTTGAGAAAGATTTTGACGCACGTTACACAAAAGCTGTAGTAATATCTTTTGAGAAACAATGCATCGAGGTAACATACGATTGGTGCTGCTATCGGTAGACTCCATCCCGATATTAGGAAACTGGAAACTGAAGGAGGAGTCAGGCATGGGCATTCCATATCGCCCAAATTATTCGCAGCTTCCCAGGAAGCCTTAGGCCCCTTAACTGCGGAGGAAAACGAACTAATTTAAGAAACGTGAAATACCTTCATTTTTTCGACAACATTGTATTGTTTGCCGCTACTGCATATTTTCGATGACAGTAAAAAAATGGTTCAAATTGCTCTAAGCACTTTGGGACTTAACATTTGAAGTCATCAGTCCCCTAGACTTAGAACTACATAAACCTAACTAGCCTAAGGACAACACACACAGCCGTGACCGAGGCAGGATTCGAACCTGCGACCGTAGCAGCAGCGCGGTTAGCGCGGTTCCGGACTGAAGCGCCTAGAACTGCTCGTGCACGGCGGCCAGCTTAATGACAGTAAGCGTAAAATAATCTGCACTACCTCATCAAAAGTATCCGGACACATCTACACAGTCGACTCACAATGTGACCACCGCCTCCATTCGACGTCAACGTACAATACCTGCTCATAGACGGGAGGTGGCAGCACTAGCAGTGGAGCGTAGATGAAGCGTGTCGGGGGAAGGGGTGGAAGCGGAAGGATTTACCTGACGACCAAAAGGGCACGATCATTGGCATTCGGGACAAGGGTGGAAGCATTTCCGGAACGGCTACGTTTGTAAACTATTTGCTTGACACTGTGGTTAAAATATATCGTGCATGGCAAAATGGTGCGGCGCCTTGATAGCTCTGGTGTACCACAGAGCACAGGTGACAGGGGTGACCGACAGCTGCGAAGATGTGTACGAGCGAATAGACGTGCATTTGTTGGGCAGATGACCGACCCTTATAAAGCAAGGGGCTACCAACTGTGTCTCCTCAACAAACGTTCAGCGAATTCTGCTGCATATGGGTCTCCACAGCAGGCGTATGGTTCACGCACCCATGCTGACTGCTGTTCATCGGCGACGAAGGCTGGAATGTGCTCACCGGTACTGCAACTGGACGTCCACTGAGTAGCCTTTTCAAATGAATCGCATTTTATGCCCCATCGAACTGAAAGGAAACACCCTGCAACAGTCATCGGTAAGGTACAAGCCGGAGGAGGGAGCGTTATGACCTGGGCAATGTTTTCGTTGCATTCCTGGGTGACCTTGTCATTCTGGAAGGCACAACGGATCAACACATATGCATCTATCCTTGGGAACCGTGTCCACCCCTACATCGGTACGATGACATCTACCAGCAAGACAATGCAACGTGTCACACAGCTCTCAGTGTACGCGCGTGGTTCGAAGACTACCAGGATGAGTTTATCGTACGCTCCTGGCCACCAAAAACCTAAGGATTTAAACCTCACAGGTAGTCAAATTAATGTGAGTCAACAATGAATATAGGGCTGAATTGACAAATAGATGTCACAAGAGACCGACTCGCCAACATAAAAAGAGGTGGAGAGTGTTGTGTCGTCAGTGGAGAAGTACAGCAGAACTGGTCGGTCCGGAGAGCTGAATGACTTTGAACGTGGGCTAGTCACTGGGTCTCATCTGAGAAACAGGCGTATGACGGATACTTCATCCCTTCTAAAGCTGCCAAAGTTGACTGTTGGTGATTTGATTGCGGAGTGGAAACACCACAGTTATACCAAGACCAGGCAGAAATTATGTACATCCGGTCGCTGTGGCCGGGCGGTTCTAGGCGCTTCAGTCCGGAACCACACTGCTGCTACGGTCGCAGGTTCGAATCCTGCCTCGGGGATGGATGTGTGTGATGTCCTTAGGTTTTGGGTAACAATGGGCTACCATTTCTTCATAGACACTCAGATAACTCACTGAAAGTGTTATAACAGAGTCCATTCCATTATAAAGGTGAAGGGTGGAAACATGCCATATTAATGTCCGCTAATAGGTGTTCTGATACTTCTGATCAGATAGTGTTTAATCGACATATCGAAAAGAAAAAATATCATTTATCATGAAAAGAGAATCATAAATAAAAATGTTGACCCGTGATACCTACTACTTGGTCTCTAATCGACCCAGGAGGCTCCGTGATTGAAATACTGGGCTCATATTTGGAAGGGATAGGTTTCACATCCACAACCTACCATTATTATACAAAATTATTATTTCCTCAAATCTTTTTGTATAAATGACGAAGTAGTTCTAGAATAAGATAGCGGGCGATTTCATTTCCCATATTTATACAGTTGAGCAAGTGCTCCGTCCATAGTGATCACTATGTCAACCAAACGGTACCTTCTTTCAAAATTTCCGCAAACATTGAGCATTGTATCGTGTTGTCGACTGATGAGTATGATGCAGTCATGAGGAGTATCTTTTCACATTTTTGGTTGGTTCAAAGGATTTTCTTATAAATAAAACTCATTATTTTGTAGAGTACGGTGAATGTTCTGCAGGAACGAAACCAACATCGAATGTGCCACAAGAAAACACAAAACAACCTCTAATATTTTAACACACGCTGTCGATTTATCAGAAGGCGTCAGATCTTCCACAAGGAAATGTTATTGTAGCGTTAGTATTCTCTATACGGTGTGGCAACTTATCAGAGAGCGTCAGTTGTACTCGCAGACTGTTCAAGTAATGTAGGTTATATACCGTATTTTGCTACTGTAATAAAAGTCTTAGACGATACCCGTTTCGCTTTATCTCGAAGTGTCTTTAGTGATCAGATTTTTTGTTTCCTACTTCATTAATAATGTTCTTCCACACATAGGAAGTAGGATGCTAAAAATCTGACCACTGAATATGCTTTGTAATAAAACGAAACATGTTTGGTCTAAATAAGACTTTTACACAGTTGCAAAAGACAGTACATAGGCTATATTAATCGTATATAACTGCAGAATAAAAGAGGCCTAAAAAGAAAATACTACAACATGTACAGATTATTCATTGACGTTGTTGCCTTCAAGGGAATTTTGCTGCTGTATGGTAGCGAGAAAATACAGAACGACTTAGTATTGTCACTTGGTATACTGGAAGACGTCCGCGTCCGTACCTGAGTGATCAGTGGGGCTATCTGCAATGCGGACGACCCAGGTTCGATTCCCGGTACTGCCAGCGATTTTTACTTGGTGGAAGCAGCTGCTTGACAGAGTAGTAGCGGCTCCAGGTCACGAAAACGGCCAACATCTGGGAGAACGGTATGCTGACCCCAAGCCCCTCCATACCGCATCCAGTGACGCCATAATCTTTATAATGTGGAATAATGAATGATAAAGACCATAACTAAGTCAACTAACCCGATATTATCTCATTAAAAGATTATGGTTATCTCCTGAAGCCTATCGCATGCTATACATACCTACGAGTAATAACGCGAAACAGTAGAAAAAGTGTAGTAGCAGGGAAAGCGAATGAAAGATATGTATTTCATGGGGTAGTTGTGGAAAAGTGCGCTGCATCTGTGAACGAAGAGACGCTAGTGTGATCGATTGTAGAATTTGGAATAGTTCCCAAATAGACGAGGAATAGATACTGAACGAATTCAGAGACGCGCTGTCTGAGTCATAACGGGTCGGCAAGAGTCATGCTAAAGTGAGACATAGATACTTACAGAGCTGAAATGGGAATCTTCGGGAGAGGGGTATCATTGTTCTCGTGAGCCCCTGTTGAGTAAATTTAGATAAAGAGCTCCCGAAAGGCTCCTAAGCATGATATTAGAGAGATTAGTGCGCATGCCGAGGTATATAGTTACTTATCCAGCGCTCAGTAGATGAGTGGAATAGGGCAGACAGTTGCTAGTATCTCCATGGAGTACCCTCCTATGTGCTTTGTGCAGTAGCTTGGGAGGTTTATATGTATATGTAGAGAAATATCGTCTCTTTCTTCAATCTTCGTCCAACTATAGCAGGGTCCGCTGATAATTAACAACCGTGTATTCATGGCCTCACAACGTTTTATTTCATTTCTGAGGTACATTCTCTTTCATGGTTTGAGAAATATTTCATTTCATTTCTGTGGTCAAATTTTCCTATTGTTGCTAGAAAATAATGTGGATTTTTTATTGCTGAACACTTGCAAAATGAGATCAACAAAAGAGAATTAGTTTACGCTTAGCTCAGGTAGCTCGCGGATTAATATATTGCGTAGTTTTGTGGGATGGTCCACATAACTAATTTTTAAAAATAGTTGCCGAGTAAACGCTGTTACTAGTAATAGATAATGTGTTACCAAAGCAGTACGACTAAAGTAGGTTGCCTGCTACGGTCGCAGGTTCGAATGCTGCCTCGGGCATGGGTGTGCGTGATGTCTTAGGTTAGTTAGGTTTAAGTAGTTCTAAGTTCTAGGGGGCTGATGACCTCAGATGTTTTTCCATAGTGCTCAGATCCATTTGAACCATTTTTTGAAGTAGGTTGCAGTTATCAAGAGCAATCTCGAGGAGAGTGCAACGCTTTCACTTAATAGTAACCGGCATATACATTTGCAGCGTCTAAATAAATCGCCTGATAAAAAAAGTTAAGCACATAGAAGAGGAAACGAAATGAAACTAACCTGGTTATTTCAGCGATTACAACTTCGCAGCATGAGCCTACTTAACGAGTACGACGTTGCATCCACTCTGCCGTGGATGCTTGCACAGATTCGATTGGAAGAGTGTCCTAAAGCCGTTGTATCTTGTCCAGAGGCAGGTCGGTCCAAGACTATAGTAACTGATCCTGCCACATCCCGGATACCGCCACTGAGAAGAAGTTGACGTCCGAGCTGGTACCACACACGTTCTATCGGGGACGGATTGGGGATCTTTCTGGCTACGGGAGTATCTCAGCATCAAGCTGACAGCTAGACAGACGTACCAAGTGTGGCCGCTCATTGTCCTGTTGAAAAATGGCACCGTAATACTGTCACATGAGAGGTAACACATGAGGAAACAGTATATCCGTGACGTACCGTCGTGGCGTCAGAGATCCCTCAATCGTTATTAGCTGTGACCTGAAGTCATACCCGATAGCTCCCCACACAATGACGCCAGGAGTAACACTGCTGTGCTGCTCCAAACATTGGAAGAATGGGACCTTCCCCGAATCCGCTGCCATATTCGCCGACGACGTCATCGTGTTAGTGCAGAACCGCGATTCGTCGCTGAACGGAATGCGCAACCATTCACCAGCAGTCCATTAATTCCGGTAACGGCACCACTCCAAAAGCAGCCGTTTGTGTCGTGGGCTGCCCTAGTCTAGATGCCGCTGGTTTCCGACCACTGGTGCGGGATGAGACAGAATGTTGCACGGAGTTCATTACACATTCTCGGAAGATGTGAAGGGACTTGCGATGTGCTTGGTGCAAATTCGGCCATTCTCTCTTGGTCTGGTGGGACGTGGTAGACCGGATCACCGTCGACAAGTGTGCCCACTCTCACGGTCCCACGGCGTCCAACATCGGATCACCGAATGCCCCACAGATCTGGACATTGCACGACTCGACCCGCCAGCCAAATGGGGACCAACAACGAGGCCCCTTCCAAACTCTGTCAGGTGCTGACAACGAATACCTGACATCTCCGTGTCATCAACATCTGACGCCGTTCACGCACTGTGTATATTCTACCACATCTGGCAACAACGCTAAACACGAACAACACTAATACATTCTGATGGTCGCTCTGCATATCACAGAGAATTGCAGCTCTTATCATCTGCATGTCGTGTGCACATGTATGAAGTTACATTGACTTATTTATTTATTTATTTGTTGTTCCGTGGGACCACATTAAGCAGAAGTCTCCATGGTCATGGAACGAGTCAATACATGAAATTATAACACGATTGTAGAAACAGATAAAATGAAATATAAGAAACATATTCAGTTGTAGATTGTACAAACTGATAAAATGAAATATAAGAAACATATTCAGGCGACAAGTCGTTAAATAAAGAAAATAAAGAATGTAACACTGGAATTAGCTTAATTTTTTAGCTCTTCCAGGAGCTCCTCGACAGAATAGAAGGAGTGAGCCATGAGGAAACTCTTTAGTTTAGACTTAAAAGTGTTTGGGCTACTGCTAAGATTTTTGACTTCTTGTGGTAGCTTATTGAAAATGAATGCAGCAGAATACTGCACTCCTTTTTGCACAAGAGTCAAGGAAGTGCATTCCACATGCAGATTTGATTTCTGCCTAGTATTAACTGAGTGAAAGCTGCTAACTCTTGGGAATAAGCTAATATTGCTAACAACAAACGACATTAAAGAAAATATATACTGTGAGGGCAATGTCAAAATTCCCAGACTATTGAATAGGGGTCACAAGAGGTTTTCGAACTTACACCACACATAGCTCGAACAGCCCGTTTTTTGAGACAAAAATACCCTTTTTGAATCAGAAGAATTACCCCAAAAAATAATACCATATGGTATAAGCGTATGAAAATATGCGAAGTAGACTACTTATTTCAGATACTGTTCTAATGGTAAATAAAGCGGCATTTAGTTTCTGAACAAGATCCTGAACATGGGCTTTCCACAACAGCTTAGTATCTATCCGAACGCCTAGGAACTTGAACTGTTCCGTCTCGCTTATAATATGTCCATTCTGTCTGATTAAAATATCAGTTCTTGTTGATTTGTGAGTTAGAAACTGTAAAAACTGAGTCTTACTGTGATTTAGCACCAAATTATTTTCCACAAGCCACACTGTGTCCCTGATTCCTTCACTTTTTTGGCAGGTAGTGTGTTATCAGAGAGGCACATGTACGGGAGTGACCTGCAACGTACGTCATTTTGGATAAAAGAGGAACATACATCTGACAATCAGTAGGGATGTCGCCAGAAGCTTGTGCCTTATATGTAACCTCAGGCGCACAGAATGACTCTTTTTGCTATGATTAAGCAATCTGAGGTAAAGTTATTTGAGATGGAGCACCTGTTTCAATTATGCGTAGCGAGCTCAGAAAATTGACTACCACTTCACTGAAGAAACTATGGCACTCGTAGCCTGGTGTTTTCGTTGTAAGTATGTACATTATGCCACAGGCAAGCTCACAATGGAAAATATAATATAATGTTTGAATACTGCAAAGAATTACTTAACATGAGCAGACGTCATGGATTGAAAGTATAAAATTAATTTGCGTATGATACTAGATAATTTTATTACACAGTTTGTATTGCAGATTTATTCAAGTTGTATGTCCAACTTCAAAAGCCAAGAAGATAAATCTGTTATTTTTTCTACGATGTCTTCTGGTGGCTCATGGTATCACTGAACGGGAACTATTCTGTGATGAACTTCACTGTTTGTTCAGGACATCTGCAGTCACGGGATTGACATTTAGGAAGGCCACTGTTGAAAACCGCAGTTCGTGGTCTAATTTGGCAAACATGAAGATGATTTGATTCAATCATGTCAGTACGAGACATAATATTTTTTTAACAAACATTTTGTAAGGCCGAAGGAAGGTCGTTAATGGTCTGACGTTTCACTGCAGACGGAGCAGCACCACATTTGAATAAGGAGGTGGGAATAAATAGGTAAGCGTAACTATACCGAAATTTCGACCGACATGTTTTAGAGGAACCATGGGAAATCTAACCGGACAGGGAAGCAATCTTCGGTCCTCCCAAGTATTTCCAATGTGTTAACTATCGATAGCGTAATGAGCTGTTATTTTGAGAATACGTATTCTACTCGTGTATAGTGCCTTTATGTTTGTAAGTGATTGCATTTTCTCGGTTTTAACAATTTGGGAGAGACTTTTTTTCTTTTCACGATGGACAGTTTCTGAGTGTTATCTAAGCTCTCTAGGCCCTCAAATCCACGTCTAATAGTCATGCACACCACTACTGTTGCCTTTAACAATAATAATAAGTGTTGCAAGCTAACATTATAAGCAGATATTCGACATCTGTCATTAAAATTATATTCTCAAGGACAGTTCATAACTTTTGCTTGGTACTTACGTAATATCTAACATCTCCTTTGGTGTGCGTCTACGTTGTCTTCAAACTATCTACAGTTTCACACGAGATTAGCCATGAGATTAACTTCTCATGAGCGATAAAAGTTTACAATATTAATAACTGTTATGTTATTTAACAATAAAATCTTGTTGATGCGGTGTCGATCTTAGCTGTTCTTTTAAAGCTATATAAACAGATTCTGTTTTGCAACATGATGCAGTATATATAAATACGATTTCATATTTTGTTGCTCGTCTTTCGCAGTTTACTGAAGTCGAAATTTTTAAGCGGTTATCCGCCGCGTCGGCTTTTCGGCTTGCATTTGATGCCTACAGTGCCATCTGGCGATTTTCGTCGCCACTACCCTCGCATTGACCTGCGCCTAGCGCTCCGTCGGCCGGTCGGTGAACTACTACTGTTCGTGGCCACAGGTCCCACTCTTCCGTGTATTCCATCTTTAGCGCGTGGGGTACTATCCAAGCCACAACATTAATATGATTTAAATGATTTTGTTCTTCTAAATATTGTTCTGTATAATAGAAAAATAATGAAACAACTCACCTTTTCTTCTACATTTGCTGAATTTTTATTACTTTCGAGCCACCTGCGAGATTTTCGATTTCTTACTTTTTAATGAAATAATGTTGAGGGTCTTAAACCGATGGCACCCTGGGAAACCTTGTGAACTGGCGTCACTTGAAACACTTGCAACATTGCTTATTAGCAGGAACATATATACAACGGTTTGTTCAAATGGCTCTGAGCACTACGGGACTTAACATCTGAAGTCATCAGTACCCTAGAACGTAGAACTACTTAAACGTAACTAACCTAAGGACATCACAGACATCCATGCCCGAGGCAGGATTCCAACCTGCGACCGTAGCAGCAGCGCGGTTCCGGACTGAAGCGCCTAGAACCGCTCGGCCACAGCGGCCGGCTACAATGGTTTTTCAAACCGCAGTTTCACTTAAATTTTCCTAAAATATCTGTTTGTTCCAATACATTGAACATTAAGTCCGCCAAACGTTAAGTTCAACAAATTATCTAAACACTATTTCTAAGCTGCCTTTCACTGTGACGGCTATTTTGCAGAATGTGGGTTGCTATTTTATTGGAGTCGTTTCTCTTACACATTAATTTACAGCATTTACATGAGAAGGCCTACAGTCAGTGGTTTTACTACATTACTATTTTCTTCTTTATAAATGGTCGACTGCATTCGGTTATAGTTAAATCGCGTTAAGGATTTATTCAGTTAACATGTTTCCAGCGTGGTAAGAACGCTATTAGAGTGAAATAGAACAACTCGCATTGCACATCTCGTTTAGCCGAGAGTTTGGACAAACTAAACATATGGTGCAATAGACGATATAGGGTTGCTCTCCTCAAAGAGGCCGACAGGTCTAACAGAAAGGCTTGAGAAACTAAGGCTTTTTCGAGCTGACATCACTAGAAAACCAGTTAGAATATCACTGCTTTGCTGTAATGTAGTTTTCATATATTACACAGTATCCTATATGCTGTATATGCCTTAACTAGATCAGTTCAAGTGATGGACAGAAAACAGATTCAAAGAATAAAATTGTTTCACTGAACAAGGTAGGGCACGAGGGCACAAAAGAACCTGTACAAAAGGTAAGAACAGCCCTGACACACTTCCAGAAAAATAACTAAGTATAAAATTACGTGTCGAATGCTTTAACACTTACTTTCCGTTCCAGACATGAATTTATTACCAGAACAAAAACATTCCTACGGAGAGATACGCTCTTTTACCCCTCCAGGGACCGATAAAGGAAGGGGGCTGCACGTGGTAGATTTCGAATACAATCAAGACCACTCCTATTGAAAAACACAATTTATACATGCACAGACCACGTGGATTGAGCAAAACTCTTCATAGAAGCATGTGGCATGTCTGGAGAAACTGAGCCACATAGGCTAACACAAAGGAGTAATTCCACCTTCACTGAATATTAAGTTTTAGTTGATCCATCACTGAAGTGGACGTGGGACTGCGTATTTTCATAAACTTCCAGAAATAAGGAATACCAACAGCCGTACGTTTATAGAATATATTAATCATGCGATCAGTTTGGACATAAGTGTCGTCTTCATGCCTCTACGCAAACGAATGAATGGTGATATCCAACCCTCGGTGCATTAGGATAGTTACCATGTGTATTAACTTGTCTCTACTATAACTAACAAAATTATATAGTACTGAATTTCATGACTTCACAAATATAGCTTCTCCATACAGTGAAACAATCAAGTATCTCAAAGGTTAAATGGCCTCGTCCGTTCTCCGTGTGTAAAACGGCTTTGCTACTCGAATCAGTGATTAATTAATTGACCGATATATGTACTCATCCAAGGAACGATACAAATTGTACGGATGTCGTCAGTTATTGGTAAAATGTTTCTTATTAAATAAATATACATGGATTGTTACAATTTTTACTGTTTTTGTAAGTAGTCTTACAAAATTTATAATTATGCCATGCAGTGTTACCTGATATGTGAGGGCATTCATAAATATTACGTGGCTATCTATAATTATTCTAAATAGTCACTTACAGTGAAACAGTTTTTTTCTTAATACATATCTTTTTAGCGTTTGGCCAAAGGCATGACGTTCATTTACGCCGTTAATTTCCTGTGGCAGCTGATGTACAGTTTTATGCCATTATACAGCACGGCTCCGTCCGTCCGTTTAAGCGTAAACAGTGAATGGATCTAGTTTCAGAGTCATGTATTCTGCTGTTAGTAGTATACATATCAATATAGTTCTTGTGTACATTTTAGTCATTATATTCTGGAAAATGTATTCACATGGGTCAGCAGTCAGAATTTCTAACCTTTTGATTAAGTTAGTACAACTGGTGCCATTGCTATTATTCATTGTTGTTCGTACAGCCCATTTCTGTACGTGGAAAAAAGTCTGAATGTTCCCAACATTTGTTCCCCAAAACATAATTCCATAAATGAGGATTGAATGTATATATCCAAAATAGGTCACATTGGCGCATGTGAAATATAACTCATCGGTGCAAACATTCGCGAAGCATAATGTGCTGTAGGTAATCTATTTGTCAAAGCTTTTATATATTTTATCCACTTCAGCAGACAGCCTACATTCATACCCAAGAATCTGATGTCCTTCACACATTCTAATACATCGTAATTAATTTTCAATCCAGCATCATTATTTACGTTAAGAGTGCTTTTATTTTTCACTGACCATCATCTGTGGACAGCTTTGAGGGCTGATTTATATTTTCTGGTCTTGCCACATTTTTGTTCCACCTATTGCCGATCTACAGGGTGATTTTTCTTAATGGGGACACTCAGTAGGAAACGATATCCGAGGGCTAAGGGTCAGAAAACGTTATATAAGCATATGGCCGAAAATGTATTCCAAGTGGCGTACACCCACTTGAAGGTGCTGAACCCTGCAGAATATTACCCTGTCATCAGCACCAGGCGTGTGGTGCTGCAGGTGATGTATCCGTTACATAATGTTTCTCCCTAACAAACAGCAAACCACTAACACTGCCAATTTACATTAGCGTTTCGACCCAGTGCCGATACGGAATAGCCGGCCGCTGTGGCCGAGCGGTTCTAGGAGCTTCAGTCTGGAACCGCGCTGCTGCTACGGTCACAGGTTCGAAACCTGCCTCGGGCATGGATGTGTGTGATGTCCTTAGGTTAGTTAGGTTTAAGTAGTTCTAAGTCTAGGGGACTGATGACCTCAGATGCTAAGTCCCATAGTGCTTACAGCCATTTTTTGATACGGAATACGGTCACTAGAAAGAAGAACAAAACAATATCTAGATAACTAAAGTAGCTCACTGTATAAAACATTTGTTACAGCCATACAGGTCATTCGATGTCCTGGCCTAAGATTTTCACGTTATTGTACATTTAGTCTCATTTTAATTTACTGTGAGTCCAATTTTTGCTGCTTCGGATTCCACTACCTCATTCATTACCGTGTATGCAAGGGATCAGTGTGGCATTCGCGTCTTACCAACGTGCGTGCGGTAAATGCGGAAACGTGAATTGTGACTGCGTTATTACCAAATG
This sequence comes from Schistocerca gregaria, assembly GCF_023897955.1. Classification (NCBI taxonomy): domain Eukaryota; kingdom Metazoa; phylum Arthropoda; class Insecta; order Orthoptera; family Acrididae; genus Schistocerca; species Schistocerca gregaria. The sequence continues at coordinate 480,059,545 of NC_064931.1, read as the reverse complement.
TTTCCGAACAGGACCGAAGCCCTATTATTCTTTTCTTGGCTGCCGCAGGACAAACACCGGTAGACATCCGTCGGAGTATGAAGAATGTGTATGGAGGAGCGTGTCTGTCAAAAGCCACCGTGGAATGGTGCGTAACAAGGGGTGCCTGTTCATCATGAGAACGCACGACCCCATATCGCAAATGTCGTAACGCAGAAGTTACGCCATTTCAAGTTGGACACACAGGCCCACCCGCCCTACACTCCTGATCTCTGCCTATGTGATTATCACAACTTATCCCTTAACCCTACATCACTGTACCTTCATAAAATTTACGATTGTAGTTGCTACCAACGTGCCGTTCCCCGCAATCTGGTATCGTTAGTATACGATGTAAAATAGGACGTTTTGTACTTATTCTGTATGTGACGTACCATTGTAGACCTTATAATTGTAATTAACTAGTGAATCAACTCCAAAGTATGACACCCTAGGACGGCCGTGGTTGCCGAGCGGTTCTAGGCGCTTCAGTCCGGAACCGCGCGACTGCTACGGTCGCAGGTTCGAAACCTGCCTCGGGCATGGATGTGTGTGATGTCCTTAGGTTAGTTAGGTTTACGTAGTTCTAATTTCTGTGGGACTGATGACCTCAGATGTTAAGTCCCATAGTGCTCAGAGCCATGACACCCTTTGACTAAAATATGGAGTAGTAAACCTTAGATGGTTTAGTAACAATTTGTGTTTTCACCCATTTAGTGTCCTAGAGATAAAAAAGGCTTTGAAGGGTTGACGATTCCTGTCGAACGAGGACGTACATCAGGCAGTTACGGACTTCTTCACCCAGCAGTAAACTGTATTTTACGAAACGGATAACTTGAACCTGGTGCGTCGGTGGGATGACTGTCTCAATGCTCGTGGCGATTTTGCGTGATTGTCATACCGATACTGGACAGTACGGCATTCGAACGGAAAGTCTTTGATCACCCCCTTATACATTGAGACGACAGAAGTAACAGAATACTTCCTAACATCGTGCCGGCATGGCTCAATATTTCTGCAGGGAACTTCCAACGACTTGTTGAGCCGCCTCGAGTTTCGTCACTACGCCGTGCCAAAGGTGGTCCGACACGATGTTAGGAGATATCCTATGACTTTCGTCGGCGCAATGTATAAAGGACGATCAAATATCCGTCCATAATTGGTAAAGTGTTAGCGGCGTAGGATTACGAACTGACCTCAAATGTTCCATGGGATTAATATCATGGCGAAACCATTCGCTCGAGTTGTCCAGAATTTTCTTCGTGAACAATTGTGTCCCGGTGGCATGGAGCACTGCCATCCATTAAAAACTCCATCTTTGTTTGGAAACAAGTCCACGAATGGCTGCAAATGGTCTTGGACCAGAGGCTATTCCAGGTAAACATAGCCCGCTCCATAATGGAGTCGCTGCCCGCTTACACAGTGCCTTTTTGACAACTTGGGTCCATGCGTTCGTGGGGTCTGCGCCACACTCGATCCCTACCATCTGCTCTTACCAATTGAAATCGGGACTCATCTAACCAGGTCACGGTTTTCCAGTCGTCCAGAGTCCAACCGATATGGTCACGAACCCAGAAGGGCCGCTGCAGGCGATGTTGTGGTGCTAACAAAGGCAGTCGCGTCGGTCGTCTGCTGCCATAGCCCATTAACGCCGAATTTCGCCGCACTGTACCAACGGATAAGTTCGTCGTACGCCCCTCATTGATTTCTGTGGTTATTTCACGCAGTGTTGCTTTTCTGTTAGCACTGACAATTCCACCCAAACGCCTCTGCTCTCGGTCGTTAAGTGAAGACCGTCGGCCACTGCGTTGTCCGTGCTAAGAGATAATGCCTGAAATTTGGTATTTTCGGCACCCTCTTGACACTGTGAATCATCTTGGAATATTCAGTTCCCTAACGATTCCAAAAATGGAATATCCGATGCGTCTAGCTCCAAATATCGTTATGCGTTCAACAACTGTTAAATCCCCAAGTGTGGCCCTAATCAGATTGCAAATCTTTTCGCATGAATCACGTGAGTACAAATGACAGCTCCGCCAATGCACAGCCCTTTTATAACTTGTGGACGCGATATTAGCGCCATATGTACAAGTACATATCGCTAGCTCACCTCAGCGTGTATGTCGTGCCACTACTGTCGTATCTCCGCACACTCATATCTATGACACGAATCCATCGAGACAAATTTAAGCTCCAGCATTGCCAAAATGAATGCCCTAATGTTACTGATAGAAAACTATTTTTCATGTTAAAGTGTTTCCCCTGTTTTGTCGACGCTCTGTAGATGATACTGCTGGAATATTTTCTTAATAACACCTAAAATCACGTCCCGTCGTGCTGCACAAAATTGAGCGCGTTATTACACGCAGAAGAAAAATGAAACTTGTACTTGAAATCGCCTCGAAGTGCCACCAGCGGGCCCTGCAAGGGAATATTCTGACTTCTTGTCACTGAAGCGTGGCTTGTATGTTTTGCACCCGACAAAATTATACTGGCGCCGAATAAGACGTGTCATTATCAGATAAACTGGTTCCATAATGGCAGATGGCAGATGATGGAGGGGATCCAAGTGTAACGAGCGGTCGGCCGCCGCTCTAGAAACACAGCGCAGCGCAACACAAGAACCAGCCAGCGACTTATTTGGGAATGGCGAGATCCTGCACAGGCTACTCTACTCGTTTTTCAGCCTTACGTTCAATACTCAGCAACCGATCCAATGATTTAGAAGGCGGAAAATAATGCCTAAAGTGTGGCTCTTCGTCGATAATGTTGGTTATCTATGTTCTACACGAAGTCTCTTTCCAGCTTCCTTTGATATCTCAGACATAGTTGTCTATTCTTTAAATACTTGGGTTCATACACCAGCTAGAAATAGTGCCACATTTGTCTAAAAAATAGAAGTGCATTCGTCACTTGATCAGACTGTACATCTACGCAAATATAAATCTGTCATCACCGACTTTTTCCAAGAAAATGACTCTAACCGCTATCCTGCTGCCTGTATGAGCGCATCCAACCAAGTGGATTTTTCCACACAGCAGTCACGACTATGCATTGCGAACAAACTCCACATGTGGGTGACGACTTTTGCTGGAGGTAATATTCCGCGACACACAAAAAACTGACGTGTTGCACTTTCTGTATATGAGCACACAAACGGTGACACAAGGAGGTACAACTCGGTATCCTGTAAAGTTCCTATAAGGTTTAGAAGTGGGATTACTTGTGAAAGTAAGTCCGAATATGTCCTGATTTGAAAATTATGCGCTCTCGTGTACAATGTTTCGACCCATATATCAAGTTAAGTAACGCGATCTGACGGGAAAGAAGTAAAAAATTACTCTGACTGAAAACAATTTTTTTTACTAACGCAGCGGTTTACTGTGGTTATTAAAAAAAAAGAGAGAAATGAACTTAGGTGACCATGAGCAGTCGTATCAGTTACCTCACCAAGTACAGAGGTGCCAGGTTCAGTGCGCTGGTGATGTGGACCCAATCTACTATAACAACACTCATATATACTTCACTGAACATTTAAACCTTTTGCAGTGTGAAGCACGGCGTCTTTGCACCCTGCATCAGCGTCAAGACCTACTTTACCCGCTGAAAATCATTCAAAGAACGGAGTGTGTAAGATTCAAGGTGACTGATGTTAGTTTCAACGTAAATTCCACTAAGAAACAAGTACCAATGTTATCAGTTACTGAAGTCAAATGGTTCTTTCCGTATCGTGCGATTGTATACTGACTGCAGAGTACGAGTCGCAATAGTTTGGTCAAACAGAAAAGTGAATGAGAAGGAAAGCTGAACAGCAAGAACATTTGAATGTAAACTAGTGTAACCCAGGAAAGCAAGTAAAATTTATTAACACAGTAACTATACTACAGTCTATGTGCGTGGATAGTAAGCAGATTCTGTACCATCCCTTAAAATGAACTCACTTCACAAAGACACAAGTGACCAATGTACACACTTAGTACGAGTGTCCAAGACATGGAAGTTACAGCAACTTCGCGATGTAAACCAATAAATTAGTTAAGCACTCGTCGGGAAACTAACAATGTAATACAGAAAGCATACATTTCCTGCGCGCAACTTAGGAACATCTCACCACATTACAAGCCGACGGTCAGTAACTTGCCGCATTATACACGCCCTTTCTGTACAAGACGAAAGAAGAGTGCCTATTCGAACTCAAGCCCCAACTTTCCTACCGCATCGGGTAGCGATCTGAACGGGAATCCGAAGACGTGCTTATTGTATACTTCAAAAACTACTCAAAGCTAATCAAACTGTTCGCGATCGCCGGCCGGTGTGGCCGAGCGGTTCTAGGCGCTTCAATCTGGAACCGTGCGATTACTCCGGTCGCAGGTTCGAATCCTGCCTCGGGCATGGATGTTTGTGCTATCCTTAGGTTAGTTAGGTTTAAGTAGTTCTAAGTTCTAGGGTACTGATGACCTCAGATGTTAAGTCCCATAGTGCTCAGAGACATTTGAACCATTTTTGTTCGCGATCGATACTAAGTGCAGAACAGCATGTTTGCAGTGAGTTCGCAACAACTAGTACGAGAATAAATTGATATGTAGAAACAGCAAATTGAAATATGAAAGGCAGGGAGACTTTAAAATACGACATCGGGTTCTAGGATCTGGGCTTATACGGGCAAGATACTGCCCCAGCTTTCCTCATTGAACCATATCGGCATTGCTTTGAAATTATGTAGGAATCCGCGAGAAAAACTTAGATGGCCGGATATGGGGCTTTGAACGCCGGACCTCTCTGAGGAAGGAAAGTAAGGTTTTTACTTTTCGTCGATCTCGAAACCGTTACGAGTAGAGTACAAACATAAATCCGACAAGGAGGGGAAAGAAATAGGGTCGTGGCTTTCTTTAAAGAAACATGCCAACATTTGACACAAATGGTGTCTGTGATAATATGGATAAAATACATCCGAATAGGCTGACTCGTGCCCCTCTTTTTTGAATATGAATCCAGAGTATTTACGTACCCCGTTAGGTTTTACGACTAAGCGTCTCTGAATTGCTGCATCCAGACATTCGGTCCAGTAATTTTTTATAAACGCGGCGATAGTAAAAAGAAATATCAAAATAAGACAGAGACGGGAGGGGGGGGGGGGGGGGAATCATCCAGCATTAAATGGTATAGAATTTGCCGTAAGAAAGATAAGACATGTCAGAAGAGAAAAACAAATAGGTTTTATGCGCCTGTATTTTGTCTACAGGATGAAGAATGTGTTGCACACAGATAGCAGTAGCAACGTTGCCCTGAGTTTGGGAGCAGTGTAAGGTGTCTGTACGTAATTCCCGCGAAAAAAGTGACAACCTTTGTGTTGTTGGTTAGGTTCTGCATCTTCGTACCGAACACTGTCCATTTCCTCTTCGTGCACGGATAACGTTGTCATTAGGATGTATCGCAATGCGTGCTTTACATGCGAATATCGATTCGGGGACGTTAGCCTTGTTTGCTTTGCTGACGAGTGTTTGTCAATTGTACACGCATCTCTCCACCCTCATCTGGCCTCTACAAACCTCTTTATCTCTGCATCACTACTGCATCGTACATCCATTTCAAACAGTTAACTGTAGTCAAACGTTCATCTCCCTCCACAGGTTGTTCTCCTGTATCTCTCCCCCCTCTCACTTCCCACCATTAAGAAGCGTACAATTTCTTGATGCCTCAGTATGCGTCCTTTCAATCGATCATTTCGTCAAGATAAGGCGTCAATTACTTTTCACCCCAATTCGATTAAGTACCTTTGCACTGGTTTCCCGATCTACCCATGCAGTCCTTCGCATTCTTCTGAATGTGGAAGGAAACCGGTCGAATCAGCCGATTCATCATTCCCTCATTCGCCTTAAGTAGCTTAGGGGAACTGCGTTAAACGTTAACAAGGATAGACGTACAGGGTTTCGATCGCCGCAGTGAGTAAGAAAGAAAGGTTATGGTTAAATCTCTGCGACGATGAGCTCTATAGAAAAGGGACACAGATTTTCACTGGGGAGGGATGTGAAACTATATCGGCTGTGGTCTCTTAACTTCAAAATTTACCTCATGTGATTTAGGGAAATCACGGAAATCCTAATTCTGGGTGGCCGGGCGTGGTTGCTAACCGCCCTCCTCTCAAATACGAGCTGAGTGGGACACCTCCAGAAATCGAATTTTACGTCTCACTTGTTTCGCCGGCTCACTCAGTGCTGCTCCTATAATGAACGCTGTATTTAGATTCAAAATGGATTACTCGATTAAAATCTAAATTTCACCTTGTAAGTAAGTGAGGTTGTTGTTTTGGTGCCTTTAGCTGTAAGTCTACACGAAAGGTAGCTAAGTCTTCTAAAAATGTAGGTTGTCGTCTCTTGCAAACTGCAGGAAGGAGACGTTACACAGGCATGCCTTTACGTTAGGACTGGGAAGGAAGTCGGCTGTGTCGTTTTCACTGGAACCATCGGTTGTTTGCCTTCGGAAATCTAGAGGGTGGAAAGGAAAAACGTAAATCTGAAACATTGGACTGGGATTTGACTCGATCATTAAAAGTGCGATTCCAGTGTCTTACCCACTGCACCGCATTGCTGAGCAATAAGGTCGTGAGTTTGTTACTACCCCCAGAGGAAGAGTTGGTCTGGACTCGGTAATATGTAAATATTACGTTTATCTCCTAGCCGTCTCGACATGCAAAAACAATTGTGTTGACAAATACAGTGAGGTCAGATGTTCCTGGATAGCCGAGTAAGTTATGACAGACGCTTTTTGTAGGAACGACTCAAAAACTGATGGCCATGACTGTTGAGGACTCCAAGTTTAGCAAAGTCTCGCATTGCAGGTACACAGGTCTCCTAATAGTGATGGCTATGTGAACTGGCGACTTCAGAAAAGTTACAAAGGGACCGATGGCCTTTGTAGTCCGGTACCTACAACCCCACAAACCAACCAACCAACGAACCACCCAACCAGAAAAGCTTACAAGAACAGTTATCACTCAGGAAAAACTAAGGCATTTGCGTAAACCTTTAGACTGTCCTGTACAATATGAGGTAGCGATGTTGGACAGCGAAGTCGACAATCTAACGAATCCCAAAAGGTGTTCCATTGGATTCAGGTCGGCACCCTGGGCAGACCACTCTTTTTCAGGAATGTTATTGTCCACAGATCACTGCCTCACATGCTGCCGTATGATAGAGTGCATTGTCATACCTATACAAACAATCATCATCTCCGATCTCTTCCTCTACTGTATGCAGTACAAAATGTTATAAAATGTGTTCATATCCACCCGCACATAGCGTTTTCTTATGCTCTACTAGGGGACCACACCCTAACCACAGAGGACACCTACTTACCGTAACATAAAAATAGTTAAGATGGCTCTAAGCATCATGCGACTGAACATCTGAGGTCATCAGTCCAATAGACTGAGAACTACTTAAACCTGACTAACCTAAGGACATCACACACTTCCCTGCCCCAGGCAGGATTCGAACCTGTGACCGTAGCAGCCGCGTGGTTCCGGACTAAAGCGCCTAGAACCGCTAAGCACCGCGGCCGGCCTTACCGTAACATCACCAATTGACTGTCGACACTGCACATGATGGCAGGAAACGTTCTCCAGGCATTCACGGAATCCACGCCCTTCCATCTGATTGCCATAGGTTGTAGCATCATTCATAACGCCAAATCACTCGTTGTCAGTCATCCCCTGTTCAGTGGCGTCGATCTTTACGCCACCTCAAGCGTCGATTAGCACTGATTACACGAATATGTGGCTTACGAGAAGCTCCTCGATCACTGTACCACTTTTTTTTTAACTCCACAAGCACAGTGTTGTGCTATATGGGTTGCTGGTAGCACTTTGAAAGTCAGATGATTCCTTCCTCTGGTTTCTTATGGTTTTTTACAACCACCCTCCGCAATGTCCGACAGTTCCTGTCCATCAGGCCGGTCGGAGTGGCCGAGCGGTTCTAGGCGCTTCAGTCCGGAACCGCGCTGCTGCTACGGTCGCAGGTTCGAATCCTGCCTCGGGCATGGATGTGTGTGATGTCCTTAGGTTAGTTAGGCTTAACTAGTTCTAAGACTAGGGGACTGATGAGCTCAGATGTTAAGTCCCATAGTGCTTAGAGCCATTTGAACCATTTTTAAATGAAAATGTGCTACTTCTCGTAGGCCACCCTGTATAAACTGTGTCTACTGTAATGTTGATGTTGTAGTTTATCTGTGAAGAGGTAGGTGATGGGAGGGCGAGAAAGTGTCAAACCATTTCCTCGCAAATAATGCCTGCATCAAAATTACAGGGGAAGATGTTCACAAGTTACCGTACATATGATTTGAGACTAATTTAATTACTTTTGTTGTCTAATGTGTGGGAAAAAAGCCTAATGATGAGAAAAATACACTCGAAACGCGCCCCAACGACGAGTGGCAGTATAACACAAATATTTTATTCATAGCAATCATGATGTCTGCATTTAGACCCTATGTCCACTATTAGTGTCTTGTTTCCCACAAACCGAGCTAGGTGGCGCAGGACACACTGGACACACCGGACTCCCATTCGGGAGGACGACAGTTCAAACCGGTGTCCGGACATCCTGATTTAGTTTTTTCGTGATTTTCCTAAATAGCTACAGGCAAATGATGGAATCGTTCCTTTGAAAGGGCACGGCCGACTTCCTACACCATCCTTCCCTAATCCTAGCTTGTGCTCCGTTTCTGATGACCTCGTTGTCGACGGGACGTTAAACACTAATCTCCTCCTCTTTGTTTCCCACAATGTGTCAACAGTCTGTAATCTGGCCGCTTCAGTATTGGCGTATTAATGCTCTTGTCTGCAGTGCAAGCGCCATTGCATTGTGGCTCCAAGGAAAGAGCATTTGCTGAATTCTCGTGCTAAAGGCCCCAATCTGAACACCACTAGAACACAGTACAGCATGGGAATCGTGTAATGTCAGTCAATCCAAAATCCAGCAAGAAGCATGGTAGCAGACAGATCGCAAACAAATTTTATGATCATTGCACCACAACTTAGTGGAAAGCCTTCCTCGAAGGTTAAAAAAAAAGTCCTATTTGCCATTAGTTACACAGCTGCCATCTTCGGAAAGAATAATTGTGCTTAATGATCATATAGTATCCCACAGAGTGTCCCAGACCTTTAGAGCGAAAATTTTACAGACCAATGGATCCTTAACAAAATACTAAGAGCCGAGCAACCAGTGGTAGGTAACGAATATTTTAGGCAGCGTCATGTGTCGAATGAACAGAACAAAAGCAAACACCGCCCGAACAGGCAATCATGGCCCGACGGTACCGACCGTCCACCGTGTCATTTTCAGGTTTAGGCGTCACCTGATAGGGATATAGAGAGGCATGTGGTCAGCACACCACTCTCCTGGCAGTTATCACTTTTCGTGACCGGTGCTACTGCTTCTCAATGAAGTAGATACTCAATTGGCGTCACGAGGGCCGAGTGCACTCTGCTTGCAACAGCACTCGGCAGATCCAGACGGCGACAAATCAATGTGCTAGCCAAGGCCGACAGTGCTGAACTTCAGTGATTTGACAGGAACCGATGTTACCACTGCGGCAAGGCTGTTGGGAATTAACAGTTCACTATCTTCTCAGAAGCATCTGAACACCCATCTGTAATTCGGAATTGACCATAAGATATCACAAAAGGCGTACGTGCAAATATAAAAGGAGTTGCAGAGTATTGAGTTGCCAATAGAGAAACGTTAACAGCATGATAGCTCTGTGACTTCGAACGTGGACTTTTCGTTGGACATTACCTGAGTAACAAATCAATCAGAGACATTACAACACTTCTAAAGTTTCCGAAGTCGACTGTTGGTGACATGATTGTGAAATGGAAACGCGAAGGAACAATCGCAGCTAGACAAAGATCACTCAAACCTCACGTACTAACGGACACGTACCGACGAGCATTGCGGAGGGTGGTTACATTATTCGCATGAAATCTGTGGAAGGAATCACTCGCGAGTTCCAAAGTGCTGCGAACAGTTCAGGTAGCGCAGTGACTGTGCGTAGGTGTTAAAAATATTGGAATAAATGCTCGAGCAACTCCTCATAAGCCACTCACTTATATGGTTAATGCTGAGCTAAAGGTGGTGTAAAGAGCGAGGCACTGGACAGTGGATGACTCGGAACGAGTCACCATGTGGCAAGCCGATGGAAGGATTTGGGTTTTGCGAATGGCTGGAGAACGTCGCTGCCATAAGGTATAGTGCCATCATTCCAGTACAGAAAAGTTGGTGTCAGGGTGTGCGACATTTTCGTGGCTGGGGTCTGGTTTCCTTACTGGGCTTAACAAAATACTTGATACCGAAGGGTATTACACAGTTTGCTGTGTTGTGTACGTCGTACTGCAGAGGAACAGTTCGGAGCGATGGTTGTTTGTATCAGCATGATAGTGCATATGAAACTTCCTGGCAGATTAAAACTGTGTGCCGGACCGAGACTCGAACGCGGGACCTTTGGAGAGCTTCTGTAAAGTTTGCAAGGTAGGAGACGAGGTAATGGCAGAAGTGAAGCTGTGAGGACGAGGCCTGAGTCGTGCTTGGGTAGCTCAGGCAGTAGAGTGCTTGCCCGCGAAAGGCAAAGGTCCCGAGTTTGAGTCTCGGTCCCGCACACAGTTTTAATCTGCCAGGAAGTTTCATATCAGCGCACACCCCGCTGTAGAGTGAAAATATCATTCTATGACTGGGCGACCTGTCATAAATCACCATTTGTGAGATAATGGTCGACAATAACATTCCTGAAATGGTGTGGACTACTGAGAGTAGTGCCCTGAACTCAGTGGAATATCTTTTTGATGTAATAAAATGGAACACTTACAGCCGTCCTTACGATGTATTTATTACAAGGCTACCAGTGTCGGTGTTTCAGTGTACCATCTTCAGGCTTTAAGTGATACTGAGAGGGTATGTCCAACCGTATACACGATTCGTAAGTGGCAAACATCCTGTATACTATTGGAGACCTCAGCGTCAGTTAAGGCCTGAGGATGTAGCACTGAAGCACCGAAACTTGTAGCCATATAATAAATAACATCGCAAGGACGTCTGTAGGTGTTCCATTTTATTACGTAAGTGAACGGCCGAAGTCCCTCAAACCTCCAGCCAGAAGGATGGACAATAATAATAATTTTTTGATGAGTTAGAACGTCGACTTCGCTCTAGACCCCAGTTTCCATCATCACTGCCTCCCCTGATTTTGGCTCTTGAGGAAGACTAGCTTGCCATTCCCCACACACACATTTAGACACTTAATTGTGAATGTCCTCAACAGAGTTCAAGCCATCATAAAAGCGAAGGATGGATACACCACATATTAAACTTCCTGGCAGATTAAAACTGTGTGCCAGCTCGAGTCTCGAACTCGGGACCTTTGCCTTTCGCGGGCAAGTGCTCTACCAACTGAGCTACCCAAGCACGACTCACGCCCCTTCCTCACAGCTCTACTTCCGCCAGTACCTCGTCTCCTACCTTCAAAACTTCACAGAAGGTCTCTTGCGAAACTTGCAGAGCTAGCATTCCTGGAAGAAAGGATATTGCGGACACATGGTTTTGCCACAGTCTGAGGGATGTTTCCAGAATGAAATTTTCATTCTTCAGGAGAGTGGGCGCTGATATTAAACTTCCTGGCAGATTAAAACTGTGTGCCGGACCGAGACTTGAACTCGGGACCCTTGCCTTTCGCGGGCAAGTGTTTGGTAGAGCACACTCCGCTGCAGAGTGAGAATTTCATTCTGTGACACCACATATTAATGTCAAGTACTAGGTCTCTGGATACTTTTAATCCGATAGTGTATGTTGGAGGCACGTATTTATGAGCTTCTTGTGTTCCATAAGCAACAACTGCTTGTCGCTGCGATATTTGTGGTGCCACCTTGGAAAACAATACACAGTCCGACCTGCAGTATATCCACGTTGAAGCTGACAGTTGTTCATAGTACATGCCTGGTTCTTCAGAAGTGCGCTTAATATAAGCTGTAGCAGAATATAACGCTCAGTAAGAACAGGGGTTTCACAGCAGGCGTCATCCTACCGGCGAGGACAGAAACGTTGAGAGACTGGCTCGCTCAAGCCACAGAGCTGATCGAGGTTTTGAATAGAGTTGTTCGCACAGTAGAATTTGAAGAGATGGTGTTGTACCGTGTGGGAGAAGATTCACGAGTAACAACCAGTCAATTTTCCCATCACATACACATTTCAAAGAGTACTTTGCGGAGAGAGTATCATAGGCAGCGTGCGCAAACAATGAATCCAAAACCAAGAGCTCACTCCTTTCAATCGCTTGTCCAACCATGAGTCTGGCATTCGTCACTTTTAACGACTATGAGTTTAAATTGTTGCTGTAGGGTAAAAGTTTTTTGTGACAGTAACAGCTAAACATAACTATTAGTTCCTTAACAGTATCGGCTCCTCTATCATTTTTATTATTTCAGTCCTAAAGCTTCGGGACAGCCTGTATTTAGTGCACGTTATATGTGACCATACATTTAAATATGAGTCGGAGACAATATTTGTACCCTCTATTACCATTTCTGTCTACACTACACAGTTAACTTTTTAATTACAGCTACATTACCTGCTCCGATGTACTCCCATCGCTATTGATTGTAAATAAAAGGAGAAACAAGAAAACAACCATTACAAATAAATGATGAGGTTTCTTTGTCACAAAAGACTGATAACTGTCAGATTGTGACACGGATCTTGAAATTCTGACTTGAAACTATGCATTGAGTACTATCTCCTGTTGGATACCAGACGCCTTATTTATATGCTAACGTTGGTGTTTGTTCTCTTGCTTCTCATTGCGTGTTATTTCTGGCTGATGACTGCTGGATGTTGAAACAGGTAATGTAACTAGAATTGGTATAGATATCACACGGTGCTGTCTTATTACGTATGACGGAACATCCTCTATGTAGCAAGCAGCCCAACGCCGCACTAAAGCGCTGTGAGCAGCATATTGTCATCATATGTTATAGGTTATTTTATGATTCTAGTGTCTTTTAATTAAGCACCTGCACACAGATTACTTGTGTGTTCCGTGTGTACACAGATGTGAATAACTTACATGCAGTAGATGCCCCTGCATTTCGCCTCATAAAATTTTATTTTGTTTAAGTAGGTTATCGTCGATGCATTTTGTTTCTGCCTTAAACGTGACATAAATATTCTTGTATTGATATCCTGTCACATTAAGCTATTTGTATAGTACTGGCTGCTTTCTACTATATTCCCTAGTATATTTCTCCTTGGAAGTGGTAAGATCATAGGATTGTGGACACTAAATTGTTTGTGGGCTCCCCAAGAATAATTAAAATACATGAAATTAGAAGCCAGAAATTCAATGACTGAATTAAAATTTTCATTAGGAATGTGCGAACTAATGCTAGTACTGTCGAAATCAAAACTTTCTGTTGATGTGTTACTGTCGAAGAAACTGCCTGTGTGATGCGTGTTCATTATTACTGAAGTTGCTGCAGATGCTTTCAAAATGATTGGCTTGCAACTCAGTGCAAAAACCGTGCAGTTTGGCCATACTAACTGTAATGTCGCTTTTACACGGGTCGGCAGTATGTAAATCATGTAGAAGCTTAAAATAAATAGAAGAAGGAAAAAAATTAAGTGTGCACTGTAACGCAAGAAGCGAATATTGAATTTATTTTATTGGTTAGCTGTACGTACTAAAAATGAATTTGAGATGAAATATTCCATGTGCAATTTTTTATACCACAGTATAAGAATAATTTGAAAAAAGACTGTTAACTGTGTAGCAGTGATACGGTATAAAAAGAGGCACATATTAATACGATTCATATTTGAGATAATATATTTTCCGCTTTGTAAATACATACTTACAGATACTGTAAGTACTATCTAACAAATTAAACGTAGTATATAGAAATTTAAAGTTGAAGGCTCCTCTGTTGGTAGATATATTTATTTCAGGACGCCAGGGAATCAAATAAGAAGCTGAAAATTTGTAGTGTAATGACATGGCAAAAACAATATACAGCCATCTCCTCGACCATACAGACAACTGTCAGTAAAGCTATGAAGTATTCTCCGCATACGTACATATATAAAAACACAAGTATTCTCATGGTTACTCACAGATAATAGGCACTGCGAGAGATCTACGAAGTTGAATTACATTTTAGGGAAAAACAATTGAAACCTTGAAGAGCTGCGTAGTATCTTATTAGGCAACAGACCATTCTCGAACACACAAAATATTAAATAGCCATAGTAATACTACCACTTACATCATCTTTCTTCTGTAGCTGTGAATTACAGTATTTGGGAGGTAAATCTCTTTTGATGTATATATGTGATATCGGGAAACCTGCAGTTTTGTCTTCCTCATTTCAGGGGCACTAAATGATTTTCCCCCTTTTTCCGCTAGAGTCGAAAGAGAAGTTAAGCTATAGCGCACAGATAAGGGCGGCCGGATTTGCGCTATATGCCACAACGACTCGCTTAGCAGATCCCCTCTCCTCGTCACACTGTCACAAGGACGGAAATTGCATCGGCCTGCTTACCATAAGCTGACGCTTTATATCCGGACGCGTCAATTCTGACTTCATCTCTCATCCAGTGCTGTGTTCTCCCTTCTTGTTTCCCCATTCAGATGGGTACTTAAAAAGCACTGTACTTCATTTGTCAACATCCGTGACAGGTCGTTTTCCTTATACACATCTTGACATTTGGCGTCTGCCCTGGGGTGAGGATTTGTTCTGTTTCCTTGGGATATCTCATAGCCGTGTTAAGTAGAAGTGGCTTCGGTTACGACGAATCTTGTATGCTGGCAAATACATATTCGTTTACTCGCATTAGATTAAAACGCACGTTCAAATATTTATTTTGTCGATTGTTCTTAACTGCGGCAACCAGCAGAACCGATTTCGAGGTGTATGACCTGACGTAGCACGTGAACAGCTTCCCGATACCGCCATCAGATGGCACTAGACGCGGTGCGGCAAACGCTGTTGCGACATCTGGCCGCGAGACTGCGCCACAGGCTCTCTCAGAAACGCGAGGTGGTGGCCGGCTGCGGACGGGTATTCAATGACAAATGAAGTGTGACGTTAACTGACCGTCATCGGTGGAAGGGGAACCTTCCCTAGTGGCACTGGGGGAAGCGAGGGCGCGGGGAAGTCATTCAATTGCTGCTCACTTCTTCAAAGGAATTCGGGCGTCGAATTCTTTTTCGAGATAAACGTGAAATAGAAAGCTCCGATGAAGTAGTGCGAAGAAGCCGGCTGTTCTGATACTGATATGTAAATATAATGGAAATTGGTCTGCTGACTCACGGTCCTGTCAGACAATCTGTCCAAGAAAAATCCTATTAGCTCTAATGTCCATGCACGACGCAGTGAGGCGCTCATATTCGACCCGGAAAGAGTCAGTGCGCAGTTTATATACACGGTCGAATTCGAGCAAGTAGGAATGATCTAGTTCTTTTTTTCTATACTGGGTACTAGATTTTAATGATAAAAACCAACGCGAAATACATGTAAACTAAGGTTTTCCGTAGCGAATTGATTTGGTACGAATTACATGTGTTGCTTCTCATTTGATATTGCCGCTTTCGCGTTTCCATTAATCTCAGTAACAGCAGTGTTACAACATCGTTACGCTTGCGAGACTTTAAATTTTCGACAGTTCTACTACGTCATTTTATACGAATGCCTGGATGATTCCCCTTTTGGAACAGGAGCAAATACTAACACTGCCTGTGTCCAGATGAGCAAATGCTCTGCAGTACTTGATACCTCTGCGACACTCTGCTGCCAAAATTGAATTATGTCTTAACAAAATGGGTTGCTTTGAGAACTGCTTTACAGTATTATCATTTGTAGTGTTCAAACAAGGCAATACGAGAGTAATGAGACTACTAATTCCGACTAAAATCGGAATCTTTCTGTATCGTTGAATACTTCGACTGTATAAAAACTGGATATTGTAATAACCCAACATGTAAAAGATGCTTACGGGATGATGTTAGATGATGTTACAGTCTGTCAGGGATAATGGAGAATGAAAAGTGTATCAATGTTTTTGTAAGGGACCCTGGCCCGGTTTCGACCGAGTCGGAAATAATAAGCGAAAGTGGTTCTGATGCCTCTGACAGTGGCATACATGCACCAGTAGTGTTGTTGCCAAGGTTTTTGGGTCGACAACTTTCAGAGGTGGCTGTATGAACAAAACAAGAAAAAAATGGCAAGTAAACATGGCTTCTAAAATGCATACCTTAAGAGCTATAAGTAATTGTTCATCTTCAATACTGTGAAACACATCTCTTCTACTACAACCCCTTTGCTTACCGTACTTTGGGAGGACGTAATATGGACCAAAACAAGAAATATGTCCAATAAACATGGACTTCAAAATGCATACCTTAGGAGCTATAGGCTTTTGTTCAATAGAAGAGATATATTTCACTGTATTGAAGATGAAGAAGTGCTCTTGGCTCTTAAGGTAAACATTTTTGAGCCCATGTTTACTAGACTTTTTTTTCTTATTTTCGTTCATACTATCACCTCTGAAAGCCGCCTACCCCGCTATCTTAACAATAACAATGCCGGTATATATTCCACTATCAGAGGTATCAGAACGATTTTCGCTTTCGCTTTCGACTTGATCGTTTTTGGACCTGCGTCTCTTACCCCGTCGTATGTGGTAGCGACGTAAGAGAAATTCAAACAACAAAGTGTTGTTTACTAGAAAACGCTTCACAAAATCAAAGAAAAGTATCAAACATTTTCAAAGAGCAAGAGCGGGCTCTATGTTCCCGAAACATAAACGATTTGGCTTTCATGTTAATATATGTGATCAAAAATTTTCCAAAAGAGTTTAGACGTTATGGGAACTAACAACCTGCATGGAATCCTCTCAAACATTGATACTAGGTATCGAGATTTATCAATTTTTCCCGGCATAAATCGTGGCTGAAGGGGTGACAAGTGGTCCCATGCACTCAGCCATTGAGTTACTTGTGCTTACATAATCACTAAGGAATTTTACCAATGATTACTGACAAGGAGAAGGCGTAAAAGACAATTATTAATGTTGAAAAAATTTTGAATGGCCCGCAAGGTCGTCGTGGGAGATATTTCGAGAACAGATTGAGCTCACATTAGCACACGGATAAGCTACTTCGAAGAAGGATGATTATAGTTCAATTTACCGCCAACGTCAACGACATTCGTGACAGATTATTAGCCCGCGTGGAGCAGACACGTCGTCAAGGATTCTGTCGACCACGTCTGACCATCACAAGGTGGGTTCGCTGTATTGTGCACCAAGCACATCGTAACCTCTTCACAAACGCACCAGCCATCCAATAACATGTTGGTTCAAATGGCTCTGAGCACTATGGGACTTAACTGCTGGTGGTCATCAGTCTCCTAGAACTTAGAACTACTTAAACCTAACTAACCTAAGGACATCACACACGTTCATGCCCGAGGCAGGATTCGAGCCTGCGACCGTAGCGGTCGCGCGGTTCCAGACTGTAGCGCCTAGAACCGCTCGTCCACTCCGGCCGGCCCCAATAACATGTAATGTACTTCTTGCAACGGCCTGTGTCACCCCTCACCACTGGTCGGAGACTAACAGCAGCCGGGCTGGGGAATTACCGTCCCATACTTGGGTTGCCATTAACACTGCAACACAAATGACTGCTTGTGGAGTGATGGACTGACCGGAAAACATGAACTGCTGATAAATGGCGTCGTATAGTGTTCAGCGATGAATCGCGGTTCTGCGCTACCCCGGATAACCGTTGTCGGCTAGTATGACGGAGTCCTAGGAGGAAGACCTATTCTTCCACTTTGCGGAGAGGCACAGCTGCGTTACTGCTGGCGTTTTAATTTGGAGAACCGGCGGTTATGACTAAAGGTCATAGCTGGAACTGATTTAGGGAACTCGGACAGCGCAACAGTATGTCACCGACAACCGGCATTGTTATGTTTTACCTCTCTTGCGACAGTATTGTGCTGCCATTTTTAATAAGACAATGCTCGTCGACATGTGGCTCGTGTCTATGAATTGTCTACCTGGTATCGAGATACTTCCGTGGCCATTAAAATCCCCTGATCTGTCCCCGATAGAACATCTGTGGGATCAGCTCGGCTGTCAACTGTGTCCCAGCGCCAGTGTCCATGATATCGAAGACCAGTTATAACTGTTGTGACCCAACTTGCATGAGCGGATACAACGGCTTCATGTTACCTTTCCCAACCAGCGCAAGTATCCAGGCCAGAGGAAGTGACAAGTAGGCTTCTGCTGACAATCACTGAAGTAACCACATAACCTCTCAGCCCGTGATGTTTCATTTAGTTTCCTCCTTACCGTCTGGTCCCTTCGCTTTTTGTGTCTACGTTCGTAAGACTGTACTTACGTGCTTCAGGTGGTGGAGACCATGACGTCACTAATGCACCTAATTAAGGTTTCTCTTGGGGATGAGGTAGCTGATTCGATACCCTGTAATGAAGCAAATTATCATAAGTGAATTTTGACCGGTAGAGAGAGTAGAGACATTGCCGCACTTGGTAATTAGAGCAATGTCTCGGTCAAGCTCCAAACCTCTCTGTAGGTTCTGAGCACTATGGGACTTAACTTCTGAGGTCATCAGTCCCCTAGAACTTAGAACTACCTAAACCTAACTAACCTAAGGACACCACACACATCCATGCCCGAGGCAGGATTCGAACCCGCGACCGTAGTGGTCGCGCGGTTCCAGACTGTAGCGCCTAGAACCGCTCGGCCACTCTGTAGTGACTCGTGAAGTGAGGGCATGTGACCTGTGGGTGGTGGTTTGTCCGCTGGATGGAGTCGTTAATCGCGGAGGCCCTACTGGTTTCACTAGAGAGCAAAAAGCTTGTCCCTTCTCCATTTCTTTATTTTCAGTTCTCTATCATCTCGTCACTGGATGCGAAAGTACTCATTACAGCCTTCCACACAATGTAGGTACACACTCGACACACCCCGCTCGGAAAAGAACAGAGTATTTCAGTACGAAAACCATCAAAATTAGTTTTAGCATTTGGCTTCGAATTATAGACTAGTTGGGCAGGTAAGGGAGTGTACTGCCGGTATCTCAGCACTTAATTAAATGATGTCAAAAAACATGAAGACGACAGCATTCATAATCAATATCTGTGCAACTAAATTGTTGCAAAGCTTATAGATGACGTTGCCTATTTGATAGTGTTTTCCTCAGTATTATAAAAACCTGAGTAGGGTCTCATAATGACAATAATAATAATATAATAATAATATTATTATTATTATATTATATTTTATAATATATTATTGTTAGCATTATTACTTGAACAGTCCACTTTTAAGACCTATGGGTGGCAGAGGTGTTATTGTATAGAAACAACCAGCGTAAAAAAAAAAAAAAAAAAAAAAAAAAAGGTTCAAATGGCTCTGAGCACTATGGGACTTATCAGCTGTGGTCATGAGTCCCCTAGAACTTAGAACTACTTAAACCTAACGAACCTAAGGACATCACACACATCCATGCCCGAGGCAGGATTCGAACCTGCGACCGTATCAGTCGCACGGTTCCGGGCTGCTCATCTAGAACCGCGAGACCACCGCGGCCGGCCAACCAGTGTAAAAAGCAAATACTCTGCAAGAGGTAATTTATTCCGGAAGTCAAGTAGGTCATCGTTGACACCACGCCACTCAGTTCGTCAGGCATATAATTCAACGCCACTGCATGTCAGCCATTAGGAGACGCAGAAAATTGACGGTATGCTAACGAAGTTAATGAAGGAAAAACCTGACAAAAATCGCTAGAGACACATCGTACTACTGGTTGCCGTCCAGGGCAATTGTTCCCAGAAACAGAGGGTTTTATGCTGGGCATACATTTTGCAGTAACTTGCACATTAATTTCCATTGCAAAGTATATTATTGTATATGAAGTTACAAAGAAAGTAACAATAATGGTAACCGATAATAACTGTCGAGGAGAAGATGTCTTGAAAAAAAGAAGTGAAAGGTCTGGAATGAGGGGAGGGTGACAGATAGGGGGGGCAGAACAGATTGCATGTTTTACAATCAGCGGGATGAGATACGTCGCGGCGAAAATTCAAACGTCAGCGACGCAAATATTTCAGGGTGTAAGGCACACAGAGAGGCCACGACAGGGGGCGGATGATTACCAGGTGATGCATAATCCGGGGAGTCTAACAAATAAGCAGACATTCCAATTCCCAATCCCCGGCTGTCTTTTGTTTTCATATGCATCAGGCAAGACGCGCGCCCTGGAGCCTGTGTGTTATTAAAGTTTGGTCATTACAGAGAACCGTGAAAAATGTATCACCACCGCTCACTTGTTGTGCGGAATATTTTAAGCCAGTAGCAGCTCCGCCAAAGATTTCTGATGCATGAGGTCTTCGTGTATTGATCTGTTGTCCTCGGGAAGCTAGTGGTTACAATGTAATACACTGCAGAGGCCTGCTGTTTTGAGGTATATATTGCTTATTAATAGCAAAGAAATCCATGTATTGGCGTCCTTACATCGTCACACATTTTTGTAGGCCTGTAGTTCCTACTTAGTTTCTAAGGAAATATATTTTCTCGCCTCATAGACACAGATACCCTACTAGAGCAGCACCAATATATACGCACTAAACTTAAAAAACCTCCATTTATAAGAGAAGTGATCTATCGACATAGGTTCACAGTTATGTTAACTATGCTGACATTTAGCTACAGTAATTTCTATATGTATTTAAACTCACAGGAGAAGAGCTGCACCTTAGATTTGTACAGAGAGAAGAACGTTGCAGAAATAAAAGAAGAGACTGGGAAAGACTTAAAACTAGGTTCGTGGCACATTCAAATAGTTTTAGCGATAACGATCGGCTGAGTCCGAGTAGGAAACAGTACTATAAATTACCGTGCAACTCATGAGAAAACGCTCAAACTTTCGGGAAAGAAATTAACCAGTAGTCAAAAACACTCCATATACAGTACTCTTGCTAAATGGGATTTTATAAGCTATGGTGAATAACGGGGCCACATAAATAATTTTTTCTTACAAGTTCAGTTTTAATATGAGACAAACCACTTTAGTATGAACTGCTACAGACCAGATGAAGATATCCGGACTGTAACTGACGATGCAGAAGAAAAATCTGTTTTCGGCCGTAACCGAGTTGTTATTTTCCAGTATAAAACTTTAAATCTCCTCATCTGACAGGCCGAGACTTCGTAGCCTCTCATAACTTGAGAATCCTCTGAAAAACAAGAACAACGCACACTGAGTGTAAGTTTATTATTTTGACATAAGTCTCGTAGTTAGGATTTCGGCTGTTTTAATTCCGTTCTAAACATATTTCTCTGCGTTTGTGAAGTGTTTTTCTAAAGTAATCAACACGCATGTCGATAAGAATCACATACAGATAGGTCGCCAATTTCTTTCGTAACCTACTGAGCTAGAGCTTCACTTCTGCCGACGTAACGTAACAGCTGGCCATGAAACCCCAACAAGGAAACCAGAAGAGATAACTTTGCAGTTTCACATACTGGGAGAGGAAGTGCAAATAATAAAGAGGATACTTTGAAGACTTGAGCTTTGCGACACACTGATATCTAGAAACCATAATAAATAAATATTAATTTATTTTTCAGAGTCGGCTATTACTGCAGCATTAACTGTCAACGGTGAATCTCTGTTCCATTTCGTTTAGTTCCACCTTCCAACAAACTGTTTTGACTTATTCTTCCTCTGGTATTCGCAATCTTTTTATATACAGGGCGCTTTATCTGCACCTACCAATGTCGTTTTATGCAACCTACAAATCTACATCTGGCCTTCAAAAACCAGGTGCGGAAGTTTCATATTTTCTCCCTCGCTACGTGCAGACTAAGTCTTACAGAAAAATGAACAGGACCTTTTTGAACGAAATTTTCTGCACTTAAAGTTTTTACTAGGAGCATTTTGGTTAGAGACCGTAGTTTTCGAGTTGTTCAAGAGATACGTAGAAAAGTGACCTTCAAACGCACCCCAACTCCCACACTCATCCCCCACCGGTCAGGATTTCTACTACGTTGTTCACGGCACTGCCTCCTACCTCAGTAAAAATATTGTGACTGCACGAATTATTTCCCATATTCCAGCTTTTTTGGTCTTCATTGACTGCCTTCATTAGGCCACCGGCTTAGTCGAGCACTTACAAATTGTAAAACTAACGTTTTTATAAATTTTACCTAACAATTTTGTGAATTTTAACACTATGAAATAAAAAATTATGTCTTTGTATAAAAGTCGTTTTTCTTCCATTACCCTCACGGATACATTTGAGTTAATGAAATATCCGACTATGTTGGTGGCTTAATAGCTCAATGAATAGAGACCAGCAAAGGTCGAGTGTTGGGAATAGTTCGTGTAGTCGAAACTTTTTATGCGGTTATGGGATGGAGTGCCACGAACAACATACTAGAAATCCCAACTGGTGAGGGATAAGTGTGGGAGTCGAGATGCATTTTGTATAACTCGAAAAACGTACCCTTCAGTGAAAACTTATCCCACTACAATATTTAACTAAATTAAACATCCTACAAAAAAGTACTTTACATTTTTTCTGCAAGACTAATAGTTGTCTCATAGTTAGCTACAGAATATGAAAATCGCGCGCTTGTTTTTTGAAGGCCAGATATAGAATTGCAGGTTGCATAAAACTACTTCAGTAGGGTCAGCTAAATCACCTTGCATGTTATCCACCTGTATATGTTGCGCTCTACAGAAGAGTCTTCTGTCTTTCCGTTCCAGCGGTAACTTATATGTACTTTAAGCACACCATTAAAAACGGTGCAGAAGAAAGATCGAAATATTTCTGTTTCTGGGAAAATAATATAAGCCATGGAGCAAAATCGAATGTGAAATTCAGAAAGCCATCTAGGTGGTCGACAGCTGCATGGGCGAACACTTCGAGAAAATTGCCTTAAAGTGGACAGGATTATTCATAAGTAGCTCCGTGGATTTTAGAAGCCGACTGAGCGAAAACTACAAAACATAAAGAAATAAACACATGTCGGTGAATAGAGCGTCTCTCCAGTTTTTTTAACTCATATTGTCACCGTCTGTGATGTGGCAAACGCCAGTACGTGCGTGCATTTCATTGAAGTCACTGACACGAGTTGCTCAGCAACGAGCGGCAGCAGCCCGCTTTGTACGTAAAGCTGTTCATCGTGTTGCCTACCCGCAGGCGCGAACTGATTCTAAGTCCTCCGAAAGCCACCTGAGGGCGTGTGGTGTGGTGTAGGGTGCTTCTGGTATCACTAATCGATGCCCCATTCCCTGTTCCACATGCGAATGGCGCTTGGGACGAATGATTGTCGGCAAGCCTCTGTACTAGTCCTAAATTCTCGCATTTTCTCATCGTGGTGTATGTGGAAGGAAGTAATATGTTGTACGACACTTCCCCCGAAAGTACTCCTTCAAAGTTTCGATAGTAAACCTTTCTGTGATGCAAAACACTTCTCTTGTAGTGTCTTCCATCGGAGTTTCTTGAGCGTCTCTATAACACTGCCGCATCGACTTAAAGATCCCGTGGCGAAACGTGCTGCTCTTCGTTCTACTGTAGCTCTTCTATCAGTAATGCCAAGTAACAGCCCCAGATTGATCAACAGTATCCAAGAATAGGTCGAACAAATACCTCGCAATCCACTTCTTCCGTAGATGAGCTACATTTGCTCGAAATTCTTCCTATGAATCTGTCTGGCATCTACTACTATTTTTTTCATGTGGTCATTCCATTTACGATGTGTCTGGATAGTTATTCCTAGATATTTTACGGGAGATACTGTTGCCGGAAATTTGTCATCTATAGTGTAGTTGTACAGTAGCTAATTTCTTTTCCTGCGTATGCGCAATATGTTGTATTTATTTTCGTTCAGGGTTAATTGCACCACTCATTGGTCCTCTGTAGGTCATTTTGCAAATTGGCTCTGAGCACTATGGGACTTAACATCTGAGGTCATCAGTCTCCTAGAACTTAGAACAACTTAAACCTAACTAACCTAAGGACATCACACACATCCATGCCCGAGGCAGGATTCAAACCTGCGACCACAGCAGTTGCGCGGTTCCGGACTGAAGCGTCTAGAATTGATACTGTCTTTTAACTTTACTATTTTCATGTAGACAACCGCATCATCTGCGAACAGTCGTAAGGCATTTTCGAAACTTTCTACTAAATCACTGATGCGACAGTATGGAGTACATGCTTTACCTACATGTTCTGACACGCCTGCCCCATAGTGCAAGTATTCCACGGCGTGTTCAAATATTACGAATTGAAACTGGCAAGTGTAACTTTTATGTATGTGTTTTAATTTTGTCATATTTTCTCCTGAAACGCCGTAGGTACTATTCATAACCCCGCATGACTGTGAAAGTTGTATCGAAGAACAGAAGTTTTTCTTCGTGTGCGATAATGCATTCTTGTCTCGGATGGGAGGCACGTCTTCGGGAGTGCCCGGTTTCGGGAACCCTGTCACCAGGAAGCGACCTCCCAGCCCTCGCAACACGATTATTGGCCTTGTAAAAGACATAAATTTGACGTCAAGTAAGGGAAAAGAATGCTGGGTGCGAAGAGTAATTTAGTGCTAATACAGCACTTGTTCCCCAATAAGAACACAGCATGTGCCCGCATCTATCATACAGGGACGCAATTTCGCAGGCATCATTTTTCACGGCGCTCTCCCCGACTGCTCTCCCCGGCCGCGTGTATCGGTTGGCGCGCGCCGATCGGTCAAGACGCTCTCCGTGAGTAATGGACACGAGATAGCGTGCCTGATTGCCGCTTTACATTCAAATGCTTGCAGCGCGCGGAACGTCTGCGGGCATCGCCTCCGTCTTTAATATTATCTCGTGCCCCTCCGGCGTTTGCGAGCTGCGCCAATGGCACAGATCTATTTCCTTTTGCCTCTCCTTGTCCCCTCCCCACCCCCTCCGTGTCGCACTGCGGAAACGCGTGGTCATTTGCAACACGACTACCATCAGTCACGAGTGTAGCGCATATCCTGAGCGAATTGTTTACGGAAGGTCCAGAATGTACCAGCATAAGCATACAGGCTTAGTTCTTCCTATATCCCAATGAAACCCCGACAAGGTTTTTTCGTTTGCTGTGCGCCACAATATATATATCTGCGCAGCTACCTCCCTGATGCCACTGCACGTTATGATAGGAAGGCGTATCTGGGTACGAAGCCCAGACAGATATTCGAAATGTGGATTTAAGAAATATAGAATTTTTTGCTACAAAACATATGATTCGAATAAAGACGTCACATGCTGGTGTGCTGTTGTGACCGTAAATTGAATTATCCAACATGTGTATGTCTTGTACACAGGGTGTCTAGCAAAGGAGACCCTAATATCAAAATAAAATATCTCGAAAAC
Source organism: Schistocerca gregaria (assembly GCF_023897955.1). Classification (NCBI taxonomy): domain Eukaryota; kingdom Metazoa; phylum Arthropoda; class Insecta; order Orthoptera; family Acrididae; genus Schistocerca; species Schistocerca gregaria. The sequence goes on along the minus strand of NC_064931.1, from coordinate 480,034,057 downwards.
TAAGATCGATACACGTGTGCAACGGTCGGTATGTTTATTGTGAACGCTGTAAGAAATTTATACAGACGCTATACAGAACTTTCGAAACAGTTCGGAAAGCTGCTAACAGATTACGATGTAATCGCAATATGTAGTGACTACAACGAATACGCTGCAGCCCAGAGCGATCAATTCCACCTCCACCGTTGAAACGTGAGAGGAGATGAGCGAACCGAAGGAAGAAGATTAAAGTTATGTATTTCACTTAACAACGAATTTTTCTGGTACTGGAATACCACACATTAGAACACAGTTCCACGGCAACAACGCTCAGTTATTTTCAGACGAGATTTAATATTCCAGAAGGACCCGATACGAATACCATCCTAAAGCGCTTCGCTAAATTCCAACGGACAGACAACGTGGCTGATAACCTAGCGGGTATTGCAGATTCCAGAAGGACCCGATGCGAATACCATCCTCAAGCGCTTCGCTAAATTCCAACAGACAGGCAACGTGGCTGATAACCTAGCGGGTATTGCAGACCCCAGGCAAACTGTAGTTGCTCCTGAAAATGTCGCCACAGTTTCTGGAATATTCAGCAAAATCCAAGGAAATGCATCCGCAGAATTGCAGCAGAGATTGAGGCGTTCCAGCATGTAGAAAATACTGAGACAGAGCTGACGCGTACCAGGTTCTCGCAGTGATTGGCAATGAATGTTTTCGATATTGACTGCATCTGGTTCACAGATGAAGCACACTTTACCTGAATGGAGTCGTGAATGAACAAAACAAGCGATTTTGAGGTTCCGCAAATCCCTATTTGTGTGAAGCGAAGCCACTGTATGCTCCCAAAGTTACTGTATGGGCTGAGGTATGCAGCAGAGATATTATTGGCTTTTTTTCATGCGAGAAATGAGCACTAGTGGAACAATTTGCATTAACATCCTAAGATCGACCAGGCACCGCGTGGATCACGCGAGATTGGGTCGGACCACATAGCATCGAACAGGTGTTTCGCTTTCTTGATGAATACTTCCGGAATAGAGTCTTCACAGTAAATTATGACAAATTCACTGGCACAGGGAAAGATTGGCCTTCTTATTCGCCCAATACGATTTTTGTACTACTTTCTGTGAAATTTAAAAACACTTTCTACCGGAACAATCCAACCACGCTGTACAAGCATGAATCGTCGATCTGTGTTGCATCTGTGTTCATTTCCGCTGATTCACTATAGAATGTGACTCCAAACTGGATTGTTCCTTTGCACCACATCTGTTCAAAAGGTTCAAATGGCTCTGAGCACTATTGGACTTGACATCTGAGGTGCCTGCCGCGGTGGTCTAGCGGTTCTAGGCGCTTAGTCCGGAACCGTGTGACTGCTACGGTCGAAGGTTCGAATCCTGCCTCGGGCATGGATGTGTGTGATGTCCTTAGGTTAGTTAGGTTTAAGTAGTTCTAAGTTCTAGGGGACTTATAACAACAGCAGTTGAGTCCCATAGTGCTCAGAGCCATTTGAACATCTGAGGTCATCAGTCCCCTAGAACTTAGTACTTAAACCGAACTAACCTCAGCACATCACACACATCCATGCCCGAGGCAGGATTCGAACCTGCAACCGTAGTGGTCGCCCGGTTCCAGACTGTAGCGCCTACAACCGCTCGGCCACCGCGGCCGGCGCACCACATCTGTACTGCGAATAGTGTACATTTCGAAAAGATTGTGATGTGATTGCAAGGACTGCCTGCAGAGGACTATTTGAAGTATACACGCATATTCTGTACGAACTGCACAGCGTACAGTGCCATCTGTTAGCAGCTTTTAGAACACTTTCGAACCTTTGTATAGTATCCTTAAAGCTTTGACAATACACATACCTTTTGTTGAATTCGTCTATCGATCTTAATTTTCGAGATATTTAATTCTGAAGTAGGTTCAAATGGTTCAAATGGCTCTGAGCACTATGGGATTCAACTTCTGAGGTCATCAGTCCCCTAGAACTTAGAACTACTTAAACCTAACTAACCTAAGGATATCACACACATCCGTGCCCGAGGCAGGATTCGAACCTGCGACCGTAGCGGTCGCGTGGTTCCAGACTGTAGGGCCTAGAAGCGCTCGGCCACCCAGGCTGACCTGAATTAGGGAATCCTCCGCTGGACACCTGTACGATCTGCCTCAATGTATATCATTCACGAGCACTCTTCACCGTGTTTTTACATTAGCAAACTTTCGTCTTCAATTTGGTTAGTATACATCAGAGTACGAGGAAAATTTTCATATAATTGTGATGTGATGGAGTTGATGATAATACTGCCTATTCATGTAGGCACCTCGTTATATAACGAGACACCTCGTCAGACTAAGATGCTTATCGATTACATGAATGACGATAGAAAGACGGGGCGAATTTTAACTTGAGTATAGCACTACAAAGCTTTTATTTTCAAAGCGACCATACTTCACATGGGTGTATCGTTTACATCTATGCATATACACCTTTGAGGTACATTTTACGATTACATTTACGATCAAAGTTTACCTTTACCTTTCACAAATATTCAATGTGCCCTGTAACAGACACGCGAGAAATATCCAGACAGTAGGTAAAATCGTGTTTTACTTTTTCGAGCCTGTCTAGAGTTACAACATTCACAGCGATAGCTATGCGGACCCACAGTTCACTCAAAGTTGTTGCAAGGGAGCCACAAAGCTGCACAAAAAGAAGTGTGACATAGCGTGAGCTACGTCGGCGAAAATCACGCCGCAGGGTTGCAACTGAATTGTACCTGTGAAATGAAGAACGCTAAGCGCCGTTTGTTTCTGAGTTACTGCTGTCGCGACTCGACGCACATTGGGTAATGAAAGGACGACTTAGCTAGCTGCACCAGCAAGACACCGATCAGCAACCACATAAACCGATAATCCGCAACCAATGCCAACGTAAACTTTTAATTTCAAGGCTCGAATTAAAATTTACATCAGGTTTCTATTAATACCGATGAAATTCTTGTAAAATTGGGTCAATTTTTGATATGTACGCCCCTGTATATTACGTAGCATATGTATATAATGAATATATCAACTTCGGTGTAGGTTGTTCGGTTCTTGAACATAGCTCTCTAAGCCTTTTGACCGAAAATCAAATCAAAATTACATCCTAGTACCTCTAAGCGGGACGGTATTAATCGTTGTCACTTATGGGTGGCATTAAAGTCAACTAACATAGCACTGGAAGTTGTGTGCGGTAAGTATCAGTAAACTCATTCCACCTCGAAGTCGGGAGGTTCTCTATAAAATAATTCATACGATACGAAACTTAATAATCGTCAGAGTATTCATCAATACAGCCTGACAAAAAAAAAGTGGCGCACCCGGAAGGGGAGGAGGAAATGAAATGAAACTTCGTGCGTTGGGCATGTGATGTTCGAGTGATTACAAAATGGAGTCAAATTTACAGAAAACTTGGTAGAGTAGAGTCTTGTACCGTAAGGAAGCTAGGGAGAGGATGTTGTTATGCGTTGCCGGTATCCTCTTTCAGCAACACAAATGCACAATTGGATTAATATTGTTCTATATTTCATGAACTGTAAGTTTTTACTTAACTGGATCAGAGTCCATGTGTTGTGGTACAAGCTCTTCACTCGCTGTCCTCTTGCAGACAACTTCGGTAATCTTTCTATTAGAAACTTTAGTCTCACTGCTAGTCCTTCTACGGTCACTGTCCGCAGCTCGTGGTCGTGCGGTAGTGTTCTCGCTTCCCACGCCCGGGTTCCCGGGTTCGATTACCGGCGGGGTCAGGGATTTTCTCTGCCTCTTGATGACTGGGTGTTGTGTGATGTCCTTAGGTTAGTTAGGTTTAAGCAGTTCTAAGTTCTATTGGACTAATGACCTCAGAAGTTGAGTCCCATAGTGCTCAGAGCCATTTGAACCATTTTGAATCTACGGTCACTAATCTGGTCGCTATGTACTGTCGTAACCTGCAATGTGAATCGAGCCCTCTGTGGGATGAACTGACAGACGCCAGCTGAGTGAGTGAGTCAGTGAGGCCCCCCAGTCAGCGGCAGCGGCCTAAATGAGTGCTGTCAAGAGAGGGTTGGCGGTGTGTTGCTTGTTGGTGTGTCTCAGGCCCCTCTCATGATAGGTGCACCTGATCCAGCATCTTCTAATAGATCTTCGCGCTACATCTTTGCCGACCTGTGTGCTGGCGAAAGCTTACGCCAGCGCTGGTAGTACGAGCCTATGACGCTGCACCTCCTCAGTTTCAGTTGGGAATGGTGTCATAAAGCGGTTGAATCCCCTCTTTGGACAAGCAGATCCACAACTGTTGCAACTCCTCTTTAATATCCTAGATACTGGCACTGGGACGGAGTTGACGTCCGAGCTGTTCCCACTAATTGTTTTCTTAGGGTCAGATCTCAGGATGTTGCTAACCACGAGAGTACCTCAACGCAATGCAGATAGTACATAGAGAGCCGTGCCATATGCAAACGAGCACTGTCCTATTGAAAAACGCCACAACGGTACTGTCAGGTTATAGGGAACACCCGAGGACGTAGAATGTCCGTGACGTAGCGTTATGCCGCGAGAGTTCCTTCAGTCTTTAACAGCCGTGACCTGAAGTCATATCCAATGGCTCCCCACAACCTGAGCCAGTTGTAGCGCCGTTGTTCCTCTCCAAAGCATTGGTAGAATGGGTCCTCTCCACACTTGACCACCACGCTCACCGACGATGGCCATCCGGGATAGTGCGGAACACAATGCGACGCCATTCCAGCTGTTTGTGTTGCGGTGTTAACGGCAGTGCACGCATGGGAAGGTACTCCCCTGGTTCGGCTGCTGCTAATCTCCATTTAATGTGAGCGATGAAACAAGAGCGGTACAGAGAGTCCATTACACGTTTTCAAATGGCAGGTGCAGATGTGAAGCAGTTACGATGTGCAGAACGAGGATCCTCCCTTGTTGTGATCAGACGTCATCGACCGGAACTTGACGACGAGTATGCCTGCTCTCACGATCCCGTGCAGTCAAACATGGAGCTTTTCTCACATCGGAATGCCCAAAAATCTTGATATTGCTCGATTTGACCGGTAGGCCAAATGGAGACCCACAATGAGGCCCCTTTTAAACTCCGACTAAGTAGGCCTGTGCGTCACCTCCGCATCCTTCATAGTATTCATTCACCATCTGACGCTACTCACGCCCCCTCACGCACTCTACCAGGACTGAAACAGTATAAACGACCAAAATTCATACACTTTGGTGGCCGTTCCACTTTTCTCGCAGGATTACAGTTTCAGTCATTTGCATGCTCGCCGATCGTATGTACGTATACTAAGTTACACTGGCATCTGACCATGTTTTCTAGGTGCTTTACTTATTTATTTTATCTGATAGTGTACATAAACTGAAAAGGCCGGTTAAAATCACACTGATTTGGCTTGCATAGTAATGCTTGGCTCCCGTAAAGCAACACTTTCGAATGCTTTTACACCCTCATTAGCGTCTAGTTTCAGTGGTTATTTCACAAAACTGTGAAATAAACCTCGAGAGAGCTGTGATGCCGGTTCCGGCAACGTGTTCAGAGAACAGAAGTATAGGTTGCCACTTATTAGTTGTGATAGTACGAGTGTGTTTCAGATGAGAAATTTTAGATGCAATTGAATAGAAAATCAAAGTAGTTCCTAAAAAGATAAATATACTCTCAGCACCCGGTTTTCATCCAGCAATCTAGGAATACTCCACAGGTGTCTGCACTTCATATTCTTGCAAATAAGCTACGGAAATTACAGCAGCAACTACGTAATTCTTCAGACATTGCGGTCGAAGATTTTCTCCTCAAATTGTGGAATACATTCTACTAGAGTGTTGAGGCGGGCTGTGTTGTTGGTTATCTGCAGTATTTGAGAAACGGTACTCATGTAGCCATACTGATTTTGATAGAGGAAACATGTCCCGTTGCCGAAGTATTGAAGTAACCATGCTACATAGTCTTCCGTAACATCCAACAACGCTGCGTTCAGTATTCCATGCCTAAGTGCGCTGTTTTCCATTAGGAATGCCATTGTTCAGTTTACTTTACTCTGCATTTTTTTTTTTCGTGATAAGTTGTGAATGACTCCTACTTCGCGGAAAAAATCTTTTGGAGGTGTAATAGCTGTTCACCGAACAGAACCAGAAGTACGTATTTGGAACACTAAATAACCTGCCCACAGCATGATAAAAATGTATTCCAGCAGCTTACGCGTCATTTCCGGCTATACATTAACTACGTATGAAATACGGCTACTGAACCGTATTGGCCTAATCTCGCTGTTTGTACCACAGAACACTGTTGGCAATACCTCATCGATTATTCGTATACCTGATCCAGGCGTAACGAGCCTTTCAGAAGTTATCAGAGGCTTAATCACGTGGGATCCAAGTGCGTAAACAAAACAGATTTCCACGGGGAGATTCAGTTATGGCTTACAAGCCCGCGCTGATTGCCATTCTTGAGGGAAGTCTTTAGCTGATCCCTATTAGATTAGAGCGGGCGCGTCGGAGGCTCGGGGGAGGGAAAACTTCGGCAAGAAGGCGAGCTTTGCGCTCTTGCCGTTGGCCGAGACCCAGCCTTGGCTGCCAGACGCCCAGTGATGGAATTTAATCCTCCTTCATTAACACGTCTTCGCGGCTCGTGTACTAATTTCATTTGTCCCGGTTTATTTGTCGTCCGCAGAGAATGAAGGTAAACCGCAGTTGCATTTGTTTACCCGTCGGTGTGCAAGAAACTGTTGGCCTCGTAACTATAAGCTTCTCCTAAAGTGTAAAAAAGCTTCCATTTCTTAACACAGTATCAAATTTAAAACACGAGTCTACTGGGTACTTGATATGGATCTCCCGTTCCTTCTGATTCTGTGAACCACGAAAAACGAAAGAATCTATTTACTAAACAAGTCGTTACAGGTTTCGTATTTTATTATAGTTAATTCATTCATTTGTGTTAGCAGTTCTGTAGTGCACAAGTTACTGGAGTTGAAGCTATGCGACTACCTAAGTCAAAAACCCAAGCGAAGTCTGGTGACACGTTTGCCAAGGCACTCTACGAATATTTATTAGTAGCGAGGTTAAAATCCCCCTTTCTGCTGTCTGATTTTGATTTTTCGGTCGTTTCTTTAAATCGCTTCTAGCGAATGTTACTTCAAAAAGGTCACGTTAAGTGCCCCCCTGCTTTCGTGACTAAATGTTGGTTCAGTCTCTAAGGGCCTCAGTGTCGACAGCAGAGAAAACTTAAATCTTCTTTGTTTACTATGAAAGAGGAAATGTGGGTCTTGCAACTGGTTGTTAACGTACCAAATGTTTTACGTCCGATCTGTGATTCTGAGTGATAGTTACTTATGATTTGCTTCCACATTTTATGACAGAAAAAAGGCACACGACGAAGGAATTGCCCAAATGAGACGGAAATTGGTAAACGTGATGTGAATGTACAGATAAACAAATGATAATAACTTCAGAAAAATGTTGGATGATTTATTCACGAGAAAGAGCTTCACAAATTGAGCAAATCGATAACGCATTTGTCAACCTCTGGCCTTCATGCAAGCAGTTATTCGGATTGGCATTGACTTACAGAGTCAGGAGGACATCCAGTTATCTCTCTACCCCTCCCCTCCTCCCCCCATACGCCACTTCCGTCCATTTGGAAAACTGAAAATTCCGTAATGCTTTGGGACGTATCCCATCAGCCGATCCCTTCTGCCAGTCAACTTTTGTCGACAAACGTTTTTCCTCCCGAGAACATAGATCATGTGAAACTCAGCTCGCGATTTTTTCACATGAACTCCTGGAACTCAGGAATCAAAGCAGTCAGCTACATGCAGTGTTTCTCGGTTTCCGAAATGGGTTTGGCTCAGTACCACTCTCAGATTAGATTAGATTAGATTAGATTAGATTAATACTTGTTCCATAGATCATGAATACGACACTTCGTAATGATGTGGAACGTGTCAGGTTATTATATGGAGGTATCGACAGAAATTTGTGGTTGGATTAAAGATTTATGGGTGGAGAAGACAAGGTCAACTCGTACAAATAGGTGGATGTAATACGTCGTAGGGATGGGAAATGGAACGATCGCAGGTGAAGCAGGTGTAAGTTTTTCGTAGTTCTGAAAGTATCAGCACGTTAGGATGCACATAATGGGATGTCGGAACAAGCAAATATGAGACAAACAGGGCGTGTTAGGAGGTACACCTCATGCGCCCTGTAGAAGCATGAAAAGTGAAATCTGTAAAAAGCAAGGACATCCAACTGACATACATAGCGCCACCCCCACCCCCCTTCCTACGCTCACCAATTTTACAAAACCTTTTCCTAATCAGCGTATCTCCAACAAACTTCCGGAAACTAGTACTTTGCGTAAAAAAAAGACAGTTAAAGAATAAAACAGCGAATCTTTGTAGACAACAGAAAGTAATTTAATGACAATAGTAATATAATATTAGGCTAAGTAAAAAGCAATAATTTCATTTTAAACCTAATATTTGGCAAATTACGTAACGAAACCGTGATTAACTGCAGATGAAAAACTGATTCAATATGGCTGTTGTACTGCGAATGTCATATTGCCCCATGAACGTCAATATGTGATGCTAAGGTACAGATTTTTACTGGTAATATTTTTCTGTTGATACTTTTATTAGCATAAAAATCCATAATATCAAAAATTGCTGTAAAAAACACTATGAAATGACGGAAATCGAGCAAAATTGTTTTCAATTGGCGCGTAAGATAGTCTGGACTCGCTTTCTGGAGAACGACGGTTCAAATCCGCGTCCGGCCATCATGATTTAGGTTTTCCGTGATTCCCATAAATCACTTCCGGCAAATCCCGGGATGGTTCCTTTGAAAGAGCAAGGCCGACTTCCTTCCACATCCTTCCTTGATCCGATGTGACCGATGACCTCGCTGTTTGGTCACCTGCCGTAAATCATCCATCAACCGAGCTGTTTGTACGGCCCTGCGCGTAATTCTCCAAACTTTCTCAATTGGGGAGAGGTTCGGCATCCTTACCAAAGTAGGGTTTGGCAAGTGCGAAGACAAGCAGTAGAAACTCTTGCCATAAGCGAACAGGCGTTATGTTGCTGAAATGCATGCTTATGATGGCTTGCCATAAAGCACAGCAAAACGGGGCGTAGAATATCGTCGAGGTACCGCTGCGATGTAAGTGTGCCGTGGATGACAAAGGGGACTGCTAGGAAAAGAAATGGCAACCCTGACCATCACTCTTGGATGTCAGGCAGTATGAGGAGTGACAGTCATGTTGGTACCCCACCGTTGGTCATCGGCGCTCAGTTCGAAGCGGGACTCATCACTGAAGACAATTCTGTACCAGTCAATAAGATTCCATGCCGAAGACTTGTGTGGAGACCTGACCTGACTGTCGCCGACCACACGGCCGGACAACCAAGCGTGATGGACTGGGATGCCATTTCTTTTGAAGGCAGGTCACCTTTGATTGCCATCCGCGGCATCCTTACGGCACAGTGGTTGTTGTTGTTGTGGTCTTCAGTCCTAAGACTGGTTTGATGCAGCTCTCCATGCCACTCTATCCTGTGCAAGCTTCTTCATCTCCCAGTACCTACTGCAGCCTACACAGTGGTATGTCTACGATATTCTACGCGCCTTTTTGTTTCCCTCCATTGAAAGCCATTCTGTACTTATATTTCAGTAAAGTCATTTCCATTGTCAATCAGCAAGAGGTTCTACCGTTTGTCTTTATGCTTACCAAATCCTACCTTGGTCCGCTAGGTCGCCAAATCTCTCCCCAGTTGAGAATGTTTGCAGCATTATAGCCAGGGCCCTTTAACCATCTCGAGACTTTGACAATCTAACGCGCCAATTGGACTGAATTTGGCACGATATCCGTCAGGAGGATATCCAGCTACTCTATCAATCAATACCAAGCCGAAAACTGCTTGCTTAAGGGCCAGAGATGGACTAACGCGTTATTGACTAACTCAATATGTGAACCTATTTCTCTTGAGTAAATCGTCCAATTTTCTGAAATTATAATCATTTATTTTTCTGTACATGTACATCACATCTACTGATTTCCGTCCCGTTCGGATAATTCCTTCGGGGTGGTGTTTTTTTTCGTTTTTCATTTTACGTTTTCAGAGGTAGTAGAAAATGGAACACTGTCGTTATCCATTTTTACCAAGTATCAGACTAAGAATTTATTTCCCAATTACAATACATTTATTATCTACTGTAACATTATTTTCTTATTACAAGCAAATCTGTGCTTTTTATACAGTGTTTTACGATCTTTTTTGTATCTGTGTTTTACACAGAATTTCGAGGCTTCGACTAAGCAAAACGAAAGAGGGAAGGAGAAGAAAAAACAACTCCCCTTGAAATTCCACACTGTAACATTTTTGAGGTGCAGCAGTATTTAACAGTCATACCGCAAATCGTCTGTAGCGATAAATTCTTGAAAGTTATTTCGGTCTAGCTATAATATTGAAACTACAAAACAGGACTTAGTATTTATTTATTACAACTATGAGGTTTCAGTCATACAAAACGTACTAATTATAATACTAAATCTAACATAGCACGCAGCATTTCTTATATTTCCTCGGTTCAGTTGTATTAAAAATTTGTATACTTTTTATGTGAAATCTGTGCGAATTCAGTAATGAGCCTGAAATTGTCTGTAACGCCAAAATTTTGTTTTGTTTTCCTCTCGTACTCACACTTTTGGGTGTGTTATGAGCTGCCAGTACTACTGTTAGCTTTCTAGTGTTGAGTTAATGTGCAGTCATGTAGGGCATGAACACTTCTAGCGAGCGAAAACTTTTTGTACTCTTTTAGTCGGTGTATCCCGCACAATTGTCTGTAACGCCAAAATTTTGTTTTGTTTTCCTCTCGTACTCACACTTTTGGGTGTGTTATGAGCTGCCAGTACTACTGTTAGCTTTCTAGTGTTGAGTTAATGTGCAGTCATGTAGGGCATGAACACTTCTAGCGAGCGAAAACTTTTTGTACTCTTTTAGTCGGTGTATCCCGCACAATATTCATAAATACAATAGAGATATCTAATGCTTCCGTTAGTTGTAACACGACAACAGCAGAGTTCGCGGGAAGCGTATTCTGAAAGGAAAGGAAAAAAGGAAGGGTGACAAAATTGACTGGATAGGAAGGCAGTAAGTAACATTGTTACGTCTTGTTAGAGAATCACTATTACGAAGGAAAGGCTTAGTTTAACACGCGTCTGTGTACAACAACACAGGTAATGCAAAAGAAAACCTGTTATGGGAATGCTGCTACTTCCAAAAGTCATTCAGTACAGGTTAAAGCATAGAGGAAGTTGCAGTGCTAAAATATGTACAATACCTGGGATACCGATCAAGGAAAGCGTGCGATGTGATGTGATGCTCTGTTTTTATGTTGATATCTACAGCAGGACGAGCAGACCCGTGGAGGACATCAGGGGGCCATTTCAACAAAATTATCTTTAAGTAACTGTGGGGCATGGGGATTCTTTTGTACTGATATGGGCGTTGTATCTTTGTTTTAATTGGGTGCTGTCGTCTAACTGGAAGGATTGGTAACTAATATAGTACTCGAAGCCTCTGTACCTCGCTGTATTTAATGGCGTGTGCATCGTTTCTTAGAAAAAGATTTTTACTTTCAGAGATTATTTTATCTTCTTTAGTGCTACTGTAAATATTGAAGAATTGTTTAATGATGTCTCACGTATTCAAAAACCTGTGAAGAGCAGTCAACGCTCTCCCAGTATATCTCAGACGGACGAACCAGTTTATTAGCGAAAAGTCTCATGTAATACATTTGGCCACTTATGTCTTGCATACATATGTGTCCAGGAGAGTTTAAGCTGTTCTGAATGACAAAAATTGCCTTATAACATGTTACATGGGTGTTATTATTTTCGCCCAACGCCTACTCCTGTGTATCGGATTACTGTTTAAGCGTTTCGGTTCTATACTAAATTGGACTAACGGTGTATGTATAGCGCTAACAAAGAAGGGAAGCGTCACGGTTTGGTGGACATACGAGAGGGCTAGACTCTCTTAGAAAAGCTCCTGCTTCCTACGGAAAAGCTACACAAATAAATTAAGAAACCTAGCATCAATGAGGAACCTGACATTTTTCCTATAAAACACTTCATTAAGATTGTAAAAGCTAGGAAATGATCAACACTAGAAACGTTCCTCTCATTTTTCATCCGTGAATTCATGTGAAAGAAACCCCAATACAAGCGACGGCTCAAAATACGCTCTGCCACGTTATTACCAGTCATCTGTAGAGTATAAGCACAGATATAGATAATCACAAACTAAATAGTTTGGCTTGAGCCTGCGCTGTAATTCCTGCGGGAAGCAGTCAGCTTTTCGATAGGGTTCGAATGGATCTGAGCACTATGGGACTTAACATCTGAGGTCATCAGTCCCCTAGAACTTCAAACTACTTAAACCTAACTAACCTAAGGACATCACACACATCCATTTCCGAGGCAGGATTCGAATCTGCGACCGTAGTGGTCGCGCAGTTGCAGACTGAAACGCCTAGAACCGCTCGGCCACTCCGACTGGCCTTTTCGATAGGGATATGACAGGTTTAAACAGTACCAGCAGTAGGAAAAGACTATAACGCTTCAACAGGCCCAAAATATGCAGATAGTCATTACTACTGAGATTGGTCGGCTTTAGAAAAATCGCCATTTTTGGGGCATCTCTCATATACGTTGCAGTATTAATCTTCTGTGGTGTGTTGCATCTCCGCCCAGTGAAACGCGTTGGGAAATTATGATCGCTGCGTTCTTGCACGCTCCATAATTATGTTTTCATTTAAATCTGTCTCACTAGTGTGATAAGGATCAGCCATTAAAAGCCACGGAGAGCGTGGTCATCACTGGCCGCCGTAGGGCGTAATTCCGGGATTTATCCCTCGGCCGTATTTCTCTTCAAACGTCTCTCCTAAGCTCTCCACCATGTAGAAGAGGCTGATAATGACTCTAAAGATGTTGGCAATGGCGATAAACCTAGCATTTTTTTCCCTTTTGTAAATATGACTCCATAAGAGGCAGAAGTTCGGCAATAAGTGTGTGAGAATGACTCACAAACCGTAAATCTGACTACAGGAAATGTTCTAAAAGATGGTTGTATCAATACGAGAGAAAAAATTATTTTTAAGTTAATGAGAAGTTGTGGGATTTATTTACGTACTTTCGGTACCCTGAAAGAAGTGCTTTGAGTTCAAAAAAATATTTGTATGTCGCTTCTTAAAGCACATGAACATTATCGTATAAATAACACGTGCCAAGGAAGAAGAGAGACGGAACCCTTGTCTCGCGGCCATAACATTAAGGGGATCAGCGTTATTGCCCACATACAGACGGTCTACCCCAGATCGGTGATATACCGAGACAGCCCCGCGCTTTAAAATTGACTGAGTACGGGGAATGTGCTTCTCCGTCCTCTGAAATATATACTTCCCGTATGGAACCAGTACTAGTCGCTACACTGCGTCTTTATTGCATTAGCCAGATCCAGATACTTCTCATGCCTCTCGTCTTGGGCGAAATTCTTTAATTAGATCGATAACTTCTTACCAGCCAGAACTCAGTCTGCAGCTATGGACGAACATTTATAGTCAAGGGTAACATCGCAGGAAGAAAGAGCAGAGTTACATACAGACAACGATGCCGTTAGAGGTAGAACACTAGCTCTAAGTGGGTGTATATATAGTAAAGCAGAACGGTCGTGTTTTTTTCCAAAGAAACAATTCAGACATTCGCGTTAGCGGCTTAGGAGGACTACACTGAGGTCATAAAAGTGATAGGATAGCGGTATGCACATATACAGATGGCAGCAGTGTCGCGTATACTAGGTATAGAAGGGCAAAGCCTTGTTGGAGCTATCATTTGTACTCGGGAGATTCATGTGAAAAGGTTTCCGACGTAATTAGGGCCGCATGATGGGAATTAACAGACTTTGAATGTGGGGTAGCTGTTGGAACTAGACGCATGGTACATTACAATTCGGAAACCGTTGTGGAATTCAATATTCTGAGACTCACAGTGTCAAGAGCGTGTAGAGAAAATCTAATTTCAGGCATTACCTCTCACCACGAAACAACGCAGTGCCCTCCGGCCTTCACTTAACTACCGAGAGCAGCGGTGTTTGCGTAGTGTTGTCAATACTAACAGACAAATAACACTGCCTGAAATGACAGTATAAATCAATATGGGACGTTCGACGAACGTATCACTTAGGCCATTGTGGCGAAATGTGGCGATAACGGGTTATGGCATCAGACGACCGACCCGAGTGCCTTTGCTGACACGACGACATAGCCTGTCCTGGCCCGTGACCATGTCGTTTGGACTCTAGACGACTGGAAAACCCAGGAGTAGTCAGACAGGTCTTGATTTCAGTTGTAACAGCTGCTGGTAGCGTTTGAGGGTGGCGCTAAGCCCATGAAGCTATCAACCCGTGTTGACAACAAGGCGCTGTGCATGCTGATGGTGGCTCCATAATACTGCGAGCTGTATTTCCATGGAATGGACAGAGTCCTTCAGTCTAACTGAATCGATCGCTGACTGGAAATAGTTATGTTCGGCTACTTGGAGACGATTTGCAACCATTCATGGACTTCATGCTCCCAAACAATTATGGAATTTTTATGGATAACAATTCGCCATGTCACCAGGCCATAATTGTTCGCGATTGGTTTGAAGAGCATTGTAAGCAATTCGAGCGAATGATCTAGTGACCCAGATCGGCCGACATGAATCACATCGAACATTTATGGGACATAATCAGAAGGTCAGTTCGTATACAAAGTCCTGCACCTGTAACACTTCCTCAACTATGCAAGGCTATTGATGTTGCTTGGCTCAATATTTCTGAAGGCTTCTTCGAAAAACTTGATAATTCTATGCCACGCCGAGTTGCTGCACTACGCCATTAAAAAGAATATCGGACACAATATCAGGGGACATCCCGCGACTTTTGTCACCTCGGTGTATATTGAAAACAAATTACCTTTACGTAAAACTACTTTTTTCTAACTGTGCATAACGTCAAAACAAACGCAACTTTCAGCCAATGTAGAGTCAGCGAACAAGCTACTACATGCAAAAAAAGAGATAATTTTAAAAAATCTGAGACATTGTTGGGAACTCGCAGGTCCAACAATACTTTTACTCGTTCCTGTGGCTTTAAACTTTTAAATAATACTGCAGATTAATCGTTCACAGTGCTACTGAACGATAATTTGATAAGTTTCGGACAGAAGCCACTTCGTTTCCACAAGAGCCATATTATCCAGAAAATAACAGAGTTCCTCGTTTCAAATTTCAGTCTTTAACATTCACAGCAAGTATAAAAATTCGAATCAGAAAGATTTCTCGTCGATCGTTTTGGCTATGAGCTGTTACGCATTATAATCTAAAATTGTCCCTCTTCTTTCCTAATATAAAAATATGGCAATCGTCGTGAAGTCTAGCGATACGAAGAGGATAATATTTAACGTCACAGCTGTCAGATTTCTACGACAAAGATAGCAGCTCGTCGATCGCTACGATAAGCAACTTAATGTCGCAGGAAATCGTGTAGAGTAGTAGCTTCAGATTGTAGCTTTAGCCCTCAGATGCTATGATGGGGCACTGTATTAGCGACTCAATTTTTTAAATTTTCTAAAAGATGGCAACACGTACTTATTTGAGATTCGCTATAAAATTGCGCTAGGGGATGAAAACTTCATAAATTCTCAGAACGCCCCCCCCCCCCTTTCAACCTCCCCCTCTCCCACCGGTTGGTACTTGGTAATGCGCGTTATGGAAAAAAATAAGCAAATGGAAGTTACATTCCAAATTGGCATCTTATACTGTATTTCAGAAGCAGATTTCGAAAACAAATCTGTATCGTTTTAAACGGTGCATATAAACTGGTAAGTGAAACAGTTTGAATAGTGCTCCGTCTCTAAGAAGTGCTGCGAAATTCGCCGAGAAAAAGAAAATGGGAACGAATTAAGAAAAAGGCGGGTCACTGCAGACGATCAACGTTTCGTTTTCTCCTACGTCTCAGCTCGTTCCCTCGCCAAGAAAAAGGCTCGGCGGAAATGGCTTTCGGACTGTAAACATTTCGGCGCACAGCGGGAATTTTGGCGGCACGTGGAGGGGGTGGGGAGGAGCTGCGCTGCGCCGGCGCATTAATCGTGTCAGGTGCGGGGTCGACGGCGTGGCGATTACCGCCAGGATGATCGCGGCGCCGCAAAGCCCCCGCACTCCATCCGCAGTTTACAGCCCCCAAAGAACTGGCGAGAAGTCGATTCAAATCCCCGCGACCGTCTTCCACAGGCCCTCAGATGCAAAGTTTTATACGCGGCATTTGGGAATCGGCTCATCATCTCCGTGTCTGATTTGTATTCTAACCTGTTTCTTGTCACTCTGGTCGTATTACTGGGAAATAAAGTGTCGTAAATTACGCGCCAGTGGAGCGCCCCTGCGCGCGTATCCCCAGAGCGCCGTGCACCGTGTGGCGCGTGCATCCCCATCTTTTCCGTGACGGGAGCGCCACTTCCCCACAAGCATCCCGCCAATATATTATCTGCCTCCGCCTCTGATAAAGCCGCCTTATAAACGTACTGCACCAGCACGCCAAATGGAAGATTTATTCTGCCACTCCCGTCGAAATTTTCACCTTCCTTTCACGTACTCCCACGTACGTTTATGCTTCTGGTAAAAAAAAAAAAAAAAAAAAAAAAGGTGGGGGGGGGGGGGGGGCGTGGAGGTTGCCATCTCCGACTGGAACTATTCTTAGGTAGCAAGACGACCTCCAACATATTTTAGAGCAAAATTTAGAAAATAGCTGAAGGTTTGGTATATTCGGACAGCAGATTGTGTCGGACAATAGCTGTTCCTAACCCTGGTGCTAGTCACAGCATCTGTTGCGCCACTACAGTAGGAGCTATGCAGGAAGAAGACTTCTCGTTCGATTCTTAATAAAAGCAACAATGCGTTCCTGAGTGGCAACATGTTATCTGTTCCTAGCGAGTTTTTCGGTGTACGAACTTTACCTCAACAATAGCAACGCATTTTCCATACGTGCAGTACCGGTTGGTGATCCGAGGGTGAGGGGGGAGGGGTTAAGGTTCAAAATGGTTCAAATGGCTCTGAGCACTATGGGACTTAACATCGGATGTCATCAGTCCCCTAGAACTTAAAACTACTTAAACCTAACTAACCTAAGGACATCACACACATCCATGCCCGAGGCAGGATTCGAACCTGCGACCGTAGCAGTCGCGCAGTACCGGACTAAAGCGCCTAGAACCGCGGCCGGCGAGGGGTTAAGGAGGACGTGCTTTGTGCTCACCTTAAAAGAAAAAGAAAAACAAAGTTCGTTAATTATTGTTGACTTATATTAGCAACATACTTTTTAAAGAGATGCTGATGTGTAAGTAGGTTCCAGAATCTGAAAATATCTTTTAGCACACTCCGAGCAATATCAACACAATTCCAGCGACGTACTACGAAAGGTGGTGATACTTTTTGACCACAACAAAAAAGTTTAAAAATGTAAATTTCCTTAATTATTGTTGACTTTTACTCACAATTTACTATTTAAATAGGTACTGATATGCACGTAAGCTTCTGAACCGGAATATATTGAATTTGACTTCATAGGGGAAAGGGGCATCAACTATAAGAGCTAAATTTTTGGGGTAAGTTTAAGTGAAAACTTTAAAACATTTATGTAATCTGATAGCAGAACTCATTTAAACAATAAACATTTTTTCAGAATTTTTGAAATATGAGATGACTAACGACATTACGACATTTTCAAAAGGTGGGCATAAGGATATTTCCGCCATTTGACTATATATAACGTGTTTATTTCACTATCTGAATTTCGGTCTTAGGTGAAATACGAGTCACACGATTCTTGCCGTTGTAACATTTAAAAATGGCCTAAGACCGAAACGTAGGTAGTGAAATAAACGTGCTATATACAGTCAAATGACGGAATCATCCATTCTAAAATTTTACATTTCTATGGCTCCAGGAAAAGAAAACAAATCATTAACTTTGCAATGCTGTGTTTCTTTTTCTGCAAGAAAGTAAATCTACATTTTTATTGAAACTTTAGAGTACATCTCATACTGTTATGTATATTGTAGGCTGTAATAGTCTATAGCAGGTAGTAACAATGGAGCTGTTACGTTCATGTTTGTATTGGACAAAGTAATTTAATTTGCGACAAATGAAACGGATAGTACATAAATTTTTCCTGTTTTTTTCATCAACAAGCAGAAAATATGTCGGAATACAAATGGGATGAGCCTGCCGTGGTGGCCGAGCGGTTCTAGGCGCTTCAGTCTGGAACCACGCGACTGCTGCAGTCGCAGGTTCGAATCCTGCCTCGGGCATGGATGTGTGTGCTATCCTTAGGTTAGTTAAGTTTAAGTAGTTCTAAGTTCTAGGGGATTGATGACCTCAGTTGTCAAGTCCCATAGTGCTCAGAGCCATGTAAATTGGATGAAAATAACATGAAAGAAGCCGAAGAGAAAGATTTCTTGACATGACATTCATGTTAAAAATTTAAAAAACCAGCTCGTGCTTTCGAGTAACGATGAGTTCTTAATGTAAGATATGTAGGTTATATACAAGGCCAACGCAAATAAGGTACCGGGTCAATAAGACAAAACTGAAAGTAGAGAAATACTTTTATTATGATTTATGAAAAGACATGAAGACTCAACACTGAGGATAGCTGTGTCCACGAATTTGCAGTTAGCATCAGGCTTCGGCAAGGAATAAAACAAACTACATGAGCTGAAAGATTGTTCAAGTTTTGAAGTGATTTTCAAGTACAATGTCTGACCTGTATGGGAATATACACAATGTTTGCACGAATACAGATCGTAGACGCATGGTTGACGACATATGCAAGTTTGGGTATGGGTCTGAGTCGTGCACGGATAGCCAAATGGTCGCCGGCACGGTAGCTCAGCGTGCTCGGTCAGAGGGTTAGCTACTCTCTGTAATAAAAAAAAAAACTGAGTGGACGGATCAACAAAGAACCTGAACGGGTGCCATCGGACATCCGCCACCAACTAATTCATCGACCAGGATAGAGCAAAATGAAATTTTTAAAAAAAGTGAGAGAGGTAAGGCGACCGCTCGCGATAAACGGGAAATCCGGGTTCGAGTCCCGGACCGTTACAAATTTTCGTTGTCATCATTCCATTCTACAGTTGATGGTAATCCTTATTCGCCATTGCTAATCATTTTATGTGTTTAGTAGCGACTGTGGTCGCCACAGTGCCTGTACCAGTGGACATGCAGGCCTGTCCAAATAAACTTTGCATCGTAATCAAAATAACAAAGGCACTGCAGTATCGTAAAAATTATTGTCTCGGTAAGTACTTTTGCTTGTTATTGATCGGGAAAACTACCCTCTTAAGAAGCTCTTAACGTTAATCGACGTTTGCGGATTCGGCTGTTCGTTGCTAAGTACGTACATGTTGTTATAAAATATGGTTGGGAACCGCGGCTCGCACGGCGACCACTGCTCTAGTACGTCTGTCGTGTGCTACAATGGCGAATCAGCTTAAAATACAGTAATCGTCCCTAACTTTAACTGACGCATATGAACCATGCAAAAATGCTAGAGAAGTATTTATATGTGACCTAATAAATGAGCGAAGGAAGGTCCAACAGTTTAAAAAACTCCGTCTCTCTATATAAAACTTGCAGGCGATGGCTATGACATGTGAGCATGATTAGAGCCTGTAAGGACAGAAAACGGCTGTAAAATACTCCACTGTTTCCCGGCGCTTGTAAAATCACACAGAAGTAAGGAAGCTGGCTAAGTGGATTTCTTGTGTTCGCAGGCGAAGTTTCAGGGTTTTGATCATTATTTCAACGATTACAGCATAGACCTTTTTCATGGGCTGGTAATAAGGAGGTGCATTTATAATCAGATCCTTTAACTAGTTAAAACGCTGCGGAAGTAATGCAGACAGGGCGGTGTTGTGATGAATATTCCAGGCCATGGGTCCGTGGGGTGACATAAAGGTGCAGCTGTGTGTAATGTCGGAGCGTAAATCTTTGTTAACGTCGTAATGTGAACGACCGACTTTCTAGCAGAGCGGTCGTAAACTTAGTCCTCTTTATTTCAGAGGCATCGCAGCCGGGCTTCCTTGCTAAAATAAGAAATAAGGGGGCGGTGAAGAACTCCGATTCCCATCAATCTTTAACTTCGGTTTAAGTTGATAAACGGTCTTCTGCCTCCCTCGGTTAGCTATCTTAAGCTCATTTAGGTTAACATTTTACAGTTTTTTAATATTTCAAAATTTCATAGCTTCCTGTGAGCATTGGGTGGAATCACGGCAACAGTAGACGGTATGTGACTTTTACTCGGGAGTGATCACAATGTATTTTAAATAAAAGTATTTGTTTACGGCTGTGAGTACGTGAAGAAAAAAATTCCTTATGTGTACGTTACTGCTTAGTCATGTCTCATGAATCCGCAAAATTGAGAGTGTAGAAAAAAAGTTCAAATTAAATACAGTGTCTCTCAAGATTTTCATTTCCCTAGCTTAGTAATGGCCACTTTTAGTTATCGATTTAATGTGATTATAACTTACTGAATGTTTTTTTTAAGTTTGTGGAAGCATTTTAAAAGTGGTTAACTGTAGTTTTGATGTACAGTTGAGTAAGTAATTTGCAGGAAAACGTCAGAGGAATGTTTTTATTACACTATCGCACGAGGGGGACGTCGAAAAAACTAGACTGTGCGTTCTCCTTCTTAATCGATTTTCTGAATAACAGAAAAGCCGCCTAAATATTTGTGTTTTGCATTTAATGAAACGATGAAACCAAAGCACGATTCTGTCACAGTTTGAATGAATAGAAGACAAGAAATGCTTCTCATTCAAAGAAAACGCCCCACGGCGTCTTTGAGTCATAAAGCAGAGCTCCAAAGCCCTCGATTGCCGCTCTGCTCCTCGGAGGGCCCAGATTCTTCATCTTACCACTCCATTTCACAGGCACTTACACAGGCAAACGCACTCCCAGAATAAAATATAAGTGCATTAATATTTTGTTGTTAATTCATTTTTATTATCGCCAAAGGACAGGGGCCGCTACGCCAGCCACCCCAAGTCCCAGAAGGGCCATTATAAATATTCCGCCCGTGTCCTCAAGACGCGAGATAAAGTCTCGACTCCGCGGTTATCCATCATACCAGGAATGCTCTTCTGTTCTCCCTATATTTATTTGCGCCCTCTTCCGGTGTACGTGTAATCTCTGATTTCTCTGCAGTGAGAGGGAGGTGCAAAAATATAATTAATTTCCTAATTATCATCACGTTTAATCTTATTTTAGAGGCGGCACTACGTTTATGACTACCGCTAAAGTAATGTAGACTTCCAGCACACTTCGTGTCATAGTGATATTCCAACTACAATGGAATTAGTTTTTCGTTTACTTTGAACATAAAGAGTCCTGGAAGTTGTTCAGAGGAAGAACCTATAATCGGCTAACGAACACATTGGGGTAGTATTAATAAACATATTCGATTTCTTCTTGCAAGAAAATAAACAATCGACGTTCAGTAATCGATAGCATGTGTTCCTGTATTCCTTGCATTTTGTCTCCAGTTTTAGTTCACTGGAAGACTTTTCATTCTTGAATGATACCTGAAGTTTCTGCGGTCCAGAATTTTGTATTACTTAAATTCATAATTATTCCATTTCTAACACTACATTGAACAGGAGCTAATTTAATACCAAACGCGTTTTAGTCTGTGGATACATTTAATGATAATTCCCAACTTATGGTTTCGTCAAGATTACTGTAGTACCGATAGGACCTTTCGAATTTTTTTCCCTCCAGCCATTGTAGCCTAAGGATTTGAATGAGACTTATTTTTATTTGTTTGACCAGATCAGAACAACATGAACTTTACGTCAAACTCCTCACTAAGCGCTGACCAGTCTGACTATCCCACTTAATAATGACGACTTTGGAATTCGATCAAGCGCTCAAAGCTGATAAATAAATAAAAACATATCCTTCTTACACCTTGATGAAGAATGGTACTTGTACTTTACTGACAACAAAAGTATAACTATTCGTCATCACTTATCCTACCGACAACACTATTCTACATTTTAATACTATGCTAGTCGATTCACCTTGCTCTGTCTACTGTTAATGAAGCTTTTGGGAATACTCTACCTAGTTAGGTGGCGCAGTGCTTAAGATGTTGAAATTTTATTTGAGAGAACACCGTTCATACTCTCGTCTGGTTATCATGACTAAAGATTTATGTTCTTTTTTTCAATTCTTTACAAATAATATGCGACGAATGCCGTAATGATTCTTCAGATCAGCCTATGCACAATTACGTCATCTATGGTTGTCCTGCAAGCAAGTGCTCCGTCTCTGATGACCTCGATGTTGTCACTACCTTCAGATAAAACTACTCTTCTTTCTTTTTCTTTAATAATCTGTTTTCGTCTTCAGTCATCATTTTCAGATCGACTTCGATTACTTAATTACCTAGTACATGAACGCTTTAAGATAATTAATATCATCTTTGTGCTCCTCTTAAAGGTATTACTAGAGACGCCTTTTGCATTAAACTACTCATGTTAAAAATTTTAATTTGATATTCGTTTTTCTTTATTTCTGGCTTTTCACATACGTTAGTTACACACTGTACTGTGGACCACACACACAATTCCGGATGCGTCATCTCTTCACCTACGTCAGCGTTTGTCCCAATATTTTTAAACGTTTTTCTCCTCTTGCGTTTATTTTATCTAAGTTATTCCTTCCTGATGTCTTTTTTGTTTCTATTTTCTGTGTGGAGGTAGTAATTCTCCTTTTATTTGTTCACCTATCATAATGCAATTTGGGGCTTTCAGTTATTTTTCTAATTTTATTGCTCTTTTCCTTCTGATTTCAACGTTTCTTCCATTTGATTTAAGGATTATTCCATCCTAGTGACCTCTTTTCTCATATTTAATTTCTGGCTGAAGCACGATAAAAAAGAAAAAAGTGTGAAGGCAAAAGGATAGACCAATGAAATTATCAGACAACCATGATTGTATGATACTTAAATCTAAGTGTATGCTGCTTCATTTCCATTTCGTCTACATTTAACCTTGTATAGAGTGAAAGGACTTCGTTGCCGAAGCAATTTTCAGTTTTTATCGTCATGGGAGAGTGAATCTCTACAGTTACTTCAGGGAGTTACATGGACGCTCGACTGAACCTATTTCGGGAAAACGCAAAAAATTGGATGAGGTTGGCAAGATAGCGTTATACTGCCGGTGGCTCCCCATTATTTATCTTATCACTTGTGTGTAAACCACTGTACCCTTTGTTTTATTGCTAAAGACGTTAACTACATATACGAGGGATATTCGGAAATTAAGTTGCGATCGGTCAAGAAATAGAAACCACTGTGAAAATCTAATAAAGCTTTGCACATATGTGTTCTAAAGTGTCTCTAGTATCCCTGTCGGTTGCATCACTTCGTTCTTTTCAGTTCTGAACGCATGGTGAGCACACAAAGACGCGTAGAAAATAGTGTCTCCCGCCAGGTATGAGGTCCTGGTGAAAGATTTCGCCTGATGTTATGCAGCCCACGTTACAGAACTGTCATACGGTTCCTACTTCGTGACAGTTCTCGGTCGCAATCTTCAGGGGCAATGAAAATGCTCCTGCAGCGTTTTCGATGGGAACTGTTTGATCACCAGGACTACAGCAGGTAATTAGCTCTCTCTGTGTGTCATCTCTGCTCACATTAACTACTGGCTATGAAGAAAACATTTTCGCACAGAGAAAGAGCTATAGATGAGCGAAGAGAATTGGAGCGAAGCACAGGCGGCTGCCTTCTATGACGAGGGTATTCGAAAGTTGGTATAAAGGTGAGACAAATGTCCTAGGTGGAACGGCGACTATGTAGAGAAGTAGCTGGAAGGTGGAGCCAACAGTCGCAAATAAAATATTTCTGATTTTCAATGTAGTTTCCATTTCGCGACTGATCGGAACTTAGTTTCTGGACAAGCCTTGTATTATAGAGAAGATTGGTCTCATAATGTTGAGTGGTTTGTACGCATGGTGTTATGCCTAACGTATGACAGGTGAGCCTGCGCGGGAAGCTAGTTGCAGCTACGAGGGAATAAACAATGTAAAGGTGAACAACGACAAAAGGAAATTAATGAATATCCCGTCGGCTTAGGAAAGTTGTAGGGTAGGAAATCAGTCGTGTCGTTCTCAAAGGAAGCGTCTTAGCATAAATTATTATGATCACAAATACCACCTGGTGACATGGCGGGCACGTTATGCGGCAAGGAACGTGTGCAGGGTGTTTCAGAACGAAATTTTAAAAATTTGGGTTCTGGTTTCTTACCCCAAAACAAGAAAGAAATGTCCTGTAAACATGGGCTCTAAAATGTGTACCTTAAGAGCTATGGGCACTTGTTCATCTTTGCTACTGTAAAAACACTTCTACTAAACAACTGCAAATATCTCTCAACGTATGCACTTTCGAGTCCATGTTTACGGGACATTTTTTCTTGTTTTGGTACCAAAATATGGAAAGAAAAGAGCTTGAAGTAGAAAAGATGTGTTTCACATGATCGAAGATGAATAAGCCCTCACAGTTCTTAAGATACGTATTTTAGAGCCAATGTTTACTGAACGTCTTTCCTTGCTGCGATGTAATTGATTTGTCCATAAATTTTTGAAACAACATTCTGAAACACACTGTAAAAGTGGTGTAGATTGGAACGGGAAAACAAGACTCTGAAAAAAGGAAGATAGAGTTTCGTGTCCCGTCGGCCGCAACGTCATTAGAGACAGAGCACAAACTCGGATTGCGGAAGGATAGGAAGTGAATCTACCGGGTCCTCTCCAAAGGAACCATTCCATCATTTGGCTGGTGTAATTTAGAAAAATAAAAGGTGGCAGGGGTAAAATACAGGGAGCGAAAAGCTATTTACAATTTGTACAGAAACCAGATGGCAGTTATAAGAGTCGAGGGACATGAAAGGGAAGCAGTGGTTGTGAAGGGAGTGAAACAGGGTTGTAGCCTCTCCCCGAAGTTATTCAATCTGTATATTGGGCAAGCGGTAAAGGAAACAAAAGAAAAATTCGGAATAGGTATTAAAATCCATGGAGAAGAACTAAAAACTTTTAGGTTCGCCGATGACATTGTAATTCTGTCAGAGACAGCAAAGGACTTGGAAGAGCAGTTGAATGGAATGGACAGTGTCTTGAAAGAAGGATATAACACGAACATCAACAAAAGCAAAACGAGGATAATGGAATGTAGTCGAATTAAGTCGGGTGATGCTGAGGGAATTACATTAGGAAATGAGACCCTTAAAGTAGTAAAGGAGTTTTGCTATTTTGGGAGGAAAATAACTGATGATGGTCGAAGTAGAGAGGATATAAAGTGTAGACTGGCAATGGCAAGGAAAGCCTTTCTGAAGAAGAGAAATTTGTTAACATCGAGTATAGATTTAAGTGTCAGGAAGTCATTTCTGAAAGTATTTGTATGGAGTGTAGCCATGTATGGAAGTGAAACGTGGACGATAAATAGTTTGGACAAGAAGAGAATTGAAGCTTTCGAAATGTGGTGCTACAGAAGAATGCTGAAGATTAGATGGGTAGATCACATAACTAATGAGGAAGTGTTGAATAGGGTTGGGGAGAAGAGAAGTTTGTGGCACAACTTGACCAGAAGAAGGGATCGGTTTGTAGGACATGTTCTGAGGCATCAAGGGATCACCAATTTAGTATTGGAGGGCAGTGTGGAGGGCAAAAATCGTAGAGGGAGACCAAGAGATGAATACACTAAGCAGATTCAGAAGGATGTAGGTTGCAGTAGGTACTGGGAGATGAAAAAGCTCGCACAGGATAAGTAGCATGGAGAGCTGCATCAAACCAGTCTCTGGACTGAAGACCACAACAACAACAATAAACCTAAATGATGATGGCCTCTCCCGGATTTGTACCGTCGTCTTGCCGAATTCGAGTCCAGTGTACTAACCGCTGCGCCACCTCGCTCGGTCATTATCCCGAGGTGAGATGCCGACGTGTGCGGATCGATGTGACGAAGCAGAGGGCAGCGAAGCCTGCTCCGGCGAGAATGTGGATGCGCCTCCGCGATCGCGCGGGCGGTGTTACGGTCACGCACACTCGACGCCAGCATAATCGTACACGGTTAGTTGCTGTGGTTATGTGCATATCCACGTTCATAAATGTAGCTGTTGACATCTAGCTACCAAAGATGGAAAACAACGCCGCTGCGTCGTGGACGGCACTGTTGTCCAGAGCGCAGCGAAGCCTACCAGTGAAAAATAGTTTGCACCTGGTCCCCCTATAGCTACAGGGAGCTCCAAAATAACACGGGCCGCCGTCCCCACGTCTGATGGGACTCGCTACCGAGCTGCCACACCAGAGGCGAACATGGTCTCCATCCTGGGGCTTATCACTGAGAGGAAGAGATGGAGGTGATCCAGGTTTCACGGATGCCCCTGCCGCTGCAGCTGAGGAAGATTCCACGCCAGTCTGCCGCCGTGTTGTTGTTGGTGCACACAAGCAGCCACGAAGAAAAAAAAAATGGTTCAAATGGCTCTGAGCACTATGGGACCTAACTTCTGAGGTCATCAGTCCCCTAGAACTTAGAACTACGTAAATCTAACTAACCTATGGACTTCACACACATCCATGCCCGAGGCAGGATTCGAACCTGCGACCGTGGCGGTCACGCGGTTCCATACTGTAGCGCCTAGAACCTCTCGGCCACACCAGCCGGCACGAAGAAAGCACCGAGGAAAGACGCCAAGGTAGCTCCACCGTCGGAACAGCGGAGCAAGGCCGACGTATTTGTTACTTCAAAGCGCAGGCAGACTGCCAAAGCCGCTGCGCTTGAGCAAGTACCGCCATGACAGACGGCCAAGCGTTTCGGCCACATTCCTGACGCAATCGGCGAGTGTGGCGCCGCTCCACGGGCGAAAAACTATTCTCCTCCGCAGCCCACTGGCGTTCCAGATCAAGATTAAGGGGCCAGTCAGTCCGCTCTCCATCCGTGTCCTAGGACGTGACCTTAAAAGGTCACAGTACGAACCACTGACGACTATCGCAACGTCACGGACCTTATCGGCAGATAAGGACACCACTGATACGATTATTCGTCGGAGCCATTGAAGCTTCTCAAGGTGGTTTTCCATCATCTCCCCATCTCAAACAAGAGCTGGTGGAACTTTGGCGTACGTTTTGCCTCACGCGTGAAGTCGTCCAGGACCCAGAAAGATATGCCGATTTTCAAATTTGTGGCCATGGACAACAGAGAGAACCGCAACAACTTCCAGCTAGTATCGGTGTTTCGCAACCGTCTCGCAGTAGAGTCACTAAGAGCGAAGTCACTAAGGGTCGGATGTCACAGTGCTTCTCATATCAGGGCCGCGATGGCGTGGCCTACTACTGCGAGATGCCGGTCCGGTGCATCAGGTGCGCAGCGTCGCACCAGAGCTAGGATTGCTCCAAGCCAAGACAGGAACAATCGCAGTGCTGTAACTGTAGCGGGCCGCTGTTTGTGAGTTCCTGTGGCTGCAGGAGCACACAGGTGACAAGCTCGGCAGATGGCAGCAACACCTCTGCCAGCACACCAGAATCAACCAGGAGAACGTCAACGTGCCGGTATATCAGCAGCTGGTAAGCCAGCAGCCCAGACAGTTTTGTCGTCGCCGTTGTGACTTCCACGAGGCTTCCTGCCTCGGTCTGTTGCAGATTAAGCAACTGATAATATTCCTGTTTCTTCCTGGGGTCGCTTTTTGTGCCCTTTCTGTATGATCATTCTCCTTACTGTGTCACTTGTGCTTTTCTTCCTCTCCTGTAGTGTGGCATGACTACTCATGAAGCACGTCCGGATATCTCGTGATGGGTCCGCAGTGAATCTGTCTGCCCAGACACTGACGAGTTAGCTGCCACGTAGAATCTCGTTGCTGTTTGCCGAAATCGATCCTTCAGCGTCGGTACTCCGTCAGCCACGTGAAATTCCCTGATGGGCAAGTCTCGCGGAAGGTGTGGCTCCAGTTTGACAGCTTTATTCTTCAGTGTCTGCAGCACCTTCTGCGATGTGTCTGCACAGCAGACAGTTTCACAAGACGTTCAGGTGGAGGTTGCGGAATCATTGTAGGGAAGATATGAGCCCCAAATAGGGAAATCCACCGTCATAAGCAACTTCGAAAAAGGACAGATAGTTACGTCATAGCGCCAGGGAACGTGCATCTCGGAAATGGCGATGCTGATCGGTTCTTCGATTGCCCCTGTATGAACGCAGTGTCGTCGTGGAGTTGAGCAACGAATACATTAAGCGCCTCCTGCCCTGCGTTTTACCGTACGTCTATTGTAGGTGCGGCTTCGACGTCAGGCATCGTTCCAGTGTGACGCTAAGGTCTTTGTTAGCGTGTAACAAAGGCATGGGGGTCACCATGTTTCGCACTGGATGGGGTTCAACTCGCCGCTTCTTCTGCGTGATGGCCACTGAGCTGCCATTTGGTGGCCAATATTCCAAGCTTATTGCAGGCCAGCTGCAGCCGGCGGCGCAGCAATCGCGTGTTTAGGCTTCGTTTAACGTCTTCGGGACGTTTCCGGTGAAGAGGGAGCATACGAGGAGTTTGAGCACTGCCTCCTGTGGCACTCACGCTCTGATGTGACGCGTTGTTGAGGCGCAGCCATCGGCACAGCAGACAGTTTCCCAAGACGTCCAGGTGGAGGCTGCGGAATCATTGTAGGGAAGATATGATCCACAGATGGGGAAATCCACCGTCATAAGCAACTTCGAAAAAGGACGGATAGTTACGACACAGCGCCAGGGAACGAGCATCTCGGCAATGGCGAAGCTGATCGGTTGTTCGATTGGTCGTGAGCATGTATGGAAAGTGGTTGAAGAACGGTAAAACCTTGAGTAGGCGAGAAGGTATTGGACGTCCACGACTCGACACCAAATGTGGAGGTCTCGGGCTCGTTTGTAGTGTAAAGTAAGATAGGGGGCGACCTGTGACGGATCTGACGATAAAGTGCAGTGTTGGTGCAGGCAAAAGTGTTTTGGAGTACAACGTTCAGCTCATTGTTGGTGAACATGGGGCTTCGCAGTATTCAACCCTTACCTGTCCCATGTTGACCTAGCGACATCGTCAATTGCGACTGCAGTGGGCACAAGATCTTCGAGAATGGGCATGGATCAATGGAAACGCCTGGTCGGATGAATCACGTTTCCTATTACACCAGGCCGATGGTAGCGAACGGATACGCCGTTATGCAAGCGAACGGCTGCTTGAAACATGCTCTGCGCAACGAACGCAAGTCGGTGGGGGCAATATTATACATTTTCTTTATGGCCTGAGAACACTGCAGTCACATCAAGTATCGAATGGCATCGTCCTTCAGAGATGAACCATCCAAGAATTCATTAGCAGCGATTTTTTGTAATTAGAGAGATCGTACAATAGATATAAGTTATCAGTTTGGAATTACTAAATTTTATACCGCAGATCCAGGATTTTTCTGGCACTCTAGTGTTCAATTTCATTAACACAATAGTGCTGCTACTAAAAGAGTTATCAAATACATTCAGCTACAGTGCCTGAGTGAAATGGCATTGTACTTATTGAATGCCATAGGACAGCTGCGTGTTTACCATGTTGCCTGTGTAACAGCAAGCGTTCGAAAAAAAAATGACGTCACCTTTCCCTTGTAGAAGTATGTCCCAGCTATGATGACCTCATTAGAGACGAAGCGACATTTCTGTTTTGATAAATTGGAGATTGTGAACCGTATTCTTCGTGAATGGTCCTATCTGGAAATGGTTTGGACAGATGTAAGAAAACCACTGACGGTCGATATGTGGTTGGAAGATTTGGTACATCGGTGCACCAACGGTCGTTCAAAAATCCACAGAATTATGACTTTACTACTTCGACTATCAATTACTCTCATTTTAATCTGCTTCTGCTTAAAGAATTTATATTTCTGTCTCTGTATTATTTTTGCCGTGTATCCGAAAACCCTTTTTGATGAATATTTGTCATAAATGTGCTTATTTCGAAGTCACGCTGTATTAAACAGTTTCATGTTATGCACACGAGGTCAGATAGTATAGATTAACAGCACTGCAGATTAACGGAGTAATCTGCAGCTGTTGTTCATGTTTCGCTAGCTACAACGCCTTTCTGAGAATTAGGTACAATGACGAGCTGGGATATTACTTGATCAGAAAGCCAGTGGACTATGTTTATTTTGTTAGAATTTTAATCAGATTGCCGTGGTGGATTACTAAGCGTATGAAGTGAATCCACTGTGCCAAATGAAGGAGACTGTTCCCTGAAAGGTGTCGTACAGATTAAAGGACCACGAACAACTATTGTTTATTATGTAAAATTAAATTTTAGTACCAACAAGACAGTGAGTTTCTTCCTAATTTACATTGAAAAAAGGAATAAAGAACGGTATACTTGGCGCCAGGAAGACGTCTGCGGTCGGCAACTGGCTAAGCGACGTGTGAGTATCCCCTTAGCTTTCCCCTGCGCCTCCCTGCCAAACCCCAGCGGTAATCAGCACTGCGAGCAGACTGTGTACTCTGCGACAGCAAACTGCGTTTTATTTACTCAGCGCCCTTTCATTCGTTCGCTCCTACCCGCAAGAATGGCTGTGCCCAGAACAGACAGGAAGGCTTCCACCGCGTCTCGTTGCCGGGTTTCTGCGTGAGCGGGCTGCTGCTCAACTGTCTGTTTAGATTAGGCTGTGACTGACTAAAGTGCAGGACGGTTATAATTAAACTTTGGCTACTTAAGCCAGCGTAGGCGGATGAATCGCATGAGTAGCCAACTTTACAAGAATGATGTTTAGACTGTGCGCTGCAGGATATCTTTTATTGGCTTTCGGGACGTGCCTATAGAGCCAGCTCAACAGTGAATGTCAGTTATGACGATACGAATGTAAGAATAACACAACACCCAGTCCCTGAGCGGAGAAAATCTCTGATCCGGCTGTGAATCGAAACCGGGCCCCTTCAGTTAGCATTCCGCCGCGCTTACCTCGCAGTACCGGGGCGGATGCCGTTGTAAGGAGTGTTAATGTCATGACTTGCAGTCAGCCGCCAGTGCATATACAGAGACGTGCAGTTAAAACACAAGCATTAGTGCCCGTTACATTTGCAGACAGTCGGCATGGGTCTGGACAAGGTGAGCACAGCTTTACTCGTCAGACTAATTTATCAAAACAACAGTAGTGCTGTAGCTCTTCTCGAGTATCGCCGCAGTAAAGGAAAACGGAGAGCTTCCCTTTCCGCATCGGTGTTGAACAAACATTATCCGGAAGTTGTTAATAACTGGCGAAATGAGAATTGCTGCCACCTAAAACGCCCAGCCAGGTTGGCTTTATTTCGTCGGGTAGGTTTGATCCGGAACCGACGCGACTTACCGAATCCCGAAAGGGGCGCGCTAAAGCGAGCGGCTTACAGGGCGGGTCGGGTTGATTTGACTGGCTTAAACTCTGGACGCCGTATGTGCGTGCACTGGTCATCATCGCAGACGATTCGTGACGAGTCGAGTTTGGATCTTGAGCCAGATCCCTGTTCTTGTCTGAACTGGTCGTGTGGCGCGGCAGATAGGCAACCAGCTCGAACGAGATTTACGCCCATATGAACAAATATCAATGAGCATTTAGCATCATTTTGACTCGTAGCAGAATCTTCGTCGTATCAATAGAAGCCTTTATTGTGGGACTACATTACTGAAATTAGATGAGCTTACTTTGTCTCGTCAGTTTGGCGGCCGAGCGGTTCTAGGCGCTCCAGTCTGGAACCGCGCGACCGCTACTGTCGCATGTTCGAATCCTGCCTCGGGCATGGATGTGTGTGATGTCCTTAGGTTAGTTAGATTTAAGTAGTTCTAAGTTCTAGGGGACTGATGACCTCAGAAGTTAAGTCCCATAGTGCTCTGAGCCATTTGAACCATTTTACTTTGTCTCCGGAGTGAGTTTCCACACAACACCCTATCGCTTTCAAAAATCTAAATTTGCAGATACACACATGTCTCGTATTCGGGCTCCCCAACTTGTCATAGTTGTTAGCCTTTATGTACCAAACTAGAACTAAAGACGAACGGAAATAGCAGTAATTACTTTTTTTCATAAATGTATTTGATTTGGATCTGTAGTCTCATTGAGTTTATGGAACCATAAAATTTTCGTCATTGACTGTATGTATTTATTGTAAATCGCACAGCTGCAACTTTGGCCTTAACCCTTTCACTATCATCGACATGTACAATGTTCGGGCAGAAATATCGAAACACCAAAAGCAAAACCAATTTTCATGCTTAATACAACGTAAGAAACCAGTTGGCATTCAAAACAGCTTCCAGTCGTATCTGAATGAATAAATGCAGGTCCTGCATAGTATTCAAGGGTATATTGCACCATTTTCCCTGCAAAATAATGGAAAGGTCAGGTAACGATGATGGAGATGGATAGCGCTCACGCACCCAGCCCTTCAAAGTAGATCATAAAGGCTCAATAATATTGAGATACCTCTGTGGTGACCATGGTCGCCAGGTGAGACGCGACAGTTCACCCTCGTCCTCACAAAACTAGTCCAGAACGATGCAACAGGGAACCTATCATGTTGAAACATAGCGTCACCATTTGGGAACAAAGATTGTACCATTTGAGGGACTTGATCAGCCAAAATGGTCACATAATCCGTGGCAGAAATGAGACCATGGGGCCCACGGAATACCACAATGTGGCTGCCCAAATCACCACCGAACACCCTCCATATTTCACCCTTGGGGTGTAAACTCGGCTAGAAGTTGGAAACAGTGTGAAACAAGACTTGTCTGATCAAATGACTTTATCTCATTGCTGCATAGTTCAGGTTTCATTGCTTCGGCACCACGTCTTCCTGTTGCCAGCATTTTCATCACTGATGTGTGCTTTTGGAATTTAGCTAGCTCTGCAATTCCAACTTATGGAGTTCACTTTGTGTTGTTTTGGTGCTGACAGGGTTCGCGAATGACAAATTCAGTTCTGCAGTGACTTTTCGAACTGTTGTCGTCTTATTTTTCATCACAATCCTCTTCAATGACCGTCCGTCACGATCACTCAGCGCACACTCTCCTCTCTGTTGTGACTTGGTGGATGATGATTAAGAGTCTTCCCTGTATGCAGCATAAATCTTCAAAACGGTGCCTTTTGAAATACCAAACACAACGGCTCCCTTGGTTACGGAAGAACCCACCATACGAACACCAACAACTTGCCCACGCCCGCCGCGGTGGCTGAGCGGTTCTAGGCGCTTCAGTCTGGCACCGCGCGAACGCTACGGTCGCAGGTTCGAATCCTGCCTCGGGCATGGATGTGTGTAATGTTCTTAGGTTAGTTAGGTTTAAGTAGTTCTAAGTTCTAGGGGACTGATGACCTCAGAAGTTAAGTCCCATAGTGCTCAGAGCCATTTGAACCATTTTTTTTAACTTGTCCACGTCGAATTAACTTAGCTCCGACATAATGCACTTACAACTACACAGAACACTGTTCTGACCACGGCTGGCACTTGCAACGTATTGACGACATTTCACAGATGTCGGTCTTGGTCAAATACAATAGCGCAAACTGCAGACTTGGATTCATCTGTATTTATATTCAAGCATTATGATGTTTAAATATTTTTGTCCGACTTCTGTAAACGTCTCGCGATAGGTTATCAGAGAAAGAGTGGGAGTTTGTAGCACGATCTTGCTATATATCGATGTCCCACTGGTAGGGAAGACTACTAATGTTGCACAGAAGTTTTATAATTACAGACTGCATCTGTACGGTGTGCTATCTTTAAGCTTCGTTGTTAACCCTCTGCTTCGTATTATCGCTTCGAATTAGTTGTGAACACATTTGCAAAGCTAGTTGCTGTCGTATCTCCGGACAATTCATGTCAATTAATTGCACGCATGTATTGACGTTTGCTGCATTACAGACATAAGTTACTGACTTGGGGAGATTCCCTGTCCACTGATGCGTGTCTGTTTTCTGTGTCTTACAATGTTTCAGCAGTCGTCTTCTGAAAGCTCAGAGGTATCTATGAATAACCCTGTATGTCTCACCCCTCCACGCGTTGGAAACCGAAACGGCAGAAAATATTTTTTTTAGATTGTTATTCCTGATTACGCCCTTTAATTAAAATAACCATACATTAATATTTTTCACGGCTAAAATAATGGTAATTAAATTATTAAGCCATTATCAAGTGGCTTAGATGATGAAACATTACGACAGTGAAAAGGGGCAACACAAACAAAATGGATGGGAGCATGTATGATTCTTGTCAACTTTCGTTTTACACACCGTCGGAATGTAACAGGTGGGAATGAATATTGAG
Source organism: Schistocerca gregaria (assembly GCF_023897955.1). Classification (NCBI taxonomy): domain Eukaryota; kingdom Metazoa; phylum Arthropoda; class Insecta; order Orthoptera; family Acrididae; genus Schistocerca; species Schistocerca gregaria. Next base: position 479,999,600 of record NC_064931.1, on the reverse strand, counting down.
GACCTGACTTCGTGATGTGTATACATATCAACATCGTACACCATACTGGTGAAACACAATCTGGAGTCAGGTTCAAAGTATTTACAGTGTGGCGTAGGATATTAACATGAATACCAATGTTATATTGAACTAATGCTGTCAATAACCATACAGGCTGAAAGCAGTTTTATTTCTCTTCCTCATGTTGACAGTTGCTGTGACTTTGCATCTAAAACCATTTAATAATGGCTCAAAGCCGATACTGCAATTGTAAGATTTACGGTAAATACAGTATATTCAGTAAATTGCGAAAATATTGTTCAAAAAAACTAATTACCTTTATTTACCTCATACAGTCATATATAGTGCTATGCTAAAGTGTGGAGCAACTTGGAGTCGAAGCAAAGCGTGGGTATGTAACAGGTGTCGCTGATATTACGGGTAAGTGTCGACTATCCATGTCAGAGGGAGAGCTATAATCGTAGCGACAACAGGGAAGGATCCCCACTTATTAGCTTTACTCTCTCATCGTTCATTTAGAACGCTAGGGGTTGCGAGGGAAAAAACTTCTCCCCGAGAAAAATAATTACGTAAATGAGCCGATGGGGAGGGGCGGTTGACGGTCGCGAATAGACACGCAAATAGGAATTGATCATCCCTTTTTTCCAGTGGTCCTGGGGAGAAGGCTCTCCGTGTGTGCTGAACAAGTTACTTCAAGTCGAGCCTAATTGGAAAGACAAATGCAATTACGAGGGGTGGAGGGAGGGGGGGGGGAGGATGGGGCGGAGTTGACATGCGCACCCCTGTCCCCAGCTGCCACGAACAGCCGTCGATTGCTCCGGCCGCGTCTTCAGCAGTAGCCGTCTGTGAATCGCCTCGATTATTGCAGCCCAAGGACGCTCATTAGCTTCCCAGTGTAACAGCCCTCATTTGTATTCCAGTGCCGCGACATCTTACAGAATTTTCCTTTCCTCAGGCCAGAACCTGAACCGCGAGCTCCTATACCACTTTGATATCTCTGAATAAAACTCCAATATGCTCGCGAATAGAAATTGTATTGTACTTTCTCCGGGACTTATAGCGCACAGTATTCATAACACACTTCTCTTCACTGCTATGTGATCGATTACATTAAATTTTGAGAGACAGCTTAATTACACTTTAGAGATAAACTCATGTAGCTTACATCTCCCCAGTGATCCATAAGCACATACTAATAATTTTCCTCATACACTTGTTATTTTTGCTTAGTATTTAACTATTTATTCTTCCTTTCTTTCGGTTTAATTTCCGGCGCAGTTTAGGAAGGCTAACCTTACAAATCTCTAAACATTTCGTCGTCGATTTCCCAAATATTTCGGAAAATTCGGCTATTTATAATGAAACAGGCATGTCTGCTTATTTACTGTAGGGTTGATAATACTGCCGGGTAGGTAATACTGCGGGATGTATGTGAAAACTTATGCTGTGATTGGTCGTAACTGCGCATAAAATGAAATGAAACTGAACAGACTTGTAAAGGGTATTTCAGATTTTTTTAAATGTGTAACTATAATATTCCACGCAAATTTAATATGATACAAGACGAAATCGTTCCAAAAACATTTACCTACGTAAAACAATAATGAAGGCAACGGCCTTGTCGCAGTGGATACACCGGTTCCCGTGACATCACCGTATTTACACACTGTCGGGGGTGGTCGGCACTTGGATGGGTGACCATCCAGGCCGCCATGAGCTGTTGCTATTTTTCGTAGGCACTCAGTTTCGTGCCAATTGAGGAGCTACTCGACCGAATAGTAGCGGCTTCGGTCAAGAATACCATCGTAACGACCGGGAGAGCGGCGTGCTGACCCCATGCCCCTCCTATCCGCATCCTCGACTGAGGATGACTCGGCGGTCGGATGGTCCCGGTAGGCCACTCGTGGCCCGAAGACGGAGTGCTTTAAAACAATAATGAAGAAGTGCCTCGCTCACGAGAGAGTGGTTGACATGCCGGGGTTGTTCTTAAATTTTTGATAATGGTTTCACTGAAATAAAATGCTCTAGTTTCCAGTTGTGCCATTATCTAAACGCACTGACGGGCAATTTAAAATCGGCATAACAGCTTAATACACTTGAAAATGACTCGTAATTTAGTCGAAATGGTTTTTTGAATGAAAGGTTAACATAATTAGGAACTGAAGTGTTTGATTTTACTAAATAAATAATGAAACAGGTCACAACAGCTTGACCTCCGGGAGTACTTTACCCTTATCAACGTGCCACATCATGCGGATTGAATTCGGTGTTACGTGTATTTTATTAAGTTTTTTGCGAGTACTCTGGATAAAATTAAAGTTATGAATTAATCCAAATTCGTCAATAATGAGCAAAAAAGAAAAAAAATGTTTGCACCTCCTCTAGTAGAACAGTAGAACAGTATTCATATTCATCTCCGCTGTGGCCGAGCGGTTATAGGCGCTTCAGTCCGGAACCCCGCTGCTGCTACGGTCGCAGGTTCGAATTTTGCCTCGGGCAAGGATGTGTGTGATGTCCTTAGGTTAGTTAGGTTTAAGTAGTTCTAAGTCCAGGGTACTGATGACCTCAGCACCCATAGCGCTTGGAGCCATTTGAACATATTCATCTCCCGAGAGAAGAACAACCTTTTCTAATATATACAACAGCTTGAACGAAAGAGCTACTGAAATTTCAGTACAGTAATGAACAACGTTCCGACTTGACTGCGGGAAGATTTACGGTCCTTTCCTAACATTCTTACTACAGAGAAACTGAATCGTTGATAAAGAATACGCTGGCTGATGTGCGTGGCTCAATGATTAAACGTACGAAAGTGGTTTCAAAGGTAATTGTATCGTGTGCGGTATACGAACAGTGCAAGCTACAGATGGGCTGCGTAGGAGAGAACACAATTTTTATCAAGTTGTGAGTTTTAGGAATACTATAATTACTGTTTCCAAATATACCTTTACTAAATATAGAAATTCACGGTCATTACGTTACTTCTATAAACTTCCTAAACTTATCTCAACTAATTACAAAAATAATTCCGAAACAGAGACCTGAGTTCGATGTGTTCGGTCACGAAGCGATAGCGAGCGAGATCTATATATCTATTTACAGTCCAAAAAATTTAAAATAAAAATACAAGTAAATTTTCTTGTACCTAAGTAGCTCTATTGTTGTGACCCATTTCACAGTCGTTCGCAGGATGTACTGATTCACTGACATTAGATCCCTCTTATTCGGTCTAATACATCACACCTGTGGAGGCGAGTGATGATATTAACTATCGAATTTAGTATTTATTGATTAATGGTTCTTACATAAAACCTAAAATAGTATATGCTTAGTGCTTGCCTGGAGATTTTTTCTGTGTTACGATCATACTTTCTCCTTGTCTTTCATACACCAGGAGACAGTAGAATCGATTACAAAATTTGCATTGTACATTAAGGATTGATGTAGGAGTTGTCTGACAGAGTTTCATAATACACTTTTTCAGTGGCTTGTTTTCGACATCCATGAGAAATTTTATTTCCTGTATGTAAATCTTTGATAACCAGAGTCGGAACTAATTAAAAATGACTTATGTGTATGACACAGCAGGAGCAGTTCCTGTGATTTTCGTGATATGAGTCGTTAAGAGCCACAATAAATATACCTTGTGAGATAACATTATGACAACCTCCCTGCACACGAAATTGTTGGTGACGTAATCATATTACTATGTGCACTGACTCTTTCATGTGTTCTCTGCATTACAGAGCGGTATAGAGTAGTGGTTTAGGCGTTGGGCCGATGCTTGAAAGGTACCGAGTGCAGGCAGGTTGGCCATTCTGAGCTCAATTTCCCGTGTCGTCCCTGGATCATTCGACTGGAATGCTGGGATAATTCCCATGGCAAGGCCATGGTGCCTCCTTCACAAATTTTTCCCAACGAAGTTATTGTTTACACACTGGTGACATGACCGTCCGCGAAACGTTAAAATGTAACCAAAGGGAAATGATGCCTGTTGCTGTAAGTCTCTCTCGGAGAGAGGTCACCTGCCTACGAATTTGATCGTTGTAGGGCTAAGCGCGCCGTTGGGGGTGGGGGTGGTGGTGTGTGTGGGCGGGACGGGAGGCTGTATGGATCGGCGCAGCCCGGCTGGTGCGCAGCGCTGGCGTATTTTGATCGTGCATGCAGAGCAAAAGAGGGATAATTTTCAAGCGCCGGGGTAATTCCATTGTGACTTGAAGAGGAGATAACATTCCCGGCCGAAACGCAGTGCACGTGGATTTGATAAGGTTTATCTGTGCTTCTGTAATTGAAACCTAATTGGCTAAACTCCGGCCATTACCGAGCTCTGGTAATCTAGATGCAGTTACGCTGCCTGACTTATGGACTAACTTGCACTATTATCTGCGTCGCAAGTGTCTTATCGTTAAGTTTATTCTCCAGCCGCGTCGTATATTCCGTACCCTCGAATTACATACTAGAACTGTGTCAGTGAATACGTATGTAGGTATAGCTCGCTTCTTTAGTACCTCTCCTGGTATAAAGATCACTGTTCTACAAATAAAAATCTTACAATGGACCAATTTCTTACAGTTTTCTCTTAAAAATGAGACTGTGTGTTTCACAAACTTTTACTCAAACAACTATAGTGAAACTATGTTTTGTGTAGAATAACGTGTTAGTGTACAGTTTGCAACAGCATTTTGTTAAAAACATTGAAGTGCTTTGTGAACACTGCAGCTGACGGAGGACCTTTTTGGAATGAACCTATGCTTAAACCGTATACATCCTTGGAAGACGTGCGCAAAATACGGTGGAAACGTAGTACGTTATATTATGTAATGACATCAAGGTAATTAGCTCCCATAATTAAACCCCATGAATCTTTTGAAAAATGCTTCGTGGCGGACAATTGTAAAACGATAGTCACATTCGATACATTTCTCGAGGGTACGAAAATGCGTGTTTTTTTCACCAGATGCGCTTTCCTTTATTGAGGTAAAGCATCATCAGTGGCCTATAATTAAGTTATTTACATTTTTATTTGTTTTAAGATCGAAAAACAGTTCCTTAACAATACGTTGTTTGTACTTACGGCGATTTCCGCTCGATTTCTCGCTTACGCTGGGAAATGCCGTCTGCTAGCACATAGTTTCTGTTTTTCTTCTTTAGACATTGGTAGTTGTTCTGCAGAGCTATGTATAGTTGTAACGACAGAACAAAAAATACCCTCGTGAATTGTAAAGCAAACTACAGAGATCATGGCCACACAAATGAAGAATTACATTCGATACATGTTTATTGAAATCTCGAGTTCCGAATCATACCATAATGTTACCTTTTTTTAGTTTTTATTTTATATGGTTTCAGCAGAGCCTGTTTCACCGGATACAAATATTTCACATAATGAAACAAATAAGACGTTTTTCTGACTTCATTACACAACATCAAATTTAGTCTGATTAAACCATTACAATAAGAGCGACGAAATTTTGACATAAAGTTCAACTAATGTGTGTGTGTGTGTGTGTGTGTGTGTGTGTGTGTGTGTGTGTGTGTTATGAAACATAAGGAAAGATCCTCAAATTTTAAACCTCTATGTTACAAAGACGGACGAAATTGCAAATACATATAGCAACGGACCTATTCATGGAGTTAAGAACCACTCTAAGAGAAAAATGTTCCTTAATTTTTGAAATATTGTGCAGCGTAATTGTTCTAGGATCATTGTATTTATCACGCTCTATTAGTATACGTATAATGTCCTCGTCAATGAGGCAGGAATTACAGCTTGGAGATGAAATTAATTTTATTAGGATTCGAGTAAACTGTTCTCTTAGTCTATTAACAGTAACAGCTTCTCGTAAGGGTCGAATTCGAAAACCAAGAGTGGCGTGGGATGTGTTGCTGAGTCGCTCCATACCAAGTACCTTTGCGATAACGGTCCATGTCCACTAACTTTGTCCGTTTCGTTTTTTATCTACTGGCGAGCTCACTACGAAAGTCACTGTACGGAAGGGGTGTGTTGTGGGTAGATCTGCACTATTTTCGCCAGTTGATTTGCGCGTTCGTTGTCCGTAATTCCAACATGTCGTGGTAACCATTGTAGATGAATCAGCTGACGCAGCTCCTTTACTCGATGGAAACTTCTCAGCACATCGTGTACTAAAGGATTTGCAGTTTTTCCTTAGGCTGCCCTCGTAAGAGGCTGTAGGGAGCTCGTCGAGTCAGTACATGTTAGTACTTTGACTACTTGGAAGTCGTCTACGTAAATAATAATTTGATGTATGGCATACAACACCGCGATTAATATCGACGCTGCTGTTGGAAGTAGGAAAGACTGTCCACACCCTGTATGCTCGTCAAAAAATGCGTCTCCTGCAGAGACAGATGTCGTTACTTGATGTTACTTGAAGTGGATACAGAATACGTTTGGGATGGGTAAGACAATGTACTTTGCTGTCAAATGAAACCTGCGAAACCGGTAGCGGTTCTAATCTACTTTTTTCTCTATGTTTCTCCTTACCTCTAGTCTAAGTTTGGTTTCGCTCTTATTATTTGACATGCGCACCACATCTCATTGTACTTGTCACTGACGTACTGAATTAGGGCAACCTCTTTGGCGTGTTTGGAAAGCGTGACAAACAAATTGTTGTGCATTGTGGTCACTGAGATTCTGCAAGTGAAAATTGCAATAAATTACTCTTTTCATTCGGAAAAAGTGGTTTGTTGTGAAACGTCCCCTTAGAAAAATTATAAATGACTGTGCTTAAACTGACACACAATATTTTTAGCGCAACGCAATCTGACTTTCAAAAATCCCTACAAATGAATGGCCCTGACTAACAATAATCTATACCTTTCATCAATCACTTACCTCACAAAAATCTTCGTTACTCGAACTACTGCAATACAGCGAGCGCCACTACTGTCAGCTAAATAAAAGATTCTAACTACTGAAGACACTAACTACTGATAGGCATAGTTAGCAAATGAAAGATTTTGATAGAGAACAAACAATGTATTTACCTTAATAGTGTTCAAAAGTCATAATGTGTATAGCAGTTCATGACATCCAGTCTTACAAATTTACTGTCTCTGATGGACACACGTCCAGATCATCAGCTCTCAGGACTCCGCCATCTCTCTCCCCACATCCACCACTGCTGCCGGCTCACCTCCAACTGCGCAACGCTACGCGCTGTTAACAGCCAACTGCACAACACTACAATATCAAACAACAATGCAAACCAGCCATAGACAGCACACAGCACAGCTAGTGATTTTCATACAGAGCGCTACGTGGCGTTACCAATAAAAAACCTAAACAGCCTACTTACAGTTGGTGCGGGCACTTTAGAGCTAGTAACTGCAAAATACCAATGAATGTTATTTTTGAAAAATAAAGTATTAAAATATGTTTCATAGATCTGTGTATTATTATACAGCAGTATCAGACAGTTACAGAATATATATGTTAACTCTGGGGAGAATGGCTTTCCTAATTGAAGTACTGATCGTAAATAAAATTAAAAATACCTACCGAATCGTATATTAGTTCTTAGATGAATAATTTAGTTATCTTTGGGCAGACTAGGTAACGCCTGTATTGGAATGGAGCCCTGAAGAAGTGTTGCGAGTTTGGGCTACTTCACGCCCAACAAAAGCGCTAAATTCAATGTGAACAGCTAATCGTTGAGTAGAAAAGCTTAACATCTTTTTGACCATGATGAACTATTTGGAGTACGTTCCTACTTCCCAGGAGAGGTCAGTCTGTTACTTTGCGTATTTACTACCTGCAAGTTTCACCTGCTACGCGGATGATCTCACCGTTATGCGCACACACTGGCGGTAAATAGTTTTCGCAAGCTCTATTAGCAGTCATGGGCGTGCGCGGCTGACTTTTCCGACGGCCTTAACAAGGCCACGCAGAGTGCGTCAGCGGGTATTGTAATTGATAACTTATGGTAATCGCGGGGCAGGACGCGGCCTAGCTACTGCACCGGCAGAGACGTGCGTCTCAATCCGGACGAGGTGGCCGCCAGCTGCGCAATCCCGTAGCCTGGCGTGCCACCGGCTCAAGGCAACCTCTGCTGCTTCCGCTGTCGCACTGCGCGCCTTCCATTAACCTGAAATCTGTCCCTATTCTTTCCACAATACATACTGGCATTCAACAAACGTCAAATCTAAATGAAACGCAACCGCACAAAGTACGTAGAGGTAACGCAATCAAATTGCTGTGTGTACAAAAAAGATAACGCAGCGGGTTTCTCATTCAAAAATCACATTTTAATGCTGTTTGTTTGTGAGAAGATCGTGTAAGAAGGAGAGACGTCTTCCAGCGTAAGTAAGAATGGGGTGGTTATGGGTTCGTAGTCTATTGAGGATTCCGTGACTGTAATGTGAATTGGAATACGAGGATTCATGAGTGCCACACTCAAAGTCATGCAAGAGCACAATGACCCCACACGACTAGCGCCCGAGAGGACAGATATTCACTCTGCCGTGTAGGGCACGTCCCGTACCTTGTCAGTATGTGGGCTTGTTTGCAACAAGATAGATACCTACACGGATAGTGAGACAACCTCTGGAGCACCACGAACTGTCAACAGGGCGGTTATTGTTGTGGCTTTCCTCGACTCGACAGCAGAGAGAGGTACGCCGACAGTGGAGGGCCCAACGACAATACTGGGCGTAAAGAGTGACTCCATAGTGTCTTTCGGTCGGGTACTGATTCTGGGTACAGCATAAGGATGGGCATATTCATGTGTGGAGTCTCCAACGAGAGCGAGCGGATAGTAGATTGCATTCATCATCGTCATATGGGCCCAGTGCCTGGTGTTACTGAATGGGGTGCTGCGGGCTACACAACGCAATCACTTCGGGTTACCGTAATCGGTAATTTGGTTGTAGCCATTGCAGTTATGACTTGACAAGGCAAGTGGATATATCTCATCTCCAAGGCCTCCGTGACGTTATCTTCCAACAAGATAACTCAAAACCGCATGCTGTGGTGCTGTCCCGATCTATCTCGATACAGAAGGTGTTAAGCTGTTGCCCTGGCCAGCACTTTTAACGGATCTCTCAGTCACCGAAAACATTCAGTTATCTGTTGCCGAGAGACTGGTACGCCACAATTCACTGGCAACTACGACTGCTGTTCGCTGACATAGGGTTGAAACAGCGTTATGCATTTGTTATGCATGCTCAACTGCACTCGCAGCTCACCCAAGTTAGAGCGACTGTCGTTGCCAGTGATAGCATCTCTGTGTTTCAAATTTCGCACCCTCCATATCCTCCTATCACATACAGATTTAATCACGTACGGTTCCTACTGCAGTATATAGGTCCTAGGGGTAGAAGACAAGCTACTTCTTTTAAAGACTGAGGACAGTGTACTGAACAACATTGCGTCATTATTTACTTTATTTACATACTAATGATTATAACTATTACAAGTAGCATGTTTATAGGTTGGTTAGTACCTCCACGTCTAAGTGGCACAAGCGAGCCATCAGTGTTTATTTTTCCCTGCGCAGCAGGTCAGTTATTGAAGCGTGGACCCGTGGATGCAAAATGGAAAGTCTACACTGACACACAGACAGACAGACAGGCAGTCAGTTAAAACCGTGCAAAAAACATTAAGTAGTAAAATATGTATTGTGTTTGCAGGACAACTGTTAGATACAGAAGAAACAACTAACACGCTGAAGGGGGTACATATTAAGATACCAATTCTCACAATACATGTACCTATGGGCCTAACATCCTGCATATGTAGAATTTCGTTATTTGCTATCCTTCCTGGTACTACAGTTTTAGTGGTCAACGGTGAATCAGAGAGGAGTGTAGATCCGCTTCTCAGTGTTTCAGTGTCTCACTAAAAACCCAACTTTTCGGTGTTCAGCCTGTGGTCGTTATATGTTGTTTTCTTACGCGTAAAATGACTTACATATTTAACAGTGAACTGAGTATGCAAATAGGTTAAGCGAGGACGACTCTGTAACTACATGAATGAGCTGGTTTACAGACCAGAGGAAGGCACTGACGCAAGGTGCCTGCGTTAGTACCACGCCTAGCAAAACATTGTGGTGTTTAACTTTACTTTTTTACATGGATCGAGCGGGGTGGCGCGACAGTAAAGCTCCTGACTTGTGAGCAAGGTATTCACGAATTTCTTTTTTTTTCTGGAGTACCTTACGCCAAAACATTCGCTATCGACAATACAATGATTATGGAGGGTCGCTGACTCACTTCTTAGGCTAAAGTAATGTGTGTATAGTGTGTGCGATAATTGGTTTGAGAAATAAATTAACAGAGTAACACCAGCATTTTACATTATTAAATAACTTTTTTGCAGTAATGAATAAAAAATCAGTGCTGTACACTAGGGATAAACCGAATGAGGTTGCACTGTTTTGAACATAACGGCGTCGTATTCGGGAGGATGGAGGCTCTAATCTCCATCCTGCTATTCTGGTGTTGGTTACCTATCGTTTCCCTAAATTACTGCAGGCATATGCCGGATTGGTTCCACTACAAGGGCACGGACAGCCACACGTCCCGTACTTGGCGAACTAGATTTAAATGCCTGTATATGTGAATTACGTCGTTTTGCTTTTAAGCTGTAATACGACGATATGTCCAATATCCTTGTGATCCACGGTTGAATAAAATTACAACAGCTACTACTACTACTACTACCGTATTACTACATAGATAATCGCAGCTCTAAATTTAAAACTGCCCTCTACCTTCGAAAATCAGTCCATTGATGGTGATCCCTTCCTTTGCCCTCTGCGAATCTACGTAACTTTCTGTCCACGTTGCTGTCAGCATCACCTTGCATCCACCTAACGCTCTCTAGCAAAGGAAGTATCCTTTCTGCAGTTACAAACATGAATTCACTATACATTGGTGTTATCACAACAATGACCAAGATATTCTACTCCTAGTTTGGTGAGGTGGGCTCAGTCCCCCCTGAGGCGGCCCTGGTTCATATCTTTATTAGATTAGTTACAACAGTTAAAAGTAACAACGAGATCTGTCCGTTTCCAGCTGCTCCTTAGCTGTGTGTGTAATGACGTCAACATAATGGCATGTTGGACCACAACAAAACAGAAAAGAGCACTCGCTAATACAGTTCATTTAAGAACGGTCTCTTTGTGGTTCATACATAACGTATATGTAAAATTATATTTTAAATACAAGATCTCCGCTGGAATTATCGAGATTAAGGTTCAGTTCTATCTTTGAGCCGAAATAATACGAATACCTAACGAGATGAGAGTCAGGCCGTTTGTATATGGTGTCTAAAAGTCGAATTTTACGGAATAATGCTTGCATGAATAACGAAAACATATCTGAAGCAAGAACGTAAGAAGAATCGTCCTCACGTATCTGTGGGTAAGAAAAAGCTGTCAGTTGCGTGCTGTGTTATGTTGCTGCTCGTACTTGTTTCCTAAAGAACAAGACTGCAAGCTCACTGTAGCCTGTAAGCCAACTCTTCCCAATACTGTAGATTGCTCATAAACAGAGCTTGCAGGTTGACTTAATTCTGGCAACGCAGTTTCGTAGTAGTGTTCGATATTTACTTAAGCGCAAACCGCAAACTGGTCCAGTATCTGATGCTGAGTTTCTAGTATGAATTTTTCCTCTGCTACACAAACTCTTCCATCTTGTCTTGAATTTCACAGGATGAGTCAAAAAGGAAAAAATGTTCAAATGTGTGTGAAATCTTAAGGGACGTAACTGCTAAGGTCATCAGTCCCTAAGCTTACACACTACTTAACCTAAATTATCCTAAGGACAAACACTCACACCCATGCCCGAGGGAGGATTCGAACCTCCGCCGGGACCAGCCGCACAGTCCATGACTGCAGCGCCTTAAACCGCTCGGCTAATCCCGCGCTGCGTCAGAAAGTACTTTACGACTTTAGAGTGATATATAAATGTATTGAGATAACTTACAGAATTGGTATATGTGTCATTTTGTAGCAAACAACCTCAAGTTTAATTCATGTAGTGCATCAGTACCCCATTCCGCTACCAGAAGCGCCAGCGTTGAGCGTAGTTAAAATGGCTACTTTCACTGATGTGTAGCGTGCTCGTTATGTGTTTTGGGTTCATGAAACGAACTCTGCAACAAATGACTCCACAGATCGATCTGGGATGATTTACAACCTGAAAGACAGTACACCATCCCATTTCCTCACGGAAGTTCAAGGTTACCTCGATAATCGCCTCCCAGGTCGGTGGATTAGCGGTGAAGGGCCAATCGCATGGCTACCTCGCTCCCCAAACTTTACACTACTGGATTTCTTTCTCTGGGGGTTTCATTAAATACCGTGGATACGTCCTGCCCCCCCCCCCCCCCCCCCGACCTGAAAAATAGAATCTACGGTGCCGTTGAACAAGTCGATTTCCTGCAACAAGTGCGCGAAGGAATTGATTACCGGTGGTATGTTTGCCGCATCACAAATGGTAGTACCATAGAACCAAAATGACATTTGACACTTTCATGTGAAACTTGAGCTTGTTTGTTACAAAACGGTTCGTGTACCGTTTCTATAAGTTGTCTCACTAAATTTCTACACTCATATTCATAAATTAAGGATAATACTGATACATGGTGAAACAACGCTCTGGTGGCCGGTTTGCGGGTTCAAATCACCTCGGGGTATGAGCATGCGGTGCATTTGATTTGCGGTCGTCGCACGGTCCACATACGCAAACGTGTGTTGGTGCATGTCAGAGTACGGTGCAGTGAGTAAGTGTGCAGATGTTTTCAGACGTGCTAGTGGTGACTGTGTGTTGAAAATGGCTCAAACAACACATATTGATGGCGTTGTGAGGGGTAGAGTACCAATGCGACAGGAGGCTGGTCAAACACAGCAGATCGTAGCACGGGTCCTCCGTGTGCCACAAAGTGTGATTTAAAGATTATGGCAACGATTCCAGCAGACAGGAAACGTGTCCATGCGCTACAGTACGGGACGTCCACAGTGTGCAACACCACAAGAAGACCGATATCCCACCATCAGTGCCCGCAGACGGCCGCGGAGTACTGCAGGTAGCCTTGCTCGGGACTTTACCGCAGACACTGGAACAGTTGTCTCCAGAAGCACAATCTACAGACGACTGAACAAACGTGGTTTATTCGCCCGGAGACCTGCAAGGTGCATTCCACTGACCCCTGGCCACAGGAGAGCCCATAAATCCTGGTGCCAAGAACACAGTACATGGTCACTGGAACACTGGTTCCAGGTTATATGCACGGACGAGTCCAGGTATAGTATGAACAGTGATGCTTGCCGGGTTTTCATCTGGCGTGTACCAGGAACCAGATACCAACCCCTCAATGTCCTTGGAAGGGATCTGTATGGAGGTCGTGGTTTGACTGTGTGGAGTGGGATTATGATTGGTGCACGTACACCCCTACATGTCTTTGACAGAGGAACTGTAATAGATCAGGTGTATCGGGACGTCATTTTGCACCAGTATGTCCGCCTTTTCCTCCTGATGGATGATAACGCACGACCCCACCGAGCTTCCATCGTGGAGGAGTATCTTGAAACAGAAGATATCAGGCGAATGGAGTGGCTTGCCTCTTCGCCATACTTAAACCCCATCGAGCACATCTGGGATGCTCTCGGTCGACGTATCACTGCACGTCTTCAAACCCCTACGAAACTTCAGCTGCTCCGACAGGCACTGATGCAAGAATGGGTGGCTATACCCCAGAAGCTGCTCGACCACCTGATCCGGAGAATGCCAACCCGTTGTGCGGTCTGTGTACGTGTGCATGGTGATCATATCCCATATTGATGTCAGAGTACATTCGCAGGGAACAGTGGCGTTTTGTATAACATGTGTTTCGGGACGGTTTTCTCAACTTATCACCAATACCGTGGCCTTACAGATCTGTATCGTGTTGTTCCCTATGTGCCTATGCTATTAGCGCCAGTTTTGTGTAGTGCCAAGTTATGTGGCACCACAGTCTGCAATTATCCTTAATTTATGAGCATGGATGTATTTTATTACAAAGTTGCAAAGTCCTTTTTGACTCGCCCTGTGTAGATAAGAATAACAATGTACTTACGTCAGTTCATGGCAGCACGTAATATTGTATATGAAAGTGTGTACTTCTACACTGCCGAAAAATAACTGCAACACCCTCAAGAAGGACTAGATCATTTTATTGACAAGTGATGTGATAGGTATTGTATTTGCTGTAGTACATGATAACAAGTTCAGACCAAATGGAACACACATTTCACAGCAAAGCATGATCAGTCATATCAGTGAGACTTTTCATGCTCCTCTTACCATTCTTACGAAAGTTGTCATAAAAGAAGTGTCTACAATCAAAAACAGAAGGCTTACACGTTCGGAGCGTCCGGACGACATGAGCGTGCATGGAGTGCCAGTTTAATCAGTGACGATGAAATCTGGCGGGTGTAGGGACGGACGAGCCATGAATCCGTAACGACCTCACTTAATTAATCGAGTGATGTGATCTAGTTTGCGGGACCTGCAGAAAGGTGTAATCAACTTCGGGCTCCCCAGAGTAAGGTGTCGTCGTCTTACCAATTCGTCGCCTTGCCGAAGTGGAACTCGAGAATTGCGTGACGTCTTCCGATTTCCTTGTGGGGTGGAGGGATCGGACCCTCTTTATTAGCTTTCGTGACCGAGCTACTGATAGTGATGTAAGTCAATTTTTGTAGTCAGACCTATGTAAATGAACGAGGGATGAGTCTCTGTATCAGCTGAAATGTGATTCTGCCGAGTTTCAACTGCTCATTTGCTGACGGCGAGTGCCAAGAACGCTGTAAATGCATGGGCATTACCGCGGCCCTCTTCTGCTGTATTGGTCACTGAGGCCTGTGAAGCAGTAAATTACAGTGTAACACAGTCCACTGCCTTCTTATTATTGTTGCTATTTTCTTATACTAACGCGTTACAAAGGATGAATGATCATCAACAGATCTAAAGTTGCTTTAACAGCCAGTTATTACTGACTGGATGGCGTCACTGGTAGTTGCTCTAAGCATTTTTGTAAGGCTGTGAGTGCATGGACAAAATATCTTGTCTAGCACAGAAATGACGTTGATACCAATGAAACTTTGATTTTCTTGCTGTTATGGTACATACTTAATTACACTTTTAGTGTTAACTTTATATATATTGAGTGAGTATGTTATGGCAACCGTGAATGGATTTTTGCAAACGTTGCAGCTTCAGGAATGGAATATCCTCACTGGAAAATATAGATCAGTGATTGAAACGCGGACCACCTTGAGAAAAAGTTTATTTTTGACAGCGTCTTTAAATTCCACACCAACAACTTTCCTCCTTTTACTTGTAATTAGGCCTTTTCTTCGTAGCTTATCAGTTATCTGCCCACTCTAACAGTACTTTTTACTCTTTAACGTTAAACTAAACCATTTGAAGATTAATTGTTCGTGATGAGCAACATTTCACGACCCTGTTTCTGCGAAACCAAACATACACTCATTTCAACAATGTTTCTTTATTTTATTGTCTGTCTGGCGCTAGAATGACTTCGCAGAGAACTGCTCGTAACCCGTGCCTCAGCGCGATAAGCTTCCAGTCTCCGTGCTCGGGCCAGCAATAGCCTAATGCTGTTTGTGTGGGCGCTGTTTCATCTCCCAGCACATGACGGTGCTGTGTGTACAACTACACCGCAGTCGGGCCAGATGGCCGAGATAAAGCGGAGTAGCCGACCGCGCTTCCATCTGGAGTGCAACACAATGCCCCGGAAATTGAAAGTCGCCAGTGTGAGAGCTTTCAGCTGCCGGGGGAGCGTTAACTTCTGGCCACCGCGGCTCCAGGAGGCCCAAGTTCTTAGGCTTTGCTGATAACCTACTGACTACCCTCCTTACCGCACAGGACAACTCCGGCAAGGACTGCAATCCCTAGTACGGATTACCGACAGTAATTGAGGGATGTAATTTTTTTGTGTATCATGTTTTATTTTCAAATAAACACTTCATTTTTTAATTTAACTGTTAGCTAATTTCGCCCCCTTGAGCGTAATAAAGCTACATCACAATAAAAAAACTGTAATGTGTACAGCTTGAATTATTCCACTTACTGTGGAGGAAGCAACAGGTAATTGTGTCCCTAACAACGATTTCACAAAACCATAGCCGTTACCGCACAACCTGTATACACATCACCTCTCAGAAGTTACGGGTAACATGGAGAAAAAATAAGACCCATATGCAAGTTTTGTCACTGTGCCAGCATAAATTACGTTAAATTATGTTAGCGTAACTATTTAAAATGAAAATACACGTAAAGATATAATCAGCGCCTTAATGTTGTGCCCGTAACTGCTATGGTTGTGCCTAACCCTTATTACGGACGCATAACATGTTGCTTCCTCCAAACATGTATGGAACACGTTGTGCAGGGCGACATAATACTCGTCGGCACAGTGGTGGATTCCTATATTTACTTCTGAAGGAGGCCCGGTTAATACAATAACACATTCAAAATATTAGTTCACTTTATTATAACTTGGACAAGACGAAATACTTAACTTTGAAACAACCCATTGCCACAGGAATTTCATGTTTATTTTTTACTGTCAGCGACGCAAACTTATCACTTGATACGATACAAGGTAACAGTCCCTTCTCTCTAAGTACGATTGACCATTAACTTTGCTGCAGTTGTTCCTAATACAAATTTCGCACTCCTGGCTGTAGAGAGAGGATGTTGTCGTCCTCGGTGATGATTGCAGACTGGGGCTGGATTCTGTGATCGAGCTGTTCTAGGCGCTTCAGACCGAGCTGTTCTAGGCGCTTCAGTCCGAAACCGCGCTGCTGCTACGGCCGCAGGTTCGAATCCTACCTCGGGCATGGATTTGTGTGATGTCCTTAGGTTTGTTAGGTTTAAGTAGTTTTAAGTTCTAGGGGACTGATGACCTCAGATGACAAGTTCGATAGTGCTTAGAACCATTTGATCCATTTTGCAGACTAGGGTGTTTGGCACTCCGCTCTACCGTAAGTAAGCGGGCTGCAGCGGTGGCGTATCGAACTTCTGCGAGTGTGTCTATGCAGGAGTCTCTCATTAGTCGTCGCTTCCGACAGTGGCTGTGCCTTGGGATCTCGTTCTTCGCACGACTTCGCAGAATATACCATACTGTATGCGTTACAGATTTTTACTACGATTTAGCTTGATAATGGCTAAGGGACGAAAGTAGCGATTCGCCAAGTTATGAAATAAAGTGCTTATTTCAGAATAAAACAACAGCCTGCGCAATGGGACACAGCATCTCCGTAGTAACGATGAAGTGGGGATTTTCCCATAGGACCATTTCTCCAGTGTACCGTGAATATCAGGAATCCGGTAGAACATCAAATCTCTTACATCGCTGCTCCCGAAAAAAGACCCTGCAAGAAAGATACCAACGACGACTGAAGAGAGTCGTTCAACGTGACAGAAGTGGAACCCTTTCGCAAATTGCTGGAGATTTCAATGATGGGTCATGAACAAGTGTCAGCGTGCGAACCGTTCAACGAAACATCATCGATGGGCTTTCGGAGCCTGAGGCCCACTCTTGTACCCTTGATGACTGCACGACACAAAGCCTTACGTCACGCCTGGACCCGTCAACACTGACTCTGTGCTGTTGATGACTGGAAACACGTTGCGTGATCGGATGAGTCTCGTTTCAAATTATATCGAGCGGATGGAAGTGTACGGGTATGGAGGTAACCCCATGAATCTTTGGAGCCTGCGTGTCAGCAGAGGCCCGTTCAAGCTGGTGGAGGCTCTGTAACGGTGTGGGGAGTGTGCAGTTGGAGTCATATGGAACCTCTGTTACGTCTAGATACGACTCCGAAAGGTGACACGTACGGTAGCATTCTGTCTGATCGCCTGCATCCATTCATGTCCATTGTGCATTCCGACTGACTTGGGCAATTCCAGTAGAGCAATGCGACACTCCATTTTTTTTCACAAAAAAAATCGGAAGCATTAGTTTTCAGCACACTCTCGTACATCTATACTTCGCAATCTGCCCTATGGTGTGTGGCGGAGGGTATGTTTTGTACCGTTGTCACTTCCCACCTATCCTGCTCCAGTAGCAAACGGTGCGCGGGAAGAACGATTGGCGGTAAGCAAGCGTGTGAGCTAGAGCCTCTCTAATTGTAAATTCATGGTCTTTTTGCGAGACATATCTAGGAGGAATCAATATATTAACTCCTCCAGGAACATATGCTCTCGAAAATTTAACAGTAATGCAGAACGCCTCACTTGCAGCTTTTCCGACTGGAGTCGGCTGAGCATCCCTGTGGCACTTACCAAATGAACCTTTAACGAAACGAGTTGCTCTTTTTTGGATCTCCTCTTTTCCCCCAATTAGTCCTGTCTGGTATCTCATATTCACAAGCAATATTCAAGTACTGGTCGCACGTAGGGTTTGTAAGCTACCTCCTTTGCGGGAGGACAACACTTCCTGACAATTTTTCCAGTGAATCTCAATCCGGCATCTGCCTTACGTGCGATGATGATGTCGTCAGGCAATGTCCTTCATGACAATTTTCGGCCGCACGCTGTAGCTGTATCAAAGACGCTCCAGCAGCGTTTTCAATAGAAAGTTTTTGATCAACCACCGTACGGCCCGGACTTCGTTCCCTATGATTTTCATATATTTGCTCATACGAAACGCTGGCTGCGAGGACAGCATTTTGGAACGGACAACGAGCGGCAAACCTGCTAAGAGAATTGGTGGACATCACAGGTGACTGCCTTCTATGACAAGGGTATTGGAAACTTGGTACCACGCTACGACAAATGTCTCAGTCGGAGCGGCGACTATGTAGAGAAGTAGCTGGAAGTGTAGCTAAGTATTGCAACGTTTTACTTTTTCACTGTTGTTTCCATTTCTAGGCCGTTCGGACAATGAAAGAAATAGCCCTTGTATCCTAAGCATAGACTACGGTAGATTTCCTAGTAACATTAGTCAGTTAAAATCACACCCGCGTTATCTGTACGTTAGGTGTTTTGCGTACGTATCGGGCTTTACCTCGTATCGATCACTTTGTTTATTTATGTGATCAGTGTCTTACTACAGTCTCCTAAAGACTGGAAGCGGTCAACAGTCTAAAAACTGAGAGAAGATATACAAAGGGCCGCATAACCCACGGAGCATTTGGCCTTACATAATTACCCTCGTGGTCCTTACTTAAAAATAAACAGTGTTTATAGCAAAACTGAAATTATCAATGTTTGATTCAGATCTTATTCGGAAATTATTGGTTTGTACCGTGAAACAAAAGGATGTTGTAGTAAAAGTAGAGAAAACAATAGAGATTTATCACATAGTGCTTAAAATCGCAATTTGCTCAACAAAAAAGTAAAATTAAAAAACCGCAAAACAAAAGTATATCGAACATCGCTTCGATACTTCGTTGAACTTATGTAAAACATGGTACTGTTATTCATAAACAACTTTCGCAGTTATCAATAATAACAGGTTTAAATGGTTCAAATGGCTGTGAGCATTACGGGACTTAACTGCTGAGGTCATCAGTCCCCTAGAACTTAGAACTACTTAAACCTAACTAACCTAAGGATATCACACACATCCATGCCCGAGGTGGGATTCGAACCTGTGACCGTAGCGGTCGCGCGGTTCCAGACTTAGCGCCTAGAACCGCTCGGTCACTCAAGCCAGCAATACTAACAGGAAACTGTTGCCTTTGAACATGACGAAGAACGATCTATTGACTACAAAATAACAACGATATAGCTTATATATATGCATGTGAACTGTACTTCCATCGAAAGTAACTGATGTGTTACATTAAAACGCCGAAGTTACGAGAGCAACTAATTTTTATTTCTTATACTATGGAACTTATATTCTGCAAGGATATAAAATACACAATGGACTCATAATGAATGATGTGCGGTTCTGCCTGCCGTTGTGGACGAGCGGTTCTAGGCGCTTGAGTCTGGAGCCGCGCGACCGCTACGGTCGCAGGTTCGAATCCTGCCTCGGGCATGGATGTGTGTGATGTCCATAGCCTAGTTAGGTTTAAGCAGTTCTAAGTTCTATAGGACTGATGACCTCAGAAGTTAAGTCCCATAGTGCTCAGAGCCATTTGATGTGCGGTTCTAATTACCTTCAAAAAAATAAGAAAAAAACAGAAAGAAGGAAAGAGAGAAGTAGTTGGCTCCCAGTTCCTCTCTTATTCATTCATTTATGTCCTTTTCCATACCAGAGCTACCAACACTACTGCTAATCCTGCCATTTACTATGTCGTTTATGTACTGCACCAAAACTACCGAACCGAGGTTCTCGCAGAACGCGCCTCTGAAATGACATCTACGTCAGAAGATTTCTGTCCATTAAGAACGACTGTGTCGGTGGAGCGTGAACCGGGCGCGCAGTCAGCTGCGTGTCGGCGAGAGTGGAGTACAGGTGGCTGGCATTGGGCACGGCGTGTCGGCCGCGGTTGGCCGGCCACGGGCTGGGCACGAGCTGGCCGTGGGAAGGCGCTGCCATGTGGCTTCTTGCGCGCGTGCTGCTTCCATTGTGCGCTACCTGTCGCGTGTTCCGCTTATCCAGCACGCCCTCCACCCAGCTTTTTACCTCGCGCTCCCTGCATAAAGGCTCAGCGCTACACCTAATCTCTTGCATTAATGACTCCACAGAGTATAACGCTTCTTCCTCAGACGGCCGAGTACGGTACTGACCAGTTTAAGCACCACTTTATTCTGTCGGTTAAATACGTGAACCGTAAAGCAAGGATCGAATTTTCAATTCCTGATCTGAAAACTGCGTATTTTGTGCTAAGGTAATCCGTACCAAAGTTTCGTGAAATCGAAAAAAATCCAAGCTGGAATGAGATGTTCAACTCTGCAGCGGAGTGTGCGCTGATATGAAACTTCCTGGCAGATTAAAACGGTGTGCCGGTCCGAGACTCGAACTCGGGACCTTTGCCTTTCGCGGGCAAGTGCTCTACCAACTGAGCTACCCAAGCACGACTCACGCCCTGTCCTCACAGCTTCTGGAAACAGCTTCTCGAAACATCCCCCCAGGCTGTGGCTAAGCCATGTCTCCGCAATATCCTTTCTTTCAGGATGGCTAGTTCGCAGGAGAGCTTTTGTAGAGTTTGGAAGGTAGGAGACGAGATACTGGCAGAAGTAAAGCTGTGACGCCGGGGAAAGGTCCCGAGTTCGAGTCTCGGTTCGGCACACCGTTTTAATCTGCCAGGAAGTTTCAAAATCCAAGCTGTATCACAGTTTGCATTCTGTATAAGAAATAAAATGCTAATAAGAAATTCACTTGAAAACAAGAACGTATCATCTCCCAAACAGAAGATTTTCTATCAGCAACCCATGATTTAAGTGGAAACTGCAATCAATCGCTTCATAATGTATTTAAACTTCTCTGTATCACATTACCAACCGCTGCCACCTCGTTATCGGATGGTGGATGTTTAACACGTTGACTCTGCATGCATAATGATGGATGCTGCACGGCCGTGCCAGGCTACGGGTCGGCGTGAGGCTTTGCGATGGCAACCAGCAACCTCTCGACTGTCACCGTCTTAAAGGGACTTCGTGCTCTTCTCTACACACATCTTCTTCCTTTGAGATTGAATATTTGTACGGTGTACAAGCTGAGTTGCGAAAGACGTAACACGCCGCTTGTTTCTTGGACGGTCAAAGAATTTGAAATGAGCCATTCGGCAATTGATAGTACGCAAAGGGACACGTAATTATGTTGCATGGTTGATACTCTCATCTCTTATATCAAGTAAGTTACTAAAGCAGGCATAGTTTTATTTTAACTAAACTAAATTCTTTTTAGTACCATTCTAAATTTCTTGAAACGACGAGCACAGTGATAAAATGATAATTACTGGTGGCTTGAAATTTTTTGCAAAACTTGCTGAAATTGAAAGACAAGGCGTCCGGAATAGGGCATTGTGGTGCAAACACAGTACGGTAGTACTCTCAGGCCAGACTATGTCGTTGTATCAAGTACTAGCTGAGTACACGGCGTTGCGTAGGTATATTATTATCCCAATCTTCTGTTGGTCCATCACCTCCGTTCTCCTCTGTTATCACCTCCTTTCCCCCACCCCCACTCCCTCTCCATCCCCTCCTTTCCTTCTTTCTGTTCATCCTCTCTTCTCTTCCCCCCTTCTCTGTCCGTCACCGCCTTCCTCCTTTAAGCCATCTCCTCTTCCCCCTCTAAGTTCATCTCCTCATGCCTTTTAAGTCTATCCCCTCTCTCTGTCCACCTCTTCCTCCCTCTATCTCTGTCAATTTACTCACTCCCCCTCTCTCATTCCATCTCGTCATCCCCCTTTCACCATCCACCTAATCCTAATCCCTTTTTCTACTCATCTCCTTTTCCCCTTCTCCCTTTTCATCTCCTCCTCCCTTCTACCTGTGTCTATCTCCTCCTCTACACCTTCTCTCTCCATCAGCAAGTTATCACCTCCAGTCCAGTAGCAGGTTGGTCATTCTTACCCCTCACAGTATTTTTTTCCATAAAGTAAGTAATATTTGTACCAAATTTGGTTGAACTCGGTCCAGGAGCTTTTTAGACGCAGTTTTGCTGGAGTGCTCACAAGTCACATACATTTCACCCGCCCGGTTAGCCACGTGGTCTAACGCACTGCTTCCATAGGGGGAACACGTGCCGGTCCACAGCACGAATCCTTCTCGGGGATTAGTGTCGAGATCCGGTGTGCTTGTCAGCCTGTGGATGGTTTTTACGGCGGTTTTCCATCTGCCTCAGCGAATGCAGGCTGGTTCCCCTTACTACTCCTCAGTTACACGATGTCGGCGATTGCATCGCAAACACTGTCTCCACATATGTGTACACCATAATTACTCTACCACGCAAACATTCGGGGCTACACCCATCTGGTACGAGACGTGAGACGTTCCTGGGAAAGGGGGTAGGGAGGGAGGGAGGGGAGGGTCCACTGGGGGCCGAACCGCAGTATATCGACGGGTTCAGTGTGGGGCGGCGGTGGGGTGGGTGGACTGCTGTGGCCTGTTGTGACGTTGTGAACCACTGAGGGCTACGGCGGGACGAAGCCTTTCCGTTGTTTCTAGATCCCTGGTTTAATACAAACAAGACACACATACATTTCACATATATTTAAGTGATTTCACGCTATTTGTACATAGATTTCACATTTATATGTAGCGAATTTCGCCTTGCTTTTCCGTTTTCACGGAAGTCAACCTTTGTGACGCTATATCTCTTGAAGTGTGTGTCGTACAATGATATAATTTTGTAAGTACATTCAGCGGCATATGTGGATACTGTCTGCGAAATTTTTTGTGAGTAGAATTAGTAGCATAGAAGTAATAAATTTAAACGTCATACATGATGCTGCAATATATTACCCATCTCAGTGTTTATGACGTGGTATCTCCTGAACTATGAGTCGTAGAATGACATAGTTATGCAGGTAGAATTCTGTTTACAAAATACGTTGCGAATAAATTTAGCTGTAAAGAAGTAATGATTTAAAACTTCATGCCGAGTGCGCCAGTTTTACTGCATGAATAGCGAAAATGTAGTAAGCTGTAAACCTTTTTCCTTTCGTCTTCGTTTGGGGTTTATCTCATTGTGTTAAAGTTTGTTATAAGTCACCAAGTGCTCCCATTCTGAAATACTGGATGAAGATATTCTGGGCATTCGCGTGTCGTGGGCTATACTTCTTTTTCACCCCCCATCCCTTTGATAGATACGCGGTTCTTACCCCACAGCGACTTTCTCCAGCCAGTGATGTATGTACCAAGCATGGTTGAAATCAGTCCAACGCCTTAGGAGGAGATCAACACACATACATACGTACATCCATTTTTAAAATTGGTATGGATTTCGATTGTGTACTTGTTTCCACAAAAGGTGTTCACGTAAAAACGAGTATGTACGCACATTTCAAATAGTTTTGCTAAGCCCCTTGTGATACACCAGAAGTCAGCATATTTTCAACCGTCGTAGCTGGTACTATATACAGGATGTCTGACTGACAGAAGGTGCAAGTGGAGGACAGCGAAACAACTAAATAATCCCAACAAACGTAGGTCCGGAAGCCAATGGTTTCCTCAATATGATACATTACGACTGGAAAAAATTTGGAAATTTGTGGTAAGATCTTATTGGACCAAACTGCTGAGGTCATCGGTCCCTAAGCTTACATAGTACTTAGTCTAACTTAAACTAGCTTACGCTAAGGACAACACACACCCATGCACGAGGGGGGCCTCAAACCTCCGGCGGAGGGAGCCGCCTGGACCGTGACAAGGCGCCCTAGACCGCGCGGCTACAATACGACTGAGTGTACGAACACTTTATAATAGAGTCCCAGACGATCCCAAGAACAGCTATGCACTTGAGGACAAACACATTACAATAAATGTTAGATTTGGTGAATGGAGCTGGTATGAAAAGTTACGTTAGATTTGACGTTGGAGCTGTGCTTCTGGACCTGGTTGCGTTTTAGTGCCCAGGAATAAGCTTCATCATCAGGCATTCATAAGGCAACGAAAATGATTTAACCTAAGTAGACACTGCTTTATTTTCTTTGTAATAGTCTAGTGACAATTTAAAAAGGCAAGTAAAAAGTACCTTTTAAACAATGCATTTATGCAGTGAAGTATTACTTAGATGATTGAGCTCAAGGGTTTGGTAAGAACTGAAACACAAATAAATAATTGTAAAACACCTGTCATTTTACAATATACTATCGCGGCATAATATTATCTTGTTGTTACCTTGAAAAACCTAACACTAAAGCCCTGAAATGGTTAATGCTATCATCTTGCTCTATTTCTGTGCTCAACATCTCACTTAATACGGAGGGATGCTAACTAAAATTTCAAGCAAGCAAATGAGAAGTTGCGATGCATAAAATGAAAATCAAACATCATCATTCTGGTCTTGATGTCATATTATGGTGAATGTACGTTGAATGAAGTGTGTACAGTAGTTGGTGTTGAAAAATAAATAAGCAAGGTGGCGATAGCTTTTTAGATTGTGGAACTACCTCTTTGAAAGAGTTTATAAACAAAACAGCATTGTACACGAGGGATACCCTGAACGAACGTGCGCTCTTGTTAACAAGCTAGCCTTCTATTCAAGAAATGGAGGCTGTAATTCCCATCCGGCCGTCCTGATTTAGGGTTCCCGTTATTTCAAGAATAGTTCGTACTATAAGGCCATGACAGACTAACCACATTGTCATTGCTGAAATAGTCTTGTAAGTATGTAACTGACTGTATATGTGAATTATGTTTCTTATTCTAACATCATAACTAGAGCGCAATTCTTGTAAATATGAGCATCAGAAGAATAAAACTACTACTACATATTTTATGTTTAGTAAACCGTAATCGGCGAGCAAGGTTTAAGCCGTTTTGGCTTTTCGGCTGTACCCACGTTACAAAAGAAAAAAAGAAAAATCTTTAGGAGAGTGAAACAGTGTTGGTGTGGAGCGCTCTGGCCAGGGTCCTTAAACTCTCATTCCAAGCTTTAGGTGCGCTCACGCTTTAGTCTGCGATTCACCGAGTCATGCCGCCCGTCCCGTGAAAAATTTCTTGTTCGTACTCAAGCGTAAAGCGGTCGCCAAGAAACAACGGCTTTTTCCGGGAACTCCTCCACAGGTGTTGTACCCTCAATAACTTGCGTTGTACCCCTTGAGCTCCAGTCAGAGATCTTCCTATCACGCGTGACAATTTCGCTAAGAGCTCTGTCAGTTCAGAGCGTATTTTACTCGCTTCGTAGCTCGTAAACTTTCAGAAAATTTCGTTCAGATCTCTTTATCACATAAGCCAGCCTGAAGGACAAATAAATTTCGACATTTATATGAACAGTGTGACTCAGAGACAATTAAAGAAGTATAAAAGAGAAATAGTTTGAAAATAGAAGTAATATGCTATCAGTAACAAGATCGTCACATGTATGGAAGAAGATATCCTTTTCCCGCTTCGAGGACAAAATTAAAGTTTCACACTGATATAAATTTCTTTACGGAAAAGTATGGAAACAAAACTCTCAAAACTCTTTGGACAACATTTCTTCTTTTCCTTTTTTGTTCCCTAGAACAGGAATAAATTGAATTGAGTTTCATCTCAGGGTGCTAATGTTGACGATATTGTGTGAAACAAGGCAACGTGTCCCAATATGTGACATATAGCTCCAAAATACACTAGAAGCTTGTATAACATTTCAGCAAACCACTCTTGTCATAATGCAATAAACTGCCGTCGGCTCGTAGACTTAGTTTTTTTTTTAAATTGAGGTTTATTGTTTTTATTCAATACTACCTTCTGTTAAAGCGAGGTATTTCCACCGTGTCCCCCTTACCAAAGTTTTTGGGCACGTACACTTCACAATGTCTCTAAATGTGGAGCACAACGATGGTATTCATACTCCGAAGAAGGCAGTATGACTTAGCGACAGAAATGACAGCTGTGCTGGAGTGCTCACCCGCGCACCTGATAAGACTTAATATTTAAATTTGTTTATTCATATTCAAGATTGATTATTATTATTTACAGATGCTAAATTGTTGGAAAGTATCACGGTAGTCTGATACTCTGAGGGGGAAATAATTATTGTTAAGTTTTTTTTTTTTTACAAAATCTCTGACTCTTTGTCTTTGTATTTAATTCGCAGCTAAAACTGTATGTTTTGCATGGTGTTTATAATAGAATATATAATGAAAACATTCAAAAACTTGAATTAACGTTCCATTCAACCAAATATTTAACACTGAACATGTTACTGAAGGTTGCAGTTAAAAGTCTTTGGTACATATTAATGAACTAAATAGCTAGTGTGACGTATTTAATTAACCAGGAGTAAGTATAGGGAAGGTTGCAGCAGTTTCGATCCATCGTTATGGTGTTTATTAAATCACTAGCGTCTTACAGATTATATTAGTTTAAGCAACCACAACAAAGAGTGCAGGAATTCTGTTCCTAATTGTATACATACATGCACGCATATCTCCTCCTGATCAGTAAATTAACATGCTTAATATGATGTGACTAATTTTTGCTTTCAATTTTGGAAAGGAATTCGGCTTATGTCATATGCGATAACACAAACTGGAGTCAGACCGTGAAGCGAAGGTTCCAGTGAAAGGAGTGTCCTAGAACACCCTTCACGTCGCTTTGTGGCAGCTATTGCTAATTGCGTAATAGACCCCTGTTAGTGTAATTGAAACAAGGAGGACTCAGCTGTAAGGCAGCTGCTGGTGCGCCTTAAGCAGGCTGAGCGGAACATCAGAAAAATCTCTCTATGGCCACCCACCGCACTTGCAAGTGTTAACAACGCGCCCACTGTCTTTAGGGTATTATCCATTCAACCCAGTATAGCAGTATTTCGTCCAGAATGGGTAATAGTAACAACATAAACAATAATAATCATTATTATTAGTCGCTTTAAATGCAAAAAATAGGCGAAAATCGTAATACCAGGTGTTATAATTAAAGTGAAGTTATTCATACACGTCAGGTTTGGGCTGTAATTATCGTATGGCAGCGAAACCTGGTAGATGTTCTAATGCGATAATGCGGAGGAGATTTTCGCTGGAAAAATAGTTCCAGTTTTGCCACCAGGTGCAAATCTGGCGCTGTGAATGCAAAGAAGACATATAAAAATGTTTCATGTGTAATGGATTAGGAACGGGACGTGAACAGGAAAGTTCAAACGACTCAGGAAGGCATAGGCCTAATGAGGATTTTATTATTAACCACGGGTTACACATTTTGTTCATTATGAGGCCTGGAGACGTCGAGGAGATGCTGTAGAGCGCCAGGTTTGCACCTGGTGGTAAAAATAAGAACTAATTTTTTCCCAGCGTAAACCCGTTCCGCATTAACAAATTAGCGTATCTACCAAGTTTCGCTGCCATACGATAATTACAGCCCACTCTGCACCTCCGTGAGTAGCTGCACTTTTATTATAACCTTCGGGTACTCATACAATGCCGTCATGTAAGGCATTACTTCTGAGGTTAACGTTTTGTCTCCTAACGCCGGAGACATTGTCTGTGGTCATAAAGACTCAGCAATTCCAAACTTTAATAAGCTCAGCGAGCCAATCTGTTTATACGTAACTACGCAACGCTCAGTTCGGAACGTCATCAGCCAACTGCGTGCGCTCGTGGATTTGTGCCGACGTGTGTTCTGGAGCATCTAGTGGCGAAGAGTTGGCGCTGTTTGCTTTATTTAGCAATCCGCAGTCTTAGGTAGCAGTCTGATGAGATCACGTACCGGTCGTTACGTGGGTACGTTTAAAGAAGTTTGCTTGCTGAGCTTGTTTAAGTTTGAAACTGCTGTCTGAGTCTGTATGTCCTCCGATGATGTCTCCAGCCTTAGCAGACAAAACGTTAGTAACAGAAATACGTCTTGGAACAAGGCCCCTGACGACTATAAAACAAAAATCACCAAGTACTGTCTTCTAACTTTTAACAATGTAATTATTACGACGGATATCCGCAGATGCAACTGCTGGTATTCGCATCTGCGCAGGCATTTATCCGCAAAGTCAATATTACTGCGGATATATCCGCATCTGCGGAGATCTCTACTTTATAACTGACTGGTCGAGTCACCTGGGCTGACAACGTCTAAAAGAAGCACTTTAGTGCTCATAACCTCCAGCTGGGGGACGGCCACACCTTTACAAGTACCTGTTCCTGAGTATGTAGCATACGATCTTATGGAGTATAAAAGCCCGAGCTGGTGGTGGGCAGCTGTTGGTGAGGAGACGGGAGCTCGCGACAACGGCTGGCCCGGCCGCCTTTGTTTTTACGCCGGGGAGTGATTTTCCAGCGGTGCACAATTTGTGCGCGCTGAACCGTGGCTAGCGCGGGTCCATTTGTTCCCTCACCCCCGTGATCAATGGGAATTTTATTTCCTCTCTGACGGGAAAGGAATGCTTTTCCCACCTCCCCCTCCCTCCTCTTCTGGCGCTGCTCCTCCACCTCCTCCTCATTCCGGTATCGCTTGCTAGTATCTCAGATGGGACTGTGCTGTAATGCGTTCAATTGGATGCCTACGTCGGAGAGGCGGAAAGAAGTTTGTTCTGTAAAGATAGCAAGTGCGGAGCCGACAACTGCTAATGCGGCAGCGAACAAAGTATGAACTTACCGAGTACTGG
This sequence comes from Schistocerca gregaria, assembly GCF_023897955.1. Classification (NCBI taxonomy): domain Eukaryota; kingdom Metazoa; phylum Arthropoda; class Insecta; order Orthoptera; family Acrididae; genus Schistocerca; species Schistocerca gregaria. Next base: position 479,970,433 of record NC_064931.1, on the reverse strand, counting down.
GCCAGATTTGTGGCTGGATTCAGGACTTCCATAACTGATAATATTTAATTTTATATAATTAATCCTGAGAATAGACAATATTAAACTGCCCATCAGTCTTTATGGTCTCTCTGAACAGAACTGAAGTCCGGGGATTCCCCCTATTTAAAATAAGTGTCTCAAAGGTGTTGAATTTTATTCAGGGGTTCTAAGCCGCGCTGGTCTAAATCAATGCAAAGCATATTAAGCTGTTATTGTATTAACAAGAATTTTTATCAAAACTGTTACACTGCATCTGGTAAGCGGCATGCCCAAGCCGAAACATAGGAGCAAATTAGAAATTATTTGTTTGTGGGAGGACGCTAAGTTTACATTCACCGATAAGACTTCTCTTAGTGGTCACACAAAAAACTAAGTCATCATACTGCTCAAAGGAAGGTGCAAACCAAGTTGTCTTTCATCTGCAAAGTAAGTAAAGGTTCAGTGACACCTGTCTACACCGTTAATACGAATTTCGTTCACCCCTGGCTGTACGTGTGCCCGTCAGAATGCTGCTCGGGATTGGCATGATTAAATAGTGTTTTCAATTACGTGTTAAAAACAGTGTTTAATACAATTTATAATACAATTTGCTACACTTTTATTAATTTGTTTTAATCAGTGTTTGAAACAATTTTTTAAAGATTTCATTTTTTCGTATTTTTACTCGACTACGTAAGGGGGAGGGGAAATGTTACCATATCTCACTAAATCTCACCAAAGGTAGAGGAGGAGAAGGAGAGAGTCCAAATTTGAAAGAAAACTCCTCTCGTAATTAATGGACATCCCCTAACGGAATAAAATCGACGGTTGTGAAATTAATTTCTGGAGTACTCCAAGGATACCGTCAGGGTTCACAATAAATGCCCAGCCAGTCCAAAAAGTATCGAGACTTGATTAATAAAAAATAAATTAAAGTTAAGTGATGCTCTTAATGTTTCAGGTGATATAAATACTCTCCCCTCACTTGAGTACATCGCGCAAAAACTTCACTCAGCCACGTGCAAGTGTCAGAAAAGTCGTTCTTTGGGATGTTCTCAACGCACGCGTCACATCGGCTTGAATGTCGGTTACGCCGCCAAAGCGTTGAGCCTTCATGTGAATTTCTATGCTTCGTTCAAATGGTTCAAATGGCTCTAAGCAGTATGGGACTTAACATCTGAGGTCATCAGTCCCCTAAACTTAGAACTACTTAAACCTAACTAACCTAAAGACATCACACACATCCATGCCCGAGGCAGAATTCGAACCTGCGACCGTAGCAGCAGCGCGGTTCCGGACTGAAGCGCCTAGAGCCGCTCGCCCACAGCGGCCGGCCTATGCTTCGTCTTTTTGTGGTATGTTCGTACTGATGTCACCCACCCTAGTCACTCTTTATGATTTTTTTTCAGAAAAGAATTGTCTGCGTTTTCCACTTCAGACAAATCGCGGCAGGAGACCACGCGTCGTTGTTTTTGTTCAGGAGTCAAGATGTGCTGTACGACCTTTGCACAAACTTTTTTCTTCTTCAAAACATTATAGAAAATGTCTTGAACACTTCATTCAAAGATGTTGCTCCATTACGATTTATCACCCAACAACGCTGCCACACTACGGCTTCGGTTCCATTACTTGGCACTTCCTTCTCACACCTGACTGGTCGAATGCACATCTGTTGTTTACAGTCGTAGGTTCCAGTGGCCACTGTAGTTAATACGCTGACGTCGCTTTTACGCCAGGAATAAAATCAGTCTCGGAACTTTTTGGAAGGACGATTTATGTATTTAGTAGTAGTGCAATTCGATTCAATTTATCTGTTGCAACAGATTGAAGTAAAAGATGGATAAGATTTTCCAGTACTTGTTATTCGTTAACGTGGTGAGATACCGGCGTTCGTCAGGAAGGAGTAGGAGAAGGTCATTGACAGCAACTAAATGAGGAAGTGGAAACGCCGGAAGCTACTTAAAGGCTGTTCACAGATGATGCGGGCGCCTATAAGAAGGTAACACTGCCAGAAACTTCAGTGCATTGCAGGAAGGCCCTTAGACTAACGATGATTGATTCATGGAGTGGAAATTGACACTGAACATAAATAAACGTAACATACTGTGCATAATAGGCGAAGAAATCCAGTAGTGTACGATTACATAATTGGCGTTAAATCAATGGAAACAGTAACTGCAGTAAAATACTGAGGAGTAACCATCCGGAGCGACGTAAAGTGGAATGGTCACATAAAACAAATCGTAGGAAAAGCGGATCCCACGCAGAGATTCGTTGGAAGAATCTCAAGGAATTGTAATTCATTCACAAAAGAAATGTATTACAAAATATTTGCTCGACGAATTCTTGAGCACTGCTTATCAGCATTGGAGCCTTAGTAGGCTGGATTAATAGAAGAGATATACAAGACCCAATGCCGAACGGCTCGTTTCATCACGGGACCACTTAATCGGCACCAGAGCGTTACCGAGATGTTCAACAAACTCCAGTCGCAGACGCTGCAAGAGACTGTGCATCACGGAGAGGTTTAGTGCTGAATTTCCATGAGAGTACATTCCAAGAAGAGTCGGTCAACTTGATACTTCCTCCTGCATGCGTCTCGCGATATGACCACAACGAGCAAATACGAGCAATTAGAACTTATACGGAGGTTTACCGACAATCATTTTCCCTCTCGCTATTCGTGAATGAAACAGGGAAGAGGTAGGAGGGGGTAGTTATTTTATCAGATGTACCCTTCTCCATACACCGCAAGGTAGACTGCGGAATGTAGATGCAGCTGTAAAGTTACCTCCTCGATACTTCTTTAGCCGACCGTTTTGGCCAAGCGGTTCTAGGAACTTCAGTCCGGAACCGCGCAGCTGCTACGGTCGCAGGTTCGAATCCTGCCTTGGGCATGGCTGTGTGTGATGTCCTTAGGTTAGTTAGGTTTAAGTAGTTCTAAGTTCTAGGGGACTGATGACCTCAGAAATTAAGTCACATTGTGCTTAGAGCCATTTTGAACTTCCTTCAATTTATTGTTACTTCCATTCTAATTGCTCAAAACAATAATTGCTGTTTATAATACGGAATATGTTTTGTAATCCTATACGAAAAGCTGTGAAATGAACGGCTTGTTATAAAATGTAGGGTAACAGGTCTCTAAATGAGCAATAAATCTAGTCAAATCGAAGACATTTGGAAACTTTTACTTTATTTGAATCTAACAACTAGATTTTTGTCAACAGTGTGACCTGAAAACGCAGACAATTGGCTGGATTTTCACAAAAATGGAAACGAGCTCAGCTGTGCGCTCTGTAACGAGGTATCATTTTCGAAGCAGAGAAGGAAGATCAAAGTTTTACATCTGTCTGCCACATTTGGGCTGGGGCGAAAGCGGTGCATTGAAGGAAGCATCTTAGCTTTAATAGATAAGAACTTCAGGCACTATGGTAACTGCAAACAATGCCAAATGCTAATTCGAATTATTTCTTTTCCGAATAAAAGTCCAAACCTGCACTTCACAATAATCATACTTAGTCCTGGCGGTTACGTGGGGAAATGACTCAAATGGTTCAAATGGCGCTGAGCACTATGAGACTTAACATCTCAGGTCATCAGTCCCCTAGAACTTAGAACTACTTAAACCTAACTAACCTAAGGACATCACACACATCCATGCCCTAGGCAGAATTCAAACCTGCAATCATAGCAGTGGCGCTATTCTGGACTCAAGCGCCTAGAACCGCTCGGCCACCGCAGCTGGCCACGTAGGGAGAACTCCCAAAAACTGGGATCAGTTCAGTTCACGATGGCCTAACGAGAAGCTGTATTCACAAAGATTCGAGCCCTCCATATCTGCTCCTCTCCTTTAATTCGAGGGTCGTGAAGAGCACATTAAGAAAGCCACCGAAGAGGCAATAAAAGTACCAGCGTGGGAGTTTCGTCATTCCTCTTTAGGATTGAGTTTTCTGATTCCGTCTCTGTACATCAAGTAATTCAGTCCATTTTCTCGTTTGGCCCTAGTTAGCCATTTATGTACAAGCGCACGTCATTTACCTATTTTATTACTGGCGTATAAGAAGTATCACCGCATTAACTACGGTAGTAGCTTGAACTAACTGCTGAAAACAAAAGAAGTGCATTCGACCGCTCACTTGTAAGCAGGCAGTGTTAAGTAGTGGACATTTGAACATAGTGTGTCAATGTTGTTGTGTCACAGATACAATAGAGCAACACCTCTAAATCACGTCTTCAAGACATTCCAAAAATGGTTTGGAGAAGAGAAAAGTCTGTGCAAAGTGACTCCCTGGCTCCCTGGAAAAAACAAGGAATGCAAAACGTGGAGAATTCCGCTCTGGAAAAGTTCGCCACTGGTGATGAGACTCGGTGTTATCAGTACGGACTTACGAGAAAACAAGAAATTGCTGACATTCATAGGAAGCGTCAACGCTTTAACGATATAACCGACATTCAAGCCAATGTAACGCGCGAGTCGAAGAATACCCCAAACAAGAACTTCTCTGATATTATCACATATTTCCATGAATGTTCTTTGCTCAGGAAACAAGTAGGAGTAGGCTATATAGAACGGCTGAAGCACTTAAGGCACTATCTTAACTTCCCTCTATTTTTTATTAATCCAGTCTCGAAACGTTATGGAGTGACGAGGTGTGTATGAAACTTTTTGGGAATTTCAGTGCAGAACACAAATGGCACATTAACAATGTTTATTAGAAACGTAAAACTTAGCAGACTACAGCTTCGGCAATAAGCATAACATTACATTTGATGAAACAAAATTCCTTCTCGAATTATGACATCAAAAAGGCCAAAGTGACTAGAATGTGCGTCGGAACTTTTAATCCGGACAGCAGATGGTATCTTAGGGATGCGTGGAAGCGGCATCTCGACCTTAAGAGATTACAGAAGTCTTTAACTTTCCTACAGGCGCCAGTAGCAACGCAGAAATCAACACGATCTGTGGCTACATGAAGTCACGATGACGTAGGTCGACCAATCACAGGACGATTATTGGGTCACCACAGCAGCAGTTACGACATGAAGTTGCCCCTAACGAAGACGAAGGGAGTTATTGGCGACAGAACACCACGAATATTTCACAAAATCACATTGCCCCGAGAAACGTTGTCCCCACAGTTCATTACTCGCCTAAGTGGGAAAGGTAAACAACCGGACAATCATGCTTAATCTGACTAAAATGTATGAGTATTTATCTTTAAAATGAGATCTGTCGTGAACACGAGTGATGGATCTAAACCATTACGTCTGAGTGGGTAATATATTGGCTGAACAAACTAAAACTTACACACATTATATTTCTCAGTCAGGTTTCAGGCAGGTGATAGTAGGTAGAGGGGCACGTTATTTTGTCGTATGGGTAATATTATTGTGTCTCATAAATACCGCGACAGACTTCTAACGGTTGTAGAGGCCGTCTTGAAGAACAAATCGAGGATAGAAACCCTCGTCTGGAAACGTCATCCAACGACGCTCCAGAACGTCGAAATTATAGGCGCCATCGCCCGCCACAAGACCACCCCTTCGGTAGTAAACGTAACTTTGTACGCTGACGCGCTGTAAACGGAATGTCTCGCAGTTTTGTTTGTTATTCAGCGATCGCGACTGATTGCCACGGTCGTCAGTGGAGGTAATTGAGCTATCTTCGGGCTAAACAGGCCTTGTCTCCAATGAATGCGAAGCTCTGTTGCCGTGGTTTCCATTTGCAGTTCATCTTTCTCCTGTATACTGAAAGGCACTGGAGATTTTAGATAGGTTCAGAAGAAAAATAAATTGCGAATGGAAACCTGTTTCAGAAACAGTCACCCACCGAGGCAACAGTGCACTGCATTCGTACGTGCTTTCTACGCAACAGCTAGCTCCGCGTCCTCCACTGGCGATCGTGGCAATCAGTCGCCATCACTGAATAACTAACAACATTGCGAGACGTTCCGCATACGGTCCGTCAACGTAAAAAATCACGTTTGCTGCCTAAGGATGGCCTAGTGGCAGGCAACAGCGACTATAACTGCGACTTCCTGGGCCGTTGTTGGATGACGTTTTCGGACACAGGTTCCTATCATCTACTTTTTTCCTCAAGACGCCCTCTACAACAAATACACACCCTGCATATCTTTTAATGGTGCGACACACTTTTTAATGCATTCTGAAGTGTTTTGAAAAGACGAGTACAGTGATGTGCGCTCGTTAATGTTGGCGGTGAAACTTCTCAAAAATTATCCGTAAATTTGCTAAAATAGAAACGCAAAGCGACTGCAAACGGTTATGGCAAAGTAAACTCCGCCAGCTGGGGCTCTTATACCAGGTTCTGACGTCACATACAGCTAGAAGATAGACCTGTGCTACTAAGATAAATCGTCGAAGACCCCAGAGCAGAGCGTGGAGACATTAGATAGCTGGAGGTGCTGTTGGATAAGAGGGACAGACTTGGCTATGGTTAATTTACATCAATAAATTTGTTTCCGTGCAAATTTGTGGGTAGTGTTTAGAATAATGTTTCCCCTTTTTACTCTGAACATTGTTCCTGGTTTGCTGTCACGTAATTGTCAACAGCAATTGCTAATAACCCCCAACTGCCTTGCCGGAGTGGTAACACCGATTCCCGTCAAATCACCGCTGTCGGTCTTGACTAACACTTGAATGGGTGACCGTCCGGGTGTGCCGAACGCTGTTGATAAATGGGGTGCACTCAGCCCTTGTGAGACCAATTCAGAAGCTACCTGACTGAGAAGTAGCGGCTCCGGTCATGAAAATTGGCAGCTGCCGAAGAGAGCGGTGTGTTGACTACAAACCACTCCATATCCGCATCCAGTGACGCCTATCAGTTGAGGATGACACGGCGGTCGATCGGTACCGTTGGACCTTCCGAGGCCTGTTCAGACGGAAGGTAATTGCTAACAACGAGTTGCAGGTTGTGAATACAACTGTTAGCGGTGAACATACCCCAGTCCAGTGAATGGACCTCTAAATCTTTCAAATGGTTCAAATGGCTCTGAGCACTATGGGACTTAACATATGAGGTCATCAGTCCCCTAGAACTTAGAACTACTTAAATCTAACTAACCTAAGGACATCCCACACATCCATGCCCCAGGCAGGATTTGAATCTGCGACCGTAGCGGTCACGCGGTTCCAGACTGAAGCGCCTAGAACCGCACGTCCACACCGCCCGGCCTCGAAATTTTTCCAGAATATAGTTACATAGCTAAAGTGCTTTTCATTAATGGCTTTTGAGTCGCAAAGCTTAACCTGTGTCGTGGGTCAAAGCGAGGTTGGCGACCCTTAATGATATAGACTTGGCAGTGTAGCAGTTTCGACAGTTAAACCTATAAACGTTTCCAATTAAACCCGCGGAGAAGTAGGTCGCGTAATTCTTCTCGCGCGCCGCACATTTTTATGCGTATGTGTATTCAGACCGCGGCTGCCAGTGTGACTTCGCGCGACCCCACGGCAGCTCTGAAGAAATGACGAAGGACCATTTCACTTTCCAGGAACTCTCGAATGCCATTTCAATAACACTGCTTCATTATCTCGCTTCATATAGAATTACCCCTTGCACACACTCATACACACGTTTGCAGTAAATCCCACAAAAGAACACCTAACCCATACGGGCAGTCACACCAAAAGACGAAAGTTTCCGTAGTGACACTTAATTTGGAGCGCACAAAATGCGATTGGGATTGAACGCCATTAAGTAATGGACGCCCCCGCACACGAGATGATCGCCTTGGCTGTTAAGGTTTCCGAGAAGGCGGCCGCCGTCAGTCCACTTAGCGCTACAATGCGCCGAGTCGTGACGCAACGCACAAAAACCGGCACGATCTCTGGACCCTAACACTCGCGGCATAAAGAGCCCTAAACACCGCCTCGCAAACTATTATTGCACAAGTGCACTGCCTAAACTCAAGCGTGTAAGAAAGTTTGAATGTGAGTGTTCTGCCCATGTATGGATGTAAAGCGTTTCAAATATCGAAACATCCGTTAAAACTGACTGAAACTGTGCTATTATCCGATTTTACAAACGTTCGGTTCGCATCTGGACATGCTTCTGTTGAGTTTTCAAGTCCGTTAACGAAGTTGAATAGCAAAAGGCAGTACAGAATATTCGTGACAGGCATAGTGCATGGGATGCCTGTAAAACAATGTCTTCAGTTCCTTCCCTAGTGGCACATTTCTAACGGAAAGGAAAAAAGAAGTATTAGGATTTAACATGGTTTCAACGACAGATACATTAGAGACGGAGTAGAAACTTGGTTTGGGGATGAACACAGATTTGCGACTGACCTGGAACGATTGCTCTGGTAACTTTTTTACGAGCGTTATTATTCCTCCCGTAGTTTGCTTTTCATTATCTTAGTGCTTTGTGAGCGTCACTAATAACGACATTCACGAACTTAGGGTTTTGGAAGCTTTGAGAGTGGAGGAGAAAATTATTTAAGAAAACTGTTTAAGAAAACCACTGCAAATCTAAATTCAGATGACCGAACTTTGACTTGACCGTCATTCCTCACGAAAACGTGAGTGTCACTTTACCTGCTGCGCACTTCGCTCGGTATCGTATGAAATTCTCCATGTGCTCAGCTCAAAAAGATCTGTTCGTGATGTCCTTAGGTTAATTAGGTTTAAGTAGTTCTAAGTTCTAGGGGACTGATGACCTCATATGTTAAGTCCCATAGTGCTCAGAGCCATTTGAACCATTTGAAAGATTTCGAGGTCCATTCACTGGACTGGGGTATGTTCACCGCTAACAGTAGTATTCACAACCTGCAACTCGTTATTAGCAATTACCTTCCGTCTGAACAGGCCTCGGAAGGTCCAACGGTACCGATCGACCGCCGTGTCATCCTCAACTGATAGGCGTCACTGGATGCGGATATGGAGTGGTTTGTAGACAACACACCGCTCTCTTCGGCAGCTGCCAATTTTCATGACCGGAGCCGCTACTTCTCAGTCAGGTAGCTTCTGAATTGGCCTCACAAGGGCTGAGTGCACCCCATTTATCAACAAGCCTCGGGCATGGATGTGTGTGATGTCCTTAGGTTAGTTAGGTTTAAGTAGTTCTACGTTCTAGGGGACTGATGACCTCAGCTGTTAAGTCCCATAGTTCTCAGAGCCATTTGAACCATTTTTGAACCAAATCCGGACTGTATGGTGAGTGGTCAAACAGTTCCCATCGAAAATCCTGCAGAAGCGCCGTCATTGCCCCTAGTGCGTGCGGGCGAGAAGTGTCATGAATAAGGAACTGCATGACAGTTTTTATGTCGGGTTGCGTGAAATCAGGCGAAATCTCACGATAGGCCCCAATACTGGGCGGGAGACAGTGTTTTCTAGGCACCTTTACGGGGGTCACTCTGCACTCAGAACTGAGAAGAGCGAACACTAGAGACACTGCCCAACACATCTGTGCAAAGCTTCTTCAGAGTTAAACTGTGGTTGCCATTTCGAGGTTGGTCGTTCCTTACTTTCCAAATAGCCCTTGTGCTTGGAGGTACTAAAAAAAATTAAACTCCTCCCGAACAGGCCATGAAGGCCCAACGGTACCGACCGGCCGCCGTGTCATCCTCAGCCCATAGGCGTCACTGGATGCGGATATGGAGAGGCATGTGGTCAGCACAACGCTCTCCCGGCCATATATCAGTTTCCGAGACCGGAGCCCCTGCTTCTCAATCAAGCAGCTCCTCAGTTTGCCTCACAAGGGCTGAGTGCACCCCGCTTGCCAACAGCGCCCGGCAGACCGGATGGTCGCCCATCCTAGTGCTAGCCCAGCCCGAGCTTGGAGATACTAACCAACGTATAATCATAATTGTCTTAAGAGCTATAACTGTTAGTCTGCAAATGAAGTAAATACTCACGTAATGTTGTTCAGTAAACCGACCTCTGTCACCAATAAAAATGTCTGAAAACATTGTGTCAGTGCAATGTGCTGAAAATCGAAAACCTATGTATAGCAGAACGCACGAATGCAATCCAGGAGACAAAAACCTGAGTACTAACGTAAAAAATCACTTTTCAACATGTGCACTCTTGATTATATCGCTAAACTGACTTCTAAACAAAACCAAAATTGTTACAGTTGCCCTGGAGGTATGTTATGTAAAAGGAAACCCGTATGGTCCAAATAAAACTTTTTATAGTCGTAAGACGCACGGGATTAGCCGAGCGGTCTTGGGCGCTGCAGTCATGGACTGTGTGGCTGGTCCCGGCGGAGGTTCGAGTCCTCCCTCGCGCATGGGTGTGTGTGTTTGTCCTTAGGATAATTTAGGTGAAGTAGTGTGTAAGCTTGGGGACTGATGACCTTAGCAGTTAAGTCCCATAAGATTTCACACACACACACACACACACACACACACACACACACACACACACACACACAGACGCAAAACAGGGGCCACGTAACAGAGGGTTTAAATCAGAAACCTAACTCCGATATACATTGCGCTGCTGTGCTGAAATGTTAATCATATACATACTGAAGAATGCAACATCTCAGCACGCCCTTTTGGCGTGTGTTGCGTGCTGTCTCTACGGTGCTGCAATCTTAATGGCTGGTAGTGTAGTTTCCAGCAACGCGAGTGAGACTCTTTCTCCCCGAGTCGGCCATTCATTATCTCAGTGCCTCACGGGGGTCACTAATGACGACATGTCAGGGCCTTAAGGTGGCTGGCGCGCGAGGGCGGATGAGGAAATGTGCGTCTGGCGGGTGGCGGAATGACGGCAGCAGGGCTTGAGCAGGGGCGCGTCCCCTCTCGCAGGCGTCATCCCCCTGACCTAGTCTTAGCCACATTTGCCGGGAAGGCCGAATCAATATTATGTCCGCCACACTGACTCATTCGTCTCGTGTGCTCCCCGGCAGTATGCCGCGGCCACTCAATCCGACTGGGGCCGCCGCAATATCGGACTCTGGGAATTGGTTTCGGCCGGCTTACTCGTACAGCAGGTTGGCGTCGCCGGATTCCTGCGGAGGGACCGCGCGCCGCGCAAAAACGACCGCCGGGCTGCGCCGTGCGGCCGCCTAAAAAGCGAGCGTAAGTAAGAGCTGCTCATCACCACTCCCGTCTGCCCGTTTTTCATCACCACCGCAAATTTGAGGTAGCGGATCCGTGGCAAAACAACGAACTTACATGTACACATTTTCCGCTAGACCTGTGTCAAGTAACGCAAGATAAAATTGACAACGCATACAGAGTGAAAATTACTGAACTATATTAAATAATATCGTCATAACTTCAGAACTGTTTGGATTAGGACGTTCAAACTGCACGGTTGGCCGCGGGACATGACGGGAATTAGTATGTGCATGCATGGTTTGGTTTAGCGACGAGGTCCTGTTTCATTTGGATGGATTCGTCAATGCCGCGCGGGATTAGCCGACCGGTCTAAGGCGCAGCAGTCATGGACTGTAAGACTGGTCCCGGCGGAGTTTCGAATCCTCCCTCGGGCATGGGTGTGTGTGTTTGTCCTTAGGACAATTTAAATGGTTCAAATGGCTCTGAGCACTATGGGACTTAACTTCTGGGGTCATCAGTCCCCTAGAACGTAGAACTACTTAAACCTAACTAACCTAAGGACATCACACACATCCATGACAGAGGCAGGATTCGAATCTGCGACCGTAGCGGTCACGCGGTTCCAGACTGGAGCGCTTAGAACCGCAAGGCCACACCGGCCGGCTAGGATAATTTAGGTTAAGTAGTGTGTAAGCTTAGGGACTGATGACCTTAGCAGTTAAGTCCCATAAGATTTCACACATTTTTGGTTAGTCAATAAGTAAAATTGGCGCATTTGGGGTATTGAGAATACGCATTTGGCGATAGAGAAGTCTGCTCATCCTCAACGGGTGACTGAGTGGTGTGCATTTTCCAGCCACGGAATAATCGGTACGATATTCCTTGTTGGCATGGTCACTACCGAACGGTACGTGAAGGTTTTGCAAGATGATTGCATCTCCATTACACAAAGTGACCCCGATTTCGATAAGATATGGTTCATGTAGGACGCAGCTCGACTTCATTGAAGCAGGAGAGTGTTTTATGTCCTTCCACTGGCATGGGCCTCGATTGGCCGCCATATTCTTCCGATCTGACCACATGCGACTCCTTTTTGTGAGGCTATATTAAAGACAAGGTGTACAGCAATAACCCCAAAACCACTACCAAGTTGAAAACAGCCATTCAGAAGCTTATCGACAGCATCGATGTTCCTACACTTCAGCGGGTCATGTAGAATTTCGCTATTCGTCTGCTCCACATCATCGCCAATGATGGCAGGCATGCTCCGCGGGATTAGCCTAGCGGTCTTAGGCGCTGCAGTCATGGACTTTGCGGCTGATCCCGGTGGAGGTTCGAGTCATCCCTCGGCCATAGGTGTGTGCGTTTGCCCTTAGGATAATTTAGGTTTAGTAGTGTGTAAACTTAGGGACTGATGGCCTTAGCAGTTAAGCCCATAAGATTTCACACACACTTGAACATATGAGGGCAATCATATTGAACACGTCGTAACCAAAATCCGAATTCTGCAGTGACGCTTACATGTTGAATAAAGTGTGTGCACGCTGTAGTTTGTAACTATTTTATGTTTTTGTAGGTCGCACGGAGTTTGACATAATCAAGAAGTGGACGCATCTACATTCATGCATAACTGTACCAGTTATTAGGGCTTCTTCCTGTTCCAAGTACGAGTAGAGCGCAAGACTGGTCTGTGAGCTCTGTCATCTTATTCTAGCGATCACCAAATGAGCGACACGTAGAAGCTCGTAGTATATTCTAGATTTATCAATTGCAACTCGTCCTTGAAACTTTGTAAGCAGGCTTTCTCGGTATAGTCGACACCTGTTTTCAGCGTCTGCCAGTTCAGTTTCTTCAGTCTCCGTGGCGCCACTTTCAAAGGTCAGACAATCATGCGAACCGTACGCGCTGACTTCTTTGTATACGTTCGGTATCACATGTTAGTTCAGTCTGCTACGGGTCCCCCACACGCTTGATACAAGCAAAACGTGAAAAAAAACATAAGAAATTCGTAGTATTGTCTTACAGAGCAAAAGCGTCTTGAATAGATTGTGACTTCCACCCCCGAGGATAAGACGAGAGTAGCCTTTCGTTCCGACACTCAACTTCCGTGTAAAATATGGCATAAAGAAGGAATGTTTCGTAATAAGTACTCAGTCAACTGTGTATAAGATCAAATGTGACGGATGCATGTCCGATATTTTACAAGGGCTAAACAGACAGATCTTTCGATGTTCGCTTTAGAGAAAATTGTAACGTAGGTAATAACAACACAACTTTTCGTCCTCATTAAAAATAATGCGGACATGAAGTAAATAAAAAAAATTACTAGCTATTATGTTCCAAAACGATGCCATCAGGATACACATGAAGAACTTTAAATTTTTACTAATTCCAAAAAATACCTACATCAGTTGTTAAATGAACAAAGCGATTTTCGTGACAAAGCCTTTTTCCTAAGTGCTTGATGATCTTTTATCATATCTCTTATTTTTCTTTTAGCTTCACTGCTTGGGGATCCTTTTTATGCAGGCTCGCATTTGCACAACAGTAGCTTGATTTATCAGTTGTATCATACCGGCCCTTTGGATTACAATTGCAATTGCAAGACTACTCGCTGACCGTGTCTGCAAGCGAGCGTCAAGTGCCCACTATTACTCGCTTCAACAAGGCGTTCTCTCACAACCAATTTTAAGCATATTCCTAAGCATATATTTATAATTTACCTGTGACAAACTTTATATTATTTCGTACTCAGGTGTAGCCTTCAGTCCCAACAATCAGAGCGTACATATTTTTATAATGTGAATGCCTCTGCGGACTTCTTCACTTGATCAGGTACTATGAAACATATTCAAGTACGTTTGGTTCTGCATAGAACTTGATTTGTAATTTAGTTTCTTAGTATTTTACTATGACCTTTTGTTTCTTTTTAATCAAATCATCTGATGATGACTTTGTAATTAGTCTAGACCGGTAATATCGCCACGTCTGTGACATGAACCTACAAAACGTTTTTCGCCATTTGAGCCTTCTACAAAACAACTGTTGACTTTCCTTCTTTAGTGAAATCATACAGAGAAGTCGCAACGCTAGACAGCTGTATCAAAATTCAGGAAGACCAGTAGAGGATCTATGCTTAGTGCAGAGTTGCAGTTGACCCTCAACATAAACAAATGTAACGTACTGCTCACAAACAGACGAATTTTTATTACTGCATAATAAAGCGATTGCTGAATAATCACTGGAAGCATTCTGGGAGTGTGTGTACGGAGCAGTTTAAATTGTAACGGGGACAGAAAACTAATCGCAGACTGAGATTCATTGGAAGAATCCTTAGAAAGAGTAGGCCACTCATAATGGAGGTACTTTACAAAACCTCCGTTCGACCAGAACTTGAATATTGCTCGTCAGTCTGGGATCCGTACCGGTTACGATTCATAGTGGAAACGGAATATACCTAAATAAGAGCAGTGATTTTCGTTGCAGGTTCATTTAATAAGCTTGAAATCGTCACGTAGAGGCACATCCAACTCCTGTTGTCGACGCTGCAAGAGAGGCATTGTGCGTCACTGTGTGGTTTATTGAAAATTCCTAGAGCATATATTCCTGGAAGAGTCAGACAGCATATTTCTTCCTCGTACGTACATCTCACGAAAAGACCATGAATGTAAAATTAGAGAATTGAGCTCACATGGAGGCTTACCAACAATCATTCCTCCTGCGTGTCACTTGTGGTTGGAACACAAAAGTAGGGGAAGTAACAGTGGTCCACAACGTACCCTCCGGCACAGACCATAAGGCTGTTTGCCAAGTATAGATATAGATGCAGAGCAAAATGTACGTGTTTCAATTCTGATATGACTTACTGAGAAACATCATGGATGATGAGAATGGATAGGAAGGCGAATAAACGGGTAAGAAAAGGACAGGAGTTGAGGATATCGCAGTCTTCGTTATAAAATCGAAAGAGTGATAGGCAGAGCATGTACCCCAACGAACTTATGGTTCATGAAAAGAGGAAAGTCTTTGTGGGATCACTCGTTATCAGAAATGAACTAGAAATCGACCACATGGACCCACAGGCAGACCAGATCAAGGAAAAGCATTATATACTAGATATGTTCAAAACTGTAGGCAGTAATATGTGGAGAAATATGACAACGACCATTATCCAGAGATTATGAAAAATGACTTTTGAGGACGGTGCACAGTCAATGGGGATGTGGACCTGACAAGCCATAGTCACGTTCTGTTGTTAGAGGACCAGATGAAAAAGTGGGTAGTTCGCACAGCGAACCGAATAGCTTCAGGCTGCAGTATTGCCACCGGAATTTGAGTCACGCTCATTCTTCGGCGCCACTCACACTGACTGCAGCGAGCGCTTTCTTATCAATGAACAGATTTCCCACAGTACTGAAGCTGTTTTGCAATTCTGCTGCCGCCTGCCTTTCGCAGCAACCAACACTCTACCAAAGGTTATGTACTTCATATACCTGCTAATCGTGTAACGTCTTCTGCACATGATTGTGTCTTAGCAGTCTGTGATAAGTACCTGCCTGAAATAAGGAAGTAGCCCCCCATGCACCTAGGGAGGTACAGAATATCTCGTGTATAGCTGCCCAAACTGGCCAGCATACCCGTCCATCAATCATAAACTGAGAAAACTGATTGGATGTAGATCAGGCGCAGCGTTCTGCCTGGAGGTAAGCGTGAAGCAGAGACATTAATTGATCATGTAAATTTTGGAAACCGACAAATCCAGATTTATATCGTATAAATGCATAAACCAATCAGTAACCGACATTCAACGTTGTCTACACCTCTTCTATTGCATCTTCCCTCTTACATTGCGCCCCATCTGTTCCAGAATACCCGAGTGAGTACTCCAATCAGAAGCTTCGTTGTTCTGTAATTTCTCTATCCTCCTTTGTCACGACCTCTAATTCCCAGTGTGTGCACGCGTCCTAACATGCTGGTGTAATTAACTTACGTTGCTTGTTGTCGGGCTGAGAACTTGTACAGTAAAATGCAGTGTTGTGTTTGGATTATTATGGATGAGTACGGAATAAAGATAGGAAGAGGTAAAATGCGCTGACAGTAAATAGCCTGTTCCTCTTGGATAATACCAAGTGCGACTTAGAGCGCAAAGTGTACGTGTGACTTCCAGATTGCCACAGTGCCGTATTCCTCTTACTCTAAGATACACTGGGGAGAAGTTTGAGATTTAATCTTTGCGAGTGATGTGGGGTCTCGTCTGGTGTGCAAAACCCTCAATCCGCCATCACTTTTGCCATTACTGACAAAGCACTTTTGATAAAAATTTCTATCATGATTTAATGAAACTACATGGTTCCAGACAGCTTTTCAAGTCTCAAACATCTGTGATGTTTATATGCGGACCGAAGCGACGAATGAAAATTTATACCAAGGCCGGAATTCAAACCTGAGTTTCCTGCTCCTGGATAGATGTGCTAACCAGTACGCCATCCTGGCAGAGTGGCTTTGCACAACTGCACTGACTGCCCTAGCACGCCTCCATCCTCAGTTAAAACTCTCATTCACACCTCATCGCACTTGTTTTACCCCCTAATCTGGAACATCATTGCAGCACTGACGAGGGAAGCGTGCAAGGTTAGTCCATGCAGTTGTGCGAAGCCACGGTGTGAAAGTGGTTTAATTGTTAGTGCATCCACCTAGTGAATAGGAGACTCGGGTTCGAATCTCGGCCTTCATTCGTCACTGCAGTCTGCCTATACACATCATCAAAATTTCTTTCACCACCAGGATTGGAAACGGCCACTGAGTCGAACGCCGCCACAAAAGCTTGCATTAGTGACCTGGGTAGGTGTTTCTATGCTTTCCCCAAATCACCTCACGCCAATACTCTGATTAAGACTGTCAACAAAACCAAAGACCATTTTCTTCCTCCCTTTACTCCAATCCGACCTTGTCTAGCATCATTAATGACACTGACATCAACCAGACGTAACACTCTAACCTTCTTTCTGTGTTTTTCAGAAGAATCTGTAACGAACGAAGCCTTTCATAAAAACGGAGAGATCGGAAGCACCAACAAGGTTCCCGTTAAGTGCTGTCATAAGTAGGAGCACGGACAAAGGCCGCGAGAAGGCGTCACATTCCCAACTCGGCGGTGGCGAGCAGGAATCCGAGACTGAGTTTTGCTCGAAACGCGTAACACGGGGCTGTTGCATGACGGACACGCAGCTGGGTCGCTAACGCGGGCCGACTCCAGATAATAAAGCGGCCTTCGACCGCAGGTCTCCCATAAAGAAACCTCAACTAAATGAATAATTACGGATCATCGCGACACAAAGCCCGCGGCGTGGAGAGCGCCAGCTGCGTCCAGATACTTGTGTTTGTTTTCTCGAATCTCGCCTTGTCCTCTGCCTTTTGTCATCTTTTTTCCCCGTCGTGACCTGAGGGAGTCGCCGCTTTAGGAGAATGGCTTCCGATTTACATGGGTTAACGCTGTTACTCCGAAACCTGTGTAAGCTGAGGGATTCCCCACCGGTTCTGTGCAGAGTCGAGCGCTCCAGGACGGTCAGCTGCCGAGAAACAACGGCCTGCGCCGGGACAATAAGCTAATAGAGCGTTTAAAGCTTTATCCGCGCTGACACTCCAGCCGTGAAGTCCGGCGACGAGAAGAAGCGGCAGCGGTCCGCTGCCCTCCCCGCTGTTTCTCTATATGAACCTAATTCTTTCTTCGCTCCTCTTTCGGCCCGTCCCTCTCCTTTCCTTTCCTTCCCTTTGCTTGATTAGACGAAACTCACTAAATAAAAGCAATGTTGGTTTTATCTGGAGTGTAATTTCAGTCGTACAATAGAGATGTGGACGGCGGTAAATTGTGTTAGAGCGTGAGGGTTGTTTTGCCGGGTGAAGGGGTTGGCGCTGCAGCTCGCCTCCTTACGGCGGCTTTGCGGCTCCACCCCAGCGCACCTCCCCCTACCGATCCCCAAATCCCCGAGTCCAGCACTTCGTCGCAGCCTCTGCACTGCAGGCACCAAAATGCTCTTCTGCCAGAAAAAAAAAACTTATCTAACGTAATACTCACTGAAAATAAATTGATTGCTTAGTAAATGCAAGAGTGCGTGCTGAAAAGTAAAGCCTCCGAATTTTTTACGTGAAAACTCTTGACTTTTTTAAGGAGAACAAACTTTATTAACATTCTACATCTTTATTCCAATGTTTATTTACATATTACTCAACATAGTCATCCTGGCAACGAACACATTTCTCCGAACGGGAAACCAGTTTGTTGATACCGTAGCTGTAGAAGGTCCGACTTCTGTCGACGGAGGCACGACGCTACTTCTGCATGCGGCGCTCCATCACTGTATCACTGTGAAAGTGGACTCCTCGAATGTATTCTTCAAGTTATGGAAATGGATGAAAATCAGATGGTGCCAAGTCAAGACTGTATGGAGGATGATCGATGACAGAAAACACAGTCGGCCAGAGTGGCCGAGCGGTTCTAGGCGCTACATTCTGGAATCGCGCGACCACTATGGTCGCAGGTTCGAATCCTGCCTCGGGCACCGATGTGTGTAATGTCCTTAGGCTAGTTAGGTTTAAGTAGTTCCAAGTTCTAAGGGACTGATGACCTCAGAAGTTAAGTCCCATAGTGCTCAGAGCCATTTGAACAGAAAACACAAAGCGTTGGATGTTGTAGATGTCGCAGCCCTCGTGTGCGGTCTTGCATTGTCATGTTTAAGGAGAGGGTGCTCCATGTGTGAATTTGAAACTCGATTACAGCACGCTGTTCCTCGAGTACCGACATAGTTATGTTACACACCACCTTATTATATCCTACAATTCGGCGCCCTCTAGCGGCAGAGCTTTGCAAATATGAAGCCACGGAGAACAGAGATGTAGAATGTTAATAACGTTTGTTTTATTTAAAAAGCTTTAAGAGTTTTCACAGGAAAAAATTCTAAGCTATTACTTTTCAGCACGCTCTCGTATATGAAATTTGTCTTCGCAACAACTAAAAACGTCAATTTATTTTACCATATCGATTTCGTTTTATTCCTTACAGCAGCATCAGTGGAACCATATTCCGTCAGTCCGAAAACGTTTCGAGACAAGATTGATAAAAAATAGAGGGAAGCTCAGATGGTGGTTTTAATGGTTCCAGCGTTTTGCTTAGTCTCCCTTTACTGGAGTACAACTTGCAGAAAGTTGATACAACCCACTAGGAAACGTCAGAAAAGTTCTTCTGCGAGCTGTTGTTCAACTCGCGCGTCACATTACTTCGAATATCAGTTATGTCGTCAAATCGTTTACTCGTCATGTGAATTTCTGCACTTTTTCGTTACGTGGTAGGTTCGTATTGATAACATCAAGTCTCGTCAACCGTGATAATTTTTCCAGGAAAGAAATGTCCGCGTTTTGCGTTTCAGTCAAGTCACGCGTCGTTGCTTTTGTTCGGGAGACAAGATATGTGGGACAAAATTTTCATACGCTTTCTTTCTCTTCAAAATACTCTGCAGGATGTCTTGAACATTTGATTTAGAGTTTTTGCTCGAATGTGGTTTGCGGTGCAACAACGTTGAAGCACTAAAGTTGCACACGCATTACTTCACATCGTCTGCAAGTGACTGTCGAATGCAGATCTGTTGTTTACGGTTTTTAGTTCAATTAGCCACCGTAGTTACTGCGCTGACGTCGCTCGTATGTCAGCAGTAAAATCAGTCTTAAAAAATGTTCAAATGTGTGTGAAATCTTATGGGACTTAACTGCTAAGGTCATCAGTCCCTAAGCTTACACACTACTTTACCTAAATTATCTTAACGACAAACACACACACAAATGCCCGAGGGAGGACTCTAACCTCCGCCGGGACCAGTCGCACAGTCCATGAAAAATCTATCTAAACTTTTTTAGACGGTTGGCGTACGTTTAGGCAGAGTTTGGCAAGTGAAATTAGTAGCAGACCACAAAGTTCAGTGCCAGATTGAAGAATACCAGTAAAATGTGCCTGCAGAAGACACGTCCTGGTGTCAGCCGACTATATTTTAAGTGAATAAAACGAAACGCATATGGTAAAATAAACATTCATTTTTAGTAGTTTCGAAAGCAGATTCTAAATTCCTTTAGTAATACAACTACTTACACCACTACTACAGTAATGAGGAATTAGGTGGATGGAGTATATATATTCAGCTAAACAAAATTCACTACGAAGAAATGAAAAAGAGATAACAGTTGCTTGGACCTGTAACTGATTACGCCTACGTAATTTATAAAACTGTGGTTCTTGTTATCTGTTCACACGTTACTTCGAACTGTCTTCTTACGATGAGAATGCATACGTAGACGCGCTAATCAAGAGAAATTACTTTCTTACCTTTCACCGAGATAATTTTATAATTTTAAGCCATATCTTAATGATCGTCATAATTCAACACCCTAAGTAAATTTACATTGCACTTAGTGGCTTAATATTTCGCCAGTGACGTATCTTTCGTACAATCTACTGTATCAGAAGTTGTAGTTAAAAACAGCTTATTCTTGTAAGAATATTTTTACGTGAGCCTATAATGGATTTTCGTATCTATATTTCTTTTTTAATTTATTGGGCTGTGCTCATTCAGCCTTCTCAGTGGTGTAATGTCAATTATAACGATACTAACTTGGGACAACATAACACCATGTCCTCGAGCAAGAAAATTTCCGACCCTGCCGGGAATCAATAATCCTTGTTAGAGTGACGACTCAGTGAGTGACATCAGCTCGCATACAATAGACTTTTGGGCTTTTGAATAAAACAAAACGTTGACGGTAAAACCAATATGCTTTTTAGTCATAAAACTACGTACACCATAACTATATTAATGAGGAATTAAGTGGTAAGAATCCCCAACAGACTAACTATAGGAAGGACGCAATAAGTTGCCAGCTGCCCCGAAAGTAACATCTAACAGATGTGACACTATGACTGGGTGGAAAAGTACTGCTGGTTTTACTTTGGGTGCAAATGACTATGACTGATAATAGTATTTGTACCCATATTTTTAAAAAAAATCTTTAAAATGGCTCTGAGCACTATGCGACTTAACATCTGTGGTCATCAGTCGCCTAGAACTTAGAAATAATTAAACCTAACTAACCTAAGGACATCACACACATCCATGCCCGAGGCAGGATTCGAACCTGCGACCGTAGCAGTCGCGCGGTTCCGGACTGAGCGCCTAGAACCGCGAGACCACCGCGGCCGGCCCCATATTTAAATGCACTATTAAATATGAGGCACCATCACAAAAGTTTGATAAGTGATTTAAATGTCCGTTTTCATCTATTCACTACGTTGTTTTACGACGGTTTTAATTAATCTAACGTTGCTTACTACAAACAAGTACCGCATTTGAAGACGACTGCCTCTGTAATACGCAGTCACGTATCAATTTTGCTTCCGTGTCATAAGTTATGTCATAGCAACTGATCGATACGACTCGTCGATACCTGTGAGTTGTCAGTACTGGAAGGCAAACAATCACAGGAATACGTGATTCGGGCCGTACGCGGCTGGCGGGTTGCTGTTTAAAGACAGCAGGTCTGGACTTAGAGGAACTAAGATGATTCAGTGCCAACAGAGTAAGAAGACGATGCAACGTTTCAGTTCTCCCATATCCTAGTCAATGGTGTGCTTTCGGTTGTACAGCAAAGATATTTACTCCGCTTTATGAACAATACTTCGACGACTGGGTGGAGTCTAGGCAGCGAGTACGCGTAACAACACGAACCGCAGCAGGTGAAGAAATCGACTGAGTTGGTCTTCAAAGTATTATGCATAAAATAGAACTAACATCTCAGAGTCCGCAGCTCGTGGTCGTGCGGTAGCGTTCTCGCTTCCCGCGCCCGGGTTCCCGGGTTCGATTCCCGGCGGGGTCAGGGATTTTCTATGCCTCGTGATGACTGGGTGTTGTGTGATGTCCTTAGGTTAGTTAGGTTTAAGTAGTTGTAAGTTCTAGGGGACTGATGACCATAGATGTTAAGTCCCATAGGGCTCAGAGCCATTTGAACCATTTGAACATCTCAGAGTCTGTACGCCCAAAGACACAACATTAATTAATCACGAACGAAAAACCTGAGAGACGATATCCCATGGCTTAGCAGCTGGCCATAAACATACAAAACATTATGACCATTGCCTACTGCGAGCTTGAATGCCGCCCTGTGGCGTTGTGTCAGCGGAGAAGAGACTAATGGCGATTTATTATAGCGACGATACGGACCACAAATGAGGAAATGCACTGATATAAGCGACTTCGACAAAGGGGCGATTGTTATGACCCGACACCTGATAATGAGCATCTAGGAAACGGTGGAGCTGTTCGGCTGTTCGAGTGAAACTGTCATAAGCGCCCACGGAAAGTGGCCGAAGTACGGCGAAGCCACTCATAGGTGACAATGCGTTGGACGTCCATGCCTCATCACCGACCGTGGAGGTCGGAAGACTGCCCGCTCTGTAAAGCGGTATTGGAGGCGATTTGTGGCATATCTGCCGACTGACTACAAACCTTGCGCAGGCAAAAGCTTTTCGGAGCACACTGTTTAGCGCACATTGTGTAACAGGAGGATCCGCAGCAGACGTCTCCTACATGTTCCCCCAAAAAAATGGTTTAAATGGCTCTGAGCACTATGGAACTTAAGATCTGTGGTCATCAGTCCCCTTGAACTTAGAACTACTTAAACCTAACTAACCTAAGAACATCACAAACATCCATGCCCGAGGCAGGATTCGAACCTGCGACCTTAGCGGTCACGCGGTTCCAGACTCAAGCGCCTAGAACCGAACGGCCACACCGGCCGGCTATGTTCACCCAACGACTATCGTTAAATACGATTGCAGTGGGAACGAGCTCATCGAGACTGGACCGTGGATCGATGGAAACGGTTCCCCTGGTAGGATGAATACCGTTTCTTGTTGCGCCGGGTCGATGGTCATGCCTGGAACAGCCGCCAAGCCGTTCGATGAACCCTCTGCCAAGCACTTAAATGTGAATTGCAGAGTAGTCATGTAGATGTAGATGTAGATCCGGTCGGGCGGCTGATCGAGACACGGACGCAGGCCTGTGGGGACAGTATTTTGCTATGGCGGACACTCTCCTGGGTTTGCAAGGGACCTGTTATTGTAATCGAAGACACCGTGGCAGCTGTGGTCTACGTGAACATTGCACCGGAATACCAGCACCCCATCATGCTAGATGTCTTCCCCGACGGCGATGTACCCTGCGGAACATATTTGGATTGCTATCGGGCTCCAGCTCCGCGGCCACAAACTACCAGTCCGTAATTTACGGGTTGGTTGGTTGGTTGGTTGGTTAGTCAGTTAGTTAGTTATATGTTCCAGAGCTCATTTGAACGATTCTTTCGTGATGTGGAACTAGTCAGTTTACAGGATATGTATACATGATTAGCGTTAACATTAATTAACTCATTATCATTTTATTCGTTCTAGTGCAACTACACTTAAAAACAACCTTTTTTTTTTTTTACTGGCTAAGATTTTTAAGCAGAAACTTGTCAGTGGAATAGGAGGAGTTGTGCAGAAGAAATGATGTTAAATTAGATCTAAAGCTTGCTTCGCTACCTGTCAGACATTTTATGTTGTTCGTCAAATAACCAACATTTTTATTGCTGTATGTTGAACTCCTCTCTGAACCACTGACAGCTTCAAGACTTAGGTAATAAAGGTCATTTTTCCCTCTAGTGCTGTAGGTATGGATATCATTGTTCTTCTCAAATTGTGATGGATTATTTATGAGGAATTTCATTAGCGAAAATATGTATTGTGACTGCGTTGTTTAAATGCATAGCTCCTAGAAGAGAACCTGTGCGTAGACTTCCGATGTCACTTCCCGTCGGAAACTACTTAGGACCTATCGAATCCATGCCATGCAGAATTCCTGCTGTACTGCGTTTGATAGGTAGATAAACACACTATTTATCACTTGGTCGTAATCTTTTGGGTCATCAGGGTATCATATTCACATATGAAACACAACTAGCTATTCATTCTCACAACGTAATGAGTGCTACCGACATAGGACGTAAAATTGATTGAATATTTTTTTATGTTTGCAGATGGTTTATGACACCGTTCCCCTCAAGCGACTTCTAATCAAATTGCGTGTCTACTGGGTGTCATCTCATTTGATTTCCTGTCAGAAATGGCACAGTTCGTAGTAATTAACGGAAAGTCACCGAGTAAAACAGAAGAAGTATATCGATTTCCCCGAGGAATTCTTACAGTCTGTCTGGCAGAACACTTATAAACTGCGACAGATCTACTAAAGAGACTACCTACACTAGCTTGTTTGCCCTCTTCTGGAGTATAGCTGCCCGATGCGGGATCCGCATCAGGTAAGTCTGACGGAGTACATCGAAAAAGTTCACAGGTCACCTCGTTCTTTAGTGTCACGAAACGGGGGGGGGGGGGGGGAGTACCACGGATATGGTATGTGGATTGAGGTAGCAATCATTAAAAGAAAGGCGTATTTCGTTACTGCACAACCTTCTCATGAAATTTCAATTGCCAGCTTTCTCCTCCGAATGCGATGAACTCTCTGCCAGACACTTAATTGTGAATTGCAGAGTAATCATGTAGAGGTAGGTGTATATAGGAGGTTTGCAATGATTCGTGTATGAAGCGATGCCACAGGACTATGATATGTGGTATGATGTTTCACTCATTGATGAAGTTATGGAGATTTCTGGTTGAACGGTTGCCATCAGTTGCGTAGCTTGTACAATGGAACTGTGAGGCGCAGGAGTTAGTGCGGCCCTTCTCTGCTCCGAGGTATCTCTGTTCTGCTCTTGGTCTGTATAGCAGTCGCAGCAGTAGTTTGCAAGGATGTTCTGACTACTCAGTAACCTCCTCCCAGTGAACAACTTTCAAATATTTAGGGAACGAGCGTTGTGGGTTCAAATGGCTCTGAGCACTATGCGACTTAACTTCTGAGGTCATCAGTGGCCTAGAACTTCGAACTAATTAAACCTAACTAACCTAAGGACATCACACACATCCATGTCCGAGGCAGGATTCGAACCTGCGACCGTAGCGGTCGCTCGGTTCCAGGCTGTAGCGCCTAGAAACGCACGGCCACTCCGACCGGCACGAGCGTTGTGAGCATCAAGATTAAAGAGCGACTGATCACACTGCACGAATTCTGGCAAATAATTGATATTAGAACTCGTACCATCTATGGACTGACCTACACAAAATCTATATTTGAATCAGAATGAATAGCTATGGAATGCGAAGGAAAGCCATCTCTGCCTTCAACCCTCCCCTCGTGGTTTGTCAGCGCTGATCCTGTAGTGCAACTGATAAGACGTAATTAAAGAAGAGGAGGATTTAGTAAAGACCAAGATTCACCTAAACCCATACCCGACATCACCTCATGACATAGAACAATGGGTAATTCTCGATGCGATTGCAGGTGAACCTCCGGAAAACTTAAATCACTTGTTGTGTAGCTGGAAATATGGAAATCCCTGAAATCCTTGACTTGGAACGAACTAATTGCTGCTATGAGATATAGACTCTACCTCGGACTGTTATCAGTTGCAAGTTGCAGCTCTGATTCGGGTAATAGCAGTTCAGAGCTTTCGACAGCTGCTTAATTCCGTGACCATACGCCTGCCGGATATTGTAACGCGGGCGGCCGCACACTTCCCACCAGCTGTCACCATTAGCTTGTTAGGCACAGCGGTTACTGTGCTTTAGGCTCCACTTTCTTGCGCCCGCGGAGGACGCCACCGCTTACTCGTTAACGTTTTTGGAGCTGCCTTTGTCAGCCACCGACTGCTAGCCTCTCTTCTCGATGCGCTTTATTTCTTCTCTTTACGCCCTCTTACAAAATTGAAAGAGCACTCTTTTTCGTGACATTTCCTATATCATTTTACGCAGACTTGAAATAGCCAGAGGATAAAGCGGGGCAGAATATAATGCAGTTGCTATTCTTTGTTCGGACACACTGTAACAGGTGAGGAAAAAATATAAATTTTTCTGTATTCGCTGTTAGTTACCCATGCTCTTGCTTCAGTACATCATGTGGCTACAATGAGAATGGCCAAGTAACACGGGTTGCTCGTTTTCATACTAAGCTGTGACGTTAATGTCACAGTAAAAGCTCCTCTTGACAAATGAAAAATATAACGTTTATTTTTGTTTTATCACTCTTACATCTACTCAGCAAGCCGTATTACGGTATGCAGTGGAGGATACTTCTGGTTCACATCACTTACCCCAGTCCTGTTCCATTCTTGAATAGCGCATGGGAAGAACAGGTGTCAGTGGACTTTGGTATAAACTCTAATTTCTTTGGTATTCTCATTGTGGTCTTTTCTTTGGACGTTCTTGGGAGGAAGTAATTCGTTGCTCCACGTACGTTCTCGAAATTTCAGCAGTTAACTTCTCCGTGATGGACAACGCCTCTCCTGTGCCATCTGCCGCTGGAGTTCATTGTGTTTCCTAAATTACCCCATGATGGAACGCGCGGCTCTTCTACATCTACATCGATATTCTGCAATCCACCTTAAGGCACGTGGCGGAGGTTATCCTGTACACTGTCATTTCCTTTCCTGTTCCACTCGCGAATAGAATGAACGATAAACGACTGTTTACACGCCTCCGTATGAGCACTAATTTCTCTTATCTTCGTGGTCCTTACGCGCAATGTATGTGAGAGGCAACATAATCGTTCTGCACTCAACTGCAAATGCCGGTCCTCTAAATCTCTTCGTTGGATCTCTTCCATGTGTTCTATTATCCAATCTGGTAATGGGCTCCAATTGACGAGGAATATTCAAGAATCTGTCGAACGCATGTTTTTAATAGATTCCTTTCGTGAATGAAATACATTTCCTTAAGATACTTCCAATGAATCTCCGTCTGACATTACTTTGTCTTAAGCTAGTTTTATGTGAGTATTCCCATTTAGGTAGCAGCAGACGGCTGAAAGGAAGTTTAAACGACGCGAACGAATTTCTGACCAACTTATACTGGGAGATTCCATCTCAGCAAAGCAGAACTGTATCTTCCACATCTGCTTCGTGATGAAAAAGCACACTCTAACGCTAAAATTATTTCTCTGGTCGGACTTTCTTACTGTCTCCACATTATTTTAACCTAAGCCAAGGGAAAACTGCTGAAGCCTAATTGTAGGGTAGTAGTTTTTTCTGACCGCACTTGTATTTCGACTGTATTTTCAGCCTATCTCAGCGACGAAGGGCAATCTGTCTTAGTGTGCCTAACCTTTCAATGCAGGTAGTTGACCAGTCCCAAGGTTTTTAAGCGTTTGATAGGGATCTAACTAGCCAAGTGAAACTTATATTCACGATTGAGAGAGGTGGCGCAGTGGTTAGACGATGGTTCAAATCCGCGTCCGGCCATCCTGATTAAGGTTTTCCATGCCAGGCTAGTTCCTTTGACAGGGCACGGCCGAGTTCTTTCCCTATGCTTGAATCATCCGGAGCTTGTATTCCATCTCTAATGACATCGATGTCGACGGGACGTTAAAAACTGATCTTCCTTCCTTTCATCTGTTCTCGAAGCCACTCCCTTAGTTGAGGAGCTCAACGAAATGTCTAATTTGTATCTTATAGTCCACTGTTACTAGTCAAAGGAAAATGAAGTCCAACTTGTTGAAGAACAGTCAGCTATCAAACAGGGACGGGCAATAGGGGCCTTTACTGACAGGTTCATAAGCTCAGGAATTCCACTTTCTTTGTTAACATTCTCGAGAAGCAGAGTCAGATACCGGATTTGGGTTTCCAGTAGTTTTCGCTAATCGTTTCTGGTGAAATGCGTGCTGTAGGTTGCAACAAGGCCACAGGTGATCCTTTCCTCCTTCGTTATCCAACTGATATGCTGTTACGTCTCGAATAAAGCTAACGTCGGCGGACTCTAATGATGCTCTTTTTCTGTATTACACCTCACATAAATTGAGGCTCCTGTATCGTCAGCTTTCTCTCGTAACAGTGGCTTGTTGGACACACTGTCAAGTAGGCTGCTTTAGCCGTCGGGACCTCTAAGGACCGAGCGACGTCACGCTATCGTGCAGTGGAAACAGGGAGGTGACGCGTTAGTCGTTACCAGTGACGAAGCGGGCGCTACCACAAGGTCAGAGCGTGACGTGCGTCTCCTGAGTGCGCTTTCAGGCAACTGCAAGTCTTCCGTGAAAAGCAGCACGATACTCTCAACATCTGACAAACTCATTGTTCTCGGAGTCTACTTTTAACGTACAATTTATAACGAGTTCTATATTGGGTTTAGGATATTTTTCAATTTATTGACTTTCGGACAGCGCCCATCCGCCCATTCCAGTAGAAGAATGTCACAAATGACGATACCAACGTAAGGACAACACAACACCTAGTCACCAAGCGGAGAAACTCCCCGATGCGGTCGGGAATCGAACCCGGGCCACTTCGCTTAGCAGTCTACTGCGCTGACCGCGCAGCTGTCAAGGCGGACTTTTTTTATTATTATTATACACTGCCTGACAAAAAAGTGAAGGATCCAGGAAACGTGTTCGGATGTCAATGCAACTTTGTACACGCACACGCCATCGGTAGGCTAGAGATTTGGTTCTCTGTTGCAAGTAGAACGACCACAAGAGAGCATTAGTGTCGTTCGTGTTTAGTGTTGTTAGCAGGCCTGATAGGGTTCGTACAATGGGCATGAAAAACTTCAGATTTTGAGCGATCGCGTAAGGACACGGAGATGCCGTGTATTCGTATGAGACAGCGTTATAAGAACCTGACATTTGGAAAGGGCCTCATTGTGGGTGTCCATTTCGCCGGCTGGGAGCACCGTGCAGTATTCATATTTGTAGAGGGTTCGGATGTGACAGTGGCCCATTCTTGGACAGCATAGGAATGTGAGTGCATTCATACTTGTCGTCAAGTTCCAGTCGATTACGCTTGCCCGCCACGAGGGAGGATCGCCTTACTGTGTACTAAGCATATCATAACCCCTTCACGTCTGCGGTTGCCATCTGAAAACAAGTAATGAACTGTATGAAATATTCCATGTCATCCTGCACCGTTGGTGCCGCACTAGGGAATTATCGTCCTATGCGTAGGCTGCCGTTACCGCATCACAAACGAATGCGTTTAGAGTGGTGCAGTGGCCAGAAAATATGGACTGCTGACGAATGGCGTCACATTGCGTTCAGCGATGAATCGTTGTTCTGCACTACCCCGAGCGACCATCATCGGCAAGTATTTAGGCGACCTGGAGAGGGACAGCGGTGTTGCTCCTGGTGTCATAGTGCGAGGACCCATCGGGTGTAACTACAGGTCACAGCTGGTTGTAATTGCCACAACGCTGGATGTACAGTGGTACGTGACGGACATCCTGCGCCCTCACGTGTTACCTCTCATTAGACAGTATCGTCGCGCCATTTTTCAAAAGTATAATGCTCGTCCACCACGGCACGTGCCTCTATGAGCCTTTTGCAAGATGTTGAGGTATTCCGGTGCCCAACAAGATTCGATATCCGTCCCCTATAGAACATGTGTGGGATCATTTCGGACGTCAACTCTGTCCCATTACCAGTCTTGACCAATTACGTCAGTTGTCAGTGGCTTTCCTCGAGAGAGGATACAACGACTTTATGACGCCATTTTCTACCGAACCAATGCATAAATCCAGACCACAGTTTTAAAGACATCGAGCATTCACCCACAGGCTTGATGACGTTGTTGCATCTCCTGGTGGGGATGATATCTGAACCCTTACAGTGAAATCATGCTGAACATATCTCCCTGATTGCGCTGTATGAGCCCACATGCTCAGTACGATCTGTTCCTCCATGGTGTGATTGGAGTCATCAGCACATGTAATAACAAGAAACAATAGTTCATTAACGTCTAAATTATACGTTTGGGCTAATGGGACTTTATCACTCTATAGTGTGATTATACAAGTACTGTTCGTGGTCAAATACAACAGCACAAAGTGTACGCTACTCCAGCATCTGCATTTATTTTCAATCATGCTTTTCTCGCGGTGTTTCCATATTTCTGCCCAACCCAATTATATATACGTTGTGCTGTTGTATTTGACAGCACCTGTGTAATTGTAATGTCCTCAATACGTTGCAAGGTTGTACCGGCAAACATCATCCGCTAATACACAAGGCGGGCGAAACCGTGTGTTGAGTGAGCGTGACAGACGGTCATTGAAGAGGATCGTGACGATAACTAAGAGAACCACAGCCTGAAAAGCCACTGCGGAACTGAATGTCACTCTCGCTAGTCCTGTCAGTATCAAAACAAGAGTTACGTAAGCATGGAACTGCAAGGCGATCTGGAATTCCAGAACTACGTATCAGTGATGCAAATGCCCGTAAGAGGGAAACGTGGTGCTGCAGCCATGAGACCTGGACTGTGGAGGAATGTAAGGAAGTTTTGTTTCACACTGTATCCAACTTCGCCGGCCGGTGTGGGCGAGCGGTTCTAGGCACGTCAGTTTGGAACCGCACGAACGCTACGGTCGCAGGTTCGAATCCTGCCTTGGGCATGGATGTGTGTGATGTCCTTCGGTTAGTTAAGGTTTAAGTAGTTCTAAGTTCTAGGGGACTGATGACCTCAGATGTTAAGTCCCATAGTGCTCAGAGCCATTTTTTTTTTTTTTGTATCCAACTTCGCGCCGCGTTTACGACCTAAGAGTGAAACATAGCGTGGGTTCGGTGATAATTTAAGCAGCCATATCGTAGTATTTCGAGGACCCCACGGTTACTCTGCAAGGTCACATTACGGCCAAGGATCATGCTACGATCCTGGCTGATGAGGTCGAACCTGTAGTATAATATCTGTTCTCCAATGGTAATGCTGTGGTGCAAGACGATAGTGCCATCGCCCACACAGCTGGTATAGTCTGGGACTGGTTTTGTGAGCACGAGGGCGAATTGTCGTATCTCCCTTCGTCACCGCAATCACCAATTCTCAGTATTATTGGGCCTTTGAGGTCTGCTTAGGAGAGGAGATCCGTACTGAGGACATTGCATAGGTACAGCTCGTAGTAAGAAAACAACCCGCAGCCTTGCCTAGCATCTGCATTTATGATCAAACGTACATTTTTCGCACTGTTTCCGTATTTTTATCCAAATGGATTGGATGTATAAATGACCATCATCGTTACCTGAACTAGGCACTACTTTGTGGGAAGAAGGTATCAGATTCCTTCGAAAACCATGCAGTGCCTGTTGTTATCCTTTCGGAGACAACTGGATGCTGTTTTGAATGCCAAAAGTTCCTACATTGTGTTATACATGGTAATGCATTGTGTTTTGCTTTTTCCATATTTTTGACCACTCCCTGTGTATATAATAAAAATTCTACCTTCACTAAAGGCGACTGATGGCCCTCATTTCTGTAAACTTTTATTCATCACAGTCGCAGTGTTCCACATTCACAACAGATATAACTTTTAGTATCCTATACGGTGTCGTCTCTTATCACACCAGGAAACCGCAGCAAATAGATGGTAGAAAGTTTTTGCGTTTCTCTAAATTTGTGGAGTTGTTTGTAGCCGCAGTGACAACGTCCAGTAGCAGTAAGCGGTCGTCAGCAGAGGACGGAGGAGTCTGGAGACGTCGCCGCAAGGGTAACGGGCAGCGCGCTGTGGTCAGAGATGTCACGTTTAGATAAGCCAGCGCCGGCTCCATTACGATATTCATGAGGCGGTGCTTTATTAGCACATAAGACAAACGCCGCTCTCTGGAGGGTAATTGTCCCGCGGCCGCAATTGCAGTCAGGGCACAAAACCGCCGCCGGCGCCGTCGCCGTCTCCGCATTCCCTCACACGCCAACAGCTGGGCTGCGTCTCCCAACTGTGCCCAATGTTGCTTGTACTCCAACTGCACGAGTTTCTAGGTGACGAAGAAAGTGCATTATGAAGCGAAAGGTGCCGAAGCGATTACATTCGCCTTTCGGATGGTAGCAACACGTGTGCTCACCGTAGGTCAGACACGTTGGCGATTAAATAATTTTACAAGGAATCGCGATACCGTAGCTGTTAGGAAAACGGAAATCATTTGATTGAAACTTGCGTTTACGTCTACACGAATACATCGCAATATAGCTTACGACGTGTGGTAGAGTGTTCTTCTGGTACCACTATATTGTGTCCCCCAATCTGTTCCATTCGCGAATGGCGTGTGCGAAGAATGTTTTTCGAGATACCTCAGCATTTGTTCTAATTTATCTGATTTTTTCGTTGTGGTCATTTCGCAAGAGGTATGTGGGAGGAAGTAATACGAGGGGACTTCAAAAAGTAGACGTCTTGTCAGTCATTCGAAGAGATTTTCCTTGAAGAGGCTATGAACACTTTATGTAAAATTGTTTTCAGTTTGTAGATGAAAAGTAGCGTAGAATTTCTAAAATTATAGAAAACATTAATTGGGACGTTTTCCTTGTGTATAAAGTTACGATTCTTGACTGCTTCTTTCACCAGAAAGTTAGGTAATTGGTTGAAATATTCCGAGGGTACTGAAAACGATACGCGCGGTACGGTACACCCAAACGAAGTTTGCAGTCTTGTGAAACTATTCTCAGCCCCGGATGTCTTCAACAAACTCCGCAGCAGGCCGCTTAGGTTTTGGGACGTAATAAACAGGCTATAACCGCAGGTGTTCCGCTTACTGGCTCATTATGTGGCGTAATGGTCTATCAACACCCTGTGTGGCCCGTTGAAGGCCATACGGTCAGCACATTCTGCCACTAATAGTTAGTAACGCTACTGTCTATACTACGTTTGTGTCCAGCTTGAGCGCACGCATCTATCGAATTCCACCTGTGCTTTTTTTAATATGAAGTTATTTTCAGTTTTTAATGAAACTCCCCTGCGACATTAGTGTATATCGGAAGTCTCGTACTGTGGCTCCTATGCACATAAAGTTCCAACTACTCTCTTTTGCACTTATCCTCAGCCTAAGCTTAAGATGGTGAAGCACAACTTAGTGACAACTTGTTAGGAGAACAAGGGGTGTAAATGTCTTGTGAAATAGTTGTTTATTTGTAACTCAAGTAGATGAGATGGAAATACTATACGTTTTGCTTGTTTGTGTGTGTGTGTGTGTGTGTGTGTGTGTGTGTGTGTGTGTGTGTGTGTGTGTGTGTGTGTGTTCACGGAAAGTATCTTAAATGCTGTTCGAGAGACCTCGCAGAATTGCCACTCATATTACTCCAGACTGTAGGCGCAATCCACAGCAGTTGCCTTCCCACCCAATCTTTCTCTCTCTCTCTCTCTCTCTCTCTCTCTCTCTCTCTCTCTCTCTATCTCCCTCTCTCTCGCTCTCTCTCTCTCTATCTCCCTCTCTCTCGCTCTCTCTTCCAACCACCCCCCTCCCCCACCACCTCCCCGAAAACGCTGGTGAAATGATTGAGTAACCATGTACCGACGATAACTCGTCATGGTTCAGACTGTATAAGTTTGTAAACTAAAGTAAGAGTGGCTTTTTGTATGTGCGTCGTTATCTGACAGTTATCTTCCACGACAGTGTACTTAAGAGCTACATACGATAAATTAATCTATCGTAGAACAAATATGAAATGCACATAACTATTGTGTCAGTTTGATAGAAGACGCAAACGCGGTGAGATAATGTTGAGCAGCAATACAGGTGTTTGTGTTGCTGTCAGTGGAGGAATGTCTGACGCCCGTGTGAAAGCAGTGTGTCGTTCTCGTAACAAGGCTCCTTCGAGCGCGGTATAGGTCTGGAAAGGAAGACTGCGAGCAATAACACACATTCAGAAGGTACCACCGACACACAATACGAGATCCAGATAGGCCGATAGAAGTGGGCACTCACACACTAAACTGTTTGCTTTTGAAGATATTCATCTACGACACGAGTTGTGCGTCGTCGACAGTTCTCATAATGTAACATAAAACTGTCACTTCTTGTAAAGGCATAACGATGTACAGAAATGTCATTTCTACAGACTTTTGTGGCCATACTTCCTCCTAGAGAGACCGCTAAGCGACAACTCTATCTGATCGAAATTACCCAGACACATATTAGTGGACATTAGTATGAGATGTGGCCGCTGTTCACCTTTATGACTGCTTGAACTGTGCTGAGGACACATTTAATGAGTTGTCTGAATGCCTTTTGGGGAATGGCAGGCCATTCTACCTCACGCGTCGAACTGAGAGAAGGAAGTGATGTTGGACGCTGGGGTCCGAAGCGAAATCCCAAAGGTGTTCCATTGGGTTTAGGTGGGAACTTTGGGCAGGACAGGTCACTTTATGAATGCTATTCCTCA
Organism: Schistocerca gregaria; assembly: GCF_023897955.1. Lineage (NCBI taxonomy): Eukaryota > Metazoa > Arthropoda > Insecta > Orthoptera > Acrididae > Schistocerca > Schistocerca gregaria. The sequence goes on along the minus strand of NC_064931.1, from coordinate 479,936,099 downwards.
CAAACCAAAGCGTCACAGATTTATAACAGGGTGCATGGTCATGCTGATATAAATAATCATTGTCTTTGAACTGTTGCTCTACAGCACGCAGTACACAATGATGTAAAATGTGTTCATATCCTTCCGCATTTACTATTTTCTTAATCACAATATGAGGACCCCAACAAGCAGTAAAATTATTCCCATACAATACACCACCTCCTGTGCAACTCCACTAATGGCAGGTAATGTTCTCGAGGCATTAATCATGCCCAAACACTTCCATCAGCTTGCCAGAGGATACAGTATGATTCATCACTCCAAATCATTCATTTCCAGTCATCCATTGTCCAGTGGTGTTGCTATTTTACACCAGCTCAAGCTTCTCTTATCGTAGGCATTAACTGCAGAAACGTGTGGCTAATGAAGAGCTGCTCGACCACTGTACGCCATTCTTTTAAGTTCCCACGCACAGTCATTGTGCTAGATGGACTGCCGGTAGCTTTTGGGACTCAAGAGTGATATCTTCACTTGATTTCGTGTGACTTTTTACAACTATCCTCCTCTCACGATACATCGTCGGGATACCCCCCCTAAGCCCCCCCCTCCCCCCTGGCGGCCAGAGTGGCCGAGCGGTTCTAGGCGCTACAGTCTGGAACCGTGCGACCGCTGCGGTCGCAGGTTCGAATTCTGCCTATGGCATGGATGTGTGTGATGTCCTTAGGTTAGTTAGCTTTAAGTAATGCTAAGTTCTACGGGACTGATGACCACAGTAGTTAAGTCCTATAGTGCTCAAAGCCATTTGATACCCTCCCCTCAGACACATCGTCAAGTGCCTGGCAAAGTTCACACTATCTGATCAAAAGTACATAGATACTCCTATAGAGTGCGGAACTGACCAGTGCATGCCACGAGAAGTGAACCCGCCAGTATAAAAGGTGCATAGTGCCACGTTGTCAGTAGAGAAGCAGTAACAGCAGAATGGGTCAGTGACTTCAGATGTCAGCCAGTCATTGGATGACACGTGAGTAACATATCCATTTGGGACATTTCAACGCTTCTATAGCTACTCGAGTCGAATGTTCGTGATGTGACGGTGAAATGGAAACACAAAGGAACAACCACAGCTAAACCAAGACCAGATGGACATCATGCACTGAAGTTCAGGCACCGTCCTGCACTGCGGAGGGTGCTAAATGCGGAACGATACGAACACATTTTACGACATTGTGTAGTGTGTGCGGTAGTGGAACAGATAGGAGACGATGATTGTTTGTATCAGCATGATAATACACCCTGTCATAAAGCAGCACCTGTGATGCAATGGTTTGTGGACAACAACATTCCTGTAATGGACTGGCCTTCCCAGAGTCCCGCCCTGAAGACAGCGCAATACCTTTGTGACAAGTTAGACCTTAGCGTCAAACATGACTGCCTTCTGTGGTTTCGGCTCTTGTGGAATAATACGTTGGCATTCCTCCACAGTCTTTAGACACCTAATCTAATTTCTACCTAGCAGAATTTCAGTCGTACCAAAGGCGAAGGGTGAACATCATTCATATCAATGTCAGCTAGTAGCTATCCGAATACTTTTGATCAGATAGCTTAGCTATAGAGGTAGGAAAGACATTTTCGCCCTTACTGTACTTCCGCATTAGGGCACATTATCTGAAGTTCTTTGTATCTAGATATCGAAAGAAAGTTGGAATTTTTCTGCTCTGCAGCCGACCGAACATTTCACTCACAACAAGGAAGAAGTGTCAAGTGCACATTACATCTGGCCGTTCTGTCAGCAAGGATTCTCGATCTGCTTGTGGCACGAAGGTCGATGTTGTGCTTCGCACACCCGGGTTTCCCCTCGGAAGAGAATACAGGGCCGAGTTTTCCCTGGCAAGGTCGGATGGAGAGACACACGCAGCGACTACCAATGACCCGGGAGGCGCCAAGAAGCTCACCGCACACCCTCCTTGGGCACGTCTCCTGGAATCTTGCGTTTACTTAGGCTTATGTCTACCGGTCTGTACAAAAAATACCCATCACTTACGTGTCTGCTGGTGTACCTTTTCAAGTACTTACGTCTGTGATAGAGAGACGAGCCGATTACAGTACGAGGGCTGTCCAGAAAGTAATGCACTGCATTTTTTCTCAGCTGAAAACAATGCTACGAATGCGAAACGTTACGTATGTATTAGTTGAAGTTTCCTGAGTGAGCGCGCTAAGTTTTCGTCACTTCCGACAGATAGCGTAGCTGCAGGATAGTTTCAAAATGGCGTCTATAGGTGATGTACTTTAGAACCAACGTGCCGTCATTGAAGTTCTCACTGCAGAGAGAGAAACTGTGGGGGATATTCACAACAGCTTGTGCAAAGTCTATGGCGCATCTGCTCTCAACAGAAGTTCATTTAGTAGCTAGGAACGGAGGGTGAGGTTATCAGAAGGTGGTTCGGCGGAGCTCCACCATTTGTAGCTGTCGGGGAGACCATCCACAGCGGTCACACCTGACAGCCTTGACCTATCCCCCTCGAACTTCCACTTGTTTGGGCCATTAAAGGGCGTCATTCGTGGAAGGCAGTTTGAGGCCGATTAAGAGGTGATTCAGACAGTGAAGCACTGGCTCCGCCACTGGGACGAGGATTGGTACCGACAGGGCATACATGCCCTTGTTTCGTGCTGGAGGAAGGCCATAGAACTGAACGGAAATTACGTGGAAAAATACGTAGCAAACTGTGGACGACTAGACACTTACTATCGTGTCAGATCCACTACACTTTTGTCTGTAGACGAGTGCCGTACGGCATATTGTTCAGTGAATATCGTAGGAAATCTTCTGCAGGGCTGCATGGAACTCGTGGCACAAGCTGAAGAGGGTTGCGTTTCACCGTGTGGGTCTTAAATTTAAACAAAAATGGGTCCTCTGGGTGTGGTTAAATGTACCACGAATCAGGCTGGCAATGTCGAAGTCCTGAAAACTAAGTTTTTCTGCTTTTCCGTAGTCTTAACGAAGACTATAACAATAATAATCTGTCTTCCAACATTACAATTTCCGTGTCTACTTAGTAAAAAAGCTTTGGCTACTTGACATATGCAGAAGTACTCTAAGAAGCCGTCACACATGCACTCAAAATACATTAATACTAACTTAAATGAAATTATCCAGACCCTACAATGCTACTGCAGCGTTTGCAGCTTATCATGTAGGTGTGGCAGCATCAATTGAACGAATACAGAGGTGTGTTGCTAGGACAGTAAAAATTTGGTATCGTCACACGGAAGTCTAATAAATATTCTCATTTGGCGTAACTGGCAATTTACAGAAGATCAACGAAGTCATTCTCGCAAAACCTTGTAGGATACATTGGAAAACCAGTATTCGATGAAAGGATAGAATGTACCCAATATTAGTGCGATTTGCACTCCACAAAGTGCTTCACGATGGCTTACAACACTTTTCGTTTTGGTGTAGCATGAATAATTAGGCATTAAAGTCTTTTCCTTCAATACATTTGTGAAGCTCGTGCTACAGCAATTCTCCCTTGTTATCAGTGAAAGACAGTGCGATTGTTAACAGAGATAAACTGATAAACTGAACGTGAGGCAGAAAGAGAGAGAGAAGAGAGAGAGAGAGAGAGAGAGAGAGAGAGAGAGAGAGAGAGAGACAGAGACAGAGAGAGAGAGACAGAGAGAAAACCACGTCGTGATTTTCTTCAGTCTTATTCTTAATGTGAGAATTTCAGACACTAACGAATCCGTGGAGGATATCACTAACGTTTTCACTCTTCAGTGTATTGCAATATATGTGTCAGAAATGAAACGCGCTGCCAAGGGACTGCAGTGTGGCCAAAGATTGCAGCAGATTCTATTTAAAAAATACTACCGATCCGACTGCTTCACCAGACTACAACAGAGCCCCTTGAAATAATATCCCAGAACCCTGAAATAGCTCCGAAACACGCACTGATTTATCAAAACGTGTGTTACAGCCGGTTCAAGGTTTCTATCTAGTAATAGTAATACGTAGGAAGATAAGACTTCCATGCTCCCCCAGTATTGAGGTCTTTAGGGAAATAACACAAGACTATTTGGACCGGTATGGGATATGAAATTTTAAATGATGCGGGTGCAGTAGTCCTGAGCTTATTGGCGGTAGTGATTAAGAAAATGTCCAGAATGCATTTAATTCCTAGTCTTCCTGAATTCGATGCTGAAATTTGAACATCAGAATCCCTTATTGGACAGAAGACACGATACCGCTGCAAACTGTATGGTGACCATGGATGATTGTTTAAATTCATTATTCCCTGGAAAGCCTCGACACTTTTCATTACTTAATTCAGCAGTCTCTTGGTTGTTTAATGAATTCGCCGAGTTTGTATTTTTTATAGTCACATTGCAACTTCTAATAGTATCGCAAGCACCTCCCTATTTCTCCTTGCAATTACACAATAAGCCTCTGCTGTCTTTTCCATTTATTTCTCGTTCTGCTGGTGGAAATAAGAGAGTTTAGTTTGAGAGCTGCACCAGATTTGCCACACAGCAGTGTGGCTCGCAGTGGTGCTCACTACATCAGCCTGCAAAGCAACAGCACGTACAGTTCCAGTCGTGGATCAAAAAGGATCACCGCCTGGAAAACAATGCTGCTATTTTTCTTCGTAGGCCCCGCGCGACGTTAATGGCTGTTTGCCTCATATGCATGGCATATCAAGGCGAGCTTATGGCCACCGTCTCAAAATCTCTATTGGGTGAGCGACGCTTTAAACTCTTTTGCCTTTTGGATATTGATATCGCAATATCATCTACGAGCTTGTTCATGCACCCATGCTGTCTGCTGTTCATAAGCGACGAAGCCGGAATTTGCACGCTAGTATGGCAACTAGCCGTCCACTAAATAGCGACAGGTGGCCTTTTCAGATGAATCACATTTTATGCTCCATGAAAGCAAGCACCCTGCAACATTCGTCAGAAGAGTCCAGTACCGAAGGTAGCCTTATTGTCCGGGTAATGTTTTCTTGTGATTCCCTGGTTGATCTCGTCATTCTGGAAGACGCAATGGGTCAACACAATTACACATCTGTCGTTGGGGACGATGTCCACCCCTAGATGCAATCTGTTTTTCCAGACACGACGACATTTATCCGCAGAAAAATGCAACGTGTCACAGAACTGTCAGTATACGTGCGTGGTTCGAATAGCACCGGATGATTTTACCAGACTCCTCTGACCACCAAACTCTTCGGATTTTAACCGAATCGAGCATCGATCGAGCTGTTCGCGCCATGGATCCTCAACCGATAAACATAGCGCAGCTGGCAAAGGCACTGGAGTCGGCGTGGCTCCATATCCATGTCGGTACGTTCCAGAACCTCACTGACACTCTTCCTGCACGTCTCACAGCGGTGCGCTCTGCAAAAGCTGGTTATTCAGGTTTTTGACAGGTGGTCACCTTAGTGTGACTGGACAGTGTACAATATTGTGGTGTTGTTATTCCTACCGTGACTTGGACCCAGTCATGCAGGTTACCGTGAACGTGAACAATCTCCGTGACCAAGTGTTATCCTTTCTTCCACATCTCCATGGCGAGTACGCGGGCTTCCAAGACGACAAAGTTTGTGTTCACTGAGTTGCACGCATTACGTTCCTGGTTTGACAAAGACTCGGGCACCTTCGAATCTCGACTGGCCCTCTAAATCGCCGATCTTAATGCCATAGAAAATTTCTGGGACTGCTTGGAACAGAGTTTAACCATAGCAATCGCCATTCCCACAATTTGAGCCGGCCGCTATGGACGAGCGGTTCTAGGCGCTACAGTCCGGAACCTCGCTGCTGCTACGGTCGCAGGTTCGAATGCTGCCTCGGGCATGGTTGTGTGTGCTGTCCTTAGGTTAGTTAGGTTTAAATAGTTCTAAGTCTAGGGGACTGATGACCTGGACTCGCACTTGGGAGGACGACGGCTCAATCCCGTCTCCAGCCATCCTGATTTAGTTTTTCCGTGATTCCCCTAAATCGTTTCAGGCGAATGCCGGGATGGTTCCTTTAAAAGGGCGCAGCCGATTTCCTTCCCTATCCTTCCCTAACCCGAGCTTGCGCTCCGTCTCTAATGACCGAAATGATACTATTTTAAGAGTTGGAGGCGGTGTTTCACGGTATTAACATGATGTCACCTGTGGGTGACTGATGTTTGAGAGTTCTGCTTATGTTATGTAGCTGCCTCCTTATGTGCGTCCCTTTCCCCTTCGACTTGACTCTCATGGCTTCACTACTCTCTAATCTCCCACTTTCTTTACTTCTAAAATTGTTAAAAAAATCACTTTGCAGTACGTTCGTTCTCCTGATGCATAATACGGACAGCTATTGACGTGTGTCCGTAAACACTGGCTAGAGCTGGAACCAAACCTTCTACATATCCATTTACATACATACTCCACAAGCTACCGTACGGTGCATGGCGGAGAGTACCAGGTACCACTACTAGCCATTTCCTCTCTTGTTACACTCGCTACTCCAGATACGCAAAAACGACTGTGTAAAAGCCTCCATACGAGCCTTAGTTTCTCGCATCTTATCGTCGAAATTCTTTCGCGAAATGTACGTTGGCTGTAGTAGAATCGTTCTGCATTCAGTCTCAAATACCAGTTCTCTAAATTTCCGCAATAGTGCCTCGCGAAAGGAGCGTAGTCATCCTCGAGGGATTAGCTCACGAAGCGTCTCCGTAACACTTGTGTACTTATCGAACCTAGTAGCACGCCTCTGAATTGCTTCGATGTCTTCCTTTAGTCAGACCTGGTGAGAATCCCGAACACTCGGAACAGTACTCTAGATAGGGTCGCACTAGCGTTCTATACGTTGTCTCCTTTATGGATCATCTATACTTTCTCATAAATAACGGAGCTGAGCATTCGCCTTCCCTACTATCAACATGACTTGCTCATTCCATTTCATATCGCTTTGCAACTTCATGCCTACATATTTGATCTATGTGACTGCCAAGCAGCACCCCACTAATCCTGTATTCCCACATCAAAGGATTGTTTTTCCTACTTACCCGTGACAACTTACATTTTTCTACTTTTAGAGCAAGCTGCAGTTTATCATACCAACTACAGATTTCGTCTGTCATCTTGTATCCTCCTAGTCACTCAACGCCGACACCTTCCCTTACACCATAGTGCCATCAGCATGTAGTCGCAAATTGCTGCCCATCCTGTCCGCCAGATCATATATGTATACAGGGTGAACGTTAATAAAATCGACAAACTGCAGGGACAGATTTATGACTGAAAATGGAGGGGAAAGGTTCTATGATCACGCAACCGGAAATGCATCGTTGCCACAGAAGATGGCGCTGAACATGTGCCACCTGCCCGTGGGTTCCTTGTGTGTTGGAGGCTGTGTGATTGACGTAACGTACTGTCGGTAGCAGAATGGTCCAGTATTCATGTCGGAACCAAGCTGAGATGGTGTTTGTGTAGTGCCAAGCAGATGGAAACGGCCGAGAGGCAACACGACTTTACCAAAACAAGTGCCATCACAGACACCAACAACATCGTACAACATTTCAAGCCCTTATTGGGCGATTGTTTGATCATGGGTCTTTTCAGACGTGCAGGGAAGCGACGGACTGTGCGTACCCCGGATTTGGAGGACCAAGTTCTACAGGATACTGAGACGAATCCTAGTACAAGCTACTGGCAAGTGGCCCGCCAACACGGTTCAAGCCAAAGTGAGATTACGTGTATCCCGCATGGCAGCAGCTACTGCCTCTATCACATGCTACGGGTGCAAGGATCATCAGCAGCAGGTTTCCCTCTTCGGGAAGGATTTTGTCGATGGTTTTTGCACCAGATTATCGCAGTTATGGGATTTATGTCATCAGTCCTCTTTACCGACGAACCGTTCTGCTGCTTACAATATGCAGCGTCAGTCACACAGCCTGCAACACACAACGAACACACGGCATGTGTCAGAGGAACTTTCATTCGTCAGCGCCATCTACCGTGGCAGCGATATATCTTTGGGCAAGTGTTCAAAGGACCTTTTTTCGTCCGTTTCCAGTCAGGAATCCGTTCCTGCAGTTTGTCGGTTTTGTTAATGTCCACTCTATACAGAGAATAAGAGTGGTCCTATCACACTTCTCTGGGACACTCCTGAGGATACACTTGCTCTGATGAATACTCGCCGTCGAGGGCAAAGTACTATTACTTAGAAAGTCCTCGAGCCACTCACATATCTTGTAACGCATCCCGTACTCACGGACCTTCGTCAGCAGTCTGCAGCGGGGCAGAGTGTCAAACGCTTTTCGAAACTCTAGGAATATGGTATGGTACCTGTCTATTGCCCCTCCATGGGCTGTAGGATATAATGTGAGAAAATGCAAACCGGGTTTCGCACTAACGACGCTTCCTTAATTCGTGTTGATTGTGGACAGGAGCTTTTCTGTCACAAGGGAATTTATTATATTCGAACTGAGGATAAGTTCAAGAATTCTGTAGCAAACCAATGTTAAGGATGGGGATATCAACCTCCAACATAGGCTACTGACGCATCCTTGGTCTGCTCCGAATACACAAGTGCAACTGTTTGCTTTTGTCTGTCAGCACTGAAGGCCTGTTTTGATTTGACCCCGGGTTCACCCATTTCGGCGGGTAATGCCGTACTACTGTTGCTGTTCGGAACATTATTCGCAGCCATAGAGTACTGACTGCCCAACCCCATGCTAAAAATCATAATTACGAATGTTTATTTGTGTACAATAACACCGTCATGACCTAAAATCGGACTCGTGGACGCACACGAAGCTGGAAGTGCAGTACCACAGCTGCTGTCCGAAGATGATTGTCATAGTGCGAATGCAACAAGGCCACGTAACATGCGATTTTGGCGTTAGTCGAGGTGCTACTGTTGCTCTTTACGAACGTTAAACGCCGTCGTAATCTACTAACGACCCAAATCCATCCCAAAACTCACGGCAGCGGTTGTTTACTCGTGTACCTGAACACTGTCACGGCCTAAAATAGACCTCGGAGTCGTATCCCACAGCGGAAATGCGCTCCCACTGCTGGTTTCCGAACATTAAGCGCCCTCATTGGCTCCCTGTGGGTGCAACGAGGCCATCGGTGTGACTGTTTACTCGTATCCCGTGGTCTACCTCGGGATCTGGAATCGAACGGCGCCCAGGTGCGCTATCGGTATCGACGCCCCCCGCGGGCCGCGGCACACGGCTAGACGCACGCGGCGACACCTGTTGCTGTCCCCGCCCCCTGGCGAGCCGGCCAACACGCTGCGGCGTGCAGGGCGTGGCCAGCGCGGGGCGCGGCCTAGCGCCGAGCGCTGACGGAGGCGCCCGAAGCTCGAGCGCGCGCTGCCCGAGCGTTCGCGCCGGCCGAATCGCTCATTATTTTGCAGCGAGTCGTTAAGGAGGAGGAGAGTATTGTTGTCGCACAGTGATGGGCGCAGCGTCGTCAAGGTTGCGTGTGCGCTGGCAGCGGGCAGTGAGCGTGTGAAATCTCAGCGGGCGAGTTTTTTTGTGCAGCATGTTGCCGTACCAGGCGGTGGCGATGGACTACGCCGTCACGTCGTCCTTTCAGCGGCAGCCGGGTTCTGGTGCGCTCATCAACCCGGCCTTCACGCACTCCTGGTTCGTACCGGCGGACTATGTCCCCTGCAAACAGAAACAGTCGAACATCCTCGAACCAGGGCATGTTATATTACAATACTATTCTCTGCCTGCTGTAGCTCTTAACTCGTGTTCCCCGTTAACGGATCTACGAACGCTCTAATGGTTTTTGCCAGCACTCTCCTCAGATGACTCGCTCCACCGAGCTTCCTCTCTTACAGTTCACTTGTTCTTGTTCAGCCCTTTAAAAAATTCCGAGGGAACGAGTCTTGGAAGAGACTGAGTGGAGCGTCGAGAGCGCGGAGGAAGACTCGGAGGAACCATCAGAGCTTCGCGGACGTTTTGCGGAAGTTGAATTGCCCTCTCCTGCGCTTGCACCTTCTTCCTGTTACCGTTGATTCTCGCTGCTGTGCATTCGTCTGCTGTGCCTTGCGTGTGTACATTTTGTGACAACCTGTGTTGTTCCTTTGTATCGTTCTGTGAAAACAAACTTTGTCAGTGATTAACTCCGCGATATTGGACGAACAGTGCAATGTGTTTCTTCTTAGCAGCCAAAACATTTTCCTTCCTAGGGGCGGCATAGGATAGCTGGATCATGTCCGAGATGCGAATTACTCCTCTTTGTAAGTTGGTCGACTCCGAAGCCGCGGCTTAAATTACAGTGTCTTCCAAAAACCCAATAGTCATTGGAACGTGTACTTTCAGCATTCCTGATTCACACCATCTAGACACGAACTCGGTTGGGAATGGTAACGCGCTACTTCTGTTGAGCTTCATAATCATTTCTTTCAGATATCAAACAGCGGAAGTGCAATAAATCTTGAAGAGGTTTTGTAATATTTGGTTAGGATCTGCTGAGAGTAGCACAGACATAACGTCGCAGGAGCTTCGACAAAGTGATTTTAGTTCACCGAGCATGTTTGGTATTGCTGACTGCACAACCGTTTATGTGAGATAAGGATACGCTCGTTGAATCTCTGTATAGAAGACAAAAGGTTAGCTTTTAATGTCCCGTCCACGTCGAGGACTTCAGCAATATTAGGCAATAGTTGAGTTGAATATAGAGTCAAGTCGAGGAAAGTGGCCTATTCACAGGAAGTATCCGGACATTTGTCTTAAATAATTTATAAAAATCAGGGAACCCCAAAATTTGTGTGTCTGAACAGGGATTTGAAGCCCAGTCTTCCCGAATATGAGTAGTCCAACGTCTTACGTAAAGTGTCACCTCGCTCGGCCACCCTGCCCCCCCCCCCTCCCCCCCCCCCTTCACCGACCCCACTCTGCAGACAGATTTCACGGCACACTGAAGTAGGTGACTGTAGACGAAAAGTGTAAATATTATCTCCCCGAACCTTACATCCTAGAGTAGCCCATCCCAACCAGCCGTCGAAACTAAGTGTCACTTAGGACTTAATTTACCACCTAGACACAAAAAACGAGGCTACTCGTGTAAATAAGGAGATACATGTCATGGCGTATTAGTGCGCGTCTGCTGTTTGACCTTCTACTTTGTTCAGCTGGGAGACAGTACACAAGCAGTTTTGCACAGGCATTTTCTGGACCTCGACCGGGAAATTCCATGGACGGTGACTGATACCGAACGAATGGGAATGATACTGCAAATTTATGTATATAACAGATATAGTCAGCCAGTGGTGGTCATCATTTGCGTCCATACTCGTCAGCATTCGTTCCTTCCACTGCTCAAAACATTTCTGATCGTCGTTCTCCGCAAGGCTGTTCGGGAGCTCCGTCGTTTTTGCCTTCCGGCTGACAGTAAGAACAAGCCTGCAGTAAACTGTTAGCCCTCTGCTACTGAGTCGAGCGATTTGATTAAATGTACCACAGCGTAAAAATACAGTTCAAGGTCGGATACATTCACATTTCCTTAGTATTGCTAGCCCTCTCTCTCTCTCTCTCTCTCTCTCTCTCTCTCTCTCCCTCCCTGCCCCCCTCTCCTCCTCTCCCCCCTCCCTCCCTCCGTGTGTGTGTGTGTGTGTGTGTGTGTGTGTGTGTGTGTGTGTGTGTGTGTGTGAGCGACAGAAGTACGCCAACAGTCTTAAGAAAAATACTGCGTTAGGTCTCATGTTGTTGAAACATGTCGCGTGAGCAACCCAACTTCGTTCTGAATCTATATAAGCAGAGGAAAATCTGAACAACACTTTGGGATTGTTTGCAGCTGATGCTGTCGTTAGCATCAAGTAAAGTTACAAGAAGATCAAAATGAACTGTAAAATAATTTAGAGAAGATATCTGCATGGTGCAAAAACTGGAAGTTCACGCTAAACAATAAAAAGAGTGAGGTTTTCCCCATGAGTGCTCAAAAAATTGCGTTAAATTACGATTAAATGATAAATCTCACAAATTTACAGGTTGTCAATTCAAATAAATACCTAGGACTTTCAATTACAAACAAGTAAAATTGGTACCATAACACAGAATATGTTGTGGGGAGGTGAACCAGGGACTGCGTTTTATTGGCAGAACACTTGGAAGATGCAACAAATCCACTACAGAGACTGCCTATACTACGGTTGTCCGTCCTCTTATGGAGTTTTGGTGAGCGGTATGGTGTCCTTTACTAGATAGGACTGATGAGTTCAAAGAAGGGCACCTCGTTTTGTATTATCGCGAAATAGGTGAAAGAGCGTGACGGATATGAAATGAGAGTTGGGCTTGCAGTCATTCACACAAAGTCTTTTTTCGTTGCGGCAGGACCTTTCCACAAAATTTCAATCATCATCTTTCTCCTCTGAATGCGAAAATATTTTGTTGGCTCCCAACTACGTACGGAGAAATTACCATGCTGACAAAATAAGATAAATCACAAACCGCACGGAAGGATGTAAATGTTCATTTTCCCACGTGTTAGTAGACGGTGGTTCGGTCGATAAAAAGGCTGAAAGTGGTTCCATGAATCCTCTGCCAACCACTTACGTGTGGATTACAAGTAATCATTTAGATCCAGAACTAAACTTCCTATTCTAAAAATGGCAGCAGTTGCTCTACCCCACAACTGCACCTCTGGAAGGATATGGAAGTTGTAGTTCTGTTCATATACTTACAACACTCTGGCAGTGGTCAGTCGCAATGAATTAACTACACGCTACGAAGCACAATCCACGCCTTTCGTATCCTACTTATGTCCTGGGACAGTTCTCTTCATTCACCGAGCATGAATAGAACTGCATGATTGTTGACAGTGGCTTTTACATACCCGTTACATAAGATTTCAACTTCATTTTTAGTTATAGTCGAGAGGGTACCCAGATTCTGCATTCTTGGGAGAAAAGAAGGACGTGGGGGGGGGGGGGGGGGGGTAGTGAGGACGGCATCTGATATTTATTCCGCTATAAATGACGAAATAGTTTTTACTATTAGTCAGTGCCCATTACATGTTCCCACTTTCAAACTGATACTGAGTTGATATGTCTAGGTGGACGGGATGGGGATGTGGGCTGCCCACCTCTGCCACTTGCTGGGGCAGAAACTTCGGGCGATAATTAGAATGGTGCGTACTGGAATTACGTAGTGACGAACTTGTTAATGCTTATTTGAGATATTAATAGAGATACTGGTCGTGCTGTACAATTCAGGCAGCTACCACCTACTGAGATGAGAGCGGTGAACAAGACAAAAGTTAAATTCGTGCTCACTGACAAGACGGGTCCGATTTCCTCTGAGTCGCAGAGTAGGTTGGTGTTTCAAAAATCTATTACGAAAGAGGAACTAACACAATTCGATTAATTAACAGCAACAGAAGACATAGAAATGTTGAGCTGGAATTGCTTTGTTTTCAGCTGAGGATGAACTCTCACCGTCGAGACGCAACGTAGTGTTTTATCTGGTAGCAGAAATGCGTCACTGAAGGAGTCATTTGTGTGGATTTCGCCGCTAAAAGGACGCTCCGCAGGGACGCGGGGCGCGTGTTCCGGCAGGCGTATCAGCGAGTGACGCAAGTACGCCAGTAGCCGAGTTGCCCGGCGCGCTGCGTCGCCTCCGCCTGCGAAACTTTCCTCACAAATGCTGGACTCGCTCCAAAATTTCGATTCCGTCAGGCAAACTCCCTGGAACTGGCATCGTTCGCTAGTCGTTTGCAAGAACCGATATCTTCTTCCGAAAGTTGCGGTTTTGTCCATTGTTTTCTGAGGAACTTTTTTTCAAGGAACTCTTGGCATCCACGCGTCGTTGAAAAAAAAAAAAAAAGATATAGAATGCTTTCTCGCCAATGACAGGGACACATTTATTGACAGGTATCCGAACTGAATGATTTAAAATGGGTACGCTGAAAAATAGACACACACACACACACGCCACAGATGCCGATATGGAGCTGGAGAATTTCTTTCCCTTGTACCAATTTTGTCCGTTCAGCAAAGTATACAAGTACTCAGTACGTTTTGTTATCAAACAAGAGCGTTGGAAACACAGTCATGACTTTATTAAATGAAGGTGACGTTCGTCCACTTAGGTCGTGTTTCTGCAGACTGCTTCATAAGCTTATGAAGCCATTATCGAGAAAACGTGCCACATTTATGAAAATTACGGCGTATTCGCATTGCTTCCCTTTGATTTTTTTCTCGCAAGTTGTTTCGTTGCTGAGGTTTCAGAGCACAAATTGTAAACCAAGACAAATAGAAACACATCGTGTGAATACATTGCCATTTTCATACTACCTCGCCTAGTTCTCGATGAAAACTCGTCAGTAGCTTAAAAATCAGAAACTAGTTGTGGATCGCGCTAGACGACAATAGTCAAAATGTTGCCTCCCTCCTGAACAGGTGGGTAAGGAATCTGCCATGTGCTTGGTACTTAGGTGCCCTGCCACTGGCAAGAGTGGTAAGGAAAATGACAGGAAATTCCAGTCAGAATTCGATTCTACCGTTTCAGTACTGCACCGCCTCTCCCAACGCGGTTCGTACCCTTCAATGTACGTTGCTACAGATATTATTGGCTTCTTACGTGGAGGGAGATCCTTCGTCGTCCACTGAAAGTGGCTGTCTGGCTTCTTGTAAAATATTTTGATAATATGTTTTAAACGGCGTCACTTTAAACCCTAAGCCGGAAGAAGGCGTCACTCGAAGAGTCATGTAGCGAGTTCGAGTCGTTACCGGTGGAGAAGCTTTGCAACAGGATGGAATTTCGTCGCTGTGTGGATAAAGATTTCTTCCGTCAGCAGTTCGATATCCATCACCGACTAGAATGGAAAATGTGTTCAGCGGTGGCCATGGGTGCGTGACGAAATTGTATAAAATTTTCAGTCAGTAATTCAAAAGAATACGCTGCTCTCAAAGAGTTAATGATTTATTCATCTATACTACTTTTTAAAATTTTCTTTAAAATGCGAATTTTCGACTATAGTATTTACTTATTCGCAAGTATACTGTTTGATCCTCACAGATGACCTATCAAGTAAATCCCCCCCCCCCCCCCATTTCTACCCTTCCTTCCCTCCCAGCCCACAGCTACGAATAAAGAATTTGTATTCTTTTTCTGGAAATTTAAAATTCAACAATTGCACCCTCTTAAGCAGCAACGGCAGATGTCAAGAAATAAATGAGTGAGGAACTGCTTGATCAGCTCACAGTGACGGCATCGCCAGATTAACCTCTCCAGCAGTGTGTTCCCTTTGTTTATCATGTGTCAATCAACTTTTTTATGTTGCGGGTTCTGCATACTGAAGGTAGTACGGAGCGCACCTCAAGTCGCCTGCTTGATTCGCTTCCCTCTTGCGATTACACATCCTCAACACCTTCGGTAGTTTTCGGTAGTTGTAATTTTTATTCTGTCGTCCTTGGATGATGTGCCGGTGTGTTAACTCAACAGTACACTGTGCTACAGAATAGAGATAGTTCAAATAACGAGCTTAGGCCGAATGTTTGGGACTGAAATTGCTGCTAGCGCTACGATCTGTTTCTGTGAGACTCAAAGCATCTAGTTGTGAAACATCTGACAACTTCGTGGATTTTTCTTTCCTTACGACTATTGCAAGACGAATGGTATGTGCGGATTTTCTCTGGGAAAAGCCGAATACAATAAACGTACATAACAGATTTATACGGATCGACGCTGGGTATAAGAGGAAAGATTTCCGTATCGTAGCGCTGAGGTAATGAAAACGTGTTTTGCGAAGAGCTCAGCTCTCTGACAAGGTAAGACAGCAATGCATAGCTGGTGCGGAGGCAAGTAACAGACCATCTCAAAAGGTAAAGACCAGCCTCTTTTAATCTTGTTGTTCAAGGACACATTTTACCCCTGTTCGCTCTCAAATACACGAATATGGAAATGCGGTCCTGCCTTCTGCGAACAGAATTCTGTTCTTTAATACTCATACTCTCTTCGGCGAAGTTTCCCCATCGTCAATATATTCAATTCATTTTCTGTCGAATAATAGGTAAAAATTTTGGGCGATAATAGTGTTATAAATATGAATACCACAATCCCCTAAACCGTGTATATTGTATGTAATATTTGCCTATTATTCGACACAAATTAAAATTAACCTCCTGATCATTGTGATATATGGCAGTTAAAGAAGAATATTTCTAAAATTATATGCCATCCTTACCTCTAATGCGAAATTACTCAATTTCCTACATACTAACTTTTTTTTTCCAAAGCAGCACCCTGTTAATCTATTCTCAATACTTCAGCCAGTTTAGAAAACTCGCCCGACCTGAGCTGTCTGTTTTTAGTTTCCTCAAAACAAGTTACTGCACAGCAGCTACTAGTAACTTAAAATATTAGCTATGATTGTATTACGTACGTATCCACGGATCAGTTTTTGTATTTCAGATTGACAGTTAATGAATCACAAAGACAGTACAAAACGGAAATGCTAACACAGTAACGCATATTCTGCATCTCTGTCATTAAGTATCCACATTAATGAAAGAATTCCAGAATACAGTAGTAACGCACCGGGCGTATAGGCTAAGGGGAACAATATTTCTACCTAGCGAGGTGGCGCAGTGGTTAGCACATTGGACTCGTCTTCCGGAAGGCGACGGTTCAAACCCGCGTCCGGCCATCCTGATTTAGATTTTCCGTAATTTCCCTAAATCGTTTCAGGCAAATGCTGGGAAGGTTCCTTTGAAAGGACACAGCCGGCCGATTTCTTTCCTCGTCCTCGCCTGCTCTGTGGGACCGATGACCTCGCTGTTTGGTCCCCTCCTCCAAATCAACCAACTAGAGTAAGATTTCGATATACTGAACATATCTCGATTATCTTAATGATGGTGACACTTCGCTTGGTCATGATTGCAGAATTCTATAGAAAGACAGAAGAATATTTACGCAGAACGAAATTTTTATTACAGCATCTACAGAAAAATTAGTGTATTTGCTGTTTAGTTTCTTTCAGTTTTATGCCCTTTACGCCGTCGACGCCTTTCTCAGTGTTGATCGCCAGCTACTCGGCGTAGAAATTGGTTTAGGAAACAACCTAGATACCATTATGTAAACTATTTATACAAATCAGCTAAATTTGTGACCTTATTAAGGTTTGGTGTTGACACTACAAGTCAAAAGAAAAATGTTACACCCTCATAAAATTAATTCGTACCTTCTCAGAAGAACTAATTCTATCGTCGAAACGCAGTGAACATCCTGGAACTTTACTTTATATACTTACTTAAGTCGTGCCACTTCCATAGCGAAGGTAAAACAGATTGGCAGTGCGATCATACTCTGTTCCACCTCCCTCTTTTTCGCCCGCGTTAATCAGACACTAACGGAGCAACAAGAAATTCTCCTTCATGCGTGTTAGATGTTTTCGCTGCTACATCTTGTACGAACTCGTGCTGCGCGTAAAACGTTAAATAGAAAAACGTAGCTGTAATTAAAAAACCGGCACACTTTTACCTTCACGCTTTGTGAGCTTCTGGAGTTAACTAGCCTCAGTCACAGTTCAGGCGACTCATCACAGCCTCTCGTGTCTTTGGGTACGTAATCATGCGCCCGCTGTAAGCTCCGCTAACTCCTAACGTGCGGCTCAGTCGTGAAATTGGTGCAGCCCAAACGTCTTCGTTCACAGTCTAAAAACAGAATGGCGTGGCACATTTCTTCGGCAAATAAACATGTAGATTGTAGCTTTTTTTAGACTGTGGGAAACCTGGGTGCCTGGTGCAACGATGTAATTGATTTCCGGAGAAATCACAACTCTGAAAATAGAATGGACATATAGAAGACTGGTGAAGATCTAAAACACAAATGAGAAGTATGACCACAATTCTGCTGCAAATTATTTCTTCAACAATCTCGTACGTAACGCTGTATTACTTATTTGACGACGGAACGTGATTCTTCGCTTTAGTTGCAAATCGCGTCACTCGTAGAGCCCGCTTTATAGTCCCCGGTTACTTGTGGCCCGTTATTCTTTTTTGTGTCTCGTTATTAATGTCTGAGCAATCTAGTTTCCTGAAAACAAAAAAGTACATTGACGCGATGCAAAAGCAAGTTATGGGTAGTAGGTCATTGCCGTAATACTTTTTGCATCTTTTATAAGAAATGGTTCTATTTATTATTGCCCTTTTACCCTCTCACCAACAAGTCCCACATCTCTGAGCCTTTTCTCTCAAATCTAAAAGGAAGCAGCCTAACGCGAACAGAAAATTGCTAAACATACTGCACACGTCCATCATTAGCGAAGCTGACCTCTTCACTGATCTGATTTGTTATTTAATGTTCAATACTTCGTGGCTGACAGGCTTGTAGATACCGACAGTAAACTAATTTGTACAGAAAGGACAAAATAAATTTAGCTTGGCCTTGGTAAACGTAGCATCCCAGTAAGCGTGTCAAATCATTCATGTAAAATCTCATCGCGATGTCGGGACGATGATATGAATCGAAATGCGAGTCTATTGCGTTAAGCATTGTACCATTTCCCTTCCTATTTATTTTTCTCTAGCCTATTTAGTTTCGAACTTTGTTGCTACGTTTAACCTAAATTTGGACATGTGATACACGTGTGTAAAATATGTGTATTTTATTTGCTGTGTGAAGTATTGTAAAGAGCCTTAAATTTGAAACGTGATAGTTCGCAATTAATTCCCATTTCAACACACCCCTTTTAGTTTTAATGCTGAACTAAACATTTTATATATAAATAGTTATGTTGCTAACTAGAGGTCTAATCCGATTATTCTGCAGCCAGCTAGACAATTTTTTCTACCACAATGTGAGATTTATAAATAATATACGAAAAATGCTCTGTCTTTTACTCTCAATATGAAACTTACAGAATTTCCACTATTTAGTTGCCTGAAAAGCACGACTAATATTTGTAGGAGTTAAAAATAAAATACATAAATATTACTTTTCCGATTTGCAGAAATATTTCACACTTTACGTATAAAACAGTTTTGCATTTTAAATTTGCTAATACAAATTATGGCGATTATCACCGATAGAACGAGCATTGATATGGAATCGGTGAAAAACACGAACAGAAACCATTTGAAATTCCATGAGCCTCTAACGATAAAGAAAGGTGGCCGTACGTGACTCAGGGAATTTCAAGAGAGAGTTCCAACGTCTAACGCTTTCTCCTACAGGAAAAGATACGTTTCCGGACGCATTGTGCGTGTAAGTAAAATGATAGTGCTAAGAAATAAGTAGGTGCCTAGAAACATTAACGCGAAAAACGTAAATACTTCAGCACCCCTCGTTACACACAAACGTATAATGAAGAGCAGAGTCGCTTGTTTCGTTGATGTTGTATTTTCATTACGCACAGTCATTAACAAGTAGCTCATGACACTTGACAGAATTTGTAGAGATGCAGTTTCATTAACTCTCTCTGATAAATGTATGTATAATTACGCAAATTACGTGGAGTGTTTACATATAGATGAGGCTGTTTGTTTGTGACAGAATAATGTTTACCTTTGATCCAGAAAACGATAATTGATTAAATTGAATCCTTATTTGACAATGTTGTCTCGACGAAACAGGTTACAAATACTTTCTGGATGTCCAAACACACATCCTTTCTTGGCTGTTTTTAAATCTTTGTACCACTTAAACTTCTAAATAACTAGATTTTCACACTCTGTATAAAGCTTTTTAATTAGTAACATTCATGGGAACGTGCATGAAATTGTTTGTGTACAAAGTTAAATTCAAACTCTGCGACACTGATGTGCTGCAAAAGATAAGCCACAGAGAATGCTTAAGCCACTACCCATGCTAAAAAGAAATTTTTCACCCCGAAGACCACGAGCATTGACTACCTACGCATTTTATTTAGTAACTGTCGGAATACAAAACTGATTGAGCTTCATTTTAGGATATGGACTTCGTTAAAATTATGTAGTATCACTTCTAGGTAGCGAAGAATAAGGGGAAAATTCAAACAGACATAGGTCCACTGTACATTTATATAAACAATAAAATGATATTCATTAATGTTTAAGAAACGTACTCGGTTTTAGCGTAGTAAAGGGAAAAGTTAAAGTGCCAAAACATATTGTGTAACACCATAGGGCAGATCAAAACTTGCCACTGCCCTAATATTTACATGAATTTCGGAAATTTTATTCCACGTCTACTGCTCTCGTATATCGCATAGTTTTCTGTAGGCTTATGGGTCTTTAAATGTGGTCTCTTTTTTTCTTTAAATGTTCACTGAATGCTTGTAGCAGTGTCGTTCCAAACTAAGTACCGGCTACAGACAGTGCACAAAATTTCTATCTTGAACTTAGTTCTGCACAAGAATAATAATTTATCCTACAGTTCGTGACAGGCCTTATTGAGGATGTAATATGCTTGTTCCAGACCTCCTTTACGTTCTTCAGAGTTTCCACTTCCGTACAGCAATCCATATAATCAAAACACCAAATTATATGAACGCTGTTTTGCTATTAAACTGTCAGGGCGCCGTTGATATGTGGGCAAATACGTTCCTTTCCTGTATAAATTCCTTTCAGATCTGTACGTAATTCCTTACTGTCGATGCACAAAATTTCTCTTATTCCTCTCTCAGACATCTGGTAAATGCAGTGCAGTAACAAGTCTTACGTGCGTATTTCTGCTAAGTTAAACATTTCGAGACTTAAGTATTTGTCAGTGATAAACATAAAATCAGTAAATGTGGTGTGTAATAGTGACAAGTCGGTTTCCGGTTCTCTCTCTCTCTCTCTCTCTCTCTCTCTCTGTCTGTGTGTGTGTGTGTGTGTGTGTATGTGTGTGTGTGTGTGTGTGTGTGTGTGTGTGTGTGTGTGTGTGTCTGAACACTTTATAGTCTAATACAAAACTGCCAATGGCTCAGATTCGTTTTTGACGTTTGGGGTTTGGGTGAACTGTGATTTTGGCACACATTTTGTCGAGTGTGAATTTTTGCTATCGCCACCTGACCATTTATTAACAAAGGAAACAAAGCTTTATTGTGCATAGTTATAATTTTGTTAACTACACATTTCCTGCGTTTCAAGTCATAAATTCATCTTAAAATAAGTAGGCATTGACTAAAGGAGTCTTCAAGCAGAAATAGTGCTTGTGCTTGTGGAATAAAATTCTCCCATTAGACAATCTGCTGTCACCACTTCATATGACTTAACTTCGTTCAATGACTAACTCAGAAAGAATGACTAACTTGATAAGAAAATTGTATAAAAAATTAAATGTCGTTAAATCAGCTTTTACCAGTAATTTGAAGAACAGTAAATCAGATTTTATAGTAGTGCTGTCAGCATCTTACACCGTTACTTGTTAATGAGATGAATCTTCGTAGTTCACATTCAAATGACGCGGACGAAAATGGTCCCACAAAATGTCTGTCACATATGATTGTTTAACTGTTTCACCTTCAGACTTCGCTCTCTTGACCCATTATTCTTGCATTCTACGGACATGTTAATCGAGGAAACTTTCAGTTGGGTGCACGTTAGTTTACCAAGACAAGGAATTCTGAGAAAGAAGAGTTAATAGAAGTAGAAAACAGTTTTTGTACTTGGAGAGAAAACAACCAGTTTTGCACGATCTATCTTAAAGATACAAGAAGTCACTGCGTTTTAAGTCATCCGTGGAATAGGCAAAAACTAACTATATGAATAAAATATTATGTCGTTATATTGTACCTTTGGCCGTTCCCCATCCACATAGGGGGACGTAAATATTCTTCTGCTGTATGGATAAAAATGCATATCGCGTCCTTCTGTTACTTTTGCAGTGTTTCATGAGACTATTTATGTCATCAGCTTGCGAAGCTGTTCTCTACCGTCTGCTACATAAGGGATATCGCCTGTATATCAGTGACAAGAAACTCTCGCATTATGTAAAGTTTTCACTAATTCTGTTGGTTGCGCAACACGTGAAGCTGCTATATGAAAATATTTAAAGTAAAAGTCTGAGAAATTTCACGCTGTTCAAACTACAATAATCGCATTCTTCGAAAAGACTTAATACATCGAATCATAGAAACCAGCATATTGTCAACATAACTGGTTACCGATACAAGTTATATCGTCCGGTAGGTTACTGAAATATGGCGCCTTGGAACGTAATCATTCTTGGAACGTTATGAGCGGTGCACAAATATTTTCAGTCGTGGAAGAGCTAGAATTAGCTCATCCTACCACTAATCTAGCTGATTAGTCGTAACATCCATTAGTTTTCTTCACAAAAATTCTTGGATTGATAGGAAAGAAATTTGCGCTCTTCACTCCAGCTTAACTACAGGTAAAATCGAAGAGTATAGCGAACAAATAATGAAAACTCTGTTTATAGTTAGTAGAGCTGTAGACCCATGTCGTGTACATTTCTCGAAAGAAAATGTGTAACGCTATTTAAGTGGTGCGTATTTCGTTAACGAGCTCACCGAGCGCGGCGGCACTGTCGTTAAAACGACGGACACGTTTTAACCAGGACTGGGTTTAAATCCTCGCCCGTCCGTCCATCTTTGTCCCTCAGGTGGCAGGGTGGTTCTGTTGATAAGGCCAAAGCCGATGTCTTCACATTAGTTCTGCATCAGAGATAACGATGCGTCTCGTTAAACTATAGCTTACCTTCTTTCCTTTCCAGTAATGTCAACGTCGACGCGACTTCAAATGATAAACTTCCTTTAGTGACGGATAAGAAAAAGAACCTTCCAGTAAGTTCAGAAGACCGAAATATTTTTGTAAAATTTTCGCCATGAATTGTGCGCTAAGGGCAGCGTTTTTGCGTTTGCAAAGTTGCCGGTTAGCATAACGTTTTGTACATTTATTAGTGGTATATTAACATCCAGACAAAGTTGTGTAATTTTTTTTGTTTCAATTGATATTGGGTACTTTTGTTTATGCCGATAACTCGCCATTCATACATCGAGAAGACAGAGTTGCAGTATCTTATTATAACATGTTTTCATAACTGTATCACGTTCTGCTTCGTATTGACCTACTACAATGAAAATAAGGAATTAATGTTCACTCTGTGGAAAGATAAGAAATGGTGAAAACTTTCCAGTACGGCGCAATTGAATTTTTGCATTCTGGGTCTGCTCTGCAGTAGTTGCCACAGATATTCCAAGTAATTAGTATAGTGAAACCGTTTGTAGTGTATATTTTCTAGTCACTTCCACTCTAATGACCCCGTCTTCGACAGGACGTTAAGTTCTTAATCAGCCTTCATTATCTCTTTACTTGACAGAGTATTGTAATCTTGATTGAATTTCAAGTGTTTACTTCTAATGGAGTCTTTGTAAGACTCTGAAAGGCTCCATGACCATGTATTCATTTAATTAACTGTAGAAATGGGGCCCGCAACTATTTTAATTTGAAGGAAGGAGGGCTCACAGAACTCGGCTTATAGTGATAAAATTTTTAAGAAAATGGACACTTGTTATAAAAATTATATTTGGTGACAAAAACGTCCTGTACTCTCGGAAATACCGTTCTTATGCCCAAAAGTAGGGTCCACTACAAATAATAATCATAACACTGAAGTTAAATTAATTTCCAAAAGAAACTCAAGATTTAAACATTATTTGAGAGAGGATTTATATGTATATGACAACTAGTTTGCAAAGATTTGTCGGAATATTAAATATCTTATAGAGATTAAAAGGAAATTATGCAATATTCCCAAAGTCAACTCTCCCACTTCACCACAATGCTGATACGTTTTATAGCTTGGAGTCGTTATGTTGTTCTTAAATAAAATATGCCATATATGTCAGCCTACATCATAGCCATCAACCTTTGGAGTCTGAATAGTTGTAATACCACGAAACGATGTGAAAGGAAGTGAACACTTTAAGTCTGTACCTTGTAGAGAAGGCAAATCGAAGACGTATATTAGTTGATTAGTTCTAAGGAAACTGTGGTGCATCTCTTAAGGAAACTGGATACAAGACATTAGTGCGACCCGTTTTAAAATAAAGCAGCAATGTATGGAGTTAGTTAATAGCCCTGATCCTGAGACACGCTGCTAGAATTGTAACAGGTCAGTGTTGCCCATCTCATACAGAGATGCAGAGGGAAATTAAAACGGAAGCCTTCGAAAGAAGACGATTTTTTAAAAAATTATTCCAAGTCATCTTCAAATGACCTGAATACAATACATTGTAGACTAATTCGTAAAGGTACGCAACTCGTGGTAGTGCGGTAGCGTTCTCGCTTCCCACGCCCGGGTTCCCGGGTTCGATTCCCGGTGGGGTTACGGATTTTCTCTGCCTCGTGATGACTGGGTGTTGTGTGATGTCCTTAGGTTAGTTAGGTTTACGTAGTTCTAAGTTCTAGGGGACTAGAGCCATTTGAACCATTTGAACTAATTCGTAAACTTCAGAGCGCAGATTTGCTAGCATTGTGAGTGTCTTCAGCTGACGAATTATTATGCAGCGTGTTCAGACCATCTGATAATGGTTTGATAATACGTCGAAAGCTTGGAATTATCCGATGCTGAAATGTGAGAATGCGGAGAGCCCGGGCTCAGTTCCCGGTACTGCCAAGGATATTTCCTCGGTGGGAGGGCTGATACTGGTTGTACTCAGCCCCATGATGCTAACTGAGAAACGAGCTATTTGACCGAATAATAGCAACTTCGTTGTAATAAAACGTAAGGATAGCAAGATGCAAGTCATAATGTGATAACATTGGATCAACATAACTCTTAGGAGCATTACGTACAAAACCAGTAAGTATACGACATATCTGAATGACATTTTGTCATCGAGATATCACAATAAATAGGTGGACGTATATAACAGTTGTCATCATACGACCTGAGTGCGTATTAAAAGCAGGGATTACAGACAACTTTACGCAAGGCAGATACACTTTAACGCACTGTGCTGTGATAATGATGGCCAATACAGCGCTGTGACAAGCGTGAGGTACGTCCAAACACGAAATATCAACCTGATCTTTGGAGTGCCAGTGCCTTAATGAGGAAGGGGAACAGGTTTTTTCTGGTAGTGGTACACAGCCAAGGAATAATTATAAAGAGTGGCTAATATTAGTGGTGCGTAGAGATTCGCCGAATATAGACGTGATACGCATTTGGCTTGTTTCTATATACGAGGTCGCGCTGAAAAGCAATGTCACCGAATATTTTATGTGAATAATCTTACAGCTTTTTATATAAAACAAACGTTATCAACATTCTACTTCTTTATTCTTTATGTCTACATATTTATTTCTCAACATAGTTATCCTGGCGACAATCACATTTCTGCCAAAGAGAGACGATTTTGTTGATACCGTCACTGTAGAATGTTTGATTTTTTTGACCGATCCACAATCTCACCTCTGCTTTCACCGCTTCATCACTGTCAAAGTGAATTCCTCAAAGATGTTCCTTAAGTTCTGAAAACAGATGAAAATCAGATAGGACCAACTCGGGACAGTATGGAGGATACTGGATGAGAAGGAATCAAAGATGTCGGATTGTTGCAGATGTCGCAGCGCACGTGTGTGATCTGGCGTTGTCATGCTGAAGGAAAGGGTGCTCCATGTGGGGATGAACTGTTCGAATTCGAAACTCGATTACAGCACGCTGTTTCTCGAGCACCGACGTAGTTACGTTACATACCGCCATGTTACGCGCTACAATTATTCGGCGCCCTCTAGCTGCAGATGACTGCAAATACGTAGACACGATGGATAAAGATGTAGAGTATTACTAACTTTTGTTTTATTTAAAAAGCCTTAAGAGTTCACACATTAAAAATTCGGAGGCCTTATTTTTCAGCACATCCTCGTAGCATACCCAATAAATTATTCCTGTTCCTCCACGCCACAGGTAATTTTACTGCGACTCATTTGTCTCACTAACGTAACGTGATGTGATGTACACTGGACAAGATTCATATGTAGGTGTACTGTGTGTATTTTACCCGTGTATTCGGTATACTGGCGATATCAGGCTGCATGCAGTTGTGCTGTCAGAGCTACTCAAACACCCCCTCCCCCCCCCCCCTCCTCCCCTCACAGGGGCAGTAAACGGATGCAGTGGCTAAGACAGTTGGGTCAGAGTAAATGCGGGACGTACGTAAAAAAGCGAGCGAGTGCTCGAAGGGCGCGTAGAGAAGGTGATCGGAGCGTTATAGGCGGAAATCGCGTCAGCAAAATAGGCCAGGGAGGTGAGAAAACCCCATCGTTGACGTGGTTTGAGTGGGCGCCGTAAAGCACGCGGGGGAATGAAGGCGGCACGTGTTTACGGCCGTCCCGCGGGGGCTGACTCGGCAGCGACAGCCGCGCCGCGCCGCCCGTTCTAATCAAGTGTAGCTCACTCTGCAAATGACACGGGACTCCCAGCTAGGGGTCAACTATGCAGACAAGCGCAGCAAACGGCAGTTTTGTTGGTATTGCCATTTTACGCGGGAAGTATATAAATATTCGTTTCATAAATAAAAATCTATTTTCAAAAGACGAGGCATAACATGGCTTGCAGAACCGATAATTCTCTGCTAAGATACAGGCTAGTTATTATCAGATTTTCACTACTTGAGAGAGTCACCTAGAGAAACGAGAGGTTTTTCTTTTTTTCTTTTTTTTTTTATTAAGCACATTTTTGAGCTCCCTTTTCAGTCAGAGAGTCAGGTAACATTTTATTGTTTGTTGTTCCGTTCTTCATTAAATTCCTTTGCATTAGCGCTATTTAGGGGGGGGGGGGGGGAGAGTGGAGGGAACTTATATCTCCCACTTAGAAAAAATGACTGAACGTAGGATAATGAAACTTTGTGGAAACACCTGTAACGCCATGCGGACAAAAAATAGCCGTAAACCATTGAAATGTTCAAATGCTTGTGAATTCCTAAGGAACCAAACGCTTGAGGTCATCGGTCCCTAGACTTACACACTACTTAAACTAACTTATGCTAAGAACAACACAAACACCCATGACCGAGGGAGGACTGGAACTTCCAGCCGGAGGGACCGATCAGTCCGTGACATGACGCCCCAAACCATTGAAAGAAACACATTTTAATTTCCACGTGAGAGGGTAACTTTTGTTAATTGCATACCATGTTTATGTTCCAGTTCACAAAAGTTGCTCAATGTGACAACCACATGCATCCACGACAACCTGGAACAGCATAGAATGCTCTTCTGCTGCCCGAAATATCTGACGTGGGATGTCGGCCACATCCATCGCTATGCTCACACGTCATCAAATCTCGTGATCTTAGTGGCCACATCGGCCAGTGATTCAGTTTTCTCCAAATGTGTTACGGAGTAGCCGGGTGACCTCGCGTGTAATGTGAGGTGGAGCTTCATCGTGCATCAAAACAACGTCTCTCATCAAAAAAAAAAAAAAAGAAAAGAAAAAAAGGTTCAAATGGCTCTGAGCACTATGGAACTTAACATCTTAGGTCATCAGTCCCCTAGAACTTAGAACTACTTAAACCTAACTAACCTAAGGACATCACACACATCCATGACCGAGGCAGGATTCGAACCTGCGACCGTAGCAGTCCCGCGGTTCCAGACTGCAACGCCTAGAACCGCACGGCTACCCCGGCCGGCGTCTCTCTTCTGTAGAACATGGATCACACTTTGGCGAAGCAGGTCACGATAACGTGTGCCACTCACGCTGCATGTTCTTGGTCCCAGGGGTGCGAGTACCTCAAAGAAAAAACAGAGGACCTCTCCGTACTTCTTTAACGCGTCGATAATCGCGAAGAGCAGCAGCACTAATGCTATTGGTATGATAAACAGATTTAAGAGTAAAGCCCTGCTGACCTTGTCTGTACCAATGTTGACCGTCTGCAGCAGCAATGCACGGTGATGCTTGTGTTTCAACCCTATGTCGCCGTTCCAGTAACGGCACCTAACGGCAAGTCCTGCCACTAACACTACTAACAAAGCAAATCCGTCACAGCACAATCTGAACATCATTGCCATAAAGCTGGGTACCCATACGGTAAATAGTTTTCCGTCCACACTGGCTAAAGTAGCGAAAGTTTAATTATAAGAACCCTGTACGTCCCAAAACTAACAAAAGACTTAGACACATACCTGAAAGCATGTGTGATTGTAAATACGTCAGAGCGTTCTATATCGTTGACAAAGAACGTATCAGAGCCAGGAAGTACGGAAAAATCACTTCACACTTTCAGAGCGTCTCAGAAACATAATCACAGGCCATCCTCCAGAAAAGATGTGGAAATAACAAGAATAATCAGCTAAGACATCTTCCAAATTTGCAAGAAATTTATCATTCAAAAAATCTGTAAAGAAAACACGTTTGAATTATGAAGCGTATATCACAAATAACACTTTATTCACATTTACAGTTGAAATGGTAGGGTAACCACTCAACTCATTTCTCCTCTCTCCATCCTAATCCTGTCCAAAAAACCTGTAAGCCAAAAACCCGATCGTGTGCATCTTCACCCCCTAGCTGACAATTAGTATAATCACATTCAACTACCTCCAGCCCCTAACCAAATTCCTGCTCTACAAATATCTTAAAATAACGGTAAAATCTCTGAAGTATTTCAAGTGCACAAACTGCTACAACAGAAATCTTTCACTGCCCCGTAACAAAAATCTACATTTCTTGCTAAATCAGTAGTGGTATTACACAATAGCTATATTTCGAAATGTGTAAGCTATAAAATAAAACGAACGCGACATGAAAATGTGTCTGTTTCACAAGTGAAGTGCCAGTGCGGCCTCTAACCTATTACCAGACGAGAGGAAATGCAGATTTCGACCGGAGAAACGAATATCAGTGAGTAATAATTTGTTATTTAAAAAATGTGACACAAAATGTTTCTAAGTATTGTACATAAAAACAAACTGTATTAGTCCAGATTAAATTCTCTGAAGATGCTTTAATATAACAAGCGAAACCTCTCTGGGACATAAATATAGACTACAGCATAAAAATGGCGTTTCAGTTTATAAAACGGAGGACAATTATGTCCTTCAAGCACGTTTCATTGAATCATACACAGTATCTGTCCGTATTGGCGAACTTTCTTCTACCTATATCTAAATGACTGCTCTCCAATTCACAATAAAGTTCATCCAACCACCTTGAAGTTATTTCTCTACCCATCCACACTCGAATAGTGCGCAGGCAAAACGAAAACTTAAATCTTACCATACTCTGGTTTCACTTATTTTAATACAATGATCATTTCACCCAATGTAGGTGTGCGCCAACAAAATATTTTCGCATTCGTACGAGAAAGTTGGTAATTGAAATTTTGTGAAAAGATACTGCCGCAATGAAAAATGCCTTAGTTTTTATGAATACCAACCCAACTCGCGTATCATATCCGTGACATTGTCTCCCTTATTTCGCGATATTACAAAACGAGCAGCCCTTCTTCGAAGTTTTTCGACGTCCTTCATCAATCATATCTTATGCGGATCCCACATTGCACAATAATATTCGAGAAGAGAACGGATAAGCGTAGTGCAGGCAGTCTGTTTAGAAGATCTGTTGCAATTTCTAAGTGTTCTGCCAATAAAACATAGCCTATGGTTAGCTTCAAAAATGGTTCAAATGGCTCTGAGCACTAAGGGACTCAACTGCTGTGGTCATCAATCCCCTAGAACTTAGAACTACTTAAACCTAACTAACCCAAGGACATCACACACATCCATGCCCGAGGCAGGATTCGAACCTGCAGCCGTAGTAGTCGCACGGTTCCGGACTGCGCGCCTAGAACCGCGAGACCACCGCGGCCGTCGGTTAGCTTCCCCCACAACATTATCTAAGTGGTTGTTCCAGTTTAAGTTGTTCGCAGTTGTAATACCTAGGTATTTAGACGAATTAACAGCCTTCTGATTTAAGTGATTTATCGTGTAACCTAAATTTGGCGGGTTCATTTTAATACTCAAGTGGGTGATTTCGCACTTTTGATTATTTATAGTCAGTTGCCACTTTTCGCACCATCCAGATATCTTATCTAAATCATTTTGCAATTCTATTTCATCATCTGACGATTTCGCGAGACGGTAAATGATATCACCATTTGCAAACAATCTAGAAAGAACTGCTCAGAATGTCTCCTAAGTCGTTTATGAAGATTAGTAAAAGCAGAGGGCCTTTAACACTGTCTTAGGGAATGCCAGAGATCACATCTGTTTCACTCGATGACTTTCCTAAATTACTACGGACTGTGACTTTCTGATAAGAAATCATGAACCCAGTTGCACAACTCAGACGATACTCCGTAGGCACCCAATCTGATTAGAAATCGCTTGTGAGGAAAGCCTTCTGAAAATCTAGAAGTTGGGGATCTATTTTGTGACATCCTGTCGATAGCATTCATTATTTCGTGTTAGCCAACAGTCAGTTGTGTTTCACAAGAACAATATTTTCTGAATCTGTGTTAACTATTTGTTAATAAATCGTTTTCTTCGAGATAATTCATAATCTTCGAACATTATATATGTTCCGAAATGATACTGAAAATTGACGTTAGTGTTACAAGTCTGTAAATCAGCGGATTACTCCTATTTCCTCTCCTGAGTATTGGTGTGACCTGCGAAACTTTTTAGTGTTTAGCTGCGGATCTTTCGTCGAGCGTTGGTCGTATATGATTGCTAATTATGGAATTATTGTTACAGCACACTCTAAAAGAATACTAATTGGTGCTCTGTCTGGAACAGAAGAGTTATCCGTAGTAAGTGATTTAAGCTGCTTCGCTACGCCGAGGATATGTACCTCTACGTTATTCATGTTGGTAGCTACTCTTGATTAGAACTCTGGAACGTTTACTTCCACTTCTTTGGTTAACGAATTTCGGAAAACAGTGTTTAGTAACTCCGCTTAAGTGCCACCGTCACTGGTAACATTGGCACTGCTATTTTTAATTGCGCTGAGATACGAGTGTAAGGTAACGTGAACTCGGCGTGTAGAGGTGCTTTAGGTCAATGAACTTTTTCCGTGTTTCTCCTGTCAGTAAATTTCATCCGTAAAGTGGAATCTTCATTTTGGTGAATCATGATTTGGCATTACAGCTGCACAGGGTTTGGAAAAACTATGGAAACACCAAAAGCATAACACACTACCATGCCTAATACTAAGTAGGAAACCCGATGGCATTCAAAACAGCTTCCAGTCTTCTCGGTATAGATAAATACAGTTTATGAATGGTTTTCAAGGGATCTTATACCATTTTTCCTGCAAAATAGAGACAAGTCGACAATTCATCCTCGTGCTCACAAAACCAGTGGTGAACGATGCGACCTGTTTGAACAGGGGCCTGTCGTCTTGGAACACAGCGTCACTAGTGGCGAGAAAAATTGTGCCATGGTATGGACCTGAGCAGCCAAAATGGTCACATAATCCTTGGCAGTAATGCAGAGGCGCATGGAATACCACAATATGGCTGCCCAAATCATCACCGCACCCCCCTGATGTTTCACTCTTGGGACGTAAACTGGGCCAGAAATTGAAGACAGGTTGCAATAAGATTCGTACGACCAAATTAATTTCTTCCATTGCTGCAAAGGTGAGGTGCTATGGCTTCGACACTACGTTTTACTGTTACCGGAATTTGCATCACTGACATGTGGTTTTGAAATTCCAGTTCACCCTGGAATTTCCAGTTTATGGAACTCCTTTTTTTCTATTTTTTTGTGCTGATAGCGTTCGCGGATGCTACATTCTGTTCTGTAGTGACTTTTTGCAGCAGTCGTCCTCTTATTTATCGTCACGATCTTCTTCAATGGAAGTTCGTCACGATAACTCAACACACACTTTCATCCACGTTGTGACTTAGCGGAAGATGTTTTTCCGCTTTTCCCGTATGCGGTATAAATCTTTGATGCGGTGCCTTTTGACACACTAAACATTTCGGCTCCCCTGGCCACGGAAGCGCCCAACATACGAGCAAAAATTCGACCACTTTGTAATTCTCTTTACTCAGACATAATGAACTTCCAATTACATAAAACACTGTTCTGACCAAGATTGACACTTGCAACATCTTGAGTACATCGCACAGGTGCCGTTTCTGGTCAATACCCCAGCGCAGGGCTGTGTAGCATCTGCAGTTATGTTCAAGCATGGATTTCTCTCGGTGTCTCCACTCTTGTATGTTACTCTAATAAAACCACCAAAAGCAGTTAAACAACAGAACATCGTCACGTATCTATAGGCAGTAAAACAGACCATAACTAGGTACAATGATCACAAACCAAAATCAATCATCGTGTACCCTTAAAACATTCATCACATAACTCGTACTTACCAAAAGAATTGCTTTAACTACAGCACATGATCAAATCATGATCACTTGCATCTAGATCAAAACTATACATTAACATTTTCAGACTTACAGGACGTATTTTTTCGTAAGGCAGTTTATTGACAGAGAGTACATAACACGTTCGAAGTGTCATCTGATACTGTATCGCAAAAATGTTAAGAACATACTGGAAATGATGCTAAAGATATGATCTGTAGATAGATCTATAGTCATCAAAGTGTATCTCTTGTATCATTATTTTTTTATCTATAGAGAAATGTTTTCATTGACTTCAATTATTTTAAGACCGTTATTGTGACAAGAGCAAATGTCAGATCCGTGTGGTCATATACTTCGCCTCGTGTGAACGCATTCCCTTACCTATAGATCAGGTACCTCACCGCATTCTGTAAACTGGATTTAGCTAACGTATCGCGTTCATCTAGATACAAATCATCATGACCGGACCCATGTGATGTAATTAATGTCGTTTCTTGTAAGTAGACCTATAGGTTAATTGCAGATTTTTTTGATGTATAATGACTATTTTTGGTTTTTGATCTTTGTCCCAATTCTGGCTATTTCTCATTGGACATAGATATCTAAAGATGGCCTGTTGGCTGACAAAAAATTGGTAGTTTATGACATACAACTATTGTGCCAAATTATATTTCCACAATATTTAAAAGCTGCAAATCACCCCCTTCTTGAAACAATAAATATATTTAGATGAGGGCAAAGGTGAAAGTCAGAGGTTGTCAACTCGCATTTTTTTTAAGTGGTTCAGAATCCTGTGTTGCATTTGCTTTGGTTAGCATACAACAAGTTGTGAAACCGTCATGCAAAAAGCTTTCTCCTAGATCTCATGTTTCTGTTATTGACTGTAATCAGGTCTTGTATATTTTTCTCAACTGACCGTTGAGTGAACACTGTACAGTCAGTATAAATATGAAAATATGTGGTCTTCAGGCTAGAATCTTGTTCGTATTCTTATTCTTCTTTGTTATTGTTATAATATGTTAACAACACACTCCTGCACAGTAGATGAAGGTTAGCACTACCTACTCGCACTCCCCCGTTCGTTTCTCGAGATAATGGAAATGACTGCCAACATGTCTTTGTGTACACTCCCATCCGTGTTACCCTGTCGTTAGAGTAAAAATACGAAATTTATGAGACAGAAAAATCATTTTCAGGTCCATCTCGAGAACTGTATACCTAAACTCATAGATCATAGCTTTTGTAAGACGTCTTATGGTTTGATTTACATTGGTTCTGACGCGACCATATTACAGCGCTAGCAGCACGTGGTTTAATTGATGATGTCTTATCGTCAATCTGACTTGTTGAGAATGCAATCACACATGAGACACTTAAGAGTAAGACATACTGGCATCTAGTGCGGCATTTTCTTTTCAGATGTGCTGTAGTTTCACGAATTATCTCTACTTTATTCACAGGCGAGACTGAGTCCAGTGGCCCATCATTGCTGCTGGTCCTCTTGTTCGCGCCCATTATTTTGGTTTTACTCACGCCTGAAATGAGTTGACGCTACTTGTTCTAAGTAGTCCCTTCTTTATGTAGCTGAGATACTTTTATCGATTCAGATGTACGTCCTTTTCCGTTGGTTATCTTCAAATGCACTTTTGTTACGGAAATGGTAACTTCCACTTGCAGTTTGTGATTCATCTTTCATACAGTGCAACATTATTTCATTCCCTTTTAAGCTACGTGGATATAAATCTATGTGCAATAATAAATTAAAATTTCCACTATAACGTTTCAGACAGGCTTTTCACTTCATAAATTCTCGTAGATAAACATGATAATGTTAAGTCAACAGGACACAGAGGATTTTCTGCTCTTCACTACATTTAATAGCCTCCAGGTATCCATTTTATTTGTACTGTATTTCCTCACTTTGCTACTCCGCACATCTGGCAGTGACCCAATAAAATATAACTTTCAAATAGCATATACGATATGAGGCAGGCGCCTTTTGTCGGAAATATATTAAGCTTAAGAATGTCCAGTTGCTTATGTCTTCAAATTACTAATTACAACTTGTAAAGTAGGTTCGGTCTCATTTATGAAAATGTTGTGAAAAGATGGTCCCATGGCAAGTTTGTATTTCACAGTACTTGTACCCATTAAAGGATTTTGATTTTATACAGCAGTTCAACGTTTAGGTCTCAGAGAATGTATTTTCTGTATAGTCTTTTCTATAAAGCGTATTTATTTGTGTATTCCGCCACGGAGTTACTTATTTATGTGGAAACCACAGAGAAGTTTAACCATGTCATAAATAGGTTATATACGTAGTATTTATGACGGTTGTGGTTTTATCGCAATCTAGTGAACACGTAATTAATATAGCCAAATGAAATATGTTTGGAAATAAAATAAAAAAATCAGAAAAGTTAAACAAATGGATATTAAACAATAATTTTTTACTAAACGAATGAAAACTGGCTCACCAATTCGTGTAAGACATTTCTCAAAGAACCTAGTTAATACTGAAGGCTACGACGAATTAACGTTTCTGAAATTCGGGTGATATCATCTGTAGTAGAATTGTAGATATTATGTTTCAAGATTAGTCTTTTAGTTTAGGTACTGATATTGTTTCGTCTTATTTTTTATGACTCATGTTTTAAAACGTTTACTGAAGAACTTGGTTTACAGTTCTTATTCGTAATTAGTTAGAACTGTTATGCTTCCATAAAAATGTTGCTAAGCTAGAATTAATTAACTCCTAATTTATACTTGCAGTTCCCTGTTTTGGTATTCGGTACCAGTAGCAACTTGGATCTCCATTTTCAGCATATATTTCAGTTTTTAACCAATCCATACTGATTTCGCTTGGAAGACAGCCTATGTACGTAAAAAGTATAGCTATCGTAGAGCAAAATTTACATATTCAAGGTTATTAGATTTTTAAGTGAGGCTCTTGATTGTGAACTACTGAATCAGTCGTATATGAGTGAAGTCGGACATACAAATATTTTCTAGTTCAGAGTAAACAAAAAAGTTAATAAATCATATTTGGGAACTACAGTTCAGTTGTCAATAGTTTTAAGTCTTCCAGGACGGTTCAATCTCTCCAGATATACAACAGTCATAGACCAAAAATCTCTAGATACTGTAAATTTATGTTCCAATATACAGTAGCTACCTTTCAAACTATAAAGAAAAGCTCCTCTGATTCAAAAATGACTGAACTTCTTGATTCACTAAAACTACAACGTAATCATAATTGTTTCAAATTTATTCACAGAATGTATATACATTCTAAATATGTAGCAGCTTATCCTTTCCTATAGTCATACAGTTCCACTGAAAATATTTAGATTAAAATTCTTTAACCTAACTATTAAAGCATTAAAAAGATTATGCGAGAGGTATATCTTCTTTTCAACCTCAAATAGAATCAGAAATAAAAGAAGCGTCAGTATCATGTATTAAGGTTCATCTGACCTTCCTTTTTATTTATTAATATGGAATTCTCCAGTACGGCTAATACACTTAGGTCACGATGTAAGCCTCAATTTAAATCTGCAAAATAGTTCAACAAAACTTTGTTTGACTCTGATATGACTTCCTGTTATGTCACAAAATTATATGTTTCCAATATCAGTGCTTTGTTATATAAGTCTAAAATATTAGGATCTAAACAATACGTAACTTAGAGATCTCTTCTGCTTTGCAGTCGTAGATTTGCAACTTTAGTAATCCCATCGACAATGAGACGTCAAACCAAAATGCTCTCTCGATTTTGAAATTTATATTGAGGACTTTAATACTGGACTGCAATCGAAACCAAGTCATTTTCTTTTTTTTCCTTTGGGCGGAGTGGAAGATACAAGCCCACGAAAATAACGACGCGAGTTAATGCAGAACAAGTATAAAGTAATCTCCTTCTTTCGAGTAAAACAATTAAAGGTCACGACTATTTTTCGTTTTCAACTCCCGGTATCATAATAAGAAAAAAACTTGAATTTAAGCAATTGTTGTGAGCAATGAAGCTTTTAGCTGAAACATCAGCTGAATGACCGTAGTATCATTTGTTTAAGAATGAGTTGAAAACGCGATTCGGTAACGTTCTCTATAATAGATACAGTATTTTAGCGTAGGAAGGCTGAACTGGAAACACAGCTAGCTCCGTCATTACGATATTGACTATTATATTAATCCGTTTGTCAGAATTTAATAATCTGCGGAAAGAGATGCTGCTTATAAATATGTTGGCGTTTTATATCTAACTACCCAAGTATTCAACATTTCACTCTGTCTCCGAGTATTTGGACCTCATACTGTGCGAATCAACGCCTCTGTTTTCAAATTTTACCTGCTGGCACGTGAAGACCTCTAGCACATACTTAATAAATCAGTGGTTAGGAGAGTAACTCGGCAGGTTTACTCACCTGCAATAAAGTATGAGTCGAAGTAATCAAACTACATCGTACACCCACGATGTGTAACTGAGAGTTTCAGCACGCCTAATTATTTGATTTGAAAAGGAAGGAAACTTTTGCCTTTTTTCAGTGACAAGAAGTCAGCATAACGTGTTACTGGTGGTATAAGAATCGCATGTTGCGTGACGAGTAGAGGTGGCATAAGGAGACTTCTCTTGCTCTGCACATTTACTGGCACAATTTCTTTTCTAGCCACTTGAAGTTCGCTGGGACTATACAATGACATGTCTTTGACCTAGTTCACACGCAGTTTTTGAGGTATCATGCATCAGGCAACAAACATAATTAGTTTTACAAAATACCAAATTTTGCTGGTAATGAGCTCCATAAGATACGTTCAAATAATTTACCTCAAAACTGTTCGAAATATACTTGATTAAACATCAAATTATTATAAGATTGCACAGAAGTATAGTAATCTTCGTGAATGTCATCCCCGTATGCCGGCCGGAGTGGCCGAGCTGTTCTAGGTGCTACAGTCTCGAACCACGCGACCGCAGGTTCGAATCCTGCCTCGGGAATGGATGTGTGTGATGTCCTTAGGTTAGTTAGGTTTAAGTAGTTCTAAGTTCTAGGGCACTGATGACCTCAGAAGTTAAGTCCCATAGTGCTCTGAACCATCATACCCTAATTAAAATTTATTTATTATAGTGGTATTAGTTTAAAACACTCTTTACCCCTATAAAAATATCACACTCATAAGTATCTCAACTAGCACATTTGTTGTGTGGTCACATTTCATAGTGCATACACTGCTTCCCTAGTTCGTCACTACAGTCCTCTGCACACATCCCTCCACAGAAAAGGCAAGCAGTGTCGTTGTTAAGAGACATGCTAATACCAGATTCAGTTTTCGGAATGGATTCAGCCTTACCAATATCTGAACGACATGACACATCGTCGGATTCTTCGGAAGAGATCTTTTGCGGGAATTTTTTTAGCTTTTATGTCTTCTTCCTTGTTCTTCACATATTGTGAATGACATCATTTATCTTATTACTTATTTCTATATTCTTCCACATCACGTTGCTTCATTTTCTGTCTTTCTTCTTTACATTTCTTCTTACTTCATTTTCTGCCCCCTTCTGTTGGCATCTATTGATGCCATTTACAAGGCGGTCTTCGTATGTCCTCTTTTGTTTTGGGCTATGGAATGGGCCAAAGAACTCTTGGTAAAACAGCTACTTTAGATTTTTGTGATGAAAAAAATTCGAAGGGACCAACTTCTTATATATTTACAAAATATGGATAAATATTCTGTTTGGAACTCTTTGCTTGCCTACTATAGAACCACTGGATTTTACCTCTTGAGAAGAGGAAACAGCAGTAGCTTCACCTGTGAAAATCACTTCGTTGCTTTTTTTGAGACTTTGCAAATCTAACTATGCCATGTAACACCTGGAGGAAACTGAATCAGAACCAGTAAACACTTGTGGATTGCTAGCATAAATTCCTATCCCTTTGACACCATTACTCCAGTCTGACACATTATGGCAGACTTTCCAGACAGTTATGAAATGTCGTATGATGGAAGTGGTCTGTTATTGTGCCGTCTCAATGTACGAGTATTTTCACTATAGTGGTGTTTTAATGCGACCATAAATGTCTTGCCCAAGGCATGTATTGTGTAAGTTCTAAAAAGGAAGAAGATTTATGATGATCATGTGATTTTTCCGGACAGTATCAATAACCCCGCTGTTTTGCGAGTGTATATTGTTCCCATCAAGAATTAGGATAACAAGACCTCAGCCCTGAACTTCGTCTTCCTACTAAAGTAATGGATCCAGCCTGTAAGTAGATTTCCGCTTATCACCCAGAAAAGTGACGTCTTTCATTAGCACCAGAAGGGGCCCCTTTCATTGAAAATTGTACCATGTTTTTCTTTGAGGAAATCATCAGAGGTGGGGCGAAAGTTCCTCCGGCTCTCATGAAACACGCAACAGAAATGACACTAAGACCAGTCACTCGAGAGACCTAGTTTTGCGCGATGGATTTGCCTGCCTGTTTCATCCACAGTTAATTTATAATCCTGTGGATAGACATGTTTATCATTCTATTATAATCAAATATGTAATAAGGCATCCTTCCATATCAGTAGGCTAAATCGGCTTTCTTCCAGTTTGTCTTCTAGCTGTTTCTTTGAAAGGCTATTCAAGACGAAAAGGCATAGTAGGATTGTTCTGATCACAGAAAAGATATTGTTGGCTTTTTTAAGTCCATTAATTTCTTTGAAGTGTCTCTAAAACCCTTCACGTGTCTTGTTTACGCCAGTGTTTTTTCATCCAACTGTTTGCGAGGTGTATATAACGCGTTCTGTAGTGACTGGGAACTCATGTTGACAGCACGAAAGGGCTCGCAATACCACAATGGAGACCTTTGTAAATAAAAATATATATAATCTAATGTGAAGTATAAAGCACAATACGAACACTGGGACAAAATGTTTGACATGAGTTCATTACAGTGGAAAGATCATATGTAGCACTCGCATAGGTGTAGCTGCAGTAATACTGCCTACCTATCAAAATTTTGCCAGCGCTGACAAAAAGACAATCTCACTTCCCACCGAAAAAAGCTGCTACTGCACCTGAGAGCTTTGCATGCGTCGCGTTGAGTTAGTAGTCGTAAATGATATACTTTTCTAAAGAAGATGATCAACAAAAAGCCACAACTTACAGATCGGTTTCGGAACTTCGTATTTCCATTACCAATACTGTATAATGCGTCAGAACGACGTCTAAAATATAAAGGAATCAATGCAAAAAATTCCCAAAAAGAAAAAAAACGCTGAATGCTGTAGATACTGCTCAACCACGACGTATTTATTCTTGTATTATAGTCACATCGCGGTTGAGCACCGAGAACAGTATGGGGGCAAGATTTTCGGGAATATATAGAGCTGGCACTTGTACCTGGCATAAAGTCGCTCTGGCGCAATGTACAGCATTGATAGGGGAAATACATGTGTGTGAATTCGATCTGTGAATAAAGTTCAAAGAAAAATTATAGCTGTTCGGTGGAGCTTCTATCCCATAAAAATAGATTATGGACCCAATAGAAGCATCCTCCACCTCGAAATGGATCAAGATCTCTTTATTGGACATTGAGGTGGTCCACATTACCAATAGGAGTTCACCAGACCCTCCTTACCCCAATCCAAATCGAGGGTAGGAAGACGGAACAACGTCTATTGGTACATCTCCGTACAAGACCGAATCTAATACGATCGTCCTCGTCATTAAGTAATATGTATATGGGAGAACGCAATATGAATTTTAGGTCATGTACGTTATATTTTTGGGGCTTTATGACGAAGATTATATATGTCTCTGTTTCTTCCTGTACTGGTCCACAGGGTAGATGTACTTTTTGAATGATAGAAGCATTTTAAATATCCGAAGTAGACTAACTTAGTCCTCATACAAGATGACCTTTATTTCACCATGAACCGCATTACTGGCCAGTTTCAGCCTGTGGTCATTTTCAGATGCCATTTAATAATAACACTAACAAAGTAAAAGGGAAAACTGGTCTTGTTTTTCTTCGTGGTTGTTGTGGTCCTCAGTCATAAGACTGAAGACCACAGCTCTCGATGCTACTCTACCTTGTGCAGGCCACTTCATCACCGGATAACTACGGCAACCTACATCCTTCTAAATCTGCATACTTTATTCATCTTCTTGCCTCGCTCTACCATTTTTAGTCCCCACAATTTCCTCTGATATCAGATTGGTGATCGGTTGATGTCTCATAATGTGTTCTATCAACCAATCTCTTCCTTTAGTCAAGTCGCGCCCCACAAATTTCTTGTCTCCCCAACTCTATTAGTAGCTCTTCCTTATTTAAGCGATCTACCCATCTAATCTTGTGCATTCTTCTGTAGCACCACTCTTCAAAAACCTCTATTCTCTTCTTTTGTAAACTGTTTATTGTAAATGTTTCACTTCCACACAAGGCTACACTCCGGAGAAATACCTTCACACAAGAGTTCCTCACGCCTAAACCGATAATCTGTATTAACAAATGTCTCTTTTTCATAAGCCCTTTGCGTATTATAGCTAGCTCCTGTTACGTTACTTAAAGTTGCGTCGTTGATAGATGTATCATATATCAGAAGATATTTCATGCTACGTGTGAACAGAGGCATTCCAACCCCCCCCCCCCCCCCCCCCACACACACACACACAAAAACGAAAGTCCTCATGTATAGTCTTGTACATCACGTACTCTATACAGGAACGGATTTTTAACTTGTCATATAGCTCAACTGTTGCTGACAAACGGCTTCTGAGTCCTCGCGTAATGTATTTAGGAGCACAACGTGTCCTTTTGCTTCCACAGACGTAAATAGAGACGTTATAGAAACGCGGGAAAAGGCAACGCTCAAAGAATATGTTTAGACAGTGACGTTTATCAGAGAATCAGTGTAATGTTCTTGTATAAAGAACCTTACGTCAAACAGTGGATATTTGAAATGTTTTATCTTTCACGAATGACTCTCATACGGATGAGTCAAAACAGTACGTGAATCCTACGAATCAGTGCCTTCATTTTCCGTCGTCTGCAGTGGAACTGTAGAAAAATGCTTCCTCTCCGGTGGTCCGAAAGTGAGACGACATAAAATGCTATAGTCAGTACTGGGTGTTTCAGATCGCGGGACGCCCCTCGAAAAGCAAATCAGAAAAAGAATTCCTCGGCTGTGTCACCGGCAATGGTGACGAATAAAGACCATTAAACGGTATCCGAGTCGACGGCACAGGAAGAACGGGCAGGGACAAAGATGGACGGCGGACGCCGAATCCGTTTCCGGGAACGCGCCGGCGAGACGTGACCTCCTGCCGACAGCGCGCCCGCTGCCCAAGACCATTGCCCCCCCGGCGCCGACTCGCGACTGCTGCGCGTCGCACCCGTCGCCCATCGTGTCACACCTCTACTTCGCTTCTGTCTCGCTATTGACTCCTTACGTATTTCGATTAAACCAGCAGAACCTTCAGATATATGCGAAGCATAACTTAATTCCAATCTGTATTCATTTTGAAGCGTGACTTCCGGAACCGGCTTTCTCAACTTAGTACTAATGGAGAATCGTTAAAATGGTATTAATCTACGCTATGATCTAACCATTAATTAGAAGCTCCCCTGCCCCCAATCCTCCCCCCCCCCCCCCCCCAGTTTCAAAAATATCAGCGAGCAGGAAACTGAAAACTACGTTGGTACGAATACTCACCAAACTAGGTCCAACGCCTTTCCACTGGCATCGGATAGCCATCAAGGTTTACCGTTTCTGTGATTTTCAAAAGAAAGCTACGCGTTCTGGCCCGGACGCCCCAATCAGGACCGACCGACCGCCGTGTCATCCTCTTCCAATGGCATCACTGGGGTGCGGTTTGGAGAGCGGCATGGGCCGCACTCTGCTCTCCTGGCCGTTGTCGGCTTCCTTGGCTTTGGAACCGTTACTCCTTAGTCAAGTAGCTCCTGAAATGGTATCACGAGGCTAAGTGTACGTCGGTCCAGTCCTCTCACCAAGGAAAAATTGCTGGCAGTACCGGCCATCGAACCCAAGTCCTCCGCATGGAAGCCAGACATGCTGACCACTCACTTAGCTGCGGGCACTGACTCAAAAGAGAGTAGGAGATAAAAACCACTTGCTGTTTTCATGCAGTTTTTCGAAGCACAGCAAATGCTTATTGCAAAACCTTGCGAAATTTTAGGTGTCGCTTTCAGCAGGTGCTGCTGTTCTATTCTGTCATGAAGATACACATATTTACAAAGCCCTTTTTTACATCAAAACTGTAAAAACCTTCCTTTTGCGTTCATACTCTTTGAGCTTTGCAATAACATTTAGAAAAGTGTCCATA
Organism: Schistocerca gregaria; assembly: GCF_023897955.1. NCBI lineage: Eukaryota > Metazoa > Arthropoda > Insecta > Orthoptera > Acrididae > Schistocerca > Schistocerca gregaria. Next base: position 479,893,541 of record NC_064931.1, on the reverse strand, counting down.
TTATTTACGTTCGTATATTGCACTTGCTAGGAAGAGTACAGGAAGCCTAAGCAGTGTATAGACAAATGTTTCGAATAATATACAGAATGAACGAGCGCTGTACTTGTTAGTGCAGGACATTCCAAAACAAGAAAAAAAAGGCCTGGTAAACATGGGCCTAAAATTCATACCTTAAGAGCTATGAGTGCTTGCTAATCTTCTCTACTTTTAAACACAGGTCTTCTACTGAACAAGTGCGCACAGTCTTTAAGATGCACGTCATAGTGCAGGTTTACTAGGCATTTGTTTCTTGTTTTCGTCACGAAGCTTTGTCGGTGGAGTTATCCATCTTCAGCAGGTGTAGTCGTATATAATGAATTTCGGGAACTTAGTGCCTTGTTCTGAAGAGTATGTCTTCAAATAATACGATAGGCATAATGTTCTGAAATAATAAGCAACCAGCTGCATAAAGGAAATTTAATTTCTTTACCTTTTTCGGTCACTTAATGCCCTTCTTCAGAAGGTTATGCCTTCAAATAATGAGATAGGTATAACCTTCTGAAAGAAGGGCACGAAGTGCCCGAAACCAGTAAAGAAATTAAATTTCCTTTAAGCAGCTGGCTGCTTATTATTTCATTACATTTACGTAATTGGTACGACTGTCATATGTCTGGTTTACTGTATGTTCAGTTTTATTAGTCTACTTGCATTGTTGTATGTAACAACACAGAAATAACAGATGGTTCTTACACATTCATACGATTCAACTGAATTAATTTAAAAATATGTGTGTGAATTCCTAAGGGACCAAACTGCTGAGGTCATCGGTGCCTAGACTTACGCACTACTTAAAGTAACTTACGTTAAGAATAACACACACACCCATGCCTAAGGGAGGACTCGAACCTCCCGCGGGAGGGGCCGCGCAATCTGTGACAAGGCGCCTCAAACATCGCGGCCACTCTGCGCGGCTAACTGAATTAACTGTGCGTAAATATCAATTCGTTATGAAGTGAAAATAAAATTGCTAGTGATCGCATAGATTATTTACACGCTCATGAATACCAGTCAGTAAAAGTGACAAGTTTTTTAGCTTACATTAATAGTAGGTTACACCCATTTCCTTCTCACAAGACTTTGCCACAAACTCTTCCACTTACCAGATTTAAAGAACTGCCATTGCATATTATATTACTTAACTTTTCGCGATCTTCCTTCTCTAATCTGTGTTTGCACTTTGTCTCTAATCAGCTATATGCCGATGAAACGTTAAACTCTAACATTCCTTTCATTATCATGATCGAATGCTTCGAACCATTTCCGTTTATTCAAATACAAATGCTATAAATAATAACTTCATAATACCATCCCACAGCCCCGCAGCAACTGTAAAACACCCCTGTTGCAGTAAGTCACCGTCGTCTGACATAATTTGGCGAATCTCTCCATCGTTTCAACGTGTTCCTCTAATTCCACATCGCAAAAGATAGTACATATTCCTTTTATCATTCACGGCATAGATGTTCACCGGATTTTTTCCCCTTATTTCTATTATTGTCTCACTGTGCTGTAAGTTCAACACTACTCCGCTTGTAAGCTGTGGAAGGAAATATTGCGTAGTAAATACATGACATTCAAATGGTTCAAATGGCTCTGAGCACTATGGGACTTAACATCTGAGGCCATCAGCCCCTAGAACGTAGAACTACTTAAACCTAACTAACCTAAGGACATCACACACTTCCATGCCCGAGGCAGGATTCGAACCTGCGACCGTAGCAGCAGCGCGGTTCCGTACTAAAGCGCGTAGAACGACGCGGCCACAGCGGCCGGCTCCAACATTCGTACTCTCTCTGTTTTTGTCTCTTGAGAATGAACTGGAATTCCTCCACAGACATTGACACCTCACTCGAAGTGTTCAAATAGCTCTGAACACTATGCGACTTAACTTCTGAGGTCATCAGTCGCTCACTCGAAGTGTCCCCACCAGAGTTTCAACCCGTCATAAAGGCATAGGGTGGACACCCTCCTTATTAATGTCCGCTGATAGGTGTCTGGATGCATCTTATCAGTGTAAGGCACATGTCTCAATAAAATTTGTTTTTTTCGCAACCGTTTTGCATTATTTTCTTTCTCTCGAGAACTACTTTGAAAGTTCGATTGTATTGAAACAATATGTATCTGCCGGATACAGTGCTGACACTTCGTTATTAACCCCCTAACCCTGAAGACTGAAATTCTGTGTCTGTTTCATCTAAAGTTAAGATTTGTGAGGAAGTTGCGTGCTGCTCCGCATAAATTAACAGTGGCACAGTGACAAAGCAATGGCAACTCTTTTATTTTATATTTTTATTTAAAATTTAACCGTACCATCAGTAGTGATGAAATGACTACGTGGATAATATGTAATCCGCCAAATGTGTATGAGAGTGCCGCGCGGGATTAGCCGAGCGGTCGCCGGCACGGTAGCTCACCGTGTTCGGTCAGAGAGTTGGTTAGCCTCTGTAATAAAAAAAAAAGAATGGAAGGATCAACAAACGAACTTGAACGGATGTCATGTGACGTCCGCAACGATCAAAATGCAAAAGAAAAGAAAAAAAAGCGGTCTAAGGCGCTGCAGTCATGGACTGTGCGGCTGGTCCCGGCGGAGGTTCGGGTCCTCCCTCGGGCATGGGTGTGTGTGTTTGTCCTTAGGATAATTTAGGTTAAGTAGTGTGTAAGCTTAGGGACTGATGACCTTACCAGATAAGTCCCATAAGATTTCACACACATTTGAACTTTTTTTTTATGAGAGTAAGAAAACAGTTTCGTCAACAGTACAGTCAAGCATTAAACTAATTACTGACAACCAGAAACCGAAAGTGAGATGAATAAGATTTCAAATGAAATTTACTCGATAGTTACATAGGGCAGGAATAATTAATGTTGCGACGTAATGCTCTAAACACAGAACAGATGAGTTTACAAATAAACTTCTATTAAGAAAAACTTTAACGAAATAACCAACATCGTAGAACGACAAAGACGAGGAAGCATTCGTTTGAAATTTTAGTTTCTATATGCACATAACAAGTAAAGATGGGCTAACTCACCTGACTAACTTTCAGTTAGGTATTGAATATCTTGAGTAACTTATTGCTTCTTCGAAGTTGTGAAATATTCAACGTAGATACATCGTCATCTCGTAGTTTGTCTCTCATTCAGTAATGAAGCACTTGCGAGAAAATACTCTAGAGTCTAAATGTGTTTACTGTGATCCACATTCTAAAGCGGAACAGGGAAGTAGGGCCTGATGTTAGAAGCCTCTCTACTTTTCGTCGTTGGCATCGGGCTTTCTCCGAGCAACTGATTAAACTCTATCCACTAAAACAAATGACGTGAGCCAGTAGGCGCTCGTGATCTCGAGAAGTCATCACTTGATTTTAACTACAGTGACTTCCCTAATATAGGAATATAAACAGTTATCTTCAACCATTGAGGATGGCAATTTAGTTAGAAAGAAAACTTTTAGTACTTTTTGGAAAGTGATAACCGCAGAAAAATAATCTGCGTATAAAGGAAAAATACCTTAAACAAGTAAAACACACACATACACACACACACACACACACACACACATATATATATATATATATATATATATATATATATATATATGTGTGTGTGTGTGTGTGTGTGTGTGTGTGTGTTTTACTCTCTCTCTCTCTCTCTCTCACACACACACACACACACACACACATATATATATATATATATATATATATATATATATATATATATATATATGTGTGTGTGAGAGAGAGAGAGAGAGAGAGAGAGAGAGAGAGAAGAGAGAGAGAGAGAGAGAGAGAGAGAGAGAGAGAGGGACAAGTAGAAAGAAAAAGCGTGACCCCATGAGCGTGACGTGAGTACTTTTTATGCAAGAGAGGAGACATTTTTCTGCGACTGCCGAAAACAAAAAAAAGAGCTGCGATTAGTGTGTAGCCGTGTGACGATGTAAGGCTGTCGGTGACGCGCTTGGCACCAGACAAGGCAGCTGCCAAGCAAACCAATGGCGGTGTCCGCTGGAGCAGGGCGGCACGCCAGCAATGCGTTACACAATCCCCACGACCTGACCGCCGTCGTTTCCGTACACAAGTCCTTGTTTCCTCTTAAAAGGAATTCTGTAATTCAAAATTACTATCTGCATGTTGGAAATTCGAGAATTCTCATGGCAGTTTGAAGACCTACAATGAATGTTACGTCCGCTTTTACTGTCCGCTTTTACAGACTAACTTTAATACCTATAAATAATCTGAAGGTAGCCGGTCGGAGTGGCCTTGCGGTTCTAGGCGCTACAGTCTGGAACCGAGCGACCTCTACGGTCGCAGGTTCGAATCCCGCCTCGGGCATGGATGTGTGTGATGTCCTTAGGTTAGTTAGGTTTAATTAGTTCTAAGTTCTAGGCGACTGATGGCCTCAGAAATTAAGTCGCATAGTGCTCAGGGCCATTTGAACCATTTTTTGAATCTGAAGGTAACTGGACAGTTCATGACGAAAGGCAGTTCATATCATTATTTATTTTCTCCTTTCCAGTTCTACTCGCGCTTGGAGAACAGAAATAATTGCTACCTCATTGTCACCTACTTAAAAGTCAAGCATGGTTTATGAAGAGGCGGCGCCGTCAACCATGATATCAGCCAATGAACTGATAAAAATGTCAAAATTGCTGCACACAGATGAGGCGACACAATTAGAACTCATTCTTAATGATTATTTCATCCAACATTGATATATAAATACTCGTCAGCGATTCACTTGCATTTCTCCACTTTCGAAATGTACCACTTTCAGCAGAATGTGAACATTTGATTAGCACCCATTTCCTTCATTCTCGTTTCTAGCAGCAGTGCCATCGTGATCTGGTCTTTGTTAGAACCACTGAAATAGTGGTTTCCCTTACACACTGCACAGAAAGTCGACCGAGCGAATGTCTGTAGCCGGCAACTGTGGCCGTGCGGTTCTAGGCGCTTCAGTATGGAACCGCGCGACCGCTACGGTCTCAGGTTCGAATCCTGTCTCGGGCATGGATGTGTGTGATGTCCTTAGGTTATTTAGGTTTCTAGGGGGCTGATGACCTCAGATGTTAAGTCCCATAGTGCTCAGAGCCATATGAACCATTTTGAATGTCTGTATCACGGTACTGGTTATATACACTACTTGATCAAAGATGTCAGGAAAGACCTATGTAAAGCGGAATTGAGCAACAGAAGTCACGAGCGGCGAACCCACCAGTACAAAAGGAGTTTCTCTGTAGGGAAACAGTAACAGCAGAATGGGCTGGTCGTGAAATAGCCCAGTGACTTCGAACGCGGACTAGTTACTAGATGTCACCTGAATAGCAGATCCGCGACGGACATTTCGATCCTTCTAAAGCATCTGAACTCGACTGCTGGCGATATATGGGTTTGGCGAATACGGGTATAACGTTATGGTGTGGCAATGTTTTTCGCGATCAGGATGTGGTCATCTTATTGTACATCAGTAGCAGCTCAGTGCGGAAGGATATGAGCACAGTTTACAGCACCGTGAACTGTGAGCAGGAGAGGAACAGTTCGTAGACGATGGTTGATTGTATTAGTATGACAATGCAACCTGTCGTAAAATAGCATCTGTGAGGCAGTGGGTTTTAGACATTCCTATAACGGACTGGCCCACCCTAAGTCCCGATCAGAAGCCAATGGAACACCTTCGGGATGAGTTAGAACGTCGACTTCTCTGCAGATCCCAGCGTCCATCATCAGTACCTTCTCTCGTTTCGGCTCTTGAGGAAGAATGGGCTACCATTCCTCCACAGACATCCAGACACTGCATTTAAAGTTTCCCCAGCCGGGTTCAAGCCGTTATAAAGGCGAAGGGTGAACACACTCCATATAAATGTCTACTAATAGGTGTTCTGTTAGTTTGACAAGATAGCGTAGTCGTAGCAAAATACACAGTGTTACAAGAAAACATTTGTATATTTATCCCAGTTACCATCCACATTCTTGTACAATATACTGTACAAAATTGTGGTCTGTAACTGAATAAAAGTGATAAAAGAAGAGATCTATGATTCGACACAGGAGTTTTAAAATCTTAGGTAATGGAGGACGGCAGAAAAAGGTCGTCGTGGCTTAGAGGGAATATTGCTCTCAAAATTCAAATTCCCATTCTGATGCGAGTGTCTTATTGATAAATTGTTAATTGAGCTTGATAGTAGGATGAGAGAAATGCTTGGCCACGTTGAGGTATAGCGACACTAGTTTTTCCCGATCACAGTGCGCAAATGGAATAAAGAGCGGGATAAAATTATTCGGTACATCATGTCCGCAGCATCAGACAACGTATGGTAGCTTACAGTGTGCAGATACCAATATAGTCAAGCGTATTTACTGTCGGTGGAAGAAACCAGGTATTTCAAAACTGCACACGGTTTGTGGTCGACATTTGCTGAAGTGCGTTGTGAACATTTTTGTATAGTAATATTAGTCGGGAACGCAACATATTAACCGCACTATGGTATGAGTCGCCTATGATTATTCAATTTCTCACACATTTCAAATTATGCTCCCTAAATTGTAAAAGAGAGGAACTGAATTTTTGGGAATTTTTAATATCCAGATTTACAAGCGCAATCCAAAATTTTCATCGTCTCGATTGGGTGATTTTTTGACGTATACTCCAGACGAAATCATTAGAAATGTTCAATAGCTTCGTTTTGAAAGGACGTTTACGTAACTTGTCATAAACTTGATAAGAAAATTATCTCAGTGCCCTATAAATATATTTTAAACAATGACATGTCAAGTTAATGGATGTGGCGTGTCCGGCTTCATCTGAATTCGAGCCCAACTTATTGAAAAATGCTCTCAGCGAAAGATATTTGTATGGTGTCCTACCCACTCGTCTCTTATAGGGTGCCTAAAGGATGCTGTTCTCTCGGATAGCCATACAACAATTCAAGCAAATCATATTAATGGTTTTTATTACAATAAAGTAAACTGACAGTACTTAAGTTGGGTTTACTATGGTGTCACAAGCGATGGGCGACATGCCAAAAGCCGGCCGCGGTGACATAGCAGTTCTAGGCGCTTCAGTCCGGAACAGCGCGGCTGCTACGGTCGCAGGTTGGAATCCTACCTCGGGCATGGATGTTTGTGATGTCGTTAGGTTAGCTAGGTTTAAGTAGTTCTAAGTTCTAGAGGACTGACGACCTCAGATGTTAAGTCCCATAGTGCTCAGAGCCATTTGAACCACATACATGCCAGTAATCAAAGTCCTTCGCTAATTACAATGCCCATGTAAGCTATTCACACTCCCTCATCACTGCTGTCGTTAATATCACTGCTCTTATGCGCCTCTCTATTAGTGCCTCTGGTAGTGACTTTCTTCTACTTTCCGGCTGAGGCTGACAGGAGCGGCGCTTACGGTCACAAACTGCGTGAAAACCTAATACAATCTGCTAGCACTTGTCACAAAAGGGCAAGAATGAGCTCTGACTGCAGGAAGGTTTGACGTGGAGCCAAGAGGCGTTCCACTTCTGTTTGAATATGAGCCACGCTTCGAAAATGCGATTTGGCTCGAGTGCCGCTTTCTGTTACATGGAGTGTTACCGCGACAGTTCGAACCTGGGAAGTGGATGGCGGGGGTTTATTTCTTCTATACTTCCTCTGACATCACGAGGAATGTCGCGCTTCGTTAGAACTGTGAGTCCTGTGTACACAGGTTTTTTTCTAAAGGTCTATATGCAAATGAGACTATCGTTGGTTACACAACATCGTGAACTACACATTTCACGATAGTTGTGTAATATCAGTATTTGCGTGACACATTTATATTGGCTACAGTGACTAGCCGTCACAAGCTTTTGTAGTCCTTCCTACAGTGCGATCCCAGAAAATCTAGCAGTAGTCAACAATGGCGCCCATACTCGGTGGGAGAGGGGGGGAGGGGGAGCGGGGAGGGCAAGGGAAACCACGCCGGCCGGCTGGAGTGGCCGTGCGGTTCTAGGCGTTACAGTCTGGAACCGAGTGACCGCTACGGTCGCAGGTTCGAATCCTGCCTCGACCATGGATGTGTGTGATGTCCTTAGTTTAGCTAGGTTTAATTAGTTCTAAGTTCTAGGCGACTGATGACCTCAGAAGTTAAGTCGCATAGTGCTCAAAGCCATTTGAACCATTTTGAAACCACGCCCACCCCCCTAGCATTCAGAGACAGGAAAAAAATAGTGTTACAAGGTGGTTTTCTTTCAAGGAACCAATGTAAAGTCTGTATTAAGCACATTTTTAAGAGGATCGGAGCTGGAACTTTTTTATGGCTTCTTGCAAGTCACCTTTCGTCTTCCGAAATATTAAAAGTAATTCACACCTCCAAACTTGATTCAGACAAGTCTTCTCCCACAAGCAGTCGAATTTACGGAACACGTAAATGTATCCTCATTCGGTGTATGAGAACTTTGCAGATGTGTCTAAAGGTTTGAATCAAAGTGAAAAAATTTTATACCATAGTCTCCTGAACAAAGAAAATTATTGTAGTAGCTTAAAATCTACGTCTGTATCTATACTCCGCAGGCAGCCTTATGGGGTGGGCCGGATGATTTGTTGTGTACCACTGCCACTTCCTCCTTTTCCTATTCCAGCCACGAATGGTTCGTGGGAAGTACGACTTCTCGTAAGCCTGTGTGTGGGATCGAATTGTGTACTCGCACATGCCCTCCGTAATAGCACCAAAGAAAGTGTCAAACTAGACGTTTCTGTACAGCGGGACACTACGGAGAGCTGGGTGTTGTTAGTCAATATAGCTGCTGAAGAATTTTATCAGCACAAGTAAGAAGATAGGGATGACAAAAGAAGTGCTTTTGACAGATCATCCAAATACAACCAACAGCCAGCGACTTTCAGGTACACTTCGTCAGGACATGTAAATTGTTCGCTATCTTTTTCCAGATTTTTTTCGTGCATGCTGTTCCAGTTTACTTAGAGCTGCGTAGAAACTAAAACCGAGATGCAGTGCAGAATTGTTGCCAGATGTTAAGATTTTGGTGAGGTCGTTAGAAGAAGTTCGGTTAGAAAGGAGTCGAGAGCAGCTGAGTAGAAGGCCGAGGGAGGAAGCGAGCAACCGGCGCTGGTCAGCCGTGTTTGTTCGCCGCGCTGCCAGAGGCGCTGCTCGCCTATTGACTGAGTGCGAAAGGTTCTTTCAATTGCTGGCGGAGACCTCGGGGGTGGACCGTCCGGCCAGAGGGGGAGAAATAATGCCTATCGCGGAAGGGGAGTGCAAAGTGCGCGTGTTGGTATCCCTGGGGTGCTCTGAAGACTCCCCTGCCGGTCGCCAGGAATTCCTTCATCTCGTGGGGAGGGGCTGGCCGCTTGATTACGTCACCATTCCTCGGCCTTGTGTGCCCCAGATTCTACATCATTAGGCGGCCAATTCCTCCTCTCCCGCTGCCCCACGCCTCCTGCACAAATTCTCCCCCTGCATAAACACCCGCGATCGTCTTTTCTCGAACCGCAGGCGTCATATATCCCCATACTCGATCGGTGCTCGTCGTGTCCGTGACGCTTTGGCCCTAGAAAGCGAGTGCTTCTTGAACAAAGAATCCTTCGCAATGCTATCTCGCTAAAATACGAAATCACTACCGAAGTTTCTGACAATCATGAAACGTCTCTTCGTTTTCTTTGGGTATTAGTTCGGGAATTGTTTTGCTTCAGTTTTCCGTGCTGTAGTCTTTCTATATTCTTGTTAGATCATTATGTGTTTTACAGTCTATTTATGGCAAAATTGTCTCTCCCAGTATGCTTTCGTGTCATCGATATTAGCAAATAGACTATTGAATTTGCCATGAGAGACATTTTAATTCCTTTGCTACGCCGTGCACGCTATTTTTTCTTACTCTGTCCGTCCACCTACGTTACAGCTTGTGTTGGGAGCGATAGGGTTACATTATTTTCAGTCGCCTCTTCTCGTCTGTTGTTACTGCCTACCGTAGTTCCTTTTGTACTTAAAATCAGTGTAACTTAAGAAATAGATTGTTTTCATTTTGATTTTTGCCGGCCGGAGTGGCCGAGCGGTTCTAGGCGCTGCAGTCTAGAACCGCGTGACCGCTACGGTGGCAGGTTCGAATCCTGCCTCGGGCATGTATGTGTGTGATGACCTTAGGTTAGTTAGGTTTAAGTAGTTCTAAGTTCTAGGGGACTGATAACCTCAGTAGTTAAGTCCCATAGCGCTCAGAGCCATTTGAACCATTTTTGTATTTTATTTTTGTATGTCCGGTAGTCTCATTTCGTAGATAATCAAACTTTACAACTTTCGATAACGTAGAGCCAGTGTTGTAGACTAGTTTTTTTGGTCCTACTTGACTTTTACTAACTTCTACAGAAATTGGCTGTATGGTTAGCGCTGAGAATGTCCTGAAAACCCACTTTAGGCCATCCAGATTTCAGTTTTCCCTGATTTCTGTAAATCTCTCCAGGTAAATGTCAGAATGATTCCTTTGAAAGAGCACGGCCGATTTCCTTCCCAACTCTTGAAACACTCCGAGCTTGTCCATCGTCTCTAATGACTTCGTTGTCTATTGGACATTAAACATTTATCTTCATTTCTTTTCCTTGTGTCACATAGTGTCCCTTCTAATCTTGTCAATTCTGCATCATGATGTTAATCTTATCTGTGCAGGTAAGCAGGTATTTTTTCTGTCCGTTTATGTTCATCACAGTTTCTCACTTTTTTCAATGACAGTTACATGGAAGTAGTCAAGTTGACTGTATACACAGATCACTTCTTTGTTTATTGCTACTCTAGTAGAATACCACTTCTAATACCAATATTTTAAGATTATTAAGTGTGTCCCTAGCTTCTTGAGCTAAAGGTGACAGGCAACAGTAGAATCTTAGCTGAGTTGTTCATTAAAAGGCAGCCAAACGTCGGAGCTTTCTAGCAAAAGATAAGCGTGCCCCGTTTGGGGAAAAGAAATGCAGCTTTACCTTGTGAAACTAACACACCTAAACAATGCGTAAATCAGAGGAACTGTTGGTAGTGGCTACCAACAACATCGAGATCTATTTTACAACAGCGCATGGAACATCGCCTTAGTTGAATAATACAGTTTTTTGTATGTTCTGACACCATATTTCTCATTCGCAAGGGCACTGCGCTTGGGCTAGAACTTTCAGTTTTCAATTTCTAATCCGAACGGACTCAATTTGAATTCCCGTACCATCCATCTTGATTTCGCCGCAGAAATTGAAATCACCTCTTGTAAAGTTCACATTAATATTCTCTCTCTTATTTTTCAACCAATCGCTCTTTGTTTAGTAGTACTGGAATAACATTTAGCGCCATATAAATAACCAGGCATGAACCACCGGTACTCCCTTCCTTCCCTTTCTTGCTCCATTCATTATCGTATCACAATACCAGTTTCATGACATTCGTGTCACGTCATAACAAGTCTAGGTAAAAGTAGCAGTGTATAGCAAGTTACCTCGACAGCTGTCCTGTAGTATTCATCATGTCCCTACTACCAGCAATAATGGGCGTACAGTTAAAGTATTTTGAATCATAACTTAGTCACATATAGAGAAGAATTATGTTCAGGATTGCTATTACCATAATATTTTTCCACGTCCACGAAAGCTACCAGTGAGTATTAAGCCTTCCTCATCCGTTTATCGAAGATAAGCCTCATCGCTGCCATAGACTCCGCTGGAAGAGCAACTTCACCGGTGTCAATCCGTTCGTCTGAGGGCACGGTTTCTGCCTCAGTAGTGATTCGCTTGCGTTTGGTTTAGATGATGAATATAAAAGACTAAGTTATGATTCTTATAGTCTGATGATTTTTCCTCGAATTCCGCTGAAGGAGAGATAAATCGCATTACTTGTGACACAATACTAGATTCCTGTTTAAATTTTCTCGTCGTCCGTTAAACAATGCTGCTCCTCTAGAAAAACTGTTACAGATTTCAAATATAACGCAACGTAACTTATAAAGTTATTAATTTTTCAGGAAATATTGTGAATGACAGAGATGATTACTGAATACAATGAGAAACAAACCTCCGCATAGGACTTTTACAATAAAAATAAAAATGGGGTAAAACAACTGTCCATTTTTATCAGAACGGCACAAACACAAATGAAAACTCTTGGCATATGGGGGCAGTGGAAATGATAGACAAAATATAAGTGTGGCTATTGAAGTTCGAGAGATAAACGTGAAATAAGCATCTGGTTGTCTAAAATATTTCATTAAAAAAAATTAGTGAAGTCACGTCAGTTTAAAGCCTACTGGAATATGCAAATACAGAATTTAAACTACGTACTGTGTTGTCGACCAATCTAGACCGTAAATTTCGTTTTCTAAATTAAAGGCAGTGCTTTCTTTCCAAGAATTAATTTAAGCAAATAACAGTCCTCGATCAAAGGAGAAAGATGGAGTCCCGAGCAACGGAAGTCGTTTAGCACGGTGCCCCACCAGCCTTGCCCCGACAAGAGTTCATAAATTACCAGCTCCGGCAGCGCAAAGTTTTATATTTCTGTACCTCGTCTACATCTAAAGGGGAAAGGGGCTGCCCTCCATGGTATTACTCGTCTCCCTCTTTTTCCTTCAGTGCAAAGGAGTAAATCAAGTACTACGAGAAGGTGAAATTCCGGTACAAGATGTTCCTCCGATTATGCAGAACAACGCATTAAACCAGTCATAAATCTTTAAGAACAGTTCTGCAGATATTCTTTCTTCTAACAAAAAAAAGCGATACTTTATCCAAGATGAGTTGAGTGAGCTGTTTTATTCGTTTTTTATATTTTTATGATAGTTAATTATTGCTTCAGCTAATTTATAAGAATATACAAATTCTTACTAATAAAGTCGATTGGTAGTACGTATTTCAAACGAGTTTGTGTCGTACATTGGGCTATTTACTGCAAAACAAACTTCATCTTGATAAGGAAACGACTTGACAGAATGTTTGGATCGAGATATCATAGCTGTGACATGTATCATTACATGTAGCCCTCACTTCTTGCAACACTGACTACTGTACCGTTTGTGTAACCACAGTTCTACCCCTTTGAAAGAAGAAATTTTTCTTTCAAAAATTACTTTAACTTTTTACGAGTTCACTCGTATTTTATTCAGATGTATTTTGTCTCTGTGGCTTTTTAAAATAGCTGCTTAATTTGAAAGAGAAATTTTACCCTTCTCTCGCTTCCTAGAGTGTAAACATTGGTAACGACATTGGCCAAAAGAAAAAAGAAAACGGAAGAGATGGCACGGCGGTGTGCGAAAACATCAAAGGAGTTGGGTAACTTCGTTCTACTACTTCCAGAGGTGGTAATGGCTGCGAGGTGGATGTGTCAGACATTTTAAAAACCTCTGGGTGTCCTCGTCGTGAATTATTGATGGTCGACGCAGCTCCGGGATAAACCCCTGCAACCATTATGTAGGAGACGCAGCCACTGACACCCTTGCACTGCTCGTGATTGATTCGACGCTTGTCGTTATACATAACATTATCTCGTTGCTTATGCCTGTTAACTTTCCATCAGAAGTGTTAGTTCTTTTAGAGCTAAAACAGCCGGAGAAGACCCTTTGAGAAAAGCGCGAAAACAAGTAAAGATATAAGTCAAAGAGAGTTAGTGGTAAGATAGTATCTTTCCCCTTATTGTGTGTTCCATAATTCCTTGATCAGTATGTTACCAACAACAGATTATTTTGCCTATTCCCAGTCTTGACATCATTTTCCTTTTATTGCCGTGGATTACGTTGATGTGTAACATATCACGTTCCGAAAATCATAATGTATCGAACATTTTTCAAAATATCAAATATCTGGTATCTTTAAGATAACCTAAGAATCTGTAAATAATACAGTCCGCGATACTAACAACGCTGATGAGAGCAAACCCATAGGGGTTGATAAACACTCGACAACTACGCATTTTTTTTGTTCCTGTTGAAGAAAGTAATAAAACCAGAGTCCATCAGTGGCGTTTGCTACTTATATTGGAAATTTTCCGTCAGATCCTGAAGCAAAATCAGAACGAACACATGTTGTACCACAGTGTTTCTTTGCTGTGCGTCTCGTTCCTTTAAAGTCGCCCTACAAATCACGTGAGACACCGCATGACATTTGTAAGTTCACAATTTGTGGATTAAGTGTGGGTAATTACTAGGAGACGACACGACAATCAGATTTTTGTAATTTCTTACATTTGCGGTATGTGAAGTTCAGAACTCAAATATCAAACAACCAAAGCAGTTCAACTCAACTTGGAAAAATACTCAATAAAATCGACTTTGAAGTAGGGTCTTTAATATCCTAAAGTAAGTTCGGTTTTCGACAGGTAGAGTAGCTCTGTTGTAGAATACTTTTCGGCTACGTGAGATGCATGGGTTTGATTCCTGGCTGATACAAATTTTTAAAAAATGGAGTATGCTCTAAGAGCATTTCTGTGAAGTGTAAAATAAATAATGTTGGAAATAAATCGGTAGCACTAAAGACTGGTAATCACTGGATCAAATCTCGCTTCGCTCGTTACTTTTTTACGTTTTATTTTTTCAGTTCGAATACCTATATCATTAAAATATAAAATTCTTGAAATATATGCTAATTAATGCACGTCTTCTTATTTATAATTACATATCGTACACAAAAAAAAAGTTTTTTGTTGCAAATATCATTTCTTAATCAGCAGTCTTTCATAAAGGATTGTTATAAAAGATAGTTTGAATTTTTTAAAAAATATATATATTAATTTTTTCTTTACGTATTTTACGCTTTGCGGAAGTGCTCGTACAAAACGCACCTTTCCTTAAAAATTTACATTGGCTCTGAATCAAACCCATGTCTCCCACGTGGTAGACGGTCTTTCTGCCGCAGAGCCACACCGTCTACCAAAACATCGTGCTTACTTTAGGGTATTAAAGATCCTCGGAACACTTCAAAGCGGATTTTTTAGAGTTGCATCAGACTGCTTTTGTGAGACTAATGATAGAATTGTGAAATTCACGTGTCATAAATGTAAAAAAGAAAAAAAATACAAGAAACAGATTACCGCGTGATTTTCTTGTCAGCTATGACTGTCAAGTTCATAGCCCTAGCGCCAAATTAGACTTGCGTGTCAATACGATACGGAGTTGCTTAACGAGGGTGGAAATGGAAGCGTGCGTATTTGTCAGAGCTCCATTTTACGCTCAGTTACTCTGGGGATTACCATGTATAGGCAGACGTATCTCTCTGGGGATGCGCGCGTTCCTTCTTGAATTCACATTTCCCTTATTAAACAGTTATAACTGGTATTTTTCATTTTAAAAATAAGCTCTGAACAAAGGTAAAACTTATTCAGAAAACAGGGTGGTCTGGAGCTTTTAATTTACACACAATAAATTCTAGAATAAGAGACTGTTAAAGAAGCAAGACCTTATTACTATTGCTTGTGCATATAATCTCCATAACATTTATATCAGACTTCTATGCAGACTATTTTTTTTCTTGAACAATGTTTTCTGGCAATCGGAATAGTTTCGGATAGGTTCCTAATGATCTCAATGCAATTACATTATCACGAAATGCCGAAAACATCCGTAGCGCAAGCTTCGGCCAACTATTATAATGGTGACCCTGATACTGGACAGCTCTTTTGCAAATTTAATTATGTTTGTGGTTAGGATTTGAATTTTTAGATTACTCGTAGTTTGATACATTTTTAAACTGCAAAATTTAAACCGAACTCCTATATTCGAAATATGCGCTTTGGGAGCAGCATGACAATCTTCTTTCCCAACAAAGTGATTTACGTACGTAGTACAGAACACTCCCGTTAGTGCATTGCAAGTTTAATATCGAGTACCAGAAAGAGCTTACTTGCCTCCAGAAGGACTACGGGGCAACAGATCTTAGCGTACACACACACAGGGGATGGATCGTTCAAAATTGGGATTGAAACTTTACTTCACACGACACAGAGGAAATGTTTGGAATTTAACGTGAGTATCTGAGCCATAAACTGTTAGTTAGAAGTATACAACACCGTATTTTCTGCTGTGCTCTACTGCATTCGCCAAAGATATTGCAAATCTTGTTAATGAGCTTTTCCGTTTATTTTTTGTATAGTTTATAACAAAAACAAAACACTGTTGGTATTCTATTGCTACTTATAGAAATATTGATTCACCAAGCTATACTCGCGCAATAACAGAATATAGACGTCAAGGAACGATGTCCTTAGGGAAAAATAACTTGGAACGAACTGTATTAAAATGCAGATGTTACTCTCGTATTCATTGTCTGACTGTCACGAATTATTTGTATGTAAAGTGGAATACGAGAATCTCATGTTTATCTTAGTATCCATCGTTTCACAGCCTCGTCTTATCGTCACTGACGTCACTGAATTGATAAACCGAGAAGCTAGTCGTAACGTGAATAAATAGCAGTGAAGCACTTACAGTCTCTTTTTTTCCATTTTGGAGAATATTTTCCTTTACCGGTATTCGAACTAAGTACCATAGGGATGAACGCTAGTGTCACTGACCTTTAACAGCTCAGCTGCCAAGACTGCGGAGGATACATATTTCATAATCAGAAATTTTCTTTTCCGGTAACAATGCTGTGTGTTACAAAACAGGAAATGATACAGTATCCTGATACTTCAGGACGAAACACATTTATGAACTGTGAAAAACAGGAGCACAACTGGGAAGGTACGAAGAGGGTTGCAGTTGTATGGAAAATTCATCATTCACGGAGGAAGCTGCACAGCTCATACGAACACGGGTGGATTCTCCAGCTGAAGATTTCTTTTCTTTTTATGTTGTCTTCCATTAGTGTTAGTGTAGATTGTTTGGAGAG
Organism: Schistocerca gregaria; assembly: GCF_023897955.1. Taxonomy (NCBI): domain Eukaryota; kingdom Metazoa; phylum Arthropoda; class Insecta; order Orthoptera; family Acrididae; genus Schistocerca; species Schistocerca gregaria. The sequence goes on along the minus strand of NC_064931.1, from coordinate 479,876,694 downwards.
ATAAACGTAAACAATGAGCGGCCGTACGTGCGACGCATGGCCACTGTGAGCCGTCGCGATTCCTTTTATGACGCGGAGACTTATTGTTAGAAGCGGAGGCGCGCAGATATGCGCCGGAAGTCGTAACATCTTGATGCAGCGGTCGCCGTGCGCGCCGCTCCGTACACCGCTCGACTGTCACCGACTCCAAACACCCGACACGTCCCTAACACGTCGCAGCCAAGTTTCGCCGTTCCGTTCTCACAGCGAACCTTTCGCCCGCTCGAATGCTACACCCGTTGTTACCACATGAACCTGCAATACCCTAATAACTGTGCAGTCTTTTAAGTCTTCCTTTTCTTGGGTTGGAGTTTAGTCCCCCTTCGATTTCGACCCCTATTCGAGACAAATTAAGGTGATTTACATCTTATCCCACCATGTCCGAAGGGGAAAAGTGCAAAGAGCGTGCCGTTATTTCTTAGCGGAGCAGCGAAAACTCAGCCGACCTTTAACACACCCATTGTTAATATCGTGAGATAAGTGAGACAGAACTTCCAGAGAGATGCACCTTTCTTACTGGTGAGTGAATAATGCCGACCGACAGCCACTTAAACGCTGACTGTCTGTAAATGTTATGAACTGGAATCAAGTTAGACAACCTTTCTTTGATAGAGATACAGAGCATTTCGTGCTTATGACAAACGTAGTGATTCAGTGTAAAGAAGGAGAGATCAAGAGGCCAAAGTCTCTAATTTTATGTCACTTCTGAGAAATTACGAGGACATGCTGAGTATTAATGCCTCCGAATGTTTTTGTGAAACTATTGCAGCTTTTAAATGAAACAAAAATTATTAACATTCTACATCTCTAGTCTTCATGTCTACAGACCTGCAGCGTTCTGCCACAAGAGGGCCCCGAACTGTAGCGCGTAACACGGCAGTGTGTGGCGTAATTATGTCGGTGCGTGAGAAACAGCGTGTTGAAATCAAGTTTCGCATTCGAAGAGTTCGTTCACACATGAAGCATCTTCTCCTTCAGCATGACGATGCCAGACCGCACACGTATACTGTGACATCTGCAACAATCCTACGCCTTGGGTTTACTGTCATCGATCATCCTCCATACAATACCGACATGGCCCCATCAAACTTTCTTTTGTTTCCAAAACGTGAAAGAGCACCTTCGGACGATGAGACGGTGCAAGCAGAGGTGAGGTTTGCTCTGTCAGCAAAGTCAAACATTCTACAGTGACGGTATCAACAAACTGGTCTCTCATTGGGAGATTTATGTTCGTCACCAGGGTGACTATGTTGAAAATTAAATAAGTAAACATGAAGTATAAAGATGCAGATTGGTAATAACGATTGTTTATTTAACAAGCTCAAAGAATTTCGACAAAAAAATTCGGAAGCATTACTTTTCAGTACGCCCTCGTAAAAGACCACAGTAGGTAACCAAAAACGCTATAAATACCGTATGTGTACAATGAAAATGAAGTGACGCCATTTTGTTTGTGTCTTTTGAAGAATTCAGTCTTAGAAATTAACAACTGTTGACATGGCTTTGATTGTTTCTCAGTTCGTTTCGTAACCAATGGCTCAGTCAGTAATATAGCTAACTGCAACTTCGTTTAATATTCTCTAACTATTTTTGTCTAACTCCATATCGCATTATTTATCCTCTGCAGCACTCATTCTAGGTCTCCTTTTTAGTCTGATTTTATAACTCATCCCTTTCAGTACCAGACTTTTCTCTAGGTGTGCACGATCCCAAGCATATATACATATATTTGCAATGCTTCAGCTGTACCTCATCTTCGGCCTGTTTAGCCCGAAAATATCCAACGTTTATGATGTTGGTTTCCAGTCCTCCTCATATCTTTTCCGCAAATCCCTGCATTTTCATTCTTTGTTAAGTGACTTACTATACATATCATGTCGTCTGTGAATCAAGGCGGACGAAAAAATATTAGCGACAGAGATTCAGACCCAGGCTGAGATAGGAAATAGAATAAGTGTCATGATCGAAACTGGACTCGGGTATCTACGCATTGCTGTGACTAATAGCAGTGTCTCTGCCTCCATAAGTTAAAGTGGTAACAAAGCACCTTGTGTGGGACAGTAAGTCCCTCTCTGTCTTGTACTCAATTGTACAAGTAATGGTAAAATATAAAACCTGGATAGGTAGCACTGCAGAGCACTAAAGCACCCTCTTCGACACCGAACGAGGTGGCGCAGTGGTTCGACACTGGACTCGCATTCGGGAGGACGACGGTTCAATCCCGTGTCCGGACATCCTGATTTAGGTTTTCCGTGATTTCCCTAAATCGCTCCAGGCAAATGCTGGGATGGTTCCTTTGAAAGGGCTTGGCGACTTCCTTCCCCATCCTTTCCTAATCCTATGAGACCGATGACCACTCTGTTTGGTCTCTTTCCCCAAACAACCCAACCCATCCTCTTCGACAATATTGGGAGCACACACATTCAGTTCTATTTGCGAAGTTTTACCAAAGGTTTAAAATTGAAACATTACACACTGTTTGAATACCAGTTCAGCACTCTGAGAAGGAACTGATCGTGGAATGGGCTATGCAACTAACTGAAATGAGTTATGATTTTATGCATGTAAAGAATGTCACATGGAGAAAATAAGATCCGATCGGTCGTGAAATGAAAATCTTAGTGGAAATTAAAAGTATTTTAATTGCAGCAGTTTGCTACACCTTCCAGCTACTTCTCTACACAGTCACCGCTCCGACTTAGATCAAATGGTTCAAATGGATGTAAGCACTATGGGACTTAACATCTGAGGTCACCAGTCCCCTAGACTTAGAACTACTTAAACCAAACTAACTTAAGGACATCACACACATTCATGCCCGAGGAAGGATTCGAGCCTACGACCATAGCAGCAGCGCGGTTCCTGAGTGAAGCGCCTAGAAATGCTCGGCCACAGCGGCTGGCTCCGACTTAAACATTTGTAGTAGCGTTGTACCAACTTTTCAATACCCTTATCACATAAGGCAGCCACTTCTGCTTTCCACCACTTCCCTGCGCTGGTCTGCAATTCTCTGCCAAAATGTTGTCTTCATAGCCAGCAGTTCATGTGAGCAGAGATGAACATTACAAGGTGCCAAGTACGGGCTGTATGATCAAATACTTCTCACCGAAGACGCTGTAGAGGTGTCCTCATTGACCCTGCAGTGTGAGCCCGAGAATTGTCATGAAGAAGGAAATGCCTGACAGGTACGTTATGTGGGGGTGCATAAAATCAGGCGCAACCTGCAGCTGGCACCCATATTTGGGGAGACACTATTATTCTAGGCATCTTTGTGTGCTCACTGTGTCCTCAGAACCGGAAAGAACGACGTGACGCGATCGACAGGCATAGTAGAGACACTCTCCAACACATCTGTGCAGAGCTTCATCGGATTTACACTGTCGTTTCCTCTTCACGACCTATCGGATATTTCTTTCCGAATCGCTCTCGCTTAAGTGTGCATCTTGCAGCTGCTGCTTTCATTAGCAGGTGCAGCTGAATAAAGGAAGTTCAGTCTATATTTCCTCGGTCACCGTTTTTATTTATGGCTGTGCTGCAGCTAGTGAAACTAGGGCCATGTCAGGCTTACGACAGAGTCAGAAGTCTCTGTAAACTGAAGCAGATAGTAAGTACTCAGATATGAAGATGGCCACCACTGGCCGAAATCGATAGTTTGTAGTCATAGATTGGAATGAAAGAAAGAAATTATACGACTTGCTATAGTTCTATGCAGGTTACTTCCTGTATTATGAGTGAAATAACATATTCATCTAGCGAGAGCGGTCTTGTTTTCCTTTTTTGTGGTGCCACTGCGCCACAGTAATTGGTAACGTCGGTAGAGGGTTAGGACTAGGACTTCGAAGGAATGTGTGTCAAACAGAACAAGAACACAAGTAGTTTGCTACCGGCTGACGGCGATTCAGTTGCGTTACGTTTTCCTAAAGTTCTTATGTCATGAGCATGTTTATTCCGGAAATCAGCTACCCAAACAGAAAGCCTGTGGGTTCAATAGCAGCAAACTGAGCCATCCATAAGCATGCAAGACGGACGAAATAGGAAATAGCCAATTGGCCAGGGGCCAAACAGCTGCTGCCGAAATTACATCGCCATGAATGTAATTGTTACGCCACACAATCTCAACGAGACTTCAAAAGACTTTCCATGAGCCGTTCTTCAGGTAAAAGTTGCTAATGTGACATCCCTGCATGCTCCGACACCGCCCCTAAAGTAGTACTGTAATACATCGTTTTAACACTCTCTCTCTCTCAGACAGCCAACACTTGCTCACATTCAGTAATAAACGCACAAAAAAATTCATAAAAATATGAATTAATGGCTCTAAAGTTTTCTGCTTCGACTTACATCCACGATACGATCATGTACATGGAAAAAACGAGGGGAGAAATTACAACAGGAATATCACTATTCATTAGGATGTGGTGACAGAAGAGGATAAAAATGAACGGTAAAAGAAGGAAGAATGAGCAAAACGGAAAAGGGCAGAAGGAAGTTTCCAACACTGCATTTTATCTGCTTCGAGATCATTACAAGTCGAGCAAGATAAGGGAAAGGGCTCTCTAACAACAGCCCACATGGTATCCCATGTAATGGTTTAGAAAAACGTAAATCTGAATGATCCCCAGTGCTCCAAAACACAAGTATGGTTTCTCACGCAGTGCTTCACTTCGCTAGGTACAGGGAAAAAGAAGACACAAAAGTTGAAACGAACGCTTTTGTTAAGATAATAAAAGATACTTAAAATGCTGAGGCTGAACACAGGGTAGACAGTAGAAGCTGCACTGTAACTCTTAGCTCTCAAAGCAGAAGTTACTTCTGGCTAAGTATCAAAAGACTACCCCGGGTAGAAAACCCTTCGAGGGAGCGCGGAATAGGATCTAGGAATTTATTATACGGCGCTGACAAATTACATTGGTTAGTGCGCCTGAAATGTTCGCATCGTATACTAGATGGATATAACAGTGCGTTTATTTCTAGTGCCTATCCACACGAGACGACTGCGGATTTTTTCCCATTGCAAGCAGACGTATATGAAAATTTATTTCATAAGTTCTATGGTGAAATCAATATCTTTCTCATAGAAATATGTGCCATTCAATTAAATCGACAGGCGTGTGAAACCCTGATGGTCATACCTCCCACGCCGTTGTGCATGTTATTGGCTCGGACCCTGAAGGTGATGCCATATATTTAGACTTCCGAAAAGCTTACGGCTCCGTTCCGCACGACCAACTCATAACCAGACTCCACGCACGCAGCGTAGCAAAAGCAGGCTGTGACTGGATTAAGAATTTCATCATCACAGATGCCAACTCACGCGGATTTCTTACTATCGTCAGTACGAAGAAAAATACGATTATCTGTTGTAAGATATCATCAAAGTTTGATCTCTTGGAGTTTCACACTAGACTAACTCAGCGTATTTTCATTAATTTCATTTGTTTTATTCTCATCATTCAGTCGTTTACCAAAATTATATTTATGCAGGGCATAATGATAGTCCCTGTGGTATTCTGTTCTAATCAACGTTCTGAGAAATGTAAGGAGCAAACAGAGTTTTCAATAAATATGTCAAGCAGTCATAAACATTCATAAAAGCAGACTGAACGTAGCTTTTACGAGGTATGCATGTTTCTTATGAAGGCTGAGAGCTTATTCCCAAAATTTGGGACCTGCTTTATTCTTCATTCTTACGCAGCACTGAACCAGGTCGTCGACCCTTCATTGGAGAGCAGCAGTAATGAACTGTCTCTAAACTGAAACCATCCTTCTGTATCTGCTCACCTCAACATAGAGACAGCCCATAACAGTTTGGGTTGGGTTGGGTTGTTTGGGGAAGGAGACCAGACAGCGAAGTAATCGGTCTCATCGGATTAGGGAAGGACGGGGAAGGAAGACGGCCGTGCTCTTTCAAAGGAACCATCCCGGCATTTCCCTGGAGCGATTTAGGGAAATCACGGGAAACCTAAATCAGGATGGCCGGGCGCGGGAAACAGTTTGGGAAAGAGCCTCCAGAGGAACGAAAGAACACACTGTAAGATAGCAGCTCTTCATGATTCACCAGTTGTACCCTATGCCCACGAAAGTTGTCTCTCTCATTACATGGTAGAGACGTAGTTACAAGTAGTGATGACTAACAATGAATGAATGCTCGAGCACTGTCATTGAATGAGGTAGCCATGTGATTTCGACAACATAATTGTAATAGAAAAAAGTGAAAATGCTTCCGTTCTTTGGCTGAGGGGGACAAACCAACAATGCGCTGGTTGGTTTGCTCTGAGGAATAAGGATTTTTTACATCCACGTAATGCATTACCCATTTGAAGATTACAAAATCCAGATGGAAATGTGTGATGTCCTTTTGGAGACCGTGATAGTCAAACTCTGTTCGTCATTTTTTCTTGCTCAGAAGAGGCTAAACTTGTCATAGGTGCTGCAGTGAACAGTCACAAATGCTGGATGCAAAGCGATGGGTGCAATGATCGGAGTGAAATTTCTTGTAACTGAACGACTGACTAAGGATGAGAAACAAGATTAAGATTGATGGATTCTGTTTTTTTTTAATTTTGTTTGAATTTTAACTAGCTCAAGTAACTTCATAAACTTCAGATTTTTCTGGACTCATGAACTGTAACATCAAGGAACTCTGAGCATCCCGGCGTTCCAGCAGAAGAGAAATCTTTTGCACTTTGCTCTGATAGCTCACTATTACCTTAGCTGCATGGCCCAAAGTGAGCATATTTGACCTCTGAGTTCGCCTGGCCTCACCAAGTTATACTTCCTGAAGTCCCTTGCGTGCTTGAAGTGAAATGATCATACGGTATTGTTGGCCGGGAGACTGCGTATTGGTCGACCGCTTTGTGGGAGTATTTCTATTTGACGCCACTTCGATGAGTGTCGCGTTGATGAAGATTAGATGAAATGATTAGGACATCACAAAAATCCAGTTCCTCAGCAAAGAAGACATCCGGCCTGGCGGGGAATCGAACCGGTAAGACTCCCCCTCATCTCCCACGGTCTAGAAGGGTAGATGTGTCGACGTTAACCAATAGACTACGAGATACGGTCCCTTGTGTCCAGGATGAAGATCAAAAACTTGTATAATTTGTGTAAAATAAATGTGGGGACTATCAATACCATCAAACCTGATAAATTGCAGATAGTGTTTTCTCCTGCTTTATGTCTGTGCTCTTGTTATCCACTCTAATGACAAAACATTATAACCACCACGTTAATAGTGAGTTAGTCCACCTTTAGAACGCAGCGCTGGGCAGAGCTCCTGCGTGGTATAGATTCTACAAGTACCTGACAGGTTTCCTGAGGTATGTGGCACCGAATGTCTACGCACCAGTTACACAATTCCAGTGGTTTCTGGGTGCGATATTGGCGCCCGATAGCGTTCCAGATGTGTTCCATCAGGTTCAGATCAGGTTAATTTGATAACCAAGACATCAGCGTGAGTTGATCATCAAAGCACTGTAGCACGATTCTAGCCTTGCGACACCAACAGCTATCCCGCTGGAAGTTGTCACTGCCGCTGAGGAATAAATCAAGAATGCAGGGATGCAGATGCTCCCCATAACGTTCATGTAGCCCACAGCTGCCTTGGTGACTTCGATTACAATCACAGGTCCCATGGAAGCTCAGGTGAATACCCCCCCCCCCCCCCCTGGCACAAAATTGATTGTCTGCGTGCAATGCATGTTCCGAGCAGCAGTTCGTCCCAGTGAAGGCGTATCCGGACACGATCATCGACCTGGTGTAACAAGAAACGTGAATCATCCGACCAAGCTATCAGTTTCTATTGATTCACAGTCCAATTTCGATGATTCCGTGCCCACGACAATCAACTGCTGACGTCGTTGGGTCACACGGAGGTCATTTCCTGCGAAGCCCCGTATCAAGGCGATTTTGTTTGTCAAGAGATCTTCAGTTCACTCACACGCTTCTCAAACCACTGTTTCATGGTTCTGGCCTTGAGACACGGACAGTTACCCTGCTGGAAGGTGCCATTGCTTCAGCCAGAGAGGAAGCATGAAGGGATGTAGGTGGTCTGCAACAATGTTTATGTAGCCCACAGCTGTCTTGGTACATTTTACTGCTACCACAGGTTCGCCGGCCGGTGTGGCCGAGAGGTTCTAGACGCTTCAGTCTGGAACCGCACTACCGCTACGGTCGCAGGTTCGAATCCTGCCTCAGTCATGGATGTGTGTGACGTCTTTGGGTTAGTTAGGTTTAAGTAGTTCTAAGTTCTAGGGGCTGATGACCCCAGATGTTGAGTCCCATAGTGCTCAGAGCCATTTGAACCATTTTGAACTACCACAGGTTCCATGCAATCCAGCGCGAATGTCCTCCATAGCATAATACTGTCATTACCGCTCTGTGTCCATGACGCGGTGCATGTTTCGAGTAGCCGTTCCCCTGGATGACGGAAACGAGTCAATCTGGAACGTGAGTCATCCGATCAGGCCAAACGTTTCTATCGACCCGCGCTCTAATCTCGATTATCCCATTCCCCTTCCAATCACAATTGATACTGTCGTTGGGTCAACATTGGAACACACAGGAGTCTCTGTTGCGAAGTCCCACGTTCAACAATGTACATGGAGCGAGGTGCTTCGCAACATTTGTGCCTGCATCAGAATTCTACTATGTCGTTAGACTTGCCACAAATCGCCGCCTATCCTTCACAGAGCTGGAAAGCCTCCGACATCCACGTTCTGTGATGAGGTGTGGACGTCCAATAATTTATCGCCTACTTGTTATTTGACAGTTGTGAACCATTTTCCTTATTCACGACAGAAGCAAGCGAACAGTCGGGCAGTTTCACCGTTTCCGAGATGCACGTTCACTGACGCCGGGCCACAACAAACTGCTCTTTGTTAAGGTCGCTTATGCCATTGGATTTCCCCACCTGTGGCCCGTATCGTTGCTGGAACGATTCCCAATTCGTCTCTTCTCCGTTCATATACTTCTGTTATCGCATCACGTGCTCGCAACGGCACCAAATGGCATTCAGTCTGGCGGCGGGCAGTGGTCATAGAGTATACGTAAATTTCCTGTATTAAGCATTCTTTTCATCAGAAAGAGTCATACATATATTTCTACGCCAGTTAAATCACACATTACTGCCTTTTTTTTTCTAATACGAGCTCTGCTGACTGAGAAGGTCCAATATTCCTTTTCGTAGCAGTTTCGAACATAAGGGTGCTCCATGTCCATAAATGATCATTAGAGCCAAAGTGGAAAATCTTGACTGACACATTGAATCATGTTCTACGTGATACACTCACACTATTACTGAATGACGTATCAGCTATGAACCATACTCTGTAGCTCACTGCAACCAACGTTTCCCAAAGGAAATAATTGCACGACCGATAAGTTCGCAGAAAAAAAGAAGAGGGAGAGTAAAATACGGTTCTAGCACATAGTTTATTGGTGTCAAACTGGATTCACAGTTCTTACAGGTCTATCCGACTGACGAAAAAACCACCCGTTTGTACACTCTAAACGGTACATCAGGACTTTCGACATTTGACGTTCAATATTGAAGGAAAGCTATGATGCCTAGAAAGTGTATGCAGTAGGGTTTCTTCTCTCACATCTCCAAATATCAGAGACTGGAATTCTTTCCACCAGTAGGGCACCAACTGCCTTCTTAAAGTCAACTGCGGCCGTTTTAACAAATTCAGTCGCGAAAGGAAGATTGATAGTTGGATCCACTCTTTTTAGGTACGTAATGAACATTGTACTTGTATGTCTGTAACTCTGATGTTAATTGTCAGACTGAAGTCGGGAGGTACCAATTCTATTCTCAGCAGACCAAACATTTGTTTTCGTACTTAAAAGTAGTTTTCGCCTCTCGCAGTGATCCGGTAAGTGTAATTTACAGAGACACAATGTGGCTTTGTTCCTCGACATGTTCAACAGGCCCGGAAAATATTTCGTGCACCTTAAGACAGACAGCTCAACTTACTTCATGTGCCCAGAAGGCGGATGATGTAAGTTTGGTTGCCTATCTTAAAGTGCATCAATTATTTTACATTTTGCATCCCCTGTAGGTTTCACCATAAATGGCTGTACGACCCAGGGAATGCAGTAGCATACCAGCTCCAATATCTCTCAACGACACGTGCCTAGGGAAAAAGCAGTCCATCTCAACTACAATCTTGAAATTTTAGTGAAATCATACTGGCTGTGATATGTAGTCTCTGCATCCACAGTAACTGGCCATTTTCAGGAAATTTTTAGATGTTTCTCTTAAGAAAGCTGCTGCCAATTTACTTCCCTAATCTTGTTTATTCGGACTAACGCTCCATTTCTGGGGACCTTGACATCTAGCGATCGTTGAACTCTATCCTTCTTCTCCTTCACAGAATCTGAGAAAAGCCTCCCAGAAATTCGAAAGAATAGAAGTGAGTCGCAGGCTCCAGCTTTGAGTTGGACATGAGGAGTGCTCTATATCTACATATGTACTCTAAAAGTCATTGTGAAATGCTGGGCGGAGGACACGTCCTAATGTACCAGCTATTAGTGTCCCTTCCTGTTCCACTCACGTATGGTGTGCGGGAAGACTAATTGCGTAATCACTTCTGTATGCGATGTATTAGTCTAATCCCGTCTTTCAAGTCCCTAAGGGGCCAAAACAGCATAATCTAGATTCCTCACTTAATGCTGATTCATGATACTTTGAAAGTAGAGTTTCGTGGATTGATTCGTATCTATCTTCAAGTGTCTGCCAGGTTATGTTTTCCATTATCCCAGTATCTTGCCAATGAACCAACATCTGCCACCCGTTTTACCCGGTGTCCAGCCTGTGTGGTCATTCCATCTCATACCCCGACAAGTTTCTAAATCCAGTCATTAGTTAAAAGTTCACCTATTCCGATAATTGTGGCTCATTGGTATTACAGTCATAGGATACCAAAATTTTACATTTTATGAAGTGTATAATTTTACATTTCTGAACATTTCAAGCAAGCTCTTAATCTTTGCATCACTTTGAAATCTTATCAAGTTCTGACTGAATGGTTACGATAACATGCTGTGTGCTTCCTACCAATAAATTATCAATTCAGTCACAAATTTCGTTTGATACCCCATGTGATCATTGTTGATAAAGGTTGACCACAACCTCTTTCAGAAGTCATGCAATCTTGCAGCTACCAAAGTGCTTTCATCCATGGCTTTCGGAATGTTATGTGGAAAATTGGGGCGTTGGTCTCCACATGAACGATGACTTCAGAATCCATATTGATTTGCATGGAGGAGACAGTTCTGTTGACAGCATTTCATTATATCTGAAGTATGTATTACATGATTCTGCCGTAGATGAATGTCAATGGTATTGGACAATAGTTTTGTGGAACACTTTTGGTATTGTTCATATATGCGAGTGTGACCTGTGCTATCTTCCAACTTTTGGGCATACGCCTTATTCCAGGGAGCTGAGATACGTTACAGTTAAGAGAGAGGCTAACTGAAACCAAAACTCTGTATAGAATCTGATAGGGATTCTCTCAGGGCCTGAAGCCTCATCGGTTCTAGCGATTTCATTTCTCAATGCCGCTGACTCAAATATCTACACTATCTGCTAAAAAGTATCCGGACACCCTAGGTGCTGCTCAGGATTAGCCGAGCGGTCTAGGGCGCTGCAGTCATGGACTGTGCGGCTGGTCCCGGTGGAGGTTCGAGTCCTCCCTCGGGCATGGGTGTGTGTGTTTGTTCTTAGGTTAAGTAGTGTGTAAGCTTAGGGACTGATGACCTTAGCAGTTAAGTCCCATAAGATTTCACACACATTTGAACATTTGAACACCCTATGTAATGCGCTATGGACTATTAGCTGTCACGAGAGCCGGAGCCACCAGTATAGAAGAAGGCAAGGAGTATTGTGTTATGAGTGTAAAAGCAGTAACAGCAGAATGGGTCGCTCAGGAGTACTCAGTGACTTTGTAGGTGGACTAGTAATTGAATGTCACCGGAGTAACAATTCGATCAGGGACATTTAAACCCTACAAAATTCACCGAAATCGACCGCTGATTATATGACTGCGAAGTGGAGACGCGGAGTAACAACCACAGCTAAACCCAGACCACGTATTCCTCACGTACTGATGGACAAGAACCCTAGAGAACTGCGGAGAGTAGTTGTAGAAAAGGACATGAAACCAGTGGAAGGAATCACTCGCCAGTTCCAAAGGACCACCAGTACCCCAGGAAGCACAGTGACGGTGTACAGAGAGTTAAAAAAGAATGGGGTACAATACATTTCTGTATTGAGTGATAATCAAAGCTTGAGGCCGTGTAAGTGTGATGCCACTGGGTAGTGGATGGCTGTAAACGAGTCATTCGGCGTTAGGAATCACGTTATAACCTGTGGCAATCCCAAGTAAGTGCTTGGGTTTGGCGAATGCCTGCAGAACGTTACCTGCCATCACGTACAGGTCCTTCTGTTTCGTTTACGAAGACGCTAAATGCGGAAAGATATGAACACAGTTTGCAGCACTGAGCACTGTGTACAGTAGAGGAACAGGTAGAAGACCACATTTGTTTCCGTGGGTATGACAATGCTCCCTATCAAATGCGCCATATGTGAGGCAATGGTTGGTGGAAAATAATATTTCTAAAATGTAGTGAGCTGCCTAAGTCCCAGTCTGAATCCCATAGAACACCACTGGGATGAGTTAGAACGTCGACTTCGCTCCAGATCCATTGTCCAACATCACTATCTTCTCTGGTGTCGTCTCATAAGGAAAAATGGGCTCCCAATTCTCCACAGATATTCAGACACCTTAATGAAAGTGTTCGCAGCACAGTTCGAAGTGAATGATGGATACATCCCATATTATGTCGAGTAATAGGTACCAGATACTTTTGGAGAGATAATGTACCTATATCACTCATCTCCACGGTGGTGAGAGAATTAAACTTAGGCAGTACTCCTGGAGTTTCTTTTGAAAACGGAGTTAAGCATTTTATACTTTTGTTGGGGTGGTGGAACGGTGCTGGGCATGGAAGGTAAACCTCCAAGTTTGAGCCTCAGTCCGATAATTAGCTTCAAGTTGTGATAAATAATCTGCTTATTGTATTCTCCAGTATGAGTAAAAAAGTTTCTTCTTAGCAATAGAACATTGGCGCAAAAGCCTCGCTGAAAAAGCCGCTTTCTGTTGGTTTTGATCCACTACTTGAAATCGAGATCGCTAACGATGCACCATTGCTCAAATTAATAGGAAGAACGCGACTCATGTTAAACACTGACGTACTTATTTGTGACGGAGACGCGAAGAAGGCAGCGGCGAGCGCTAGCGCTCTTTCTTTATTTTCTCCCTCCCGCCGTGCACGCGCCGGACCCGGATAACCTAATAACAGGCGACGCCGCGCACCACCGGCACGAGAAGAAGAAAGGAGCAGAAGCGGGAGCGGGCGCAATTCTCTGTGGGACTTCCCTTCCCGCGCTCGCGGCCAATTTCAACCAATTTGATCGAAAAGTTCGCCTTAATTTTGTTTTGGCACCGGGGTGACCCGTCGACCGGCCGTTGTTTATGACGAGCGTAGCCCGTCGCCGGCGGCCGTGTGATAAAGCTGATTGCACACAGGCGTGCCGTTATAATGGCGGCCTCTTGTGCGCGCGCCTCTGACCGGAAGCCATTACTGACCCCCGGCGGAATAGTCAGGGAGCGGCGCTGGCGCGGGGGTGGACAGCCTGCTCGTCAGCCGGCGACGGCCGCCGAATATTTATGGGCCCGCCCGTCTGCCAGCTCTTCTCCGCTAAAAAGAAAAAGAACTCGGCGTCGTCATCAGTCATCCGCGTGTCTCCAGAACAGAGGATTCTTCCAACCAAACCCTGCCGTCGCATCGACTTCCGGCCTCGAGGTGGCTTCCGCTTGAGCTCTACGCCGTGTTGTCAGTTTTCATTATCCCTTCAAGCCCCTGCCGTTTTCGTTTGCGTGTATCGTCATACGAGCTAAGATGGAATACAAAGAAGCTAACGCGGATCCAAGGTGAGGGTGATGGGGGTCGTCACCAACTCCGAAGGACAATTTATCAAACCCACTGGTCTTCTTGCAGATATCAGTTTCCAAATTTTTAGCCGACTAAGGCCAGTGAAGCAACCCACGTTGATCGGCTTTCATCCTGACTGGTTGAACGGAACGCTCCCACCGGCTAAAGGTACCCATTCACAGGCTGAACAAACGCACTGCCGAGAAGAAATCTGTCACGTTTATGAGTGTAAGGAAGCTAAAGAATTAATACAGTAACTGAAAGACGTTCCACTACGAAAAAAATCAAGAAGTTTGACTGTTGCCTAACGTTGGTATGAACGACCAAAGCAAGTAGTATCCTCCCCCTCCCCTGCCCTCGTCTATTTACACCCCACCAGAACCATGGTATGCAGAACTGTGTTCACAGACTTAGTGCTAAGAGAAATACTCGTAATGGAGTATGCTTATTTCAATTTTATACAGTTTATACATTAGGTCTCTTTATGATTTCAAAAAAATCATAACTTGGAAACCGTTTTAGATAGTGCGCCGTTGTTCGGTGCGAAACATTTAGAATCTCTTAAATCTTTTTTCCGTTATGCCAGAATTTCAGTGTGTTCCCACACGTCACTTGCAGAACATCAAGCCAATATTCGAGTTCTGCCCATATAAGGGTCAGCAGCCTCAACGTTTCTGATTGCTTCATTGATTCGTGTTAGAAGGATAGAAATGTCATTGACGATCCTGACGTAACCACATAAAACAAGTCTAATGGCATGCAATGGGACCATCACGACCCACCCACACCTCTCAGAAAATGTGTCATTCAGCACATCTCGAACGTTCGAACTTCAATGTGAGGGTGCACCACCATGCTGGAAAATGATGGACGGCTGCAGTAACGCGGAAGTTACGTCAACTCAAGTGGGACAGACTGCACCCGACCTGTTATTCCGATCTGTCCTCGTGTGATTTTCAGGCCTCCAGTACCTTAAAAAACGCCTTGACGGATCGACAACATCCTGTCGGACGAGGATTTGCAGCAGGCAGCTGTGAACTTCTTCACGCAGCAGGACACGGTATCTTTAACCAAGTGCGTCGGTAGGAGGACTGCTTCAATGGTCACAGAGAATTTGCCCGATTGGCATACCGATCGTGCCCTGTAAGGCCTTCGAACGGAAACTTCACGCGCAAATGCAGATTGCTTGTAACAAAGCGCCTGGCGGGTAGCCTATACTCACTGCACCTTGGTACAAGAGAGCTGAGGGGCGCCCAGTAGTGCCGGCACCCTATGGGGCAGTAAAGAAAAAGATGATAGAATACAGCGTTCGTTTAGTAAGCACAAAAGTAAGAGAGAAACTATATTTTCCGGTACAAACAAATGTGCGCAATGGTGATTTTTCATAACCACTAAGAAACCTATTGCCATGAATATGAGGAGCTCATACGACAATCTTGGAGAAAGTAAAGAAGGGAGGGCTGAAAGGTGGGAGGGACATGTTAAAGGATATAGAAAGGAAAGGCAGTTGAAGAAAATATTGAGGAAAGATATGAAGAAGTATATGCATCTACCTGTACACGAGTAAACATTGTTGCTGTCACACATGACAGAATAAATTTAACAGCTGCTTAAGGTGTTACGTGATGTCATTTCTACAATTTATAAAAGCAGTGGACCACACTCAACAACACATATATTTAGTAAATGAGTATTGCTATGTGGGCAATAAAATAACTGACGACGGCTGAAACAGAGAAGAGATAAACTGCAGACTGGCAATAAAAAGAAAAACGTTTCCTTAAAAAAAATATTTTAACATTCAATTGGGGGAAATTCATTGTATCACTTGACTAAAAAAGGGAGCATTTGATAGAACACATCACGAGGCATAAGGAATAGTCAATTTGGTAATGGAGGTAAGTATAGGGAGTAAAAATTGCAAAGGGAGACAATGGAGTGACTACCATAAGCAGTTTCTGTGGTGTCACCGCCAGACACCACACTTGCTAGGTGGTAGCCTTTAAATCGGCCGCGGTCCGGTAGTATACGTCGGACCCGCGTGTCGCCACTATCAGTGATTGCAGACCGAGCGCCGCCACACGGCAGGTCTAGAGAGACTCCCTAGCACTCGCCCCAGTTGTACAGCCGACTTTGCTAGCGATGTTTCACTGACTTCTACGCTCTCTCATTTGCCGAGACGATAGTTAGCATAGCCTTCAGCTACGTTATTTGCTACGACCTAGCAAGGCGCCATGATCAGTTTCTATTGATATTGTAAACCATGTATCGTCAAGAGCGACGTTCGCCATTAATGGATTAAAGTTAATTATTCCACCAGCTACGTCCGTTTTTCTCAATTCTAATTCCCTTGTCATGTTCCAGACCTCACGCCAGCCTGCGTGAGCTAAAACGCGTGCATTTCGGCATCCTGTAGTAACACGGTGTTGGCTCTCCTGTCAACCACAACTGTTTCAACTGTATTTATTTGCAACAGTTACTCAGAGATAAAGAGGCTTGCATTGGATAAATGATCATAGTGTGCTACATCGAACTAACCTAAGCACTGAAGACAACAACAAAAAGTGAGTCATTTGGCATGTATAACAAATGCCACGAACTATGAGGTTCCCATTAAGACACAACGAATGATTTCTGGTGTGATAAAGCCGTCCCGTGAGGAATAAGAAAGTAATTTCCGGGACAGTCATAGTTAGTTGGTTGTAGGTTGCGACGAAGAGGCTTACTACATCAAATCAGACTTCCGACTGAAGACAATAACAACAAGAAATGGCTTGGCATCTCCAACCAGTGCCGTGAACGATGGGAATCGCATCGAGCCGTTTTAAAGGGTTTCTGACGCGAGAAATCCATCACTCGAAAAATAAGGAAGTAACTGGAAGAAGCTATTTTGTTACCCGTTCACCTCACTGTAACATTTAGAGGAAACATTGAAAACGTAGCTTTCGTTGCTGAACGTATTTTTGTGTCTCCAGACCGCAAGTCCAGTGTCTTATCCTCAACACTACCACGGTTGGTAGTACATTCTAAGAATATATTTATGAGGGTTACTTTCCAAAGACTTTATTCTTACCAAGGGCAAGGGTATTATCGATAACGAATCTGAAACGTCATGTACGAGGTGAGGCTTACGAGCAATATATATAGCACTTGCAGGTGTGTAAGATATCCGGAGTGACATTTTATTCGGTAATATAATCTTCCAGCTGCTCTGTCTTCATAAGATATTCTGTTTCAGGACGTATCCATGTTACTTGGCCCTTTACTTTGTAAACAAGTACGTTATCTTTAACATTATAACAGGAACGAAGAATGGAAGCCGTGAAAATAGATGCCACCTTAATTTCTTTGATACTGAAGTTACGGCTGACCATGAACTAAAGACATAAAGTTGAATTTATGTATAGAAGAAGAGCATTAGGATGACATTAGAGAGCGTAGTCTGTTTCCGCACTGGATGATGATGATGATGTTGATGATGATGGTTATGGTGTTAATGATGGTGATGATGATGATGATGATGATGATGATGATGATGATGATGATGATGGATTTCCAAAAACTCTATTGACATTAAGAATCGTGTAAAAAAACAATATTCGCCACACTGCAGATGAAAGAGCATAAATTAGTCAAATCTTTGACGACGCTAATTATTTAGCGACACACTCCTAAACCCTTTAATTGTTTTCTGCAGAAAATTCCAGTACCGAAACAAGGTAGTTATATTAATAATTCTACGCAATATCCGTTAGTAAATATAGTCTGAATAAAGGAATTATTAACGGTAGCTACAACAACAACATTCATCACTTCTTTAGTATGTCTACTTACTCCACATTTATGTTTTCCACGGTTTTCCTAAATCGCTTAAGGCAAATTCCGGAATAGTTCCTTTGAATACGATATGGCATATATCCTTTCCCATCATTCTCATAGCCAAACTCTTGCTCCGTTTTTAATGTCCATTTTAACAGAACATTAAACCTTAATTGTCCTTCCTTTGCCTTCTTGCTCTCTGAAAGCTTTATCACAGTAACTAGAACCAGCGAAATCTGATACTGGTGTTCGATTACAGAAGCTAAATCATTCGAGTAAACATGGATCCGCAAACGAGCCGTTTGCGATACGTCGAATTTTTGTATACGAGCCGCCACTGACTTCAGTAAGACATATTGTCCCAGTTAGTACAAATGTATGTTAAATGTAAACTTCTCGATTAAGTTCCAGTCTAAATGGGTTTAATTTCACCCATGGCCTCCCTTAACAAGAAATACAATACTGTTCAACAAGTTAGATGTTACAATTTATTATACTCTTGTACCCGGTAATGTATGTGTTCCACGTGTCGTCATCGCAATGCACTGCAATCCAACATTACACTTGTCTCCACCGTCGGTTACGAATTCTTTCAACGACCCCACGACCATTTCGTAAATCTTGACAGGACAGTACAACTACCACCGAGCGGGGTGGCGCAGTGGTTAGACACTGAACTCGCATTCGGGAGGACGACGGTTCAATCCCGCGTCCGGCCATCCTGGTTTAGGTTTTCCGTGATTTCCCTAAATCGCTCCAGGCAAATGCCGGGATCGTTCCTTTGAAAGGGCACGGCCGACTTCCTTACCCATCCTTCCCTAATGCGAGGAGACCGATGACCTCGCTCTCTAGTCTCCTTCCCCAAAAACAACAACAACAACAGTACAACTCGTTACTCCAGGTCTTCAGCCGTGTCATCAGGAGTGATGTACACTTCATTTCTGATAGAATCCCAGGTGGAAAACTCCAGATGATTAAGGTCAGATGATCTTGGGGGCTAAGGATTGATCGATATATCCATCTTGTACCATACTGGTACATTAGACGTCGTACTACAACAGCCGCCCGCATCTCGTGGTCGTGCGGTAGCGATCTCGCTTCCCACGCCCGGGTTCCCGGGTTCGATTCCCGGCGGGGTCAGGGATTTTCTCTGCCTCGTGATGGCTGGGTGTTGTGTGATGTCCTTAGGTTAGTTAGGTTTAAGTAGTTCTAAGTTCTAGGGGACTGATGACCATAGATGTTAAGTCCCATAGTGCTCAGAGCCATTTGAACCATACAACAGCCTGTGCCCAATCATGCATGTTCCATGGGTGAAATTTGAGCACAGTTAGGTGGGGTCGTAATAGGAACGTTTACATGTCAAATGTGTTTGTACTAACTAGGACAAAAGAAGGTGTCTTACGAGGAATAGTACGAGGGCATGCTGAAAAAAAAAATTCTTCCGAATTTCTTAGTCTGTTGTCAATATTGGTAGAAATATTACATGTCACGCCAATTATTCGAGCGCAAGTTGCAACCCCCTGCCGCTAGAGGGCTCCGAATTGTAGCGTGAAACATGGCGATGTGTAACGTGGCTACGTCCTTGCGTGAGAAACAACGTGCTGTAATCGAGTTTCTAACCGCAAAAGGAGTGCCTGCAATTGAAGTTCATAGCAGAATGAAAGCTGTGCACGGTGAAGATTGTATCAATATCAGAAATGTGCGACGTTGAGTTCTTTGTCCTCGTCATGAATGAAACGGTGGTTCTAACCTCAGTAAGTATGACAGAGCGCGGAGCGGAACGGAAACTTAAAGAATACGTTCGAGGACTTCATTTTGATACTGATGTATCGATACAAGCAGAGGTGAGGTCGTGACTCCGTAAACAAAGTCAGACTGTCTACAGTGACGGTAACAATAAAATGATCTCTCCCTGGGAGAAATGTGTTCATCGCCAGGGAGTCTGTCGAGAAACAGACATGTAGACGTGAGGAATAAACATTTAAAATGTTTTATTTAAAAGTTTGTTTTATTTAAAAATTATAAGAGTTTTCACAAAAAAATTCGGAAGCATTGCTTTTCAGCACACACTCGCATATACTTTATGAGGTTTTCGTATAGAATTTGCCAACGGCCTTGCCGCTGTGGTAACACCGGTTACCGTCCGATCACGGAAGTTAAGCGCTGGCGGGCTTGTCTAGCACACAGATGGGAACTCTGCCGATCGCTGTTGAAAAGCTGGTTGCACTCAGCCCTCGTGAAGCAAATAGAGGAGCTTCTTGGCTAATAAACAACGGATGTGGTCACCAAAACTGACAACGGCCTGGAGAGCGGTGCGCTGACCAGACGCATATCGGCTGAAGCTTACACGGCGATCAGTTCCGTTGGGACTTCTGAGGCCTTTTTGGATAGAGGTTTCATGTAGAATAATTCGTGTAAAACATTCCACATAACATGTGTCCAGTTTTTTTGTTTACAGAGAAACGGCTGTTAGAATGTAAATAAAACAATTACTTACAGAAGGTGTTAAGCAAAGGCTAATGATTCATTTAAAAACGTAATTGCATAATTCTATCTCCGACTTCAGCGCACTTCCGAATTCTCTTGACAGCACCGCTTGCAACTTTTCTGAAGTCGCCTTATTGTTCTTTTATGAGAACAGAACTATTCATAATTCTAAAGATCAGTTCATCAACCACCCCCATACGCAAAATTCTAAAGTGTTATGGTCAGGGAACCATTGTGGTTAAGAAACGTGAACATTTCGGCCGATCCATTTCCCGGGGAATGTTAGGTTTAGATGATATGTCAACTGACGACTTGAATGTGCAGGGCTCATCGTCCTAGAAGAACATATCCATCCTTGTAGCCAAAGTCACCTCTTCCAGTAATACTGGAACTTTCGTTTTCAAGAAATTCTAGGTAATGAGGCCCTGCAAGACGATGAAGTAACACGATAGGCCCGATCAACTTCTTGTGTACTATACTACACTACACATTTACAAAGGAACTTTCTTGAAAATGTGTCTCCACAGATGCATGTGGATTTTCGTTGGACCACCGACGAGTATTACTGATACCGTCACGAGTTAAACTGGTGTCATCAGTAAGCAGTATTAGTGAACTCCGCAGAACTGGTGACGTTTCTTCGTTTCTTGGCTATCAAGGTGCTCGGACCTCAGAAGAGCTACACATGGTGTTGTCAAAAGAATTCGAAAATGGATTGAAGTCAGAGATAATATTTATGAAAATCAACTTGGAACTTAACTGTACGTCTGTGAGTAATTGTTTGATTTACGTTCTAACACCTGTATCTCTGCAACCAATAAAATTTGGACACATTTTACATGGAACATCTTCCAACATATTACAGGGATAGTACAGCAACCAGTGATACACGATGAAGAAACAAAACAGTGAGTCTCGGTTTTATATATAATAAATAAATACATCCTTCCAACCAAAACTGACTGTTTTGTTTCTTTTACGCGGAATGTTTTATTCTAATTAGTCCCTATTGTTCCTCCTGAAACACCCTGTGTTAGTGGCGGCTCGTAACCACACATTCGCAATGACCTGGCAAACGGCTCGTTTGCGGACCCATATTAACAGAAACTTTCTGCTCCTGCTATCGTATATTTTCACCATTGACAGTTTTTACCACTATTTATAATACACTGTGTTAATAGCTGCGCTAGATAGACATGAAATCAACGACAACCATTAAAAAACCAATACTCTCACGGAACACGTCCCCAGTGACGCATGTAATTACCGGCACATGTCGGCGATCCGTCCATCAAGAAGCCGCGAAGCGTGAGGCGTGAGTCGGGGTGGAGTACGACCTCGTAGCGTACGGTGCCAGCGGAGACGGCGGCGGCGTAACGCGAGAAGTGAGCGAGGGTGGCCAGATGGCGGCAAGTGCAGCGCCGGCCCAGCATTTAGATTCTTTTTCGCAGTGGCCCCCTGGGACGCGGAGACACGGAACCCGCCTCACGCTGACATCACGAGGGATCGATATTATGTGCTGCGTGCCAGCGCGCGGTCGAAACGCCGAGACACGTCTTCCCTTCCTGGCGAGGAGTTACGCACAGCAACAGCTGAGCTTCTGGTGCGCTACCTTCGGACATCGTTTTCGTACATCCTCTTATTTGCGACTTCCGTGTTTCCCAGCGATATGGCCCGTTTCCTCAGCCTTTCATTCCACTTAGGTAATCAAGGCTCACTTACAGGTCTAACCTAAATTACAAAGTACCTTTTAGTACACTGGCCGGCCAAGGTGAAACATATGTCACATTCGTAAGAGTCAGAGCATAATTAACGTTTCCATATCCGGACCAACATATAGCTTCAACCCACAATACATAATTGAGTGAACTCTTTTGTTTGAACGCAGGAACAGTTTCAGATCCGGGAATACATTAACGACAGAAGCAGACTGTAGTCACACATACTGCTGGTCATTAAAAATGCGATACTTTGATGACGGCATGCTACAAACGTCAAATTGGCATTAAGTGGTCCTTCATGATTCGATATTCAAATTATTTCAGCGCAACCGCACAAAGGAGACATGAGTAATGAAAAATTTCACAGCGGCTGTCTCATAAAAACATAACATTTGAATGTAATTGCCTAACATTAACTGAATTTTCCGTAAGTCCTTGGCAGAACATGATAATCATACTAAAAAGGAAAACCATTCCTAATGTTCTGCGCAATTATATGTATTTTGTCACGAAGCGGCTTTCGACTTCTCAGGCCATCGTCAGATGACAACTGAATGTCGTAAAAACAGATAAACATGATGTGCGACGTACACAGATAATATTTGTACAGAAGGTACAAAAATGGCAGTGTGTTTACAGAGGAAAACAATCCTTTTTTATCACACAGAAATAATATTAACTTAAAAGAGGTTAAACAATGTTTTATGTGGAAATGCAAATGACAGATGATGTGAAATAAAATGAATTTGCGGTTTTAATCTAGTATTTGTAACGGAAACTTAATTTAACAAAGGGGAAAATGGAAACTGAATGTGATCATTTAATACTAGGCTGGTATTCTGTTCCATGCGTTTGTTGATTTCCAGTATTTCCAGTTAAGTCATCTTCCTGCTATTCTTAAAGAATTTAAAATTTCACATTCTACGTCATATAAATGGGTTTTTGCTAAAAGGTGATCAGCAAAGACTGACTCATTCTTTCTTAATCTCCAGCTTCTCTCATATTCACGTATCCTAACCGCCACAGCTCTGCTTGACTGACCAATATACACTTTTTCACACGGCTTGCAAGTGATTTTATATACACCACACTGTGCCAAAAGTTGCAGTTTGTCTTTAGTATTGAATAGAAAATTCCTTATGCTATTAGTATTATAAAATACAGGTCTGTAGTTCCGAGACATTAACTTATTTGCAATGTTGTCCGTTAATATAATTATTTCCATGTGAAAAAGGGTAATTTATTCCTATGTAACAGTCTGTATTTTTGTATCTTCTATACAAATAAAACATGTGTAGGTCGAAATTCACGTCTATCTTTGTTTGCGACATTCAGTTATCTCCTCAAGATGGCCTGAGAAGCCGAAAGCCGGTTCTTTACGAAATAAATATTATTTTGCAGAACATTAGGAAGTGTTTTCTTTTTCATAACAATTGCGTAGGTTACTGCGACCAGTCACTCCACATTAAGGTTCTCTGGGTATGGTGCCGCGTCGTATTGTAAAAAGACCATCACCAACCTTTCGGCCACGGTTACAATACGTCTAACCAGAAGGTGGCCACGGTAAGCGTGGCCGAATTGCTGGTTATAGTCCTTTACAATATTACCTGGTACCATACCTCGAAAACTTTCAGGTGACTGCTGTGTATTAATGAGAAGATCGTGTTATGCATCGTGTAAGAAGAAGAAACGTCGACCAGCGCTTGTCGAAATATGACAGCCGCAGAGTAGTAGCCCATAGGGACTTCAGTTTCTCATTAATCCGCGATATTAATGCTCGAGTTGCTCGGTATCTCACAAATGTCATGCGAATATGAAGTCAACGGGTTGAGGATGGCGATTTTTAAGACAAAGTAGGATCTCAGTGACACCACGCGAGTAGCGCCTGAGAGGAGAAACATATTGTTCTTTCGGCCGTATAGCTTCGTACACTACGTCACATACCTTGAGTCAAGAAATGGACGTGTATGCACGAAGACAAGTTATCACACAGATAGAGCTACGACGACAGGAGCACCATGGAGTATCAGCACGGCAACTATGTCTGCAGTTACCCCAGTCGCAGCATCAGAGAGAGGTGCGGCGACAGAGGAGTGCCCAAGGACAACACTGGGCACAGGAATGGCACCACGCTATCTATTCATAAGAGTCTTTGTTCAGAGTACAGCATCAAGATAGATGTTACCAGGTTCTGAGGAGAACAAACGTTGGCAGTTACCATTCATCTTCATGCGAGCTCAGCACTTTGCGTGAGGGTATGGGCTTCTGTTGGGTGTACAACACGATCACTTCTCTTCGAGTAGCCTGTAATTTAGACAGTAGGCGATACATTTCTGGTGTGTTAAGGCAGATGGCTATGCCCTATCTTCGAGGTCTGAGTGACGTATTTCAACAAGACAACGCAAGACCGCATGTTTCCCGCTCTTTCCTAACCCGTCTCGACACAGAGAGTTTTCAGCAATCGTCCAGATACTTTACCCACTGAAAACATTTGATCATGGGTCGTAGAGAGACAGGCACGCCACTACACACCACGAAATACGGTTGTTGAACTCTGGCATAGAGTTGAAGTAGGGTGGAATGAAGAACCTGAACGTGTCATCGAAGCTTAGTTCGATTCGCTGCCCAGCCGCTTTATAACCATCGCTGCTGCCACAGACAGCGATTCTATATACTAAATGTCACACCCTCTACACCCCCCAAAACCCCTACAAATGTTATCATGTATTCTTTGTCTAGTGTACACGTACAGTAATTAAAACTTACTTATTTGCTATTCTTCCGGACATTGCACTTTTAGTGGCTACCATTGTATTTGCATGGCGTTCGCAGATTCCCGTTACAAATTTCTAGGACTTGTAAAGGCCGGCCGCGGTGATCTCGAGGTTCTAGGCGCGCAGTCCGGAACCGCGCGACTGCTACGGTCGCAGGTTCGAGTCCTGCCTCGGGCATGGATGTGTGTGATGTCCTTAGGTTAGTTAGGTTTAAGTAGTTCTAAGTTCTAGGGGACTGATGACCGCAGCAGTTAAGTCCCATAGTGCTCAGAGCCATTTGAACCATTTTTTGACTTGTAAAGGGAAGTGAGTAAATACGAGTATTTTGAATAGAAACCCATGCACGGAAACGTACCGTTTCTGTTCTACGATGGATTCATTTCAGATGTTTAACTCATTCATGTCTGCTTGAGGAATTGGATTAGGCGTGACGAACTACAATTGTTAGGTAACAGTTCGAAGGGAAACATAATGAAACATCCATTTATGACTTAATCACATTTGTGTTAACACATAAACATTACGTGTTTACATTATTCCAAAACTAAAAAGCACCCAGCATACTGTAATTGCAGAACAGTACTGACGCAATAAAACATCAGCTCGATGTGGCGACCACTAACATTGCTACAGACATGGTACCTACGAAGTATGTTCTGACACACACTTTCATCTCACCTGGTGTCTCTTCAGTTTCTAGAGCAGCGGCCAGAACTCGTGCCAGCTGCTCTTTTCTGCCTCTACAGGAGTGTCATGAATTAAACTTTGCCTACGACCCCACAAGTAGTTTATAGGAGTTAAATCCGGCGATCGCGGCGGCCACATGGTTGGACTACCTTGGT
Organism: Schistocerca gregaria; assembly: GCF_023897955.1. Lineage (NCBI taxonomy): Eukaryota > Metazoa > Arthropoda > Insecta > Orthoptera > Acrididae > Schistocerca > Schistocerca gregaria. Next base: position 479,851,011 of record NC_064931.1, on the reverse strand, counting down.
CTATCCATCTTTCACCATATCGCCTGCAGAGATGTCTCCGAACCTCACGTGAGAAGTGAGGTGGTGCACCATCGTCCTGAGACAACATTTCCTGGCGGACGCTCAGTGACACAGCTTCCAACAACTGGTCCAATACGTTTTGTAGAAAGATCAAACATACATGACGAGTTAGCTTGAGTGGATGGAGGTATGACTGAATCACATGGGGTTGGGTTGGGTTGTTTGTGGAAGGAGACCAGACAGCGAGGTCATCGGTCTCATCGGATTGGGGAAGGAAGTCGGCCGTGCCCTTTCAGAGGAACCATCCCGGCATTTGCCTGGAGTGATTTAGGGAAATCACGGAAAACCTAAATCAGGATGGCCGTGAATCACATGACCCTCCAGAATACCTGCCCGCAAGTTAATACTAAGCCCTTGCTGAAATCCCTGACATGCGTGGAACGAGGGTTTTAGTCTTCCCAAACATGGCTGTTTCTCAAATTTAGAACACTTCCTGGAGAAATTACATTCATCTTTGAACAGAAATCGACGTGGAAACAAAGATTTGTCGATGCAGCGCTGCAAAACCACGTGCATTATGCAACGCATTGCGGAAAACCTTCTGGATCAATATCGTGTAGGATTTGTAAGTGGTACGGATGTAACAGTTGCTCACGCTCAACGTCTCTGACTATACTATGTCTGTGTGATACCCATTGCACGCGCAGCTGGTAGAGAACTCACTGACGGGTTCTCTGTAGCGCGATCCGGTACATCATCTTCAAATTTGGGGATGCGACGTTGCTGTGGAGCACCACAGTCCTGCCTCCTCACGGTGAAGGTACCTGTTTCTCGGAGAAACTGTGTAACTTGGGCAAAAAGTTTGTGCGATGACACGCTACGCTGCGGAAAACGTTAGTGATACAGCCGACTAGCAGCTTTTCCGTTACCTCGAGCATCGCCATACACAAGGAGTATATCCGTGTATTCCGGAAACGTGTGCCAAACCATGTTTATCTATCGGAGACGCACAGGCCTGAATGGGTTTCACAGCAATGCATACGTTAAGTGACATCAGGTGACCGTCTGACATAGTACACTTCATCCTTCCTACCCTACTGCATACCAGGACAAGAAACTCGGAGACTTTTCTCTTTCCCTCGGCAGATTTGGACGCGTTACACAGCTGAAGTAAAACCGTCGTAGAACGGAGCAGAGCTTTTCCGGACATGGGTTCCTATTAAAACTATTATGTATTCACTCGTCAATATAATTGAGAAGTTTGTAACAGGAGTTTACGAACATATAACTACTCACAAATATCCTGAGCTACTGCCAAATCCAGCAAGCATCTACAAGATGCGAGAGGCTGCGTAGATTGCAGGTACGGTTTCACAGGAGAGCATGCTTTCTGCTTTATAAGGCTCACTTGTAGGACAGTGCGTAGTGGAAGCTCAAGTCATAGAACATACGTGGTGTAGCTAAATTCCATTTACAGACATCGAGGACCTTTAGTAGGGATCAACACGATTAATTAAGCATAGGAACTCATGTACGGAAAGGTAACATTTTCCCGCTACCACAACACACGTTACTCTCTGACTGCTGCTGCTTGTTGTCTGAGCCCACTTACAAGTAGGCCTCGATGTGACGACCGACGTCAGCACAGATACGGAACCTCTGTACCATATTCCCGTACACACGATCACCGACCCTTGGTCCTCCAGCACCTGCCGCTGCCACAGAACCTGTGACAAATCGTCCTTGGATGTCACAGGGGTCTCGTAAATCAAGGATTTTATGTGACCCCAGAGGGAGAATTCTGACGGGTTCAAATCGGGAGAACATGCCGATCAAGCTGTCGGCCCACTATGACCTATCCACTGCTACCCAAACCATGAGTGCAGATCTCGGACCGCACGTAAGAAATGAGATGGTGTGCCATCGTGCTGGAACCACATGTTTTGACGCACAAGCAGTAACAGATCTTCAAAGAAACCATGCAGTACGTTGTCATGGAATCTCATGGACGCGTCGCCCGTGAGATATAGTGAAAGAAGGTATGGCCCAATTACACGTCCATCCAGGAGCCCTGCCCAAATGTGCAGACCGTATCGTTCCTGAAGCCCATGGAGGCACGCAGCATGAGAGTTTTCCCTGATGAACCCTCATCCCCAAGAATAACCTACAGAAATGGGCTCGTAGAGCGAAATCCTGCAGCTGCATTGCCTGTAGCTTCTGAGGATGCTGTAAGTGTACCTGCTGTTCATGCAGAGCACGCCATACAGTTTGGTGATCCACATCCAACCACATGCTATTTTTCTGGTACTCGTCAAAGCGTCCTCTTCCGTGCATGGAGCACAGCTTCTACAAACTCGGGTTTGCGGTGCCACCATGCAGATCCACAGTCGACCCTGTTGGTGGTGAATGTACTCGTCTAAAAGGCTCTCGGGTACACTGTAGCAAAGAGGGAGTGTGGATGTGTCTGGCGGTGTGGGAAACGCTCCACATACAACTGACAAGCAATCCTCCCATTGCACCGAGCTTCGCCGTACAGTAACATCATATCGATGCATTCCGCAAACGTGTAGTTCACCATGGTCAACAGCAACACACTAAAATGAAATGTACGTACATCTTTCATTCTGTACTGTACTAAATCATTGCTGCTGCACAGCAGTACAGTACGAAAAAGACCACAGTCACAACAGCAGGTACAAACCTCTCTGAGCAGATCACAGACTCAACCGAATGGCATGTAAAGCAACCTGTAGTGAGCATGAGACATCGGACGATCGGTGAATGGAGCACGTAGGGTATACGTTACTGGCACCGAAAATGCGGGAGATATGAACTTACAGTGTGGTATTTTGCGTGTAGCAGGAGAACAGTAGGTTTTCCGACATGAGTTCCTATGCTAAACGTAATAGTCGTGGTCCCCACTACAAGTTCTCAATGTCGTGGCTGTGCCTCTTGCAATGATTTGTGGTTTCTGGCTGGATGAGGAGAGGGTGGTATGATAGGTGGGTGGCTGGAATCCTCTCACTACAACACAAAATACACACGTGGTTAAAATACACTTTATTACAGGAACCAGTTAATAAATAAACTTAAATGGTGTCCATTCTAGAGTTATGTGGTTAACAGCAATCGAATAACATGTCCTAATTCTTGAATCTTGGCCGTGTCCATATTACTACTATATTCAATGACTAACGTTCTACTACTATATTCAATGACTAACGTTCACCGAGCGAGGTGGCGCAGTGGTTAGCACACTGGACTGGCATTCTGGAGGACGACGGTTCGATCCCGCGTCCGCCCATCCTGATTTAGGTTTTCCGTGATTTCCCTAAATCCCTCCAGGCAAATGCCGGGATGGTTCCTCTTAAAGGGCACCGCCGACTTCCTTCCCCGTCCTTCCCTGATCCGACGAGACCGATGACCTCGCAGTATGGTCTCTTCCCACAAACAACCCAACCCAACTAACGTTCCCTCACAGCTAGCTAAGGTGCGAGACGACGACTCTCACTGTGGAAGACTAGAGCACCGTGCGACGTATTGAGGTACAATGCGAACTGAGTCCCGATGTGACGTTCTGAGGTACGAAAATTGAGAGACTGAGACAGCTCTGTCGGCGGCGGCGGCGGCCTATATGCTCGCTGCCCATGGGGCGTTGTCAGCGCGTAGTCTGTGGGCGTGTCTTGGTCTTCTCTCGCCATGGACGCGCTTGGTTCAGCTCCTGCTATATAATGTTTCCTAGTGCCGACCGGTGTGCTGCCGATGGCGTACGCCATCACACTCAACGTCTGTAAAGGTGATGTATTTACACTCTGTAACTGTCAATGGGATTACGCAGATGTTCCCTCGGTCCATAAAACAAGCATCCATAAAGTATCTGCTAGCTTTGCTCACGGTCTCCCATACTGTAGTCGTTATATATAGCCCTATAATATCGCTCTCTCTCTCTCTCTCTCTCTCTCTCTCTCTCACACACACACACACACACACACACACACACACTAATGAGTCATGCGAGACAGCGCCACCGAACTGTTATAATGAGCAGTATTTTTCTAATAGCATTGGTTACAGGATACTTGCTGTGTATTACTCTTTGGTTTCCACAAAAACGCGCAAAAAGCTCACTGAAAATATCAAGCTCCATCAATCAACTAAAGACCCGTCCAGAATGATGATGTCAAAGAAGAAGCCTTTACCTGCGATACACGTTCACTAACATAGTTGCTTCGGTGCTCCGTGACAGAGTTCGCCAAACTACCACTTTGGAGCTACGCCTAGAGCCCTTTCTCCCTTTAGACACTGATTTACTCTACGGTATACTGCTGAAAGATCCTAGTGCGTTTCGGTAGTCGGTATTTTTTCACATTTGCCTCATGACACTCCGCAGTTTCCACACTAGTTTTATGAAACGGTTCACATTGTCTATGGCGATGTATCTTCACCACAAAAGCACGTCAACGGAAAATAAATTGCGTCATCCAAACAAAAAAGGAAAAAAACACCTCCTCCTTAGGAACTAAAGCCGTTCATCAGTTTTATTTGAAGATCTGATAAAACTTGCCAAGTGAAAAAACGCATGTGCACGGATGGCTTACAGCAGCTAATCACATAAACCATTCCGTGTGGTGTGCATCATAGGAAACACACTATCGACTCCTAAGGTAATAAGGGAGTAGTTTTGAAACTTCCATTGTGATGGAAGATTATGAGCACGAAAACTGCTAAGAACCTCAAGCCGGCCGGGGTGGCCGAGCGGTTCTAGGCGCTACGGTCGCTGGTTCGAATCCTGCCTCAGCTATGGATGTGTGTGATGTCCTTAGGTTAGTTAGGTTTAAGTAGTTCTAAGTTCTGGGGGACTGATGACCTCATAAGTTAAGTCCCATAGTGCTCAGAGCCATTTGAACCAAGAACCTCAAGGAGGAAAAATAAATACTTTTTATTCCCTTTTCTATCGACTCAGCTGTATTTACTGTTTCTAGATTAAATGGTATCGATCTTCAGCTATGAGGTTGAGGCATGTATCAACATGTACGAATACACGTCAACTCAGAGAGATCTATTGTGCATACTGATACGTGGATGGATAAGCAGTTTCCTCAAGATTCTGACGCGATAGATGTTGCAGATGCACATCGATTCCAGTGTCTCTGTACCTGAAAATAGATAAGGAAAATCAGAAGTAGGGAGCAAATGTATTTGATTTTTGTCTCCGAATAAAGTAGTAGTGTTGATTATTCTCCCATGTGGAGTCACTACACAGTGCCAGTAGCACAAGCGTCATAAATAAACACACTTACACAAAGATCGGTAATGCTTATGCGACTATTGGTCAGCTTTGAAACCACCATAATACATATTATTGTTACCATTAATGGTACAATTTTGTAAAACAGTAACAGAAATTCATTGCCAAAAGTATTCTCAGAATAGACCCTTGCACAAGGAATTGCGTGCGAGCGCTTCAGTAATTATAATAAAGGCGCTTAAAAATCCGTTTAGCTCCATAAGTGGACTATTCCTCTTAATTTTTCATTTCTGAAAAACCAGGAAAAAATTCGTTAGAAAGTATTCTACAAATAATACTTTTAAAATAAAATAATTACGCTTAAACCATAGTAGAAACACTGAATCAGAGAGTAGTAAAACAATATTTGGTGTCCTGCCGACGACTCGTTGGAAACTGCAGGTAACGCTCAAGGAAAGAAGGCGATGGTACCTCAGCCAACGCTGTTTTCTTTCCTCTCTCTGGAAATCTTCCGTAATTTGGGGTTCGTTTCTTTCCGAAAGTGTCCCGTGAGAGGAATGTGGGCGAAGAATATGTCTCGCCAAGAGGAATTACAATAATCTTGTGAAAGACGGACGGCTAATTCGGCCTTATTTCATTAACTGGCGCTTCTCTAATTGCTTCGGATTTAAATGCAAAGGAAGTTGCTCCCGGCGTAATTGAACATAGGCTCCCCGCCGGCTCCGGCACAAATACGTGAGCGTTTAGAGTAAAAATGTCTGCCCGCTCCGCTGCCCGCCTTATCGAGCATAGCCGCCTCAAATGGTTACAAGTAGCACCCCTCTTCTTTGCAACTGACGGATAAAGTCTAATGAGGTTTGTTAAATTTACCGTTAAATTCGAGAACATTTTTTGGTACTTTCTACAGAGTGAGGGAGGTCTTCTGTAGAAGGGGCATCTCAAGTAACTCGAAGAACCTTTTCACCACGGGAAAGAATACTTCTGCCGCTTACATTAATAAGTCAAACTAATACTTTCCACAAGTGGTTTCCGCTCTCTTCATAGAACTTCTCTGCGTTTAAATAGCGCTGTACCCCAATCGGGTATTGAATATCTGTCTTAAATAGTCAGTTATTAATAACACGTCACTTGAGCTTGATGTAAATGTATCAGTATCGAGGATTAAGTTCGTGATTCGGTAATGTAAATGCAGTAGGAGAAACTAAATAACTATATTTCTTCTGTTTGGGAGAACTCTCTATAACGAAGGTTAGGATTATAGTATACTGCATTAAGGGTTCTATCAACAAAATTCCAGCTTTTGTTCTTACTGTATATGTTGTGGATTACATCTGATTTATATACTTTTCCACGGGGTTTCGTTGAGCGACTAGGCGCAGTAGTTACAACTGACCCACATTCGAACAAATGGGTCTCAAATTTCCATCTGTCCACCCAGAAAACGGTTTTACATTGTTCTCCCAAATCATTTCATTTGTTATGGCCGCAGCAGTTCCTTACACAGGCCACGTTCCCCGATCCTTCTACAATTGAGCTAATTCTCTCTCTCTCTCTCTCTCTCTCTCTTATCATGGTCTTAATAATGGTGTATTTAAATGTTTTACTGCAATATTTCGCAGCAATATTTTTGCCGTCAACATTTCTGCAATTTTGCTGCAGTAAATTGCAATTTCGTGACATGGCTGGGCAGTACTGCTGATGTTGCAGACTGTTGTAAAAAAATGTTCAAATGGGTGTGAAATATTATGGGACTTAACTGTTAAGGTCATCAGTCCCTAAGCTTACACACTACTTAAATTATCCTAAGGACAAACACACACACCCATGCCCGAGGGAGGATTCGAACCTCCGCAGACTGTTGCAGATAGCTGCCGAGAGAATGGCGGTGTTGTCGATCGAGGGTAGAGGATATTTCGTATTGCAGTACAATTTCTCTTTATGTCCTTTTCTGCAAATGCTTCCCTCCCGTTCTCACGTTTTTTTCCCTCTTCTGTCACCGAAAACGCTGCAGTCACGTGTCTTAGCGAAAATAATATCGTTTCGCTGTTGTTCGAAAGTTTTTACACGTACATATAGCTACGTGTGCTGTAGTTGTTTGCTGTCGTGAGTTTGTCGTGTACCCCAATAGAGAAGTGGACGAAGGAGAGAACAATGACTTTTATAAACGTGATTCATCTAAAATGGCGTGCTGAAAAATTATGCCTTTGATTTTATTATGTGAAAGCTCTCAATGTTTTTAAAATAAAACAAACGTTATTAACAATTTACATCTTTATTCTTCATATATACATATTTGGTGCCCTCTGAAGCTAGAGGATGGAGTGTAAGTAACTATATAGTTGAGTGAGAAACAGCGTGTTACAATCGAGTATCGAATTCGAAGAGTCCGTCTGCATGTGGAGAACCCTCTCTTTCAGCATGACAACGCCAGACCAAACACGAGAGCTGTGACATCTGCAGTAATCCGAGGACTTGGGTTTACTGTCATCGAGTATCCTCCGTACAGTCCCGACTCGGGCCCAGACGATTTTCGTCTGTTTCCTAAACTTAAAGGACACCTTCTAGAACGTCACTTTGATAGTGATGAAGCGATGCAGACAGAGGTGTGGTTATGAGTCTGTCAACAAAGTCAAACATTCTACAGTAACAGTATCAACAAACTGGTCTCTCGTTGGGAGAAATGTGTTCGTCGCCAGGGTGACTATGTTAAGAAATTAAATACGTTGATATGAAGACTAGAGATGTATAATGTGAATAACGTTTGTTTTACTTAAAGAGCTTTTGAAGTTTTCACATAAAAATTCGAAGGAATTAATTGTCAACACGTACTCGTACTACCAGAGCTATGGGACATCCAAATTACTGTATATAAAGAACGCAATCTGAAAAAACAAAATTGGTAAGTTGTTGTAGACGATGAACTCGGAATCATGCTTGAGGATGAATACAAAAAATTCCGAATTTTTCGAACCTACGCCATATGCGAGGCAAAAAGGTTGCATAGCAAGAGTGGAAGCGCAGGTGGTTCTTTATTTATATGGTTTACATTTAATGCCATGAGTTGCACATTATCTCTAAACGTAACTGAAGCAGGAATTTATAGTGTAAACAGTGGTGTGTGTTAATGACCAGAAATAAAATAAAAACTGTACTCTTATATGAAACTTACCTTGACGAAATCTTCCAGTCCTACACTGCATTCTTCTGGTAGCGTGAGGCTTATTGATGAATAGTGAACATTAAAGAGGTACATTAAACTTATGTACTAATGACCTGTAGCTGAAAACTGAAGGGCGATAGCCAGTCGGGTTGTAACTGATATACGTTCCCACATACTTCTATCGGTTTTAGCATTCTCGGTCAAATCGCTTGTACAAGATATCGCAGTCGTATTTTGACAGTGTAGTAAAATTTTGGAAGAGGTATGTATCCAGCATCAATTCAGAGTTAAATTTTGTGAAGCATTCCGATTACTTATGTAAGAACGCATCCACAAACCCCGATTTCTCTTGTTGTTTCCAACTTGATTCCTTTTGTGATGTAAAAACAAGAGAGACGCATCCACTAACACTAGCTCGCGTTCATCCATTTTGTGGCGATAGTGTGACACCTTGTAAAAATTTCTGGCCTGTAAATGTATTGCAGCAAATACTGCTGGGCTATAGTGGGTGGTAATGTTGTTGTACATGTGGCTGCAGTTCATGTGAACACAATGTTTCCGGACAACATTGTCAATATTGTCAACAATGTCAGTTGATAAATCACTTGCCCACGAAAGCCAAGGTCCCGAGTTCGAGTCTCGGTCCGGCACACAGTTTTAATCTGTCAGGAAGTTTCACATCAGCGCACACTCCGCTGCAGAGTGAAAATCTCATTCTGGAAACATCCCCTAGGCTGTGGCTACATGTCTCCGGAATATCCTTTCTTCCACGAGTGCTAGTTCTGCAATGTTCGCAGAAGAGCTTCTGTGGAGTTTGGAAGGTAGTAGTCGAGGTACTGACAGAATTGAAGCTGTGAGGATGGGTGTGAGTCGTGCTTGGGTAGCTCAGTTGGTAGAGCACTTGCCCGCGAAAGGCAAATGTCCAGAGTTCGAATCTCGATCCGGCATACAGTTTCAATTTGTCAGGAAGTTTTAACATTGTCAAAATTTATGTAGTTTTTTCGGCCCGTCTGTGCGTACCTGAAGAGACGGCCGTATGGTCAGCATCTGCACAAGTTAAATAAAGAAATAAACAGACCTTCCTTCCGCACCTCGTGGTCTGTCTGTAATTACTTCGACATCAATGAGGCTTTAAAATTTAGCCGTTCTTTCTCTAATACGCGAGGGGATGGGGCTGTGAGAGGGGGTAACGGGTCACTCCAAACAACTGATTTGTCGTAACTGGGAACTGCGCTCCAAGTAAGGTCTATCACTACTGTCTGCCCTACAGCTCGTCTACGTTTATGGTGTCATGCACTGCATGGCTGCATTTCTTGCGCAGGTTAATCTTAAAGCTATACCATAGACGTCTTTGCCCACATTTTCCTCGTCAACACAGATGATTGCATACCCATTGAGCCTCACTTATTTTTAGCTTGAAGGACGGCGAATACAAGCGGAATACTAAACACAGTGAGTCATAGGAGGGACAGACAAATGCCAAAAGGTGATAACACGCACTATTCAATGTCTATACGTCGTAGCTACAAAAAAATTAAAAGTTATCGGTGACAGTACTGAACATAAGCTGTAAAATGAAATAGGTAGTTTCGAAAAGCTACCCTGTGTTAAATTCAGTATTGCCATTTCCATTTCAAAGAGATGAGAAAAAGCTGTACTTGAGAAACCATTGTGAACAGACCACATATTTATCAAATATTTCCTCTCAAAATGACCCACCACTTACGTGTTAAGAAATGGCACCATTATGAGATTCTTCACTTGGATAAACTACAAAAATAGTTATGCATTGCTTGTTAAAGATTTAATTACGTACCGCTAGACTTTTTATAGAAATATTTTTAGAGAATTTGTTATTATTGCTTAGCAAAACAGTCTAAAAAACAATTCAGGTAGTAATCAAAAGTCCGGAATCGCGCGACTGCTACGGTCGCAGGTTCGAATCCTACCTCGGGCGTGGATGTGTGTGATGTCCTTAGGTTAGTTAGGTTTAACTAGTTCTAAGTTCTAGGGGACTGATGACCTAAGATGTTAAGTCCCATAGTGCTCAGAGCCATTATTAGTAATCAAACAACATTTTAAGAAAACTTATTACAATTTCTTCCTTCATTGGCCCAAGATTCTTATCAGTAAAGTAGAATATTGAGAGCTAGCATTAACTCATCTTGAAATTAACGTTCGTAGTATGTGAATAAAATAGTGTATAGTGTGTAGTGTAAAGTGTATGTTTCGCGGAGTTCGTTTGTATAAACATCAATTCTAAAAATAATGTACGGAACACCGATTAAGACTTTTTAAGTAATAGAATCTCGATGACGAGTGTTCATCAGAGACAAGTATATCGTCAGGCGTGCCCCGGGAAGTGTGACAGAACCACTCGTATTTCCTGTATACGTATATGATGTGACGTACAGGATGAACAGCAGTTTATGGCTGTTTGCCGAGAACGCTGTGGTGTATGGGATGCAGTCGTTGGGTGACTTTAGGAGGATACAGGATGACTTAGACGGGAGTTCTAGGTGTTGTAATTGATGACAGCTTGCTCTGAATGTAGAAAAATGTTCAAAAAATGGTTGAAATGCCTCTGAGCACTATGGGACTTAGCATCGGATGTCATCAGTCTCCTAGAACTTAGAACTACTCAAACCTAACTAACCTAAGGACATCACACAAATCTATGCCCGAGGCAGGATTCGAACCTGCGACCGTAGCGGTCGCGCGGTTCCAGACTGAAGCGCCTAGAACCACTCGGACACAGCCGTGGGCTAGAAAAATGTAAGCTAGTGTGGATGAGTAGGGAAAACACTCCTGTAACGTTCGAATACAGCATTATTAGTATGTTGCTTGGCACAATCACATCGATTAGATATATAGGTGAAACGCTGCAAAGCGATATCAAGTGGAATGAACACAGCAGATTGATAGTAGGGAAGGCGTATGGTCGACTTCGGTTTATTGGGAGAATTTTGGAAGGGCATATAGAACATTACAGTGACCCATTCTTGAGTTCGGTGTTTGTGATACCCTCACCGGATCAAAGGAAGAAATCGAAGCAGTTCAGAGGCGTGCTGCTAGATTTGTTTCTGGTAGGTTCGATCAGCATGCAAGTGTTACGGGGATGCTTCGTGAACTCAAATGGGAATCCGTGGAGGAAGACGAGGCTCTTTTAGCGAGGTACTGTTGCGGAATTTTAGAGAACTGACATTTGAGGCCAGCTGCAGGACGATTCTACTGCCGCTAACGTTGATTTCGTGTAAGGATTACGAAGATAACATGAGAGAAATTAGGGGTGGTACTGAAGCTTAAAGACAGTCGTTTCCCCTTTAATCTGTTCGCTAGTGGAACAGGAAAGACAACTAATAGTATTGGTACATGGTACCCTCCACCATGCGCCTTGCTTCCGTGGTATGTACGTAGATGGAATGTAATATTTTTTAATGTATGAGAGATTTTAATTAGCTGAAGAGCTGCGAGGCGCCTTATGACTTGACTTCACTGTTGTGGTAATGACGGTTCACTGCACGGACAAAAGCGCCCCAGTCAATCTCCTGCTCTGCAATTCGTAATGGTTTCCCACCTGTGTACTTTCTCGCGCGACCTACCCTATGCAGGTTTTTAAAAGCCAATCTACATCAGAAGCCGTGACACGATGGCATGGTTTATTCACGTGACATTGTCCCTGGGCTTTAGAAAGACCAGGTGAGTGCAGCGTAGCCGCGCCCATTCCAGCGTCTCCCCACTGCGCAATCCCAATGAATTCAGTGAATCAGCGATCACTATCCAAGCTGGACGCCCAGCGAATACAACAATACTTCGGGTTGCGCAAGCACACCTCGGCTCGCCGGGCATTCCTAGCGAGCACGAGAAAAGCTATCTCTGGTTGTATCAAATATGTTATATTTGACAAAATAGGCAGCAGCAACTCCCAGTCATCAGACACACGTATATCAAATGTCATACATCCGGAATATGAGCTTGTCTACTAATTAAAAAAGGCGATAGGACTTGCAAGTTAATTTTTCTCTCTTCCAAATGTGATTTTAGTGCCCCTTTGTTTGATGTATTTTACGACATTTTAGTTCACAGTTACTTAAGATTATGTTTATTTCGTACGTACATATCAAGGATTTTATTTGCCGTTTTGGTTGTTACTTTCTGTTGTTCTCTTCACCTTGATGGTTCCTAGGTTTCTTCATGTTTTGCGGCAGTTATCTCAGAAGATTCAGTCTAACAAAATACTGAAAACAATTCATCTACATCTACGTCAATACTCCGCAAGCCACTAACGGTGTGTGGCGGAGGGCACTTTTGATACCACTAACTGATCCCCCGTACCCTTTTCTATTCGCGATGGTGCACGGGAAGTGAGATTGTCAGTGAGCCTCTTTATCCGCTCCAATTTCGCGAATTTCCTCATCGTGTTCATTTTGTGAGATGTATTTAGGAGGATGTAATATGTAGTCCGACTCCTTCCGGAAATTACTCTCTCGAAATTTCAATACCACACCTCTCCATGATACACAACGCCTCTCTTGTAGCGTCTGCCACCTAAGTTTGTCGAGTACCTCTGGAACGTTCTCGCGCCAATTAAACGAAACCTTGGCGAAACACGCAGCTCTTCGTTGAATCTTGTCCATCTGTGTTGTCGCTCCTACCTGGTAAAGATCCCACACTGATGAACAGTACTAAAGAATCGGTCCAACAAGCACCTAGTAAGCCACTTCTTCCGTGGATGAGTTAAATTTTCTTAAGATTCTTCCTATGAATTTCAATGTGGCATCTACTTTTCCTGCTATTTGTTTATGTGGTCATACCGCTTGAGGTCGTTCCGGATAGATACTCCTAAATATTTTGCGGTAGATACTGTTTCCAGCAATTTGTCATCAGTATTGTAATTGTACAGTGGTGGATTTCTTCTCCTATGTATGCCCAATATGTTACATTTATTTACGTTCAGGGTCAACTGCCAGATCCTGCACCGTTCATCAATACTCTGCAGGTCATTCTGAAAATCGATCCTGTCTTCTGGCGTTGCCAGTTATAGACAACAGCGTGATCTGGGAACACCCTTAAAAAGCTTCCAACGCTTTATACTTGGTTACTTATATACATTCGTAAACAGTAACGGTCCTATCACAGTTCCTTGGAGAAAATATCTTTACATCTGACAATTTTGTTTCGTTAGGAGTGACGTTTTGAGTTATGCCTGCAAGGAAGTCTTGAATCCAGTCTGGTCCGATACTTGGTAATCTCGTATTTTTTCACTAGACGGGGGTGCTAGGCGGTGTCTAATGTCTTCCTGAAGTAAGGAACACGGCACCAATGAGTGTTACAACTTAAAGGGAGGATTCGAGTAATTCGAGAAAGTAAGATATTTAAGGCTCGCTCATAACTTGCGAAACTAAAGTAAACTAATTTCAATGGTTAGCGATACTCATTGCTGCCACATTCACAAATAAGTAGACAGCTTTGGAAAGAAATTGATAGAAGATACAGAACAAAAGGAAATCCTATCTGGCAAATCCCAATTCAGCTGAATGCGTACATTTTTCGACAGATTTGAAAACAGTTTTAAATACACTCTGATTCCACGAACTCTGTCATGTTGACTTACATTCTGAACATGTATTAAGCAATAACACATACTGTTGACAGATAAATGAACAACTAAACGTATAGCTACTGCCAGGACTCAAAGACTCGTTTACAAAATCTATATAAAGAATAAGCAGCTGTGGCAGCTATATTATTTGACCTGCGAGAGTGCATTGTCGTACCATGTGGCAATCAGTAGATCTGTATTGTATGCTGATTTAGAAATGTGTCGAATTGAGATTAAATAAGATACAAACAAACAGTGTTGACAGACTCTGCCTCACTCCTTCCCCGTCCCAATCGCTAGAGCCACTTACTCCGGGACATCCGTTTGCATGTACCAGTACAGGGAGACTTCCAAAATAGCGAGTACATAAGAGACGTGGGAAACCTGCAAAGGGAAATTTGATGAAGAGTGTCATGTATTACACGAGGGAAGTTCAAAACGTCCTCGTCGTATCAAAAAGGCCTTCTTCCAGATGTTCTTTCGGCTTGTTGAAAAGATGGAAATCGCATGGTACAAGATCTGGACTTCCCTATCAGCGTCCTCCACGTCTATGCGGCCTTCTTCATATTGACATCATTTCACCTACAACTGGACACGACATTGCAATTGCTCCATATACCGCCAGAATTGTAGAGTGAAACTGTGCGTAATTTAGACGTTTTGCCCACAAGAATCGTACTGCCCTCGTACTTCAGCTTTGGAGCCCGTTTTTAGATGCTGCGCCACTTCTCTCACATATTGTGATGCACCAGTTATCCATACCGCAGCAGAACTGTGTCGCCAAAATTCTCGGAACATGTCCTTCCTTATGAAAATGCGCTATTCTTGAGCAATCGTCTTAGCGTGGGACGACATGTGACGCTCACCTTCTTAAGTCTGTCTGTGTAAGTGAGAATTCTTAGTACGCATTAATTAGATTTCCGACGTCGGTCTATCAAAAATAACCAAGAGAGTGCAGCGATTTCACTTCCGCTGCTTAGCTGTCAATCATGTAATCAACTGGAAATCATTCCATATTCCTTATTTACAGGAGTGGGCTGCGAATTATATACATTCAACCTACACAGTGGTTAGCGCTTCTGCGTGAATCGAAAACGTGACATGCCATGGAGGGTTGTGGATGTTCTGCTGTCAGTTGTCCAGCTTAGGCGGTCTCCAGCCAAGGCGTGGGCATAGTTTTGTGTCGTTAGGCCATCAGAGGTAGTCGTGCTGGATGTTTGTTTCCTAGAGGCAGTAACATGCAACGTACGTCGCGCAGCCCTCACGCCCTTGCACTTCGCAGCTCCAGCATTGAATTCCGATGTTATTTTCCGCAGTGTTGCACGAACTGGTGCTTGACACGGATCTTGAAGGGCAGCCCTGGTCACGTACATCCGGAATCTTATGACGATCGTACTGCCGCCGTAAGTTCGAAATCTTATAGAAATTCTTGTCATCGAGACACACCTTCGAAGCTCTGAATATCATAATCTGTCACCTGCGTCACTTATTTCGAGAACCATCTAACGACATCATATCATTCAAAACCACTAGAACCACTGTAATGTGCCAGTTCTGAGGCGTCGGTAGTTCAGAGAGCGTTCTGAAGTTTTGCCTTACTCGCTGATAAACTACGTTTTATGCACGTCGTGGTCATTAGTTGAAAATTATGACTATTTAAACTGAACAGTGCACCTCAAACTTGCTTTTGAGGCCGCCCACATATATTCGTAGCTTAGGTACACTACCGCTGTCATTTGCAAATATTCGATAAGTGTCACGAAGGGAACAAACTGACTGATTTAAATTTCAAATATCGGTATTTTCCTAATTTTTTCTGTACTCTTCAATCATACATCATACGTAGTCTTTTGCTGGTACTGTGCAACTAAAAAAAAATAAAAATAATTCTCCAGGAAGAGGGGCATACTGTGATGCCTGGACATCTATTAGTCGACATTAATATGACGTGTGTCCTCACTTCGCCTTTATGACGGCTTGAGCTCTGCTGAGGACACTCTCAATGAGATATTTGAATGTCTGAAAAAATGACGACCAACTCCTGCTGAAGAGTCGAAACCGCATGAGGTGGACGCTGGGGTCTGCAACGGCTGAGATTCTGAGCACGGCAGTCCATTTCAGAAACATTATTGCGCACAACCCACAGTCCAACAGATGCTGCTTTATGTTAGGGTGCATTGTCAAGTTGATATAAATAAGGACCGTCTCCGAACTGTTTGTCTGCTGTACGTAGGACATCATTCTGTAAACTGTTTTCCAATCCTTTCGAATTTAGTGGTTTCTTAAGTGAAATAACGGTACCACACCGTAGATACGAAGAACATTCTCACACAGAAGCGCCACCTACTCCACACTGCGCTGTTGGCACTACACATGACGACAGGTAACATTTTCCACTCAGTCGCCAAACTCAACCCCTTTCCTCACTTTGCCACATAACATAGCGAGTTTCATCACTCCAGGTCACTGGTTTCAGTCATCCACTGTTCTGTGGCATGGCTCTTTACATCATCTCTTCCGTCGCTCAACACTAACTACCAAAATGAGCGGCTTACGCGGAGCTGCTCGACCATTGTACCCAATTCTTTTTAACTCCATACGCACTTCTGGTAGCACTTTGGACCTCACGAATGATTCCCTCCGTTAATTCGACGCGGTCTGTTCCAACTGCCATTCGCGATGTTGACAGTCACTGTCCGTCAGTACATTAGGTCTGCCATGTCTTGATTTAGGTAAGATCGCTAACTCACGTTCCCTCTCCACTATAACATCACCAAACAGTCGATTTGGCCCTTTTTAGAGGGGCTGATGTGCCCCTGATGGATTTCTTACTTACGTGACATGCAATGTCTAGTCCACATTCGATCTCACTGAGCTTTCCTGGCGGACCCATTCTCTTGTTACTGTTTCTCTGCTGACAGCACAACACTCCCAGCCTCCTTTTATACAGGCGGATCTGCCCCTTGTGACATGTAGTGGTAAATACCGCATTACATAAGGTGTACGAATACTTTTAATAAGATAGTGTTTTTGTGGCCTTAAGATATCTCGATATATTAAGATGACACAGTGATCAAGACACTAGTGACGATTTAGGAATAAGTATCTTGCCTCTGCTCAAGAACACACGGAAACCAGTTTTGCTGCAGTCAGAAGATGAATCAGACGTTCACAACAGCTACAACCACTTCCGAAGAATCCCACCACAGACGGGGTCCTATAACTGGCTTTCTCCAAGAAATTAATCCAAACACAGCATAATGGCTCGAAATTATTTAATAAATGTCACGTTCCTGGCCGCGAAAGTTTGTATTTTACACCTTAATTAGTAATCCATCTCCAGCCACTCACTCACCGGCGGAATACTAAACGCTATTTTTACTAACTAACGTGTTGCTTCCATTAACCAACGACTGGCAACAAAGAGTAGGGGAGAAAAGTTAAGGCTTTAACGAGCCGTCGACTTCAGTCATTTGAGTGAGAGGATCAGCGTTGGCTGGACAAAGCTGGAAGGATCTGTCGATCCGGGGGCTTATTGAAGGAACAATCCCGCTGTTCTCCTGAATCATTTACAGAAACCAACAGAAAAACTACACGAGGCTGGCCTGTCGTGGATTGGATTAGTTGGGTAGACCGGATAAGTAATGAACACGAATTGATCCGAACTGCGGAAGGAAATTGTTATTTTGGTAATGGAGGGAAAATTTCCAGAGTTAGATCGTGGGAAAATACAGTGAACAGGTTCAAATGGATGTATGTTGCAGAAGTGATACAGAGATGAAGAGAGCTGCACAGGATAGAATAGCGCGGACAGCTACACTTAACCAGGCTTCTAACTGAAAACCGCAACAGGAACTACAGCAAAACCTTAGTTTGTATTCAACATCCGGTATTCTACAAATAGCATTTTTTAATTTTTTTACGTTTAGTTGTCGAATTATAACGTTTGTATACGACATACAAGTAGCTCTTATGTCAGTGGTTCCCAACCTGGGACGCGCGACACCCTGAGAGTGAGTGCGGTATATAAGGCCGAGCCGGGGGGGGGGGGGGGGGGGGGGGATGAGGCAGGGTTGCCGACAGCTAATGTGCTTGCTCTTTCTGAAATAATACAAGGGCATGCAACTGAATTGAAATGTGATACGAGTGCCAAAGAACGGTTTCAACACGTGAGGTTGGTAGAATTCGGCCCACTTTCCTTTCTATTCATCCAAGAGGGGCGAAGGAAGTCTTAAAAGTGTTCGTACAGTTATCTTCTACGTACCTATGTGAGACCGCATTCTCGGCACTAGCCGTCATGGAAAATAAAACACCACAGTCTCCTGAATGTAAAGAGTGACTTTTGATGTGGTTTAACTAGTTTGAAACTAAATATTCAAGAATTGCTTCAAGAAAAACAATTTCAACCGTCTCATTAATGTTCTGAAATTTTCTCGTGACTTTCATAAAAAAGTTGAATGTGAAACGTGCTGTTCGAGTGAAATTAGTATTATCAGGTATTTAAGTAAGACATAAACACTTTCTGTTTCAAATCGCCGGCCGTTGTAGCCGAGCGGTTCTAGGCGCTTCAGTCTGGAATCGCGCGACCGCTACGGTCGCAGGTTCGAATCCTGCCTCGAGCATGGTTGTGTGTGATGTCCTTAGGTTAGTTAGGTTTAAGTAATTCTACGTTATAGGGGACTGACTCAGATGTTAAGTCCCATAGTGTTCAGAGCCATTTGAACCATTTTGTTTCGAATCTCCAGGTTTAATGGAACTTTCTGTTTCCTCCACCAGGTTCTTCGGAACACTACAGTTCTCTATTACTTTTCATTTGATGATCCTCTTTTATTAAAGTGTGGATTGTAGGTTATTGTAAAAGATTTTCCGAAAGTTTTTCCTATGAGACAAATAAATAAATAAAATGAACAAACATTGGGGGCATAAATATTCTAAGGTTGTAGAGGAGGACACCAGGTGGAAAAGGTAGAGAACCACTGCTTTGGTAGTTACAATGTCAGTTGCCTTAAGGCTATTCAGCAATCTCTTCAAAAGGTCCAAATCTTAACGTTTTCCAAGATCGTCGGGTTACCAGAGAAGAATACAGCATTTTCAGTAGCGGTTATTAGTTAGAACTGACGATAAGCGAAGCCGTAGTTGAGCTGTGATCTTCGCAGTGAGGTTAGATTTTCAGCGCTACTCTCTGTGTATCCGTTGCCTATGCGGGATGTTGACACCACCAGTCGCAAAACCTCTGCCTTCCATTTTCCGGAGTCAGCACATAAAAATAGGAGGAGACCTCAGCAACTCGTAAACCTTCTTCTGATTCCGTAGCAGCGAAACTTTAATTCCTCCCGAGGCCATACCGGCTGTCGCCCTAGACATTTCATTTTGCGGGGTCCCGGGGAACAGGGCTAATCATCGCTGCCTTTTACTCCTGCAACTACGGCTAGTTCGGCCCTTCGTGGGGGATTCGGCTACTTTTCACTTTTATTCGCCCTCTGGGAACGGATATACGAAAGGAGGGAAGGAGCCGGCTCGTGCAGGGGGTCGTGCGGATTCTGCGGGCGTGCCAATAACAACAGAGATTTCAATATGCCGTTAAAAGAAGTAGTGGCTAGCCTCGCGACGCACCCTCCGCGACGGTCCGGCGCGGCGCTTTCCTTTCCGTGCGATGCGTTTCTTATTAAAAAGTTGTCGACCGCCGGCTCGGGCAGATGGTACCCGCTGTGCGCCAGCTGTGCCCGAGAGAAGGCGCTGCTTTCGAAAAGCTGCGCGCGTTGCCTCAGTGTTTGGGCGACACCCACAGCTGTCAGGTTGGCCGCCTGCCTGGCACGGTATTACGTTTCAACATACCACCACCGCACGCTCCTCGATTTCCAACGCATTCCGACTCACAGGCGCCTCCCGTGCTTACGGCAAGGTCGCTGTTTCTGTTTAGTAAAATCACTCCCGATGTAAAGCGCGGAAGACTAGGAGGTAGGCGGACAGCAGAACTGCACTCTGCTGCCAACAGAGCCACTGTCTGCAGCTTTATTTACTGTTACAATTTACACAGCTGTCTATAGAGATCTGCAAGTGCAGAACCAAACATTTTAGTCGTGACTGTGATGGTATAAAACACAGTGCGACAGAGAGCGAGTGGCCATTTATGTGACTCAATAAAAGAAAAGATACTGAGGGCAAGACTGATTTGGGATTTATAACTTTTCGGATGAAATTGATAAAAATTACAAATTACAAATATATACTAAGAATAACGTTCATAGAGAAACATCTAGTTTACAAATACAGTTAACTGAACCATCAACAATATTCAGGAAGCACTGAAACTGTCCCGTGTAGGTTCTTAATCAGCCGGCCGGTGTGGCCGAGCGCTTCTAGGCGCGTCAGTCTGGAACCGCGTGGCCGCTACGGTCGCAGGTTCGAATCCTGCCTCGGGCATGGATGTGTGCGATGTCCTTCGGTTAGTTACGTTTAAGTAGTTCTGAGTTCTACGGGGTTCGCCGTTGACATTGTAATTCTGTCAGAGACATCAACAAAAGCAAAACGAGGATAATGGAATGTAGTCGAATGAAGTCGGGTGATGCTGAGGGAATTACATTAGGAAACGAGACATTTAAAGTAGTAAAGGAGTTTTGCTATTTGGGGAGCAAAATAACTGATGATGGTCGAAGTAGAGAGGATATAAAATGAAGAATGGCAATGGCAATGAAAGCGTTTCTGAAGAAGAGAAATTTGTAAACATCAAGTATAGATTTAAGCGTCAGGAAGTCGTTTCTGAAAGTATTTGTATGGAGTGTGGCCATGTATGGAAGTGTAACGTGGACGATAAATAGTTTGGACAAGAAGAGAATAGAAGCTTTCGAAATGTGGTGCTACAGAAGAATACTGAAGATTAGATGGGTGGATCACATAACTAACGAGGAGGTATTGAATAGAATTGGGGAGAAGAGGAGCTTGTGGCACAACTTGACTAGAAGAAGGGATCTGTTGGTAGGACATGTTCTGAGACATCGAGGGATCACCAATTTAGTATTGGAGGGCAGCGTGGAGGGTAAAAATCGTAGAGGGAGACCAAGAGATGAATACACTAAGCAGATTCAGAAGGATGTAGGCTGCAGTAGGTACTGGGAGATGAAGAAGCTTGCACAGAATAGAGTAGCATGGAGAGCTGCATCAAACCAGTCTCAGGACTGAAGACCACAACAACAACACAAGTTCTAGGGGACTGATGACCTCAGATGTTAAGTCCATAGTGCTCAGAGCCATTTGAACCATTTTTTCAGGTTCTTAATAAACACGTGAGCACTGTATGTTGGAATGTCTGCCTTTCTACTCCGCAGTCTCTCTTCGGAGACGTGTTAAGTGTCCATTTACACACGGCCCAGTTACATTAATGTGGCTACTACCTATGTTCGACGTCAACGTGCAATAAGTACTCACAGACGGCTGGTGGTAGCACTAACAGTGGAGGGTATATGAACCGTATCGTACCGACGCTGGAAACACAGCAGTGGTTATCAAATGCGGAAACAGAGCGATTTATCTGACACCCTAAAGGGCATGATCATTGACTTTCGGTCCAAGGATGGAATGATTTCCAAAACGATAAGTTTTTAAAGTGTTCTCATGCCGCCATAGTTAACGTACAGGTAGCTGTTGTGCACCAAGGCCATAGACTACAGGTATCAATGACGGCTGCGGAGAGGTTTACGTACGAATAGACATGCAACTCTTGAGCAACTGACCGCCCAGGTGAACCAACAGCGTCCACAGCTCGTGGTCGTGCGGTAGCGTTCTCGCTTCCCACGCCCGGGTTCCCGGTTTCGATTCCCGGCGGGGTCAGGGATTTTCTCTGCCTCGTGATGACTGGGTGTTGTGTGATGTCCTTAGGTTAGTTAGGTTTAAGTAGTTCTAAGTTCTAGGGGACTGATGACCATAGATGTTAAGTCCCATAGTGCTCAGAACCATTTTTTTTAACCAACAGCGAGCGTTGCTGCATATGCCCTCCGCAGCAGGCACCTAGTTCATGCATGTATGCTGATTGCCATTCATTGCCGACGAAATCTGGAATTTGAACGACAACATCTCAACTGAACAACTTAACGTTCACCGTGTGGCGACAGGTGGCCTTTTCAAATGAATCACTCTGTATGCTCCATCGGAAAGTTGGCCGTTGGCTTGTATGGCCTTGTAACAGTCGTCGGTAGGGCACAGGTTGGAGTAGGGACCATTATGGTCTCGAGAAAGGCTTTGTGACAATTCCTCGTGATCTCGTCATTCTAGAGGGCACAGTGGATCAATACATTTAATCATCTATCCATTGCGAGCATGTCTGCGCCACACGCAGTTCGTTTCTCTCGTCACGACAGCATTTACCAGCAGGACGATGCAATGTGTCACACAGCTCGCAGTGTATGTGAGTGTTCCGAAGAGCAATGGGACGAGTTTACCGTACTCCCCGGGCCATCAAATTCTCCACCTTTAAACCCAATTGAGAATCTGTGGGACCACCTGGATTGAGTTGCTTGCACCATGAATCCTCAACCGAGAAACCTATCGTAGCTGGTCCCACGGTACTCGAGTCGGAACGGCTCCCCATCCCTGTCGGTGTCTTCCAGGACCTCACTGACACTCTTCCTGCACGCCTCGCAGTGGTCCACACTACAAAAGGTGGTTATCCAGTCACATTAATGTGACTGGAGAGCGTACAATGAGTCCGCACATTTGCCATGTTTGGTTCTCATTCGGTTTATAGTTACCTAGAGTTGTACTGAAAGGTGAAACCAATTAGTTTTCAAGAGAAATGTCGTAATTTCTTGAGATCTGCAATTACATTATCTTCCCAGGCTTTGTTCCACTGTCGCATCTTTCCAAGTTGTTATTTTCTAAGTATATAGTTTCCACAAATGGGTTTTTTTAGAGTAGAGTCGTTAAATATCTATGTAAGCATGGGACGAATGAAAGAAAGTTGTTAATTATTTTGAAAAAAAAAAAGGAACGAAGGAAGACTGGTGTGTAACGTCCCATCGACAACGTGGTTACTAAAGCCGAATCAGAAGCTCGGATTAGGAAAGAATGGGCAAAGAAATCGGCAGCATTCTTAGAAATGTATCATCCCGGCATCTGCCTTAAGTGATTTAGGAAAATCGCGGAAAACCTAAATCTGGATGGCCGGACGGGGATTTGAACCATAGTCAACCCGAATGCGAGTCCAGCATGCTAACCACTGCGCCACCTTGCTCAGTAATTGCTTCTCTAAGCAGTGCTTCTTGCCTTCCCAGTTGTAGTGGGGGTATGTGACTTAGTACTGGTAGCCAGAAGTTGGGCCCGCTCTTAATTGTGTCCGAAATCATTCGCATTATGTCATTTAGTTCGATGTCTGTTTTCTTGGTGTTGGAAGCGACGTGACAGACGACAATATACGTACATTCCTCTTTCAGTTGGCACAAAAAGCTCTAAGCACTATGAGACTTAACATCTGAGGTCATCAGTCCCATAGACTTAGAACTACTTAAACCTAACGAACCTAAGGACATCACACACATCCATGCCCGAGGCAAGTTTCGAATCTGCGACCGTAGCGGTCGCGCGGTTCCAGACTGAAGCGCCTAGAGCCGCTCGACCACAGCGGCCGGCTCTCGACTTTCTCTACACTACTGTGGTACATAGTAAACAACGACAATGTTTAAATAATACATAAAATATTAAATATGTTCTGTCTCGAGAACCATACGGAATAGGTCATATGTCCTTAGGAAAATTTTGTTCAGAATCACTAATACATCACCCCGCAAGGCGAGCCTCTCTCCTCCTGACTCACCTTGTATTATGCATCAGTTTCGTCCATCCAAGCTAACTTGCAGTCTTGGATTTGTTTACTGTTACTGAATATCCGTGACGTTCACCACCCAGGTGCAGAGAGCTACACAAAAAGTTAATTTCGGAAAGCTGATGTTGATTTTAACGTTTCTATAAACAGTGAAGGAAAGATCTGACAGGATGTAACAGACCGAACGTATCCATCTTCAGGCCATTACGCTTCTATTGTTGACGTGTTTTCTTCCAAGAGAACTAGAGCCAAACTCCGTGAAAGTAAATAATTTACGACTTTGTCCCATATGGTGAAATCGCATTTTATTCTTCGTTGACTTTAGCAGGACATGTGGCACTCACGTGACATTTGACGCAAGTGTGGCCTTTTAGTCAGATTTTCTCTCACATTCATGCCAAATAGAGACAAACTTCTAAGCTCTCTTTTGCCTACACCGTTCATAAAAACGACTAAATTAACCCACATTTCAAGAAAGCTTATACAGACGATTAGGATATAGTACGAACTGTGCCTCTCACAATTACAAATGGCGCAAAGAAAATGTTTACACGCTACAAATCAAAGAAGTGGCATTTTGTACTAACAATAATGCTCTCCGGCGAATTTAAAAATTCTTTTATCTTCAAGACAAAAGAACCGTTATTTGTCTTTTTCAGTGTTAATATGCAACTATAATATCGGACTTGTGAACTTTTGGAGACAAGATATGTATGGAGTACGTATATATTTCGTGTATTTATGTAGGTCTGGTTAGCCGAAAGTCATTTTCGCTAGTCGTATCAGGCGCCTGTTTACTTAGATGCTAAGGTCGTTGGCTTCTACGCAGCAACTAAGATGGATTCAGCAAATGCCACAGGAGAGCGAAGTGCGAAGTAACTTCGGTCAAGGGAATTACGGCGGAACCCATCACCAGCCAAGCTACTCCGGAAACTGTAAACTCCCTCCGTAGTCGTAAACCCTTCAGTCTTATCCGATAGTTGCGAAGAAGCGAGGGGAGTACTGCCTGGCAACGAGTCAAATCCCATACATTGTCAGCTCCGTCGAAACGGAAAAGGATACAAAGTTGCACAAAAAGCCTACACGTTGTCGGGTCCGTCGAAAAGGATACAAAGTTGCACAAATAGCCGTTGCCCTGCCGCAGACACAAACTTCGTACGACTACTTCTCTTTAACAGGGATCCACTTTTACTGTGCTACGCTTCGTGAGCCACTTGTTACCTTGAAGGAGAACCTCCCTACACCAGCTAGTCTTCCTTCTGTGTGTCGAGCAAAAGTTACTCGAAGACATACTCCCTGCTATATGTGAGGCGCTGCGACATTATTTTAACCAAAAGACAGAATCAAAATAGGACCAACTATGTAGTTCCTCTTCACAGTGCTATACACCTTTCAGCAGATGATGCAGATCTGAATGATGCAATTACACTATATGATGAATAGTATCCGGACACTTGGCTGCGACTAACTTACAAGTTCGTGGCGCCCTCCATCGGTAATGCTGGAATTCAGTATGGTGCTGGCCCACCCTTAGTCTTAATTGCAGCTTCCACTCTCGCAGGCATACGTTCAATCAGGCGCTGGAAGGTTTCTTGGGGAATGGCAGTCCATTCTTCACGCAGTGCTGCACTGAGGAGAGGTTTCGATGTCAGTCGGTGAGGCCTGGCACGAAGTCGGCATTCCAGAACATCGCAGAGGTGTTCTACACGATTCAAGTCAGGACTGTGTGTAGGCCATTCCATTACAGGGATGTTATTGTCTTGTAACCACTCTGCCACAGCCCGTGCATTATGAACAGGTGATCGATCGTGTTGAAAGATGCAGCCGTCTTCCCCGAATTGCTCTTCAACACTGGGATGCAAGAAGGTGCTTAAAATATCAATGTAGACCTGTGCTGTGATAGTGCCACCCAAAACAACAAGGGGTGCAAGACCATGAAATCCAAGTTTTCTCACCTCCTGCCTAACTGTGATAGTACTTCCAGTGGATCCTGATGCAGTTTGAAATTCCTTTGTGATGGTCTGGATAGATGTCTGCCTATGAGACATTATGACCCACTACAACTGTCGGCAGTCTCTGTCAGTCAACAGACGAAGTCGCCCTGTACGCTTTTGTGCTGTACGTGTCCCTTCACATTTCCACTTTACTATCACTTCGGAAACAATGGACCTAGGGATGCCTAGGAGTGTGAAAACCTCGCGTACAGACGTATGACACAAGTGACACCCAATCACCTGCCCACTTCTATGTCGGCGAGTTCCGCAGAGCGCCCCATTCTGCTCTCTCACGGCGTCTAATGACTACTGAGGTCGCTGATATGGAGTACCTGGCAGTAGGTGGCAGCACAACGCGCCTAATATGAAAAGCGTATGTTTTTGGGGTGTCCGGATACTTTAGATCACATAGTGTGTAAGTGGAGTTGAACCTGAATATATCTGTTAGCACAATAATAGTAACGCCAACGCATTTTCCTTAATGTGTACGCAGAGGGACAGTATGCTTTACGACCGAAATAAAAAATTAAAAAAATACAATTTTCATTAAATGTCTCTGAATTTCATTAATAACATACTTTTTGCAGATGTATAGATCTGTAAGAAGGCTGGTGAGCTTCAAAATATGAAAATGACATTTTTGGTTAAGAGCCATATTTTAGGTTATGTTTACCGAAAAATTCAAAACAGTTACAGAAAGCCGGCCGGAGTGGTCGAGCGGTTCTAGGCGCTACAGTCTGGAACCGCGCAACCGCTGCGGTCGCAGGTTCAAATCCTGCCTCGGACATGGATGTGTGTGATGTCCTTAGGTTACTTCGGTTTAAGTAGTTCTAAGTTGTAGGGGACTGATGACCACAGCAGTTAAGTCCCATAGTGGTCAGAGCCATTTGAGCCAGTTACAGAAACTCGCAGAAGAAATGATTAAAAGCAATAAACAGTTTTTGAAGCTTATAAAATATTAAGTCCATGACAAGACTACAATACTTTCAAAAGGTGGGCCTAAAGTACCCCCCTCCCCTCTCCCCACCCGCCCTTGGTATTGCGAGAGTTAAAAAACATCTTGGAGGACTTCATTTTGATAGTGATGAAGCGGTGCAAGCAGAGGTGAGATTCTGGCTCGGTCAGCAAAGTCAAACATTCTACAGTAACTGTGTCAACAAACTGGTCTCTTCTCATTGGAAGGAATGTGTTCGTTGCCAAGATGACTATGTTGAGAAATAAATATGTAGTCATGAAAAATGAAGATGTAGAATGCTAATAACGACTATTTTATTTAAAAAGCTTCAAGGTTTTTACTTGAAAATTCCGGAGGCATACTTTTCAGCACCCGCTTGTGGTACAGATGGAATCAAATCGATGAAAATACGCACTCGAAAATGACCGAACTATCGCCAGTTCTTGTCAACTCATTTTAAACGACTAAAGCTTCATTCAGGAGCGTCATGACCGCAACAAAGAATTGGTAAGTGAGAACAGTGGATGCCGTAGACATGGTTTAGTCTGTTCGCTTTCATTCGGCTGCGAAAGGAACGCTCTTCCAGGAGGCTTTCCCATTGCTCGCCCTTAGGACCCTGAGAAAGTAAGACCGTAATCATTACTGGGAACTGTGCGCAGGGTGGACTGCACAAGATATAACGGTCGTTGCGGGCCAGCGGCGCCAGATTAGCGAATACGGGAAGCGGCGAGATAAGGCCCGGCGGCTGCCCATCTGATAAAGCGCTACCGCTAGCGCTGCCTCGGCCACCGGACCCCCGGCGTCGGCGCACGTCCACTCCGCGGCCACCAGCTAGCCCTGCACGCACGCTCCTAAGCTTATACGTACTACTTTGTGCACTTGTAAATAAATTAGTTTCTGGTTTATGACTTGACTGGGGGCTCATTATCAGACAGCATGTTGCGTGTAGTTTAGGGTTTGCCCAAGGGAAATATCATAGGTTCGCTACCGTTTACTCTTCTTCTTCAGCGTTCAACGCTGAGACTGGTTTACAGCCGTGCGCCATTGTACCCTTCTGTCTGGTTTCCTCTTCATTTCCTCAAACGTAACACACTGAACATAAATCGTAATGTGCTGCATGTGTGACGCCCTTTGTAGCCTGCTGTAATTGATTCTCTCAATGTCATCTTCTGCTATTGTTCTAATGATGTTATAGTACCTTGAAAGGTGCCTGGTTTCCCATATACTTCTACACTCCTGGAAATGAAAAAAGAACACATTGACACCGGTGTGTCAGACCCACCATACTTGCTCCGGACACTGCGAGAGGGCTGAACAAGCAATGATCACACACACGGCACAGCGGACACACCAGGAACCGCGGTATTGGCCGTCGAATGGCGCTAGCTGCGCAGCATTTGTGCACCGCCGCCGTCAGTGTCAGCCAGTTTGCCGTGGCATACGGGGCTCCAACGCAGTCTTTAACACTGGTAGCATGCCGCGACAGCGTGGACGTGAACCGTATGTGCAGCTGACGGACTTTGAGCGAGGGCGTATAGTGGGCATGCGGGAAGCCGGGTGGACGTACCGCCGAATTGCTCAACACGTGGGGCGTGAGGTCTCCACAGTACATCGATGTTGTCGCCAGTGGTCGGCGAAAAGTGCACGTGCCCGTCGACCTAGGACCGGACCGCAGCGACGCAAGGATGCACGCCAAGACCGTAGGATCCTACGCAGTGCCGTAGGGGACCGCACCGCCACTTCCCAGAAAACTAGGGACACTGTTGCTCCTGGGGTATCGGCGAGGACCATTCGCAACCGTCTCCATGAAGCTGGGCTATGGTCCCGCACACCGTTAGGCCGTCTTCCACTCACGCCCCAACATCGTGCAGGCTGCCTCCAGTGGTGTCGCGACAGGCGTGAATGGAGGGACGAATGGAGACGTGTCGTCTTCAGCGATGAGAGTCGCTTCTGCCTTGGTGCCAATGATGGTCGTATGCGTGTTTGGCGCCGTGCAGGTGAGCGCCACAATCAGGACTGCATACGACCGAGGCACACAGGGCCAACACCCGGCATCATGGTGTGGGGAGCGATCTCCTACACTGGCCGTACACCTCTGGTGATCGTCGAGGGGACACTGAATAGTGCACGGTACATCCAAACCGTCATCGAACCCATCGTTCTACCATTCCTAGACCGGCAAGGGAACTTGCTGTTCCAACAGGACAATGCACGTCCGCATGTCTAACGTGCCACCCAACGTGCTCTAGAAGGTGTAAGTCAGCTACCCTGGCCAGCAAGATCTCCGGATCTGTCCTCCATTGAGCATGTTTGGGACTGGATGAAGCGTCGTCTCACGCGGTCTGCACGTCCAGCACGAACGCTGGTCCAACTGAGGCGCCAGGTGGAAATGGTATGGCAAGCCGTTCCACAGGACAACATCCCGCATCTCTACGATCGTCTCCATGGGAGAATAGCCGCCTGCATTGCTGCGAAAGGTGGATATACACTGTACTAGGGCCGACATTGTGCATGCTCTGTTGCCTGTGTCTATGTGCCTGTGGTTCTGTCAGTGTGATCATGTGATGTATCTGACCCCAGGAATGTGTCAATAAAGTTTCCCCTTCCTGGGACAATGAATTCACGGTGTTCTTATTTCAATTTCCAGGAGTGTATATACTTCTCAGCACCTCTGCACTGGTAACTCTGTCTCTCCAGCTGGCCTTCGAATACCACCAGATCTTTGGGGCTTCAAGCAGTCTGATCTCTTGTTTTCCTATCGTCCAAGTTTCACATCCATACAAGGCCACACTCCAAGCAAATGCTTTCTTGATCCGTTTCCTTATTTTCAGACTGATGTTCTTGCTGGTGAATAAGATCTTTCACAGATTAAGTGCAATTTGGACCGCTGTATTCTGCTCACAATTTCTGTCCGTCTTCTACCACCCCCTGTGATATTGCATTCCAAACAGTTAAACTCCTTTACCGCTTCTAACTGCTCTCTTCCAATTCTCATTCTTAGAAGTACATGTTGTTCTACACTGCTGCATACCACCACTTTACTCTGTCATAGGGTTACGAAAGTAAAACTGCACTGATCACAGCTCATGAAGACCCATGTAATGAGTGTTTTAATCCATGCATCTTCCAAAAATGTATCGGGAAGTAAAACCTCTGCCACACACTTTACATTTTAGATACAGACACGGCTGAGACCTATATAGACATGTGAATAAACCGGAATAGCTTTCCCCTCTTTTATGTTGTTTGAGTTGAGATCTTGTTGGTAACGAATCCAATAAAGACAAGGGGGAGGGCTGTAGTATGGGGGTCTACCGTAACCTGATTGAAGGAATCATTCCGACACTCGTTTTTAGTGTTTTAGCAAAACCTCAAAGAACACAACTCAGTATAGGTAAAACAGGATTCTAATCTGGTGTCTCCGTAACACGAATCCCATGTCTCTAACCTGTTCATTACTGGGAAAAACTATCCCAGAACAGAATCTTCAAGAAGACAATTATGACGAGATTCATTTGATTTGTGGGGACAACAGTCCTAGTTTGAGCTCTTCAAGTTTCCGCCTTTCCTTGGGTCAGCATACAACGATAACTCGACATTTATGTCACTTGAGACGCAATTCGCTCTAAGATAAACAAAGAGACTCATCACGAAGGAATTATCCGAATGGGACAGAAATCGGTAGATATGACGTACAGTATCAGAAAACAATGGGTGATTTATTCAAGTGAAAGAGTTTCACGAGCTGAGCAATTATTCGGCTTAGCACTGATTGATAGAGTTTTGGATGTCCTCCTGAGAGATATCGCACAGAATTCTGTCCAATTGACTCGTTGGATCGTCAAAATCTCGACCTGGTTGGAGTTCCCTGACCATAATGCTCCAAATGTTCTCAATTGAGGAGAGATCCTTTAATGTCACTGGCCCAGGGATAGTTTAGTATGTACGAAGACAAGTAGTAGATACTCTCGATGTTTGCTGGCAGGCATTATTTTTCTGTAATATAAGCCCAGGATGACTTGCCATGAACGGCAACTAAACGGGGAGTAGAATATCGTCGGCATACCGCTGTGCTTTATGGGTGAATCTGATGACAACCAAAGGGGTCCTGGTAGGAAAAGAAATGACGCCCGAGACCATCCCACCCGGTTGTCGGGACGTACGGCGATCGACAGTCAGGCTGGTATCCCGCAGCTATCCGGGCGTCTCCAGACACTTCTCCGGCCTGGAATCTCATTGGATGAAGTAGAAATGTCTTCACTGATGAGTTCCGCTTCGAACTGAGCCCTGACGATCAGCGAAACCCTCTACAGCCCCTCGAAGTTTCAGACACCCGTACAGGAGACCTCAGTGACCTTGAACGGGAACTAGTCATTGTATTGGATGATGCCTGAGTAACAAATCGATCAGTGACATTTCAACCCGTCCATAGCTGCCCAAATCGGCTGTTGATGGTGTGACTGTGAATTCAAAACGCTAATGGATAACCAAGACAAGGCAGACCTCATGTGATGATGGACAGGGACCGTCGCGCATTGTGAAGGATAGTTGCAAAAAATTTCATAAGATCAACAGAAGAAATCATTCGTGAGTTTCACAGTGCTACCATTAGTCGAGCTAGCACAATGGTCGTGCGCAGTGAGATAAAAAGAATGGAGTGCAGTGGTTGAGCAGCTACTGATCAGCCACACATTTCTGTAGACAGTACTAAGCAACGCTTGACATCTTGTAAGAGCTATTCCATTGGATAATGGATGATTGGAAATGAGTGATTTGAAGTGATGGTAATCCAACAGAAGGGTTTGGGTTTGGCGAATACGTAGAGAACTCTGTCTGCAATTAAGTTTAATGCCAGCAGCAAAGTGTGGAATAGGTGGTGTTACAATATGAGTGCGTTTTTCATGGCTAGGCTGTGCTCTCTTTATTGTGCCTAAGAACTGTTAAGTACGGAAGGATATGAGAATAAATTAAAGCGTTGTGTACCGCCTACAGTAGCGCAACGCTTTGGGGACTATAACTGAATGTATCAACATGACATTGCGCCCTTCATCTCTGAGGCAATAGTTTGTGGACTATAACATTCCCGTAATGGTCTGATCAGCCGAGAGTCCCGACTTGATCCGAATGGACCACCTTTGGAATAAGTTACAACGTCTAACCCCAGTATCCAACATAGACAACCACCTTCTCTGGTGTCGGCTCTGGAGGACGAATGAGCTGATATTCCTCTGCAGGTATCCCCAGCATAGTACAAGACGTCATGAAGGCGAAGGGTGGACGCACGCCATATTAATGTCCACCAATAGGTGTCCGGATACTTTTGATTAGATAGTGTGTATCAGATGTAACGTGTAACATATTTGTTGTAATGCTTGTTATATAAAATATGTAGAATACCTGCTTAGATGTAAAAGAGGACCCAATGGTCCTAGTCTTGTGAGGTTAATTAAATAAATAAATTTTTGATTGCAGTATCTTGGAGGTGCGGAAGGAGAAGAGTCGAGATGCAGCTCGCATCCGCCGCGGCAAGGAGAACTTCGAGTTCTACGAGCTGGCCAAGATGCTGCCCCTGCCCGCCGCCATTACGTCGCAGCTGGACAAGGCGTCCATCATCCGGCTGACCATTTCCTACCTCAAGCTGCGCGACTTCTCGGGCCACGGCGACCCGCCATGGAGTCGCGACGGCCCGCCGCCGAATAAAAGCGTTAAGGGTGAGTGTCTCTTTGGCTTTAAAAGTCAGTTCTGTTTCATCTGTTCCCCGAACATTCAGTTTCTTTCCTGGGAAATGGAGAAAGGTCACTAAGTGATCACGCCGATTTAGATACCCAGTTGTAGCACTAAATCACTTCAGGCGAATGAGTGGATCGTTGTTTTCAGAGTGAATTTTTCGTTTGTAGCGGAGTCACCGGTGATTCGAATCCTCCTGGGTGACTATAACAGTGTGTCAGGCAGGGCTCGAATTCGGTACGTTTGCCTTTCGCAGACAAATGCTCTAGTGACTGAGCTATCTATGCACTACTCACGATACATCCTCCCAGCTTTACTTCCGCCAGTACTTCTTTGTTACCATCCAAACTTCATCGAAGTACTGCTGCATAACTAACAACACCAGAATTCCAAGAAGGCAAGATTTTGAGCTTCCGTACCTGAATTTCTAGATATATAGATTCTCATATTTCTAAATTCTAAGTTAAAAATAATATTGAATCCTTTGTTCACTCCTCAACTTATATTTCGTAGATTCGTAATAGCTTTACTATTCTTCGAATCTGTCATTGGAATATTAAGTGTACCTATAACGTATGAATTGACATAATGATTGCACGTGCAGTGACGTGTAACGTTGTACTTATGTTAGGTGGATGAGTCTGGAATAAAAAGGAAGGGAAAGAGTGAAACACCAAAGCCTTCTCTCCATGCCACCAGGTTGTCGCCCCTATATGAGGGTCTTACCACAATCAGCAGTGCCTTCAGAACATGGCATACCGTAGTGGGATTCGAATTTGACCCAAGACATTAGCGCAGACTACGGTGATACAGAACTATACCTCAACACCTCTCCTCATTTTTCCGGTCATATTCTCAGAATAATTTTTTCCATAAACAGCTACACAGATGTCAAACGCCATCGCACCATTGTAGGTTTGTAATCTCGACAGCGCAGGTCATTCGGACTGTAGTACATTTAAACGTAATTCACTTTCTCTGTCCATCAAGTAGTTATTCTCTTTCAGATACACAGATCCAGTTGACGTCACCACAGAACAAGTAGCTATAAATTTCCAGGTATCACGAGCTGTCTATGGGGCCTTGTCATCGCTGTGCATCCCACCCAAGTCTCTTCTGTTATTTCATCATAAATGCTTGAGGTACAGCTGTGCGGTGCGATTTCTACGCACATTTTCGTTTACATCATCCACATGAGAATCAAATGTCATATGATCATCCAAGGGAGTTCAAAGACGTTTCTTAAACTTTGTTGTTGTTTTTCGTGGTCTTCAGTCCGAAGACTGGTTTGATGCAGCTCTTCAGATTAGTCAGTCTTGAGCAAGCCTCTCTATCTCAGAATAACTACTGCAGCCTATACCAGTCTAAATCTGCGAACTTTACCCAAGCTCTGGTCTCCCTTCAATACCAAACTGACGATTCCTTAATGTCTCATAATGTGTCCTATCAACCGATCTCGTCTTTTATACAAGTTACGTCACAAATTTCTTTTTTCCCTAATTCGGTTCCGTACTTACACATTGGTTGCATGATCTACCCATCTATTCTTCATCATTTTTCTTCATTACCACATTTCAAAAACTTCAATTCTCTTCTTTTAGAAACTGCTTATCGCCCAAGTTTCAAGTCCATACAATGCTACACGTCAGACAAATACCTTCAGAAAAGAACTCCCAACATTAAAATCTATGTTCGATGTTAACAAATTTCTCTTTTTGAGAAACGCATTTCTTGCCGTTGTCAGTCTGCATTTGATACCCTCTCTACTTCCACCGTAATCAGTTCTCCAACTGCCTAAATAGCAAAATTCATCTCCTACTTATAGAGCCTCATTTCCGAATCTAATGATTCCCTCATCGCTTGAATTAATTCTACTAATTTCCATTACTCTTGTTTCACTTTAGTTAATATTCATCTTCCAGCCTCATTTCAAGATACTGTCCATACCGTGTAACTGCTCTTCCAAGACCTTTGTTGTCTCTGACATGATTACAATGTCTGTTATTTCTTTATTCTGAACTTTAATTCCTTCTCGAAATTTTTATTTGTCTTCGGTTATTGATTGCTCAGGAGACAGATAGTGGATAGGTTACAGCCGTGTCTCACTCGCTTCTCAATTAATGCTGCTTCCATTTCATGTATTTCGAGCCTTTCTTAAAATTCAGTTCCCTTGTAAAGCCTCGCTGTATACACCTTCAGCCTTTCAACTTTCCCTTCTTTGTTTATTACTTTACATCTCATCTCTTGATAATCATACAGGTATCTTTAATCTTCCTATAGGCTGTATCTACCTTTTCCCTAGTTATACAACGCGTTTCCGCAGCCTTGCATTCGTCTTCTAGCCATTCCTTTATAGCCACTTTACACTTTCTGCCAATTTCATTTTTGGGACGTCTGTACCCACTTTCGCCTACTTAATGCTACATTTTTATATTTTCTCCTTCCTTCAGTTTCATTAATCCCTTTGTTATCTAACGATTTATACTAGGCCTTGTCTTTTTACCTATTTGATCCTCCGCTGTCTTTAGTCGTTCATCCCTCGTAGCTAACCATTTTTCCCTACTGTATTCTTTCCCCCTGTTTCAGTCACTCGTTGCCTAATGCTGCCTAAGTAACTCTCAATAATCTTTGGTTCTTTCAACTTCTACATGTCCCACTTCCTTAATTTTTAACCGCTTTGAAGTGTCGCAATTTTTAACTTAATTTCATAACCAATACGCTATGATCAGAGTCCACATCTGCCTATGGAAAGTCTTATACTTTAAAATCTTGTTTAAAAATATGTCTTACGAATATGTAATATATTTGAAACCTACACGTGGCTTCAGATCTCTTCCACGTATACAGCCTTCATTGATGATTCTTAAACCAAATGTTAGTGACGATTAAATTATGCTTTGTGCAAAATTCTACAACACAGGCTCCTCGTCCATTCCATACTCCAGTCAACATTCTCCCATTCTTTTCCCTCACCTTCCTTTTCCTACTTTCGAATCTTCAGTCCTCCATCAAAATTGTATTTTGCTCTCACATAATTATCTGACTTAATTCTTTTTTCTCATCATAGATTCATTCATTCTCTCCATCGTCTGCTGATCAAGTTAGCAAATAAATTTGTACTTGTGTGGTGCAAGCTGGTTTCGGGTCTGTCTTCGCTGCGATGGTGCCGTCACTAAGCTACTCATAGTGGCTTAGCCCCATTTCTGTTTTGTTCTTGATCTTATTTGTTGTAATTATTACGTTTTCATATTGTTAGTTAGATCCCTGATTAGCGCGTTCCCTCAAAAATACGTAAGTCGATGTGTTTTTTGAAATGTACTGTAGTTACTGAGAATGTACAATTACCATTTCAACTATCAGTTTATTACGTAAAAGAGTAGTAGGTCGTAATGTATCGCTCGATTTTAGGCTATGGATAAAGTTGGTTCTGTTGATACGTTGTGAAGTCCAAATAGCTTGTCGGGCAATATGGAATACTTGCTATTCCAAAAAACCCACATTGGTTGTGCAGGTAACGAAGGTTAGATTTGTAACTTACGTAAATAGATGAATGTAAAATGAATCACTTCCATTTACATAAACAGATAATTGCTTCAAGAACGTTGTTTTGAATTTAACATTTGCTGTCGAATCAAATCATTTTTTCTGTTACCGATGATTCTTTTAAGACTTTAAATCAAGAGCAATCTCATTATTGTATTTTGTGTACATAAGAAATATTCCACCAAATTTACACGATTATTTCCACTTTTACAACTGTATTCATTATTGCCCAGAGATTCCTTATAAGCTTCCAAGTGCAACGTTTTTTAAAACTATTTTTGGCGCTAATTTCTTTGAATTTTATTTAGAGAAATACAGACACTAATTTCCAAGCAGTTGAATTTTAGGATAAGGTGTGTTTGAGAGGTAACACTGAGTTCAGTTTGGAGATACAACTACAAAAGTAAATAGTATTCCAAAATATCCGAACTTCACCTACGCAATCTATGAAAATTTATACATCGAGTGACGTGGACATGAAACATAGGCATACTGATTTTTACAGTAAGAATAAATCACGAAAAATCGCCATTGATGTCTGTGAGAATATTATTCCATTAGTTTCCGGCGGTCTTGTAGATGAGATTTCAGTGACCTTTGTATTCGCTAACTAAGGTAGCGAGTGCCAAGGAATGAAGCCCCTGGTGGCACCGCTCACTCCCTGGCCGGATGCGTCCTGGTTCCTACCTCATGTCGCAAGTATGTGTGATACGAAAGGAATTAACAAGTGGCACCTGGCTTTCACGACCACCCGTGCGGAAGCAGTGCTCCGTTATTTGAGCGGGGCTGTTCGGTGAACTGTGGCGACTTATTCCACACGCATGTATGCGTCACACGCCGCCTCCCTCCTCTTTAGGAATGTTCAGCGCCGCGGCGCGAATGTAGATTTGAGAGCTAACAGCTAGCGCGTGCTATTGTTACCTCCCCTACGCCCCGCTCGGGCCTTCAATTAACCGAGTTTGGCTTACAATAAGTGGCGACTAATTGCATCATCGCTGGGCAATGGAAATTGGATTTAGGTTAGCTGTGCCATCATCAGCTGCTTTCTATGATCGGATTTGCATTTCGCAGCGAAGGACGTGAGGGGGGTATTGCGGGGGACGCGAGGGTGGCGGGAATGTGACAGTCGTCAAAGAACTGCCTCCCCTCGCTAGGCCCCCACCCTGCCGGTTTAAAAACTATAATGTCATCACTGCGGCGGGGGTGTAACAGGGTTAGCTTGTTACGAGGGACAATGTTGTTAGTTATGTCTCCCTACACACGTAACTACAGCTCAGCAGGCCGCAAAGACGTGTTGTTACAGTGATTGCCACAGCCTGTGCCGAAAACTACGCTCGCTCCCGCCTTCTGCCGCGATTTTTCTCCGCGGGCTATAGTGCTCTTTCCGGCAGAAGTGCTTCAACCGCAACTTCTCGGAGAATTTTGTTTGTCATGGCGTGCCAAACACCATTCTCTGATCTGTTAAACTCCATTTAAAAATACAATCTAAAGTTCTGACGAGCAGTTACTGCAGATATCTGGAATCTTCACGCGTAATATCTCTCAAAAAGCAATTGTAGATACGTTGTCATCACGCAGCAGTGGAGGACGAAAGGATGTGTACTAATAATAAACTTTGTATTATAGTACCGCAATTAGCTACGATTATAGGTAGGGTGCCCCATGAAAGGGAAAAGAAAATGTAAAGTGTTAATCATTTACAATCATTTCGCCCTTATAACTGGAATACCCCTATGAAAAACTTATGGCTTTTGTTTCCCATTCTTTTAACGTCAGCCGTCGAGGCGGTGATATCTGCTTATAGATTTATTCCTTTCATTCTGTTTTGCTGCATTTTTTCTCCTTTCAACTTTTTATTTATGGCTTTACTTAGATGAAACTAATATGACGAGCCTCCAAAAAGTCTACGTTCGAAGGCCACACTAACTCCTTGCCAACATGTTGGTGCTTATATACCCACATCGGAGTCACACTGGGTTGCATATACGCTGCAGCAAACCTCTCAAACGGAAATTTTTTGATCGCCCCCTTATATACCTTATCGTAATTCAATGGAAACTTGAAAATTCTGAGTGAAGTAAAGCATGTGAGAATTAAAAATGGGATTGCAGAGAAGCTGCCCTGCAACAATATCAACAAAAAATCAAGAAATTAATGAGGAGATGATGAATCGATCTGGGGAAAAAAGAAATTTTTGGCGTAACGTGACTAAGAAAGGGGATATATTCGTAGGATACCTGCCGAGGGATCAAGGAGTCACCGATTTGGTAACGGATGGAAGCGTGGCGATAAAAATAACATAACCAGGAAGTCAAACACTTTTCAGTTGTCTAGTTTACAAACGTATTTCAGTTGGCTGCCGGTTTCAGCGATTTACTACATCATCTTCAGGCCCCTGACAGACGTGTAGGAAGATTCCACCTTGTTTCGTATCAAAACAGGGGCCAGCAGCATTGGTATTAGCATATTTCTGCTTGCTATAGCGATACCTATAGCAAGCAGGAGGTATCGCTATGGCAAGCAGCAACGTGTAACGTAATAAATCGCCGAAACTGGTAGCCAAATAAAATAAGTTTGGAAAATATATGTCTGAAAGCGTTTAATTTGACTTCCTGTATCGAACAGCCGAGTCCCGCAACCATCTCTGAAAAGATGGACATACATAAACGTAACAAATATTATCCGACATTATTATAACATAACTTTTGTTTTATTCATTACAAATGGAATTAGATATGTCTGCGACTGAACATGTGATTTAATCACGAGAACTTCCCATACCCACACAATGCAAGTGGAACTCCTTTTTTCAGGTGACTTAATTTTACACGAAATCAATTAAATATCTGTGATAAGACGTGTATATGATCCTGAGCGAAACCAAGTGCTGCCCTATATCATCTGATTTGTGCTATGTGTGCATCGGATAAGATGTATACTAACTACATTTGACGTCGTTATTATTGGCTGCATTCGTTCACACGATTAATAGACTTACAAAATCAGACGCAAATTTTCGGCTAGGGTAAGTTAAAATCCTGAAGATGAGAACTATAGTCCTCAAATTTTTGTGTGGGTCTTTTGAATTAAATATAGTGACTGACAAGTAACTTTTAGCGAGCTTCGAGTGCAGATTTTTGTAACAGTGCTTTGATAACGCGTAAGGATTTTTCACTTCTTTCCGTACACATTCAGCTGATGTAACCGGTAAACTGTCACGCAAAACTTAATGGCTGTTTTTGTTAATGCGATTCCTTAACTTTGTACAAGAAACTTTCTACAGGTTTTTAGTGGAAATCACACGAATCTTCCACATCACATCGATGAGTTCCTTGTAGGTAGGTACGTTTCACAATGTGCAGTTTGTTGGTCTCGCGGTTCTGTTAAAACGGTACTAGTAACGGTATTGAATGTTGCGACACACACGTGCACGACTTACCAGTCAGACTGTTATCGCACGCCGACTTCAAGCAGTTGTTCAAATTCGATTGCGAGCAAAATGCTTTTTATAAGGATGTTTTAAACATTGAATATTTTACATAGGATATTTTCTGTTTTATTTGACTAATTAACAGGAAACTGGACCTTCGTGTGTGGTGAATGGCTTGGATCAACATATTAGAAATGTCGTCATTGTCATCACCGCAACCATTATAACCATCATCTTTGTTTTCATAGCCATATACTTCATTTTTTCTTCCTTCGGGTCTCTCTAAGCCTATAATTTCAGCTTCTCTTTTGTTTTTCATAGATGTCTTTCGCCTAATTGTCGATATCTCATGGTTACTTAAAAATCCTAGTTTTCTTTATTTCCTTTTTTGCAGATATGATCTGGATTACTAAAACTTTTAGATACAATCGAACTTGGCGGACTTGCATTTTGGGAGAACTTAATGCAAGTGCCATCCATATTTAGATCTTCCTTGATATCCCTGAATAAGTTGAGACGAATAACGGATGATTCCTGCGAAAAAGTCACTGACGATTTCCTTTCCCGTTTTGGGACATAGTGGAATATTCCCGTCGCAGAGCTTATAGTTTCAGAAAGTTCCGGTATGCTGCCGCGCTACACTTAGCCTCCAAAATGGCTTCTATAACAGAAGTGCGTTCCAAGCACAGAGCCGTTACTGAGCTTTTTTCTTGCGGAGAACCAGAACAATGTAGATATGAATAGGCGCTTACAGAATGTCTACAGAGACCTGTCAGTGAACAAAAGCACGCTGAGTCGTTGGGCGAGGCGATGTCTTCATTACACACGGTCGCTCGAACGTGTCCTGTCTCTCGCGGCCCGACAGACCGCAAAAATTTACATTCATTTCTCCTGCAATGTTGGAACGTGCGGACACACTCATTCGAGATGATCGACGGCTCACAATCAAAAGACTCGCTGCTCAACTGGACGCCTCTGTTGGTAGTGCTGACACACTCATCTACCAGATGTGTGCCCGCTAGGTTCCACCCCTCAGCCCGGATCTCACACCTTCCGACTTCCATCTGTTTGGCCCAGTGCAGCATGGCTCTGAGCACTATGCGTCTTATCTTCTGAGGTCATCAGTCGCCTAGAACTTAGAACTAATTAAACCTAACTAACCTAAGGATATCACACACGTCGACAACCTGCGACCGTAGCGGTCGCTCCGCTGCAGACTGTAGCGCCTAGAACCGCACGGCAACATTCTACATGTTCTTAATATACTGTGGAACGAGAGAAATAAGAAGAATACGTCACAAGTCTTCTGGAAACTGATGACTGTGTTGCCGCGAGAGTCGTAGGTGATTCAGATTATTTGGGGAGATAAGAGACTTGGCTCTTTTTCCTCAAACTGGCAGATTAACGCGAAAACGAAAACTATATGAAGGGTTTAACTTGGCTTATTATGCATTATTATAAAACGCAAGTACCTGAAGCGTTTACTTTTATGGGACAAATGATTCCGCTCTAGTGTAAAAGGGCTTTTTGTATCGGCTGTACCAATAGCTCTATGATGAGGGGGAAATCTGTGACAGAACCAATTCGGTGGCGGTCTTCTCTGGCGTGAGCAGCCGAGTTCACGCAGACTGCTACTCAAAAACACATTTACATTCACAAGACACGTCGTCTGCAAAGTTTCAGAAATATACTCTTATTCGATTAAGAGGATTACCATTGGAAACTTTGTGGAATCAAAGGAGGGGAGCGCCAATCATTTAAATTAGTCCTTCGTAAGACAGTGTCTGCAAGCTTTAACAAGATTTGAGCCAATACCGGTCGGTGAATTGATGAAATCCCTATGCTTTGCGGTAATAGCTTCGTGGTGAGCTACTGCCGGAAGCGTATATCACAATGTTTGCTGTCTTATATGACAAGAGCATACTGTTTTACATGCGACAGCGTATGCTCGCGCGGAACTTTCGAAAATAACAGATAGATTCATGGCCTGTTTAAACGCTGCAATTCCTATTTAAAGTGCTATTCTTCCTGGAAGTAAACTCTCGTGAAATTCGAAACATAAAGCTTCAATTACCCAGATTTGTTCTTGCAGATAAGAAATTTGTGATAATACAATATATTACAAGTGAACAGGATCCATTTCTTCGCCATCTATTATCGATGGTATCACTAATGTTGACCTCCCTGTCGCCACTTTTAAGTACTGACACGAACGACCACCACCAGGCCAATTAGCTTCATTATGAATGGTGTGCCGAGAGGAAAAACTATGCTAACACGACCGAGTTGAGTCATTACAAATGACCTTTTGGACAGTAATTAGTGATGCTGTTTGTTCTCGACACTTTCTGTAAACTCAGGTACTTGACATTTTTCATGTTATCTGTAAATTATTTGCCATTATGTAACACTATCTACCTTATGTAGCTTATTATATTGGAACATATCCCCAATACTCTTACAAAGATCCGGCTGATTAAGAAAATCTTAATATCTAACTACAGACAAATAATTGTTTCTAAACCATCAAACATTCTAGCATGTTTTTCTTGTTTAACAACCCGTAAACATTTCCATAATTCCCGATGACGTGGTTGAACCTGTATCCACTCATCTCTTATTTCCACTCAGAAAGGAAAGTAATTTTGGTACTATGTGCCATTAAAAAGCAATGGATTTAAATGTAAATTGTGTTGCGCGACTTTTTGAAGAAAGAAAATTAAATTAAATTCCACTACCTGGATATACGACTGTCAGTTGCGAACTGTAAACATTACACACCGATTAGGCCTTAGGCCTATTCAGAGTGGCCGACTGCTGCCCACAAAACGAACAGCGATCTATGGTCGTGGGAAATGTGATCAACATGTTGTCACTCCCTCCATCCGTTATTGCCAGCATATGACTCCTGATAATTCTACTGATTTTTAATTCAAGCAGCTCCTCTTCTGGCCTCACAAGAGATGAGTGGACCCCATACCACACCCCTACCTCTGAAAAAAAAAAAACCTGATGAGGTAACAGGAATAAAGTCCAAGTCCTTCCGCACCGAAAGCAGCGACGCTATTCATTCGCCTACGGATTATGGAATGTTGCTTGGTAAACACATTGAACTGGATAGTTCGTGAAGTTCAGTGAATCCTGAACTGCGCTACTTTCCAGGATGGCGGTAAAGTACGCTTGCACCCTGAAAGTCTCATTAGTCAATGATGCGAGAAGCCACGACACAATATGCAAGACGCAGCCTAATTAG
Organism: Schistocerca gregaria; assembly: GCF_023897955.1. Classification (NCBI taxonomy): domain Eukaryota; kingdom Metazoa; phylum Arthropoda; class Insecta; order Orthoptera; family Acrididae; genus Schistocerca; species Schistocerca gregaria. Next base: position 479,808,285 of record NC_064931.1, on the reverse strand, counting down.
GTTAGTATACGGTGATAAAACGGGACAACAGAATTAAACGGCCTCGCAGCAATTAGTAACGGAGCAAAATCTTAATGGAACATAAATTGGGAAGAAAATCAGTGATGCCTCTTTAGGAGCACTCGTCCAGGCGAATGCCTGCAGTCATTTGTGGAAAGCGCAGACAATCTACATCCAGAAGTCTGACGGGGATATGAGAATCATCCCCAATGAATACGAGTCTCGTGACTTTCTTATTTTGCCACTTCATTCCATATTAAACGATTGATTTGTAGCTGCGTAGTGTTACTGATAATTAATCCTTTATTCAGCAACTCCGTCAAAACGCCCACGGCCACTACGTGAAATTTCTAAGAGGGCCTGCTGCCTGCTGAAAAGTAATGCCTCCACATTTTTTATGTGAATACGTATTTGCAGTCTTGTGCATCTAGAAGATTCCGAATTGTAGCATTTAACATGGCAGTGTGTAATGCAGCAATGTAGGTGCGTGAGAAACAGCGTGCTGTAATCGAGTTTCGAATTCAAAAACTTCTTCCACAGACGGAACGCCCCTTCCTACAGCATGACAATGACAGGCCACACACGAGCGCTGCGATATCTGCAACTGTCCGACGTCTCTCGTTCACTGTCATCGATCACCCTCCTACAGTCTGGACTTGGCCCCATCTGAATTTCATCCCTTTTCCAAAACAAAAAGAGCACTTTCAAGAACTCCACTTTGATAGTGATGAAGCGGTACAAGCAGAGGAGAGGTTGAGGCTCCGCAACAAAGTCAAACATTCTATAGTGACGGTATCAATAAACTTGTCTCTCGTTGGGAGAAATGTGTTCGTCGCCGACGCGACCATATTGGGAAATAAATATGTAGACATGAATAATAAAGACACCGATGTTAATACCGTTTTGTTATTTAAAAAACGTTAGGATTTTTCACATAAGGAATTCGGAGGCGTTTCCTTTCATCACGTCGTGGTACTGATATTGTTGCTATCGCAGCAGAGGACGGAAGTGAAATTACTTTTTGCCAGTCAAGCTTGAGTTTGTACTTACATCGCGGCGTTTCTGTGCTCTTTTCCCGTTGGCAGCTGACGACAGACGGTGAAGGTCAGCGACTGGCAAGAGCGCGTCTCCTACCCCTGAACTCGCCTTCCGGCCGTACAATTATCTTTGGTGGTGAAGGCCGAAGACGTCCAGGGAGGGCGAGCTGCTGACCGCAGCGGCCAGCGATAATCCGATAAAGTTAGTTTGTTCTAGCCCCTGGTTAACCTCCACCACCGGTGGGGGAATTACAACGTCTTAAAGAGAGCGAACAATCGCCGCGCCCTGGCTGCACAGCGCTCTTCGCTGCGGTGAGTCGTGGCTACTTCGATACGTCCAAGACCGAAATCACTATCACATATATATAAGCACTGAACTCCAGTCACTTTAACAGCTTTTCAACCACTAACGTTCCTGAAATTCCTATTGGACAGTTCGTTTCTCCTCCACAGGTACTCTGGCATCCAGAAACAGAAATGTCGACGATAGCTGTGGAAATATATACAACAAATCCCTTAAAACTGCGAAACCTGTTATCATGGTGACAGTAACACATCTAATATTCTTAACTCTCATTCGTGTACGTTTCTTGAAAAAGTCGTCAAATAATGTACAGGGATGCGAAAACGCAGCACCACACGTCATTCGGAATCGCGCGTGCATTACATGTCAAGTTGTTATCTATGGGATGTTCCAGTTTTGTTAGCTGGTGGATTCCGTTAGGACGCATTTCTTACTAGGTGTTAAAGGGTAGGATAAACGGAATAACTGGAAGTGAAACCGATAAAAACAGAGGTTGCCTAGACTCTCCCTTTGTTCCAAAGGCCGCGGCGTAGTTTTAAAACATCAGTTCAGAAAGCGATGTGGAGCCGTGTTTAAAACGCTGGAACCGGTGAACAGGGTTTGAATCTCCATGCTGCCATCCAGATTTACGTCTTCCGCGTTTTCCCTCAATCCATGCACGTTCTTCTACTCTAATATCCCTGTATTGCCTCTTTATACGAGATAAGCAACGTATGACAAACTGTAAGATAGACTGTAAGCAGAGGATGATTGTCACTTCCACCGTCCTCCACCAGCTGGAGCCAGATTTATGTAATTTCCTTTAATGAGTCGCCATTCAATCTGCAAACTGATTTATGTTCAATATGGTTCAAATGGGATCACCGACTGTTGTAAGTAGCATAGGCCTATAAACGGTACTTTTACGTGAATGAATGTTAACAGCTACACACAGAAGAAATACACAGGGTAAATCAATATAATACAAACAAATTCCAAATTTATTGAAAACCACAACATTTTGAATTCAAAACAAAACATGGGTTTTGGAGCAAGCAGTGTGGGCAGCGTGGAGAAATAAGGGAGTCAGATAAGGCTGAGAAGAGGGGTACTAATGATTTGAGATAAGTCATTTAAAATTAAGCGAGGGTTGTGTGAAAGATGTTCATCCGAAAGTCTTGCAACAAACTCAGCTTTCTGATCTACCTCCATGCATTACCTACTTGACAACTGTATTTAGACTTCAGCAACCTCCAGTTAGCCTCGTATACAGCCTGTCTACGGGTATCTGCTGTGGTCCTACTTGACACAAAAAAACTGTTGCTTTATTTAACTAACTACCTCCTTTCACTATTTATCCTTACCTTGAGCTCGTTTCTTATAGAAAAGACTACATTTTTCAAATTCAAATGGTTCAAATGGCTCTGAGCACTATGGGACTTGACATCTGAGGTCCAGTGCCGTGGACAGCTGCGCTAGGTTTCTCGGTTGAGGATCCAAGGCGGGACAGCCAGCTCGAGGTGTCCCCATAGATTTCAGATTGGGTTTAAATCCGGGGAGACTGGTGGCCGGAGAAGTACGATAAACTCACCCTAGTCCTATTTTAACCATGCACGAGTACTGCGCTCTGTGTCACAGATCGCATTGTCCTGCTGGTAAATGCGAACGTGCCGAGGAAAAGCAAACTGCATTTAGGGGTGGATGGACACAGTCCCCAAGTACCCATACATACACTAAGTGATCAAAAGTATCCGGAAACCTGGCTGAAAATGACTTAAAGTTTGTGTCACCCTCCATCGGTAATGCTGTAATTCAACATGGTGTTGGCCCATCCTAAGCCTTGAAGAGAACTTCCACTCTCGGAGGCATACGTTCAATCAGGTGCTGGGAGGTTTCTTGGGGAATGGCAGCCCATTCTTTACAGAGTGCTGCACTGAGGAGAGATATCGATGTCGGTCGGTGAGGCCTGGCACGAAGTCGGCGTTTCAAAACATGCCTAAGGTGTTCTGTAGGATTCAGGGCAGGTCTCTGTGCAATCCAGTCCGTTACAGGGATGTTATTGACGTGTAACCAGTCCTCCACAGGCCGTGCATTATGAACAGGTGCTCGATCGTGTTGGAAGATGCAGCCGCCATCCCCGAATTGCTATTCATCAGTGGGCTGCAAGAAGGTGCTTAAAACATCAATGTAGGCCTGTGCTGTGATAGTGCCACGCAAAACAACAAGCGGTTCAAGTCCCCTCCATGAAAAACACGACCACACCATAACACCACCGCCTCCGAATTTTACTGTTGGCACTACACACGCTGGCAGATGACGTTCACCGGGCATTCGCCATAGCCACATCCTGCCATCGGGTCACCACATCGTCTACCGTGATTCTTCACTTCACACAACGTTTTTCCAGTGTGCAGTCTTCCAATGTTTACGCTCCTTACACCAACCGAGGCGTCGTTTGGCATTTACCGGGGTGATGTGTGGCTCATGAGCAGCCGCTCGGCTATGAAATCCAAGTTTTCTCACCACCCGCCTAAGTGTCATAGTACATGCAGTGGATCCTAATGCAGTTTGGAATTACAGTGTTATGGTCTCGATAGATGTCTGCCTATTACACGTTACTTCAACTGTCGGCGGTCTCTGTCAGTCAATAGACGAGGTCGCCCTGTACGCTTTTCTCTGTACGTGTCCCTTCAGGTTTCCACTTCACTATCACATCGGTAACAGTGGACCTAGGGATGTTTAGTAGTGCGGAAATATCGCGTATAGACGTATGAAACTAGTGAAACCCAATCACCTGACTACGTTCGAAGTCTGTAAGTTCCGCGGAGCGCCCCATTCTGCTCTCTCACGATTTCTAATGACTACTGAGGTCGCTGATATGGAGTACCTGGCAGTAGGTGGCAGCACAATGCACCTAATATGAAAACCTATTTTTTGGGGGTGTCGGGATACTTTTTATCACATAGTGTACTTTTGTTGATACATATTTCTTCCAGAATGACGAGATCACAGAGGGACTGCCACGAAAACATTTCCCACACCATAACGCTCCTTCCTCCGAACTGTAATCTTCCGACGATTGTTGCTATGCCGTACAAGCCAACGGCCATCTGTCCGGTGAAGCATAAAACGTGATTCATGTGGAAAGGCCACCCGTCGGCTATCAGTGGACGTCCACTTGCGGTATTGGCGTGCAAATTCCAGCCTTCGTTGCAGAAGAACAGTAGTCAGGATGGGTGCATACACCAGGTGCCTCCTGTGGAGGCCCATATGCAGCAACGTTCGATGAATGATCGTTGAAGAGACACGGTTGGTAGCCCCTTGGTTCATATGGGCAGTCTGTTTCTCAACTGCTGCACGTCTGTTTGTCCGTGCACATCCCCGCAGTTGTCGTTCACCTCTGTCATCTATGGCCATTGGCACGCCAAGTTGCCTCGACGCCGGTTTTGGATGGTGTCATTTTGCCATTCACGGTATGTTTTAACCACAGCGGCGCGCGAACAGTTTACAGACTTTGCCACTTCGGAAATGCTTCCATCCATGTCCATCCCCTTCTGGACGTCAGATGAATTGCTCCGTTTCTGCAATACGACGAGGACTGCACTGTTTTCCGCGTCTGCAGACACCCTTAATATATCCTCCACCGCCAGTGCTGCCACCTGCCGTCTGTGAGTAGTTGTTTTACTTTGACGCTGAATGCATTACTGTCGTTCCCTCGGTGATCTCGTCATTCTGGAAGTTGCAATGAATCAACACAAGTATGCATCTACCTTTGGGGAGCATGTCCATCCCTATATGCGGTTTGTTTTTTCCTCGGCCCGATTACATCTATCAGCAGGACAATGCAACCTGTCACATAGCTCGCAGTGTACATGCAAGGTTCGAAGAGTACCAGGTCGAGTTTACCGTATACCCGTGGCAACCACAGTCCCCTCATTAAAACCCAATCGAGAATCTATGGAATCACTTCGAGCGGGATATTCGTGCCATGAATTTTCAGTGATGAAATCTATCGCAGCTGGTTATGGCACTGAAATCGATAAGGCTCTACCTCCCCGAAACTCAGTTCAAATGGCTCTGAGCACTATGGAACTTAACTTCTGAGGTCATCAGTCCCCTAGAACTTAGAACTACTTAAACCTAACTAACCTAAGGACATCACACACATCCATGCCCGAGGCAGGATTCGAACCTACGACCGTAGTGGTCGCGCGGTTCCAGACTGTAGCGCCTAAAACCGCTCGGCCACACAGGCCGGCGGAAACTCTGTCACTCTCTTCCTGCTTCCTCGGACCGAAGACCACAACAACAACAACAAACTATCGATGTAATCTATCGAGAGTACGGTGCATGAAACGTTTATGACCAATAAGTTGTCAATAGACACCAGAAAGTAGACCCAGTGATAGTTCCTCCATGTTGGATCTGGCACTAATAATAGCAACTTGAGTGAGGATAAATGATTGAGAGATCCAGAAAAGTGGCAAATAATTTATCTGCTTTACTGAGACAGCACACAAATAATCACAAATTTACAAGTGTAGAAATCGTCTAGTGAAAAACAAGTATGCGCAGCTTGTGATTCTGATTTCGCTAATCTAGGAATCAGGGCACTGCGTGAGCCGACGGGAGGGGGAAATCTTGGATACTGAGGAATTATGATGCAGTAGAGTGTATAAGATGTTCCTCCTGAGAGATTCATCGTTTTCGCTGTCTTACGTGCGGGGTGTTCCAAAACTGAGAGAAAAAAAGAAAGATCACCAATTGGAAAACTACTGCCAGAAACAAGATGTGGCTTTCATGGAATGACGACCTTCAATTTTGCTATTGAAATACATTTTCAGCCGACAGGTGTCAATGTAGGAGTTTTATACCTACGGCAGATAGTTATTTAATCCCAGAACAGGGTTTAGTAATATAGGGATAAACAGATTTACAGGCTGGTGTAAACGAGAAATAATGTGAAATGACAAATGATCACTGAACAGCTGAGATTGACTACTCACTTAATGAAAGTGTAAATACATACAACGTTCGACTGTGGTACACTACTACACAAATTACTAACACAGATATACAGCCTGTAAATTATTGTATTGTTAACATGTAATTTTAGTAATTGAAAGTATTCTAATGGTTGATTCAAATTTTGTGAAAACCCGCAACCTTTCCCGATTATATATTTTTCGCTTTTGTGTTACTTTCTGGCAGAGATGGGTCGTCCACAATTGTCGATGTACGGGAATGTTTTCTCAATGTGGCAGCACTAATTGTAGCTATGAAGAATGGTGTACTGCGCTACCCAAATTAGTCAGACAGGCTTTAACACCCCATTTCGAAGCATGCCAGCAAATGGTCCGCCTACAAGTTGACGCAGCAGCAGCAGCGCTGAGGATGGCGTTCCAGCGGGGAGGTGGCGCAGCGCTTAGAGACCCACGAGGGAGCAGTTCGCCCCGTGGACCGCACGCCCTGCCACTGACAACTCTTAATTCCCTTCATGACGGATCGAAGCGCTCCTCTCCCGTGTCAGCCAAGTCTCTCGCAGCTGCCACAATTTCTGTACGGTCGCCACACCGAGAACAGGCCAAGTCGTGTGTGATGCATAAGTTGTTGCCGAGATCCCTGCCTGCATCCGCGTTCTTCAAAGCCGCAACGTCTATGGCGCCCAAAGGATAGCCAAGGCGTTTGTGCTTTCTTGCTTCTTGCTGGTTCCGATTCTGCTCTCTTAGGAGGAAGCTTAGAGCTTGGTATCTCTCTGACGTAGAGATCGTTAGAGATGGAGTATGTAGTAGTGCAACATTCGTAGTTAGGGTAACTGCATTGTGAGAGCAGCAGTACTCATTTATATAGCGTGACTCCCTCTTGCCATATTGCTCATTACACCTACGAAGATAGCAAGCTACTTACATCCGAAGATATTTATCAACGTAGCACCGCGTCATGTCCGCGCGGTCTTAGGCGCCTTGTCACGGTCCGCGCGGCTACCCCCGTCGGAGGGTCGAGTCCTATCTCGGGAATGGGTGTATGTATTGTCCTTAGCGTAAGTTAGTTTAAGTTAGATTAAGTAGTGCCTAAGCTTAGGGACCGATATCCTCAGTAGTTTGTTCCCATTAGACCTCACCACAAATTTCCAATTTTATCAACGTAATTAGGTTCTTGTTAACTCACAGTTTAAATGTGGGCAGATACAAGTATATGAAGATGAGATAAATAAAGCAGTTTTCGGTTTCAATTCCATCCGCTGTAGCGATGCTGTTTACCCCCTTTGTCACAGCTACCCGAGAGAAATGTTATTCCCGCATCTTAATATGCCGCTCCCGCGGCATACGTCAAATCAACCCCACATTACCTTTCAACATAATCAGAATAATAGCGCACTTCTTTTCTGTGATTAGACACTGACAATAATTTTAGAGCTGATTTCTTTAAGCAGTGCTTCCATTTCAGGCCGGCCGGAGTGGCCGTGCGGTTCTAGGCACTACAGTCTGGAACCGAGCGACCGCTATGGTCGCAGGTTCGAATCCTGCCTCGGGCATGGATGTGTGTGATGTCCTTATGTTAGTTAGGTTTTATTAGTTCTAAGTTCTAGGCGACTGATGACCTTAGAAGTTAAGTCGCAAAGTGCTCAGAGCCATTTTAACCATTTTTTTCCCATTTTGCGAGTATATTAGCGCAAAAAGACTTCCCCATCGATCACCGTTGGGGGTGGGCAACTGAATGTTATTATCTCTCTGAGTCCTAATGTTTGACATTCACGTAATATTTAAAAACTTGCTCACAATTTAATAATGCACTTCAATATAGTATTGAAATGCCCAGTTCAAAATTAATTCGAAAGATCAGTTAAAAAATGGTTCAAATGGCTCTGAGCACTATGGGACTTAACTTCTGGGGTCATCAGTCCCTTAGAACTTAGAACTACTTAAACCTAACTAACCTAAGGACATCACACACATCCATGCCCGAGGCAGGATTCGAACCTGCGACGGTAGCGATCGCTTGGTGCCAGACTGTAGCGCCTAGAAGCGCTCGGCCACCCCGGCGGGCTAAGATCAGTTAAAGATTAAGCATTTCTCACAAGCGCAAATTATTCCTCTATAAGTCATTTCCCCCTGGAGTAATTTCATAAAACCAGAGACAACATTAGTTTCCAACATACATGAAATTAAACTTGTCTTCAAATGCAAAATTTCAAACTTGTTAATCATTTCAAGTAATTTCAAGTAATTAATCATTTCAAGTAATTTAGATAGTTCATCGTTCCACATACTTCCAGCAAACACAATTCGAAATCTTCAAGTATATTTTAAAAACACTTCGCCACTTTTTATAGTATTTTTCCTGTGCAAATTAATGCCACGTAAAACTTTAACGTAATGAAATATAGTGGCTGTTAATTCAACGTAACAGAAGTAATCCAACTTTACCGTTCCAGCTCTTAAAATCGACTACTCTATATAATACAAATATACGAGTCATTATTCGAGTTACATTTTTCAAAAAACGTCTCTGCGAGAATTTGATGCTTCCGGCCCTTTCTTAGTCTCTGTAGCCGTCGACTATGAGGCTAACATGTGCGGTGGCTAAAATGGCTTACTGGGAGACCGAAGACTGCCGTTACCACCAACATCTTTTTGCGCCGCTCATGAAGCAGAACAAAACAACATTTGTAGTTTCATGGTATATATACTTAATACACTAAATGAAAATACAAATATTAATTACAATATTCGTAACTTTTGATAACAATATTTCGTCTAGATACGACTCTGACAGATGGCACGTAGCTAAACATCCTCTCTGATCACCTGCATCTATTCATGTCCATTGTGCATTCCGACGGAGTTAGGCAATTCCAGCAGGACAATGCGACACCCCAAATGTCCAGTACTGGGTGGCTCCAGGAACACTCTTCTGAGTTTAAACATTTCCGCTGCCCACCAAACTCTCCACAAACGAACATTACTGAGCATATCTGGAATGCCTTGTTCAGAAGAGATCTCTACCCCGTCGTACTCTTACGAATTTATGGACTGCCCCGCAAGATTCATGGTGCCAATTCCCTCCAGCAATACTTCAGACATTAGTCGAGTCCATTCTACGTCGTGTTGAGGCACTTCTGCGTGGGCGCCAGGGCCCTACACGATATTAGGCAGGTGTACCAGTTTCTTTTGCTCTTCGGTGTAGGATAGGACAAGATCGGGGGCTGGCATCGGCTGTACACTTCCTTAAGGAAACATCACGGCATGCACCTCGACTTCTTTCAGGAAATCCACAAATCACTCTCTCTTTCTGAAATAGTGACTTAATGAAAAAGAAAACCATAGGGCAATGCATCCACCTCCGTTGTCGATGTCACCAACGCACATCTCTGGTGGAGGATGCGGTTCCTGGTCATCAAGGTGTGTACTTCTGTCATGGATGAAGTTCTAAACCTCTCGGCAGTGAGCCAAGGAATGAGGGAAAGTGGCACTGTTGATATTGGTCTGTCAGTAGGATGGGAAGTTAAGTTCAGCGACGCACTTTGCTATCTGAGAGGAGTGGGCTAAGTGCCGGCATCGTGTTGCGCCCTCTTCCTTCTCTCATCAGACAACGTAAACGTGACGCCAAGTGTCAATTACAGTCACCCACACTTAACAGGCACGCTGACGACACAACTTTGTAAAACTGAGAGAAAATGGGCCGTTGTGCGTGGAGGAATCTCTCAGACAGCAATGTCATGGGCTCTTTGTTTTTCATAGAGTAACAGTACTAAATCCTCAACTGTTACGGTGCAATCTCTCCTTAATAAATTAAATCTGATTCAGTTTAATCTAAAATTGTGGCAGACTGAACATTTCCAGAATAAATCTTTCACTCAGCAGCGGAGTGTTCGCGGTGTTTTGAGGCTTCCTGGCAGATTATAACAGAGTTACATTCATTAAAGTTTACACTTTCAGCTAACACGTTTCATGCTCCTTTCCTTATTTTTGTGACAAAACTGATTGGTGGATAAACAGATCTGTACCTACACATAGCGGAATAACTAGGAAAAGTTGTATCTTTTTCCTTCTCATATCTTTTCGCAGGTTCTCTTATTTTGCGGATCATTTGCAAGTTTCATTAGTGGTGGGCTTTTTGTTAACGACTAACATAATACATCGAACTGCGGAATACCAATGATTCGCCCATTCTCAGCTCTTGTAGTACTTAAGAGCGCCTTTCAGTTACGAACAGGTCTGACTGAGTTATCAGAATTAACTATATCTGCTGTGCAATCACAGCAAGTAAAAGATTTCTATTCCTTTTTAAAACGTCATGGCCGCAACAGCTGGTAAAAAAATTGAATTTCCTTAGCAGTACTGGTAGGTATTCAGAGACTGGTGTATAAGAAGGAACTCCGTATCTCTCACGTGCAAAACGCCAAAGAGAAAAGTATCATGTCTGCAAAAGTGTTTCCAAGTCAGCCCTTTGATGCCGACAAAATGAACTTCTACTCTAGATGTAATTAAACGTGGCGTACATTGGACTGGCACAATGCATCCGGTTAGCAGTAGACGCTTTTGACCGAAGATTCTTCGGAAATTCCATCTCAGCGATGAATAACACAATTTTGGTTCCCTGCCAGCACTGATGTCAGTCTGACAGATTCAGTGACTTTTTTCCTAGAGGCTATGAGTGTGGTCTTTTCTTCAGGCGCTGTCATCTTTTGACTGACACTGAAAAAGTTCACTGTAAAATGGCAACAATGGTTTCCGTTCATGTAAGGGCATTATGTGAACGAAGCCCATCTCGAATCAGTACACAATATACGGTTCACCCAGTTTTAGATGAGGGCAATTTTCTTGTGACGGGTGATAGAGCACAGTTGCTAAGCTATTCCGGTAGACATAACTGCTGAACTACGCTAGCTTACTTCCGCCACACGTGCAACAATGTAATTTACTATTCTGAATAACCTGTATCCATTGCTTTTCTTGACAGTCGCGTTTACGTTTCCCGAGGCTATTAATCAAGGATATGATCTGTTTTTTGCGAATAATCTATCTGTCTTGTAAATTCTTAATAACAATAAAAACAATAACAGGTTACGCTTTAAAGTCTGAAAACATTTTAAAACTGACATTATTTCGGTTACATATTCTGTCGTAATTTGTATTTCATACGTCATTCATGCGTCAGTTAGCTCCGGGTAAAGATGAGAAGATAGTGCTGTTTTAAAACCGATATACTCAGTCTAGTTCTGAGTTAACGTATAGCTATTCGCAAGGTTAAAAACAATTTTTGTACATGCATTCAGGTTACCAACATCATAGCATTGTGAAGGACCGTGCTGCACATTGCTGTTGCACTCTAGCTGCCTTCATTTTCATCCGCAGTGCTTATTTTGTCAGGAAATTGTAATACTCCCTCCTTTCATCAATATTCTTTGTTAATATTACTTTCGCTGGAGTCTGTATTTACCGTCCCTCAAGAAACGTCCTTCCGTCTGCTGTAGTGTTCCCCAGTGAACAGAGTCGAGAAAACTGTTTTTCTAGATGAGGGATATTACGTAGCTATAGCTACTACAGAGCCCAAGGAAGTCGCATTTGGCTACCGGACGACCAAGTCTGTGGAACTGCCGGAGCAATCTCCCGCCAGGCATTAACTGTAATGGAAAAGACTTCGTCCGCTGGAAGAGCACAGGAACGCAGTTATATCCCTATCGTGGTCTCATGTCCGATCCATGTTGTTATTAACATTAATTTGTGTAATCCGTGGCCGATGAGAACCAGCACCCTCACCCCCTGCCTCGATTCTCTCTCTCTCTCTCTCTCTCTCTCTCTCTCTCTCTCTCTTCTGCCTTCTTCCACCTATCCGCTTCCAGTTGCTCAAAGGCCCACGCGCTTTCGTGTGTGTGTGTGTGTGTGTGTGTGTGTGTGTGTGTGCATAGTCCATTTATCCCCATATACCCAGCACTTTTTTAGTAGTTGCACAGTGTCTTATGAAATAATAAATCTTATATTCGCTTAAGAAATAATTCATCCAAAAGAAAAATTCAATACTGAAACTGTACTTCATGCTGATTGAACATTTATAACGTATTCCAGAATGAGATTTTCACTCTGCAGCAGAGTGTGCGCTGATATGAAACTTCCTGGCAGATTAAAACTGTGTGCCCGTCCGAGATTCGAACTCGGGACCTTTGCCTTTCGCGGGCAAGTGCTCTACCAACTGAGCGGTGGCTAAGCCATGTCTCCGCAATATCCTTTCTTTCAGGAGTGCTAGTTCTGCATGGTTCGCAGAAGAGCTTCTGTAAAGTTTGGAAGGTAGGAGACGGATACTGGCAGAAGTAAAGCTGTGAGTACCGGACGTGAGTTGTGCTTCGGTAGCTCAGTTGGTAGAGCACTTGCCCGCGAAAGGCAAAGGTCCCGAGTTCGAATCTCGGTCGGGCACACAGTTTTAATCCGCCAGGAAGTTTCATTTATAACGTAGACTGTGATATCACTGTCTGGCACTATAGTATATCGTTACACTGAGGACCAGCTGCTAACAAGACTCCAGATTTGTTCCCGATAGAACTTGTGTGGGACCAGCTTGGACGTCAACTACGTCCCAGTGTTAGCATCCGGGTTTTCGATAGCCAATTACAACAGCTGCGGGCCAGCTTGCATCAGGAGATGATATAACAGCATTTGACACCATTCCCAGATGAATCAGTGCAGGCATTCGGGCAAGAGGGGGTGCAACGCTATACTGATAAGTGGGCTCATACTGTCAAGTTCTTTGTAAATGAAGCTCTGTTTTTTAATCACTAAAAAACATCGCGTACCCTCGAAACCAGTGAATTTTCATTTCGTTTCCTCCTTTCTTCGGGGTATTCAACTGTTTTCTCAGGAAGTGTAGTAAGATAACGGAAATTAATAGTACATATGTTAGATGGCGCAAGTTGTGTCTGGTTTACTGTAAGATTTTTAAAAAATTCGCCAAGGATTATATCTGTCATTAGATATCGTAGATATTTGATAGAGGGAGGAATGACACGTTACTATACGGAGATACCAATTATTGTTATTTACTCCTTTAGAGCATCTGTGTTATTGACTTCTACCATTTGAGACAGCCACAGCAGACAATGGTATACATCTGTCATTGTGAGGTGATGTACAGTTGTTCCACAATACAGGCTTCTTCAGCAGTATCTTAACGGATATTGAATACATTGCGGAAGGCTACCTGAAAACTGTTGCAGCAACACGTTTCCATTGCTATTGTCAAAAGTCTTGTGATATTATTAGCAGTAGGATCCGTATTTATGTTGTTATTACATTTCTTAAATGCCTGTTCTACTAAATACCAATATTAATAGGTTCTAGTGGCGAACTATTAAGTAAGAAAGAAAGCATATTTTTACCTTCTGCTGTGCAAGTGTATGTTTACTCTCAACCGGTTCAAGTTACTACAACCATCTTCACAGCATAAAATCAATGCACATCAATGGATCAAAAATACATTTTCGTCAAATATGACCAACCAAATGCAAAACATACATAAATTTTGTAGTAGTCTGCCTGAACATAGTCCACATAAACCTTCTATACCTTGACACAGTTACAGTAATGTACACTTGGTGATAATTACATATTTATGTTAAGTAATTATTATACACAAAAACCAAAAAGAGGCAACATAGAGAGTAAAAAGTTTTGAAGCCTAGATCGAAACAAACACACTGATTATTAAGTGGTCTGTGACTACTACTGTTCGGTTGTATTGGGTTGGTACATAAGTTCAATGCATATTTCGGTAAGATCGATAAACACAACAGACACACATAACTGACAAAAATTCAAATGGCTCTGAGCACTATGGGACTTAACATCTCTGGTCATCAGTCCCCTAGAGCTTAGAACTACTTAAACCTAACTAACCTAAGGACATAACACAACACCCAGCCATCACGAGGCAGAGAAAATCCCTGACCCCGCCGGGAATCGAACCCGGGCGCGGGAAGCGAGAACGCTACCGCACGACATCGAGATGCGGGCCGTAATTGACACTTTAGTCATCAATAACATATTCTCTTTCACTATTTACAACTGACAACGCTTGGGTAACTTTTCGATTCGGCGGCTGTAGAAATCACACAGTTTTTAGGCGAAGAACTCGTCGAGCCATATTCGGAGTGCCTTTTCATCCGGAAAGGTAGTTTCTTGAAGGTTGTTCGGTATCGACGGGGGAGGGAGGGGGTGAAAATCTGAGGGCGTAAGATCAAAGATCATGTGAATAAGGTGGGATCGAAATGACTTCCAAAACCAACTTGTGTGTAGGGTTTTTGTCTGTCTAACAGAATGCGGGCGGGCGTTATCGTGGAGTAGCATCGCTTGGCGCAGTCTTCCTGGTCGTTGTTCTTGGATTGCGTCTGCACGACATTTCAGTTGTTGACAATAAACGTCATTACTGATAGTTACACCTCGGGGAAGTAATTCGTAGAACACTACACCGTCACTCTTCCACCAGATGTATAACACTATCTTTTGTGGATGCGCGCAGGTGTTTGTAGAGCGAGTTGCTGCTTTGTTTCGGCTCAACGATTCCTTTCTTTCCCTTATGTTAGCATAAAGACACCATTTGTCTCCACCAGTAACGATACAGAATATGAGTGGTAGGCATTGTTCACTAGCCAATTGATGACGAGCAAGTAGATAGGCACATATGGCCACCCGCTGGTTTTTGTGATTTTGGGTTAGAACATTCGGTCCCCGTACATCCAATTTTTGAACGTTCCCCATTGCATGTAAGTGTTGCACGATGGTGAAATGATCACATTTGCCAGTTCTCGAGACATTGACGTGGATCATTGTAATTAATGCATTTAAACGATCTTTATCACACCCCAAAGGTCTTTCTGAAAGTTGAGACTCACAAAGTCAAAACGCCCCTCCTTAAGACGTGGAAACCATTTTCTTCCCATGCTCTGTCTAATGAAATTGTCCCCATAAGCGACGCAAATGTTTCGAGCTGCCTCCGCTGCTGTCATCTCTGTATTGTGCTCAAACAGAAGAGTATGTCGGAAATGTTCCGATTTTTCCACTTTGCACGCCATCTTCTAGCGTCCACAGCTCCACTCACTACCCCAAATGACAAAATAACAATATGTAAACTCAAGTAGCTACAGTGAACTGCAAATAAAAAATGACAATCAAATAATAAACCTATATGAACCAGAATACCAACATGCAAAATAAAAACGCTACGAAGTTATGGACCAATAACAATTAGCCGGATGGAGTGGCCGATCGGTTCTGGGCGCTACAGTCTGGAACCACGAGACCGCTACGGTCGCAGGTTCGAATCCTGCTTCGGGCATGGATGTGTGTGATGTCCTTAGGTTAGTTAGGTTTAAGTAGTACTAAGTTCTAGGGGACTGATGACCTCAGAAGTTAAGTCCCATAGTGCTGAGAGCCATTCGGACCAAAGAACAATTCACACAAAAATCCTCAGAGGAGGAAAAGTCTTCCAACGATAATTGTGGTATAAATATTTTGATATCAAGATATGTATCATAACTAAAAGGCAATATCTGTTAACCATAAATAGAAACTTGCGTTACTCTGTTCTTTTAATGAGTGATTGGGAACTTCCATCGCCATATTGAGAAATGCTCGTAATATCTTAACAGTTTATACTGTAATAACACCCAGGGGCTTTTGTTGCAGATTCAAATACGGTTTTCGTGATCTACAACATGAATTGCTTGATATTTATGACGAAGCAATTGACATACATGGCCATGTCGGTAAGCTTGTCTATTTATAAACAGAGGTTGAAAAATGCTTCGCGCATATGTTTTTACCATGTAAAAAAGTTTGTGATAATTTATTTGTACTATAAAGAAGGCTTCCAACTGATCAAATATAATGCAATGTATCGTCCCTGAGAAGCCCACCGCACCCGGAAGCATTATTTGTCCAGAAGCTGCGTTTTGAATCCGGCCGCAGATGCGCACTAACACCTCATATCTGCCCAATATTGCACTGTCACGCGTGAAATATTGTGGACGCGCGCAAACGTGGCCCGCGCCCCGAGCTGAATTAATGTGGCTTTCTCTTCATATCTAGCTGCAATTTGTATCGATTCTCCTCGCTCACGGCCTCGCCAGAAGAGCTCGAAAACCGTCTAACGCGAATACTTCATTTTGTGGAACAGCTGGTTATTCGGCACGAGTAACTGAAAAAAATTACATCGGCCACATGCATCGAACGTGTATTAGTTAGTCTTAGGGGAGTATACACACAAAGAACAATGCTCAAGCTCCCTTCTTCCTCTCAGACGAACACAGCAAAACTGAGTAAGCGGAAGGCTATATTTTATACAACGTCTGTATCACGCTAAGCGCCGTTAGAGAAAATCCGCTTTGCCTCAAAAAAATAAGATTATTATTATTTTTTCATCCTGTTGACAATAAAGTCACAGTAAACTGAGAGATATCTCGACTATAAGGATGATACAGTGGCAATAACTACAGTGATTCAGATTCAGTGAAAACTTGCATCAGTCCTCAAGGGTTTGAAGACAATGAATCTCGCGTTAAGGGAACCATCTCAAATCGGTATGTTCTAATCTCGAGAAATCCTTAGTGAATGAGGATGTGCACCCTATAGGAGGTGACATCGCCCTACTAACAGATAATAATCTCAATGAGATAGCATTCGATTGCCTTAGTCTCAAGTATGTAGTTAACAAGTTATGTAGTTACAATTTCATAGATAGTACTCACAATTAACATTTTCACGCGAAACATATTATTTGTACAACAGTTAAAACATATTATGAAACTTTATCTATGGCTACGTGTTCACCTGCCACAAATAAACAGTTGATAGCTTTTCAAGAATTATGTCACACAAGTTGTCAACAGAAAGCAACTTATAGTTTTGATTTAGCAATTCAGTGTGAGTCTTCCTACATAGGTCCGGTGAATTCTGTTTGAGTAAGAGTACGCCTGTCACTAAATCTCCGCCAAGCTGGACCACGTGGGAAATGTTTCCATACTGATAACGTCGACGCATGGGAGCTAAGAAGGCGGACATACAATTTACACTGTTTTATTCCACCTACAGTAGATTTCGCGTTATGAACTTACCCTACTTGTCTTACTTTTATTATTTGTAGTAGTAGTGGGAGTAGTAACGTTAGACCACTACTCATGAAAGCATGTGAGATTTAATGAGCAAGTAAATTGCTCAGTTTCAAGACAGCGGTCGTACAACAGTATATTCTAATTTTCACAAGAATATATCAGTTACAATCTCAGGTTGTTACTGTACAGTTACAAAAACCAGCCCGTTATTTGAGAATTCAGCCGCTAGAGTTGCTTGCCACAATTTCCTAATTGTCCTTGACTTGCTGTGGATTACATCTGAGAAGGCAAAAATCGTCTATGAAATTAACCATCTGAGGTCCTTGAATCCACTAATTCAGCCTGAAAAATAAAAATAATTTTTATAAGACTTTTCTGAAGTTCAATTTCTCGGTCTTCAAAAAAGTTGTGCGGTTTCATACAGAGAAATTTACAGCCACATGTATCTCACATCACCCATGCTGTAGGAAAGTTTTTGTCGCAAAAATAACTTCTAATTCACTCCAGCGAGAATTTAGGATTACGCTGTAGTATTATGGGAAGTATATAGTTTGATACTAACGACTTTAGTGTCCAAGAATACTATAAAGGATCTCATCCGTCGCTTACTCGCGGACGAACCATAATCGTGACCGACTTCTGTAGTTTTGGCATTGCAGGATGCGAAACATTGTACTCAGCTATCGGCTACAGAAAATCTCTAGAAGATTAGAGCTTGACGTCTGGTCAACGACAATGTCACTAGGGATGAAACACGAATGCCCTTTGGACAAGGATGGTGTAAGTGAAAAAAGTTGGGAAACCTAAATCATAATGGTCGGCGAGGGATTTAAAATCTTTTCTTAGGAATACGATGAAACTGGCTAGGTTTTAAAATTATCATGGCTGTAAAGCATTTCGTACATGTAATTACTGCAGCCGGACGGTTTCTACTTACGCCATCTGCACTGTCCACTGGCAGTTCTGTGGAATTTGAAAAAAAAACTTGTGTTTGAAAACAGAGTTACGCAATGATTTGTTTTGTTTACATAATTAAACACAGAGCCAGTGAACGATGATTTTTTGTCTCATATTGAACACTATCCAGCAACCGCCACAATTAACTTTACGCCTGTTGGGAAAGAATGAATGGTCGCAAAGTGTATCTGTGGTTTGTTCGTTCGTGTTGCTATAACTCAGTGACCATACCTGTGCGCCTTCATGTATTTTTCTACTCTCGAAAACAATGTATTAATAAGAGGAGCACCTAAATGTAATGGCTGTATCCTTGAATGTAACATAAACAGTTCTTGAGCTCTTTGTCACTTTCGTGTCAAATGGGGAGCATCGCACGAAATATGTTAATGAACAGCTTGCTTCACTTTAGAGTATAATGAAATGCCTGTCAGCTTCTGAAGCACTGAGAAGTGTCAGATATAAGTCACTGCTCATTAATCTTTTTACAGGAAGACAGAAAATATTAGTGTAAAAATCTTTGCTCAGTCGTTATTCGAAACATGTGTTTCTTCCAGGTTTTCAGCATTCTGTAATACTTCATTTATTTTCATTTAGTCGACTGCTTTTATAATAGGTATGGTTGAAAAACAGATCGTCAGCTCGCCTACACATTTTAAACCATACAAATCTTGCTTTGCCGTTAAATGATAGAACAGTTTCATGTTCATTTCACACATGACATTTCAGAGTCGCAAAATTATTCTGAAGTGGTATTCAGCCGCTTCCAAACTGTAGCCGAGAAAAGACTATTTTGTGTATAGTGTTATACTTGCCTTACACTCTACCCTGACATAATCACAAAAACATGAGTGACACAGAATTTTCCATGTTTCATTCTTAGTACACCAGTTTATATTGTTAGTATTTGGGAAGAAATCTCCTTCCTTGTACGGCACACCAGTGACTACTCATCCACGACTGGCAGCTTCCGGGGAAGTCGATCTCCCCCTCCCCCCCCCCCCCCCCCCGCCCCAAACCCACACCCCACACCCACCCACCCACCCCCACCGTAAGGAAAAGAGGGATGCTGCAGCTATAGATCTTAGGATTAAGGTGCCGCACACTGATTAGCATGGATAAAATGTCAATCTGAAGTAAAATATCATTGGTTGTTACGGTTTCCCATACGCTTCGATGCAAACATCCTGCTGGAGTTTTCATCAGGCATACAGTTTTAATCTAATGAAATGATTCATTCCAGCGCACTTTCCGCCGCAAAGTGACGAGTTTCATTTTCCTAAGTTTCTGATTGTTGCATAACGATGTTGCTGAATAATCATTATAGCACAAAATAATGTAGAGAATGCTTCAGAATTAAATAAGCTACTGTACAACAAATTTTTTTGGTTTATAAACTTCTTCCATCCCACATTTTACTCAAAGCCTACAACAGCTACACGTGAAGAGCACAGATTTACACTTGCCTATGTTGAGTACCCGTTGAGATCCTGTAAACTACATTATCGAGATTCGGTAGGTATTTGCGAATTTCATTTTCAAATAGCGTCCCCTCATTGAATTGTCTGAGAATTCAGATTATTTTTTCCAAGCAAATTAGTAACACATAACATGAACAGAACAAGTTCTGTCGCATTGGGAGAGCTAGAAAATTCACTATAGGCTTGCTTGCGCAACATAGATCTGTAGAGATCAACAGTTAGATAAAATACACATCAATCATCTCCAAATATACGAGTAACATTCTTTCCTGCGAATTTGCCAAAATCGTTACAGACTTCGTATTTTAAGCTTGAATACTGAGTTCTCCCTCGTAAAATTAAGGTGTAAGTCGAAAGAGAAAACAAAATTCGTGAATTCAGAGTAAATATGCTAAAATGGTAGCTTCATTTTTTAATTTAAATATATATTATTTTAATACATGTTATTCATATTTTAGGCTTTCCAATATATGTGCCCATAAGAAAAGTTACAGACAGGACGAACTTTGGCGCTACTGTTCTATTCTATCGTAATATTATCGCCAAGTGTCTGACGTGCGCCCATATATAATCGCGGCCCTTACTGTGTAATCTCAATTGTAATGACGCGCGCCAGCAGACTCTTGAGGTAGCGACTGCACTATATTTTAGCTCACCTAGTACATTTACGTATATATCTCATTCATGGATTATTATAAAATCCTTAGCTGAGAGAGAACAATTAATGTTTTTATTTCTCTTTATTCTAGTTTTAAATCTGAAGATAGCGTTATTCGGCCGAAACATGTCCCAGCAGTTACATAAACGTGGTTTACACTGTTTTGTTCATAAATCTCTGAAAATGTGTGGAACATTTTATCTGTCTGAATACGCAAGGTGGTGTTTGCCTATTTGGTTCTGAGGAAGACAATTTTGATGCGAAGTAGTGTGGCGCGCGAGCAGTTTATTGTAGCGGCAGTTGTGCCGTGTCGCATAAGTGGCAGGCGCGAGGCGCAGCTAATTGAGTACGGTGGCGCGACAGGCCCCCTGTCATATTTGACGTCAATAGTCCAGCAATGATATAGTTAGCTCCCCTCGGCAGCTACCACCCTTAAAGAGTGCCAATTACGTATCTCTCCCCCGCGGCTCGGGCGGCGGACCAAG
This sequence comes from Schistocerca gregaria, assembly GCF_023897955.1. Lineage (NCBI taxonomy): Eukaryota > Metazoa > Arthropoda > Insecta > Orthoptera > Acrididae > Schistocerca > Schistocerca gregaria. The sequence continues at coordinate 479,787,285 of NC_064931.1, read as the reverse complement.
GATCGTGTCTAATCTGGGACCTCGCACGACGCATCCAATATGACCGTGTCGGGGATGATTGCATCGTACGGAGACCGAGGTAAACCTATGGCACGTACCAGCTTAATATCTGGCAACTAGCCCCCCGAAATGAAGCCTGGGCTGCCCCGGGTCTCAATATGTGGCGGTATTTTGCGTCAAATCGTCCAGCGCGCAAACGACCGCCGGGTCTCGTGCTGACAAGGAAATATCGCGCTTACCACTAAAGTCCATTTCGGCTCATAAGTGAATTCAACATGATGGCCTGATACAGAGACAGTATGGAACACAGAGGTGCCCTGCAAGATGGCTTTTTGTTCATCTGCAGTCTACTGATCTCTCTAATTAAATAACAGCGCACGCTCGAGGACAGTTACCTTCGGTGGGTGCATTAACTGCAGTTCTTTAATAATAAAACAGCTGAGTACCTTACGTTGCACGGGTATGTATTTAATCCACTCCGCTGTTTTGTCCATCTCCTCCTCCCCAATCTCTCTGTCCAGCTCCTCCACTCCCTCGCTCTGTCCATCTCCTCCTACCCTTCTCTTCATCCTTCTGCTCCCATGACTCTCTCTGCCCATCTGCTCCTCCCCCTTCTGTCCATCTGCTCCTTCTTCCTCCGTCCCTCTCCTCCTCCCGGTCTCTTTGCCCATCTCCCTCTCCCTCTCTATCTCCTCCTTCATCCACTCTCTGACCATCTATTCCGTTCCCTCTCCTTGCCCATTTTCTCTTCCCCCTCTCCCTGTACATTCCCTCGTTCATCCTCTGGCCGTCTCCTCCCCTCTCCTCTCTCTGTACACCTCCTCCTCTTCCTTTTCTCTGTCCATTTCCTCATCCTCCCCCTTTCTGTCCATCTCCCTCTCCCCGTCCCTGTGTTCTATCTCCTCCTTCCCTCGCTCTGACTGTCAATCTCCTCGTCTCCCATTCTCTCTCCATGTTACCACCCCAACCCCAATTGGTTGTTGGTGGTTCTTACCCCACAGTATTTCTTTCCAGGTTTTAAATAATATGTGTACCAAATTTTGTTGAAATCATTTCAGGAATTTTGGCTAAGTTTTTATTTCACATATCCACACATCGAAAAAAGTTTTGCATCACCTCGGTTCTAAGAGTTCCTGAAACTGTACAGAAAATTGGAATAGAGATCAACATAAACATTGCTCATGAAAACCACACATTGTATGTTGTATCCTCATACAGCGAGACCTTCAGAAGTGGTGGCCCAAATTGCTCTATACACCAGTACCTCTAATACCAATCCTCTTGCACTGATGCATGCCTGTATTCGTTATGGCATACTATCCACAAGTTCATTAAGGCGCTGTTGGTCCAGATTGTCCCACTCCTCAACGGCGATTCGGCGTAGATCCCTCAGAGTGATTGGTGGGTCACGTCGTCCATAAACAGCGCTTTCAATTTGTCTCAGGCATCTTCGATAGGGTTCATGTCTCGAGAACATGTTGACCACTCTAACTGAGTGAAGTCGTTATCCTGAAACAAATAATTCTCAAGATGTGCACGACGGGGGCGCGAATTGTCGTCCATGAAGACTAATGCCTCAGTAATATGCTGCCGACATGGTTGCACTGTCGGTCGGAGTATGGCATTCACGTATCGTACAGCCATTACGGCGCCTTCCACGACCACCAACAGCGTACGTTGACCCCACATAATTTATTTATTTATTTAACCATCTGGCTAGGGCTCCCTGTCGGGCAGGCCGTTTGCCGGGTGCCGATCTTTAAATTTGACGCCACTTCGGCGACCTGCAATCGATGAGGATGCTAGGATGATGATGAGGACAGCACAACACCCGGTTCCTGGGCGGAGAAAATTCCCCGACCCAGCCGGTAATCGAACCCGGACCCAGAGGACTGACAATCCGTCGCGCTGACCATTCAGCTACCGGAGGCCCCTCATAATGCCACACCAAAACAGCAGGGAACCTCCGCCTTGCTGCACTCGCTGTACAGTGTGTCTAAGGCTTTCAGCCTGACCGGGTTACCTCCAAACACGTCTCCGACGATTGGTTGAAAGCATATGCGAAACTCATCGGTGAAGACAACGTGATGTCAATCCTGAGCTGTCCATTCGGCATGTTGTTGGGCCCATCCGTACCGCGCTGCATGGTGTCGTGGCTGCAAATATGGTACTCGCCATGGACGTCGGTAGTGAAGTTGCGCATTATGCAGCCAATTGCGCACAGTTTTAGTGGTAACGGGAAGTTCTGTCGCTGCACTAGAAGCATTATTCAACATGGTGGCGTTGCTGTCAGGGTTCCTCTGAGCCATAATCCGTAGGTAGCGGTCATCCCCTGCAGTAGTAGACCTCGGGTGACCTGAGCGAGGTATGTCATCGACAGTCCCTGTCTCTCTGTATCTCCTCCATGTCCGTACAACATCACTTTGGTTCACTCCGAGACGCCTAGATACTTCCCTTGTTGAGAGCCCTTCCTGGCACAAAGTAACAATGTGAACGCGTTCGAACCGCGGTATTGACCGTCTAGGCATGGTTGAACCACAGTCAACTCGTGTCGTGTACCTCCTTCCTGGTGTAATGACTGGAACTGATCGGCTGGCTGCTCATGTAAGGCTGTTTACATCTTTGGGCGGTTTTAGTGATATCTCTGAACAGTCAAAGGAACTGTGTCTGTGATACAATATCCACAGTCAACGTCTGTCATCAGGAATTCTGGGAACCGGGGTGATCCAAACTGTTTTTTTGTATATGTATTTTACATATTTCACGCGTTTTTATACACATATTTCGTCTGTATCTGCAGCGTACTTCGCCTTGCAGTTTCATTTTCACGCAGCTCGATGATTAATCTCCTATAGTATGTGTCGTACAATGATATAAATTTGCTGGTACATTCAGTGGTACATGTGAATACTGTCTGCAAAATGTGCCGCAAATGCGGCTAGTAGTATAGAAGTAATACATTAAAACGTCATGCTCCATGCGGAACTTTTACTGAATGAACAACGAAAACGTAGGAAGCGATAAACCTCTTTTTCCTTTCATCATTTTGTGTGAGTTGACAGCGAGAAAATATTTCTGAAATTTCTGTCATTATGTAAAGAGTTTACTGCAAATCACTAAGTGCTCTCATTATCAGATACTGGATGAATAAAGTGAGAGTATTCGCTCTTCGTGGCCTACACTGCTTTTTCACTCTCCGCACCACTCCTTTGATGGGTAGGTAGTTCTTTCCTCCACACCCATTTTTAGACTATGTATGGATTTTATTCGTTTTCGCAAGTCTGAAATCATTTCTAAACCATACACATTTCCATCCAGACACAACACTGAAATTACATAGTTAGAAGCAAATGTTAATTATGCATACTGTTTTTTTTTCTTTCAGGCCCTGTCCGGCCGCGTTCTGTTGCTGGAATAGCGATGGAAATGTTCGAGCAGCACCAAGGAACCCATATTCTGCAAGTATGTATGCTAGATGTTACGGAATTTGTCCTAGTCAACAAATGATAGTGTTTTTATTTGTTGCTATTTAGTACGGACCACGGAATTTTCAGTCTGCCTTTTAACTTAGCATTTGCCTCTCAGTGATGTGGAGATTCGCCATAAACGACTCGTCGTTCGGATTCCAGGTTAAACATTAGGTCCCTTTTCCCCGTTTGAATAACTGGGGTAGGTTAGAGGCACACAGCTCGCCCATGTCGCGTCCAATCCAGACACTTCTGCTAGACCACTGAGCTCCAATAAACTGTTATTACTATTTTGTAAATTGTGTGTGAGACTGATTGCGTGATATTAGAGAAAAAGATCGCTTTCGAGTGTACCACAACAACACTTGTTTCTGCATGCCTACTGAAGACTACCTCGACGACTATTAGAGACAGTCTCACCTGAAAAACATTTAATGGCCACTTGAAAAGTAAACAGCGAGAGTTTCGGATTGAAAATTCAATGAATCTTTGAGCAGTTATCTTAAATCACTCGTCGGATGCATATTTTGGGAATGTGTTTTTACGGATTATATGTAGATCGCTAGAATGTTTTAATCCCTAAAGTGTTTTTTCCAGTCTAAAACTTAAAACACGCTGTTAATTAAGATCAATGAAAACACTGTAGTTAAGGTAATTACGATGGAAAACTAGTTGTGTGAAATACGACTTCGCTAAGTGCTTGTGAAATAATAAAGCTACGTCATGCCGTTGACTCTTAAATTACTTTATAAAAAGGTTGTAATAAAAAGTACCAGATTTTTACAGCTTCATACCAGTTACTGCTCAATGCAGGAAATTAAATGTTACACACAGTTTTAGAAAATCCCCTCTAACGTTGGAGAGGTTCGGCCTCATAAATACGTTATGATAGTTCTAGGTTCCTTACAGCAACATGCAATACTTTTGCAGCTTTTAACTTATTATTATTAATCACTAGTACTAATTTTTCTTTTTAACACTCTTATTTATAATTTTATTCGTGTAACAAATACACTGCGCTACAGCAGATTACGTGGCTTAATTGCTTGCACCTACATTTTATTTTCAGTTTCGATTAAGTCACATAAAAATGTACCTAATACAGTCAAAATGACCGGGGACAAGTCGTGTTGCCGTCCCAGTAATACGGCACACAATTTTTCTGCATATCTGAAATGAATCTACGAAATAATTACCTACATTCTGCATGGATATTCATAGACATTAGACATTTTATAGGATTAAAGAGACACTGTGCTATCTGCGGCTCTAACCACAGTACCAAATATCAGTCCAAGATCGATATTTGATTTCAGGTCTTAGCGATAGCTCTCAGCCGCGCCGTAGAGCGAGAGATTTTCCTAAAATGTTTCCAAAGTCAGCAGAAGTTTCAAGGAATTTTAAATATTGTTGTGCGCTCTCTCTCTCTCTCTCTCTCTCTCTCTCTCTCTCTCTCTCTCTCTCTCTCTCTCTCTGTGTGTGTGTGTGTGTGTGTGTGTGTGTGTGTAATTCCTTCTGGAAAACGTTGTAAGTCGGTGAGCAGTTTTCACCAGGAATTTCAAGCTGGAAGACACATCGGACTCGTTCACTGTTTACGCAAAATTTTATGGTCTATAAGGACATTCTATCGCACCGTTTTCTGTCTATATTTCCATTAAGAACGAACGGTTACACGTATTTCGGTATATGCCAAGACATCTGGTGTCCGCATGCACGAATGCATACTCGAAATAGTGACTGTGTGCGCAGATGCGCGCCGTAAGTTGCATTAGGGATTTCTGCTGCGAGGAAGTGGAGGCCAGCTTCTTCCTCCTTTCTCACTTTTTCTCTGCTTCCGCCCAACCAATTTGTGAAAACGCTCCTCTTTTTTTCCCCCGCCGTCCTCCCTGCGTGTAAGCTGACATGCCCCCTCCGGTGTATAAAGAATGGTCCCGACTTCGTGACGGGAATACGCCGCCTCGCTGCCCGTGGCTGCCCCTGTATCCCAGTCGCCTCCGACGCGCTCTAGCGACATCACTGCGTCTGCCCCACCACCGCCAAGACTGCCATCATCATCATCATCATCATCATCAGCCAGTGTGGTGGGCAGCGTGGTAGCAGGCACAGAGGCGGGCGGCGATTGATTTGGCAGCCGTGCCTCGAGCGCAGACCGGCCCGGCCGGGGGGCCATTTGGAAGGACTGCATAGAGGCTCAACCGGCCATAGGGATCAACGTCTCTGGAACAGCTAGCGCATGACTAAAGAGCCTCTTGTGGATTTATAGCACCTCCCCCTCGCTACAGAGTAATGAACACATCCGCATCGGAAGCACTTAAACACCGTATAAAACGCTCTTGCACTGGTAGCCATTAAACTTGTTACGTCAAGAAGGATAGCAAATGACGAAATTTTAGTTACTGTGCGTTTCCTGTGTATTAGAAAGAATACATGATTATTTTGTAGGCGCCGGCCGCTGTGGACGAGCGGCCCTAGGCGCTTCAATCAGGAACCGCGCTGCTGCTACGGTCGCAGGTTCGAATCCTGCTTTGGGCATGGATATGTGTGATGTCCTTAGGTTAGTTAGGTTTGAGTAGTTCTAAGTGTAGGGGACTGATGACCATAGTGCTTACACCCATTTGAACAATTTGAAATTTGTAGGTGATTTGGGGATATACAGAGTGAGAAATTTCATAAACAGAGCTGCCATATCTGGCTCTAACCAGGATGGACATCGAACCGAATTGAGCTTTGATATCAGACAAGGGTATGTGATTCTACACTGTTTCAATTCTATGCTGAAGTTTGTCAATCGTAATGGCTGGTGATTGGTGGCGTGCTAATCTCTCGTCAGACAATGAGCAGATGTATTCAGTCGCTGATAGATATGGAGAATGTGCTGGCCATGGCAGAGTCGTACAGGCTCTGTATTGAGGCACGCCAGGATAGCACAATAAACAAAATGTCTTGTTTTATATTGTAAGATAATGTCAAGGAAACCTGGAAGATACGGCAGAGACACAGGCCTTAACCAGTCCAAATTAATGGGTGTGGAACTGAAGTTCATAGTGTTGTGTACCCAAATGCATCCCATACCATCACGCCAAGTGCTGCGACCATATGATGACGATGGTGATGATGATTGATGATGATGATGATGATGATGATGATGAATGCAGTCCCACAACTTTCACTGTCCTCGGTGGCTCACTCGTGGATCCTCCACGGCTGAGCGAACAGTGTATCTCTTCTCTCGGGCGCTCATCTCGTGAGGGAGTTGAAATCCTGTATGGCGTTCAGTTTCGTTCTATTTTATTTATTTATTATTGCTTGCACTTTTGACTCCCGCCACCTGGACACCCATGTGGGTCGTATTTTCACTTAGCAACAGAAATTTGTGTACAATTATCGTTAATATTCACTTCAAGGTGTGTAATTTAAGCATTTTTAATCATCAGTGAAATTTATCATAAAGGAAATAGAGGATTTAAAAAATAATAAATGAAAAGGAAAACCATATTCATCCTACCATTACTTACTTTTACACCAGTGAGTCCCCGATTGCCGGGGACAGTATGCCAAATCTCTAGAACCGGAGTTCCAGGGATCCCATGCCATACCCAAACATCTGCGAACCCACTGCATCTAAGCCCTGAGACGTGAGCTAGCTTCGTCATCCGTAGTTCCAACGAAGTCAACCAATGGAAGGTAACAGATTCACCAGAACAATCTGCCGCAGCTTGCTCTTTCTGTGAGAACCACCTAAGTCGCCTGTAAGGTCCCATTCATTCTGCTATTTCTGCCGTAGCTGCCACGTTGTTAGTCACATGTTCACGGCTTCTAGTCGTCCTCTGTGTAGAAATTAGTGCACCGTCGGTGAATCCTCGGTGGTATCCATTCACTTACAAAATTTGCTTCAGTAGAGTATGACACTCCTGAACCCGACGTTTTCACACTCGCATGCCAGTTGTAGGATCCTGACTAAGGCCAGCAGCAGTATTACAGAACAGAAAACCACAGCCTCGACAGGCCGCATTCCTGTCGCTTTCGAATACCGAGACGCGCTAGTGGACGTTCTTCTTTTCGCACGGCGCACAACGCATTCTTAAAAATAAGCAACATTTTAAAGGGATTTCTGAATTAAAAAACTCGTTTTTATCATCTTTTCTTACAGATATATAATGTCGATTGTGTTACTCCGACCTACTTTGTCCCTTTACCCTTAAACACTAAATACTGTACGTATATTCGAGCCTGGTGCCAAAAGTCTAGTCTGTTGCATGCCGCCTTCAAGGTGTTGACATTTTAACGGTCAGCAGTGTATCTGCATTCAGCTTCAGATGGGAAGTCGCTTAATTTTACAGTGGAACACATATTACGTGGGACGTGGTCCGAATCGGATGCCTTTTTTAACATGTGAATAGAAATCCCTGAAGATTCAGCCATTGAACTGCGTGTACGAAGAAGCGATAAGACTTAACGGCAGTTTCTACATGAATATGTATCGTTAAAGTAAAGAGAAAAAGCGATGTCTTGAACCACGATAATTGACGGTAAAAACAGTTCAGACCTCTTCATTCATTCTGTTCCACAAAAGAAATGGCGAAGAACCTTTTTGTGTAGGCCACATCTATACATGGAGGTGACAAAAGTCATGGGATACCTCCTAATATCGAGACGGACCTCCTTTTTCCCGTCATTGTGAAGCAGTTCGTTGTGGGATGGACTCAACAAGTCGTTGGAAGTCTCCTTCGGTAACAGTAAGGCATGCTGCCTCTATAGCCGTCCACAACTGCGACAGTGTTGCCGGTGTAGGATTTTTTGCAAGAACTTACTTCTCGATTATGTCCCATAAATTTTCGACGGAATTCATGTCGAGCAATCTATGTGGCCAAAACATTTGCTCGAATTTTCCGGAATGTTCTTCAAACCAGTCGCGTTTTGATGACATGGCGCACTGTCATCCATAAAAATTCCAAATAGCCTAACAGAACCATTTCCAGTCAATGATCGTTTCAGTTGGAACCGAGAACGCTGTCCATTCCATGTAAACACAGCCTCCACCATTATGGGGCCAGATTGCAGAATGCGTTATTGACAACTTGGGTCCATGGTTTAATGAGGTCTGCGCCACACTCGAACCCTATCGTCAGCTCTTACTAATTCAAATCAGGACTCATCTGGCCAGGCCACCGTTTTCCATTCTGGGGTCCAACCGATATGGTCACCAGCCCATGAGAGCCGCTGCAGGCGGTGTCGAGCTATTAGTAAAGGCACTTGTGTTGGTCGTCTGCTGCTAGCCTATTAACGCCAGATTTCGCCTCACTGTATTAACGGATACGTTCGTCGTACGTCCCACATTGATTTATGCGGTTATTTCATGCAGTGTTACTCGTTTGTTAGCACTGACATTTCTGTGCAAACGCCGCTGCTCTCGGTAGATAAGTGAAGGCCGTCGGCCACTGCGGTGCCCGTGACGAGAGGTAATACCTGAAATTTAGCGTTCTCGGCACGTTCTTGACACTGTAGATTTCGAGGAATTGAATTTCCTAACGATATCCGAAATGTAATGTCCAACGCATGTGGCTCCAACTACCATTCCGGGTTCAAAGTGTGTTCCCGCCGTGCGGTCATAATGACGTCGGAAATCTCTTCACAAGAATCATCTAATTATAAATGACAGCTCCGCCAATGCAGTGCTCTTTTATATCTTGTGTACGCGATACTGCCGCCATCTGTGTGTGTGCATATCGCTATCCCACGACTTTTGTCACCTCAGAGTATACTCCACAGCCTGCTTTTCAGTGCTTGTAGGTAGTCGTTTTGTAAAATTATTAACTATTCCCTGACATACTACATTCGAACATGAAGGAGGATTAGTGTTTAACGAAATGCCGACTATGAGGTCATTACAAATGGAGCACAAACTCATATTGGGAAAGAAAAGAAAGAGAAATTGGCGTTGCCTTTCCAGCGGAACCATCCCATCACTTGCCCCAAGGAATTCAGTGAAACCGTGGAAAACCTCAATTTGGCTTGATAAAAATATGATCCGGCATCCTCCAGAAGGCGAGTCCAGTGTCTTAACTACTGCCACACGTAGCTCGGTTACTTCATTCAGGTGCAGAGAAAAAAGAAATGATTAATGCCTCCGCATGTACAATAAACTCTCTCCTCTTACTCATTCTGTGCGAGATGTAGTTTATGGACAGTAGAACTGTTTCGCAGTCTACCTAGAATGTCATTTCGTGAGATAACTGCCACTTTTCTTGGAAAAATCCGTATTTAAGTTCAGTTAAGCATCTCCGTTTCACTTTCAATTCAGCTATTCCGACTTGCTACAATTGTAGCAACATGACTGTGAGTTACTACGACGTTCACTATCTGATCAAAGGTATCCAGGTACCTATTAGTGGACGTTCGCCCTTATGACGACTTGAGCCCTGCTGCGGATAGTTTCAGTGAGATGTCTGATGTCTATGGAGGAATGGCAGCTCATTCTAACTCAAGAGCCGAAACCTGAGAAGATGGTGATGTTGGACCCTGGGCTCTGGAGCGAAGTTGACGTTCGAATTTAAGCCAAATGTGTTCAGTTGGGCCCAGGTCGCGACTTTGGGCATGTAAGTCCATTTATAACAGTAGTAAATTAAGCACCATAGATCATTTGTTTAAACATTACGTATGTTAAAATATCACAAGTATGCTAGTTCCACCATCTTAGAATTCTTTAAATTTTCTGCTAGCGCAAGTAGCCCAGTTCTGCCATCATGAATGGTGACGTCAGAGGCGTGTGGGGGAACCCAATGAAAATTGTCCCTTAGGTAAGTTACCAGGAACTGCCTATCCGCGAACTGGTGAGACTCCTCTACCAACCTACACGTGTCAGAGATTCAGTTTCGCAGACTTCTATTGATGTCAGTGTGCTGCATTACCCCTAGAAGAAAATATCTCACCAGAAATGTTTGGTTCACTCAACCACTGGCAACAAAAATCTCTTCATATCATATATTTCGGCAAACCACATGGTTGAAACGTTTCATTGTATTCCGTCTTGTTCAAGTAAACAGTAAACAGTAATATCGAAAACCGACGACACATGGAGGTCCTCCACTTATGTCACTTGTCTAGCTGATGTGTTTGATTGATAAAAAAGGTCTTCGTTCTTGTTCCTCCTCCTGTACTGTTCTATTCGACACACAACATGACATAAAAGGATATCAGTATTAGTCCACTGACTAAATTGCTCTGTTTATGCTCAAATAATAGTATGCAAATTTGCAGAGAAACATTTACATTACTTTGATGTCTTTATATATAGATTAAGAAGGAAGAAAAACAAGAAAGTGAAAGATAAAGTGGAGGAGTAGCGTTGTGAGTCTACTCCCCGTATTCTTCGCATACGCTTCTCAGACCTAGCTACAACAACGTACGGGATTTTCACGTACTACAGGAAATGGTTGCTAGAACGCAGTCCACAGTCGTTATACTTTCTCCGGGGGGGGCCTTCACTGTTCAGGTGCAGTAATTTTTTAGAAAATGACTCACTTTAAGCCACAGCACGACAGACTCTGGTCCAAGCATTCCCCCGCCCCCTCCTAAAGGTCAAGAAGTTTCGAGAAAGCCACCTCATGTAATTATCTTTTTCGTCAGGAACTGCACATTTTTAAACGTGCCACACATAGCATGGCAACAGCAGCTCCTTTTAAGATGCACCCAGTTTATGTCAACGAATACGGTGGGATCGTCCATCCCTAGTATTCAGACGACCTTCCTCTGAAGCAGTTCCGATAGCCATAGGCCGTAAGATTTAGAGCTTTGAAATATGGTTTATCAAGAATACAGGTCACTTCAGTATCTGCAAATTTTTGTAACCATTACGTACTCACTTTTATTCTAGATTGTAGTACATTTATACAGGGTGATTTTTTTCCACCGTGTACAAACTCTACCGATTGATCGATGTGTGGATACGGAACATAAAAGGTCTAATGAACTTAAGTCTGGACACGCATGGTTTCCACGCTAGACCCCATACTTCGTTACATAGACTGCGGACTAATACGCGCTGTACCATGTAGCCACAGTTACAGTATGCATGGTTTCTTCCTAGAGGGTGATACTGTTCCATGATACTGTTCCTCATACGTCACACCCTAGCGTCCTCTTCCGCCATAGTAATTGTAATGTTGGGTCCGATTCACTTCCCTTGCTGACCCACCTTGTAGTGGATGTGATACAGCGTTGCACACAGTGGTTCCGTATTCGAATCGAGAGCTGGCCGACCTAGTGTTTACTTACGAAAAGGCAAACGGCAGCGGGCAGCAGGCAGCTAGGTTGTGTCAGGACAAGAACCACACCATTCAAGGTTTGCAACAGCGTTTCGCCGTCTGTCTAAGACAGGATCGTTTGAAGAAGCAGGAAATCATGAAAGACGTATACGACTTGCAGGAAAATGTGATTAACACTGTGTAAGGCGACCGCCGTCTCAGTACTAGGCAGTTGGCGCACCAGTACGGGATAAGCGAGACGGCCGTGTGGAACATTCTTCATGACAATTGTTACTATCCTTATCATTTAAAGCGTGTTCAGGGCTAATAGCGACTGACTTTCCACATCGGGAGCAGTTTTGTCACTAGTTTCCTTACCAGGCAACCACATTCTCGGAATTTTTGTCATCCATCCTATTCACAGACGAGGCCACGACGCAGAGTGGTATCATCAACTTTCATAACAGTCATATGTGCAATAGTATGCGGAACCTACATGGTATGGTGACAGTGAATCAGCAGCATCGGTACAGCCGGAATATGTGGGCTGGTATATTGGCGAACGTATTTTGGGACGAGTCTTACTTCAACATCGCCTAACAAGGCGGAACTATCCACGTTTCGTGGGGGTGACTTTGCCTCCCCTGCTGGAACAAGTGCCACTGATGATTCTAACGGTTATGTGGCTGCTATATGATAGTGCTCCAGCCTATTTCGTCGTTAACTTTCGGACGCATCTCAGTCGTGTCTTCCCTGGTCGATGGATCGAGCGAGGGGTCCAGTTGCATGGGCTGCTCGTTCACTGGATCTCAACCCGTGCGATTTCTGGTTATGGGGCATCTCAAAAGTATCATGTATGCACAGTCGATTCCAGATGTGGAGACAATGGAGCAGCGTATTGATGCTGCACGGATACAGCCTGGCCGATGTGAACATATGAAACAAAACATGCTATGGCGCGCACACGCATACGTTGAGGCACGCAGGAACCATTTTCAACACATACTGTAACTGTGGCTACATGGTACAAAACGTATTATATCAGAGTCTCTGTAACGAAGTATGATTGATTGAATAAATGGTCTCTAATGTGTAAGCCATGGATTTCCGGACATAAGTTCATTACACCTTTTTTTGTTCAGTGCCCTCTCATCGATCAATCCGTAGACTTTGTATACGGTAAAAAAAAAAAAAATCACGCTATTTAGAAAGTAAACAGTAAACGAGCTGAACTTGGCACGAAATATTAATATTGGCATTAAAAATGCTAATTCTCCTTGAATTCTCGCGTGTAAATACACGCTGCATGTATAAAGTATAAAACTTTCTAATTTCGCAAGCATTCAGAACGAAAAATCGTAGACGAACGTCTTGTGGCTATCACATCTGTCGCGTCCTGTAAAAGTTCTCTCGTCGGTGATAACTTTTGATCAAAAGCGCTCTCTGCCTAAAATTCGTTTTTACTGTTATCTTGGTATGGTTCCCATCTGTTTTTCTTTACTTGCAACCGTAATTTAATTAGTCTGTTTTCAGAGAGATGAAAAACGATTATTTGTGCTTTGTTTATAAACTACTTTCGGTTCCGCTCTTCCTAGCCTGTACGTGTGAATTCTATCGATAGTATACTCAGTGCACTGCACATTTCTACAGTTGTCAGTCTTGAGTTATCAATACTGTGTGTCGATTTCTTCTTATCAGGTGGTGGTAATTTCGTAGGTATAAATTATGGGAAAATGTGAGATAATTTTGTGTTTTTTGCAGTCGCTGGACGGATTCGCCTTCGCCCTGGCTGCAGACGCGCGGTTTCTGTACATTTCGGAGACTGTCTCCATCTACCTGGGGCTCTCACAGGTCGGTATAACTTCAACCATAGTTGCTGAGTTCATGTGCAACATATCTCGTAATTATTTATGAACCATTCTTTTCTTATAGGTTAACTAAAACTTAAATTGCTGACAGTTGTTATATTAGAGTTTCCTTTCAATCGTATTCACTGCATATTTATTACATTAAATGAATTTTCTAGGATAAATACAAAATATAAAAATGGAAACCTTCCCTGATGTTCTGCAGTTATTACATATTTAATCAGATATCGGATTTGAGCTTCTTAGGTCATCGTCAGATGACAAATCTTATTCTTTCATACTTTAATGCGGCATCAGAGATGACGTGTCGTAACGCAAATAATCGTATTCCTTATTAAAGTTCAAAAATGGTTCAAATGGCTCTAAGCACTATGGAACTTAACATCTGAGGTCATCAGTCCCCTATAATTAGAACTACTTGAGCATAACTAACCTAAGGGCATCACGTACATCCATGCCCGAGGCAGGATTCGAACCTGTGACCGTAGCAGCAGCTCGGTCACAACGGCCGGCCCTAATTAAAGTCATATGCTTGTTTGAGTAAAACATACCGTCTGTCAGGAAATAGCATACCATTGAATTCATTGGATTGTGTCAGCGGACCAGTCGGCACAGATAAGTGACTGAGAGAGAATTACATCTGGTGTGTTCATTCAGGACTTTCTGTAATCTGACAATGACTCCGTGTGCGTCCCATATATAATCTGAACTGTTCTTTAAATGGGTGCATTGATACAATATATAAAACTTGTAGCTACACGAAAAGCACCAGAAGTCGATCGTTTTGACTCGAAGTGTGTCACCTCCTTTAGATTTGAATGCAACATATATAATATTTCGGTGGAAGTATATGTCTCCAATTTCGTGTCCTGAAAGAGTAGATGTCCGAGATAATACTGCAGGGGAAAACCATGGTCCTCAAAGGTCTTTGGGCTAAAATATTGGGATTTGCTGTATGGTTTACTCGTGGTACAATTCATAGTGCTGCAGGTTTGGTAGCTGAGAAGCTGATGAGATTAGTCAAGGGAAAACCTGTCGTACATGTCTGAGCTCGGTATACTTGACAGCATTAAGTGTGAGAGGTTGCAAACGCCTTTCATTGGAAGAGTGTGTCTGAATCGTTCACTGGGAGTCCAAAGACGACTCTTGTATATACCTGACACCTTATCGCACAGTAAATGTACAAACACAAACTCACGAAGCAGCTCTATTACAGTTAGCGGGATTGAAACTGACCCTCTTCCGTTTAGTTATAGAGTCAAAACGCTGTCAAAGAATGGAAACTACCAGTTTGCCGCAAGACATGGCATACTGTAGCATTTTGTTGAGTTTCCTTCGTCCACAGCCATTGACACAAAATCCACAAAACTTCGCTCCGGCCTGAGCTCATTATGATACAAGCAGACTCCTAGTTGTAATTCCGCACAGTGTTGTCGAACAGTACAGTATTCTCGTAATTCTAGAAGCTGAAGAGAAAATAGCTCGGATCGACTAGACGTCGTTATCAATTTGTATTCTAGTGTCTGCATTCCAGCAGCCAATTGCAACCGGATGTCTCAAAGGATTTAACATCAATCGTAGACGCGGGGACCGTTACACGGACGTTGCACTTCGGCGAGTGACAGCGTCTACTTCGAAAACAGGTTTTGTGTCTAGCAGTAGACAACTCGAAGGGTGTTTCCACGAAACTATGTGTTAAATTATGTTTCAGATCTTCTTATTTTGACGCCTAATGGTACATATTTACGATATAAGCACAATATTAGCTAATTAACTTCTCATAGTCGAATTTCACAGTCATTTAGAATTTTTTGGAGGATATCATGTTCGGCGCTGACTGTATAAATTGTTTATTTGACTACTGCAGTTTGGATCTTTGACCATTATCAAGTGGCACTGCAAAAGCTGAAAAATATATGAAGAAGGAAGCCCAGAGTGTATGTACAGAGTCGGAGAAACACGTCATCAGAGAGTAGTATACTACAAAAATGGCGCAAATAACTCATCTTTTACATTTTGCTTGAACATATGTCAGATTTCAAAATCCTCTGCCGCGCTGTGTAGCCGTGCGGTCTCAGGCGCCTTGTCACGGTTCGCGCGGCTCCCCCTGTCGGAGGGTATTTGTGCGTTGTCTTTAGTGTAAGTTAGTTTAAGTTAGATTAAGTAGTGTGTAAGCTTAGGGACCAATGACCTCAGCAGTTTGGTCCCATAGGACTTACCACAAATTTCCAGTTTTCCAAAATCCTCCGTCATGTGTACATGTCATCTTTAGATCGAAGCCTTTTCACTGTAGGGATACTGTAAGAGCGCGAAACCGTGAACAGAACGTCGCTCTCGTTTGATTCTGGTTCGACTACTAAATGAGCCCACTAGATTGTGCATCTACGTTGCATCCAGGTTAAGCCACTCGCTGAGTATTTGATCGCGCATTTCCACCAGACTGCGAGGATGCTGAAATCGGCGTTTTACCCGCTGTTCCAACATGTCCCACAGATTTTCTATGGAGTTCAAGTCAGGTTATTTAGCTGAGCGTTCGAGATGTAATAGGATGGAGGAGTATTCAGAAAACCAGTCACTCATTCATCCAGCCCGACGCACTTTGCTGTAGTCGTCTTTATATGCCTGTGCGAGTAATGGCCTCTTGCGACGTACCGACTCCAAATGTTCATTGCATGCAGTTCCTGTCGCAACGTTCTCTTGTTAACAGATTGGGATGGACCTTCATTTACAGCCTGAAGCAACTCCTGCAGGGTCTGGAAGCGATTTTGATTCACAATCCGCGAAGCGCCTCTTTGGTCCCTCTCAGCGACGCTCTCTTTCGACCACAAGTCTCATTCGTGCTTCTGTTTGCCGATGATGCTGTGGTCTTCAGGAAAGTAGTATCACGCGAAAGTCGTGAACAAACCAATGAGGATTTGCAGAAAACAAATGAGTGGCAGTTATCTCTCAATGTTAGTAAGCGTAACCCAATGCGTATAACAAGGCGAAAATCCCCTTTAATGTAAGAGTACAAAATAAATGCCCAGTCCATGGGAGCGGTAACATCCGTCAAGTGTCTGATCTCAAATGGAATGATCAGATTACACAAGTAACGGGCAAGGCGAACTCTAGATTGCAGATTATTGGTAGAATCCTGAAGCGATGCAGTCCTTCAACAAAGGAAATTGCTTACAATACGTTAGTTCGTCCAGTCTTAGAATATTGTTCGTCTTTATGGGACCCTTACCAGTTGGATCTGACTCAAGAGATTAAGGAGTTCCAAAGAAGAGACGCAAGATTCGTGAATGGTACATTTAGCCATCGCGAGAGCATTACAAATCTCATAGAGAGTTGGAACTGGAACGCACTTGCAGGTAGACGACGCGTTAAACGGAAGGGACTGCTCACTAAATTCTGGCCGGCAGCCGTGGTCGAGCGGTTCTAGGCGCTTCAGTCCAGAACTGCGCGTGCTGCTACGGTCGCAGGTTCGAATCCTGCCTTGGACATGGATGTGTGTGGTGTCCTTAGGTTACTTAAGTTTAAGTAGTTCTAAGTCTAGGGGAGTGATGAAATGGTTCAAATAGCTCTGAGCACTATGCGACTCAAATGCTGAGGTCATAAGTCCCCTAGAACTTAGAACTACTTAAACCTAACTAACCTAAGGACATCACACACATCCATGTCCGAAGCACGATTTGAACCTGCGACCGCAGCGGTCGCGCGGTTCCAGACTCAAGCGCCTAGAACCGCTCGGCCACACGACCGGCAGGGGACTGATGACCTGAGATGTTAAGTCCCATAGTGCTTAGAGCCATTTGAGCCATTTTTTAACTAAATTCCGAAATCCGATCTTCGGCGAGGATGTAGAGCATATATTATTACCACCAACTTTCAAATCGCTTAATGATCACCATTCAAAAATAAGGGAAATTAGAGCTCGTACAGAGGCGTTAAGACAGTCGTTTTTCCCTCGCACGATCCGCGAGTGGAAGAGAAGGAAGGGGGGGGGGGATATGACTTTGGCGCGAATTGTGCCCTCAGCCACACACTGCTTGGTGGCTAGCGGAGTATGTACGTCGACGTGATGTAGGTGGCGACGGGTGTTACACCAGTGCTTGTAGACACTTTGAACATCCCGCCGCGAAACATCAACAAATCCAGCAACTTCACACATTGAATGGCCAAGGGCACGACCGTACACGATTGCATCTTTTTGCCCTCTCCCTCGTCCTTACGGTTACCCATGTTTACGCACAAAGTCCGCTTGAAACACAAACTGCCTTATGCTCACTTAAGCAGTGCGCACGCCGTTGCGAAATTGACTGGATCGCTGCGCCATCTGTAACGGCCTAACGATTCACTTGTGCGTGAAGAACGGGGTGACTAATTTTTGTCCGGTGAGCTTGTACCTAAATAATCTTGTGGCTTCTCTCCCTCGTCAAGCTGAGACCATTACTAAAACTAGTGACAGTGATATGCGGTATTAGCCTAATATCTCGAGCGGGTGACTAAATTTTTGTCCGGTACGCTTTTTTGTCCAACGTGTGTACGTGTGCCAACATACTCAGCTTGTGTTATCTGCCAAGATGTTAATGTATAAAGCGAACAGGGGCGATCTTATTACATTCCCCTGAGACACCCCACGCGTCACACGCATCTATCGGACTTCCCGCGACAAGTAAAAGTTACCGAGAGAAATCGAAGTCTCGCGTGGTAGGCGCAGCGTCGGCAGCGGCGGCGGCGGTCGCAGACAGCGACGGCCAGCGGGGGTGGCGGCGAATCAGTGACATTGTCGGTGTGCCGGGCTGCCGCCTCCGCCTCCGCCGCCACCGCCGCCGCCGCCACCGCCGCCGCCGCCTCCGCGCGCCGCTATGCTGGGCACGTCTGCCGGCGTGCTTGCCATGCCTGATGCCGCAATCAATAGAGCCGCCGCCAACATGGCCGACACCTGCCATCGCCGGCAGCGGCGGCGGCTCCCGGCGGCGGCCAGGCCGCGCTGCACGCTGCAGGTGCACGGCGCGCCACACGTGACGCTTCCTGCCCACGCGCTGCTGCGTCTCTGGCCGCGTTAACACGTCTGCAGCCCCCCGCCGCCGCCAGCGCTCTCTCACGCTTCCGCCTGCTCCGCCCGACAATCCGCGGGGGATGCTGGCCGCCACAATTCGCATTCAGCGGCCGCAGCCGCGTTATATAGCCCCGTCCCTATCAGGACGCCGAGGCGGAGGAGATGAAAGAGTGCAAACTTCCTGTCTGTCGTGTCGCGCGCCTGTCGAGCTGTCTCGTATTGCAGACCACGACGTCTCTATATTTGTATTCACACACCCGAAGCCAGTGTTCGGTACACGGTGAACGGTCTTTCGTACTTCTCGCCATGTGTTGTCAACTGTAAGTTAAGGATGGAGCACAATAGCAAACACCAGTGACACCCCCCCCCCCCCCGGCCCCGATTCTGTAATGACTCGAACTCCAAGGTAAAACAGCTACAGACTACTTACTTAGTCTTAGGGCTCGTACAGAGGCACATAGGCAGTCATTTTTCCCTCGTTCTGTTTGTGAGTGGAACAGGGAGAGATGATGCTAGTTGTGGTAAGAGGTATCCTCCGCCACGCGCTGTATGGTGGATTGCGGAGTATGTATGTAGATGTAGATGTAGAATCTAGGGAACAGGTGATCGTCACTGGGTGCCAAGTCAGGACTATAGGATGGGTGAGTATGTTCCTCTGAAACTGTTGCAGGCGAGCAAGGGTTTGCCGAGCGATGTGTGGGCGAGCGTTGTCATGGAGAATGTGTACGCCCTTGTTCAACATTCCTCTTCTCCGGTTCTGAATTGCCCGTTTGAGTTTTTTCGGAGTCTCACACTACCTATCAGCCTTAATTGTGGTCCCAGCAATTCAGCTCCGACGACGAAGTGAAAGAAGAGGTTCATAACTTTCTGAACAGCATGGCGGCGAGCTGGTATAACATGGACATACAAAAACTGCCACAGCGTATACAAAAATGCACGAACAGAAATGGTGATTATGTTGAAAAATAGCTAAATGTTCAAGCTGTAAACTTATGTAAACCATTGCAGAAATAAACAGGTCTATGCACTTATAAAAAAATACGAGACCTTACTTTTGGGATTAACCTCGTACACTGAAATCACCTTGATTTTGATCGTCGCCTGGACGTTACGAAAGGTGAGACATGATTCTTAATAGGATGTGTCATCATGGCGGACTGCAACGCATGCTATGCAACATGCCGTGTGCAAGGTGGGTAAGGAATTCTGGTGGTAGAGCGCTCCATTTCTCCACTACTTCGGTTGTCAATTGCTGAATGATCGTTGCCGCATGTGAGCGTGCCGCAGTACGTCTTCCCAAAGCATCGCACTCGTGCTGGATGGGAACGGGCAGGCCAGCCAATTCACCGAATATCCTCTCGTTCCGAGAGCTCCTTCACCTGCACGGTTCTCGTTCCGAGAGCTCCTTCACCTGCACGGTTCGATGTTGTAGCGCATTGTCATCCATAAAAATGAAGACAGGGCCGAAAGCATTCCTGAAAAGAAGTACATGGGGAACGAGTACAGCGTCGCAATAATGTTGACAGCTGAGTCTACCGTGTTGAAAGATTTGGAGGTCAGCACGCCCTTGCAACATTACGCCACCCCACCACCAAAACGATCCTGATCGACCATGTTCTCGCGTGAATTACTAGTTCCCACCTCTCCCCATAAGAGGATACGTCCATCACTGACGAACATGATCGTTTTGATTGTCCAGATGTTATGGCGTAGTTTTTGCAAAATGTTTTACGGACGTACTGACCTCCAAGTCTTTGCACGCAGTACACTCATCGCTCAACGTTATTGTGACATTATAATCCTTCCCCACGTATGTCTTTTCATGTGAATACTCGGCCCTGACTTCAGTTTCGTGAAAGACAATGTGCAGGGTGGGTGCAGGAGCTCTTGGAATGAGAGGATATCCTCGGCAAATGGACTGGCCTCCCGGTTCGCCTGACTAAACTCCCATCGAGCACATGTCGAACGCGTTAGGGGAGAGGAATTGCATCCCGTTCACATTCACCAACGACTATTCAGGAATTGTCCTTACCAGCCTTCTGGCCAGAATGGGAGCACGTCGCAGAAAACTGTGAGTCCAAAATTTTCAAGTATCTCTTGCTGAGATACAGTCTCTCGAGATTAATTTTCTACACTGCTGCAGCGTTCACGCTGTAAATAAACCCCCTAACAATATAAATTCAGAGCCTAACTGCGACACAAACTCGTACACCTTTCTTTCAGGGGCGGGATGAATGGCAAAAAATCAGCACTAGTTGTGGCCGGACAGGCGGTTTTAAGGTGTTGGAAAGTTTCACTGTCCTCTTTCTTCCAACCATTCTCGGGTTAAGTCATTCAGCATCTTCCCGAGAGTGTGCAAAAACACCTATTGAAAATCCGGAAGGTAGTTCACGTATTCATTCTACTAAATTCAAAAGACCCCAAACACTACTACGGTACTCGAGACTACCCCTCATTAGACACCGAAGAGCTAAAGAAACTGGTGCTACTGCCTAATACCGTGTAGCCCCCCCCCCCCCCTCCCTCCGCGCACGCAGAAGTGCTGCAACAAGACGTGGCATGGACTCGACTAATGTCTGAAATAGTGCTGGAGGGAACTGACACCATGAATCTTGCAAGGATGTCCGTAAATCCGTAAGAGTACGACGAGGTGGAGATTCCTTCTGAACAGCACGTTGCAAGGCATTCCAGATATTCTTAATAATGTTTCTTTGTGGAGAGTTTGGTGGCCAGCAAAAGTTTTTAAACTCAGAAGGGTGTTCCTGGCGCCACCCTGTAGCCATTCTGGACGTTTGGGGTATAGCACTGTCCTGCTGGAATTGTCCAAGTTCGTCGGGACTATGGATATGAATGGATGCAAGTGATGAGACAGGATGCTTAAGTACATGTCACCTGTCAGAATCTTATCTAGACGTATCAGGGGTCCCACATCACTCCATACGCCCCATACCATTATATAGCCTTCACCAGCTTGAACAGTCCCCTGCTGACATGCAGGGTTCATGGATTAATGAGGTTGTCTCCATACCCGTACACGTCCATCCGCTCGATACAATCTGAAACGATACTCATCCGAGCAGGCAACATGTTTCCAGCCACCAACAGTCCAATGTCTGTGTTGAAGGGCCCGGGCGACGCGTAAAGCTTTGTGTCGTGCAGTCATCAGGAGTACACGAGTAGGCCTTTGGCTCCGAAAGCCCGTATCGATGATGTTTCATTGACTGGTTCTCATGCTGATACTTGTTGATGGCCCAGCATTGAAATCTGCTGCAATTTGCGGAAGGGTTGCACTTCTGTCGCGTTGAATGGTTCTCTTCAGTCGCCGTTGGACTCGTTCTTGCAAGATCTTTTTCCGGCTTCAGCGATGTCGGAGATTTCATGTTTTACCGGATTCCTGATATTCACGGTATACTACTTCGGAGATGCTGTGTCCCGTCGCTCGTGCGCCGACTACAACGCCACGTTCAGACTCACTTAAATCTTGATAACCTGCCATTGTAGCAGCAGTAAGCGATCTAACAACTGCGCCAGCCACTGGCTGTCTCCTATCTTATAGAGGCGTTACCGACCGTAGCGCCGTATTCTGCCTGTTTACATATCTCTGTGTTTGAGTACTCATGCCTATACCAGTTTCTTTGGGCCTTCAGTGTAGTTTTATGAGCAATCTCCATCAAGAGCCGTCAAGAAAGATCGCAACGATTATTCCGTAACTGGACATTGCACATCACACAGTCACCCGTTGAAGATGAAGAGACTTCTCTATCGCGGAATGAGAATTCTCAGTGCCCAAAAATCGCCAATTTAGCTTATAGACGAATTCATCCAAATGAAAGTAGGCTTCGACGCTAAACCAAACCATACAGTGCATACTAATTCCCAATAAGCCCCGCGGCCACCCTTGCAGTTTGAACGTCCTAATTCAAACCTTTCACAAGATATGACGATTTTATTTCATATAGTTCCATAACTGTCACCCTGTATATCTTGCCACTCCACATGCCAACTTGTAACTTTCCTGCGATGACAATTACATTTCAGAACATTGTTTGAAATAGTGACAGAAACACGATGTAATGGTTTCTTGATATGGTTTGTGAAGACCGTTCGTATAGTAGATCGCATATGTAATAATTTTGCTGCCGTTAGCTCCAGAAATTCTGACGAAAACATTCATATGTACACACAAATCTCATTCCACACATTTTACACGCCTAATTACCAAAATTTGAGGATTATCTCCTTCTGCCATCTCAGCTCATTTTTTATTTGCAGTTCAGATCACGTCGTTATAAGGCTGTTCCAAGCGCCTGCTATCGTGTGAAACAGCAACAGCCAGATGGCGTACGCCGGAGGCAGGGCGTGGCCGCTGCGAAGACGGATGGCCGCATCGATATACTGCCTCCCGTTCTTGTATGAGCACTAGCCACTGCGCACATCGTTTATAACAGTCTCTAAACAAATATTTTTGTCTGTTCGCTTTAAAATATCTCTACAGGACGAGGAAATTCGAGAAATTAGAACTATTACAGATGCTTACCGGGAACCGTTCTTCCCACGCGCCATTCGAGTGGTAGGAGGGAAAGCGGAAGTGGTACCAGAAGTACCCTCTGCCAAACACTGTTAGCTGGTTTATAGAGTGTGAAATAGATGTAGATTAGATCATGTGGTTGCAGATGACGTTAGGATTTTGGAATGACATTGAAAATCCTTCCAGAAGAGCCAGGAATCAGTTAACTTTTATCTTGGTGTATAGCGATGGAGGCACAAAATTGACGAACGTGAAATGTTTCAATTTATTCTTAAATACCCCACCTGCCAAAAAAGAAATCACCCAGGGGGGTACGAGGAAACGAAATGAAACTTCACGGGTCGAGTAGGTATGCGAAGTTATTTTGGTGATTACAAAATTGAGCCGAATTTACAAAGAACTTGACACTATTAGCCGTCTTATCAGTGTGACGTCGCACCTCATATCGCCTCGAAGCAGGTGCAGATTCTGCTGGGATGGCTGTTATAAAGCCGCTGCATCCTCTTCTGAGGAAATCTGACCCAAAATTATTGTAGCTGGTCCTTGATATTCTAGATACTGATACTTGAGCGTGGTTGACGTTCGAGCTGACCACACATTATTCTATCGGGAATAGATCTCGGCACCTTGTAGGCTATGGGGCTCTATCAACATCATTAAAACAGTTCATAGGGACACGTGCCATGTGTGGAAGAGTATCGGCCTGTTGAACACTGCAGTCACAATAATGTTAAATGAGACGAACCCAGGAGCTAACAGGATGCCTGCGACCTACAGTCGTGCCTTCAGTGTTCCCCCAAGTCACTACCAGCCAGCCCCCAAAAAAGTCATACTCAATGGCTCCCCACAGCATAACACCAGAGGAGCACCGCTGCGCCCCCGCCCTCCCAACCCACCCCCAAACAATTGAGGAACTAGACCTCTCTCCAGGCCACCGCCATTCTCACAAACGACGGTCGTCCGGAATAGTACTGGATTGCGATTCACTGCTGAACACAATGCGACGCCATTCATCAGAAGTCCATGCTTCTTGGTCAAGGCTCCATTCCAAATGTAAACGTCTGGCGTTAACGGTATCTTATGCATGGGACAGTAATTTAATAGTCCCGCTGCTGCTAGTCTTAGCCCAATGGTGCGGGATAAGACATCATGTTGCCGGGAGTCCATTATTTGTTCTCGGATCGCAGGCGCATATGTAAAGCTGCTAGTGTGCCCTTCGTGCACAATACGGCGATCCTCCATTGCGGTGGTCAGATGTGGTCGACTGGAACCTTAACGACGAGTACACCTGCCCTCTCGTTCCCATGCAGTCCAATATCGAGCCACTGTCGCATCCGAAAGCCCGGTAAATTTGAAAACTGGACGGTTCTACCAGCCGGCCAAATGGGTACTCACAATGAGACGCCTTTCAAATTCTGACAGGTGCTGATAACGCTGTCCCACACGAGTAAGCGGCATCTCAAGGTCCTTCACAATGATCACTGAACGTCTGACGCTATTAACTCTCCTTACATAGCCTACCAGGCCTGGTTGTAACAACACCATGAACACTAATGCACCCTAGCGGCCGTTTTACATGTCACAGAGAGTTCCACTTGTAATAATCTGATTACTTGTCGATGTTGTGTACGTATAACCGTAACGTGAAGAACTACTTAAGCTATACAAACATCGATGGTTCAAGAAAATTTCAGACCAGTTTCATGACACTGGACCCTGAACTGTATTGACGTTTATGAGTAAGCATCGACGACGATGAATCTAAGGGAAATGGTTTAATATGACTGTCATCAAACTATACCACACATAGATCTATCACTAAGGGTACATTACTGCATAGTTCGTTACCACTGCGTAAATTAAGAAATGTCACCTAATTCATTAAGGATGTTTTCCACAAACCCAAACTCGAAAACATAAGAAATTGTGATTCTTGAGTTTCTCCTGGCGTATTTGATAATCAAAATATCCACGGGTGTACCGCCGGTCTACAGTGTCCAACGGGCACAATATTTCGGCGATCATACATGTCGCCATCATCAGGTGAATTGATGATGGCGACATGTATGATCGCCGAAATATTGTCCCCGTTGGACACTGTAGACCGGCAGTACACCCGTGGATATTTGGAACATAAGAAATTGCCTCGAAGTACGCTATTTTCTGTTCTTCCAAGAAAGAATTTCTCCTTACACAAAATGTTGATATACGGAAAGTGAATGCTATGTACACTCATGTTCAGAAAAAATGAACGACTACAGATAAGACGTACATATTCACAGGACATGTACATTAGTATGTTCTGCAGAAATCATTATCGTTTGAACCATGTCGGCCAGCGACTGATATAACGGCGCAACTCGACCTGCCGGTAAAACGTGCTTGCGGCTCTCGTTGCAGCTATAAACCGAAGGGAATGGATCAGTGTGACTTGAATAGACGTGCAGGACGCCTCGCAAACGTATGAGCGAACCGTACCGTCAAATCAGTGAGTCTGAAAGATGACACGTTATTGGCATGAGAGAATAGGATGCCAACCACCACAAATAAACTTTGCAACTAGGTGAATGCAGCATGGATGGCATTAGCACAGGACGCTATTCACACACAATACGCGTCGATGCCATCATGCATGGAACAAGTTATCAGGGTCCATGCTAATCATTTCTCCATAACATGTTGATGCACGTGTCCTGTGAATATGAACGTCTTATCTCTAGTCGTTCAAGGTGTTCTGGTTTTTTTCTTTTCTGAACATGAATGTATTTTCAGTCAATGCTTCCACGTTTAATGCTGATTATATGCCATGAATGAGGAGGATGTAGTGGGAATCATTGCTGTGCTGCAGTTTTGTTCACTATGTGTTCTTGGAAATGAGGATAGAATGATTGCTTCTCCTAGCTTGACTGAATACATAGAACATTCAAGCAGTCCATCATGGGCACGCAAAATGAACTTCAGTCGTTCACGGCAATATTAAGTCTCATGCGTAAACACTCTACAGTGCAGATTAGGAAATGAGACACTTATTGCTATTTGGGGAGCAAAATAACTGTTGATGGCCGAAGTATGGAGGATATAAAATGTAGACTGGCAATGGCAAGAAAAGCGTTTCTGAAGAACAGAAACTTGTTAACATCCAGTATAGATTTAAATGTCAGGAAGTCGTTTCTGAAAGTATTTGTATGGAGTGTAGCCATGTATGGATGTGAAACATGGACGATAAATACTTTAGACAAGAAAAGAATAGAAGATTTCGAAATGTGGTGCTACAGAAGAATGCTGAAGATTAGATGGATATATCATGTAACTAATGATGTGGTACTGAATAGGACTGGGGAAAACAGGAATTTGTGGCACAACTTGTCTAGAAGAAGGTATCGGTTGGTAGGACATGTTCTGAGGCATCAAGGGATCACCAATTTAGTATTGGAGGGCAGCGTGAACGATACAAGTCGTAGAGGGAGAGCAAGAGACGAGTACACTAAGCAGAATCAGAAGCATATCGAGTGCAATAGTTACTTTGAAATGAAGAATTTTGCACAGGATAAAGTAGCATGGAGAGCTGCTTCAAACCAATCTCTGGACTGAAGACCACAACAACAGCACATGCCCATGGAACATAATGCTTCCCCAAACCATAACATCTAGACCACCAGAACGAATACGTTGGACAATGTTCCTCGATGCATTGGGAGTTCCCACCTCTCGCCATATGGAGAACGTCCAGAATCGCTACTGAATCTGCTCTCACCCGAGAACAGCAAGCGACCCCTTCCCTATAATCATAGCATCAGTGCAAACGTTGCGGCTGATGTGCGAGTGTCAACTCAACATAATATATTGGTCGTCGGGCAAAGAGGTCACCCCCATGTAGTCGCCGTACCACTGTGGAGGGTGAGACTGAGAACCTTACAGTCCTGTTAAATGCGGTTCCAATTACACCCGCTTTTTGCCTGCTGCATATTGTAGCCGTCATCTTCTGCCGTAGTTGGTCGTGGTCGACCATCTGCTCTCCTTTCGGCAGCAGTGCTTGTGTTCCGAAACTCTCCTCACGCCTGAGAAACAATGCTGTGAACAATACCAAACTCCTGGGCTACGCTCTTCACAGTTCACCCTTCTTCCAGTTTACCGATGATTCTTCCCCGTGTGAAGTCATCCAGATGTTGTATCCGGGTCATGTTGTAATGAAGAAATCACCACACTGCACCGTAACCATTCGCCAGTTGATTCACACTGTCTTTTCCCAATTCTTCAACTGCCTCGCGTTGCGAGGCATCGCCATTTGGTGCTGTTGTCTCGCTGAACTAGCGCCATATGACGTCCAACTTCGTGTGCATGACTGGGAAACTTCTGACAACACGCGCCTGCACTTTCATTCATTTCCATCGAATAGTTAATATATTATGTTACTTTATCTATCTCGTCCTTAAGTTTTGCAGAGCGATGTAGTTTTCTCTCTACTGTTGCTAATTTCAGTATTTCATTATTAAATCACACATTTGCGTCTGACAAACTGTTTTTATTCCGTGTATTTTATACACTTCTTACCGTATTTATAAGGAACCTGCTCTGAGTTTCATTATTACAGGTTCCGTATTAGGTTTCCTGTCGGCTACACAGCTACTTCAAGGGAACTGTTTCTGATACAATCTCTAGGAAAACCCGTGCAGCACTTTCGAGGAAATGAGCACAAGTACATCTCAAACAAAATTTCCGTACCCTTATTAACGGCGCTTTAACCCCTTATCTTCCTTCCTTACTCACCCAAAACCAGAGATAAAAACAAAAAGAAACGCCTACCGTTCGCGGCAATGAACACCACGCAAAGAGGGTTCTCGAAAACAACGTCGCCTTTCTTCCAAAGATCTTTACATCAATTCTCCGAGCATCTCTGTTACATAATTAAATAAATTGTCGTATTGACTATACCAACCTGTTATCTACCTAGCAACGCGTCCTTGAACACGTTCGGAGTCACTTGTCATGCGTTCTTAATTAGGACTCCAAATGCAGTACCCTGGAATTTGTACACGATTTCCGTTACATATGCTCCGCATTATCCCAGAACACTTTCACCAAGTATATGTCTTTCATACACTGGCCCTAACTGTGCTGGGACCTCTGATGTCGTCGCGTGGTTGTTTCCTGACCTGTCGGCGTTTGGTCGGGAGTACTTCGCATTAGGACTAACAATTTTTATGAGCTGTTCCATTCGCCTTTGTGCACACCCTAATATCTCATAGCTTATTCTCTCAATTCCTACACGGGATGTGTGGTGGTGGTGGCAGCGGAAATGTTGTGCTGTCTTGGAACCCGTTTCTCTAATAACGGGGGTTCTCTAATAACGGGGTTTCGTGGAAACGGCGTCCTCTTTCTTCAAAAGATTCCCATTTAAGCTCTGATCCTCTCTGTTACTTTCGTATTTGTTATCCAGCGTGGGAAAACTAAAAATCATCAGGAAAATATTTCATGCACCTTAAGACAGGCAACCCAACTTACATCTTGTGCAACCAGGTCATCTGGGGTGACTGGTTGACAAAACAGAAATGAGCTGGACGATATTTCATGCATCTTGACCAGGCAACCTAACGTGCATCATCTACTGTGAGAGTAGATTATGAAGTTGGGTTGCCTACCTTAAGGTGTATGAAATTTATCCGGATTACTTTTATTTTGCCCACCCACCCTGTACCCACAGCGAGGAAACTTAAACGTGGCATTTGGCGCAATCATAAACAAAGGATAACTTAGACCGCAGTGTGACGAGGAGAGTTGCGGAGGAACAAGCAACTTTTCCGTCTCACAGGGAAGAGAGTCTACACCCGTGAATTGTGCCTCTGTGAAAGAAAACTGACACACAGTCATATGGATCACCGACACTTTTTGGTATCGTGGAAGTCGTACTCCAGTACCGTGTTGGACGACAACTTATCTGCTAACTCATTTAAAAATAAGAAAAGAAATTCTCAAGAACACACAGTACAAAACAAAGCTGAGTACATAAAGTATGTAACGGCTACCGCGCAGTTGCTTACTGAGGTTGGCAGCGTCGTAAACGAGGTAGTACAGCCGTTATCGCTGCCGGTATCCTAGGCAAGCATAGTTCGAAACATTCCTTACCTATAGAGTCCGTTCTATACCTGTTACTAACCTAGCAGCTCATCTCTGAACTCGTTCTATACCTGCTGTCATACCTACTTGATAAGGACTTTAAATGTTGTGGAAATACTGTACAATGTGATTTTGCTAAATGGTGACAAACTGCAGGAATCAATTAAAATGGTTCAAATGGCTCTGAGCACCATGGGACATAACTTCTGAGGTCATCAGTCCCCTAGAACTTAGAACTACTTAAACCTAAATAACCTAAGGACATCACACACATCCATTGCCCGAGGCAGGATTCTAACCTGCGACCGTAGTTGTCGCGCGGTTCCAGACTGTAGCGCCTAGAACCGCTCGGCCACGTCGGCCGGCAGGAAACGATTACTGAGAGGTTAAGGAGCAGAACATTTCATTTCAATATACGCCCGGAAATGCGTTCAAGGGAATAAACACTAAAAGGTGGAATTAAAACATCTCTGACAGCGAGCACTGTAACAGCATGAGGGCAGAAAGAGATAAGCCAGACGGTCCTGTGTAACATCCTCCACGACCCCTGTCACAATTCGTACCACTTGCAATGCGTTCAACCTTTACAGCCTAGTGACGTGCATCCGTGGAGATGGTTTACTCATTGGTTCGTTTGACAAGTCACCACGGTGGGGGGATTTCTGTCATCCATCTTATTCACAGATGAGGTTACCTTTACGGGGATGGGATATAGTTAACCTTCAAAGCACCCACCTTTGGGCTACGGAAAATCCCCCAGGTATGGTGGTAGCGAGCCATTAACACCAGTTCCGTCTCATTGTGTGGGAAGCGATTATTGGCGATCGCCAAGTGGGACCAGTCATCTTTACAGGCGAGGCACATCTGGACTTTCCGCGCGGGATTAGGTTGGTTGGTTGCTTTGGGAGATTAAAGGGACCAGACTGCGATGGTCATCGGTCCCTGCGCGGGATTAACCGAACGGTCTTAGGTGCTGCAGTCATGGACTGTGCGCCTGGTCCCGGCGGAGGTTCTAGTCCTCCCTCGGGCATGGGTGTGTGTGTTTGTCCTTAGGATAATTTAGGGTAAGTAGTGCGTAAGCTTGGGGACTGATGACCTTAACAGTCAAGTCCCTTAAGATTTCACACACATTTGAACATTTGAGCTTTCTACGGGTAACCCTAACTTCGCTGATGGCTAGTGGTGCTGTAACACCAATACAGACAGAACGTTCCCACTTGTCTGTATTGTTCTTATGTGTGATTTCAGTTATTGAAACCTACACTGTCGAAGTTCTAATATCTCCAACTTGCAGACATCAAATGGTTCGAATGGCTCTGAGCACTATGAGACTTAACATCTGAGGTCATCAGTCCTCTAGAACTACTTAAAACTAACTAACCTAAGGACATCACACACATCCATGCCCGAGGCAGGATTAGAACCAGCGACCGTAGCGGTCGCGCGGTTCCGGACTGAGGCACCTAGAACCGCTCGTCCACTCAGGCCGGCTTGGGAACATCCATATAACATTTTCTGCTCTTTATCATCTCAGAAATTTTTTTTTTTTTGCACCTGTCTCCATTTAACAAAATAGCCCTGTGTAATACGCCGCACTAACGGCTCGCATACGATTTTCTTTACAGAAACGCTGCGCTTGCCGAAGACTCTTTCGTGAGATTCCTCAACAATGACGGCGCCGGCGCAAGCGATGTCGGTGTTGCGTAAGAGTGCGAGTGTTTCCTAAGGTTGCGGTGTGTTGTTTTGCAGGTGGAGATGACGGGCAGCAGCATCTTCGAGTACATCCACCAGCAGGACCACGCGGAGCTGGCCGAGCAGCTGGGTCTGGGGCTGGCGCAGGGGCAGTCGCTCGCCTCGCCCGGCAGCGCGGGCTCCGAGGAGGGCGCGCCCCAGGGCACCAACAACCCCGACGGTACCACCTCTAGCTTTACTTTCATACAGGGTGACAATTATTGAACTATATGAAAAAAAACCTAAATTATTTACAAATTACAGAGTGCACACGCTTTATTCAACATGTAAACGCCACTACAGATATTCGTATTTAGGTTATGGCATGTTCGAAATGCGTGCCATCTTTGGCTATGATGTGACGCAGACGAATAGCGAAATTATGCATGACCCACTGAAGGGTCGTAACATCGATGCTGTCGATGATCTCCTGAATGGCTGTTTTCAGCTCAGCAATGGTTTTGGGGTTACTGCTGTACACTTCGTTTTTAATATAGCACAACAAAAAGGAGTCGCACGTGTTCACATACGGAGAATATGGCGGTCAATCGAGGCCCATTCCAGTGGCCTCTGGGTACCACAGAGCCAGAATGCGGCCCCCAAAGTGCTCCTCCAGGATATCAGACACTCTCTTGCTTCGATGGGCTCCAGCTCCGTCTTGCATGAACCACATCTTGTCGAAGTCAGGGTCACTTTGGATAATGGAGGTGAAATCATCTTCCAAAACCTTCACGTACCATTCGGTAGCCACCGTGCCATCGAGGAATATCGCACATCGTGTCCGGACAATGCGCAATGCACACTGCACACTGCACCCGTTGAGGGTGCGAAGATTCTCGATCGCAAAATGCGGATTCTTAGTCCCCCAAATGTGCCAATTTTGCTTATTGACGAGCCCATCCAAATCAAAGTGGGTTTCGTCGCTAAACCAAACTATACATTCGCATACTAACTCCCATCAATCCCCGCAGCCAACCGTGCAATTTGAACGTCCTAACGCAAACCGCTCAGAAGTTATGACGATTTTATTTCATATAGTTCTATAATTGTCACCCTGTACCAACGTACGTCGTGCCTTTCTCTCCAGAAGTATAGGTTATTCCACTAGAAACTACAAGGCACGTCTGAAAAAATCGGTGAATGGTCTCAAAAAATAAAGGAAACAAGTGTTTCCAACAAAATACGCTTACTGGCCTTAGAGTAATCATCATTAGATACAAAGGCTGTTGGAAACTATGAGAAGACGCTTCTTGTAGAATCACTCGAAGCACCATGGACATGCGTTGTCGGATGCGCGCCTCATTACAGGAGATGAGAGCTGGTGCTACCAACGCTATGCGGAGACCAAGAAACAGTTAGTGGCATGGTGTTCATAGTCTTTCGCGCCTCCCAAAGATTCGGCTGATAAAATCCAAGGTGAAGACGATGTTCCTCGCCATTTTCGACAGCAAGGGCTTGATCCCTCATGAATTTATATCCGAGGGAGGCGGGGAAGACAATGAACACCATTCCGTTGACTGTCGATTGGTCTCCGGATCGTATTCGTAGCGTCGGTCTCACCTCCTGTAATGATGCGAATATCCAACAACGTGTTACCACATTGCTTCTAGCAATTCCAGAAGTTTCGTTTGCTGGCAGTT
This sequence comes from Schistocerca gregaria, assembly GCF_023897955.1. NCBI lineage: Eukaryota > Metazoa > Arthropoda > Insecta > Orthoptera > Acrididae > Schistocerca > Schistocerca gregaria. The sequence goes on along the minus strand of NC_064931.1, from coordinate 479,754,650 downwards.
TCCAACAGCTTTAGAACCGATATCAGAAGCATGTTGTGCCTAATGGCGATTACTTTGAAGGCTGCTTTTCGTATTTGTAACCCTTTTTTCCCTTATTTTCAGAGACCATTCACCGATTTTTTCAGACGTACCTTGTACGATTGCGGACTCGGTGTGAACTCTACCTCAGTAGTAGAGAAAAATATCCATAACCGTAATTCATTCATTATTAATAGCAGCTATCATTAGTCCGTACTTAGTTATGGATTCCACAGTGTTTTAATAGTCATGGCCCTACTGGAGCTGATATGGCTTTGGCTTCTTCTACTTTCAGAAATGGCTCATGCAGGTAGTTACAGTGAGGGAGTGGGGGGGGGGGGGGGTTACAGCTTCATGTAGAATCTGAGCTGTAGTAGATTCTCCTCACACGTCTCTACCATGTATGAAGGACGAGTAAACTGGCATAAATAAAAGAATTGTTATGCATACTACTGTAGTTTGACACCCATTCGGTCTCCCTCTGAGCCATACATGCTGCTAACCAGCTTATATGGTTTATTGGGACATTCTCACAATATTCAAACTAGTACATGTGTAATCAGATCTCTGGATTGCTTTCTATAACGCTACAAACTTGAAATTTGAGTCTCTGCATAGTTCCTAACAACAGATTTAAAGTGAAGATATGAACATGGCCTTTTTTTCGTTTGCGCTTCTCGTTTACTTACGATATCAACGTTATGGCAAGCACAGCACGGATCAAATTATGCTATTATGACTAGAGCTACAATCGTGTGTTGTTTCAGCCTAATCACAAATGCTAGGAAAACGTGAGAATACAACCGTCGCAGGAAATTAATTTCTTTATTGTAACTACCATAGCTCTACAGGGAGCACAGGTTTTCGTGTTCGGAAAGATTATGATAAAAAGGACCAGAATTTCAAAATCAAGTGTGCTGCTTGCTTCTTTCTTTTTAAATTACTTCTAAAATTCAGTTTAATCTGCGTCCGCAAGAAAGTTACTAGAAATTACATATTCACGTAGATTAATTTCTTTCGTTTGCCACTACGATCTTAGTTCTGGAATAAACAATAATGATACATTATCTAGCGTAAGATTTATGTTTCCACATGTACGCAATTCATATTTCATAAAGATAGCATTTCACATACTATTCTAAAATGATTAAAATGATAACAACGCCCTTCAAGGATCCGCATTTGCTTAAGATATGAATTTTTACCTGCAAATAGGACATGAATCAACTATATCATTGGAAAACCTATTTCAGTTTGTTTATATGCGTCAACCACACTACAGGTTATAAAGTATCGCTCGACCAGCGTTCGTAAGACAATGCTGTTGCTTCTTTAGAGTATTTATGTATAAAGCAATCAGGCAAGGTTAGTCGGAAATCTGTAATATTGCCGTAAGACAGTCTCTCCAGTTAAGTAAATACAACTTCATTTAACTTTTACTCAAATTATAGAATCATTTACCATATACATAATATGAGGAGAAATTGCCATTCCTCGGATTCCATGTTTTATTAAACAGTGGATGGCTAGGTATCAGTTTTCTGAATTGTACCCAGCAGAAATATAATAGTTACAAGACTCACCACCAAAAATACCGAACTTAGTTTTATATGTCCTTTGTTGATTTTTGCCCTTTAAAAAGTAACATCGAGAAAACTGTTCTCAAATTCTAGTTTCAACATAAGTGTTGTACGAGTAATACGCATGACTATGTAAAATAGACACATCGGTTTTCTAAATCTTACTTTTCATACAAGTGCATTGATTTAGAGCTAGATTTGAGCTAACATTTGAAGTATATACATGTACGTATATAGATGATGTAGTAAACTGAAATGAAGTAAATTTGTATTATCAAACTATCCTTGAAAGACACATGAAAATCTTCAACGTCAATAATATTCCACTCTTATCACATACTGTATCACTTAGAAATCCTGGATCAAATATCAGTCTGCACGTTATGTAGTCAGGTTACAAATACCCACTGAGAGGCTTTTCGTCAGTTTTTCTTTCGACGTCATTAAAAACTCTTATTATTTTGCTAAAGTATCTGTAATTAAGAAAAATATTGAGCCTCGGATTCGGTTCTACCTTAAAAATTTCCATCTAATGGGACGACGTATTCTTCTCTGCGTTTATGTCAGTTAAATACCGTTTACCTTTTCAGCTTAGCTATCGACGTAAATGTAATTAGTGTTCCACATGTATTCTATACTCATTTGAAAGTCGATTATTTTAAAAGACATATTCGAATCAACAGCGTTAACAACCGCAACATATATCAACGTTTGCTAAAGCAGTCGCGAGAACACTGTGTACGAGATACTGGCGCGTACCCAATCGTGATTTGAATGTGGCTAAATATGCGGGTAGTACGCGGAATTTTTCCGCTATGTTAAGTAGTCGACCGGCGATTGCTCGCTGTTACCAAGAGACTGTGGCTATAGCCCATGACCAGGAAAAAACATCGTGGGATAGAAGTGATCGAAAAGAAGGAAGACTGTCCTGGTAGACAAAGAACAAGAGTCCGGTCTTCCGAGTTACTGTAGTCTCTACGTTTCTACCGCAAAAAGTTATCTGAAAAAAACTTCAAGCAGTCTACAGATCAATGCACTACTTATCAACAAGGAATTCCAATCAAAGTTACCGCCTACTTCCCTGTTGTTCACTAGCTCAAACGCTGTAAACATATCTACGACGTACGTTGTATTTCACGCTGTTACATGCAGAGCTCCAAGTTCACAGAGTCCGCTTTAATATAGTGGAGATCTCTGTACTGGGTGGCAGGCGACCTCAGGCTCGTCGCTGACAGTGCGTAAACTTGGTCCAGAGAGGAGACGAGAGCACGCATGTCTAGTCTAGAATCTCCCCTCGAGCGCTCGGCCTGAATACAAAGTCGTTGCGGTTACGAAGGAGTTGCGCACTCTCCCTGCGTATCTCCTTCACTCACAAATTCGGCTGACATCTTTTGAGTTGCTGCCCCAACAAGGAAGTTAATTTTTTTACACTGATGGAAGAAAAACAATCAATACCTGTAAGGAGTTGTTAGACATAATCGAAAGTTGGTAGGCGTGTTTCTACATCTGAAAGATAATGCCTAATTTCTTGTTAGTCACAGAAGGGTAGTCCTCGTAGCGCCCTCTGAGGATGCATATCAGGTTTGCTTTAAATACACCCTGTAACGATCGTGAGCATTAGTTACCTTTGAGATTGGACGTGGTTAGTTGATGTTAGTCAACGATCCCTTTAAGGCGACAAAGAGCTATAATCAACGCCTCACTAAGCTTGAACGTGGTCGTGTTATAAGCCTACGAGAAACTGGATGTTCTATCTGCGATACTGCAGAAAGACGTGACAGGAATGTAGCCACCGTATATGACTGCTGGCGGCGATGGTCACGAGAATATATGGTCGCAAGAAGACCGGGCTCCAGACGGCCACGTGGCAGTACTGTGAGGGAAGACCATCGGATCTGGCGTATGGCTCTGGCGCATCGTACTGCATCTGCAGCAGCAATTTGAGCAGCAGTTGACACCACAGTGACAAAACAAATTGTCATAAATCGGTTACTTCAAGGACAGCTCCGAGCCAGACGTCTTGTAGCGTGCATTCCACTGACCCCAAACCACCGCTATTTGCGATTTCAGTGGTATCAAGCGAGAGCTCACTGAAGGGCAGGATGAGGTCTGTTATGTTTTCCGATGAAAGCTACTTCTGTCTTGGTGCCAGTGACTACCGTGTGTTGGTCATCACGAGGCCAGCTGAGAGCTTGCAAGCAACCTGCCTGCGTGCTAGACACGCTGTGCCTACACCTGGAGTTATGGTCTGGGGTGCGATTTCGTATGACAGCAGGAGCACTCTCGTTGTTATCCCACGCACCCTCACTGCAAATTTGTGCATCAGTCTGATGATTCGACCTGTTGTGCTGCCATTCATGAACAGTATCCCAGGGGGTGTTTTCCAACAGGATAAAGCTCGCTCACATACCGCTGTTGTAACCCAACATGCTCTACAAAGTGTCGACATGATACATTGGTGTATTCGATCACCATTTCTGTCTCCAGCCGAGCACATATGGGAGATCATCGAACGATAACTCCAGCGTCATCCACAAGCATTAACCGACCTTGTACTGACCGACCACGTGCAACAGGCATTGAAGTCCATCCCACAAACTGACACCCATCACCTATACAACAAAACACATGCACGTTTTCATGTTTGCATTCAACATTCTGGCGGTTATACCAGTTACTAATGTACCAGAAATTGTTAATCGCGCGCTTACATTAACCTGTGATCTTGCCATTTTAATCACTTAAATATGTTACTAGACAAAAGTATTCCCAAAATTTCATTGACCCACATTAATTATTTTTAGGTTTTGTGATATTTTTCCTTGAGTGTATTTCAGAATAGAGTTTAGTTGTCAGCTGCTAATATATTCTTACTAAGCTTTTCCAGTTTCGGCAAATTAATTTGCCATCTTCAGAAGCTTAGTACTGGTTTAGCAGACTAATCAATTTGCCGAAACCGGTAAAGCGAAATAAAAATATATTTGCAACTGACGACTGAATTTTATTCTGAAATATATACTATAGTTGCTGAACATTACAGCCATAAATAATATATTAAATTTATTACATTGGACCAACATATTTTCTGCAGTTTTTATCACTCACTTTAAACTCCGATTGATAGATACTCTGATATGACGGTGCGGTCGCGTGTTTTCTGTAGTAGTCTTCCGTTGAAAGCGTCTGAGAATAATAATGTTCTCATCAACCTATTATAAAAAATTACCTTTGTCCACGTATACACCATGTGGCTGAAGCAAGGCGAAAGAAACTAAGTTTCGGATTTAAAGGAAGACTGCGGGCTTTGCTCCTCGCTCGCGTGGAAAACTTAGGATGAGTAAGCGGCTCAAACTCAAAAACTGATCACCCCAAATAACATTTACAGATAAAAATTAAAGGTAGAAACGTATGTGCATTATACGGGGAATTGCAGATTATTAACCTATTTCCGCCAGAAATGACGTTCCATTCCTGTATTAACATTGAAGTAATTGTTAGAAATTTAGTATAATCCTATTAAAAGACGTTTCTTTCCACTGAGTTGCTCTCGTTTGGAGTTTTAGTTCCATATGAGAATACCTCATTTACGTGCAGTGACGTGATACACTTGTGGTGAACGGAAAACTTCGCGGCATGAAGTAATGGTCCGACATTAAGTTCTCTTCACATAATGTGCAGGTGGTACATGGCGTATGATAATTACGTAGTCGTCAGACGAATTGCGTCGAACAATTTTAGTGTTTGTACAGCCTCAAATAGGTAAAACGCTGTGCTGCAACAGCGCATGGAGAAGATCATAGAGGTGACGAATAGTAGATTAGGAGATTAGATCTTACACTACTTTCAGGTGTTGCCTCTAACGCATGCAATACCAAACGGCTTTCCATAATGTCCCATTCATGCTTAATGATGGAATGCTGATCGTACTAACTAGAGAACTTAACGAACATCTGGCAGAGGGCTCTGACCAACGTGAGAAGAGAGCATTTACAAGGCGTTGTAGTAGGGACGTCAACAAAATGGGGGGGGGGGGGGGGCGGTAGATGTTCTGATTATATATCCCGCAATTTTAGCTTTCCTTCCCAAGCGCCAGATACGTACGATCAGTGTATCTTAGGGCTCCCCGCACCCTCACACACAGAGCTGTACGTCACAGATTACTGGTAGGCGTAGCACTACCAAACGATCATACCTGGTTTCAAGACAACGTGCCCTCATTCCTGCCACTCACCACTCAAGCTGTCTTAAGCTACACCATCTCAGGCAGTCTGCACGGTAATGAGTTGAGGGACGAAACCTTGCGATGACACTTGGTCGTAGCCCATCCTCTAGCGGTTTCTCGTGGTCCTAGCTGATTCGGAGTGATGAATAAGGCTATGCCTTGTGACAGCTCCGTAGAAGGGTTACGGTTTGGTGAATGTCACGATATTTACGTGTTTTTGGAAGTTGGGTTGTGCCACCTTATTGCGCTTTAAAAAAAAAGGAATTTGTACAGCGTTCACGTAGCGAGTCAAATGAGATCAGCAATTTCACGCTCGGTACGTCGTCCCTGGACCGTCCATAGAAGGCAGTGTGAGTCGTTATCCCTGTCGCCATCTATTGGTGTTCCATGCAGCTATGCTGCTACCATGACCCTAGTGTCCAACATCACACTACCTTATCTGGCCTCAGCTCTTGCCAAATAATGGGCTGCCATTCCTAAATACACATTCAGACACCTCAGTGAAATCGTCCCCGGCACATCTGAAGCCCTCATAAAGGCGAAGAGTGGGCTCATCCCATATTCATGTCCACTAATAGGTGTCCACACACTTTTGACAAGATATCGTACAGCATTCGCGTAGTGAGTCAGATACAGTTGTCATGAGATCAGTATTTTCATGCTCGGTACGTCATTCCAGCACCGCCCACAGAAGACACTGTGAATCATTATCCTTATCACCATCTATCGGTGTTCCATGCAACTCCTTCGTTTCCGTGTCCGTTCTTCACAGGCTCATTTTCCACTAGTGCACTTGCTCTATGCCTTGAGCCTCACATTCTTGTCCTCGCCACGCGCGACTCGAGCAGTGTTTTTTGGAGGTGGGGGCTGTTGCAGGCGGCGGCGCTGGGCAGCGGCCGTGACCGTTAGCTGACGGTACCGCACCTCGCTTCCCACGCGCCCTCCCTCCTCGCTCCACGCCTCATTGTCATTCCAATTCAATCTACTACGGCTGCCACATTTTAAATTAGCCTAGCTTTTTAGTGCTAGAGAATTTTGCGAACACAAATCTCGACATCGATACGGTGGGAGTTGTGTTCCCGGATTGTCAGGCGACGTGACTTGATACGATTATGCAGGAACGGGGGAATCCTACAGCAGCCTTTTCAATCACTCCACCATTTACGAAACATAAACGGGCAGTAGAACTTCTTTTGTGACCGCAGTTTAACTCCCCGTGACGGCAGCACCATTATAGTAGAATTCGCCGAAATCTAGCTTTTTAAAGGAGGTATTCATACCTCTCTCCACTCGAGGCAATAAAGAGTAGTGGAACTCTGGCATTCCACCAGACTCGTCCACTCACGATCCCAGAAATGGAAGGAAATTTTATTTACAGGAGCTATCGTGCAAGGAGTGCAGACTAAAAACCTAAAACCAATAAGAAATTTCATAATAAAGATGAAAAGCCAAATGGCAGGAGGTTGGGGCTGTTACTGCAGGTGGAGCAAAGGTAAACTATTTCCATTAATATATGCAATGCACGATATTTCAGTAAGAAATTTACAAAGTAATCAATAGGTAAGTATTCATTCAGGCACTTACGAAGTCAGTGAAACAATTCTAGTTTTTCATGAAATAATTATCTTATGACTGCTATTTGCGACAGAGTATATGCACTACAGCAAGTCAGACTTACACCAAATTGGAATTACTAAATAAGTGTCACTTCGGCAATTACATTGTCTATCGATTTGTCGGTTAAAGTAGACAAGGAAATGAAATGGAAAACAGACTGCATTTAAAAAGAAGGTCAGCGATGAGAAAAACTTGAGAGTTGAAATTCTGTGAACCTAATTAGCCGCTCTGTCATGTCCAGCTGCCAGACACTCAAATTCCTTGCAAGATAACTATAGACTTAATAAGTCACACTAAGGTGGCTCTCTGGTTCACTGGAATCAATTCATTAATTTTTGTCGATTTTACCAAAGTGTAGGATGAAAAAATCCTCGAATATACTCGAATGAAGTTCTGCATCAAATATATTAGAAAATAAATAAGGACAGGCTTAGCGTCAGAGTGAGTTATTCTAATTTGAGTATAATTCTCTTTACCCATGAATTTCCCTTTTTTTGTCCTCTCGGCGCTGATATTAAACGAGCATTTGTCACCACAGATTACTGTGAATTGAAATTTCATTTATCGTATTAGCTTCAAATTTGCACACACAGATACTGTTGAACGTCTTTATCTACACAGTTTACCATGGAAATTTCATGCGGTTTCAAAGGGCCGATATGAGAAATTGTTAAAATATTGTACTCGTGCTGGGAACAAGTTCCTTCCTAATACGTTTCTAGTGAATGTGGGGCCTTAAAAAGGCCACAGCAGATACCGTTCCCCATTCTTTTGTAAGGGAAACAGTCCTACGTCTCTAATGACTTCAATGTTGACGTCTCCTGTAAAAGAAAGAAGGTGACAATTCAACGTTTCATCGACGTCGAGATCATTATAGATGGGCATTAACTCATTTCGTAGCCTAAGACGACCTCTTTTGCTCGCTTGTATCTTATCTTTTAACTGACTACGTATTTAAGTTATTTTGAAAGCCCTTCGTAATAGTTGCAAAGTTGTGATGTCTTTAATGAAATATTCTGCACAATTCATGCATTGGAACACGGATCAGTCTAAAAGAAATGTGTAGTTAGTTGCTGGTGAATCTCCCGAGCTGTGTAACCGTGGTCCATGAACTATGAACACTCAGATCTGTTAAGGATAAACAAATGCGGGGTACCTAAGGTTCCATGTACGTGTGGTATTGGAGCTACAAAGAGATGCGTGAATACACGTCTGAAGGAACACGAAAGTATTTGTCTACTAGGAAAAATGGAATAATCGTCCGTAGCAGGGCATGGTCTTCAGTCAGGAAACCGTGAAGTGAAGTTTTCCAGAATCAAAATTTTACCTACAGTAACGAACTATTATCCGCGGCTATAGAGGGTATCCCAGGCGAAATGGTCAATATTCACGGATATGAGAACAAAGATCATTCGGAGCAAGGTACTCTACTAAAGATGGGCTCTAAACTTTATACCTCAACAGCTATGCCCACGTTTTCATCTTTCTTATTGTGAAACAAATCTTGTCCACTGCAACCTCCTTGCTTTCCGTATGGGCCGAAACAAGAACAAAATTTCCAATGAACAAAGGCTCTAAGGTGCATACCTCGAAAGCTCTGACCACTTGTTCATCTTCGCTACTGTAAACACATCTCATCTACAGAACAAGTGGTCATGGCTCTTAAGCTTGACTTTTTAAAGCCCATGTTCCTAGACTTTTTGCTTCGAATGATCGTTTGTGTCATATCCCTGAATATTGACCAACCCTCCTGGGACACCCTTTATAGAAAAGCCATAGAAATGTATGAGAATGGGAACAATTTAAACAGAAAGTAAGAAGCCACGAAACTGAACAATATATGGACAGTAACTATACAGAATCGATAGATAAGCTTTACCTTCGACAGACGACAGTTCCGTAGTTACGATTTGTCTCTGATAAGAATTCAAATGGCTCTAAGCATTATCTGAGGTCATGAGTCCCGTAGAACTTAGAACTACTTAAACCTAACTAACCTACGGACATCACACCTCCATGCACGAGGCAGGATTCTAACCTGCGAGCGTAGCAGCAGCGCGGTTCTGGACTGAAGCGCCTAAACTGCTCGGCCACATCGGCCTCCTCTGGAAAGAATTATTTATGCCTATAACGCCCATTTCTGCGTCATTTCTGTCGCTCTCCGACGTCTGAACCGTCAGTCAACAAGACACCTTGGAGCCAAGAGCATCTCTAAGGATGTCCGACGCAGCTCTAGACGCAACGTTGCACCGAAAAAGTTTTTTGGACCACGACCACATAACCCGGAAGGTTCACCAGCAACTGAGGAGACCTGTCGTGAAAGCCCTCAGTGTATGAAACGTGGAGTTGTCAGAAAAGCGAGGGAGCGTTCACAGTTAAAAATACTGGCGGCGGAAGCGGCGCGGATGCAAAACACCTCTGCTGGCACGCTGCCGCGGAATTCAGTGGCGTTCATTCAGGCGCCGCCCTGAAATACAGCGCGCCGGAGCCCAATTCCAGGTCACAAATTTTTCGGACAGAATGCCGAAGTGGGACACGGCAGTACAGGAAGCGCGTGGCGCGCCTGCCTAATGCCGGAGATCAACGCACGAGGCGCGGTCCCCCACCCTCGCGTCGTCACTCCTTCCTGGCCGCTCGGGGGTTGATGTCATTCACCTGGTGAATAATGTATGTCACGTATCGTAACCTTCTAAAGACTGTATTATTTATTTCATATTTATTATTTGAGTAATGCTGGATGCGCCGCGATGATACAGACTGTTGATAAAAGAAGGCTGGCTAGACAAAGAGCTGGCGGTCATTGGGATGCGGGCCGGGCCCGCGCCGGCGAGAGCGCCAGGAATTCCGAGTGAGCAGTGACCAGCGACCAGCAACCTGTGGGTGGGTGTTTATGGCGCAACCGGTCGCCCACCGAATACAAACGACGCTTGTCACTTTGGCAATAAGATTACTTTCCTGATACTCGGATTTCCAAACGGCTACTCCGCCGTTCGCCTCATTGTTTTCGGCGCGGGTAACTTCCTCAGGCAGCGTACCTGGCGCCCCTTGGCGCCCTCCGTCGTCTTCGCATTGCGGAACCGTGCGAGGACTGATACGCAGGACTCGGGCCTCGCAGGAACAGTGGCGTTATCTCTGTGTGAAACGTTTCTCTCACTGGCTGGACAGGAAGGATCGTCCACTTTATACTTTCATGAACGGCTTCTCTTGTAACCCGCTCAGGCGAAGTGCGTATGTGGAAGGACAACGGTGCATTTTGGGACTAATCGAGGTGCAGGATGCACAGAGCGTATCTACTGCTTTCTGATTCATTTTTCCGGTGAAAGGAAATATGTAAAATGATCTTATGTATTAATTGTAATCGTATTTTATATGGGAAATCTAGCCAATTTTTAAACTCTTTTGGTAGGGAGAATACATCGCTTTATGGTGTTCAGTCCGCAGCTCGTGGTCGTGCGGTAGCGTTCTCGCTTCCCGCACCCGGGTTCGATTCCCGGCGGGGTCAGGGATTTTCTCTGCCTCGTGATGACTGGGTGTTGTGTGATGTCCTTAGGTTAGTTAGGTTTAAGTAGTTCTAAGTTCTAGGGGACTGATGACCATAGATGTTGAGTCCAATAGTGCTCAGAGCCATTTGAACCATTTTTTATACTGTTCAGAGAGCGAGAAACAATTTAGAGTGTGCTCTTGGTAATTGTGGTAGGAGTACTACTGTTAGTATTGAGTATTAGCGAATTACTTAACACTCTTAGTTGCAACATTGGACTTTTTGCAAAAAATGGCTCTGAGCACTATGGGACTTAACATCTGAGGTCATCAGTCCCCTAGAAAGTAGAACTACTTAAACCTAACTAACCTAAGGACATATCACACATTTCATGCCCGAGGCCGGATTCGAACCTGCGACCGTAGCGGTCGCGCGGTTCCAGACTGTAGCGCCTAGAACCGCTCGGCCACTCCGGCAGGCGGACTTTTTGCAGAAGTCGCTATTGTCTATGAGGAATTGTTAACAGACAAAAATTGTAGTCCAGTGTCTAGTATCCTTGCAGAAATATCAGTCCTGTCCAAATAGCTACTAAAGAGAAACGTAATAGTGTACACTCCCCGAAACGTGATAATGAAGGAGCCTTTGCTTACACAATTTATGAGCCTCAACTGAACTAATTCGCAGGAAGAAAGATTAGGGTTTAATGTCCAATAGAAATCATTTAAATGATACAAATACCTGGGGAAAGCAGTACCTAGGTAAATTAAATGGAACAGTGTATAGCCACAACTGTAGGTTAAGCAAATTTCCATGTTCTCTACATCGTTTTTCATATCAGGAATACGACTTTGGAACAAACTTCTTCGAAAAATTAGAGAAATTAAATTTCTTCCAAACTTCAAAAGACAGTTAGTGCCACACCTTCTATTACGAGTGTAACAGCCATTTCTCTGCAGCTCACTCTCGTCAACCCCCCCTCCACAACCACTTTTCCTTCTCTAACTTTAGCAGAGTTCTGTTCTTTCCTAATAGCCACTGTCGCTATTATTTCAATCTTCCCCTCTTTCCTTATCCATTCCGTTCCGTAATATTACACATGTATACAGATGTGCTAAACTAATCTATAACATTCTTAATGCCCTTTCCTGCTATTACCATTACTGTTATTAGGGTATTTATTATTATTATTATTAAGTATCGGTTATTATTATCATTATAATAATAATAATAATTATTATTATTATTCCTGTGAATGTTCTTGTAATATCTTTAGTATGTGTTGTTCCTGGTCAGATGTAAGAGAGGACCTTAAGGTCCTAATCTGGTCACCCTAAACAAGCAATAAGTAAATAAATAACAATAAATATCAATTCAGCTTCTGGTTTAAAGATACTATTGCAATATGGATTTAAGGAAATCTAACAAATAGAAACAAATATTACCATTTTAGAAAAATTTAGGTTCGAATTCTGAATTCATAAAGGTGTAGCAGACAAAGTCAGAGTCAAAAAGCCAAGGTAACGTACCGTACGTTTCACAGGACACCGATGCGAGCACAAGCAGTCCAACTCGGGCATAAGGATCGGAGCGTTGTCAACAACAGCTTGTATTGTATTGTATTGTGTGTTAACCGGGGGCGTAGAAACAACGGACAGGCTCCGCCCCAGCCGCAGCCGCAGTGGTCCACAACCCCATGACGACTACCGCAGTCCACGTCACCTCTCCGCCGTTCCACACCGAACCACTCTTTCAGCGTTATCAACAACAGCTTACTACACCTATACCCACACACATCTCTCTGGTATTTATCTGCAAATAACTACGCTGTGCCGTGTTTCAAAGAGCTCCACCACACTACTGGGTCAGGAAATGAAACATAAAAAAGTTTGTCAATATCAATGAAATTCTCCAACAGCCGTGTAATTAAGATGTTATTTTATTTTATTTTGACGACAACCACTTTCAGAATTCCACTATGCCACCTTCAGGCCCCATATGCATCTCTGGAAATAAACGACAATGCCATACAGTGCCATATGTCCATGGATTTCGTGAATTCAAACAGTTTCACATGTGCTTCATTCGAAGATCTGTTGTCTACAGGGTTGCTTATTTTGAGAGATGCATATGGGGCCTAAAGATGGCATAGTAGAATGCGAAAACTCGTTGTCGTCGAAATAAAATAAAATAACATCTTAGTTACATGGCTGTTGGAGAATCTCACTGATATTGACAATTGCTGGACCAGCTGATCTCCTCTGTCCAATATCGACCAATAGAGAGTAAAAAAGTTTAGTTGCATACTAGGGAGTGAGCACATCTGAGACGATAGCCGGTAAACCTCCGTGTGGGTTCCAACCACTTTAATTTTATTTTCATCGTAATTTTGTGAGATTTGCGTAGGAGGAATCACTTGCTGACTTTTCTAGGAACTACGTTCTCGGAACTTTAACAATAAACTGCACTTCGATGCAGAACGCCACTCTTGCAGCGTCTGCCACTTGGCCGGTCGCTGTGTCCGAGCGGTTCTAGGAGCTTCAGTCAGGAACCGCATTGCTGCTACGGTCACAGGCTAGAATCCTGCCCCGGGCATAGACGTGTGTGATGTCCTTAGGTTAGTTAGGTTTAAGTAGTTTTGTAAGTCTAGGGGACTGATGACCTCAGATGTTAAGTCCCATAGTGCTTAGAGCCAGAGCCGTCTGCCACTGGAGTTGCTTGATCATCTCCGTGATGCTTTCGTGCTTACTAAATGAACCTATAACGAAATGTATTTCTCTTCTTTTGACCGTCTCTATTTACTCTATCAATCCTATCTTGTACGGGTCCCATACTGACAAGCAGCATACAAGTAATGGTCGAACGAAGTGAAACGCCCCAGAGATGCAGCACTTGTCGAAATGTAGCAGCTCTACAAAATATTTGTTAGCAATCCCATGACTACAAGTAGAGATGGGCTGCATTTTTTGTTTTCCAGCTCCTTTAGCGGCATGTTACGGTACTATAGCGCGGGAATTTCAGTGTTACCAAACTCAATTACGCAACTACTTTTTCGCGATGGCAATTAAAGGTTTATGACTACCACTTGTAAGTCGCTACCCGTAGCTCCGGCCGACGCATTTCCTGGGTAGCTTCAGTCGTGGCTTCGGCCAGTACGCGCTGCAGCGGCCACCGGGCCTTCCCGCGACGCCTGCGCGGCCGGAATGCGGGCAAGAAGCGCCGCCTTATGGACCGGAACCGTGATCTGCGGCCTGCCTTACAAGAATTAGCGCCCGCGCCCACAGCGCCGGCACAAAATGTCGCACACACCGCTGCACACTCGCCTCTGCGGAATCGTGTAGCGGCGAGTCCCCGCCGAGTAAATGTAGTCTTTATGCATCAATTCGAACGATTTTTGTTAACCTTCCGAATCGCGCGAACACCTGGTTCCAGTCCACGTCACAAAAAGAATACGCGAAGACTCCTCTGTTTCCGCCTACAATTCCATCTCTGAACTTTTTGCTCGTAGCACCTCGAGAACACAACAATTGCTATATTCCTCATGCGGCCGTGGTCTTAGAAAAGAAGTGCGCAGGCTACAGCCTATAAGAATCCCGTTATGTACCAGGTGCCTAAATCGAATTACCGGACTGACGACGTTCCCAAGTTCAGATCAGGGTTGTATTCACCAAATGTACTTGGCGTGAAACGTCACTATGTAGCTGGACGAGAGCCCCCCACCATCTAAACCAGCGGTTGTTATCAGGTGACTTGCTCACACATCGCAAGGTGTACGGCCCCGTCATAGTACCAGATAAGTTTAGGCAACAGCTAAACATAAATACTTGCTAATATAGATTAGTAACAACTTACAATAAATTACATAAAGAATTATTACGCTAATTAACTTTTGTCTGAATATGATGCTTGGCAGTAGTTTGAAGTTCAATGCATTGAAATCTCCTTAACTCTTGTCTAGTACTGAATGCAGAGAGCGATGACTAATATAACAAGTAGGATGTCCAGTGGGACTCTTCTGGGCAGCGACTGGACACCAACCCTAACGCTGTGCCGGCTGCTGTGGCCGAGCACTTCTAGGCACTTCAGTCCGGCACTGCGCTGCTGCTACGATCGCAGGTTCGAATCCTGCCTCGGGCATGGATGTGTGTGCTGTCCTTAGGTTAGTAGTTCTCAGTTTAGGGGAGTGATGATCTCAGATGTTTAGTCCCATTATGCTTAGAGCCATTTGAATTTGAACCTAACGCTGTCTTGAGGCATAATGTTGATATTGCCGAGTAAACTGATGATGCACACCGTCTCAGTGGATCCTTGAGTCCGCTTATATCCGATGGTTGTTCACTTGGGAACTATTTGAGTGCTCTAAAACGAAGCATAACATAAATACACGCACCCAGGTAGACCACGTGTTCCCTGGTTTCCGGAAGGCATTCGACACAGTTCCGCACGGTCACCTAGTTATCAAAATACGAGCGTATGGAATATCATATCATTGGATTCCAGAGCTTCAAGAAAACAGAACACATCATGTCATTTTGAATGGAAAGAAATCTTCAGACGTAAGGCATTTTTGTGCGTGCCCCAGGGAAGCGTTATAGGACCATTACTTTTCACATTCTACATGAATTACCTAGAAGATAACGTCCGAAGTTCCATGAAGCTTTTCGAGGATAACGCTGCTGTATACAGAGAAGTCGCGACGCTCTAAAATTGTAGAGAAAGGCAGGAAGACCTGCAGATAATCGACTCTTGGTGCAGGGAATGGCAACAGACCTTCAACATAACAAATGTTATTGCAGACACTTAAACAGAAAGACTCTTTATTGTATGATTAAAGTATTGCAGAACAGTTGCTGGAAACAGTTACTTCTTCAACATATCTAGCAGTATGCGTACGGAGCTGTTTGAAGTGGAACGACAACATAAAGTTAATCGCGAGTAAGGTAGATAAAAGACTGGGATTCATTCGAAGAATCCCCAGGAAATTTAGTCTACCGAAAAAGGAAGTAGCTTACAAAATACTCCTTAGGCAAAACTTGAATATTTTTCGTCAGTATGGAATCCGTACCAGGTACGACTGATAAATGAAATAGAGGAGATCCAAAGAAGAGCAGCACGTTTTTTTTACAGGTTCATTTAGCAAGCGGGTTTGCTGTTAAAGTTCCGATAAAGTATTTACCGCAAAAGTCAAAAAACATTGCTTTCTACTACGTATATATCGCGAAAGGACGATGAAGATGCAATAAGAGAGATTCGAGCCCCCGCGGAGGCTTATCAGCAGTCGTTCTTCCCCATAACCGTACGGGACTGGAACAGGAAAATGGGAAAGTGACACTGGTAAACGAAGTCCCTCCGCCACACATCGTAAGGTAGCTTGCGGAGTATAGACGTAGTTGTAGAATCCGTATTGTGTGCGCCGCATACGGCGTCTGACCATAAATACACTATGTAATAAAAAGTATCCGGGCACCTGCTGAAAATGACTTATAAGTTTCTGGCGCCCTCCATCGGTAATGCTGGAATTAAATATGGTTCTGGCCCACCCTTAGCATTTATGACAGCTTCCTATCTCTCAGGCATGCGTTCAATCAGGTGCTGGAAGGTTTCTTGAGAAAAGGCATCCCATTCTTTACGAAGTGCTAAACTGAGGAGAGGTATCGATGTCAGTCTGCGAGGCCTGGCACGAAGTCGCGTTTCAAAACATCCTAAAGGTGTTCTATACGATTCAGGTCAGGACTCTGTGCAGGCCAGTCCATTACAGGGATGTTATTGTCATGTAACCACTCCGCCAGGCCGTGCATTATGAACAGGTGCTCGATAGTGTTGAAAGATGCAATCGCCATCTCCGAATTGCTCTTCAACAGTGGGAAGCAATAATACGCTGAAAACATCAATGTAGGCCTGTGCTGTTATCGTACACGCAAAACAACAAGGGATGCAAGCCCCCTCCATGAAAAACACGACCACACCATAACACCACCGCCTCCGAATTTTACTGTTGTTGCTACACACGCTGGGAGATGACCTTCACCGGGTATTCGCCATAGCCACACTCTGCCATTGGGTCGCCACGTTGAGTACCTTGATTCCTCGGTCCACACAACGTTTCTCCACTGTTCAGTCGCCCAATGTTTACGCTCCTTACACCAAGCCAGGCGTAGTTTGCCATTTACCGGCGTGATGTGTGGCTTATGAGCAGTCGCTCGACCGTGAAATCCAAGTTTTTTCACATCTCGCCTAATTGTCATAGTACCTACAGTGGCTCCTGATGCAGTTGGAAAATCGTGTGTGATGGTCTGGATAGATGTCTGCCTATTACACATTACGTTCCTCTTCGACTGTCGGGGGCCTCTGTTAGTCAACAGACGAGGTCGGCCTGTACACGTTTGTGCTGTACGTGTCCCTTCACGTTTCCACTTCACTATCACATCGGCAGCAGTGGACCTGGGAATGTTTAGGAGTGCGAAAATCAGTGGATACTTTTGGTACCACTAACATTTCCATCTTTTCGTGTTTCGTTTGCAGAGTTGTAAAACTACCGTAGGCAACAGTAGAATATCGTAAGTAAGCGTAGACTGCGGTAGTTTTTTAGTACCTTTAGTACGTTAAGATCGAAACCGCATTATCTGTATGTTGGGTGTGTTGCATACCTATCGGGCGTTACCTTATTTCAATGGCTTTGTTTGTGTACACGATCAGGTCTTACTAGATCCATCTAGAAACCAGAAGCGATGGACTGTCTAGACTCTGAGGGAGGTTATGTAAAGGGCCACGTAAGCTACGGAACATTTTTGTTCTACATAGTTATCTTCCTGTCTGTTACTTAAATATAAACAGCATTCATAGCAAAATTGAAATTGTCAATGTTTAATTCAGGTTTCGTTAGAAAATTATTGATTTGTATCGTGAAGCAGAGTGATGTTGTAGTAAGAATAAAAAAATACAGTTTTATCTTATAGCACTATGAAACGCAGTTTCATCAAAAAAGATAAAATTAAAAAAATGCAAAACAAAAATATATGAAACATCGCTCCAGTACTTTATCGAGCTTGTGTAAAACAAGTCTCTGTTATTCACAAACAACTTTCGCTCTTATCAGTAATAACAGCAAACTCTTGCATTTCATCATTATGAAGAACGTTCTATTGAGTACAAAATATCAACAATAATTACATATTTTTATTTTTGTGAATGTAAACTGTACTTGCGTCAAAAGAAATTGCTTTGTTAACATAAAAGCGCATAAGTTACGTGAGCAGCTAACTTTATCACCTATAAAATGTAATCTGTATTTTGTGAGGCTATGAAATACACAATGAACTTACGCTGAACGATGAGCGATTGGAATTATGTGCAAAACAAATAAACAAACAAAACGAAGCGAAGTCGTGGCTCTCAGTTCCCCACAACACATTCATTTATTCTTATTTCCCTGCACCTACCAAGGCTACCAATACTATCAGTATTCACTGCGCCATTTATGTACTGTAGGTTACTAAAATTAGCTAAACGAAGTTTTGATAGAGCGCAATTCTATTCATTTGTGATCAGTACGTGGGAACAGGCTTTGCGTCACACATTCGCCACTAGCAGGCATAGAGCGAAAGTTATAAAGGAGTACAGAAAGAGTCGGCGTGGAGAAAAGAAGCCCATAGCAGGCGAAGCGACAATTAGGGTGGTGCTGGCCGGCGATTCTGCCCCGCTGGGTATCGCGGGGCTGATAACTCTGCCGGCGTCATTGTGACACGTGTGCCGACTGCCATTATTCGATTCGAGCGGCGGGCAGCGTCCGCCTCCGCGTGCGAGCCTGGAATTGCGGATCGCCGGCCGCCAGCGAGCTTCAGCCACGGCCGTTGCCCCGCCCATTCACCTCTCCATGACATGCGTTCTTCTCCCGTGCCACGAAAAAGCCACTCCACTGCTACTTAAAGCGTCGCCCACGGCCTTTTTGGTATGGTTCCTGCCTATAGCTCTCACCTCAAATCCTTTCCGTATTACTCCCCCCTTCCCGTCTCTCTCTCCCTCCCTCCCTCCCCCCCCCCCCCCTCTCTCTCTCTCTCTCTCTCTCTCTCTCTCTCTCTCTTCTCTCTCTCTCTCTTTCGCTCGCTTTATGTGTCTGTCTGTCTGTCTATCTATCTATCTATCTATCTACCTACCTACCTGCCTTGCCTACCGTAATTAGCTTGGACTCTACCAAAATTTCGGTTCTGTAGTTTTGGTACAATACATGTATGATGTAGTAAATGGTAGGGTTAACGGGAGTACTCGTAGCATTGGTGCGGAAACAAACGTAAATGAATATCTGAGAGAGAGATTGGGAGCCGACGACTTGTCTTTGTTTTTTTTTATTTGTTTGTTTTGCACATAATTACAAGCTCACATCGTTCAGTGTTAATCAACTACGTACTTCTTCAACATCCTTATAATATAAACGTAAGCTCGACGAAGTACTGGTGCGATGTTTTTTATGGTGCTATATGATAAAATTGTACTAGTTTTGTTTTTACTACAACATCCCTCTGTTCCAAATTACAAGTCAATTTTGATACGAATCCTATTCTGATGGGTCGCAAAATGGAAACCACTGTGAAATCAAAAATGTTTTATTTGCAACAGTGAGCTACAACTTCCAGCTACTTCTATGCATAGCCGCCGCCGCATGGATATTTGTCGTACCCTTGTACCAACTTTTCAGTATCCTCGTCATAAAACGAAGCCACTTGTGCTTCCTGACAATTCTCTGTGCTAGTCTACAGCTCGTTGTCTGTGCCAGAACGTTATCTTCATAGCTAGCGGTTCATGTGAGCAGAGATGAAACGAATGACATTTGTGCTATGTGGACTGGAGGACACCAGGTGAAATATCACACCAGGCCGACATACTGGCGGGAGACACTACTGTTCTAAGCATCTATACGTGCTCACTGCGCGCACAGAACTGAAAATAGCGATGTGACGCGATCGACGGACATACTAGAGACACTGCCCAACAATATCTGTGCAAAGCTTCATCGGATTGACAGTGTTGTTTCCATTTCGCACCCAATAGGATCTTACTTTCCGAATATTACTGGTATAAATACTGCTTATTTTTAAGTAACAGGTAGGTGTATAAAACTGTTCCATATCTTACGCGGGCCTTTATATATCCTCACTCAGTTTCTAGACAGTTCATCGATTCCAGTTTTTAAAGGAATCTAGGAAGACACTGATCGTATACATAAAGAAAGCGATCGTTATCAGGTAACGCCGATAGATATGCAACACATCTAACATAAATGTAATGCTGGTGTCATCTTAACTAAGTCTACTAAAGAAACTACAGTAGTCCTCACTTACTTATAACAGTTTACGGTAGCCTAAAGAAGTTTTACAACTCTGACTGTGGCGCACACGCAACTTTACTCTCATTCCTTTTGTTTGGCTTCTTCAACAGCTACAAAGGAAAGACAGCTAAAGGCTAAAACACCTGGAAGAGAGTTAAGGCGATTTCTATATGGAAACGATATTGGGACATCTCTTAACTTTATTGAAGCTTCCATACAATACGGCAGATATTCTTACGAACTTTCCATACAAGGGGTAATCATAAAGTTTTAATTATCACCTCTAAAAAATCAAATTTTGTTGATATTTCGTTTGTCTGCATTTATGGCACACACTGAAACACCTGCGCCACAATACCGTAGCACGCCGGAAGTGGTCTATGCCATTTTCCTCTAGCGGTGGGCTACAATGTATATCACCACTACAGGCAAACAATATATTAATTAAGTAACTATCTTTTCGAAGTGATAATTAAAAGCAGTGTTCTATATGATTATTCGTGACGTATAACACTCGGCAGCACCGGCGAAAAGAGAGAGAAGGAAACGTAGTTCTCACTATTGTCTGTATGAGGTGGTAGAAGATTGTATTGGGAAGGGAGAAGCTGATGTTAATTGTCATTTCCTTACTGCATTTGGGCAGACCTCGGAAGCTCCAACGGCCGGCCGCTGTGGCCGAGCGGCTCTAGGCGCTTCAGCCTGGAACCGCACGACTGCTGCGGTCGCAGGTTCGAATCCTGCCTCGGGCATGGATGTGTGTGATGTCCTTAGGTTAGTTAGGTTGAAGTAGTTCTAAGTTCTAGGGGACTGATGACCTCAGATGTTAAGTCCCATAGTGCTCAGAGCCATTTGAACCATTTTTGAACTCCTAACGGTACCGACCGACCGCCGTGTCACCATCAGTCGATAGGCGTTACTGAACTTGAAAACAGAGAGGCATGTGGTCAGCACACCACTCTCCTGGCCGTTGTCAGCTTTCGTGACAGGAGCCGCTTCTTCTAAATGAAGTAGCTCCTCAGTTGGCCTCACAAGGGCTGGGTGGGCCCCGCTTGCCAACATTGCTCGGCAGATCCGAACGGTTTACCCATCCAACTAGTAGCCAAGCCCGACAGCGCTTAACTTCGGCGATCTGACTGGAATCGGTGTTACCACTGCGGCAAGATCGTTGGCTGTATCATTTTCCCAGAAGCGTGGTTAAACGACATTGACTCAGTATTATAAGATCCTTGCCAAGAAGTAATATTTTTTACCATAAGATGAAACTGATCTGGTAATATGTTTACAGAGCTCTTAAGACGGAGCATCGAAACCTTACGGCCCTTATTTTCAAGTAGCAATCACATAGTCCATAGCTTAGTATTTTTTATACCTATACCCATGCTACTGGCGGAAACGGTTCATGTCAACGCATTAGATCATACGACTTTCTTTAACTCGTCAGCGACCAGTTTTTTCCTTCGTAGACTATCTTTTACTTCGTAGAAACATAGGGATTGAGTTCAGTGATCTGAAAGCCAGTTCGGCACAGAAGGGCATGTTTGACATGAGTGATGCTATGACAAGTTGTTCTGAGTATATTACTGTAAAAATTTTTGAGTGTCTGTTGTTAAATAACTCTCCAATTAAAAACTCGCCACTACTTTCTGAGATGGGGTTAGAACTATAATATTAGATACAAACAGCAGTTCGTGTTTGTTGGTTACGGCAACAGTTTAATGGAAATACAATGAAATCATAAGCACGCTGATGCAGCGGATGGAAGCTGTTGTTTTCCTGTTCCGGCAAGCAGTGACTGTGCATTGTCTGCACTCCGCCTGCCGCTCACAAAAACAGCCGACCCTTGGTTTTGTCGCTCCGTGGCAGCACCTTCCTACGGAACACTCGTAATCCTTCCCAAGCGCTGTCTTACGCATCTGCTTCAAAGATCGTTTAATTAATCCAGTTTATATACATGATCCGTTATTACAAACACTTGCAACACAAATAATAACAAAACTAGACAGCCTTGCTACTCCAGTAGTCTCTTGTACGTATAGGTCCACAGCCGCTGTGAATCACGTGAGCCATTTTCCTGCGTAGGCTTCTTTATTTTGAAACAACCACTTTACTTCACATTAAACGATTACCAAATTCGCCACTTTAGGCATTATCAAGCTACAACACTGTAAAGCAATTTTTTACACATGTATTCCACATTTCCGCGTGGAGGAAACAAAATCTGATATTTTTTGTATGATGTAGTTTCATAATGCCCAAGGGGGCGAAATTAGCTAATTGATAAATAATGAATAAAGTGGTTTGACTTCCCTTAAGATTTCTGCTTACTGGCAGTGAGATAAACGCCAAGCTTTTAACATATAGAAAGCTCTACATGTAGTCTCATATCATCTTCTTTTATAATCAAAGTATACGCACATCCAAAGAATGTTCAGGCGTGCCACTAAACTGTCAGTTTTATTGACGGAGGAGAATCTGCTATGTCAGTGTGAGTGCAGAACAGTGTTTAGAAGAGAATGCAGTACCAAACGTACCCTTAATAAATTCTAAGCGATTTCTGGTTAACGCAGTATGCAATAAGGTGCAAAACTTAAGGATGGCAGTAACTTCAGCGTGATGTGTCGCTGCCAAGTAACGTAACTCGAAGAGACTTGGACCATACTTAGAAATAACCGCTACAGTACAGTAAAAATGTAACTGAAACAAGTACACAGTGAGACGAACAGGAATGGTACATTCATGCAAAGACAGTGATTGCACTGAAGTCACCGATATTTATGACGGTCCCTTATACAGACAGGTCCAAAAAACTGTCTCCACTGTTTAAAAGTCCGTAACTGCCAAATTGATTGACGGAGTTGCCTCATCTTTGGTAGTGTAATAGTTTGTAGTTCCGGCAATCGCCACACTAGCGTTGTACTGCGTGTTTTTTTTTTTTTTTTTTTTTTTTTTTTTTTTTTTTTTTTTTGTCAGATGACAGTCGCCAGATAATCAGTGTTTTGCTCTTAGTTGCACCTAGTTACTCGAGAAAAACATGGCTGGCGCAAGGCTTACATTCTATGAAAGAAAGTCAGTTTTGAAGTGGTTTTTTTAGTACGAAAACATTAATGAGGTTCAACGGCAATGGCGAAATGAGTATCAATCAGAGCCACCGACACGTTTAACGATTCGTCGCATTCGAGACAAATTTGAAGCCAAAGGCTGTGTTAAAGATGTACACAAACAACGATCTGAACGACCTGTAACAGTAACAAGCCCAGCTAACTCCCGTCGTGTGTTACAACAACTCACTCGCTCACCACAGAACTCTGTGAGACAGTGTGCCCGTGAAACTGGAGCGAGTCGCTCAAGTGTTCAGCGAATTTTGAAGACAGCAAAATGGAAGTGCTACATCCCTCGTAGAATGGAGTACTGCGAGTGGTTTACTAATGTGGTGCGCAACGATGAAGAGTTTGCAGAGATAGTTGTGTGGTCTGATGAGGCACAGTTAAAACTCAATGGTACAGTAAATCGCCACAACTGCATCTACTGGGCCGCCGAAAATCCGAACGTCCATGTAGACAAAGCCGCGAATTTGCCGGGAGTAAATGTGTGATGTGGGTTGTCTTACCGGGGCTTGATTGGGCCATTCTTCTTTGACGGCGCAGTTACCAGTGGGGTGTACCTTCAGAATCTTCAGACATCCATTTTACCTGTCATCCGAGACTCGCATGGAGACGGAAGCGTTTACTTTCAACAAGATGGTGCCCCAGCCCACTACCAAAATCGTGTTAGGGCGTATCTCGACAAAAATCTACCAGGAAGATGGATAGGCCGTAGAGGTGCTGTGGAGTATCCACCACGTTCCCCAGACGTAACTCCTCTGGACTTTTACTTGTGGGAAACATTAAAGGACGTCGTTTATCGACAAAAGCCACGCACATTGGATGAACTTCGAGAGTCCATCGTACATTGAAGTGCAAATATCCAACTGAACACGTTGCAGTCAGTAGTTCGTGCTGCAGTTCGGCGGCATCATTTGTGTGTGGATGTTAATGGTGACCATTTCGAACACGTACAGTGATATCTTTAAGTTGGGCTTTCAGCTACACTTTCACCAAAAATGAGACAACTCCGTCAATTAGTTTGCAAGTTATGGACTTTTAAACAGTGGATACATTTGTTGGACCCCTCTGTACTTTAGAAAAGGCAGGAAAAGATTCTTAATAGATTGTGTGATCACCACGGACTACAGTACATGCTCTGCAACGTGCTTCCGCGCTGGCCACGAGTTCTTGTGGTACGACGTCCCATTCTTCCACCAACGCGGATGACAACTACTGGAAGGTCGTTTGTGGATGTGAAAGTGTTGAAGCATCCCATACATGCTCGACGGAAATTGGCAGGCCAGTCTATTCGTCGAATATTCCCTCCTTCCGAGAGCTCCTCCAGCTGCGCAGTTCGATGTGGTCGCGTATCGTCTTTCATACAAATGAAATCAGGAAATTTGTGGTAAGTTCCTATGGGACCAAACTGCTGAGGTCTTCGGTCCCTAGGCTTAGACACTACTTAATCTAATTTAAACTAACTTACGCTAAGGACAACACACACACACACACACACACTCATGCCAGAGGGATGAGTCGGACCTCCGACGGGAGGAGCCGCGCGGACCGTAGCAGGGTGCCTCAGACCGCGGCTACCCCGCGCGGCCATAAAAATGAAGTTCGGGCCGAATGCACCCCTGAAAAGACGCACTTGTTGACGGAGTACAGTGTCATAATAACCTTGACCGGTGAGTATACCACTTCCAAAGAATTAAAGGTCAGTATGGCTACGCAACATTATGTCTCACCACACCACAACACCTGTGCTATGAAGACAACAATATTCGACTTTTCTTCTCACATGGCGAGAGGTGGGAATACGTAACTTTGTCGAATAGGATCGTTTTGGTGGTCCAGATTTTATCGTGTGCTGAGGGATAATGTTGCATGGGCATACTGATCTCCAAATCTTATAACACGGTATTTTCACCAGTAACCGTTATCGTGACACTGTACCCCTTCTTATATGTGTCTTTTCAGGGGTGCATTAGGATCTGATTTCATTTTTATGGATGACTGCGCGATCGCATAGAACACCGCAGGTGGAGAAGTTCTTGGAACTAGAGAATATTTGGGGAAGGGACTAGGCTGCCCGTCTCCCTCCCCCCCCCCCCTCCAACCTCACCCCCCCTCCCCACGTAAATCCCAAACAGCACGCACCAACGACCATTGAACAGTTGTGTCACCCCCATTGCTGGAGGAATGGAACGCCCTACCGCAAGAACTCCTTACCAACCGTGTTGCTAGCACGGGATCACGTTGCAGAGTATGCAGTGCCATTCATGGGAATCACATACCTAATTAAGAACCATAACCCGCCTTTTGTAATGTCCAAGGATCATCATAAATTGTGATGACTTCATTGTCCTTTAATAAAAGTGTCATTTCCGTTCGTTCACTGCGTATTTTTTTCAGTTACCTTCTGTACTATACCGTAGCAGATGTTTCCGTGATAGGTCCAAGTTCCATCGAGCTATGTTACATGGCAGTGACACGTCACGTGAAAGTTACAGTCGTCCTTAAGTTTTACATTCCAGTCTAACAGAAGCTTTGTAATGTTGATCGCCGATTATGATGAGGCTGTTTTCAGAAAGTGGTACCCCAATAAAATAACTATCATATACAACAACTGTTAAGCAAAGCAAAAATATCCGTTCTTGGGTCTTTGATTGGCAACTATCTTAAAATAAGGACTTACTGTGTAACGCTCATAAGTAGCCGAGAATCCGAAGTATCGTTGGAGCACTTAGTTTGAAAATATCACTCTAATTCAGTCACTGACAAATAAGTTTTCAGGGCCACCCAGTGTAGTGTATGTCCAAAAGACCTCGTTGGGAAGGCAGAGAACGGTGTCATCATCACCACGAGAGTTCTAAAACTGTTTATGAAGGCAACTGCTTTTAAGACAATCGTGAGGAGCATCATAGACGTGTGCTCGACATTCTGCGATGGAAGTTTACTTGAGAGGAGAGGAGTTCAAACCTCTTTTCGGCCGTCCAAATTGAGGTTTCCTTTGGTTCTCCTAAACAATAGCCTTTTCTAGCTGACCTGTGCTTCGCGCCTAATTACCTCGATGTCGTGGTGTCTCTAAGCTCTAACCTGCCACCGTACCTTTCTCTTTCTCGAACGAATGGAGTCAGATCACAGACTTTTACCGAGCACTGCTTTACGATGGGATCAGATAATACAAAATGGAACGTCGATTAAAATATTTCTCCTTAATTAAGATTTATTTCTGAGCAACGCCAGCTTCCATTTGTGTCATTTCTTTTGGTTAACACTTCTGGCCTGAGAGATCCTCATGATGTATAAAATTATTCTCTGACGTTTCTTCGCCGTCGGCGGGAGACGAAACGTCAGAGCATAAATTTATGTATCACTAAGACATCTCAGCCTGGAATTATCATGCTAGTCAAAATGAACCGTGGGGCATGGTGTTTAACAATTTTTGAGGTAAGATTTCTCCACAGTATTTAGGCAAAAGAAAATGAAAAAAAAAACAGATTGAAAGTCATATTTGATTTCTATGTGTCACTTAGCTCATTGGAGGATGTTCTTTCAGAATCTGAGTATACGTTTCACTTGCTAGGTGCCCCTCAGATACAGAAATTAAAAACTATTTATTCTATCGGTGGTAATATTGACAGAGCAATCTGAGCTGTTGTGGTACTCAGTGATCCGTATTATAATTACATGAAAATATGACATTCGCTGTAAACATTCCACTGGAGCTTCTCAGTTTCGGTCTAGCTCTATAGGAGCGTAAGTTAATCTTCAGAAGCAAATTGGCGGTACATTGTGATGAATACACTACTCGAGTTACCTGACGTGAGTAGATAACTTTGTGTCTGTGTATCTTGTAGACTGATGGCTGTCTTTTGTTGGCAGTGGCGACGCAGATGAGCTTGAGTAGCAGCTCGGCGTACAAGGGGCTGGACCGAGCCTTCTGCGTGCGGATGAAGTCCACGCTAACGAAGCGGGGCTGCCACTTCAAGTCTTCGGGATACCGGGTGAGTACACTCCAGCAGACCTTGCAGTCAAGTTCCTATGTGCGTAAATAAATTACTTTCTAAGTTTCGTAAATCGTGACTCTCCAATGAAATAGATGTCGTTAAAATGCTAAACTATATAACTACAGTCCGAGAAATGGTTTCACACTTTTGGCCGGAGGATCACTCCAGTACTCAGACTGTACTTTCAGATGGTCTTGGGCACAAAACCTACAAATCAGTGTTTATCTCCTCCGTCCCAGATTGGATTTTGTCAGGTAAAGACTTACTTACCTTGACAAGAACCTTCATCACTCTTTTTTGTTCAATTAATAGAAAATGAAAAATAAGATTTACATATTTTCGATCATTATGTGTTCCAAAAATCATATTCTATAATATATATATTTCGTATTTATTAGTTCTAAGGCACTTTGAAAGTAAAATTATCTTCTCTGTTTTTAAGTTATGTATCCTATTTACGCTGCTCCTGAGAATTTGTGGTTTGCTTTTACTAGCAGCTAGTGCCAACTTTCTAGAATATTATCTATTAATTCGGATATTTATTCCAACTCTGCTTTCTATTGCAAAACGGCGGCCTTATTTCGGTATCTTGTTTATTACTGTACTCATTTCATGAAATTCTATTGCTACGATAATCCTCGTTTTCGTTTTCTTGGATTGCTTAATGTATTTGTTAAATAGGAGAACTATAAAGCATCTTTCATGACCATTCTTTTTTAGGGTGCGCTTGGCTTCGTTAGTTTTCCATTTATTTTGCTGCTTTTCGGTATCTCTTATCTACATAAGAAGACTATTTGTATATCCCGGCCACGCATATCCCAGCATTTCAAGTATTTAATTTCTGCATAAATTGTTGTAAGCAGTCCCTGCAACCAAAAGATCCTAAATTTACGACGAAGTGTTCTCGTATATCAGCCGAGTCAAGGCTTCGTTCTGGGGCAACGTTTCGACAAGTTTTCTATTACTCAAATTCAAGCAAAGATGCCTGCATTCCTATATAGTTCCTAAATTTTCTCCTCACTTTCGTCGGTTTTCCCAGATTTAGTTCCCAAGAAACTAAGTTCGTGTTCATATTTTACGGTCTTAACTGTTTCTTATTCTCCGTTAAGACGCCACAATTAACAACCTACCTTCACACAACAAGGTGAAAAATGTTTACAATATGTCAGATCAGTCAGGTGGGAAATAAATGAATAGAATACGCACTGATCTGTACCTAAATCAAATTTCTGATAGTGCCACGGAAGGAACGGTGAATGGTGACTAAACTGGAAACACAGTGGTTGTTCTAATATTTCAACTGAAAAGAGATTTATGAGATATCTCAGGAAAGTAATAATTATATACATTCTTTCAGGTACTGAATATGAGTTGTTCCTTTAGTTGTAAGGTAGTTTTCCTGCAAAAGCTTTAATGTTGCTTTCCCCAGAGGATCACGAGTGGAGAAAGATTTTGACCGTCACAGTAGTACCACATTCCACATCTTTATTCAGAGACGAATAAATTGCCTCCCTCCTTTCTTAGCTCTCTCACAACACTGCAACACATTTTCGTTTGTAATTACTTGTATCAGTCTTATTATCTGGAAATACTCGTTGTTTGCTGCTTCAGTTTTTCGAACCGTCACTTGGGTGTCGTCGCCTTTCCTTGTTCTAGGGCGAGGGTCGCCCCCTCTGTACACAGCGCGTTTATTTTTACAGTGCAACAAATTATCACCTGCAATCTGTGGAAAGAATCCGCACGTTTTCGCGACCGTCACAGTAATCGCAATGGCAGTAAAAATAATAATTGCAACAGAGTTAGTCGTCCGCTTCCCCCAAGCAGGCTCTCCCCTCATCCGCGCCGGTCAAATGAGAAGATTATTAAAGGCCATCCTGCGATATGAACCCCGCCGGCAAATTATCTTCTGCTGTACATTGCCGAGATAGCTTCCGGGATAACGAAGTAAGTGGAACAAACGGCCTCATATAAACCTTAGCGCCAGCGATAAAACTGTAATTGCTCAAGTAAGGCTGTTGTATTTAATAAGCTATTTGTAAACGTCTTACTTTAATTGTCGCGAACAGTACATAAATACCTGAAGCACCTTAAGACAGTATTCTGCTTTCTCTGGCACAAGTAGACTGTCATCCTCGGTGGGTAAGAACTTAACCGGTGTTAAAAAATTATTTTCATTTGTACGACTTCACCGAACATTGCAGAGTCTGAGAGAGTGAAGTGGCCCAGTGTTCTCACATTCGTGAAGAAAAAGGGCTATGGTTGCCACTCAGCCATACTGAGTTAGGTTTCCGACGGTTCCTCTACATCACTTGAGGTTAATCTACATCTACACCTACATGGATACTCTGCAAATCACATTTAAGTGCCTGGCAGAGGGTTCATCGAACCACCTTCACAATTCCCTATTATTCCAATCTCTTATAGCTCGCGGGAAGAATGAACACCTATATCTTTCCGTACGAGCTCTAATTTCCCTTATTTTATCTTGATGATCGTTCCTCCCTATGTAAGTCGGTGTCAGCAAAATATTTTCGCATTCGGAGGAGAAAGTTTGTGACTGGAATTTATTGAGAAGATTCCGTCGCAACGAAAAACGCCTTTCTTTTAAGGATGTCCATCTCAAATCCTGTATCATTTCTGTGACACTCTCTCCCATATTTCGCGATAATACAAAACGTGCTGCCTTTCTTTGAACTTTCTCGATGTACTCAGTTAGTCCTATCTGGTAAGGATCCTACACCGCGCAACAGTATTCTAAAAGTGGACGGACAAGCGTAGTGTAGGCAGTCTCCTTAGTAGGTCTGTTACATTTTCTAAGTGTCCTGCCAATAAAACGCAGTCTTTGGTTAGCCTTCCCCACAACATTTTCTGTGTGTTCCTTCCAATTTAAATTGTTCGTAATTGTAATATCTAGGCATTTAGTTATGAATATCCGCGATGCTCCTATTTTCCGAGGAAAAAAACCTCAGTCAACAGACGCCGTTTTGATGGCTATGTATATCACCGCCACCTTTCGAAACGTCATGAAACTATAGGACTGAAGCAGGAATATTCCACGCTGTCCCACAACCAGTTTTGTGAATTTTCAATCGAAACTGGCTGAGAAAAAGTGTGTTGCATTACCTGCTGAACACCCCTCGTATTTTTGTCGTTATATGAGCCACAAATAAAAATGGCAAATAATATTTATGTTGCGGAAAGAACTTACGTACCAGAGCGCAAGTTTCGCAGTGCAAACAATCTTGCATTTTCGGACGAGGGTAGAAGCTTCAGGAACTCTTGTTATACGCTACATTGTCGCCACGTGCTAAGAAACTGCTTATCTGAAGCTTGTACAGTATCAGTGCAATCAGTGTGTACTAGTCTGTAATTTTATAGGTAAACATATCACTAAGCTGTGCTGCTACATTCGCAGGTATTTTCTACTATTTGTTTAGAAACGTAGCATACGATTATGTAGCAGTCATTGGGCAATCTGGTTTGAGAGTTAATCATAGATTAACATTTAGAATGAGATCTTTGTAAATAAGAGCAGTTTCATGAAAATAATAAAATCAATAAAATTATCTCCATTGTGTATTGTGTATTAAGCAATTTTAACTTAATAACAATGGTAGTGGAACAATATAAATTTGTAAGCGTACTGACAGTCATTCATTCGACACACCATCCGTGGATAGAGTAAGAAGTCATAGTAATGCGGTATATGCCCTGTGATACTTACGGTACAACCGTTTACCGGGGTGAAAATATACACCATATGATTAACAGTATCCGGACACCTATTAGTGAACCTTAGCAGGAGCTTCAAAGATAACTTTTCACCAAAGATACACACTTGGATAGTTAGATCGAAACAAATGTTATTTGTGTATTCGAAAGTTTTCGACTAAATTTGCATTCATGCAATAATTATTTCATTAGATGTTTTCTAGTTTACTAGATATACCACTTAATTCATTTTTATTTAAACTGGTCGTAATAAATACCAGGATGACTAGCTTTCCTGAGTGTTCCTATTCTCCCATAAATGCCATAGCGAATGGATCTCATAAATGTCAAGAAGGATAAAGAAAAAGTAATAACGGATAAATGCGATAAAAACCAAACTCCCCAGAAGAAATCACGAACAGCACAAATACGACCAAAATGGTATAGGACGATTCATAAATACAGAGACCTGCATCCATTGATTCAATATAGAAAAAAAGAACATCAACCTAAGATTGTTTCAAAGTCGGGAATCTGGACAGGTCGGTCCAATTCGGGAATATTTCTGTCCACGAACTATTTCTTTGCACATGCTGCTTTAGAACAGGGCGCATTGTCATTCTCATACACTCAATCATCGTCTCCAAAGTGTTCCTCCACTGCACGCAGGACACAGATGAGTGAAATTTGTTCACATCCTTCCACATTTACAGTTTCCTTAAGCGCAATAAGGGAACCACACTCAAATACGAAAAACATCCCCATATTGTTAACACTACCTCTTCCGTACTTCACTGATGACACTGCACATGATGGCAGGTAACGTTCTCCAGACATTAACCAAACCCAAATCCTTCCACCGGACAGACACATAGTATAGCGTAATTCATCAATCCCATTCGCTCGTTTCCAGTCACCCACTGTCCAGTGGCGTCGCTATTTACACCACCTCCCAAGCTCTTTATAAACGATTAAAATAACATTTGGCTTACGAGGAGCCGCTCGACCATTATACCCCACTCTTTTTAACTCCATATGCACAGTCACTGTGCTATCTGGAGCTCACGAGTTATTTGTTCCACTGATTTTACGCAATTTCTTACAACCGCCCTCCGCAATGCTCAACGATCCTTGTTGGTCGCTACATGAGGTCTGCCCGGTCTTGGTTTAGCTTTGATGGTTCCTTCGCGTTTCCACTCCACAGTCACATCACCAACAGTCGACTCGGGCTGCTGTAGATGGGTTGCAATGTCACTGACGGATTTGGTTCAAATGGCTCTGAGCACTATCGGACTTAACATCTATGGTCATCAGTCCCCTAGAACTTAGAACTACTTAAACCTAACTAACCTAAGGACACCACACAACACCCAATCATCACGAGGCAGAGCACTGACGGATTTGTTACTCCGTTGACATCCACTAGTGTGATCTTCTTATCCATCCATTCTGTTGTTACTGCTTCTCTACTGACAACATAATACTCCCCACCACCTTTTGCACTGGGCTGGTCCGCGTCTTGTGACTCTAGTGGTCATTTCCACGTTATTTAGGGGTATTCAGATACTTTTGACCAGTTGATGTAGTTTACGAACACTCGCTGTCTCCGGTATTATCACAAAACCCTTCTGTAAGAATGAACGAACGTGCCACAGCAATGTCTCTGCGACGTGCATGGCGTCGTCGCTGGCGGCGTAGTGTACCTGTGTATCGCAGTTTGAAAGCGATTGATATTGACTTGGCTGGGCAATTTAATAAGCAGCAATTGATTGGAGGTCCAAATGTTTTTCGTGGACTCCATCTCAACTTTACCTGTGATGTACAAGCAGTGTTTGGAGGTTCTACTTGGCTTACACTTGCTGTTGTATGGGGCAATCAAGCAGATTATGGTGGCCTTGAAGCATTTCCAGATGCTAATATTCTGACTTGGAAGACATGGAGTATTTCTGAGACAACAGGACTTTTGGCTAAACAGCCTTATGGTACTCTTGTTCCGAGCATGCCATTTGTTTTGAGTACGAGAAAAAAGAAAAAGTTAAATGCTGATGAGTACCTTTTTATATGGGCCAAAGTTGACAATGGCAATTGTAAAATAATGATCAGCGGAGATTGTATGATTTATTATAGACAATAAATTGAGTTTTGTCCTTTCCTTATCTCTTTTCCTTATCTCCCTCCCTTTTTTTAATAAAAAAATCTATTCAATTTTTGTTTTGGTGGCCGTCGCGCTCTTGGTTGCACGCTAGGCGAGTGATTAACGTCCAGCCCACCTCGCGGTTATCAGTGAATCGACATCCATTTCAACTGCAACCGAAAGCATCATTACGCTAAACAAGTTGGACAAGATTACCACGTATTTTTCCTCTATGATGTCGTAAAGTGGACATCTTTGGCAACTACTCTATCATAACTTGAAGCTTTGTGGCACCCTTTTAGCTAGAAAGTTGTGTTACATGTTTTCCGCATGAGAATGATTGTTGTAATTGATTTAGATCTTCAGCAGGAGACAAGGAAACCACCAAATCATTTAACACCAGATATTCCATCAAAATTTCATTGTTCTGTCACAACACACCTTCCAACAAACGTATATGCAATAACTGTGTAGGAAAACTGATGTATAAGTCGATAATGGTACTGCGTCGTCAGCCACGAGTGAAGCAATAACAGGGGCATAATTACACAGGTCTAGAGTTGCAGATTCTCGCAAGATGCAACCCTGTTTTCGTGAAATTATTGGTTCAATCTGTGCGTAGTCTGCTTTGAATTAATGCAACAGAAGCTTCCGAAGGCGCACTGGATTCGTAGAAGATGCAAGCAGCAACCCTTGCGCGGTGCCCGTTTCAATTAGGCGATACGCCCACTGATAAGAGACCGGGTGGTCCTCGTCTAACATACTGCTTTGCTTCGCGTCCAAGGGGTGCATAAGTAATGCGTCTCTGGGGTAAGACTTTATCGTGCCGTCAGATATGGCCCGTAGTACCGACTGCGCTTAAGATATTATTGTAATTAGCTGGAGCGCCTTGTAATGTGTGGCTGGTTGGTGCACGGAGAATCTCTGCAGACTCGCGGTCGTAACTAGGCAAACGTGCTCGTAAATGCCGGTTAAGTGAATAAATTCGTCTTCGCTCTCGTGTTTCCCGAGACAGAGCAGGCAATTCTGTTGAATTTTCCGATGAGAATGACTACTGGTGTCTCATATTACACAACAGATTACGCTTAACAAAGCTGCATATCATTTACGGACGATTGAGTTAACGTCGAAAAAGCTTAATGGCTATTATTTCATAGTCTTAAGTGAACAACCGGTATATGGCTGCCAATAGATTTTCCTGAGTTCAAACGATACCATAACACTGATGGATGTAGTTCAGAGGGATTCAGGAGCCTTCTGGCTTTCCACATTTGAAGTAATCCAAGTGTAAACAAATTACTCACAGTAATAGTGTAGGGGTAAATTCTTATAAATCATACTCCGAAACGACTTGCTCTCTCCACGTGATGCTCCATAATAATGCGGATCAGAAATTTCGATGTGTTGAGGGCCCAGAATCCTATTATCGTCACCATTAACATCATCACCCTCGTCTTAAAAGAGAGCTGTCTCCGCATATTTGTCATTTTTATACGCTATTTGGCCGACATGAGCAAGGCAACAGAAACTGCTCATAATTGAGTATTTCAGCGTGTCACTTTCAGATTAAACAATTACTGAATTGCCTAGACAGCTTTAAATTTATTAACAAGGCCGCAAACGTAAGGTGTAAGAAAAGAATAACGAAAAAGAAGGAATACATTGAACGTACAGAACATTCGGGAGGAGGACGGTTCAATCCCGTCTCCAGCCATCCTGATTTAGGTTTTCCGTGATTTCCCTAAATCGCTTCAGGCAAATGCCGGGATGGTTCCTTTGAAAGGGCACGGCCGATTTCCTTCCCCATCCTTCCCTCACCCGAGCTTGCGCTCCGTTGTCGACGGGACGTTAAACACTAATCTCCTCCTCCTTCTGAACGTACAGAACTTAGCCAAGGAAGGTTATCATTTTAGGCGTTCAGAACAATCTTATGTACGATATTTAACCAGGAAATCTCTCTACCGTGGGCATATGCACACCGAGATCACCTGACAGTATCTGAAGTAATATGTAAGAACCATAATAGTCATCGGGGATGTAGCGAAATTATTTGATCAATCCAGTTTGCAGACAATGACGTCAGTTACTGAAACTGGGATATCATCGAGCGCCAATTCACGACCTACATAACTCTGAGAATTGTGCTTGGGTATATGGTGGTACCTACATTGACCCCGAATTTGGAACTTCTAGAATCGATTATGTGCTGGCTTAAGACTGCTTTTCTCTTTGCAAAAGCGGGACCGCACGCTATTTAATATGCGCTAATAATGATCTGACTAATGGTGTACGTCACCTCACGGATATCAAGGTGCAGCACATGAAATATACATGAAAATGTAAAGTTGACCTCAACCCAAAGACTGTACTGAAGAGCTCAGTGGCACACTAGTCATGCTCCGCTGGAGGTAGTGCGCTCTTACCTTACAACAGTTTCACAACAGGCTCTCCCACCCATGTGTAGAACCAGCTACGGATGACGTGAAATCCAACTCAAGCTGCAGCTGGAGTTTTCTACACACACACACACACACACACACACACACACACACACACACACACACACACACCTTTCGTGAAGTTTCGAAAGGTGGCGGTGATATACATAGCCATCAAAACAGCGTCTGTTGACTGAGGTTTTTTTTCTCGGAAAATCGGAGCATCGCAGATATTCATAAGCTCTTGGAGAATGTCTACGGAGACCTGACAGTGAACAAAAGCACGCTGAGCCACCGGGTGAGGCGTCTGTCAGCATCGTAACGAGGTCGCGCAAACCTGTCGGATATCCAGCGTGCCGATCGGGCGCACGCAGCTGTGACTCCTACAGTGTTGGAACGTGCAGACCCTTTTATTCGAGGTCATCAATGGATCACAAACACTTAGCTGATCAATTGGACGTCACTGTAGCTACTGTTGACACACTCTTCCACCAGACGGGGTACCGAAAGATATGTGCTCGCTGGATTCCTCACCGCCTAACACAAGGCCACAAAAAGCAACGAAGGACCATTTGTGCCTAATGCTTGCGCGTTACGAGGCTTATAGTGACAAAATTTTGTCGAACATCATCACAGGCGATGAAAAATAGATTCGTCACTTCGAACCGAAAACATAACGGCAATCCATGGAGTGGCTCGACACCATCTCTAATCCGAAGAAAAAGTTCAAAGCCGCACCCTCAGCCGGAAAAGTCTTGACGACGCTCTTTCTGGGACTCTGAAGGGGTTGTTCTGTTTGATGAGCTGCAACCAAGCCACCGAATGCTAAATCACCCTTTGCTAAGTCTCAGTTTGGAATGTGAGGGAGGCACATAAAAAAATTATCTTTCGAAATGTAAGATTTCCTTTGTTTCCTCAAATGCAGTATAAATTAGTTCTTGAAGATTAGCAGCATATTCAAATTGCCGTGAAAACTTCCTAAATCTCCAGTGTGGCCATTGTACAATACTGTGTGTAACGTGTAGTACAACGTGTTTGAAAGTATCTGATTCTATGTGTGAGCGACCCAGAGAGATAGAGCCTTCTCAAGAAGGCGCTGGGATATCTTCGAGGAGCAGGGGTGTTCCTAGTAGAGAAGGCAACGGCCCGGTTGCTCCGTCAGATATCTTCATTAGATGACGCTCAATGGGCAGTAAAGCGCGCCGATTGAGACAAACACGGGCAATTAGTGGTTTACGGCTCTCGCAGCTTGATGGGGGAGTTGCAGGTGACGCTGCGGGACGATCATTTGCCTTGTTCTCATTGGCCGCAGGTTCCGATTCCTCCAGCCGTGTTGCACACCAGTAACACTTGTTCCTCAAACTGAACTTTTCTCATAAATTTTTATAGCATTCTATTTAATCCCATTGGACTAAATTTTCCTCTTTTATCTATACAAACGAATTTACACTTTTCATATTCTGCCTACGCAAACGCACGCAGTAGATGGAAAAGAAATCCCTCATACGAAACATATTTCGTTGTTATCCTTTAGAAGAACAGGTTGCATTCCTATGATGAGAACTTATCTGTGTGTATTCTGTCTCCTTAAATCATAAAACACTAGTACCGCAAACTAGCTAGATTATTGCCAATTACATTTTCATATTTAATGTACCAAAGTAACAAATAGTCTTCTAAGGAACCGCTATCGAATGTATATTAACAATGAAGTAAAACTAAGAGAATCATTGACAATAGATCTGTGTTTTGTGTCAAAACTCAGGTCTTTAAACAAGCTAAGTGGAGTTTCATGCTTCAAGTGTGGAGTAGAAGATGATGATGCTACGAGGTGCTGTTCCAATTCATACCATGATGTCGATTGTTGTGCCTTCCATGAAATTGTTGTTCTTCACCAGTTTTTATTCGTCCAATTAGGATTATCTTAAACTTAACATCAGCTCTTCTGCAGGAACATTGTTATGCCATTGCTCGCGAGTATTGACTCTATATACTTAAGCAATGTACAGAGAGGTGTGCACTATTCAGCAGTCTTCCTACAGAACTGAAAAAGTGGAACGATAAATCCCAAGTCTTCCATTACAAGTATATGCGTTTCCTTGTGGCACACTACTGTTATTCTGTACAAGAGTTTTTCGCAAAAAGTGAGAATATTTCTCTGTGATGCGGTATTTGTTTGTATACTATCTCTTTTTAGTATGTCTTATTAATTTCGTTAAGATTCTTATGTTTATAAATTTTCTAGTCATCATTTTATTAATTACGAACAAATAGTGTCGGTTTGCATGGCCACATAGCACCTGATATATAAATAAAGGCCGGCCGCTGTGGTCGAGCGGTTCTAGGCTCGGAACCGCGCTGCTGCTACGGTCGCAGGTTCGATTCCTGCTTCGGGCACGGATGTGTGTGATGTCCTTAGGTTAGTTAGGTTTAAGTAGTTAAGTCTAGGGGACTGAGGATTTCAGATGTTAAGTCCCATAGTGCTTAGAGCAACACAAATAAAAATTTTAAAAAATGCCATTTGTTATAAAAGGCAAATGAAAATTTTGACCACAAACGTACTTGTAAAAGGTACCGCAAAGTCTTATGTGCCTGCATGTAAAAGATATATCCTTACATTATCGGATGGTTCTTTTGAAAAGACGAATTTCCTAGTACCATACGTAAGGTTAAAAACTCTTGATGTACAAGATACAGTTTTGTGAAGTCGTATGAGCCATTTGACATACCCTATAGTTAAAACACGAAAGCGTGCAGAAATTGGACCATATTGCGTGGGGCTTCTACAGTCGTTATCAATCTGAATAAAATCTTTTATGTCACTGTGAAACTAAAACCACTATTAATACCTTTCCGGCCGTTTTTGCAACGGTCATCTTCAGAGCGATTAAACTGCTAGTCTCTGGGGATGGCTTTACTTACATACCGTCCTATTCCGGTTGTTCCGTGTTCACCAGCCAGCAGCTCCAGAAGACTCGGATACACCAACATAAAAAAACTGCACAAGAATACCACCTTGTGTCATCGACGTCTTATGGCAGGAAAACGCCGCCCTTTGGTAAAAGCTGCGAATTCTATATAGACTACCATTCACCTGTTAAAGTAGCAGAGGTAAATAGTCTTAAGTATAGCAACCTCCCTGTGGACATCTTAATTTAGAAAGGTGTAATGACGTTCGGGAAACTGACGTCGGTTTCCACATGACAACCGAAAAAACGCGGTATAAAGGTAAGCCTTTCACCAGAAACAAGCTGTTTAGTCGCCCTGAAGAAGACCACTCCAAAAACGGTCGAAACGTCGGTTTTCGTAGAGGTTTGAATTACTCAGTGACACGCGCTAATGCCCAAAAGCATTTTATTCAGAGCGATAACATTTTCCACGCATAGCTGCTGTATAGGGCCTCGTCCTCCACCCTCTCAATCTTCAGTCACAAATTTATTTTCCAGGAGGAGCAGATACTGATCTGTTGAAGTGGGGATAACAGGAGAATGTGGTTGTGGTGCGCAGGTGGTGCTGGTGCTGAGCCGGCTGCGGCCGCAGTACACGTTCTCGCACGCGCGCAAGTCGTCGCCGCCGCTGCTGGGCATGGTGGCCATCGCCATGGCGCTGCCGCCGCCCAGCGTCCACGAGATCCGCCTCGAGTCCGACATGTTCGTCACACGTATCAACTTCGACTTCCGGATAGCACACTGCGAACCTAGGTAATGCTCTTTTTGTGACATTTGTCACCACCTCTGCAATGACTCTGAACACGCACAGCAAGAACCGTGACTAAAATTACGGAAATGGGAAGTGTTACACCTCGAAGCACCAGCCCGATATTTATCAGTCTTTTATGACATGTTCATCACGTTAAATTTTCGCTCCATTCGGAACTGATGTCTACCACCGACACCAGTACAGGTACAAACACACTCTTGTATTCGTTGTAGCGTGGATGCAGACAATTTACGAAAGTCATCTTGAAGAATTTCTTGCCATTCCTGAAACACGTGCAGTGTCATTTCATGAGCATCGTTGGCGGAAGACTGAAACGAAATAATACGTCTTCCTGTGCATTCTGTACATGTTCTACCACTCACAAGGCAGGGTAATTGGCAGGCCACTCCATGATCCGTATGTTCCTCGAGCGGTTCGTGGTATTAACTACGGAGTGGGACCTTGCATTATCCAGCTGGAATTCCCATATGGTACTTGGGTCATGAAGAATTTGACAACATGATTCTTTAGCCTTGCCGCATACTGGAGAGCTTTCAGTAATTACTAAACCAGTCCTGTTGACTTATCCAAAACTCCCCACGCCACGATTCCAGGAGTTGGAGGGGACTGGGTCTCGAGAATTGCTGCTGTCTGTGACCTTTCACCACGTCATCTACGGACACACTGGCGACGATCTGCTCGCCACAAACAGAAGCGAGATTAATGCTTGACCACAACAGAATGTCACTCAATGTTCCTGTTGACTCTGGGTCTACACCATAGAAGTCTCTATTCTCGGTTGTATGGTGTCAGCAGCAAACGACACATGGCAACTCAAAAGCTCAACCCAGTTTGCTCCCGATGGCTCGTGGTGACACTATTCCTGTAACCTGTGCCCGGATTTCAGCTGCTGCCATCCGTCTTTTCGTCAGAGCCTGTCGAACAATTGTATGATCCTCTCGAGGTGAAGTCCTCCTGGAAAGATCCGTGCCTCCTTTTCTAGCCCCAGTGTTCTCCACAGTCCATTACGTCACTACTCCTTCCGCAGGCATTGCATTATAGTTAAAAGTCTATGTGACCTGTCTGTGTGATGGTCCCATGTCTCTCGTGCCAGTGATTCGACTTCTGCTAAGGTCTGAAAGATGGCACTGACATGCTGTGTTGCGATGGCCATTAAAAGCAGTTCAGTAACGTTAGACACTTCCAACAGCTATCGTCTACTGACATCATTCTTCGTCCGCATGGGCTTTTTTCTGTACTGAAAATGTGCTCTCGTAAGGATGGAATTTTAGTCAACTGTGTAACACTTCCCATTTACTATTATTTATTTTTGAGTAACCAAATGTTTCAACAGATATCTCTTTAAAGCGAGATAGTACACTCTGCTGCGACCAGTATCTACAGTGCCGGGTAAATAGTTTGGATAGCCTTGTATAAACACCTCATGTTGGAGCTCGATTTCGGGCTCATATGTAAATCACTGACTTTCTGTTTTACTCTCTTGAACTGGATGTCTACGGAGCCGTTAATATATACATGATCATTGGATCCTTGTGCTGGTATGTCATCTCTTAGTATCTTACAGACGTCCAATCAGGACAAACTGGCGCTGCCCTCTTAGTGGGCACAGACTGTTGTATGTATTATATTGACAGCGTACAGAACACAGGAGAAAACTTAATCTGATTAAATACGATTCTTTATAAAAAGATCATAGCTACGAAAGCGATACTAAGCATCTTGCGTCTAAAGAATACAGTTTCAACGAAAGCAATAAGTTGTTAACTGTATAAACAAAAATTCCAAAAAAGAACTGTTATTTCCAAATCTCTAGTAAAGCAGGCAAATACAAGAAAAAGAGACGACATAGTGCAAGGATCACAAACCCGACAGCAATAACCATGGATTCATGTATTTGTGTTGTGCATAGCTTTAGACGTTTCCCACACCGTTTATGTTTACAGAATACAAGGGAAGTATAGACTTTTAGTCAGAAGTGTTTTGTCCCAATTGTGAATCCTGATGGAAGTTCTGTAGTGGTATTTGCGAACATATTGTACACTGCCTGATCAAAAGTATCCGGGCAACGCTACCTAATGCGGAATTGATCACTAGATGTCACGAGAGGCGGACCCGCCAATATAAAAGATGGCGAGGAATATTGTTTTGTCAGTAGAGAAGCAGCAGCAGCTGAATGCGCTGAAATATGAGGGATATTTCAACCCTTCTAAAGCTGCCCAAATCGACTGCTTGTCATGTGATGTGAAATGAAAACGCCAAGGAACAACTACAGCTAAACCAAGACCAGACGGACCTCATGTACTGACAGCAGGGACATTCAGCACTGTGGCGTGTGGTTGCAAACAAATCGCTTTAAATCAGTGAAAGAAATCACTGGTGAGTTCCATACTAATGCCAGCAGTCCAGCTAGCACAATGACTGGACGTATGGAGCAAAGAATAATTGGGTACAATGGTCGAACAGCTTCTTATAAGCCACACATTTATATAGTCACTGCTAAGGGACGCTTGTGGTGGTCTAAAGAGCGATACCACTGGACAGTAGATGACTGGAATAGAGTGATCTGGAGTGATGAAGCACGCTATACCTTTGGCAATACGATGGGAGAACTTGGTTTTGGTGAATGCTCGGAGAACGTTACCTACCATCTCGTGTAGTGCCAACAACAAAGTATGGAGGACGTGGTGTTACGGTATGGGGATCTTCGTGGTTGTGGTGCGGTCCCGTTATGGCGCTAAAGGAAACGTTAAAGATAGAAGGAAATAAACACACATTACAGCACTGTGTACTGCGTACAGTAGAGGAACAGTTCGGATACCATGACGGATTGTCCCAGCATGACAATGCCGTCTGTCATAAAGCACCATCTGTGAGGCAATGGTTGTGGACAATAAATAACATTCCTGAAATAGACTGACCTGCCTCAGTTGCCAAACTGAACCCAATGGGGTATCTTTGGGATGAGTTAGAACGTCGAGTTCTCTCCAGACCCGGTGTCCATCAACACTAGCTTCTCTGGTTTCGGCTCTTGAGGAACATTGGGCTACCATTCCAGCACAGACATTTATATGCCTCAATGAAAGGATCCTCAGGTGAGATCAAGCCGCCAGAAACGCGGAGGGTGGACACCCCACTGATAAGCTTCCAGATACTTTTGATCAGACAGTTTGTTGTTCTTAGTTAAAAAGTATCGAATGTAGTTTGGATCGAAATGTAAGCCTAAATAAATTTGCATGCCTCTTGAGTGACCAACCAGAAGTTCTATAACGAGAAATACTCTTCTATAATTATTGTAACATTATCTGACGGAGAGATAAACCTACAGATACTGCTATGCTCAGAAAATCTCTATTATCTGTGTGGCAAAAGGTAATCCCTCATTGTACCAAGTATTAAGGTCGCCTTCCAATCCTTTCACTGAATCATTCTGAGAAGCTTTGCAGAAAGTGTAGAATAATCACGTTCTGTTGGAGAGCTGGGAAATAATTGCGCCTCTATTATCTATAAATTGCTTACCTATAGATAAATAACCATTATAGGCGTCCTGACAATTCTCGTTTTCCTTGCTGTGGCGTTAATCAAGCACGACCGGAAATGATCAGTTTTGTGTGCTGTTTCAGGGTATCAGAATTACTCGACTACACGGCCGACGAACTGACAGGCAAGAACCTGTACACATTGTGCCACGGGGAAGACGCCAACAAGCTGAGGAAATCCCACCTCGACTGTAAGTACACGCCTCTTAGTACTCTTTTACTGGGTCCGATTCCATAAGAATGTCAGTGAAAACCTGTTTAAAAGAACAAGTCTGCACGAAACGACCGAATTAAGTGTTTTAATGGTGTTTTTCTGTAGCGTCTGTTTACACACATTAGTAAATTCTAGTTTTACGAAGACATAAAGTATCTTTTTGTTTATTTATGTAGAACACCATGGTGTTTATGACTACTGCAGTCGAGTCTCTAATCGTACAGCATACCAACTTCCTGCTATTGAAATATGTAATACTTGATGAAGATTAAATCCTTTACTGAGTGAACCCGCAGATAACCGAGTCCTAACATAAGATCCAACAATAATTGAGGTGACTGAAAGAAACCGCTCATAAGGGAGGAACTAGCTGCCATTTAAGTAAATTTAGGTTCTCCTGTATGAATGGTCAAATTTCGAGACCATATTGTGATAATAATTAACAACTTTTTTTGTTAACTGAAGGTGTGGAATATGACCTAACAGAAACGCTACATGAATAAACCGTTAATTTGTTGTTGAGTATACTTACTCTTGCCTTAAGCGATTTAAGGAGAACTGAAGCTTCAAGTTGGGCTTTCTTTAGACACAGTTGCTTCTAAGGAAGCGCTAGAAGCTAGCACCAGTGTTTTGTTGTACTCTACTGGTATAATTCTGCTCAATGCGTCATCATTTCCTTCTCCACAGTGTAAAAATCATTCAAGGGATAACAGGTTCCATTCCTGGTGGTCACGTAACACATACTCCGTTGAGAACTCTCACGTAATAGGGCACAAAAGGATTCGCCGGAGAATGAACCACGTGTACCGCTATTGCAATTTGTTCACTCATCATCCATTTGCTCTGGTCGAGGCCACAGAGGGAGCCGGTGAGTGCAAGTAACTTGTGACGCGCGAAGCTGGACAGTACATTAGAACTTACTGAACGGTGGCCTTAAAGACCACCCGCTGTGAGTGATCCTTCTTCATTCACCCGAGAACATTCACTTTTTAATGCGGTCTGATTTCAGCAACGTGACTTCCCAACTACCACGCATTCGAACTTACCAGTGTTATTGACGCTCCCTCTTATGACCTGGGTGTCTTTGTTTATTGACAATGCTTTCTCTGGAGGACACTTTCTTTATTGATGGCCGACTATAGCTCGCAAAAAACAGAAAAGTACTTCAAAATTATTCAACTTCTGTTTCCTTGCCTTGTTGGTCATTGTACTGCAAAAATTACTATTTCTGTGCGTACAAGGAATTTGTGCAGTGGACCACACAACGTATATTTCAAAATACACTAAAGCACACTCTCCGTAACAAACTACACTCAATACTGAACCACTGTTATCCGTCACTCCCGAAATTTGAACCCTGCTTTAAACGTTTTACTTTTCTAATAGGT
Source organism: Schistocerca gregaria (assembly GCF_023897955.1). NCBI lineage: Eukaryota > Metazoa > Arthropoda > Insecta > Orthoptera > Acrididae > Schistocerca > Schistocerca gregaria. Next base: position 479,710,176 of record NC_064931.1, on the reverse strand, counting down.
CCGTTCAAAACCATTCGACGAAATTTGAACGTGGGCCGAAGTAGCAAATGGAGCTTATGAAGCTTCAGCTCTCTTGTTTCACGTCGTCCTGTGGCCTGGCCATGGAGGGGTGCAACATTGACACAACACATGTATGAATAAATCGGCAAATTGTCCCTCTAAGACCTCCCCCCTTCTTTCCCCAGTTCGACAACAGCCAAGGTGGCACCCTCGCACCTCGCAACTTTATTGAGAATTTTAAAATGCACCTGTACTGAGACATTCTGTGAAGTAGTCCTAGGCGCCTGCTAGCAGTCATCTGGGATTTGAGGGGTGCCGAAGGGTTGCCTGCTTTCAGGAGCATGGGACTGTTACACAGATTGTCTTAATACAGCTATTTTTTTTTAAATTCTCAGTAAAGATGCGTCGGTGCCACTGTGGGTGTTGTCGGACTGGAGGTCTTTACAAGGATCCTTTTATGTGTCAACATCATTTTCAACTTTTGAGAGGTTGCATTACAAATTTTCCAAAAGTATTGGGGTTGTTGTAACCCGCTGCGGAGCTGTTCGGCTTCATAGTGAATCTAATCCTGTATTTCCTCCTAGAATGACTGTTTGGAGGAGATTACACATCGGTAGGCAACTGTATAAGTAGTTGGAAATGCCTCATTTTCGAATTACCGTGGTTTTGGACTCGCATGATGACCTTCAATTTCTCTAGCTGAAATCCGGCTGTGAAGTAAGGCATTAATAATTAATGCCCAATTCTTGTAAGCTGAAGACAGTGTCATATTCTGTCAACAGGAAAACAGTTACCCACCCGAAAGGTAGACTGTGAAGTCTTTATTTACCGATACTCGACTGGTTACTAAATGACACAGCAAATCACGCCCTGGCCATGCAGTCTTGTAATATAACTAGCCAGTATCCAGTCAGGAGTATGTGTACAGTCAGAGTGAGTATAACTCGAAGCAGAGGTCTTGAACAACCATCCTCAAACTCTGTTGATCTCCTTTGCATCCCAATCACTTTCGAACGTTGCTACAGTGCTCTTAGAGACAGCTGATGTCGGTTAAAGAGTGGCCTAGAAGCTGATGTCTGCGCCGGCAGGGCTCAACTGATTGCCTGTATGATAATTAAGTATGGATATTATTATTTAAATAAATACAGTCAAAACCGTTTTTCTGTACGTAATTCAATGTTTTGCCTATCCACCAGCTTCCGTACTTGCACTCAACATCATTCTTGCTCCTCTCCAGGAACAGTATTCGACACATCTCGATAGAACGGCACCGTCTGGAGACGGCTGCAATACAGACTACTTAGAGTCGCTCATTTCAGGTTAAACTTGGCGTCAAATGTGGGAAGATATCCAATCACACCGTAAGAGATGGAGCAGCTTTAACACATTGGTCATGTTCTCCGCTAAAGACGATACACATTTAGGTTCTCGTTATTTCCTTAAAATCGCTTCAAGAGAATGCTGAGATGGTTCCTTGAACACGTTGCGATCGATTCATCTATCTGTTGCCCCCAGTCGTTAAGGACCTAATGTCCGACCTCCCTTTTTCTAGCACATACCTGTAGAATTTACCACTTCAAGAGCGGTTAGAACCCCATTTACCGATAGGTGTAAAATTTTGTTACTTAGCTTCCCTGTATTTCAGAAGCCACTATAGCAATTGACATCAAAATTTTACAGGACATTACATGCTGTGTTCTAAGTGTACTGAATTAAAATCATTGCATTTTAGCAAGTGGTTCAGGAAATACAATTTTTTAACTGTATGGTTAATTCTGTATAATTTTCCGTACTTTCTCCAAAATAATATTAATTATACTTAGCATTATGTTTTTGTTTTTGTTCAGTCGACTAGTGTATCTATGTTGCAACTCATTGAAAACTTGAATACTCTTCGCCACGTGGTTCCTAAGATTCAGGGAATAATGCAACTGAATACTGAATTTTCAGAAACAGTTTCTTAAGTTTTAAATGACTAAAACTTTGCTTTTTTTTCTCTCTCTCTCAGAGGCACTCTGCACCATACTGTGTACCATCCTGTTGATCATTTTCTATGGATTTCATTCATTTCTTCCTTCTGCATTCATTACTGGCCATTTTTGCTGCATACTTTGGTTTACCGACGCAAACTGTTTCCATCCGTTGAAGCTCTATGATACAGTTTGCTCCATGAATTCTCGTATACTATAGAACTTTCACTCTACCGATGTCGCCATCATTAAAAGCAATAACATCATAACAGACCCTCCAATCCCCTTCAATTTTAGTGTCTTCGTCCCAATAAAAACATTTTTTGATATTCGAGTGTATATGAGATTGTTGAAAAACTCAGTTGGATTCTGAGTCTGCCCATGTAAACACGTCAACGAGTCAGGATGTGCCAGCTCTCTGTAAATCGGCTTTATGACCTTCAAGCGGCTTCCTACGTCGGAAGTTCGAGTCCTCCCTTGGGCATGGGTGTTTGTGTAGTCCACAGCATAAGTTAGATTAAGTAGTGTGTAGGCGTAGCGACCGAAGACCTCAGCAATTTGGTCCCATAAGACCTTACCACAAATTTCCAATTTTTGTATGACTTTCAAGACAGCTACTTGGATGAATCTTTCTCGCTCTGTGACGCTTTTGAGTATTGGATGTAGCGATACTTGCACTAGGATTCACACCGAGGAGGGTTGATGTACTGATTTGCCATCTGTTGACAGTATTTTGTAGAAATGTCTAATACGGTTTTTCTCATTCTGAACAAATCATCAGTGTTATTGGTCCCATATCGGTGTTGTATTTCAAAAATAATTTTGCCTGCCAGGCTACCTCTTATGGGATTACCAACAGAAAGCTTCCTCTTTCTTAAACTTACTTTCAGCTTCCTAAACCTGCTGCCCATACTCTTCTGGAAGCGATCCACACATACCTATTTTATGGTAATCTTATCACCATAAAGCAAAGTTGTTATTACACTGTTGTATGCTTCTGAGTTCCCATCACCTGAGAACTTACAGTAGCAGATACCTGTTTCATCCACGGGTGGACTGAAAATTCCAACAGCTGCAGAGGCCTCCATTACATCACTTGTTCCTTCATAGTTCCTATAACAGCTACGTCCTGTTCGGTTCACCGGTTTGCATTTATAGCAATATTCTGTCAGACTCTGTCAATTATCTTCCTGGTACCCACACTGACCACCATAGAAACAGAATCCTTAGAACTTCCACATATAACATGGTTTTATATTACGTAAAGCCACTATATTGTTTTCAACAGCACTACCAATAGAAAAAAGTTATTTCGCCTTTGTAATACCGCAATCCACAGCCTTCTATATGAAAAGTTACCGACGTTATTTGATATTGAAGTAACGCGTGTAAAAATTTGCAGATGATACTTAAAAAAAATTAAAAAAATAAAATACTTCCCATGCGAGCTTGTGATTTATATGCCATTTTAGTAAGAAAATTGAAAATTTTGTAATGGGTCAAAATCTGAAAATGTCAAAAATAAATCTATTCTAACTTACCTTAAATTAAAAAAAAGAGAGCTATCTCCAAATAACTGATGAATATTCTAAGTCTTTTTACACTCGCTGCAATGTTGTTTCTTGGGATCAGTAGAGAGATTTTGGCGGCAAAATAATAGATCGCGGCTGCGTGCCGGCCGGAGCGGGTGGCGTGCAGCCGGTATGAATGGGTGTCCGCGCGGTGGCGCCGTAATGAGCGTGGTGCAGGTCGCGGCCCACCGCAGCCGCCATTCGCACTCGCAGCACGTGGACGTGGACGCCTCACGTCCAGACGCTCACGTAGCGCGCCGCTCACGACAAGCCGCTTTTTGTTCCCTCCGCCCGCCCGATTTCGCCCAAGTTCACGTCCGCGCCCTCGCCGCCTGCCGCCTACCGCACGCCCCTAACCCCTCCGAATGCTTGTCACTCCCATCGTCGCCGCGTTGAGCGTTACCGCTCGGGATCAGTGCTCGACCCATCGGATCTGACGTTACAGTATCGGCTCTCGTGGCGTTCCATTACCGTTTTTATACCCATGCCAAGAGAGTAAGAAACAAAGAGAGAGAGACAGACAGTCGCTGGTGTGGTCTTCAGTCCGAAGACTGGTCTGATATAGCTCTCCACGCTAGTCTATCACTCTGCACAACCACAGAAACGTACTAACTGTACTCGAGCTTTTGTCTCAATATACAATTTTTACCCAACCTCCTCCAACCCACACCTACATACTTCCATTAACCGCGTCCGAAAAGGTCTCGGAAGGCCCAGCGGCACCGACCGACCGCCGTGTCATCCTCAACCGAAAAAGGTTCAAATGGCTCTGAGCACTATGGGACTTAACATCGGCGGTCATCAGTCCCCTAGCACTTAGAACTACTTAAACCTAACTGACCTAAGGACAGCACACACATGCGTGCCCGAGGCAGGATTCGAACCTGCGACCGTAGCAGTCGTGCGGTTCCGGACTGAAGCGCCTAGAACCGCTCGGCCACCGCGGCCGACTCCATCCTCAACCGATTGGATGCGGATATGAAGGGGCATGTGGTCATGACACAACTGTCCCGGCCGTTGTCAGTGAAGGAGTGCATCCCTCTTGCCAACAGCGCTAGGCCGACTCGGGCGGTCGCCCATCCGAGTGCTAGACCAGCCCGACCGTGCTTGACATCGTTGACCAGTCGCGACCAGTGTCACCACTACGGCAAGACTTTTCGCTTGCTTCCATTGCCAAACTGATTAGTCCTTCACGCTTCAGAGTCTTTCCTATCAACACATCCCTTCTTGTAGTGAAGATGTACCATAAATTTCATTTTTCTCCGTTTCGATACAGTATCTCCTCATTAGTTATTCGATCCACCTATCTAATCATCAGCATTCGTCTGCAGCACAACATTTCTAAACCTTATATTTTCTTCTTGTCTGAACAGCTTATCGTCCACAGTTCATCGCTCTACAAGGCTATACTCCTGGCGGATAGCTCCAGCAAGATATTTTAACACTTAACATCACATTCTATATTAACCAATTTCTCTCTTTCAAAAACCCTTTTATACTATTTCTGTTCTGCGTCTTATATTATCTCTATTTCGGTCATGATCAGTTATTCAACTGCCCAAATACCAAAATTCATCGACTACTTTTAGTGTCTGATTTCCTAATCTAATTCCCTCAGCATCGCCTGATTCATTCGATTAAATTCCACTTCATTTGTTTTATTTTTGTTGACGTTCATTTTATACGGTCTTTTCAAGGCATTGTCCATTACATTCAACTCCTCTTGCAAGTGCTTTGCCGTTTCTGACAGAATTACAGTGTCATTGGCAAACTGCATACTTTTTATTGCTTCTACCTGAACTTCAACGCAGTTTTCAGATTTCCCCTCGGTTTCCTCTATTGCATGTTCAGTGTACATATTGAACAACATCTGCATTAGGCTACACCCCTGTCTAATTCCCTTCTCAACTACTGCTCCCCTTCCTTGCCCTTCGAGTCTTATAACTGTAGTTTGATAAAAGAAAACTTTTCACCCCCTGTATATTACCCTGCTACCTTCAGAATTTCAAACAACGTCTTCCAATCAACACTGTCAAAAGCTTCCTCTAAATCTACAAATGCTATAAACGTAGGTTTCCTTTCTTTTCGGTTGCTTCTAAAAGAAGCCAAAGGGGGAATGGCATCACGTTTTCCCGTATTTCTCTGGAACCCAAACTGATCCTTTCTAAGGTTGGCTTCTACCAGTTTCTTAATTGTTCTATAACTAATTCGTGGCACTACTTTCATGCCAAGACTTCATAAACTGATGGTTCAGCAGTATTCACACATACCATAACATATCTTCATTAGAGCAGGAATTATTAGGTTCCTCTCGAAGTCTGACGGTTTTTCTCCTGTCTCAGATACATTACCTGACAAAAAACTATGTACCCAGAAGACAAGGTTGGCAGTCAATACAACTTCGTACACATACACAGCATTAGCAGTAAGAATGATCAAAGTTGCAATTCTCTGTGACAGGAAGAACAGCCACCAGAGCTAACTACTGTTGTTTGTATTTAGCGTTGTTACCAGGCGTGGTAGGATAAACAAAGCAGTGTGAACAGCATCAGGTGTTGAGTAAGTACCGTGAAGGACGTGGAGCTGCTGCATACTTGTGTGAGATATTGTTGGACACCAAATAGTTTTAGAGTGGAGAGAAAAAAATTTAATCTGACTGAAACGACATCCAAGTGTTGCATGCCTGCCTTGTATGTAATGGTTGAATAACGAGTATGAACACTAAGAAACGTCGAAATACCAGTAAGCAAGGAGCACAGCGCCACAGATTGTGCGAGAGAGAGCGTCGGGAACACCGGATTCAGCACCACAACTTCACTGCAGAGGAGGCGTAACAATATTCTGTTACGGGGCAGTGTGGAATAGCAACACCTAAATACTATGCCAAGAACGCCTTTCATACTGCAAACCTTGCATAAGAGAACGCTCTTTAGCTCTGAAACTAAACATTAGTTCAGGAGAGAAAGCTGACATGCCCGAAAAACTGGAGCACATTTGGGCACCCGTACAGGGGAATCACGTCATTGACTACTATAGAGCGCCCCCCTTCCTTCCAGTCAGGATCAGAGTCTGGTCATCCCAACTGCATCACTGATTCCTATGGAAAACCAGCTCCTTTGGTTGCAGGATGACACCCTGTCATATGATGTGTTGCCGGCCATTGCCAGCTTAGAGTCTACTTCTATAAGTCGGCAGCAAACTAGCTGTGGGGGCAAACTTCAAGTCTGTGAGCTGCTATTCCTGCATGTCACAACGGTGACTGACAACATGATGGCCGTGCAGGTCTTCTCTGGATGAAAAATTAATTTGTCTGACTGCAAGCTATCCAACTTGAGAGCAGCGTGTCTGTTGGCGCCATTCCTTGGCAGCGCAAATACCGCAATACTAGCAGTATGCTGGGATCGCCCCTCGAGCTGTCCTCCAAGTCACTGTTGGGACTTCCATCTTTTCGCTGTCACGACAACTCTCATCAGGAGTGTGTAGATACCTGGAGGCAAGCAAGCCTTATTGCAACTACACTCAACGAGTGTGCTGAGGCTTCTGCTGACATGCTCAGTCACACTCGGCTGTGAAGATATGCCTGCCGCTGCTCTACCCTGCATGAGGCCACGGAACTGACTGCGTTTGACACTGTGGGCAGATTCCATGATGGGTGCACCACTCAGAATGTTCCTGTGACGCGGAAGCTGCAAGGCTGCTAGAAGCTGTGCCGAGCAGAAGACTGAATCACGTAAAACTCTCAGTAATAAATGAATGTTAATTTAATGCTGTCTCTCTGATGTCTTGGTCGTGACACAGTTCTCACCACATCCTTTCTGGTTGACTGTCCTGAACCTTCATAGGGGGTCACATCCACTGAAACGCCGCACAGTGTTTTCAGCATCTAACAGGATTTGAAAGGGGCCTCATTGTGGATCTCCATTTGGCCACCTAGTCTAGTTGATGAATATCCAGATTTGCGGGGCATTCGGATGTGACAGTGGCCTCATGATGGACTGCATGACAACGTGAGGGCACGCATACTCATCGTCAAGGTTGTGCTCCACCATGACCGACCACCTCAAAGGAGTATTATCGTAGTGCGGACCAAGCACATTGTAATCCTTTTGCATCTGCACATGCTATCCGAGAAAAAGTAATGGGCTTCCTGCAACATTCCGTGTCATCCGACACCATTGACCAGAGACTAGCAGCAGCCATACTAAATTATTATATTTCTATATGTAAGCTGCCGTTAACAAAACAACACAAACGGCTGCGTTTGGAATGGTGCAGCGATCGTGAAGCACGGACTGCTGCTCAATGGCATTGAACTGTGTTCAGCGATGAATCGCGGCTCTGCACTATCTTGGATAACCATTGTCGGCGAGAGTAACGGCGACCTCAGTAGAGGTATCATGCTTCCAATATTTTGGAGAGGCGCAAAGGTGTTATTTGTGGTGTCATAGTGCGGGGATCCATCGGGTATCACTTCAGGTCGCGTCTCTGAGTGATTGAGAGAGCTCTGATGGCAGAAGGATATGACAAAGATGTTCTGCGTCCTCATGTGTTAACTCTCATGCGATAATATCATGGTACCATTTTTCAACAAGACAATACTTGTCTACTCACTGCACGCGTCACTGTGAACTGTGTGCTTGATGATGAGGTTTTCATGTGGGGAAGATACCCAGGTCTGTCATCGATATAACATATGTGGGACCAGCACAGAAGTCGATTCCGTCCCATTCAATTCCGTATCTAATATATCAAGAACCATCTGGAGGCTAGCTTGGTCAGGAGAAGTTACGACGGCTTTATAAAACCGTTCCTTACCAAATCAATGTATGCATCGAGGCCAGGCAAAGTGCAACGTCACACTGATAAGAAGGCTCATGCTGCCAATTATTTGTAAATTTGACCATCTTCGTAATAACCGGAGTAACATTATATATCTCCTCAGTTTCTTGAAGTTTCCTTTCGTTTTCTCCCCTCTACCGGGTGGTTCACTTGTTATGTCAGACAGTGTATCTTGCGCACTTGAGTTTCTCCCGGTGTATAAAATGCCCAGACACCTCACAGTACACAGACGGGTGACGTTTCAACAACCGTCAAGTTGAAGATGTCACCTGCATTTCCGTGAATTGTTCGTAGGTGGAATAACTTTTTTTCATAGCTGGTTGCTAAGGATGTCGATAATTCTGAGGGAATGTCGTCTACTCTAGGGGACTTGTTTCTAATAAGGGCTCTGTCAAATTCTTCACATAGTATCATATCTCCCATCTTATCGTCATTTGCTTCCCCTCTCTTATAAGCTCGACATAAATTGAGTCGTCCTAAACCAAAATTGTCTTATCCAGTCTGACGTATTTATGATGTTAACAGCATTTATCTGTATTGTTTCCTTTGCTACAGACTTCAACACTCCTTTCACTCTACTAGACTGGATAGTTCGTCATTAACTTCAAATGTATTCGATACCATAAACGTAAAAAAACATTGTTTAATGTTTCATCACCAGTCATTGAGATACAACTTCATGATTTTAAGTTCTAGATGAAACATCAAGTTTATTTTCACGTTGACTACATTTACATTCTACCGACAGAATGAATGCATCATGTAAAAGTGGAACAGTTTCACTTTACAATAGTATTTTGCATTTGCGCTTAACCATATAAACAAGAAACATGTGGGCGTCCCCATCTTTGAGGCCAGCTAATCTCTCTACGTTAGCCGTACAAAATTTTCCTTATGTCTCACCACATATTGATTTACACGCCCCTGCGCAATTTCCACTGACGCATACAACGAGCACAGCTGCAGACCTCCAAGGAAACTAGCTGTCACTGCCACGATCGGGAGTCAACCAACAGCCTGCAACATAATTTTAGGCTGGTTTAATTTTCTTAACGATTAAGATTTGACGGGATCATTCTGATTACTGACTACATGGTGAGAATGACGATTGACAGAGAGCTACTCTTTTTCCTGAAAATGCGAGCTACAGCTCACATCGTCATTGACATCATTTGTCCTCCGTCGTCTTGCTCTTCAGTAGAGTCCTCCACCACAGTCTGTCATGTTGGTCATACTTGCCCTGATGTTCTGCACAACCTAATAGCTACTTCGATAGCGTGTGCTGAATCTTTGTGATACCACCTGGAAGAGAACCCACAAACTTCTCTAAGGGTACCAGTTTCGTGACAATGTGTGTATATTCATTTCACCTGTCAGAAGTTCCGTGCCAGCGTGGCCTGCAGTGGGTGCGGCTGAATTCACCTCAATCAATAGCCGCCACGAGTGGCTCGTCAGAATACATGTGCGCGTGAATTTGCATTGTGACGTTCATCAGGGAACGATTATATGCATCATTAACAACATTAGCCTGCTTCTTTCTGTCCATCTCAGATATTGTTAATCACGCATTGGGTACATCTGCTGCAACTGTCATCACAACCATCAAAACGCTTAACATCAGGATAACAAGAGCGTTCGATTAGTATTTCTGGTCTTTTGGTAAGGGTAACATTGCTGCAATTGCCTCTATCGTCGAAGCTCTTGCTTTCGCCAAAAAAGTTATGAACTGAGGTTTCAAAATGTCACAAAACTTTTTTTATATTTCAATATCTGTACGTCGGCCTATAAAATATGGGTAGGACCGAATGTTAGGATTTGAATTTGGATTTCAGTAACTTTTAATTTCTACTGCATATTCAACATATCTCATTCAAAATGAAGTAAATACGTCAACACATCACTCTTCCTGTCAGAGAAGACCTCATTTTCGCAGTAATCTTTGTTGATGATTCCTCACGAAGAAGAAAAAGTGAGAACGGAAATTCGTATTTCATCAAAGTCTGAAGACTGAAAATGATGAATCAGATTTAGTTCTGTCAGACACCATTGCCTGTTATGACAATATGAACATAGAGCAAGGAGAAATATCTACATTAATAAAAAAAGTTGATCTCCTAAAGGAATGATCTAACTGAAACATCCTTTTTCCCTGTGCTTCCTACGGCTGAGTGCTTAAATAAGATATTCCATTACTTGCATTGTCCAAACTTGTCCCTGAAAATTCTTGCTCTTTCCACCACATGTTCAACACGATGTAATATCATACTAGGATGCAACTGGACTGACGGTTTGATGAATTCTGTAATATTTATGATATAGACTCATACTATCTTAAAAGACCATTTTTATTTCACTTTTCCTACTCCTTCTGAGTAATCAATTTCATCAGTATCTCTTTATAAGGAACAGACAATAAAACAAGTATCATACATTTGGATCAATGACCATATTAAACTACCTCAATTGAAAGTGGATCAGACAGGCAAAACAGGCAAAAGTTACTGACATGCGAAGTCGCAGTGTAACTCCAGGGAGTTGGAAAAGAAACAAAACCGTAGAGATAAAGACAAGACGCAGTTGGACGCTAACAAGAGGACTTGAAAGCAAAAGAAAGCTGTAGGTTTTCGGCGTATTAGAGATTTATGCAATGCAGTAATTCGAGAGCAGTGATCCTCTAGCAGTGTTATTCGAGAGCGCGTAACGGACTTACCTGTTTTATGTACATAGTTGTATCCAGTATATGTCCCTTAACAGTTCTACAGCTACCTGTGTCCTAACAGGTCTTTCAATTCTTTTATCATAACAGAGCTGCAAATTATTGGTTCCTGACTTTTCTTCCAATACCTTTCGGCTGTATTTTGTTTAATTCATTTACGTAAAGCTAGAATCCATTTCCAGGGCGGGACATAGCTAAAACAATCACAGAGGCTCATTAAAGCAAACGTTGATCTGACGAAACGAAAATTTCTTTCAGGTAAAAAGGCGAAATACGCTAATGCAGGAAATAATTTCCAGAGAAGTGGTGAAAATAATGTGCGTGGGGAGGAGACCATAAAAATCGCCCATGAAGAGCTTTAGGGAGCTCATAATGTAAGGACTGAAGGATACAGGAGCTGCAGCGAAAAAAGCTGGATTACAGTATTAGAGCCGGCCGGGGTGGCCGAGCGGTTCTAGGCGCTACAGTCTGGAACCGCGCGACCGCTACGGTCGCAGGTTCGAATCCTGCCTCGGGCATGGATGTGTGTGATGTCCTTAGGTTAGTTAGATTTAAGTAGTTCTAAGTTCTAGGGGACTGATGACCTCAGATGTTAAGTCCCATAGTGCTCAGAGCCATTTGAACCATTTACAGTATTAGAAATCCATATACAAGAATTTCGGCGTGTTAGATTCTCTGGATAACCTTTCACTTGTCTACATGTTACTCTTTCTGAAAACGCCACCGTTGAAGACAAACGAAAACGTAAGTAGAGTCCGTACCTCTTACAGACTACAGTGAGCGGACAGCGCTCTCTTTTTAAAATTCCACCGGCCGCGACACACAGATACCGCAGCGTGCTACGAATGCCGTGGCGCGATTTGAGCGGGATGGGAATTGCTAATTTAATTAGCGTTAATAACACACCGACCTACCTCCGACGGATTTCAGTCTGCCAAGGAAAAAGAAAAGAAGCAGACCGCGTCTCGAGGAGGAATTCAGTTAGAGTGTGTGTGAGGGAAATTTTTAATGTGTTTTATGTTTTATTCGGCGTGTCCGCGGAGCCGGGCGGGCGCGCGCCGCTGGGGTATTTTTAAGCGCTATTTGGCCAATTTCCACACTTTTGTCCACGAGCCGCGCGGCTTCTAACCCTCCCTCATCCCCTGTGCGCACTTTTTGTGTGTGTCGGAACGAGGACTATTGAATTGTTGGTGCGATTGTAGAGGGCGGCGCTTGCGTATGCAAGTCGCGCGCGCAGGCGGATGTGCCGCACATCTCAAGTTGTGGCGCGTCCCCCGCCGTCCGACGAGCCCGCTCCACTCGGCTCGCTCTGCTACGTTCATAAACAAATTCGCCTTAATTCTCTTCCCCGTTTTTGTTGCCCTTTGATTATTCTACGTTCGGGAGCTCTGAACCGTGAGAAGGCCTTACCGCGAAGTTATATTGCTGCCATCTGATAGGGAATCGCGCACAAAATGATTCACAATTTCATTGGGAAGCTTTCGGTCTTAAAGCTGAACTGCTATACCAAATGCGCCACGTGTCGGCTTTGTTCGAGTGTAAAGGTCTGAGTTATCGTTGTGTCATATTGAAGGTGAAACGCGTAAGGTGTAACACCACTTTTATATCGTGAACCGTACAAGATATCGAAAGGAGAGTGTCAAGGAAATGAAAAAAAAACGAGTGCAGCACATCTGTTAATGTAGGTAGTAAAACACCTATCAGAAGTATCCTATAAACGTGCTCAAATTGAAAGGTAAGGTGGCCGGAATACCTACTGCGGTTAAAACAGTGCCAAGTGGGTCTCTCTTACGAGGCAACAAGAATAACAATTTTGAAATCGCGGTATTTGTTAACTATGTTCAGAGCTGTGGCTCCGCTTCCAAACAGACTGGTTTGCTTCATTTCTTTCGTAAATGATGCAAGGTGACTGTCTCTGCAAAATTTCGAAGAAATATTTCCATTTTGAAAACAAGAGTTCACAATGAATCGTGTAACCTATGCGAAGCAATAAAAGAACTAAAAGTTAAAGATAAGGTTAAAGTACGTGGCTTTTTTAATGTGAAATATCTTCTATTGACACTGTAACATGAATTTCCTGAAACATGCAGCCTCGCGAGAACTTTTAAGTCAAGTCTTTACAAATATTTTGATTGTACCGAAAGTTGTTATTCAATACGTCTTGTTCCGCAATGTTTGTAATGGCGCCTTGGCTCTAGCTCTTTTAAGAAAAAAATAGTTATTCTGCAAAATCTCTGAGACATTGGCTTGTAAAGCAAATGTCCAGTTACCATGGAAGTTAATGCTATAACATAGAACGGAACTATTTGCATGGACATAGAGAACTTTGCGAATCTTGCTTTAATTCTCTTTTCTGGAAGAGAGTTTTAATCTCGAATTGTTCGCTGTATTTTTAAAATAACCGAAAGTAATTTTCTCACAGTTTCCTATATTAGCGTAAAACAATAGTACAATAATGTGTACGTGACTACGTACTTCATCATCACTGCCTCGTCATCTTATACAGTGAGTAAATGGAACGTGTTGTAGCATCAACCAATAGTCTCCGAGGAAGATTTCTTTTTCGTCTGCACATGTTTACCGAGGCTGATTGCTGCTGTGAGTTTCATCGTCATCGATTTTGTTTAAATAATATTTCTGACTGGAATGACAGGTTTCCATGAATACATAAGTTTAAAGTAAATCCCTCTGCATATTCATACACAGATCTTGACACACATGTCTAGTCTAACTACACAGCGTAGTGAAGGCGCTGAGAAGAAACTGTAACGGAAGTTTCAAGCAGTGAAATCCAAAATCCAAAACGTAAGATCTGTTTTGGGAATTTATGTATACAAAACTTTTCTACAAAACGAAGTATTTTTCTTTGGGTTTGCGATCATGTAAATCGACAACAAACGAGAACAGAATTTATCAGCTGACATATAGCGAGGTTCATAACCTTAGCAGCAAAGATGTAGCATACGACGGCACAAGGAAACCAACAAGAACAAATGTAACTTTCATTTCATTATTTCACTCTCTGTCTGCCATAGCTATTGTTATTGTAGCTTGCATTACGGTATCCAGATTCGAAAGGTATTTAGATTCTTTGTGTGTCGCAGCCCATATACTAATATTAGCATGAAAACTTTCCATCGTGTGTCACGTCACCTCTCGTACTACTTAGAAACCCACAAAGGTTTTCATTGAGCCTCTTCTCAGCCTGGTTCGTGACTTGTAACCAGTGGAAAGAAGTACCTTTTAACTTAAAACTATTATCAGTGTCTAGACGGGCGTTGTGGTTATTTTACTCGTAGAGCAATTTCTTTTAAGGTCTTCTGTTCATTTATTATTGGCTCCGCTCAGAAATCGAATCTTTCAAAAAAACATAGATGGACTCACGTCTTCTGCCGTAAATAATTTTGCTTTTGTGCTTATTTCATGCTCATCCTCCCTTTTACTGTGAAATGAAATGGCTGCAGTGTGTTAAAAAGTCCTCCTTAGCGGTTCATTTCTCGACGAAATAGGAAATAAATTCTGCGCTTTCCCTTTCATATAATTTCCACGTATAAAAATTATAGATGGTATGTGGATTTTATGGCTGCTTGACTATGGTGAAATAAGGAATGTAGGAAGGCTTTAAAAGATAAGGAAATGTCCATTTATTTACGTAAACGCGTACAAAATATAACAAAGTAATAGTCAGCGGGGGTGGAATACTCTAATGTAAGTTCAAGAATAATTTTCAGACGACCGTTATCAAACATTTTCGACTATCGTTATTCAAAAAGTGTACAAAAAATCTTGAGATGTGGAAAGGCAATCTTAGCACTACTTCCTGTTTCTGGTTGTTGTCGAATAACGCCATACGACGCATGATGTAAGTTAAGCTAAGTCCGAGAAATTCCGTGGTTAATACTTCAACTGATCAGTGATTGTACTTCCCTGTGATGATTAAGTGTTGTTTCATCTATTACCATTGATCAAAAGAAGAATCTTCGTCCAGCGAGAGCCAAAAATGAAAAAAATACGATGTAAGTTTAATGTAATGTTTAATACAAACGGGGGAAAAATAATTGTTGCTAAGACCCAGCTGAGGACTTATGTAGAGCTATATACTCAAAAAGCAGACAGAATGTTGGATTCTATTCCTTTCGTTGTGCGCACAAGAGGCAACACGAACTCATTCCTTTTGCTGGAAAACATAGAGTACTGCGCTTAACCACATTACTTCTCATGTGTACTTTATTGTGGCTCACACAACACTTAAAAATTTAGAATGGTTTTATAATTTTTCAAATTTTTTAATCACAAGATACTAGTTCTTCTTCATTTAGTATTACATCAGAGTCAGTGCAAAATGAACATGAATTATGATGTATCTCCTTTGATACGTCATGTCAGATATTGCAGTTGTCTGCTCATTGTACTTAGAATGTGCAGAGTCTCATGTAGAACACAGATGAACTGGAGGTAAAATGTGAGCCAGGTGCCCTGAAAACTCAAATTTTCCATGCCACTGTCAGAATATATACGGCAAACTACATTTTCGATAATATGACTGCATAGAAGTATGCATATACCTGAAGACTACTTCCTGCAAACATTTCATTCAGATTGGTCAACATTTACGATAAAAAAGAGGCCATTGAACTAAGAGAAACAAACTTAAGGGAAAATGGATTTTAAAATGTTATTAAAAAATGAATACTCGTGCAAGACACATACCCATTAACATTCACCAGCACCATACGTTTTCCCTTCCTGCTCTAGTAAGGCTTCCTCTTTTGTGTTTTCAAGACAAGTTAGCCTTTTCCTTTAGTTTTTCCTTCTTCAGACAGCATCTTGTGGCCTGCTTGATCCGTCATTGATCTCTAAACAAGCAGATCTTGTTCTGGGAAGGTGATAAAGCAGTGCTGCTTTTTTCAATCTTCAAATACCCCATACTGTACAGAGAAACAGCTTCTAGAAGACCCCAAAGATGTTCCTTTTTCTTTTCTTTTTTTCTTTGGGACACTTGAACCAAATGATACTGCACCAACTTTCATTTGCATTTTGTGTCTTGCCGTCAGTGCATCTTGTCAGCAGTGAATCAGATGCAAGTCTCTGATAGGTTAGGTTGTGTTGGGGGAAGAGACCAAACAGCGAGGTCATCGGTCTCACCGGATTAGGGAAGGACGGGGAAGGAAACCGGCCGTACCCTTTCAAAGGAACCATCCCGGCATTTCGCTGGAGCGATTTAGGGAAATCACGAAAAACCTAAGTCAGGGGTGGCCGGACGCGGCTTGAACCGTCGTCCTCCCGATGTGCGAGTTCAGTGTGCTAACCATTGCGCCACCTCGCTCGGTCAGTCTCTGATAAACAGTTACTATCTTGACAACATTGAAAGATGTGACACTCTTGTAATTCGAATAGAGACAAATCGTTTTTGAATCTAAGAGTAAATACTCTGAAGATGTGAAGTAGGCAATCAATCTTTTTATAAAAGGATGGAGTCTCCCCTTAAGACACAATCTTCAGGCATCACGTGGCAGAAAACCGTTCCACCTTAGAGGCTGAACAACATTGGTTCTCCTTGTGACGTATACCATACGACTCTCTCTCTCTCTCTCTCTCTCTCTCTCTCTCTCTCTCTCTCTCTCTTTACGTGGATATTCATACTGTTCTGACCAGCTGCTGTATATACTCATATCTAACTTGACTGTCATTTCTCGTTCGGTTGCAGTGATCAACAAGGGGCAGGTGATGACGCAGTATTACAGGTTAATGAACAAGAGCGGAGGCTACACGTGGGTGCAGACGTGCGCCACCGTCGTCTGCAACTCGAAGAACGCAGACGAGCAGAACATCATCTGCGTCAACTACATTATTAGCGGACGCGAGTACGAGAACGTGGTGATGGACTGCTGCCAGATGGACGACGCCGTGCCGCAGACAGTCAAGAGGGAGGACAACGACCCCGAGAACCCCTCTCCCGACGCCGACAGGCCCGGCGGTACGTTGCAGACACTCGCAGCTGCCTTTAGAGTCCAAGCTTCGCTACTCAGTATGTGTTTTCAGCTCCCTACTAGTCTCAAAACACCCTTCCAGGAAGGAAAATTTATGCAGCATGCCACCCTTGCAGACATACTGCTCCATGTCCTTCTCTGTTTACTTCACCAAGTAGTCAGAGTGGAAGAGAATTTTACCGACAAATCTTCAGATATATAGTCTGTAAGATTTCTATTAGGTAACAAAGATTAATCATTCCTTACGTACTTTCTGGTCTGATACCGACGTGCTGCACAGGCATGTCATTGAGAAGCGTGGTAGGTGTCTACTAACGGAAGGAAGGAAGATTTGAGCTTAACGCCGAGGTCATTAGAGGCGGAGCACAAGCTCGGAATGTTGGAGAGATTAGGGAGGAAATTGGCCATGCTCCTTAAAAGGAATCACTCTGGGGTTTACCTCAAGTGATTTAGGGAAATCAAGGAAAATCTAAGTCTCAATGGTCCGACGCGGATTTGAACTGTCATCCTCCAGAATGTGAGTCTGTTGTGCAAACCATTGCACCTGCACTAATAGGTGATAAGGAAGATAAATTTTATGCTCGCCAATTCTGACATCTGTACTGTTACCTCATGAAATCGTAATTGCAATAGAGAAGAGAAAAATCAAAGAGCTGTGCCATCAATAAAACAACCCTGGCGTAAAACAAACAGTCCTAAGTGTACTGGTGCTCCATACACATAGCAACAGCTGTTCAAAATGTTAACTTACAACATCGCGAAAAACTGTATAGACAGTCCTGCGAGCTGCAGAATTTTGTTTTCATACCTAGCAATCAGGCCGATAGAAGCGTTGAGACGAACCTCGTACACAAATCTGTTCACACCATCTTAGGAACAAAAGGTCGTCAGTGCCATATCACTCAAAGGGCTGCGAAGCAGGATATTCCCTAACACAACCTGGTAAGCTTGCGGCCAATACTGCATACTGAAACGGTCTAGGCAATGGTACTATAATACCAAAAGTACAAAAAAGGTGAAATAGTCGAAGATAAACCCAATTAATTTGTAATGAGTCGTAGGACATCATCATATATTTATACTAAAACGGACAGAAATGGCCTATGAATAACTTCTGAATGTATGTCAGTAGAGTTCACTCCCTCTTGCGAAACGACGAGAAAACCGGTGTGAGTAGATGTGTTCATATAGGACCTGAGCAATAGATGTTAATTACCTCCCCATTCTTGAAAACTGCAGAAAAATGGAGGATAATGTACACTGTTTCACACCATACGCTTCGGTGAGTGTGAACCTACACTAGTAACCTCAACATGATTCAATTTCAAGGATGGTACCCCTAGATACACTGTTCTAAGGGATTCCGTGTACTTTGTCATATTCTATATTAGCGTTAAAATATGCCTCTGGTAACACAATAGAGAAATACGTTGCAGAGGTGTTCATTCAGTATCAAAACCTGGCGCTATAATAAGAACCCGTTTTAGTACTGTCTTAGAATCACCCAATATTACAAAATTTCTCACAAAAAATTGAGTTTTTAAAATAGTTTATAATCACCGTGATTTTGGGATTCTATCCCTTGCAACATCCGCTTATAATTCTAATTTGTTAATGTGCAAATTTCTCGATCTATTAACCTCTTTGCAAGTGTGAAAATGTGACCCTAACGAATGTTTGAATCTCTTAATCTAGTTTAGGTATCAGTGACGGCACACTTGCAGGATCGATGAGGAGTAGGTAAATAATAAAGTAATCAAACAGTTTTAAAAATCGAGATTAATATTAACACTATCACATCAAAATTTGGATTGTTCTAAAATCGAAGAAAATCAGGCTACAATACATCAAATTTGACACAATTGGAATAATAATCAGACAAGTCCTGTTATTTAGAGACTGTAGTCACAAAAGCAGCAGATGCTGGAGATAAGAAAAGAATCACAACTGCAAAATATTGTTTAATGAAAAGAGAAACTGTTAGGAAAGAAATTACTCAGAGTGGAAGGGAAGAGAGAGCGTATCATGACGTTTGTGTGGAATATGCTGCTCTGTGGTGGTTCAAGCTTGATTAAAGGCGATCGAGATGTGATTGTGAGAAAACTAAGGATAGTCTGTTATGAAAATATCAAAGAGGATCTGCACTAAAGTAACTTTAAAATAGTTAAAGAAGGAAGTAATTTCTATGGCTACTTTTCAAGAGACGAAGACAAAAATTTTAACAATTTATTTATAAACAGTATTTCTTACAAATATTTTAGAAGGAAAATCAGAGGTAAAAAAACAGCAAGATAGAATAAAAAAATATTGGACGAAACAATAATTTTACCATATTAAGGAATGAAAGGAACAGAACAAAGCAGAGAGGAATGGTTTCAACACGGCATGGCCTTTAGGTGACTGAAATAAAGAAAAACATGGAAACTCAAATTTAATATGATATATAATTAATTTCAATTGTCCGCTTTATTTACATTTAAAACTGTGTGCATCGTTGGTTACGCAGCCGTTTCAGTTTGTTGTCAGGCTCCAGTAGTGCAGTGATAACTACGCTCAAGGGGGCCGGGGCCTGAGTGACAGTAATGACACGTCGGCCATTATGTGCAGGCTGTACTTGGAGTCGAGTCACAAATGTAATTTCCGTCCGTGGATCATTCTGTAACAGAGAAGCCACATGGCCTTAATCTCGACCCACCCTGCCTGATTTGCATATCGGAACCGAATGCATTAGAAGACGCCCCTTTCCACAATACGCATTTAACCTGGTTCTCTCCTTGTAGTTGATATGACGTGAATTTAGCTTAGACTTAAATGAGAACTACTTGCTAGTTGATGAGTATCACATGACTGAGATACTGTTCTCATTTTTGCTATTTCTCATTACTTTCATCTTTCTTCGACTTACTCTAAACCCACTGTCTGTACTCATTGAACTGCCCATTCCAGTTAGCAGTAGTTTACCCGCATTTTTCTCAGAATTTCGAACATCTTGCACCATTCGACATCTAATGGAAAAATGCTCGTAGTTCTTAATGTATGCTTTTTACTGCTCACGTTACTAGACACTTTTGTCTTGTTTTGGTCGGTACTACGGCCTCTGAAAGATTGTCGGTGGAGGTATAGTTCGCCCTATTTCTCCTGACATGGCATTCGAACAAATGTAAGTTCCTGATTCGCTTCTAAAGTGTGTCTGTCCGCTAAGAGATAGTTGTTCTAAGCGTTTTCCTCTTGAAAATCACTCTGTCCATTTACTGGGGTAGGTAGTGTGCACATGCAGTGCACCTGCTTAGTAGACTCAGCTAGTTCGGTGAAATCGCGTTGTCCAAGGGCCAGAGAATTTAATGAAAAGACGCGTACCGACGCCAGGGAGCGTCAGCGAACATTTTGCCTCTAACAGAAGCCGTCTCCCACGATATAACCTATCAGCCCTAAACGTTGCAAAGACTTCGAAGCCCCATGAATGCTAGCTTATCAAAAGTATCCGCACACCTATTAGTGGACATTAATGTGGGACGCGTCCACCCTTCGCCTTTATGACGGCTCGCACTCTGCTCAGGATTTAATGAAATGAAATGAGCTACGGCATTGTTGGCCGGAAGGCCCCATCCGGGGAAGTTCGGCGGACAAGTGCAAGTCTTATTGCAGTCGACGCCACATTGGGCGACTTGCGTGCCAGTGACGAGGATCAAATGATGATGACAATACCCAGTCCACGAGCGGAGAAAATCTCCAACCCGGTCGGGAATCGAACCCGAGCCCCCTGCAGGGAGGCAAGCAACTTACCACACAGCTAAGCAGGCGGACCCTTTTAATGATGTGTATGAGTGTCTGTTCAGGAAAGGCAGTCCATTCATCCTCAGGAGCCGAAACCAGATAAGGTAGTGATGTAGCGTGCTGGTGTCTGGAACGCTCTAACTCGTTCCAAAAGTGTTCCATTGGTATCAGGTCGGGGCTCTGGACACGCTAGTCCATTTCAGAAATTTTATTGCCCACACACCATTTCCTCACAAATGTTACTTTATGGCAGGTTCCATTGTCCTGATGAGTCAATCATAGTCTCCGAATTGTTCCTCTATTGTACGAAGTACACAGTGCGATGAAGTGTGTTAATGTCCTTATGCACTTAGCGTTGTCTTATGTGCAATAACGGGGACACACTGTGACCAAGAAGAAGACTCCTATGCATAACATCACCTCCTCTGTACTTCTCTGTTGGCACTGCACATGATGGCGGCTAGCACACTGGACTCGCATTCGGGAGGACGACGGTTCAATCCCGTCTCCAGCCATCCTGATTTAGGTTTTCCATGATTTCCCTAAATCGTTTCAGGCAAACGCCGGAATGGTTCCTTTGGAAGAGCACGGCCGATTTCCCTCCCAATTCTTCCCTAACCCGAGCTTGCGCTCCGTCTCTAATAACCTCGTTGTCGACGGGACGTTAAACACTAACCACCACCACCATGATGGCGGCTAACGATCTTCAGGCATTCGCCAAACGCCAGACCTTTCGTCGAACTGCCAAAGGGTATAGCGTGATCCATCATGCCAAATCACTCGTTACCAGCCAACCACTGTCTAGTGGCGTCCCTCTTTATACCACCTCAAGCGTCACTTAGCACTGACTACATACATGTGTGGCTTGTGAGGAGCTGCTGGACCATTGTAGCGCCCCCCCCCCCCCTTTTTTTTTTAACTCCCTACACACAGTCAGTGTTCTAGCTAGACTGCTGGTAGCCTTTGAGATTCACGAATGATTACTTCCGATGATTTCATGCATTTTTTTTACTACCACTCTGCAATACTCGACAGTCCCTGTCCGTCAGTACACGAGATCTACCTGCTCTAAGTTTGGCTTTGGCTCTTCCTTCTCGTTTTCACTTCACGAGCACATGACCAACAGTCGGCCTGGGCGCCGTTAGAAGGACTGAAACGTCCGAAGTAGTTTTGATATTCAGGTGATATCCAAAAATCCACGATCGAAGAAACTGAGCCCTGCTGACTGACCCGTTCTGATCGTACTGCTTCTTTACTGACAACACTTTACTCCCCGCTTCGTTTTACACTGGCAGATCCGTCTCTCGTGGCATTTAGTGGGCAGTTCCATAGTTCATAAGGGTCTCCACATACTTTTGATCAGTTAGCGTATCTACTACTCGCCGATCTTTGAAATCAGAAAATATCCTAACGAAGCAGCAGCAAGGGCTGCGTTGTTGAACATGAGCGCGATGTGTAGGCAGCATCTGTGTGAACCAAAGCACACTGCTGCCAATAAACCATGCTACTTATAGACGTATTTTCTTCTTCTTCTTTTTAAGGAAGGATTGGAAGATAGAAATCAGTCACAATCCCATTGGTCTTTTATTGGTCCTGCATATTCACATTTCAGCTATAAGTGACATCTTCAGTGCATTTGAGTGAGTTACTATCCAAGAAACTCGCAGCAGTACACGATTATATTAGATTAGACTGGATTAAGTTTTCGTTCCGTAGACCCAAAAATGTGATGATTTTCGTGAGTGTGGAACATGTTACAAA
The DNA here is from genome assembly GCF_023897955.1 of Schistocerca gregaria. Taxonomy (NCBI): domain Eukaryota; kingdom Metazoa; phylum Arthropoda; class Insecta; order Orthoptera; family Acrididae; genus Schistocerca; species Schistocerca gregaria. Next base: position 479,687,555 of record NC_064931.1, on the reverse strand, counting down.
GTGTAGCATAAAAAACATAGAACATTTGAATATAATACTCAGTTCCCTGATCATTTGTCAGGAGATTGTCAAGATATGTGAATACGTTAAAGTAAACTGAAACTCTTAATATTTACAGAGTTATTACACTGTCAGAATTAAATATAGTTATGCACTTTTAATAAATTTTTCATATAAAAAATATGTAATCCTGATTATTCTGAAGTGCTGTCAAAACTGAAATCTAGCAGACGTTTTTACTTACGCTGGTCTAACAGTTTCTGTTAAGATATTCATCTATAGAGCTGAAATGATCGTGATGCGTCTGATACTCAGGTGATATCCAAAAAATAATCCACAATCGAAGACAATGAGATCTCCTGACGCGACTCATTCTGATTTACTGCTTATTTACTGACAACACAGTACACCCCGCTTCGTTTTACATTGGCAGGTCGGTCTCTCGTGACTTTACTAGTGCATAGGAAGAACGTAACTCACTTAAATGCACTGAAGATGGCTTTTTATAGCTGAAATCTGAATATGGAAGAGTCAAAACAAAAAAAAAGCAATGTGACTGCGACAGATTTCTATAGTCCTATCCTTCCTCAAGTTAAGCTTTGGTCGTTGCGCACAAAGGTTCCTTATGGAACCAAAGTTATTTTTAATTTTTTTATTTTTTTAGAATCTTTATTCAATCCAATAATATCATCCATAATAACCCACCACCTTATACATTAGTGGGTAAAACATCTACAATACAGTTCAATGATGTTAGCAGCATTTTCTATTTCTAGTTTTAATCTACTTACATGCTACAGGAATTGATGAGCTAGTTGCTCAATGGGTAAGAATTACTCTCTACTCTAATCTAACTATTCTAGAAGCTACTTCCATCAGCGTTACAGGAGTGCCAGTTATTGTATAAACCTACTTTTTGGCCGTGCCCACCCATCTAATTCCAGTGGGCGTGCCCCTCGCTGCAGGTTCTGTTTGGTGATGTCCTAATCTACTTCCTACTGACAATTATCTATATACTAGGTCACTATCGGTGTGCAATTGTCAAGTTCGGGTGTTTGCGCACCTTCCCCCCGTTCCAGGACGTGGCGGATTAACCAAAGTTGTTTAAGACATACTTTCTGTAGTAGTCGTTTCTTCGTGATGCTACTTGGACGAAATGACTCTGTGATAATAGCGTGCGTATACAGTCGCGGGCCGAAGGTAAGGCTGCTTCTCGTATGCAGAAGATAAGATGACGAGCGGTTGGAGAACTGGCATGCCCCTCCCGGTTAATTCGGAACCTGTATTGTTTCTCCGTGGCTGCGCCCTCGGCGAGGGTCTATCTGGCCCGGCTCGATTGCACGTTTGAAGCAGAGACAGACGACGGCGGGTTGCGGTTGCAGGTCGCAGCAGCGGCGCGGGCGCGGCCAGCCAGCAGCAGCCGCCGCAGCAGCCGCAGCCGGAGCCCCACCGGTCGCCGCCGGACCTGGAGGAGGGCTCTTCGCAGGGCGCGGCCGGCGCCGGCGCGGGCGCTGGCGCGGGGGAGCCGCACGGCAGGCGGCTCGCCGCCCCCGCACCCGGCCCATCGCAGGTAACGCCCCAGTCCGGGACGAGCGAGCACTGAGGAGCCTACTGAGCTCAGTACGAGGGTCTTTCAATAAGTAACGCAACACACTTTTCTGAAAGTAGGTTGCTTTTGTTCAGGATTCCAATACACCATACTATTCCCCGCTCTTTTTGCTACAAAACCCAATTTTTCTACATAAACTCCATTCAATACGACTGCCTTCGCTACCTTATTGGGAAAGCCCGTATGCCCGCACGCTACCGCTATACTGGTGGACTTCAGAGCCAACGTCTTGCAACATCAGTAACCCGCCCATCATCCACGTAAGCTTCCCACGGATTGCACCTTTCGTTGGACCAAACAGAACGTGCGACGTCCGAGCTGTAGGATGGATGAGGAAGAACAGTCCAATGAAGTATTGTGACCTCCTCTCGGGTGCGCAGACTCTCGGGCGAGTGTGTCAGCACTACCTCCAGAGAAGTCCTGTTGAAGAGCGAGATGTTTGATTGTGATCCGTCGAGCATGTCAGATGAGAGTGTCCGCACGTTCTACCATTGCAGGAGTCACATCTGTGTGCTGCCGGCCAGCACGAGGGAGATCGGGCAGATTTGCGCGACCTTGTTGCAATAATGACAGACGTCTCGTCCGATGACTCACTGAGCGTTTGTTAATTGCCATGTATCCGTAGACATTTTGCAAGCGCCTATAAATATCTCCGATGCTCTAGTTTCTGCCAAAAGAATCTCAATTACAGCATTCTGCTTGGAATGAGCTTCCGTTACAGATTCCATTTTGCAGGCTATGTTTAGCTCCGCCACCTATCGGAACTCCATGAAACTATAGGCGCTGGAGCGGGAAAATTCCGGAATGTCCCACAACAAATTCCGCATTTTTCCAACTGACTCTGGCCGAGAAAAAAATGTGTTGTATTACTTATTGAACGCCGCTCGTACAGAGCTGGAATGACCACTCCGTGAAGCCGAAACTTGACTCTTGGTGTCACAGCCCCCATGACAGCACAGGGAAAACTGGCAAATTGTTCTGTTAAACGGAAGAGTGGCAATTCTTGTGGGAGGCCCCTCCCGCCGGAGGTTCGAGTCCTCCCTCGGGCATGGGTGTGTGTGTTGTTCTTAGCATAAGTTAGTTTAAGTTAGTTTAAGTAGTGTGTAAGTTTAGGGACCGAGGACCTAAGCAGTTTGGTCCCTTAGGAACTCACTCTCTCTCTCTCTCTCTCTCTCTCTCTCTCTCTCTCTCACACACACACACACACACACACACACACACACACACACACAAACGCACGTGCAAAATTCTTGTTTACTGATACAACGTGTCGCTCCCTAGTTTCAATTTGTGTTTCAATTAATGAATCATTTGAAAGTCGTAGACCTGAGAACTGCTAGCAACTCCGAACGTTACTCACCAACATGGCGTAGCCGCTAAATACCCTTATGTTTATACAACTTGAGTCAGGAGGAAAGGCATATGCTTTGAGGGGTGATAGTGTTAGTGATTCTGAACAAAAAACTTCGAATGGACGGATGCCCTATTCCGAATGCTTTCCAAAATAGAACACATGTACGGTACATTGTTATTTATTTTCTGTATTATTCAAACATTGTCATTGTTTACAACGTATCACGGTATTATAGAGGAAACTGGGACCAATAATTTTATACAGGACACTTTTGCTCCATCAATTCGGAAAACTACCTCCATTTGGCCTACAAAACTTGCCTAAGCTACAGCACATGTGTATCGCCCAAGATTTTCAATATTCTCGCGCTCTCTTGGAACAAATTATTAGTCCTAGCGAAAAAACGAATAGGTCTTTTTAATACGAAATTTAATTTAGTTTAATTTTGTACTGCGACACATTTTCGTTGGAGGTTGCGATTTTCAAGTTATTCAAGAAAAACTTATAAAAGTAATATTAAATGTCTTCTATCTCGGAAACCGTTCGGAGTATGGCATATATCCATACGAAGGTGGTTGTTCAAAATCACTAATACTGTAACCCTCAAAGCCTGTGTTTTTCTCTGACTCTCCCTGGGTATGCAAAGACACCCTTTAGTACTCTCCGCAATGCATCGCACTCTAGGTTTAGTTTGTAGCTCACTGAACGAATCACTAGAAAGTCACAAGCACTAATAACAACGCCGAACGCCCCTCACAAAAACGTTCTAGCCGATACGGATTTCTGCAAAAAGGTGCCTTTAAGGAGGCTCTACAACGTGACATGGTCTAGGATTGGTTTGTAGTTCACTGAATGAATTGGTGGAAAGTTGCAAGCATAAACACTACTAACAACTCCGAATGCTCCTCAGAATATTGCGTACCCGACAAACATCGTCATAGATTTCTGGTCAAAGATGGCTTTTAGTAGACTCTACAACGTGACACTGTATACGTATGTTTGGTTTGTAGTACTCTGAATGAATCACCAGAAAGTTCTAAGAGCAACCACCACTAGCAACTCTGAACGCCTCTCTTCTGTATAGTCGCCAGAACATGCACTACTAACAACGCCCCTAACCACTACGGCGTAACCCACAAATACCGTCATGGTTTTCTGTGCGAAGACACCTTTGAGTACTTTCTTCAATGTGATATTGTCTAGGTTTAGTTTGTAGTTCACTAAACGAATCACTGGAAAGTCGCAAGCACAATCACTGCTAACAACGCCGAACACCCCTCACCAATATGGCGCAGCCGCCAAACACCGTCACAAAATTATGTGTCAACACTAAAAGGGAGGTTGTTTTTATGCATTGATACTTCGTTAAATCTAAAACGGTCACCCAAGGTGTAATACGAGAAAAATGTGATATTTCAACTGAAAGACACCTTCGTATCACGTTATGCACCTGCTACTGGGCTCGTGTGGGACATCTGTGTCTATGAAAAATCGGAATCTATACATTAAAATCGGCCCACTAATGCCAATAATATTGATTCTATGTTCAACGGATGATTTTCATTGACACACAACCCCTAGAGTACGTATCAGTGCGTGCGGTAGCGTTCTCGCTTCCCACGCCCGAGTTCCCGGGTTCGATTCCCGGTGGGGTCAGGGATTTTCTCTGTCTCGTGATGACTGGGTGTTTTGTGCTGTCCTTAGGTTAGTTAGGTCTAAGTAGTTCTAAGTTCTAGGGGACTGATGACCATAGATGTTAAGTCCCATAGTGCTCAGAGCCATTTGAACAATTTGAACGTATCAGTGCCTGGAATGGCTTGATATAGACAGCGGTAGTTAATGCCAGTTTCCTTTTTGAACTATTCGATGCATCGTAAGGGCAGGTAAAAGCATGAGAAGGAAAGAAGTTCGGATTTATACGAGGCATCATTAAAAGGAGCAGGATCAATGATTACAATGGACGGCAATTTATTTGCCCTTAACACACTTGATCGCCACGAACGTCTGTAACACGTTAAATATGGACAACAAAAATAATGTCATAATCTTAGCTACGTATTCCTCTAATACAGTTAATAACACAAGTTCATGAACATGGGGAAACTATTACAGATATAATTCGCTTTATGCAACTGGTGGATATGGAGGACAGTATGGGACGAAGGCTTCGAAAACGATTCATTTAAACTCTCAGACATAAGCACGTTAGCGTTTAGGAATAGATGCAATAGGAATTTAAGTGTGCTCTACTACTATAATCAGTCCCACTGGAGTGAAAGCAGGGAGAGAACAGTCATGTCACCAGCCAGATGCTATAAGAGCGAAAAACACGTTAAATTCCATAATTGAAAGATGAGAAGAGACTATTACACATGTTGGTACTCATTCTGCCTGTAATTTCACGTATGACAACAGAGAACACAGTATTGCTCGTTGGATGCAAGATAAGGAACACATGGCAGGCTCTGCTCAGTACGATTATGTTCAATAACGGGTGGAGCCCAGTAACTCGGATTAATATTCTCAAAAGACGGCTGCGGAATAACTGAGTATGGTCGGTGAAGGCGATGGTATTCTCATTGTATCAGCTCAGACTGAGTTTCGATTGACTAAGTTGCCACGTGGTAGTATGGTTACTGACGAATGACCATGACCAGAAGCACGATTTTAACATGTTGAAATAACACGAATTCCGAAAGAAAAGTCTTTGAAAGTTTCATGAACAAACACGTATTTAATTTAGGGATGAATAAATGCATGAAATGCTAATCTCATTAAACTATATTCACACTTGGGTAGATCTCACTGCCAAAGGCTGTCTCACAAAAAGAGATTTTACGTGTAAAAAAGAGTGTATACAACCAAAAATATGACCTCAAAATGAGTTATCGAATTTTAACTTTGTCTGGAGCAAATAAAAAAGCGCTGCATGCAGATGAAAAACCGCTGCATGATGAAAAATCTACTCTATGCCTAACTCCAAACTATATCAGAAAACTCAAGAAAGATACCATTTTATACTCGCGAGGCCCCGACAAGGACCGTCTGAACGTTCGCAAAATTTCCGCGGGTCCGTCCTCGCCAAGTGGTGGGGAGGCCCTGAACCGTTACTTGTTATCTGCTGCAGGTCAGCGAGGTTGAAAGAGAACGGGACATCTCTTAACTCGCCCTGCGTTTACTGCTAACGTCACACTACCAAGCGAGGTGGCGCCGTTTTTACACTCTGTACTTGCATTCTGGAGGAAGACGGTTCAAATACACGCCCGATTGTCATGGTTTAGGTTTTCCGTAATTTCTCTAAATCGTTCCAGGAAAATTTCAAGATCGTTCTTTTGCAAAGGTCGCCGTCGATTTCCTTCCCCACCGTTTCGTAAGCCGAGATTCTTCTCGTTATGTTCGTAGAAGCGTTAACGGGAAGATATATGGATGAATAAGGTGTCACGAATAATAAATAAACAACATTTCCCGGCACATTATTCTTCTAGAGGCTACTCACAACAGTAAAACAGTGAAACTCAATGTGACTCACGTATTAATGACATGCTTGTAGGTACGAGGTGACAAATATTATGAAACGGAACTGACAGTACCTTTTTAAGACGCCTTTAACTAGTCTCTACTACGTGACATCAACTAGGTTTAGTTTGTTTTTCAATGAAAGGATCATTAAAAAGTTGAAAGCAGTAGCACTACCAACAATTCCGAACGCTGCTCGGCCGGATGGCGTAGCCACTAAACGCCGTCACGGATGTAAAGACGCCTTTGAGCAGTGTCTCCAATTTATTATTCAATTCATTGAGAGGACTGGACAGCATCAGAGAAAACACCTAATAAAAACAATTTCGCTGACTTCGTGAAATGTTTGAATAAATATGAAGACGCGCTTAAAAGTTCTATGGGTGCCACAGGGGTACAGTTGACATTAACGAAGTGAGCACGTGGCTTTACTCGGCGATTGTCTTGAATAAGTGTCTTTAGTCGACATAAAAGTTTTTTGGGTCTGCTACCGCGTTTTATACATTATGACGCGGTACCATACCCAGAAAACTTTTATGTCGACTGACTCTGGTCGCGGAAGCCTACGCAATTATAAGTGTTTTTAGCTTTCTTTTTGCGTCATATTTGTTTGCATGCTCAAGTTTTCAACGACTTCCTCTGTCGTCGAATTAGTCGTTGACGTCTTCGTCGTCGCCGCCAGGAGTTAACTGCCGTATTAGTAGGCCGCATATAGCTGGCCGAATTATGTCATGGAGGCGACGCGAAGACACGGAACTAATATGATAATGAGCTAGGATCTGGGGGTAGTAAAGTGCTGACCATAAATTAAATAATCCTTTTAACATATTTATTAACCACAGAGGCCAAATTTAACATCAACAAAGATGAGTAACACAGATTCTCGACTAGGTTTCAATCCGAGGAGTTTGGTCCCCAGGGGAATACGGTAAACTCATCCTGGTGCTCTTAGATTGACGGACGTACAGTGCTAGCTGTGTGAGATTGTCCTGCTGGTATATGCTATCGGGCCGAGGAGAAACAAACTGAATGTACGCATGGAAATTGTCCTCAAGGATACATGCATACCTTCCAGAATGACTAGTTCACCCAGGGAAAGTCACGATAACATTCTCCAGATCATAACGTCCCCTCCTGGTTCCAGAGTGTTTCCTTTCAGACGTTTCACGTCGTACACGTCAACGGCCATCTGTCCAATGGAGAATAAAAAGTTATTCACCTCAAAAGTTCACATGTCCCCGCTGAGTGTACGTCCAGTTGCGATACTGTCGAGCAAATTCTAGTCTTCGTCGGTGATGAACAGCAGTTACCATCGGTGCACGAGCCAGGCACCTGCTGTGGAGACCCATATACAGCAACGTTCGCTGAACAGTCGTTGAGAAGGCCCTATTGGTAGCCCCTTGGCTATCAGTTGCTTGACAGTTACAAGTCTATTCGCACATTTCCGCAACCGTCATTCACTCCTGTCATCTATAGCCAATAGTGCATCACAGTTGCCTGGGCGCCGCTTTTGAATAGCGCTATTTTGCCATGCACGGTGTACTTTAACCACGGCGGCACACGAACAGTTTATATGGCTTGGTTCAAATGGCTCTCAGCACTATGGGACTTAACATATGAGGTCATCAGTCCTCTAGAACTTAGAACTACTTAAACCTAACTAACCTACGGACAGAACACACATCCATGCCCGAGGCAGGATTCGAATCTTCGACCGTAGCGGGCTCGCCGTTCCAGACTAAAGCGCCTACAACCGCCCGGCCACCACGGCCGGCAACAGTTTATAAACTCAGCCGTTTCGGAAATCCTTCCACCCTTGGCCCGAAACCTAATGGTCATGCACTTTGAGATGTCAGCTAAAACTCTGCGTCTCCGCATCACGACAACGACTTCAATGTTTGCAATGTCCCCCTGCTACTGCTGCCAGCCGCCGTCTGTGAGTAATTACGGCTCGTTGACTTCGAACATAGGCTGTTGTCACATTAATCTGATTGCACCGTATATAAAACTTACATTTAACGATGTAGAAAATGTAAAGAACTGATTATTTATCAAGTCTGAATACATCGAAAATCAAACTCGAATTAATTGCATACGCCGTCAAGGGTGGCCGAGCGGATCTAGGTGCTACAGTCTGGAACCGCGAGACCGCTACGTTCGCAGGTTCGAATCCTGCCTCGGGCATGGATGTGTGTGATGTCATTAGGTTAGTTAGGTTTAAGTAGTTCTAAGTTCGAGAGGACTGATGGCCTCAGATGTTAAGTCCGATAGTGCTCAGAGCCAATTGAACCTTTTTTTAATCCCAAACAAAATGGATGAGTTCGATAGGAATTACAACATGAGATGGGATGAGGAGCTTAGCGAACCTTATTCAAGTTCCTGATGAATAAAGTGTGACAGTCTTAGCGAACGGACCATTTCCAACGACCCTGACGTCACACTGTACGTTGTCTTTCACTTCTCCTCGTCATCCTTCTCGAAGTAGGCAGTCAGCTCGCTGCGCTGTGCCGAGAACGTGTGAGTGAGAGGGTGTTTTGTACGTTGCCGCAGCTCGGCGGCGGGCTGAGCATCCGCGCGCTCAAGAAGCTGGCGGCGACGCGCGGACGCCCGCACAAGCGCAAGCTGCTCTCTGACGAGGACAGCAGCTGCTGCAGCTCCGACGAAGACGACGAGGACGACGAGGACTCGTCGGCGGCAGCGGCGGCGGCTGCGGCGGCGGCGTCGGTGGCGGCGTCGGCGGCGGCGGCAGTGGCGATGGCGGCGGCGGCGGCCAAGCGAGCGGCCGTGCTGAGCCCCGCGTCCTCGTCGTGCCACTCGTCGGCGGCGGCCGCGCTGCCCTCCGACCACAGCCCCAAGCCCGACGACCCCGACGGCCAGCCCGGGCCCCCAGGTGAGCGCCAGTTCTCTCAACTCTGACCTCGGCTATTGCGAAAACGCCAGCGATATCGAAGCGAACGTTGCCTACTAGTGACAGGGCGCAAAGCGATCATACTGGTAAGTGCTTCCAGTTTCTTAGTTTTTAAAATTATTTTACAATTGTCTAGTCCCCCTATTGGGGGCGGGCTGCCATCGGTCATATTGCCCTTCTTCTGCCATTGTATTATAAAATTTACAATTTGAATATCAATGTTTAAGAAGGTAAAATAGGCGACGATGTTTATGAAAAGATGATTGTGATTTGGTGTACATTCTTTTTATTACGATCATAATATGACGGGGCTCCTGCTAATTGTGAGTAAGTACTGGGATGTGGGAAGTGCTGGGGGAAAATGTTACATACAGGGTGAAAATGATTTCAATCGGAGAATTCCAGGAGGTTGCATGGGACTCCAAAACAATTGGCTGTGGTGTACAGGAAGGTGTCGTCGTTGAGTGACTGTAGGAGGATGCAAGATGACTTGGACAGGACTTGTGATTGGTGTAAAGAATGGCAGCTAACTCTAAATATAGATAAACGTAAATTAATGCAGATGAATAGGAAAAAGAATCCTGTAATGTTTGAATACTCCATTAGTAGTGTAGCGCTTGACACAGTCGCGTAGATTAAATATTTGGGCGTAACATTCCAGAGCGATATCAAGTGGGACAAGCATGTAATGGCAGTTGTGGGGAAGGCGGATAGTCGTCTTCGGTTCATTGGTAGAATTTTGGGAAGATACAGTTCATCTGTGAAGGAGACCGCTTACAAAACACTAATACGACCTATTCTTGAGTACTGCTCGAGCGTTTGGGACCCCTATCAGGTCGGATTGACGGAGGACATAGAAGCAATTCAGAGGCGGGCTGCTAGATTTGTTACTGGTAGGTTTGATCATCACGTGAGTGTTAAGGAAATGCTTCAGGAACTCGAGTGGGAGTCTCTGGAGGAAAGGAGGCTTCCTTTTCGTGAATCGCTACTCAGGAAATTTAGAGAACCAGCATTTGAGGCTGACTGCAGTACAATTTTACTGCCTCCAACTTACATTTCGCGGAAAGACCAGAAAGATAAGATAAGAGAGATTAGGGCTCATACAGAGGCATATAGGCAGTCATTTTTCCCTCGTTCTGTTTGGGAGAGGAACAGGGAGACAAGATGCTAGTTGTGGTACGAGGTACCCTCCGCCACGCACCGTATGGTGGATTGCGAAGTATGTATGTAAATGCAGATGTGGATGAAGCTTTTTCTCCTATAGCAAATTACCTATGAGCATTTTTAATCGCGTAATCGCTCTGAGCACTCGTTAAATTGTGCATAACATGAGAACGGATCAGACTAATGTCAGAAATGTCCTTTATGGGAATCCATTTCAGTTACAGACAGTGCACGACCTGGAAACATACAATTATCCTCTCAGTATCCTGTGCAACTTGCCAAAGTTTGTGGGTTTCAATAATTTTCACCCTATAGAAAAAAAATCTGGGAAGGAAGTGATAGGAGGGGTGTAGATGTTGAGTGAGATGTCAGCTGGGCAAAGATCTTTTATTTACGATGGTTGGAGTAGGTTATGTTTCCAAGGAAGAAGAAATTGCAGGGATGAGTTCATGGTCTGAGAGCGGAAGGTGACTAGAATTATTTTGGAAAAGCTCATAGTGTGTTTGGAGATAAAGAGAAAGTGGAATGTGCTCCTAGAGGAACGGCCTACTGGCTTTCAAGGATGGAGAAGACTATAGGGTTGTTGGGAATCAATTTTACGGGAGATGTAAGAGAAGCGAAGGTGTTCTAGATGTGGGAACTTTATGAGCTGCTCCAGGATACGAGTGGGAAAATGTAGTCGGATACCGAACGCGATGTCAAGTGCATGTTCTTCTAGGATTTGTTGGATGCGGAAGTTTGTGCTGCAGGGGCATAGTAATAATGGGGCAGACTCGGGATTCATGTGTATAGATGATGGTTGGTTAGTAGTATTAGTCTAATTTGGGCTTTCTTTTGGATGGTTACTAGCTGAGGGTTGCAGGTTACTTTTGGCTCGGGAGAGATTTTCTCCGCTCAGGGACTGGGGGTTGTGTTGTCCTTATCATCATCATTTCATCTCCATCGACACGCAAGTCGCCGAAGTGGTGTCAACTCGAAAGACTTGCACCAGGCGAACGGTCTACCCGACGGGAGGCCTAACCACACGGCAATAAATAAATAAATAAATAAGTGTTTCAGATCCAATTTATAGCCAGAATATCGATGCCACTATACCTTTTACCTGATTATCACCAATAGCTCCGCTTGCTGGTCCTGACGGGCCATTCGATACCGACCGTCTGCCAAGTCCTCCTTTACCATTGGTGATATTCGGATGTGGTATGGAGGGTCATGGGACCAGCACGTCGCTCTTGCCGCCGTTGCCCGTTTCCCACTCCTAGGAGAAGCTATTTCTCACTAAGTTAGCTCCTCAGTTGGCATCAGGAGACTGACTGCAACCCGTTCCAATACGAGGAATTAAACCTGGGCCCTGTCATAGCAGTCAAACACGCTGACTACTTAGTTACGAAGGCGGACTTACTAACGACCCGTGACAAAATTTTGTATAAGATTCACGACAGCTTCCGGCTTTCATCTGGCGACGCTGCAAGTATTTCATAAGAAAGACTAGTAACAGCAATAGCAGGCAAGTATCATACAGCGATCAGGTGTAGGGGCATGACTCTACAAAAAGTTCACATGCCGATACCGGCTAAGATCCAAGCAGTCTTTCGAGTCACAAGGGCTAAATGCCACCGAATTTCTTAAAAAAACATTTAGAACATCTAACATGCCATATTTACTTTGTGGAGCAGTTGATGGTTTTCAATAACTTTACCCAGTATCTCTTCTGGGCCCCCTTAATAATTCTGTGACATTTAGATGGTAGGTGCCTCATTAGTGGTGTAAGAGCAGTCTCCTGAGCGTCCAGAAAGAGTTACCACAGCAGTGACGAATACTTCACTGAAGTGACAGCCTCCACCATCCAGCATCTACAATACTGCTCTCTTAGCCGTTGTCAGGCTGCCATCTATTTAAGCCGCTACTTAATAAAGTTAACTGGCATCACAAATCTGCACGCCTTTCCAGTCTACTCATCAAGGGCAAATCCCTAGCAGTACTGGCAACGGAATCTGGGTCCTCTGCGTAGCAGTCAGACACTCTACTTAGCTACGAAGGCGGACTTACAGATGTTGGACGAAAATATGGGATTACAAAAACATAACACATTACCAAGCCTAAAAAGGTGTAGGAAACCCGCTAGCTTTCAAAAGAGCTTCCGTTAGTCTCGGAATGGATAAACACAGTCCTGTATGGTTTTCAAGGGAATGTCATGTCACTCTTCCTGCAAGATAATGGCAACTTCAAGTAAAGATGATGAAGGTGAATAATGCACCCTTCTCACCACAGTAGACCACAAAGGCTCGAAATATTGAGATCTGGCGATTGTAGTGGCCAGAGGAGAAACGACACTTCATCCTCGTGCTCACAAAACCAGTCCTGCACGATGTGAGTTGTATGAACAGGAGTCTTGTCGCAGCATCACCATTCGGGAAGAAACGTTGTACCATAGGATAGGCCTAATCAGCCAAAATTGTCACACAATTACCCCTAGCAGTAATGCGACCTTGTACAGTAACCGTGGGACTCGTGCAATATCAGAATACAGTTGCCCAAATCATCACAGAACTCCCGCCATGTTGGGACGTAAACACGGCCAGAAGTTGGAAACAGTGTGAATCAAGACTCATCCGACCAAATTATTTTCTTCCACTGCTCTATGGTCCAGTTTTTATGACTTCAGTTTACGCGTTACAGGCATTTGCTTCAGCGATGAGTGGTTTGAATTCCAGCTCACCCTGCAATTCCCTGCTTCTGGAGGTCCCTTCGTGTTTTTTTGTTCTGACAGGGTTCGCGTGTGCGACATTCAATTTTGCAGCGTCTTTTGCAACACTCAGGTCCCGGGTTCGAGTCTCGGTCGGGCACACAGTTTTGATCTGCCAGGAAGTTTCACTCATTCTCATAGTTTTCGTCACCATCTTCTCCAGTGACCGTCTGTCACTTTCACTCAATACACATTTTTGTCCTGGTTTTGACTTGGCAGATGACGCTTATGCCACGGTGGCTCTTGAAACACCAAACACTTCGGCTGCTGTGGTCACGGAAGCAAACCTGCAAGCTTGAGTAGCATTTGCGTCTATGTTCAAGCATGCATTTCTCGCGGTGTTTTCGTATTTTCGTCCAACCCCTGTATGTCACTATCTCTAACAGGATTTCGTATAAGATCCACAGCAGCTTCCAAATTTCATCTGTCAGGATCTCACGAAGAAGACTAACGCAACTTCGACACTGACAGGTGGTGGCGGAGCAGGGGGCGGCGGTACGTCGGTGAAAGACCTGGAGCACGCCATGTCGAAACACCTCCCGGCGGCCACACCGCCTCAGCAGCAGCAGCAGCAGCAACAGCAGCCGACGGACTTCAGCACGGACGCGCTTCTGAAGCAGCAACAGCAACAGCAGCAGCAGCAGCGGAGTACGATCCAGTGGATCGGCGCGCATCACCTGGGGGCGCACGGCGCGCACCAGGCGACGGCGGCCGGCCCGCTGCCCGCGTCGGCGCTGCTGCGCCAGCTGTACGCCAACCGCGAGAGCGTCATCCGCGCCAACGTGCACGCTGCCGCCGCCGCGCGCGGCTCCTCCGCGTACTACACCGCCGACCAGGTGAGTCAGCGAATCAAACCAAATACTGGCGCACAAGTTTCGTTCGCCTTCTCTATAGATAAACTGCACTACTTGAAAGTTGCCAACAACTAACAATGTATGGTTGCGTAGTTTTGTCGGTACTGGGACAGCGAAGCATTGAACGACAGTAGGAAAGTTACAATCTGACGTTCCATCATTTTCTAGGGTCACTAGAGAAGGAACCCTACTACATACGGGAAAGGATAAGGGGAAGGAACCGGCTCTGCATTGCTCACATTTTAAATCAGTCTAAGTAAGGGTCGACAAACTCGCTTTGACCCGCGAGACATGGCTAAACTTCTCACTTCTCCGACGTCAATAATTACACTACTGGACATTAAAATTGCTGCACCACGAAGATAACGTGCTACAGACGCGAAATTTAACCGACAGGAAGAATATGCTGTGATATGCAAATGATTAGCTTTTCAGAGCATTCACACAACGTTGACGCCGGTGGCGACACCTACAACGTGCTGACATGAGGAAAGTTTCCAACCGATTTCTCATACACGAACAGCAGTTGACCGGCGTTGCCTGGTGTAACGTTGTTGTGATGCCTCGTGTAACGAGGATAAATGCGTACCATCATGTTCCCGACTTTGATAACGGTCGGATTGTAGTCTATCGCGATTGCAGTTTATCGTATCGCGACATTGCTGCTCGCATTGGTCGAGATCCAATGACTGTTAGTAGCATATGGAATCGGTCGGTTCAGGAGGGTAATATGGAACGCCGTGCTGGATCCCAACGGCCTCGTATCACTAGCAGTCGAGATGAAAGGCATCTTGTCCACATGGCTGTAACGGATCGTGCAGCCACGTCTCGATCCCTGAGTCAACAGATGGGGACGTTTGCAAAACAACCACCATCTGCATGAACAGTTCGACGACGTTTACAGCAGCATGGACTATCAGCTCGGAGACCGTGGCTGCGGTTACCCTTGATGCTGCATCACAGACAGGAGCTCCTGCGATGGTGTACTCAGCGACGAACCTGGGTGCACGAATGGCAAAAAGTAATTTTTTCGGATGAATCCAGGTTCTGTTTACAGTATCATGATGATCGCATCCGTGTTTGGTGACATGGTGAACACACATTGGAAGCGTGTATTCGTCATTGCCATACTGGCGTATCATCCGGCGTCATGGTATGGGGTGCAATTGGTTGCACGTCTCGGTCACCTCTTGTTCGCAATGACGGCACTTTGAACAGTGGACGTTACATTTCAGATGTGTTATGACCCGTGGCTCTACCCTTCAGTCGATCCCTGCGAAACCCTACATTTCAGCAGGATAACGCACGACCGCATGTTGCAAGTCCTGTACAGGCCTTTCTGCATACAGAAAATGTTCGACTGCTGCCCTGGCCAGCATATTCTCCAGATCTCTCACCAATTGAAAACGTCTGATCAATGGTGGCCGAGCAGGTGCCTCGTCACAATACGCTATTCATTGCTCTTGATGAACTGTGTATCATGTTGAAGGTGCATGGGCAGCTGTAGCTGTACACGCCATCCAAGCTCTGTTTGACTCAATTCCCAGGCGTATCAAGGCCGTTATTACGGCCAGAGGTGGTTGTTCTGGGTACTGATTTCTCAGGATCTATGCATCCAGACTGCGTGAAAATGTAATCACATGCCAGTTATAGTGTAATATATTTGTCCAACAAATATCCATTTATCATCTGCATTTCTTCTTGGTATAGCAATTTTAATGGCCAGCAGTGTAAAACCCTTTAGCTACTTAGCTACTCGATGTCCGGCCCCGGGCGTGGAATATGTATACAGCTATCAGTCCATAACTTGCCTTCAGCTGGTCCCTACTGTTGTGTACGTCTTCGTACACAGTGATAAGGAGCGGGGGGCTACAGAGTGCTGCGGCTACTGTCGTCGTAAGGAAGCTGGACAAGAGCAGAAATGATAGCGAACAAGTTAACGCAGCAAACAGAAGATTTAAGTAATTTGTATTTCTCCGAGCGTACCCAGACTCGTTACAAATAATACAGCAAGTGATAGAGTTCAGCTCTCAGTGTCAACAAGGATGAGGCTCTCTGAACTAAAGAACGAAATAGGGTATCGGGGCCGCGGCTAGGCGGCATCTGCGTAGCGTCATGTAGCGACGTGGTCCAACGCGAGTGGGCTGTGCGCCTACCGCCGGACGTCCTATACTGAGGCAGAAGACGGCGCTCGTAGTCCACAGCCGCTGGAGGCATGGCTAAGTTGGTGCGCACCGTTAGCCCCGCCGGATCTCGCGCGACCACTGTCCGGAAATAAGTAAGTCCGTTGCCAGCTTTATGACGCCCGTGGGATGACATCGATATGTGATACCACACCTAGTAATGTCTACAATGACAAAACAAGAATACAGATCAAAGTCAATAGTCAAAAGCCACACAAAAATACCAACTCTTCAAGTTCCCATGAAAACAAATGTAAACTTGTTTCATCACTTAGACCTGGCCAAGTATGTCTGTTCCATAATCTCACTTCCAGCTAGCTAACGAATCCTCGATTTGATTCCAGCTTCTTCCCACCTTACACGTGGAGCACCACAACTCATACTCTAGCTCATTCAGTTTTCCGTATCGGAAGAAATACTTCGTGGACCACGGTGGTTCATAAAGTGTCTGAACTCATAAACTAGTAATACTTTGGAACGGGCACGTCCATTTCAGAAAGTCCACCATCCCAACATCCAAAAGGGCTACTGATCGAATTCCCCGATTTACTAAACTTCAAACGTTCAATAATCGAATATTGGATAGAGCTCATATTAAATGATTTATATAACTATTAGTTGTTCTAAGAAATTCGGCAGTCCAATAAATCCTAAAGGCTCATTTTAAATCATACGAGTGTTGGAACTTAAATAGTGGCAACTATTTATTCACAACCGATACAAAAGAGTTACATGTTTGCACCTGTTACTGTCATTCAAAATAGTCACCAGCGTTGTGTAGAACCCGTTGCTAGCGATGTGGAAGGCGTAGTATACCGTTAGCAGAGCCTGTTCTGTTGATGGTGCGAATGGGGCGGTCTAAAGTTATGGTGATTCTCGTGTACGACTGCGATAGTGTTATCCTAACGCATTACGTTCCTCCGCGGCACACCGTCAATGCACTGTATTACTGTTCATTTTCGGAGCATCACCTGCGACCAGCTTTGCGAAAGAAGCGGCGACACTTTTTGAGCAACCCACCCATCATTTTGCACGACAATGCACGGGCGCATACAGAGCAAGCTGCGGCTGCTCTGTTCGGTCGATGGGACTGGGATGTACTGTACCATCCACCATATTCCTTTGACTTAAGTCCTTGTGACTTTGATTTGATTCCGAAGATAAAGGAACCACTTCGTGGCATTCGCTTCCAGAGATTCGACAGGCAGTAGACCGCTCCATTCGCACCAACAGCAGAACAGGCTCTTCTAACGGTACACTACGCCTTCCACATCGCTGGCAACGGGTTCTCCAAAACGCTGGTAACTAATTTGAAGGACAGTAACAGGTGTAAACATGTAACTCTTTTGCATCGGTTGTGAGTAAATACTTGCCACTATTTAAGTTCCAACCCCCGTACTTAACTAGTAAATAAACGTTTCACGATTTATGGTATATTATTGAAAATAACTGTTCTTAAATAATGTATACATCAGATCAAAGTATGTGTGTGTAAGTCTTTATGTAGGTTTCCGTTATTTCTAGTACTAACTCTGTCATCCAGGCTGTTGTCCGATAAAATGGATAAGCTGTCCCATTTACTGTAAATTTCATTAAAGAATCAATACCCTTCTAACTGACAGTATACCCAATTATTTGGCCAAGTTTATGCCGAGCTTTATTAAATTTACACTACCAATAATCATGTTACACACTATCTTACTTTTCCTAATGAGTTTTTCCAAAATACAACACCGTATGACGTAACTGAAGAAAATTAAACAATTTACGCCAAGTTCCATCTATTTTCACTCTATCTGATGGCATCATATTGCAGATGGACTTGCTTAGGCGTTTCAGAATTATTTGTATTGCGTGTTCCTCTCAGTCGAATTTGCAATCAATTCCAGGAATTTGACGGTGTCAGCGTCTTCTTTCTCCATGTCATCTTATTTTATAGAATGCTAGTTGAAAGTCTCTTGCAGATGGAATAAACACAGCGAGGCATTTCAAAGTTTAATGGCAATGAATTGGCTAAAAACCACTCGTCAATCTTCATGGAAGTTTCATTAACTGTCTTTTCTAAAACTATGCTTGACTTGTCATTTATCAAAAAAATTTTATCAGTTTCCAGTTTCAAGAAATTAGAATTCAGCAACGCTACTGATAAGTCGCTAGCATACTCAACAAAACAGACTCTAAGATAGAATCTTGGGGGACACTACACATAAATATTTCCCAGCCGGCTAACAGCATGACAGCTTAAGTAGCGTGCTTTTTGTACTGATTATAATTAATAATTTATTGTTCCCATTACAGCAAAAAATTCCCATGGGACAATTATATTCTCATTCACATAAAAGAGCGTGGCGTTCACGCCGTCAAATATCTAGTATAAGCAGGGTCATGAAAATTTCGCACAACGATAACGCAAAAAGCAACAGGAAATCGGCAATTTTTACTGACATAACGGAAAATTAGTGGTTTTTACTAACTATCGCGTAATTATGCATTTACCCCGTTTCCTTTTGGAAATGTCACGAATCTGAAAGCATCAGTTTACTGCTATCGGTATTCGATGCTTCAAAGGCTCTGAGCACTATGGGACTTAACTACCAAGGTCATCAGTCCCCTAGAACTTAGAACTACTTAAACCTAACTAACCTAAGGACATCACACACGTCCTTGCCCGAGACAGGATTTGGTATTTGATGGATTTTTGGTGCTGAAGCTGCATCTAGACCTTTTTTGCTCACTGTTGAGGTTCGCGCGTAACCTTATAGTTACAGATCATTTCTAGTGCACGAAACTGATTTCCTAGATGCGACGTCAGCTTAAACTACAATATTTCGATCGAAGTCGGTTAAGATAAGAAGTCTTATCCGCTTACAGCACATTTACCGACATCGCAGAAAATCGATCCAAAACATGATGCGTTTTGGAGAGCTCTTTTAATGCGATACTGCACTTACACTGCAGATTTTCATAGTAAGCAAATACAACTACGAAAACCGCCAAATATGCACTTCAGTTTTGCAAAGATACATAACGAATAACACGGCGCCTGCTCGGATTGCTTCTATCAGTCAGTCACAGCACGGGACATTTGAAGTCAATAAATGTAATTCAGTTTTGTCAAAAACTGACATGGTATACAATGGCTGTTTCAAAATAGAGTTTAATTCTTAAAATAAAGAAGGGTATCCGGCCACTGTTAATAATGGAATTTATTAAGAACAAATAGTGCCGTTACCTGTTTCGAACCGACAGGTTCCTCATGAAATGCTATGTAGTTTAAAATTTCATTTAGGTTATGCTGTACACGTGATGTTGGCTGATTTCCTGGAAGTTCCTTGTCATAGGGCATCACCACGACAAGGAAATTTCGCGACGATGAAATCAATCAACATGACATGTACAGCATGAGCTGCATGAAATTTAGAATCTGATCATCTGTTTGGTGATGGACCTGCCGGTTCGAATCAGGTAACAGTGGTATTTGTTCTTAATAAATAACATTATTGACGGTGGCTAGTTGCTGGTTTTACTTTATTCTAATAATTAACCTTTCTGATAACTAATCTGCACAAAGTAACTGATATGTGTATTTGCATTTCCAATATAACACCGAAAAACTATTAAATGAGACAAAAATGAAGAACGTAGGGTACTATCAAAATAAACAGTCAAAAAATAACATCGAAGTTGGTAAAACATAACATCAAAATTGGGTAAAAACAGCACCGAAACTGACAAAAAAAAACATCGAAATTGGTCATAAAACTGTACGGTTTTCCCTTGTCCTTACCTGTACGATCCATTAGTTTGTCGCCGGAGCTCCAAGCATGATTAAAACAGTCACGGAGATTTAAAAGTTTAATAAGATTATTAATTCAATGTAAGTACTAAAGATAAAAT
Organism: Schistocerca gregaria; assembly: GCF_023897955.1. Taxonomy (NCBI): domain Eukaryota; kingdom Metazoa; phylum Arthropoda; class Insecta; order Orthoptera; family Acrididae; genus Schistocerca; species Schistocerca gregaria. The sequence continues at coordinate 479,667,324 of NC_064931.1, read as the reverse complement.
CTGGATATATCGGGTGACTCTTAGGAGTCGTCAGAAACATTCTCTCTGGTGTTTGGTCAAATATTTGCAGTTCGTTCTTGCAGTGTGTAGCTTGAGTCAGCCCAAAAAAAGTACTGCTCATCACGTCTTTGATGCAGCGACCAGTATTAACGGAAAGATTCGGTTTGTTTCCTGTTACAAAGAAAAGTCGTGTGAAAAGAGGAATTTTGTGTGACCATTCGATAGAGCGGTCCCAAATTAGTCTAGTGCGATATTCAGCTTAGATGTATGTATTAACATGGACACAGTAAAAACTTAGTTCATCTCTCCTTCGTTGCCCGGTTTACCCCGTCTCGTGTGCCGCCATGGCCTGCCGCTCTTTGCTACCGCCATGCAGCAGCGCTAGTCAGTCGCAGCCGGACTACTAGTTATTTTTCTTGTTTTACTGTCCCTGTTATTACATATCGCTAAACCGAATATCACACTGGACTAATTCGGAACCACTCTATCGAATGGGCACGTAGAATGCCTCTTTTAAAAAAAACTTTGTTTGTAAATGGAAACAAAACGACTCAACGACTCTTTCCGTTGACTGTGGGGGTGGCCGACTACAGCTACAGATTGCAAAAACGAAGTTGGAAATATCTGCCGGAACACGAGAGAAATGAGCCTGATGACTCTCGGAAGAGACAGCTGGTGCAAGGGGCGTGGTGTTTTGGAACAGTTTAGCCGTTTCGCGACGCAGTGAGCAGCAGCGGGCTGTTTCGCAGGTGGGCCCCCTGCCGACGCCGCCGGGCAGCGACGGCAGCTCGTACGCGGCGGCGGCGGCGGCGGCGGCTGCGGCGGCGGCGCCGGGCGGCGGCGGCGCGGCGGGCGGCGACGTGGCCTTCAGCAGCCTCGTGTCGTCGTACGCGGCGGCCGCTGCGGCCGCGGCCTCCGGCGCGGGGGCGGCTGCGGGGGCGGCGGCGGGGGCGGGTGCCGCCGCCTCGAGCGCCGCCGCCGCCACTGCCTACGACTACCACTCGGCCATGACTCCGCCCTCGTCCGTGTCGCCGCGCGACAAGCACCAGCAGCAGCTCTTCGACGGTTACCAGTACGAGCTGCCCGCTCAGCCGCTCCCTCTTAAGCCGCAGGTTCGCATACATAGTTACTTCGGTAGATTCGTTGACACCACTTACCTTTCTTACTCGCTCTCCAGAGCTTTCGGGGAACTAAATTCTCTTATTGTATTTTTTCCCCCTCGGGTCTCGTCCGGTCTCGACCTCTTAGCAACTCATTACCAGGCGATCTGTTTAAAAACAAAGAGACAGGGAGACGGTAAACTGGAGCAAGCTCCCTGTTTTAATGTGGATCCTAGAATGCACGGATAACCAACTAACACAGATAATCCAAGATACCGGAAACTGCTCCTTACAAAACGTGCTATGTGTCACAATAGAAAACCCACTACATAACTTACGTGTTATTCTCCAGAAACTGGCAATTTATTTACAATGGTGCACTTAATTTAGAAATTTGTGGTAAGTTCCTAAGGCACGAAACTGCTGAGGTCATCGGTCCCAAGGCTTACGCACTACTTAAACTAACTTACGTTAAGGACAACACACGCACTCTGATGCCCGAGGAAGGACTCGAACCTCCGGCGGGTGGAGCCGCGCGAACCGTGAAAAGGCGCCCAGACAGCACGGCTACCCCGCGCGGCGGTACACTTAAATTCCACCTCATGATGTCAGTCAAGGAACTACGAGGATATGCTGGAAAGTTATGCCTCCGAATTCTTTATGTTAAAACTCTTAAGACTTTTTAGATTAAACAAAACTACAAGCCTCTGGCACTAGAGGGTTCTAAATCGTAGGGTGTAAAATTGCGGTGTGTAACGTAACTATGTCGGTGAGTGTGAAATGGCATGCCGTAATCGAATTTCGAATTCAAAGAGTTCATCCACTTTGCTTGACTATGAAACAAACTGATGTCTTGGGTTCACTGTAATCGATCATCCTCCGTATAGTCCCGACTTCGCCCCATTCGGTTTTCATCTGCTTCCAAAAGTTAAAGAAAGCTTCAGAGGACTTCATTTTGATAGTGGTGAAGCGGTGCAAACAGAGGTGAGAGTCAAATACTCGGCAGTGATGACATCATCAAATTGGTCTGTTATTGGGAGAAATATGTTCATCGCTAGGTTCACTATGTTGAGAAATACATATGTGGACACAAAGAATAAAGATATAGTATGTTAATACATTCGTTAATTTTAAAAAGCCTCAAGAGTTTTCACATAAACAATTCATAGGCATTACTTTTCATCACGCCATCATACTTGATTGAGAAATAGTAGCTTCAAGATCAAGCAAACCAACAGTGACCAGGAGAGTTGCGTGCTGACCCCATGCCCTCCCATGCCGCAGCACAATGACACCACTGGCAGAGGATAACACAGTGCCCAGTCAGTTATGGTTGGCCATTTTTTTCAAGAACATGGACCCTTGCTTTGCTTACACTTAAAACATCCTGTATTTTGCATTATATGCTTTCAGTTCACTTTGGGAAGATAATCATCCAGTTTATTTATGTGTCCATTTTTCATTCACTTTTTTCCTGATAACTGTTCTCATTTTATGGAAAGTCAGAGAAACGAATTTTGTCCTGCATAATCTAATAACATATCAATGCATATCATTGGTCTGGTGTATGTATTAACAGGAGCCTCAACCGCTTCATCATTACTGTCTTCCTGTACCGAATACACATTGTGCATTATATCCACATCACTTACCTGCTAAAATCCAGGTTCATAGGCATCATCTACGTTTTATTACAAGGAGTTTATTTCAGAAGATCAATCAGATGAGTAGGCACTTTAACTGAAGGGTGGCGCATCATCTTCCAGCAGTAAAACATGAGGTGCATATATAATACTGTATTCTAAACGAAACTAATTGTTCTAATTATAACAGAATTCCTCAGACTTGGGTTTTATTCTTTCTAAAACCGCTAACCTATGCATGGATAAGCTACATATTGATAATCAGGTGGTTGCTGTAGTAGGAAATGAAATTACAAATGGAAACTAACTTCTGTACACAACTATAAGGAAGAAAGGAAGCAAGAAAGAAAGAGAAGGATTTAATGCCCCATTGACATTGTGGTCATCACAGATGAAGCACAGGTTCACCTTGTTGCAAGGATGAAGTAGGAAATCAGCAACACCCTTTCAAAGGAACCATGTGCCGCAGCACTGAGTGATTTAGAGAAACCATGTAAAACCTCTGCCAGAATGGCTGGATGCAGATTTGAACCATCATCCTCCTAAATGTGAGTCCAGTGTGCTAATCACTGCCGCACCTCATTTGCTCATTTGATTGCACAACTATACGCACCTAATACATTTAGAAGATAGTCAACAGAACTGGCCAGGAGTTGCAAGCAGAATCTGAACATAAATGAAACTTGTGGCTACAGTTGACTACATGACAGTATAAAATGGATAACTCATAAATCACAAATTTAACATTTAAAATAACAATAATATAAAGCTTATTGTGAGAGAGAGCCTTCTGAAAGTGAAAACTAGTAAAAAGATGTGTAACTAGTGGCATATGTGTGCTAAATGTACTCTAGAAACTGTATAGATGATGTCAGCCTGCAAACGCAACCAGTAAGTAATAAGCAGGTACTTGGTAGTCACAAGTCTACCCTAAACAGCTAGGGTGAAATAACAGTTAAGTCAAGATTCTATTAGACACATGCAAACCAGAAGAAAAATTGAATCCAACAAAGGGAAAGGAAAAGTAGAGAGAAGACCCATTATAACAGTTCAGTAAATACTTGATGATGTTGTTACAGATATCACTATGATAATTTCATAACTGATGTGGATATATTTTTTTTCAAATTGGTGTAAGTTCCAAGTTCTTCAAGTGCATCCATATGGCATCCTTTAGGAAAAATGAGATATATCCTCATTTGGCCTACATAGAATTTTTTCCACATTTAGTCTTACGTATGCAAAGCTCTGTGCATTTATTATGAACTGCTCTTTCCTTATGTCATAGTTTATCTTGAAGTTAATTTTGAGTACAGAAGACTACCTTCATTTTATTCTTAGGAAAGAGTGAATAGTTTTCTCAGATGCTGTACCTCTGTAAATTAACACCACAATTTTTTTCTATCTTTTCTATTTTGTCAAACTGAATATTGTTATTCTAAGAGTCGTAAGCAGAGGAAAGGACACAAAAAGCTCTGACTAATTTTTGGCACGCCTTTCAGTGCAGTAGCACATTCTATATACAGGATGTTTCAGGACACACACACACACACACACACACACACACACACACACACACACACACACACACACACACACACATACACACACACACCATTTCTGACCATGGTTCTTGGGTGGTTTCCCTCGATTATCAAGTAAATGCCAGAACTTTAGCCCACTCCTATATCTTCTTAATTGGGACTCCCTCTGGTAGGGCATTCGACTGAAATGAACTGTGACGTTTTAATGGTTTGAATCCTTGCTGAATGGAGTAGAGAACAGAAACTGAAAAAGAAATTCTAGCAGCAGAGTTTATCACTATACCTATGATTGATAGTGACGTAGGTACACTGTATATGTAAAAGAGTCACTGACTTTACTCTGTTTACACATCAACACACACTTACCCATAAATTTTGTTTTCAGTTTTTTTTTTGCCTAGGACATAATTATCATCATAGAAACAAAGTTGGTTGTAAGACAAATAGCAAAACTGGAAATGCCCTGCCATTTCTTCCCAAGTGAGACTCCTTTGTCCCCACTACAAGCTCATCTGGTTTTTTAATAAAAGTTCCTGACTCTATTATGGGACATCACTTGAACAATTTAAGTATAGTATGAAAGACACAAAAATATACCCTCTAGCATGAGGATCTGTGTGGAGGTTTTTGGCAAATATGGAAGACATTGTTATATGCTCTAAGCTTTCTCTATTACTGAGCAAACAACAGAATCTGACATACAGAAAGTTGGAGGGGGTGGGGGGGGGGGGGGGGGGGGGAGCCTTGCCTGTCCAGATTTGTCTGAACACTTGCAGCATTGCCTTGACTTCAATGCTCAAGAAATGGCCAATAGTTTTCCTTGACAGTCTTGAGCTCAGATCATGACTGGCCTTTACTGAAAGTGGGTGTCTGTACAATTCAGTTCTGAAGCCATTCCCTACTGTGGAAAGCTTCTGTGATCACTAATGTCTCCAGTACAGTTCTTCCCAATCATTATGTACAAGACAAAATTGCTGCTGCTTGAATTTAACACATCATTATTTCATAAAAATGATCAACAGCAAACAAATAACTTACCAAGACAGCTTGTTCATGTATACACACACAAATAATAAAAAATCACACAGTTTTGAACTTCTTGGTATATTTTGATAGAACGTTTCATAACTCTAACCATTAATTCATTTCTTTGAGCTTACTTTTTCTCCATAGACTTTGTTTTACAACCAGTTCTTACAAGCAAAACTGTTATACGTTAAAGAGCAACAAATTTTGTGGCTAATGAAAGTGGTCAGTCCACTGCACAGGGAATGTTGGATTCAGATGATGTGTTCTTTGATGAGTAGAATGTGGAGGGGACCAATAAATCTAAAAAAAAAACCATCCAGTCATGTAACAAAATGAATGATTCTCAGAAACACTCACAACTCATTTTGCAGGAATCTCCACATGTGAGTCTTGTAAGACTATTTGGTGAAAAAATAGCACCAATTAATCACTTCTCAATCAAATTCCACAACACATTTACAGTGACAGAATCATAAAAACTAATCTGTGGTTTTATCAAACCCCACTGTAAGTTTCCAGTGTTGTTGATGCCGTCGTGAGTGAAACTAGCTTCACCAGCTCAGCAATTACCCACTAACAAGATTCGAATCACACAGCTTTATTGCTTGTGTGAAGGTACTGCATGCACTGATATGCTAACATAAATTATACAACCCATGCTGATGTGATATTTGTCATACTTTTTTATGTGTAACACTGATATGTGTGACATCCAATGTGTGGTGCTCATAGGACTAAATTCTAAAGACTCAAGAATGGATTGTACATCATCCAAGTTTTGTTTACTTGTACATTAAGTAGAAGTTTTATGCTGGGAATAGTGATAGTCTCACAAAATTCACTGAAAACACAAAAAACACTTCTGAGTGTAGTTCTCCGCTTTTAAGAAACAACAGTATTCTTGAGAAACAGCAAGAATACTTCCCTGGTATAATGCATAAATGAATACCACCCTGCTAAAACCATCATGTCTAAAACACACAACATTGTTTTAGGAACTTGTATTATCTCAGACAACCAGCTTTAAACTACACCATTGTCTGATATAGATATTAATCCATGAGTGATAGCCCTCCATTTTGCACTTATTCACATGCCTCACAATTGTGCATGTCAATCTCAAGCAGCAGTACCTCCACACTCAGAACATGTGTTTCTAAAAACTTTGAACTGGAAAATGCTTTTAAAACTACCTCATTAAGTATTTCATCTCTCATGTACATTCTCTATGATGCATCAGTTTGATTTGTTGCAGATCCTTTCACATCAAGGCTCTCATTTCTAAAAGAGAAAAAAGATAACTTACAAGTAAAATTTTGATAATGTAGAATGTATTATTGCAGGCACTGCCACTGACCAATAAGAATGCTTAACAACCAGATTTCCAATAGTTTCTCAATAGAAAGATCTAACTGTGTTTAAACTTCACTACTAATATATGACAATGAGTCTACTAACACATGTTATTGTGCAGTTCTGTTGATATATTTCATGACTTTGCCAACTAAAACTATTGAATGGAATCACACTCTATATTCTGGTAATCAGTATCATCAGAGTCATTCAACAATCAGCATTAGTGTTTTGTGTACCAAAATTCATGCAATACAAAGAGAAAGTCCCCGAGAAATTACCTGAGTCCTCTTTGACCTCATGTCATTGTGTTCAGAGACTGTGCTTGCATTATGTTGAGAGTTTCACTCAGTACTAAATTGTTGTAGTGAGAGATCATACACCATTCGGTGAGTGATGTGTATTACCATTTACATATGATATGATATCAGGATCATTTTAGTCACATGTAATCTCCTTTATTCTACAATTTCCACAAACACTAGTGTATATCACAAAAAGTACACTTTTTTCCATTGAAAGATTAAGTAAGATCACAAAGAAGAAGAGATGACTAAAAGACAAATTATTTTTTATGTAGTTCACAAAATTCCACAAGGAAACATTAACTGTAATGGATTCATCCTTTCCACGTTACAACATTCACATTTCTGTGTCTGGTGTTTGACTGTGATAAATAAAAACAAACTGCAGCAGAGGAGAAAAAGTAAATCAAGATTGTGGATGAATAGAAGATGTTATCCATCATACTTCAGTCTATGATCACTTGTAGTCTTTGATATGCACAAAATATCTGTCAAATACATTAAAGAGCTTTTTAAAAACAATAATTTTTATGTTGGAAAAAACGTAGTAATTTATATTTAAACCTCAAAAGAATCAGACACAGGAAAGATAGTGTGGTGACTTATTAGTTAACAATAATTAGTTTAACCCACTAACCTGCCTGAATATCCAAGAGCATAAAATCACCCATGTCCATGACATGGCGAGATGCACCAGGTGGATATATAGAAGATGAACTAGTTTAACTCATTATTTTAGTTTATTTTTCACAAAACTTTAATATGTAGTTTCAAATAATTGATAATTGTTACAAGAGTGAAAATACATTGTGCCACATTTACACATAGCAAATTAAACTTCATGTGTAAACGTCCCTGATCTTAAGATAAATAAAAAATCAATTGGAACAACTACATTGATAAGTTGATCATAAAAGGGAGAAATAGTTTGCTATCTTTGTAATTAGAAGTTAGAGCCTTTTGTAATATTAGTAGCTATTCCATAGTTTCTCACCTTCTTATGGTAACTGATGCAAAATGAATAAATTATCTATTCTGCATTCTGACCAATAAGGAAAGAGTAAAGTTTCTTTCCTAAATGGAATACAGATGTGTGTACAGAAACATTATCATAAATTACAAATAAATGGTACTCTTAGTTTATTTTAACTTTTTGTTGTTGTGGTCTTCAGTCCAGAGACTGGTTTGATGCAGTTCTCCATGCTACTCTATCCTGTGCAAGCTTCTTCATCTCCCAGTACCTACTGCAACCTACATCCTTCTGAATCCGCTTAGTGTATTCATCTCTTGGTCTCCCTCTACAATTTTTGCCCTCCACACTGCCCTCCAATACTAAATTAGTGATCCCTTGATGCCTCAGAACATGTCCTACCAACCGATCCCTTCCTCTGGTCAAGTTGTGCCACAAACTTCTCTTCTCCCCAACCCTATTTAACACTTCCTCATTAGTTACATGATCTACCCATCTAATCTTCAGCTTTCTTCTGTAGCACCACATTTCGAAAGCTTATATTCTCTTCTTGTCCAAACTATTTATTGTGCACGTTTCACTTCCATACATGGCTACACTCCATACAAATACTTTCAGAAATGACTTACTGACACTTAAATCTATACTCGATGTTAACAAATTTCTCTTCTTCAGAAACGCTTTCCTTGCCAATGCCAGTCTACATTTTATATCCTCTCTACTTCGACCATCATCAGTTATTTTGCTCCCCAAATAGCAAAACTCCTTTACTACTTTAAGTGTCTCATTTCCTAATGTAATTCCCTCAGCATCACCCGACTTAATTCAACTACATTCCATTATCCTCATTTTGCTTTTGTTGATGTTCATGTTATATCCTCCTTTCAAGACACTGTCCATTCCATTCAACTGGCCTTCCAAGTCCTTTGCTGTCTCTGACAGAATTACAATGTCATCGGTGAACCTCAAAGTTTTTATTTCTTCTCCATGGATTTTAATACCTACTCCGAATTTTTCTTTTGTTTCCTTTACTGCTTGCTCAATATACAGATTGAATAACATCAGGGAGAGGCTACAACCCTGCCTCACTCCCTTCCCAACCACTGCTGCCCTTTCATGTCCCTCGACTCTTATAACTGCCATCTGGTTTCTGTACAAATTGTAAATAGCTTTTCGCTTTCTGTATTTTACCCCTGCCACCTTCAGAATTTGAAAGAGAGTATTCCAGTCAACATTGTCAAAAGCTTTCTCTAAGTCTACAAATGCTAGGAACGTAGGTTTGCCTTTCCTTAATCTTTCCTCTAAGATAAGTCGTAAGGTCAGTATTGCCTCACATGTTCCAGTATTTCTACGGAATCCAAACTGATCTTCCCTGAGGTCGGCTTCTACTAGTTTTTCCATTCGTCTGTAAAGAATTCGTGTTAGTATTTTGCAGCTGTGACTTATTAAACTGATAGTTCGGTAATTTTCGCATCTGTCAACACCTGCTTTCTTTGGGATTGGAATTATTATATTGTTCTTGAAGTCTGAGGGTATTTCACCTGTCTCATACATCTTGCTCACCAGATGGTAGAGTTTTGTTTGGACTGGCTCTCTCAAGGCCCCCAGTAGTTCTAATGGAATGTTGTCTACTCCCGGGGCCCTGTTTCGACTTAGATCTTTCAGTGCTCTGTCAAACTCTTCACGCAATATCGTATCTCCCATTTCATCTTCATCTACATCCTCTTCCATTTCCATAATATTGCCTTAAGTACATCACCCTTGTATAGACCCTCTATATACTCCTTCCACCTTTCTGCTTTCCCTTCTTTGCTTAGAACTGTGTTTCCATCTGAGCACTTGATGTTCATACAAGTGGTTCTCTTATCTCCAAAGGTCTCTTTAATTTTTCTGTAGGCAGTATCTATCTTACCCCTAGTGAGATAAGCCTCTACATCCTTACATTTGTCCTCTAGCCATCCCTGCTTAGCCATTTTGCATTTCCTGTCGATCTCATTTTTGAGACGTTTATATTCCTTTTTGCCTGCTTAATTTACTGCATTTTTATATTTTCTCCTTTCATCAATTAAATTCAATATTTCTTCTGTTACCCAAGCATTTATACTAGCCCTCATCTTTTACCTACTTGATCCTCTGCTGCCCTCACTACTTTATCCCTCAGAGCTACAAATTCTTCTTCTACTGTATTTCTTTCCCCCATTCCTGTCAATTGTTCCCTTATGCTCTCCCTGAAACTCTGTACAACCACTGGTTCTTTCAGTTTGTCCAGGTCCCATCTCCTTAAATTCCCACCTTTTTGCAGTTTCTTCAGTTTTAATCTACAGGTCATAACCAATAGATTGTGGTCAGAGTCCACATCTGCCCCCTGGAAATGTCTTACAGTTTAAAACCTGGTTCCTAAATCTCTGTCTTACCATTATATAATCTATCTGATACCTTTTAGTATCTCCAGGGTTCTTCCATGTATACAACCTTATTTCATGGTTCTTAAACCAAGTGTTAGCTATGACTAAGTTGTGCTCTGTGCAAAATTCTATGAGGCGGCTTCCTCTTTCATTTCTTAGCCCCAATCCATATTCACCTACTATGTTTCCTTCTCTCCCTTTTCCTACTCTCGAATTTCAGTCACCCATGACAGTTAAATTTTCGTCTCCCTTCACTATCTGAATAATTTCTTTTATTTCATCATACATTTCTTCAATTTCTTCGTCATCTGCAGAGCTAGTTGGCATATAAACTAGTACTACTGTAGTAGGCATGGGATTCGTGCCTATCTTGGCCACATGCGTTCACTATGCTGTTTGTAGTAGCTTACCCACACTCCTATTTTTTTATTCATTATTAAACCTACTCCTGCATTGCCCCTATTTGATTTTGTATTTATAACCCTGTATTCACCTGACCAGAAGTCTTGTTCCTCCTGCCACCGAAATTCACTAATTCCCAATATATCTAACTTCAACCTATCCATTTCCCTTTTTAAATTTTCTAACCTACCTGCCCAAATAAGGGATCTGACATTCCATGCTGCGATCCGTAGAACGCCAGTTTTCTTTCTGCTGATAACGAGATCCTCTTGAGTAGTCCCCGCCCGGAGATCCGAATGGGGGACTATTTTACCTCCGGAATATTTTACCCAAGAGGACGCCATCATCATTTAATTATACAGTAAAGCTGCATGCCCTCAGGAAAAATTACGGCCGTAGTTTCCCCTTGCTTTCAGCCGTTCGCAGTACCAACACAGCAAGGCCGTTTTGGTTATTGTTACAAGGCCAGATCAGTCAATCATCCAGACTGTTGCCCTTGCAACTACTGAAAAGGCTACTGCCCCTCTTCAGGAACCACACATTTGTCTGGCCTCTCAACAGATACCCCTCCCGTTGTGGTTGTACCTACAGTACGACTATCTGTATCACTGAGGCACGCAAGCCTCCCTACCAACGGCAAGGTCCATGGTTCATGGCAAAAAAAAAATTATTCAAAATAGACTAAATAAAAAATAAAATGTCAGAAAAGTGAAGTAAAAGACTGTAGGTATCCAGAATTGTGTTCCATGTCACTGTGAAAATCATTAAGAAGCAGTAATAAAGCAGCTGTTTCATTTAACATCAGTGACCACAAGTGGCAAATGATCTTTATCAGATGTCCAGGCTTTATCTGAGATGAAACAGCGGCTGGAAAAAATTATAAGCAATTAGTAGTTGTTGGATTACAATGTTTAAACTTGAATTTCATCTGCAAGTGTTCCACTTGTTTCTATCCCCTTGAAATCTAGTACAAAAATCTATTACAAATTCATGCAATTAAAGACAGAATTCAGACTTTGAAAGTAACAAAAAAGGAATTTGCCCAGTTCTTTAACTTTTAAAAAAATATGTAAATTGCTATATACAACAGAATTAACTGGCCAAAAGATTGTAAAATTTGGCCAACTACTCTACTGAAATTTTGAGAAGATATGTAAAAGTTCATAGGTATTGAACTGTACAATAAAAGAATGTATAATTAATTAAGAATATCTAAAATGTCAGTGCTCTGCAATAATGTTCCTGTTACTGAAAATCTGTTGGTCTATGCAGTGCAGCAACTGTTCCTAACAGCTAAATTTTGGAATGTTCCATGCAACATAACAGCCATAAGTCTGAAATACAATGATTTATTGATAACTGTGTCTCTTTGATTTTGTAATCACATTGTTCAATTTAGAAAATATTTTTCCTTTCACAACTGACAGAAAAATATATTCTCGTTGTTGAAAATTTTCTCCAGGAAAGGAGTATATCAGAAAAGTATTTCTCCTTTGCCTCTTCTCATACTGCAATTGAAAATCTAGTAAAAGGAAGAGGGATAGGCTTTATTGTTCACAAAGTCTGCAGCTAGACAGAAAATCCTTTTTATTCATACTAAATGATGTGCTCCCAAACACTTGTGCATGCACCAGCAGTGTGCCCTTTTAGCAGAGATGCCACAGATCACCAAATGTCCTACTTCACAGAGCAGATAAGTCTCTGAAATGCACTTCCTGTGAAGAGTCATGGATGCCCAACCATTTAGCTCCTATTAGTAGTTTCACGGCCCATTTGCCTCTTTTCTTAGATTCCTAGAATGAACATTTCACCAGCTTCAACATTTCTGAGATAATCATTTACAGGTTCTGCATAATAATAACCTGCCCTTTGTCAAATCACCCATTTCAATGGATTTCTCCATGTGCAGCTCATACCTTTGCCAGGATGTACCTCATCCATGTCTGTTCCCCTTACATATTTTTGTTACCACATCACATGCCTGCAGTGCCACCAAATGTCATCCAACATTGTGGCAGCTTATCAGTGTATATGTCTGTTTTATCTGTTTGTTGCAAAACTGAATTTTGTGACAGAGTTTTAAACGATTGCAAATATTGGGTTTTAAGATTACCACAGATTTATAGATCTCACCTCATTTTCCTGTAGTGAAATGAAAAATTCAGTGGATTTTTTTTTCAAGTGTATTGTGTTCCTCTTATCAGAATTTGTTTCTGTACATTAACCGTGTGTCCAATTATTTCTGTATCTTTGTATGGTAAGAATCCACTAACATCTCTGTGTGTGTGTGTGTGTGTGTGTGTGTGTGTGTGTGTGTGTGTGTGTGTGTGTGTGTGTGTGTGTGTGATATCTACTGTACATGGAAGTCCTTCACCTCCAGTTCCTTAAGGACTGTTAATACCTGATCCTTCCATTGCATCCTTGGATGTTTCCTTGACCATTTTCCAGCAGGTTGAGAATGGAGGCCTCAGTATGGAGGAATTTGTCAGCTTAAAGTGGCCAAACCACTGTAGACTCTTGTACCCTAATATTTGGCCAAAGAGACTGGCACTGATCTTCTTTTGTTCTTCATTCAAATTCAGCTTCTGTGGTATAGTAGATAGATTCATAGATCTTTCAAACTTCCTTCCTCTCAATCACACAGATTGCTTCTTCAGTTGTTGGTGATGTTGCCCCTGTTTCACAAACATCTTAAAAGTACTGACTGAGCTAGTGTCGTGTACAGCTGGATCTTATTCTTCTGTGAGAGTAGTCATGAATTGAATAATATTTCAACAGCCTGAATATTGTCTTGTGGTCTAATAAATAAACAAAGAAAAGATAGAAGAAATCTAATGAAATTTTATTTTATGTTCATTTACACATAGATAAGTAAATAGCAGTGGATCCAGAAAAAAGTGATTAAATAAAAACATTCCTTACAAAACTTTTCTATGTCACTGAAGCACTCGCTAATTCTTTTAGGCTTGTAGTGTGCTTAACAGTGTAATAATTTAAGATCAAAGCTAGTAAATAGCTTAATGTATCTCTTAATATGCATTAAAATGCAAGGAGACAGGAGATTACTTCAGACATACCTGCTGCAGACTTATATTCAAGGTGAGCTTGGTCTTACCAACTATAATTACATTCCACTGTTGCTTCAGTCTCATTAAAGGAAATTGCAGTCACACCCCATAAAAATTCTGTACTTAGCTGAAATTGTGTTTGTGTGACATCTGGCACTTATAGTTCTCAGTAACATTTACAGTGAATTGTAAAATTTTTAATTTTAGATTTATGCTTGCTAGGTTCTAATTTCCATCAATACTCAAACACTATGAAGTTTGTATGTTTCTGTCCTAAATGGTTTGATCGGTTTAGCTGTTATAATTCTAAATATGTCAGTATTCTTGTTTCTCTCTTTCATCTCTTATCAGATTCTTTGCACTTTTTTAGTTGTCTGTTTGTTTAATCCTCATGAATTCCTAACTGTGTTTTATAAAGCTGACATTCAATAAATTCAAGGTCCAGGTCAACAACTGTATTTCATCATCATGTTCCTCAAATCACAGCCACATGATTCTGATTTCATGACTGAAACAAATATCTTGTTAGAGAATATTATCAAGTGGGGAAGATATTAGCCATGTCTACAACCACTTGGTCAACAGTCATAATGGTTTATGACACAGATTTGTTTGTATCCTCAGCTGTAATTATATAAGTTTCGAAGTGTATTACTAACCCAAACATCAGCAAGGTATAGCCATCCCCATGGTAGAGGGTGTTTATAATTTTGTGGCTCATTAGTGTATATTCCATCCCACTAAATCACATTACACAACAATTCCTTGAAGGAGTAGAAAATGTTTACATCTATACAAATAAGCTTTGCACAAGATTACTGCCTATCTATTAGCACTTATTTCATACCAGAAGACTGTAACGGTGAGAGGAGATGCAGCTTTACTTTAAAACTTCACAAGTAATATAACATTTTGTTTTTAACTTGTATGTACCTATTTTCCAGTTTCTTCTATTTATGGTAGATTTTCCCCCTCTCAGCTATTCTAGAAGTCTCAAAAATGTTTCCTCCAGTCCATAATAGCTATATTTTCTATTTAGTTGACTATTTTCTAGTAATTTTTCTTTTCAGACATTTACCTGTTAAAAACCACAGTCCTCTAGTATTGAGCTTATCTTCTCTTCTTATTACTATGTATCTCTCACAGTTATAGACAGAATGTCTATACATACATACATATATCAAATACAATGTACAGGCATCAGACAAACACAACATTAAATCATTTATCTGTAGTACCTAGACTGCTGTAATGACAGAGAATGCCTTTATTGTCAGTATTTACAGGTGTATGTTCATATAAGATAATGCAGACCTCACATTCCATGGAAAGCATGCTTTTAGTTCTAATTAGCCTGAGTATGTTAGTCCCATTATTGGCTCATAAAACATGTTTGAAAAAATGTCTCAACACTGATTTCATGTGTAACAGCCCACCTGGGAAATATACAGTTACAAAACAGACTGTGTGCCCCTTATAGTCGGCAAACCTGTAATTTCTGAAGAAAATTCTTCAACTTGGCTGAATCACCAAAATACTTTATTTTTATAATGTAGGAGTGTGTAGCTAGAAGCCTGAAATTGTTATGTTGTGTCACATCAGAAATAATATTAAAGGTATTGGTGAGCACTAGAGACTTTCCTTCCACTTCCACAGAACTTTTTCAAATGTAATTAAAACTAGTTATTTCAAAATACTGCAATGCTATTGCATTCTAGAACTCACTCATTGGCACACCAACTAATCATCTCCTCATAGATATCATAGCTATCATAATATAATGAAGTAACATAATATTTCAATAAAATCAGGTAAAGAATTATCTAATTCTGAAAAATATGTTTAAATATATTACTACTTTTTTTAAATCAGAGCCTGAATATTTGCTCTCTGTTATTAAACTTTAATGTAGATACAGTAAGTTTCATATGGAAGTTGGAATTTGATGCACAATTTTTCCTTCTGGTTCTTGCTACTTTTCAGAGACAATACAAAATGTGAGATACTCATAGTTTGCATTTTGATAATGTATAAGATCTCATAATACTTTCATGTTATAAGAATGCTTATTATAGTACTCTAACTACAATTAATAATTCTGTTGAGACTAAAATAGGAATTCTAATTCAAATTCTGTACTTCCTGTCCTCTTACACAGGTGTACTCTGCTGTACATCCATCGGCCCTAGATGCTGCATACTCATCGCTAGATCAGGCACAATTCTATCACCACCATGGGGCAGCACAAGCATTTCATCTCTACCATCCAGCAGCTAATAAGACAGTGACAGCCACAGCAACTGTCTACCCAGAAGCACTGAAGAACTCTGCCAACTGGTATTCCACCACTTCCTAGTACAGCCAACGCAGCCCTTCAGAATATTTGTACTTAATGTCAACACATGTAATATAACATACAGTTCATTTTTCAGTGTAAGATATTACAGAGTGTGTCTAGTGAGCACATTTGGGTGAGAAGAAACTGCAGGCCAAAGTAAACTTTCTGCTCTGTTTTCTGAGACTATAGTGAAAATTCAGTCTGTCCGAATATTTAACAGAGCTTGGAACTGAAGTGATAAGCATTCCAAGTGTACAGGAAGCTTTCTTTTACATATTTCCTTCATATGTAGGTCATACAGTTTGCAGAAGAAATATTTGTAGCTGCAGGTGTGTCACTGCAGCATGGATGAATGCAGATACTTTTGCAGACAAAGCTAAAATATAGTCTGAGATTGTTCTGCTTTACAGATGATGGAGAGGTATGATTCAGCCCCATTGGATCCAAATGGAGGGCTAAAAAGTCAATGACAAGGAGTATTCTTAGCTCAAGCATAATAATACTCTACAATTTCTTGTGTCTGGTTAAGAACACTATCAAAGATTCACAATTAACTGCTTCACACACTGAAAAAAAAAAATTGTGATTGGCACTCAGTTGTATTCTACTAGATTCAGTGTTAATGTTTAAGCAGTTACAGCTTCAACAACAGCAGCATTAGTTACATGAAGAAAGAAGACTCCATTTCTTCAGAACTGTGTTTTAATGACATCCTGTGCCACATTGCACCTGTGACTCACAATGTATATTTTCTCAGTCGAAGAATTTTGCTATTAATTATATGTAATTGTGTCCAGTTAGGCCTATTCTTTCTTGTAGTTTCCTTGTCTCCATATTTATTAAGTAATACAGCTATTGGCAAGAATTGTTGAATGTTGACATTTTCTGCTATTAAAGTTTCATGTGTTAAATTGTATTAGGATATGTTTTGCATATCTTCTTATGCAGAATAATTGGAACCAACATTTCCAATTTTTCAGTGTAAGTGAACAAATGTTAAAAGTCAGTTTTTTGTGCATGGTTGTGTTAATAATTTTTCTGCACTACTGTTCATTCATATATGGAAATAATTCTGAAATGTTATTAGAATGAAAGTAATGAAATGTGTGTATGATGGTATATAAAAATGTAACATATAAATATGTGTGTTTACGTGTTTCAAATGTGATTGAAGTTAATGTGATGGTTACTGATAAGAGATATAGTTCTGAAATTTTTCAGAATGAGAATTATGTGACAGTGTATTTACGATCAGATTTTTACTGTAAGTAATGGACACTTTTCAATAGGTATTTTTGCCTAGCATTATAACTAAATGATGCATAAACCAAAGTTAGAAGTGCTATTTTGAAGGAGGGCTGCTTCAGTTTTTGTGCCATTGACCTGTGCAATAGTCTGTGGTGATGAAGTTAAAACAGAAACTTCAGCTGATTCATAAAAGCTGTGAAAATCAGAATTGAGAACATTGGCATCATGAGTATACACACATTTCTGCATTTGGTAGCCATCAGCTTTAGCTCTACATTTGAGCTTGTGACAGAAATGAACATTCTGAGACCATGGCGACTATCAAATTTCATTTATATTGCAAGCCAAAGGGAACTCAGAGCAATAAAAACTTTCAAAGAAACAACTCTACTACTGAGAAAGTTTTTGATACAACTATAGAAAAAAACATAACACTGGCAATTGGCATGTATGATATGTATTAGTTTGGGTTGCATATTGCTGTGAAAACCAGGAGCACATTCGATGTTCATGAATGTTTTCTGTCCCTCAAAAATAAATCTTGTTTAGATATCGTATGCAAAAATACATAATTCAAAAGTAAGCAATAAGGTTTTTTTTTTTCAACAAAATGCTTCTCTGTGCCATCTAAAGTAAATTGTTGTGTGTTAAGTACTAACTTTAAAAACCCAAACAGCTCTGTTTCCTGCATTACACATTCTCTGACACTACTTATTGAACTGATTTAAATACACTTGTGATTCCACAATTTGTTTTTATGGATTCATACTAATGACTAAGTAAGTCAAGAAAATCAATATCTTTTCTCCGATACATGCAGTCTTGGTAGTTAAGTTTTGCAGTGCTTAGATAACTGACAATCATTTCAGATGCAGTCCCTAATCAAAGTGTTCACTTAATCACACTGGGCCATTTACTTAATATGTAACCATACTATGTATGAAAGACATCAAGTTGAAATAGCAAACTGGACCACAAATTAAAATTAAGTGCCAATGTCTGAAATTACCATAAACCCCCTTCCAATTTCTGTTAAACTTAAGAATGAAACTACTTAACTCCTTAATCAACATATAGCATTCACTGAAGAATAAAAATATGCAAATGTGGTTCACTAATTTTATCACTTACATAAGAACTCAATGTGGAACTATGAAGCAGGAAAATTCAGCAAAATAATTCTTGTCTTCTAACTGACAACAACAGATAGAATCATATATAAACCCTTGCATAGCTCACACAAGTTCCTTTCACATTCACTATGGTGCATATAAACCATAGTATTTTCATGGCAGTGAGTGTGGGTTGTTTACTTATTTACTTCTGTATGATCTCTAATTTCTTTTTATTTGTTTTTGCCAGTTTTCTTGCAGAGACACTTTGCTGCTTCAGTGCAAACAAATTTAATTTCCAGAAGACGAAGAAAGCAAATAGTAAATGTGCAAAGCTGCTGAGAGTCTGAAATTTGTTTATTTTCGTGTTATTGTGAACCATTTGTTGTACACAGGCAATTTTATTTTATGCAGCACATTTTTTATTACATAATCACATATTGCTGTTAGCAAATTTGAGGATTAATTCTTTCATACAACACAAAATTTTATGACAACTTAGCTATGATGTATAGAAGTTAAATAAATTCAGCAGGTGTAGGAATTTAAAAAATTTTCAAAATACATATTAACAACAATATGTTTTTAAAGAAAATTATTTGTGTATCTCAGAATGTACCATCAAATTTTTGCCTCTCAGATCTTTGCCTCTTCAAAATTTATATTAATTAGGTCACATTAACATTACATAAAAAAGTTCTCCCAAAAGTTTGTACAAAAAGGTTTATTTGACACATATAACATTGTGTCACAACTTGCAATTTATTATGTGTGTGGTTAACCAATATAGATGTACAAGTGCTATTTATTTATGAGGCTCAAGCATTTCTGAGTCTTCAGAAATTCTATTTTGAATATAGAAGGGGATAAATTTCACTGTACAAGTAGGCTCAAGTTTCCACATGCAATTTAAAAAAGCTTTGTGTTGCACATTCTTCATTATCAGTGATTCATTGTGAATATAGGAAGTCATCACTGGTTGCACTGTACCATTTTAATGCTAAATGACATGTGCTGTAGTTCAATTTTTAAGGACAATTGAAAACTTATATATATAGTAGGGCATAATACAAAATTACAAACTAACATTTTCTTAAAAGCAAAGAAGAGTAGATCGAGCTAGATTCTATTTGCTATATTAAGTATAAGATAAATAAGAGTAAGGTACATGAGAAAACATGGTCAAAAACGTATTAGCTATCTATAAAACAATTTTTCAGAATTCACCATGACATTTTCACTGAGGGATTTTTTTTCTTGTCAATTGACAGAAAAATTTTTATCACAGCAAAAATGCAACATACACTACACTTTTATTTTTGCTTCTGTATGTTTTATGATGTGAAATATCAATAACATAATTCTCAAATTAAATTGGACATCAAACACAAATTAGGATTATCGAATAACCATTACAGGTAGAGTTAATTCTCTCCATAATTTTTTTCATTCACACATACATTGTTGCAAAACAGAATACTTATTCCAAAATGTGAAGCTGCGGTAGATAAATATCTTCCCACTCATAAATTTCCCTAAAAACTAACCAGACAGTTTATTTGATGGCTACTGCATACTCCTGATATCATTATCTCTCAAAATATTTCTGTAGCAATTAAAGACTTCACAGCTGCCCTTCTTGATGCATCTCCCAAAGAATTTGTGTACACACAGGGTGTGTCCATCAGCTGCAACAAGAAAAATCTTTTCGTTGAATGTAATGTAATTTGTATGTAATCTGCATGATGATGGAAACAAAAGGTATTTGTTTCAGTACATGTTGATTCATATGTAATTTGTGCTTTCTGAAGCAGACAGATCATGCTGTCCATTATGTGTAATTATCTAATGTGGACAAATGATAGCTGTTAAATATGTATCCTGTTAGTTATGAAACTTGAAGCATTGTTCAGGATACACATTCAACTGTTGCATTTAATATTTATATGATTTCTGAATTTTATATGTTATAAAAGTAAATTTTTTAATGTATTGTTAAAGAGTTAAGTTTTTTTCACAGTCATTAAATCAAAATTCCTCCACTACATGACTGAGAATTCTCATTTAAGACATTAGATAGCCTTTATCACCCACTGGCATGATTCATAAATAGAAAATATAAGCTATAAGCCTTATGCAAAATAGATGATGTTTAAAATGTTACAACTCTGTCCTCTGAGAACTATACATTTTCTTCTTAGCTCTGTTACATTTCTGAATTTGAAAAAAAAAAATTGATAACTGTTCATACTCAGAAAAACACATCTTTTTCAATGAAATCCAACCAATTCCTTTCCTATGTGTATATTCCCTGTTTCATGCTACATCTCACATGTTTAGTTAAACAATGTGCAGTAACACTGAGGCAGTCACATGAATCAGCTCAATGACAAAAAAGGTTTAAATAATTAAAAGTGATCACTGGTATTAAAATAACATCCCATGTCAGTGGTTAGTTATTGAAAAGGTACCCACTGCACAGATTATTGCAATTATAATTAGACTGATCATAAATCAGGCTTGTTCATTTCTGCAAAATTCAACAGCTGTTGAACTTCGTATCCACTTTTTATGACAGTTACAATTTTAGTATTTCAGACAGTAATAATTAAGCATTTTAAACATTTGTTAATCTGTTGAATATGATGATTGTTCATAACATTAGGCGTTTCATATAATGTGTTCATTTAAGGTAATGTTCTCTTTGTTGGATGAACAATAAAGTACAACTTAAAACTGAATGGAAACATTATGGCCTTTATTACTTTTAGGAAACTGAAGTCAGCATTTCAACATTCAAAGGGATAAAGATATTGTGTCAATATTTAGCAAAAATGTACAAAATGACATGGCATAGTCAAACAGAAACTTCAATACCAAAGCTTAATAATATCTATGTACATGATGTGAAACATAACATGTAATTATTCTTTACAAATCATTTCAATAATTTTAAATAATATCAGAAGACATTTTCAAATTATGCATCACAATTATCTAACATTTGTCATCATTATATTATATCATTCTGTCAATACAGGAATTCAATAAAAACAGTAACAAAAACAGTAGAATTTTGGTTTCTGGGAAATGATGGTCTTTAAAATGTTAATATAAATGTAAATGTAATGAAAAGAGATTAGTTTGCATCAAAAAATTAATATATTCCAGATGCAAGAAGAGTTGTAGGAGATACTTTTCCACCTTACAAGGACCAGTAATGATCACAACACCACTTTTGATTCTCTCCATTGGTGGATGTTACTGCTTATTGACTACACCTTCTTATACTTTCTCCTATATCAATAAATTATGATGTTAGCTTCATTGTTCACACTTCATTTGTATACTTTCAAAAAAGAGGTATTTATAACAACAGAAGAGAAAAAAGGCTTGGGAAAAATTAAATATTTTGGGAGTTAGTGAAAAATTTGACCAGGGACCCTGAATTAAAACACACAGACAATGACAGTGGAAGTAAGCTATGAAATATTATGACAACTGCAATTTGAAAATATTAGATGTTAGGAGTGTGATTATGACACAATTTCCAATTTTGCAGTAATATCAGAATAGACTGTGGCCAAAATATAAAAAAAAAACAGCAGGCAGTGTCAAAGAATAAAAAAAGAGTAAGTTAACAACAGAGAACAACTCAGTGGAAAGTAAAAGCAATAATGGAACTAGCAAAAGTAACAAGAAACTAAAAAGCAGAATCAAATATACCTATAGGAGTGGGTTTCGCTATTCCAGCATGTGACAGAGGCAGAAAGGAAGTGAGAAGCAAGTAGATAACATTATAAATATTATTACAGACTTCAACCAGATATATAGAAACAATCACACCCTTACAATGGAGGAAGTTTCACATCAGCAAAGTTCACAGAGGCTGTTGTAACAAGGAAGAATCCAAACCAACCAGAACACGTATTGCAGTAGGAAATATTACAAGCAGATGAAGTTCGAACAGAAAAAAATCTGAAAAATTATATATCATTTGACAATAATGTTATGGAGAATGGGGAGCAGCGAATATCTATTTTTGAGCTCATAGGAGAGCAATGGGTAGGATACACCTAATTTCAGGTCATGGGCTAGAAAGATCATAATCCTGGCATAGAAGTTATTTATTACATTCCAGGCTGGGACAGTTTTCTATGATTAGACAAAAACTCCTACATTGTTTTGAAAATGAATCAACAGCTAAGTCCTGTGACTTATTAAGGTGGCACAGTAAAACTTTTTGTTAGCTATGTTGGTAAGCTAATGGAAAGAAGTAAGGACAATGATAAGGAAAGCAGTATATTTCTGAGGTGAATCAGTATTTCAATAGTGCCACATCTAAGCAACAGTTAACTCCAAATATAAAGGCATGGTCATCAGTGAGATTCAGCATGTAGCACTGAAAGTATGTTTGTTACTGAAAGAAACAGAACTGACCTAGATGGAGAGTGCAGCTATCTATATAAATAATGGATATTACAGAATGCAGTTATTTATACAAACATAACGTATTCCAGAATATACAAACATAAGTTATTTCAAGAATCTTCCAAAAATGATAAATTCTAAATAACAAGTACCTGTTGGTGACCAGCTTTGAACTGGTGACCTGCACCACAGCAGTCAGCAACACCAACCACTATGTTACACTACCTGTAACACAGCTCATAGCAGTAGCATGCATTCACTATAAATTCCAAGGTTTTTGGCAAAAAGTTCTTCATAAATCAATATGCTTGTAATGTTTTTTGTTGATGAGTTTTGGGCTGCTGGTGAGGTGGATATCAATTAAGAGAAAGCAACTTGCATTTCGGAATTCACTAAGTGACTCTTATCTACAAAAATGTATTCACACTCTCATGTGTATACCTACTGCCATATGTTCTTTTTTTTTAGTGTAGTTGAAATTTCAAAATAAATGGCTTTGTGTGCAGTAGAATTACTGCTAAGAACTACACCCTACAGGAAACAGTTCTATGAAAACAAGCCAAGTGGTTATGTTTTCATGTTTAAATGTTTCCCCATCATTACTGTGTGATGAAGTAAAGAATGATAAGGAAATTGTACTCACCAGGTAAAGGTAGTTGTGTTGACACAATGATAACTATAATTCTGAGGAGTGTAGAAAACTCCAAACTTCTTTACGTTGAGGACTATAATAATACTGACAGATCTTTCTCATTTCATCAGATCAGATGTAGCAGCAACAGAAAACTTATTGAAACATTGCGTCAAGATGTTGTTTCCACTTGGCTGATTATCAAGGAAGATTTCAACTGCAAAATCCACAACAAAAGCCTGCATTGTCATACAAAGCTACAATAGTTTCATATTTGTGTGACATCACAAAAATTTACTAGTGTATATTAAACATTGTACCAAAGAAAACAGAAAGCTGTAGAACAGAAACATAACAAGTAAACCAAACTTCCTTCAGGAAGACACAGTTCACAGTTTCAAATGAATTATCTGTTGTTCAGACATTTGCACTTAAAACACTGATTCAGATTGTACATTATTTAAATTTTGACTGAATCAAATTTTCTACACTGTCATAAATTGAAAATATTATACCACAAGCTCCCTGACAGAATGCTACCTAACCATCACTCCAGTTTATCCCTGCCTATGCAATACGTTGATTAGTATTTAATCCTTTTGTGAGCTTATTTTCAGTACAAGAAAAGCCATTCTTACACAAGAAACATGGAATGAGTATATGACAGTAACTGGATATGTTTATTTGTTTGTTTGCTGTCAATATAACAATCAGTAGTCAAACATTGTCATAGATTCACATATACAAAGATTTAGTTAACATACATAAATGCACATGTTGATATAAATAGCGAAGGACATAAATTACCTTTTTTCATTGCAAAAACAAACTTATGGTACATACACTGTTCTACAAAGAGACATTACAATTTGAAATATAAATGCACACATTGATAGAATGTGTGAAGATCATAAATTATTATGTTTGTGTTGAAAAAACTAACTTATGGTATATACACTGTTTTACAAAGGAAGATTGCAGCTTGAAATCTTCTACTGAATAGATTGTCTACTGAACAGATTATCTGAATTAGCTGTCTTGAGGTCAGATGGAAGACTGTTATAAAAGATATTTCCTATTGTGTGTGGACTATGGTCTGCTGCTGGTGCCCCACCCCATATCTCAATACCACACTGTAGATGTGGATGTATCACCTCGAAGTATATTTATATCAAGTTGTCACGGTCCAGGGAGGCTGAGACCTTTTTCAGTAGATACACATTTGTACTGATTTTCTGACAAATATAGTCTATATGTTCTTTCCATGACAGGTGTTTGTCAACAATTATGCCCAAAAATTGATGTTTCTTTGTGTAGTTAAGGGCGTGTAGAAGTATAGATAGTTTTATTTATGTTCTGACTATAGGTAAGCATAAACTGCATTGTGACTGTCTTCTCTTTATTTATGACTAGCTTATTTGCAGTAAGATAATGTGACAGGAAATTAAAATTGATTTCACCACTGTTAATATTAGTTTGCATATCAGGGCCCCAGATGACAAAAGATGTGTCATCAGCATAGCCTACAACCTTGTAGTTTAGGGATTTGATTAAATAATTTATGTGCACATGAAACAGAATAGGCTTCAACATACTTTCTTGGGGGCACACTACATTGAAGTATCTTGTGGGTTGATTTTGTTGTTACCAATTGTTCATTCCTTTTATAGGTTAGCTTCACACACTGTTTCCTGTCTTTCAAATAGGAGGTAAGCAGTTGTAAGGCTACCTCTCTAACCCATATGCTTCTAATTTATGCAGTAGAATTGTATGAGTCACAGCATGAAAAGCTTTATTAATATCCAGGAAGGTGTCTGTTACCTTGTCCCCATTATCCAGCTTCTTTAATATTTCACATGTAAAAATTGCTACTGCTGTTACAGTAGATTTTTCTTTTCTAAAGCCATGTTGTAGGTTATTAAATAGATTATTTTTGATGAAGTATGCCTCAAATTGATTTAATATTCCTTTCTCTAATAATTTCCCAAGCTCTGAAGTTTACGATGTTGGTCTATAGTTTTTCATGTCAATTTTTATTCCTTTTTTTACACACCAGTAGGATTTCAGAGAATACCTTACATCATGCCCAAATGACAAGCACATGTACATTAGCACCATTATTTGGAGTTTTAGAAAGATCAAATATTGCACCTCAGGACATGGACCACTGTACCAACAGACTGCACAGATAGTTGGCTACAGAGTATTGACAGCAAAATGAGTGGTGATGAGATGTATTCAGCACAACAGTAAATGGTGCGGCAAGAAGAGGAGGCATTGCTCTTTCCAGAAGGACTATACCACAAGGAAACTGTAACATTGTTTATGGTTTAATGTAGTGTAATGCAGATGTTGTTACAGATGGAGTACAAGTACAGAACGTTTCCAGAACGGATAATGAAACTGGCTGTGCCCTTTCAAAGGAACCATCCTGGTATCTGCCTGGAGCAATTTAAGGAAATTAAATTAGAAATAAAGTTAGTGAACTGATTATAGATGTTGACTCTGAAATTATTGGTATATCTGAACACTTCTTAAATAAGGAGATAATTCAGAGGCTTCCTTTACCAGGATACAGGCTGGCTGGCAGCTTTTCGAGGAGCTCTTTGCGGTGTGGGGGAGTAGCCATGTATGTGAAAAACTACATCCCATTTAAGTCAACTAATGTTTCAAAATACTGCACTGAAAAGGTGTTTTAATGTTGTGCAGGTGTGGTTAAATTTAACGGAGCTAGTCTCAGGATAAAATTAAAACCATATGGTCAGTCGTAAAGAAAGTGGCTGGTCTGCAGAGACAGGTCAAGGATATAGAATCAGTGCATAGTGGGAATGTCCAAGTTACTGATAAGTAGAATATATGTACAGTATTTAATAATCACTTTCTGAATATAGCAGGTGAACTAAATAGAAAACTAGTCCCAACAGGGAATCATATACTGCTCTTAGAAAAAAGTGTTCCGATACTGTTACCTGAAATGCTCCTCCATGATACTGACAAGAGGGAGATTGAGTTAATAATTAAATCACTAAAGACCAAGAACTCTCATGGATATGACGGGGTATCTAGCAGAATACTGAAGTATTGTTCTATGTATGTTAGCCCAGTACTTAGCCATAACTGTAACTTTTCCTTTAGGAGTGGTCGGTTTCCTGACCGATTAAAGTACTCGGTAGTGAAGCCACTTTATAAAAAGGGAGACATTGATAATGTTGACAATTTTAGACCTATTTCAATGCCATCGGTGTTTGCTAAAGTTATCGAGAAGGTTGTATATACAGGGTTACTGGAGCATTTAAATTCACATAATTTGCTGTCAAATGTTCAGTTTGTTTTTAGAAATTGTTTAACAACTGAAAATGCTATATTCTCTATTCTCTGTGAGGTTTTGGACAGATTAAATAAAAGGTTGTGAACGCTACGTGTTTTCTTTGATTTAACGAAGGCTTTTGACTGTGTTGACTACAAAATATTACTGCAGAAGGTGGACCATTATGGAGTGCGGGGAGTAGCTTACAATTGGTTCTCCTCTTACTTTAAGAACAGAGAGCAGAAGGTAATTCTCTGCAATATTGAAAGTGGTAGTGATGTTCTGTCCCAATGGGGCACTGTTAAGTGGGGCGTTCCCCAAGGGTCGGTGCTGGGTTCAAATGGCTCTGAGCACTATGCGACTTAACTTCTCAGGTCATCAGTCGCCTAGAACTTAGAACTAATTAAACCTAACTAACCTAAGGACATCACACACATCCATGCCCGAGGCAGGATTCAAACCTGCGACCGTAGCAGTCGCGCGGTTCGGGACAGCGCGCCTAGAACCGCTAGACCACCAGGCCAGCGTCAGTGCTGGGGCCACTGCTGTTTCTTATTTATATAAATGATATGCCCTCTAGTATTACAGGTGATTCAAAAATATTTCTGTTTGCTGATGACACCAGCTTGATAGTGAAGGATCTTGTGTCTAATACTGAAACAGTAACAAATAATGTAGTTCATGAAATAAGTTTGTGGCTTGTGGAAATTCAACAAGAACCGATATCTTGATCAGACAGAATCGGCATATTATAAGCGAGATGGAACAGTTCAAGTTCCTAGGCATTCGGATAGATAGTAAGCTGTTGTGGAAAGCCCATGTCCAGGATCTTGTTCAAAAACTAAATGCTGCTTTATTTACCATTAGAACAGTATCTGAAATAAGTGACACTTCAACACAAAAAGTAGTCTACTTCGCATATTTTCATACGCTTATGTTGCATGGTATTATTTTTTGGAGTAATTCTTCTGATTCAAAAAGGGTATTTTTGGCTCAAAAATGGGCTGTTTGAGCTATATGTGGTGTAAGTTCGAGAACCTCTTGTCGACCCCTATTCAGTAGTCTGGGAATTCTGACATTGCCCTCACAGTATATATTTTCTTTAATGTCATTTGGTGTTAGCAATATTAGCCTATTCCCAAGAGTTAGCAGCTTTCACTCAGTTAATACTAGACAGAAATAAAATCTGCATGTGGAATGCATTTCCTTGACTCTTGTGCAGAAAGGAGTGCAGTATTCTGCTGCATCCATTTACAATAAGCTACCACAAGAACTAAAAATTTTAGCAGTAGCCCAAACTCTTTTAAGTCTAAACTGAAGAGTTTCGTCATGGCTCACTCCTTCTATTCTGTCGAGGAGCTCCTGGAAGAGCTAAAAAATTAAGCAAATTCCAGTGTTACAGTGTTGATTTTCTTTATTTAAACTTATGGCTTGTCACCTGAATATGTTTTTTTTATATCTTTCATTTTATCTGTTTCTAATATCATGTTATAATTTCATGTATTGACTCGTTCCATGACCATGGAGACTTCTCCTTAATTTGGTCCCACAGAACAATAAATAAATAAATAAAAGTAAATAAAACCTAGATCTTGATGGCTGGATGTGGATTTGAACCATTGTCCTCCCAAATGCGAGTCCACCACCACGTTGAGTGAGATGCTGAACTCAGGAGGATGGCAAGACTATTATCATGCACTTCAGAACTTAGCAACTGATTTTGTTGCAAAAGCATTATGGTACACTATCATAATGTGACAAGATTGTGTAGTTATCCCCTTTATTGTTAACCACTACTTTAAATCCTCTGTGTAAGCTTATAAATGATGGAATATGAACAAATTAACCACTGTGCAATCTTTGATTGTGTAGTATGCATTACTTATTGTGAACATTTTAGCTGCTTTTTTAAATAGATGTACTTTCGTATTCTTTTTCGTTTTCTTTGACAATTTACTGTACAATTTTATTCCACGACAGAAATCGCTGTTTTGAATTTTTTGTTTGTAGATCCAAACTGACTCTTGTTCCATCATAATACATAGAATCTTTAGCAAAATAGTTAGTAATGTTTCCCCTGTTATGCACAATAGATTGGCCAATGTACTCATTTGGTGCAGTACGGATGCCCAATTTTTTCAACAGTTCTTTACAATGATCGCAAACTGCTAATTCTAGTTATGATTCCTATGGACTTTTCCTACTGTTTAAAAATTTTACCCATGTTTTGTACCTTCAATACCCAGAAAGGAATCCCATAGTTTAGAACTGAGACTGCTTGTTAGAATGGGATGTCACCACAAGACTGAATGACAAGACCCTTATAGCATAACAAGTAGATGATGTTCTTTTTGTCAGCATCTTTATGTATTCATTCCATATTAACTGCTGATAATATTCATCTCTATAAATCTTTTTCTCCATACATTTACTGTCTGGAAAGTCATTGAAATATGTTAAGAACAAAACTGGACCCATTACGCTACCCAGAGGAACACCTATGTTTGTATGTTTCTTGTCTGACAATTGTTTTATTTAACATTTATCATCAGCAGATGACTATCTATACCATTGCACCCTATTTTTCAGGTAAGACTGAAGCCACTTGTTTGATATTCCTCTTACATCTAGTGCTTCTAACTTATTTAATAGTATTTTATCGTCAACAGTGTCAAAAGCCTTGGAAAAGTCTATGAACATGGTTGTGACACAGTTATTGTTGTCAAGAATCACTTTAGTGAAATCTCTGATGGCCTACATTGTATTTTTTTCTACTTTGGTAACCAAACTGTGTATTGTTGAAAAGGTTGTGTTTATTTATGTAACTCATTAATCTATCCTTTATGAATGATTCAGTTATCTTTGAAAATGCTGACAGTAGTGAAACTGGCACATAGTTTTCAATAGTCTCTGCATTACCTTTCATGCATGCCTTTGGTAATCTGGAAAAACACATTTATTCTGTTTGTTAATGGGGCTGGTAGATCCTCTATGCACAACTTCAGAACAGGGACTCAAGATGCATCTGCACCTGCTGATTTCTTATTTTTTTAAATTTTTGTATTGCCGCCCTGACTTCTGAATCTCCATCTGGCATCTGTCTGTTTGCAGTCAGTTTCCCATTAATAATAAACTTTAAATTACTCCGTACACATGCCCTCAGATAGTTCATGGATGTGACTGATTCCAGTGATTGTCCTACAATTTTACAATCATGTAAAAATGGGTCTTCTGCCTATTCATGTGCAATATGCTACATTTGTTCATCATGATGGTCAACTGCTAATCCCAGCTCCAAGTATCAATCTTCTGCAGGTCATTCTGCATTTTGCTAGTTTTCTAATGATGTATGTTCTCTGTATGTAATAGAATCATCCTTTAAAAAGTTATTGGACCTTCTAGGATTATCCACTAGGTCATTTATATAAATTGTGAAATGTAAAAGTCCTATAACACTTCCTTGGGGTACGTCTAAAGCTACTTTTACATCTGAAGATTTCTCTCTGTTAAAAATGAATATTAGGTTTTCTTTCAATGCTAGTCACATCTGGAGCACAGGAAGAATGACTGCTGGTTACAAGCTAACATAATAAGTAGCTTCATTTTACTATAAGAAAATATCCAATATGTACTGTATTCTCTGTATAACATAGACACTGTTGAATAAAGCAAATAACTTATGATCACTCAACATGGAACTTTGAGTAGCTAACTAGTCACTAATCCAAATGCACACTGTACAAGCTGCTGTGCACTATGCATTATTATGAACAGAGTATGTTATTCAGAGTAATAAGGACCAGTGTAAGTGCACACTGATTTAAAGTCTAAATCATGGTTGAGTAATACATCCATGTCCAACTTCTTTGAACTGGAAATTCACACTAATGTTGACAGAACTCTAAAATATGGAAACTGTATGAACTATGAAGAACATAATAAATATATAGTTTCCTATATTTTGAGTTAAAATGTAATATGAATGGAATACACTTTATTACTTTGTTACTAGATCTGCATCATTTACCAGTCATGACTGAACAAACTGCATCAAGTTTACATACATACATATCAGTTTTTACTGTTCTTGATATAATAACATACATAAAGAAAATTGTACACAGTAAGGACATGTTTAACAGATGAGACAACATTATTTTGTCCAATCACTTTGACCACAGTTGAAAAATTCTCCAATAGAGTGGAATGGATGCTGTCTCAAGTCCTGTGCAGTTTTCCTTTTGAATAGCCCTACTGGCAGACATTGTACTTCTTGAGGCAGTGTGTTGAACATTTTTATAACAACCATTGAAAAAATATCTTGTGTGCCAGACAGTTGACAACTCAGTATTTCAATGTTCCTCCTATTTGGGTGTCATAATTATGTATTACTTGTCTCAAGCTGAAAGTCCGTAGGTTTTCTTTTACACTGATGAGATATAAAAACACATACCGGCTGAAAATGGCCATTACTCCTAAGTAGGTGAACATAGCCTTGAATTGCTCCAGTCTTTTGCTTGATGTGACAATCTTGATGGTTTTCTTTTGTAGTGTTAACACATCCTTGCAACCTGAAGTGTGTCCCCTTGACAGTAGTCCATAATTTATGTGGCTATGAAATAGCAGATAATACATTGCTATGAGGTACTGATCAGTTAATACAACCTTTAGTCTCCTCATAAGGTATATTACATGGGAGATCTTGGAGCACACCTACACTGCATACTCATTCACTAATACTTTGCTGTCAATCATAAAACTCAGCAGTTTGACAGCTTCCACATTATTTAGGCATCTAACATCACTGAGGCTGTATATCAGATTGTGTTTTTATCTTTGGTTATTTTTGTTTTATTTTTGGTGAACCACTCTTTGATGTTTTTAAAGAGCACATTTATTGCTTGTAGAGTCTGTGTAGCAGTTTTTCTGATGGCAAAAAGGGTGGAGTCATCACCAAACTGTAAGATGTGGCTGTTATAACCTGTATCATTGACACAAGTAAGAAACAGTAGTGGTTCTGGGATGATGGATCCTTGGGGTATGCCATGCTCTAACTTTAGCTCTTGGGAAATTGCTCCATAGACTGTTACCATCTGCCTTCAGTTTTCAAGATAATATTAAAGAGTTGTCAAAACAACATATATAATTCCATGACACTTCACCTTATTAAGCAGTATCTTATGCATCATGCAGTCTTATGCCTGGCTGAGGCCACAAAGAGTCAGTGCTACACTTTCTGTGTCCTCAAAGCCCTGTCTTATTTTTGTTATTAAGTCCAGTACCA
Organism: Schistocerca gregaria; assembly: GCF_023897955.1. Classification (NCBI taxonomy): domain Eukaryota; kingdom Metazoa; phylum Arthropoda; class Insecta; order Orthoptera; family Acrididae; genus Schistocerca; species Schistocerca gregaria. The sequence goes on along the minus strand of NC_064931.1, from coordinate 479,635,154 downwards.
ATGTAACTGTTGATATTCCTTTAAAAAAGCCATGCTGTGAGTCTTGAATGTAACTTAGTACCTGGTGTTTCTTCACAGGCTCCATAAATTAGCTAAAATTGGGATTATTGAAATTGGTCTAAAACTGAGCACTTCAGCACCATTTCCTTAGGGTGTGCTTCATTCCAGTTTCTAACAGTCCAAAAGCTTACATTTTTTGTATCAGATGTAGAGTCTAAACCTGAGTCAGGAATTTCACCTACAGTATTTTTTACTACACTAACAAATTACTGTTTGAAGATATCCAGATTACAGAAATTTAAGGCAGAGGAAAGTTCTTCCAGTGCTGATTTACCAGATTCCAAGGTGCTTTGTATGGACTAGGAGACTGTTTGATAAACTTGTGTTGTATTTCTTTTTTGCATCCTCCACTCATTTTCTTTAAATTCTCTTGGCTCGTAAGTGGTTACAATGAGGCAGCTCTTTAATTGTAAGATCTAATGCTATCCTCATCTGGCCCCTGTGCATTATGACAATACATTTTAATTTATCTAGCTCAGGTATATACCACAACTTCCCTGTAATAGATTTTTGCTTCTATGTGTTTTGCCTACAGAATTCTTTTTGGTGATTATTAGGAAAATGTAATCAAATTTTGTTCTTACGTCTTGGAATTGACATTCAAATGGATCACTGGACCACATGTCTGCAATTTTCTGCTGCTATTTTACACCAGACAGTAATGCTTCCAGGTTGTTTAGTCTCTCTTCTTTAATAATCTTTCTACTGAATGTATAACTTGAGTGCCATGTGTCTCATTGTAATTTACTCTTGCTCTTCATACAAAGTTCCATTATTAATTCATTGTGATCTGAGATCACTGATTCAGCTATGTTGGTAGTTCATTTGCTACATAGCTGTCTACTAAGTTCATAAAGACCCTTTCTTTAGTACTTCCACTACCCATGTGGGGGCTGAACTCGCCACACAATACAGTTTTAGACTTAAGGTGTGTAAGGTAAGATAAACAGTTCTCCGTCTGTGTAATAAAGTTTTCAAAGGTTTACATGAGTGGCTGCCTTAACAATCTTGACCATCCATGCATGAATCACAGCTACACCCAAACTTCTGTATGACGTCATCCATGTGTTACATCCTGCACTTGTATGTTACTTACATTCATGTCCAAGAAGGACACACTAATTGAGAGTCAAGGGCATTGTGTTGATGAATAGATACAAAATAGCAGTGCCTGTATTATTAAGAAGTATGATGCAATTTTCCTTTGTACATGCATGCATGATTTTTTATTTGTTGTTCTGCTGCAGTGGATGGCATTTGCTTATTACTACAATGAGAAGTTCTTTTCCTAAAATGCACCCTACACCAGTCTATATTTGTATTGGGTGAGAATTTCTCTTCTGACAGACTTACAGAACTGTAAAGACTATTTTGATCATTGTATGGTATAGTATGTATTGTATGTTAACCGGGGACCTAGAAACGGCAGAGAGGCTCCGTCCCCGCCGCAGTCACAGTGGTCCGCAACCCCAAGACAACTAGCGCAGTCCACTTCACCCCTCCACCACCCCACACCAAACCCAGGGTCATTGTGTGGTTCAGCCCCCGGTGGACCCCCCAGGGAACATCTCACACCAGAGGAGTGTAGCCCCTATGTTTGCGTGGTAGAGTAATGGTGGTGTACGTGTACATGGAGAACTTGTTTGCGCAGCAATCGCTGACATAGTGTAACTGAGGTGGAATAAGGGGAACCAGCCCGCATTCACCAAGGCAGATGTAAAACCACCTAAAAACCATCCACAGACTGGCCAGTTCACCGGACCTTGACACAAATCCACCGGGCAGATTCATGCTGGGGACCAGGCGCTCTTTCCCGCCCAGAAAGCCATGCGTTAAACTGCACAGCCAACCGGGTGGGCTATTTCAATCATTACTGACATCAGCTTTTGCTTTCTTAAAAGAAATATTATTCACACAACAGTTCTGTGTTGCTTCATGGACTGTAGGCTCTTTATTATCAGTAGACTCTCTATTATCAGTACTATTCACTTGTTCTGACTTGGTTGTTGTGGTTGCAGTATTGTTTTCTTGCCACATTCAGTTTGTTTTTTAATGAATTTAGGGAACTGTGACACACTGATTCTAATTTTGAATATTTGTACCAGAGCCTTGCATTACAAACTCAATAAGCAGCTCATGCTTTGCATTTAAGCATTTAGTTGGACCACTCTTAGCACTCAATACATTACTTTTATGCACTTATCCTCTTTTTTACAACACGATTTTGTCAGATGTGACCTACCAATGTGAATGTGTTATACGCCCATTCTAGCAACCTCTACAATTGTAAAATCTTCCCAAAAGTATCATGTAACCCGTATAGTCGAAACTTCATCCTTTGAGACTGTTGGAGGTAGAGGCATTGTTTTTCAAATTAGATAACTTTAGGTGAAAGAATGCAGTGTAGCTCTTATGAAAGACCTGCCACCAACACTTTCTCTAGGCATTTCAAAATACAATCTTGAATAATATTAAAAGAGAGAAGGACCATTTCCACATTTCCTTTTAAAATAAGTTAGGTTATACCAGACTATTTGTTAGAATGGGAACTAATACAAAAATGTAGTACATTTAATATTATTGCAAGATCATTCTGCACAAAAATTTCTGACAGGCTGGAACTGTGTGTCAGACTGAGACTGGGTGTAGAACCCAAACTTCTGATTTCCATGGGTAGTGTTCCTAACAACTGACAATCTTTAAGGATGTTGATATCAACTGAAGCTGTGAGGCAGGATGAAAAGTATGCATAGATAATTATGTTGGTTCATTACTTTTGAAAGGCAAGGCTCTAGCTTTAGGTCCTGGTTTATTTAGATGTAAGTTTCATAACAACATGCACTCTGTTGCAGAGTGAAATATTCATCTCAGAAACAATTTCTAACCCATGGTTAAGGTATTCCTCCTTCATATTCATTCTCCAAGGGCTCAACGACTGCCAGTGAATAAAATACATGTGGATTATTCCCAGGAATCTATATGTGAACTCTTCTTCAGTGACGTAGCGACTGGAACTCTTATTAAACTGGTGGATAGGGAGAAACATGTATTAGAAGCCATAAAATGAATTTCCACCCCCCTCTCAATGAGCCAAGGATCTTTACAAAGGTGGTGGCTTACCCACCTCAGCAATACAGATAGCTGCACCATAGGTGCAAACACAATAGAGCGGTTCCTGTGAAGAGAACAGACCAACCTATAGTTCCTGAGAAAGGGCAGTAGCCATTTCAGTAGATGTAGAATGATTAAATGATCTTGCCTTTTGATGTTAGCCAACATGGCCTTGTTATGATGGTACTGCAGATGTCTGAAAGCAAGGTGAAACTTCAAGCTTTTTTTTTCTGAGGGCTCGGTATGGTTAAATGATAATGGCATCCTCTTGTGTAAAATATTCCAGAGGTAAAATTCATATCTCCAAGAGGGACTACTCAGGAGGACATCATCAAGGAAGAATAAAACTCTCATTCTACATGCTGAGTGTGGAATGTTAGTTCTCTTAACCACACAGGTGAGATAGATAATTTAAATAGGGAAATGGACAGGCTGAAGTTAGCATAGTGAGTATTAGTGAAGTGTGGTGACAGGAAGAACACTACTTCTGGTTAGGTGAATACAGGATTATAAATCCAAAATAATATAAGAGTGTTGCAGGAGTAGGTCAAATAATGACTAAAAAGTAGAAATGTGGGTAAGCCTCTATTATTAGCATACCGACCACATTACAAGACAGACACAAAACCATCACAACCACAATGGTAAAAGTTTAGAAGGATTGAAATTCACAGTAGGACAAGAAAGAAGGAAAACCAATAGGAGTATGTGGATTGGGGCAAAGGAAAGAAAGAACAAGCCACTTGGTAGAATTCTGTGCAGAATATAACTTAATCATAAATAATACTTGGTTTAAAATTATGAGAGAAGATGGTATACATGGAAGATATATGGTAACACAAGAAGGTTCCAAATATAGTGCACAGTGGTAAAACAGAGATTTTGAAGCCAGATTTTAAACTGTAAAGCATTTCTATGGGTGGATGTGTACTCTGGCCATAATTTATTGCTATGAACTGCAGATGCAAACTGAAAAATTGCACAAAGCTATAAAATTAAGGAGATGGGACCTGGATAAGTTGAAAGAACTAGAGGCTCTTGACAGTTTAATGGGAAACATTAGGCAGCAATTGACTGAAACAGGAATAAGGAACACTACAGAAGATGAGTGGGTAGCCTTGTGAGATGAAATAGTGAAGGTAACAGATTATCAAATAAAACTGCAGACATGAAGCAGGTAAAAGGAAACAGCCTTCCAAAAATTAGACTGACAGGAAGTACAAGATGGCAAACCAGAAATGGCTTTACAATAAATGAAAGGTCATAGAAGAGGAAAGATAGATGCCACCTATAGCAAAATTAAAGAGACCTTTTGTTAAGAATGTATGAACTACAAGGTAAATACATTGATGTGTGCAATTTTGACACTCTCATGTAACTGACTAACTGATTGTTCAGCTACACACATATATACACTCAACAGATAGTGTAACATACACGAAAATTATTGTAACATTCATTATTAAGAACTTTCTCAACATTTTCAATAATCTCATTATAAATCTACATTCCAAGATGCCTCTTTACATTTATATCACAATCAAATTACACTAACAAAGCTTAATTAAGTACACTGAACATTTCTCCAAATCTTACAAACTTATCCTTTCTCAGAGACTTGGAAAAAGTTTTGGCTTCATTGTATTCTGAATCTACTTTACAAATGCCTGTAATTCCATTCATAGAATATTTATTCATAAAATGATAGTGTACTTCAATATACTTTGAATTGTTAGTAACATTGCTGGATTTGGCAGTACTGACTGCCTTTGAGTTGTCTTCATATACTTTAACAGGCTCATCAGTGGTGGCAAATTTCAAAGTTTCCAACAACTGGTGAATAAATATCTCCATGATTTCATTGTCTCAAAAGCCTCAATGACAGCTCCAGACTATGCTACATACTCAGCACAAGTAGAAGATATTGCAACACTTTCTTGTTTCTTAGATCTTCAAAATATTACATTTCCAAATAATCTAATTACATAACCTGACATGGACTTACACTCTACACAATCAACTTCCCAATCCACATCTACAAAACAGTCTAAAAGATCAATGTTTTCAAACCTTCCATACATTACCCTTAAACCTTTGGTCAGATACAAATATTTCAGCAAAAAATGGTTCAAATGGCTCTGAGCACTAGAGCTTAGAACTACTTAAACCTAACTAACCTAAGGACATGACACACACCTACGCTCAAGGCAGGATTCAAACCTGCGACTGTAGCAGTCATGCGGTTCCAGACTGAAGCACCTAGAAGCGCTCAGCCACAGTGGCCACCATATTTCAGCATTTGCAAAACATGCTTAAAGTGAGTATCTTTATAACAGTTTTGAAATCTACACAAATAGTTTAAGCTGTAACTTATATCTGGCCATTTTGCTAAGCTAATGTACAAGAGAGCATCTGTCAAGTTTCTGTATCTATTCTGATGACTTACATCTTGTGCTGGTTCAAATTAACTTCCACCAGTGTATTATACAACATCAAATCTTCAGTCTGATACTTCTTAACTAAAGATTCACTATAGCTTTCCTGACTAAGAGTCATCACACTCTTACATAATTATAATCAATATTTATCCCAAGATAATTCTTTACTTCACCTAAATATTTCATTTGAAATCACTTGCATAATAGTTTCTTGTTTCCTTGTACTTTGCCCTTACTATTACAATAAATTAGCAAACCATCAACAAACACAGTTATATAGATCAAAGAATTTACATTATATAGGCAATAATCATAATTATTTTTTTAATACCTATGCTTTTTAAAATCTCATCCCAACAAATGACCCATGCTCAAGGCCTTTCTCTCAAACAATATCTTAAATAACTTACAAACTCTATGTATTCCATCCTTCTTTCCTGGAGGCTGCCTTACATAAATTTCTGATAAATGTTTATTATTAAGAAATACATTTTGTACATTACTTTGTTCTACAACTAAACACTTTTGATAACAGTATGACACTAAAAATTTCGAAGTTTCCTTCATAATAACTGGTGAAAAATTATCATCCATGATTTCATTTTCTCAAAACTCCTTCAAAACTAATCTTGATTTACAAGTGTTATATGATTTACTTGTAAAAATGTACTTTACATGTAGAGCATGTACATTCACTACTTTAATTATTAATTTACATGTTTTATTTTAATTTAAACAGTCAGTTTCCTTACCTGTTGTGTTGTAAGTACAAGCTGACCAGTAGACTAAACACAGCTTTATGAGGTGCGACAATAAAGTAATGAGACTGATTTCCTTTGCAAGATGTGGCAACCCTGCAGGCTTGCGTAGGCACAATATCTTTGACTTGGGTCTATAAGCCACTTCTAGTCCAAGCGGCCCAGTCATAAGTTGTGCTGTAATGAGCTAACACATGTTTGTGTCTCTCATCACAGAAATGGAACCGCATAATATTGCACAACCGTAAGCCATTTATTTTTGCGTTAAATTGGATGAAAATGCGATGACAACTTATGGTAAGCTTCAGAAGGCTTTTAGAGAGGAAGTTTTTCATTGGCGTAAAATGTTTAGTGAAGGCAGAATGAATGCTGAAGATGAAGACCACAGTGGACAACAATCAACCTCATGGACAGATGTCAACTTGGCCAGGGTGCATGAACTCATACGATCTGATTGAAGATTATACTTAAAAATGATTCCAGAAGAACTGAACATCAATCAAGAAATAATAACTGAAGATTTCAGTATGAGAAGGATTTGTCCAAAAATGGTCCCCAAAACACTCACACCACAACAGCAAGAAACACAGAAAAATGTGGCACTTGATCTGTTAGAGCAAATAGAAAAATATCCAGAATTGTTGAGCCATGTTGTCATGGGTGATCAAAGTTGGTTTCTTCAGTATAATCCAGAGACAAAATGCCAAAGTTCACAATGGTGCTCAAAGGGACCAGTCAGACCAAAAAAAGCTCACATGTCAAAGTCAAAAGTGAAATGCATGCTTGTGTGCTTCTTTGATTTCAAGGGAATTGTCCATAAAGAGTGGGTGCCTCCTGGACAATCAGTTAACCAATATTACTACAAAGAAATTTTAGAAAGACTTTGTAAAAGAGTTCTTCGTGTCCATGCCAAATTGCTGATAATTGGATTCTGCATCACGATAATACGTCATCCCATACTTCTCTGTCAGTACAGCAATTTTTAACTTCAAAACAAATTTCAGTACTACCACAGCCACCTTATTCACCAGATAGCACTCCGTGCAACTTTTTTCTATTTCCAAGAGTCAAAACGGCGGTCAAGGGATGACATTTTCAAACAACGCAAGATGTCTAAAAAGTTGTGAGGAGGGTCTTGGAGGATATTAAAGAAGATGAGTTCCAGAAATGTTACCATCAATGGAAGAGGCGCTGGAAAATGTGTGTGCAATCAGAAGGGAAAACTTGGAAGGAGACAACACTAAACTTGATTAAAACGGTAAGCAACATTTTTTTCACATCAGTCTCATTACTTTGTCACGCCTCACATTCCATGGAAGCATTAACATCTTGAACATGGTATTTAAGTAACATTCTGCAGAAACCAATTACATACACAAAGAGCTGTAGCAATACATATAGAGAACTGAGGCCAAATGTAGCTCAGCTGATGTATAAAATGCATGTTTTACCATCAGCTGCTTTTACTTTAAACCTAAATATTGACTGGTTTCAGTCATGGACCATCTTCATGGATAAGGGTTAATATGGTTTAAGCCACAACATTACATTTGAATTTATTTAAAATGCATGTAGAGCATTTCATGAGTACCAATATATGATACAGGACTTTTAGAAGGAAACATACTAATACCAAGTGTATGCAGAGTAGTACTGAAGAGAAGATCCTCTCTTCAGTGTTGATCTCTGTACATTTGGTATTAGTATGTTTGCTTCTAAAAGTCCTGTGTCATATATTGATATTCATGACATGCTCTACATGTTATTTAAATAGTGACAAATGTAATGTTGTCGCTTAAACCATTTTAACCATTATCCATGAAGATGGGTCATGACTGAAACCAGTCAATATTTGGGTTTAAAACAAAAGCAGCTGATGGCCAAACATGATTTTATACATTACTTGATGGTTGTTGATAGTCACCTCCAAAAATGTAGCCCAACTAGCCCCAAATAGACTTGGGGCCATGGCACACTCTGACAGTGATCTTCTCTCTCTCTCTCTCTCTCTCTCTCTCTCTCTCTCTCACTCACACACACACACACACACACACACACACACATACACACACACAAGAGCTGAGGAGCCCTCTGCTGATGACATAGCAGTCCCACACATGCTGCCTTCTGAAAGCATGCAATGTGTTACTGCATTCCTCCTTTGTTAGAGACATCACTGACTCTTGAGATGTCCATGCTGTCCTCCTCGTCTGCTGGACTCTGGCTAAGGTGGCATGCTGCAATAGTAGCATACAGTCTGAAGTGCTTCAGGCATGGACACATTCTGTGGCCACCTTCCCTTGTCAAACCATATGGCAACACCAGCAACACCAGGGCTGTTTCGGTGTGGACCTCAAGTATCAGCTCTGGTGATGGTGCTTGCAGTGTTGATGGTACTGGTATCAGCTGTTGTCAGGAAAGGGTGATGGAAACCCTGATGAAAGTGCTTGAAGCAGTAGAGGAAATTTTGGTTTGGCCACTGAGGATGGATGCCCTCAACCATGCAGAAGTAGAGAACCAGCAGCAGCAGGTGATGTGAAGCCCAATATGGATGGGCTCGGGGGACAATGATGTGACATCAGGGGGTGCCCAGCTATCCATGTGAAGGTGAATCTGCTCATGGTGCTGTGAGCAGAGACCGTCCTCCATGCAGATGTCACAGAGATGCCGACCCCAGCATCTGGCAATAACAGCTGGAATCCATTTAGGTTGACATCCAAAACCATACAACCAAACAGCCATACCCAGCCAGAAGTGGCACATTGGCTGCACAGGTTGATGTCAAGGTGGAGGATGCGGGAGGTGTGGCAGTGTCCATACAACCAAACAGCCATACCCAGCCAGAAGTGGCACATTGGCTGCACAGGTTGATGTCAAGGTGGAGGATGCGGGAGGTGTGGCAGTGTCCATGATGGGCACCTGTGGAGTAACTCCACTGTGCTCTTCTTGCCGAATGGTGCAAAACAGTACAAGGAGAGAAATTTATCTAGTGCAGCGTTGGACCAAGGGTTGGCAACATACTTTCTCATCTGAGTTTTGAACATTGGCACTAGGCATTCTGCCTCACTGTTAGATTGTGGATGGAGTGCCAGGGTGAGGATGTGACGGATACCACAGGAATCGCAAAATGCTGCTAACTCTTGTGATAAAAATTGTGGACTATTATCAGACACTTACGTCATGGGTGAGCCCTCGAGTGAAAATATTTTGGACAGAGCAGTGACAGTGGCAGTTGTGGATGTGGAAACACAATGAATGTCATAAGGAAAATGAGAATATGCATCAACAGCCAACACCCAATAAATTTTGAGAAACGGGCCAATGAAATCCAGTTGTACATGGTCCCATGCATGCAACAGCATCAGCCAAGAAGACAATGATTCCCAGGGATTGATTGCACACTCTGTACAGGAGGCAACTAGGTGGGAAAGGTCAGCATCCTAACTGGGTCAAAATATGTGTCAACTGGTCAACACATTTGTGCATGAAACATTTCAATGATCTGCATGAAATAAATGGAGAACCTATGAACAAACAGTGAGGGGCCACATGATCCATGTCTAAAAGCAGAAAACCATCCATAACAGAGAGTTGGTTTTGAAAGATGTAATAATTATGGAAGGGCTGGACACACTAGAAGGTAAATGATAATTAATTGAAACCCTCAGCTGCCAACAGGCGTTGTTGATATACCTCAATGTGGACAGCTGAAAATGTGTGCCCAGACCGGGACTCAAATCTGGGATCTTCTGCTTACATGGCAGATGCTCTGTCCATCTGAGCCACCGAGGACACAGAAGAATAGCGTGACTGCATGGACGTACCCCTCGCATGCCTCCCATGGGACACACATTCCCAACTGTCCACAATCTACATATGTAATGTTCCTAATAGATATTTGCCCATCCACTCATAACTCGCAGCAACTAAGGCGACAATTCCTGTAAGAGTTCAAGCAACCTGAGCACATTCACACAGATGAAGGTCAATGTCCAAGTAGCCTTTAACTATATATAAAGTTAGTAACTGTTCTTGAAATAACAGATACCATTGATGACCAATCAGCTTCTCTAGAATAAATGATAATTAATTAAAACCCTCAGCTGCTTACAGGTGTTGTTGATATACCTCGATGTGGACAGCTGAAAATGTGTGCCCAGACGATGACATGAACCCAGGATCTCCTGCTTACATAGCAGACACTTTATCCATCTGAGCCATCAAGGACACAGATGAATAGCATGACTACACGGACTTATCCCTTGCACGCCTCCTGTCGGCAGGTGAGGGTTTCAATTAATTAACATTTATTCTAGAGAAGCTGCACAGTCATCAATGGTATCTGTTCTTTTGAGAACAGTTACTATCTTCATATATAGTTAAAGGCTACTCGGCCATTGACCTTCGTCTGTGCGAATGCGCACAGGTTGCCCAAACTCTTACAGGAATCATCACCTTAGTTGGTATGAGTAATAAGTGGATGGGCAAATATCTATTAGGAACATTACATACGTAGGTTGTTGACAGTTGGGAATGTGGGTCTCACAGGAGGGGTGCAAGGGATAAATTCATGCAGACATGCTATTCATCTGTGTCCTCAGTGGCTCAGATGGATCGAGCATCTGCCATGTAAGCAGGAGATCCCAGATTCAAGTCCCAGTCTAGGCACACATTTTCAGCTGTTCGCATTGAGGTATATCAACAACACCTGTCGACAGCTGTGGAGTTTCAGTTATTTATCATTTATTCTAGAGAAACTGCACGGCCATCAATGGTATCTGTTCTTTCAAGAACAGTTACTATCTTCATACATGAGAAGGTGGGGAATCTAGCAAACCATGTTGTACAAATGTTATTATCTTCCTGAAAATGGGATCCAAAGCTATACCCTTCATGCTCCATGTGCTAATTATAGGAAAACCACAAACTGTCTGCTATGTGGTGACATCAATGTGGATAAAAAGCAATTCCTCATAATCAAATCCTGGGTCTGGATTGACGGGAATGTAGAACAATTGATTGTCATTTGTGTGCTGATTCATAGACAGAAAATGAATCTTGTTATTGTAACACGAAAAGAAAAGAGCTCAATGTTGAATGGAATGTGCTCCCTTATCCGCTAATGATGCAAAAGAACAGAATAAGGAAACCAACAATTTGTGAGCAGTGACCTGGTGGAATTTGGCACCATAAAGGAAAACATGCAATTTCTTCACAGCATGTACAACATCTTATGCTTCCTTTTGCATCTGAGAGTACCTAGTTCAAGCAGGAGTCAGCATCTTCTAGGCTTAAGCAATAGACTGCAAGGAACTATCAGGTTATCTATGAGCTAGTACAGCCCCCAAATTGTGTTGTGAAGCCTCAAATGGAGGCCTGGTTGGTATGCCAGTAAGCAGGGCACAGACTGCAACATGGCCTTAAGACTGGAAAACATGGTTTTACAAGCCACCAGCCAGTGAAACTGAGCCCTTTGTGTAGCAATGCATGTAATGGGCTCCATGATTGTCACTGTCCCAGGCAAAAATTTATGGTAGCAGGCAACTTTACCTAGAAAAACCTAACTGATGTAGGGTGTAAAAGCAACATGATAGCAGAAACATGTTCATGCAGGGATCTGAGACCCTCATGAGAAACTTCAAAACCAAGATAAATGATAGAAGATTGAAAAATATGACTTTTTCTACATTACACTTTAATCCAGCTTCTTGAAAGATGGAAGAAAGAGTATGGAGATGTTGTAAATGTTCCTCAGTGGAAACAACAATGTCATCCAAATATTTTGCACAATGTGGCACAGACATTGTAAGCTGTTTGCAAAGACATTGAAAATTAGTGGGAGTCCGACGACTCCAAAAGACAAATGCAAGTACTAATACTGTCCAAAAGGGCTATTGACAACTAACATATCTTATAACTCTATCTAAAGGGAGTTGTAAATAGGCATCTGAAAAGTCAATTTTTGAGAAATATTGATCATCTGATAACTTTTCAGAGTTCATCTGGGTGCGGTATCACATAAGTATCCACCACAGGTTGTGTGTTCACAGAAACTTTAAAATCACTGCAGACGTGTAACCAGCCCAACAGTTTCTTTACTGTAACTAAGGGTTAGACCATTCACTTGATGCAACAGGACAAACAGTGCTGGATTCTGTAAGACAATGCAATTCATCTTTGAATTGTTCTGTGAGTGCCACTGGAACCAGACAGCCCTGGAAAAATGAAGCTGAGAAGAAGATTTAGGGGTAATGAGCGCTTGAAAATTGTGAATACAGTACTTGTTCAGACACTAAATGTGCTTCATCTGAAACGGTAAAACCAAACAATTTAAAAGCATCCAATCCAAAAAGATTCTCTGTTTGTGCATTATCTACAACAAAAACTGTAAGTGACTGGACTACTGACTTGTAGGTCACTAGGGCAGAGAATTGACTGAGAATAGAAATACTCTGTTTATTGCAATTTATTAGCTTTTGTGACACAGGGAGAAGTAGAGGGGAGCCCAAGTTCATGTAAGTTTGTGAGTTAAACAAGTTTACTGCATCTCCTGTATCTACTTGCATGTGCAGAACTATAAAATGCAGAAACATAAAATCAATGAAAAGCTTGTTTGTCACAACAGAAATATCTGATACAATGTTAATGTCAATATCTACATCAGGCTCAATGTGCTCACTTTTTGTATTACAAACAGAAGCAATGTGGCCTTTTTTAATGCAATTATGACAGGTAGCCCCGCATTTTGAGCAGTCTGGTCACTCATGGTAATGAAACAATAAGGGCAGGACAGGAGCATGGAATGCATATACTGCTGTTTACTGGCATCTATTTGGTGCATCTGCTGCTGAGAGTGAGGCCAGCTGCCTTAATACTACGATTGTGTGCAGACCACTATAACTATGTCTTCCCTCAGTGAACTGTCAGAAGCTTGGTGTGGAGGAGAGGGTTGGGTTGTTGATACCTCATACCTCACACCATTACTCAGTTAGGTTATCCACAGCCCGTGACATCTCAAATGATTGTGCAACAGCTAAAACAATGGAGAGGGATGGGTTTTCACACTGCAGGGCATATTCTCACACCTCACTATCTGGAACTACACAAATGATAGCTTCTCGCACCATCTGATCAGCATATGGCTCTTTATACACATCATACATGCAATGACAATGATAACTTAACCAATGGAGTTCAGCTGCCCATGCTTGATAGGACTGATATGGTTGCTCGCTACAGCAGTAAAGCTCATCCCAAGATGCATTAACATGGGTGTGCTTACAGTAGTATTTTGAAAGAAGTTCACATATTTGGTCAAACATTAAAGAAGACAGATACTGCAAAGGGGCAAGCTGACTTAGGACTTGATTCAATCTTGATGATATCCATGAAAGGAACAAGGTATGACATAAAAGAGCATCAGTAATCCCAAAAGCTTGAAAGTTTTGCCGAACTTATTTCTTGTTGTTCAACCAGGTGATGTAAACTGTCCTCCATAACACCATCAGCCCTCATGAGAGTAAGCAGAAGATCAACCAGAGTAGAAAACTTGCATGGAGAACAGGAGCACACTCATCACCAACTCTGTTGTAATTATTAATAACTAAAACATTACCAGCAGACTGAACACAACTTTATTCCATAGAATCATTAGCAACTTGAATCCAATATTTAAGTAACATTCAACAGGAACCAATCATGTACATGAAGAGCTTTAGCAATACACATAGAGAACTGAGGCAGAGCATAGCTTAGCTAGCCTTAAATAGACTTGGGCCTGTGGCAGGCTCTGATGGTGAGCTCTCTCTCTCTCTCTCTCTCTCTCTCTCTCTCTCTCACACACACACACACACACACACACACACACACACACACACACAAAGCCTGAGGCACCCTCTGCAGATGAGATATTATTGCCACACACATGGCCTTTTCAAAGAATGCACACATGTCACTGCATGTTGCTTGTTTCAGAAGTTTGACTTATTACTATCCATTGGCTCCTAAAATTTTTTGAGACTTTCAGAATTACAGAAGTTTTTGTACATGAAGTAAACCACACTACAAACATTAACTCTATCAGCCACCATACAGTTTCTAGCAGAACTTTTCAATTAGCATTCTGGACCTTGTTTATGACTCCTTGAACCCTTTAATTATCCTCTTCTTCCATTTTCTCATTTATAGATCCATTTTTTATGCTTCTGTACTCAGAATTACCCAAATGTTCACCCTCTGAAACAGAGTCCTTTGGATCAGTACTCCTACCACCCTCCTCCATGATGTCAACATGTCTCGAAATGACAATTTCATTGTTAATCTAAACTCTTTATCCAACATTACTGTAACCCTTTAAAATCCCCTTGTCTGCTCTACAGTTCCACTTTGATTTTCTCAATTGTTCTGATACATTTACAAAAACCCAGAATGCATATAATTTTAATTATTTAACATTAGGTTTCCTCCCAGGCAATATGTCATAGAGACTTTCCTTTCAGTAGTATTATCTGAACTACTGTTTTAAGATAGATAGCTGCATAAATAACTTTCAACCAAAATTTCTTATGTACTCTTGTTTCAGCTAACAGGCATTGCACATATCCATAATCAAACTGTACTGTTGTATGTTTGAGCCATACCATTTATTTCATGTCCATAAGAAGGACACACACAAAATTATGCCTTTCTGTTTCATAAATTGATAAACAACTAAATTTAAATAGTCTTCCTCATTGTCACATCTTAACTTCATAACAGTTTTACTGGATAAATTTTCAATTCATCATAATATCCCACAAAACAACCATAAACTTGATTTTAGATGCAATAGTGTAGACTCTAGCTGCTTCACTATAATCATCAATAAAAGTAAGAAAATATCTTTTCCCATGCAAACTGTGAGCTGAGTAAGGCCCTTTTAATCAGCATGAATAATCTCTAATGTTTCTTCTGCTTTGCTTCAATTGTTTTCAAAAGGTAACTTGTCCACTTTATGTAAAATACATTTTCATTTCAACTGGAATCATTTCAGCATGAACTGGAAAATAAATAATGATATTTCCTATTTTTGTAGCTTCCAAAACTTTACCATACACCATTTTTACATTTACAAGCTCTTTTAAAGTTATGCATCCAGAAAAATAATTTTCATTATCACCTCACTCAACATTTTTACATGCCATTGTGAATTGTACCTCACTCACAAAGCTGCTCATCCATAACCATTCTCTTGATAGCTTCAGTCTCCTAGATATTGAACACCTCTTGAACCATACTGCTTACCTTGACCATATGATCAGTTATTGTTACCACTACGCTGATCATTTTGCCCATGTTGCCAAATGCTATGCTAATTAAAATTTTCTTGACCACCTCCTCGATGATGTCCGTCATACGTCTATGTACCTCTGCTTGTTCCTGGCTGTCTGTTCCTGACGCCCCAGCTTGCCACATCCTAACACAATTGCTTCTGGTAGCTCATACTGGTTTTCTTTTCAGTGTGATATGCACAGGATTTTACACCTTCACTTCCATTCTTGTCCTTCAAATCCATCATTTGAATTTTACTTTCAATGTATTCACCTGTTTTATTTCCTTCTTTCAAAATATCCACCATGTCCTGGATGTAGCTCAATGATTCCAGCAAGGTTCTCAACATGCAGTTTAGCTTCTCATTTTCTGTCACTTTCACACCAGTTAATTTTAATTCATTCACTGTTTCTTTGAAAATACTGAAGAATGTTGATGTACCCCTACAGTCTTTTGACCTCAGTTTGTCCAGCTTGATTATGTAAATGGTTTTCATGCGCTACTGATACATGTGCTACTGATTCCTTGGAGTATAATTCATCTAAGTTTTTCATATCTCTAACACAGTTTTCTCCTCTGTCACAAATTTCCACTTACTTGTTCAAAATTGCTCCATCATTGCAATCACATTTTCTTGTTTTGGTAATGGTAAGTTCCCATGGGACCAAACTGCTGAAGTCATCAGGCCCTAGGCTTACTTGCTACTTAATCTGACTTAAACTAACTTACATGAAGAAGAACACCACACACACCCATGTCCAAGGGAGGATTCGAACCTCTGATGGGGGAAGCCACTCGAACTGCGGCAAGGCACCCTAGACCATGCGGCTACGCCATGCTGCTATTTTCTTTGTTCCAAGTATCAGTGTCATCTGTGACCATTTTTGCTCTTGAAGCCATTGCATTGCATATCTTCATTTTCAAATGCATTTACATTCGCCTTTTCCAGTCCCCATAGTCTTCACCATCAAAGAGCATGAAATAGACCCAGGAATGTCAGCAGTGGTGGACTAAGCTCATTGGAGGCCCTAGACAGTGAAACTAAATGAGGTCTCTGATCTGCTTAGAAAGTGATGTGTTTGTAGTGTATATTTTGTAAAAAATGGTTTATATAAATGTAATGACTGTCAAAAAAATCAAGTATTTATAATGTGTGTACTCTATACTCTATAATGGTAATATCCATAACTAAAGATATAAGTGAGAAACTTAGAATACAAATTAGCATTTAGTGCAAGAACCATCAGGTAGAGAGAAAAGAAATAACAAATAATAGACTATGAAAATTAAATTTTATTTTATATGTCTGAAAACAAAGCTTATACAATTATAATATCAATTACTTTCATAACCTTAGTATGAGATAGTCATTATTATTGCTATTATTATAGTACTTGTTTTCATGCCTTTATTTTACTGAAATTCACAATAACATGATTGAAATCTATTTCATTTGAAACTTTTCTATCAATTGATAAAATGGAGAGATTGGCTCATCATTCTCAATTCATCATACAGTGAATATAATTTTTTATTAGCTTCCATTTAGAAAAACTTTTCATTATATAACCAAGACAAAAATGGTCAAGAAATGTTGCTTTGTAAATGGTGTACACAGTAATGATTCATTGAAGTCCCATTTAACTATAAATTGAAGGATTTCTTGGGCTGTCCGTCTAGCAGCAATGTCCCCACTTTTATTGGATTCACATGGATGATATGACGTCTTTTTATTTCTTGCAGCACCTGCTCCTCACACTTATAGCAAATTCCAACCAGATGCTTCAGTGCTACAGCCAGAACACTTCTTGTAGAATAATTGCATCTAGCAGGTAATGAGTTCAGATGAGGATGCTGGCCAGTAGAGGCTGCACTGAGACAGTAGTAACAAGACAAGTTCTTTATTGTGACTCATGCAGCTACAGATGGGTGCCATAGTGCAGAAGCCATGCTCCCTCTTGGCATATGGTCAGTCAATGCCTGCAGTGTGTTAACAGTGGCTGCTGCCTTGCAGCTATAGCATGTGCCCAGAATTGCTGACACCTCACCAACAAGTGATCCATTATGACAGGCCAGACAGCAAACTGACAGCATCAGTGATGCTGAAGATGGCTGGAACATTGGCAGAGGCAGCCAGCCTCTTGGTCTGAAGTTCTGCCCCAATGAACACTGGCAGGAATCGCTACAGTGCCTACACCAGCAAATATAGGTGTAGGTGGGTGGTGGCACAAACTTGCAGTTTGCCCTCTGCTCCTATAGACTGGAGCCTGCTGCTGCTGCTGCAGTGAGACAGGAAGAGGGCCCCTCACTGGTATGGTATTGAGTCCCAGGAGAGGAATCACTACCAGGACAGGAATTCATGATGGCAAAGATCAAAACTGATAGCTGGCCCATGTCCCCTCATCACCCAGCATAGCTCTCTCATCCCAATAGGTGCTGCCAGACTGCTCATGCCTTAACTGACATTGTACAGTTTATATACAAGTTGGTAGCTCAATTGCTATGATGTTGCACTGCTTCGAGTCACATCCCGGACAATAATTTCATGGCCTGAAGGCTGGTCCAACTGAGGCGCCAGGCGGAAATGGCATGGCAAGCCGTTCCACAGGACTACATCCAGCATCTCTACGATCGTCTCCATGGGAGAATAGCAGCCTGCATTGCTGCGAAAGGTGGATATACACTGTACTAGTGCCGACATTGTGCATGCTCTGTTGCCTGTGTCTATGTGCCTGTGGTTCTGTCAGTGTGATCACGTGATGTATCTGACCCCAGGAATGTGTCAATAAAGTTTCCCCTTCCTGGGACAATGAATTCACGGTGTTCTTATTTCAATTTCCAGGAGTGTAAAATTCAGGATGGCTTTAGCAAAAAATAATTTCTGAATGAGAGGATTTTGTTAACATCTAATATAAATTAAGTGTTACTAAGCCTTTTGTGAAAATATTTGTCTGGAGTGTAGCCTTGTATGGAAGTGAAATGCGGATGATAATCAGTTCAGACAAGAAGGGAATAGAAGGTTCTGGAATATGGTGTTACTAAAAAGTGCTGACGATTAGATGGCCATATCAAGTTACTAATGAGGATGTACTAAATCCAGTTGCAAAAAAAAGGATATTTATGTAACTCTGAGTTGTGAAGGAATCATTAATTTGGTAATAGAAGCAAGTATCAGTGGGAGGGGCGGGAGGGGGGGGGGGGGGCAGTGTTAAAAGGTGTAGAAGGAGACCTAAGGATGAATACAGTAACCAGGTTCAAATCTAAATAGATCTAAGTTGCAGTAGTTATTTGGAGATAATGATGTCTGCATAGGATCTGCACAGGACAGAGTAGCACAGAGAGCTGCATCAAACCAGGCTTTGAACTGAAGACAACAAATATAACAAAACAAATTTATCAGAGGACAAAAAATCCAGCATTAAAACCAGTCATGGTTGGCCAACCAAAAATATGGAAGACCAAGGAATTACCAGTAGAATGGCAAACAGCACTGATTGTTCCACTTCATAATAAAGGGAACAAACATGATTTTAACAACTATAGAGTTCTGACCCTCCTGGTTGTCTACAGAATTCTTTCAAAATTACTTCTCATTAGATGTATAGATGTAGATGCTGAACAGAGTGGACCCTAGAAAAAGAACCTGAGTATTCTGGAAAGGCCACTCCTATGCCAAACAAATGCTTCATTTGAAGTCAATCATCCGTCATTGAATGATGAGTTCCAGTAAAATTTTGGTGTCTTTTATGTACTTGATGGATAGGGAGACCTGGACAGGAATTCAGGGTGTACCCAAATTGGTAAATACAATTAAAGAGAATTTAACTGGCACAACCCCCAAGTTAGAGTTCATAGGAAACCTGCCATGGTCCTATGAAATAAGATAGGTATGAGACAATATGACAGATTATCGCTGCTACTATTCACCTGTATTCTAGAAAAGGTTGATAGAACTTGCAAATCAGAATGTGAAAACATAGAAATAAGCTTACTCTGCTTAAGGAAAAATATAAAGGAATTAAAGTCAACAACTTGGCCTTTGAGGATGACTTTACAATACTCTCAGTAAGTCCAGAGGATGCAACCATCCAAATCAACCTCCCAGAAAGGATTGCCAGTAGAATGGGGCTGAGGATCTGGATAGAAAGGATCAAATACATGATGAGTGAAAAATATGAACTGCCATTCCTTGAAACAGAGATAGGCCAGATTATAAGATTAAAGATATTCAAGTGAGACCATCCAAGAATATGGACTATAAAAACATGAGTGCAATCCCCATCTGAGGGCAACCGGAACCTTTGGAGCAACAAAGAAGTCTACCAGAATGGAAAGATGATCTCAGAAGCCATGAAGTTTTCATTTTTTGGACACATGCAGAATATACAAAACCAGACAATCCAAATAAATTTTTGATTACCTCTAGAACATGAAGACAATCATGACACAGATTAAAGATGTTTGAAAACACCTTGCATCCCAGAACTACTCATGTCAGAATGGGTATGTTTTGAAATGGCTTAGAAAGGCTTTCAAGTCAAAAGAATAGCCACAAAGACCAGAAGAACATGTTTGGATGAATGATAGCAACAGCATAGTGACCATATGAATGAGCACTGGAAACAGGAGAAACTCTGGACAACTAGTAGAAAATGGAGTTGTAGCATGATCCTAAGTGGCTTTTTAACTAAGGCAGTGGAAAGTAATGACCGACACAGAAATAACAATTAATAGAAACACTATAATAGGCTGTTGTCTATTTACTGGTGTTATAATATGTTCAACTAACAATGAAGGTAACTCGTAAAGTGTGATATTTAAACTAATGTCAATATGCAAGGAAAAAATCTGAAAATATCCCTCAGTTTCAGGGGATGAATACTCATGACCAGCAAACTATTTTAGGCAATTCTGCTTAGAATGAGCCTTGCATTTTCAATACATGGACAGTGACATTACATTTGGCTGTGACCAAGATACAGATAATAAACTCACCAAGTACCAGTTCATACAAGGAACAGTAGAAATCACATTAGTAAATTACACAGCACAGGCAACAAGATTAAAGTTTCATAAAGTAGGGCTGTCCTGATGCTTTTTTATGGAAGTGAAAATCACGTGTTAAAAAAACAGACACAAGAAAAATCAAAACTTCAGAGAAGAATTTTCCCAGGAGGGTCTGTAATGTAAGTTGGAATAGTGTTTGTTTAGCCCAGAAGAGCCTGAATAATGAAAAATATTGCATGTTCTATTTAACAGTATTCAGCTATATATGTAGGTTTTGAAGACATGTACAACTACAATTAGAAATTAAAGAACATGGTGAACAATTGAATGACCTCATTTACAGAACCTCAGGGAAAATGGTGAAGAAAACAGTGACAGACTAGCAATGACTTAAGGCAAACTGCACATTAATAATGCAAAGATACAGGGTATAATAGTATGTGTTGTGACTAGCTTCAGTGAGTTAGACCCTAATGCAGTGGGTTATTATGTACACTTGAGAAATCTAGAAAAACTTTTATTGAAATTGTGGATGCTTTTGTTGAGGAGAAATATTCAAGTGAGGAGAGTAGCTATTTTACTGCTGTAAAAGACATAGTTTCGAGCTATAATGATAAATTAAAGACAAACAATACCAATAATGACAAAACTGTACCTAATGTGGACTTATATCATGTTCAAAGTAACAAAATGTTAGGAAAATTGTACACAATTGTGACAAATAATGTATATGTAAATAAATGTGAGTAGCTGAGAGATTTTTATATTCGAAATGTCTGTATGGAAAATGATGACAGTTTCATGATGTCCCCATTCTGTAATGACACACTTGCATTTAGCTCAACTGGTTTTGGAATTTTTTGTTATTTTGGTAGTTGTTTACGAATTCTGGAAACTTCATTGTGAGGAAATGCATGTAAAGTCAGAAATGTAGTTGATGAAATTGCATGTAAAGTTACAAAAAGAGGTCTATCAATAAAAAGTTAATTTTTGTGCTATGGTGTACTTTCTTAAAATTTTTTGCAAAGAACTGTCAAAAGTACCACATGCAAACAATTTCATGCCTTTAATAGAAACAGATATTGCAGAAGGCAATAGTGTTGTGGTGACCACCGATCACAAGAAAATTATCATTCATCTTTGATGTTATGCTCTTTGACTCTGCTCTCTTTGTCATTCTAACTGCACTCCATTATGAGTTGTTCCACTGTATTGTGTTTCTATATTTCATTAAAGTTTCTGATAACGAATCATATGTTGGTAATTTCAATCTTTTACCATATCATCATTAGGACTGAAATTACCACATTGTTATAGATGTACATCATCATTTGTGTCCTAGGAGGAGGTGAGCTCTTTTCATGAGATGTGACGTGATCACAGGGCCCGAAGCTATGTAGCACTACTTCCTGTTTAACATTCTTCCATGGTGCACTGCTTCTTTGATTTTTCTCTTCCTCTTCAAAAATTACCTTCTGCTGTGATTTTATGTACTCTTCAATAGGTAGATAGTTTAAAGGAGATGTCTAGCTTATGGAATGCACTTCCTTTTTCAAGCTTGTAGGGAAAACATGTACACATACACATGCACATACACCGACTCAAATGCACACACCTGTCTTCCTACTTTGTGCTCAATCAACTGCCAGCTCTTTCCTTGCCCAAGGTGAGTGTACTTGAGTGAGATGGAGGGGTGGGGTGGAGTGGGCTGAGGGATGGAGAGAGGCAGGAGGCAGAGAGGGGGTTGGGGGGAAGCTTCTAATGGCTTGTGGGAGAGTGGTGAGCCATCTTTGAGTTAGCTAGAAGTGTACGTAGAGGCGCTAGGTGGCAGACAGCCAGACAAGTGATTTCATAGACTAGAGTGTGAGATAACAGCACACAGCTAGCTGATGTGGAGACACAAATTGTAAATGGGTGGAGGTACTGGGGCAGAGGATGGTGTACAGACACACACACACACACACACACACACACACACACACACACACACACACACACACACACACAATTTCTATTGGGGGTGGGGGGCTGCAGCTTACCTCAGGTTTAAGCCAGGAATGTTATGGGAGCAAAGGTTGTGCTATCATGAAAGCTCCCATCTGCACAGCTGAGAAAAAGTGGTGGTGGTGGGGTGGATCCCGATGGCATGGGTTAGGGAGCAGCCATTGAAATCTCACATATTGAGCTCCGTTGCTTGTTGTGCCACTGGGTGGTCCACCTCGTTCTTGGCTGTGGTTGCAGCAGAGCTGTTATATAGCATGGCTGCTTTCACAGGTTGCCTGGCCTCTGATAGGGTAGGATAAGCCTATGACAGGACTGGAGTAGGTGGTGCTGGGTGGGTAGTTTGGGTAGGTCTTGCATCTGGGTCTACCACAGGGGTATGATCCCTGTGGTGGTGGAATGGGGGTGGAAGTGGAATAGGGATGGACTAGGATGTTATGGAGGTTGGGTGGGCAGTGGGACACCACTCTGGGAGGGTTTAGAAATATCTCGGGTAGGATGTCTCTCACTTCAGGCCGTGATGATAGGTCATCAAAGCCCTGATGAAGGATGTGGTTCAGTTGTTCCAGTATGGGATGGTATTAGATGGCAAGGGGGGCACTTCTTTGTGGTTGGTTCTTAGGATGGCTATGAGGATCAGGTGTGTTTGAGGATATGGCATTGGAGATCTGTCTGTGAATTAGGTCTGGAGAGCATTGCTGGTCTGTGAATGCCTTTGTGAGGCTTTCAGCATACTGTGCAAGGAAGTTCTCATCACTGTACTTGCATCTACAGTGGATGACCAGGCTGTATCAGAAGGATTTTTGGCTGTGGGAGGGGTGGCAGCTGTCCAGGTACTGTTGTTGATTGGTGGGTTTGATGTGGACTGAGGTGTGGGTGGAACAATTTGAGAAGAGGAGATCGACATTCAGGATGGTGGCAAAATGGATGGAGGAGGACCAGGTGAACTTGATGGGAGAGAAGGTGTTGGGGTTGTGGAGGAAAGAGAATAAGGTGTCCTAGCTTTGGGTCCAGATTATAAAGATGTCGTCAATAAACCTCAACCAGACAGGAGTTTGGGGTTTTGGGAAGCTAGGAATGTTTCCTCTAGGTGGCCCATGAAGAGATTGGCATATGGGGGTGCCATGCAGATTCCCATGGATGTGCCACAAATTTGATTGTATACCTTCACTTCAAAGGTAAAGTAGTTCTGGGTTAGGATGTAGTTGGTTAGGTGTACAAGGAATGAAGTGGTTGGTTTGTAACCTGCAGGGCATTGGGAGAGGAAATGTTTGATCATGGCAAGACCATGGACATGAGAGCTGTTGGTGTATAGGGAGACTGCATCAACAGTGACAAATAGGGATATGGGAGGGTAATGGTGTGGGGATGGTGGAGAACCGGTGCAGGAAGTGGTTGGTATCTTTAATGTGGGAGGCTAGGTTTTTGGACAGTTGGTTGGAGAAGTTGACTGGCAAGGGCTGACATTCTTTTGGTGGGGGCACTGTAACCAGCAACAATGGAGTGCCCTGGATAGTTAGGTTTGTGGATTTTGGAGAGCATATAGAAGGTGGGTGTGTGGGCTGTTGTTGGGGTGAGTAGAGAAATGGATTCAAGGGAGAGTTCTGGAAGGACCTGAGGATTGCACAAGGGATTTTATGTTATCTTGGACTTCTGGAATAGGATCACTTTGGCAGAGCTTTTAAGTGGAGGTGTCAGACAACTGGTGGAGGCTGTCTGCCAGGTATTCACTCTGGTTAATCACAACAGTGCTGGAAGCTTTGTCTGCTGGGAGCATAATCAGGTCAAGATCTGTTTTTAGGTTTCCCTTCAAGCTTGAAAAAGAAAGTGCATTACAGAAGCTGGCAAAGCTCTGTGCCTTTTTTTGTGTACCTAATGACAATGCAGCACTTCCATGTTGCAGTGAGTCATCTCCTTTATTCCTAAATAATTCATAATTCTCAACCAGAACTTTCCATACATTATTAGGTAGATAGCTGTTAGATAGTCAGTGCATTAGTGCTAAATGTTTTAAGTGTACTTTCAAAGTATATTCAAAAATTTATTTACATTTATGGCTGATGTGAAAAACTTTTCTTATGTTTTTGAAATGGAATTTGTGTATTATTTGCTTTGATTGAATAGCTTTCTGAATGAGTTAACATTTTACATGCTTTATGTTGTTGTAATGGAAAATGTATTTACATATATGCATAAGTAGTGAGAATTTTTTTTATACTTTTGAAAGACAACATACAACTTACTGCTTTTGGTTGATGGTGTTTTTGAAAGAAATGGCATTTGATATTGTTTTGTCTTATTGTTTGGTCTGGATCTATAGACTGTTATGTACATGAATTTTGACTCTATTTTGGAAATAAACTCTAAGCAAAAATGCAAACAAATTTGTGCCATGAAGGAATTATCTGAATGGGATGGAAATCATTAGAAGTGATGCACATTTAGCGACAAACAAATGATTACATTTTCAGAAAAATTGGATGATTTATTCAAGAGAAATAGTTTCACAAATTGAGTAATTTAGCATTGCATTAGTTATGGTCCTTATGTAAGCAGTTATTTGGCTTAGCATTAATAGAGCTGTTCAATGTCCTTCTGAGGGATGTCATACCAAATTCTCTCTAATAGCACACTGAATTCACAATCAGGAGGACAAGTGTTCAAACCTACATCTGGCTATCCTCATTTAGGTTTTCTGTGATTTCCCTAAATCTTTTAGACAAATGCCATAATGGCTCCTTTGAAAGGGCATGTCTGACTTCCTTCCCCATCCTCCCGAAATCCAATGTGACCGATGACCTTGCTGTTTGGTCCCCTCCCACAAATCAATCAATCAATCTCTCTAATTAACACCTTAGATCATCAAATTCCCAATGTTCTTGGAAGGCCCTGCCAGTAATACTCAAATACAAAGACAGGCAGCAGAAACTCGCATCATGTGCAAGGGCACTATCTTGCTGAAATGTAAGTGCACCAAGGATTGCCATCAAAGGCAACAAAATTGGGTGTAGAATATCATCAATATACATGCTGTAAGGGCACTGCACACAATAACCAAAGGGATTCTGCTATCAAAAGAAATGGCACCCCCAGACCATCACTCCTCATTGTTGGGCGGTATGGTGGGTGAAAGTCAGGTTGGTCAGGTTCATGTCCAACCACTGTCTAGGGGCTCTCCAGATACTTCTTCGCTGTTTGTCAGGGCTCAGTCCACAGCTCATGGTCCAGGGGCTAGTGTTGCTGCTTCTGGATCATGAGTTCCCGTCTTAGACTTCTGGGATTTTCTCTGCCTGAGGACTGGATGTTTATGTTGTCGTCATCATTTCTGAGAGTGACTAGATTGGATTGTGAAAATAAAATGGACTATGTAAAAACTGGGACTTTGTATGGGTGCTTATGACCACGCAGTTGAGCGCCCCACAAACCAAACATCATCACCGTCATCATCATCAGGGTTCAGTTCAAAGTGGGACTCATCAATGCAGATAATTTTACTCCAGTCAATGAAATTCTAGGTCAAAAACATGACTGTAGACAATATCTATCAACGTCAAGCTGAAAAGTGCTTGCATAAGGGCCAGAGGTTGAAACACATATTATTAACTTGCTCAATTTGTGAAGATCCAGATTTCTGAAACTGTAATCATCTTTATCTATGTACACATGTATCACATCTACCAATTTCCATCCCATTTGGATAACTCCTTCATGATGTGATTTTTATATGCCTGAAACAATTATAGCCATATAAACAAACACACAGAACACCCACTGAGACCTTTAAAAGTTTGTCAGATATGGGACATATATGAAAATGGAACAGGTGTTCATCAAATTTATCCAGCACGTAACACAGTGTAACACTATGTTAACACACAGCTTCACTTGTCAAGGCTCAGGCCCTCACCATCTGGCATCCTATATTTAAACCATCAAACATGGACATCCAGATGATAAAAGCATGGCTTTCTAAATGCTGAAGTGTGTGTGAACTATTTTTAAAAATTTTGTGTCACAGGCTGAATATAGCAGGTGACTTAAAAGCTATCACGTTGAATCCATTAGGTGGATATTATTAAAAGGAACAGGCATTTGTGACTACAGCCTGAAAGAGAGATGACAGCAACAGAGAAAATGAATAGAGACTAAAACATTGTATGAACAGTTCCACTGTGTAGATAACAGATTCATGGCAGCTACTTCAAACATAAGAGAACAGTTATAGAAGAATGATAACAGTATGTTGGAATTATTGAAGATGTTACACAACTAAAAATCTGTGTATAGCAGCAAATCAAAAATCTATATTATAATACATATGGAACAAGTTTCCAGGATGCAAATGTTATTATATAGTACAAACTACCATGAGAAAAGTAGTAAGGCACACTTACATGACAGGAGGACATCTGGCAACAGATGACATTTAAAAAGTTGTTCATAAATTGAAATGCATGGAGTCTGTCAAGCTTACCTGTCAATTTGTGCAATTAATACACATTAAAATCTTTTGATCCATAAGATGATCTCAGTGAGTGCAGAGGTAAACTGTGTCAATCTTATATTGAAGACAATGACAGTGAAGTGTACACAGAGGAGTACCCTCCTACTGGTCCATGTTTCATTCTGTATCAAGCAGATGGAGTCTACATGCAAAACACTTAAGTATATATGTAACTGGTCTGCCCATCAAATACAGAGCTGCAATATACTAGAGAAGATGGATAACCAATAAAAATTACAGAGTGTTGAAAGAACGAATCTTCAATTCTCCAGCTTAGGAACTGGTGAGATTTGAATACCTGGCCAAATGAGTGAATGAAACTTGGTAAATGTTGTTGAGTAAAAGCAGTTTTTCTGGAAATGGTTAATAATATTCCATGCCAAATCCAGTTGTAGTATACAGACATGAAATTGGCCCTGGCCTATTTACATTACACAATATGCACTAACCTCAGTCCAAGAGAAGACTGCACCATTAGAGAAGTAGGAACAGTTGAATTCACAGTCTTGAATGTTCTCTTATTTTATTAGCTACCACTTACATTGACCTGCCACCTTGTGACTAAAACAGTGCATGTTTTCACAATATGAACTTGCATATGTGCATCAAATGAAGAATTTATTTATCAATATTTTAACAAAGTGACACTTTTAAATACTTAGTAACTGAAAACCAATATTAGAGAATGGAAATGCTTAATATTAACAGTTTATGTATTAACAAGGAAAATGGAAAGACAGGAAAGAGTTTAGATTTATAGAATGCCACCACCAATGCTGTATGGTAGGTTCTATCTCAGAATGATATTGAGCTGCTTGCTCCTGGGCAGGCACCCTCTGATCTACTACTACTCACCATCGAAGGGTGAAGACCTCAGCAATACTCCGAGCTTCTCATCCTAAGTTGGCATGACCCTGCAGCTAGGTTAGGTTCTATTCTTGATCCACTCTGCATGACAGCATGTGATGCCTCTATTTCTAAATTTGTCTTACAGTCTAATATCAGTAGTGAATGTACACTTGTTTTTGTGACACTTCAGTGACTCTAATTTGGTCTGCCTTTCCCTGTATCACTGTCAGATAAGCCACCACTACTACTTTTGTCCACATGACTAGTATTGTCTGTAAAACACTTCATCACCTACGCTCATTGCCACTTTACTCTCACCATTGCACGTATTCTTTATGTTGTACTCTAGATACTTTGTCTACACAATCATCGTGGTTGGTCCAAAAGTCATGGTCTCTAATAGATTGTGTTCAGTTGTTGAATGACTGTGCTAGTCATCTTTCCTGAGGCCAACAATCACAGTACATATGTATATATTCCGTGACCCCTCTTTCTCCCAAACCACAATTAGCTACCTAACAAAAGTTTATGTGCAGCAAATGAAAAACATCTCGCCCTTGGCATGTTAAGAAATGAATCATACCCTGGCTGGGACTGACATGTTTCATCCTCAACCACTCCATGATGTTGAGTCAGCTTTTCACTGTTGTCCCACTCTCTTTCAAATGAGTTCATCTCTAATTTTTGAGCTCTCTCTACGTCTGAATTTTCTCCCCTAAGATGTCTTTCACTGTGTGTGTTCTGCCTGTTTTCAGCCAGTATGTTTCCATGTAATATTTTATAGTTACATCTATCAGGTCTACCCTCAGTACCATGCACAGTGTCTCCACTGATGTGGTTCTGAAAGTGTCCAATAGCCACATGAGCACAGTCCTCCTCCTGCACCAAACCACTACAGTGTTAGCTGCAGTGCCGATCCAACATGTGGTATCGATGATGCTCACCTCTCCATGGAAGAAGCAGGCCACCAGTGCACCACTGTGAGCCAGGCTCACTCCAGAGCTCGCCATCTTCTTATGACTGGTCCTACAGGCTCCGTCAGAGGACACCAATTGTACTTCAACTCACTGAATGCAAAGGTAACCCTCCCAGTGTTTTTTTAAGATGTCGCACACTCATCTCCACCCCCGGATCTCACACTTGCAGTGAAACATCAACAACTATGAACTAGAGTGGTGGTGTTGATATTCAGTGACAGGAATTCTTATTCAGTAATCGGTGTTATTGTGCAAATAATTCATTTATTCTATGAGTATTAGAGTGAAATAGAGAAGCAAGAGACTCCTAGCTGTTTTTAATTTACATTACCTTGCATATAGTGAAAATATGTAGACTCATTTTTTACTCATTTATTGAATGTCTGTAGTGTCTAGGCAATCTCTTAAAACTAAAGATAGGTCAGATGTGGAGCAATGTTGGACAATTCTTGAACTATACTTTTTGCCTGTGTATCATATTCATCTTCTGTTGAAGTGTATTTAGTTTCTTGCATGAAATAGATGGCAACCATAGAGAGCTATCACTCACTGCTACTTATTTAGTTTGAGACCAACAAACCCAAACATTACTGAAGAGCATTACCAAGCAGCTGGATGAACAGGAAGCCCAGCAGCAAACTACGACTGAAGCACAGAACTGCAGCAGCCAGAGTCACCTCCTCCCTTCTGTTCAGCCTACAAAAGCACAGATTGCCACAGGCGCCGATTCCATGGGCCTGAGGGTGCCTGAGCATTCTCAAAAAATTCGTTCAGGGAAGGGGGGGAGGGGTTGCGGAGGCCCCCCTAATAATTTAAGAAAGTTATTATACACTCCTGGAAATGAAAAAAAGAACACGTTGACACCGGTGTGTCAGACCCACCATACTTGCTCCGGACACTGCGAGAGGGCTGTACAAGCAATGATCACACGCACGGCACAGCGGACACACCAGGAACCGCGGTGTTGGCCGTCGAATGGCGCTAGCTGCGCAGCATTTGTGCACCTCCACCGTCAGTGTCAGCCAGTTTGCCGTGGCATACGGAGCTCCATCGCAGTCTTTAACACTGGTAGCATGCCGCGACAGCGTGGAAGTGAACCGTATGTGCAGTTGACGGACTTTGAGCGAGGGCGTATAGTGGGCATGCGGGAGGCCGGGTGGAGGTACCGCCGAATTGCTCAACACGTGAGGCGTGAGGTCTCCGCAGTACATCGATGTAGTCGCCAGTGATCGGCGGAAGGTGCACATGCCCGTCGACCTGGAACCGGACCGCAGCGACGCACGGATGCACGCCAAGACCGTAGGATCCTACGCAGTGCCGTAGGGGACCGCACCGCCACTTCCCAGCAAATTAGGGACACTGTTGCTCCTGGGGTATCGGCGAGGACCATTCGCAACCGTCTCCATGAAGCTGGGCTACGGTCCCGTACACCGTTAGGCCGTCTTCCGCTCACGCCCCAACATCGTGCAGCCCGCCTCCAGTGGTGTCGCGACAGGCGTGAATGGAGGGACGAATGGAGACGTGTCGTCTTCAGCGATGACAGTCGCTTCTGCCTTGGTGTCAATGATGGTCGTATGTGTGTTTGGCGCCGTGCACGTGAGCGCCACAATCAGGACTGCATACGACCGAGGCACACAGGGCCAACACCCGGCATCATGGTGTGGGGAGCGATCTGCTACACTGGCCGTACACCTCTGGTGATCGTCGAGGGGACACTGAATAGTGCACGGTACATCCAAAAGGTCATCGAACCCATCGTTCTACCATTCCTAGACCGGCAAGGGAACTTGCTGTTCCAACAGGACAATGCACGTCCGCATGTATCCCGTGCCACCCAACGTGCTCTAGAATGTGTAAGTCAACTACCCTGGCCAGCAAGATCTCCGGATCTGTCCCCCATTGAGCATGTTTGGGACTGGATGAAGCGTCGTCTCACGCGGTCTGCACGTCCAGCACGAACGCTGGTCCAACTGAGGCGCCAGGCGGAAATCGCATGGCAAGCCGTTCCACAGGACTACATCCAGCATCTCTACGATCGTCTCCATGGGAGAATAGCAGCCTGCATTGCTGCGAAAGGTGGATATACACTGTACTAGTGCCGACATTGTGCATGCTCTGTTGCCTGTGTCTATGTGCCTGTGGTTCTGTCAGTGTGATCATGTGATGTATCTGACCCCAGGAATGTGTCAATAAAGTTTCCCCTTCCTGGGACAATGAATTCACTGTGTTCTTATTTCAATTTCCAGGAGTGTATTATGCTTTGTAAAATCATAAAATTATTTTGGAATTTTTTATTTTCCTTATTTGATGATAGTTGCCTCTTAAAATACATTCAGTAATGAGTTAAAACAAATAAGTGGGCCAGTGGCGTGGCGACATCAAAAGGACTGGAGCTGAAGCGCCATGAACCCTCTGCCTCGCGTCGCCTTGACGCTTCGAGACATTACGATGCTCCAGCTATATGCAGCCCACCCTGTTGTCGCAGTCATTCAGTGTGAATAGTTTCGTTCAGTGCATGCTACAGCCGTGTTTAGTGTTCCGACTTTAGTGTCTAGTGGACTACTTTACATGACTATATTTTATTCGTTTATTTTAGTGTCTTAGTGTATTGCGAATTAAGTTTGCAATGGATAAATCTGTTACCACAAAGGCG
This sequence comes from Schistocerca gregaria, assembly GCF_023897955.1. Taxonomy (NCBI): domain Eukaryota; kingdom Metazoa; phylum Arthropoda; class Insecta; order Orthoptera; family Acrididae; genus Schistocerca; species Schistocerca gregaria. Next base: position 479,603,487 of record NC_064931.1, on the reverse strand, counting down.
TGCTTGGAAGTTGATGATCCTGCAAGTCAACCTCCAACAATTATTGTGTCGTCAATTGCTTCATCGTCTTCAGGCGAGAACCGTTCACAGCTGAAACCTGGACAACCGGTAAGTGAAGATCATTTCAGAAATCTTGGTTGATCAAATACACATGGCTAGAATATGAAGCATCTGCCGAAAAAGTTTTATGCAGAAATATATTACAATTTGCTTCAAAAATGAAGATGCAATTACTTCCGCAGGGTTTTCTAACTGGGAAAAGGCTTTGAAAAAATTCCATCTTCATGAAAATACGTTTAGGCATAAAGAAGGTGTTCTGAAAATAAATTCTCTCACCAACCGAAGTATGGCCCCCCAATTGAATGAACAGTTAGATAATGATATGAAGAATGGCCGTTTAACTCTTGAGACAATTTTTACTACCCTGCAATTTCTATGCCGACAAGGACTAGCAATTGTAGGGCACGAAGATGTAAACTCAATTTTTTTCAGTTGTTGGAACTCCGAAAGAATAACATACCCGAGTTTAAAGACTGGTTAGGGCGTTCGAGGTATAAGTGGGCGTCCCACGATATTCAAAACGAGATCATTGATATACTAGGATAGTCTGTGTTGAGAAAGGTATTGGCTTCAATCAAAAAAACTGAACATTTTCCCATTATTGTCGACGAAACAAGTGATTCTTCCATTCGCGAACAAGTGTCATTTTGTATTCGTACTGTCGATGATTCCTTAATCATCAACAAAGACTTTATTGGCTTATACGAGGCCCACAACACTGATTTATATACTCTGCTTAGTATTTTAAAACACGATTTGGTCGTCTTGATTTGTCAATGAATAACTTAAGAGGACAGTGCTATGACGGTGCCTCAAATTGAGTGGTAAGTTCAAAGGACTAAAAAAGTTAATTTTGAATATACAACAAAAACCACGTTATGTGCACGGCATTGCTTACAGTTTAGATTTGGCATTTGTAGACAGTCTCCGCCATCTTACGTCTATAAGGGATATTATGGCTTTAGCCAAGGACTTAAAAAAACACCATAAGGGAATCGAACAAAAGGATGGAACTTTTCAAAAGCATACGCTTAGAGAGCTCCAACGAACAAGCTGGTCTACGACCCCTTTGCCTGACTCGATGGACTATGCGAGCTTCTAGTATCTTCAGAATATTGAAAAACTTTAAAGAACTTCTAGTTTTTTGAAACATTTTCTGCAGAGGACAAAAGAGAGGCAGGTTACAAATGGTCAGGCTACCTTGAGTCAAAATTACAATTCAAGACTTATTTCTTTTTCCATCTTTATTGCCATGCAATGAACCCAATAGAGGATGTCAATGAAACAATTCCGTGCCCTCATCTAAGTGTTGCTGATCTGGAAAAAATATTTGAGGACTTGATTTGTATATTGAATGGAAGGCATGATAGTTTTGAACACTATTCGGAATTGTGTTTAAAAGAAAAACCTTCACAAGTTGATGATCCTTCGCTTCCTCGGAATCAAAGTATACCAAAAAAGTATGAAAACAACGAAGTCAGCTCACCGCACACTTTAAAAACCCCAAAGGAATACTACAAAGCTATTTACACTGAAGTTTGTAAAATGGTGCACTCTGGCATTACTGAGCGGTTTGCTTCAACTGGACTCACACAGGTCATTGCAGTTGAACAAGAGTGCTTGCTTTTAGTAAACAGAGGTGAAACAAGTTTGGAAAAATCAACTGAGTTTTTCAAAAATGACAAAGACATTGAGAGACTGCACTTACACTTGAATATGTTAACCGATATCGCTAATAAAACACAACTGGTCTTAAAAAACATGTGTGATGTAAGAAAGTCCATTACACAAGAGCCTACAGTTGGAGAAATAACGTTATGTGAAGTACTGCAGTAGTTCCAATCACGACAGCAACAGCAGAACAGTCACTTAGCGCCCTTAGTCATCTGAAGTCATAACCCCAATCAACAATGGGACAGAAGCGATTGAACAACTTGGCTGTTCTTTATGCTCACCGAGATGTTTTGGATGAATTCGATATCCGAGCAGTCATCAACGACTTCATATTCAGTCATCCAGTCAGACGGTCGATATTTGCACCTTTCTAAAGACACTCTAGCCCTAATAATGGCATTTAGAGCAATATTAAAAATCTTTATAAAATAGATAATTGAATACTTACATAATGTAAAACTTTCAGTTTCGAAATATTATTACTAGTTTAGTACTGCATTAATTTTCAAATACTTAAATATTTTTTAGGGTGTAAGACCCAATTAAAACCCGCTATTTACATACTTTTTGACTGAAAGTATTAGGCATACTGTATTAACTTTATTAAATATGTGTAAGTATTAACTGAGATAATGTTTTTACTTAATGAATCCTAAGACTTATTTAGAGTAAGCTTAAATTAACTGTTTCACTTATTACTCGAAGTGCTACTACTATGCGACAGCAATATTTTATGTTTTATTCTTTTAATGATCGTTTAGGATTTATTTAAATATAATTTCAGTCTTTTCATAGCTATATATTCACTGCTCTATAATAGTCTATAAACATGATTATTTCTGTAAATTAAATTCAATGGCATGAGAAGGAATTGTAAATTTAACTGCACACTGAGATGTGTAGCCAGTCTAAGATAAGAGAAATTGGGGCTCTTCTCTCTCTCTCTCTCTCTCTCTCTCTCTAGATTCGTTTCTCTTTGAGTGCCACGTAGTAATATATATAATTTTTTGAATGGACGCCAAAATCATGTGATCCACTTATAAGCGACCTAGAGCTTGGATAAGCATTTAAAAAGTAATGAATCAGTTTCCAACATTTGTTCGGAATTGTAAACCCTTGGACTGCCAATAAGCTTCTATGGAAATAACTCTTGCGATAATTATAGTCAAAATCCATGAAACCAAACTAGTAAGTGTCTCAGACAAACGATTAAATCTCGTATTTCGTCACAGCACGTCACAATAATCCGAAGCGTGTTATATATGTGGTAAATAGTTATTGATTCGATGACCAATCGTAGGTATTTACTTACACCACCATACTGACATTACCATAGTGTAGTGGGACCATGGCGCATCTGGAAAAGCAATGTATCCACCAGCTGCAGCTGCCAGAGCATAAAAAAGCTAGCTTCTCTCTCTTGGCTCTGTAGGAAGTAATGAAATGTACGAAAATTGCACCATTCTAAAACACATGTCAGTACCGATGTTTCTTGTGCACTCGATTTCCACGTTAAAACTATGGGCATAAAGCGAATAGTTTTAAGATACCATTATAGGTCCTGATTGTTTTCTTTCATGTATAGTACTGAGCTATTATATACTGACATTACTTAATCATCAATTAAAATTACTATCTTATACAGCAGGTACACATTCAGCTATAAATATAAGATGTAGTCCAGTGTTAGGAGTCATAACAGTGAAAAGACGTAATTATCAACATCATCTAATCTAGTATTACTCCCCCAGTAGACAAGTTGGAGAATGATCTCAGGGACACGTATGCGAAAACATTAGTAGATAATGGTCCAAGTCAGCTCGACAAACATTTCCTCCTTTATGTATCAGGAAGACATAAATTACTCTATATAGTTACCAGTCTCCCCCCTCCCCTCATGAACCATGGACCTTGGCGTTGGTGGGCAGGCTTGCGTGCCTCAGCGATACAGATGGCCGTACCGTAGGTGCAACCACGACGGAGGGGTATCTGTTGAGAGGCCAGACAAACGTGTGGTTCCTGAAGAGGGGCAGCAGCCTTTTCAGTAGTTGCAGGGGCAACAGTCTGGATGATTGACATATCTGGCCTTGTAACACTAACCAAAACGGCCTTGCAGTGGTGGCACTGCGAACGGCTGAAAGCAAGGGGAAACTACAGCCGTAATTTTTCCCGAGGGCATGCAGCCTTACCGTATGGTTAACTGATGATGGCGTCCTCTTGGGTAAAATATTCCGGAGGTAAAATAGTCCCCCATTCGGATCTCCGGGCGGGGACTACTCAAGAGGATGTCGTTATCAGGAGAAAGAAAACTGGCGTTCTACGGATCGGAGCGTGGAGTGTCAGATCCGTTAATCGGGCAGGTAGGTTAGAAAATTTAAAAAGGGAAATGGATAGGTTCAAGTTGGATATAGTGGGAATTAGAGAAGTTCGGTGGCAGGGGGAACAAGACTTCTGGTCATGTGACTACAGGGTTATAAACACAGAATCAAATAGGGGTAATGCAGGAGTAGGTTTAATAATGAATAGGAAAATAGGAATGCGGGTAAGCTACTACAAACAGCATAGTGAACTCATTATTGAGGCCAAGATAGATACGAAGCCCACGCCTACTACAGCCTACTACGCCAACTAGCTCTGCAGATGATGAAGAAATTGATGAAATGTATGATGAGATAAAAGAAATTATTCAGGTAGTGAAGGGAGACGAAAATTTAATAGTCATGGGTGACTGCAATTCATCAGTAGGAAAAGGGAGAGAAGGAAACATAGTAGGTGAATATGGGTTGGGGCTAAGAAATGAAAGAAGAAGCCGCCTGGTAGAGTTTTGCGCAGATCATAACTTAATTATAGCTAACACTTGGTTCAAGAATCATGAAAGAACGTTGTATACATGGAAGAATCCTGGATATACTAGAAGGTACAAGATAGATTATATAATGGTAAGACAGAGACTTAGAAACCAGGTTTTAAATTGTAAGAAATTTCCAGGGGCAGATGTGGACTCTGTCCACAATCTATTGGTTATGAACTGTAGATTAAAACTGAAGAAACTGCAAAAAAGGTGGGAATTTAAAGAGATGGGACCTGGATAATCTGACTAAACCAGAGATTGTACAGAGTTTCAGGGAGAGCATAAGGGAACAATTGACAGGAATGGGGGAAAGAAATACAGTAGAAGAAGGATGGGTAGCTCTGAGGGATGAAGTAGTGAAGGCAGCAGAGGATCAAGTAGGTAAAAAGACGAGGGATAGTAGAAATCCTTGGGTAACAGAAGAAATATTGAATTCAATTGATGAAAGGAGAAAGTATAAAAATGCAGTAAATGAAGCAAGGAAAAAGGAATACAAACGCCTCAAAAATGAGATCGACAGGAAGTGCAAAAGGGCTAAGCAGGGATGGCTAGAGGACAAATGTAAGGATGTAGAGGCTTATCTCACTAGGGGTAAGATAGATACTGCCTACAGAAAATTACAGAGACCTTTGGAGAAAAGAGAACCACTTGTATGAATATCAAGAGCTCAGGTGGAAACCCAGTTTTAAGCAAAGCAGAAAGGTGGAAGGAGTATATAGAAAGTCTGTACAAGGGCGATGTTCTTGAGGATAATATTACGGAAATGGAAGAGGATGTAGATGAAGATGAAATGGGAGATAGGATACTGCGTGAAGAGTTTGACAGAGCACTGAAAGACCTGAGTCGAAACAGGGCCCCGGGAGTAGACAACATTCCCTTAGAACTACTGGAGGCCTTGAGAGAGCCAGTCCTAACAAAACTCTACCATCTGGTGAGCAAGATGTATGAGACAGGCGAAATACCCTCAGACTTAAAGAAGAATAAAATAATTCCAATCCCAAAAAAACAGGTGTTGACAGATGTGAAAATTACCGAACTATCAGTTTAATAAGTCACAGCTGCCAAATACTAACTCGAATTCTTTACAGACGAATGGAAAAACTGGTAGAAGCCGACCTCGGGGAAGATCAGTTTGGATTCGGTAGAAATATTGGAACATGTGAGGCAATACTTACCCTACGACTTATCTTAGAAGAAAGATTAAGAAAAGGCAAACCTAAATTTCTTGCATTTGTAGACTTAGAGGAAGCTTTTGACAATGTTGACTGGAATACTCTCTTTCAAATTCTAAAGGTGGCAGGGGTAAAATACAGGGAGCGAAAGGCTATTTACAATTTGTACAGAAACCAGATGGCAGTTATAAGAGTCGAGGGGCATGAAAGGGAAGCAGTTGTTGGGAAGGGAGTGAGACAGGGTTGTAGCCTCTCCCCGATGTTATTCAATCTGTACATGGAGCAAGCAGTAAAGGAAACAAAAGAAAAATTCGGAGTAGGTATTAAAATCCATGGAGAAGAAATAAAAACTTTGAGGTTCGCCGATGACATTGTAATTCTGTCAGAGACAGCAAAGGACTTGGCAGAGCAGTTGAACGGAATTGGCAGTCTTGAAAGGGGGATATAAGATGAACATCAACAAAAGCAAGCGAGGATAATGGAATGTAGTCGAATTAAGTCGGGTGATGCTGAGGGAATTAGATTAGAAAATGAGACACTTGGAGTAGTAAAGGAGTTTTGCTATTTGGGGAGCAAAATAATTGATGATGGTCGAAGCAAGGAAGATATAAAATGTAGACTGGCAATGGCAAGGAAAGCTTTTCTGAAGAAGAGAAATTTGTTAACATCGAGTATAGATTTAAGTGTCAGGAAGTCGTTCCTGGAAGTTTTTGTATGGAGTGTAGCCATGTATGGAAGTGAAACATGGACGATAAATAGTTTGGACAAGAAGAGAATATAAGCTTTCGAAATGTGGTGATACAGAAGAATGCTGAAGATTAGATGGGTAGATCTCATAACTATTGATGAAGTATTGAATAGAAATGGGGAGAAGAGGACTTTGTGGCACAACTTGACAAAAAGAAGGGACCGGTTAGTAGGACATATTCTGAGGCATCAAGGGATCACAAATTTAGCATTGGTAAAAATCGTAGAGGGAGACCAATAGATGAATACACTAAGCAGATTCAGAAGGATGTACACTCCTGGAAATTGAAATAAGAACACCGTGAATTCATTGTCCCAGGAAGGGGAAACTTTATTGACACATTCCTGGGGTCAGATACATCACATGATCACACTGACAGAACCACAGGCACATAGACACAGGCAACAGAGCATGCACAATGTCGGCACTAGTACAGTGTATATCCACCTTTCGCAGCAATGCAGGCTGCTATTCTCCCATGGAGACGATCGTAGAGATGCTGGATGTAGTCCTGTGGAACGGCTTGCCATGCCATTGACTTACACCTTCTAGAGCACGTTGGGTGGCACGGGATACATGCGAACGTGCATTGTCCTGTTGGAACAGCAAGTTCCCTTGCCGGTCTAGGAATGGTAGAACGATGGGTTCGATGACGGTTTGGATGTACCGTGCACTATTCAGTGTCCCCTCGACGATCACCAGAGGTGTACAGCCAGTGTAGGTGATCGCTCGCTCCCCACACCATCATGCCGGGTGTTGACCCTGTGTGCCTCGGTCGTATGCAGTCCTGATTGTGGCGCTCACCTGCATGGCGCCAAACACGCATACGACCATCATTGGCACCAAGGCAGAAGCGACTCTCATCGCTGAAGACGACACGTCTCCATTCGTCCCTCCATTCACGCCTGTCGCGACACCACTGGAGGCGGGCTGCACGATGTTGGGGCGTGAGCGGAAGACGGCCTAACGGTGTGCGGGACCATAGCCCAGCTTCATGGAGACGGTTGCGAATGGTCCTCGCCGATACCCCAGGAGCAACAGTGTCCCTAATTTGCTGGGAAGTGGTTGTGCGGTCCCCTACGGCACTGCGTAGGATCCTACGGTCTTGGCGTGCATCCGGGCGTCGCTGCGGTCCGGTCCCAGGTCGACGGGCACGTGCACCTTCCGCCGACCACTGGCGACAACATCGATGTACTGTGGATACCTCACGCCCCACGTGTTGAGCAATTCGGCGGTACGTCCACCCGGCCTCCCGCATGCCCACTATACGCCCTCGCTCAAAGTCCGTCATCTGCACATACGGTTCACTTCCACGCTGTCGCGGCATGCTACCAGTGTTAAAGACTGCGATGGAGCTCCGTATGCCACGGCAAACTGGCTGACACTGACGGCGGCGGTGCACAAATGCTGCGGAGCTAGCGCCATTCGACGACCAACACCGCGGTTCCTGGTGTGTCCGCTGTGCCGTGCGTGTGATCATTGCTTGTACAGCCCTCTCGCAGCGTCCAGAGCAAGTATGGTGGGTCTGACACACCGGTGTTAATGTGTTCTTTTTTCCATTTCCAGGAGTGTAGGTTGCAGTAAGTACTGGGAGATGAGGAAGCTTGCACAGGATAGGGTAGCATGGAGAGCTGCATCAAACCAGTCTCAGGACGGAAGCCAACAACAACAACAACAGTTACCAGCAAGACAGCGTTGGACTCACCTTTCCAATATCAGAATTACTGTCACTAGATGTTTTTCCATATTCTTAACACCTTAATAGAAACCTATGAAAACGGTTCTGATTTGGCAACCATAGTAACCGCAAATAACAAACATGTTTCAAACAAAATTATCTCGTGTGACGAAATGTTTAGATGAATAAACAGCCAAATCCATCCGCCATTACCATATCATTATAGGCCATGACTCTATCGAGGTATTGCATTTTGCCATTCTTGAATAAGCCATTAAAACTATAGTCTTGCACAACATATACACATCCAGCTACAAAGTATAACGCTGTGTATTTGAATTATAGGAGTCATAACCAGAAAGACCTCATGATCAACACCGTCTGAGCTGGTATTACATCCCAAGTAGACAAACTGAGAACGATCTCCGGGTTACACATACGATAATTTTAATACGTCTGCTCAATACACACTGTCTCCATAAACGTATCAGTAAGGTATAATTTGTTCTATATTTCTGTTAGCAAGGCAGTCAGTCCCTCTAGTGATGTACAGTTGTTTTATGCATTCTCACTTTTTCGCTCACTAGAATATTCCATATTTTTAACACTGTCAAAAAACCCAGTGGGAAGGCATTGTAGCCCATACTAGTTTGCTTACGATGGATAGTCATCCAGCCTACATACACTCCTCAGCAGAACTTTCAGCACCGCTGTTTGGTGGCGCATGTTATCGATTTCTACGTTAAATAATTAAAACTATAGCAATACAGAGCATAGCATTCTATTCAATTACCACCTCTGATTATAAGGAATGTATATACAGCCAAATAAGTCAACAGTACCTACTTTAATTCTCTGGAAAATGTAGGTGTAACGCTCACGTCAGTCTGTCTTAGTTTTCACAGAAGTGTGTGATAAATGCGTCGTACGATAGCAGTATGACCACCAACAGCAAATGCTTTTTACTGACTGTGATTATTCACTATAGAAACAAAAAATCGTCGGGTATACTTCCAGTCACATGATCTTCTAAACGTGATTGAACTTGCGCTGTATTTTGCGTGTCGCGACGTGAATACTCCAGTCACGAGGTGGGGGCGTTGCGTCCAGCAACGACGAGCAGCATGCAAAGTGCTTCTCAACACACCAAACACGCATACTTAGTTGTGTATATTTATTAAAGTATCAGTCCTGATGTCTATAAAAAATGCGAATACAGCTCCCAAACCCGACAACCATGTGAAAGAACGTGATAATGCTACCCTGGCGTGGAGGGGTCTTCATAATATGTGGATGACTTTGATATCATTTAAATAGAACTAAGGTGTGTATTTTGATGAAATAATATGCATAATCTTGACTTAGGTTCTCAGTCCAGCGCCTATGCATCCTCTGTAGTAGTAGCGAACGGCTGAGAATACATTATTGTATGAACACACACCAGCAGCACGATTTTGCGTAATCGATTTCCACGTTAAATAATTTTAAATAATTAAAATCACAGACAGATATACACTGAAGAGCCAGACAAAGTGGTACACCTGCCTAATATCGTCTAGGGTCCCTGCGAGCATGCAGAAGTGCCACAACACGACGTAGCACGGACGCCACTAATGTCTGAAGTATTGCTGGAGAGAACTGACACCATGAATCCTTTTGGGCTGTCCACAAATCCATAACGGTACGAGGGGGTGGAGATCTCTTCTGAACAGCACTTTGCGAGGCATCCCATATATGTTAAATAATGTTCATGTCTGGGGAGTTTGGTGGCCAGCGGAAGTGTTTAAACTCAGAAGCGTGTTGCTGGAGCCACTCTGTAGCAATTCTGGACATGCAGTGGTGTCTTATTGTCCTGCTGGGACTGCCTAAGTCCGTCGGAATGCACAATGGACATGAATGGATGCAGGTGATTAGACAGGACGCTTCTCCCAAAGGCTTCGCTAGTGTGATCCCCTATAGTTCTCTGCTCCGCTTCAATACTTTTTTTACCGCATCATGTGCCCGCAACACCGCCAGGCCCCATCCGCCATCGCGGTGGGCAGTGGTCATAATGTTTTAGCGATTAGTGTATACAAGTGTACATTTACAAATGGAAAAAATGTGTAAAACGTCAAATTCACTTAACAATCTGGATATGATATGGTGCTACAAGAACGTCTGCATTTATACTTAGACGGTAGTCGAAATGTGACATAAGCACTGTAAGTGTCTGGAGAGATCTCTCAGGTACTTTCCTAAAAAGCTACATGGATGAATACTATTAGAATTACAGCACCATCTGCCTACAAATAGACAGAGATCAGAGCTAAAGGTTGAGAGAGAGAGCCCGTCAGAGAACCCTTGAAAAAATATACGGATTTTTATTGTTTATACTGACGGAGGGATAGATATGGTATCACAGATATGCTTGGGAAAACAAAATCATTATAGATAGTAGGAAGAAGGGGGTATGAGGAAACTTTTAATATCAAATTAATATGCGGATTAATTAAATTTATCAGTTAATCCGCCCGACCACGCCCACCCCTACCACTAACTATGCCCAACACCCCCCCCCCCCGCCCCAGATGACGTCATGTGTTTTTCTCAGCCTGCACATGGGACCTGGCCCCCACCGTCCCTGCCCACCCTCCCCCTCCCATCCCCTTGCACCCTATTTCAGGAATTTCAAATTTTTGTGAGAATTTCGAATTTTGCGGGAATTCAGAATTTTGTTGGGAAGTTCTTTGTCCCAGAGCTGTGCTGACGTCCCACTCCACCCACATGGGAATTGGCGACGATTTAAAAATGGCTGTGCCCTATTCAGGACTCGAACCCTGGTCCTACTGGATGGAAATCCCAAGTGCACCCCCAACACATGGAATCCGCCCAGATGCAGGAGAGGAAGGTTAGATTAGTGTACTTTCTTTATTTTGGTCGGGAAATTGACGTAAATATCGGCCATAATTACGTAATTAATCATAAAGATCGGTACTAATTACACAACTATATGCATAGTGCTACACAAGTACTGCCTAAGCTCGCAATACAGCTCAAAAATGTAGTGATAGACAAACTCTACCCTTCACCTAGAAGCAGGAAAAAGGGTAGGGTGTAAGGTACTATCTTTACTCTTTTTGGCAGGAAATGTGTTCAACTGACGAAATGCTTGTGTTGGACAGAGAGGTGTTTAATAATTGCATTACCTGTAATCATATAGCTGAGGACAGTAACTATCATTGTTTGACGTCAGAGTTCGCTACAGGCGCCTCCTCAAAAACCTCCCTGCAGCCCAGATAATCGAATACAATACAAACTGATGGAAAAAATGCAACAATGTTCTATGCACACTTCGAAATCATCGTGAAAAAAAAAACAGCGCTCGTAATGAACGGGTCATAATGCAACACATGTACTGGGGAATATCGTCATCCGAAAAGAGTGCAGAGGGGGCGCTAGTTGAACGTGAGTTTCCTCGAGAGGCGTCCACAAACTGCCGAAGATCGAGGCTCTCTTACCTCCCTTCATCCCTCCACTCCCTCCCTTCCTCCACCCATCCACCTACGACGAGAACAAGGGCTTTTTCAAATGGCTAGCTGCTCCACCGTGCTTTGCGTGGTTGCTGACCGCCTTAAGGCGATGCTCCTTCACCAACACAATAGCATCTATGGTCATCTAAACAGTAGGAGACGAACGGATGGCAGCCCCAAGTGCAACTTGTTTATCTAAAATATAGCGACAGAGCCCCCACACTTCGCCCCCACGATCAGAGCGCGGCTGTGCCCGGAGACCACCCACAGTCTACACGCACCCGTTGCCCCGAGCAGCCAGTTGTTCTGCAATGGAGAACAATTGTATTTATCGTCAACACAATTCTTTCTTGCAGTTTGTTAAAAAAAATGGCTCTGAGCACTATGGGACTCAACATCTTAGGACATAAGTCCTTAGAACTACTTAAACCTAACTTACCTAAGGACATCACACACACTCATGCCCGAGGCAGGATTCGAACCTGCGACCGTAGCAGCCCCGCGGTTCCGGACTGCAGCGCCAGAACCGCATGGCCACCGCGGCCGGCTTGCAATTTGTTAAACGTATTTCTCGGAAAGACTGGACGCCTCTGGAACAACAACGAAATTCCGGAGAATGCTCCAGATCGCTTTTTGAAACAGCTAGCTGCTCCACCGAGTGCTTTTTCTGCAGCTCACTGCCACCCCTCTGTGGTCATTGGTCTCACCACGCCATCCTCAATCCGCCATGGTTGCTTACAGTACGCTGCCCACCTTGAGGCGATGGTCCTTCGCCAACATAAAAGGAGGTATAGTTAACTCAACAAAGATAAGAACGGCCGCCCAAGTGCAACTTGGTCGTCTGAAGTATAGCAACGCAGCCCTGCCCCCACACGCAGCCCCTCTAGTCAGGGGGCAAACCTGCGGCGGCGGCTTCACACAGACTAGGCACGCCCCCAACACCTCCAGTAGGCCCGTCGTTCTGCGATGGAGTTTTATTTAATGTCAATGCAACTCTTTCTTGCAATCTGTTAAATATATTTCTCGGAAAGACTGGACCCCTCTGGAGCAACAATCAAATTCCGGAGAATGGCCCAGACGGCCTTTTCAAAATCCGGCTGCTTAGGAAGCAGGAAAACTTCCTCCTAAGGCGACCACAGACTTCAGAGCAGCCTCACACAGCAGTGTCTTCAGTACAATGCGCCTTCGTGAGCACGTTGCTGGTCAGTCTGTGTTATCCACGCCGAAAAAAGCTACACTTCACTAGAGCCCAATGCTGGCATCCCTCAGAACAAAATCGAAGTCAATAAGGGCTATTCAGACCATGGTTTGTTTGTGTAACGAGACTGCTGCAACATTCAAGAGAACGAGGCTCCGTAAGCAGTTGTGGCTGTCCCTTTAGACAAACAACCCATGATCAGGATAGCCCTCGGTTTTGTTCTGATGAATGCTGGTGTTGCACTCTATTGTATGTGTAGCTTTTATCGGCCTCGATAGCGCTAGCAGCCCTGTCACGTGCTCATGGCGACGTGTTGTACTGAGAACACGACGGACCATCTGGACTGTTCCCCAAAATATTAATGTTTTTCCAGCGGGGTCCAGTCTTTCCGAGAATATCGTTTAACAGATTGCATGAAAGAGCGGTGCTGAAACGTTAAATAAAAGTGTTTTCCATCGCAGAAAGGTGGGTTGCTCGGGGCTAGGAGGGGGCGTGTCTACTGTGGGTGGTCGCTGGACACAGCTATGCTCTGACCAGGCGGTGGCGAGTGGTGCTGCGTCGTTACATTTTAGAGGAACAAGTTGCACTTCGGGCTGCCGTCCTTTTATCTTCTATTGTTTAGTCAACTATACTTGCTTTTGTGTCGGCGAATTACAGTCACCTCAAAGCGGACAGCAGCCATGGCCGGCTCGTGCTGCGAGGTCCTCTGCCTCAGCAGTTTACCGTTTGAAAAAGCCTGTGTCGAATACATAAGCGTTATTCTTTGTAGCTGGATATATACATGTTGTAGAAGATTGTAGTTTTATGGATTATTCGGTAATTGCAGGCTGTAATACCTTAATACTGCACTTGAAAGAAAGACAATCAGGTCCTGTAATGGTTTATAAAACTATTCGCTATATCCCTACAGTTTTAACGCGAAAATCTATTAGACAATAAACAGCGACACTGTCATCTGTTTTAGAATGATGGAATTTTCGTATACCATGTTACTTCCTACAGAACCAAGACAGAGAAACTAGCTTCCTTATGCACTAGCAGCTGAGGCTGGTGGATACATTTTCTTCCTGATGCGTCACAGTTCCACTAGGCACTGCTAATGTCTGTATGGTGCTGTAAATAAATAGCTACGATAGGTCTTCGATTTAATAATTATTTATGATATACATAACATGCTCAGGATTTTCATGATGTGTTACGATAAAATACGAGATTTGATCGTTTCTCAGAGATACTTACGAGGTTGGCTTAATGGATATGGGCTATAATTATCGCAAGAACTACTTTCATACTACACGTTATTAGTGCCCACATAAGTTTTCGTAGATACTATTTTCTGAACACTGCAGTGTGTCAGCGATCCAGATCGTGTCTTTGGAATTCACTGGGTCAGTCAAAATTACGTTAATAGAAATGAGCACACTCGCATTTCCCTGTAATTGATATAGGAGGCTTATAGTAATGTCGCATATATTAATAATGTTGCAGGGTTTATTTTGTTTAAACATCGTAATTACGTGTCTTTATTCCACCAGGGGGTGCTACCTGGCTGAAACACAAGTTTTGAAAGCATCGCGGATGGGGAGAGAGTGGGCAGGGAAGAGGATGACGAGCTTGTTTCTAATTGGTGTAGAAAGGGAGGGGGAGGAGAGGGGGAGTGCTTGACGGTAAAACTGTTATAAACATTTGCATTTAACGACAGGTTGGCTGCGGCAGGATGGTACCTCTTTGAAAGACTGAGTGCCATTTATGCCAGCATCTAGGCTGCTTACGTAGCAGGTGATTACAGATATATATTGTTTAAATAATGCAAATTTATTTACAATGCCTGGGGACATGTGCTGGTGTAGTGTTAGGAAGACGTGTGGAGCTCTCCCATTCAAGACATGCTGGCCGCGACAGCACGAGGTGTTCCATGGAATATAGGGGAGGAATTCGTCGTAATCTAATAGTGTATTTGTAACAGTCTTTGATATTTCACCGATATGTTAGGGTCTGTTTGCCATTATTACTACACGTGGGAGATTCCTCGGCCGGAACTGATATAGCAGCAGTGTTTTGTGTCATCCAACAGGCCAGAGATGATTACTCCTTGTATGATGCAACTTTCTCGGCCATTGCTGGGTAGTGTATCCCCAACCATCTTCCAGACATCCATGTTACAGCTATACACCAGACCTCTGATTTCGAGGGGTGTTCTACCTTGCAGGCGTGATACTTTTTTAACACTGATGAGCTCTCTAGGTGCGTATATTGTAGCGCTGTGCTACACAAATACAGTACCTTCGGTTGGAAGCAACAGAATTTTAGTATGACGTCACACAAGCTAGTAATGTAGTAGTGGTTTTGCAAGAAGTTTACCTATTACAGTGTGGTATTTCTTTTTCATACAGTAACTTTGGTTAGAAATCAGTTGCGCTTACAGAATTTTCTATGACGTCACTGACATGACATTATCACTGTTTCTGCAAACGTGCTCGTCTGTAACACTATTCTGTCACATACACACTAATAATGGAGTGGAGGCTAAGCAATGAGGCATAAATCGGGATCATGCTACTCTATGATAGGCTGAGACCATAATGACGTCGACGCGAAGTGATGCAACGTGGACGCAACGTTGTGTCGTGGCGCGATTGAATGTTGATATTGACACGTAACTCATGTATTTGGATAAAATGCAATAAACTGTAGAAAATGAGAGTAATGAATTACATATCTGTCAGGGCGTAGTGTCTGTTGGTGCCTCTCATAACGAAACATTAACTTGTTATTGACAAATAGATTCCGAGTGACGCAATTTTTTATTAAAAGATAAACACAGCCTACAACCTATCCCTACGGTGCCCAGTCAGATATTCCAATTACAACAGATGGTTTGTTGTGGTTTCCTTCAATGTCAGTGGTACCTAATTCGAGCACATTCTGCATTGCGATTGCCTGGGAACATCAAGACGTTGACGTGACGTCGGGAACAGTCAGGTGGATCCAGTGTAATTGGACAAAATGCGTAAAATTGTAGGAAACTCGATAAAAATAAGAAAACAGGTGAAAAATACTTACAATTGAGGAAAATACGAAAAATATGAAAAAATACGTACAATTGTGGAATAATAAGAGTACTTACATATCTGCCTGGATGTAGTCTCTGTTGGTGCCTCGAATGAGGTAATATGAAATTGGTATTAATAAACTGCTGTAATCTAGAACTCAAGTGACATGACTTAATGTAATTTCTTATTAACAAATACACACAGTCTGATCATCTCCCTATGCTACTCATCTGCAGAGAAAACCCCTCCCGCTCAAGTGTTCCATTTATAAAATGTGATGTGGAAGGGGATGGCGGGGAGAGGATAGCATGCTTGATCTTCATTGGTCCAGAGGGGTGAAGAGAGGAGGGGGAGAGGGTGTACCGCTATCTTTATGTCACACGACGACTATAGGGCTACGTCATGACCTTGTGTACAGCTCGTGCAATTGCCTGTTTGATTCCCTTAGATGACCTTGATCAATTCCCAGTGTTTCAATAGGTAGAGAAATTGGGGGCACCAAGGAGCCCAAGTGTGTAATCTGACACTGGATGTGTAACATGACACCAGATGTGATAAGATCATTATCTGTCTTTGAACCTACACTGCTGTCCTACTCTCCTCTCCTTTGGGCAGCAAAATGCCAGTGGTTGAGAACACTCCCCACGAGCGTGAAACAATGCTGTAAGCAATACTGAACTCCTAGGCTACCACTCGTCACACTTCGTCCATCTCAAAGTTTCCCCATGATTCTTTTCCGAGTAAAATCATCCAGATGTTGTCTCTGGGCCATGCTGTAATGAAGAGCACCACCACAGTGCACTGTAACTGCTCACTGACTGACACACACTGTCTTTTCCCGTTCCTTCAACTGCATCGGTTTGCAGGGCCACCCCATTTAGCTCTACGGTCCCTTAGACCTCACGCCAGGAGACGATCAGCCTTTTGTGCACAGCTGGGAGATTTCTGACACCATGCTCCCTCACGTTCATTCATTTTCACCTAGTTGTCAATATGTTTTGTTACCATACTTTACCCATCAATGTACATCGGTGATATGTGGAATCTGTTGGGTTTTTTTTCGTCTTTACTTTCAACTAACCGTTCTACATAAAGACTCAAAAACTCCAGTTTGGTATAATTTCCGTGAGACTGGAAGGATTTAGTACATTCCTGTCGTTCATGGGGTGCACTGATCACACAATAGCAGGGTCTCCGCTAAAAAAAGTGTTATGCCTGGTTCATGCTGCAAATTCAGTTGACAAAATGTGAACTGGAGATGCTTAGAGTAGAGGATTTAAAGGACATTTACTCGTTCAATGTATTTTAGCTCGGATCGTTCTGGAAGAAGCCCACGTCTCAGAAGAAGAGGAGAAGTGCATTATCAGCTCGTTATTAGAAGAGTTTTTTGGAGTGACTTTTCAAGTGAAAAGCAGCATATTGATTTCCGTCTATCATGGCAAAATAAGGATGGACAAGACCGGGCAACTATTTATAAGCGGTTCATTGTCATCTTCCTACTCCAAAAGCGAGTTCACTGGTGCCTCCGTAAACAGGGATAAACGGAAGCTGAAGAATGGTCAGCGAACCCTTGAAATCAGTTTTAATTTTTGTGACATAAAATAGACTAGGAAGAATGCGGTGTTTATTGTCAGTGCAGTAAAAGCGAACGGTTGAACAGTGACTGTAGACTCTCCGACAATTATCCAAAGAACAGTCATTGCAAACCAGAGTTTTTAGATCATGTTGCACATCCTATGAAAATGAATTACCTCCATTCCCTCTGGCTCTTTTTAGTTAAAGAAGAAAGAGGAAAGGAAAAAAATCCTTTTGCTACTATGTTTCTCCAAAGTATAATTATGCAACTAATTACCTAAGAACAAGAACCAGTGAAGCAGATGGAGGCTTCCTCATTCACTGTGTGAAACGGAATGTGAATACCAAAATTTCTGTACTTTGTGATCAATACGTACCCTATATACCAAAACATTATGGCCAAAACTGTACTGTGATTTTTTATGGTTATGTTGACGTCAACAGTACACTGAGCAGGTCAGAAGAGATAGGTTCTCACATAAACTTAATTTGACATTAATTTTGTAGCAGAATGACTACCACTGTTCAACAGAACCATTTTCTTGGAAACGGAAAGAACAAAAACAGACTTATAGAGCTCCTCAGCGACAAAATGAGAGCAAGGAGGATGTAAACAGTAGATACCGCAGGCGATGCGAACAACGATACAGTGATATGTGGGCTAAAGAACGCTTCCCTACACTCCACTGTCATGATAGTAGGGAAAGATGTCGAGTGGGTTGCTTTACTCATTGCTTTTGCACGACCAGGGAGGGCAAAGATGGAATTCAACTGTTTTCGCCAAACTAACTCCAAGGACTTCTTTTTGCTCAAACCATCTTCCTTCTCCGTGCCTTCAGTGCGTGTGACATCTCCCACCCCATTTACAACAAAAGCAAAGGAGGAACTGTTAAGCCGCGCAACAAGATTCCTAGGCACTGAGAAGACAATATCCGACAGTCTTCACTAACAAGTAAGCACTCGACACCAGCTGGAAAGGTCGCATAGGCTGGCGAGATGTTTCTAGAAATGTTCCAAGTGGCCGAGTATCAGCAAGATCTCAATGAACTCCGATATGATGCGTTCCTAAAAGCGACGCTAAAACCAGACCCCATGTCACTGCCACCAAACATAGTACCTGCGCATAAGCTCGTTTTTTAGCGTTTATTTACAGATTTATGAATTTCGTTAACTTACTATTCTTTATATAAAACGCGTTTTAAAACACAGTTTCTTTCGCCAATGGGTGAGTGTGGCGGGGGGGGGGGGGGGGGGGGGGGGGGGGGACGTGGATGCCGAATATCTTACGGAACAAAACCTGTGCGGTGTTCCTCCTCTTCCCAACCCCCCACCCTTTCTTGTATTAAAACTTCTCGTATGCCGTTTCAAGGGAATAATGTATTGAAGATTTATCAAAATTGTTCAATTGGCTCTGAGCACTATGGGACTTAACATCCGAGGTCATCAGTCCCCTAGAACGTAGAACTACTTAAACCTAACGAACCTATGGACATCACACACATCCATACCCGAGGCAGGATTCGAACCTGAGACCGTAGCGGTCGCGCGGTTCCAGACTGAACCGCCTAGAACTGCTCGACCACACCGGCCGGCCGAATGTTTATCACAAATACGTTAACCTTCTTATAATCAGATTTCATTTAATGACGCATTGGCGGCAGCAAAAGCCACTAGGAGATTGTAAAATCAATAAGAATGAGAAATGTAGCGTGAATTCAGTGTAACTGGGTGGTTCAGCCGACACAGTAGCTCAGTTTGTTGGGTCAGAGCGAAGGCCAAATGACGAGAGCAATAACGAGCAAAAAGAGGAAAGGAGAACAAAGAAGTGGTTAGAGAAGTCGAGTTATCAGCACAAAGAAAGGACGCTTGCGTCCAGCTGTGTGCTAACATTTCTTTTTCATCTTCGCCTTTTGTAACAGATTCTGGCACCGGCAGTCACATATGTATTCGCCCTTGAGCGATAGTAACATGCCATATACGGTGGTTACCTTATTTTTTAGTTTCCTGTTAAATTGAAATTAAACGTTTACACTATTAAAACCCTTTTTTTTTATAATTGCTATTTTTCCATCTCCTGCATCGCTCGAACTTTAATCCTAGACAAAAAATGAATAGGAGATATTCTGGGGGAGTTTTAATGTAGTTTAATTTTGTAGTGGCACACGTTTACGCCACAAATCTCGGTTTTCCAGTTATTCAAGAAGAACGTAATAGAAGTTAGCATTAAATCCCCACCACAATCCCCACTGGTCGGAGGTTTAAGTATGTTGTCCATGACACTTCCACCTTCCACTGTACAAAAATCTGCAACTACACGAATTTACGTTATGTGATCAAAAGTATCCGGACACACCAGAAACATGCGTTTTTCGTAGTAGGTTCATTGTGCTGCCATCTGTTGCCACGTACTCCGTATCAGCGACCTCAGTAGTCATTAGACATCGAGAGAGAGCAGAATGGGGCGCCTGCAGAACTCGCGGACTTCGAATGTGGTCAGGTGATTGGGTGTGACTTGTATCGTACGTCTGTGCGCGAGATTTCCACACTCCTAAATATCCCTAGGTCCACTGTTCCCGATTAGATAGTGAAACGGAACGTGAAGGAACACGTACAACACAAAAGCGTTCATACCGACCTCGTCTGTTGACTGACAGAAACCACCGGTAATTGAAGAGGGTCATAATATGTAACCATCACACAGAAATTCCAAAGTCCATCAGGATCCACTGCAAGATCTATGACAGTTTGGCAGGAGGTGAGAAAACTTGGATTTCATGGTCGAGCGGCTGCTCATAAGCCACACATCATGCCGGTAAATGCCAAACGACGCCTGGCTTGGTGTAATGGGCGCAAACATTGGGCGACTGAACAGTGGGAAAACGTTGTGCGGAGTGACGAATCACGGTACACAATGTGGCGATCCGATAGCAGGGTGTGGATATGGCGAATGTCCTGCGAACGTCATCTGCAGCGTGTGTAGTGCAGCGGTAAAATTCGGAGGTGGTGGTGTTATGGTTTGTTCGTGTTTTCCAAGGAGGGGGCTTGCACCCCTTGTTTTGCGTGGCACTATCACAGCACAGTCCTCCATTGATGTTTTAAGCACCTCGTTGCTTCCCACTGTTGAAGAGCAATTCAGGGACGGCGATTGCATCTTTCAGCATGATCGAGCACCTGTTCATAATGCACAACCTGTAGAGGAGTGGTTATACAATAACATTCCTGTAATGGACTGGCCTTCACAGAGTCCTGACCTGAATCCTATAGAACACCTTTGGGATGTTTTCGAATGCCGACTTCTTGCCAGGCCTCACCGAACGACATCGATACCTCTCCTCAGTACAGGACTCCGTGAAAAACGGGCTGCCATACCCCAAGAAACCTTCCAGCACCCGACTGGACGTGTGCCTGCGAGAGCGGAAGCTGTCACCAAGGCTAATGGTGGACCAACACCATATTGAATTGCAGAGTTATTTATGAAGGGCGCCACGAACTCGTAAGTCATTTTCAGCCAGGTGTCCGGATACTTTTGATCATATAGTGTATTTCCTTCAATTTTTCCTCCGTTAACTGTATTATATTATGACTGCGATCACAAGGGCGGACGACGAACGAACTTAACAACGAGCATATAACGCTCTTTTCTGTCCGGTAACGCTGGCTGTGTGAGCTCTTCTATACAACAATTCAAGCGAATAACATTAGTAGGTTTTATTACAAATGAGAATAATGATAGTACTTAACTTGTATTTACAATAAGTATCGCAAGCAATGGTCGACATGCAACCAGTATTGATCTTTGCTATAGATAATGTCCAAACAAGCAATGGATGTGGATCACTAGTAACTGTTCTCGTTGCACGGTCAGCTAGGTCATGCTAATACTCTGCGAATACTGTCCACCAATGTCCGGCCGAGGCTGGCAGGAGCGGCGCCTATATTCACTTCGCCTGGATGCTGCTCCTATCAGCACGCTATTGACCGATCTCGTTTCACCGCCTTCTCTTCTTGTGATCTTCCTCCTCATTCTGGCGCTTGTCGTTACGCCACAACAGACTGCAGATACTCAGGGACGATAAAAGCTCCAAACTTTTGACGATGAAGGAATCGGGAGAGCACTTACATATCGTATAGCAAAACACGCCGTCTGCCATGAACTTGTTATTTACACTGATTTGGAAATTACAGATATATGCAGAAGATATCTTATTTGGTAAAATAGTTTATATTACTGACAATACATGAGTGAAAAAACTGGTAAGAATTGTCATCGAACCAGTAGTTAAATGTCAGATAAGACTGATTTTGAAAATCCATTCCTAGTGTTATAGATTTTCGCAGATAACATGAACGTACTTAAACCCGATTTGCATGCTATAAATGCCGTTTTAGTTTTTCATATTTCTTTCTTTTCAGTTTCACGGCAACCGTTTGACTAAATATCTTTCGTAAGGACTATTCAATAGGGAAAATTGTGGATTACCCGCCTCTGGCGCAGAAAAGATTCATAGTTACCCATCGTGTTAGTTCACATTTTCAGACTGCGTAAACAGGTGTTATATCAACAACTGAGTACGCTGAAAGCTCCACATAAACAAGAGTTATCTGCAAGATAATGGTGCAGAATGATTGTAGAACAATACTGTAGCAACTGAAATGTATGTAACAGATTAATATATGTACCACTACTTAAAACACTGCTGATAAAACCAGTAGAACTCACAGCTTTTCATAACTACGCCAAGCGATCTCCAGTGTAATAATAAAATACTTCTGTTGACCAATAGACATGGACTTGGCTGTATATCAGTCATTAATGAGATATTATCCCCGGACTACAGATCATCAGCAACAGTTAAACCAAATTCACATGTTGAAAATGTAGCGAAGGAAGCAGGTGAATTCACTGGTAAGGCCGGCCAGAGTGACCGAGCGGTTCTAGGCGCTACAGTCTGGAACCTCGCGCACGCTACGGTCGAAGGTTCGAATCCTGCCTCGGGCATGGATGTGTGTGGTGTCCTTAGGTTAGTTAGGTTTAAGTAGTTCTAAGTTCTAGGGGACTGATGACCTCAGAAGTTGAGTCCCATAGTGCTCAGAGCCATTTGAACCTTTCTTTTCTTTTTTTTTTTTTTTTTTTTTTTTTTGCACTGGTAACTTGACAATGAATGACTTAGTAATAATTGTTGCAGGCGCTAAAGATGATAACGAACGAAGAAGAAACTTCAGTGTTGTGACTCTGAAATTAATCTCAGTGATGAACAATATGGGCTAATGTTACGTACAATACCATATCGATATGACGGTCTAAACTTGAACAAGTCCATATTTAATCTCAACAACACCATACTGGCTGGTATGAGTGATGCCGTCCACTCAACGGATATGAGCAGTTTGCTACGAAGGTATGCTTGCATAAAACATCTCAAGGCAAGAGGAAAACTTGATCTGTGCAGAAGCCTTACGGTTGCAATTAAACCCACAGGGAAGAGAATGCATGCAATAAAAGAAATATCCAGTTCAGCAAAGGGGTTGAAATCAGATTTGAGGCATATTGCTCGGAATATGGAATGCAATAAGAGGATCACCCAGTCGTCTAATCCACCACTGAATTCCCAGTAGAGGAGGATGTCTACAAAGGCCAACACACCACCTGAAAATGTATACTACGATACATCTTTGTTCTCTGCTAAGATGACGCAAAAAGCAATCAGCCCTACTACGTGTAGCACCAATCATGCTCCAGTACGGGTGTCGTCTACATTAAGAAAACTACCAGAGATACGTAATGATCTTTAATGGCTTGCTCCAAGGAATCTACTTCATCACCAGGGCCTGTGTCCAACACTATGAAGAAGTTGGCAGAATGTGTAAGTAAGCCAACTTAGAACAATTTACTTCGACCATTATGTGACAAGTAATCACTTTTTTGTGCATATAAATATCATCACTTTGGAAATAAGACTGATGGTCTGAGTACTCTATTAGGTAAGAATAAAACATCATATTATGTATGCACATTGGTTAAGAGAAGATTAGTTGGAACTGCATGTACCTCCTGGTTCTGATTTAGTCACAGGGCCGGCCGCGGTCGCCAAGCGGTTCTAGGTGCTTCAGTCTGGAACCGCGCGACCGCTACGGTCGCAGGTTCGAATCCTGCCTCGGGCATGGATGTGTGTGATGTCCTTAGGTTAGTTAGGTTTAAGAAGCTCTAAGTTCTAGGGGAGTGATGACCTCAGATGTTAAGTCCCATAGTGCTTAGTGCTTAGAACCATTTGAACCATTTAGTCACAGGCTCCTGTACAAAAGCACAACAGCATGGCGGAGCTTCTATATGTATTAGTAGTGACGTAGATCTCCAGTATATAGTCTTTAACGTTGCTGACTACTGTATAGAAAATGTGCTTGAAGTAGCTGCAATGATATTTACCACACAAAAACTCGTAATAATATCAGTATACCACATTCCAGATGTGACAGTGAACTATTTACATAGACCTTAGATAAATGAGCTAATACTTTGAAAAACTATGCAACAATAGAATATTAATCTTTGGAGATACAAAAATTGACTATAAGGTTAGAGTCATCAAAGCAGTTTTATCTACTGAATATGTTAAGATTACATGGGCTATCTTGTGTTCATAAGAATCCTACATGTCATCACAAGTATTTAAAAAGATCTGTATGAAGTAGGGTTGTTTGATACTTACTATCAGACCATATGGTTAAAATTAACAAGCCTATATCTGACTGCATCAAAACAAAGCATATTAAGCTACTATGTGATGAAAATATTGATAATTACAGAACACAGTTGCAATTAATTAGGTGAAATGGCATTTTCCTCAAAAGTGAGAACGTGGAGGATGCATTTGCAGTTTATTTCAATGTGCCTGTAAACATTCTGAAGACATGTTGCCCAAAGGTTCTGAAAACAAAAACCAACTCGAAAACATAACTCTGCATCCATCTGTGGCTCACATCCAGTCCTCAGAGGCTTGGAACATTATTTATGATTTATTATGATAAACATAAAAATATAAAAAAAAACATAAAAATATGATACAAACAAAGCTAGTTACATCAAAGTAAAGAATAAGTACAGATCAGAAATCAGGATAGTGAAGAGTAAAGCAAATGACAGTTCTATTAATAAATCGCACGAAAAGTGCAAAGCAGCTTAGATTATTGTAAGGACTGAAATGGGGAGAAGCAAGGATTATAAAAATTATGACAGAAATGTAAATATCAATGAGATCAATTCAATGCCTATTTTGTTAATGCTTCTGACATAAGTTCCTCTACAGCAACTGACTGAAATTATAAATATGAAGGGCATCCAAAGGTTGCTGACTCTTTCCTGCGACATTCTGAACACATTTCTTTCGCATGTGAATGGAAAGAGGTCCACTTGTGTGATATCATGAAATCAATTGCAAAATTAAGTAGCTTATGATTTATTTACTTTTTTAATTAAAAAGTAGCAGATGTAACAGCATACATGCTCTGTTTACCTGTAAACTGGATACTTACTAATCGTTGGTTCCAAGCCTGTTTAAAAACGATAGTGGTCACTCCTCTACACAAAAAAAATAGTCATGTCAAAGCAACGATCGATCAATTTATTCAATACTTACGAGGGACGCTTGAAAAGTCCGTGAAAAGTCCGAGAGATGGCCCACCGGCGCGTATCGAGGTCATGTTTAGTTAGTAGCATCTTAGGAAAGAACGCACATAAGGGTTTCAGCCATATTGGTCTATTTCTTTGTGTTTGGCATTCGTGTAAATCAAAGAAGTCGAGGGATTGTCAAAAAAGCTTTATTGTTATGGTTTTAAAGGCAAAATAGGCAAAGTTCTTTCTCTGATTAAACTTTATTGGAGTGATAGAAAACAAACTGCACATTTTAACAAAAACCAATCACACACCCCTGTCACCACACAAGGAATCCTGCAAGGTTCTGTACTTGGACCATAGCTTCTGGTAATTTATATAAATGATTTGGCCAATATTCTGCCAGTAGTAGGGAGATTGCGGCATCGGTGGAATTTTGATATCAAATAGATGTTGTTGTTGTTGTCTTCAGTCCTGAGACTGGTTTGATGCAGCTCTCCATGCTACTCTATCCTGTGCAAGCTTCTTCATCTCCCAGTACTTACTACAACCTACATCCTTCTGAATCTGCTTAGTGTATTCATCTCTTGGTCTCCCTCTAAGATTTTTACCCTCCACGCTGCCCTCCAATGCTAAATTTGTGATCCCTTGATGCATCAGAACATGTCCCACCAACCGGTCCCTTCTTCTTGTCAAGTTGTGCCACAAACTCCTCTTCTCCCCAATTCTATTCAATACATAATCATTAGTTATGTGATCTACCCATCTAATCTTCAGCATTCTTCTGTAGCACTACATTTCGAAAACTTCTATTCTCTTCTTGTCTAAACTATTTATCGTCCATGTTTCACTTCCATACATGGCTACACTCCATACAAATACTTTCAGAAATGACTTCCTGACACTTAAATCTATACTCGATGTTAACAAATTTCTCTTCTTCAGAAACGCTTTCCTTGCCATTGCCAGTCTACATTTTATATCCTCTCTACTTCAACCATCATCAGTTAATATATAGCAAAAATCCTTTACTACTTTAAGTGTCTCATTTCCTAACCTAATTCCCTTAGCATCACCCGACTTGAATCGACTACATTCCATTATCCTCGTTTTGCTTTTGTTGATGTTCATCTTATATCCTCCTTCCAAGATACTGTCCGTTCCGTTCAACTGCTCTTCCAAGTCCTTTGCTGTCTCTGCCAGAATTACAATGTCATCAGCGAACCTCAAAGTTTTTATTTCTTCTCCGTGGACTTTAATACCTACTCCGAATTTTTCTTTTGTTTCCTTTACTGCTTGCTCAATATACAGATTGAATAACATCGGGGAGAGGCTACAACCCTGTCTCACTCCCTTCCCAACCGCTGCTTCCTTTTCATGCCCCTCGACTCTAATAACTGCCGTCTGGTTTCTGTACAAATTGTAAATAGCCTTTCGCTCCTTGTATTTTACCCCTGCCACCTTTAGAATTTGAAAGAGAGTATTCCAGTCAACATTATCAAAAGCTTTCTCTAAGTCTACAAATGCAAGAAATGTAGGTTTGCCTTTCCTTAATCTATTTTCTAAGATAAGTCGTAGGTTCAGTATTGCCTCACGAGTTCCAACATTTCTGCGGAATCCAAACTGATCTTCCCCGAGGCCGGCTTCTACCAGTTTTTCCATTCGTCTGTAAAGAATTCGCGTTAGTATTTGGCAGCTGTGACTTATTAAACTGATAGTTCGGTAATTTTCACATCTGTCAACACCTGCTTTCTTTGGGATTGGAATTATTATATTCTTCTTGAAGTCTGAGGGTATTCCGCCTGTCTCATACATCTTGCTCACCAGATAGTAGAGTTTTGTTAGGACTGGCTCTCCCAAGGCCGTCAGTAGTTCTAATGGAATGTTGTCTACTCCCGGGGCCTTGTTTCGACCCAGGTCTTTCAGTTCTCTGTCAAAATCTACACGCAGTATCGTATCTTCCATTTCATCTACATCCTCTGCCATTTCCATAATATTGTCCTCAAGTACATCACCCTTGTATAGACCCTTTATATACTCCTTCCACCTTTCTGCTTTCCCTTCTTTGGTTAGAACTGGGTTTCCATCTGAGCTCTTGATATTCATACAAGTGGCTCTTTTTTCTCCAAATGTCTCTTTAATTTTCCTGTAGGCAGTATCCATCTTACCCCTAGTGAGATAAGTATCTAAATCCTTACATTTGTTCCCTAGCCATCCCTGCTTAGCCATTTTGCACTTCCTGTCGATCTCATTTTTGAGACGTTTGTATTCCTTTTTGCCTGCTTCATTTTCTGCATTTTTATATTTTCTCTTTTCATCAATTAAATTCAATATTTCTTCTGTTACCCAAGGATTTCTACTAGCCCTCGTCTTTTTACCTACTTGATCCTCTGCTGCCTTCACTACTTCATCCCTCAGAGATACCCATTCTTCTTCTACTGTATTTCTTTCCCCCATTCCTCTCAATTGTTACCTTATGCTCTCCCTGAAACTCTGTAGAACCTCCAGTGAAT
Organism: Schistocerca gregaria; assembly: GCF_023897955.1. NCBI lineage: Eukaryota > Metazoa > Arthropoda > Insecta > Orthoptera > Acrididae > Schistocerca > Schistocerca gregaria. The sequence continues at coordinate 479,575,847 of NC_064931.1, read as the reverse complement.
TCAGTTTATCCAGGTCCCATCTCCTTAAATTCCCACATTTGTGCAGTTTCTCAGGTATTGTTGAAAGGAAAGTGCAAGTATTAGTTGAGGACCAATTGGATGAAAATCAGTGTGGGTTTAGGCCTCTTAGAGTTTGTCAGTACCACATCTTTAGCTTACGGCAAATAATGGAGAAGTGTTATGAGTGGAACAGGAAATTGTATCTATGCTTTATAGATCTAGAAAAGGCATGTGACCGGGTTCCTAGGAGGAAGTTATTGTCTGTTCTACGAGATTAGGGAATAGGAGGCAAACTTTTGCAAGCATTTAAAGGTCTTTACATGGATAGTCAGGCAGCAGTTAGAGTTGACGGTAAATTGAGTTCATGGTTGAGAGTAGTTTCAGAGGTAAGACAAGGCTGCAACCTGTCTCCACTGTTGTTCGTGTTATTTATGGATCATATGTTGAAAACAATAGACTGGCTGGGTGAGATTAAGATATGTGAACACAAAATAAGCAGTCTTGCATATGCGGATGACTTAGTTCTGATGGCAGATTCGATTGAAAGTTTGCAATGTAATATTTCAGAGCTAGATCAGAAATGTAAGGACTATGGTATGAAGATTAGCATCTCCAAAACGAAAGTAATGTCAGTGGGAAAGAAATATAAACGGACTAAGTGCCAAATAGGAGGAACAAAGTTAGAACAGGTGGACGATTTCAAGTACTTAGGATGCATATTCTCACAGGATGGCCACATAGTGAAAGAACTAGAAGCGAGGTGTAGCAAAGCTAATGCAGTGAGCGCTTAGCTACGATCTACTCTCTTCTGCAAGAAGGAAGTCAGTACCAAGACTAAGTTATCTGTGCACCGTTCAATCTTTCGACCAACTGTGTTGTATGGGAGCGAAAGCTGGGTGGATTCAGGTTACCTTATCAACAATGTTGAGGATACGGATATGAAAGTAGCTAGGATGATTGCAGGTACTAGTAGATGGGAACAATGGCAGGAGGGTGTCCACAATGATGATTTCAAAGAAAAACTGGGAATGAACTCTATAGATGTAGCAGTCAGGGCGAACAGGCTTAGATGGTGGGGCCATGTTACACGCATGGGAGAAACAATGTTACCCAAGAGACTCATGGGTTCAGTAGTAGAGGGTAGGAGGAGTCGGGGCAGACCAAGGAGAAGGTACCTGTATTCGGTTAAGAATGATTTTGAAGTAATAGGTTTAACATCAGAAGAGGCACCAATGTTAGCACTGAATAGGGGATCGTGGAGGAATTTTATAAGGGGGCTATGCTCCAGACTGAACGCTGAAAGGCATAATCAGTCTTAAATGATGATGATGATGATGATGATGATGATTCAGTTTTAATCTACAGTTCATAACCAATAGATTGTGGTCAGAGTCGGCATCTGCCCCTGGAAATGTCTTACAATTTAAAACCTGGTTCCTAAATCTCTGTCTTACCAATATATAACTGTCTGATACCTTCTAGTATCTCCAGGATTCTTCCATGTATACAACGTTCTTTCATGATTCTTGATCCAAGTGTTAGCTATGATTAAGTTATGCTCTGTGCAAAATTCTATCAGACGGCTTCCTCTTTCATTTCTCTCCCCCAATCCATATTCATCTACTACGTTTCCTTCTCTCCCTTTTCCTACTCTCGAATTCCAGTCACCCATGACAGTTAAATTTTCGTCTCCCTTCATTACCTGAATAATTTCTTTTATCTATCATACATTTCATCAATTTCTTCATCATCTGCAGAGCTAGTTGGCATATAAACTAGTACTACTGCAGTAGGCATGGGATTCGTGCCTATCTTGGCCACATGCGTTCACTATGCTGTTTGTAGTAGCTTACCAGCACTCCTATTTTTTTATTCATTATTAAACCTACTCCTGCATTGCCCCTATTTGATTTTGTATTTATAACCCTGTATTCACTGACCAGAAGTCTTGTTCCTCCTGCCACCGAACTTCACTAATTCCCAATATATCTAACTTCAACCTATCCATTTCACTTTTTAAATTTTCTAACCTACCTGCCCGATTACGGGATCTGACATTCCACGCTCCGATCCGTAGAACGCCAGTTTTCTTTCTCCTGATAACAACGTCCTCCTGAGTAGTCCCCGCCCGGAGATCCGAATGGGAGACTATTTTACCTCCGGAATATTTTACCCAAGAGGACGCCATCATCATTTAACCATACAGTAAAGCTGCATGCCCTCGGGAAAAATTACGGCCGTAGTTTCCCCTTGCTTTCAGCCGTTCGCAGTACTAGCACTGCAAGGCCGTTTTGGTTAGTGTTGCAAGGCCAGATATGTCAATCATCCAGACTGTTGCCCCTGCAACTACTGAAAAGGCTGTCAACCCTCTTCAGGAACCACACGTTTGTCTGGCCTCTCAACAGATACCCCTCCGTTGTGGTTGCACCTACGGTACGGCTATCTGTATCGCTGAGGCTCGCAAGCCTCCCCACCAACGGCAAGGTCATGGGTCATGGGGGTAGGCATCAAATAGATATGCAAATTAATTAAATTGACGAATTAGCTAACTCCTGACAACCTCTCACCACGCCCACGGCCACCCCCAGAGGACATCGTGTGGTTTTCTCAGCCCACAAGTGGACCCGAGCCGCCTCCCCCTCCCTCCCTCCCCCTCCACCAACCTACCCTATTGGTGGGAATTCGAATTTTGACGAGAATTTCGAATTTTGGCGAGAGCTTCTAATTTTGGTGGCAATTTCTATGTCTCACAGCTGAGCTGATGTCCCCCCGCCCCCCCCCCCCCTCCAGGGAATTGGCAGGAAATTAAAAATAGCAACACCCTTTCTGGAAAAGGAACCGAGGTCCTCCTGGATGGAAAGCTCAAGTGCACCCCCTAACACAGTTATAGCACCAGAGGCGCTTGGAATTGTTGGGAAATTAAAAATGGCGGAGCCCTTTCTGGGACTCGAACCCTGGTTCTACTGGATGGAAAGCCCATGTATACCCCAGACACTTGGAAACTCTCCAGATGCAGGAGAGGAAGGTTAGGTTAGTGTACATTATTTATTTTACTTGGGAAAATGAAGTAAAGACAGGTCCTAATTATGTAATAATCATAAAGACTGGGCCTAATTTCAAATCTATACACGTTGCGCTATACAAGAATGGTCTAAAATCGCAATACACCTCAAAAACTGACAATACCATACAACTGGTGTTATCCTGCTGAGAAAAAAGTAGTAATACCACTCGAAACTAGTGACAGACACATTCAAACTTTATCCTTCACCTACAAGCTGGTGGAAAAAAGGAAGGGTGTAAGGTAATATCATTATTCTTTTTGGCTGGAAATATGTTCAACGTACGAGATGCTGGTGTTGGGCACAGAGGAGTTAAAAAAGTTTCTTACCTGTAAGCATACAGCTGAGGCCAGTATCTATTGTTGTTTGACGTCAAGGTTCGCTAAAGACACCTGCTTAAAAAAAAAAAAAAAAAAAAAAAACTGCAACCCAGGTAACTAAAGCCAATAGATGCTACCAAAACTGATGGAAAAATGCATCACAGTTCTAATTACACTTCAAAATTTTCGTGAAAAATCCAGCACTTATAATGTACAGGTCATAATGAAAGACGTGTACTGGGGAAAATCTTCATCCCAAAAAAATGCAGAGGGGGCGCTAGTTGGTGAAACGCCCCAAGGACAGAAAACCCCAATTAACAAACTTTGTGAAAACTTAAAGTAGGGAAGTGAGTCCATCTTGACAGTGACAACAACTATTGGTGATAAAAAAAATTAATTACACTGACAATGTTTTGATTAACAACTATAACACTTAAATACTGAGAGTAACATACAAAAGAGGAGACAAAAGGAAAGGGTTGCCATGCATTATCTTTTAAACATCTATAGAATATATTTAAATTCACATGAACGAAGGTTAAATCCAAGGAGGTAATTTGGTCAAAGATAACATTTACTATGGAAGAGAGTTGTAGCGGCATCGAAAAGGAAATTCAATGCGCCTACAATGCAACTCTGATATAGAAATGTTTAGTTAGTTGCTCTTGAGTCGCTCTAAAGTACTATTGTGATAGTCTTCTGGAAGCAAACGTTATTGGATTGTTTCAATTGTGAAAGTTCAATAGTTCAGGAGAGAGGTACTAAAGCTATACTCAGTCATTCGACTGAATAAAGTAATCTTTGCCGTTATCGACGCGACATTGATTTTAATTGAATGATACTGATTTACTGGACTTAACCTTCAGACTGAAGAACAGTTGCGAACTTCATAGTAATGGATCAGTGTCACGAAAACTATTCGTGTCATGAACAAAAACCAATACGCCGTTCAATCAAAAGTTGTTGTCAACGTCACCATTACTGGACTGATGAGAAGTTAATCTCGAATGACATATCGGTGTGTGTGCGTGATTGGGACAAACAATTAATTGCAAAAAGATTAATAAACTATTAGTCAAGATATAAATCAGATGAGTCGCCTACATGATTCAAGGAATAATATTACATATATTCATACTAGTGATTGAGTCTTTTAAACATTTTAAGTGACTGTGTGGAGACAGGAATAACAGACAGTGAAAGGTGAATAATATAAAAATCAGCATAAGGACGTTACTTCAACATAACTGATCTCTGGAGTTAGACCGTTGTTAATAATTTGACGTAGCAATGGAATTACGGACAGCAATTATTAATCCTCGCTAAGGATGATGTGAAAAACGATCGTAATGATAGGATTAACAACCAGGATTTCACTGTTCAACGAAACTAACCGGGCATAAGATAAAAGATAAACAATTGATCAGTTAACACAAACTGATAAGACTGTTACTGTCGAACAATAGAATATTTCTTAACCACGCGAGGGTATCAGTTTTACGAGAGTTACAGGTGCTGTTCCACGTCATACTGACGGGGACGAACATGATTACGAGTCGCCACCCTTCGCGACGAGGGCAGAAGCAGGGAAGGGACGTCACATAGGACATGCGTTCTCCTCGAGAGGCGTCCACAAACTGCCGAAAATCGAGGCCCTCTTACCTCCCCTCATACCTCTCCTCCCTCCTTCCCACCAACCATCCACCTATGATGAGGACACAGGCTTTTTCAAATGGCTAGCTGCTCTTCCATACTGTGCATGGTTGCTAACCGCCTTGAAGCGATGCTCCTTCACCAACACAATAGCATCTATAGTCAACTAAACAATAAAACATAAAAGGACAGCTGCCCCAAGTGCAACTTGTTCGTCTACAATATAGCGACTGAGCACCCACATTTAACACCCATGGTCAGAGAGCGGCTGTGTCCGGCGACCACCCACGCACCCTTTGCCCCCAGCAGCCCATTGTTCTGCAATGAAGAACAATTGTATTTATCGTCAACACAATTCTTTCTTGCAGTCTGTTAAAAACGTATTTCTTGGAAAGACTGGACCCCTCTGGAACTACAACGAAATTCCGTAGAATGCTCCCGATCGCTTTTTGAAACATCTAGCTGCTCCACCGAATGCTTTTTCTGCAGCCCACTGCCTCTCCTCTGTGGTCATTGGTCTCACCACACCTTCCGCTATCCTCCACGGTTGCTTACGGTACGCTGCCCGCCTTGAGGCGATGATCCTTCGCCAGCATAAAAGGCGGTATAGTTATCTCAACAACAGGAAATAAAAGAACGGCCGCCTAAGTGCAACTTGCTCGTCTAAAGTATATCAACGCAGCCCTGCCCCCAGACGCAGCCCCCCTAGTCAGGGGGAAAACCTGCGGCGGCGGCTTCACACAGACTAGGCACGCCCCCAACACCTCCAGTAGGCCTCTCGTTCTGCGATAGAGTTTTATTTAAGGCCAGTGCAACTCTTTCTTGCAATCTGTAAATGTATTTCTCGGAGCTACTGGACCCGTCTGGAACAACAATCAAATTCCGGAGAATGGTCCAGACGGCCTTCTCAAAATCCGGCTGCTTAGGAAACAGGAAAACTTCCCCCTAAGGCGACCACAGACTTTAGAGCAGCCTCACACCGCAGTGTCTCCAGTACAATGCGCCTTCTTGAGCACGTTGCTGCCACGTGTTATCGACGCCGACCAAAGCTACACTGCACTAGAGCCCGATGTCGGTATCCCTCAGAACAAAACCGAGATAAATAAGGGCTATTCAGACCACTGTTTTTTTTTCCTTTTTCTTGTCTAAAGGGACTACTGCTACATTCTATGGAACTCGGCCACCACCCTGTTCTGCCGGTCTGAGTGGCCGAGCGGCTCTAGGCGCTACAGTCTGGAACCGCGCGACCGCTACGGTCGCAGGTTCGAATCCTGCCTCGGGCATGGATGTGTGTGAAGTCCTTAGATTAGTTAGGTTTAAGTAGTTCTAATTCTAGGGGACTGATGACCTCAGCAGTTAAGTCCCATAGTGCTCAGAGCCATTTGAACCACTTTTGAACCACCATGTTCTGAGCATTGAGCTGTAACATTTGTATTTAAAATCCACGCGTCTTGTATAAATAAGCAGCTGTGTAAAAGGGAAAACACAATCGCGGCGATAATAAATGTCCTCTTTCCACAAAAATAGGTGCAGTCCATTTTCTTTTAGTTTTATGAGCAAAAGCAGTATAGACTTTACTTTCAATTGCAGGAGACAATTCACAGCCCATTATTTTGCGACATCCAACGAAATGCACTGCCACCGTTTACAGATGATCAGCACAGACATGCCCACCCTGCGTAAAATCAGGATAAAACTTCCACTACTTGGATGCGCAACTTACCGATCACTGCAGAATATCCATCATCGGAGAAAAGGATAAGCCAGGATTTAAACTCTGTAGAAAAAACATCTAGGTTATGCAATTTCTTCCAGCTTGATGGACAAATCATACGAACTGAGAGCGTCTCTCGTGTTCAAATCAGTGTCTGTAAATAAACTGTCGTCCACGTCTGTATTACAAACATTTCAGACACGTGAAATAACATTAGAGAATACAATCTTTCACGCCATTTGCTCATATGTCGGAAAAAACACACTATTATACGTTCAACAACAACAAGCTATAATTCAAGAAGACGTAGCTGTTTCGTACACTACGGCAGGTCTCGTTTTACCAGTGCGATGCTATATTATACTGGCGTGTACGAAACAAATCGTGAGACCCTGTTCTTGTAATAGAACCTCCTATAAGATTTTATAATGTGTCTCTCTCTTCCGTTACATCAAAACCAATTTCCATCTGCATGCTTACATTTAACATTTTTGATCCATAACTCACCTCTGCCGACATGTCTGTGAAGGTTCTGTCATATAGCAGCAGTAGTTTTGTAAGCACATATCGAAAAAAAACACTGCCATTTCTAGGTTCCACAAAGGGCTATATATAATTCAAGCGGTTATGAAGTGTCAAATAACGTAGGACGTGCGGTAACACCTATTTTTTAAACACGCTGTCGTGACTACAATATAAAAACAGTCATGATAACAAGGGAATAGATACAGCCGATTCCCATTAGTTTTAAGAGCAAAATCGGTGTAGTTTTGAGGAATCTATCTGCATCAAAACTTTAACCAGTTATAGCACACCTTGTAATAGAACCTCCTGTAATATTTCACCTCGTCCCTCTCTTCCGAGCCGGCCGGTGTGGCCGAGCGGTTCTAGGTTATTCAGTTCGGAACCGCGCCATCGCTTCGGTCGCAGGTTCGAATCCTGCCTCGGGCATGGATGTGTGTGATGTCCTTAGGTTAGTTAGGTTTAGGTAGTTCTAAGTTCTAGGGGACTGATGACCTTAGATGTTAAGTCCCGTAGTGCTCAGAGCCATTTGAACCTCTCTTCCGATATATCGAAAAACAATTACCTTCTGTATTTTGTCATGGAGCATATTACATATACACGTATTGCTCCAGTGGAGCTGGAGGCCACAGCTCGATGTCGTTTGCACAGACCTGCACAAAGTTGTGTCGTCCGTACTGGAGGAAGAGCTATCCAACAGACGTTCAGTCACACGAGAGAAGTTCTGCACTGTTCCTTCATAAGCAATTTAATACATTGCTTCTTCGTTTGTAACACATCGAATCAGTGTACACCGCCATACACTTTGTCTTTTCTACCATGACTTCGAGATACGTGTCAGCTGCTGCTAAACCGACATTAACACGTTTCTCACAGAAAGCTGAACGATGCATGGTGTAAACTATACAGCTCCCACAACACACAGGTTGGTAGAAATAAAACACAGAGGCGATGTTTATCACTGACAAAAATCTGGAAGACATCGCAACATATGGAAACTGGAAGAGTTTGTGGTAGAGCGTTTCCAACAGCTATCCGAAGGTGATGACCTCTACAGTTAATCTCATCTTCCACGTCGACAGGGTAGCGGATGTCTCGGTGTTCCGTTCTGAAGAGCATTGCTTCCTCATTTTGCAGTCATGTACATGATTACTGTTCCGGTGTTGACCACCGCCGGAAGGTGTTGATCACAACACGCGTGAGGCATGGCAAATAAAAAGAAGTATCTTATTGGTTAAAAAAAGTAGAAAAAATAAAAATAAAAACATGTGCATGGCATCACAGTATATGAGAACAGGACGAGTCTGCTGCATTGAGGAACGCCTCCAAATAACTGTCTGATGATGACGACCTCTACATATCTTCTCATGTTCCACAGTGACAAGTAGCATATATCCAGTTGTTCCATAATTTCAACACCAGTCAGTGACACTGTAGAAAGCTTCCCAATTTCTGAATAATCGCTAAATCATCCGTGCACTATTTTGCAAGTACCATATACTAGATAGCGACTGCAGATAGATGACTGTGCAGTACATCCATTCGGTCATATACATCGAAGTATACCAGTTGTTCCGTAATTTCACCGCCAGCCAATGACATGGCAGAATGCTTCCCAATTTCTACATAATAGCTAAATCACTCCTTCACTACTTTACAAGTATCATACACTAGATTTCGAATACAGCTAGATGACTGTGCAGTACATCCGTTCGATCATATACACCAAAGTATAGCAGACAACGCCCGGTACCAGTGCAATGAGGTAATCTACATATTTCCAGCGAATCGATCATAGTGCAGAATTTACGATTACGATCAGCCATCTTTCCTTGTGTGGATAGCCATAACAGAATATTGTTACATTCGTAGGATACGGTCGGCAATTTACAGATCCCTCCTACATTGTCCTTGACCAATCCTCCCTGCAACACCATGCTTCCCCCCCGGCATCCATCCATAAGCACAAGATCTAACCAGATGCGTGCATGTCGAGGAGGGTAGCACCTCTTTCTTATCGGTGTATACAGACATGAGAGTGTTGCGTTTGTATAACAAATGGTTAAGAAGAAACGTGTGGCTAAACATGATGCAGCTCCAAACAACCTGAGTTCGAAAAATTTCAAGTAAATCAACCGTGCAATCAGTTCTGAAGTATTATTGCACTGTCCAGAATCAGTACCAGGAAGGTACTGGTATGAGAGAAATGATCACAGAGCATAAACGCGCACTCCAGTGATTACACAGTTATGTACCTAAAAATGCTGTATTGTTAAAGCCATTCGTTTTCTGATGTACACTCCTGGAAATGGAAAAAAGAACACATTGACACCGGTGTGTCAGACCCACCTACTTGCTCCGGACACTGCGAGAGGGCTGTACAAGCAATGATCACACGCACGGCACAGCGGACACACCAGGAACCGCGGTGTTGGCCGTCGAATGGCGCTAGCTGCGCAACATTTGTGCACCGCCGCCGTCAGTGTCAGCCAGTTTGCCGTGGCATACGGAGCTCCATCGCAGTCTTTAACACTGGTAGCATGCCGCGACAGCGTGGACGTGAACCGTATGTGCAGTTGACGGACTTTGAGCGAGGGCGTATAGTGGGCATGCGGGAGGTCGGGTGACGTACCGCCGAATTGCTCAACACGTGGGGCGTGAGGTCTCCACAGTACATCGATGTTGTCGCCAGTGGTCGGCGGAAGGTGCACGTGCCCGTCGACCTGGGACCGGACCGCAGCGACGCACGGATGCACGCCAAGACCGTAGGATCCTACACAGTGCCGTAGGGGACCGCACCGCCACTTCCCCTCAAATTAGGGACACTGTTGCTCCTGGGGTATCGGCGAGAACCATTCGCAACCGTCTCCATGAAGCTGGGCTACGGTCCCGCACACCGTTAGGCCGTCTTCCGCTCACGCCCCAACATCGTGCAGCCCGCCTCCAGTGGTGTCGCAACAGGCGTGAATGGAGGGACGAATGGAGACGTGTCGTCTTCAGCGATGAGAGTCGCTTCTGCCTTGGTGCCAATGATGGTCGTATGCGTGTTTGGCGCCGTGCATGTGAGCGCCACAATCAGGACTGCATACGACCGAGGCACACAGGGCCAACACCCGGCATCATGGTGTGGGGAACGATCTCCTACACTGGCCGTACACCTCTGGTGATCGTCGAGGGGACACTGAATAGTGCACGGTACATCCAAACCGTCATCGAACCCATCGTTCTACCATTCCTAGACCGGCAAGGGAACTTGCTGTTCCAACAGGACAATGCACGTCCGTATGTATCCCGTGCCACCCAACGTGCTCTAGAAGGTGTAAGTCAACTACCCTGGCCAGCAAGATCTCCGGATCTGTCCCCCATTGAGCAAGTTTGGGACTGGATGAAGCGTCGTCTCACGCGGTCTGCACGTCCAGCACGAACGCTGGTCCAACTGAGGCGCCAGGTGGAAATGGCATGGCAAGCCGTTCCACAGGACTACATCCAGCATCTCTAGGATCGTCTCCATGGGAGAATAGCAGCCTGCATAGCTGCGAAAAGTGGATATACACTGTACTAGTGCCGACATTGTGCATGCTCTGTTGCCTGTGTCTATGTGCCTGTGGTTCTGTCAGTGTGATCATGTGATGTATCTGACCCCAGGAATGTGTCAATAAAGTTTCCCCTTCCTGGGACAATGAATTCACGGTGTTCTTATTTCAATTTCCAGGAGTGTATTAGTCGTGCGGAATGCAGCACTCTTAATACTCTAGTGCGGGATATATTTGTCCAGGATCTGACTTATAACCACCCCACAAGTTTCCTACCCCAATCACTACGGTGAATTACTATGAAATGATAGAACTACTTCCTTCTACACTACTCCGGTGTCCAAGGATGGCATCGTCAGTGTATATCCATCGCCCGAACTGCTTTTAAACCAACTAGAACGAAGTCTGGGGACTGTTGTTCCGTCTCTTAGGAAATTAACAGATTTTATACATCTTTGTAAGTCGGAAGCGTACATACCCTCAATCACACTTCCCGTATCAGTCGTGCATATCATTAGTAGTAGTAGTAGTAGTATCGGTTTTGACGGATGCGACTATGTCTCATTAGGAAATAGAGCGAAGAAAAACCGACTTGTCTATACTCGATAGCTGATACCACACACACGCTACTGCAGGAAAATACACACTAAGAAGCAGCTACTTCTTACAATGGAGTAAGCACCACAATCAGTAGATAAAGGAGATGTAACTGTCCTATTGCTGTTTACAGTAGCATCACCACAGCTCTGGTAGCATTTATCTTGCACAAATAAGTGCCGGTATCATTTTATATATATTTTGCTCATGTGTAGAATATAGCACTTTCATCCTAACACCACATCTCTCGAGTACACCTCCCTCACACTGTTAAATGTGATACATGTGACATCGATCAACTCTCCTATAGGACACTCTACGGAATGGCTTAAATCTGATAAACACAATGATTCTTCTCTTTAATACTTAAGGAATAACACTTTTTATGTCAACCGACCGTAATTCGGAAATATATATATTCGACTGCATGTGTGAGAACGCAGTTATGGATCGGGATGGATATGTCTTGACTGGTTTAATATGACGCCTCGGTGTAATACATATGTCGCCTCAGTTGGAGTGAAAACCCACGTATTTTACAGAGGGGTAGAAGGGTTAAAAGTGAATGCAGACAGACCATAATTTTTAAGCTTTACTCGGTCTTGAGTGACCAGGTAGCACCAACCCTCCTCAACTCGCCGCATTTCGCGGTACTTTTTCTCTAATGATATGTATTCTCAGTCAATTTAAGCAATTTTGCAAGTCTTTCTGCAGTTTTACATATTTCTTCGTATTTCCCTCAATTTTACATCTTTCCCGTCGATCTGTGGTAATTGTACTAGGTTTTCGTCGATTTTTTTGGATTTTATGTCTTTTTTAATACTTCTTAATATTTTACGGTAGGTATTTAGTCACATTGCAGGCATGCCCATGCGTTGTTTCATTTTATACGAGGATATTTGTGTGTCTTATACACCGGACTTTTAAAAGACCCTGGGTAATACCCTTTAACACGAGCAAGCACTTCTTTGTGCAAGATAAATGCTACCAGAGCTGTGGTGATGCTACTGTAAACAGCAATAAGACTTTTACATCTCCTGTGTCTACAGATTGTGATGTTTATCCCCTCGTAAGAAGTAGCTGCTTCTTCGTGTGCGTTTTCCTGCAGCAGTGTGTGTGTCGTATCAGCTGTCGAGAATAGTCAAGTTTACATCTACATCTACATCCATACTCCGCAATCCACCTGACGGCGAGTGGCGGAGTGTGCTTTGAGTAGCTCTATCGGTTCTCCCTTATATTCCAGTCTCGTATTGTTCGTGGAAAGAAAGATTGTCGGTATGCCTCTGTCTGGGCTCTAATCCCTCTGATTTTATCCTCATTGTCTCTTCGCGAGATATACGTAGGAGGGAGCAATATACTGCTTGACTCCTCGGTGAAGGTGTGTTCTCGAAACTTCAACAAAAGCCCGTACCGAGCTACTGAGCGTCTCTCCTGCAAAGTCTTCCACTGGAATTTATCTATCATCTCCGTAACGCTTTCGCGATTACTAAATGATCCTGTAACGAAGCGCGCTGCTCTCCGTTGGATTTTCTCTCTCTCTTCTATCAACCTTATCTGGCACGGATCCCACACTGGTCAGCAATATTCAAGCAGTGGGCGAACAAGTGTACTGTAACGTAGTTCCTTTGTTCTCGAATTGCATTTCCTTAGGATTCTTCCAATTAATCTCAGTCTGGCATCTGCTTTACCGACGATCAACGTTATATGATCATTCCATTTTAAATCACTCCTAATGCCTACTCCCAGATAATTTATGGAATTAACTGCTTCCAGTTGCTGACCTGCTATTTTGTAGCTAAATGATAAAGGATCTTTCTTTCTAAGAATTCGCAGCACATTACACTTGTCTACATTGAGATTCAATAGCCATTCCCTGCACCATTCGTCAATTCGTTGCAGATCCTCCTGCATTTCAGTACAACTTTCCGTTGTTACAATCTTTCGATATAGCACAGCATCATCCGAAAAAAGCCTCAGTGAACTTCCGATGTTATCCATAAGGTCATTTATGTATACTGTGAATAGCAACGGTCCTACGATATTCTCCTGCGGCACACCTGAAATCACTCTTACTTCGGAAGACTTCTCTCCATTGAGAATGACATGCTGCGTTCTGTTATCTAGGAACTCTTCAACCCAATCACACTATTGGTCTGATAGTCCGTATGCTCTTACTTTGTTCATTAAACGACTGTGGGGATCTGTATCGAGCGCCTTGCGGAAGTCAAGAAACACGGCATCTACCTGGTAACCCGTGTCTAAGGCCCTCTGAGTCTCGTGGACGAATAGCGCGAGCTGGGTTTCACACGACCGTCTTTTTCGAAACCCATGCTGATTCCTAGAGAGTAGATTTCTACTCTACAGAAAAGTCATTATACTCGAACATAATACGTGTTCCAAAATTCTACAACTGATCGACGTTAGAGATATAGGTCTATAGTTCTGCACATCTGTTCGACGTCCCTTCTTGAAAACGGAGATGACCTACTACTACTACTACTAGTAGTAGTAGTAGTAGTAGTAGTACTTATGATATGCACGACTGACATGGGAAGTGTGATTAATGGTACGTACGTACCCGAATAAAAAGATGTATAAAATCTATTAATTTCCTAAGAGACGGAACAACAGTCTCCAGACTTCACAGACATGTCGGTAGAGGTGAGTTATGCATCAAAAATGTTAAATGTAAGCATGCACATGGTAAATAGTTTCGATGTAACGTGATAAAATCTTATAGGAAGTTCTATTACAAGTAAAGAGCTCACGATTTGTTGTGGACACGCCAGTATGGTATAACATCGCACTGGTAAAACGAGACCTGCCATAGTGTACGAAACAGATGTCTCCTCTTGAATTATAATTTGTTGTTGTTGAACGTAAAATGACTGTGGTTTTTTTCCTACATATGAGCAAATGGCGTGAAAGATTGTAGTCTCTAATGTTATTTCACGTGTCTGAAATGTTTGTAATACACAATTGGACGACAGTTTATTTACAGACACTGATTTGAACGAGAGATTTGTCCATCAAACTGGAAGAAATTGCATAACATAGATGCTTTTTCTACAGAGTTTAAATTCTCGCTTTTCCTTTTCTCCGATGATGGATATTCTGCAGTGATCGGTAATTTGCGCATCAAAATAGAGCAAGTTTTATCCGGATTTTGCGCAGGGTGGGCATGTCTCTGCTGATCATCTGTAATCGGTGGCAGTGCATTTCGTTGGATGCCGCAAAATAAAAAGAAATGGTTGAAATGGCTCTGAGCACTATGGGACTTAACTGTTCAAAATGTTCAAATGTGTGTGAAATCTTATGGGACTTAACTGCTAAGGTCATCAGTTCCTAGGGACTTAACTGCTGAGGTCATCAGTCCACTACAACTTAGAGCTACTTAAACCTAACTAACCTAAGGACGTTACACACATGCATGCCCGAGGCAGGATTCGAACCTGCGACCGTATCGGTCGCCCGGTTCCCCACAGTAGTGCCTAGAACCTATCGGGCACCCCGGCCGGCGTCGCAAAATAATGGGCTGTGAATTGTATCCTGCAGTTGAACGTAAAAACTATACCGATTTTGCTCATAAAACTAAAAGAAAAAGGACAGCACCTATTCTTGTGGAAAGAGGACATTTATCCTTTTGTGTTGGATAAGGACCATCGCCTCAAGGTGGGCAGCATACCGTAAGCAACCGTGGAGGATAGCGGAAGGTGTGGTGAGTCCAGTGACCACAGAGGGGTGGCAGTGGGCCGCAGGAAAAGCACTCAGCGGAGCAGCTAGCTGTTTGAAACAGCGATCTGGATCATTCTGTGCAATTTCGTTGTTGTTCCAGAGCGGTCCAGTCTTTCTGAATAATACGTTTAACAGACTGCAAGAAAGAATTGTGTTGACGATAAATACAATTGCACTCCATCGCTGAACGTCGGGGTACTGGGGGCAAGAGGGGGGTTGGTGGTCACTGGACACTGCCGCGCTCTGACCATAGGGGCCAAGTGTGGGGGCTCTGTCGCTATATGGTATATGAACAAGTTGCCCCTGGGATTGTAACCCTTTGATCTCCTATTGTTTAGTTGACTATGCATGCTATTGAGTTGGTGAAGGAGCAACGCCTGAAGGACCGTAGCGGCCACGCAAAGCACGGCGCAGTAGCTAGCCATTTGTAAAAGCCTGTGTCCTCATCATAGGTGGATGGATGGAGGGAGTGGAGGGATGAGGGGAGGTAAGAGGACCTCGATCTTCGGCAGTTTGTGGACGCCTCTCGAGGAGACGGCACATCCAACTAGCGCCCCCTCTGCATTTTTTTGGGATGACGATTTTCCCCAGTGCATGTGTTGCATTATGACCTGTTAATTACGACTGTGTATTGGCTTTGGTTAACTGGGTTGGAGGGTGGATTTTGAGCAGGTGTCTGTAGCGAACTCTGACGTCAAACAACAATAGATACTGTCCACAGCTGTATGCTTACAGGTAATACGCTTTTTAAACTTCTCTCTGTCCAACACCAGCATCTCGTAGGTTGAACATTCGATTGCATCTATGTGCAGTCTTGTGATCATACAAACATAATTTCATGAACTGCAAGAGAATGTAGAAAAAATTTGGTGCGAATGGAAGCTGTAAGAAACACAGTTAACTAATTATTCTGTACCACGTAATAATCAATTCATTTGAAAATTCAGAAGAGAAGAAACTAAACATTATGCCCATTAAGACAGAAACTTAAGTGCAGATGGGGGCACTGTGCAGATCTGCGCTTTTTCATCTTCATATCTATACAAATAATGTATACTAACCAGCGTATTCATTGCTTTTGTAATGTTTCCCTCTTCTTTAGTCTTCTAATGATGAACTGCATCCACACCCATGAGTTTGATTGTTTCTTTGTATCCTTCCATCTACTATCTTTCTGTGTTATTGTTCGGTGTTCAAAAAGCAAAATATTATGCCTGCTCCCACGAGGTATTAAAACGAGGTCGCAAGAAGGCTAACGAATTATAATCAAGAAACAGTGGGACGCCAATTTGTCTGTCGTCATGGTGTTAAGTCGACAGAAATAGTTGGGCTTTATTGCCTGCATCACCGGCATCCCATTGTCGTCTTCTCTTATTGAGATTTTCATATTACCCTGAACACAAGAGTCCGAGATGAATGTGTGTATTCTCCGTGACGAAACATCCCACATTCCATTCAGCCTGAGCCATTCGTTACGTGCATCGGCGGCAGTGAGTCTTAGGAAAGCTGTTGTGAGGTGACGAATAACAATAACAATGGCAGTAATAACAAATTAATAATCAAGGATATTTACTGCATTACAGACGATTAACAAAATAACCAAGATAGGCCGAGTGTTTAATTGGCGCACTGCATAGGTGTTCTTACCACTTTGTTACTGAATTCTGTTCTGGTTGTTTGTAGAGAGAAAAGAAAGAACCCTGTAGCCATACATATCGCTAGTACAACGAGATATCACCTGTCAACTATCCTTGCTTTACATCACGAAACGAACATGG
Organism: Schistocerca gregaria; assembly: GCF_023897955.1. Taxonomy (NCBI): domain Eukaryota; kingdom Metazoa; phylum Arthropoda; class Insecta; order Orthoptera; family Acrididae; genus Schistocerca; species Schistocerca gregaria. The sequence continues at coordinate 479,558,933 of NC_064931.1, read as the reverse complement.
CGTCACTGAGCTGATATTTGAAATACATTTCTGTTTTCTCTCTCTGTCTCTCTCTCTCTCTCTCTCTCTCTCTCTCTCTCTCTCTCTCTCTCTCTCTCTCTCTCTTTCTTTTTATTTTTATTTTTTGAGGAAAGCATCGAGAAGTGCGAATAATAAGCAAGTAGGCATATAATCTGTTTACAGTTATTTTCATTGGGATACGTAATGCAAAAATACAACTTTTAAGTGTATTATTGCGTAGTTCCAGTTATTGACAGTCTATTGATGAGCTTGCTCGCATTCAGTGGGGTGAAACCTACCACAAAAGCAAGCAAAACACAAATATTTCTTGCATCATGTGCAACACACAAACAAAATCTCGCTGCACTGACGTGTTGTCCGATATATTGCACGGAAACATATCTGATTCATGTTGCTAAATACAGCTGTATCAGATATCAATTTGGATGCGTACCAAGTGTTTAAATGTATATCTTGAAATACGCAGAAAGGGACATAGAGGTATTCGACTAAAACTTAGCTATGACGAAGATTGTAACTGAGGTCGACAGCATCGTCGTCTACCACCTTGACATCTCGAACGGAGACAGTCCTCGGCCGGTTACTTACATTTACTGGTATCAAAGCTACAGCATGAAAACACAAAAATGTTACTAACCCGAAGATCATTAACTTTGGGACCCATAGTAAAGTGAAGCAGTCATCAGTCGAAAGAGTGGTTTGAACACCACTGTGCTGTAATAGGCACGGTCTTGTTGGAGGTAGTATGCCGTTGCTTTCCTCCGACCTTTGAGTTGACTTACCTAGCAAGTTAATAGGGGAACCTACAGTTTAACGTGGCTTTCGGACCACAATGCAACTCGGCATTTTTCACATCAAAAAACACTATCCAACGGGAAATGAGTGTAAAATGGCACATAAAAATCGTGAGACTGTTGAGGGATCGAACCTCAGACCTTCGTATCCGTAGTTTTGCTCTTCATCACCTTGCCACCATGCAGCCAACAATGGAGTTTCTGCTTGTCATTAAAATTAGGATCTCTCGTTTGTGCCTGCGTTGGCACTTGCGTGTCCCTTACTATACCTTACCTTTGGAATTACCCTCGTATACGTATGTGTAAACGCCTTCCAATGCCCGCTCAAGGAAGACAATGATACACAGTCTAGCTTCAATATTACAAATACGCCTCAGTTTGTGGCTGAACGCAGACTTAGGTTGATAATCATTTTGAATATTTAGCAGTACTGTACCCATTGGTGTTAAATTCGTTTTCAACCAATGATTCCCACAGCTACAGGAACACTACTTGTGATATCTCTTAGACAAAATACATGCACAGTGGTATCAGACGAAAAGATCAACCTGACACAAACTGTGGAAAGTTTGTTTTAAAACCTAGGTACATGGATAAAGAGCTTTTCCTGTTTGAGATATCTGTGAACGTTACTGCATAAGACGATATAAGAAGAAACTAAATTCCTTCAGCTACGCCATTGCTCAAAGAAATCGTCTTAACGCCACTAAATCATGGTTTGTGAATCGTTTACCGGCCGTACTCTGCCGTGTTTCGCTGGTTGGAAGGCAAAAAGCTTACTGACAAATTCCACAGAAGGAAAAGGGGGACGAAATGTCTCCCACTGGAAGGTCATGTTGCTTTATTTAAATCATTACAAAATCAGGTAAAACGAACAGTGAGGTTCTCAGTATAAGCACATTACTGTTGTCAATATGATGCTGGACCGCGCAGGGCCTGTAACGATAAAGGGCCAGTTTAGGTCAGGCAAAAAAAAAATGGCTCTGAGCACTATGGGACTTAACATCTGTGGTCATCAGTCCCCTAGAACTTAGAACTACTTAAACCTAACTAACCTAAGGACATCACACACATTCATGCCCGAGGCAGGATTCGAACCTGCGACCGTAGCAGTCGCGCGGTTCCGGACTGAGCGCCTGAACCGCTTTTTTTTCTTTTTTTTTAAAATCTCATTTTGTTCGCTATTGTTCGTTGCATCTGCTCGGGGCGGACGTCGTAAAACATCCGTTTAAGTTCGTTGTTGATCGATTAGCTCAATTTTTTTTATTACAGAGGGCTGTTAACCCTCGTTTTCTTTCTTTTTTTAAAAAAAAATCTCATTTTTTGTTCGCTTTTGTTCGTTGCATCTGCTCGGGGCGGACGTCGTAAGACATCCATTTATGTTCGTTTTTGATCGATTGATTCAGTTTTTTTTTTATTACAGAGGGCGCGTAACCCTCTGACCGAACACGCTGAGCTACCGTGCCGGCTTAACGTCATCAATTACTTTAATTTTAATGTGATGTACTAGTAATTGCTGTTGTTTGATATTAATATGAAAAGGATTCCGTAGACAGGGAAAGAACCTGATCTTGTGCAACTGCTTCTATAATGACCAAAAGGCTTTAATGATATGAAGCACATGTGTTCCAGCAGCGGTATGAAGAAAATGATAGTAATAATGACGGTAATAATCGAATTATCCGGTAACTTCACACTTCACTGTGGATTTTCTCGAACTAAGAAATATTCTGAATTAGTGAAAATTTCAAAATGGCTTCACATCGAGGCTATGATACCCAGAAGAGTCTTTACGTTCTGCTGACATGAGAATAGCATAATCTCCACTTCAGAAGCTTCTTCAACCTACGTTGAGAAAAGACATAAGTGGAAGTCATGGTAAACAGAAATACTGTCGCCAGTAAACTTACTCACATTAGACATTTTATTTTATTTGATGAACCGATAGCCATTTAAAGAAAAAGGGCTCTTATTTTAGTTGTACTTGATTGAACTAGAGACGTTGAAAAATATGGTGGTGGACTGTGATTCGAATTCGTATCTCCTCTTTCGAGGATCTGAATCTCTCGGAACAGTATAGTTCAATCATTTCATTCCTTTCCCCAAGACTGCAATCTTCTCTAGGTCTCCTCCAAAGGTAAGTATGTGGGTCTGAATTCTGATCCAGTACAAAAATATTCATAATTTCATTTCAAGCCCTATCACGTGCACACCCGCCTGCTGGTGAAAACTAACGTGCATTTTTAATGTCTGTTCATGTTGACAACAATTTCTGGTCAAACACACACTCATCTTACTGTTGGTGAGTAAGCAATTGATACTTAAACTATATTCGTGGACGATAAAGAAGAACGATAGGAGTGCGATTCGATTGTCGCTCAGGCACAAAAATTTGTATCCTTATTTCAGATTCAAACACCTAGCAGCTGGTAAGAAAAATCGATACGTTACATTTGATTTTACTTAGTTAACAATCCGATTACGTAATGGGTTCGTATCTCCGTCACAGAACTTCACATCATGCGCTTCATCTGTAAATGGATACACACTTTATTACTTCTGAATTGAGGTATATCAGACATCTTTCGTGGTTAGTTACCAGGGATAAAAGGGTCTTAATAGGAGTCCCGGTTTATTACAAAAGCTGTCGCCTTTTATTTTCGAGTTTAGATTTGGTTACTGATATTGGCGAAAATTCATGACTCTTCATGACCAGTCAGCAATATGATATGATTAGATTAGATTAATACTTGTTCCATAGATCATGAATATGACATTTCGTATGGATGTGGAACATGTAATTTTAATGAAAGATTTCTTTAAATACCATGATTCAATTTCTTAACAGTAAGTAATTTCCAGTATTCAAATTCTTTACAAAAATTTTTTACCCTCCCTCTCATTCTTTTTTATTTTTATCGCTCTGTCTCTCTCTCTCTCTCTCTCTTTCTCTTACTCTCACTCTCTCACTCTCTTCTCTCTCTCTCTCTCTCTCTCTCTCTCTCTCTCTCTCTCTCTCTCTCTCTCTCTCTCCCTCTCTCTCTCTCTCTCTCTCTCACACACACACACACACACACACACATTCTCTTTTTATTTTTATTTGTTTGTTCTGCTCGACTATCGGCCAGGCACGAAAACGTCCGTGAACGTGTTTCTTAGTTTTGAGTACAGTTTCGAAAGAAATATAAAAACAACTCTGAAAGTTGCTGATTTATGATGCTTAGTTAGCAGTCAGTTCTGAGTATTATTAGTAGCTACGCTCCAGTCCCTAAACCTAGTTACAGAAATGCGAATCAGATGCATTACATATTCCAGGCTGTAACAGCTGCGTCTTTGAGACGCCAGCTACGGTTACTTCCCAGACCACTATAGGAAAACATCGGTTTGTTTTATTCCTGCTGGTACTGTAACTGAGATTTGGCAACAAGGAAAGGTATGTTTGGAAACACTGTGATCGGCGAGTTACTTCCTGGTGTGCTCGGAATTAAGCCTCGAAGTTCACTTGATTTTTCCTGTCATTTCCACTGAATAATCTGAGTTATTATCGCTTGAGGTGTAACAGAAGATGGTAAATTTACGGTTTTCAGCCCAGGAAAGTAGTTGCACGTGGAAATCGCAACTAATCTCAGTCTTTAAATAGCGGTTTACGAGTTCTAGTTCTGTCGGCCTTGTAAGAGGAAGATAAGATGCATACCTCTTTGGTAGCTCCGTGGTGATGTGCTGACCTATGAAGAAAAGTCTGTTATGGTTTGCTGTTCCAGTCACGCAGACTGCAACTTTTTTATCCCTTCTGTGAAAGAGCTACAAGCAGTCAGATCAACCATCGATAAGCAAATCGCAAGAAAATACTTTCAGTTCATAGTGCAATGGTGAAAAACTTCCAATGCTGCACAACAGGTAACGCCTCGTTCCGATGCTGACAAGATAAGTTTAGGTTTCTAGGAATACATAACTTTGTTTATGAAACGCCACATTTGCATACCTCTTGTGTATGACACAGCAGACCAACTAAACACAGATCTAGTCGAAATTTAAGTGAGTAGTATTTTACTAATTCGTGCCGATAGAGGCAACCTTGTGTCCAGATACTGAGTTTTATTAAAATTAATTTTCGTCGTAAGGTTATCTTGGGTAGTTTTATTTCATTCCATACACTGCACAATTTTTGTACGGTTTCTTTTAGTGTTGTTAAAACAATAGTAAACAGGAGAGAGAAATTAATCGTCAACGATATATGTGAATTCTCTGATGTTAGTTGTAACAGTCTGACAATGCACATTCAGTTTATTGATTACATGCAGGTAAAAAACTTGTTATGTGTTAAAGCTGTCAAACAAGGTTTGGAGAAGAATAAAATGCCATTACCACACGACAGCTAATGGAGAAAATACTTTTCTGACGTATTTTGGCACGATGCGCTCTCCCCATAAATAATACAAAAGCTTCGAGATGCATCTGCTGCCTGGCCGTCTATTAGACCAGAAAAGAACAAAATGCTGCCGAAGTTAGCCCTTTTTCCACATGCGACTATTATGGGTTGAGAAGTGAAGGGAATTATGTTCAAAGTGCCATTAAATTGATAACTTCAGCAGACAGCAAAATTGCATTTTAAAAAATGTTATAGTGAATGAACGCGAACTCATGATATCTTATTTACAGTGCACAACACTTCCCATCAGGCTACCAGCTAACACATACTTACAGCACTTCCAGAAGTCAACAACAAGTCCTCTAGAACTTCCACTTTCCACAGCGCTGAGAGATAATGCATACAGTCAGATCTAGGCTTCTGAGAGACAGACATTTACAGCTTTTCTTTGTACTCCACGACGTTTTCAACAAACAGATAGGGCAATAGAATAGCTCAAATGGAAAGGAACACATCCTATTTAAATTTCTGCATCCTACACTATCGCAGGTTCTGTGTAGTTGGCAGTTACGTGATTTTATTTCGGTGATTAAAAAACACAGTTGAATGTATGAATTGGGTGGATAGCTGAGGCAGCTAGCTCATGGCGATTCGGTCAACAAGTAAATGAATGTACTGAACATGCAGCAAACCACTACAGGAAGCCGATGTGTCTGATGTCTCATCCAGTGTGGCGCAACGGCGTTATGATAGGAATATGAATGAAGGAGTAGAGGATTTGGGGGTCTGTTGGTTTGATGAGAGGTTTATATTCTTATGGTCTGGGTTCGATTCCGTCTTCTGCCCATGGTTTTTGATAGGGAGAGACAGATTCTATTCTCCTCTGGCTACGCCAAGTGAAGAAGGTATAGTAACATTGTGATCTGAAATTCACATAAAACATGATATTCCTTCTCTACCAAGTAGACGTTAGGTTGAATCACAATAAAGACAGGAGTGGCGACATGTAGCAACTCTATCACCAGTATCCTTTCGTATACTAGTTATTTATTTCTAGTGACGAAACAGACGCTATGTAGGGTCACAGGGCACTTATTCCATCTTTTATTTAGCTTCTGTATGCCGACTACATTTTGTTGTTTGTTCAAAACTGCAGATTCCTCACTATTGCGCGTGAATGGGTTCGAATCCAAGCTCTAGCACGAGAACACCTATCTGCTGGTGGATAATAATTTTGATTTTTAATGCATTTTCATTCGTTGTCAACACCAACTGTATCTGACGTTTTTTACTCACAGTGAGTCATATAACTATTTGCGAAATCACTGTAAGTACAAGGACGTTATTCCGAGCTGCTGGTGGAGAAAAATTCGGTAGCTGACTTCTGTTTGTGTGTAGAAAGGATATGTGTGGGGTTCGATTCCCAGTCAGCACTGAACTCATCGTCATATTATTTCTAGTTGCAAGATGCTCACAATTCGCTGCTGGTGTAACAAACCCACATTTAACGTTACTTTTCTCTAGAATATAACAGCGATAGGTGCCGGGTTGAGGTCCTGGAAAGGAAAAAAATTAATGTTTCGACTCGTCATTTCAGTTAAAACATCTAGCTATCGCCGAGAAAATCCGATATGTCACAGTTAATTGTGCTTCGATAACAATCCGATTAGGTTCTGGGTTCGAATCCATGTCCAATACAAAGCTTTACCTCACGGCATTTCAAGTAAGTTACTTGTGAAGATGCAATATTTAACATCTCATTCGTTAACAGAGACAATAAATGCTGGGTAGGAATTTGCGTCCGTTAAAAATGTTTACTTTATGTAATTTAAAGTTGATATTTGGTAACTGATACTGACTGTTAGTTTCCGTCAGTCACGAAATCTTTGCTTAGTCTGCATGACCTGGGTTTGAATCCAAATGCAGAACAAGACGGTTGGTCGTGTCATTTGAAGTTAATAAATATTCTCAACTAGCTGCTCGTGAATAACTTACATTTTTAATGCCATTTTGTGTTAAATAACAAGTATGGTATGTTACTTTGAAGAGGAAATCATGAATATGACGAAGTTGCTACGTGCATTACCTATCTGACGTAATAATGAGAGTGGTAACATTTCAGGTATGTTATTTATTGCAATAAATGTGAGCTTACAAGCCTTAAGAACAGTCTTATATGTGATAAGGTGTTCCCTGAAATTTCTAGTGTCGTGGTATTACTTTACATCTTGAGTTATTACGATACAGGGCAGTGTTTTCTAGTGGTGACTTGTTGAAACCATTTTCAATAGTCGAACGAATGTACCAAGAAGCGATTAGAGGACCTGCTAGACAGCGTTATGTGGGTTTATGTGAATCAGGCGAAATGCAATTCAGGTCGTTCGGATACTTTTGAGCATGACTGCACAGTTCGGCCTTAGAAGTGCTTTAATAACTGAAAATGTTGTATTCTCTTTTCTCTGTGAGGCATTGGATGATTTGAACAAAAGGTTTAGAACGCTAAACACCTTTTATTATGTAACTAAGGCGATTGATTGTGTTGATAACAAAATATTATTCCAGAAATTGGACCATTATGGAGTATGGGGAGTAGCTCACAAGTGGTGCATCTCTTACTTTAACAACATACAGAAAAACGTTATTATTCACAGTGCTGAGAATGGCTATGCTGTGGGGTCTGATTGGGGCTCAGTCTGGGGGGTGCCCCCTAGTATTACAGGTGATTCTAAAATATTTCTGTTTGCTGATGACACTTGCTTGGTAGTAAAGGATGTTATGTGCAACAAATGTGTCGTGCAAAGCGTGCAACATGTGCGTTTCTAATTTGATGCTGTTAAACACCAACACTACTGTTTTGCCACTGAAATAGTTTCTTGGTAGGTTATGTAATGTCCAATGACATTCAAATTCTAATAGCCCTTTAAGGATGCTGGGCCACCAAGCTGTATACAAAAAAATGGTTCAAATGGCTCTGAGCACTATGGGACTTAACATCTGTGGTCATCAGTCCCCTAGAACTTAGAACTACTTAAACCTAACTAACCTAAGGACATCACACACATCCATGCCCGAGGCAGGATTCGAACCTGCGACCGTAGTAGTCCCACGGTTCCGGACTGAGGGCCTAAAACCGCTAGACCACCGCAGTCGGCGCTGTATCAAAAGCTCCCTCAACATCAAGATTGACCACTATTATATACTGTCCACGTGACATGCTTTTCTCTGCCAAGACTCGGTTTTTACAGTTTCTAACACAGAATGCAACAAAACCCGACCTTTTAATTTCACAGAATGGGCACATTATTAGTGAATACGAGTAGTTCAAATTTATAGGCGTTCAGATAGATAGTAAACTGTCATGGAAAGCCCACGTACAGGATCTTGTTCAAAGACTTTTTAATATTTTTTTGTGCGATCTAAAATTTAAAGAACCTCTCTCACACCGGCTTGATTTAGCTTCACTGATCATGATAGTAAAAACATGCGTATATTAAGGGATTTTTCATTCACAAAGCAGGCTTATCACATTCACACAGTTCAATACTGTTCTATCCTGATTAAACTGAGCTTAACTTAAATTCCATAAAGCAGTGAAGCAATTTCGAAGTCTCGGTGCGACGAAAATTGTCAGTCGATCTCCTGAAAACATTTGTAATAATTACTAACTTTCGGTGATCACATGGGGAAGACCGGAGATCTTCTGGTAAGACCGTGTTAGCCTATTTTTAGGAAGTAATAACTGGATATCTTGAGCATACAAAACGGCAGGTTCGTCCAGTGTAAATCAGATGTTCCCCACTGATATCGTGCAACACAGCGTAGTAAGCAGACACTGTCAATAATAATCAGTTAAATAATACGCGAATACACTTACTTTAGTTTAGTTCATATATTAAATTCCTTCTCATACAGAATCTCATCAAGAAGGTGACTAGCTCAACAATACATACATATATATCCTCCTTCTTTCACGGCTAATCGGCAAGATCTCCTTCATTCTTTTCATAAGAGAAAACATAGATAGCAGAGAAGCTATTCCATGGATTAAATGGACGATCCAAGGAATAATAGGGCTTGAAACTACTTTGCATTGATAATAATCGTATATTAAAGTTTAGGAATCGGTAAGATACGAATAGATATTTCGAGATATGTACTGAGTTATATAAATTATAAAATTTCTGAAAATATCGCGGGGAGACCGCTGCAAGAGACATTACATCGCCCCTCGCAGCAAGCAAAGTTGATATCTATCCACTTTGCGAGCTAACTATTGGCTTAGCTAACTGTTTAGAATTTGTGGAACATACGTTCCTATAAATTTTAAGAAGTAAGTAATATTTTTTGATTACAAGAACTGAACGAGATTTGGTATAGGTAACACCGATCTTCGTTACCTAGATACCTAGTTGTTGCTTTCACGTGTATTGGGCCATACCCGCATCCCACGTACACAACCAGGGAAGATGAACTTATATAGTTGTTAATACGGTCTACCTATTCAGGAACTGGCCTTCACAGGGAAACCCCGGAAAACCTGGAAGCTTAGACCCCAGCTAGGTATCATAGATGATAGGAAAGACAGAATAATTTAGAAATTTGAGAGATATTCTAGAATTCATAGGAAAGATAAAATCTGCCTCATAGCCATAATAAAAATCTTTACACATGCAAATTTTTGCAATCTTCTGAAAAATTTTCTTCATCGATGTCTTGCTGAACTGCGGTGTAACTGATCGAACAGAAACATGGGACACGGCACAGAGGACAGGCGTCGCATTGGTGTACCGGACAGGAGACGTAACGGATTGGAGAGATCAGAAGGAACCTCAGGAATAGGTACTCAGTATTGTGGCATGAAACAATCGAAATTCGTCTAAGGAATGGTCAACTATTATAGATTCCTGGAAGAGAAGGGTTAGTCGAAATTCTCCATATTCATTTTGAATTCAAATATGGACCTGATCCATCCAGTCTTCCATCTGAAGAATGGGAAAATCCATTCGTCTAATACTTTCCACACTTAGGTGTCTTAATCGATACTGTAGTTGCACAATATCACAACTCCAGATCGGAAAACAATTTTGAAATCATGGATAATTTCATCCATCTTCTTGAGTAAGCCGAAAGGTTCTAATCCTTTTTTTTCGTTGGCTTTTCCAGGTGGAAGTAGATCTGAATCTTTCCTAATGTGGTTTCAAGTACGAATGTGGACAGCATGTCAGAATATTAAAAACTTTATTATTTGAGACAATTTCAAAAAAAATCATATCTTATTCATACATGATTACAATGAAACTTTGCTGAAAGAGAACGTTTAATTAAGTCTTGCAGTACGACCTCTCCAGATGAAATTAATCTTTGTTAGTAGTGATTGACGATAATTTTGTTCTCTTTTGTACTCCGATTGCCGCATTTTCTCATGAACATATATGAATGCAATATAACAATAAGCAAATTCAGTTTGATAATGACACATTATTATAAAACAATGAATAACTTTCTTATTAACTCTAATTTTATAAACACACACTAAGCTAATTAATTAAATTCTCTTGAATAGAATTTAGCTCTCGCACAAAAAAAAAAACAGCGAGTCTTTATGTCTGTGGACAGTTGCAACCTATTCTAACTTTCTAACGCGGTTCGTTTGTTCTCCTGTGAACTGTCAGTTTACAAACACTAACTTCACACGCAAGCGCCGTATTCGATCATATAGTTTCAGTAAACTTATTATCACTGGAGGTTAACACTCCCTGAATGTATATTATTTCACACGCACAAGCTTCTTTGGTGATCATCGCGTCGACAGATAACCTATAAGTCTTCACAGCAGCAATAGCTACAGTTCCACTTACTTTTCTAAATATTCCTATACTATCACAGAATCAATCGCTTACTGTTCATTAAACTATCACAAATGCTTGGCATGCTGCCATTTAACCTATCACAGTAGCTGAGGCATACTGTCCTTCGCACTTCAATTTTCTTTTTCAACACCCAAATATTTTATACAGAATTTTCATTTAATTTGAAACACTTTCCTTAAAAGTACCTCTTTAGGTCTACATGGGGAAATAATCCTTTTATTCTTCCAGAATCCGGATGTGCTAATAAATACGCACCTGGATTCGGTATATCAACTATTATATATGGACCTGTATAAATTAGATTCCATTTTCTGATGGTCTTCTTCAGCCTTGATGACTTGATGTGTTTTCTTAAAAGTATTTTCTGTCCGATATTGAATGTCTGAATCCGTTTGATGTTTCTATCATGGATTTCCTTTCGCTGTCTTGCTTTCTCCGTAATATTAATGAGAGCATTGCGAATTTTTTCTTCCCATGACATTTTGGTGTCCTCGAGTTTAGGCAAGTTATCTACCCAAAAGTTTCTTTCGTTATCTCTGAACATCAGTTCATTCGGGGCGAAGTTTGTAGAACTATGTGGTAAATTATTATAAATCTGCTCAAACTCGGTCAAATAGTTTATCCAGGTAGCTTGTTTATCATGACAGTGCGTTCTCATGAATCTGTTTAGTTCTCGAAAAACCCGTTCAATTAAATTCCCTTGTGGATGATAGCAAGATGTAGATATCTGTTTTATTCCTAGTTGTGATACTAATTTTCTCCATAAATATCCAGTAAATATCTTCGCATTGTCAGAGATTATAGATTTTGGAATCCCTGCATGAGGAATGTAATCATTTACAAACTTTACTGTGGCAGCTCTTGCAGTTGCTGATTTTATAGGATATAGTTTAACATATTTTGTAAACACATCACAGAATCCAATAATGTACTTAACACCACCTCTGGCTCTAGGAAGTGTTCCACAAATATCACATGATATAAGTGATCTTGGTGCTTCAGGTATTATTGAGTGAAGCGCAATTTTATTTCCTTTGTTGTCCGGCTTAGCTTTTGACAGAGAACACAATTCTGTATGACTTTGTGCACTTTTCGCCTTATATTTGGGAAGTAACAATAATATCTAATCTTATTAGCACACTTTACAACATCAACATGACTCCAGGTCAAATGTGTAAACCAAATTAATAGTTCTTCATATTCTTCGGGTATGCAGACACACCACTTTGGATTCTCAGCCTTCCCAGATTTAAAAAATGAAATATTATTCACAAGCCGGTAGTATTCCAAACTGACCGTAGGATTTTGTTGATTGAATTGTCGTATTATAGCATTCCATCGCCGATCCTTCTTCTGAAGCTGGGCCATTGTCTTACATAAATGAATATAATATAACTTGTAATTATTTTCTTGAAGAAGAAGCACTGGAAATTCCGCCTTATTATTTACATCCATTTCAGGTGTTATTCCTTCTGGAGATCTTGACAACGCGTCAGCTATAATATTTTCTTTTCCGGCTACATGAATAATTTGAAACTGATATTCTTGCAGCGCCAGTGTCCACCTTGACAAGCGATGATGCAGCAACTTACAAGTTTGTAAAAAGGCTGGTGATTTGTGGTCACAATAAACGGTTATCCTTGAGCCATATACATAATAATTAAACCTTTTCAAAGACCAAATAACCGCTAAAGCTTCCAGTTCCGTAGTGGTATATGGTCTTTCACAGGTGGATAAAATTCTGCTAGCAAATGCAATTGGACAAAAGGTTTTTACACCATCGATGTACCTAATTTGAAATAAACAAGATCCTAAGCCCACATTTGATGAATCAGTGGCTAAACAGAATCCGACATTCATATCAGGGTGGTATAATAGCGGAGCATTTATCAGTTGATCCTTAATTTCACAAAAAGCCTTTTCACAATCATTAGACCATTGCCATGGTACATCTTTCCTCAGGAGCCGGTTTAGTGCTTCAGAGTTCATTGCTTGAGTTTTAATAAATCGAAGAAAAAATGAAGCCAAGCCTATAACGCCTTTCAGTTGTCTTCTGTTTCCTGGAGTTGGAAAATTTTTTATCGCACTAATCTTCGCTTCTGTTGGAAGAATGCCTTTTGCATTAATCATATGTCCTAAGAATTTAATTTTCTGTAGAGAAAATTGGGATTTTTTTTAGATTTGCAGTTATACCAGTTTGTTTGAACACAGCAAAAATCCTCATAATAAGTTGTACATGTTCCTCCCAAGTTTTAGAGGCAATTATAAATCGTCCACAAAAATTGTTATTCGACTACGTAGTTCTGGTCCAAGGGCATAGTCCAACGCAGAAATAAAAACTCCAGAGCTGATATTGAGACCAAACGGAACGACCTTGAACTGATAGCTTCTCCCTCTATATATAAAAACAGTACATTTTCTTCAGTCCTTGTCTAACTTTATTTGCCAGAACGAACTTCTCAAAGCAATACTGGTTAAATAGGATACATCTTGAAATTTCTGTATTAACTCATCGATGTTCTCCGGATGTGTGCGCACAGGTACTATATTTTTGTTAATTTCCCTTGCATCTAATACCAATCGAACTTTACCTCCTGGTTTTGGTACAACAAGCAACGGAGAAAAATATGGGCTGTTCGATGGTTCAATGAGATTCCAGTTTAACATTTTTTGTATCTTCTCCTGAACTGGTTGTTTTTATCGCCAGGGAATGGGATAGTGTGTGCGGCAAAATGTCTTATGGGGCTTAATTTGTAATGTACAAACACATACTCTAATAATTCCTGGCTTTTAATCGAAAACTGACTCACATTCTGTTAATATATTGAATAATTGTTCCCTCTGACTATCCGTTAGCCGGCCGCAGTGGTCTCGCGGTTCTAGGCGCTCAGTCCGGAACCGCGCGACTGCTACGGTCGCAGGTTCGAATCCTGCCTGGGTCATGGTTATGTGTGATGTCCTTAGGTTAGTTAGGTTTAAGTAGTTCTAAGTTCTAGGGGACTGATGACCACAGATGTTAAGTCCCATAGTGCTCAGAGCCATTTGAACCATTTGACTATCCGTTAGGCAATCTGACTCAGCAATCTTCTGTTCGACTGTTTGTCTGAAATCCTCTGCTTGAATTGACTTGATCGGTAGTCGGTACATATTATCATCTTCAGCACAAATCAACTGCACAGCAGAACCACGGAAATATCGCTCATACACTGCCTCCTTTCTCAGTAAGATCAGTGTAACAAATTGATCTTCGATTTTAAAATGCACCTTTCCTTCTACCAAGTCCAAATTGCAATTGCAGGCTTGCAAAGTTCCAATGCCAAGAATACAGTCTACTAACAACTTTTCCAAAACAAGGAATGTGCATTGTTTAGCAACATTTCCCAATTTTATCTCTATAAGCGTTTGTATCTTGAGGTTCCGGGATTTTGCTCCCACTGCACCTATAACTCTGCAATTTTGTACTGGTAGGACAGGGATTTTCTTAATTTTACTTATTCTGCGAAACAAAGTTCCGGATACTACGTCTGTAGATGAAGCTGTGTCCAATACAACATTGGTTAAAATTCCTCCCACTTCTGTGATGATCTCAGACACAGGAACCCTTTTATCTTCGACTGCACAGGCCTCAAAGTCTCGCGTCAATTCATCTGTCATTAATTTGCCTTCATTATATCTCAACACTGCCACGGAATTAATTTCGTTTAAAACAGGTTTGCCCCTTTTGTATTCCCCGGCCGACTTTACGGAGCACAAAGCGGCCCTCTTCAGTTTAAATGTCGATTATTATTTTCTCTTGAATCATCTACTACTTCTGTTATGACTGGTTGTTGTTGATGACTGGTTGTGTTATTTGCTTCAAATCGAGGGTCAGAATTTCTGTACGCATTATTATTGTTTGAAAACTGCTGGTTCTGATAATCTCTTGCATTTCCAAACACTGGGTTGTATCTGCGACCTGTTCGATTGTCTCTGAATCTGCCCCTCGCAGCACTGTTATTGAAATTTCCTTTTCCGTTGCAATTGTTTCCGTTGAATCTCTGACTATTCCTAGTATAATAATTATTAAATCCGTTTCCGTTCCGGTTTGCGTTTGGCTCCTCAATCGCTCTCCTCTGCATAACCGGTTGACTTGGCCGATGTTCATCTTCCTCGATCATATCTATAGTGTCAAGCGTAGTCGTGAAAGAGTCAAGGTCATGCTCATTAATATACAGCATTCTATTTCTGATGCTGGCCGGAAGTCGAGATTTTAATATGCCAATCACGTCTTGTAGAGGCATAGGCCTATCCCAATACCGCGATTTGTTTATATATTTCTCAATGTATTTCTTTAAAGACCCACGTGGAAAGGAAAAAGGTTCCGGGTATAATACCTCCGGCCTTAAACGTTCTTGTACTCCTTCGGACCAGTATTTGGATAGTAATGCTCTTTCAAGATCTTCATATGTGTCCCAAGTTGATATCATATCAGATGCCCATATAGCTCCTGACCCCTGAATATAACGGGTCACGAAACTAACCTTTTGCCACTCACTCTAATTTTTTGGCAATACTCCCCTAAAACCTCTTATAAACACTACGGGATGAACATTTTTCTTGTCTGGGTTGTAGATCTGGAATTGACGTTGTTTCAGCATTTTCTCCTCAGTATTGCTTTTACAAGTACAGTCATTATGACTACCCCCCATAGTGTTGTGATTGATGTTGATTGCAAAAACGAACGTGTGCATTAATGTCCCTTTCTGTACTTGATCGGTTAAATAATGTAGATTCATTGATAGATCTTGTTATGGGTTCATTTCCTTGCGTGGGACGCAAATCTTCTAGAGATAGATTTAAAGATCTCTCAATGTTTTCTTTCCATTGTTCAAGTTCTTCCCCTAGTTGTTCTCTGGCTTCTCGCAAACCTTTATTAAATAAATTTTCTTCAGAACTCTCGGTCATAGACAGTATAGCTGCTCTGACCGTTTGTTCAATATTGTCTGAAGAAAGGCTTTGCCTTTCCAAACTTAACTGCGAGGATTTTCCCGCGAGAATGTTTACCTTATGATCAACCTCGTCTTGTCTCTCCTTTATGTTATTTATGGATTTAACCAAATTTTGGATGTCGTTCGGAATCTTATGATTGTCTCAAATCTTGCATATCTACTGACATCTCATTTACTTGTTGCTTTAATTCATCTTGAACTTCTACTAATACCGGAATTACCGCCATAGAACATTGCCTCTGTTCTTGTGCTTGAACTATCTGTGGGATTGACTCGCCCTGCTCTTTAATAGTATCAAGCTTAGTAGCAACATATTCGCTTAGTTCTAGGCGTAACTTCTTCGCATTTTCATTAAACTGCTGTGGGACTTGCTCAGTTTCAGCAGCTAATTTTAATTCTTTCTTTTCATTCTGAATTTTCAATTCTTCCGCATTTATCATCATGTTTCTGAAAACTCCCTACTAATTTATTATTTAATTCCGCTTGATTAGCTTCTAATTGCTCATTCAACTTTGTTTGATTAGCTAGTAATTGCTCCTGGACTTCCACTTGATTGGCTGCAAACTGTTCCACTTTCTTTTGATTGACTGCTAATTGTTCATTCATCTCTCTTTTAGGTCTATTTGCGCTTTAGTTAATTCCCTTTTAGTCTCTATTTGCGCTTTAGCTACGTCTGTTACATTTTTGGCTAACAGTGTTAACTGCTGGATGATTACAGTCAGTGGGTTTATTTCGTCCTGCTCAGATGACATCGAAACACTTAAGCTTTGTTGTGGGGCCTGATTAATGCTGCCGCTAGGCACTACTTCAGTTAAGCTAGCGTCTAATGTTTCACTAACCTCAGAAACAGCTGAGGGCTGTTGTGATTCGCTTTTCTGTTGAATTGCCATTTTATAAGCCGCCCTAGTAAGAACCATTAATACACAGAACAACAAATATATAAAGTCACTCGCATCTGAGTTAACAATGTCACTGACCTAAACTTTTCATAATACTCACTTATAATAAACACTTCCTATCTAAAGTTCAACTCAACAGTCACTCAATCAATCTGATTCAAACCAATAGACATTTAAATAGTTATTCTAAATTTCAATCTACAAACATTTAATTGTATATTTTCTGGCCTGAACGACTTTCTCGTAGGTTGTGCCGAAATTGTGACTTCTGGAACAGGCCTCGTCTTCTTTTCTCTCGTGCACATGCAACATAAAATTCACACAATGTTTAAGTAATGATCAGAAATGTGTCCTGTCACAATGAAGCCAAATTTAATATTTTTTTGTGGGATCTAAAATTTAAAGAACCTCTCTCACACCGGCTTGATTTAGCTTCACTGATCATGATAGTAAAAACATGCGTATATTAAGGGAATTTTCATTCACAAAGCAGGCTTATCACATTCACACAGTTCAATATTGTTCTATCCTGATTAAATTGAGCTTAACTCAAATTCCATAATGCAGTGAAGCAATTTCGAAGTCTCGGTGCGACGAAAATTGTCAGTCGATCTCCTGAAAACATTTGTAATAATTACTAACTTTCGGTGATCACATAGGGAAGACCGGAGATCTGCTGGTAAGACCGTGTTAGCCTATTTTTAGGAAGCAATAAGTGGATATCTTGAGCATACAAAACGGCAGGTTCGTCCAGTGTAAATCAGATGTTCCCCACTGATCTCGTGCAACACAGCGTAGTAAGCAGACACTGTCAATAATAATCAGTTAAATAATACGCGAACACACTTAAGTTTAGTTCATGTATTAAATTCCTTCTCATACAGAATCTCATCAAGATGGCTACTATCTCAACAATAAATACATATATATCCTACTTCTTTCACGCCTAATCAGCAAGATGTCCTTCATTCTTTTCATAAGAGAAAACATAGATAGCAGAGAAGCTATTCCATGGAGTAAATGGACGATCCAAGGAATAATAGGGCTTGAAACTACTTTGCATTGATAATCATTGTATATTAATGTTTAGGAATCGGTAAGATGCGAAGACATATGTCGAGATATGTACTGAGTTATATAAAATGTAAAATTTCTGAAAATATCGCGGAGAGACCGCAGCAAGAGACATTACAACTTAATGCTGCCCTTTATACTATTCGAACGGTATCTGAATTAAGTGGTCGTCCGGCACGAAAAGTAGTTTATTTTGCTTATTTTCATTCGCTTATGTCGTATGGTATTATATTTTCGGGTAATTCTTCCCATTCTCAAATTACATTTTTGACTCAGAAACGGTCAGTTCGGGCAACAAGTGGTGTAAGGTCGCGAACCTCTTGTCGACCCCTGTTCACCAGTCTGAGTATTCTGACATTGGCCTCTCAATATATATACTCTTTACTGTCGTTTCTTGTTTACGATATCAGCTTATTCCCAAGAATTTGTAGCTTTCACTCGGTTAATGCTAGGCAGAAATGTAATCCGCAATTGGATCGTATTTCCTTCACTCTGGTGCAGGAGGGTGTGCGGTATACTGCTGCATGCATTTTCGGTAAGCTATCACAAGAATTCAAAAATGTTAGCAGTAATCCACGTGCTTTCAGGTCGAAACTGAAGACTTTCCTCATGGAACACTCCTCCTATTCTGTCGAGGAATTCCTTGAAAACTTAAGCTGATGTTATGTTGTTGACTGCGTTTACTAAACTTATGGCTTGTCTTTTTTTGGGTTCATAAAATTTTATTTTATCTGTTAGTACTTTTATGTTGTAATTTCATGTAATGACACGTTCCCTGACCTCGGAGATTTGCTCCTACGGAACTAGACGTGTAAAAAAATAAAAAATAAAAAACACGAATTTAGAATCAATATTTATACCAAAGTATTTTAGTCATTCAACTTGTTGCAAAACATTATCGTTTAAATCGATCCTAACTGCTGCTTTTTCTTTACACCTTCTCTTTGTTTTTAGTATTACTTTCGATTTTTGCCCAATAAAACGGATTTTGTTGTTCTGGGCTCAAGCTGCGATTTTTTCCATTTCTCTGTTGCACAGCTCCTCAGAAATAATGACAATATCTGCTTTGGCCAGCACAGTTAAGTCATCTGCAAATCCTATCGTTTTTGTGTTTGCTGTGTAATCCAAATTAAGCAGAGAATTACACTGTATATTGAAAAACCCTGGCCCACAGCAAGACCCTTGTGGGCAACCTTTTGTAACCTTCTTTTCTAATTTGATGCTCTTAAACGCCAACACTGCTGTTCTGCCACTGAAATAGTTTCTTGCTATGTTATATAATGTCCAAGGACATTCAAATTCTAATAGAGCTTTAAGCATTCTGGGCCACCAAGCTGTATCAGAAGCTCCCTGAACATCAATACTGACCATTATTACATACTGTCCATGTGACGTGCTATTCTCTACGAAGTTCTTAACAGACAACCATGCTTCGACTGTCCCTTTCTGTGGAGTAAATCCATACAGATTATTGCTTAGGAAATTAATGAAGAAAACATGGTGCATAATGCTGTTAATTAATAGCTTTTCCAATACTTTTCCCTCCGTCTGTGGTGTCATCGCCAGACACTACACTTGCTAGGTGCTAGCCTTTAAATCGGCCGCCGTCCGTTAGTATACGTCGGACCCGTGTGTCGCCACTATTAATGATTGCAGACCGAGCGCCATCACACGGCAGGTCTAGAAAGACTTCCTAGCACTCGCCCCAGTTGTACAGCCGACTTTGCTAGCGATGGTTCACTGACTTCCACGCTCTCATTTGCCGACACGATAGTTAGCATAGCCTTCAGCTACGTTATGTGCTACGACCTAGCAAGGCGCCAGTATCCGTCCTATTGATATTGTGAATCATGTACCATAAAGAGCGACGTTCTCCATTAATGGATTAAAGTTAAGTATTCCACCAGCTACGTCCGTTTTTCTCAATTCTAATTCCCTTGTCATGTTCCAGACCTCCCGCCAGCCTGCGTGAGCTGAGACGCGTGCATTTCGGCCTCCTTTAACCATACGGTTGGCTCTCCTGCCAACCACAACATTGGCGACGAGGGAAAACCACGTTTGTATCGATATTGCCCTGATTTACTTGTGTATTGGCTTCGCCACAATCTCCAGATGTACTGTCCGAATTTTATCGCTTACAGAATCAGCAGACGCAGGCCTTACTGGATGTCCTTGGACAGCTCGTCCACGGTCAACGTGCGATGCAAAACGATGCGGCAGCAGCCGCTTCACCGCTAGCGCAGCCACAACAAGCCGCTGCACCCACTTTTCGACCTTTTGATGCTGCACTGGAAAGCTGGACGGAGTGGTCACGCCAATTTGGATTCCATCTCGCCGCCTACAGAATTCAAGGTAACGAGCGGCAGCCTTTTCTGCTTTCATCCGTCGGGGTGACCACGTACCGTGTGATAGTCAAATTATTTCCCCGACGCGACGTCGCAACTCTGTCCTACGAAGAAATTTTGTCTGCATTAGATGCATATTTCAAAGAACCAGTCAATGTAGTTGCGAAAAGGTATACCTTTTTTCGTACAAAACGTACAGCAGGTCAGACTAATCGGGAGTGGGTTGCAACCTAGCAAGGCCTTACTAGGGGTTGTGCTTTTGAGTGTCAATGTGGACTCCCTTATTCAGATACTATAGTACGTGATGCAATTGCACAGAACGTTTCTAATGTTCGTATAAGGGAACAGATTTTGAAACTAGTAAATCCCTCCCTTCAACAAGTCATGGACATATTGAATCGGCAGGACACACTTGACTTTGCTCAGGAATCATTTGAAACTTCGCCAGCAGTGTGTCAGGTTAACCGGCCCGCCGGGCGAGCTGCACGGAACAGTAAACAGTCCTCGCGCCCGGCCGCGCCGCTGCCGCCAGGCTCTCAGCCACGTGTGCCGCGCCATCCAGCAATTGCAGTGACCAAATCATGCCCGCGGTGTGCTACTAAACATTCGCGTGAGAATTGCCCGTCACGCCAAGCTATTTGTTTTTATTATAATAAAAAAGGACATGTTCAGAGTGTTTGCCAGAAAAAGCTCAGATCGGAAGCTCAAAACCGTTCCAGGCCCTTTGCTTCGCGCCGGAATCGGAATCGAACAAAGGAAATTCATGTAGTTTATTCCACTCCGCCCAGTGCCACTCTAACAGTGACTGTGTTCGTCCCAAAAATAGCGTGCGTCGACATGGCCGGAACTCCCGTCAAGTCGCAAGTGATTATCTACCAGTGTCAGTTCACGTTGCACGAGACAGTCGCTCTTGTCGTCAGCAGGACAATAAACTTTTTGTGGACTTTGTCATTAACGGCAAAGTGATACCATTCCAGCTCGATACCGGAGCTGCAGTTTCACTGATCAATCAAGACACTTACAAGCTGCTGGGCACACCTCCGTTGGGTGCCGCAAATGTTACGCTAAGCAGCTATTCAGGTCAACGGATCCCTGTGTTAGGACAGTGCAGCCTTCTTGCAACATACAAAGGACAAACAAAACTTGTGTCATTTTACGTCCTTCGTTCTTCTTCTGCAGTGAACGTGTTTGGTTTCCATTTATTTCAGTTGTTTAACTTGTCTATAGTAAATCAGGTCCTATCAGTGAACCAGACTGTGCCTTCAGACAGTGTCTCTCGTCTATGTGAATAATTTGCAGACATTTTTGCACCGGGCCTCGGTTGCGCTAAGAACTATAAAGCACATTTGGAACTGAAAGTAAACGCGCAACCGAAATATTTTAGAGCGCGCAATGTTCCCCACGCATTGTGTGATGAGGTCGCAAAAACATTACACGATTTGGAATCACAAGGTGTAATTGAACGCGTGCAGTCTTCTCTCTGGACATCACCCTTAGTCATTTTGCCGAAACCTTCCGGAAAATTGAGACTTTGTGTGGACTTCAAGGCAACAGTGAATCCACAACTAGTGATTGCAACTTTTCCTTTACCCCGCCCGGAAGATCTTTTTGACAAACTGTGCCCTGGTAAATATATTTCGAAGTTGGACCTCACAGATGCGGGCTTGCAAATACCGGTGGACGAAGAATCCCAGCGCGTTTTGGTGGTTAACACGCATCTTGGTTTGTATCGATTCAAACGACTGCCATTCGGGTGTGCATCCGCCCCTGCATTGTTTCAGCAATATCTACAAACTGTTTGTGCGTCGGTCACTACTGCAGCAAATTATCTGGACGATATTGTGATCTCTGGAAAGACGGAAGAAGAACATTTGGCCAATCTCAGAACATTATTTCAGGTCTTGCGACAAAATGGTCTTCGCTTGCTGAAGGACAAATGTTTCTTGCTCGGGACTTACCATACCTGGGACATGTAATCAATCCCCAAGGCATACATCCGAGTCCCACGCACCTTCGTGCCTTTCAAGACTTGCCTTCGCCGCAGAATTTGAAGCAGCTACAGAGTGTGCTGGGAAAAATCCCCTATTACAACAGATATGTTCCACACGCCTCTTCCATTTCAGCTCCGCTTCATCGCTTACGACGTAAGGGTGTTCCGTTCGTCTGGACGACGGAATGCGAACGCGCCTTTCGCCAGTTGAAATTGGCGTTGCTTTCCAATACTTGCCTTACGCCATTCGATCCCCAGAAGCCCCTCTTGTTGATGGTGGATGCATCGGATTTCAGGATCGGTGCTGTGCTTGCGCACAAAGATGGATCGCACGATCGCCCTATTGCCTTTGCGTCCAAATTGCTCTCGTCTGCGCAAAGAAATTATTCACAGATCGAGAAAGAAGCATTGGCTCTCGTATTTGGTGTTACAAAGTTTCATGATTTCTTGTATGGTCGTCACTTTACCATAATCACAGACCACAAACCTTTGACATCGCTTTTTCATCCGACCAAGCCTGTACCTCCACGTACAGCGCAGAAATTCATTCGCTGGTCTATTTTCCTCTCGCAGTACCGCTACGATATCTTCTATCGGTCCACTGCTAAGCACGGAAACGCCGATGCGTTGTCCCGCTTGCCTGTTGCTGAGGATAGGGCATTCGATTCCTCTGAACTTGCTTGCATGTTCATTGATGCGGAGACCGATGACGTGGTCGAATCGTTTCCGATTGATTTTCGTCGTGTAGCTACAGCCACAGCTGCCGACCCTGTCCTTGTTCCCGTTCTGCGTTTTGTTGCTACGCAACGGCCCTTGTCAAAGTCTCGGATCGGGAACCCGTTGGTTCGCCGATTTTTTGCTTACA
Organism: Schistocerca gregaria; assembly: GCF_023897955.1. Taxonomy (NCBI): domain Eukaryota; kingdom Metazoa; phylum Arthropoda; class Insecta; order Orthoptera; family Acrididae; genus Schistocerca; species Schistocerca gregaria. Next base: position 479,535,718 of record NC_064931.1, on the reverse strand, counting down.
AGGAGAGACTTTTTGTACGACGTGGTGTTTTGCTGTTGCGTTCTGATAATGATCTGTCCAGGGTCGTGGTACCACGTTCGTTAGTCATGTCTTACAGCTTCTCCACAAAGGACATTGGGGTATGATGAGAACGAAACAACTTGCTCGTCATCACTGTACTTGGTTCGGAATCGATGCCGCGATTACGAATATGTGCTCTTCTTGCATGGTGTGTGCCTAACAACAATCAGCACCGACGAGGAAATTCTTTGCATGACCAAAAGCCACTTCCCTTGGCAACGCTTACACATCGATTTTGCTGGTCCATTCTGGAATGCTCGATGGTTGGTTGTGATAGATTCATTCAGTAATTTTCCTTTTGTTGTCCGGATGTCTTCCACGACGTCATCTGCCGCTATCTTTTGCATTGAAGGTCTTCCACAGACTATAGTTTCCGACAACGGCCCACAATTCATGTCTGCAGAATTTCATTCATTCTGCAAGGCCAATGGTATTCAACATCTGACGTCCGCGCCGTTTTCGCCAGTCAAACGGTGCCGCTGAACGATTGGTCAGGACTTTCAAGTCACAGATGTATAAGTTGAAAGAGTCGCATTCTCGGGAGGACGCGTTATTGCTCTTTTTGTCCTCGTATCGCTCTCAACCCCGAGATGGTCGCTCGCCGGCTGAGTTGCTCCACGGTCGCCCTCATCGAACCTTGATGTCTTTGCCGCTCGCCGTCTGCTTTCAGCGACGGTGCCGTCCGGTCAGCGCCCTGGGGACCCATCTACTGGCTCGCCTCAGCCCCAGGTGTTGCCGACGCTGCCGTCCATTTTGCCCCATTACGACGCGCCGCCGCCACCGCCGCCTGTTCTCCCGCCGGCGACGCCCACAGTGGACGCGTCGCTGCAACCGCCGGGCGCCTCCCTGGGTCACGCGCCGCCGATCGCTTCCCGTGACCAGTTGTCCTCCGACATGGAACTCTTGCCCGCTCCAGACCCTATGTCGTCTTCGCCCGTCGGGTGCCCCGGCCCGATAGAGGTCGACCCTTCGGCCCCTCCTGTCTCTACGGGCGCATACACCGCATGTTGGCGTCCACCCTGGAGCAGGTTTTCAGGCGTTTCCTAGCTCCCCGCGGTCCGAATGGCAGGGTGCGGGTGGCACAGCCTCGCCTGTTGTTAGGCTCCCCACCTCGTCGCATACGTCAACATGCGGTCCTCCCCACGGCGGGCGGAAGCCTTACGCCACAACCGTACGCCGATTTGCGGGGGAGGAATGTGGTGTCACCGCCAGACACCACACTTGCTAGGTGGTAGCCTTTAAATCGGCCGCGGTCCGTTAGTATACGTTGGTCCCGCGTGTCGCCACTATTAATGATTGCAGACCGAGCGCCGCCACACGGCAGGTCTAGGGACTTCCTAGCACTCGCCCCAGTTGTACAGCCGACTTTGCTAGCGATGGTTCACTGACTTCTACGATCTCATTTGCCGAGACGATAGTTAGCATAGCCTTCAGCTACGTTATTTGCTACGACCTAGCAAGGCGCCAGTATCCGTACTATTGATATTGTGAATCATGTACCATAAAGAGCGACGTTCTCCATTAATGGATTAAAGTTAAGTATTCCACCAGCTACGTCCGTTTTTCTCTATTCTAATTCCCATGTCATGTTCCAGACCTCCCGCCAGCCTGCGTGAGCTGAGACGCGTGCATTTCGGCCTCCTTTAACCATACGGTTGGCTCTCCTGCCAACCACAACACCGTCTACAGAAGTATGATGGGACGAAATCTGGACACTTCCTTGTTGTTTTCTTTACCAGGTTTGAGAATCGGTACTGTTTATCTCTTTTCCACAAACTCGAAAAACAACCGTTCTTCGAGCAACTGTTATATAAACCGGTAAAACAGTTGGGAAAGACACTATACAATCGACTATGGATTTCACTAGTGACGCAGTTTTCACCACTAATCCTGTTTTCGGGCAAGTTCGTTATTTCCTGTACTTCTGTCTGTGAAAAAGATACATCTACCGTTCCATTGAATCGTAGCGTTTGAGATCTTATTAGTGTATGGTATCCTACGTCTTCAGTTTGATCGTCCTCAGGCACAAAATATTAGAGCATATAGGTGGCAGTTTGGGGTTAAATCCGTTGTCGTGTTATCACTTTTCCTTAGCGTTGTCACGAGAATATAGAATCGCATCAGGGAAAATAAAAAATAAGAGTGCAATCAAAGGGTTGGGGTCAAGCTGCAATATTGCTTCCAGTACTACGTTTTTGCTTCCTGTACAGCTGTGCTGTATTTCGTCTTCTCTTTACAATATTATTGCCTTCGTAGCTCCCTTAACTGCTAACTGTCGTATGTCCTTTAACAAATTCTACTTAACGTATTGTTATTTTTTTTTTCGCTTGCAGTTAATTCAGATGTCGACCAGGGTCAGATTTTCTCCCAGTTCTGTACTTCAGCTGGTTTTGTAGCCTTCACGCTTTATTGTAAGATATCTAGAACTACTTCAAATTATGTGATAGCAGTCTCAGTATTTGTTTCCGCTTCAACTGCTGCTACCAAATTCTGGTCTGTTTCCTTTAATAACGTTGGAGAACATGTCTCTGGACTACAGCGGTTTATTTATATTATTTCCTGTACTTCTGTCTGTGTAAAAGATACATCATCTACCGTTCCATTGGATCGTAACATTTGAGATCTTATTAGTGTATGATATCGTATATAATACCGGTTTCGGTTTGTTTTAAACTATCTTCAGAGAAAAATAGTGCATTTACGCTAATTGTTGGCAGCTGTACTACATTTGCAAGCAATTTTGCGACACGGAACGAGCGTGTACCGGAGATACAATCTTTTATTTTTCGTCGAGGCAACATTCTACTGTATGTCAATTGAGGTACTGTCTTTGATGCTTTCCTGGAAAAAAACAGTACAATCTGCCTCTAAACTTGCTTGTATATGCGGTAAAGGATGACAGAGAGTGGATGGAGTGACAGGGTGAGATGGAGTTGTAACGAGGTAGGATTTAATCATAGACTGATGATGCATTCTAGAGACAGAGGGACATGTCGCTGTAGGTCATTTGACCATTTTTTCCGTTTTGTCCGGATGCATCGGTTGTGTGACATGACCTGCCTTCGACTCGTATACAACTGCGTGTTCTATCACTTAGAGCACTGTCTACTCGCGATCGTTAACGGCAAACCTCTCGATCATCAGAGGACTTCCATCGTATTTCGACACATTCCTCTAGACGAACGAAGATTTATGCGAGTCACTCCATTCCCCTGCCGCATCTTGGGCATAAAATCGAATCGTCAGTGTCATAATTACGGTGATTCTAAGTTAGCGACAGGTGTTTGTGAGGTACTACAATCTCCACGTAGACATCTGCTTCACGGATGTCCTGTTTACCAAGTTCGTGGCGGTATGACGTGTAATTTCACGTGTCAAATACCGCTGCTATGCGTTCGTCTCTTTCCTTGTAAAAGGCATTCTCCGTTACTATAGATTATTTAATGATGCGAGCATAGTATAATTTCTGAACTCTCATCGGATGTGATTTGTGGAAGCTATATTGTAAGTGTATCACGAGGAATCGATGTTTTAAGGAAGCACTTTCTCATATTACGGTTTATCATACAGGGGCGCCGACTTAAAAAAATATTGGGGGGGGGGGCGGGCATGTTGTGGGTCTTGCCCCCAGGAAACTTTCTAAATTTTAGATGAAAAATAGTGAGTTTTAAAGTTTTCTAAGTATTTGTCATATGATCAACATTAGAACCCATAAAACTGGACTCCCGAACTCAACACTCTGGGAAACTCGACAAGCCTGACACATTTTTGGCTTTGAAAAAAAACATGCACGGTATTTTCGTAAAAATCTAATTTAATTTACAGTAATAATCATCCTTATAGACTATTACAGAGAAGTGAATATATAGCTCTGAAAAGACTGAAATTATATTTAAATAAATCTTAAACCAAAAGAATAAAACATAAAATATTGCTGTCACATAGTAATAGCACTTTGATTAATAAGTGAAATAGCTAATTTCTGCTTACTCTGAATAAGGCTCAGGATTCATTAAATAAAAGCAGTATCTCAAAGTTAATACTTTAATACATTTAATAAAGTTAATAGAGTATTCCTAATACTTTCTGTCAAAAAGCATGTAAATAGCGGGTTTTAATTGGGTCTTACAACCTAAAAATATTTATTTGAAAATAATACAGTACTATAGTAATACAGTACTGACTGGATTACTGAATATGAAGTCGTTGATGGCTGATCGGATATCCAATTCATCCAAAACATCTGGGTGGGCATGCAGAACAGCCAAGTAGTTCATTCGCTTCTGTCCCATTGTTGATCGGAGATACGACTTCAAACGTCTAAGGGCGCTAAATGACCATTCTGCTGTTACTATCGTGATTGGAACTACTTGGAGAAGTTTACTGCACTTAACTACTTCACATAACATTTCTCCAACTGCAGGCTCTTGTGTAATGTACTTTCTTATATCACGTATGTTTAAGACCAGTTGTTTTTATTAGCGATATCAGCTAACATATTCAACTGTAAGTGCAGTCGCTCAACTTCTAGGTCATTTTTGAAAAACTCAGTTGATTTTTCCAAATTTGTTTCACCTCTGTTTACTAAAAGCAAGCACTCATGTTCAATTGCAATGATCTGTGTGACTCCAGTTCAAGCAAACCGCTCAGTAAAGCAAGATTGTACCGTTTCACAAACTTAAATGTAAATAGCTTTGCAGTATTCCTTTGGGGTTTTGAAAGTGTGCAGTGAACTGGCTTTGTTGCTTTCATTCTTCTTTGGTATACTTCGATTCCGAGGAAGCGGAGGATCATCAACTTGTGAAGGTTTTTCTTTTAAACACAGTTCCCGAAAGTGTTAAAAACTATCACGCTTTCCATTCAATATACAAATCAATCCATCATATATCTTTTCCAGATCAGCAACACTTAGATGAGGGCACTGAATTTTTTCATTGATATCCTCTACTGGGTTCATTGCATGGCAATAAAGACGCAAAAAGAAATCAGTCTTAAATTGTAACATTGACTGAAAGTAGCCTGCACATTTGTGACCTGCCTCTTTCATTTCCTCTGCAGAAAATGTTTCAAAAAACTGTAGAAGTTCCTTAATATTTTTCAATATTCTCAAGATACTAGAAGCTCACATAGTCTATCGAGTCAGGCAAAGGGGTCGTAGACTAGCTTTGTTCTTGGCGCTCTGAGCGTATGCTTTTTGAAAATTCCCATCCTGTTCGATTCCCTTACGGTGTTCATTAAGTCCTTGGCTAAAGCCATAATATCCCTCATAGACGCAAGATGGTGGAGACTGTCTACAATTGCCAAGTCCAATAATATAAAAATGTTCAGTCTCCTTCATTGAAAAAAAAAGGTCCAAATGGCTTACTATGGGACTTAACATCTGAGGTCATCAGTCCCCTAGACTTAGAACTACTAAAACCTAACTAACCAAAGGACATCACACACATCAATGCCCGAGGCAGGATTCAAACCTGCGACCGTAGCAGCAACGCTGTTCCAGATTGAAGCGCCTGCCCGGTCTTGATTGAAGGCAGTACCTTTCTCAATACGTACTTTCCTAGTAGATCAATGATCTCATTTTGAATATCGTGGGACGGCCACTTATACCCCAAACGCCCTAACCAATCTTAAACTCAGGTATGTCATTCATTCGGAGTTCCAACAACTGAAAAAAATTTAAGTTTACATCTTCATGCTCTCTGATTGCTAGTTCTTGTCGGCATAGAAATTGCACAGTAGTAAAAATTGTCTCTAGATCTAAACGGCCTTTCTTCATATCACTGCCTACCTGTTTATTCAGTTGCGAGGCCACATTTCGGTTAGTGATAGAATTTAGTTTCAGAACACCTTCTTTATGCGTAAACGTATTTTCATGAAGACGGAATTTTTCCAAAGTCTTTTTCCAGTTAGAAAACCCTACGAAGGAAAAGCATGTTCTTTTTTTGAAGAAAATTGTCCAGATTTCGGCAGTGAACCGTTCTCGCATGAAGACGACGAAGTAACTGACGACACAATAATTGTTGGAGGTTGAGTTGCAGTATCAACTCTAAGCGCGCCATTTTGGTAAAAAATTTATTCATTGCCAACTTAATTGACAATACACTAAGAGACTAGTGTAAACGAAGAAAATAGTCATATAAAATAGTCCATTAGACACTAAAGTCGAAACACTAAACACGTCTGCAGCATACACTGAGCGAAACTATCCACACTGAATGACTGCAACAGCAGGGTGGGCTTTATATAGCCGCAGCGTCGTAATGTCCTGTAGCGTTAAGGCGACACGAGGCAGAGGGTTCTAGGCGCCTCTGCTCCTGTCATTACGATGTCGCCGCGGTCGCAGGGCTGGCCCGCTAGCGCCACACTTTACCCGAAGGTTCGTACACCGGAACAAATTCTAAGTGTGCCTGCAGCACCGTAACACTAACATTACTCACACCACTCGTTTTCAGTTAACGTGCTTACTCCTATACTAATTGTTTGTTTTAACTCATTATTGAATGTATTTTAAAAGGTAACTATCGTCAAACAAGGAAAATAAAAAATTGCAACATTATTTTGTGATTTTAGAAAACATAATATAACTAATAATTTTCTTAACTTATTGGGGTGGCTCCGCCCCCTCAGACTAATTTTTGAGTGGGCTCGGGCCCCATCAGGCCCTATGGAGTCGGCGCCATAGTTTATCGTAGAGAAACCTGTAAGGAGAATGTATTTCATGCGCTTGAAATATATTTCTTACATTGGGATAGTAACAGTGTTGCATTGCGTGCGACTAATAGGTTGGAAACTGCTACGATCTAACATTATAGCGTGTTTTAAGCGCAAAACGTTGTAGCCTAAGAGTGCACGTGTTTGTTCTCTACTACTACTGCCTTCTTGGGAATGACCTAAGACACTAGAACAATACTAAAGAATTGATAGCCCAGTTGATTTACGTAAAACGCAAACTCCGTCCACCTTGAGATCCATCAATAAAAACCACCCATTTTTGTTCTTAACTGTCTGTTATATCGTCACAACAGTTTCATATCTACTGTATACCGATAAGGGGTGCTAACCTTCTCGACATTTGCGCATCTGGAGAAACGTTGTGCAACCAACTCGCAAAGTAGTCGAAGGGCTGTTTAGCGATCTACAGAAATTGGTAAGCATGCTGCGACATCATTGGTCGGTGTTGAAATTACGATAAAACTGCTAAAATTGATAGCACTATAAGCTATGATGCTTATTATTACAGTACATCGACGATGTCCTTTCCATCCCAACAGTCAACTGGTACGCTGTTGATCACCACATAATGTGATTTACACTGTGCGATGTCTAGTTTTCTGGGGAGCCAGTGGACCGAACGTGTTAATGTCAATTTAGAATCTGACATGACTTCGAAGTCGTGGCGGAAAAAAACAAAATGTATGGCAGTGTACAAAGCGTGTTACAGCAAAAAAAAGCGGTGTATCAAACAACGAAACAGGGACTCACTCCTGTGACTGATAACATGTGGGGGAAGGTTCTCGTGCAGCACAGGCGATGAGACTTTACACCAGTCTTTGCAAGTGACTTCGATGAGTGACCACCTGCTCCAATGGATAATCACCTGTATATTTAATAGGATCGCAATATATGCTGGATGCTGGCACGGAGTTGGTATTCGTTTTAGATATTTGGGGAGTGAGAGATACGGTAAAAATCTATCGGATGAACTTAGCAGAGCTTTTATAATTAGTAATTTTTATCTTTTGAACGGTACAGAAGAACGATGATAGAATGTTTGCGTGGTAGACGTGAATGGACCCTGAGGGACACGAATCTGCTTTGGAGTGCAGTACCTGTATGATGTGTAGTGTTCCTAATTTTCCCAACATGAAACACCACCGCAACTGTTCCTACTGTCGTCGTGTTCCGGGAGCAGGCTTCATTTGGCACTGACCTTACACATCATACATGGGTGGCGGAGCAACGACAACACGTTCTCATTTCCACCAAGTGGCCAAAACACGGTCCTATAACATTAACTCAGCTCACTCCATTTCTACACAGGTTGCAGAATGTGGTAGATATTGCTGTCTCTGACTTCTGCGTAAAATTGATCTCACTATCAACTGCGGTGTATATTACAGCACATCGCCCCATATGAATGGTATGTTTCCCATCCCCACTGTCCACTGGCTACGCTGTTGATTGGGGCACTATGATTGACTGAGACCACTCCGTTGAGATGGATGGAGCCTAGGCAGAACACTGGATATCTGCTACTTGTCGCTGTGGAACATGGGATTAAAAGTTGGTCATAACCTTAATACAGTTGTTTGGAAGCGTTCCTCGTTGCTACAGACTCTAAAACGTCCCCTTAGAAAACTTACTAATATACTGTGCTGATAAACCCCTTACGTTATTTGATTTTCAAACAGCTGACCAGAACTGAACTTACTCAGACATTTCACTCTTTACTTATTCTGATCAACACTAAAATACACACAATATTTTTAGCGCAACGCAATCTGACTTTCAATAATCCCTACAAATAATGGCCCTGACTAACATTAACCTATACCTTTCACAAATCACTTACCTCACAAAAATCTTCGTTACTCGAACTACTGCAATACAGCGAGCGCCACTACTGCCAGCTAAATAAAAGATTCAAACTACTGAAGGCACTAACTAGTGATAGGCATAGTTAGCAAATGAAACATTTTGATAGAGAACAAACAATGTATTTACCTTAATAGTGTTCAAAAGTCATATCTATAGCAGTTCAAAACATCCAGTCTTACAAATTTACTGTCTCTGATGGACACACGTCCAGATCATCCGCTCTCAAAACTTCGCCATTTCTCTCCCCACATCCACCACTGCTGGCGGCTCACCTCCAACTGCGCAACGCTACGCGCTGTTAACAGCCAACTTCCCAACACTACAATGGCGAATATTACTCCAACAATGCAAACCAACCACAGCCTTCGCACAGCAGTCAGTGATTTTCATATAGAGCGCTACATGGAGTTACCAACATAAAAACCTAAACAGCCTACTTACAACTCGTCCTATTCCTATATGTTGCGATGCCCTACACATGTTTTCATTTTTTTCACCAAGAAGATAACAGTATCTCTTTTTATTTGTGCTGCCTCACATGTGTTCAGAACAGCACCTTCCAGCAATGGTCAACACCGGAACAGTAATCATTTACATGACTGCAAAATGAAGAAACAATGCTTTTCGAAACAGAGCACCAAGACATTCGCTACCCTGTCGATAGGAAGATGAGATTAACTGTACAGCTAATCACCTTCAAATAGCTGTTGGAAGCACTCCATAATACCGCAAACTCTTCCAGTTTCCATATGTTGCGATGTCTTAGACATTTTTGTCATTGAGAAACATCACCTCTGTCTTTTATTTCTGTGTTGTGGTAGCTGTATAGTTTATACCATGCAATGTTCAGTTTTCTTTGAAAGCCAGAGGATCGAAACGTGTTAATATTGGTTTAACAGCAGCTGGCACGCATCTCTAATTCATGGTAGAAAAAACAAAGTGCATGGCGGCGTACACTGATTGGGTGTGTTACAAACGAAAAAAGTATTAAATTGCTTAAGAAGAAGCAATACAGGAACCATCTCGTGTGATTGACAATCTGTTGGATATGGTCATCCTACAGTACAGGTGACGAAACTTTACACCAGTCTGTGAAAGCGACTTTGATCACAAACCACCTGCTCCAATGAACCAATACCTGTATATTTAATAGGCGCGCCACATACTTTTGGGTGATACACATGAATTCACCCTGAGAGGCATAGATCTCCTTCAGACTGCCTGTATGTAGTTTGGAGATGTGTCGCAATGCAGTAGCAAAATCTTCGTCCTTCCTCCATGCCATGTATGATGTGTAGTCTTCCTAATTTTCCCAACAAGAAACACCACCATAACTGCTTGTACTGTCTCTTCTAGTACCTTGTGTTGCAGGGGAAAGCTTCGTTTGGCGCTGGCCTTACACCCTATACACGGTTGGCAGAACTATGACACCATGTTCCCATTTCCACCGAGTGGTCAAAACGCGCTCCTCTCGCATTAACTCAGCGTGTCCTGCTTCCCCTCTGGATGCAGGTCTTAGATATAGCGCTCTCCAACTTCCGTAAGGGTCAGACTTACATTGGGACGATCACATAGACTAAGCTGCAGGGAGGACAGGGCCGAGACTTAGGAGCAGTTACAAGATGCAGCTGGACTGTCTTAAAAACAGTACTGGAGTTCGTGGTGTGTGGGATCCTTAGCAGATAGGTTCGAAAAAAATAGGTGACTCGTTTCGAGATACGAGAGTGGCACGAATATGATTCGCTAATGGCTGTAATCATTAAACGACGGCCGGCCGCGGTGGTCTAGCGGTTCTAGGCGCGCAGTCCGGAACCGCGCGACTGCTACGGTCGCAGGTTCGAATCGTGCCTCGGGCATGGATGTGTGTGATGTCCTTAGGTTAGTTAGGTTTAAGTGGTTCTAAGTTCAAGGGGACTGATGACCACAGATGTTAAGTCCCATTGTGCTCAGAGCCATTTGAACCATTAAACGACGTCTCTACAGAATCCAACGCAAATATGTGGTTGAATGGATAGACTTGACTCCAAATTGCTGACAGCATTTTAGAATACCATTTCTGCCTGAAAGCGTAACACTATCAGCGATCCATGTGTGCCCTTAGACTCAAGACCGCTTTTTATGCAGACGAACGGTAACATAGGCGTTATGATCGTGTTTTTAATAGTGCGATCCTTACGCGAAATGTAAGTCGTGAGCTGTAGAATCCCTCAGTGATTGGCTTCAGATGTCATTTCTCAATAGTTTTCCTCGACAAGAACATCGTGTTCCCTCCATTGACTCCCAGTTGTCCTACTTTCTCTTGACCAATTTAATTAATTAGCTTATCAAATTCATATTAATGACGTGCCCCCTGGCAGTTGCAATTGATGGCTAGGGCACCACAGAATGATTCTTGAGAAGCGTTTCTTTCTTTTCATTGTGGCGATGTATTATAAAGAAATTTCAATCTCCCATCTACACAGGGCGAGACAGGCTCTCACGATTTGTTTCGTAAACGCTAGTGTGATATAGCATCACACTGGTAAAAGGGGACCTGTCATAGCGTACAAAACAGCTACGCTCTCTTGAATTACAGCTTCTTGTTGTCGAATGTAAAATGATTGTTTGTCTTCTGACATGCGAGCCAATGACATGAAAGATTTTCTTTGCTCTGATGACGGTTTCAAAATATGAGGACATTCTGTGGTGATCGGTAGTTTTCGCATCAAAATACTCGAAGTTTTTTCCTGATTTTACGCACGGTGATCTGTGGCGTTGCACTTGGCTGAACGTCACAAAATAATGAGATGCGACTGGGAGGAGGAGGTGCCGGGGCACACGTGCAGCTGAGAAAAACACGTGACATCGTTCGCGGGTGGGTGTGGGCGTGGTCAGGGGCGGATTGGGTGGGGGAGGCCGGCGGTGGGTGTGATAAATTTATCAGTTTAATAAATTTGCATATTAATTTGATATCAAAAGTGTCCTCGTAACCCCATCTCCCTATTACTGTTATGGTACGAGGGTTACTTGCAACTTGGAAGCAGACTCCTACTTTTTTTATATTCAAATGACAGCGGTTGACAAAAATAATTGTTTCCTTGGCCAGTGCCGGCCGCGGTGGTCTCGCGGTTCTAGGCGCGCAGTCCGGAACCGTGCGACTGCTACGGTCGTAGGTTCGAATCCTGCCTCGGGCATGGACGTGTGTGATGTCCTTAGGTTAGTTAGGTTTAAGTAGTTCTAAGTTCTAGGGGACTAATGACCACAGCAGTTGAGTCCCATAGTGCTCAGAGCCATTTTGAACCTTGGCCAGTATTTGCTAGTCATGGCTGCAGTAGCATACATGGTTGCAAAGAACACTTCTGTCTGGAAATATCTTAGAGTTACCCACGAAAACACTTGCTTTCCACATCCAAATCCTCAGAACGTGTGTGGGTACTCTTTGATGTCCCACATTTGCTAAAAGTTTTCAGGAACCATTTACTCTATGAACGCATTCGCTGGAAAAACAAGGCTGATACAAAAGGCGTGTTCGAGAAACTATCCATTTTGGCCAGTAACGCATGAAAATATGTCCTAAGGTATCTCAGCAACCAATTACAATGAAGGGCAGAGAAGAAGAGCAAGTGCACCCGGCAGTTCAATTACTATCTCACGTAACTGCTAAGGCGATACGCGATTTATGTCTGGAAAAGTGCACGCCAGTGATTTCATATGGACGGTGGGATACCTTCCATGCGCTCAGTTCAAGTCCTTGTGAAAGTAATAAACCATTAACCTGTGCATTCGGTATTCATTTCCAAGCCCAAGATCAATGCCTACGTAAATTTTGTAAATGCTGTTAGAACACGCGCATTGGCTCCTTAAACCATATTCTGCCACTTCAAAAAGGATTTTTGAAATCTATTCAGTCACTTTTCAGCCTGTTCAGTGACTTAGCAGCTTCTAATGTCGATTACATTCTCACTGTAAAGCTAAATCAAGACAGTCTGGAGAACTTTTTTCTCTCGCAAGAGGTCTTGTACACTTTTATGATCATCCAGTACCAGTTGAAGTAAAGATCTGGATAAGACTCTTGTTGAGAGCAAACGTCCCCCAATATTCCTCTTTAAAATGCTTCGGTTATTGAGCCAGATATATAAGGAAGATTTGTAACAGCAAGATTGTTTGGCAGCATAAGTCTGAGCAGTTGGCAATGGTTGAAGAAGAGGAGAAGATAGAAGACTTAGATCTCGCAGTATCAGATTCCGATATTTCATCAGTGTCATAGGCTTCTGACTTCAACGTTGAAGAATTCAAATATTTTTCTGGATATGTAGCATACTGGTGCAGGTAGTCTGTAAGATCACTGGACACCACCACTGGTGATTTACTGACAGTGTCAGAGGATAGGGAGGCTGGGGTTAACTGAACCCTAGCGTTAATTGGACCATCACATTAATTAACAATTCAAGAGGGAAAATTATTTTTTCGTACCATGAAGTTGTTGTTGTAAGTACCATTTCAAGTTATATGGCTGCTGTATATTTCCTAATTTCGCAGATATACACTGACCAGCCAGAGCATTATGACCACCTACATGATAACCAGTATGTCCACCTCTGGTACGGCTAACAGCAGAGACGCATCGTGGCCTGAAAGCAATGAGGCCTTGATAGGTCGCTGGAGCGACTCGGCACCACATCTGCACGCCCAAGTTACATAATCCCCAGAAATTCCGGGAAGATGGGTGATCTACTCTGACGCCACATTCAGTCCCATCCGAGATTTTTCGATAGGATACAGATCTGGCGAGTTGGAGGGCCAGCACATCAATTGGAACTCACCAGTGTGTTCTCGAACCACTCCATCACACTCCTGGTCTTGTGATACGGCGCATTATCTTGCTGATAAATGCCAGTGCCATCAGGAAACATTATCGTCATGAAGGAGTGTATGTGGTCTTCAAGCAGTGTACGATACTCCATCGCCGTCATAGTGCCCTGCATGAGCTGCACTTGGCCCATGGGAGCCCACTTGAATGTTCACCAGAACGTAATGGATCCGCACAGTAGAAGATGTCAAGGAGCTGTTGCCCTGGAGGAAGACAGGTTCGCACCCACCCATCGGCATGAAGGTATCGGAGTTCATTAGACCACGCAATGCTCTGCCACTGCGCCTACATCCATTGCCCATGGTCACATGCTCATTTCAGTCGTAGTTGCCAATGTCGTGATGTTAACATTGGCTTATGCATGGATCGGCAGCTGCAGAGGCCCTTCATATGGGATCTTCAGTGCTCTGTGTGTTCAGGCACACTTACACTCTGTCCAGCATTACAGTCTGTTGTTAGTTCCGCTACAGCTCGCCGCCTGTCCTGTTTTACCAGTCTGCCCAGCCTGCCACGTCCGTCATCTGTAATGAGGGGTGGCCGCCCAACCCCACAACGTTGGTTTCGCCAGATGTTGAAGACACTCATCATAGCACTCCTCAAACATCCGACTAGTCTTGCCGAGACTGTGCCATCGCAAGCTGCCCTCGGTCAGTCTCAGACAGATCGTGCGTCTTCGCCATTCTACACATGGACAGCACACTCACTAATATTACATGCACTGTGCGTGTGTCTGACTAGCAGTCATTCCTCTCCCGGTGACACTGCTATATCCTGGAAGGGTTTATATCAATATAACTTCGGTGGTCATAATGCTCTAGCTGATCACTGTTTAATGTGAAATCGAGCGGTAAGAGTAATTTTTTCGTGCGTCTAACAGATGCTCCTAAAATTTTAGTTACCAATTGCACACAATTATGTTTCTTTGAGTTAAATTCTATGTTTATTGCTTTATGATATTCCATAAAATATAAGCTGCGCATGGAGCCATTTTTTCCACAACTTTGAAGATTTTTGATAAAGTAAAGGTGCCATTAGTTGGATCATTAAAGTTTGAAGTTAACTGGGCCAATTCATTTAACCACAGAAAATTTCCTATGGATGGGTTCAAGAATGGTTCAAATAGCTCAGAGCACTATGGGACTTAACTTCTGAGGTCATCAGTCCCCTAGAACTGAGAACTACTTAAACCTAACTAACCAAAGGACATCACACACATCCATGCCCGAGGCAGAATTCGAACCTGCCACCGTAGCGGTCGCTCGGCTCCAGACTGTAGCGCCTACAACCGCACGGCCACTTCGGCCGGCTGTTGATGAAAATAATGAGTAACTTCACAGGAACACCTGCTGGTGCCCCCAGAATTACCAGTGGTACTGAACCTTTAAATTCAAACATATTTACTGACCATGATTTTTTGCTCATCATATGCAACGGACGGATCTCTACCAATTCAGCAACAAACAGCTGATGACTCACTCACAGAAGATGCTAGCAAATTTGCAGATGGTAACGCGGAGTATATTGGACATCAGACACGACCACAAAACAGTAATTACGCATCCTGTGCAAGTTTGGGGATATTCTAAGATTGGTGCTAGGAAAATAACAGGTGGAAAGAAACGGAAATCCTGTCCTCACCAGCACACCTGTTAAACAATAGTTAGATGTAGCAGCAAAAGACAGAAGATCAAAGCAGTTGCAAAAAAAGCATACATTCAACGACGTGAAGCCTTTAGTAAAACGCCAAATATTGGAAGACAGCAGCAGAAACTCGGAAGATTCTGTTTATGTCCACTCCATTGATTCCGCTGATACTGGCTTGTACACAAGTGGTGATGAAAATGTTAAAACAGTGAATAAGAGGACTTCATTGTAGTCAAAGTAGAAGGGAAAACTGCGAGGAGTGGTCACTATTATGTTGCTCAAGTCTTTAAAATGTACGATGATGACTGAGAAGTAAAATGTTTAACTAGTGTTGCTTTAAATCTGAAGCTGCAGAAGAAGAAAATTTTGTTGCTTCAAATTGCTTTGGTAGTGCATGTTTTCAATCCACTGTTTTTTTAATGTTTTGTAGAGGCGGCAAGGGCCTTATCGACTTTACGCCTGTTCTACAACCCTCTTCTGTTTCCAAATACTTGCCAAACTGCCCAATCCACTACACGGCATTAGTGCTGACTATGAAAACAGGATTTGGTTCTCGACTGATGTTAAATTCATTGTGCGCTATTTTTGTTTTTTCCAAGATTTTTTCATTAATGTACTTCTAAAGGTGTATTTAGCATTGTCACTAATATTGTCGCAATAATTTTTTTGTATTTATGGTCCTGTAATTCATTTATTTAATTGGAAGGTTCAGTTAACCCAGCCATTGGGGTCAAAATTCCATTCCAGTCCTCTAAAATCTGTGTAAAATAATTCACAAACGAAAGCGCCTGTAGTTTTTGTACATGTTTACCTATAGATTCATGACTAAAAATTTTTAAAAGACCCATTCTTTACGTAAGATTTCAAGGAAAGAAAAACAAAATAAGTCAAGGTAACACCAACTTCCCCTACATCAAGTGGATGGCTGGGCATGATTTCTCGCAGAAAAGTGGCTTGAAACAGCTGGCAAATTTGAATTAATTTTGGCCAAGATCTATTGAGAAGACTATTTATCCAGGGAAACTGGCATCATACCGAGCATTTTACCACTGTTCACTCAGAAATAATGAAAACTTATGTCAGACGAACATTTATTCGATGACGCTGGCTGTCATCAAATGACAAGGCAAAGCAGGCATAGACAGCTGACCATCACAAAGCAAGGAAGTGGCACTTCTTATCGGTTTTTAGTACAAATGAACAGTATTTGAGGAAATTAAATTACGTAGGAACCCAAAGTAGCGACAGAAGTGAAGGTCATCTGACAGTGTTTAATGTCTACCTAGCAAAATTCCAAGACTGACGGCGCCTAAGTTTGACTTCTTGCCTCCTACACTACATCCCAGGTTTGCTGAACAGGAGGAATAGTGAGTTAACTCGCTTACGTTTCCTGCAAATCATATTTTGCAGTGCTGTTAAAAAGTTCTCGACTAATGTACCTTTATATGGGTTAATTTGAACCACTGGGATCAACGTTCTCTTCCTACTTGGTTAACAAATGCTAAGGGTAGTGGTGTGACTAAAATTATATCCGTGTTTGCAGCAGTTAGATTAGCTAATTTGAATGCTTTCTACAAATAAGGTACTTACATAATTTTTTGAGTGAAAACAATAGTGTCCACCTATTAGTTGAAGTTGTTTTAAAACTTGCAGTGCATACAAAATGAAAACGAGCGTTTGCTATGTACATCTTTTTTTCTTTTGTTACAACTTGTGTCTGTGACAACTTAGGAAACTGCACTTACTTCGACAGAAAACTTTTTTAAAAAGGTTATGTTAAGCACTTTTTGACGATGTTTGTTCTGTAGAGGCTTGAATTTTTTTTAAGAGAGCAGTGGGAATAACATATGGAGAAGTTATAGCGTATCCCAGAGGCGGAGACTATTCCTTAGTGGCGTCACAGCGTCAGCCAAAGTGGCGAACGATATAAGGACCCTGCAACGAACTTGTGACGTCACACTAGTCACCTTGCCCACCACAGTTCTCGAACGCTCGGCACCGTGTAGGACCACACGAGAAGTCAATATTTAATTGAGAAGGTACCCACTAAAGGTCTTTAATTTTGTCGTGCATGCATTTAAACACGCAGTCCAGAATTATAGTTACTCGCTACCCGCTGGAGACGGCTGCTGGCACTCTTAAGTCCTGCAGTGTCAACTGCTGTGACATACGCGCGACGATCTATCCTCCTCGTGGGCCTCGGTCAGCCAATGGCAACACAGAACGCTTACAGCGCTAACTTTATTTTTCTGTGGATCTTGTTGGTTCAGCAGTGCAACAAATTCGTCTTACATCGCGCCAATACTGGGCGGCCGATTAGATCACTTAAATACGTGTAAAGTTACAAAGTCTACAAACAAAATTTCACCAACCAGTTTCAGTCGCCCCCACAGGGATCGCGAGGTAAGATTAGACTAATCACAGCAAGCACAGATGTATTTAAACAATTATGTTACCTGCGCTCAGTACAAGAATGGAACAGAAAAAAGCCTTATTAACAGGCACAGTGAGATGTACAGTCACGCTCAAAATAATCCGAACGACCTGAATTGCATTCCGCCTGATTCGCATGCAACCCGCATAACGCAGCTGTCTAGCATGTCCTCTAATCGCTCCTCGGTACAGTCATGACTATTGAAAGTGGTTCCAACAAATCACCACTAGAAAACACTGCTCTGTATGGCAATAACTCAAGATGTAAACTAATACCACGATACTGCAAATATCAGGGAACACCTTATCACAGGTAAGACTGTCCTTAAGGATTGTAAGCTCACATTTATTACAATAAATGACATACATGAATACTCTCATTATTACGTCAGATGGGTAATAAACGTAGTAAGTTCGTCGTATTCATGATTTCCTCTTCAAAGTAACATACTGTACTTATTACTTAACACAAAACGACATTCAAAATTTAAATTATTCGCGAGCAGCTAGTTGAGAATATGTATGAACTTCAAATGACACGACAAACCGTCTAGTTCTGCATGTGGATTCAAACCTGGGTCATGCAGACTAAGCAAAGATTTAGTCACTGACAGAAACTAACAGTCATTCCTGACTAGGCATACAGAGAGTGATATACCTCGATTTTAGACAGTATCAGTTAGCAAATATAAACTTTCAATTACATAACGTAAACATTTTTAACGGACGCGAATTCCTGCCCAGCATCTATTGTCCCTGTTAACGAACTACGAGATATGTTAAATACTACTTCTTCACAAGTAACTGACTTGAAATTCCGTGAGGTAAAGCTTTGTATTGCTCAAGGACTCGAACGCAGAAGCTAATCGCATTGTTATCGAAGTGCAATCAACTTTGACATATCGGATTTTCTCGGCAATAGCTAGTAGTTTTAACTGAAATGACAAGACGAAAAATTGTTTCCTTCCCAGGACTCCAACACGGCACCTATAGCTGATATATTCTAGAGAAATCGAACGTTAAATATGGGTTTGATACACCAGCAGCGACATGTGAGCATGTTTGAACTAGAAATAATACGACGAAGAGTTTAGTGCTGGCTGGTAATCGAACCCCACACATATCGTTGTTGACTACACACAAAGAGATGTCAGCTACCGAATTTTTCTCCACAAGCAACTCGGAATAACATCCTTGAACTTAAAGTGCTCTCGCAAATAGTTCTGTGTCTCACTGGGAGTCAGAAACGTCAGATATCATTAGTGTTGACAAAGAATGAAAGTACATAAAAATCAAAATTGTTATCCACTAACACATAGGTGTTCTCATGCTATAGCTTGATAATAAATAATGAAAACTTTAGTGCAGGGCCAGGATTCGAACCCATTCACACGCAATATGTGGAGATGTTGATGAATCTGCAGTTTTGAACAAACAACAAATTGTAGTCATCTGTATTTTCACGAAGGTATCAAATTCCGCGTTAAGGGCGGTATGAGTTCCATTTGCAGTACAGAACCAATTTTATCGACATACATAAGCTCAAATAAAAGATGGAATAAGCGTAATGTGACAGTACGTAGCGTTTGTTTCGTCACTAGAAATAACTAGTTTAAGGAAGGTTACTAGTGATAGTTTCCACATGTCGCCACTCCTGACTTTATTGTGGTTCAACGTAGGCGTCTACTTGGTAGAGAAGGAATATCATGTTTAATGTGAATTTCAGACCACAATGCCATTATACCTTCTTCACTTGGCGTAACACAAGAGAATAGAATCGATCTCTACCTATCAAAAATCAAAGGCAGAAGTTGGAATCGAACCAAGACCATAATTATATGCAAATATCATTAATCCAACAGACCACCAAAGCAGTTTCTCTTTGACTCATTTTTATATCATAAGACCGATGCGCCACTCTGGATGAGACTTCTGAAACACAGGGTCCCTGTAGTGGTTTGCAGTATGTTCAGTACATTCATTTACTTGGTTGACCGAATCGTCATGAACTAGCTGCCTCGGCTACCCAGTGCATACATTTGACTATTTTGTAATTACAGAAATAAAATCACGTAACTGCCACCTACACAGAACTTCCAACAGTGTAGGATGCAGAAATTTAAATAGGAACCGTTCATTTCCACTTGAGCTACTCTATTGTGCTATCTGTTTGTGGAAAACGTCGTGCACTGCAAAAGAAAAGCTGTAACTGTTTGTCTCTCCGAAGTCTAGATCGGGCGATATGCATTATCTCAAAGCACTGTGGACTGCGGAACTTCTGGAGGAATTGTAGTTGACTTCTGGAGCTTCTGTAGTTACATGTCATTTAGTAGTGTAATGGTAAGCGACGTGCACTGTAAATAAGACGTCGTGTGTTCCAGTACATTCACAGCTACATTCTTTTTTTAAACGCAATTCTAGTGTCTGCAGAAGATATCAATCTAATGGTACTTTGAACATAATTCCCTTCACGTCTCAACCCAGAATAGTAGCATGTGGAGAAGGGATAACTTCTGCGACATTTTGTTCTTTTCGGGTGTAATAGACGGCCAGGCAACAGATGCATCTCGAAACTTTTGTATTGTGTATGGGGTAGAGCGCATCGTGCCAAAATACGTCAGAAGAGTATTTTCTCCATTAGCTGTCGTGTGGTAGTGGCATTTTATTCTTCTCCAAACCTTGTTTGACAGCTTTAACACATAACAAGTTTTTTACCTGCATGTAATCAATAAACTGCACGTGCATTGTCAGACTGTTACAAATAACATCAGAGAATTCACATATATCGATGACGATTAATTTCTCTCTCCTGTTTACTATTGTTTTAACAACACTAAAAGAAACCGTACAAAAATTGTGCAGTGTATGGAATGAAATAAAACTACCCAAGATAACCTTACGACGAAAATTGATTTTAATAAAACTCAGTATCTGTACACAAGGTTGCCTCTATCGGCACGAATTAGTAAAATACTACTCACTTAGATTTCGACTGGATCTGTGTTTAATTGGACTGCTGTGTCATACACAAGAGGTATGCAAATGTGGCATTTCATAAACAAAGTTATGTATTCCTAGAAACCTAAAATTATCTTGTCAGCAGCGGAACGAGGCGTTACCTGTTGTGCTGCATTGGAAGTTTTTCACCATTGCACTATGAGCCAAAAGTATTTTCTTGCCATTTCCTTATCGTGTTTGATGTTTGTGTGTTGTCCTTAGGTTAGTTAGGTTTAAGTAGTTCTAAGTTCTAGGGGACTGATGACCATAGATGTTAAGTCCCATAGTGCTCAGAGCCATTTGAACCATCCTAAGGACAAACACACACACCCATGCCCGAGGGAGGACTCGAACCTTCGCCGGGACTAGCCGCACAGTCCGTGAGTACAGCGCCTAAGACCGCTCGGCTAATCCCGCGGGTCTATGCATCGCATACACACAGAAATTACTGTTACAGTGTACTTATCGAGCCCAATGAGTGAGCTGCATATTTTCACAATGAGTGAACTGCGTATTTTCAGGTGAGAAAGAGCACTGGCAAACAGTCTTCGCTACATTAGGTTACTTATGTAAGTAGGCTGTTTAGGTTTTCTTATTGGTAACGCCACAGAGCGCTCGGTATGAAAAAATCACTGGCTGTGCCGTGTGCAGTCTGTGTTTAGTCTGCATTGTTGTCTGCCATTGTAGTGTTGGGCAGCGGCAGCTGGATGCTAACAGCGCGTAGCGTTGCGCAGTTGGAGGTGAGCCGCCAGCAGTGGTGGACGTGGGAGAGATGGCGGAGTTTTGAAATTTGTAGGAATTGGTGTCATGAACTGCTATATATATTATGACTAGTGAGGTAAATACATTGTTTGTTCTCTATTAAAATCTTTCATTTGCTAACTATGCCTATCAGTAGTTAGTGCCTTCAGTAGTTTGAATCTTTTATTTAGCTGGCAGTAGTGGCGCTCGCTGTATTGCAGTAGCTTGAGTAACGAAGATTTTTGTGAGGTAAGTGATTTGTGAAACGTATAGCTTAATGCTAGTCAGGGCCATTCTTTCGTAGGGACTTTTGGTAGTCAGATTGACTTGCGCTAAAAACTATTGTGTGTAAGTTTAAGCACAGCCTTGTATAATTTTTCTAAGGGGACGTTTCATATGTCGACCCTTAGCCAAGGACACCTCACTGGAATCTTCTGATTGTTTCCTTGTAGTTTGTGTAATTAGTGTAGCTTTTGTTTATTGCTAGCGCGTAATCATAGAATGAATTTCCTTTGTAGTTGCAGTCTTTCATTGTTGTACAGTAAAATAGTTGTGGCATGCATGTAGTTTTGCACGAAGTATTTCGCATCTGCGCTTGCAATTAACTAGATATTATTTTCAGTGCTATGTTAATGTGTTCTCTTATTTTTGTTCTTCAAATTGTTTTTCTGTGTTGTCGTGTGAAATATTGTGACAATGGCGTGTGAAAAACGTAATACTAGGCTCCAAAGTAAACTGAGAAATGACAGTGAAGACGAAAGCAGTGTGTTAGCGCCACCATGTAATGAATTAACTAATGTTCAAAGTAGTAATTTGGTAATTGTGCATAGGGAAATGGAGCGGGTTGCAAATAATGGTGTAGGCAGTGAAACAATTAGTGAACAGGGAAGCATTATCGATCGATCGGTTGGCAACAGCTCGCCTCAGGATTCCGAAATGACAGGACACAATATTGCAATTACTGTAGATTCAGGTTTTGCGTCCTCACCGTTTTCTCAAATAAGTCAAGACACATTTTCTGTTTTTCAAACTGCGAATATTGCCGGTGCAAATGCATTGCCGAATAGGACTATCGAACATGTTTCAGACACCAGTGCATTGTTACTACAATTAATGCAACAAATGGGACAAAAGCTTCAAAAGTTAGACACAATGGAACAAAATCTTCGGAAGTTAGACACCACACTTGAACAAACACGTGAAGATTTAACTACTGAGTTACATAACATTGAATCGAAATGTCAAAAAATCTGTAATGACGTAAAAACACAAATTTGTGAGCATTTCCAACCCATTTTTTCGCGGCATGAAAATGCATTACAGAATCACGAAGCAGCCATAAAAGAATTGCAAACTATTGTTCGTGAAAATCACGACACCTTGCAAGCTAAAATGGACTCAGTTGCATCCACCGATTCGGTTACGCAACTTGCAAGAACTCAGGAAAACTTAAAGGACACAGTAGATTAGATTTCAACACAAATGGACACTCTGAAACTTGGTTCAGAAAAACACACTGAGGAAATGTGTTCACTAT
This sequence comes from Schistocerca gregaria, assembly GCF_023897955.1. Lineage (NCBI taxonomy): Eukaryota > Metazoa > Arthropoda > Insecta > Orthoptera > Acrididae > Schistocerca > Schistocerca gregaria. The sequence goes on along the minus strand of NC_064931.1, from coordinate 479,512,859 downwards.
CGGAGAAAGTAGCCGAACTTTCGGATCAGTTCACTAATTTATCTACGAAGGTAGATGATAATCTGAATGACACAAAACCGGTAGTCTTTAATGACACAGAAGAGTACGAACAAATTAGGAAATTCAAACAAAGTCTGAATCAAATTAGTACGCAACACCAAAGAGAAATCCGGGAAGTACAAGATCAGCTGTCACAGGTAATACAACAATTACGTATTTCAGAGGACACTCGCGCTCCAATACGGGAAGAGGGACATAGAAATACGGAACAGCCACAAAATAATAACACAGGGCACTTCGAAAATTATGAAAGAAATTGGCAAGGTGCACCGAATTTTGAGATGGAACTGCCGACACGACGTAACAATGAACAATATGCTACCCGCCGACACGATGATTTTGACTATAAGCTGTTCATTACTACACGTAAATTCAAAACATTTAAGAATTCTGGCAACGACATTCATCCACAAGCGTGGCTCCATCAATTCTCTCATTGTTTTCCTCCCAACTGGTTACTAGAGCACAGATTAGAATTTATGTGTGGCTACTTAGAGAATGAACCAGCTGTAAGAATGCGATCGGTCATTCACGATTGTCACAGTGAAGGAAAATTTCACCATGCCTTCCTCTCAGCATATTGGTCCCAAGCCACACAAGACCGAGTAAAACATAGCATCATAATGATGAAACATTTCGAACAATCTGTATTTTCCAGTCTTGTCAAATATTTTGAAGACATGTTACATAAGAATCAGTATCTTTCAAACCCATACAGCCCCTCAGAACTCATCCGCATTTGCTTAATCAAATTACCTGAACATTTACGACAGATTATTTTAGCAGGACGATGCAAAGACGACATTGAAGCTTTTCAGGTTCTGTTACAAGAACTGGAAATTGACACTGACAATCGTGGAATGCGAAAACAGGAGCACAACAATTACAGGTCACACCTGTCACAATTCCGCGATGACAGAAATAATACACAAGGCTATTCTCACAACACAAATCGTGACCAAAACAGACACCACCCGTATGACAACCACTGGCAGAGTAATAGTTAGAGAAAGATCGTATTTCCGTAGTAATGAACATGACAGAGACAATCATAGAAACAGACAATATAGGAACCAAAATAATTATCAAGGGAGACAGAATAACTTAAGATGCAACGGTCCAGCGCGCAGTTACGATTCAGGGAGAAATATTCCACCACATGACCGACAAGAAAGAAACTATGGAATCTACCGACATGACGACAGACGATATGATCGTAACGACAGACCTGAATTGCAGCAGAACTGGCGGGATTCAAACAGAGCAGGGCCCTCTCGACACGGTGAATTTGCAGAAGTTAGGTCTCCTAATCCCAATAACGACGCGCGCCAACAAAGAAACAGACAATGACTCGCACAGCAGGCAGCCGCGTGCGCCGGCGGGCTCAGAGAAAAATAACATAAGCTAACCTTGAGCAAAATTCCAGCGTTCCTTACCGACGTAACCACATAATTGCTTTTCAGTTGACAGTCTGCGTACTAGGAAGAGTAAAGGTTTACACCATATTTTACATGTAAAACCGTTTATTAAGAGATAATCTGCTTTTTAAGTTTGTCTTTGCCATAAAACATTTCACTTCACATTTGTAGTATGTTTTGTCACACTGAGAAACTGTTAACATGCAACAATGTTTTGAAGTTAACTATACAGTCTAGAACCTAGGGAACATTTTTAAACAGAAATTACGAATGCATTGTTATAGTGAACAGACGACACAGTGTTATTTGTACATTCTTGCTTGTTAGTTGCACAATTACGTAACGACTATAAGGCTTACATCCTTAGAACATATACTGTTAATGAGGTTTTAATGCAACATTTTGGTTCAGCTGAAAAGACATTCTTTATTTGAAGTACTTTCTGTGAGATTAAAGATGACTTGGCGTTTGGTTTCTTTGATAGCTACACGATTATATCACGACGCTACTAATGTGTGACACAATTTACATTGTGCTTTTGCGGTGTATCTGTTTTATATCTGCACAGTTTTTCTGAATTTTTCTGGAAAGTAAAACATGTTTTAGTAGTAACGTTTGTGGTATAGCTACAATGAGACAGCCTTTTCTGTAGCACAACAATACGTACAGTACAGTACAGTACTTACTTCATCACGGCAATAAGCGTAATAACTAAGATATCTATACGCAAAGCATTTCAATTTCGTTTATCATGAGGTAAGTACATTGACTTCTGCAGAACTTAGCTTTCGGAGGACAATAACTACGACACTTCCACAGAGATTCTTACAGCAAGACGCACATTTAGCGCTACAGGACACGCATTAAACTATTTATTTTTCAACATATTTGAATTACAAAGAAAGTTTTCCGTGATACATTTCATTCCATTGCTGTAATCTGTAACACCTGAGGATATAATTACATTAATCCTCATGGGGGTACACGCTTACTTTGTGTACCATGTGTATGGCAAGCACAAGGAGCCCTAGCTAATATGGTATTTGCTTATACAACTTTACACATCGGTACCATATTTCTCTAACACATTAATTACACAGCTATCTGATCATTTAACTGGGAGAGACAAACATTCATTTTACTACATCAGTGAGAGATGTTTACGTAATTACACAGTTGGATAACTTCACACTTATGAAATTGTATTTTCTGTACTTTATGAACTGTTCATATTTTTTTCGGAATCATTGATACTATGAGAGCTTTGAATGACATATTTGGTATGGGATCATGATTTTTAAAGTACGTTTGAGGTAGATGACACTTTTGACATGAGCAGAGCATTTTTTAGGTTTTGAAATTATTGGAGGAAGCTACGACGATTTTGAGAATTGACTGAGGTGTTATGTTATTTTTACGACGACGATGTGTATTATGCTGCTGAGGTATGTGTAAGCTGATGCTATATGAGTTATTTGGTTATGCTACATATCTGTTATGATGAAATATTGAAGAAGTGTCGACGAATAAGGTAAGGAATAATGAGTAGTGGTTAGGGACTCTGGTTTGTGAAAAAGGTTGTTGGAAACCAGGAATCGTACTTTAAGAGTTATGAAAACTATGTATATGCGTGAATGTATCACTATGCTGTCGAAAATTTTTGAACACTATTATTTTTAAATGATTTTATTTCTACAGATTTGTAACGCAAATTCTTGACCTGTGAATTTTTTTATATGAGACTGCCACTGTAGCGGAAACTGGTGTCGTAAATATTTCGGTAAGACAATTAAGTGACCACCTGCACGTAATGCGTCGTGGGCACCCAGCTGCGCGACAACCACCTGACAAAAGAAAGCCATTAGTTTGTGCCTTTCAGAGGCACAGGTAAAAAAAAAAGGGAGGCCATTATCCTCGCTATTGACATTCCTTTGTAGAAAGCACCGCAAATATGACACGCTCATTACTGAGAAAGATACTTACATCTGACACCTCATTATAACAAACGTCTTTCTACGAGAGTTGGGAGAATTCTACTAACTTATGAAATGTCACATGACTATTGAATGATATTTTTATGCTTTGTCCATAGTTGCTTATTCCATTTGATATCTAGTTTCCAGCTGTGTTGAAGCATTGGGTTTATAAAATAAAATTAAATCAATTTGCTAATGTGAACACTTTCTGTCAACAGATCTATTAAATAACAATTTTATGATCCACATTCTTAAAAAAAAAGAGCACTTGGAAAGGAAAGAACAATAAGAAGGGACTAGTAACAAGAACTGCATACATAATTTTCTTTTCAAGTACTTGGTAATTTATTTAATAGAATAAGTTGTGGTGCACCACTTTAATTACATAGTCATTAAGATGTGATTATAACTTTCCCTTATCTGCATTGTTGTCTTTAGTGTACTATTTTTTTTTGCTTGTGGGTTTGTCATGTTTAGGTATAAGTTATTACATTTATTGCTGCTTGCTATGCTTACTTGCATTTTTTATTCATTGCTGTTTGTGTTAATCATTTTGTGCTGCTGCATTGCGTTGTCCCTTAGTTTAGCATCTGAGCTCAGTAGATTTTAAGTTAGCTTAAGAGGGGGTAGACTATATAAGAAACTAACTCTGATGAATTGGAAGAGAAGCATTGAGAAGCTATATGAAAATGATTTGGCCAAAAAAGTAGTGTATAGTGGAGAAAAACTATTTTTGAAAGAGGATGAGAAAAGTACAGAAAGCAGGCATAGATAGGACTTTTTGGAAATGAAGAACGAAGGGAGATCTCCGAGAAGTAAAGAAAGTTTTGTTTGCAAAATACTGCAGTAAAACAATCCCTGCCCTTTCCTTGTGTTATCCCACTATGTATTTGTGTACCCTTGTGTATTTGTTTTCTTCCTGTCTCTGTGTGCTGTGTCATAGAATTTATTCTCTTCTAATACTAAGCTACATTCACTATGATGAGGAATACTGTTATTCTCAAATATGATTTGCGTTAATAACATGTTATTTACTTCATAAAGATATTTACACATTATTTATTCTGTTTTGTTCTAATGCTCATGTGTGAAGTTGATGTTTCAAAAGTTATTCTGATATTTTATGTATGTACTTATGTCGTAATTTTTGTAACACTGATGTATTTGCTATTTCGATTCTTTTGTAAAGCCTATACTGCTGCAAATGTTATCTGTAGTGTTATGTTCTTTAAAGATGTTTTTTGTACCTTTGTTATTGTATTCTTATGTTATAAAATTGTAGTTGACACCAGTTCATCAAATTAAGTAACTTGTAAATTAGATTTCACTGCACATGTTTCTGTTGGTCATAGTATATGGACAATATGTGAGAAGTAGGGGCTGATAGTGTTTGCATGTGCGTTAATAATTCAGTAAGGGACTGGATAACAGCATTACTGGTTCTAGGGACATTTCAAAAACAATTTTTGTGAGTGCACAAGTGGTGGTTATGGACCTGCTATATTATACGCAAGACTCTTCAATGGTGATTGTGCGCCTGCACAGTCAAACAGATGGCTGCTGGCCATCTCTACCAGGACTACAGTGGGTCTACACCTTTGATGACCCACCAATACCATTATTTCTACAAGGACTGCAGTGGGTCTGCACCTCTGGTGGCCCACCAATAGTAATCTCTACCATGACTACAATGGGTCTGCTCTGTGATGACCTACCTACCGATAGTCTTCAACGTTGACTGACTCTGCTGTGGCCCATTACCTGTCTGCATGTCAAGAGTCAGCACTGTCTTTCGTTGGAAGGACAACACTACTTCTTCAAGACTGCTTAGAAATCGACTACTTCCAAGTGCAATTTCTTTTATTGCTCAGACTTTGAAAAAAACAATGCAATTTTACTATGATGAACGATCAGGACTGTCTTTATGGACTGTGAGAGAATTTTAGCTTCTGACCAACATTGTATCAATAAGTGTGTGCATTTGATATCTTTGTTATAGTAATTATGAAAAATTTTATCAAATCATTATTGGCCACTGCGCAAAACAATTTGTAAAATTTTTTGTGGGGAGCATGGGGGCTATGTAAATAGGCTGTTTAGGTTTTCTTATTGGTAACGCCACATAGCGCTCGGTATGAAAAAAATCACTGGCTGTGCCGTGTGCAGTCTGTGTTTAGTCTGCATTGTTGTCTGCCATTGTAGTGTTGGGCAGCGGCAGCTGGATGCTAACAGCGCGTAGCGTTGCGCAGTTGGAGGTGAGCCGCCAGCAGTGGTGGACGTGGGGAGAGAGATGGCGGAGTTTTGAAATTTGTAAGAATTGGTGTCATGAACTGCTATATATATTATGACTAGTGAGGTAAATACATTGTTTGTTCTCTATTAAAATCTTTCATTTGCTAACTATGCCTATCAGTAGTTAGTGCCTTCAGTAGTTTGAATCTTTTATTTAGCTGTCAGTAGTGGCACTCGCTGTATCGCAGTAGCTTGAGTAACGAAGATTTTTGTGAGGTAAGAGATTTGTGAAACGTATAGCTTAATGCTAGTCAGGGCCATTCTTTCGTAGGGACTTTTGGAAGTCAGATTGCGTTGGGCTAAAAACTATTGTGTGTCAGTTTAAGCACAGTCGTGTATAAATTTTTCTAAGGGGACGTTTCACTTAAACTGGTGTCACTCTAAGCTAGAATTTACGATCAGCGACTAAGTTTATATTTGCTAACTGATACTGTCTAAAATAGAGGTATATCACTCTCTGTATGCCTAGTCAGGAATGACTGTTAGTTTCTGTCAGCGACTAAATCTTTGCTTAGTCTGCATGACCCAGGTTTGAATCCATATGCAGAACTAGACGGTTTGTCGTGTCATTTGAAGTTCATACATATTCTCAACTATCTGCTCGCGAATAATTAAAATTTTTAATGTCGTTTTGTGTTAAATAGTAAGTACAGTATGTTACTTTGAAGAGGAAATCATGAATACGACGAACTTACTACGTTTATTACCTATCTGACGTAATAATGAGAGTATTCATGTATGTCATTTATTGTAATAAATGTGAGCTTACAATCCTCAAGGACAGTCTTACCTGTGATAAGGTGTTCCCTGATATTTGCAGTATCGTGATATTAGTTTACATCTTGAGTTATTGCCATACAGAACAGTGTTTTCTAGTGGTGACTTGTTGGAACCACTTTCAATAGTCAAATGACTGTACCGAGGAGAGATTAGAGGACATGCTAGGCACAACATGTTTGTGAATTATCTTACACAGATTTTAGAGGACTGGAATGGAATTTGACTCCAATGGCTGGGTTAACTGAACCTTCCAATTAAATAAATGAATTACAGGACCATAAATACAAAAAAATTATTGCGACAATATTAGTGACAATGCTAAATACACCTTTAGAAGTACATTAATGAAAAAATCTTGGAAAAAACAAAAATAGCGCACAATGAATTTAACATCAGTCGAGAACCAAATCCTGTTTTCATAGTCAGCACTAATGCCGTGTAGTGGATTGGGCAGTTTGGCAAGTATTTGGAAACAGAAGAGGGTTGTAGAACAGGCGTAAAGTCGATAAGGCCCTTGCCGCCTCTACAAAACATTAAAAAAACAGTGGATTGAAAACATGCACTACCAAAGCAATTTGAAGCAACAAAATTTTCTTCTTCTGCAGCTTCAGATTTAAAGCAACACTAGTTAAACATTTTACTTCTCAGTCATCATCGTACATTTTAAAGACTTGAGCAACATAATAGTGACCACTCCTCGCAGTTTTCCCTTCTACTTTGACTACAATGAAGTCCTCTTATTCACTGTTTTAACATTTTCATCACCACTTGTGTACAAGCCAGTATCAGCGGAATCAATGGAGTGGACATAAACAGAATCTTCCGAGTTTCTGCTGCTGTCTTCCAATATTTGGCGTTTTACTAAAGGCTTCACGTCGTTGAATGTATGCTTTTTTTGCAACTGCTTTGATCTTCTGTCTTTTGCTGCTACATCTAACTATTGTTTAACAGGTGTGCTGGTGAGGACAGGATTTCCGTTTCTTTCCACCTGTTATTTTCCTAGCACCAATCTTAGAATATCCCCAAACTTGCACAGGATGCGTAATTACTGTTTTGTGGTCGTGTCTGATGTCCAATATACTCCGCGTTACCATCTGCAAATTTGCTAGCATCTTCTGTGAGTGAGTCATCAGCTGTTTGTTGCTGAATTGGTAGAGATCCGTCCGTTGCATATGATGAGCAAAAAATCATGGTCAGTAAATATGTTTGAATTTAAAGGTTCAGTACCACTGGTAATTCTGGGGGCACCAGCAGGTGTTCCTGTGAAGTTACTCATTATTTTCATCAACAGCCGGCCGAAGTGGCCGTGCGGTTGTAGGCGCTACAGTCTGGAGCCGAGCGACCGCTACGGTGGCAGGTTCGAATTCTGCCTCGGGCATGGATGTGTGTGATGTCCTTTGGTTAGTTAGGTTTAAGTAGTTCTCAGTTCTAGGGGACTGATGACCTCAGAAGTTAAGTCCCATAGTGCTCTGAGCTATTTGAACCATTCTTGAACCCATCCATAGGAAATTTTCTGTGGTTAAATGAATTGGCCCAGTTAACTTCAAACTTTAATGATCCAACTAATGGCACCTTTACTTTATCAAAAATCTTCAAAGTTGTGGAAAAATGGCTCCATGCGCAGCTTATATTTTATGGAATATCATAAAGCAATAAACATAGAATTTAACTCAAAGAAACATAATTGTGTGCAATTGGTAACTAAAATTTTAGGAGCATCTGTTAGACGCACGAAAAAATTACTCTTACCGCTCGATTTCACATTAAACAGTGATCAGCTAGAGCATTATGACCACCGAAGTTATATTGATATAAACCCTTCCAGGATATAGCAGTGTCACCGGGAGAGGAATGACTGCTAGTCAGACACACGCACAGTGCATGTAATATTAGTGAGTGTGCTGTCCATGTGTAGAATGGCGAAGACGCACGATCTGTCTGAGACTGACCGAGGGCAGCTTGTGATGGCACAGTCTCGGCACGAGCATTTCGGAAACTGCAAGACTAGTTGGATGTTTGAGGAGTGCTATGATGAGTGTCTTCAACATCTGGCGAAACCAACGTTGTGGGGTTGGGCGGCCACCCCTCATTACAGATGACGGACGTGGCAGGCTGGGCAGACTGGTAAAACAGGACAGGCGGCGAGCTGTAGCGGAACTAACAACAGACTGTAATGCTGGACAGAGTGTAAGTGTGCCTGAACACACAGAGCACTGAAGATCCCATATGAAGGGCCTCTGCAGCTGCCGATCCATGCATAAGCCAATGTTAACATCACGACATTGGCAACTACGACTGAAATGAGCATGTGACCATGGGCAATGGATGTAGGCGCAGTGGCAGAGCATTGCGTGGTCTAATGAACTCCGATACCTTCATGCCGATGGGTGGGTGCGAACCTGTCTTCCTCCAGGGCAACAGCTCCTTGACATCTTCTACTGTGCGGATCCATTACGTTCTGGTGAACATTCAAGTGGGCTCCCATGGGCCAAGTGCAGCTCATGCAGGGCACTATGACGGCGATGGAGTATCGTACACTGCTTGAAGACCACATACACTCCTTCATGACGATAATGTTTCCTGATGACACTGGCATTTATCAGCAAGATAATGCGCCATATCACAAGACCAGGAGTGTGATGGAGTGGTTCGAGAACACACTGGCGAGTTCCAATTGATGTGCTGGCCCTCCAACTCGCCAGATCTGTATCCGATCGAACAAATCTCGGTAGTGACTGAACGTGGCGTCAGAGTAGATCACCCATCTCCCCGGAATTTCTGGGGATTATGTAACTTGGGTGTGCAGATGTAGTGCCGACTCGCTCCAGCGACCTATCAAGGCCTCATTGCTTCCAGGCCACGATGCGTCTCTGCTGTTAGCCGTGCCAGAGGTGGACATACTGGTTATCATGTAGGTGGTCATAATGCTCTGGCTGGTCAGTGTATATCTGCGAAATTAGGAAATATACAGCAGCCATATAACTTCAAATGGTACTTACAACAACTACTTCATGGTACGAAAAAATAATTTTCCCTCTTGAATTGTTAATTAATGCGATGGTCCAATTAACGCTAGGGTTCAGTTAACCCCAGCCTCCCTATCCTCTGACACTGTCAGTAAATCACCAGTGGTGGTGTCCAGTGATCTTACAGACTACCTGCACCAGTATGCTACATATCCAGAAAAATATTTGAATTCTTCAACGCTGCAGTCAGAAGTCAATGACACTGATGAAATATCGGAATCTGATACTGCGAGATCTAAGTCTTCGATCTTCTCCTCTTCAACCATTGCCAACGGCTCACACTTATGCTGCCAAACAATCTTGCTGTTACAAATCTTCCTTATATATCTGGCTCAATAACCGAAGCATTTTAAAGAGGAATATTGGGGGACGTTTGCTCTCAACAAGAGTCTTAGCCAGATCTTTACTTCAACTGGCACTGGATGATCATAAAAGTGTACAAGACCTCTTGCAAGAGGAAAAAAAATTCTCCAGACTGTTTTGATTTAGCTTTACAGTGAAAACGTATTCAATATTAGAAGCTGCTAAGTCACTGAACAGGCTGAAAAGTGACTGAATGGATTTCAAAAATCCTTTTTGAAATGGCAGAATATGCCTTAAGGAGCCAATGCGCATGTTCTTGCAGCATTTACAAAATTTACGTAGGCATTGCTCTTGGGCATGGAAATGAATACCGAATGCACAGGTTAAAGGTTTATTACTTTCACAACTCCTTGAATTGAGCACATGGAAGGTATCCCCCCTTTTTTGGTCATCAGTCTACTGACTGGTTTGATGCGGCCCGCCACTAATTCCTTTCCTTTGGTAACCTTTTCATCTCAGAGTAGCACTTGCAACCTACGTCCTCAATTATTTGCTTGACGTATTCCAATATCTGTCTTCCTCTACAGTTTTTGCCCTCTACAGCTCCCTCTAGTAACATGGAAGTCATTCCCTCATGTCTTAGCAGATGTCCTATCATCCTGTCCCTTCTCCTTATCAGTGTTTTCCACATATTCCTTTCCTCTCCGATTCTGCGTAGAATCTCCTCATTCCTTACCTTATCAGTCCACCTAATTTTCAACATTCATCTATAGCACCACATCTCAAATGCTTCGATTCTCTTCTGTTCCGGTTTTCCCACAGTCCATGTTTCACTACCATACAATGCTGTACTCCTGACGTACTTCCTTGGAAATTTCTTCCTCAAATTAAGGCCGGTATTTGATATTAGTAGACTTCTCTTGGCCAGAAATGCCTTTTTTGCCATAGCGAGTCTGCTTTTGATGTCCTCCTTGCTCCGTCCGTCATTGGTTATTTTACTGCCTAGGTAGCAGAATTCCTTAACTTCATTGACTTTGTGACCATCAATCCTGATGTTAAGTTTCTCACTGTTCTCATTTCTACTACTTCTCATTACCTTCGTCTTTCTCCGATTTACTCTCAAACCATACTGTGTACTCATTAGACTGTTCATTCCGTTCAGCAGATCATTTAATTCTTCTTCACTTTCACTCAGGATAGCAATGTCATCAGCGAATCGTATCATTGATATCCTTTCACCTTGTATTTTAATTCCACTCCTGAACCTTTCTTTTATTTCCATCATTGCTTCCTCGATGTACAGATTGAAGAGTAGGGGCGAAAGGCTACATCCTTGTCTTACACCCTTCTCAATACGAGCTCTTCGTTCTTGATCGTCCTCTCTTCTTATGCCCTCATTGTTGTTGTATATATTGTATATGACCCGTCTCTCCCTATAGCTTACCCCTACTTTTTTCAGAATCTCCAACAGCTTGCACCATTTTATATCGTCGAACGCTTTTTCCAGGTCGACAAATCCTATGAACGTGTCTTGATTTTTCTTTAGCCTTGCTTCCATTATTAGCCGTAACGTCAGAATTGCCTCTCACGTGCCTTTACTTTTCCTAAAGCCAAACTGATCGTCACCTAGCGCATTCTCAATTTTCTTTTCCATTCTTCTGTATATTATTCTTGTAAGCAGCTTCGATACATGAACTGTTAAGCTGATTGTGCGATAATTCTCGCACTTGTCAGCTCTTGCCGTCTTCGGAATTGTGTGGATGATGCTTTTCCGAAAGTCAGATGGTATGTCGCCAGACTCATATATTCTACACACTAACATGAATAGTCGTTTTCTTGCCACTTCCCCTAATGATTTTAGAAATTCTGATGGAATGTTATCTATCCCTTCTGCCTTATTTGACCGTAAGTCCTCCAAGCTCTTTTAAATTCCGATTCTAATACTGGATCCCCTATCTCTTCTAAATCGACTCCTGTTTCTTCTTCTATCACATCAGACAAATCTTCACCCTCATAGAGGCTTTCAGTGTATCCTTTCCACCTATCTGCTCTCTCTCTCTCTCCTCTGCATTTAACAGTGGAATTCCCGTTGCACTCTTAATGTTACCACCGTTGCCTTTAATGCCACCAAAGGTTGTTTTCACTTTCCTGTATGCTGAGTCTGTCCTTCCGACAATCATATCTTTTTCGATGTCTTCACATTTTTCCTGCAGCCATTTCGTCTTAGCTTCCTTGCACTTCCTATTTATTTCATTCCTCAGCGAATTGTATTTCTGTATTCCTGATTTTCCCGGAACATGTTTGTACTTCCTCCTTTCATCAATCAACTGAAGTATTTCTTCTGTTACCCATGTTTTCTTTGCAGCTACCTTCTTTGTACCTATGTTTTCCTTCCCAACTTCTGTGATGGCCCTTTTTAGAGATGTCTATTCCTCTTCAACTGTGCTGCCTACTGCGCTATTCCTTATTGCTGTATCTATAGCGTTAGATAACTTCAAACTATCTCGTCATTCCTTAGAACTTACGTATCTCACTTCTTTGCGTATTGAGTCTTCCTGACTAATGTCTTGAACTTCAGCCTACTCTTCATCACTACTATATTGTGATCTGAGTCTATATCTGCTCCTGGGTACGCCTTACAATCCAGTATCTGATTTCGGAATCTCTGTCTGACCATGATGTAATCTCATTGAAATCTTCCTGTATCTCCCGGTCTTTTCCAAGTATACCTCCTCCTCTTGTGATTCTTGAACAGGGTATTCGCTATTACTAGCTGAAACTTGTTACAGAACTCAATTAGTCTTTCTCCTCTTTCATTCCTCGTCCCAAGCCCATATTCCCCTGTAACCTTTTCTTCTACTCCTTTCCCTACAACTGCATTCCAGTCGCCCATGACTATTAGATTTTCGTCCCCCTTTACATACTGCATTACCCTTTCAATATCCTCATACACTTTCTCTATCTGTTCATCTTCAGCTTGCGACGTCGGCATGTATACCTGAACTATCGTTGTCGGTGTTGATCTGCTGTCGATTCTGATTAGAATAACCCGCTCAGTGAACTGTTCACAGTAACACACCCTCTGCCCTACCTTCCTATTCATAACGAATCCTACACCTGTTATACCATTTTCTGCTGCTGTTGATATTACTGGATACTCATCTGACCAGAAACCCTTGTCTTCCTTCCACTTCACTTCACTGACCCCTACTATATCTAGATTGAGCCTTTGCATTTCCCTTTTCAGATTTTCTAGTTTCCCTACCACGTTCAAGCTTCTGACATTCCACGCCCCGACTCGTAGAACATTATCCTTTCGTTGATTATTCACTCTTTTTCTCATGGTCACCTCCCCCTTGGCAGTCCCCTCCCGGAGATCCGAATGGGGGACTATTCCGGAATCTTTTGTCAATGGAGAGATCATCATGACACGTCTTCAACTACAGGCCACATGTCCTGTGGATACACGTTACGTGTCTTTAATGCAGTGGTTTCCATTGCCTTCTGCATCCTCATGTCGTTGATCATTGCTGATTCTTCCGCCTTTAGGGGCAATTTCCCACCCTAGGACAAGAGAGTGCCCTGAGCCTCTAGCCGCTCCTCCGCCCTCTTTGACAAGGCCGTTGGCAGAATGAGGCTGACTTCTTATGCCGGAAGTCTTAGGCCGCCAATGCTGATTATTTATCAAAATTTAGGCAGTGGCGGGGATCGAACCCCCCATCCATATGAAATCACTGGCGTGCACTTTTCCAGACATAAATCGCGTATCGCCTTCGCAGTTACGTGAGATAGTAATTGAACTGCCGGGTGCACTTGCTCTCCTTCTCTGCCCTTCATTGTAATTGGTTGCTGAGATACCTTAGGACATATTTTCATGCGTTACTGGCCAAAATGGATAGTTTCTCGAACACGACCTTTGTATCAGCCTTGTTTTTCCAGCTTATGCGTTCATAGAGTAAATGGTTCCTGAAAAGTTTTAGCAAATGTGGGACATCAAAGAGCACCCACACACGTTCTGAGGATGATTTGGATGTGGAAAGCAAGTGTTTTCGTGGGTAACTCGAAGATCTTTCCAGACAGAAGTGTTCTTTGCAACTATGTATGCTACTGCAGCCATGACAAGCAAATACTGGCCACGGAAACAACTATTTTTGTCAATCGTGCCGCTGTCATTTGAATATAAAAAAAAGTAGGAGTCTGCTTCCAAGTTGCAAGCAACCTTCGTACCATAACAGTAATAGGGAGATGGGGTTGCGAGGACACTTTTGATATCAAATTGATATGCAAATTAATTAAACTGATCAATTCATCACACCCACCCTCGGCTTCCCCCACCCAATCCTCCCCTGACAACGCCCACACCCACCCGCGAACGATGTCACGTGTTTTTCTCAGCTGCACGTGTGCCCCGGCACCTCCTCCTCCCCTCCCCCATTCTCCCCCAACCTACCCTATTGGCGGAAATTTCGAATTTGGTGGGAATTTAGAATTTTTGAGGGAATTTCTTTGCCCCAGTGCTGCGCTGACACCCCACCACAACCCCCCCCCCCCCCCACCATGGAATGTGTGGCGTTCGATTACCAGTCAGCACTGAACTCTTCGTCGTATTATTTCTAGTTCAAACATACTCACATGTCGCTGCTGGTGTATCAAACTCTTATTTAACATTCCATTTCTCTAGAATATAACAGCGATAGGTGCCGGGTTGGAGTCCTGAGAAGGAAACAATTAATGTTTCGTCTCGTCAATTCAGTTAAAACATCTAGCTACTGGCGAGAAAATCCGATATGTCACAGCTGATTATGCTTCGATAACAATGCGATTAGCTTCTGGGTTCGAGTCCTTGACCAATACAAAGCTTTACCCCACGGAATTTCAAGTCAGTTACTTGTGAAGAAGTAGTATTTAACATATCTCGTAGTTCGTTAACAGGGACAATAGATGCTGGGTAGGAATTCGCGTCCGTTAAAAATGTTTACGCTATGTAATTGAAAGTTTATATGTGCTAACTGATACTGTCTAAAATCGAGGTATATCACTCTCTGTATGCCTAGTCAGAAATGACTGTTAGTTTCTGTCAGTGACTAAATCTTTGCTCAGTCTGCATGACCTAGGTTTGAATCAATATGCAGACCAAGACTGTTCGGCGTGTTATTTGAAGTTCATACATATTCTCAACTAGCTGCTCGTGAATAACTTAAATTTTTAATGTCATTTTGTGTTAAATAATAAGTACGGTATGTTACATTGAAAAGGAAATCTTGAATACGACGAACCTACTACGTTTATTACCTATCTGACGTAATAATGAGAGTATTGGCTCTGAGCACTATGGGACTTAACATCTTAGGTCATCAGTCCCGTAGAACTGAGACCTACTTAAACCTAACCAACCTAAGGACATCACACACATCCATGCCTAATGCAGGATTCTAACCTGCGACCGTAGCGCTTGCCCGGTTCCAGACTGAAGCGCCTAGAACCGCGCGGCCATTTCGGCCGGCAACTGAGAGTATTCATGTACGTCATTTATTGTAATAAATTTGAACTTACAAGCCTTAAGGACAGTCTTATCTGTGATAAGGTGTTCCCTGATATTTGTAGTATCGTGGTATTAGTTTACATCACGAGTTATTGCGATACAGAGCAGTGTTTTCTAGTGGTGAATTGTTGGAACCACTTTCAATAGTCAAACGACTGTACCATGGAGCGATTAGAAGACCTGCTAGACAGCTGCGTTATGATGGTTGCATGTGTATCAGGGGAAATGAAATTCAGGTCGTTCGGATACTTTTGAGCACGCATGTACTTTCTTCCACGCTCTTCACAGTGGTTCGCAGAGTATATATGTATCTACATGTGCTCAGAAATATTGCAAAAAAGTGGCTTCAACAAAAAAAAGCCTTCTATACTATGTAAGAATTTAAAATATGCAATAAAAATGATCTAATCTACCGTACTAAAATTGTTGCATGATCTGACCAACGCACTATATTATTTGAGTTTTTTTTAAAAAATGTTTATTGTGTCAGACTGTTGTGAGTTATTTTCATAAGGCATTTATACTTAATGATTAACACGTGTCAAGCATATCTAATTTATATTTGTTAAAATGTTCTTCCCAGCGTGTGTATTGTGTCACGCACTGTTTCTCCTTTTTTTCATTCTGCATGACACATTTATATTTAATGATTTGTACAGTACATATCTTTAGTATAACCATATATATTCCTTTACATCTATACAATGTATGTAAAATTACGACACGATTTGCACCTAAAATGCTTAAAGATGGATCAATAAATCAACCTATTCGTTTCTTCGTGTACGTCGTGGCAACACAGCATTTCTCCTCACTTTGCGAATGGTAGTTGCTACAGCAACGATAGACGTCAATTGCATCAAAAATGCCGGAAGGTGGATCAATAAATCAACGTATTCGCTTGCTCTTGCACGTAGTGGCAACACAGCATTTCGCCACACTTTGCGATTGGCAGTTGCCACAGCAACCAGAGCCCTGGCAGGGCGCATGCTGGTTGTCACTGTCAGTACTAAGTCACTGCCAAGTGTGAATAGTGTGGCGTCAGGACTCGGGAAGTGAGACGTGTTGTTGATACTGAGGCGTCGAATTATTGTTGATTGTATGAGTTCGCCTGAAAGTGAAACTCAAACCATGTGGGTCTTTGCATATGGAGCTATGCTTTGGAAGGAAGATTTACCTTTCCTGCAAAAAATTACCGGCTGTATAACCGGGTATGTAAGGCGTTTTTGGGTAGCAAGTGACGATTATCAGTGCTTCCCCAACAAGGTATGATACGGATCGTTGTACAAAATGAATTCACAATTTTCTTGATGTATGGGAGTGATAAATTTATTCAAAAATGTTTCAGCGTGGCCGTGTGGTTGCGTTAGTTCGGACGGGGTGCCCCAGGGTAAGTGTACTCTAATACTGGTAACAATAAACAGTAGCCAAATAAAGCTCATTGTGTTGAAACAAAATGAAAGAACGGCTAGCAATGAGAGTTCATTCCATCATTTACTACTTTGTTTGCTGGAGCAGCTGACATTGCCTGGGACTTGTTCATAGTTCTGTTTCAGTACAGACGCACGCCTATCAACACGAAGAATTTTGCGTAAAGTGGTATGCCAGTGGTGTGTCAAGGAAGAAACTGATAATGCCAAGGTTCCATAAATACAGAAATGCCACATTTTATTCCCCCTACTTCTTCGAATGGCTATATTTACTTGAACTCGTTGGCTTACCTTTACATATATGACATTTATACAAAACCCAAATCATAAGAAGAGTTGTGGGAAACTAATTCTGTGACGAAAATTCATTTTTCCAAGTATGATTTTCCTCTAAATTGTGATGAGTACTGCCCATATTTTACAGTTCCTTAGAAATCAACTCAAACTTTGGTGTTATTTTTTATGTCTCACGTTATCATCATCTCAAAAATTGACCAGCAGTAGGCATACTTGAGGAAGTATTTTTTTTCTGAGTAAACAGCCTATTTATAACTGCTTTCATTTCTTTTATTACAGATACACTGACATTGAGTGTGTGTTAGTGTGTTAATTTTGGTGGCTTGAAATCTGTCTATGGCTTGACTTTCACCTTTATGTATTACTGTTACAATTAAAAAATAGTAGAATATATTTGATGCTTTATTAAGCAGTACTGGTTTGAGTGGACATACTTATCCAGTATGACCATACGTTGAGCATGTGTAGTATATGAAATGTGCATGGGAAAACTTTAAATCACACCTTCTTTGTCTCATGAGCAGTAGTGGTTCATCACCAGATGAAGTAAAACTATGACAACAGTATTGTGCACACAGTGGTGCTGCTATGTTTCTTATTTGAATGCTCAGTTCTCACCTTGTGAGTGACAAACTTAGCTATGTATTCGATAATGACAGAGAAGTATGGTCGTATGTATGAAGCATTTCTGTTGGCCTGTTCACTATTAAATATTGTGTTGTAAGAAAAATCACTTTTATGACACAAGGACTTATGTACTAGTCAGATACTGAAAAAGTTCTCTCCCAGTTAAAATAGGGAAACTTTGTTTAGGAGGAACCAGTTGCTAATTCTGGTCTGTCAATGCTGTTAGTTAGTTTGTTTACTTTTACATGGATCATTTGCACAGCATTAGCTGTGGAAGAGTTCGTTTTACATTCACAGTGCAAGTTAATTTGTAAGTGTAGCCACATGCTGAAAATTTATATTTTTTTTTAAAAAAAATCTGCAACAGAATAAGAGTAGTTGTCAAGGAGGAACTTCCCCAGTTTGTTTTCAAATTTTACTTTGCTGCCTGTCAGACATTTTATATCACTGGGCACTGGTAAATTATCACAAATTTTAGCTCCACTGTTGTGCATCTCTTTCTGTGCTAAAGACTACATTGATATGGAGTAATGAATGTTATTTTTCCTTCTGGTATTGTAATTATGTACATTGTTGTTCCTTTTGCACTGCAGTGTATTATTTTTTTAAAAACCTCATGAGGGAATAAATACACTGTGAAGCAATAGTCAGAACGCCTAACTCATTAAACAGATGTTTGCAAGATGACTGTGGGTGAGCACCACATATTATTCTTTCAGCAAATTTCCGAGTAATGAAGACTTTCTTTCTTAAAGATGAGTTACCCCAGAACATTATTCCATGTGACATTGTTAAATGAAAATACAATATGTCAACTACCAGTTTATCTCTCCCAAAGATATGCAGTGATTTGGAAAGCAGATGTGGCTGAACTAAGTTGTTTTAAGAGTTCCGAAATGTGCTTTTTCCAGCTTAAATTCACATCAGTATGGACACCTAAGAATTTTGAAGCTTCCATTCTATTTATTATTTCCTCACAATGTTTTACACTTACCACTGGTGTAGTACCCATAGATGTCCACAAATAAATGTCTTTTCAAAACTAAATGTGAGACCATTTACAGAAAACCAGTCAATGATACTTTTGAGAACATTGTTCACTAATCTTCTGTTGCTGTATATATGCTGGGATTGATTACAGAACTAGTGTAATTTGCAAAAAGAAATAATTCTGACTGTTGTATATTAGCCAGAAGGGCTACGTTACATATCGACCCCCTCCTCCCACATACACACACAAGAAATCTTGGTTGTGGTGACAGACTGATTTGCGGCACAGGCGGAGGTTGGGCAGTGACAATTGGTTGAGAGTTGAAGCAAATGAATGTGAAAGCAGAATGTCTGGTTGTGGTAACAAATTGACCAGTAGTGAAGCCCAGTGTTTATGTAAGTGCCATATTGAAAATTGCAAGGGGGCTCCAATATGTAACTTTTACCAAGGGAAGATCATTTTCATATATGAGGGACAATAGATTGAGCCTTGGGAACCCAATCACAATTGCATTGGTTGAATTACTATGTACAGCTTTCTGCATTCTTTTGGTTAGAAATAACATTATCCATTGGTTGGTTATACCATCAACCCCATAAAATTTTTGCAGAAAATACCAACTGCGGTGGTATTTTGTTATTTAATGCTTGTAAACTTTGCTGAGTGAACGTGTAAATGGCATTCTCCATATGTCAGCTCTTTTGAAATCAAAACTGCCATTTGCAGAGGGTATTATTGCTGCTCAGGTGAGATACTGTTCTATAATACATCACATTCTCAGATATTTTGTAAATGATTTCAACAGTGAAATGGGTCGGTAGTTATTGACATCTCTCCTGCCACCTCTCGTAGAGAGGCCCTTGACAACAGCATATTTAAATCTCTCTAGAACAATGCCTCGAGTTAGTGATGCAGTTTATATTTCACATAAGATAAGGCTTGTTAAATGGGAACAACAGCATCAAACCCAAATGAGTTTTTATTTTTGAGAGAATATATAGGCTAATTTTCTTAATTTCAGAAGGGGAAATTGGTGATACATTCATATGATGACTTTTATGCTTTTTCATCAAACTGCTTTGACTTTTCTCGTGAGCTGTTAGTCCTTATACTTTCTACTATGTTTAAGAAATGATTATTGAATATATTTGCTACATGTGACTCATCATTTGTAGCCCTTCCATTCAGTTCAATAGTGATGCTGTACTATTCTGTGACTGGTTGACCTCTCTCTCATTTTGCTTTCCATATAGCCTTAAGTGTTGTCAGAATAACTGATTTCTGACATTATGTGCATGTTCCTTGATTTTTTACTTACTTTTTGTAGTAATTTTAGCAGTGTGCTAGTACTGCAGGATCTCTTATTCTTGCCAATGGGTACATTTCTCTTTTCATGTATCAAGATACCTTAATCCCTGTAGTGATACATGGTTTGTTACATGGCTGTTTAATGTCCTCACAGAATAGTTTGAGGAAATCTATTTCCAAATAATATGAATTTATTGTGGGATAAATTAAATTTTACATTAGCATTTGGTTCATTATAAATTTCATTGGAGGTCACCCCTTGTAAAACATTCTTAAGAAAAATTGTCATGGAGTTATTAAATGTTCTGATTTCCACTGAGGAGTAGCCATGCTCTAAGACACTGTTATTTATCCTAACTGTGCTTTTTATCACAGAGAGCATTTGTTTCTGAGTAACAGTAATTGCCTTGCCCGATTTGTGTGTTGATGGTTTTCCTGAAACACTTAGGGTGAATGACAGAATGGTTCCTTCAGAGTGTATAACTGTTTTGCTTTCCATATGTACCCAGTTCAGTTTATACATCATTTCTAATGACATTGTTTTCCTAAGGAGTGCAGTACACAGAAAAAGAGATGTAATTTTTGGCTGTGGACACAGTATGCACACACACTTAGAAATGTAACATGCTTCACTGGTGCAGGACACTAGTACAGACATAGTATTATTTATTTGTAGGATGGCATTAGCAGGGTGGTGATTCTTCTGAAATACCTGGAAAACCTGAAATTCTCAAGGAATTACAGTTTACCTGTAAAAATCAAGAAAATTCAAAAATTCCATTAAACCTCAGGGAATTCTGTGTTTCAACTTAACATTGGAATTTAATGTTATGGAGTTTTATATATCACACTTTTAAAATACTTAATATTTTGAAGTGTGGTAGGCCTATATGAATATTATCCATTGTAAATTATCGATGCTTAAAAACACAGGACATAATCTTGCTCCCATACCTGAATTCTCAAGTAGCCACCCTGATTAGGTGAAGATAGGACAGGAAGTCAGCCATGACATCAACAAAGAAACCATACCAGCATTCACCTAAGTAAATTAGGGAACCTATGGAACACCAGAGTCAGAATGGCTGGATGGGGAATTAACCACCCTTCTCTTGAATGCGAGTCTGGTGCATTAAGATTGGCATGGCCATCTTGCTTAGTATGTATTTGAGAAGGGAATCACAATTACATAAACTACACTGTAACATGCACAAAAAGCAAATCAGTGACAGAACAAGAAAATAAAATCTTGAAAATAAAAACACTACTGAAAAAGTGAAAACACGTGAACATATTACATAATACTGCTGAAAAGTACAATGACCAAAATGGTTTACATGTCTTTGAGTTGTTCTAACATGTTCTCTTTGGGGTGGACCCATAGTTGTGAGTATTATAACTGTGGTAATCAGTTGGTTTACAGTTCATAAAGTCAAGTTCTTGGCATCAGCACACATGTGTATATTTACAAGGAGAGTACAGTAATAAACGTCGACTTTTTAAATAGGGGCTTGCAGTAAGCCCTAACAGAGCTGAATGACAAGACTTGAGTTGCCCTGTTCTGCAATGTAAAAATTTCATTTGATTGACTATTAATTTTGCCCCAGAAAACTATTCCATAAAGCACAAGGGATTGGAAATAAGAAAAATGACTCATTCTAGCACAATCTTAGGGGCAAGCTTTAGAAATAATTCTCAGAGCAAAAGATGCTCACTTGGGGAGATTTTAGGTACAGGATCTTTCCAGTTTGGCTTGATCAACACGCATTCCTAAAAGTTTTTTACAGGATACCCTTTCTAAGTCACTTGGTTTTGACTCATCTTTCCAAACTGTATATAATTTGTACTCTTCACATTAAGGGTCAGCCTACTGGCACTGAACCATGAATGCAAAGACTTCAGGACTTGATTGGTTGTTGTGGACAGATGCTCCTTAACATCACTTACTATGACACTAGTGTCATCTGCAAAGATGATGGTGGCTGCAGTTTCTGAGGTGTGTATGTCATCTATATAAATAAGGACCTATAGGGACCTAACACACTACCATGGACTACAAATTTTTTGACTTTCCTTGCATCAGATATTAATCTGATTTTGTGATTAGGATGAGCTGATGTGAGCTTGTACTAACCACAAAATCAAATTAATATCTGATGCAAATAAAGTTGAAGTAAGTGTTCCCTAGAATAGTGAGTTAGCCTCCTCTTCCCTCCCCCTTCCCCCTGGCAGAATTTTATTTGGAGCTAATGTAATGGTAGGCCAGAGAATTTGAAAAGAGATTTAAACTGCAAGGTGTTTAGGCAACAAATAGTTAAATGTAATTGTTTCAACTGTGGGTTCTTGGTCAAACAGTGTATATTGTATTAACTAAATGAAACATTTTTTAGCCCAGTTTCACAAACTTTACTATGACTGTTAGGTAAGCACCTTTTGTAGAACGTAACTGATCCCAAAGGTGAGAACGAAGCAAAAATGCAAAGATAAACATGTAAATTTTTAAATCTATCAATTCTTGACTTAAACCATAAATGTTATCTCTGTTGACCACTTTGACAAATTACCTAGGGATTTAAAAAATTCATTAGCACAGCATTCACAAAATTCATTAGTGCAGTATTTGCAGTAACTATTACTAAACATACATTGGAGTAGGGCTATGCACAGAAATGGAATTTTTTGTTATGTAAATGAAGGCACCAAAGTTTTTCTTCTATGGAGAAATTATAATATTGTCTAAGTGGGGTGAATGATTGAATTGAGTTTGTTCACTCAATAATATATGTGGGGTTACATATGTGTGTCTTAATATCTAAAATCAGTTAATGACTAATGTCTTTACACTTGTCTTCTATGTGTAGGTCTTCGGTTCCTATTACGTATTTATGGTTTTCATGTATGCAATGTTTGGCAAAAGATGAATCTGGCCTATCTATGCTGTTCACTGGGTACAGCAGGGACCTGGCTTGTTTATTCATTTTTTTTATTGACAATATCTTCAGTAATGTTGGAATCAAATTCACTGTTTGTGCCTCCATTCTGTGTCTCAGGAAGAGTAGTACAAGGAACTCAATACAATAAAAACAGTGGCCACTGAAAACATAGGCAGATTGAAAAGCAAGTGGTGCAGTTTACATTTTATAGGTAAAACTTCAAATAGGATAACAGTATTTTAAAAGCCAAAGGTTTCTCTGTGCTGTTTGATGTCCCACAGGCAGCAAGTAGATGTCTCTTCAATTTAAAAGGTAAACAATCAGGCATCATGAAAAAAGCCCCCCCCCCCCTCCCCACCCCAGGGGGCTCACCACTCTTTGGCGGGTTCATGCTTGGCTACCACAGGGCCCCAGCCTCTGCAGCATTTTTTCACTTCTGTGCTGCATGTCTATGCTTTTACTATTCTTTTACCTCTCCCATGGGGAATATGTCTGGGGTGTTATTGGCAATGTTCTTCATTCTGTTGCTTACGTAAGAACAGTCTCACCTTTGTTTTTTGCTCCATTTTTCTTTCTTTGTTTCCCATCTCCTCTCGTTCCTCCGCTTCAGTGTTTGATGTTCCTCTTCCTCTTCCTCTTCTTCTTCTTCTTCTTCTTCTTCTTCTTCGTCCATGTGCGCTCCTGAAGGGCCAGCCCACACATGTGATGTGTAACAGGTGACTGGGTAACACACAATTCCCAGCCCTGGGTCAACAGGTAGGGTTCACATGTACCCCATGGTACAGGCTAGGCACAGGGACGGGTGATTGTCTGTGCTGCTACCTTTCCAAATTGTCAATTGGTTCCTCTGTCAGGTGTTGGGTATGTGTGAACAATCACCTAAGGTGGGTCCACCCTCTTGTGAAGGGGGCCCCCAGTTGGAAGGAGTGCACCATCGGAGACGCTAGCAATCTTTGGGGATTTCCTCATGGTTGGTCCATTATCTTCCACTCAACATCTACAAAACATAATGAGGCTAATGATTCAAAGACCCCTGTGCAACCAGCTGTCACTCTCTTGCCTCAAGAGGTGAAGCCACCAGCTACAAAACGGGTAGGCGGGAAAGGACAGAAGGGTATTCCCATGAAGATTTCCTTTGTCCCTCCAGCCAAACAACACCCAAGTCTTCCTCTAACCGGAAAGGCTCAAGGAATCCACCAAAGGCAAATGGTCTTATCCTTTGCCAACTCGAAGATCCTCTACAGTGGTGTCGTCACGTGACACCTTGGCCCTGCCAGCCTCCTTGTCACCGGTGCGCACCAGCAACCATTTTTCAGCATTGGACTCCACAGACCAGTGGCATGAGCAAGCTGATGCCTCTGTGGACCCCATGTAGCAGTATCCTCCTGCTTCTGTGCCCCGTAGTAGCAACTCTTCCCTGGCTGTCACTTGGCAGCCACTGAGATGACACCCCTATATCTCTTCTTCATCATGACTCTCCTCCAATGGAATGTGCATCAGCATGCATGCCCAAATAGCAGTGTCCATAGGTTAACTGGCAACTTTACTCCTCCTTGGCAACCTCTGAAGAACAAGATTTCCCCATTTGTGATGACCAGGTGGAATATCTCCTGAACGTTATCCTTACTGCTGCAGAATGTTCCATTCCCCACACTTCCTCTGGACCACACCGTGTCCCAGTCCCTTGGTGGACTGAGGCATACCGTGATGCAGTTTGCGCACGGAGACATGCTCTCCGCATTTTTAACTGCCATCCTACGATGGCAAACTACATTCATTATAAGCAGATGTGTGCAAAGTGTCATCACGTTCTTCGAGATAGCAAGAGATCTAGCTGGATCTCATTCACTAGTTCTTTTAACAGTTCCATCCCTTCCTCTGTCATGTGGGCCAATCTCCAACACTTCTCTGGGACCAAGGTCCATTCCCCAATTTCCAGCCTGATAGTAGCTGACGATGACATTGTGGACCTTATTGCTATCTCCAACATGTTGGGCAGCCGTTTTGCTCAAGTTTCGAGCTCTTTCGGCTATCACCCTGCCTTCCTCCATCGGAAATCAGCGGAGGAGGCTCGGGCAATGCCCTTCTCTTCTCCAAATCTCGAGTGCTACAATGCTGCCTTTACTATGAGGGAGCTAGATCATTCTCTCAGTTCACCCCAACCCCCACCCCAGGGCCTCATGCCATCCACATTCTCAGATGTTGCAGCACCTTTCTCTTGCGGGCAAGCACTTTCTGCTTAACACATACAGCCGCATCTGGGCAGATGGCACATTTTCCAGACTTTTGTGTGAAGCCACTGTCATACACATACCTAAGCCCAGTAAGGACAAAAACCTTCCTTCTAGCTACTGTCCCATCTCTCTTACCAGCTGTGTTTGCAAGGTGTTGGAACATATGATTCTTGCCCAGCTGGTATGGTGGCTCAAGATTCGCAGTTTACTGATGAATGCACAGTGTGGATTTCAAAGACAGTGTTCTGCAGTTGACCATCTTGTTGCTTTGTCCACCCATGTCATGAATGGTTTTCTGTGGAAATCCCAGACTCTGACCATGTTTTTTGATTTGGAGAAGGCTTACAACACCTGCTAGAGAACCGGTATCATCCATACTCTTTATATGTGGGGTTTCTGTGGGCACCTGCCCTGTTCCCTTCAAGATTTTTTAAAAGAGCAAGTTTTCAAGGTGTGTGTGGGTTGTGCCTTGTTGGACACATTTATCCAGGAAAATGGTATGCCTCAGGGTTGTGTCCTGAGCGCTGTCCTCTTTGCTATCGCCATTTACACTATAATGGCCCGTCTCCCACCGGGCCTCTCCAGCTCCCTTTTTGTTGACAATTTTGCCATCTACTGAAGTTCTCCATGGACCTGTCTCACTGAGCAGCACCTTCAGCAATGTCTTGATCATCTCTACTACAGAAGCATCGACAATGGCTTTCGTTTTTGCACTGACAAAATGGTCTGTATGAATTTCTGGTGACGCAAATGATTTCTCCCACCATCTTTACATCTTGGGCCTGTTGCCCTTCCATTCATTGAAATTACGAAATTCCTCGAGCTCTTGGTTGATGGGAAACTCTCTTGGTCCTCCCATGTGTCTTACCTGGCAACCTACTGTACTCGGTTCCTCAGTGTCCTACATGTCCTCAATGGTACTTCCTGGGGTGCTGATCGAACCACCCTCCTCCATTTGTACTGGTCCCTTGTCCATTCGAAGCTCGACTACAGGTGCTTTGTTTATGTGTCTGCATGTCTATCCCTCTCATGTCGTCTGAACACTGTCCACCATTGTGGCATCTGTTTGGCCCCAGGTGCCTTTTACACTAGCCTGGTTGAGAATCTGTATGCTGAAGCTGCTGAACTACCACTGTCCTACCACCGTGAGTTTCTCCTCAGCAGGTATGCATGCCATGCCATGCATGGCTTCTCATCCTATGCCGTCTGCTTCGAACATTTCTTTGATCGCCAGTATGGGGTACATCCCTCTTCTCTGTTACCTTCTGGAATCCATTTTTGCCACTTGCTATAGCAGCTTAACTTTACACTACCTGCAACTTTCTCACTGGGTATGAACCCTTCACCACCTTGACTTCATTAAGCAGTCTGTGTTAACTTTGGCCTTCATTCGCTTCCTAAGGACACTACTCCAGCCCTGGTCTATCGCTTTCAGTTTCACAACCTTCACATGGAACTTCGTGATAATACCTTTGTATACACTGATGGCTCTTGGACTGGCCGTGGGGTTGGGTGTGCCTTCGTCATTGGCACCCATCTTTTGATGTTGGCTTCTGGCAAACTGCTCAGTATTTACAGCCGAGCTCTTGGCCCTGTGTCAGGCCACGGAGTACATCCAGCAACACAGCCTTCTCAATTCTGTCCTCACTCAGCCCCTTTCAAAGTCTATGTGCACTTACACCGCCCATCCATTAGTGCAGCAGTCCAGGAAAACTGTCACTTGCTTACTCTTGGTGAAGCCAGTGTGATGCTTCTATGGGTTCCTGGTCATGTCAGTCTGCCAGGAAACGAGGCTGCTGACGATGCTGCCAAGGCTGCAGTCCTTGTACCCCAGCCCACGAGTTCCTATGTTCCCTCTGATGATCTCTGTACTGCCATCTGTCAGGAGTTGGTGTTCCTTAGGCATCGCCAATGGTCCTTCCTTCACGGGAATAAGCTCAGGATATTAAGCCTCTCCCAGCGGCTTGGACAACCTCCTCTCATCTGTCCCGCTGGGACTAGGTCACTTTAACTAGGCTGCGTGTTGGGCACTGCCTTTTTAGCCATCGTCATTTGATAAGTGCCACTACCCCACCACTTTGTACACATTGCACCCAAGTTTTAACTGTCTACCACTTCCTGATGGAATGCCCCTTTTTTAACCATTTATGTTCCCACTTGGGTTTGCCATCTGAGTTTGGCCATTTTAGCAAATGACACACAGGCTGTCGACCATGTTTTACTTTTTATCCGCCAAAGCAGTAGAGTGAAGGCCATTTAATTTTTAGTTTTGGACCTCTGTTTCAGTATGGTATCGTTTTTTTAGCCTTTTTCCACGTGCCTGTTTTTAGTTGTCTTCTATTATGTCAATTGGGACTGACGTATAATCATTTTTTAACGCCTCTCTGTTTTCGTGTTCTATAGTTTTGACTTGAGTGCGTATGACCCCAATTGTTTTTTTCGCCCTAAAGCAAAACAAAACCAAACCATGAAAAGTGAGGTTTATAAGATCATCAGCTGAGTGTTTCAAGAGTTGCTATATTCGACAGACTGGAAGGTTAATCTGCCATAGGCTCAGAGAACACCATAGAAATTGCAAATTAAAGAACCCAGGTTAATCCTGTGCCACACATTGTGTAAATGAAAACCACAAATAATAGATATAGAAGTCCAACACATAAAAGGAAAGGGTGCAAAGCTCACACAGGTAGAAATCTTAGATATTAAGGAACAAGCATTTGTATCTCCACATTTATTACTGAGTGAGCAAACTGAGTTCAAGTATTCGCTCCTTTTAGATACTACTGCAAACTCTGCATAGAAGAAAAACCTTGATACCGTCATACACATAACAAAAAAAATTATTCCTCAGCATAGCTCTAATTCATGTATGTTTACTCAGAGTTATTGTAAATGGTGTACTAATGAATTTTGTGATTGCTCTGCTGTTTAATTGTGTAAATCCGTTTGTAATTTCTCATGGTTGTAAACAGATATAACTTCTATGGTTTAAGTCAAGAACTAATAGATTTAAGAGTTTACATGTTTATATTTCCTCGGTTCTCATCTTTGGGATCAGTTATGTACTATAAAATGGACTTCTAACCTCACACCTAGGTCATGCAGCAATAATAACGAATGTGACAAAGGCTAAAAAGGTATAGTTGCTACTCACTGTATGATGGAGGTACTGAGTTGCAGATAAGCACAACAAAAGGACTATCAAACAAAGCTTCAAACAGGCCTACACACACACACACACACACACACACACACACACACACACACACACACACACACACACACACACACAGAGAGAGAGAGAGAGAGAGAGAGAGAGAGAGAGAGAGAGAGAGAGAATCACATTTATCTTGTTAATATTGTATAAAAGTTCATTACTCAATGCCATCTGATGCATAAATAGCAAAAGAGTAGTAAATTTCTTTATTTGGCATGTGAAAGGCTATGGGACCAGAATTGGGACAAATTTAAAGATACGGTATTGTTAGGACTTTCAATCAGATTGAGTAAATGAACATTAGTAATTGTTAAGGAAATACAGTCTTTTGTTTTGACATTGTATCACATACCCTTTTGTTAGATGTGGAACAGTATTTGTACTTTGTTTGTAGCAATATTACTTTACTTTATTGTGAAGCTCGCTTTGCCAAGGGCAAGCCTTTCATCTAGATACCTTTTCTTCAGCTCACATGCCCATCATGTGTGGACTGTGCCTGTCATATATCTGATGGTGATGGTGGTTTTGATAGTGGTGGTGGAGAGGGCAAAGGCAGTACACAGCTAACTGCACTTAGTAACTGACAAAAGATTTTGTAGCTTAATGCCTCCATCCAGTGTACAGTTACTATCAATTGTACCATATGCACTCATTCCAAAAGACAACTTCCCCTTCCCAATAATTACTGGCAATGAAAATTTCTTTCAGTTATAGAATTTAATCTGATTAGCTCAAATGCCACAGTACAACCTTGACTACAGGGATCGGTATTGGCATAGATGCCCTAAGACAAGCACGAGAAATTAATTATTTGCACTGAGTTATTACATTTGCATCCATAATGAATAAATCTAATTGTAGTCACTAAAAGCCATCAGTATTTTGTGTACAGCTCTATCATTGAGTTATGCTAGTTTTTAGAATTTTTAGTAAAAAAAAATTTGCCTTTCATTAAAAAATATAGTTTAATTTGGCTTTCTTTGCTATGAGTCCCAGATAACTAGGAAGACATTGTTAAGATTGAACTGTGCATTGTAAACATTTCCCCCCTGCGGGTCCGGGGGTTAGAATAGGCCTGAGGTATTCCTGCCTGTCGTACGAGGCGACTAGGAGTTTCGCATGCTTCGGCCTCTATGTGATGGTCCCCTGTAGGGTTTGACCTCCATTCTTCAAAATTTTCCTGAAGAGCGAGCCAGTTGGGGAAGGGTGCCGTACAAGGTGCATTGTGTCCATCGTGCATTGAGATCTTTAGCCCACTTTCTTGTCGTCGCATTGAAGTCCTGCTCATTCTCCATCTCTTGGGTGAGAACACCTTCCTGGGTGCTTTTTCCACCATGCACTATGCAGTGTGGATTTCTGCATTGATGATGACCATGGACTTCTTTGCAGCTGATATCCAGCATGGTAGCCAGTCCATTGTGTTGGGACCGCCATGTACCCTGTTGGTTGCAGCCCCTTGACCACACAGGGCTCACTCTGCTGATACTTGCACCGTTAACTCCCCACATATGCCAATGGGTAGATGCCCAACACCCTGGGGCATCGGGACTCCCAGCAATGGCCAACCTGCCAGGTGGCCTTTGCCGCGGCTGGGTGGCGCCCGTGGGGAGGGCCCCTGGTCGGAGTGAGTGGCAACAGGGTGGACGACACGCGATGAAGCAACGCAACATCTCTTGTGTTCATCATCTCTTGCTGGTAGTGAAACACCAGCAGTCTCTAAGCGATCATGAGCTCAATTCAATGCACAGAAGTATGACCGCAAATCGTTCCCCTCCCTGGCCACACCATGGGAGGAATGTCAGGCTAAGAATGGCAGTGGGTCTTATTCGCTCTGGTACCTTGTATGTTCGAGAGCTGATAGGAAATCTTTCATGATGATGAAGTTGAGCATTTAGAGGACAAGTTCGGGGAGGTGGGGGGCTTGTCTAAAATGAAGTATGGGTCAGTCTTGATTGAAACAGCCCAGTCACGGGACTTACTCGCTTGTGATGAGCTGGGGGATGTTTCTGTAACCATCATGCCCCATAAGAGCATATTTCACAGAGACCTTCTTTTGCAGTCTGACGATGAGCTTCGCACCAATTTAGAGTGGTGAGGTGTACATTTCGTCCGGCGTGTCCACTGGGATCCGAAGGATAATCAGGTTGGCACCGGTGCCTTGATCTTGGCCTTCGAGGGTGATACATTGCCTGAGAAGATCAAGGTGATGGTCTACTGGTGTGATGTAAAGCCCTATATCCCTCCCTCGATGCTGTGCTTTAAGTGCTGGAAGTTCAGCCATATGTCTTCCCACTGTACTTCCAGTGTCACGTGCCGAGATTGCGGACACCCATCACATCTCAATACTCCATATGCCCAGCCTGCCATCTATGTCAATTGCGGAGAGCACCATTCGCCTTGCTCGCCTGACTGCAGGATTCTCCAGAAAGAAAGGAAAATCATGGAGTACAATACCCTGGACTGACTGACCTACACTGGGGCTAAGAGAAAATTTGAACACCTGCATCCTGTACCTATAATATCGTCTTATGCCGCCGCTACAACAGTTCTGGCACCGCCAACCCAGGTCACCTCTCAGAGCCGGAAAACTACATCTGCCCCCTTGATGGTGGGGGTATTTCCCTCCCTGTTGCTTCTGCACCACCTACCCCCTTGATGGTGGGGGGCATTTCCCTCCCTGTTGCTTCTGCACCACCTATTTCAGGAGCAACCCCCCCCCCCCCCCCACCACCACCACCACCACCACCACCACCACCACCATTGTGGATGTCCGTCCCCACTTCTAAGCCGGAGAAGCATAAGTCTTCTTTGGCTTGTTTTGCTAGGAAGGGTCCCTTGTGTCACTCCCTTCCCAGGTTTCTTCTACATCTATACTCCGCAAGCCACCTGATGGTGTGTGGCGGAGTGTACCTTGAGTACCTCTATCAGTTCTCCCTTCTGTTCCAGTCTCGTATTGTTCATGGAAAGAAAGATTGTCAGTATGCCTCTGTGTGGGCTCTAATTTTATCCTCATGGTCTCTTCAAGAGACATACATAGGAGGGAGCAATATACCCCGCTTGCCTCCTCGGTGAAGGTATGTTCTTGAAACTTCAGCAAAAGCCTATTGAGCGTCTCTCTTGCAGAGTCTTCCACTGAAGTTTGTCTATCAGCTCTGTAATGCTTTCGCAATTACTAAATGATCCTGTAAATAAGCGCGCTGCTCTCTGTTGGGTCTTCTCTATCTCTTCTATCAACCCTACCTGGTATGGATCCCACACCGGTGAGCAGTATTCAAGCAGTGGGCGAACAAGTGTACTATAACCTACTTTTCTTAGGATCCTTCAATTAATCTGTCAGGCATCTGCTTTACCGGCGATTAATTTTATATTGTCATTCCATTTTAGATCATTCCTAATGCCTACTCCCAGATAATTTATGGAATTAACTGCTTCCAGATGCTGACCTGCTATATAATAGCTAAATGATAAAGGATCTTCGCAGCACATTACACTTGTCTACATTTAGATTCAATAGCCATTCCCTGCACCATTCGTCAATTTGTTGCAGATCCTCCTGCATTTCACTACAATTTTCCATTGTTACAACCTCTCGATATACTACAGCATCATCCGCAAAAAGCCTCAGTGAACTTCTGATGTTATCCACATAGTCATTTATACATATTGCGAACAACAATGGTCCCACGACACTCTCCTGTGGCACACCTGAAATCACTCTTACTTTGGAAGACTTCTCTCCACCGAGAATGACATGCTGCGTTCTGTTACCTGGGAACTCTTCAATCCAATCACACCATTGGTCTGATAGTCCATATGCTCTTACTTTGTTCATTAAATGTCTGTGGGGAACTGCATCAAGTGCCTTGCGGAAGTCAGGAAACACATCCACGGAACACATGTCTATGGCCATCTGAATCTTGTGGACGAATAGTGCAAGCTGGGTTTCACACGATCGTCTTTTTCGAAACCCATGCTGATTCCTACAGAGTAGATTTCTAGTCTCCAGTGAAGTCATTGTACTCGAACACGTGTTCCAAAATTCTACAACTGATCAACATTAGAGATATAGGTCTACAGTTCTGCTCATCTATTCGATGTCCCTTCTTGAAAATGGGGATGACCTGTGCCCTTTTCCGATCTATTGGAACTCTACGCTCTTCTAAAGATCTACGGCACACCACTGCAAGAAGGGGGCAAGTTCCTTTGCGTACTCTGTGTAAAATCGAATTGGTATCCCGTCAGGTCCAGTGGCCTTTCCTCTTTTGAGCAATTTTAATTGTTTTTCTATTCCTTTGTCATCTGTTTCTATAGCTACCATTTTGTCGTCTGCGAAAATCTAGACAAGGAACTACAGTGCAGTATTCCTCTGTGAAACAGCTTTGGAAAAAGACATTTAATATTTCAGCCTTCAGTCTGTCATCCTCTGTTTCAGTAGCTTTTCAGTCACAGAGTGTCTGGACGTTTTGTTTTGATCCACCTACTGCTTTGACATAAGACCAAAATTTCTTAGGATTTTCTGTCAAGTTAGTACATCGACCTTTACTTTCGAATTCATTGAACGCCTCTCGCATAGCCCTCCTCACACTACATATTGCTTTGTGTAATTTTTGTTTGCCTGCAAGGCTTTGGCTATGTTTATCTTTGCTGTGAAGTTCCCTTTGCTTCTGTAGCAGTTTTCTAACTCAGTTGTTGTACCACGGTGGCTCTTTCCCATCTCTTACGATCTTGCTTGGCACATACTCATCTGATGCAGATTGTACGATGTTTTTGAGCTTTGTCCACTGATCCTCAACACTATCAACAACTACCGACCAATCTCCTTTCTGACAGCTCCATCAAAAGTTTTTGAGAAAGTAATGCATTCAAGAGTAGCCTCCCATATTTGTAAAAATAAAGTACTAACAAAATGTCAGTTTGGTTTTCAGAAAGGCTTTTCAACAGAAAATGCTAAATACTCTTTCACTGATCAAATATTAAATGCTCTGAATAACCGGACATCACTCATTGGTATTTTTTGTGATCTCTCAAAGGCCTTTGATTGTGTACATCATGGAATTCTTTTCGATAAGCTAAATCATTATGGTTTGAGGGGGGCAGTGCACAAATGGTTTAATTCATACTTAACTGGAAGAATGCAGAAAGTTGAAATAAGTGGTTCATGTAATGTTAAAACAACAGCTGATTCCTCAAACTGGGGGGCTATCAAGTACGGGGTCCAACAGGGTTCAGTCTTACGTTCTTTACTGTTCTTGATATACATTAATGACTTACCATTCCATATTGATGAAGATGCAGAGTTAGTTCTTTTTGCGGACGATACAAGTACAGTAATTACATCCAAAAACCAAGAACTAAGTGATGTAATTGTAAATGATGTTTTTCACAAAATTATTAAGTGATTCTCAGGAAACGGACTGTCTTTAAATTATGATAAAGCACAATATATAGAGTTCCGTACAGTAAATGGCACAACTCCAGTAATAAATATAGACTTTGAACAGAAGTCTGTAGATAAGGTAGAATTTTCAAAAATTTTAGGTGTGTCCATTGATGAGAGGCAAAACTGGAAGCAACATATTGATGGTCTGCTGAAACGTCTGAGTTCAGCTACGTATGCTATTAGGGTTATTGCAAATTTTGGTGATAAGAATCTCAGTAAATTAGCTTACTATGCCTACTTTCATTCACTGCTTTCGTATGGCATCATATTCTGGGGTAATTCATCGTTGAGTAGAAAAGTATTCATTGCTCAAAAACGTGTAATCAGAATAATTGCTGGAGCCCACCCACGGTCATCCTGCAGACATCTATTTAAGGATCTAGGGATCCTCACAGTATATATATTCACTTATGAAATGTGTTGTTCATAATCCAACCCTGTTCAAAAGTAATAGCAATGTGCATAGCTATAACACCAGGAGAAAGGACGATCTTCACAGAAAGGGGTAAATTATGCTGCCACAAAAGTCTTTGGTCACCTACCAAACAGCATCAAAAGCCTGACAGATAGCCAACTAACATTTAAAAATAAATTAAAAGAATTTCTAGATGACAACTCCTTTTACTCATTGGTTGAATTTTTAAATATAAATTAAGGGGAAAAAAACCAACTTAAACATTAGTGTCATGCAATATTTTGTGTAATGTAATATTTTGTGTAATGTAATATCTTGTACAGACATGTTTTATTAACCTGACACGTTCCACATCATTACGAAGTGCCGTATTCATAATCTATGGAACAAGTATTAATCTAATCTAATGTAATCTAATCTGTACTTGAGATAAAACTTTTCTGTTGAGCCATCAGGTACTCTGAAATATGCTTTTTGTCACTTTTGCTAAACAGAAAAATCTTCCTACCTGTTTTAATATTTCTATTTACGGCTGAAATCATCAATGCTGTAACCACTTCATGATCGTGGATTCCCTGTTCTGCGTTAACTGTTTCAAACAGTTCGGGTCTATTTGTCACCAGAAGGTCTAATATGCTATTGCCTCAAGTTGGTTCTCTGTTTAACTGCTCAAGGTAGTTTTCAGATAATGCACCCACTTCTAGTGGGAAAGACGACACCCGCCAGTAGCTGAAGAGCCCAAAAGCAGCTGGTCGTAGGGCTTCAGGCTCGTCCTCAGTCCCGGAGACTGAGCCAGTGAAGTCCTCCCAGCCAGGGAAACCCAAGGAGCAGCGAGAGAAATCAAAAAGAAAACCCCTAAGACCAAGGAAATTGCAGTGGCGCCCATGCCACCGCTACCTATAAGCTCTGCATCTGAGGATGGGGTGGAGATTTTGGTGTCTGCTGAGGACCTAGATCTCGCCAGACCCTCAGACAAAATGGGTATAGACCAGTCAGGCAATAAATCGGTGGCAGCAGGTGACTCTGAGGAATAAACTGCCTCATTGAATGTTCCATGCCTTCCCAGTCTCACGATGTCATCCTCCAGTGGAATTGCGGTGGCTTTTTCCACCGCCTGGCTGAGCTACGGCAACTTTTAAGCTTTACACCTGCTATCTGCATTGCCCTCCAGGAAATCTGGTTCCCAGCAATGCGGACCCCCTGCCCTCTGTGGCTATAAGGGATATTACAGGAACTGTAGCGACTGTAATCGAGTGTCAGGTGGAGTTTGTGTCTATGTCCTAAACTCGGTCTGTAGTGAACATATGCCCCTTCCAACCCCTCTTGAAGCTGTGGTTGTCAGAATAACGACAACACAGGAAATAACTGTCTGCAATGTATATCTTCCTCCAGATGGTGCAGTACCCCTGAACGCATTGGCTGCACTGATTGATCAACTCCCCAAACCGTTCCTACTTCTGGGAGATTTTAATGCTCATAACCCCTTGTGGGGTGGTACCATGATTACTGGCTGAGGCAGAGATGTCGAAACTATACTGTCGCAGTTCGACCTCTGCCTCTTAAATACTGGGGCTGCCACACATTTTATGGTGGCTCATGGTAGTTACTCGGCCATTGATTTATCAATTTTCAGCCCAGGACTTCTCCCATCTGTCCACTGGAGAGCAGTTGACGACCTATGTGGTAGTGACCACTTCCTCATCTTCCTGTCACTGCCCCAGAATCAGCCACATGGATGCCTGCCCAGATGGGCTTTGAACAAGGCAGACTGGGGAACTTTCACCTCTGCTGTAACCGCTGAATGTCCCCCACATGGTAACATCAGTGTGATGGTTGAGCAGGTGACTAGCACAATTGTTTCTGTGGCAGAAAACGCGATCCCTTGGTCTTTATGGTGCCTGAGGCATCAAGCAGTCCCTTGGTGGTTGCCAGAAGTTGCTGAAGCAATTAAGGAGTGTTGGCAAGCTCTACAGCAGCATAAGCCGCACCCTTCCCTGGAGCACCTCATAGCCTTTAAACGGCTGTGTGCCCATGTTCGCTACCTTATCAAACAACGGAAGAAGGAGTGTTGGGAGAGATACATCTCCACCATTGGGCGCCACACGTCCCCTTCCCAAGTCTGGGCCAAGATCAAACGTTTTTTCGAGTACCAGGCTCCAACAGCTGTCCCTAGTGTTACCATAAATGACAAGTTATGTAGTGATGCAAATGCGATTGCCGAGCACTTTGCTAGACCCTGTGCGTCAGAGAATTACCCCCCAGCCTTCCGCGCACTCAAACAGCAGCTGGAAGGGAACGTCCTCTCATTCACTAAATGATGCAGTGAATCCTATTACTCCCCATTTACAGAGTGGGAACTCCTCAGTGCCCTTGCACGTTGCCCCGACATAGCTCCTGGGCCTGATCGCATCCACAGCCAGATGATTAAACATCTCTCATCTGACTACAAGTGACATCTTCTCATCATCTTCAACCGGCTCTGGTGCGATGGCATCTTTCCATCGCAATGGCGGGAGAGCACCACCATTCCAGTGCTAAAACCTGGTAAAAACCCACTTGATGTGGATAGCTATCAGCTCATCAGCCTCACCAACGTTCTTTGTAAGCTGCTGGAACATATGGTA
Organism: Schistocerca gregaria; assembly: GCF_023897955.1. NCBI lineage: Eukaryota > Metazoa > Arthropoda > Insecta > Orthoptera > Acrididae > Schistocerca > Schistocerca gregaria. The sequence goes on along the minus strand of NC_064931.1, from coordinate 479,475,946 downwards.
TGTCAGTGGTTGGGTTGGGTCGGGTCCTGGAGTCGTGTGGCTTGCTGGCTCCATGTAAGGGCAGCTTCCACCAGGGTCGTTCTACCACTGATAATCTTGTGTCCATCGAATCTGCCATACAAATAGCCTTTTCCAGAGAGCAACATATGATTTCAGTCTTTTTTGACTTATGCAAAGCATACAACATGACTTGTCGACATCATATCCTTGCCACATTATATGAGTGGGGTCTCTGGTTCCCAGTCTCGATTTTTATCCAAAACTTCCTGTCGCTCCATACTTTCCATGTCCAAGTTGGTGACTCCCATAATTCCATCCATATCCAGGCGAATGGAGTCCCACAGGGTTCTGTATTGAGTCTCTATTTTTAGTGGCCGTTAATGATCTGGCAGCAGCTATCGGGCCCTCTGTCTCACCTTCTGTGTATGCAGACAACTTGTGCATTTCGTACTGCTGCTCCAGTACTGTTGTTGCTGAGCGGCACCTCCGGAGAGCCATCCACAAGGCACAGTCATGGGCTGTAGCCCACGGCTTCCAGTTTTCAGCAGCACAGTCGGGTGTCATGCACTTCTGTCGGCATCGTGCCATTCATCCAGAACCCACACTTTACCTTAATGACGATCCACTCACTGTAGTGGAGACATATCAATTCCTAGGACTGGTTTTTGACACTTGATTGACTTGGCTCCCTCATCTTTGTCAGCTTAAGCGGAAATGCTGGCAGTACCTCAATGCCCTCCGTTGCCTGAGCAAAACCAATTGGGGTGCAGATCGCTGTACGCTGCTGCAGCCCTACAGAGCCCTTGTCCAATCCTGAGTTGACTATGGGAGTGTGGTTTATGGTTCAGCAGCACCTTTAGCATTGCATTTACTCGACCGTGTGCACCATTGTGGGGTCCAATTAGTGACCGGAGGTTTTAGGACGAGTCTGGTGACCAGCGTACTGGTGGAGGCTGGTGTCCCTCTACTGCAGATCAGATGTGCGCAACTGCTCGCCAGTTACGCAGCACGCATTCATAGTTCCCCTGAGCATCTGAATTACCATCTCCTTTTCTCTCCTGCTGCAGTCTATCTCCTGCATTGGCGGCCCAGATAGGGGCTAACAATTGTGGTTCGCGTGCGGTCCCTTCTCTCCGAACTGGAGTCCTTCCCTGTACCACATGTAGTTGTGGTCCATTCATGAACGCCTCCATGGTGTATGCCTCGGCCACAGCTTCATCTAGACCTTTTTACATGGCCCTAAGGACTCCATTAACCATGCCGCTCTCCGCTGTCACTTCCTCTAGATACTTGACGTGTTCTGGGGCTCTGAAGTGGTTTACACCAACGGCTCAATGGCTGATGGTTCTGTAGGCTTCACATATGTTCATGGAGGATATATTGAGCAGCACTCCTTGCCAGTTGGCTGCAGTGTTTCCACTGCAGAGCTGTTGGCCATATCTAGTGCTCATGAGTACATCCGCTCTTGCCCTGGCGAGTTATTTCTCCTGTGTACTGACTCATTGAGCAGCCTACAAGCTATCGACCAGTTCTACCCTCCCCTTACTCAGGTAGCATCCATTCAGGAGTCCATCTATGCCCTCGAACAGTCCTGCCATTCCGTGGTGTTTGTGTGGACCCTAGGACACGTCGGAATCCCCGGCAACGAACTTGCCAACAGGCTGGGCAAACAGGACACACAGAAACCGCTTCTGGAGATAGGCATCTCCGAAGCTGACCTGGGGTCTGTCTCACACCGCAAGGTTTTCTGGCTTTGGGAGATGGAATGGCATAACAGCATGCACAACAAACTGTGTGTCATTAAGGAGACTATGAAAGTGTGGAAGCCTTCCATGCAGGCCTCTCGCAGGGAATTAGTTGTCCTCTGGCGGCTCCGCATTGGCCATACGTGGCTAATGCATGATTACCTACTCCATCGCGAGGACCCACCTCAGCGTCGCTGTGGCTCCCAAATGAGAGTCGTCCACCTCTTGATGGACTGGCCACTTTTAGCCGCTCTGTGGTAGACTTTTAACTTTCCTAGCACCCTGCCTTCAGTGTTGGGCGACAATGCCTTCACAGCAGCTTTAGTTTAACGTTTTATCTGTGAGACCGGGTTTTATACTTCCATGTAGGTTTTAGCGCATGTCCTTTGTCCCTCTGTGTCATCCACCCTAGTGCCTTTAGGGTGGAGGTTTTAATGTGTTGCAGAGTGGCTGGCTTTCCATTTTTATTCTTGTCGTTGGCCAGCCACTGTAATCTGCTTTCATGTTTTACTCTCTTCTATTTCTAGTGTCTCTCTGTTGTTTTCTTGTCCTGTTTTGTTCCTTTTAGTGTTCGTTGCCTTCCCTTCATTCTTGTGGCTTTTGCTTTCTTTCCGTTTTGTGTCATATATTTTGTCCATTTTAGTCTCACACTTGTGGCATTGTTTTATTAGGAACACAGGACTGATGACCTCATAGTTTGGTCCCTTCTCCTGCCTTAAACCAACTGACCAACCATGGTGAACATTTCTTGCTATAATTACATACAGAAATATGTCTGAAGACCTTCAGTTTGAAAGAGATGTCACAACAATTTGGAACCAGTTAGATAAATTAAAATATGGATTTGTAATTCTAAGCAAAAAATAATGCTGATCACTTATGCAGTGTTATTGTTTCAGGATATGGTGTGGGGTGCAACATATGAAATTGACAAAAAAAATGAAGCAAGTGTTGCCTCAGAACCAGAATTTTTTGGAAGGGCTGGCTTTGTTAAACAGACTGCAACATTCTATCCTGTGCTGACAAAAAGAGCACAGTTCACTTCTCATGTCAAACCTTTCGATATAACACTGTATGTGGCAACAGATAACAATTCGTGTTTCAAGAGGAATGAGCCACTTAATGAGACTGCTTCATGCATAGCAAATGCTCATGGTCCCAATGGCAGCAATGCTGAATATCTGTATAATCTTGTTGCAGAAATGAGGCTGATAGCACCAAATTATAAGGACCATCATCTATATCCTCTTGAAAGTGCGGTGAAAAAAATCATAGCTGAAAGGGAAGCGTCTGTAGATCTCTGAACTACAAACTGTCATCTTGATCGTCAGAGCTGAGAGTCAGATCAGAACTCAATTGAGGCTTTGAGTCATGTCATGTGTTGTGCTCGAATAGCTCAGTCGGTAATTGCATTGCCTGCAAAAGGTGAATGTTTGAGTTCAAGTCTGACCCACAGCATATGATGTTTCATTGCAGTATATTCCTATGTTAGCAACCATAAGACTACTCGGAACTGAACTCTGGTTCAGTGCTTCAATACTCTTATCAACTGTACATCTCCTCATTAACTTTGTTTCAATTCAGGAGAGGTGGCATCCCAGAGAGTGCCATTCTTTCGAGGATAATTGTTGTATCTGTGTAATATGTGTATGATAGAGGTAGAAAAAAATACTCAAAAATAACATTCCAAAATGAATGAGAGCAATTTTAAAATTTAAACAGATGTTTCTCTGCTCATTATGTATCCAGTCATGACAATCTGTACTGCTTTCCAGTGGTGAGAAATTGATCTGAAAATGGCTTACATGAAATTAAGTGTTGTAGCCTCAGAAAAACTGTGTACATGTTCCACATTTTGTTTTGTTCGTGGTTTTCAATCTTCAACAGTTCATTTTTTTTAAATGTTTCTAGTCGGTCTAAGTTGAATCTCTATAAACTATGTATAAAAGAGGTGGAGAGAGAACACAGTTGGCTCATTATTTTTGTGCCAAATATTTTACTGTCCTTATACATCTGCAGAATGCAAGAAAAGATAAGAGACTCTTTTGTATCTCGTGAATATCTTGAAGACAAAATTTCTTCTTTGCTTGTAGGTCTTAGTGAGGATTCTTTAGGTGGCTTTTTGTTTTCAGAGTAATTATACAAAAGTCTCTGCAGTGTACTCTAGCACAATTTTATTCTCTCGTACTTCTTTTCTGAGAAGGCTGTAGCATTGCAAGTTCACATAAATTCTGAAGATCAGAGGTCAAACCCAGTTAGTAAGAATCTGAAATTGTACCAAATAAAATAAAGTATTTGTGGCAGCCAAGTAGCATATTATTATTGTTACTGCTTGAAAATAATAATACACACAAAACTCGGGAGGCACTTCAGTATCCTTACACATAGATCTGTTTGTACTTTATAACTTAACTTACTCAGCTTACATTTAATTGACCATCTTTTTGTCCCCTATTTTTATTAGGTTTCTTCCTGTGATATTGAATGTAATTGAACTACCAAATGTAATATATAAGAGTACTGTAATTGATGTGAACAAAATTTTCTTTATGTATTGTATGTATGTATATGTGTATGCATTAATGTTGTATGAAAGTTCGTGTAGGATGTAAGTACTTTAGAATTCAAGTTGAATTGTCAGTAGGCACACAGAAAATAAAGGAAACTATCTTTTGGAGCCATTCTTTGAGCTTGAGTAATATTTTACTCTAGCAAATCAAAGAATAACTCTAAAAGCTAGCAAGTTCCCTTTCTTTTCTGTGTGCCTATCAACAACTCGTCACTTCTGATTTTCAGTGAGTGGTCTCCTTTAATCCAAAATTATCTGTGTATTAAATGGACTTGTTCATTATATTTATGTATTGTACCAACCACTGCATCAATAAAAAATTTTATCTACGAGCTGACACCATTATTGTCTGGCTAGAAATGGTCCTTTTTTGTATACAATAGTAGTTTTGGTGGCAGATAATGCTACCGCATTATTTCTTATCTCTCAGTGAAGTGTGAGATGACTGAGTGTAAATAAATGGTGTCTGTAGCATTATGTGTCTCATAAATAAATTCTGAAGCATTTGTGCTTGACAGTTCTCTCAGTGAAGTGTGAGATGACTGAGTGTAAATAAATGGTGTCTGTAGCATTATGTGTCTCATAAATAAATTCTGAAGCATTTGTGCTTGACAGTTCACTAGATGTGACACTAAGTACTCGCCTAGTAAACTGTCAAAGTTGGTCAAGTGACAATGTTTTTTATTGGTCGTTGGAGCCAGTAGTACTACCACTGTTACTTTAGGTATTCAATACCTGAAGCAACAAACAGAAATGTGCAGTAAAGCACAAAGGAACATAGATTTGAGAAAAAAAGTTTCATTGTATAATAGTCATTGACTACAAGGTAATACTAACTAAGGAGTAAGATTTAATTTTTGGCTTAGTAATGTTGCTATATTTCCTTTGATAGAGGTAATGGAATATGCAACTGTTACTAATGTGTGTTCTGTTGTTTAATAAGCGTAGTAAGACTAAATAATAATGTATATAGACGTTTATGTAAAAAGTGAAACAAATACAAATCAGTAATCGCAATAACAGATAGCAGCGCAGCAATCTAGAGGTATTCAGTTTCATCCATTTGCGAATAAAATGGTACTGTACTCAGTAATTGTTTATATGTGTAGACCGTAGTATTTGGTAATAGCAAAACTTTCCATAGTGTGCACCCAGTATCACCTTTATTTTTACTTATTAGTTCCTGACTTCCACACTGTTTATTAGTTTATTCTAGTCCTCATCTCCCTTGCACACCTCGTATTGCTGTGTGAGATTTGAGTTTTGCCAGGTGATATTCCTACCAAAATGCCAATTATATTGGTGAAACCATTGTTAAAACTGCTTGAAACTCAAAATTTGAAAATTTCTTACAGCTGAAATGAAATAAAATAAAATGAAATGGCAGCGTTAGTAAACTGGTATTAAAGAAACTGTTGGAGACTCCACTTGAAACTTTCTGACAGGTTTAAACAATGTGCTGGATTGGGAATTGAGCTTATTTCACAAGTTCTGCACACTGTAAGATAAAAATGAAGAAGATAATTTATTTTACAAAATACCTTTACAGGCCTTCAATACAATCTTCATTTTTGCTTATGACAGCTTCCCAACATTTTGGCAACTTCTGTATTCAGGACAGAGTACCTTCATTGTTGAGCTGTCTGATTACTCATACCACCTCACTGGAAGCTTATTGAAATATATAAAAAGGTTTTCCATGAAGTTGTTCCTTCAATTTTGGAAACAAATCAAAGTGCGTTGGGCCCATGTAAAGATTGTGTGGCGATTGGGGAAGTATATTTGTCGAGCATTTCTCTCACTGTTTGGGCAGTATGTGGTCTTGTATTATCATACCAAATGAGGACACCAGCTACAAGCATGTCAGACCTTCTTTGACAAATTTTTGAGCATAAAATATTTTGCAGAAACAGCTTGTAGTATGGGCCTGTTAGAAGTCCCTTGGGCACTCTATTTGTAGCAATGATGCCATGTGCAAAGATCATAATCAATTTTACCTTTGATTGTTGGTGACAGAATTTTTTTCAAGTGTGAAGAGTTGGTATGTTTACATTACTGAGACTTCAATTCTTTCTCAAAATCTCGTATTCAGGTCTCATCAAGTGCAAAAATCCTTTTCAGAAACTGTTCTTCTGTTAAATATCATCGAAGGGATTATTCTGTGTTTCTTTTGGGACCTGTTATCTGATATTCATTTAGATCGTACAGGGACCCCACATGGCAGCAACTTTTCTCCTCTTTAACTTTTCAGTAATGGGTGTGTAAACTGAAGTGACAAGCATTCAGGCTACATATGCAATTTCCTCACATGCGCTTCGGTGATCCTGTCTCAAAATGTCATTACCAGTAACCTTCCACTTCTTGGATTGTCTCCGCTGATTACTTAACCTTCACAGAAATGAGCAGACCACCATGATACTGATGCTGTCCTACAATCCACCATACTATTCCCACATACCTCTCTCAGTGTTGTAAATTCTCATTAGGTTCTTTCCATGCAGGGATTAGATCTTGATGTAGGAATGCTGGTCACTACGTGTAATCCAACCTTACTTGATTTCAGCTTCCATTTCAAAACTAAGTTACTCTTGACAAAATCGTGCAAACTAGTAAACACATATGACTGTCATGCCTAAAGTCTTGCTCACTAGTGATATGAATTCCAACACAATCATGAAACCATAACAGTTGCACATGTGCAGTGTGCAGGACTTTCAAAATGACCCCCCTAGTTGTGTCTGGAGTAAGCTGTCCATCCAGATAATTTCATTAGACCTTTTTTTTATTATGCAGTGCAACTGCCATAGTTTTGTACTAAGGAACTGATACGCTGTAGTCTACATTCATCCTAGTGGATGAAACCAGCATTTCCATAATTTAATCTTTGTAGACTTGTATACACTAATGAAACAAGAAGTCCAATTGCCACAAAACTGCGATGAACAAGGACTCTCACACTTCTGAAGTATTGTCACTGGGAGTGAATGAAGATAAAACGATGCATTTGCCAAATTTAAGTGTTCTTCTAAAAATTAATACATATGTATTCTGCAGTGCCACTTGAATTTCATTGGCTGTAGAATATGCTTCTGTTAACCAGCCAGTCTCTTTGTCTATCAACATGTTAAATTCGACAGTAGTTTGTGAGCAAATTCTGCAGTAATTCGTCGTCGTCGTTGTTGTTGTTGTTGTTGTTGTTGTTGTTGCTGCTGCTGCTGTCTGCTGCCCTGAGACTGGTTTGATGCAGCTCTCCATGCTACTCTATCCTGTGCAAGCTTCTTCACCTCCCAATTCGTACTGCAGTCTACATCCTTCTGAATCTGTTTAGTGTATTCATTTCTTGGTCTCCCTCTATGATTTTTACCCTCCAATACTAAATTGGCGATCTCTTGATGCCTCAGAACATGTCCTACCAACCGATCCCTTCTTGTCAAGTTGTGCCACAAACTCCTCTTCTCCTCAACCCTATTCAAAACTTCCTCATTAGTTACGTGTTATTGTAATTTGTTAGCAGTGAGATATTTGAGTATTTATTTGAGCTAAACATCGTATGTAGACAATTCCTGTGGCAGTCCTTAAGGAAATAGATCTTTAAACTGTACACTGCATCACAGAATATTTTGCAACCCAACCATTAATTTTTTGCTTCATATGGAAAGGCTAATGGAAAGCAGAACACTGTGGCATATGTTGCTTCTTTAAAATGGCCTTTGAAAGGAACTGAGCATGAGATGATGTTATTCACAATCCAGAATTATATTAATCTCTCAGGGCGGTGTACCACACAAAACTGTGTGATTGATTGGATTTATTTGTCTGATGTGGTGTAGTTGCTGCTTTAGTCTTCGATTAAAAGTTATTGTTGATCTAACCATTTCAGATGTCCCATACTCTAATGCTGAAACAAACATGAAAAGAGTATAGGTAGTATTACGGAAAATATATGGATTATGAGATTTGAGCAACTGCCACACAGACATGTAAATAATTTTATGCTATCTTGAGATGATCGATTGACTGAAACTGGTGTTTAAAAAGGTTTATTTCTTCAACATGTCTTTGTGGCTCTTTCCAAATATTGTGAAGAATACTAATCTCATAAATGTTTACTCATAAAAGATTTTTGTTGTCAAATAGGTGAAAATCTGACATTTACAAGTGCATTTTATGCATAAAGGTTGCTGTTTGCCCTTGCTTCAGTCAATGGGAAAGTCTTTCGCTTTTTGTGAGTGAATGACACCTATTCTTCTTTTATGTGGTTAACTTGTTTGCTGAAAGTGAGTGGTAGTTCCATTAGCTACTTGCCTCACTGTTTTCCGGGGGTGTTTCTGATCCGTTTACCACCAGCCTGGCATGTGTGACTATAACTTGTGCTTGTTGAATGAGCACATTATGTATAAGGACAGTACTCTTGTGAGCAACTTGGGTAGGGAATTTTATGACTGATACCTAATGACAATTGGTTAAAAGCACCTCTACATCACTTTTTCCGCAGATTCCTTTAAGAAATTTACATGAAAGTTGCCACAGATTAATAATCCCATCCTTGTGTCTGATACAGAGGACAATAATTCATCAAAATTTGTCATGGAAGTTTCTCAGTTACCCAGTGAAGACCTGTATGCTATAAAAATAACAAATAATACATTTTCCTTCAGTAACTCAGAAGCACGTTTCTCTATCTTGATCTATGCAGAATTCACTTATTTTTGTTCTAGTGTTATCTTTCCTCCACTTTCCAGTGTGATTATATCTATATGTATATAAACAACATCAATGAAGTCTGACATAGTAAAAGAGTGTACATATGCAGGTAAATAATGCACTTGTGACTGCTGTTCTGTGTAATGTGCTGTGTGCTATCAGTTAAATATTCCTCAAGCCATCAAATATTTGGTAAGATGCAGTGTACGATTATGTCTTAGATGTTGATGATGTGGGGCAATGCCGAACGCCTTATGGAAACCTAGAGAGACAGAATCTATCTGTTCATCTCCAGCTATTGTTTACTAGATGTTGTGCATAATGGGTGAATTACTTATCCAAATGCTTCCATCCAGATTAATTACTAAGACTGTTGCATAGAGAAGTGCTGAATGACTGTATCCTGTACCTGTTGAGTTTGTGACAATGAAAAATGTGCAAATGAGGAAAGCAGCTCTAGTTGTGGTTCTACAAAGACTTTAAGGTCTTATTTGTCTTATGATTAGGTGTTTAATCAAGCCAGCAAAGTAGTGTACAGTTGACAGACAACCCATGATGATAACATTTCTCTTACCATTTTGTTTGTTCACTTTTTTGATTCTAAGTGCATACTGGCACAAAATACAAGTAATAATTTCAGTAATGTCTACTGCTACTGAAATGTTGACAGTAGTTCATATTAACATGGAACAATGCTTTGGAAATAATCTGGAAATCCACATGCTATTTTCTGTAGATGTGTTTACATAGCCTGAAGTATCAGTATTAAATACATATTCAGATATGTATCATTGAGTATTGTATTGACTGTTTTGGAGATTTGATTGTGATTATCACTAACAACCTCAGGTACTATGAATTATGTCATCCTCAAGGTCAACTTATACCCCCAGTAAATATTTTGTTTATAAAGCTATACCATTCCACCACTTGCTCATCTGTTTACCAAGCATGTCAGTGCGGTTCATGGCATATGGTCACTTAGCAACTGGCCCGTTGCAGTCCCCCAGAAGGAGTCTACATTGAGACAACTAGGTCTGTAATACTTAATGAACCTATTCAATGTTATCTCAGTTTGTCATGATGATTATTTCTTAATACAGTTATTGGTGACTGAATGAAACAATAATGTTTCTACATTCTTAGATTACAATAAAGTGAAACATAATAATTTGCAAGTGCAACTATTACGCGGAGTGACCTCACCATGCTTGTAGAGCTCATTATGCTACACATGCCCCGTGGATTGTTCCTACTGCCTTGTATGTGAAAGAAGCAAATTAACATTGCCTAATTTAAAGTTTGGTTAATACAACTCCTGGCAATCCTCTGTTACCTTAAATTCTCTGTGTGGTTTATTGTTGACCAGCAGACGTGACAGCAGAACTTCACACATTGCAGTGAATGGGAGTTTTAACATTGCTGCTTCGGATCATAAAGATGGTGGTAAACCATTTAAAAGAAATGCTGGGAATGCTCCATGGTGACAGTAATTCATCATCATCATCATTGCTGCTGCTGCTGCTACTACTACTACTACTACTACTACTACTACTACTACATGAAGTAGGCTGCACAGCCTGTTATGAAAACCACCTTGTCCTTGGACATCCCACTCCTCACTTGTAGTTCATGGTGATTCTAGGCAGATGATCTTGTTGCATTCTTTGTAAATGGTTACACCATTTGAGTTTAAATTTTTAAATTTTGATTTCCAGATTGAAATTCTGTAGCAGTTTTCTTATTTCTGTGTTACATATTTTCTGCGCAGCCTTTGACTGTCCAGAGAAGCTTCATGTCAGCTGACATAATTTTACTTTTGTCTTTCTTCGAAAATACCCACATCTCACTTCCATATTATATTTCTTGTGCTCCCATTGTTTTCTAAACCTTGGGTTAAGTTTCCCTTCTGTTTTTATATTTAAGAGTTGTATGAATTTTTCCACATATATATGTTTAAATTTGTGAAGTTTTCTTTCTATGTCATGATCTGTCTTTGAGGATATTTCACATTGAAGATATGAGATGGATACTGACCAAATGAGAAAAAATATTTTTCCAGTTTTATCCTGCTTTTGGATTTTGTCATGGTTTGCCCCAGAAATGCCATTACTTTTGATTGATCTGGAGGTATGAGTCAATTTTCTTCTGCTATATTTCTTAAGATCCATAGCCCCCTATGTAAATTATCTTCTATCCATTGCACAATAACATCATCTGCATATAAAATACTGCCTAATCTTTTCTGCGGCGAGAGCATTATATCAGACCTAAAATCCCTTTGGAAAGTCAGTAGAGGTGATGTAAGTTTCGAAATGGAATTCCCTTCTTGTCTCAGTCATTTGTTTCACTATGAAAACTGAGTGAAGTTGCGCAGCGATTATCACAATTTACTCGCATTTGGGAGGGCAATAGTCCAAATTGCCATCCAGCCATTGGTTTTCAACAGTTTTCCTAAATAACTCTAGGCAAGTGCCAGGATGATTCTTTTGAAGGGCATGGCAGATTTCCTTCTCCATCCCTCTGTAATCTGAGCTTCTGCTCCATATCTAATGACTTTGCTGTTGATAGGACGTTAAATTTTAATCTGATCTAAATCGCTATGAAAATGGTATACAATGTACAGTGTCCCTGCCTAAACCCCACTTGTTCTTTGCTAATGATAGTGTCTGCTATGCCATTAACTATACTACTGATCATTTTGAAGTATACTTTATGAGCACTGTCCAGTAAACTGATGCCCCTATAATTTCCACATACACTCCCATCACCTTTCTTGTAAATAAGTATCATCTTCACTTTTAGCTAATCCTGAAGTATTCTTCCTTGTCTCAGTACACATTCAGCAGATACACGAACCTAACATGTAATAATAATAATAATAATAATAATAATAATAATAATAATTTTATTGTCATTCGGCCATTACAGCAGTAGACGTCATCATATACATACTAAAATACAATTAATAGTTTGAAAGAAACAACAGGTTTGTTGTTAACATTATAGTATTATGTTACAGTTGATAAATTCTCTTATATCATACAATGGGTGGAGGACTAGCCAGTCATGAATTGTTTGTTTGAATAATTATTCAGGTAATTCTTGAACAGATTGAGGAAGATTATTAAATAATTTGTACCCCATGACTTCGTAGCTGTTGAGTGACTTTGACAATCTGTGGTAAGGAATATAGAGGCACCTATTCCTTCTTGTATTGTGGCTATGTACATTTTCTCTGGTTTTGTTTCTGGTAATTTCTTCTTCGTATAAATTAGAACATAGCATATGTACAAGTTTATAACAGTCATGATTTTCTGTTCACAGAACAATGGTTTACAGTCTGCCTTATATGCAGAACCCGTAATTATCCTAATAGCTTTGTTTGCAGTATTAATATGTCATGTACACAGCTAGAGTTCCCCCACAAAATAATTCCATATGTTATTATACTTTGAAAGAATGAAAAATAGGATGTTCTAACATATTTTTCAGGAACACAATCCATAAGTTGCCTTAACAGGTAAATAACTCTTGGCAATTTACCACTAATATATTGTACATGTTGACCCCAAGATAATTTATCATCATTGTATACCCCCAAAAATTTGACACAACTTGTATCACCTGACAGAAGCTTGTCTCTAAGACTACAGACCATCTGCTGTGTTTTGCTTTCATTCTGCAGGAATCCATTTCCTTGAATCAATAGCATGCTTGGTCAATTGTCTTTGCTGCAAAAGTTTTAAGGCTATTGAAATCATCACTAGCATGAAGAACTGTTGTATCATCTGCATACAACACAGTGATGGACTTAATAAATGACGGCAGATCATTTATCATTATCAGGAACAAAAAGGGGCCCAGCACAGATCCCTGCGGAACACCTACCTTGACTTGTTCTATACTCGACATTTCTTTCCCTACACAAACAACTTGCTTACAATTCTGAAGATATGATTTTATTAATTTAAAGTTGTTAGGCCTATGTTTCCATGCCAAAGGAAATCTTCCATTGAGAGATAACCATGAAACGGGAAACTTTTCAGTGCAAGGAGAATAAGTTATGGCCAAATTTGATCCCATATAAAATGATAATATTAATTGTGTGGTTAAACCTGAAAGATTGGTTACTTACATAAGAACATACAAAATGAAATCATTACTATAATTACTGATGAGATTGTATCAATCGTGAATAACGCCATACTCAAAATAAATATTATTAAATAATATTGGATTGTACCTCAGATTTAAGTTACAAGGAGCAGTTAAACATGGCTTTTAGAGTGGTAGATATATTTTCCAAGCTAGATGCAACTGAATATATATATATATATATATATATATATATATATAGAGAAAGAAAGAAACTTCCAGATGACGAAGCAACCGCCGGTTGCGAAAGCTGAAAATTTTGTGTGTGTGTGTTATTTTATTGTGCCTGTCTACCGGCGCTTTCCCGCTTGGTAAGTCTTGGAATCATTTTTTTTTTTTTTTAATATATATATATAGCGAGTTACGCTACTGGGAAAGGTCCTACAGAACTGTTGCTTCAATACCACATAACCACATGCAGACTGTCAAGGACAATCGTACGACAATGGAATTAACATGGAGAGAAAGAAGAGTGGTACTCAAGCTTGTATCGTCGAAAAAAATCTAATAGCTCATTATATCCTTTACTGTGCTCACGGCTTGAACTTGGTTGTTAGTGATGCAGTCAATCATCTGTAATTGTGCTATATTTTTTGGGTATAGTTCAAAGATGATTCACATTATTTTCTAGTTCTCTGTGAAGTGCTAGGAAGCACTCAAGGATCACGTCTACTCTCAATCCGAACACTTTCAATCATTGCATCCCATCTTTTATAAGGGGTGTTCAATAAGTAATGCAATACAGTTCTTTTCTCAGACAGTTTCGCTTGAAAAGATGAATTTGTTATGGGACATCGTGGATGTTCCCCCTTAAGTCCAGTTTCTTCAAGTCTTGATTGGTGGTGGCGACATAAATAGCCTTCAAAACGGTGTCCTTAACGGAGGTGCCTTCCAAGCAGGGAGCCATCATTGAGTTTATTTTGATGGAAAACTAGAGCATTGAAAATGTTAATAGGTGCTGGTAGAATGCCTATGGAGAATTTTTAGTGAACAAAAGCGTGGTGAGTCGTGGCCACGGTGTATATTATCATCGCAACAAGGTGACACACACCAATCCAATCTTCTGCATGCCTACTGGCTGCCCGCATCTGTGACTCTTACAGTGTTGGAACGTATGGACACACTTATTTGAGGCGATCAATGGTTCACCATCAGACACCTCACTGCACAACTGGACATCTTTGTTAGTAGTGCTGACACAAGCATCCACCAGTTGGGGTACTCAAACAAATGTGCCCACTCACCTTAGAGAAGACCATAAAGAGCATCTGTGTGACCTGCCTGTGCAGTACGAGGTTGCTCATTACAATTTTTTGTCGAATATCATGACAGGTGATAAAAGATGGAAACAAAGTGGCAGTCCATGGGCTGACACCACACCACCTCTCTTCTGAAGAAAAAGTTCAAAGGCACACCCTCAGCTTATAAAGTCAAGAACGGTCTTCAAGAACTCTGAAGGGGTTATCCTGCTTGACATCCTACCTCGTGGGCAACGATCAACTCTGAAGTGTACTGTGCTACCCTCAGAAAATTAAAGGAATTAATTCAGCGAGTTCATCACCACAAAAATGCAAATGAACTTCTCCATCTCCATGACAATGCAACGCCTCACACAAGTCCGCACATCCAAGAGGAACTCACAAAACTTTATTTGAGTATTCTTCCTCAACCACTCTACTGCCCAGATCTTGCACCTTCCAACTTCATGCAGTTTGGTCCAATGACGGATGCTCTCTTCAGGAAGCAGTACGTGGATGGTGGGAAGAAGCACGTAATTGGCTCCACAGGTGCCGACTCCATGGGACCTGAGGGGGGGCCCAAGCCCCATTAAAAATTCAAAAAGAAAATTATTAGTTATATAATACTTTGTAAATTCACAAAATTATGTTGGAATTTTTATTCTCTGTGTTTGACAATAGTTACCTTTCACAATACATTGAGTAATGACTTAAAACAAATAATTATTACGGTATTAAGAAGGTTAACTGCAAACGAGTGGTGTGAATCATGATAGTGTTACGCACGCACACTTAGAATTTGTCTCGGTGCACAAACCTTCAGGTAAAGTCTTTCGCCGGCGGGTCAGTGCTGCGGCTTCTAGTGTTTAGTCAACTATTTTATATGACTATACTTTATTCATTTACTTTAGTCTCTTAGTGTATTGTGAATTAAGTTTGCAATGGATAAATCTGTTGCCAAACAGGCACGCTTGGAAGCTGATGACACTGCAATTCAACCTCCAACAGTTATCGAGTCGTCAATTGCTTTGTCGTCTTCAGGTAAGAACCGTTCACAGCCAAAACCTGGGCCATCCAGTAAGGGAAGATCATTTCAGAAGTCTAGGTTGATCAAATAAACATGGCTAGAATATGAAGCATTTACCGAAAAAGTTTTTTGCAAAATCTGCAAAGAGGCAGATGCTAAAAGTCTCTTACAATTAAATTCTATCACTAGCCAAAGTGTGGCCTCCCAATTGAATGAACAAACAGTTAGATAGTGATATGAAGAAAGGCCCTTTAGCTCTTGAGACAATTTTTACTACTGTACAATTTGTACGCCGACAAGGACTAGCAATTAGAGGGCATGAAGATGTAAACTTTCCGAAAGAATGACTTACATGAGTTTAAAGATTGGTTAGGGCGGTCGGGGTATAAGTGGACGTCCCACGATATTCAAAACGAGATCACTGATCTACTAGGAAAGTCTGTGTTGACAAAAGGTATTGGCTTCAGTCAAGAAGACTGAATATTTTTCTATTATGGTTGACAAAAATGATTCTTCAATTCACGAACAAGTGTCATTTTGTACTCGTACTGTCGATTTCTTAACCATCAATGAAGATTTTATTGGCTTATATGAGACCCCCCCCCCCCCCCCCCGCCCCCAACTCTGAATGACAAATTCTGTTTAGTATTTTAAGACATTTTTGCTAGTACTGATTTGTCAATGTTATCAGTGCTATCATGGTGCCTCAAATATGACAGTTTAGACTTGGCAGTTGTAGACAGTCTCCGCCATCTTACATCTATGAGGGATATAATGGCTTTGGTCAAGGACTTAATAAACATCGTAAGGGAAACCAACAAAAGGATGGGACTTTTCAGAAGCATACGCTGTGAGAGACAGGTGTCTAAAGCTAGCGCAATGAGGGATGATCAACTAACGGACCTACCGATAGATGGCTATAGTGTGTGCCGGCCAAAGATCATATCATTGAGAGTCCGCCATATCTGTATTTGGCAAGAAACCCAAGTGTCAAAACATGGATGAAAATGGTTTTCGTTCTGCGCCCTTAGAAGTCTTTTATATTGGATGTTCTACATATCTATACATCAACATAATGAAGTGTTTCTAATCTAGCGAGAAATAACAGTGACAGTTCTGCTACGAAATTCCTAAATTCGAGTGTGTTTTGGAAGTTTGACAAGCTGACCTACAATTCGTTTACCATTAATTTTTATGAGTGCTTTACTTATTTGCCCGTTTTAAAACCCTATTTAAGATTCTATGGAGGTCAACAAATTAGCTTACTTGCCAAAGCTTTTAACTACAGGTATACATTGGAAAATCAAGTGTGGAAAACAGTGAAGACGTCTCTTGGAAAAAAGTTGACACTGTTTGCTTAGGGTATCTTTACTGACAACAGAAATTACAACTGAACTATTAAAGTATTACTTGCGTATAAATGGAAAAAATTATTATATTTCTTTATCTGAAGTGATGCATTACCGATCTGTATATATGCTGACACTATAATTGCAACATGCACTTACGAATTTGGCTCTCTCTTTGATCAGTAATTTAAATGCCATAATTTTATTAATGCCTGTACATTATTAATAATTACTCTATGAATTACAACCATGGAATTTTATTTCTGTGAATCTTGGCTCCAGTCTTTGACATGGTGTATTTTAACAGTGATAATGTAAAAGGACCAGTTTTTGACAGTGCTTCAGCATTTGATACGAGACAAGAAATACATTTAAATAAGACAAACACAAGGGTCAACTTTAAGGCTCCTCTTAAATGTATGACTTGTATCATTTGGAAGTTAAGTCTAGTAATAATGTTATATTGGACTGATCCATGATGATGTAGGAAGTGAAGGAACTTGTTGAAAATAACATCAATCACAGCTGTTAATTTTAAGGTTAGGGTGTCTTAAAACTGTAATTTTCCAGTCTGACACCCAAACAATGACTGGTACCATGGTTTTATTTTAAAATTGAATTCAAAACGTGCCAGTGATCAAAATTAATTACTCTATGAATTACAACCATGGAATTTTATTTCTGTGAATCTTGGCTCCAGTCTTTGACATGGTGTCAATCACTGGAATGACTGGTTGTTAGTATAGGGCCCAAGCAAAAAACAAACCTGAAAGCGAAAGCTGCAGAACTGGCCAGACAGGCACCCCAATGGCTCCTACAATCTGTTGAGACAAGCGTTACATTATATTGCAAATTTAGTGTAAAAAGTTCCATATTGTCTGAATTTGTCCTATACTGACTGGACATTCTAGTCCAGTCAATTTTCTTATCTGCAAAAGTACACTAGCCCATATCAGTGGCGCAAAGGTAGTGCCAAATTACAAACTGTCCCGTAACAACAGAAGTATTGCTGGACAATGTACAGTAAATAATATGTAATAACCTGAGAAATTCAGAATTGGTTTGAAAAAATAGAACGGTAGTTGGAAAGAGTAACATTTTGAAAATAAATGACGCAAGTAGAGTTTTCAGTTCTCATAAAAGCTTGCTCATTTTTTTCCCCCCTCTCCTCCATTCTCAAGGGAAAAATGCGATAACATAAAAGTGCAAGAAAGTTATGTACAATGTTGGAAATGATGAAAAAGAAAATCTCACTATGCTTTTAACAGCATATGCTGCTGTAAAGCTTGCTACTCCTAAGAACATGATTCTCTCTCTCTCTCTCTCTCTCTCTCTCTCTCTCTCTCTCCCTCTCCCTCCCTCCCTCGTGAAGAGTATTCCTGTAATAATAGCTAGTTGCATACCAAGAACATGAGGGTGTTAAAGTGGAGATTTGTTTTCTGGTACAGGCGTCTGATACAACTATTCCACAGCAAAACTTACTTTCAATAGGTGTGGTACCAGTGCACTCCCATAGGATAACAGAATGTTATGTCCTCCAGGAATCACATTGGGTACACCACATACAGCATAAACTGTACAGCAACTACAATGTTTTGTGAGCAAGTTAATTTTAACATAATTGTTGACTCCCATAATTACCTGCTTATATGTGTGCTTGTACTACAGGTTATTGGTAAAGCAAATACTAATTGAATAGGTCTTCACACTTTTCATACTTAGCAGAAATTCTGAAAAAGTGAATTGTTTTATTACTGTATCATCTCTATGGGGAATTAAGAGGTACTGACTGGTTTCTTTGAACATTTAATAGAAGCCTTCTTTTTACCTGCTATTGATTAAGAGCCATTCCAAGTTCTGTACAGAACAATCTTTCGCATTTTTCATGAGGTTTGTTACTCTGTACATTAATATTTCTTCTAAATGGTAAATAATGCATTCATACATTGTTGGTATTAAAGGTAATTCATGAAATAAATTATATTTAAACCATAAAATTAAAGGTTCCACATGGCACATGAAAAATACCTTGCTACACCCATATATGTACAGATTCCAAATTGTCTGTGAATTTGAGTAACAAAATTTTTAAAACAGAAATACGAAGAGCACAATACTTTGGGTCTACAATAACTCAAACGTAAAATACTTTAGTTCCCTATGGGAAACTTTGTTCCTTACATGACTCGTGCAACTGCTTTCATGCTTAATGGAAAACTAAATGGTTTATGTTAAAGTTAACTAGCAAAAAGTGTAACCATTGTTACATAATTTCTGTGAAGTAAGATTCCTTAATGTTAATTCCTTCCTTTGGCATCATAATTTGATAATTTCAGTTCAGTATGGGACATATGAACTAACAAAATGAAATACTTTTATTACGATGACCAGACAAAATCTTTTAAACATGTAATACACAGTTCAAATCAGCAAAAAGTGTAACCATGTAATTAAGGTAAATGTTAATGAAAATTAGGCATGTAACATGAATACTGAAATTTCCTAGCTTGCAACATGTAACTGTAATCACTGTATTCTGTACTTTGTAGTACTGAAAGATAATTACATATGATTATTTGCATTCTCCCCCTCCCCACAGGAAAGTAAAACAGAAAGACCTCCTAGCAAAATAAAGACAAAATTCAGAATATTAGGTTTTGCCTGACTCAGCCCCCTTATTCTAGAATGGTTCTAAAGTAATAAGAATGCTTACGATCAATCGGAACATTGTGTTTATTCTAGGAATTAACAGAGTAACAACTTTATTGCTCTTATGTTGCAGAGTATCCACAAATATTATTGTTTGAAACATTGGGCCACTGCATACTCCATTAGATCACACCCATCCTATGATTAAACTGCTTTCTTAAAGGGAAAAATTCAAGTTAATGTAGTTATTGAGGGAAATATTTTCTCACTCCGAAAGCCATCTGTCATAAGTCTCAGAACATAATTTTTTTCATTAATTTCAAACAAATCACCTGTTTTTAATGCAAGTGCATATTTTGTAACGCCAAACATCTTAAAATAAGTTTATATAATAAACAATTATAATTTTGTTACAATATCTACACAAGATGTAAAGAGTTAATTTTACTTCAATGTGATTCATTCTTTCAAGTTCATCATTACACAACCACAAATTTATGTACAAAATAGTTTTAAGAAATCTGTCAGAATGTCACACCCATCTGCATGGAATATCCCATTACATAATCTATTAAAAACAAAGATTCCAAGACTTACCAAGCGGGAAAGCGCCGGCAGACAGGCACAATGAACAAAACACACAAACACACACACAGAATTACTAGCTTTCACAACCGATGGTTGCTTCTTCAGGAAGGAGAGGGAAAGACGAAAGGATGTGGGTCTGTGTATGTGCGGTTGGATATGTGTGTGTGTGCGCGCGAGTGTACACCTGTCCTTTTTTTCCCCTAAGGGAAGTCTTTCCGCTCCCGGGATTGGAATGACTCCTTACCCTCTCCCTTAAAACCCACATCCTTTCGTCTTTCCCTCTCCTTCCTGAAGAAGCAACCATCGGTTGCGAAAGCTAGTAATTCTGTGTGTGTGTTTGTGTGTTTTGTTCATTGTGCCTGTCTGCCGGCGCTTTCCCACTTGGTAAGTCTTGGAATCTTTGTTTTTAATATGTTTTTCCCATGTGGAAGTTTCTTTCTATTTTATTTACATCACCATTACATAATCTTTTCCAATTTGGGCACTATACATGATTAAACAATATGAGTTTATTTAACTACTGCCTTACACTTGATTCGTTGTTTAAAATTTTCTCAGCAGACATTTTTTTTTTTTTTTCCATATGTTTTTAAGCATATGCAGGAGTACAGGGATGCAATCTTACAAACAAGTTGAGTCTGAAGTAAGTCCTCAATCCCTATTTCATAATGGTAATCATGACCGAGAGCAGGAAATGGGTAATCTACAATTTTATTTTTAACACAATGCAAAATCTTGGCCTGAATATGTTTCTGTCGCATATCCCCAACAATCACAAACATCTGAAACACTTTCTCTGAGTATTCTACAACAGAGTACACACGGTCACTTGGTTTAACCAGTTTTCCCCAGTTAAAATTTACAAATGCATTTTATTGGCCATATTGGGAGAAGCATAGAGACCATCACATTCTAATGCAGATTTAACTACTGCTGGCATCAGTATGTGAAGACAGTCTTTGCATGTGATCTGAATTGACATGTGCAATGACACATACCCTGCAATATGTTTTGCTTGTAAAATGAGAACTTAATCTTATCATCAAGAAGTGCACACCACTCCTGTACTTCATTTTCTGCAGCACTTTCATCACTTTCTACTACATGCTTTCTTGCATGAAAATCATAAACAGGTGGCAAACAACACACATTAAAATTTGAGCAATTCATTGCAGTGACACTGTTACCTAAGAGCAACTTTCTCATGGCACATTTGAACTGGTATGCATTTGGATTGTTGTTCCAATCACCTCTGGAATGAATGCAAGGGAAAAAAGCCCTATGTGGTCTTGTGGCAGTTTATATGTTAGCAAATACTTCAGAGGAGGTTCAACACGAAGCATACTTGCCAGAGCTATGTGCCTGACTGATTGCATATTGAAAATTATCCCAAAAGCAAAAGTATTTCTTGCATGGAGCAGCAATGGAACACCAACAATTTTTAAGCTTTTGATACAATTTTCAGTATCTCTGAAAATACAAAGCCAATAAGATTTGTTCTCAAGTCTCAGGGGACTCTTATACCCTTTACCTAATGGATTTCTGGAGTTCAGAACATCAAAAATCCTATCAATATAATACAAAAATTCTACTGTTGCTTCACTTCCAACCCTCCTCAAAAACTCTATACTATCTGCCATGCTAGAACTCAGTCTGTGCAGCTAATGAAACATTCATTTTTCTATTTACATAAGTTATATGTTGTCCTGATAGTTTGTTGGCAAATATCATACCTTCTTCTTCTTGTACCTTGTCCAATTGCTTAATGAAATGCCATCTAATGATGCCAGTTGGAGACTTAATAGCAGATACTTCTGCTAGCGCATTTGTGGCCAACTTAATCATGACACATGTCCAAGATACAATAAACATTGTATTTTTCCACAGGATGAGGAATGTGGCTTTTAAAATCACCCTTGTAAAAATTTAAAGTACAGCCAAGTGAATGTAAAGTGCTTATATTTACCTTGCAGCCATCACATGTAACACGCCAAACCCTAATGCCAGAACTAAGCAGCCTCTCTAAAGCAGATTTTATCAGTGTGGCCTGATTAATTGCCTGTACACCATTGATAAATAAATATGCAACTGGGCATTTCAATTTGGCTTTAATAGAGACAAGCATGAAAACCAGAGCCTCAGATGCCTCTATTGCTTCTTTTGACTGAGGCACTTCCCCGCCAAAGTCTAAAAAACCTGTGTATTGCTTAGTTCCTTGGTCCCAAACTACTTGCTTCCTAATTGCCATACTGTCAATAATTAGACATGAATCGTTGAACTGGTCCCTTACAATTGAGTTCAAATCAATGTACCTAAAAACACTTGCCATCCATTTGGAAATGAATGATTTATGGGGGCAGAGGCATTAATTTTTGCAGCTAGTCATATGCTGCTGGTGAATAAAAGTACACAGTCATCACAAACATTTTTCACAGTGTTGTGTATCTATTACCCTTTGACGAGAGAGAATTGTTCACTAAATTGCACACTAATTCCACTTGTGTTCCTTTCTGATGATTGAGGAAGTTATGTAACTTCTGAGGAAGATGCCCCTTCTCCTTCATTGAACTTATGATGTCATTCATGGAAAACACTTTCTTTTCTCTTCTTCGAAGTTTTTCACGGACGCACTTCGGTTTACGTTTTAATTCGTGCACAATGTCTGAGAAAAAAATTGCAAGTGTCGGTCGCCTTGTCTTCCATTTCTACTTTCGACTGTATACCACAATCAGTTACTGAAGAACCAACTGCACTCTGAAATAAAGAAATAATTTCGTTATATAGGAATGAAATAGCTCAAGGCTTGATGAAAAAATATTATAAGAAAACTTTGGGGTTGTGAAAACACAATTCGCAGCTTCTGCATTGGATAAATGGGACATGCTTTCCACGGAAGATTTCTCATTGACAACATTCTACACGCTATCAGTAGCTTCTGCAGGGGGCAAATAGAGCACTGATTCCATGACAGAACGCTAAAAACAAAAATATGGACCTGGAATACAACATTGCTTAGACCTATGTAGCCCATTTGTGTCCGTACGAAATAAATTCACAAAAGTAAAAAGCACACACATAGCAAGGAAATTAATTAGCTACCTCAAATGGAGAAGCATCGTTGTCACTCAAAATCCTAACATGTCGTCGTGACTGTTTATTTGGTGGCATCAAATGTGTCGGAAAGTCAATAACTGATGGCTCTGCTTCGGGTTTGAGACGTTTCTTCCACGTTCCAGGGCTCAGTACGTAATCATCTTGTCGGGAAATGGTTCCTGCAAAGAAGACTGCAAGACGTAGCATTAAAACCTTTCCGCTTCACGGAAGTAATCCACTTCTTTAGCAGCTCTGGGTGCTTTAGAGGAAACCTGTTCAAAAACATCGAATTAGCAAACGCACAAAGTCTGTATTTTTATCGTATTGTATCGGTAGTCCTATTACCTGTGAAATGGTAAGTCACTTTCCTTATTCGATCGCTTCGTACAATTGAAAGCGGAACAAGGAATCACCATTTCGATAAACCTTAATTCCTTATACACCATACAGACCGAGAGAAACTTCTTGCCAAATTCGAATATGGCGGTTGGCGGACAATACAGACGACAGTCATCAGCTGGCAGAGCCATCTATCGGTAGGTCCGCTAGTTGAGCATCCCTCATTTCTCTAGCTTTAGACGCCTGTCCGCGAGAGCGCCAACGACCAAGCTGGTTTACAACCCCTTTGCCTGACTCGATGGACTATGCGAGCTTCTAGTATCTTGAGAACATAGTAAACAATTGAAAAACTTCTAGAGTTTTTTGAAACATTTTCTGCAGAGGACAAAACAGAGGCAGGTTACAAACGTGCAGACTACCTTGAGTCAATGTCACAATTCAAGACTTATTTCTTTTTACGTTTTTATTGATATGCAATGAACCCAGTAGAGGATGTCAATGAAAAAATTCAATGCCACCATCTAAGTGTTGCTGATCCGGAAAAAAATATATGAGGACTTCATTTGTATGTTGAATGAAAAGCGTGATAGTTTTGAACACTTACTTTTAGAAATTGTGTTTAAAAGAAAAACCTTCACAAAGTGTTGATCCTTCCCTTCCTCGGAATTGAAGTATGCCAAAGAAGTATGAAAACAATGAAGCCAACTCACCACACACATTTAAACCCCCAAAAGAATACTACAAAGCTATGTACATTGAAGTTTGTAAAACAGTGCAATCTTGCATTACTGAGCGGTTCGCTTCAACTGGACTCGCACAGGTCGTTGCAGTTGAAGAAGACTGCTTGCTTTTTAGTAAACAGAGGTGAAACAAATTTGGAAAAATCAACTGAGTTTTTCAAAAATGACCTGGACATTGAGAGACTGCGCTTACACTTGAATGTGTTAACCAATATCGCTAATAAAAAACAACTGGTCTTAAAAAACATGCGTGATATAAGAAAGTACATTACACAAGAGCCTGCAGTTGGAGAAATGTTATGTGAAGTAGTGAAGTGCAGTAAACTTCTCCAAGTAGTTCCAATCACGATAGCAACAGCAGAATGGTCATTCAGCGCCCTTAGACGTTTGAAGTCATATCTCCGATCAACAATGGGACAGAAGCAATTGAATAGCTTGGTTGTTCTTCATGCCCACGGAGATGTTTTGGATGAATTGGGTATACAGCCAGTCATCAACGATTTCGTATTCAGTAATCTAGTCAGACGATCGACATTTGCACCTTTCTAAAGACACTCTACCCCTAATAATGTCATTTAGAGCAATGTTAAAAAATCTTTATAAAATAGGGAATTAAATACACAAATATGGTTAAATTTTCAGTTTTGAAATATTAGTACTAGTTTAGCACTGTATTACTATAGTACTGTATTAGATATTTTCAAATACTTAAATATTATTAGGTTGTAAGACCCAATTAAAACCCGCTTTTTACATATTTTTTACTGAAAGTATTAGGCATACTGTATAACTTTATTAACTGTATTAATGCATTGACTTTGAGATATTATTTTTATTTAATGAACTCTGGGTCTTATTCAAAGTAAGCTTAAATTAGCTATTTCACTTATTAATCAAAGTGCTATTACAATGCGACAGCAATATTTTATGTTTTATTCTTTTAATGATTGTTTAGGATTTAATTAAATGTAATTTCAGTCTTTTCAGATGTAATAGTCTATTTGCATGATTATTACTGTAAATTAAATTAGCTTTTTACGAAAATACTGTGCGTGTTTATGTTTTGTTTCTCTTTTCAAAGCCAAAAAAATTGTCGAGTTTCCTAGTGTCGAGTTATCGAGAGTTCAGTTTTCGGGGTTCTAATATTGATCATATGACTCTAAAATGCTTAGAAAACTTTAAAAATCACTTTTTTATCTAAAATTTAGAAAATTTCCAGGGACAATACTGCCAGTATGGACCCCAAAATTCTTTACAAGTCGGCGCCCATGATTGGTTCCTACATCGACCAGTAGAGTGGTATTGTGCGGTCATACAGGCCCTCATCATAAAGTGGCGTGAGGGTTTTGTAGCCAAAAGCGTGGGTTGCGGTATGATATACTGGAGTCCTGAATGAAACCAACCCGTTTCCAGAAAAAATAATTATTTGTCAAACGCCCCTCACATATTCGTTTGTAAAGGTAAATTTGCAAGCATAGTTGCCAGAAAAGTTTTTATTTCTTGGCATGACAACGATTTCTTTGGAAAAGAAGAATGAAGTGGTTCAATAACGCTGAATGGTGAAGTTAACATTTTCAGAAAAATAAGAAATCTGAAGTGACGTAGGTTTGAAAAGTATCCTCTAGCCTTAAAACAGACTTCACTTTTTTCTCCTGACATATCTCCCAAAAATTTCATTACAACGTCATAATTACTTTCCAACGATTTCTGTGGTTGTACCATCACACATCTCATGTTGTAGGGCAGAACGCTCGCAAAATCAGTCTGGCAAATTTTTAACGCCAGTGTCTTTATTGTCTTCTTGTATTGGCTCAAACACTGCTAGCCTCTTTGGTGAGTATAGACCGAAGCGCCAAAGAAACTGCTGTAGACATGAATATTTAAATACAAGGATATGTAAACAGGCAGAATATGGCGCTGCGGTCGGCAACGCTTATATAAGACAACAAGTGTCTAGAGCAGTTGTTGGATCAGTTACTGCTGCTACAGTGGCAGGTTATCAAGATTTAAGTGAGTCTGAACGTGATGTTACAGTCGGGGTACGAGCGATGGGTCACAGCATCTCCGACGTAGCGAAGAAGTGGTGATTTTTCCGTACGACTATTTCACGAATGTACCGTGAATATCAGAAATCCAGTAAAACATGACGCGTCTGACATCGCTGCAGCCGGAGAAAGATCCTGCAAGAACGGGACCAACGACTACGGAAGAGAATCATTCAACATGACCTGTCTGCAAATTGCTGCAGATTTCAGTGCTGGGCCATCAGCAAGTGTCAGCGTGGAACCATGCAACGAAACATCATCAACATGGAGCTGAAGGCACACTAGTTTAACCTTGATGACTGCACGACACAAAGCTTTACGCCTCAACTGAGCCCGTCAACACTGACATTGGACTGCTGATGACTGGAAACATGTTGCCTGGTCTGACGAGTCTCCTTTCAAATTGTATTGAGTGGATGGACATGTACAAGTGTGGAGACAACCTCAGGAATCCGTGGACCCTGTATGTCAGCAGTGGACTGTTCAAGCTGGTGGAGACTCTCAAATGGTGTGCTGCGTGTGCAGTTGGAGTGACAGGGGACCAATGATACATCTAGACACGACTCTGACATGTGACACATACGTAAGCATCCTGTCTGATCACCTGCATCCATTCATGTCCATTGTGCATTCCGATGGACTTAGGAAGTTCCAGCAGGACAATGGATACCCTACACGACCAGAACTCCTACAGAGTAGCTCCAGGAACACTCTTCTGAGTCGAAACTTTTCTGCTGGCCACCTAACTGCCCAGACGTGAACATTATTGAGCATATCTGGGATGTCTTGCAATGTGCTGTTCAGAAGAAATCACCCACTCATAGTCTTACGGATTTATCTACAGTCCTGCAGGATTCATGGTGTCAGTTCCCTCGAGCACTACTTCAGACATTAGTCGACACCGTGCCATGTCGTGTTGCAGCACTTCTGTGTGCTCACCGGGACCCTACATGATATTAGGCAGGTGTACTAGGTGGGTCTTCAGTGTATTAGAAATGATATTAATTCAAAAAGAACCACCAGAAAGTCTTGAACACAACGAATACCTTGCACCGCATCTTGTATTACCAAACCCTAACTATATGCCACACAATGAACAAATATAGCTCTCGGCTCCAGCTGAGCAACCCTACTTTGTTATCGTTTTAAATGTCCATAGACATTACTCGCGCCGTCGTAATAGTGGCTGCGACCCAAGGTCCTTAGAAAAGGCCTGAAGGTAGCTTCTTTTTCATATCTGTTTCCGCTGTCTGGTGGCAGGGGTTCTAACTTACGCGACTAGAGGCTACTTGCCGATTGTTTCCGACTCCTTCCCCAGTAGCACGGCTTCGGCCTCCTATTTTGGAAACCTATGTTTAAATAAATATCCACCGTTACAAAATGCAACTTGCAGTATGCATAGTACATTCATTATTTAGTTTAATAACAAAATATGAAGCCAGATGAACTGTCCGGTACTAGATAATGCAACTGGTACTAGATAATGCAACTGAATCTCGCAGGAAATACATGATGGGTGCTTTTGGTCGCTAATTTCGGAGGTGAGTAAGTAAATAAATATCCGCCATTGTAATATGTCATTTGCTGCATATACAGTAAACTCCTTATTTAGAGAAGATGGGCAAGTTTTTCTTAATGTTCGACAAGTATTGGTATTACACTGAAGAGCCAAAGAAACTGGTACACCTGCCTAATATCGTGGAGAACCCCCGCGAGCACGCAGAAGTGCCACAAAACGACGTGGCATGGACTTGACTAATGTGTGAAGTAGTGCTGGAAGGAACTGACATCATGAATCCTGCAGGCTGCCCATAAATCCATAAGAGTACGGGGGGTGGAGATCTCTTCTGAACAGCACGTTGCAAGACATCCCAGATATGCGCAATAATATTCATGTCTGGGCAGTTAGGTGGCCAGCGGAAGTGTTTTGACTCAGAAGAGTGTTCCTGGAGCCACTCTGTGGCAATTCTGGTCGTGTAGCGTGTCTCATTGTCCTGCTGGAATTTCCCGAGTCCGTCGGAGCGCACAATGGACAAGAATGGATACAGGTGATCAGGCAGAATGTTTACATATGTGCCACCTGTCAGAATCGTATCTAGACGTATCAGGGGTCCCACACCACTCCAACTACACACGCCCTACGCCATTAGAGAGCCTCGACCAGCTTGAACAGTCCCCTGCTGACATGAAGGGTCCATGGATCGATGAGATTGTCTCCATACCCGTACATATCCATCCACTCAATACACTCAATACAATTTGAAACGAGACGCGTCCGACCAGGCAACATGTTTCCAGTCATCGACAGTCCAATGTCAGTGTTGACGGGCCCAGGCGAAGCGTAAAGCATTGTGTCGTGCAGTTATCAAGCGTACACGAGTGGGCCTTAGACTCCAAAAGCCCATATCGGTGATGTTTCGTTGAATGGTTCCACGCAAACACTTGTTGATAGCCCAGTATTGAATTCTGCAGCAATTTGCGAAAAGGTTGCAGTTTTGTAACGTTGAACAATTCTGTTCCATCGTCGTTGGTCCAGGTCTTGCAGGCTCTTTCTGCGGTCGCAGCGATGTCGCAGATTTGATGTTTTACCAGATTCCTGATATTCGCGGTACACATGTGAAATGGTCGTACGGGAAAATCCCCACTTCATCGCTACCTCGGACACGCTGCGTCCCATCACACGTACGTCAACTATGACTCCACGTTCAAACTTACTTAAATCTTGATAAACTGCCATTGTAGCAGCAGTAACAGATCTAACAACTGCGTCATACATTTGTTGTCTTGTATAGCCGTTACCGACCACAGCGCCGTAATGCACCTGTTTACATCTCTCTGTATTTGAATATGCATGCCTATACGAGTTTCTTTGGTGCTTCATTGTACAATACCTTCTTAGTAGTTTTCTCCCGAGCCGTCTGCAGATGGTACTTGGCAACGTTGAGTCTACTTGTGGGAGATGACACTGATCCACATTTCCGGGAATCGGTGTAACTCAGGCAAGACCAGAATGTGACGCGTCCCACTGTCGCTGAAGAAGAGATTTGCAGAGATACGAGGATCTAAAAGGAATATTGGATATTAGGAGGTAATTATGGACGCATTAGTAACGTGTATGAAACACATTCAACTCTTTCTGTAACAGCGATAGCAACGAAATGTAATGTACTAAATGCTACCAGTAGAATGTACAGTTCAGAGCGCAAACAAGGAGACGGATTATTTGCAGTGTCTATTAATAATGTTACCACACGAAGCTGTGACTCATTTTGAAATTATTACAATGACACCGTCTGTAGGTTTTGAGTATGTTATTAAGAACAGAGATAATCAAGTAGTAGTTTTTGTAACGTATTCGACTACAACAACCAGTAATACATCAAAATAAAAATCGTTGGATGTGTTGATAGTTACCAAAATTAAGACATGACAGTAGTTAAGGGTAATGTAAGAATAGTAGAAGGCATAAATACAAAAATAATTACAGAATTGTTACATATGCTAAGTAATGTCCAGGGATTAAACTATGTTACAGTAGTTTGGTAGCAAAACAAACACAAACAGTTAAGTTTACAGTTTTGCTCGCCTTGCTTTATTGCCGGCCGAAGTGGCCGTGCGGTTCTAGGCGCTGCAGTCTGGAACCGCGAGACCGCTACGGTCGCAGGTTCGAATCCTGCCTCGGGCATGGATGTGTGTGATGTGCTTAGGTTAGTTAGGTTTAACTAGTTCTAAGTTCTAGGGGACTAATGACCTTAGAAGTTGAGTCCCATAGTACTCAGAACCATTTGAACCATTTTGAACCTTGCTTTATTAAATATTATTCAATCCTTTCCCACTGCAGTGACGTTATTATTATTATTATTATTATTATTATTATTATGCTTGGACCGCTCATTCTGAAGGCTGATATAAGGTATGGCCTCACTGAAAATACACTCCTGGAAATTGAAATAAGAACACCGTGAATTCATTGTCCCAGGAAGGGGAAACTTTATTGACACATTCCTGGGGTCAGATACATCACATGATCACACTGACAGAACCACAGGCACATAGACACAGGCAACAGAGCATACACAATGTCGGCACTAGTACAGTGTATATTCACCTTTCGCAGCAATACAGGCTGCTATTCTCCCATGGAGACGATCGTAGAGATGCTGGATGTAGTCCTGTGGAACGGCTTACCATGCCATTTCCACCTGGCGCCTCAGTTGGACCAGGTACGGTTGGCCATTTGACGCCTCCTTTAAACAATGTTGTTTAAAACAGCCATACAAAGATGCAACTGACTTGGCGTCATGCGTAGCTCTTATTACTTTAAGCACAAGCAGAATTCTTTTGACACTATTTATTACTCCAGGGTAGCAATACACATATTTTAATGAGAGATTTGACATTTCTGGCATTGTGGTCTGGAATTGCCATAGATCTCCTGGTCGGCGGAGAAGACATTAAAGGGTGCAGCACTGCAGTAGAGGACTACTGGTTCGGGAAGATCAAAATAGGACAACTCATTAAATTCAGGAAACAGAAAGTTGGGCGGTCCTTGGAAATCATAGAGACCCAAGTACGAACTATTTTCAGAAAATCAATGCTTCCTATTCAGTGGGAGAAGTTGCAGGAGAGTCAAAAGGGAAGAGAAGGCAGAAGCAATAAGAAAACAATGATGAGCGAACTGCAGAGGAATTCTGGCAAAGAAAAACTAAGACAAAATTTTCTTATTTCGCACAGAATTTTTATGTCGCAGCCATTCAGAATTCTGTGCGTGGTTGCAAACAAATTTAGTGCACAGGAAGTAATAACGTTCCTGGATATGTAACAGCATGTTTAAAGAACGGCTTGCTCAAGTATCCAGCCCACTATGGAAGAAACTGCGATTTGGATTTTGTTGGTGTTATTTTCCGTGACACGGTCGAGCCACAAAAAGAACAGTTCTGCGAAGTCAGGATTATAAATCTCTCTTCGATAAGAACTGGCTGAAGAAAGTTATAGACTGTTGTGCAGGAATTATTTTTCAGGGACATGAGAAAGATTTCTACATTAGCTCTCAGGCAGCATTTGGAAAGAAAGAAGTTGTAGAAATGATCTCATATATCGCAAGAATTTCAACGATTTTTAAAAGATTTAGATTCCAGTACATGTAAATAGCAGTCACTGGTGCCTGTTTGCAGTCAACATGATGCTAAATGAAGCACTGTATTGGGATTACGTGCGACAGCAAAATGGGAAAGACAAAGGTTGCATGCCAATGTTCAAAAGCTTGTGTAAATTGTGTAATTATTTGTCTATATTCGATAAAGTGATCTGCAGAGACTTTAAGTTAGTTGAAGTGGAACTTTCAAGGCAAAGAGATGGTTGCAGCTGTGGATCATTTTTCATTACGTATTTCAATAACATGGCTACAGGAAAGTCACTTAGCGAAGGCGTAAACCAATCTGATGCAAGACAGTTTTGGACGTTGAGCTGTCAGAGATGTCTGCGGGTGATTAATATACACTACTGGCCATTAAAATTGGTACACCACAAAGATGACTTGCTACACACGCGAAATTTAACCGACAGGAAGAAGGTGCTGTGATATGCAAATGATTATCTTTTCAGAGCATTCACACAACGTTGGCGCCGGTGGCGAGACTTACAACGTTCTGACATGAGGATAGTTTCCAACCGATTTCTCATACACAAACAGCAGTTGACCGCCGTTGCCTGGTGAAACATTGTAGTGATGCCTCATGTAAAGAGGAGAAATGCGTACCATCAGGAAACAGAAAGTTGGGCGGTTCTTGGAAATCATTTGTCATTACGTATTTCAATAACATGGCTACAGAAGGTCGGATTGTAGCCTATCGCGATTGCGGTTTATCGAATCGCGATATTGCTGCTAGCGTTGGTCGATATCCGATGACTCTTAGCAGAATATGGAATCGGTGGGTTCAGGAGGGTAATACGGAACGCCGTGCTGGATCCCAACGGCCTCGTATTTCTAGCAGTCGAGATGACAGGCATCTGACCCGCATAGCTGTAACGGATTGTGCAACCACTTCTCGATCCCTGAGTCAACAGATGGGGACGTTTGCAAGACAACAACCATCTGCACGAACAGTTCGACGACGTTTGCAGCAGCATGGACTATCAGCTCGGAGACCATGGCTGCAGTTACCCTTGACGCTGCATCACAGATGGTGTACTCAACAACGAACCTGGGTGCACGAATGGCAAATCGTCATTTTTTCGCATGAATCCAGGTTCTGTTTACAGCATCATGATGGTTGCATCCGTGTTTGGCATCAGCAGGGGTGATGGTATGGGGTGCCATTGGTTACACGTCTCGATCACCTCCTGTTCGCACTGACGGCGCTTTGAACAGTGGACGTCACATTTCAGATGTGTTACGACCCGTGGCTTTACCCTTCATTCGATCCTTGCGAAACCCTACATTTCAGCAGGATAATGCACGACCGCATGTTGCAGGTCCTGTACGGGCCTTTCTGGATACAGAAAATGTTCGACTGCTGCCCTGGCCAGCACATTCTCCAGACCTCTCACCGACTGAAAACGTTTGGTCAATGGTGGCCGAGCAACTGGCTCGTCGCAATACGCCAGTCACTACTGTTGATGAACTGTGGTATCGTGTCGAGACTGCATGGGCAGCTGTACCTGTACACGCCATCCAAGCTCTGTTTGACTCAATGCCCAGGCGTATCAAGGCCGCTATTACGGCCAGAGGTGGTTGTTCTGGGTACTGATTTCTCAGGATATATGTACCCTAATTGCGTGAAAATTTAATCACATGTCAGTTTTAGTATAATATATTTTTCCAATGAATACCCGTTTATCAGCTCCATTTCTTCTTGGTGTAGCAATTTTAATGGTCAGTAGTGTATGACAAATGTTCTGAAGGTTTTTGCGGTGTCAACGCCGTACGATTGAACTGCTAACGATTAATAGACCCTACTTTTTTTGCATTTGCCGCTTTTTTTGACTAACAGGTGAAACGAGTATTACTGGCTCAGTTTCTGTTACAGTGGTTGACATCACTTGAAGTTATTTGTTAATATGTATAACACCCTGAGTTCTGTCTGGTCCCTATCTGCCCTGTACAGGGGTGCCGGCTCCACCACCTACACGCCACTCACTGTCAAGTGGATGAGTAGTGATAGATCGTGTAGATCTAGGCAGGATCCACAGGAGAGAGTAGTATTTGAGGTACCTTTGATATTTCTGCTACGCGACTCCCTGCTTACAAATGTATACTAAGCGGGACCAATACTCCTGAAAGAAAGTATATTACGGAGAAATGGCCTAGCCATAGCTTAGGGAATTGCTTTCAAAGTGAATTTTCACTCTGCAGTGGAATGTGTGCAGATCTGAAACTTTTTAACGTACTAAAATTATGTGCCGTACCGGGACTGGAATGTGTAAGCTTTCCCGGCATTTACCGACTGAGTTATCCAAGCATTACTCACGACACGCCTCTAATGAAACTGTTGAAAAATCTGAGCTTATACACTGTTCGTCAACAAGCGCAAATTATCCCGGGAAAGCTTGCTTACAACGTCTAAAGAACCAGTATTGAGTGAAGAATCTAGATACGTTCTTCAGTCCCCACGTATTGCTAATTACAGCATGCGCAGAGGCATTTAAACAGTTGTTACTCCAGATCGCCGTACACAGTTTGAACAGGAAATAAAACTAATACGTGTTAACAAGGCTAAGTGCTCTCTCCCACGCACTCTGCTGTGGTTTTCGGAGTATGTAAATACTAATTTTCAAGAACTATCGTAGCAGTTCGGACCTTTTAATGAAAACGAAAATTTTGAACTATCGTGTACCTTCGGCAGTCCAGATATTCTTGCAAAATCTTTCCTCTATAATTTTATGTTAGACTAAGCATGGTAGACGAATTATGTGTACTTGCGGGTACTATTTCACTCAGCTACTTCAGCGATTCCTAATCAGAATAGTATAATGTTGGAAATTTTCTTATTGTAAGAAATTCCTGTTACTAATATTAGCCCCGCTGGGTGGCCGTGCGGTTAAAGGCGTCACGTCACGGTTCACGCGACTCCCCCCGTCGGAGGTTTCGAGTCCTCCCTCGGGCGTGGGTGTGTGTTGTCCTTAGCCAAAGTTAGATTAAGTAGTGCGTTTGCCTAGAGACCGATGACCTCAGCATTTTGGTCCCATAGTCCTTACCACGAATTTGCATTTTACTAATATTAAGGGTCCGTATTCACTGTGGTAGACATACAGAGGCGGGAAATTAAGATGTGATGTTTCGGTGATTATGAAGTAGTGTAAAAGTGATCATGTGATTCAACTCCGAGTGGATGGTCTGAATTAGAGGCTGAGACGGTTCTGCGACCGTGTGGGCTGCAGATTACCTCGAGCAATTAAGCAGAGAACCGACTCGTAGAGATAACATCTTGGACCTACTGATAACAAACAGACCCGAACTTTTCGACTCTGTAAGTGCAGAACAGGGAATCAGTGATCATAAGACCGTTGCAGCTTCCCTGAATATGGAAGTTAATAGGAATATAAAAAAAAGGGAGGAAGGTTTATCTGTTTAGCAAGAGTAATAGAAGGCAGATTTCAGACTACCTAACAGATCAAAACGAAAATTTCTGTTCCGACACTGACAATGTTGAGCGTTTATGGAAAAAGTTCAAGGCAATCGTAAAATGCGTTTTAGACAGGTACGTGCCGAGTAAAACTGTGAGGGACGGGAAAAACCCACCGTGGTTCGACAACAAAGTTAGGAAACTACTGCGAAAGCAAGGAGAGCTTCACTCCAAGTTTAAACGAAGCCAAAACCACTCAGACAAACAGAAGCTAAACGATGTCAAAGTTAGCGTAAGGAGTGCTATGCGTGAAGCGTTCAGTGAATTCGAAAGTAAAATTCTATGTACCGACTTGATAGAAAATCCTAGGAAGTTCTGGTCTTACGTTAAATCAGTAAGTGGCTCGAAACAGCATATCCAGACACTCCGGGATGATGATGGCATTGAAACAGAGGATGACAGGCGTAAAGCTGAAATACTAAAGACCTTTTTCCAAAGCTGTTTCACAGAGGAAGACCGCACTGCAGTTCCTTCTCTAAATCCTCGCACAAACTGAAAAAATGGCTGACATCGAAATAAGTGTCCAAGGAATAGAAAAGCAACTGGAATCACTCAACAGAGTAAAGTCCACTAGATGTAACGGGATACCAATTCGATTCTACACAGAGTACGCGAAAGAACTTGCCCCCCTTCTAACAGCCGTGTAATGCAAGCCTCTAGAGGAACGGAAGGTTCCAAATGATTGGAAAAGAACACAGGTAGTCCCAGTCTTCAAGAAGGGTCGTCGAGCAGATGCGCAAAACTATAGACCTATATCTCTGACGTCGATCTGTTGCAGAATTTTAGAACATGTTTTTTGCTCGAGTATCATGTCGTTTTTCGAAACCCAGAATCTACTCTGTAGGAATCAACATGGATTCCGGAAACAGCGATCGTGTGAGACCCAACTCGCTCTATTTGTTCATGAGACCCCAGAAAATATTAGATGCAAGCTCCCAGGTAGATGCCATTTTCCTTGACTTCCGGAAGGCGTTCGATACAGTTCTGCACTGTCGCCCGATAAACAAAGTAAGAGCCTACGGAATATCAGACCAGCTGTGTGGCTGGATTGAAGAGTTTTTAGCATGTCGTTATCAATGGAGAGAAGTCTACAGACGTTAAAGTAACCTCTGGCGTGCCACAGGGGAGTGTTATGGGACCATTGCTTTTCACAATATATATAAATGACCTAGTAGATAGTGTCGGAAGTTCCATGAGGCTTTTCGCGGATTATGCTGTAGTATACAGAGAACTTGCAGCATTAGAAAATTGTAGCGAAATGCAGGAAGATCTGCAGCGGATAGGCACTTGGTGCAGGGAGTGGCAACTGACCCTTATCATAGACAAATGTAATGTATTGCGAATACATAGAAAGAAGGATTCTTTACTGTATGATTATATGATAGCGGAACATACACTGGTAGCAGTTACTTCTGTAAAATATCCGGGAGAATGCGTGCGGAACGATTTGAAGTGGAATGATCAACAAAGGAGGTGGCTTACAAAACACTCGTTTGACCTATACTTGAGTATTGCTCATCAGTGTGGGATCCGTAGCAGATCGGGTTGACGGAGGAGATAGAGAAGATCCAAAGAAGAGCGGCGCGTTTCGTCACAGGGTTATTTGGTAAGCGTGATAGCGTTACGGAGATGTTTAGCAAACTCAAGTGGCAGACTCTGCAAGAGAGGCGCTCTGCATCGCGACGTAGCTTGCTCGCCAGGTTTCGAGAGGGTGCGTTGGATGAGGTATCGAATATATTGCTTCCCCCTACTTATACCTCCCGACGAGATCACGAATGTAAAATTAGATAGATTCGAGCGCCCACGGAGGCTTTCAGACAGGGTGTATATGTAGATGAATGTAGATCTCAGTGAACCCGCCATCATGGATGTCCACAAAAATTTATCCACGGAAGGGGGGGGGGGGGAGCAAATTCTGAAACTGCTGTTTTTGATATAAATGTTAAAGCTTTACAGTAATAGTTAAAACTATAATCGCTATTGCTTTACTGCAGTCAGCCACTTAATGCTACAATCGGGTAAACGAGAGACTTAGTGGAAACACGGGAAGTCTCTTCTCAATGCAAATGAGAATTTTAAAAGGAGTGAAAACTTCGCACTCCAGATTCTGCCGTGAGGGGGAGAGGCAGTGGCAACTGCCCCTCTTGCCCCACCCCAGCCTTGTGGACGCCTATGCTCTGAAATGATTAGTACGCAAACTATGATCCAAAGCTAAAGATGCTACACAGTTAGAAGATTCATGTACTACCATGAGTCCATAGGTTCTTTAAGAACACGTAACAGCTGAATAAGCTCAACCAGTCACTTTTAGCTTGTTCATTAAATCTTACTTATATTTATGAATATGATGTTACCCCTTTACTTTGCGTATTTTTTATGATTTAGTCAGTTAGTTGTAAGAGCGCCGCTTAAATTACGCTATTTAAATAACCATCTACTAAGTGCTGAAAATGAGCTCTGAGGCAGCAACAGATTCACATTACATTGTCTCGTCTTATGTGCCTTTTGTGATGAAATTAGTTCCGAATTGTAATCAGCAGGAGTGTCTTTCATTTGAAGATTTTTCTTATCCCCAGAGACAGAATGATGTAACCAAAATGGTGCTGCAAGATGTTGGATCTTTCAGACAATAAGAATTTTTTAAATTATCCAAGTACTTTGCGTGTATAGATATTCTTGTAAAATCTCTTAATCACGAAAAAAATTAGTTTTAACTTCGTTTAATGACCTATGGAAAAAAAG
Source organism: Schistocerca gregaria (assembly GCF_023897955.1). Classification (NCBI taxonomy): domain Eukaryota; kingdom Metazoa; phylum Arthropoda; class Insecta; order Orthoptera; family Acrididae; genus Schistocerca; species Schistocerca gregaria. The sequence goes on along the minus strand of NC_064931.1, from coordinate 479,438,336 downwards.
CTGACAAAAATGCAATTACATCCCTTCAGTGTGTTTTCGATAAAAATCTGGAAAGAAGAAGAAATCCCCATAGAATGGAGAAAAGCTCTCATCCACGCTATCCACAAGAAAGGTTTGAAGATAGACCCCAACAATTACAGAGGAATATTACAGCTGGATATAACATACAAGATTCTTTCTAAAGTCCTTTTGAACAAGGCAGAGCCGCAATTGGATCTGCAAATCGGGGAATACCAGGGAGGTTTTAGAAAGGGTAGATTACTTTCGGAACAAATACTAAACCTCAGTAACATCATGGCATACAAAAAATCAAGGGCAAAGACATACGTAATCTCCTTCATTGATTTTAAAAAAACATGTGATTCGACTGATAGAGAATCTCTATTATCATTCCTGGAAGAAATGAGTTTGGACGAGAAAACAACTAGTATTATAAAAGCGACCCTTACAAATACATTTTCGAAAGTAAAAATTTATGGGCGAATTATCGGAACACTTTGAAATAAAAACGGGAGTGCGACAGGGCTTTCACCGTTGATGTTCAATTGTGCGCTTGATATAGTAATCAGAGAATCAAACACAAGTATCAAGAGTGGTATAAGACTCGGTTGCAAAAAGAAGAACCTTAAAGTAAATTGCATTGCTTTTGCGAATGATATGGCCCTGTTTACTGAAACAATGGAAGAAGCACGGGAGCAAATCCTCGAAATAAAGAAACAAGCGCCTAAAATAGGTCTTCACACCGCCTTTGCAAAAACTAAGATATTGACAAACATCAAGCCCTCATGTAAATACCTCAAAGTTAAAGGACAATAGATTGAAATAGTAAAAGAATTCAAATATCGCGGAGAATGGATTAGTTGGAATGCTGGGGAAAACAAAGCAATGGAATCCAGAAAAAATAAATTTGAATTGGCCTTCCAACTAACAAAAAATACATACAACAAAAAAATCCCTTTCATGGGGGTCCAAAATTACACTTTACAAGACAGTGATTAAGCCAGAAGCACTGTATGCAGCAGAAACACTAAACATGGATTTAAAAGGCCAAATGGAGAAACTTGAGCTAAAGGAAAGAAAAATTTTAAGAAAAATCATAGAACCAAAATTTCAAGACAATGAGATTATATACATCAAAAATGAAACTCTCTACAAAAAAAAAAAAAACTGAAAAACTTTCAGATACTAATGGTATGCGGAAAAAGAGGATAATTTTTTTGGTCATCTTCTCAGAATGAATTCCAACAGATTAACCAAACAAATCTGTGACTTTTTCCGTAACAGCATAACGCTTATCGATTGAACAGCTAAATTAATTACCAAAGATGAAAACGTAAGGTTCCAAGACAAATCTACACAAAAGTCCAAATCCTTCATCTCGGAAGAAGAGAGGAAAAGCTCAGAAAGAATGAAGAAATACTGGGCCCTAAGAAAAGGACAACGCACAAAGAAATGATTGATCCAGCGTACCCCAAAGAGGGTGAAACGAAAGAAGAAGAAAGAACGAATTATGTGATAGCATTACAGGTATTAGCTGTCTTAGATAATTTTGTAGATCCTAATCTGAGCGATAACATGAATGAAATGTCACTTATTGTACGAAATTTGTTTGCAAGCCTTAAGCACTGACACATCTTTAATAACACGTTTACTGATATTCACTATATTGCGTATTAATTTACATATGACTCAATGATCATACAGAACATATTCCTCGGTGGCCTCTTGTGCTAATACTTTCACGCGACTCGTCCGCCAAGTGGATAGAAAACACGAGCCGAACACAATTCATGTTGTCCGAATAATTTTGCACATCGTAGTACCTCAATAAATTCGGTGAATAGTGTTTTTATTTTTATTTAGTTTTTAACTTTGATTTAACAACTAGGGTACTGTATATCAACTGTTATTCAAAAGCTAGATCCGTAGAAAGCTGCCGGCCGGGGTGGCCGAGTGGTTCTAGGCGCTACAGTCTGGAATCGCGCGACCGCTACGGTCGCAGGTTCGAATCCTGCCTCGGGCATGGGTGTGTGTGATGTCCTTAAGTTAGTTAGGTTTAAGTAGTTCTAAGTTATAGGGGACTGACGACCTCAGAAGTTAAGTCCCATAGTGCTCAGAGCTATTTGAACCATTTTTGTAGAAAGCTACATATTTATGGAGAGTTTTAGAGTGTTAACTTCAAATAACTTACAGGCGCGGATCCGCGCCTCTGTCCTAGTGTGGCTTACAAGTTTCATCCCTGGGGTCTGTGTTAGGGGAGGGGGTATGAAAGTGACATCTACACCACTCCAGTTTTTGGCTGCTGCGCACTGTACAGGCTTGTTCCACTATAAATTATCCATGTCCACAATTCCAGTCCCACTCCACTTTCCTTACAAACAGAACTTACCATTACTGCTAGTTTTAATGTGGAAAGGGTGCCTAGGATAAGAATCGTAGTAATAATAAAGTATACTAAATGTTTTGATACAATAGTCCCTGTCAGTGCTTAGAACATCATGAGGGCATAGCTCGAAAGAAACTGAAATTCATGGAAATACTTCATTTGAAAACCTCCCGCCACGAAATTTGAGATATTCATGTAATGCGGTTTATAAAGAACTATAACAGCGACAAATTTTCACAACTTTGGCAGCTTCTTAATCTACAAGCTATGAAATCGGCTTATTTCCTAGGACATATTCCATTCTGCCAATCTAGCTCGCTCGTAGGACATAGATTCTGGCTTCTCCCACTTTAGATTGATTTATAATCGATCCCTACATCTGGGTTTGACATCCACTTTCTTTCAATCTTTTAACAGCTTGTGAGGGCCGTGCTGGTAAGGTATCCCACTACCCAGCATGGTAACCAGGCTATGTGGGAAGGGGGGCATCAGGTAGCCATACAATGGTACTCCCCCCACCCCCCGCCCACACGTGGATCGCTCTACCATCTGAAGGGTCGAGGCAACAGGTCTGCCCTTCACGCCAGGTGACCAACACTCTGCCAATTGCAGAAATAACCACACTCCCTACTCCTCGAAGTGTTATACCCAAATCAAGATACGCAAAATTCAGGAACTCAAGGTCCTAGATCGCTGCTCATACTTTCAGGATCAGAAAAAATTTGATCGCTTGTATCATCCATTCACAGTGAGATCAGTATGGAGGGCCTTGAGCCTAGTAAGCAGTCAGGCAGTCACACTCCAACTGCCGTCTGGTACAAACCTGGAAAGTAGCAAGTTACGTATTTAGCTTCTGTGTTTTTGTAGTAGTATATTTCTTGCGCATTTTTTCTCTGTTGTATGTTTAATCTCGCATTTTTGTAACTGTAAATTGTTTTCAGACAGTCTGTAGCGCAGTTTGCATTGCTGCACGGCTCACAATGTATTAAGCTCCGTTGGTGACACATCAGGAGGTTAGAAAGTTGCATATCTTAGGTTTTGTCTGTGCTTTTATAGTCACTTCCTTCTTAAGTTAATAATACTGGGATAGGTAGAATTTGTACATGCTGTGTGAAGACGCAAGAGGAGCTGGCCACAGTGGAATGTGCTTTTGACTATGGTCAGTCGTCTTCAGACTCCTGCCTCAGAGTATAACAGTGGTCGAGAGACTGGTGTGTTGCATGAGACACCTCAGGTGTCGCTTGTTTCGCCCACATGCTCTGCTGCCGAGGCACCTCCCAGTATACCCAACACGATGGATCCATCTTCACAAGATGAGTGGCGGATAGTAACGCATTTGCCTTGTTCCAGGCAAGCTCCAACGTTAGGCACGTTATGGAGATCCTTAGGCAGATAGCGGTCAGGGCCAGAAAGAAAGCCAATGTGCACTCAGTATATTTGCTGGGGGCCTCATCGGAGTGTGTGGAGGAGAACTTGCCTGCAGCTATTGGGGTGCGTTGGGTGCAGTCATCTGCAAGTTGTGGCTCAAGTCGGCACCGACGACATGTGTCCCTTGGGTTCTGAGGACATCAGTTCATAGACGCAGCTGGTGGCGGTGGTGAAGGCTGCTGGCCTCACAGGTCGGTTGCAAGCAGAGCTCACAATTTGCAGTTGATTAGGATCCATTGCTTTGAAGCCTAGTGGAGGCTGTCAAGGTTTTTTCGACTCTGTGATGGTTTGGGCTGCAGATTTCTGGACCTGTGTTATCTGGTGGGTAATTGTAGGACTCCCCTTCATAGATCATGGGTGCATTACACACAGGGAATAACTACTTGGATAGCAAAGTACTTGTGGAGTGCACATGAGGGCTTTTTAGGCTAGGTGGTAGGTTAAGGTTCTCTGATAGACACTAGCCACATGACTCGCAGATAGCGAAATCAGACCGCTTTCGGAGTAAAGACGCTTCGACAATCAAAATTTTATCAATAAATTGTCGAAGTATTGCTCACTGAATTCCCTAATTTACTGCCCTTCAGGAAACTTCCTGCACTCAAATTATTTTCGGGACAGAGAGCTCGCTGAAACCCAAAGTAGATAGCTCTAATACACTTAGCAATTCATGGAACATATATAGAAAAGACAGATTAGATGCCATAGGATGGGATATGTTCGTTGTAGTTGACAAAAATATTGTCTCTACTGAGTCGAATTTGAGTGTGACAGTAAAGTTATCTGGCCGGGTGTAACAGTCCAGGAGAAATAAAGTTAATAGTTGGATATTTATATCGGGCATTCAATTCTGCTGCGATTGCTTTAGAGTCACTGAAGTCTATGGTCAGTAGTGCAAAAGTACCCAGATCATGCCATGTTAGTTGCAGGTGGCTTTTACCTACAGAGTATTGACTGGAATGTCTATGGATTCCTTGCAGGGGTTACAGACAGTCTTGAAGAAATTTTGAACATGTTTTCTGAAAACTGTCTTGAGCAACTAGTTCGACAGTCCATATGCAACGGAAGTATTTAAGTCCGTATAGCTATACGTAGGCCTGGTTTAATCGACGACGTCATTATGGAGACAGGGATTAGTGACCATGGTGTCACCACAGCGACTTTGATTACTAAAGTTCATAAATCAATCAACAAAGCTAACAAAGTATTTCTGCTCGAAAGAGCAGATAGTTGTTAGCATCCCACGTAGACAATGAACTGACAACATTTGCTTCCAGTACGATGGACGTCGAGGAATTATGGACAAAGTTTAAACGGATTGTAAATCATACTCTGGAGAAGTATGTGCTAAGTGAGTGGATTAAGGTCGGAAAAGACCCACCATTTTTAACAACAAAATTTGGAAAATGCTTAGCATGCAAAGACTGTTGCACTCGCGACTCAAAAGAGAACGCACAAATGACGAAAGCAAAACTTAACAGAAATTCATACGTCTGTAAAAAGATCGATTCGCGAAGCTTACAACAACTACAACCGTCATACGTTAGCAAAAGGTATTGCCGGTAAAATCGCTGAGCGGACATTAGGCTTCTATCGAGTCAGTCGTTGACCAGTCCGGTGTGGCAGTATATGACAGCAACATTAAAGTCGAAGTTAAATTTCGCATTTAAGAAATCGTTCACGCAGGAGAATCGTACAAACATGGTCGTTGTTTGACCATCGCACAGACTCCCATACAGAGGACATAGTAATAAGCATCCCTGCTGTAGAGGAAACTGAAAGAGTTGAAAGCAAATACAGTCAGACACTCCCATTTTGTAGCATGTTGCGTACAGTCTGGATGCACAAAGGTAGACATGTAACTCTGTGTCCACGTCCACAATAATATAAACGAATGTCTAAAGACCGCTATCGTGCACTGCAAGCGTGATAGATGCAACAGTGTTTGTTTACTGCGGTATAGAAGTCAAGATACACTTCGAATCTGTCGCTAACTGCAAGAGAGACGTTGCAGTTAATACAGTGCAAGTGGTGTGATTTGTTGATATAATAGATGTATATTGCAATTCATAATTGGATCGCGTAACATGATTCAAGAAGAACCGAAATACCAGTGGAGGTGAGGAAAAATATTATTGAGTTCAGTAAAAAAGGCTTTTCACTGCGGAAAATTGGAGAAATTGTTAGGAGGAGCCATTCAAGTGTACAAACCGTAATAAGAAATCACAGGGATCGAGGAAGTGTAGAAAACAAAGCTAGATGTGGACAACCACCGAAATTATCTAACAGAGAGCGCCGATACATCATTAGATAGGTGAATGCGGATCCCAGAATTACAGATATGGAGTTAGCATTACATGTCGCATATACTAGTGGAAATAATGTTCATCCCATAAGAGTACGAACACTGTTGCATAATCATGGATTTGAAAGTAGAACAGTAAGGAAGAAACCGTTCATCAGCAGGGTAAATGAACAGAAGCGCCTAGAATTTGCAACTCTGCACCGAAATATAGATTCCACATTTTGGAATACAGTACTTTTCATGGCTGAGAGTAAGTTTAACATCTTCCAATGCGATGGGCAGCAAAAGGTGTAGCGAAAAAGTAATGAAAGCTGGAAGAAGAGAAAACTTGTCCCATCAGTGAAGTATGGTGGTATTCTTGTGTGGGGTTGCATGTCTGAAGCTGGAGTTGGGAATTTAGTATTTATTGAAGGTATTATGGATAAATGGAAGTATCTCACCATCTTAAAGGAGAATCTGAAGCAATCTGCGAGAAACTGGGACTAATAGCAGACTGGGTGTTTCAGCAAGACAATGACCCCAAGCATTTGGCCATTGTCGTGAAAGAATTGCTACTACCCAGTCACCAGACATTAACCCATTGGGGAGAACTAAAGCGTAGGATAAAAAAATTCAGCATCAAAAGCAAAGATGATTTAAAATCAGCCTTAGTGAAAGAGTGGAATAACTACTCCTGAATGTAAGACTCGAAGTAAGCTGTGATCGAAGCAGGTGGTGGTAATAAAAAATATTAAATTGGGCCTGAAAGTGAAGAACATTACAGTTTATGTTGACTTTTGTACCTGACCACAGTTTCATTTGTATGTTCAAGATGTCAGTACATGGAATTATTATTAATTATGCAGTGTATATGTTGTTTTTCAGTTCCTAACACGTATGTTTATGTCACAGAAAATGAATAGATAATATTTTCTTGGCTGATTTTGACGTCAAGTGTTATTTTTAGGGTGTATGTAGACTTCAGTGTCTGTCCGACTGTATGTCGCCAGGTCCGGATGGAATCCCAGTTCGGTTTTACAAAGAGTACTCTACATCATTGGCCCCTTACTTAGCCTGCATTTATCGCGAATGTTTCGCCCAGGACAAAGTCCCAAACGACTAGAAGAAAGCGCAGATAACTACTGTATATAATAAGTGTAAAAGGAAAGACCCGCAAAATTATAGACAAATATCGGTAACATCGGTTTGCTGTAGAATACTTTAACATATCCTCAGTTCGAATATAGCAAATTTCCTTAAAAGAGAAAAGCTTATGTCTACCAATCAGCATGGTTTTAGAAAACACCGCTCGCGTGAAACTTTTCTCACATGATATGGTTGTGTACTATGGTTGAAGGGCAACAGGCAGATTCCATAGTCCTAGATCTCCATAAAGCGTTTGACACAGCGCCACACTGCTGGCTATTAAAGAAGGTACAAGCATACGGAAATAGTTCCCAGATTTGTGAATGGCTCGAAGACTTGTTAAGTAAAAGAACCCAGTACGTTGTCATGAATGAGAACTAACTCTCAACGTAGAAAAATGTAAGTCAATGCAAATTCGTAATGTTCGAATACAACATTAGTTGTGTGCTACTTGACACAATGAGATCGATTGAATATCTAGGTGTGATGCTATAAAGCATTGTGAAACTTCCTGGCAGATTAAAACTGTGTGTCGGACCGAGATTCGAACTCGGAACCTTTGCCTTTCGTGGGCAAGTGCTCTACCATCTGAGCTACCCAAGCACGACACATGACCCATACTCACAGCTTCAATTCTGCCAGTACCTCGTCTCCTACCTTCAAAAATTCACAGAAGCTCTTCTGCAAACCTAGCAGAACTAGCACTCCTGGGAGAAATAATACTGTGGTGACAGTATATATGAAGTACACTGGCGTCCAAAATTAAAGCAACAACTGCTATATCCCCATTCTGTGTCAAAGTGATGATACAATTATATCAACTGTCAACAGATGTCCATACGATCGTGTTCTACATGGAAGATGGCATTCTGGTCAACAAACAACCATGCCTGCGATGACATCGGGCCACTTATCAGAGGGGTAGTACTTGTTGAGTAGTCTCACATCCACAATCTGTGTGTACACAGTCATAGACAGTGCAGTATGGTACAGCGAAGTGCAGGGGAGAGCCATAGGAAGAATGGAAGCAGCATAATCACAAATTTATGTGACCTGATGATTTAATGTGAATCGTTCTTTGTTCTTGGACGTGGTGGCAGTTTGTAAAGACCAAAACTGTATGTGAAAGACCAGGTAGGGCCAACCACGAATGACATAAGAAAGAAAGGACCTTTATTTGACTGTAAAAGCGTGACGGTACTGCCTTAGCACTGCACGGCAGCTCGCATCTGACGTCACAACACACACTGCACATATGTAGAGAAGACTTCAGCAGAGTGGCCTTTATTGTTGGGGACCTGTGTGTACCTCTGATGTGACTTCTCAGAAGGGAACATTAGAGTTGAGTCAACACACCACCTGGATGGTCAAACAGTGGGTCAATGTTCTTTTCACACATGAGTTCCAGTGTGGTCCAGAGAGTAATTTGCAAGATTCACATCTGTTGTGTGTGTGGAACATGATTTTGGGACCCTAATTTTTTGGAGAGAGACCAATATCGGGGAGGATCCCTAATGGCAAGGGCAAGGATTATGCTGACCACTTGAACAGATCTTCATGAAATTGTATTGGTGAATCGATAAGGTTTAACTGCTGTCACGTATAGTGATGAGATATTGGGACCTCATGAGTAGTTTTTGGGAGGTGGTGTGGGCTAAGACTTTGTATTGATGGACAATAATGCAGGACCTCACAGAGCACGGATGGCTGATGCTTCTTTGGAAATGGAAGATATTGCATGCATGGTATAGCCTGTTCGCTCTTTTAATTTGAATCCCATAGAGCATGTCTGGGATGCACTGCAGAGATGGGTTGCATCACGTCAGAACCCACCAACCATTCTCCAAGACTTACGAGCAGCCCTGCAGGAAGAATGGGCATTATTGCCTTAACACGAGATTGATGTACTGAATTAAGTCATGTCCTGTCGCCATCAGGCCTGTGTTGCTGCCAGAGGTGATCACACCCCCATACCGAGCGCATTAATCAGTTGTCAGAATGTGTGCGCAAATAGATTAAGTCGGAAAAAACAAATAACATATTTGTCAATCATTATGCATGTTGCAGTTGTTTACATTCTGTATTCCTTGCATTGTGTTTTCTTTAATATCATCTGTTTATACTGTTTTGTGGCAAAATAAATGCAACCTTTGAGAATTTCCATCTTTTGCTTTAATTTTGAACACCAGAATACATTACCCTTTTGACAACAGGAAAATGGGAAACATGATAAAATCATATCGAGCAATTAGGTAAATTCATTATTTTACACCATGATACAGTTTAATTAAGCTTGTCTGTGAAATACCTTGCAAGGTACAAATCTGGCAGTAGTGTTACTGAGTAAGTCCTTGATGTGCAAAACTAATGTATTTAATGTTAAGAAGTTTGACTTTATTAGTTATTTTATCATATATTTCCCACATGCAAAGCATAGTAAAGCAGACAGATTTCCAGCATCTCACAAATATTTGAGACTTCATCGTAAGAGTTACACAGGAGGGAAAAAAGAGGATATGTGAGAAGGGAAGGTAGAACAACACATCTGATTTGATTTGATTCAATTCATTGTACAAAAATGTTGTTGCTCAAAAATTCCTCTGTCCAGAGCGCAGAGGGGGGGGGGGGGGGGGGGGGGGGATGCAACAATTCAGTGTGAGGTAAAATGTTGGACAGAGTGACCTTTACATCTACTTTCTTGCAGAATGTATTCAATACAGGTTACTTAAGGCAAAAATTTGCATATACTCATGATTGGCTGCTATTTTATGGCCATAACTTTAGAATCACATATTTCCATTTGGCCAATTTTACTCAACCGAATGCAGTAGAGCAGTGGTTCCCAGAGAGTGGTGCAAGTACCACTAGTGGTACGCATACAGGCAAATGGAACACATTATATACTCTCCCCCCCCCCCCTCCCCCTCCCCTCCCTCCATTAGTTGCTACTGCCTTGGCCTAGACAGACTCATTTTGTTTTGATGATGGTGATATTTTGATTGGGACTTGTTGGTGCTTATTTAAAAGTTGGAGAGAATATGCTCCCTCGGCAACCTGCACGTGGGCAGTGGTGGTGTTATCCATCCAAAAAATACTGCTTCATTACTGAACTGTCATTGAGTAGAGTTTCATTTTTTGCCATCTAAGTTCATCATTTTTCTTCATTAGTTCATTATATTTTTCAGTTATTTACATCTATATAGTTTTGCTGTTTTATTTCGTTGCTTTTCTTCATCAAGAACACTGCACAATTTAGAGACTGGTGAGCCATTAGTCACAGGGATCGTAACTTCTGCCTCCACAATGTCTTCCAACTGCAAGAAGGGACGGACAGTTCTTCGCAAGGGTAGTGAAATTGGGTGTAATATTACAAAATCATCTGATCAAGAAGCAAGGCCAGAAATTTTAAATATTATATAGTGAAATGAGGTTGTCTACGTGTTGCCTATGCTGACATTTCTGTACGATCTGTTACAAAAATTCTAACAATGGGAATTTCCATTGATGTATCCCCTTCATGCTCCTGCTAAAAAGCATCCAAGATCTGATGTATATGAGTTTTACGGCAATTACTTGGATAAGGCTGTAGTAAGGGACTTTACGCTACATGCATGCACACATCACATTTATGCTGTAACCTAGAAACATTCAAGAAACCCCCCTGAATCACAACATGTTAATTGGTGCGTAGTGTAGAGAAAAGGCATTTCAATGGTTGCGTACACGGTATCATCATTGATAAACTAATTACACAACAGGCTACACTAATGAAAAATGTAGTCAAGTATTATTACTAAAGTACGAGTGTACTGGACAAGTCTGGTAATTACAATTTTTTTTTTAATGACGTGAACTCTTCCCCACACAAGGCACATCTGGGTAACTTTCACATTCCCGTCATGTGCATTATTCTATACTGACCATTGTGTTTTGTGTTAGATTAATTGTTTACTTTTCTCCGTAACAACTATTCTATTCGCAACGCGATTCACAGATTGTCAGAGTAGCAAGCCGTAGTTGAGTGACAAGAGTCTAGCATGACCTCGTCTGAAGGATGCACAGATTAAGTGTTTCATATTGCTCAAATGAAGAACAGGAATGAAATACTTGGGTAAGTTACCATTCCAGTTCTTCAGTGTTAAAAATACGACGGGTTACGGGGATTCAACCAAAACTGCAACAGAATTGACGATTTATTTTGATGTGAATTGTTAACCTTTTCTCATCCAAAAAAGTATAACTATTTACAAGTAACGGCAACATTTCTGTTATTTATAGGTTTAATTGTGCTTCTTTTGCCAAAACGAAGTATAACATCTTGCAGCAGCTATTGCGACAGAATTTTGGAACAGAGTGTCTTATTAAACAAGCAATTGGTGAACAAAGAGATCAGTAGCTTACAAAAAACCTCAGTGTGTCAATTTGCCGTAACATATGAGCAGAAATTTCATATTTATTTTCACACTAGGAAATTCTCATTTCGCTAGCTATCAATGACTCTAAAATTAATCACTTGAGTGAAATAAATAAATAAAATAAAAACTACAACTTCTGGTATGTCGCCATAGATAGGAAAGTTGTGTGTGTTAACAATTTGGCAAACTGCTCTCCTCCTCATGTACTATCATTCACTAAAATCTCATTTCAATGTCTCGCAAGGTTTAGGAGATATGAGATGTTATGAATATATCATTATTGTGGGTGTGCGATGGGGAGTGTAAACGCTACGTACTATCCTTTTCCTCAAGATCGGAGGCATATTGAGACATCCTCCAAAGTCTAAATAAAAATGCAATATGTTAGGTGAATTTCATATGCAGCAACATAAGGTGTAATACGTACCAAATGCAAAATCATAGCTGCCACTACTTTTCGTTGCAAACTTTTTGAATTTTGCTCAGTGTCTTACTTAAATGGGGATATCACAATAAGTATAATGATTAGCAAGGTTATTGGCACTTCACTATGAAGCTCACATACAAAGCTACAAGAAATGCAAAAATCAAACATTTTTATTTAATATTTTTTGTGAGATCATTTGAGACAGCTTACAGGGTGTGTGTGCTTCGATTACGTCAGCGCAGAGCGTCACCAATGAGCACATGCAAGTATGTGTACGTGTCTCAATATGCACAGGATCAGCCTGGCAAGCTGCATCGCGCTGTAGTGTAGTGTCATGTCGTGTCATGTCACACATGCTATACGCATCTCAGTTTGCGTTTAGCCTTATGCAGTGAATGGTTTATTGTTATTCTCACTTTGTTAGTGTTGCATTAAATGACATCATGATGCGAGGAAAGATTGCGTCTGCTATCTGAGTATGCATATTACAACAAGCTGACTGTTGACTACTATAGTTGTGATGTGAAGAGTAGGCTAACTATGTGTCTTAGAAGTGATTGTGTTTTTAGCTAACCATGAAGTTATTTTTAAGCCAGGAAGCTGCTTCTGCCTCCAAACTTGGAGTTAAAATACTTAGACCAATACCTAACTGCAAGTATGATGAAAGTTACTAACAATTTGGTGTAACAGTTCAGGCCAGCACACAAAACAGCGATAACCCAATTTCCCAGTGTGTTGTATGCTTTGAAACACTTTCAAATCAAAGTATCAAGCCTTCTTGACTAAAATATCATCCAAGATATAAACACCGAGTTATTTGGTAAACCTATTGACATTTTTTGAAGAAAAACTGCATTTTGTAAACTGCATTTTGAAAAAAAAGGAAGAATCTAAATGCAAGGCAAATTTTATTAACACTGACACTAACTTGATAAAAGCTTCATACTTAGCTAGTGATGTGAAGCTTATGCTAACTGTGTCTTAGAAGTGATTGTGTTTTAAGCTAAAGAACGGAAAACCTCACAACTGGTAACCTGTTTTATTGCCTGTATTCCTTGGTATTTGTATACACAGGGCCAAGGCAATGTACGGTCACTTAACATGGCTGGCAGCAGAAGTGGAGAAAGTTGCAACTGATTGTCGAAGCTCACATTGTAATAAACCAAGATGTTCTGGCTTCTAAGCATATGCCCAAACTCTTCATATTGTTTTGACAGACACTGTAAATATCATCGAAAGAAGGGTTCTAAACTCTCAGCTATTCACAGCATTGTGTGTACAAATAGGAGATAACAAAGTTTGCTGCTCTCGCAGCACAATTTTGAAGTGAGTATTTGAACCATTGTTCAAGGCTCTTAATGTTTCTCAGTGACAAAAACAATGACATGAACAATTTTTCGCTGATCTGTGTTTAACAAGATTGGCTTATTTAACTGATATATTTGAGGCACTTCACATTTTGAAATTGGGCCTACAAGGACAAGACAACAGCTTCCTTAGTAGATAAAGTATCGTCTTTCAAAATACAACTGACTTATTTTAGTTAACAAGTAATGAACAATAAATTTTTCGCATCCCCTGTTCTCACATCATTTCTTTTTTAAGACAATGAACTAGATCTCGTGCAAGATTATGTTCCAGACATTATTGCACATTTAGAGCCTTCAAAAAAGTTTTGGAAAGCACTTTCCCAAAGGTTACTAATGTGACTGGATATGAAACTCATTGTCAGGAAAGTACCAGAAGAAGTTATCACAAAAGAAACTTTCATTGGCACGACTATGGACAGTTTCCTGGAAGATGCTTTCGAAATGAAAACTGCCTCCTTTTTTATACGAACAAACACAGAATTCTGTTCCCTCTTCAAACAAGCAATCCAATTTTTGGCATCAATTTGTTACTACTTAGGTTTGTGAAAGTGTTTTTTTCTGAATTATTGCAAATTAAAAATAAATGCAGAAATAGACTTCGTGTTGACGAAGACTTGAGAGCTAAGTTGAGCTCAGTTGCACCAGACTTGGTGAAACTCTGACTAAAGATGAACAGCAACATGCTTCCAACTGAAACATGTAGATGTTCTTTCATCAGAATCTAAATCTGAAAACTAAGTAATTACAGATTTTAAAGTCTGATTTCCCACCACAGTGATCCGATTCTGAATTTTTTCACTTTTTGATCTCTTAATTTACTGTATGCCATGTTCAGTTTATTACTCTCTTGCACAACTGTTTTATATGTCATTCCTGTCTTACTCATTGAATATTTTGTATTAAAACCATCGTAATTTAATTTCATGTTATTTGCTACAAATAAGTACCACATGTGAACATGAATCACTCTGTAAAAGTGCTTTCATGAAAACTTATTACTTATGTGTGTCATATTTCTGCCATATATAGTAGTTGATCGGCACAACCCAAAAACACATGTCAACGCTGAGCAAGATGACAAAAATTATTCATCCCATACCATTCCTCAAACCTGAGGCTGTGGTTGGTCAATCTTCCACATGCCCCTGCCCTTCCCCCATATCAGGGTTCATGAGCGCCCAAGCTATAGTTTTACACTAAAATTCCTAAAAATGTCAGTTGGTACACAGTGAGAAAGTGTGCAAATGCCTGCATTACAATATCTAGCATGTTTCACTGCCATACGACAATTACAGCCCACAATGGACCTCTGTGAAAAGTTGCACTTTAATGATAACCACCCAGTACTACCAACCACAACAGTGGCTTTGCAGTGAGACAGACCTAAGCTACTGAATTTCTTGAAAGTCAAGCTCACAAAACTGGAATAGTAAATACCCTATGACCTAGAGGTTGGGACCAAGCACAGTGAGGGCTGAACAAACTGAACAGAAATACATGCCTTATAATCTTTCCACCAGAGTATTTAATTTTTGTCAATTTTCAAAATCTTTTTGGATGTGAGAAATTACAAGCGTATTTTCAGCCCAAGAGCTGTCCTCAAATATTGAAATTATGTAACAGATGAAGTATACAAGGCAAAAAAGCTCTTATGCTATTGACTGGAACAGTATTGCAGCAGTAGGAGTAGTAGTAGTACCAAAGATGACCAACCATTTGTCACTGTAGTTCTCACAAAATTAGTGACTCAAGAAAATGAGTTCTATATCAAAGGTGCAGGGATATGGCCTGGAGTAATGGCAAGTAGAAGCAACAATGATCCCCCCACCATCTTGAATGAAATACACCATTTAACAGCCACATCTTTGCACATAAATGCTGTATACCGAAGATGCACCATACTCAGGGCATGAAATGTTTCACATAAACAGCAATATGAAAATGAAAAATGTAAAATTGGCAGTTTCTACAGACATATCAAAACAGATTTAAATAATACAACATTGTACCAGTTAAGTTTTCTATGCATAACAAGGTGTTTTAAGAATCTCTCATTACTGAGTGCAAATATTTACATGTTTTTTATGACTGAATGTGTGTTGTTCTGCCTCTCTTGCATTGCCATTGTTTCCTGTGGTTTCACAAAAAAATACCAATGTACATATTTGCTCTTAACTTCTCGAAATGCAAGTGCTATTTGTAAAACAATTTTAACTGGTGTAGTGTTTTATGATTTAAATCATGAATGACACAGTTGCAGGCTTTCCAAAAAACATTGATTATGATGAATGACATTGAATCATATGATATCTATTGTTTGTATTAAATACAGCTAAATTAGATATTTCCCCATTCTCCTATAAAAATGGCTTAAATCTGATGGCAGCAATTTACTAATGTTCGTTTGGTTCTGAAATTGAAGCTTGACTTTCCACAAGTCAGAATATCACGTATAACCATAAAACAATGAGTCATATTCCACATTTTTTCATAGTACACAAGAATAAACAGGAGTAACAATCTTCTGGAAGAGACTTTAGCAGTTATGACAATGCTAGCTTTTGAAAAACTTTCAAGTGTTGAAATTCAGTGTTATTCTTCTTTAAATGATTAAGAGTAATAGGTTTAAGATGAATAATTTCTTTCCTCAATAATGAAAATAATTTGATGTATTATTGCAACAAATATAATGTAAATTATAGTTATATTCTCAACATAACACCAAAAAATGATAAAACAAAAATTAAAGGACTTACTTTGATAATAAACTGTCAAAAAAGAAAGTACTGAAATTGTGTATAAAACAGATTTTTCCTTGCCTTTTCCCATACGTTGCAGGCCTTTGTGCCAACTACAGACCTGAGAGGTCCAGTCCATTGATTCTAGCAGATTGTTAAAATGCTGTAAATTAAACTTCTTCCAGACATAGTTTAATGACAGTAACACTAACTTTTATCAGACAGCCCTGATTGTCAAGTAACATATTCCTTCTATGATATGATTAACTATAGCTGCAGCTGATTTTGATAAATGTGTAGCAGATCCACTTGTCAAACATATTTAAGGAGCTCCTAGATTTGGCAAAGGATTCATTACTGAAAGTACAAATTCTTATGCCAAGAACTGATCTGCAAAGCAACAATGGGATAACTATTTCAAACTATCATGAGACAGTTATCCCATTATTGCTTTGCAGATCAGTTCTTGGCATAAGAATTGGTATTTTCGCCCAAGAGGACGCCATCATCATTTAACCATACAGTAAAGCTGCATGCCCTTGGGAAAAATTAAGGCTGTAGTTTCCCCTTGCTTTCAGCCGTTCGCAGTACCAGCACAGACAGCCCATTTTGGTTAGTGTTACAAGGCCACATGAGTCTATCATCCAGACTGTTGCCCCTGCAACTACTGAAAAGGCTGCTGCCCCTCTTGAGGAACCACACGTTTGTCTGGCCTCTCAACAGATACCCCTCTGTTGTGGTTGCACCTACGGTACGGCCATCTGTATTGCTGAAGTACGCAAGCCTCCCCACTAACGGCAAGGTCTCAGGACTGAAGGCCACAACAACAACGTGAGACAATAAGACCTGAACAACCTACCAGATATAATTAATGCCCTTTATTGTACACAATATGTCAACATTCATGTGATCTTTGAGAACGAAGTCTTAACACAACAAGTTTATTACTACATAGGTGACGGAGAATGAGAACAATCTGAAATCAATAGCAACCAACCACTAGTAATACATTGCAAATTACTCAGGATGCATGGCAGCAATACCTGCTAATACTTAAGGAAGCTACTTACCTAACAAAATGCAATGCCATGTAACTAGTGATTCAATAATAGATGAAATTCTGTTGTCACTCTTTGGTGCACTATGGCAGTCAAAACTGATATCAATTTCTGCATATGAACAAGGTCCCCTACATTACTATTGGTTATTTTATAGGTTTTCCACATTTATCTGAATTTGCTACTCATGTACTTCTCTAATACACCTCAAAATCACCCCTGCATGGAAATACTCTCCACATCTCTGTTCAACAATGTAACATCAGACCAATTACAAGATAACACATTGACAGCTCTGTTTAAAATGGCACTGTGAGAGACAAAGACATTAGCACACTACCTCCTACTACTTCAAACTCTTTAGTTATTATGTAGCCAGTGCATTAGTCCTACACCATCTGGTCCAGTCATGGATATGAAATTATGCAGCAGGAAAAATTAAGATCTACTAATTTTTTATTGGTGGTGATTGAATGCTGCCTTTCAATTGTTATTTTCATATGTTGACTGCTCAAATGACTCTGAGCACTATGGGACTCGACTGCTGTGATCATCAGTCCCCTAGAACTTAGAACTACTTAAACCTAACTAACCTAAGGACATCACACACATCCATGCCCGAGGCAGGATTCGAACCTGTGACCATAGCAGTCGCACGGTTCCCTGCGCGCCTAGAACCGTGAGACCACCGCGGCCGGCATGTTGACTGCATCAGAAAGCAATGGACTGATAAAGGGATGCATTTAATTAACAACTATAATTAAAAGTAATTTATTTCAAAAGTAAAGTACATTTATATCAACACAAATTTATTAAATGACATCTCATTTCAATTAAAATACTCTCTTTTGTACAAGCATATTCAATATACCACTTTATTCATTTGAAGACAGTGGAATGTTGTTCAAGAAAAATATGAACTACTGACTTCTGTACTATGACAAACTACATTCTTCAACACTACTCATTTGTGAACACACAAACTAAAGGTACTTCAAATCAGTGAAATTGCTTTTAAATAAGACACTTGGTAATACAACTACACAATACAATATCACAGCTAGGAATACACCAATCAAATACAGTACAGAAATATGTTAGGTAACTTAAGGCTGAAAGTTTTTATAAAAAAACTTTCAATATGGTTTGTGAAGTGTCTATTAACCTGTTACAGATCACAACAAGAACGATACTGTGTGGTCCAGATCATACATATGCTTCTCAAGATGGTATACATGGTTCTTATTGCAATAATTCATGTCACGACATGTATACCACTCAAAGCTCAGAGCTCACTGAGGAGAATCCAAGCTGTAACAGTTGGTTTTCTAGAAAATACTGTATCAGTGTGCTCATATAACCACTTCACAGGTGTGACTAGCAAACAAGGATTTATTTATTTAAGAAATAAGCAGTGTTCATCAAAGAATATAATTCTGGTCTTCCTAGTAACACCAAAATTTTTGACACACATGTGCATCATACCAAAATATGATCAGGACTACAAGACTCATGTAATGCTTTTATGTGTGTGTGTAAAAAAAAAAAAAAAAAAAAAAAAAAAAAAAAAAAAAAAAAAAAAAAAAGAAGAAGAAAAAGAAAGAAAGAAAGTAGAAGTGATATCTTTCTGGTTTCCAATTTTAAGTAGTTTGTAACCAATTATATTTCATTATCTCACACAATAAAAGAAAAATAAACAAAGCCAATTATGTCAGGACACAACACACACACACACACACACACACACACACACACACACACACACACAAAACATGAAACATGAGAACAATTTCTTTTTAAAAGCTGCATTAATACTGACTGTTAGCCCCTTCCAGAACTTTGTCTTCCTCCACTGCATTACTAATTCAGTATTACCCCCCTTTGTACATGAGCAACTTTCGTGGAGTTCTAAATATCCGAGTATGTTGCAGACTGTGCACACACAGAAACAAGAGAATTCAGTAGAGTCTCAAATTAGAAAATCGCCCTAGTCTGGTTGAGCTCACTCGTTTTATAGAAATAGATTTGATGATTTCTTAACACACTGAAAGTTACACAAGGGCCTGATATTATTCCCTACTAATGTTGTCTTAGAAGATAGAAAAAATACTGAAACGACAAAGGCACTTATGTTCCACTACACTATGCAGAAATAAGAATGGAAACAGATACATGTGTTTTAATGAAAATTATTTGTACTACAAAAAAAGAAGTAATTATTTGTTGAGAAAAGTAATTTTCAATGCTTTTGGCACTTAGCAAGGAAAACAGGATACACAGTATGAAGCAAAAAGGTGCTATTTACTGCATTCTAGATTTTTTTCACATATTCGCAAGTATATATATAAAATCAAACAAGTAATTTTATATCTTCGAAACGTTTGGATGACACTTTTCATATTCTTTCAGTTCTCAGAAGTGTGAAGAATTTACAATGCAACCTTTGAGTAGAATGACCACTATGAATCCTTTTGGCACGAATAAACTATTATCCTTTCTTGACAAAGAATAGAAACACCTACAGCCATTCTTATGATTTTATTTTATTTTGTCACTCCAGGTTGTACCGCATCGAAACAACCTGAAGATGATGCAATGAAGCGTCGAAACTGGTAGCGACAAAATAAAATAAAATCGTAAGGACGGCTGTAGGTGTTTTTATTTTTTGTCACGATAGTAAGCGACCGTCGTCCCAGAGATGTCCTGCTAAAAGGATGGACGTACAAAAACATTATCCTTTCTTGTTCCTACAGTACGTACCATGTTTTTCATAAAAAGGATAGTTCCTCATAACCTCATTTTCACAGATCAGATGCCAAACTGCACACCAGACAGCTCTCTCATTACTTGAAATTTTTTCACTGACGTGTAAATGAAAATGAGAACTTTAAGCCGATGAGATTCTGTAAAGGAATAATACACCATGGTCGCTGCAGTAGGCAAACTTGTCTTGAGAAGTCAATTGACAAATGAAAGTTGATCATGTAAAAGGAGCTGTAGATGCATCTTTATGATTTTACCTTACTTCAATGGATGATAAAAGTAAAGAAATATTATGGGGAGGGGGGGGGGAGGGGGAGGTGAGTCAGGAATGAGGGGGAAGGTCAGGAGGGAGGAGGAATGTGGCATAGAGGAACTATAGAAAGTCAAACCAGGGCACACATCAAAGTTGCATAGAGGCCCAGAGAATCTTAACTTCAGTTTCTGCTCATGCTTTGGCAGTAGACTCTTTGTTGCTTTGTATTTTTCGTACAGCACTTTCTAAAGCAAAGAGATGGGTATCATCATAATGAGGTGCAATGCGTCTCATTTCTGCTGCGAGGTTGAACAAATATTCTGCATTACTGCCACTCGGTCCATGAGCACTTGCAATGCATGCAGCTGTTTCCTCAAAAGTTTCATTTCTCATGAAAAATTTATTATCTTCTGTGGCTATGTACAGCACTACTTCAAATGGATCGAGTTTGGTTATTTCTTGTGTTGTCTCAACTGCTACAGGATAAAATAGTGCTGTGTTTTTGGTATAGCCATCCTTCTCACGAAAATCCAGATGCGAGACAACATTTTCTTCATCCTCTTTGTCTATCTCATATGTTACACCCCAGATCACATCCTGGAACAAGAAACAGTACTGCATGAACTATCTTTTTCTACTTGTTGAAAAACACAGAAAAATCATGCAAAAGAAATTAAAAATGAAACTCATGAAATACAATCCTGCCTAAGTGCAACTATAAACAAATTTAACACCAAGTTTTGGAAGGCTTGCTTAAATGCTTAGAATTACAGAACTGTAGTAAGTTTAATGTATATTTAAACTTTCATGTTTTATTCATCAATGTAGCTAAGCAACCATTAATCATTAAATTAATTTATTTATGAGCAGACAAGATTTTACAGACCATAGAAGTACTACACTGCATTTCCTCCCCTACCTCCAATCACTCATCGTAGAGGGTAACATGAATGTAAGAATGAGAGAATTAATGCAGTCTTGTTCTGGTTAGGTCCTGGCTTAAGCACAGGGTAATTCAGAAAAGCCAGAACCATGAATATTTATGTAGTTTGTGTTAAAAATAATTATGATTCCTCTGTGTTGTTGATTGTTTTAGATTGTTGTTCATAGCACTAATCTTGGGAAATGTCTAGTAGGGCATCATCTCCAGACTCAGCGTGCGCGCACACGCACGGATGTGCATTAGTGTTAGGTGACATTTACTCAATTTGACAAGTTGCTCATGCATGAGCAGCATCATATTATGAAGCTTACTTCACAGTAAAATCTTAAAAGCAGTGTACTGAGATGATCCACGAGAAATTCCCTGACGTCCCTGTCCAGAGAAAACAGCAGTTTGTGAAACAGGAAGTGTGAATGAAAGGTCTGTAAACTGTCAACCTGATGTGTTAACACCTAAATTTATGGAGTTTTCAGCAGTCTCTGCTGTGGTTGGTTTGTTGGTTTGGTGGAGGGGACCAAACAGTGAGGTCATCAGTCCTATCAGAGCGAGGAAGGAATTCGGCTATGTCCTTTCAAAGGAACCGTCTTGGCATTTGCCTGAAGTGATTTACGGACATCACGGCAAATCTAAATCAGGATGGTCGGATGAGGGTTTGAACTGTCACTGTCCCCATTGCGTGTCCAGTGTACTAAAAACTGCACCATCCCACTCGGGGAGTTTCTGCTGTGATTCCCCGGTAACTCATTTCATCGGTTGTCTAAAGAGCGTGGAGCATCTTATTAAACCTGCCATGGAGCCACTAAATGTCTCAGGTTATGGCCATACAGAGTTCAGGTAGTTGAAGAGCTATATTCTTTGGAGTCAGAAAAACCTGTCTCCTATTGTCAGTGGTTTAAGAGCTCACACAACGATGTGAATAATATGCTGAACAATACATTTTTCAGTGATGAAGCACGGTTCCACTTACATGTATGTATTAAACAGACGGAATACTTGCATTTAAGCTGCCAATAATCATCACACATTACACAAGATGCAACCTCACCTACAAGAAAATGGAGTATGATGTGCCATATCTAGCCAGTGAATTGTTGGATTCACGGCCACACTTGAAGTGAGTGAACGTTACTGCTGGTTTCAAAAAGACAGTTCAACATGTCACACCGTCAATGAGACAATGATGACACACTAAAAATATGTGGGCCTCCCGCTCACCAGATCTAACTTCCCCAGATTTCTTATCTTTTTTTTGTGGGGAGGGACATCTTGAGGAGGTACACTAAAATAACTCAAGAATGCTGGAGAGTACAGAATCACATTATCACTGCCATAAAAGAAGCCACAGTCTATATACACAATGAGTATCTGCATACCTTTGCCACCTAGTCAATACGTATTTAGTACAAAATGGGGGGACAGTTTCAGCATCTTTTAAATACCTTTCTAAATGTATTAAATAATATTGATAAAGAATATAGTAAATAAGTGTTGGAGTTCTGGCTTATCTGAATCACCTTGTACTTTACTGGCAGCTTTCAGTAATCAAACTCTACAAGCAATTTGTATGCCAACAGGAAATTGCAAATGGTCCCCCCTTCCTCCCTCAAGACCAATTCTTCAATCAGTTTTTCTTTGCAAGAATCATTGTCATTGCCATCGTCAATATATTTTCTGTTTCTAATGTTATGACAAGATGCACAATTTTTCCCGCATGATTAAAGCTGGCAGGAATGTAACCAGAATTTAAGTGAAGGTGATGGCCACACACAGTAGGAAAAACTGGCAACCACTGGCAGTCATACAGCCAGGTACACACGCTAGAGTTTTTTAAACCTCGTCAAGGAACAAGCGTGGCAGGTCGTTTATAGGGCCGATAACATAGATGACAAGTATAATGCTTTCCTTCACACATTTCTTATGCTCTTTGAGAGTTGCTTTCCATTAGAACATTCTACATAGGACACTAGCAGTAAAAGACAGCCTGGGTGGCCAACTAGTGGGAGGAGGATACCATGTAGAACAGAGGGAGAATTACATCAAAATGTTAGAAATATTCACAATGAAGGAGTATGTGGTACGCAAATAGAATAGCTAATTCACAGGATAAAATTAAAACCACTTGGTCAGTTGTGAAGGAAGTGTTTGGTCATCAGCACAAGGTTGACAATATAAAGTCAGTTCGTAGTAAAAATATTTCTGTTACTGATAAATCAGATGTATGTACAGTTTACATACTTTTCTGAGCATTGCTGCTGAATTAAAGAAAAATTTAGTTTCTACAGGGAATTCTATAACACACTTGGCAAATGCCTTTCCGAGATTTATGTCTGAAATATTCCTCTGTGATATGGGACAAGGGGGAGATTGAGTCAACAATTAAATCACTGAAGACTAAGGACTCTCATGGATATGATGGAGTGCCTAGCAGAGTATTAAAGCACTGTGCTGCACATGTTAGCCCAGTATTTAGCCATATTTGTAATTTTTCCTGTAGGAACAGTCAGTTTCATGAAAGATAAAAGAACTCAGTACAGCTGCTGTGTCAAAAGGCAGAAAGGGATAATGCAGACAATTTTAGACCTATTTCCATGCCATCAGTGTTTGCTAAAGATAATGAAAAAGGTTTTGTATGTAAGGATAATTGATCATATTATATAACATAATTTGCTATCAACTGTACAGTTCAGTTTTAGAAGTTGTTTAACAATTGAAAATGCTATATTCTCTTTTCTCTGTGAGGTACTGGATGGGTTAAACGAAAGGTTTAGAACGCTAGACACATTTTCTGATTTAACTAAGGCATCTGATTGCGTTTATCACAAAATAGTGCTCCTGAAGTTGAACCATTATGGAATACGGGGAGTAGCTTAGAGTAACAATAACTGTAACAACAGACAGCAAAAGGTAATTATTCACAGTGTTGAGAACGGCTGTGATGTGGGGTCTGGGTGAATATGGTCAAATGTAGAGTGCCCCAGGGATCAGTGTTGGGGCCGATCCTGTTCCTTATTTGTATAAATGATATGCCCTCTAGTATTATGGGTAACTCTAAAATATTTGTTTGCCAATGACACTCACTTGGTAGTAAAGGATGTTGTGTGCAACACTGGTTTGGTTTCAAGTAGTGCAGTTCATGAAATAAGTTCATGGCTTGTGGAAAATAAATTAACAGATCACAGTAAGACTCAGTTTTTACAGTTTCTAACAAAATTCAACAAAACCGACCTTTTAATTTCACAGAATGGGCATATAATTAGTGAAACTGAACAGTTCAAATTTCTAGGTATTCACGTAGACAGTAAACTGTCGTCGAAAGCCCATGTGCAGAATCTTGTTCAAAGCCTTAATGCTGCCATTTTTACGATTCGAATTTTATCCGAAGTAAGTGATCGCTCGACATGAAAACTATTCTACTTTGCTTATTTTCATTCGCTTATGTCGTATGGTATTATATTTTTGGGTAACTCTTCCCATTCTAAAAGGATGTCTCTCTCAGAAATGGATGGTTCGGGCAACAAATGGTGTAAGTTTGTAAACCTCTTGTCGACCCCTGTTCACTGGTCTGGTTATTTTGACATTGGCCTCTCAACCTATATATTCTTCACTGTCATTTCTGGTTAATAATATCAGCTTGTGTCCAAGAATAAGCAGCTTTCACTCTGTTAATACTCAGCAGAAATCCAACCTGCATTTGGATCAGACTTCCGTAACTATTGTGCACAAAGCTGTGCAGTATACTGCTGCATCCATTTTCCATAAGCTAACACATGAATTCAAAAATCTTAGCAGTAATCCACACACTTTCAAATCGAAACTGAAGAGTTTCCTCATTGGTTTCTCCTCCTATTCTGTTGAGGAGTTCCTTGAAAAATTAAGCTGATTCTTAAGTAATATTGTTGATTACATTTACTTAAACTTATGGCTTGACTTTTTTTGGGTTCATAAACATTTTATTTTGATCTGTTATTACTTTTATGTTGGAATTTCATGTACCGTGTTTATTACTTGCTCATTGCAAGAAAGTCAAAGGCAGCAGGTGAAACTGTGAATCCACCAATACTAAGTGACTTATAAACAAAGTGAAAGTTCGTTCTCCCACATTAGGCACTGAATGAATGTCTACTCCCCCCCCCCCCTCAAATATCAGTTAATTCATTTGGAAAATTTATCTATAGTTAAAAACTGACATTTCTAAAAATAAATACAAGGACCATGGATTCATGTTCTGTTGTTTTAGTAGCTGTGGCAGATAGAAATTACTGCTTCAGATACACTGATGTGGGCAATTACAGATTCAGAAATAGATTCAAGATCCTTCAAGCATGCACAATTTGGCATTTCAGCAAGTAAATGCTATGTTTTGCACTGACCACAGATAGAAATGTTGCATTTGTTCACATTATACTTACAACATGTTGTGTACTTCATTACTATATGAGGATTGTTGATGAATAGAAATTTAAGGACACACTGACATTTCCATTACACAATTCATATTAAGCATGTCTGCATGTGGAACTAGACACAACACAACTGGAAACATTGTCAGAGACCATTTTACAGATATTCTGTTCTACTCATTGATCAGTGCCTCAGCAAAAATGTAGTAAGTAGTATATCTTTAATGGTCTTGGAATATGAAGAACTACATTGTAAACATACATGAAGTAAAAAATTACACATTTTATTACCTTCTACCTATCAACCATGGGCAACTGTAAACATTTATCCAAGAGGGTTTCAAAATCATAAAATTGCAAATTCTGTTATAACTGATTCAGTGAGTCTGAAAAGTGTGTCATGCCCCAAGCACTAATTTTTACAGGGAGCAGTTGTCTGATGGCACTCTCCATGCTACTCTAGCCTGTGCAAACCTCACCTCCAAATAACTACTGTGACTTACATCCATTTAAACTTACTATTTTTACCTCTGCCTCCCTTTACAATTTTTATCCCCCCATAATTCCCTCTAATACTAATTGAACAATTCCTTGAGGTCTCAGAATGATACCTTCTTTTAGTCAAGTTGTGCCATAAATTTCTTTTTTCCCCAACTGTATTTAGTACCTCCTCACTCGATACGTGATATACCCATCTACATTTACATGACTACTCTGCAATTCACAATTAAGTACCTAGCAGACACTTCACTGAACCACCTTCACACTATTTCTCTATCGTTCAACTCTCTAACGGCACATGGGAAAAATGAACTTAAAAATCTTTCTGCATGAGCTTTGAGCTCTGTTATTTTATTATGAAGACCATTTTTTCCTATGTAGGTGGGCGCTAACAAAATATTTTCACACTTAGAGGAGAAAGTCTGTGATTGAAATTTCATGAGAAATTTCTGCTACAGCAAGAAACACTTTCGTATTAATGACTGCCACACCAATTTGTGTATCATATCTGTGGGATTCCCCCCCCCCCCCCCCCCATTTCAAGATAATATGAAATGAGCTGCCCTTCTTTGAACTTTTTCAATGTCCTGATATACGATGCTGATCGCACACTGTGCAACAATACTTCATAAGATTACGGACAAGTGAAGTGTAGGCAGTCTCTTTGCAATTGGTCTTCTAAGTGTTCTAACACAGTCTTTGGTTCGCTTTCCCTACAACATTATCATGTTATCATTCTAGTTTCAGTTGTTTGTAAGTGTAATTCCAAGGTATTTAGTTGGAGTCACATTCTTTACATTTGTGCGATTTATCATGTAACCAAAATTTAGTGGATTCCTTTTAGTGCTCACATGGATGACATTTTTATTATTTAGAGTCAATTTCCACTTTTCATACTATACTGATATCTTGGTTAATTAATTTTGCAACTGATCCTAATCGTCTTATAAGATGATAAATGACAGCATTCAGAACGCCCTGAAATTACCTGACTACCTGTGGGGTGGGGCCATCTAGACTGCCAGAATAATGGCTAACTTACTATTATATCATTGGGATCCATTTGCTTATTTAATAGACACAGATGTTTAATCCACTTTAAAAAATTTGGGATCTCAGTGTAGTGTTATTTTAGGGAATTCCTTTTAGTAGAAAATTTCGCTGGTGTTATGTGTGTGCATATTTTATATGCAATGTTTGATTTCCCGTGGAAAATAGAGATGATAGAGCAGTGTCACTGTGCACAGTAAAGGAAAAGACCTTTATGTGCATGTGTGAATTTTGTCCCTGTCTTACAGTGAGTCAGTCGCTGCCTGTCGGTTGCTGAGTGAGGTGCTACACGTTTTCATCGGATTACCAATTCTCTCAAGATGACTGAACGTGTTTAGCAATTATACTGCATTGAATTTTGTCAAACCAAAGATTCAGCAAGTGTTTAAGAAGAGCAATGCATGTAACAAATTAAGTAGTGGTTCAACCAATTCAAAAATGGCCACACATCAGTGGAGAGTGACCAGCATTCTGGTAGGCCCCAAACTGCTCAGAGTGCAGCTGTTGTTGAGAGGGTGCAAAATTTGGTGATGGCAGTGCATTGTTTGTCCATGCGGGAAATTGCCCAAGAGGTTGGAGAGAGTAAAGATTCTGCACATGCAATTTTGCATGATGATTTGACAAGAAGAGAATAGAAGCTTTCGAAATGTGGTGCTACAGAAGAATACTGAAGATAAGGTGGATAGAGCACGTAACTAATGAGGAGGTATTGAATAGGATTGGGGAGAAGAGAAGTTTGTGGCACAACTTGACTAGAAGAAGGGATCGGTTGGTAGGACATGTTTTGAGGCATCAAGGGATCACAAATTTAGCATTGGAGGGCAGCGTGGAGGGTAAAAATCGTAGAGGGAGACCGAGAGATGAGTACACTAAGCAGATTCAGAAGGATGTAGGTTGCAGTAGGTACTGGGAGATGAAGCAGCTTGCACAGGATAGAGTAGCATGGAGAGCTGCATCAAACCAGTCTCAGGACTGAAGACAACAACAACAACAACGATTTGAACATGCACTGAGTGGCTGTGAAATTCGTGCCCAAGTTGTTGTTGCGAGAACAGAAAGACCTCCATTTTGACGTTGCACAGAACCTTCTGGACACCACCAACACTGATTTTGGGTTTCTGAACACCGTGATACCTGGAGATGAGTCATGGGTGTACAGGTATGACCCAGAAACCAAAAGACAGTTGTCACAATGGAAGCATCCCGAGTCTCCAAGGCCGAAGAAAGTGCGGCAGGTGCGAAGTAAAATCAAGATGATGCTGACTGTCTTCTTTGATGTCCATGGAATTGTGCATCACGAATACGCACCAGAAGGGCAAACAGTGACAAAGGAGTACTATCAAGATGTTCTCCGACAACTCCGCGATGCAGTTTGGCGCAAAAGACCAAACATGTGGACAGCGAAACAGTGTCAACTGCATCACGACAACCCCCCGCACATTCAGCCCATGTGATCCAAAATTTCTTGGCCAAATATGGAATTACAGCCATTCGCCAAACTCTCTACTCTCCAGACATGGCTCCTTGCGACTTCTAGTTGTTTCCAAAATTGAAGACACCACTGAAAGGATCCCGTTTAGAGAGTAGAGAAGAGAATGCGGAACACGACGACAGAGCTGAACACCAAGAAGACTTCCAGAGGTGTTTCCAGCAGTGGAAGGAATGGTGGGCTAAGTGTGTGCAAGCACAAGGGGCCTCCATTGAAGGGAATTAGGGTCCCAACCCCGTGAGGTATTCGAAATTTTTTTTCTGTCCAGAGGCCAAATATTTTTAGACAGGCCTCGTATACAAGCAGAGGTTTGGGTCTCAGAGGCATCTAGAATGAATAGTTGGAATCCCTAAACTGCGTGCGTGCGCACCACGAGGAGGAGGAGGAGGAGGAGGAAGAAGGAATTGTGAGGTTTCCATCTTGGTCCCACATGTTCCACCTCAACAGCCATGCAGCTCATCAGCATGCAGCACACATCGATACTGCAGGCTTCTCTCTCTCTCTCTCTCTCTCTCTCTCTCTCTCTCTATCTCTCTCTCTCTCTCTCTCTCTCTCTCTCTCTCTCTCTCTCTCCCTCCCTCCCCCCCCTCTCCCTCCATGTTTTCACCATCCTCATGATCTGGACAGTCAAGTCAAGATCCCTGTTCCTTGTGACACACAACATTCCACTGCCACGCAGCGCGGTGCTCACTGAAGCACCCAGAGCTTATGGTGACAGAGGACTGGTGGCACTTACCAGTCCCCAGCTCAGAAACCCTGAAGTTATAAAGCTGATATCCAGCAAACGAATGCTGAATCCACAAGGGTACCTGTTGTGTTTTCTGATTTAAGTTAGTTCTACCTCTGTGTCAGTGATGACCGTTTTTTTGGTTAGGAGGAGACGAGCTGAGGGCTTTGTTTTCTGATGAAAGCTAGTTCTGTCTTGGTGCCAAAGATGGCTGTGTTGGTTAGAAGGCGCCAGTTGAGGGCCTGCAACCAATCTGTGTGCTAGACACACTGAACCTACACAGGGAGTTATGGTCTTGGATGTGATTTCCTATGACACCAAGAGCACTTCTGTGGTTATTCCACTCACTCTGACTGCAAAACTGTATGTCAATCTGGTGATTTGAGATGTCATGCTGCCGTTCATGAACAGCATTCGAAGGGGCATTTTCCAACAGGGTAACGCTTGCCCGCATACTGCTATTGTAACCCAACATGCTCTATAGAATGTTGACATGTTGCCTTGGCCTGCTCGATCAACAGATATTTCTCCATTTTAGCACACACAGGACGTCATCGGATGACTATTCCAGTGTCATCCACAACCAGCATTAACCGACCTTGAATTGACTAAGTGACACAGGCATGGAACTCCATCGTCCAAACTGACATCCAGCACCTATAAAACACAATGCATGCATGTTTGAATGCTTGCATTCAACATTTTGGTCATTACACCAGTTATTAATGTACCAGAATTTCAAATTTGCAATGGCTTATATTGTGCTTACAATAACCTGTGATCTTGCAATGTTAATCACTTCGATTGGTTACCTAGACAAAGGTGTTCCCTAAACTTACTCAACATTAATTATTATTTTTTTGTATTAGTGGAAATTATTAAGAGTACTGGCCCTATAACACTTCCTTGGGGTATGTCCAAAGTTATTTTTACATCTCCGGATTTCTCTGTGGCAAGAATGTGTGTGTGTTCTGTTTGCTACAAACTCTGCAATTCAGTCACACAGCTGGTCTGACATTCTGTACATATATTTTGTCCATTAGCAGGAAGCAGTTTTGCAAAAAAGATATTTAGTATTTCAGCCTCTGTGTCATCCTCCATTTTGATGCCATTACAGTCACAGTGTCTGGACACATGGCTTTTATCTGTTCACTGATTTAACCTAAGATAAAAAATTCTTAGGTTTTTTCTGTCAAGTCTGTTGACAGAATTATACTTTCAAATTCACTGAACACTTCACATATGGCTCTCCTTATGCTAACTCTGGCTTCCTTCAGTTTCTGTTTGTGAGGCTTTAGCTATATTAAATTTGCTGTGAAGTTATCTCTGCTTTCATAGTAGCTTTCTACCATGGCTGACAAACCATGGCAGGTCTTTTCCACCTCTCACAACTTTGCTCAGCACATACTTTTCTACGGTGTATTGCAGAACGTTCTTGGAATTTGTACACCAAAGCTAAAAATTGTCAGTGCAGCAGATGAAATCTTCATGTTGACTGCTTAAATAATCTGAAATCCGTTTCTTGTCACTGTTGCTATTATATAACAACCTTTATTTACATTATTATTTACAGCCATATTCTGAGGTCCTGTAATGGCATTATGATCAATTCCCTGTTCTACACTAACAGAGTCTAATAAAAGTTCAAGCATGTTGGTGGATACGAAATCTAATATGTTGCCTTCATGAGTCTGGTCTCTCATTAGCCGCGTAAGTTAATTTTCACACAAGACATTTAGAACAATTTCACATCATTCCCTATCCCTACCAACTGTTTTAAGGACTTACCTCTCTCAGTCTATAGCTGGTAAGTTGGAATTTCCACCTAATACTACAACATGATCAGGAAATTAATGTGAAATATTCTCCATGTTTCGTCTCAAATGTTCTGCCACTACTGTTCCTGAGGCACGGGGGTCTACAAGAGTATCTGATAACCATGTTTGATCCTCCTCTAATGCTTACTTTCACCTAAATTATTTGACATTCACCAGACATTATCTTACCTTTAATGACTATTAACATGTCTCAACCACTAGTGTTCAAGCTATCTTCAGGATACACACTCCAATCCCAATTTACAATTTCAGTGTGAAATATTTGGTTTCAGTTAGCTTCGTACCTAGTAATATATGCCTATTGTTATCATTCATAAGCAAAACATTCTGGGACCTTTCCATAGATGTTCATGTATTTAACTAATATCATATTAATCCATCAGTTTAATAAATGATTGCAAAATATTGACACCAATTATCTACAGAAGAATGAAAAATATTATAAGAATTCAACTTTGGGGAAGACCAGTTTGACTTCTGAAGAAATGTATGTATGATTGAGGCTATACTGACCCTACAACCCAACTTAGAAAGCAGGTTAAAGAAAGACACTTATGTTTATACCATGTTAACTGAATCTTGTGTCGGTTTTGGTAAAACATTATAATAAATGAAAAGCACTAGTATGCTTTTGTTCTACAGTATTACATTTATTGTGTAGACCGGTTTTCAGCTTTCAAGGCCATCTTCAGACTTTACTGACTATTGTCACCATAGAAGTTATAATGTTTTGTACATGACATTGGAACAGAAGTTACAAACCTAGATTGAAGTAGAAATGAGCAGTAAATAAAATCTTACACAGTGTGGTGGTAATGCAATGTAATGTGAAAAATTAAAAGTTGATCAGTAAATAAATATAAACAGAGTAAACAGGAAACTAACACAAAACAGGAACAGTAAGCCTACATAACAGTTTATATTAATAAATAAAACCAATAAAATAACATAAAATTTGTGCTTGACATGGCTACTTCAGGAGATACAAAACATGGCGAGATACACAAAACAATTCAAAGAAAGAAAGAATTATCAGTGTAGCTACAGAATATATATGGAACTTCAGCGATAGCAATAAGATAAACAGAAATGAATACATGCAGGAAAATGAAGGAATGTGAGACAACATACACTAAATGTCATCTCTGAGAGCATGGTGGTACTGCATTTGAAAAAGTAAAAGGTTGACAAGTACACAAATATAAAATGAGCAAACAGGAAAAACATTAACACTATACTCGAAACTACGCCTATGTAACAGTTTGTTTTACATAAATGAACCAAGTAAAATAAAAACACTATTTGATGAGAATGATAAAAATAAAAGAACTCAATGAATACAGTAAACTGGGGAATACGTAGAACCAGACCATGTGGGAAGTAATGAAAAACACAAATGATTATGTGAAGTTTAAGAGGGAGGAAGTGTTAAGCTGTGTCTGATCATTTAAGATTAGACCTGTACTGTCAGCTAGATGTTTGTTAATTTCCAGGGCTTCCAACAGATTGAGTTTTTGGCCTTTGTTTGTACCATCACATGCTCAACAAAGCTGCATTCGTGTTCAGCAGCCTAGTTACTATGTCTCTGCCTGACTGACCAACTGTGATACGTTCTACATGTATATACAATGCAGACTGACAATAGCATTAAAAGTGGCTCTGAAAACAGATTTTTTTTTAACATCAAGCATTAAATTATTTGAAACTTCCTGGCACATTAAAACTGTGTGCCGGACCGAGACTCGTACCTGGGACCTTTGCCTTTCGCGGGCAAGTGCTCTACCAACTGAGCTCCCCAAGCACAACTCTCGCCCCGTCCTCACAGCTTTACTTCCGCCAGTACCTCGTCTCCTACCTTCCAAACTCATATCAGCGCACACTCTGCTGCAGAGTGAAAATCTCATTCTGGATTAAATTATTTGTTAGGAATACTTTTCTGAAGACATTTCTATAGAGCATAACCACATACAGAAGTGAAACATGGACAGTAACTAGGTCAGGCAAGAAAGGAATAAAATCTTTTAAGACTGTTGAAAGTTGGTTGGGTATATCAAAACCACTAACGAGGTAATGAACTGAGGGGGAAAAAGGCATCTAATGATGGACACACCCTGAGGCATTAAAAAATCATCAATTTGGTAATGGGAGCGTAGAGCATAACAACTGTAGAGGGAGACCAAGATTTGAATACATTAAACAGGTTCAAATGGATGACGGCTGCAGCAGTTATGCAGAGATAACAGGTCTCGCACAGGATGCACTAGCGTGGAGAGCTGCATTAAACCACTCTTCCAACTGAAGATCACCAAAAGAATGAACAACAAATCTGATATTAACCACAATGCAGCAGTTGCAGAACGTAAATATTTAAGATCTGGCATATGTGCCTAAATGTTAAGGTTCTTATCAAGAACTTATGAACTTTATATTGTAGGCATAATCCATATCAATCCAGGCAGTGGGGTCTAATTTCATAGCCTCAGATGTTATTGAATTCAACATATGTTACAATTCTGCCCCAAGTAAGAAATTCATATTTTGTTTTGTCCAAAAGAATTCCTGACCCAAGACACAGGCTGGCAAAGACAGTGACCCAGGTACCATTTCACACATGTGATTTTTGGTGTAATTTTTAAAATGCTACATTTCTGCAACAGTTTCTGACATTGCTTTGCTTATTTTTTTATTTGAAAGATAGTAACTTTATTACTGAAATGATATCCTTGGTTTGTAGGTGTGTGTGTGTGTCAAGGTTCTCCTGGCTGGTAGTCTTCTAAATTTACTCAATTAACTTAAAAAATGCCAATCTAAAAAATGTTCAAATCTTTCACTGTTTATCAGTACACTGTAGTACTGCATTCTCTTGAGAGAACTTTCACATCTCAGTTTAACTGAAGAAGATTTGAACTGACACTTCAGTTGTGAACAGGTACACAAAGAAAGCAGTTTTCCAAATTTGCGGCCCAACCGTAATTGTAAGCTATCGTGAAGAGTTTGTCGATTGAGTTTTAGAGTTTCTTGTGGAAAGGACAGTGTTTGAAATGTGTTCTGACAGTTATCACACGAGAGTAAGATGTGTTGACTACCTGCATATCCATGAAAGAGTGAGTAGGTTGGGAGTGTGCTCATTTCAACACAATGTTTTGATGTTAAAATGTTTCCAGTGATGTCTTTCTGTGTTCTAAATTCTTTGACAGAATATCAACAATTTTAGTAACTGAACAAGTTGGTTGGTCACTTGTCGGTGTTAGAGAGACCAAACTGCAGGGTCATCAAGCTCGGCATCCTGTGTGTGGCAAACCAGGAATAACCATCAGAACAAGGATAAAAAAGGCAAATCCTGGGAAGCCCAATTGTAAGCACGACACAATAAGACAGAAAATCAAGGAGGACTAGGAGGGGAGTGAGAGGGGATAAGATGGACAAGGCACACTGTCCACAATGCAGTTGGAGGTCCCAAGTGATAAAAAATATTAAAAATAGCAAACATAAAAGAGCAAAGAGAATAAAAAGATGTGAAGGCTAAGGTTCAGGTCAGACCACCAAGAAAGGGCTGCCATGGGACCCCCGGGCCAGAGCAGGCAAGGCCCCTCCAGCCTCCCAGGCGGCCAATGAGGCCGAAGTGCCCTACCTCACAGAGATGAGTAGAAATCACCTTCACACTGCTTTGTCATCGTCTGCTAGCACCAGAGGTCATTGTCAGGAAGTTTAAGAGATCACTGCAAAGCAACAAAATTTGGGTGGTCTAGAAGAATGTGGACTACAGCCAGGCACTACATAACAGCAAAGTGGATCTTCAAGTCAGAGAATGTGCCTGTGGGTCTCCCAAGTGTGACGAATTTGTAAACAAACAAAGGACAGTGGATTCCTGGTGAGAAGCATAAAGGGAAGACAGCCACTTGGTCATGCAATCCTTTATTGCCCTTGTTTGTTTGGGGGAGTCCAAGGCAAACTATTCTGAGCTCCAGACATCCAACAACTGATGGCGTACAGTTGATTGAAGGTCCAGTTCTCGAACCACCATTTCCAAAATCTGCATCCTGAGAGCCAACTTTGCCAAGCAGTCAGCCCCTGTTCATTCCCTGAGACCCCAACATAGCCAGGAGTACAAACAAAGACAACTGGCCATCCAGCTTGATGGAGGTCAGAAAGAAGATCCTGGACAGTTGTGACTAGTGGGTAACTAGGACAGCACTGATCTATAGCCTGAAGGTTGTTGAGGGAGCCACTGCTGATTAAAAGCATCTTGCCAACGCAAGAACGAGAATGGCTGAGGGCTCATTTGATTGCCACCAATTCAGCAGTTTACACACTGCATCCATTTTCCAAGGAACATAGTTCACTGCACCTTGCATGTGTGTATGCAAAACTGGTTTATCCATTGAGCTGTCAGTGCATACCACTTCCGAACCTGGAAATGCATTAAGGACACCCAGGAACAAGTTTCAAAAGACCGTGCAGTCAACTGAATCTTTCAGTGCAAAGGATAAACAGGCAGTGCTTCAAGTTTAGTTAACTTGTATTGCATGAACTTTTAAAGCAAGAAAGGAGAAATAATGTTTGGCCAACTAAGAACTCAGAAATGGCAGGAGAATATTCAGATCCACAACCTATAAAGAAGGATGTTTATGGCCTGCGTGTAGGACTGTGACTAGTTGATTGCAGTTATATACATCAGTTATAAGTTAAATGAAATCATCATGAACTTTATGCTACCACATGGACCAGATGCTGGTATAGGTTTTCTGCTACAAGATAGCAACACCACCATCAGTGCTCACTTCTGGTTCACAGTGTTTTAAAGATTGTTGGTGCCTCATTTCCTATAGGTTTAACAGGAAGGCATCACTGAATATCAAGTGGAGATACTACGCAGATGAACACATTTTTAGTTCATCAAGTTGTTAACTTCAGTTGTAAGCAGTGTGCACAGATGGTGTTTGCTTTGGAATCTGTATGTTTTTGAAACTTGGATATATAGTTTGGAATTATTTAATATGTTTGAAAGCTGTGCCTATTACTCATTTCTTGGCACACTTCAAGTCGATATTGTCTCTGGTCACTTGACAAGACTTTTGGAATGAGTTTTGTGGACACTCGACGCGTGTTCAGATCTTCAGTTGAAATTGACTGACCTGCACAGAAACCTAAAGTAAGTCCATCAGCCATCTCCCTTATTGTACGTCTATGATCAGAGAGCACTAAGTTGTGAACTTACACAACATTTTCATTCATTTTTGAGGTAGAAGGACGGCTGGACCGTGGTTCATCTTCAAATGATTCGCGGCCATTTTTAAATCTGTTGAGTCAGACAAAAACATTTGACTGGCTCATACAATTACCTCCAAAAGCTGTTTTTAATAGTTCATAAGTCTCAGAAGCTGATTTCCCGGTTTTAAAACAAAATTGCACACAAACTCATAGCTCTGTTTTTACATCCATTTTCATGCAGACAGAACCCAGCAACAAGCCCTAACAGAGCTGCACTCAACCAGCTGCCACGAACTGAATAAAGGAAAAACAGTTTCCTGTCCGAATGCGTTCAAGGACATGGCAATGACTCACTCCCCACCATCCATGTACCTTCCTGCCAAACCAGTAAACAGTAGCGGATCCATTCTTAAAATTTTCCTATCACACCTTGTAATCCTCTGTCTAAAAAGAAGGAACAGTATTTATTATTGTGTATGCTCATACGATGCCAGTTCCAATTCATATGAAGTTGGAATCAATAAATAAACTCCACCCGTTTATTTAACTAGCATCAATGTTAATAGTAAACTACGTTTTTCTGGACTAAAAATGACCCAGATTTGTTAAATAGAGTAATTACAGGTTGAATCATGACTATATGGATATGATCCTGAAACCAAAGTGCAGTCTTCACAGTGCAAGACTCCAGATCCACCATGACTGAAAAAAGCACGGCAAAGTCAGTCAAAGGTAAAGACAATATTGGCAATTTTTTTTCGATTCTACCGGTCTAGTGCACCATGAATTTACCCCTTGAGGACAGAAAATTAACCAGGAATACTACATGTGTGTCCTTGAGCGTTTGCGCAAAATGGTGCGGAAGAAAAGGCCTGCACTGTATAAAGACAAGAGTTGGGTGCTACACCATGACAATAGGCTCACTGTGCCTTCTCCATCGTTGAATTTTTGACCTAATTCAAAATTCCTGTGCTTCCACAACCACCATATTCCCCTGATTTGGCCACTGTGGACTTCTACCTGTTTCCTAAACTGAAGTTTTCACTGAAAGGGAAGCTATTCGACTTGATTGAAGACATCCAGGCAAATACGGAAGGCGTCCTTAACACACTTCATGAAAAAAATGTCCAGGAATGTTTCCAAAAGTGGAAAAACCGTTGGAGTCTGTGTGTTGAGTCACAAGGGGACTATTTTGAAGGAAATGCATCACAGTAGCATGCAAGTACCACAATTGTACAATTACAAGCCCATTATTAAAACTTTCCAATCACATCTCGTATATCCTTAACCTAATGCATGGCAGTTAGCTACATTTACACTGTACAAGTAGTTGTGACACGCATCATGAAAGGTACTTTTTATTTCTAAATCTACATCCACACTTGGCAAACCACTGCGACGTGCATGGCATAGGTACATCCCATTGTACTGGTTATTAGGGCTTTTTCCCCATTCCACTTGCATACTGAGTGTGGGAAAAATTGTTTAAATGCCTCCATGCATGCTGTAATTAATCTAATCTTACCCTCACAATCCATATGGGAACAGTATGTAAGGGATTTTAGTATATGCTAAGAGTCATCACTTGAAGCCAGTTCTTTTAACTTTGTTAGTAGACTTTGTTGAGATAGTTTCAGTCTATCTTCAAGAGCTTGCCAGTTTAGTTTATCCAACAACTCGGTGACACACTCACGAGTCAAAAAAACCTGCGACAATGCATACTGCCCTTCTCTGTATACATTCAATGTTCCCTGCCAGCCCTATTTTGTGAGAGTCCCACACATGAGCAATATTCTAGCATGGGTCACACGAGTGATTTCACTTTCCTAGTATCCTAACAATTAACCAACATTTGCTTCATGCTTTACCGAACTGAGCCTATGTGAGTGTTCCATTTCATCTCCCTATTAAGTGTTACACCAAAGTATTTATATGAGTTTACAGATTCCAACTATCAATCACTAATATTATATTCACAGGATAGCATGTTTTGCAAAGTGCGCAATTTTACATTTTTGAGCATTTAAAACAAGCTGCCAATCATTGCACCACTTTGAAATTTTATCCAAGTTTGACAATATTCATACAGAATATGAATAGCAAGGGGCCGAACACACTTCCCTGCAGTACACCCAAAGTTACTCTGTGTCTGCTGATGACACTCCAAGATAGCATGCTGTGTCCTCCCTAACAAGAAAACAAGAAATCCTCAATCCAGTCGAATATTTTGTCTCATACCCCCAAATGATTGGACTCTTGAAATTAAGCGTATGTATGGTACTGAGTCAAATGCTTTTCGGAAATCAAAAAATACAGCATCTACCTCGCTGCCTTGATCAATTGCTTTCAGCATGTCATGTGAGAGTGACTTGGATTCCACATGATCTATTTTTTCAAAATCCATGCTGGTTGCCATATAGGATGTCATCCTGTTCGAGATACCTAATTATGTCAGAGTTCAGAAAATAAGATTCAACAACAAATGGATGTCAAATATAATCAATAGTAGTACTGTGGATCACTTCTGCTATCCTCCTAGTAGACAGATATGACATGTGCTCTCTTCCAACTAAAGGCCCAGTTTTTTGTTTAAGGAATCTGTAATAGATGATGGTTAATAGGTAGGTTAACTCCGCTGCAATTGATGTACAGAACCTGATGGGGATTCCATCAGGTCCTGCCAATTCTTTCAGTTTTAATGACTTCAGCAGTTTCTTGATTCCACTGACACTAATTTCTATTTCACTTATCTTTTCTGTGGCACAAGAGTGAAGTTGGGGCAATACTCCTGGGCCTCCCTTTGTATAGGAACATTTGAAATCAGTATGCATGCACGATTTGTTTTGCTATTCTCAACTTCAGTTTCAGTCTCGTCCATTACTGACTGGGCACTAACTTTGGTGCCACAAACAGCCTTTACATATGACCAGAACTTCTTTGGGTTTGTGAAACATTGGACAATATTCTGCTATGGCAGTCTTTGAAGGCATCACAAATTGCTCTTTTGACTGCCAAATGCTGTAGCTATAGCCCTACACTTTGTTTTATAATCTAACAATTCTAGGTTACCAAGCTAATTGTTCTAAGTATGCATAAATAACAGCATTGACATTGCCTCACTATCCCAATTCACCTTTTTCGTGATTAACCAAAATAATGCCATCAAAACACCTGGATGGCTTCTCCAACAAGACCGTGACTAACCACTTATCCTTTTATTAAACATAGCTGTACAAATTTAAACTTATATATGACTCACAGGTTTTCCTTGTAATAAAATGGTAAATCTTATCTCACTGTAAAATGGACACATGAACAAATAGAAGACTAATACTCCAATTACACAGGATGTATATTCAAGTTAATTGCTTGTTTGCTTAGGGGGGAACTTATGTCTAATTACATTTTCAGTCTATATAGGGGACACTGCGTGACGAGGTGAAAAATATTCGAAGACTCCACCCTGGAGTAAGATTTGGATTTTCTAAGCAGCTAGATCTATAGATAGATAGATTTAAGTGTAGAGTTTATTACACTATCTCAAAGCTGCATGATTATTCATGCTGCCTTTCTTTGTATACCACTGATCTCTCTTGTCTGGCATGAAATTGACACTACATACATGAGCAGTGCTCTAGTACACACAATTAAATTATCCAGCTATTTTCTCTGTCCACAACTGAATTTATTCACCTATTGAATTTACAATCTCCCATTCCCCCACACTAACCTCAAAGTTGTTAAATGACATGAATAAAAAATTATTATATTTCATTAATTGCATAACTTTTTTTACACTGATAGCTAATTAACAGTTATCGCATATACCTGATATTTTGTTGAGATCTAAGTATCATTACAATTTTGTTGGATAATACGTCGAAATATTTTGGTACATTTACATTTTGCCTCCCAAGAATTTTCAGTCGTGACAAAAACCCCAGAAACGTCCCATACTAAATTCCCTCTAGTAGCAGCCAGATGGCAACTGAATTTTCTGAATAGGTGAAGCCACTTAATTACTTCTACCTATAACACTTTGGAGTACAGCGTTTCTGCAAGTTGAACACTGTTTGTTCTTTGTTGTAGAATTCATGCTGCTTTGACAGACATGGAGGTGATTTTGTGCAAGATAGCTCTCTGTGCTCCAAACATGTCCTGGAGTTTTACTACAGAGGGAGGTGACTGATACATTAACGTATTCCAGTTCATCTAATCTACCACTTGTCCTGTACATGGATCTACCCAGTGCTCTCTCCAGTAACTGGAAACAGTCTACTGGTCAAAGGGATCTGAGGCAAAAATAGTTTATGAGTGGTGGTGATTCAAAGTCCCTGTAGAAGCTGACAGACTATGTTGCATCTTAGTGTCTTCTAGAATTTGAGATTTCAGCACCATCTGCAGTGTTACAGGCTCTGAATAGTGACCAGATTCTTAAATTTTCTTTTTTGAAGGATCACTTTAATACAATTCACGATTTCAGACCTTGCCAACAACATGCATATAGATATTATATTTTGTTCTTCATACAAATGACAAATTCCTTGTAGATCAAAAAGTGGCCTGTGAGCTTCATGCACTGTCCTCCTGGTAAGAAAACATCAACTTCTCTGCATTTTGTACTTCACTTTGAAATTAGGCTCCCAGATAAAAAGACTAGGTACGCCAAAGCCAATTTCTAAAAATCTTTAACAATTCTTTCACTTTTTTTTAAAGAGTTTAATTTATTTGCCCAAATGTGAGCCAAAACTTCTCTGCATGCTAAAACTTTCTGGCAGATTAAATCTGTGTGCCAGATGGGGACTTTAACCTGAGTCCTTTGCCTTTCACCAGAAAGTGCTCTGCAAAACTGGGCTCCTGAAGCGCAACTCTTGACACACCCTCACACCTTCACTTCTGCTTGTCTGTCATTTCCTGCTTCCAAACTTAACAGAAGTTGTTCTGTGAAACTTGCAGGACTAGCATTCCAGGCTGTCACTCAGTGATGTCTCCACAATATCCTTTCTTCCAGGAGTAATAATCCTCTAAGTGTCACAGGAAAATTTCAGTGAAGCATAGAAGATGATATACTAGTGGAAGTGAAGATGTGAGGACAGGTTGTAAGTTGTGCTTGGGTTAATCAGTTGGTAGAGCACTTGTTCACAAAAGGCAAGAGTCCTGGGCTGGAGTCCTGATCCAGCACAAAGTTTTAATCTGGCAGGAAGATTCACAGTATCACCACTTCACTGCACAGTGAAAATTTCACTCTCTCTACACGTTCTTTCGTGAACTAAATTATATTTTAGCCCTTGTGTGTGAAACACAATAACA
The DNA here is from genome assembly GCF_023897955.1 of Schistocerca gregaria. Classification (NCBI taxonomy): domain Eukaryota; kingdom Metazoa; phylum Arthropoda; class Insecta; order Orthoptera; family Acrididae; genus Schistocerca; species Schistocerca gregaria. The sequence continues at coordinate 479,396,599 of NC_064931.1, read as the reverse complement.
TCTTTAAGATATAACTTACAGAAGATGTATAGCTTCCTGCCCATTTTCATAACTATCCCATTAGTGATCAATTTTTCTAGAAATGATTTCTGATTTCTAACTCTGCTACAAAAAAATCCTGAAATGCTTGTATCAGTTTGTTTATGACAAAACCAATGCATCTTGAGGGCAAGTGTGAAGTAGCTGTTCTATGTACTTTAACTTCAAGCTTACAATATGGTTTTGTACCGCCCAAGATCTAAGAAATTTTAAAACCATTTGTTACATTAAATACTAATCTCCGAGATACACAAAAATAATCTTTAAGACTTTGTAACTATTAGCTGAACATGATTGCTAGTAAAGGATCCAACAAACTGAAAATTAACGTGTCCCAAAACGAGGTCAAATATATTTTCTGTTTGCCGGCAGGTATGGCCAAGCGGTTCTAGGCACTTCAGGCTGCAACCGCGCGACAGCTATGGTCGCAGGTTCGAATCCTGTCTCAGGCATGGATATGTGTGATGTCCTTAGATTAGTTAGGTGTAAGTAGCTCTAAGTTCTAGGGACTGATGACCTCAGATGTTAAATCTGATAGTGCTCAGATGGTGCTCAAATGATCCCCCTCCCATACCACACAGCTTACTTTTTCAGTAAACATTTTGCAAACAGTAACATTATAAATGAGATAACAATGAGTTTGGCTGAGCTGAGTAGAATGGACGTTTATTGAAAATGAAACTAGAGCTAGCACACATGCTCATGTCTGAAAGAACATAAGTTGACATTTAGGATGTGTTAATTCCCACCTCTCTTTTGAAGAAAACCAACAAAAATATTAGTAAGACTACTTTCATTAAACAAACCAAAAAGAGCTGGTGAAATCCTTGCACTACTGTACTGACAACAGACAGTAACCACGAAATCCATATTCTCAGAAAAACTTTAATTTTTGAATTACAAGAAAAAAAGATTCACTGGAAATTGCTTGGAGTTGCTAGTAAACAACTGATTTCATTTAGCAACACTTGAGGCTGAATGCTAGTGGTGTGACCAGTATAATGAATTTTGATAAAATGTGTAAATATATTTCACCACCACCCTCCACTGCACAACTTAGCTTCATGTTCCATGGACTCCCATCTTGTGCTAAACACAACCTTAATATATAGTAGGGAATATAAATTTGTTTTCTTCTAGCATTGTAATTACGCACAAAACTGTTCCTTTTGAACTATAATGTATTATTTACAACAAACTTCATGTTCGAATAAATATACTGTGAAGCAGTAGTCGGTACGCAACTCCTTAAAACAATTACAATACCTCCTCAAACATGATATCTATACAATGTGCATGGGTCAGCACTATGTATTATTCTTACTGCACATTTCTGAGCAACAAATATTTTCTTTCTTAAAGATAATTTACCCCAGAATGTTACTTCCTATGACATTACTGAACGAAAATAAGCAGGACATGTCAAACTTATTGATTTGATTCTCCCACGATTTGAACTGTAAATGTGGCTCAGCCACATTGTTTTAGGTGTTCCATTCTTCCCTCCCCCTCCCTCCCAGGTTAAGTTCTTTTCAACAAGGAGACCTAAAAAATTTGAAGCTTCTGCCCTTGTTATTTACTTATGAGTTCCACTTATCATTTATGTATACTGCTACAGGTCTTTGAAACAGGGAGACGAGAGACCATTACTGACAATCACTCAATAATGCTTTCAAATACATTATTTAGCTTTTCTTCTGTTGCTGTATGTATATCTGGATTTCTTACAGTACTAGCATCATCCGCAAAAAGAACTAAGTCTGCCTTGGGGAACATCAGTCAGAAGGATCTCCACTGCTTACATTCACTGAATTGTTAAATGCAACTTTGATTTTTTTTGGTTCCATATGAAATCCATTGGTTTGCTGTATCATTAATTATAGAAAATCTCAGTTTATCTACGAGAACATTATGATTCAAACGGCCACATGCCTTAGCTAGGGCACAGTAAACACCAAATTATGCTATTATGTTATTTCATTCTTGTAAAATTTGGTGAGGGAATGTATAAATGACATCCCCAGCTGAGCAAGTTTTGAAATCCCACCTGTGATTTACTGGTGATGATATTGTTGCTCAGGTCGGATACTATTATATGAGGAGTATTTAGTAAGTAATGCAACACATTTTTTTTCCCTGAAAGTAGGTTGGTTTTATACAGGAGTCCAGTACACCATATTACTGCTCACTCTTCTGGTTACAAAATTCTATTTTACACCATTATCTCCGTTCAATGCAACGGGCAACCACCACTTTACTGAGAGGGCCTGTATGCCCGCATGGTACCACTCTACTGGTCAACGCCTTTGCTTCATCAATAATCTCTCAATCATCCACATACTACTTGTCAGAGTGTGTCCTACACCGGGCAAACGGAAGTTGAAAGGTGTGAAATCTGGGCTGTAAGCTGAATGAGGAAGAACAGTCCAATGAAATTCTGTGAGCTCCTCTCAGGTGTGCAGACTTATATGAGGCCTCGGTTGTTGTGGAGAAGGTTGTATGCATTTTTGAGGCAATGAATAGGTTGAGGTGCAACACTGGAGGAGCCACTGCTTTGTTCAGCCAAACAGCAATGGGAGATTGGACAGGTTTGCACGGCCTTGTTGCTATGATGACAATTGCCTTGCCCAATGACTCGCCATGCTTTTGTTCACTGCCAGGTCTCCATAAACATTTTGCAAGTGCCTATGAATATCTGTGATGCTATGGTTTTCCACCTAAAGAAGCTCAATGGCAGTGCTTTGCTGGGAACTCACCTCCATTACAGATGCAATTTTGAAGGCTACTTGTAGCGCCGCCAACTTTTGGAACTTCATGAAACTACAGGGGTTGAAGCTTTAACATTCCATGATGTCCCACAACAAATTCTACATTTTATCATCCAAAATTAGTAAAGAAAAAGGACACATTGCATTGCTTATTTAACACACTTCGTAGAATACATCACCTTCTCAAAAATTTTGGTAAATGTCATCAGCGATAACCCACTCTTAATTGATGTCTCTTATCACATTTCTTATAGAGGGGTTTAACAACTGAGTATTACACTCTCTCTGGAAGAATGCCCTGAGTTAGTGACAGATTACACATTTCAGTGCTTATCAGAGGGGGGCTAAGTACTCAGAGAAACACCATCCAATCCCGATAAGCTTTCATTTTTCAGAGAATTATTTCCTTAAATAAAATTCAGAGGAAGTGTGATAGACATCCATATCATCGTATTTTATGAGGAGTTACTTTTTCAAGACACTGCTTTGATTTTTTTCTTTAAATATTTGTCCCTATATTTTCTACTACATTTAAGAATTGGTTATCGGACATAGCTGCTACCTGTGGCTGATCATTCATATTTCAATAAATAGCAATGTTATCCTCCCTTCTGTGGCCTGTTGGCCCATATCTCTTCACAACATTCCATATACAAGATGTCCAAGAGGAATTATTCATATTTAGGGATATGGAGGGAACTATCATTCGAAGCAAAAAAGTCCTGTACACATATGTTCTAAAATGCATACCTCAGAAGCTATGAGCACTTGTTCAGAAGAAGACAAATGTTTCACAGTGACAAAAATGAAAAAGTGCTCATAGGTCTTTAAGTACACACCTCACAGGCCATGTTTACTGGACTTTTTTCCCTTCTTATTTTGGTCCATACTAATACCTCTCGAAGTATGGAAAGCAAAGATCCTGCAGCAGGAGAGATTTGTTTCACAGTAGCTAAAATTTAGTGCTCATCACTCTTAAGTTGTGCACTTTAGAGCAGTTTATTAAGATTTTCTGGTTCATATGATCATTCCTATCTTATCTCTCAATACTGACCATTCCTGCAGGGACACCTTGTAGATTTAAGTCATCATCCATCTAGTGAGTCATGGTTTTATACATGCTGTTTAATGTCACTTCAGTTTAATTTATGAGGAAATTTATTTCCAAATAATATGAATTTGTTGTGGAATAAATAAAATTTTGTTACCATTTTGTTCCTTATATATTCAATTCCAGCTCATCTCTTGTAAGTTAGTCTTGAAAACATTTCGACTGGAGTCATTTATTATTGTAACTAATTTCCACCAAGGAGTACAAATACTGTAATGAAAATTTTTCCGAACTGTGCACCTTTATCAAAGAGAGCATTTGCTACTGGGTATACAATTACTTTTTAGCTGTAAGCTTCATCAAACATTATCCATTGGGGTCCTGCTATCTATATCCACCCGTGTTCGAAACCAAATTATTGAGATTAAATTGCAGGCTCCAAATAAGGTTTCCAGATCTTTTTCCTATCATAATCCTCTACAAATTCCACACTGAAATCTCCACACACTATTGACTTCTTACTGCTGGCTGACCCACAGCACTGTTCGAAAATCATACGCCTCATACAGTTTCCCCAGTGGGAATTTATATAAATGTTAAACTGAAAGTGGTACTATTTCCCAGTATTAATTCGCAAGCACTCATTTCTACGTGCTGACCACTGTTCTGTCTTAAATATGAAACAACTCCTTTGTTTCACATCAGTTTCACATGAGTGACATGTTAATCTTTTACATTTACTTTCTCTAACCCTGTGGTTGAGCGCGCTCAGATAAATATTTTTTTCTGCGCAATACCACGATCGTTTCACAAAAGGTGTGTCAAATATAGAAACTAATCCATGAAACTGTAAACATGGAAAGTAAAATACAATGCAAAATTTGAGACACGTAATGTGGTTTGCAACAGTGCGTTGAAAACTTACTTTTGGGTTCTGCGTCGAGATCAAAGTGACCACACGACCAGGCTGAAAAATGTATCAATAGCACACATCATTCCCATGTATCTAAGAAAATAAACACAAAAAATTGATGTACACAGTTAACACAGTACCTTGCCGGGAACGCCTCTGTGATCCTCACTTGCCTGCCAAAACCTTCTTACATAGCCTGTAACAAAGCCCGGAATTTTTTGCACGTAGGGAAAGTCTGCTTTCCACATTAATGAACCATATCCAAAGATAAACATGTTGTAATGGCTACAATTGATATATACAAATAATCAAGACACACGTTTGAACCCTCTACAAAAACTACGTCCTTCGTCAAAGCGCGTAAACTGTGCTCAGCCTTACAATGCGCTCTGCATTCTGCAGTCTGCACCACGCAAACTGTGGTACAATACAGTGAGCTTCAATTCACAGATATGTCACAGCTTTGTGTCGTGGGCATATCTTCGATTTTTTTCCGATGCAACAATACTCCCGCCCTCGTTAGAAACAGGAAAGTTAAGCTACGGTGGCTGAATACATGTGAAAATTGAATTTTAATTGGAATGGTATCCTACGGTAAGTAATTGTTATTACGGTGCAAATGAATTGATGATCTACAGTAGCCGTATCTGTCCACTTCGATGACTTTTCAGATTTGACAGTAATCACGAAAACTTATGTATCTTTAAACAATACAGATTCTCATAAAATTACAAAATCAAACAGTTTACTCAGTGTTTTAGTTTTGATTTATCATAATTGATTCAGGGATCTTTGATCATTGTACACACGATCATCGTCCTTACTGTCTTCAAAGTAAATAACACACAGTACGATGTAAGGCTAGACAATAATAAACAAAATGGTAAAGATAACATCCAGTATAGGTTAATTAGTTAGACTCGGGGAGAAACGTATCCATTGACAACTAGGACACCCGTCTCCCACTTGCCAGTACCTTGATCGACTTGGAACTGACTTCAGTGAGATTGCGCAAAAGTAAACTTTAAATTCTTACTAAACTCCTGCCCAATAGACATAGGGGTGTTTACTTCAGGTTTGCTTGGTTTTACAATATAAATGTGTTTGGTGTTTTATGTTCTGAGGGAGTCTCACTGATTCGTTCTAATATGAGCAATGCAAATTGATGACAACATGCATGAAGATGAAAGTACCGCTCTATAACTGCCCTAAATAAGGACAGAAAATGAGCAAACATCTCTGCAAGAAGTGTAGTGATGGGCACAAAACAAACACATGGACCCTTTTGTGTTTTAATTTTTAAACTTCTACACATTAAGCTCCTGTGTCCTGCACAAAATGATGACAAATAAATAGACACATGGGACAGCATTCTTCAAGGAAGTTAAAACGTTGTTAAGAAATTGGCAATAGCCATATATCTCATATTATTACAGAAAATGAAATTGTTTCCGATGGGTAGAGAAATAGAAGCACGAAAACCGGCAGCAGTAGGAGCAGCAATATTGCACAAAATGAAGAGAAATTACATCTTCCCTAGCACAGACGTTATCTAGCATTAGACATAGTGTGATATTTTCCTCAAGAAGAGAAAAAATGTCGTAATGAAGTTGAAAATAAAAAAGGATACACAAGAACTTTCAATCAAATCTGTACAGTCGTTTTATTTATATTATGTATCTACATTTCTGATAAGTATTATGTGAAATCTATGGAACTCTGCATTAAACAGAATGATACTGATAGTAGAAACATGGAAAACAATATTTTTTGCAACATACAGCACAATGAATGAGTGCAGAGTTTTTGCATGTGCATGGTTCTTTCAATGTGTCATTGCAAAACAAACTTTATGTACATTCATAAACGGTTCTTGATCAACTCTCGATTTCGTGGGCATTGGTGCAGATAATTGATGACCTACGAATGACTGAATTTTTATTCAGTCTTCTGTTGAAACTACCTCTCTTTCATGTTTGACGTTATACATGCAATTTTGTAGTCTTTTATAAGGTTCTTTTACTGCATTGAAAATAAACGCAGCAAGGCTGCATCAGCGGAGTATATTTTCAAGGAATTTCTTCAGTACTGCACATTGGCAGTAGGATGCTGAAAGACAACATCCGACGCCAATGCCTCACCATAACTCTGGACATGCTTTACAGTGCTGTTCACAACATTATTCCTCAACTATAGCTACTGTTGAGGAATGATGGTGGACATATTGAGCATTTCCTGTACAGATCATCATCTTTGCTTTGTCTTACTTTGTTATGCTAATTATTGCTGTTCTGATCAGATGAAGCGCCATCTGTCGGACTTTTTTAAAATTTTGTATTTTTTTGGTTCTAATAAAACCCCACGTCATTCCAAGCATGTGTGTCACTTTTTACCTCTCTATCTACATTATTCCATGGTTTATTAAGTTTTCAAATTTATACTGACTTTTTGATCACCCCGTATTATGGAGTGCTCGCTACGAAGCCTTTAAGCCTGTCTTTCAGTGCTTTAAAAATATTATCGGCGCCACTGAAGATGTGTCTGCTTGTTTGGACACCATGGATACCAGGGGGACTGCTCTAACTCTGTTGCTTGCATTACATGATTTCTCGTTTTTTTTTTTTGTGTCTGTGGTGTAGTGTCGTAAAATGCTCAAAAGGATTTACACACTCTTGTGTTCAGTTTCAGAATACTTATTACTAAGATGAGAAGTAAAAAGCTCTTTTTGAAAGACAATCTGCGAAGAACACTTGTGATGACATGGGCATTCCTGTGGAAAAAATTTGAAATATAAGGAAGAAGTAAAGGATGCATGGAGGGAAGACAGCAGACAAGACATTGACTTTGTACAAAGAACTGAGATGGTCCATGTTAGTGTGCATTTTGAGGATTCTACAAAAAAATCGAGACACATTACAGAAACATGGGATGTATATCAGATCATTTCACTGCTTCAGAGCCCAGAAATCTGATTAAATCCGCAGAAATGGAACTTACCACCATTGTAAAAAGTTTATTTGACAATTCGGATGGGGTTTCTGAAGATGATACTGTTGCAGAAATTGCAGCCTGAGAAGATTTCTGCCAGATGCAAAGTTTCAAAAGAAGACACTCTTGGTTAAACATCTTTAAGATTCTTACAGTTTATTGTTGTGTTGTTGTTGTCTTCAGTCCTGAGACTGGTTTGATGCAGCTCTCCATGCTACTCTATCCTGTGCAAGCTGCTTCATCTCCCAGTACCTACTACAACCTACATCCTTCTGAATCTGCTTAGTGTACTCATCTCTCGGTCTCCCTCTACGATTTTTACCCTCCACACTGCCCTCCAATGCTAAATTTGTGATCCCTTGATGCCTCAAAACATGTCCTACCAACCGATCCCTTCTTCTAGTCAAGTTGTGCCACAAACTTCTCTTCTCCCCAATCCTATTCAATACCTCCTCATTAGTTACATGCTCTATCCACCTTATCTTCAGTATTCTTCTGTAGCACCACATTTCGAAAGCTTCTATTCTCTTCTTGTCCAAACTAGTTATCGTCCATGTTTCACTTCCATACATGGCTACACTCCAAACAAATATTTTCAGAAATGACTTCCTGACACTTAAATCTATATTCGATGTTAACAAATTTCTCTTCTTCAGAAACGCTTTCCTTGCCATTGCCAGTCTACATTTTATATCCTCTCTACTTCGACCATCATCAGTTATTTTACTTCCTAAATAGCAAAACTCCTTTACTACTTTAAGTGTCTCATTTCCTAATCTAATTCCCTCAGCATCACCCGATTTAATTTGACTACATTCCATTATCCTCGTTTTGCTTTTGTTGATGCTCATCTTATATCCTCCTTTCAAGACACTCTCCATTCCGTTCAACTGCTCTTCCAAGTCCTTTGCCGTCTCTGACAGAATTACAATGTTATCGGCGAACCTCAAAGTTTTTACTTCGTCTCCATGAATTTTAATACCTACTCCAAATTTTTCTTTTGTTTCCTTTACTGCTTGCTCAATATACAGATTGAATAACATCGGGGAGAGGCTACAACCCTGTCTCACTCCTTTCCCAACCACTGCTTCCCTTTCATGCCCCCCGACTCTTATGACTGCCATCTGGTTTCTGTACAAATTGTAAATAGCCTTTCGCTCCCTGTATTTTACCCCTGCCACCTTTAGAATTTGAAAAAGAGTATTCCAGTCAACATTGTCAAAAGCTTTCTCTAAGTCTACAAATGCTAGAAACGTAGGTTTGCCTTTTCTTAATCTTTCTTCTAAGATAAGTCGTAAGGTCAGTATTGCCTCACGTGTTCCAACATTTCGACGGAATCCGAACTGATCCTCCCCGAGGTCCGCATCTACCAGTTTTTCCATTCGTCTGTAAAGAATTCGCGTTAGTATTTTGCAGCTGTGACTTATTAAACTGATAGTTCGGTAATTTTCACATCTGTCAGTACCTGCTTTCTTTGGGATTGGAATTATTATATTCTTCTTGAAGTCTGAGGGTATTTCGCCTGTCTCATACATCTTGCTCACCAGCTGGTAGAGTTTTGTCATGACTGGCTCTCCCAAGGCCGTCAGTAGTTCTAATGGAATGTTGTCTACTCCGGGGGCCTTGTTTCGACTCAGGTCTTTCAGTGCTCTGTCAAACTCTTCACGCAGTATCGTATCTCCCATTTCGTCTTCATCTACATCCTCTTCCATTTCCATAATATTGTCCTTAAGTACATCGCCCTTGTATAAACCTTCTATATACTCCTTCCACCTTTCTGCCTTCCCTTCTTTGCTTAGAACTGGGTTGCCATCTGAGCTCTTGATATTCATACACATGGTTCTCTTCTCTCCAAAGGTCTCTTTAATTTTCCTGTAGGCAGTATCTATCTTACCCCTAGTCAGATAAGCTTCTACATCCTTACATTTGTCCTCCAGCCATCCCTGTTTAGCCATTTTGCACTTCCTGTCGATCTCATTTTTGAGACGTTTGTATTCCTTTTTGCCTGCTTCATTTACTACATTTTTATATTTTCTCCTTTCATCAATTAAATTCAATATTTCTTCTGTTACCCAAGGATTTCTAGCAGCCCTCGTCTTTTTACCTACTTTATCCTGTGCTGCCTTCACTACTTCATCCCTCAGAGCTACCCATTCTTCTTCTACTGTATTTCTTTCCCCTATTCCTGTCAATTGTTCCCTTATGCTCTCCCTGAAACTCTGTACAACCTCTGGTTCTTTCAGTTTATCCAGGTCCCATCTCCTTAATTTCCCACATTTTTGCAGTTTCTTCAGTTTTAATCTACAGGTCATAACCAATAGATTGTGGTCAGAGTCCACATCTGCCCCTGGAAATGTCTTACAACTTAAAACCTGGTTCCTAAATCTCTGTCTTACCATTATATAATCTATCTGATACCTTTTAGTATCTCCAGGGTTCTTCCATGTATACAACCTTCTTTCATGATTCTTAAACCAAGTGTTACCTATGATTAAGTTGTGCTCTGTACAAAATTCTACTAGGCGGCTTCCTCTTTCATTTCTTAGCCCCAATCCATATTCCCCTACTATGTTTCCTTCTCTCCCTTTTCCTACACTCGAATTCCAGTCACCCATTACTATTAAATTTTTGTCTCCCTTCACTATCTGAATAATTTCTTTTATTTCATCGTACATTTCTTCAATTTCTTCATCATCTGCAGAGCTAGTTGGCATATAAACTTGTACTACTGTAGTAGGTGTGGGCTTCGTATCTATCTTGGCCACAATAATGCGTTCACTATGCTGTTTGTAGTAGCTTACCCGCATTCCTATTTTCCTATTCATTATTAAACCTACTCCTGCATTACCCCTATTTGATTTAGTGTTTATAACCCTGTAATCACCTGACCAGAAGTCTTGTTCCTCCTGCCACCGAACTTCACTAATTCCCACTATATCTAACTTTAACCTATCCATTTCCCTTTTTAAATTTTCTAACCTACCTGCCCGATTAAGGGATCTGACATTCCACGCTCCGATCCGTAGAATGCCAGTTTTCTTTCTCCTGATAACGACATCCTCCTGAGTAGTCCCCGCCCAGAGATCCGAATGGGGGACTATTTTACCTCCGGAATATTTTACCCAAGAGGATGCCATCATCATTTAATCATACAGTAAAGCTGCATGTCCTCGGGAAAAATTACGGCTGTAGTTTCCCCTTGCTTTCAGCCGTTCGCAGTACCAACACAGCAAGGCCGTTTTGGTTAATGTTGCAAGGCCAGATCAGTCAATCATCCAGACTGTTGCCCCTGCAACTACTGAAAAGGCTGCTGCCCCTCTTCAGGAACCACACGTTAGTCTGGCCTCTCAACAGATACCCCTCCGTTGTGGTTGCACCTACGGTACGGCCATCTGTATCGCTGAGACACGCAAGCCTCCCCACCAACGGCAAGGTCCATGGTTCATGGGGGGTACAGTTTATTGTTGTATATGAATTTCCTGAGTCTGTTCCCAGCCTCACTTTGATGTTAAGGTTTTTCTCAACTATGTGTTTCAGTAGCATCAGGTGAAAAGGAGTTTTTTAAAACTCAGACTGATTAAGAATCATATGAAGTCTACTATAAGTCTAGCAAGACTCTCTACTTTGTCAGTTTTTCCAGTCAAAAATAGTGTAGCTAAAGGTATTGATTTTGATGATGCTATTTCAAAATTTGCTGCAGATAAAGTTAGAAAGAAGAGATTGAACCTATCACTAAGAAGATCTTTGGTTGTTGGTTCTGCTTCATTAATAATCAGTTCAACTATGTTACTCATAAAAATAAGCTGTACTTGCTTATTTCAGTTCATTAAACTGTTACAAAATAGTTAACATTATATTTTGCCAGCTCAAAACAACTTGTGTAATAAAGTTACTCCTTCTTCCCCAAAAAAATCATTTGATATTTTTGTGGGGTTGGTGGGAGTGAGGATTGAGAAGTTCAAATACTCTACTGGCTGCCAAATTACCGAGCTATGCCAATGATGGAACATAAGATATGAAACTTTAAAGGCAACAGGCAAAATGTAAGATTTTCGTTGTTCAGTTCAAGATTTTCTCAACTGTTCTGTGTGAAGACACTGCAAAAAGAAGGAAACTTAAAAAGATGGGACCTGGATAAACTGAAAGAACCAGAGGTTGTAGAGTGTTTCAGAGAGAGCATTAGGAACGGTTGACAAGAATGGGGGAAAGAAATACAGTAGAAGAAGAATGGGTAGCTTGAGAGGTGAAATAGTGGAGGTAGCAGAGGATCAAGTAGGTAAAAAGACGAGGGCTAGTAGAAATCCTTGGGTAACATAAGAGATATTGAATTTAATTGATGAGAGGGGAAAATATAAAAGTACAGTAAATGAAGCAGGCAAAAAGGAAAGTAGTAGTTGTTATTGTGGTCTTCAGTCCTGAGACTGGTTTGATGCAGCTTTCCATGCTACTCTGTCCGGTGCAAGCTTCTTTATCTCCGAGTACCTTCTGCAACCTACATCCTTCTGAATCTGCTTGGTGTATTCATCTCTTGGTCTCCCTCTACGATTTTTACCCTCCACGCTGCCATCCAATACTAAATTGGTGATCCCTTGATGCCTCAGAAAATGTTCTACCAACCGATCCTCCCTTCTAGTCAAGTTTTGCCACAAACTTCTCTTCTCCCCAATCCTACTCAATACCTCCTCATTAGTTATGTGATCTACCCATCGAATCTTCAACATTCTTCTGTGGCACCACATTTCGAAAGTCTCTATTCTCTTCTTGTCTAAACTATTTATCGTCCAAGTTTCACTTCCATACATGGCTACACTCCATACAGAAACGACTTCCTGACACTCAAATCTATACTCGATGATAAAGAATTTCTCTTCTTCAGAAACGCTTTCCTTGCCATTGCCAGTCTGCATTTTATATCCTCTCTACTTCGACCATCAGTTATTTTGCTCCTCAAATAGCAAAACTCCTTTAAACTTGAAGTGTCTCATTTCCTAATCTAATTCTCTCACCCCCACCCGACTTAATTTGACTACATTCCATTATCGTCGTTTTGCTTTTGTTGATGTTCAACTTATATCCTCCTTTCAAGACACTATCCATTCCGTTCAACTGCTCTTCCAAGTCCTTTGCTGTCTCTGTCAAAATTGCAATGTCATCGGTGAACCTCTAAGTTTTTATTTATTCTCCGTGTATTTTAATACCTACTCCGAATTTTTCTTTTGTTTCCTTTACTGCTTGCTCAATATACAGATTGAATAACATCGGGGACAGGCTACAACCATGTCTCACTCCCTTCCCAACAACTGATTCCCTTTCATGCCCCCCCCCCCCCCAACTCTTACATCTGCCTACTGGTTCCTGCACAAATTGTAAATAACCTTTCACTCCCTGTATTTTACCCCTGCCACCTTCAGAATTTGAAAGAGAGTATTCCAGTCAACATTGTCAAAAGCTTTCTCTAAGTCTACAAATGCTAGGAACGTGGGTTTGCCTTTAGTTACTCTAGCTTCTAAAAACGGAATACAAACGTCTAAAAAATGAGAGAGACAGGAAGTGCAAAATGACTACGCAAGGATGGCTGGAGGATAAATGTGAGGATGTAGAGGAATATATCACTAGGGTTAAGATAGATACTGCCTACAAAAAAATTAAAGAGACCTTTGGAGAAAAGAGAACCACCTTTATGAATATGAAGAGCTCAGATAGAAAACAGTACTAAGCAAAGAAGGGAAAGCAGAAAAGTGGGAGGAGTATATAGAGGGCCTATACAAGGACGATGTACTTGAGGGCAATATCATGGAGAAAGAAGAGGAAGTAGACGAAGATGAAATGGGAGATATGATACTGCATGAAGAGTTTGACAGAGCACTGAAAGGCCTCAGTCGAAACAAGGCTTCAGGAGTAGACCACATTCCACTAGAACTACTGATAGCCTTGGCAGAGCCAGCCATGACAAAACCCTACCATCTGGTGAGCAAGACGTATGAGACAGACGAAATACCCTCAGACTTCAAGAAGAATGTAATAATCCAGTCCCAAGAAAGCAGGTGTTGACAGATGTGAAAATTACCGAACTATTAATTTAATAAGTCATGGCTCCAAAATACTAACATGAATTCTTTACATACAAATGGAAAAACTGGTAGAAGCCGACCTTGGGGAAAATCAGCTTGGATTCCACAGAAATGTTGGAACACGTGAGGCAATATTAACCATACAACTTATTTTAGAAGATATATTAAGGAAAGGCAAACCTACGTTTCTAGTATTTGTAGATGAAGAGAAACCTTTTGACAAGGTTGACTGGAATACTCTCTTTCAAATTCTGAAGGTGGCAGGGGTAAAATACAGGGAGCACAAAGCTATTTACAATTTTTACAGAAACCAGATGGCAGTTATAAGAGTCGAGGGCCATGAAAGGGAAGCTGTGGTTGGGAAGGGAGTGAGACAGGGTTGTAACCTGTCCCCGATGTTATTCAATCCGTATATTGTGCAAGCAGTAAGGGAAACAAAAGAAAAATTCGGGGTAGGTATTAAAATCCACGGAGAAGAAATAAGAACTTAGAGGTTCGCCGATGACATTGTAATTCTGTCAGAGACAGCAAAGGACCTGGAAGAGCAGTTGAATTGAATGGATAGTGTCTTGAAAGGAGGATGAGATGAATGTCAACAAAAGCAAAACGAGGATAATGGAATGTAGTCGGATTAAATCAGGTGATACTGAGGGAATTAGGTTAGGAAATGAGACACTTAAAACTAGTAGATGAGTTTTGCTATTTGGCAAGGAAAATAACTGCATGTAACACAGCTGGTGGCGTTGCTTCCCTTTCTGGAGAAATAGCGACCTACTGTTTTAGAAGTTCTTATTGGAGCCAGTTATTTGTTGTAACCTCTTGCTTCACAGTGTTGTATGCAAATGTCACGATGGGCAACACTGTATCCCAATCTCTCTGTTTGACAGCCATGTACATCACGACTATGGCTACTAGCGCCTTATTAAAGCGTTCTGAGAGACAACTCGTGTCTGGGTAATGTCGCAACCTAAAATTACCTCTGATACTATTCTCTACCAGAAAACATTACCACAGAGATAAATATTCTCTGTTCTTCAAAATGATGTCTTCTGTAAGCAACCTTGCATTTTACAGAGGTTTGGCAGTCGGCACAACATTGGTGGCAGCATAACGAGTGAGGTAGTTAGTGCAGAATCCATGTATCCCATTTGTCGACTTTGCAAATCTCCACAAGAGGTGGACTGCCACTGCTGCAGGAAGAATTAGTACCATATGGCCCAGAAGTAAATGCGACACTTGCTTCTCTCTCTGGCATTCCTTGTAGCGGCTCCAGCAAAGTTCAACGGCTCGACAGATACCTGATCAGCGATACCTCCGTCTTATTCTGTTTGGTGTCTTCACAATTGTGGAGCGTCATGAGGATATCTGAGCCGTAAATGAGCTGGTATGAAGAGCAACTATTCCCACTCCATCGTATCATGGTTCTGCATATACAATTTTACGTTTATTAATTGCAGTTCTCCTTTGGTTGTGTCTTCTCCTTCAGAGCTTTATGGTTTTCTGCAATTCCAGATATTCTCTCTTTCCAGTAGCAAGGTCGTTTCACGCAGCGATGATTCAGATTTCATCCATGCTGCTGTGTTCCTTCACAGGACTACTTTAAAGGCAGCTGGTGTACTTGCGTTTATGTCTCGTTTTGTGTACCACTGTGGCGTTGTGTTCCTGAATCGGCAGTGCCCATCTCACTAGTTGTCATCCAACATAGAGAATGGTGGTCCTTCAGCACAACGAATGATTTGTTAAATAAATATGGCTGGAGTAGTAGTTGGCCCAAAAAACTGCAAGGCACTCCTTCATGGTTGTAGAGTAGTTCCTCTCGGAGTTGAGGAAAAGGAAGGAAGGAAGGAAGGAAGGAAGGAAGGAAGGAAGAAAGAAAGAAAGAAAGAAAGAAAGAAAGAAAGAAAGAAAGAAAGAAAGAAAGGGGTAAAGGTGTGAGAGGAGGACAAGGAGGAGGTGGAGGGGGGAAGAGGAAGGGGAGAGACTCAGTACTCCCAATCGTCATCGTCCCAGTACACACATGAACCAATTGGTGGAAACTGGTTTGCCACGTACTCCCAATCGTCGTCGTCCCAGTACACACATGAACCAATTGGTGGAAACTGGTTTGCCACTTAACGAAAATTCAACATGCTCACAACCAACTCTCTGTATGAATTGTGAGAGCAATGACCCTTTCTGATTCTTGAAGTGTGCCACCCTAATCAAGGAATGCAAGATCCAGGAACTGAAGGTCACAGATCGCTTCTCATATTTTCAAGTTTGGAAAAAAATATGATCTTTTGTATCCAGTCTCAGTGATATATATTTTTGCCCCTACTATGGCCAGGTCATTAGTAGAATATGGCGTATCCTCTCCCTCGACATTGACTTTTGGCAGTTATGCAAATAAACGTGAGTATGGGGGCTACAGGCCCTCTCTTGTCGTGGCACTATCTTTGAGAATTACTCCCCACACCTGGCTGGAGAAACAGCATCCTCCACTGGCTTCTACCAGTCACAGGGCTGCCATGGGAATCCACATATCAGAAACTAGATACTAGTCAGTGATTGAAGATGCCACGGACTACGGTATCTGAGGCTATCTATTCTCTGTCGTTTCTAGACCCACACCAGATAAGCCCTCACAAAATTCTGGATCGCCAAAAGCTGTGGAAGAGAAAAGGAAGAAATTTTAGGAGAAAGCTACCTCAGCGACCCTACAGCTGCTAGATCGTTCCATGCTGTCGTACTGTAAACCAATGTTCTCTGCGTCCCCCCCTCCTCTCTCCCCTCCTTCCATTCGAACTGCAATGGATGTCAGTCATCTGGCAGAACTAAAACTATCTTCCTCTTATTCTGTAATTTGTGTTGTTCTCCAAGAAATACCTTTTCCTGATGACGAATCCCCAAATCTTCAAGGTTGCCGTACTGGCCACGACATAGAAGCTAGAGGGATCTGTACATTGGTTGGAATAGATATCATCGAATGGATTCCTCTCCATAGCCTGTTGGAAACTGTGAGTGAAAATGAGCTCATCAGTCACCATTTGTAGCGATTATTTATCTCCAGCCAGAGACTTAGAGATGACGACCTTAATCTAAAAACTAGCGAAGTTCCCCTCCTCCTTTTCTCCACTTGGGTGTTTCAAAATGTGGTGGTAATTTGGAAATGTATGGTAAGTTCCTATGGGACCAAACAGGCTTACACACTTCTTAATCTAACTTTAACTTACGCTAAGGACAACACACACACACATGCCCAAGAGAGGACTCGAACCTCCAATGCGGGGAGCCCTGTGAACCATAGCTAGGCACCTTAGACTGCGTGGATACGTCGTGTGGCGTTTCAGAATGTACCACACCCTGTGAGGGAGAACTGCTTCGTCTCATAGAAGCCATCTGATTGATCACCTTTTTTAAATCTTGATTTGTGTCTTGTCAATCTGTTCATGGCACCTAAATAGCTATCAATCTTACGATTTCTTCCCCCAGTTTCATGGCTTCGCCACAGAGTTCACTGTACGGCGATTTTTGAACAGTTATCACTTTAAGGTGACACTGTCACTTCCTTTTCACCGCCTTACAAACCAGTAGCAAAGTTGGGATCTCCAGAGAGCTAACTGGCAATTGCATACCTCTGCTCTCACCTTTGTCCACTCTGACATATTGCATCTACAAGATTGTGTGAGACGTCTCCGACGCGACCATTCATGCTGTTGGATCCGCTGTTGCTCTTTCTGCATGTCCACTCTGCTACTGGTTGGGGCATAGTGGACCAAAAACATTGCAACAGTTATTCAGGCTATCATCGAAAGGCCCTGAAACGTCTCAGTTGTGGGTCCTTTGCAGACCACCATCTTTCTTCACTTTTAAGCATCTTTGCTCTAAGACATGCTATCAAGTTAAATGCAGTAAGAAGGAATGCTGGGAGCACTGTCTCTTCCTTGGGAACACACGCATTTTCATCTCAGGTGTGGGCAAATCTCCATAGTCTACTTGGCCAGAAAATATCAGCAACTGATACAGGTCTCTTCCTTCAGGGTGGTTTTGTACTGATGCATCAGTTCTTGCTGAAAACTTTTCAGTGACTTTTACGACCTCATCTTATCTGACTAACCCCCCCCCCCCCCCGCCTCATATCGCGCTGAAGTATGTCAAACGAATGATTATTTCATTGACTGGGAGATACTTAAGGCTGTCGATATGCTACACAATGTCTTCAGGCCCTGATGCAAGTCATAATCAGACGAACCACCGTCTATCCGTTATTCAGATTCTATCTGCTCAAGGTATTCAACTGTATTGGGCTAGCAGGTGTTTTCCCTTCGCAATGGGAAGATAATACCATCGTTCAAATCCTTAAACTAGGCAAAAACTAAATATCCATGTACTGCTAATGACTAATTAGCCTCACCAACAAACATTGCCAACTTCTTGAAAGGATGGTAGCTTGATGATTATGCTGGGTTCTTGAAATGCGGGGGCCTTTTGCCTCCCTACCAGCTGGCTTCTTCTAAATACCAACACCTCACTGCTGTCTTTTTTACATACCACAGGCATACAACACTGCTTGGAGCCATAAAATTTTACTTACCTGCCATGAGTGGGACTTTCAAGGATACTTACCCATTTTTATTCGTCAGTTTTTACCCTATCCATTGTGTCAGTTCTTCGCTCAGTTCCCCACAGGTCCAGGAGTATGACGTCCTACAGGGCTCCATACCGAGTGTTACTCTCTTCCTCATCAATATCAATGGGCTAGTTACCTCCATCAGACCACTGGTAACCCCCACACTATACTTAGACAACTTTTGCATTTGGTATAGCTCCCAATATGTAGCGCTGGCTGAACGACAGCTCCAAGGTGCCATTCAAAGGGCTTTGGCTTCGACCCCTTCCCATAACTTCCAATTCTCAAATGCAAAAACGCGGATCATGCATTTATGTCGTCATACCACGGTCCCTCATGGCTGAGAATTGTGCTTGAGTACCCAGTGCTACGATATTGTCGCACAGTCCCGATTTTTTGGGATTCTCTTTGATAAAAATCTGACATAACTGTGCCATACCCATGAACTAAAGATTAGCTGTTTATTAACTAAAGATTATCTGTTTATTGTATGATGAAAACATTTATTATGAACAACATTTTCGGAGAAATGTGCACAATCACAAATTCATAAAATCCTGTATCTCCAGATCTAGCTCCCTGATCGATTTCATTGCATTATTTAGTGTGTGATGAATGTCAATTATAATTCCTTTGAACACTCGAAGAGGACAGTCAGCAATCATATGGTGGCACAACCGACACAATTTGTAAAGTTACACCATCTTTACTTGTGCATTAGATAACCACATCTCCTTGTCCTCCACTGACGTCTGGGGAGATTGAATCCTTGTATCTGCATGGAAGGGTTATCGGCTAGATATTTTTTGACTACAGATGACTGCTCCCACCGAATTTTTAATGAATGGTTGACACTGGAAAAAGAACCAACGAGGTTGTTTGCTTTGCTCTGTGATGGTATACTTGATTTCAAGTGTTGGTATTCTGCTTGTGCAATATCTCGATGAATGCGTAGCTGAGGATTCTTCTGAATGTTGTTCCAGACCTTCAGGACAGCTTCTGGTCTTCTTAGAGCTGGAGGTAGGATCTATCTGAGACAGGATACGTTGTTTGCATTGGCTGACTGGGATGCACATCTATCTTCTTAGCGAGAGGACTATTGAGCCAAGTCGAACAGCAGTATGTAGCCACAAAGTATGATAGGTTTAAGGCTATGTATCTTAAAACATGTGCATTAGCTCTCCATGAGGTACCAGCAAGGTGTTGAAACATTTTGTCTCTCGTTTTGACATTAGCACCTATATTTGAAATGCGCTGCTTGTAAGTTAGTTCTATTTAGCGTTATTCCTAGATATTTTAGTGCACTGCAGTATGGAAAGACTTGCCTCTGACCCTAGCTTCTACATTTGTACTTTGCCTGTCCGTTGTGTAGATGAAATGCAGATGTAACTTTTCTGAGGATTTGGGTGGATACACTGGCTTTCGAAGAATACGTTCAATACTAACATATCATTGGATAAACTGGTTTCGAGCGTCAGAAAAGGTGGAGCTCTGGGTCACCAAACAAACGTGATCAGCATAAATGAATTTTCTTGAAGATATTTCCTGTAAGTCATGTGTGCCAATTGAAAAGGAGAGGAACCAGAATCGATCCTTGAGGTCAGCCATTTAATTTATACTCTTCTTCTGTCATTGTCAGGATAGCCAGAGAGTATCTATTGATTAGCATGTTGTTAAGTAGGTCTGAAAATTTACAGCATGAGACAACATTCATAAATTTCAAAAGAAATCTCATCGCCAAAGAGTGTCATATGCAGCTGAGAGATCCAAAAAGGCAACTACACTTGCTGATTTCTTCTCATGCTCATTTTTTATGGAAGCAGGAAGAGAGGGTACCTGATGGTTACAGCTTCTTCCTGGTCTGAGTCCTGCTCGCTCAGTAGGGGTGTCTTTGCCAATTCCTTCAAAAATTCTATTGTAGATCAGACTCTCACAGAGTTTGTATGTTATATTAAGAAATGCTACTGTGTAAGTTTTCCTCTTTTGTGGGATCTTTATTTGGTTTCAGTGTGGTTAATACTTCTGTTTCCTTCATTTGAGCCATCTAATATTGGAGTCTGTTTGCTCTGCAAATTCAGTCCAGTTGTTTTTCCTGAGGTTCCATCCCAGTTTAGGACGTGGTCATATAACATTATAGACATCCCCACTTCTATCATAATACATTTGTGTTGACTATTGGGGGGGCGAATCATATCTAACTGAGCGAACACTAAGACTGAATTGTGAAATGTAGATCTGAGATGTATCCTCCACGCCATTAGCTGAGTCAAAAGCAGATAGACCTTTAGGATTATAAATTAATTTCACATGTTCAGTTTCTCAGTTTCTATTTAATTATCAAGTGCTTGACCATTAATGTCGTTCTTTTTGTAGCTTGAGAGATGATGATGATGACTGTTGAAGTCACTAAGAACTAAAGCTGGGTGTTTGAGGTGGTAGGGGACTCTTAGGTCAGTTAGTCTCTGGGGGCTGGTACACGTTCACTACAGAGAAATTTTCAGTTGTTACTCTTGTAGTAAACGTGTCATTTTCAGAGTTTACTGGCAATAGCTGGTAAATTCTGAAAAGTCTTGACGTATCTTGCAAGGCTGTACTTAGAATGTTAATTAGGAGCTGTTAATTTAAAGCCTGAAATTTTCCCTCTGCTCTGTAATTATTCTTTTCATGTTTCTTGGAGCACAATGGCATTGACTGCATACTTCTATGAGAGCCTGGAAAAATATTTACACTTCGCTCGATGTATGCCTTCGATATTAAGTTGAAAAATAAAAAAAAGATGGTCCAATTCTATGAACATGTGGCTCCAGAAAGGAATTTTCGAGTTCTTTTATGTCCTTTGACAGAGAGGTCTTTCCTAACAGTTCGGTCTCATTTTATAATTTATTTTGTAGCACCGCCCATGGATCACATATAGGGTAATTAAAAGCTGTACCTAATGTGTGTTGCTTCACATCCGTAGACTACCAGTTGGAATGCCCCTAGAAGCCCTCTGCTGGGACCACCACCTAACCTCCTTAGAACGTACTCCTCGAATTTTCTCACGACCTCTCTCCCCCCTTCCCTAGTTAGAATTACAACCATAATCTTTCAAGGAACTAAAGTTTCAGTCACTCCTATGGCTTTTTGGCATCTGTTCCTCCCAGTTGTACATTTACACTGATGGCTCTAAGACCATAGATGGAACACGATATGTTTTTACATCTCCTGTTAGTCAGGAACAGCATTTGTTACCAGCAACGTGTAGTGTTTTTATGGAAGAACTGCGAGTCAAGAACAGAGCCCTTTCTTTTATTAATCAGATCTCCCTCGACGGCATTTTTATTTGTAGTGTCTCAATGATGAGTTTCCAAGACTATTAATCGATGTTACTCTTGCCACCCTGAGATATCTGCTATTCATGCCTTTCTTCTGACCTTAATCGTACTGCCTTGTCAGCTGTTTTTCTGTGGGAACTCAAGTACTCATGGGAATGAAAAGTGCGACCGTTTGGCTAGAGAAACGATAACTCATCAAAATTACACTGTGACGATCCCAGGTGCGAATCTGTGGATGCAAATAAGACCTCTCCCCAGTCGAACATGGATAAAAAATTGGTGGGCTACTGCCTCCTCTAAGTCTGCACTATCAAGAGCCTAATGCTGCATGGCACTCCCTCTTTTGTTTGTCCCAGAAGGATTCCACCATCCTATGTCGCCTCTGCATCGATCAGATTAACCCATAGTTTTATGTATATGGGGCAATTAAATGAAACCTAGTCACCAGTGTAAAGTTACGGTACCGATTTTATTAAATAAAAATGTAATTATAAACATTACATATATACAAAAATGTTCGCCAAAACTGTTGGCAAATTTATCCCATTGTGACAACCCGGTCGGTTCCATCGTTGAAGAAGGTAGTAGGCTTGTGTCAGATCCAGACCTGGACCCAGTCACACACTCCGTCGTCCTTTGCGAATCTATGTCCGCGAATAGCTTGTTTTAGAGGTTCATGCACATGAAAGTCACACGGTGAAAGGGTGGGACTGTACAGTGGAGTCCCAGCGTTTACATCGAAACTGGTCAGTTTGAGAAAATAGATGAACAGGAGTCAGATTTTAGCATACAGTCTCCATTTAAACAATGTTTAACAGAAAGTAATCAGAAATTGCCAGTTCATCTTCATCAAAGCAGTTATAATCCCATTAGTATGCAGAATCAGTTATCTTTATTACATCAGAATATTCCGGGACTCAAAAATAAAGTTGATGAACTACTCATTTGTATCGATGAAATGAATTCATCGAACGAAATTGACATAATCTGCCTCTCCGAACATCAAGTGACCACTGGTATAGATATGTTAGACATTTCAGGATTTAAGCTAGCTTCCTACTTCTGCAGAGTAGATATGGATGGAGGAGTTGCCACATTTATTAAAAACTGCCATAAATTCAAGAACATTGACATTAATAAATTCTGTTTAGAGCAGCATCTAGAAGCATGTGCAACAGAAGTAGAGTTCCATAACAGATCCTAAAATAACAGTAACTATTTACCGAGCACCTGCAGGAAATTATAATCTATTCATAAATCTAGAAGCTCTTTTGGGTATTTAACAGTAAGAAACAAAGAAATTTTGATTGCTGGTGACTTTAATACAGATTTTCTAATTGAATCTTCCAGTAAACATTTACTGCAGTTAGTAATGTTGTCTTTCAATCTAACTCACACTGTAAACTTTCCAACTAGGATCACTAAATCCTTAAGGACAGCCATTGATAACATTTTTATAGACATATCAAAGGAACAAAATCATATCATAAAACCTGTAATAAATGGACTATCAGATCATGACATGCAGCTCCTTGTTTTACATGTTAATTCTAAGCAGATTATCAAGACTGCTAAATCTGAGTACAGGAGCATATTCAATCAACCAAAAATTGAGTGTTTTAGAAAACTGCTCAAAGATATGAACTGGAAAGATGTTTATAGTGCTCATGACATGAATGAAAAATATAACACATTCATGAACAATGTCAGTACCATGTTTGAAAACTGTTTTCCTCTAAAAGTTACTCAAATTAAACAGAAGTCTATAATAAAACCATGGATCACACAAGGAATAAAGATTTCCTGTAAGACAAAGGAAAATGTATCTGTCGACCAAGAATAGCTCCAATGCTGATGATTTAGCTAAATACAAGGAATACTATTAAATATTAAAAACGTAATTCAAACATCTAAACAAATACACTACGAGAAGAAGATAGCAATGTCAGGGAACAAAATAAAAACAATATGGGATATAGTGAAAGAGGAGACTGGTAGAACCAGAAAGGAACAGGAGCAAATAGCACTAAGGGTAGATGACACATTAGTAACCGATGGGTATAGTGTGGCAAATCTATTTAACAAGTACTTTATATCTGTTACTGATAGAATGGGATTGTCAGGATCAGTAAATAATGCCCTTGAATATCTGAAAATAGCTTCAGGTACATGAATATGTCACTCACTTCACCAAAAGAAATAACTTCCATAATAAAATCTTTAAAAACAAAGCATTCTAGTGGTTATGATGAAATATCAACAAAGTTAATTAAGGGATGTTCTTGTGAGTTTACTACAATTCTAAGTTACTTGTGAACCAGTCAATTATAATTGGGACATTTCCTGACTGGCTGAAATATGCAAACGTTAAGCCTCTATTCAAGAAAGGGGATAAAGAGATGCCATCAAACTACAGACCGATTTCACTTTTGCCAGCATTCTCAAAAATTTTAGAAAAAGTAATCTACAGGCAGCTTCTCAACCATCTGACCACAAATAACATATTATCAAGAACACAGTTTGGATTTCTTAAGGGTTCTGATATAGAAAAGGCTATTTACACCTACAGTGAAAATGCACTTAATTCATTAAATAACAAGTTACAAGCAGCAGGTATTTTCTGTGATTTGTCAAAGGCATTCGATTGTGTAAACCACAACATCCTTTTACATAAATTAGAATTCTATGGTGTCACGGGCAGTGCTGCAAAATGGTTCAAGTCATACCTTGCTAACAGGAAACAAAGGGTGTCAGTGCAAGGGACTAGTGAATTAAGTCATCGGTCATCATCAGAATGGGATGAAATTACACGTGGTGTCCCACAAGGATCCATCTTAGGGCCATTGCTTTTTCTTGTGTATATTAATGATCTCTCATCAGTTACACTGCCAGAAGCAGAGTTCGTTTTGTTTGCAGATGACACAAGTATTGCAATAAATAGTATGTCGAGTGTAGTTCTAGAAAGATCTGCTAATGATATTTTCATGGATATTAATAAATGGTTTAAAGCCAACTCACTGACATTAAACTTCGAAAAGACTCACTATATGCAATTCAGAACCTGTAAGAGGTTTCCACCCAGTATATGCATAAAGTACAAAGAAGAGCAGATAGAAGAGGTTGACAGTCTTAAATTCCTGGGATTACAAATTGATAATAAATTCAGTTGGGAGGAGCACACCACAGAACTGCAGAAACGCCTTAACAAATCTGTATTTGCAATTCGAGTGTTAGCAGACATAGGCGACATAAAAGTGAAAAAGCTTGCATACTTTGCCTACTTTCATTCTATAAAGTCATATGGTATAATGCTTTTGGGGTAACTCTTCAAGTCAAAAGTTTTCAGAGTCCAAAAGCGTGTAATACGTATTATTTGTGGAGTAAACTCACGGACGTCCTGTAGAAACCTCTTCAAAGAACTGGGTATACTGACTACTGCCTCTCAGTATATTTACTCCTTAATGAAATTTGTCCTAAATTATATATTTCTTTTTCCAACAAACAATACCAGGAACAAAAATGATCTGCACAAGGACTTAAAAGCACTTACTTTAGTTCAACACTGATCTTCAATAATTTGCCAGCAAACATAAATTTAGTTACAAATAGAGATCAGTTTAAAAGGAGCCTGAAATACTTACTAGTGGCCAACTGCTTCTACTCCATTGACGAATTTTTCAATAGAAACAAATGAGGTGTTGCATATATTTATACTATTAGTATTGTTATTTCAGCTTAAAAAAAAGAAAAAAAAGAAAAAAAAGAAAGGTTACTTGTTCCACATCCACGAGGATCTCCTCAACACGGATCTATGGAACGAAAAACTAATCTAATCTAATGCCGCCTTCACCGCATTGATTTTCCGGGAGTTTAAGTCTTGATGCATTATTGTGTGGGCGATGCCCACGCTAATACCCAGCAACCGATGGATGTAGTCCACGGTGATTCTGTGGTTGTCCAAGACTAAGGCATTCACTTGCGCAACCATTTCCAGTGTGACGATATGAAGAGCCTGTCCAGGACGAGCTTCGTCTTCCAGTGACTCACACCCCTCAATGAATCGTTTGCGCCATTCCACAGCACTTTAACGACTCACACTGTACCCGCCGTACATGGCCTTCATCCATTGATACATTTCACGGCCTCCAACTCCGTCCACCACCAAAAATCGAATGACTCCTCGTTGTTCCTGCTTACTCGCCTGCATTTTCGGTAGTGGGAGATAACTTCTGTGACCACCTTCTCTTCGGCGTGAAACCACACTGGCGGTATGCAACATCAAATGGTGCACACCCGTCAGTCTCTCTACCAATAGATGACACTACCATACCCATAGTTACATGGTGCCACCTTATGTGTAAGGCAAAGGCAGACATACTGACGAGGTTTCAAAAATGTTCAAATGTCTGTGAAATCTTATGGGACTTAACTGCTAAGGTCATCAGTCCCTAAGCTTACACACTACTTAACCTAAATTATCCTAAGGACAAACACACACACCCATGCCCAAGGGAGGACTTGAACCTCTGCCAGGACCAGCTGCACAGTCCATGACTGCAGCGCCTTAGACCGGTCAGCTAAACCTGCGTGGCTGACCAGGTTTCATTTGAATGAACCTCATAACAAGTCACTCCCACGTTCTAGTTGCAGAGCCTGATAGATAGTAGCTCACATCCTTTTGGAATGCCCTCTCCTTCTTGCTGTCCATATTAAGTATGGTATTCTGCATTCGTTACCTCTGATATAGGTGGACAACTGATAGAGGCTTAAACTGGTTCTACGTTTTCTCTGTAAAAGTGACTTTTTATTCTCAGATATAATGGTTTAAACTACTTTCATCGTGAGGCCAGGCTGACTGAGGGTGTGGACCCTTGAACCTAGCAGGTATCTTGCACAGGTTCTGGGACAGCATCCATTGTTATATTGCTGATGACATAAGTGATGATGTCATACGCTGTTGCCAGGTTTCCCATCCCCTTCCTCCCACCTCCTCTAACATAGGCCAACGAAATGACAGGAAATTCGAGATTTGGTGGGATATCCAAAAAAAATGGTGGGAAATTCAAAGTAGCCCAGGGTTTTGCTCCACTCCTATGACATCACTGTGGGAGTGGGTTTGTACTAAGTATAAACTGGTGGGAAATCAAAGATACTGGTGGAGATAGGTCACCTAAGCTAAGTGTGGAAGCAAGAGGGTCACTGAGGTTTCCCAGCCTGATGTCACACGCGCTGATTCTCCTAAGTTAAAGTCGAATTCCCCTAAGTTTAGATTTGTCCACTTTTTCTATACTGGGGAAGGACAGGGATGTTTGTCTTTGTTTAAACAAACACCTCACTGGAAAAGGGCCCTCTGTAGCCTGCACCAACCTTGCATGATGTGCTGCTGTCGCCAGCACACCACCACCACTAAAGTTTGCAGTAGCAGAGTATGTGCACATCACTGCCAGAGAGCGGGAGGGGCCGCCTCTGGGCAGCAGGATACTGTAGCACTGGCCACAACTGCTGCTGCTGGCACATATGCAGAGATCAGTGTACTCATCTGGATGACTTCGAAGTGTAGGTGTTCGTATTTAAATACTTTTAAGGAAGTGTAAATGCACCTGTTCTTATAGAAATGACATGTGTAATGAAGATATACCTGCCTGCTGTTAAAAATTAAAGTGTAAATGCACCTAGTCTCATATAAGACATTGGGCTCTTCACCTTTATTAAAAGAAGAATTATTTGTTATAAATTTTCTCCAAATTCCTGTAATATGTATTCCTCAAGTTGGGCCATTTCATAGAAGTTCAATTTCAGGTAATATGATATATTGGGCTGGAGAGGACTGTTGACGTCTCACAAAGTTCACAAGAGTCCCACAGACAGACATGAACCCCACAACCAATACATGTTGAAAAAATGTACTCTAGTATATTATTTCCCACCTTTCAGAAAATTCAATTTAAGTTCCACGAGATCCTGAATGCAGTAGGTACCATGTTCTTAATCTTGTGATCAGTTTACGATAAAATTACACGGAATCACCACATAAACAGAATACAAAATAGCATGCCAGATTTACGACTACATTGAAGAGGTCCTAGAAAACCTCTGTTGTAAACTTGAGATGTGATTAAGGTCTGTGCCTTATGATTTCATTATTGGCGAAGAGAACTGCTTCGTTGGAAAAGTATGGTAGATGACTCTGTAACGTAACACATCGTGTTATGAACCCTCCCAAGAGTACCAAATGCAATGATGAGCACATGGGCGGTTCCACAAGGCCAGAAACGAAGGATGGGTGGAGAGTTACAAATGAATATGAAATCAGGTGACAGATCCAGGACTTTTTGACGAGGAACAAACCGCTGCTGTATCCACAGTTTGCATATCAGTTTTATTTTGAAGTATCTAAGGATTCAACTGCGAATTAAAGCACCCAAATAATTGCAGAAACGAAACAAATCCTGTAATAATAATTCCGCAGGTACATAGGAACCAAGATCTGTAAACAGATCTCGGCGGCCATTATTTTGAGAGGAAATGGCGGCGGCCGTTAAAAGGATTCAAGTTTAAATGGAGCCTCTTCTTTGTCTTGAGGTGTGCATGAACACAGAAGCTCCTGCTGTCCCAATGGCTGAGGCTGTGCCATGTTAGGAAACTTTTGGGGCAAAAAGGAAGTTGCCAGGTCTACGGCCCAGCAGGCCGCAGCTAGCCACTTGACCACACGGCAAGTTAGCACCAGAGCTACTTTTTTCAGCTGTAGACACACTGATGTGGGGTGGCGACCAGTGAACAAAAGCCCTGAGCTTCGAAGCACCAGGGGATTCTGGAACGTCTTGTTGGAATGTCCACTAGCTGCTGTCTCGCCTACGACCACCAATTGTCCCTACATACACTGCACCATGTGACGATAAAGCTTAACGCTTCGTGACTTTGGGCACAGTCTAATAATGATGCTAGGATTCTATCGCCGTTCCTATAGTTTGACGATAGCGAGTATTTCGCGATATTACAGGAGAGCAGCAGTGCCAGCCTTGCAGTAAATTCTGCCAACCCCCATCGCCCCCTTTTGTTGTCGAAACCTATTTATCACGGTTCAGTATTCTCTCTCAGAAGTGTTCTCTGCTAAATTTGTGTACCGGTAACTACAGAGTAATGCAATTTCTATATGTCGTTCTATGAATGTCACTGGAGGCCGCCCTCGATTAAGAGTGTGTTGTTCTGTGCTAATTTTAGAATATAGTGCTAATTTCTAAATCTTATTTTTGTTACCACTTTTACTACCTCCCCAGTATCCAATCTAACTAGTGGCTCCCTGCATGTGGGGTCATAGTCCATGTGTCCCCACAGTCTGATACTGGATAGAACAACAACATGAGATACTGATGGCCTATCAATTTTTATCTCGCTCACTAACTGGGCCAAGCTCTTTTCACTGAGGCCGACTGGGATTATAAATATGAGGCAGTCTGTTTGGATGTAGTGTCCCATCTTGTTTGTTATGCTAATGCTTCCTAGTGCAATATGGAGGTTCTGTGACCTTAGTCAGCAGTGTTTGAAGAACATTTCGGCATCCTCTCGTTGTTTACAGTATTGTAAAGGGGATTGGAAGAATGTTTGGGGAACGTATGGCTTGAAAGAAGATTACGGATATTGAAGTAAAAGATACATGCAGTGGAACCAAATGAAAAAGCTATTCCTTATGTTTCTGGTGTAGACTGCCATAAAAATGGGAAGGAACTGTTAATCAGAACACAGGGAGAAGTTTTAGTCTAATTCACAATTGATTTATTGATCTTAAACAAGGCAAGACAACAAAATTATTAAAGAATCATCACACAAAAAATTAATGTAACAAAAGCCTTACTAAAATGGCATCTATGGTGGACAAAGTGATCTGCTGGCGATCGACACACGACACTAACCAGAACACTAGTCGCTCTATCTCACTTTATACACGTGAATACAGGTTATGGCATCAAACTATGCCACCTCCAAGCATGTTTATTCTACCGTACAAAAAAAAAAGGAGAAATATGGTTCGAAAGCACAGGGTGCTGAGAAATAGATATTATAGACCTACTTCGCAGCAGTGAATACTTTACCATCCTACTGGTCAAGGCACCACACTACGATGGTTTCGGCGACTGAAGTCATGGACGGTGGCAATCTGTTATTAAATGCGCGTTCCCGAAAAATGCAAGTAAGCGGTCTCACGTTCTGTTAATTCAGAATGCAGGTACTTCCCTAAGAGCCACTGAAACCCCGACGGATTCCAGTGTGCAGGTGGACCAGTTTGCTGGTCTGCCAAACCAGTTTGACTCCATGCCATGACTGTGCGTGTCAGAATATGTCAAATGTTTAGGCGGCCGAATCAAGACAAATAAGTACACCCCCACGTCACTCGTTGTGACTGTGTTGATATAAGCAGTACCTCTGATGGTTCAGAAGGTGACTGGAACAGGCTCTAAGTCGCACCCTAGTAAAGGACACAAGTCTCACTGATTAAGTAGATACCTGCATCTCTTTACTAGTGAAGTGCCAGTACAAGAGACTTGTACCAGAGTGTCGATCTCCCTTTCTCTGTTTCCTCGTCAACTCGGTTCCAAAAGCACATTTATCTTTTTGACTTCCCCCCCAATTTCGCATAAGCCAATCACGAGCTGGAGCCCGGAATTCTAAGCTCGGTGAATGCTCTTTGCACTGCAAACCGATTTGACCAATCAGAGACTTAAAGTTAATTGCCAGAAAACGGGAAAAATTCAGCTTCGCGGCCTCTTTCCCACATGTTTGACGTGTTTTGCTAACACAATACAGGGTGGAAGCACAGCCCTCTATAAACAGCTTGTTATCTCCCCTGTTGCGTCCATTTCAAAGTTTGCAAAGAATGGCCATAAACTTGCATTGACAAAAGATGTTTTGATACAGAGTCTGCACGTCTGGACACCAGTTTTCCTGTCCCACGGACATTTGCAGAACGTTTGCATTTCTTTTGCCGGCTTGCTCGCTAACAAGGCATACAATACGCTGTCAGCGACTTTTCGGCGCTAGGCCGTATACCTGGATGTCTGGCGCCAGAGCTAATGTGTTTTGCACAATGCGACCGCGGCACGGGGCCGTCTGGAAATGTCCCTTCATCGTTCTCCAGAAAAACGCGCTTTGGCAACCCACCAACGCCGTGCTTTTACTGCAGTCATTTAAGTCGGCACCCTGTTCATTTGAACGCAGGTAAAGCTTACCGTATTTCGTTCCCTAGAGCATGCAAACAAGACCACAAACTTCTGCCTACCATTTCATCACAATGTATGAAGTCAAATGGTCTTAGATCGTATTCCCTACACCAAATCAGAAGTGAGAGTGCCCTGCAATCTCTCACGCTTTCTGTTTTATCATTGTCTGTGAGGTCTGCATTGTTCCAAAAGTATGGTAGATAGCTCCTAATGAGACGTTACACTATGATCTGTTATTTGTCTTCTTGTTAGGAATGCTTTGTCTAAAAAGTTTTGGGAGTATAGTGGTAATGATAATAAAATTTATGATTGTGCTGGAGAGGTCCTAGAAACATTCTGTTCTCCTTATATAAGCCACAGTCTCCGGGGGCAGTTCCTTCAGTGCTAACATTGTTTTCCACAATAAAGCGTTCTATGAGCACTGATGGTGAAGCTGCCACTGGTAGTAAGCTGAGTCACTTGCGTACTGCTGACGTATATCAGGGATGTAGATGACTTTGATACAGAAGATGTGTGCATACAGTCAGTGTAGTGTGAGTATTGAGTTTATTTGACACCAGAGGTGTTAATGATTATTGTATATTTATTTATCTGTGCAGTAGCTGATAATCATGAAATTATTGATGAATTTTTATGAGTTATGTTTTCTTTATCTCCGTAGCTGCCACTAGTTTATTTGACAGTGGGGTAGCAACTGATGTATCATCAGATAACTGGCAATCAGTTATTGGTGCATCTGTAAATGATGTCATTGAGGATGATGTCACTGTACGACCACCACCACCTCAATCTGAAATTTTTTTTTAGTAAGCCGTGTGTATATGCTATACTTAGCACAACTGATGTACTATGAGGTACAAGGCAATGCGCCATCTTGGATTTCCCACCAATTTATATGTAGGGTAACAGCCCTACTTCCATAGTGGTGTCATGAGAATGGGGTGAAATCTCTGTAGCACAACTGGGTTTTTTTGAATTTCCATTCCTTTTTTGAATTTCCTCTTGCAGTGGACAATTCGCCTTTGTCAGAAGGGAAGGTGGAGGAATCTGGCAACAATTCATGACTTCATCAATGACACCATGGAAATCTGGCAACAATGCACTCTGCCCCAGAGCCATCACAGTATAGCTACTGGGAAAGTATGGCTTACCTCCTCACTGCTCACATCCTGCATGGTTCAATTGTACATAATATAAATTTTGAGCAACTGCACTGCACAAACATTTTGTCTTTTAATGATAATGAACTGCTATGTCCAACAACAGCTGAAAGTGCTTGCTCTGCTAAGATTCTCTAATATAGTAATAACAGCTGAAAATGTATGAACTGTTGAGCCTCTCTGTGACGTTGCATCAGTTGAACTGTTCAGTTTCATCTCGTGTAAAATGTACTATATCCTGTCAACACACAACAACTTTGACAGTAAGGTCCCTCTCGCCTTTACACCTTTTATGCAGGTTGTCGGTTTTGCGATTTCTCTACATAAAACTTTGTATATTGAGAGGCGTTTTGTAACAATTTCTGACGTAAGATAGAGTATTTAACTTTACTGTAACGTAGTGTATTCTTTGCAACAACTGTTAAGTCTCTGTCACTCGGCGACAGCTCTACTATTAAGTTTCATAGTGTGTAAAAATGTCCTAAGTCTCTTCGATATAGGAATAACTGGACTGTGAAGTCATGATCCCTCACACCAGGAACTGTTCTACTAGATATGTGCGTATCCTCTATAGGGACAGCTATTCGTTTAAACTTGAGCTACTGTCCTCCTACATGTTTCTGTCCAAAGGTGATTGTTATCGGTTTCTCCTTAAGATATTTGTCGACTTCCTCTTTATCCAGATTACTGAACATGTAAATCAGGCCCCCAGCTCTCTGCAGACGACCAACTGCACAGCGACAAGGTAAGGGTTTATCTTTTCCTGTGTTTTCCTCGTAGTACATTTCTTGAATTTCGTGCTTGTTTCTCTGTTTAAGATGTTTAAGCTCGCATTTTGTGTAGTCTGTAGTTTTCATTTCGTCTGAAAGCCAGCTACATAGCTCATTAAGGCATCAGCGTCCATTGGAGGCACATCAGGAGGGCAGAAAGTTTCATATCTAGGATCCTGTCTGTTGTTATAGTTTAGTTCAGTTAGTTTTGCTAGAATGGCGTGCTGTGTGCAGACGTAGGAGGAGCTGGCAGCAGTTTGCAAACAGCTGAATGCACTTTTGGCTACAATCAGTTACCTTGGGGCTGTTGCCTTGGGGTGAAGAAGTGGCCGAGAATCTCGGGTGTCGCTTGTTTTTGCCATGGGCACACCTCAGTGTACCCGACACAGTAGATCCACCATCACAGCAGCACGAGTGGCAGGTGTTGATGGGTTCGCGTCGGTCAAGACAGAGGGCCAGTATGGACACTGACCGTCTGGCCTCGCCCATTGACCCTGTGAGAGGACACATGGTCGCTGTTTCAGCAGGGTCCGGGCAGGAACACGGGGAAGGGGTTTATTTGTTATTAGGAGCTCCAACATCAGGCATATTATGGAGTCCCAAGGGCAGGTAGCTCCAGGGCTGGAAAGAAAGCGAATGTGCACTCAGCATGTTTGCTGGTGGGCCTCATCTGAGATGTGGAGACAGCATTGCCTGCAGTTATCGAGCATGCAGAGTGAAGTCGTGTGCAAGTTGTGGCTCACATTGGCACCACTGACACCTGTGGCATGGGTTCTGAGGCATCCTCAGTTCCTACAGGTAACTGGAGGAGATGGTGAAGGCTGGCAGTTTGCAGCATTGTTCCCAGAATTGATCAGGGTCCTTTCGTTTGGAGCCGAGTGGAGGGTCTTGGCCAAACGCTGACCAGTGTTATCGGTTGCAGACTTGTAGGACTCCCCTTGATAGGTCAGGGATGCACTACACAAAAGGAGCAGCTACTGAGATAGAGTAATTGTGGAGTGCATATAAGGACTTTTAGAATAGGCAGTAGTTTCAGGTACTCTGATGAACACTCGCCAGTCGATACGCAGCAAGGGTAATTAGACCGCGTTCAGAGTAAAGACACTTCGGCTGCAAAACTTTATCAGTAAAGTGCCCAAGTATCTGTAACAAAGTTACCAAATTTACTCGAGGAAAATCTCGCGCTCGTACTATCCTTGAGACCGAGAGCTGGCTGAAACCCGAGATGGAAAGCTCTGAGATATTTAGCGAGTCATTCCATGTACAGTCTTAGACATAAAAACTGACCGCCGGCCGGCCGCCACAGTCCGAGTCGTTCACTGAAGGTGGCCAATAAAACTGACCGCCCCTGACAACTCAAAGTCCGGCAATCTGCACAATCTGGCAACACTGTAAGATGCGGAAGTGTTAGGAGGAAGTGTTCTCTACTTCCGAGCTGATATGGGTGGAGTGAGCCCGTGGTCTTGCGGTAATCGTCGTGCATTCTAAACTTAGTCACACGTTCGCGTCCAGCTGTGTTTTTTACCGCGTTTCGGGCGAAAGTTATGAGTCTTATTGAACATCTAAGACAATTCGCTTAACATTCTACCCACCCGCCATAACAAGTATTCCAGAAACAATTCCGCAATACAGCTCGTGGCTGCGTCGCGATCATAACAGCTTACGCTCGAGCGTTTCCTCGCGCTGCAGCGGCTACCGGCCACCGGCCAGACGCCACCCGCCGCCTGAAATCCCGTGCCGCCCATGTGAAGGCGGCGCCACGCTGTCAGTGTATGTATCAATGCATTTTAGAATTTGAAGTTCTAGTTATCATGTTGCAGTTAAGCATTGGATTTTGCATACTTGAAAATCATGAACTACAGTTAAGCATTGTAAAATTGAGTCGCAAGTGGGAAAAGGTGTAACATCTGCAACACAACGTTTACATTTGGAATAACAGAGAGGTGAATGTAGAGGAGGCAGCTAGAAATATTTGAACAGTGTGTGGAGCGAGTGCTTTTGGGAAAAATACGCCAGAAAAAGATATTCTTGTTTCAACAAAGATCGTTCTGGCATGAATGATTTTCCACATAAAGGAAGTCTCGACTACTGATATATGTGACAGATTACCGTTTTACCATCATGTGACACTTGCATTCAACAGGCGAAGCTCAGAAGTCTGGTGTAGGAGTACTGCATGCTCTAATCCGAAACAACAAAAATCAACGGAGTGACTATTATTGATCATCATCAGGTGGCTCATTGAGCATTCCTATGCAGTACTGTTACTGGTGACGTGTTATGATGCCTTCATCGTTAACTTCCTAAGAAGAAATGAAAAGCTGAGCCCCACCAAATGACGTAGACTAGAGCAAAGATTAGTGTGAACATAAAAAATGAAATCAATGCCTCTATGCCTTCGAGAAATCTTAAGTAATGATCTTGGATGGGTTGGTTACTAAAAGTATACTCGTCCACAAAACCCATGTGGACAATTATCTGATAGTCGGTCAAGCTTCGCTTTGTCGCAGGTCTTTAGATACAAGTCCATTTACTTTCAGCCTCCTCCATATAATTCCTGCAGTGCAAGGTAATTGAAAAATCTCATCCACTCGACGCCAACTGAGGAATTGACTGGTGCATATGTTGTTATTTAAACACACAGTAGTTGTCACCCTCACTGTAATCAATGTGTGTGTGTGTGTGTGTGTGTGTGTGTGTGTGTGTGTGTGTGTTAACAACCAACAATAAATATTTCATCAGATATGACTGTAGAGTATGCGATGGGAAGTTACAAACTGAATTTTTTCCCAACCCACGACCTGCATATTACGGTAAGTAAGATGTATTAACTCCATAGTATCGTTACCAGAGACAGTGCGCTCTTGTTGTCGAGGCTCGCGACGAGTGCAGCGATTAGCAGTGCCCAATGCCGCCGCGATTTGTTTATGTTGGCTGAGCGTGGACACTGCAGCAGACACTTTGCCATAAACAGAAAGAAATCGCCTTGGCTCTGACTGCAGTGAGCGGATATCACTTGTTGCGTGCTCTTATAGTAACCAACGTGAGACTCTACTCACAGGTGTCATGGAGTAATTGCAAAGGGTATCATGTCATTAGTCATCGGAATATTAACCAGTGATGAAATGTCCACTCTATTTGAATCCCAAGAAAATAGGAACCTTCTCACAAAGGAATATGAGGTGCTATCAAACTTTATCCAACATACAAATATTAACTGCAGAGTTTTCATGTATGCAGTAGTAGCACACAAGGAAATATTACGTCTTGGAAACGTATATTTCATTTCCTCTTCTCGTATTAACGCCCTTGTTTTAGTATGAAGTGAGACCTGAGAAGCATATCAGTCATTTCCTCTTCTCATATCATAACATTTTCTGTTTAGTATGAAGTATAAAAATAAACAGTTTAAGGTTGTGAAGCATAATATGACACCTGATTCTTATCGTAGGCGCTATCGGAAACGCAAAAAGCAGGGAGATGTCCATTATTTTGTCCAACAGTCTGTCTCCTTCCATGCATTACTACCGCTAGGAGATTTTTATTTAAGGACTTGTGGATATCAAGTTCTTCAGCAGAACAAGCCTTAAGGTATTGTGCTAATTACGGTATGTAAAAAATGCAACAAAGCTGTGTTGCACACGCCCCTTGGGGCAGAATTCATAGTCCAAAACACACTTTTTGGAGCTATCAAATTAAAATATTATGTTCACACTACTCTTTGCTCTAGTCTACGTGCCGGTCGCGGTGGTCTCGCGGTTCTAGGCGCGCAGTCCGGAACCATTCGACTGCTGCGATCGCAGGTTCGAATCCTGCCTCGGGCATGGATGTGTGTGATGTCCTTAGGTTAGTTAGGTTTAAGTAGTTCTAAGTTATAGGGGACTGATGACCACAGCAGTTGAGTCCCATACTGCTCAGAGCCATTTGAACCATTTTTTCTAGTCTACGTCTTTTGGTGGGGCTCAGCTTTTCATTTCTTCTTAGGAAGTTAACGACGAAGGCATCATAACACGTCACCAGTAACAGTACTGCATAGGAATGCTCAATGAGCCACCTGATGATGTTCAATAATAGTCCCTACATTGATTTTTGTTGTTTCGAATTAGAGCATGCAGTACTCCTACACCAGACTTCTGAGCTTCGCCTGTTGAATGCAAGTGTCACATGATGGTAAAACGGTAATCTGTCACATATATCAGTAGTCGAGACTTCCTTTATGTGGAAAATCATTCATGCCAGAACGATCTTTGTTGAAACAAGAATATCTTTTTCTGGCGTATTTTTCCCAAAAG
This sequence comes from Schistocerca gregaria, assembly GCF_023897955.1. Taxonomy (NCBI): domain Eukaryota; kingdom Metazoa; phylum Arthropoda; class Insecta; order Orthoptera; family Acrididae; genus Schistocerca; species Schistocerca gregaria. Next base: position 479,359,409 of record NC_064931.1, on the reverse strand, counting down.
CACTCGCTCCACACACTGTTCAAATATTTCTAGCTGCCTCCTCTACATTCACCTCTCTGTTATTCCAAATGTAAACGTTGTGTTGCAGATGTTACACCTTTTCCCACTTGCGACTCAATTTTACAATGCTTAACTGTAGTTCATGATTTTCAAGTATGCAAAATCCAATGCTTAACTGCAACATGATAACTAGAACTTCAAATTCTAAAATGCATTGATACATACACTGACAGCGTGGCGCCGCCTTCACATGGGCGGCGCCGGATTTCAGGCTGCGGGTAGCGTCTGGCCGGTTGCCGGTAGCCGCTGCAGCGCGAGGAAACGCTCGAGCGTAAGCTGTTATGATCGCGACGCAGCCACGAGCTGTATTGCGGAATTGTTTTTGGAATACTTGTTATTGCGGGTGGGTAGAATGTTAAGCGAATTGTCTTAGATGTTCAATCAGACTCAAAACTTTGGCCCGAAACGCGGTAAAAAAAAAAACACAGCTGGACGCGAACATGTGACTAAGTTTAGAATGCACGACGATTACCGCAAGACCACGGGCTCACTCCACCCATATCAGCTCGGAAGTAGAGAACACTTCCTCCTAACACTTCCGCATCTTACAGTGTTGCCATGGGCTTTCAGTTTTATTGGCCACCTTCAGTGAACGTCTCGGACTTGGTCTCTGTGGCGGCCGGCCGGTGGTCAGTTTTTATGTCTAAGACTGTATATCGAAAAGACAGATTATACGTCTTAGGATGGGGAGCGCTCATTGCATTTGTTAAAAATATTGTCTGTATTAATGTCAAAATGCAGTGTGACAGTGAAATTACCAGGTCGCGTGCAACACGTCTAGGTGAAACCAAGTTAATTGTTGGGTGTTTTTACCGGCCACCTGATTCCGCCGTAACAGTTCTAGAGTCATACGAAGAAATTCCTGTCAGTAGCGCTTTAATACTCAAATAATCTAGTACTAGTTGGAGGCGATTTTAATCTACCGATTATAGACTGGGATGTCTGCGGAATCATTGCATGGGGTACAGGCAAACAGTCGTGCGAAGTACTTTTGAACACTTTTCTGAAAACTATCTTGAGCAGCCAGATCGGCAGCCAACGCACAATAGAAATATCAGACGTTGTAGTACAAATAGACCGGATCTTACCGATAACGTCAGTGAAGAAACGGTGATTACTGATCATGATGTCATTATAGCATCTGTGTTTACGAAAGTTAATAAACCAGTCAAGTTGGGTAGGATAGTGTTTCTCCTAGATAGAGCAAATAAACAGCTGTTAGTTTCTCATTTAGACAGTGAATTGACGTTACTTAGGTCCAGTAAGGTGGACGTAGAAATTATAGACAAAGATAAGCAGATTTTAAATCATGGTATGGATAATTAAGTGCCTAGTAAGTGGATTAAGGATGGAAAAGACCCATTATGGTTTAATAAGGAAATTCGGAAAATTCTGAAGAAGCAGAGGTTGTTGCATTCACGATTCAAAAGAGAATGCGCAAACGACAACAAGTAAAAGTTAGTAGAGATTCGTGCGTCTGTGAAAAGATCTATGCGCGTAGCATGCAACAACTGCCACCGTCATACCTTTGCAAGAGATCTGGCAGAGAACCTGTAAAAATTCTGGTCCTATGTAAAATCGCTAAGCGAGTCTAAGGCTTCCATTCAGTCATTTGTTGGCGAATCTAGTGTCGCAGTCAAAGATAGCAAAACAAAAGCCGAAGTTTTAAACTACGCGTTCAAGGAATCGTTCACACGGGAGAATCGTACAAACATACCTCGTTTGACCATCTAACGGCCACCCGCATGGACGACATAGTAGTAAGCAGCCCTGGCGTAGAGAAGCAACTGAAAGAGTTGGAAACAAATGATTCCCCAGGTCCGAAACGAATGAGCATTGTTTTAGAAAGCATCGCTCGTGCGAAACTTAGCTTGCCCCTTTTGTCAAGTGATATAGTGCGTACTATGGATGAAGCGCAACAAGCAGATTTCATATTTCTAGATTTCCCGAAAGCATTTGACACGGTATCCCATCGCAGTCTGTTAACGAAATTGCGAGCACAAGGTTAACAGAAATGTGTCTCGAAGACTTATTGTCACAGAACCCAGTTTGTTGTCTTCGACGGTGAGTTTATCAAAGACAGGGGTCTCATCAGGAGTGCCCCAGGGAAGTGTGGTAGGACTGCTACTATTCTTTACATACGTAAATGATTTGGCGGACATGGTGGCAACAAGCTGCTGCGATTGTTTGCTGATGGTGCTGTGATGTCAAATTTGAGTGAATGGAGGAGGATACAAGGTGATTTAGACAAAATTGCTAGATGGGTTTATGAATGGCAACCAGCTCTAAATCTAAAATAACGTACGTTAATGCGAATGAGTAGGAAAAACAGACCTATAATCCTGGGTTCGACATTAGTGGTGATAATCCTGGGTTCAACATTAGTGGTGCCCTGCTTGACACAGACATGCCGTTTAAACATGACGATGTAAGGTGATATGAAATGGAACGAGCATGCAAGGACTGCGGTAGGGGAGGCGAATAGACTTCAGTTTACTGGAAAATTTTTAGGAAAGTGTAGTTCGTCTGTATAGGAGACGACATACAGGGAGTTAATGCGACTTGTTCTAGAGCACTGCTCGAGTGTTTGGGATACGTACCAGGTCGGACTAAAGGAAGACATCGAAGCAGTTCAGAGGTGGGCTGCTAGATTTGTTATTGGTAGGTTCGAACAGCGCGCTAGTGTTATGGAGATGCTCTGGGAACTCAAATGAGAATCTCTGCAGTAAAGGCGACGTTCTTTTCGAGGGACACTATTGAGAAAATTTAGAGAACCGGCGTTTGAAGCTAGTTGCAGAACGAGTCTACTGAAACGAACATAAATTGGCGTGGGGACCACGAAGATAAGATACGAGAAATTCATACGGAGGCATATAGACAATCGTTTTTCCCTCACTATCTGCAAGTGGAGCAGGAAAGGAAATGACTAGCAGTGGTACACGATACCACCCTCCACGTGCCGTAGGGTGGCTTTAAGGGTATCTATGTAGATGAAGATGTAGATAAATCATTCTTGTTATCTTTTTGTACTTCAGTGATCATAACTGCATATTTTATTCAACATGTTCGAGGTTTCTGATGAAATGAAACGCAGATTAAAGAGATAGATATTTATCTTTTTTATTTTATTTTTTAAAATTTGGGTTAACTTAGTTGGATATACAAGTAAGTACAAAAATACCCATAATTCAGGTAGTGACACATTTGTATCGAACATACTGCGTACTGAAGCACAACACTAATTGAAATTCGTAGCAAAAAATCGTTCTGCAGTGTTCTTATAGTTAAGTGCTGTAAGTTTATGCCAAATATTTCCGTAAAATCCACACGAGCAAGGGTACTAGCAGAGACGATTATCCACAGTTCACTAGATGGCTGAGCTAACACACGTCAAGTTGAATACTGCAGTTATTTAGGCTGAATTCTGGTAGAACTTGTACAGTTAATAGACTGGTACCACTAATGTCATGTCAATAAATCATGGATTTTCAAAAATTACCTGTGCACACTCAGTCTGATGCCCAACCTTTAACAATACGTTTACTGTCACTTGCATTTATCTTTTACACTGATGTGACAAAGTCAAGGGATACCGACATGCACTTTTATACAGACGACGGTAGAATCGCGTACACTAGGTATAAAGGCGCAGTGCACTGACGGAGCTGTTATTTGTACTCAGGTGGTTCATGTGAATGTTTCCTACGTGGTTAGGGCCGCACGAAGACTGATTGCGGAATGGTAGTTGCAGCTGGACGGTTAAGACATTCCATTTCGGAAATTGTTAGTTCAGTATTCCGAGAACCATAGTGTCAAGAGCGTGCCGAGAGTACCACATTTAGACATTACGCTCACCACGGACAACGCAGTGGCCGACGGTCTCCACTTAACGACCGAGAGCAGCGGCGTTTGCGTAGAGTTGTCACTGCTAACAGACAAGCAACATTGCTTGACATAACCACAGAAATCAATGTGGGACGTACGACGAACGTATCCGTTACGACTGTGCTCTGAAAACTGGCGTTAGTGGGCTCTGACAGCAGACGACCGACGCGAGTGCCTTCGGTAACAGCACGACATCTCCTGCAGCGCCTCTCCTGGGCTCGTAACTATATCGGTTGGACCCTAAACGACAGGACCACCGTGGTCTGGTCGGATGAGTCCAGATTTCAGTTGACAAGAGCTAATGGTAGAGTTCGAGTGTGGCGCAGATCCCACGAAGCCGCAGCCCCACGTTGTCAACTAGGCACTGTTCACGCTGGTGATGGCTTCATAATGGTTTAAGCTGTATTCACATGGAGTGGGCTGGGTCCTCTGATCCGACTAGACCAATCATTGACTGGAAATGGCTCTGTTCAGCTACTTGGAGACCATTTGCAGCCATTCAACGATGGAATTTTTATGGATGACAATGCACCATTATACCAGGCCAACATTTATCGCGATTGGTTTCATGAACGTACGGGAAATTCGAGCGATATGAATTCCATAGAATATTTATGGGACATAATCGAGAGGTCAGTTCGCGCACAAAATCCTTCGCCGGGAACACTTTCGCCATTATGGAAAGCTACAGATGCAGCATGGCTCTATATCTCTGCAGGGGACCTCGAGTTGTTGAGTCCTGCTACGTCGAGCTGCTGCACTAAGCCGGGCCAAAGGAGGTCCGACGCGATATTAGGAGGTATCCCATGACTTGTCACCTCAGTGTCTGTTGCAGAGAATAACAACATTCATAGGTGCACTATGCAGCTCTAGCAGTTCGAAGAATGGTACAGATGTTGGTGATAGTGGAAACTCAAAGTCTGGAAACAGACCTATGTGCTTACGTGATTTCAGGTGCAGCATCAGGAAATGCACTTTAGTGCTGATTCTATTTCAGCTCCTATGTATCAGAAATATCGCGTTTGTGGAGACAATCATTTATGCACTGCAAGTTGGTTTAATATCCAAATATGCACGTAATTCTGTACCAGTGTCAGGCACTGACACCTTTTTATTGTTTATAATATTGCTTGCTGACGCACAAAACTCATCTTAATTCCTAGCGATGAATTATTCTTCGTAAGTGTAGATTCCTGAAAGTGACTCCACTACACGGTATTCTCGGTGTTGCATATTTTGTGTTCTTGGGTTGTACCCCACACATACTGCATGACAATCCAGTAAAACTGCTGTGCAAAGTGGTTAGAATTAAACTTTCGCTGCTTGAGCAGTGTAGACGAAAAACTATTTACCGTATGAGTACCCAAATTTAGAGGAACGTTGTTCAGACTGTGCCCGGCAGGATTTGCGTTGTTATTAGTGTTAGTGTCATGACTTGCCGCTTAAGCGGCGGTACTGGTAGGTGAAACAAGCATCAGTGTTCATTACAGTTGCAGACAGGAAGCAGGGATTTGCTTGCCAAGCTGTTTTATCAAAACAACAATAGTGCTTCTGCTCTTCGCCATTATCGACGCATTGGAGGAATACCGAGACGTGCTCTTTCTGCACTGGGTTTGAACATGATTCAGTAGTTCGGATTAACACTAAAACGGCAGATTTTATGACATTGTGAAAATAGCGGAGAGGGGTCATTCTGACCCCACATAAAACATTTTCATATTTGACTTAAACAAGTATTTTGTTTTAGTGCTTATTAACCCATTCCTTTTTTCTAGTAACCACAATAATTATTTAACACAATAGTTAATAACTAGCTATTTATTTCAACAGCAAAATATTTTACGAATTTATTGTTGCTAATGCTAACAAATTTCCTAAACTGTAGATGTTCATTTATTAACTATTTGTGTAACCTACTAGAGATATTTACTATATTTGGCCCATGTGTTCTACGCATGGCTTTGTATTACATTTCACACAAGTCAGTAGACTCTGCTAGACGCACATAGCACAGGTAATTTCTGTTTTATGCGCACATTTTCCGCTTGCGGTTTTGTGGCACTTTTCACAGTTTTCGCTGTTCTTGTTGCCTTTGTAGAGGTTGATTTGGCACTTCCTCCGCTTTCTATGGCATTTCAGTCCCGTATCTTCTTCCTTTGCCTGATTTTCTTGCTCATTCGGTCCCTTGAGTACCTTCGCTAGCTGAAAAATGAACTACTTCATTTTCTTGTTCGTTACTATGTTGTAATTGACCAGTAAATTTATTTTCGCCATGTCCAAAATGTTGTACAAGACGGACATCGACAATCTGCTACATGCAACCTTTGTAGTATATTTACGGGTCGTTTGATCAACCACGTCCACACCATACTTTGTTGCATTGTAGAATGTTATGAAGTCAAGTTTCTTTTTCGTTCCGTGCTTAGAGCTACTTCAGCATGTAGTGTACTCAGAAGAACGACATTTTTCTTATATTTCCTTGGTATACGGTCATGATGCAGTCTGTCTTGCCACTATGTAAGGTGTCAGGCAAATCCAACACCTTCCATGAAAACACTGACACGATAAGCAAATCCAGTAGTATGTCACATAGCTCCGAATAAATCGTGACATTAAATTAACCAAAGTAATACGAGTAACGAGTGAGAAAATGGAATACCACAGACTAACCCAAGAATGCCTAAATGCATGTCGTACCTTCCCACCGTGAGACCGACGCAGTTCCGAGTGAAAAACGAGAACATAAGCCGAGCGCAGAACCGTGTTAAGCTAGAAGGCCCAGCGATAAGGGACGGACTGGACACCCACGTCGCCAGCTAACCACTAGGGCCACACCACCCGCAGGTCTTAGCGTGAGACTTTTTCGCGTCTCTGTTACGTTGCAAACTTTAAAAACATTGCCCCACCACGAAAAGTATAACGTTTCTCATTGGATAGACAGAATTTTTGTAGGCGGAGCTTAAGGTTAAACATTGAGACTCTGATTGGTCAGATGAAAACACAGCCAGATAGTTTTTTTTAAACCAAATTGCAGTAAGGAGAAGTTAGGAGAGAGTTAGTTCCGAGACGGCGAGCTGGATGGCTGCTGCGCCAGCCGCCGCCCCCCTGACGAACACGGACAAGGTAATGAACGCATGCGATGCCGCATAACAGTGCATAAAGCTTCACTCAGAACTGCAGAAGTCTCATCTGTTACACCCCTTTTTGCGTAATACTAGTGTCGATCGTATATTAAAGCTGACGGTGTTAACATTTGCCACTTGAAGTAAAAATCTGAAACGCGATGATTTCTCTGTTATATAATTACTGATAAGCCACATCAGCCACTGTAATTGACGACAATTTAGATAAGTAATTAAAGATAATTGAGGATCACTGTAGACCATTTTTATGGTTTTCTCATTTGTGAAACTTAATTTAAACCTAGATTATAGATTTTATATGGCATAGGTCATTCTTCGATCCATTGTAGAACTTCGAAACCCACTCAGGGAATATTCGATCACATTTTTGTTGAACGCAGTTGGTTTTTACCATCCTGTGTTAAAACACTTCCTTTTATCAGTAGTACAATTTATAAACAATGTTTTGTGAGTAGAATAAAATTTCCAATAGTAAACTTAACTGATTTTTCGACGTTATTTTACCAGCTAACTAAAAATAGGAAAGCCTTGAACCCCTTCCACTAAATTTAGTTAGTATTAAGATTCTTTTACAGTGAGTGCAGTGGAGCTGACGCTGAAATCATTAAGTATTTGGTTATATCATCGCTAGTCTCACTGAACTCTTCTGAATTCTACCTGTCATGTGCGGTCTGGCGTCTCCTTACCAGCAACAGGTCCTAGTTTCAAACTAATTTATTCCAAAAACACACGCTCAGAGCGTCGTTGCGCGAAAGTGGTAGGGAGACACGATATAGAACAGATACCACCATGAATGTTTAGAACTATGTTGCAGGATGGGGTTGGAGTGTATTTCGGCATTGGGCTCCCTTACTTCATGGGGGATTTCACGGTGGATCTTATTCATTGTACCAAGGAATGAAATTTTCTTTTCTTTGAGTTTGTTAGCAAGTTGAAAAGATGTAAACAAGTTGTCTGTCGCTACATTCTTCTTTGATTTACAAACTGCACTATGAGACGCAAAGCGGCGCAATCTCCAAGTGATTGCTTTTCTTTATGCATGTCCTCTTTGCCGATGTCTGGGACATCATTACATATATTCTTTGTCGTTACTTCGACAGCCAACCAGAATTTGAGACCATGTTTGTGATTTGTTGGACATGAAATGAGTGAACCTGCATCTTGTTTTGCTTGGTAATAGCTGCTTGTCAGTGGTCATATTTTCCCCAGGGTTGTAAGAACGAATATTGTTTTCAGTGAACTTTCCCCAAATTTGAGGTACAAGAGCAAATTTGTTGGCCACCAGGCGTTCAGCTCGGGTTGTCACTTGGCATTATGTCCTTGATAAAAGTAGGCTCCAACATGTGCGTCCAGAGATCATTCATAGACATACCTTTTGTACAAATGACACCTGGAGCATACATGATGACCATCAGTTCCTCCAGTTCCTCAAATGACGCAGGTCAAGCGTTGTGTTTTAGTGCATTTCGAACATTTGATTCTGTGTATTTCTTCATGAGACGTAGCATTGCTTCGTCAAAAATAAGACGAAAGGCACTGGTGACAGAGCCGTCTACTCGTCGGCAAGCGTAAGCAGTACATTGACCGCCGACCTTCTCGCAGAAGAAGATAAATAGGTATCTACCATACGGTTTCATCCCTAGCGACCATCTCTCTAGACGCTACCCACATGTGCCTGCTGTGATGCTTGACCTAGGTCAGCACATGAATCCTCTTCCAGTACTCGCTCCTCGTTGACAATGTCTTCATCTTCACTTGTCTCACGTACTTAATCACCACCATCAATGAAGTTAATTTCCGATTCAATTCTCTAAGAGATAGAATACTTTTTCATCAGAAAGCCCGCACTGATGATACACTTCGAAAACGTGTTTCGCAGACAAAGGCTATTACCTGAACGACACAATGTAAACTGTGGTAGATTGGGATTTACACATGCCAGGTTGCAACAGTGAGCAGGAACTGCTCTGCATGACTGCTGACTGTTGCCGCTTCACGATTGGATAATTTACATATATTTAGATGATGAATTACAGTGGGGTCAAATTGACCTCTTCCACCGTTCTAGAAATATCGGATGAAATGTCGAAGAAAATTAGGAAGAGTCGTATGAATTCACTAAGACGGCAAATAAATTGTATATGACATTGAAGCGTGAAAGCATGACAGGTGTCATTTTGACCGCTTCCAATGTTCTAATGTTGACTGTCTATTTGGGAATTGTTCCTGGGACAGGCCGACCGCCAATTGCGCCACAGATTGTTGGAGAAGTTACTGTTGTCATGGCTGAGAATTCTGGACGCCATACGCGATCTTCAAGCAGTGCACGAGCTGTGTCACGACAGTTGAACATTCCATGGTCCACCGTTATTTGTGGCAGCAGTGGAGCAATCTAGTGTGGTTCCAGGCTGTCGTGGATGCAGATGCTCGTCCCATTGGACAACATTTGCAACCTGGGGCGTAAAGATGGTGTGCAGTTAAATGTTACCTTCTTATGTGGAAATTCAAATGTGGTTTTTCAATGGATTATTCAGTATTTCTTTTCGGCGTGTCCTTAGAAATATTTCCACAAAGTTTTATTGTCTTACAATCATCCGTTTGTCATGGCGGACCTCTCAAGTAACGAAAGTTTATTTATAATCACTCTGAACATATTGATAACAGCTCTTTTCTTGATTTCTCTACGTAACGCTATTCGATACCTCTCCAAATCATAAGTTTGTAGTAAAATTCGCTGCATGTATACACCATACTACACTCCTGGAAATTGAAATAAGAACACCGTGAATTCATTGTCCCAGGAAGGGGAAACTTTATTGACACATTCCTGGGGTCAGATACATCACATGATCACACTGACAGAACCACAGGCACATAGACACAGGCAACAGAGCATGCACAATGTCGGCACTAGTACAGTGTATATCCACCTTTCGCAGCAATGCAGGCTTCTAGTCTCCAATGGAGACGATCGTAGAGATGCTGGATGTAGTCCTGTGGAACGGCTTGCCATGCCATTTCCACCTGGCGCCTCAGTTGGACCAGCGTTCGTGCTGGACGTGCAGACCGCGTGAGACGACGCTTCATCCAGTCCCAAACATGCTCAATGGGGAACAGATCCGGAGATCTTGCTGGCCAGGGTAGTTAACTTACACCTTCTAGAGCACGTTGGGTGGCACGGGATACATGCGGACGTGCATTGTCCTGTTGGAACAGCAAGTTCCCTTGCCGGTCTAGGAATGGTAGAACGATGGGTTCGATGACGGTTTGGATGTACCGTGCACTATTCAGTGTCCCCTCGACGATCACCAGAGGTGTACGGCCAGTGTAGGAGATCGCTCCCCACACCATGATGCCGGGTGTTGGCCCTGTGTGCCTCGGTCGTATGCAGTCCTAATTGTGGCGCTCACCTGCACGGCGCCAAACACGCATACGACCATCATTGGCATCAAGGCAGAAGCGACTCTCATCGCTGAAGACGACACGTCTCTATTCGTCCCTCCATTCACGCCTGTCGCGACACTACTGGAGGCGGGCTGCACGATGTTGGGGCGTGAGCGGAAGACGGCCTAACGGTGTGCGGGACCGTAGCCCAGCTTCATGGAGACGGTTGCGAATGGTCCTCGCCGATACCCCAGGAGCAACAGTGTCCCTAATTTGCTGGGAAGTGGCGGTGCGGTCCCCTACGGCACTGCGTAGGATCCTACGGTCTTGGCGTGCATCCGTGCGTCGCTGCGGCCCGGTCCCAGGTCGACGGGCACGTGCACCTTCCGCCGACCACTGGCGACAACATCTATGTACTGTGGAGACCTCACGCCCCACGTGTTGAGCAATTCGGCAGTACGTCCACCCGGCCTCCCGCATGCCCACTATACGCCCTCGCTCAAAGTCCGTCAACTGCACATACGGTTCACGTCCACGCTGTCGCGGCATGCTACCAGTGTTAAAGACTGCGATGGAGCTCCGTATGCCACGGCAAACTGGCTGACACTGACGGCGGCGGTGCACAAATGCTGCGCAGCTAGCACCATTCGACGGCCAACACCGCGGTTCCTGGTGTGTCCGCTGTGCTGTGCGTGTGATCATTGCTTGTACAGCCCTCTCGCAGTGTCCGGAGCAAGTATGGTGTGTCTGACACACCGGTGTCAATGTGTTCTTTTTTCCATTTCCAGGAGTGTATTAAGAGCATTTGGTTTGTGGTGCCTTGAGTCACTAGTGGTGTCCTCCTTGCTTTATTCTGAAAGCGTGGTTGTGGTTATAGTGGTAACAGCTTCTAGTGTGTTGACGCGCGGAACGTATAGCTTTATCAGTTTATCTTCGTCTAAGAGGATTTTATTGTTGCAAAAATATGGTAGATGACTCGTTTGTGGTGCTAACGTTTCCCCGTGCGATATGAATATACTGTGACGTTAGTCAGCAGCGTTTGGAGAACATTTCAGCATCTTCTTGTTGTGTACGTTAGTGTGAAGGAGGTTGGAATGTTAGAAGAACGTATAGGTTTTTGATTTTATCATCGCCTAAGAGCGCTGCATTGCTCCATAAGAATGATAGATGGCTATTAATGATATGTGAAACAACTGCTCTGTTCTGGGTCATCTTGCTGGGGATGCAAAGGTTTTGGCGTTTTAGTGGTAATGATCATAAGATTGCCTCTCGCCCTTAGCTGTATTGGTATTGTAATATATCCTGACTTATAAAAAGAGGTAAATGTGATGAATAAAAGGGTAAAAAATGTTGCACTTCAATTTCGCTAAACTTGACCAAAAATACGAAGTTCTTTAGGGTTCATACGACGTTCATAGATGTTGGATATATACAAAACTGTTAGAATATATCCATTGAACGTAACAGTACATGTAATTTTAGTCGAATGCCTCATGATAATTACTGTTTGTTTAAAGAAGCGGCTAGCTTCATAAGAGTGTGACAACTACTATTCTCTTCAACAGCAGATTAAATAGAACATGAGCTATCTTATTTTCAGGGTAAATATAGTTTCTGTATGTACGGCTGCTGATAAACTAGGAAACATTTATAAATAGCTGAAAATCGTAAATGAAATCGTGCTACGTTGTTGTATTGACATACTCGGCTGGCTGCGTCCTGGTGTACCTGAAATAATTCAAAATTTTATCTAGATGTGCTTGCACATTTTACTTCTCTTGATTAATGAAGCCAGTTTTTTGCGAACATGTGAGCGCCGTGCCCAGCTTTATGTGAATTTAGAGAATGTTGCATCAACGGCGGCCAACAATTAACGTACATCTGATACACTGGAAATGGCAATAACTCTGAGGATTGTGCTTTACACACATATGAACATTAAATAATATCCGTTATTTTATGTTAACGAACAGTCTTTGTATTCGGTGATAAGAAACAGAATTTATCGGATCGCAGACCTTTCCATATATGTAACAAAATATGAGTGTACAAGTCTGTGTCTAATTCTTTCAAGGACTCCCACCTAAGAAGTTTTTATCATGTCCCGGTCTTTACACAATGTTGACACTGAACGTTGTATTTTCTTTGATTTTGTTGCATCGCAGACACGATTATTATCTTAGTTTATTGGATTTTGTGTTTTTCTCACTTCGTGTCTTTTCACATGCAAGAAAATGTTTATTTTGCACTTCTGGCATTTCCAATCGACAGTATAGTATAGTACACAAGGTCTCTCTCGTGAGATACACCAGTGGAATTTTCTCTGGTGTTTCGGCAGATATTTACAGTTTCGTTCCTGCCGTGTGTAGCTGGGGCTAGAAGACTGCTCATCAAGTTTTCCATGCGACGTTCAAGTGGCGACAGAAAGCGTCAGTTTATTTCCCATTACGGGCAAAACGCTTTTTAAAGAGGAATTTTACGTGCTCATTCAATTAAGCTGTCCCAGATTAGTCTAGTGCAATATTTCTTCTATCGATATGTATTAAAATGGACAGTAAAACACGAAGAACAAGTAGTACCCCAGCAGCGATTGAACAGCGGCTGCTGCGTGGCAGTAGCAGACAATGCGGGTCTCAGCCGTGCTGTCGCTCTTGGAGCACTGGTTATTCATTGTGTTTCACTGTCACTGTTAAACTAGATTGATAAAACTGATACACTAATTTGTGACAGGTCAATCGAATAGGCAGTTAAAAATCCGCTATAAGAATAATTTTGCTCGTAACGGAAAGCAAATTGATGCATTCCATCGACACTCTGCGTCGTGCGAAAAATGTGATGAGCGTTATTTGTCATGGTTGTTACACATTGCAAAAACTAAATTGCAGACATCTGCCGAAAAAATGCACCTGAAAACCCACAGCACAAACTCCCTATACAAGCCACGATTTCCAGAGGCGGTTTATTCAGTTCTTGCATTGTATTTCGGAATGCAGCATTCTGTTACCCCGATGGTGCAGCCGCCGTTGGTGGTAGGCTGTGTCGACTGCCTGCTATTGATGTAGATCGGGGACCTAAATGATTTTGTTATAGAGGATGTGTGCCTGCAGTCAGTTCAGTCTGAGTATTGAGTTTATTTATATCAGAGGTGTTAATGATTATTGTTTATTCATTTATCTGTGCTATAATTGATAATCTTGAAGTTATACATGAATTCTGATCAGTTATGGTTTCATTATCTCCGTAGCTGCCACTGATTTATTCAACAATGGGGTAGCTATTGATGTATCGTGAGATGACTGACAGTCAATTATCGGTGTACCAGTAGATGATATAAGTGAGGATGATGTCTTGATACCACCACCACCACCACCACCACCACCACCACCTCAATGTATTTTTTGTAAAAAAATGTGGATGTATTTGGTACCAGAGGTACGGCCAAACTTTCAGCAAACATTCCTCACACACAAAGAAAGAAAATATGTTAAGTGGACATGTGTCCGGAAACACTTTCCATGTTATTACTTCTCTTCAAATCACATTAATCATGGAATTGAAACACACAGCAACAGAACGTACCAACGGGACTTGAAACGCTTTGTTACAGGAAATGTTCAAAATGTTCATTAGCGAGGATACATGCATCCACCCTCCGTCGCATGGAATCCCTGATGCGCTGATGCAGCCCTGGAGAATGGCGTATTGTATCACAGCCGTCCACAATAAGAGCACGAAGAGTCTCTACATTTGGTACCGGGGTTGCGTAGACAAGACCTTTCAAATGCCCCCATAAATGAAAGTCAAGAGGGTTGAGGTCAGGAGAGCGTGGAGGCCATGGAATTGGTCCGCCTCTACCAATCCATCGGTCACCGAATCTGCTGTTGAGAAGCGTACGAACACTGACTCAAATGTGCAGGAGCTCCATCGTGCATGAACCACATGTGTCGCACTTGTCAAGGCACATGTTCTAGCAGCACAGGCAGAGTATCCCATATGAAATCATGATAACGTGCTCCATTGAGCGTAGATGGAAGAACATGGGGCCCAATCAAGACATCACCAACAATGCCTACGCAAAAGTTCACAGAAAATCTGTGTTGATGACGTGATTGCACAATTGCGTGCGGATTCTCGTCAGCCCACACATGTTGATTGTGAAAATTTAAAATTTGATCACGTTGGTATGAAGACTCATCCATAAAGAGAACATTTGCACTGAAACGAGGATTGACACGTTGTTGGATGAACCATTCGCAGAAGCGTACCCGTGTAGACCAATCAGCTGCTCATAGTGCCTACACACGATGTACATGGTACGGAAACAACTGGTTCTCCCGTAGCACGTGGTCTACGTTACCTTTTACAGCAGCAACTTCTCTGAAGGTGACATTAGGGTTATCGTCAACTGCACGAAGAATTGCCTCGTCCACTGCAGGTGTCCTCGCCGTTCTAGGTCTTCCTCAGTCGGGAGTCATAGGCCGGAATGTTCCGTGCTCTCTAAGACGCCGATGAATTGCTTCGAACGTCTTCCTGTTGGGACACCTTCGTTCTGGAAATCTGTCTCGATACAAACGTACCGAGCCACGGCTATTGCTCCGTGCTAATCCATGCATCAAATGGACATCTGCCAACTCCGCATTTGTAAACATTACACTGACTGCAAAACTACGTTCGTGATGGACACTAACCTGTTGATGCTACGTACTGATCTGCTTGATGCTAGTACTGTAGAGGACTGAGTCGCATGTCAACACAAGCACCGAAGTCAACAATACCTTCCTTCAATTGGGCAAACTGGCGGTGAATCGAGGAAGTACAGTACATACTGACGAAACTAAAATGAGCTCTAACATGGAAATTAAGCGTTTCCAGACACATGTCCACATAACATCTTTTCTTTGTGTGTGAGGAGTGATTCCTGAAAGTTTGGCCATACCTTCTTGTAACACCCTGTATTATAACTTTTTCCGCAAATTTACTGATTATTATGAAGAATTTATCTGCACGTAAGCTCCGTGTATATACACTGAAGGAAAAAAAAAATTCGCAACACCACGAAGGAAATGTGCGGCATAAAAGAAAGTTGATAGGCATCTTTCTACTTCAGAAAGATGATGCCTGTTCTAATTTTGCGCCAGTCGTCTAAGAGTGGCGCTAGTAGCACCACACTGAGGATGGAAATCAGGTTTGCTTTAAATACACGCCGTAACGGCCGTGAGCGTTAGTTATCTTTTGAGATCGGATGTGGTGAGTTGACGTTAGTCAAGAATGCCTTTAAGACAAGGACGCTATTATCAACTCACTCAGTTTGAACAATGTCGTGTAACAGAGCTACGAGGAGCTGGGTATTCCTTCTACAGTACTGCAGAAAGACTTGACAGGAATGTAGCCACAGTACTTCAGGAAGCGGTGGTCACGAGAATGCACGGTCGGAAGGAGGCCGGGCTCTGGACGATCACGTGGCACTACCGAGAGAGAAGACCATCGTATTCGGTATATGGCTCTGGTGATCGTACTGCATTTGCATCAGAAATTTAGGAGCATTTGGCACCACAGTGACACAGCGAACTATTACAAATCGGTTACATCAAGGAGAGCTCCGAGCCAGAGGTCATATAGCGTGCATTCTACTGACCCCAAACTACCGCCATTTGCGAACTGAACTGGCAGTCACCTGAAGAAAGACGCAGATGGTTCAGGGAAAACCTACTTACAAAGTTTCAGTAACTAGTTTTAGATGAGGAATCTTGGAATATACTACAACGTCCCCACGGGGATCGCGAGGACCAAATTAAATAACAGTGCATGCAAAGGCGTATAAACAGTGATTCTTCTTGCACTCCTTACATGAATGGATCGGGAAGAATCCGTAATTAGTACTATAGGAAGTACCCTCTACCATACATTTCATAGTGCTTTGCAGAGTATGGATGTAGATATACCGTGGTTCGACAAAAATGTGGAACCACTATGAGGAATGGAATGCATAAATGCTGTTGCTACCCAAAGCTGCTCGTTCTGCTGTTGTATTTGGCCACGAACGCGGTCTGTGCAAATCCCTCAATGTGTTGCAAGTGTCAGTCTTGGTCAGAACAATGTTCAGTTAGCTTTAAGATTATAATGTCAGAGGTGGGCAAATTTGTTGTTTTTGGTATTTTCTTCTGTCACCAAGGTAGTTGAAGTGGTTGGTAATTCAAGAAGGAACGTATCAATGATTTATACTGCGTAGAAGGAAAGCGGGAAAACATATCCTAAGTCACAACGCGCACCAATGTGTATTGTGAGTGATCGTGAGAGATGATAATTCAAAAGGACTGTGACGAAAAATAAGAGGACTACAGGTGCAACAGTCACTGCAGAACTGAATGTCGCACTCGCAAACCGTGTCAGCAACAAAACGCGGAGGAGGATTTATAAGTAGGGAATTTAAGAGCGATCTGGAATTGCAAAACCAAGCATAGCGATTTAATGGCCGTAACAGGAAAACGTGGTGCCAAAGACATAAAAGCTTGACTGTGGAGCAATGGAAGAAAATCATTTGATCTGATGATTCTTATTTCACACAGTCTCCAACCACTGGGCGAGTTTGTGTTTGGCATACACATGTTCCTAGCAAGCCTAAAATAAAGACAGCTTGCTCCTAAGAGTGAAACATGGTGAGGACTCAGTGATGAATTGGGCAGCCATACTGTGCTATTCCTTGGACCCCACGGTTGCATGCAAGGTCACTTTACTGCCAAGGATTGTGCGATAATTTTGACTGCTCAGATCCATTTCATGGAACTGCATTTGTTCACCAATACTGATGCTATGTTCCAAGAAGAAATGGCTCCTCTCCACACAGCTTATATCGTCCAGTACTGGTTTGCGACCAAGAGATTGAATAGGTGCTCCTCCCTTGGCCACCACCAGGCACAGATCTCCATGTTATTGACTCTTTATGGTCTAATTTGTGAAGAAGCGTGAGTGATCGCTATCCACTTGCATCATAGTTACCTGAATTTGCCATTATTTTGCAAGAAGAAAAGTATAAGATTCCCTCGAAGGCCGTGCAGGACCTGTACTTAGTTCGAGACGACTAGAAGCTGTTTTGAATGACAACGATTTTCGTACACCGTATGTAGATGTAGGTGAAGACTAGTGTTGGAAAATAATCGAGTTACCAAGTTCCTCCTGCATGTGGTTCGTCCTAAGGCCTGCATATTGCATTATGCTTCTACAGAGATGGCTGTGTACTACAACACTGATCAAGTGAACAGGAACAATAGCGAATACGGCATTCACCGCGTTGACACACACACACACACACACACACACACACACACACACACACACACACACACACACACACACACGCATACGCGTACGCTTCCGTACTTCTGTGTAGCAGGATACTCCTTTCCTTAGAGCAAAGCTCAAATCGAGTGAGGTGGCGAAGTGGGAAGACTCGGGAATCACAGAAGGACAGCAGTTCGAGTGTCCGTCAGAACACCCACATTTAGGTTTCTCTCTCATCATTCTCCAGTCCAAGCCAGTCCAGGCCAAGCCAAGCCAGTCCAGGCCAAGCCAAGCCAAGCCAGTCCAGTCCAGGCCAAGCCAGTCCAGTCCAGGCCAAGCCAAGCCAGTCCAGTCCAGGCCAAGCCAAGCCAGTCCAGTCCAGGCCAAGCCAAGCCAGTCCAGTCCAGGCCAAGCCAAGCCAGTCCAGTCCAAGCCAAGCCAAGCCAGTCCAGGCCAAGCCAAGCCAGTCCAGGCCAAGCCAAGCCAGTCCAGGCCAAGCCAAGCCAGTCCAGGCCAAGCCAAGCCAGTCCAGGCCAAGCCAAGCCAGTCCAGGCCAAGCCAAGCCAGTCCAGGCCAAGCCAAGCCAGTCCAGGCCAAGCCAAGCCAGTCCAGGCCAAGCCAAGCCAGTCCAGGCCAAGCCAAGCCAGTCCAGGCCAAGCCAAGCCAGTCCAGGCCAAGCCAAGCCAGTCCAGGCCAAGCCAAGCCAGTCCAGGCCAAGCCAAGCCAGTCCAGGCCAAGCCAAGCCAGTCCAGGCCAAGCCAAGCCAGTCCAGGCCAAGCCAAGCCAGTCCAGGCCAAGCCAAGCCAGTCCAGGCCAAGCCAAGCCAGTCCAGGCCAAGCCAAGCCAGTCCAGGCCAAGCCAAGCCAGTCCAGGCCAAGCCAAGCCAGTCCAGGCCAAGCCAAGCCAGTCCAGGCCAAGCCAGTCCAGGCCAAGCCAGTCCAGGCCAAGCCAGTCCAGGCCAAGCCAGTCCAGGCCAAGCCAGTCCAGGCCAAGCCAGTCCAGGCCAAGCCAGTCCAGGCCAAGCCAGTCCAGGCCAAGCCAGTCCAGGCCAAGCCAGTCCAGGCCAAGCCAGTCCAGGCCAAGCCAGTCCAGGCCAAGCCAGTCCAGGCCAAGCCAGTCCAGGCCAAGCCAGTCCAGGCCAAGCCAGTCCAGGCCAAGCCAGTCCAGGCCAAGCCAGTCCAGGCCAAGCCAGTCCAGGCCAAGCCAGTCCAGGCCAAGCCAGTCCAGGCCAAGCCAGTCCAGGCCAAGCCAGTCCAGGCCAAGCCAGTCCAGGCCAAGCCAGTCCAGGCCAAGCCAGTCCAGGCCAGGCCAAGCCAGTCCAGGCCAGGCCAAGCCAGTCCAGGCCAGGCCAAGCCAGTCCAGGCCAGGCCAAGCCAGTCCAGGCCAGGCCAAGCCAGTCCAGGCCAGGCCAAGCCAGTCCAGGCCAGGCCAAGCCAGTCCAGGCCAGGCCAAGCCAGTCCAGGCCAGGCCAGTCCAGTCCAGGCCAAGCCAGTCCAGTCCAGGCCAAGCCAGTCCAGTCCAGGCCAAGCCAGTCCAGTCCAGGCCAAGCCAGTCCAGTCCAGGCCAAGCCAGTCCAGTCCAGGCCAAGCCAGTCCAGGCCAAGCCAGTCCAGGCCAAGCCAGTCCAGGCCAAGCCAGTCCAGGCCAAGCCAGTCCAGGCCAAGCCAGTCCAGGCCAAGCCAGTCCAGGCCAAGCCAGTCCAGGCCAAGCCAGTCCAGGCCAAGCCAGTCCAGGCCAAGCCAGTCCAGGCCAAGCCAGTCCAGGCCAAGCCAGTCCAGGCCAAGCCAGTCCAGGCCAAGCCAGTCCAGGCCAAGCCAGTCCAGGCCAAGCCAGTCCAGGCCAAGCCAGTCCAGGCCAAGCCAGTCCAGGCCAAGCCAGTCCAGGCCAAGCCAGTCCAGGCCAAGCCAGTCCAGGCCAAGCCAGTCCAGGCCAAGCCAGTCCAGGCCAAGCCAGTCCAGGCCAAGCCAGTCCAGGCCAAGCCAGTCCAGGCCAAGCCAGTCCAGGCCAAGCCAGTCCAGGCCAAGCCAGTCCAGGCCAAGCCAGTCCAGGCCAAGCCAGTCCAGGCCAAGCCTGGAAAACAGCAGGAAACCTAAATGTAGATGTCCTGACATGAGTATGAAGAGCCTTTCTTCAAACGGTGATAGCCTGGTCAACCCACTTCAGCACCTCCCTCGATTTTGGTGATGGTATTTGGTGAATACAGAGGTTGCGTATGCATAGTTTTTAACCTTTTATTTTGTTACGAGTCCTTCCATTGTCAAATATTAGAATCTTGTATTTGTTGACAAGTTCACGTGGGGTGATGATTTTTTTATGTGGCCAACTCTTCCTGTTCGAGTACCTCCCAAAACTGGTTTTTCCAGCAGATCCAACAACAAATAATATACAATATCTGCAGCACATCAGTTGTTCACATTGTATTTGATGTGCAATGTGGAGCAGCCATGGAAACGATGGACTCTCGTTCAGGAAGATTAACGTTTTCTGGGGTTTCTCTACCTCATTTCATGCGAATGATGTGATGGCTCCTAAACCAAGGTCATTCCCAATATCTTTCCCACTGCCCTTTCAAGTGAGATAGTGCCCTTTGTAATAATCGTAATTCAAAGCACCTTTAATTCTATCCTTCATGACCACAGAGCAAGGACAACAGGCTGGCTAAAAATCCAATGACATGTTTAATAACGCCCCAACTTTCTTAGTTTATTTCAGTTGCTAGTCTTGGCTGAAAATGGTAGCCTTTAGATGCATGTAGAGAGTTAGTTATTTATATAACTCAGGTACCGATGTATTTCAAGCTACTTTCTAAGAATTTCGTGTCCTCAATTCAAACACTGCATAATATTTCCCGAAGAGCTCACATTTCTAACATATAAGATTTTAGTGAAACATGTTATTCTATTTTATGTCCACAGTTCAAATATAAAATGACAGTATTTTTACTAATAATAGTAACAAAATGTTATTTTATGCAAAATAAAGGAAAAGGTCATTAATGAATCCATCTAGTCCCTGAACACTTCAGAAGCTTCTTTTCCAAGACGTACTTTAAAATAAATTGGAACAGTCCATTTCTAAATTCCAGCACTAATCAGGCATCATGTGCATATCCGATCTTCGTTGCTACCGGCCGTCCATAGTTTTCATGCGCTGATAAAAACTTTCATCTTGTTCCTCACTGGCGTCTCTTACATTTTAAGGAAAAAGGTGCAAATGATAAAAGGTGCACCGTAACTCATGATACGCCCAAGGTATTTCAAATATTAAACATTTCGTTTACCAGTTCAACATACTTTCAACTTTTCGCTTGCCCAGAAATTGTCGCAACTACAACAAATGAAGTCGAGACCTCTCAATCAGCCTTATTTGTAGATCATCAAAAACACCTGCTTTCACTTTTTCCGTTCTCAACTCAGAAATTTTTTCCTGTATATGCAAGGCGTGATTTGTTCTTATCAAAAGCCCTTACAAACTCCTTGAAATGGCCTAGCTTGGTGTGCAGTGGAGGAAATGTCATTTTCTCTCGTTCAACTAAGATGTCGTTAATGGCATTCCTTCACCCAGCGTCCATGTTTTCTCTCTGAGGCCTTCTCCTCTAACCAGTGGTATGCTTAGTCTTTGTTGTTCCAGTGGCACATGAAGCACAGATACTTGGTGTGGCAAGTTTGATAAACAAGGAGTAAGTTCGCCATTTATAACTCACTGAGTGAGCAGCTGGTATTCACGTGTATTTGTTACCATTGAGTATTAGTACACATATCAAATGTCCGTTTGAGCTGCCTACAGATAGAAGCAAATCATCTGGGAAACATTCAGACACGTTTTCTCAGGTAACCTCTAATTTCGTGACAAAAAACGAGATTATTTTCTTGAGAGTATAACAAATCAAGATGTAAGGGTTTCTGTGTCAACAAGACGCTATGACCACATCATGGCTCAACCGAAAGATACGATACCACATCTATTTGGGTAACTTTTATTCCCATTTTGATCGTAAAGTACCGGATTTATGACTTTTACGTAAGTACGCAATACTTTGAAGTATTTACGAAATAATATTCATTTCCAAATTTACCTTTCTTTGTGACTTAAAACATGAAAACTTAAAATTACGAGAATTGGTCATCCTACAGATTTCACTTAGCGTCTATATTTAAAAAGAATGGGTAACTTTAATGGTTTTTATTAGATCTCATTCCGTTTATACAACTTGTGAATGACATGTTATCACCAAAATTCCAAATATCATTTTGAACTACTGAAATTCGTAATTTATTATTCACCAGACAATAGTCTTCAGTCTATTCAGAAACCGTAACTAACTTCAACAGAAACATTTTCGCTTGACGTAATAATTTAATATTGCAATATGTTCTTAATTTTTTCATGAATATATGAAATTTATTTTGTAACTAGTTTGGTTCTTGGATTTTTGTAACCATAAAAAGATCAATTTCTTTATTAAATTCCCTTTCTTCGTAAAACTGGATATCAGTATAATAACTACTTTGACAAAGGAAATTCTAGAACGTTCTGGACAACAATTCTATGTTATACAGAACTGGATACGTGCCAACCAGTCACAATCAGTTAATTACCTTTTAAGCAGTTGTATATGACACGTCACGTGTGAGATTTCTTATTAGTAAATCAGGAGCTCCTTCTGACAGCTTGAGATCCTTGGTGGGGTCATTAATTCATCTCAGTTGAATCTTTTAGCAGCTGATGCAGTACCCTCATAATCATTGTCATCTTCATTACTATCAGAGGGACAACACTGGTCCTCACAAATAAAAGTCATCAGAGTCGTTTCTGGGTTCTTTGATAACCACCTGTACGCCAAATTTGAAACTGTTGTTTTTGTTGCCGAACTCTTTGCAAAGTCAATAATAAGTCTTCTGTTGTCTTTCAACCTTTTTCTCAACCTGTGCAGCAAAACACATCAGAATGATTCACCCAACTTCTGCTTTAACGTATTTTATTTCTGTTCAAAAACACAAATACAAAAATTTGCAACACAGTATGTTTCCTAGCACAATTATCATGTGAGGCCATCCTCACTCTACCCTGCGCGGCGAGATCTCACAAACTAACATTCAACTCCATCTGGTGGATATTCAAGGAACTAATAACAAAGCAGACTAACAGTAGGGCAAACATACAGGAACCAATCCACGTACATGTCATTTATACCTGGGCCGCTGAAACATTGCACTTGACGTTTGCGTATGAAGTTGGCAGCGTAACAGAGTAACAAGTGAAGAACGATAGGCGCTAGGCGTTCAGCGTGGGGCGTCAGCCAATCACAGCGCAGTGAGCACTGCTGTTACTCACGTGCTGTGACGTCAAAGTTCCCGCGTTGCCGGCTTTGTTTAGTGAATGTGTATACAACGTGAGTTGTGTGTTGTTTACCGCGTGTTTTCGTTGTACTGTGTGCTATATCGTTGTGACTTTTGTTACGTTGTGAGTTTACGTACTTGGAAAATGCCACCGAAAAGACTTCGTTCACCTAGTGACAATCCTTTGCGTCGAGGGGTGCCGCTAAACAGCCAGGCACTGGAATTGCTACGCAGAACTCGTGAGTTTTACGAGCAGGAGAAAAACTACGTAAGCATTCATGGACAGCCATCAATTCCTGCCGACAAAGTGGTGGAACTTACGTCGAAAACTCTTGGTATTAGTGCAAGAACGGTAGTAAGGGAGTATTACTACAAAACTTGGAAGATACTGAAGTGAGCCGTAATGATTCTGAGCTGTCTGGATCAAATAATACATTTTTATCAACCGCGGGAAAGAAGAAAAAGCGGCATAGTCCTATGACAGATTTAGATTCTTTCCAGACTGATGCAGTTCGTAGGCATGTTTATGCTTACTACAGCAGAAAAGAGTATCCGACTGTAGCTAAGTTATTAATCTCTTTAAAAGAAAGTGAACTCTTCAGGGGTGGTAAAACATCACTAAAAATTGTGCTAAAAAATATGGGTTTCCATTACAAAACGCTAGACGGACGCAAAGTACTGTTAGAGAGGGCACATATTGTTACCGCTCGTGGCATTTTCTTGCACAAAATTGTGGGCAGAGACATTCATTCCATAATTTGGCTAGACGAAACGTGGGTTAATGCCGGGGAAGCTGTCAGTAAATGTTGGACGGATAACACACCCAGCAGTAGCGGCCATCAGCCGACGGGAAGAGGAGCTAGATTAATTGTGGTCCATGCAGGCTCCTGCAGTGGTTTTGTCCCTGACGCACTTTCAGTTTTTAGATCAAAAAGACTGATGATTACCATGAAGATATGGATCACGCACGATTTGTTGAGTGTTTCAGGAACCTTTTAAAACAATTTCCTGTCCCTACAACAATTGTAATGGACAATGCTCCATATCATTCGGTGATACAGAACAAAGCCCCAACTACAAATGATCGGAAAGAAATTATGCTGCAGTGGTTACAGGCTCGAAATATTGCAGCGGATATGGGTATGACAAAGGTTCTGTTATATTCTCTTGTTAAAGAAAATAAGCCTACGACACCTACATACGTAGTAGACGAAATTGCCAAGGAGCAGGGTCATACTGTAATAAGGCTGCCACCATATCACTGCCATTTCAACCCTATTGAGTTAGTATGGAGTGACGTAAAAATGTATGTAAGGAACAACAACAAGTCCTTTACAATAACAGAGGTGGAAAAGCTGTTGCGTGAAGCTCTTGTGACTGTGGATGCAGCCTCATGGAGAAAAAAAGTAGAGCACGTCGAGAAGCTTATACGAGCAGCACAGACAATAGAAGGCATTATCGGTGGCCATGAACAATTAATGATTTGTCTTGCCGATGACGACGATGAAGACGGTTTTAGCGATGAATCGGACAACAGTGACGATGGCGAGCTGGATGGAATTGCGCCATTATCGCTGTAAATTGGTGAGTGAAAAAATTCTAATATTGGTTATTTATTGCAATCTCGGTTATTATTTATTTTGTAAACTACGTACATTATTGGTTTTAAAGTACCAGTCGTCAGATGCTTGTTTTTTGTATCTCTTTGCTCCGTTAACGAAAGGGTGAGCATTGTTATGCTTTTACATGCATTATTATACGGTTGTTTACTTCCTGTCATTGTAGTACAACTAAAAACGAGTTTTTATGTACATTGTAATTGCTCAATCGCTTGCATTTACGAGACGGGACGGAAAACTGTATCGTCTGCTGTGTGTATAGGGGCTGCTGTTGCAACATCGCTATTACAGTATAGCCAACGTAACTAGACAAAAAGCGAACTGTCAAGTGCAATGTTTCGCCGGCGGGGGTATAGAATCGCACAAAACTGACTTACAGTTGCATATTTCGTGTAGAAGTGTATGTTAAACGATATTGATCCAAAAAATTAGAGGAACAGAGGAAAACTGATTTCGTATTTAGATTCAGCGCCCCAACTATAACTAAAATCAATTCTAAAACCCTAAATACAAAAAAAACTTTCGTGTTGACCTGTGTAATTACTATATTTCTTAAATTCTCTAAGTATTTTAAAAAGACTAACGTTGTGGTATGCTGATGAACAATTATTAATGTTAGTAATACATGAACAAGGCGCCAATGTAGATTTGCCGTCTTCAGTCTGATGAGTTAAATGAACAATAATTTATTTTTTCTTAAGATACTAGATACATTGTCATTGAACGAAGACTAGTTTCATTGTTTAGTTTACGTCTATGGTGGCCACACTGTGCAAAAACAGAATGATAGGGTTTTTAACGATCCTTATTTTTATCATGTTCTTTTAACGTATATTACTTTCGTTTTCTAATTAACATCCGTGTAAAATCAGAACGCCTAACCTCACAAATGAGAAAACAACTGCACTGCAGATGACATGATGTGCTGTAATGTGAATTTATGGGAAACCCATTACACACATGCAAACATTGTTTTGGAACAGAAATCAGAATCCATCAGTGGTTATCGTTGAAGATATCCTGGTAGAACATTGTAAGGACGATCGGAAATACACTGCTCTCCATTTAAACGAATCATCAGGAAAGATAGAAAAGAATTACGTTTTACTTATAGTGCCCGTACAGTGTCGTAGGAAGGGTGTGTGATGAAGTCTCTTGGTGACTTGGAAGTTTACAGGCTCCGAAAGTTACATGGTACAGTCACATTAATTGATCAAAGTCTGATGTCAGCATGCAATGATCACTCACAGACGATAGCTGACAGCACTAGCAGTGGAGTGTATATAAAGCGTGTTGTGGAGATGTGAAAAACAGTGGAGTCATTATTGTAATGCAGGAAAGAAATTATTTATATGACGTCCAACAAGGGCTTGATCATTGGCTTTCGGTCAGCGGTGATAGCATTTCTGAAACAGCTAAGTTTGTGAACTGTTCACGAGTCATTATTGTTATGGTTTAGGCCTATCGTGCAATGAAAAATGGCGCTATCCAAAACTGGCAGTTCCTTATGGGCCATAGATGACAGAGGTGAATGACGACTGTGGAGAAGTATGGGCGAGTAGAGGTGCAATCGTTAAGCAACTGACCACCCAGAGGACCCAAGTGGCTAACAACGTTTTATGTTCCATCAGACGGATGGCTGTTGGTATGTATGGCATGAAACGTCTCGAAGGAAACACTCTGCAACCAGGAGGGAGCCTAATGATCTCGGGAAGTGTTCCTGGCTTTCCTGGGTACGCTCATGATTCTGGAGGCACAATGGATCAACTCAAGTATTTGTATCCATCTGTCCTTCGCGACCATATCCACCTCTACATGCAGTTTGTTTTTGCATGACAATGGCATCTACAAGCAGGATGAAGGAACGCCCGCTAAATCACGCAGAGCTAACTGGTAATCAGGATTGGTGAAAGGGCCAAGGGAGTTGCGGTCGATTTCATTTCACAATTGTAATTTATTATCATTTAGTACACAATTACACTTTTGAAAGAATTAAATTTGCTTTGCGGCTGAAGGCCTCCAAACAGATGCTTTAGAATAAGTTCAACTTGGAAAAGACGTGACACACAGTTAAATTTACGAATAAGATAAACCGTATACATATATTAGATCAGCATGCGGAGCGTCTGAAGGCCGCCGAATTAAATATTCAAAATTCCAAATATACTATGATGTTCACTGAGGGCAGAAAGCCACAGTGTTTTAAGATGCTAACAGAGCTGATGGCCCTCATGGTGTACAGAAAGGGATTAACAAACGCAATAAGATGGCTGAAGGTCGCAAAATTAAATTCTGCAAATTATATATATATATATATATATATATATATATATATATATATATATATATATATATATATATATATATGTTGCAAAAATCGGTAAAACAATATATTAAGTTTACAAGTTTCCTTTTGCAACACCAACGGCGGAAGGATCACAACAACTTGTAAAATCTTTGAGGAAATTACAATAACTTTTCAAGAGCAGAAGGCAATAATGTTTGGACTTGACAAACTCTGACAACACGTTTCCAGGGCTGAAGGCCTTGCCCAATTGAAAATATAAAATACAGTAAAGCCCCAAAACACTTTTTTAAAATAAATTACAACAATATTAACACTGCCAAAGAATAATTAAGGGAACAGCACTCAGGAGCCTACAGGGGATCGGTCTGACCTTCACTTAAGCGAGACAGGCGGTGAGCCCAATTACACTAGATTCGTCCGAACTCAACCAAGGGACAGCCACGGACCGACCGACTAACCGCTTGCTTGCCACGACAGAGTACACGAGAATTCAAGGCCCCAAAAAAGCTACCAGTATCACTATCCCCGAACAAACGCGTATGTTAACTGAGTTGCGGAAACTACACACCTTGTTGGGTAGCAACAAGCGGGGAGGTAAAGATATTGCCTAAAATTACGTTAGCAGCCAGGGCAGGTAACCAGGACACTAATGGCCACAAGGCAGAAAATTCCGCAGGTGCACTTAACTACGGATAAATTAATTTAATCAATTCCACCTGACGGCGGCTATCTCGAACGCTTCACTCGTTGTTTCTCACTGGCAAACCTCCACAACAGCAACGCCGGAACCAACAACGTAATGCTCAAAACCACTTAACCCTACACGTCCTGGGACGAAAAGCGACGATGCTCTTACCGATCGGACAGTTCCAGACAGACTCCTACACTGCGCAGAGACCGCCAGCGGCCCAGTCGACTACGCCGCACGGAGATGTCCTCGGACCAACCAACCAACAATCCACCAAATATCAGGCCCGGCTTAAGTGATGCATGGCGGCTACGGTCAGGCGGGCGATGTCCACGAAGGGCTCACTGCTGCTGCAAGCTGGAGACTGGCTGGCCCAGGTTGCGCTACAGACGCGTTCCAACTCCCTGGCAGGGTCCAACTCACGACGACCCGAATTGCCCGTGAACTCTCCTCCTCGCACGTTCTGACTCACCCCACGACAGATGAGAACCGGGAAGTCATAGCAGTCGAACAGAGATCGTATCAGAAGGGATATATCGACACGCACTACTAGCGCCGATGACCGTCAGGCTAAACAGCAACTCAGTAACACCAGTAATTTAAATCAACGTAGTGAGGTGGAAATACGTTAAAACAGGGTGTAAAATACCAAATGGTGGGACGGCAAGCCATACACGGCACATACAAGCAGGATGAAGCAACGTATCACACAGCTTGCAGTGTATGTGCGTGGTCTGAAGACCACCAGTATGAGTGTACAGTACTCCCCTGGGCATGAAATTCATACGATTATTGGTAAACTAAATCGAGAATCTGTGAGACCAATTCCATCAGTTGCTCCTGTGATGGATCCTCAATCGTAAAACTGACCATGACACTGGAGTCAGCATGACTCTATATCCCTCCTGGTACCCTCCAGAAAAACGCTGACACTCTCCCACATCTTGTGCTGCTGCAAAAGGTGGTCATTCCGACTCTTGTCAGGTGGTGACATTAATACAGCAGGACTAAGCAGTACACAGAGGTGCCATTTCTGGCAACAACGATAGTTCTATTCCGGCTGGGCATCAAGCTTGAATGACACATACGGGTCCATCACTCCAAGCTGCTTCAGTTACATGCCAGTCATAGTAGCTGGCAAGTGAGGGCATGACAGTCTCTCAGAAACCCATGACCAAATGTTTTCAATGGGCGAGAGATCTGGAGAACGTGCTGGCCAGAACTGTAGTCTTATACCCTCTGTATAAAGACCGGTCTGGACAGCGCAGTTACCATGTGGTCTTACGTCATCTTGCTGAAAGATAACATAATGGAGCCTCAAGGTAAAGCACTGTCACCGGCCATAACGCAACGGCATTGTAGCGGCTACTGCCCATGAAAACAGAGGTGGTCATGATCTGTACCCAATGGCACTCAATAGCATCATGAGAGGTGTTGGGACACGTATGACGACAATGGGAATGTTGCAAACCATGGTGCTATACGCAGAAAAGAAGACATGGTGCCACTCCTGCATCCACTGTTGTCACCACGCGTCCCTCTGCTGCTGCATCAAGGGAAGCAGCAGCAATGGTCACCACACTGGTAGTCCAGCGTGCTCGAGACGCCATCACACTCTCTGTATGCATACGTGTACTGTAGGAAAAAAAAAGAAAGAAAACTGGCGTTGGCGTCTGGCGCCACGCTGGATCCTTCATGATCCTTGGTGTCATAGCCCAGTTGCACTGCTGTTCATGATTGCTACTACTGACGCTGAGGTCCAGTGAGGGAGACAGCATCACAACGCCAGTCGCCTGTCCAAGAGGCATGGTTCGAGCCCTAAGCTCAGCCCCCTCCACCACTGAGGAGTGAAGAACAGCGGGGCCGCCGAACCGTTTGTCTTTTCGCCAGAACTATAATATAATATTCCATTTCTCGATGTTACTTTTTTAGAGGGGGTGTGTTTACGGCGGGAAGATGGGCAGAACTAAAAGTAAACGAGATGGGGAAGAGTTGGACATGCCAAATGTTTGGCTACAGTACCAAAATACTGTGACTACATAGTAACAATCGTACTTTGAACCAAACATGTATACATCGCTGATCATGAAAATTTCAACACCAAGAAGGCAGCTCGACATGTACAACTTGCGCCGCTATAGGGGGTGGTATGTGTGTGGTGATGGCATAGTTGGTGGAGAACCAGTGAAAATACTGAGGACATGATTCTTCAGTTTCTCCCCGCGTATTTGTTGCTCGAACAGTCCACGGGTATACTGCTGGTTCATAGTGTCCAACGGGCACAATATTTCGGCGAGCATCCTGAGTACAATTTAACAATATAACTTCATTTCATCCTCAATTCTACATGAAGTAGGGACGCGTCTCCCCATGACAGTGCAGGTGGCGTCAGCTTCTAGGAAGATGCGCAATGATGCTGCGTCAGGAACTAGGCCCAGCAGTGAAGACTAGGCCATGGCCAGATGCCTCAGAACGCCAGGAATTTACAAGATACCGTGTGGATGATGGCAGTTCTATGTCGGCCAAACTGTTCGCACTATTGAACAGCGCCACATAGAACATGAAAGGTTTTGCCGTTTGTGCTATCGCGAAGAGTCAGCAGTAGCAGAACATGCTCTGGAAAACGGACATCGAATTGCATTCGATAAGAAGTCTATTACTAATCGAACTAATGGATTCTGGGATAGCGTGATAAACGAAGCCATAGAGATTAGAATTTCTGACAACACCTTCAATAGAGACGGTGGATTGCAGCTGAGTACAGCGTGAGATCCAGTGTTGAGGGAGTTGAAGCGGGCCCGGCAGTAGCGCGGTCAAAACATCATATGGAACGGGAACGAGCACCAGTGACGTCACGAGCGACGGCGCAGCTATATAAGCGGGGCAATGACAACCACACGACAGTCATCCAATTGACAATGGCACAGGAGATCTCGTGGGCAGTAAACCACTTGACGTGGCTTGAAACCCAAGAATGTTTTATTAACAATATACAACATTGCCAGCCGTTTAGTTTCCATAGGTATGACTTGTTCCAAGTAACCTGAATTTTACCTTGTACTTTAACAGAAAACAGAAACTGCGAGTTCTCCAAGAAGCACATTGGATTCGCTCTGATAATCTCTGCGTCCACTGTAGTTTCGTACCCATTTCATCTGCTTCAATGTTTCTGTCACTTCTTCCGCCTCTTACAGCATTATCTTTTGAGCAAAATGTAATGCTTGATTCACACTCGCTGTCTGACTCACCTTGGAGTACACACTCTACAGCGTGTTTGTTAGAGCTACAAAATCACTCGCCACCTGACAACAGTGACCTACTACGAACCAGCCATCTAGCTAGAAGTGTGTTCCCCTGCCGTAATATAGTATTTATCCCATGAACTTTTATTTCCCTGTAAAAATAAATGTTAACAAGTATACCGCGATATTTGTGTATTCTATGCTACTCGTTCAAATGGTTCTGAGCATTATGGAACTTAACATCTGAGGTCATCAGTCCCCTAGAACTTAGAAGTACTTTAAACCTAACTAACCTAAGGACATAACACACACCCATGCCCGAGGCAGGATTCGAACCTGCGACCGTAGCAGTACCGCGGTTCCAGACTGAAGCGCCTAGAACCGCTCGGCAACTCAGGCCGGCAGCTACTCGTTGAGTGAAATGTTAATTCGATAAACCTGTCGCAAGCTTATATGGTGTCTCCTTCTGGTACACATTGGTTTCAGCCCAAATGCTCCGGTGTAAAAAGGCCAGCCTACTGTTCTGCTAGATACCCGCCTCAAAAACCACTCATAAAAGTTTTCACTGAAATAAAAAAAAAAGAGGACAACGACGGCATAGCAGCTGTAGATTGCTTCAAGACATTTCTGAAGCTATTTAATCACCCCACGGTGAAGAGCATAGTGTGCTTCCGAAAGTTTCTGGACACAATATTAACCGTACCAAGTGTCATGTTAGATGACGTATGAGAGATTACACACACGTGTGAAAAGTGTGTCGTCAATACAGATCTCGTGTTTCCTGGCATAATGTGTCCACGGAGAGAACTGATACGTCCGAATGAGACACGGTTGCAGAGACCCCATTTTCTTCGATTACTGTCATAGAGAAGCAAGAGAGATTCATTGTAAGAACCCTAAGAAACTGTCATTAATCTAAGAAAGAAGTTACTTGCTAAACATTCGTTATCGACCCCTAAGTATTGCTCATGACATCTGGGACCCTTACATGATAATACTAATACAGACGACAAAAACGATCGAAAGAAGGCCGGCGCGCTTTGTCACGGCTTCGTGTAGCAGGCGCGAGATCGCTATTGAGACGCTATCAGAATCAAGTAACAGACGCTACAAGAGGGGCATGGTGCATCACAGAGAGGTGTACTGTTAAAATTGCCGCCAGAGCGTATTTGCCACGGAGAATAAGGCAACATATTACTTCCTTTCACAATCATGTAGCGCACCCACAACGAGAACATGTGCGAAAGTAGTGCTCATGCCGAAATTTACTGACAGTACTACTGTTTCGGAATGGAACAGTAAAGTTTTAAAATCATGGTGATACGAAAAGTATCCTCAGACACCCACCGTAATGTCGTTCATGCAGTATACAGGACATTAGAAAAAAGTATTCCATGAGAGGTAGTATAAAAGCCAAAAAAGGACAAAAATTTCCAGTAAACAGGGTCCCTAAAATGCAAACCTTAAGATTTTTGAATAGGGTTGCCAGATTGTACTCGAGGCATGCCCGGGGACCAACCAATGGGCAACGGACACTTGGGTAATTGGGGACAGAATTCGTTTAACAGATTTTTGAATATTCCAGTCACAATTTTTGGTGACAATTAGCTTATTCTACTGCTAACGCTGCCATTATAACTAACCGTACCCATACCAAAACAAATAAAAAAATGGTAAAAAATTTCTGTTATAAATACGTAACTTATTATTCATATTCTTCGAGGTTCTCGCTCCGCTCAGGGGCGCCTTGTTTTTAAGAACCACACCGTAGAAATCTTCACATGTCACTTTCAAATTAATATGAACACAAATCTCGTCTTGCACTGTTCCAATGGATATTTCTTTTCTAGCATCTGACCATAAAGAACGCATTACACCATGGCCCGTAACGTGGGACGTGTGCGCCAGCCGCGCGTGGGTCTAAGACTGGCGTGTCTCTGCTTCAATCGGTCCTTCTCTGAAGTACCCTTCGCTATTTGTTAGCGATATGATGGATGCTCATAAATGTGACTACTCGCCCAAGAAGAAGCAGCCTATCAATCTATCCTGAAAAGCCTTTACAAATGAATGGGGATGGCAGAACAGGGGGGTGAGAGTTTTCAGCATCTATTGCCGAGTTGTGTAATTGACATGCACAGCAAATTTGTTATGAAACGACATTACAACGGCATGCAGAAGAACTTAAAGACTTATTTGATAACGGTAAACAAAGAATTTCAACGTCTGACACAGAGGGTTCATTGTTCTGTACAGCAAGAAAAAACTTTCGTGCTAAATTTATAGGCATGAGCACGTGAAGAAATTGATTTGAATTTCTAAAGTGCACACATTATTCCACTATCCTTAGCGACAGTTTTCGATGAAACTGAGCGAAGAGTATGGAGAGTTTATATATTTCTTCAAAGTATGTTGGTTAAGTTATGGAGCATGCCTGATACGATATTTCGATTCAGAGCATGCTTTACTGAATTTTTGAAGGAAAAATGTGTGTAGGCGAGATAATCAGAACATCCGGAATGGATTGCAGACCTCGCATTTTAAGTATAACTGACTAAACACTGTCCAAAGTAAAACACTGCAAGGTGAGAGAGAAGATATTTCGGGTCTGATGCCGTTGCATTTAAAAGCAAAATCGCATTGTAGAAGGAACAAATTCTGATAAAAAAACACGGTCCAGTTCCCTAAGTTCAAGGGCACTGAAGAAAACGCGAGGTTTGATGAATTCATTGTGACTTTGAAAGAATTTCAAGGATAGTTTTCTAAGGGTTTTTGAAGAAACTGCCGTTCTAACACTTGTTTTCGAAAAAAAAAAAAATGGTTCAAATGGCTGAGCACTATGGGATATAACTTCTGAGGTCATCCGTCCCTAGAACTTAGAACTGCTTAAACCTAACTAACCTAAGGACATCACACACATCAGTGCCCCAGGCAGGATTCGAACCAGCGACCGTAGCAATCTTGCGGTTCCAGACTGTAGCGCCTAGAACCGCTCCGCCGCAGTGGCCGGCGACTATTTTCGAGACCGGTTTGCTGTTTGAGATGAAAGTGCGTCTGTGCCTGTACAGATGTGACTGACTGATCTGCTGTGTAATTGCAGCTTTAAACACTAATCGTTTTATGTTAAAACTGTTCAGGACGTCTATATTATTTTCCTAAGGATGTGTGTGTGTGTAAGGCGCTTTTTCGGTTTCGAAACTAAATATGTGACTATTACCTCGCAACCTGAGTGCGAAAATCGGTGAAGTTGTCTGTCTGTCTGTACGCCGAGAGTTTGTACCATATGAAAACTACTACTTCAGCATTGCAAGAATAATTAGATAATACTGAAAATATTTCGTTTGTGATCTCTATTGTTGAGAAATATGAAACCAAATCGTATCTGCACGACTGCCTTACCCACTCACAGTGTGGCACGGCAGTGCGGGAAATGATGAGTTCTACTGAGGACTATCCCATGCGGTTTATTGCACGCTACGCGAGCCCAATTCTTGGCCAGGTTTGCACTGAACACTTTCATCGTGTACGTTACTGTCAGGAATTGCGAGAACATGGTGCGTTATTTTGAAGGGATCTGGTGCACCAGCATTTTCGGAAGACTCACTACACCATTACAACATTTATTGTCTATCCTATCATGATGTGACACTTAAAATTTCAAATAAAAAACTGAAAATACAGTTCGCTTCCATCGATACTAATTTTTAAATTCTTTCTCACTTCATCCAAGTCAATAAATGAATCCTTGACATAAATCTAGCATCGACATTATTTTATACACATTTTCATTCCCACTAAATTTTTCCATTTGTTGTGATTGTTTAATGATCCGTCATGAACTGTGCACTCCTTTGTAAGGTGTTCTAAAGACTTCATATTGGTAAAACTCATTCTCCTTAGGCCGGAAGCTGTGGCCGGCAAATTTTTTACTAACACCTAGCTTTTAATTCGGCCGCATCTTACTTTCGTTGCTACAGACGAGTCTCCGAAAACATGTTGGTATAACTTATGACCACAATCTTGACAATTGTAAGAATCGTGGTGTAAGTCAAAGTTAATTCAATTCCAGTGATTTTGTTGTTTTCCGGAGAAAACTTTTGGCAAGAATTTAAGTGGAAAAAAAAATTGTGTGAAATCTTATGGGACTTACCTGGTAAGGTCATCAGTCCCTAACCTTACACACTACTTAACCTTAATCATCCTAAGGACAAACACACACACACACACACACACACACACACACACACACACGCACACACACACACACACACACGAGGGAGGACTCGAACCTCCGCCGGGATCAGCCACACAGTCCATGGCTGCAGCGCCCAACACCGCGCGGCCGATCCCGCGCGGCATTTAAGTAGAGAATAAGTTTCCTTTTGTGTGATATTCGCTTTGTGTCTTTCTGATGATAAATGTTTATTCATGGCCTTCACGGCGTCATATTTAACAGCAAATGAGATGCCGCATACACTCGTAACTACCAAATTTTGTTGTGAATTATGAAAGCTAATCTGTTCACGTACGATCCTACTGTTGCAACAATTGCCAGTATACTGATAACTGACCACAAACGAACGAACACAAAAAGTAGACATTGCCAGTTGACATGTTCCTGGGACTTATCAATGTTCCTTCAATAACGTGCTAGCCGAATAATAATAACGCAAGAATGAAAATTTGTCATAATAAGAATAGAATCGTAGCGTTCTGATACAGTAAGCAAAAAATATTCGAAGAAATTAAATCAAACCCATTAAAGTGTAAAGTGACAATTGAACCTGTAGACTAAGTCACTGTCCCCGAAAACCAGGAAAATTAATTCCAAGTCCGGATACTCCAGGTAGCACACAGTGGGCCAACTCGCTTCAGAACCCGGACAGAATAGAAATAGACAGAAGGTGCGCGTTCCGGATTTAGTCACGCGAAATCTTGTGCAGACGGTACAGGTGCACACTCCTCCAATGCTACCGTAATATTCCAGCAAAAAGTCGAGTTGTTATGTGCCGTCGCAGCTGCTGGTAAACAGTGAATCGGAGAACGCATATTTGCTCGTGTTTGGTGTATGGTCGTTTTTGTATAGTTTGGCGCTGCCACAGG
Source organism: Schistocerca gregaria (assembly GCF_023897955.1). Classification (NCBI taxonomy): domain Eukaryota; kingdom Metazoa; phylum Arthropoda; class Insecta; order Orthoptera; family Acrididae; genus Schistocerca; species Schistocerca gregaria. Next base: position 479,323,364 of record NC_064931.1, on the reverse strand, counting down.
GAGACAGTTATTGTGGAGTAATGCACAATATTCTGCAGTAATGCACAATATTGTGGAAATTGTTATGCAATAAGGCAAAATAATATTTTAACTAACCATCAGGTAAGTAGTTGCTTAAATACTAATCAATATACACTCCTGGAAATTGAAATAAGAACACCGTGAATTCATTGTCCCAGGAAGGGGAAACTACACTCCTGGAAATGGAAAAAAGAACACATTGACATCGGTGTGTCAGACCCACCATACTTGCTCCGGACACTGCGAGAGGGCTGTACAAGCAATGATCACACGCACGGCACAGCGGACACACCAGGAACCGCGGTGTTGGCCGTCGAATGGCGCTAGCTGCGCAGCATTTGTGCACCGCCGCCGTCAGTGTCAGCCAGTCTGCCGTGGCATACGGCGCTCCATCGCAGTCTTTAACACTGGTAGCATGCCGCGACAGCGTGGACGTGAACCGTATATGCAGTTCACGGACTTTGAGCGAGGGTGTATAGTGGGCATGCGGGAGGCCGGGTGGACGTACCGCCGAATTGCTCAACACGTGGGGCGTGAGGTCTCCTCAGTACATCGATGTTGTCGCCAGTGGTCGGCGGAAGGTGCACGTGCCCGTCGACCTGGGACCGGACCGCAGCGACGCAAGGGATACACGCCAAGACCGTAGGATCCTACGCAGTGCCGTAGGGGACCGCACCGCCACTTCCCAGAAAATTAGGGACACTGTTGCTCCTGGGGTATCGGCGAGGACCATTCGCAACCGTCTCCATGAAGCTAGGCTACGGTCCCGCACACCGTTAGGCCGTCTTCCGCTCACGGCCCAACATCGTGTAGCCCGCCTCCAGTGGTGTCGCGACAGGCGTGAATGGAGGGACGAATGGAGACGTGTCGTCTTCAGCGATGAGAGTCGCTTCTGCCATGGTGCCAATGATGGTCGTATGCGTGTTTGGCGCCGTGCACGTGAGCGCCACAATCAGGACTGCATACGACCGAGGCACACAGGGCCAACACCCGGCATCATGGTGTGGGGAGCGATCTCTTACACTGGCCGTACACCTCTGGTGATCGTCGAGGGGACACTGAATAGTGCACGGTACATCCAAACCGTCATCGAACCCATCGTTCTACCATTACTAGACCGGCAAGGGAACTTGCTGTTCCAGCAGGACAATGCACGTCCGCATGTATCCCGTGCCACCCAACGTGCTCTAAAAGGTGTAAGTCAACTACCCTGGCCAGCAAGATCTCCGGATCTGTCCCCCATTGAGCATGTTAGGGACTGGATAAAGCGTCGTCTCACGCGGTCTGCACGTCCAGCACGAACGCTGGTCCAACTGAGGCGCCAGGTGGAAATGGCATGGCAAGCCGTTCCACAGGACTACATCCAGCATCTCTACGATCGTCTCCATGGGAGAATAGCAGCCTGCATTGCTGCGAAAGGTGGATATACACTGTACTAGTGCCGACATTGTGCATGCTCTGTTGCCTGTGTCTATGTGCGTGTGGTTCTGTCAGTGTGATCATGTGATGTATCTGACCCCAGGAATGTGTCAATAAAGTTTCCCCTTCCTGGGACAATGAATTCACGGTGTTCTTTTTTCCATTTCCAGGAGTGTATATTGACACATTCCTGGGGTCAGATACATCACATGATCACACTGACAGAACCACACGCACATAGACACAGGCAACAGAGCATGCACAATGTCGGCAGTAGTACAGTGTATATCCACCTTTCGCAGCAATGCAGGCTGCTATTCTCCCATGGAGACGATCGTAGAGATGCTGGATGTAGTCCTGTGGAACGGCTTGCCATGCCATTTCCACCTGGCGCCTCAGTTGGACCAGCGTTCGTGCTGGACGTGCAGACCGCGTGAGACGACGCTTTATCCAGTCCCAAACATGCTCAATGGGGGACAGATCCGCAGATCTTGCTGGCCAGGGTAGTTGACTTACACCTTCTAGAGCACGTTGGGTGGCACGGGATACATGCGGACGTGCGTTGTCCTGTTGGAACAGCAAGTTCCCTTGCCGGTCTAGGAATGGTAGAACGATGGCTTCGATGACGGTTTGGATGTACCGTGCACTATTCAGTGTCCCCTCGACGATCACCAGAGGTGTACGGCCAGTGTAGGAGATCGCTCCCCACACCATGATGCCGGGTGTTGGCCCTGTGTGCCTCGGTCGTATGCAGTCCTGATTGTGGCGCTCACCTGCACGGCACCAAACACGCATACGACCATCATTGGCACCAAGGCAGAATCGACTCATCGCTGAAGACGACACGTCTCCATTCGTCCCTCCATTCACGCCTGTCACGGCACCACTGGAGGCGGGCTGCACGATGTTGGGGCGTGAGTGGAAGACGGCCTAACGGTGTGCGGGACCGTAGCCCAGCTTCATCGAGACGGTTGCGAATGGTCCTCGCCGATACCCCAGGAGCAACAGTGTCCCTAATTTGCTGGGAAGTGGTGGTGCGGTCCACTATGGCACTGCGTAGGATCCTACGGTCTTGGCGTGCATCCGTGCGTCGCTGCGGTCCGGTCCCAGGTCGACGGGCACATGCACCTTCCGCCGACCACTGGCGACAACATCGATGTACTGTGGAGACCTCACGCCCCACGTGTTTAGCAGTTCGGCGGTACGTGCACCCGGCCTCCCGCATGCCCACTATACGCCCTCGCTCAAAGTCCGTCAACTGCACATACGGTTCAAGTCCACGCTGTCGCGGCATGCTACCAGTGTTAAAGACTGCGATGGAGCTCCGTATGCCACGGCAAACTGGCTGACACTGACGGCGGCGGTGCACAAATGCTGCGCAGCTAGCGCCATTCGACGGCCAACACCGCGGTTCCTGGTGTGACCGCTGTGCTGTGCGTGTGATCATTGCTTGTACAGCCCTCTCGCAGTGTCCGGAGCAAGTATGGTGGGTCTGACACACCGGTGTCAATGTGTTCTTTTTTCCATTTCCAGGAGTGTACTTTGTATTATGGATAATTCTGCAATTAACATTTTGAATGATTTGTTTTTCAGTATCTACTTCCCATTCAAAAACCTGCACATATATACAAATATTTGACTTTGTGCAAGATGTATAGCGTCAGATACTGATAGTAAAGTTGCGGTTGTGTGTCTCAAGTCGTAGACACACAGTTACAAATGAGTGCTGCAAACGAAAAGCAATTGCGATTAATCTTGTCGAAATTGTAGACGAGGTGAAAAGAGGCTCAAAGGAACGCGCCTATTTTGATGCTGCCAATGAACAGTGGTTGGATGGATGAATTACTTTTTTTGGCGGTACTGTCTGCATTAATACTTTCGTTCATTTTAACACTTCGTTCTTTATATTAATGTGATATATCAATTTTGCATAATAGAGTGACGTGGCCACAGAACAGCAGCTCAGACAACACTGAAAGGAAGTCGTCTGGTCGGAATCGTTCCCCATCTGACGACGCTACGGGCAAGCACCAATACAGGAAGGCGTAGCAAGAAGCACAGAAAGCAGTGACGCAAGAGATATCTGCCAACTTAGATCTCAATATTATTATCTCGGATAAAATGACTAAGTGTGTTCTTCAATTTCTTTGTACCTTTGGATTTACGTCTAATTTTGGCCAATCAGGTCCATTTCATTGAACATCATTCGTTCACCAATACGCTGTGTTCGAAGAAGACATGCCTACTGTTCACACAGCGCACATCACCCAGGACTGGTTTGTGACCGAGAGAATGAATTGCCGCTCCTCTCTTGGCCACAAAAGTCAGAATTCTCCATATTATTGTCTCTTTATATCTAATTTGGAAAGAAGCGTTCGTGATCGCTATCCACTTCCACCATCGTTACCTAAACTTGCCACTATTTTGGAAGAAGAATAGTGTAAGATTCCCTTGAAAGCCATGCAGGACCTGTAATTAGACATTCCGAGATGCCTAGAAGCTGTTTTAAATGCCAACGATTTTCGTAAACAGTAGTAGCCGTCGTAAGGCATCGTGTTTTTGGTTTTTCTATGTTTTTGGCCACTCCCTGTAGATGTAGGTGCAGACCAGTGTCAGAAAATGATCAAGTCACGAAGTTACTCATACGTGTGGTTCGTCCTACAGCCTCCAAACTGCATGGAGCTTCTACAAAGATCGTTGTGTACTAAAACAGTGATCAAGCGGAAAGGAACTGCAGTAAATCCGGCACTTGGCTATCCGCCACACATAAACACTGTAGTCTTTCGCGTTACAAAGCATTGTACCACTACGTTTCCCCAACTGTTGCTCCACGTAGCCTTGCACCGAACGTAAGGAATCACAGAAGGACAGCGGTTCGAGTCTGTCAGAACATTCACATTTATGTTTATTTCTCATAATTCCCCAGTCTAAGCTTATGCTTGGAAACCTAAATGTCGATGGCCTGATAGGACTATGAAACGCTGTTCTCCGAACTGTGACTACTGGGTCATCCAACATCGTCACCTCCCTCCGTTTTTGTGATGAGATTTGGTGATTGTAGTGAATGCCGTCTGTGTAGTTTTTTAACGTTTTATTTTATCACAAGACCTTCGCATTGTCAAATATTATAATCTCGTACCTGTTGACCGGTTCATGTTAGGTAACTATTTTTGATGTGGTCAACTAATGTTGGAGTACTTCCCAAAATTGGTTCCTTCATCAGATTCCAACAACAAACGATACCCGCAGCACATCAGTAGTCAACATTGTATTTGATGTGCACTGTGGAGCAGCAATGGGAATACTGGACTCTCATTCATGAAGATTAGCAACTCTTGGGGTTTCCCTAACTCATTTCATGTGAATGATGTGATGGCTCCTTAGACATGGTTACTGATAATTCCTTTTTCCCCACCGTCCTTTCAAATGAGCTACTGCACCTTTTTAATAATTCTGGTTCAAGGCATATTAAACTCTAACCTTCATTATCACATAGCAATGATAACGAGCTTGCTAAAAATCCAAGGACATGTTTAATAACGCTCCCGCTTTCTTAGAATAATTGCATTACCTACTCTTGACTGAAAACGGTAGCCTTTAGATTCGCGTAGAAGATTATTTATTTACGTAACACAGGTACTGAGGTATTTCAAGCTATTTTCTAAGAATTTCATGGCCTGAATTCCAACATGCCATTAATATTTACAGAGGAGCTCAAATTTCTTAAATTCAAGATTTTAGTGAAATATATCTTATACTGTTTTAAGTGCATAGTTCAAATATAAAATGACAGTTATACTAGTATATTATAGAAATATTAATTTATGCAAAATAAAAAAGGCATTGATGAAACCGTCTAGCCCCTGAACATTTCAGAAGCTTTTTTTCCATAACATATTTGAATGTATTTTGGAGCAGTCTGTTTCGAAATTCCAGCAGTAATCAGACATGTGCATGTTCGATCTTCCATGTTACAGGTCCTCCATAGGTTTTATCTGCTGATGTAAACTTTCATTTTGTTCCTTACTGGCGTCTCTTAAATTTTCAGAAAAAAGGTTTGAGTGGTAAATAGCGCACCTGAGCTCATGTTGCACCCAAGGAATTTGAAATATTATGTATCTCGCTTACCAGTTCAACATAGTTTCAACTTCTCGTTTGCCCAGAAAATGTCCGACAACTGCAAGAAATGAAGCGAGACCTTTCATTCAGACTAATTGTCGATTTCCGAGAGATCCTTAATGAGTTGCCTTGTTTGTGGATCGTCATATTGTTCTGTTTTAACTCTTTCCATACTCAACTTAGAGTGTTTTTGCCATTCTCTAACCCAATGGTCAGATTTGTCTCTGTACTTCCATAGGCACAAGAAGCAAGGATATTTGGTGTGACCACTTTGATAAGCAAGGAATAAATGAACCATTTATAAGTCACTGAGTGAGCGGCTGGTATTCAACTGAATTCTTACCATTGAGTATTAGCACACATTGCAAAGTTCTCTTTGAGCCGTCAATAGAAAGGAGCAAATCATCAGAAAAACCTGCAGGAAGACCCATTTACTCAGATACACTAATTTCGTGACGAAACACGAGATTGTCTTCTTGGGAGTACAACAAATCAAGATGAAAGGGTTAAGACGGCATCCTGGATCACCGAAAGATACGATTCCACATTCATTTGGGTGACATTTATTCAGATTTAGACCGTAAAGTACGGGATTTACAGCTTTTTCATATGTGGTACTTTGAAATATTTTCCAAATAATATTCTTTTCCAGATTTACAATTATATCTCGAGTTAAAACATGAAAACTTGAAAACTTGAAATTACGTATATTAGTAATCCTACAGATGACACGTTGCGAAAGTCTATATTTAAAAAGAATTGGTAACTTTACACGTTTCTATTAGATTTTGTTTCATTTATACAATTTCTCGCGAAAGGCAGCATAAGCATATACAAATTCCAAGTCTCATATGAGCCATAGAAATTCGTAATTTATTATTCATCATACAATAGCATTCAGACTATTCAAATACCGTGAAAGTTTCACGTGTAAAAGAACTACTTTAATGTAAAACATGGTTTTCGTGATGGGACTGAGCTTTTGTCGTCTTGTTGATTGATAATTGTCACATTAAGGAAAACCTTGTATTGTATTTTGCTATGGGTGACAAACTACTTGAGAAATAAATAAAAAATAAATATTAAGAAATATCTTCACTGCCTAGTAAGGAAGCTGAAGGCCTATTCATACCCAAATTAAACGATGATACCGCTTCTCAATGAAACAACGTGAGTACTCATTTTTATTCTACAAACTGTCTGATTAGATCTTGAATGAGTATTTCACACGAAGTTCCACTGCAATAAAACAGCAGAAAAGAACTTTAGCTAAAAAGGTGCATAAGATTTCCAAATAACTGTACTGTTATGTAGTTACAGTAGATGCTGATTTTAATTGGAATGTCTCATCGTGATATATTGTCTCATCTGGACCATTTAATGAGGGAGACAGGTAGCAGACCATTTTGTCTTCTGTGGTAAAAGGTAATTTTGGTTCCATGTTCCAACACATTTTTGTAGTTCAACTAAGAAGCCAGTAATTCAGAAGCTCCTTTTGACAGCTTGAGATCTCTGGCGAGCTCATTAATTCATCCTAGTTGAAACTACACTCCTGGAAATTGAAATAAGAACACGGTGAATTCATTGTCCCAGGAAGGGGAAACTTTATTGACACATTTCTGGGGTCAGATACATCACATGATCACACTGACAGAACCACACGCACATAGACACAGGCAACAGAGCATGCACAATGTCGGCACTAGTACAGTGTATATCCACCTTTCGCAGCAATGCAGGCTGCTATTCTCCCATGGAGACGATCGTAGAGATGCTGGATGTAGTCCTGTGGAACGGCTTGCCATGCCATTTCCAACTGGCGACTCAGTTGGACCAGCGTTCGTGCTGGACGTGCAGACCGCGTGAGACGACGCTTCATCCAGTCCCAAACATGTTCAATGGGGGACAGATCCGGAGATCTTGCTGGCCAGGGTAGTTGACTTACACCTTCTAGAGCACGTTGGGTGGCACGGGATACATGCGGACGTGCATTGTCCTGTTAGGACAGCAAGTTCCCTTGCCGGTCTAGGAATGGTAGAACGATAGGTTCGATGACGGTTTGGATGTACCGTGCACTATTCAGTGTCCCCTCGACGATCACCAGAGGTGTACGGCCAGTGTAGGAGATCGCTCCCCACACCATGATGCCGGGTGTTGGCCCTGTGTGCCTAGGTCGTATGCGGTCCTGATTGTGGCGCTCACCTGCAAAGCGCGAAACACACATACGACCATCATTGGCACCAAGGCAGAAGCGACTCTCATTGCTGAAGACGACACGTCTCCATTCGTCCCTCCATTCACGCCTGTCGCGACACCACTGGAGGCGGGCTGCACGATGTTTGGGCGTGAGCGGAAGACGGCCTAACGGTGTGCGGGACCGTAGCCCAGCTTCATGGAGACGGTTGCGAATGGTCCTCGCCGATACCCCAGGAGCAACAGTGTCCCTAATTTGCTGGGAAGTGGCGGTGCGGTCCCCTACTGCACTGCGTAGGATCCTACGGTCTTGGCGTGCATCTGTGCGTCGCTGCGGCCCGGTCCCAGGTCGACGGGCACGTGCACCTTCCGCCGACCACTGGCGACAACATCGATGTACTGTGGAGACCTCACGCCCCACGTGTTGAGCAATTCGGCAGTACGTCCACCCGGCCTCCCGCATGCCCACTATACGCCCTCGCTCAAAGTCCGTCAACTGCACATACGGTTCACGTCCACGCTGTCGCGGCATGCTACCAGTGTTAAAGACTGCGATGGAGCTCCGTATGCCACGGCAAACTGGCTGACACTGACGGCGGCGGTGCACAAATGCTGCGCAGCTAGCGCCATTCGACGGCCAACACCCCGGTTCCTGGTGTCCGCTGTGCCGTGCGTGTGATCATTGCTTGTACAGCCCTCTCGCAGTGTCCGGAGCAAGTATGGTGGGTCTGACACACCGGTGTCAATGTGTTCTTTTTTCCATTTCCAGGATTGTATTAGGGACTGATGCCATAGCCTCATGATCACTGTCATCTGCATTAGTATCAGAGATAACACTAGTCCTCACATAAAAACTCATTGGAAATGTTTCTTGGTTCCCTCCCAACCAACTGAACGCCAAATTTGACACTGTCATGTTTTGTGCCAAACTCTTTACAAAATCAATAATAAATCTTCTGTTTTCTTTCAACATGTATGCTCAACATAAGTAGCAAAACACGTAAGGATAATATACACAGTTTCTACTTTAACGAATTTTATTTCTATTCAACAACTCAAATACAAAAATCTACAACTCATTTTTCCTAACACAGTTAACATAGAAGCCTTCCTCGCTTTACCCTGCACGGCGAGAGCTCACAAACAACCAACTCCATCTGGTGGATATTCCTGGAACTAATCACAAAGCAGACTGGCAGCAGGATAAACATACAGGAACCAATCCTCATACAAACGATTTAGAATCGTACAAAACGGAGTTACAATTGCAAATTTTGTATATAAGTGCGTGTTAAACAGCACTGAACTAAAAAAGTGGAGCGGATAGATGAAAACTGATTTCAAATTTAGATTCAGTATCCCAACTACAGCTGAAATCGGTTCTAAAATCCTAGACACAAAAAAGTATTTCTTGTTGGCTTGTGTAATTACTACATTTCTTGATTCCTCTAAGTATTTTAAAAAAAGACTTACGTTGCAGTACGCTGATCAACAATTTATAATGTTAGTAATTCGTGTACAAGGCGCCAATATAGATTTGACTACATTATGATGAGTTGAATGAACAATAATTTATTTCTACTTCAGATACTAGATTTGCTTTGCGTAAAAGCATCGTTTAAGTATCCAGCCTGTCAGATTAACGTTATCTGTGGTTCCCTTGAATCGCTTCAGGCAACTGCCAGAACCATTCTTCAGATGACGTGCAGCTGAATTCCTTCCCCATTCCTCTCACTGGGAAATATTCTGTATGTAATAATGCCAGTGTCGATGGGGATTTTAATCCCAATGTTCCTTGTTTTTCTTCTAACATCGTCATTGAACGAAGATTAGTTTCATTGTTTAGTTAACGTCTATGGTGGCTAAGCTGTGCAAAAACAGAATGATGGGGTTTTGAACATTACTCCAACCTTTCTATCATGTTCTTTTAATGGATATTAGTTTCATTTACAAATCAACATCCGTGCAAAACCAGAAAGCCCCACTTCACAAATAAGAAAACAACTACACTGCACATTATGCGCTGAAATGTGAATTAATGGGAAACCCAGTACTAGACTGAGATTTGCAACTCTTGTAAGATATGGACTTAACATTCAAACACTGTTTCGGAACAGAAATCAGAATCCATCAGTGGTTATCGTGAGATGATATCCTGGCAGGACATTGTAAGGAGCATCGATAACACACTGCTGGCCATTCAAACGAAACATCAGGAAAGATAGAAAAGAATTACGTTTTACTTATAGTGCTCATACAGCGTCATAGGAAGTGTGCGTGATTAAGTCTGTTGGTGACTTGGAAGTTTACAGGCTCCGGAAGTTACATGGTACAGTCACATTAATTGATCAAAGTCTGTGTTTGATGTAAGCATGCAATAACCACTCACGGACGATACGTGACAGCACTATCAGTAGAGGGTATATAAAGCATGTTGTGGAGATATGAATAACAGTGGAGTCGTTATCGTAATGAAGAAAAGCAATCATTTACATGACGTCCAACAGGGACTTGATCATTGGCTTTCGGTCAGCGGTGTAAGGATTTCTGAAATGGCTAAGTTTGTGAACTGTTCACGGGTCATTATTGTTGAGGTATAGACCTATTGCTCCCGGCATAATGGCGCTGTCCAAAACCGGCAGTGCACCTCAGGCCATAGATGACCAAGGTGAAAGAAGACTCTTGAGTTGTGTATGGGCAAATAGACGTGCAACTGTTAAGCAAGTGACCGCAAAGATGCCCCAAGGGGCTACCAACAGTGTATCCTGAACTACCATTCGCTGTGTATGGGCTTCTGCAGCAGGTGTCTAGCTCATGCACTCATGCTGCCTGCTATTCATTGCCGACAAAGGCTGTAATTTGTCTGAAAATACCGCAACTGGTGTACACTGAGTTCATTGTGTTGCCCTCTTAAGATGAATCACTTTATTTCCATCATATGGATTGCCCTTGGCATGTACAGCACGAAGCGCCGGAAAAACATTCTGCAACCAGTGGGGAGCCTTATGATCCGGGGTATGTTATCGTGGCATTCGCTGGATAATCTCGTCATTCTGGAGGCGCAATGGATCAACACAAGTCCTTTTATCCACCTGTCCTTCAGGACCATATCCACCCCTATATGCAGTTTGTTTTTCCTTGACATGATGGCATCTACAAGTAGGATGAAGCAATGTGTCTGAGCTAGCAGCCTATGTGTGTGGGTCGAAGAGTATGAGCGTACTGTAGTCACCTCGCCATCAAACTCTCCTGATTAAACCCAATCGATCGGTTGTTTCAGCCACGGATGATCAACTGGGAAACCAAACACATTTGACCATGACTCCATATTCCTCATGGTACCCTACAGAACATTACTGACTTTCGCTCCACATCGTGTGCTGCAAACAGTGGTCGTTCACGCTTTTGTCAGGTGGTCACATTAATGTGACTCGACTAAGAAGTACACAGAGCTGCCACTTCTGGCAGCATTGATGGCTGTATTACGGCACGGCATGAAGCTAAACTGAGCTTGGATGACAGATGGGGTGCATCACTACATGCTGCTTCAGTTATATACCAATAGTAGTGGCTGGAAAGAGCAGGCATGCCAGTCTCTCGGCAACCCATAACCAAATGTTTTCAGGGAGGAAGTACTGTCTATGACTACAGTCGTATGCTCTCTGTATAGAGGTAGGTCTGGACAGCGTAGTTACCATGTGGTCTGGCGTCATCTTGCTGAAAGATAACGTTGAGCCTCAGAGCTATGGCATTGCCTCTGGTCTTAGGGCGTCGGCAATGAAGCGACTACTGTCCATGAAAACCGTAAATGGTCATGATCTGAACCCAATGGCACTCATTAGCATCATACCAGGCGTTGGGGCATGTATTAAAATGACGGGCAAGCTATAAACCGTGATGCTATACGCACAAAAGATGCTATGATGCCACTCCTGTGTCTAGTGTTGTCACCACGCCTCCCTCTGCTCCTATATCTAGGTAAACAGCAGCAGTGGTCTCCACGCTGGTAGTCCATAGTGCTGAAGACGTCACAACACTCTCTGTGAAGGTACTTGTACTGTAGCAAAAATACTCATTCCCTGATTCAAGGAATACATATATGATTTTTAGATCCCACACGGTGCTGAATAGGAATCTACATAACCCATCAATTTCGTATCTGCTTGACAGTCGTTGGATGCCAATCAATGCAAGAAGCAACATCATGGAACGATAAAGTACTTTTTTGAGTGGTCACGATCCTGCCACTGTAAAATTCTGACACATTCTGATAGACATTTCTCTTTGTACATGGGGAGTACGATCATGGGGAATAACGCGATCATCTCAGAAACAAACAACATTCTGAATGAGAAACCCTTATATACAGAATGTAGATGGTGTTATGTCTACTACATTGCGTAGTGGCATTACCCAATATCTGGTAAAAGTATTAAATCTTAAGTGTAAGAGACAAATTAGGTGGAAGTCAGCACAGAGTATTGCGGTAATAGCGCTGGACCTCAGTCATGCTCTGTCGAAAAGTGAGGCACAGTAACAGATACCTAAGTGAGATACAAAACAAGTATAGCTGAGCAAAGTCGTACATATCACCGTGCAGTGAAGAATGATGTAAGTGGGTCACTGACACTGCACTCAAGCCAGTCATTTTTATGAGCAATGTGGCTAGACACCAGGTTTCAGAGAAACAAATGGACAATGATGGAGTATAAATGAGGCTGAATTTAAAGACAGGACGTTATTCATTCAGGGACTTGGTCTTTGATGAATAGCTGATCCATGGTGCTGGAGCACCGAAGAAGACTGGGCAGTGCCAGCAGCAGCCTCCGTTTCAAAACCAGGCTGAGTCTGCCACTGCACTGGATCCTTCATGGGACTTGGTGCCACAGTCCACTTGGCCTGCTCTGCGTGTCTGCAGCCGCTGATGCCGAGGCCTAAGGAGGGATTCAGCATCACAACGCCAGCCGCCGTCTGCCGCATCTCCGAATGGCATCGTCGAGCCCTACGCACACCCGCCTCCACCAACGAGAAGCCAAGGACAGCGTGGACGCCGCCTGGCTTGTCACTCTACAGAAAAAAAACACCGCTGTCGCACCTGGCCGTGGTCTTGCCTTCACAGCCGGGCCAGAGTCCTGATGCAGCATTGCCAAGCGCCGCCATAGCATCCGACGCAACCTGCACAATCCAGGGCTCAGGGGGAGAGGCGTGCCTGCCTCATGTGGAATTGAAGTTGAAATGAAGTTATATTCTTGAATCGTCCTCAGCGTTTCCACTGGTACTCCAACTATGCGTCACCACAGACGCACGACACCTTGTAGCAAAGCATGTTATACACATCAATCCAATGTGATATTTGTTGCATGCTGCCTTCGTGGAGATCCGATTTTCAGGAGCAGCAATGTATACAGCTTTGGTGCAATTTACGATTGGGACTATGTAGACAGTGACAGTTCTATGTGGCCACATATTTTACATCTCCAACTCCGTTAGTAGATGTAATGTACCTATACAGACAAACAAATGATGCAATTTCAGAAAAATTAAATGAGCAAGTCAACAATAGTTCACGTCTGGCACTTATACAGGTATTTATTAGACTGGGCATTGATTAGCAGCGTTGTTCTTCATCCTGAGGGATATCTTTCCAAATTCTGTCCAACTGGCGCCTTAGACCGTCGATATCCGAGCTGGTTGGATGACCCTGCACAAAATACTTCAAACTTTCTCAGCTGGGGAGAGATCTAGCGACCATGCTGACCAGTGTAGGGTTTGGCATCTACATAGATACTCTGCAAACCACATTTAAGTGAGTGGCAGAGGGTTCATCGAACTACCTTCGCAATTCTCTATTGTTCCAATCTCGTATAGCGTGCGGAAAGAACGAACATATCTTACCGTGCGAGCTCTGATTTCCCTTATTTCATCTTTGTCATCGTTCCTCCCTATGTAAGTCTGTGTCAACAAAATACTTTCGCATTCGGAGGAGAAAGTTGGTGATTGGAATTTCGTGAGAAGATTCCCTCGCAAGAAGAAAAGCAGTAGAAACTTTCTCTATGTGTGGCCGCGAATTATCTTATTGAAATGTAAGCCCAGGATGGCTTGCCACGAAGGGCAACAAAATGGGGCATACTACAATATCGATGTAGCAGTGTGCTGTAAGGGTGCCGCGGATGACAACAAAAGGTATCCTGGTTGTCGGATCGTATGGCAGTGGACAGTCATGTTGGTGACCCAATGCTATCCAGGGCATCTCATTGACTTGAGCAGAATATCCTTAAGTGAAGAGTCCCATTTCAAATTGAGCCCCGATGACCGGGAATGACGTGTCTGGAGAAGCTGAGGACAACAGTGAATGAAATACTACTGCCACTGGATTATGAACACGGCCCAGTCTAGTGAGCAGGTATCGCTATCTACACCCATCGTTAAGATACGTTTAGATAGACTGTATTTGACGGGAATATTTGGCTAGAAGAGCGTTGCTGTCAACTTTTCTTTAATCTGGTTGCAACAGGCAACAGTCATGCGGTAAGGCTTTGGAATATTGTTCATGTTAAATGCTGCTGCATAGAATTGACAACGTATTGCCGTAGAGTTGCCAGTATTGTGCAACAAGGGCGGAGAATATTTCGTATTACGGGGGCATGTGCGTTCTTGTCTGAAAATGTTTCCCTCTCCCCCTATGTTTGTTTCCTACTTCTCTCTGCGATAGCGCTGTATTTTCGTGCCTGAACAAAAATATTGTTTCCCTTTTGTTCAAATGTTTTTGCTGGCACATACAGCCACATATTATGTAGTTTCCAGTAGTTGTGAGAATTTTTGTGTGCGGTAATGGAGCGTAGAAGCCAAACACAGACTGGTAACATAACTAATGTAAGCGTCACACTTACCAATAACAATGAATACAGTTCGTAGTAACAATACATCTACATCTATATTTATTTAAATGTCAAGTTTCGTCGGACCAAATTGAGGAGCTAATCTCCAAGGTCATGGAGCGTGTCAGTACATTAACTTACAACATAAACGTAATAACATATAAAAATAAGTGTTCATGAACCTAAAAGAAAATCAGTCCATAAGTTTAAGCAAACGCTATCAGCAATACAATGAGAATCAGCTTAATTTTTCAAGGAACTCGACAGAATAAAAGGAGTCACCCATGAGGAAACTTCAGTTCCGATTTGAAAGCGCGTGGATTACTGCTAAGATTTTTGAATTCCAGTGGCAACTTATTGAAAATGGATGCAGCAGTATACTGCACACCTTTTTGCACAAGAGTTAAGGAAATCCGATCCAAATGGAGGTTTGATTTCTGCCGAGTGTTAAACGAGTGAAAACTGCTTATTGTTGGAAATAAACTAATATTGGTAACAAGAAACGACAATAAGGAACACACATATTGAGAGGCCAATGTCAAAATACCCAGACTAGTGAAAAGAGGTCGACAAGAGGTCCGTGAACTCACACCACTTATTGCCCGAACCGCCCGTTTCTGAGCCAAAAATATCCTTCCAGACTGGGAACAGTAACCCCAAAACATGATACCATACGACATAAGTGAATGAAAATAAGCAAAGTAGACTAATTTACGTGTCGAAGCATCATTCACTTTCGTTACCGTTCGAATAGTGAAAATGGCAGTATTAAGTCTTTGAACAAGATCCTGAACGTGGGCTTTCCACGACAGCTTACTATCTATCCGAACACTTAGGAATTTGAACTGTTCAGTTTCACTAATCATATGCCCGTTCTGTGAGATTAAAACGTCAGGTTTTGTTGAATTGTGTGTAAGAAACTGTAAAAACTGAGTCTTACTGTGATTTAACGTTAGTTTATTTTCTACAAGCCATGAACTGACGTCACGTACTGCACTACTTGAAACCGAGTCAATGTTGCACATAACATCCCTTACTACCAAGCTAGTGTCATCAGCAAACAAATATTTTAGAGTTACCCATAATACTAAAGGGCATATTATTTATATAAATAAGTAACAGGAGCGGCCCCAACGCTGATCCCTGGGGCACCCCCCCCCCCCACCCCCACCCCCCACTTGAGAGTACCCCACTCAGATCCCACATCACAGCCGTTATCAACATTGTGAATAATGACATTTTGCTGCCTGTTGCTAAAGTAAGAGGTGAACCAATTGTGAGCTACTCCCCTTATTCCGCAATGGTCCAACTTCTGGAGCAATATTGTGAGATCAACACAGTCAAATGCCTTTGTTAAATCAAAAAATACGCCAAGCGTTCGAAACTTCTGTTTAGCACATCCAGTACCTCACAGAGAAAAGAGAATATAGCATTTTCAGTTGTCAAACGACTTCTAAAGCCGAACTGTACCTTTGATAGCAAATCCTGTGCTATAAAATGATCAATTAACCTTACATACAGAGCCTTTTCGATAACTTTTGCAAACACTGATGGCATAGAAATAGGTCTAAAATTATCTAGATTCTCCCTTTTTATAAAGCGGTTTTACTACTGAGTACTTTAATCGCTCAGGAAACTGACCATTCCTAAAGGAAAAATTACAAATATGGCTAAATACAGGGCTAACATGTGCAGCACAGTACTTTAATATTCTACAAGACACTCCATAATAATCATGAGAGTTCTTAGTCTTCAGTGATTTGATTAATGCCTGAATCTCCCTCTTCTCTATCATAGAGGAGTACTTCAGACGTCAATCTCAGAAAGGCATTTGCAAAGAAATTTATATGATTTCCTGTAGATACTAAATTTTTATTTAATTCGCCAGCAATGCTCAAAATGGTTGTTAAATACCATACAGTTATCTGATTTATCAGTAACATAAATATTACTGCAAACTGACTTTACATTGTCAACCTTGTGCTGCTGACCAGACACTTCCTTCACAACTGACCATATGGCTTTAATTTTATCCTGTGAATTAGCTATTCTATGTGCATACCATAGACCTTTTGCCTTGCTAATAACATTTTTAAGCACCTTACAATACTGTTTGTAATGGGCTACAGTAGCATGATTGTGACTACTAACATTTTGATATAATTCCCGCTTTGTTCGACATGATATTCTTATCCCACTAGTCAGCTAACCAGGCTGTCCATTACTGCTAGTATCCCGTTTAGAATGTTCTAATGGAAAGCAACTCTCAAAGAACATGAGAAATGTGTTATGGAAAGCATTGTATTTATCATCTATATTATCGGCACTATAAACATCTTGCCGCTCTTGTTCCTTGACAAGTTTTGAAAAACTTTCCTACGTAGTTTGTAATTAAATACGAAATTGGTTAGAGTACAAAAACCTTTTGTTGTTTTCAGTGCTGAGACTGGTTTGATGCAGCTCTCCATGCTACTCTATCCTGTGCAAGCTGCTTCATTTTTCAGTACCTACTGCAACCTACATCCTTCTGAATCTGCTTAGTGTATTCATCTCTTGGTCTCCCTCTACGATTTTTACTCTCCACGCTGCCCTCTAGTACTAAATAGGTGATCCCTTGATGCCACAGAACATATCCTACCAACCGATCCCTTCTTCTCGTCAAGTTGTGCCACAAACTTCTCCCCAATCCTAAATACCACCTCGTTAGTTATGTGATCTACCCATCTAATCTTCAGCATTCTTCTGTAGCACCACGTTTCGAAGACTTCTATTCTCTTCTTGTCCAAACTATTTATTGTCCATGTTTCACTTCCAGACATGGCTGCACTCCATACAAATACTTTCAGAAATGACTTCCTGACACTTAAATCTATACTCGATGTTAACAAATTTCTCTTCTTCAGAAACGCTTTCCTTGCCATTGCCAGTCTACATTTTATATCCTCTACTTCGACCATCAGTTATTTTGCTCCCCAGATAGCAAAATTCCTTTACTACTTTAAGTGTCTCATTTCCTAATCTAATTCCCTTAGCATCACCCGACTTAATTCGACTACATTCCATTATCCTCGTTTTGTTTTTGTTGATGTTCATCTTATATCCTCCTTTCAAGACGCTATCCATTCCATTCAACTGCTCTTCCAAGTCCTTCGCTGTCTGACAGAATTACGATGTCATCAGCGAACCTCAAAGTTTTTATTTCTTCTCCATGGATTTTAATACCTACTCCGAATTTTTCTTTTCTTTCCTTTACTGCCAGCTCAATATACAGATTGAATAACATCGGGGAGAGGCTACAACCCTGTCTTACTCCCTTCCCAACCACTGCTTCCCTTTCATGTCCCTCGACTCTTATAACTGCCATCTGGTTTCTGTACAAATTGTAAATAGCCTTCCGCTCCCTGTATTTTACCCCTGCCATCTTTAAAATTTGAAAGAGTATACCAGTCAACATTGTCAAAAGCTTTCTCTAAGTCTACAAATGCTAGAAACGTAGGTTTGCATTTCCTTAATCTTTCTTCTAAGATATGTCTTAAGGTCAGTATTGCCTCACGTGTTCCAGTATTTCTACAGAATCCAAACTGATCTTCCCCGAGGTCTGCTTCTACCAGTTTTTCCATTCGTCTGTAAAGAATTCGTGTTATTATTTTGCAGCTGTGGCTTATTAAACTGATTGTTCGGTAATTTTCACATCTGTCAACAACTGCTTTCTTTCGGATTGGAATTATTATATTCTTCTTGAAGTCTGAGGGTACTTCGCCTGTCTTATACATCTTGCTCACCAGATGGTAGAGTTTTGTCAGGATTGGCTCTCCCAAACCCGTCAGTAGTTCTAATGGAATGTTGTCTACTCCGGGGGCCTTGTTTCGACTCAGGTCTTTCAGTGCTCTGTCAAACTCTTAACGCAGTATCGTATCTCCCATTTCACCTTCATCCTCTTCCATATCCATAATATTGTCCTCAAGTACATCGCCCTTGTATAGACCCTCTATATACTCCTTCCACCTTTCTGCTTTCCCTTCTTTGCTTAGAACTGGGTTTCCATCTGAGCACTTGATGTTCATACAAGTGGTTCTCTTATCTCCAAAGGTCTCTTTAATTTTCCTGTAGGCAGTATCTATCTTACCCCTAGTGAGATAAGCCTCTACATCCTTACATTTGTCCTCTAGCCATCCCTGCTTAGCCATTTTGCACTCCCTGTCGATCTCATTTTTGAGACGTCTGTATTCCTTTTTGCCTGCTTCATTTACTGCATTTTTATATTTTCTCCTTTCATCAATTAAATTCAATATTTCTTCGGTTACCCACGGATTTCTATTAGCCCTCGTCTTTTTACCTACTTGATCGTCTGCTGCCTTCACTACTTCATCCCTCGGAGCTACCCATTCTTCTTCTACTGTATTTTTTTCCCCATTCCTTTCAATTGTTCCCTTATGCTCTCCCTGAAACTCTTTACAACAACCTTTGGTTCTTTCAGTTTATCCAGGTCCCATCTCCTTAAATTAGCACCTTTTTGTAGTCTCTTCAGTTTTAATCTACAGTTCATAACCAATAGATTGTGGTCAGAGTCCACATCTGCCCCTGGAAATGTCTTACAATTTAAAACCTGATTCCTAAATCTCTGTCTTACAATTATATAATCTATCTGATACCTTTAAGTATCTCCAGGCTTCTTCCATGTATACAACCTTCTTTCATGATTCTTAAACCAAGTGTTAGATATGATTAAGTTGTGCTCTGTGCAAAATTCTACCAGGTGGCTTCCTCTCATTTCTTAGCCTCAATCCATATTCACCTACTACGTTTCCTTCTCTCCCTTGTCCTATTGCCGAATTCCTGTCACTCATGACTTAAATTTTCGTCTCCCTTCACTATCTGAGTAATTTCTTGTATTTCATCATACATTTCTTCAATTTCTTCGCCATCTGCAGAGCTAGTTGGCATATAAACTTTTACTACTGTAGTAGGTGTGGGCTTCGTATCTATCTTGGCCACAATAATGCGTTCACTATGCTGTTTGTAGTAGCTTACCCGCATTCCTATTTTCCTATTCATTATTAAACCTACTCCTGCATTACCCCTATTTGATTGTGTTTATAACCCTGTAGTCAGCTGACCAGAAGTCTTGTTCCTCCTGCCACCGAACTTCACTAAATCCCCCTATATCTAACTTGAACCTATCAATTTCCCTTTTTAAATTTTCTAACCTACCTGCTCGATTAAGGGATCTGACATTCCACGCTCCGATCCGTAGAACGCCAGTTTTCTTTCTCCTGATAACAACGTCCTCCTGAGTAGTCCTCGCCTGGAAATCCGAATGGGGGACTATTTTACCTCCGGAATATTTTACCCAATAGGACGCCATCATTTAATCATACAGTAAAGATGCATACCCTCGGGAAAAATTACGGCTGTAGTTTCCCCTTGCATTCAGCCGTTCGCAATACCAGCACAGCAAGGCCGTTTTGGTTATTGTTACAAGGCCAGGTCAATCATCCAGACTGTTGCCCCTGCAACTACTGAAAAGGCTGCTGCCTCTCTTCAGGAACCACACGTTTGTCTGGCCTCTCAACAGAGACCCCTCCCCTGTGGTTGCAACTACGGTACGGCTATCTGTATAGCTGAGGCATGCAAGCCTCCCCACGAACGGCAAGGTCCATGGTTCATGGGGGAAGAAAACCTTTTAGTGTAAAAATTTGTCTATCATGGTCTGATAGTCCATTCACCCTTTTACTAACAGAATGCCCATCTAGTAATGAAGAATGAATAAAACTATTGTCTGTGACTGTACTACTGTTCCCCTGCACCCTGGTTGGAAAAAACACAGTTTGCATCAGATCATATGAATTTAGGAGATCTACCAACATCCTTTTTCTTGCACAGTCATGTACAAAATTAATATTGAAGTCACCACATATAACTACTTTTTGGTACTTCCTACAAAGTGTATCAAGAACCCACTCTAACTTAAGCAGAAATGCTCTGAAGTCGGAGTTAGGGGACCTATAAACAACAGCAATTAGAAGTTTAGTTTCACTAAATTCAACTAATGCTGCACAACTTTTAAATACCTGTTCAGTGCAGGGTCGTGATACGTCTATGGACTCAAATGAAAGTGTTTTTTTTACATACAGAGCCACTTCCCCACCCCGCAAAGAACTCCATGAGAAACAGCCAGCTAATCTGTAGCCTGGTAAAGGGATCCTCTGAATTACCAAATTATTTAAGTGGTGCTCTGATATACCAATAATTTCAGAGTTAACATCTATTAGCAGTTCACTAACTATCTCTAATACTTCTTATATTTTGATGAAATATGCTAATTCCTTCTCTACTTGGAAACATTGCATCGACGACCACCACCACCACCACCACCACCACCACTCACTACACTGTCACCTATAAGCATAGCCAGCCTCCCCGTCCCATACCTATTGAGGTGCAGGCCATGCCTAGTGAAACCCCATCTACTGATAGACCCAACTGGCACCACTGAGATGTGATCCATGCCCTCCGCCATCAGTGCCATCCCCACATTAACGCACCCAACAGCCGCATTAAGGTGAGGCCGATCATGACGCTGAAACAGTTGCACGAAATGCACATTAGTGCCACCAGTTTGAGTAGCTATCTTAACCAAGTCACCACTGACATATTCCCTGTCCCTATTGAGACTGTTCCCTGCTCCACCAACTATCACTACCTGATCCTCTTTCGTAAAATTCTTACATAATTCCCCTATGCTTTCAGTCACCTGAGCCAACCCTGCACTAGGCTTCACAATGGTGGTGACCTGGTACTCACTCCCGATCACTTCCTGCAACTGCTGGCGGACACCCCTACCGTGGGAACTACCTAGCAGCAGAACCTTCTTTCTACTAGACTTTGCAACTAACCTAGGCCTCCTAATTGCTGAGGACTGCTGCAAGACACCTACATCTATGGCTACACGGGGCTCCTCTCCACTAAACTCAGACAGTTGGTTGTATCTGTTGCATGTATGCAAAGTAAAACAGTCTGAATACCTCCTCTTGCTAGCTACCTTCTTGCCAACTGCCAGTTCCCATTCCCACCACTCTTCACCATCCTCAACCTATCTAGTTCCTCCTTTTTGCATTGTAACTGCACCTGAAGGGCACAAATCTTACACTCCTGCTCCTCTATTAACTTGTTTCTACTACAGATTCTACATTCCCAGGAGAGGATCTCCCTAAAATGACCACTGGGTTCTCCACTGCATTCCCCCCAATGAAAATACTTTGAAAAAATCCCACACCGTAATCCACTACTCACAAACCTACGACAGGGCCCACACTTTTCACTCATGGTAAATTTTACAGTTACTGAAAAAAAAGCTATACGTCTACGTTACCAAAGTTCAGTTACACCAGTAGAACTATTTCAGAACTAACAATGATGGTCTCGAAATTAGCTGCCTACTAAGAAAGCAGCTACTTGCATTAATACTACTACAACACAGCCGATACCAATACCAGCAAAACTTCATAAAATTATTAGCTAAAACCAAAAATTTAAATTACCACTGTAACACTAAGCAAAGTTAAAACAATAAATGAAAATTTTACTGAAATATTTCACTAGACAGTATAATAAATGTCAGTTGAAAACTAAAGCATGAAATTTACTAAACGACTTCAACACACTGAAAACTCTATAAAACACAGCGAGCGAACGATTACAAAAGTTCATTAAGTCGTTATTTCGCCACAAACGGCGCGCAACACCGCTGAAATCTATTAAATTTAATAACTGTAGTACAAAGCACAAATAAGTTTGTCAGTACTTAGCTTATAACAGCTGCAGCTGCAGTGCACGCCGCAAAAGGTAAACACACTACTGAGGCGCGAGGCTTAGACGAACGACGAAAGCAGACTCACAAGTAACAGACCACTCGAGTCAATAACACAGGAAGAAAGACTGAGATTAATGAGAATCCACTAATAAGTTACTTTTATGGCAAATACTAAAACAAATAAACTTTAAAATAAGTAAATGAAGTCTAAAATTTATAAAATATTATCGAGCTATTTCAAAAGCAGTGCAGCACACGTGACGTCACACCAAACATGGAGTGATCTACATGGATACTCTGCAAATCACATTTAAGTGCCTGCCAGAGGGTTCATCGAACCACCTTCACATTCTCTATTATTCCAATCTCGTCCGATGCGCGAAAAGAACGAATACCGATCTTTCCGTACGAGCTCTGATTTCCCTGTCTGTATCGTGGTGATCGTTTTTCCTTACGTAGGTCGGTGTCAGCAAAATATTTTCGCATTCGGAGGAGAAAGTTGGTGATTGGAATTTCGTGAGAAGATTCCGTTGCAACGAAAAACGCTTTTCTTTTAATGATGTCCAGCCCATATACTGCATCATTTCAGTGACACTCTCTCCTATATTTCGCGATAATACAAAACGTGCTGCCCTTCTTTGAACTTTTTCGATGTACTCCGTCAGTCATATCCGAAAAAGATCCCACACCGCGCAGCAGTATTCTAAGAGGACGGCGAAGCGCAGTGTAGGCAGTCTCCGTGGTAGATCTGTTGCATTTTCAAAGTGTCCTGCCAATAAAACACAGTCTTTGGTTATCCTTCCCTACAACATTTTCTATGTGTTCCTTCCAATTTCAGTTGTTCGTAATTGTAATTCCTAGGTATTTAGTTGCATTTACGGCCTTTAGATTTGACTGATTTATCGTGTATCGAAGTTTAACGAATTCCTCTTCGCACTCATGAGGATGACTTCACACTTTTAGTTATTTAGGGTCAACTGCCAATTTTCGCACCAATTAGATATCTTTTCTAAATCGTTTAGCAATTTGTTTTGATCTCCTGATGACTTGATTAGTCGACAAACGACAGCGTCATCTGCAAACAACCTAAGACAGCTGCTCAGATTGTCTTAGACAGATAAGGAACAGCAAAGGTCCTACAACACTACCTTGGGGAACGCCAGAAATCACATCTGTTTTACTCGATGTCTTTCAGTCAGTTTACTTCGAACTGTGACCTCTCTTACAGGAAATCACAAAAAATGGTTCAAATGGCTCTGAGCACTATGGGACTTAACATCTGAGGTCATCAGTCCCCTAGAACTTAGAACTACTTAAACGTAACTAACCTAAGGACATCACGCACAGCCGTGCCCGAGGCAGGATTCGAACCTGCGACCGTAGCAGCAGCGCGGTTCCGGCCTGAAGCTCCTAGAATCGCTCAGCCACAGCGGCCTGCAGGAAATCACAAATCTTGTCACATAACTGAGACGATATTCCATAAGCACGCAAATTCACTACAAGCCGCTTGTGTGGTACAGTGTCAAAAGCCTTCCTGAAATCCAAAAATACAGAATCGATCTGAAAACATTTGTCAATAGCACTCAACATTTCATGTGAATAAAGAGCTAGTTGTGTTTCACAATAACTATGTTTTCAAAACCATGTTGACTGTGTGTCAGTAGACCGTTTCCTTCGAGGTAATTCATAAAGTTCAAACACAATATATGTTCTAAAATCTTGCTGCATATAGACGTTAATGAGATGGGCCTGCAATTTAGTGGGTTACTCCTACGACCTTTCTTGAATATTGGTGTGACCTGTGCAACTTTCCAGTCTTTGTGTGCGGATCTTTTTTATCGAGCGAACGGTTGTAAATGAATGTTAAGTAAGGAACCTAATTGATATACAGTCTGGAGCAGAAGACTTGCTTTTATTAACTCATTTAAGTTGCTTCACTACTCCGAGAATATTTACTTCTACGTTACTCATGTTGGCAGCTCTTCTTAATTCGAATTCTAGAATATTTACTTTGTGAAGGCATTTCGGATGGCTGTGTTTAGTAACTCTGCTTTGGCAGGACTGTCTTCGATAGTATCTCCATTGCTATAAAATTAATAGATTTTTAAAGCATGCTGTATCCATGGACCCCCCATGAACCATGGACCTTGCCATCGGTGGGGAGGCTTGCGTGCCTCAGAGATACAGATGGCCAAGTGTGGTTCCTGAAGAGGGGCACCAGCCTTTTCAGTAGTTGTAGGGGCAACAGTCTGGATGATGGAAATATCCCGGAGGTAAAATAGTACCCCATTCGGATCTCCGGGCGGGGACTACTCAGGAGGACGTCGTTCTCAGGAGAAAGAAAACTGGCGTTCTACGGATCGGAGCGTGGATTGTGAGATCCCTTAATCGGGCAGGTAGGTTAGAAAATTTAAAAAGGGAAATGGATAGGTTCAAGTTAGATATAGTGGGATTTAGTGAAGTTCGGTGGCAGGAGGAACAAGACTTTTGGTCAGGTGAATACAGAGTTATAAATACAAAATCAAATGGGGATAATGCAGGAGTAGCTTTAATAATAAGCAAAAAAAATAGGAGTGTGGGTAAGCTACTACAAACAGCATAGCGAACGCATTATTGTGGCCAAGATAGACACGAAGCCCATGCCTACTACAATAGTACTAGTTTATATGCCAACTAGCTCTGCAGACGATGAAGAAATTGATGAAATGTATGATGAGATAAAAGAAATTATTCAGGTAGTGAAGGGAGATGAAAATTTAATAGGCATGGGTGACTGGAATTCGAGAGTAGGAGAAGGGACAGAAGGAAACTTAGCAGGTGAATATGGATTGGAGGTAAGAAATGAAAGAGGAAGCCGTCTGGTAGAATTTGGCATAGAGCATAGCTTAATCATAGCTAACACTTGGTTCAAGAATCATAAAAGATTTTACGAGATGTCAACAAATCGCCGGGAAAGTCTTAGAAATTACATCATAAAAGAAGGTTGTATACATGGAAGAATCCTTGAGACACTAGAAGGTATCAGATAGATTATATATTGGTAAGGCAGAGAATTAGGAACCAGGTTTTAAATTGTAAGACATTTCCAGGGGCAGATGTGGACTCTGATCACCCCCT
Organism: Schistocerca gregaria; assembly: GCF_023897955.1. Classification (NCBI taxonomy): domain Eukaryota; kingdom Metazoa; phylum Arthropoda; class Insecta; order Orthoptera; family Acrididae; genus Schistocerca; species Schistocerca gregaria. Next base: position 479,297,804 of record NC_064931.1, on the reverse strand, counting down.
ATTAGTTATGAACTGTAGATTAAACCTGAAGAAAGTGCAAAAAGGTAGGAATTTGAGGAAATGGGACCTGGATAAACTGACTAAACCAGAGGTTGTACAGAGTTTCAGGGAGAGCATAAAGGAACAATTGTCACGAATGGGGGAAAGAAAAATGAGCAGCTTTGAGGGATGAAGTAGTGAAGGCAACAGAGGATCAAATAGGTAAAAAGACGAGGGCTAGTAGAAATCCTTGGGTAACAGAAGAAATATTGAATTTAATTGATGAAAGGAGAAAATATAAAAATGCAGTAAATGAAGCAGGCAAAAAGGAATACAAACGTCTCAAAAATGAGATCGACAGGGAGTGCAAAATGGCTAAGCAGGGATGGCTAGAGGACAAATGTAAGGATGTAGAGGCTTATCTCATGGGGGGGAAGATAGATACTGCCTAGAGGAAAATTAAAGAGACCTTTGGAGAAAAGAGAACCACTTGCATGAATATCAAGAGCTCAGATGGAAACCCAGTTCTAAGCAAAGAAAGGAAAGCAGCAAGGTGGAAGGAGTATATAAAGGGTTTATACAAGGGCGATGTACTTGAGGACAATATTATGGAATTGGAAGAGGGTGTAGATGAAGATGAAATGGGAGATACGATACTGCGTGAAGAGTTTGACAGAGCACTGAAAGGCCTAAGTCGAAACAAGGCCCTGGGAGCAGACAACATTCCATTAGAACTGCTGACCTGTTTGGGAGAGCCATTCCTGACAAAACTCTACCATCTGGTGAGGAAGATGTATGAGACAGGTGAAATAGCCTCAGACTTCAAGAAGAATATAATAATTCCAATCCGAAAGAAAGCAGGTGTTGACAGATGTGAAAATTACCGAACAATCAGTTTAATAAGCCACAGCTGCAAAATACTAACACGAATTCTTTACAGACGAATGGAAAAACTGGTAGAAGCAGACCTCGGGGAAGATCAGTTTGGATTCTGTAGAAATACTGGAACACGTGAGCCAATACTGACCTTACGACTTATCTTAGAAGAAAGATTAAGGAAATGCAAACCTACGTTTCTAGCATTTGTAGACTTAGAGAAAGCTTTTGACAATGTTGACTGGTATACTCTCTTTCAAATTTTAAAGGTGGCAGGGGTAAAATACAGGGAGCGGAAGGCTATTTACAATTTGTACAGAAACCAGATGGCAGATATAAGAGTTGGGGGCATGAAAGGGAATCAGTTGTTGGGAAGGGAGTGAGACATGGTTGTAGCCTGTCCCCGATGTTATTCAATCTGTATATTGAGCTGGCAGTAAAGGAAAAAAAAGAAAAATTCGGAGTAGGTATTAAAATCCATGGAGAAGAAATAAAAACTTTGAGGTTCGTCGATGACATTGTAATTTTGTCAGAGACAGCAAAGGACTTGGAAGAGCAGTTGAACCGACTTCACAGTGTCTTGAAAGGAGGATATAAGATGAACATCAACAAAAGCAAAACGAGGATAATGGAATGTAGTCAAATTAAGTCGGGTGGGGGTGAGGGAATTAGATTAGGAAATGAGACACTTGAAGTTTAAAGGAGTTTTGCTATTTGAGGAGCAAAATAACTGATGATGGTCGAAGTAGAGAGGATACAAAATGCAGACTGTCAATGGCAAGGAAAACGTTTCTGAAGAAGAGAAATTTGTTAACATCGAGTATAGATTTGAGTGTCAGGAAGTCGTTTCTGTATGGAGTGTAGCCATGTATGGAAGTGAAACATGCACGATAAATATTTTGGACAAGAAGAGAATAGAAGCTTTCGAAATGTGGTGCTATAGAAGAATGCTGAGGATTAATGGGTAGATCACATAACTAAGGAGGACGTACTGAATAGAATTGGGGAGAAGAGGAGTTTGTGGCACAACTTGACAAGAAGAAGGGACCGGTTGGTAGGACATGTTCTGAGGCATCAAGGGATCACAAATTTAGCATTGGAGGGCAGCTGCATCAAACCAGTCTCAGGACTGAAGACCACATCAACGTATCCATGGACAATAACAGAAGACTGTTCCCTTATTTGTTACTGCGTATTGCAGGTCTTTCGTAATAGAAAAGAGCTTGAGGTGGAAAAAATATATTTCACGTTAGAAAAGATAATAAAGTGCATATAGCTAGAATTGTTATTATGTCTTTGCGCCACACAATGTGTCAAATTGCTGGAGGAGATGAAAATGGATGCAAAATCCTACAAAACTGCGTTCTTTTTAGATTTTTGGGGTCACTGATCATGAATATGTTGTCGGAACTAGAAAATTCAAAATTTCGTATCCAAAATGATGGATCAAAAATCATGAATTCGGCGGATTCGATTAAAATTTTGGGCCAGAGTATTTTGAGGTCGCTGACAACGAATCAGAGGCTAGAATTGCTGTACTGAAATGTTTTATTCGAATGTTTACATTTTTCTATCGAAATGATGGTCACACTCGTTGCTTGTGTCATTATCGCTACCACAAGAGTCACTGTTGGCTTGTTCACTGGGATATGGTTCGAAAACAAGATCTTTTACCTCAGGTAGTATCTGTTTATCTTCTTCCGTAATTTTCTGAAAGCTTGAGATGAGTGGATCTGAAGACGCCAGAAGCTGAGGGCATAGCTCATGGTTCAAATGGCTCTGAGCACTATGGGACTTAACTGCTGAGGTCATCAGTCCCCCAGAACTTAGAACTACTGAAACCTAACTAACCTAAGGACATCACGCACAGCCATGCCCGAGGCAGGATTCGAACCTGCGACGGAAGCGGTCTGGCAGTTCCAGACTGCAGAGCGTAGAACAGCTCGGCCACTTCGGCCGGCTCATAGCTCATGCATCGTTTGTAAGGGAATACTTGCATATAACATATTTCCGCTGATGTCGGATATCCTTATGCAGAGCTCCCTCCGCATCTTCAGAAAGCGGGGCAATCGGCAATGGAGCAGCTTCGATTATGGAATATCTGTGAATCATAACTATTTGGACGGATGTTGGCAATGCGTATGACGTCTGTCTTTAAATTTCTCGACATCGATGATACACCCGCTTGCCATTGTCTGCAAGATTAGTTTGCTTTCCGTCTTCAGCTCTTCGTCAATCCACAAAATTAGTGCAATTAACGGCACATCGTCAAATGCCCTTAGCAGTTTTATCATCATTTATTGTTCCCTCTCACGTTTGGGAAGGTTGGTGAGCAAACCGTAATTGTGTCTGAAATCGCTTTGAATTATCACTTTGAGAGCCGCGATGCCGGCCGCTGTGGCCGAGCAGTTCTAGGCGCTTCAGTCTGGAACCGCGTTGCTGCTACGGTCTCAGGTTCGAATCCTGCCTCGGGCATGGATGTGTGTGATGTCCTTAGGTTAGTTAGGTTTAAATAGTTCTAAGTCTAGGGGACTGATAACTTCAGATGTTAAGTCCTATAGTGCTTAAAGCCATTTGAACCATTTTTTTGACAGCCGCGAGGCGCTCTGCCATGTTTTCTCCTTTTCGTCATAGCCTATCTTGAAAGCTTAAACTTTGTCCAGGCCTAAAGTGAAGATACTCTTAGAATAGGTTTGGCGGAGTTGATCTCCTTATCCACAAGTGAATCTTTATTATTAAACTGTTTGGATGTCACCTTATAAATGTAGCAACGTTGAGCTAGCAGTAAAGTGAGCGTCACAATATTCTCACTTTGCCGTTGACCTTAGTTAAGACCAAATGATATTTCATCACTATGTTTCTGTCATTTTCCAGAAACTGACTCTAGTTTTTCACATATTGTTTCACAGCACGTACTCTTTCAAAAATTGCATTCCTAGCGACCTGCAAAAATGCGTCTATGATGGATTCGGATTTTTACAAATAAGACTTTTATCTCCTTTGTCAGACACAGCAGTAAGAACACTGCTATTCTCTGTATATATAAATGATCTGGCGGTCAGGGTAGGCAGCAATCTGTTGTTCTTTTTCCGATGATGCTGTGGTGCACGGTAAGGTGTCGAAGCTGAGTCATTGTATAAGATACAAGATGACTTAGAAAAAGTTTCTGGTTTGTGTGATGAATGGAAGCTAGCTCTAAATGTGGAAAAATGTGAGTTAATGCTGATGAGTACGAAAACCAAACCTGGAATGTTCCGATACAGCGTTAGTAGTGTCCTGCTTGACACAGACGCGTCGTTTAAATATACGGGCAAAAACGAATCAAAGTGATATGAAATGGAACGAGCATGTGGGATTGTGATAGGAAAGGCGAATAGTCGACTTCGGTTTATTGGGAGAATTATAGGAAAGTGCAGTTCATCTATAAAGGAGACCGGATGTAGGACGCTAGTGCTATCTATTCTTGATTATTGATGGAGTATTAAGGGAAGACATTGAAGTAATTTAGCGTCGGGCTGCTAGGATGGTTACTGGTAGGTTCGAAAAACACACAAGTGTTACAGAGGTGCTTCGGGAAATCAAGTGGGAATCCCTGGAGGGAAGGCAATGTTCTTTCGAGAAACATTGTTGAGAAAAATTACCGAACCGGTATTTGAAGTTGACTGCAGGACGATTCTGTTGCCTCCAACATACATTGCACGTAAGGGCCATGAAGATAAGATACGACAAATTAGGGCTCCTCCGGAGGCACATAGTCAGGCGTTTATCCCCCGTTCTACACACCTGGAAATTGAAATAAGAACACCGTGAATTCTTTGTCCCAGGAAGGGGAAACTTTATTGACACATTCCTGGGGTCAGATACATCACATGATCACACTGACAGAACCACACGCACATAGGCACAGGCAACAGAGCATGCACAATGTCGGCACTAGTACAGTGTATATCCACCTTTCGCAGCAATGCAGGCTGCTATTCTCCCATGGAGACGATCGTAGAGATGCTGGATGTAGTCCTGTGGAACAGCTTGCCATGCCATTTCCACCTGGCGCCTCAGTTGGACCAGCGTTCGTGCTGGACGTGCAGACCGCGTGAGACGACGCTTCATCCAGTCCCAAACATGCTCAATGGGGGCAGATCCGGAGATCTTGCTGGCCAGGGTAGTTGACTTACACCTTCTAGAGCACGTTGGGTGGCACGGGATACACGCGGACGTGCATTGTCCTGTTGGAACAGCACGTTCCCTTGCCGGTCTAGGAATGGCAGTACGATGGCTTCGATGACGGTTTGGATGTACCGTGCACTATTCAGTGTCCCCTCGACGATCACCAGAGGTGTACGGCCAGTGTAGGAGATCGCTCCCCACACCATGATGCCGGGTGTTGGCCCTGTGTGCCTCGGTCGTATGCAGTCCTGATTGTGGCGCTCACCTGCACGGCACCAAACACGCATACGACCATCATTGGCACCAAGGCAGAAGCGACTCTCATCGCTGAAGACGACACGTCTCCATTCGTCCCTCCATTCACGCCTGTCGCGACACCACTGGAGGCGGGCTGCACGATGTTTGGGCGTGAGCGGAAGACGGCCTAACGGTGTGCGGGACCGTAGCCCAGCTTCATGGAGACGGTTGCGAATGGTCCTCGCCGATACCCCAGGAGCAACAGTGTCCCTAATTTGCTGGGAAGTGGCGGTGCGGTCCCCTATGGCACTGCGTAGGATCCTACGGTCTTGGCGTGCATCCGTGCGCGGCTGCGGTCCGGTCCCAAGTCGACGGGCACGTGCACCTTCTTTTTTTTTCGAGGATTTGTGGATTACAATATTAAATCTCGCTACGACAAACCTGTGTTCACCAATCCCTATATCGGTTTTGATGCTGGTTATTAACTCAGGGTAATTTGTTGCTAAGAGGTCAAGTGTGTTTTCACAACCGTTTACTATTCGCGTGTGCTCATGAACTAACTGCTCAATATAATTTTCAGAGAATGCGTTTAGCACAACTTCGGATGATATTTTATACGTACCTCCGGAATTAAATGACGTTACATAACAAATTTGTTGTACACGTCAATTACGCAACAGGGTAATAAATACTGAAAACTCTCATCCCTCTCTTCTGTCATTCCCATTCATCTGTAAAAGCTTTTGACGATAGATCGATGGCTGCTTCTTTTTATGCGAACAGTCATCGGACCTGTGAACATCCTTCATACCTCTCACAAATAACAAAGGGTAAATAGCGCTCACACCACGATTTGGCCGAACTGAAGACAGTCGTCCAGATCGAAAAATGTCGCATGGCAATCCTAAATAAAATGTCATGTTTTATGGGGTACTTCGAAGAAGAACCGAGCGAATCCGAAATAGGCCGAGGTTGGGCCCACGCGCGGCCTGGAAACTTCGACTCGACGTGACTCGTAGTTTTAAGAGTGCGTCATGGTAGAATGCTAGAAACAGAATATCCATTGCACTTGGACAAGTCGAGATTTGTGTTCAGATGAATTTGAGAATGACATGTAAAGATTTCTACGGATTGGTTCTTAAAAACAATGCAGCCAGAACCTCAAAAAACATTAATAATAAGGTATGCATTTATAGCAGTAATTTTTTACTATTTTTTTCTTTGGTTTGGTATGGGTTCGGTTAGTTGTAATGGCAGCACTAGTATGTGATTAATAGTAGTAGAAGTTAATTTTATTACCTGAGCTCAAACAGTAACTGTAAGAATACTCCAAAATCAGTTTAACAAATTCTGTCCCCAATTACACAAATGTCCGTGGCCTATTGATTGGTCTCTAGGCATGCCTCGAGTTCAGTCTGGCAAGCCTATTCACAGCTCTTAAGATTTGCACTTTAGAGGCCATAATTATTCGAAATTTTTGTTCTTTTTGGCTTATATACCATCTCTCATGGAATACTTTTTTTCCTTCACCCTGTATACTGCATAAACGACATTATGATGGGTGTCTGAGGGTACTTTTCGTATCACCATTATTTTCCAACTCTACTGTTCCATTCAGAAATAGTGAGACTGTAAGTAAGTCTCCGCATGAGCACTAATTTCGCAAAAGCTCTCGTTGTGGGTGCGCTACATGAATGTGGAAGGAAGTTCTATGTTACCTGACTCTCTGTGGCAGTTATGATCTGGCAATTTTAACAGTAAACCTTTCTGTGATACACCATGCCCCTATTGTAGCGTCTGTTACTTGATTTTGATAGAATCTCAATAGCGATCTCGCGCCTGCTAAACGGAGCCGTGACAAAGCGTGCCGGCCTTCTTTGGATCATCTTTGTCTTCTGTATTAATATTATCATGTAAGGGTCCCAGATGTCATGAGCAATTACTAAGGGTTTGGTAACGAATGTTTCGCAAGTAACTTATTTGATAGATTAATGGTATTTTCTTAGTGTTCTTCCAATGAATCTCTGTCTGGAATCTCTCTGACAAAGTACTCGAAGAAGATGGGTTTCTGCAGCCTTAGCTCATTCGGACGTATCAGTTCTCTCTGTGGACACATTCTGTCAGGAAACACGATTTCTGTATTCACAACACACTTTTCCCGCATGTATGTAGTCTCTCATACATAATCTGACATGATACTAGGCATATTCGATTGTATGTGTAGAAAGTTTTGGAAGTGCACTATGCTCTTCACCATGGGGTGATTACATAGCTACCGAAATATCTTGAACGAAGCTGCTAGTATGTCCTCGTTGTCCTCTTTTCTCCTCCAGTGAAAACTTCTCGGTGGTCTTTGAGTCGGGTATCAGGCAGATAGTAGGCTGGCTTTTTACACAGGATCATTCTGACTGAAAAAGATGTGTACCAGAAGAAGACATCATATTAGTTTGCGATAGGTTTATCAAATTAAAATTTCACTCAACGAGTAGCAAAGAATACACAATTATCGCGGTATACATGTTAACGAACAATTATTTTCAAAGGGAAATAAAAGCAGGGCAGGGAAGCGCGGCACGGGAGCACGAATTAGTTTGATGGCTGGTTCATAGTAGGTCACTAATTTTCTCAGGTGGTGAGTGATTTTGTAGCTCAAATACACACGCTGTAGAGTTTGTACTCCAAGATGACTGAGACAGAGAGTGTGAATTAAGCATTCCATATTGCTCGAAATATTATCCTGTAAGAGGCGGAAGAAGAGATAAAAACAATTGAGTAGAGCAAATGGGTACGAAAATGGACTGGACGAAAAGATTATCAGAGTGAATCCGATGTGCTTTTTAGAGAACTCACAGTTTCTGTTTTCTTTTAGAAAACACCACCATCAGGTACAAAAATAAGTGTGTGGTGAAGTGAAATTATGTTGGATCAAAGATTTTAAAACAGTGCAAGTACGGAGTATCTCAAATTACAGAGATGAAAAATTTTAATGTTAGAATTAGGAATAGACATGTGGGGATATTTCAGTATAAATGGAAAGCAACATTATCTCACTAATTTAAAATATGTGACACATTAAGTAACACTCTATAAACAAATATCCACAGTTGTATGCAGAAGAAAATAATTGAAAAATAAACTATGGTCACATATTCCATATAAGTGGCTTAACAAAATAATCTTGTCTTTAATAGATTCTAAATTACAAGCAGAAGAGATATAATAGTGATCTCAAGCAGGTGAGTGAAGCAGAAGTGATAATACAATTCTAAAACAATTTTATGACAACGAGAGATTTTATATAAATTATAATAAACAAAATCAGGCATGTGAGTAAGAGGGCTAATTACAACATGGCTTTGATGGGATTATGTGTAGTATCTGGAGCTAGAATTAGGGAGTAAGGGAACTGTGTCTGGTCATTGAGAATGAACCTTGGGTTGATGTACATGTGTTTATTAATTTCCATTATTTCAAAGTAGTTCATCTACTTTCCTTTATGGATGTAATGTAATACTTCAAGTTCCACCTAGTCATTATGGCTTCTTTAGGCAGGTGGTCTTGAAAAGCAGAGTCTCCTTTTCTATGTTACCAACTTTGTGGTGTTCCTTCAAATGGGCACGTATTGTCCTGCCAGACTGACATATATAGAATCTGTCACAATTACGAGTAATTTTACATATTCCACTATTTTCCAAAGCTGGAGTGTTGTCTTCATCATTCGGCAGAAAGTGTCCAAGAGTGTTGTGCACATAAAATGATGTTTTTACGTTTCTGGATATAAGGTTTCTGGCCACATGCAGTGAGACTTTTCCTAAGTATGGAACTGTGCAATATTTATTGTATTCTGAAGGTGGCAGGTCAAGGACAAGGTAAAGAAGATTGTACACCTGTTGTTTCTGCATTTTTCGAAGTCCAGTAAAGTAGAAGGGTTGCCATTCTTTGGTACTATTGTTTGACTGCGTTTATTTACATTTGGAAGTTGTCTTCACACACGGGGATAGATATTAGGCGATGTATCAGCATAATGAAGTTGGCGCTGGGATACTCGAACATTGATTGTAAACTATAAAACAGCCGTAATGGGACGTTTGCGATAATGCTTAGACGAGCATGTTCTACAAATAGATATATTTCAACTGGTACTTTGTTAAACACATATTTTAATACTTACTAACTGTTTTACATGTGCACATGTAATAAGCTGGCAACTTATTGAATAATACAAAACAAAAATAACGATATGCATTAAATGTGATCTGTCTCGGAAATCATTCAGAATAGGGCATATGTCTGTAAGAAGTTTTTGGTTCAAATGATCGTTCCTGTCACATACCTGAATATTGACCAATCCGTCTGGGACACCCTATGCCCCAGGGAAGTGTGTTGGTGGCCTTGCTGTTCATGTTGAATATTAATGACAGTGCAGAAAATACTAGTGGTATCTTCGGACTTTTAGCAGATGGTGGAGTTATTTATAACTTTATGCTTGAAATAAGGTCCACAGATATTCAGTCTGATTTTGATAGAATTTCAATGTGGTGCAAAGACTGGCAACTTGCTTTAAATTCTGAGAATGCTAAATTATGCGCTTCACAAAACGAAAAAATGTAATATCTCATGACTAGAATATCAACGAGTCTTAATTGGAAGCCCTCAATGCATACAAATACTTGAGTGTAACAATGGTTAAAGGTATGAAATGGAACGATCGCAGAATTTAAGGAAGGAGAGGCACACAGCAATCAATTGCAATCCCATTAGTTTTAATACTCTTGCCTCTCTAGATTTCTGCTGTAAATAGCCATCTTCAAATATGCAAGAGTAATAAAAGTAATAGAATTGCGACTGAATGCTCTGTGCCTCTCTTTCGTTATAGTCTACAGTCGCCGTGCGTAACACTTCCTTAAGGAATCAAAATTTATCGCACATTTCCTACTTCTTCAGATGATACTAGTGTTAAAATAAATGCCATTAAAGTGAAAGCAACATAACACATTTTAATGATGTTTTTCAGAGTTATTGATTGGTTCTCTGAAAATCGACTTTCCCAAAATTTTTGGGGAAACATACTCTATCCAGTTCTGTACAATAAATAGAGTTACATTAACAACTGACGTGCCACATGAACAGGAGTCAGTAAATAGGGTAAAATGCTCCAGATTTTTGGGTGTACATATTGATGAAAACTTGAACTGGAAGAAGCATTTACTGAGTTTCTCAAACAGTTAAGTCCAGCTACATTTGTTCTTTGTGTAATTTATAGTCTAAGAAACACACGAATCAACATCCTAACACATTTTGCATATTTCCACTGAATAATGACTTATGGAGCATTTTTCTTGGGTAAGTTGCGAGTTGGAAATAAAGTATTGATTGCTCAGAAGTGAGCAGTAAGAATAATATGTGGTCTTCACCCGCGGTCGTCAAGTAGGTACCTCTTCAAGTAGTTGCGTATTTTTACTGGAGTGTGACATGTCCGTTAATGAAATTCGTCATAAATAATCCATCACAATTTGTGGAGATTAGCAACTTCCTCACCTATAACACTAGAAGAAAAAATGATCTTCATCACCCATTTTTAAAGCCGACAGTGGCTCAGAGAGCAGTTCAATTATTATCAAAAAATGTTTTGATCATTTGCACACTAACGTACAATGTCTGACAGGTAGTACAGCTATTTTGAATATAACTCAGAATTATTTTTCCTAGACAATTCCTTTCACTTCATGGGCGAATTCCTATTTAAAGATTGGTAGCCTGAGCAACGCAATAATTTCAAGTGTATTTGAGTGGGTAGAACTATAAAATAATGTCTTCATTAATGCAAACAGTCGTCAATATACATACCCTGGAAACTTAATAATTCCGCATCATTAGACAATAAAATCGCTCAAATGATCTAGGGAATATGTAACAAACTAACGTTATGCTCAACCGTAGGGACAGCAGATGGCCGACTTCATTTCATTGGTAGAATACTAAGCAAGTGCTCACTCAGTCTGCAAATAAGATTGCTTACGGAACACTCATACGACCCTTCCTAGAATATTACTCTTATGTATAGGACACATTCCAAATGGGACGAATGTATAGAGAGAAGGGCAGCACGAATGATCACAGGATTGTTTAAACTGTGGAAGAGTGTCACGGAAACGCTGGAGAAGATAATCTGGAAGAGACCTGAAGAACAACGCAGACTATTCAACCTACATACAAGGTTTCAGTAACTAGTTTTAGATGACGAATCTTGGAATGTACTACAACGCTTCCACGGTGATCGCGAGGACCAAATTAAATTAATTACAAAGGCGTATAAACAGTCATTCTTCTTGCACTCCTTACATTAATGGAACAGAAAGCAGCCGTAATTAGTACAATAGGAAATACCCTCTACCAATCATTTCATGGTGGTTTGCAGAGTATGGATGTAGATATACAGTGGTTCGACAAAAATTTGACAACACTGAGAGGAATCCAATGCATGCTAGAACATAAATGCCAAAGCTGCTGGTTCTGCTGTTGTATTTGGTCACGAATGGAGTATGTGCAACGCTCTCAACCAGTTGCAAGTGTCAGTCTTGGTCAGAATAGTATTCCGTGTAGCTGTAAGTGTATAATGTTGGAAGTAGGTAAATTCATATGTTGACAAATTGTTGGTGTTTGTATGGTGTTTGCTACTGTCTTCAACGTAGTTGAAGTGGTTGGTATTTCAAGAGGCGCTGTAACAACGACTTATGCCACATACAAGGAGAGCAGAAAAACATCATCCACTAAGTCACAATGCTGACGAAGGTGTGTGGTAAGTGATCATGAGTGAAGATCGTTGAACAGAACTGTGGCGAAACATAAGAGTAAGACAGCTGCAAAAGTCACTGCAGAATTGAATGTCGCACTCGCGAACCCTGTTATCAGCAAAAGAACACGAAGGGGGCTCCATAAGCAGGGCTTTGCAGGGCGATCTAGGATTCTAGAAGCAAGCGTAAGCGATTTAAATGGCAGTAACAGGAAAACACGGTGCCAAAGCCATAAAACCATGACTGTGGAGAAATGGAGCAAAGTCATTTGGTTGGATAAGTCCCATTTGACACTATTTCCAACCTCTGGTATTCGCAAGTCCCAAGAATATGATAGAGACACTTTGCTACCAAGTGTGAAACATGGTGAGGCCTCGGTGATGATTTTGGCAGCAATTGCCATGGTTTCCCTTGGAGCCCATGGTTACTCTGCAAGCTCAAATGACTATGAAGGATTCTGTGACAATTTTGCCTCATCAGGTCCATTTCATGGAAAAACATTTTTAAAAAAAATAATGATGCTGTGTTCCAAGAAGAAATGTTCACATAGCTCATATCGTCCGGGACTGGTTTGTGACCAAGAGATTGAATTCTCCCATATCCCTTGGACAACACAGTCATAGATGTCAATATTATTGATCCTTAATGGTCTAATTTGGAAAGAAGCGTGAGTGATTGCTATCCACTTCCATCATCGTTACCTGAGCTTGCCACTATTTGGTAATTAGAATGGTATAAGATTCCCTTCAAAGCCGCGCAGGACCTGTACTTAGTCATTCCAAGATGACTAGAGGCTGTTTTAAATGCCAACGGTTTTCGTACACAGTATTAGGCATCGTAAGGTGTGGTGCTTTTGGGTTTTCCATATTTTTGTCCACTTTATGTAGATGTATGTGCAGACTATCTTTGGAAAATGATCAAGTTATGAAGTTTCTGCTACGTGTGGTTCGTCCTACAGCCCACAAGTTACAGTGTGCTTCTACAGAGATGGCTGTGAGCTACAGCTTTGATCAAGTGAACAGCAACAATAGTAAATCCAGCATATGACTATCCACCAAACATAAACACTACAGTCTTTCGAGTGGTGAAGCGTTGTAACGTTCCTGGAGGTGCGCCATTGCGTGTCCCCTACTGTTGCCACACCCAGCCTTGCACCGAACGTATGCTCACGTGCGCACACGCACACACACACAAACGAGCGCGCACCGCACACGCGCATGCGCATACACTTCCGTACTTCTGTGTAGCAGGATACTAAAGACCTAACCTCAAACCGCAGGAGGTGACGAAGTGGGACGACTCAGGACTCACAGTCAGGAGGACAGTGGCTGGGTCATCTCACTTTGGCACCTCCTTCAGTCTTAGTGATGAGATTTAGTGGATGCCGTCTCTGTAGTTTTTAACTTATTATTTTATCACGAGGGCCTTCAGATTGTGAAATACTGTAATGTCGCACCTGTTGACTGGTTCACGTGAGGTAATTAATTTTGATGTAGCCATCTCACCATGTTTGTAGATTTCCCACAACTGATTCTTTTGGCAAATTCCAACAATAGATAATAAACTATATCTAAAACTCATCAGCAGTGCACATTGTATTTGATAGGCAATGTGGAGCATCCATGGAAACGTTGGACTCTCATTCAGGAAGATTAACAATTCCTGGGTTTTCTCTAACTCATTTGTTGTCAAAGATCTGATGGCTCCCTAAACAAGTGAGATAGTGCGCCTTTGTAATAACTCTGATTCAAGGCATTTAAACTCTAACCTTCACAAAGCAAGGAGCAATTGATAATACTCACAAGGAAAAACATAGTTTATCAGTGTAACAAAAAGCCAGCCAAAAGTCCGAGACATTTTTAATAACGCTCCAACTCTTTTACTGTGATAGCATTAGCTAGTCTTGAATGAAGAGGGTAGCCTTCAGATTCGCGTAGGACATTATTTATTTACATAAAACAGGTATCGAGGTATTTTGAGCGGATTTTCTAAGAATTTCATGTCCTGGATTCAAACATGGCGTTAATATATCCCGAGGAGCTCACATTTCGAAAATATAAGATTTTAGTGAAACACATAATATACTATTTTAAGTCCATAGTTCAAACATAACATGACATTGTAGTTTTACTATTATATTACAAAAATATTATTTTATGAAAAGTAAAGGAAAAAGCCATTGATGACACCATCTAGTCCCTGAACACTTCAGAATCTCCTTTTCTGTGATGTACTTAAATGTATTTTGGAGCAATTCATTTCTAAATTCCAGCAGTAATCTGCCATCTTCTGCATATCTGATGTTACTTGGTACAGGTCCTCCACAGTTTTCATATGCCAATGAAAACTGTCATCTTGTTCCTCACACGCGTCTCTTAAAGTTTCAGGAAAGGGTCTATGTGTCCAAGGGATCTGAAACGGTTAAGCATCTCGCTTACCAGTTCAAAATAGTTTCAACTTCTCGCTTGCCCAGAAAATTTCCGACAATTGCAACAAATGGAGTCCAGACCTACCATTGTGCCATATTATCGATTTACGAGGGTTCCTTAATGAATTGCCTTATTTGTTGTTCGTAAAATTGTACCACTTCAACTTTTTTTGTACGCAACTCAGATATTTTCTGTTATATGTGCAAAGCGTTATGTGTTCGTATCAAAAACCTTTTCAAACTGCTTCAATAGGCCCAGCTTGATATGCAGAAGAAAGATGATTCTCTCTCTTTCAACTAAGGGGCCGTTAATGGCATTCTTTCTCCAAGCGTCCATGTTTTCTCTCTTAGGCCATTCTTCTCTAATCCAGTGGTGTGCTATGTCTCTGCTATTCGAAAGGCACAAGAAGCTAGGATATTTGGGGTGGCCACTTTGATAACCAAGGAGAAAGTTCACCATTTATGAAACGCTCAGTGAGGAGCTGGTATTCAACCGTATTTGTCACCATTGAGTATTAGCACACATTTCAGTCCTCCCTTTGCGGAGAGGAGAAAATCATCTGGAAAACATTCAGTACTCTCAGGAGTCCTCTAATTTTGTGACGAAATACGAGACTGTCATCTTGAGAGCATAACAAATCAAGATAAAGGGATTTTTAGGTATCGTTTATTCCGATTTAAATCGTACAGTACGGGATTTACGTAAGTATGCAATAGCTTGAAGTATTTACGAAATAATATTCTTTTCAAAATTTAACTTTTTATTATATAAGTTAAATCATGAAAACATAGAATTAGGACAATTGGTCATCCGACAGACTTCACTTTGCGAAAGTGTACATTTAAAAAGAATTGGTAACTTTAACGGTTTTTATTACGTTTCATTTATACAATTTGTCGGAAATGCCACATGTATTCACCAAAATTACAAATCTCATATGAGGTACAGAAAACCGTACTTTATTATTCACCAGACATTAGTCTTCAGTCTATTCAAAAACTGTAGTTAACATCACCAGAAATAATATCGCACGATGTAAAAATTTAATACTGCAGTATGTAAAGAAATATTGGGAGATGGTGTATTTTGAAAGTTAAAATTTTTTGTCATGAATGTATAAAATCTGTTTTGTAACTATTTTGATTCTCGGATTTTTGTAACAATAAAAAGATAATGTTTCCATAATTTCCCACTCTTTGTAAAGCTGGATATCATTATAACAATTATTGTGACAAAGGAAACTCTAGAACATTCTGGACAACAATTCTATGTTGTATAGAACTGGATACCTGCCAAATCAGTCACAAGCAGCAGTTGTATGTGACACATCATGTGTGACGCTTTTTGTTAGCAACAGTCGTGTGTAAATGAGCAGAACTATTAAGAAATGGTATCTTACTGGCTAGTAAAGAAGCGAAACTTCCGTTGCAATAAAATAGCACAAAAGAACTTGAGCTAGAAAGGTGCATAACAATTTCAAATAAGTGTGCAATTACTTAGTTACAGTAGAGGCTCATTATAAATCGAATGTCTCATCGGTGATATTTTGTCTCAGCTGGACCATTTCATGAGGAAGATGGGTAGCAGATCGTTTTCTCTTATGTGGTTAAAGGTAAATTTCATTCCTTGTTCCAGCACATTTTTCATCTTCAGCCAGGAAGCCAGTAAATCAGATGCCTCGTTTGTCAGGGTGAGATCTCTGCTTAGGTTGTTAATTCATCCCAGTTGAAATTTCTAAGAATTGATGCCTCACCCTCATAATTACTGTCATCAGTATCTGGGGGACACCACTGGTCCTCACAAATAACAGTCATTGGAGTGGTTTCTGTGTTCCCCCCAAACCACCTGTACACCAAATTTGAAACGTTGCCGTTGTTTTTGTTGCCAAACTCTTCACAAAGTCAATATAGGTCATTTGCTTTCATTCAGCGTTTATTCTCAACATACATAGTACAATACAGAGGGATGATTTACACAATTTCTACTTTGACGTTTTTTATTTCTATTCAACAACGCAAATACAAAAATCTACAACACAGTATGTTTCCTAACACAGTTATCATTCGAAGCCATCCTCGCTCTACCCTGTGCGGCGAGAGTTCACAAACTAACATCCAACTCCATCTGGTGGATATTTCTCGAACTAATTACAAAGCAGACTGGCAGTAGGGCAAACATGCACAAACCAATCTTCATACAAACGATTTAGAATTGCACAAAATGGTGTTACAATTGCAGACTTCGAGTAGAAGTGCGTGTTAAACAGCACTGAACTAAAAAAGTGGAGTGGATAGTGGAAAACTGATTTCATATTTAGATTCAGCGCCCCAGCTGTAGCTAAAATCGGTTCTAAAATCCTACACACAAAAAAGTATTTCTTGTTGGCTTGTGTAATTACTACATTTCTTGATTCCTCTAACCATTTTAAAACAGAGTTACGTTGCAGTACACTGATCAACAATTAATAACGTTAGAAATTCATGCACAAGACGCCAATATAGATTTGACTTCTTCAGTATGATGAGTTGAATGAACAATAATTAATTTTGGCTTCAGATACTAGATTTGCTTTCAGTAGAAGCATCGTTCAAGTATCCAGCCCATCAGATTAAGGTTATCTATGGTTCCCTTTAATTGCTTCAGGCAACTGCCAGAACGATACTTCTCTCACCTAGGATGCATTCTGTACGTGATAATGCCATTATCGATGAGCATTTGAACCCAAACGTTCCTTTTTTTCTTCTAACATCGTCATTGAACGAAGACTAGTTTCATTGTTTAGTTAACATTTATGGAATTACTACATTTCTTGATTCCTCTAAGCATTTTAAAACAGAGTTACGTTGAAGTACGCTGATCAACCATTAATAATGTTAGTAATTCATGCACAAGGCGCCAATATAGATTTGACTTCTACAGTATGATGCAAAAACAGAATGATGGGGTTTTGAACGTTCCGTTCTTATTTCTATCGTCCTCTCGTAACGAATATTAGTTTCGTTGTCTGGTTAGTATCTGTTCATAATAAGAATGCTCTACTTCACAAATGACAAAACAGCTACACTGTTAGATGACACATTATGTGCTGTAATGTAAATTCGTGGGAAACCCTTTACTAACTTCAGACTTGCAACTTCTGCAAGAAATGGAGTTATATGCAAACATTGTTTTAGAACAGAAATCAGAATCCGTCAATGGTAATCGTTGATTATATCTTTGTAGGACATTGTAAGAACGAAAAAAAATACACTGCTTGCTATTGAAACTAATTACAAGGAAATAATGGCATTTTAATTATAGTGCATGTACAGTGTCGTATGAAAAATGCGTGAGTTACTCTTAGGTGACTTGGAAGTATACAGGTTCCGAAATTTAAGTGATGCAGTCGCATTAATTAACCATCACCTGTGTTCGATGTCAACACTGAATAACCACTCACAGGTGGTAGATGGCAGCACTAGGTGTGGAAGGTATATAAACCGTGTAGTGAGCATGTGAAAAACAGTGCAGTCGTTACCGCAAAGCAGAAATTGAGTTAATTATACGAAGTCCA
Organism: Schistocerca gregaria; assembly: GCF_023897955.1. Taxonomy (NCBI): domain Eukaryota; kingdom Metazoa; phylum Arthropoda; class Insecta; order Orthoptera; family Acrididae; genus Schistocerca; species Schistocerca gregaria. The sequence goes on along the minus strand of NC_064931.1, from coordinate 479,279,769 downwards.
AAAGGAACATGATTATTGGCGTTCGGGCGAACGGTGGTGACATTTCTGAAACGGCTAATTTTATAAACTGTTCACTTGCCATTGTTTTTAAAGTGTAGGCCTACCGTGCATGGCAAAATGATGCTATCGAAAACCAGCACTGAGGAAACTGTAATGCACCACAGGCCGTAGATGAGAGAGGTGAACGATGATTTGTGTATGGGTGAACAGACGTGCAACTGTTAAGGAACTGAGTTCCCAGATAACCCTAGGGGCTACGAAGACTGTCTCCTCAACGACCGTTCAGAAAAATTTGCTGAGTAAGGGCCTCTCCAGCAGCTGCCTGGTACAGGTACCTATGCTGATTGCTATTTATTGCCGGCAAAGGCTGGAATTGTCGTGCCAAAAGCGCATCTGGCATCCAGTAGTGACAGGCTGACTTTTAAGATGAATCACGTTTTATTTCCATCAGACGGATGGCCGTAGGCATCCCCCGTAGGCATGCACAGCATGACACGTCTGAAAGGAAACATTTTGCAACCAGGAGTGAACCTTATGATCTGGGTAATGTTTTCGTGATATTCGCTGAGTAATTTAGTTATTCTGGAGGCACAGTGGATCAACACAAATACTTGTATCCACTTGTCCTTCGGGATCATATCCACTCTTACATGCACTTTGCTTTTCCTTGATATGATAGCATCTACCAGTAACTTGCATTGTATGTGTGTGGTTCAAAGATGATTCGTGTACTGAACTCTCCTGGCCATTAACTTCCACAGATTAAACCCAATCAAGAATCTGTAGGACCGAGGCGATTGGTTTTTGCCGCCATGGATCCTCCACTGGGAAACATAGCTCAGCTGACCATGACTCCATATCCCTCCTGGTAGCCTCCAAAACCCTACTGACTCTCTCCCTCCGCATCTTGTGCTGCAAACGGTAGTAATTCAGGTTTTTGTCAGGTGGTCACACTAATGTGACTCTACTATGCAATACACAGAGCTGCCACATCTGGTAGCACTCGAGGTCACGTTCTCGATTCCCGAGCATGGGGTCCTGAGTTCGTCCGATTCCTGGCGGGGCAGGAATGTCCACCTGCCTCTAGATGACTTGATGTTTGTGTTGTTCTCATCATTTCATCATTAACCATGAAAGCGGCGTGATCGGACTGAACAAAAGTTGGGAATTTGTACCGGCGCTGATAACCATGCCATCGTGCGCCCCACAAACAAAACATTATCATCATCATCACTTCTGGCAGCAATAATGGGTCCATTAGAGCTGGGTATCGAACTAAACAGAGTTTGGATGACAGATGCGGGTGCATCACTCCATGCTGATTCATTTATATGCGTATCATAGTGGTCGACAAGTTCAGGCATGCCATTCTCTCGGCAACCCATGACCAAATGTTTTCAGTGGCTGACTGATCAAAAATGGTTAAAATGGCTCTGAGCACTATGGGACTTAACATCTGAGGTCATCAGTTCCCTAGACTTAGAACTACTTAAACCTAACTAAAATATGGACATCACACACATCCGTGCCTGAGGCAGTATTCGAACCTGCGACCATAGCAGCAGCAGAGTTCCAGACTGAAGCGCCTAGAACCGCTCGCCCACGACGGCCGGCCCCCGAGAGATCTGGCAAACATGCTGGCTAGAAAATTGTCATACACGCTCTGTATAGAGGCAGGTCTGGACAGCGAAGTTACCATATGATCCTGCGTCATCTTGCTTAATATAACGTTATGGAGTCCCATAGATAAGGCAGTCACCGGCATTAGGGCGTCGGCAATGTAGCGACTATTGTCCATAGTGCTTGAGACATCATCACACAATCTGTGTGAATACTTTTACTGTAGCAAAAATAATCATATCCTGATTCAAGGTATACATGTGCGATTTTTGAGGTCCCACATGGCAATGTATACTATTGTAATGATGCATCAATTCCATATATACTTGACAGTCGGTGGATGCCGATCTATACTAGCAGCAATGTCACGGAACGATAATCCACTGTCTTGAGTGGTCACAATAGTGCCACTGTCGAATTCTGACACATACTGGGAGTCGTTTGTCTTTGTACATGAGGCATAACACGATCATCTCACAAACAAACATCATTCTGAATGAGAAACCTTTATATACAAACTGTAAATGGTGTTACTCCTACTGCATTGTGTAGTAGCACTACCCAGTATTATGGCGAAAGTATGAAATGTTTAGTGTAAGTGACTGAAAGTAGCATATAGGCCACCATGGGGTATTGAAGTTACAGTGCTGCATGTCAGCCATGCTATGTCAACAGGTAGGGCACAATAGCAGATGCATAAGTGAGATGCAGAACAAGTATAGCAGAGCACAGTGGTAAACTGGCCCATGCTGCAAATAATGATGTTGTATGTGGGTCATTGTCACCACACTCGAGTGAGTCTCTTTGTTATGAGCAACATGACCAGACACCAGGTTTTAGAGCAATAAATAGGTAGTGACAGTGTATAAATGAGACTTAATTTGTGGACACAACGTCATTCAAAATGGTTCAAATGGCTCTAAGCACTATGGGACTTAACATCTGAGGTCATCAGCAGGACATCATTCGTTCAGGGACTGGGTCATTGCTGAATAGCTGCACCACGATGGTTGAGCACTGCAAGATGACTGGGCAGTGCCAACAGCAGCCTCCGGTTCAACACCAGGATCCTCAATGGATCCTTCATGGAACTTGGTGCCACAGTCCTGCTTACCTGCTGTTCGTGTCTATTGCCACTGAGGCTGAGGCCCATGGAGGGATTCAGCATCACAGCGCTAGCCACCATCTACCACCTGTCCGAGGGCTAGAGGTCAAGAGCTACTGACAGCCACCTCCACCACCATGGAGCGATGGGCAGCGGGACTGCTGCTTGGCATGTCGATCTGCTGGGAAGACCTGCTGTCGCATGTAGCCATTCCCTTGTTTTCACAGCCAGGTCAAAGTCATGATGCAGCATTGCCGGGTGCCGTTCAAGCAACTGACGGCAGCTGCACTGCCCAGAGCTCAAAGGGAGAGGCATGCTTGCCTCATGTAGAATTGAAGATAAAATGAAGCTATATTGTTAAAATGTCCGCAGTGTTTACACTGGTTCTCCACCAACTACGCCTCACCACACACACACCACTCCTTGGAGCGAAGGATGTTACACACATCATTTCAGTGAGATGTTTGATGTACACTGCCTTCGTAGTGTTACAGTTTTCATGATGAGCAGTGTATACACCTATGGTTCAAAGAACGATTGTGACTATGCCGACACAGTGACAGTTGTAAGTATTTTGCCACTGTAGCCAAACATTTGGCATGTCCACCTCCTGTCCCCTCTTGTCTACTTTTAGTCCTGCCGATGTTCCCACCCCCTAAAAAAGTAACATTGTGAATTGGAATAATATTTTAGTTTGATGGTTAATAGAACAATTACACTCCAAGACAAAAAAAGAATCACCTTTAAGGAATTATCCAAATGGGATGGAACTTGGTAGTAGTAATGTGTAATGTTCATATAGAGGCGAAGAAATGACTTCAGTTTCAGAAAAGTTGAATGAGCAAGTCTACAACGCGATGGTTCGCGTCTAGCCCTTGCCCAAGCATTTATTCGACTTGGCATTGATTAACAGAAATGTTGAATGACTTCCTGAGGAATATCGTGCCAAATTCTATGCGATTGGCACGTTAGATCGTCGAAATCCGAACTGGTTGGATGTCCCTGCACGAAACGCTACAAACTTTCTCAGCTGGGGAGAGGTCCTGCAATCTTGGTGACCAATGTAGGGTTTGGTATAAACGAAACTTTCTCCATGTCTGTCCGCGAATTATATTACTGAAATGTAAGCCCAAGATGGCTTGCCATGAAGGGCAACAAAAAGGGGTATAGAACAACATCGATGTACCGCAGTGCTATAAGGGTGCCATAGATGACAACAAAAGGTATCCTCCTATGAAAATAAATTGTACCGCACACAATCACTCCTGGTTGTCAGACCGCATGGCAGTAAACAGTCATGTTGGTGACTCACTGCTGTCCAGGGAAGATCCTTCAGTGTTGAGTCCCACTTCGAACTGAGCCTCTATGACGAGGAAAGACGTGTCTCAAAGCGTTGCTGAGGACCACAATGAATGAAATTCTACTGTCACTCGAGTATGAACACAGCCCAGTGTAGTGAGCAGGTATTGCCGCCCAGGGTACTGGTGCTTTTAGATGGGCTGTATTTCACGGGGATATTTGACTGTAATAGTGTCGCCGTCAACTTTTCTTTAATGTGGCTACAACAGACAACAGTGGTATGGTATGGTTGTCAATATTGCTGATGTTGAATGCTGCTGCATAAAGTTACCAACGTATTGCCGTATGTTGACGTTATTGTCCACCAAGGGCGGAGAATATTTCGTATTAGGGGCATCTCTGTACTTGTCTGAAAATGCTCATGTTTGTTTCCTACTTTTCTCATCAACAGCACTGTTGTGTCATGCCTGAACGAAAACAATATCGTTTGGATTTGCTTCTAATGTTTGTTCTGGTACATACAACCACATATTCGGCTAACTTAGAAACTGCATTGTTTGGTGTTAAACCATTTTTCAATAAAATAGACTTTACTTTATTTGAATTGGCTTTCACAGATTCATTTGATTGAAACCAAGAACTTTGTCACATTTTCCCTTATATTTGGAAAAGTACACTATCGGATAATGATTTTCATTGCCCTTATTTCAAGCATCTGAACCTAATGAAAATGTAACATTTTGCTTTAATTTCCTTAGTAGCTTCTCGTTTTAGCATAAGGCTGAAACACATTTTTTACTACGCCTTGCTTTGAGTTCGGCAGCATCGTACTTTCGTTGCTACTGTGGAGCCTTTAAAACATGTGGATATAACTTATTACCACAATCTTGAGAATTGTAAGAATGGTGTTGTAAGTCAAAGGTAATTCCATTTCAGTGATTTTCTTGCCTTCTACAGAAAATTGTTTTGGAAATAATTTAAGAACAGAATAAGTTTCCTTTTGTGTGATGATATTCGCTTTGTGTCTTTCTGATCGTAAATGTTTATTCACGGCCTTCACGCTGTCATATTCAGCAGTAAATGAGATGCTGCATATTCTGCAGTTACAGGTACACTCATCAATATGAATTTTTATTGTGAACTATGAGAGATAGTCTTATCACTCACGCTCCGATCACTCCAAAAATTGCTGGTAAACTGATAACTGACAAAGGACGAACGAACAAAAAAAAAATAGACGTTGCCAATTGACATGTTGCCGCGACCTAAGCGTGTTCCTTTAGTAACGTGCTAGCCGAATTATAAAAACAAAGGAAAGCTGTTATAATAAGAACAGAATCGTATGGTTCTCTTACGATTAGCAGTAACTATGCGAGGAAATTTATTCAAAACCGTTTAAGAGAAAGGTCACATTTAAGCCCTATGTTAGGGTCATTGTCCCGAAAACCTAGGAAATTCATTCCTGAATCAGCCGCCGCCGCGACCGAAGCCAGTTCCTCCTGAGCAGCCACAGCGTACGGATCTCCGTACCGGCACGTTCACAGGAGCTCAGTCCGTCAGTTCACCTGATGATGGCGACATGTATGATTGCCGAAATATTGTGCCCGTTGGACACTGTAGACCAGCAGTACACTCGTGGATATTTTGATTATCAAATACGCCGGGAGAAACTCAAGAATCACTTCATACACCTTTGCGGGGAAGGAGATGTACCGCAGCATGAAAGAATTTGAAAAGTTGTGCCACCGTAGATGTCGTTAGCTAAGCACTCTTGCCTTTCTAAAGAGATGTCGTTCCGAGAATGTTGTTCCAAATTTTGCTAAGGTTATGCATCACATCGATTCTGCAGCAGCTAAGAGATGCAAGAAACGAGCCAGCCTCGCATTGGTACGCGAGAGAGTGCAATTCACCCGCCGGAGCCTTGAGTTTATCTCACAGGAATTACTCAAACTACATTTGCAACTGGCTAGTAATTTCACTTCTTTTTCATGGGATTGGATTGATGGTGTCACCTGGGTTGCAGCTGATTCCGCCCATAAGAAGGCTTCAAACAGCTAAGTTCTCACGTCTCCTTGACAAACCATCTCTGCAGGTTCCGTGTAAGACTGCCATCAATTTTAGTGGCATGGTGTTGAGTGATGATGCGGTCTCGGTTTTGCAGAAAGGTCTCAACTTAGCTTCCACCCCCAAGTACACTACGGTCGTAGAAATTGTTAGTGCTGTTGAACAGGTTGCAGCTCGACTTCCGCCTGAATCAGCTGAGGAAATACATCGCGAAACTTGAAGTGCGTTGACGAAATCCGAGCTACTGAAGTCAAATATCACCAGTAAAGAGAGGGCGGCCATTCGTGATCTGAGGGAGAGCTCTGAAGTTGTTGTCTTACCGACTGACAAAGGCAATGCTAAAGTTGTTTTCTCCCATAAGGGCTACACTGATAAGATATAGAGCCTGCTAAATGACGATTCCTACCGGAAGATCAGCGTTGACCCCACAAAGAAGGTGGAGAACGAGACGAGGTCGCTTCTCAAGGACGCAGATTTACCGGAGGGTGACGCTAGGAAATTGTTACCGTAAGGTCCGGTACCGCTTAGACTATATGGGCTACCAAAGGTTCACAAAGATGGGGTACCACTACGCCCCATTGTCAGCAACATCAGGGCACCTACATATTTGTTGGCCAAATACCTGACGGGAATATTAAGTCCTTATGTGGGTAAATGCCCTCATCACATCCGTAATTCCGTGAATTTTGTTAAACGGCTTGATAGCTTCAGGTTGGATGAGTCAGATATCATGGTAAGTTTTGACGTCATTTCCTTGTTTACGAGGGTTTCCCTGCGAGAGTCACTAGAATTGAACAGTCAGAAGTTTGACGAGAAGACCACTGAACGTTTTAGGCATGTCTTGACCTCCACGTATTTTCTTTTTAATGGAGAATACTACGAACAAACGGAGGGAGTCGCCATGGGTAGCCAACTCTCACCGGTGGTAGCGAATCTGTACATGGAGAACTTCGAGGATGAAGCCCTGTCGTCATACGAATGGAAACCTACTTCTTTTTTTCGTTACGTCGACAACACGTTCGTCATCTGGCCACATGGTATGGATAAACTCCTTGACTTCCTTACACATCTAAACTCCATACACCCCAACATCAAATTCACTATGGAGACTGAAACGGATGGTAAATTACGTTTCATTGACGTCTTGGTCAAGAGAAGGGCTGACGGCACCCTAGGTCATGGAGAGTATCAGAAGACAACTCACACTGATCTGTATTTGCACGCAGACAGCTGCCACCGCCCTTCACAGAGGAATGGGGTACTTAAAACTCTAGTACATAGGGCGTGCACTATCTCTGACACAGAGAGTCTACCCCAGGAATTGGAACATCTGAGAACTGTATTTCGAAAAAATGGGTACTCAGAGTGGCAGATTCAACGTACTCTCCGCCCAACCACTACAGCACAACCTGTGGAGATAAATGAAATCACGAGGGAGGAGGTAGGCACTGCGTTTATTCCATATACAGGCGCACTCTCGGGGAAAATCGCTCGCATTTTGAAGAAACACCGGGTCGGAACTGTGTTTTGTCCTCCGAATAAAACTCGTGCACTGGTGGGGAGTGCCAAAGATGACCTCGGTCTGAGGAAGGGCGGTGTGTACCAGATTCCGTGTCAATGTGGCAAGTCGTATATTGGTCAGACGATGCGTACCGTCGAGGATCGATGCCGTGAACACCAGAGGCACACTCGACTGATGCATCCGAGCAAGTCGGAGGTCGCTGAACATTAATATTCAACATGAACAGCAAGGCCACCAACACACTTCCTTGGGGCATAGGGTGTCCCAGAGAGAATGGTCAATATTCAGATATGTGACAGGAACGATCATTTGATCCAAAATCTTCATACAGTCATATGCCCTATTCTGAATGATTTCCGAGACAGATCATATTTAATGTATATCGTTATTTTTGTTTTGTATTATTCAATAAGTTGCCAGCTTATTACATGTGCACATGTAAAACAGTTAGTAAGTATTAAAATATGTGTTTAACAAAGTACCAGTTGAAATATATCTATTTGTAGAACATGCTCGTCTAAGCATTATCGCAAACGTCCCATTACGGCTGTTTTATAGTTTACAATCAATGTTCGAGTATCCCAGCGCCAACTTCATTATGCTGATACATCGCCTAATATCTATCCCCGTGTGTGAAGACAACTTCCAAATGTAAATAAACGCAGTCAAACAATAGTACCAAAGAATGGAAACCCTTCTACTTTACTGGACTTCGCAAAATGCAGAAACAACAGGTGTACAGTCTTCTTTACCTTGTCCTTGACCTGCCACCTTCAGAATACAATAAATATTGCACAGTTCCATACTTAGGAAAAGTCTCACTGCATGTGGCCAGAAACCTTATATCCAGAAACGTAAAAACATTTTATGTGCACAACACTCTTGGACACTTTCTGCCGAATGATGAAGACAACACTCCAGGTTTGGAAAATAGTGGAATATATAAAATTACTCGTAATTGTGACAGATTCTATATATGTTAGTCTGGCAGGATAATACGTGCCCATTTGAAGGAACACCACAAAGTTGGTAACATAGAAAAGGAGACTCTGCTTTTCAAGACCACCTGCCTAAAGAAGCCATAATGACTAGGTGGAACTTGAAGTATTACATTACATCCATAAAGGAAAGTAGATGAACTACTTTGAAATAATGGAAATTAATAAACACATGTACATCAACCCAAGGTTCATTCTCAATGACCAGACACAGTTCCCTTACTCCCTAATTCTAGCTCCAGATACTACACATAATCCCATCAAAGCCATGTTGTAATTAGCCCTCTTACTCACATGCCTGATTTTGTTTATTATAATTTATATAAAATCTCTCGTTGTCATAAAATTGTTTTAGAATTGTATTATCACTTCTGCTTCACTCACCTGCTTGAGATCACTATTATATCTCTTCTGCTTGTAATTTAGAATCTATTAAAGACAAGATTATTTTGTTAAGCCACTTATATGGAATATGTGACCATAGTTTATTTTTCAATTATTTTCTTCTGCATACAACTGTGGATATTTGTTTATAGAGTGTTACTTAATGTGTCACATATTTTACATTAGTGAAATAATATTGCTTCCCATTTACACTGAAATATCCCAACCGGCTTATTCCTAATTCTAACATTAAAATTTTTCATCTCTGTATTTTGAGATACTCTGTACATGCACTGGTTTAAAATCTTTGATCCAACATAATTTCACTTCACCACACACTTATTTTTGTACCTGATGGTGGTGTTTTCTAAAAGAAAACAGAAACTGTGAGTTCTCTAAGAAATACATCGGATTCACTCTGATAATCTTTTCGTCCAGTCCATTTTCGTACCCATTTGCTCTACTCAATTGTTTTTATCTCTTCTTCCGCCTCTTACAGGATAATATTTCGAGCAATATGGAATGCTTAATTCACACTCTCTGTCTCAGTCATCTTGGAGTACAAACTCTACAGCGTGTGTATTTGAGCTACAAAATCACTCACCACCTGAGAAAATTAGTGACCTACTATGAACCAGCCATCAAACTAATTCGTGCTCCCGTGCCGCGCTTCCCTGCCCTGCTTTTATTTCCCTTTAAAAATAATTGTTCGTTAACATGTATACCGCGATAATTGTGTATTCTTTGCTACTCGTTGAGTGAAATTTTAATTTGATAAACCTATCGCAAACTAATATGATGTTTCCTTCTGGTACACATGCTTTCAGTCAGAATGATCCTGTGTAAAAAGCCAGCCTACTATCTGCCTGATACCCGACTCAAAGACCACCGAGAAGTTTTCACTGGAGGAGAAAAGAGGACAACGAGGACATACTAGCAGCTTCGTACAAGATATTTCGGTAGCTATGTAATCACCCCATGGTGAAGAGCATAGTGCACTTCCAAAACTTTCTACACATACAATCGAATATGCCTAGTATCATGTCAGATTATGTATGAGAGACTACATACATGCGGGAAAAGTGTGTTGTGAATACAGAAATCGTGTTTCCTGACAGAATGTGTCCACAGAGAGAACTGATACGTCCGAATGAGCTAAGGCTGCAGAAACCCATCTTCTTCGAGTACTTTGTCAGAGAGATTCCAGACAGAGATTCATTGGAAGAACACTAAGAAAATACCATTAATCTATCAAATAAGTTACTTGCGAAACATTCGTTACCAAACCCTTAGTAATTGCTCATGACATCTGGGACCCTTACATGATAATATTAATACAGAAGACAAAGATAATCCAAAGAAGGCCGGCACGCTTTGTCACGGCTTCGTTTATCAGGCGCGAGACCGCCATTGAGATGCTATCAAATCAAGTAACAGACGCTACAAGAGGGGCATGGTGTATCACAGAAAGGTTTACTGTTAAAATTGCCAGATCATAATTTCCACAGAGAGTCAGGTAACATAGAACTTCCTTCCACATTCATGTAGCGCACCCACAACGAGAGCTTTTGCGAAATTAGTGCTCATGCGGAGACTTACTTACAGTCTCACTATTTCTGAATGGAACAGTAGAGTTGGAAAATAATGGTGATACGAAAAGTACCCTCAGACACCCACCATAATGTCGTTTATGCAGGATACAAGGTGAAGGAAAAAAGGATTCCATGAGAGATGGTATATGAGCCAAAAAGGACAAAAATTTCTAATAAACGTGGCCTCTAAAATGTAAATCTTAAGAGCTGTGAATAGGCTTGCCAGACTGAACTCGACGCATGCCTAGAGACCAATTAATAGGCCATGGACATTTGTGTAATTGGGGACAGAATATGTTAAACTGATTTTGGAGTATTCTTACAGTTACTGTTTGAGCTCAGGTAATAAAATTAACTTCTACTACTACTAATCACATACTAGTGCTGCCATTACAACTAACCGAACCCATACCAAACCAAAGAAAAAAATAGTAAAAGCTACTGCTATAAATGCATACCTTATTATTAATGTTTTTTGAGGTTCTCGCTGCATTAAGAAGAGGCTTGTTTTTAAGAACCAAGCCGTAGAAATCTTCACGTGTCATTCTCAAATTCATCTGAACACATATATCGCCTTGCCCATGTGCAATTGATATTCTGTTTCTAACATTCGACCATGACGCACTCTTAGAGGGATGAGAGTTTTCAGTATTTATTACCCTGTTGCGTAATTGACAAGTACAGCAAATTTGTTATGAAACGACATTTAATTCCGGAGGTACGCATGAAATATCATCCGAAATTGTGCTTAACGCATTCTCTGGAAATTATTTCGAGCAGTTAGTTCATGAGCCCACGCGAATAGTACACGGTTGTGAAACCACACTCGAACTCTCAGCAACAAATAATCCTGAGCTAATAACCACCGATGTACGGATTAGTGAACACAGGGTTGTCGTTGCGAGAGTGAATATTGTAATCCCCAAATCCTCGAAAAATATGAAAAATATACCTATTCAAAAAAGCAGATAAAAATTCACTTGACGCATTCTTGTGAGGCAATCTCCACTCATTCCAAATTAATAATATAACTGGAGACCAGATGTGGCTTAAATTCAAAGAAATAGTATCGGCAGCAAGTCAGAGGTTTATACCAAATAAACTAACAAACGACGGAGCTGATCCTCCTTGGTACACAAAACGGGTTAGAACACTGTTGCAGAAACAACGAAACAAACATGCCAAATTTAAACAGACGCAAAATCCCCACGATTGGCGATCCTTTCCAGAAGCTCGAAACTTAGCGCGGAGTTCAATGCCAGACGCCTATAAGTTTCCACAACGAAACTTTGTTTCGAAACCTGGCAGAAAATCCAAAGAGATTCTGGTCGTATGTGAAGTATGTTAGCGGCAAGAAACAATCAATGCCTTCTCTGCGCGAAAACAATGGAGATACTATCGAAGACAGTGGCGCCAAAGCTGATTTACTAAACACAGACTTCCGAAATGTCTTTACAAAAGAAGACGAAGTAAGTATTCCAGAATTCGAATGGTGAACAGATGCCAACATGAGTAACATAGAAGTAAATATCTTCGGAGTAGTGAAGCAGCTCAAATCACTTAATAAAAGCAAGTCTTCTGGTCCAGACTGTATACCAATTATGTTCCTTTCGAAGTATGCTGATGCATTAGCTCCATACTTAACAATCATATACAACCGTTTTCTCGACGAAAGATCCGTACGTACCCAAAGACTGGAAAGTTGCACAAGTCACACCAACATTCAAGAAAAGTAGTAGGAGTAATCCACTAAAATACGGGTCCATATCGTTAACGTCGATATGCAGCAGGATTTTAGAACATATATTGAATTCGAACATTATGAACTGCCTCGACGTAAACTGTCTATTGACACACAGTCAACATGGGTTTAGAAGCCATCATTCCTGTGAAACACAACTAGCTCTTTATTGACATGATGTGCAGAGTGCTACTGACAAGGGATTTCAGATCGATTCCGTATTCCTGGATTTCCGGAAGGCTTTTGACACTGTACCACACAAGCGGCTGGTCGTGAAATTGCGTGCTTATGGAATATCGTCTCAGTTATGTGACTGGATTTGCGATTTCTGTCAGAGAGGTCACAGTTCGTAGTAATTGACGGAAAGTCAGTGAGTTAAACAGAAGTGATTTCAGGCATTCCCCAAGGTAGTGTTATAGGCCCTTTTCTGTTCCTCATCTATATAAACGATTTGGGAGACAATCTGAGCAGTCGTCTTCGGTTGTTTGCAGATGACGCTGTCGTTTATCGACTAATAACGTCATCAGAAGATCAAAACAAACTGCAAAACGATTTAGAAAAAAATATCTGAATGGTGCGAAAAGTGGCAGTTGACCCTAAATAACTAAAAGTGTGAGGTCATCCACATGAGTGCTAAAAGGAACTCCTTAAACTTCGGTTACTCGATAAATCAGTCTAATCTGAAAGCCATAAATTCAACTAAATACTTAGGTATTACAATTACGAACAACTGAAATTGGAAAGAACGCATAGAAAATGTTGTGGGAAAGGCAAACCAAAGGCTGCGTTTTATTGGCAGGACACTTAGAAAATGTAACAGACCTACTAAGGAGACTGCCTACACTACACTTGTCCGTCCTCTTTTAGAATACTGGTGCGTGGTGTGGGATCCTTACCCGGTAGGACTGACTGAGTGCATCGAAAAAGTTCAAAGAAAGGCAGCACGTTTTGTATTACGCGAAATATGGGAGAGAGTGTCACTGAAATGATACAGAAATTGGGATGGACATCATTAAAAGAAAGGCATTTTTCGTTGCGACGGAATCTTCTCACGAAATTTCAACTACCAACTTTCTCCTCCGATTGCGAAAATATTTTGCTGACACCGACCTACATAGGGAGAAAAGATCACCACGATACAGAAAGGGAAATCAGAGCTCGTACGGAAAGATATAGATGTTCGTTCTTTCCGCGCGCCATACGAGATTGGAATAATAGAGAATTGTGAAGGAGGATCGATGAACCCTCTCGCAGGCACTTAAATGTGATTTGAAGAGCATCTGTGTAGATGTATATGTAGATGTATTGTTACTGCGAACTGTATTCATTGTTATGGGTAAGTGTAACGCTTACATTAGTTATAATGTGACCAGTTTGCGTTGTGTTCGTGAAACGCTTTACACTCCATTACCGCACACAAAAGTTCTCACAACTACAGGCAACTACAGAATATGTGGCTGTATGTATCAGCACAAACATTTGAACGTAACGGAAACAATATTGTTTTTGTTCAGGCACGAAAATACAGCACTATCGGTGAGAAAACTAGGAAACAAACGTAGAGGGAGAGGAAACATTTTCAGACAAGAATACGTGCCCCCGTGATACGATATATTCTCCGCCCTTGGTGGACAATACTGGCAAATCTACGGCAACACGTCGGCAATTCTATGCCGCAGCATTTAACATGAACAATATTCCAAAGCCTTACCGCATAACTGTTTTTTGTTGCAACCACATCAAGGAAAAGTCGACGGCAACGCTCTTCTTGCCAAATATTCCTGTCAAATACAGCCCATCCAAACGCAACTTAACGATGGGTGGCGGTACCTGTTCACTAGACTGGGCCGTGTTCATAATCCAGTGGCAGTAGTATTTCATTCACTGTTGTCCTCAGCAACGCTTTGTAAGTATTGGCAACCTGGAATGTTGCTCCCCATTTCTTCCATCATGCCCAAGCGCAGTCAGGTTTGTATCCCATCACCGACCGAGATGTCTCCAGACACGTCATTACCGGTCATCGGGGCTCAGTTTGACGTGGAACTCATCACTGAAGAATATTCTGCTCCATTCAAAGAGATGCCCTGGACAGCATTGGGCCACCAACATGACTGTCCACTGCCATACGATCCGACAACCAAGATACCTTCTGTTGTCATCCGCGGCACCCTTACAGCACACTGCTACATCGATATTGCAGTATGCCCCATTTTGTTGCCCTTCATGCAAGACATCCTGGACTTACATTTCAATAAGATAATTCACGGCCACAACTTTCAACAGATTTTCTTGGTGCGACGGAATCTTGTCACGAAATTCCAGTCACCAACTTTCTCCTCTGAATGCGAAACTATTTTGTTGACACCGACTTATATAGGGAGGAACGGTCACCAAGATAAAACAAGGAAATTTTTTTTGATGGTGGGGTGGAGGGCGGGAATATGGGTAGAACTAAAAGTAAATGAAGGCGGGGTGGGGAGAGGGAAGGAAGTGGAAACGTTAATTGTTTGGCTACAGTACCAAAATACTTAGAACTGTCACCACTATGTCTACATAGTCACAATCGTACATTCCACCAAAGCTGTATACACTGCTCCCTCTGAAAATCGCATCGCCACGAAGGCAGCATGCAACAAAATATCACATTGGATTGAAGTATATAACATGCTTTGCTACAGGGTGTGGTGTATGTGTGGTGATGCATAGTTGGTGGAGAACCAGTGGAAACATTGAGGACGATTCAAGAATATAACTTCATTTCATCTTCAATTCCACATTAGGCAGGCACGCCTCTCCCCCTGTGCCTTGGACGGTGCAGGTTGCGTCGGATGGTATGGCGGCGCTAGGCAATGCTGCATCAGGACTCTGGCCTGGCTGTGAAGGCAAGGCCACGGCCAGGTGCGACAGCTGTGTTTTTTTTCTGTAGAGTTACACGCCAGGCAGCGTCCACGCTGTCCTTCGCTTCTCGTTGTGGGGGCGGCTGTGCGTAGGGCTCGACCGTTGCCCTTCGGGGAGGCGGCAGACGGCGGCTCGCGTTGAGATGCTGAATCCCTCCCTGGGCCTCGGCAGTCACGCAGAGCAGGCCAAGTGGACTGTGGCACCAAGTCCCATGAAGGATCCAGTGCAGTGGCAGACTCAGCCTGGTTTTGAAACGGAGGCTGCTGCTGGCACTTCCCAGCCTTCTTGCGGTGCTCCAGCATCATGGTGCAGCAATGACCAAGTCTCTGAATGAATAACGTCCTGTACTTAATTTCAGCCTCATTTAAACTCCGCCATTGCCCATTTGTTTCTCTGAAACCTGGTGTCCAGTCACACAGCTCATAAAAAAAAGACTGGCTTGAGTGCAGTGGCAGTGACCCACTTACAACGTCATTCTCTGCCGCATGGGGATATATACGACTGTGCTCAGCTATACTTGTTTTGTATCTCACTTAGGTATCTGTTACTGTGCCCCACTTTTCAACATATCATGGTTGAGGTCCAGCGCTGTTACGGCAATACTCTGTGCTGACCTCCATCTACTTTCAGTCTCTTACACTAAAGATTTAATACTTTTACCAGATACTGGGTAATGCCACTACGCAATTTAGTAGACGTAACACCATCTACATTCTGTATATAAGGGTTTCTCATTCAGAATGTTGTTTGCTTCTGAGATGATCGTGTTATGCCCCATGATCGTATTATGCCAAATGTACAAAGAGAAATGTCTATCAGAATGTGTCAGAATTTGACAGTGGCAGGATCGTGACCACTCAAAAAAGTACTTTATCGTTCCATGATGTTGCTTCTTGCATTGATTGGCATCCAACGACTGTCAAGCAGATACGAAATTGATGGGTTATGTAGATTCCTATTCAGCACCGTGTGGGATCTAAAAATCATATATGTATTCCTTGAATCAGGGAATGAGTATTTTTGCTACAGTACAAGTACCTTCACAGAGAGTGTTGTGACGTCTTCAGCACTATGGACTACCAGCGTGGAGACCACTGCTGCTGTTTACCTAGATATAGCAGCAGAGGGAGGCGTGGTGACAACACTAGACACAGGAGCGGCATCATAGCGTCTTTTGTGCGTATAGCATCACGGTTTCCAGCTTGCCCGTCATTTTAATACATGCCCCAGCGCCTGGCATGATGCTAATGCGTGCCATTGGGTTCAGATCATGACCATTTACGGTTTTCATGGACAGTAGTCGCTTCATTGCCGATGCCCTAAGACCAGAGACAATGCCATAGCTCTGAGGCTCAACGTTATCTTTCAGCAAGATGACGCCAGACCACATGGTAACTACGCTGTCCAGACCTACCTCTATACAGAGAGCATACGACTGTAGTCATAGACAGTACTTTCTCCCTGAAAACATTTGGTTATTGGTTGCCGAGAGACTAGCATGCCTGCTCTTTCCAGCCACTACTATTGGTATATAACTGAAGCAGCATGTAGTGATGCACCCCATCTGTCATCCAAGCTCAGTTTAGCTTCATGCCCTGCCGTAATACAGCCATCAATGCTGCCAGAAGTGGCAGCTCTGTGTACTTCTTAGTCGAGTCACATTAATGTGACCAGCTGACAAAAGCGTGAACGACCACTGTTTGCAGCACAGGATGTGGAGCGAAAGTCAGTAATGTTCTGTAGGGTACCATGAGGAATATGGAGTCATGGTCAAATGTGTTTGGTTTCCCAGTTGATCATCCGTGGCTGAAAATACCGATCGATTGTGTTTAATCACGGGAGTTTGATGGCCAGGTGACTACAGTATGCTCATCCTCTTCGAACCACACACACACACTGCAAGCTGTGTGACACATTGCTTCATCCTGCTTGTAGATGCCATCATGTCAAGGAAATATAAACTGCATATAGGGATGTAAATGGTCCCGAAGGACAGGTGGATACAAGGACTTGTGTTGATCCATTGTGCCTTCAGAATGACGAGATTACCCAGCGAATGCCACGATCACATACCCCTGATCATAAGGCTCCCTAATGGTTGCAGAGTGTTTCTTTTCAGGCGCTTCGTGCTGTACATTCCAACAGCCATACGTCTGATGGTAATAAAATGTGATTCATCTTAAGAGGCCAAAACAATGGACTCAGTGGACACCAGTTGCGGTATTTTCACTCAAATTACAGCCTTTGCCGGCAATGAATAGCAGGCAGCATGAGTGCATGAGCTAGGCACTTGCTGCAGAGGCCCATTCACAGTGAATGGTAGTTCAGGAGACACTGTTGGTAGCCCTTTGGGGCATCTTTGAGGTCACTTGCTTAACAGTTGCACGACTATTTGCCCATACATATCTCCAGAGTCTTCGTTCACCTTGGTCTTCTATGGCCTGTGGTGCACTGCCGGTTTTGGACAGCGCCGTTCTGCCAATGATCAAGCCCCTGTTGGACGTCATCTAAATGATTCCTTTTCTGCATTGCGATAATGACTCCACTGTTTTCCACATCTCCACAACATGCTTTATATACCGCTCTACACACCGAGCGAGGTGGCGTAGTGGTTAGCACACAAGACTCGCATTCGGGAGGACGACGGTTCAATCCCGTCTCCGGCCATCCTGATTTAGGTTTTCCGTGATTTCCCTAAATCGCTTAAGGCAAATGCCGGGATGGTTCCTTTGAAAGGGCACGGCCGATTTCCTTCCCAATCCTTCCCTAACCCGAGCTTGCGCTCCGTCTCTAATGACCTCGTTGTCGACGGGACGTTAAACACTAACCACCACCACCGTGTTGTCACCTATCGTCTGTGAGTGGTTATTGCATGTTGACATCGAACACAGAATTTGGTCAATTAATGCTACTGTTCCATGTAAATTTCGGAGCCTGTAAACTTCCAAGTCACCAACAGACTTAATCACGCACCCTTTCTATGATACTATAAGTAAACTGTCATTCGTTTCTATCTGTCCTGAGATTCGTTTAAATGGCCAGCAGTGTATTTTCGATGGTCCTTACAATGTCCTGCCAGGATATCATCAAAAATAACCACTGATGGATCCTGATTTCTGTTCCAAAACAATGTTTGCATGTAAGTCCATATCTTGCAGGAGTTGCAAATCTCAATCTAGTACTGGGTTTCCCATTAATTCACACTTCAGCGCATAATGTGTCATCCTGCAGTGTAGTTGTTTTCTCATTTGTGAAGTAGGGCGTTCTGGTTTTGCACGGATGTTAATTAGTAAATGAAGCTAATATACGTTAAAAGAACATGATAGGAAGGTTAAAGTAACGTTCAAAACCCCATCATTCTGTTTTTGCACAGCGTGGCGACCATAGATGTTAACTAAACAATTAATCTGGTCTTCGTTCAATAACGATGTTAGAAGAAAAAAAAGGAACGTTGGGATTCAAATGCTCAACGACAATGGCATTATTACATGCAGAATACTTCCTCAGTGAGAGAAGGATGGGGAAGGAATTCAGCTGCACGCCATCTGAAGAATCGTTCTGGCAGTTGCCTGAAGCTATTCAAGGGAACCACAGATAACCTTAATCTTACAGGATGGATACTTGAACGATGCTTTTACTGAAAGCAAATCTAGTATCTGAAGCAGAAATAAATTATTGTTCATTCAACTCATCATACTGAAGAAGTCAAATCTATATTGGCGCCTTGTACACGAATTACTAACATTATTAATTGTTGATCAGCATACTGCAACGTAGCTCTGTTTCAAAAAACTTAGAGGAATCAAGAAATGTAGTAATTACACAAGCCAACAAGAAATACTTCTTTGTATCTAGGATTTTAGAAGCGATTTCAGCTTTAGTTGGAATACTGGATCTAGATTTGAAATCAGTTTTCCTCTATCCGCTCCACTTTTTTAGTTCAGTGCTGTTTAACACGCAATTATACACGAAATGTGCAACTGTAGCAACGTTTCGTGCGATCCTAAGTCGTTTGTATGACGATTGGTCCCTGTATGTTTGCCCTACTGTCAGTCTGCTTTGTAATTAATTCCAGGAATATCAAACAAATGGAGTTGGATGTTAGTTTGTGAGCTCTCGCCGTGCAGGGTAGAGCGAGGATGGCTTCGAATGATAACTGTGTTAGGAAACATAATGAGTTGTAGATTTTTGTATTTGTGTTTTTGAATAGAAATAAAATTCGTTAAAGTAGAAACTGTGTATATTATCCTTGTGTGTTTTGCTGCATATGTTGAACATACACGTTGAAAGAAAACAGAAGACTTATTATTGGTTTTGTAAAGATTTTGGCACAAAAAGGACGACAAAGTGTCAAATTTGGGGTACAGTTGGTTGGGAGGGAACCAAGAAACTTTTCCGATGAGTGTTATATGTGAGGACTAGTGTTGTCTCTCTGATGCTAATGCAAATGACAGTGATTATGAGGGTGTGGCATCAGTTCCTAAGAGTTTCAACTGAGATGAATTAATGAGCTCGCCAGAGATCTCAAGCTGTCAAAAGGAACTTCTGAATTACTGGCATCTTGGTTGAACTACAAAAATGTGTTGGAACAAGGAACCAAAATTACCTTTTACCATAGAAGAAAAAATGGTCTCTACCCGTCTCCCTCATTAAATGGTCCAGCTGAGACAATATATCACCGATAAGACATTCCAATTAAAATGAGCCTCTGCTGTGTCTACATAATAGTACAGTTATTTGGAAATCTTATGCACCTTTTTAGCTAAAGTTCGTTTCTGCTATTTTATTGCGGTGAAACTTCGTGAGGAATAGACTCATTCACGATCTAATCAGACAGTTTGTAGAATAAAAATGAGTACTCACGTTGTTTCAGTAGAGAAGCGGGATCATCGTTTAATTTGGGTATGAATAGGCCTTTAGCTTCTTTACTAGGCAGTGAAGATACTATTTCTTAATATTTATTCTTGATTTATTTCTCAAGTAGTTTGTCACCCATAGCAAACCACAATACACGGCTTTCCTTAATGTGAAAATATTTGTCAATCAACAAGACGACAAAAGCTCAGTCCCATCACGAAAACCATTTTTTACATGAAAGTAGGTCTTTTACACGTGACTCTTTCATGGTTTTTGAATAGACTGAATACTATTGTCTGATGAATAATAAATTACAATTCTCTATAGCTCATATGAGACTTGGAATTTGTATATGCTTATGCTGCCTTTAGCGAGAAATTGTATAAATGAAACAAAATCTAATAGAAACGTGTAAAGTTACCAATTATTTTTAAATATAGACTTTCGCAAAGTGTCATCTGTAGGATTACTAATATACGTAATTTCAAGTTTTCATGTTTTAACCCGAGATATGGTTGTAAATCTGGAAAAGAATATTATTTGGAAAATACTTCAAAGTACCACATATGAAGAAGCTGTAAATCCCGTTCTTTACGGTCGAAATCGGAATAAATGTCACCCAAATGGATGTGGAATCGTATCTTTCGGTGATCCAGGATGCCGCCTTAACGCTTTCATCATGATTTGTTACACTCTCAAGAAGACAATCTCGTGTTTCGTCACGAAATTAGTGTGCATCTGAGTAAATGGGTCTTCCTGCAGGTTTTCCTGATGATTTGCTCCTATCTATTGACGGCTCAAAGATAACATTGCAATGTGTGCTGTTACTCAATGGTAACAATTCAGTTGAATACCAGCCGCTCACTCAGTGACATAAATGGTTCATTTATTCCTTGCTTATCAAAGTGGTCACACCAAATATGCTTGCTTCTTGTGCCTATGGAAGTACAGAGACAAATCTGACCATTGGGTTAGAGAAGAATGGAAAAACACTCTAAGTTCAGTATGGAAAGAGTTAAAAAAGAACAATATGACGATCCACAAATAAGGCAACTCATTAAGGATCCCTCGGAAATCGACAATGAGTCTGAATGAAAGGTCTCGCTTCATTTCTTGCAGTTGTCGGACATTTTCTGGGCAAGCGAGAAGTTGAAACTATGTTGAACTGGTAAGCGAGATGCATAATATTTCAAATTCCTTGGGTGCAACATGAGTTCAGGTGCGCTATTTACCACTTAAACCTTTTTCCTGAAAATTTAAGAGACGCCAGTAAGGAACAAGATGAATGTTTACATTTGCAGATAAAACCTATGGAGGACCTGTAACAAGGAAGATCGGACATGTACATGTCTAATTACTGCTGGAATTTCGAAACAGACTGCTCCAAAATACATTCAAATGTCACGGAAAAAAAGCTTCTGAAATGTTCAGGGGCTAGATGGCCTCATCAATGCCTTTTTCCTTTATTTTGCATAAATTAATATTTTTATAATATACTAGTATAACTACTGTCATTTTATATTTGAACTATGCACTTAACACAGTAGAAGATATATTTCACTGAAATCTTAAATTTTAGAAATTTGAGCTCCTCTGTAAATATTAATGGCATGTTGGAATTCAGGCCATGAAATTCTTAGAAAGCAACTTGAAATACCTCAGTACCTGTGTTGTGTAAATGAATAATTCTCTACGCGAATCTAAAGGCTACCGTTTTCAGTCAAGAGTAGGTAATGCAATTATTCTAAGAAAGCGAAAGCGTTATTAAACATGTCCTTGGATTTTGAGCAAGCGCATTGTCCTTGCTCTGTGGTAATGAAGGCTAGAGTTTAAGATGCCTTGAATCAGAATTATTACAAACGTGCAGTATCTCATTTGAAAGGACAGTGGGAAAGGAATTATCAGTAACCATGTTTAAGGAGCCATCACATCATTCTCATGAACTGAGTTAGAGAAATCCCAAGAGTTGTTAATCTTCATGAACGAGAGTCCAGTACTTCCATGGCTGCGCCACAGTGCACATCAAATACAATGTTGGTTGCTAATGTGCTGCGGATATCGTTTATTATCTGTTGTTGGAGTCTGATGAAGGAACCAGTTTTGGGAAGTACTCGAACATGAGGAGTTGACCACACCAAAAATAATTACCTAACATGAACCGGTCAACAGGTACGAGATTATAATATTTGACAATTCGAAGGTCTCGTGATAAAATAAAACGTTAAAAACTACACAGACGGCATTCACTACAATCACCAAATCTCATCACCAAAATGAGGGAGGTGACGATGTGGGATGACCCAGAAGTCACAGTTAGGAGAACAGCGTTTCATAGCCCTGTCAGGCCATCGACATTAAGGTTTTCAGCAGTTCTCCAAGCATAAGCTTGGACTGGGGAATTATGAGAAATAAACCTAAATGTGAATGTTCTGACCGAGACTCGAACCGGTGTCCTTCTGACTGATTATGCGCGTAAGCGCGCTTGTGTGTGTGTGTGTGTGTGTGTGTGTGTGTGTGTGTGCGCGCGCTCTCACGTGAGCGTATGTTCGGTGCAAGTCTGGGTGGGGCAACAGTTGGGGAAACGCAATGGTACAATGCTTTGTAACGCGAAAGACTACAGTGTTTATGTGTGGCGGATAGTCAAGTGCCGGATTTACTACAGTTCCTGTTCGCTTGATCATTGTTGTAGAACACAGCCATCTTTGTAGAAGCTTCATGCAATTTGCAGGCTGTAGGACGAACCACACATATGAGTAACTTCGTGACCTGATCATTTTCTAACACTGGTCTGCACCTGCATTTACAGGGAGTGGGCAAAAATATGGAAAAACCAAAAACATGATACCTTACGACGCTTAATACTGTGTTCGAAAACCGTTGGCATTTTAAACAGCTACTAGTCATCTCGGAACGACTAATTACAGGTCCTGCACGGCTTTCAAGGGAATCTTATACTATTCTTCTTCCAAAATAGTGACAAGTTCAGGTAACGATGATGGAAGTGGATAGCGATCATGCACGGTTCTTTCCAAATTATAATATGCAGATTTCTGACTTTAGTGGTCAACAGAGGAGCGGCAATTCATTCTCTTGGTCACAAATCAGTTCTGGATTATGTGTGCTGTGTGAACAGTAACCATGTCTTCTTCGAACACAGCATATTGGCCAAAAAATGTTGTTTCATGAAATGGACCTGATCGGACAAAATTAGATAGATGTAGATCCATAGGTACAGCCTGTAGCTGCATCTCCGCTGTGCTGTCAGTAACCGTGACATTGTTTGCGGATAACAACGGTTTTTATCTGACAATATTTTGGCATCCGATGGATACATGGACGAACGACGATTGTTATTCGTCACATCTTGTACCAAGACATATTTTGCCTTAGTCATTTTATCCGAGATAATAATATTCAGATCTAAGTTGGCATATATCTCTTTCGGCACTGGTTTCTGTGCTTCTTTCTACGCCTTCCAATATTGGTGCTTGCCTGTAGCGTCTTCAGATGGGGAACGATTCCGACCAGACGTCTTTCTTTCAGAGTGTTGTCTGAGCTGCTGTTCTGTGGCTACGCTACTCTATTATGCAAAATTGGTATTATCACAATAATATAAAACACGGAGTGCTATAATGAACGGAAGTATTAATGCAAACAGTACCCCCAACAAAAGTAATTGATCCATCTAACCGCTGTTCATTCGCAACATGAAAATAGGTCGCGTTTCCGTTGAGCTTGTTTTCACCTCGTCCACAATTTCGACAAGATTAATCGCAATTGCTTTTCCTTTGCAGCAGTCATTTGAAACCGTGTGTCTAGGACTTGAGACAACGTTGATGGTACAGCCGCAACTTTACTGTCGGTATCTGACACTATACATCTTGCACAAAGTCAAATACGTGCATATGTGTGCAGGTTTTTGAATGGGAAGTAGATACTGAAAAACAAATCTTTCAAAATGTCCATTGCAGAATTATCCATGATACATAGTTTATTGATTAATTTATTTAAGCAACTACTTACCTGATGGTTAATTAAAATATTAATTATTGTGCATTATTGCATAATAATTTCCACAATATTGTATATTATTGCACAATATTGTGCATTACTCCACAATACCGGCCGGTGTGGCCGTGCTGTTCTAAGCGCTTCGGTTTAGAACCGCGTGACCGCTATGGTCACAGGTTCGAATCCTGACTCGGGCATGGATGTGTGTGATGTCTTTAAGTTAGTTAGGTTTAAGTAGTTCTAAGTTCTAGGTGACTGATGACCACAGAAGTTAAGTCCCATAGTGCTCAGAGCCATTTGAACCATTTTTTACTCCACAATAACTGACTTCCTGTCTCACCGCCACACTGTACATACATGACTATACGCCAAACACGAGCAAATATGCGGATGCAACTACATAGACACTCGTTAAGTATACTTTTTACACAGTAGGAGAAGTATTTACAAAAGTGGAGCCACGCAGAGGATGTTTTGCAGCCAACGATTTCGGATAATATGGATTCCAGCAAAGTCGTAAGTCTACATACATTACTATATCGGTTAAAATATGATAAACATACCTTCTGGAGTGCTACCCATCTTATTTAATCCGGATAACAGGGTGGGTCGTTGTCATATATTAACCAGGCCACACAAGCAAAATTTGAAAAATGTGTCGTTCTCCGATTCACTGTTTACCAGCAGCTGCGACGGCACATAATATTTCGACTTGTTGCTGGAATGTCATGGCAGCATTGGAGGAGTGTGCACCAGTACCGTCTACACCAGATTTCGAGTGACTAAGCCGGCACGCGCACCTTCTGTCTATTTCTATTCTGTCCAGGTCCCGATGCGAGTTGGCCCACTGTGTGCTACTCGGGGTATCCGGACATGGAATGAATTTTCCTGATTTCGGGACAGTGACTTAGTCCACAGGTTCGATTGTTACCTTACACTTTAATGGGTTTGATTTAATTTCTTCGAATGTTTATTGCTTATTGTATCAGAACACTACGATTATATTCTTATTATGACAAATTTTCGTTCTTGAGTTATTAATATTTGGCTAGCACATTATTGAAGGATCATTGATAAGTCGCAGCAACATGTCAACTGGCACTGTCTGATTTTTGAGTTCGTTCGTTTATGATCAGTTATCAGTTTACCAGCAATTGCTGGAACAGTAGGATCGTACGAGAACAGACTAGCTTTCATACTTCAAAACAGAATTTGATAGTTATGAGTGTATGCAATATCTCATCTGCCGTTAAATATGACGACGGGAAGGCCGTGAATACACATTTACCATCAGGAAGACACAAAGCGAATATAATCACACAAAAGGAAACTTATTCAATACTTAAATTCTTGTCAAAAAATTTTCTGTAGAAGACGACAAAATCACTGCAACGGAATTAACTTTGAATTATGCCACCATTCTTAGAATTGTCAAGATTGTGGTAAAAGTTATACCCACGTGTTTTCGGAGACTCCTCTGTAGCAACGAAAGTAAGATGCGGCCGAATTAAAAGCTAGGTGTTAGTAAAAAATTTGCTTCTGCCTCATGTTAAGGAGAAGCTGCTGAGGGAATAAAAGCAAGGTATTTCGTTTCCATTAGGTTCAGACGCTTGAAATAAGGGCAATAAAAATCGTTATCCGATAGTTCTAATGCACTTCTCCAAAGATAACGGAAGATGTAGCGAAGTTCTTGATTTCTATCAAGATGTAAATGAATCTGTAGAAGCCAAGTGAAATAAACTAAAAGCTATTTTACTGGAAAATGGTTTAGCACCAAATACTGCAGTTTCTTAGTTAACTGAACATGCTTCAGTTAATTCCGGTAAACATAATACAGTCGATACTAGATTATAATGTATTACATAATTGTGCTAAACTTTGAATCAAACTTATAAAAAATGATGTAGAAAGTTTAGTTTTTAAAATATTTAGACGTTTCCTTATCATCAAAAAATTCCGAAAAATAATTTGCGACATTCCTCAGAAAGACTATAGTGAAATATTGCGACACAACTGTTGTGTCATGGTTGTCTTTGCAGTCAACGGTAGCGTTTTGTTAAGCTGTGGCGAGTTTTAAAGATGTATTGTGTAGCATGGGACGAAGGAAATACACACCCCTAACTTGGAAATTCATTAGTTCAGAACAAGTCGACATAAACGAACGTCATCTAACATTACAAGAGCGTTTTCTGTATTTTTTAAAAGCGCCTTTTCTGTATATTCTGAAGCAATTTGACTTTTGGAAAAAGAGGAGACACTTTCCACAAATGTTCACGAGGTTCTGTTGGAAGGAAGAAATAAACAGAGGGTCATAAGGAGGATATGGTTCAAATGGCTCTGAGCACTACGGGACTTCACATCTGAGGTCATCAGTCCCCTAGAACGCAGAACTATTTAAACCTAACTATCCTAAGGACATCACACACATTCATGCCCGAGGCAGGATTCGAACCTGCGACCTTAGCAGTCGCGCGGTTCCGGACTGAAGCACCTAGAACCGCTTGGCCACCGCGGCCAGCCTAAGAAGGATAAGTTATACCAATTTAAAGTCTTTAGAACACCTTACAAAGGAGTGTACAGTTGTTTATGACGGATCATAGAACTATCACAACAAGTGGTAAAAATTTAGTGGGAATGAAAATGTGTCTAAAATAATGTCGTTGCTAGATTTGTCAAGGATTCATTTATTGACTAGGATGAAGCGAGAAAGAATTTAAAAATTAGTATCGATGGAAGCGAACTGTATCTTCAGTTTTTTAATTTGAAATTTGAAGTGTCCCATCATGATAGGATAGCCAATAAATGTTGTAATGGCGTAGTGAGTCTTCCGAAAATGCTGGTGCACCAGATCCCTTCAAAACAACGCAGCATGTTCTCGCAATTCCTGTCAGTAACGTGCACGTTGAACGAGTGTTCAGTGCAAACTTGGCCAAGAATTGGGCTCGCGTAGCGTGCAATAACCCGCATGGGATAGTGCTCAGTCGAACTCATCATCCCCATCCCCCCCCCCCGTGCCGTGTCACACTGTCTGAGAGGGTAAGGCAGTCGTGCAGATACGACTTGGTTTCATATTTCCCAACAACAGAGATTACAATCGAAACACATTTTCAATCTTATCTAATTATTTTTGTAATGCTGAAGAAGTAGTTTTTATCTGGTACAAACTCGGCATACAGACAGACAGAGACAATTTCACCGATTTTCGCACTCAGGTTGCGAGGTAATCGTCACTTATTTAGTTTCGTAATCTAAAATAACGCCTTTCATACACATATCCTTAGGGAAATAATATAGACGTCCTGCACAGTTTTAACATAAAAGGATTAGTGTTTAAAGTTGCAATTACACTGCAGATCAGTCAGTCACATCTGTACAAGCACAGGGGCACTTTCATCTGAAACAGCAAACCGGTCTCGAAAACAAGTGTTAGACTGGCAGCGTCTTCAAAAGCGCTTAGAAAACTATCCTTGTAATTCTTTCAAAGTCACAATGAATTCTTCAAAACTCACGTTTTCTTCAGTGCCCTTGAACTTAGGGAACTGGACTGTGTTTTTTATCAGAATTTGTTCCTTCCACAATGCGATTTTGCTTTTAAATGCAACTGCATCAAAATGCAACATATCTTGTCTCTCTCCTTCTAGTATTTTACTATGGGCAGTGTTTAGTCAGTTATACTTAAAATGCGAGGTCTGCAGTCCATTCCGGGTGTCCTAATTTTCGCGCCTAGACGCCTTTTTCCTTCAAAAATTCAGCAAAGCAGGCTTTGAATCGAAAAATCGTGACAGGCATGCTCCATGACTTAACCAACATACTTTGAAGAAATATATAAATTCTCCATACTCTTCGCTCAGTTCCATCGAAAACTGTCGCAAAGGATAGTGGAATAATGCGTGCGAGTTTAGAAATTCAATTCAACTTCTTCACTTGCCCCATGCCTATAAATTTAGCACGAAAGTTTTTGTTGATGTACAGAACAATGAACCCTCCCTGTCGGTCGTTGAAATACTTAGCTTACCGTTATCAAGTAAGTCTTTAAGTTATTCTGCATGCTGTTGTAATGTCGTTTCATAACAAATTTGCTGTACATGTCAATTACGCAACTGGGTAATAGATACTGAAAACTCTCATCTCCCTGTTCTGTCATTCCCATTCATTTGTAAAGGCTTTTGACGATAGATGGATAGGCTGCTTCTTTTCGGGCGAGCAGTCATTATGAGCATCCATCATACCTCTAACAAATAGCGAAGGGTACTTTCGAGAAGGACCGATTGAAGCCAGACACGCCGGTCTTAGACCCACGCGCGGCTGCACACACGTCCCGCGTTATGGGCCTTGGTTTAATGCGTGCTTTATGGTCAGATACTACAAAAGAAATTTCTATTGGAACAGTGCAAGTCGAGATTTGTGTTCATATGAATTAGAAAATGACATGTGAAGATTTCTACGGTGTGGTTCTTAAAAACAAGGCCCTCCTGAGTGGAGCGAGAACCTAAAAAAATATGAATAATAAGTTACGCATTTATAACAGAAAATTTTTACTACTTTTTTTAATTTGTTTTGGTATGGGTTCGGTTAGTTATAATGGCAGCATTACAATGTGGTCAGTAGTAGCATAAGTTAATTTTATTATGTCAGCAAAGCTGTGACTGTAATATTAAAAAATCTGTTAAACAAATTCTGTCCCCAATTACACAAATGTCCGTTACCCAGTGGTTGGTCCCCGGGCATGTCTGGAGTACAATCTGACAACCCTACTGAAAACTCTTAAGGTTTGCATTTTAGGGAGCATGTTTGGTGGACAATTTTGTCCTTTTTTGGCTCTTATACTACCTCTCATCGAATACTTTTTCCTAATGCCCTGTATACTGCATGAACGACATTACCGTGGGTGTCTGAGGATACTTTTCGTATCACCATAATTTTAGAACTTTACTGTTCCATTCCGAAACAGTAACACTGTCAGTAAATCTCGGCATGAGCACTACTTTCGCACATGTTCTCGTGAAAGGAAGTAATATGTTGCCTCACTCTCCGTGGCAAGTACGCTCTGGCGGCAATTTGAACAGTACACCTGTGATGCACCATGCCCCTCTTTGGATCGTCTTTGTCGTCTGTTTTAGTATTATCAAGTAAGGGTCCCAAATGTCATGAGCAATACTTAGGGGTCGATAACGAATGTTTAGCAAGTAACTTCTTTCTTAGATTAATGACAGTTTCTTAGGGTTCTTACAATGAATCTCTGTCTTGCTTCTTATGACAGAGTAATCGAAGAAAATGGGTCTTTGCAGCCGTGTCTTATTCGGACGTATCAGTTCTCTCCGTGGATGCATTCTGTCAGGAAACACGATATCTGTATTGACGACACTTTTCACGCATGTGTATAATCTCTTATACGTAATCTAACATGATACTTAGTACGGTTAACGGTGTGTCCAGAAATTTTCGGAAGCACAATATGCTCTTCACCGTAGGCTGATTAAATAGCTTCAGAAATGTCTTGAAGAAATCTACAGCTGCTATGCCGCCGTTGTCCTCTTTTTTTCCTTCAATGAAAACTTTACTCAGTTGTCTTTGAGGCGGTTACCTAGCAGAATAGTAGGCTGGCCTTTTACACCGGACCATTTCGACTGAAACCGATGTGTTCCAGAAGGAGACACCATATAAGCTTGCGTCAGATTTATCAAATTCAAATTTCACTCAACGAGTAGCATAATATACACAAATATCGCGGTATACTTGTTAACGAACATTTATTTTTACGGGGAAATAAAAGTTCATGGGATAAATACTATATTACGGCAGGGGAACACACTTCTAGCTAGATGGCTGGTTCGTAGTAGGCCACTGTTATTGTCAGGCGGCGAGTGATTTTGTAGCTCTAATAAACACGCTGTAGAGTGTGTAGTCAGACAGCGAGTGTGAATCAAGCATTACATTTTGCTGAAAAGATAATGCTGCAAGAGGCGGAAGAAGTGATAGAAACATTGAAGCAGATGAAATGGGTACGAAACTAGATTGGACGAAGAGATTATCAGAGCGAATCCAATGTGCTTCTTAGAGAACTCGCAGTTTCTGCTTTCTGTTAGAAAAAGTACAAGGTAAAATTCAGCATACCGACAGTTACTTGGAACAAATGGTTCAAATGGCTCTGAGCGCTATGGGACTTAACATCTGTGGTCATCGGTCCCCTAGGACTTAGAACTACTTAAACCTAACTAACCTAAGGACATCACACACATCCATGGCCGTGGCAGGATTCGAACCTGCGACTGTAGCAGTCGTGCGGTTCCGGACTGAGCGCCGAGAATCACTAGACCACCGCGACCGGCACTTGGAACAAGTCATACCTATGGAAACTAAACGGCAGGCAGTGTTGTATATTGTTAATAAAACATTCTTGGGTTCCAAACCGCGTCAAGTGGTTTACTGCCCACTAGCTTTCGACAGAGATCTCCTCTGCCATTGTCAAGTGGATGACTATCGTGTGGCTGTCATTGCCGTACTTATATAGCCGCGCCGTCGCTCGTGACGTCACTGGTGCTCGGTCCCGCTCCATATATGGTAATTTTTTGGTTGCGCGACCGCCAGGACCGCTTCAGCCCCCTAAACACAGGATCCCAAGATGTACTCAGCTGCAATCCACCGTCTCTGTTGAAGGTGTTGTCAGAAATTCTAATCTCTATGGCCTCGTTTTTCACGCTATCCCAGAAGCCATTAGTCCGTTTAATAATAGACGACTCATCGAATGCAGTTCTGTGTCCGTTTTCCAGAGCATGTTCTGCTACAGCTGACTTTTCAGGATAGCGCAGACGGTATCTTGTAAATTCCTGGCGTTCTGAGGCCTACATCGTCTTTCGCAGATTTCATTAGTTACCGGATCTTTGCCGGAGGCCTGAAGATTGTGTCTATTTAATGCCTCTTCAGGAGCTGACTAATATTCCCTGTAGTCGAACCACAAAACGGTAAGAATGCAACCTGCTCGGTGTCTTCTTCAGAGGTCTTCTTTCTTTGAGGCTTGGATGACACTACTTGTGAGATTGCTTGGTGTTGTAACCGTTTTCCTTAAAAACTTTGCGTAAGTGGCTCAATTCTCTCGGCAAGTTATCAGCGTCTGAGACGGCTTCATATCGATGTACTAATGTCCTCAGAACTGACTGTTTCTTTGCTGAGTGATGGAAGCTGGTGGCGTGCAGATACCTAACAGTGTGGGTGGTCTTGCGGTAAACGCTATGACCTAGAGACCCATTGGGTTTACGGCGGACAAGCACGTCCAAGAACGGCAGGGAACCCTCCTTCTCTACTTCCATTGTGAAACTGATGTGGTCGTGGATGCTGTTGAGGTGCTCCAGGAACTCTTCTAACTTTTCTTGTCCATGTGGCCAAATGACGAATGTACCGTCGACGTAGCGATAAAAACAGCTCGGCTTTGCAGGAGCCGTGTCCAAGGTGATGTCTTCGAAATGTTCCATAAAATGGCTGGCTAATACTGCAGCTAATGGACTTCCCATCGCCACGCCGTCAGTTTGGTTAAAATATTCTCCATCATGCAAGAAATATGATGTGTCAGAGTGCGCTTAAATAAATTCACGATGGTGTCGTCAAAAAGATGGGACAGCAAGTCAATAGAGTCTGTGTTGGGGACACATGTGAATAAAGAAACTACGTCGAAGCTAACCATGATATCCCCTTCAGCAAGTCGCAGACCTTTAATCCGATTGATGAAGTCCGCCGTATTCTTTATATGGTGTCCACAGAGTCCAACGTGCCTAGAGAGGAGGCTGGCCAGACGTTTAGCAAGTTTATAGGTCGGCGATCCGATGGTACTCACTATCAGCCTCGACGGTGTGTCCTTCTTATGCCCCTTCGGCAGACAATAGAACATGGGCGGGCTTGGTGTCTTGGGGAGGAGATTCTTAAAATGGTTCAAATGGCTCTGAGCACTATGGGACTTAATTTCTGAGGTCATCAGTCCCCTAGAACTTAGAACTACTTAAACCTAACTAACGTAAGGACATCACACACATCCATGCCCAAGGCAGGATTCGAACCTGCGACTGTAGCGGTCGCGCGGTTCCAGACTGGAGCCCCTAGAACCGCTCGGCCACTCTGGCCGGCGGAGGTTCTTAACAGTATTCTCTTCCAGCGATGACCGTTTCAGGAGCTCTGAAGTTTTCTTACTATTCTGTATGTTGGGTCCCGAGGTAATTTTTGGTATGTGTCTTCCTCCAACATCCGTCTGATTTTTGCGTCATAGTTCCATTAAGACGGCAGCATTGCCCTTGTCAGCTGGTAGGACTACAGTAAGAGGATCATTCCAGAAAGCACGGAGGCCAGCTCTAGTCATGTTTGAAGCTGGTGGTTTGGATTTTAAAAGAATACGGCTCGTTTCTCTACGAATTTCCTCAGCCACGTCACTTGGAAACTTACGAACCGCTTGTTCACCACCACTCAATATGTCAGCGAAGGGGATGTTTTGTGGCAAGGAACAAAGTTAAGTCCCTTCTTAAGTGCTGAGATGGCACCTGTAATGTTGATCACAACACGCTCCGTAACTTTATGTTCTGCTCCATGTTGTTGCAACGAAAGCCTACTGAATTTACCTTTCTGCTTCTCCGCTGCTCTCTGTCTCGATGATGTTTGCTGTCGATCCAGCCCCAATCCAAAGCTGAAAGTGATCTTTTCAGTTACAGGTGAACGGCCAAAAGCTCACGACCGTTTGAATCTAGCTGTTTTCTGGTGAAATGTATCCTCTCCCGCAACAGGGCGAAGCTAGCACGGCGAAAAATTCTTCTGGCTGCCGTGGTGTCTATGTGATGGTTAACGATGGCAAAACGGGGAACAGTCTTCTCATCACTGCAGCGTAGTAGGAAAGCGAGCGAGCTTAGTAAATTAGCCTTCATAACGCGCAGCTTTCCCAGGCGTTTGATGCTGCGCCACGTCTCCTCCCCGAAGAGGTATGTTATGTACGAATGCATGCTTTCGCGGCGATATCCGTTGATAAAACATTCTCGGGTTTCAAGCCACGTCAAGTGGTTTACTGCCCACGAGCTTTCGGCAGAGATCTCCTCTGCTGTTGTCAAGTGGATGACTGTCGTGTGGTTATCATTGCCGTGCTTATATAGCCGCGCCGTCGCTAGTGACGTCGCTCGTGACGTCACTAGTGACGTCACTGGTGCTCGGTCCCACTCCATACATCGTAATGTACCGCCGGGACCGCTTCAACTGCCTCAACACCGGATCCAATGCTGTACTCAGCTGAAATCCACCCTTTCTATTGAAGGTATTTTCAGAAATTTTAATTTCTATGGCCTCGTTTATCACGCTATCCCAGAAGCCATTAGTCCGTTTATTAATAGACGTCTCATCGAATGAAATTCGGTGTCCATTTTCCAGGGCATGTTCTGCTACAGCTGACTTATCAGGATAGCGCAGACGGTAACACCTTTCATGTAGAATTGAGGATGAAATGAAGTTATATTGTTAAAACGTCCTCAGCGTTTCCAGTGGTTCTCCAGCAACTATGGCATCAGCACACACGCACCACCCCTGTAGGGGCACAAGTTGTACATGTCGAGCCGCCTTCAGAGCGTTGCAAGTTTCATGATCAGTAGCGTATACACGTTTGGTTCAAAGTGCGATTGTGACTATGTAGACTTAG
Organism: Schistocerca gregaria; assembly: GCF_023897955.1. Taxonomy (NCBI): domain Eukaryota; kingdom Metazoa; phylum Arthropoda; class Insecta; order Orthoptera; family Acrididae; genus Schistocerca; species Schistocerca gregaria. The sequence continues at coordinate 479,246,020 of NC_064931.1, read as the reverse complement.
TGGTAAATCTAAGTATTTTGGTACTGTAGCCAAGAATTTGGCATGTCCAACTTCTCCCCATCTCGTTTACTTTTAGTCCTGCCCATCTTGCCGCTCTCCACACACACACACCCCCCCCCCTCTAAAAAAATAAAATTGAGAAATAGAATATTGTATTAGATAGTTCCGGCGGAAAGACAAGCGAGACGGCGGCCCCGCTCTTCTTCGCTCTTCAGTGGTGGAGGGGGCTGAGCTAAGGGTTCGAATCATGCCTCTCGGACAGACGGCAGACGGCGGCTGGCATTGTGTCGCTGACTCCCTAGCAGCGGTGTGTATATAAAGCGTGTTGTGGAGATGTGAAAAACAGTGGTGTCATTATCGTAATGCAGAAAAAAATCGTTTATATGACGTCCAACAGGGGCTTGATCATTGGCTTTCGGTCAGTGGTGATAGTATTTCTAAAATGGCTAAGTTTTTAAACTGTTCACGAGTCATTATTTTTAAGGTATAGGCCTATCGTGCAATGCAAAATGGCGCTATCCAAAACTGGCAGTTCCTCATGGGCCATAGATGATAGAGGTGAACGACGACTGTGGAGAATTGTATGGGCGAGTAGAGGTGCAATCGTTAAGCAACTGACCACCCAGATGACCCAAGCGGCTCCCAACATTTTACGTTCCATCAGACGGATGACTGTTGGTACGTATAGCATGAAACGTCTCGAAGGAAACACTCTGCAACTAGGAGGGAGCCTTATGATCTCGGGAATGTATTCCTGGCTTTCCTGGGTACTCTCGTCATTTTGGAGGCACAATGGATCAACACAAGTATTTGTTTCCATCTGTCCTTCGCGACCATATCCACATCTTCATGCAGTTTGTTTTTGCATGACTCAATGGCATCTGCAAGCAGGATGAAGCAACGCCCGCTGAATCACGCAGGGCTCACTGGTAATTATGATTGTGGAAAGGGCCAAGGGAGTTGCAGTCAGATTCATTTCACAATTGTAATTTATTATCATTTAGTTCACAAATGCACTTTTGAAAGAATTAAATTTGCTTCGTGGCTGAAGGCCTCCAAACAGATGCTTTAAAATAAGTTCAATTTTGAAAAAAACATGACACACAGTTAAATTTACAAATAAGATAATCCGTATACATTTATAAGATCAGCATGCGGAGCGCTGATGGCCACCGGATTAAATCTTCAAAATTCCAAATATACTATGATGTTCACTGAGGGCAGAAGGCCACAGTGTTTTAAGATGCTAACAGAGCTGATGGTCCACAAGGTGCACAGAAAGAGATAAACACACGCAATAAGATGGCTGAAGGCCGCAAAGTTAAATTCTGCAAATTAAGGAAATATATATGTTGCAACAATCAGTAAAACAATAAATTAAGTTTACATATTTCCTTTTGCAACACCAACGGCGGAAGGCCCACAATAACTTATAAAATCTTTCAGAGAAAATGACAATAACCTTTCAAGAGCAGAAGGGAATAATGTTTGGACTTGACAGAAACTCTGAGAACATGTTTCCATGTTTGGACTTGACAGAAACTCTGAGAACATGTTTCCAGGGCTGAAGGCCTTGCCAAATTGAAAATATAAAATACAGTAAAGCCCCAAAAAACTTTTTTAAAAATAAATTACAAAAAATTAACGCTGCCAAAGAATAATTAAGGGAACAGCACTCAGGAGCCTCCAGGGGATCGGTCTGCCCTCTTTCGCTAAGGCGAAACAGACAGTGAGCCCAATTATACTTGATTCGTCCGAACCCAACCAAGGGACAGCCACGGACCGACCGACCAACCGCTTGCTTGCCACGACAGAGTACACGAGAATTCAAGGCCCCAAAAATGTTACCAGTATCACTATCCCCAAAAAAACGCGTATGTGAATTGAGCTGCGGGAACTACACACCATGTTGGGCAGCAACAACCGGTGAGGAAAAGACACTGCCTAAAAATTACGTTAGCGGCCAGGGCAGGTAACCAAGACAGTAACGGCCACAAGGCAGAAAATTCCAATTGTGCGCTTAACTATGGGTAAATTAATTTAATTGATTTATCTGGAACGTTTCACTCGTTGCTGCTCACTGGAAAACCTCCAAAACAGCAACGCCGGAACCAACAACATAATGCTCGAAACCACTTAACATTCACGTCCTGGATCGACGAGCGACGATGCAGGTACCGATCGTACAGCTCCAGACAGACTCTGACATTGGGCAGAGACTGCCAGCGGCCCAGTCGACTAAGGCGCACAGAGATGTCCTCGGACCAACCGACCAACCAACAATCCACCAAATATCAGGCCCGGCCTAAGTGATGCATGGCGGCTACGGTCAGGCGGGCGATGTCCACGAAGGGCTCACTGCTGCTGCAAGCTGGAGACCGGCTGGCCCAGGCTGTGCACCAGATACGTTTGAACTCCCTGGCAGGGCCCAACTCACGACGATCCGAACAGCCCATGAACTCTCCTCCTCACATATTCCGACCCACCCCACGACAGATGACAACCGGGAAGTCATACCAGTCGAGCAGAGATCATATCAGAAGGGATATATCGACACGCACTACGAGCGCTGATGATGGTCAGGCTAAACAGCAACTCAGTAACACCAGTAATTTAAATCAACGTAATGAGGTGGAAATACGTTGAAACAGGGTGTAAAATACCAAATCGTGGGACGGTAAGACATACATGGCTCATACAAGCAGGATGAAGCAACGTATCACACAGCTTGCAGTGTATGTGCGTGGTCTGAAGATCACAAGGATGAGTGTACTGTACTTCCCAGGGCATCAAATTCATCAGATTAAAACAAATCGAGAATCTGTGGGACCAACTCTATCGGTTGTTCCTGAGGTGGATCCTCAACCGAGAAACGTAGCTCAGCTGACCATGGCACTGGAGTCAGCATGACTCTATATCCCTCCTGGTACCCTTCAGAAAAACACTGACACTCTCCCACATCTTGTGCTGCAAAAGGTGGTCATTCCGACTCTTGTCAGGTGGCGACATTAATACAGCAGGACTAAGCAGTACACCGAGGTGCCATTTCTGGCAACAACGATAGTTCTATTCCGGCTGGGCATCAAGCTTCAATGACACATACGGGTCCATCACTTCATGCTGCTTCAGTTACATGCCAGTCATAGTAGCTGGTAAGTGAAGGCATGACAGTCTCTCGGAAACCTATGACCAAATGTTTTCAATGGGCGAGAGATCTGGAGAACGTGCTGGCCAGAACTATAGTCTTACACCCTCTGTATAATGACAGGTCTGGATATCGCAGTCACCATGTGGTCTTGCGTCATCTTGCTAAAAGATAACATAATGGAGCCTCAAGGTAAAGCACTGTCACCGGCCATAACGCAACGGCATTGTAGCGACTACTGCCCATGAAAACAGAGGTGGTCATGATCTGTACCCAATGGCACTCAATAGCATCATGAGGTGTTGGGACACGTATGACGACAATGGGAATGTTGCAAACCATGATGCTATACGCAGAAAAGAAGACATAGTGCCACTCCTGCATCCACTGTTGTCACCACGCGTCCCTCTGCTGCTGCATCAAGGGAAGCAGCAGCAATGGTCACCACACTGGTAGTCCATCGTGCTCGACACACCATCACACTCTCTGTATGCATACGTGTACTGTAGACAAAAAAAAAAAGAAAAAAGAAAACTGGCATTGGCGTCTGGCGCCAGGCTGGATCTTTCATGAGACTTGGTGTCACAGTCCTGTTGGAACTGCTGACATCAAACACAGAATTTGATCAATTAATGTGACTGTACCATGTAAATTTCGGAGCCTGTAAACTTCCAAGTCACCAACAGACTTAATCACGCACCCTTCCTACGACACTCTACACGCACTATAAGTAAAACATCATTCTTTTCTATCTTTGCTGGTGATTCGTTTAAATGGCGAACAGTGTATTTGCGATTGTCCTTACAATGTGCTACCAGGATATCATCAACGATAACCACTGATGGATTCTGATTTCTGTTCAAAAACAATGTTTGCATATAAGTTCATATCTTGTAGGAGTATTAAATCTAAATCTAGTAATGGGTTTGCTATTAATTCACATTTCAGCGCATAATGTGTAATCCTGCAGTGTAGTTGTTTTCTCATTTGTGAAGTGGGGCTTTCTGGTTTTGCACTGATGTTAATTAGTAAACGAGACTTATTTATGTTAAAAGAACATGATTGAAAGGTTGGAGGAACGTTCAAAACCCAACCATCCTGTTTTTACACAGCGTGGCCACCATAGATGTTAACTAAACAATGAAACTTGTCTTCGTTCTATGACGATGTTAGAAGAAAAAAAAGGAACGTTGGAGTTCAAATGCTCATCGACAATGGCATTATTACGTACAGAATACTTCCTCAGTGAGAGAAGGATGGGAAAGGAATTCAGCTGCATGCCATCTGAAGGATCGTTCTGGCAGTTTCCTGAATTGATTCAAGGGAACCACAGATAACCTTAATCTGACGGGCTGGATACTTGAACGATGTTTATACTGAAGCAAATCTAGTATCTGAAGCAGAAATAAATTATTGCTCATTCAACTCATCATACTGGAGAAGTCACATCTATATTGGCGCCTTGTATACGAATTACTAACATTATTAATTGTTGATCAGCGAATGCAACCTTACTTTATTTTAAAATACTTAGAGGAATCAAGAAATGTAGTAATTACACAAGCCAACAAGACATACATTTTTGTGCCTCGGATTTTAGAACCAATTTAGAACTGGATCTAGATTTGATATCAGTTTTCCTTTATCGGCTCCACTTTTTTAGTTCAGTGCTCTTTAACACGTGCTTATACACGAGATGTGCAATTGTAACTCCGTTTTGTGCGATTCTAAATCGTTTGTGTGAGGATTAATTCCTGTATGTTTACCCCACTGTCAGTCTGCTTTGTAATTAGTTCCAGGAGTATCCACGAGATGGAGTTGGGTGTTAGTTTGTGAGCTCTCGCCGTGCAGGGTAGAGCGAGGATGGCTTCGAGTGATAACTATGTTAGGAAACGTATTGTGTTGTAGATTTTTGTATTTGTGTTCTTGAATAGAAATACAATGCGTTAAAATAGAAACTGTGTAAATTATGCTACATATGTTGAGAATAAATGTTGAAAGAAAACAGAAGAGCTGTTATTGAATTTGTAAAAAGTTTGTCTACAGAAGCAACGACAAGATTTCAAATTTGGCGTACAGGTAGTTTGAGGGGGACCCAGAAACCACTACGATGACTGTTATCTGTGAGGGCTATGTTGTCTCTCTGATACTAATGAAGATGATGCTGATTATGAGGGTATGGCATAACTTCCTAAAATTTTCAACTGGGATGAATTAATGACCTCACCAGAGATCTCAAGCTGTCAAAAGGTGCTTCTGAATTACTGGCATCCAGGTTGAATATCAGAAATCTGCTGGAACAAGGAACCAAAATTAGCTTTCACCATAGAAGAGGAGACGGTCTGCTACCCATCTTCCTCACGGTATGGTCCATCTGAGACAAAATATCGCCGATGACACATTCCAATTAAATGAGCCTCTATGGTAATTACATAATAGCACACTTATTTGAAAATGTTATGCATCTTTTTAGCGAAAGTTCTTTTCGGTATTTTATTGCAATGGAACTTCGCGAGAAACAGCTCATTCAAGATATAATCAGATAGTTTTTAGAATAAAGAAAAGTACTCATCTTGTTTCAAATAAAAGCGGCATCTTCATCTAATTTGAGTATGAATAGGTCTTCAGCTTCTTTACTACGCAGTGAAGATACTAATTCTTAATATTTCGTCTTGATTTATTTCTCAATTAATTTTTCACCCATAGCAAACCACAATACACAGTTTTCCTCAGCGTCACAATTTTCATCAGTCAGCAAGACGACAAAAGCATAGTTTTATCACGAAAACTTCTTTTTAGATGAAGGGAGCTCATTTACACGTGACTGCTGATAACAAAAAACATCACACACGATGTGTCACGTACGACTGCTTAAACGATAACTCACTTAACTACTATGTACAGTGTAGGTGATTTGTCATGGATCCAGTTCTATATAACATAGAATTATGTCCAGAACATTCTAGAATTTCGTTTTTCAAAATAATTGTTGTAATGATAACTGGTTTTACAAAGAGTAGGAATTTAAGTAAAAGATATATATTTTTATTGTTACAGAAATCCGAGGACGAAAATAATTACAAAGAGTTCATGAAAAAATTTAGAACTTTCAATTACACCACGTCCCAAGAGCTGTTAATATATCGCAATATTAAATTATTACGTGAAGCAAAACTGATTCTGGTGAAGTTAACTACGGTTTTTGAATAGACTAAAATCTATTGTCTGACGAATAATACATTATGATTTTCTGTAGCTCATATGAGACTTGGAATTTTGGCGAATACTTGTGGCATTCGCGACAGATTGTAAAAATGAAATGAAATCTAACAAAAACAAATTATTTTGAAATATAGACTTTCGAAACGTGAAATCTACAGGTTGACCAATATTCCTAATTTTAAGTTTTCATGTCTTAACTCACATTAAAATGGTAAATTTGGAGAGGAATATTATTTCGTAAATGCTTCAAAGTATGACATACTTACGTAAAAGTAGTAGATCTCGTACTTTACGATGTAAATCGGAATAAATGTTACCCAAATTGATGTGGAATCGTATCTTTCGGTTGACCTAGGATGCGGTCCAGAAAACCTTTCATCTTGATTTGTTATACTCTCAAGAACGCAATCTCGTGTTTTGTCACGAAATTAGAGGACACCAGAGAAAATGTGTCTTCCTGAACGTTTTCCAGATGATTTGTTCCTGTCTATTGACAACTCAAAGACAGCTTTGAAATGTGTGCTAAAACTCAATGCTAACAAATATAGTTGAATATCATATGTTCACTCAGTGACTTATAAATGGTGAACTTTCTCCTTGTTTATCAAAATAGCCACATCAAATATCCTTGCGTCTTTTGCCTGTGGAAAAACACAGACAAAGCACACCATTGGGTTAGAGACGAATGGCTTAAAGGAGAAAACATGGGCTCTGGGAGAAAGAATGCCATTAACGACCCATTAGTTGAGCGAGAGAAAATCATCTTTCCTCCACTGCATATCAAGCAGGGCCTTTTAAAAGTAGTTTGTAAGGGCTTTTGATAAGAACACATAACACTTTGATATACAGGAAAAAATGTCTGAGTTGAGTATGAAAAAAGTTAAATCAGAAATATATTATGATCCACAAACAAGGCAACTCATTAAGGATTCCTTGTAAACAGATAATGGGGCCGAATGAAAGCTCTCGACTTCATTTGTTGTACCTTTTTCAGTCAAGACTACCTAAGGCAATTATACTAATAAAGTTGGAGTGTTATTAAACCTCACCTTGGATTTTTAGCCAGCTCGGTTTCCTTGCTCTGTGGTAATGGAGGTTAGAGTTTAAGATGCCTTGAATCAGAATTATTACAAAGGGGTACCATCTCACTTGAAAGGGCAGCGGAAAAGGAATTGGCAGTTACCTTGTTTAAGGAGCCATCAGATCATTCGCATCAAATGAGTCAGAGAAACCCCAGGAATTGTTAATCTTCCTGATCGAGAGGTCAGAGTTTCCAAGGCTGCTCCACATTGCACAACAAATACAATGTGGACTGCTGGTGAGCTCAGATATTGTTTATTATCTGTTATTGGAATCTGCCGAAAGAACCAGTTTTGGGAAGCCTTCAAACATGATGAGATGGCTACATCAAAATTAATTACCTCACGTTAACCAGTCATCGGGTACGAGATTACAGTATTTCACAATCCGAAGGCCCTCGTGAAAAAAATGAAACTTTAGAAACTACACTGACGGCATCCACTGCATTGACTAAATCTCATCACCAAAACCAAGGGAGGTGACGAAGTGGGATGACCCAGCAAACACAGTTAGGAGAACGGCGTTCATAGCCTTGTAGGGCCATCGACATTTAGGTTTCCTGCAGTTTTCCAAGTGTAAGCTTGGATCGGGGAATAATGAGGAAGAAACATAAATGTCGATGTTTTAGCGGAGATTTGAACCGCTGTCCTCCTGATTGTGAGTCCTGAGTCGTCCCACTTCGCTACCTCTCTCGGTTTGAGCTTACGTCTTAGGAAAGGAGTGTTCTGCTACACAGAAGCACGGTAGTGTACGCGCATGCGCTCATGTGTGTGTGTGTGTGTGTGTGTGTGTGTGTGTGTGTGTGTGTGTGTGTGCACGTGAGCATATGTTCCTTGCAAGGCTGGGTGGGGCAACAGTAGGGGACACGCAAAGGGGCATCTCCAGGAATGCTACAACGTTTTATCACTCGAAAGACGGTGGTGTTAATGTGTCAGGGTGTATACGACCCGGGACATCCGGGAGATCCGAGAAAAAACCCGGGAATTTTTTCGTCCGGGAGAAAACCGGGAAAAACCCGGGAATTCTTTAGAATTCCGGGAATTTTTCCTTGTTTTAGGTACCAGTTAAATTTTTGTGATTTGAACTGGTAAGAACCAATACCCTAACGAAGCATATTACTGTATCCCGCTTCTGCAGAATAATGCTGCAGCGAAAAAACATGAACGAGAGGGGAAAAAAAAGAAAATAAAACTTAAGTCGTAAAGGAAATGCGCCATATACAACAACAAAACACAATGCTCATACAAGGGTCTGCCGACCAAAGTGTGTCAAAGGCTTTAGGAAGAATATGCAGTGCTTCCTGACAACAAATTGACTCCGATGAGTGTGACATGACAGCTGTTTACATTTGATTCATTTGAGCAGTTGCGAGCGGGCTGTTGCGCATGCGCAGTTGAGTCGCCGATGAGTAGTACCTTCTCTCGCTTCTGGCTACAGATGTGTGGCTGGGCGCCACTATCTAAATTGCTCCGGTTCTGAAATATCGTAGATCCAGGGCTGATGCACAGAGCAGTCTGAGTTGTTGTGGGGAGGTGGGTAGTCTCCACATGACCTGTGTTTAGGTTTAGTGATTTTGCTGTTTCCTCTTCGTTTATTGCTCTCACATTAAATGAAAACAAAAAGGATGTCTGTGGCCGGAACTACCAAATGAATTAAAATACTTTCGCATAATTACGGAAGGCTGAAATATGTTGTTAGTTTCAGGTTTTATTTCCACCTTTCTGACAGTCAAGCATTAATCACCTTGCTGAACAATGAAGTTATTTTTGTCGGTTTGCTAAAGAGATTTGGCTTTTATTAATATTTTGCGTTGAGGCAGTCAATTTGTTTGAAACGAAGTGTTTAATTTCACACTGTTTGCTAGTTTCAAATGTTCGCTGCATTTCAAGTGCACGTTTTCCATCTTCTAGCTCGTATGGTTGTTGTTGTTATTGTGGTCTTCAGTCCTGAGACTGGTTTGATGCAGCTCTCCATGCTACTCTATCCTGTGCAAACTTCTTCATCTCCGAGTACCTACTGCAACCTACATCCTTCTGAATCTGCTTAGTGTAGTCATCTCTTGGTCTCCCTCAACGATTTTTACCCTCCACGCTGCCCTCCAATACTGCCATATTAAAGAACCAAACTTGAGGTAATAACAGTACTGGTACTCAAGAAAATTTACATCCGAATCTGGACATACGATTGTGCACTTTAAGCTGAATTATGCATTTTAGTATAGTTCACGAAAATCCGAGGCTCCTGAAGTATCCTTTGATGTCTTGTTTCTTTTATGACATAATGCAAGGTCTCTTATTTTAGACGTACGAACATGCGGGCTTCCTGAGTCATCGTAGCTGCGCAGGCGCAGTGACGCCTGTTATCTGGCGCTCTCTGGCAACTACTGAAACGAACCAATTTCTAACAGGTCACGGGAAAATATTGCGAATGGTGGTTTGAAAAGTGTTACTTTCAAAGTAAATTTCCTTTTACGCAAAATGAACTATGTGCGAGAATGTACGATGCATTTCTTAAATCACAGAGCGTTTGACTCTCAATTAAAAATCAACTCTTTGAGGACGACCATCTAGAAGAATTTTGAGCCCAGAAGATTAGACATTTACGTCGTTATTAAAAATTTTACTGGCACATTTGTGCGATGTATCTTAAAGCGTAGCTCGGGCAAAATGATCAGCATTATATGTGGAAGCTTAGCTTCTCTTGCAGCTTATTAATATTATTTGTGAAAGCTTTGTTATTCTTCTAGCAAAACTATGTATGTTAATTTAAACATTAACTTTTCTTTTTGTGTGTTAGCGCTACTTAAGAGTGATCTTGCTATTGGTTGACTACACTACGTGTCCTGTGCTGTCATCACCTGCCGAGATCACGTGACATGAGCTATGACAGGCTTACAAAAGCGCATCTCAATCTCGATTTCATTGCTCCGGAAAGTAACATAGAGTGTTTGGTGGAATTCAAATTTATACCTCCGTAAAACGAATAAATGCAGCGTACATGTTTCTGCACATCAAAGGTCTTTCCAAAACGTGTTTTTTTCCCCCTTGGGTTTCGCTTTCTAAAGTGCTGGCAAATTCTACATCTGTGTAGAAAACCATAAACATTCTAAGGATTGATCAGTTTGACAGTGCCGAGGAAAAGTATACTGTCATTTAACACGAAAAAAGTGTATTTTCATCCGGGTGAAAATGTATTTTCAGCCGGGAAATCCGGGAAAAATTAGGGATTTTTTTTCCTTCTCCACGTATACACCCTGTGTGTGGTGGATAGTCAGATGCCGGTTTTACTACTGTTTCTGTTCATTTGATGCAAGTTGTAGTACACAGCCATCCCTGTAGAAGCACCGTGCAACTTGTGGGCCGTAGGACGAACCACACATAGGAGAAACTTAACTTGATCATTTTCCAATAATAGTCTGCACATACTTCTACATATAGTGGAAAAAATATGGAAAAACACGACACCTTACGATACCTGATACTGTGCACGAAAACCGTTGGCATTTAAAACAGCTTCTAGTCATCTCATAATGACTAAGTACAGTTCTTGCACGGCTTTCAAGTTAATGTTACACTATTCTTCTTGCCAAACAGTGGCTAGCTCAGGTACCGATTATGGAAGTGGATAGCGATCACGCACGCTTCTTTCCAAATTGGACATAAAGGGTAAATAATATTGACATCTATGACTGAGTTGGCCAAGGGAGATGCGAGAATTCAATCTCTTGGCCACAAACCAGACCTGGACGATATGAGCTGTGTGAATAGTAGCCATGTCTTCTTGGGACCCGGTATCATTTTTTGGAAAAGATATGTTGTCCCATGAAACAGACCTGGTCAGTCAAAACTCTCGCACAATCCTTCGCAGTAATGTGAACTTGCAGAGTAACCATGGGCTCCAAGGCTGCCATGGTAATTGCTGCGCAAAGCATCACTGAGTCCTCGCCATGTTTCACTCTTGGCAGCAAGGTGTCTCTATCATAGGCTTGGGACATGCGTATGCCAGAGGTTGGAAACAGTGTGAAAGAAGTCTGATCCAACCAAATGACTTTCCTCCATTTCTCCACAGTCAAGATTTTATGCTTCGGCACCGCGTTTTCCTGTTACGGCCATTTGAATCGCTGTTCCTTGGTTTTGGAATTCTAGATCGCCCTGCAATGCCCTGCTTATGGAGCCCCCTTCGCGTTGTTTTGGTGTTAACAGGGTTCGCGCGTGGGACATTCAATTTTGCAGTGACTTTTGCAGCTGTCTAGCTCCTATGTTTAGACACAGTCCTTTTCAATGATCATCTCTCACGATCACTTACCACACACCTTCGTCCTCGTTGTGACTTAGGGCATGATATTGTCCCGCTTTCCTTCCACGCAGTATAAATCTGTGATACGTTGCTTCTTGAAATACCAACCACTTCAGCTACCTTGGTGACAGATGCAAATACCATATAAACACCAAAACTTTGTCAGCATATGAATTTACTTACCTCCAACATATACACTTACAGCTACGCAGAACACTGTTCTGACCAAGACTGACTCTTGCAAATGGTTGAGGGCGTTGCACACACCCCGTTCGTGACCAAATACAACAGCAGAACCAGCAACTTTCACTAGCATCGCCATTTATGTTCAAGCATGCATTGCATTTCTCACTATAGTTTGACAAGGCCAATATCTGGCATACGTTAATTTAATTTTATATTGTGACACTTCTGAAAAACGCTACATTATTATAGCCGAAACCTAGGTAATGTTTCTTTGCTTATGCAGCTGGAGGTTGAAATTGAATATAGTTACATTTTATAGTTGCTGACTCTGCTGCACCATGAAAAAAGTATTAAAATACGCAACTCCTTGAAAGGTACCTGATTGATGACCGCGGGCGAACATCACATATTATTCTTACCGCTCCCTTTTGGACAATCAGTACTCTGTTTCTAACTCGCAACATACCCAAGAAATTATTCCATGAGTCATTAATTAGTAAAAAAATTTGCAAAATATGTTAGGATGTTGATTCGTGTGTTTCCAAGACTAGCAATTGCAGAAAGAACAAAAGTAGCTGAACTTAACTGTTTGAGAAACTCAGTAATACCCTCCTTCCAGTTCAAGTTTTCATTAATATGTATACCCAATAATCTGGAGCATTATACCCTATTTACTGACTTCTGTTCATATGCCACGTTAATTGTTGATATTACTCTTTCTATTGCACAGAACTGAATGTAGTGTGTTTTCCCAAAAATTTTGGAAGAGTCCATTTTCAGGAAACCAGTTAATAACTCTTTAAAAAAACATCATTAACAATGTCTTCTATCGTTTTCACTTCAATAACATTTATTATAACACCAGTATCATCTGAAAAAGTACCAATTCTGCGATCATCGTTGATTCCATAAGGAACTGTTATGCACAGCGACTGTAGACTACAACGGAGGAGAGGCACACAGCATTCAGTCGCAATCCTGTTAGCTTTATTACTCTTGCATATTTGAAGATGACTATTTATAGCAGAAATCTAGATAGGCAAGAGTAATAAAACTATTGGGATTACGAATGATTGCTGTGTGCCTCTCCTTCCTTAAATTCAGCGATCATCCCGTTTCATACCTTCAACCATTGTTGCATCCAGGTATTTGTATGCGTTGACGGCCTCCAGTTAAGACTCACAGATACCGCAGTCATGAAATACTACATTTTTTCGTTTGTGAAGTGCATAATTTTTCATTTTTAGAATTTAAAGCAAGTTGCCAGTCTTTGCACCACTCTGAAAACCAACCAAGATCGGACTGAAAATCTGTGGATCTTATATCAGGCCGTTCTTAATTACAAATAACGTCCCTATCTGCGAAAAGTCTGAGGTTACCATTAATATTTTCTGCACTTTCATTAATATTCAACAGGAACAGCAAGGGTCGCAGGACACTTCCCTGGGGCATGGGCTGTCCCAGGAGGAATGGTCAATATTCTGGGATATGACAGGAACGACCGTTTTAAGCAGAAAACCTCATACGGACATATGCCCTACTGAGAATGATTTCCGGGACAGAACATATTTAATCTATATCGGTAATAATTTTTTGTATTATTCAGTAAATTGCCAGCTTCCCACATGTACAGTTAGTAAACATTGCAACATGTGTTTAACAAAGTATCAGTTGAAAAATACGTAATTTTAGCGCATTCACCTCCACTATCAATGTTAGAGTATCCCAGCGTCAACTTTAGTTCATTTGCCCATTTTGGGAGAACATACTGTGTTGCTTGTCTGAGTGCCTCTGCACGTTCCCTAATGAGGACAGCAGTGTCCATGATGCGACCATACTGTTCATCTCTCGTATATACCTTTCGCTCGTACATCTCGGATTTCATCCACATCTAAAAACAAGAATCTAATGGCGTAAGGTCTGGCGATCTTAGTGGCCAGGTAACTGTACTACTACGACCAATTGGGCGATTAGGGTCAGTGTGGCTGAGAAGTTCTTTCATACGGCTGGTAAAATGAAGATTTACTCCGTAATGCAGAAGTATGTTGCAGTCCGTGTGGCCAAGGGAGTATGTAAAATGGGTAAAAGTTTTCCTCATGTAGTGATCGCCACACACGTGATCGTGGGACAATGATACGCGCAGGGTGTGCTGGTAGTAGGGCTAGTGTGCACCATTACAACAATGTTTTGTTGTTCCTGCACAAGTCGTTGAAATACATGTTCAGAAGAAAAATGGGAACTGGGAAGAACACCTCTTTCAAGCAATGTGCTGAAATCTTTGGTAAACACTATGATCAGGGATTAGACGTGTCGCAAAGCGGTGACGGTATTCTTCGATAGCCATAAACGTACACTATATCTACACATATTTCATTAGTATAGTTGTGTCTCATTTTTGCCAGTGAGTGTACAAAAATAGTTAACGGATACTCCTCTCTGATACACTCTCTGTCCATCGCACTATTTCACTCACAACACACCATTTGGAAAACTGGAAATTTGTGGTAAGTTTCTATGGGACCAAAAAGCAGAGGTCATCGGTAGCTAGGCTTGCACACTACTTAATCTAAGTTAAACTAACTTACACTAAGGACAACACACACACACCCATGCCCGCGCGTACGGTGGCAAGGCGCCTTAGACAGCGCGGCTACCCAGCGCGGCTCACAACACACCATGGACAACTACAAGTTCAAAGGGCTACTTTAGTGGCAGAAAGACATCCCGAGCAAAGATGATGAAAGCAACGAGGCAGATTGGCCTTGAATCAAACGTCAGAGCTGTTGGGTGGGTAAGACACAGTGCTAGCCACTAACCCAAAAATAAAAGTACATTAAATGTGTTGTATCTAAGAAAACGGTGTCAATAGGGCATGTGTCCCTATGAAGATTTCTACTTTAAAGGAGCGTTCGTGTTACATCCATGAGTGTTGATCATTTCTCCTGGAACACCCTGTATACTTCCACTAGACGTTTCGTAAGATATACTGCGATTTTCATGAACAGGACTCCGTGGTTGTGTTCTTTGTTAAACCCGGCATAAAACCTATACCGTCTCTTATTCGCCCAACTGAAAACGGTACCGACGCACCTACAGTATGCAGGGAAACTGCGCTGGTAACGATACTGTGGTAGAATTTGTGATCGAAAGCAGAAGTGTTCCCAATTTGCCCGCGCCACGCAGAGAAAGCGAGAGGCAGGCGATGATTCACTCAAAAGTTGTCGTTCTCAGATTGTGTTTAAGTTCAAATGGCGATACACTTTAAGATAAAAAAGACTCATCGCGAAGGAATTATTCGAATGGGTCGGAAATCGGTTGAGGTGATGCACATGTATAGACGTTATAATTTCAGAAAAACTGAATGATATACTCGAGTCAAAGAGCTTCATAAACTGAGCAAGTCAGTAACACGTTGGTCCACCTCTGGCCCTGATGCAAGCAGTTATTCTCTAAGTACTGATTGAGAGAGTTGTTGTATGCCCTTCTGAGAGATATCGTGCAAATTCTGTCCGATTGGCGCATTAGATCGTCGAAATCGGAGCTGATTGGAGGTCACTACTCCCAATGCTCGAAACGTTCTATATCGGTGAGAGGTTAGGCGACGTTGCGAGTTTGGAAAGTACGAAGAAAAGTAGTACCAACTGTGGTGTCACCGCCAGACACCACACTTGCTACGTGGTAGCCTTTAAATCGGCCGCGGTCCGGTAGTATACGTCGGACCCGCGTGTCGCCACTATCAGTGATTGCAGACCGAGCGCCGCCACACGGCGGGTCTAGAGAGACTTCCTAGCACTCGCCCCAGTTGTACAGCCGACTTTGCTAGCGATGGTTCACTGACTTCTACGCTCTCATTTGCCGAGACGATAGTTAGCATAGCCTTCAGCTACGTCATTTGCTACGACCTAGCAAGGCGCCAGTATCCGTACTTTTGATATTGTGAATCATGTACCATAATGAGCGACGTTCTTCATTAATGGATTAAAGTTAAGTATTCCACCAGCTACGTCCGTTTTTCTCAATTCTAATTCCCTTGTCATGTTCCAGACCTCACGTCCGTCTGCGTGAGCAGAGACGCGTGCATTTCGGCCTCCTTTACTAACACGCTTGGCTCTCCTGCCATCCACAACATTGGCGACGAGGCAATACCGCGTTCTTTTCTAAATTGCCCTAATTTACTTGTGTAATGGCTTCGCCACAATCTCCAGATGTACTGTCCGAATTTTATCGCTTACAGAATCAGCAGACGCAGGCCTTACTGGATGCCCTTGGACAGCTCGTCCACGTTCAACGTGCGATGCAAAACGATGCGGCAGCAGCCGCTTCACCGCTAACGCAGCCACAACACGCTGTTGCACCCACTTTTCGACCTTTTGATGCTGCACTGGAAAGCTGGACGGAGTGGTCCCGCCAATTTGGATTCCATCTCGCCGCCTACAGAATTCAAGGTAACGAGCGGCAGCCATTTCTGTTGTCTTCCGTAGGTGTGACCACGTACCGTGTGATAGTCAAATTATTTCCCCGACGCGACGTCGCAACTCTGTCCTACGGAGAAATTTTGTCTGCATTAGATGCATATTTCAAAGAATTAGTCAATGTAGTTGCGAAAAGGTATGCCTTCTTTCGTACAAAACGTACGGCAGGTCAGACTAATAGGGAGTGGGTTGCATCCTTGCAAGGCCTTCCTAGGGATTGTGCTTTTGAGTGTCAATGTGGACTCCCTTATTCAGATACTATGGAACGTGATGCAATTGCGCAGAACGTTTCTGATGTTCGTATAAGGGAACAGATTTTGAAACTAGTAAATCCCTCCCTTCAACAAGTGATGCACATTTTGGATCGGCAGGACACACTTGACTTTGCTCAGGAATCATTTGAAACTTCACCGGCCGTGTGTCAGTTTCACCGGCCCGCCGGGCGAGCTGCACGGCCACGCCGCTGCCGCCAGGCTCTCAGCCACGTGTACCGCGCAGGCAAGCAAATGCAGTGATCAAATCATGCCCGAGGTGTGCTACTAAACATTCGCGTGAGAATTGCCCGCCACGCCAAGCTATTTGCTTTTATTGTAATAAAAAAGGACATGTTCAGAGTGTTTGCCACAAAAAGCTCAGATCGGAAGCTCAAAACCGTTCCAGGCCCTTTGCTTCGCGCCGGAATCGGAATCGAAGCAAGGATACTCAGGCTCGCGAAACTTCGCCCATGGGAATTCATGTAATTCATTCCACTCCGCCCAGTGCCACTTTCTCTAAGAGTGACTGTGTTCGTCCCAAAAATAAAGTGCGTCGACATCGCCGGAACTCCCGTCAAGTCGCAAGTGATTATGTATCAGTGTCAGTTCACGTTGCACGAGACAGTCGCTCTTGTCGTCAGCAGGACAATAAACTTTTTGTGGACTTTGTCATTAACGGCAAAGTGATACCATTCCAGCTCGATACCGGAGCTGCAGTTTCACTGATCAATCAAGACACTTACAAGCTGCTGGGCACACCTCCGTTGGGTGCCGCAAATGTTACGCTAAGCAGCTATTCAGGTCAACGGATCCCTGTGTTAGGACAGTGCAGCCTTCTTGCAACATACAAAGGACAAACAAAACTTGTGTCATTTTACGTCCTTCGTTCTTCTTCTGCAGTGAACGTGTTTGGTTTCCATTTATTTCAGTTGTTTAACTTGTCTATAGTAAATCAGGTCCTATCAGTGAACCAGACTGTGCCTTCAGACAGTGTCTCTCGTCTATGTGAATAATTTGCAGACATTTTTGCACCGGGCCTCGGTTGCGCTAAGAACTATAAAGCACATTTGGAACTGAAAGTAAACGCGCAACCGAAATATTTTAGAGCGCGCAATGTTCCCCACGCATCGCGTGATGAGGTCGCAAAAACATTACACGATTTGGAATCACAAGGTGTAATTGAACGCGTGCAGTCTTCTCTCTGGACATCACCCTTAGTCATTTTGCCGAAACCTTCCGGAAAATTGAGACTTTGTGTGGACTTCAAGGCAACAGTGAATCCACAACTAGTGATTGCAACTTTTCCTTTACCCCGCCCGGAAGATCTTTTTGACAAACTGTGGCCTGGTAAATATTTTTCGAAGTTGGAAATAGCAGATGTGTACTTGCAAATACCGGTGGACGATGAATCCCAGCGCGTTTTGGTGGTTAAGACGCATCTTGGTTTGTATCGATTCAAACGACTGCTATTCGGGTGTGCATCCGCCCCTGCATTGTTTCAGCAATATCTACAAACTGTTTGTGCGTCGGTCCCAACTGCAGCAAATTATCTGGACGATATTGTGATCTCCGGAAAGACGGAAGAAGAACATTTGGCCAATCTCAGAACGTTATTTCACGTCTTGCGACAAAATGGTCTTCGCTTGCGAAAGGACAAATGTGTTTTTTGCTCGGGACTTGCCATACCTGGGACATGTAATCAATGCCCAAGGCATACATCCCAGTCCCACGCACCTTCGTGCCATACACGACTTGCCTTCGCCGCAGAATTTGAAGCAGCTGCAGAGTGTGCTGGGAAAAATCAACTATTATCATAAATATGTTCCACACGCCTCTTCCATTTCAGCTCCGCTTCATCGCTTACGCCGTAAAGGTGTTCCGTTCGTCTGGACGACGGAATGCGAACGCGCCTTTCGCCAGTTGAAATCGGCGTTGCTTTCCAATACTTGCCTTACGCCATTCTATCCCCGGAAGCCCCTTTTGTTGGTGGTGGATGCATCAGATTTCGGGATCGGAGCTGTGCTTGCGCACAAAGATGGATCGCACGATCGTCCTATTGCCTTTGCGTCCAAATTGCTCTCGTTTGCTCAAAGAAATAATTCACAGATAGAGAAAGAAGCATTGGCTCTCGTATTTGGTGTTACAAAGTTTCATGATTTCTTGTATGGTCGTCACTTTACCATACTCAGACCACAAACCTTTGACATCGCTTTTTCATCCCACCAAGCCTGTACCTCCACGTACAGCGCAGAAATTCATTCGCTGGTCTTTTTTCCTCTCGCAGTACCGCTACGATATCTTGTCTCGGTCCACTGCTAAGCACGGAAACGCCGATGTGTTGTCCCGCTTACCTGTTGCTGAGGATAGGGCATTCGATTCCTCCGAACTTGCTTGCATGTTCATTGATACGGAAACCGATGACGTGGTCGAATCGTTTCCGATTGATTTTCGTCGTGTAGCTACAGCCACAGCTGCAGACCCTGTCCTTGTTCCCGTTCTGCGTTTTGTTGCTACGAAATGGCCCTTGTCAAAGTCACGGATCGGGGACCCGCTGGTACGCCGATTTTTTGCTCACAAGGAGAGACTTTCTGTACGACGTGGTGTTTTGCTGTTGCGTTCTGATAATGATCAGTCCAGGGTCGTGGTACCACGTTCGTTACAGTCCTCTGTCTAACAGCTTCTCCACCAAGGACATTGGGGTATAGTAAAAACGAAACAACTTGCTCGTCAGCACTGTACTTGGTTCGGAATCGATGCCGCGATTACGAATATGTGCTCTTCTTGCATGGTGTGTGCCGAACAACAATCAGCACCACCGCGGAAATTCTTTGCATGGCCACAAGCCACTTCCCCTTGACAACGCTTCCACATCGATTTTGCTGGTCCATTCTGGAATGCTCGATGGTTGGTTGTGGTAGATTCATTCAGTAATTTTCCTTTTGTTGTCCGGATGTCTTCCACGACGTCATCTGCCACCATCCAAGCGTTATCCGCTATCTTTTGCATTGAAGGTCTTCCACAGACTATTGTTTCCGACAATGGCCCACAATTCATGTCAGCAGAATTTCAGTCATTCTGCAAAGCCAATGATATTCAACATCTGACGTCCGCGCCGTTTTCGCCACAGTCCAACGGTGCCGCCGAACTATTGGTCAGGACTTTCAAGTCAGATGTTGAAGTTGAAAGAGTCGCATTCTCGGGAGGACGCGTTATTGCTCTTTTTGTCCTGGTATCGCTCTCAGCCCCGGGATGGTCGCTCGCCGGCTGAGTTGCTCCACGGTCGTCATCATCGAACCTTGATGTCTTTGCTACATCAGGTTCCTGTGCAGCGGCAGACACCTGCTTTTGCTCCAGGCGACGTTGTCTAGTATCGCCACTATCGATGTTCACGACGTTGGCTCGAAGGGTGAATTCTTCGCTGCCTCGGCCGCGCTATGTATCTGGTTTTGGGGGCCTCTGGTGAGGTGCGTCGGCATCTCAATCAGCTGCGCCTCTGTCGTCGCATGGGATCTGTCGCTCGCCGTCTGCTTTCAGCGACGGTGCCGTCCGGTCAGCACCCCGGGGACCCATCTACTGGCTCTCCTCAGCCCCAGGTGTTACCGACGCTGCCTTCCATTTTGCCCCATGGCGACGCGCCGCCGCCACCGCCGCCGCCACCGCCTGTTCTCCCGCCGGCGACGCCCCCTGTGGACGCGTCGCTGCAACCGCCGGGCGCCTCCCTGGGTCACGCTTCCCGTGACCAGTTGTCCTCCGACATGGAACTCTTGCCCGCTCCGGACCATATGTCGTCTTCGCCCGTCGGGTGCTCCGGCCCGATGGAGGTCGACCCTCCGGCCCCTCCTGTCTCTACGGGCGCATACACCGCATGTTGGCGTGCACCCTGGAGCAGGTTTTCAGGCGTTTCCTAGCTCCCCGCGGTCCGAATGGCAGGGTGCGGGTGGCACAGCCTCGCCTGTTGTTAGGCTCCCCACCTCGTCGCATACGTCAACATGCGGTCCTCCCCACGGTGGGCTGAAGCCTTATGCCACAACCGTACGCCGATTTGCGGGGGAGGAATGTGGTGTCACCGCCAGACACCACACTTGCTAGGTGGTAGCCTTTAAATCGGCCGCGGTCCGGTACTATACTTCGGACCCGCGTGTCACCACTATCAGTGATTGCAGACCGAGCGCCGCCACACGGCAGGTCTAGAGAGACTTCCTAGCACTCGCCCCAGTTGTACAGCCGACTTTGCTAGCGATGGTTCACTGACTTCTACGCTCTCATTTGCCGAGACGATAGTTAGCATAGCCTTCAGCTACGTCATTTGTTACGACCTAACAAGGCGTCAGTATCCATACTTTTGATATTGTGAATCATGTACCGTAATGAGCGACGTTCTTCATTAATGGATTAAAGTTAAGTATTCCACCAGCTACGTCCGTTTTTCTCAATTCTAATTCCCTTGTCATGTTCCAGACCTCACGTCCGTCTGCGTGAGCAGAGACACGTGCATTTCGGCCTCCTTTACTAACACGGTTGACTCTCCTGCCAACCACAACACCAATCGTCGCCGTGTACGGTCGGGAATTATCTTACTGAAATGTAAGCTTAGGATGGTTTGCGATGAAGGGCAATAAACGAGGCTTAGAACATCGTCGATGTGCCGGAGTGCTGTAATGGTGCCGCGGATGACTAGGTCCTACTTATAAAAAGAAATTGCACCCTACTCCAACACTCCTGGCTGTCAGGCCATATGGTGGGCGGCATGTTGGTGTCTCACTGCTGTCCGTGGTGTCTCGAGACACGTCTTCGACTTCACATATCATTGAGTGGGTAGAACTGAGCCCGACGACCGGAGAAGACGTGTGTGGAAACGCCCCGGGCGGCGGCAGGATACCAGCCTGACTGTCGCCCACCATACGGCCCAACAACCGGGAGTGTTGGTTTGAGGTGCCATTTCATTTCATAGCAGGACCTCTTTCGTTGTCATCAGCGGCACAGTTGCAGCACAGCGGTACGTACACGACATTCTAGCCCAGTTTTGTTTCGCTTCATGGCAAGCGATCCTTGGCTTACATTTGAGCAAGGTAATCCCAGCTAGCAAGTGGTGAGAGTTTTACTGTCAAGCAGATGTGGAACTGATGGGTTGAGCAGATTCCTATTAAGAGCTATGTTGTTGTTGTTGTGGTCTTCGGTCCTGAGACTAGTTTGATGCAGCTCTCCATGCTGCTCTATCCTGTGCAAGCTGCTTCATCTCCCAGTACGTGCTGCAGCCTACATCCTTCTGAATTTGCTTAGTGTATTCATCTCTTGGTCTCCCTCTACGATTTTTACCCTCCACGCTGCCCTCCAATTGGTGATCCCTTGATGCCTCAGAACATGTCCTACCAACCGATCCCTTCTTCTAGTCAAGTTGTGCCACAAACTCCTCTTCTCTGCAATTCTATTCAGTACCTCCACATTAGTTATGCGATCCACCCATTTAATTTTCAGCATTCTTCTGTAGCACCACATTTCAAAAGCTTCTATTCTCTTCTTGTCTAAACTATTTATCGTCCAAGTTTCACTTCCATACATGGTTACACTCCATACAGAAACGACTTCCTGACACTCAAATCTATACTCGATGATAACAAATTTCTCTTCTTCAGAAACGCTTTCCTTGCTATTGTCAGTCTACATTTTATATCCTCTCTACTTAGACCATCATCAGGTATTTTGCTCCCCAAATAGCAAAACTCCTTTACTACTTTAAGTGTCTCATTTCCTAATCTAATTCCCTCAGCATCACCCGACTTAATTCGACTACATTCCATTATCCTCGTTTTGCTTTTGTTGAGGTTCATATTATATCCTCCTTTCAAGACACTGTACATTCCGTTCAAGTGCTCTTCCAAGTCCTTTGCTGTCTCTGACATAATTACAATGTCATCGGCGAGCCTCAGAGTTTTTATTTCTTCTCCATGGATTTTAATACCTACTCCGAATTTTTCTTTTGTTTCCTTTACTGCTTGCTCAATATACAGATTAAATATCATTGGGAAGAGGCTACAACCCTGTCTCACTCCCTTCCAAAACTTAAGCGGCATGTGGGATCTAAAAATCACATACATATTCCTTGAATACGCAAATGGGGATACAGTACAATACAGTACAAGTATCCTCACAGCGAGTGTGATGACGTCAAATGGTTCAAATGGCTCTGAGCACTATGGGACTTAACATCTGTGGTCATCAGTCCCCTAGAACTTAGAACTACTTGAACCTAACTAACCTAAGGACATCACACACATCCATGCCCGAGGCAGGATTCGAACCTGCGACCATAGCAGTCACGCGGTTCCGGACTGAACGCCTAGAACGGCTAGACCACCGCGGCCGGCTGTGATGACGTCTCGAGCACTATGGACTACCAGCTCGGTGACCATTGCTGCAGTTTCCCTTGAAGCAGCAGCAGAGGGAGTCGTGGTGACGACACTGGACATAGGACTGGCACCATATCGTCTTTTCTGCATGTGGCATCAAGGTTTACAGTTTGCCTGTCATTGTCATGGATGCCCCAACACCTGGCATGATGCTAGTGGGTGCCATTGGGTACAGATCATGACCACTTCTGGTTTTTTTGGACAGGAGTCGCTACATTTCCGACGCCCTAAGGTCGATGACAGTGCCTTATCTTTGACGTTCCATAACGTTATCTTTCAGCAAGATGACGTAAGACCACATTGTAACTGCGCTATCCAGAGCTACCTCTATACAGAGAGCGTACGACTGTAGTCCTAGCCAGCACTTTGTCCAGATCTCTCACCCACTGAAAACCTTTGGTAATGGGCTGCCGAGAAATTGTCAAGCCTGCACTTGCCAGCCACTACCAATGGCATATAACTGAAGCAGAATGGAGTGATTCACCGGCATCTGCCATCCAAGGTCTGTTTAGCTCGACGCCTTGCTGGAATACAGCCATTAATGGTGCCAGAAGTGGCAGTTCTGTGTACTTCTTACTCGAGTCACATAAATTTGAGCACCTGACTGAACTGTGAATGACCACCGTTTGCAGCACGAGATGTGGGAGGGAGAGAGTTTTTCGGTTGAGGATCCGTGGCGGAAACAACGGATCGAGTTGGTCCCACAGATTCTCGATTTGGTTTAATCTGCTGAGTTTGATGGCCAGGGGAGTACAGTACACTCATCCTCTTCGAACCATGCGCTTACATTGCAAGCTGTGTGACACGTTGCTCCTTTCTCCTGGTAGATGCCATTGTATCAAGGAAAAACAAGCTGCATGTAGGGGTGGGACATTGTGTCAAGGAAAAACAAACTGCATGTAGGGGTGAATATGGAGCCGAAGGACTCATCCATTGTTCCTCCAAAATAACGAGATTACTCAGGGAATGCCACAAAAAATATTCATCAGATCATAAGAGTGTTTCTTTTCAAACGTTTCGTGCTCTACATGCCAAAGGCCATCCATCTGATCGAAATAAAACGTGATTCATCTTAAAAGGCCACCTGTCGCCTCTCAGTGGACGCCAGTTGCGGTATTTTCACGCAAATTACAGCCTTTGCTGGGAATGAAGGTCAGCATAGGTGCTTGAAGCAGGCACCTGCTGCAGAGGCCCATACACAGCGAAGGTCGCTGAATGGTCGATAGACACTGTTAATATCCCCTTGGGGCATCTCGGCGGTCAGTTGCTTAGAAGTTGCACGTCTATTCGCCTATACAAATCTCCACAGTTGTGGTCCACCTCTATCATGTATGGCCCGTGGTGCAATGCCATTTTTTGATAGCGCCATTTCGAGATGCACGACAGGCCTATACCTTAACTACACTGACACGTGAAATTGTAAAAAATAATGGCAAGTTCAGGTAACTATGATGGTTGTGGATAGCGATCACGCAAGCTTCTTTCCAAATTAAATCATAAAGGGTCAATAACATGGAGATCTGTGACTGGTGGTGGCCAAGGGACGAGCGACTATTCAATCTCTTGGTCAAAAACCAGTCCTGGACAATATGAGCTGTGTGAAGAGGAGCCATTTCGTCTTGGAACATAGCACCAGTATTGGTGAACAAATGCATTTCCATGAAATGGACCTGAGAAGTCAAAATTATCCCACAATCCTTGGCAGTAAAGTGATCTTGCAGTGCAACCGTCGGGTCCAAGGAATACCAATGGTGTGGCCGAGCAGTTCTAGGAGCGTCAGTCAGGAACCGCACGACTGCTACGGTCGCAGGTTCGAATCCTGCCTCGGGCATGGATGTGTGTGATGTCCTTAGGTTAGTTAGGTTTAAGTAGTTCTGAGTTCTAGGGGACTGATGACCTCTGATGTTAAGTCCCATAGTGCTATGAGCCACTTTTAGTATGGCTGCCCAGTTCATCACTGAGTCCTCCCCATGTTTCACTCTTGGGAGCAAGCTGTCTTTATTTTAGGTTTGGCAGGGACATGCGTAGGCCAAACATAAACTCGCGCAGTGGTTGGAAACAGTGTGAAATAAGACTCATCGGATCAAATGATTTTCTTCCATTGCTCCATAGTCAACGTTTTATGTCTTTGGCACCACGTTTTCCTGTTACGGCCATTAAATCGCTATGCTTGGTTTTGGAATTCCAGATCGCTCTGCAGTTCCCTATTTATAAATCCTCCTTCGTGTTGTTTTGTTGCTGACACGGTTTGCGAGTGCGGCATTCAGTTCAGCAGTGACTTTTGCAGCTGTAGTCCTCTTAATTTTCGTCACAGTCCTTTTCAATTATCATCTCTCACGATCACTCAGAATTCACTTTTGTCCGCGTTGTGTCTTAGGGTATCATGTTTTCCCACTTTCCTTCCACGCAGTATAAATCTTTGATATGTTGCTTCTTGAAATACCAACCACTTCAACTACCTTAGTGACAGTAGAAAATACCATAAAAAAACAACAACTTGCCTACGTATGTATTTACTTACCTCCAACATTATACTATTGAAGCTACACACAACACTGTTCTGACCAAGACTGACACTTGCAACACGCTGACGGAATTGCACAGACCCCGTTCGTACAACACTAGAACCGACAGCTGTGGCTAGCAACATTTAGGAATTTATGCATTCCATTCCTCACAGTATTTCCACTTTTTGTCGAACCACTGTATATCTACATCCATACTCTGCAAACCACTATGAAATGTATGGTAGACGGTACTTCCTATTGTACTAATTACAGATTCTTCCCGATCCATTCATGTAAGGAGTGCAAGAAGAATCACTGTTTATACGGCTTTGCAGGCACTGTAATTAATTTAATTTGGTCCTCGCGATCCCCGTGGTGGCGTAGTAGTACATTGCAAGATTCCTCATCTAAAACTAACTACTGAAACTTTGTATGTAGGTTTTCCCTGAACCGTCTGCGTAGTTCTTCAGGTGTCTGCCAGTTCAGTTTCTCCAGCATTTCCGTGACACCCTCCTAGAGTTCGGACAAACCTTTAATAATTCGTGCTGCCCTTCTCTGTATACGTTCAGCACCCCTGTTCGTCCTATTCGGAATGTGTCCCATACACTAGGTGTGCCGCAGGGGAGTGTCATAGGACCGTTGCTATTCACAATATACATAAATGACCTGGTGGATGACATCGGAAGTTCACTGAGGCTTCTTGCAGATGATGCTGTGGTGTATCGAGAGGTTGTAACAATGGAAAATTGTACTGAAATGCAGGAGGATCTGCAGCGAATTGACGCATGGTGCAGGGAATGGCAATTGAATCTCAATGTAGACAAGTGTAATGTGCTGCGAATACAAAGAAAGATAGATCCCTTTTCATTTAGCTACAAAATAGCAGGTCAGCAACTGGAAGCAGTTAATTCCAAAAATTATCTGGGAATACGCACTAGGAGTGATTTAAAATGGAATGATCATATAAAGTTGATCGGAGGTAAAACAGATGCCAGACTGAGATTCATTGGAAGAATCCTAAGGAAATGCAATCCGAAAACACAGGAAGTAGGTTACAGTACACTTGTTCGCCCACTGCTTGAACACTGCTCAGCAGTGTGTGATCCGTACCAGATAGGGTTGATAGAAGAGATAGAGAAGATCCAACGGAGAGCTGCGCGCTTCGTTAGAGGATCATTTAGTAATCGCGTTACGGAAATGATAGATAAACTCCAGTGGAGGACTCTGCAGGAGAGACGCTCAGTAGCTCGGTACGGGCTTTTGTTAAAGTTTCGGGAACATACCTTCACCGAAGAGTTGAGCAGTATATTGTTCCCTCCTACGTATATCTCGCGAAGAGACCATGAGGATAAGATCAGAGAGATTAGAGCCCACACAGAAGCATGCCGACAATCCTTCTTTCCACGTACAATACGAGACTGGAATAGAAGGGAGAACCGATAGAGGTACTCAGGGTACCCTCCGCCACACACCGTCAGGTGGCTTGCGGAGTATGGATGTAGATGTAGATACTAGGGCCGCGCGGGATTAGCCGAGCGGTCTTAGGCGCTGCAGTCATGAAACTGTGCGGCGGCTGGTCCCAGCGGAGGTTCGAGGAGTCCTCCCTCTGATGAGGATGATTTAGGTTAAGTAGTGTGTAAGCTTAGGGACTGATGACCTTAGCAGCTACGTCCCATAATATTTCACACACACAATATTCGACGAAGGGTCGTATGAGTGTTTCGTAAACAATCTTATTTGCTGACTGAGCACATTCCTAGTATTTCACCGAAGAAATAAAGTTTGCCATCTGCTGTCTTTAAAGCTGAGCATATATTAGTTTGTTACATGTTCCCTCGATCACTTGACAGATTCTATTGCATAATGATGTGGAATTATTAAGTTTACAGGATATGTATATATGACGACTGTTTACATTAATGAAGACATTTCTTAGTCACACACACTCAACTACACTTACAGCGCCTAGCACCAACCAGGAGTAAGTGAAACTGAAGTAGTAAGTTACTAACAGAGAAGGAAATCGGCGACTTCCAGTCGATATTACTGAAATAAACGAGTAAATTAGTCCAGGAGTAAATTTTTCGTTTACTTCCGAAGCAAATTTATTTATTCCCTTACTGGTGGAAAGAACCATTAAAGTGTAGCTAGTACATTAGTAACTTAAGGAGAAAATAGGTAAAAATTTTGTTCCTAGGGAGTATTGGTAGCAATGTAAGCGTAAGGTGCGATCTTCGAGTTCTCTGTTTGCAGTGCCGAATTCTATGGATTTCCTGGACTACGAAGAATATATGGAAACGGAGAAAGAGGTGAACATCCCAAGAATAAGGGGATGTATTGCCGAGAAGAGACCCATTTGAGATGTATAGCGACAGTGATTTCAAAAAGCGTTTTGGGTGTCGTAAGGAATCTTTTGAATTGCTGCTTGGAATTTTGGAGACGTTGCTGCAGCATAATTCTGACAGGAACCGTGCGTTGTCCCCTAGGCTGCAACTTCTCTGTGGACTGCGAATATTTCACACAGGTACTTATGAAATCGTGCCAGGGGATCTCATTAATATTCGTCGTACTACTGCTGGTAGAGTTTTTAACAATGCGATAAACAGTTTAATTGCGTTAAAGCCACTGTATGTGTCCATGCCAAAAAAATATATCAAAGAACAAAAGGAAACTCTTTCGAGCTGGTGGATTCCCATATTTCATAGGGGCCTTAGTTTGTGTACGTATACCCACACTTCCTACTTATGGAGCACAAGTAGAACTATACAGAAATCGCAAGAATTTCTTTTCTATCAATACACAAATCATCTGTGATGCCAAAATGAAGATTTTGAACGTGGTAAGCCGTTTGCCGGTTTCCACGCATGATGCACGCATTTGGGACAATCGCAGAGTTGCTGCAGAATTTGAAAATGGACAATATGATGGGTTGCTTGTTGGAGATAGTGGATATACTCTCTCCAAACATCTTATTACGCCTGTGTCCCGAGCCCAGTCAGTAGCTGAACGGCGCTACAATAGAGTCCATATTGCAACCGGATGTGTAACAAAGCGAGCTTCGGCGTTTGGAAGAAACGTTTCCAAATTCTCACTAAAACAGTGCGATCGCAACTAAACAAGTGTGGGAATGTTACTGTGGCTGCTGCAGTTCTACACAACTTTGGAATAGAAGTTGGAGATGTGTTTCGACCTGATGCTGTGGAGGTGAATGACGTCGAACAATATGCATTTCAGCCAGAAGTAGATGCTACAGGCCAAGCTTTCCGAAGTTGTATTACACTTAATTACATTAATTAAAATTATACTTGGGTTGCTAGTAAAATTAGAAGTTAGTGTAAAGACCTTTCCTTCTTAAATGGTTAAATAAGCTACAGCATTGTCACTATAGCATAGTAAAGTGACTCATTTAATTCATGCGTAATTTTATAGTTATGTTCTTTATTTCCTTCTTTTTCTGTGTTTCAGTACACTTGTAACTATCGAAAAAGACCTAGAAGTAAGTATTTTATATAGTCTTATTTTGCTGAACTTTTCATTGGATAAGCTAAGAAAACATACAGGTCCCGATCCTGCGCTCCTTCGCGTCAAATTCCCAGTGGCGCCCACTCAAACACGTGGCTCTTCAGTTCTCAATATCGCTAAGAATTACACTTGTAAAACTGGAACGGAAATCTGAGAGCCTGAAGTAGATTCTGTATTGTGGAAAGCCAATTTCTTACACACATCATTTTACCCAAATCAGGATCCATAATTTTTTTGACTTCCTGTCGCCAGACGCACATTCTTGACCCCTTGAAGCTGTAGTAAACCATTTCTAGATAACTTTATTTGTTAACAGCATGGTGCAGAAAGAGCACAATATATTTTGGAATCCATGGCGTCCGACCAACAGCTTATCTACTCGTGACGTCATAGCAAATGTCACGCAACCACCGTGAGCGTTTCAGCCGGAAATTCGAAAGTCATGTAAAGAAATGAGTTACAAAAAAAGGAATGTACACTGTCTGAACAGAAGTGTCATGTCACCTATTGATAGACGCTAATATGGGGTGTGTCCACGTTTAGCCTTTATGACGCCTTGAACTCGGCTTGAGACACTTTCAATGAGGTCTGAATGTCTGTGGAGGAATGACAGCCGATTCTTCCTCAAGAGCCGAAATGAGAGGAGGTACCTGTGTTGGACACTGGGGTCTGGAACGAAGGCGACGTTCTAAGACATCTCAAAAATGTTCCATTGGGTTCCGGTCGGGATTCTGGGCAGGTCGGTACATTTCAAAAACGTTATTCTCCGCAAACCATTGTCACTCAGATATGCTGCTTTAAGACAGGGTGCGTTGTCATTATAATAAACCAATCATCGCTTCTGAACTGTTCCTGTACTCTGCGCAGAACACAATGCACTAAAAGGTAAAATGTATTCATATCGTTCCACATTCAGTGTTTTCTTAACTGCAACAAGGAGACCTTATTCTAACCACGGAAAGCCCGCTCCCCATACCATAACACCTTCTCCTCCGTACTTTACTGTTGGCATTAAATACGACTGCATGTAACGTTCTCCAGGCATTCTCCACACCCACCCCTTCACTGGCATTGTCATAGGGTGTAGCGTGATTCATCCCTCTAAATCGATTCTGCACTACGTTAACAACGTAGTGCAGGGTTCTAGGCATGTCGGTACGTTTCAAAAACGTTATTCTCCACGAACCATTGTCACTCAGATATGCTGCTTTAAGACAGGGTGCGTTGTCATTATGATAAACCAATCATCGCTTCTGAACTGTTCCTGTACTCTGCGCAGAACACAATGCACTAAAAGGTAAAATGTATTCATATCGTTCCACATTCAGTGTTTTCTTAACTGCAACAAGGAGACCTTATTCTAACCACGGAAAGCCCGCTCCCCATACCATAACACCTTCTCCTCCGTACTTTACTGTTGGCATTAAATATGACTGCATGTAACGTTCTCCAGGCATTCTCCACACCCACCCCTTCACTGGCATTGTCATAGGGTGTAGCGTGATTCATCCCTCTAAATCGATTCTGCACTACGTTAACAACGTAGTGCAGGGTTCTAGGCATGTCGGTACATTTCAAAAACGTTATTCTCCACGAACCATTGTCATTTAGATATGCTGCTTTAAGACAGGGTGCGTTGTCATTATGATAAACCAATCATCGCTTCTGAACTGTTCCTGTACTCTGCGCAGAACACAATGCAGTAATAGGTAAAATGTATTCATATCGTTCCACATTCAATGTTTTCTTAATTGCAACAAGGAGACCTTATTCTAACCACGGAAAGCCCGCTCCCCATACCATAACACCTTCTCCTCCGTACTTTACTGTTGGCATTAAATATGACTGCATGTAACGTTCTCCAGGCATTCTCCACACCCACCCCTTCACTGGCATTGTCATAGGGTGTAGCGTGATTCATCCCTCTAAATCGATTCTGCACTACGTTAACAACGTAGTGCAGGTTTCTAGTTATGTCGGTACATTTCAAAAACGTTATTCTCCACGAACCATTGTCACTCAGATATGCTGCTTTAAGACAGGGTGCGTTGTCATTATGATAAACCAATCATCGCTTCTGAACTGTTCCTGTACTCTGCGCAGAACACAATGCAGTAAAAGGTAAAATGCATTCATATCGTTCCACATTCAGTGTTTTCTTAACTGCAACAAGGAGACCTTATTCTAACCACAGAAAGCCCACTCCCCATACCATAACACCTTCTCCTCCGTACTTTACTGTTAGCATTAAATATTACTGCATGTAAAGTTCTCCAGGCATTCTCCACACCCACCCCTTCACTGGCATTGTCATAGGGTGTAGCGTGATTCATCCCTCTAAATCGATTCTGCACTACGTTAACAACGTAGTGCAGGGTTCTGGGCATGTCGGTACATTTCAAAAACGTTATTCTCCACGAACCATTGTCACTCAGATATGCTGCTTTAAGACAGGGTGCGTTGTCATTATGATAAACCAATCATCGCTTCTGAACTGTTCCTGTACTCTGCGCAGAACACAATGCACTAAAAGGTAAAATGTATTCATATCGTTCCACATTCAGTGTTTTCTTAACTGCAACAAGGAGACCTTATTCTAACCACGGAAAGCCCGCTCCCCATACCATAACACCTTCTCCTCCGTACTTTACTGTTGGCATTAAATATGACTGCATGTAACGTTCTCCAGGCATTCTCCACACCCACCCCTTCACTGGCATTGTCATAGGGTGTAGCGTGATTCATCCCTCTAAATCGATTCTGCACTACGTTAACAACGTAGTGCAGGGTTCTGGGCATGTCGGTACATTTCAAAAACGTTATTCTCCACGAACCATTGTCACTCAGATATGCTGCTTTAAGACAGGGTGCGTTGTCATTATGATAAACCAATCATCGCTTCTGAACTGTTCCTGTACTCTGCGCAGAACACAATGCACTAAAAGGTAAAATGTATTCATATCGTTCCACATTCAGTGTTTTCTTAACTGCAACAAGGAGACCTTATTCTAACCACGGAAAGCCCGCTCCCCATACCATAACACCTTCTCCTCCGTACTTTACTGTTGGCATTAAATATGACTGCATGTAACGTTCTCCAGGCATTCTCCACACCCACCCCTTCACTGGCATTGTCATAGGGTGTAGCGTGATTCATCCCTCTAAATCGATTCTGCACTACGTTAACAACGTAGTGCAGGGTTCTGGGCATGGCGGTACATTTCAAAAACGTTATTCTCCACGAACCATTGTCACTCAGATATGCTGCTTTAAGACAGGGTGCGTTGTCATTATGATAAACCAATCATCGCTTCTGAACTGTTCCTGTACTCTGCGCAGAACACAATGCAGTAATAGGTAAAATGTATTCATATCGTTCCACATTCAATGTTTTCTTAATTGCAACAAGGAGACCTTATTCTAACCACGGAAAGCCCGCTCCCCATACCATAACACCTTCTCCTCCGTACTTTACTGTTGGCATTAAATATGACTGCATGTAACGTTCTCCAGGCATTCTCCACACCCACCCCTTCACTGGCATTGTCATAGGGTGTAGCGTGATTCATCCCTCTAAATCGATTCTGCACTACGTTAACAACGTAGTGCAGGTTTCTAGTTATGTCGGTACATTTCAAAAACGTTATTCTCCACGAACCATTGTCACTCAGATATGCTGCTTTAAGACAGGGTGCGTTGTCATTATGATAAACCAATCATCGCTTCTGAACTGTTCCTGTACTCTGCGCAGAACACAATGCAGTAAAAGGTAAAATGCATTCATATCGTTCCACATTCAGTGTTTTCTTAACTGCAACAAGGAGACCTTATTCTAACCACGGAAAGCCCACTCCCCATACCATAACACCTTCTCCTCCGTACTTTACTGTTGGCATTAAATATTACTGCATGTAAAGTCCTCCAGGCATTCACCACACCCACCCCTTCACTGGCATTGTCATAGGGTGTAGCGTGATTCATCCCTCTAAATCGATTCTGCACTACGTTAACAACGTAGTGCAGGGTTCTGGGCATGTCGGTACATTTCAAAAACGTTATTCTCCACGAACCATTGTCACTCAGATATGCTGCTTTAAGACAGGGTGCGTTGTCATTATGATAAACCAATCATCGCTTCTGAACTGTTCCTGTACTCTGCGCAGAACACAATGCACTAAAAGGTAAAATGTATTCATATCGTTCCACATTCAGTGTTTTCTTAACTGCAACAAGGAGACCTTATTCTAACCACGGAAAGCCCGCTCCCCATACCATAACACCTTCTCCTCCGTACTTTACTGTTGGCATTAAATATGACTGCATGTAACGTTCTCCAGGCATTCTCCACACCCACCCCTTCACTGGCATTGTCATAGGGTGTAGCGTGATTCATCCCTCTAAATCGATTCTGCACTACGTTAACAACGTAGTGCAGGGTTCTGGGCATGTCGGTACATTTCAAAAACGTTATTCTCCACGAACCATTGTCACTCAGATATGCTGCTTTAAGACAGGGTGTGTTGTCATTATGATAAACCAATCATCGCTTCTGAACTGTTCCTGTACTCTGCGTAGAACACAATGCACTAAAAGGTAAAATGTATTCATATCGTTCCACATTCAGTGTTTTCTTAACTGCAACAAGGAGACCTTATTCTAACCACGGAAAGCCCGCTCCCCATACCATAACACCTTCTCCTCCGTACTTTACTGTTGGCATTAAATATGACTGCATGTAAAGTTCTCCAGGAATTCTCCACACCCACCCCTTCACTGGCATTGTCATAGGGTGTAGCGTGATTCATCCCTCTAAATCGATTCTGCACTACGTTAACAACGCAGTGCAGGTTTCTAGTTATGTCGGTACATTTCAAAAACGTTATTCTCCACGAACCATTGTCACTCAGATATGCTGCTTTAAGACAGGGTGCGTTGTCATTATGATAAACCAATCATCGCTTCTGAACTGTTCCTGTACTCTGCGCAGAACACAATGCACTAAAAGGTAAAATGTATTCATATCGTTCCACATTCAGTGTTTTCTTAACTGCAACAAGGAGACCTTATTCTAACCACGGAAAGCCCGCTCCCCATACCATAACACCTTCTCCTCCGTACTTTACTGTTGGCATTAAATATGACTGCATGTAACGTTCTCCAGGCATTCTCCACACCCACCCCTTCACTGGCATTGTCATAGGGTGTAGCGTGATTCATCCCTCTAAATCGATTCTGCACTACGTTAACAACGTAGTGCAGGGTTCTGGGCATGGCGGTACATTTCAAAAACGTTATTCTCCACGAACCATTGTCACTCAGATATGCTGCTTTAAGACAGGGTGCGTTGTCATTATGATAAACCAATCATCGCTTCTGAACTGTTCCTGTACTCTGCGCAGAACACAATGCACTAAAAGGTAAAATGTATTCATATCGTTCCACATTCAGTGTTTTCTTAACTGCAACAAGGAGACCTTATTCTAACCACGGAAAGCCCGCTCCCCATACCATAACACCTTCTCCTCCGTACTTTACTGTTGGCATTAAATATGACTGCATGTAACGTTCTCCAGGCATTCTCCACACCCACCCCTTCACTGGCATTGTCATAGGGTGTAGCGTGATTCATCCCTCTAAATCGATTCTGCACTACGTTAACAACGTAGTGCAGGGTTCTGGGCATGTCGGTACATTTCAAAAACGTTATTCTCCACGAACCATTGTCACTCAGATATGCTGCTTTAAGACAGGGTGCGTTGTCATTATGATAAACCAATCATCGCTTCTGAACTGTTCCTGTACTCTGCGCAGAACACAATGCAGTAATAGGTAAAATGTATTCATATCATTCCACATTCAGTGTTTTCTTAACTGCAACAAGGAGACCTTATTCTAACCACGGAAAGCCCGCTCCCCATACCATAACACCTTCTCCTCCGTACTTTACTGTTGGCATTAAATACGACTGCATGTAACGTTCTCCAGGCATTCTCCACACCCACCCCTTCACTGGCATTGTCATAGGGTGTAGCGTGATTCATCCCTCTAAATCGATTCTGCACTACGTTAACAACGTAGTGCAGGGTTCTGGGCATGTCGGTACGTTTCAAAAACGTTATTCTCCACGAACCATTGTCACTCAGATATGCTGCTTTAAGACAGGGTGCGTTGTCATTATGATAAACCAATCATCGCTTCTGAACTGTTCCTGTACTCTGCGCAGAACAAAATGCACTAAAAGGTAAAATGTATTCATATCGTTCCACATTCAGTGTTTTCTTAACTGCAACAAGGAGACCTTATTCTAACCACGGAAAGCCCGCTCCCCATACCATAACACCTTCTCCTCCGTACTTTACTGTTGGCATTAAATATGACTGCATGTAACGTTCTCCAGGCATTCTCCACACCCACCCCTTCACTGGCATTGTCATAGGGTGTAGCGTGATTCATCCCTCTAAATCGATTCTGCACTACGTTAACAACGTAGTGCAGGGTTCTGGGCATGTCGGTACATTTCAAAAACGTTATTCTCCACGAACCATTGTCACTCAGATATGCTGCTTTAAGACAGGGTGCGTTGTCATTATGATAAACCAATCATCGCTTCTGAACTGTTCCTGTACTCTGCGCAGAACACAATGCAGTAATAGGTAAAATGTATTCATATCGTTCCACATTCAGTGTTTTCCTAACTGCAAACAAGGAGACCTTATTCTAACCACGGAAAGCCCGCTCCCCATACCATAACACCTTCTCCTCCGTACTTTACTGTTGGCATTAAATATGACTGCACGTAACGTTCTCCAGGCATTCTCCACACCCACCCCTTCACTGGCATTGTCATAGGGTGTAGCGTGATTCATCCCTCTAAATCGATTCTGCACTACGTTAACAACGTAGTGCAGGGTTCTGGGCATGTCGGTACATTTCAAAAACGTTATTCTCCACGAACCATTGTCACTCAGATATGCTGCTTTAAGACAGGGTGCGTTGTCATTATGATAAACCAATCATCGCTTCTGAACTGTTCCTGTACTCTGCGCAGAACACAATGCACTAAAAGGTAAAATGTATTCATATCGTTCCACATTCAGTGTTTTCTTAACTGCAACAAGGAGACCTTATTCTAACCACGGAAAGCCCGCTCCCCATACCATAACACCTTCTCCTCCGTACTTTACTGTTGGCATTAAATATGACTGCATGTAACGTTCTCCAGGCATTCTCCACACCCACCCCTTCACTGGCATTGTCATAGGGTGTAGCGTGATTCATCCCTCTAAATAGATTCTGCACTACGTTAACAACGTAGTGCAGGGTTCTAGGCATGTCGGTACGTTTCAAAAACGTTATTCTCCACGAACCATTGTCACTCAGATATGCTGCTTTAAGACAGGGTGCGTTGTCATTATGATAAACCAATCATCGCTTCTGAACTGTTCCTGTACTCTGCGCAGAACACAATGCACTAAAAGGTAAAATGTATTCATATCGTTCCACATTCAGTGTTTTCTTAACTGCAACAAGGAGACCTTATTCTAACCACGGAAAGCCCGCTCCCCATACCATAACACCTTCTCCTCCGTACTTTACTGTTGGCATTAAATATGACTGCATGTAAAGTTCTCCAGGCATTCTCCACACCCACCCCTTCACTGGCATTGTCATAGGGTGTAGCGTGATTCATCCCTCTAAATCGATTCTGCACTACGTTAACAACGTAGTGCATGGTTCTGGGCATGTCGGTACATTTCAAAAACGTTATTCTCCACGAACCATTGTCACTCAGATATGCTGCTTTAAGACAGGGTGCGTTGTCATTATGATAAACCAATCATCGCTTCTGAACTGTTCCTGTACTCTGCGCAGAACACAATGCACTAAAAGGTAAAATGTATTCATATCGTTCCACATTCAGTGTTTTCTTAACTGCAACAAGGAGACCTTATTCTAACCACGGAAAGCCCGCTCCCCATACCATAACACCTTCTCCTCCGTACTTTACTGTTGGCATTAAATATGACTGCATGTAACGTTCTCCAGGCATTCTCCACACCCACCCCTTCACTGGCATTGTCATAGGGTGTAGCGTGATTCATCCCTCTAAATCGATTCTGCACTACGTTAACAACGTAGTGCAGGGTTCTAGGCATGTCGGTACGTTTCAAAATCGTTATTCTCCACGAACCATTGTCACTCAGATATGCTGCTCTAAGACAGGGTGCGTTGTCATTATGATAAACCAATCATCGCTTCTGAACTGTTCCTGTACTCTGCGCAGAACACAATGCACTAAAAGGTAAAATGTATTCATATCGTTCCACATTCAGTGTTTTCTTAACTGCAACAAGGAGACCTTATTCTAACCACGGAAAGCCCGCTCCCCATACCATAACACCTTCTCCTCCGTACTTTACTGTTGGCATTAAATATGACTGCATGTAACGTTCTCCAGGCATTCTCCACACCCACCCCTTCACTGGCATTGTCATAGGGTGTAGCGTGATTCATCCCTCTAAATCGATTCTGCACTACGTTAACAACGTAGTGCAGGGTTCTAGGCATGTCGGTACGTTTCAAAAACGTTATTCTCCACGAACCATTGTCACTCAGATATGCTGCTTTAAGACAGGGTGCGTTGTCATTATGATAAACCAATCATCGCTTCTGAACTGTTCCTGTACTCTGCGCAGAACACAATGCAGTAATAGGTAAAATGTATTCATATCGTTCCACATTCAGTGTTTTCTGAACTGCAACAAGGAGACCTTATTCTAACCACGGAAAGCCCGCTCCCCATACCATAACACCTTCTCCTCCGTACTTTACTGTTGGCATTAAATATGACTGCATGTAACGTTCTCCAGGCATTCTCCACACCCACCCCTTCACTGGCATTGTCATAGGGTGTAGCGTGATTCATCCCTCTAAATCGATTCTGCACTACGTTAACAACGTAGTGCAGGGTTCTGGGCATGTCGGTACATTTCAAAAACGTTATTCTCCACGAACCATTGTCACTCAGATATGCTGCTTTAAGACAGGGTGCGTTGTCATTATGATAAACCAATCATCGCTTCTGAACTGTTCCTGTACTCTGCGCAGAACACAATGCAGTAATAGGTAAAATGTATTCATATCATTCCACATTCAGTGTTTTCTTAACTGCAACAAGGAGACCTTATTCTAACCACGGAAAGCCCGCTCCCCATACCATAACACCTTCTCCTCCGTACTTTACAGTTGGCATTAAATATGACTGCATGTAACGTTCTCCAGGCATTCTCCACACCCACCCCTTCACTGGCATTGTCATAGGGTGTAGCGTGATTCATCCCTCTAAATCGATTCTGCACTACGTTAACAACGTAGTGCAGAGTTCTGGGCATGTCGGTACATTTCAAAAACGTTATTCTCCACGAACCATTGTCACTCAGATATGCTGCTTTAAGACAGGGTGCGTTGTCATTATGATAAACCAATCATCGCTTCTGAACTGTTCCTGTACTCTGCGCAGAACACAATGCACTAAAAGGTAAAATGTATTCATATCGTTCCACATTCAGTGTTTTCTTAACTGCAACAAGGAGACCTTATTCTAACCACAGAAAGCCCACTCCCCATACCATAACACCTTCTCCTCCGTACTTTACTGTTAGCATTAAATATTACTGCATGTAAAGTTCTCCAGGCATTCTCCACACCCACCCCTTCACTGGCATTGTCATAGGGTGTAGCGTGATTCATCCCTCTAAATCGATTCTGCACTACGTTAACAACGTAGTGCAGGGTTCTGGGCATGTCGGTACATTTCAAAAACGTTATTCTCCACGAACCATTGTCACTCAGATATGCTGCTTTAAGACAGGGTGCGTTGTCATTATGATAAACCAATCATCGCTTCTGAACTGTTCCTGTACTCTGCGCAGAACACAATGCACTAAAAGGTAAAATGTATTCATATCGTTCCACATTCAGTGTTTTCTTAACTGCAACAAGGAGACCTTATTCTAACCACGGAAAGCCCGCTCCCCATACCATAACACCTTCTCCTCCGTACTTTACTGTTGGCATTAAATATGACTGCATGTAACGTTCTCCAGGCATTCTCCACACCCACCCCTTCACTGGCATTGTCATAGGGTGTAGCGTGATTCATCCCTCTAAATCGATTCTGCACTACGTTAACAACGTAGTGCAGGGTTCTGGGCATGTCGGTACATTTCAAAAACGTTATTCTCCACGAACCATTGTCACTCAGATATGCTGCTTTAAGACAGGGTGCGTTGTCATTATGATAAACCAATCATCGCTTCTGAACTGTTCCTGTACTCTGCGCAGAACACAATGCACTAAAAGGTAAAATGTATTCATATCGTTCCACATTCAGTGTTTTCTTAACTGCAACAAGGAGACCTTATTCTAACCACGGAAAGCCCGCTCCCCATACCATAACACCTTCTCCTCCGTACTTTACTGTTGGCATTAAATATGACTGCATGTAACGTTCTCCAGGCATTCTCCACACCCACCCCTTCACTGGCATTGTCATAGGGTGTAGCGTGATTCATCCCTCTAAATCGATTCTGCACTACGTTAACAACGTAGTGCAGGGTTCTGGGCATGGCGGTACATTTCAAAAACGTTATTCTCCACGAACCATTGTCACTCAGATATGCTGCTTTAAGACAGGGTGCGTTGTCATTATGATAAACCAATCATCGCTTCTGAACTGTTCCTGTACTCTGCGCAGAACACAATGCAGTAATAGGTAAAATGTATTCATATCGTTCCACATTCAATGTTTTCTTAATTGCAACAAGGAGACCTTATTCTAACCACGGAAAGCCCGCTCCCCATACCATAACACCTTCTCCTCCGTACTTTACTGTTGGCATTAAATATGACTGCATGTAACGTTCTCCAGGCATTCTCCACACCCACCCCTTCACTGGCATTGTCATAGGGTGTAGCGTGATTCATCCCTCTAAATCGATTCTGCACTACGTTAACAACGTAGTGCAGGTTTCTAGTTATGTCGGTACATTTCAAAAACGTTATTCTCCACGAACCATTGTCACTCAGATATGCTGCTTTAAGACAGGGTGCGTTGTCATTATGATAAACCAATCATCGCTTCTGAACTGTTCCTGTACTCTGCGCAGAACACAATGCAGTAAAAGGTAAAATGCATTCATATCGTTCCACATTCAGTGTTTTCTTAACTGCAACAAGGAGACCTTATTCTAACCACGGAAAGCCCACTCCCCATACCATAACACCTTCTCCTCCGTACTTTACTGTTGGCATTAAATATTACTGCATGTAAAGTCCTCCAGGCATTCACCACACCCACCCCTTCACTGGCATTGTCATAGGGTGTAGCGTGATTCATCCCTCTAAATCGATTCTGCACTACGTTAACAACGTAGTGCAGGGTTCTGGGCATGTCGGTACATTTCAAAAACGTTATTCTCCACGAACCATTGTCACTCAGATATGCTGCTTTAAGACAGGGTGCGTTGTCATTATGATAAACCAATCATCGCTTCTGAACTGTTCCTGTACTCTGCGCAGAACACAATGCACTAAAAGGTAAAATGTATTCATATCGTTCCACATTCAGTGTTTTCTTAACTGCAACAAGGAGACCTTATTCTAACCACGGAAAGCCCGCTCCCCATACCATAACACCTTCTCCTCCGTACTTTACTGTTGGCATTAAATATGACTGCATGTAACGTTCTCCAGGCATTCTCCACACCCACCCCTTCACTGGCATTGTCATAGGGTGTAGCGTGATTCATCCCTCTAAATCGATTCTGCACTACGTTAACAACGTAGTGCAGGGTTCTGGGCATGTCGGTACATTTCAAAAACGTTATTCTCCACGAACCATTGTCACTCAGATATGCTGCTTTAAGACAGGGTGCGTTGTCATTATGATAAACCAATCATCGCTTCTGAACTGTTCCTGTACTCTGCGCAGAACACAATGCACTAAAAGGTAAAATGTATTCATATCGTTCCACATTCAGTGTTTTCTTAACTGCAACAAGGAGACCTTATTCTAACCACGGAAAGCCCGCTCCCCATACCATAACACCTTCTCCTCCGTACTTTACTGTTGGCATTAAATATGACTGCATGTAAAGTTCTCCAGGAATTCTCCACACCCACCCCTTCACTGGCATTGTCATAGGGTGTAGCGTGATTCATCCCTCTAAATCGATTCTGCACTACGTTAACAACGCAGTGCAGGTTTCTAGTTATGTCGGTACATTTCAAAAACGTTATTCTCCACGAACCATTGTCACTCAGATATGCTGCTTTAAGACAGGGTGCGTTGTCATTATGATAAACCAATCATCGCTTCTGAACTGTTCCTGTACTCTGCGCAGAACACAATGCACTAAAAGGTAAAATGTATTCATATCGTTCCACATTCAGTGTTTTCTTAACTGCAACAAGGAGACCTTATTCTAACCACGGAAAGCCCGCTCCCCATACCATAACACCTTCTCCTCCGTACTTTACTGTTGGCATTAAATATGACTGCATGTAACGTTCTCCAGGCATTCTCCACACCCACCCCTTCACTGGCATTGTCATAGGGTGTAGCGTGATTCATCCCTCTAAATCGATTCTGCACTACGTTAACAACGTAGTGCAGGGTTCTGGGCATGGCGGTACATTTCAAAAACGTTATTCTCCACGAACCATTGTCACTCAGATATGCTGCTTTAAGACAGGGTGCGTTGTCATTATGATAAACCAATCATCGCTTCTGAACTGTTCCTGTACTCTGCGCAGAACACAATGCACTAAAAGGTAAAATGTATTCATATCGTTCCACATTCAGTGTTTTCTTAACTGCAACAAGGAGACCTTATTCTAACCACGGAAAGCCCGCTCCCCATACCATAACACCTTCTCCTCCGTACTTTACTGTTGGCATTAAATATGACTGCATGTAACGTTCTCCAGGCATTCTCCACACCCACCCCTTCACTGGCATTGTCATAGGGTGTAGCGTGATTCATCCCTCTAAATCGATTCTGCACTACGTTAACAACGTAGTGC
Source organism: Schistocerca gregaria (assembly GCF_023897955.1). NCBI lineage: Eukaryota > Metazoa > Arthropoda > Insecta > Orthoptera > Acrididae > Schistocerca > Schistocerca gregaria. The sequence continues at coordinate 479,203,843 of NC_064931.1, read as the reverse complement.
AGGGTTCTGGGCATGTCGGTACATTTCAAAAACGTTATTCTCCACGAACCATTGTCACTCAGATATGCTGCTTTAAGACAGGGTGCGTTGTCATTATGATAAACCAATCATCGCTTCTGAACTGTTCCTGTACTCTGCGCAGAACACAATGCAGTAATAGGTAAAATGTATTCATATCATTCCACATTCAGTGTTTTCTTAACTGCAACAAGGAGACCTTATTCTAACCACGGAAAGCCCGCTCCCCATACCATAACACCTTCTCCTCCGTACTTTACTGTTGGCATTAAATATGACTGCATGTAACGTTCTCCAGGCATTCTCCACACCCACCCCTTCACTGGCATTGTCATAGGGTGTAGCGTGATTCATCCCTCTAAATCGATTCTGCACTACGTTAACAACGTAGTGCAGGGTTCTGGGCATGTCGGTACGTTTCAAAAACGTTATTCTCCACGAACCATTGTCACTCAGATATGCTGCTTTAAGACAGGGTGCGTTGTCATTATGATAAACCAATCATCGCTTCTGAACTGTTCCTGTACTCTGCGCAGAACAAAATGCACTAAAAGGTAAAATGTATTCATATCGTTCCACATTCAGTGTTTTCTTAACTGCAACAAGGAGACCTTATTCTAACCACGGAAAGCCCGCTCCCCATACCATAACACCTTCTCCTCCGTACTTTACTGTTGGCATTAAATATGACTGCATGTAACGTTCTCCAGGCATTCTCCACACCCACCCCTTCACTGGCATTGTCATAGGGTGTAGCGTGATTCATCCCTCTAAATCGATTCTGCACTACGTTAACAACGTAGTGCAGGGTTCTGGGCATGTCGGTACATTTCAAAAACGTTATTCTCCACGAACCATTGTCACTCAGATATGCTGCTTTAAGACAGGGTGCGTTGTCATTATGATAAACCAATCATCGCTTCTGAACTGTTCCTGTACTCTGCGCAGAACACAATGCAGTAATAGGTAAAATGTACTCATATCGTTCCACATTCAGTGTTTTCCTAACTGCAAACAAGGAGACCTTATTCTAACCACGGAAAGCCCGCTCCCCATACCATAACACCTTCTCCTCTGTACTTTACTGTTGGCATTAAATATGACTGCACGTAACGTTCTCCAGGCATTCTCCACACCCACCCCTTCACTGGCATTGTCATAGGGTGTAGCGTGATTCATCCCTCTAAATCGATTCTGCACTACGTTAACAACGTAGTGCAGGGTTCTGGGCATGTCGGTACATTTCAAAAACGTTATTCTCCACGAACCATTGTCACTCAGATATGCTGCTTTAAGACAGGGTGCGTTGTCATTATGATAAACCAATCATCGCTTCTGAACTGTTCCTGTACTCTGCGCAGAACACAATGCACTAAAAGGTAAAATGTATTCATATCGTTCCACATTCAGTGTTTTCTTAACTGCAACAAGGAGACCTTATTCTAACCACGGAAAGCCCGCTCCCCATACCATAACACCTTCTCCTCCGTACTTTACTGTTGGCATTAAATATGACTGCATGTAACGTTCTCCAGGCATTCTCCACACCCACCCCTTCACTGGCATTGTCATAGGGTGTAGCGTGATTCATCCCTCTAAATAGATTCTGCACTACGTTAACAACGTAGTGCAGGGTTCTAGGCATGTCGGTACGTTTCAAAAACGTTATTCTCCACGAACCATTGTCACTCAGATATGCTGCTTTAAGACAGGGTGCGTTGTCATTATGATAAACCAATCATCGCTTCTGAACTGTTCCTGTACTCTGCGCAGAACACAATGCACTAAAAGGTAAAATGTATTCATATCGTTCCACATTCAGTGTTTTCTTAACTGCAACAAGGAGACCTTATTCTAACCACGGAAAGCCCGCTCCCCATACCATAACACCTTCTCCTCCGTACTTTACTGTTGGCATTAAATATGACTGCATGTAAAGTTCTCCAGGCATTCTCCACACCCACCCCTTCACTGGCATTGTCATAGGGTGTAGCGTGATTCATCCCTCTAAATCGATTCTGCACTACGTTAACAACGTAGTGCATGGTTCTGGGCATGTCGGTACATTTCAAAAACGTTATTCTCCACGAACCATTGTCACTCAGATATGCTGCTTTAAGACAGGGTGCGTTGTCATTATGATAAACCAATCATCGCTTCTGAACTGTTCCTGTACTCTGCGCAGAACACAATGCACTAAAAGGTAAAATGTATTCATATCGTTCCACATTCAGTGTTTTCTTAACTGCAACAAGGAGACCTTATTCTAACCACGGAAAGCCCGCTCCCCATACCATAACACCTTCTCCTCCGTACTTTACTGTTGGCATTAAATATGACTGCATGTAACGTTCTCCAGGCATTCTCCACACCCACCCCTTCACTGGCATTGTCATAGGGTGTAGCGTGATTCATCCCTCTAAATCGATTCTGCACTACGTTAACAACGTAGTGCAGGGTTCTAGGCATGTCGGTACGTTTCAAAAACGTTATTCTCCACGAACCATTGTCACTCAGATATGCTGCTTTAAGACAGGGTGCGTTGTCATTATGATAAACCAATCATCGCTTCTGAACTGTTCCTGTACTCTGCGCAGAAATCAATGCACTAAAAGGTAAAATGAATTCATATCGTTCCACATTCAGTGTTTTCTTAACTGCAACAAGGAGACCTTATTCTAACCACGGAAAGCCCGCTCCCCATACCATAACACCTTCTCCTCCGTACTTTACTGTTGGCATTAAATATGACTGCATGTAACGTTCTCCAGGCATTCTCCACACCCACCCCTTCACTGGCATTGTCATAGGGTGTAGCGTGATTCATCCCTCTAAATCGATTCTGCACTACGTTAACAACGTAGTGCAGGGTTCTGGGCATGTCGGTACATTTCAAAAACGTTATTCTCCACGAACCATTGTCACTCAGATATGCTGCTTTAAGACAGGGTGCGTTGTCATTATGATAAACCAATCATCGCTTCTGAACTGTTCCTGTACTCTGCGCAGAACACAATGCAGTAATAGGTAAAATGTATTCATATCATTCCACATTCAGTGTTTTCTTAACTGCAACAAGGAGACCTTATTCTAACCACGGAAAGCCCGCTCCCCATACCATAACACCTTCTCCTCAGTACTTTACAGTTGGCATTAAATATGACTGCATGTAACGTTCTCCAGGCATTCTCCACACCCACCCTTTCACTGGCATTGTCATAGGGTGTAGCGTGATTCATCCCTCTAAATCGATTCTGCACTACGTTAACAACGTAGTGCAGGGTTCTGGGCATGTCGGTACATTTCAAAAACGTTATTCTCCACGAACCATTGTCACTCAGATATGCTGCTTTAAGACAGGGTGCGTTGTCATTATGATAAACCAATCATCGCTTCTGAACTGTTCCTGTACTCTGCGCAGAACACAATGCAGTAATAGGTAAAATGTATTCATATCGTTCCACATTCAGTGTTTTCTGAACTGCAACAAGGAGACCTTATTCTAACCACGGAAAGCCCGCTCCCCATACCATAACACCTTCTCCTCCGTACTTTACTGTTGGCATTAAATATGACTGCATGTAACGTTCTCCAGGCATTCTCCACACCCACCCCTTCACTGGCATTGTCATAGGGTGTAGCGTGATTCATCCCTCTAAATCGATTCTGCACTACGTTAACAACGTAGTGCAGGGTTCTGGGCATGTCGGTACATTTCAAAAACGTTATTCTCCACGAACCATTGTCACTCAGATATGCTGCTTTAAGACAGGGTGCGTTGTCATTATGATAAACCAATCATCGCTTCTGAACTGTTCCTGTACTCTGCGCAGAACACAATGCAGTAATAGGTAAAATGTATTCATATCATTCCACATTCAGTGTTTTCTTAACTGCAACAAGGAGACCTTATTCTAACCACGGAAAGCCCGCTCCCCATACCATAACACCTTCTCCTCCGTACTTTACAGTTGGCATTAAATATGACTGCATGTAACGTTCTCCAGGCATTCTCCACACCCACCCCTTCACTGGCATTGTCATAGGGTGTAGCGTGATTCATCCCTCTAAATCGATTCTGCACTACGTTAACAACGTAGTGCAGAGTTCTGGGCATGTCGGTACATTTCAAAAACGTTATTCTCCACGAACCATTGTCACTCAGATATGCTGCTTTAAGACAGGGTGCGTTGTCATTATGATAAACCAATCATCGCTTCTGAACTGTTCCTGTACTCTGCGCAGAACACAATGCACTAAAAGGTAAAATGTATTCATGTCGTTCCACATTCAGTGTTTTCTTAACTGCAACAAGGAGACCTTATTCTAACCACGGAAAGCCCGCTCCCCATACCATAACACCTTCTCCTCCGTACTTTACTGTTGGCATTAAATATGACTGCATGTAACGTTCTCCAGGCATTCTCCACACCCACCCCTTCACTGGCATTGTCATAGGGTGTAGCGTGATTCATCCCTCTAAATCGATTCTGCACTACGTTAACAACGTAGTGCAGGGTTCTAGGCATGTCGGTACGTTTCAAAAACGTTATTCTCCACGAACCATTGTCACTCAGATATGCTGCTTTAAGACAGGGTGCGTTGTCATTATGATAAACCAATCATCGCTTCTGAACTGTTCCTGTACTCTGCGCAGAACACAATGCACTAAAAGGTAAAATGTATTCATATCGTTCCACATTCAGTGTTTTCTTAACTGCAACAAGGAGACCTTATTCTAACCACGGAAAGCCCGCTCCCCATACCATAACACCTTCTCCTCCGTACTTTACTGTTGGCATTAAATATTACTGCATGTAACGTTCTCCAGGCATTCTCCACACCCACCCCTTCACTGGCATTGTCATAGGGTGTAGCGTGATTCATCCCTCTAAATCGATTCTGCACTACGTTAACAACGTAGTGCAGGGTTCTAGGCATGTCGGTACGTTTCAAAAACGTTATTCTCCACGAACCATTGTCACTCAGATATGCTGCTTTGACAGGGTGCGTTGTCATTATGATAAACCAATCATCGCTTCTGAACTGTTCCTGTACTCTGCGCAGAACACAATGCACTAAAAGGTAAAATGTATTATTATCGTTCCACATTCAGTGTTTTCTTAACTGCAACAAGGAGACCTTATTCTAACCACGGAAAGCCCGCTCCCCATACCATAACACCTTCTCCTCCGTACTTTACTGTTGGCATTAAATATGACTGCATGTAACGTTCTCCAGGCATTCTCCACACCCACCCCTTCACTGGCATTGTCATAGGGTGTAGCGTGATTCATCCCTCTAAATCGATTCTGCACTACGTTAACAACGTAGTGTAGGGTTCTGGGCATGTCGGTACATTTCAAAAACGTTATTCTCCACGAACCATTGTCACTCAGATATGCTGCTTTAAGACAGGGTGCGTTGTCATTATGATAAACCAATCATCGCTTCTGAACTGTTCCTGTACTCTGCGCAGAACACAATGCAGTAAAAGGTAAAATGTATTCATATCGTTCCACATTCAGTGTTTTCTTAACTGCAACAAGGAGACCTTATTCTAACCACGGAAAGCCCGCTCCCCATACCATAACACCTTCTCCTCCGTACTTTACTGTTGGCATTAAATATGACTGCATGTAACGTTCTCCAGGCATTCTCCACACCCACCCCTTCACTGGCATTGTCATAGGGTGTAGCGTGATTCATCCCTCTAAATCGATTCTGCACTACGTTAACAACGTAGTGCAGGGTTCTGGGCATGTCGGTACATTTCAAAAACGTTATTCTCCACGAACCATTGTCACTCAGATATGCTGCTTTAAGACAGGGTGCGTTGTCATTATGATAAACCAATCATCGCTTCTGAACTGTTCCTGTAGTCTGCGCAGAACACAATGCACTAAAAGGTAAAATGTATTCATATCGTTCCACATTCAGTGTTTTCTTAACTGCAACAAGGAGACCTTATTCTAACCACGGAAAGCCCGCTCCCCATACCATAACACCTTCTCCTCCGTACTTTACTGTTGGCATTAAATATGACTGCATGTAACGTTCTCCAGGCATTCTCCACACCCACCCCTTCACTGGCATTGTCATAGGGTGTAGCGTGATTCATCCCTCTAAATCGATTCTGCACTACGTTAACAACGTAGTGCAGGGTTCTAGGCATGTCGGTACATTTCAAAAACGTTATTCTCCACGAACCATTGTCACTCAGATATGCTGCTTTAAGACAGGGTGCGTTGTCATTATGATAAACCAATCATCGCTTCTGAACTGTTCCTGTACTCTGCGCAGAACACAATGCACTAAAAGGTAAAATGTATTCATATCGTTCCACATTCAGTGTTTTCTTAACTGCAACAAGGAGACCTTATTCTAACCACGGAAAGCCCGCTCCCCATACCATAACACCTTCTCCTCCGTACTTTACTGTTGGCATTAAATATGACTGCATGTAACGTTCTCCAGGCATTCTCCACACCCACCCCTTCACTGGCATTGTCATAGGGTGTAGCGTGATTCATCCCTCTAAATCGATTCTGCACTACGTTAACAACGTAGTGCAGGGTTCTAGGCATGTCGGTACGTTTCAAAAACGTTATTCTCCACGAACCATTGTCACTCAGATATGCTGCTTTAAGACAGGGTGCGTTGTCATTATGATAAACCAATCATCGCTTCTGAACTGTTCCTGTACTCTGCGCAGAACACAATGCACTAAAAGGTAAAATGTATTCATATCGTTCCACATTCAGTGTTTTCTTAACTGCAACAAGGAGACCTTATTCTAACCACGGAAAGCCCGCTCCCCATACCATAACACCTTCTCCTCCGTACTTTACTGTTGGCATTAAATATTACTGCATGTAAAGTTCTCCAGGCATTCTCCACACCCACCCCTTCACTGGCATTGTCATAGGGTGTAGCGTGATTCATCCCTCTAAATCGATTCTGCACTACGTTAACAACGTAGTGCAGGGTTCTGGGCATGTCGGTACATTTCAAAAACGTTATTCTCCACGAACCATTGTCACTCAGATATGCTGCTTTAAGACAGGGTGCGTTGTCATTATGATAAACCAATCATCGCTTCTGAACTGTTCCTGTACTCTGCGCAGAACACAATGCACTAAAAGGTAAAATGTATTCATATCGTTCCACATTCAGTGTTTTCTTAACTGCAACAAGGAGACCTTATTCTAACCACGGAAAGCCCGCTCCCCATACCATAACACCTTCTCCTCCGTACTTTACTGTTGGCATTAAATATGACTGCATGTAACGTTCTCCAGGCATTCTCCACACCCACCCCTTCACTGGCATTGTCATAGGGTGTAGCGTGATTCATCCCTCTAAATCGATTCTGCACTACGTTAACAACGTAGTGCAGGGTTCTAGGCATGTCGGTACATTTCAAAAACGTTATTCTCCACGAACCATTGTCACTCAGATATGCTGCTTTAAGAGAGGGTGCGTTGTCATTATGATAAACCAATCATCGCTTCTGAACTGTTCCTGTACTCTGCGCAGAACACAATGCACTAAAAGGTAAAATGTATTCATATCGTTCCACATTCAGTGTTTTCTTAACTGCAACAAGGAGACCTTATTCTAACCACGGAAAGCCCGCTCCCTATACCATAACACCTTCTCCTCCGTACTTTACTGTTGGCATTAAATATGACTGCATGTAACGTTCTCCAGGCATTCTCCACACCCACCCCTTCACTGGCATTGTCATAGGGTGTAGCGTGATTCATCCCTCTAAATCGATTCTGCACTACGTTAACAACGTAGTGCAGGGTTCTAGGCATGTCGGTACATTTCAAAAACGTTATTCTCCACAAACCATTGTCACTCAGATATGCTGCTTTAAGACAGGGTGCGTTGTCATTATGATAAACCAATCATCGCTTCTGAACTGTTCCTGTACTCTGCGCAGAACACAATGCAGTAAAAGGTAAAATGTATTCATATCGTTCCACATTCAGTGTTTTCTGAACTGCAACAAGGAGACCTTATTCTAACCACGGAAAGCCCGCTCCCCATACCATAACACCTTCTCCTCCGTACTTTACTGTTGGCATTAAATATGACTGCATGTAACGTTCTCCAGGCTTCTCCACACCCACCCCTTCACTGGCATTGTCATAGGGTGTAGCGTGATTCATCCCTCTAAATCGATTCTGCACCACGTTAACAACATACGCGTGTACACTGCAGGTTGTGAAAATTAAATGACGTGTACAATATGTTTCACTGTAGGGGGTGGTGCGTATGTGGTGATGCCGCAGGTGGTGGAGAACCAGTGGAAACACAGGAAAATTTAAAAATTTAACTTCATTTCACCCTCACTTCAGTGTGAGGCAACCGCGACTCTCCCCGTGAGCGCTGGACGGAGCAGGTGGCGTCGGCTGCTATGATTGCGCGCGGCGATGCTGCGTCAGGACTCCGGCCCGGTCGTGAAGGCTAGGCCACGGCTAGATGCGACAGCTGCGCTTCCCGGCGGAAAGACGCGCCAGGTGGCGGCGCTGTTGGTCTTCTCTCCGCGGTGGTGGAGGCGGCTGTGCGTGGGTCTCTACCCATGTCCCTCAGACAGTCGACAGACGGCGGCTGCCGTTGTGACGCGGAATCCCTCCGTGGTTCTCTACATCAGCGGCAGCTAACATGAAGGATCCAGCGCAGCGGCAGACACAGCATGGTCTGGAACCGGAGGCTGGTGCTGGTCGCATTGCCCACTAGTCTTGCTGTGCTCCGACGTCATAGTGTGGCTACTCAGCTATGACCAAGTCCCTGAATCGAGTGACGTATGTCCTCAAATTCAGCCTCATTTATATTCTATCACTGCCCGTGTGTTTCTCTAAAACCTGGTGTCTAGTCACACCGACCATAACAAAGAGACTCTCTCGAGTGCGGTGGCAATGAGCCACTTACCACATCATTCTTTGCTGCATCGGGCAATTTACTGCTGTGCTAAACTATACTTGTTTCGCATCTCACTTACACAGTATGTACAAATCATCTACCAATTTCCATACCATTCGCATAATTCCTTAGAGAATAATTGTTGTATCATTCAGCTAACTAACATAATCTTCCAATTCATAATGTTACTTTTTTAGTCGGTGGAGTGGAAGGCGAGAAGATGGGCAGGACCATAGCACGGAGCTGTAACAGTAATATGTAATAGGAATAACACTCTTTACAGTCTGTACATCAAGGTGTCTCATTCCGAATGTTGTTTGTTTGTGAGATGGTCATGTCATGCCTCATTTACAAAGAGAAACATGAACCTGCATGAGCCAGAATTTCGTCAGAGGCAGCATTACCACCACTCAAAACAGTGCTGTATCGTTCCGTGATGTTGCTGCTTGCGTTGGTCGGCATCCAACGACTGTCAAGCAAAAATGGTATTGACGGGTTCAGTAGATTCCTATTCAGCGTCAAGTGGGATACAAAAGTTACATACATGTTCCTTGAGTCAGGAAATGGTTGTTTTTGTTACAGTACAAATATTCACACAGACAATGTGATGATGTCTCGTCCGCAGCTCGTGGTCGTGTCGTAGCGTTCTCGCTTCCCGCGCCCGGGTTCGATTCCCGGCGGGGTCAATGATTTTATCTGCCTTGTGATGAGTGGGTGTTGTGTGTTGACCTTAAGTTAGTTAGGTTTAAGTAGTTCTAAGTTCTAGGGGACTGATGACCATAGATGTTAAGTCCCATAGTGCTCAGAGCCATTTGAACAATTTTTTTGATGATGTCTCGAGCACTATGGACTGCCAGCGTGGTGACCATCGCTGCTGCCTCCCTTGATGCAGCAGCAGAGGGAGGCGTGGTGAAACACTCTACCCAGGAGTAGCACCATGTCTTCATTTCTGTGTATAGCATCGTGGTTTCCAGCTTTTAATTTCTTTGTCATATGTGCCACAAAACATGGCATGTTGGTACTTTGTGCTGCTGGGGACAGATCATAACCACCTCTGGTTTTCATGGACAGTAGTTTCTACATCGCCGGTGCCTTATGCCCGGTGACAGAGCCTTATTTTTAAGGATCCATAACGATACCTTTCAGCAAGATGACGTAAGACTACATGGTAACTGCGATGCCCAGACTGCCTTTATACAGAGGTTTTGAGACTGTAATTCTGGCCAGAACGCTCTCCAGATCTCCATTGAAATATTTGGTCATGGGTTGCCAAGAGACTGGCATGCCTGAACTTGTCAGCTACTACGACTGGCATATAACTGAAGCAGCATGCAGTGATGCATCCATATCTGTCATCCAAGCTCGATGCCTAGCCAGAATAGAGCTATGTTGCTGACAGAAGTGGCAGGTGTGTGTACCGCTTAGTCGAGTTGTATTAATGTGACCACATGACAAAACCCTGAATGACCACCTTTTGCAGCACGAGATGTGGAGGGAGAGAGTCGGTGAGGTTCTGCAGGGTCCAATGCCATGATCAGCTAAGCTACGTTTCACTGTTGAGGATCCATCACAGGAACGCCCAATCGAGTTGGTCCCATAGATTCTCGATTTGGTTTCGTCTCAGGAGGTTGGTGGCCAGCGGAGTACAGTGCACTCATCATGTTGATCTTCAAACCACGCACATACACTGCAAGCTGTGTAACACATAGTTTCGTCCCTCTTGTAAATGCCATTGTGTCAAACAAAAAGAAACTGTATGTAGAGGTGGATATGATCTCAAACAACAGGTCGATACAAGTACTTGTGTTGATTCACTGCGCCACGAATATGACAACAGTAACTAGGGAGTGACAGGAACTCATTCCCCAAATCATTAAGATTCCCTCCTAGTTGCACAGTGTTTCCTTTGAGTCGTTTTATGCTGCATGTACCAACAGCCATCCATCTACTGGAACTTCAAACGTGATTCATCTTAAAAGGCCACCTGTCGCCACTCAGTGGACGCCATATGCAGGATTTGCTTGCTTATTGCAGGCATTGCTACCGATGACTAGCAGTTAGCATAGGTGCGTGAACCACGCACCTGCTGAAGAAGCCTGTACACAGCAACGCTGAATAGTCGTTGAGAAAACACTGTTGGTATCTGCTTGGGTCATGTGAGTGGACAGCTATTGGCCCACACACATCTCCAAATTCGTCGTTCATCTCAGTCCTCTGTGGCCTGTGATGCACTGCTGTTTTTGGATAGAGCCATTTTTCCATGCACGGTAGGACTTTACCTTAACCACAGTGGCACGTGATCGGTTTATAAACTTAGCCATTTCAGAAATGCTTCCACCGCTGGCCCGAAAGCCAATTATCAAGCTCCTTTGGACTTCATATAAATCACTCCACTTCCGCATTACGCTAGCGACAGCACTGTTTTCCGAATTTGCGCAACACGCTTCATATACCCTCCACTGCTGGTGGTGTCACCTACTGTCTTTGAGTGGTTATTGCATGTTAACATCTAACACAGTCGTTGGGCACACTAATGTGACTGTACCATGTAAATTTCGAAACCTGTATACGTACAAATCGCCTACAGATTTTTTCACGCATTGTTCCTATGACATTAGACGCACTATATATAAAATGTCAATTTTTACTGTCTTTCTGGTGATTTGTATCAATGGCCAGTAGCGTATCTTCGTTCTTTCTTAAAATGTCCTACAAAAACATCAACGATTGCCACTTACGGATTCCCATTTCTGTTCCAAAACAATGTTTGCATGTAACTCCATATCATGCAGGAGTTGCAAGTCTCAAACGAGGAGTGAGTTTCCCACGAATTCACGTTTTAGTGCGCAATGTGTCATTTAGCAGTGTGTTTCGTGAAGTAGTGCATTCTGGTTATGCACAGATACTAACTACACAACGAAAGTAATATTCCTTGAAAGAACATGATAGAAAGAAGGTAGGATCGTTAAAAATCCCATCATTCGTTCTTTGCACAGCGTGTCCACCACTGATATTAAGTAAACAACGAAGCTACTCGTCGTTCAATGAAGATGTTTGAGAGAAAAAACGACGTACGGAATAATTCCTCAGTGAGAGAAGAATCGTTCTGGTAGTTGCGTCACGCGATTCAGAGGAACCATAGATAACATTAATCTGAGTGGCTGGATACATGAACGCCGCTTCTACTGAAAGCAAATCTAATATTTCAAGGAGAAATAAATTATTGTTTATTTAACTCATCAGACTGAAGAAGGCAAATTTACATTGGCGCCTTGTACACATATTACTAACATAAATAACTGTTCATCAGCATACCGCAACGTTACTCTGTTCTAAAATACTTAGAGAAATCAAGAACTGTAGTAATTATACAGGTCAACACGAAACAGTTTTTTTTATGTTTAGGATTTTAGGATCGATTTTAGCGCCGAATATAAATACGAAATCAATTTTCCTCTGTTCCTCTATTTTTTTGGGTCAGTGTTTTTTAACATACACTTCTACACGAAATGTGCATCTGTAAGTCAGTTTTGCGCAATTCTAAATCACATGTACGACGATTGGTTCCTGTGTGTTTGCCCTGTTGTCAGACTGCTTTGTAATTACTTCCAGAAATATCCACCATATGGAGTTGGATGTTAGTTTGTGAACTCTTGCCGTGCAGTTTTGAGCGAGGATGGCTTCACATGATAATTGTGCTAGGAAACAAACTGTGTTGTAGATTTTTGTATTTGTGATGTTGAACATAAATAAAATATGTTAAAGCAGAAGTTGTGTGTATCATTATGATGTGTTTTGACACATAGGTTGAGAAAAAATGTTAAAAGAGAACAGAAGACCTATTATTGACTGTGTAAAGAATTTGGCAACAAAAGTTTCAAATTTGGGGTACAGTTGGTTTGAGAGGGGGGAGGGGGGAACCCAGAAACTAATCTGATGACAGTTATTTGTGAAGACCAGTGTTGTCCCTCTGATACTAATGAAGATGGCAGTGATTATGGGGGTATGGCATCAGCTCCTAAAAGATTCAACTGAGACGTTCAAATGTGTGTGAATTCCTAAGGATCAAACAGTTGAGGTCATCAGTCTCTAGACTTACACACTACTTAAACTAACTTATGCTAGACCAAAACACACACACACACACATATGACCGAGGGTGGTCTCGAACCACCGGCGGAAGGGGCCGCGCAGTCCGTAACGAAACCGTATCGCCACACCGCGCAGCCAACTGAGATGAATTAATGACCCCACCAGAGATCTCAAGCTGTCAAAAGGAGGTACTGAATTACTGTCTTACTGGTTGAATAACAAAAATGTACTAGAACAAAGAACCAATTTACCGTTTACCATAGAAGCGAATGCTTTGTGCTACACATCTTCCTCATGAAATGGTCCATCTTAGTAAAAATATCACTGATGAGACATTCTAGTTTAAATGAGCCTCTATTGAAACTATGAAACTATGGGTCATCTGGGTGGTCAGGTGCTTAACCATTGCACATCTATGCGCAGATATACACTCCTGGAAATTGAAATAAGAACACCGTGAATTCATTGTCCCAGGAAGGGGAAACTTTATTGACACACTCCTGGGGTCAGATACATCACATGATCACACTGACAGAACCACAGGCACATAGACACAGGCAACAGAGCATGCACAATGTCGGCACTAGTACAGTGTATATCCACCTTTCGCAGCAATGCAGGCTGCTATTCTCCCATGGAGACGATCGTAGAGATGCTGGATGTAGTCCTGTGGAACGGCTTGCCTTGCCATTTCCACCTGGCGCCTCAGTTGGACAAGCGTTCGTGCTGGACGTGCAGACCGCGTGAGACGACGCTTCATCCAGTCCCAAACATGCTCAATGGGGGACAGATCCGGAGATCTTGCTGGCCAGGGTAGTTGACTTACACCTTCTAGAGCACGTTGGGTGGCACGGGATACATGCGGACGTGCATTGTCCTGTTCGAACAGCAAGTTCCCTTGCCGGTCTAGGAATGGTAGAACGATGGGTTCGATGACGGTTTGAATGTACCGTGCACTATTCAGTGTCCCCTCGACGATCACCAGAGGTGTACGGCCAGTGTAGGAGATCGCTCCCCACACCATGATGCCGGGTGTTGGCCCTGTGTGCCTCGGTCGTATGCAGTCCTGATTGTGGCGCTCACCTGCACGGCGCCAAACACGCATACGACCATCATTGGCACCAAGGCAGAAGCGACTCTCATCGCTGAAGACGTCACGTCTCCATTCGTCCCTCCATTCACGCCTGTCGCGACACCACTGGAGGCGGGCTGCACGATGTTGGGGCGTGAGCGGAAGACGGCCTAACGGTGTGCGGGACCGTAGCCCAGCTTCATGGAGACGGTTGAGAATGGTCCTCGTCGATACCCCAGGAGCAACAGTGTCCCTAATTCGCTGGGAAGTGGCGGTGCGGTCCCCTACGGCACTGCGTTGGATCCTACGGTCTTGGCGTGCATCCGTGCGTCGCTGAGGTCCGGTCCCAGGTCGACGGGCACGTGCACCTTCCGCCGACCACTGGCGACAACATCGATATACTGTGGAGACCTCACGCCCCACGTGTTGAGCATTTCGGCGGTACGTCCACCCGGCCTCCCGCATGCCCACTATACGTCCTCGCTCAAAGTCCGTCAGCTGCACATACGGTTCACGTCCACGCTGTCGCGGCATGCTACCAGTGTTAAAGAGTGCGATGGAGCTCCGTATGCCACGGCAAACTGGCTGACACTGACGGCGGTGGTGCACAAATGCTGCGCAGCTAGCGCCATTCGACGGCCAACACCGCGGTTCCTGGTGTGTCCGCTGTGCCGTGCGTGTGATAATTGCTTGTACAGCCCTCTCGCAGTGTCTGGAGCAAGTATGGTGGGTCTGACACATCGGTGTCAATGTGTTCTTTTTTCCATTTCCAGGAGTGTACATCTCAGAAGTCGTCATTCACCTTAGTTCCCTATGGCCCATGCTGCACTGCTGGTTCCGGATAGAGCCATTTTCCATTCAAGATAGGCCTTTACCATAACCTCAGTGGCACGTGAACAGTCCACAAACGTAACCATTTCAAAAATACTTCCACCGCTGGGCCGAAAGCCAATTATCACGCTCCTTTTCGACTTCATATAAATCACTCCTTTTCCGCATTACGTTAACGACTGCACTGTTTTCCGCATCTGCAACAGTTGTTGGTCACATTAATGTGACTGTAGCATGTGAATTTTGGAACCTGTAGACTTCCAAATTACCTACAGATTTTTTTCCTGCATTGACCCTATGACACTACACGCACTATAAATAAAATGTCATCTTTTACTGTCTTTCCTGATGAGTTGTTTCAAAGGTCAGCAGCGTATTTTCGTTCGTTATTAGAATTTCCTACAAAAATATCATCAACGATTGTTGTTGTTGTGGTCTTCAGTCCTCAGACTGGTTTGATGTAGCTCTCCATGCTACTCTATCCTGTGCAAGCTTCTTCATCTCCCAGTACTTACTGCAACCTACATCCTTCTGAATCTGCTTAGTGTATTTATCTCTTGGTCTCCCTCTACGATTTTTACCCTCCACGCTGCCCTCCAATGCTAAATTTGTGATCCCTTGATGCCTCAAAACATGTCCTACCAACCGGTCCCTTCTTTTTGTCAAGTTGTGCCACAAACTCCTCTTCTCTCCAATTCTATTCAATACCTTCTCATTAGTTATGTGATCTACCCATCTAATCTTCAGCATTCTTCTGTAGCACCACATTTCGAAAGCTTCTATTCTCTTCTTGTCCAAACTAGTTATCGTCCATGTTTCACTTCTATACATGGCTACACTCCATACAAATACTTTCAGAAACGACTTCCTGACATTTAAATCTATACTCGATGTTAACAAATTTCTCTTCTTCAGAAACGCTTTCCTTGCCATTGCCAGTCTACATTTTATATCCTCTCTACTTCGACCATCATCAGTTATTTTACTCCCCAAATAGCAAAACTCCTTTACTACTTTAAGTGTCTCATTTCCTAATCTAATTCCCTCAGCATCACCCGATTTAATTTGACTACATTCCATTATCCTCGTTTTGTTTTTGTTGATGTTCATCTTATATCCTCCTTTCAAGACACTGTCCATTCCGTTCAACTGCTCTTCCAAGTCCTTTGCTGTCTCTGACAGAATTACAATGTCATCGGCGAACCTCGAAGTTTTTATTTCTTCTCCATGAATTTTAACACCTACTCCAAATTTTTCCTTTGTTTCCTTTACTGCTTGCTCAATATACCGATTGAATAACATCGGGAAGAGGCTACAACCCTGTCTCACTCCCTTCCCAACCACTGCTTCCCTTTCATGCCCCTCGACTCTTATAACTGCCATCTGGTTTCTGTACAAATTGTAAATAGCCTTTCGCTCCCTGTATTTTACCCCTGCCACCTTTAGAATTTGAAAGAGAGTATTCCAGTCAACATTGTCAAAAGCTTTCTCTAAGTCTACAAATGCTAGAAACGTAGGTTTGCCTTTTCTTAATCTTTCTTCTAAGATAAGTCGTAAGGTTAGTATTGCCTCACGTGTTCCAACATTTCTGCGGAATCCAAATTGATCTTCCCCAAGGTCCGCTTCTACCAGTTTTTCCATTCGTCTGTAAAGAATTCGCGTTAGTATTTTGCAGCTGTGACTTATTAAACTGATAGTTCGGTAATTTTCACATCTGTCAACACCTGCTTTCTTTGGGATTGGAATTATTATATTCTTCTTGAAGTCTGAGGGTATTTCGCCTGTCTCATACATCTTGCTCACCAGATGGTAGAGTTTTGTCATGGCTGGCTCTCCCAAGGCCGTCAGTAGTTCTAATGGAATGTTGTCTACTCCCGGGGCCTTGTTTCGACTCAGGTTACAAATTATGATATCTGTTCCAAAACAGTGTTTGAATGTAACTCCTTATCACGCAGGAGTTGCAAGTCTCAAACTAGGAATGAGTTTCCCACGAATTCACATTTCAGTGCGTAATGTGTCATTTAGCAGTGTAGTTTGTGAAGTAGCGCATTCTGATTATGCACAAATACTAACTAGACAACGAAACTAATATTACGTAAAAGAACAGGATAGAAAGAAGCAAGGATCGTTCATAATCCCATCATTCGGTCTTTGCACAGCGTGGCCACCACAGATATTAACTAAACAACGAAACCAGTCGTCGTTCAATGAAGATGTTTGAAAGAAAAGAAGTAACGTTGTGGTTCAAATCTACATCGACAACGGCATTACTTCCTCAGTGAGAGAAGGGTGGGAAAGAATTCAGCTGCATGTTATTTGAGGAATCTTTCTGGCCGCTGTGTTACGCCACAGGCATCCATAGATAACATTAATTTGAGTGGATGGATGTTTGAACGCTGCTTCTTCTGAAAGAAAATTTAGTATCTTAAACACAAATAATTTATTGTTTATATAGCTAATCAGACTGAAGAAAGCAAATTTACATTGGCGCTTTGTACACATATTACTAACATTAAGAACTGTTCTTCAGCATTATAGAATCGGTTTTAGCTATAGTTGGAGCGCTGAATCTAAACATGAAATCAGTTCCCGTCGGTTCCTCTACATTTTTGGATCAGTGTTGTTTAACATACACTTCTACGCGAAATGTGCAACTATAAGTCACTTTTGTGCGATTCTAAATCACATGTAGCACGATTGCCTCCTGTATGTTTGCCCTATTGTCCGTCTCCTCTGCAATTAGTTCCTGGAATATCCACCAGATGGAGTCGGATCTTAGTTTGGTAGCTCTCGCCTTGCAGAGTAGAGCAAGGATGGCTTCACATGATAATTGTGCTAGGAAACATATTGTGTTGCAGATTTTTGTATTTGTGTTGTTGAACAGAAATAAAATATGTTAAAGCAGAAGTTGTGTGAATCATTCTGATGTGTTTTGCTACATAGACTGAGAATAATTGCTGAAAGAAAAAAGACCTATTATTGATTGTGTAAAGAGTTTGGAAGCAATAACAACGTCAAAGTTTCAAATTTGGGGTACAGTTGGTTTAGAGGGAACCCAGAAACCACTCCGATGACAGTTATTTGTGAGGACCAGTGTTGTTCCTCTGATACTTATGAAGATGACAGTGATTATGACGGTATGGCATCAGCTCCTAAAATAATCAACTGAGATATTCAAATATGTGTGAATTCCTAAGGGACCAAACTGTTGAGGCCATCAGTAATCACGTACACACTACTTAAACCAACTTATGCTAAGACCAAAACACACACACGCACACACATATGCCCGTGGGTGGACTCGAACCTCCAGTGGGAGGGGTCGTGCAATTCGTGACATGAAGACAAAACTGCACGGCCATTCCGCGCGGCCAACTAAGATGTATTAATGTCCCTATTAGAGATCTCAATCTGTGAAAAGGAGCTGCTGAACTTCTGGCTTACTGTTTGAACAACAAAAATGTGCTTCAACAAAGAACCAATTTACCTTTTACCATAGAAGAGAAAGTGATTTGCTATCTATCTTCCTCATGAAATGGTCCATCTGAGCCAAAACATCACTGAGGAGACATTCTAGTTTAAATGAGCCTCTATTGAAACTATGTAATAGCACACTTATTTGAAAATGTGATGCAATTTTTTAGCTGAAGTTCTTTTCTGCCATTTTATCGCATTGGTACTTCGTGACAAAGAGAGTCATTCAAGATCTAATCAGACAGTTTCTATAATAAAGAAAGTACTCACCTTTCAGTGAGAAGTGGGATCGTAGTCTAATTAGGGTATGAACTGGTCTTCAGCTTTTTTACTAGGCAGTGAAGAAACTATTTCTTAATATTTCTCTTTGTTTTATTTCTCAGTTAGTTTGCCCCCCTGGCAAAAGACAATACACAGGTTTCCTTAGTGTTAACGTTTTCATCATTCAATAAGGCGACAAAAGTATAGTCTCATCATGCAGACCACTTTTCACATTAAAGGAGCTCATTCACGCATGACAGTTGCTAATAAGAAATCTCACAAACAATGTGTCATAAACAACTGCTTAAAAGGTAACTCACTCATTTGGTCTGATTTGGCACTATCCAGTTCTATATTACATAGAACTGTTGTCCAGGACATTCTAGAATTTCCTTTGTCGAAGTAATTATTATACTGATATTTGGTTTTGCAAAGAAAGGGAATTGAAGAAAGAAACTGATCTTCTTATGGGTACATAAGCCAAGAACCAAAACAGTTACAAAAGAAATTTTACATATTCACGAAAAAAATGTGAAACTTCCAATACAAAAAAGTCCCAAGATTTTTTTTTTTTACATATCGCAAAAATACATTATTACATCAAGCGAAATTGTTTCTGGTGAAGTTAGTTACGGTTTCTGAATACTGAATAGACTGAAGACTAGTGTCTGGTGAATAATAAATAACGAATTAAGTCGCAATAAAAGGGTAAATTTGTAAGAAAATATTGTTTCGTAAATAGTTCAAGTATCGCGTACTTGCATAAGAGTCATATATCCGGTACTTTACGATCGAAATGTGAATAAATGTTACCCATATGGATGTGGTATCGTATCTTACGGTTGACCCAGGATGTGGTCATTACCTCTTGTTGATCCATCAACCCTTTCATCTTGATTTGTTACACTCTCAAGAAGACAAACTCATATTTTGTCACGAAAAGAGAGAACACCTAAGAAAATGGTTCTTCCTAAACGTTTTCCAGATGATTTGCTCCTATCTAATGGAAGCTCAAAGGAAAGTTTGAAATGCATACTAATACTCAATGGTAACAAATGCAGTTGAACATCAGTTGCTCACTCAGTGACTTATAAATGGCGAACTTTCTCGATGTTTATCAAAATGGATACACCAAATATACTCGCTTCTTGTGCCTTTGCAACAGCAAAGACAAATCACATCACTGAGTTAGAGAAGAAGGCCTCAGAGAGAAAACGTGGATGCTGGGAGAAAGAATGCCATTAACGACCCCTTAGTTGAACGAGAGAAAATTACCTTTCCTCCACTGCATACCAAGCTAGGCCTTTTTAAGCAGTTTGTAAGGGCGTTTGGTAAGAACAAATCACGCTTTGCATATACAGGAAAAAATGTCTGAGATGAGTTCGGGAAAAAAGCAGGTGTATTTGATGTTCCACAAATAAGGCTGATTGAGAGGTCTCGACTTCATTTGTTGTAGTTGTCAGACAAGCGAAAAGCTGAAAGTATGTTGTGTGGTAAACGAGATGCTTAATATTTGAAATCCCTTGGGCGTAACATGAGTTGCTGTACGCTTTTGATCATTTGGAAGTTTTTCTTTAAAATGTAAGACACGCCAGTGAGAAACAAGATGAAAGTTTTCATCAGTGTATGAAAACTATGACAGACGCTAGCAACGAAGTTTCGATATGCACATTTCACTAAAATCTTATGTTTTAGAAATGTGAGCTCCTCGGTAAATATTAATGCCTTGTTTGAATTCAGGAAATGAAATTCTTAGAAAATAGCCTGAAATACCTCCGTACGTGTGTTACGTAAATAAATAATTCTCTACGTGAATTCAAAGGCTACCGTTTTCAGTCAAGACTAGCTAATGCAATTTTACTAGGAATGTTGGAGCGTTATTAAACATATACTTGGATTTTTAGCCAGCTCGATGTCCTTGCTCTGTGGTAATGAAGGTTACAGTTTAAGATGCCTTGAATCAGAATTATTGCAAAGGGGCACTCTCTCACTTGGAACTTCAGTAGGAAACATACAGGCGAATAACCATGTTTAAAGAGCCATCACATCATTCGCATGAAATGAGGTAGAGAAACCTCAGGAAATGTTAATCTTCCTGAACGAGAGTCCAGCGTTTCCATGGCTGCTCCACATTGCACATCAAATCCAATGTGGACTACTGATGTACTGCAGATATTGTATATTATTTGTTGTTGGTCTCTGCTGGAAGGACCAGTTTTGGGAAGTACTCGAACACGATGTGTTGGCCACATAAAAAATAATCACCTCACGTGAACTTGTCAACAAGTACAAGATTATAATATTTGACAATGCGAAAGCCTCGTAACAAAATAAAAGGTTAAAAACTACGCAGACGGCATCCTCTGTATTCACCAAATCTCATCACCAAAGCCGGGGGAGGTGCCGTAGCGAGATGATGCAGGTATCAAAGTTAGGAGAACGGCTGTTCATACTCCTGTCAGGCCATCTACATTTAGGTTTCCCGCATTTTTCCAAGCATAAGCGTGGTCTGGGGAATGATGAGAAAGAAACCTAAATGTGGATGTTCTGACGGGGACTCGAAGTGCTGTCCTCCTGACTATGATTCCTGCGTCATCCCACTTCGCCACCTCACTCGGTTTGAGCTTTGTTTCTAGGAAAGGGGTATTCTGCTACCCAGAAGTACGGAAGCGTGCGCGCATGCGCGCGCACGCGCTCGTGTGTGTGTGTGTGTGTGTGTGTGTGTGAGTGTGTGTGGACGTGAGCATACGTGTGATGCAAGAGTAGGTGGGGAAACAGTAGGGGACAAATTGAGGCGCACTTCCAGGAACGCTACAAAGCGTTGAATGCCTTATTTACTATTGTTGCTGTTCAGTGGATCAATGTTGTAGTACACAACTGTCTCTGTAGGAACATATTGCAACAATCTGGCTGTAGGGCAAACCACACGTAGGAGGAAGTTGGTAACTTGATCATTTTCCAACACTAGTCTGCGACTACGTCTACATAGAGTGGAAAAAATGGAAAAATCAAAAACACAACCCCTTACGACGCCTAATACAGTGTGCGAAAATCGTTGTCATTCAAAACAGCTTCTAGTCGTTTCGGAATGACTATGCACAGGTGCTGCACGGCCCTCAAGGGAATCTTATACTATTGTTCTTGCAAAATAATGGCAAGTTCAGGTAACTATGATGGAAGTGGATAGTGATCACTCAGGCTTCTTTCCAAATTAGACCATAAAGAGTAAAAAATATGGAAACCTGTGACTGGTGGTAGCCAAGGCAACTGCGACTATTCAATCTCTTGGTCACAAACCAGTCCTGGACGATATGACTGTGTGAAGAGGAGCTATGTTTTCTTGGAACACAGCATCAATATTGGTGAACAAAAGTAGTTCTATGAAATGGACCTGATCAGCCAAAATTATCGCACAATCCTTGACAGCAAAGTGATCTTGCAGTGCAACCGTTTGGTTCAAGGAATACCACAGTATGGCTGCCCAACTGATTACTGAGTCCTCGCCATGTTTACCTCTTGGGAGCAGGCTGTTTATATATTAGGTTTGTTTGGGACATGGGTATGCTAAATGTAAATTCGCCTAGTGGTTGGTAACAGTGTGAAATAAGACTCATAGGACCAAAGGACTTTCTTAATTTGCTCCACAGTGAAGGGTTTATAGCTTTGTCACTTCGTTTTCCTGTTACGGCCATTAAATGGCTCTGCTTGGTTTTGGATTTCCAGATCGCTCTGCAATTTCCTGCTTATGGATCCTCCTTCGTGTTGTTTTGTTGCTGACAGGGTTTGTGAGTGGGGCATTCAGTTCTGCAGTGACTTTCGCAGCTGTCGTCCTCTTCTTTTTCAACACAGTCCATTTCAATTATCATGTCTCACGATCACTCAGAACACACTTTCGTCAGCGATGTGACTTAGGACATGATGTTTTCCCGATCTCCTTCCACGCAGTATAAATCTTTGATACGTTGCTTCTCGAATTACCAACCACTTCAACAGCCTTGGTGACAGTCGCCAATACCATAACGACATCAACAATTTGCCCACGTATGTATTTACTTACCTCCGACGTTATACTCTTAGAGCTACACAGAACACTGTTCTGAAAAAGACTGACACTTGCAACTCGTTGAGGGAATTGCACAGATCCTGTTCGTGATCAAATAGGACAGCAGAACGAGCAGCTTTGGCTAGCAACAGCATTATGCATTGCATTCCTCACCGTGTTTCCACATTTTTGTCGAACCACTGTATATCTTCATCCACACTCTGGAAACCACTATAAAATGTATGGTAGAGATTTCTTCCTATTGTACTAATTATGGCTTCTTCCCATTCCATTCATGTAAAGAGTACAAAAAGAATAACTATTTATACGTCTTTGTATATGCTGTAATAAATTTAATTTGGTCCTCGCGATCCTCGTGGCGGCGTTGTAGTATATTCCAAGATTCCTCATCTAAAACTAGCTACTGAAATATTCTACGTAGGTTTTCCCCTTAATCACTTGCGTCGTTCTTCAGGTGTCTGTCGGTTCAGTTTCTCCAGCAAATCCGTGACACTCTCCCACAGTTCGAACAAAAATTTGATCATTCGTGCTGCCCTTCTCTGTATACGTTCAGTACCCCTGTTCGTCCCACTTGGAATGTGTCCCATACATTAGAGCAATATTCTAGGAATGGTCGTATGAGTGTTTCGAAAGCAATCTTATTTCCAGGCTGAGCACTTCCCTAATATTCTAAAACTGAAACGAAGTCTGCCATCTACGATCCCTGCGGCTGAGCATATGTTAGTTTGTTACATGTTCCCTCAATCATTTGAACAATTCTATTGCCTAATGTTGTGGAATTATTCAGTTCACAGGGTATGTATATCTGACGAGTGTTTACATTAATGACGAAATTATGTTTTAGTTCTACACACTCAACTACACTTAGGCTGGCGAGCACCAACCAGGAATAAGTGAAACTGAAGTAGTAAGTTACTAAAAGAGAACGAAACCGGCGACTTCTAGTCGATAGTGCTCCATGAGTGAATTATTCATTTACTTCTGAAGTTAATTTATTTACTCTCTTACTCGTGGAGAACACCACTGAAGAGTACGCTGTTACATTAGTAACTTAAGGAGAAAATAAGGTTAAAATTTGCTCCTAGGGAGTAGAAGGAGTAATGTAAGCGTAAGGTGCGATCTTTGAGTTCTGTGTTTTCAATGTCGAATTCTATGGATTTCCTGGACTACGAAGAATATATGGAGATGGAGAAAGATGTGAACATCCCAAAAATAAGGGCTGTAATGGAGAGAAGAGGCCCATTTGAGATGTATAGCGACAGTGATTTCAATGAGCGGTTTGGGTTTCGCAAGGAACGACGAATGGAAAAACTAGTAGAAGCCGACCTCGGGGAAGATCAGTTTGGATTCCGTAGAAATAGTGGAACACGTGAGGCAATACTGACCTTACGCCTTATCTTAGAAGAAAGATTAAGGAAAGGCAAACCTACGTTTCTAGCATTTGTAGACTTAGAGAAAGCTTTTGTCAGTTTCGACTGGAATACTCTCTTTCAAATTCTAAAGGTGGCAGGGGTAAAATACAGGGAGCGAAAGGCTATTTACAATTTGTATAGAAACCAGATGGCAGTTATAAGAGTCGACGGACATGAAAGGGAAGCAGTGGTTGGGAAGGGAGTAAGACAGGGTTGTAGCCTATCCCCGATGTTATTCAATCTGTATATTGAGCAAGCAGTAAAGGAAACAAAACAAAATTTCGGAGTAGGTATTAAAGTCCATGGAGAAGAAATAAAAACTTTGAGGTTCGCCGATGACATTGTAATTCTGTCAGAGACAGCAAAGGACTTGGAAGAGCAGTTGAATGGAACGGACAGTGTCTTGAAAGGAGGATATAAGATGAACATCAACAAAAGCAAAACGAGGATAATGGAATGTAGTCGAATTAAGTCGGGTGATGCTGAGGGAATTAGATTAGGAAATGAGACACTTAAAGTCGTAAAGGAGTTTTGCTATTTGGGGAGCAAAATAACTGATGATGGTCGAAGTAGAGAGGATATAAAATGTAGACTGGCAATGGCAAGGAAAGCGTTTCTGAAGGAGAGAAATTTGTTAACATCGAGTATTGATTTAAGAGTGAGGAAGTCATTTCTGAAAGTATTTGTATGGAGTGTTGCCATGTATGGAAGTGAAACATGGACGATTAATAGTTTGGACAAGAAGAGAATAGAAGCTTTCGAAATGTGGTGCTACAGGAGAATGCTGAAGATTAGATGGGTAGATCACATAACTAATGAGGAAGTATTGAATAGGATTGGGGAGAAGAGAAGTTTGTGGCACAACTTCACCAAAGGAAGGGATCGGTTGGTAGGACATGTTCTGAGGCATCAAGGGATCACCAATTTAGTATTGGAGGGCAGCGTGGAGGGTAAAAATCGTGGAGGGAGACCAAGAGATGAATACACTAAGCAGATTCAGAAGGATGTAGGTTGCAGTAGGTACTGTGAGATGAAGAAGCTTGCAAAGGATAGAGTAGCATGGAGAGCTGCATCAAACCAGTCTCAGGACTGAAGACCACAACAACAACAACAACAACAAGGAATCTTTTCAATTGCTGCTTGGTATGCTAGTGCAGCTACTGCAGCACAATTCTGACAGGAACCGTGAGTTGTCTCCTAGGCTGCAACTTATTTGTGGACTGCGAATCTTTCTCACAGGTCCTTATCAAATCGTGGCAGGCGATCTCATTAATATTCGTCGTACTGCTGCTGGAAGAGCTTTTATCAGTGTGATAAACAGTTTAATTGCCTTAAAGCCACTGTATGTGTCCATGCCACAGAGCCAAGAAAATATATCAAAGAATCAAAGATAACTCTATCGATATGGTGGATTCCCAAATGTCATAAGAGCCATAGATTGTGTACATATACTCATACTGTGCCCTTTTCGAGCACAAGCAGAACTACGTAGAAATAACAAGAATTTCTTTTCTTTCAATATACAAATCATCTGTGATGCCAATATGAAGATATTGAACATGGTAAGCCGTTGGCCGGTTTCCACGCTTGATGCACACATTTTGGACAATCGTCGAGTTGCTGCAGAATTTTAAAATGAACAATATGAGATGTTGGAGATAGTGGTAATTAAGTATAGTAGACTTTCTGACAGCTTGTCCTGCAGCATGTGCATCTGGCTGAAATGCATATTGTTCGACGTCATCATCCGCCACAGCATCAGGGTGAAACACATCTCCATCTTCTATTCCAAAATTGAGTAGAACTGCTACAGCCACAATAACATTCCCACACTTGTTTAGTTTAGACCGTACTGTTTTAGTGAAAATTTGGAAACCTTTCTTCTTCTAAATGCCGTACGCTCGCTCTATTACACGTCCGGTTGAAATATGGACTCTATTGTAGTGCTATTCAGCACCTGAGAGGGCTCAGTTCAAATGGCTCTGAGCACTATGAGACATAACTTCTGATGTCATCAGTCCAATAGAATTTAACTATTTAAACCTAACCAACCTAAGGACATCACACACATCCAGGCTCTCGGCAGCATTCGAACCTGCGACCGTAGCGGTGGCTCAGCTCCGGACAGTAGTGCCTAGAACTGCTCGGCCACTGCGGCCGGCAGTGGGTTCGGAACACAGGCGTCATAAGATGTTTGGAGAGAGTATATTAAAATTATACCTGGTTTGCTAGTAAAATTAGATGTTAGTGTAAAGACTTTTCCTTCTTAAATGGTTAAATAAGCCACAGTATTGTCACTACTGCATAGTAAAGTGACTCAT
Organism: Schistocerca gregaria; assembly: GCF_023897955.1. NCBI lineage: Eukaryota > Metazoa > Arthropoda > Insecta > Orthoptera > Acrididae > Schistocerca > Schistocerca gregaria. The sequence goes on along the minus strand of NC_064931.1, from coordinate 479,177,365 downwards.
TTTATTTTTGCAGAATTTTATAGTAATGTTCTTTATTTCTTTCGTTTTCTGTGTTTCAATACGCCTCTAACTATCGAAAAAGACCTAGAAGTAAGTATTTTATATAGTCTTATTTTGCTGAACTTTTCAGTGGATAAGCTAAGTAAACATACACTTCTCGAGTCTGCGCTCCTTTGCGTCAAATTCCCAGCGTCGCCCACTCAAACACGTGGCTCTTCAGTTGTCAAGATCGCCAAGAATTACACTCGTAAAACTGGCTAATGGAAGCCTGAAGTAGATTCGGTATCGTTGAAAGCCAATTTCTTACACACCACTTTTTACCGAAATCATGATCCATAAATTTTTCGCCAGACGAACATTCTTGACCGCTTGAAGCTGGACTAAACCATTTATAGATAAGTTTATTCGTTAACAACATAGTGCAGGAAGCGCACAATATGTTTTGGAATCCATGGCGTCCGACCGACAGCTTGTTGACTCGTGACGTCATAGCAAATGTCACGCGACCACCGTGAGCGTTTTAGCGGGAAATTCGAAAGTCATGTAAAGAAATGAGTTACAAAAACACGAATGTACACTGTCTGAACAGAAGTGTCAGGTCACCTATTGATAGACGCTAATATGGGGTGTGTCCACGTTTAGCCTTTATGGTGCCTTGAACTCGGCTTGAGACACTTTCAATGAGGTCTGAATGTCTGTGGAGGAATGACAGCCGATTCTTCCTCAAGAGCCGAAATCAGAGGAGGTAGCTGTGTTGGACACTGGGGTCTGGAACGAAGTCGACGTTCTAACACATCTCAAAAATGTTCCATCGGGTTCCGGTCGGGATTCTGGGCAGGTCGGTACATTTCAAAAACGTTATTCTCCACAAACCATTGTCACTCAGATATGCTGCTTTAAGACAGGGTGCGTTGTCATTATGATAAACCAATCATCGCTTCTGAACTGTTCCTGTGCTCTGCGCAGAACACAATGCAGTAAAAGGTAAAATGTATTCATATCGTTCCACATTCAGTGTTTTCTTAACTGCAACAAGGGGACCTCATTCTAACCACGGAAAGCCCGCCCCCCCCATACCATAACACCCTCTCCTCCGTACTTTACTGTTGGCATTAAATATGACTGCATGTAACGTTCTCCAGGCATTCTCCATACTCACCCCTTCACTGGTATTGTCAAAGGGTATAGCGTGATTAATCCCAATAAATCGATCTTTTCTAATCGTCCGTTGTCCATTCACGTCGCTCTTTATACCATATAAAGCGTCGCTTAGCACTGAACACAGAAATGTGAAGCTTATGAGGAGCACCTCGGCAATTGTTCCCCACTCTTTCGCTCCCCATGCACACTCGTTGTGTTAGCTGGTAGCACTCTGGAGCTGACAAGTGATTCCTTCCGCTGATTTAGTGCGTCTTTTGCAACCTTCTTTTGGAGTGCTCGATGGTTTGTATCCATCAGTACATTAAGTCTGCCAGGTCTGGTTTCTCTTTGGTAGTTTCTCCACGTTTCCATCCCACACTCACTTCATCAACAGTATACTTCGACAGTTTTAGAAATGTTGAAATATCACTGTTTTACCTCCAATGCCTAGTCATTGTCCGAAGTCACTGAACTCACCTCAGCAATCCATTATGCTGTTCCTGCAGCTTTACTGCAGCGCGGTCTGAGGCGCTTAGCGAAATTTCCCCCCCCCCCTCCCCCTCTCGTCATCAGTAGGACACCACCACGTGCTCCTCTACTGACAACACTATACTCTCCCCATCCTCTTACACTGTTGGTTCCGCCTCTCATGACATGTAGTTAGCAAATCCACATTACCTAGGGATTTCCAGATACTTTTGATCAGATAGTGTGTTTTAATAAAAGTTGAGTATTTGTGGTGTAATAATTACAACAATTGCAAAAATTCAAAATAATTTTCCACATCACTATTACAACATTATGATGGCTTTACCCATAATTGCAACACAATATACACAACTTCTGTTGCGCTGTATCTGTCATTGTGCGTGCATAGCAAAAATGTAATAGCAAAGTAAAGCAATCTCTGTAATAATGTTTTTTTGTGTTTCCCGTGTGATCTATTTTTAAGGTCTGTCATAAAATACATATTAATCGAACTAAAGGGAAACCATAAGTGCCAAACGAAAATTCGTATAACTTTTTTGTATGTTTGTCACTTCACTAAATCATAAAATGGGCAGTAAAATTTTATACAATGAAATAATAAGCCTTACAGGCTTGAAACGATAATTAAATGGACACCCTAGCTGCAAACAGGCGTTGATGTACTTCATTAGGGACATATTGAAAATTTGTACCTCGACCGGTACTCGAACCCGGGACCTCCTTACAGGCTTTTAATACGAAAACGGCTCTACAGTGCTGTTTTTTGCAGGTTAGTCACTGTACAATCTCCTCTGGTATGGCCTACACCATAAGTTCAGCCTAGGCGTCCTACATATTACCATGATTGATCTGAATACTTTTTACTTTAGCATAGCTTAATACAGGATTGGTCAAACAGCCCTCCGCGAGTGCGAGCGCTGCAGCCGCGCTCTTGCCTACCACTCCTTAGCACAGAGGCGAGTGGTGGTGAGAGGTGAGCGGTGAGCAGGAAAAGGTTGCATCCAGACGCATTTAAGGCGAGGCAGTCAGCTTCTCACAGTCTGCTAAAATTAAAATTCTATTAAATAAGATTCACTTTCTGCATTAGGAATACAATGGCGTCCATGCACTTGTCCAAAAAAAAGAAAAAGTTTAGAAGTCACGTTATTCAGTATTCAGAGGGAATTGTTTTACTTCTTCTGTTGTTTGAAGGCCACACAATGTGCTTAATACACCATTGCACTGTTATGTGTTGGAACATTGGAACATTGGAACATCATTGCAACATCAGCCACAAAGGCAATATGATGCACTTGTACACTCCTGGAAATTGAAATAAGAACACCGTGAATTCATTGTCCCAGGAAGGGAAAACTTTATTGACACATTCCTGGAGTCAGATACATCACATAATCACACTGACAGAACCACAGGCACATAGACACAGGCAACAGAGCATGCAAAATGCCGGCACTAGTACAGTGTATATCCACCTTTTGCAGCAATGCAGGCTGCTATTCTCCCATGGAGACGATCGTAGAGATGCTGGATGTAGTCCTGTGGAACGGCTTGCCATGCCATTGCCACCTGGCGCCTCAGTTGGACCAGCGTTCGTGCTGGACGTGCAGACCGCGTGAGACGACGCTTCATCCAGTCCCAAACATGCTCAATGGGGGACAGATCCGGAGATCTTGCTGGCCAGGGTAGTTGACTTACACCTTCTAGAGCACGTTGGGTGGCACGGGATACATGCGGACGTGCATTGTCCTGTTGGAACAGCAAGTTCCCTTGCCGGTCTAGGAATGGTAGAACGATGGGTTCGATGACGGTTTGGATGTACCGTGCACTATTCAGTGTCCCCTCGACGATCACCAGAGGTGTACGGCCAGTGTAGATCGCTCCCCACACCATGATGCCGGGTGTTGGCCCTGTGTGCCTCGGTCGTATGCAGTCCTGATTGTGGCGATCACCTGCACGGCGCCAAACACGCATACGACCATCATTGGCACCAAGGCAGAAGCGACTCTCATCGCTGAAGACGACATGTCTCCATTCGTCCCTCCATTCACGCCTGTCGCGACACCACTGGAGGCGGGCCGCACGGTGTTGGGGCGTGAGCGGAAGACGGCCTAACGGTGTGCGGGACCGTAGCCCAGCTTCATGGAGACGGTTGCCAATGGTCCTCGCCGATACCGCAGGAGCGGTGCGGTCCCCTACGGCACTGCGTAGGATCCTACGGTCTTGGCGTGCATCCGTGCGTCGCTGCTGTCCGGTCCCAGGTCGACGGGCACGTGCACCTTCCGCCGACCACTGGCGACAACATCGATGTACTGTGGAGACCTCACGCCCCACGTGTTGAGCAATTCGGCGGTACGTCCACCCGGCCTCCCGCATGCCCTCTATACGCCCTCGCTCAAAGTCCGTCAACTGCACATACGGTTCACGTCCACGCTGTCGCGGCATGCTACCAGTGTTAAAGACTGCGATGGAGCTCCGTATGCCACGGCAAACTGGCTGACACTGACGGCGGCGGTGCACAAATGCTGCGCAGCTAGCGCCATTCGACGGCCAACACCGCGGTTCCTGGTGTGTCCGCTGTGCCGTGCGTGTGATCATTGCTTGTACAGCCCTCTCGCAGTGTCCGGAGCAAGTATGGTGGGTCTGACACACCGGTGTCAATGTGTTCTTTTTTCCATTTCCAGGAGTGTATTTTGATAAAGAGAAAAAAAGAGTCTGTAGAGACAAAACCTTAGTAATGGCTGTATGGAGCAGTGAAAAAAAAATTTATGGTCGGCATCGCCAGTTATTGGAATTCATTGAGCGGCTTAATGCAAGTGCAGAATCATTTGGTAACAGATTTGCCACATGAGATTAATGATATGAAACAAAAATTAATTCTACGGAAATGCCAGTTTCAGGTTCACGACGTGGAATATTTTCAGCAGTTCAGGGCAGTCATTTGTGGACCTGACATCATCATGAGTTCTCAAAAAAGATTCCAAGGCTAAGCACTTTAAAGAGTGATTTCGATTTGTTTGTCAGACATTTCTCGCTTTTGGCTGCTGATTAACCTCATCATTGCCTCCAACTTGAGTTGATAGCTGTGCGTTGTAGCGCCTGGCTCAATGACCTGTTTGTCCAATCCAGGTGTTTACAAGACTACTTTAAAATGTTCCTCATGAGCTACATCCTAGATTGTACAGGCAAGCCGCTAAAGTTATGTCAGTGTTTGGTTCAACGTGTGTGTCCAGTCAGTTTCTTCCTGTTATGAAACTGTCGCCAATGTTTTGGTTTAACAGATTTTAATCTGCGTAGCCAGTACTGTTTTTCTGGGGTAACGCTGGGGGATCCGTACCCCTAAACTTTTTCGTCGACAAAGTAATTTTTTTACGATATTGAGAACTTGGAAGAGTGTCAAAGATTTATTTCACGGACGTAAATTTTTATTTTATTTTTTCTTGTTGGTAATTGCAATATGATCGATACCAGTGCAGTTTTTGGCGGGAAAAGCGATGCCATTGACTGTTTCAAGCATTTCGATGCTGCGGCAACCATTCTCGACAACTGAATCGCTGGGAGCCAGTTCGACAAGCATGTAGTGGCCTCGCCCGCTAATAATGGGCGATGGTAGTGCTAAACGGATCTGCGTACGGCCAAACACCGAGCTACCGATAGATTTCTCTACGGTCCCGCTACCATTATCCTTCGCGATTCATTATGGAAAAACTTTAAAGTTTTGGTTGCTCACTTCACAGCTGCAAAAGATGATCAAAGCAGGGAATCAACTGACAGAGGTATGTACGGTGGTTTATTGAAGTACATTACCAAAGTTGACTTCATTCTCGACTTGGCTTTAATGTGAGATGCCCTTCAAGAATTATCAGAATTAAGCCTTGAGCTACAGTCAAGAGACATCACACTGTATTCTGTCCAATAAAAGATCAGAAATAAGCTGTTGGTGTTTGAAGAAAGAAAACTGAGCTGCGGTCCTCATTACTGTGAAGCTCTCAAAGCAGTCCAAGAGCTGAATTTCAGAAAATTCCACTGGAAAAGAGGGCAAATAACAGCTATCTTGAACCCAGCACGTTTTACGATTGTCTGGAACAGCGGATCTATAATCGTCCTCTGCAGACAGAGGGTTGATTGTACTCACCTGTTTCATTTTAGGTGTATTATAGGTCAAATAAAGTGTACGATACCTTTTTCTTTTATTGCTCAGGGGTTGATGGGAATCGCACGTTTCATTTGAGGTGATGTAAACTGAAGTGTTCGATACCACATTCTCTTGTATGTTTGGGTATTTCTCGGTATCACCTGCTTCATTTGAGCTGTAATAAAGTCAGCTGAAGAGTCCGGTACCATTTTTATGTAGTTCGACGTGTTGATGACGTCATGGCTAAAACCAGACGAGTGGTATTCCATGCTTCAGTTATAAGTAATTTTTGCTACATTATGTCCAGTGTCGGAGTACCCTCAAACTTTTTTTTTAGAAAAAAAACACTGTGCTTATCTATATGTGTTTGACTGTATCAAGAACCGTAATTCCAATATATGACATATTCTAAAATCCATAAATTTATAAACATCACAACTTAACGTCAAATGTCTGTATTTAAAGCGGTCTGTAGCTAAACTCACTGTATCGCCACTGTACAGTACTCTTACTGAATTAAGATTTAAAGTCATACCTTTGGCAGAAAAATAAAAGTTGAAAATAAACACTAGCAATAGAATCCTAGTTATAAATGTTTGCTGCAGTATTCGCGCCTTGGAAGCAATCGCACTGTGTTGCAAATGTGTCTTCCTAAGTTTACCGCGTGTGCAGCATTCAGCATATAGTGGTCTCACTCACACACCTGCTCGGAATAGCGCAGTGGTGGGGGAAGCCGAGCAGACGGCTGCACTCGCAGAGCGCGAGCGCGCAAATCTGTGCCAGGCCTGGTTTAATATCTGACAGTGATTCGGATTCCACGATAGCCCGAGAATCAGTATGGAGGGAAGCTCAGGGACATTCAGGCTTCAAACTACGGGCGCTGCTTTTTTCTGCGGAGGGCGCGGTCGCCGCTGCAGGCGTTTCACATGGGCCTATCCACACTTGACAGTGTCCCTAAATACCTCGGCTCCGCACTTCTCCAGCTGTTCTCGCTATTGTTTGAAGCATTCGATATGCACCATTAATAACAGAGTGGTTATTGCCTGTGTCTATGTATTTAGAATCGGATCTTGTTCTGCATAGTCTGCGCGCACTTGTATTGTATGTATTGTATGTTAACCGGGGTCCTAGAAACAACGAAGAGGCTCTGTGCCCGCCGCAGCCGTAGTGGTCCACAACCCCCCAACGACTACTGCAGTCCACTTCACCCCTCCGCCGCCCCACACCGAACCACTCTCTCAGGGTTTCAGGGTTATTGTGTGATTCGGCCCCCTTCGCCCCCCCCCCCCCCCCCCACCCCACAGGAAACGTCTCACATCAGACGAGTGTAACCCCTATGTTTGCGCGGTAGAGTATTAGTGGTTTATGCGTACGTGGAGAACTTGTTTGCACAGCAATCGCCGACATAGTGTACCTGAAGCGGAATAAGGGGAACCAGCCCGCATTCGCCGAGGCAGATGGCAAACCGCCTAAAAACCATCCACAAACTGGCTGGCTCACCGGACCTAGACACAAGTCCGCCGGGCGGATTCGTGCCGGGGACCAGGCGCTCCTTCCCACTCCGGAAAGCCGTGCGCTAGACCACTCGACCAACCGGGCGGGCACCTGAACACACTTACTACGATTTTCGCAACAGTTTGGACTTCCCTTCTATCTAGCAGCACACGCCATGAACGCCGTCTTCTTCAACCACAGGAACCGCCTGTTTATTCCACCGGTCTCGACATCACTGTCAGTGCGAGTGATCGATCGTAAACAGTGTTCTAGGTGCGCCAAGTGGGATAGAAAAGTGCCGACGACGAATTCCTCTCCGAGCATCTATTCACCGTGAAGCACGGATCCTGAATTTATAAAGGTATGGAAGCGGAGTTGCAACCGTAAATCGAATAACAACTGCAGCGACAGGGAAAAGCACTAGTAATTCTCACAGCAGCACACTAAAAGCAGGAATTTCTATTCCAAGTACTGCAAAACCAGATGCAGAATCATTGCCTCTCCCTTAATCGTTTTCTTGTTTTGACGACGCCAACGAGATATGGGAAATTTATTTACGTCATTTTATTCTTCACTGCAGGACAAGCCAAATAACTGACAACGTCGGAATGCACTTTTACTGTCTTCTCGTAATAAGTTGTATAAAAGCCAAGGAAAGCTCCTCGTGCTGGTCGTGATGGAACAGTCGGGACGGACAGATCGCCCTGTTATCCTTTGTCAATAGCGTCATCGGCTGTAGTAAGGAGGGATGTGGGGTCAGCACACCGCTCTCTGGGTCGCTGTTGGCCTTCTTGATCTTGATCTTGGAGCTGTTACTTCTCATACAAGTAGCTCCTCCGTTGACCTCTCGAGGCTGAGTACAGCCCGGTTCGGTCCTCCCACAAAGGAAAAATCCCTGGCAGTACTGGGAGTCAAAGTTGGGTCGTCCGCATAGCAGCCAGACACGCTGACCACTCGGCTACGTAGGCAGACAAATTGTATAAAGTGATGCAAAAATTACGCACACTCACAGACAGCAATATTTTGATCTTTGTGATGCGTGTGGTTTTCTGACTGACTACTGTGCACGCCAAACCCCCGTAGTTGAAACTAGGCTCAAATTTAATCTACATATTAAGCAGTGAAAACAAATATACGCAGCATGGGGTGCTGAATTGCAAGGCTTAGCACTCAAGTGTGATTCTTCCTGTAAACGGTGTGGCACATCGTATGCAGTATCATTAATCCTTGATTTTATTATACGTCTAGCTCGTGATAGAGAAGCTAGTGTGAGTCATTTGTTACACCACTGTGCGATATGTTAAAAACTACCAAATCTCACGAGGCAATAACATCAGTGCAATCTGTGTTTCACAGTATTTCTGCTGCCGGCCTTCTTAGCAGTAGCAGTAGTTGTTATAGTAGTGGTAGTCGCCGTTGTATTCTGCGATCAACTGATGACAACCAGTCAATATCAAAACCCAATTTATGAGCACTGGATCGTCTGGTAGCCTGGCGAAGCAGGACTCAGTAGTCACAGCTGTAGTTAGCGGTCCACTTCCATCATTGTTGGCAGACGTGAGCAAACTGTTCTCTGTCGGGGTGTCCCAAATTGAGAGGAAGCTCCTACAAAAGTTTTCTCCACGTCGTTTTAAAAGACTCCAAGAAAAGTCAGTGCAATCAAAACGTACCGAGATTGTGTTCCAACGCGTGAACGACGTCACTGTCCAGTCCATGAAGTCAGCTGTTTTACATGCCGCAAATCGAGACACATAGCAAGTGTCTGCCTTGGGCAGCGGGAGACAAGAGCAGCAACGAGCGCACTGCATTCTATCTTGCCGGTGTCAATAACAGCAACAACACAATGGCTCTGAGCATTATGGGACTTAAGATCTGAGGTCATTAGTCCCCTAGAACTTAGAACTACTTAAACCTAACTAACCTAAGCACATCACATACATCCATGCCCGAGGCAGGATTCGAACCTGCGACCGTAGTGGTCGCGCGGTTCCAAACTGAAGCGCCTGGAACCGCTCAGCCACATCGGCCGGCAATAACAGAAACAGACGATGTACAAAAGTTCATTGTGCAACTGGAAACGAATGCAGCAGTGCCAGAATTCCAGATGCACACAAGCGTGACGGCGTCACCTTCGTGAATGTAGTTTCTTTGAGCCAAGTGTAAAGTACCATGGACAAATGCACTGTAAGACCGAAAAACCGACGCACCATGAAGCAATTATCCAAACGAGACGGAAATAGGTAGATGTGATGTAGATGTACAAACAAACCAACGATTATAATTTCAGAAAACTTGGATGATTTAGTCAATTGAAAGAGCTACATAAGTTGAGCAAATCAATAATGTATTGCTGCACCTCTGGCCTTTATGCAAGCAGTTTTTCGACTTAGCATTGCTTGAAAAAGTTGTTTTATGGTCTCTTGAGGGTTGTCGTACCTGATTCTGTCCAATTGGCGCCTTAGATCGTCGAAATCCAGAGCTGGTTGGACGGCTCTGCCCATAACGCTCCAAACGTTCTCAATTGGGGAGCTATCCAGAGACACTGCTGGTCAACGTATGGTTTGGCAAACACGAAGACAAGCAGAAAAAACTTTAGCCGTGTGCGGGCGGGCATTTTCTTGGCCAGGATGGCGTGCCACGAAAGGCAACAAATAGGGGCGTAGAATATTGTCGCCATACTGCTGTGTTGTAAGGGCGGCGCGGCTGCCAACACAAGGAGTCCAGCTACGAAATGAGATGGTACCCCTGTCTGTCAGGCCGAAAGGCGTGTCACAGTCATATTGGTATCCTATCTCTGTCCAGGGCGTCTTCAGACACGTCTTCGCTGTTCATTGGCTCAGCTCGAAGCGGGACACATCAATGAAGACAATTCTACCTCAGTCATGTCTGCGAGGCATAGTTACTGTCCACCTAAGGACACAGAGTGAAATTCTCAAAGACTTTATGCCTTGGTATCGATATGTCCCCTATTTATTATCCTTGCCAGATGCGTGGTGAAATTGCGAAGCAGAGTCACACATTCTTCAATCGGCCTACAAGTTAACAATTGAGTATTTTCCGTCGATGCATGTATGAATATTAGTTTATGGCCAATTTGTAACACACCTTCGTACTGTGTTTTTGTTTTTGTCTTAGAGAGTATTGGGTAAGTAAGGGTCACGAGTACACAGGATCATGTGGACTCCTAGGAACCTCAACTACAATCATTCCTGGGTAAAGATCATTATTATATGAAATTCATTCCCAAAGTAGTCCAGATTTCCCACCCGCTTAATCAATTGCATAAAAAAGGAGTTAAATTCGAGTTGTCAGAGGCGCGCCAGAAAGCTTTCTTGCAACTTAAAAAGTGACTTGTTTGTCTCCTTGTTTAGCAATGTTCAAACCGGGCCAAAGGCTAAGATTGCTACTGGTAAGTCAGATTGTAGAATAGGCGGAGAGCTGTTCCAAAAATAGGCCGATGGCACAGAACAGCTCCTTGAATTTATGTCTAAGACATTATATGCCATATAGTGAAATTACTAGCAAATAGAGAAAGAGGCATTGGCTGTCATACACAGCATCAAGAACCTTAATCCGTGTCTCTGTGGCACTGAGTTTCACCTGATCACTGATAACAAGCCACTGATTCTATTCAGTAGCCACTTGAAATTCCCGACAAGATGGCGCAGTGGCTGCAAGAGTGGGTGTTGTTCCTTAGTAACTAAAATTCAGAGATCCACTATCGACTCACCACTGAGCATTCAAACGCGGACGCATTTCTCCACTTGTCATACAACCCAGATGCAGAGTATGACAGGCACGAAGCACTGTGTTCTGCATTAGATGCCGATGAGCTACACACCCTCGACAAATTCCCAGTTATGACGATCGAATACCAACATAAACAGGCCGTTATCCTCTACTCAGGAAAGTGTTATCTGTCGCACAGCGGGCGTGACCACAACACCTACCTAAGGCCGCAGATCCCTGCATGAGGCACATATTTTTCGTTATGATACTGGCTTGATATTGTTAACCACTGGCGAATCTGAGTGTGTGGTGGTAATTCTGGCCATACTCCAGTCCAGCACCGGCATAGTGAAGCTCCTCCACACTACATGTTGGGAATGTGCAGAATGGTTCAAATGGCTCTGAGCACTATGGGACTCAACTGCTGTGGTCATTAGTCCCCTAGAACTTAGAACTACTTAAACCTAACTAACCTAAGGACATCACACACATCCATGCCCAAGGCAGGATTCGAACCTGCGACCGTAGCAGTCGCACGGTTCCGGACTGCGCGAGACCACCGCGGACGGCTTGTGCAGAATAAAAACAATATCGCAGCAATAAAGTGTACTGGCCAAGTCACGAACTACCAGGCCTACGTCCCCAGTCAGTCAGCCCTGGTGCAGTGTTTCAACCTCTGGCGACGCCTTGGCCACCCCTGACAAAGAGTACATATTGATTTCACAGGACCATTCTCAGGAGCACTGTAGTTGCTAGTTGTTGACACCCTCTCTGACTTTCCATATGTGGCACAGATAGCTACCACAATCATACCAGCTACCATCTACACTCTCACCACCATATTTATAATAGAGAGAGCATCTTCCATTCTGATTTCCGAGAAGGCCCTCAGTTGTAGCACCTACTTTTCAGGATTTTTGTAAATGCAACGGTTAGAAACTGACCAGGGCTCCTTCCAACCAGCATCCAATTCGAAAGCCGAACAGATGGCTGGGACCTTCAGAATACAGATGCGCAACATAATGACGGTAGTCGACTCCGGGAAAGCACTGACCAGCTTCCTCGCAACCTACTGCTTCGTTGCTATTAACGGTAGTCCGGCCAAAATTTTACACGGATGCAGACTCTGCACCCTCTGCGACCAGCAGTGCTCGACTCAGCGATCCCACTGCCCATGTACACAGCCTTGTCAGCACGTGGGATCCCACGTTTGGGATCGTAGTTTCGGTCGGAACCCCCTGTGGATCCAAGGTGTCGTCGTTGGTTATAGGAGGCGGCAAATATTTAAGCTTGCGACACATAATGAGACATCACTATCAACGCCGGTTGCAAAGAGACATAGCACCCCTCCCCCTTCCCCACTCACCCTCAGCAGCCAACTGGGCACGATTCGTACAACCAGGCCCGGGAGAAGCCTGCCTGACAGCCTACCTGCCAACCAACAGAGGTCGACAATAAACAGTGACTGCAACCCCTTAAGATACTTCCAGCTCCTATCGACGTCTCAGACCTTCTCGCTAAGTAACTGCCAAAGCTTGACCATTGTCGGCATGAGGTGCCCATGAAGACTGAACCGTTGTCCCCCACTGGACCACAGCCGTCACCAACTCCAGTGCAGGCAAGGGTAAGCGGCGCCCCAGCAACCACGGATCGGCTGGAAATAACACACAGTTGAGTCATGCAGCTACCACTGCAGGAAAGTTTAAAGTCTGGGATTCAGTGACATTTTCATCCTTAGTGCACCTTTTTTCTACACCGGGTGTGTACTGCGGGATGCGTGCACGACTCACCGTTAAATGGTTCGAATGGCTCTGAGCACTATGGGACTTAACTTCTGAAGTCATCAGTCCCCTAGAACTTAGAACTACTTAAACCTAACTAACCTAAGGACATCACACACATCCATGCCCCAGGCAGGATTCGAACCTGAGACCGCAGCGGTCGCGCGGTTCCACACTGTAGCGCCTAGAACCGCTCGGCCACTCTGGCCGGCACTCACCGTTAACTTGAACACTTTGTACCCGCCGTCGGCTGTCTTGCCGTGAACAGTGGCACCGTAGGCAGACAGCTTCTCGAGCATCCAGCAGTTCGAATTTAACGCTATGAAACCTATTATTAAGGCGTGAAAACCTTGTGTGTGGTATTCCATTATTACAGACGCAGGAAAGGAGACGTCTTAAAAGCAAGAAGCGCAAGTTCATCAACGAGTGCTTGTCATATAGAACGCGCAGTGCTTTTAGTGCTCGGTCTAGCTGCATTATGAATCACGTTGCCTTGAATATCCCCCCTCGTGCAAAGACCAACCTTGAATCCTGGCTGGAGAGGTTGTAGCTTGTCTTGGACGCGAAGACACCTGTGAGGCACTGTTTTAGCATCAAAGTGACTGCCGTCACGTGCTGTGTTATTCCGTTAGCTTAAAAAGTGCGCATGAAACATTTCTTCAGGTTAATAGATACTTCCTAGCAGACAGATCTAAGTTTGTCGTTCTCAGTAGTGTGACACAATCAGGGTAATGGTGCCGAGAGTACAGAATGTCGCAAATTCCAGAACTCTGTAAGTATTATAAAGCGAAAACGGCGATGTTGCAAGAACCTTAACATTCACAGTGAAAATACGTGCATCTCGTGTTATATAATAACAGAAGTGACCTAAATAAGCACAACGAAAGCAAACAAACACCTCGATGAGTTGGAGTGTACAGCAACAACGTCTTGTCACAAATACATCTGTGTTTTAGAAGAAAACGTTTGTTGTTGTGGAGAACGAGCAACGAAGGGAATTATGCGTTTTAAATATCAAGTAACACAATAGTTGTGCGAATGCTGAAAAAAAAACAGAAAATAGGGTTGTGAGCAAAGGGACGTTCTGTTCATGAAGAGCGACCTCATCTCAGTGTTAATAGATTAACTCATTTATTTGAAACACAATACTGCTGATTCTGAAAGTGACGGCTTGCATTCATTAAAAGACTGACTTGCGCGGAGAACATGGCAAGCGCCATAACCTGAGTTGCTTGAAACTTCACTAAGTGCAGAAGGGGTCAAAATAAGCTTATCTGAAGATACTCGAAGGTTTATGAGAAAACGACGGTCAAAGGCATCGACGTAGTTTACATGTCTTTTAGCGCAAGACAACTTTAGTGGTGGGACCGACGCTAGCGTCGTGGCTTCAGGCTTTTGCACCCTGTGTTCGAAAGTCAATTTTTTTCTTCACTTATCTATTCATGTGTGCAGAATATTACTACACGAATGCTTTTTCTCCTGTGTATGTTGAAATAATATTGTCCTTATTCGTCTACTATTGTTTGTCTGGTGAATTAATCAAACGAAATAAATGGATGAGAAAATTATTTGAAACTGTTTTCGGTGGAATTCCTATATTGTGTTGCTTACTTATACTTTTGGAAAAGTGGTCCATTGTGTTTGGTTCGAAGCGAAATTTTTACCAACACTTGAAATCCTTAGCAATGTAAACGACATTTCTTTCCCGAATGTGATTCATACCAAGAACTATGAGTTTGGTAAACCTTCTTCTCCCTATGCTCAAGGTGTTCGAAATTTCTATGTTTCAAATGTTTCTACTATCGATACCATCCAAGGGGATGCACCAAATCTTTCAGAAGAGTAAGCATAAGAATAAAATATGAGAATTAATATAGGAATTAAATGTAAGAATGAATGTAAGAATTCATATTAAAATTAATATAAGGATGAATATAATAATTGATATAAGAATGAAATATAAGACTATGAGAATTTTAAAAGATTTTAAACTCAGAAAATAAATTCACACACAAGTCATGTACATGACATGTATTGTAAAACCTAGTTGTAATTTTAGAATTGATATAACGCCTTTGCGTCCGCTAAGCAGATAAGAAACATTCACGTAGCAGTCTTCTACGGACATGAGTAAATTAATGAAATACAAAACAATAATCATGTTTCGGACACGGGGCGGAGAAGCGTGAACCGCGATGCTAGCTGCTATGACACCGCTTCGGTTTAACACGTAACGCACTAAACGACACCTAAACTCTCTAGAAAACTTTGACTGTCGTTTACTCAAATACAAACGAGTATCTACAGCTAAGCCGAGACAAGTGTTCGCTTATTTTGACCCCACTGCCACTGAGCGAAGTTTCTGGGAAATCAGGTTGTATGGCTTGCCGTGTTCTCCTCGTAACTTGGTTGGTTGGTTGATTCGGGGGAGGGGATCAAATAGCGAGGTCATCGGTCCCATCGGATTAGGGAAAGGAAGTCGGCCGTGCCCTTTCAAAGGAACCATCCCGGCATTTGTGTGAAGTGATGTAGGGAAATCACGGAAAACCTAAATCAGAATGGCAGGACACGGTGTTGAACCGTTGTCATCCCGAATTCGACTCTAGTGTGCTAACCACTATGCCACCTCGCTCACTCTTCGTAAGTCATTCTCTTAATGAATCCAGGCCGTCAGTCTCAAAATCAGCACTATTTTTATTTCATGCAAATGAGTTCATCTATTAACACTGTCATGAGATCGGTCTTAAAGAGTTTTCTCCTGAATGAGCATAACACCCCTCGATGAAGCTAACAAATCCGTCAGTGAACTGGAACGATCATTAATGTGTACAGCGCAATCTTCTAACACTCAAAACGGCGTTTCACATAATCCTGAGAGCACTATCCCAGTGAGAAACAATTCAGTAGCCTGGCCATGTATGAAGATTAACAAGAGGCCACTAACAACGCTACCTTGAGAATCAGACCAGTAATTAAAGAGTAAAACAGGTATGTTGTAAATGAAGTCAACTGAATTTAGCCTGAGTTAACTAAACCAAATGTTTCCACTAACGTATAAAACGCCCAGGCGAAATGCAGCAGTGCTATTTAAAGACAAAACAAGAGAACGAAGGAACAGTGATAACTGTGGGGCCAGTCATGGAAGTGGCATCAACGAAATCACAAGGAAAAAATCTCAACCTTCATTAAGACTGGGACCGTGTGAGCCAACCTTAATTTTTATGCCTTTATTGTATTGACGGAAACGAGTCGCAAATAGCTGATAAAGCTCTATAAGACTGTATAGAAAATCTAACACACACTAATATAATAATCATAAACACTCCACAACGTTATGACTTACCGTCACAATCGTGTGTCAACAATGAATCTGCAGCACAAACCAGTAAGTATTTGTTTTTGCAGGAATTTTAAGAATTTTGAAATTGTGTGTATATGTTACTTGAGATTCAGAATTCATGCGAATCATGGACAACACTTTAGCTAAATAGGAAAACAGTTACTAGCAGCGAAAATATTTTCTGTTTCAGGATGCCTAAAAAACCAACTCCTAAACATCTGCTCATTACAAACGGGTTATCAAAGAAAAGTGAGAAGAAAACATTTACGAAAGTCAATCCACTGCGTACTGAAACAATTATTGATCAACCCAAGCACGAATCCTGCAATGAAGTAAGGACAACGAAAAAGACCCTATAGCTAATGAATACATGATCCCTCCTTAATAACCCTTGTCAACAACAGAAGCAAGCAACCCAACGTGAAAAATATCCACAGCAAAATTAATAGCAGCACCATAAAAAAACCAGAGAAAGTCCTGAGGCCAAGAAGATGTGTAGCGAAATCATCAACTGCAGCAGGCTCTCAGAGAATGCTCCTGAGATGATCAAAAGATACACAGTGTTGAGTGAGGACTTTTTTTTGGGATATTGTGTCATAAAACGTCTATCGAAGAGACAGACAGAGAGGGAGAGTGTACGCCGACCAGGGTGGCCGAGGCCGGCACGGTAGCTCAGCGTGTTCGGTCAGAGATCTGGTTGGCCTCTGTAATAAAAAAACTGAGTGGAAGGATCAACAAACGAACTTGACCGGATGTCATGTGACGTCCGCAACGACCAAATCCAACGAACAAATGCAAAAAAAAAGCTGTTCTAGGCACTTCAGTCTGAAATCGTGCGACCGCTACGGTCGCAGGCTCGAATCCTGCCTCGGGCATGGATGTTTGTGATGTCCTTTTTTAGTTTAGTTTGGTTTAAGTAGTTCTAACTTCTAGGGGACTGATGATCTCAGATGTTAAATCCCGTAGTGCTCAGAGCCATTTGAACCATTTTGGAGAGTGTACACTGTAATCGTTAAAAATATTATCTCTGTTGAGATCAAATTGCGTCTGCTAAATTATATGGAGGAGAGTAACCAGCCCTGGTGAACTCAATCACCGAATTTCTTACCGCCCACCCGATAACGCTGTAACAGTTCTAGAATCATTCAAAGAAGGTCACTTTCAGTAGCGAGGAAATAACTCGCTCATTCAGTGTTAGTTGGAGTCGACTTTAACTTATCTAGTATAGACTGCGGTGTTTATCGAGTCGTTGCTGTTAGCTGGGAGAGGGAGTCTTGTGAAATATTCCTGAACACGCTCTCCGAAAGCTGTCTTGAGCAGCTTCGTCGACAATCCACAAGTAATGGAAATATTTTAGAGCTTGTAACTACAAATAGGCCTGACCTTATCCGACAGTGTAAGTATAGAGACAGGGATTATAATCATGTCATTATGACGACGATAGTTAGTAAGGTTAATGAAGCCATTAAGAACGCTAGAAGAGTTTTAATGCTGGAAAGAGCAGATATGCCGTTGTTAGCATCATACTTAGACAAAGAATGGGCATAATTTAGTCCCAGTATGATGGACGTAGAGGTATTATGGACAAAATTTGCATTGATCGTATAACGCACTCAGGAGAAATATGTGCCGAGTAAGTGGATTAAGGACAGAGAAGACCCACCGTGGTTTAGTAATAAAATTTGGAAAATTCTGAGGAAAAAGACATTTTTGCACTGTCTGTTCAAAAAAGAATGCAGAGGTGTCGACAGACAAAAGTTAGTAAAAATTCGTATTGCTATAACAAAGTCGATACGCTGAGTATTCAACTTCTACAGTCTAATGTTAGCAAAACACCTTGACAAGAATCAGAGAAAATTCTGGTGCTATGTAAAATTGTTAATCAGGCCGAAGGCTATTCAGTCACTCGTCGAACAGTCTGGTGTTACAATAGAAGATAGCAAAAGGAAAGCTGAAATTTTAAATTTCGTATTTAAAAAATCGATCACGCAGAACTGTCGTACTGACATACTATAGTCCGACCGTTGCACAGACTCCCGTGTGGAGCATCTAGAAATTGGCATCCCTGGCACTGAGAAGCAGCTGGAAGAGCTGAACGACCCCTCCCGCCGGAGGTTCGATTCCTCCTTCGGAAATGGGTGTGTGAGCTGTCTTTACCGTAAGTAAGTTTAAGTTAGTTTAAGTAGTGTGTAAATCTAGGGACCGATGGCATTAGCAGTTTGGTCCCTTATAAATTCACACACATTCGAACATTTGGTGGGCTGGAAACAAATAACTCGCCAGGTCCGATGGAATCCCAGCTCGATCTCACAAGGGGTTCTCTACGGTATTTTTCCTTACTTAGCCTGTTTTTATCTCGAAACGTCCTAGCAACAGACAGAAAGCGCAGGTGTGTCCGGTATATAAAAAAGGAAAAAGAACGGATCCGAAAAATTACTGACCAATATCCTTAACATCGGTTTGCTGCAGGATTCTTGATCATATTCTAAGTTCGTATACAGTAAATTTCCTTGAGACGAAAAGCTTATCTTCATGAATCAGCAAGGATTTAGAAGGCATTCCCTTTTCTAACCCGACACCTTCCGAACCATGATGAAGGGCAACAGGCAGATTCCACATTCCTAGATTTCCAGAAAATATTTTACATGGTGCTTCACTGCAGGTTGTTAACGAAGGTACGAGCATACGGATTAGGTTCCCAGGTATGTGAGTGGCTCGGAGACGTTTTGAGTAATCGAACCAATTACGTTGACACAGAAGACGGGTGTTCATCAGAGACAGGGATGTCGCCTGGAGCGCCCCAGCGAAGTTTGATAGGATCAATTTTGTTCTCTATACTGAGTGTTCGGAAACTCCCGTTATAAACTTATGGGACTTGTAGAGGGGATTGAGTACATGATATTTTGAATAGGAACCCACGTCAGGAGTCGTAACCTTTTGCGTTCTTTGACGGTTTCAGTTCAGATGTCTACGTCCATGTCCACGTCTACGTCTGCTGTGGGAAAGAGAGAAGACTCAGAGTTGTCGTGGTATGCAGTAGGGTAGATAGGATGACGTGTAATGCGTCAGACGGTCACCTGTTGTCACATAACGTCATATGGAAAGTTTAATTTGCAAGATTTTTGTAGAGACAGAAAGATCTGCTTGCACGAGTTCTGGCTGCTGCACTAAACATTGAAAACACACCAGGTGAGATGGAGAGTCTGCATCAGAACAGGCTTCGTAGGTACAATGTCTGTAACAGCGTTGGTGGTCGCCACATCGAGCCACTATTGTAATGCAATAGCCCTGTTCTGTACGTGTAGTATGCTGGGTTCCCTTTTGTGTTGGAATTGTGTAAACAAATGTGCGTAAGTGATAAATGGATGTTCTTTCGAACTGTTACCTAATCCACTCATGTTCAGGAAGAACAGAACGCCTTGAACGACTAGAGATAGGACGTTGATATTCACAGGACATATAAATTAGTATACTCTGCAGAAATGATAGCATTTCGGTCACCTCGGTTGAGTATGTGTCCTGTTGCTTAGCAGATCCATGGTCCGCCATGGGCCCTAATAACTTGTTTCATGTGTAAAGGCATCGACACGCATATTAGGCGCGAAAGGCGCCGTGTGGTATAGCCACCCATGCTCCGTTCACCTGGTTTCAACGTTCATCTGTGGTGGTTGGCGTTGGGTCACAGCGCAGCACCCGTCGTTTCATCATATCCTACACATTTTCGATTGGCAAGTCAAGTGATCTGGCGGGCCAGAGCAAAAGGCCGACATCCTGCGATACCAAGAAGGCGCCTGTTCTTGCAGGAGCGTGTGGTCGTGCATTGTCTAGCTGAAAAATGGCGTCTGGGATGCTGTGAATAAAGGGTATGGCTATGGATCGCAGGACGTCAGTCACTTAGGTCACACTGGTGATAGTGACCTGGAACACACCAACTGTGATCTGTGGATGTACCCAATAGCATCCCACATCGTAAGGCCTTGAGTTGACGCTGTATGTCTTGTGCGAATGCAGTCACTGTGATGCCGCTCTCCCTGACTGACGCGAACCAAAATGCGGCCATCATTTCCAAACAAACGGTACCTGGATTGGTCCGAAAATACTATATGATGATATTCCTGTCCCTAGTGACGTGGGTGTGAAGTTAATATATCTTTATAGCACCTTACAGGAGAAGACAAGAATATTCCAGTAAAAGAGTGCACACTTGTTACAACAGATTATTAAACTATCTTAACAAATGGTTCAAGTCTAGTGTCCATGGTAGAAAGACCAGCCTACTATCTGCTATGATACTTGATATTATATTCATGTTAGACCACACTGAGACAATTTTTCATTGAAGGAGAAAAAGGAAACGACGGCATTAGGGAACGAACAGAGGCACTCAAGACAAGCAACACAGCATGTTCTCCCAAGAGTGCACGAGAGCATACCAGTCGTAGCTTTGTTCAAGGTACTTCTGAAGTGATTTAATCATCTCATGATGAGAAGCATAGTGTGATTCCAAAAGTTACCCGATGCATCACTAACCCTACTCAGCATCATGTCAGGCTCTGTATGAGAGACTGTATAAAAGTGCGTCGTCAACATAGAAATCATGTTTCCTGACAGGATGAGGCCACAGAGAGAACTGATACATCCGAACGAGACATGGCTTCGAGTACTCAGTCACATTGACGCCAGACAGAGGTTCTCTGCAAGAATACTAAGAAAATATTACGAAAAATGGCTCTGCGAACTATGGGACTTAACGTCTGAGATCATCAGTCCCCTAGAACTTAGAACTACTTAAACCTAACTAACCTAACGACATCACAGACATCCATGCCCGAAGTAGGGTTCGCCAGAGCGTACTTTCCACATGAGTCTGGCAACGTATTACCTCCACCCAAATTCATCAAACGCACCCACCGCGAGAACATTTGAGAAATAGCTCATGCAGAGAGTTACCAAAGTCGCACTGTTTTTGTATGGAACAGTAAATTTGGAAAATTACGATGATACCAAAAGCACCCTCAGACATACATTGTAATGTCACTTGTGTAGGCATTAAAAAAAGTACTGCATGGGATGTGGCAGTATAGGCCAAACAAAGACAAAAATGTCCAATAAAAATGGGCTCTAAAATGCAAACCTTAAGAACTATGGGTAGGGTTGCCTGCTTGAAATCGAGGCAGGCCTGGAGACTAACCAACGGGCCAAGGACATTTGTGTAAATGGTGACAGAATTTGTTAAACAGATGTTTGTGTGTTATTAACGACAGAATTTTGGCTAACATAATAAAATTTACTACAACTACTAGTACTACTATTACAACTGCTAATCATCTACTAATGCTGGCATTGCCGTTACCCAAACTATAATAAACCAAATAAAAAAACAGCAAAAAATTACTGTTAGAAACGCGTAACTTAGTATTCATATCTTGTTGAGGACCTGCATTCAAGAGAGCTTTGTTTTTAAGAACTACACTGTAGAAATCTTCACACGGTGTTTTCCAAATTCATCTGAACACAGATCTCGGCTTTCACAAGTACAATGGACATTCTGCTTTTGTCATCTGACCATAACTTACTCACACGCGAAACACATGTTCAACGTGTGCGTTACTGACAGGAATTGCGAGGACAAGCTGCATTATTCTGAACAGATTTGATGCATATGTGTTTTCGAAAAACTTACTCCGCACTTTACATCAATTATTAATCTCCATATGAAGATCTGATACTACCGATTTCAAAGCAGAAAACTTATCATACAATTCGTTTCCATCGAAACTAATTTCAATTCTTTCCTACTTCGGCCAAGTCATTAAATTGAAATGGTTCTGTTTGACATAAATCTAGCATGGACACTAGATTTGAACCATTTATTAAGATAGTTTAATAATCTGTCGTAAGAAATATGCACTCTTTTACTAGAGTATTCGTTTCTTCTTCTGTAACGTGTTCTAAAGAATTATTAACTTCAAAACCATAAAACTTATCCTACTTACGACCCTCTATTTGTATCTCCGCTTCCAACATTACCTCGTGTGCAACTGTGGCAAGTGTGTGTTCTTTTTCCAAAAGTCTATGAACTTTAAGTATGTACAGGTTAAGTTTCTTTTGCTCTGGTTGTGTTTGCGTGAAAGGTGGAGGTGCTTTCCGGGCAGGCCGCTGCCGTGGCAATACCCGTCAGGCACCTCCCCTTTCATTTTGTTTCGGTGATTATCATACAGTTTCATCCCCCTTTGGTGTATCTAAATTTTCCCTGATTGATATTAATCTGATGGACTATTAGGGTTAGGGTAAACCACTGATTGATCTCACAGCACTGACTTGAGTAGCAGTAGTAGAATTAAGCTCGTCTATAGAGACAGATTTTTGGACTCTGGCGGTGACCATTGCATTAGGGGCAGCTGTAGAAATTTCCCTGAGTAGCAAGTGAGTCTGAGGATTTCTTGTAGTCACCGAAGCAGACTGTGTGAGTGGCAGGGCAGTGGTTTATGGGCCACCAATCTGGCGGTTGCCTGCGTTCCGCTAGTAGCCTAAGCAAGAGAGTGGGAATGCCGTGACTGAATGCGAAATGACACTTCTTTAGAAACTGGCGGCGCCGGGTATTCTGGGGCCGGCCTAACCGCTTTATTATGGGTGGACGTGGTGTGGGAGCTTGGTCTCCTTATCCCGTGTGCCGGTCCAGGTAAAGCGGCGTCCTGGAGGAGCATTATGGGGACCGCATTCTGGCTCTGGGGTGCCCAGAGGCCACTGGCCTGGTCCTCGATTGACCGCCATATTCTCCGGATTTGAACACAGGCGACTCCTTTTTGTGGGGCTATATTGAAGACAAGATGTACAACAATAGCACAAAAACCATTGCTCAGCTGAAGACAGCCACACATGATCACACTGACAGAACCACAGGCACATAGACACAGGCAACAGAGCATGCACAATGTCGGCACTCGTACAGTGTATATCCACCTTTCGCAGCAATGCAGGCTGCTATTCTCCCATGGAGACGATCGTAGAGATGCTGGATGTAGTCCTGTGGAACAGCTTGCCATGCCATTTCCACCTGGCGCTTCAGTTGGACCAGCGTTCGTGCTGGACGTGCAGACCGCGTGAGACGACGCTTCATCCAGTCCCAAACATCCTCAATGGGGGACAGATCCGGAGATCTAGCTGGCCAGCGTAGTTGACTTACACCTTCTAGAGCAAATTGGGTGGCACGGGATACATGCGGACGTGCATTGTCCTGTTGGAACAGCAAGTTCCCTTGCCGGTCTAGGGATGGTAGAACGATGGGTTTGATGACGGTTTGGATGTACTGTGCACTATTCAGTGTCCCCTCGACGATCACCAGAGGTGTACGGCCAGTGTAGGAGATCGCTCCCCACACCATGAAGCCAGGTGTTGGCCCTGTGTGCCTCGGTCGTATGCAGTCCTGATTGTGGCGCTCACCTGCACGGCGCCAAACACGCATACGACCATCATTGGCACCAAGGCAGAAGCGACTCTCATCGCTGAAGACGACACGTCTCCATTCGTCCCTCCATTCACGCCTGTCGCGAGACCACTGGAGGCGGGCTGCACGATGTTGGGGCGTGAGCGGAAGACGGCCTAACGGTGTGCGGGACCGTAGCCCAGCTTCATGGAGACGGTTGCGAATGGTCCTTGCCGATACCCCAGGAGCAACAGTGTCCCTAATTTGCTGGGAAGTGGCGGTGTGGTCCCCTACGGCACTGCGTAGGATCCTACGGTCTTGGCGTGCATCCGTGCGTCGCTGCAGTCCGGTCCCAGGTCGACGGGCACGTGCACCTTCCGCCGACCACTGGCGACAACATCGATGTACTGTGGAGACCTCACGCCCAACGTGTTGAGCAATTCGGCGATACGTCCACCTGGCCTCCCGCATGCCCACTATTCGCCCTCGCTCAAAGTCCGTCAACTGCACATACGGTTCACGTCCACGCTGTCGCGGCATGCTACCAGTGTTAAAGACTGCGATGGAGCTCCGTATGCCACGGCAAACTGGCTGACACTGACGGCGGCGGTGCACAAATGCTGTGCAGCTAGCGCCATTCGACGGCCAACACCGCGGTTCCTGGTGTGTCCGCTGCGCCGTGCGTGTGATCATTGCATGTACAGCCCTCTCGCAGTGTCTGGAGCAAGTATGGTGGGTAATATATATATATAATGTTTTGTCTAGTGGCCAGCAAATAAGTATCTCCGTCTTTTGCTTTTAATGTGTAACTAATGCGTTGGACACCAGGGGACAAGAGTTGGGCGTCGGGCGTCGGAGGTAAGGCGTTTCGTGTATTGTGCTTAGCGCGAGCGCTGACGGCTGTCTGTGGCAGCTATCGCATGAAAATGTATGTAGTCAACTGTGATGTGAGGGTATTCACTAGACTGGCTGCTTCTGCAAAATACCATCATGTAATCCACCGAAATTTGTATTTATTTGTTCACTTCTTATTTTCCACTTTCTCGCTTACAGGCTTCAGGCAGTATTTAACATAGTTCGTCTGTGTTTACCTTGAAGAACAGGAGTAATAATTTTGGAGACATCGTTAATACGACAAAGTGCCAGCGGTCGATTGCTACTTACGTCCAGAGTCCCTCACGAGCTTCTCTGTATATGGTGTAACCCCAGACGTCCAATACTGATGTGTACACGGGGTCCGGAAATTGCACTCGCTTCCTAGTGTTCATGTCTCCAGCAGACGTGGTACAGCTGTTGCTACTAAGTGGGAGACCCGCCTGTTCGCTAGTTGCACCAGCAGGTTCCAACAGGCACGGTGCCAGGAGGTCAGTCCTCAGATTCTCAACATTGGCTGGTACCAAGAAGAGCCTTGTGGACCTGACCTGCCTCTCAGGTTGCACAAGCAGGTCGCAGCAGGAATAGTATTGTTGTGCTGAGTCGTCAGTTCTCCGATTCCTCAGCAAACGACGTGTTAAATATTAATCTCGAGGCAGATATTCTGAACAAAGAAGCGTCATTTGAACAGCAAGTGGTTGAGGGTACTCGTCTGTGTAAAATTTGCTTCCAGGACGAGGTGGCTGCAGTGTTCCATCCATGTGGACACATTACTACCCGTATTAAGTGTGGACTCTCCATATTCTCGTGCGCCGGGTGTGGGAACCTACAGCACCTACAATTAGAGTATTGAATCAACGTAATTAAGACAGTATTAGCAAACAGTTTATTTTTTGTCCCCAGAATCTTTCGTGACGGTATGTCTGAATAAAATCTTCTCGGTTTTCAAGCTACATCAATTCGAATAAAATTCTGCTATGAGCTGCCCAACTCACCTTCCGTACATGCGTCGTTACTGCCCTTTCTGATAGGTGCCAGGGGCAGCAATCGTGACTATATATGCAGAAAACCATGCCACCTCTGGCAGTCAGTGGTTTTACTCCTGACGTCGATGGCGGAGATAGCCATCGAAAGCTCAAGAATATTATCCGAACTGCCGTTGTCTGAAAACCGACTAGATTTTATTCAATGTATTTTTTTGCCTTTGCGACATGTTAAACTTCACAGTTAACAAATTAATGTGTATTTGTTGTAAAGCACAATAAATGTCTTTTTAGTAAGCAAGTTCACGTATGCAGCTATGTGCAGTTCGCAACCCTACCTACGAACTTCATGATGTGCTGTACACTGAAGAGCCAATGAAACTGGTACACCTGCCTGCTATCGTGTAGCACCCCTCCTCGCCCCCCTCCCCCCCCCCCCCCCCCCGCGTGCACGCAGAAGTGTCGCAACACGACGTGGTATGGACTCGACTAATGTCTGAAGTAGTACTGGGTAAAGAGTTGACACCATGAATCCTGCGGGGCTGTCCATAAATCCGTAAGAGTACGAAGGGGTGGAGATCTCTTTTGAACAGCACGTTGCAAGGCATCCTAGATATGCTCAATAATGTTCATAATTGGGGAGTTAAGTGACCAACGGAAGTGTTTAAACTAAGAAGAGCCACTGGACGTGTGGAGTGTCGCATTGCCCTGCTGGAAATGCCTAAGTCCGTCGGGATGCACAATGGACATGAATCTATGCACTTATATGGATATGGTGTGTGTTCTCTCTGACATGTCCGTAAGAACAGACACCATATCCATATAAGTATATAGTTCTGGCGGTACCGGCCATGACCTTCCTCTTCTGTGCGGATGCACACATATTACCCGAACTCTTATAGGACTTGGTAAGAATGTCTTCCACGAGTAAAGAGTGTGTTTGGTAGGAACACTACGAATGTAGTGTGTGGACATGTAAGGTGAGAATGTGGGTCTCGCGGGAGGCGTGCGCAAGATAGTCCTGCAGTCGCACTATCCTCTGTGCCGTTGTTCGAGTTCCGGTCAGGGCACACATTTTCACGTGTCTCCGTTGATATACATCAACGCCCGTCAGCAACTGAAGGTATTAATATATAATTCTAATTTGAATATATGCAGGTGATCAGACAGGATGCTTACTTGCGTGTTACCTGTCAGAGTTGTATCTAGATGTATCAGACTGCACGCGCCCCTCGCCATTACAGAGCCTCCACCAACTTGAACAGTCCCCTGATGACAAGCAAGGTCTATTGATTCAGAAGGTTGTCTCCATACCCATACACGTCCATCCGTTCAATACAAATTAAACAAGATTCTTTCGCAGGATTTCAGAAATGAATGACAGATGACAATTTACTATCACTCAGTTATAGTTTGTTCCACCCACTGTATTCAAGCATCCAATCCGGTAATGTGTCTCCTCCTACACTTGAATACTGTGACTCAGTCAGCTCTGCTAGCATTGGGTCGGAAGTCTCTGGGGTTGCAATGACGACAAAACTATGTCGCGACTTGATAGTGGCGAGTATTGAGTATTAGTATTACTACTCTGTGTCAACTGTTTTCATATAACGTACAGAACAGGCGGTGTGTGGTGTTTAACAACGTCACCGCTGTTTGTCTGCGAGCGTACAGGTAGACTATTAACAATGTTCTGTCTGCATAAGGCTATAACAAGCTACTCTGAGTCTGACGGACGTGTTATATTAAAATAGCGGAAGCCTAGGTCTTCACAATAAGGTCTCTGGCACAGTCTGACTGTCGCGATTTGATACTCTGAACAGTTCAAATTTCTAGGTGTTCAGATAGATAGTAAACTGTTGAGGAAAGCCAGCGTTCAGGATCTTGTTCAAAGGTTCAGTGCTGCCATTTTTACTACTGGAACGATATCTGAGGTAAGTGATTGTTCGACACGAAAATTAGTCTACTTTGCTTATTTTCATTCGCTCATGTCGTACAGTATTATATTTCGGGGTAACTCTCCCCATTCTAAAACGATATTTCTGGCTGAGAAACGGGGGATTCGGGCAATAACTGGTGTAAGTGCACGAACCTCCTGTCGACCCCTGTTAACTAGTCTGGGTATTTTCACATTGCCCTCTCAATGTATATATTCTTTACTGTCTTTTCGTATTAACAATATCAGCTTATTCCCAAGAATAAACAGCTTTCACTCAGTTAATACTCAGGAGGAATACAACCTGCATTTGGATCGGACTTCTTTAACTGTTGCTCAGAAAGGTGTGCAGTAAACTGCTGCATCCATTTTCAATAAGCTACCACAAGAATTCAAAAATCTTAGCAGTAATCCACGCGCTTTCAAATCGAAACTGAAGAGTTCCCTCATGGGCCACTCCTCCTACACTACTGGCCATTAAAATTGTTACACCCAGAAGAAATGCAGATGATAAACGGGTATTCATTGGACACATATATTACACTAGAACTGACATGTGATTACATTTTCACACAATTCTGGTGCAAGAGAAATCAGTACCCAGAACAACCACCTCTGGCCATAATAACGGCCTTGATACGCCTGGGCATTGAGTCAAACAGAGCTTGGATGGCGTGTACAGGAACAGCTACCCGTGCAGCTTCAACACGATACCACAGTTCATCACGAGGAGTGACTGGCGTATTGTGACGAGCCAGTTGCTCGGCCACCATTGACCTGACGCTTTCAGTTGGTGAGAGATCTGGAGAATGCGTTGGCCATGGCAGCAGGCGAACATTTTCTGTACCCAGAAAGGCCCTACAGGACCTGCAACGTGCGGTCGTGCATTATCCTGCTGAAATGTAAGGTTTCGCAGGAATCGGATGAAGGGTCGTAACACATCTGAAATATAACGTCCACTGTTCAAAGTGGCTTCAGTGCGAACAAGAGGTAACCGAGACGTGTAACAATGGCACCCCATACCATCACGCCGGGCGATACGCCAGTATGGCGATGACGAATACACGCTTCCAATTTGCGTCCACCGCGATGTCACCAAACACGGATGCGAACATCGTGATGCTGCAAACAGAACCTGGATTTATCCGAAAAAATGACGTTTTGCCATTCGTGCACCCAAGTTCGTCGTTGAGTACACCATCGCAGGAGCTCCTGTCTGTGATGCAGCGTCAAGGGCAACCGCAGCCATGGTCTCCGAGCTGATAGTCCATGCTGTTGCAAAACGTCGTCGAACTGTTCGTGCAGATTGTTGTTGTCTTGCAAACGTCCCCATCTGTTGACTCAGGGATCGAGACGTGGCTGCACGATCCGTTACAGCCATGCGGATAAGATGCCTGTCGTCTCGACTGCTAGTGATACGAGGCCGTTGGGATCCAGCACGGCTTTTCGTATTACCATCCTGAACCCACCGATTCGATATGCTGCTAACAGTCATTGGATCTCGACCAATGAGAGCAGCAATGTCGCGATACGATAAACCGCAATCGCGATAGGCTACAATCCGACCTTTATCAAAGTCGTAAACATGATAGTAAGCATTTCTCCTTCTTACACGAGGCATCACAACAACGTTTCACCAGGCAACGCCGGTCAACTGCTGTTTGTGTATGAGTAACCGGTTGGAAATTTTCCTCATGTCAGAACGTTGTATTTGTCGCCACCGGCGCCAACCTTGTGTGAATTCTCTGAAAAGCTTATAATTTGCATATGACATCATCTTGTTTCTGTCGGTTAAATTTCGCGTCTTTAGCACGTCATCTTCGTGGTGTAGCAATTTTAATGGCCAGTAGCGTGTGTTGTTGAGGAGTTCCTTGAAAAATTAAGCTGATTCTTATGTTATATTGTTGATTGCGTTTACTTAAACTTACGGCTTGACTTTTTTGGGTTCATAACATTCTATTTTTATCTGTTACTACTTTTATATTGTAATTTCATGTACTGACACGTTCCTTTACCTTGGAGATGTGCTCCTCTATTTGGTCCTACGTAACTTGACGTGTAAATAAAATAAATAAAATAAATAAACAAAATAGTAGAGTTTACCACTTAATTATCCCGTTACGTTGTTATTCGCCGCAATTTTTTGCTTAGTATGCAATGACGCCAATAATGTGCACACAGTGCACGTGGGAGTCACATACTGTCCTATCTCACGAAAGTATACTGTAAATCTACATTATGTGAACCAACCAGCTTTGATAGGTTTAAAAAGTTTTTTCTGAGTGCAGCGTGATGTTCGCTGGGAGGCGACATCTCTCATATACGGTGATCTGGGGTTATGTTATACCGATAAGAAAGTTAGGATTGACTGTTTATCGTGGGTGACCTCCAATTGTAGAGTAAAACTATAATAATATATTACATATGTCAAATCACAAGCCCAGAAGTGGACAAATGTTATTGGTAACCGTCTTACAGATTTTATAAATTGACCAGACATGTGATTACAGGAAACTTGTTACGTGTTCCTAGGCTAAATAACATTGTATTACCTGAATGGAGAATACTACAGAATGGATCGTCAGTTTGTTCCCTGTGCAATTCTGTTCAGATATTTACACAATGACTTGTATCTTTCTTTTCAACTACTCTGTTATGGAAAATAATAACATCACTTCGGCAATTATCGATCATGTCTCACCGCTATTGCTGCTTTTATCACATTGTTTCATCTCTGTTTTCCGTGTATTGCGACGTCGATATCTTCGTCTCTGAAAACCGGCTCTGTCATACTGTCACATTGCAATGTTGGGGTTCCATACCTCGTAACCATTAGTGCCATTTTGTTTAAGCTTTAACTATTGGAGGCCTGAACATGAATGATGTGGTTGAGGACCTGATATTAAGCGTATATTCCAGCTTAGGCGGCTTAATGGGCTGATATACCCTTAACGTCATTTATGGTTGTGACACATTAATTTTTTTAGAACATGATGACTTTAACGCCTAAGTCTACATATCTGTACGTTATAGAGAATAACATAACTTAAATACGTGTTGCGGCATTTGTTTAGATTTTATAGCAGTGGATGGTTCTCATAAAATGTCTTGCGTTAGGCGTGTTATAATAGCTCTTTGTGCCTGAAAGGTGCACAAAATGGAATTTTGGATTTTGTGGTAAGTTCAGAAGTTAAGTCCCATAGTGCTCAGAGCCATTTGAACCATTTGAACAACACAAGATCCCACCTTACTCTTGAGGAATTTTCGTAAAAAAAAAAAGAAAATTATTCAAATGGCTCTGAGCACTATGGGACTTAACATATGAGGTCATCAGTCCCCTAGACTTAGAACTATTTAAACCTAACTAACCTAAGGACAGCATACATATCCATTCCCGAGGCAGGATTCGAACGAGTATCTCGAAAACGGAGAAGCTGGTCGAACGTTCACTTGCTACTGTCGTGAGCATTACGGAAAGAGCTTACAGGACAGTGAAACCACCACTAGGCGCTAAATGGTTGGACGTCCACGAATCTTCACAGAACAGGGGTTCGGAGGCTCGTCTGATCTGTGGCATCTCTGCCGAAAGAGCACAATGCTTGTGCACACACAAGTGTTCCAGAACACAACATTCATCGCACATTGTTGAACATGGAGCTTCGCAGCAGACCACACCTACGTGTTCTCGTGTTGACCCAACGACATCGTCAATTGTGATTGTCGATCAATGGAAATGTGTCGGCTCTTCGGGTGACTTACATTTTTGCTGCACTAGGTCGCTGGTCGTCTCCATAAACAACGTCATCGAGGTAAAAGTTGGCCCGAAACGTGCAACACGGGACGGACGCAGGCTGGTTGGCGCAGTGGGAGAGTCTCCTGCTCTTGCATGGGAGCTGTGGTAGTAATCTAAAGCGCTGACAGCTGCAAACCACCTGCGTCGCTTCATGCTCGACTTCTTCCCCAACGGCCAAGAGCCGGCCGCGGTGGTCTCGCGGTTCTACGCGCTCAGTCCGGAACCGCGCGACTACTACGGTCACAGGTTCGAATCCTGCCTCGGGCATGGATGTGTGTGATGTCCTTAGGTTAGTTAGGATTAAGTAGTTCTAAGTTCTAGGGGACTGATGACCACAGATGTTAAGTCCCATAGTGCTCAGAGCCATTTGAACCCAACGGCCAAGTCATCTTTCATCAGTATAATTGTCCTTGCTCGGAGACAGAACCGTGCTACAGTGGTTTGAGGAGCATTACAGTGGACTCACGTTGATTTATCGACTACCAAATTCGTCTGATGTAAATCTTATGGAACCCATCTGGGTCGCTATCGGGCCCCATCACCTCGTACGCAAATCAGCGGCCGGTTATGTACGCGAATAACATGGCCAGTGGGTAGACATCTAATGTCACATACCTCCACAAACCTACCAACAAACCGTCGGATCCCTGATATGGCAAAGACGGACAAACATGCTGTTAAGCAGGTAGTCATAATGTTTTGGTTCAAACGGCTCTGAGCACTATGGGACTTAACTTCTGAGGTCATCAGTCCCCTGCAACTTAGAATTACTTAAACCTAACTAACCTAAAGACATCACACATATCTATGCCCGAGGCAGGATTCGAACCTGCGACCGTATCGGTCGCGCGGTTCCATACTGTAGCGCCTAGAACCGCTCGGCCACTCCGGCCGACCATAATGTTTTGGCTCAAACGTGTACGGCGCAGTGCTTAAGGGGAGATTCCACCCAAATGTTTAATTTTTCTTCTACTTTGCCGATAGCAACCAAATTTTAAAATCTTATCTATTATGTAAAGCTGTAGCAATACCCAAATTTTTAAGTCCATAACTTCTTTGGTTTTAGAGTTCGATTTTAATGGTATTATTTAAAACCAAATTTTGGTACTCAAACCACAATTTTCGCGTCCCAGATTTTGTAGATACATTCACAAGACATAATTCAATGTTTCTGTGCATTCATTTTATGAGAAATATTAATAATATGTTTTCAGTGTTTACTTCAAATTTCAGCCTGAAATTTTCTATAATTATCGGTACATAAGTTTGATGATAAAATAAACAAATTATATTCTCGGTAACATTAATGCGTAGAAGTATGTAAACACATCGAGACTACTACCTGCAAAAATTTTATTCAGACTAGTTAATATTTATGATAAAAAAGTTGGCACACAGCTTAGAAAAAATAACTTTTAGTGAAATGGATTCAAACAGTATATAAAAAAATGAATGTTAATAGAAGATACATACCTACTAAAATTCACCATCACCATAAAGATTTCTCTTCCTGCTTATATGAGGCTTCTTCTTGTAATTTCAAGATCAGGGTAGCCTTTTTTCTGGAATTTTCTGAATTAAAATCTAGTGAATGTGTTCTTGAGGAGGTGCTGTGATAGGGATATCTGATTGTAAGCTAATGCTTGTTGATTGTAGTCATCAGGACTTCAGTGTAATACCTAAATTTATATTTACACAGTCAACAGGCACAGTAACTGATTTCCAACGACTGGCTGCAAATTGTTTCGCTTCAGTTTTCCTGGAAATTTTGCAACTTATTTTTCCCAGTTTGAGCTACTCCAAGTTGGGAGTAAATATGGTTCTATTTGCTGCTGATAGAAATAAAAAAAATTGAGTTTGGAATCTTTCAGTGTACCACTGCCCCTTACCCAGTCCGTATTTCAAAGATTTCTTAGACGTACTTGTAATGCGAATACAGACATATCGTTTTGGAATCTAAGGGCAAACAATTCAGAGACGTGAAATAGCATTTAATTTTTTTAAATTGAAATTTTAGGGTGGAGTCTTCTCCTTAAAATGGTTTTTAAAGGGATGAAAAGTAGTATGATACTGGGGCTAGGAACGTCAAAGCGGTCAGATACATCGACGTCAACGTATAAGTGCAGGATGCCTATTTTATAGGTTTATTGTATGAAATGGTGTTTTAATACGATTGGTGTTCTGTTAATGTGCTTCAAAACTTTGAACACAGCGAAAAAAATCGAGTTTACAGCAACATTACAATAGACTTCATGCAAAAGAATATGGACACTTGGAAGGCGAACAGCGAGAAGCAGATGTGGAAAAAAAGAGATGATAAAAAAAACGCTTTTAAGCGACGTGCCTGAAGAAAGTATTCACCATATACACAGATCAACAAAAGTTTTGCATCACCTCGGTTCCGAGAGTTACGGAACCTGTACAGAAAATTGGAATAGAGATCAACATAAGCGTCATTTCCTCCCGTGTTATTGCTCATGAGAATCACACATTGTATGTTGTTCCACCATACAGTGAGACCTTCAGAGGTAGAGGTCCAGATTGCTGTACACACCAGTACCTCTAATACCCAGTAGCACGTCCTCTTGCATTGATGCACGCTTGTATTCGTCGTGGCATACTATCCATAAGTTAACCAAAGCACTGTTGGTCCACATTGTCTCACTCCCCAACGGCGATTCGGCGTAGATCCCCTGAAGGAAGTCATTCACAAGATGTGCACGATGGGGGCGCAATTGTCGTTCATGAAGACGAATGCCTCTCCAATATGCTGCCGATATGGTTGCACTATCGGTCGGAGGATGGTACTCACGTATCGTACAGCCATTACGGCGCCTTAAATGACCACCAGCGGCGTACGTCGGCCGCACACAATACCACCCCAAAACAGCAAGGAACCTCCACCTTGTTGCACTCGCTGGACAGTGTGTCTAGCTGTAAGGCGTCCAGGCTGACCGGGCTGCCTCCAAACACGTCTCCGACGATTGTCTGGTTGAAGGCGTATGCGACACTCATCTGTGAAGAGAATGTGATGCCAATCCTGAGCGGTCCGTTCGACATGCTGTTGGGCCCATCAGTACCGCGCTGCATGGTGTCGTGGTTGCAAAGATGGATCTTACCATGGACCTCGGGAATGAAGTTGCGAACAATGCACTTATTGCACACAGTTTGAGTCGTAACACGACGACCTGTGGCTGCACGAAAACCATTGTTCAACATGGTGGCGTTGCTGTCAGGGTTCCTCCGAACCATAATCCGCAGGCAGCAGTCATCCACTGCAGTAGTAGCCCTTAGGCGGCCTGAGCGAGGCATGTCATCGACAGTTCCTGCCTCTCTGTATCTCCTCCATATCCGAACAGCATCGCTTTGGTTCACTCCGAGACGCCTGAACACTTCCATTGTTGAGAGCCCTTCCTGGCACAAAGGAACAATGTGGACGCGATCGAACCGTGGTATTGACCGTCTAGGCATGGTTGAACTACAGAGAATACAATCCGTGTATCTCCTTCCTGGTGGAATGACTGGAACTGATCGGCTGTCGGACCCTCTCCGTCTAATAGGCGCTACTCATACATGGTTGTTTACATTTTTGGGTGGGTTTAGTGACATCTCTGAACAGTCAAAGGGACTGTGTCTGTGATACAATATCCACACTCAACGTGTGTCTTCAAGAGTTCGGAGTACCGGAGTGATGCAAAACGTTTTTTAGATGTGTGTAGGAGCAGAGAAATAACGTTATGAATAATTTTCGCTTCGA
Organism: Schistocerca gregaria; assembly: GCF_023897955.1. Taxonomy (NCBI): domain Eukaryota; kingdom Metazoa; phylum Arthropoda; class Insecta; order Orthoptera; family Acrididae; genus Schistocerca; species Schistocerca gregaria. The sequence goes on along the minus strand of NC_064931.1, from coordinate 479,142,492 downwards.
AACTGAAAAGGAACCGTCGGTAAGTGAATTACAGACCCATATAATTAACGTCGATATGCAGCAGCATTTTGTAACATATATTGTGTTCGAGCATTATGAATTACCTCGAAGAAAACGGTCTATTGACACACAGTCAACATGGGTTTAGAAAACATCGTCCTTGTGAAACACAGCTAGCTTTTTATTCGCGTGAAGTGTTGAGTGCTATTGATAAGGGATTTCAGATGGATTCCGTATTTCTGGATTTCCAGAAGCTTTTTGACACTGTACCACACAAGCAGCTTGTAGTGAAATTGCGAGCTTATGGAATATGGTCTCACTTACGTGACTGGATTCATGATCTTTTGTCAGAGAGGTCACAGTTCGTAGTATTTTATGAAAAGTCTCGAGTAACACAGAAGTTATTTCTGGCGTTCCCCAAGGTAGTATTATAGGCCCTTTGCTGCTCCTTATCTATATAAACGCCTTGGGAGACAATCTAAGCAGCCATCTTAGGTTGTTTGCAGATGACGCTGTCGTTTATCGACTAATCAAGTCATCAGAAGATCAAAACAGACTGCAAATCGATTTAGAAAAAATATCTGAATGGTGCGAAAATTGGCAGTTGACCCTAAATAACGAAACGTGTGAAGTCATCCGCATGAGTGCTAAAAGGAATCCGTTAAACTTCGGTTACAAGATAAATGAGTCAAATCTAAAGGCCGCAAATTGAACTAAATACCTAGGAATTACAATTACGGACAACTTAAATTGGAAGGAACACATAGGAAATGTTGTGGGGAAGACTAACCAAAGACTGCGTTTTATTGGCAGGTCACTTAGAAAACTTAACAGATCTACTAAGGAGACTGTCTACACTACGCTTGTCCGTCCTCTTTTAGAATGCTGCTGCGCGGTGTGGGATCATTACCAGAAAGGACTGACGGAGTACATCGAAAAAGTTTAAAGAAGGGCAGCACGTTTTGTATTATCGTGAAAGAGGGAATAGAGTGTCACTGAAAAGATACATGATTTGGGCTGGACATCATTAAAAAGAAAGGCGTTTTTCGTTGCGACGGAATGTTCTCACTAAATTCCAATCATCAACTTTCTCCTCCGAATGTGAAAATATTTTGTTGACTGCGACCTACATGAGAGAAACGATCACCACGACAAAATAAGGAAAATCGGAGCTCGTACGGAAAGATATAGTCTTTCGTTCTTCCCGCGCGCGATGCTGGATTGGAATAACAGAGAATTGTGAAGGTGGTTCGATGAACCCTCTGCCAGATCCATGTAGATGTATGTGTAGATAAGGTTCATGAGTTACAAAGCAGAAAAACTGTCTCGTTCGGAAAATAACGCAAACTTCCACCGAAAATTAGTAAACATTTAAGAAAAGAAATTATGACAATTTGTTATTTTACAATAATTGACATACGTAGAAAATATTAATGTTTTTAAAGGGATCAACTTTCTTATTTTTAGTCCGACTTGAAATGGAATAGCTCCTCGAGACTGCGGTCAGAATCGGAGGTTGTAGCTTCACAGATGTTAACCCTGTGCACCTTGCGGCATAAGTCGGTTACGGACGGTTTTACATCGCGGCTCAACGATCTCACGTGCCCGGTTGCTGCCCTAGCATGCGTGAAAGGTGGAAGAGCCCACCCACAACCTACAGGAAAAAGGAAGGCACTGTGTCACGCAGATCTGGCAGCGCACCATCCTCACACACACTGGGCTGCGAGGTACGTTTTTATCGGAGTTGCTTCGGAGGCAGATCACGTCGACGTAGACAGTGTGCTGCTGCGCAGGAAACTCGAGTGTCGGCCCCGCCATCCACGCGACTGAGCTGCGAGTTTGCTACCAACAACGCGATTAAAGATCGAAATTCCGACTGATGACAGATGAAGCCACCAAGCTGCAGCGCCTAGTGGACGCCGGCGCCAACGTGTCTTTGTTACCATGGACAAGTAGTGGAGATTGTGATGAACTTCGATCTTCCTGTGGAGAACGGCTTCTCTATAATACCTACTGTTGGGTGACATCATATCTGTACTTGGCGTGGCATTTCAGCCCATGATTTATCATGTTTTATCATACAGCTATGTACGCTCAGGATTCTGTAAGTTAGCCAGCACTCAAGATTAGTAAACCTACCCATCCAACAAAGCGGCAGATGATCATGAAACGTGGGAACGGTAGTGTGAGTAGAAACAGGATCGTGCTGGAGCGTATAGAGAGGACGGTGATTCATCTACTTGGCGCCAAGAGCATAGCCTTCGATTATCTGTATTTACTGTTTAAATGTTTATTCACGCCAACATTGTCTGATTCAAATAGCTTGATAGTTGACACTTCACGCGTTGTTCTCAGTTTCCTCTAACCAGGGCCCTCAACGTCACGCCGGAACCGTTCGCCGTTGTCAAACTGCCACAACAATAAGTTCACTTCCAATTCCTCGCCGGCTTTCTTTTTTTATGTGTTTGGATCCAAAATCCTGGGTCTGGCACCTTTATTTCGGCTAATGAAATACACAAGTTTCATGCAAAGCACTAACCAAACGCTACTGGATCCTTCCAACTAAGACGCGATTAAGCGTTGTTTATACGGTTATTATAATCACAGAGATAGACTTAAATTAGATAATAGTCGCACAGTATTGCGTGAAGTGGAATTTTTGAAGGCATTCTCTTTATCGTTGCGATTGGGATACCAGAGTTATAAATACGACATTCTTTTGTAGTGGTTAGCGTATAAATGTGACGTGTAGGTCAAAGGTTCAAATCTCGTTGAATACAGCGATTTTTGTTTAATTTTCTAAATTTAATCAGAAGACTGATTATCAATATTGTTCAGTTAATGGTTTAGATGATTTTTTTATTTCTAATGCTTTACTGCGTCATTTATCATTGTATTGATTTTTTTATTTGCTCTTATTTTTCTTCCTCTCATTGTTTTATCGTTTGGAATCTACATGTGCCGCCTATAATCGCAAACAAGTGCCAGCCATAACTGCTCATCGACTGGTAACGCGGCATCAATTGCAGATAGAGTGAGAATAGTTTTAAGTAACCAGTGACAGCGAGAAATAACAGTTTGCTTTTACAGCTAAAACAGAAATTTTGCTGCGGAAGATGGCTATGCTAACAAACACATTAGAAGATATTTTTGTCTTGAGTTTCATCTACATCTACATTTATACTCCGCAAGCCACCCAACGGTGTGTGGCGGGGGGCACTTTACGTGCCACTGTCATTACGTCCCTTTCCTGTTCCACTCGCGTATGGTTCGCGGGAAGAACGACTGCCGGAAAGCCCCCGTGCGCGCTCGAATCTCTCTAATTTTGCATTCGTTATCTCCTCGGGAGATATAAGTTGAGGGAAGCAATATATTCGATACCTCATCTAGAAACGCACCCTCCCGAAACCTGGACAGCAAGCTACACCGCGATGCAGAGCGCCTCTCTTGAAGAGTCTGCCACTTGAGTTTGCTAAACATCTCCGTAACGCTATCACGCTTACCAAATAACCCTGTGACGAAACGCACCGCTCTTCTTTGGATCCTCTCTATCTCCTCTGCCTACCCAACCTGGTACGGATCCCACACTGATGAGCAATACTCAAGTATGGGCCGAACGAGTGTTTCGTAAGCCACCTCCTTTGTTGATGGACTACATTTTCTACGGACTTTCCAAATGAATCTCAACCTGGCACCCGCCTTACCAACAATTAATTTTATATGATTATTCCACTTCAAATCGTACCGCACACATTCTCCCAGATAGTTTACAGAAGTAACTGCTACCAGTGTTTGTTCCGCTATCATATAATCATACAATAAAGGATCCTTCTTTCTATGTATTCGCAATACATTACATTGGCTATGTTAAGGGTCAGTTGCCACTCCCTGCACCAAGTGCCTATCCGCTGCAGATCTTCCTGCATTTCGCTACAATTTTCTAATGCTGCAACTTCTCTGTATACTACAGCATCATCCGCGAAAAGCCGCATGGAACTTCCGACACTATCTACTGTACACCAGAAGTCACTTTAACGTCTGTAGACGTCTCTCCATTGAGAACAACATGCTGTGTTCTGTTTGATAAAATCTCTTCAATCTAGCCACACAGCTGGTCTGATATTCCTTAGGCTCTTACTTTGTTTATCATGCGACAGTGCGGAACTGTATCGAACGCCTTCCGAAAGTCAAGGAAAATGGCATCTACCCGGGAGCGTGTATCTAATATTTTCTGGGTCTCATGAACAAATAAAGCGAGTTGGGTCTCACATGATCGCTGTTTCCGGAATACATGTTAATTCCTACAGAGTAGATTCTGGGTTTCCAGAAATGACATGATACGCGAGCAAAAAAGATGTTCTAAAATTCTACAACAGATCGATGTCAGAGATATAGGCTTATAGTTTTGCGCATCTGCTCGACCACCCTTCTTGAAAACTGGAACTACTTGTGCTCTTTTCCAATCATTTGAAACCTTCTGTTCCTCTAGAGACTTGCGGTACACCGCAGTTAGAAGGGGGGCACGTTCTTTCGCGTACTCTGTGTAGAATCAAACTGGTATCCTGTCAGGTCCAGTGGACTTTCCTCTGTTGAGTGATTTCAGTTGCTTTTCTATTCCTTGGACACTTATTTCGATGTCAGCCATTTTTTCGTTCGTGCGAGGATTTAGAGAGTAACTGCAGTGTGATCCTCCTCTGTGAAACAGCTTTGGAAAAAGGTGTTTAGTATTTCAGCTTTACGCGTGTCATCCTCTGTTTCAATGCCATCATCATCCCAGAGTGTTTGGATATGCTGTTTCGAGCCACTTAGTGATTTAACGTAAGACCAGAACTTCCTAGGATTTTCTGTCAAGTCGGCACATAGAATTTTATTTTCGAATTCACTGAACGCTTCACGCATAGCCGTCCTTACGCTAACTTTGACATCGTTTAGCCTCTGTTTTGGCTGCGTTTAAACTTGAAGTGAAGCTCTCTTTGCTTTCGCTGTAGTTTCCTAACTTTGTTGTTGAACCACGGTGGGTTTTTCGCGCCCCTCACAGTTTTACTCGGCACGTACCTGTCTAAAACGCATTTTACTATTGCTTTGACATTTTTTCCATAAACACTCAACATTGCCAGTGTCGGAACAGAAATTTTCGTTTTGATCTGTTAGGTAGTCTGAAATCTGCCTCCTATTACTCTTCCTAAACAGATAAACCTTCCTCCATTTCTTTATATTCTTATTTACTTTCATATTCAGGGTTGCTGCAACGGCCTTATGATCACCGATTCCCTGTTCTGCGCTTAGAGAGTCGAAAAGTTCGAGTCTGTTTGTTATCAGTAGGTCCAAGACGTTATCTCCACGAGGCAGTTCTCTCTTTAATTGCTCGAGGTAATTTTCGGATAGTGCACTCAGTGTAATGTCACTCGATGCACTGTCTCTACCACGCGTCCTAAACATCTGAGTGTCCCAATCTATATCTGGTAAATTGAAATCTCCACCTAATACAATAACATGCTGAGGAAATTTATGTGAAATGTATTCCAGATTTTCTCGCAGTTGTTCTGCCACTAATGCTGCTGAGTCGGGAGGTCGTTAAAAGGAGCCAATTATTAACCCAGCTCGGTTGTTGAGTATAACCTCCACCCATAATCATTCACAGGAAGTATCCACTTCTATTTCACTACAGGATAAACTACTACTAACAGCGACAAACACGCCACCACCGGTTGCATGCAATCTATCCTTTCTAAACACCGTCTGAGCCTTTGTAAAAATTTCGGCAGAATTTATCTCTGGCTTCAGCCAGCTTTCCGCACCTTTAACGATTTCAGCTTCGGTGCTTTCCATCAGCGCTTGAAGTTTCGGTACTTTACCAACGCAGCTTCGACAGTTTACAATTACAATACCGATTGTTGCTTGGTCCCTGCGTGTCCTGACTTTGCCCCGCACCCATTGAGGCTGTTGTCCTTTCTGTATTTGCCCGAGGCCACCTAACCTGAAAAAACTGCCCAGTCCACCCCACACAGCCCCTGCTACCCGTGTAGCCGTCTGCTGGGTGTAATGGACTCCTGACCTATCCAGCGAAACCCGAAACCCCACCACCCTATGGCGCAAGTCGAGGAATCTCGTAGATGTTAGCCTTCAACACCGTGAACAAAGCAATCGTGAATTTTGTTTTGCCGCAAATGAGTAGCCGAAGTTTTCAAACATACCTTTCACATCGCGAGGTTGTGGTTAGTTTAGGACGTTAGTTTAAATTTAGGGCTACAAAATCCGTCGTCTGCTGTAGTTCAATCATTGGTCACTTAAATCAGCTGTCGACAAAGCATGTCCCACTTCAGTCATACATAACGACGGCCGCTTTCAACACTGTTCCACGTTGTGCAGTAACAGCATTTGCTAAATGACCCGCCGTGCTTGTGTGTCGCCTATAACTAGAGACCGGATCATATGCATCGCAAAACCTTAAAATATGCATGAAAAATGCTCAAAAATGCATGAAAAGGCTCGAAATGTGCAAGATCAAATGATAAAAAAACATGGTAGTTACGGCATGCATTATATCTCAAAGTCGAACCTGTGCATATCAGTTACGAGAAAGAGCGCCGGCCACACGGAAAATCGGTACATTTAGAACGCTGATATCATTTTCTGAATACTTTCAGGTAGAGGTCAGGGCACTTCTCTGAGATTTTTTCCAAAAATTTGAAAAATGGGGACGCATACGGTGTTTCAAGAATTGTTCCTTCTTTGCAATTATTGTCGGTAACAAGCGGATGAGATGCGAGTCAGTCGCAGCGAAACAGTCGATATTTACGGAACCTACTTCGAGATACATCGCATGCAGAGAGGCACGCTCAAAGCTCCGTAATATTTTATATATTTTTATTACAAAACATACAATGATGAATTTTTTGAACAGCATTAATTTTTAATGAACACTATTGGACCAAAGCCTCATTTACAGTCTGTTTTACATTTTTATACTGTTATAAACATAAACGACCAAGTACTGTTCCAAATGTTCGGTAGTAAGATTGTGTCTTCGATCATTCAAAACATTTTTATAATCACAAAAGGGCCGTTTTGCATCAACTGCGGTAACTGGTCAGTATTTGAATTTGGGTACTATGTTGACACTTGTTATTTCTGATAAAAGTTCACCGAGCCCGTTAAAAAAACTATCAATTTGGCACAAGGGTTCAAAGCATTATTGTGTAAAATGTTTTCAAACTTTTCTTTAAGTTTTCTTGGGAATACCTCCTGCAATTAACTGAACAGATTTATTCGACACCAAACCTTGAGTTTCAAGCTTTTTAATACGTGCAGGTATATGGTAAAAATGAAAGCTAACCAGAGCAATGTCTTTTTTAATACCGGAATCATTAAAAGCTTCCTTGCTTTGGCAAACTGCAAAAGCTTCTCCACTATCGTAGTCGTTTACTACCCCTCTAATGGCCTCGAAATGTTCATTTTAAAACAACACAGCTTGGACCCACGTACCCCAACGAGTTACCACTGGTATGGGAAGGTAAGGGCACATTTGGTACTTTTTCTTTGTAGGTCTTGATGCGAGCAGGAGCCTTCAGAAACACTTTCTTTGTGGATGAAACCTGGAACGTACTTCTTCAGCAAGGCGATGTAATCCATGAGTAAAACACGTCATCTGAATCAAATTGGGATAAAATACTCTGAGGGCTGTTCCTGATTTGATCACGTAGGGAACAGGATCTGAAATAAACACAAACATCCTTTCACCTGCAGAAGATTCTGGAAATATTTTTCTAATACCGTCATTCACAAATCTGGCGATTGTAAAATGAATTACTTTTACAAGTTCTTTGCAGGCAGCTAAGTAGGAAGAAGAAGGCTCTTCTTTTAACCCTCCTAATACCACTGGGGTCAATATAACCCCATAAGCACATTTGAAATATATATCTCCCTTGTTTTCAAAACGAGTATTTTCAAAATTTATGACTTTGTCTAAGTTGTTTGTATGCAGTGACATACTGTTCAGTTTTACATTTGTAACATATTATAATTTATTCATGGGCTATGCACTGAGTAAGACTGGGGTCAGCATGACCCCAATCTAAATTTTTGTTTTGTTTCTTGAATGTAACGTTATGAAAACAGAATGACGAATGTTACGCTGAACAGACACCTGTAACAATGAAACTAATACTTCCCACTTCTTATTTATACCCATTGTTGGCGTTTCTTGCCGCAGCCGTTGTTGTGTATTGCCTCAGATGTTGCTAGTGTTTTGCCTCAGCGTGTGAAAGAACTACATTATGACTAGAAAACGTTTGAGCAGTGCTGAAATACAAGCAATTTTGAATGAAGAAGAGGGGTTAGGAGATACACCGCCTGATGACGATGAAGAGATTGATGCTATTATTCCTGGAGGTAGTGAATCAACTGAATATTCTGATGAAGGTGTTGGAGGTTTGGTAACTCTACTTCCTGAAGGTGCTGACATCTCATCGTTTTCAAGTAAGTATGTATAATCTATCATATGTTTGGAAAAACTTTAATGATAGTATTAATAACAATAATATGAAAGTACATATGTAAAATAGTAATCCCATTTTCTTCAAGTCGAGAAATGGAAATGAAAAATGGGGAGAAAATCCTTTTAGATTACATGGGAGACAGCCAGCACGAAATATATTGAAGACGACTCCAGGTCCCACGAGGCATATTGTAAGGAACATAAATACTGTGCAGTCAGCATTTGAATTATTTATGAAGCCCACCATTTTCCAGATTATTTTGAAATGGACCAACAAAGAAGGTAACATCACTTTCGGTAACAAATGGAGTGATCTTGATAGAGGAGAATTTGAATGCTTCCTTGGCCTGCTTATTCTTGCGGAGTGTGCAAAGGTCACAATGACGGCATAGCGAATTTATGTAACAAAGAGCATGGCCGACCTTTTTCAATAGTTCTATGGCTAGGAACTGCTTTACAGAAATATCACGCTGTATTCGGTTTGACGATGCTCAGCACCGGCGACAGAATCATAGCCCTGATAAATTGGCTCCTATAATGGATTTATTTGAACAGTGGGTAAGCACATTACATGATGCATACGAACCACACGAGAATATTACAGTTGATGAACAACTGGTAACTTTTAGGGGCAGGCGTCCCGTTCGCCAGTACATCCCCTCAAAACCTCGAAAGTATGGTATAAATATATGGGCTGCATGTGACAGCACTAATTACTATGTCACACATCTGCAGGTGTACACAGGAAAGGGCGAAGGGCAGCCTAGAGAAATAAATCAGGGAAAAATAGTAGTGTTGGAATTGGCAGAACATTTATCCGGGAGTGGTAGAAATATCGCAACAAATAATTTCTTAACAAGATTGGAGTTGGCAAAGGAACTAGAACGGAAACAAATGACTCTGCTAGGAACAGTAAGAAAAAGTAGTCATGAACTACCTGCACAATTTGTCGAAGCAAGGGGAAGAACTGCAGCTTAATGTCTCTTCGGATTCCAGGAATCAGCTAGAATAGTCTCCTATTGCCCAAAAAAGTGAACGATAGTGACATTGCTGAGTAATATGCATTTCAGAGAGGAAATAGGTGATGGCGAAGCAGCAAAACCTATTGTAATTCTAGACAATAATGCAACTAAATCAGGTGTGGACACAATGGACAAGTTAGTCAGGACCTACACCACAAAACGTGTGACAAGAAGATGGACCAGTGCTATTTTTTAGCCGGCCGCGGAGGTCTAGCGGTTTTAGGCCCTCAGTCCGCAACCGCGCGACTACTACGGTCGCAGGTTCGAATCCTGCCTCGGGCATGGATGTGTGTGATGTCCTTAGGTTCGTTACGTTTAAGTAGTTCTAAGTTCTAGGGGACTGATGACCTCAGATGTTAAGTCCCATAGTGCTCAGAGCCATTTTTTTGTTATTTTTTATAATATTTTGGATATTAGTGCCCTAAATGCTTTCATAATTTGGCTGGACTTAAATCCTGACTGGAATAAAAAGAACTACAAAAGAAGAGAATTTCTTCTGGGACTGAGAACAAGTCTAGTACAGAAAAACAGAAGTCGGCGCAGCCAACCTTCTCTTCGTCGTCCCCCTTCTTCAGCAGAAGTGCACACGGGGGCAAAACGTGGGCGGTACTCCCTATGAGAACGTTCAGTGGATAGAAAACATTCAGAAACGTGCAGAACATGGTTTTCTTTTGTCTGCAAACAATATACAGAGATTCTTTGTTTTAAATGTAAATAGTCGCTTTGTTTTAAATGTAAAGATGTGTAAGATCAAGGAAAGACAAGCTCTGTAAGTGCTTATATACATAGTTTACCTGGTTTCAATCAGTAATGTATGCTTTTATTTCAGTTCATTAAAATAAATAAAATACTGCCAATATGTCCCGTGTTAATTTCTTGGAGTCATATTGACCCCGAGGGTACTCAGTGTAACAAAAAAATTCTGGTAGTAGAAGGTTAAAGAACCAACAATTAAATTTGCAATGTAACGGCCACAAGTGCCTGTAGTTTCGTCCACTGATATCCAGAAAATGCTGTCCTTAAGTTCACTGCTTATTTCTTCCAGAACATTTACGTAAATTGTCGGTATGTAATTTTTGCGCAATGTAGATTCATCTGGTATATTTTGATTTAAGCAGTATTTGAGCAGGAAGCCTTTGAGGATAGGGTTGGTAAGTTTGTGAAGAGGAATATTGATTGCAATGAATGCTTCACATAGATCCACGTTAAAGCGACTTTTATGGTTACCTGCGGAAAAATCCCTGCTACTGCAACTTGCTGTCGTCAGAAGTTGTTGTCGTAGTCCTTTCTTCGGCATTCCTGCGATATGAAGACTTGTCTTCGCAAGCTGGTAATTTGAATTTTTTTTTTTTTTTTTTTTTTTTTTTTTTTTTTTGCGCGAAAGGTCTTTCCCGCAAACTCAGCACTATAAAACAGTTTCGTCATACGTAAAGTGTTCCAGGATAGTCAGCTATCCACGAAACGACGTTTCTTTTTTCGGGTGGCATGGCGCACAACACGTTACACACGACACATCGTAAACACATTCAACTGTGCTTAAGTAAATAGAAAATTAAACTGAAACACTGGACGTGCGACTAAAAGCTTGCTTAGTTCAATTTAATTGTTGCCGGAGCGAACGATATGACAGCCGAGGGGATTAACCGGGGGGCGCGGGGGCAGGAGTATTGACTCCGCCTGCCTGTTCCTTTTCCTCTCCAGCAATGATTTCGTTAGGCAGTGGCCTCGCAGTTAGCGATTGCACGCAGTTCTAGGACGCGGTCAATCTGTGAGGCATCAAAACTAGATCGAGCTACAGAGCGCCCGTCTAAATTCTTAAAATATTGTAAACATAGAGCGAAAATATGCATCGTCACTTCTTTTTAGTTAAAATATGCAATAACCGGTGAAAACGAGTGAAATATGCAAATGAATATGCAGCATGCAAATGCATATAATCCGGTCTCTACCTATAACCGAACGGTAGCAACAAATGTTGCAATAATGTAGCGTCTAGTGACGGACGACAAGTATCAGGTAAATTTAATCGGACTATAGCTATACTGACGACGTTATTCACACTTAAAGTTTTATAATTATACTTTCAATAACCCAAAACTCGCGCTCGAAGCTTGATTAAACATTCCAGTTAATGTTGTAAATAATTGGCGGACTGGCAGGCGTGAAATAGCGTTGCTGACTGCTCAGTCTACAACGTACTTTCAGACAGTTCGTAGCTACCTTTCACACCAGCAACATGTTCGTGGCGCGAGTCGATATCTTGTTTTATTCAAAATTTCAAATTAAGTCAAAGTTTAAACCAGCCTCATAAAACGTTTGTACCCAAGTCTTCGACTAGTATTCCGACCGGCAATACGTGTGCGCCGTCTAAGATTCTTAAGTTCGCATAAAAGTGAACTACTCTTGGAATTGCCTCGGACAACATTTGCCTATGATACGATACAATTATCAGACGCGTGTGGAGATATTTTGTAAACTTCTATGGTGCTCGATAAGTTGCAATAAGAATCCGCGATCTTTGATGCATACTTGCTGTTAGACTGGTTCTCAAGAGAACTGCGTTATAAAATATCCCAATACCGCTTCTGGGTGTTCATGTAAACACTTCAAATTCGTATCTGGAAATCCGCTTCTGGTTGCCGGTTTTCCAATTCCGCGTTCGATTTTCCTCCCATGTAAAAGCAGCCGGTTTTGAAACGTGCTTGGGCTGTTAGGTTTCGTCTTGCTTTTAAAAATTTTCGGCTAATATGGACGGAATGGCTTTTTGTACATTGAAAGATAAGTAGAAATGTTAGACTGATGCTGTTTACATCTCATCTAAGTGAAGAGAAATAGCGATGGTGCTGACTAAATCATAAATTGTATCAGGTGTTTTCCAGGCGCTACATTTAACTGGGCTAGCAGAACCTTTTCAGATCTTAATATGTAAACGCGACGGTGAAAAACGGTTTCCGAAATTCGGTTTTCGACTTTCGAAAGAGGTGTCGCATGTAAACGTAGTGTGTGTGTGACAGCCATCAAGCAGAAGTTCTCGAAAGTGAGGGAACGTCTGTTGTCTGACAACATGTGCTTGTAGTTAGAAAATCTTTCCCACATCTTCTGCAACAGCTGGAACGTGCATTTGATATTTTCCTTTACGTTCTAAAACGAATCTAGTAAAAATCGACACACGAATATCGATATTTTGCAAATGGACATTATGTTTGGTAAAATATAGATTTTTTTTTTTTGTTTCAGTGCCCATGCCTGGATCAAATTAAAAGTAAGTGAAACGACAATGACAATAAGCAAATGAACCATCAATTTATTTTCAACATGTACGAATACTTTCTTGAGCAACATCATTGGGTTTTTCCTACAGATACATGCATTACTCACTCTTGCCAACATTAAAAGAATGATTATGTTGAGTCCGTTGTTTCGGATATGTCCATTCTTTCGGACATGTCCAAAAGAACAGACACCATTTTGATCCAACAGCCGTTATGAATTAAGTCACAAAGACATTACAGACAATGGCAGCGAGCGAGCACAAATTTTCAACTTTCCCCACTGATTTTAATCAATGCGCGCTCGCAGCCAGTGTCTGTGGTTACTCTGTATATTAAAATAATGAATCATTGTGATAAATGGACTTCTTTTTTAAAAAAAGAAATTGTGGCTTTTGGCCTGAAGGACGTGCAGCCGTCTCTCAGTGTTTTGGAATTTTACAGAGTAATGTTACAGTTATTTAAAAATTTCATAATTAGTTTTAGAACTGGTAATTACTTTCATGAAGGGGCAATGCTATATTAGTAATGGTCGATGAGATGTGATTTAACTGTTGTATGAATTCAGCCGGCCGCGGTGGTCTCGCGGTTCTAGGCGCGCAGTCCGGAACCGTGCGACTGCTACGGTCGCAGGTTCGAATCCTGCCTCGGGCATGGATGTGTGTGATGTCCTTAGGTTAGTTAGGTTTAAGTAGTTCTAAGTTCTAGGGGACTGATGACCACAGCAGTTGAGTCCCATAGTGCTCAGAGCGATTTGAACCATTTGTATGAATTCAGTTTCCTGGTTTGCGCGCAGTTTACATCCGAAAAAAAAGTGATTGATCTGGTTGGTTGATTGAGTTGTGGGGAGGGGACCAAACAGCGTGTTCATCGGTCCCATCGGATTAGGGAAGGAAGGGGAAGGACGTCACCATGTCCCTTTAAAGGAACCATCCCGTTACTTGTCTCAAGCAATTTAGGGAAATCACGGGAAACCTAAATCAGGATGGCCGGACGCAGGTCTGATTGACCTCTCCTGCTGTTATTTCAACACACTGCTGTTATTTCATCACATTCACATCTGGAACGAATATTCGCGAAGGTGAGTAGGGAATCAGCAATGATTAAATGGACGTTAAACATAAAAAGGCAAAAAATGAAGTAAAATCTTAAAAATTACAAACTTAAAAAATTCAGTTCTGTACGGTATCTGTAAGACAAAAAATACAAAATCTAATTCACATTTGTACAGAAAGGATATTCGGGATTTTAGAACTTTTGGAACAATTCGTGCATTAGGAAAGAAATATTATATGTCAACAAACACGGAATTACTTGTAAGCTAAGATAATATGAAGAGGAACTGCCAATTCCATTGACTGCCGAAACTATTACATGCGTGTGCGGACCCGAAGTGCATCTATGGTGAGAGTTCCGTATCGGAAATGTTCCTTTCAAAGGCGATGAAGAAGGCTCCCCCTCAGGTACCACGCCAGTGGGATCGCACGACTTCATAGACCTCAAATGGCTGTTAGTGTAACAAACCAGCTGCACGACGAAACATGGTCGAGAAAAGCTTATGCTACTCTGCAAGTATTCAAATAGCGGGTAAAAACTATCAGACAGTTGTTGAATGTGGCTTATAGTGTTATATTAGTTTTCGTTTACTGAAGAGTTGTGACTGCTGATCGGTATTTATCGTTAGAAATAGAAAGTCGTCGTCATTGGGACTATTATTACCAACATACTCGACCTAACAACGGGTAGCACTCATTGACTAACTGTTGGACAACAGCCTTCATCGAATTAACTGCATAATCACCACTGCAAAGAAGCTCCACATTTGAGCAGGAACGGCTCTGTAATGTGTATCACAAAACTTAGCTGTTCGGTCCTGCGTGCGTGTTTCGTCGGCAGTGAACGAAGTTCTCTCAATTTTTCCACAGAACAACGAGTTGTAAGTGAGCAGTCTGAGAATGAATGTGGTTTACTTAGAACTTAGTGCATTTTGAGGTCGAAACATATTAAACAGAGTGAAAAATTATATTCCAAAGTTTTTTGTACCTCATAAATGAATGAAAACTTAAAATGAAAGAGATGGAATCGAAAAATACCCTACCTGCGATAAAATATCAGAAGAAAATTGTAGCTCAAATATCTTTACTACAGATCTCAGTAATTGTACTGGTGGAGGAAATACAGAACGAGTCAGTACTTCTGCTGCCTTGAAGTGCTTTTTGAATACGATAGTAGTCACCTGGACAGTGTTTCCGATGTCAGACCTTACGCTAAAAAAATGGATTGATAATTTCCTAAAGTATAAGATTTACTGAATCTATGGCAACCTAACAAAAATTACAATTTCAAGAATGACATGGATGGCATAATGAGAGGATTTCCATTGGAAATGCTGTCATTAAGTTATTCCGTGGTCGGATTATTGTTATAAAGCAGTTAAAGGTCCTCTTTGTAAGTTTTGTCTGGCTTTCTGACCATGTAAAGCTCGTGTTAGTCATCATAGTACAATCATGAGCAGTCCATTCATCAATATCAACAAGTTTCACGAATCTGCAAAAATGTATATGAATTCAGACCCACATACAGATGAAATTAGAAGGTCAAGTAATTTTGTTAATGTAATGATAAACAAACGTAAGAGTGTAGAACAACTCTGTAATGAGAATCTTGCGAAATTAGTTCAAATAAGTTGAAATCAGTTGCTTCTTGTGTATTTTTGTGCATTACATTACTTGCATTACATTACCGTGAATCCTGCAGGGCTGTCCATAAATCCGTAAGACTACGAGGGGGGTGGAGATCTCTTCTGAACAACATGTTGCAAGGCATCTCAGATATGCTCAATAATGTTCATGTCTGGGGAGTTTGGTGGCCAGCGAAAGTGTTCAAACTAAGAAGAGTGTTCCTGGAGCCACTCTGTAGCAATTCTGTATGTATGGGGTGTCGCATTGTCCTCCTGGAATTGCCCACGTCCGTCGGAATGCATAATGGACATGAATGGATGCAGATGATCAGACAATATGTCAAAGTTGGCACTTTAAAAAAAAGCAAGATGACGTTGGTGCGAAACTTCAAAAATCCAAGATGACGGAACTAGCATGAACGTACTAAGTACAAAAAGTCGGGAAATTTTAAAAACTCCAAGATGCTGGAACCAGCCCACTTACGCTTTGCAAGTCTACCTACATTGCAATCCAAGATGACATCATGTTCAAAAGTATCAGAGTGATTTTAATGTTGCGCCATATTCAAAGGAGTACACAATTATTTATGAAAAGTAGGTAAGCGTCATACGAATTTTGTATAAAGTGACGTTATGTTCAAAAAAGTATCCAAACGACCTGAATTTCGCGCCATATTCAAAAGATTCCAAACGACCTCTGCTATTTATAAAAAAAAATATGTAAGCTTCTCGTAAACTACTTAAAAAGGCGCCATATTCAAAAGTATCCGAACTACAAACTGTTTTTTAACATACTCTCCGTTCAATGCGATGGCTCTCCGCCACCTTTCTGTGGTGACCTCTACGCGCTCATGGTGCCATTCTGCTGGTCGACGTCGGAGCCAAAGTCTTGCTGCATCAATAACCTCCCCATTATCATCGTACTGCTTCCCGCGGAGTACATCGTTCATAGGGCCAAACAAATGACGTCGGAAGATGCGAGATACGGGCTGTAGTGGGAATGAGGAAGAACAGTCCATTGTAGTTTTGTGAACTCCTCTCGAGTGCGCATACACGTGTGAGGCCTTGCATTGTCATGGAGAAGGAGAATTTTGTTTGGATTTTTGTGGCGTCTAACACTCTGAAGTCGTTTCTTCAATTTCCTGAGGATAACACAGTACACTTCATAGTTAATCGTTACTCTATTGGGCAAGACATCAAACAGGATAACCCCTTCAGAGCCCCAGAAGACCATCACCATGACTTTACCCGCTGGGGGTGCGGCTTTGAACTTTTTCTTCGGAGGAGAGGTGGAGTGAAGCCACTCCATAGATTCCCATTTTGATTTCGGTTCGAAGTGACGGACAGACGTTTCATGGCCTGTGACGATTTTCGACAAAAATTGTCACGAACAGCCTCGTAATGCAGAAGCAATTCCGCACAGATGGTCGTTTGTTGCTCCTCATGGTCTTTTGTTAGGCGGCAACGAACCCAGCTGGCCCAAACCTCTGATTACCCCAATTGGTAGACGAGTGTGTCAGCACTACCAACAGATATGTCCAGTTGAGCAGCGAGGTGTTTGATTGTGATCAGTCGACCACATCGAATGAGAGTGTCCGCCCGTTCCAACATTCCAGGAGTCACAGCTGTGTGCGGCAGGCCGGCAAGCGGGAGATCGGACAGGTTTGAGCGACCTTGTTGCGATGATGATAAACGCCTCACTCGAACGACTCACCGTGCTTTTGTTCACTGCTTGCGACTATGACTATCTGCGATGCTCTGGTTTTTCGCCTAAAGAAACTCAATGACAGCTTTCTGCTTGGAAGGCACCTCTGTTACAGAGGCCAATTTGAAGGCTACATATAGCGCCGCCGCCTGTCGGATCTTCATGAAGCTATAAGGGCTAAAGCGTAAATATTCCACATTCCGCATTCTTTTTATTACCGAAATTGACCGAGAAAAAAAATTGTTGCGTTAGTTATTGAACGCCCCTCGTAGATTGAGCTTTTCACAGCTGACGTTGTTCATAACTTTTTCAGTAACGCTTCACGTCATCAAGCACCGTTTTATGGGAATAATAATAATAATAATAATAATAAAAAGAAGAAGAAGAACAAGAACAAGAAGGGAATGCATCATGTTCTTCGCCAGAATAATATAACTGACATTATTGTGTGACAAACACTTTTTTTTGTGTTCCACTGGTGTTCTGTACACCGACATCACGTTTTATGACACTTTAGCACAACAAACCATACTAAAAATAGCGCGTTTTGACGAGATTGTTAATGTGTTATATCACGTAAACTACATACGGTAGTAGCATTAATTCCGGACACTTTATTGAAATGTTCATTCATTTTAACATCACGGGATGTAAGTTAGTTTTGGTATTCAGAGTTAATAAATTGTGCTTTTATTTTTTTGTTTGCGCTATGTCCTACTGAATATTTATCATTTTTAGAGAATGTAACGTTATATTTTTTATTAAAAATGAAAAAAATACACTTGACTGCCAACGACAAAAAAATTCACTGCTTGTGCAGCTGTTTGCAACTTTTTCTGTTCCAACCAATTAATCAATGGAAGCGTGTTACTATTGCTTAATCCAGTGAGAAAAAGCGTTTAGATCATTGTCGAAAGTCCAGTAGTAGCAATACACTGTTGTTGCTGAAACGTAAGATTTCTTTAGTATGAGCTGAATTGGGACATTTGAAGGGTTGAAAATGACGTCTCCTTCACAGCAGGGTGCTGACTGGTTACCAGGTAAATGGATTAAGGCAGTAACACTCCTTCAAGAAGGTTACACGCGTGCAGAAATAGTAAAAATCTTGGGCTGGGGCGCTACCAAGTCTGGTGTGAGAAAAGACTGCAATCGGTATGAAGAAAGTGAGTCAATCAAAACTGCTCCAAGAATCGAGAGAAAAACAATATTTACTGATTAAGACTGTCGTAGAATCTACCGTCTTTCTCTGAAGTCCACTTATGTGAACCACTGTCACTATGAAGCACCTCAGTAGTGTCATGGTGTGGAGCTGCATGACAAGTCAAGTCACTGGACGTCTGGCAGTGTTATTGGGCAACATTAATGCAAAAAAGTACCAAGACGAAATCTTAATGTTGAAATTGCTGCCCTTTATCCACGATTTGTTTAAAGGTAAACAGCCATCAGTGCATCTTTCAGCAAGACAGTGCACCGTGTCATATCACAAAGATCAGTAAGAAATGGCTTGATGACCATCAAATTTGTGTGCTGCGCTGGTCTGGTGACAGTCCCGAGCTGGACCCAATTGAGAACTTGTGGTCAAGGCACAGCATGGTTTCAGGACGGAATACCAGTAATAAGAGGGAGCACCTATAGGTCATCGCCAGTCAATTCGTAGTTCAAACCGGAAGATCTTCGACTTTTGGTGCACTCGATGCAACGCAGAGTCTAGACAGTGATTAAATCAAGAGAATATCCCACGAAATACTAATAAATATTGCAGTAATTTTTGTGCCAAGTAATTTGTAACTTTCTGAAATTGTTAGGGTGTGAGTATTTTGTTTGATTTTTAAAATTTTTAATTAAATTTTTTAAATTTTAATTTTAATTTTCGAGTATTGGGCAGAGGTTGTCAGGACCAGATCTTTAGCTTACGGCAAATAATGGAGAAGTGTTATGAGTGGAACAGGAAATTGTATCTATGCTTTATAGACCTAGAAAAGGCATATGACCTGGTTCCTAGGAGGAAGTTATTATCTGTTCTACGAGATTATGGAATAGGAGGCAAAATTTTGCAAGCAATTAAAGGTCTTTCTTTACACGGATAGTCAGGCAGAAGTTAGAGTTGACGGTAAACTGAGTTCATGGTGTAGAGTAGTTTCAGGGGTAAGACAAGGCTGCAACCTGTCTCCACTGTTGTTCATATTATTTATGGATCATATGCTGAAAACAATAGACTGGCTGGGTGAGATTAAGATATGTGAACACAAAATAAGCAGTCTTGTATATGCGGATGACTTAGTTGTGATGGCAGATTCGATTGAAAGTTTGCAAAGTAATATTTCAGAGCTAGATCAGAAATGTAAGGACTAGGAAAGACGTTTTTCGTCGCGACGAGATCTTTTTACGAAATTTCAGTCACCAACTTTCTCTTCCGAATGCGAAAATATTTTGTTGAGCCCAACCTACATAGGTAGGAATGATCTCAAAATAAAATACGAGAAATCAGAGCTCGAACAGAAAGGTTTAGGTGTTCGTTTTTCCCGCGCGCTGTTAGGGAGTGGAATGGTAGAGAGATAGTATGATTGTGGTTCGATGAACCCTCTGCCAAGCACTTAAATGTGAATTGC
The DNA here is from genome assembly GCF_023897955.1 of Schistocerca gregaria. Classification (NCBI taxonomy): domain Eukaryota; kingdom Metazoa; phylum Arthropoda; class Insecta; order Orthoptera; family Acrididae; genus Schistocerca; species Schistocerca gregaria. Next base: position 479,122,710 of record NC_064931.1, on the reverse strand, counting down.
AGAGTAGTCATGTAGATGTACATGTAGATGGTATGAAGATTAGCATCTCCGAAACGAAAGTAATGTCAGTGGGAAAGAAATATAAACGGATTGAGTGCCAAATAGGAGGAACAAAGTTAGAACAGGTGGACGGTTTCAAGTACTTAGGATGCATATTCTCACATGATGGCAACATAGTGAAAAAACTGGAAGCGAGGTGTAGCAAAGCTAATGCAGTGAGCGCTCAGCTACGATCTACTCTCTTCTGCAAGAAGGCAGTCAGTACCAAGACTAAGGTATCTGTGCACCGTTTAATCTTTCGACCAACTTTGTTGCATGGGAGCGAAAGCTGGGTGGATTCAGGTTACCTTATCAACAAGGATGAGGTTACGGATATGAAAGTAGCTAGGATGATTGCAGGTACTAGTAGATGGGAGCAATGGCAGGAGGGTGTCCACAATGAGGAAATCAAAGAAAAACTGGGAATGAACTCTATAGATGTAGCAGTCAGGGCGAACAGGCTTAGATGGTGGGGTCATCTTACACGCATGAGAGAAGCAAGGTTACCCAAGAGACTTATGGGTTCAGCAGTAGAGGGTAGGAGGAGTCGTGGCAGACCAAGGAGAAGGTACCTGGATTCGGTTTGAAGTAATAGGTTTAACATCAGAAGAGGCACTAATGTTAGCACTGAATAGGGGATCATGGAGGAATTTTATAAGGGGGCTATGCTCCCGACTGAACGCTGAAAGGCATAATCAGCCTTAAATGATGATGATGATGAGTATTGGACATTAAAGCATTTTCTCTGAAAATTCGTAGTGAATTATATTCTATATTTCAATTACAATAGACTGTTAAATACAGTATGCCACAACTGAATTTTCGTAATACGCAAGAATAACTTTATAATTCACGAAGTACGAAATGTTTGCATATAATACAACATGGACAAAGACAACGACGGTATAAGCATCCACACAGAGATGAAAGTTTGAAAACTCGAAAATTCGATCTGTGCATCAAAATAGATTTATTCGTCAAATAAGTGAAGATTTCGAGTGCAAAACACATGTAGGTTGCATATTACAATATGTATGTGTAATTACAGATCTCTGATAGTGAACAAGAATTCGATGTTGCGCCAAAAGAAAATTATTTCTCAAAATGTGTAAGATTTTGAGCACGAACCACAAATTGCACTATCGCCGGAACCTAGCTATTCTGTAGCATTGAAACAAAATGCACGTGGCTTGCATAATAGCACTATTGGTAAAAATGACATGTCAAGCTGCACTTAATGACTAAAGTTCCATATCGGTGCTACACTCTTCATTGCACAATTCACGTACAAAGTAAATGTTGTAGTGGATGAAAATACACTCGTCGATACAATGATGGGTTCTTTACTTCGCTCCGAGAAGACACCGAGAAGGTACTACAACACACAAAACACACTGAAGCGCCAAAGAAACTGCTCTAGACATACCTATTCAAATACAGAGATATGTAAACAGGCCGAATACGGTGCTGCGGTCGGCAACGCCTATATAAGACAACAAGTGTATGGCGCAGTTGTTAGCTCGGTTACTGTTGCTACAATGACAGGTTATCAAGATTTAAGTGAGTTTGAGCGTGGTGTTATAGTTGGCGTACGAGCGATGGGACTCAGCACCTCCGAGGTAGCGATGAAGTGGGGATTTTCCCGTACGACCATTTTACGAGAGTACCGTGACTATCAGGAATATGGTAAAACATCAAATCTCCGACATCGCTGCGGCCGAAAAAAGATCCTGCAAGGACGGGACCGACGACGACTGAAGAGAATCGTTCAATGTGATAAAAGTGCAACCCTTCCGCAAATTGTTGCAGATTTCAACGCTGGGCCATCAACAAGTGTTAGCACGCGAACCATTCAACGAAACGTCACCGATATGGGCTTTCGGAGCCGAAGGCCCAGTCGTGTACCCTTAATGACTGCACGACACAAAGTTTTACGTCTCGCATCGGCCCATCAACACCGACATACGACTGTTAATGACTGGAAACATGTGGCCTGATCGAACGAGTCTCGTTTCAAACTGCATCGAGTGGATGGAGGTGTACAGGAATGGAGACAACCTCATGAATCCATGGACCCTGCATGTCAGGAGGGGACTGTTCGAGCTGGTGGCGGCTTCGTAGTGATGCGGGGCGAGTGCAGTTGGAGTGATATAGGACCCCTGATACGTCTAGATACGAGTCTGACAGGTGACACGTACGTAAGCATTTTACCTGGTCACCTGCATCCATTCATGTCCATTGTGCACTCTGACGGACTTGGGCAATTCCAGCAGGACAATGCGACACTCCACACTTCCAGAATTGCTACAGAGTGGCTCCAGGAACACTCTTCTGATTTAGACACTTCCACTGGCCACCAAACTCCCAAGACATGAACATTATTGAGCGTATCTGGGATGCTTTGCAACGTGCTGTTCAGAAGAGATTTCGACTCTCTCGTATTCTTACTGATTTATGGATAGCCCTGCAGGATTCATGGTGTCAGTTCCCTCCAGCAGTACTTCAGACATTAGTCTAGTCCATGCCACGTCGTGTTGCGGCATTTCTGCGTGCTCGCGGGGACCCTACACGATATTAGGCAGGTGTACGAGTTTCTTTGGCTCCTCAGTGTATTAGTTCACTTTCTTATAACACGGATAAGGAGAATTACGTAACTTTGTCAATACATTTCCTCAAGACTGTCATGAGTATTTACAACTGTCTCTGAAAATCAACGTATAACTTGGTAGTGACAAAATACAAGTTCCGCACTCAGAGTACATTTAACAATAACTTTCACGTAGAGTTCTGCCCAGTACACTGATCACACAGCTGGCCTACTGGAAGACGATGGTGTCATCTTTGTCGATTACCACGGACTGGTCGAGCGGTACTGTATTCGGCTGTACGTACTCGTAGAAGAGCAGCTGCGGTGACTAGCGAAACGTTTCTGGCCGTGGCTATGCCAGAGTCACTCATTCGTCGTTGTGGCTTGCAGCGACTATCTTCTCTTGAGGTTGCGTTGCGAGGTACCAACCTCAACTTGCCACCTTGCTCTTCAGACGACTCTACATTCCTTCCCCGTAATCCTCAGCATCGTCGTCGAGTAGGGCGGTGTCACGTGACGACAACGGGGTGAGGACTGAATGCAGATGAGGAGACAGGGATTTTAACGGCAGCCGATGGTAGCTCCCTGACCGAACACCCGGTATCCACCTTGTGAGTCACTGAGAACACTGGCCGAAAACCAATCACAGGGTGTGAGCCCTCATCCAGAGATGCAGACGCTGTGGTCGGGCGAACAGCAAGGAGATATTCTGGGATAGCGTGATGGTCTCCGGGGGCGTCGCGATCACAGACAAGGACGGACGTCGACGTCTGCGACATTAGCGACGGCGGCGGCGGCAGGGCGTCGACCTTCACGGGTACGTGCTGGGTCTGTGGACAAAAATTCTGTGGCAGAATCTCTGACATAATTCGAAGCACGCCGCAGACGGTCGTGGTGACGCCGATGCAGCCCAGTGGAACCTTGCTCGACGTAAGAACGACGACCTACGGCCGTTGTAACAACGCCATGCTCTCGACGCTTTTTCTTTACAAATGCAAAAGAAAACTGCATCCTGCTCTTGAAACTTTGACTGACCTGGCAGAACAGATTGTTCCTGCGGCGGCCGCGGATACGGTGACGAAGGCCATATAATAATTCTGCCGGCTACTTCCCGTCATGTGGCATGGAGCGGTAAGAGGAAAAGAAAATCCTTACGGATTGGTCCTGTGTGTGGTAGGAGCAGAATTTCTCCATCTGACTTTTGAACGAACCGTTCAGCTTCACTTGTAGACTGAAGGTAAAAAGGTGCAGTAGGCACATGGTGAATGCCGCTGGTGGCACAGAACTATTGAAAATCCGATGACGTGAGTTATGGTCCATGGTCCATTGTCTGAGACATTGACATCGCGAAGACCTTCAAGACAAAAGACAAAAGACAGAGCTGTGGGAATGTCTCCGGGAAAACAAAAGGAAATTTACTGTATATGATGCGGTGTGACGGCGTTGCTGGGGCTCAATGTCGTCAAAAGAAAAAAAAATCAAAATAAATGTCTTCACGAGATATTACTTTTTTTTGACAGTAGCTGAAATAAATGTTCTTAAAATTGGGTGCGCGTAACTCAGTTTATTCTAAACGTTGACCACAACTTCTCTTCATTTCGCTGCTTTACTGCAAATGACTACTCCTCCTTAAGTCAAGACGGGTCACAGGACACAATGCTTCTCAAAAGACGTGAAAAGTCAGTTACTGTTTCAGGTGTACCATTTATTACGTCACATAGTGCTGCTCAAAATCTTACATCCTACTGGATTTCCCACACGATTTCTCGCGCGTCTTGTATGCTTTTTCTATAAATTTACATATTGTTGCGTATAGTAAATTCGGTAATTACAATTACAGAACTTGTTGATAATTACAAAAAATGTTATCACCCGATGGCTATAAATGAAATGAATTGAGTAATATACCAAGACAATTACAGATCTCTTGTTTTCATGCAATATGACACGGAAATGATACGAACAAACAATGCTGAATACATTTTCGTTCATTACACTGAAACGACCTGATCCCAAATATTACTAGCCTGTTTCCTGTTCCAAATATGAGTACATTATTTTTTTGGTATGAGCAGAATTTCAATATATAGTACAGCAACGCAAATGAATACTTTGTGTACATTGTTAATCTAGTTTCGTTTTGTGAACTGCAATAATTACAAGTTAATCAGATGTTGTTATGTTAGCCAGTAGTATAGCAAGCTGGCAGTATAATAAACAGCGTTGTTATAGGTTTCAAATATTATAATTACAGTATATTTGATATCTTTTGTTATTCGGTTGTTCGTAAATGAAAAGCTCTGACTGTAAATAAACGAGGCAGTATTTTCACATGAAGTTGTTGAAAACTACGTCACAGAACTCAAAAGACGAAATTAGTTGCATGGGTCCTGCCTAATGATATAACAGTTAATCATGCCATCCAAATTTGCTTGCAAATCGTAAGAAAAATGAGCTGTTACGTTTCCTACCAACAACCATTGAGTTTTCCAGAACGGACCAGCGAAATCGATATAGCTGCATCCGCATGATCCGGACGGTCATTGTCACTCTAAAAAGCGTTGCGGCGGAGCTGTTTCACGTCCCGCACGAACTTTGAAGCGAGAGGTCGTTTGCTCAATCTGGGCGTCCAAACTCTGTCAAGTATGATGACGTCGTGCGAGCTGATTCGTGTGAACTAGGCCCCATTGACCATGATCCAATAAAAACAAAACTTTCCGCTGCAGGAAAAGAGGAATCGCTACAGGCGCATCTACATTCTCCGCATGCAACAGCAGAACACTTGACCGCGCGGATAGCGTGTCACGATGCTAAAAATACATACGCGCCACTGGGTGGTGAATTTCTTTCACACTTCGCAACTACTCATGGCGCACGTATTGGGAACCAACTTGAAGAGCTGGGTAACCAGCAGATGCTGCGGCAATACGTTGAAAATCGATAGAAAAATTTTGAAGACTTTCAAATTCGTGTGAATCGATTTGAAAAAAGATTCCTGAGATGAATGAAACGCTGTGTCATTACCGACTGGTAACCAAGACAGCACATCAGCATTCGAATGTTGGGCAGTGGACCTGTACATCAACTCATACTGAGAACTGGACAATATCAATTCCCACCGTTTCAATTTTTGCGCTGTCTGAGATGAGAAGGACTTGGAAGGATTGAACAAGGTCATTAACGGATGATGATCTGTATTCATATAAAACTTCCGGTGGTACAAATACTGGTGGAACTTGGTAACATCATAGATAATGTGGAGCGCTTCTTTTTCAAGCTGACTGTAATTACTCTGTGGTTTGTTAAGAGTTTTAGAGGCAAAAGCACTACATCTATCAGAAGAACCAATTCTATGGGAGAGCACAGCTCCAGTTCTGGCCGGCCAGGGTGACCGAGCGGTTCTAGGCGCTACAGACTGGAACCGCGCGACCGCTACGGTCGCAGGTTCGTATCCTGCCTCGGGCATGGATGTGTGTGATGTCATTAGGTTAGTTAGGTTTAAGTAGTTCTAAGTTCTAGGGGACTGATGACCTCAGAAGTCAAGTCCCATAGTGCTTAGGGCCATTTGAACCAGCTCCAGTTCTGTAAAGAAGTGCATCTAGAGCTAACACAACAGGTATAGCTGGATCAAAATGAATCAAACAGCGACAACCCAATAACTCAAACTTTAATTGCTGAATTGTGACCTGACGTTCTTGAGACCATACAAACGGAATATTTTTCTGCCGCTTCCGGTTCAGCGGTACAGTAATTTGCGGAGCATTAGAAATGAATTTGATGTAATACGTAAATGTCCCCATTGCAGTTCGGAGCTCCTTAGTGTTATGTGGTACCAGCAGATCTTTCATCGCCGACAAGCACGAAGAATCTGGATGAATTCCATGTGCATTTATTGTATGTCCTAAATAGTCAAGTTCTTCTTGGAAGAAGGAGCACTTTTCTGTGTTGCACTTCAAGCCAGCCGCAGAAGGAACTTGAAACAAACCGACTAAATTTGCAAAATTTTCAGCAAGCCTAGGACTCATGACAATAATACCGTCCAAATAGTTTGTACAAAGATATATCTTTGCTGTTACCTGTTGCAGGAGCCGGTGGAAAACAGCAGGAGCTGATGCACTTACGAACGGAAGCCTTTGAAACTGGAACAAATCTAGGTGAGTGTTTATCACAAAATATTGCTTCTACGGCTTGTCCTGTAAAGCCGGCCGGTGTCGCTGTGCGGTTCTAGGCGCTTCAGTCTGGAACCTCGTGACCGCTACGGTCGCAGGTTCGAATCCTGCTTCGGGCATGGATGTGTGTGATATCCTTAGGTTAGTTAGGTTCTAGGGGACTGATGACCACAGATGTTAAGTCCCATAGTGCTCAGAGTCATTTGAACCATTTGTCCTGTAAGTATACCTATCGTAAATCAATTTCGGAAAAGGATCTTCCTTCTGCAACCTATCCATTAATTCCTTCGCTCGTGGGAAAGAAAAAGAATCCATGAGGGTTTGTGGATGTACAGTTGCTTTAAAATCAGCACACAGACAAACACTGAAGTGCTAAATAAACTGGAATAGGCAGGGATATGTAAATAGGTTGAATACGGCCCTGAAGTCGGCAACGCCTATATAAGACAAGAAGTTTCTGGCGTAGTTGTTAGCTCGGTTTCTGCTGCTACAATGGCAGTTATCAAGATTTAAGTGAGTTTGAACGTGGTGTTATTGTCGGCGCACGAGCGCTGGGACACAGCACCTCCGAGGTAGCGATGAAGTGGGGATTTTCCCGTACGACCATTTCACCAGTGTACCGTGAATATCAGGAAAATGGTAAAATATCAAATATCCGACATCGCTGTGGCAGGAAAAGGATCCTGCAAGAACGGGACCCATGACGACTGAAGAGAATCGTTCAACGTGACAGTACTGTAACCCTTCCTCAAATTGCTGTAGGTTTCAGTGCTGGGCCCTCAACAAGTGTCAGCGTTCGAACCACTCAACGAAACATCATCGAAATAGACTCTCAGAGCCTAAGGCCCAGTCGTGTACCCTTGATGACTGCACGACACAAAGTTTTACGCCTCGCCTGTGCCAGTGAACACCGACATTCGACTGTTAATGACTGGTCTAACGAGTCTCATTTCAAACTGTATCGAGTGGATGGAGGTGTACTGGTATGGAGACAACCTCATGAATCCATGGACCCTGTATATCAGGGGGGGACTGTTCGAGCTGGTGGCGGCTTTGTAATGGTGCAGGGCGAGTGTAGCTGGAGTGACGTGCGACCCCTGATACGTCTAGATACGAGTCTGATGGGTGACACGTACATAAGCATCTTGTCTGGTCACCTGCATCCATTCATTTCCATTGTGCACTCCGACGGACTTGGGCAGTTCCAGCAGGACAATGCGACACCCCACACTTCCAGAATTGCTACAGAGTGGCTCCAGGAACACTCTTCTGATTTAAACACTTCCGCTGGCCACCAAACTCCCCAGACATGAACATTATTGATCATATCTGGGATGCCTTGCAATGTGCTCTTCAGAAGAGATCTCCACTCCCTCGTATTCTTACGGTTTTATGGATAGCTTTGCAGGATTCATGGTGTCAGTTCCCTCCAGCTGTACTTCAGACATTAGTTGAGTCCATGCCACGTCGTGTTGCAACACTTCTGCGTGCTCGCAGGGGCCCTACACGATATTAGGCAAGTGTACCAGTTTCCTTGGTTCTTCAGTGTAAACCTCCTGAAGGCTTGTTGAGAATTATCAAGGGCGATGCCCGTTGATTTTCTGAAACAGGTTGGATAAGCCCTTGTCTTTCCATCTTTGCAGTTCCTGAGCAACCTGCTCATGTATGGCCTGGGAGACAGGCCATACGATAAAATATCACAGTTGCACATTGTCTTTATCAGTAATGCGCTCTTCAAAATCTTTAGCCGTTCCTAAAACTGGTTCAAACAGGACCTTGTACTTATTACACAAATCAGAAACATTGGTGTGAGGCACTGTAACACATTGTGTTCTATGCACAGGCTGAACAGGTCAAAAAATCGAAACCGAACACGTTTGCACTGTTTCTAGAACTGAGTACATGGAAACATACACATTTCTTAACTTCATAGAAAGTTATTGCAAATTGCACACGTCAAGTACTGCGATTTCGTATTTGTTGTAAGCAGGCAAAACAGAAGTAGGCTGCTGTAGCTGTGGGCTTCCTATCTTTTCATATGTGTCTCTATTAATAAGGGAAACTGCAATTTAATTGTCCTTCGAGCCACTCTTAACTGAACAAAAAGATTGTTCTCCTGTCTGTGTACTGCAGCAGAAGAGTTCCACGATGTGGAAGTGCAAGCCTTTGCTTGTGCTGGCTTTAATGGCCTTAGAGTGAAAGAATGCACTTGTTGATAGCTATGCCACGACCGTGTGCCCACACAGTATTGGCATGCGTCACCTTGTGAACACACAGTTTGAAAATTACCTTTCTTTCTGCACTGGAAAAATTTTATATCACGGCAAGGATAAGCTTTTTGGTCACGATTTAAAAAGCACTGAGGAGCAAACTTCCTGGCAGTATTCTGTGGTTCATGTCATGTATCCTGAGACTGTAACTTAAGCCTCTTTGTTTACTTTTTGCCTGATACCTACTTCTATTCACTTTAACACTTCCAATGCAGATTATCACATTCATTTTGAACAACGGATGTATACTGTATGGAGTTTAAAAATAAACTGCAAATGTATGGAGCCCCAAAATCAACTGCAGTTGCGTCCACAATAGTTTGAAAACCCACAATAGACAGAACTGTTTTCAGATTAGGTTCCGGCAGTTTGAGAACAGTAACACGAATACGTGAGTCTGACACATTCTGCATAATTACATCACATAACATGGCACCACTGTAACATAGTCCACAAGAACACTTAAACCTACAATGTCTTGTTAGCCCTCTGAATTCGGCAATCTACTGTTTGGAAGCTTTTGCTGGCTGCTACTTCTGTCGAAAAAAATCTAAATCTCGCTTCTGTGATCTGTGCCTGACTGTTATAACATGACTAGTAGTCTCAGGATGAGAGTTCGGACATAGTTCTAAAAATCTTCAATTATTTTTTAAAAAATTTCGCCATTTTAAACTTAGCACAAATGAGCCAGTTCTACCATCTTGGGTTTTTAAACTTCCCCTACACCGACGTCTTGCATTTTTAAATTTCCCATAATACCCACCTTACATTTTTTATAATTTCTTGCCAGCGCTGTTGTGCAATTTTTAGTCTCCCTCCACTGGCATCTTGGCTTTTCCGGCCATTGCAGCGCTGAATAGTGGCAGCTTCACGAACTGTGCACTGTAGTCCTCATACGGTTACAGAATCTCAGCATATTCCTAAGCTCAGACGAACTGAGATATATGGAACAGAAAGACCTCCTCCATGTCAACCAGCACGGATTCCGAAAACGTCGATATGGTGAAGTGCAACTCGTCGTTTCTCACATGGGACCCGGAAAACCATGGATCGAGGCAGTTAGGTAGGCGCAGTGTTCCTCTATTTCCGAAAAGCTTTCGATTCGATATTACACTTACACTTATTATCAGAAACACGGCCGTACGTGTGTATCAAACGGAATTTGCTACTGGAATGAGAATTTTTTGATAAAGACGGAGTTATCTTGGCTGAAGAATCATCGACAGATGTATACGTTAGTTCAGGTGTGCCCTAGGGAAGTCTGCTGGGACCCTTGATGTCCATGTTGTATGTTAATGATCCTGTGGACGATCTTAATAGTAACCTCATATATTTCGCAGTTGATGCAGTTATCTGTACTGAAGTACTGTCTAAAAATACCGCATAAATGTTCAATCATATTTCGATAAGATTTCAAAGTAGTGCAAAGATTCGCATATTGCCTTAAATGTACATAAATGTAAAATTACGCACTTCACAAAACGAAAAAAAGTAATATCCTACGACAATAATATCAGTCAGTCACAGCTGGAATCGAAAAACAGATACAAATTCCTGGGTGTAGCAATTTGTAGTGATATCTAATAGAATGATTACATAATCTCAGTCGAAGGTAAAGCAGGTGGCAGGTTGCAGTGCACTGGTAGAATATTAAATATGATTAACAGGGAGCATTGAACGGATATAAAGAGGACGGATGGTCACAGGTTTGTTCGACCCGTGGGAGCGTCACGAGGATGGTTAAAGAACTGAATTGGCAGATACTTGAAGATTAGACGCAAACTATACCGTAAGAATCTACTTACACAGTTATAGAAACAATTGTGAGTGATGACTGTAGGTGAAAATTACTTTAATGGTGATATCTGCAAATCAAATTTACCAGGACATTAATTATGCAATGCGGTCGACCGGTGACTGCAGTCCTTTGGTTCGACATATTCTTTACAGTTCGAATCTGGTCTTGGATTTTAAATTAATTATTTCATATACGCTTCTTTGTAAGGTTTAACGAAGTGGTCGTTGGTAGCTCAAAACGTGGGTGCGTGTGTGCGCGCCAGCAGTCTGCTGTTTACTACTGCCCGCACGACCTCGGCTGATAACGCGCATTTTACGCATCCTGCTAACGTCTGTCACTGGGACATCCAGCTCCCGTGACACCACGAACTGTTCCATTCGATGTGAAGAATTGAACTTTAATTCTATAACGCAGCAGCTCACTACCATAATTCAATAGCTAAAACTACTCAGTTGCTGTGTAACACAGTTGTTTGCAAGAATAATTATGTAATCGACAGTGGCTAGAAATGTTGCACCCACAAATTTACGACGCATTAAAGTGAAATCAGGGAGAATATATTGGATGTTTCAGCGCCAGTTTATCAGAGTACTGCAGATATTGCTATCGATGATAACCCACTAGCAGGAGTGGAAGTACAGGAAGAAATAAAACTTTTGGGTATTCACAGATAATATTATTTCTCAACAAGAGTATTGAGTCAGCCCCTTCCTTAAGAGCTTAACCCTAATGATAATAATTTCAACAGTTGTTGTCACTGGCTTAGAGGAACAAAAGATTAACTAGAAATAATTACTAGACATTGATCTCAAATGGCCTTACGAAGTAAGAGCCTAGTATTCTGTCACTACCGTACAGTGCGTTTTAGTGTCGAAAGTACAGCATGATGAACGAAATTAGGCAGTAACTTCAGAAACATCAGGAGGAGGAGATTAGTGTTTAACGTCCCGTCGACAACGAGGTCATTAGAGCCGGAGCGAGAGCTCGGGTTAGGGAAGGACGGGGAAGGAAATCGGCCGTGCCCTTTGAAAGGAACCATCCCGGCATTTGCCTGAAAGGATTTGGGGAAATCACGGAAAACCTAAATCAGGATGGCCGGAGACAGGATTGAACCGTCGTCCCTCCGAATGCGAGTCCAGTGTGCTAACCACTGCGCCACCTAGCTCGGTTTCAGAAACATTAGTAAAACAGCTGAAGTTGCTAGCTTGTACAGAAAGCAGATGGCAGTTACAAGAATTGAGGGACTTGAAATTGAAGCTGTGGTTGAAAAGGGAGTGGAGACAGGGCTCTATCCTATCCATAATGTTGTTCAATCTGTACATTGAGCAAACAGAAAAGAAACCAAAGAAAAATTTGGAGAAGGAATTAAAGTCCAGGGAGAAGAAATAAAACCCTTGAGGTTTGTTGACGACATTGTAATTCTGTCAGAGACAGCAAAGGATTTGGAAGAGCAGCTGAACGGAATGGACAGTGTCTTGAAAGGAGGATGTAACATTACCATCAGCAAAACAAGAGTAATGGAATATAGTCGAATTATATCCGGCGATGCTGAGGGAATTAGAGTAGGAAAGGCGAGACTAGAAGGAGTAGGTGAGTGCTGCTAAATGGACAGCAAGATAACTGATGATGGCCGAAGTAGAAAGGATATAAAGTTTAGATTGGCGATGACAAGCGTTTCTGAAGAAGAGAATTTGTTTTTTCAAGTATAGATTTTAGTGTTAGGAAGTCATTTCTGAAGTTATTTATCTAAAATGTAGCCTTGCACGGAAGTGTGGCGGGGACGACAAACAATTTACACAGGAAGAGAATAGAAGCTTTTGAAAAGTGGCGCTACAGAAAAATACTGAAGATTAGATAGGTAGATTGCGTGAGATACTGAACAGCATTGGAGAGAGAAGAAATTTGACTAAAAGAGGAGTCGGTTGATAGGACACGTGCCGAGGCATATAGTAATGGTCAGTTTGGTATTGGCGGGGGGTGGGGGTGAGGGGGGGGGGGAAGGGAATGGAGATAACATTTTAGAGAGAGACGAGGAGATGAATACAGTAAGCGGATTAAAGTGGATGTAGGTTGCAGTACCCATTTGGAGATGAAGAGGCTTGAACAGGACAGAGCAGAATAGAGAGCTGCATCAAATCAGTCTTCGAACTGAAGACCACAACAAAGTTGCCATCAGTACGACACTGTGACGTCTGATAACTTTGGTGTGTAGTCATTGGTGATTCTCGAAAGTCGTATGGTCAACCACACCTTATTCAAGATTATGTTGCTCATAATTATAGAGGTGTTGTAGTTGGTCCTAGTGAATGTGTGGAACATGCCACAAGAGCGCAATTTATAACTTTTGTTGAAATGTTTGGTGATGGGTAATGCACTGCGTACCGTCCTAAATGGTCGTGTTATAAAGATTCTTTCCAGACTATGGTACACATTTATGACAACCACTGATTTCGGACGCCTGCCAAAGACAGCTGTTATCTAGGACTAAATGGAAGATATAATTCTCGGGTGTCTGCACGAGAACAGTCATTAGAGCATGCAGCTGTATCTATAAAGAAAACTATCAACACAAGACTCTTAGAATAGCTCAGTGAGTTGCTAGCAACAGTCACAGTAAGAGGCCATTGTGAAATATTTGTCTGCTGGATCCTGGCTTCAGTCATTTCCAGTACGGTTTCCCTTCACAGGAATGGTGATAGTAACAACTACAAGATTGTTTTTCCTGAAATGGCTTGATTACTAGAAAAGTTGCTGAATCGAACAGTGTGAAGTATTGTCCAGTCCGAGGTAGTGCATCACCTCTGATGACCTTGATGTACATGAAGGGAGTCGGAAATCGATGTTCTACTGCAACGGTACAGAAAATCATAAACTTTTACATATAAAATTTTTGAAAACATTATCTGCGATCTATAAGATTAAAATTTAAAGAATAAAAACAGTCTTGATCGCAACTTTTTATTTTTATTGACTTGACCGGTTTCGATTCTATTTAAGAACCATCTTCAAACTCCAGAACGTTGGGTGGAGCAAGTTGCGCCGACCCTCTACGCTGGAATAACTGCTGCAGTTTCCGGAGTAGTAGTTGTAATGTCAGGAAAAGGCTGTAGCACATAAAAAGTTAATGCCATCATTTTAAAAATGGAACAAGAAAATAATTTAATCTTCTATTAGAGAGCTGGTTAGAGGCCAATGTCTGAAAAGTGTAGTAAAGTACAGCGCTATGCAAAATAAAATAAGTAATAAATACCCTGTGCCTTACAGGATCATTGGTTCATTGAATAAAATAAATTTTCTATAATAAGAAAGCTTACTGGTGGCAGAGTTTCGACAAGCCGTGACTTCAGCTTGTGTCATGATCGAACAAAAACCGGTAATCCTCCAGTCTGTAACGAAGAGACCTCATTTTTAATGTTGATTTGCAACCACGGTGCAACGGTACATTCTTCATTTGGTGTTACCAGAAGTGAAGAGATTCTGTTCATGCCTGTTGCAAGGAGTCACCAAGCTACACGCAGTGCAACCGGCCAGTAAAATCCACACTCAGCTACCCAATGCGTACATTCGATTTGATTCTGTAACCACTGAAATAAAATCAACAGAACTGCCATCTTCACGAACTGGCATCAGTGTAAAATGCGAAGTTTATACAAGAAGTGTTGCTTTCCACTTGAGCTGATCTGTTACTGTATTGTGTTCGTGGTCCCGTGGTAAACGTCGCCCACTGTAAAAACAAAACTGTGATATCGATCCCACTTCATCCTTTATTTGTTATAAATCGCATTTTGTTTCCTATAATTACGTAGGTAACAGCATTGTGATTATTGTTAATGCAGCATATGACATGAGAAATACCGAAGTACTTTACATGCCACTGGGGGCAAAATTTACCTGAAAATCAGTAGACTGGTGCTTAAGTTCGCTTCGATTTCTTTTGGCGTCTTATCGCTTTGGATGGCACATACAGATTTATCAACCATAATTTTTTTAGGTTCTAGAATACTGTTCTTTTAGTGAAATATCGAAAAATGCATGTTAGAAGGATATGAAGAATATTGTTCAAGCAATAGAAAACGGAGCTCGATGTGGAAAATGTCCAACATTTTTGACAGTTTGTTCGCTTTTAATTTAATAGAGGCAGCCGAGGCAGCTGGGAACGTTTGTTTCGTAGATGGATAAATGCGATGAATAAGTCACGTTAGAAAATAGTTTTCGTGTTTCAGGTACACTCTTAAGGAAAAGAAAGAAAAAAAAACAGCCGAAGCACCCAGAAAAAATTATCCGAGTGGGAAGGAAATCTGTAGATGTGATGTGCATGTACAGGCAAACGATTACAGTTTCAGAAAAATTGGATGATTTATTAAAGAGAAAGAGCTTCTAACTGAGTAACGCGTTGGTCCACATCAGGCCCTTATTCAAACAGCTGTTCGGCTTGGCATTGATCGACAGAGTTGTTGGATGTCCTCCCGATGGATACCGTGCTACATTCTATCCACTTGACGCTTTAGATCGTCAAAATCCGCAGCTGCTTGTAGGGCGTGCCCATAACGCTTCAAACGTTCTCAGTCGGGGTGCGATCTGACGACTTCACTGATAAAGGGAGGCTTTGGCGAGCATGAAGACAAGCAATAGAAACTTTCTCCCTGTGCGGACGGATATTATCTTGCTGAAATTTAAGCCCAGGATGGCTTGTCGTGGAGTGCAACAAAACGGGCTGCAAAATATCGTCGATGTACCGCCTTGCTGTAAGGGTGACGACCAGGAATCTTGCTATGAAATGAAATGACACGCCAGACCATCAGTCTTGGTTGTCGGGCCATATGGCGGGCAACAGTTAGGCTGGTGTGCCACCTCTATCCAGGGTGCCTCCAGAGGAGGCTTCGCTAGTCATCGGTGCTCAGTTCGAAGCGAGAATCATCACTGAAGACAGTTGTACTACAGTCAATGAGATTCCATGCCGACGACTTTCTGGAGACGCCTCGGACAGCTGTGGGATACCAACCTGGCTGTCACCCACCATATGGCCTAACAACCAGAAGTGATGGTGTGGGGTGCACTTCCGTTTCATATTTGGTTGCCAAGACAGGACTAACTAACTGGTCGCATTTTGTGCCTGTCAGAACTTGTTCGAACGTTTTGATTCAGCGTGATAATGAGTTATACAAGCAGAAGTCCCACTGAGAATAGCTTGTCATTATTGTTGCACAGTCATAGACGCTATCATTGTAGCCATCACAGTCCTCATCAACATTTAACTTTTTCTCTCTTTTGCACACAAAATGTAAGAGCGAAATGCAGTACATATTACTTCTACTAATAAAATTTGTTTTGTTTATCAGTTAGTTGCTATAATTCAAGAAAGCATGGATTCTTCAGCTTGCATGTTGCAGAATTTGAACCATCTGAGCGAGTGCTGGATCGCAATATACAATGAAAGACTATCACCGTTGTAGAAGGCAGAGCACCTCGCAGTACTGAGTGCAAGACACGGTAACCCCAAATCTGGAGCGGCAGTGCTGGTCTATCTGAAGCAACAATGACACTGCGTGCATAATATATCGTCGAAGAGTGAGCAAAATGGACACAGTTGATTTCGAAAACAATGATTAAAAGTAACATTTTTTTTCTTATGTGCCCAGCAGAAAAACATTGTAAATGAAAAATATCCGTTTCTATCCATAAAGTGTCACACTGTAATAAGAGAAATTAAAGTTTGCTCTTTGAAAGAATACTTTGTGGTTCTGTGTTTAATACGCAATAATATGTAATTCTCACCTACAAAGTCATTGGTTTTGGTTACAATCCAAACGCTTTTGCAGACGTGAATGTGAAAACAATACAGTCGTTCAAGAAGGTGTAAGTTGCAGGTTCTGAAAACTTCATTGCTTTTGAAGTGTGTGATAAATAGAAATGATAAATAGAAGTGACAGAAATGATAAATAGAAGTGTTTCTGTTTCAGTATAACAGACTTGTTGATTGTTACATTAAGGATTTAAGGATGATTTATTCATATGGTACACTGTTTGCTCACAAAAAGAAATTTCAGTTTTATTAACAAAACTTCGTTATTAATGGATATATCGTAAATATTTACTCAGATTGTAACAACATACTGTTTGCAGTAGATGATATCCTAGAAAGTGTTGAAGATGAAGTAGAAAATGTATTAAATTCGTATGTTTCCACTGTGTGATAGCGTAAAATACGAAAATGTAAAATAAATATTATAAAATTTATATCCATAATATCTTTTGTTTGGGTTATTTTTCCTTGGTCAGCATGCCACTTACTGCCTGGAAAAAAAACTGTGGAGTAAGAACCACTTCTCATTGAGGGAGGACTATGCGTGTGAAAATTGGGTGAATAGGAGATGGACAGAGAGAGCGAAAAGGGGGGGAAGAGACAGGGAGGGAAGGAAAGAGAGACAGAGAGAGGGGGAATGGGAGGTGGGTAGAGAATGAGGATGAAGACTTTCTGCACGGAGTAAGGGGGAAGGAGACGAAGGTGTAGAAGGCATGTGGAAGGTGGAGAGTAGTAATAGGCAGGTGGAAAAGGAAGAGGGTGTGAGGAGACAGGTGAAAGGGGGAGACGGTATTAGGTGAAAGAGGAAGCGGGAGAGGGTTCACAGAAGGCAGATGGGATGAAGAAGGAGGAGGATTAGGGTTTAACACCCCATCAACGTCGACATCATTAGAGATGGAGCCCAAGCTCCGAATGTTTTAAGGATGGGAAAGAAAATTGGCCATGCCTTTTCAAAGGAATGTTCCTAGCATTTGCTGGGGGATTTAGGGAAATCACAGGGCGCAAATGGGGCCCCAAGCTCTTGCAGCTCATTCCTCCTTCCCAGGTTGCGTTTCTTTCCCTGTACGTCTCCCTCCCTCTCCTGACTCCTTCTCCTCTGTCCCTGCCTTCCCCTCTCTCTGTGTCCTTGCTTATGTTAATCTGGATATTCTCCTGGTTTCCTGTATTCCTTCCGGTATTGTTCCGTTTGCCTTTTCTTTTTTATCCTTCCTTTTTGGTGTTTTTGGTCTCTCAATCGTTCAGTCCAATTGTGTGTGAATTCCTAAGGTACGAAACAGCTGAGGTCATCAGTCCCTACACTAACACACTACTTAGACTAACTTAAACTAACTTGTGCTAATAGCAACACACACACACACACACACACGCCTGATGGAGGATTCGAATCTCCGGCGGGAGGGGCCGCGCACTCCATGACACGGCGCCTCGAACCACGCGGCCACTGCGCGGGGTTTCGTCTCTCTTTGGGGTTTGACCTCCACTTCTAAATATTCTCTCTGTAGTGAGAGTCATTTGGGGAAGAGCTCCCTCACTAGCATCTATGGCATGGATACCTCCCCCCCACTTCCCCCTCTTTCTTTCCCGCCATTGCCCCCATCTGCCTCGCTAGGTTATCAGCATGTGTAGCTAGTCCATGTGGTGTGGCGAAGTGCAGTCTCTCAGTAAGATGCAGTCGGGTTCCCTCTTGATCGAAACTTTTTCTGCTGCCCAACCTGCAGCCCTTTTTGCCACCTAGCGAGGTGGCGCAGTGGTTAGTTTGTACTTGTGACCATCTTCGTGACGTCCCAGTGTCAATTACTCCTCACCAGTCTTTGAATATAGTTCAGGGAGTCATTTTTCATAGGGACTTCATCCTTCAAACTGAAGAACTCCTGGCCAGTCTATAATGGTGGGGCATTCTTTTTGTTTGACTCCTTCAGAAAGGTTGTAAGGACAGTTGCTCTGATACCAGCACTTTTATTCTGGCGTTTGAGGGAGACATCCTCCCGGAGAAAGCCAAGGTTGTGTGTTATTGGTGTGATGTGAAGCTGTACGTCCTGCCACCCATGAGATATTTTGGACCTTGTGTTTTGGGCACATGTCTTCCAAAGGTGCTAATGGGAGTTTCCAGAAGCCATTGCTTTTTACACTGATGGTTCTAAACCTACCAGTCATTTGGGATATGCCTTCATGTCTTCTGTTGGCATGGAACACCATCTCTTGTCTGCTATGTACGGGATGTTTACAGTGGAATTGATGGCCATCTATCAGGTTCAAAATGGTTCAAATGGCTCTGAGCACTATGGGACTTAACTTCTGAGGTCATCAGTCCTGTAGAACTTAGAACTACTTAAACCTAATTAACCTAAGGACGTCACACACATCCATACCTGAGGCAGGATTCGAACCTGTGACCATAGGTGTCGCGCGGTTCCAGACTGTAGCGCCTAGAACCGCTCGGCTACTCCGGCAGGCCATTTATCAGACTCTCCGCTTTATTAAGAGTCCTCCCTCTCACAAGTATTGTTATGTATGGACTCAATGCGAGGCCCTCAGGCTACCACTTGGTTTTTTGCCATCATCCCTTCGTATCTGCCATCCAAGACCTTCTCACCAATCTTGCAGATGCTACTTGTTCGGTTCGGTTGCCAGCCACATAGGTAATGAAGTTGCTGAGCACCTGGGCGGAGTGCAGCTACCTATCCCCAATTCTCTGTGACCCCTCTGGGGTGCGGGTGGGGGGTAAATTTGTGGCTTTATGTCAGATAACTTCTTGCTCGTTCATGGGCTGACTCTTGGGTGGCTACCCTCTGTGTTCTGGCGTAACCACAAGCGCTGGAACAAAGATTAAGTATGCAAGAGAAGAGAAGGCGGTGAAACGACATCAGCCAATGGTGCGCTGATTAGGACCACACCATGACAGGAGCGGCATCTAGTGAATATAAGCGCTGCTCCTGCCAGCCTCGGTCGGACATTAGTGGACAGTATTAACATGGCCTAGCTGAGTGTGCTATGATATCAGTTAATAGTGATCCATATCCAATGCTTCTTTGGACTTTGTCTATAGTGAAGATCATAACTGTTTGCATGCCACCCATCGCTTGTTATCGTTAAGTATTGTCAATATGTTTTATTGAAATACGTAAAACTACTAATGTTATTAGCTTGAATTGTTGTATAGCATTCCGAGAATTCAGTATCCCTTAGGCACCGTATATGAGACAAGTGGGCAAGACCTCACACCCTGTCTAATAAATTTCATGCTATCAAGGAGACTCCCACCAAGTGGCATTCTTCCTTCTACCTCTTCCGGTAGGAATCTACCATCCTCTGTCGTCTCCATGTCAGTTATACCAGGTTGACTCATGGTTTTCTACTCTGCAATGAGCTGCACCCCCTTTGTAGTTGTGCATCCTCCCTCCCCCCCCAATAGTGATCCAAATTTGGTGGACTGCTCCACCTTCTGGCCCTTTACATTAAATATGCCCTTCAGGGTGTTAGGGGGCAACCCTCACTTGGTTACATCTGTCCTCTGTATTCTTTATGAAAGTGGTTTAAGTCCTTGGATATCCCTCTGGAATTGAAGTTCCCCAGTTAGCGTTGGCATTTGCTATGGAGACCTTGGCCTTACTTTCACACTGGCCAGGTTCTCCCCCTTCTCTCCTATGTCTTGTCTAGCCCTTTGTGTTGTTTTGTTTCCCCTTTTCTTGTTTCTCCTCCCCTGGTGTTGTCCCTATTGTCTCATGATCATGGTATGGCGTGGGGTTGGAAAGTGTCGATGGCGGTGCTGGTGCTACATTGTGTGTAACGTTTCTGGGGCACCCCTGCTCTCTCTGTTTCCCCCACCTTCCATCCTGTTCTTTCCTCTACCTGCTGCCTCAGTGTTCCTTTTATGTCTTTGTTTGTCAGTTTGCCATCCCCCATGACTGAACTGTGCTGTTTGTGTTGTTCCTCTCTTGGTTTCTGGTGAAGTGGGAAGTGGTGTGTGAAGGCTGTTGGCAGAGGTACAGGCTCTAGGAGGCAGGTAGACGAGAGACACTTTGTGAAGAGTTTGGTGAAATGGAGACAGTTTTTGAGAAGGCAAGTGGAAGGGAGACAGGGTCTGAGGAGACAGATGGAAGATAGAAAGGGTATGAGGAGACAGGTGGAAGACAGACAGCATATGAGGAAGCAGGTGGAAGAGGGAAGAGAGAAATAGAAGGGGGAAGGTAGATTTGGTGAGAGATTTAAATTTTTCTTGATAAATTTTAATGAAAGCATTTCAACAAAGTTTCGTATATGCATGACTCATTTTCAAAATTAGTGTGGGAGTAAGATAAGCCTTCTACCCCAAATATGAGATACGTAAAAATTGAATTTTCTCAATATGAGAGTATTGAAGGGCGATCTGTTTTAGTTGTTAAAAATTACTCAAAAGTCAAGATCGCACAAAATATGAAGACAGACAGTTTCAACAGGTTTAGCTGCCAACTTCAGCCCTGAAACATGTAAAACATGTTTATTTTACACTGACCTCATGCGCAAGATGTCAAGTGGATAAAACTCAGCAGATTATAAACGTTTGTCATCGCTAAAATATTTAGAAACACACAGCATCTTGTCCATAAGGCCACGTCCACATACATATTGTTCACGGATACTTGTTACATGGTACAAATAAGGTACACAATAGCACATCCGTTTACATCTGCTGTACACATACTAAACTCTACTACTTTTACTATTAAAAATAAATATTTAAGGCCCGGAGATGAATACTAGACTGTTAAAACCAGTTGCTTTGAATCACAAATATTATGTGTGATCTTGGCTTTTGAAGGGTTTTTAACACTTTGTGACCAGCATATTAAACAGATGTGCTATTGTGTACCTCATTTGTATCATGTAACAAGTATCTGTGAGCAATATGTATATGGACATGGCCTTTTCGAGAAGATGCTGTGTGTTTTTAAATATTTTAACCATGTCAAACGTTTATTATTTGCTGAGTTTCATCCACTTGACATCTTGTGCATGAGGTAAGTGTAAAATGAACATGTTTTACTTGAAAAAAATGTTTAAGACCTGAAGATAGCAGCTAATACTGTTGAAACCGGTTGTCTTGAATAAAAAATATTTTGTGTGATCCTGACTTTTGAATGGTTTTTAAAATATGTAAAAATATTTTACTTGTGCCTTTCATTGTGTCAAGTAGACCGCGAGAATGATCACTACATTGAGCCAATATTTCTGTCAATACGTTTCTGTATCAAAGAGCCTACCACACGGCTGAATGCCAGCAGAGATTCAGACATATATGTATGCAATATGTGTGACTCCGTCCGAACAGGCCATGAAGACCCCACTGTACCGACCGGCCGCCGTGCCATCCTCAGCCCAAAGGCGTCACTGGATGCAGATATGAAGGGGCATGTGGTTAGCACACCGCTCTCCTGACCATATGGCAGTTTACGAGAACGGAGCCGCTACTTTTCAATCAAGTAGTTCCTCAGTTTGCCTCACGAGGCTTGAGTGCACCCCGATTGCCAACAGTATTCGGCAATCGGACGGTCACCCACCCATGTGCTATCCCAGACCGACAGTGTTTAACTTCCGTGATTTGACGGGAACCGGTGTTACCACTGCAGCAAGGCCGTTGGCATAGAGATAAAGAGAAAAAGGAAATTTACTGGGGCAGAGCAGCATTTAAGATAAACATTTCTTGTTGTCTTCAAATCATAGATGAAGTTTGTTGATGATGATGATGAGGCACATGTGGAAATATTGTAAGTAATTTTTTGATGTGTGTGCACATATGAGATGAAATTTAATGTTGTGACAGGAAGAGAGAGACGAAATACAGAAGAGGAACATTATGTGTGTGTGTGTGTGAGAGAGAGAGAGAGAGAGAGAGAGAGAGAGAGAGAGAGAGAGAGAGAGAAAGTTAGACAGTTCGAGTTAAGACGTTTAAGACGTTTATCTAATTTTTTTATGCAACTCAAGTAAAGCTTACATAATTTTTTTCAACCTGACTATAATTTTTACGCAACTCGGGTAAAGATATGGCATTTTTTTCCAATGTAGAAATACTGTATGTCTTTAAATACGGCGCCATTTTTATGCAGTTCAATTGAAGCTTACATAATTTGGCAGCTACACTGTGACAGAGTGCCTCATTTTAATGCCCACTATAAATCTGTAACGCTAAGCTAGGATTAATTTTAATGCTCACTAAAATATTACACTGTGATTGGCTGGAGGTGGAGGGAGAGTGAAAGTCAGAGGGAGGTGATGACGTCATCGAGAGGGGGTGCGGTGTGTCATGTGATGATGGTGTTATCATTGACAAGGGTGATGACGTCATGATAATGTCGTCATAGACAAGATGGCGTGGCTTGTGATGTCACGAATATAAACAAATTTAAACTTTTTGATTAGATGCGCTGGAGTCGGCATAGTCATGCTACAGTTAACAATTCGATTAAATGCTGGGTTCGAATCCCCATCCAACACAAAACGTTCCCTCACCTCATTTCAAGTTTAAACATTCTCGACTTTGTTACTTGTGAATGGAACCGTACAATACAACTTTTATTGCTTGCAGAGTTACAGTTGTTAGAACGTTATCTAGACAAACAGTCACAGAAGGTGACACGAGAAGTCATATGATTAAGTTCAAAGTTGATTACCGTAAATTCCACCTACAGCTTCAACAGACTTTCGAATTCTCATGACAACATCACGTTTCGCTCTTACGAGTTCATCTTGGCGTCCTTTTATGGGGCAGCACTATTCATAATCCGAACCATCAGTCCATCCCTAGCATTTACGTTTTCTTTGTAGACTTCGCCTTTTATCCATTCCCACAGGCAGAAACCTAAAGGTGTATCCGAGGATCTTCATGGTCAAGAAACGTGACCATTTCTGACCATCAAGCTTCTAGGGAGTGTTAGGTTTAGATGTTTGTCATCTGACGAATACAGTATGCCAGGGCCCCGTCATTCTCGAAAAACATACCCATTCTTGTGATCAAAGAATAATATTGCTGGAAGTTCGTTTCCAAGAAATTCCAGATGAGGGGCTCTGTAAGGCGTTGTGGTAACACAAGAGACCCAGTCCACACGTTTACAGAGAATCGCTCCTGAAAACGTGCATTTACAAAAGCATGTGGGTTTTATTAAATCTCCGATGCGATTAAAGTGTGTTAACAATACTATCACAATTAACTAAATGGAAAATTCTAATCGCATACCATCTCCTCCTTGTCGAAGGTGTTGAATCCACTGTAAATGATAAAGACAGACGTCGTGCGTACGTAATGTCTGCAATATTGATGAATGTGGAACACTGATACGCCCAGAAACTCTGCGTGTGCTTGTTGAAGGACTGAGTTCTATCAGGTGAATAATGCCTTCTGCTTCATCCACACTCTGCTCGTGTTTACTTTCAGATGAAATGTGGCTGCTAGCTACTCCACCAGGCTCATATAGTATAGTGAAAACCCATACAGAAGCATCGTCGGCGTTTGTAAATAAGTGCGGTGAGCTTAAACGATACAGTAGAGTTGGTTAAGAAACCACACTCACACTTGAAAAATTCAATTCTGTAAACTCAAACAAAACTTCACAATTACTACATGAAAATAAGCCAATTGATAAACGAAGACATGACACCTGAAGTACCAATACAGAAAATGAAAACAGATCTCTGTAATCAGCTGTATATCAGTAAACAATAAAAACTGTAAACATGTTATACGGAATGTTTTACTTGAATTGCCCGCATCTCTTGGTCGTGCGGTAGCGTTCTCGATTCCCACACCCGGGTTCCCGGGTTCGATTCCCGGCGGGGTCAGGGATTTTCTCTGCCTCGTGATGGCTGGCTGTTGTGTGGTGTCCTTAGGTTAGTTAGGTTTAAGTAGTTCTAAGTTCTAGAGGACTGATGACCTTAGAAGTTAAGTCCCATAGTGCTCAGAGCCATTTGAACCATTTTTTTTACTTGAATTAGACTTTAGTATTATCTCCGATAAGTTTAATATCCTTCCTGAAAAACCCGTACATATGACATTATAGTTAAGACGAAGACTTACTAATCACTCTAAATTCTGTATTGCTCGCAGTTACTAGTAACTTCTCTTTCGTAGCGCAGGCAACTTGGTGCTAGTATAGTATAGATCTTTAGTTGTTAATGTGCGATTTGTGCGTGTGTGCGTGTGTGTGTGTGTGTGTGTGTGTGTGTGTGTGTGTGCGCTTTATTTTCTGCCTTCATTACCTTACATCATTGACTGGCGTAATTATGTAGCAGATTTAGTGGTTCGCCCTATTGAGTTTGACATCAGTTGAGCGTTAAAATTTATTTTCACTTCTTTAGTATGCCTCATGACTGGGTGCCACTTAGCGTTGGTGTCTGTCCGTTTATTTGTGCGCTTTTGGAGTGTCTGTGATATCAGTTTTATTACTATAAGTGGTCGCTCAAATGGCTCTTAGATGGGACTTAACATCTGTGGTCATCAGTCCCCTAGAACTTTGAACAACTTAAACCTAACTAACCTAAGGACATCACACACATCCATGCCCGAGGCAGGATTCGAACCTGCGACAGTAGCAGTCACGCGGTTCCAGAGTGAAGCGCCTAGAACTGCACGGCCACACCGTGTGTATTTAACAGTTCAGCTGGAATTTTCAATAAGGGGGGTAGAATTGCACAATAATGTGCGATACGTCCTTCAACAACTCTTCCATATCGTGTTACGAATCCTCCCAAGAGCGCCGCGTGCTATGACGAGAGCGTGGGCAGCCGCGCAAGGCCGCGAACAAAGGATGAGTCGAGAAGGAATTAATGAATGTGAAATCAGGTGGCAGATTCCGACCCTTTGACGAGGAACAAATCGCTGCCATGTCCATAATTTGCATATCAATTTTATTTCGAAGCATCTAAAAATTCAACTGCGAATTAGAGCAACTAAATAATTACAGAAACGAAACAACATTGTAGTAATTACTCCCTGCACACAGAGGAACAGAAACCTGAAAACAGATATCGGCTGCCGTCATTCTGAGAGAAATTACTAAATTGTTCAAAATGACAGCGGCCTTTAAAAATATTCAAGTTCAAACGGAGCATCTTCTTTGTCTTGAGGCACGTACGAACATTGAACATCCCGCTGTCACAATGGTCGACGCTGCGCCAAGCTGGAAAACTTCTGGGGCAAGAAGGAAGCGGAGAGGTCTATGGCCCAGCAGGCGACACCTAGCCACTTGACCACCCAACAAAGTTGGCAATGGAATTACCTTTTTTAGCTGTAGGCACACTAGTGTGAGATAGCGACCAGCGAACAAAAGCCGCTCCAGGGGATTCTGGAAAGTTTTCTCGGAAGGTCCACTAGCTGCCGTCTCGCCCGCGAGCGCCCTTTGTCCATACGTACGCTCCGCCATGCGACGGTGGAGCTTAACGGTTCGTGACTTCGGGCTCAGTCTAATAATGATGCTCGGATTCGATGTCGTCTGGGTTTTTTGCGGTCGTGATTTCGCGATACTACGGGAGAGCAGCAGCGCCAGCCATGCGGTAAGGCACACCGCCCCCCTCCCCCACCCCACCCCCTTTTGTTGCTGAAACCTAGTTCCCATTGTTCACTCCGAAGTGTTCTCAGTTCAGCTTATGTGGCTAGAAAAGGGTGCTCTTTCTTTATGTCGGTGTGCCTATGTCAGTGAAGGCTGTCCTCGGTTAGGAGTGCGTTGTTTTGTGCTAATTTCAGAATATCCCTCTTTATTTTAGTTTCTAAATCTTTTATTTGCTATGCGATTTCTGCCACATTCCCCAGCATCCGTTCAAATCAGTGGCGACCTGCAAGTAGTGTCGTAGTCCATGCCTTCCCAAGGTCTGATGAGGTGTAGAATAATAGACTCCGATGGCCTATCTGTGTTTATCTCACCCTCTAACTGGGGCTAGCTCTTTACATGCAGGCCGCCTGGTATACGAAAACTGAGACAGTCAGCTTAGGCGTGGTAGCACACAATGAAACATTATACGTATTTGCCTGTTACTATCGTTAATTTTTCAACAAAACTTTAAATCATCAGCTTTACGATAAAAAGAGAAATTAAAGAAGAACAACGAAACAAACAGTCGAAGTAAGGTAAATAATTTGACAATTAAGAAGAATACAACAACAAAAATGAAACGGGAATGTCTTCCGAAGTTACTATTGGGTTAGTGCAAGCCGGCCGCGGTGGCCGTGCGGTTCTGGCGCTGCAGTCTGGAACCGCGGGGCTGCTACGGTCGCAGGTTCGGATCCTGCCTCAGGCATGGGTGTGTGTGATGTCCTTAGGTTAGTTAGGTTTAAGTAGTTCTAAGTTCTAGGGGACTTATGACCTACGATGTTGAGTCCCATAGTGCTCAGAGCCATTTGAACCATTTTTTTGTTAGTGCAAGACTCAGAAGAGAGCGAGTGTGTCACCAGCCGCGCGGAGTGGCCGCACAGTTAGAGGCGCCATGTCACGAATTGCGTGGACCCTTCCGTCGGAGGTTCGAGTCCTCCCTCGGGCATGCGTGTCTGTGTGTGTGTGTGTGTGTTCTTCTTAGCATAAGTTAGTTTAAGTAATCTGTAAGTCTAGGGACCGATAACCTCAGCAGCTTTGTCCCTTAGGAATTCACACACATTTAAACATTTCGAGTGTCACTCTTCCCAAGCACACCGCAGTCATGGAGCAATCCGTGCCTGTCGTCAGGAGATGAACACTTGTTTATACGAACTGGTGATGGAAACATCATCCTCCAGTCGGGAGAGGATAACCAATGTGATAGAGGGACAGTGTTGCAGGCGAGATTGTGGCGGCTGTGCGGAGCTGTACCTATGCGGAGGCGGATTGTGTTGACATTCCTATGGAGCCCAAGACACCTCATATAGTGGACTTCAGAACAGGCTGTTACAGAAGTAGGTCTGTCCGCCGTTACCTGTGACGTATTACTGGGAAAGGCCGCTTCGAGCGAGCATGTTGGACGATTGTTTCTACTTTTTGTCGATCTTACTAGTCCCTGGGAGAAAACATACACCACTGTCTACACTCTGCTGCTAATCAAAAAGCGAGAAACATATGACCGTTTTTTTAAGCTATTAAAACCAACGTGCTTGGAAGGATCACCGAGTCTCTCATGATGGACTTCGAAATTGCTATCGCCCAATCAGCTATATTACCTGAAACATAGATTACAGGTTGCAACTATTTTAATCATAGTTTCTGGACATAAGCTCTGTGCTGCGGTCCTGTTCCCGCCCATGTGGAAAACGAAGGAATAGACTGTCACATAAGAATGTGTTCGGCTCTAGCACATCTTCGCCCGGACATTCTGGATGATGGTTGGTTGTGTATTCAGGGGAGCATGCCTGATAACCAAGCTTCAGGAATTCTAAGAATACTTTGTGGACCAGTGGCTCCATAACGAGCATATACCAAGAGATATCAGAAATTCCAGAGGAAGGCTCCATCGTACTAACAACGTGTCTGAAGAATAGAATTGAAGAATGAATATATTAATATTAAAAATTCATCAAAATGTTTACTCATTATTACCACATCTTCCAGAAGATGCAGGGTACCACGGTCACAAACTTCACCGATTAATTTTAAATTTTAATGGGGAAAGAAGCCAGGATAAAAACTGACGAGACCATTGCAAACCATTGAAAGGCCCCAGACTGACAACTTAAAGTCACTTGTGTGGCCTACACAAGGTAATTACGCTGATGAATAAAAACTCACAACCCTTGGAAATTATATAGATATTGGAAACAACTTTAATGAACGTCATACTCCTTGGTTATCTTGTAAATATCGTAAACAAGTTTAATGGGGGAAGAAAGGAGACCACTTCTTGGTGGTGTTCTCCAGAAACGACAGGAAGTCGGCTCAATGTCTGTTACAATTTATAAAATTTTCGCTTGTTAGGACAGACAGGACTACCTCATAGGCCATGCCGTTTCTAGGGAATATTCGCAGTATTCCCCTTGAGAGGTTCTTAGGATTAAAATCTGCATGCGTGAGCTTCGAATACAAAACCGTTGCACCCGAAATGCAAGGAAATGAGATGCAACTACAACCACTCATTCTCCCTACTGTAAATACAGGGTGATAATAATTGAACTGTTTGAAAAAAACGTGAATTAGTTACAAACACACACTTTATTCAACATGTAAGCGTCACTACAGATAGTCGAATTTAGATTATGACATGTTCGATAGGCCTGCCATCATTGGCGATGATGTGGCGCAGACGAATAGCGAAATGCTGCATGACCCCTTGAAGTGTCAAAAGATCGTTGCTGTCGATGACGTCCTGAATGGCTGTTTTCAGCTCAGCAGTGGTGTTGGGGTTATTGCTGTATTCCTCGTCTTTAATATAGCCCCACAAAAATGAGTCGCATGTGTTCAGATCCGGAGAATATGGTGGCCAATCGATGCCCACGCCAATGGCCTCTGGGTGCCCCAGAGCCAGAATGCGGTCCCCAAAGTGCTCCTCCAGGATATCAGAAAATCTCTTGTTTCGATGAGGTGCAGCTCCGCTTTGCATGAACCAAATCTTGTCGAAATCAGGCTTACTTTGGATAATGGGGATGAAATCATCTTCCAAATCCTTCACGGACCGTTAGGTACTCACCGTGCCATCAAGGAATATCGCACAGATTATTCTGTGACTTAACATTGCACACCAAACAGCCACCCGTTGAGGGTGAAGAGACTTCTTGATCGCGAAATGCGAATTCTCAGTCCCTCAAATCCGCCACTCTTGATTATTGATGAACCCATGAAAATGAAAGTGGGCTTCGTCGGTAAACCAAACCATACAGCGCATACTAATTCCCATCATGCCCCGCAGCCAACCGTGCACTTTGAACAGCCTGACGCTAACATTCAGAACTTATTTCATATAGTTCAATAACTGTCACCCTGTACCTATTGTTTTAACACTTAAAAAGGCATATAGACTGCCGAAAAAAAATACAACTCCCTCGAAGACTGTGTGCAGTGCCATTAGGAGCATACTGAGGGGTTGTGTTAGAGATTCATTTGTCATGGTCATCGTCAGGCAGATGGCTCTTTGGAGGCCTGTCTGTGCGCTCTCTGTTTTGGTTCTTCATGCATTAATTGTGCTGAGTTTAGAAGTGAACGGTGTGCACTACATTCATTCCAGGGTACTACCATGATGATTATGTAACCCAGCTGAACAGCATTAGCCATTTGACCTGTGTCGCATTATGGGCCTGTGGGAAGCTGGATGGACGTATCGACAGGTTGCTCCATGTGTTAGGTACATTGTATAGATGGCTTGTATGAAACGTCCCTTTAGAAAAATTATACAAGACTGGTCTATGTGAAACGTCCTCTTTGAACAATTATAAACGACTGTGCTTAAACTGACACACAATAGTTTTGAGCGCAACGCAATCTGACTTTCAATAATCCCTATAAGAGAATGGCCCTGACTAACATTAACCTATATGTTTCACAAATCACTTACCTCACAAAAATCTTCATTACTCGAACTACTGCAATACAGCGAGTGCCACTACTGCCAGCTAACTTTATAGTCATAATATATATAGCAGTTCATGACACCAATTCGTACAAATTTCAAAACTCCGCCATCTCTCTCCCCACGTCCACCACTGCTGGCGGCTCACCTCCAACTGTGCAACGCTACGCGCTGTTAGCATCCAGCTGCCGCTGCCCAACACTACAATGGCAGACAACAATGCAAACTAAACACAGACTGCGCACAGCACAGCCAGTGATTTTTCATACAGAGCGCTAAGCGGCGTTACCAATAAGAAAACCTAAACAGCCTTCTTACATAGCCCCCATGCTCCCCACAAAAAATTTTTACAAACTGTTTTGGGCAGTGGCCAATAATGATTTGATAAAATTTTTCATAATTACTATAACAAAGGTATCAAATACACACACTTATTGATACAATGTTGGTCAGAAGCTAAAATTCTCTCACAGTCCATAAAGACAGTCCTGATCGTTCATCATAGTAAAATAGTAGTGTTTTTCTCAAAGTCTGAGCAATAAAAGAAATTGCGCTTGGAAGTAGTGGATTTCTAAGCAGTCTTGAAGAAGTAGTGTTGTCCTTCCAACGAAAGACAGTGCTGACTCTTGACATGCAGACAGGTAATAGGCCACAGCAGAGTCAGTCGACGTTGAAGACTATCGGTAGGTAGGTCATCACAGAGCAGACCCACTGTAGTCCTGGTAGAGATTACTATTGGTGGGCCACCAGAGGTGCAGACCCACTGCAGTCCTTGTAGAAATAATGGTATTGGTGGGTCATCAAAGGTGTAGACCCACTGTAGTCCTTGTAGAGATGGCCTGCAGCCATCTGTTTGACTGTGCAGGCGCACAATCACCATTGAAGAGTCTTGCGGATAATGTAGCAAGTCCATAACCACCACTTGTGCACTCACAAAAATTGTTTTTGAAATGTCCTTACAACCAGCAATGCTGTTATCCAGTCCCTTACTGAATTATTAACACACGTGCAAACACTATCAGTCCCTACTTCTCACATATTGTCCATATACTATGACCAACAGAAACGTGTGCAGTGAAATGTAATTTACAAGTTACTTAATTTGATGAACTGGTGTCAATTACAATATTATAACATAAGAATACAATAACAAAGGTATAAAATACATTATTAAAGAACATAATAGTACAGATAACATTTGCAGTAATAGGTTTTACAAAAGAATCGAAATAACATATACATCAGTGTTACAGGAATTATGACAGTAGCACATACATAAAAAATCAGAATAAATTTCGAAACATCAACTTCACGAATGAGCATTAGAACAAAACAGAATAAATAATGTGTAAACATCTTTACAAAGTAAATAACATGTTATTAATGCAAATTATATTTGAGGATAACAGTATTCCTCATCATAGTGAATGTAGCTTAGTATTAGAAAAATTCTGCAACATAAGTCTTATCAGATAAACATATAAAGACAGGAAGAACATAAATACACAAGGGTACACAAACACATAGTGGGATAACACAAGGAAAGGACAGGGTTTGTTTTACTGCAGTATTTTGCAAACAAAACTTTCTTTACTTCTTGGAGATCTCCCTTCGTTCTTCATTATTTCCAAAAAGTCCTATCTATACCTGATTTCTGTCCTTATTTCGTATAACTTCTCAATGCATTTCTTCCAATCCATCGCAAATCATTCTCTTATATAGGCTACCCCCTCTTAAGCTAACTTAAATCTACTGAGCTCAGATGCTTAACTAAGGGATGAGGCAATGCAGCAGCACAAAACAATTTACACAAACAGCAATGTTAAAAAATGGAAATTGGCAAAAAAGGCAGCAATATTACAACTAATATAAGGCAATGCGCAGCAAACAAGAAAAATAACTCAGTAATAAAATTGGCTTAACCTAGTAATACAAAGTGACATTCAGTAGCACTATGAATGGCAAACAGCTGCAGCAAATGCTATAACTTATACCTAAACACGACAAAGCTCAATCAGAAAAAATGTTACACTAAAGACAACAATGCAGATAAGGACAATGTCTATTCATATCTTAATGTCTATGCAATTAAAGTGGTGCACCACAAAAATTTATTGTAAAAAAATATTACCATGTACTTGAAAAGACAATTCTGTATGCAATTTCTGTGAAGGGAAATGTCTTTTTGTGCTACTTCGTTTTTTTTAAGTACATCATAAAGTTATTATTTACTGGATCTGTAGGCATAAAATATTTATATTAGTACATCCATAAAATTTATTTTAACCAATGCTTCAGTGCAGTTAGAAACTAGATATTAAACAAAATGAGTAAATAAATGCATAAAACAAGCCACATGGCATTTCTCTCAACTAGCAGAACAATAGCCATGAAATGTTTCTCGTCGTTTCATTAGGAATTTTAGTAAATATCATAAATTAAGAACTCCACAGTGTAATCATATGTTTTCAAGTTTGGGCGTGTAGTATTTGCGATGCTTTCTACAAAGGAATCTCAATAGCGAGGATAATGACCTCTTTTTTTTTTCTCCACCTGTGCCTCTGACAGGCACACACTAATGGCTTTCTTTTGTCAGGTGGTTGTCGCGCGGCTGAGTGCCCACGACGCATTACATGCAGGTGGTCACTTAACTGTCTTATCGAAATATTTACGACGCCAGTTTCCGCTACAGTGGCAGTCTCATATAAAAAAAATTCACAGGTCAAGAATTTTCGTTACAAATCTGTAGAAATAAAATCATTTAAATATAATTGTGTCCAAAAAATTTTCGCCAGCATAGTGATACATTCACGCATATACACTAATTTCATAACTCTTAAAGTACGATTCTCGGTTTCCAACATCCTTTTTCACAAATCAGAGTCCCTAACCACTACTCATTATTTCTTACCTTATTACACATATATATATTCGTCGACACTTCTTCAATATTTCATCATAACAGATACGTAGCATAACCAAATAACTCATATAGCATCAGCTTAAACATACCTCAGCAGCATAATTCACATCGTCGTCGTAATAATAACATCATAACACCACAGTCAAATTCTCAAAATCTCCGTAGCTTCCTCCAATAAGTTCAAACCTAAAACAAATTCTCTGCTCATGTCAAAAGTGTCATCTGCCTCAAACGTACTTTAAAAATCATGAACCCATACCAAACACATCATTCAAAGCTCTCATAGTATCACAATAGTTCCAAAAAAAATATGAAGGGTTCACACAGTACAGACAAAATACAATTTCATAAGTGTGAAGTTATCCAACAGTGTAATTACGTAAACATGTGTCACTGATGTAGTAAAATGAATGTTTGTCTCTCCCAGTTAAATGATCAGATAGCTGTGTAATTAATGTGTTAGAGAAATACGGTACCGATGTGTAAAGTTGCATAAGCAAATACCATATTTGCTAGGGCTCCTTGTGCTTGCCACACACATGGTACACAAAGTAGGCGTGTACCCCCCTGAGGATAATGTAATTATATCCTCAGGTGTTACAGATTACAGCAATGGAATGAAATGTATCACGGAAAACTTTCTTTGTAATTCAAATATGTCGAAAAATAAATAGTTTAATGCGTGTCCTGTAGCGCTAAATGTGCGTCTTGCTGTAAGACAATCTCTGTGGAAGTGTCGTAGTTATTGTCCTCCGAAAGCTAAGTTCTGCAGAAGTCAATGTACTTACCTCATGATAAACGAAATTGAAATGCTTTGCGTATAGATATCGTAGTTATTACGTACCTTACCGTGATCAAGAAAGTACTATAATGTAACGTATTCTTGTGCTACGATAAAGGCTGTCTCATTGTAGCTATACCACAAAAGTTACTACTAAAACATGTTTTACTTTCCAGAATAATACAGAAAAACTGTGCAGATATAAAACAGATACACCGCAAAAGCAACAATGTAAATCGTGTCACATATTAGTAGCGTCGTGATATAATCGTGTAGCTATTATAGAAACCAAATGCTAAGTCATCTTTAATCTCACCGAATGAACTTCAAATAAAGAATGTGTTTTCAAGTAAACCAAAATGTTGCATTAAAATCTCATTAGCAATACTGGTAAATGTTCTAAGTATGTAAGCCTGATAGACGTTACGTAATCGTGCAACTAACAAGCAAGAATGTACAAATACAACACTGTGTCGTCTGTTCACTATAACAATGCATTCGTAAATTCTGTTTGAAAATGTTCCCTAGGTTAAAAGACTGGATAGTTAACTTTAAAACATTGTTGCATGTTAACAGTTTCTCAGTGTGACAAAGCATACTAGAAATGTGAAGTGAAATGTTTTATGGCAAACACAAAGTTAAAAAGCTGATTATCTCTCAATAAACGATTTTACATGTAAAATGTGGTGCAAGTCTTTACTCTTCTTACTATGCAAAGCTCGAGCTTCAACGAAATTATCATGTGGTTTACGACGGTAAAGAACGCTAAAATTTTTCTCAAGGTTAGTGTCTCTGTTATTTTTCTCTGAGCCAGCAGGCGTCATTGTCTGTTTCTTTGTTGGCGCGCGCCGTTATTGGGATTAGGAGACCTAACTTCTACAAATTCACCTTGACGAGAAGGCCCTGACCTGTTTGAAGTTCGCCAGTTCTGATGGATTTCCGGTCTGTCATTATGATTATATCGTCTGTCGTCATGTCGGTAGTTCCTGTAATTTCTTGTTTGTCGGTCATGTGGTGGAGAATTTCTCCCTGAATTATCACTGCGCGGTGGACCCTTGCGTCTGAAGTTATTCTGTCTCCCGTGATAATAATAGTTCTGGTTGCCATATTGTCTGTTTCTATGATTGTCTCTATCATGTTCATTACTACGGAAATACGATCTTTCCCTGTAATTATTACTACTCTGCCAACGGTTGTCATACGGGTGGTGTCTGTTTTGGTCACGATTTGTATTGTGAGAATAGCCTTGTCGTGTCCAGTTATTATTTCTTTCATCGCGGAATTACGACGGATGTGACCTGTAATTATTGTGTTCCTGTTTTCGCGTTCCGCGATTGTCAGTGTCAATTTCTAATTCTTGTAAGAGTCCCTGAAAAGCTTCAATGTCGTCTTTGCAACGGCCTGCCAAAATAATATGCCGTAAATGTTCAGGCAATTTGATTAAGCAAATGCGGATGAGTTCTGACGGGCTGTATGGGTTTGACAGGTACTGATTCTTGTGCAACATGTCTTCAAAATAATTCACAAGACTGGAAAATTCAGATTGTTCGAAATGTTTCATCATCATTATGCTATGTTTTACTCGGTCTTGTGTAGCTTGAGACCAATATGCTGAGAGGAAAGCATGATAAAATTCTTCTTCACTGTGACAATCGTGAATGATCGATCGCATTCTTACAGCTGGTTCATTCTCCAAGTAGCCACACATAAATTCTAATCTGTGCTCTAATGACCAGTTGGGAGGAAAACAATGAGAGAATTGATGGAGCCACGCTTGTGGATGAATGTCGTTGCCAGAATTCTTAAATGTTTTGAATTTACGTGTAGTAATGAACAGCTTTAGTCAAAATCATCGTGTCGGCGGGTCGCATATCGGTCATTGTTACGTCGTGTCGGCAGTTCCATCTCAAAATTCGGTGCACCTTGCCAATTTCTTTCACAATTTCCGAAATGCCCTGTGTTATTATTTTGTGGCTTTTCCGTATTTATAAGTCTCTCTTCCCGTGTTGGAGCGCGACTGTCCTCTGAAATACGTAATTCTTGTATTACCTGTGTCAGCTGATCTTGCACTTCCCGGATTTCTCTTTGGTGTTGTGTACTAATTTGATTCTGATTTTGTTTGAATTTCCTAATTTGTTCGCACTCTTCTGTATCATTCAGATCATCATCTACCTAGTGAACTGACCTGAAAGTTCGGCTATTTTTTCCGATAGTGAACACATTTCCTCAGTGTGTTTTTCTGAACCAAGTTTCAGAGTGTCCATTTGTGTTGAAATCGAATCTACTGTGACCTTTAAGTTTTCCTGAGTTCTTGCAAGTTGCGTAACCGAATCGGTGGATGCAACTGAGTCCATTTTAGCTTGCAATGTGTCGTGATTTTCACGAACAATAGTTTGCAGTTCTTTTATGGCTGCTTCATGATTCTGTAATGCATTTTCATGCCGCGAAAACATAGGTTGAAAATGCTCACAAATTTGTGTTTTTACGTCATTACAGATTTTTTGGCATTTCGATTCAATGTTATGTAACTCAGTAGTTAAATCTTCACGTGTTTGTTCAAGTGTGGTGTCTAACTTCCGAAGATTTTGTTCCATTGTGTCTAACTTTTGAAGCTTTTGCTGTGTTTGTCTCTGATTTTGTTCCATTGTGTCTAACTTTTGAAGATTATGTTCCATTGTGTCTAACTTTTGAAGCTTTTGCTGTGTTTGTCTCTGATTTTTTTCCATTGTGTCTAACTTTTGAAGATTTTGTTCCATTGTGTCTAACTGTTGCTGTGTTTGTCTCTGGTTTTGTTTCATTTGTTGCATTAATTGCAATAATAATGTATTAGTGTCTGGAATCTGATCCTCTATGCTTTTCGGCAGTGCATTTGCACCGGCAACATTCACAGTTTGACAAGCAGAAAATGTGTCTCGACTTATTTGAGAAAACGGTGAGGACGCAAAACCTGAATGTACAGTATTTGCAAGATTGTGTCCTGTCATATCGGATTCCTGACGCGAGCTGTTGCCGACCAATCGATCGATAATGCTTCCCTGTTCACTAACTGTTTCACTTCCTACACCATTATTTGCAGCCCGCTCCATTTCCCTATGCACTATTACCAAATTACTACTTTGAACATTTGTGAATTCATTACATGGTGGCGCTAACACACTGCTTTCGTCTTCACTGTCATTTCTCAGTTTACTTTGGAGCCTAGTATTACGTTTTTCACACGCCATTATTGTCACAATATTTCACACGAAAACACAGAAAAAAAAAACAATTTGAGGAGCAAAAATAAGAGAATACATTAACATAGAAAACAATATCTAGTTAATTGCAAGCGCAGCTGCGAAATACTTGGTGCAACTCTACATGCATGCTACAACTGTTGTACTGTACAACAATGAAAGACTACAACTACAAAGGAGATTCTCTCTACAATTACGCGCTAGCAATAAACAAAATCTACATTAATTACACAAACTACAAGAAAAAATCAGAAGATTCCAGTGAGGTATCCTTGGCTAAGGGTCGACATATGAAACGTCCCCTTAGAAAAATTATACAAGACTGGTCTATGTGAAACGTCCTCTTTGAACAATTATACACGACTGTGCTTAAACTGACACACAATAGTTTTTAGCGCAACGTAATCTGACTTTCAATAATCCCTATAAGAGAATGGCCCTGACTAACATTAACCTATATGTTTCACAAATCACTTACCTCACAAAAATCTTCATTACTCGAACTACTGCAATACAGCGAGTGCCACTACTGCCAGCTAACTTTATAGTCATAATATATATAGCAGTTCATGACACCAATTCTTACAAATTTCAAAACTCCGCCATCTCTCTCCCCACGTCCACCACTGCTGGCGGCTCACCTCCAACTGTGCAACGCTACGCGCTGTTAGCATCCAGCTGCCGCTGCCCAACACTACAATGGCAGACAACAATGCAAACTAAACACAGACTGCGCACAGCACAGCCAGTGATTTTTCATACCGAGCGCTAAGCGGCGTTACCAATAAGAAAACCTAAACAGCCTACTTACAAACTCCCTCGAAGACTGTGTGCAGTGCCATCAGGAGCATACTGACGGGTTGTGTTGGAGATTCATTTCTCATGGTCATCGTCAGGCAGATGGCTCTTTGGAGGCCTGTCTGTGCGCTCTCTGTTTTGGTTCTTCATGCATTAATTGTGCTGATTTTAGAAGTGAACGGTGTGCACTACATTCATTCCAGGGTACTACCATGATGATTATGTAACCCAGCTGAACAGCATCAGCCATTTGACCTGTGTCGCATTATGGGCCTGCGGGAAGCTGGATGGACGTATCGACAGGTTGCTCCATGTGTTAGGTACATTGTATAGATGGCTTGTAGCTGCTTTCAGTATTCCCACACTCGTACTTCAGGTTCTGGACGTCCGTGTAGTACAGATGCAGTAGTACAGAGGCATTGTGAGAGCAGCAGTTGCCGACCGAACATCATCCAGGCCAGAAATCTGGGCACATGTTGCACCTGATGTGTCATCAAGGACCAATGGGAACCGTCTGCTTACAGGAGTCCTAAAATGATAATGTGACTCTGGCCAGGCTACCTACTGACACCACGACACCGCCAAGCGCAGCTACTCTGCTGTCCTGAAAGAGTCGACTGGAGAATGCAATACCACATTGTGTCTTCAGCGATGAGAGTAGATTCTGTCTGAGTGAGCGATGGACGGATGCGTGTAGGGCGTGGACCTGAAGAGCGGCCTGTTTCGGAGTGCATTCACCCACGACTCACAGGTCTCAGCCCAGGCTTCATTGTATGGGGTCACATTTTGATGTTTCTGCGGAGTAGAGAAGGCAGTACCCGCTACAATGCAAACGCAACTGCCATTTCTTCGACAGGGCGGTGAGGTGCTTTTTCAGCAGGACAACTGACGTCTACATACTGCTGCTCCGACGCAACGTGCTCTTCGTTGTGTACAATTGCCTTGGCCAGCAAGATCACAAGATTTCTCGCATACTGAACACATATGGGACATGGTGAAGTGGTAACTTACTCGTTCTCTAGAGCTTGCAAGAACCATTACCGAATTGCGATAAAATGCGCAAGGTGCGTGGGCAATCTATCACAGGATGCCATGCGGCACCTTTACGCTCGTTTCTACTCTAGAATACACATCTGTATTACCACCAGAGGGAGTACACCGCGTACTGATGCAACTGTTTGGACACCCTTTACTGTGACGTATGTTTCATTTGGTCTGAATTTGTTTTCAGATACACCAATGATGAACTACCTGTCACACTACTTGTCAATAAAATGACGTTGTCCTTGAGGGTATTGCCTTTTTTCCGGCAGTGTATTAAACATTTAATCCACGTTCGATGTTGGAAGTCTGTGACTGTTGATATAATGAAAAATTGAACAAATGCGACCAGTTACATTTTTGTGATAATTTATTTTGCCGATATCCGTTTGGATATCATTGTACACCCTGTAAGCAACAATCTATGCAAAACTGACGTTATAAATGCAACGCCTATATAAGACAACTAGTGTCTGGCGAAATTGTTAGATTGGTTACTGCTGCTACGATTCCACGTTATCAAGATTTCATCTCCGAGGCAGCGATGAAGTGGGGAGTTTCCCGTATGACCACTTCGCGAATGTAGAGTGAATATCAGGAATATGGTAAAACATCAAATCTCCGGCATCACTGCGGCCGGTAAAAGATCCAGCAAGAAAGAGACCAACGACTACTGAACAGAATCGTTCAACGTGGCAGAAGTACAACCCTTCCCCAAATTGCTGCACATTTCAATGCTGGGTCATCAACAAGGGTAAGTGTGCGAACCATTCAACGAAACATCATCGAATTGGGCTTTCGGAGCCAACTCCCACTCGTTTACCCTTGGTGACTGCACGACACAAAGGTTTACGCCTCGCCGACATTGGACTGTTCATGACTGGAAACATGTTGCCTGGTCGGACAAGTGTCATTTTAAATTGTATCGAGCGGATGAACGTGTGTGAATATGGAGATAGCCTCATGAATCTATGGAACCTGCATATCTGCAGGGGACTATTCAAGTTGGTGGAGGCTCTGTAATTGTGTGGGGCGTGTGCAGTTGGAGTGATATGGACCTCTGATACAACTGTCTCGCGTGTGTACAGGGGTAAGCATCCTGTCTGATCATCTGCATCCATTCATGTCGACTGCGCATTCCGACGGTCTTGGGCAATTCCAGCAGGACACTGTACACGTCCAGAATTGCTACAGAGTGCCTTCAGGAACACTCTTCTGAGTTTAAAAACTTCCGCTGGCCACTAAACATCTGTCTCGCGTGTGT